>NW_026294802.1:6280000-11280000 GCF_026119805.1 Tympanuchus pallidicinctus
AAATACTAATGTTTTCTGATGAAATTATAAATACTAGCTGAAAACTAGCTGAAAAGAGCATCATAACACAGAAAACTGAAGTTCAAATAATGCCCAAATGTTCCTGTTTTCAATTGACTAATATGGCATTTCCAGCTGATGTACGCTTTGTAGTCAGATCATAGAATCATAGAATCACCAAGGTTGGAAAAGATCTCTAAGATCATCCAGTCCAGTCGCCTACCTATCACCAATATTTCCCACTAAACCATGACCCTCAGTGCAACATCTAAATGCTTCTTGAACACCTCCAGGGTTGGTGACACCACCACCTCCCTGGGCAGCCCGTGCCAGCATCTGATCACTTTCTGAGAAGCAGTATTTTCTAACATCCAACTTGAATCTCCCTTGGCACAGCTTGAGGCCAATCCCTCTTGTCCTATTACTAGTTACATGGAATGAAATTAATATGAAATTAAACTGTACTGAAGACACCAAAGCACAGAGTACAGTCACAAGAGTAAAAAGGCAGTACAGGAAATGGATAATCTCAGTGGCATAAAAGGTGATGCCTTCAAAGGAATTCATACTCTGCATTTGGTTATGCCACTGTTTTTTTATTTATCTTATGTCCAGCTGCACTGTTTTTATGGCTATTTAAAAAAAAACAAGGTCATACCCACAACTGTATTTTCAGACAGTGCAACTGGGATTAATTCATCTTATAAAAATTCTGCCTCATTATCAACATCACAGTGCTTTAATTTAAAGCCGCACAGCAAATAATAAAATTACAAAGTCACATACTTTTTGTGGAAGAACATTCTCACTGGCATTTATTCCCAAGACTCCCAAAGTTTCCTAGAAAATGGAAGTCTAGGTGAGCACTCCCACAGCAGTTTCAGGAAGCTGTTATTGCAGCGTTTTATCTTTTTCAGAAGCTCAGTAGGTGAGCCAAGGCTGAATTCATATTGATTTATTGGGTAATTTGCTTGTGAAGTGTTTTAATATTTCTTTTGATTACTGACTAAATACAGGCAAGTTTAAGGTAGAAAAGATTCAGTATAGAAATGACAGCAAGAAGCGAGTGCATGGATGGGTGCTTCTTTTGTGTCCTTCTCCCTTCCACATACAGTCTTCTAAAGGCTTATGCTTCATCTTTCACATTGATTAACTTCACTTATAATTAGATAGGATGCACACAGAAAAAGCCTGTGTTTGCTATTCATTTGTTGCACTGTAATTACTAACCCAATCTGAGGAGAGAGATAATTTACCATGCATTTCTGGTGTACTAGGATGTCTGTGGTAATTTAGCTTTTGTTTTTCATGAAAAAAAGTAAAATGTTTAACTGAAAGCTAAAACATACACTAAGGAAACTTTGTAGTAACCAGTCCTCAGTATACAAAGTGTACATTTAGCACAGATGAATTCCACTGAGGTTACAAACCAAGTTGAGGTAAAGAAGGTGATTTTGTGATGATCAAGGCACTAGACTGGGACTAAATAAATGATAAATTGTGCTGCCTTTATTATATTACTATCTTAGAATTTCTCAGCAAGACAGGATGAATGAGGCACGATGTAGATCATAGAATCACTGTTGTTCTGTGATTGCTGAAAACTATTTCAGAATGAAGATTTTCAGGCATGCTAGGGCATGGAAAAGGTGACGTGCTAGCTGGCAATAGGAGAGCAAAGATTAATCCTTTTATATCTTAGCTGAACAGGCACTTCAGTATTGATCTATGTCATAAGAGTAATTGTGGAACTACATTATCACTGCCCTAGTAGCTGTGAAATACTTCATGAGAAACTGCAAGTGTGCTTGTGCAAAAAGTGAGACAGTTCCATTCTGAGCTAGGAAAAAGGGTCGTTGTATTGACGAGAAGAACTTTTTTTCATGCTGGGCTGAAGACCAAAATTCATGTTATCCTTTCCCTTTGCTAGTTAATCCTTCCTGATGAGTACTGGCATTGTGATGAAGTTCCTGGTAAAGGAAACATCACTTGTGGGCCAATGAATGGGTGAAGAGGAATCTTAACAATTAAGGACTTATTTCTTTTGTTCTACGGCACAAGGAGGGTTATATAAGGATTGAGCGGCATACTTCTGCCTGCCTGGAATTGCTTGACTGGCCAGCATCCTAGAGGAGAATATTGTTTTGGAATGAAAGGCATCCCCAGTGGCCAAATGCTGCCTTTCAAACCACATATGCAACTTCTCTTACCCTCCAAGATCCTTTTTTATTTTACAAGGTCTGCAGCAGTAGATGTTTCTTGGTGTCAACTCCCATAGTTATAGCAGAGATGTTAGATGCTCTCCCTTAAGCCATGAGCTGCAAGAGTCTAATCCTTTCTGAGATTACAGATTTCCTTTATATGAAAACAACCAAGACCAGAGCAGACTATTTCTGCAGTCTTCTTCTCACCACCCTTTGAGTAAAAAATTCCTTCCTAATATACCTGTATTTGTTTGACTTCAGGGAAAACTTCAAGTTGTTGTAGTGGTTTTTTTTTGCTAGTTTGTACAGAGGAATCACACGAGCACAGTGAAGAACAAATAACTACATTTCCTGGGCACAAATTTCCTCATGTGGGAAATGTCCCTTTAATCAAGATACACCTTGGATAGCTGATGTTTCATATGATATCACTGAGAAGGTTCCAGCAATTGAATCAAGAACATTTTCAGTGCTCTCAGGTTGTAACAGAAGTAGAATTCAATGAAGCATTAAATGTGCACCCTTTTAAGGGTGGGTGTCTCAGATAGTACAGGATTAGACAGAAAAATGGGATATAATATGAGAGTTTTGTGTGTGGCCATTTTTTTCTTGTGGTTCTTATGTGTTCCAAGATTATTTTTGCTTCTTGCCACATACTGTCATTCTGATAGCCTAATATTTCTTTTACAGGGATGTAAAAGCAATATCATAAATGCAGAAAAAAAAAAAAAAAAAAAAAAGAGAATGTTCCCATCACTGCCACAGCTCATAACCTGAGATTAAAGTGATTTAGTTCTTTTTAAAACAGAGGGCTTATGTTTGTTTGCACCTGAATCACAGCGGGATTCTGTATTTCCTTCATCAAAACCATGAGCTCAAGTCAGACTATAGGAATACCTGAGTCAATCCAATACCTCACTCCAGGCAAAAGTGAAACAATGACTGAGTGATCTTTCCTGATTTCTTTGGTCACTTCTGTTGCCAAATCAACAGAATTGAGTGATTCACTGACTTAATGAGATCTCTGGTCCTTGGAGTCACCAGCAGACATGCAAATCCACTGGCATGGCATGGTATTGAAAGCTTGTGGCTGAGCCCAGAAGTGGTATCTTAAGAGGCTGGGAAGCCAAGGGAGACCTACCCCTTACAGTGGTAGGAACTCATTAGACCATCTTAAGCCTTCTGTACTTTTACTTTCAAAGTTTCTGCTGTTTTAGTCTGTAAGCCATCTGTTGAAAACTCTTCTCTTGCTTTTTCAAGTGTTTCAAGTCCCTAGACAATGCTGTCTTAAAGGGAAATCTTAGAGGGAAATCTGCGCTGACACAAACGCCACAACAAATTCAGAAGAAAATACAGATGCAGTATGACAAATAAACTGGAAACAGTCTTCCTTTGACAAAGAAAATGTCTATTTTTCTCTCACTTTTATTGTATAGCCTTTGGTTCTTCTTCTTCTGTGTCTTCGAGTAGAAAGCAGCTACCCCTTTCTCTGGGGATATGGTAGGATGAAAAACTGTGATTCAAAACAAAATAGCTATTTTTTGTTGTTGTTGTTGTTTGTAGGTTTTTTTTTTCTTCCTTTTTTTTTTTTTTTTTTTTTTTTGTTTGTTTGTTTGGTAAAATATTTCCTCTTTTTTCCTCTTTTCAGACTTATGTGCATTCCAGGGCTGTTTCTGGGAGTGGATGGGTATATTTCACATGCTTGATTTACTGATCATTTTATAGAGTCTTTTCTTAAGTCAAGGCATAACAGGAAAAAAACATCAGTGTATCAAAAACATAAATAAAAGATTTAATTTCCTTATATGTATGTGCCAATGAAAGGAATAGTGATGGTAGAAGTTATAGTAAATGCTTTCAGGAGAGAAGGTTAATGACAACAATATCAAATTCTCATAAAATCTTGTTTTAGTAAATGAAACTATGGAATGAAAAAAGATATAACATCTGCTATGTAGCATTATACATCTATAAGCCCTGTTGCAAAAATAATACAGGTCACCTTTTCTCATCAGCTTGAAGTGACTATTAAAACACTCATACATTGTTTTTCTCCTCTTCAAGCAACACTGAAAGTGAAGGAAGTACAAGGTTTGAAATAATAACAATGCTCTTTACAGGGCCTTTGTTTTAATAATTATACACACACACATACATACATTTTCAGCAACTTTTTAACCTTTAACGTATGCTGGAAACTTCGAACTATTATGCTGGAAAATTCAACATGAGCCCTTAACAAGAAATTAGATTTTATTTCTTCATTCTTTGTACTTTGAACTAAAACCTAATCTATGTTGTTACCTTCTAGTACTTTATGATTTATTTTATGCGCATAGAAGAAATGCACTATACATATTGTTATAGAAACTCCTACATTGTTATAGATGCATCTATTATTGTATATGGAATTACTTAATCGTTTGGTGTTTGTTTGTTCAAAATCAGTGCTTTATTGCCTGACAGAAAAATGCACTGAAATTGATGGGCTGAACAAGCTTCATTGCACTGATGTCTCATGGAACTTGGAGAGCTTTTTTTTACTGCAGTCTTAATTAGCACTAAAACTCAAGTGGAGACCTGAGCTCAGAGAGGCTTTTTTCCCAGACTTTCTCACCTGCTTGAGAATGTGGGTTGACATTCAGTTGGTTATGGAACACATGATTGTAATTAAGCTGAAGATACAAACGTTCATAAAATACTGAACCTAGTCAGTCTTCTAATCAATGTTTTCTATTAATCAAAATCACTGTGTCTTGCTGAGTGGTTATTCAAACTAATTGAGTTTATTGGGATCTAACTACAGAGCACTGTCTTAACCTGTAACCTAGCAAGCAGGCTCAAAGCTGAAGATTTTTCCAATCTGGGAAAAAAAAAAATGCTGGAAAGACACTTGAACAAGAACTTAATGATATTTACTTGGCTGAGCCAATTGATTCAGAAAACACAACTGATAGCTGCTTTATATAGAAAGATACAAAAGAATGGTATGTACATGTACACTGTCTTGTGAGACAGTGAGACATCTTCAAGTTTTGTTTTTTTTCCCATAGAATTTTAAATGAAATTGAAAGCACAAACAATCTCATTTTCAAACCTTGAAAAGAATGCTTCTATGCTTCACATATAAACAGTATTTGATGCTTCTCGTAAGAATAACTTCTTGAATAGCATTAGTGACATAAGCTCCTACCTAGGCACAGCCACCTCCTAAACGCGACAATGCTTCTTGTCAATAGACTAATGTGATCTATTTTTATCATGATAGACATGAAGTCACTATGGAATAATACAAGTGTGGTAATACATAATACTGTGCATCAGTTTTGGTTGATGAATACATCAAGGACTGTTACAATATGTTGTGAACAAGCTGTTCTTCCTTAATGGATAATAAGAAAGACACAAACTGGAAAATGTAATGTTATTAGAATAAAGTTGTTTGGGGAAGGAGTGGGACTGGAAATAATTGCAGGATAATGCCCTTTTTTTTTTTTTTTCAGATAGCAAACTAGCTGCATTGCCAGTACTGAAGTAAGCCACTGAAAAGGCTGTGCAGCTGAGGATTCTTGTTGAGAGCAAGATGAGGAGGACAAAAGATTTGATGTGATCTGTTGTGACCCAGAGGTAGCCTGAAGGAGTTGAGTTTTCAGCAAGTCAGGAAACAGCAAGTCATAGAATCATTAAGATTGGTGAAGACCACAAAGATCAACTTTTCCAACCATTTTCCCATCACTAGCATGCCCAAATAGCATGCCATCATCTTCGAGTATCAGCTAAGTTTATAGAATTACTAGTTTTAAGGGATTCATTAAAAAATTTGTTTTGGGAAAGTCTGTTGTTTACAGAAATTCTCTCTTAGTGCTCTTGATGGAGGAGAAATGTATTGCTTTGGCCTGTGTTGGATGTGCAGCCTGTGTTGATAACTGCAGCTGATAGCAACAGAACTGTAGAGCACAGACCTGTAGAGAGCAAGAGAGAACTGTGATCCTCCATATGTGGCCATTTAACTTAGGTATGGCTGAGGGAGCTGGGAAGGTCAGAGTTAGCTAGCCCAGTGTTCATGTTACATTGTGCTAATCCGTTTAAATCCTGAAACAATGTGCTTGTATTTAAATCTCAAGCTCCTTAGCACAGGATTATTCTTTTTTCCCTTCTTACTCTTAGATGTTCACATGATTACAAAAGCATCCCTCCTGCCTGCAGCTTATGAAAACTGGTTGAAACTGCAGCAGAACAGAAGAATTCAGCTCACTCTGCCCAAGAAGCAGGGTTACCTACCAGCTATATACCAGTTACTGCTGCTGTACCCCTGCCCTGACAGGGGAATGCATAGTACTGTTCTCCCTGCTTTTCTCAGGAAAAAAGCAAGAGTGAGATTTCCACTAGTGGAGAAATAAAGCAGACTAGCAGCCTGCTATCTCTCTTCCAGGCACAGATTAGTCTAGGAATTATCATCAGAACTTTACATCTGCTTACTACTAAAAACAACCAAAGATAACCAAACCAAAGGTAAAGCACACATCAGCCTCCCTTGTGCATGCTCACTAAACATAAGCCCTTATTCCTTTCTTTTCTTTTCAGAACTTCACTAATAACGAATAAGAAAAAATACTAAAACAAGAACAAAAGTCCAGCTTTTCCTCTTAACAACTCTCTGTAATTCTGTAAATAATACAAAGGATCAGAGAACTCTGAGGCAGGTGTTATCCCTCTTGCTACCAACTGAGATCAGGACAGTAATAACTAGATGTTAAAGCTGGATTTCTAACCTGACTCTAACTGAAAAAAGGAACAGTAAAAGGAGCCCCTAACATTAAGTAGATACATGTTTATTCACCACTATAGTTAACATTGCCATAAACAGAGGCAGAAAGATATGAAATAACCTTTAATAAGATTTTCAACAATGGTGCTTTTCTCGGTGATACTAAGCTATGAGAAAATACACAGTTTAATCCTCTCAGGAACTAAATATAATACCGATAAATAACTAAATATAAAACCAGTACAAATATACTTAGTAACTTTCTCATAAATAAAATCCCAAGGAGAGAGCTGCTGATTTACTGCATGCATGTCAAAGAGAGACATTTCTGGGAAGAGTTAGGACTACCGACTAACTTGACATGAACCAGCAGTGTGAGCTTGCAGCCCAGCAGGCCAGCTGTATCCCGAGTTGCATCAACAGAGACGTGGCCAGCAGGGAGAAGGAGGTAATTGTCTCACTCTGCTCTCCCCTTGTAAGGCCCTATCTGAAGTACTGCATCCATGCTCAGGCCCCCTGCACAGGAATGGTGTGGAGCTGTTGCTGTGGGTTCAGACGAGGTCTGTGAAGATGAACAGAAGGCTGGAGAACCTCCCTTCCAAAGACAAGCTGAGTGAGCTGGGCTCATTCAGCCTGGAGAAGAGAAGACCCTGGGGAGACCTCACTGTGGCCTTCCAGTACTTCAAAGGAGCTTATAAGCAGGAGTCAGATCAACTTTGCATGGTCTGACAGTGATTGGACAAAGGCAAATGGCTTTAAACTAAGAGGGAAGATTTACATGAGATGTTAGGAAGAAAATCTTCAATCGGGGGTGGAGAGGCACTGGCACAATCTATGCAGAGAAGCTGTGGATACCCCATCCCTGGAGGTGCTCAAGGCCAAGTAGGAAGGGGCCTCGGGCAGCCTGAGCTGGTGGGTGTGAACCTTTCCCATAGCAGGGGGTTGGAAATGGATAAGCTTTAAGTTTCTTTGAATCCAGGGTGTTCTATGATTCTACAGTTCAGTGACACAGTGTATGTGCTGAGTAGCTCTTCATAGCCTGGATATACAGCCCCAAGGCACAACCATAGTCAAGTGATATGAGAGCACGAGGCCTTTCCTTCACATAAGCAGGCAAGCTTTGCCTCCCCTTGGCTAGCCCAGCCAAAAAAAATCAAGGAATGAACATCATTATTTTAATCCTTAAAGGAAGTGGAAATAAGTCTGAGGTTAGGAACTGGAGCCTTGTACCTTCTAGCTGAGTGCTTGTACTTGCACACTGGTCCTAAGGCAAATTTAATTAAGCTGTTATTTATTTGTAAAATAACCAAAAGGATTAAATACTCATTCTTTCTGGAAGGTATTTCACTTTTTCCTCCATGGATTCACTTTTCCTACCTTTCGGTCTTTGGGGTTGTCATGTTCGGTGTCTCTCTCTAGGCCTGACATAGTTCAGTTATTTCAAGCAAAATTACTCCTTCAACAGAAAGAACTGTCAGAACCCTAACACCTCCTTGAGAGAACACTGATTAGGAGCTCCTTCAAACAAATAGAAGATGATCAGAACATAAATCTTGGACAAAGGAACCTAAATTTCAGCTTAAATGTCAGTCCTTTTGCAGAGTTGGGCCTTTAAAGTGTAAGTGCTTGTTTACATCAGTAGAGGGACTCTCAGAAACCCCCTTTGGTGTTCCTTTGCATGTTTAGATATCCAAATAACTTAGCAAGTTCAGTCTGAAGTCACATAAACAGTTGTGACACTCTCATTTGTCACATAACTCATAAATGTCCCAAGTCTTTGACCCTGCTGACTAAAACAGTCACCACAAAGACACTGCAACAGAAATTTGTAAACTGCATGTACATAAACACTGAAGATCACTTGATTAGGGCCGTATTAGGATGAGAAGATAGAATGTCATCTCTGCATGAACAAAATAATTTTTGTCACAACTTGTCTCATTTTTGGTGAAAGGAACAGTGTGACAAGTCACTAAGCAACAGAGTATTTAGTATTTCCATCTTCTGGTATATACTGTCCTATACAATAGGCTGATTCTTTTGTCCCAGTGAAGTCTGAGCAGGTACATTATATACATATATGCTCTGCACTGCCTCACTCATTTAGCAGTGCTCTAGAAATTGATGAAATCACACAAGTAGTGAAGTCTGGAGGAGGATCTGAAGTGAGTCAATTTTAACACTCATAAATAACACATAAGATATGCTGTACTAGAGCTTTTCTGTAACACTGGTTTCACAGAACTATAGAAAAATGAAATTTGGAAGGGGCCTTTGGAGATTCAACACCCTGATCAAGAGCAGGTGGCTCTGGATCTTGTCTAAACAAGGATATCAAAAGATGAACACTGCTTCAATTGTCTGTTAAGAGATTTTCTAAGCAAAATCACAATCACTGATTATTTTAACTACAGGACATACCCAAAGTGCATCTTTTCACAGTCTCATTGCTCAATACTGGGCTTCTCAGTACAGAGTAAGAGGCTTTTTGATGAAGTTGGGTTAAATCTAAAGAGACTGTCTAGTTAAGAAACTGACCAAGTTTTCCCATGTTATTTAAATTGCTCAGGCAAAATTCAGCAGCTCTTTCTCTGGTCAGATTCCCAGTGAAGTCAGTTGCAGTTTGAAAATGAGGCTTATCTGCACCTTTCATCAGATTAATCCCTTGCTTTAGCTCCTGATCTGGATTGGCTGCTAGGGTACAGTCATCCTGACTCTTGACGTTAGTTAGCAAGAGGACTTTTATGACACATCTTCTCTCCTTGCTGAATATGTATATGAATATGATCACAGGAACAGCTGACAGCATGTATTCATATAAAATATATTGACTAGAGCATTTGGGATGGGTGGGAAGAATAATAAATGAGGAGCTATAATGGGGCTGGTCTGGCTTTAAAAGGCAGTTGTCCATCAGTGATCATGCTAAAGTGTTTGTTAACTTAGTTTCCCTGTTTGTGTCCCTATTTCTTAGAGTTTTGTTGCACATGCTTCAGAGTAATGTCTATAGTAGCTTCTTCTCTGTTGGTCCTACAGAATCTTTTCTTGCTAACTATCAAACAGATTCAAAGTTCAGCCATACCCGAGCTGCCAGCTACAATGACAATTCCTGACCAAACCTCAACCTCAAACAAAGCCTCTGGAAATAAAAAGGGGAAACTTGAGAGCATCTGCATTCACTGAGGGGATGAGATGAAGGGGAACAGTGGTCTCCCATTAGTTTTTGTCCCTTGGGATCTTGTACGGTAACAGTTACAGCACTATAATTCAATCTCTTCTTTCCTGCACCCATTTATAGATAGATATGGCTCAAGGAAGCAGAATATGGAAGAAACATGCATAGAGAGGAAAACTTTCTAATTAGCAAGTAAGAAATTTGATAGGGGGTCTATTTCTTGGTAGAGGGATGCCATGGTTTTGGCTGGGATAGTTAATATTCTTAGTAAAGGCTTGTATTTTACATTTTGTATTTTTGATGAGAATAATATAGGTAACACACAAGTGATTTAGCTATTGCTGAGCAGAACTTGCAGAGTCAAGGATGTCACTGTTCTAATGCTGCCCTATCAGCAAGCCAGCTGGCATGTACAAAGAGCTGGGACAGGACAGAGCCAGGACACCTGACTCAAACTGGCCAAACAGATATCCCATGCCATATGATATCCAAGAAGGAGGAATAGAAGAGCACATCCTGGAGGTGGCTGAATGGCTGCCTACTGATGGGAAGTAGCAAATGAATTCTCTTCTTCTGCTATGTTTGCATATGTGGCTTTTGCTTTACCTAATAAACTGACTTTACCTCAATCCATGAGCTCTCACACTTTTGCTTTCCCAATTCTCTTTCCTGTCACATCTGAGGAGACTGAGAGAGCAACCGTGTGGGGCTTAGCTGCCTCCTGAGGTTAAACAAGGAGCACAAAGAAAAAGCTATGGTCTATGGTCTCCAAAGAGGTCTGGAGAACAGTACAATAGCACAAATAAACAGCACAATAGCACAAATGTTTAAGAGTGAATATGTGCCCATAAGACATATACAGACAACAGAGATTTTCAGCACATATTTCACATAATGTTCAGTCTTTAGAAATGAATGAGCTTCCTTTTTTCACAGAAGGAAGTAAATGCAGTGAAAATTTTACTTCCAATGATTACAATATCTGGCAAAAATGAAATCCTAAGACAGACTGGAAAACCAGTAAAAAAAATTATAAAAATTATAAAAATACTGTGAACTACTTCTTAAAAACAATGTGGTTTAAAGGACAGAGACATAAAACTGCCTGTGCAATTCATCTTAGCACAGCCTAGCACCAACTAGATCCAGGTTCAGAAAACAGATGCTGTCATCAGGCAGAGTAGGTAAAATTTGTCTTGCACTGTAGCTTGTGAAAACTTTTAGAAGCTGAAATAAGGTCACCTACTTTTCCTTTCTGGAAAAGAACAAAAAGGACAAAAAATTGCCTGCTAGAGTTTTGAAGTTCTGATCTAAAACCTCCAGGGACTCATTCTAAACCATACAATAACTTATTTCCTTCATTTGCTAGTGGTTGCCCTAGGCTCGTACTGGCCCAAGCAGATTAGTAATACACCTTTAATGATTCTCTGGCTTGTTAATTGGTTCCCTTGGACTGTGAGTATGGGTTAGGAGGAGGCAAACATTTCCTCCTACCTCCACCTCATTCCGTGAATTTTCAAAGAGGAAAATACGATACATGTAATGTAAAACAGCTTTGGATTTTGTTGTTTGCGTGTTTGTTTGTTTAAAGAATGCAGAACTTGAGACTAGAAAGAGTAGAGAGAAGAATTTCTAGAGAGATGGGGCAGGGAAGATAGATGATCTGCCTTAGAAGTGAGCTTTTTAGAAATCATAAGGCTGTAAGTTTCCAAAGGTGCTGAGGAAATAAGGCAGCAAAACCATCTAAAAGTCCTGTTAGTGGAGCTGTATGTTAGTTCTTCTTGGGAGTTTGGGCTCAACTGAAAAAAAAAAAAAAAAAAATCATTGGAATAATGCCATACTTGGACTTGTCAGCAACATAAGATGTATGTTAGATTTTAAATTTTTCAAAGAAGTGATTTTGTTACAAGAAGCAGCCTTCTTAACTAAATACGTAACTAAAATCCCATCCCAACCTTTGAGAAATTTAAATTGGATTCAATTTTGTGGTTTGGAGTTGTCTCAAGTTGAATAGCATGGGCTGGGAAAGGGGCCAGAAGAGTGTCCATTGCCAGGAGAAACGAAGGAGAACAAGAGGTACGTGGTATAATCAGTGCACATTACCTACTGGCCCATGGTAGTCTATGTTAATGCAAGGACAAGTGAGTTCCTATCTCACAAACATCCTTCTTCCTCCAAAGAGCTTTCTGTCTGCTCCCTGGCATTGCCAGAACTTATCATGTGCTCCCTAGCATCAGTGGATGATGACATTGCCCTGTTCTAGTCAGGAACTACAGTGAGAAAAAATGATCCTTAGCCAAAACTCAAAAGTAAGTTATAATTTTAGAATGGTCAAAACCAACTGGAAGGAATTTAGAGTAAATATGCAACAATGCTACTACATTTTCTTTTAAGAAACTAATTAAATTGTGCAAAAAAAGAAATCGGAATACAATTAAATATCTGTGCTGAGTTGACAAAGAGGCCACTCAGCACAGTGGCCTCCCCTCCTCTTCCCTCCTCCCCTCTCTTTCCCTCCCCTTCCCTTTCTTTCCCTTCCCTCCTCTCTTTTCCTCCTGAACTTCATTTAACTGAAGTCCTTAACTTACAGCTCTGATCTGTAGGGAGATCTAGGCTCCTTCAAAAGCAATTTAGATTAGCTAAAACTAAAGAAGGCTCTGGAGTTCACTTCTTCACCAACTTCCAGAAGACAGAAAACAATTATGCCCTATACTTCAGCATCCGGACATTGGTGTGAGCTTTGCTCCACTCTATGAGCCTGCTTTCACTCAGAATGAGCTCTGTCAATACTTCGGACATATCACATGAAATCATTGCTTGTTTTGATATTGGACCTTCTCTTTAATTTGTAATGAGCATGCTTATTACTAAAATAAATTTTAAAAACTGAAAAATTTTCTCTTTGATATGTTGGATACAGTCTTATCTGGAGGGACTTTAAATAACAAAGAAAGTTTTTCAAAGTAACAAGATAGAAAAAACATCAGAAAAAAATGAGATATTCTTTTCTGTTGGTTGATAAGACTTCCGCCACTCTGGTTTTTGTAGTTGTTGTTTTGTTTTGTTTTGTTAATATCCTTTTTCCTTCAATTGCTTAGTATCTTTTGGTCATTTTTTCAATTCAAAGCATGCATGCCTCAAATATGATTTTATAGCAGTGCTTCTGGTCTTAGCCCTTGTTTTTGTTTGCTGTTTTATTTTCCTTTTATATTCAATTCAGTGGAACTTTCTTTCTTATTTTCTGTTGTTGTTGTTGTCCTTTGAAGGCTTTAGGAATGTAGAACAGCTAATGAGACTGATCTGACACTTTTCTTTGTATCAAAGGGTAAGTCCAACTCTGAGTCTTGAACAGCCTGAACTGGAAAGAGTTTATTAACTTCCATGTTTTCGAAGATCTGTATCATAGTTATTGAGCCAACTGTTAGGAAAAGAGATGAGCAGTGTGTTCCCTCCATGCTGCATAGGCCATTGGCAGGCTCATTAGCAATTGGGGTGGGAAAGAGTACAGTACGACATTTTTTTCCACAGATGTCTACTAAAGATGTCTACTATTTATTCTTTCCTTTGCTACTGGACAAGCTTCTTCACCTTTCTTCTTTGCCTCTAAGCCCTGACCCCACACATGCATGTTACTCTTGTCTCATCTTCTCTGCCTCATGATGCTTTTATCAGCAGGACTGCTTAGCAACAGCAGTCCACTAATACTCACATCCAAATCTCTGCTTGAAAAGTATCACTTTTCCAAACTACACAGATCCAATGATAAGATGTAGAGTATTTGATCTCCAACCAAGACATTCATTTCTATTGCCTAGTTTTCATTTTACACTGCTAATATCTTTGGATTCTCTTGGATATGAAGTCTTTCCGGCTTGTTCTTTGCCAACAATTACAAAGACTGAGGCCCTGCTGATTCAAGTTCTGTTCTGCAAGTAGTTCTTGTTTCTTCCTTTTCTACTAATTTTTATTTCTGTCTCTTTTGATCAACTTGCATATACTTTTTTAAGAAAAAGCTGTTAGATTAAGATAGTATGTCTTAGCTGGGTTATGCTGATTTGTCCTATAACTGCTTGCCTGCTAAAGGAATTCACAGCTGACTGGGATTAATCCACCAGTCTGGAAATTTTCGGAGATAAATCTCCTGGTTGAGTTCATCATCTCTGAGAATTATAAAATCCACGTAAATCATTTGATCAGAAAGTTAAACCTGTCTATTGAAGATTTTATTTTGTTTTAATGCTGAGGAGTTCCTCTTTGGTTAACAACATCCTGAATATTCCCTCAAACATTTGTTCATGCTCTTCATTTTGATTAATGTATGTGAAATGTACATGAGAACATGATTTAATATATTCTCTATTTTCCCACAAGATGGCACACTTTTCTTATGATAGCTTCATGCTAAACACATAGAATAATGTCTTCTGCATGCAGAACAGGATCATGGAATCACAGAATACCCTGCATTGGAAGGAGCCCACATAGATTATGGAGTCTAATTTCTGGCTCCGCATAGGACCACCCAAAACTCAAATCATATATCTTGAGATGTATTGTCTAAATGCCCCTTGAACTCCAGCACTCAGGGCTGTGCCCACTGCCCTGGGCAGCCCGTTCCATGCCCACCACCCTCTGGTGCAGACCCTGTCCCTGACCCCCAGCTGCCCTCCCCTGACAGCTCCATGCCGTTCCCTCGGCCCTGTCGCTGTCACACAGAGCAGAGCTCAGCGCTGCCCTCCACTCCCTATGAGGAGCTGCAGCCGCCATCAGGCCTCCCCTCAGCTCCTCTGCTCTGCGCTGAGCAAAACCAGGGACCTCAGCTGCTCCTCACACATTGCTTTCCAGACCCTACCATATCTTTATAGCCGTCTTTTGGAAGTTCTTTGATAGTTTTATGTCCTTCTTACATTGTGGTGCCCCAAACCTGCACCCAGCGCTTGTGGTGAGGCCACACAGCACAGAGCAGAGCAAGACAATCTCTTCCCTTGTCTGGTGGCAGTGCTGGGCCTGATGCACCCCAGGATATGGCTGGACCTTCTGGCCACACCAAGGCACACGACTGACTCAGATTCAACCTGCCATCAACTAGGACTCCCAGATCCCTTTCTTTGGAGCTACTCTCCTGCATTGTCCCCCAGTTTGTACATAGATCAGGGGTTGCTTTGTCCCATATGCAGAATCCAGCACTTGCTCTTATTAAACTTCACATGGTTTGCCCAGCCATCTAATTTGTCAAGACCTCTCTGCAAGGCCTCTCTGAGGAAGAGAACAGCTCCTCCCAGTGTAGTGTTACCCACAGTCTTACTTAATATGACTTCAAGTCTTTTAACAAAGTCATTGATGCAAATGTTTAAAAGAACTGGCCTTAAAATGGAACTCTGAGGAGCTCCACTAGTGACTGGCCACCAGCTTGATGTAACCTCATTTACTTCAACCCTTTGAGTCTAACCCATCAGTCAGCTGTTCACCCATCACATTATTTTTTTGTCTAGACTTATGCTGAGCATTTTGTCCATAAGTGTACTGTGAGAAATAATACTGAAAGTTTTAGTAAAATCCAGGACGATTACATCAGCTGACTTTCCTTGGACAAGTAGGTGTGTAATCTTGTCATAAAAAGATATTAAGTCTGCTAAACAAGGCTTTCCCCCCCTGAGTGCATGTTGGCTATGACCAGTGACTTCATTCTCTTCAGATATTTCTCAGTAATTCCCAGAATAATCTTCTCTATTTTACCAGGTACTGAAGTGACACTGACAGTCCTGTATTTACTAGAAGATAACTGCTCAGCCAAGTAAACTTTCTTTCCTTCCTGTTTGACTTCTGACATTCTGTTCTTGTGCTCTTAAGAAATTGTACTTAAAGAGTGACCAGCACTGATGGACCCCAACGCCTTCAAAACTACTTTCCCAGGGGACATTATTAACTAGTTCCCTGAGCAGCCTGAAGTGATGGAGTGACAATGCCCTCTCTGCATGTACTCCCATTCCAAGTGCTGAGCCATGTTCTGACTGCCCATCTTGACATTTTAGGAAATGCCCCTGTATTCTGCAATCAAAAACTGTTGAACACACTTGCATCAGAGCTGATCATTTCAGCAGTATGATAGTAATAGAACAAATTAACTTACTTTGTAGAAATAAATATTCCAGTCTAAATTAGTTCATATCATAACTTGCCATTCTCCTCTCATTACTTACTTTCCCAGCCCTTGGAGAATTCCTGTCCATGCCATCTACAAGGTAGGTTGCTGTGGGCTTGAATATTCCTGACTGGTGCTTGAAGAACACGTTTTTGGAACAGTACTCTTAAGTTTGGTGACCACTTTATCTGGTATGTAAAGGAAAAGCTATTTTTGCCATTCAATGGGATGAATACCGTGAGCTCCATCCTGAGCTCAGGGAGAAAAATGGAGACAAGGAAGCTCCTTGTTAAAATATGCCTGGAAAATTCTGTCAGTTTCTGTCTTTCTTGTGTGCATTCCAAATGTTCCTCCAGCCATCACAGTGTCAAGCTCTTTATATCATCTAACCCACATTGTTTGTGACAAGTGCCAGTAGAGGCTGGCATTTGTAAAGACTATTTTGCTTGCACGTGCCTATAAATATTTCCATATCCTAGGATATTACCATTATCCTAGCAGTCTATCTGAATTATCATCCATGATCTGTAGTTATATCTACAGACAAGAAAGCTGTTCTGTGACTCAACATTTAATAAAAATAATAGCAATTCAAAAAAAAAAAAGCAACAAAAAACCAAAACTAATATTTGACCTTCAAAGACAAAGAGAAAATCCCATCACAGTGTGAAACTGGTACTCAGGAGAAATTAGTGGAATGACGAAACTTGCTCTGTATTCCTTGTGGTTCTACTGGTTTCAGTCTGAGAACTGCAAACAGTGTGAAGGCACTGAACACCTTTCTCCAGTGCCAGATGATATCATTGCTGCTGTGTAACAAGTGATTCAGTATTGAAGTTTTCCACATGTAGTAGTCATTTCAGATAGTCAGTGGCCTACAGTGTCTTTCCTAATTCACGGGCTTGCATTCAAGTCTCAGCTCCACCAAATACTTTTGGTATCATCTGATACTAACTGCCAAGTGTTTTAATTCGCCACTGATGAAATTGAGTTTAAAAGCTGTTGGAGTGCTTGCACTTAGCTGATGCATGTAAGCAGTGCTAGTCACTGCTAGGATCCTACATCTACAGCAGGAACCTGGAGCGTTGGGATGTTCAGTGTGAGCACTTAAAAATTCAGGCTTAGTAGGGCAAGACCAACAATTTGTCAGTACAGGGAAGTGAAATTGGCATCAGACTCATTTAGCTGCTAGGCTGCAGAGCCATAGAACCTGGGAATCTCATCTCCCAGGCCCAGTGCTCCAGATGCTGGATGATTTAGGTGTCCTAGGGGTTGTTGCAAAGGAAGGAACATAAACTGAAATCTGGGACTTAGCTTAGTTTTTAAAATGTCTAAAATAAGCATTGTGCTATTGATATGAAAATGCCTACGGGAACTTTCAAAAACAATTTTATCTGTTGGAATGGGATAAAAATAGTTAAAAGTTTCATACAGTATTGAGTATTTGGCAGTGATCCCGGCAACTTATAAAAGAAAGTAGTGCACATTGAGTACTCCTGTTATGTTAAATAGAGAACCCTGCAACAATGATACTTCTCATTTTTTCTTGTACACCATGAACTTATCTTTCTTTTCTTAAAGTTTGCAATGGGTACTTTTTGAAACAAAACACGTGCTGATCTGCTGCAACAAGTTTCATTTATGGGAAGACAGCACTGCTGGAGACCCATTGCTGCATCTGGCTGAGTGGAAATATGCTGTTCCTTTGTGTCTGCCATGCCAGTGTACCCTGTCTCCCAAACAGAAGGACTGCATGGCATAACAGTATATTCAGAAGAATGTTCTTCTTGAACACTTCAAATTCTGTTATGTCAGAATTCATATTGCTTATTCATCATGCTCCATTACAGGCAAATCTCCTTTATCTCACTCTTTATTTCTCAAAGCAAGTGGAAAGTCGGCAGTTTGCTGCATCATTGGCAGAGACACGTTCGTTTTGAACGAGCTTCAAATAAAAGGTTTCAGCTGAGTTCAGCAAACAAAACATTCTAATTTGGGAACATATAAACTGTTCCTTTCAGTCAAAATATTAAAACAAAAGCATGATAAGTTTACAAAATGTTAATATTATTTTAATAAAAATAAATAAATAAATAAATAAATAAATGATTTCACTGGGATGGAAATTCTGATTCACAGTCTTCAAGGCTCCTGTGCTCCCATCACCCCCGCATTCCAGCTCTTATGCACTGCTGGTCAGGCATTATCATGCAGCTTCACTTCAGTCTCTTTTCTGTTTTCCTCCTCTACCAACACAGGCATGAGTGAAGACTGCAGGGCACAAATGACTAAAGGAGGGCAAGCATCAAGATTGGCCTTCGCAGTAGGGTGTTATTATAAAAGAACACACTTCCCCATTGTGCCTTTTTCCTTCTTGCTGGTCTGTCTTTCCAGTGAATTCCTTTCAAGCCGGAAGGCTGCTTCATCTCATCAGGCTGGTTCTCACCAATTCTGGGGAAGCAGAGCTGATATAGAGAATTTCCTGGCACATCTCTAATGCCAGCTCAAGTGGGAGGAGGAAACAGTAGATGAAATGAGCCAATGAGACTGAGAGGAAGAGAGTGGTGAGAGGAGACACTATTTAGCTTCTGCACTCAGAGGAACCAAATACAGGGTTGTATGGTTTCATCTGACATGGTGAGTGGCAGGGGCCTCCACTCTTGCAGCTGTTGGTCAAATCTGTGACATTGGACCTGGTCATTTTTCTGCAGTGGAAGAGAACAAACCTCCAGATGAACCTGTTGCTTTAAATAATGTAATATAAGAAAGAAAAATCATTATGGTAGGATTGTATAGTTAAATGTTTAAACTCAAAGAAGAGTTGTTATCTCCTTGATCTCAGTTTGCAGAGTACAGAGTTAGGTCTATGCTGAGAACTAGTTTTGACCACTGAAAGGCTCTTAATGAGACAAATTCTTTTGCCAGGCTGAGGAAATAAGGTAGTTTAAACAAAGCTCTTATAGTATGAAAAATGTGTTGACGCTGTTAACATGATAGAGCATCTAGAGCATTACATGAAATACTAACTTCCAAGGCAGAAAGGAATATGAAACCTGATTTTAAGGATCACAGAACATCGTCCAATGTAGTAACTAGATTAATGACTACAATTACAATTACAATTGCAAAGACCTCACTGGAGTCCTCCCTTTACCTGAGTTTCAAGCATATACCAGCACCATTCACTGAGATATACCATTTGTAGGCACACTTGGGCACAAGTGTTAAAAAAGATGGATAGATGTAGTGGATGAGCGGCCACTTGCCTGGACAGGAACTCCTGTCCCAAGTGAAAAGCTGTCACGACAGCACCTAAAGGCAAATCAAATGTTGGAGCACTGAAATGTTGATCCACATTTAGAGTTCTTCGATATATCACTGCTGTCTGTTGTTTAGTGTAAATGCTATGTTTCTCTGGAGGAGACATGTTTTATGTGTTGCCAAGAAATTTCTGCAAAATCCAGTTGAGCTGCATGGAGTTGTGTCTAGCTGAAATTATATAAATGTATTATTGGGCATTTGGATATTGCAGGAAACAGTTCACACCTAAATGGTATGACATTTTTTCCAGTGATTCCAACTTTGAGTAGGGAATCTCTACTAATAACTACTAAAACTAAATACTAAATACTACTACTAAAACTAATAAAGTTTTGGCAAATAAAGAACAATATCATAACTTTGGGACATTGTTTTGAATATTAATGACTAAACATTGCACTAGGCATACAGAACAGCACTCCCTGACTTTCAGAGAGCAAATTGCCTGAAGATGGTAATTTGGAAAGTTAAATCTGAATCTCATCTAAAGGGCACTAGAATAATGTAAATGCTAATGCTTCTCTCTGTGGATTTTACCTTTAAAGAGTATACATTTCTGATCTCTCTTTCCCTCTGTAGGTTGAGGAATATGCATTGCCATATATCTCCTTATTGTTCCCACAGGATGCACAGTCTGAGGAATGATTTAACTAGGATTACAGTGAAGTTCAGTTAAGTTTTACATTGGAGAATATATTCCATCTATGTTTTTTATTTATTTATCTTTCTGCAACCAAACCACCGCCAACAAAAAAAGGTATTTGTGTAGCAGCAACAGCTTCGCATTATAACATCCCTAATGTAGCAATCAAGACCACAGCCAAAATGTAAATTCAGACTTTTACTGTGCCAGAGGGAAAGAAGTTGCAGTATTACAGAAACTATGGTAGAAATTTTATACAAGGGAACATATCTCATGTGCTGAGGAAGGTAAGGTTGCTCTGGGCCTTGAAATGGCTGTTTTCTATGTGTGATTACATTAGAAATACCTAAAACAATGCAGCATTTTCTCTCTCTTTACTGATGCAAAGTATAATATCAAAATATATCAATATCCTGCCTGCAATTCTTTCATTCTTGAACTCAGATTAGTAATGTGTCTGAAAATAAGAAAGCAAAAATGCCTTTGGTTTTCATGATTAGCAGATGGTAATTAAAAAAAAAACAACAACAAATTCACACAAATGTTTCTGTTCTGTGGTAATTAAAAAATTGAGCATACAAAGTTGCTAAACAAAATGAAATGCATTCTGTTGTTTTTTGAGAAAGAGGAAATTTATTTTAATTATAGAGAAAAACAATTTTTTGTTTGTTTTTTAATGGAACTAATGTCAATCTCTGAGCTGTGTTGTAGAGCAAGTACCAGAGTACGGAGAATAGTACTGCAGCTTGCCCCGATAACATCCCTGGAAGAAAAGGTTTGACATGTAGGGCTGTAAAACAAGGAAATAAGGAAAGTAAGTAGCGACATTGAAGTGTTTTCCTTTTTATTTGAAGGTACAGCCCTAGATACTGTGACATAAAAAACATTATGATGGAAGAAGCAGAAGAAATGCAGAAAAAGAAGCAATGAAGTAATCTAGAAAGAGGATGGCAAGACATAGAGGTGCATGACCTGGAATGGAACTGAAAGCCAGAATTTTCAAGGATTTATTTAAAACTAGGCATTAGCCCTAGGGCAAATTTCTGACTCCTCATGTTTTATGTGCTAGTTTTTAAGCTCCCAGCTTTCCATGTACAAAATCATGGATTTGATTATTTATTATAATTGTAATAGACTCTTAATTTATATGCCAAATACATAGATTATTCACGGACAATCCCACCCTCGAAGAGGTTGAGTGATTTGGCCTCAATCCTGCAAATCCATTAAGTGGAGTCATTACTTCCACCATGTACACATATTCCCTGAAATAAGAAAGCTACTCCTGCGAATAAGAGGTTGACTGTTTTAGAGTCAGCAGCCTTCAGGAAAGAGTGCTGGGTGAACAGCTGCAAGAGAAGCAGAGCAGGAAGCAAGCACAGTGAATGGGAGCACTGCAGAAAATGCAATCAGTATGGCTTTAGGAATCAAGGAGGCTATCTGCCACAAACCAATAGCTTGATCACTTTCTAGCTAATACGACTTTATCTCTTACCTTGAAAAATATGGATTTTTTTCAGCAGTTCCTGATCTGCCTCTCAGAAAGCTTATTGTAAATCTGGACATTGGCACTACACGTATGACCTCGATGCTCTAAAGCACTGGAAAAATCCTCCCAAGTATGGTAGATACAGTGTGAATCAAAAGTGAACCTATGCCTTTATGGAGTGATCACTGGAGGCCAAATGATAAGTCCTACAGAGCCTAAAATGGCAAGTGGCATGTGTGTAGGCAACTAACCATAGAATCATGAAGTCATAGAATGGCTTGGGTTGGAAGGGACCCCAAAGATCATGGAGTTCCAACCCCCTGCCATAGGCAGGGCCACCAAACTCCAGATCTAGATTGGATTGCCCATTCAACCTGGTTTGAACACCTCCAAGGGTGGAGGTGATGAGCATCAACAACCTCTCTGGGCAGCCTGTTCCAGCACCTCACTGCTCTCTCTGTGAAGAACTTCTCCCTGATATCCAATCTAAACCTTCCCTCCTTGAGCTTAAAACCATTCCCACTTGTTCTATCACTATCCACTCTCATAAAAAGTTTATTCCCCTCCTATTTATAAACCCCTTTAAAATACTGGAAGGCTGCAATGAAGTCTCTGTGCAGCCTTCTCTTCTCCAGGCTGAACGAGCCCAATTCCCTCAGCCTGTCTTTGTAGGGGAGGATCTCCAGCCCCCTTATCATCTTCCTGGCCCTCCTCTGGATTCTCTCCAACAGCTCCACATCTTTCCTGTATTGGGGCCCCAGACCTGGACACAGTACTCCAGATAGGTCCTCATTAGGGCAGAGGGACATTAGTAGAAAGGGGATAATTCCCTCCCTCTCCCTGAGCCATTCCTTTTCTGATGGTACCCAGGATACCATTGGCCTTATGAGCTGCAAGAGCACACTGCTGGCTCATGTTCAGTTTTGCATCCTCCAGAACCCCCAGGTCCTCCTCTGCAGGGCTGTTCTCAAGGCGTTCTTCCAGTCTGTGTGCATATCTGGAATTACTCCAACTCAAGTGCAAAACCTTGCACTTTGCAATGTTGAACCTCACTAGGTTCATACAGGCTCACCTTTCCACCTTTTGAGTTTGTTGAAGTCCCTCTGAATGGCATCCCTTCTATTGTGTCAACTGCACTATTCAGCTTGGTGTCATTGGTAAATTTGCTGAGGGTGCACTTGAGTCCATCACTGATGTCATTGATAAAGATGTTGAAGAGCACCAGTCCCAGGACAGACCCCTGGGGGACACTGCTCATCGCCATAGTGTCATTTACCATAACCCTCTGTCTCCGGCCTTCCAAACAATTTCTTATCCAATGAATAGTCTACCCCTCAAATCTCTATCTCTCCAATTTAGAGATAAGGATGTTGTGGGACACCACGTTAAAGGCCTTGCACAAGTCTGGATAGATTACATGGATCACTTTCCCTTTGTCCACTGATGCCATCACTCCATCATAAAAGGCCATCAGAGGATGGCTGTCTTGGATCACCCACTCATCCCTCATGTATCTTAACATGCCTTCTAGGAGGATCTGTTCCATTATCTTCCCAGGCACTCACTTTCCAGAGAGGCAAGGCTCACCGACCTAAATCCCAGTCCTAATTTCTTTGCAAGGCAGGTAATGAAAGAATATCACAAGTTGCTTCTGGATGATGGTTAGAATACATGTTCAATAATTACTGCTAGTTTATGTAGCAAAACCTGGATTTGAAGAATTCAACACTCATTGCCCACTCAGTGTAGCCTAACTGGATACTTTCAGATTACATTAAGATCTTTGCCCACTCTGATGTGTTTTGAACAAAACTGATGAATATTCCGGAAGAAATTAAGAAGGGTGACCTCTAACTTTGCTGTTATAACTATTGCATGGCCTCACAGAGCAGTAGGAGAGTGTAAGGTTTTCTTTTCAGGAAGAAATAGAAGAAAACAAGATCCAGACAATCTTCTTAGTGATACTGAGGAAACTAAAACGAGATATAAATTCAGGTAAAGACAAATCAGTGTATTATTACCCCAGAAATTGATAGACTGGTTTAAACAATGTGTTTCCTTACCAAATCACAACATTCATCTCCTTACTCAAATGGGACCTGCAGACAGAAATGTTTTAAAAGGATTTGATTTAATACTAGTTGTTGCATGTTAAGTATCTTAAAGGAGATACATATCCTTTTATTCTTCCCTCAGAAAATAAAGCAAAATGTGTAAAATGTTTTTAGGTGAGAAGTATTCACAATCTGTTAGGAGGCTTTCTTTGCAGAAGGCAAACACTGACATGGTCTGACATAATTGTTTTCATCTCTTGACATATTCAGACTTATTTCACAAAATGCTGAGAAATGACTGTTCAAAGATCTTCAGCCTCGCCTGACTGTAAAACACAGGTCTGCACTGGTGGAGACACGCTAGAAAGCTGCCAATGGCAAAGCTGCATAAGCAGAAATTGTGCTAAGGACTGACGTGAAACCAGCAGTGGGAAAATCAAACATGAGTTATTTGAGGTGTTGTTGTTCACAAGGATAAGACTTTCTGTCCCTCCATCAGAGATGTATTCCTACAATGCCACAAATGAGGATTAACTGCTTCAGTGAGGCATTAGCCTGTCACACCAGATGTTCTCATGTCACAGAACTGAGATGTTGCAAGCGTCTTCTGAAGTCATCAATATGTTCGAACTAGAGAAGAAATCATGTGTTTAGGACCACCAATACAATGGAATGTTTATTTCTATTTATTTCTAGTGTTTTGCAGTATGGTCTTTACAATTCTACTTGTAAATGAGGAGAAGATTCAATCTGACTCTATCAATGAGCATTAAAAAATAATTTGATTTTAACATCTGTTATTCTCCTGCCTAAAAAAATGTGTGACAGATTGACTGACGTAGAGGAAAACACTTATAGGACTTTCAACTCCAGCACTCACTTCTGTGTCAATATTAAGTAAAGAGGAAACAAGTGGCACTGAGAAACACAGAGAAAATGGTGAATACCCTGATGTAGGCATGAATTGTGTAACACATCTAGTGAGCCTCCCAGTAAATGTGCACACAACTGAGCCACAGACTAATGCATAGTTACTTAAAGGCAGTAAAAATGAAAGCTACACACAGCAGACACAGCCCAGCATACCCAAGTTATTATGACTCTCAATCACCATCCTGAGCCAACTGAAAGCACCATGCAACCCAGGGCTGCTGGTCAGTCACCAATTGTCACAGCAGCAGCAGCAGTTGACTTTAAAGCCACGTGTTACTCTTTGGGGACTAGCACATATTTCTCAAGACCTTGGATATAGCTGGCATTTTGGTTTGTCTTACTCCTGGGAACCTGCTTACAGCTATCCTGTTACTTTTTTTCAATTAAGGGCCTGAGAGAGTAGAATATCAACATTCCCAGGAATTTTCTCCTACCAGTAACTGGATACATAAAAAACTTTGCTTTACAACAATGTTACATTAACACGTGAGGATGTCAAATCTAAGAAATCCAAACTTCTAAGGCAAGCAGTACTACATCTTGCATTTACTTGTTTGTCTCTTAGCCTTCATTGCAGAGGAGACAGAAATTATTAAATCCTGGGAACATCTTAAAACTTTTTGGTCAAACTCCACAGCATGAAACAAAATTTTTTCCAGGTGATAGGAGCTCATTCCAGGTGATAGGCATGTTAATCATGACATATCATCTTCCGATGTTGTATCCTGTACTCAGCATTGTTTGCTAATATACTGCTAATATTCTGATAAACTAAGATTTGTCCTAAAGAAAATATCAATATCCCTTACAGGGCAAGTCTCTATTACCTTTGAGACTGAATATGCCACTACTCACATCTCCCTTCCATCTTCCAGATTTAATAGAACAGAAGAGGCACCAGGAAAAGAATACAGACAGGGATTGAGTAATCTGATATGTGCCTCATAAGTCAGGATGGAGAGTGCATAGGCTTGTTTTGTTACCCCAAACTCAGCACAGAGGAAGTTTGTTCTTTCCAAGGTTATCAATGGCAAACTGGTATTTTTTCCCAAACAGAAAAAAAATAAAAAATAAAAAAATAAAAAATTGTTTTCAGTGTTTTTCATTGTTACCAGTATAAAAGCTCATCCCAGAGCTCTGGCAGCTTTTGCAATGTTATCAGAAGTTTTTTAGTAACTAGTATTTGGCTGCATAAGGTAGAAAGAACTGTCAGAGCTAAGGTAAAAACACTGAAGTTTTTAAACTACAGAGTTCTTTGCAACATAGGCTTTTTTGGCTTCCTTTATATTGTATAATTTCACTCGCGGAGACTTTTAGGGTCTAGATAGAATGGTTTAAGACATTACCAGGCTGGAGTTTGCAAGACTCTGTGAAGGAGCATGGAAGCATTTCGAAGTAATAGCAGGTAGACTACAAGTAAGGGTAAGTTATAGCCCAGGTGAACTTGCTGTAGATTGGATTAGAGACCTTCTTTGCGAAGAAGAATCTAACTTCATTTTGAGAGGCCAAGAAACAAAGATAGGGCATTCACAGAACCACAAAATTGCAAGGGTGGGAAGGGACATCTGGACTTGATCTAGTCCAATCCCCTGCTAAAGCTTGTTCCCTATTGCAGGTTCACAGGAAAGCATCCAGATGCATTCTGAATATCTCTGGAGAAGCAGACTGCACCACCTCTCTGGGCAGCCCGTCCCAGTGCTCTGTCACCCTCCCAGTAATAAAGATTTTCCTCATGTCCAGATGGAACTTCCTGTGTTCCAGTTTGTGCCCATTGCTCCATGTTCTGTTACTGAGCACTTGACCCCTACCTGTTAGATACTAGCGTTGATAAGATGCCCTCTTAATTTTCTCTGAGCTGAACAATCTCAGGTTTCAGGGCCATAATCCCAATTAAGAACACTCACTGTTTAAGTAGCACAAGCAGCAGCTCCTGAAATGACTGTGTTATCACACCCTACAAGACAGCAAAGAAACTGCAAACTACATAATGACTTCATCACTGGCTGCATGGTGCTTTCTCAGTTGGGTTCTCAGTTTCTCTGGTCACAGTCTTTGCACTACTCTGGGGCTTCACTGTTACAAGAGAATTGAAAAGATTTACAAATTAGCTAGCAACAAATCCTTGGCAATATTGACAGATGTGCATTGTATCTAAGTTTTAAAATTCATATTAAACTATTTTAGAGCGTTCAGGCATAAATATTTTATTTTTAAAATGTAGAACTTAATGTGTGGGCATGTAACCAAAAGCTAAGAAATAAGTTGTTACAACACTGTTTTAATTGTTGTGAGGCCCAGGAAATTCACAGTACAAGTCATGTTTAAACAGCTAGCATTTTTGAGTATAGAAATACAAGGTAAAACATTACCTTGTAGTACCCACATTACAAGCTTTAACTCAAACAACTGCATAGAACTAAAATTCACAGAAAATATATCATTTCCTAAGGAATTGCTTTTAGGAAAACATTGTTATATCTTCTGGAAACAGAAATATTAGAATTAAAATCAATTGTGTTTATCACAATAACCTTAAAATCTGAATGATTCAGTAATTGCATCTGTCTTCATATCAGTCTGACATTTAAACCTGCAGAGTAACAGAAACATGGCACTGTGCAGTGATTGTTTCTGATGCAATCCCTAGCTACCCAGGGAGATAGAATTTAAATAACGTTCTGGAGTACACACCCATAATAGGACATTCTGTGGTCACAGGAGTAAAGAAATCTGGTCATGATGGTTAAGATGAAAAACCAAGATTTTAATTATAGATTTGTGGCTCGTCTTCATTTCCCAAACCTATTCTAAATATAGCAAAATGTGTCAAATTACCAACATGCTGAAAAAAAAGGCCTCAAAGTAAAAAAGAAATTATCAATTAATTCAAGCAGCCTTCAGAATTCTCTCCTCTCCTCTCCTCTCCTCTCCTCTCCTCTCCTCTCCTCTCCTCTCCTCTCCTCTCCTCTCCTCTCCTCTCCTCTCCTCTCCTCTCCTCTCCTCTCCTCTCCTCTCCTCTCCTCTCCTCTCCTCTCCTCTCCTCTCCTCTCCTCTCCTCTCCAACTTTAGCCTATTCTAGCTTAGCCTAGAGTGGCACAGTAATTGTTGAGTTTCTGAATATTGTAGGTCCAGTGAGTACCCTGGGACAATAGCATAAGTAAGATATGACCTACAAAAACAAAGTAGTGAGCAGTTATGACACACGACATAAGCTCCTTAATTATGTTTTTAATATGGCAAGTCAAGCAGTGGAATTACAGCAGACCTAAACAGCTTTTAGCAGGTGTTTACTTTTGACAAGAGTTTTCATGAAGACAAATTGTGTTAAGCAGCATGATCTAGCTCACATACTTGTCTGTTCCCAGAGAGTTTAAGGGCTGTCCTTAATATTCAGATGGAGTCAGGGGAAAATTTCCATCTCTTAATGTTACCTACCTGACTTTAAAGGGAGTAAAGTAAAAGAGACAGACACAGTGTGAGACACAGCAGAGATTACCCAACATCTTGTGCCTGTGTGGCTTTGACTTGGACCAGTGAAGGTCAGATGCACACTGCTGAAGAGTCTCTTGTGTGCAGCCTGACTTTTCTGGTTAATACTGCTGGAGATCATTTGCTGGCTAACTAGCAACAGCACTGAAAGCTGAGGAACTTACTGAGCAAAAGCAAAGATTGCCAGAATAGAATTGGAGCTTTCAGCAGTTATGTGAGATTGCCAAGGACATAGCTCTGGATGACATACCTAGGGTTATTTTAGCAAATGAGTATTTGTAATGCAATGTAGATGTACACACAAAGACACCACAGACTCGAGAAAAACCACGTGCCTCATGTATAGCATTGTGCATAAGAAAGAAACCACAGCAATTTTGCTCTGAATAAGACACAACGTGAGCTATCATATATTGCTTACAAAATAGCTTAGACATCACAATCAACAAGAAATAGTTTTCCTATTATTATTCTAAAATAATTTGCATCGTAATGGAGCAGCAAGGCCTCAATCATGAAAATGACCCCACTGTACCAAGTGCTGAGCAGACCATGGATAATAGCTCTTTCTTGAGTTCAATTTATCGTGCAGTGAAATGTTATAATTAGGACATGGAACCTATCAAATAAACCTGTGTTTAGAGAAAAGAGTCTAAATATATTTTCATCAAATGTCCAGGAAGCAATAGATTGCTCTTAAAGCTTGTCTCACAAAAGGTAGGCAGCAGCTATATGAATCCATTGTGTGTGTAATGAAGCTGTTCAACATAATCTTTGGGATAATGAACTATCGCTCCCGGTACAAATCATAACACATTCTTCTGTGTAATAGCACAGGCACAAATGAACTAAAAAACTGCTCAGGCACTGAAATATTGGCCCTTTCCAGCCTCTTGCCTTGTTCTGGATATCAGATTAGAGACTGCTTGATTTTCTGGAGCTGTTGACAGATTACAGGCAAAGAGCCTTCACATTGTTTATTTTTCTTTTTTTTTCTCTGCGTGCTGTTAGTTTTGTTTTATTTTGTATTCTGTTTCGCTTTATCTTGGTTTTAATGATCCATTTTTGTTTTCACTGCTCATATTTCAACACATTCATGGCTGCTTGGGCTGTATGAGGGAGACTACCTCCTGTCTTCTGGAAAGATACAGACATTTCTGAGCAAGGAGAGACCACATGCTGGAATTTGGGGCTGATGGGTACATGCAGAACCTTCTCCTTGGTTTGAGGAACTTTTATTTTTCTTATATCCAGTCTATTTTAATCTTTTCAATGGTAATGATGTGTGAAAGGAATGATTTTACTATTTATTGAAGCAGTGAAAACATAACTGCAAGGAGAGAGTAAAGGAAATAAATTTTTCATATACTTTCACTGTTGTTTCTATGCTCATAATACTCAGAATGCTATGGCTGAGAAAGGACATACATATATATGAAAAAAAAGCACATGAACAAAAAAAAACAAATAAGCCACAAGCAGAGCAGTGTCATGTTCTGAGAGGGTGAGGGTGAGAATAGTTGAGACACAAACAAATTGATAGACTGATTTCTTCATCCTGATGTAAGAAAAGTTAGCTATATATTTATAGGGCCATCCTGTAGTCTGACCCCAGACCAAAAGGACTTGTGTTTATGTTTTCCCCTTTGGTTAGCTGTCACAAGCAAAGAATACAGCAGCCAGCTAACGTCCAACAAACACTGACTTCCTCCTCAGGAGAACTAGTAAGCCATTTTGTAGCTATACCAGCAGAAGTGGGCTTTTTAGCATAAATGTGGAGAGAAACTTGAACAACTGAATATTTTCACTGCTCTGATACACAAGAATATCTGGGGGTATATGGGGCACATAATCTGTTTAGAACTATGTCTGTAATCTGTTAATTAGTGTAACTTCTACTGAAAGGTGGATTAATTTTGCTCAGCTCTTGATGTCTGTCAGGTATTCACTCAAGACTCTTTATATCTGCTGAACTTGTATTTTTAGTGATCAAATGGCCCCAATTTGTTTAAATGTCTTTTTGATGTGTTGTAACAGCAATTTCTGGTTATAGTTCAGCAGATCTGGTCAAATTCTATATAATTTCATGTTCAAAAATGCATGCATTCTAGTTCATCTTTAAAAAATACCTTAGAATATAGAACTCCATAATAGCCAGAAAGTAATATCATTCTTTATCCATGTGCGAAGTTTTTCCATTTTCCCTCAAGCACAGGGAGGAATATATAGCATAGAAATCACATTGTTTCTAGTCCAGCATTTTCATTGTGGGCTTTTGTCAATGAGTGTCAATGGGATCGTCTGTGTTTGATCATTAGAGAGGGAATTCATATCATTATCTACATCCTACAGTCTGCTGGAATTGTAGGCAACCCCATCAGGTTGGAGGAAAAGAATTCAGTAGGTCCACCCTTTTCCTGATGTCAAGGAAAGAAAGGTCAATATCAGTAACATATGATTAAGTTTAGCAAGTTGAAGACACTTAGGAAATTGACAAGATTGAGCTTCATCACCTCTTGTTTTTATTTCAAAATTGATTGAATTTTGATTCAGTCTATATTGAACGAAAATCATCATTTGTGGCTGCTTAGAATTCATGTCTGCCAGAAGATATTTCAAAGAGGCAGTAACCTCTGTCTGGCTGAGACTGAGATAAGTGTTCATCTCAAAAATCCACTTCTCCTTTGCCAGTTCAGCAAAGATAAATGAGCATTGATGAGATTCAAAGTTTATTGATTAGGATAAGACCATGAGGAAATATTTCCTGGAATTTAGTGTGAAGATGTTTTTTGACAACCACTTCCTCACTGTAGTCCATGAAAAGCACATGAAAATGGTGCAAAGAAAATTTTTACTCAGAGTGGACAGAAGCTGAGGTTTTGTTTCATTTTTGTTTCATTTTGCCATTACCAGTGACAGAAGCCCTGGTTATTTCAGTCAGATGCACATTTTTTTAAGGTGTGTGAAATGTCAAGGAAATCCCTTTAAAAAGATAGGAAGTGTTATAAAGAGAAAAAATCAGTTCAGCAAGATTCAGTCTCCAGAAGTAAAGCTTACAGTACATTTCTCATCATCAGTGGCATAACAGTAAATCTCACAACATTTCTAGGGCATGTATGGCATACTGGAAGGGTGAGAATGCAAGTCAGCCTATTTGAGATCTTCTATATAGTGCTCAAGGGATTATATAAATTGCACAGTAAAAGAGACTGTTTCTGTTATGTTACTGTACCTTGCTTTTGTTAGACACTGACTGATTGCAGTGTTAGTTCACTGTCCCTGAAGAACAAAGGATTTGGAAGAAAGAAGCAATATTCTGATTCTGGAAAGTGATCTGATTTTATGTCTGTACATTTCAGAAAGAAAGACATCTGAAAAGAATAAGACAACCTCTTCACATAAGCTACTATTGTAGCTTGTTATTTCTATGTTTTCACTTAAGGCAACTGCAAGGTAGTCAGACTAATCCTCAGAGAATAACTCTAATTCCTTTCTTATGGACCTCTTAACCTGGCATACGAATGGTGTCACGATATCACACAAGCTTTCTGATTTATGTGCATGTGTATACAATGTAGAGCACGAGTATCCAATCTAGACTCTTTGAAATAATTCTATAGCCCTGGTCACACCATAGTGGTTATCCAGTGTATCCACTGTAACTTTTATCTTAGAAGAGCTGTTGATTCCTTTAGCTCTCATTATAAGAGAAGGAAAGTCTGGTTCTCTAGAGCAGAAGAGGCAGTAGTGAAGGAAGGAAATGTGCCACTCACATTCATGAACTACTGGTGCCTATAAGAGCCACCTTGGAAGGTCTATTTGGGGCCTACTGTTATTGCTGACTTGTCTCGGGTTTTAGCCTCCTGAGATTTCCTTATGATCCTTGTAACCTGCAAAAAGAACAGAGGTTGGAGTATACGGTTACTTCTGCCAGGCAGACGAGTTCTATTTGATTAGCTGTAGGGAGAGGTGATGCCATCCAAAGTGGAATCACAGGACAACCTCCTAACAGTTTTGAGATCATATCCTGGCAAAATGTTCCAAGAAATAAAATTCTGGACAAAGAATTTTTCCCACTACTTTCTCCTGTTTGAAGACATGTGGCTGTATTGTTGTGCTTTGTATCAGTTTCTCTTCTCTGTGTGTATTATATTACAGATTTTCACAGATATGCAGCTCAGGTAACCAGTGAAAATGATTTAGTACTTACTATTTGCCGTGTCCAAATAGCTGAGTCTATCAATTTTTAAACAATAGGAGAACTGCATGAATGTTACTGTAAACAAATACATCTCCCTAGACTTCATAAACCTTTTTTTTTTTTTTCTTTTTTCTTTTCATAAAAGGAAGAATCACTAAAGGAAGAACATTTACATATACTGCATTCTAAAAATCTCTGCCTTTGGAAGCTCAGGAGGTCAAAGGTATATGTGGATTACAAAAGCAAGGAGATAAATTCATGGAAGAACAGTCCATCAGTCTTTTCTTGTTCATTTTCTCTGCTCTACTCCCTGGTGGAAATATAAGTCTTCACTCTGAGAAGACAAAACACCTCCTTTTAGAGAACAGAAAATAAGCAACCAACTCTTGTCCTGAAAGGTTCTCTATGCTCCATTGTCTGTGAAAAGAAGCACAAACCTTCACTGAGCTGTAACTACATTATTTTAGAATTTTGATTTTGAATTGTATATAGTATATCTAAGCACAAACCCAAGCCCTTGAACAGTAGCTTTGAAAGTAATGAGAAAAATCAGCAGTGAGGCAGTGCATGTCCTTTGCTCCGGTTTTGTAATTCTTTGAAGTCCATTTCTCTCAAATGACCTATTTATCTGCCCTGAGCTAGGAATGTATACAAGATGTGGCAGAGTGGTGGCCTGATGAGAATGCTGATCTCCAGTGCAGAATATTTTTTTTCCTTGGAGCTAACAAGCATATTTGTATCTGCCTGTCTCCATGACTCATACAATGATTGTAAGTTATTCTCCTCCAGAAGCCAAAAGCTACCAGCTCATCTGTTTTACTGCACTCTCTGGAAAGCTTTTTAATATGAACAGCTTTGTTGACAAAGGTCCTGTTTCTACACTGGTTGAAGAGGACATTTCACATTTAAAGCTTGATATTTGTTTAAGTGTCTTGTAAAATCATTGTATTGTTGACTCCTCCACTGACCCTCCTGCCTTTAGAGATGCTATCTCAGCAATGCTACCAATACACTTCCTTGTTTTCTTTTGTGGATGGTATGGACTCTGCAACACAGAGATCTACGTGCACTTCATAGAAGAGCAAAATGAGAAGGAAGCAGATCAGACTTAGGCTTCAAAGCTCAATCATTATTTTTTCTCCTCTCCTCTCCTCTCCTCTCCTCTCCTCTCCTCTCCTCTCCTCTCCTCTCCTCTCCTCTCCTCTCCTCTCCTCTCCTCTCCTCTCCTCTCCTCTCCTCTCCTCTCCTCTCCTCTCCTCTCCTCTCCTCTCCTCTCCTCTCCTCTCCTCTCCCATTCCCTCCTCTCCCATCCCCTCCCCTCCCCTCCCCTCCCCTCCCCTTTTCTGATATATAGAGAAAAATGAAGAAAAATAGAGAGGTAAGTCTTGTCTCTTAAGTTCTCCTGTTCTAGAAAATAGGCTTAATGGGCCTCAGAAGCTGTACTTGCACTTTTAGTGAATTATGTTTTCTCCTGGAATGAGTGTCTAGGAGATCCTTTGAGCAATTCAAATTCCACACACTCTGATTTGTGCTTACTTTGATTAAGTCTTTGCAGTATATGAAGATTTGTACTTAAAACTGTGGAAATGGACAAGATTTCTTTATCTGTGAACCAGTCAGAAGATAGGTTACTACCTCATAGCCTTCCAAAAACTGAGGAGGCACGTTATAAGCTAACTACAACAACCCATGGTGGAAAGGGTGGAGAGGTTCTCCTGGATCATACTTTATCCTGTGGCAGCAGCTGAGGTACATCAGTTCCCAGACACATCCCTGGCCCTCTATACACTACTGAGAGCCCCTGACAGACTAGATGAGCTGTTTGAGATAAAGGAAAGGGAGATTAATCTTGTAGTAATGGACTCAAGGAGATCCTAAAGTGATGACAAAACAATATCGATGTAATTTTTGTACCTGTAATTATTTTTCCAGGCAGCTCTTTAGCTGCCTTTCTTTCTTTCTGCAGTGGTAGAAATTTTACTCTTAAAGCATTTTATCTGCTACTTACATTAGCATTTTGATACATATGCACATTTCTAAAGCAGTGTGGGATAATGCATACCACTATGGGATCAATTGCTCCAGAACACCCTTATGTAAATGCAAGGAATTACAATAATGTTTGTTAGCTCAGATTACTTATGTGGTAAATCACCTGGGAAAACTGCATGTTATGTTACAGCCCATAACAAAAATTTGTGTTAAATAGAAGTTCATTCTACTCTGCTTCTTTCAGTAAGATGTTAATTTTAAAAGAACTGCATGAAGAAATTATTTTTCAGTCCACACAGTTATAGGTATTTTACACACAAAATTTTATAGCACGAGAAAGCCTAATATTTCATTACTGCTACATTTGTACTTAGTTTGTATTCCAGTAGAAATTTTAAGGTGAATGCTAAGCAATTTGTTGTAATGACACAAACAATACAGATTAACCTTAAATGAAGTGTGCTTTATCAGTTGCTAACAGCATCTGTTCATTCTTCATCTCAGAAGTGATGGAAGTAAAGCATTTCACACGGTTAAGAAGCTTTTAGTATACATATGCAACGTATATAGGGAATAGAATAGTCATTCTAAATTAAAATAGAAGAAAAATGTAATACCCTTTGAAAATCTGACTTACTTACACTTTTTACTCTATATAGGATTTATTTTTTCTTTTGAACAGTTTTATACTCTACAGACTATGGAATTTTTAAACAAGAAATGAATGGGACCTTATAGCAACTACCACAAGTGAATTATATGGCCTAGGGCACCTAGCACAAGAAAGATGCAGAGTTCACAGAATCACAGAATCACAGAATCACCTGGGTTGGAAGGGACCTCAAGGATCATGTAGTTCCAACCCCCCTGCCTAGCAGGGCCACCAAACATACACATTCAGATCAGGTTGCCCAGGACCCCGTCCAACCTGGCCTTGAACATGTCCAAGGACGGGGCATCCACAACCTCCCTGGGCAGCCCGTTCCAGGGCCTAACTACTCTCCTTGTGAAGAACTTCCCCCTAACATCCAACCTAAATCTTCCCTCCTTCAACTTGGATCCATTTCCCCTAGTCCTGCTGTTGTCAGCCCTTCTGAAGAGTTTACTCCCCTCCTGGGTGTAGGTTCCCTTCAGGTATTGATAGGCTGCAATGAGGTCGCCCCGCAGCCTTCTCTTCTCCAGGCTGAACAAGCCCAATTCCCTCAGCCTGTCCTCATAGGGGAGGTGCTCCAGCCCCCTGATCATCTTAGTCGCCCTCCTCTGGACCCTTTCCAAGATCTCTATGTCTTTCTTGTACTGAGGGCTCCACACCTGGACACAGTACTCCAGGTGGGGCCTCACAAGAGCCGAGTAAAGAGGGACAATCACCTCCCTCTCCCTGCTGACCACCCCTCTCCTGATGGAGCCCAGGATCCCATTTGCCTTTCAAGCTGCCAGAGCGCACTGCTGGCTCATGTTCAGTCTCTCGTCCATCAGACCCCGAGGTCCTTCTCTGCCGAGCTGCTCTCAAGGCCCACTCCTCCCAGCCTGTACGGGTGCCTGGGGTTCTTCCGGCCCAAATGCAAAACCTTGCACTTTGCCGTGTTGAACCTCATTAGGTTCACCCGAGCCCAGCCCTCAAGCCTGTCGAGGTCCCTCTGAATGGCATCCCTTCCTTCCACCGTATCAACCGCACCACTCAGCTTGGTGTCGTCAGCAAACTTGCTGAGGGTGCACTCAATTCCCTCATAGAAGTCATTAATAAAGATGTTAAAGAGCACCTTGGAATGAGTCCAGAGGAGGCCCACTAAGATGATCAGGGGGCTGGAGCTCTCTGAGAAAAGGTTGGGGGAACTGGGCTTGTTTAGCTTGGAGAAGAGAAGGCTCAGGGGAGACCTCATTGTGACTCCAGTACTTGAAAGAAGCATATAAACAGGAGGCAGAATGACTGTTTACGAGGATGGATAGTGATAGGACAAGGGGAAATGGTTTTAAACTAAGACAGTGAGTAGTGACATGCTGGAACAAGTTGCCCAGAGAGGTGGATGCCCCATCCCTGGAGGCATTCAAGGCCAGGCTGGATGTGGCTCTGCGTAGCCTGGTCTAGTGGCTGGTGACCCTGAACATAGCAGGGGCATTGAAAATAGATGATCTTTGAAGTGCTTTTCAGCCCAGGCCATTCTATGATTCTATGATGATTCTATGATTCTAGAAACATGAATTAAATTTCCGAGCAGATCTGTGGTATCAGCCAGGTAAATAGCTACTGAAGCAGGATACAATGCCTGTAGATACATTCCCCCAAATGGGTGGTTCTTCTCCACAGAGCAAACTTACCATTAAATTGCTACAATGGCTTGTTCCATTAAACATCTGCCTTCCCCGCTTCCCTAATTATCAAGAAGCTGTGAAGAATTCCCTCTCCACACTGAAGCCCAGGCTCAGCCAATTGCTTGGATGAGGATTGCATTGGTTATGTCAGCCACTGCAAGTGGCAGAGCAGAAACAGTGTTCACCTTTCCACCATCTCATCGGATGCATGAACATAACAAGGCTTAAGATGTGTAGAAGAGCACCAAGTGCTTGAGCAGCATGGAAAGCTTTTTTCTTGGGATGGCATGCAGTCTTAGAAAATTATGACTGGGAGGGACCTCAGTAAATCAACTATTTTGTTCATCTGCCCCAAGGCAGGTTATACTGTACTGCAGCAACACTGACCAACAGCTATCTGACTCTGATATATTATTAAGTTGATAACAGGGACACAACAGCTTCCCCAGGCAAATTAATCCTATGTTTTATTAAATGTTCCACAACATTTTTTTCAGCAATAAAGAAGCTTGAAGCTTTATCATCATTCTTCTTGTTGCAATTAAATTTAAAATATAATTTCAGTTTCCCTTTATCAAGAAAACTTGAGCTAAACTTCAGAAGGGCATGAAAATGCCAGGAAGCTCAGCTGGGTTCCTCAGTGATGTTTTTTTTCTTTTTGGGGAAGGAATTTTACCAGAAGAGGGTGGCTGCCCCTCTGAGTTACTGGTTTCAGTTATTTATTTGTAAATGCAGTTTTTTTATTTCTAAGGCTTCCTTTGCAAAATATGGCAACTAAGTTGATAAATGAAATTATGGGCTTCTAGAGGAGAGAATGGAAGCTTTCAAAAGGAACTGCTATTTCAAGCAGAAACCTACTACCTATGTTATCTTAGATGTTCAGCACCCTCAAACTAGAATATAGGCAAAACAGATACTCTTTGCAAATCTTTAGCTAAATAGCTGTCCTTTCTGCCTTTGAAGGCAGCTTCTATAACCCTAGGTGCAGATATTGTGCTTATTAATTGGGTCAAATGATATCTATCTTTCTGAGTGACTTTTAGGAAGAGCATTGGAGAATTGTATTCTTGTTGCTTCGTAATCACTTTGTAGAGAGCAACCTCCTGGAATGTGGCCTCTTCAGCCCCTGGACTTCCTGGAGGGGGATTAATTGACTCACTTGCATGAGATTATCTATGCAAATAGTAGAACTGGGGAGAAAACCATGGAGGTGCCTGGTCTAACTGCACAGTGAAGGCACATTTAGTGCAGGCCCTGAAATTACTTACTGTATCTGATCCATTTGAATGAATGAATGCTTTTAAGTTATTGTCTTGCTTTGTATCTGCTTTTATACCATACATCTTCCATAACTTGCTATAACAAGCCTATAATATTTGAATTTATAACAGTATAGCCCTGTAAAATTTGTTTTTGTAAGACATGGAAGACAGTAACAAATCACTAACAGGCAATCCCAGGAGACACCATGATCCCATCCACCTTCTGAGTACAATGCTTCCTAGATGCAATAGGTGAAGAAATTATTTCCTTTAGGCTGTATTTCAAAAGGAGGAAGTACCAAAGCACGTCTAAGATCAGTGCATTTTTTTCTCTCTTCAAATCTTCCTTTGTATACAAGTAATTTTTTAATTTGAAAGTTGTTGATTCCTATACCAGGGACAATGGGGAATGTAAAGAGTTTTGAAATCAAGCAAAAATCTCCTTCTACTGGTACGGCCAGTAAGGTAATTAACAAGTAATTAAAAAGCTATTAACAGTCAGTTGAAATTGACTTGTAGTGACCACGGCCATCAGAAGCTAAGATAGGGAAGGCAGGAAAAAAAGAGAAACTGGAGGTTTGCAGTCATTGATGGAAAATAAATTTGTTGATTCTATCCCTTTACAACAAATTGTCAAGTAAGCGTATTTCATGCTCCCCAGCCAGCAGCGCTGACTGCAGGAAAACAATGATTTAGGGACTTCCCATTTTCCCTCACCAAAATCTAAATCTTCAGAAAAACATATTTTCTGCAAAAGCCATGAGAGGAACCGAGAAAACAGCTAGTTGGACACCCAGGCTATTGGAAACTACCTGCATGAAAATCTGCATACATGCACACTTCCTCCTGTAAAATCCTGTATGAGTTTTCCATGGAAGTGCAGGAGTTGAGTGGTTTTGTAAAGATTAATGGTGAGGGTACTGACTTGCTGTGACAGCTGTGCGGGGTGGATACCTGCCACACAAAACAAAACAGAAATTAGCATTTCCTTTAGAATTGCTGAACTAGCCACAAGCTCAGAGAAATGAGAAAGAGGAAAAACTATCTGAGTGTATTGAAAATCCCAGAGTTGTTATTTGGACTTTGGCATGCCTGCCTGTGACCGAAAGGGACTTGAAACTGAAGAAATCTCTTTGTTATAGCACGCTATGTCTTAGTGTGTTCAGATTGGTTGTTAAATATATTTTCACTTTGGGGTTCATACTAATTTTGTTAGATCTATTCTTTCTACCAATCCTGCTAGACAGGAAAAAAAGAAAAAAAAACAGAAAAAAAAAAAAGCACAAAACCTAATCCAGTACAAATTCAGTCCTTTTCTCTGTGCACTCAGGCGTATAACAGTTACCTACAGGGATAACAATGAGATGTGGACTATCTGAGCCCAGCACACACTTAGGGAGAAGATAATCTGCCCTTATCAGTAATTCATAAGAGATGAAAGATGGCTTGAAAAGATGGGAATCTTTTTTGCCCTTCAGATATAAAGGTACAAAACTTTTTTTTTTTTTATTTTTACTTTTACTGTGCAATGAAGATATGGAGAAAGACAATAAAAATGCAAACTGGTAAATAATTCAAAATGCAAACATTTCCATTCTAAGAAATAAAATGTATGAAGTTTTAAGACCAAAAGTGAAAACTGCAATAATACAATCTGATCCCTACTATCACTCTTTCCTGTAACAATTTCTGTTGAGACAGAAGCAACTACATACTTCTGAAAGCAACCTTGATTTGAACATTTCTACTTTATAGGGAATCCACTCCAATCAGACAATAATTTGTGTCCATGATCAATCATTCTCACAGGTAAAATCAGTATGTTATCATCACCCTGAACCTGCCTGGATCCCAGGTATTGATTATTATTACACCTCAAACCATAAAGCTGAAGATAGCTATTATTATCAAATTCTGATTTGCACTGAGAAATCTTAATATATGGCTTGGCATCAGGTTTGAATGTATCTGCAAAGCCATTACAATGATGTTGGCTGCTATTCATCATGTTGCTGACTAGAAGAGATAAATAAGTGAGTAGGCAGTTTCTGCAGGTCAGTATGAACCAAATTCTAACAATGTTCCAAGAAAAAAGCAAAATGCTGGTAATTAACTAACAAATCAAACTGTCATTCCAGTTTAGCTTTATCAGAACAAAATAGCTGATTCTCTGAAGTTGTCTATACCTCTGGGTACCCACAGGAACGTCAGGTGCCTGTGAGTCAGACTTAGGAACAGCTTCTGGGGTACAAAACTCCTTTTCTGAAGCAGGCTGGCTAGGAAACAGAATCTAAATTCATCAACATGCTGGAGAGCAGGGTTAAGGACTGAGCTCTGCCAGAACCCAACTCAAGTAAGAGGTAGTAATGAAATAGCTCCTGTCCTGCTTTCAGAACCCCTTGTTCTGAAACAACAACAAATTCAATTGCAAGATCTTACACCTGAATCATGACAAGCTGGGAGGTGTAAGGATATAGCCCTGCCAAAAAGGGTGTGGGTGTACTGGTGGATGGTAAGTTGCACATGAGCCTCTGCTGACCATCCCTCTTTTGAGGCAGTCAAGGATGCTGCTGGCCTTCTAGGCTGCAAGTGTACACCGCTGGCTCACGTCCAGCTTTTTATTCACCGGAACTCTAAGTTCTTCTCCACAAGGCTGCTTTCAATGAGTTCTTCTCCCAGTCTGTTTTCATATCTGTGATTGTGGCAGTCAGGTGAAGTCCCTAGAGACTGAAAAAGAGGAAACATCCCTTTCATTTACAAGAAAGGGAGAAAGGAGGACCCTGGGAACCACAAACCTATGGCAGGGATGTTGGAACTTAATGATCTCTTCCAAACCAAGCCATTTTATGATGCTATGATTACCTTGACACAAGTGCAACCAACACCTTGCACTTGGTCTTGTTGAACCTCTCTAGTTTCTTATGGGCCTACTTTTTAAGTCTGTCCAGGTCTCTCTGGGTGGCATCCCTCCCTTCTACTGTGTCAGCTACACTACTCAGCTCGGTGTCATCAGAAAGCTTGCTGAGGGTGCACTCAATCCCATTATCTACGTCATTGATAAAGATGTTGAAGAATGCTGGTCCCAAGTCAGACCCATGGAAACACCACTTGTGACTGGCCTTCACCTAAACATACATCCATTGGAAACAACCCTCTGGCTATGACAATCCAACCTATTATTTACCCACCAAATAGTCCAGCCTTCAAATCCATATCTGTCGAATTTAGAGACAAGGATGTGGTGCCGGACCATGTCAAAGGCCTTGCACAAGTCCAGGTAGATGACATCAGTAGCCCTTCCTTTGTCCACCTATGCCATCACTCCATCATAGAAGGCCACTAGATTGGTCAGGTGTGATCTGCTTTTGCTGAAGCCATGCTGGCTGTCTCGGATCACCTCCTCATCCCATGTGCCTTAACATCTCTTCTAGGAGGATCTGCTCCATGGCCTTCCCCAGCCCAGATGTGAAGCTTAACAGCCTGTAGCTCCCCAGACCTTCCTTTCTCCCTTGAAAATGGGACTGATGTTTCCCTTTTTCCAGTCACTGAGGTCTTCATCTGACAGTCAAGATTTTTCAAATATGACAGGATGGCTTGGCAATCACGTCAGTCATTTCCTTTAGAATCATGGGATGCATGTCATCAGGCCCCAGAGACTTGTTTACATATTCAGCTTCATGAGGTGGCATCAGACTCGATCCACTTTTACTCTGGGAGGGCTTTTGCTCCTCTGACTCCTGCTTAGAAGTTTTCAGGGACATGAGAGGCACGGGACCAGCTGGAGCATGACCACAGGGCTACAGAAATGATCCAAGGGATAGAACATCTATACTACAAGGACATACGGAGTGAGCTGGAGTTGTTCAGACCCTGTAGTCTAATATATGATTCTGATCAGGAAAAAGAAGTATTGGTTTCTAAAGACTAGTTTTGCTGTAGAATAAATGTAAGTTTGATTTACAAACTGAGAATTAATGACATAGAATAAAACATACTGGATTTAAAACAGAGCTCAATTAGATGTACTCTCACCCCAGGAAATCACTTTCAGCTTAAATAATTGCAACACCAGTTCTGATTGCATTTATAATTGTATTCATTGCCCAGTATTAATGGTTCTTTAACTTCTAGGGCAAGATGCACATTAATGACTTTTTTCATTTATTATTCAGTTATGAGAATTAGGTGAATAGGGAAACATACAATCTTTCTCAAAATAATAACAGATATATTTGTAATTGAGAAGCAATATTTCAAAACATTGAAAGTGCACTTAAAGATTCTTAGCATAAAGAGGGAAATTAAACCTCAATTTACCGTTATCTGTTATACAATAAATAAATGAGGAAAGATGTAGTGGGCTTGATTCATGAGACACAGACAAAATCAGAACTCATATGAATTTGGATATTGGAGTCTATTCAAAAACATTCAAGGTTAGAGCTCTGATCCTACCTAGCTATTTCACATGCTTGCCTGCTGTCCCAGAAGCACTGTCTTCCTTAGGTCTGCATTTCCCTTCCTAGATGGGAAGTCCTTTCTGGTCTGGGAAGGTCAGGCAGCAAGTCAAGTTTCTGCTGTGCAGCTGCTTGCCACTGTCAGTCTCTAGTGTTATCAGCCAAGGTCCTGGGCATCCCTTAGCATTTGTCTCAACAGATCTCACTATTCCCAAGGTCTTTCTCCAGCCGGGATATTTGGACATTCAGCCTTTACGTGCATGCACACAAATATGCACTGCCTGTTCAGAGGAGTTTTTGCCTACAACAGAGACTATTTGTTTAATATTTTTGACTGGAAATATTGCTAACCGCAGAGATTTTCAGAGGTATTTAATGGCCATGGCTGCCTCTGGACTTTATACAGTAGAGACATTCTTCATCAGAAAGGACTGACTCAAAGAATCAATACTGGATAGCTTGAAACAAATAATAATAATAATAAAAAAAGAACAATGAAAATTACTTGGAATAGATGATATTTATTCTAGAGCTTAAAGATTATTGTCTGAGGAACAGCCATGATGTGTAAAGCACAGCATCACTGAAGTGCTGGAGCAATGGAAGGTGGCAGTATGGCCCCAGTATTTAACGACTCTCTGTTCCTGCATGAAAATCACAGAAGAATTCCCAACTCACATAAAGATGCAGTGATAGAAAAAAAGAAAGAAGTGAATACTAAATATGATATATGTATCAACATGACTTTTGCTCAGGAAAATTATCCATCATGTGGACAAAATCAATGCCCTAGTGGTCCATCTGTCACCTGAAAAGGTGGCAACGAGCCTCCATATGAAAATCCTTTTAGATCTCTCAAGTTGGAAGGAAGGGCTCTCTCAAGGTAAGTACTTAAAAAGTAGGAAAGAGTGCATTGAGCTATGTGATCTGTTTTCACAATGGAAGGCAGTAGCTGTCATTGTCCTCCTAGGTTCTGAATACTAAGATCTAATGCTGCCTACAGTGCTGGATACACTGAATTGCCACAGAACTGCATGATGGTGATTGACCAAATAATAAAATAGCCAATGAAACTCGAGGTAAAAATGTAGAAAGTAATGCACTTATGTAAAGAAAAGAAAAAAAAAAAAAAAAAAAAAGCACAAAAAACTTGCACAGATGATAATTTTTGAATTAGGTATTTCCATTTTCATTTCCTTCTCCTATCTAGATTTCCCTGCTTTTCCCTCCCACCTTCATTGACTCCAAGTGCTTGAACCCTCAGTTTGTCTTGGTACCTGACTGATCATAGGGCAAGCCAGATCAACTCACCAAATACAAAATCACTTTCTCATTTTTATTTTTATTTTTCATTTCTGTTTTTAAGTGCTGTTTCTGCTGTTATAATAGTTTTCTGCTATTTCGGTGAGTTTGCGTGCTGCATGACTGAGTGAGCACCAGAAATGTACAGGCAAGAGTTTGTGAATCCAGGAGCTGGGGGTACTGAATCTCAGAGAAAGAGCAGGAACTTTATCTCTTGCCAGTAGCTAGCTATTATCTTGGCCCAAGATATGTTATTATGAATCCATGAGCTAGTGCTCATTGCTAAACTTCTAAGCGATCAGTTCTGGGCACCAAATCACCTAGATTAATTTTTATTCTGATAACTGCACTGCCATTCTTACATTCACTGAACCAGACTTTGAAAGCAGTATGGATAGTTACCTTCAAGCAGCACGGGTAATTTTGTGAACACTGTCCCAGAATTTCAGCAGTCTTCACCCATTAGCTAATGATTCAGGTAATAGATCTTCTCCCTGTTTAACACATCAAGAAGAAAATTAACTATAGAAGTCTATAATAATCTACATACGTACATATTCTAGAATCTCACAGTTCTTTCCTTACTTTGAAGAGGAATACATCAGTCTTTACTGTGTTCCTTCCTAAGCACAGAAATTAGTACTTTACTATGCCCCTATAAGAACTGTTACAGCTGAACTCATTCCTGCGTTTTTGGAAATGAAATGATTTCACCATTATGGCAAAGTCCCATTTGCTAGATAACCTGTAAAAGTCTGATATGCTTTAGGGATTTATTATATGCTCTGAGTCATACTTCTATAAAGCTACCGCACACTGGCATCCAAAGAGAACTCAGAGATGAATACATTCTAACTTTGGAAATCTTACAGCCTGCAAATGATTCTACCAGGAGACTCTCAATTAAAGTTATGTCTTTGCCATAACCTGATTTGTCACATCCAAGTGTGCAAGCATAGTGTACAACTCATCAAGAAGCTCCTCAATTTGAAATTAAGACAAGATCAACGCGTTGTTTGTAGAACTTTCTTAGTTCTAAAAATCCCGACAGAAAAAAAAATGCATAAATTAAATATGAAGCCTGTTTCAGTTATCAGCTTAGGTAATTTTGTGCTTGGAAGAGTGATTTTTGTATTTCTTTTCCAGAAAAAGCTTTGGAATAGCTTTAACTATACTGATTAAAACACCAGGAAGGCATACGTATATGTTTACTGAAATAGATTGCATAGCATTAGCCAAAGCCATTTTAAGCTTTGTCACAACTGTATTTCAATATCATAATTGTACTTATGTTAAGTGCAAATATAGCAAGACCAATAAACATCAGCTGATTTTCTTGATTTCTTGATCTTTCAGGGAGGTTGGGGTACCAGCCTGTCTTAGACAGTAAGCTGCTGATATCTAAATGAACATTACAAATCACTGGGGTAACCCTTAGAGAGAAATAACAGCCGTATCCAGCTAACAGATTTGTTAAGCAAATATGTTAATTTGTTTCTTCATCTTCATGATGTAAGTGGGGCTATGAAAATGCCTTAGTATAAATACTTACATTTAATGGGTTACATCATAATGGCAAAACTGTCATTAATGAATATAAGAGCAAGCAAAAACTCTAACATAAACCTCTGGTTCATTGTGAGAAAAATCACAATAATTACAACAATCACAATGGTTCAGTCTTCTTGTTTTCAAATATCCTTACCCAATAGAAACCCTGCTTGTGAAGCCACAGTGAATTGCTGGCTGAAAGTATGTGGGTTGCTCTGAAAGCAATGCCTCCTGTTTTTTCCCATGAAAACCACAACAGATATAAAAAGCACAATAACATTATTTGATAGAACAAATTCTCAGCTACTATTCACTATGAGCACTATTATCATTGTAGTCACACCATTAGCTATGCATTTTCATCAGTGATGAACAAGAGCCTGCATGCTGTGCTCATAAAAATCTGCGTGGCCCTCCAGAACATGGCATGTCTTTCACAGTGTTGTTGCCACACCTAAAATGCACCACCCACTGCCTCACTGTGCTCACACCCACTGCTGGGGCTGCAGAACATTCAGCAAGTGTCAGTGAATGTCAATAGCTGCAATTTATTTTTTTTTTTTACGTGGAAGAATTCAGTGATATATCTTTGCTTAACACACACTTCCATGTCAGACACCATTTGTCAGACAGCTGCTTCCGTCTGTCACATGGCAACAAAATGTAATGAAATACTGGTGGAACTTTCAACCTCTACTGCCATACCACCAACATCCAACTCTGATGTCACGGGCTAACATAATAAAATAGGAGTCTTTACTTTCAGAGCAGTCCTTGTAAAATATGTACTGCATGTAATGTATAAAATATCAAAACTTATTTTAATTGTTGATTTGCTGTCTGTTTATCTCAGACAACATGTTCTTTTTCTCCAGCATTTCTCTCCCATCTTCTGTTTCTTTCCAGTATGTAAGGTGTACTACAGAGGTTCAGATGTTAAGCTCGGTGGTTCCTCTGAAAGTCCATTTGGGCATTTAATTCCATGTTCCAGAAGAGAAAATGTTGGATCAAGGCTCGACAGCTTCCCAAATTGTATAAACCAAGTACAAAAACGACTTGTTAAAGTCCTAGCAAACAATTCAATTAGAAATGTGGCATTAAGACAGTTAAATGATTTAATTATCAATTCACAATTAACTCCCAATTTAATCAGACTTTGCAAATTAAAAGCTTAAAGAAAAGCATCTGTATAATATGGCAGTTCAGCATATGGATGTCAGAGGAAGTGAAACTATTTTGCATGTTTTATAAAACCAAAACCGAAAGCAGATGGCTATGAAATATGTGTCTGAGTTGCTGACCTAAACAGAGCAGAAGCTGCTGGCCTGAGAGTGGGTACCCAGAAGCAAAAAGGGGGATTCAGTGAACAGCTTCAGCTCTGATGCAGAGCAGGAGGGATTGGAATAATCAGGTTGGAAATATATCATAGCCTATTGATACTAAAATCATTGCTTCCTCCCTCCCAGCATCTTATGGGACATACAATGGTCTTTCTTCAGGCCTCTGGGAAAGAAGGTAAAATTCTCAGTTTGCTTTATAATGGTGTTGTTGTTGTAGGTGTGACAGCCAGATAAAGTAAGACTTAGAGCAGAGCTCACATCCTTCACCAAACTGAATATAAAACAGCTTCAAGCACAGAGTTAACTACAGAAAGTTGATAGCTCATCTGATTTTTCCAAATATATCAGGAAGGCTGGTAAGAGTTATTGCTCTCCCTACCAGTCTTGTTTTCCCAGAAGTACAGTCCCGCTGTCACCAACCATAAGGAGATACAGCACAATTCAATTATCTAAAGAGTGAGACCAAGGGAAGTTTCTTTACCTTTCATGCACAGCACAAGATGAAGAACTGCTGATGGATATGTTACACTTCCCTTCTTTGCAATGTATAAGGAACACATATTTTACAGTTTGAAAACTTCATTAACCACTGGATTCAGTAGAAGTGATACAAGTTTGGCAAAAGGCATAATTTTACTCAGTATACTAATTGAATAAGCAGACATAAATGTTGGAAAGAAGAAAAATCTTCCTAATCTTCCCAATCTAAACTAATCTTAAGAGAAATAAGAGACCCTAGTCATTCTAGCTCCACAATTTCTCTTTCTGGGTGTTCATAGAATCACAGAATGGCCTGGGTTGAAAAGGACCACAACGATCATCCAGTTTCAACCCCCTGCTCTGTGCAGGGTCACCAACCACCAGACCAGGCTGCCCAGAGCCACATCCAGCCTGGCCTTGAATGCCTCCAGGGATGGGGCATCCACAACCTCCCTAGGCAACCTGTTCCAGTGTGTCACCACCCTCTGTGTGAAAAACTTCCTCCTAATATCTAACCTAAACCTCCCCTGTCTTAGTTTAAAACCATTGTCCATTGTCATATCGCTATCCACCCATGTGAACAGTCATTCCTCCCTCCTGTTTATATGCTTCCTTCAAGTACTAGAAGGCCACAGTGAGGTCTTCCTGGAGCCTCATTGTGTTGATATAGCAGGTAGAATGTTGGAAGAGCAATATCAGCTCATCACATAGATATGATTCTTCTTCTACTCTTTTCTCCAGACAGTGCCTTACTTCAAGTGCCATAATTCAAGAATACAATGATTAATACTAACAGCGTTTGTCATAATTCTTCTGTGGAATCACCCACACAAAATGTACCACATTGGCAGAATGTAACAACTTCCCATCAAGGCAGGGAGATTAATAACTGAGAGGAGAAGGTAAGCCTAGGACACCAGGAACCTAGCAAGAAGAACAGAAGAAAAAAAAGTAAAAACTGAATAATTAGTACAAGGAAAATCAAAGACATTTTGCCAGGTTTATTGCCTGCTGATCCTATTTCTTTCCAACAAATGTGAGAAGATATTTGCTGTGTCAGTGTAGATGTTTCACACTCAAGAGTATATTCATTCTCTTTGATCACAGCTTTTTATCACTGAAATGCATGCTATGAAGTCCGCTTTGAAAACTGTCTTAAAATGCCTGCCCTAAACAAATGTGAGATGATAAACTGAGTTGAATTCTCCTTTATGATTTATTCTCCTTCAGCCTTGACAATCTCTGAAGGAGATATCAGAGTTGCTAAAGTTACTTGCTAATCTCAAGCATATTTAGAAAGCAGACTCTAAAACTTGTCTTTCCAAAACAGCCCTAAACTATTGAAATTGCTATCAAAAACCTGCAGTAAAACAGTCATCCATCCATTCTCAGCTCTTGTCACAGTAGCTCAGAAAGATATATAGTTGTGCAGACATGCTTTGAAAGAAAGCCAGATTTCAAAGAAGGCCATCTGCATGTGACGCTTGTTCTGTTTTCATGGGCTGAAATAATGCCTGCTTCTATTTTCTTAGTTACTTTGTGTGTGCCTACGAGTGGCTTTTTATAGCACCTGCTTGAAACTGGAGTGGAAGAAAAGTTATCTTGAGTACCTAAGGTTGGAGTTATGCCAATTGGCATATTTGTGGTTTTTGCCCCCGAAGGACAAGATTCTTCATAATGTGATAATTGTCAATAAATTATCATATTCTGCTTCTATCTCATATGCTGTCCTTACATGCCTCCTTCTCCTTTTTCCTCTGTACAAGACTAGTTTATCTTTCCAGCTTTCTCTGCATGTCTTGAGCTAAATTTGCCTCTAAAAATTCCTGAAGATAATTGATATGAAGTGTTGAGTTGTACTTTTGAATATAGTTTTCTGTGCTGGCACAGAATATCTCCAAATCCCTGTGTTTTAAAGACTAAGGAGAGGTGGGAAAGTTATAAAAAATAATGGGAAAGCAATGCCACTGATCTATTTCAGGAAGCAGGAATTGCCACTTTAAGGGACAACTCACATTGTGTATTTAGTAAGAAAACAAGCTACAACTGCTTTAGTGTGACTACGCAACTTCAAAGTTAGCCAAAGGCTGAATTATTATAATTTAGTTTCATGGAAACTTCTTTTGAGGCTCAGACCAGATCTCCTATGTCCTTTCTCTGAGACAAACAAACAACCACTTTAAGTTACTTGCAAAGGACAACAGCATCAGCCTCTAACAGATTTAGGAGAAGAGCACTGGCAGAGCTAGAAATGTAATGTCTGCAGGTGAGCACTTCTGCTACATTGCCAGAAAGCCTGGCCAGGGCCTGCATGGCTTCAGGGATGGACAGCCTGAAGGAACAAGCTTCATAAAGTTGCACCAACAGAGCTGTTCTGCTCTTTTCTAAGCAGAACTCTTCCTCTGAGGCAGACTGAAAGTTCCTCACAGAGAACTGTTTTGCATATTTGAGTGATACATCACTTAGTTATGTCAAAATTTCTCAGGTCTGTAAAGCTGGTAGCTAGCCTAAATCTGTGAATCCACTACAGTATTTTTGCTTCTTCCCAGTTATGAGCAGAGAAAAATTTATATAGATAAGACCCGTTAAAAGTGACTGTTTCTCTTACTGCTGGAAAAGAAACAGTTTTTCATCAAGATGGTTGAGAAGTTTGTGACATTTTTTAGCTCTTGGACCACAGACCATAGGGTTTGAAGACTTGCAATCCCAAGGCCTCTCCCTCTGAAAAATGAAAAAATATTGCTGTTCTGTCTTCTAGTCAATAGAGCAGTTTTTGGTGATTGAAGAAGTACATACCTTTGAGACAGCTGATGTTCTGCTGATAAGAGATTTGAGGAATCAAGGGAAAGACTTAAAGCAAGTGGTATGTAATGGAAAACTAATGTATCCATCAGGGCTCAGTCGTTATGGGAAAGGTCTCTGGACCTCATGCTGCACTGGTGATGGGGACTGACATATCTGTATGGGACTGATGTAAGAGGAATTGTGAGAGAGAACAGACCAGTAGTGGCTGTATATCACCAGCAGTGGGTGCAGGAATACACTTTTAGCAAGAGGTGGGCTCTTCTCCCTGCACACCCTCTGCAGGAACAATTTCTTAAGTAAACTCTCTGTTTATAGGTCTTGCTGCAAATGCTATCCTGTGGAAGCAGATTTCTCGCGTTTCAGAACAAACACTGAGGACAATGAGACCTACACAAAGCCATTAGCATTCAGCGCTGAGCTGTGCCGATGCTCTGGAGAGCAGACGGTCGTGCCCCTTTCTTATTGCTGATGACTAGTTTCCAGCAGGGATAGCACTGGTGATGGATTGCTCAGCGCCGCTGTCCCAGCTTCCACACCTTATCTCTGCAGTCAGCACACAGCATCTTGGGCACAGCTCAGGAAGGTGACCAAGTGGTCAGAGCACTGCAAGATGGGGGAGGGCAGGTGGAGTAGAAAACAGCAGCAGACATGGAAAGCAGGCACGTGGATGCAAACATGTAGCTTTTGTTCCCAGCTACTTGCAGTGTCAAGTTATTCTGGCGAGACCGAAATTACAGCTCAGTTATCACTGGATAAAAAAGAATTGGCACCAACACCCTGCAAGCACTTGTGTGAGGTAACCAAAGGTGAGACGGTGACAGATTTCAGCTGATAACTTGACTGGAGATGGGGAGTGCAAAACAGCAGAGCAAAGCCAGGCTGTAAGGTATGCACATGCCTGAGCCCTGCCTGGGTGCTGGGCTGATGTTCCCTGGGGCTTTGTGACTCTGTGTGCCTGCACTGACACCTTTCTGTCTTCTGCTCATTCCCAATAAAGCAGCAGGTGCTATGCAAGAAAGAAATGGTTATCTCTGGGGAACATAATCCAATGAAGGGCTGGCCTGAAAAAAACAGAGAGGCAGGATGAAAGAGATAGGGAAATCAAAAGGGAATAAAATACAATAACATATAACATAAAACAATAAAATAGATAAAATTAAATAAAAATAAAATATAAAAACCTTTGTATACTTTGGAATCTAAAGTAACTGTTCATCCAGAAACAAATTACATGGTTTTTCTGCCTGTAGCCCTCACCAGGATGTACAGTGCCATGGCTGGACATGCTCAAACAACACTGCAAAGCAGAGCAGGGCAGAAAGCCAGAATGAGCTGGTTTCCTTGGGAAACCAAACCACATTCCAGGCTCTTCTGCTGGGTCTCAGCTCCATCCTTGGGAGATCTCTATCTTTCTGTGGCTCAGCCTGCTGTCTGAAGGTGGCCACCAGCACACTTTCCTCAAGTGATTTGATTTGTCCAGTCTATGAACGAATGTCTATGAGCAGGGACAATCCAAGTTCTCATTTTGCACATGAATCATGCCTAGCAACAGCTGGAGGCCCTCTGTTTTCTGCTCTAAGTGCACGTTTACTTGAGTATTCTGGTTCGCTTCAGTAGCAGCAGAGGGAAACCCAGCAGCTGTGGCTCTGAAATGTTGTTGTTCCTCTGTTGTTCCTCTGGAGCTGTTTGTTAGTACTGAAGGAGAGGAAAACATAGTTGAGGATTAATGGGCTTTTGTCTTCACAAGAATATAGCAGGGAAAGAAGGAAAAGGAATGAATAAGCAGATAACAGTAGCTGAGGTGGATGTGATGCTGAGAGCACCCTAGGACCTGAAGAAACATAATGCTCTCAGAACAGACCTCTGATCCTGTTGCCCAGACTTCTTCACAGCACCTCAATAGATGCCTGTAATTCTTTTAATTATGGTATTATGGAGTGGAGATTATTAATATTATTCACAGTTTACAGATGAGGAAACTGAAGCACAAGGAGGAGAAATGTCTGGGCCAAAACTGTATTACTTGCAATGGTGGGAATATGGGCACCTGGGTTTCCAGCCTGACACATTTATCTGCTCTAAACTGACTGTGTTCCATTGAAATTTGTATTCAGTTTTGAATGAGCATCATGGAACTGAGGGAACATAATGAAGATGCAACCTCATCCAGCTGCAGGAGTGCCCATCCTGCATCTGCTCTGTCACACAGAAAAAGACTCCTGCTGCTCAGGATTGGGCACAAACAACCCAAATTCCCTTTAACTGACTCATCAGCAACAAAAACCTCAATGTCATCAGTGTTGCTAATCTTTCTGGAGAGATAAGGTTTGAAGAGATAGGTGAAATTCCTTATACAATGAATTGAATGCATTGAAAAAGGAGAATGAGTAAAATCTGGGTCAGAAGAAGAGGTAACGGTTTCAAAAAGAGGGGAGATTTAAATTGGGGAAAAGAAAGAAAGAAAAAAAAAAAAGCTTTTCACAGTAGGGGTGGTGAAGCACTGGAATGTGTTTCTGAGAGAGGTGGTGGATGCCCCATCCCTGCAGACACTCTAGGTCAAGCCAGGCTGGAGGGGCTCTGAGCAACCTGATCTACCTGTGGTTGTCCCTGTTCGTTGCAGGAGAGCTGGATGAGATGGCCTTTAAAGGTTCCTTCCAACTCAAAGAATTCTGCGATAGATAGACCAGGTCAAAAGCAGACACAGTCACGGCTTTTATATCAGCTGCGAAGGGGCAGAGCACAGCACTGCTAAGAGCCAAGAATTCAATCTGCAGCAGCATTATAAAAGTAGGATTTTCCAGGCTTGCTGCGATCTCCCTGCAGAGTCACAGTGGGGAGGATGGAGATGGGGAGTGCTTCATGAAAATTTCTGTCAGACTCTTGTTGCACTGATTGTTTGGTTTCACCTGTCTCTTATCTGCCATCTGTTCTGGCAGTAGATATTGGTGTATAAACAGAATCAGAGCTTTCAAAAAGTGTCCTCAATTTTATTTATTTTTATTATTTTTCTAATATGCAAGCTGAAACATACAGATATATTTCTGACTTCTAGAGCAAATCAGCTGTCCCAGAACGGGAATTAGGCTTTAATTTAACCTTCATAAGCACCATTACATCAATGAGCTATCATTTCCCAGAATGAAATGTACTTTTGAAGTTACATATATGTATTACATACATACACATATATGCATTTTTTAATTATTATTATTTTTGTTTCTCTGCACCCATGGTATGCCAGGAAAAGGATGCAAAATGAATGGAGAATGCCATTGCCAGGACCCCAGTGCTTAAAGCCAAGATACAAGAGGGATGTCAGTTCTTAGGCAGTGCCAATGGTGCAAGTTCAAGTATCTCTTTTGTGAAAGGACTAGGAGTAGCAGAAGGGGTGTGTTGGGTACTGAAGAGGAAATTAAGTTGCTTGCCTCTTCCAAAACCTCTTGACTTAAATCACAATTATTGTTCTGTCTATAACAGATTCTGCAGACACGACAGGAATGAACAACCTCCTCCTTGTTCACTTCCCCGAAGGTATTTATGCAAACAACTCACTTTAATGTTGTTTTGCTTATCTGCATGTAACCTTGGACTAGGGTGTTATATACTGAGATCTCTCCCAAGGAGTGATGCTGTGATACAGATGTGTTAATGATGGTGCCCTGCCAGGGAGGTGTCAAATACATTTCTTCAGGAAAACAAAGGAAAAGGTAATTGCACAACACGCAAAGGTTATTGCAATTTTCTTTAATAGCTGAATATTCCCCAAGGTTTTATTTAAACAGAAAGGCAATGAGCAAAGCCATTTGAAATGCATAGCGATATCAGTTCAGAATGGAAAATTAACTAACCATAGCTATAGGACTGTGAAGGTTGCGGTAGGAAAACAAAGAAGAAAACCCCAAATCCAGATAATTATCATTTTGTTCCTAATTAACCCTTGTGTTCAGTTTATGCCCACTTTTCCAACCCTAAGGCAGAATGCACTTGCAAGACGGATGCCAGTTAATCCAGTTTGAAGAGTCCCATTACATTTGAAGCACAAGAACATTGCCTGAACTTGAAAATAAGTTGAAAACTACAACAAAATCTGCTGTTAGATTTCTTATTTTTAGATCAAAGGAACGAGATATGTGACCACAAAGGAAACTCCACCTGCACGCTTCACTTCTAAGGCTGAGGACACTACTTTTCTCTTAAAACGCACCACTCCCCTATGTAAGATAATTTAGACAAGCTTTCAGAAAGTCAAGCCGACCTTTGCAAGCCTCTGCAAATTCTCTACTGAGTAATACTGAAACTTTAGAAGCTTAAAAGTTTTTGCTGGTCTTTGTAATTGACAACTGGTAGAACTATGTTTTACTGTGCTTTTTAACAAACATTGACAGACTTTCCTTCAAATGGTACTAACTTGCCAAATCTCTGACTTTTTTATTTGCACAGAAGACCTACCACAAAAAAAAAAAAAGTTTTCTCCAGAAAGAGTAACAGGAAAATGTGACTTATAATTTACCCAATTCTCCAATGTTAGGGAGAAGCCAACAATCCTTCAGGAAAAGGGGAGAAAAAAGAGTTTACTCAGCCCCTGACTTCATAACACTGAAATAAATCTTACATGTCACTAGCAATCAGAGAGAACATCTTGAGCAGGACAGGGAGCAATTAATGCTCTGAATTCATTATAGCTATCCACTTCTCCATCATTCCTTCCCAGAAAAAAATAAATAAATAAATAAATAAAAATCCTTTGCCATAGCTCAGAAACATATTCTACAGAGCAGAAGAAATGATAAAAAAATTAAATCCACACATTGAACTAAAGCATTTCCCTGCTTGAAGTTGCATTAAATCCACAACAAAAGAGTAAGCAACTGATCACGTGTCACAGGACAGGATGGGGCTGCTACATTAGCACTGAGTTAGGTTGCTCCCTCTCCTGCAAAGAAGAAAAGCTGTGTTTCAAACCAGTCTTTTCTAATAAGAGACAAAATCTGTACACGTCTATAGATTCAGGTCTTCAGTGTGATTCACTTTCTCTGTCTATAAGTCACAACGATGTGACTGGAGCACTCCAGCAGTTCTGCATTACTCCCCAGCCACGGTCCTTCCAAACATCAGATGAAAAGTACACAGCAAAGCTCCCTCTTCCTCATCCTCATCATCACTGGGGAGAAGGCCAGTGTCATGAGCCACATAACCATGAGAAAAGCACACAACCTGTGACCAGAGAGGGCTGCTGAAGAGTTCTGATGCTCCTTTTCAAGGGGAATGTGCTCCCCTTGCCTGAAATATTTATCAAGAAATGAAAGGTGCCCAAGGGAAAGCCTTTCCCAACACTAAGTCCTTTGCAAACAAGTGCTTAATGTAAAATCAAATAAAATAAATTAAAAATAAAACAACAACGACACATGAACAAAATGATAACATGAAAAAAAAAATCCCCTAAACTAGATGATGTGACTGTGATTCCATGACACACAGCACCTTCTGTTAGAAAACTGCCAGTTCCTTCCAGTGCTCCAGACTGATTATTTGAGACAAAACTACAAAATAACTCAATAGAAAACCGTTAACCGAGTTTGGGTTTTTTTTTGGTCCTTGAGGTATAGGCACTTATTCCTTCAGTTTCATTCTTATATGATGTATTTTAGTGCCCCCACAACTCACAGTCTGACTGAAAACAAATTAAACATGTCCAAAATAATAGGAAGGAAAAAAAAAAAGGAAAAAAAAAAAGAGGACTAGCCTAAGATAAAAAGACACTGAAAGTACTTTTGAGAATTTCTATGTGCATCTTTAAGAGGATGCTCTAAAAATGAAAAGTGAAGTGCACATCTCATAAGAACTGCAACTAAGACTTTTCACATCAGACATATCAGACACTTAATATCACAGCATTAACTATTCATGATGAGGATATATGGAACAGTTCAATAAATGGTGACATAAATTCTCAAGATACGCAAGAAAACTAAGGGGAGGACAGAGAGGGGGAAACAAGAAACAAACAAACAAAACTAACTGTCCTTTCTCTTACACAGATCAACCATTGGCTTTGAGTTTTCTGTTAAAGACCAAAATAGCATAGCATTGAAGATTACACATACATCCAGGTTCTCAAAACCACATTCTTCTAAGTCTCCTTTCCACTTAATTTCCCCTTTATCTACATTGATCTCTCATCTCCTTTGTCATCCTCAGAAGAAGGTGAAATCTGTAATAAAAATGGCACTGAGAGCTGGCATTGAGATGATTCAGGTCATTCAGTTGTAATTATGTGTGTGCACATGCATGTTGAGAAGCTGCATTGTATCACGTGGGGAGACTGCAGACGTCACAGGCATGTGCAGCACAGAAGATGACTACTCTAGGAAGAAATATTTATGGTAATGGTGCTGTTAGGTGTTTAAATAACTACTTCGTGTCTGGAAGTCTATTACTATGTCTGTTATATTTTCTTGACCTCTGTTCATTCCCACTGCTCTCCTTATGCATCTGTCAAGGCACATTCTGAGTTCTTAATGAATTTTTTTTATTTTTTATTTTTTATTTTTTTTTTTTTTTTGTAGGGGTTGGAAGGGACCTCCAGAGATCATCGAGTCCAACCCCCTGCCAAAGCAGGTTCCCTACAGCAGGTCGCACAGGTCGGCATCCAGGCAGGTCTTGAACATCTCCAGAGAAGGAGACTCCACCACCTCCCTGGGCAGCCTGTTCCAGTGCTCCGTCACCTCACTGTAAAGAAGTTCTTGTGCACATTTGTGCAGAACTTCCTATGCTGCAGTTTCCAGCCGTTTCCCCTTGTCCTGTCTCCACTCACCACTGAAAAGAGTCCGGCCTCGCCATTCTGCCCCCCACACCTTAGATATTTATAGACCTGGATCAGGTCTCCTCTCAGCCTTCTTTTCTCAAGGGTAAACAGACCCAGTTCACTCAGCCTTTCTTCATAGGAGAGATGCTCCAGGCACTCCACTCTCTGTGGCCCTTTAGGATTTTTTGACCTGTCAGAATTACCTGGAATACCAGCAGGTGTAAGACTTGAGCTTGTTATAATTTTTCTTTTATTTATTTATTTATTTTTAATTTGTTGCACTATATCACAGAAGAAAAGAGATGTCAGTCTTTGGATAGGGCGTCTGCATTTGACCATAAATCATTAGTTGGATTTAATAGCACCAAATCTGTGGATGTGAACTCTTCTATTTCTGTCTTTGATCAGGAGGGTGCCTACACCCTCTGTAAGACTTCCCACATGCAGAATGATGCACAAGAATCTTGCATTACCAATTTAGTTTTCAGCTACTGGACCACGATGTAGTGATGAACTGATTACACATCATTCAAAGTGCATGCTTAACTTCTAAGTGGCAGTTTAGAATATCCACAGCATAACAATAAATAATTACTATGTAGGACAGGCCAATGGTTCATCCCATGCTGTTTGGACTGTCAGACTGCTGAGAAACCCAGGATTTTCCACTGGAAAAATGGACTTCAAAATACTGCAGAGATGCAAGTTCACTCCTTTCCTGCATCTGCATTATCAGTGATCTGTCCAAGTTTAGTTTAGGTGGAGATGAAGATGTGTTGAAGCTGCCTTAAGAGTAGGTGGTAATTTGTTTTGTGTTACAAGAGGTGAGGGGCGGGGAGTTAATTTATTCATTTAGAAGAAGAATCGATTAGTGCCCAAAGCATATGTTTACCCTTGTAGGGAGCAGCTTAAAAAGTAAGATCCTTTCTTTAAATTAAAATAGGAGTTTGAGGAAAAATAGAACTTCTTGCTGGATTTTAATTGATTCTCCATCTGCATCTTAGGGATACATGCATACCTATTTCCTTTGAAGTTATTGTTGAGGGACCTAAAGGGCTAAAGCTGCAAGGTAATTATTGATTGTTACAGAACCATATTAAATAAAATCCTCCCGTTGTTTCTTCCTTATTGACCCTCCGCACACAACACTCAATTGATTTTAAATAGAGCAACCTACAGATAGAAAATGTTTAAACTTCCCAAAGACTTTTTAAAACCTCAAGAAGGTTTTCAATAACTTCACAAGAAGTTATTGAAGAAACTTGTCAACCATCACAAGGCAAAGTAATGATGTGTTATAAAGCCCGTGTGGCAGAGAAATAGACATAAGTAGCTATTTCTCACTGTTGACAGAGGTTAATACTGGGGTGATCTAGGCACCAGGGTTAGGTCTGGACTGAGGATATTCCACCTACACAATAAAGAACTGGAAGAGGTGATAAGCGAGGTGACTATTTCTCCTTTATTATTCTAGTTTATTGAGGCCAGTGATTTGGAAAGACCTGGCAAGCCTGGGGAAAGTGCCAGGTGCAATGAATCTGCAGATAGATATGATTTTTGTCATTGTTGTAAATTAAGGATTTTGCTTCTGCTCCTTAACAAGAGCTGAAATATTGTTTTAGGATTATTATATTTCTGTTACTATATATATGCAATATTTTCTGCTGCTTCAGCTCTCTTCAGGACCAGGGGAGCATTAGTGCCAATGCAAGAAAAGAGACTGGGGTTTGGCTTGGAGTAAGGAGAGGAACCCGTCTGCTCAGCAGCATTCCCTACTTCAACCCTTCCATCCAGCTGCACTGTGAATTATTTGTCTGAATATCAAGCAAAATCTGTCTTTTGAGGAAACTGGCTCTCGTGAAGCTGGGGAGAGCCACTAGGCCATGTAGAACATTGTTTCTCAGTGGAGGTAGCAACATCCATGGGCTATCCCCCTTGTTCTTCCATTCTCTGGGTATCTGTAGTTCTCTCACCACAGCTGCAATGATGGCGACAGACCTGTAAAAGCTTTGGCAGCTCATAACACTCTATGTCTTATCGGTTGCATAAGGATCTTTCACGGCAGTTCCCGGTACATTAGCCTTTGAATAGCAATTTTCTTCCTCTTCTGTTGTGGTTCACAAAAACCCACCATCCAAGGCTTGCAATATTATATACTAACAAGGAATTTAACACCGCTTACAGAAAACCTGGAGGTGATGGCTGTGAAAAATGAAGTCATTTGCAGCCAGCCCACACAGGCACTGCTGCCACTGCTAACTGTGAGAGGGAGCTGCAGCAAGGACAGGACACTAGCAGGAGAACAAAAGCTCTGTCACTCCACACCAGTTAACCTTCAGCCAAATAGATTCAGACTTTCTAACCTCTACTGGGACTGACTGTTGCAAAAGGAAAGAGTTTAGTGCAGGCTTATTGTGTTGAAATATACATCTGTCTTCATTATTTCTCTATCAAGCATCATTGGACTTAGTGACTGGTTCTTAAAAATCTCTATATAAGGAGTCTGTGTCAAAATAGAAGTTTCTCAACTTCTGACCAGCTACAAATGAGTAACTGGAGATTGGTCATTCCCAGTGAGAAGAGAGACTGAAAGTGTAGAAAGTCTATGGGAAGCATAGCTTGCAAAGGGTTATTCACTTACTGCAAATTTTAAACATACTTTTGTGTTTTAAAGAGTTTGCTGGCTTTGCCTGTTTCAGCAATAAGCATTACAAATGCTTTCCTGTGTTTCTTGCAACAGTGTGTTTCACAATATCAGCCCTGAAGAATACAGTGGTTTTACAGTTCAAGATTAAATAATAACACCATTTAGAAAGTAAACACTGAGCCTAAGGACTTCAAAGCTGCAACTTTCATGCACTCAGCTTTCACATACTTAAAATTACAACTAAGAGTAAAAAAAAAGTAAACTAAATGAAATGGCATAATTCATCCACGTGAAAATAAGATTCTAATTGCTCTCCTCAAGTTTAGACTCCTTTTTTTCTCTCTTCCCCAAATCATAGCATTAAAAATGTTTTCAGCTCTTTTCTCCCCAAACCAAGCTAACATCCTCTGGAGGAGAATCCATTGGATTGTGTAAACCTGAAGTCTATCAGTGAATGCATCCTAATAGACAGAATTGCTACTCATTGCTTTCCTCCCTAGGGAGTAAAAACTCTTTCCACTGCCCTGGTCATAAAGACAGCTTTCCTATCAGAACCTAGGTATGTAATCACAGGCAGAAATTCTGGCTGTATTTTGCCATTCTGTATTTTTTTTTCAGCTGCTCTTGTGATACATACTTTGCATTCTTTTTGCTCTTTTTTATGTTATCCAATGATGATCTTTTTTTCACTAAAAAAACCTAAAAAATTGTGCTTTGCTCTGCTTAGATGTTACCATTGGAGATCTGTCATTTTCCATCGTAATTTTCCCCCAAAATCACCAATTCAAAGTCAAGAATTGAGACTCATCATTTCAAAATCTTCCACACCACTATCTCCACTGTTCAACCACACTTTTTTTCTTTCCCCCAACCAAATACCTTTTCTTAGCATGTAAGCAGGAAAAATTCAGACTTCATCACCTTGGTAGAGGTACTTTGTGCAGCTATACTACTGTGCTTTAACTACATTCAGTCATCTCTTTCCAGAGGTTGGCAAGATCAAAACAATGTTTTAAAGGAGTGTCTTGCTACATAACTATGATCAAGAAGATTTTCTAAGGTCTAAGTTTACTTATATGTTGGAAAACAAACAAACAAAAAAGAAAAAAGAAAACAACGTTTGCTTTGTGCTTCTTTGCCATTTTACATACAGTGCTTGAAGGAGTGCTTCTATGTCCATGGAAACTACAACAAAGAGCATAGTAGCACTGTCTGATAGAGAAAATTCTCAACTATAAAACGCTGTTTTTCAACACAGTCACCACCATTAGCCATGCATTGTTGTGTTCATACAATTCTGCACCAGTGGATGTGACAAACTTGATGTCGCCACTGTTCAGACTCACCACCCACCACCTCACTGTGCTCGCATCAAATGCTGGGGCTCCGCAGGCATTCAGCAAGCACTGATGAATGTCACTGGGTGCCATTTTTTTCTGTACAGTGGAATTCAGTGACATACCTTTTCTTCATACACACTTTCATGTTGGACACCATTCTGTCAGACTGCCTCTCCGCTTCCATCTGTTACGCGTTAACATTAGACATAAAGAAATACTGGTGGAATGTTCAACCTCTACTGCCATACCACCAACATTCACCTCTGATGTTGTGGGCCAACATAATAAAATGGGAAGCATTACTTTCGGAGCAGTCTTTCATGTCAGCCTATGTTCTCTTATTGCAAAAAATTAGTTATTATAAGAACAACATTCAAAGCTTGACTTCAGCATTGCCAAAGGTAAACACCACAGATCAAATTAGATAAAATAATCAGCCCTACCTGTAATATTTTTTCCCCAGTATTTCTGATGAAAGAGATCCACATCTCATAGAAGCAGATTAGGAGATCTGGCATCCCTGTAGACTTGGCCTGCCTAACGACTGAAACAGTGCCATGTGAAAATGTTTATCTGAAGACAATGTAGAAACGAAGAGCAGTTTGCTAAAACACAAACAGTAAGGCCTGATATCTCCTGTTTCTCCTGATATCTCCAGGTTTACACAATCTTTTCAAGTCACATAACACCGAAGAAACCAATTTTAAGATGCTACTGCTGTTGACACTGGTACGATGACAAAACCTACAATGTTGGTAGACAGAATATTAATCTGTCAGCTCTCTCAGGCAGGAACACAGAGCTATGTATTCTTTATTGATCATTTATTCTGCTTTTTAAGTTTTCCAGCAGTACATCCAGTCAGATATTTGCAAAGGAAGTTGAAGATTCCCATGGGTGTTTCCATCCCTGCTTATTAGCTGCCATTCAAAACCAAGTGCATAAATTTATTTCCTCATTATAGAGAAAGTGGTTGGAACAAATTGCCCCAAATTCTTCAACTCTCAAAAAGAAATCCTTATATACTAGGTACCAGCTGTGACAAGAAGCTGATCCATGACATGATCCATTTATATGGAACTCAACCTAAAAAAATTCATCATGTCTTGTTGTTACGCTAACTTTGCTGAAGATATCCTGATAAAGAAAGCATCAGTTTTTGATGGGAAAACTGCACCAAAGCCCAGGAATTGGGGAAATTCCTACTCCTTATTTCCTTGTGATCGATGGTCCATGAATAAGATAAATTACTCTGTCTCTCTTTCCCTTTCTGAAACAAAAGCAAAGTAACTTAAATAAATCAAGTATGCTGGCCATCACTCTGCCTGTTTACATATTTAAAAGTTTCCCCTGGCTACAAAGTTTTTTTCTGTTTTCTTTTGGTTTTTGAGTCTCAATAGTATACAAAGTATACATCCCAGTTTTAAAACAGAGAACTGAATGACAGAGTAACCAACAACCTACCATTATACACAGGTGAAATGTGGATATAAGGAGAAGGTTGACTTCTCATATTTGTCGTATTATGATAAATAAGAGTCTAGAAAAAAGCAAGTTATGATAACACATTTAAAAGGGATACCAATACTCCCTACCATTAACTTGTTCTGAAAATAAGTTTAGTGAAATTTCACATCTTCTGTGTGGAAAGTTTTAATTTTTATTTAATCAAACACCTTAGTAGGTTGACTCCCATATTAGCTGTTAGCCTTTATCACTGTTGCTCTAGATTCTGAACAAACCTGCTACTCCAGCATCCTTATACATATCCAGTGAGTACTCCTCTTCCCTTTCCTCTCCCAACACAACTACTGATTGATTTTCACAGCCACCAGTGGGGAAAAATATGTTTTGAATTCCACAGTCCATCGCAGCTGCTCTCTGCAGCAAAAATGCTTATATATGCAGCAGACAGCTCTGCACTGACATGGGCCTCTGCCTTGCAGCAAAACTGCAGCTCAACAGAGCAGCATTTCTCAGTCCAAACGTTTGAGGAACAAAGGACACCTAAGATTTTCTGAATGAATAAATTCATAGAACATCTTTCATCTATCATCAGAGCAGGAAAACAATAAAAACCACCTTCAGCATGAACAAAATACAAAAGTACTATAGAACACTGGAACACTAGAAGTCAAAATAATAATGATAAGAAAAGCCAAAATGTTTCAGCCATTAGGATTATGGACTATATCTCACAAATGCACACACAGATTTTGATCATTAAAATACTGGATGTTCTGGAAAATAAGATGTCTTGTTAAACACAAAAACTGTATGTAATTCTTAACTCTGCCTTGTCCCTTCAACAACTAGGTTTTTTTCCCCCATAGTCTGAAGCTCAGATGTCTATGAACTTGGCTTCCAATTGTTATTGAAAAGTGCTTTTTTTTCTAATTCTAATTGTGAATAATTGAACTCTAAATAGAAAATGGTCTGAGAAAACTACTCAAACTTTTTTTCATTTTTATATCCTTCATTTGCATGTCTGGTCTTCTAGTGCAAAGTGCTAGAATATTGCAAAGTTTGCTCCATCTTTGATCTGGCTTCCAGGTTTATCATTTTAACCTTATTCATGAATGCTCTTCTAAACACTTTTTCCTACTCTTCTTTACAGTGTTGTTATGCCCAGTTAATTAAAAATGCCTGTTGCTAAGTCGTCTTGCTCATTAAGTTGCCTGGTCTTCATCTGTCCAGGTATATTTTCAGTTATTCTGTATTAAAACTAACAACATTGGAATTGCAAGGACAAACATACTGTAAAAAGGAACAGCATTCAAGAAGTCTTCTATTTCTGCTATTCCTACGATAAGTTAACTGCCAACAGCTTAAAATGTAAATTAAAGATTGTGCTGATTTAAGAAAATTAATCTGCTACAAAGGTTAAAAAAATAATAATTACAGTCCTCATTCAATATCAAAAGTTCTGACAACTGTGATTCCCAGTCGTGGATAACTTGCACTGGGAAGGTTAGGATAGATGCTAAGAAGATTGTTGCCCACAGTTCTCAATTCAGTTCTTGCCCTACAAGTAGCTAAGCTAAGTTCCTAGGAAAGCAGTTTCTGTACAAACATTAATTCCAGTAAACTCCAGGTAAATTCCAGAATTTTAAAGGTAGGATATGTTTTCTTGGAGAAACACAAGACTGAACACTGGTGGCTGAAGAACTGCTTCAAAATCAACACAACAAATCAAACGTGGATGTGATTGCCATGTAAATTTTAGAAAACGGGGTTTAGGAATGTAATTCTCACATTAAGGGGGATAGTAGGTAGAAAATTCCTTAATGATCTCAAGTTGCACTAGGAGAGGTTTGGATTGGATATCAGGAAGAAGTTATTCACCAAGAGGGTGGTTAGGTATTGAATGTGGTTCATGGAAGTGGTTCTGTCCCTGCAGGTATTTTAAGAGATGAGTGATGCAATGTTTAGGGACATGGGACTTCATGATGAGATTTGGTAGCTCAGGTTGAAGGTTGGATCTGATGATCTTGAAGGTCTTTTCCAAGGTAGATAATGCTATGAAATATGCATCTGTTGTACTTGGTTAACAATTTTTACTCAGAGTTCATTGAGTTAAAATACTCAGAACAATCATAGAATCGTAGAATGGTTTGGGTTGGACTTAATGTCATCTAGCTCCAACCCCCCTGCTTTTGCTCAAAGCTCCATCCCACCTGGCCTTGGATTCTTTCAGGGTGGGGGCAACCTTGCTGGGCAACCTGCTCCAATGTCTCACCACTCTCACAGTAAAGAACTTATTCCTAATGCCTAGTCTAAGTCTACCCTCTAATCTCTTTCGCGCAGATGTGGTGGATGAATAGGACATTGACAGAGTGTTCAAACTATTGTAAATCTCAGGATAAAAAAACTTAGTACCATGGGAAATGTCTTATAGTTTTATTATAAATGTTAGATTTTAAATAATAATCTACAGTATCAGGAGTCACATCACTAGTAATAGTGCTTATTAAACTTCAGGAGGGCAAGTTGAGAAGAAATGACTTTAATTTGTACCACGTAATGTTGAAGCCATAAAGACTTAAGGATACAAATGAAGCATGATTTGTAAAGAAGGGGCAGTATCTTTTTTAAAACCAGCTGATAGCATTGGAAGAGAGTCCCAGAAAATCAAGGTAGTTTGAATGTGTCATAAGCAATCATGTATGCTTTTGAAAGCTGTCCATTAATGAAGGGCAGATAAAGTTGAGCATGTGAAAGCAAGTGTCAGTTCAGGTCAGCTCTGGCATGTGAAGAATGAACGCACCTGACTGAATGTGGGATTTAGATATTACTCAGGGAGACTGACATTAATTTTCAAAATATTACGCTCTCTGTAAATCTCACTTCTGACACTAATTAATAAAAAAATCCAAAACCCTGAAAAACATCCTCAAACTTAACCTCTGAGTTTTGCAAATTGGAACCAAGGGAATTGCCAAAACAACCACCTTCTAACGAGGTGTCAATTTCATTTTACTTGAAATGGACAAGAAAGAGTGGTCAATTTATATCCAGCTGTTCATAATGACAACACAGTCTTAGAAGCACCTCCTTATTAAACATACAGTTGTATAGCCTTATTGCTATAGGCTGTTTTTTACTTCTTTTTTGCCTTTTCCCTCAAGTCATTTAATATTGCTTTGTAAATATTTAATTTAAACTTATCTTCAGAAATTTCATTAATTTATAAGGTTGCGTTTTGTTCTTCCATTTTATACCTCTGACACTGGAGGTTGGTGCGCTTCCCATCTGTTTCATTTCCCTTTTTAAGCCAAGCTCTTTTGTGCAGTTGAGAAGGTTATTGACACCAACTGCAAAACATTCAAAAAGCCTTTAAGGTGCATCAGGTTCTGTGAGATAATCCTTCAGCCAGCTTGCAGGCTAAGTGCACAAACAAAACACGAAGGAAAGAAGAAAAGAAGAGATGCTCTCAAATTGAGAAGTGAAATACAGAAAGGTTTGGGCACGGTCACAAGTCTATTGTTGTTGTATTAATCCCAGCTGTAATGATATCTCACCCTGTGCCTCATACATCTCTTCGTGTATTTTATTTACTGTTGATGTTCAGGGATCGTCTAGGTGTAGAAATGTGCTTTCTACACCTAGAATTCTCTTTTTTTTCAGAATATGTAGGTGTATAAATAGGTTTTGATAATAATTTGCCTAAACTGCAGTTGAGAAGTATTCTTTGGTATATCTGTCATTGTGCTATAAATAAGAAAGTTCAAGCATATACCTATGAGACATCTTTCAAAAATAAAAGACATATTTCTTCTGTAAAAGACAAAGTTACTACTTTGCTTTACGAAAAGGTGCAATGAAAGCTAAAAATAATTTTTTTTTTTGAATATGCAAGACAAAAAAAAAAAAAGGAAATATATGCACATACAAGCAACAAGAATTAACTCTGGGAAAGACTTCTATAACCTTATATCAGAAATCATTTGCTCCTTCTAAAAGACAAGCACATAACAATGGTCATAGCTCTTCTGGTTTAATGAGAAATTGCTGCTTGGTATATTCCTGCATTCACTGCCCTGTGTGAATGTAGATGAATGTAGGTGTAGACTTGGAAGTCTTCTGCATTGCAGAAATTAAATCAGGTAATAGCATCATTCGGATTCTTGTCTTTTTTCCTGAATAAACTTCTGCCTTAAAATAGATCAGCACTATGTACAAACTAGAAAATGGTTTGTTCTGAAACAAAAGCTTTGGTGAACAAACTGAAGTTTGTTCTGAATGTATTGAGAAATTATTTTCAATTAGAGTAAGTTTATGAGAAGAATACACGGAGGAATCATTCAAAAGTAATTACATACATGCACCAAACTTGAATTTATCATAGGCCAAGAAATTATTTTGTAGACTAAGTAATGGTTCTGGATCCTTCACATTTATGTTCAGCTTGAGAAAAACAAAATGAGCTCTCTTTTAATGAATAGTAAGTTTGGTAGAAATATTGATTTAAGCTAGTGATTTTGGCTGACTCCCAGCTTCATACTATCAAGAAATACCTTGAAAAAAAAACCCAATCCTCTAATACATACACTTCTCATTCTGATAGGTCCAAAGCAGGCTATATTATCAATGCACTATTTCTTACAAAGGGAATGAGCAATTCTAGAGAAGGCTAGAGAAGTACTATGCATCACTGGAAACAATGCAGCTAGTCAAAGTCTGCTTTGTATTAAAGAGCTGTCTCATACAAACTGTCTCATCAATTAACCAATGAAGTTTTTAGGCTCCTTAAATTAGGACTGGATCAGTATCACCACTCGTTCCACAATCACAGTTACAATGACTTAATCTGTTATTGCTAAATCAAGTCAATTCACAAACTTCCTACGCTGATCCTGTATTTTGTATGTTAATATGCAAAAAGAACATGCTACATTTCCCACTGTATGTGGAAGTTCCTTGTTAGTGAGTGGATTCCACTGCTGTGGCATTCTTGGCTTTTGAATTCAGTTTTACCTCCTGTTTACATAAATCAACTCTGATTCTCCTTTCCTTCTCCAAAATGGAATAATGAACCTCCTTCTTGCGGAGCACCAAAAAGGCTTTGCAAATTCCTTTGTGTGTGTGTGTGTGTGTGTGTGTGTGTTACTTATAAACAGCAAATCAAGGTGGCAAAACGCTGATGAGTATGCCAAGGTTGAGAAGAGCAGGGTTTCTTCATCTTTCACTTTCATCAGAAGAACAGATAACAAACCACAAAGAGGGAAGTGGCCTTACTTCATATTAAATGAACTTCTTATGTTCTCACCTTCAGTGTTTTGGAGGAATTATGGTCATAAAAATGATACGCAGATATGCATCCACTGCTACTCCGTATCACTCATCAACCAGAACAGCACACAATACTGCAAGTCCTAAGACTGCAGTTATTAACCTAGGCTAATATGGAGTCCCCTGCAACTTGAAATGAGAGATTTATCAATTAAGAACAATCATATTCCCTAACTGAATAACTTTAATGAGAGCTACATATTTAATTACAGTTTAAATAACTGAAGATCTTTCCTTACCACCTTGGGGCATTTTTTAAGTTTACTTCTCAACTCACAGCTAGCATTTTGCTAATAGTGAGGTGTTTTCCTTTATACTTTTGTTTATTTGTAAATACTGCTTTACTTTATCAAGCTAGGCCTTAAAATTAACTTTATTCTGAGAGAAAACCTCTAAGCGAAAATAACTGCCTCCACCTTCCCCTCAACCCCATTTCCTTATTTTTTGATTATTATTAGCTGATGTAAAAACAAATTAAAAAGACAACTTTAAAAAAGTGCCTCTAAAAGATTTTGTTCTTGTTGTTGTATCCCCCAGCCCCCTGAAATTTTTTCACTATACTGAAGGAAGCAAGACTTGCCTTGCCTTGCAAGTGAACCCAAGATATTCCTTTATAAACTTGGGAACATCTTGTGTGCAAGAGCAAACAGATGCAAAAAGCTGCCTTGAAAGCAGTATGAAATAATGCAATCACTCAGCAGTTTGGTCATCAGAGACTCTGTGGAAGCTGAAGTCAGCATCATGTCCACTGTCCGAACTGATCTGAAATGTTCCTGAAACTGTCTTTCATCAACATCATAGAAACCTAATAATTCCCTCTATTCTCCACGGTGCCTAAAAAGATGCTATCTTTGGTGAAGACAATCAATTCACAGTGAAAATCTCAGTACATTTCTTTACTAAATAGGGATAATTATGAAGGCACATCCCACTTCTGTATCTACACTGACAGAATTTTGGCCTCTACCTCTTCACTCTTGGGAAAATGCAAACCCTTCAGTAACCATCAGTTCCTCTCCAGTCACTTCCTGCATTTTCACTAACGTAGTTTAAAATTAGCATTCTATTTCCATATTTTTAATTTGATTTTGCAGTACTAGCAAAACATTAAAAGTAGCTGATAGAGCAGTTTGATTTATTTATTTATTTAATGAAACTGCCTGTTGGGACAGCATTTGGCTTAACGTTACACAACAAAGGATTAAAATTCATGATACAAATGAATTCAGAAAACTTCTGCAAGAGTTATTTACATCTGTGTTAAAAGGGTTCCTATAAACTGCTGTTAACAGGAAGGAAGCAATGCATTTTCAATTAGATCTAGCAAATCATCTTCTCTTACACTGAAGATTTGACATACATCTGTTTTTCAGAAGTGTTGGACCTTACTGAAATGTTTTGTCATAAAGATCAGTTTTATTAAGTTAATTCAAAGAATCCATTACATACTGTACATTTGTATAGCCACCAGCACTCATTACCATGGCTGCACCTCTCTTAGACCTCATTTAAGGGCCGACTGCCCCAGGGAGATCCCTCCTTGGTGAGGCTTTCTCCTGTGAATCTAGAATCTTCTGATGTGAACAGCAATCTTCTAATGGAGGAGCAATCTTTTTCCCTTTCTTTATAGCACCTTTCTATCATGCTAGTCCTTCTGTCATTGCACCTCTGTTGTAACTCCTTCCCCATCATATTGATCTGTCCAATGTTGCTACATTTGGCTATCCAGGCAGGTACTTATTTATGATGATTACCTTAAAAAAATTATGTGTTGGATGAAGGACAACCAAATACACCAACAGAAGGACAACAGGGGAAACCCTGGATTTCCTAGGTTTTCTATGGCTTAATGCTGCACGGATTATTAAAGAATGGGGACCAATAAGGGACAATGGTTCCATTATTAAATCCTCTTCAAAAATGTCTGACTTCCTGAATAAATTAGGACAAAACTTTTTAACAGTTGAGAAAGAATAGTAGCAGCATCTGCCATGGCATGGCGGCTACTTCTTACTATTAATACATATCACTCAGCAGAAGAAGACTTAAAAGATGAAAATAAGCTTTTGAAAGTTCATATTAGACAACTGGAAAATAAAATTACATCTTTGACAGGGCAAACTACCCCATCTTTAAATGGAACTTCGCCTTTGAAATGAGGATCCGCATCATTAGAAAGGGAAAAAGATCAGCAGGATCCTTGGATCCTAGTTGAACTGAAGAAGGCTAAGCAAACTAAGAACCAACTAGAGAATCTGGGAACGCCCTCTAGAAATAAGGCCAGTAATAACTCAGAATACAAAGAAAATCCAAGACCAACCAGCAGGGTTGGCACCCGAGGAGTGGCCCCCTGCACATGCATTACATGTAATGGTATGCCTGTACACAGCTGCTGAGCTCATGGATCTGTTACAATGATTTAAGCAAAGATCATGAGAGAACATAGTGGCTTTATTGTTGAGATTATGGGACATTGGAACCAAAAGTGTGGTAATTAATGGGCCTGAGATTTCTAAACTGGCATTCATTACCAAGCAGCCAGCTCTCAGACAAAGGCTATAGGCCTCTGTGGTGCATGACAAAAACCATTCTCTAATACAATGGATAATGGTGGCATATAGAGTCACATGGACAAACAAAGTGATGTTCTGATAAATACTGATCTACGGACCTCAATGGAGGAACTTCAAAATTATGTTGGAGAACTAGGAATGAAAGAGGCAATATATGACTATTCCTTTGAGAGTCCAGACTTAAGTTTTCAGCAGGGATGAGGAACTTCGTATTACAAGAAGCTCCTCTTCATCTGTATGGCACTCTGGTGCCCATACTAAACCCCTCAGTGGCCTCTGAGGCCATTATCCAACAGGCTGCCCAGTTGGTGTCCAGTCTAGGAGAAACAGTGCCTGCAGACCAGGTGCAATATCCGAACACTGGAAGGGGCTGAGGTCCTCCCTGTATTTAAAACCAGGAGACCTTCCGCACGGACTCCTCAGTTGGGACCCATACAAGTATCCTGAAAACAAATGTTTAATGACATAATCCAGACTGGGGTTCAATTTGCAAAAATTGATCGCCGGCCCAATCACGTCCTCCTCCAGCTATGGAGTCAGTTGGAGGACAATTAGAAATTTAAGAATCACCCCCAAAAAACCTGGGGTGAGAACTACTGAAAAAATAACACCAACAACAGCATGGAACCTGAAAGATTTCCTAGTACCCAGTAAAAGGAAAAAGCCTCCTCAAGTGACCCAGGCTCACTAAGCCTGAGCCACCAGAGGAAAAAGAGTTAGCAATTGTACAGTCACTTGGGTGATGGGGGATGCTGGCCCCCCTGTAACTAGGGCCCCCAGACAGGACTGGAGGCCCTGTGTTGATCTGACAATTTTTTGGTCCCAGAAGAACATACAAAGGTTTACGGCATTGCCAACTCCAGCTGGCTCAATCATTGGTTCGTGCTGTGAAGGGATAGAATATATGGTAACTGTTGAAATCACAGCCTGAACCACTGATTGAGCACATGGGGAAATGACTGGGTGAGCCCTGGGAGCACTTGCGTGACCAGAAGGGGTGCCACTGGGGAAGGATCTCCTGGAGATCCCTCCTTGTTGAGGATTCCCCCTGCAAACCTGGAATCTTCTGATACAGGTGAATAAACTTCCACCCTTCTTTTAAAGCACCTTCCTATTGTGCCAGTCCTTCTGTCATCACACCTCTGTTCTAATGCCTTTCCCATCATACTGATCTGTCCAATTATTACAGAAGTGCAAAGGTATTTCATTGAATTCCTCCATGCGGAGAAAATGGCACCCACTCATATTCATGAATGAATCATAGAATCACAAAGTTGGAAATGATCTGTAAGATCATCTAGCCCAAATGTCTTCTCATTACCTCTGCTACCACAAGCTACTAAACCATATCTCGCAGCTCCTCATTCAGACACCTCTTAAACACTGCCAGAGACGGTGACTCCACCACCTTCCCAGGCAGCCACTCCAGTGCCTGACCACTCTCTGAGAGAAAAAGTTTTCCCTCATGTATGCTTGCTGAATGTTTACAGAGATCAAACAATGGCATCAGCACAGTAAGGTGCGGGTGGTGCACTTCAGCAGGGAAACAGCAATGCAGAAGACAAGCCCTTTTCTTGACAGCCACGCATTTTTGCTGGTGCAGCATGCAGGCTCTTATTCATTGCTGGCCAAAATGCATAGTTAATGGTGGTGTCTACAATGAACTATTGTGTTTTGTAGCTGAGAACTTGCTTGCTCTAAATGTCACTGTCCTTTTTGTATCTGTTGTAGTTTTGATAAGAAAAAAAATAGAAGGCATAATTTCAGGTGCAACCTACATACTAAAATATAGCAAACACTCTTAGTAGGAGCAGCTTTAAGACATAGACACAAGATACCTGAAAGTTTAAAACATCTTTCTAGTAACAGTCAATACCTACAAGCGTACATGTCAGTAGTAATACCTTCCAGTAAATATACCTAAAACACTAACATATTTCAGATGCTAATAAGCTGTTCTCTTTTTTTAATGATTCAAGAAGTTCATACTGGGACTCTTCTCTACAACTCTGTAGATACCTGAGCTATCCTATATCTATTAGGTCAGGAAGAGACAGACTACTTTGGAGGTCTCCACAGCAACGTCACCAAGTGCAAGAGAAGACTCTTAAATGACTTGTGTGACTGAATTCAGGTAATTTTAGCAGCAGGCTTTCTGTAGGTGTGTACACAAGGAAGGTATTTGTGGAAAAAGGCCTGCAACGAGAGAACCAAACATTTAGGACACAAGAGAATGGACATGCGTGCACAGGTGCTTTCCAGAACCAATTTAAAGAGTGAAGAATCAAAAAAGTTCAGGACTTACCCTTTTTGAAAAAAGGCTTTCCAGATTTTCCAATTAACATTAGATCACAAAAGCAAAATACAGTAGCTAAGTGGAACTTTTTCTAGTTTAAAATTAATAGAAACATTGTTTTGACTGCTAACACAAAGGAGAGAGAAGCATGACTCCTGGGAAAAGCGGCCATTCACTTAACAAGTGGGTTAATGCTATTTGGATTTGAAATCTTTTAAGTGCTTTCCAAATAATGAAGGTCCTTTATGTCTTACTGTTTATGGTATTACTTAGTGGAAAGCTGTTCCAAGATGCCCAATCATAACAAAACTATTTTGAGGAGAATATACTTCTCTCAAAACAGAAACAATGAAACTATTCAGTTAGAAAAAAAAAATTGCTTTTTCAGGTCAACTTCAGAAGGATGGGAGCTGAAAAATCATAGAATCAAAGAAACACAGAATGGCTTGGATAGGAAGGGACTTTAAGGATTAACTAGTTCCAGCCCTCTTAGATAAACATGAGGCTATGTTGACAGGAACAGACAAAGTTGGTTAGCAAGAACATTAGCAGGTATTTCATTCTACAGAAAAGCTCTCCACTAAAAACAAACAAAAAAAGATGGACACAGGAACTGATCTCTCTTTGCTTTCAATGCCGACTGAAAAGTTGTGCATATGGCATTAAGATCCTGCTTCCAAAATTTAGCAGATTTCCTTAAAAATACTCTTTTCCAAATGTATACCATTTCCCAACTTTAATACAGTACCTTCCTATGTTTTTCTTCGTAAATCCATATTTTAAAATAAACAGCATCAAACTATTCAAGCAATGGGTTTTAAATCACTAGTGACAAAGTTCTAACTGGAAGCTCAAAGTGCACATGAATAATGAATACACATTTTAAGACAATTTTATTTAGATTTGAGCTGTGCTTTCTGTAAACAACTCATTTATTTGATAAAAACTGAAGTATTTTATAGTCTTCCTAACATGCATTGGGAGTGACATCCTCCTACCCACAGAATGGCTCTTGGATCTGTTAATCATGATAAATTCTTCCATATTATGCGTCATCGTTTAAAAATGAAAACTGTAGACTACCAGGCTACAGAATTAAAAGCTTTACATACTTAGATCTCATTTAAATTCTAAGTATCTCAATATTTCAATCACTCTGAATGCAAGTGAAAGGTTAGATGCCCTCCAGGCAATTAGAGTTGTAGCCAGAGATTAATAAAACACAGGAGCAAAAAGGGAAATAAAACTCCAGACATTCATACCGCACAATTCAAGTTTATTCCATTCATTCTTGCAACACAAACTTAAAAATACAGTATTGTTTTGCATTCTGATGTCTATGAACCATGATAATGAACCCAATTGTGTCAAAACAGGTAACAATGGTGAAAAGAGGAAGTCAAATATCAAAATGCACAAAGCACTACTTTTCTTCCATCACTGCGTAGAAAGATGTTTATCCATTTACAAAATATAATTAAGACAAGTTCATCTTGAAATTTTGCATGCAACACTGCAATTGCTTGACCTAGGACACTCCACTCTTATCAGCCTCTTCTGCTAATATTTCAATATTATATTTGAAGATAAAATTTTATTCAGCTACCACATCATTTTTCCCCATTTGCTCCCCTTAACAACAAGGAGCAAAGGGCACAAAATCCAAACTACATTTTAGGTTATAACTTAGCACAAATTTCAAAGGTAAGTATTTAAGAACAGCAATCTTCCAAACACTTGTGAATCCAGTCTGACAATGTATTTAAATGCTGTTTAAAGAAAGTAAAATAATTTAGTTTGGTATTTCCATCTAGTTAGGACCTATACAAAGATACAGGCAGCCACCTATCAATTTTTTCCCCACAGAATGTAGCTAACAAAAAGGGAATGAATGAACAAGCTCAGCTTCTAGAGAATTATAAATGTTTTTTATTTTACTTTTTAAAGTCTTGGACAAAACTGTCAATCACTTTTCATGTAATGCAAAAAGAAAAGGAAAAAAAGAATTTCTTCTTTACAGTCAAACAGTAAAAGCCATCTTTTAACTATCTGGAAAGGCAGCTTGGGTGTATACGACAGCCAGATTAACATTTGTTTCACTGAAGTTTGTTTGCATTTTTTCCCTCAAACGAATTAAGAAAAAAATAAGGTGTTCACATAGCTATAGAAAAAGAGAGGCAAAATTACCTCAGTCAATCACCACAAGAGTTAGTACAAAGATGGTATTTCTTTACTATGATAATACTCAAGTGAGTTGAAGGGAAGGGCAGTAAAGAATACAGGGGAAAAAAATACCAAAAAAAGTATAGCCAGAGAATTTGACACTAAGTAACACAAAAGAACTTGAATAATCAAGTTTTTCCATGTAAAAATAGATTGCAGTTTTCTAGACTAGTACTTTAATAGCTAAGTATTGAATAGCATAACACGGAGGCAAATTTAATCCAAAATTGGTTTCTTTCATAGCTGAATAAAAAGTTAAACCTATATTTTGTGTCCACACTATCACAATGACATGACAATTAAGCACTGATTAGAGATGAGATTAAAGAGTTCTTTAAATAGTCACTGAAAGCACTGTTCACCAAACATGCTTTATCTTTTATCAGCAGCTCACCAATTTATTTTATCACTGACTTCCAGTCCTTCTGCTTTTCCTGCCATCCATATCCAAGAAGCCAAGAGTAATTGCACTGTACAGTTTATGGCCAGAGTTGATTGTTTTCTCCATTGCTTTTCTTATGGGATGTGTACATGCAAATCAGTTTCTGCTCTCATTTTACAATCTAAATGCAAGGCTTTTTATATCTGAGACATTCAATAATAATATGCAACATGATTCAAGTAAAACTAAGTCTCCATTAAATATTTACGAGTGGTAGTCACCAGCCTATTTATTTCTACATACCCTCTCAATTTCAACAGTGATATCAAAGTAATACCTGCTACTTTTAAGAATTCAGCATGAGATATTATATACATTGTCTTCTGTATTCTGTACGTTATCAGAAAGTTTGAAATCTGTATTCCAAATAGAGGAAGATGTTTGAGTTCGTAGCATACGCTTTTGTTTAATAAAATCTGTTATTCAGACTTGGGTGAATCACCAGAGAAAATTCTCAAAATAAAAGCCACAATCTGACATTCCTGAGGACTGTAAGATGTGACAGGAATCTCCACCACAATTTCTAAACATCTTCCATCACAGCTGTCCCAGTACTGTCATATTCAGTGGTAAAATAACTAAAAGACAATAGTTCATGTGGTGTGGTTCCAGTGGGAACTTTCAGAAAAAGGCCCATTCTTTAATAATGATATTTAACATTTCTTCAGCAAACTATGAAATACTAATTCAAAGATATCCACAATTAATAGTTTTGACTTCTCCAGTAAAAAGAGCAAATTAAGTCTTTGACTTTAAGTCTTTCTAACATCTCAACTTAGAGAGTTTACAAGTAACTCAAATGATCACCAGAGAAGTTCAGCAACAGTATGCACCTGACATGAATGTCCAAGTAATTACTGTTCATTTTGCACAACTTGATTATCTTTGTGTAGCCTGACAAACAGCTTGCTACTTTCAGAAACATCTGTAGATTTTATGCTGACATGGTAAGGAAATTCCATCATACAGTCCTTTTAAAAGTAAGTACAATGATATTTTTAACTCTCTCACACAGTTGTTTTAAGTCTCTATCCTGGAGTAGAACACACAAAGGGAAGAAAAACCTCAAATTCCTGCCTCCAGAAGTACATTAGCAGGTATTCTCGAGTGTAATAACACCATACCTCAAGTCATCTTTCCTGGATTACTCAAGAGTCAGAAAAGCATTAGTGTGACATCCAATTAGTCAATAAAAAAAAACCTGCTCCAATAACTAGTATCAAAAGTCCTCAAAACTGCAACACAAGCTTTAGTCAGAAGAAGAAAGCTACCCACAGAGAGAAAAGAGAAAAGCAACCCAGTCACCTACATTGCTACACTTCAGATTATGGCAGACACTAATAGCATGGGACTACTGTCCTCTTCACAATTAGCTTCAAGTACATAGAACAGTACTTCCATCTAAGGGAATCTTTCAACAGAAACCTCAGTACTAACATAGGCAGTTTACAAGCCAAAAATTCAACATCATGGTCTTCTGTTTTCACTAGAGACGGGAAGAGATTGTGCACTGAAAAGAAGTCCTAGAGCAACACTGTTCATAATAGTTTTCAACCCTCTCCAAAACAACCTTTGATACAGGCCCCTAACTAGTCTGATTCATCAAGAATTTCCCTCCCCCCAAAGTATTTAGCTGAAGAAGCTGGAAGATGCAAAGAGTGACAGACAGGCAGCAGTGTGAGGCCACAGGAGAGACATATAAGATAACAGTCCATCCGTCACTGAAGAAGAGTTTTGATTGCCTGGTTGTCAGTGGCTTCAAAGGCAGTTAGTCCATCTGGTCCTTTCACAGTCTTATCAGCACCCTGTAAAGACATTGAGAAGTAAGGTGAATTCAAAAAGATAGGCTGTATTAGTATCAAGTGTGTCACACCACTTACCTTGAATATACTGATTTCATCACAGTTTTTTAGTCCAGTTTTCACATAGAAATTAAATGGGCCACATTTAACTATATACCACACAGCTAACACTCAAACCTGATAACTAGAAAAAAAAAAGTCAAGTAATTTTTGTTTAACAGCAAGCTACAAGATCAAGAAGTTACCAATTAATCTAGGATAACAGAGAAGGGTATAACAATTTACTTACAGATCTGTCAATACTTCATAGAGGATAACAAAAATCTGCCAAGTGGGCAATAGGAGAACAGTAAGCACAGAAGCAGACAGCACCAAAAATATAGAAGGCGAACAAAAAAAAACCAAAAGGAAAGAGTCATGTTTGTTTTGAGCACTGTTTAGTCACGTACATAAAAATGGAAACCCAAACTAAACTGTAAAAGAATAGTTAATGATTAAAATTACCAGAGAATAAAGAACTACAAGAGATGTTTCCCTGAAAGAGATGTTTCCCCAAAATAAGTGAAGATTCCAAAACATTTCTTCATGAAAGATATGCATCCTTGCATTAGTTCAGTCAATTGGCAGTAAAAACACTGCATACAGGCACACTTTGGCAAGAATGTGTGTTGCAGAGTTCTGTTCTCAGTTTCACTTATTACCTGTTCAGGGAATAAGTACAAATCTAACCTCCTGTGCCTCACATGGAAGAAACATCTGGTGTTAACTCTCATTCTGTGGGCAAGGCTGCTACCCACCAGATCAGGCTGCCAAAGGCCCTATCCAATCCGGCCTTGAGCTCCTCTACAAATGGGGCATTCACAGTTTCTCTTGGCAGTCTGTGCCAGTGCCTCACCATCCTCTGAGCAAAAAAATTCCACTTCTATACTTAATTTTCTCTCTCTTAGTTTAAGGCTATTCCCCCTTCTCTTATCACCACTGTACTGCATTAACAGTTTCCCTCTTGATTAAAAGCTCCCTTCAAGTACTAGAAGGCTGCAATGAGATCTTCCCGGAGCCTTATCTTGTCCAAGCTAAACAATCCCAATTCCCTCAAGCTTCTTTCATAAGAGAGGTAGTCCAGTGCTCTGATAATCTTTGTGGCCCTTCTTTGGACCTGCTCAACAGCTCCACACTCTTCTTCTACTGAAGGCCCGGATGCAGTACTCCCCACAAGGACAGGGTACAGGGAGATAATCACCTCTCACACCCTGCTACCCTTTCTTCTTTTGATGCAGTCCAAGATAAAGTTGGTCGGTCTCTCAGGCTGCAAGCACACACAGCTGTTTCATGCCCAGCTTTTCATTCATCAGCACTGCAAAGTACTTCTGCACAGGGCTGCTTTCAGCAAGGTTTTCCCCCAGTCTGTAGACATATCTGAAATTACCTTGACCTACATTGAACATCTGGCCTTGTTGGACCTCATTAGGTTCACTCCTCAAGGCATTCTAGATCCCTCTAGATGACATCTCTATGTTATCTATGCAGTAAGTGACGCATCCTTCACCTTGAATTTTAGCTTAAAAAAAACTTTCACTCTCTGCCAGCATACAATATTTAGGATTAAAATACAACTTAAAGGTGCAACCTCTACTGCCATACCACCAACATCCATCTTTGACAACATGGGCTAACATAATTAAATAGGAGACATTAGTTTCAGACTGGTCATCATGTATTTGTCCTTCAGAGAAGTTACAGAAACACAAAACTTGCAGTTTTTAAAACATTTTTACTGAATGTAGGATATTGTTTAATAAAGTCAGTGTTCTCAAGTTAGGAGAATGGCCCCAAACCTAAGCAGAAAGATTCCTGCCTGCATTCAATAGGAGAAAAATAATAAAGTTCAGGTCATGAGAACTTTAATTTTCAAAAGCACAGCACTGCCAGGAAGCAAATTTAATTACAAGTTCATAAAAGCAAAAGATTCCACAGTATTCTTTACTTCCCTGAAGTAAAAAAAGTATTAATCTCTTACATTATGTTCTTTTCCTGCGTGTGTGTGTGTATATATGTATATATATGTATACATACACACACAAAACTGTTTGGCAGGACAATAACAACAAACAAGAATGTTTGCACTCTTATAATACCAAGTATTAAAACATGTTGCAGGGAGCACAGTAGTTACTAAGGTATATCTGCAGTTCAGAAAAAAAAAAAAAAAAAAAAAAGACAGTCAACACAGAGCTGTTACTAAACTGAAAATATTCTGGAACTGAAAATACTCTGATGAAGCAAGTCAGTAGAAGGCTGATTTACACAGCAAGGAGTGAACTTCCAGAATCAGGTTCCAGATGAATTTATGGAGGCAAACGGCAGCTGGTTGAAAAAGGATGTGGATAAATTCCAGGACAATAAACTTCTGAACACATTCTAATGTGAGTAGACTTGCAAACTTCTATATAGATGTAAGCCTCTAAAATCCCTAATACAGCAGAGGAATATAAATGAGTCAAAGTTGTAAAATCTACAGTTTTTCTCCAAAGACATCCATTCTGCCATTCTCAGAGGAAAAAGGTGATAAATAAAAAAAACCCCACTAAATTAGGTAATGTTTTTAGCAGTAAGCAGAGATCGAGTTGCTAGATATGAAACAAAAACATTAGAGACGTTCTTTAGAAGCATTTAAACTGATATTGTCCATTGTAATGATGCTGGCTTCTTCTGCAGTACACTGAAGAAAAAAATCTTTTCACATGGAAAACTCAAGTGCAAAATGTGCATGAAGAACACAGAACAACTTCAATTTTATTTGTAATGCAGAAAAACTTAAGTATTTCTGCTATCCCTGCAAAAATTAAAAGCAAACTGAAGTGACTGAAGTTACTTCCCTAGCTAACAGTACTCATTGTTATTTTGTTTTGCAGAAGGCTTTTACCTTTTTCCCTTGTAATGTGAGCTAAACACACATCTGGTATTCGAGACAATTCATTTCCATATTTTTCAAAAGCCACTGAGAATTCATTTCCTCCCTAAGAGTAGAATATCTTCAAACAGTATGTTACTTAACATTAATAACAGTGAAAAGGCAGAAGTGAAAGAACTGAACATGAGATATGACAGTTCTGCCCTTCTTTAAAAAGCACCGTATGCTGCAAACCACTTCATTGTTTAAAATGACTACAGATATTTAAAAATCTCTCAGTCCTGGAAGAAATACTGTAAAATTGATAAAAATAATTACTGTTAAGGCAGTAGTAAGACAGGAGGCCCTATCTTTGAACTTCAAATGGAAATTGCTCTTTAGACTAAAGCTAACTACATTCACACTGTTTTCTTCTAATATACCGTAATAAATTTGCAGCAAACTGCAACCAGCATTTTGTTTTAAACAATGCAAGTCAAACTGTTTACAAAAAATCACTACATCTAGATTATATCCGATTTCATACACAAAAAATGTCTGAACTTGATTATCACCATCAACTATGGCAACATGTGAAGCCACAGTTCAAAGTAACTCAATCATAAAACCATAACTTGCTTTTGCAGTGTTTCACGAATAGAAGAAAATACTGCACAAATAAAACACGGGGAGTTAAATACATGCAACCAACACAGTAAGTAAAAACTTAAAGAAAAAACAAACAGCGGTAATAAAAATTGCTTCAACTTGTTGGAGTACTCATTTGTAATCACTAATATTAAATAATATTTCAAATACTTTCTATACAACAAATTCCATCGAATGATTCTTCTTCATAGCACTTCACTGTTTTTGATGAATATTCTTACCTTCCATGGTCAAATCAAATGTTACAGGGTTAATCTGTCTTTAACAGAACACCACTATTTGAATGCTTGCAGAGAATCTAAGTAAGTTTGAGCTAAATGCTTTGATTTACACAAATCTGTGTATTTAACTGTTATTATCCTTCCAAAGACAGAAATTTGAATTTTTATTCTTCAGTAATCCTGCAATTTCTGAAGTCACCATATCTATAGGGTTTGCACTGCAATTCCTGTTAATGGGAGAGTTGCAGTGGTACAGTGCTGAACAACTGACCCATGTCAGATCATAGGCAGTTACAGATGGCTCCAAAAGAGACCCACTGCTGCCAGAGTTGAGCCACAAGCGATGCTGGGTGTGCCTCTGGGAGAGCAGATTGAATAAAGAAACTGCTGCATGACAGTGACTAGGAGAGAGGAGTGAGAGAAACAGCCTTTCAGTCAGCAAGGTCAGTACAGAAGTAGGATAGGAAGTGTTCCAGATGCACAGCAGAAGTTCCTGCAGCCCCGGAGAGGTCCATAAAGGAGCAGGATGTCCTTTGCAGCCTACGGGCACCACACAGAACAGATCTCCACAAGCAGCCATGGAGGAGGCCCACAGTGCAGCAGAGGACATGGCCTGGCCACAGTGAAACAAAAGATCTAGGGGAGCTTCCACCCTCTAGGGGATCTATGCCGCAACACTTCCTGAAGGATAGGTCCTGCAGCCCAGAGCAGCACTGGTACAGTGCTTGGAAAGTACAGTGCTTGGAAAGCTGCAACCTGTGGAAAGCCCATGTAGGATCAGTTTGAGAAGGACAGAATCCTGTGGGAGGGACCTCATGTAAAGCAGGGGCAGAGAGTAATCATGAAAGAGCTGAAGTGTTATGGACTGACTGTAGCCTTCATCGTCTGTGCCCTTGCGAGGAAGAGGGTAGAAAAGGGTGGATGGTGGGTCAAGATGTTCTTAGTTTGCTTTCTATTCTCACTGCTCTTGTCTGTTACCAATATACAATAAAAAGCATTCATCTTCCTCCTGCCAAGTCTTTTTTGCCCACGTCAATCATTTGTGAGCAATCTCCCACTCCTAATATGAATCAATTACTATTTTTTCACCCCGTCTTATTTTCACCCCCTGTCTTCTGAGGAAGCAGAGTGAAGTGGCACAGTGGAGCTTGGCTACATACTGGTGTGAAACTATCACAAGGTATTATAATATGCACAAGACTAAGGAAGGAACTCTACATTGGAGTTTTCACAGTGTTCAAATTTTAGTATGTAGCCCAATGCCACAGGACCTGCAGATAGTTTGGAAAATGTTAGCTATGTCATTATTGGAAGTCATGGTTGACACAAAACATGATTTAATGCATTCAGAAGAAGAAAGAAGGAAGAGGAAGGAAGTAAGGCCTAGGAAATTTAAATTAATATAAAAGTAATCAGTTCCATTTCCCTGAAAATGCATTAGAAGAGAGGTAGCATAACATGGTATACACTGTTCTAGCAAGCATAATATTTTAACTTCATTATCCCTATCAGTGAAATTCCTTCTCACTGAGCGTGTAGCAATAGCTACTTTTTCAATAACCTATTTCATTTCTCACCTCCTCAAAATCTCATTCTGCCTATAATTATAACTGAATATTATTTTATATACAAAGGTCAAAACCTTGTTATTAAACAAAATCATTGTGCATTTGGATTGTTACTGCCCCCTATTTCTTCATAAAGATTTTCAGTATTTAGTGAAAATATTTTCCCAATAGATATTCAAGAATAATCATGAAGTGTGGCAAGGGAGAAAATGAAACCATTTGTGCTTTTGGAAGTGAAGGTAAAAGGCAAAGGAGGACATAAAACATACTGAAGAGCCAGCTAGAGAGATTACAGCTTAATTGTCACATCTGTTCCTTTTTTCTTATTCTCAAGTTTCACCTAAAACTCATCCATCCTCTACAAAAAAAACTAAACATTTCCACAACAGAGGCAACAAAGTAAGCAAGCAGTACATAGCAACAAGCAAGTATCTGCCCTTCACAAGAGAGCAACACAGACACTAGGTGAGCTGTAAAACAGACAAACTGAGTTCTAATTGTACACCTACAAAAACTGCGAATAAACCCAAGAGACAGCTCTCTGGAACAAGTATGTCACAGTGCAAGAGCACTGAAAAATGTCCTAAGGTAACAACAGAAGTGAAAGTAAAATAAGTTGTTCTGTGTTGAGTCGGCATCAGTGTTTCTCCAATTCCAGTAACTAACACAAGGAACTAAATTTACAATACAACTTAAATTTGAAGACCTCAATTGGCAGGACTCTGGCTACAGAAAAATAATTTGCAGTAGGGACGAGTGACAGGTACTGTCATTGTCAGTGATACACATATGCCATACAATGCCAGGGCTGTTGCAAGGAAGCAGCTAAAACATGCAGGGAATAGCATTAAATGACTGAACAGAATCCCCTGTTTTCCTGGCATTGGCTTCGCTGTAACGTGGGACTGCATCATGGATACCAGTATTAAGAGTAACAAAGCACATCAACATAGAAACGGTAAGAAATATGAATGATAAAGGCATTGCTTTATATTATTGACATTGATGCACTAGTAAAGATTTAAATTAACCCAAAACTTACCCTCAAGGCCTGTATTTCCCATTTCAGTACAACATACAATCAAACAGAGTCAGATGAACACTGATGCAAATTTAATTTAGTACAAAACCATACACTAAAATAACGTACAAATCCTGAAATTAACTCACTGACACTCTAAGCATTACAGCCACAGTAACTGCTAATCAACAGGAAAATTGGGCCCCTCACTACAAGAAAGACATTGAGGCCCTGGAATGTGTCCAGAGAAGGACAACAAAACTGGTGAGGGGTCTGGAGCACAAGTCTTATGAGGAGCAGCTGAGGGAGCTGGGATTGTTCAGTCTGGAGGAGAGGAGGCTCAGGGGAGACCTCATTGCACTCTACAACTTCCTGAAGGGAGGTTGTGATGAAAAAGGGTCTGGCTTCTTCTCCCAGGCTAATAGTAGGACCCAAGGAAATGGCCGCAAGTTGTACCAGAGGAGGTTTAGGTTGGACGTAAGGAAGAACTTCTTCTCTCAAAGGGTGGTCAGGCACTGGAATGGCTGCCGAGGGAGGTGGTGGAGTCGCTGTCCCTGGCAGTGTTCAAGAGGCACCTGGATGAGGAGCTACGAGAGATGGTTTAGTGCCTGTGGTACTAATAGGAATGGGAGGGTGGTTGGACTAGATGATCTTGCAGGCCGTTTCCAACCTTGTGATTCTATGGTTCCATGATTCTAAAAAGCAGCCATGTTTGAACATTAGCTATTAATTGATTAACGTTTAAAAAGAAGAGGCCAGTAATATACTGTATCTGCTAACTCCATACAAATAATTTAAATTTTATGAGTTGAAAACCTGCACCTCTGGAAGTTCTCTCATAATATGTTCCCTCGAATAGCATTCAGTACATTTGACCAGCATTCTGAGTGTTAGGCAGAAAAGCAACTTCTAGTAATTCAATTCATTAGCAGTTCACTGCTTGGAGTAACTGTACTAAGTGTTTGTAAAAGTACAACAAGCTGTATGATGGAAACCATATAAAAGAAATAGGTAGAAATAAAACATTTGACCACTGGAATCCGAGACAGAGAATATTTAGTAGCTTTGAATTGCATTCTTTCCAGTTTGAAGAACAAGGTATTTACACAGAACATGCACTGTCCGTAGATATTAAGATCCTTCTGGCTATGGATCATGTGGGGACTTTATTGCAAAGGACTTCTTGGCAAGGAAGTCTTCACTACAGAAGAGAATATGAAGCCATCTAAGCTAAGCAGTAAGACTAACATCATGAAACAAGGTAACAAAACAATATGAAAATTTACCAGTCTGCTTCTGCAAACTAAGTTTCCAGAACTGAGGCTTGTATCAAAAATGCTGCTGAATCAGACAAGAAGACATGAGGACAAGAGTCTGTACTTACATGCCTCAGCTCTGAATACAGCAGATGCTCAGAAGGGAATAAAAAAGTCTGTTCTCTTAAATGTTTAGATAATATACCTTGTTCAGCAAATTAAACACAGTTTCATGAATGCCATAATACTGAAAAATACTGAAAAGTGTTAGAACTGCAATCCACTTGTAATGAAATATATAGAAAAAAAGGTTTTTAAATTTCTTTAATCTGAATTCATAGATCAGTCCTCACAACAAATTTGACTCCTAAAATAAAAGTCACAGCATTTATTTACAGAAAGATAAATTAACATTAGACAGAGTTAGAGATAAAAAAAAAGATGACCTGCACATAGCATCAGGGCAGTTAAGAGGAACCATTTACCACAGAAGATGACCTTATGCATAAGAAAGAATCAATAATCCTTTGGTTGATTGACTCAGGTATGATCACATACTGAAAACACAATTTTAACCTCTTGTTTTCAAAGGAAGTGAGGCATAACAAGAAGGAGAATGTATGAACAGAGACAAAACATTTCTACAATTAACTACTGCTTTGTAAAGTAGATCACCTTTCTAACATGAATCAAAAGGAGACTAGAAATAGATTAAGACTACTCTGTTCTGGATTAAATTTACAGGCTCTACAGCAGAAAGAATTTGCTGCTTTCCTACTTCTACTTTTCCAACCCAGATAGGTTTCCATCCACCTGGCAGAAACAGAGGGAAAACACTCCTCTGCACAACTTATTTGGAGACTCCATCATGAGACACCTAAGCAGCTGCCAGAGCTCTGAACAAATACACTTGTATTCTTGCCTGATGTGCTCTCAGCTCTCTCTCTCTTAACTTCTCAGCTAGAGCTCACAGTATTTTTAGTGGTTGCTATCCCTCTTGCTGCACTGCAAAAGTCTCAGTAACCTAAACAGCATCTGTTTGATGCTCTGAACCTAGCTGAAGCAGTGTAATCTTACTGAAAAGAAATCACAGTAACATACTTGCTAGTTGGTAACTTTTTCTAAACATTTGTATCTCACCTTTGACAGAAGCAATTTCACACAGGAAACATGGCCCTCATAGACTGCTGATAGGAGTGGTGTAATATTGTGTTTGTCTGGAGCCTGTAAATTGAGACACAGTTATTTGAAGAACTATTTCACACAGCATTAAAAGGTTTTGCTTAATTTTGTAGTTTTATCTTGCCAACAGTAAAATGAAGATTTAAAATTATTTTCCAGAAATACATTCCTTGAGAAGTTTTTACTCCTTTTTAAAAACAAAAGTCATGGCAAAGTCATGGCATAAAAGCAGTTAGGGAACAGTAAGATTTTTCCTCCTTAAGTCTGCTTAGTATCAAAGAGTTCACATTCGTATTTGGTGGTGGTTTTTTTTGTTTTTGTTTTTTTTTCTCCAAATGACAGAAAGTACAATATTTCATATGAGAAGTTTTGTCAGTTTAAAAACAGTACCCTAAATTCTCCCATTTCTCAGACAATCTAGTTTCAGAAAGCTGCTTTGGCCTGAAATGTTCTCCAGGCATTCAGCTCTCTAAACTATGGTCCTGGAAAGGATAAGAAAAGGATCAAATGAAACATCCTTATTTTTTCCTCCATTTTATGCTGAACTAGGAGTACTCCCAAGAAAATTCTTGTCTTTCCAGGCAACCAAAAAAAGTTTGAGACATTCTGTAGTTGTTTCAAATGTACATTATTTTCATATGATATACATTAGATAGATGTACATTAATTTTCATATAGGTGTTCTAAAGCATAGGATTTGAAAAGTATAGTTAAAATATTTAGAAATTTCATGTAATGGAGGACAATATCATTTTGAAGAGCTCACACAAATCTTTTAATGACACAAAACTGTGCAGGTGAAGCCACAGCAAAGCTCCCCAAAGAATATCTCAAAAACAGATCAAGAAAATCTGAAGACAGAAGTACACCAATTTAAACAGAGTTGGTTCTGTCCTGGTCAAGGATGTATTATAATGTTGGAAGAGACTCCAGAAGACAAATTCATTAAGTATTCAATATCTTCATTTAGATGCAATTGTTCTATCTTTCTAACAACTGTCAAATTACAATTAATTTTTATAGACAGTTTTCCCTATGAATGTCCAAAAGTGTTAGAACATTTATTAAATGCAATTTTAAGCTTCTAAACTTTAGGAGACCACTTCTCAAACACTCTTACATGTACCAAGTTGCTTGTTTCATCTAACTCTTCCAATAATCAAGTAAGCATTTATCTCTTACATGAGGGAAAAAAAAAAACATAGATGATTATAAATTTTGATGTACATACATTAATATCAGCTCCTTTCAATAGCAGAAATTCCAGTATCTCAAGCTGCCCACAGTCTGCTGCATAGTGAAGAGGCTTTCTCCCACCTTCAAGTGTCCGGTTGACATCTTCACCCTTGAATGTAAACAGCAATTCATAAGTGAAATTAAGAGTTATTACACCAAAAAGGGCTAGAAAAAGAAATCCAACAATACAAGAGTGTTCCATCCAAAAATTTAAGGCCATCGCCTAGCAAAAGTAAAAATTAAGTTGCTTGATTTCCTTTCCTTCTTCATTTGCACATGTAAGACTGACAGCTTCAGCTCCTTCTTCCACACTGCATCACAGGTTAGTGAGTGCCCAAATGCACTATGCAATATGACCAAAAAAAAAATAAAAAAAAATAAAAAATCAGAGTATGGACAAAATGCTCATGTTCATTTGCTTTGCTTCTCCTACCCCTAATTGGGATCTTAATTGTCTGGCTACTTAAGTTACTAACTTACCTTCCCTGCTTTTCACCCATTGAGGTTCTGCACACAGAGAAGTCACACACATAAAACTAAACATCACATCTACTAGCAAGTGAGTACAGACCATCCATAACCCAAAACCCAATTGCAATGCTGCAATGGGATGGAAAGAACCACAATAATAGTGGGGTGGCAAAGTCTTTGGCTACAGCAAATAAGAACGAGCCCAAATGCAGCAGCTGTAGACAGAGGAACGAAGGAAAAGGCCTCAGGTAAGCAGGAATCTCCAGCAAGATACCCTTGCCTCCACTGCCAACACTTAAATAAGGTCTATGAAGGGGCAGATTCTGGCTCCACCCCTCCTGGTCTCTGAGCACTGCATGCACCTCAGCTCCCTTGAGCTGGCCCTGCCTTCCACCAGGTGCTCAATCACTGGTTCAGGCCATGACTCAGCATTTCCACTACACCAATTAAGAAACTTTCCATCCTATTTTATAAGTAGCATTGCATCTTCCAATTCCATAATATTAAACAGAGGTCTGAAGACAGCCAACCAACTCGGGACAAAGGAAGTTACATTCTAACGCCACTCATACTTGTGGCGTGAGACATCTCTTAAGGCCTAAGAGAAATTTAATTTACTGAGTGCCTAATCAGCTTTGTTTCTTCACCTTGAGTTGTGTAACTAAGGATAAACTGATTTGCTGCACTCCAGTGACAAGGAGTTACTAAATACCAAATACTGGCAGGCTACACAGTAAGTAACTTCTTGGTCATCTGTGCAAGTGAGCTTAGTATTTTAGGTTGCAGCTAAATTTAGCACCTTACCTCAAGTTTTCTGCCTCCACAGAAAAACAAAGAATTTCAGCTGCAGCACAAACTAGCAGTTCTCTGTAGAACTTCTGAAATACTCTCACTATTGTTCCAAATTTCTTCAAGTTCAAAGAATAGAGTGAACTGCATCTTCCAGACAGCAGCTCTCTTCTGGAAGTAGAAGGGCAGGCTGTCAGAAAGAAATCTTCTTCTGTATTTGATACGCTATATTGTCACAGTTCTATATTGGAGGCTAGGCAATTCCCTTCTTTCCAATACTGTATTTGACTCTTTCCATAATAAGCTCCCCTAAAAGTCAAAGCAAATGTTTAACTTCCAGCGTTTAACTAGAATACTGCACGTTTTCTGGTCTCAGAAATCAGGACTTTGTTCTTACACTACTGAATGTTCCGGCTTCAAAGCAGTTAGATGAAAAGACCTACAGGTTTTTACCAACCACCAGATTCTAAAGAATGTTGGACATCAGAAAAAAAGTTTTACTATTATGTATGCTCTTCAGAACAGCAATGTGTTGTACCTCTAAACAGTCCACCAGAGTTTCAGCTATGGATACGCAACATTGTACAGTGCTATGTGAAATCCCAGTAAGACCAATTCCAACTCTGTGACAAATTACTTGCTAAATAGTGTTATCAGCTCCACAAGTCTTGTGACGCAACTCCTCCCTCGCTTTGCTAAACTGCAGGACAAATTACTGGCAAGGGAATGTTAACAACTGTGTTCCAATAAATAAAAAAAAGAAATCATTCAGATCACAATACACTAAAAGTACACAAAGAGTCACATCAGTCTGAAAGGCACATAAGCTAAGTGTGCAGCTTTCTTAGCTAGTAAATTAAACTTCACTCACTCTTATTTGCATCTCACCACTTCCTGTCAATTTTAAAACAACTGGCATTTGAATAGCACAGGATGTTTGCAGATACTCCTAAAACACCTGTAACATCTGTCACATACAAAGACAGTAAATACGGGGATAAGGGAGAAGCACAAACAAGCGCTAACTCTGGAGACAATACAAAGTAAAGCAACAAAGTTCACGCTCAAGAGAATTCTTTGTACTATAGAGTCACGTTTTAATTATGACAGTTCAAAGCTCATCTTTAAGTTGATGAATATTTGGCTTCTTGACTTAGACTAAAGTATATTTTTCTTCTGAAATAATATACAATAGATCCTTCTGATTTCTCCTACACTAGTTACATGAAAAAAATTCTGCTGCACAACAAACTTCAATGTCATCCAAGCAGCAAGTTTCCTAAGTTGTCCTTACAGATGATTAAAGCTTGTTTACAGAGGTGAGTACCTAACAGACACTGTAAAGATGTCCCAAAATGCAACCACATAGATTTCAATAATAGCACTGAAGAAGTTTATCAGCAGCACTCAAACCCGAACTGTAGCACTAAAATATTTTAGCTGGAATCAACAGAACCAAGATACATTCTAATAATATATATATATATATATGATGCAAATTGGTAGTTCATTGGTATCAAAGACAGCTGCAAGAGGCTTCTTTCTTGGTTTACACAATGTTGTAGAACACATCAAACATTCGAGATGAGGTTGTCAAAGATCATCTAAACAAGATGCCATTCTCCATTAAACGTAAGACCGTGGGTGTTGATTTTTGTCTTCAATGAATACACACTCAAAGTTGGATTTTCTCGTTTTTCCATTTGAAGCAACTCTTCAGCTATCAGGTAGAGATGCTGAGTTACATGGGCAAGTGGGTTCTCAGTTTTGAAAGACTGGTCAGAAATGACAGATCACATTTTGCATAGCAAGCATTTTGTGTATATAGTATTATCCAATAAGTAGTAAATACGCACTAGAGAAGTCAACTTTCTAGAATCGAGTTGCAAACTCACATTTGTGCAAATGCTAGTACAAAGCTGGGAAATGAATCTGCCTTTGCAAACAGTAACCATCACCTATTTTAATGACTTTCTAGAATGCGCTGAGTTCACTTCGTTAGAATTGAGGCTAACTCTGGCATAAACTAATGTCCTCTGTTGATCAGAGACCTAGGTCACAATCTACTTAGTAATATTAAAAAACAGTTCAATGCATGAAACATGAGAACCAGCAGTTAGCAGGTATCTGTTTTAATCCTCTCTATTAACATTTGATTACAGGTAAAGAAAAGCCTCTCTCTGAATCTCCAATTACTAAACAAGAAAGGATGTAAGATGTTTACACCACAGTCATCTCATGTTCTACTTAGAAAACTCACATGCATGAAGAATAGTAGATGATTCATTTAGAAGGACTTTAAGTAACAGCTTTAGTTGAAAACTGGCTATCAACACTCAGTGAAAAAGGAAAACAAAAACCTGAAGCTTGACTCTAACCACTTCATAAGTTCTCCATGCTTTTTAAATAACTAATAGTACGGTTCATCATAAAGACCTCTGAAAGCAATTATCACATTCATTTCCCACAGTGGAAGCAATTAAATCCATAAAGAGACCTGTCCCAACTAATTTCTTAAGCGAGTACTGTCAAAATTACAAACTCTTTATTCTTCCACTAACCTCCGTACAAAAGCTTGCATTGAAATAAGCTTAATTTGATACCTCAGCTTTGTCCAATGTTTTGAATAACATCAAATAGATAGTTAGAAGAAAACAGAGCAACCTTCGAAAAAGTAAGGTCAGAAGGAATCATGAGATATCATCTAGTACAACCTCCTGCCCAAAACAGAGCTATCCTTGAAGTTCAATCAAGGCTTTGTCCATTTCAGTACTGAAAAAAACCTCACAGAGCCCTCTGTACCACACCTTTTACTTCATTATGGCAGTGGTTATTTTCGCACTTGTGTCCATTCGGTTTCCTTTGTTGAAACTCATGATCTCTGCAACTTGTCTTGCAGCTGAGCATCTCTGAATAAGTCCAGTTCCGTTTTCTCTACGTGTCTGTATTTAATACCAGAAAGCTGCTGTTAATCTCCTTTCTAATGTTTCTACTTCAAATTGAAGAAACATTGTCCTTATGTATCATACGATCTGATCCTCCTTTCAACATCACTGTGGCCCCCTTCTGACCTCACTCCAGTTTACATCTCTTACAACACAGAACACCAAGCTGTACACACCACTGCTGGTATGGGCTCAGAGGTGCTGACAAATAGTCACTTCTCTCAAACTTACTGGACTCTTCTCTCAAACCACTGGACTTCTTTGGTTGTTGAAGGCCAGCTGCACATCCTGCAAAGTCATGCTATTTGTGTCCACTGCATTTATCTTTGCTACAATTTGAGGTTCTATCAACATATTTTTGAAGTCCCACTGAGCAGCAGTTCTACCTTCCATGTTATAAACCAATTCCCGTCAGCCTAATGACATCTGCTAATCTGATAAAGGTATATTTCATTCCACTATTTCAGCAACTGATTAACATATTATATAGTAACAGCCCCAAGATACAGCCCCTCACTTCCCCCCAAACTCCCTTCACCCCTCCCCCCCCCCTGAAAAAAAAAGAAAAAAGAAAAAAAGTAAATAAATCACTGATTCAGAGTGACATAACTATTTGGGAACTATTCGGGTCTTCAGTAGGTCTCAATCTGATCTCCTGATTCAAGCAAGGTCCAAACTGAATTAAAATTAGGCTGCTCAGAAATGTATGTAGTCCAGCCCTGAAACTTCTAACACTTGCTCAGAATCCCTATCCCAGTACTCAATTATATATAATGGAATTTTATTGTATCCAAATGATTTCTTCCCTCCCTTTCCTGCATTTCCTTTACAATTAAATACAAAAACAAAACAGAAAACAGAATCACAGAAAGCAATTGGGTTATCAGGTATGTTTTGCTCTTGTTAATCTGCGCTGGCTGTTACTAATCACTCTTATGGATCTGGAAAAGTCTTCTAGGATTGTTGCACAGTCATTCTGAGGACTGCCTTGAGGCTGATCAGCCTACTGCTTTGAACTTCTCTTCTTGCCCTGCTGGAAGATGAGTATGACATGGTTTGTTATTTTTTTTTTTTTAGCCACTGGAAACTGTTACTACTTGACAGTTCAAAGTAGAAAGATGATAAAAAGCAGCTTTATAACCAGTACTCCTGGTTGCACACCACCAGTTACACAGATTTATGCAAACCTAGTTTAAGAGATTCCTAACTCACTAACCACAACGAAGATCACCTCTAGCCCAGACTCTGAGCTGGGCACATGAACCTACAAGACCTGACAGCAGAACTTACAAGAAATGAGGTCAACACTGCATGGATTCTCCAGGTTTTTCATTGTTTTTTATTTTTATTTTTTATACCTTTCATCACTAGGTCATTTGCAGGCCAACATATTCCTTGCTATATCTTTTCTTGTCAATAAAACTACACAAAAGCCCCCGCTGTCTCATACCCTTTTCCAGTTTAACTAAAGCAAAGCCCTGGCTTTCCCAGTTCATCTGTCAGGGAAAGCTTCTACATTCTTTCCATCTAAGCTCAATTAACTTTGTATTTGTTTTCCCTGTGTAATAGTTACAATACCACTACTCCTAGCCACAGTTTGATCCTTTCTATCCTTACATGAATGACAGGGCTGAATGAATTCAGGGAAGCAGCTAACAAGTCAGAGAATTCATTTGATCACTTCACCCTTCCAAACGAATGTTCCTTCATCTGATTCACAGCTTGGCACTCAAACACACCAGAAATAAGTAGCCGGGATTTACACTACAGTTCCACCACAGGAATAGAAACTGAAACTGGTGACCTCATTAAATCCTATTGCATAGGTTAACTGTATTAGTAGAGCAGTATCTGTAATGCTGATGGCATTAAAATGCTCTTTCAGATTTAGAAACAAATCTATATCCCCATCTGTACTTATTCTATCATGCAGAAATAACTGTCTCCCTATTTCACACATTTTTTCCTCAAAATTTAATTAAGAAAACCAGTTTCCATACACTCAGATGTCCTTATAATGCAGGAAAGCATCCTATAAGAGCTTCATTACAGAGTAATGAAGTCTCCATTACCTTGGGAAAAAATGGACTCTCTGTCCAGTCTGTTTCATTACCCCAATATCTTAGCATTAAAAGGGTTATAAGATAACAAGAATATCAGATAATTACATTTAGATAATCAGATAATTACATTTAGATAAAGCAGTAACTTCATTGGCGTCATTTGAACAATAAAAAGTGAGAAATCATCTTTCTGTAAAGAAAAGTTTAAATCTTAAGGATGAAATATTTGGGAAGATCTTATTGTATCTCCAGAATACTGTTTCCAATCAGTTGACAGTTTACTGTCTTTCCCACAGGCCTTTGTCCACACTAGCTAAATTTGTTTTTAACGTTCAACAAAAAAGATGAACTGAGATACGGTTTACCAGAAACATTTCAAATCAATTTCACTGAAGAGATCTATAGCAAAAGAGAATAATACTCATGGAAAAACAGCAGCATCTCAGGTTCTGAACGTTCACATTCCCCGGGTATAAGAACAGTAGGCAAATAGTTGAGGACAAAAGAGTAAAGTAAAAATTTGGGTATTCCATACTTTTTTTGTTTCTTTGCCACATGATGGTGTATGGCCTTCATATCTGAAGGACAGCTTGGAACATTCGTTTATGCAATGTTAGCAACATTCTGCACTTTACAAGTGTGTGGTGTTGACAAAAAATTTCTCCAGAAATTCTACGCTAAAAAAAAAAAAAAAAACAAAACAAAACAAAAAAAAAAACCCACATTTGAAAACAAACAGGTGAATTTCCAAACAGCATCTGCTTTTTGTGTTTTCCGTGTGATGCCTTTTAAATAGAATTTCTTGTAGATAGCTATGTAAACTCTGACACACCCAATAATGATGGTGGTGATCTTCTCCACCTGGAATGTAAAAATATTTCTTATATTTTGATCTGAGAAGTCTTCTAATTAATAATACCATGGTCAGGTGTGCCAATTTCATTTTAACCTCATTAAATGAAACCAGTACAACTAAGCTGTAACTTACGCTACTGAATAAAATCTAAAAACTGATTTTGCCATAAAATAACCTACACTGGTATCCACTGAATGAAAATTCTTTCCTTACAACCCAAGCCACATCTAAACCACTGCCTGAAGAGTAAGCTTTGTGTTTTTAAGTGGAATACAGATAACATGAGCTTTGAAAGCACGTGAGAGTGGCAGTTCCTTGAAGGGAAAGCAAATCTGTACAAAACTGAGCTGGAGAAGAAAAAAAGCAAAACAATAAAACCAATATATACTCAAACAGGGTTTAGCTGACCACCTTGCTTTCTTGCAATGAGAGGCGTGGGAGAGAACTGCTCTGTATTAATTGTCTGTCAATTCTCCCTTTTTTCCCCATGAAAGTTTCAGTCAGTCCACATCCCTTCATTCATTCCCCAGTACAATTTCTTCGAGATTCATTCACACAGGTAAATGCTACTTTAAAAAAAAGCAATTAAAAAAATCCCCCTCCCAAGTATACTCCAAAAATAAAAATACCTAAGTTATCATCATAATTCTATTTATATTCTGAAAATAGCTGTATTTCAAGAATTTGTCAAAATTCAGTTTAGCTCATGTTTCAGTTGCATGCTCATAGCCTTTCCAACTGTTTACTGGTGTCACTTCTCAGTTGTGGCTCATTTAACACAGAAGTTCTCTTTCTAGCACTGCCCCTTGATTGAAAACAACTTTAAGGACAATAATGAAAAAACAACTGAAGGAAAAAACCTGTTTCCTACATACTTTTATTCTTCAGTCATCCTACAATTTCTGAAGTCACTGTCAGTTTAACAATAATTATAAGTAAAAACTTCTGCCCTTATTCTACTTGCTCAAACAGTAAAAACATAAGATGCTATACCAATCCACAGGTCAGAAATACTTGAACTAGCGAGAGGAAATACAAACTCTACACTTCCTGAGATGTGACTAATAATCTAAAAATATAACAACAGTTCAATACTACACGCTTGTGAGTTTACTGACTCACTGAATCACAGACTCATTGAATCACAGACTATTTAAGGCTGAAAGGCAACTCTGGAGGTTATCTAGTCCAACATCTCAAGATCAGTCCCATTAGATCAGGTTCTTCAGGATACAGAGCAGCTGAGACTCATGCTTCTATGAGGACTGAGGATTCCATAAACTCTAAGCAGTCTTTCTCAGTCCTAGATCACAGTTCAGACGTAAAAGGGGAAAAATACTTAAATTTTTCACATTCCAGTTGGAATGGTTGCCTCTTGCATTTTTATTGTATTTTACAATACAATACTTGCATTGTATTGTATTTTTATTATATTTTATTGCACCTGTAAGCAACTTCCTTTGTATCCAGTTCTTGCTACAGAAGACAATTAGACCTTCTCACACAGTCTTGCCTCTGGACACATTCCAGTACATCAACACCATAGTTGAACTAGTGAGAACCAAACAAAGTGCTCAGATGCAGACTTAGAAATGCTTGGGAGAAGAGAACAATTTCCCTCATATGCTGGCTGCTTGCCTTCTAATGAAGACTAGCATGCTGCTCACCTTCAACAAAAGAAAATAGTGCAAACTCGTCTGCAGCTTGATATCCACCAGGACCCTGAAGTTCTTTTCTGAAAAGCTCCTACCTAACTAATTAGCCCCCGGCTTGTATGGTTATATGGGTTTATTGCTTTCTAAACTATTGTTTTGACTGTTAAAGGCATTCCATTGCCTACGACATAACAAAGATATTAAGCAGTACTACTAAAATTAACTCCTAGTGGATGCCTGTGGTAGACAAGTGCCACTTAAAAGTAATACTGCTGATCACAACCCTTTTGAGACCAACAGCTCAGCCAGTTTTCCACCAACCTTACAGTTCACTTACCTGTCTTGACAGTCTCTCCCTGTATCCTTGTAACAAAAGATCTTGCTAAACAAGAAGGAAGACTTGCTCCATAGCCTTCACAGAGACTGAAGTTAAGCAGACTAGTCCTCAGTTTCCCACATCTTCCTTCTCACTACTCCTCAAGCGTTATGTTTACTTTCTGAGAATCACCAACAACATTCCCCCCCAGCCACCAGAATCTATCAACGATGACAACAAACAGCCTCACAAAGACAACAGATAGATGCCTCAGCATCCTCAGATCCATCGCACATTTGATCCCATGGACAGGTGTATATCCAGCTTGCTTCTAAGGCATTCCCTAACTCCATCTTCCTATGATATCAAAAGTACCCCACTGCCATAGACTCTCTACATAGGCTGTGAGTCTTGAGGCCTTGCAAATAAGAAGAGCAGTAAAAAAGGCTTCTACGTATATATCACCAGGCCTCAGCCTCAGTTGGTCCACATCTTCCTTTGCCTCTTCTAATACCCTTCAGAATCCTAATTCTGATTTCACTGTCAGCTGAACTTTTATTTCCACATCTTCACCCCACCCCTGAACATTTGTGCAATGTTTTTGCATTCCTTCCAGTAGACCATTTTCTTCTCACCTTTTGTTTAACTGTTACAGATTCTTCAAAATACATGACCAGAGACATTTCGCGTTTCCAAGTACCAGCCATGGAATTCACTCGGTGTTTTTCATACAGTCATGGGTGCATCTTGGAATACAAAGAAAGCCCCCTGAAGTTTCTTAATTTTCTTTACTTTAGAAAGGTTGTGGTATTGTTTCATCTATATTCAAAGACACCAAAAAAGGGAGCCCGATCTTCCATCATAGAAAGAAAATTCTCTTGCTTGCCTCTCCTTAATTGCTCTTCCAATCAGTTGCTTGAGGACAAAACTCAAGCTCCACCTACCTTTGTTCGTAAGTAACTTCCTTTGAACTAAAGCAGAACTAAAGTGGGAGAATGAGTTCAAACAAAAACTCTTGTATTTTTTAATTTTCAGCAGTATAAAAAAAGTAAGCTTAGGTTTACTGCTGAAAGCTCAAAGTGGTACTATCTCAGTTTTCTCACTACTGAAACACTGCTGGGGTTTATACACAGAAAGATTAGATTCCTCATGTGACCTCTTGGAGAAAGCTTTTATCTTCTTTAATCAGCCACTAGAGGTGGTCTATATTTTCCATTTTCTAACTCTAGGTCTCACCTAATGACTGCCAATGAACTGATTCACATTCTGCTGACATTAAAGTTGGATTTGCAGACAGTACTTTGTTCCAAAATACATATTGCTGTAAAATGTGTTCACTGACATTGTTATAAAACACAAGATCTTAACTAGAGCTCACTATATAACACTATTCACCTAGTCTGTACTTTAAGTCTTCAGTACAGCATTCACAATATTCCAGCCTTTCAAGATGGTACTGCGGTTTAACAGTTTCTTCCTCTTAGAGAACAGTTCTGGAGTCTAAATAACAGCACTGACTTGGTAGAAGCAGCTTTCATTTCTTCTGTGATATACAGGGTCATGCATGAATTGGGGCTGAAAGGGACCTCTAGTATAAACCCGTTCAACTAAGATCTACAAGGACTTTCACAGGTGCTTTGCGACTGCCGATAGACACACTCTTAAAATTAATTCACTAATCCAGAACTATTGAAACCCCCCCCCTCAGAAAAAACTTGCTCCTAGTTTTCAAGAATTAAAATGACTTCCTGCCTCAAAACACCTTCAATTAGTAGTGACAACGAATTAGTCTCTTACCTGGAGCTCATTCTACAACCTTCTCTGGAGATTTTTGTCATGGTAACCAAAATGGAGCACTTGCCTGAAGCAGTTTCTGCTGGCCAGAGAAGTTACACATCTGCCTCCACTACTGAAACAGACTTTGTTTTAAATTGCTACAGGTGCTATGTATTCACATCAATCTTCCTAATACAAGCCTGAAGCTAACTGGAACAACAGTTTAGTACAAACAAGCCCCTATTTTCACAGATCTGGAAATTTTTATTTATTAGGAACAAGAGAAGAGATCAAATAACCACCACATTACGCAAGCCAAAAAGGAGCATTAAACTTTTATGTATTTTTCCTGTAAAAGGAAGAAAAAACCACATACAACAACTCAGGGATTGCAAAACTAAGAGCTAGTTCGATGAGACAAAAAGATCAAGTTGACACATCCTCAACTTGATGCATTCAAAAACCATCCAGCAAACAACAGAGGAGACCTAAAGAAGTATTAGTGTCCTCTATATATTCTACTCAACAAGAATATTAAGTATCATGTTCTCTCGCTTCATTTTTATTAAAAAAGAAACCCTCCTGTCCCTGGTCAATATTCACCTTAAGAGCGGAAGTGGAAATGCAAATATGGAGAATATTTAAGTAACTAATAACTCAAAGGTTGGGTCAAGTTCAAAGAGAGAAATGGAAGGAAAAAAAGAATAAGTTTGTAGCTTGCAAATTGTTTATGATTTTGGAGCAGATTTCTTCAGATAAAAAAACAGCAGTAATTTTCTGCCAAGGCTAAGAAATCAATTCATGGTAACTACAAGTAGTTAGTTTCCCATGGCAACTGAACAATTTTGTGCAAGATCTTGGTTTTCATTAAGATGTTCTGTATTTTCAAAACTTACTTATTTTCAGTTCACTAAATAAATGAATGTTTATTTAATCTGCATTTATAATAATTTGCATTTTTAATAATCATTTAATCTGCAGTAGAGAGACTGCTGCTGCTGCTCAGTGGTGAAGCAAATGCTGTTTGTTCTAAAAGTTTTCCAGCTGCGGCCTGAACAGACCACAGTTGTCTGTGGACAACTGAACAGAGGCAAGTGACCTACATTTACTTTGTGGGATAGTAGCTTCCACTTGGAGAATTTAAGATCTAGAAATTCTTATCTGTTCAAGTTAACAGATGCTGACAATGGAACTTCTTGAATACACAAAGTTAAGTCTCTGTGGAAGATGCTGCAGACATCAGTATAGCCAGCCAAGCTTCCACTTTGCTCTGAATTCACATCTAGTCTTTCCAATTAGCTTTGCCTGCAACATCCATCTGAGATTCACTATTTAAAAAGCTGAAAGCAGGCAAAGAATTTCAGCACAACGTTTCCTCTAGAAGACTCACTGGTGTGAGAGATACCTGTTCTGATCATACCACAAGTCTTCTCCAGTAGACACTTTCCTGCAAGTACAACCAGAGCAGACAGATGAAGAACCAAATACGTTTAAAAATTGTATCTATTTTCTCATTGATGTATATAATCCTCTGCCTTACAGAAGCCTCAATCAATGGTAACACAAGTTAAGAAAATGAATTATGAACCTGATGTTGATCTTGCTTATTTTGATATGGTATTTTAAATATACTCAAAAGCTTTTATAAGCATCCTTACACTTATTTTTGATAAAGCCAACAAAAAGGTATTTAAATAGCCTTCTTTTCAGGATTTGTTAGTGGTTAACAAGTTTCCAGCTTATCCACTGTACTCAAATGCAGTCTGAAGTCCTTTGTCTCAGTCAAAAGAATACGATTCCAGAAATAAACTGACTTACAGAGCCATTTGTGTTTCAGTTATCAGCGTTTTTAAGAGACAAAAACCTGATTAGTAGTTTCGTAAAGCAAAAATGAACCTACTGTTTTCTAGCAAGACTTTATAGAAACTCGTGCTACAATCCTAGCTTTGAATATGTATGAATTATTTGCATTACTGAAAGTAGTTACTCTCCCCCAAACTCTTAACTATTTAAGATTTCAGTGAGAAACAGTGGAAACCACTTACTTTGCATTAGTAAGTAATGATACAGCAATGCAGTGGCCAGTTTTGCATCTTCTCTTAGTTCTCATGAATCACTTTTAAAAAGCTTCACCCAAAAAGTACTCACCTTTTACTCAGGCAACAGTTCTGACTAACGGCAGCAACTAGTTTTGACAGAATAAGCTGTTTCAGCCAGAGGTATTATTACCTAACAAAAGAGCTCCAGCTCTCTGATCATCTTAGTGGACCTCCTCTGGACAAGCTCCAAGAGCTATGCATCTTTCTTGTGCTGGGGGTCCCAGGCTTGGATGCAGTATTCCAGATGGGGCCTCACAAGAGCCGAGTAGAGGGGGACAATCATCTCCCTCTCCCTGCTGGCTACAAGAACTACTTAAAATCAAAATCAAAGACCGTTGGTGTGCTAAACATTCAAGAACATGAATTTGAACTGTCAGCAATCAGATACTCCTTTTAAGCCTTTTTGACCTGAAAAAAGTTTAGAACTTGGAAATAAAATTAAAATGCTTTAGTTACAGAATCAGGGTTTGTCTGTCAGGCTTGATTTTGAACACAGGAGCACAACCAAAAATTAAACTGTTTAATTATTTCTTAAGGAATCATAACCAGAATGTAAGACTATATCTCTTAATCTGACAAAAAAACAAATATTCACTCTAAAAAGGTATGTTAATTACCATGTCCTCTGAGCACAGTACAGCATCCACTTTCACAGACAGCACTGAGATGGCCTTAAAAGGATTTTTTTTTCCTCCAGAAGTGATCGGTCAGAGTCTATGCTTTAACACTGTTACATTTTTATCTGATTTAGAGGATTTACCACTTCAAGGGTGTATCAAGCAGAAAAATACTCTAGGCCTCAGGGGGTGCCAGATGACTGCTGAACAGCAGACAAGAACAACACATGAAGCAGAAAGTTATTCACTACTGTGCTATCAGCAGATTGACAAAGAATAACACCAAATCAGACCAGCCTCCTACAAAACACCCATTTATGTACTTTAACACAAACTCACACTTAATACATGAGATCATTTCACCATGGAATTCTGAAAGCAGATTTTGATAGAAAAAATATACTGTTATGTGCTGCATCTTCTTCCTTCCACGTTCGTATTATGGTAAAATAATAAGTCAGAGACAAAAGCATCTAGGGGTTTAATTGGAGGATTTGGGCAGTTTCTATTGCTAGACCATTGCTTCGTAAGTAAAGCAGATGAACAAAGACTAAGTACCCAATCTCCATTTACTTGCTAGCTCTGAATGAAAATATTTTCAGTTACTGTAAAAGTACCAATGTCAATATCTGTATTAAAATTCTCAGCGCATACTGTTCAAAGAATGCACAGGAAATGACTATTTTCCTTCTAGGAGAACAGTAGAGGCCAGCTACTGAGTTTCAGTTTCCACCAATGTCACCGTGATGTTTGTATTATGTGGTCTAAAAACTACTACTACAACCAAAAAAAATCATGATGATTTATGCAAGTTCTGAAAATTGAAGTTGCACTCCACCATAAAGATGGCAGGATAAATGGGAAAATGAGCAAGCCTTCCAGAATTTACTGCTACAATTTAAAAAAGATACTGAATTCAGCCTTTATAACTGGGATCAGGCATTAAAAGCATGACTTCCTTCTCCAGCACTTAAACAAGGAATGCATTCAAGGCAAAATGCAACGTTCTATCAATCCTTAAAACAATCAAGTTTGACTTCTAAATAAATTTTCGGATTAGAAGGCTCTAATTGGTTGCGTTGTGCTCTGTACCATGAGTTTACATTTTGATCACACAGAAAGGTATAAAAACAAATATACCTTTCCATTAATGACTTCCAAAAGCTCCAAGCCTTACGTAGACTTTTGTTGACATTCTGAAGCAACTGAAAAAATAAAAATCAGAAAAAAGAACAGATACCCTGGAAATAAAACACTTGATTACAAAAATCCAAGAAATGCATTGAGATTCATACAATGGCCTTCCAAACCACTTATCTGCAGCACTTAGTTTTATAGCAACATTCCCATTAAAACATACCAATATTTATACTGAACTCTTCTAATTTAGATATTTAGATGAACCACCTACAAAACTTAAGCTACACTTCAGCCAAGCAAAAGAAATATTATTACTGAAGGCTTTAAGAAGTTAGGAACCTAAGAAATAAAGATACTCCCAAACATCTTACATGATTAAGAATGATTCTGCAAAGTTCTTTAACAGGGTATGCTCAAAGAGAAATACAGATCTCATTTCACAGGAAATAACTTTCTTTGCCTGTTCCCCCCCCCTTTTTTTTTTTTTGGTAAATATAAGGACTTGAAACTCCCTCCTTCCAATTGCACTACCTGAATTAAGAACTGAATTAAGAACTTTAAAAAAAAAAAAAAAAGAAAAAAAAAGAAAAAAAAACAGATACTGCCTACAGGATTTATATTCATAGAATCATTAGCAAATCTGTTTAGAATACATATGCTGATGATAACTATTGTGTTGATGGTTTAGTGGCAGCTATTGGTAATAGGTGAACGGTTGGACTGGATGATCTTTTAGGTCTTTTCCAACCTTGGTGATTCTGTGATTCTGTGAACTGTTCCATGGACAGCTCTATCTTTTGTCTTAAATGGCCTTCCAGCTCATCTTTCCTCTTTTACACTGATCAGTAGTTTATAGACCATAAGCATGCTAAAAAGCAAGTTCATAAATGACTGATTTTTGAGCAAAGTCATTCAACAGTAAGTATCAAGACTATTTTAGTTCATAAGAAACTTCAAGCACACGATTCTATTTCATAAACTGTCTCCATTATTAGATACATATTAGAATATTCTTTGAGCTTTGGCTGGGACTATGACAGGCAAATCTCCAGAATACCTTTCAACTGATGTTCTGCTCTGTTCAGCTTATTAGCCACTGCGTGCAATTACTCTATTTGATTCTCAAAGTGTAGCTGAAGGCTAAATAAAATGATTTCGCCATTTCCATTTTGGCCTGTAACCACTGAAGAAGGCAGCAAATGTATATAAGCAAAAAGAAAAACCTAGACGATACTGTAATTCTTGTTGCAGAAAGATACAAAAATCTTTTCTCCAGAGAAATGCAATGACTTCTGGTGTGCTACGTACCTTCACTGAACTTCAGAACTACGCTGCACATGAAACACTAATAGGAAAACATTAAAAGCATAAAAGCAGCTCAAGTGCCAAATAGCTCTAGAATTCAAGTCCCTGATATTCTTTAAAGCCATGTTCATGCGTACATGTATTATGATACTGAATTCACAAGATCACATTTATCTTTCTCTCTCTGCTCTACCTTATCAGGATTTCAACTGTTTTCAGGACAACACCAACTTATCATACCATTTTTTTTTTTTTTTTTTTTTTTTTTTTACAAAGAACAACAACAACAAAAAAAAACAATAAGAAATCACACAATTTGCTTCCAGTCAAAATTACAAGTACTGTATCTTAGTCAACAGGACTCGTTTATATTGATTACTTCTCTAGACAGAGCTACAGACCTTCACTGAATGAGAGAGCACTGCACATGCTGGTCTTAAACACTGTAAGGAAACTAATACCTCCCCTCCCCCTCTGGCATATGACTGAGGAATTCACCATTGGTGGTCACAATCAACATAGGCTACAGCATTAACTTGCAATAAAAAGAGCGTTCCACCATCCAGTAAAATATCAGTCACGATAACCTATACCTGCCCCTCCTAACAACAAGCTAAAGCAGAAAAACATGCACCAGTTTAAAACTGCCAAAACTGCAACTTCTAAGAAAAACAACTGTTATGCAACAGACTGCTCAATTATCCTAGTGGTTGGCGACCCTGCACATAGCAGGGGCGTTGAAACTAGATGATCATTGTGGTCCTTTTCAATCAAGGCCATTCTATGATTATTGGCACTTAATTCCAGTTAATGCGTTTGTCTTTGTAACAGTGTTGTTTGAGTAGAAGATCTTCCTACTCAAACAACAACTAATTCTTCTCACAGAGAAGTTTGGGTATGTAAAAAAGCAATATCCCAGCAATATCTCATCATACAGAAGAAAAATTAAGAACAACTTATAAAAACCTTGAGTCTTGAAAGCATGCAAAGTAGGTAAAAGCAGTAGCTTGGTTCACATTCTCATCTGGATGCTTCCCCAGAAGCTCATATTAGCATAATCATAAAACCAGAAAAAATATTAAGAACACAGGGACATACAAGAAAATGAACATGTGACTGAAGTAATAAAATACGATACATCCCCAGCCTTTCTTTTTCTTTTCTCTGTCTCCTCTTCCGACCTTTCAGATGCATCTTTACAACTCCTTTTATTCTCATAAACATTACAGGACTTGTGAAGCCCGTATTTCCGAGTCCATTACATTCTCCTCAAGCATGAGTACCTTATTTGATCTTCATGTTGTAATTCTGTACTCGTGCATTTTTATAGCGCTACAAGACCTACTCATTTAGTATTTTTACTTATGTAGACTGCCTAACTCACCAATTCCACAATATCCAGACAATCTTCACATCTAACACAACTTATCACCAATGACTCCAGATGCAGACCACTGCAGAACTTTGCATTTCTAAGAAGCTTAGCTCATCTTCCATTTGCACTCCTGTTGAAATCAACAGTAACTATCTGAATCAAAACATAAGAGCTTATATAAAAAAGACAGATTTAACAAAGAAAAAAGATACAAGAAAGAAAACTGAGTATAGAATGAAGAAGGCTGAGAAGAAAAGGAGGTTCTAAAAGTATTTTTCCCACACCTAGAGTTTTCTAATGGTTATTCATAATATGTTCCTAATTTATAGCTAGTGGCATATAAAATAAAGACTCAGACAAAACAGGATTTACCCACAGCAGAAATAGTTTTTTTTTCTTCTCACTAAGGGAATTGAATATAGTAGCAAAGCTTTCAGCAACAAAAATTCAAATTAATTCACTGTTATTCAAAACTAGTTTTGATCACACTTTTTTTTTTTTTTTTTTTCAAACAGCAATTATATGCATTCAAACAGCAATTAGGTACATCAGTATAACAACAGCCTAAAGAGAAACAAATAAGGGAGGATTTAATCTTTTAATTAGGGCAGGAAATTGACACATCCAAGGATTCTAGGATGCCCATCCAGTCAGCAAGCCATGAATTCCACTGCAATGTCAGGTTTACAGTTTAGCAGACTCTTATTTGTCCCAGGCTGATACACTCTATGTTAAGTCGGGGTGACTTTGCTGACATTTATCCTATTTTTTTCCCCTTTTAGTGCTGTCTTAATTGATAAGATTCAGTGGAGGCAGCACATAGAGCTTTGGAAAAAAATAAATTAATTACTGTTATGCTTCACATACCTCACTGCAAGTTCTTCAGATACACACAAACAGTAAAGTCAACACATCCCTAAACAATTAAGAACTAGACAATTTAGAATTGACTAGTTAGATCACAGTTTGCAACCCAAAGCCACTACACAGTTGCAAACAGGCCCTCTTTGCACCTCATGAGTTAGTTACCCCACAGACCAATAATACACAGGCAAAGAGCTCATGTCTTCAGACTCTTTCAAGTCACAGTGGGGAAACTAATGAGCCACACTGAAAGTGTGTTTTTCATTGACCCTGTACGTCTTACTGCACCAGATGAGCTGTGTACTTTAGAAAAATATTCTTGTACATTCTCAGTGTTTTAGTTAAGAACAATTCTCATGAGTACAGAACTTGTTAACAGCCTCTCTTTCAGCCCTTCACAGGCATTCACTAGCAAGCAACTGCACGGTTCCACAAAAGAAATATTTAGATTAACACACTTAGATTGACAGAACAAACTGAATATCAATTTTCAGGTTAGTTTACTGGTTAATTACACTATCTTAAGCAACCACATTCCAACACACTTGAGTAACTGCTATTGAGAAAAATAACAGGTCTAGAATACAGCAAAACCCCATGTAGTGCAAGTAATAGAAGAATACTGGGGAACCACAACACAGAGCAGCTCCACTAGAGACACCCTCAGACCAGCAGCTCCAGTGCTAGTCCAAACGAGTCCCAGTAAAGCTGCCTGGTTCCTTTACATCACACTGTAATCCAGCAGTCTTTCAAGATCCCATCACTTTAAAGCATAGTAACTATTTCCATACAGGAGGCAAACCAGGTATCAATACAGGCATAATAACAAAGCGAACTTCAGCGTTCACCACGCTGAGCTAAGGTAGATTTCAGTGTATTCAGAACGTGGTTAACTTCCAACTCATATATTCCACCTGCATACAATAGCCTTTCATTTAGTCTGTTGCTTTAGAAGTAAGAAATGATTTCAATGGATACTCAAAAGAAGCTACTCTCAAAAAAGTTAAAGCTTTTTATTTTTCCTTGCCCCTCCCAGGTGTATATAAGTCTCTTCTTTCTTGCCCCTCCACAACAGATCTGAACACTCACTAATCTCATCACTGTCGTTTCCACGAAAACCTATTTCTAAATCATGCATATTGCTTTAGTCTCTCCAATAAGTTTTGCAGTAGCAAACTTCATTTCTCAAGTAACATCCATTCAAATATCATTATATCCTTAATTGTAAGACTTTATATAGTATCACAGTTTTGTGAAGGACATTGCTCCATTTTCCACCTGAATTATTGAAGGTCCTTCTAGCTTTTTGACTTTCTTTTCTTCAGAAAGTTAAAATGAAGATTCCCCCCACCCCAACAGGAATGCCCAGTAAGCAAGCACAGCATGTATGGTTTTCTAAACACATAACACTTCTGGCCTACTTCAACTTTCCAGTCCACTGAGCAGTAAGAATACAGTACTTTCAGTTTGGTAGACTGCTCTATCTTCTTATAGTATTAGGTTAGCTGATATGCCAGATACATCTGTAAGCAGTGCTACTATTAAGAAGCAACAATGTAGGGGATTACAACAGCTCATGAAGCGAGGAATTCTCAGTTAAGCCACTGAAGACTAAATTACTCCAGGAAAACACTTATTGTAGCCTCTTTCTTACAAAATCAGGTTTATCTTGCCAAAATCTTTGTTCCCTAGTGACTGAACAGAAGAAATCGTGCTTAGCTGCTAAGTGGAAGACTTGCACATTGATAGAGAAGTCGTGTTAAACAGTTATATAACTTGTCATTCCACAGAGGAAAGGAGGATAAAGAAAGGGAAAAGCACAAATGCCACACATGTTAAGAAGTTCTGTGGGCTTAATATAGCCTGCCCTTCTTCTAACTAGTGCTTTTTAAGCACCCCACTTCCTCCCTTGAGGGAAGCAAATTTCTCTAATCTGCGTGGGTACTCCTCACCCATTCGAGTGCACGTTTGATTCATCTGTTCCTATGAAAGCTTCTGCTTTCTTGTGGAATTTTAAACATTTGAGTGGATGTATGTGGGAAGAGTGCAGAATTCCTTCAATCCCAACCCTGCAAAGATACCTCTGAAGGCAACATATGCTGGCTATATTAAAAAAGATATCAAAGAAAGCAAACAGTAAAAGCTACTTTTTAATCTAGCCATAGTAAAAATAGATGACACCATACTTAACAGCTAGCATAACACACTAATTGCAGTATATCTGTAGAAATTAACATTTACCATAAAGAATTTACAAGGACACAAGTTTAGAAATGTAGAGACTAATGAGATGTTTCTTACTGAAAAGAAAGAAGCCTTTCAGGATTATTCAAACGATACAAATAGTTTTTCACATTTGTATCAAGTAGAAGCCAGCTGTGTCTTCCAAAAGCACAGATTGGCAGCACTAAAAACTCTCTTGCAAAGCAACAAAGCAATATTACGTGGCAACTGTCTGTTTCATTGCCACCCCTCAGAACTTCTGTTTTTAAGGAAGATGCTGTTTCTGATGACAGAATCTTTAGAAGAATACAAGATTTCCTTACACAGAATAAAACACACATTGAGACTCTTCCTTCTGCCTCTGTACCCTTCACTCATCTGCTAAACTGGCAGAAACTTTCTCCATGTAAAGAAGAGAAAACACAGCCATTGAAAAGAAAGGTTTTCACATTATACATCACGTTTCCCCTAATGTTTGAATCACAGTCTGACAGTCATTAGGCTATCTTCTTTGTATTCTAAACAAATTTTAGGTGAAATAGAAGATGCTAATGATTCCAAAGACAATATTATCTGTAACTTAGAGCACACAAGTGAAAGAAAGGGCTTAATTCATTGCCAAGGGTTGAAGTCTTGCAGTCTCATTGATTACATCCATTCATGCTTTTATTTTTAAAACTCGGGTCATTTGGTTAATATTTCAGGATCTAACATTTATATTACACAAAACCAAAGATGAAGAACTTTATGATGTAACTGGCAACAAAGCCACAAGATCACAAGCTGTTCTGTCAATTCAAGTAATGAGAAAATAAAACTAGAACAAGGACTAAAGGAAAGAAAAAGAAAGAAATTGGAAATAAAAAATTCCCAAAAAAGGATAGGAAAGTTAGAATATCAGGAAGATGCTAACTAAGATATGCATGATTACTTTCACATCACATGGAGAGGAAATTCCTACCAGTAAAAGCTTTGTAATTCAATAAAATTCCAGAACATTAAATCATACTTAAGACAGTCATGCATAAGGCAGTGAAAAGAGAACATGGAAAATGAAGAAAGTATTCTTTTGAGAACTGGTATCAAGTCATATTCACCCACACATAATTCATCAATTTAGGAACCGAGAAGGTGAAATACTAGCCGAGGCTTTCCCTACACTCAGAGGACTCTGGAGTCTTCTTGCCCTTCCTCAACATATGTTTCCTTTTGTCTAGTAAAATGTAAGCTCACCCTTGCACACTTTGCCTCCTCCTCTTTCATTTAGTTTCACAAAACCACTAATACCTTTGGAAACCCTTGTTCCTGTAAAACTTATCAGAAACTGACCAAAGAGATTAACAAACTACTAAGGAAGAGGTCAGCCAAAACTTGCTCTTATAAGCTTTGTTTCCTCAGGAAACCAGACTAAAAGTTTACTAGCCCATCTGTCAGACAAACATAACAGACTGAAAGAAAACATTTTGCGTCTTGCTTTATTGGCAAATAAGATGGTTAGCAGCTAACAATAAAAAAACCCCTATTTGTAAGTGGGGTTGAACAAGATTAGATCACGAATTTCCAAGGTTTATTCATGTTCTACATTTGAAACCATTCTAAAACATACAATCATTCAAGAATTGTAGGCTTCTTTTATTATAGTAACGTAACCTTAAATAGTATCTCTCTTTTTAAGGTTTCTACCCCATTTGAGCATGTCGAAGATGACCTTCAGCCTCTTCAATACAGCATCCACCAGGATGGCTCAAGCAGTAGCAGAATAAACAAAGTATTTGACTTTGCACTGAAGCAGATGAAAAGTGATGAAAGAAATCCATCTGCTATACCAGCTATATCCTATCTTTCAGGAAGGGTGAGAATATTAAAAATAAAAATCTTTTTAACTAGTAGTGCAGTGGTCTTGTTGATAAAACCTGACTCAAGATGGCTACTGGCAGACTTTCTGTCTCAATAATAGACACACAGGAATCCATTGAACACTACAGTGCAGCAATTTCTGTAGATCTATATATGTAATTCTTGTAAAATTCTGTAGCAGGAACAGAAGGCTCCAGCTGAAACCCTGTGGAGGCCATCAAAGAAGAAAGGAAAACAAGGAAGTGTCACTACTTGCATTGACATAGTTACATGCAAGACCATTAACAAATAGCTGAAGTGGAATAACATTATTCTTTGTTATCACCTCTAGGACTTCGTAGATAAAGCAGAGCATGTGAGCATACAGCTACTTTGACGCAAAGTCCAATAGCTTAGCTGAAATTGTCAGAGAGGACTATTCAAGCTAAGCTGCTGGACTTTGTACTAAAGCGGCTGGAAGTACTTGTACACATTTCTTTCTGCCAAGAGTGCTACAAGTTTGGGTAACTCAGGACGAAACTTGACAAGTGGAGCAGGAAGAACTTAAGTCATCAGAAGGTATGTCAGCATGCATCAAGTTGCCAAAGACAGTCATTAAGTTTTTCAGAGATCTAAATAATTACAGTTAAATTACGTAATTTATGTAAATTACATAAATGAAATTATTCCAAAGAGCTTTGTGAATATCTGCTATGATGTAACAGCTTCTCAACAGTATTTCCTGAGTACGAAAGGCTCTCCAAAACACTGTATTGCCTTTTTATACAGAGACTTTTCCCACAAAACTCACTGACAACTGAAGACAAACAAGGACAGGATCCAGCATCTAAAGAACATGTCGATAGATCTTTTTTTCAGCCATTACATATGTGTCAACTGTTCCTGTAGCACTTGCTCTAACTGGATCTCAAGCCACTTGACAGAAGGTTAATAAACTAAGCCTTAGCACACCTGGTAGCTTAGCATCACCCTATTAGGGATGAGCCCTGAGGCACAGAGAGGGTAACCAAACCGAGGCCGCACATATGCATACATACGAAACCAGCAAGGCAGGATCGGGACACGGGCTGAGGAGCCAGGCAGCCACACGCAGCGGGCTGGCGGGGCCGGAGGGCAACAGGGCGGCGGAGCGACAAGAAGGCCAGGAAGCAGCGGGCCGCCGGGGGGGAGGGGAAGCACGTCCCGCTGCTTGGGCTTCGGCACAGAGCAGAGCTCCCGCATCAGCCGTGCCCAGACGGGCGGCGGCTCCCGGTCGCCCTTCGCCCAGCAAGCCGCCCTCCGCCGGCCCCGGGCCCCCCAGCACATCCCTCCCTCCTCAGCGCCGCCTCGCCCGGCCCCGGCCTCCTAACCTTGGCCACGTAGTCCTTCACCTCATCCAAGTCCCCGTTTTTGAGGGCCCACATGAATTCCTTGTCGGACATCGTGGCCGCCGAGCGGAGAGGCGGACGGGCGGGCGAGGTGACGAGGGGCCGGCAGCGCCTCCAGGGAGCGAGGGCGGCGGGACGGGAACCCCTCCCGTAGAGGGCAGGGCGGGGTGGGGCGGGGCAGCTAGCCGGCAGCGGTCGGGACGGTTGGGGCCCGGCACAGCGGGAGCGGGGCAGCCCGGGAGAAGCCGCCTAACTGGAGAGAAAAGCGGTTTACTGGCGCGAGGAACTTCCGCTTCCGGTTTCCATTCAGCCCCCCGCGGTCCCCTACCCGCTCCGCCGGCACACCCACGCGGCGAGGAGGTGGGGGGGGACGCGGAGCGCATGCGTCGTTGGCTGGCTGCCTCCGATTGCGCTTTGCGCATGCGCCCAATTTGAGCATCCCTCTGTTCCCTGAGAGACCGGGATGGAGGGGGGAGGGGAAGAAGAGGTGCCGCGCATGCGCCCTAAGCTCCCGCGGCCTCTCCCTCCGCAGGCCCCTCCTCTAGCTATTCGGTGGTTGCTATGGCGACGGGTCCCGTTGGCTGTTTCGCTGGGCCGCCCGTGGGCAGTAGGTCGGCCGCGGGATGAGCCCTGTGATAGCCCGACACGGGCGACGTTATGCTTCCATCCCGCTGTGCCAGAGCTGCCCGAGGCGCTGCACTTTTGGGTGTTCTCTCTGAGGAGAGGTTTATCTGTCATACAACACCCGGGGCGCTGAACACGTTGTGAATAATGATCGTAATACTGAAAAACATGAGCGGCTAGACATAAAAGGAAGTATGTGATCATTAATTAATAGGCTGGCACTTGGTGGTTGCATCTGCTTATTCAAACCGCATGTTTTGCGTATGGAGAACACGGCCTGTTATGTGAATCATACCTGACTGCCAGCAGGCAGCTGCTCTTCCTAACCACCAAACATCATCCCAAACACCCCTGGAGCTGCTGTGACTGCGCCCAGTCTGGCAACGTGCTGAGAAAGTACAACACTGCTTAAAAATTCATAGAGTCGTAGAATGGCTTAGGCTGAAAGGGACTTCAAAGCCCACCCAGTTTCATCCCCCAGCCATAGGCAGGGCTGCTACCCAGCAGCTCAGGCTGCCCAGGGCCCCCCTTCCAATCTGGCCTTCTTTCCAGAAATGAGGCACCCGAAGCTTCACTGGGCAGCCTGTGCCAGTGCCTCATGGCCTTCTGAGTAAAGAATTTCATAGAATCACAGAATCACAAGCTTGGAAACGACCTATAAGATCATCTAGTCCAACTGTCTCCTCATCATCATTGCCACCACAAGCACTAAACCATATCACGCAGCACGTCATCCAGAAGCCTCTTGAATACTGCCAGGGACGGCGACTCTACCACCTCTCTGGGCAGGCCATTCCAGTGCCTGACCACTCTGAGAGAAATAGTTCTTCTTTATGTCTAATCTAAACCTCCTGTGATATAACTTGCAGCCATTACTCCTTGTCCTGCTCATTGCCTGGGAGAAGAGGCCAAATCCCTTTTCCCCACAATCTCCTTTCAGGAAGTTGTAGAGTAGAATGAGGTCTCCCCTGAGCCTCCTCCTCCAGACTAAACAATCCCCAATTTCCTCCTAATATCTGACCTAAATCGCCTATCTTTTACCTTTCCCCTTGTGCTATCATTATTAGATGATGTAAAAAGTAATTATGATATTATTAATAACAAAGAAGGGGTGCTCCCTGGCCAAAGAAAATTTGTGTTTCTGTTGGGGAGTAAGGATTGCCATTCAGCTCGTGATGTTTCTGTGTTTTCTTTGCATTTCTGAATGTAGAAATGTTGAATATGTAGAAGATCTGCAGACTTTTGATAGGAATTAAACAGTATTTATATGAAATAGCCATAATATTACTCAAAAGGAGATAAAAATGGATACCTTTTTAAGTCAGAGCACTTAGTGATTTCACTTAAAAGTTGAAAAGTTTTGGAGCATGTATGATTTTGTTTGCATTCCTTCTACTAATGTCATTAAAGTGATGTGAAGTTTGGCCTCTTTTCCCAGGTAACAGCAGTAGGATGAGAGATAATGGCCTTAAGTTGTGTCAGGGGAGATTCAGCTTGGATGTTAGGAAAAAAAAATTTTATCAGAGAGGGTGGTAAGGTATTGGAATAGTCTGCCAATAAGGTGATGGAATCACCTTCCCTAGAGATTTTCAAGAAAAGGGTAAATGTTGCACTGAAGGACATAGTTTAGTGGGCTTGATGGTGGTGGGTTGATGATTGGACTGGATAGATATTCTTAGTTGTCTTTTCCAACCTTAATGATTCTGTGATTTTAAACTTCTGAAAAAATGAACTGTTAAATGCAATTGTATTGTTTTGTAAATACTCTTAGTTTATGTATAAAAATGTTCAATGATTAATTTTCAATCTGCAGAAATGGTAAGTAGTTTTGAATATTTAAATAAGATGTGAATTTCAATTTCTTCCTTAATTAGTAAGTTCAGGTAGTCCTGAGTTAATAAGTCTGATAAAAACATATTTAACATTCTGCATACTTATTTAGGCATTTTAATATGATCAAGGAGCCATGTTCTGACCATACTGTTTGTAAATGTTGCTGGACTTCTGGATTACCATGTTTGTACACACTAGACTCTGAGTCCAATCTCTCAATTTTACCAACATTTTATATATGTTTTCCTTATTCATACTTCATCTCTGAAAGTGAAAAGTTTTCACACTTCTCTCTTTCTCTAATGGTCCTCTTACCAAAAGTACATGGTTTACTCAGACATTACTCCCCTTCTACCTGATACGTGTCTTTTCTAGACGCATACTTATAGGTGAGCTTTAAGCCCAAATTCTGAATGTCTTTCTAGTTGTGGGGTATGAACCTTAAAAGCTGTATGTGTTGCATTAGCTCTCATTAATTTCCTTGTATCTTTTTCAAGTTTACTTCTAACTATAGAAGCCGGTGTCCATGTAAGAATTTTGTTTCTCATGCATCTTAATCAGCAAAAAAGTGAGAGAAATGCACATTTAGCACAGGAATTTCTTAAACACAAACATTTTTCTTCTGAAATACATTCTGAAATTCTTCTGTGAATTTACAGATATTTGGAAACAAATGCAGATAAATATACAAAGTTTGTGAGATTTGAGCTTGATTAGAAGCCTGAAACTAACAATTGTTTAAACAAGGAATTTTACACTTCTAACAGCTTACTTTGTCTTACTTGTAAGCAGTAGTAGAATCAGTTCATTTGTGGAATGAATCTCCTCTTTGTACTGTATTTAACGGTACTAACCAAAGCTCTGGGAGGACTAAGTTCACTGTGAATAATAAATTCTTTGCTGAGACAGTCATAATTATTGGCCATAGAATTTATGCTGGCTTCTTGGATATGTTATAAGGACGTGAAGTTCAGTATACTTCAAAATAGTATTTTTAGTCTTAGCAGCAGAAGTTTCAATGCGACATGGAAATCATTCTCCAGAGTTATACTATGTAGGTAAACACATATTAGATATAAACTTAATTTGTAATTTCATAGAGATATAATGCAAATGTATTACAAGCAAGAACAAATGTTTTCCCAGCCAGCATAACCTTGTATGTTCACTGTGAATGCCTGCTTTGACAGACTTGAAACTTGTTATTTATTCTGTATTTTACATCCTAAACTCAAGAACCACAAGATGCAATGCCTCATCATTTGGATGGCTGGAGGAGACAAGAAGTGATAATGAGTTAAGATGTAGGAGGACTGCTAGGTCAATGAACCAGAAACTATGCTTCCTCTGGCCCAGTTATTCCTAGTGAGACAAAATTAATCTCTGCTTTCACTTACATGTTAGGATCTGTTTTGAAGGCCTACATAACTAATGGTGTGTGTCATAAGTTAATCCTTCTCTGCTGACCAGAGAAGAATCTCACTTCCTGAATGTACTGATATCATTTATTTTGATGTATCTTCATATATTTTCACATATGCTTTTGCATATAAATGTAGTTTCACATGTAACTGTTTCAACATGCACATTGTAATTAATTGTTATAAATTGTATTCACTTATACAATGGTGTTATTATGTATTGCATATGATTGCATATATCATAAATGCAGTAAGATGAGACAGTGAATTTAACAGTTCGAATGAAAAACAGAACAACACAGAAACCCAAGCAGGAGACTTACATTCATGCTGCTCCTCTTGGAAGCTTTTTGTAAAATCCATATTTGATGACGCAGTTGCCATATTCCTTTTCGGTAATACCAAACAGTCCTAACAGCAACAGCTGCTAGTTTCATAACTATACTCAAACAGTAACATAAAATATCATCATGAAGGGATCATTCTGTTGAGGAAAAAATAATAAAGTTAACAAATGACTGAATAAAGTTATGAAACTGACACAAAGAGATCTAAGAATGACAGATGAATATTGAATTGATCTTTTTCTGCTTACTGGTTCTCCATACTTATATTATTTGATGAACATGGTTAGAAATTGAGAAGAATAGATAATATCTTCCCCTTAATTTTGGAATCTGGAAGTAGTTTTACTTCCGTCTTAGCCAATAAAGCTTTGGGTTTTGGACTACATATCTTAAATCATATTATACAGAATGTGAAAGACAAGAAGCTCCTATCTCCCTGAATTCTCTCTTTAGCTACATGAATCTCTAGTGAAATAGTTTAGTATTTGCTGATGCTACTGCACGTAAATTTATTCCTAACCTTTTCAAATTCTGTGTAAATATTTGAAACATAAATATAAGACCAGATTTTGCTTAGCTAATAAGTGAGATGAGGTATCTGAAGGAAAAGGGGATAGAATCAAAAGGGAATTGTTTTGTTTTGTTTTGTTTTTTCCTTCAAGATATCAAACAAGATTTCAGCTAGGGAAAACCAGCAACTCTTGACTGTATTTGTTCGGTACTTGAAATAGCACTAAAAGCAGATGAAGACATATAGCTCTAGTTCTTTGGCACTTGTTCATGGCAGGACCTTTGAAACAAATCTAGTAACTTGAGAATCAGTCTTTGATAGTGAGGAGGGCAGCTTTGTCTGGGAATTAATCTTCCCACAGAGTGGACTGCCTTTGCCTTGAACACTATTTAATAAACATAATCTAGCGCTCAGTTTTGCTAAGCAAGGGGCTGACTGAAAACTGAAACAAGGAGTTGACAAGTACTCTCAGCAGAATTAGCAGGTGAATAATGTTTGGAGGTTTGACCTATAAACAGACAGTCTGGGCTAATTTATTAACACGGTATAAAAATATCCTTTTGGCTGTAGGCCTCTTCTTTTTCAGTGTCATTTGTAGATGCCAGTAAATTTTTTATAATTTTCTTTGTTTATTTCACATTTAAGTACTTTAACTTCTCATCTTGTATTTAAAAGACTGCAAGTCATTATTTCTGTCCCCTTGACTGGAAAGAACTAACATCTTTGTGAAGATCTCTCTCCCAAGATAAGACATCTTTCTTCTGTAACTTGATTTCTCATTTCAAGGGCAATTCATAAGAAATGGAGTACAAGAAATAATCGCTTGTTAATCTCAGTTATTTCTTTAAATTAGAATCAGATAATTATAGAAAAAAAAGTATGAAAAGGAACCTCTGAAGGTATCCAACACCACCCTTGCTCAAAGAAGAGCTGACCTAAATGAGGTAGTTCCAGGCTTCGTCCAGTCAAGTTCTGAACATCTCAAAGCATGGAGAAACCACATCTTTGCTTGTTCCTTGGCAACTTGTTCCAGTGTTTAGTTGCTTTCACACGCACACATACACAAAACAAAACGAAAAAACTTTCCTTCTATCTAATTAGAATTTCCCTGTAGCAACTTTATCTTTGTTATCACTTTTTCTATACCTCTTTAGGAACAGTCTGGATCTGGTTTCTCTTTACATGCTTATGAGGTGGTTGAAGACAACATTAAGATCCCCTGTTCCAGATTCTTTTCTCCTCCTCATCTTGCCATATTGGCTTGTTCAGCAAGCCAGTTTCTTATAGCTTTCTGTCATTGTCATGTGCGTCAGTTGGCTTGTTGTCTTGGTCATCTTCTAATGAACTCATTCCAGTATGTCAATGCTTTCTTTATATTGGGGAGCCCAAAGCGGGGAACAGTACAGTGATACTAAAAGGAAACAATCAGTCATTATTGATTCCTTTGCAGGTTGAAATTGCCTTCAGGATAACAACTGTAATGAAGGGTTAAACAACAGTTAGCATGGGTGAAAACAGTCCCTGTTCCAAAGTAAGGGACTGTGCCGGATAGCTGAGAATCACTAGCAGGAGAACTTAGCCCAATGCTTTGCTGATTCTGCAAGAGTCTGAATAGATTGCAGTTTGCTTTTTCACAATAGTATGGGCTGTGCAGTGCTGACAAAGGTGAAATCTTTTGCTAGTAAGCAAATGAGAGTTGGGAGCATTAGAGACTGATGCTAACAAAGAGGAAACATTAGCAACATTGTTTTTTTTCACAGTACAGCTAAAGCAATAAACAACTGCCTACTAAAAGTGATACCAATGTGATTTTCCAGTTAAATGAAAACAAGTGATTATTGAACTTGCTCAGCTGCATTAAGACAATTCTGTATTGTAATACTGTATGTAAAATTCTAGAATTTTAGAAAAAAAAATTAGAAAACAGAAATTGCCTAAGTGGACATAGAAAAATTCCAGATAGGAAAATTCTGCATTTTGGAGAAAAGACGTTCATTTGTGGGTTGGGGGGGGGGGAATGAAAAAAAGAAAAAAAGGCATCTATCCATGCATTTTTTTGCCCTAATTCAGAGATGTCTGTATGTGAGTTACAGTTTGAAACTGTAAGTTGGTATGACTTATATATTGGTGAATGAATGATTACTGTAGCTGTTGGGTAATACCAGGAGTAGAACAAAGAAAGTTTTAAACAGTTTTAAGATAACACCATTTGTTCCATGAGCATCAGAGGATAATACAAAGATCTTCAACATAATATAATAAAAGCATATAGGTATTGCATTTTTCACTAATGATATTTAACAGGAAAACACTGCTCTCCATACTGTCATTTCCCATGCCTTCATTTTTTCCGTCATTAGTCTAATGGTTTTCTGTGATTGTAAAGAGCTCTGAGAATCTTAGATGAAGGATGCTGTATCAGTGAAAAATATTATTAATGTATCACAGTTGTTTATTTTCCTGACAGTTGTACTGCATGATAGGCAGGTATGAAGAGTCAATTGTGATTGCTACTACTTGGTGTTAGAGAAGAACTTAAAAAATGCTTTGTTGAAGGGTGGATTTCTTCCCCAAAATATATATATTTATATCCTGATTTTTCAGACGCCTGTATGCTTTGGACAGGTGTTCAGCTTTATCCAAAAACTTTTCCCTTAGTTTTAAAGAACAGCTTTAAAAAAAAAAGTTGCTCTCATTCTTGATTTATATAATTTCTTTCTCTGTTCTCCACTTTTGCTTGTCCGTTTTGCTATTTAATACATGAATTATACCTTCATGTGAACAGAGGCAAAAGTGTGGTAATGCTCTTAATTGTGATCTCTTTATGTAGCAATTTGGGCTGAGATTTCCATGTTTTGTGAAAGGCTATAATAGCTTTCTTGAGTGGGTGTGCATCTCTTCTTGTTACATGGATTGCATTGATCATGAAACACTCTGCTCTCAGTTTCTTGAGGATCTCTAGTACACCATAGACTGATTCAGTGTTTTATTGCTACTTCCATTCTCCTCAGGTACAGATTTGTTATACTCTTCCTAGTAGAGTGATGGAAAAATAAACATCCTCCTAATTTTAATCAGCTTGAAAGGATAACTTTTGCTTTAAAGGTGCAGAACACCCTCTCAAATCTCTAATGTGCATTATTCCAACATGGCATGTGGGAATGGTGCAGGAGCCTTGCAATAGTCTGGAAAGGACTGCTAGGCATTGCTCAGTGCACTCTGTCAGATTGCTCATGTCCTGTATAAGTCAAAGTCCAGAAACATACCTGCTAATATTTATGACGGTAGGCACAGTGTACAGCCATCACTAGTGCTGACAGACTGTAACTCTTCCATTGTACGTACACTCTTTACTCAGATCTGTAACAGCACAAAAATGTCTGCATTGCTCTTTCTCATCTCAGAGATCCCATTATTGGTTCTGTACTGGTACAATGAACTGCAGTAAACAAACTTTCTTCTGCATGTCCAGGAGAAGACGCTAGCTCTAGCCTGTGAACAAAGCAGACTCGCTGTATCCTTGTGGCTAAGCTCTGTTGAGTTTAAAAGCAAGGTCACTTCTTTTGAGTGGCACTATGCTTTGTTTTGATGGAACAAGGTAACCAGCTCAGATACCCTGGCACTGTGCTAACCAGTGCCTTCTAAAGTGTCTGTGCTACTTACAGTTTATTTGTTCTTTTAATTCTCTCCAATTTTAATTAACATCTACATTTAATTCTTAGAAGATTCATGAGATCCTAAAGTTTCAGATAACACAGTAAGGGAGAGGGGGAGAGTCCTATGCCCAGAATATTTCTGCAGCTGTGGTTATTTTTAAAGATTTGTGCTCACCCACCATGAGTTTGCAAAGTCACTTGTCATCCATGCTTTGCTCTGTTCAGTCAATATACCAGGGTGCTATGTCACTATTCTTGTGAAGATGCATAGTCTGTTTCTGCTCAAAGAAATGAAATAAAGGGGAAGCATGTCAATACAGTCTAACTGGAAAAACTGACGGATGCTGACCACTGAGTATGCCACATTCCATATCTATTGTTTTTTTTTTTTCTTTTTTTAAAGTAGTCTTTGTTAACTTACAGAATCAAAAATAGTAGCTAATTAAGTAGTAACAATGTTTTCTCACAAATCACATTTTAAATGCAATTGCGGCTTACATTGTGTGCCTACTAATAATAAAGCTTACACTGTCCTATATGCAAAGCTGTGACATTTACTTAAGTCTGTAACCACCAGTTGTTACTGTCCAATTTTTAATTACTGTGCAACATGAGATTCAGAGCTTTGCAGTGGAGTTGGCAATAAAAAACTAGTGCACTTTCCTGTATCTTTGTATTTCCTTATGCATATCCATGGAAACTGATGAGCTCTTGGCCTTCTGTTTTTCACATAATTATAGAATTGCTTGGGTTGAAAGGGATACTAAAGGCTATTCAGTTCCAATCCCCTGCTGTGGGCAGGGATCCCACTCAGCAGATCAAGCTGCCCAGAGCCCCATCCACCCTGGTCTTGAATGCCTCCAGGGATGGGGCATCCACAACTTTTCTGTGCCAGTGCCTCACCACCTTCTCAGTAAAGAATTTCCACCTAACAGCTTATATAAATCTCTCTTCTTTTAGTTTAAAGCCATTCCTCCTGGTCCTATCATTATCAGATTGTGTTAAATGTTGATCTCTCTCCTTTTTATAAACTCTCATTAAATACTCAGGCTGCAGTGAGTTCTCCCCGGAACCTTCTCCAGGCTAAACAAGCCCAGCTCCTTCAGCCTGTCTTTGTAGAAGGGGTACCCCAATCCTCTGATCATTTTTGTGGCCCTCTTCTGGACCCACTCCAACAGCTCTACATGCTTCTTTTTCTGGGGGCCTAAGACCTGGATACAGTATTCCAGATGGAACCTCACAAGGTCAGAACAGAGGGGAACTCTCTTGCCCTGCTGACCACCCCTCTTCTGATGCAGCAGAAGTTGGTCTTCTGGCCTGCATGCACACACTACTGTCTCATTTCGAGCATTTCATCCACCAGAACCCCCAATCCTTCTCTGCAGGGCTGATCTCTGTGAGTTCCTTTCCATGGTCACGTAAATGTATCTGGGATTGCTACAACCCAGGTATAGCACCTGGCACTTGGCCTCATTGGGTTCATGTGTGTCCAGTTGTCAAGGTTTTTCAAATTCCTTTTTATGCTGTCCTCTCCTTTCAGGTCATCTGCAAACTTGCTGAGAGTGCACTCGATTCCACTGTATAGGTTGTTGATAAATATCTTAAAGGGCATGAGTCCCAGATGGACCCCTGGGGACACCATTCATGACCAGCCTCTGCTTGGATATCGAGCTATTGACTAGCCAACCTATTTGTTATCCTCTGAATAGTCCACTCTTCAAATTCACATCTCTCAAACTTAGATATAAGAATGTAGTATGGGTTCATACCAGAAGCCTTCTACAAGTTCAAGTATGTGACATCATTTTCTCCTCCTTTGTCCACTGATACTATCAGTCTATTGTAGAAGGCTACCAGATTGGTCAGGTATGATCTGCTTTTGGTGAAGTCATGTTGGCTGTCTCCAGTCACCTCCTTGTCATGCATGTGCTCTAGCATGTCTTCTAGGAGGATCTGTTCCATGATCTTCTCAGGGAGAGATGTGAGGCTCGCTGGCATGTTTCTTGTATCTTCCCTTCTAGTTAAAATGAGAGCAATGCTTCTCTTTACCAGCCAGATAGACATACGATAGAGTGTGGCTCAAGCAAGAAAGCCTCACTAAAAGGCTTCCTTTAAACCAGGTGACCTGTAGTAGGTCCCAACCTCAGATGTCTTTTATTGGTCCAGTCCCTAATTGTAACCCATATGTACTCAATTGTTCATGGCTATTTCTCAGAGGCAGCTCTTCAAAATCTATCAATTTCTTATCACAGAGATCAACACTTCCACCTCTCCTTCCCCACCCATCTCTTCTACAAGCATTGTAGCTGTCAAATACATTTCTGTGGGAGCAATTGTGTCATAGTTTTCTATTTGCACCACAATTTCCAGTTCGTCCTGCTTGGTTCCTGTGCTGCATATGTTGGTGTAGAGGCACTCCAGCTGGGCTATCAGTCGCATTACCTTCTTGGAAGAGACCTCCTTAGTTATTTTTTAAAAGTTCTCTGTTTCTTTAGGGGAAATAAAGAAACTGAAGGCTACAAGGGTATTTTACTATGTGTATATTAAACTGAAACAGCAATACCACATATATAAAATGCATAGAGACACAAGAATTGGAACAGACTTGTGCTCTTTCAACCTACTTCTGCAGTCCAGTTGTGAATGCTATATTTGCTGTGCAACTCCAACTGTCAACACTGTATTCTCAGTGGTTGCAGGTAGATCATTTCTACAATAAATATGCAAGCCATGTGATCCTCAGCTGAGAAACATGCTTGTACCATTATAGGTAGTGTTTGGACATTAATTTGTTTTTATCGGTTCAGATGGGAATCTAGCAAAGAAGAGTTCCCAGTTTTCCCTGCTTTGTGTGTGACCAATTCTGATATTGAAGGAACTGCACAGAAGATGGAAGTCTTATTCCCTTAAAGTGATTGCAGATGATGCCAGCTGTTGTAGAAAGAAAACATCTATCAGATTTATCAGAAATCTACAAGTGTTAAAGATTAGCAGGCTCTAATGAGTAAAAATATGTATGTCTTCCATTTTTGTTGGTTTTTATCATAGTGTTATAAGTAGGTCTAAGTTTGCTATGTACCTTTTTGCCTAATACCACTAAAGGTTTATACACATAATACAACTGTGTGACAGTGTGACAGTCCAGTAGACAAGTAGACAAGTAGACAGCAAGTATCCATAAACACTTTGGCTCTTTCTTCTTTCTTTCTTTCTGTTGGTTCTTCTTTTTTTTTTTTTTTTTTTTTTTTTTTTTTTTTTTTTTTTTTTTTTCTATCTGGCCCCACCTTACTCCTTGCTGTTGGCAGAATTGTATTAAATGTATCCAAGGAAATAACTTCCTTGTCAAGATATTCCATCTGGAGTACTGTGTCCATCTGGAGTACTGTGTCCAGGTGTGGAGCCCTCAGTACAAGAAAGACATAGAGATCTTGGAAAGGGTCCAGAGGAGGGCGACTAAGATGATCAGGGGGCTGGAGCACCTCCCCTATGAGGACAGGCTGAGGGAGTTGGGCTTGTTCAGCCTGGAGAAGAGAAGGCTGCGGGGTGACCTCATTGCAGCCTATCAGTACCTGAAGGGAACCTACACCCAGCAGGGGAGTAAACTCTTCAGAAGGGCTGACAACAGCAGGACTAGGGGAAATGGATCCAAGTTGAAGGAGGGAAGATTTAGGTTGGATGTTAGGGGGAAGTTCTTCACAAGGAGAGTGGTTAGGCCCTGGAACGGGCTGCCCAGGGAGGTTGTGGATGCCCCGTCCTTGGACGTGTTCAAGGCCAGGTTGGACGGGGTCCTGGGCAACCTGATCTGAATGTGTATGTTTGGTGGCCCTGTTAGGCAGGGGGTTGGAACTACATGATCCTTGAGGTCCCTTCCAACCCGGGTGATTCTGTGATTCTGTAATTCTGTGATATTGACAAGGTCCATCAGAGGTGGCTTTGCATGCTGCTGCACATCAGACAAATTGGTGAGTTGCTTGTTTGGTAGCAAAAAGTCCTCTGTGCACCCACTGAGACTACCTCACCACTCCTCATTGAGGAGCAGGAGATCTCGGAGGTCCTCACCAAAGCAGAGACAACTTAAGTGGATAATTCAGGGAAGTAGCTACTGAACTGTTTTGAATATTTCGGTATCAGTCTACAGATATTCAAACACTCAGTCTGATTCAGACAAGAGGATTAATGGTGTTTTTCTATTTCATATGCCTCCTCCTCCCTTGTATAGTGAAAGCAGTGGGAGTAAACTTCTTCGTATGACAAGAAAAGATCCATTAAATAAATGGTTTTGGGGTAGATTTTAACACCTGATGAATGCAGTGTTTGCTATGAACAATTTCTATTTATATAATTGTCCATATTTAACTGAACACCTGTTTCATATGTAATAAAATTGCATTCCCTCACCATTATCTTCCTACCAGTGCAAGTCATCTGACTGGAATATACTAGTTTTCGAGAGCATAGTTATCTAGCTTTCTGACATAAAGTCATATTTTAATCTTCTTATGTGAATGTCACTCCGGTAACTTTTATCTTGCTAACAACGCCAGAAATTTCTGTACAGAGATGAATTATATCTTGCCTGACCTCTAGTGGTTACGATCGTGAATTGAGTATCCTGCCTACAGAAAGACTAAAATCAGTTTTGGCAATCACGAAAAGAAGTGCTGCTGATTTAAGACTACTTCATGTTGATGGTAAAGAGGATGCAGTACAAAGAGCAGCAGTACAAAGATCCAACTTAGGGTTGCAGCGTGGAGGATGGCAGTGTTGTTGCATTAAGGAAGCACATATATTTTAACAAGTATTTAAGTTCAGTGCATGAGTTTAGGCATTTCTTCTACACCTATATGAGCTGAAGTAATATCTAACAACTTTGACAAAGTCCTTTGAGATCTATGAATCATTTTTTTCATGAAATTAAATAGACTTACTCTACTAGTAATAAAGAGGCGGGGCACAAAGGAGAAAATATATTAACCTGATGTTTTAAAACCGTAATGACATCTTCTGGATGTGTGCAAGTACTCTCAGTGCTCTGCTCTGCACACCTACGTCACATACCACATCAAATGAAGACATCATTTTCATAATATATCTTACTGCTTTGCAGATAGTTACGAAGCATTTCTGTATGTGTTTCTGTAGATTATGTATGTACATAAATACATACATGCATGCACAAAAGTCTGTATGAAGATTTCTGTACGCTGTAATACTATTGCTGTGCATGTGAAATCAGTACAGTGTCCCAAAACCTGATTTTCCTTTCAGTATTTGTCATATTCCTGCTCTGTGCATTTAAATATTTCTTAACTGTCTGCTTGCATATATACATATATATATATATATGTAGTTTGCTATAACAAACTACAGACGAAGCATAAGGTAATTCATAATCCCCAGAACAGACATATGGAATAAACAGTTACCTGATAAGTGAGGAGCAGGTATTCACATTGCTCTTCCAGTAACTTGTGTCTCAGCAGATTAGCATCACCAAATTCCCAGACACTGCTGCAGCTTTCCATCTACAATCCTTTTGGCTACATTCACTATACTAACAGAAAAGAAAAATCATGCTGATAAGTCACTTCTGAAAGGTGAACAACTTTTCTTAGCTTTTCATTTATAAGAATTATAGTGCCCCTATAAGTGCTGCTTTAATAGATTAAGTGTTAAATGGAATTTGTTGCTGTTGCATCTCGTATAGCTATGGCATCTGAAACATTAACTTAATATACTGCAGATTTGGACCAGAACTGAAATTTCTATGCAGTATTCCTTAGCACAATCAGCAAGTAACTGTTCCATTTGCTTATTGTTAGGGGAATTTTACTAAGAGATCATCTGACATAAAAATAAGAGTACTAGCTATATAAATGGTTATTATGGAATATCAACAGAATAGTACCTGAATCGAAACTTGTTTTAATACTCAGTGTTAATGGATTGGTCATGAAATTGGAGATAATTTTTTTTTAAATTACTGATCATTTTAACATTTTATGCTTGTATAATCTTGGGCTAGTGAAGTTAAATGTATTCTGTATCAGGAACTTAAGTAATTCAAGAATATATTAGTATCTGTGCAGAGTTTTCTGCCATGAGCTTTACCTGCTCAAGATCATTGTTATTGAAGTAGACTATAATTGCAAGTTTAGACATTTCTAAAATAGAATACACCAGACTTTACCACTGGCTAAAACTGAACAAAATTAAGAAAAATTGTGATGATAGACAGACAGCTTTAATTAAAATAACCATTCAAAGCTCCTTAAGAAAAAAGTCAGATATGGGAAAAGAATAAGCTCAGTTTCAGCCTTTCTAGCAGAGATTATCCAATATATTGTGTTTGAAGGTAGTGTAGATCAATTTTCTAAGAATCTTAGAACAGAACTTAATCTGTACTGATATTTTTAAATGACAGCTCAACATTGCCCAAATAGATAGAGTCAGTATTGCCTTCCAGTCAGAGTGGATGGATGTGATGTTCAGCTCACACTCCCAGCCTTGATACAGTTTTAGGGCATTAATTCTGTAGGAGCCATCACTGTGGGGGAATGCATGGAGACATATTTGGTGAATGACATGGTGGTGTTTTACTTTTTAAAATGAAAAGCTATCAGACAGAGCTTAGCTGCTATTTATTTTCCTTGGAATGTGTTTTGCACTAGAGTGAGTGGAAAGTGAGGAAAGAGGACAGGAATGATTCTGTCTGGAGCTTAGTAAGAAAGGCAGATAAATGGCTTAATAAGATAACTGCTTTAATGAGAATGAATAAGAAAGCAATGTAGATGATGAATGAACCTTATGTCCATTCAGATGCTGAGCACCTTGTATTTATACTGCATTAGACAGAGTCCAGATGGATTTTTCCCATGGAGTACTGCACAGAGCAAAGCAAATCTTGTCTATAGGGATCCCTTTGGATCATTCAAACCAACATACAATTTCAGTATAAGAAAAGAACAACAACCAAAAAGGATTTGTCATGAGGAGTTCTTGCTGCAAGGCCATGCCAGCAGCAAGATTGCTGAGTGGGAGTTGCCTACAGGCTCCTGTGCACAGCAAGCTGGCTGTGTATCCTGCAGCTATGGACATTGTATAGTACAACACTTGCATGAAACTCATCCTGTACAGAAGAGGGGGAATGTTGCCCATGTCTTTCTTTCTGTGATTGATACAGCTGAAAAATTAGCATGATTTTATTCATGGTTTTGCTCATAGAGGGTAAACTCAAAGAATTCTTGTTTGTTTCAGTTTTTCTTCTTGCATTCCAGCAAGCAAATTTTTGTTTATTTCATACAAAAATGCAGTTCCTCCCACTTTCATAATTTTTGTTTTGTTGTATTAACTACGTAAACTGCATCTAAAGGATGTTTTCTAGAAAATTTCCCAAACTTTTCAGAAGCTGTAAACAGTACCAGGAGCTATAGAAATAATGCACTTACATTAGGCTCTTCAGGTCTGACAAGTTATAGGATTTTCATATAGTGTTCTCTGCCTAGATTTAGTATTTGTTATTCCCAGATCACAAATTAGACTTCACTCTATGCATTACAAATAATCTCTAGCAAAACATGAAGCATGAAATTTTCAATAGGTAGAACATATAAAATTTTCTCTGTAATAGACCGATGTTGAAAGAATTATTTATCCTGAAAAAGTACAAATGCAACACATGGTACATCAAAACTCTGTTAACGTGATGCTGAGTTATCAAAAAAGCTGCTTGCAAATTTGGCAGTCAGGCATCCCCAAACTTTTAGATAATGCAACATCACTCCTTTGGTTTCCAGTATTAAGGGAACAGTTCAATTTTTTTCTACAGGAATGGCAGGAAATCAGAGAGCCATCAGTGACAAGTATATAGGGAAACCTACAATAATGGGAAAGTTCTTGTTAAAAGGGATACTTCTACTCTCTAGAAAATTATGTATTTGTTGACAGGCTCAAAAGAGGACTGTTTCACATGAAGGAACCAAATTCACTGAAACTGGCTGGGAGGGTGAAAATAACACCTCCTGTTGTCACTGTGGTCTTGTGTGTTCCAAAGATTTAAGGGTGGCATGAAGGATAATTGACACTTCCATTAATACTGTCCTGAGTGCAGGAATGATGAGAACACTCCCACTTCTGTTAAGTCTGGGCTCCTTAGCAAGATCTCTGTTCACCCAGCTACTTCTTCAGTGCCCCCCATGGCAAAGGCTTAATGCCTCCCTTATTTGTGAGGCTTGTGAGTATCAACCCTACACCCTTATCAAAGGGTGTGGGTGGCCATTTCTCCTCTTTATGGATCTCCATAAAGTCTCCCTTTATTTTTCCTACAAAATTTCCCTAGAAGTTATAGCTATGTAACATAACAGCTGGTAAAGTTCAACACAGAAAACAAAGCTTAGTCACTGAATAAGAAGAGCTGAGAAGAAGCTGTAAAATATATAACTCTCTTTTGTGAATAACCTTTTCATCTAATTCAGCATTTTATATACTGACTAGCTTTCTTTGATCTATATTTATTACATCGCTTGCCTTAAAATGAGAAATGTAACTCCTTTGATAAATGGATTTGAAAGGTTATCTAGTTTCATGGTGGCTTCTCTAAGTTACAATTACACGCTTTACTGAAATGTTGTTTTTTAACTTTCTGAAGGAATACTTCTTGGTGAGCTGTATTCAGTGCTCTGGGGTAATAATAACTCTCTCCTTCTCACTGTATATATCGATGGAAGAGGATCTGTGAGAGATCATTGTACCTTTTTCTGTACAGATGATAATTAAAATGGTCCTATTTTCTTCAGCGGTGTGTGAAAGTCAATCATTTAAAGGCCCTGCTTCAGACTTTTAAAAACCACCCTGATTCATTTTTATCTCAAATTCAAAGTGATCCATTGCATTTTGGTTTGTCCTGAGCTGAATTTCCTAGACAAAAGATAAGCTTAAATGCTTGTAGACCTGCTTACTAACTAGTATCTGCCAGAGTTTGAAAATGTAGGAATGCTTTTTACTTTGATAACCAAACTTCCTCTGTACTGGATCTTATTTCAGAAGTAGAATTTGTTGTGTCTGATATTACAATGTGGTTTAGTAAAGGTTTTTCAATCTCTGTGTTACTGCTTGTTAGAGGACCAGCCACCCCAGAGAGCTCGCACTACAGATGCCAACATCTTGCAGGGCCTGTCCTAAAATGCAAAAGGGCAATCCAGCTGGAGTGACCTTTCCATGGGACTCCTCCTCACTGTGTCTGGTGAGGATTTACCATTGACTCCATCAGAGTGCTGTGTGACCAGGCCCACACAGGCCCATGTGTTGGTGGTAGTATTTCCTGCGATGTAGGATTAAACAACATGAGAAGGCTCCACATGCAGGGTATGACCCTAGTTATATTCAGACACTTGTTCTTGTCAACTTACTTGTAACAGGGCACTCTAAGTGCTGTTACTCCCTTCATCTTACTCCCTGTCAAGAGATTAAGAGCTGGGAAAAGTGAGTTACTTATCTGAGGAAACAATCCAAAAAACACTTTCAGGCACTTTCTTTTCAGGCACTTTTACTTCTGTTTCAGCCAAAAGTGCACTGTGTTCCTGCTACCTCTTAAGAAAGAACTGCCCTGTGCTTTTACAATAGCAAATGACATTATCTAACTTTGACCCACCATTTGTCTCATGCAGATAATTAACATCTATATATTGCAGCTTTGATTAACACAGCTTATTCTTTACTCTGTTTTCTCCAGTCTCCCTTTCTTTCTCTCTATTCACAAACAGCCCTTGCACAATCACAGGCTAAAATATCTATATTACTAACAGTTAGATGTGTAGATTTATAGTATATCAGCTGTACAGTGTTTGATGACACTGCCTGTCATTGATGGCACCTGCCTCATGTTTGAATCATTTATCTTGAGGCAAAGGATTAAATCAGAACAAAATAAAAATACGAGTACAATTCTAAGCCCTCTGTTACTTACACCATCTCCTTTTAAAAATGCTGAAGGAGACTGGCAAAGATGTGATAATGAAATATAGATTTATTATTTGTCAAAACAGAGTTTTGATGAAAGTGGAAAAAACAGCTTGTGTGGATGTACTCATATATAATAGACAGGAAAAGAAATTCTTCAACTAAAAACAACACTACATTTATTTCTGGATTGGTCAAGCAGAGAAGGAGGTTCAGATTTTGGACCCAAGTTTTTTAAGTGAATGTATTATTAATACTTCATATCATTCTTTTACTTCTTCTCTGCCATTCCTTTCCACTAGTGAGTGTATTTTCTCTACCCTTTTGCTTACCTGCAGTGCTTTTTGAAGGCTATTTACTAGACCATTTCTTTAGGGTGCCAAGTAATTTCATGCAAGCAGAAAGGAATGCAGAGGGTGGACTGGGGAGTTACTGCAGCTTAAAGGGTTAGAAAACATGTCAATGTGCCACTTCATCAAGGGAAATAAACACATTCCTAACACTGTATTCTTTCTTCAGCATTGCTTGACTATGTGCAAGTAAGCTGAAATTCATTGAGCCAGAGTCTACATGTGAAAGGTAGAGCTATAAAATGAATATGGAACAAGGTAATTTTAAAAAACAACAAACAAACAAACAAAAATACCATGAGAGAAAGATTTCACAATTCTTTTGTTACTATTATATTGCTAACTGTCACACAAAGCCACTTCTGCTAAGAACAGTGAATATGATGCAGCTGCCAAAGTACAAATCTGATGACAAGGAGTCATAGGTTTCCATTGTATTTGCCTGAAAGAGTAGTAATTTAGACCTGAGTGAATAATTCACGGAAAACAATTTATCTGATGAGTTTAGCATCTTTTTTATATCATGAAATAACCAGGAGCAAATTGTAGCTTGCTCACTTTTTTTTTTTTTTTTCCCTTTTTGATGAGTTCAGTTTTTAATTTTTCTCTCCCATTCATTTGATTGACAGAAATGTTTAAATACACACAGTATTGTAACTGGTCATACAAGACAGACATTTCTGTGTTTTCTGACGCTCAGAGATTCTCTTTTGCCTCTGTTTTCTCATTTTAAATGTGATGAGGATGAAAAGTGGTTCTGGGGTTTTGGGGTTTCTCTTTCTCCACAACCTGAATGGTAGGACTAGGGAAGTAATCCCACCCCTGAATTCGGCACTGGTGAGTCCTCTCACCTCGAGTACTGTGCTCAGTTTTGGGCACCTCGATACAGAAAGGACTTGGAGGTGCTGGAGCAGGTCCAAAGAAGGGCAACAAGGCATGTGAAGGGCTTGGAGAGTGTGCTCTACGAGGAGAGACTGAAGGAACTGGTGCTGTTCAGTATGGGGAGGGGGAGACTGAGGAGAGACCTTATTGCTCTCTTCCAATACCTGAAAGGAGATTGCAGCAAGAGCGGGGTTGGTCTCTTGTCACTGGTGACAAGTGACAGGACGAGGGGAAATGGCCTCCAGTTGTGCCAGGGAAGGTTTAGGTTGGATATCAGGAAAACCTTTACAGAAAAGGTTTTAACCACTGGAATAGGCTCCCCAGGGAGGTGGCTGAGTCACCATCCCTGGATGTGTTTAAAAACTGTTTGAATATGATACTCAGGGACATGATTTAGTGGAGGGTAGTATGGTTGGGTTGTGGTTGGACTTGATGATCTTTAAGGTTTTTTCCAACCTGAGCAATTCTACTGTTCTATGATTCTGAGATTCTATAATCCCTCCTCCATCCCCTGCCTTTCAAAACTAAGTAGAGTAAATGCGAAAACTAGTGCGCACATTAAAAAATTGGAAACAGTAAGGGATGTTCTAGATGTAGGAAAATTACTGAAGGGATAAGAAAAGAAATTGTTCAGACAAGGCTGGTCTGAGTTTCCAAGTATTCTATCCACCTGCCTGGTAGGTTTTATTTAATTATCCTGTTTTGAAGATATCTGTTCTGTCTGTAAGACTCTCTCTCTCTTTTTAGTCACTGATGCCCGTAAACTGGCTGTCTAAAATCCTTCTGTAACCCATAAACAAGAAGAGGCACAAACATTAGCACAGCAAATTTTGTTGAAAATACAAATATCAGCAGATATTTTTCTTTTGTTCATTTCTTCCATTCTTGAGGTGACATTAAAGGGCTGCATACCTGTGACAGCTAAGGAAGACATGGAAAGATGCTAGCTTATTAAAAGCATTTTGTGCCAAAAAGATATTCCATCACAGTGATAGCAAGATTCTATTATAATTTTCTGTGTCAGCTAATCCTTGGAGATGGAATGATGAAGCTTTTCTACAAAAGGAAGAAATCACCAACCAGGGAAACAAGAAAAAGAGCAGAAGGAAAGAAAATCAAGAAGATTATTATGCCAGATGTTCACTTCATGCAGCTGATTGATTATATAGAGTCATTCTAACGCAATGTATTAACTTGTCCAGCTGTGCCTGCCTGGTATAACAGTACTACCATTAACAGGAAAGAGGTGCTCAGCTTGAGAGTTCAGACAAGGATTTAGAAATCTAGGACTCAGACCCTGGTTCCAGCTGAGACTGCTGGGTAATTTTAGACAGGCCTTCTATCATCCCATATTTGTCTTCTCCACATGTAAAATGAGTGTCTATCCCTTTTTCCTACCCCTAGTTTTCACAGCTATAATGTATACAGCCAGAATAAGTAAACACTATAACAAAAGCTGGTTAACAGACAGAGTTATGGGTAAAGTCAATTACTTAGTACCAAGCATCACGCCTTATATTCTAAACCTGGCTGTCAGCAGCGTCAGCTGAAAAGCACCCTTATCCATTATCAATTCAGAAAGGACTCAGCGTTCCCTGCTCTACTGCCTCTGGCTTCTTACTGTCATCTGGTTCTACGTGAGACTGTTTTTATCTCCTAATCTCTAATCAAATCTAGCCTTCACCCCACTCTATACACTGTGACTTTCTCAGCAAGCGGTGATCCTGGTTTGCATCATCACTCTGGGCAATAGCAATAACTATGATCTAACTTTCTTCAAAAAAGCCATGTTATATTTATTTAGAATAAACTGTTCTAGAGAAGTATGTCTCCAACAGGACCAAATTTTTTAGGCTACAGATTGTCAGCCTGAAGGCAATTCTAGTGATTGACCTTCCTTCATTTCTTCAGAAGTGCTTTAAAACATTACAGTTCTGGTGTTCAGCTTACTGGTTTTGTTGGAACTGACTGCTATCAGTCGATGTTAGGACTGTTGAAGTTAACATCCTGCCTGCCACATTCTCACTGGAGAACGTCCTTCGTGTCCCGTTTCCTGGTTTCAGCTGAGATACAGTTAATTTTGTTCCTAGTAACTGGTACCATCGTGTATTTTGGTTTTTGGGATGACAGTACTGTTGACAACATGTCAATCTTTTAGATAATGCTGATCAGTGCTTACCTAGAGTCAAGGACTTTTCAGCTTTAGGTTAGATGTTAGGAGAAAATTCGTTACTCAGAGGGCAATGAGGCACTGACACAGCTGCTGAGAGAAGCTGTGGTGCCCCATCCCTCGAGACACTCAAGTCCAGGTTAGATGGGGCTCTGGGCAGCCTGAGCTGCTGGGTGTCTATGTTATGTTACACCACTTCTCCTGGTATAGAATATCCTGAAAAGTAAGCAAAACACTTTTAAGAAAAATGTTCCTCGTTGTATTCTCAGCTCTGTTATTCTTTGGAGCTTGATTTTTGTCTTCAGTATTACTTCAGTATAGAACTTCTGCTTTTACAACTGTTTTCCTCTTTAATACAAGACAAATACAGTTTCATAGGTGTTAAGATGAAGAAGATCATAACTGACATTTTAGATTCATTAAAGGTTTCTATGAGAGCAAATATTCCAATTCTTACAATAAGTGGGCTGAATTCATCATGCTATGTTTTAATACTCCCAGCACACAACAAGTTATACATTTTGATGCTATCTGTTAACTCTCATGGATAGCTTTACAATGGTTATCATATCCTTCTATATGTGGATAAATATGTAAGGGAAGCATGCATCGATCATGGGGGAAGTCTTTGTAATGCCCCAAAATGCAAAAGCCTGCTGAGGTAATTCCTTAAAATGCCAAGAAGTCTCACACAGCAGTTGTAAATTATGCTCATGTATACCTTAATGTACAAGTAGTGTATTGTCTAATAATCTTTTCCTTTCCTTCCTTCCTTCCTTCCTTCCTTCCTTCCTTCCTTCCTTCCTGCCTTCCTTCCTTCCTGCCTTCCTGCCTTCCTGCCTTCCTGCCTTCCTGCCTGCCTGCCTGCCTGCCTGCCTTCCTGCCTTCCTTCCTCCCTTCCTCCCTTCCTCCCTTCCTCCCTTCCTCCCTTCCTCCCTTCTTTCCTTCCTTCCTTCCTCCCTTCCTCCCTTCCTTCCTCCATTCCTTCCTCCCTTCCTCCCTTCCTCCCTTTCTTTCCTTTCTTTCCTTTCTTTCCTTTCTTTCCTTTCATTCTTACAACCAGCAGAAACTACAATTTTTACAACACAATGGAATTAAACGCACTACCTTAATGAATGCATTTCCAGTGACATTGTTATTTGATGAGCCTGCAGCAGATTAGTAGTCCAAGATGTCTTTTGTTCAGAATGACATGCTAATTCATTACGATATGCTAACATCCTATGCTTTTAAATTAGCAGGTGGAGCTTTTCAAAGCTTTGGATGTCATTTACATGTCTGGTTTTTACAGAAAGTCAGTGAGAGTGCGACATAAAGTTGTCATTCAAGCCTTTGAATAACTTCTCTGCACTTATTAACCCTAATAAATAGTTTAGCTAATTCTAGCCTATTTTCTAAAAAAAAGTATTGAGAGCTTCCAGAATATGGCCATGTAAGTGATTACCTCATGGGTGGCCTTACCAGGAATGATTGGTAAGATTTTATGCTTCCACAGCTTGTAATAGAAAAACTATGACATAATATATGGGTCCTGAGTGTTCTGGAAAGCACTCTTCAACTGTGATAGTGAGTTGAGCTTGCAAGTTTACTGTCAGCAAAGACAACGAAACAGATCTCAAGATTGCCTTCGGGTGTTCTGAAAATACATTAAACATACCTCTTGGAGCTGATCCCTACCCATTTGTTATTGCTTTGTCATAAACATTTGTCAATAAAGACTGATTTTCAAAAGAACCACGCTTGGGAGTCTGGAAGCAAAGAGCTATAATATGAAACATCTTTAAAGGTAAATCAATTTTGTGGCCTAATCAACTGAATAGCATCCCTTTAGCTTCAGCATCTGAAATGCTGCCATGTATTAATCTGCAGAATGTTTCATTTCTTTTTCTTCTTTCTTGGGGACAGTACGTTCTTGAGTACTATTTCTATGGCAGGAAAGTTAGGTACATATAAATAACTGCACAAAGTAGTAATTTTTAATAAATAGGTAATGAAAAAGGGCAACCAGAAACACCTCTTAACTCTTTATCCTAGTAATTGCATAAAAATGGACTTACATATAGTAAGGGAAAATGAATATGTCTGCTTTGTTAAATATACTTTTTCATTGTCTATAAAATCAAACATTAAAAAAAAAAATGCAAAGAATGAGTTTAACATTCAGCCTTATTAGCTTTGGTTTACCTGCAGTGAAATACTGTTCTGACTTACTTGATATTTTTCCACAAAACTGGAAATACTTAGACTAAAATAAAGTAAAAAATTTGGAAGTGAAATTCTAATTGGAAATGTTAGAGGTAATTCCAACTCAATTCTACTCTGCATTCAGTAGGTTACATGTAAAAATTTGGCCTATTGTTTTTGTCTTCCTTCCCTCTCCTACTGCTGAGCCACAAAAGGAATAGAAAGAAATTCCGGAGAGAGAGAAGGGGGTTCCTCAGTACTTAATGAAATAAGTTCAACACAAAGAAAATTTGAACAGAGTAAAAACTAAGCAAAATGCGTGTTCATGGTAGTTACAGTGAAATCTTCAAAAAGACTTAAAAATAACTTCAGTGATGTATAGGATTCTAGCCACTTCTTTATTTAAGTGGCAAAATATAGGCATCTATATGTAAGCTAAGTATCTAGGCTGACATTATCAAGAAACATCTAGAAGTGATGCAGTTAGCATGATCTTGGCATTTGGTGCTATTTTAGGTAAAAGAATGTATTGTCCTGCCTGCTACTGCTGAACCAGAATTGTGTGTATCTCCTGTGAAACCCCATGGCCTGTGTATGTAATAGAGGTCCAGGTGGGAGATCCTAGGGTGTTTCAGATGATGTCAGATATTCAAGCAACTAACAGAAGTGGGATGGAACTGCCAATGTTGGAGAGAGTTTTAAAGGGTCAAAAAGCTCATAAGAGGTCTTCTGCACCTAAATAAGCATCATAAACTTCCTAAGCAGTGCAATAGTGTTTAGAAACAAATAAATTGCTATAAGAAATTACAGCGGCAGATGATATTCCATATGCAGCTGTTCAATACTTTCTGTTTCCTTCCATTACACTGTTTCACCTATTTTCATTCTTAGGCTTTTACTTTAAATAGCACAAGTTTAATTTCTAGCTTCTCCTCACTCAGAAAGCAGGATCTAGACCTAAAGTGATGCTTTGGCAGTTTCAGATCTGTTATTCATTTAGTATTGAATTATTTAACACGTGTAGTTGTAAAAGGCCAGTTTCACAAAGCTGTATCAGCAGTGTATTGGTGACAGTGAAACTCTGTAAGAGAGTGGGACCTGCATGTTCTGCTCTTGATGCTGTCTTTGAGGATATGAATCCATATAACCCATCACAATGCCAGTAACCAGCAGACTACTACATATATTTGGAACCTATTTATATCAGTTATTTTTTAAATTGTTATGTTTTACCTGGAGCAGGCAACAGCAATGTGTGCAGCAGTCTCAAGATAATGACAAAGACCCTAGAAAGAGGTAGAATATCATATCTAGCCCCATTGTATAAGGCAGTATCTTATATTATGGGTTTAACTCCGTGTGAGCTCAGGGGAATTCTTAAACCGGTGCTCCTGCAATACTAAATCAGTGCTCAGTTCATCAGATTATTGTTTAGCAGAAGCATTTCTGATGGCAGTTTTCTGATTCTAGTCTTTTGTTTCCTTGTTTTTTCTTTCAAGTGCTTGGAAACACTGTTTTGTTTGACCACTCCAGTAGACGGGAAGAATTACCAGATAAGCAGAAAAGAAGACTGCCTTGTGTTAGTCCAGATCTAATTTACAATTTTAAATTACTGCTGTACATTGTGATATCTGTACAAAACCTGCCCTTTCCTGCTCAGCATCCCAGTCCAATTTCCATCAGAAACTTTTCATCAATTTCAGTTAAGACTGATTGTTGCATATTGTATGGGACAAGGACAGTTTTATCTTCATAAATGTCCAAGCAATGCAGTTTGCACCTCAACTACCTAAATTATGAATGTTGATCATTACCTGTGTTTTCTTCACAGGCTAAATGAGAAGTTTTGTACAGATGGCTTTTTTACTGCAACACTTCTTGTCATACGGATATCTTTTATGTACATAAAGATGAACAACTTCCACCCCAGCTGCTTTTACAGAGATTTACTACTCGCTTCCCAGCTGATCTGTCAGCTTTTGAAATCATTGTAGTAGAATTCATAGTTTGCAATAAGCAGAACATTTGATAGATTAGACAACAGAAATAAAGCCTACACCTCATTTTTTTGCATTGTGGTTTTTCCTGGAGAAATGCAGACTATAGTTGAGAATGAACCATTTTGAAGAGCAGTTAGTCTAGATGCATAAACAGTAATAGAGTGAAATATTATAATCCAGTGGCAAATAACAGCATACGTGTGAACATATGAATGACTGTATTGCTTTGTATAAATACTTAATGCATATTTAGTAATTCTATATAAATAAAATTTGATTGTATATGTTCTATTTGCAAAGATATGGGGAATATTCAAAATTGCATGAACTAAATGGTAAGGTTGCAGAGATTTCAAAGACTCAGAAATCAGACAAAACCTTATGTAATATTTTTTCTTTGTGTGTGCATTATTATCTCATTTCTTATGTAAAAAAGTTGCTATTTTTATTCCAGTTTAGATAAAAACAAAGCTTACAAAATCATTCCATTAGGGTGTGGTACCACCTCCTAAGAAATTCCATATCCATTCGGGAATTTCAATTAGTATCCAGATACAGAGGTTTCAAAAGCAGTTCTGTTCTGCTAGATATCCTAAAGGATGGGCGGTAAGTGATAGGAAACATTTAGTTACATTCGGATATTCAGCTGCTGCTCAGATACATTCAGGTAGTGTGATAAGTTACAGAAAAGAGATTTCCTTAGCATAATACTTGAGATGCTTGATCAAGCAAAAGAGATAATTTTTTTTGTTGTCCAAGTGTTTTGCTGGAGGACAGATAGGTGGGGAAGAGAAGGGAAAGCAAGTTACCTCAGCTTCATAATCCAGTTATATACTGAGAGATAAAAGTCAATGTATCTGTAATTTAGTTAAAAAGTCAATCAAATGATACAAATCGAGAAAAAAACAGACTTTATCAATTTTGGTGCTTGCAGTAAGATTTGTTTCCATGGGAAATCCTAAAGGAGAAAAAAAATAATCCCTTACTCATTGACTGGATCTAATACTAATTCTGTTTTTACTTTTTATAGTTTGTGGCCTGGTGGAATACTTTGAATTCTTCCCTGCCTTCCTCCAATATAAGCAGAATTATTCATAAGCTCCTTTGGGCATTTTTATTATGCATTTATGATGTACTCCATTAACGTAGGTCTTCACTTTCATTGATGGATTTATCCATATTGTATCTCCACAAATTGTGGTGTATTATGCACGTTTTATACATCTGGAACTAAAGCGCAGGGATTAAACCCCTCAGTCATTAATTCATCTAAGAGGGCTCAAGTAAGGTGTTTTGGCAATTTCACAGCATGTTTCTCCTATTGGAGCTTTTCTCCACCTTCTCTTTACAACTTCCCCAGGGTACCTAGAGCTCCCTCCTCTTTCCTCTCTGTCACCTGAGCATAGGGACAAATTCATAGAATCACAGAATCACCAAGGTTGGAAAAGATCTACAAGATCATCCAGTCCAACCATCCACCTATCACCAATAGCTCTCACTAAACCATGTCCCTTAGTACAACATCCATACATTCCTTGAACACCTCCAGGGCCGGTGAGTCCACCACCTCCCTGGGCAGCCCATTCCAGTGCCTGACCACTCTTTCAGAGAAGCATTATTTCCTAACATCCAGCCTGAATCTCTCCTGGCGTAGCTTGAAGCCATTCCCTCTAGTTCAGTTACACGAGAGAAGAGGCCGACTCCCAGCTCACTAAAACCTCCCTTCAGGTAGTTATAGAGAGCAATAAAGTCTCCCCTGAGCCTCCACTTCTCCAGACTGAAAGTGTGCAAGGCAGCCACAGAGCAAAGTACTGAACATGTGAAGGAATGAGAAGCAGACAACAGCATCATGCTTTCCTTTCCCTTCACAGTCTTTTCAGGTTATGGCTGCTGTTGTAGAGTGGTTCTCAACTTGTGGCCCATGGAGTAGCAATGGAAGACAACGGAGCGAGCAAGTCTCTTTACCAAATGTGCTGGACCATTGGTTATTAAAAATGTTATTACTGACAACCTCTTATCTCTATTTCTATGTTGTGGTAGCACCATGTTTAAAATGTCTGCTGATGTTGAGAGGATTTGAAAAACTAGAAGAGGTATTTCTGTTTTTCTGTTTTTGGAGCCTTGTACATACTTTCTGCAAAAGACTTTCTTGTTCTTTCAATTTGCACCCTCTCCCTCTCCCCCTTCCCAGAAAAAAAGAAAAAGAGTTGCAATACCTGATTCTCCAAGGAAATGATATATGATTTAACAGTGATCTTGTTTTTGTCTATATTACAGAATTCAACAGTTTTTCATTTCTCACTGAAAAGTAGTCACAAGCTTTAACTACAGTCGTGACTATGGGTATGTCTCATCCTTTTTAATGATAGGTTTTCCCACAATACTGCCTGTTCCTGCAGTCCTGGGTTTTGCTAAGAACAGGGGCAGAAATAATTTGTGTTTACCGTAATTAAAGAAAACCAGAACACAGACTCCACTGAATTATTTTCTAGGTAGGAAGGAGAGGCATTATTGCTCTCTCTACTTAATTTGGGTATATTCTTCACACTCTGACAGCTCCTGTGATGAGGAGCAGTAAGTGCAGCGCTCCTGTATAAGTCAGCAGAGATGTTTTCCTCACTATGGAGGGAAAAAAAAAAAAAAAAAAGAAAAAGGAAAGAAAGGGGGATCAGGGAAGAACTATCAAAAAAGATTAGGATACCGTTACTGAGTACTGACAGGGAGCAAGGACTGAGAAGGTGGCATACAGCAATGCTTTTCCATTTTATTTAATTTCATTATTATCAACTTATTCCAGAACAGATTTTGAATTATTCTTATTATACAGTTTTCTCCATTACTTACCATTTATAAAGGACAAGATTGCTCCAAGTGAAGGAAGATCAGCCTTCGGAGCTCTTCCCAGAGGTTTAATGCTCATACATCCCTCATGTGGCTGCCTCCTGGAGAGCAAAACCAGAGCTACCATCCCACGTGAAGAATGGAGATTCCAGAAAACAAGCCATACTTCTGCCTCTTTTTATGCAGTCAGGACTAGTGAGAAGAGGAAGCAGTGCATCAGAGGGCTGGGAAAGAATCTCAACTTGGAGAAACCTGTGCAGAGGCAGATAATTTGCTGCTCTGACAGATATGAGGGGCTCCTCCTCCTGCTTTTTCTAGATCATTTTTATATGTGTCTAACACGTAACAAGCACAAGTTCAATGCTCATGTTTTTGAGAAGTACTACAAGATTCTGCTGACATACTTGAAGCTTCTTCTTAGACAAAACTTGAATATCATCCATCTATCCTAGAGCACTGGTTTATAGTGCAGTATGAGATACACATGTGTGAAAGGACATGGGACACACTTCAAAGTCTTTTAGACTCTTCATTCCAATTCCTCTTCAAAAATCTGGATCAAAGTCTCGTAAGTCTACAAGATTTTGTCAGCTGCAGTGAGCAGGCAGGCCATCAGATGGGAAGAGATAACTAAGCATCAGATCTTATTACAGTCTCCTGGAGAACACACAGCAATAGTCATCATTTCACTTTGAGAATGTGAATACAAATGTTGGGAGCACTTGTATTTACCCTTATCTTACCTTACCCAAATTTAGAAAAGGTGATGCTTTCAGCTGTTTTTTTCTTTATCTAAGTTACCTTTGGCATTAATAAATACCATTTGCAGTTGAAGATTGGAGTATATCTTAAATTCGAAGGATTTTTTGTTTGTTTTTATTTATCTTCTATATCTAGTGATTATACTGAATTTGTTCTGTGTTTTCAAAATCTGTTTAAAAAGCTGTCATCTTTGCTGACATTTCAATTTAAACCTCTTCTCTTTCCAAATTACGCACTCCAGTAGTGTAATAATTTTGTTTTGATGCTATCAGAGTATTTTGGGCTTTTTGGTCCAATAAAAAATTTGGAAGTTAAATAGATAGATGTTCCGTGCAAAAGGCTTGACACCAGGATGAAACAACAAAAGTTTCTCTTCAACAAAATATTTTGATCCCTGCTATCTTTTCTTTTCATCTCTGCTGCTCTGTAGCTTGTGTTTAGTTCACAGCACAGCTGTTTCATTTCTGGTTTTTTTTTTGCTGCTTCCAAAATACAATATAGTGCCACTCAATTAGCCCTTCTATCTCCACTACCTACCCTTCTGTTCACTCCTTTTAGTCATTTAACCTTTCCAGTGTCAGTTCCTGGAAACTACGCTGTCAAATACAGTGAACATCTTTCATGAGTTATGCCCATACTAACACTGAGGTTAGAATTCTAATGTTCTTCCATCACAGTCTTGAGGAGGAGTAAATATAACCCTTTCTTGAACTAAGTATTCATTTACAGCATGTAAGATTCTTGGAGAGTAAATTTATTAAGGTACGTATTTTACTGTTACAATGAACAATAGTACAGAACATATCACATCTCTTACAGACAGTGGAATTAAGTCCATCTACAAAAAGAATTGGCAAGATTCTGGTGTTAGACGTACAATCAAAACAGAGTTTCAATGCAATTACTTCAAAACTATATCAGCCAAGAGCAGAATTCAGTTTACTATAGTTGAAGATTTTTTTCCTTCCTGACTGTTTAGTATCAAATGTGCCCAGTTTCAACAAAGTTCTTACAGTCCTTTTTATTTATTTTTGAGCAGGTTCTGAGTTTTGTTTAACCTGTTATATATTATTTGAACTCTGAACTGCTCAACAAAGTTACTTATTCTCAAATATAAGTGAAGTCAGAGAGAACATTTTCATTGTTCTGAGTCAAGCCATAGGCATTTCAGCTGACCATTGTTACTGTACATGTAGGCAATGCTGATTCCTGCTTTAACTGCAGGATCAAATTCTGTTCTTTCTGTGATTGATTTTGTCCCAAAGTTAGCAAACTCCACACTACACTTTCTTTTCTTTTATATTTGTACAACATTTTTTAATGTATAACACTTAAAAGAAATAACTTTTTCAATGAAATTATGAATTTCTGATATCAAGGTGATAATATATACTCAGAAATTTATTAGACTTCACATATTATTTCAGTTGCTTGTTTGTCTCAGAGAAGAGCTGACCAAGAACAGCATTCAAAATGTCAGCAAACTGTTTCAAAAGGAACAAACCTCTCAGGGTAGCAGTTTTCTCAATGACCTACTTATCAGACATTTCAGGATCTTTTCGGGGGTCCATAGGATGTGCCCATATTCATTGAAAAATGAATCAAAATCAGAAAAAGAATTTTCCCCTAATATCTCAGCAGACTAACCTAGAAGTAAATTGGAGCGGTGAAAGCTCAGGGAAGAATTATATTGGTGTATATAAATACCTGGTGGGAAGGAATGAAGAGACAGACAGATTCTTCTCTGCAGTAATCTGTAACAAGTCAAAAGGCAACAGGCACAAATTAAAAAAAAAGCAGGAAATTCAATATGAACACAAGAAAGTGTTTTTTTTGCCATGAAGGAGATCAAATACTGGAACAGGCTGCCCAGAAAGGGGGGCATCTCATCCATAGAGATATACAAAAGCCAATTGAGCATGGTCCTGGGCAACATGCTGTAAGTGACTTTCTTGGAAGAGTGGGCTAGACTGGGTGATCTCGGTAGATTCCTTCCAACCTTAAAGATTCTGTGTATAGTAGCAGTTATTTTAGTAGATGCTGTTACTAACAAAGTTATAGCATGTGTTGTGATGCATATAAGACCTGCTGTCAATGGAAATTTTAATTCTTTTCTGGGGGTTTGGAAAACAAGATAGATAGGACAATTGCATGGAAGACTGGGAGCCATAACAGTCCAGCATTTAATCATGGGTCTTAGTTTGTGAGGTGAAAAGCTTTCATTTAATGAGGAATATGCTGGAAAATGAACAGAAACCAAGGCCACAGAGTTCCTGGAAAATTCCCGAGCCACCCAAAGAGTTCCTCAGTGATTTACATCCCCATCCTGAAATAAAACTCCCAAGTAATTCAAATTCATGATTGCCTTTTTGACCATTAGAATTTTAATTTGCTGCTTGGTGAGGCATGAGTACTTCAGTAAAATACAGACAGGAACACTGAGTACCTTAGGATCTCTCAGTATGCTACAGAGTCATTGGCTCACTTTCTGCCAGTGAATATTCCAATATTCTACCAGGTCGGACATTTTCAAAAGTTGAAGTTATGTCACTTGATTTCCTGGAGCCTGTGGACTGTTCACCTGAGACATATCATATCACACTCTTCTCAAGGTGCAGCAGAAAAAAAAGCACTTGTCCTGCACCTGCTACTGAAAAGGGAGGAGAACATGTCTTCCTTCCCCCCCCCCCGCCATCTGTTCTTTGGGTCTGTTGAGGCCTAATCCAGCAAATGAGCTTTGGACATATCTACAGTGCTGGGCACTGGACCACTTCAGAAACCAAGGAAAAAGCAGGAAGGAATAAAAAGGTGTTCAGATACCTTTGAAGTTAGCTGGTAAAAAATATAAGATTTTAGATGATTCCTGATTTAGGTGGCAGATGAAACAGCTTTTTAAGGATCATCAAGGAGTACCAACAGCAGCAAATATGACACACTGAGATGCCTAAAGCCCTTTAGCTATAGAACTAACTGGGTTGCTCAGAGACTGTAGATGTATCAGGGACAAAACAATATTTGTTTTCCCAACTGAGTCACTTAATCATTGCACATGTATAGACAGGCTGATGTTAAAGACACCAGAAAGTGAAAAATCCTGTGTTTACAGCCTGAAGGATTAAGAACTGTATAAGGTTAAAATGACTAGGGCATGCATACACCCGGAAAACTAAGAGGCAAATATTTTTTGAGGTTACATTTGTGATTACCTTTATTGCACCATAAGGATCAACACTTTCAGGATTTTCTGAGGACAAACGATGGGCTTGTGACTTACTGAAAATGATGATGGCTTTTATTTTAGTTTGTCTTGGAAAGGAGAATTCCACAGAAGTGCTACAGTCGCACTTTCCAGAGAATTTTGAAACTCAGAGATTTTATTGCAGCTAGAATTCAGCACAAAGTCAGTTTACACAAGCTGCCGTACTTGGCAGTTTATCTGGAAAATCCAGAAGGCTTCTGGGAACACAGTGCTTGCCATATGTTTTGTGTTTGCCTTTGGCAGCAAGCTCCAGTATCTCAAGTGACGGCATCAAGTAAAGAAACTTTGGTATACCAAGAACCACACAAGATACATACATCTCTAATTTTGCCTCAAACCTTAAGTACTAGGAAATAGAAAATATTAGGAAATCCACAACAGAGAAAAGGAAAAAGGACTGTATTCCTCACTGATCCTTAAAACCATGCAGAGCTCATTTCAGTTAGGACTTGGCTGGAATGGGTCCTCTAGGCATTTAGACATGTTGAATGTTTATAGTCAAAACCAGTGTGTGGCCCACAGAAATAACCTGATGAAATCAACCTTAGTCCAACAACAGCAGAGATAAAATCGTTTAAAAATTACTCAAAAGTATTGAGTGATATGGAGACTGGATATAAAAAGGAGTTGAGGTAGCCTGAATTAAGTTTTCTGCTTTTTATGTAAAATATGATAGATGTTTACCTGGTCCTGATGATCATTCCAAAGGCTTAAAAGGAGCTCAGCTGAGTAATACTCAGCTTAAAGACTTGTTGGCAGTATTAATACATTTATTACAGTATGCTCCCTGACTTCCCTATTCTTGGCATGAAACAAGTATACCAGTATCTAAAGAATTAATTCTGCTATCCATTCTTCCACCATGAAGACAATACAGAAAGGACTTCTGAATGGAGTTTAGAGCATGTTCTCAACAAATGTACTGTTTTGAATCTCTGTGTCTACACAAGCATAAGCTACACAGCATCGTAAATCTAGCTCCTTATGCAGGTTCTGGACCAGAAATAAGATGGAAACTCTTGTAAGTCTCAAAAATAAAAATATCTCCTTCTTTAAATAAATAAATAAAAATACATAATTATTGATAAGGATAATCCAATAGAATTTAAACAATAGAGAAAAAAAAAAAGCTTTCCACAGTATACATTTGAATTATTCAAGTTTAAAGGCAACATTCTGCATTGCAAGATAAATCTCTGTAGTGGGCTTAAAAACTCTCGCTTTGTTTTTCAGTTTCATTCTTGCATGGAGTCTTGAGAGATAATTTCAAGGAAGATTATGGTACCAAAACATCAAGATTGTTTCTAATCATCTAAATCCACACTTCCTGGTATTTACAATTAAATGTTTTAGATGAACTGGAAAACAGAAAGAAAAGATAACAGTATTGGGAATTAGAAATCATAAGCAAACACTGGAGAAATCAGGAAATCTTAGGACTAGAAATGGTACATGCTTTCCCAATTCAAGTAAAGGAAGTCTTAATATTACAAGGTTCTATATGCTGTGTTGGGCATCTCCAGCAGCCAGTTCCAGGCATCTCCAGTTCATCCAGAATCTGGTCCTAAAACCAGAGTAACTGCCGGATACGTGTTCGCAAGATGACTTCAGTGGAATCTGGATGTGTTGGCACCTCCTGGGAACTAGTCCATGCTACAGAAAACAAATTAGGCAAGGCTGATGTTGCTTCCCACACACGACATCTATATAACAGTATATTACTGTCAGGAAGTATGATACTGAGGCTGAACTGTGAGACTTTTGAGGATGGGGATTATGTAAAGTTAGAGGCACTTTTAGCTTGGTTCTCAGCTTTGTGCGCATTTTGATGTGGCAGATAATGCTAGCAGTTTTTGCTTTTAGACAAAATATTACAACATCAGAAACCTGAAAGCAATTTTGAAAAATTGACTAGTACTTACAGGAAAAAATACTTTTATTAAGCCTACAAATGAAATAATGGGAACACATGAAGAATAATAAGTCTGACAGTTGTATGCAGAAATAAATCAACATATAAAAGTAGAGAAAAGAATTCCAGAGCACTTCTGGAAGAAGTGAATGAAATATTAATAAATACCTGAGAAGTAGGAAAATATGACCTGAGATAGGATAGCTGGATTTGGCCTCGGCTGTGAGATTTATGACATGAACGATCAATATCATCAGTGAGGTTAAAAAAATGTTATCTGCCACAGATACAAGAAGTTAACTGTATTAAATGGATGCTCCAGAATGGTGGAAATAGAGGCAGTGAGAGGAAATAGATACAGGGAGGTTGCTCTCAGAATCCCACTGCTGATGTCAAATAGTGCTTCCATTGACTCATCATTTGTGAGTGAGTTCAGGATGGTTGTGTGACTTTCTCTAAAGGATTATAGGATGAAGCTGTATGCCACACTCACTGTTATAGCCCATGGTTCCCTAGAACTGTGCTTGAAGTTTATGACTGCTGGAGAGTTTGCATTTTTTCTAAACTGGAGCATTTAGACATCTGTTCTTTAAAAAAAGATCAATGCAACTTTACTGAGAAAATGCAGTATTTTAACAGTGCTAACAGAACAAGCCAAAATTCCAGAGGAGCTATTTGTAAACATCTTGAAGCGCCTTTCTAAATTCCTCAGCCTCCTCACTAAAATGCCCTGTCCTCAGGAAATGCAGAGGAATATCTGGATGCTGACATGCCATCCCTTTTGATAATCATGCTGAGTGATACTTCCTCATATGCTGCTATGCATTCATGTCTGTCAGCAATCATTTATTCTCTCTCATTTGTAGTTGATTTCTCTGAGGCCAGAAGCAAGTTGCTATTGCCTTAATAACTGGCTTTGCACAACTTACTGGATCTTTCATTTCTGCTCCTCTGAAGTTCCCAAAGAGCAGTCCAGCAATGGGTTAGTCTGTGATTGTGACTGGAGATAGCCAAATGGAAAGGAAAGGAAGCCTTCCCATTACAAGACACTTCAGTTTCTGACATGTTCCAGATCATCATGAAGCAGAGAGCTTTTGATCAGCTATTATGACTTATAACTGCTGGGTAAAAGCATGTGCTAAAAGGTGATTTCAGTATGCCCCTTACTAAGTTATAAAGATATAAGAAACAAATAACACACCAGCTTGGCTTCTGCCCATGATCCATAGAAGGAGTTTTTAGTTCAAGGTTGTTTTAGAAATACAACTGCAAAAACAAGAATTACCAGTGGTAAATTTTCAGTCTCCTTTTGTTTGCTGCATAGGTTTTCTTTGTAATGCAGAACTGTTCTACAACTTCACCAAATGAAGCATATTTAATTCCCTTTGAATATTTTTTTTCCTCTGGGATTTTTCAGAAATAATTAAGCACTTAATCATTTCATAGAATTTGTTGTGATCATTTGGAATATATCCCGATTTACTCACATCCACTCTTTGGCCTCTGTAAACATACAGCAAATGTCAATTAATGTCAATGGGTGCAATTTTTTCCACAAGGAGGAATTCAGTGACACATCTTCAGTGACACAATTCCATGTCAGATGTCATTTTGGCAATCAGTCCCTCTGCTGCCATCTGCCACATGGCAACAAAATATAACAGGGTTTTGGCAGATGGTTCAGCCTCTACTGCCACACCACCAGCATCCACTATTGTGGGCAAACATAATAAAACAGGAGGCATTACTTTTGGAGCAGTCCTCATACATACATGTAATGGAACAAAGACATGCCTAGAAAATGTTGTGTCAAGAGATTCCAACTTATTCAGTTAACTGTCTGGCCTGCCTAAGCTTCCTAAAATGGGATCCTGCTCATATAGGATCTTAAGTTACCATTCCCAACAAGCTATAAATTTATGCTAAGAAGACTGGTGTTTATATTTAACCAAATAATATTTCTATACAAACATCTTCTGTAGCCCCAGGACTAACTGTAAAATATACACAGATATAGCATGGATAACTGCAATTTTGTTGTTTTTTTTTTTAAACTCCAGCAGGAGCTCATGTTGATTGAACATTAATATACAAGTTAGTATTAATAGTAAGTATTAATTTAGAGGACAAAGAGAAAAAAACTATACTGTGTTAGCTGAGATGTACTAGATTCTTTGTGAGAAAGTACACAGGAATTCTATTATATCAAAATAACCCTGCTTCGAGAACTAATGCATTACTTAAACATCCTTGGCAAAAAAAATCCATTAAACTTCTTTCTCTCTGGGACTCCTTGATAACTTTGTTCACTCCATGGAAGAAAATGTTAAAACCAAAATATTTTTGCTACTTTTATTTAAATCAAGTAAGAGACATCCCTTATGGATGTTTAACTGGGAACTTAAAATTATCTGCATTTAAGTTGAGAATCAAAAATATGTAAGCTAAGGCATTGAATACCTTTTTCAGACATACTGCACATGAAGGGCATAATGCTTTTATTTGATTAATCATTAAACTAAGTAGGAGATTTAAATAAAAAGAGAAATATGAGGTTTGGGAAAAATAAGTGAAAAATGAGACTTGGAGAACTGAAGAATTCAAAAGTTAAGACAGTAATTTGCATTTACCATGACTAGGCAGTCTGTGCCATTTTTTTTTTTTTTGTATTAAGCAGGAGCATATGTAACCAATTTGGAAAATATTTTGCATTTACATTTCCTGACATAAATATGCATACAATGTGATACAATGATGAATTGTCAGCTGTCCGATATTCATCTCAAACTGATGCTGTCCTGCATTGTCCAGGTTGACATTACTGGCATTAAACTTAACAGCACAAGAAGAGATTGACTCGTTAGAAATATCTTCTTTTGCATTTTCTGAATTGTCATCAGTACCACTTACTTTATGCGGGTAAATATTATTGCTTGTAATGAGAAAGAAAATACGTACTTGATCTGCAAAGCAAATCACATTTCCCAAGTGCTTCTTAACATCACATCAGTTTAACAGAAGTAAAAATTAACTGAGGAGGAAAGCCAGACTATATTCTGTGAGAGCTTTCAACTGTATGGTAAAAACAACAACAAAAAAAGTAACTGTAGCTTTAATCTATGAAGGGCCAGATTTTTTTGCCAGTTAGAGGCTTGAGCTGCCTTGCATTATGAATGACTCTACAGCATCATCAGGGCTCCAACAGTTTGAATCTTTCTAAAGCACTGTTTTTTCCGCAGTGCAAAAAGGGTGTGCATGTGAATGGGAAAGTCTACAGAAAACAGGGACTAGCTCTCACATCTGCAGTATACCTTTTTAGAGCAGTCTATGATTTCTTAGGTTGGCAGCAGTATTTTTTTTTCCCTTCTGGTTCCCATGTACTTGTGGCAGCCCCTTACTATCCAAACATTTTAATTCCTTCTCTAAGAGCTTCCAGAGGAACCGATGACAGTGGTCTTACAGTAGAAATGGGGTGTAAGGCAGATTTTTATAACTGCCAGATGTAAGTGGAAGCTACACTGTAAATCACTACGATCTGTGCTGGTTTTTAACATGATAAGACTTTGGCAACCTGTTACTAATGCTTGGAAATTAGAATGTACTTTCCAATCGAGTGGGAAGATTTACAGAGACAAGCAAGTGTGCAAGGTTTGTTTTGAAGCATGTGAAATTTGTATAGATATTTTTGTACTAGACATTATGTTACACAGATGTTATCGTATTCCTGCTAAGCATAGAAACTATACAAATAAGAAAAATTGATGTTAGAAACTTCTAGTCACCACTTATATTGAAGAATTGCTGTGATAATCCCCTCTCATCTTGTTTTGAAATAGTTTAATTATAACTAAGTCAGTCAGAGAGGTTCAGCAATCCATCTCAGGAAATTTCATGATTGTTTTCATAAATATTTTTACAGCAGACAGTGTTCAAAGCACCTCAGTAATGCTATTTGTCTTTGCCTTATAGTCAAACAAGAATTGCTATTATATACTGCTTATCCTTCACCAAATCCCAGTTAAGTGTTATACCACATACTGCAGGTTAATATGCTTTAAGTAATGCTCCTTTAATTCAAATGCATTTTGCTACTTGATGAAATATTACAGGACTTTAACTGTAGCCTGACTGCCTTATTTAATGCCTCTCCGCTCTCAGAACAGGATCTGACCGCATCTTTTTGTTGCAGAAAGCTGTACCAGACTTGTTTCCAGAATCTTTCTACAAGGGAAGAAATCATTCTGCAGTGGCCCAGCTAATCTGTAAGCAAGCAATTCTTTTTGCTAGATAAAAAACTGTATGAGCTGGCCAAACAATTATGATGACCACAGGTTTGAAACAGCCTGCCTTAACTTCTAGGCTATTTCCACAGCTATTGAAAGGACCCTCTTCTGTGTCTGTTGGATTTTGAATGTGTTGAATTTCCTGCTTGAAAACTCCAGCTCTCTCCACTAGCTACAAAGGAAATCAGTGATGATTGACGCCCTAATTTAAGCACTTGAACTTAGGTGCCTGAAGAGAAACAGTTGTGAACTTCCCTTAAAATGCTTTGTCTCTCGTACAAGCAGTGTATTTTTAGAAGGTGGTAAGTAGAGTCATGAGAAGTAGAGAGAAGTAGAGCAGTCTAGAAGCTGAGGATAGGGAAAACAGAAAAGAAAACTGATGTAATCAGTGAGTTAGAAGAAAAAGACTAGCTGCTAGACCCTAAGAAGAAGCAAAACATCAGAGTGAATCTTTTGTACCTCTGCCTGTTGGAGAACACTTTCTTGCTCTTAGGCTGCTGCTAAGTTGAGAGCAAGCACTCTTGGCTCTTGCTAGTCCTGCCTGTGCCCAGCAGCTAATCTGAAGTGCAGTACTAAGAGCTGTGTACCAACAGAAACATGGAGCTCAGTATGGGCTGCATGCTCCACTTTTCTTTTGCAGTCTAGCTAGAGCTCCCTGTTGCTGCTGTACTTCTGTTCTTCTTGGTATACCATGTTAGATCTAGGTATGTCCGTGAGAACCATTTTGTGTTTACCTACTTCTCTGACAGAATAATGATTATAGCTCAAGATTACTCTAGCTCCTGATTAGAAAATCTTGAAGAATTCTGCAGTGCTTGGTCTCAAAGACTGAGCTACTAAAACAAAATCAGTTTGGTTAACTCCAGTAGTCTCTCTTGCCATTCCTATTTTTGAAAGTTATTTTACTATAAAATAATTAAGACCTCTTCAAAAAGTCAAAAGAAACATTCTTTAGGTGATATATCTTAATGTGTATTTCTCTACTTTTTTAATCAAAGCAGCATGTTGAATTCAGCTTAGGTTGACATATTTTTTTTCTCTTCACCTCCCCTCCCCCTCCCCCCCCCGATTGTCTTATGAGTCATATCTCTGCCAGCCAACGCTATCATAAAAATAAATCTTTGTTATCACCTGTGTTTTGCCCCTGGATGAATGACCTCCCAACCACCCATTCTTTTATGAGGACTTTAAGCAGAACTTAAGCCTTAACCTGTTTTATTTTGGTAACTGAATCATGAAGACTGATCTATTCTGCTCACCAAGACACCTTGTTTTTTCTAGAGGCTGCGGTGAGCAACAAATCCAGGATTCACTTAAGAGGGAATAAATCACTGTATTTTCATTTTAAAAATATTAACATCTACTAGTAATGTATCAACTTCAGTGACCCTTAACAACAATAAAAAGTAAGAAAAACTCAGTTCTTCCTGTGACTGTAGGACAAGTGTACTAAATAGGAGCAACAGCAGCAGCTTCTCTAAGCCTTGTTTGAAGAAAACAAATTATTTCCCTGTTCTTGCTAGAAAAGGGACTTCTTCCCACAAGTCTATGCTTTGAATTTGCTATGCCTTATGTACATATTTCAACTTGTGCTATATGCATGATAATTTATTATTTTCTAGCTAAGCAGAAATAAACACACACTTGATATTAAATTGACCAATATATGCTACTTGAAGGGGAATATTCACATATTTCACATATTTTGCAAGCATTGTCATATCTTTACAGATTCTGTTGTAGCAAAAAAGTGAAAAAGGAAAGTCAAGAATGGGAAAATTCTAAGATGGATCGTTTTGCATAGGAATCATATGTAATGGTGGTTAAGATCTGAAGATATTCCTGTTTATTAGAGAAGAGGCATGGGCTATCCATTATTAATTTTATTTTTTTTTAAAGACAATGATGCAATGGATAGTTGAGTTTACTCGTCTTAGAAATATATGTACATACTAAGTAACCAAGGCAAAGAATACTTCAGAATGAAAACCTGGTCTATGTAGATATGAAATCAGTTTCTATAAGGAAAACGAGTTCGTTTAGTAGATGAAAATATTCTAGTACTACTTTAACATAGTGAAACTTTCTCAGAAGGCAGCTTCAGATGTAGAATCCTAAGTTTAGTTTAAAAATGAGAATGTTGCAATCAGTTAAAGTGCATCTCATTAGCAAGATTTCCTAAGGTGTTCAGCATTAACTAAGTAGTTCAGTGGATATCATTGTACTATGGATGCTGATTTAAGTATAGAACCTTAGGTCACTGAATAATTTTGAAAAATATGTTATTTATGTTGGATGACAGTCTCCGTAAAAGAGTGTTCAAAGTATGATGTGTTTCTAGCATTATTTCAACTTGAGTACTAAAATAAATTGTCAAATCTTCAAGTCTACTTTTGAAATTTCAGTTTATGTCCCTGGATTATAGCAGGAAATAAAATTATTTCCAGTATTTGCTTGTTCCCTTTCTCATTCATATGTCATAAAATTGTATCATAGAATGGCTTGGGTTTAAAAGGGCCACAGTGATCATCTAGTCTCAACCTCCCAGCTATGTGCAGGGTCGCCAACCACCAGACCAGGCTGCCCAGAGCCACATCCAGCCTGGCCTTGAATGCCTCCAGGGATGGGGCATCCACAACCTAAGAAGGGTTGAACCTAATATATGCAGGTCAACCTAAGAATCTAATATATGTAGGTGCTTGTGCATTCGTTGTACATTACAGAGCATTATTTCAAAAGAAGAAGAAAGAAAGGTGCTAAAGCACTGGACTATTTTTGTTCTGAATCTTCCTTGCAGAGAAAATACTTTTTATGTCACTGATCCACTACAGACAGAGGATGTAACAGATTTTTCTGCACAGGTCACTGTGATAAAATTAATGATAAAGCACAGGGAAAAATTATGTTAATAAAACATGTAGGTATTGGGTAGCAAGCTGGGATTTTGAAAACTTGAATCTTTTTTCAGTACATAAAGTTGGAAGTGTGTTCCTGTTACAATGGCTTACAGCTATAAGGGCCTATTCATTCCACTGACCCTTGCAACCAACTCCCTCAACTAATGGTTTGAAAATGAAATTTAGGCACTGCATCCGTCTAATTGTCTATTCAAATTACTGCATACACATGAGGAAAAATGTAATCATTTTGCACCAAAACCCAGAGAATGAAAAATTTCTTTGGAAGGCTGAGAGCGATTTCTCAGAGAGTCTGTTTGCAGTAAACTTTTAAATCATTCACTTTTAATAATGATGATTGGACTAGATGATCTTAAAGGTCTTTTCCCACCATAATGAATCTATGATTCTATGACTTCATGACCTGTGGAGGTTGGGAGTGAGACTCATCAACCGGACCCAAGAGACTTTCAGTGTTTTTGACTCATTAACATTTTCAAGTCAGAACGATGAAATCTATAAGCTTTCTGAGCATGTGCTGTTTAGTAAAATTTGTCAGTTTGAGCTCTGGATTCTGTGAAAAAAAACTGTGTTTTACCCTTCCAGAAGTACTTAAATAAACAAATAAATAAAGATACAGAATCATTAAAGTCACGGATATGGTTTGCAAGTTGTCTCATTCTGTGCTGTGAATCAATCAAGCTGCACAAGGTAAGTGGCTTTGGGTTGTACCAGTGTTTAGATGGGACCTCCAATAATACCTCTTTACCGACTTGACCTTTCAGAGGTCAGTGAATCAATACACCACTCTATTTTGTGGGAATGCATTGATCCATGGTCCTATTACACTGAGGCCAGATCATCCAGAGTGTTCCCACACTTCAGAAAAATTCTTAAAGATACAAGTTCATGAATAAATTTTCAACTTTCATCCTCAAAGTTCTACTTCTCCTAGATTTCAAAGCAAGTCACTGTCTAATTCCAGCCTTTTTTTTCCTTTGAACTTGTCTTCTTTCTATCACTCTTTATTTCACAACATGTAATCTATAATCAAGTAGTCCTTGAAGTCTTTGATATTCTTTCATGTCTGTGCATTTCTCTGCATCTTGGGATACAACCCCCCATGTCTGTTTATTTAAATAAAACAAATGAAAAACTGGCTTTCTCAAAGGAAGATGGCAGACCTGGCCAAACACCTTACGAAAGAAGATAAAGGCTTGATGGATGAATGCACAGAGGTACTGCAGTGCAATCTAGAAAGGGATAAAATATGTACAAGGACTAGCTGCAGAGGAGAAGATGACCCATTTCCAATTCCCTTCCTACTACACAGAAAGTGAAATGAGTGGTCACATGGATATTCTCAACATCATCAGCCTGACTTGTGTTCAGCTTACAGCTTGTTATGTAAGTAAGGACATTTCCAGAGAGGCTCTGAAACTAAGCATCTATCCAGCTCAGGTGTTGATTCACCTTGTGATACTTCTCCACCAAACTACATTTTTAAAGGACATTCTACAGAGTTTTTGTGTGTGCCTTGCTGGTAATTGCACAGCCTGCAAAATCCTCATTATTTCCCTGTCCGAGGACTGTCTAGGGTTGTTGGCAATGCTTTATTAAACTATGATCTTGTTCTCTGCTGGCTGCATTTTGGAAGTGCAGGAAATAATATCTGTCACTTGTTTGTGAAATATTTTGCGATGAGAATTTCTCCACATCTATAGTCTTTGGTATCTAAATTTAAAATCTGTTCTCCTCAATGGAAGTATCCTCTGTATAGTTTTGTTTTCTACTATTTGGTCATGTATCTTTCACTTCCTCTGGTCTTTGAAGCTGTTGGATTCCAGTTGCAATTGAGGTATCTCAAAGATATTAAATTCTTAGTATATGTGTGAGTACAGATAGCAGGCTGAGAGAAGAGATATTAGCAGTAGCAGCACTACTGGTAGAAAAACAAGAACTCTGCTCCTTATCTGTTCTGAGAGAAAGCACCAGCTGATCAGTCAATATATATACCCTTTGACTTGTCAAGCCTTATAGTTTCCAGGCAGGAGCAGATTAGCACAGACTATAGAAAGAAGATGTGCTTGGGAATGCAGTCTCACTGTTCAAAAAATATTTCCTATCTGCATTTAGTATTTGACTGCATTTTGACTGGTGTTTAGGAGAGCTTAGCACTATTTATCTATGGATGTCTAGAAAAAGAGGTATTTTCAGCTCCATTTAAGTGAAAGAAAACAAGGATATAGCAAGGTAGAAGCTTACAGGAATGCTAATTTGTGATTTATCTACAGTGTTACCCTTGCAATTGTAAATCTGAGGACCTCCCCACTCTGAGCCACTATCCTGGATAAAAATAAAGAATACAATTAGAAAACCCACACCATTAAATGGTGTGAAGAGAAATAGCAATACTCTTTTCCTCACCAGAATTGCAGAGGGGCGTTAGAAATCTATCAGCAAAATACCAATCTCATTGTGCATGGCCCTTCTGATATTCATGAGCAGTACAGATTTTATCACACAAATGTGATTTAAGTAGAGATATGGACTCTTAATATTCATACTTGTCAAGTTTTGGCACACTGTATTCAGTATGTGTTGATTTTTGCTTCTATGTTCCTACATCTTCATATGCATGCCACATATTGTTTTAATCAAGCATAAATGAGAACTTCCCTTCTGAATGTGAAAGTTGTAAAGAAACATGACATGTAGCATCTTGCTAAAAGTACATGTTTTAGATAAATATAATAAAAACACTGAGCCACTATGATGGTCATCACAAACTTGCCATCTGTGGATGATAAGTAAGAGAACCATATATGGATGTGGGCCTGCTGTATAAAGAATTCCTTAATTTTATGGGGTTGCAAATGCATTTACATTTCCTGGCTTAAAAGAAGCGGCAAATTTTTCTTGTACATGTCCTGTTAAACAGTACACTGGGAAAAATGAGCCTTCATATATACTGCAGCTTAAGGGGAGAATAAAAGCATAACATTCTCTGACATCTCAGAGCCCGTGCCCAAAATTTGACCAGGAAATGCAGGTTTGTAAGCAGGGGTACAAAGGTTGTTTCCTTATTTGTCATTGCTTTATTTTTGTTTCGCAGAAGTATTTCTGTATTTTCGTAACTGCTAACATCTTCACAAAAACAGTGAGTTTTAAACACACAAGAATGAGTATATATATAATAATACCTGAGTAAACATTATTCCTATAAAACTGGAACTAAAATTGTACACAGGACATCATGACATGGAAATAAAAAATGTAGTTCTGACCTTTATATAGGTGTACATATTTCTTAGAGTAAATGCTAAGGAGTCACAACGAAAGGCTCCTTAAAAAGTAGGCACAGATTCACCTTCAGAGGTTCCTCAATCTGACATTCAAATCGGAAACATTCAAGCAAGTTAAATTTAGCCTGAGGACTAATCACAATTCCCACCTTAAAAACAAGACCCGATTTCAGACTGCATTATGACAGTCTTTTCAATTGGAAATGTTTATTCACTTGAATAAACATATGTAATTCAGTTTGTGACAGGTTTTGAGGGAAATGTATGTGAGATGGACTTTATATGCACACTGAGTTAGTTCCTTAGAATGTATTTTTATCATGCTGTATTTTCTTGTAGATTCCCATCTGACTATGTATCCTATGCTGTGAAATCAATAGCTAAATAGTTAAAACTAAGGAGCAGCCTCCTCACACGCATGCTGAACCATAATGATGACCTAGATGCTCCCTGTCTTTTTGTCAGTGAATTAGTGAAAAGAGGAGGTGAACTGGGCAATTATGGATGTAACATTCTGGCTGAACAGATCTCTCAGACCAGACTTTCGGTGTCCTGGTCTTGTGAAACACACTGGACTTTATCATGGAAACTGCTAGAGAAGAGCAGGTATACACCAGCAGGATGGATGAGTCAGTAGATTAATGGTGAGGTGCCACAGATAGCTGACTATTGAGTGTATGAGCTCAATTCAGGACTCCGATAGTCAGGAAAACATCTCTGCTTTTCATGTCAAAAAAAAAAAAAATAATAAAAGAAACCATTTGTCTAAGGAAGACAGATAAAATGTCCTTAAAGGTATCCGTAAGCTGAATAGCATTGGCTGAAGTCCCAGGGGAACATATGCTTTGTAAGTCCTGTTGCAATCTACTTCTTCCTGTTTGATTTCTAAAGTTCTGGTGCAAACAAAATTCCCACTGATTTCAGTGAAGCACATTAACACTGGGTGGCTAACTGAAAGATGTACGAACTACAGAGATCTAGCATGGAAACAATTGGGCTACCTATGTAAACTCATTATACCTGCAACCAAAATGTCAGGTAATTTCTAAAGGTCATAACCATCACTGAGAAGTTAATGTTTGACCTCAGCTTTGCCAGTGCAATTAAATATTTTGTGTAAGATGATTTGCAAATTTCATAGGTATTTTTAATTTGATTTTCACAATCATATAATGCAATCCTTGATAAAAAAACATAAAGTCCTCCCTGCTTTTGTAACATAGTTCCTCATTTTTGTGGTTCATCTACTGGTTTCTTAGTTAACAGAGATACCCCTTTTGGAGGAGATCTATCAAAAAGAGAATATCCAAAGTTAAGGCTCAATTTTTGATTAATATTAATAAATGACTACTGATATTTCTTTTCTCCTGGCTTTTATCTATGATGCTCTTTCAATTCCAAGTTCTTCAAGGCAATGATTTAATGCATGTGTTTGGATAATAATTAGGGAAGTCAGGCTATGATCTGCTTTACCTCAAATATTGATGCAAAATATTGGTGCTAGTCATTAAAAAAAAGAAAAAAAGCTGTTCTGCCTTGAAAGGAAAAAGATTTTGGTAGTAGTTTAGCAGAATATGTTGGAGATTAAGCTCTGTGTATTCTTGTCACATGCAAGAGATGTGTGATACTGATGGAGACTCTCCATAATCATAGGATTTGATGTGGCCAAATCTTACAAATATATATGATTGACTTTACAGTCAGTCTGTACCTGAACTAAGAGGTTCTGCTGTCCACCTGATTGAGACGTGTTAAACCAACTGATTCAACAGAACTCGTGGCTCTCATCAGGATCTTTGTGGGTGAAGTATGACCAATGGAAAAAGGGAAAGACTACATTTGGCAGCTGGGACCACATGTAGTTTTATGATGTGTCTAGAGCCTCAGGTTGTCTTAATTCACCTATTCAGGAAAATTAAGGACTGGGAACTTTGCACAGAAATAAAAATAAGGCAATATATAGTAACTGATTTATTAGATGTCTAGCTAAAGCTTTGTGTTATTAGAGATTTATATTGCTTGCTGTACTTAAAGCCCTATAATTAATAAATGGTTGTAAAAATTGAAAAGTTGTGTTGACTAAAAACTTTGGAAAGGTAATGACATGCTAAAGGAATTATGTTTGCACTTAAAACCAGGCTGGCTGAGTGTAAATTCTCGAAATATAGCCAATTTATACAGTATTAGTGGACATATCTGTACCGTATAACTGACTTTATTTTTTATCTTCTCATTTCCTTCATTTTCATTTGTATTTTCTAACACCTCTTGAGGCTTGTAGGGTCATATGCTTTAGGAACACTCTGGGCTGGATTTTCAAAGAAGCAGAACTGTAATTTCCTGCACTGAGTTTCTAACTCAGCACCTGCTTTCAGCTTTCCTTTCCACATTATGGAAAAGAACTAAAACACCTCATTTTGTTTCTCCTATCCAGAGCTGAAACATCAAGTCATTATCTCTGTTGGTAACCTTTCTCTGCCAGGAATGATTGATACTGTGAATTTACAAAAGTCTTTTAAAGAGTTCTTGTAAATGGCATTGCTGTGACTCCTTTCCATGCTTCTCAATGCATGGATTATGTCCCATTAGTTCAGAAAAGCAAACCTTGCAGGCTATCCACATTGCAGAACTCCTAGAACACAAAAGGTGGAAATGTAGCAATTATTTACTTGACCTATTTTCTACTGACAACTGGCCAGTAGTAACAAACACAACCTATGGTGTTTTCTGTTACTGAATAAAAAGGATCCATGGATCTGAGAACAAAAGTCTTTTCTGTGCAGACATTTCCCTGCTGTTTGTCAGGTGGCAGCTTTCTATTTGGCAGCTTACAGGGAGAGGTGCTACTCATGGATATACTAACAGAACTACACTAATAGGGGCTCTTGAAAAGGCTAACTCAGTTTAGATGTCCCTTGTGCAATATAATAATTTTATCCCCATTTTAGAAATGGAGAGAACAGCTGACATTCTGCCTTGGGGAATGTGAGAAGCTCTGCCAAAATGTTCCTCTCCTTCAATATATGTTACATATATTATTTTCACAAAAGGAACACAAAACTCAAGATCTGATATTAGATAGATTTCACCTCATCACTCCAATACCTTCCAGAATTCAAGGCTCACAAACCTTTTACTTTTCAAAGCTTTCACCATTATATAGAATTGGAAACTCTGGTCTTGGTGTACAAATATATATGTACAAACAAATTTTGGTAGTTCCTTTATTTAAGCAATATTTGTGGAACTATTTACTTGTTTTATTTTTTGAGGACAAGGGAATGTTGAAGCCATGCATCTCTCCTTTGTCCTATAAATATGAAATGTATTATTGGTTATTTAGATTAGCACGCATATTGTTTTCATGTGAAAAATTCCTTGCTTCTGTAACGAGTGCTGTGTTCGTTTTCCTCTGACTCTGTTGCTGCATCTTTCCATCTCTATAGATTTCTTCCTAAGAAGAAGTTCAAGATGTCCATTTGGCAGTCACACTTTCATCACATAAAAATGATTTCCTAAAGTAACTGTAGATTATCAGCAAAAGCATGGAAAAAAAGTGTCAGGAATGTGAAGAAAGTAACTTCTGAAGGTTTTCAGACAAATCCTCTTTTCTTTTCTCATTATTAGATCAATTAGAAACTTGTTTTGCTTTGATAACAAGTCCTTTGCCTGAAAAATGTCACAAAATCATTGAATCATAATACCATTCAGGTTGGAAAAGTCCAGTAAGATCACCCAGTCCAACCACCATCCCATTCGCACCATGCCCACTGACCACATCCCTCAGTGCCACATCCACACAGTTCTGGAGCACCTCCAGGGATGGTGACTGCACCACCTCCCTGGGCAGCCTGTGCCACTGCAGCCTGTGGCACTGCAGCACCGCTCTTTCTGCAAATAAATGTTTCCTAACATCCAACCTAAATCTCCCTTGGTGCAATTTCAGGCCATTGCCTCTTGTCCGGTCACTGTTACTTGGGAGAAGAGGCCAACCCCCCGCACCTCAGCACATCCTCCTTTCAAGTTGTAAAGAGTGATGAGTTCTCTCCTGAGCCTCCTCTTCCCCAGATGAACAATCCCAGTTCCCTCAGCCTCTCCCCATGTTACTTGTTCTTCAAACCCTTCACAGCTTCATTAAATGTCCAGAACTTAATTTATATTTCTGCTTTATGTGGAAAATAAAAAGAGCAGTTCATACAGCAGTGGCAATGGCAGCTGCTTTGTATTTCTATAATGTTATTCAACGATGCATATCCACAGTTGGAGCAGCTTTTCGATAATTTGTATTTCAGCAATCAGGCAGTGCTACTCTGATATAAATCCAGGAAAAATGGGCTGTGATGATCAGTGATAACATTTCAGTTAATTCCTGCTCTCTCATCAGAGAATGTTGATCTTCTGAAAATGACCTCCATGGAGTGTGCACCAGCAAACAAGCTTACTCAAGCAAGGTGTGAAGGAGTGGGAAACTTTGCATGAAGAGAGTATTGGATGGGAATGTCTTGCTGTTTATCTATGAGGGCAGGTATGCAGATATCTCATTGGTTTCCCAAACTCCATCCTGAAGAATTTCTCTGTCAGCCTGGGGCCAGATTGAAGACCTTTCTGTCACAGCCTTCCGTTATCCTTTGTACTGGAGATTGCCACCTTCTTGGCTGATTAGTCTGAATTCCTAAACTGATGGGTGGGTTTCTGGTAAATGCTGTAAAGAAGCCATGCTGAGGGATCACAAGCTGTCAATCACAGTTTATTTGGAATGGGGAGATCACACTGTCAAAAGACGATCAGACTTAAATGATAGAGCAGGATGTACATTTATGTTTAAATTCTGCAGTGACAATGGTGAGCTACAAACACCTACCTTCCCCTCTTCTGTGTGAGTCAATTAGTTTCCCAAGCATTTAGAATAGAGTATTTAATTATTAAATATGAGTTATAAGCCTGATTCATCCCAGGAGTCATACGTCTGAACAATTCATGCAGTCCCTTTAAAAAATGTGGCATGTATTTTGTTTTGTGTGTGCTTTTTTTTTTCTTTTTTCCTCCACTCTGAATCACTGTCTGTTATAGTCATTGCAAAAACAGCAGATGGATCATGGAATGGGCTCTGTTCAAAAGCTTTAAATCTACAATGAAGAGATCCATGTTTCATTGCATGCTACGTGGCATCTCTGCGCCACAGAGGAGTGTCCTGTCATGCACAGAAGTGCCCCAGGAAACGCCCAGGGATGTTGTGGTCAGGTCACCTGCAGCCAGCTTCATGATCACTGCAGCTGTATGGAATGTTGAGGACTTTGGCCTTGAGCTTGTTCTTAAAACACTGAATAGTTCTTCTCACCAAAATGTAAAGAGTTATGAGGAGAAGGAAAAGAAAAGTGCCAAAACCAATAGTCTAGCTTTTAATTTTAGTAACTGGAATTGACTGAAAAGTACAGGGTGGAAAGATTGTTTCTTTTTCTTTTTCATTTAGCATTTGCTATTCTGATTTCACAGATATGTTTTTCATGATGTATTTCTCATTAGCAGCTGAAAAATACTGAGTAATCTCAACAAAAAGATTTTTCTCTTTTTCTTCTAACATAGAAACATAATGAAACTTAGAATTTTGACAAACTCTTATGCTGCTAGATATACAAGTACGTAAGGAGTATTTTTACTAGAGTCAGGCTTAGTGGGGAGAAATGCTTCTTCTATGCAGAGAATTGCTCAGCTCAATTGGGTAGAACTGCTTAGCATCATGGAGAGAAGGCCTGGCTCCTAGCTGGCTCATAGCAGTAGATAAGCACATGAAAAGACTCATAAATGTGCATTGGAACACCTCTCCTATGAGGCTAAGAGAGCTGAGGCTGTTCATCCTGGAGAAGAGAAGGCTCTGGGGAGACCTGAGAGCAGCCTTTCAGTGTCTGAAGGGGTGCTATATAAGAAAGAAGGGGGCAGACTCTTTAGCAGGGTGTGCTGTGATAGGACAAGGGGAAATGGTTTCAAACTAAAAAAAGGGAGATTTAAATTGGTTACAAAAATAAAGTCTTGTGGAATAAAAATGGTGAAGCACTGGAGCATGTTGCTGAGAATGTTGCTGGTGGATGCCCCATCGGTTCAGACTCTCAAGGGCAGGCTGGAGGGGCTCTGAGCACTTGAGCAGGCTGTGGTGTGTCCCTGTTCATTGCAGTGGGGTTGGATTTGATGGGCATTAAATGTCCCTTCCAACACAAATAATTCTATGACTCTAAGCACTATTGCTTTCATCCCTTGGTTCTGCTTTCAGAAGTTATATCCACTCAGTTCTTTTCCCATATGTATTTGTTCTCTTTAGCCATCAGTGTATTTTGGATAAACTGTCTTGAATCCTGCAGCAAGGCTGGCTAATAGCTTCTGCTCAGTTCCAGCATGGTGCAGGAAAGCTAAAATCTGACAGTCTGATGTAGGCTATGTCTGCTGCTTCCTGACACATCCCCTATCCTTTGAAGAAGGGCAGTACAACCAGGCAGGACCCTGTCCTGCTGATGACTGAATTCATATTCTTAGATATGTGGTGCCAAGGCTCCTTTCTTGTCTGCATGTGTCCTGGGATGAACAAGCACACACGCAGGCAAGTGTGCATGACTCCTACTTCAATCAATAAAATAACTCACTAGCACACTTTACTCTGCTGTATGCATGTACTTGCAAGCCAGCAAAATCTCGCAGCCCTGATGAGGAGGTCTGGCTGAGGAGCTCTTGGCACTGTGTGGATGACACCTTCCCAGCTACTGTGGCTTAGAGCACTAAGAATAATATTTTGCTTACCATAGGTAGCTCAGCTGACCAATGATTATTTTGCTGTTTCTGATTTTTGGTTAATGCTCTTTTGTTTAAGAACCTTACAAGATTTAAAAAAAAAAATGGTATTCAACTTCCAAGAAAGCTGATATCTAGATTTGTGTTTGGATGAGTAATAAAACTTGCTTTTAATTTTATTCTTATTTGCTGATGGAAAAGAACTAAATATGTATGTTTTTAAATACAGAGAAGAGGCTCAAATGTAAAATGCATCTGACAGCAGTTACTTTTATGACATTAATTAGCATCTTTCTATTTCATTACTTTTGTTATTTTAATTGGTTGTGAAATCACAGCTCTGTGAGTTTGTCAGCTGAAAAATCAAGCAGTTGTACTGCAGTTTTTACGACTTTTAAGAATTTACATGTAGAATTTTCACCAGGGACCCAAATTCAAGTCCAAACCTTTCAGCTCCTTGAGGGTACCTTATTGCAATGGAAAGGGCAAGATCTTCCTATTGATCTTGTCTCCAAGGTCCTGGCTCCTGCATTTTTATTGCTAAGTAAAATGCAGTCCCAGTACAGAGTAAAGGCAGCAACACATAAATATGTAAATTGGAGGTTTCTTAATTCAGAAACTTTGGTGCTCCAAGCAAGAAGAGAAATAAAGTGGTCTGTGTGCTACAGAAAGGTCATGTTTTATAGAAGACTTCCAGATTTCCAAATGTGTTGGAAGGAGGATTGAAGGATGTTTACCTTAAAGCCAAGTTCACTGTTCCCCAAGTCATCTTAACTATATGAAGAAAGAATATGGGTGAGTAAGGAGAAAACTCTTTATCCTGCCAGACCAGTATACGCTAATGATGCTGCACTTCAGAGACAAAAACATATCTGGGGTACTTTTACTCTAGTTAATTCACTGTGAACTCCTGGATTTGTTAGATGGAGACTGAATGAGCTGTATTTTTCAGCCTTGCAGATAAGGAGCTTGATTCCTCCATGCCTGAGATTTTATGTCTATTTTTACTGTTTTTATTCCCGTCACAACTGTTTTGGTAAGTTTATGTATTAATATTGCTAAAAAGTAACAAATTCACTTACGAAGATCTTTGCAATTTCTAGCACTATAAAAACCAGTTAGAGAATTGTTTCTCCATGAAAGCATTGCAAAAGAGTGCAAGGATGTGTTGAACACTGTAAGAGCTTAGGAATTACTTGCACTTAAAATATTCTACCAAATGTCCGGGCCCTCTGAAGGTCATTCAGAGACAGACGAGACCAAACACGCTCATACTTTCAGAAAGTTTGAGAAATTCTGTTCTACACTTTCCTGCATTGTTATCTTCTTTCTCTTCATCTCCCAATTTCGTTATGTCTTCTTATCTTCATTGTATTTCTGTTCTCTTCATTAAGTCTATTGTTTTCTATCTTCTTTTTATTTCTTTTCTTCTTGAGTTGCCTCTGTCTTTCTTTTATCAGCTTTAGTTTTATAATAGTCACAGCTGATAAATGTCACATAACCAGTATCTTCACCCTATTCATCTGTGTATCTCCTTTTCTTTGGGGACCATTCTTGGATTACCTGAGTACTATTGTTGGTTATATAAAAGTAAAATAACATTTCTGTTTCAAAGGCAATCAATTAAATGTAGTCAGGTTGTGATAATAGCATAATGCACAGGCAAAATTATATTGGATCTTTTCATATTTCTCATCGCAATTAGGGCTCAGCTTCAGATTGTGCAGCACCGAGTTCTCCAGTGGCTGCAAGCTCTTCAGCTTGTGTCTCCTCCAGCTCATCATCTCCATTGTTCAGTTCTTGCTCCCTTCTGCTGCTTTCCATCTCTTTTTTTCTGTTTGTAATCTCAATCCTGTGTTAGTTTTTGGGCATCTTTGCCCTCTTGTGCTCTTGCAGGCTCTCTTGCCAATTTGTTATGTCTCCTGTGCATGACCCAGGCATTTCTGAGGAAGCTTCTGTTCTGCTGAATGTTCAGCCCAGAGCTAAGCCACACACAGAAACAGACAGATGCGAATCCTGTGTGTAGGAGACTAGTGCCCTAACACAGGGCTCACCTCTGCTGTCTTTCTGCACTTTTGACAGAAAGTGAGTGAAAAGAAGTGAGGGCACACAGTTCAGAATTCTCCAAATCCACCACAGAGCTCCTTTCTACTTTGTGAAAGAAAAAGAAAAGAAACTGAACTGAAGAGAAAGTTCTGCTCTGTCCCTGCAGACCCAGGTAAGAACATTTCATCGCAGGCAGACTCTCTGAACTCTTAACAAGTTTTGGTTGTATCTGTGCACAGAGATTTTTTCAAAGTCTCTAATCAAATGAGAGAGAAATTTCCTGAGAGCTGTAAAATGCATATCATTGCCATATGGAGGAGAGAGAGCAGAGGAAGAAAAATGGAAGCCATCCTTCCGAATTTCAAGTGCCATCTTCAAAGAGCCTCCCTATGAAATGGTTGTTAGGGCATATTTCAATTGGAAAACCAAGTATACTTCTCTTTCATGTTTTCTGAAGTAGATAAGCTATTTCCTGAAATATTTTTCAAAAATATCCAACTTCTTTTCTGGAGTTAGCCACAACTCAGAAAAGGGTGCATCTAGGGGTGGTGGGATGTATGACTACCACTGCAACTCTGCACAGCTTTACAGAGTCTGACCAGTTAGCACTGTATTTCAACAACTGTAAATAAAGCTCTCTTCATAATAAAAAATAACTTTCTACCTACAAAGCCTGAAGGCAAAGTAATCAGTTTTGTCTGGAGTGACACCAGGGAATTTCCTGACTGCTCTTTATTCATCAAAAAGAGCTCAAGAACATCACAAAGCAGAGACTCTAAGTCAAATCAAAAATTGCTTGACCCTTAACAAAGGAACACTGGAACTCATCCCATTTTCATTCTGGTGACAAATGGTTACATGACATGATGTGTTTCCTCACCACTGAACAATGAGATTGCCTTCATGCAACCATGTTTAGAGTAAAAAGAAAATATTAAATTGCACATCGCACTGAGCAGGAAGAATTACTTCCTCATCTCTTTTAGTAGCATGCAAAGTACTAGGAAAGGTACAAATGGACATATACCACTCTGGAAGGGAGATAGGGAATAATAACCTACTGTTCCTCAAACCTGTGCATGCACTTTGTTCCCTTGCAATGATCATTTCTCCATCTGGCTGTAATAGCAGTATTTCCATCCATGAGGGAATGTAGAAAGTTAAATTTTCTCTCTCAAGTCAGACTATAAGATAAAACTCCAGCAAGTAGCTTCCATCTCAAAATGGATTCTCTCTTCCCATTTGGCAATGCAGAAACTTCATTACTAATCACATTGCTCTGAGGCTGCTGGAAGAACAGGGGGAAGATTGAGAAAAGGAATGATAGCAGTGTTTATGCTCACTCTCCTCTCAAGAAAACTGCCTTTGAAAATGAACATATTAATGCTCATAAAGATATTTGAACAGTGTCAAATGTGAAAAAAAAAATTGATTTTGCCTCAGTAAATGTTTTGTCTGTGGTTAGAAGATTTATCTGTGCTAGTAAATAAGGTAGTACGGCTTTATGAGAGATTTTTGTGATCCTGATTTAATTCTCGTTTAGGAAAGTACAGTTTGAACTAGTTATGAAAACATTGGCAATACAAAAGAAAAAAAAAAAGAGAGAATTGTAACATAATGGAAATACAGTGTTCCAAAGATACCGCAGAATATTTTTTTAAATGGTCTAGAGTAATGAGAAATGTTTTTATTAGGTAAATTCAAAAGGTTTTGCCTTGATTTTGAGACTTTGTGTTTTTGTCATAAAGTAGTTTTTAAAAGCAGATTGTAAATGTTTTCTTCCAGACATATATTTAAATATTTCATAATCATCTGTTTTATTTTTTTAAATTGTATTTCTAACTATCTTTTCCAGGACTGCATTTTAGTAAATATTTAATCAGCCCCTAATAAAATTAATAAAAAATTTTTATTCTCTTACAGTAGTACTATGTTAACTGTAAAAAATAATTCAGTCATGAAGCGTCGTAAGTACAATGTGAAATAAGCGTAGATTACAGCTATAACTTCATTTGTACTACAGGCACAAAGACATACATGAGAATGGAGAGCTACAGACAGGCATCATAACACCTTGAGCAAAAGGCTAGCCTGGAAAATAACTTTGGCCTCTGAAACTATATTTATACTGAAAGAAAATGAATAAAACAAAGCCCTGTGAATGTGAAGATCTGCCTAATTTTCAGCTGCAGGCAACTAAGCCTGTCCTGATCATGTTCAGTGTACAATTTTATGCCAAATCTTTTGAAATTTTAGTGTGGGAGATAAAGGGACATGGCCAGGCTCTTTTCAGCAATCTGTGGGGACAGGACAAGAGGAAATGGCCATAAACTGGAGCATAGGAAGTTCCACACCAATATTCAAGAGAACTTCATGGTGAGGGTGACAGAGCACTAGAACAGGCTGCCCAGGGAGGTTGTGGATTCTCCTTCTATGGAGATATTTAAGATCTGCCTGGATCAAGATCTCACCTGTGCAACCTGCTCTAGGCAGCCTGCATTGGCAAATTGGTTGGATTCAGTGATCTACGGAGGTCCCCTCCAACCCCACATTCTGTGATTCTACGAAACATGTTACTAGGAGATAGACCTCTTCTCCTAAGTGTCTCTTGTCAGGTCATTTCCATTGGGTGAGTTCATTCCCTGTGATTCCCCTGGGGAATGCACTTCTATTCTACCTTCTCCTCTCTTCTGTACATTCACAGGTCCTTCTTTCTATGTGCCCACCTAGGGCAGCAGAGCCAAAGCCCGAATCCATGTCTCTGCATACTTGCATACTCACCAGCAGTATGGAAGCAGTATGGGGCTTAGACTTGTGTCTTTTCAGCTCGTTGGTCTCTGGAGCCACCTTTAAGCCAGAACTGAGATCAACACTCTAATTTTACCCTTTAAGAAAGGAGAGACAAATTACTAATAACTGAATGAAGATCAATTCCTGAGATGAATACAGAAAGTTGATACTTTATAAAATCACAACTGGCTTACATAGCAGTAGAAGCTACAGGCCTGCACATTCTTCGAACATCATCCTCTGTGATCCTAGTGGGGGGGCAGAGAAGATTTTAAAAAGACATGACCCCAAGGCAGTGAAGGAGACACTAATGAGAATTTGGAGAAGGCTCTGGGGAGACCTCATTGCAACCTTCCAGTCATTGAAGGGAGCTTATAAGCAGGAAGGGGAATGTCTTTTAAGTGATATTGGTAGGATGAGGGAGAATGGTTTTAAACTAAAAGAGGGAAGGTTTAGGTTAGGTTTTAGAAGGAAATTCTTTACTGAGAGGGCAGTGAAGCACTGGCACAAACTGCCCAGAGAAGTTGTGTGTGCCCCATTCCTGGGGTGTTCATAGCATAGTTTGAATGGGGCCCTTGGCAACCTGGGCTGGTGGGGGGCAGCTCTGCCCACGGCAGGGTTGGGTCTCAGTGCACCTTAAAATCCCTTTCAACCAGAGCCATCCTGTGACTCTGTGATTCTACAAGCTCAAATTTTTATTTTTATTATTATTTTATTTTTAATTACTACTATGCTAGTAGTAATTATCCTAAGTGGATGAAATCTAAGCTAGAGAGTACATGATCTTTAAGAAGTGTTGGAGAAACCAAAAGTAGCATGTTTTTGTCTTCTTTTGTTTTAACAGCATTTTCTTCTTCATTTATTTTATTCTTCTACTGACTATCAGCCTTGCTTGCAGTTAATTATTTTAATGAGGTTTTGAATGATTTTTTTCTACTGTCCTATTATCTCCACTCACGTCACTAAATTAGATCAGCACATTCTAACAAATGTGAGAAGTACCACCACCAAAATAAAAGAAAAAAAAGAAAAGCAGAATAACTGGTATATCACAAACACAATAAATATAATAGCATTGTTTAATGCCAGGTGGGAGAAGATCACATAGGTTTATCAGATAGTGGGGAAATTAAATCTACAGAGGAGCATGGTATCATTCTGTTGATTTGTCCAGGTCATAAACATAATTGCACATGGCTCAGAGCTCTGCTGCTCCCAGCAGTAAACAGGGGAAAGGTGTGCTGCATCTTGACACAATTAAGTCAGACAGCAAGGAGTTATTCCTTTTGCAGAACAGCTGTGGCAATGGGATCTTCTGCCCAGTGGGCCAGCAAAGATGTATCTGGGCCTGTGTTTCTGGAGAGATGCTCTCAGTGGGAGCATCTTGTTACAGACCTTCAACAATACTATGTTTTACGGTCATATCCACACCTGGACTACATAAGGAGAGGGTTTACTCAGTCCCCACACAAGCATATCCTTAGAAATATCCACCTGAGATATACAAAGCAAGTCATAACCAGGAGATAAACACCAGCTCATGCTGCAATGGGCAGTATCTCAAAGGAAGGTACCACTCTTCACCTACACTGAGCACTGTGCTAAGTCTTCTGCAGTTGGAGAAAGAAGATAAATTACTTTCCAACCTGCCTCAAAACCAGTCTGTGCCTCAGTCTGAGACTGCACTGTTTTTCACAGTCTTATAAGAAGATATCATAGACTCACAGAATCACAGAATGGTTTGTGTTGGAAGGGATTTAAAAAACAACTCATTTCCAGCCCCATGCCTTGACAGGGCTTCCACCCAGCAGCTCAGGCTATCCAGGGCCCCATCCAACCTGGCCTTGGGTGCTTTCCGGTATGGGCATCCACAGCTTCTCTCAGCAGCCTGTGCCAGAGCCTGACCACCATCTCTGTGAATAACTTCCCCCTGACATGTGACCTATATCTTCCTTCCTTTAGTTTAAAACCATCCTCTCTTGTCCTATTAGTATCTATCCATGTAAAAAGTTGATGTAATAATGCAGTCTTCTAAAAGAAATTTGCCTCCTGACATCCAGATGTGATGTGTTCTGTAGTTATAATGGTGAAATAAATAGTTAAATGCCTTTTTAGAAATTTAAATGATGGTTTGATAATACTGTACCATGAATAGTAATTTTTCTTTCATCCAGATGATTGCCTTAATATTATACAAAGCCTGTCTGATGCAAATTAACCATTTAAATTCACTTACCCCTGCAACCTTTTAATTTTTTTGAAAGCATAATTTCCATAGAGATCAGTGCTTATTTTCTAGTTTTGGAGTAAAATTTGTCCGATTCAGTTCTGCATAAATAAATCCTTTGTAAGTCTCTGTCTAAAAACTAGTGCTCACCAGAAAAACACCCCTACAAACCAAAGCTGATGGCAGTATAAAGAATGGATGAAAGGGTTCAGATTACATTTAAACTGGGGCTAGAAATAGGTTTCTCAACCACAAATACATATAAAGCTGTCTGCCTTGCTTTTTGGACAAACATACTTTGTTTTGATTCAGAACAACAATGCCATTGAGTTAGCAGTTAGATTTATGATCAAGATATATTCCAGTGCAGAACATTTATTTTGCTCCACGTCTAACATCTTATTAAACACCTCTCTACTCCAGCAGAATTAGAATTAATCCACTGGCTTTGTTTTACTTGCAGTTTTGCTTGTTCACGTGCCGTGTCCAGAAAATAGAGCAAGAGTGAGTAATTGCCAGTCTCTCCCGTCCAGGGCCTGAACCTGCTGCTGTGCACATTTCTTAGTCTGAATTTCTAATCCTCCTGGGCTTTCATGATTCATAGGCAGTAGCTCTGGCAAACAAATCCCATGCTGTGTTCAGTCCCAAGGAACCAGTAAGAGCTGTGCTCAGGTTTTCAGAAAAGGACCTCTGTTTTTCATTATGTACATTGCAGAGCAGATGGAAAAGACATACTGGTTTTGCAGGCCCTCCACCTCAGACACTTTAGAGGTTAATGCAGCAGTGTGCTGCGCTTTGGATTCAGCAGTCAGACAGATAAGTTTACTGACCCCTAAGAAAATGGCATTTTTATTCTTGTGTGAAGAATATTGATTTGGTTTTGTGCAGATGTCTAGTGCCCTTAACTGAAATTCCATAAAGGAATGCATTATGATGCTCCTCAGCCTCTGAGTTTTCTCGAAAAGAAAGTAAAGAATATCCAAGAGCCATCATATTACATATGGTATGCACTGTGCTTAGTTACTGTGTTCAACCACAGAGAAGTATCTTTTAGGGATGAATAAAAGCATTCAAAATCTAATGAGAAAAAATGTCGGATGAAGAATTTTAGTACAATATACATAACAATTATTACATATAATCACTACATTCTGCATAAATATTTGGCCAATATGATACTCCCTTTTATGGAAAATTCTTTTTTTCCAGGTAACTATAACAAAGTGCTGCTATGCTACAATACAGGGATTTACAAAGCTTGACAATGTTCCCTGCTGCACCTGCAAGTTTTATTTTATTTGTATTATAATAAGAAATGCTGAAACATGACTGGTCAGCTGCCAGGGGTGCTTACAGACCAGGTTGAACATGTCTGTGATCCACTGGTAAGCTCAGATCTTAGCATGTTTGCAGAGAAACTCATTCTTTACTTCTCCTTTGGTAAAAAAAAATCACTTTTAAACTGTCTATTTCTCCAGGCTGCAAGAGAACCAAGATGTCCTCACTTTTATTGCAGTAAGAACAGTAGGAACATGGCAGTATACATACCTACAATGGTAGGGATCTGCCTTCTATGTCCTAGCCTAAATTCTTTTCCTCCCATCATCACCTTCATGGATGTGTTTGCATTCCTTTACCATCATACATATAATTGAAATTAAAGGCACTTTGCAATTAAATGGTAGTATCTGTTCATATTTTTTTTGTTTATATGCGCATAAGTTATATGCACATACCACACACACACACATGTATATATATTAAAGTGATACCATTACCATTTCAGTTGTTGTGGCATCTAGATTACAATGCCCATTTCTTCCTTTTCTCTCTCTTTTAATATATCTGTATTTCCATTTAGGAGAAAAGAAAATAGTATACATATACAGTGAGGGACGACCTGTGTTCTGGTGGTGTAAAGCAGGCAGTGAGGCTGTGGGAGCTCTGTGTTAGGAAGAACATATAATTGTCATCTCACTGTTATTGCCCCTGAGACCATAGTTCCATAGTTCAGGAATAGATGCATGCAGGTTCTTAACCCTGCCTCATATAATAAGGCACTTGAAAATATCCTTAGATTGTAAGAATCAGTTTAATAGTCACTGTGCAGATTTTATTCACTTTTAGTTACGTGATTAAATGTTTTTGTTGGACAGATTCACAGCCACTGGCTCAGGCAAGATGCAAGTTAGTGCCACATGTATGGATGTACCCCTCCAGCCATCTTTTCTCTCAATCCTGATATTACCTATGAGATTAAATACAAGAATGATCAATAACTGCCTACTACTTGTTTACTTTGCTATATGCATCCTTTGATAGAGGTATTGTATCCACATTTTTCACTAAAGACTGTCCGTTGGGCCAGTCCATTAATATATTTGTGTTACAATTTAATTATCAGCTGGCAATATTAAATGACAACTATACAGCTGGATGTTATTACAGAATTTCTTCAGGGCTGACAAACATAATTTGTTAATAGGCTCTTCCTTCATCAGTCATCTGCTTTCTGTGGGATGCCAGAGCCCTGAGGCCACAAACAAACCTTGATGGTGCAAGCAGCCTTGCCTGAAGCACCTCTCACATCCTGTCAAGGTCCCAGGGGCTCTAGGCAAGATCATTTATGGTCCTTCATAAATGATTTTCAGGGCTGGTTATGATGGTCTGTGGCCATGTCAGCTGTGTCTGGCCAAGGGCCCTGGTGGCCTGAACCCCAATTTGCAGACTGTCTTTCTGACTAGAACTTGGACCCAACTTATCCTCATGTACATCCCTAGTGGTCTAGGCTCTTGACTGGATCTGGACACCATCCCTTCGTCTGTACAGAGCAGACACCATGGCGGAGGGCATTATTTCTGCAAGAAAAGCATCGTACTTGTGTGAGCCTCTGTCTACTGTTCCTAGGCATGGTTTACTTCATCACACAGTACTGAAGACTGCCGAACAAACGTCATCTACCACAAAACAAAACATTTCTCATTTCCTTAGTGTGGACAAGATAGGAGAAAGGAGAAATTGAGGGAGTAGGACAAAGAAACCAGAAAGAAGAAATTCCCACTGATTGTGGTATGGTCCTTTCTGTGGTGATGCTGACAGAGAAGATCTGCCAGCTGTCATGCCTGTGGAAACTGGCAATATCAGTTTGTTTCTCACTTTTGATTGTCTATTTCACATTACTGTGCCTGTTACAAGGAGTTATTTTAAAGGTTTGACACCTTCAATTTCAAAATTTCCCCAAGCGTGCATATATTCATGAACGCAGACACAAATAAATGTCATTGCAAGATGATCTAATCCCTTTTATTTTACTTTCCTATATTGTTAGTAAGGAAATACATTAATGCTTCATATTGACTTGTACTAGCTTCCAGCTCAGGGCGGATCCCATGGAGCATTGAGAGCCCCTGAAAAGCATTGAGGTCTGCCAGTGGCTCCAGAGAACACTACGCAGCAGTGATAGTTACTTGCATTGCTTGAGGATTAACCAGTTCCTGCTGTAGTCTGGCTCCTGGAGAATAACCAGTGTTCTGTCAGATAGAAAAGAACAAGGAGGCTATTATAGATGTTGAATTATTTAAAAAAAAAAAAAAAAAGTGAAACGCGCCTGCAAGTGTTCTTTGAAAACAAGCATTTCTAGCTAATGATGCATTTGTGATTTTCCAGCTGTATATTTTATTTTTCCTTTGGCTCCTCACGAAGCCTAAAAATAGAAGTTGACTATTCTGTAGCTATTTTTGGGAATGGAGCTTATAAGTCCTGCACAGATGTACATTATTTAGATAGGTGTGAACTTCCTCAGCCAAATTGCTTTATTTTTCCAACTCATTTTATCCCTCTTTGGATTTTTCTTTTTTAATTTATGAAAGGATGTGGTTGAAGTGGTAACGAAGTCTGAGCTGAAGGCAGGCAGGAACCAAGCAAGATTTTTACTTGTCACCCTGCTGCTACAGTTTTTTTCACCTTCACCTGTGTTATTGCTGCACGGGATTCTTCAGATACTCATGTAATGAATGTTTCCTGAGAGATCAGTACTTTAACAGATATGTCTAAATTAATAAGCAGATGTAACTAGTAAGTTACTGAATAGTTCCAATGTAGATTTAAAAGTGCTTATTTTTTCCAGTGTGCCTTGCACCAAAGCTGGAAACTCTCTTTTCATCACTTTGCAGGCAGTGTTAAGATTATCCCTTCTATAAGAGACATTAGGCTGGACAGGTGTCACATTTCCCAAAACAAAAATTTTGTTTGTGTGTACAGTTGGATCCTGTAGACTCCACATGGATTTCTTAACAGTGCTTTTTTTGTGGTAACAAGTAAAAATAAATATCTTCTGAACTTAAAACCAGAAAATTCTGGAGGTAGTGAATCTGGAAGAAAATTTAGATTTGTTAGTTGAATTTGAATGATTTTAGTGATTTTCCAAGAGACCGAGGGAATGAAAAGGTCATGGACATTTAAAATAAATAAATAAATACTACTTCTGTCCTTAAACCACCACAAATGCAATAGCAAACAGATATATCCTCCTTCTTTCCAAGTACTTAATGCTCTGTCTATTTCCTAAGTAATATTACCAGGGTATTAAAACGTTTTCTGAAATAATATGAACAAGAAACATTGTTTTTAGAGGTTAATACAGAGCCCAAGAAGGGGAAGGAAATTACAGTGCTATATTTTTAAATTAAAGGTGAACAGATCAACAGATATGAAACATATCTGTTTGCAGTTTTCATTATGTTGTGTTAGCACTTAATAGAAGGAAACAAGAAGGAAGTGATAAGATAAATACAGAGTATATTAGTGTTATAGAAAATGGTGAGCATGCTGGAGGAATGGAATCACTCAGTAAAGACAGCTAAATGTTATTTAATATTCATATGCAGATATAATACATGTCAAAGCACTGCATAAGAAGGACCATTTGTCAGGAAATAAGAGATCTCAGGAAATTCAGATTTTTCATTTAAAATTCAGTGTAGAAAATAAGCCTGTAGACATACAATAAAGATGTCAGTCATGACCCACTGCAGTATGAAATAAAGTCAATGTGAGTTGTTCTTATTCTGTGGGTCCCTCATTTGGTCCTTTGTGCTTAATTATGATGATAACTTTTGTTTTCTTACCACCTTCTCTAGACTGAGTGATTTTTTGAGAGGAAATCATTGAATTTGTAGTGCCCTGTTAACAATATTCTGTCTTGCTTGTTATCTTGGATGCTGTGCATAGGTTGAGTTCTCAAAGCAGACTGAGTCTGAGAAACATCAACTTTTGAAATCTTCCTCAAATACGTACATAAGGGCTTACATTTAACAGCTTAAACATCCAGACAGGAACCTACTATTAAGCACTAACCTTTAAAAATGTTAGCTGGCTCTAACAAGGCTAATGTTTGGACCCGTCTAATATGCAATAGTCAATTTCCTGGTAGTGTATCTTTATAGTAATTAAGTCACTCTTAACAATCTCTCCTTTATTTTACTATATGTAACAACAGAAGTGGTAATTATGAGCAATACCACAGGATTAATGCTAAAAGCAGATTCTAGCAATGATGTATTTGGCACTCTAATGACAAGCTGTACTGCAGACTGTGTTGCTAATCTGTACTGCTGGAAATGCGGTAGCACATTAGAATAGAGCTGCAACTATTGATAAATTGTCTGTCTGGATTCCTTCTGTCCTTTGGCCTCAGTACTGGTGTGTGAATGCATACCAAACCAGACAAAAGGTCAGGATATGTAGAACAAACAGGCAAACTACCTACCCAGCAAAGTTACCACAAGCTCAAGCCATTGCTCTTGGAATTTGGAGGTGAATGAAAACAAATACATAAGAACAGATTATAACCACAGGATAGGCAGAAAAGTAATGTTTTTAAAGTTTGCCCTATATTTCAGCATTAAGTGGGTTCTTTGCATGAAAATTGCCAAAGATATGTGAGCAGAAAAATGAACGGTGCTTATTTCTTTTGAGAAACAGTCCAGTTTCTGATTGTGCGGCAGTACGAAGTGAGAAAGTACCTGCCAGTGGATTGTTCTGCTAGGAGTTCTTTTTTTCAGCTGTACAGAGATGACATATCAAGAAAAACAGAAGGAAGATGTAAGCATGAAAATGAGAACAGTGGACTACAGCAACGGTATAGCAAGACTTTCCAGAAAGATAATGAAAGAGTGATACAAGGAAGGAGACATTCTGGCTACAGAGACTTATTGTTAAAACACATGAATAATCCTCAAAAACACACACACAAAAAAAAGAAAGCAAGGAAGCAAGAAGGAAAGAAGGAAAGAAGGAAAGAAGGAAAGAAGGAAAGAAGGAAAGAAGGAAAGAAAGAAAGAAAGAAAGAAAGAAAGAAAGAAAGAAAGAAAGAAAGAAAGAAAGAAAGAAAGAAAGAAAGAAAGAAAGAAAGAAAGAAAGAAAGAAAGAAAGAAAGAAAGAAAGAAAGAAAGAAAGAAAGAAAGAAAGAAAGAAAGAAAGAAAGAAAGAAAGAAAGAAAGAAAGAAAGAAAGAAGAAAAGGAGACAGTGAAGCTCCACTAAGATTTAGAAGTTCAGGTGTAGTCAATCTGGATCAGTGCTGTAACTGCTTGAAACTACTCATTTATTTTGAGGAAAAATGAAAAATAACTCCATCTCATACAGGCAAGACTTAAAACAGGTGACATGTTGTGGACAACTGAGCTTTACAGGGTAGATCTATCATTGTAAGAAATGCAAAGATATCTGCAAGCCCCATCAGTACTACTACTCTGATAGAGGCTGTGGTCTTTTCCTCAGACAAAAAATTGGACAAGACTAGAAGGAAAAAAAAATAAACACAACCAAAAAAAAAAAAAAAAAACCATGAAAAAAAAAACCAAAAAAACAAACAAAAAAACCCACCACAACAGACATAAATGAGAAATGCTAAACTTACGAGATCATCAGTTAGGAACTCTTACTGCTAGTGGGGATAAGGGAAGACAAAAGGAAGAGAAACTTAAAACAAGGTCCCGTTCCTGAAGAGTAGCTGGAGCAACAAGAAGCATTTGCAAACAGACTCTGCAATAATACACAAAGAAATTGACATGCATAGGCCAGGAAGCTGGGTTTATGTTTTTACATGAAAGGGCAAAATCTCATCTGATTTATTAAGGTGCAGGAATATAGTCGGCAGGGTGGGGAAAGGCTTTTTTTAAATTTGAATTTTTAAATAAATTGAGGCAACTGAGAGCTTGCATTGGTTTATAAAAGAGAGGGAGAGAGAAACACAAAGCCTTGTACGTACCTCCTTATACACCTTCTATAAGAAATGTTCAGTGATGCCATTTTCACTCAGGTGAGATTTACCCTACCCTGTCATATCTGCACCCTGCCTATTTTTTCAGCATTGTTGTTTTTTCACTAAAGCTTCATTTAGCTCTTTTCCTGCCAACACATCCCCTTTTTGTGGATGGCAGTCCTTTCTCAGGAGAACAGACTCATGCTATCATTAAATGGCAACTGTTCTGCACCAGCAGCTTTTTTTTTTTTTCATATAGCAAATCCACATTGATTCCTTCAGAGAGATTGGAAGAAGGCTGCTTTTCTCCACTAGGTGCCACTGAAGGCTAGAGGAGCTAATATGTCCTATGAGGAATATTTGCCTTGTCTGAAATCCAGAACTCCTGGATGGGGTTTCAAAGTGATTTCAAGCATGTGGAAGTTATGTTCTTAGTTCCTTTGCAAATCCCTGGAAAATGCCATCTTTGGAAGCACACAATAACTATGTTAAAAGCTTAAATGGGAATTTGACAATAACATCAGTGTTTGTATGACTGTGAAGGCTGCTTTTCAGGCTCTGATCAGCTGGGCATGGCTCACAATCATCAAGAGATGGCTTATGGTGGAGTAGGATCATGGAGCACTGGAAGGGATAAAGCTACTTCTGCCACTTCCTTTTACAAATCCAGTGCTATACATAAAATCTGTGTTTGGGATGTATTAAACTTGCACTGCAGAAGAGAGAGTATTCATGACATTTACTAGAAATTTTGCTATTAATGAGTAAATTTTTAAGAGGTTTAAAAAGAAAAGTTTATGAAATTTTGCATGAGCTAGAAGTTGAAAGTGTTCAAATAATTTTTTTTTTTAATGATGGCAATATAAAAATACTGGCATCAGTTCAGATTTACTTCCAAGTCTGACAACTGCAAATATGCTCTGTAAAATTTTCTATATGAGGAGTGAAGGAATTTGAAAGAAAATTTTACAACAGTCAGAGCAATCAAGTGCAGTTTTTATTTCGATCCGATGTCGTGCAGTAGGAGGGCAAAGGGGTGTAAAATGAACATTTAATCTAAAGTTTGTGGTAACAGAATTATTAAGAAATTTCTAAAAAAAAAAAAAAAACAACAAAAAAAAGACACCTTTATTCTTTAGTGTCAGAAGAGTGAAAATTATCTCTATTTAGTGCCTTATGGAGTTTTTTTGAAGAGTGATATTGTGGTTCTTAAGTAATATGTCACTAGATACCGAGCAGAACAACCTAAAGAAAGAACTGCTTTAGCAGCGTTGTTCAGCAACTTTCTACTAACTACGAAGAAACCAACCCAGCTCAATTTCCCTCTTCAGAGCCTCTTTGGAAGTGGTATCTGGATACAGAGGTATCCATAACAACCTGTCTGAAGAGGTTCTGGCAACTCTGCTTAAATGAAACTCCCTTAAGTAAGCTGCCAGTGGAAGTACAATTATTCTTCCAAGCACTTAAAGCCTTCTGTGTGATTTCAGTAGATGTGTTATTGCCCTTGAAAGAGGTCTTGCAATATTCATGTGAGTGATGTTGAGATCATTTCTTCTTTGTCAATTCCAAAATTTTAAGGAAGGGTTAAAAGGAGGAAGAAAGCCGTACAGTCACAGGATGGTTCAGTAGATCTAATACTGGAGAAGGCATTGTGGCTCTAGGTTTCTGTTCTTGTCCTGTTGAGTAACTTTGACAAATCACTATGACTTTTGTTTCCTTAGATTTTCTCTGTGTAATTTGTATTGCTGATTTTTTTTTTTTTTTTTCTGCCTTTACTCAATGTTTCTATGACAGGCAACTGAAAAAGGCTCTGACAGCTGCAACATTCAGTAATACTGTCACAGCCATGACTGTCTAAAGGAAAGTCTGAAATTTCCTTAAGGGTTTGTGTATCCAAGAGCTTGCTCATTTTCTCTATCTACTGACTTGGTTTAAAATTACAATAATAATAATAATAAAATCCCACAGCTATTTGTGAATCTTACCATGTTTACAGTAGTTCTACAAAGAAATAAAAATGCAGCGCAACACTTCTTCCGACATTAAACATTTGTATATTCACCTTACAGCATCACATTATTCCTTTTCATCTCACACGATTCCTCAGTAGTGCCAAAGAATGACACAATGACTGTTTCTTAGCAGTACCTCATTTTCCCAAGTTCTGTAGTGTATTAACATTATTCCCAATGAACTTAATATGTTCACTTAACAGTCTGACAAGTGCCATATCCTGCCATCGCACTCAACATAATCCTTGCTGACAGTTGGGTCCTTGGTGATATAAAAGTTAGAGTGGGACAAACAAGATCAAAAGTTTTTCAAATAGGAATACCTCAGCTCTGTTCATGTGTATAGCAGCACTTCCTACACTCTTTTTAATGTTACTTCATACTCAAAGATGAAAATGTTAGCATGAGAAGCAGTGATGGACTGCATCATTTGCAATAGAGTTGTGTTTGAGCAAAACAAGGATGTATAGATTTATTGTTTGACACTATATCCAACATCTTGCCCCCTCCCATCTATGCAAGCTGTCAGCTCCTCTAATCCATCAGCCTAAATGGCATTCTGCTCCAGCAGTGTTATTATCTGTTGCACCTGGCAGAGAAATGACACTTTCTGATGGATTTTTTTCACTTAGGTCTATTGTTTTCCTTCCCCTCCCTTTTAAATAAATATCCTGTGGAGTGCAAACTTGGAAGGATTTCAGAGCAAATTTTGCTAGCAAGGATAAACAGAATTCTTTAACATTTATTCTTTTCAAGCCTTGCTGGATTTGTGCTTTGTATCATTGTCTCTGTGTTGATGCAGTCTATCTGTGAACAAGTACACAATGTAGAACAAATTCAGTTTCTTGGTTAGTTCATATTGACTTTTTATTTTTTCCAGACAATATTTTATTGGAGTTACTAGGAGCTGATACTCTCTCAAATAATAAAACTCTACCTATACAGAGCTCAGCTGGCATGCAATAAAGGAAATGGTCCTTAACCATGTTGTCAGCACCAAATTATGTTTGCGTTCTGCTCTGACAGAAATGGGAACCTCTTCCTGTGTCTGTCCACTGAACCGTAAGGCTGCAGCAGTGGTCCCTGAATGTGGTGTAAATGACATTCCTTTCCTGGGGACTGAAGAAAATGATCTCAAGCCCCTTTCGAGTAGTTCCTTGCAACCCAGCCAATGAGAAGAAGTATGCTGAGCACTGAAGAGAGGCAGTCTCTCAAAGTCCCTCTTATCCATTCCTGGATGAGTTTAGCACCAGGACCCAAAGGGAGCTTTTACTTCATGTGGCATAGGTTATAAGAAGTAAGATTACCCCCCAGGCTCTACCTTTTTAACTTCAGCTTCCTCCTTGGAAGGAAAGCAGGGGACATCATTTGTTTTCTCTGTAAGCACAAGGTGGAGCAGATCTGCAGTAGCTCAGGTTTCCAGGCATTTCTATATCAACTTTTTGCCCATTCATTGGTGTCCAAACAGATTGCAAGGACAGAAACAATCTGTAGCAAACAACTTCAGTCTTCCAGACAGCCACTTGATGCTATGTGGGCTGCTGTTTCCAGAGGGCTGCAAAGGTTTCCCTGCAGCAACACTCTGGCTTCCAAAGAGGGAATGGAGAGGCTCTTTTATCTATTCAGGTCACTAGGAACACAAATTGCTACCTCATACTCCTTTAATGTTTAATCAGTGGTATTTATTACTTTGTGATACATGAAGCAAAATGTATACACTGCAATTGATTAACTGAAGCATTTAGTTGAAATGGAAAGATGTATACTGAAGGGGATTTACCAAGCAATAAAGCTGATTTAAAGAAAACAAACCATACAGATATTTTTTTTCCTGCTAATTTCAAGTTAATATATTTATCAATATTTAAAATTTCTTATGTATGCTTGAGAGGAAGATGGTTAAAATAAGTAAAGGCAGAATTGAGATTAGACACAGATTTCCGACATGACTATGGAGATTACCTGACTCAGATTTTCCATGATGCTGGGCAAGCACTCATCCTCCTCCAGTTCCCAACCAAACTGGTTATAACAAGAGCAAAAGCTATCAGTGGATGAATTGCTTCTTCGTGTGTAGAGTGATCAGTGTGCTGATGTCTCTAAGAGGAAATGGGAGAGGAAAAGTTTCTTTTACTTTCTTTATGTGAGCTTCCTTTACTCAGATCACAAGAAATGAGGCAGATCCATCTTTCTTGTAAAGCCCCAATATTCTTCATCACCAGCCCTACGGAAGCTGCATCTAGGAATCAGCAAACCTGTAGTGCCTGAAGGAACGGAATGGGCACTGGGCTATAGGCATGTTTGCTTCATAATAATCAGTGCTTATGGAAAGCCGGAAACTGACTTATGATATCAGATTTTGTTGGAGTCCTCCAGTTGACATCAGGAAGCACAGCTTTGTTCTATTTGTTACCCAAAACTTGTACCAATTTCATATAGAATTGAATAAGAATTAGAATTAGAACTCTGCTCGGTATCTACTACTGGTTGCCAGAAGATGAGTTCATGAAAAGAGGCAGATCCACATCCATGTGCCCAGGACTCCATCTTCCTAATGAGCTGTCATTGTCCTTGCCCCCTCTCCCAGGGAGTCTGCAGAGGGATTCTTCCTCTCTCCTGTGCTGTGCTCCATCTTCCTGCACTGCTGGGTGCTGAGCACTTGTAGGTGGAGCAGATGGAGGGTCATTAGGTCACTCTCCATCAACTTTATCTGATCCTTAATCAGGCGGAGCAGGCTGGAAGCAATTTCAACATCTTTTGCGTGGTACTCTGTTTCAGAGGAAGCTGAAGCCACTGGTCCTGTTCCCTGGAAGTGACAGAGCATGGGCACAGTGAAAGGAATGCAGGCTTATTTTGCAGAGCCCTGCAGGGCATAGAGCATTTTCAGTCTTGCAGGACTGCTCTGGGCAGCCTGTGGAGCTCACACCACCTCTGGCAGGCCCTGTGTTACACAGGGGTCTCCCACTGTGTGACAGCCCTGTGGCTGGGCAAGCCCTTGGGGAGAGCTAATGGACCTCTGGGGTGCTTTCCTTGGAAGTCTTCAAGAATATGGCCTTTATTTTTCCCTGCTCCTCAGCTAATGTACTCTCCCTGAGCGATGCATCTCAATCGCTCGTTTTTCCCTGAGCTCTTCTTACTTTCCTCCAGAGGCCACAGGCAATGATGTGTGTCAAAGCCTTTATGAGGATCCAGGTTATCCTTCCTTGGGCAGGGTTGTTGTGAAGGTAGCCCAGGATGCCATGCAAGCTGTAGGCCTTCTGCTCAGTGCCTGGGGACTGTTGATTTGGGCCCTCTGGAATCACAACCTTTCTGCCCCTGTATCTGACCCATTTGCAGCATTGGAAAGGGCCATGTCAGCAGGGCCCGTGTGAGGTCAGGATCTTGGTCTCCTCTGTATGCTACTCCCAATGATCCTTCCTGCTTTTTCTTCCTGTCCTCAATCGTGATGGGGCAGGAGGTCAGGCCAAACCAGCAGGGCCAGGTAGAGGTCTGGCTCTTGGTCTCCACTGGATGCTGCTCTTTGCAGCTACTTGAAGGACCAGCATTCTATCCCAATTCCGGACACAGCTGAGACAGCTGGCACAAATAGGGCCATATCCAGGAAATGGAGACATGGTCAGAGTGATAGGCAGGAAGAAAGTCAGGCTGAGCTTTATCCTCTTCTCTCCCAGAGAATAATCTCAACACACAAGTGGCTCACACACAGAGCAGAGTTGCAACAGTGACCACCAGGATGGAGTAGCCACTCCAGCTGTCTGAGCTGGGGGAGGCTGCCAACATGACTTGACAAAGGCTGATGTCATGCCCTTCCCTGTGATGTTATGATGACTTTGCCCTGCACTGGCCATGATTCTCAGTGTACCCAGGTGGATTCTCTGGTGGAATTTTTAGATTTGGATCTTGTCAAGGCAGAGGGTCAAAGCTCAGAAAATTCCTCCATGTGCCACTTCAACAAAGCAGGAAATCAACACAGCCGTAGCCGGAAGGTTTTAGAAACCTCCTTGGATGCGAGTTTCATGAAAGACTATGAATGATAGCCAGATATACTCTGCTTTTCTCCTAACTTCATCTTCAGCTCCACTTTGATTTCCCATCAGCAGCATGTTCAGCCTAGCAGATTTAAATACAAGAAGCATGCTTTGCTATTCATTCACAAAACATTACAAATGATATTGTCATCTAGATTTGGATCAACGTGGCTCCTCTGCATTTAAGAAGGCTCCCATGTACCCATTTCAGGGCATGGGGACCCTACATCCAAATCCCACCTTCCCATCCCACCTCTCCTTCCTCCCATCCATGGAATCATAGAATCACTCACTTTGGAAAAGACCTGAAGGATCATCAAGTCCAACTGCAACCTAACCATACTACCCTACCTCTAACAACCCTCCACTAAATCATGTCCCTGAGCACCACATCCAAACGGTTTTTAAACACATCCAGGGATGGTGACCCAATCACCAATCACCTCTCTGGGGAGCCTATTCCAGTGCTTAACCATCCTATCTGCAAAGAAGTTTTTCCTGATCTTACCCTGGCGCAACTTGAGTCCATTTCCCCTCGTCCTGTCACCTGTCACCAGTGAGAAGAGACCAACCCTGCTCTTGCTGCAATCACCTTTCAGATATTGGAAGAGAGCAGTAAGGTCTCCCCTCAGCCTCCTTTTCCACAAACTGAACAGCCCCAGTTCCTTCAGTTGCTCCTTGTAGGGCATATTCTCTAAGCCCTTCACAAGCCTTGCTGCCCTTCTTTAAATCTGCCCAGCACCTCAATGTCCTCTCTGTATTGAGGTGTCCAAAACTGAGCACAGTACTCGAGGTGAGGACTCACCAATGCTGAGTTCAGGGACAGGATTACCTCCCTAGTCCAGCTCACCATACCATACCATTCCTGATACAAACCAGGATGCCATAGGCCTTCTCGGTCACCTGGGCACACTGCTGGCTCATATTCAGCCTTCTGTCCATCAGTACACTGAGGTCCCTTTCTGTCAGGCAGCTTTCCAGTCACTCCTTCCAAGCGTGGGGTTGTTGTGACCAAAATGCAGGACCTGACACTTGGCTCTGTTGATGGTCATACAGTTTACCTTGGCCATTGTTCCAGTCTATCCTGGTCCCTCTGTAGTGCCTTTCTACTCTTCAACAGATCAACACTCTCTCCCAACTTGGTGTCATCTGCAGATCCTAGAACTGTACTACTAAAAGATTTCTCCTGTGTCTCCCATATGGAAAGAGCAACGTCTGAAGAAACAAATCATCAGGGACATTCAAGCAAAAGAGTTAATAGCATTAATCAGAAAGACAACAAAGTCACTGCCCAAACCTGTTGTTGTTAAATCCCGGCTGCTAATTAAACGTTTTTAGCATAAACTGCTTGCCAATTTCTGGTTATGACTAATTCCAGGAGGCTCATTTCATTGCAACTGTGTTCAAATGAATTTATTTGTTTAATAGTTTAAATGCTGAAGTTAAATTATCTTCATTTCAACTGGAAGCATTTTAACCTAGTGCCTTCCCCTTGCTGACTGTCATAATTAAAAGAGCCAGAATAGAGCAACTGTAAGGAAGTCAGTTAGATTGAAAATTTCCTGCAGTACAGTCATAACTTGGAAATGGTAGGCAATAAAAATACGTGATGCATTCTGAAAGGTTTATGGTGACAATTATGTACTTTGTGGGTTATCTAATCCACCAGGGATTGCTTTATAGGGAGCTTTGCCTGAATGTAGTCTGGAAAGGGCAGTGGATAAAAAACATTGGCATGCAAAGAGTTGATAGTGGAACCTATCTGCAAAACTGGTGCAGTTGCTGCAAACCTATCTGCAAAACTGATGTGGTGGCTGTACATCAAATACTGTCAACAAAACGATGTTTGTTAAATAAAAGAGGAAACAAGCAGGTAGGTCAGAGGTGATAGTTAATAGTGTGGAGTTTTTTAATTTTATGACAGAAGGGAAAATAGGTCATCTGTTGACAAATCAATTATCTGTTAAAAATAGCTTTTGTACCAATAAATCTACATTAAAAAAAAAATAAAAATAAAAGTGTATGAAGCTTCTATAGATAAACATCTTCCTCTCTTGGATGGTGTAAATAATTTATCATGCTGAATTTTAAGCTGTCTTCATTGTACTTCTGAGGACAAATTTTCAAAAACTCACTGATTATTTGGGCCCTTATTTTTCTGATTGTTGAAGTTTCTGTCCAGTTTTGACTTGATGCGACAGTAAGCTCCAACTCTCTCAAAAGCGGAAAAAAAAGCTCAGTGTTCATAGAGGCTTAGAAAACAGCATATTCAGTATAATTTTTATAAGATTCAACAGAAAACCCCCCAAAAGGACTAGCAGGCCTGCCTTAGGATAAGTCTAGTGAACCATTCATACTACTTGTAGCATAACAAAATTTTGAAGGTGCAGAGTTTGGGGAGTGATAAGATTTCAGGAGTAAAAAAGATAGGTAATGCAATGTCATCTTGTTGCTTTCTCTTTCAGCAGCTATTTTCTTGATTGGCTTTTCTTCACTTTTATTCTCTACCAAGTACAAAAAAATAAGCAGTAAATTTTTTTCTTATTTGTTCAAACTTTGTGCGACACTTCCCTACTGATAGGTAAGGAAAATTGAACTAATGCAAGAACAAATTTTGTGGATAATTGAAGATTGAGGGCAGAAATGTATGGTGAAATAGCCACTCTTTATTTTCTTTTTTCTCTTTCATGATTCTTATTTTTAACTTTAAGCCTTCTTATTTCAGTGCACATTTTTTTGATAAATTCAGTGACACAGATTTACAAGTGAAGATTATTTTTCAGCTTGTATCTAACATCAAAGCATGTTCTGAGAAATCACATTACAGTTTTCAGCTTAAGATTTGTTTATCACATACATATATATAAGTACAGTTCTGGGTCCAAATCGGAGCCGGCACATCTATTTGTGATTAATCTCTGCTAATAATCCCTTACTCCCTCCTCTTCTACTTCCACTGAAAATTGCTTTTAAATCTATCTTAATGATGTCACTTGTCACCAATGTTACTGCCTGTACTTTAATCACCAGAATACAAAACATTGCTACTTCACCTCTGTGACAAAGTTATTCCAGCTTAATTTTTTGTCTTGGCTATCAGCAGGACATCTTCTGGGTTCTTCTTCTAGGCACAGGACATGAATGTCTTCCCAAACCAGGAACCTTATCTAGTTTCTTTCCTGTGTTACATACCTTTCTTTGCATGGTATATGCCTACTTAATTAGCTAGAGAAGGTTTCTGCTGTGATATTGTCTTAGTCTGTCATATCAGTGCTAGCTTCAATAGATTGGAGAGGCAGTGAAAGGCAAAGAAGTTGTTCATCAACTTGAAAATATTTTGTTTCCCTAAAGCTGTGTTTTCAAGTAAAAGAAAAGCGTGACCAGGATAGAATTAGTGACAATGTGTTCTTCCCCTTGCAAGTTGTTTGGACTCCTTGGAGAGGGGAATGGATTATAAAGAATATTTTAATGTCTGTATGAAACAGAAGAGGAAGGTATAAAATTATTAGTCATGTGCTAATATTGCCTTTGAATTACTTGAGAACAAACACGCAAATCAGTACACGTTTGTGCACAAATTCTTAGAGTATGTTTAAACTCATCTTTCTGAGCATGGTAATGGTATCAGATTATTACCAATCACTCTAGATTCAGATTATGTGCTTACAAATACAAACAAATACGTATCATGTTTTTAAACCATTATTTACCACAGTACTGTCAAGATTTTGGCTGGGATAGAGTTAATTTTCTTCTTAGTAGCTGGTGAGATGTTGTATGTAGGAGAAGAATAAGGTGGATCGAGCAAAAATGCTTAACTTGTGAGCAGTGACTGCATAGAGTCAAGGATTTTTGGCTTCCTGCGCTGATCTGCCTGGGAGGAGCTGAGGTGGGGCACAAAGAGCTGGGAGAGAGCACAATAACAAAATGAGAACAGCTGACCTAAACTGGCCAATGGGACATCTATATCTTATGGCATCATGCTGAACAATAAAACTGGGCGCTGGTCAGTGGGTGGTGAGAAACTGCATTGTACATCACTTGTTCTGTGTGTCCTTTTATATTTATCATTATTATTATTTTACCTTCTTTCTTTTTCCTATTGAACTGTCCTTACTTCCACCCAAGAGTTTTAGCTTTTTCTAATTCTCTCCTCCCACCCACTGAGAGGCAAGAGTGAGCAAATACTTTGTAGTGCATAGCTGCCTGCCTTTTAAACCATAACAAACACAAAGAAACATATAAATGATGAAAATTTTATTTCACATGGTACTTTTGAAGCATTTTTGGGAACTGTTACAGCAGGACATTTGTATTTTCAAGAACCAGACTTACTTTCAGAACATTTCTAAGTGAGAAAGAATTTCTATAATGCTAACTTTTGGATTAGGAAGCTTATAAAAAATATATGGTATATAATAACAAGTTTGCAGTGCATACCATAATCCCCTCTTCTTTCCCCTCCTTTCCTCTTCTGTTCTCTGTCAAGAAGATTCAACCTACATTCTAATCAAATGCTGACTCAGTTACAGATTAATCTGGGTTTAGTTCATTTAAACAAATGATTGAAATTTGCAGGATTAAATACTGCAGGTTAAAAATGTGAGAAATGTCTAAATATTTTTTTTTTTTTTAAAGTAACACATACTCCAATTTTCCAGTATAGCATCAATTAAAGATGTAATGAGGAAAAAAAAAAACCAAAATAGTTACGCCTTTTTATGACTGCTTGGAGCCTAAAATAACACTGCTATTATCAGCATTTGCCTTAATTACCCCTAAAGAGCATCAATAAATAAATCACAAAATATTTCCAAACTGTTTTTCTTCAGTAACAGTCAAAGTTGTGAAACATCATCAAGAATATAATTTACTTGTCTGGACTGATTAAAGTGATGGAACTGGAAAGTACAGAGATCACCAGCTTAAAACATTATGAGACAAATAAAATTGCGACCTGCCTATGAACCTTGTATACTTCAACACAGTGAAGGCTGATATGATTTGATTAATTGTGTTTGAAGAACTCTTGGCGTTAGAAGCTAGTTTTGTTATGTTTCAGTCACCAAGGAAGAGCTTAGAATGCATTTTTTTGTTGTTCAGCTGCAGCTTTCCCTTTTAATAGGAAAATCAGTTAGAAGCTTTGTGGTCACTCAGCCTCACCTTAGCCCCTAGAGAAATCATGGAACACAGTCTCCTGGAGTTCGTTTCCAAATATAAGGATAGCAAGAAAGCAATCAAGAGCAATAAACACATCTTTATCAATGGCAAATCCTCCTTGATCAAGAATGGAGAAATAGCATGTGGTTGAAGAGAGTGTGGTGGGTGTCGTGATTCTCTGATGAGCACTTGTTCCTCATCATGAGTCTAGAAAGGACCTTGTAATTTCCTGAAGTTTTGACATTTCTGTGAGATCTAAAATACAATTCTGAGAAATAAGTAAAGTGCTTCACTCAGCCTGTCCCAAAACCTCCAGAGTCCTTCTATAAACATCTGATATAACCAAAAGCCAGTAACAACCGTGCCACATAAGTCAGAAATTCACTCTTTAAAAACAGAAGTGGTATTGGCTTCCTATGGTGTTTAAATATAACTGTGGTAAATTCTAGTCAGAACACCAATGCACATACTATAAAAGGCAGACTCTTCTACTTCCTGAGGCAAATCATCTTAGCTTGCAGTTTGTTTTGCTAGTCAACTCTTACTGGATTATTTTTTTCCCCTGGATATTTTCCACTGTAGTTCTGCTTTTTGAAAGTATGTTTCCATCTTTCTTCTTGTCCACTTTAAATGGTCATCACTTAAACCAGATTTGGCTGGTAAATCTGTTCTAAGCAGCTTGCACTGAATGCTAATTCATAATTCACAGAATTCATTACTCCCTGAATTAAGTTACTATATTTGGTATCGCTCTTAAATTCTAATGGTAGTACTGGATCTTACCTCAATTTTGACAAAGTATAGAGAAGCATGGAGACCAGATTCTGAGTACTCACAATCATATAGATTGTCTAGCCCTTTCAGTATGTAAACTTATGCTTTTACTGGAAAGTTTGAGTGCCTTGCATCTCTCTAGGAATTAGATAGCAAACTGACTCTTACAGCAATGTGGAAGTTTGCCCATAAGGATTTGAAGAGAAATCATTTAGGCAGCATTCACCTTCCTGAGGTATCAGAAACATTCCTGCAGTTCTCTGCAGAACTACTCCAAATTTTTGATAACTCTTTCAGGGACAAAAATTAAGTGTTATTATAATTTCTGTAAGGCAATAGTTACGTATTCTGGCTACTAGTGTACAGACTTGAAAGGATCTTGATTTCAGGAAGCAGAAAAATCAGAGCGAGAGCCCATGCTCTCCAATGGACATGAAAAGAGTCCCACTTACATCTGTGAGATTTGAAGCATTCCAGAATGAACACTGAGTAAATAAACTTCTTCCCATCCCTTCCATTCTGAGAACTGAAATTTCCAGGAAGGATGAAAACTTCAAAATTCAGTTCAAAATTATGTTTCCATGGAATCTGCCTTTTTTTACAATAAATATTCTATCATTTTTTCACTCAGCCTTTCTATTTTGCTCCTGCATCAAACAGGTTTTGTGTGTATTTGTGCATCATATGTCTCGGGTCTGCCAATTCAAATTGCTTCACAAAGAACAATTTCAGAGTCTCAGGATTAAAGCCTGGTTCTTTTTATTATTTCTTCTCTCATAAAATCTTGGACAGCCACTCTGCAATTTGTACATGGCTATCACACAGAGCAGAAGGCACCTACCATGCAGCTTGATGGATCTCAAAGTTCAGATGTGTTGTGCAAGAAGGCAACCCCATGCCAGTTTGTCAAATTGACTTGCTATTTGTAAGTGTGATACTGATATGGTTAACACAGATAAATCTCTCTGTTCCTGCAGGCAGCTGTTGAAGGATGATTCAAAATAACTCTTTAGATCAATTCTCCAACTGGTTGTTTAGCAACACCTTGCAGGGAATCATAGAATCATAGAATGGCTTGTGTTGGAAGGGACCATAAAAATCAAGTAGTTTCCATCTCCTGCTGTTGGAAATTGTTGTTTCCTCTGCACAGCAAGTTCAAGACATTCCCCACCTTGCCACAGGCTGGTAGGGATCTTGAAGTGAGCTCTGTATGCATGTAGGCAATCTACTAATCTCAGTACAAAGGTTGTTTCTCATTGGGATGTGATTAAGTATTATGCTTACCTTTTATTTTACATAATGTATAAATCTAGGCTGCTGTAGAAGTATGTCCTGCTGGACTGAAGGAGCTAAATCATGTATCTCAGCAGGCTACTCCTCAAGACACTAGGCAGGAAAAGTGGAAGCACAGCTGAGATCTTTCCTCCTTCGTGTCTTAATCCTATGCAAAAAACACCGCTTGCAATTATGTTGTACTATTGATGTTTTGTTCCATGAGCTAGGAAAATTAGTTTTGTGTAATGGAGGATCACGTCTCTTGGTAGAAGTTATGATGATGAAGGCACAAGAGAAAAAGTAAGGGCAAAAAACAGTCAACTCTATGTTTTATCTCAGTAACTGTGGGGAAAAAAAGCCACCAACACCAGAGTTTTGTTCCTTCCCCAGGACAATGACCACTTTCTTCCTGTCTGCAACTTTTTTTGGAAAGGATTTCAGCTATTCATCAGGACATGGTTTTAGGCCTTCTTGTTTTTTTTTCATGCTTCTCATTTCTTGGATGACAATCCTCAATGTTTGATAAACTCACAAACTCCTCCGAAGGAAAGCACATTATGAGAATTTCACAGATGGAAACTGGGAGTATGAGTCATATTAGAGAATCATAGAATCATAGAATGGCTTGGGTTTGAAGGGACCGCAAGGACCAAACAGTCTACCTATCAAATCCATATTTCTCCAATTTAAAGATGAGGATGTGGTGGCAAACCATGTTAAAGACCTTGCAGACATCTAGGTAGGTGACATCCCTTGCCAGGTGAGGTTACAATGAGACCTTTCTACCTCATCATAATTTGATGCTGTGGCAAAGGCCCAGGTATTCTTTGAGGCAGCTTATTGCCTTGTAGGCTGAACGAGTTTTCATATTCAGTAGACCACTCAGCTTATTCTGACAATTCTTAACAAAAATGACCACAATCTATTTCACTTACTGCATCAAACCATGAGATGGTCCTAAAATAAATTTAAAAATATGCATCTGAATTTTGAGGTGGTTTTAGTTCAGCAATATTTTCCAATCTTTATTCATATTAAAACATTTAAAATACAGTTTTGGAATGTGACTTTCTACCCAGTGCAAAGTATAAACATAGCAATTTGTCTGAGACTTGTCTTTTCTCAGGGCACAAGACAACAACTTTGTCCAGGTTCCCCAGAAATTAAGCTACAGAATAGCCTGATGTCCTAGCTTTCTTGCTGGGAACATGGCTGAAATGCATTATCCTTCTCTTTTGATCTCTCCAGCCAAAAACAAGTATGAGGCAAGGGATAAAGGGCTTAAAAATGGCAAGATGCTTCTTCAGTGTGAGATCAAGATGGTAATGTGGTGTGCACCCAAACCTGGCAATGTAAAATTGTTTCAGTGATCCCCACATCAACCAGTGCAGGTAGCACACTTTCTTAAGGCTACAACAGAGTGATGTGATTTCTAGGAATTTGAAAGGATCATAGTTGTCATTCCCACTATGGACAGTCTAAAATATAGGTATGAAATGCCAGCTGAGAGAAGATAGATCCTTGTCTTGCTCCAATTTATTGGAGGGAGAGAAGATTCTTTGATGTAGGTATACCTATAGCTATACCTATATATGACGTGAGATTAAGAAACAACAGTTTAAATGTAGGTCTGACCAATTTAGTACAAATCTTAATCAATCAAGAGGATGGGAGAGGGGAGGTCGGTGTCTATTGCAAATTGAGGCAATGGGAAAGGAAAAGCAGGCAATAGGAAAGATAGGAAAGAAGCAAGAATTACGTAAAGTGGGAATAGTCTCCACCAAGATCCAGCAGTGTCCCGTTGCACCTTTCCTATGGTTGGAGGCAAATTGCAGGGGGAGAGAGGCAGCAGAGTGACTGGCCTCAGGCAGCAAGCAGGTAGAGTGCAGAGCAAGTCCAGGAGGAAAAGGCAGGTCTCAGAGAGAAGGGCCAAGAGGGTCCATCAGCATGCAGGTATCACCTCATGAAGCTTCTGATGTCAGACACCTTCCCTCATGGTTGTTGGTCCTTTTTTTATCCTTCTTCTTCTGCCAGTGTGGCATTCTTGGGAGCTAGGGTAAGAGTCATGTGCAGTAATCATATAATCAGTGATCACAGATTCATGCCTTAGTCACTTTAACAAAATAACAACTTCATATGCTACATAGGTGAAGGGAAAGCATTCCTACAAACTAGCTGTTATTATTTTTTTAAGCTGCTTGTGTATAGTAGGGTTTTCAGAAGCAAGCTCCTGTTTAACAGGCAGTGATATTTTCTGTAGCTAAAAACTAAAAAAAATTCAGGGCAAAATACAAAGCATGTGACAGGCAGATTTATGCAGCAATTGTCCTCTAATTTGGAGAGAGTGATGTGCAGGTTATATCTGCCTACTGATTCAAGAGCTCCAAAATCCAAGGCAAGCACCAAGTTCTGGGTGCAGTCCAGTCATTAAAAAGGCAAGTTGACCATGCTGCAACATAGAGAAACTATCCCTATTTGTATCTCTGTAAATAGCGTTCCTGTTAAAAATGCCTAAGATTCATTCCAAAATTCATTCATGCCAAATTTCTAGAATCCAATGTATGCTGAGAAGAAGACTTGGTACGGGGATTTTCCAAGAAATTAATTTCTTCCTATGTAGTAAAAGCAGCATCGCATTGACTACCTCCGTGTGAAGAGAGAGAAAACACTTGCTCGCATCCGACAGCACTGCAGACTTTCAAAGCAGCTGTATGCATCTCTCAAAGCTTCTGACTTTTTTAGATTACTGCCACCCTTATCTAATGCTCCGATATTCTTGGTTGGTAATTAATTTCCACATTTTATTTTGAACCTGCTGTTCTTCAGTTTTAATGTTTTCACCAGTTACAAAAGAAGATTTCAAAATGTGGTAGATTTCTCTGCTTTCTTAACATATAACAAAGAAGTATCAGATGTTATCAGAATTTCAATTCTCATTGCTCAAGCACGGATGTTAAAGGCTCTAGTAAAAGCGTGCAAACAAATTTGAAGTTACAAGTGTTTGAGGAAAGTTTTCTTTCATGCAGCAATTGGTCTGGGTATGAAAACCTTTTATTTAGGTAAATACATTTCTTACAGTCCCTTGGATATTTGTCACGTATCAACACAGAGCATTTCAATAAGCATTTTCCCATCCAGAGGGAAAAATCTCCTATTAACCTGTTAACTTCAGGGCAAGGTAGCACACTGTCAGGCTTATCTGGTGGAACTTGACATTTACTGAACTGAGTTGTAAATTGGTGATGATGCTAGAACAGATTCTCTGTAGCCTATGGAAAGCCAATGTAACACTCTAACAATTTTAAAAGATGGGAAAACAATGAAATGCTCCAAGGATATGGCTGAGTTTCATCTGCTTTCAAGATAATAACCTATTTATTTTCATGCCATATGTTTGGGGTGCAGAATTGGAATCCTAAGTGACTGCAAGGCTTAGAAGAGTCTGAAGAAAACTGCCAATTTTATGATCAATGGCTGAGATGAAAGCATGCTCTTGCTGATCACAGGCTATTCTCTTTGATTAAAAAGATAAAGTGAAATAGCTCACACTGCTAAAAATAAAAAGACATAACCAGGAGGATGTTTCAGGCTGTCTACCTGTAGCCACATGTGCCTCAAGGATGAGCTGCTGTTGAACACTGCAATGTGCTGCTACTTTTGTTCATCTGTATCTGAAATGAGCCTCTAGCTGTGCAGTATGTGCCAGCTGTGCATGCTGGCAACAAGTCTCATGCTATTGATATAGTAGAAAAGTATTTTTCCTCTGTGGTAACAAATTTCTGTGCTCTTATGTGTTAAAAACTATATATAAAATCCTATATATAAAATATATTTTATATTACATTCTATATAGTATATATAATTATATGCAATGTAAGTAGTTTTCCTCTTACATATTTCTGTTTTCCAAATGATACTAATTATCCAAAAGGTAATTATTAGAAATAAAAATACAATCACACATTCCTCCTCAACAATTGGAGTTCTGAGTATACATATGTCTTTAAATTGAAGGTTTCTGACAGCCATCTTTGTTGTGATACTATTACAGCTATAGAGTGCATTACTGTACCCTGAGAGAATGTGCAATTGATCAGTAGGGGTCTTAATCTGTGTACCATTTGTTGGTTCTCTATCTGTCCGTATCTGCTTCCACTTTAATGTCTGCCCAGTAGACAACTGTTTTACCTGTATGCTTTAAATCCTGATCTCTCTTAAGAGCATCTTAAGAGCATACTTACTGGACATCTGTGTCTGTAAAGCTTGACTAGTAAGTAGGACATTTTTCTTCCAAAAGTCTCTCCATATTAGATCCCTAATATGTACAGGCTCCTTTTTTGCAAGAATCACTTGCCATTTGCCAGGTGAATTTTTATACTTCTGGAGCGCTGGCTCTTTAAATGTTAGCAGGTCACACTCCTAGTTTCCGCAGTTCTTAGAAACATCTTCCAATCACAAAGTGAAAGGCAGACAGAATCAGCATGAGAAGACATGCTACCCTTGATATCAAAGTATATAATTAATTAATTAACCAAGATTTATTAGTTAACTGAGATCTTATCCTATTTAGCAGAAATGCCATAAATCCTGTATGTGTAATGAAATAGGAAGATAGAAAAAGTAGGAAGAAGTAGAATCAGCAGTTTATGAGTGCTGGCAAAAATTTATTCTATATAAAGATGTGAATATCTGCACTCAAAGAAACAAGTTTTATCTTCAGTTTAACCTTTGACTGTGACCTCAAAATAAGTAGAACAATTTGCACTGTGTCTATAAATATTGTGTTTACAGTGTCATTAGTGAGGAAAGCTGGAAAGGACTTTAATACCATCTTGTTCTCCTATGGGCAAGAAGTACCCAGATAGAGATATATAATGAACTTAAAATACAGGCTGATGTGGCATTAATTGCAGTGCATCTTGATATAACACTATAGCACAGTAAGTCAATATTATCAGCAAAATGCAATCACATAACAGGTTAAAAGCTCTGTCAAAACTGTCGGTGTCATAGATAAGAATACTGTGTGGCACACCTAGCAAAAGTTTACAGCAAAAAACAGAGACAAAAGCAATTTGGGGTGGAAAGATCATGGCAGTGGACCGACTTGGAAATTCCACCCCAGAATAAGATAGTATTATCAGAGAACCAATTACACTTGAAAGCACCATTAGGATCTCTCAGCCCTCCTGAATTTCAAAATAGAGATTAAAATAAATCACATAGCCTAGAAAATGACGTAACAAAGAGAGTATTGAAACACTACATTAATTGTGGTAAGAAGAAATTCTCTTTTTCTGGTTCATCCATCCTTCAAGGCTATTGAACTTAACTTTTGCATGTGGACATCGTTCAGGCTGATCGATCATTTCTTACAAAGATAAATGCTTCTGGTGCAGGTACTACTCTGCAGCATTCATGGACATTTTCCATTCCCCCAAACCCAACTATAAACATAGGACATGATAAAAGTCATGCTAAGCTGTAAAAATGTGCTGTTGTCTCTCTAAAGAATGAATTATGCCAATCACTCTTGAATCTGATGCAGAGAAAAATGCTGAAAGCTACATGACCTTGTGAAATCCTTTCTATGAAATGAAGAAAAGAAATAAAACCAAAAATGAAACCAAACAAAAATGTATGATGCAAATAGATGACATAGAGATAGAAAAGAAATAAAGCCCTTTTATTACAGTGTTTAACTATTTTCATTCTATCTAAGCATAATACTCTAATAATGTGCTTCAGTGACTAGATGTTCAACAGAAACACCATGGTGGAATGCATACATGCACTTCTGTAGCATCTTCAAAACAGAATACGTACAATTTTTTGAACAAGTTTTTGGGTCCATCTCATCAAAAGTAACAAACATTTCCATTTTTCCACCACCTAAAGCTGTAGAATGACAGAAATCTCGCAGAGCTCATCCTGAAGACTGTAATGTCATCTGATATTTCTACTAGTAATAATTTCTACCAACAATATGTAGTACTAGTGGGGTTGGCAGCAAATTGCCTTTTAAAGTTGGTCATTCCAACAGTCTAGGGTCTGTTACACTTGGTGGTTTCAAAACACAAAGAGTAAGCTTCATTGCATCCAATACTGGGCACGTCTAAGCTATAGAGTTTAGACGTGCCTAATGGAAGACAGACCGACTCATTGCTGCTCTGTCATCTTTCTGTAGAATGCCAAGTATCGTTGATTTTGCTTTGTTTTGTAGAAGTTTTACACTTCAGAAAATAAATTGGAATGAGCAGTCTTTGTTGCAGGTAAGAGATAAATGCATTTCTTCTATATGTTGAAAGCTATCCTCTTTCGGCCTGTGATTGCAGAGTTTTCTTAATGTTAAGTGCTCAAATTGTGTCTGGGGACCTTGATTTCAGGCTGGCTGATTCCCTAGTGGAGGGATTGGCATCTTTTTCTTGCTACTCTATTCGTGCAGATAGGCTTGGACTCCAGGCTTCTTTGTTATGACAGATTAGGGAGTATACAAAGATACTTTAAAAATGATTTACAGCTCTGCTTTATAACCAAAAACAAATTCCACTTTCTCTCAATATCCTCAATTGTCTTATTAAAACAGCTGTCACTCTTTCCTTAAGAAAGATTAATGGGTAAGAAGTTCTTTGCCTCTTTTTTCACTGAAGTTTTCACATTTTTCATTTTGATTAAATACAAAATCAAGTATGTTTACCTTTCCTGACCTGCTCACCTGCATATGAACTCAGACTGGCCAAGCTCATTCACCTCTTGTGGTAATGCCAAGTCATATTCCCATTTCTAAATCCAAAGCAGTGGGGTTCATATGAAGTGGTGGCATCTGGGGAATAGGGTCAGGTATATCTTTTCATGCTTACTGTGGAGTTGCTTTCTAATTTTTATTTATTTATTTTTTGGGGGGTAGTAGTGTTCTGTGATATAGTATTTTTTTCATTTCGGTGACTGTGAATAATAACTTTTCAGAATATACCTGTTCTGTCCTGGCATATTTGGGTTATGTTTAATTTAATGTATTCTATCTGGTGGGAAAACAAACAAACAAACAACCAATGCTCTCCCTGGACTTGTGGTGATGCAACTTACATACCTTTACAAGTCATCTGTCATATCAGAGGTACACCAGAATAGAGCAATAGGCTTTGCTCATCTGCTGCTGTGTAGGGAAAATGATCTCCTGAACACATCTCCACACTAGTGCCAAAGAAACATTACAAATGTGGTAATATGTACTATAAGTTTCTTCATAAACCTAGCCAGTATCAGGGGTGATATCTGGAGCAAAACCAGAGACCAAGTACACGCAAGAGAACACAGCCCATGGGACATTCAGGAGATCCAGGAAAACTGGCAGTATTTGGCTGATTTCATGCTACCATCTTCACTGTCAAATTAATCTGAAAGCAGTACTCTCCATCATTACTCTATACTGCTCTCAGATGACATGGATCAAATTAAAAGGAAATAAAAAAACATCATTCTTATTGAGCAAGATGGTAGATTTTTTTGTGTGTGCGTGTGTGAATAAAGGGTAGCATTTAAATAGCAAAGGCAGGGATTCTATGATTCCAAACTTTTCTTGTCTGCAAAGGCAGCCTTGAAAAGAAAAGAAACAGGCACATTAGATTAATTGATTTTTATTTTCTCTCATTTTGCTATTGTTTGGCAGAGATGTCTTATTTCTGTACTATCTTCAAGAAGTTCTTTGAACTTGTACAGACTTTGAAGGATGCTTTTATATTACATGAGCATTCTGCCATCTTATTTTTAATTTATGGTCAGGAAAATGTAATGGAATAGCTTTTACTAGAAATGCCAATAATCCTGGAAGCTTTCCTTGGTCAAAGGGGTGGAGATGAAACTCTGTTGGTATTGATTTGGGTTTTATTTTTATATAGTTCCTAATCCATGACAGACTCTTACTTCTTATTTTCTGATGACTCAGTACTGTGAGGAAGAATTCAGAAAGTCTTTAGGGTTATGGTAAGGGCTGAACTCTACATCTAATCAATTGACTTTAACAGAGCTTGGCCATCATCCTCCAGTTACCTGGGACTGGGCTTGATGCCCTGCACTGCCCTCTTATAGCTTGGAGACAGTCTGTGGTTGGAAGCTATGAGCCCTTCATGAAACTTTAGTGAATCAAATCTTCTTTCAACAAATTAAAGCACCAGTTTCTTTGTTCTCAGGAGATGGTGAGTGATGTTATTTTAATACGAAGAAACAAAGACTGATGATCTCAAATGGCTGCACACCAGAATGAAATAAATGTCTTAAGAAGTGGATGGAGCTGAAGCATGTGATGTTCACAGATGAGGGCAACCTCAGGATGATTGCGCGAGCCTTACCCCAGCAAGACAAAGTAACATCAAATATAGCAATGAAAGTTAAGCTGTAGTTTTTTGAGTTTGTTTTTATCCTCTACTTTAGTCTTTTTAAAAAACATACTATTTCTTTACCATGCTTTCCTGCAAACCCTCTGTGTTTTGTATGGCTTTAGAGGGTTATAGCTCATGTCAAAGAACACAAAGTGTCATATGCAGGATGACTTTCTCCTTCTTTGACAGATTTGCTGCAAATACAGGTGTACACTCATTCAGAAGTATTATTCTCTTTTTACATACTGTAAACATTTACTTAATGAGGTACTCTTTTTCATTGGATTATCAGATTGCTGAGAATAATTTATGACAGAAATCAATGTATTCAAATAATCCTTTGATGTTGCTCTTTGCTAATAAAATGCAGATATATTCAAAATGTGATAAGCATAGTCAGCTGAACTTAACACTGTAATGTCTGTGTCGTTTTAACTATACAGACAATTGTGTTTTCTTTATTTGGGACAATAGGTCTAGTTCCAATGGTGAGAGGAAGAGTACAATGTTCTGTTTATTTTAATTTTAAAACAGTGCATGCAGATCTTTGTCTGAATATGATCTGTTTAACTTCAAGCAAAGAGCACTTTATCTTCTGATTTGTGTGTTCCATCGATCTGATATACTTGCTACCTAGTCATTAATACACCAAAATCCAAATAAAATTTGAGAAATGAATAGAATATCTCAAATTAAGTTTTGGTTTAAGAAGGGGAAGGGGAAGGGGAAGGGGAAGGGGAAGGGGAAGGGGAAGGGGAACGGGAGGAGAGGAGAGGAGAGGAGAGGAGAGGAGAGGAGAGGAGAGGAGAGGAGAGGAGAGGAGAGGAGAGGAGAGGAGAGGAGAGGAGAGGAGAGGAGAGGAGAGGAGAGGAGAGGAGAGGAGAGGAGAGGAGAGGAGAGGAGAGGAGAGGAAAGGGAAGGGAAGGAAAGGAAAGGAAAGGAAAGGAAAGGAAAAGGAAAAGGAAAAGGAAAAGGAAAAGGAAAAGGAAAAGGAAAAGGAAAAGGAAAAGGAAAAGGAAAAGGAAAAGGAAAAGGAAAAGGAAAAGGAAAAGGAAAGAAGAGAAAAGAAGAGAAAAGAAGAGAAAAGAAGAGAAAAGAAGAGAAAAAAGGAAAAGAGAACATTGCATCTTTCTGCTTACAGAAAGTGAGTTTGTTTACAGCATGATTTTCTGAAACAAGACCATCTGCTGGAACTGGGGCTTTTGGTTTATTTGGTGGTAAACCAAATCACTTGGGTTTAATGACAGCCCATTTGACTGTGTCACCACTTCAGCCTGAGCCTAAATGACCTTTCAGAAAACATGCTTCAAATAAACACATTTCATTGTGTTCAGTTCACCCACAAGCAGCTCTTTATTAATGATTTGGAACTTGAACCACCTCTGAGTTTGAATTATAGGATTTACAATGCTGTGCTCAATCCAACACTAAAACTGTGCTTTTATTTTTTTCATCTGGCATGTCTTTCTCTAGAGAATTATTTGCACTCACTGAAATTTATAGCTGCATGTTCTTGTAGACTAAGATATTTTGTTTGTATTGTACATTTAAACAATTATGCAATGTATATAGGAAGAAAAGATTAATTGCTACATGAAGACCCCTAAGCCACATACATGGCATACTAATGTTAGAGATATTAATCATTATTTGACAGTTTATAGACCAAGTGTTATGAAATTAAATAGGAAAAAATTAGTATGCTTCTGCTATTAGTAGAGAATGAAAAAGAGACTGCATAATCAGGGTATCTTTTCCCTTTTTAGAACTGTATATGAAATTTCCATGTCAGGGATGATTCTTTTAGCAAAATTTGTTATTTCAATTTCTATTCCCCTCTAACAGGTCAGTGATAAATGCCTTTTGTAGTCTGTCATATTTCTATATGTTTTCTTCTATATTTAGTCCTTTAAAATCATGTTTCATTTATGTTTTGCAGTATATTAACCAATTGTGTCAAGAATAGTTCCATATTTCCTGAACACTGTAACATGGAGGTTCAACACCCAGAAGACAGGTTGTTGCAGCTCAGTTTGTCCATTCAGACTGTCCCTGGAGCTCATTCTTGATGCAAGAGTAGTTTGTTTCACAATGGAATTACAATGGAGGAGCCAAGACAACATCATGCTTCTTTCCTTTCAAAAGCAATTTGAAAAGAAAGGAGAGAGAAAGAGGTACTTGTGGAATATTGGCACATCTAACATTGCTTTTCAAAGCAACTGAAGGTACCAAATCACAGCTTGGAAGCTTAACATCAACAAGGGGAAAATCTTGAACAGAATCCAACAGAAGTCACCACTTACTTGTTGTAGGTTTATATTTTATTACTTTTTTTGAGCAGCTGTGCATCAACTCGATTTAGTATAATTAACATCCTTAAAAGGAATGCTTACCCTCTGATACAAGGGTATCAGAGTTTAGAAAACAGCAGATGTATTCTAAAGATTTTGCTTAGTAAACTATTACTATCTCCAATAATAATACAAACTGTATTAACGAATAGTTGATGATAAAATGATAGTGTTTCTCTGCTTGAATGCAGAGTTCTCTCATTGGCACTAGTTTGGTGATCTCGTATACTTTCACATATTCATGTTTGTGCCCTGTGGCCACCAAGTCTCTTATACTAGCCCAAGTATGTTTGTATTTTCAGCCCTGTGATTTTCCAAGTATTGTTACTTTTGGTTTGCCTTCAGGTGCTTTTCTTTAAGAATCCTGCATCACATCAGGTATACCAGATAGACCTAAAAACAATAAGCCCATTACTTATCAAAGGGAAATTCAAACCTCATATCTAATTATGTATGTTCATCCATCATTCATATACCTCACAGTCTTTGGCAAAGAATATCAATGAGGTTTTGTGAAAAGTATTTGAGAAAAATTAAAAACATATGACCCACAAACTTGATAATTGTGGAGTCTTTAAAAAGAGAATGACAGAACAAATGCAAGCCAGGAGCTGGGAGTGGGTAATGCTGCTAATGTGAACTTTAGTTTGTTAATTACATCTCCATGGGAGGAAAGGTATCAGTTGCTGATACGAGCGACTGTATGATATTAGCAGCAATGCAGAGCTAAATTTAAACTATGATGGGCCTAGCATAACACCTCTAACCACTGATTACCTCTATTCAACACATCATTATATAAACAAATAGCTTTCTCCATCCTTTTCACAGATAGTTTTGATAGTTTCTGATAAATAACAAGGCGTCTTTTTGCTAACACAGAATCCTGACTCAACATGATGTAGCCAGAGGGAGGAAAATTTTCTTTTTTAAGGGATGTGGTGGGCTGAGCAGACCAAATTAGCTTTAGCTGTGGGCTGATATTATACCTTCTGTTTGCAGGATACCATTTATTTTTTGTCATTCCTCTTGTTTTGTTTTGTTTTGGGTTTTGTTTTGGATGGGGAGGGGAAGAGGGTGACTTTTGTCCTCCAAGTGTAGAGATCCTTTCCCTTCTCTTCCCCTTCCCCTTTACATTTTTAATTCTAAGAAAATGATAGTAGAGCACGAGATAAAATTATAACAAAGTTCAATACGATATTGGCATGCAAGTTTCTCCAAATGTATATTATTAATTAATTCATTATCCAAATACCCAGTCTAAACAGAGTCTTTGCAGTCATTTGTTTCTATACTTTTGTTAATCTGATTGTGAATTCACTGAGTATACATTGATAAAATGTGCATGAAAATACTGTTATTCCTTTTATGTGTGTGTGTGTTTTGTGCTTTTTTATTCAGAAGAATTATCAAAGAGCATTTAAGGAAAATGAACAGTTGCAAAGTTCTAGCATGAAGGTTGCTCCAAAAGTAATTTACCCTATTTTTTTCCCATGGAAACTACGACAGATATAAAGAGCACAAAAACATTATTTAATAGAGCAAATTCTCATCTGCAAAACACTGTTTTTCAATAGTCACCACCAAGAGCTGTGCATTTTCACCAACAATGAAAAAGAGCCTACATAGCATGCAGGTGAGCCACTGTTTCACAAATGCTTTGATGGTGTTGTCAGGAATACGTTGCCCAAGCCATCCATCTTTCATCAGTCTGAACAGGTGGAAGTCAGAAGGTGCCTAGTTAGGACTATATGGTGGGTGAGGTAAGACAGTCCAGCCAAGACTGGCCATATGTTCCATGGTCTTTAAACTGGTATGGGGTCTGACATTATCATGTTGCAAGAGAAATTTTGTCTAGCCTGACTGGAAGTTCGAGCCTTCAGCTTAGTCAGTCATCATGTCACTGTCAAAGTTTATGGTATTTTTAGGTTCAAGCAAATCCAGATGAATTAATTCTTTCTTATCCCAAAAGACAGTGCACACCACCTTATCCATTGAGGGCTGCATTTTGAACTTTTTATTTGTTAAGGAATTCACATCTTACCATAAGATTTTCTTCCTTTGCCTGTGTGAGCATCTGTGGGACTCACCTAGCACAAACTTTGTGATATTCCAACATTGTTACCATTGTTTCAATGCATTAAACTTGATACTCATCTCTGAACACTGTTCCCTGGTTGTAATCCATCAGTTTGCTTGGATGAGATGAACAAAACACTCTTCATTTCATGGTGTGACAGCTGTGCATTTCTGTCTGGAGTGGCATGTAGCTTGTCTTTCATGTTGCTGACACCACTGCCGAAATACACCACCCACTGCCTCACTGTGCCAGCATTCCCTGTTTGCTCTCCATAAATGTTCAGCAAGTATCAATGAATGTCAATGGGTGCCATTTTTGCCACATGGAAAAATTCAGTTCCACGCCTTCATGTGCATTTCCATATCGGATGCCATTTGTCAGACTGCCCCTCTGCTGCCATCTGTCACACAGCAACAATATGTAATGGAATATAGGAGGAAAGGTTCAGTCTCTATTGCCATACCACCAAAATCTGCCTCTGATTTAATGAGTCAAAATAATAAAATAGGAAGCACTACTTTTGGAGTAGCCCTCCTGGTTTAATGTTACTTCAGACATCAAGATGCCAAGAAAATGAAAAGAATTTTAGGAACCCAACATGCCAGGTGTTGAATAAATTACACTAAGAGATATTTCTTGCCTTCTCCTCCCAGGATTACTAGTTCACAGGCGAGAAAGAACCCTTGTCTGTACATGAAGAACAACAGCCCAGAGAGTAATGTGTCTATTTCTTTGAGGAATTTATTATATATACCTCTGGGGAAAAAGTAAACAAAATAAAATTTCTTCCATAGGCATCACATACTTTGAATTATGGCATAGCATTTTCTAAATTCCTATAATTTACATTTTGACCAATATAGTTATTCTGAGAAATATATACACCATTATCATGCTAATAAAACAGCTGAAGGAATTCAAAAACCAGGTCAAATAAAGTAAATGGTAATTCTACAGTATCTTTGCATTAGAAGTCACAGAGATACTTGAATTGCAGCAGAGGTAGCAACAACAAAAGTGATAGAAATGTCCATCAGGAATAACAAGTTTTAGAATTGTATGGGAGCCAAAAAGAAAGCAAAACTGCAGCTCTTTATTTGCATGTAAGGATAGCAGGATCCCAGGTATTCTGGCAACAAGAATGTTCATAGTTCAGTTTCAAATTAGAGTCAAAGGACAGGAAGGAAGGTTAGGGGTTTTTTTTGTTTGTTTGTTCTGGAACAAATTCTCTTTGTTTAAATATGGACATTTCCCTTTCCTTGTCTACTTTCAACCCTACTTTAGTACTTGGAAGTGGTTCAGAATATATCTTTTGGTCCAGGCTCTCTCTCTGGGAAAAGTAACATTCTTTTTGGATTAGTTTACCATTTTAGGTTGATTCTTTAGACTACAAAATCATTTATCTAATGTAGTGAGTTTGATTTTGAGCAGGTTTTAAACAGAAGAAAATAAAAATATTTGGGAGAAAATAGAGGAACTGAGTGGGTAAGTTGGATGAGTAACATGTTATTCAGAAAGGGATACTGGGGAGAATGTCTAGATTCATTCTCCTATAGGTTTGAAAGGAAATGGATTACAAAAACCGTGCAGGTAACATAGATAAGTATGTAATTTAAGCTCTGATAAAGACACACTGTGACAAATACAAATTGTTTCAAGTTTGTGGTACCTCAGCCTTTGATTAATGGTAGCTAGCCACTGCCCTCTCCTTGCTAAGAAATTTTAGCTCTGGTGAACTGTGTTCCATGGTTGCATAAAAAAATTGTGTGTCTCAGTGGTTCTATCAGGTGAGATACCTGTGAACTGTGCGCGTGATGACTGTGCACGTGAAAGAGGCAGTTGATTAAACGTGCATATCTAAGAACAGACCTGCATACAGCCTCCACTTTCTACTCACTTCAGTCTTAGTTTGATATGAGCAAAAAGCAAGTACTGATGCTTCTATCTCATCAGAAAAATGTAGAACAGATGCATGATGAATGTGAATGCTGTTGATAAAATCTGTACTTTAATTTAGGTATGTTAGCTGAGAAGAACTTCACACAATGGGAGAGAACATCTGCCAACCTACCAGTTGATTGGCCCCAAGGAATTTGGGAAGGCTCTTAAGAGTGACAAGGGTCTGGAGGGAAAAGGGACAAAATAAAGCTGCAGTTCTTATAGTAGTCAGACATCAGGGTTCTTGTATTGCTTGGGCTGGCATTAACAATCATTGTGGCTCCTAAACAGACATCCAAATTCCTGTCTTTTTAGCTATGCTGATCAATTAATTGGAAATAAATAAATAAAGCAACAAACACAAAACACAAAAATAAACCATGCTAGTCATCAAATGTAAGTATTAGATAATCATCTTTTCTTCTACTTGAAAGGCGAGCACTCCTTTTAATCCTGAGAGAATTCTTTGAGACTACTGCAAGTTTCCAGAATAATATTTTCTTGAGTAGTATAGAGTGACAACTTTTTTTAAGAATGTGTTTGAAAAATAGTTTTCAAATATGAATTCTGAAATGTTTACCACTCTTCCTTCAGTGCTCTTTCCTTTGCAGAGATTCCTGTCATCTACAGGCTTCAAGGAAGAGAATACAACAGAAAAAAAAAAAAGAAAAAAAAAAAGATTCAGAAAAACAAGTTGAGTTGTGGATAAATAAAACGATTTGTTCAAGGATCTGGACTTAGGACAATGATGCAGATGTGAAACAGAATGGTTGAATTTACTATCCAAAATGGATGCTTGCTATTTCTCTTTTAAACCTCCTCCTGCCAATATTGAAAATGGGAAAGCTATTCCCTGCTGTATCGTCATCATAATTTACCTGAAATATTCTTGGGAAATTTGTAGCTGAAATTCTGACTTGACTGTATTTTTTCACTGATGGATTTGGTTGTACGATGATCTTCAAAAGAAGCCAGTAATTGCATTGACTTAGCAAATAGAATTAATGTGGAAAATGCTTAAGATTATACACAACACTGTGTTCAGGGTGTAATTATGCACTATGACCTAATTAAAGAATATATGCTAAAGTTTTCCCTGAAAAACAATAAAATCTCTGTAGATCCTGGACAGTCTGTCAGGCTGACAACAGCTGACAAGAAGAGCGCTCTGTGGGAGAATGGACACTCCTGGAACATACCTACTCTGACAAAAACAAGGTAGTGAGACAGACATTATGAGATCTGCCTCCATGGCAAATCCTTTCAATGTAAGAGAAGACCACAAAGCTTTGTCCTTTCAAGTTATGATTTCAAAGTGAAAGTGTCCCTAGATACCACCAGTGTATTGAAAAGAGTGACCAAGCACCTCTTACTGAGTTTAATTATTTTCATGCTGTGGGGAAGTAAACAACTAATTTGTAAGCCCGTCATCTGTTCATTACCCTTTTCAGAAAGGAGGCCATGCTTGTGGAAAGAAGTAGATTTTTTGCTAAAGACCCTCTGTACCTCTCCACAATGTCACTCCGATGGCTTTTGGTTTGGACAAGAAGAAAGAAAAAGGCTGCAATATGTACTTATAGACATGTTTAAGAGTGTGTTCATACAAGATTTTGTTTTCAGATCAAATTCTCATACCAATATCTTGCTGACAGTTTTTCTCATGATTAGAAATTGTTCTGTCCTTAGAAGTGCAATGTGTGTGATGTGTTCCAATAGAAAGTACAAAAAAGCTATAGAAGTGTGTCATCAGAAAAAGCCCCTCAAGCAAAGATTTACCAACTGTCTTGAGCCATGTGATACAGCTGTTAGTGAGTTGCTTATAAATACATTTTGTTTTCTCCTTGTTACCTAAAACACATCCTAATGTTCTAAGGCTCCATTTGTGGAAATCAGGTTTGCCATTTCTTTTGGAAACGCAAGGATTTTTAATTTCTATTTAGCAAAACACTCTATTCAGCAGTGGAAATACATGCAGTGCAGATACTGCCGAATTTAACACTGTAATTCAAAAACTTGTTACCCAGAATTTTCTCGTCTAGAGAAAAACAAAGTAAAATTGTACTCCTAGCTAAACTCCTCATAAGGTGCTCTGTGGAGACAAATTTTGAAGTGCGTGGGTTGCAGAATTCCTGTTGCTTTTCATTTGGTTCCACTCACTGATTCAAGCTAGCAATCGAATAGCAGGTATTCCTGTGAAAATAGAGAGCAAATATTTTGTGTTTCTTTGGGAAGAGAAATAAAAACAGCACATACATTTATTTGTGCTGGTCTCCTCAGACTGACTTGTTTAGCTCTCTAATCAGGTAGCTCTGAGTGATTTCAGCCACTGGTGATTTGATCAACCATCTGTATCGAAGCAAAAACCTGCTCTGCAAATACATAACCTGAATAGAATGTACTAAATTTATTTGCTTTCGGATCATTTTGCTTTCAAGTTAGTCCCAATATTTTGAGGGTTACAGGGAGTTCAAGAAAGTGTTTCCAGACATCGGTTTCATAAATCTCAGAGTACACCATTATTCCCCTAAAAATTCATGCTGAGATGGGCTTATTTGTTATTTTCTATTTATCATTAATGTTCTGCTTTAAAAAGGTTCAGTTAAGTCACAAACAACAGCAGGAAACACAGCTGACCAAACTTTTAACATGGACAAAAAAATAAAATAAACAGTGAAAATCTCACAGACCAGTGAGAGACCGAATAACTGTTTTTTTCTATGCTAAAATAATATCCTAAAAAAAAACCCTGAATAACAAAAACAAGATGAAAAGCTTGCAAACTAATATTGTGCTAACTCCAGGAGGAATATTATTCATAAAGAATTTCTGAATAGGTTTACTCAATGATCCAGTGTATCCATTAGCATGGATAAGGTACTTCTAATTGATTCACAATAACTAATTTGTTCTTAAAGCATGATGACGCTCTGAGTGCTTAACAAACAATCCAGGTTGTTATAAAGCCAAAGTACCTGCTGTGAAGATGCTTATGGTCTAATTACCTAACAGTAATCTTTTCCAAGATAACAGTGCCAAAAAAAATGCAAGCTTTATCATGCTCCATTTTCATCTCTGTTTAGTGGCTCAGAAATGGTGAAATATTCATTGCCCTTTTTCAGATATGAAATGAGAAGATTTTTAAATTCTTTCTGTTTTCTTCATGCCAATAGTTTAGGAATGGAATGGAGAAGGAACAGAAAATGTCACTGCTGTTAGTGGGACATGGATATCTTGATGGTGTATACATGAGATATAGGAAATTGAGGCATAAATCCAGGTTTTGTACTTAGAAAGTAAGCCGAAAATGGTGTCCTGTCATCTTGTCATATAAGGCTGAGAAACTGGTCGACTTTCTGTAAACTAAGCATCTACAAGGCCTGGATTTAAAGCAGAAAAAAGGAAAAGGAAAAAAAAAAAAGAAAAAAAGAAAAAGAGGGAGTGGAAAACAGACATGGAGTGAAGTGATCCTGGAGGTTGGATTATTACTATAACTTTTATCTGGATGTTATTCACTGCCAGCAATTTTATATAATATGTCTATAAGTATTTTAAATGTAAATCCTATGTTGATTTTCTGATTTCAGTAGAAGCAGCATTCAGAGTCACTTGATTTGGGCACTAGGGCACATGTCTCTAAAAAGTAACCTAAGTCAGCCACTCACACGCCTCCGTGGTGTAAATGCATTCTGCTGGCTGACCTAAAAGTGGCCTGTTTTCAAGTATTCTCATTTTTGGATCTTTAACTCAGCTTCCAATTCAGAAGTTGTCAAATGATTGCTAAAGCAGAAAAAGATCTACAATATGTCTGCAATTGGACATTACAGTGGGAAGCTGCATATCAATTCATTTCATTCTCAGCAAAATACAGTGGTAGTGTGTATGCTCTCATTTTGACATGCTCAGTTTTGTGCAGGCATCTCGCTCCACTGGCTGCCCAGACTTCTTATCTATTGGTGCATATCTAGAAACTGCAGTTTTCCCATTGCACCTCTCTGGGAAAGTAGATCAGCTGCATGAGAAAGGCTGGAAAACATTTGATTTCTATTTTTACAGTAAGAGAGCAATTACACGGGTTTTATTACAGTCATTTCTTGATTATGACCATTGTGACACAGGAAATATCCATCCATATTTCTGACCATTTCTTGGTTAGCACCTAAATGAAAATTACAAGGCTTGCTAAGGAAGGGGACTTAGCAAAGTCAGAAAACAGCTGTCTGTTTTTCACTGTTTTCCAGAAGCCATAAGATAAAGGCTGCTTGTTTTTTCCTGTAGGACATAGAGGCCAGGCAGAAATGGGGCAGTTTGTTAGGTAGGATTTTTTTCTTGCAGGAATCTCTCTTATGTCTTGCCAAGGATTCAGCATCCATTGTCTCTTTACCTTCTTCCAGCTAAGAGGATCTCAGAAGAGATGTTACAGCTACATCTCAGACAGCAGGAGGTCACATGAAGCAGATGGAGTTCCTTTATTATCTTATTCTTCAGCATAGGCTACTAGCAGGAAACGATATTAGTGGGCTGCATTACTTCTTTCTTTTCCTTTCCCAGTTTTTTATAATTCTGCACTCTGTTTTCACGAGTAACAGACTGCAGATCCTCAGAGTTCAAGCATCCCAAAAGAAAATGCTTGGTAAAGAAGTGAGGTTAAAATCCAAATAAAGGCTGTGAAATTTTATTGTAAAGGCTATCAGTAAGGCTATCTATAACCAACAATGCATGTGTTACTTGCCTCATTACTCAGCAAAGATTCTTTGCTGAATCTTCCTGGCCTCTGAAGATGCTTTTTAGTTACTGACTTCAGGTCAGTCTCATACTCCAGTAGTGACATGACATTTATCAGCAGTAAAAGGAAGATCATGATGCGCTGGAGATGACTTCAGTAAGGAGCTTTATAAAGCTCAGGAGCTCTTGGACCTGGTCACAGTTTATGTCCATGTCCAGATAAATTTGAATGACCAGGTAGACATGATTCAAAACTCAATCTCTGATTTAGATAACTTGGGACTATCTAGAGAAAGAAAGCCATGAGAAAATGTCTGTGCAGCTCCATGGAAATGAGTCTTAGCTTCTGTTCAGGTGCCAGTGTTCCTCATAGAGCCAACAGCCATATGATTTCAGGCTTCCTCTCTTATCTCTTCCACAGAACTGAACCTCCAGCAAGAAATCATTATTTTTACATGAAATCAGATCACAGATTTAATGTGCATAATTGATCTACAGAAATCTGCCTGTGCACAGAACACACACAGCAGAGAGATATATAGAAGATGGGAAATATGAAGTTCGAGCTTTTTTTTCACTGATTTAAACAGAGAACATGTGAAATTGCTGCTTCAAGGGTTTAGAATGGTGGGTGTGATGATCACAGTTTGCATTTATTATTTACTTAGCCATAAATCATGTTTGCATATACCTGTGATTGATTTGCTGCTTGTCCCTTTTGACTGAAGACCTTGATGATTCTTCTATGTAAAATCCCCAGAGGATATTCTGAGCATTGAAAAATATCTGCTTTCCCCTTTTGTGTTTGTTCTGCACTGGATAAAGTAGAGTGAGAGAGAGCGTTGGACTCTTTCTGGATCTCAGTAAGAGAGTCTCTTAATAAAATAGACATAGATATTGATTAAACTGAAAGTTCAGATACGAGGATCCTCTTTCATGCAGCACTGGATGGACATCAGATGGACTTTCCCATGTTGCACTGCACTGATCCTGTCTGCGGATGGAGGAAGAACCCTTTGGTGTAATGGCATGGGAGTGATTGCACCAGATCACCTTAGCTGTCCACCTGCCTTGTTCTTTTCTTCAATAGTGACCAATAGTGCATTTTCAGATAGCAATGCCAAAAACAACAAAAAAAAAGGATTGAAAACTTTCCCTGTTGTGTTTGGGGAAACTGAAGCACAATGTCCTGAGGCTATGACCCAGGAACCCAGAGCACACAGAGAAAAGAAAATTGTTTGTTCCTTTTTGCATTTAGAATGTATTAGCCTGTAGTTGTTTAAATGTTGGCTTAATAGCTGCTCTGAGGAAGAATGTGTTAAAAAACTCAAGTAATGAAGTCTCTGAATAGATTCATTAGAGACATATTGGTATTTTCTTTTGAAGTTATTTTGATTACAGATTTGTTTATGAATATGCTTTGGAGTTTTCTTCCATTCTCAAAAAACTTCAGTTGGCTAGAAAAACCCTCATACTGTAACTCAGTATCTGCTATAGTACCTGTATTCACATTTCATAGTGAGGCTTACGAAGTCAGTACTGATCAGATAAGTTAAGCTGCTACTTCTTTTTTTTTAATATGTACATATATAGCAGTCAGTTTTAATGTCTGCCAGGAGAATGAAGAAGTCCAATTTTCATTAGAAAATTCCCAGATCAGAAGCTTACTAGACTTATGTCAAAACCCCATCAAGAATTTAATTAGCACTGTATTTTCTCAGCACTGGGAAACTTCAGCCACCAGGAACCAAGACTTCAACAATTTTCTAGTGGTGTAATATCCAATGCTTATTGGATATTGCCTTCACACAGAAGATTAGCCTGTGCATTGAGGATATTGTAGCTTTACAAATGCGCTATTGATCAAAATTTTAATCATTTGTAAAAGTACTTCCCATTCTTTTTAGATGAAGAAATTTTAGCAGAGAAAAAAAAAAGATACTTATGCTATCAGATGTTTTATCTTTACATCACTTATAAAAAGAGCATGGACATGGCTTTTTTTTGCTTATTTGCTTATTTGTTTGCATAGGTATAATTAAAAAACTGCTGCAACCATCTGAACTTTTATGATATCCCTTTTTGATCATGAACACTATTGAAAGTATAGTCAAGTCTGACAGACTTCACTAGTTCTTCAGTTCTCAAGCTTTTTACTATGATAAGAATTTTCCAATCAATGCCTTCCATTATCTGCCTGCAATGTTAATTGAAGATGCATTCAGATCAAATATTTCTATCTTATCTGAGCAAGGTGTGTGGAACAGAGTTCTAGTACAATAGAAACAGTAATATTCCAAGATTGCAATTATATTCACACTTCACGCACAGCTAAAATTACTTCCCAGTTAAAACTATCAAATGCTGCAGTCATTGTGTCTCTTGTTTAATGATGAAGGAGCATTTAATATCAGCTGGGATGTGGGAATTTCCAAAGCTCTCTGAGATAGGATTTATATTATGTAGCACTCTTTAAGAAATAGGAGTTCTGAAACTTTTCTTATTAAATGAGTAATCATCAGATATAGAAAACAAAATGGTTCTTGTAACATTAAGATTCATTTTCTTAAAGATGAAAACAAAACCACTTCTCAATCTGCCTTTCTACTTCAGTGAGAAAAGAAATACCCTGATGAATTTTTTCTCTAATATTATAGATTATCTTATCAAAGTTGATCTGGACATGATGGAGAGTTGGGCAGAGAAGAGCCTGATTAAGTTCAACAAGAGCAAGTGTAGCTGCAAATATCCTGCACGTGAGGAGAAATAACTGCATGCATCAGTACAGGTGAGGGGCTGACCTGCTGGGAAGAGCTCTGCACAGAAGGACCTGGGTGTCCTGGTAGGCAATGTGTTGGCCATTCAAGGTCAACAGTGTGCCCTTATGGCCCTGAAGGCCAGTAGTGGGGTACGTTACAAAGAATGTGGCCAGCAGGTCAAGAGAGATAATCCTGCCCCTTTACTCTGCCTTCGTGAGGAATATTGTGCCCAGTTCAGATCCCCAGTTAAAAAAAGACAGGAATCTCCTAGAAATAGTTCAGCTGAGGATGACAAAGATGATGAAGGGCCTGGAGCATCTGCATGAGAAAGGTTGAGAGCCCTGACACTGTTCAGCCTGGAGAAGAGAAGGCTGAGAGGGGATCTCATTACTGTTTATAAATATCCTAAGTTCAGGAGTCAGGCTGATGGGAGCAGACTCTTTTTGATGGCAAGCAACAATAGAGCATGGAACAAAAGGAAGAAACTGGAACACAGATTGTTCCATATTAATGCAAGGAAGAACTTCTTTACTGTCAGTGTCAGAGCACTGTTATAGACTGCTCAGAGAGGCTGTGAAGTCTCCTTCTCTGGAGCTATTCAGAAACCTGAATGTCTATCTATGCAACCTGCTGTAGGGAAGATGCTTCAGCACAGTAATTGGACATGATGACCTCTAGAGGTTCCTTCGAACCATTACAATTCTGTGATTCTGTGATTCTGAGGAAGTTCTTTAGAGAAACTTGTTGGTACTGTAGAGTTCTTGCCTCACTGACCACATTTTCTACGTCTGTGTTTACTGTTCTGTCTCTCCAGCAGGTCCAAAGAGATAAGTGGCAACCCATGCATCAGTGGCACAATGCTGAGAAAGCCTTCTGAAATCTCAGGTGTGGGGTTTTAGCCAGCATGTGGCAGGGCTACAGAGCACTTAATCAACAGCTTGAATGGCACCATATTCTGCAATAGTAAGAGGCAACATGAAATTCTTTTTTATAGGGATCAGACTGCCAAGAAAGTGAGCCATTTCCTCTACAGTAATTCTTGTTTGCAGTCTTGGGCCATCATAGCTTTAACTTCCTTGGTCAGAAAGAGAAGTAGAATATACATCAAAGATGTTAGTCTCCCTTCTGCTGCATTCTTTTTAAAATATTATGTACTTCTGTCCAGACCTGAGAGTCAGGCAGTAATATTGTGCAAAATTATTTGGAAAGGAGAACCAAAAATCTTGGTGCTGCTGTGGCTATTATGAGTATCCTAACTTAGAAACTCTCATTTAGGTTTTCCTCTCAACAATTTTAAGTGCTGTCAGGATAACAGGGTAACAGCATCTCCTTCAGAACAGCGGCTCCTTTAGAGGTGGGACAATGGTGAAGGTACTGAAGGAGATTCCACTGGAGACAGCACCTTCTTTCCAAGTGAGATATGGAGAAAAACTGAAATAAACTGTCAGATAACCATTTTAAGAGTTGCTGCAACATGAACCATGAAGCATGCATGAGCAGAACATGTCTGAGCGATGACCAGAGCAAGTACATCATTTCAATGTTTCCTTCTCCCTGCAGTGTAATTACTAGTGGCTTTCTGCAGTCTTTGTTACCAATTGGAGACCTGCACCTCGTGCCCCATAAAAAGGAATTGCCATCCCATCTGAGAGCATGGGAATTTCCCTGAAATTTTTATTTTGTGAGAGTGATTGAGATATTTTGGAAGGAAAAATGAAAATGAAAATAGATTTTTTTTTTTTTTTTGATCCAAATGGCTAAATGAGTAGGAGTGGAAAGAAAGTCAAGTCTTTCATTCTCAGGGTTCACTTACAGTAAGATATTGTTTTGGGGGACAGACAGAAAACCTTAGGCTAACAGAACCTGCTAAAATTAGGCAAATTAGGGAGCTGAGCTGTAGTTATTAGCACTATGCTAGGATTATTCTGCTTACAGGTAGTACTGATCTCAAAGAGGGCAAAAATAAAGCTCAGATTAAACTAAATTATACAAAATCAAAAATGATAGTGATTCCCGCAGTTCTATGGGATATTTCAAGTGGCAACAGCATCTTTTGATTACTAATTACAAATTGTGGTCATACAAAATTGTGATTTAAATTGAAGTATGGCCAGACTAATTAGATGAGAACGGATGGTCTCCTTCTGCTGAGCAGGTAAAAAAAAATTAGGAGCAATGCAGACTCCAAAGAAATAAGACAATAATTAAGACTTAAATCTTTACCTGCCCTACTTTTTAAAGGCTTTTCTGCAGCTGAAAGACATCTTTCCTTAGGATAATAATCTTACTATTGCGGCAAAGGATGTTCCAGGTTTGGCTTCTAACGTAGTCAATAGTTACTGATAAATCTATGATTATTTGTAGACTGTTCATTTTGTGTAAACAAACTTATCTTAGTATTGTGTGGGTACCTGCCTCCAGACTATTCATAGAATTATAGAATCATAGAATCATAGAATCACAGAATCATAGAATCATAGAAGGCCTGGGTTGAAAAGGAGCACAATGATCATCTAGTTTAACCCCCCCTCCTGTGGACAGGGTTGCCAACCACCAGACCAGGCTGCCTCCCAGAGCCACATCCAGTCTGGCCTTGAATGCTTTCAGGATGGGGCATCCACAGCCTCCTGGGGCAACCTGCTCCAGTGTGTTTCACCACCCTCTGATTGAAAAACTTCCTCCTAATATCTAACCTAAACCTCTCCTGTCTTAATTTAAAACCATTCCCCCTTGTCCTATCACTATCCACCTTTATAAACAGTCATACCCTCCCCTGATTAAACTTTCAAATGTTGGAAGGCCACAATGAGGTCTCCCCAGAGCCTTCTCTTTTCCAAGCTAAAAAAGCCTAGTTCTCTCAACCTTTCTTCATCGGAGAGATGCTCCAGCCCTCTGATCATCTTAGTGTCCCACTTCTGGACCCACTCCAAGAGTTCCATTTCTTCATTCTGCTGGGGGTCCCAGGCCTGGATGCAGTACTTCGGATGCATCCTCACAAGAGTAGATTCCTAAGATGCCAAAAAGGCAAAAGGGTGAGTAATACGTTCATGATAAACTATCAGTCACCATGTCCTAGCAGGTAACAGGAACTCAGGTACTTGGTGCCTCTAGAAAAAGATAACTTGAATTAGATTTGAATCAGTGAATTAAGTAGTGAAATGCCCTGAACACTACTCTGGGTCTCTTGAACAGTTGTCTCAGATTTATTGCTAATCGGTTCAAAACAAACATTGTCAGGCAGGAAAATAATAGGCTGCATAACTCTTTTGAAACTGCTTAGGGTTTTGAAATCAAAGAGTCACAGACATAGAGTTTTGATGGATGGATAAATACCTGAAGTAGAGAGAGCCTTTTTATTTCTAAAAACCAACTCCCCAGTCCGTAGTTATAAAGCTGAGAATTTATCTGAATTAATTTCTAAGGTATAAGTACTAAAGTGGGAGATAAAATTATACTATTTTGATAATATGGTTTGTTTTCAAATCTATACTTGCTTGTATGAGAGTAGCAGGAGTATGAGCCAAGAGGTCACTCCTTGGAGAACTTGCCCTAAAGCCAGCTGAAGAACAAATAAGAGGATAAAGGAGTAACTTTGCATAACTGATCTGTAGCTCATTTTGACATGGCTTTTCTTTAAGGGTGCTTATGGCAATGTCACACAGTTGTCTGCGAAGATACTGAAGAAATTAACCACCTATTAACGTATCTCACAGCAATTTCTCTTCAACACAGAGTAACTTCACAAAAAAAAAAAAAACAAAAAACAAAAAACATCACTTGTTTTCCTTGTCTTATATTACTTGAGGTTTTTTCATTTTCTTCTCTCACAAATGTGATATGAAATAAAATAGGGCTCTCCAAGGAGATACTTAAGTTCTACAGAGCAGTAACACATGTATGCTTTAATGTGTATTACATATATAAATAAAATACATAAATTGATATTTTACCTTATTCCTATGAGCAAATTGAAAATCACTGTTACTTCACAAGTTGCATAAGTTGTGCCTAACTTTTTAAAGAAGAAGGACCCAGGAAGCTTCAAACTGATCCCTCCCATCTTGACTCCTGAGGAGCTGATGGACTAATTAGTCCTGGAAACTGTTCCAGGCACACGAAGGACAAGAAAATCATCTGAAGTCGTCATCATGGATTCACAAAGGGCAAGTCATGCTTGACTAACATAATACTTTTATAATGAAATGATTACCTTGGTAAGTAACAGTGGATATTGTCTGTGTTGACTTTAGTAAGAATTTCGACGATGTCTCCCACCGTATCCTCATAGAGAAGCTGGATTGGAAGGCATTGAAGCCATTTGAAAACTCGCTCATTGCAGACAAGTGAACCCCTGTAAGATATTGCTCTTTTACATCATTATCTCAAAGCTTGCTGGGGACACAGATGAACAAGTCTAAGCAAGTCCTGGGCAAAGGTTGTGAAATCCTTTGTCTGAGATACACAGATAGACAAGGCCAAGGACAACGAGAGAGAGAAAGAGAGAGAGAGATGGGCTTATCTCGAGGAAGAGGGCTATGTCAGGAGATGGTGCACATGACTCTCACACAAGTGCCCAGGAATACCACGATGGCAGAAGAAGAAGGATAAAGAGGGGACCTACAACTATGAGGTTTAGATTTTCTGGCAACAGATTCCTCATGAAGAATAAGAGGTATCTGACATGAGAAGCCTCATGACCTGCCTCTCTCCCTCCTGGACTTGCTCTGTTCTCTACCTGCATGCTGAAGAAGAACAAAGGTGTCTGCCATCAGATTCCTCACTACCAAATGCTTGCATGCTTATGGACTCTCCTGGGCCTGTTACTGAGTCCTGCTGCTTACTCTCAGACTTACCCTGTGGTTTCTTCCTGCTACCTGCTTGCTGCCCAAAGCTGGCCATGCTGCTGCTGCTCTTCTCCTGTGCTTTTGCCTGCAGAATGTAACATTTTGAAAGCGACATTTCTTCTTGTTATGAAGTAGTTTCTCTAAAGACTTCTTAGTCAAGTACATAAAGAGAGCAATAAAAGATTCGTCAACAAAACAAGTACTGAAGTAGAAAATGAAATATTATCCTTCTCCAAAAATTGTTCAGTTATCTTCCATCATTTTATCTTTCAGAACCTGATACTTTTTGAAATCAGTTAGAACACTATCAAGATAGGCCCAAGGCTTAAGACTCTTTTCAAACACCAAAGGAAATCAGACCAACTGTGGAGTATTATATATTAGGGTGATGGACTAGTGTCTGCAGGAAAAACCACATATCTAAGAGAATACAAAATAATATTCATTAGGGAATGAATGTGTGATATATGTCTCTGTCAGTGTTAGCAGATTTCCCCTTCCTCCAGAATTGCTTGCTTTATTGCTATACTAAGGGAATGTTCTGTGTAACATCAGCATGTTTGTTGCCACAACAAGGTATATTGAATTAAAGAGAAAAAAATTGTCAGAGATGCTTCGTAATGGTCTAAAGCAGGATGAAGTATAATATGAAGCTCTTCCATGGCAGTTCATCTATTCTAATCATTTGAAGAAATGGCAAAGGAGTTTTCTACTGTTTTTGCATTCAGCCAGCTCAAATGTCTGTCTACCTTAGCTGTAAAAAGCTCTTCATAATGCTCATTTGATTGCAGTATGAAACAAATTCTTCCTCCAAGTTCATCCTCCAGGAGTCGTGCAAGCTGCTTGGATCACCATTTATAATAACAGCATACTTAGTTGATTATCATATTGATTCTAGAAAATCATCTTCTCTTTCCTATATAAACTCATTCCTCTATTTTTTTTTACTTTGAAGTGAATTGTCTCTGAATTTATATTTTAGAGACTATTATTTACATTTCTTCTTCAAAATCTTCCTTTTCTCCAAAATTTTCCTTTTTCTTTCTTTCTTTTTTTTTTTTTTTCTTTCCTTTTTCTTTTTTTTTTTTTTTTTTAATACTTTTGTTTCTTCTTTCTTTTCTTCTTATTTTTTCCAATTTGGGCATATTTTTTCAGGTTTTTCTTTTACATCACATGCTTTAAATTTAGATTTTGCAAAAAAGAAACAAAACTGAGACTCTCAGAAACCCAAACAGCTCTGAGTTATTTGTCTTTGAGAAAAATGTCAAATATCATGAAGCTGGTGATTATAATTGCAAGAACTGGCAACATGACAATTGCAGGTGATGAATATGTATGCCAAAGCTTTGCAGACATAGTAATTAAAAGATTGAGGTGCCTGAATGCTGCATTTAGAAATGAACTCTTCTGTTCTGTGCTTTGGTCTGTACCGAATATCATGCTGTGCTTTAGAAAACACTTAGAAGTCACAGCTGAGAGCCACAGAAGATAGAAGATAAATGATAGAGCAGACTCATATGAGCAGCACATCACTTTGACCAGATGTGCAGAATTGATGGATATGATTTGTCTCAGTGCTCAGTATCTGTGTCTACAAACTCCGAGCAGACTCATAGTGCCCATGGCTGTTCAGTGTGTGTATTTAGGGTTCTTGACTTCAAAAATGTGTCCTGAGTTATAATGAGCAGTGAATGACAGATCTGCAGTCACCATAGCTGCTATGGAGCATCAAAATTTTGACATGCTGGCATGTAATGTACGTTTAGCCTAACACTGGGTCTGGAAATATTGTAAGTGGAAGAAGAAGAGAGATTTGGAGAAAATACTGGCATAATTAGTGTAAAACAGACACGGTTCAGTTTGAATTCAAGTAGGTATGGAGTCACGAGGAATAGCATAAAGAACAGGAGGAAGAATTGAGGGAGTATAAGGAACTGGGTAGAGATTATGCTGGTGGCCAGGCAGAAGACAGATAGACATCTTCAGATAGAGGGAATTTTTCATGACTAGCTGAACATTACTTTCCATTGACTTCTGACAGCATCCTGTATCAATGGCAATATTATAATGTGCCCCAGAGACAGTTTATGCTGTCTCAAAAACAGGCTGAACACTGCATAAAGTGACCCTGGATCATAGAGAGTGACAAACAAGTTAATGATTATTTTTGGCAAAGAAAACTTGTAGTGAAAGGGCTGTGTCTGATGAATTAATGGTCTCCTATACCTTGTTCTTTTGAAGACAAATTAATAGAAAGATAGAAAGGAAAAAAAAAAAACATGTCTTAGTCAACCAAAGTCACACAGAAGACACAAGCAGATTGGTGTGTTAAACTGAAAGAATGAAGAATATATATTAAAGAAAATCCAGAAGCATTTGATCCCTTTTATATGTTTTTTTCTTGGGGTGTTTGAGAATTGGGACCTAAGATCATTTCAATGAACCTCTGCATCTGTTCTAAAAAGAAAGGAATTTCTGTAGGAAGAACAACCAGAAGAAAATGCCATCTTATATTTAGCGTCAAAATGGAGGCATGTGGGACATATAAATACACCAGAGAAATTCATGCTAGATTTTAACCAGCATTTTCAATTGAGCACTAGACCTCACCAACAAGAGTAGTTTGATGCTGTGGTAAAATCAATAAACTCGTAGTGCTGTCTAGAGTTGCTAAATGAGTTAATTACATAGGAATGGATGGTAGTTCATGTTTAAAATAAGATGAACAAAGCTTTTTGTGTCCAAGGTAGAAAAAGGGAAGACAAATAATCTGGAAAATTATAGGAAATGTTTAAGGGACTTAGATTTATACTTTGTGGCATATGTGCTTTCTAGTATTAATTGGTAATTTAGTAAAATTTCCATAATGCAATGCTGTGTTGCATTGAATATTTTTAATAAGTAAAATTAATTCTATTTCACTGCTCTGATATTTTTAAAGTAATCCCATTTTTAATAACTTATTATTATTATTTGATTGAAAGATACTGTAAAAGAAATGGTATTTGCATGTGAAAATTATTACTGAGCTTAAAAACTGCATGTACCAGCTGAAGCACTCTTGAAATAAGTGCATTTTTTCTTGATTGTGTATATCTCTAAATAGTTCTAAGAAAAAGAGAGATACTCTTGAGTACTACGAGAAAATTTCTCAAGGAAAAATACTTGAGCATCTACACTTTTGTATCTGTAATAGTTATCTGTTCCTATTTAGGGAAGGGTTTATCTCTGTAGATCTTCTTCTGTAGGTCTGTATCATGCAACACCCTTCCTACTCCCAGGACTTTTAATTTTCCAAACTTATGGCATACTGCATAATATTCAAAAAAAAAAAAAATATCCAATGAATGTTGCTATACATTTCAGTGGAAAACAACTGTCTTATTTCTTGCTTCTCTTCTGTGAAATTGTGGCATAAATATGGATATACATACATTTTGGGGCCATCAAATAGTAGCCTGGCAAAACAAAAAAAAAAAAAAAAAAAAAAGAAGCAAACCGAGAAAGGTAAACATCTGTTAAGACTTTAACTTATTTTGAAATTAGTATTATGTTTCAGAGGCTTGTCGGTTTTTTTTTTTCCTCCAAGAAAATAAAATATAATTTCCTTTAATCTACCTGAAGAGTGATCTGCATTATCTTGAACTCTTTATGTATTACATTATCTAGGTTACTGCAATGAAAATTATCATAAACGACAGATCTTGAATCTTCTCTTAATGATTGTTTAGCCAGTGCATGCTAACAAGCCTTTCTCATTTATTTACTTGAAATAACTTACCAAGGGAAAAAAATGTGGCAGAGACAAAGCATCATGTTTTCAGGCTATCCTTAGAGATTTCATAAATGTGGCTGCAGCCACTGGTGGTCTTTACATTAAATTACGTCCAGTTGATCTACTGGGAACACAGTTCTGTATCAACTGGAAAAAAGAAAATTAAAAAAAAAAATCATATGAGTTCCAGCCTAGGAACCTCACCTCTTACTTAATAACTATCTTACAGAAGCCCACAAAAATGCCAGGGATTTTCCTTTATGTGTGCATCTTTTTCAAAAAGCTACACATTCAGGTAAGATTTTAGAAAGCCACATCTTTCATGCTAATGGTAATCCAGCTGAGCTGGCACATGGCCACTCTTGACACTTACAGCACACAGATCTTTCATCTCCTCACTGTGGCTCCAACCTATGCATTGAATTCTTCTGCCCAAATCATACCAGTCTTCGTAACATGCTGCGGGTGCCTTGGATAAAAATTCAAGACAATGTCAAGTTCAAGAAATCCAAGGGTTAGGAGCCAAAAAAGAATAAAATGTAATAGTATATTAAATGGAAACAGCAGGGAAGGAAATTATTGTGTGCCCCTCAGAAGAATCCATCATTTGAGAACTTGGATTTTTCTGAAATGATCAGAAAGATTGTGGTTTCCCCAATCGATTCATTTATTGTAGCATTTTTATTTGATAATTAGCTAATCAAATTATTAAAAAATCAATTTAAATCCCGTATGAAGGCCTCTACTAGGCAATATAACTTCTTACAGGGCTGCAATTATTCCTTCATTGCTCGATGGAAGGCTATACTTGCCTGCTGACACAAACATAAAAAAAAAAAATAGAAACAGTCCAGTAGGAATTATAGGTAGTGTAATGGGTTTCTGACAGTGTATTAGCAAGAAAGAAGAGTAGATTGGCTGCTACACAGGACATTAATTCTTTTGCTATTGTTTGAGCAGTGTGTAAATTTTAAATTGATTTTTCCCAGAAGTAACTGAGAAGAACTTTTGCTCTTCCAGGTGCTTCTTTCTTATTTATTTATTAAATGATGCATTTCAGAGCACTCATTTGCTCATCTATTCTTATACTTCCTTGCAGTTCATGTAATATCTGGACTTCTGCTCTGTTGTTGTTTTTTTTTTCTTTTTTTTCTTTTTTAATTCAGTGAGAGGCAATTTGCATTATGAAAAGGCTAGCACCTGTCTACTCTCCACCAGCTTCCTTCAGATCCCGGAAATGGGAATCCATTGGAGGTGTTCTAAAACATGACTACAGTTTGAATGAAACCCAGGAAACCTAACAAAATAAGTTTCTAAAATATTTCATTGTCAAGAAACACTCAGCTGAATGCGGTCACTTCAGAATGCTTCTATACCACTAACAAATTCCAATATGTAAACTGGATTATGCTTGCTTTTTATGTCTATTTTTCTGCTTCAGCTTCCGATTACTGCATCAGAAGATGATATACAGTCACATGTACAGTTCTGTTTGCCACACAAATTCCAAACCAATAGGCTTTGTACTAGGTTCCTTGCATCATGCTGAGGCTTACACTGTTGGATTCTTCTTTTCATTTTTCCTCTGCTGCCTCTCACTGAGCTTTCCATAAACCTTCTCCCCTGTGCCTCCTAGAATACCAGATGTGGCACATTCTCACATTGATGTACGGCTGTTCTCAGAGCATTTTTGGGCAATGCTTCTGCCCTGGGATTTCTTCAAGACATCTTTCATTCAAACAATGGAACTGAGCCAATGACTCTGGCTCACTTTTCTTTAAAATGAGGGCAAAAAAAGCTCTTTCCTAGTGTCCCTGCACCTAGGATACTCTGGTGCTGGCCTGGATCAAGTTTAAAGCTACTGTTATAATTTTACTTCTGAAGAACATTCAGAATTGAAACCAAGACATCTCTGTTTGTCACTGGGTTTTTTTGTTTGCTTGTTTCTTTGTTTCTTTTTGTATTTATTAATGCTGGTTTAAAACGGACTTAAACTGGTTTAAAACTATGTGAAAATCTTGGTTAGATTGTAGTGTAATTCTCCATTATTTCACGTGCTTTTTTGAATAGAGATGTAAACTCCCTGATGGTGATGAGATGATGTTCACATTGTGATTCAGCTCTGTGAGCAACCAAGCACATTCAATCTCTTTCCAGTCATCTTCAGTCAAGGACATTTTGGATAGGGCAACATCAAGGAGACTTGGAACTGGGAGGAGCTGGAATGTACTAAGAAGGTGCACCAGCCAAGAAATCAGGGGGAGAAGGAGAGAGATTTTGTGCTGGAGAAAGCTCAGAGAAATTGGGAATAAAATAAAATTCAAAATGAATAGGCAAGAGAACATGTGAACTTAAATCCATTATGAGGTTTTTAATTATTAGTTGTGATTGCAAATGAAAATTAAGGCTGTATGAAGTACGAATGTCTTCTTTCTCCAATTCCAGCATCTATAGAGAAGTGACAGGACATGCATAAAATCAAGTAGATCCTGCAAAGTTTTTCTTAGAAATCATTTAAACGATAAACATGCTTTGAGGGGTTCATTCATGCTCAGACAATTCATTACAGTGTGCCCTTGTATAAATATCACGTCTCATAGATCCTACTTTGAAGGACTTAGCTGTAGGGATCAGTTAAGTAGTCAACTCAAAATTAAATGTAGTTTAGAGGCAAACTTTTAAGAGTAAAAGCAAACAACTTCCTCCTACCTTTCTAAGTCAGATCAGATCAGTCCTCATTTCAGATGAGGAAGTAAGTACCAGGAACTCTGAGAGATGAACTCTGAGAGATTTCCTGTCGTTTTTTTTTCCTTTTTTTTTCCCCCCCCCACATAAGCAGTGATAGAAAATTCCATCTGGAATTTTTTCCAGCCTTGATGGTCTTCAAAATATCTTATCCTCGCAACTGAACATAGCATTCCCTGCCTGAAGGAACAGTTAGGTAGTAAAGAGGAAGTTGGAGTACACAGGGACATTGGCACATTGACATTGCAACTTTCCAAAAGCTCCACAGCTGTGGAGAGAACATGGAAGGAATGACCTATATCTGAAGTCTTCTAAACTCCTTTTGACAAGGATGTGTTTGAGTTCCCAAAGAAATGGCTCCTTTGGACATCAGTTGAGGCTAAAGGGCTATGAAGAACCTTATGTTCATGAATAGTTTATTATTATTAGGGAAAGTTTTGTCCCTTGTCAGTCTAGTGGGACTATCCAGAGAATTATGTCAAAGAGAATCTTAGCTTTTGTGTTTCCTGGAGGCAAAGAAACAGAGCTAGTTCAAAAATGTTTTGTAGGAACAAAAGAAAAACAAAGTATAGAAAGACATTAAATGGCTTGAAGGAGAACAGGAGGCAAAAGCATCAGAAATAAAAATTTGTAGTCTTCTTAATCATGTTTATTTAGTGATTTTTAGTATTTAATAACAATAGATATTGATTAAATAAATAATAAAACTTATTACACACAAAGTCATATTAATTATATTTTATTATTTAATTGAGTTGAATATTAAAAGCTCAAATCTTCTGCTGATAGCTGGCTTTATTGAGTATCATAAGGAAACAGTCAATGTTCTGATCTAAGCAATTACAGTGTTTTCACCACATCTCTGATCCTAACAGCTATAAAATTGGACAAAGGCAAGTATGAATTTTCAATTTCTTCTAAGGAATTAAAGCAGAAACAGCAGAGGAGTAGAATTAGGTGATAAATAAGATTGTAGAAGAGGAATAATAATAAAAAACCCAATCCTTACTGCCTACACAGAAGTGCTGATTACTGCGTAAAAAGGCATGAGGGTAATCAATTGAAATTTTTGCTGCTGATGAAAATTCTTGCAATGGAAGAATATAAAGAAACATGGTCATATAAATAATTTAGACTATGTAATATCAACCTAGGGCATTTTCTATCGGTTCTACAGCATGATTTACCTAAATGGCCCTTTCTCTTGCATATATATCTGTTATTAAGATCTTGGCTTTGTACATACTCAGATACCCTGTAGAATGATGGATCAAATGCCAGTTGCTCCTTCTGCAATTTTTAGTGTGCATCTGTTACCACAGGCAAAGAAAACAGTGCTGTGCTAGACTGCAGTACAAAAGAGCCATTGGGACTTTTCTTTGTACCCCAGGGCTTTGCTTGATGGATGCTGTGTTGACATAGACATTATGCAATAGCACTGCAATGCTTAAATGATAACCGACTTTCCAAGTGATGTTGCTATTATAGTGATAAAAGCCAGAATTTTCACTTTGAACCTGACCCTCTCTTTCCCATAACCCAGCCTCCCTGGGAAACTAGGACATCATCTTCGTGGCCTCACTACCTCAGCAGTGAGGAAGGTGGAGAACTGAAGGTATTTTATGCTCGAAGTATAGCAAAGAGAAGTGCTGTTCACAGCGGAAAGTCTGATGCATCAAGGAAGGCATAACGAAGCAATAGGTGTCCCAGGATTTCTCTGGGCTACAGCTTCCTCTCAGGGAGAAATCTCAGTTACACAGTGGAGCAGCCTCACCACTCCAGCTCTGAGTCATTCATAAGCCTGTCCAAAGGCCATACAAGCATCAAAGACTTCTGTAATACTGTGAAAATCTGGCATCAATGCCACACAGATTTTAAATAGTGCGTCCCAGTTGTCTGCAGTCAGGAAAGAGGGCTGGGTTGGGACTACCGCTACTGATGTATGGTTCCATCTCCCATCCCTCTTCTGAGCTACAGGTGCAGATCTTAGCAATAATGATGAGAAAAGCTGTCCTCTGTTGTCCTGATGAGTTGTGGTTGGAAAGGTAAATAATTTTCTTGCCCCTTTTTACTCTGACTGTCACTGAATGGTGCTTCAGCGTCTACACATCAGTGTGGCAGCTGAGGGAGAGTTGCCAGACTCTCTGGGGTCTCTCTGATAAGATCTCACTTCTGTTCTCAATGCAAAAATGTGCTTTAGAGGTTGCTTGTGAAAAAGCTTGAGTTTCTCTTTCAAGCCACTGGGAGAAAAGGAAGAATAAAGCTATGTCCTCTAATTTTCTTCTGCAAAGGATATGTATCTCTATACACAGATAGAAACATAATAGTCTACATAAAATTAAAGCCGTGGAGCTGACAGAGAATCTGAAGCATGATGTGCTAGTACATTGTTTTAATGAAGGAGTCTTGTTTCTTTCCCATGGAGTGATCTGGGGAAGATATCCAGACTCCACCTCCACCAGAGACCCAGATCTTGGGCTGCTTGGGAGTTGGAGTGTGATTGGAACTAGGTTCCAACCCCATGGTGTAAGACCTGGGTAATATTCCGAGTCTTGGTACACACTCAGAACATCTAGTCTGTACCTTTAATAAGAAGTAAATTATCTCCTGTAGGATCCTGAGTCATCTGTGTGTGTCTTGAATATAGAACTAAGTTCTTAAGGAGATCATGATGCCGTACTGCAATCCTGTGTTTGGAAAACAGCTGACACCATGAGAACTCATGGTTTGCAACGGTCATATACAAAAGGGCTCATAGAAAACACAAGGGAAAGGATTAAGAAGGGGTATGGTATGGGGAAAAGCAGAATATTCTTCAACAAAAAAAGTTTCCCTCAGAAACCTTTCCACTCCAGCTCTATGTACATAGGTAGATGATTAAATAATTATATATTTCTTGTTTCTTCCAGCATGTTGTGCTTGACAGCTTTGAGTCTGGGGACTGGTTTTGAACTGATGCAGATGTGTGCATCTAGCTTATTGTTTTTTTTTTCTATTTTCTTTGTGTTTAATGTCTGACACCTTCAAACACAGACCCTTGAGGCGGATCTTCTTTTTCATTCTCTATTTTGGCATTTATATATTATTATTCAATACTGACACCACAATAGTCTATGAAAGACTTAAATAGGGTCCAGGTCATACTGTACTGAGGTCTATATAAGCATTCATCTGTATCTCCACAGTAACAAGGAATATTACTATTATCTATACTTTTCTAAAATCTGTTTAAATGCATATGCATGTGTAACAAATGCAGTGCCACATGCTAACTCTGACAGCCACATAGCTGGTTTAACGCAGCTTTAGGGCCCATCTATATGAATGTTTTTAAACTAGAGCAATGGTATAAAAAAGAGAATGTGTACCAAAAAAAATAGACTCATAAGTCAAGTTAATATATGCTCATACTCTTAACTCTTCCTCCCCTTCCCCAGATAATCTGTGGATATTCACACAGACCAAAGAATATATGTGGATGTGCTGTTGCTGCAAACAATGCACACCATTCATTATTTAGTCCTGTCTAGTGCACTGTCAAACTGCCTTGTATAATCTAAAAGTCTGATTCACTATGATTCACCCTTTGCAGCTATGTTGTCTTTCGCACAATGCTATTTGCTCGTATCAAAATAAATGTATGATATTCTCCCTGCCCAAGTATCTTTCCTCCCCATCACGAAAATCACGAATCCCAGGATTTAGAAAAATCTGACAGCATATAACTGGCAAGGACTATAGACAGATGGTCATTTTCCTCACTAATGCCTGTATGGACCTGGCACTATCCAGCCAGCACCACAGTGTTCTTTTTTGGGATCCCACACTGGCACGTACGAGGTTGCCATCATCCTCATGACTATGGGTACCTCAACTTTTCAGTGGGTACCAGGGCAGTGCTATTAAGTCTACAGTGGGCATGGACATGAGAGAGGTATACAAATACATCAGCGAGCCCATCCACATACAAAGCCATATTAACTACCCAGAAGAATCATGCAGACTTTTCTGCCACACATATCCCTAAAATAAATCAGGGCTAATGGTGGGATTCTTGACTTTCTACAGTATTCTCCACGAAATTTTCACCTCCCCATTCCCGCTGATGTTCTTTTTTTTCATATTAACAACCAAATTTCCTAGCACTAGCTTAAAAAGAGGATGATTTTCAGCCCCTCTCATTGTTCTCATTCTTGGTCTTATTCTTACTGTGCGAACTAACTCCCTTTCACTTGTCAGTGTAGACATAACCTAATGAAGAAATGTTTGAGAGTTGATTGAAGATAATTTTCATGTGAATTCACATTTTTTGTTTTTATTCCTTTTCATTGGCTTCTTTTTCTATTACTTTACTTCTTGAGAGGTGAAAAGCATCTTGTAGAAATGTTAAGATGTTGGGCCTTTAACCGGAAGTACAAATTGTTCAGATATGGTTCTGTACCAGAAGAAATGAGCAATTACCCCCATCTAACACATGCATAACAGCCATCCATATGGTACATATTGTTTCAGTCCAGCAAGAAGTTGTCCATGTAGATCAGAAACTCTTAGCACATCTAGCAATGTTGTGAGTTAACACCAGAAAGGCAGAAGGCTTTGAGGCATGAAAATTAGAATACCTTCATAGTCCAAAGTAAGTTATATAAATAAATAGACAAAAATTATATTGCTGAAGAAACAATGGAGTCTTGGATTTTTATTGATTTTCATTATTTCACACATATTTGAGATACAAGAGCATGATTAGTCACAATAGTTTTGCAAATTTCATTAATATTAATTATTACACTGAATTCCTTTAAATAAGCCATATGTACTCAGAGTATTTCTTTTTGTACCTTTTAGATTGCTTTTGTAGACTTTTTTTATTAGTGTTGTTGCATCAAGAGCAAAAAGAACAAAAGCCATCCTGAAACTGAATCTAAGAGACGAGATACAGCTAAACAGAAATATAAATATAAATTTATCTTGAACATTTGAGAAAAAAAAATATATATGGAGCATACTATTTATCTGTTTCAGCAAAACTGATAAATCAGCTCCAACATAGCTTACTGGAAATGGTAAGATTGCCTCAGTTCAGTTTAAATATAAGTTCTCTGTTAATTTCCACTCTGACTCAGCCTTGAATACACAGAATAATTTAGGACTCAAACATCACTCTCCTATGAATCAAATCAGCTTCTCGTCTCTCCTTCCAACTGTCTGCTTCATCTTCTGATATATATGTAATCTATATATATGCACATATGTGTGACTAGAGTAACAAAAGGATTCCACCTTAACTTAATTTCAAAAATGCTTATCATTTTCTTGCTTTAGTCTTACGTGTTGCATATGCTGATGAGGTCTCTCATGACTATAAGTAATCTATTCCATTCCAATATCAAATGCAATCCAACCCAGGACATTTCTGAATATGATCTCTCCAGGGGTCAGGATAAACTTCATTAACTTCCTACCATGCATTTCTTCTCTAATCCTTTTTCTTTCTTATATTTTTTCTTTCTTTTATTTTCTTTTCTTTTTTTTTTTCTTTTTTTTCTTTTTTTTCTTTTTTTTTTTTCCAGAAGAAAGAATGGTGGAAATGGGTTTTCTAACTTCTATAAGTCCATGAAAGACCAATAAGCTAATTTGTTCCTTCAGCTTCACGAAAAGTTAAGATTTGTACACTAATCCTATTTGCAGGATGTCTTTACTGAGCATTTCCTTAATAATAGTGTGAATAATTTAGAACTTAATTTAAGATTAACTTCATCAGAAATTATAGTATGAATTTTGGAAAAAAAAAACTACCAACAACCACATTCATTTATAAAAAAGATGAAAGCTAGATTTTCAGTAATGCTGATGAGAATGCATGTTCTTATACCTACTGATTAAGACTTAGCCTATACTAATTAACAGATCCAATACAGCTCAGCGGGAAGTGTGAAGCAGGGGCTGTGGGAATGCAGTGGAAACACAGAAGACTGGGAGGAAAAGTAGGAGACCACTTAGATTCTAACCATTTATTTTCTCTCTTCTGTTATCTGTGTCCAAACAAAAATATAATCTTGATCAAGAAGTATTCATTTGGAAGAGGAAAGAAAGAGACAGGAAGAGAAATAGAAAACAGCAGTGACCATTGAACATTTACAATAATACCCAGAATTGTAAATATGAGAGAGAATGTGCTGTTGGCTCCCACATTCCATTCCATGAAAGTCTTCCAGCTGGAGGAGAGAGAAACTTTTAGAGACTATGCTAGCTCAGTTTTGAGGCATTTCATTTTATTCCACTTCCCTGGAAATGGATTAAAACTAGCAATTTCAGTACCATCATATATTATTCACACTCAAATGTTAAGCAGTTCAACTGAGTAAGTTCTGTTGCTTTAGCAGAGCACAAAAGCAACAAGTACTGTAGACCATGACACAATGAAACTACACCTAACTGAACGAAATGGGCAAAAACAGAAGGAAATACAGATATATTGCATGAGGTATAGGCAAAGCCTTCAAGGTGACTATTTGCAAAAGGAATAAAAGGAGGAGCAGGAATGAATTGAAAGGAAAAAAGAAGAGCTGAGGAGCAAAGAGAACAGAGTATAATGAGAATAAAGTGGTATGTAATCAAAAATATAGGAAGAAGAATTTCAGTCCATACAATGTAATATTTTTCTTAGTAGTCTTACATGGAAAAATGAGTGCGTTTTGCTTCCATGGCACAGAAGTAAAAGTGGACACTCAACTTAGCCATGGATATTTCCTGTCTGTAATCCACCCTTACTATTAAGGATATTCCTGCATTTACACATTAAATAATTTTTATTTTTATTTTATTTTATTTTATTTTTTTTTGCAATGCTATTATTTCAGTTTTCTATTTTTCTAGAATTCTTGTGTAGTGATATCTTGTAGTATCCAAAAATTTTAATATTTCTTCTCATCCTTTTACGGAGACTAAATATCCTAATTTCTAACTCTTCGAAAACTTCCTCAACAGTTTTTCCTTTTTTCCTTTCACTGCAGTTTATCATATTAGTAACTATTTTCTCTTTGCTGGTGAATGCAGCAAAGCTACTCACTAAACCATGTCCCTCAACACAAAATGCAAATGTTCCTTGAACACTTCCAGAGTTCGTGACTCCACCACCTCCCTGGGAAGGCCATTCCAGCACCTGACCACTCTTTCAGAAAAGTAGTATTTCCTAATGTCCAGCCTAAATCTCACAGCTTGAAGCCATTCCCTCTAGTCCTATCACCAGTTACGTGAGAGAAGAGGCTGACCCCCAGCTCACTACAAGCTCATTACAACCTCTCTTCAGGTAGTTATAGAGAGCAATAAGGTCTCCTCTGAGCCTTCTCTTCTTCAGACTGAACAATCCCAGCCACTCCTCATAAGTCCTGTGCTCCAGACCCCTCACCAGTCTTGTTGCCCTTCTTTGAACCTGCTCCAGGGCCTCAATGTTTTTCTTGCAGCGAGGAGCCCAAAACTGGACACAGTACTCGAGGTGTGGCCTCATCAGAGCCGAGTACAGGGGGACAATCACTTCCCTGTTCCTGCTGGCAACACTGTTCCTGAGCAAGCCAGGATGCCATTGGCCTTCTTGGCCACCTGGGCACACTGCTGGCTCATGTTCACCCAAGCATCAATCAATACCCCCAGTCCATTTCCTCTACACAGTCTTCCAGCCACTCTGCCCCAAGCCTGTAGTGTTTCCTGGGGTTGTTGTGGCCAAAGTGCAGGACCCGGCATTTGGCCTTGTTGAAACTCATCCCCTTAGCTCCAGCTCAGCTCTCCAGCCTGTCCAGATCCCTCTTTAGGGCCTTGCTACCCCCAGGTAGATCGACAATTCCAGCCAGCGTGGTGTCCTGAATTCATACAGAATTTATCAAACATCTCAGTTACTCCTGCTTTCTGTCATTACACAAAAGTCTTCTGTGTGGATATGTACGTTTATTTACATATATAATTGCATAAATTTGTACTATTTTTGGATCACTGCATGAAAATTAGAAGATTTCTATATAGAGATTTGAATGACTGCAAAAAACTTTATTCCTTACCAGAACATCCTTTGAATAAAATTTTTGCAAAATCTCTGGATTATTTCTAATCTATCTTTTGATTTATATTTTCATATATGTAAAAGTCAAGAATATGTGTGTCTGCACTAATAGACCTTAGTGAAACTCGTTTATATTATTGAATTTCTTGTCTCAGGTTTGGTCTATCTCTACTGCTCCATTCCCTCTTAACTCGGTGGCCAGCAGGAAAAAAATACTGAGACTCACCACTGCTTTTTATGGAAGAAGGATATGACAAGAAAAAAAAAGTTTACTTGTTAATTGACAGCTGAGAACTGAGTATTATATCAAGTTTTAAGACATTTTAAAAATAGAATTTGTTTGGAAACTTCATTTGTTTCTGGTAAGATCTTTATACTTTAACGGAATGGAGATACAATGTTTTAGGATAACTGAAAATTATGTTTTCAAAGCTAAAAAACAAAACAAAAAACAAAAATTAATATTTCCATGCCACATACTTCCTTCATCTAGTTTAACAGATCTAGATTAGATAATTTAGTCTAATACTGTACATTAGCTCTATGAGCAAACAAACTGACCTCTGTAGAGTTAAAATTGATTCCAGCCATCATGTTAAATCTGCCTTATCATATTCCTATGACTGATTTTGAGGTGAAAAATTTCCATGACAACTTCAGTATAAAAGAATATTTTTCTGCTCTGGGAAGTCTGATAAGATTTTTTCAGTTATTGGATAGTGGAAAAATGAGACCTCCTTTTATGCACCTTATTTTTTGAAGAAGGAAAACTCCCACCATGTCATTATGAGGACTTTTTTGTGTAGTCGCATCAGTGTATCTTTCTTTCCACAACTGAAGAGGTACAACTTGGCTATTTTCAGTCTGATGAAAAAACAATGAGACTACAGATTCTAACCTCTGAAAGAACATTTATTTTTCACTGAAAAATCAAAATTCAAACAAACAAACAAACAAACAAACAAACAAACCTGAAGTTCATCTCTCACATGATCCCACAACATAATTATGTCCCTAATAGCAGAAATCTCAATTTATTCTTTATAATATGTAAGAGAACTTCGATGTTTTTAAATATTTACTATTTTATTCCACATTTCCTCTCCTCTTCATAACTCATGAAAACTGCTATGTAGTAAAAGTTCAGAGCTGGGATACGTGAAATGCTGAAGGTTGATATTCTCATGACCTACTGAGCAGCCTCAGATCACAGCTGATCACACATAAATACCCTTGAACATTTTCTAACATGACTTGGACAGAAGGAACTGCTAATGTCCTTTCTCCTGTCATTCAAAAATTATTGTTTATCAGTGTAAAAGGGAAATATGGATGCATTAAAAATTAAGAGAGATAATGTTTTGTAATTGTGTGGCCAGCAGGGTGAGGGAGGAGATCCTTCCCTGGTCAGACCTTACCTGGAATACTGTGTCTAGATGTGAAATCCTCAGTACAGGAGACCTGTTGTAGTACATCCAGAGGAGGGCCACAGAAATGATCCCAGGGATGGAGCACCTCTCCTACAAGGACAGACTGAGTGAGCTGGGATTGTTCAGCCTGGAGAAGAGAAGGCTCTGGGGAGACCAGAGTGAGGCCTTTCGATATCTAAAGGGGGACTACAAGAAAGAAGGGGACAGACTCTTTAGTAGAGTTGTTGTGACAGGACTATGGCATTTTTCATAATGTCAGTGTTACAATGGAATGAAGGTTGCAACCAAGCAGAGAAAATTCCTTGGCTGGCTTTAAATTAACCTGTACCTAAGTTAGTGATGCTAAGCTGAGAGATTCTGAGTATTGCCCTCAGTTATTCCAAGCTTTCTATGACCAGTTATGTTTTCACTCACTTATTGTTCCTGCACAAGAAAGAATGTGCAATCTTCCTGTAAATTTAATATGTTGGAGTGCTGTTCATGGCACTGTTAGGATTCGTAAAATTCATTCACGTTTGTAAAACATTCTTGTTACTTCTGCTTCCCATCATATTGGTCTAACAAGACCACTGTTTGTTTTTTGTCATTGTCTTGCTTAGTTTGATGTTATATTGCTATGCACTGTAAGAAAACAAATTTTATGTCTTTTTTTCTTCAGATAAATTAAAAATGTGGAAAAACAGCCATTATTAATATTGAATTTCATAAAAATAATAGGTTTTCAGTATGAATAGAAACCACAAAAACGCTAGCCAATAAATTTGTACAGGGAGATTCCAGTTCTTTTCATACCATGCGTAAACTGATCTGCTATATCGGCTGTGTTGTTATCATTCAGAATGGAGTAATTAGCAGCTTCCTGACAATTTTAGTTTCCTCTGAACCACTGGTCATTAAGTGTCAGTGGAAATATCAAACTAGCTCCACTGGGGAAATTCATAGTTTTCCTGTGCTTTGGTCAGTTCACCTTGTCCAAGGTTAATTGGCTATTCTGCCACTTCAAGCTATTTTTATGCTCACTGTTTCAGTGGATGCGATACAGATTTCAGATATTCTCATTTAAATATCAGTGAAAGAGAAAAAAAATATACTGCTGCTTTTCAAATGATTATTTGTTTCAGACTCTGTTTTAATTACTGAATGCAGTGGAATCCCAATTATTGACCCCCCCCTCTGAGAGATGCTGTTTTTCTCATAAGTTATTATGTCTTGAATTGGCTCATTTGTAATATCCCCCGATTAGACAAATATATTTGATACTGCCAAGGAGTGCCAGGTGGAAGGACTGTACTGCAGCTGTTCAGCCTGAACAGAGAGCTGTCCATGTAGGTTGTTTTGAGATACATAGGTGAACACAGAGGAGCAAATTGTTACTATGTAAATGTTTTGTCTAATTGGAATTCCTACCCACATATACCTTATATAATGTCTACAAAACATAACATTTATGAAGCAAAATCCTTAACAAATATTTTTATTTTACAAACTGTAGGCTGCTTGCCACAGGGAATTTCTATGACATGAAATGCATTTCAGTCTCATTTTTTCATTTTTTCCCTTTTGGTTGCCCTCTGTGTATTGTTTCTACTTCTTTTACCATTATAATATAGAATCATAGAATCACTCAGTTTGGAAAAGACGTTAAGGATCATCAAGTCCATCCACAACCCAACCATACCACCCTAACTCTAACATCCCTCTGCTAAATCATGTCCCTGAGCACCACATCCGAACGGTTTTTAAACACATCCAGGGATGGTGACTGGAGAGCCTCCCTGGGGAGCCTATTCCAGTGCTTAATAACCTTGTCTGTAAAGAAGTTTTTCCTGATATCCAAACTAAACCTCTCCTGGTGCAACTTGAGTCCATTTCCCCTCGTCATGTCAACTGTCACCAGTGAGAAGGGACCAACTCTCTTCTCTTGCTGCAATCACCTTTCAGATATTGGAAGAGAGCAATAAGGTCTCCCCTCAGCCTCCTTTTCCACAAACTGAACAGCCCCAGTTCCTTCAGTCTCTCCTCATAGGGCATATTCTCTAAGCCCTTCACAAGCCTTGCTGCCGTTCTTTGGACCTGCTCCAGCTCCTCCAAGTCTTTTCTGTATCAGTGTGCCCAAAACTGAGCACAGTACTCAAGGTGAGACTTCACCAATGCAGAGTTCAGGGACAGAATTACATCCCTAGCCCATCTCACCACACCATTCCTGATACAAACCAGGATGCCATAGGCCTACTCAGCCACCTGTGCACACCACTGGCTCGTATTCAGCCTTCTGTCCATCAGTACACCAAGGTACCTTCCTGTCAGGCAGCTTTCCAGGCACTCCTCCCCATATGTATATAAGAGGAATATAATATAAAAGGAAGCAAAAAAAAGGGACACTTTCCTTGACAGAATTGGTTCTGATTGACCGAACGAGCACTTAGTAGTTTGTATCTAGGAAGCAGCAGTCCTACTGTTTATCTCTGGCAAGGGAACAGGATCTTGTGGTTCTAACTAAGACAGGGTTTGATTTTTCACACATAGAAAGATGTGTTGTTTAACTTGTTGACCATTAGGTGGTCTCTTCTCACTTTCTCATGGTATACAATACTCCCGGTGCTTAGTATATGCTTGTAAATTCCAAGTGGGAGATCTTGCTCCTAATCAGTGTGTGTTCCACAGATTAAAAATAAAGTCAAACAATGTCAAACTATGTATAGGAAACAGTCAAACAAGTAAAATTTAGATGTACAGAACTCTAAATATTGAATAACCCAAAAATCCATAATTTTGAGAAGATGCTAAGAGTTGAACATTGTTTCATAAAAGGAAAAATGGTGATCATTTAAGGGAACTCAACAAGGAAAATCATTTTCTCAAAATCAAATCAAACAATAGAACAAAGTCTTTCAATGATGGACAATGAAAGTAACAAAGGATAAATATTTATTTCTTTGTTTGACTTTTTTTGTTGTTTTTTTTTTATTTTAAATGCCATAGTTCTTAGGAAATTTACTAGAGGATACTTTGAAGGGAAAAGTCGTTTGAATCTTGGTGGTGACATTGACCTGAGAAGACCTGGAGCCTATTGACTGAAGGAAGAGATATTGCCTATCTGGATGATTCAGTTATAAGGAATTAAATAATCAGAAATGAAGATTAGGTTAAGGCTTTTTAATATAAAACCAGACTATGCGAAGAGAGATGATACTTATAATTTTACTGGCAGAATGTGATCTCTCTCTGCTTAAAAGTGTTGAATATTTTTTGCTTTTCAGGGAAAAAACCTTGATGAATGATGCCTTTCTAGAAAAGACTAGGGATATGTTATGCTTCTGTTTGTACCAGGTCAGAAATAAGAGACTAGATGTTTTCTCCTCTCAGCATTATGAACTATGGCAGCAAAGATTACACTGTTAATGCAAGTTCTCTCAGTTCAATACCAGATGTGACACTGATAATAATTTATATGATACACTAATTCCTGTAGAGCAATGTCTGATCTTCAACTCAGAGTTTATGAAAAATTCTCACACTTACAGACTAGGAATTAATAAAATTAAGATTCTAATTAAAAATATTTAAACATTGTACGGTGTTAACTAGATCATTTACTGAGTGTTTTCCCACACCTAGTGTACTGCTCTTCAACATTTCAGCCCTGCTTTTCCTCAGGGAAAGCATGGTAATCTGTTAGGAGCAAGTAACTTGTGTTTAAACAATGCAGATATTTTTTTCAGTCCTTTGACAAAGAGCATAATCAATATTTATTCCAGTCACAATTAATATTTTGCAAACACAGGGTACATTGTGTCCCTCTGAACCTAACTAGATTTTCCTCTTACAAACACAATTTTTTAAAATGCTGGTTTTGATAGTTAATTGTAAAAGAAATAAATCAGGCTACGCATATGAACTATTTTTACTGGTAAAACAAAGTCTAGGAGGAGACTGGAAAAAGTGAATACTTTCTGCAGTAATTGATGAACAAAATGAATACCTGGGTTTCTGGAGTCAAAGATCAACAAACAAAAATGAATCAATCAAACAAACAAAAAACATCAAAGATCACCACCACCAACAGAAACAACCTACAAACCAAAACCAACACCATCAATGAAAACACCCCCTAAAAATACTTGACAGTCAGCAAGAACGGAAAGCTTACATTTTAAAAAGTCACAAGAACTTGTGGCATCTTTGATAGTAGAATGTTTTTCATTTATATTTCACAGTCCTGAGAGAATGAAAATCTATTCATAAAGGAGTTTACAGAACACATTTGAGCCCCATCACTAATATTAAATTAATCACAAAATGAAATTATTTAGCCACGGAACAGTTTTGTCTTTGGTGAGGTAGATTTTGATTCTGATCTCATTTACAAAGGTTTTACATCAGTGTAATTTGATTTCACTGAAGCTTATGCTGTACAAAAGAGAAGAGAACCTGGCTCATATTTTCTGCATTGTCATAAATTGCACACAATTGAAAAAAGAGGAATTTCTACTCTGGGAAGAAATCCATACAAATATGTTTTGTTAAAATTGGGCAGCCTGTTTAGAGTGTGCTATTTATTTACTTATATATATATTTACAAAATCAGTTCCATCTAGAAAAGACACTAGATTTCCAGTGGAAATAAATCAGTTAGGTGATCTGGCTTTGCTAAGCATTCTTAAGAAATTAAAAAGAAAAAAAAAAAAGTGAAATATAGTCTAAAGAACTTCTGAAAGTGAATTGTCTCAGTTATTGTGAGGTGTTTCTATTTGCTCTGCCTCGTTTATTTATCAGCGAGAAAAAGGATAGTCATTCCCAGGATACCCTATTGTAAAGTAGCTTACAAGTAGAATCACTCTCAACACATAAGCAACTAGCGATATCAGTTATCACTCATTCTTTGTTTTTCAAAAAATAGATGGAATGGTATTTTTTTTCCCAACATTTTTGAGTCTTATCATCTCTTTGAGAGACTGTGTACAGCCGAGGTGAGAATAACTGACTCTAGATATTATTATGCCACAAATGAAGGCTGAAGGTAACAGCGATTTTCAGCTAAAAGCTGGTTGGCCCCATAAATGAGATATCAGAGATCTGCCAACAGGTCAATCCATGCATTATTTTGTCTGCTATCTGCTTCCACTTTTTTGCCACCTGATCATACAGTCACAATGCTTTTAATCCTCTAATCCTCATTGCTTGATGGTGGGAAGGAAGTTATTGTAGCTTGAAGAACCAGAGAAAATATCAATTTTTAACTGGGAATGAGGGGTGGAGAGGGGAGGGAAGGGGTGGGTAAGGGTGGGTAAGGAAGGCTAGGGGAAAGGGGTTGGAGAAAGAGAAGGAAAAGGAAAAAGACGTTAGGACAAAAACTGCTAAATAAGCATGTGGCTTGGGAATACATCCTAGGAAATGTTTAACTCCCCTCTATATTTCCGTATCTGAGTTTCATATTTCTGTTCAGCCACTCTGTGCCTCAGCAGAAAGTGCTTTCAGATCGCCAGAGAGCTGTAAGTGCCTGACCACAATCATCTCTTATGAATGTCTTCTTTTGACTGCATTAGGAAATTCCCTGACCATAAATCTGGAGTGCTGGCTGTTGTGATGCCTGTATCCAAAAACATGGCTCTCCCTTTTTCCAGTCAGCACTGCCAAAAGGCAGCCTCAAACTCTGTTCTTGTTCTGGCTTGCAATCTCCTGTGATCAACTCCACAGTAGAGAGCAGGAGGATAAATCCACCAACACCTCCAAAGAACTCAGACTGCACTGATAGGGGACGTACAGAACTTTGAGTTGGTTCATAGTCTTAGTGCATTTCTTCTGATTTGTGAAAAGGGGCAGCGTCTGTCACTGTGTCTTACATGCACAGTCTTCTGTGATCACTAGTCCTGCACCTGTCTGAATGGCAATATTTACTGAACTGTCAATCACATAACAAACTTAATGCCAGTAGAAAGTGTGGAGTTTGATGTAAGATTTTTCTGTTCAAATTAAAATTGATCTGGGCTTAGAAGCACTGCTTGTTCAATGAAAACACCTTTACATGACTCAGATCAACAACATACAGGGTATGAGAGAGTTTCCCTTTCTGCTAAGGAAGCAGGGTAAAAAAAATTACAGAAATGATTTCCAATGAAAAGCAAAAGGAAACATTTAGCATATAACTTGCCACTTCTTCTGATACAGCACTTTCAGACTCTACTAGTGCAACAGTTTGACAGCGTAATAAGGTCTTCATTCAGGTCACTTAAATGTAATAAAGCATTAATTTCAGGTTTTATGCACATATGTAATTTTTTTCTTGTATTGTCTTCATTTCTAAGGAAGTAGATGAAAATATACAAGAACTCTAAGAATATTATGGAAGAAATAGCAGAATATTATTTTTAAAATGTAGGTAAGATTTTTAAAATTGCATTTTAAATTAAACAGAACAGCTTATAGAGCAAAATATTACTAAGCATGAATTGGATAGCAAAATGAAAGCTTTGAAATGAAAAATGAAAGAAAATACAAAGAGGAAAACAACTTGCAAAATCTTTTCAGCTGGAGCAATAACCTACAAATTCACAGTGCAGAAAGAGGCCTGGGAGATATCAGACAGCAAACAGTACTTGACACAATATCATGCTGTGCCTAAAAAATAGCATTAACTTGTGTGTTTGAGTTTTACAAATGCAGAGATGAGTGGCCAAAGAATAGCAAAGTTATTCTCTGTTGTCATTCTGCCATGGATATATGGACTCTGTTTCTTGGTGCTCTGTTCCCACAAAAGTGGTGACAAATGGGAAAGAGAGTGTTTAGAAAACATTAATTAACAAAAAAGATTAAATGAAACTGAGAGAAAATAATTTTGCAATGAGAATCCTTGAGAGCAGGTGGTGGGCATAAAAAACATCACCTGCAAATATTTGCTGGTAAAATTGAAAGACAAATACTCTCATTGTGTTGTAGAAATATTTTTGGGAAAGGGTAAACAACTCCACGGAGTGACAACTATTTCAATTTATAAAGAAACATTTACCTTACATACATCACAGTGTAAATATTCTTGGAGTGCAAATATTCCATGGAAAAATATTATTTTGTGCTCTTCATTGAGCAGTAGGTAGGAGAAAATGAATGAAAATGAAAACAATTATTAGTTAGGTAAAACAGCAATATAACATTGCAGATATCTCATTAAAAACTTCAACATATTACAGGAAATACTTTGGCTGTTGACAACCGTGTCCAGCTGGATTTTGAATATTTCCAAGAATACAGACAAATTTATATAATTTAAGCGAAATAAAGGACAACTAAAATCACTATCACATGTAAAAAATAAAGTGAATTACCATACCCAAACCAATAAATCTCTGCTTATAATTCCACAATTCTGCATCAAATGGGCACTAAGGGTATCTCAAACAACCAGAGATGGGAAACAAACATCCACAGTGTAGTAGTCTCATAATCTGAAAACCAATTTTCTGGGAAACTTGGATCAGATTACACAACAGTCCTTCAGCTGTCCTTGGGAAAAGTAAGGATTAGTATTTTTGAGATGTATTTATTTCATATGCTACTCTTACACTGCTGAAGAACCAGCTGGATACAGAAAAATAAATCAAAGAAGAGTGACTGAAGAAAGAGTGAAGAATATGACACTGGTAAGATATCTTTTCTAATATCTTTTCTAATGGTTTCTTCCAGCTCTCCTTCTCCTCCCGCCATTCTCCTTTTAAGATTTGTCCAGCATATGTCCTTGTGTTTGATTTCTTTTTAAATGTATGTGGTATTTTTCACAATAAGAAAAGTTTTACTGAAGCCCTGGAAAAGTAAATATTATATAGTTTAAAATAATCAAATGCTATCATTTCTTTTTCTTCACTTGATTTCAAAGAGGACAAACTTCAAAATATTCTAAAAACTTTCTATACAAAATTTTCTTTTGTAGCTGTTTTACAGGCAAGGACTTACATGCTGTGTTATCCATGCTCCTTGTTTTACTTTCTAGACTGTCTCTCCATTTCTAGCCAGTTCTTCCTGTTTGCTGAAGGGCAAATGTTTCAGACTCTTTTCTAAATTTCTATTGTGTCAGCACTGCTTGAATTCTCAAAAGCGTGTGTACCTTCTTAAGCATGCCTGAAGTTAATTGGATCTCTAAGAAATGTATCCGCATTTCATTCCATTGCTGTGCCACTGTTAATGATTGTAGTGCCTTGTGCAAGACCTCCAGTGATGCTTTCAGCTATTTCTGCTGATTCCACGATTGTTTTATAGTTCACCTCCAATATCTTTGCCAGGCAAATCAAATCATTGACATCACAGGTTACTTACTTGGTTCCTTCTCACATGCACTGTTTCATCTTTCAGCCTTCCTGCTTCAGGAGCTCATAGTTTTGACTGTGGGATGCAATGAAAGCTTTCTGTTAAAAACAAACAAACAAACAAATAAAAAAAAAAAACAAAAAACCAGCAGCCACTTGGCCTCACGTTCTGTTCACCAAAAGCATCAGGGTAAGTCATCCTAGCAACATAGCACAATCTCTGAAAATCAGGAGGTGAGTGACTACCAGGAAATCTGAAATGCAAATCAGCAAAGTGTTTGAAGCTGTATTTTAGTGGGAAACAATCTAGGTCTGGCAAGTTAGAGGGCTTTAGGAGCTGTGAAGGTGTTTTCCATCTTTAGCATCCATTATTCTATTATACTATGACTAATCTTCCCTTGCTCTAATATGTTCTCTTGTACCCTATTCCATGTACTTATTGCTCTTTCTGTAATACGATTATCTAAGAATCGATGGCCATCTCCTCCATGCTAAACACTGCAGTAGGATAAACTACATTATTTTTGAACCATCTTCAGTAATAGATTGTGAAGTCTAGCACTGAACATCTCCAGTCTCCATGAAATTCTGCCTCTTATTTCCATTTGCCTCATTTTCAATTAAACCATCAGTTGTGAACAGGACTGCCAGAGAATAGAAAAGAAGAAAAAAAAAAAGAAGGATATTAAAAGAATAAGATTGCTTTATGAACCAAGTGTGCGTGGAATTGGAAGTGAAACATGTAAGGAAAGGAAAATTAGAAGAAAAAAAAATTAAAAAATCCTCCTCCTTTAAGACTATACACAGAGTTTCTAATGATGATATACAGATCTTTAAATCCAGTCAATGGTACAGAAGTACTGAGTAAAACTCATTTAGAATTTCATTGCTACAGGCTGCAAGAAATTTGCTTGTGTCTCTCCAGTTTTTTGCTGGACAGATGTTATATACACATCACAAAAGCCACCATCATCATAATTGGTAGCCTTGCTGATAAGCATCAAAGAGATGCCAAATCACGAATAGTGGAGGAGACTCAGCTGCCCAAAATGAAAATCCTTAATGCATTTTTGTCATATATAATTGCGCTAGAGAGGTGCCAGGGAAGTGCTATCAGCAGCAAGTTAAATGCCAGCAGAATCCAAAGGCCTGGAAAAAAGGAACAGATCAGATGACCTTATAAATGCTGCACAGGAGGTGGGATAGAGCCAAAAATACGGGGGGGTGGATCAAGAGAAAGAGTACTTTGAAAGAAAATGCTTTAGCAAAAATACATCCCTTCTCACTTTTAGCTTTCTCTGCTGATAAAAATCCCATTGTATTCCTTTAATGTTTCACAGTATGAAAAACCCACCCATGGAGTGAAATTCAGATAAACTGGAGTAGTCAAGAGAGCAAAATATCTGTACTACAACACCAGAAGGGGAAAGGAACAAATTCTCCAAACATGAATGATTGCAAAGGACTGTGATGCAAGCAAGGCTGAGAAATGCTAATTAACAACGAGCTATTAAACACAGTGGTAAAATTAAGAGAAGAAAAGGTGGCCAAAATGAAGACAAAAAAAAGAGAGGGAAAAAATACAGATCAATATCATGGAATGGCAAAGTGACAAAGAGGAAGAGACTAACCAATGAAACGAAAAAAAATTAGATGTAGTAGTTCATTTTTTTCACACTATTGCTATGTGCTTTTCCTGTACAGATTTTGCAAAGGTACTGTTTTTCACTGCACCTGTTATTGTTCTGTTGTTTATTCTTTAATATGAACATGCTATGGAAATCCTGCTGTTGCTACTTCACAAGAATTGTACATGCTGTCACCCATGTTATCTAATTGATAAATGCTCTCGGAACATTAATGGACAAGTAGTATGTGCAGGAGAGTCCATTTTGTAGATTAGGTTTTTAATGGACTTTTTTGGTAGCAGGAGAAGTAATTAATCTCCACAGTAACATATTGTCACCTGCTGCTGCGGTTTTGAAAATTTCTTTCACCAAAACAGCATATTTTGTCTGTGAAGTGTTTTGTTCTTTTGCTTCTGAGTAATATATATACATATATACGTGTATATATTTAACTATGCTTGTGAGATTTTTTTGCGTGAGACTTGCAGCTCTTATTATTGCTTCTGCAGGAAGAAGGATCCAGTATTCCATACAAAATTGGCATGCTTTCCTCTATGAGTTACAATGAATTTGAAACAGATTTTATCCTATTCTTTGCAATTTTTCTGTTGAGGTCACAGCTGAAATATAATTCTTTCTCCACCAATGTGTGACATTCCAGCTTCTATAGTCACTTTATGTGTGAAGTTCTCATAAAAACAATCCAGAGATCCTTCATTTTGTCCCAAAGCAAAAAACCTAAGTTTGCAATCACTCTCTGAATTCAGTTAGAAGTTCCAGTTGGTGCAAAAAACAGCCCAGAAGTTTAGGCAAAATAGGTGGTGTACACTGGAAAACTTCCTATGTATTTTACAAACAAAAATTTCAAAATCATTCAATGTTTCTTTCTGATACTGCTCCAATCCCCAGTACGTGAAGAGGTAGAATTCCCACTGTAGAACTGGAGTAACATCAGTGGAGTTGGAGGCAGTTAACGATTTTTGGAATTGACTGCCTGCCAGATGTTGTTAATATATTACAGAAGCTTTGATCCTATGAAACAGGAACATTCTTTGGCGTCTGTGAGTTTTTTATAGGAGAGTAGAAAATGTGGAACCAGATAGATTTATGAATCCTAAGCCAGTGTTTTTCTGGGATGCAGAACAGCAGTTCTGAATTGCATTTTTATCTTAATATTCAACTGAATAACTTGAAATTATATGTATATATATATTGTAATGCAGTCTAGACATTCAAAATGTAATAAAGTTGCATAGAATGGAGTTTTCAAAATAGAGAGCAGAGATTTCAAAATAGAATAAAATATTGAATTTTGTACATTGAAAATAAAAAAGCTGAGAAGAGTCCAAACTTTTAGGACAACGGTTCCATAGAAAATAATAATGATAATAATAAAATGACTATTCAACTTGTATTCCTGCAGAGACTAGGACTTGTGCAATGATAATGTCATTGTGCCAACACACAACTTTATATGCTACAGCATATAGCTTTATATGCTAAAGCATATAGCTTTTGGAATATTAGAAAATTGTGACATTTGTCATGGGGCCTCAGGGATCATGTATTTAGGAATATCATAGTACTTATGAGACTGAGCAGAGGAGAGTGACACTTACAACCCACATACAGGATCAGCTGCAGCACAAGCTTATGCCTTGATGAAGTAAATCAACTAGTGAGCATGGACACATGTTTTTCTGTGGGAAACCCATCATTAGGAGATGTCTTCTCAGGAAACATTAAAGTCAGAGAAACAAGGCCTGGCTCTGCATGAAAAAGAGCTCCTTTACCCCACGAAAAACAATTGCTAAGGATACAAGATGATTTCAGGCTGAACTGTAGGAGTAAAGAGAGCTTTCTCTTCTGCTGTTGTTTAGAATTCACTGAAAAATTTTGGCTACTGTCATTTTAATATTTCTTGATGCATTGCGGGTTAATTAATAAATGAGAGTTATTTGTAAAATCATATATATGCATGATACATACATCGTATGCATATATTATATAACATTATATCTATTTCTATTTCTATTTATACTTGTATGTAAACCAGCATTGGGGAGGCAAAGTATTTTAAAATGGGCTTATTTTCAGTTTTCGTCTTAATATTCCCTGTTTGGAAATATCATCTGCTTAAAGCTAATGACAAAAGCAGAACTGCTGGCCTCCTAGCCGTTATTGACATGCAGCCATTTAATGACATGCCAGTTTTCTTAATGGAGCAGACAGGAAAGTTGCTTGCCATTAATGTGAGAAGTGTTATCTTGAGCAGTCTAAGGTAAGCACAAAGCAGCTTTCAGCAGAAATGCATTTAGAGACCCTTTTCTGGGTCAAAAAAATAGACAGAGAGACAGAATGTGTTTGTTTTTGGCAGAACAAGTACAAGTCCACATCTGCTCTCTGGTAAATCATAGGGAGGGAACCTACTGGCTGGGGTCTGATTTTGTATCAGTCTTATTTTCTCGATTATTGACTACAGTTCTTGGCAACTAATAGATCAGTCATTGACTGGGTGAGATACATGACATGACTGATTCATGCTTCAGCAAATCTCTGCCCCTTACAAAAAACACACACTTTCACTCCGAAAGTAATGCCTTTTGTTTATTTCCATGGAGACTACAACAGATACAAAGAGCACAATAATGCTATTTGAGAGAGCGAATTCTCAGCCAAAAAATATTTATTTTTTCAATGTAGTCACAACCATTAGCCAGTTCATGTGGATGTGTTGCTTGAGACACTCTTCATTTCATGGTGTAACATGCACATAATCATCTAGAACATGGCTTGTCTTTCACATCCATGTCTTCACCACTGAAACACACCACCCACCGCCTAACTGTGCTCACATTCACTGTTTTGGCTCCATAAATGTTTAGCAAGTATCAATGAATATCAATGGGTAGAATGTTCAGCAAATGTCAGTGAATGACAGTGGGTGTCATTTTTTCTGCACAAAGAAATTCAGTGACATGCCTTTTCTTCATATGCACTTCCATGTCAGACACCACTCTGTCAGAGTGCCCCTCTGCTGCCATCCATCACACGGCAACAAAATGTAACAGAATGTTGTCAGGAAGCTTCAGTGTCTACTGTCATACCCCCAACATCCACCTCTGACATTGTGGGCCAAAAGAATAAAATAGGAGGCATCACTTCTGGAGTAGCCCTCATACTTTACGGGTGGGATAATATCCCCATTGGAACTTCTGGCTTTTATTCCTCACTATGGAAAGGATCAGATGAAAATGTCAATCCCTCTCTTCCAAAATTACCATTTTTTGCTGTAATTCCCTTCATACGCTATTTGTATTCCACGAGTGTCTGTTCCATGCAGTTTTTATGAACAATGGGAAGCTTTTCACTGTTTCTTTGTTTTAAATTTCACTAAGAAATATCACACATATATCATTGTAACTGCAATTAAAATGTTGTGTCTAATAATTGTTCACATTCTAGTTTTCTAGTTTTCTTATTAAAAAGAATAGAGTAGAGTAGAGTAGAGTAGAGTAGAGTAGAGTAGAGTAAAGTAGAATAGAATAGAATAGAATAGAATAGAATAGAATAGAATAGAATAGAATAGAATAGAATAGAATAGTGTAGAATATAGTGGAATAGGAGTAGGATAGTGTAGAATACAGTGGAATAGGACAGTGTAGAATTAGAATATAATTATTGTTCAATTGAAATGGACCTTCAAAGTTCATCCAGTCCAACACTTTTACCAGCTTTGTTGCCTTTGTCTGATTGTTTTTGAGGACATTAACACACTTTTAATATTGTGGAGTCCAGAACTATGCGCAGTATTCAAGGTGAGGATGAATCAACAATAAATAAATTGGGAAAATCACTCCTTTTGACCAGTTGATTATACTGTGTTTAATGCATCCAGATGCAGTTTGCCCTGTTGGTTGCCAGGGCACACTGCTGGTCGTGTTGGTCCTGCTGTCACCAGTGCTACCGCATTCCTTTCTGCAGATCTACTCTCCATACACATATTACCCAGGCTGTACCTGTGTCCAGCATTGTTCTTCTCCAGGCCTAGCACTCAGCATTTTCCATTGCTGAACTTCATGCCTTTGATGACTGTCCAATGACTAGTAGCAACGCCTCTCATGTACATAGCTGTTCTGTTCTGGGAGTCAGACATTACACATTGCTAAGTTTATTTATAATCTGTTACTGTGCTTAGTTTCATTGACCAATGATTATATCTCAGAAGTGGTACTCTCTTTAAGTCAAATGTATGCCCTGTGACTGATCCTTATGATATTTTTTTTCTAGGACAAGTCTTTCTCAATGTGCAATAGTTTTACTGGGATAGAGTAGGGAAAACAAACAAACCAAAAAAAAAAAAAACCAAAAAAAAAGAGGAAAGACGAAATTTTTAACCCATTCCCTATTCCATTTCCATATCCCCAAACTAGTAAAGCTGAGAAATAGATTGGCTAATAGCCACTACATTTTCTTATTTAAATAGCTCTATGGATGTGGATTAATTTCACTGCCCTAAGAGTAAAAAAGATAAGCAAAAATAAAAATAAACAAACGAACAAAAAACAACTTGGGCTTCTTGTCATACGTAATGCTAGGAATAAAATGATTTCTCCTATTAGCTTGTACAACAGTTCAGTGGGATCCTGGACAGGAGATATCTCAGTCATGTGCTTTTATTTTGCTGCCACTGGAGAGATAATAAATAAACATCTCTTTTGCAGATAGTCTCTAGGTACATTTTATAAATCATTTTGAAGATAAAAAGTATTTCATAATTGACAAGTAAGTACATTTTCCCAGATATTTCCCTGAACTTGCTTTCTTTCTCTCATTTAATTTTTTGTCACTTTTCTCTTCTCTTCTCTTCTCCTCCCTGCTCTTTTTTCATTTAAGTATAAATATGTTGAATTATCTGCATTCACATGAAGGGTTTTAGCATGCTCAGTTGCAGTAAATTGGTTATTTTCACAGTCACAGAAAAGGATGACTTGATTTTTCCCTTGTGCAGGAAAACACAGAATTGTTTGACAAAAAAAAAAAATAATGTATATATATATATATATATATATACACATAAAAAAAAATTGGAACTTCTTGTAATGTTTTCATTACAATCAGAATTAACATTCTGGAAGATACAGCATTCTCCTTTCATTTATATTCTTGATAGTGATGTTCCAGCCCTAGGGTAACTGTTACCTACCAGGAAGCATGCGGTCATTATTTTGTTTAATCAGCTTTTTTTTTTCATCTCTCTTTCACAAGCATTTTAATGTACTGTTGTCTTGCTGAATCCTTCAGTCCATTTCCCTGGCTGAGGATACCAATATACTCTGTGGTTCTGATGGAGGGATTTTATCAAGGAGCTGGCTCTGCATGCATATTAGGAGTACTAATTAGGGAAGGGAAGAAGAGAAAAATAAAAAAGAGTGTAGTAGCTGAAAAAGAAATAGGAAGCACCTCAGTTCTGATTCTCTTCTTTCTCTCCTTATCTTCCATAAGAGTAACTTTACTGACTTCACTTTTTCCCCCCCATCTCTCTGCACCTCTAAGGAAGGAGAATCAAGGTCACTGTTTCCAATGTATACCTTAAGACTCTAACTTTTGCCATATATATGGTATGCTACTTTATTATTGATTTTGGAGGGTTATCTCTGATCATTGTAAACTCAAAATACTCTATAGCTCACTTTAAAAAAAGTCAGGTTAGTTTGGGGATTAAGTTTTTGCTATTACATTCCTAAAGCTCACATATTTGATTCTGCTTCATCCCTTAGCTCTATCACCTAGACTGATATTCACATCAAGCAGGCAAAACTGTCACTCAGATTTAAAATAAAGACACAAAGATATTTCCCTTTTTGGCTTTATCTCTCTGCAGCTTCCTCATGTTTTCCAGCCAGTTTTTATCCCATCCCAAGGTCATTAAACAAAAATTCTTAGAAATTTTTCAGAATGCAATCGAAGTCCTTATGGGAAGATTAGGTGTTTTGCTATTGAAACTAGTGTTGCCTCAGTGTCAAGGAGTGTGCACATATCTTAGGCTGCCCATGGGAAAAGCAAATCCTCCTGTGCTCTTTTGTGAAACTTCCTGAGCTGTTCTCATCTTTTACCTTCTGAAGGGACATCTACAACTCACACAATTAAGCATTGCTGTAGCGTCGTCTCTTCCTTGCTCCAATGTCAAATTCCAAATGCAGCTGATTGCTTTCTGATGCCACAGCAAGTGGCTACCCAAAATCACCAAGAACCTCACCCCACTCATCCCCACACTGAACACTCTGACTTGTGGATAGTATACTGCTGAAAAGGTGTCGAAACTGAAGACTCTAGACTTCAGGTTTATGTAGATAGCCACTGTCATCTGTAGCGGAAAGAGATAATGATTTTAGAGCTCTCAGTGTGCAGAAAACCGTGACTAATGAAGATATTTTGAGAGTGGTCCAAAGATGAGTATTTTTATGGCAATGCTTTAATACTGGAAGATAATAATGAAGAGAACGAAACTGTAAAAAGAATATCTTGATTCATTAATCATGCTCTGGAAAATGGAAGAAGAAGAAATAGGTAGATAGCAAAGCTTAAATAAGAGTTAAAATAGTGTTATTCATGCATGGGAAACAATACAAAATGGCATTGAAATGACTTTTATGAGTATAAGAATATCTTACGTGAAACATGGAAGTGGACATAAAGTTGAAATTCACATTCCAAGTAATAGATATTTTATAAAAGTACAGGAAAGGGAAGGGCTCTGTTTCTTAATATAAAATGTATTGAACTCAAATTTGTAGCACGTATGTGTCTGTCTTCATCATTATGTGAAGCACTTAGATCTCTGGCTGCTTTCTGTCCTGATTTTATGGTGTACAATATAAATGCAACACAAAAACCCTGCTTTATATACTTTATCAACTGTAAGTTTTCTTTCTCACTACAAGATACCTTGCTCTAAGTAAAAAAAAATAAAAAAATAAAAAACACCAAAATAAATGAAGAAGAGCTTTTGAGACTCTCTAAGGTTTTATTATGTTTCAAACCACGGGTTCCATAATGACACCTTCATTTATTACCTAGAATTAATCAGTTGGTGCTGGCAACTTCTGTTACCTCAGTCCTTTTTTTCCTTTTTTAAAACTAATTGCAGTTCCTTTCCCTGCCACCAACATAATATCACAAGCTATTAACTGCAGCCATTAACTGCAGTTAAAGAGACAATAGTGCTTTTTCACTTTCCCTGCAATCCATGCATTATGGACCCAGGTGAATTATAAAGGTCTGAAGAGATTTATAAAAATGTTCCAAGTAACTTCTCAAAATATCTGTTGATTTCCATGTAAAGGACTCCACTGTTCCTAGATCTGCTGAGGGAATAGACACCCAAGGCTTCCTTCACCACTGGAGTTCATTTCAATAAGGACACAACAGAAGAAAAAAAAAATTGCACTGATCATGTGTCCTTGAAGCTCCGTAAGGGCTTGAGAAAGGTTCTTGGAAAAAAATAATAAAGATGAATGATACTGAAAAGAAATCAGAACTATTACTTTGACCCAGAGAACACAGTTCTTCATCTCTAGCTCAACAATTGCATCATATTTTGGAAGACTTCATATGGAGTCCAATTCTAGTCATCTAAAAAACTGTCACTGAACCAAACATCACATTTTTTAATGGCGTTGTTCTTGAGTCTTATGGGATGCAGAGCAATAACCTACTTTCTGCTTTGGTTAAGGGTATAAAGTGTCCACTCTTCAGTGTTGCATCATTTGTCAAATATAAAAAAAAAAAAAAAATTAAAATCTAGAAGTGGAAAACTAAAAAAGTTTTGAAGAATAAACTTCTCTCCAATTAACTTAAGCAGTGCAAATCTTTTAGACGAGGCCTTGAAATGTATTTGAGACATTAAGTTAATTTGGTGAACTCTAGTAAAAGCATCAGATTTTTGTGAAAAACCTGATTTTCATTTTACAGATGTGCCAGTGTAAGTATGGATACAGTAATCGTTCTGGTATAATTGACTTCCTAGTGAAATGTCTCACTAATGTGCGGAGTTACTGATGAATAATTTGTCATATTCTAATTATTCCTTTCTCTTCCTCCTCCTTCTTTTAAAAATACATAATTATAAACTTCTATGAAGTAAGTTCCACAGTGTTGAAAATCTACCTCATCATTTAGATTCTTCTAACATTTCTGAGGAGCTGTTTATGTTGAGTGCTGAGAATCAAGGTAGCTAAGGAAATAGCTTCTCAATAATGTCGCAGTACTGTACAAGTTATACAAGGGCCAGCAAATGCTCTGGAAAATTCCCATTTCAGAAAGGCTCTCATCGTATTTTACTACTCAAAGGACAAAAGTACAGACTCTACTGAGTCTGAAGCTTCAAGGATTACTTAAATTCCTTGCTGACTAACTTAAAGATTGCATAGTCAGCTTACTCTAACATAAAAATATATATTTTCAGATGATAAATGCTTCAAGTAAGTTTCCTCTGTGTAGTGGAAGGGAAAGTCAACCCATCCCTGGAAAAATAATTTTTCCTTAGAAAAAGTTGAGTTTATGTTGCATATATCAATCCAGTGACTGTCTGAGTTAAAGAGTGAATGGAGTTTATATTAAAAATACCTTGACACATTAATCAGAGGTGAAGCTGAAGGCTGAGTGAATGATACACATGCCCTGTTCTGTCTGAGAATACCAGCAAGAACTACAGCTTCAATTAGTATGTGTGCCTTGGTAGCACATAGCTCCAGAATCAAAGAACTTCACCACTTTGCTCTGCAGCTTGTTTGTGTGGACAGGGCATCATGTTCACTACTGTCCTACTCCAAGCAGACAGTATTAAGTCACCTCATGAAGTTTTTCCATTTTCTGTGACTTTTCTTCCACTTCTATTTTTCTACTATTTGGTCTGTGAAATTTGCTGGGAATTCAAGCAAATAGTCAAATTATCAGCTTGGACAGGGCTGGAAGGCAAGTAAGGTCAGCTGATTATATGAAAGGCCAACTGATGCAGTCATTTGATTAAAAGCAAAACATTGATCAGCTCTATTGGTAAAACTGTGAATCTCAGCATCTTGGAACAAAATTTCCTAAGGGTAAGTTTTCTGTTGTCAGTCTGCCATACAAATGGATGAGCTGAGTATTTTTCTTCTCAGAGTCACATTATAAATAAAATTCAGTCTACATTATTTCTCTTGATCTTCATTTTTAAAATAGAAGATAAATGAATAGTCCTTATAATTCAAAGGAAAACTAATGACCCTTAGATTTACTGTTCAAGAGACAAATAAAACTTTTTTATTAAGAACAAATAATCAAACAAACAAACAAAAACTCTTGCCTTAGGGATGATGGGAGTAGCTTCAGAGTTATTATCAGATCCTCCTCTTTTTTTTTTTTTTTTTTTTTTCCCTATAGGTTGTGTCATTCATTTCTGTCAGTTATCACTCTTAAAGCTGTTCTGCTTTTACTGTACAAAAGAAATGCTTTTCTTCAAGTCTTACAGGGTCAGTTCTCATTATTATCACAATGATCATGTCCTTTTAACAGCCCAAAGAGGAATACAAAGTATTTTGTTTCTGAAAATGCCCTTTGTAACCTTACTGAGCACAAAAATCCTATGGAAAATATGAAGCATTGAACTCCAACTACTTTTTGCATTAGCTATATTCCTAATTTCTATTCTGGCATGATAAGGGAGATAATAATTCAAATCAGACTAATGAAACAGAGACAGTCCCTTCTGCGAGCTCTTCCAGTCATTTGGTTCTTTCCTTTTTTTTTGTCATCTTTCGTACTTTCAGAATTTTCTGTGACTTTCTGCACCTCTCACATTTTCACAGTGAATCTGGAAATGCGTTAAATGAAAACAGAAGAATACGAGAACATAAGAGCATGTGGTGAAGAACACAATATTAAAAGCCTTACTCATGTGTTCTTCTGCACATATTCAGTCTTTGTGAAATAATTGTTATGAGGCAAATGCATAAAGTACATGGGGGAAATACCTTCCAGTCCATGTTCATCGAGCATTGCTATACCTGTGCTCTCTTATCAGTTCATTATTCTGACTATAAAAAAAAGTCATATGAAAGTGAAATAATTCCTTTGTGGTGCATTTTTATTACAAAGTCTAATATTAATTTTAATTACAGCTATTTCAGTCTTCACAGGTAAAAATGCCCATTAAACTCTTTAGCAAACTAGAAGTCACACTTGGTAGAAATATATTTTAGTAGTGCAGAATGTGAGATCCAGTCCAGTGAGTCCTGAGAGTACTTCAGATTTACAGACACAGAGAATTCACACTATCAAGCTGATCGTAGAATCAGAATCACAGAATCATAGAATCACCAAGTTTGGAAAAGACCTCCAAGATCATCCAGCCCAACCGTCCACCAGCCATCAGTATTTCCCACTAAACCATGTTCCTCACTACAACAACTAAATGTTTCTTGAACAACTCCAGGAACAGTGACTCCACCACCTCCTTGAGAGATCATTCCAGCATCTGATCAGATGATTCTCAAAGATATGGCTATGCACTCTGTTCCTTGTAATCAGTTCTATTTGCTTTCAGATGGTTGCAGAAGCCCATGTACCAACCAAAGAGGGAAAATTTGCTTGTTCTTTAGTACATTAAGTGCTATTTAGAAAGCAGGAACAAGCACACTATTAAAAGAAAGGAGTAGGATATGGGTGAGTTTTGTTTGGAAGCTGAACAACAGCATTTTAGTGTAAGATCAGTCTCTGTATAGCTGATTTTAACCCACTGTGCCTTATTTACCCTTTGTAACATTGGGATTACTCTTCTAACTTAATTCACAGTGAGTTTTTGAAGCATACTTTGTGAAGTGTATTGAACAGAAGAATAGAATGTCATGATAGTAAATCACTATCCTCTCTGCTTGCAAATCTCTCATTCAGAACTCTATGTATTTCAGAAATAATCAATGCTAATGGCTAGAATGACAAGTATTTCAGTGTTTGGTTTTTATGTTTCTTGGAATTTTTAACAAAATTCTAGAGAACTCTGCATCTGAAATAGCAAAAATAATTTAACGACTGTTATTTCAGTGACTTTTGTCCACATTTCTCTCCTTTTCTATTGTTTATTTTATGGCAAAAGACTCTTTCTAGCTGGCAGGAACTATGCCTTTACTGTGTTTAATGACACAACAAGTTTATAATGTTAACTTCTTGAAAGTTTGCATTAAAAGATATATATGCCATTTTAACTTTTTATTTTATTGTCTCCAAACATCTGAAGTGTAGGAGTGCACAGATTTGCTCACATCAGGTGACAACATTAGCAGAGGTGGGTCCATCCCTGACTGTAACAGGCTCCAGCTGTGTTTGGGGCAGTGTATTATTTTCAAATAGCAGCTATGTTTCTAGCAGAGGAATTCATATTTAAATGCAAGCTATGGATCTTACATGAGTGACTGGCTGATATAATATTAATTGTATTACATCAAAGGCAAAAAAGATGATCTCCATGTACAACTTTTGGTTTTAAATAACTCAAATAATTGATTCTTCTAATGTTTGGGGGCGCTTAGGATGTTACTTTGATAAACAGACAATTAAATTTTTCCTGAAGTATCTTCATGACTGAACTATTAGGCTTTGTGAATATATTTGAAAATAAATGCCATCCTGCTTACTGCAAGGAGTCTGATTTCTCCATATCCTGTGGTGAAGCACGATGGATTTAATATATAATTTCAACATGAAAATAATTTCTCAGGTAATACGATAACCTTTAATAATATAATAGCTGGGAAATAAGCAATCAAAGTTGATTGAAGACTCTGAATTCTACATTGTATCTGACAACTTGGTACATGTCTATGTAGATTGTACTCAAGTTATCTTTTATTCTCTTTCCTATTTTGATCTTCAGGTTTGGAATTGTTTGTCACACTTCCACTTAGGAACTCAAGAACATTAAGATGATTAGAGTTTGCTGACAGCCTTTGGAAAACTTGTAAAAAAACATTTCATTTACAAAAAGAATCTTACTTCTGTAGTTTATGTTACCTGTACTTCTCTCTCATTTTGTTGCTGTGGAAACAAATGTCGTATCAACACTGCAGTACTGTGCAGTGCATGTGATCCCTTGAGAAAACAGTGCTCTAGGAGAGGGATTTGTCTGGCAGAAGACTGAAGTTTTGTCTCTGTACTTTGGCCCATTTGTTCTCAGTGCAGCACTAAAGATTGAAAGACTGAGAACAGAGATGAATTTTGAATGCTTTTAGGATTGTTTTTTCTACCACCTCACCTTTTCTTCTTCCTATGGATACGTATTGTTTAGGACAGTTCAAAGTGTCCTTCAGCTCATTTCTGTCAGCTGATGACTCTTGGGGGCTGATCTGACACATAGAGAAGTTTTTCTGGCATAGCCTCAGCCTCGCTCCTTCAGAAGATTTATCTGCATACAAAGGATAATCAGGGATTAAGTTTTACCAGTTTTGTTCTGCTGCTGGAGTGGTTATGAGTAAATACAGGAAGAATTGCCTTCTTCCTTCCTGAGGTGAAAATCTGTAGTTTAGTTCTGCTGGGTACAATTCGTTTGGTGATTCTGTGATGTAGCAATTGCTTACCCCACAGAAGTGGGCAAGCAAAAACCACAAATTTATCAGGTAGATTTTAGTAGAAAGAAAGAAATATTTAAAGACAGACAAAATCTGCATTTCTATTAAAAACGGAGAACAAAGCATACTGAATTTTCGTTTCAGAATAATGGTTCTTTTAAAGGTAAAGCTGGTAGAAAGGTCATTCAACCAGGAAAAAAGCATTATTTGGGGCTGACAGATATATTAGATGTTGACTTGAAATATTGAAATTTCATAAGCTTATTTCTGCCAATAAACTGGAAAAAAAAAAAAAAAAAAAAAAAAAAGCCCAAGGCTTTTGTTCTCCTCCTTCTTTCTTGGCTTCACTAGGTCCTTTTGGCAGGGTGATGATTTTTTAACACCTTTGACTATAGCAGGTAATTAAATCCTCCAATGCCAATTTCTGTCAAGTCTGGATTTCACCTACGCAATGTACAGAGTGTTGATTCTCTTTTCTTGCATAGACTTATCTATATAGCTTGATTAACTTTATCAAAGACACTTAAAATTGTCTGTCTATAAATAGTTACGCAGATTTTAAAACCACATTATTTTACTGAGTATAAGCTCATTGAAATAAACTCATCATTATTTTACAATGGGTTACGATATCATGAGTTGTCATTCAGTCATTTAGGCTTTACATTAAATTTAAAGGTATTATAGCATTTTGCATGGAACAAATGAGCATTAATTACAAAGCGTTAACATAGGTCAATACCTAAAGACAGGCTTTTAAATTTCTCTCTGCTCTTGCATGTTATATATATATATATATATATATATATATATATATATATATATATATATAAAGACTTTATGACTATTGAGAGGAGTTTACATTGCCACAAGAAAGAGAGTGTCATATTGTAACTATATCTCAGAAGTAAAAGTGGACCTAATACAAACTTGTTATTCGTAAGTTTACAAGTTTTCAATGATTAGAGGATTTACAGCAGGAGGATTTGACATTTATTACAGGACAGAAACAATTTTTAAGTATGGAAAGGAATGGATATAGGACTAATGGATTAACTTAGATAAATGTAATTAATTAATGTCAAAGTAAATTGACTCTCAAATTCTGCCTCTATGGATGAGGTTAGAAAGAAAATTAACTATGTCTACTTATATACAACATATCAAAAATCCTAAATGTGAACATTTTGGCTTTGCATGGATTTTCTCACTATATTTTCTCACTACACTCCTGAACATTGCTATAAGATTTATTAATGAAGGAAATGTTAGTTCTCTCAGAGACTGATGTATCACTGGCTGTTGCTCGGTTGCCCCTTCTCCCAAGTCACCTGTATTTGCTACTCTGAATAGCATGCTGTTCTAATGGCTTTGTTTGGTATTCCAAGCTGATGTTGCATCAAATTGTGTGCTTGTATGTTTGTTTGCTTTCCATGGGAGTTTCTCTTGTAAACAGTTAATGGGGAATTAAACCATTCTCAAAATTGACTATCAACTTCACTCAAGAGAAGGAAAATGACCTTTGCAAAGAATTTACTGTTACAAAAATATACCCCATGGTCACAGGGAATGACTTATGAGAACTGGTGGCCAAGGGGGAAATAAATTATTAAAAGTATTTCACAAGTGACAAAGCACAGACCAGAGCCTTTTCTTAACCTTTCAAAAATAATTACCTCCCTTCTAATTTACCTTCCCTATCTAAATTGTTACAGCATTTAGAAGTTAATATAATACCTTCTTCTTGATCCATAATTTACTGTGGTTCCTTTCATGAAAGTAGCAAAGTTAGCAGTGAGGAGAGAAGATGAAGTTATACTCAACAGTTTCATGTTTTATATTCTCTTAACTTTAGTTGCTTTAAGCTGGAACAGTTGCAGAATCGACTGGAAATGACTGAAGTATAAACCTGTCTGAACCCTTGTCCAAAGCTGAAACTGAACTCTGTTTTCTTACATGTACAAAATTCATCTGTCTTTTCAAAGTTAATTTTCTCTTGCGTTGTTTGACAGAGGGGCAAAAACATAATGACACACTATCGGTTCTGCTAGGCCTACCTGGAACAGAAAAAAGCTAAAAACTCCTCAAATACTTGCTAATCAAGAAATCTAGACATCTCTCCACCTAAATGTAAAAATGTGTGTTGGCTGCCACAGAAGACAGGTGGTGGCTATGTCATGCAACATTTAAATCTCATTTTGCAGAGATCTAGAGTGAGATTCCATAATAATGTAAACATCTCTATCTGTAAGCAAATTGAAAATCTGGCTTTATTTTATAATTTATTGCTGAATTAAAATCCTAAAAAACATTCAATAATAATTGTGAATTTTATTATGAATTAAATTATTTTCTCATGTGCCTGCTTAACTATGAGTCTGTCTCAACTTAATAGTGTAATATCAAGACACCTGAAGAGAAAACTGTCCTTTTATTTTTTGAATTAAGAGCAAAATGTAACATATAGGTTTCCTGCAACACTGATTCTGTATCACTACTTCAGCCTTATAGTTTAAGATACTGAGTATATGAAGTATTTTTTACATCCCTGAAGCTTAGAACAGCATAGCAACATGAGTAACATAAACGTCTTCAAAATCATTAACTAAGCAGTCCAGAAATTTTCTTTGTTGGGAAAAAATGTTCACTGATCAAAATGAGGATTTTTTTTTTATTATTTTCATAAAAAAATCAAAATATTACAAAAAATGTATTCTGATATAACTATAAAAGCAAAAATGAAATTAGAGAATTCAACTTCCCATTTCAAGACATAGGAAATAGAATGTTTTATTTTTTAGACCACTAGAATCAATGTTTTTGTCCTTGTCTTGATCCTTTCCCTTTTCTTTCTTGCTTTCCCATTTTACTCTGACAGAGAGTGAGCAAAAAAATAAATAAATAAAAATTTAAAAAAAAAATCAGTTTTTTTTCAGAGCTTTCAGAGCTCAAATCCTTCTCTAAAATTGCATTGACCCAATACTTAAATATTATCTATTAATTATTATTAAATATTATTAAAATTAAATTAAATTTAATTAAAATTAAATTAATTTAATTAATTATTATTAAATATTATCTATTAATTATTATTAAATATTAGTAAATTGTTTTAGCTCTAAGAATACTCATAAATTTTAAGCAGTGCATTAGCATTCTTCCAAGAGGCAAGTTTTTCAGCATTATCTTACTAGATCATAATACTCCTTGAATAAAATGTGTGCTCTAGACTGTGACTGGTTACTAAATAAATCAAGTGGTTTTAACTCAAATACGTGATGGACCTAATAAGTCTTTCTCTTCCAGGTCATTTGTTTCAATCTCAGACAGTATAGTTAATTCCACAAATGCAGGTTGCAAGTACCAATTGGCTACCTAATGGAGTATGTAAAATAATTGATTTAATTTTAGTTTAGTTCTGAGTATCACAGAATCATAGAGTAGTTTGGGTTGGAAGGAGCTTTAAGATCAGCCAGTTTCAATCCCCCTGCTATCGGCTGGAACACCTCCCTCTAGATCAGGTTGCTCAGAGCCCCATCCAGCCTGGCCTTGAATGATTCCAGGGAGGGGGCATCCGCAACCTCGCTAGGCAACCTGTTCCAGTGTCTCACCTCTCTCACAGTAAATAATTTCTCCCTAATATTTAGTCTAAAACTTCTCTTTTCCAGTTTAAAACCATTTCCCCTCATCTGTCACTGCATGCCCTTCTGAAAAGTCCCTCCCCAGATTTCCTGTAGGCCCCCTTCAGTTACTGGAAAGACAATATAACATCCCCCTAGAGCCATCTCTTCTTCAGGCTGAAGAGCCTCAGCTGTCTCAGCCTGTCTTTATAGGGGAGGTGCTCCAGACCTCCAATAATTTCTAGATCTTTTTTACCCTACTTGAAAATGGGGGTCATATTCCAGTAGAAACTTCAACAAACTGTCATCACTTTTCAAATATCATGAACAGTGGCTTGGCAACTTCATTCACCAGCTGATGGATCTCACTGTATTCCATGGACTCGTTCCCCTTCAAAATCTTTAGATGGATTTGAATCTGGTCTTCATTTGCAGTGGGCAGATCTTCCTTATCACAGTTCTTACCTTTGCTTTCTGCAACCTGACTGGTGCAGCTACAGACCTTGCTGGTGAAGACTGAGGCTAAGAAGTCATTGAGTACCTCAGCTATCTCCGTAGCCCTAGTGGCCAGGTCAAAGAGTACCTACATCTCAATTTGAGCATTGTGTACATACATCTTGATGTGAGCAGTGGAGAAGGTAGCGGCTGTATTTTCTTCACCTTTGACAACTTCACTCTAGACAATTAATGTTCACTTAACTTTAAAAAATCAGCAACAAATCTGCTTACAGAACCACAAATTTATACTAATGTCTTTGTTCAAATTCTTGGAAATAGTCCTTTTTTGCTCTTGTGTCAATGGCTAGTTGAAGGATAAACTATATATCTTTTATATACATCTAAGATGACATGTTATAATTTTTAAAGATGCCAACATAATAAAATAACACAAAACACAAATGAAAGCACTAACAGTTCCTATGTAATTACTTCAAAGTTGTCGATTTTCTGTGTGCATTAGTGCATAACAAATGTGAAACACCCAACCAATCAATATATCTCTCAAGCACAACTACATTACCATGGATTTATTACTATGTTATTCTTTCTGATTCTTTTCTGTTTATTTATTTTTTTAATCTTTGTACATTACATTACCATTCCTAACTTAAAATGCTACATTTTAGACTAGATCGTTAGCGAGTTCTGGGCAGAGTGATTGTTATGTAGCAACCTGCTTCTAAAAGGCTTAGTAGCAAGCTGCATCAATTACAGCACACTGCTTCTTCTTGTCAATGCAACATGGATGCAGACTTTGTCAGAGCCTGCTAATGTGTATGACTAATGTACATAAGATGCAAAGAACGATGGCTGAATGTACTGTGTTGGCTCAGTTGTGTCAGTGGAAGTACAATTTTGTGATGACTACTTTCACCAGAGTAAGACAGTGCCTTATCAGCATATCCAAATATATCGCCATGGTAGCTGGCTGCTCTGTACAGAGCTTTTATTTGTGAATTTGGAAAACATTATATTGTTTCATCGAGCACTGAAATCCACTTCAAATGTCACCGTAAATACCAGCCATATTTCAGAGTTACAGAACTTTTGCAGGGGACAAAGGAAGGGCCAAAGCCAGCTACAATGTTGCATATATATGCACAGTCAAAAAGTTGATATTGACTACCCTGAATGATACAGCCTTTGAATTGGAGCTCCTTATCTGCACTGCCAAACTTTCACTCTGGGAAGCCAGTTTTACAGCAATAGAAGTCTTTTCACTAGCTTGTTAAGAAGCTTCCTACTACAGATATGCAAATTTAGGCTTCCAAGACCTGGATCTGTATTTCACCCCTGAATTTGCAATACGAAATCAAGGAAGAAGAAAAAATGCTCCATCATCCTTCACTTTTTGTTTACAATTGCTAGACAGAAAATGTAGCAGCAGGACAAAGCTCCTGTTAAGCAGGGAAAGAAGAATAAGGGCATTTTCCTGTTGCTTAACTATACCTTGATGAGTCATTCCAGATGTTCCACATGGTGTGGCAGTTTTTGTATAGACAAGTATAGCACAAATCTAATCTTTAATGTCCAGGCTTTGACATGCACAAGGGATATCTATTGTATCAGACAGCTGAATCCTGAGTCACCTGCTGCTTACTAATTCCCAATAGATCTTTATTTTACGCTTCTTTCCTGCGTAAAAAGAACAACTACTTGAATTTCAGTTTGAATTACTTTTAAATTAAGGGTGTAGGAGGGGATTGAACTAAAAATATACAAACAAGAAAACTGAATGAACATGTTTTCTGATTTCATCATCTGAAACAGTTATATTCATCCAGAATTTTTCTCCCACACAGAGGATTTCCCATAGAAAGATATAAGTGATAAACAGAGTCCAAATACCTATGAAGATTGGAAATTAATGTTTCTGAGAACTTCAGAATCATAGAATCACATTCTAGCCATCCTTTGTCTTCATAAAATAATTTCTGAAATGAGCTATTTTTTCAAGGCCTGCAGACAAATAAGCACAGCTTCCATCAGATTTTGAGTTATTGTTTCACACAGAGATGTTAAGAAAACCATGCAGACAAACTCAGCCTATGGATTATTGAGCAGAATGCCTGAAGTTCAGTAGATGTATGTTCTGCTTTATTGTATGAAGCATGCAAAACAAATACCGGCTTTTAGTACTCCCAAGGCTTTCAGTAATTCACACTGTCAGTTAAAAGTATTTTGTCTAGAAACAGAAACAAGAAACATATGAAATGTAGCAATTCAGCTAACAAATTTGGGCTGCCATCTCCCTCTGCAACTTATCCTTTTGACCTAGGTCTCTTTCCTCTTTGTTACGCATATATATGTACATACATATATATAGATGGATGGATATATATGTGCATGTGTATATACTCATTCTGTAGGTGACAGATCTCTGTTTAAAGGCTCTCAATCTGCAGCAGAGATTACAGATGTGTGTAGAAAGAATGCAGAGAACTGTACGGTCAGACTACACAGAGAATGTATCAGAAACAGCTCTGACGCTTGCATCCGAAGATTCTGTTGGGCCACTCCTGACATCCTAGGTCATAGATGAGCAGAGCAATATTGGGAAGAAAGATTTAGGAAATGAATTCCTGTGATCACTGAGGGAAAATGACTTAGAAAGAGAATTGCAAACATTTTCTAGATGTGGAGCACCTACATACAATAGGAATACCAGGGCCACATGGAGTATGAACAGAGAAATAACAAGTCAGTGCTGAACTCTGGAGAAATTATCTCCAACAGATGGTAGTGAACTCCAGCACTAGCACAAGCAATTATCACACAGAAGAAAGATCAGCAGCCAGTGAAATGTGCAGCTACCAGGTGACTGACTGCAGATGCTAATTGGTGGATAGGTTGGGTAATGTGGTCTCTAAATTCATGCCTCAGTGCTAGCTGCTACTGTAGAGGGCTGTTCATGTGTTCTGTTCTCAGCTCTGAGTTAACTTCCAATTGCTACTCTAGGTACATTAAAGCTGGTTCTGTTCTTCCATACACAATTTACTGATCATTTTAGAGAGAACAGCTCCCAAAATAGAACTGTATCATTTAAAAATATTTATCACTTTTCCCTCTGCAGAAATTACTGAACCTTTAAAAGTGAATTATTGTTGGTGCAACAACAGTGCAGATATTTTTAGAGCAAAACCATTTATAAAACATTTACACACTAGTGATGACTAGAGTTAGGAAAATATTTTATGACTGCAGAATCAAAAAAAAAAAAAAAAAAAAAAGTTTTGATTTGATTTGAGTACTTGAACTTCCCAAAGACAATACTGATATAGGTTGTACATTGCAGAATATTTGCATATACAAGATTATTTCTTTTTTTATTATTATTATTATCTGTGTTTCTTAAAAAGTATATGATCAACAAATTTTAGCTTTTAAACAGATTTATTAACTTTAAGAACATTTTATATACAAAATCATGAGGTAAAATATGCTTATAAATGTAATTCCTACTTTTTATTGCTCTGCTGAATGCTTGTTTAAGGATGTTCATTATACATACAAAGCCTTATGTCACTTTAACTTATTCAGTTAAAGAAATTGCAAACTCAGTTAAACAAAATGGAAAACAACACACATTTTCCAGAAGAAGCATTGTCTAGCTCTACAAACTAGGCATTTTACTTCACAAGCACAAGGGATAGTGAAAGAGTAGCAGCAATATGGAATGAGAATTAGATTATGGAAATAGCAAAGATATATATATCTATCAAGGTGGATGTAAACAAGGTCTGAACTGGAATGGAAAGAAGTGGGCATAAGTAGTGCACACATTGTGCCTTGGGGCCAATGGGATGCCAAGTGAAAACCCAGGGTAGTGAGAACAAGGCTGTGAAGCCAACTCACAGCTGATGGGAAAAGATGAGGAATTCATCTAGCAAGATGAAGTGACGGAAGGGAACACATGAGCTGCTTGCCCCATTAGGTAACTTCATTAAGAGGCTGACAAAACAGGAAAGTCATCTTTTGCAGACTACAAATACATTACTGGTGTACTTCCCAAAGAAAAAGCTATGTAGAAATAATAATTACTGATTGCACCTGGGAAACTGATGCATTTATACTAACAAGCATCTGAGATTCTTCTTCTATAACTAGGAAAGATCTTGCTTAGAAAATCTCTGCAAAAGCTTCCCATAATTCTGCTGAGCCATTTACATGGAATCATCACGTATTTCAGTCTCGGAGAGGTGAAACCACAGCTCAGAGCACTTCCACTATCACCTAGACACTGTCCAGGGCTTCAAAGCCCGGAGTGGCTCACCTGCAGGGGCTGCAGGACTGGAAAGGCAATCAAACAGCCCTAACACAATGCTTATGACATAGCCTTATGACAAAGTTGATGACAATGCTCTCTTCTAAACCTAGAGGGGTAAAAGTCCATACAGGACTATGATCTTCCTGTTTGGCCTGTGGCTATACAGAGAGCTCTTTGTCAGACAGTATCACAGATGTACCCAGACCTTTACTGTTGGATGCCCTGGAGTGAAGGAGTTTGTTCCTCTTGTCCCATGGAAACTTTAAAAGTAGAAAAATGTGTTTGACACCTGTAAATATTGAATGTATACTTTTCCATGATCTTCAGTTGATGTTCAAGCATTAAGCCAGGCAAATTGGGAAGTTCTTGATTATAGTGAGAAAAATTTGTAATGTTGCTCTGTCATCATACAAAATATCAGTTACCTTCTTCTAAAGGAATCCTTCAGCCTAAAAAACAATTCTCATTATTCTTTTTACTATTATGTAATGTTTTTGTCATTATTTTAGAAATTATTTTTCAAATCCCCTTTTCAGCAAATTTCTTTACCCCTACTGACTTTACAGGAGTGATATCAGGTACTTCTGTTTCTGAGGCAGATAGTTTAAACTCACTTTAAAAATAGCTTATAGGTTTTTTTTCAGAAAAGGTTGACAATCAGCCTCCTTTAATATTTTTCATGCTAAGCATTCACAATTGCTTTTCAGAAAAGCAGTGAGAACAGTAATATATTTTGCTTTGTGTATAGGTACTTCTTTGCTCTGGACTACATTAATTTGAACTCGTGGACTATAATATCACAACTGAAACATTCTTGAACATCTTTTGTGCAATAATAGATTTGTGCAGATATTTCAAGGCAAGTGAAAATGATACTTGAATTCTTTATGTCCTAATAATAATTTTGTGGTGCAGCCTGCTGTAATAATGATCACGCTTTTTTCAGCCTTCACAGAAATCACTCCCATTTCCCTTAATATCTTCTGTTTCAGGTTGATTACTATTTTTCATATTTCATCTGCTGAAAAGCTTGTGTGTGGTAAACAACTGTTCTTTTGGATAGTTTCAGGTTATTAGAGTTTAGCTGAATCTCTTGTGCAGCTGGGATTTCGTTTTTGTAATATCTCTACTTTCACTAAACAGTATGTGGAGAAGTGTCATTCAAGAAGATACTGGTTGCATTTCTAAAACACTGTACTTCGTGTGTAGGGCATAAAATCACAACTTCCTTTCTTAGAAAAAAACATATTAAATAACGTGTGATTCAGCATGACAAGAGTGGGACGTAGTTGAGAGACTGGATTTTTACTTTTATTTTATTTTTTTGCAACAGCTTTATGTGGATATAAATGATGCATCCTCTGAAAGAGGTAGCCAAATAGGACTGCAGAGACAGTCTGAATGACATTCACCTCCTACAGCCACTTTACCTTCCACACTGTGGGAAACAACATAAAAGGAGTTTTCTGATGAAATGTCAGCAACAACTATGGTGAAGCCCACTGTTACAATGGGCAGTGACTTCTCAAATTTCATCAGTTTCCCTATTTTTACCTGCAGCCTCCAAGCTCCTCCAACAGTAAGCTACTCAAGGCTGTGAATCAAGGTGATTTCTCAGCAGCTAGAGCCAGTTGGGTTTTAGCCTTCAGTTCTGTTCAGGGTTCCATAATCAGTTGATGATGACCAGGCTGTCATCCTGTATCAGTTAAACAGGAGTATGAGCACAAAATTTCAAATGGATATCAAAAGCAGTGATGAAAGATAACAGGCTGTGGGTAGAGTTCAGGGTGTCATCACCATGTGCACAGCATTATCATATAGAAGGAGCTGCATGCTTTGGATGACGTTGTCTTGCTGATGTCTCCATGATGAGGAATGCAGGACTGTGACTGATGCTTCTCTGAATTGCTTCAGATGCTTCTCATGCAATTCTCCTTCTGTCAATTTGCCTAGTGGGAACTCTGTTAATCTATGATAAGTTGTAGGATTTGCTATTACGTGGTATCTTTCCTTCACAGAGGTCCAGAGAAGGTCCAGAGGAGAGCCATGAAAATGACCAGAGAATGCTGAACACCTCTCTTGTGAAGAAAAGTTGAAAGATATGTGCTTTTTCAATCAGGCTAAAAGAAGCATTCAGAGAGATCTTATTGAAGTTTTTCAATCTATAAAGCAGAGAGAAAGATTTGTTACCAGGGCCTGCCATGATACGACAAAGGATAATGATTTTAAACTAAAAGAGTGTCAGTCAGAACTGGATATAAGGAAGATATTTTTTTATGATAGGAGCAGAGTGGCACTGGAACTGGCTGCCCAGAGATGAGTGCCCAAGTTGAAAGTGTTCAAATTCGTTTTGGATGGAACTCTGAGCAACCTGGTTTAGCAAAAATCTTTCTGCCTGTGACGGGTGGGTTGGACTAAATGATCATTAAAGGTTTCTTCCTACCCAAATCATTGTATTCCACGCTTCTATCATAATTCCTTATTCTCCAACATGCTTCTGAATGCCCTCTGTAGCATGAACAGCATGAGCTGCAAATTAACAGAGCAAGGGGAATTGCACAGCTGCACTTAGATCTGCACATCCCAGGCACAGACAGCATAGATGAAGTGATTTTCCACACGGCAATACAAGCTTCTCCATTTCAAAACCAACAGTTCCACGCTATCCCCATGCACATTACCATAAGTCCTTAGTGAGATGATTTTACTTTCCCACTCATCAGTCAGATTAGTAAGCAAGTAAGAGCAGCAGTGAAGAAATTTTAAATAAAGAAATTTTGTCTGAAAGTTTAAAGTTGAACTGTGGGGCACTGATGAGGGATGGATATGTAAATGGCCTCACACATGCAGTATATCCTGTCATCCTAAATCTAAGCAGTAGATGTAATAAAAGAGAAGAACAGATGAAGAAGCAGAAGACAGTAAAACATGTAGACAGTTGTATGCATAGAACTGCTGAGGCATTTTAGTATGGGTGGGTAGCATTAGTAACCATTTCAGCTCTTGAATACAGCTCAAAGACCAAGAGCCAAGACAGTGTGCTATTAACTTTCCTATAATGTAATTGTATCCAGACAGAAGTAAGGACATAAGGACAGCAATGCAGGAGGTTTGGGGTTGCTGTTTTGTTTGTTTGTTTTTGGTTTTGTTTTGTTTTGTTTTTACAATAAAATTTTTCCAGTTAATCTCTCAGAATATTAACCTATTTCCCCATAGTGAAGGAACAGTATTGTTACTCTTCATATCTTCCCTGGTTTTCAGCTGAAAAAGACATATGAGAAAGATCATTTTGGCTAGCTGAGGCATTATCATCAGCAACTCCAAATGCCAAGAGAGGCAAAGCATCCAGATCTGAGGATGTTTTACTCCCTTTATTATGACTATATTGTTGCACTTCATGGGGAAGACTGAAGTGCTAGGTGGCATGTTTCTGATGCAGAATAGGATCTCAGTGGAAGGCATATTAGAATATCCTAAGGTGGGAGGGAAACACAAGTATCACAGAATACAATTCCTGATTCCACACTGAACTATCCAAAAATCAAACTATATGTCTGAGAGCATTTTCAAAATACTTCTTGAACACTAGCAGTCGTAGTGCCATGATCACTTCTCTGGGGAGCCTGTTTAAATGCCACTTGTTTAGGGAAGAACATTTTCCTAATCTGAACAATTGTAGATGCCAGAACTATATTACTGTATCTTGCTATACCTCTTCCTCACTCTCTTGGAGACGCGTTTTTCCTTGCTAGTAGAGGAATACTAGCATTTGTTCTTGTGTGCTGCACATGGTGGGGTCCCCTGTGAACCTAAGCTAGTGATGAACTCCATGTTTCCCGCAAAACAAATCCTAGCATGAGAAAGCTTCCTGTTTGCATAGTATAATCAATAGACATTTCACTCCCTTATACCCATACTGTCCCCCATATTTGTAATGTGTGTAAAATGGGGCTGAGCTGGAACAGTAGAAACACACTATCCTCACTGCAGTATTGTTCCTAGAGTAAACTGACCACATAGGATGCGATGTGCATTCCACATCACACTTCGGTTGCAATGTCCCCTAAGTTGAGAGTTCATAAATCTTTATATTATCAAATAATGGGAACATCAAATCTATATTTTTGCTATTGAATAATGTTATTAGTTCCTTAGCTAAAAATGAGAACAGCTTGTAAGAGAATCAAGCTTCTGCCCTCAAAATAGACTGGAGGATCTGCACACTATAGAAGAGAATAGATTAGCAACTATATAATCCTTTTAATTAATTTATATATAAAGCAAGTGAAAGAATATTTCAAACTAAAGTTGAGATGATTATTTATTCCCAAGCTACAGGATAATTTGTACTTACAATAGAATCTTGCTTTTTAGCAGCATGAAAAAGAAAAATATGAAAATTACTTCTGTAAGATTGTTATTGTAGCTTTTAGAGAGCTACTCTGATCCCCCCTTGAATTTCTCTTTTCCTCTGCTCTGTGTATCAGAGCATATGGAAAACATTCAGCTGGGCAAGGAAAGAGGAGCAATTACAAGTGCCTCCATCCATGTGAACAATCTCAATGAACTGTGCACTGAACCTGATAATGCATTGAGCTTCTTTGATGATGAACAATCAGAGCAGCCACAAATTGCACACATATTTTACACTGTTTTCTCTAATGAAAAGAATTTTGACATGAGTCTTTAGACATGAAAGACATCCCCCTGATAAAAGAGTAAATGTCAATGGCTTTCATGGACATTCTGCATGGATTTGCAATGTATGGTTATTTGTCCAGTAAGCTGTTACATTTATTTTGTTTCTTTGTTTGTTTTGTGGTTGTTTTTTCCCCTCAGAAATTTCATGACTTCTCCTAATTTTATAATAATACTCTGCATCCTGTGAGAGATGGTCCCATAAACTGACTCCTCCTGACACCTGATTTAGAAGTACAAGATTGTCATTGACCATATGACGGGTAAAACTTCCCACCATAACCAAGTGAAGGACAAAGGCCTTTTGGGAATCTCTGTTATGGTATTTCTTACACTTGACTTAATTTAAGATACCAGATGGGATCATAGACCTTACTTCTTCATAACACCAGAAGGCTATTTAGAAAGAATTTACAGTCCAGTTAATAACGTAAGTTCATGAAAGACATACCAGACCTATGGGGAAATTAGGCTTACAGCACATCGGACTAGGTAGCCTAGTGAACTTAACAGAGGTCTAAAATAATGAGGCAAAGTAATGAATATATTGAAGTATATAAATATATATGTTCTATGCTGAAAGTAATGCTTCTTATTTTATTATGTTGGTCCATGACATCAGAGGTGAATGTTGATGGCATGGTAGTAGAGGTTGAACCCTTCTTACTAAAATTCCCTTAAGTTTTGTTGTAGTGTGACAGGTGGCAGCAGAGGGACAGTCTGAAATGGAAGTGCTTATGAGGCAAAGGTAATTGAATCCCTCCATGGGTACAATGGCTAAAAAATGTTCTACCCATTGATATTAATTTATACTTCTGAAACATTTATGGAGACCAAACAGTGGAGGTGAGCACAGTGAGGTGATGTGTGAGGCATTACCGCAGTGGCAACAAAAGCAGCAAGTCAGCTCTGCTGGTGCAGATTTTTACAAGCATGGCATGCAAGGTCTTGTCGATAGCTAATAAGCATGCAGATCTATAGACAGTGAGTATGTTAAAAAGTAGTGCTTTGTAGCTGAGAATTTGCTCTGTCAAATAGTGTTGTTGTGCTCTTTTCACACACGTTACAGTTTCTGTGAAAATAAGTAGGAGGCATTACTTTCTGAGCAACATCTGTGGATGTGTGTATATCCATACACAGATATATATGTCATACATAATATTCAAGGAAGCCCCTATAAAACAAAAATGTGATAATATTGGAAAAACTTGATGTGCAATTCTCCAGAAAACTTGATGCAAAATTCTTCAGATTTAGTTTACACATCTGGAGTATTTCCCTCTAATCATCACAGTGCTTGATTTCATTATGATCTTTACCTTCTTTCAAGGCTTTTTTGTTAACATAATTCTGGGATCAGCCTTGGCATGAAAAGCTTATGATGCAAAAAGTCATATCTAAACTGGTTTAAACCTTGGCATGGGCTTTATCATGAAACAACCATAGGACATCACAAATGAGAAAAGTTTCAAGTTTTAATAAAAAAAATTGAACTATAATTGATTTATTATCCTGTCGTACATGTTGGAGAGAGATATTTAGCAACATTGTATTTCTTTGAGCTTTATTAGTATTGGGGCATCAATATGTGCAGTAAATGTCTTGATTACGATTATGATTATGATACTGACAGATTGAATCTTGTCCATGTAAATATGCCAATTTCCAGATTGGGTAGTTTGGGTAGAGTGAGTTTTTTCACCAGACAAAACTGGCAGGTACAATTCTAGGGAGTTCAAGGAGATGGAGAAAGGGCTTTATTTTGAAATGTAGTGTGTGATCTGTTTCTAGTGAGGATCTGGAACTTTGATGGGTTCTTTGCTGGTGCAGATATCTCAGACATTGTTCCCTTTAGTTCTTTGCTCACTTCCCACATCAGTTTTGCCTTATGTTGTGCCACTAAAACACTGTATTTGTTACACTCTGCTTATAAGGACCCAGTATCTGATGGTGTGCAGAGATGCAAAGTAATGATACTCTGTAAAATATGCTCAATTCAGTTTATGATTTTGAAGTAAAGGATTTTATGATACATTTATTCCCCCCAGTACCAGGTCCCTCTCAGTGCAGTTTAGGGAATTAGAATTTCCTTAACTAACATCTTTCCAAATTAAGGGACTAAATATGGCCAAATAAAGTCACCTTTACATTTTGTCTCCTCTCCTCCCCTCTTCTCTCCTTCCCTCTCATTTCCTCCCCTCTGCTCTCCTTCCCTCTCATCTCCTCCACTCTGCTGCCAGCCAAAGTAATATCCCATGCCATATGACATCATGTGGAATGAGATTTGAAGGAGATGGGTGTTCATCTCTCTCTTCCACTGCTCAGGAAGATAACTGAGCATTGTTCACAGGTGGTGAACAGTTAGTTGTGCATCACTCGCTGTATACTTTTATATATATATAGCCATAATTATTCTCCTTTTCCCCCCCCTTGTTTTTTTTTTTTTATTTTTTTTTATTTTTTATTTTTTATTTTTATTTTTTATTTTAGTAAGTAACTTTATCTCAACCAGTGAGTTCTACTACTTTTTTCCAATTCTCTCCCCCTTGCCACTGGGAAGAGGAGAGAGCAAAGCAAGAAAACAACTATGCAGTGCTCAGCCACTTGGGTTAAACTGGGTTAAACCACAGTGCATACATTATTAGATGTATTAAAAGGTGTACACTAATAACTGTTTTTTTTTGTTTGTTTGTTTTTTAAATACATGAATAAATAACCATATTAAAGACTACAGATTTTGCTGCAGTCTTACTACTTGCACTCATGGCATCAACTGTTGTGGAAAATCTTTTAAACAAGAATGAAAACATATTAAAACTTTTGATCATCCAGAACCATTTATTTTCTGCCTTCATGTTTATTTAGTTACCAAGGATCTGCTCAAGGCATGTTTATCCAGCAATGCTACTTAATAAAATTTTTATTTATTCTATGAATAAACAAAGCATAAGTTTCCTTAAGAAAGTTGCAAGAGAGGATAAACCCTGTGCATCCAGAAGAGAAAGAGAATTTAGACAAACGTTAATGAAACTTGAGAAAAGAATGATGAAACACAGAACTGCAGGTCACTGAGGAGAACTGTTCAAATCCTTGATTTTTGCAGTTTATTGTCAACTCTGAAAAATAAGGGAGTAAGAATAGTTACAAGTTAACCTTAAAAGTGTTATCTAACTTTAGTCAAGAAAACAGAACGAACACAGAAGTGTGTTTTACAGTTGGAAGTAAAAGAACAAAAGTCTTGTATTTATCCTGAATCTAAATGTTTCTTCTGATTTTCAATACTACTGTCTTGTATTTTTCCTTTTTTTTAAGCAAAATAATTATTTTAAAGAAATACTTATTACCAAATTTGTATTTTGTATACCAATGGATGCATATACCTTTTCTCTGGACTCTCAGATGTATTTCATTTTCTTTTTACTCTAATAATTATAGATAAAATGACATTGTATTTTTGTTGTTGTTGTTGTAGGCTCATTTATTTATTTATTTACTTTTGTTAAAAGAAATGTGTTTTTTCTGTGTGTTCTATTTTGTGTGTAGCTTTTCATCATTTTGCCTGGAGAAGTTTCACTGAAATGAACCATTTCCTGAACCCATCCATTCCTGTGTGTACTTCTCCATGGTTCTTGGCTCTGGAGTCTTTTCCCACAGCTAAGTAAACAGATTAATAATGGTAGTCAAACTCTATGTTTTATTTTTTCCCTCCTGAATGCACAGCAGAGATACAGTCACTAAGGACCAAATAACTTGTACATTTGAGAAATGCAATGTTACTACTTCTTCTCAACTGGAACTTAGTGTATATGCTGAAGAATGAGAGTTATGTACTTCCAGTATTTGTCAGGTTTGTATATCGATATAAAGGTTCACTGCCTTTTGTAAATTCAACTAAGTTTATTCTGACAAATATTTTGTCACTAGGTTCCTTGTTTCAGACATACAGAATCTAAAAACATTTCCATTTATCAACTTGAATTGATATTTTATTTGAATTCTTTCTTATTTAATTACGAGAAGAGTAGGATGGATATATGATTTACATTTTCTGTATATTCACTAGAAACGTTTTTCTAAACTCCTGAAATGGCCAATTTCAATCACGTCTTCACTAAACTGAACAGACCCAATCATTTCAATCTCTCCTGTGGAAATTACAGTATTTCCATTATATATTATGCATAATATTTTTTAATTCTCTCTCCCCCTTTCATCTTCAAATTTATATTTTTTGAGATATGATAATGAGACTGAATGAAAAAATGTCATGTGAGATCTCACAAAAAAATTCCAGAATGATATTATTAACTTTCCAGTATTCATTTTCAGTTCAGTCTTTATGCAACTTAATACTTTCATGTTTCTAGTTACTTGCTACTTACCACTTGTAGCAGATGTTTCACTAAGATATATAAAGTTGTACTACATCTTTTTTCAAGTTACTTTTTATTATTATTATTATTGCTATTTTTATGGAATGGATACTACTAATTTAGAATCCAAAAATGTGTGCATTGTTGAGATTATTTCAGTGTGCTTTATCAAACATTTGTCAACAATAAATTTCATGGCTGTAATATTCCTTGTGAATAATTTATCTGCTTTCTTTACTTACCCATTCTAATAATTCCGATTTTGATAAAGAATTTGTCATTACCAATTTTTCAACCAATAGTTTTTGTAAACACATTTCAACCTGTGAAATTTCATCTATTGTTTACTTTGACTAATCATTATTCATTACTTATTATAAGCACTTTCTGATGAACTATTTTACTCAAAATGTATTATTTCAGTTTCTTACTGCACTAATGGCATTTTTAAGCAGGAATGCGATGCATAATAATTAGAGTGAATTAGAGAAAAAGAATGTGAAGAAAATGAAGTTCTTATTCATGTGTCTACATAATAACAAGGATATTCATATAAAAAGCTGCCATCTCCCGTACATTTATGTAGATAAAATTTTACTGTGATCAGAATGAAAACAAATAGTTAAGAATATGGTAATGTGCTCCTAGTAATGTGTCATGTACTCTGATTTCTGAATAAGGGGCAGATCAATTACCTGAATTTTCTCTACATAGTGTCCAGATTTATATTTCTATGAAGAGAAGAGGGGATATGCTGGTTTCGATTGGAAGTATTTGTATAACAAAAGAAGACATAGAAGATGATAAAGAGTTGGCAGGTGTATCAGAAGCTGTTTGTGGATGCAATATTGAGGAAATCTAATATTGAAGAAAGAGGAAAAGGCATCAGTAAATAGAGAATCTCAGAATGTATAATGGAATACTCCAGACTGTCAAAGCTAGAGAGCTGATCGCAGCTCAAAAATTGTGTAACCAGAAGTAAGAATTCATTAAAAAATATGAATATTGTTTGAACTGGTTTAAGTGAAAGATTTTCTGATGAGAATGTTTTTCTAACTAGACGTTAATCTAAGATCAGAGGTCTGTAGCAAGATTGCTATTTAGACAGAAAAAGGCAGTGGATACAAATGAAAATTTTGAAGTGTTGGAACAAGTAGAGAGTGGAAAAATTCCATAAGTTTAAACTCTAGTACCTGTTTCAATTTAAATTTTAAAACTAGTATCCACATAGTCAAACAACTTCCAAACAAAATGACAATTAATATAGTACAAACCATTGATATATAGACAGGAAAGTCACCATTGTTTAAGGAAAAAGTAGATACTGATTCTAGAACATACAATGAAATAACTTTCTTGGAAACTTCTTTTGTGATGCTTCATAATGATTCAAAGGTAAATCCCACTTGCGAGAGGTATAAAAGACAAATCATGCTTGTAGCCCCTTCCTAATCCTGATAGTGTACGCACACATTTGCCTATACTATATGTTGGTTCACCAAAGCTTTTCATCAGGATTAGCTACAGACATGCAAGTCATGAGATCATCAGCTACGTAGGCTATGTAGGCATTGAATAATGAACATGTAGTGCAGTTCTAGAGCTCCTTCTGGAGTTAAAATGTTTCCAGATGGACAGTTATTACCTCAGGCAATTCTTCTGTCTTGCTTCGTATTCACAGAAATGAATAAAATGTTCTAAGGACTTTACCAGCACTCTTGGTAAAGTTATGTTGCAGTATGTTGTGGCTACTTTTCTATGTATCTGTTAGGAGTTAACTTGCTGATCCAGATACTGCAGTTAAATTTACAAAAGCACACAGTAAACACAAGATATTTTAATATGAGTTGATTAATCAGGAGCAGAAAAAATAGTGGTAGGGAGTAAAAAAAAAAAAAAAGGAAAAATAAAAAAAGAAAGGAATAACTTTTTGAAGAATTTTTTTGCAATTAGTAGTTCTTATTTCCTAACGTTCCACATCTGTTCATCATTTCCTCATCTTCAAAGCTGAATTAGTTTTCAAGGGTGTCTCCTTCAATAGATATTATTGGCAAAGTTTTACAGTAGAATAAGATCATATAGTATCATTTGTCTGACTTCTCCTTGGACGTTAGTTAAAATAAGCTGTCTGATAATAGGATATTAAAGAGAATAAATTTGAGATCTTCAGTAAAGGGTGTGTCCTACTCATTCAATTTTAGGTATCTATAGCCACAGATATTTCTGTTAAGAGAATTTCAGAGAGCAATTCTTGAACCTCAGAAACAATTGTCATAGTTGGGCAAAAAAGCCCAGTGGTAGCTTAAGTAAAATGTCTCTAAAGTGTACTGTATTCCTTCATATTATCAGCAGTAATATCATTAAAAGAACTCATGGGAATATCTGAATTGCCTGAACAAAATATTTTATCTTGTACTCCAACACTGACAAATATTCTGTTTATGGGATACCCATTAGCAAACTATCAGTGGGGATTAAAGAGTTTCAAAGGTGATTTTTTCATTATCACTGAAGCACAGAGACAATAGGAAGAACTAGATGAATTGCGAATAGTTTATCACTGTAGTCAGATTAGCACAACAGGAATAATACCAACAAAATTGATAAACCAAAGACTGAGACTACTGAATCCCAGCTATTTGATCAATGACAAAAGGCAAAGAGACTTAGCAAAAGGGAAAATAAACATGACAAAGGAAAAGAATCATAGATATGTTTTATACAAGTGGAAAAATAAGAAACAGAAGCACCTTAAAAATGGAATACAAAAGGTTAAAAACAAACAAACAAACAAAAATGAAGTACAAGATAATTATGCAAAATGCTTCAGCAATATGATGAAAAGAGACAAACTTTGAATGAAGAAAGAGCCTAGATCCAAAATCTGTGCAAAGAGATGAAAGTATATCCCTCTGCTGATTTACTTGGACATCAAATATAATAAAAGAATGTTATACATAAAACTATTTTAAATATATATTTTGAGAAAAATATTTAAAATTTAAAAAGTACCTTTGACAAAAGCTTGGTAGTAAAAGACTGACCTTTTCTCTTAGCATTATCGTGTGAGTTAGTTTTCTCAAACTACAGTGAAAAAATTGTGAGATACTTCTTTAAACTTCCTTCAGTGCCTCACTATCTTCTGATATAATTACTATTCCAAAGAAGTGTAATTTTCCTCATCCAGGACTAGGAGTGAGGAAAATTTTGGTATTTGTATATTTGATATGGGGATAGAGAAAAGCTGCAAAAAAGTTACTTTCATTCTTAAAGACTTGAGTGATATTATTTATGCGGCATTTGCATAGCATTATCTTATAATACTAAATGTATACTCTTTGGATAGTCACTTCTGATAATGTAGACGTATATTTATGTGCACTGTAGATGTTGAGCTGTGTGGTAAATCGTGCTGGCATAAAGAAATTAACACATCCAGTGAGAAAAATAGTGCAGAAGTCTTTTAAAAATCATGAAAAACATGTCTGTGAAAACAATAATGGCAATAAACAAGTATAAAATAAGTACTTACATTTTAATTGCAGAAATACTGATGTTAATTCTTTCACTGACTTTCAAAATTATTTTTTCCACTTTGATACATTGACTCTTGGAGGTTGATAAAAAGCAGTATTACAGATGTCCACTCAATTAAATGCTTTATTCCCAAGAAATATGAGCCTTACTATAATCTACTTCAATGACTCAGTCTAAAAAAATGTAAGTGAAATTAAAATTGCATGGTAAAAAAAAATAAGAAGATCTTTTATGGATGTTAATTTTAAGGAGCAATAGAACTCTGTGAATACTAAAATGGTCCAGAAACTAACACTGTTTTCTAAAAAAAACTGATTTGCATGTTATTACCCAGAATACTTTGCTGTCAGTTCTTGCTTAAATTTACTTTGAAGAAATTTTTGATTCTGATTTGATCTGAGGTAATGCTTCAGTCTGCTATTTTCATGTATCTTGAAAAATTCTCAGTGAGAAAAATGAAAGATCAAATGTCCACCTTAGTTTGGAATGATAGTTCCTTCAATTATTAACTATAATTTATGATTTGCCAGAATTAGAGCAAGTTATATTGTATCATTGTGTTCCTATACTTCAAATTGACGGAATCCACACAGAAAATATACACAGAAGGACTATAAAAGTACGTCCCTTTTCTCCCTCTACCAACTTGTAATGCAGGTCTTGCTGAAGATGAAGAGTATCTATTTCTCCAGAAACTTTGAAAATAAGTTTGAAGAAGTAACTCTCATTGTGAAAATAGATATCCAAGTAAATAGGAAGTAGAAACTATGCTGTGTCAACAATTATTTGTACACCTTGTTTAAATATATTTGCTCTTTTAACTTTACAATCTGCTTATGAATATGCTTTTATATAAATAAAGGTGCTAATTGAAAATTTTTCAGTGGTTCTCTGCAGGTAAATTTTTTCCTGTCAGCTGCTCATCATACAAGTTCACAAAAGTATGACAGGTCATATGGATCTAGGAATGGTGTGAAACTCTGTTGAATACTACAAAACTTGTTTTACTCACATTCTTATTCAATATGCTGATATACCCTACATCACAGACTTTTTTTGTTTTTTTTCCAGTGTTTGAGAACACACAACATCCTGCTTTCAATTATCTACTTAGTCAGCAACATTGGTATGTTCTGTGGACAATTTCTCAGTTTTGTCTAAAAAACTGTCTTGCTCACAGGGTCCTGTTCTCCACTGGGACTTCTTGATCACAACACTAAGAGAAAACATAAAAAATATTGTACTTTCAGCTTAGTATGTCTGTCCTACATGCATTTTGAAAGTACATTATATTTTTACTGCATTTTCTACGGAACTCCTCTCTTTTTCTCTAGATGTATTGGTTTTATTTTACAAACACACTCGGCTTCAGAATCTTCTTTTCATTCAGTGACATGAATCAGACTCTAACAGCTGAAGCATCTTCCTGATAGCTCTGACATTCTCACTGAGACTTCTCCACTGTGGACAGTTGCCTGAAAAACAAGCGCATGAAAGTGTGAGAGCTCGTTCCATGCACATATAAACTTTACAACCTTGGTTGCAGTTAAATAGAAAACAATCCTTAGAAATAGCAGCAACCCAAAGGAGGAACCTTGATAGAATACAGCCATTCTGAGAAAGAGAAAGGTCCTTTTACAGTCTTATACCGATGCTATTCTAAGGGGAATAAATAATTTGATGTAAAGAAGATGAAAGTGTGGGACAATCTGGGTGATATCCATACACGGATCTGGATAAATTGTTCTTTCGGACATTGGAAGTATAGTCCCTTCTGCTGTTTCTTCAGATTGTTTCTAAAAAGTTCCAGTACAGGCTGGAACAGTACAAATGCTGCTATCAGTGCTGATGAGAAAAATGAATGAAATAGTAGCTGTAGTCAACTATGTACAGTGGTAGGAGAAATAATAATGAAATAAAGAAAAAAAAATAATAACGATAAAAACAAAGTAAAGCTGAAATGAAGCTATGCTTCACCCTATAACTTTGAAGCCATTTTTCAGTATATTTGTGCCTCCATGATTGTGCAAAGCACTGGGCTAACAAATAACTTTACATTCCACTAATGTTCTCTGTAACATACTTTACATCTTTCAGAGCTATGAACATCTAAACGATAAATAAAGGAAACACCTCCTTAAAAGAATCTGCACTCCAGAAAAAAGAACATACAACTGCTCCAAACAGGATCACGTATTGCTATACCTGGTTGTTTTATTGCAGTTGACATGAATGGTAAATGAAAGGCACAAAATATTTTTTTCTAAATGAAAGGAGATTTGTGTGGTTTGGTATTCAGGATTTTTGTCTTAATATGTCCTAGAGTATGTAAAAGAGTATGTCAGTAGTTTCTGAGTGCAATCAACATCCCATGTAGTTAACATAATATGTACATTCTGCCTTTCTTGGATCTGTGTTTCTAATGCTTTTTCATTATTCATCATTGTTTCTCACTCTGGAGTATAGCTCTGTGTTCTTTTTTCATCAAGTACAATACTGGTGTTAGGACAAGATTCCTTTCCCTTTGTACAGAAAAGCATAGATATGCTTCATTTAAAATCTGAATCAAAGCACTTTAATTCTTTATCTCCTGAGAGCTTGTGAATGTTACTGAAGTAAAATATTATCCTCAGAGATCTTCAAGGAAGTTCAAAAAAGAGAAATGCTGAACAATTTGACATTTTTTTAATGACCCCAGAAAAGATAAGGGAAGTTTTGTGATATTTGTTACCATTGCTTGATATGAGAATCCTAAATTTCACTCTCTTGCAACTTGTCAATATCTGATTTTCAAAGATACTTGGACAACTTTCAGTTAGTCTTTTCTAGCCTCTTGTGTCCCTGAACCTCTATGTGGGGGTCAGGGGAACAAAATCCCTCCCAGCGTAAGAGCAGAGAAAGTCCAAGAGCACCTCGTGAAGCTGAATATGTACAAGTCTATGGAGTTGGATGACATGCATCCCATTGCCTTCATGGAATTTGTAGATGTCTTGCCAAGTCAGATTCCATCACATTTTAAAAACTGTGGTTGTGAGGCAAAGTCCCTAGTTACCGGAAAAAGAGAAGCATCACTCCATTTTTTCAAGAAAGAGGAGGTAGAGCCAGGGTAACTACAGGCTGCTGAGCCTCACATCTGTGCCTAAGAAGATCATGGAGCAGATCATCAGGAAACAGATGCTAAGGCACATTTGGGGTGAGGTGATCTGAGACTGTCAGCATGCATTCAGTTAGGGCAGATTGTACCTGACCAATCTGTTGGCCTTCTACAATAAATTGGTGTTATTAGTGGACAAAGGAAAGGCAATTGGCATAATTATCTGGACTTGTGCAAGGCCTTTGGTATGGTCCACATCCTTCTCTCTAAACTGAAGAGATATGGATTTGAAGGCCAGATTATTCACTGAATAAATAATTGTACGGTCAGAGTCAAAGGGTTGAAGTCACTGGTTCTATATCCAGATGGAGGCTAGTGGTGTCCCCTAGGAGTCCATCTTGGTATCTGTGCTCTTCAGCATCTTTCTCACTGTCATGGACATTGGAATTTAACATACCCTCAGCAAGATCTCTGATGATATCAAGTTGAGTGGTGGAGCTGGAGGGATTCTATCCAAAGGGATCTCAACAGGCTTAAAAAGTGTGTCCACATGAATCTAATGAGTTTGAAGAAGACCAAGTGAAAGTTGTTGCACTTGAGTCAGCCCATCTCAGATACAGATCCTAGAGAACAAAAAGCTTGACAAGATACAACAGTGTGCCCTTGAAACCAAGAAGGCTAGAAATATTCTGGGCTGCACCAATAGAAAGGTGGCCAGCAGGATGAGGGAGTTGGTTGTCCCCATTATACACTGCCCTTCTGAGGTCCCATCTGCAGTACTGCTTCCAAGTCTGGAGCCCCCAGCACAAGAAAGATGTTGAGCTTTTGGAGTAGGTGTAGAGAATGGCCACAAATATGATCAGAGAATTGGAACACTACTCTTATGAAGAAAGATAGAGGGATCTGGGTTTGTTCAGCTTGAGTAAAAGAAGTTTCCATTACTTGAGAGGAGCTTATAAGCAGGACAGAGACCAACATTTTACATGGCCGGATAGACAAGGGCAAAGGCTTTAAACGAAAAGAGGTGAGATTTAGATAAGGTGCTACAAAGAAATGATTTAAGGAAGTGAGCCACTAGAACAGGCTGTTCAGATGTTGTGGAGTCTCCTTCTCTGGAGATATTCAGCACTCACCTGGAAGTGATCCTGGGCAATGTGCTTGAAGCAGCACAGAAGTTGGACTAGATGATCACCAGTGGCTCCTTCCAAACTTAACCATTCATTTGTTCTGCGATTCTGTAATGTATAGCGTATAAGCAGACTATATCACTATTATAAAAAGGTTATATCATTATGAAGATAATACTGTTACTGTGAAAGACATCGTTTTATACACTAACCAGAGGATTATTTTATTATGCTTGTGCAAAAGAAGAAATGCTAATAAAATGTGCCTGAGATGTTAGCAAGAATAAACTTTTTTTCTGTTTACATTTTTGCTTGTTCTAAAGTTTATCTTTACGTGAAGACAGAACAGACAACTAGCTGAATGATATTCATAGCAGGTCGAATTCCCACATGGCTCTCTTTTTCATTTATTACACAAAGATATCTGTTAAGAAGCTGCTTTGTATTGCTTCAGTTTGTGGTAGTTGTTTAAGTCAATGTGATGGAGAAAACACAAGTATTTTAAAAAATTATAGGTAAAATTCATAAACTGCAATCCAGATCAAAATAACAAACCAATCAGTGTGTGACAGAGCTATAAATAAGATAAAGTGAGATTTCTTTGCCCTAAGAAGAATTACATGTTGAATGAAGCAATACAAAATAATAAGGAAAATCTGATACGACATGTGAATTGTCTCACTTATTTCCTGCAACTTCCCAGCTTCATAAAGAATAAGTTGTATTTCACATTTTTATCATAATGTCCTTTTTACCAGAGCTGACCTCGGTTTTCCCTTGGTAAAAATGAAAGATGAGAACTGTACGGTGGAATAAATTACTTTCTTTTATATGAATTCCAGTGTTGGGCTGGTTTTGAAAAGGAACAAAAAACCTGTTGAGGAAAATTTTATGACAGAAGCATATGCTACATATGTTGATCTTTCATTGTGACAGGTTAAACTAAATACAAAAATATGTCAGTAACTGTAAGAAAATTGAAACCTTGCAAGAAGCTGGTTTCACAGTACATATTCCAGTTGAAAACAAGTTAAAATTACTAGACATCTTCCTACTGTATTTAGCACATTTTGACTCAGTCTGTGGTATAGGTCATCTATAATAAAGACTGTTTGGATTTTATTTATGGAAATTGCTAGGAAACCATATGAATTTAAATGAATTAATGGAAGATGAGAACCGTGTGAATCCAAAATTGGTGCCCAAACTATTCATACTCATTTAATTATTCACTTAGAAAAAATATAAGCACAACAAGAAAATAATATATTTTCAGATACAAAACATATATATTTTCTAGCCAGTGAGAAATACTGTTAAATTTCAGATATTTCTTCTTTATTCTCCTCTCAGTCAACCCAGAAATGAAAGTGGAAGTGAACAGAGATGTTCAACACACCAAACTGCAGTCATTGTCTTGAGTACTTCATGATGCAAGGTCACTTCAAAGTAAATGTAAGACAATTTCATATCTGCTCCCTAGGGTGGACTAGCAAAAAAGGCTCACAACTACTAAATAAAACTTAACATGAAGTGAACACAGTCTAAAATGAGACTTCAAAAGAGATCAAACAGATCTGTGTCTACATTGTCTGGTTACACATTTTTTGTAACAAAATGACTAAAAATTCAAATAATTGAAGTGGTCTGTTTTAATAAATCACTCTCTTTATTTGATATGTGAGTAAATCTCAACAACATGGGATGCTGTGGATGGAAAACCAAAAAAAATCAACCTGCCAAATGAACCAAACAATATGTATATGTGATCAGAGCAATCCATCTCAAAACAAGGACAATATAAACATACACCTTTTCAAAAGGGTGTTTATTTCTGGTTGGTTTTTGATGTCTATATACATATAAACTATGTCTTTTCTACGATATAATCAATGTGCAGATTATTCAGATTTCTCTCACCTCCACCCATCCTACATTTAAGACAACAACTGACATGGGCCAATGCCAACCATAAAACATAATATGTAGATTACCCAATTTAAAAGAAATCCTACTACAGTTTTGAAAAGAAAAGACCACCTCACCAGGGAGAATGGTGCTGTATACTTATGGGTCCCACAGTACATTTTGTGTACTGTGATTGCTGCAAAGCAGAATATAAAATAGCCCAACCAGGACTCCAGCTGATTTGGAATAATTATGTTGCTTATTTCTTCTCAGTTATTTAATGAAAAACTAGACAATTCAGGCATCTTTCTTTTAGCACACTTCTCATTCTTAATTGTACTCTCTGGAGCTAGTTTTTAATTTAAGAAAGATATAATTATACATCAATGCAGGGGTTCTGCAATTTCTTTAAAATTCAATTTTATTAGAAAACAATAAAGTTAAACTAATGTTTCACAGGGGGGACAAGAAAAACAAAAAGAAAACTGAAATCAACTCTACTAATAACAACAAAAACAAGATTAGATAATTTTGTCAGCAGTGCCATATCTTTACTTTTAGACAATTGCAAGATCAACAAGTATACAGATATTCTAAAGTATTGTATAATCAATAAGTACACAGAGAAGTTAGGCTAGTAAGATCATCACATTGGAAAAGAAAATCAGAGACAAAAGAAAGTGCTCACTGGTGTTGTAGGCTTACAAGAAACTCCATAAGGAGTGATCTCCAGACAGACACCCTTTCTTGGTGGCAGTCAGCCCTTAAATGGGATCTAGGAGAGGTGGAGCCAGGCTCCACCCCTTCCAGTCACACAGGTGAACTGCCTTCACCTGTGCTCCTGCGGCTGACTCAGTGCTCACTTAGGCAATCAGTCAGAGGTTCAGAAAGTAATGCAACAATTCCAATACAGATAATTTGGATAAACTGAGAGAGAAAAGGTAAAGCCTCAAAATAATATCAGAGTGCAACTGCAATCAGAAACTATAAATGAAAAATAACGGCAATTTGTGAAGTGACTAATTTGTCTTCTTGCAGTAACAGAATAGAGTTGCAGTAGGATGCCTTTTCTGTCTAACAGATCACGGGGTTATATTCAGATGTGAGCAGATTGACTCATCCACCTCAGACATATGGAATTTACAACTTTTGTAGTCACTATTTCCATGATGAATAATCAGTACTCTCCCCACTAGACATGCCTTCTGCAGGCTGCTTGCTGCTTACAAAGGGTACTGTGTTGTCTGTGCAAGCACTTTTAATCCATCAAAAAGCATTATTTAATTCTGACTTTATGGTGCTCCATTATTGTGGAAGCAAAAGTTTTCCCACAGAAGAGAACAAATGAAAGAATCATAGAATCATATAATCATAGAATGGTTTGTATAGGAAGGGATCTCAAGGATCACCAAGTTCCAATCCCCCTGCCAGAGCCAGGGCTACCAGCCTCTGCAGGGTTTCTCTCAAGATGTTCTTCTATCAGTTTGGGATTATTCCAACCCAAGTGCAAAAGCTTGCACTTTGCTATGTTGAACCTTAGGTTCACACAGACCCGCCTTTGGAGTTCGTTGAGGTCCCTTTGCGTAGCATCCCTTCCATAGAAGACGTGTCAGCCACACCATTCAGCTTGGTGTCATCAGAAAATTTGCTGAGGGTACCCTGGAGCCTATCACTGATGTCACTAGTGAAGATGCTGAAGAGCACCAGTCCCAAGACAGACTCCCAGGGGATACTGCTCATCACCAGTTCCCACCTAAAGGCTCAGTGATGTGAACTTCAATGGTTCTACGATTCTACTCTATGATTCTTCAAAGACATGAGAAATACAAGAATCCTGGCCACCAGTGAAGACTGAGGCAGCAAATTCATTTATCTCAGCCTTCTCCATATCTGTTGTAGCCATTTCCCCTTTCTCATCAAAGGAGATACACTCTCTTTGAATTGTCTCTTCTGGCCTATGTATCTATAGAATCCCTTTTTATTGTTTTTAATTTCCCTCGCCAACTTCAATTCCATCTGAACCTTGGCTTTCCTAATACCCTCTTAGGAAATCCAGACAACAATCCTGTATTCTCCTGAGGTGACACCCACTTGATTCCAAATAGAATCATAGAATCATAGAATTGCTCAGGTTGGAAAAGACCTTAAGGATCATCAAGTCCAACTGCAACCTAACCATACTACCCTAGCTCTAACAACCCTCCGCTAAATCATATCCCTGAGCACCACATCCGAACGATTTTTGAACACATCCAGGGATGGTGATTCAATCACCAATCACCTCCCTGGGGAGCCCATTCCAGTGCTTAACCATCCTATCTGTAAAGAAGTTTTTCCTGATATCCAAACTAATCTTACCCTGGCGCAACTTGAGTCCATTTCCCCTCGTCCTGTCACCTATCACCAGTGAGAAGAGACCAAACCCACTCTCTCTGCAATCACTTTTCAGATATTGGAAGAGAGCAATAAGATCTCCCCTCTGCCTTCTTTTCCCCAGACTGAACAGCCCCAGTTCCTTCAGTCTCTCCTTGTAGGGCATATTCTCCAAGCCCTTCACATGCCTTGCTGCCCTTCTTTGGACCTGCTCCAGCACCTCCAAGTCCTTTCTGTATCGAGGTGCCCAAAACTGAGCACAGTACTCGAGGTGAGACCTCACCAATGCCAAGTTCAGGGACAGGATTACTTCCCTAGTCCAGCTCACCATAGCATACCAATACAAGCCAGGATGCCATATGCCTTCTCAGCCACCTGTGCACACTGCTGGCTCATATTCAGCCTTCTGTCCGTCAGTACACCGAGGTCCCTTTCTGTCAGGCAGTTTTCCAGCCATTTTTCCCAAGCCTGTAGGGTTGCCTGGGGTTGTTGTGACCAAAATGCAGGACCTGACACAGCCCTATTAATACTTATACAGTTTACCTTGACCCATCGACCCAGTCTATCCAGGTCCCTCTGTAGTGTCTTTGTCCACTCTGGTAGATCAGCACTCCCTCCCAGCTCGGTGTCATCTGCAAAATTACTGAGGGTGCACTCAATTCCTTCATCAAGATAATTAATAAAGATGTTAAATAGAAGCAGCCCCAGTACTGAGCCCTGGGGATACCACATGACCAGCTGCCAGCTGGATTTAACTCAATTGACCACAACTCTTTGGGATCAGCCATCCAGCCAGTGTTTCAACTAGCAGAGTATACACCCATCCAGACCATGGGCAGTCAGCTTCTCCATGAGGACAGTGTCAAAGGCTTCTCTGAAGTCCAGGTAGACCACACCGACAGCCTTATCTTAATCCATGAAGATAGTCACAATGTCATAGAACGAAATCAGGTATGTCAAACAGGATCTAGCATTCACAAGCCCGTGTTGACTGGGACTGATCCCCTGATTGTCCTTTAATTAACCCATAATTACTCCCAAGATTGTCTGTTCCATATCCTTCCACATCACTGAGGTGAGACTAAATGGTCTGTAGCTGCCAGGATCATCTTTTCTGCCTTTTTTGAAGATGGGTGTCACATTTGCCAGTCTCTTGTCTGCAGGTTAGCCAGGACTGTTGAAGTATAATGGAAAGTGGCTTGGCAACTGCATCCACCAACACCCTCAGCATTCTAGGATTCAATCCATCTGGCTGCATGAACTTGTGAGCATCCAGTCTCTGGAGCTGGTCCAAAACCATCTCATCGTGGATTACGCAGAGCCTATTCTGTTCCCCATCCCTATCTACCAGTGCAAGGGGCTGTGTGCCCAGGGAATAACAAGTCTTACTGTTAAAGACTGAGGCAAAGAAGGCACTGTGTACCTAAGCCTTGTCCCCATCTTTGGTCACCATGTTGCCCTCGTTGTCCAAGAAGGGATGGAGATTCTCCCTAGTCCTCCTTTTACTGTTGATGTATTTATAGAAATACTTATTGTTGTCCTTTACTTTAGTGGCCAAGTTCAGTTCTAGCTGGGCTTTTGCTTTTTTAATTTTCTCTCTGCACAGCTTCACTATATACTTGTAATTGTCATAAGTATCTTGCCCACTCTTCCAAAGACCATAAACTTTTCTTTTGCTCTTGAGTTCCAGGCAAAGGTCTCTGTTCAGCCAGTCCAGCCTCCTTGCCTCAGCTTGTCTTCCATGATTTGGGAATGTTCAGCTCTTACACCTTTAAAATCAATTCCTTAAAGTATTCCCAGCCTTCCTGGGCTCCCATTCCCTCAAAACTATCTCCCAAGGGACCTTCTTAACCTTGGTCCTAAAGAGGCTGAAGTCTGCTCTCCAGAAGACCAAGGAGGCAGTTCTGAGGACTTCTGTCTATGATTCAACAAGAATCAAGAAATCTACTGTCTTGTGATCACTATGCTCCTTGTAAAAAAAGCTTGTACAATCCCTTTTTATCCCTCAGTCTGACCAGCAGGTCCTTGTTAAGCCATGCTGGTATCCTGCTTCTCCTGCCTGCTTTCTTATTCTGAGGGACTAAGAGCACTTAGGCTCGGAAAGGAATCCTTAAAGAGTGGCCAGCTTTCTTCCACTCCTTTGTCTCTAAGGACAATTTCCCAGGAGATCTCATCCAACAATTCCTTAAACAGCCTAAATTTCACTCTCAAAAAGTTCAAGGTCCTGACCCCATTGTTTGTTAGGCCCATATTCCTCGAGATCACAAGCTCAACCAGGGCATGGTCACTGCAGCCTAGGGTTCCTTCAATCTTAATGCTTTTAATGATCTCCCCTGCATTGGTGAGCATCAGATCCGGCAGCGCTTTGCCTCGGGTCAGTAAACAAAAAGTTGAACAAAGCCACACATGAACTCTTTTCAAAACAAACATTGGTACTGTTAAATTAAATGCATTATCTATTCATGTGATACACATACTGCTGTATTTGGCTTTATTCTGCCGGTCAATGATTCTGAAATATAATTTCTTCTTTGACTGACAATTTTCCTTCAGTCATTCTTTCATATCAGCTTTTTATCTGTGTTTCCCAGAGGTTTTGGGGACTGGATAAGAGCGAAAATAAGACAAATCAGCCTGGTGTTGGCCTCTTTCTTAAAGAACCATCATTTGCTTTGTATGAGTCCAGGCTCAGCTCTCCGGAAAATCAGAAACAACTTTCTTCAGACTAACTTGAACTGTGTATAAATAAAAAAATTATCTTCTGAATAAAGTATATTCCTTTGAATACTTTTTCCCTACTAAATGTACAAGGTTACATAAAATCTATTCACACATTTTGGTAACTACATCAACTCTTTCATCTCCATCTCAGATGGCTCTGTAGTCTAACTTGCATCAGGCTGGATTGAACAAAAGAGCACCATCCTGCTCCTCATTCTAAGTTGCATTCACATGCACTAAAGAAGATAATATATGTAATTTGCTTTTATTCATAGTAATTAACAGTGTCCTTATGGAAGTAAATGAAAGCAACCTGCTTCTTGGTTGCCCTGACATCCTTGCCAAGAAGAGGCAAATCTTATTTACTCACTGTCTTCCTAACCACTGGGGCAAAGGAAGGGAGAAAAAAAATGAGCCAAACCCATACTATTTTTCTAGATTCCATGTCCAGATAGCTCATAAAGATTTTGGTGGTTTCATTATTTTCTGAGGATAAATAGTTCAAGCCAATAGCCATTCATTATTATTTCTGACTTACAGTAACATAAAAAGTAATAAAGTAGTACTAATATTATGATTTATAAACACACTTTCACAGTATGGAAACACACCATGAGTTATATCTCATGCCCATAATAATGGCTAAAGACAAATGTGAGCAACGGTTACTGTCTCTCACAGTCCCAGACACCCATGAGAATGGAAGAGATTTGCCACATGCTCTGAAAGTCAACAGTTCTGGTTGCTTTCAGATCACGTTCATAAGAATTCAAAAGAAGAGAAGCTCTCACAGAGAATAGGTTTAGCAAAATAAAGTTCAGCAAGGTGCAAGGTGAAATTTAACTTCAGCTTTTTAATTGTCATAATCAAATAGTTATGCTCTTGGGGTTTTTTCTTCTAACTGTATATGCATACAGTAAAAGCTTCTTTTAATTTATTTTATTATTATTTTTTTCCAGCTTTGGAGTATCTGCTAACTGCTTTATTTCTAGAGAGAGGAGCTGTTAGATATATTTGTAAGCATTCATTGTCTCTGCAAATCCAGCCAAGAATTTTGAAGGATGTTTTGGTCGTATCTAATGGAGAAAGTACTGCCAAACAGGGACCTGCCATCTTGTTGTACTTCAACCACTCAACTGAAAACTTCTCAAATCAAGGGAATATTTGTATCTAAGAATGAACGCTACATATTACCCTAAAGATAATATGTACAATGACAGCTATTCAAAAGATAATAAATATAACAGTGGCACTGAAATACTTAAACAGAGGTTTCCCATTCTTTTTCTTTTTTTCTTTTTTTTTTTTTTTTTTTTGTAACCCTAGTTTAAGGGTCATTTCTAGAAAAATACTTCAGTGCAGTTTGAAGTGAAACATAAGTTGCATTTCTTTATCATTAATATGAAACACATGTAGGTCACTCTGAAAGTAACGCCTTCTATTTATTTCCATGGAAATTACAACAGAAACAATAAGTACAATAACATTATTGGATAGAGCAAATTCTCAGCTACAAAACACAATTTTTCAACATAGTTACCACCATTAGCTATTCATTTTTGCCAGCAATGAAGAAGAGCCTGTACACTGTGCACATAAAATCTGCACCAGTGCAGATATCCCATTGTTTTGCAGCTGATATGTCAGCACAGTTGCCAGGAAAATGTTAAGCATGAAGTCCATCTTTTTGCTGTTTGTAGCAGCTCTGTTCATCTGCCATTATCTTAGCCATTTTGACCCTCCCCATTGAAGGGAAGTAAGAGTCTGTTTGCATATTTTATATATGGCAAGTAAGGCTCTAGCAAGCCCTTCAATCTGGGAGATTGACATGTGGAAAAAAAAAAAAAAATCTGCAGCTCTTTTAAGCCACAAAAGTTTTCAAATGCTAGAGGATAAATGTGGGTCAGTGAGTTGAGAGAAGATGATCAAAAATTTAATAATGTTAACAATATCACCACTTTACATTTTCTAACTGGAATGTAACTGAAAATGGAAAAGAGCAGAAATAGATACTTGAATGTGTCATACTTGAATAGTGTGCAGAGGAAAGAATTTCGGGAAGGGCAATCAGGCAAACCTCATTGAGCTTAAATCCACATGTATTCATCAGACAAACGAATGAACCTCAGTTATTGCATGCTTGCATGAGTATATAAAGGCTACACACATATTTAGTTTATCTCATCTGGAAGGAGAGTTGCCTGAGACAAGCCCTCCCAGCATTTCAATCTGTAGAGAATGAGCCTGATTTAGCAAGCCTGCATCCATACTTTCAGTTTACACGCTCTTGTTCATCAGTCAGATGTTTAGTTTTTTGAGAGGTATCCTAGCAAAGATCTCTTCATAATCTGTACTATTACTTTATAACTTGTGCTAAGCTACAGTTTAGATACTTTTCAGCTGATGTATTTGGTGAACGTTTGAGAATAGCCTTTCAAAAGCTGGTTAGTCCAGTGGTCAAAAGCTCTCTCTGTTATGTAGATGTTGTATGTTTTCTAGCTGCACTAGAAATTCATTCATTTTGGTTATCTACTTAATATGGAAGCAGGAGCAATTATTTTTTCAATTCACTCAAAATGGAAACAAAACTATATTTTATAATGTAAATAAATTTACAATATACTATAAAATTAAATACTTTTAAATATTCAATATTGTTATTTTTTAGCTGAGGCTATAGGTTCGTTTTTTGTAACTTTAATCGGGGAGGCACTTCTAACAAAACAATTTAATAATAATAATAATAATAGTAACAATAATAATAATAATAATGTATGACCTGAAAAATTAACATTGATTCTTAAGAATATTTTGTAGTAATTTTGCAACTAAACTGTCTTATCCTGGTATATGTTAAGAGTGAGAAGCACATAAATTGAACTGTATGAAAATGAGAAGGAAACATTTCTGCCAGTTAGAATGGAAAGCCTTAAAAATTGAGAACATCAATAACATTTGGCTGTGCTATGAATGACTCTCACCTTAGGGAAGTTATTATGTATTTAGTATAGGTAGTGTGTTGAAAATTACTTTCAAAATTACATGTTAATATATTGCATACATTACCTCAGATCATTCTAAAATAAAGGAAAAAATTATTTAAATAGGTTCATTTCCATGTCAATTTGAAATATATAAAAGCTTCCTCTCTTTTTTAAAACTACCACTTCAGAAGTATTCACATTAATCAATGACTACATTGTAATTTCCCAATCTAAAAATAAAACATATCAAAAGTTGAGTAATCACAAAGTGATCACATGCAGTGGAGTTTATTTTTTATAATATCTATCTCTAAAGTGTAAAAGGAAATGAAGAATGTAAACATAGGTAGATCTTTTTATGGTCTTTATATGTTCTTATAAGTTGTTTGTTTGTTGGTGTTGTGTATAAGCTTGCATTAAAAATCTGCGTTTTTTTTTCTTCTTCTGTCTTCTTAGAAAACAGAATGATGTGCTAAAATGACAGAAGTAAGAGCCCAATGAGATTGTTTGGACAGAGAGCAGGTTTATGATAGAAGTAATAAAGTTTTCTCTATTCGTTTTCCTGGACACCACCATGGACAGATTTACTGGTGGAGTAGAAGCCAGAGGCATAGCCTAGTAACAGTATGGGGGTTCTTTCTGATGTTTTCAGTGAGCTTCACTAAGCTTCAAGAAAATAACTGCCGTGGACTCTGAGCACTTTCCTCCTTTGACTTTATTCAGCAGCTATTCTATGGTGGAGCTACCAGTGCTGGTGACATGGACATGTCAGCCCACCACTTGAAATCTGGTCTGAAAAAGCAGCCTGACTGATTTGTACTACATACAGCAGCACATATCTGCGCTACATACTGATAATTTTGGTCTTTTTTTTCAGCAGATAATATGAAATGTAAGGGCTGAATCAATGAGATGAAGACAGTGCATACAGGGATATGCTCCTAGCTTGGTTCACCTTCAACAGACACAAAAATCCTGAACTCTATCGCCATGGGCCTGCAAAGTACTGTGCTAGAGCCTGTGCAACTCCCCAGGTCTGCACAGCAAAAAAACTTCTGAAGTTTGAAGTCTGAGTGACAGCTGATTTTCCTCATGTAATACATGACTTCGCCTCAGCCATCTGGCCTCATTTCTCAAAAAAACAAAGAAACAAACAACAACAACAACAAATCTGCTTAATTTGTTCCTAGTTTTTTGTTTTGTTTTGTTCTGTGTGTGTGTGTTGGGAGGGGGGGGGGGGGGGAGGGAGGATAAATAAGAAAAGATCAAAGTATGATAAAGAAATGCTTTTCCCTTTTTGTTACCTTACAACAAATGTGTACGGTTCATGAGAACTGAATGATTTTAAGGAAATGTTTTCAAAGACCAACAAGTCTAACCATTCTGCAGCAGCCTTTTATCATCTTCTCAAAGTGGCACTTACTCAGGAAGACAATTGGAAGTCCCTAGATATATCTTATTAATTATCAGGAGCACATAATCACCAGCATCTCTGAATAATCTACCCACTCTATTTTAACTATTTTGATCATAATATCTTTGTAGATATTCATCCTGTATGAATGATTTCTGAAAGAATCTTGATAAACTTTTATAGCACTTGGCTGTGATTCTCAGCACCAACTCATAAAACTGGTGGAACAGAATGATGAATAAGGATCTTGCAAATTCAAATTGCTGCACAGATAATAACTTCTGCAACATCATGGTGGATCAGTGAGCCAATATGTTATTACACTGATGGGAATATTTACATAGAGTGACTTTCCATATCTTGAAAATCAGAGATCATTACTTCCCACTTTGTTCTCATTTACTGTAAAGTGCTGTGTCAGGCTAGCATGCTCTAATATTCAGTGATATCTACCCAAGTCTGCTGAGTAATTACTGCTCAGGGTGTTCACTGTCTCTGAACATCTCATAGACTGTACAGAGTATTTATGTTTTCATGCCAGCAGCTGTGCCCAATCTGATAAACAGAAGCAACTGGCACCAAACAGTATCAGTGGTCCCAGACACACTAACATACTTGTATCACTCTGGTGGTCTTTCTTGTACAGGACTCTCTTCAATCTTGTTACATTAGGAGGAGATGAGCAGAACACAGTGGCGATCAAGGCTAGAAGACTGAGGATCAAGAAGAGAGGCAGCAGTGCATCTCTTCATGGAAGTGTAGGAAAACCTCTCACACCCGTGTAGTTTCCTTCAGCTTGTTTGTGAAAGACTGATACTGTGCTGAGGGCTTCACCATCAATTGATGAGAGCTCTTGGTGCTGCAGGGCAGTGATTCCAATTATACAGAATGTTTTTGTCTAAAAGAGAGTTTTCACTCTGCTAATCTGATTCTACAGAGCTAACATCCAGAGACAAGACTAAAAATATCATTTGGATAATATTCTCACTCACGAAGATGTCTTCTTCATCACTGTTTATATTTTAATCTTCTACTTTTACTTCATGTTTTCATCTCTTTCATGTACCCCTTATTTTCAGTGATGAAAGAGATTCTTTATTCTGTCTCTCCCCAGGTGGGTTTGGATGTAGCAAAATTGAGCCTGTCATGAATACCACTATGCAATCTGAAGTAAACAGAGCTGTTCTGGAAGGAACCAACCTATGTAACAGAGCTGGTAGAACTTTACTTTCAAAGTAAAAAGTGGGGTTTTTTGTTTTTTGGTTTTTTTTGTTGTTGTTGTTGTTGTTGTTTTTGTTTTTTCCTAGCATTGAAGTTAAAATGGAATCCACATAAGAGCTTGCAGCCTTAGAGTTTAAAGCAGTTTATTATAAAATGTAATGTCCTTTGATGCTCCATGTCTGGATTCCATTTACAATAATGCCTTGGACAGTTTTTGTTTTACTGGAAGAGGTATTGCAGGTTACCTTAGGCAGACAGAATTCAGAGTGCCAACTGCATTTGACAGCTCAACATTGAAGTGCATTTATCTGCCTAAGACTAACAGACTATCTATCTAAGACTAACATACAAATCAAGGGTCTGATCCATTGCCTACTTAGGTGACTAGAGATCTTTACATTGGATTTAGCAGTAATTTAATCATGCAGCCCATAAGATTGGGCTGTATAGATATCTCTGCACTGTTCCGGACTGTGATAGCTTTCAATTCCACACAGTCTCTCTTTGAGGGAGATTCAATAATCAAGGTGTTGTATCTCTAGTCTAATTACCTGCTGAAGAGTATTATTGCTGTTGTCAGATGATAGATGTGAAGTGAAGCCACAAAGAATCTTACACTGGTAAAGGTGTTATGTATATTTTATATATATATCTCTTCTGATAGTAGTTCTGTACTTCAATGGAGATCCATATTGTATGTCATCACCAATCACTAGTTATTATGTTGCTAGTTCAGTTCCTCAGTACATACTTCAATACAAGAGGGGAGTAAGATTTTCTGTTAGAGGATATGGGAACAATGCAGAGAACTGATGGTGAAATTAAATGCAATGAGAGATTTTCTCAATTGCCTATTGCATTACACCTTGTATTATAGCTCAGGAGCTCTTCTCAGCTGGAAATCTTTGTTTAATAGCTGATGAAGATTGGAGAAGAGCAGCTACAGCTCAGCATTGAGTTGGTCTGAGCACACAACACATTATAGGCAAAGAATTTTTATTTATTTATTTATTTATTTATTTATTTATTTATTTATTTATTGAGGTTTAACAAGAGCAAGTGTAGAGTCTTGCACCTGATGAGGAATAACCACATGAATCTGTACAGGTTAGGGGGTGACCTGCTGGAAAGGAGGTCTGCAAAGAAGGACCTGGGAGTTCTGTTGGACAACAGGCTGGCAATAAGCCAGCAGTGTGCCCTTGTGGCCCAGAAGACCAACAGCATCCTGTACATTACAAAGGGTGTGACCAACAGGTCAAGGGAGGTGATCCTCCCCCTCTGCTCTGCTGTGCTGAGGCCACATTTAGCCTACTGTGTCCAGTTCTGAGCTCCCTAGTTTAAAAAAAGTGATCAAGAAGGAATTCAGCAGAGAACCACAAAGATGATAAAGGGCCTGGAGCATGTCCCATATGAGGAAAGGCTGAGTAACCTGAGTCTGTTCAGCCAGGGGAAAAGAAGACTGAGATCTGATAAATGTTTATAAATATTCAAAGGGAGGTGGGAGGCAAATGGATGAGACCAGGCTCTTCTTAGTAGTACATAGCAATAGGACAAAGAGTAATGGCTTAAAAATTGAACAGAGGAAGTACCATACAAACATGCAGAATTGTTTTTTTACAGTAAGGATGATGGAGCACTGAAACAGGTTGCCCAGAAATCTCTTCTACAGAGGTAGTTGGGATCTGTCTGGACTCCTAACTGTGCAATCTACTGTAGAGAATCTGCTTTATGGTTCCTTCCAATTCCCATAGTTCTGTGATTCTTTGATTCTGTGAATTTGTATTACAACACACAGTCCTGTGATGCACAGTGCAGATTTTGATTGCATGAAGTTTTAAAATAAAGAAAGCTGGTTAGGGAGGTCATCTAATCCATCTCTTGTCTCACAATTTAGATACCTTCATTATTATTGTGAGGCTTCTATGCACGAGTAACACAGATCACAGCATCTTCATGCCACTCACGTATTTTCTGTGTGATTTTCACAGTTTTAGAGACACAGTAAAATTTGGAGAATTGCAACGATAAAATCAGGAAGCTTTTATCTCCAATGACTTTACCTTTTTTATTGTAGTTATAACATAGAATGCAAATCAAATATGTTCATCCCATACATTTTACCATCCTACACATACAAATGCAATACATAAGAACACATTTAAAGTGGTTACTGAAGTGGCAAATTCACTGCTCAAAATGTTATTCGAGTTCTACCGCCTGTTAAAATCCAGTATCTTTCTACATGACACTTGACTCATTAGCACACAGCTATAACAGCGTTTTGTTTCCATTCAGTTGTTAGGCTTAGGTTAAGTGTTATAATAAGAAGAGTTGAGCAGCTTTCACAGTAATGAGCACAGTCATTCTGGTCTACCTGAAGAAGTGGCAGTTTGAACAATGTTGGAGGCTGGTATTGTAAAAATAAGTGCTACAAGGAGAAATCAGTAAGCTGAAAGAAGAGGATGTAGGTTAGGAAGCATGACAGAGGAGTTATTACCAGGCTTCCTAGTTCTCCTGTATGATTATCATCACTCTACTACACAGGTATGATTCTTTAATTGCCATGGCAGATGTGTTAAGCATTGGCTACAGGAAAATAAAAGACTACTTACAGCGTAATGGATACATTCACACTTCTTCCCATACTGCCTTCTCACATCTTTTCTACTGTATGGTTTATTTTAAAAAGCTCAGTACATTTTTTACTTATTTTATCAGAGAGCCAAAATGAAGGTTTAATATCTGCATGCTTCCCAGGGTTCTTATACACAACAGAATAATTCTGAAGATCTAATTCATTTTCTTTTGTCTTTTGGATAATTTACTCTTTTCTGATGACATAAAATGACCCCAATATGTAGACAAAGCAAACAATATTATATTGTTCATCATCCCTTCACATCTCAGAGTCCCTTTACATCTCAGAGTTATATTCATGACCATGGTGCTACCTTGTCAGCTGCCAGCTTGTTACATATGCTAAGCATATGCAAATGATATAACCTCAGTTACTTTCAAATCCTCAGAGAGAACCAAAGAAACAAAACGAAAACAAAAGCAAACAAACAAACAAACAAACAAAAAAAGATGCATGGAAAATAGAAGAAAATAAACTAATAAAAATAAACACCTTTCTGTAGTAGACAGTAATGTCCTTTGCTGTGAAATCATTTGTCAGTTCTACTCTCATGGTCCATCAAATAATAGTATTATAATAATCTGTCATATCTAATCAGAAAGAGCCATTCAGACTACCAAAATTTTTTGTGCAGCTGGGAGCTTCATGTCAGGACCAATCAGGCACTACTGACTCTGTCAGTGTGTTATATGTGTCTTTAAAAAGCCAAATAAACTCTCTGCCAATGGGGTTATTTTGCAGATTCTTTCATTTATTTTCTGCTTTTTATTTTGATAATCATTTTGGATGTGTTACTAGAAAGTTCTGCTTCCCTTCAACAGCTGGACCAGCATTAATGAAGTGAAAAAGCAAATGGAGAGGGGACAGCTGAGTCTATGACAATGCTTCTTAAAAAATTTTGTGATTTTTCTTTTCCTCAGGGCAATACAACTCATTTGCACAGATTTATTTACCTCTAAAGTAAATAGCTCTACACAATAAACATAGTTTTTGCATAGTAAGACGCAGCCATTATCCTGCTGTAGATCTGTTAGACTCATACATGTGTGAAAACAATGGGTTTATTCATTGGCATTTAAAAGTAACATTAAAAGGAGAAGCTTGACCTGCTAGACTGCAGCGTATGTATTTGTAGTTAATAGAATCATAAATTTGATGATTTCTGGCTACAGTTGAATAGGCAAAGTGATACTATATAATGCATTTTTTAAAATATATTCCTTTTTTAAAAAAAATGCTGATAACGTTCTTATAACAAAAAAGTCAGATCTTAAATGAGTACTTGGGCCACATAGTATTATATGGAAGTGTTTCTAAAGGTTTTCTTGGGTTGGGAGGGGTTCTTTTTAAAGAGAAATCATTATATTCTGCCATATTTCATAGAAGACCACATTATGTGGTCCAAAATTTGTATATCAAATATAACTATGAAAAGTACCATTTTATGCTAAAGATATGTGGCACAGTAGTAATTTTTACAGAATAAAGTATAAGAGTGAAGCCTAAAGTTTTGGACAGGATAATAATATTTTCTCCTCAGTGTATAAGAATATTACAGCCGAATGGCTGCAGATTTTATAGGAGAGTGTATTGAAGGGCATTAACTGATGCAATCACTTAATTACCTCTGCCCTATGCTGCCTTGGAGCCTGTTGGTTTTGAAAGCAGCTAGTCAAAGTTCAAACTCAGCTCAACATTCTCTAACCCAGAAGAGTGGAAATGTTAGAAACTACACCTATAAACTGTCAAGAAAGTACAACTTGATGTAATGACTGTATAAAACAGGTCATAAAACAGAGGCAAGAAAATATGTAAGTAGTAGAAAAGGGAATTTCACTCTGTTCTTGTTTGCAGAATTATCCTACCTCTTGTCAAGAGCAGTGGCTGCCATATTGCATGCTATGTCATCTCTGTTCTTCTGCTGGTGTTTCAGTCTAGTTGATTTTATCACAAGCAACAGGGCTTTCCCTTTCCATCTTCAAGGGGCAAGAAGTGTGAAAGACTAGACCAAGATAAGGAGAGGTAACAAATTTACTACAAATGGTAAAAGAATGTAAGAAAATAAGGACTTATGAGGAATAATGGGAGACAGAAGTGTTCAAACCTTGTTGCTCACTGCACTACTGGAAAGAAGAGAGAGCCCACTCCCCAGTCACTGTGCTATTCCACCTAATTTACCCAGAATCAGAAATCACTGGGAAGTGAAGAGTACTGGAGTCTTCCAGGAACAGTAGTCTGTCTCTTCTTGCTGTATCTTCCTCTCAAAGAGCCAGAACTCTTGTAAGCTGACACAAGCAGAAACTGACCCAAGAAGTGCAGCAGTACAAAGCTTCCCACATGATGTCATGATATGGAAGACTGATAAAACCAGGACAGCTTTCTTCCATTTTAGAATATCTCCAGCAGTTCCTTCATAAGAAATGCCTTTTCTTTTTTTCCAATCATCTCTTCATTATAATCTAAAGTCAGAGTAGAAAAATTTGGTCTAGAATCTGCTTTCTGAGAAGCATATCCGTTCACAAAAGAATTTATAGTAAATGATTAAGTTTAGTTTATTTCAACTTTTTCCTCCACCTATAGATTATGAAGCACTCATACATATTAATATTTTTATTTTTCCCAGATGCTGGTAAAAAATTTCTAGTGAAAAGTTCTTGCAGATTAGTCACTCAGACACAAAAATGTCATGACATTATTCATGTTTCTGAGCTCTAAATTATTCCTCAAATAAACAAACTCCTGCACAGTATTTTCCCTCCCCCAATTACTCCATGAAGAACTTAAACATACTAAACTGGTGTCAGACTGAGGAATATTTAAAGTCAGACTTTTTTTTTTTTTTCTTTCAGCAACAGTTGCCTGTTGAAGGTTGAGGAGAAAGGTTCAGGATAAAAGTCAGTCTTGAAAAAAATTAAATAATCCTGTCTCCTGTTGATGAACCATCTGTTACTTTCTGAAGCTTTTTCCTAAAGACTCTGTAAGATATCAAGAGCTAACTGATATGAATTTTTAGACTCTGGGCCTTTATTCAGTCCAAACTTATTAACATCTTCCTTTCATACCCTTACATCTCCCTTGATGAAGTGTAGGTTGGTTTTTTTCCTTGTTTAGGAGCACTGGAAAGGCCCAGAGGTCTCCTTTGCTACATAGTGAATTTTCTTCCTTTAAAAGCTGTCTCGATGGGCTGATACTGGTTCTCAGTGGAGAGTGATGCAAAAAAATAAGATGATGACCTGTAAAATATCTGTAAAAATATTAAAGCGGCACCTGAACTATTCTTTAGCCACACCTCTGAATCTCACAGATTTGGAGTCTTTCTCCCTGCAACAATGCTCAGAATTGATTAACATCCCCTCACCCTCAACAGCTTGGAAGGTATTTCTCCATGTCATTTCTTCTCAGTCCCTAGTTACTCCTGCTTCAGATGCCTGTGAGCATTGATGTTACTGCTAAGAAGTGCATTGTGGTAACTCTGCAGACTTCCAGACCCTCCACACGTTAGCTAAACCATATACATATTCAGTCAAACAGTTCATTTGAAGCAGTTATGCCACCAAGTTTTTCTCAGGCCTATCCCACTATGTTTTTTGAGCTATGTTGTAAAAATGTAAATATTTTACCATTAAATGTGGCAAATATCCCCATTTTTTGTAGAGAAGTGACCTTGTACTTTTCTGGAAGATGAATCCACTTCCAGAATGAAATCCTACTTTCCACTTGACCATGACTCTGCAAGAAATCTCTGTTAATATTTTATCTGAGGGCCTCTTCTCTTCTTTAAATGTATATTACAGGTGTTTCTATTTACCAGCTTTCTGCTTTTGTGCAAGGTGGCAATCTTTTGAGTGCTTTCTCTGATCGCTTGGGGGAGATAGGATTTTATCTTTCAAATGTTACAGAGACTTCTGTTTCATATTTCTCACATACCTCTAGTATATTCCTCTAAATCAACACAGAAAATCTTGCCTACAGAAACTAAAATTGTCCACTCTCCCTGAAGCTCATCTGAATTCTCTATTGAAGGATTCCCTCTAACTCAACAGCACACAGCAGCTGTACCTTGCCCTCAGAAGCACAGATGCTCTGTTTCCATGACAGCCTAGTAAATAGAAAACATCAATCACAGGGGGAAAAAAGGTGATTAAATTGCTATTTAGCACTATTATAGCATTTCCATTCGGAAAATACCTTTAAGCTAGAAAAAAGGTCAGCGTAATGCAATCAGATACATTTTCATAATTTTTATCTTTTTTTTTTTCTATTCAATTTTTTCTTTAGGGTTTTTTCTGATTCTTGGAAGAATTAAGATTTACTACTTCTGTTGTGCCCAAGAATTTACTCAGATAAAGTAGACTGGCAGAGGTTCTTCCCTTTAGTTCAAGCAGACATAGAATTTCAATGCTCAAATGATTTTCAAAGATGACTCTCAATTCCACACTGTTTCAAAAGATACTGACTCTTAAAAGGTTTGTGATCTGTCTTGAAAAAAGTGTTATTAGCATCATGAGATACAAGAACTTCCTCAGTTCAATCCTTACAATCATACATTAATTTAACTGAAGATACTAAAAAAATGTTTTTATAAATCCTGGCTAAGGATTCTTAGTGGGTCATGAGAATGATCCTGTGACTTGAGCCCTGCTACAGTAGTGGATTGGACAAAGTGTTTTAAAATATTTTTTTTTCAGGTTGATGATGCAAGTTCTCAACAGTTATTTATATTTATATTTATATATTTTGCATATGTATATATTAGTATAACCAATAATTACTTATTTATTATTTATGACCAGGTAAGGGAGTAATAGGAGGTGCTCTCTTCTCAGTCTGCTATTGCGTATTTTGTGCTTTCTAAAAACAGTTACATATGCTGTTGGAGGACTGCAGCTTATGGCGATCCTGCCTGCCATGCTCATAGTTATCTTGTCATCTTTAATAGTCCCAATGTGGGGATTCCTGAAATAATTACACAGAGATAATTAGATATCTGAAGTCTGAATCACTGCAGATGATGCTTGATTGGTTGGACTGCAGCAAAAACTCTTCAGTAGCTCGTTTAACTGAGATGAGTCAGGAAAGCAGAATGATCTCATTTCTCTTAGCTGAGCTTGGTGTAGTTTAATCATAGGGATTCTCTTTATTTATTTTTTTTTTCCAGAAGGTTAATATGAACACGAAAATCATCAGAGCAATAAATGCAGCTTAATTCAGGTCCATGCTGTCTGAAGAAAACTCTTTAGGCAAACTTGTCAACAAAAAGTAGATAAAATTAGACTTTTGATTCATGTACTCAGGAGTTATCTCCATACACATTTATGAAGATGCTAGGAATGGAAAATATGTCTGACTGATTTTTCAGTTCAGTGAATGAACCATACACACATAAAAGCCATAAAAAGCATAGAAAACTCTGACAGAAAGAGCACTTAGCTCCAAAAAGGAGGTGTATCCACCAGGAAGCATCCGTGTGGAAAATAGTGAAGTAATGTAGTACTTAGCAGAAATTTGAGGAGTGTCATAAATCCTGCACTACATTGACATGACCTCAGCGGACCAGGAGAGCTTGGAAAAGAAAGTCATTCTTGCCTGTTCACATATCCAGTGGTTACGTACAGAATGTGAACATGTCTAACTTCTCCAGGTCCTTGTCAGAAAGGCAGCAAGATGGAACAATGTATAAGTCAAATATCTAAGGCTGAGGAAGTAGTAGGAATATGTATAATAGCATTCTTTTCATTTTTCTCCTTTGACAGTAGTAGCCAGAGACATATTAACAGTGATAACCGGGTTAGAGATCATTCTCTGGCATGGATGAAGCCACTGGTGCTAGTGTTTCTGGCAGTACTGTGTATCTCCATATCCCAGCACTCGACTTGTCTTTTTGGAGCTGCTTATATGACTTAGAGAGGGGTCCGAAGATGAATGCCATCTCTGTGTACACTTGTGTATATGTGCATGTGTAAATATTTGTACATTCATGTAAAAAGAGGCAATATGATTTGTTGCCACTCTGTTAATGGAAAGACTTCCAAGTTTTACGAGAAAACATTTGTGTCTCTAAGTTGTTGCTGCTATCATATTAGTCTCACAGCCAATTGATTGAAGATTACAGAAGCTCTAGAAGGCTTACTTTCTCATTCCCATATACTTATCCATGTCTTTCAGAACCCTAGTATGTGTGCATTTCTTTGGAGTAGTTTAGATTTCCCTTGTTCTCCCTTCATGGTCTTTGGACTCCACTTCCTTATTAGTAGAATAAAGCAAGAAATAAAACAGTGAAAACATGAGAGAAGAAATCAGATAAGAAATCCAGGTGAATCCCTGTATCTAATGAATGGGTTTCTGACAGAGACACTAGCTGCATCAGTAGATGCTATGAAACCAGAAGCTGTACATATTTTAAAAAACTCATATGTGTTGTCTCTTGTCAGGAAAATCACACTGGGTAACCTTAGAAGAATATAATCTACCTAATAGTTAATCTGAGTTATGATAGGCTCTATAGTACAGATGTACATCATAGTCATTTGAAGCTTCTTTCCCTTTAAAAACTTCTGATCCAGTACAATTCATTTTTGAAAGTTCTCATCCTAGCTTAGGAGAAATCCTGCAGTCATCTGGTCATCAGCAATAGTTGAGATCCTCCTTTGAGATTTCACTGAATGAAACCAAGGTAGACATCAGCTATTCCTGGTGATATACAGTGCAACTGTTCGAAAAAAAATCAAGGATGCAATAAAGCTGTTGATACAGATTAAAATTTAGATAGGTAATACTACAAATTTATAGATTCTACTTTTCTTTCAACAAGCATTATTTCTGATACATATCATGAATCTGTCAGGGTTGACACAACAAGAAAGACAAAGATTTGAAAGTTCTAGCAAGCAATAACTTAAAGAGGCTAAGCTATATGGGCTAACCATTTCTTTAGTTTTCCTAAAAACATAACAAGGGGAACTGTAGGCATAAGATTTGCACATCAATTCTTTTGAAAGGGTAACTATGTAACTATAGCACTGTAACTATTGATTTTGAGAAAGTTGAAAAGCTGTTTTTTGAGTTCTCAACAATAAGACATTGACATTGTTTCTTCATTCTTTTAGATAAGCAAACTACCCTATACGCTTGTGTTTTTTGTTGTTGTTGTTTTGTTTGTTTGTTTGTTTGTTTGTTTTGTGAGGTACTTTCACATTTCAGAGCTACATTAATTTCATTATTTTTACCATTTTTAAACTGTTGTCTCACATAGAATTGGAACTAAGCACAGGCTCCACTTCTACTTTTCACTGCAAGTCCTAATCCAAATAGTCTTTGTTGTTGTTGTTGTTGTTGTTGTTTTGTTTTGTTTTGTTTTGTTTTGTTTTAGTTTAGTTTATGAAAATACATTTTTCTTCAGAACTTGACAGATTCAACAAAATTTTCATGTAGAAAGTTTAACTGCCTCAGGGATTGGACAGTGGATTAAAGAATAGAGAGTTCATAAAAGGTAGGTATATTTAGCATTCATAACATAAATGATGGATTTACATTACAGTTTCTGTCCTGCATTGATATGTAGGTTGCTCTGAAAGTAATGCCTCCTATTTATTTCGTCAGAAACTACAACGGATAGAAAGAGCACATTAACACTGTCTGATAGAGCAAATTCTCAGCTACTATTTTCAACATAGTCACCACCATTAGCTGGATGAGCTGATCAAGATTCTCTACTTTTCATGGTGTGACAGCTGCACATGGCCATCAGGAATGGGACTTGTCTTTCATATAACAGTCACCACTGCTAAAACACACCACCCACTGCCTCACTATCCACTCTTCTGTCTACTTATATGTTCAGTAAAAGTTGATTAACAAGTCAGCAAGTCAACAAGTACCATTTTATTTTGCATGGAGGAATTCAGTGACGCTCTTTACTTCATATGCACTTCTATGTCGGATGTCAATACATCAGACTATTCCTCTGCTGCCATCTGTCACACCACAACAAAATGTAACAGAATATTGATGGGAAGCTTCAACTTCTACTTCCATACCACCACCATTCACCTCGTTGTGGGCCAAGAGAATGAAAAAGGAGACATTACTCATATATTGAGGAGCTCATGTTGTTTATTTGCTATGTAGAAGTCACTGTAGGGATTATTCTGATAATCACTGAAGTCAGTAAAAAAGACACTCAGGAACTTGATGAGCCTTGAATCATAACTTCTTTCATCTGACAATGAAGAGAATGATCTGTAAGAACCTAGTTGTGGTGGTCTGACTGCTGCAATTCTTTTTCTTCACACAACCATTTTCATCTCTCCCAAGTGTATATGTGGTGAACTGGGATAGCAACCATAAGAGTATTTTTCTACATTTTTTTCTATATTTTCTGCCTTGAAAACATATAAAAAGACTGTGAACAATAAAAATCTGTTGAAATGGCTCTCCTACATAACCTCTGTGGCATGAAAAGTAGATGTTGTTCAGCAGTCTGAATGTTTAAATCTTGTTTACAGTCAGAAGAGAGAGAGAGATTCAGAGAATGATTTATCCTGTATATCTAAACAAACACCTACAGAACTCAAGCTGGGAATCTGCTGCACACTAGAAATTGCTGTCTCTCCAGGTGCCCCAAACTTTCATTTACACTACATATTCAGCTTTAAAGGACTAAAAAACTGTGGCAAGCCATTTCAATCCCTCCTCCTCCTCCAAACTCCTGCTAGCCTCTCTATAGCCTGCAGTTGAAATCTCTTTCTTAAGAATTTTAAAGCAAATTGGTGGATTTTCTCTGATTTCCATCTTGATACTTATGCTCCATCATTCAACCTACAGCACAGCAATCACACCAATGTGATCAAATGCATAACCCAGATCCAGTAGACTTCAGTCTTATGATACTTTGTTCTCTTGCTCTGCAAATAAGACCAGTGGCAAGACAAGGTAACTTGTCCTTTGATTTGACGTTCAATGCTATTTTTTTTTTAGTGGCAGAACTAAGGAAAATACCATTCAATTTACATGATGAGCAACCGTATAATTGGGTCTAACTAATACATTTCAGTAGAAGTACTCTGTGCTGAAAAATGCATTCACTAAAAGAGCAGTTTCCTGATTAGATAGTGAAGCAAATAGCATTTATTTCTCATTTTACTATCACAGATGTTTTACATAAGCAACAACAAAGCCAGGGATATTTGGCTGCCACTGATTTTGTGGGTATATGATGACAGCATTGCGTCTTCCCAGTGCCACAGAGTGGGTGGAAGTGTTGATACACGCACCCACAAGTGTATGGTAAACAAAGTGTAGAAAAAAAAAGTGTGGAAAAATGCAAAGTGTGCAGTAAGCAAGGCAAGGTTTTTTGCAGGCATGACTAGTGCTTCAGGTCCTGCTTCTATGTTGGATTTTTCATTGCTCAAAAATTACTCGACAGAGCAATCCTTTGCAAATGGGGGCATTGCTAATATCCAAAAGAATATTAGCAGGATCTGGAAGTCTAAACAATTCATATGTTGTATCCAATATTTGTTGTTGCTTTCCAGCCATTACATCAGCATTAGGGGATCTTTTCACAGTGTCTCTTAAGAGGATTTATCTTCAAAGAGGCAGACGACCTGTGCATTCCTTGCTCAAGACTGAGGAATTCTGAGTGGATTTGAAGAATAGTTACTTGAGATCATTTGTGCTTATAGAATTTATGAATCTTGCTTCAACATGGTGAAGAAAAGGTGATCTGTCTATCTTTTAATGTATTTTATTGTAAGGTGTGAGGAAGCAAATATAGAAAATCCATCATTATAATTTCTGCATAATACTAAGCTGAATAGAGGTGAAGTAATGTGATAACCACATTAATATTGCAAATAAAATTTAATCATGAAATCAATATGATTTAAACAGCAAAATCTACAAATCCTTGCACAAGCTAATGAAATAAAATGGCAATGCTGACACTTTAAAGAGAATGCTTAACGTTTATCTTGTTTTGGAAAAAAAAAGAACGGGTTGCAGGCTTTTTGCTACTTGAAATACTTATTCTTTTGTAAATAATATGCTGAATTAATTGATCCAGGATTAAGGTATTTATGCAATCCATTCTTTTTAGGACAGAAATATCTGTTCTATTTTGTGAAAAGAAGTGACCCGATATAAGTAGTCAAGAACAATGATTTCCTTTAAGTCACCGCAGATCATCAAAAAGAGGAGGTCAGATATAATCTCAGTTGCTAAAGTTGATTTTTCATTCATGTGAAGATCTATAGTGTTTCTTTTTTTTTTTTTTCAAATCAGTCTCCTATCGAAAGATAGATAGATACTGCTTTAAAAAGAACTTGAAAATGGAGAAAAACGAACAAACAAACATGAAAATGCATTGCTAGGTATCAACATAAGAAAGGAAAAGAATAAGTTAACAAGTGAATTAGCTTTCTTTGAATGACAAATAATAATAATAATAAAAAAAAACAACAATAAAAGGCTGGAAGAAGAAACAAAATGGAGAATCAGAAAGAGCATAGGACCAAAAAGTGAGAGAGAAAAAAGCAATAAGAAACCATTAGTAGGTGATGGGAAGGCAGTAAAACAAGTAGTAAAGAAGTATTTGCAGTTTACTGTGCCTCCTATTTCTATCACGTTTGTTACTCCCAGTATTGATCCCAGAACTGAGATCACCATCCCCATATGTTTCAGCAAGTTTTGCTTGCAGAGGTAGTTTTGTTGATCTGACACTGAGATAATATTATATACTTATTTTAAAAGGCATCACACGACTTGAGCAGTTTATTTAGACTGATATAAATAAATGAAAAAATGGTATAATTAATAAGGGACCCTGACTGATAAAGGAATTAAAACCAAAAAAACTGACTGCATATTTTTTGTCAGCAGAATAAATTTAGGCAGAAACAGCAAAAGTGTTGATACAACATTCCAAGGCAGAGGCAAGGCGTTTTAGTTGATGTTTCTTGAATTCTTGATGAATCAACTGAAATAGTGTAAAATCAGCGTACTATATTGTAAATCAACTTCAAACTGCTTAAATAACAGTTCTAATACGTTCTTAGAATCAAGAAAACTTGCTGAGATGCTGCGTTTCTTTTAGTCCTAGCTCTTAACTGTGTTTAGTATTTTTTCCTCAAATTTAAGTAAATTCATCTTCTTTCATGATCATGAAAAATATCTTAAAGTCACGTTAACAAAGTTTTCAGACATAAGATTAAAGATAAATAAAACAATGACAAAATGTAGATGGTGACAGAAAGTACTGATATATAGTGTTCACCATGAGGTGGCAAAAAATGCAAAGAAGTAAACCTGTTAAAATATTCCCAAATATAAAATAATATTTTTCATAGCAGGAGGATACAAGTCATAATTTCAAAGTAGAAAATGATAAAGAATTGAGTTTTATGGTGTAGAATTGGATTTTCACCTGTTGATAGTGTAACAACAATGGTCAAAACAATTGCTGTCATTTTCAGATGTGCAATTGGGAACTACAGAACAGAATTTATGTTCTCTTTTGCTATTGGCACCAGTATGTCTGCTACTGGAGCACTATATCTTGTTATGGCCCACCCTGTAAAAGGGAGTTTAAGAAACTACAGTCAGTTCAAAGAATACTAATGAGAAAACGAATGTTAGAAGTCTGTCTTGAGAATTTAATATATTAATCTCACTAAAATAAGCTAATAAGTAAGTTGGTTACAGTTTGTATATTGAGGAGCATATTGAAATTAGTAGAAGTGTTCTTATTCTTGGGTTGTTTTTTTTTTCCTTATTATGCTGAAGATATTTTTATCTCGCATTGTTGTTTTTTGTTGGTGGTGGTTTTTGTTTCTTTGTTTTGCTAAAGCAGGCCTTTTTTCTCTATTGTAACAGAAAATATTCAGGGAAGAACAGAAAATGCATTTTTAACAACAGGAGTATTCAGTCACTGTAGCAATGAATCTAGGCAGCCAATACATTCTGCATCACTGAAAATGTATATAGGCATATTTGATTATTTTTTTCCTCAAAGAGATATTCTAGCTCAAGAACACCTAGTGAATGTGAAGTGGGAATTAAGAAAGGGCAATCCACTGGCTTCTGTTAGGAGGAGGTCAGACTTGCAGATTGTGATATGCTTTCCTCATCCTGACTTCTATTAAAATCACATTAGCACATACCTTGACATTGCCACTAATGCCAGTCTTCTAAAAGAAGTGGCATGATGCAGATCTGTAACTGTTTAACACATATTCAGTGTTACAGATAAAGGAAATATTTAAAAGTACAAAGTCAAGAAGAGGCAATTTCCTTGTCTTTGAATATATCAGTCATTTTAAAACGAATGAAAACAACAATAACAACAAGCAATCAAACAACAAAACAACAAAACACACCAAAATTTCAAGGCAAAGACATTTATCAATTTCAGAGAGGCACATAAATCTGACATCCAGAAACAATCCTGGGGTACAGCATAGATCCCATGTCCTCACCAGCTCCAAAGGTCCATGTAACTGTGAGAATATATTAAAGTTTGGATCCCATTTTGTTAGGCCTTTCACATCCACTTAAAGCCCGGGGTAACACCAGCATACATTTGAAGTTTGTATTAGTAAGCTCCTGCTAAAGTCAGCATTCAGTGCCAATACATCCTTTCACTGCCCACATCTCAGGCACCAAGTGAGTATCTTTATAAAGGGTAACAGTTGTTCTAAACTGACCTTTCTGTAAGAAAGGGAGGTCTCCCTTCCACTGTTAGATGTCCCCCTGTGGTTTCCCATCATTTCTCCAACCACATGCTCTAACCTGCATCACATCAAGCAAGCTGGCAAGGCAGTCAGGTAGCAAACAGATATTGCACTGATGCATCTTACAGAGAGAGTTTTCAGTCAGTGACTATGAGTAGCAGTTATAATATTTAAATTTGGGTGGGCATCCTTCCTTCCTTCCTTCCTTCCTTCCTTCCTTCCTTCCTTCCTTCCTTCCTTCCTTCCTTCCTTCCTTCCTTCCTTCCTTCCTTCCTTCCTTCCTTCCTTCCTTCCTTCCTTCCTTCCTTCCTTCCTTCCTTCCTTCCTTCCTTCCTTCCTTCCTTCCTTCCTTCCTTCCTTCCTTTTTTTTTTTTTCCCAGCATTGAATACATTTAGTGAAACAACGATTTCTGCTACTGTGAATCAGACAAGCCAAGTTCATGAAAACAGATTTCCAGTAGCCCCTCTGAGTTCCCGCTTCACTCATATTTGAAATCAGTCTTTCTCCAAACCGATGAATGTTTAATGATTCATTAAAATGTAACTGTTTCAGCAAGAAAGACAGAAAGGGACACTCTGTAGACTTATAATTTCAGCAGTTGCTTGGAGGTAGAAGAATTGCAGGTCTTGAAACTGAGTCATCAAAACTCAAGTGAACAGTTTAAATACTAGACTGTTGGCAATTATACCTCCAGTCTCTCACTCTTTGATTGTGCACTAGAAACATTATCTTCAACCATAGCAATTCTTTCCTAAGGACACATTCATTGAAATAGGCACATTCTTACACAAGACTTTAATTGAATCAAAACAACATTTTCTGGAAAAATAAACCCACTCCATCAGGAAATGCTGACCTATTTTACTATAAAACTATTTATTTCCTTATTTAGATTAAATCCTTTCCTGCCAAGGGCAACATGCTAGAAAAAAAAAAAAACTTCTAGAAGAAACCATATTAATCCAGAAACCATCTAGCTTCAGAGAAACCTATAAATTCTATTTTAAAAAATGACCCTTCACATCCATGATACTGCACCAAGACTATTTTTGAATTGATAAACAAACAAACAAACAAATAATTAAATGGCTAATGAAGCAAAATAAATAAGTTTCACTACTTCTCTATCATTAACCTTTAATTTTTTTAACTCAATTTATCAGGAAAATTGTCAATAGCACCTATTCCTTGTAAGTGTGCTCATTTTAGTATTATTTTTTAGAACTGCTCTGCTTCTTCCTTCTATACCTGGGGACAGGTACAGTTCTTTCACTTGCACTTTTCAGAAATCTTCCCAAGAAGCTGTTACGTGGCCCTTTGCTTTCCATTTCTGGGTCTGATCCTGACAGAATGAATGAATGTTCCTTAGATGAGCATGGCATTTCTGTTCTATGAGATTATCACATTTCAGAATTTATTGCAGAACAGTTTTCATAACATCCTTGGGGAAAAAAAAGAAAATAAAAAATCAAGGTCTTCACAGTGATGGTGATATTGTGTAAATCATCAGTAAAGATACTGTTTAGTGTCTCCTTACTCTCAAGCACACATAAGTATTACACCAAGTGAACATCCAAGAGAAAGAATGAAATGATTGCTCACCACCTGCCACCATATGTGATAGCTACTTGTGAATAACTGAAGCCTAAGCTGATGTTGCACAAAGATTATTTCTTGGTTGAACTCACTGGTCCTTGCTGATGTGCTCTCACATTGTGGTTCTAGGTCTGTCAGAGGTAATTCTCCTTAATTAGAAGACTGAATTAGAATTCAGCCTAGATACTGGATAAAGCTCCAGCTTTATCAAACAGTCTATGAATAATTTGTTGAAATGCTAACATAATATCTGTATGCAGCAGGATGTGGGAGAGGTGCTTTTTGCCACCTATGTAGCAGTGACTTTTCATATAATGTGCCTATAACTAACTCTCAGAGATTGTTCTCAGATATTGTCACTTGCTTTGCTTAAATCCAGAAAACAAGGTACTGGAGTTCCGCATGCTCTTTCTACCCTAGCATCTCCAGTCTTGGGTTCTGCTTCTGCAGACAGAGGGGCATAAAGCTCTCAGTGAAGCTAGTATTAACATTACAGTTGCAAAGTTTCTATACATGCTGAATAGTGAATCTAAATGATATCACTGGAGTTACACGTTGTCTTACTTTGAAGAAGTTCCTCAACAGTTGAATTACTCAAAGAACTGTAAAATCTTTGCAGGTAACACTGATTTTTCCGCTATTTTGCTCCATAGGTTTCAGCAAGCAACTTATTTTATACTTTTACTATTCTCTCTTAAGTGGAAATGACAGTATTTGCTTGCCTTCAAGACACCTAGTGAGATTAATTAGCTGATGCTTGTGCAGTATTTTGACAAATTAAAAGTACTATTTACAATCTATGTGTTATTTCTGGAGGGGATTTAAACTCCTGCACGAAAACCATTTTCACAGAAAAATACTATTTACTTGAAAGAAATTCTTTTTTCCTGGGAAGTTTTCTTGTTCTTCTAGAAGATACAACAAGAAGAACACAGTCCTTTCTGTCTGATAGAAAAATGTCCAATATTGAAAGCCACAAAACACACTTCTTCCCTGAAGATCCTCACCAGTTGATATGAGGGTGTGATCCTGCACTGCAATAATGACAGCCCTCATTTGCAGTTTACACAGCCTTGGAGCTGTCTTATGTGGAGAAGGTAATAGAGCAAAAGTATTACTTGCCTAAGAAGATTCTAGTTCATCTTCCCCAGACAAAAGATTAGAATGGACCAGATAAATTATTTTCTATTTCTTGTATAACCATATTTAAGAGCCTAAAAGCCTGATGTTGTGGCAAGGCCCAAGTGAGAAAAATGGCATATCTCCCAATATGTGGCAATTTGTCACAGGTACTCCCACAAATTTTTGATTTGATGATGCAGCTATAGCTTATCATTGCGTTGGCCTACTGTGGAAATGGAACAGAAATCAAAGTAAGTTGTAAATGGATTTTCCACTGATACAAGTGCCTTAAAATTTGCCTTTGGCTGCCTTGAGTAGTTGATGATAGAAATGAACTACTTCTCTCATATGTTTTCCGAAACCTAGGGGCAGAAGTTGGATTCCCTCATGCTTCTCCTACCTGAACAATTACTATTTTTAACTACTTCAATGAGAATGATGGAAATTTTAATGGTTAGTGTAACCACTACATCAGAACAACACGGTAAAAATCTTCTGAATGATGATAAGTTTGACTTCTGGTCATTACTTTTTAAGTTTTCAGTCATTAAAATGTTGTCTGATTCTATTGTGACATATCTCAAGCAGAAAAAGATAGGTTTGGGTTGGGGTTGCGGTGATAATTTTTATTTTTTGTTTTTGACATTTTTAGTGAAAATCCTCACAAAACTAGGAATAGAAATAAAAGGAGAAGTAAATTAAAAGCTTTAAGAATGTTTCCCTCATTCCCAAACAGCTCTAACTCATCTCTTCTGGCTCATATACATGCAAGTGAAAGATGCATCCATTTTCAGCAAGGATCTGCTTCCAGGTTTTCTTCTCTATAACAAATATGTTTTCAAGTGGACACAGGGAACAAATCAATCATAAACACCTTTGTAGCAGCCTTTATGAATTTAACAAATTATTTTATTCCCTCAAGCATCAGAATTCTGTTTCCTGAGTCAAACATATCTAATGCTTTTAGTCTTTATTTCTAACAATCTATGGCTCCTCTACTGCTTATGAGGTAGTTGATCTCATCAAGAATACCTTCAGTTTCTCCACCGCTTTCTTAAAAATGCTGCCCCAGAATAGGATGTCGTATTCTTGCTGAATTCTCTTCAGTATTGGTAGTTATTTTTTATTTATCCACCTCAGAATGATCGTTACTTCCTCTACCATGGCATATTTTTGTTGATTTCTGTGCAGTCTCTACTCGCTTTCAATACACACTGACATTTCACATTTCTATTACTTCTTAACCCTTTTTGAATATTTAGAAGCTGTTTTTGTTGAATATCCGTGCTAAGTTTAAATAAATATATGAACAACTTTGAACTTGAATTCCGTCTTCCCAGGGGTTGGCAACCTCTCACAGCTTGTCATTCACTCCTAAATACATATGCATGATGTCTGTTCTATTATGCAGCTATAAAAAGTATAATTCAGACTTCAATATATCCTTTCAATTCCCAAGTAGCAAGTTTTCCTAGTTTGGCTATATATCAATTGTGATAATGCTGATATCAATAACAGTTTCCAAATTGTTTTGGATCCAACTGGAAAAATGCATTATAGCCACAGAATTTAAAACATATTCTCCAGAATATTAATACAAAGAGAGCTTTTCCCCCACCAAAAATAAACATTATTCTATAAAACAGTCTTCTTTTAAGTTCTTTTCATTATCTAATACAACTACTTGTGCTTTTCTTGAGAAGATCCTTGGGAAGATCCTTGCTTTCCCAGATGGGGCCTATAATTCCAAATTAAGGTAAAGGAAATATTATTTACAGCTACCACTGTCAATAGTATTCTTATCACCCTGAAAAAGGGTGGTTAAAAATGGGATTTGGAAGAGATTTTGAGTTAAATTCTGTTAGTGGTTAGAGTACAAAAGGCTCTACTCCCCCTGGGTTTCAAAATTTGTTTTAGAGCTGTGTGTAAAAATACGGCTACAGAAAAATTATTTTGCACTCTGTTTAACTTGTAAGGATTGACAGAGATAAGCCATATTAAAATAGTATTTTCAAACATCCCTTAGACTAAGGGTTTATTCTTCACTACTCCTCACCTTGTTCAGCCATCTGCATCTTTGCAAAGACACTCTATGTGTCTATTCTAATCTGGCAATATTTCACTTCCAGTTTGTTCCCACTGAGACAAATCCTTGGAGAATGCTGGAAATGCTTTATGAATAAAGAAAGGGAAAAGGAAAAGAAATAAAATAATAGACATCCTGGGTCAGGATGCTCTGGTTCACTTCCGTTAAGTTTTGAAAATGACATGAACATCTTTCCTTGCCAAGACCAGCACCCACCTATTATAGTAGGTAGTTTCACATATACCTTTAATTTGAGTTAATACTGAAAGCAAAGGACTCAGTCAGTTCTGATCACTGGTTTACACAAAAAGGACAAAAGAAAAACACTACCTTTTTAAGTCCTAATTGCAGTGTAGATCACCTCATTTATTGCCTCTAACTGAATCTCATAATTACTAAAAATGTTTTAACCATTATGCACTCTTGAAGTGAACACAATATTATGGCATCTGTTTCCAGTACAGTGAACAAGAGATGAACTGTCTAACCACTGCATGGAGCAAATCCCTTCAGTGACTTTGTCTTCTGAACTATGTGTGTAGCTCAGGAGATTTTCCCCTTTTCCAGCTGCTGCTCTCCAGTTCCAGGAGGTGGCTGCTGGTGGGATTTGCAGACAGGTACGGTCGCCTTCCTACACTTGCCTGGCTCATTAGTGTTGTCTGTTTTGGTTGCTGGGGGATGCAGGGAGGTGAGGAAAGCTGAGACCTTCTGTGCTGAAAAGTGCTGCTGCTCTTACTCAAAATGGATCTTGGGTATTTTGTGAAAAAACTCACTGACAAATAAAGGAAAGATGTCATTTTAATGAAAGCCAGCTTCTGAATGTACTTATGAGCACTGTTTTAGCTGCTGCAGCTGTTCAGAACAACAGTTATGTACACATGAAGTGGTTTCTAACTAACTGTTAAAAATCACAAAGGAATGATGCATGTACCCTTGTGCCAAGACCCACATTTATTTTTACAGCTCCTCTCATTCAACTGCTGAAATTATCAATACCACTTTGTACCATGCTTTCTACTGAATTCCCTTAATTACAACCGGGACACCTCTCCTAACAAGTACTAAAGTGTGAGTCCTCTAAATCCAGATACACTCATAGTGTGCAAGCTGCATGGAATGAAGTAAATATCTTTTGGTTCTTCCTTTAATTGGAAACCGAAATAACCTATTTTATAGCAAAATTGTGTTTTTGACAGAAATCCTGTTGTTTAATGAGTACAGAGTATGCGAACGCTTGATACAGTAAAGGGGTTGGGAAGGCTATAGAGTGAGGATACTTGATTTTATACTTATAATAGAAGTACTGAAATCAGTTCCAACAGTGACCTGTCTGCAGTGTGATGGTTCAGGGGCTCGTCTCATTTTTTGAGAATGGTCATAAGAAGGGTTAGTGGAAACCATGCTGCTCAAAATCATGGCAAAATTTGATCACTCATTTTTGTCTAAGTTAATTCTGCACGTGCAGCACCTTTTCAAGCCACCTTATTCTGATTGCCTGATGTGGAATTTTTCCTTTTTTTTTCCTGTACAACCTGAGAACTGTGAGTACGGTACCCAGAATACAACTCTAACCAGCACTGACCTTGTCTGAAATATGTTTTATGCTTGTACCTGAACAAGAAGCCCAGAATCAAAGCAGACAATCTGTGTGATCGTTCCCCAATTGATCTTACCATTCAGTTTCACAAAGATGTTTCTTGAAAGGTGAAATACCACGTAATTCTGCTCTGAACCTGACACCAAGACACTTCATTTTTCCCAACTGCTTGCACTGATCTAATAGTTGCAAAGTCATTGTGGCTTTGTCCATCAAGTGGAACTGTCCATCAAGTGAGAAAACTTGATGTTAAATGTTAAATCACCAGCATATTTGATTTTTTTGGGTATGTGTGGGGAATGAGAGGAGAGGATACCCTACATGGTATCTCCAAGCAGTTGGAAGGAGAAGGGGTACACTGAGTAACTTCACCTCTTCACTAAGTTTAGGACAGGAAAACACTGCTGGCATCTCCACAGCAAAGCCAAGTGGTTTTTCCTGTGTAATTTTCCCTGTGTTTGTTTTACATGGTAAAAATAAACACATAATTAGCGGTGTCATCTCAGAACACTATAGCATGCAATGAGGGAAAGTAGCAAATTTTGAAAAAGAAGTAGATAACTTTACCTATAATGAAGAAGAGTAAGTTGCATTACTTCATCTTTGCCCTGGGCTAAGACCAAATGGGCAATCGTGTTTTCTGATTCAGCTGACACATAGACAGTAATACGTAGGAGTGGGAGGGAAGGGAGCAAATCTCCAGAAGGCCCTTCCAATCACATGATGCAGTGATTCTGTGCAATTCTCTAATTATGGAAGCTATAGAAACTCGGACTGGGCTGAAATTCAGTGCCAGTGAGATTTCTGATAAAAATCCCACTATCCTATCTGCAGCCAAGATTTTCTTTTGAGTATCCAAAAATCTGTGAGACTGGGAGATGGACATTCACATTCACATTTTCACAGTGTTTATCTTTTGAAACTGCATCATGCAGCAGGTGTGTTGGCATGTTGACCTTCCCTTAACTTTGTGCCACTACCTAAGCCCAGTTTTCCTTTGAGGTCGTGGGTGTTTAGCATTTCTGAAAACAAGCCTCACACATCCACACGCTGGGGATGCAGGTCTAGCTCAGCTCAGAATAAATCTCAGGAGATCTGACTCATGATCCCTTGCTCTAATTGCTAGACATTGTTGCAGAGTTTGCAGGGAAATTACTACTGTTATTCAGGAAGGGTGTATTTAACTGTATATATAGATCCACATACTCAGCTAGTCTAAATTGCAGTAATTCCATTGACTTCCATCAGCTGAGAATCTTGTTTTTGTATTTTAGTAACTATCCAGATAAATTTCTAGATAGGAAACTAAAGTAGTTTTGTTATCTTATAATATTTTTTCAGTTGGTTTATGCTCCATTGCTGATTATCCATGTATGAATGGACACACCATCATGACTTTCAATTGTTAACTTTCTAAAATGAATTCACAGTCACAATTACGATCCCATCTTGGTATAACAGCTAATAATAAGTAATAAGTTTACCAGTAAGCAAAAGTTGGAAAGTACGTTTCTTTTTTTTTTTCCTTAATTTTCCCCTTGTTTATGAATTTACTGTTTATTATACAACAATCTACAGTAAGAATTCTAGCTAACAGGAACACATATATTTCTAGCCATAGCTCTTCAAGTGTATGAATAGTTGTTTGATGTATTGATTTGCAAGTTACAAAAATGGGGAGGGATGCACTGAAGGGCTTTTTATAGGTCATAACCCACTGTTTATATTTCCCATTGCATTACAAAAATACACACAGTTAATAAAGGTAGAGAATAAAACATGGTTGTTCCCCCTTTTTCTTGCTTACTTCCTGGAACGATTTTCATTTAAAAGAAAAAATCCAACTGCACATTTTCTGTAGGAGAATAACTAGGTTGTTTTGTGTATGTGTCAACAAATGCTTGCTAATGGCATAATGCAGATCAGTGTTCCCTGAAACATTATCTTTTTGCCCACATAAGTCCAGGAAACTTTGAATAAAATACAAATTTTAAACAGCTCTCTACAGGAAATACAAGCATAAGAAATTATTTCTCAAACAAATTCTAATTAAATTACTGCCATTTATTTCCTCTTCCTAATGCACACTTCCTCACATGTCAGTACTAAGAGCAGATAAAACAGCTGCAGAAGAACTGTCATACTTGTTCCTAAGCTGCCAAATGTTGAACTTAGGCCACTTTCATTCCAGGAGAAAATATGGCCCAACTGAAAAGCAATTAACATTTTTATTAAAGGGTATGGCTTACTGCTGTTGATTTTCCCCTTTTCACCTTATTCTCATATCTTTCCTTTTTTCTCTTCAATTTTGCAATAAAATAATGTGTTCTGTACTGGCAGTCACTTCAGAACAACACTCTCAGATGTTGTAGTCATAGTAAAGTCAAAGTTCTGTAGTGCAAAGATGCTTCTTAATTGCAAATGAGAGAACTGTCCTGGACAAAAATGGACACCCTGACTCATGCCAGAACTTGACCAACCCTAAACTCTTGTACTGAAGGAAGCTAAAATATATAACCATTAAATCTTATTAGATGTGATTAAAATTAAAGTTCTGCTTTGTTATAGATCGTTTTTCTTCATGTTTGTGATTCCTTATGATGGAATGAAAATGTTGTGAGATATATCTGGAAAACTAACAAATTAATACCTGGATCCTGAGCCCTCTCATCTCCTTCACAAGCCACCTTCTATTTTCATCCACCTTGAATTTTGTTAGTGGATACCCACACACTCCAGGGAAGATGCAGGCACTCAGCCCCCTCCAACAGCTGGCACCAGGCACTTCGGCTGCAACTTGCTTCTCCACTCCAGCCGCTGGTATGGAGCCCTGCACTTGCCCCACTGCAGTGGTACTTGCTTTGGGAATACAAAGCACTCCTGTCCCATCGCGGAGGGTAGAACATCTCTCTCACTCTAGTAGCTGGTGCTGGGACCACACTTACTCCATAGCTGGCACCACAGGCATGTGCTTCCAACCTGACTCCCAGAGTTGGCACAAATTTCATTCTCACACATCCAGCTCACACCAGAGATTGGTGTCTTGCCAGAAACTGGCACATAATCCTTACAGTATGCAGAATCATAGGAGAAAGTGTGAACTTACAGAGAGATAGCTAAGAAAAGATTTCATGAGAAAATATAAATAGATAGGACAGATTTTGGTGATCAAATGCAAGGCTTGTCCAGACAAGCGTACTGACCTACCTTGTCTTACATACAACCAGCCCTTCAGTACCCTTTTCAATTTACCCTCCCTTCTTGTTCTTCCTTCTCCTCCTTTCTCTGTGCACCCCACAGCTGTGCAAACCTCTGCAGTTTCTGTGTCCTGCCTGTACAAGGTCCCTACTTTACCAGTTCACAGTCTTGCAACTGCAGATCTCAAGATTGTCTTTCTGGAAGTGGTAACTGTAATTTGGTAACCCATTAACTAATGAAGCTCATATATTTGTTTCTTGTCATTGTCTTAATTTTTTTGCTTTGTCATGTATGTGCCTCAATATTTTGTTCGTTATTTCTTTACTTCTTATCATCCTGATCCTGAAACCCTGATTCAGACAATCCTATGTGAATCAACATTCCCAGATCTTTTTCCTTTTCTACTAGTACAACTGACCAGGTTTAGTTGCTGTTACTTCCTCTTCTTCTTATCCCTTCGGTGCATGGGAAAATGTTCTTGATTAAATCCTTTAAAGGAGAAGGCACTTTCCTTAGAGGAGGACCTGAAGATGCATGGTTTGCCTAGTCTAAAGAAGAGCAGGATGAAATGCAACATCACTTTTCTTTACTGCTTCTTAGGGGAAGTAGGGGAAGCAGACAGGGAGGTGCTGGGCACTTCTGCTTGGGAACTGATGAAAGAACATGCAGGAATGGTATAAAGTTCTACAGAGGAAGTTCAAACAGGACATTAGGAAAAATTTCTTTACCATGAAGAAGGTCATACACTGGAACAGGCTTCCTATGCAGGGAAGGGGCTGTGAACTTTTCATTTTCCTCCTCTTTAGTTTTTCCACAGTTGCTCAGTCAGTATGTCCTGATGTTTTTATGACATTTGCTTTTAACCCACAGAATTTTCATTTGAATTCTGGACTCAGACAGCTTTCTTCAAGAAGTCTATTGATGTATTTTTTTACTTATACTTACAAAACCTGCTTCTAGTTGTAATTAGTTTCTGAGTTGATTCATCTTGGATTAAAAAAAAATAATAATAAAATAAAAAAGAGAAGTTTGGAGCTTAGCCCAGCACTGAGATGAAGGTTCAACTTTAGTAAATTCGTTTATTTCTCTTTGTTCATTAGGTACTCACTGTTCATCCTAACAGTACCTAACAAGAAGTCTTCAATCCCTTATGTAAGTTCTCACTTTAATCAGGGCACAATGGAGTTCTGAGAACAAGATTAACATCTAAACTTTCCTAAATTTAACCCCCATTGGTGACATTGACTCTCTGTGATCTTGCAGAAATCACATGGATCAATATTTTTGAGAAGTATCCTTGGATTCACAAGTATTTAAGTTATAAGAGATAAGACTAATAGCCCACCAATAATGACCCACAGATACCCATGGTATCTGTGAAGAACCAATTGAGCAGGGAAAATGAGCCATAACTCACTATGGCATGGTACAGATTTTTGTTTAAGGGGATGAAGTAGATGCCTTTGAGTCTGATATGAATTTCAGCCAGACAGTCTGGATTACATTACTTCTAAAATAAGTTGAAAGTTCATGAAGAACTGTACTTGCAGAGTGATTACCATATAGGTTTCTGCAGAAATCTGTCTTGAACTCACTACTGATCCCAAATTTATTTGCATAAAATGATAGCATGAATCACATTAATTAGAAGAGAACGGTAAATTAGAGAGAGCTGTAGTTCCATCACAAGACAAGAGTAAAGTTGAGAATTAATTTGACAAATTAAAAGAAAATTATGTGATCCTTTAGGGAAGGATAAAATAATCTATGCTTAGGAGTAATTGTCTGCAAAATATAGAGTGAAGAAAGAGTGATCGGAAAGCAGAGTTTCACTACAATAAACTGCAGTTAAAAATGTTGCAGTTAAAAAGGGAGAACTGTATGAAAATAAATAAGATTTCCTGGTGATTTCAGTCACCTGAGATAATCCTTGTTTTGCCGTTAATAAAAAATGATTTGTATTACTGCACAGAGTTTTGTGCACAGAATGTGAGAAAAAGAAAAACTTATCAGAGTTTAAGGAGTGTTGTTATTTTAAATTATCAAAGCGACAAAATTTGTAAGGGTTAAATATCTCATAGTACTAATAGACACCTAAAATATATTTATCTTCATCTAACTCAGATGCTTTCAGCAATTACCAGGACTTGGAAAAAGGACTGGGAATTATCCTCTGAATCTTTCCACAAAGGATAATAGGTCCCTTGGATTTATGTAAGTGTTCAAAAGATATAATTGATGAATTTGGGGAAAAGGGAAAACTTTGTGATCCTTTTTCACTGGAGACACAATTGCTTCCCAGATGAGAAAGGGAAACTAATAATTTCAAGATTAAATATTTTCTTTTGATATGTGCATTACTTTTCACATCTGGAGTTAATTAGTATAAAATGTGATTCTGGTCTCTGGCCATGCTCATTGTGTCTCTTTAATTCTAACTAAATTAGCAAGTTTGAAAGGGAATGAACAAGCAGAAAGAAAAAAAAAAAAAAAAAGAAAAAAGAAAAAGGAAAAGAAAAACAACCTCACCAAACAATCCACTTGTCAGTCACACAGATTCATCTTCAATCAAGACTAGCTCTTTTATTTCCTTCTGACACATTTTTACTGTTATCACAACTGCCATTTTCCATCATGATCCTTATTTATTTCTTAATTTCACTGACAGTTATTCAGTGCATGCAAGAAATCTTTTTCTTCAATCAAATCTCATCATGTAGAGCTATCTTGACCCCTGGGATATGCACTGTAAATGAAGTCAAGATAAGCCATTAGGAAAATCTTATGCCAATGTTGTAAGAACTTTGCAGTACCAGGAGATATTCTGCAGAAGGGAAAGAGTTGCCTTCTGTGCCCAAAAAATAGTCAAAATATGTAGAAACCTCCTGGAGAAACGACAAAGCAGGAAAGGACTGAACTTAGACATCAGCCTCTCATGTCGTTCTCTATAGCACTTCACTGTTAAGATGCCTGTGGTAGAATTGGAAAAGAACAGTGATAAAAATGTGCTCTGATCCTGCTGGATACTTTCTGCACATCGCTGACCAGCTGCATGCTTTTTGTGGTTACAGACCTAAGAAATAAATAGCAAGAAGTAACATGAAGTTTTTGCATCAATAGATGAGGAAAGTTTTAAGGATATTTAGATGCTTACTTTCCAATTGCTTAATTACCTCTGAAAATCTTCTCAAAATCCCTATTGTACAACTTCTGAGCAAAATCCCTTGGAACTGAAAAATCATTCAATTTCTCATGGAACTCTGTATTTAAGAAGCTTACTCTAGACCTTATTCAAAGTAGTGTACGACAAAATACCTTGATTCTGAGAGAGAATGCAAGGATATAGTATAAATACATTCTCAGCTCTCCCAGCCAAATCAGAGCACTTTTCTTTCCCATTAGTGAGATTATAAACTCCCTCTTTTATTCAGTGAATTCAAATAACTGCTGAATATATATAACCTAAGGTATTAGTAGGTCTCAGATAAAGTGGATCCAGGAATTTCTAGATGAAATAAATCAAAATGTGTTGAACACGGAGGAAGAGCTCAAGACCATCAGCTCCCAGACAGTGGCTACAAAGTTCTTTTGAGCTGTCACCACCAGCAAATATTTTGATCTGAAATTCTTTTTTAACTAAAACTTTGTGAAAGCTAACTTCTGTTGACACTAACATTGTGGAGGTGCAATCAAAGTAGCATTAGGCCGATATACTTCTATTGTTGCCTTTGCTCAGTCACTTTTACTCCTGGATGAGATCATACTGGATTCAGTTGACAGTGCTCATTCCCAGTGTGGGTAGTGCAATGCAGTGCTGAGAGTGGTAGGGGTAGCTACTGTACTGTAAGAAGCCAGGTTGTTCAGAGAAGATGTATTAAGGACTTGTTTGGTTGCCCATGTAGAAATTGAAGATCCCTTGGCAAGTTTTAAAAAGATTAGAAGATAAACCGAGCAATGATTTGCCTCCAGAGCTACTGGACTATTCAAGCGTCAAGCTCATTGCTTTATAAAACACATAGGAATTCTTCCACGGGGTTCCAAATGCACTGATCCAGCCTTTTTTTTTCTTTTTTTTCTTTTTTCTTTTTTTTTTCTATTTTTATTATCTGAAACTGTGTGGGTTATACAATCTTTCAGCTGAGTCACTTTGTTTAGCTTCTTTCTTTCTGAGACGACATGAGCTCCGCTGGCATAGTCAATTTAAAGTCTCTCTGAATCATGGAAGAGTGTTCAGGCTGAGCCAACAGTTTTGTAGACATACTGTTCTTATTTATCTTTCTGTATCTCTGTTTTGAGAATGGTGATACCCTCCATAATCATAGCTGCCCTCTTAAGACTGCTGTCCTGTGTGTTCTGCTGTAGCTGAATGGTGGCAGGTATTCCAGAGTCCCTTGGGACTAGTTTCAATTGAAGGTGCTGAGCATGAGCCAGGAATTAATTTTATATTGATTTTATGGATTTTATTGATTGAATTTTCAATGAATTTTTTCACTATCTCAGAACTATGGATATAATTATTGAACACACTTTGGGACAGTTTTAGTTTTTGCATTCACTTCTTGATTTTTAACATACGGAGGAATATATAGCCATTCTACAAGGCATGTTATGCATGTTACGCAGTATTAACCTGACAATTTATTATTAGAAATAGTACTTGAATGGAAATAGGCATAAAGTTAATTAATCAAGAAAAATATCAAAATGAGTTAATGAATAAAATCATCAGGATTGAGGAAGCAGGCTACTCACTATATGGAAGGATAAATAAAAGACATAGAAAACTAATTTCTGAGATAAGGAAAAAGAGTTTCCTCCTTAAACAAGATGAGGAAATAACTACTGTACTCTTCTCTAGGTCAGACCGTTTTGAACATAAATCAGAGAACCTTCTTCGGCTCCAGCTGAACTATAATTATTTACTACAACTGACAATCTGTTCCTAATACTTTCTGAAGTGAATAAAGTATAACTTATGAAACAAAGTGAAATGATAGGTTTCATCTATGTACTGTTTTATGAGTTTGACATTTTGTGGAAGTTTTTTTTATTTAAAAGATAAAGCCAAATGTCCCTAGCACAAAACACATGCTCAGGGCTGCCAATATTTCCCATCAAGTCAGATATCACACAAAACAGTTGGAATGACCTACAAGGACACATTTGGATACTTTAGGCCTGGAAACATCAATCCTAGCTATAAACATTAATGGAATTAGATTAGATTTACTCTAATGAATGGGGAGTTGGAGTCATTGATGATGTCTGAAAAAATGAAGAGCATAAGAAAAGCATATTTTTTTAAACACAAAACTCAAAACATATCATAGAAATCTGATAGCACTGCTTGCATTGTAGCTCCATGTAAATGTTTACTGGAATATCTGGAGGGATGTGGCAGAAGTGACCCATATGTTCGTAAACTAAGAGGAAAAACTTTAAGGGAATCTCCTCCCTCTTAAACATCTTCTTAGCCTTTGGAAGTTTGCAAACACTTGGATTCTATTGTACCCTGTCTTAGAAGAATGCTTGTCAAGTAACTGTAGGGAGTCAGTTTTTGTTATACTCATTAAAATTACTCATGTTGTAGCATAGTCATAGAAATAATAAGATTTCTTGATGTGTGTTTATTTCCCACTGGAGCAGCATGTTGTATTATGATAGCTTTGCAGTCACTGTGTGCTTGTTCTGGTTGAAGAGGTACATTCATTATAAACCCTCTTTTCAGATGCTTATGACTTTCTGGAAAAGACTAATCCTTTGGCCTGACATTTCCTTTGTTCCTATTAAATAAAAGATGCTGATTCTCTTCACTCTTTTTGTTCTATATTTGTTACAGCAGATTGATTGCTTTGGAGTTAACAAGCCAATAAAAACCGTCCTGTATGCCATATCACAAATATCATATAATACTTTTCACATAATATTTTTACATATGGATAACCCAAAATTGCTGTGTTTTAACTTGCTATGTTTCTAGTGGACATACAGCACAAGCTATCTGGGCAAATCAGAAGAAGATCTGAAAATTGAAATGAAGCTTATAATAATCAGAAAACTCTCATGCTATGAGTGTAATACAAAATTGATTTGGGGTTCAATCAGTTTCAGTCTTTTCTTAAAGTCTTAAGCTTGAATTGTTTATTTTTACAGAGAACAATTTTTGTCTAATTCAAAGAAATGAGTATTATCCTGAAATCCCTACTTGATGGTTTTCCTGAATAACTGAAGCATGACTTTTTTTGGGTATGGCTGTCAAGAGTTTTCTCTGTTGAATATTTATATGTCCTTTCTTACTATAGTGCTAAATTCCTAATATTTGACATATACTTTGTGTACCTGCCATCTCTGACATATCTGTAGCATCACTTTCTGAAACACAAGAGCAGTTTTTAAGAGGTGTCATTCAGTCTGTCCTAATATTAACCACTCTTGACCTTCTGTACTTAGCCATCCTTCCTGTGAAGACCTACTACGGATGTTTAGATGAAAGCATGATTATCATAAATTTCATTGCAATCAACTTTTTCATGCTTCAAGGCTCTGCATATTGCAGCACATCACAATCCTATGCTGTATGCACATGCCTGAATAAGACTTGATCTAGGTATTCACCAGCAGAAGCGAAGGAAAAAGAAGGCTGGCAGTTCTATTTGGTCTACTCTGTCAATTCAAGGCTCATCTGCCAACTTCCTTCTGATGCTGCTACAGACCAAGCAGTTTTTTATTAAAGTTGATGGAATTAAATAGACTGAATAGCAGCAGAGAGACTAGACTCGACAAAACTAAATCTGGACTCCAGCTTTGAAAAAATATGTTTCCCCTCTGGGAAAAAAAGAAAAAAAAAAAAGACAATGTGTATAAATGAGGTCTCTGCCCTTTTATTTCCAAATAGCAAACTAAAAATGCCTTGAATATTGTATCTGATCATGAGACACCAGGGAAAATATATGTATTCAAACGTATACAGCATTGTCTGTTTAAAGACATCGTGCATTTCTCTTTTAAAATGGATTTCCAAATTGCACTTCCACCTAAGTGTGCTAGCTCTCTTGTTTCTTGAAATGTACTGAAGATTAAGGATTACATTTTCCTAATAAATTTGGGGTACTTCTTCATTTGGCATGAACCATCACAGCTGTTATAAACTGAAAGGAACTATGATAATTTACAGCAGCTATTCTATAAACGTCAATAGTGCCTTTCAAAACTCTGTTCCCTGGCCTAGATTTACAGTTACCTTGGGAACAATTATTCTGTATTGCATATTTAGATTTTCATTGTCACATCTTTTCTGGTACTGAATCTCAGTGGTCACTCTCACTGTAAGATCCACAGTATGTAATATGACAGCAGACTTGTCCCACAGCGTATCTCATAACTAACAAAATAAGAGGAAGTCACACAACCATTTAGAAAACACAGCTAGAAGGGTCTCAATTTGAGTAACTATAGTAAGCAGATGTTCTTCTACTAGCTGTTGTTACAACAGGAGTATACTCCTTATCATGAAAGATTTGAAGGTTTAATAACACAATCGACCTAATAGTACAAAAGAAGTTAGAATAAAAACAGAGAATGGTATGTTGTAGGGAAACAATATAATGGATAATAAAGTACTCAAGGAGGGAATAAGAACATGTTGCCCCAGGAAGATAATAGAATTCTATAGTTTTTTGAGTTGGACGGGACTCTTTAAGGTCATCTATTCCAACTCTTCTGCAGTGAATGGGGACACTTACAGCTAGATCAGGTTGCTCAGGGCCCTTCCAGCCTGACCTTGAGTGTCTCCAGGGATGGAGTATTCCCATATCTCCAGGAAACCTCACCATCCTTTCACAATAACCAAAAAACTTTTCCTTATATCCAATCTAAATCTCCTCTCTCTCCTGTCACAGCAGACCCTGACAAAGAGTATTTCCCCTTCTTTCTTACAACCCCCCTTTAGATATTGAAAGGTCACTCTGAGGTCTCCCCACAGTTTTCTCTTCTCCAGACTGAACAGTGAACAGCCCCTGCTCTCTCAGCCTGTTCTAGCAAGGGAGGTGTTCCATCCCTTGGGTCATTTTTCATCTCCTCTCCTCTCCTCTCCTCTCCTCTCCTCTCCTCTCCTCTCCTCTCCTCTCCTCTCCTCTCCTCTCCTCTCCTCTCCTCTCCTCTCCTCTCCTCTCCTCTCCTCTCCTCTCCTCTCCTCTCTCCTCCCCTCTCCTCTCCTCTCCTCTCCCCTCCTCTCATTTTTATTTCTATTCTAATAGCTTCCCTCCTTAGACAAAATTGCTTTTGGAGTCCAACTGTCCAACTTCTAAAGCACATTAGCTTGATGACTGTGGTCCTCAAGAGATGGGGAAGCATAACTGGAATCTGAATTTTGAGATTACCTCCCTATTTAAATGGCATTGAAAATTAGAGAAGGTTTATTCATCACCAAATTGGTGCAACTTTTTAAGTAAACCAGATCTCTGAATCATTATTCCTATTTTGACACAGATTTTCTGTGAAGATTTCAATTTCATCTCTGAACTTGCAGCATTGGTTTTCTTTGTGGTCATGGAGAAATGATTATAGTTCCTTGCCAAGTTCTGATTTGGATGAATTATGCTTGTGAAGTTTTTTTGGATCAAATTATCTACATGAGCTTTACAAGGGCTAAGGCAATGTTCCTTGACTGTCGATCCCCTCAGAACTAGAAAAGCATTATAAAAACAACTACTCTCCATGACTGTAGTAATTTTCTGAGCTGAAGCAAGCAGAAAAGAAATGGTCTTTACCCTCTCTCTGGGTACCATTTGACAATAGATCTCTAGGACTTAAAAACCCAGTTTAAACTTGTATTTTTTAAAAAAGTACCTCTTGGACTTTGTGTTTTCCTGGTTCAGTTTGTCATTTTCAACACCCTCACTCCCCCAGGGATAGAGACAGGTATGTTTCTGTACAGTGGTCTAGTTTCTGCCATTAAGGAAAAAAACATAAAACCTTTTCAACCATCTCAGTTTTTAAGTGACAGTGAATAAATCATCCATACGTATGATGATTGTTGCAAGAAAAGGAGAGTCTGGCAGCACTGGGCAGTAATTTCATGTAATGCATGTTACGACCTGATTGTATTGGCAACCTTTCTGCACAAATATCAGTTGAATAGTTGAATAATAAAACATCTTTATTCTAAATAAAAGTATCGTAAAAGACTAGTTTTTATAATTACTAGTTTTATTCTTTTTTTCTTTTGCCTAGGTAGTTTGTTCTTTCTTTCTCTTTGCTTTTTAAATCTCTGAAATTATGTATGGAACAGCATTTCCCAAACAGTACTTCAGAGGTGCAGCAACAGGAAAGCCACTTTTTGTTCTTTCTTTGCCTATCAGTAATTTTTCTTCTTTACAAGTTCCTTTTTCATCCTTGCTTTCTCAACATCCCTTGAACAAAAAAGCCTTAGTATTCTTCTCTTTGCTTGGCAAGCAAATATCTTGCTTGTTTAATCATCAGTCTGCAGACGTCTTCTGTTGTAATATCTTTTCAGTTCCTTATATCCTCATAGCACTTTTAAGAAATTTCATATATCTTTCCAAGCATAAGTATATGCATTCCAGAAAATATATTTTACAGACCAGTGGGACACATGTTCTCACTGGGATTAACAAATCTATTCTATTTCTGAACTTCTATTTGCATGGTATTAGAGACAAATATTTTTCATTGCCACATTTTTTTTCTACTACTGTTGTTATTATTTTTAATAGGAATAACACATGAAAATTTTAAATTCACTGAAAATACACTGAGAATAGTAGCTTAAAATTAAAGTCCTAATCCCCTCAGATATATTACTCTGATTGTTTTGATGGAAAGATGCTTGAAGACGCTTAGTGAAGCTAAGCATGTTTTAGAAGTTCTCTGATAAATGGGTCATATACTCCTCTCTCTTCCTTGTAATAAGGTACATCTGGGAATTCTCCTTCAAACTGCATTCAAAACTTCTTTAGGTGATTTTAATAAACTGCATGTAAGGATTTTCAAATCACTTGCCTAAAAAAATAATGAAGAAGAAGAAAAAAACAATTTTGACAGAATACATCATAGATACCTCCTCCAGTATAAGTAAAGCCATGTTGAGTCATTATTTTTAAAAGACCAATTTTATATATTTCTGCTGAAAATTTCAAATTGTCCATCTGTAAGATAAGGATCTACTCATCAAATAACAAAAGCAGTTGAAAAGAGGCAACCTATCAAGGAATTTGAAACTTAGTCTGAATCAATTTTTGCCTTCCCTGAACAAAGTTCTCTGCACTCCCTAGTGACAAATCAAATGACCATTTACTGAAGAGCAACTATCTTAACTCCTCTGTGCTAGGCACACCTACTCAAAAGAAAAGGTAATCTGTGATACTTCAGCCTTTGCTGTTCATCTCTTTTAGAGAGTGATAGTCAAAGGCTGTTTGAAGAAGTATTGAATAAGGCTTTTGTTCCCCATAAAGAGGAACTGCGGTTTGATCTTTTTGCTTTGTTGAACTTTGTCTTGTTTTGTTGTTCTATTCATCTTACTCATTATTTACATTAATCCAGGTTAATGTGGAGTCCCTGTATACATCGCTAAATGGATCTGAATCCTAGAACCTTTAATAAAATTTTCAAAACTAGAGTGGTGTTTATTATAAAATAAAGAAAAATAAAATTACTTTGCAATTAACTTAAAGCATTAGTGGATACATCAAAGTGTATTTCTCAATGTTTATCATCTTATATTCATGTGCACATAGTACTCTATTAAAGAGAGGATTATATCGCACCCAAGTCCAGCCAATGTTCTTTGGACTTTCAATGACCCTTGGAGATGTTGAGCCAGACATTTAAGTCATAAAAGCAGAAATCAGCAGATTTGTTCCACATCACACCTCTTGGTTTTCCAATCCATGGCAGCAATGCAGCAATTCTTCAAATGCATGCTTTCAAGTATAATAAAATTTCTTCATTTTTTCACACAATTATTTTCTTGGCTACTGCTAGACAATTTGATGCACTATCATGTTTTTTTCTACAGCAGTGCACAGTTTTGCTGGAGCCACTACAGAATTCAGAGGTGAAAAGATGAAGCTCTGCAGAAAGTAAACTCACCTATGTCGCACAGTTGGTTCTCTGTTGACTTGAACTTCTCTCAGGGCTGCTGTGATGGTCCAACACAAACTGAATTGGGACTGGCTGCTCTGTGCTGATGAGGATACTGTTAACTGCTGTGCAAGAGTTTCTAGAGTCCCTCTGCTCCTGCCTCCTGTTAACACAATGAGGCATGTCCGAATACAGATATATTGATTTTGGTCTTAACACACAAGATAGAGATTTCCATAGACTCTGCATATAAGGTACCAAATTGTTACTTCCTTTGCTTATCTGTTCTTCATTCTTTTATCTTGCTCTATCTTTCTTTTATTTCTGTATCCCTAACACCTTATTCACTTTAATTCACTTCTGGGGGCTTCTGGTTATTAATTTTGAGTTAATTTAATACAGTAGTTTGGATTTGATTATCCAAGAGGATAGTATCTATGATAGATAGAGGATAGTATCTATGTCTCCTCGGAAAAGGAATAAAATTCAAGTTAAGAATGGGTTTGAATGAAGAACAACTAAGCTGTTTTGGATAAACTTGGTCTACTTCCAAAAACTCTTACTCACTACTTGTACCAAATTTAACTAAGCTTTTTTAAAATTACATATGCATGCATATGTGTGTATCTAAATTTGTACATACATACAGTCAAATTTGTAGGCTTCTCACAATGAGAAATGTGATTATCTTGGTATTTCCATCTGAGATCAAAAGTAGAAATCCCAGGCAGCTTCCCAGCAGATTGGTAAGGTTTCAGGCCATGCTATACAGACTGGAGAGTTGTGTATTAAGGATATTTATTAAATGTATTAAAAACACCAGATGTCAGCAAAGATATAGGGGGTTAGAAACATTTTCAGTCTTCACTCAGGACTTCACTGCAGAATTCAGAGATACACAAGTGCAATTTTTATACCAGAGATGTCATGTCTCATCCACTGCAGATGAATCAGTCCTGGTTTAATGTCTGGAGGGAGTTGAGCAGGAGCATACTCCAGAACCAGAAGTGATGCATTTGATGCCTTTTCATAAATACAAAAAAATAGTGGCCAACTGTTGTTCTGCATATCTCTGCAATGGAAAAGGGAAAATCAAAAACTGACTCAAAGTTTAGTAATGCAGACACTTATGCAAATCTGACTCCAAAAGCTCTATGACCTAGTGAGTGTCTGATTATGTTCTCACCTGCATGATATCCAATTCAAGTAAAACCAAATATTCCATTAATTACTTTTTCAAGTTCACTACATGTAGTGCTGCCAAGGAAATGCAGTCCTGCTTGGCAATATGCTCAAACTCTTGTTTTAGGTGTTTCTCAGCAAATATTATGGACCACATGCACTTTGGTAGCAGCACAATTGAACAGAAACATACTGGTGGCCCAAATGTGGGCTGAACATAAGCTGCAATGATTTCTGTTATAGATCAGTGATAGTAATACTCAATCATCAGACGTTTTTTGTATTGCAAATCTATGTTCAAAATCATCCTTTTAGGTTCCTGACTACTTCAGGGAGCATGTTTCTGCTTGCCTAAGTGTAGTCTTCCACACAGAAGTCACCATTATTTCTACAAGAAACTTCTTCACGGTTTCTGGTTTCCGTACAAGTCCTTTGCAACTCCTTGGCTCAGTCAATTTCTGTCTCTTCTCAGACTCTACATACTGTCCAGACTTTCTTTCTGACACACCTAAACCTTATAGCATTCCATTCCTGTTTCTGTCATTTATGTAAATTATGTATACATTTTTTAAGAAAAGTATTTTAATAATTATTAATAAAAATCTATTGTTTAACAATCCTTATGTGTTACACTTTCCCCATGAGAAGCCTTTATTTTAATAAATATTTCATTGTTTTTTTTGGTTTTTTTTATATGGTTACTCATCATTGCAAATATTCAGACATATTCTTGATTTCAACGATATATTACCAGATTGCTTGTCTTTCTTGGAAATTAGTTTTATATCGAACTGAAAAAATATTTTTCATATTCTTTTATTGTTATTATCGTTGTTGTTTCTAATTTCTGTAAATGAAGCTTTGAGGAGCAGAGCTCTCCTTTGTGATACTGCCAACAATAAAATTATTCTGTTAAATAAAATACCACCAGGAGTTGTTTTAAAATGTGAAATTTTGTGAAGCATTGCAAAGTGGCAGCAAAGCATAAGCAAAGCTAGTATGCTACACAACCCCAGAGATAACCAGTCACAGCAGGGAATTAACTATAAACCATAAAGCAAATAATTAAATAAATAAATAAAAGCTATCACATTTCCTTCCATAATGAAGGTGGGTTTTGTCTATGCTTCTTTTTCTTTTGTCTTCTTATTTTCACCTTTGAAACTATCCAACAAAGAACTGAGCTGAGCTACAGTTTAGTGGTAGATTGGAGAAAAGGGGAAAGCAGAAGAAATTCTACAGGTATATCAGTGATAAAAAGAAGGTCAGGAAGAAAGTGGACCCTCTCTGGAAGGAAACTGGAGATCACAATGGATAAGGAAAAAGCTGAGGTTCTCAGCTTCTTTGCCTCAGTCTTCACCAGTAAGGGCTCTAGCCACAATGCCCAAGTTGCAGGAAGCATCTTTAAGAACCAGGAGAAGGAAGATCTGCCTGCTGTAAGTAAAGAACAGGTTCAAGACCGTCTGAAGAACCTGAAGGTGCACAAGTCCATGGGACATGACAAGACCCATCCAAGGGTTTCTGAGAGAACAGGTAGATGAAGTTGCCAAGCCACTATCCATCATATTTGAAAGGTTATGGCAGTCTGGTGAAGTTCCCACTGACTGGAAAAAGGGGAAACATGCCACCCATTTTCAAGAAGGGAAAAAAAAGAAGATCCAGGGAACTACAGGCCAATCAATCTCACGTCTGTGCATAGCAAGATCATGGAGCAGATACTCCTGAAGGCCTTACTAAGGCATGTGGAAAACAGAGACAAAATTATTGGTGCTTCATGGCCAACATGGCTTCACCAGAGACGAATCACACATGACATACCTGGAGTTACATACTTGGAGTGGAAAAAGGAAAAGCGACTGACATTATCTACCTGGACTTGTGCAAAGCATTTGACACTGTCCTACATGACATCGTAGTCACCAAATTGGAGAAAAACATTGATCTGATGGATGGATAACGAATTGGCTGGATGGTCACACTCAGCAAATTGCAGTCAATGGCTCAATGTCCAAGTGGAGACCGGTGATAAAGTGGCATTCCTCAGGGATCAGTGCTGCAACCAGTGTTATTTAATATCTTTGTAGATGATGTGGACAGTGGGATTGAGTGCACCCTCAGCAAGTTTGCAGATGACACCCAGCTCAGTGGTGCGGTTGACATGCTAGAGGGAAGGGATGCTATCAAGAGGGCCCTGGACGGGTTTGAGAGGTGGGCCCATGCCAATCTCATGAAGTTCAGCAAGATTGAAAGCAAGGTCCTGCATCTGGGTAGGGGCAATCCCCTACCCAGATGCAGGACACAGGTTAGGCAAAGAATAGCTTGAGAGCAGTCTTGAGGAGAAGGACCTGGGAGTATCAATGAATGATTCAACATGAGCCAGCAATATGCACTTGCAGCCTAGAAGGCCAATCATATCCTGGGTTGTATCAAGACAAGCATGACCAGAAGGCCAAGGGAGGTGATTCTGCTTCTCTACTCTGCTTTCGTGAGACCCCCACCAGAGTACTGCATCCAGTTCTGGAGTCCCCAACACAAGAAGACATGGGGTTGTTGGAGTAAGTCTAGAGCAGGGCTTCAAAGATGATCAGAGGGCTGGAGCTCCTCCCTGGCGAGGACCGCCTGTTTGAACTGGGGATTTTCAGCCTGGAGGAGAGAAAGATCTGAGGAGATCTTATAGTGGCCTTCCAGTAACAGAAGGGAGTCTATAGGATAGACAGGGAGAGATTTTATAAGGGCAGGTAGTGACAGAATCAGGGAAAATGATTTTGAACTAGAAGAGGGTAGATTTAGACTAGATATTAGAAAGAAATTTTTTACTGTGAGAGTGGTGAGACATTGGAACAGGTTGCCTAGCAAGTTTATGGATGCCCCCTTCCTGGAAGCATTCAAGGCCAGGCTGGATGGGGCTTTGAACAACCTGGTCTAGAGGGATCTGTCCCTGACTATAGCAGGGGGTTGGAACTAGATGATCTTAAATGTCCCCTCCAGCCCAAACCGTCCTATGATTCTATGATTCTATGGTTGTTTTTCCAGTTCATGATTTGGTTTTGGTTGAAATTTTTGTCTTCTGGAAATATTTCTTTTCCTTATGTATTCAGTGAATGTAAATGACAGCAAGCATGAAAAATGCGACTAAAAATGAATGTCCAGTTTGAGTAATTTCTCTAATAAATTCCCTCTCAGAAGGTACTACTGCAGAAAGAGACAGCTTTACAGCATTTGTGCTATGGTGGATTTGTAGTCATCATCTCCCAGTGGTGTTTGCAAACAGACAGATTTGGGCAAGTTACCCAATAAGTTTGTGCACTCGTTTATACTGTGGTCAAGAATTTCCAATGAATGTCATAAAAATATTATCCTTATTCATCTGCGAGTGATTTTTTCTGCAATCTCATTTTCCATAATACCTTAAATGCATGATTTTCACTTACTTGCTTATTTAGGAGCTTTCAAGATTTGGAAGCAGATTTTTGAATATGGTAAGATCAATATGTAGTTTTTTTTTAACAGGGCAGTGTTGCATTTCTGTAGCTGCTGATATCTCTATGTTTGAGTCTGTGGTAGATGAAAATCACGTTGGAGGCTAGTAAATGATATAAGATTATGTTCCACTGTAAAGTCTGCCAGGGAATTAATCCCACAGGCAATTTATTGATGACAGAAGAAAGTAAATACAATCATGTATACAAATGCTTACAGAAACTAGACTGGGTTAATACTGAGGCCACTAGATTAGTTCCAACTATAGCAGATTTGGTTTTTCTTTTTTTCTTTTTTAATGGAAGAGATGAATATCAATTTGAGCTTTTTAGCAGTGAGTATCTAGAAGTTGAAGAAATTCCTCTAGCATATGAGAGCAGGTTCAGGATCAGTAAGTTTCATATCAGCCTTACCTGTGACCTAGAAAACAAGTTATGCTTAAGTAAAATATGTTTTGTCATAGCATGAGTGAGACTTAGACATAACTGAGAAAATCACATGCAGATGTCACACTTTTTCGTGGCAATTACTATGACTTGAAGAAGTAACTGAGTAACAAGAACTGTAAGTCATATTTCTTTTTCAGCTCGCCTCTTCTGGGGTGTTTTGTTGTTGTTACTGCTTGTTTTATTTTTTATAAACAATCCAATATGGGTATGTATTTCTGGATGTAGAATTTAGCATTAAATCTCCCACTCTACTGATAATGATAGTGATAATCCACTGATAATGATAACCTCTTTCAAGCCACCCTTGATTTTTGTACTGAGAATGATGCAACCATCCATAAACTATAGCTGCATGAGTACAACTCTGCTCTCCTCTTACAGGAAAGAGAGAAGGTGTTTTTATCCTACATTACTCTAAAGAGACTGTGTGTTGTTCTCAGCAGGTCCCCAGCATCTTCAGGAACACATGGCAGAGCAGAGAATTCTTGCGTGAGAAATCTCTCTTGGAAAGCCAGTACACAAGATATCTCAAGTAATATATCAAACTCTATGAAAAATATGTTGCATGGAGCATTTTGTGAAATACTGAGCATTATTTTATACAAAATAAGTGTTAAAAAAAAACAAACAAGAACGCTGTTATGCTAATACCTCTGAATTCTGAAATGACCGGATTTACTTTGATTTTCTGTACTGCCTGTTTGGATCTAATTAGGAGTGTCAGTTATTCTCAATTCCCAAATTCTCAGAATAACAACAGGCCACTGTATATCATCCTAATACAAGTGGTTTTATCTGACACGAGTCAGTGAGAGAGAGATAGATGCAGTGCCAGTATATCTGTATCCAATACTGCTACGTAGCCATAGCCAATTAGTAAACTATTGCCTTTTGAAAACATTGATTCCATTCCTTCCACAAAGGCACAGCAGAGAGATCATGAACCCCAATGGTTGTTCAGAGTTTCAGATGATGAAACTACAAATGAAATCCAGACAGTAACTCATCCAGGAGAGAGTCATACATCACAGAGGTCTGCGTTTACAACCTGGGCAGTTGGTAAACGTTTGTTCTTCAGTTACAGCTTGACAGAGCATAGATTAGGTAGGAAGATACATGTGTTTTCCAATATGGTGTCATTTACATTAATTTAAATTATGTTGCAGTGTCAGAGTACCTTCACATACGTGTTTTGAAAGACAAATATACAGCTTTTGGCAAGATCATAAGCACAAGAAAGTAATCATTTTTACAGAACAATTTCCTGCTTCATGGCCTGGCATGTGAGGTCTCCACTACTGGAGAGTGAAAGGCACAAAGCCTCACTTCTCTGCCTTGGGTTTTGCATTCTCCACACAGAGTAAGCTAAAGATAGTGAAACTTTCCTCCTTTACAGGTCACTTCAGAAGATCTGGTGACAAATATTTTAGAATAAGTAGGATTTGCCAAGGATGTTGGTGGTAACCCTGTCAACCATGGTGTGCACAATTGGAGTTTCAAAAGAAAAAAACACGCTGAAGGAGATGTTTAATAAGAAGTTATTAATCTATTTATATGCCTAACTGGGAACTGACACCTTAAACATTAACCTTTAATCACAGTGCTGTGCTTTGTTACTGCTTCTGCCAGTGATTTCTCCTTGCAACCTTGGATGTTTTAAGTTCTATAAGAGCTAATGTCTTTAATCTAGAAGTAATTCTTATGATGTCACTGGCTGTCCTGAAAACAAGGAAAGAGCTGGGGAGTGGATGCATTGGTTAACAAAATCAATTTGTTATGCAACCTGCACATACAGCTTAAAAATCCATTTGAAAGAAAACTTGCTATTTTTTTTCCTGAAATGCGTGTGCTGAGTGATGTGCTGGTATTTAGCAGATGTATACAATAACAGTAGAGGCGTAAGGAAACTAAGCTGTGGTTGCTTTATGGGTCTGTTTATTCCTTCTTTATGGTGGTTGAATGCACTGGCCAGTTTTGAACTAAATTAAAAATCCCCATTGTGTAGGCTTCAGAAAAACAAGGGTGCAAATGAATGAAAAAGACACAAATGAATGTTGGAAAGCTGAAAAGTCATCTCAGCATGAATTAGACATTAAGGAATCTATATCATGCTATGAATACAATAGTTTTAAGAAAAATTTGTAGCAGAGAATCCTAGCACACACAGGATACAAACATCTAAGGAAAATCAGATTTCACTAGTCACCTATTGCTCAAAAAATTGTTTTTTTGACTCATACATACCTGAAGACCTAACCTATATTGCTAAGATTTTCCATCTCTGGTAGAGATGAAAATCACAAGGAAACAGCAATATTTCTCTGTCCTCTCCAGAATATTCCATTCCCATCCATTCTTAGAGCTCAGAGACCTCATATCAGAGACCTCATATCAGCCATCTTGATCATGAAGAAAGTGACCTTGAGTGAATCACTTATCTTCTTTTTATTTTCCATTTTAAAAAATGGTGTAATAATAATAGTCTAGTATGTACTTCAGGGGAGCAGGAGACTTAATTAATGTTTATGAAATGTTTTCAGATGAGATCTGTGGGTGAAAGTACTATGCAAATGAAAAGTATTATTTTTTATTTTATCTTACAACTATATAATTAATGAAATATTTCAAACCTAAGTTTGTTTACTGTAAAATTTGATTATGTCCATGTGCAAATAGCTGATACTTACCTTGGCCTGATGGCATCTGCACCAAGGTCCAATTACCGACTTTTACTATCTTATTTACCTTTGAATTCAAATGGGTTGCCAATGAATGTCAGCCAAGGTTGGTGGGTTTTTTTGTTTGTTTGTTTGTTTGTTTTATTATTATTATTTGGCAGATAAAGAAGTGGCTTTGTTTAATCTTTAAAAATATTTACTTAGCTATTTAGGCTTTTCTGGAATCTGTGGGATATTTCTGCCTCAACCAGTGGAAGATCTAGGCACCTTCACTTTCACCAAACTCTCTGCATGTGAGAGGCTAGCTGTTACCCCATGTTTGCTAAGGAAGGAAGGACGAACACAAGGCACAAGACAAATAAATCTCTGCAAAGTTCCAGAGACCTAACAAACAGAGAAGAGTGAGTTAAGGATTAATTCCACTAATTGCATAGAGAGCAGCGCAGCAAACCCTGTCATTAAACGAAGTCCCTATCTAGAGTAAGGAATTTTAAGAAGAGCTTCTTCAGGGAAAATAGAGACATGGAGAAAGAGACAGACAAGGACAGACTAATCAATATGGTGTTAAGAAAGCAAACTTGAAGGCAAAGGATGATAGAAAAGAAATTCCTCTAGACCTTTCATCCATTTTCTTTTGACAATGAAATTCTTTTGACAGGTTATCTTAAGACAGTAGTGAACTACTACTGACAGAAGAGGAAACTCTCCAATAACAAGTTGAGTTTCCAGCCCATGGCTTTGACGGCTTACAGGAGCCAGATTTTCTGTGTGAGTCTAATATTGTGCAGGGGTGTCATGGCAATTACAGAGCAGAGCCTATTAATGACAGACACTAGCAGACATACTAAAATTGTTTGAACAATTAATTCCATTAGGAAGGAAAAGACCATTAATAAAATACCAAAACTTGTTACCTCTGTAAGAGGTCAGATTTTGCAATTAAAAGGAGAGGTGCACTGTTCTCCCTAAGTGCACTTGAAAAGAAATCAGTAAGAGTATCACCCTTCTGAGTCATCCTTGTTTTGGTGAACCTACAGTATGACTGCACTAGGGGTGAGAGTAGACAAACACAGGCTTCATTGAGCTGCAGTCAGATTGCTAGCATATCTGGGTTAGCTATCCTAAAGCTTCTGTAATCTCTGTGCTGCCATTCAGCATTAGCCACAAACACTGGACAGTGATATAGGAAAACCCACATATAGCCCTGCATTCTTCTGACTGCCAAGTACAAGAGGAACTTGTGCAAAATTAATTTCCATGTTTTGTAGAGTCATATGGTAGAGGGCAGATGATGTCTAAATTCTCATGATCTACAGTGAGATAAAAACTCCCTGTTGTCCTGTTTGTTTAGAAACCCTGACTCCAAGTTCTGATTGCATCCCTACTATGAGGGAAAGTTTCTTCAGAGATCATGAGAATTTAGACATTATCTGTCCACTATTTCTGTCTATAAGGAAAGGTTGCCTCCTTGCTAAAAATATGCAAAAATGTAGAAAGCTTATTGTATGCTTTTGTTAATAGCTAAAATCCTTTTTTGGGCTGCACGTGAACTGATAGGACTGCCCCATCCCTGGTAGTGTAAAAGGCCAGACTGGATGGGGTCCTGAGCAGCCTGATCTAGTGGGTGGCAACACTGCCCATGGCAAATGGTTAGAACTAGATCTCTAAGGTTGCATTTCTACCCAAGCCATTCTATAATACCATGTCTGGCAACATTAAATGAAATGCTTCACCAGAGGATCTTCTGATGGCCCCTCTTCCTTCCTGTGCCCTTTCCTATTGACCACTGCTGTGGCCAGGTCACCTGAAGTGATAGGACTATTTCTGTAACCCACAAACACAAAGAAGCATCCTCTGTGTCTTGAATTTGTGTCAAGAATTTGCCTACTGGAAGTCAGCATATCTACTAGCTGGATGTCACACGTAGGAAGAAAAAGGCAGGGAAGAAGATAGTCTGCAACATCTAGGGTTTGCAACAGGTGTGGAGAAATAGGATAAATGCAGTGTCTTCTCAGTGTCAGTAAATACCTGCTTGCTAAAATCACAGGAGACACAGATAAAATCCATGCTAGAGATTTATAGCCTTGGAGTTATCAACTACTGCAATACTGAAAATGCCCATGGAATTTGGCACTCATTCCTTTCCAGGTGGGGTCCTTCCCTATTCAAGGGGATCGAGAATTATTGTAATTTCTCCCTGGTGCAATTTGTTTGGTGCAAGTCCAACAGCACAAGTTTGTGGAGATCTGCAAGGAGAACCTTAAAACCTTCTTGGCACATTCTCTGCTAGTTTCCAACTTGGAAGAAGAGTTGCATCAGAATTAGGAAGTTTAGTCTAGTTGTTATTTTTCCCTAGGCACACTGGTCAAAGTACACAATTATGCACACATGAATGTCCTGCTCCATGTCTCTATTAGGGCCAGATGGAGCCATGTACCATGTTGGCCCAGTGGTTTCCTACTCATTGAATGGGCTAGCTGTGACTTGGATGAGAGGAGTATGTTTTCCTGGGGCATTGAAATGTCTAGTGCAGATCTTGATTTGCAAGAACATTTAACAAACAAACCTGTTCTTCAGATTCAGACTGACTTCATAAGCCAGACTGATATTCAAATGAAGATAAAAACCATCAGTGCCAAGAGGAATTGAAAGTGAGTGAGAAAAGAAAACCACTCATGACTTTCAAGAATCTAAAATGAAATTACAAGGTAGTGTACTAAAAAATATATATTGGAGCAATATGAGAATGTGAATGAGAGAAATGGAATATACATAGCGTATAGAGACTTATTTTATTGGACAAAAAGACTTCTTTTTTTATAATATTGGTTGTCTTCATATCTCTCCTTACAAAATGGAAACTTCATAAAAAAATATAAGTTGATGATGTCCTGATTTGGTATTTGCAGTGAGTGAGCTGGTGGTCCTCTTTGCAGAACAAATAGACAGACTGAACACAGCAAATAACACCGAATAGCTGAAATCTAAGTTGTTTTGGACTCAGACAGGAATAAACCATTAATTGGTGTTGAAAAAATAAACTGGGTAGAGAAGAAGAATAAATAATACATATGCCTTGTAGCAACACAGCAAGAAACTGCATATTTGTCTACTTACCTTCAAAGCGGGTCTGTACACCATGTTGTCCCCACAAGTTCTGAAAGAATCTGTTTAGACTGAGAAATTGAAATCTCTCTTTCTAAAACAAAACTCTCTAAATATTTTTATATTAATGCCAGCACAACAAAATTCAATCTGTCTGCACTTTCTATGCAACAGTATGTGTTACTGTTAGTGTTTCCATTAATTACCAGTGCTATTTTTTACCACTGAAGGTAGAAGGCTGCAGAAGTTGATCTGTGAGCACAGCACACCATCTGTGTTGGACAACCACTCTAATTGCCTGTATCTTATTCTTTCAGAATAGAAGATATTATCTCTATTTCATAAATGAGAAATTAATAATAAATTTAGTACTATACTCATTTACAAACCTGCAGACTTTTTTCAAATATGTTGACAGAATCCTCTTACTGGAAGCCTGAGAGGCTCCAATCAGAGGGCCAAAGTGCTAATAGACACACAATGGTATTTGTAAGCATATCTTACAATAGTTTCTGAGAAGCTGTATATAGATACAATAATATGTAAAGTACATTAATCACAATAAGACTTTAAATAAATAAATAGATGGATGGATAAGTAAATAAGTAAGTAAATAAATTAATTAATATTATTTAGTCTTTCCCTTCAAGAAAATGTAAAACTAAATCTAACCCTATAACATTTTCAGGGTCCCTATGAAGTCCAAACTGTTCAGAAGAAATGACAATCTTTGATTGGATGGCTGTGAGAGCAACTCTGACATAATATAATTGATACAGTGAAGAATGGGGGATGAAAAGTATCATTACATCTTCAGAAATCTATTTATTTCTTAGTTTTCCTGAAAGCCCATTAGTACTCCAGTTACAGAAATTGATCTGCTTCTTAATAAAATCTGCAAATGAACAAGAATAATTCCATCTCCTTTATTAAAAAAAGCAAGAAGATAAATCATTTATTCTAAGTGTCATTGTCATAAAACTTAACAAAGATAATTATTTGTTTGGAATAATTTATTAGGAACAGTTTTTTTTTTTTTTTAACAAAGAGCCTTTATCTTGAACTATGCTTTATTTTTCAATTAAGTATTTATCAAAAAGTTGTTTCCATTGCTATTATTTGTCATGCCTTATTAAAAAACATTACACTATTAAAATTTTAAGATTCTTAAACAGATTATTTAAAGTGATTAGTAGAAGGAAGAAAATCCATAATAATTTGATTTAATTTCTTAATAATATTCACATAGAAATTATGCAGAAAAAAGTTACAGAAAAAGCACGATGAAATTTAAAATGTTCCCAAACTCTTCATAGAGAATTTTTGTTCCTGAAGATTTTTTTTTTTCCCCATTGGCAAGCTAATGAATATCATGTTATTAATGGCATACTCAAGCTTTCTCCAGAAACATCATCTTATTTTGAGCTAAATGTGATCTTAGTCTCCCTTATATCTGTAATGACTATCCTATGTGGACAATTGTTTTTTAAGAGTAATAGAATAGCGAGGAAAAGAAGACAAGGCCAGTGCTATACCAGGTAGCATCTAGCTATCAGAAGTAGACCAATGGATCAGAGTGGTTCAACTCAGTTTCAGCCATCTTAAGGTTGCTAAGGAAGTCAAATTCTGTCACCCATGGAGGCAGGCAAGAGCCGCAGGCTAGCAGTTCACCCTGTTTTCAGATAACACCTGTGATTTCTTTCTTTGCACTTTCTTCAGAAGACGCTTATGGCCCTAACCTGGCTATAGCTGGAGTGTGGATATATGTAACTATTTGATGGCAAGAAGAGAGCCAAGATGAATTCTGTTCTACACACTTCTGTCTAGTCCCAATGGACAGGAATCTCTGCCTATTTCTAACATGGAAAATGATCATTAGAGTTGACCAATATGATAAAAAGGCTTTATTGTGATAGGTACATCAATAAAACCTGAGTAAGGATTTCTGGCTTAACTTGGAAAGAAGTTAATGCGTATATTTTGCACAGATGGTTGCAATTTCCACTGACTCATTCAGATCACTGCTCAAATGCATTTCTTTGAAACAATGCTTTTTTGACTGTCATCCTAAATTTATGTCAACTGGATGTACAGTTCAACAGCTTAATTCTCCCTTTAACTTATCCAGTATATGTAGTAAATTAATTCTAATGACTTCGCATCTTTGATGTGTAGATCATTGTAGAGAAAGACACAGAAAGAATTAAAATAACTTGATATGACAACAAGGAAGACTGCATAAAGTGTTAAATTGTACTCTTTCACTACTGAAAAAATTCTTTAATTAAAAAGATAATTTTTTTTTTTTCAGAGAACAATTCCAAACCATTTAGGTTTTATCTTTGGACAACATTCTTTACACAAGCCACATTAGCCTATTCAGATGATCTTCTCTAAATGGGAAGTTTGTTTGCAAAAGACAAGTTAATAAAACTACCTCTCATTTTAATAATACCCCACAATTGTGGGAGAGAAAAAAGTAAAACCTATCTTGATGCTATTTACTTGAATTTTGTGCATGTCTTTTTCCCTTTGCACAAGCAAAGCTAGGCTCCTTTTTGAACTTGCAGCTCCTGACACATTGACATGGTGACAAAATCTCAATTTAAAAAACAAAACCAGAAATGTAGTCTCTAACTTTCTCTACTTCACATTCGCTAATCCATGTGTAACTCTTCCTGAGTTGTCCAGCTGAGTCTGCAGCAAGCTGCTGCTCTCATGTGAAAGATAGCACCAAGGCATGGCGGTGAAGTTATTACAGCCAGAGTCTTGTCTGATGGGGTGTGAAGTCAGCAGATTTCCACCCTGCGAGCCTCTAACCGTGCTTTCCTCTACAAAAGTGATGAAAGAGCAGTAGTTCTGCTTCTGTAAACCTCAGGTTTCTTTTTTTGTTTGCCCTGCAAAGAGAAAGGAATGTCCAGTTGTCTTTCAATGAGATGAGCAAGAACCAGGGAAAGCCAGTTGACCATAGTCTATAATAAATATTCTAGAAAGATACTTAACTGAATTATTTGACACGAGATTTAAAGTAGGAAGAGGGACAGCATTTCACATATACTTAAACTTTACTATAAAGAAGAAAATCTCTACTGATTGCAAGTGGTCCTGGTATTTGTGGGCCTAGATTTTAAGTAAAGCTAAATATGAAGATGTATGTACTCAGTTTTAAAACACTAGCCTCTGAGTCTCATTTGGTTTACCCCAAGCTGAAAAATGTGTCAAAATGTCTGATCAGAGACAGGCACTGCTTTGGGGCTTTGAGGGAGTTTAACTAAGTCCAGCCTTTATAGAAGCAGAGATACTACTATCAGAATTTTTAGTAACAGTCACTTACTGACCTCTCGACTTCCCAAGAGAGAACTCATTCAAGTTGCTACAAAAAAGTCTAGACTCTGTTCCATGTGAAAGGAGCTAATGGTATAACAGTGTCTGCGCCACAATTACAGAAACATCACACCAGGCAGTATTGTAAGCCTCAGGCTGATCTGTAGGAAGATGATAAAGTTTTTGCAACCATGTGTCCTTGAAAAATCTATCCTTCAAAATTTTTTTTTTTTAATATTTAATTTCCCTTTGATTTCCATATTCTTACTTCTTCCAAGAAAATAAATCAGTAATTTTACACTTAAATGCCTGCAGAATCAAGAAGTGTAAAAGAAAAACACAGAGAGAAACTGGGTAATGAAAAGGTGAGGTGAAAGTCATTCCCCCACTATCCACTGAGAAGTAACATCTGAGCAGATTAGGCCAAGGGCTGAGTCTGTTGTTAGCAACTGGATTCTACTGAGCAATTCTGAAAATTGAATCTTTGGCATTCCTTCTTGGAGAAGTCCTGTACACTGGGTAGTTCTGAGAAATGGAATTGAAGTTCCTAGAAATTTCAGAGCCTTGGATCCTGATTACATCATTCTCTTTCTCTGACACTGGTCAAGCTGCTTTTTATTCATGACTCTACTTGGACGTCTGTGTTTCAGAGATCACATATTACTGAGAGAGGTTGGTTTCTTTTCTCTTTTTATCTGTAGCTTCTGCCCTCTCTCTCTGAAGTTCATAGGGATGCACAGGTGGGCTTGCATGTGTACACATGAACTTCTGCTACTGGATAATCTTACTGATAGTTTGGTAGCCCTCATCAAATTTTAATATCTTTACAGAATAACAGCTGCTATGCCTTGGTGGTTGCTGAGATTTCAAAACTTCAGAATTGTGGTTTATTTATTTCATTAAATTTAGTAGTTAAAAATTACTGTTAGTTTAATGTACTTGCACTCCACACAGAACAGCATGGAAAAACACCCTATGAACTTATTAATCAGCTGCAGAGAAAAAGGCAGTAAGCAATGGCTAAGTATTTTTCCAAGTGTCCTCTTTCTTCACGTGCTTCATGAAAGCAATGAGGATAAGTTATTCAGTGCAAACAGTATCAAGGTATGCTAGAAACAGCTGCTCACAGGGTCTGAACCAGCTTTTCAGTTCACGTAGATCAGGGTAAATCTACTGAATTCAGTAGTGTGATGCTGATAACCTCTGAAGATTTTGCTGTTGCCTTTCAGGTCTGATGCGTTTTCCTTACAATTTCCTTTATAAATGGCTTGTAAATGACTTGTGTTGTAGAGAGAGGAGAAAGTGATAGTCAGCTCATTCTCTTGGACTGTGTTTGTGCCAAGGCTATTACTTTGAATAGTCTGCACTGGTAAATTTGGGAGTTAATCTTCAACATTTACTATTGATACCAAACTTTTTTTACTCTTTCCCAAGAAGCACAACTCTTCCCCATAAATACTTAGTTTCAAGATATCATTTTTATTAATTAAAAATTATATATGTGAGAAAGATTGAATACAAGAGAAGTAGGCTGATTATAGATATTTCTTATCAATCAAAAACCTGAAAGGCTTGCTAAGTCACATGTTACTATGTAATATGGAAGTGGTGTCCATTTTTATGGATGACATCTTAAAATGAGCACTAAACCCTACTCTGTCAAATACAATTCAACTCTTTTGAATTACTGACACTTTAATGTCAGTATAAATAACAAGCAGCACTTCCAACAGTAACTGATACCCGTTTATGTCTGCATCTCTGTTACTATCTGTTGTAGTTGCTGTGTCTTGCTTAAAGAGACCTTAATCTGAGGCTACTCTCTGTAATCACACTAAGGTAAACATTTGCAAATATAATAAGGCCCCTTCATGTTTATGATGTTTCTGAATATATGATTTCAGTGTCTCTGTTTGGGTTTGGTCAGGATTGATTTGTTTCTATGCTTTTTGTATCTTAAATACTGGAATTTTAACCATGTAGAATTGAATATCTTCTAAATAGTCCTGCAAATCTGGTAATATGAGAATTTAAGTTACACTGCAGATCTGCGCCACTGTGACTTCTAAATCTGTTTCATAGGACAATTCAGATAGAAAGGGTCTGGGTGTGATCTCCATCTTGACTTACTGTTCTAAGCAGCTTGTTCAGGACATAATGAAGTCAGACCTCAAGCATCCGCAGATGAATATCCTGCAAATTTTGTATTCAACCTTTCAACCTTTCCCGCCCCCCCCTCCCCCCCTCCCACAATGATCAATTACGCTCACAATGAAAAATGTGTGATATTCAGTGATAGTCTTTTCTGGTTGAATTCAGGAGCCCTGTTTTTTCCCTCTCCTCCCATGTACTCCAGTATAAGACCAGGTTCCATCTTTCCATTATATTCCACCTAACTAGAATGTTCCTTCCAAGTTTTCCTTAAACTTTCTGTTTTCCAAGATAGCATTGATTCTCTTGAATGTTCCTTCTTTGAATCAAACTGTCTTGCTTGTTTTGTAATTTGGGGGACTGTTAAGGGGAGAAGTATGGATAAAGAAAGAGGAAATAGTTTCAAATGGAACAACCAGAGTGTTTCAGAAACAAAATCTCACACAGTTGTAGGAAACCACCACGCTTATTGAGTTGAAGAACAGAATGACCATAAATAAGCAGAGAACTGCAGGTTAAGCAAGAATGTGATTCAATCAATGTGGCCAGCTTGTGCCAGGCTTGAATAAGGAGGGAGCTAAGCAATCATCTTATATGGCCAGCACACTGATAGACATCTTGCCTAATGTCTGATGACTGTAGTGACAGAGTGACATCTGGTATTGGTTGAGGTGAAGGCCTCACAACACAATGTGAATAAGTTATTTTAGTAAAGCCAGAATAACAATCGCATCTTTGTATCAAATACTGGCATTGCCCCTCAACAACTCCTCAACAACCCCGCAACAACTTTGCACCTCCCTGCCCCCCCTGCATCAATTAGCATAAAAAGTTTGGTTGGGGACTGTCAACAGTTTACGGGCTGGTTCAGCCCAGTTCCATAACCAGCGGGGCAGAGGGATCCGCGGATCCGGGCCTCTGGAAGAGGGAAGCAGGCAGCCCCAGAATAATTGAAAACAATCTGAGGTAAAACAAACTAATTTACTAAATACAGTATCAGCAAAAAAAAATAATGAAAAAGAGAGAGTGTCTGAAAGATGGATAGGCTTCACCACAATGCTGAGGTGAGAAGTGCAGTCCAGTTGAGCCAATGAAGAAAAGCAGACGGAGAAGAGCAGACAGAGAAGCGCAGGCAAAGAAGAGCAGGCAAAGAAGAGAGCACCAGGTGACCTTGCCAGGAGTTATATCTCCTCACTGATTGCAAAGCCCCCTGGGGAAATGTAGCTCTTCTCCTCCAGACAGGCACCCAGAGCTTGAGCGTCAGCAGTCAAACCCCCAGTGCATTACATGATGTTATGATGTGGAATACTGATAACCAAAATCGTAAAACTATGACAGGGACCGTGCATATTGCATGGGGGTTGAAACTAGATGATCATAATGGTCCTTCTCAACCCATTCTATGATGCTGTGATAAGATGCTGATAAGCACATATGACTCAGTCCCATATCCTTTAGAGTATAAATCTGGCCTCTGCAACACTTTGTGGAAAGGGAGGTTTTGGTGGATCAATGGCTCGGGCTCAGGTACCACGGATTGCTTCACACCTCATGTGTGATACTAGGTGAACTGCTACTTAATTACTCTCTAGCCTTAAGATGGTTAAAAATGGTTAACACTAGCACAACTAGTGATTTATCAAGTCTACAAACTTTCACTGTTTCAATGTAAGTCCTGTGGGTGCTCTGGCAGGCATTGATGCTATTAAGTGTCTTTTAGACATAAACCATTGACCAAAACTTGGACTAAAAACGAACCTAACTGCACCTACAATCCTCTCTAAGGAGTTCAGAAAGCAAGGGAGTCCTTTCTGAGCCTTGTGACTTACCGGGAGGTTTTTCCAATTAGCCACACATGAGATTCATGCCCTTAATTTAAAAACTGTACTCTAGGTATAAGCATATGTATAACAAGAAGTATCACTGAACCATGTGAACTGTTAGCATATAATCTTTTAATCTCATTCTCTTTTTCTCCTTTGTTTTTCATGTTTTGTTTTGACTATGAATTATTCAGAGACTGAATTTTCTCATTCATCTTTGTTGAATCTAAAACAAGAGTCTAAGACAGTGTTTAAGAATCTCAGTTATTGTATTTAAGAGTTAGCAAAATAGAAATGATTGTTAGAAATAATAACACTGTTTTGTGTCAGCTAAATACTACCTAAAACAAAGACAGATTACTTAATTCTCTGCAGACATAGCTGTTGAGTATCATTTCATATAGGAAAAAAAAAAAAAAAAAAAAAAAAAAAAAAAAAAAAAAGATTTAGGCTGAAAAAGGATTATTTAATTCAATTGCAGATGAAGATAGGATTTAAGGTAGATGAAAGAACAGCATTTGTCATACAGTTATATTTTATAGTCTTTTTAGGAGTGTGAAGAGAAATCCAGAGTATGTTTGCATACTTGTATTTGCACTAATAAAGTCAATACTTGGTATGATGCAAGAGAAGATTTCTCAAAGGTGTAATCTCAGACAAGACATGAAAGCAGTTAAGTAGTATAGACAGATTCTTGACAGGCTTCTTTTACATCTGCATACAATAGAGAGCTATTTTATATGAATTTGACAACCAAAACCATTGTGCATATTCAGAATTCCTTCTGAAAGTGATGCACCTGTCAAAGTCTTGTGACCTAAAGAAGGAAAATATTCAAACTACTTGAAATAAGTCATATATTGTTTGTCTTGCATTTTCTGTTAAATAGCTGCATATCTTTATAAAAAAATAATAGAGACAGGAAATTTAATCTGCTGGATGAACATTAATCCCTCAAAAGTAAATAGCATCAGGATTTCTAGTGAGATGATGTTTTTAAGAAATTTTAACTTCAAAAACATTTACAAATTGTGATTCCTAGGTTTGAAACTGGATACCAGCTGTGAGCAGCTGTCCTGAACCTACATATAACTTTTCTGTAGACTGAGGCAAGTCCTCAGGCATAAGGAAATACCTGACTCAAACTAGCTCTCAGCAAGTCCTCGTCTGCACGTGTTCTGTCAGATGAGAATTCATTGAAAACAGACGTAATACAGAAGTGACCTTTACCTGAAAAGCCAGCCTCAGCTAACCAGCAGACAGGTAGTCAAACACTGAGTTTGACACAAATAATGTTTGTGACCGATACTCAGGCAGAAAATTGGCACTATTCAAAAAATTATGAAGCAAATATGAAGCATGATAATCAGCTAAAATTAGTAAACCTGAATATTCAGTTTAGCCAATTGAAGAAATCTTTAGATTAAGCATATAGATCCCATCCTTCACTTTCTGCAGAAAGTTTCAGAGGAAGAACTTCAGCTATGTGTCAGTCTTGCACCTCTGTAGTATGGCTCAAGGTCTGAAAAATCTCTATGACCATATAGTTCTATCCTAACTGAGTGGTAGCAGTTATCTCATCAATGTGCACTCATACCACTGGTCTAGCCATCTGCAGGGGGCAGTCATGACAAAGAAAGAGTGGTTTCATTAAGTTTGCAGACCTCTGTAAGAGAACAGCTCCAACTCAGTGTAGAACTTCAGCTCTCCTATAATAATGGAAAGAATCAAACTGATTTCCATCACAGAGAGTCTGTCTTCACAAATCAATGAAATTTTTCCACAATGTACTGCAGACAAATGTGCTTCATTTGACATTGTGAAATGGGATTTGTCCAACAGATACTTCTTGAAAATTAATGAAGAGAATAAACTGTCAAGAATAAAAGCAAAATCCTCTCAATGATTTAATAAATGATTACATGCTAGGAAATTAAGTGAGATTCTTTCTGAAGATTCACAGTCTGTGGAAATTTATAGGGACCTATGTTGAAGCCCATGGTGTAACTTGCTCTTGTGGTTGCCTGGCAAAAGAAATAGACTGAGGTGTCAAAAATCTGATAACATTATGAAAAGCAGAGTGGTAATATGACTGTGTAGAGTAGCAGAATCATCTCTTAGCACTGCATGACTGGACACTCAAATGGCAGATGAAAATGGGTACTAATAAATATAGAGTAGCACAGAGAGAGAATGCCTACCCTAAATGCAAATGGAAACACATGAAACTATCAAAATGCATCTTGGAGATATAGAAGATAATCTTATTAAAATGTCAGTTCATCACTCAGTAATGAATAAAGAGAATTGGTAGAAAAGAAATACAAAGACGAAACAGAAAATGTGTCACATTATAGATCCACAGGGTGCCAAAATCATGAAATGTAAATGCATTACTGGCTATCAAGCCTTAGAAAAAAAGTGATACAGAAGAACTAAAAAAGAGAATGTAGAGAATGATGGTAAGAATAATCAAAGGTATGAGTGATTTCCTTTAGTGGGAGATTAAGTGAAGTAGGATTCGTGCATGAAAAAAAAAAGTGTAACTTAACAGTATAAGATATGGATGTGTGCAACCATCAGTGAAAATAAATGATTTTTAAAAAACCTATTATTTATTGTTTGTGATAACACAAAAATGAGGGGCCATCAACTGAAATAACATATACAAATATTATTATTATTATTATTATCATTATTATTTTTCCTATCATCTCTTTAAAAAGGTTCATTAAATCCAGAGACAGCTCCTCTGGTTTAAGATACTTTTTAATAATATATATCATTGTATCTGGGACAGTAAATAAAACATAAAAATACTCTGCTCGCCCTGTTTGTAGGTTTTTCCTTAGTATCCATGGCTAGACACAGCTGAGCACATTTTGAGGAGCTATACAGACCTTCAGTTTGACTATCCATAGCCAGTCTATCGTTCTTACAGAGCAGGTACCAAAAATCTGTACATCTGCAGACTTTCCAAACCAGGACTTCTGTCCTTACTACTCAGGATCAAACTAAATTCTTCTATCTTGATATTTCTGGCTCATGTGGTCGAGATTTCCAGGTGTTTTACTTCAAATACTTTGGACTTCTAGATAACCATTATGGGAGAGCTAAAATCTTCTTGTGGTATACACATTTGCTCTTATATTTCTTTCTAAAAAGCATTTAGTTAGTTGAGAGTTAAGATAGATCTCATGTACTAAAAGGAAGACAGATTCTGTTTGAATATTATTCTGTTCGAATATTTTATCTCTTTTTGTGTGTGTGTGTGTGCTTTTTTAATGACAACTTTTCTTTAAAAAATTTTAAAATCTGTGTGCAATTCTAGTACTTCTGAATGCCTCCTAGTCTATTTTTTTTTTTTCTGGAACAATCTTTGACAGATTTCTTCTGCAGAGAGGCAAAGCTCCTCTGTGAGTGATGCCTGTCTTGTGGGGACTGTGTTGAATGCAACAGAGAAGCAGTTTGCACCCTACTGTTTACTTTCCTTTTGAACTGCATATATTACAGTTATGAGCCTTGAAAGGAGGTGTCATCCCCAAACCTTATAATTTTGCATTAAAAGCACAGTACATAATAGTGAGTAGCATGACCTATACACAGGTAAGGTCATGCAAGACAGAAAGAAAGAAAATAAAGACTGCAAGAAAGAAAATAAGCATGGTTAATGAATCAGGCTACTATTTGTGACGTCTGCCATCAGTTATAAATAGAATAATAACTGATTTATTCTGGAAACCAGCTTAACAGGACACATTGTTTTCAAGTTGCTGTTTGCATAGACATTAAAACTACTACTAGGTATGATGAATTACTAAAAAAAATCAACGAATGTTCTTAATGAAGAGAATATCTTTTGACTACAACATAGTTTTACACCTAGCTTAAGGCCATGGCTCATGTCTGTAAAAAGATGAGGTTGCAATGATTTCTTGATTTACAAATCTTTTCATTATGTACACTGAAAACCACATTTATTTTGCTCCTTTTAGTACTGCAAACATAGTTTAGATACAAGGAAACAAAGATTAGATCTTTCTTCTGACAAAAGTATCTTCTAGAGAATTGCTAATTAATGTCAAGTGATAAGAGTAGAGTTTGCTTTCAGTCAAAAGTGAGCAGTTCAAGACTACACAAGTTTTGTAGCATACAGAATCTTTATTACTGATGATGATGAGCAAGATAAAAAAAAAAAAAAAAAAAGGAATAGCTAAACTCTTAAGATTCCAGGTTGCTTGTAGAGTTGATAGCCAGGACAATTCTTCCCATCCACTCCACAACTGAGCATGTATCTATGGGAGTTACCAGAAGATAGCGAACACAGAAGTGAGGTTAACATTTCTTTTTTAAGAATCCAGTAAATCCTTTTTATTATGCTTTACTTTCACTTATCTGAAGTGAAGTCAACAAAATACTCCAAGGACCCTCATTCCCATATGTTTTAATTTTGAAATACAAACCCCATTTCTGATTGAGCGATACTCTAATAGGCACCTTTCCCATTCTGAATTGTTTAGAGAATATTTTCCCCTTGACATATGGTTATTATTATGCTGTAAACTGTTGGTAAATATCCATTTGGTTGTTTTTAGAAGTTATTTTTATTACCCTCCAAAAAAGGTTATGTATGATTATTCTTGTCGCTCTCCTTAATTAACATAAGTGGCCAGGAACTTAGTCAACATGCAAAAAGTAGCACTGAAATTTTATTTCACTAAAGCTTAGAAAGCAGAGAGAGTTTATTTGTCAAGGCATAATACAGATCTGAGGCAGCTACTACGTGGTCAGTACACAGGTTACTCTCTCTACTGCTGTACATCCAGGTCTGATGTGCTGTACTGCTTTCTAGTATTATAACATAGCTTGATTTTACTTCTTGAGTCAGCAGAGTTACTTCAAAGATACATTACTCTCTGTAATTTAACACATTTTGATGAACAGGCGTTCACTTTTATGCAGATGGCTTGTACAGTACTAATTGCCTTTGTGTAATAGCTTACAGATATCCAAACTCAAATCTGTTACTATTAAATTCCATTAAAAATCCAGCCTCTCTGGATGTGATTTAAAATATAGATGGTTACAGTTAAAACTCATTAATTCCTCAACTCGTTTCAGAAAGTTTGCTCTCAACAAAATTTACATTCAAGAAGCATATCACGTGAAAGCTGAGGGTGAAGAGCCAATCCTGTCTGAAAAGGGAAATGTCCACTTCAGCTGTATTGTTTGCTGCGATTTGCTTAGATTTTTTATTACTTAAAATAAGCTGTTTCACAAGAGGTTTATTGATATCCCAAGTTAGATTATAAGAAATAGAAAGGGGAAATGTGAGGAAAATTTTTTCAAAAGCATGGAAGAACCGTCTGTACATTACAGTTTTACCAAGAGTCACTTTCATTCTCCCTGTAACATCTTGAGCACACAAAACGCTTCTGAGTACACTCCTTATGGCAATTGCTACCTAATGGCATTTCTTTAACCACAATGTTTTTAAGTGCACTCATGGCAGTTGCTACCTAATGGCACTTCTTTAACCACAATGTTTTTAATGATACTGAGCAGGTAACAACATGCTACCCTTTCCTTTCAACAGGAGATAGAACGTAAGACCAATGAACAGAACACATATGCTTCTACTCTCAGTTTATGAGACTTTAGTGGAGCCCCACAATAAAGTATCACTTCTTTTCTCATCTTATTTGTAGTGCCAAGAGGTAGGAAGCCACTTCTGTACTCTGCATGACTGTATAGAAAGGATCTTTTGGCGCTAGTCATTCTCTAAGGAAAGATGGAAAAGAAAACTGACTCTTTGAAATATGCTATTTCCAGAGCTCAAAATTTGGAAGAGAAGCTTCTGATTGTTATTATTATTTGTTTTTCTTTTATACCAGCAACATGTTCTCCATGGGTCATATATATGTGTTGGAGTCACTACAAATAAGAGGTTGAAATTACACTTCTAGTTTCTTCTTTCTCCAAGTAAGACTCATTCACTCACCTAAACTGGGAAACCAGGTTTAAAGTGGGACTGAGACAGATGCTTTTTATTTGAAATTTAATGAATACATGGTTCCTAAATGTATTTGTCTGCTGATTGATGTTTGCTTGTTTGTTTATTTTTGGTTTTGTTTTGGTAGCAAGATCTCAGAAATGTAAAAGAAAAAAAGAAGAAAAACTATTGTTCTCATTCAGAAAAGAAACTGTACTTTCATTTGTTGCTGCAATATCTCTTCCTGTGTTTCTTCCATCCTTCATTATTCCATTCTGATCTCTTTCAACTCTACCAATTTCTCCCTACAAACAAACAAACAAACAAACAACAAAAAAAACCACCTTTATCCTCAACCTTTTTCATTATATATAATCTTTTAAGTTTTAGTCTGTGGAGTTTCTTAAGCCTAAAATCAAAGGAGTGGGATTGTAATTAAGGAAGCTGATCAGCTGAAGAGAGGGGAAAGAGAGACTTCAGAATCTATCCAAGTACTTCTTTTCACCTTCACACATGTTGTATTTCCGGATGTCCCATGAAATATCTGTTATTAATCTGTTATTATTCCGTTAAAGCTGAAAAGATGTGAAAACAAATAACAACAGTTTTGTTCCTGTAGATATGTGTTTGTCCATCTTTTAAGCCATGTTCACATGAACACAAGATAATAAGTTATGAGAAAAATAAAAGCTGAGAGAATAACACTACAAAATCTGATGATAACAAAATATTGGGACTGAGAGAAGCATATATATATCAAAGGTGTAAATACTTTTCCAGAACGGTGATTACTGAAAAAAATAAAAAATAACAGTACATGCACAACAATGTCAGAGTTCTGTTGCTGATAACTACTAAATATTTTTCAAATATTTTTAGCCTACAAAGATGGGAGAAGAAAAGGAATAGGAAAAATAATATACAAAATAAGTGCATCTTTTTATTTCATATCAATTGCACTAAATTATTTCAGTTAAAATGAAAAGCAAAGGCAGATGAGAGAAAATTTGGATCTTTTATTTGATATTTTCAAAGTCAAGGATTTCATAGCTTTCAATTCAAAGTATGTTTCGACACTTAAGAGGGAAAATATCTCTTTCATTTTGGAATGGGTTTTGTTTCTAATGTTCTTTTAACTTATTTTATGAAGTACTTGAAAATCTCTACTAAACAGAACACTATTTTATCTAAATTTAATACTTTCTGAACTAACCTGAAGACTCTTAAGTATTACAGACAGTAAGTATCAAAATAGTAGAAACCTCCCACCCTGCTTCACTCCCTAACTTGTTTCCTGTTTCCTTCCTTTCCCTTCCCTCATGTAAGATACTCCTGTAAGATTACAAGATAGAGAGGGTTAATCAGTTATAGTTTGGTTATTTCATGAAGAAACTTTCAGAACTAGTGTGTTGTGATTGTTTGTTGGTTGTTATTCTTTTCTGCATTATTTATTTATCTATTTGTTCCTTTGTTTTGAGTTATCTCTTTAAAAAGAAAAGGTGAAATGCAAGTCGAAGGCCTAAAGCATCAAACTTCTTCAAAAAATAAGATCATCCCAAGGTAATTTAGTAATAGACGTGCAAAGCATGGAACACTTTATTCTGTTTTATGTAAGTAACTTCAAGTCTTGATAGCATTAAATAAAACCTTAAGGTGCACTCTCTGTGCATAATTCACTTTATTCTAGTCTGTATTGCATAGCTTAAATATTTAATCACATTCATGCAACCTGCTCTTCTGATGATGTTTATGCTTACAACAAAATAGAAATACTGTTTTACAGATCACAGCACAGATGATTGGCAAAATAAATCAACTTGAGGGAAGCCATTGAAAAACCTTGGATTTTTCATACTCCGCTCTAACTTTGATCACAGAGATCAGAGTGCCCTGCTGGAAGAGTATATAGGGAATAGTATAAAATATTTATTTTAAATTTAATTGAGTAGTGGGAGGAACCTCCCACATATACTTGCAAACATATTTTGGGGAGGGGGGATAACACCATAAATACTAGTTGATTATAAATCATTTCATTAACATGCTGTATCTTCTTAGGTACAGAGCAGCAGAAAATTAGGTAGCTCTTACATATTTAAGAGTTTGAAATATTAATCAGGAAAGAGCTTATTATTATCAAACCAGAAAGGATGCAGAGAGAATAGTTAAACAGAGATTAGCCAGAACACATTCCCCAGTGTAAATCAGGTGTTCATAGAATCATAGAACATCCTGACTTGGAAGGGACCCACAAGGATCATTGTGCCCAAATCCTGGCTCCACATAGGAGCACCTAGAAATCAAACCACATATCTGAGAGTGTTGTCCAAACACTCCTTGAACTCTGGCATCTAAGTGCCATGCCCACTGCTCTGGGCATTCTGTCCCATGCCCATCACCCTCTGGTGCAGACCCTGTCCCTAACCCCCAGCTGCCCTCCCCTGACAGCTCCATGCCGTTCCCTCTGCCCTGTCGCTGCCTCACAAAGCAGAGCTCAGTGCTGCCCTCCGCTCCCTGTGAGGAGCTGCAGCCACAATCAGGCCTCCCCTCAGCCTCCTTTTTGCAAACCAAGGATCCTCAGCTGTTCCTCATCCATCTTCTCCTCTAAAATATTCACAGCCTGTGCAGCACTCCTTTGGACAATCCCTAATAGTTTCACATTGTTTTTGTACCATGGTGCTCAGAACTGCGTACAGTACTCAAGGTGAGTCTGCACCAGTGCAGTGTAGAGTGGCACAATCATTTCCCTCACCCACATAGCAATGCCCTATTTGATGCACCCAAGGATATGGTTGACCTTACTGTCTGTTTGGACACATTGTTGGCTCATGTTCAACTTACTGTCAGTTAAGACTCCCAGATCTTCCTGCTCTCCTGCATCTCATCCCCCCTGCCTCAATCCTACTGATCAGCATGACAAATGAGACCTACAAATACTTTTTGATAGTAAGGCAAGATCTAAGTTCATTCAAACTCCAACTTGCCCTAGCATCTATATCCATCAGAAATCTTTGCTTGAACACATCATTGTACCTCGCCTCAAGGACCAGAATTATATTAAGCAAAGTTCTGGGCTCTCTTTAGCTTGACTTTCCAGAAAACATTGAGCATTATTAAAGACTTCTGTCAAGAAACTCCTTTAGAGGTCATTCTGGAGTTAAAAGTTTTTCTGAAACTCTGGGATAGGATCCACAGTAAGACTTAGATCTTCAGCCCTCTTTGCATGTTCTCTGGGGCAAGAGGGGTAACTGTCTCATGTTTTGGGGCTGCTGTATAAACTTCCTATAAATTAAGCCCAGGTAGATTTGCACTGTGTTCTGTCAAAAGGGATAAGCACCCTCGTGGCTAGTGAGCAAAATGCTGAATGTAGAATGTTGAAAAAATGCAGCTATTTTAGTTCTCTCACTGTGTGCTCAGAAAAGAATGTGAACTCCAGCTGATGGAAGGTACTTCTACTTCTGAGTCTACTATTGGAAGAATGCGGTACTCAAAAATAAAGACCACATCAAGAATAGATTCATTTCAGACAGCTTGTAGAATACTACAAACTGCTGGATGGTAGCTGACCCAGGACAACACCTATTGCTGGGAATAGGAGAAACTCAGCACATGGTCACAAGTTGCCCTTGACCCATATTTCATAGAAGCATACAAGAGAAAGTTTAAGTAATATTACTTCAGTCCACCAGCAAATTATTTCTGTATGTTGGAGAGTATCCAGTGTAGAGGATCACTGTAAAGGAAACAGGTCATGATCATATAGTCTCACCACTTCCTCCGGAATATAATCAGTACAGGGGGAAACTGAGCCATGCATTTAACCATAACAGTTATTATTCTAGAGGAAAGATGGATGAGGAACAGCTGAGGATCCTTGGTTTGCTCAGACCAACAAAAAGGAGTCTGAGGGGAGGCCTGAGAGTGGCTGCAGCTCCTCACAGGGAGTGGAGGGGCAGCGCTGATCTATTAACTGTTACGGTTATCTGAATGTAGATCAATGTATAATTTAAACTATTTATTTTCCTTAGCTTTCAATGAGTTTCTTATTCATTGTTTTTGAGAAGTTAAGCTTCTCCAGATTGATTGGTGGGTTTTTTGTTTTGTTTTGTTTTTCCTATTGGGAAGGCATAATGGTTCTACTAAGCAGCTAGGAAGAATCCAGCTGTTAAAAGTCTTTAATTGGTGTGCTATTCTTCAGCTCCTAGGGGCTGAGGCAAAATAAATAATCTAATCTTTTAGAAATACCAACAGTAACTGTGGCTGTTATTGAAGTCAAGGTGAAAACAGATAATTGTGACCCACTAAAACAAATGATTCTGAGACTAGGAAATTCAAGTTCTGTGAAACTGCAGTGAGATATCCATAATTTGCCATGCTGCAACCGTCTAACACTTTAACACTTTGTCATTAGGACCTAGACTACTGGGAACCACATCACCAGTAACACTGAGAATTGATCTGAAATGTGGTGATTTATTTCCCTCATTACATTACACTTGAAATGCACATATATCCATCAGCTCATTCCAAACTTTGCTTGACATAATAGTTGAGACTTCTCTGAGTTTCAGTAAACTGAAGACTGATACAAAAAAAAAAAAAAAAAAAAAAAAAAAAAAACCAACAACAAAAAACAGTGGCTGAATTCCAGCCACTGAATTCCAATTTCATCAAGTATTTTAATTACCTGAATAATTTCAGCAATTCAGTCTTTCTCTGACAAGAAAGACCTCAGATCCCCACCTAGAATCTGGATTCTTTGTCTATACGTTCTGCAGCAGCTTCATGTGAACATTTTAGGGGGAGTTTGTACTGCTGTCTTATATACAGGCAGACAAGAGTGCAATTACCTTATGGCTGGCTGCCTGGCATGAAATTAAGCTCTATATATTCTATGTTGTTCTCAGGTTTTCTCTGTGCTGTGACTTAATTTGTTACCACTCAGTGGGATTGCCAAGATTGTCCCTGGAAGGTGACTGATAGTAAGGGATGGGGCATGGAAAAATAAAAGAAGGTGTAGGAAACACTGTAGAGTTATAAGAGCAATAAATTATGAGGTGGTTCTGGAAGATGGGCGGTCATTTCCCCGGAAAAATATCTCCCATAATCTCTTTGCCTCCTATTTCTCAAGAAGTGTTTACCCAGTATCATCAGCTGTTTTTCAGCTCCCTCTTACTGCTTACCAATCAAGGACTGACTGTTAAACTACTGATGCACAGTACGACTGATAGCACTGCCATGCTTTTCCTTGCCAGTGCAAGCTGAAGTACAGGAAATCCCTCTTTCTGCCCTCATGCTCTGAGGCACCTGCAACCCTAGTCCCCAGGACATCTCAGTCTGGGCAGAGACACATTATCCATAGAGGAAGACCATGATTTTCCTTAGTCTGACCCTTCTGCAGTACAATCTTATTACTCAACAAGATACAGATAGGATCACATGGAAGTTAAACCCCTATTTAAAGCATTTACTGGGTTATGAAGAGATAAAAACATGATACATTAACACCTTCACTGAACTCTTAATTGAGAGGTGAAGATTTTCCCTCAGTTAATGAACAGCTCAGCCCTTAGAGGCAGAGGCATATCCCAGCAAGCCTCATCTCTTCCAGGATAGATTATTACTCTCACCTTTCCTTTCAGTCCAGCTCTCTGGACACTTGTTATCAGAGCTATCAAAGAATGTGAATGGTGTCTCAGTAGAGATATAAATAGGGAATGTATACTATTAGATTCAAAGCATATCTTAAAAACATTTTTTCTTGTGATATGCTGGACCACTCCATGTAATGGTTTTTATGTCATGTGATACTTTTTAGCATCCAGATGTTGCAGTGGGAATGCCTTTATATTTACATGAGATGTCATGATAAAGTGCTAATACTTTCATCCCTCTGTGTTTTCTTATCTGTAGATATCAATTGCATTCTGGTCATTAATCTACATTTTTGAACATTCTTCATCATCCTGAAGTAATGTCTTTTATTTTTATTTTCTTTTTCTTGCTGCATTCCCATCTGTCATCTAGAGTAAGCAGCAATATGAGCTTTCTTGCTTTCTTCAGAGCTACCTTTTACACACCTATTAACAGAAGTACATTAGTTAGGCAATGTATCTGACATGCCCAGTGGACCCTACACAACAAGCAGGAAATACAGAAATAACTGGGCTGCTGTATTTTCTCTGTTTCCCTGTTCTATCTTATCTAATCCCTTCTACCACATTTTCTATCTGCAAGATAGTGATCCAACTTAAATGAAGGTGTCATTACAAAGCTTTTAAAATTAACTAAGAATGACAGAAGGCAGAGAAAAATGTTGTTACTCTCCAAAAATTCTGCCTTTCTCAAAGGCTTCTACCTCAGCATTGCTGATTTTATAAATCAAAACTTAATGTAGGTGTAGCAAACCCAAGCCAGAGTGGAAAATTGAACTGCATTATTTCCCCATCATCAGAAATAGAATTCCTGCAGTCACAGCTGAGCTGACAGGTTTATTGGTGGTGTGTGAAGCAAAACTGAATCCAGCTCAACCTTCTGTGGCTATATTGGTTCTCCAGCGCTAACAGTAGTAAAATCATCATTCCTTTTATCACTTAAGAAAAAAATATTCATCAAATGCAATTCAAAGAAATTCAAAGAAACACAGGAAACTGATACATTGAGTATGATGGAACTGGATTCTACCATCTCTGTGCTTGCTATGTATATATTCAAAGTAGCCGTTTGTCCTTTTAATTGTTTCTGTATTTGTATACAAAAAAAAAGTGCAATTTAATGACACTGCCTTCCTTGGAGAGTGAAGATGCATTTGTAATAGCTTTGGAAGAAAGCAGGAAGGGTCTCTGAAATAACTGAACCACCGCCACTCTGAATCAGATGCTGGAACAAAAATTTAATGCACTGAAAAACAGGATAAAACACCCAAATGAATGACATGAATCTTTAGGAAGCAAGGAGTCACAGTGAAATTGTAAAAATGAATGTAAAAAGACAAACTATTAATATGTCTGAGAAAGCTTGCATTTGTTGGTAAAGGCCTATCGCATATAGGTTTGAGATTTTGCCATAGGTTGTCACGAACAAGAAAGAAAATACTTTCATTCTTTGAACAACAACAACCACAAATCATTACACAACATAACACATTACTCCATCTATACTTCTGACATGTTTAGAGCAGATTTGGGAAGAAAAACCTTGTGGAACTGTTCTGCTCTCATTCTCTCATCTTGAGTTTATCTTTAAAACTGCAGTGTGAGAATGTCAATGGCTGTTTGTTGCTGAGGAAAGACCATCTGAATCTACATTACTACATGACAGAACACAGTATTTAAAGCTGGTCTGTTTTGGTTTTTTTTGGTTGGTTGGGTTTTTTTCTTTTTTTTTTTTTTTTTTTTTTTGCAAAGTGGAGCTGATAGTCTGAGAAGAATATACTTGGTATTGTTAATTTTTGTCAAATTCTACTCATAAGTAACTGCCATACTGTGAATAAAAACTTGGATGTCATCCAAGTATTAGAGATCAATAACTGTAATTATGCTATGTGAGCAGAAATCCAGATACTGATTTAAATAGGGCAGAGATGTTATGTATGATAAGAAGTAACAGTTTAGAAAGGACCTTCTTATATATACACATTATTCTGTATGGTAATCTTGCTTTTATGAAGGAGCTCTTCATACAAAACTACATTTTCTCAGTAAGGAAAGAGCAGTACTTTAGGGTAAAGGCACCATGGAAACCAAATCCTCCGGCTAGGTGAGTTTTCATTATCTGCTGTTGAACATTATTTCATTCTTAATTTGAAAAATCCTTTTGGTTAGTTATGTTGCCCAAAATGTTCTTAATAAATACATGTCATAGAATTGTCATAGAAAGGCTTAAGTTGTAGGAGATCTTTAAGCCCACCCAGTTCTCACTCCCTGCTGTTGGCAGAGCTACCATCCAGAAGCCCATGGTGCCGTCCAACCTGCCCTTGAATGTCTCAAGGAAGGGGGAACCCACAGCTTCTCTTTGCAGCCTGTGCCAGTGCCTCACCACCCTCTCAGTAAGAAATTTCCCCCTAATATCTAGCCTAAATCTCCCCCCTTCTAATTTAAAGTCATTTCTCCCTTTTTCCAATCACTGTAAAAATTCAGTCTTCCTCCTGTTTATAAGCTCTCTTTAAGTAGTGGAAGGTTACAAACAGGTCCCCCCAAGCCTTCTCCAAGCTAAACAAGCCCAGTTCCCTCAACCTTTCTTTATAAGAAAGATGCTTCAGCTCCTTGATCATCTTTGTGGCCCTTCAAGGGAGTGTAAGATTCTACATGAACTCACTGTTCTTTGTTTACACCAACCATTACTTATTATGATTAAATGCTTTCCAGGAAAATGTGTCTCCTGATATTCTTCTGAATTAGGATTAAGAGTATCAGAAACCACATTTCACAGACAAATATTCACCTACTTATTTCTTATTTAGGTTATAGCAGTAACCATCCAGTTTTCAGAGAGTGACATGCCTTGCAATGCACTGAATGCTGGTTTAGGGGTCTCTGTGGATTTAATGATATTAATGGAGCATAGTACTCTACATCTGCAAATGAACCATTCTAGTTGAAAGCTTTTCATTAATTTTATACCTGTTTTTATGACACTTGATCAGTTACTCTCTGCCACTGGAGTAACAGAGAATTTTAGTGATAGTGTTTTTTCAGCAGTATCAAACATTTTTTGTGTGTTCATGACACCTGAGGCCTTTCTGTTCTCATTTGAGGTGGACATGATAAGTCTGACTGACCGTTTTGCTCTTCTTTGCCTTTACATTTAAAGAAAACAGAGCTCTGAAATGTATCAGCACCTAGAATAATCTCAGAGATTTGTGGTGCAGACTATGCTGTGATTAACCTTTCTGGCCACTGATACTTCTCATAAATCTGGTAGAACTAACAGTAAATCACAAACAGACCTCCTGGAGAAGGGAAGAAGTTTCAGTGACATTTCTGGTAGGTAGAAGAATGTAGATGTAGGACTAAGATTGTCTTCCTTAGCAAAAAGGACAGAGGTTATGTAGGTTTTCTGCTAGAAAATGAAGAAATTGAAGGAGTACTTCTTTCAGAGCATCATTGCTTCATTCGTTATAGATACTTTAGAAGCATGTGTGCATAAATATTTGGAAAAAGTGATCTGCCTCATTTTGAGGTATTTTGAGGTAATATGGGGAGAAAATATAAGTCCCTGGGAGGCTGTATACATCTAGATAACAAAGAAAATTCTAGTATGCTGTTACTGATGTTTTTCCTACAAATAAAAAAAATATTGTGAAACCAAATGTTTAAAACATTGAAAATGTTGCATTTACTAATAAATTGACATTAGTGCGGCTGAAAAGATGCAGCACTTCAGCACAATTTGTTTCAGGACTCTTGTGCCAATTTTCTGCCCTCTTGCTTCTTCATGCACTGCAATTTGTTCATGATGAAACCCTATCAGAAACTGGAAAAAAAATGTTTTCATTCTTTGCTGAAAAACTGAACTACAGTATTCTTTTTTTTGTTGTTGTTTTGTTTGTTTAAGAAAAATATGTCCAAGTTGACAAAGATGTGTTAACAGCATTAAAAATATTGTTTCATTATCTTGTTTCATGCAGTCCTAATTTGAGTCCATTCACACAGATTCATTTAGATGGCAAAGAATCAGATTACAGCCTTGGTGCTGTACACATAAAACATATTCCTTCTTTGGAAAGTTCAGTGCCTTTATGACAATGAAATTAGAGCATTGGTATGGCAGAGTCAATCGTGTTTTTCCAGTTAAGAGGATAGGTGTTAGTTTTTTTCTTGAAAATGGTCACAGTCATAATGTGTCTGTGTCTGTGTGTGACATAGCACTCATGTATCTGACTGCGTCTGTGAATATAGCTCACTGCCTCACAAGTGATGTCCTCAGACTGGTTACTGGATCATTCAAGGAGGATTTAATGCTTGTGCTTGATCTGTTCATAAAATAAATTGCTGCATTTTAGCCTAATAAATACTTATGGCATATGACTCCATGGAAAAACTTTATTGATGACTTGTTCTTATTCTAGTTCTTCTATGTTATAGAGGTATTTGAGGTCTGTTTGAACCTTTCTGCTTCTAATTGTAGCTCAGCAGCAAATACATGAAACCTGGAACATTAAGGACGCTCTACTATCAGAAAAGTATATGATGCGCTCTAACTAAATCTTAAGAAATAAATGATTATATTTTCCAATTTTCAATTTCAATAATACATGTGTCTGAGAAGTTTTGGTAAAAATAATACTTCCCTGCCTGTGGGAGTATTCCACACGCCTTGCAGGATTGCTAAACACATTAGACTATCTTATGTTAGACTACGAAAAAAAAAACCAACTATAAGCTTTAGTATGTTACACTTGCAATATAAAACAAAATTGTGTATTTTTAAAATTATTATTGCTAATAAACATAAACTCCAGAGGGATCACAGATTATGTTGTTATTGTACGTAGCTGGATAGCTGGTTTCTCAATCTATTCCATTTTCTTCTACTTCGTCTCCGAGGAAATGCAAAGTGGCAGTCACTCTTGACGTAAATCTTTATTCTGAAAGACAGTCAATTTTCACAGAAGGCTGTACTACCCTATCATCTTTCCACTTTCTTTCTCAAAGGGAAATATTGCAAAAGTAGATTATATTGCTCTCTTCCAAGATTTAAATGTCCAGAGCAAGACTGCATCCTGGCACAATGTTTAACATATTAACCTTTTTTAAACCTAAGGGTAAGCCAGTATCTATTAATCTTCTATATTTTACTGTTCTAAAATTGAAGTCTCCAAAACTGAAGGATGCCCTTTGAAATCTCTTCCTAATACAGAGAGTCCCGAATGAAATATTTCCTGGGCATTAGGTGTGGCCACATTTCCTAAGAGAGCAAATTGACATAATCTGTAACCAAATTTCAAACTGCTTTAAGACATTCTTTATCTCCAACACCTTCCATTCCTGTAGGATGCTTCATTGGCAATCCAAGTCAGGCTGAATATCTTAATAATCATATACTGTGGTGCCAGTTCTACATTTCCCCAGAGAGATCATGAAATGAATGCAGTTTGCAGATACAAAGGAATGCAAAAATTGGATAGCTTGCTCCTTTAAGGGCAAAGTTTGATCTCTCTTAAACACTTTTAGCTGAATCTATCTGATTACTTATGAAAGAATAGGAATCAGTTACACATTTAGACAACAATGCTATAACCCCTCTATTTGTCAACTAAGGGTACCAAAATGCATCCTATCATTTCTTCCAATATAATCAAAACTTTAAAAAGTTGAATGCAATTAGTCAATTCCCAATCAAAATATCTTTCTACTAAGACATCTGGGTCAAACAAACACAAGGACAAAATATGCAGGCAAAATGGTTCAGAATATATATTTACTTTTTCACATTCTGCAGATGAAGGGCATCAAGAATCGTATCACCCTCCAGTAATAATCTTGAGACCTTGCTGACTCAATATTATTGCCATTCAATGACAGCTGAGTGACAACTCTTGAATAATGACAGCTCATCAGCAGTTTACAAAGATCCCACAAAGTGAACCACTAAATTCAGAGAACATCAGGTATGTCTTCAATCTTGGCAAAAAATGTTTTTCCAAAAAATGTTGTACATGTTTGAAATTCTTCTGATAATTAGTAACATGCTACACAGTGACTGAAGGATATGAAAGTAAGAATGTGGAAGTGCAGATGACTTAAGCAAAATGATCATCTCCAAAATAAAAAATCTCATGAACAAAAGGTAGAGATATGAAATCATGGAAAATCCCAGAATAATTTTTAAAAAAGAATTGCTAATAGCACTTTCCACAGTACTTCTCTGTACACCTGCAACAGCAGAGAACTGTTTCTGTCATAGCAAGCAACACCACACTGCATTAAAAGCGGTCTGCAGATCACTCCAGATCAGCAGGGATAAAATTCGGTTCACTTAATTCTTCATTACTGGATTCTACTGTCCTTTATAAATCATTTTCATCTTCCAAACTGGAATACTAACAGATCTCACTGAGTAAACTCAGTGAGATGCACTTTTGTTATTATATGATCAGTTTTAACACTGGGTAAATGCAGTATATATTTATTTGAACTTGAGTCTGGTATCACTGTTTTCTTCAAATAACAGTGAGTTCTGATGGATGTCCCAGACATGTCTGCACATTATTAATGCAGTACGTAAGTTTGACACAGTTTGATGTCTTCCTAGAGTAAAATCAGAAGGTCCTATGAAAGCCAAAAAATCCAGCTGCATGCAATCTAGTTACATAGAAAAAATATATATATATTGACCAGAGAAATAATAGTCCAGCAAGAGGGGGTTTCATTTCCTCATGCCAGTCCTCTGACCAAATTTACAATATCCACGCCCTCCAAGAGTCTTTTGTGCAGTGGGTTACAGCCTGTTCCATACTGGGATAAAATTCAGTGGCTTTAAGTCCCTTATAGCTGTGAGTCTCTGGTAATCTGTACATTACATATGTACTTATTAGAGCAGACTTTTCAAAAAATGTCTTATCCCAAATAAACACAAATACTTATACATATATTGTTGTTGCTAACAAATTTTGTTTCCCGTTTATTCTGTTAAGAAAACTTTTTTTTCTTCCCATAGCACTTTCTTGACAAGTAAGGTGGGATAAGGAGCAGCCCACAAATTTTCTGTAAATATTATTTTTACACAACAAATTATGATTGGCCCTGGGTTCTGCTAAAAGATATTTTGCAGAAAACTCACAGAGAAATGTTGCCATACACTTTTGATTTCCAAAGTAGTCCTTGAACTCTATGAAGAATTCACATTTAGGAACATAGCCAGGACATGCAGAGACAGGCACACTCAGGAGCATTCCCATATGAGTCCTTGTTGATCTGATTCTGTGCGGTGTCCTCCAGCTGAAAGGAGGCCTGCTTTACAGAAGCATGATGTTCTTATCCAAAGTTTCATCCTGGTCTCTTTGTTGCAGTGGATTGTGGTTTGCAGGAAAAGATTTACTGGGGGAGAACGTAAGTAAATATGACTCAGCTTAACTCTAGTAGTATCAGTGGTTCTGTATCAGCTAAATCAGCTGAGGCTCCTGGGAGGTTGTTTGAATTGGCTGGTTCTTTTCACTGGTAAATGGATGGAATAATCAGTGATTTATGTTAACATGGCTTAATATTAACATCTCTTCGACAGACAAATGTCTCCAAAGCAGACTCTGGCTCTGTTCAAAGAGGATATAATTGTGCAGACTCTGGAGGATGACTGTAGTTTAACACAAAGGGAAAATGATCTTGTGTGAGGAAAACTTCTTTTTTTTTTTTTTTCTTTCCTCTTGAATAACTTCCATCTTATCCCTCACAAAATAAATAAATAAATAAATAAATAGATAAATAAATAATTACCTCATAATCCTCAGCTTTTTCATGAGGGACATACTAAAGAGCATAACTTTTTCAGAGCAAATGCTGAGGGTTAAAAATTCTTCCAAGTTGGAAGAGGAGGAACAGTTCCCCTCACAGAAATAAAGTTTCACTTCCTTCCTACTCACCTACTTCCTCAGTTCTATTTCCTCCTTCTTTTACCTCCTAGAAATAAAATGAATTATGCCAGTCTTAAATGTCAGTTTAATAGGCAGGTTTTGTTTTGTTTTTAAATTTCTTTTAGCTTTTCTTTGAATTCTTCTTCTTCAACAACAGCAACAGCAACAACAAAATAAGTGAGCAGTGTAGAGCACTGAAGGACAAAATGTTCTTAGTACAAAATTGTGTCAATCTTGAAATAAATAACTTTTAAAATTATTATTATTATTATTATTATTATTAAGTGCTGGGACTTATTTCCCTCACCCGCTCATGCAAACCCTGTATCTAGCGTAGAAGCACTTTCTTACTATCACTACTATCACGTATGATATCACTAAGAGTCCTGTAAAAAGTCATGGTGTTCTGTGTATTTTATTTTATTTTTTTAATTTATATTGCCATTTGCCAGGCTGAGCTGTTCACCTGCCTTGCTGCTATTCTCCCTGTTCACTTTTCTCCATTCTTCTGCTTCACATACACTATCAATCTGCAAAGAGTTGGCATTATTTCATGGTTCTTGCAGGGCAGTACGTCTTGTTAGCTTTTGCATCAAAACACTTTTTGTATTGTTTCTCTTACACAATGCATGCAAACCACAGTGTCAAAGACAATTGCATCACAGACCTAATAATAATGTTTCGATGTTGGAGAGGGCAATGATCTTTTTTTCCCTTGGACACAAAGTATTTGGCTTTGTCAACTTTTCTATTTAGAAGTTGGATTAGTATCCATAAAGGAGCTCCCTTGGGCCCTTCTCGCTTAAGTATAGCCCACAGATGCTGAAAGTAATTCTACAAGAGCTCTGCAGTTGTGTCAGCTATCTCTAACTGTTTCTCTTGTACAGAATTTAAAGCATTCATTCTATGTGGGAAGTTGTGATCATTCTGCAAATATGAAACCTGAGAAATGAGGAGATTAAATGAGCTATTCTAGTTCATCCAGAATTTATATAGTAAAAAACCTTGGACATTAGTCTTGGACATGGCCTATGGACTGTACATGGGCATGGCATTGTAGCTTGGACTCTGTATATGGTAGGTGATCCATGGATGAGACAAGTGAATATGGCACAAGCAGTGTGGTTCATAGCCTATGGATGTGACACATGGCCCGTGGTCATGAAATAGTCTGTGGACATGGAAGTGATCCTTGGATGTGACCTGTGGACATGATCATACTCTGCTGTTGGTGATATCCTGTTTGTGATGTTAGAATATTTTTTTTCTTTGAAGCACTAGAAGTGACATATGATTCTTACAGAGATCATTGTACTTTGTGAAAGATAGAATTGTCCTGATGATGGATGAGATGGTTTTTGGAACAAATGGTTCACAAGGAGAGCTGTCTCTTTCTAAATGTCTTTTAGTTTGTTGTCAAAGTGGAAGTTACCAATATCTTGGAAATCCTTCCTAGGCTACTAAAGTCACCCTACACACCCTTATTGTGTCTTTTTGATTTTACCATCAATTTTCATCTTTTTCAATCCTCTGAATACAGCTTCTGCATGAATCCATGTTTTACTTTCTCTTTAAACTTAATGCTCTTGCCCTAATATATTTCTTCTGCAATATACCATTAGTTTCTCTTTCTTTTCCATGTGTTTTTGCCTTATCTTGGATTCCATTCATATTTTAGTAAAATCACACATCCTTTCTTACTAGCACATAAATGATCATTCATAGCAAGAGGGGTAAAAAAAAAAGTCCATCATATATTGCTAGTTGAGCATTTCAGTATGAACATTTTTGCTACTGAAGACTTAAATGACTTAAAAAGTGAACTACTTCCTAATTTTCTTATTTTTTGCCTGCTGAATTATTAAGAAAAGGAGACAAACATTTAAACAAGAATGATCTATGGTTAGGTAATGATGAACTTGAGTGTCAAAATGAGCATATGAGTGCTGGAGTAGTTTCTTATACTCCACTGCTCTTAACATTCATGTCCATATTATAAGTGAGAAGGTAAAGCACAAACAGCAAAATGAAAATAAGATTGCAGTTTCAGATTATGTTCTAATAAATACTGATAGTAGGTAGCTGAAAGGTGGCCTAAGTGTATCTATGCAAAAAAAAAATTAGAGTAATTAACATTTTTATTTAAAACAAAACAGGAAGAAAAAAAAAAAAAAGGAAAAATTCTTTATCATCACTTCTAGTTTTGATAATCAAGTTTGTTCCCTGGCTCTGTCCTCAGTGGTTGGCTTCTCCTCACAAACCTTTTGAAATCAAGTCAAATACCTGAATCACTGGATGTGGAAATTACAAGTAGCTCTCCATAAATAAATGCACAAATAACAAATAGCAACAACAACAAAATGACAATACTATATAAATGAAAATGACTTAGCAAACCTTATTTTTTATTTGAATGCAGAATACCAGAGTACAGATGGCAATACATACATGTTTATCAGCATATCCCATCCCACTTAGTGGGTTGCAGGAGATGTGAATCTTTGCCATCCCCTGAGTAGAGCATTCTTGACAGGCAAAGATCAGTTTCCTTCCTCTTCTGCTTGAAAAAATAGGAAAAATTCAGTCCTCACTTGAATTGGTTTTCAAAATGAAGAAAGTTGTCAACAAATTTTTTTGAATTTTCAGTGTGCTTCCTTAGATAAAACCATAATCAAGTCCCTGGCTCACCACGCTAGGGACAGCATGACAGATTTCCCAACCAGGCATTCTCTGACTGGCAAACAATAGACAGTGCTTCCTGTCTGACAGTATCTCACTTCTCTGAGGGAGAACCCTTTCCAGAATCTTTCTATATTTCCACTAATAATTGCAACCTGGGGAAGGGTAAGCTATCCATCAGTTTTCTGGGATTTCTTTACCCAGATCTTCTATCCAGAGTTGATTCCTATTTGATCCTGAATTCTTCCTTTGTGGTCTGAGTTATGTTTTCTGACTCCATTCTCTTGGCTACAGCTTCTTCCTGGTGGTTCCCTCCTGATATCACACACTACAGTTGTAAGTAGTTCTTGAGAAATTTTCCTCTAAGTGAGGGTAAATTCTGCTTGAGTGTGTTCCATCTGTCTCCCCAAAGCTAACACTGCCCTCAGGCAATCCTGAGTATGGATAGCATAGGCTTTAAAGGGTCAGGAAAGCCCCTTATCAAAGGAGTCATTTGATCCAGATCAGCTTTCTGTGTCAGGAACAACCGGTGGTGTGCCAGACATCCGCCATAAATAAATTGAAGGCAAACTGCTTTCTGCACATTTTATTTGGTCTAATTCTGAAGTGGGGATGGCCACTGGGTCCCCTTTCTCTAATGGTCTAGCTTTCCTCCACAATATACCGCTTGCTAATTTAGAGACCTGGGTGTCCACTTATCTTCCATGGTCAGGAACACACCAAGACCCCAATATTCCTGAACCTTATCCTCATTTAGCCTTATTGTATCTTCTTCTGTTAGTGAGACTCTCCACACATACTCAGCCTCTTAGGGAGTCAGCTATAGTTTTCTTTCAATTTTGCCAGTTCAATTGCACTGTGAGGTATTTAGTCACAACTTCTGGCCCATCCTCTGTTTCAATAAGTGGTTGAATTTGAGGAGCAATGTTGTCTGTATAATGTAATTTTGCTTTCTCCCCAGGGGTAATGACAAGTCACTTCTCTATCAGTTAAATCCTGGTCCTTAGGCATATTGCTAAAACCACAACCACTCTCAAGGTCTTCCTGCTGCAGCTCAGCTAGTTCCAGCCACAAATCTTGTTCTTTAACAAAAGCACTATGCAAATGGCTCTGCAAACTCTTCACTGTTATTTCTGTTTGCTGCTGTTTTTTTGGGTTTTTTTTTCCGTTCCACTTCTTTCTCTGTTGTATAACAAACTCTTGCAACAACTCATTTGTTTCTCTTTCTGTGCAGTCCAGGACATGTTTATCTTGCTGTGCTGCTGTTACCACCACCCTTAAAATGCCACAGACTATCGCCTTCCCCTTTCCAGCCCTCAGCCTACTTTCTTTTGCCAATTCTTTTATCTGACCCACAGCAACTAAAAGAGATTGCCAATTTTCCTTAGCCCAAATCCATGCCTTTTTGGATTTGAGCATGCTTTATAGCTCTTCAGCAACTCTAATGAGAGAGAATAGTCAAAATTAGGTTGAACGCAGGAAGTCGTGACCATCTGCCAGAAAAATTGGACACAGATAATTAAATCTTGGCCAATCTCCCCTCTATGTTCCTTTTGTCCTCTTATTCAGGGTATCCTACTCATGACACCAAAGTAAATGTCTCACCTCACTAGATGAGTGAGGACAGGTGAATACTTGGAATCCCCCAGATAAGGCACTCTTTGCTCAGCAGGGTTGCAGGAGCAATGAAGTCATGACAGTGGATGAAAGTAATTTATTGATCTTCCTCACAACAACAAATCAACTATTTTGAGATGATAGTAGATAACTTTCTAACATCAATTCATAAGTGCTGTGGATAAGAGAACCTCACCACAGGTGTTATTTCCTTATCAACTACTTTAAGGCAAAATTAGGCAATGGCTAACAAAGAAAAGGAAGTAAAAGTAGATCAAGAGAAAAGATATAGTTTAGTTGGTCCCTTGCATCTGCATGGTTTGGTGTTCTAGAAGATTCAGAAGTCTTCAGCAAGGGTCTAAGGTGATCACTCATCCCCTTAGTGTTACCCAGAGTTTGACCTGTCAATTAATGCATGCTCAAGCTGATGTTTTTCAATCACCAAAGTTGTTCAAACTTAGAGAAGTAGATGTATAGTCATAAGAGGAAGTACAGCAACCATAATTGGAAACAGAGGAAGGCAATTCACCACTGCCTCCGCAGAGATCAAGCCGTCTTTCTCCTAGCTTGTTTGAGACCTTGTTTGCCAGGTCTCTCCTAGCTTCCTTTTTGCAGTGCTTCCTGCTTGAGTTGTTAGATACAAGAGAAATCAAGTCTTTTGTCTGTGTTAGACAGCACATTCACAATGAGAGTGTTCCTGTCTCTTTCCTTAGACTAGTATGATTTTTCATTGGGACACTATAGGTTTTTAATGGCTGAGAATGACATAAGTAGTATTTTCCTTCACAAATAGCCCTTTTGATGCAAATTCTGTATTTACATCAGAATAACTACCAAGTGCACATTAAATGTAAGCACAGTGTTGCATGATAAATGAAGAGTGAGTAGAGGCAGATCTAGTTCACACAGGGACACTTGCAACCTACACTTAGTAGGTAAATTGGGTGCTAACCGTTTCAACTTACAGTAATGATTGGTTTTGTTTACTTCCAAATACATTTTGATAGCAGTACTATTGACTCATCTCTACTTCAGAAGATCTGTTAGCCAAAGACAAGTTCTTGAAAGTTTTTTTCTTATTTTATTTTAGCATAAATTTGTTGTCACGTTTTATTGAAGAACTTTAAAGAATATAAGAATGTTACGAGTATTTTGAGATTTTGAGGTTTTTTTTTTTTTTAACTTAACATACGAATAAGAAATTTAGTTTTTAATTTAGTCCTAATTTTAAAATTATTTTAATTTTAAAAATTACAGTTTAGAGATCATAAAAGAATAGATTATTTTCTAGAGTATCCTTTTTTCTTCTGAAGCAAAAAAATCTTGCTCTACAAACTTTGTCACTGATAACATTTCAGTCATTTGCATTGTATACTAAAATATGCTATTTATCTATAAAGTACCATGAAATATTCCTGGCAGCCACCTTGTTAGCTTTTGATAGGATCGCAGAATCCTTAGAGTTGGAAAGGATCTTTAAAGGTCATGTAGTCTGACTCCCTTGCAATGAACAGGGACATGCTCAGCTAGATCAGGTCCCTGTTCATTGCAGTGCAGTGTCTAAAGTTCATCTGTGTCTGAAGTTACATTCATCCATCTGGGAAGGCAAGGCTACTGCATGGAGCCTGTGGAGAATTTTGCTTCCTTAAAGGTACAGGAATGACAGAACTCACTGGATATAGATATTTCAGGTGCCCTCCTCATTCTGCTTATCTTAAGGCAGAAACTGCCTTCCACTGGCATATTATAGTCACACAATGAAAACATGGTGTGATGTCAAAATAATGTAGAAATGTTTTATTTGAAGTGGACACCTGCTCTCTAGGAGCTGGCTTGCAACCAATGATTCATTTCTCAGTTCAATTCAATTTAATAATATCTAATTGGCTTGATAAGCTGTACAAGAGCAGCCAAAGGATTACAGGCAGATCTTTCAGATACCTGTTATAGGATGGATCTAATATACCCATATGGGAAATATGGAGGAGTTCAGTCTCCAAAATGTATTTTGCTATTAGAGTCCACTCCAAATCTGATAGGAAATTCATTTATGTTTATTTTCTCTAGGCAACTCTGAGCAATCTTCCCTGATTTTGTGTTTGTGTAGATAGATAGATAGATATAGATATGTGTATGCTTTGTTTCTAACTTTGGTAAAATATTTGTCCCCCACAGTTTGAACTTCATAATGGAATTTACATTTTTGTCTTCCCAGTGTCCTTTTGTTTATGAAGTCTGTAAAAACTGGGTTGATTCTGTAGATTTCCCTAACTCTTTGGAGAAGTCATAGTCCAACATTTTGTATTCAGAACACCCTGTTTCTTATGAAGACTTCTTTGAGACAGATAGTATTTCTCTGAATAGTATGTAGTACTAAGAAGTCTTCTAAGAAGTCTTTCCAAAGAAGATTTGTTTATGAAAAATTAACCTAAATATTACATAATATGATTTTTTTTTTTTCAGTGTCTTTTTGTGAATTGAATATCAGTTGTGATGTCAGGACAGAGACATTTGTATTATGGTTAAAACAAACAAATTAGTAAACAAACAAGTAAACAAACTGAAGCACAGTTTGGAACGCATGGTTCATGTGTAGCATAATACAGATCAAATGTAATTTTATTTTCTTCTTAGTGACAACTATACTTTTGGAACTGTTCAGCAAAAAAAGGATGAAATATGCCAAGAGTGTTTACATCTAAACATGCCTAGTATTAGCGGTAGGTAACTAATTTTTCCCTTTTTTCACCTTTATTGTGTCTCTGATTACTTCAGTCTCTTCAGGAAAAAAAAAAAAAAAAAAAAAAAAAAAAAAAAAAAAAAAGGCCCTATCTAGTATATTTCTTAGTCTTTTTCTCATAATAAAATATAATAAAAGAATTTACTTCCATCTTCTAAGCAAAAGATAGTCTGTCTAACCAAATTGAAAATGAGAAGTTCTAAGTAATGCCAGACACAGAACAACTATTTGAATTGAACGCAGGAGTGTAAATGTCGCATCAAACAAAGTAAAATGCACAAGTACAATCATAGTAGGGACCAGTGATGATAATTTGGAAACACTGAGACTTGAAAGAGGCATCATAGACTTTGAAAGTTCCCTTTCAGACTACTGGATATGGAAAATCTGCTTTATTAGCATTCTTGTAATAACTCCTACATCTGCCTTGGTAAATACTATAGAGAGGGGACAGCTGTAAGATCTTATTGGATGCTGCTAAAGTGAATGTTAATGAGGTTCTTGAAGCAGCACTCCTAATTCCAATTGAGAATATTAAAAATATGAAGTCTTTTCTTTAAAAATAAAAATAGAAATAAGAAAAAGAAAAAGTATAGAAAGAAAAATCAAGCAAAAGTCTTATTTAACGTCTTTCTGCTATGAATTGTTAAAAACTGTTTCCTGGGGTCTTACACCACCTGATGTAAGTTCAGCTTCCTAAATACTGATTCTAATGGAAGAATTGGTGGATGTGAATGGTGGAAGAAAACAAACAAGCTACTTATCCCAAGTGTGCCGAAAAAAAAAAAAGAAATTTCTTGCTTGTGGCAAGATATACTTAATATTCCTCTGAAATAATATGAGAACTAGATGCTATAGGACTGTACTTAGAGCTCAAGAACTCATACTATTCCATAGACACAAGTGTAGCTTTATTCGAAGAAAAAATTGACCTTCACATAAACATTATAGCAACATATGCCCACCTGCAGAGATCCTTAACAGTAGTTCTAAGAGGGGTTGCTTGATCCTGACCCCTCGAAGGCTGTTCAGTATCGGTGTTATTCTGCCTCTCTCAGTACATGCTCAATGTAGGATGGAACAGAAAAACACAGTGAATTCTGTCAGCCAACTCTGTTCTTGCTGCCAGTATGCAAAAGACTCAAAGCAAAAAGGAAAGGATGAAAAAGTTTCCACTGCCATCTGTCATGGGGAGGTATTATGGTTAACAAAAGACACTTAATGAAGGCTATGAATGCAAGAGCCTAAGTGGCATTGATACTAAAGTGATTAAATCCCCAAAACATGTTCATTGGTCTGCTAATGTGTATCTTTTCTCACTTTCTCTTGTAAATATTGTAGCTGGGAATAACTGAAAAAACTATCATTGAAGACTTTACTCATTTCCTGATTTCACTTGTAAGATTCTCAGAAATCCGTGTATCAGTGAACCACTTACTATGATTCACCCTTTGAGCTATGCTGTCAGAATGCCAACAGGACCCTTTTTAAGTATGTAGAGTGTTTTTGCTCATTCTCAGAAAGAAAAGGGAAAAAAGGGTAGAATTAGAAGATAAGAATCCTTTAATACTAAATTAGTTGTCCAACATTCCTACTCTGAAAAGTCCAGAGCACTTTCTATTTCATTTACATTATTATAAACCCATTTACCTGATGATTTACAGTACTGTATCCAAGTGAAGGAGATGCAAGAGATAGGTAAATAATCATTATTTACCTATAAATTAGTCTATGAATTAACAGATCTATCACTATGGCAATGATTTCCAGCAGCTCAGAAAACTCTGTCAAAAATAAATTCTTTTTCTCTGAAGTGTTTTAATAAGGCTTCAAGAATCCTGTTTGCCTTGAGGACAGTTTTTTTTTTGTTTGGTCTGTTGGTTTTGGTTTATTTTTATTTTTGCATCATCCTATATAATGTCCCACTTTCCTTAGCACATCTAGAAAGTGCAGGTTTCTCTTTTATAGTAACATGGAACTTAACCTACTCTCTAAAATGTGGTAACATGGTGGACTCAGTCTGGGAAGAGAACTAATTCATGGCATCATATGAATGGAAAAAAAAAGGAAAAAAAGAAAAAAAAAAGAAAAAAAGAAAAGAAAAGGGCATCTTTCCAAGAGAAACATCTGAACTGGGAAACTGGTGTCTATTTTTCATTACATTAACACGAGCATGTGATAAAATTAGAACCAAACAAAAATAGAAAAAGGCCCACAACATGATTAACACTCTCTCTGGGGGCAGGGAGGCATTTCTTCCCTAGATAAAGAACACTGGAAAAGATCACCATAGGGACTGTGCTCATGAGACACCATGAACACCATGTTCAATGAAAACTCTTCTCAGAGACAAGGAGTGAAGCACCTCATACATCCATGTGGATACTCATCTCTTCTCATCATAGGCACAACAATAGCAAAAGTTACACTATCTGCAGAGTTGGAATTCACCTTTGGCTTCCTTAGATCTCTATTTTCAACACAACAGAGATTACTATTCAACATTTTGCTATCCCACAAGAGGTTTTTATAACTGTGCTTCAGGGTTGTTTTTCCCCTAATGAGTCCTTCTTCTCTCGCCTTGACCAGGACCAGCAAGAACTTCAGGAAAAAAAGACAATGTCTCTGCTAAGATCACCCTGCGTAAACCCTTTATGGTTGTTTAGCTGGTTATGGCATGCCAATCTCTAAACTTTCTTGGGAAGTTACTGAAGAATCCTTAGGAGTTCTTGGTACTCTGGTGCACGCAAATATTGACTGAACTTTCTTTCATAGGTTGTATACTGGCCAGTGTTCATTAGTAATAGGGAAGCAGTTCTCTATCCTGAATAATGAAAACTTCAGTGATTGCTCATTTTCACCCTAGAATTGAAAGCCAGCATTAATGGCTATGAGCACTGCTGCCTTCAGTCCAAAAAAATGTGCTGATTTTTTATTACTGACTTCCAAATGGCCCTTAAATTACAACCTGAATTTGCCACACAGTTTCAGGATTAAGCAGCCATCTGAGAGTATAGCTGCTGAACAAAGATTGGAGAACCCAAAAAGAGGGAAAATAATAGCCTGCAGGTGCATTCATAATTCTATTTGCATCTCTCTTGATCTCCATCTGAACACATATGTTCAGGAACTCAAGCAACCTAATTTTGCATTGGTCATACAATTTGTGCTCTGATAAAAGATTATATTTATTATATGAGTGTCATTAACTTGGAGGATGCTTATCTTTAATACTACTGGCAGTCAGCCTGTCTCAGGTGGCTCTAAGCCATGCCCAGCAGATCTGGCTGAATTTATTGTCCATAACCACTATTTTTATCAGGATTTATCACATGTTACTGTGATTATTAGCATCCTTGATTACCTCTTCATCTTCATTAGCTTGAAACACAATTTTGATGTGTGAGATCTCCATAACGAAGGACATTTGACGAATTTAGTGTGTAAGATATCCTTTACAAAGGCAGTGAAGAACAGTATACAAACAACTGTCCACATCACATCAGTTTTTTTTACATACTCAAATTTTGTGGTGAGATTGCCACTCAGGTATTTGAATTTTAAGAATACTGTTTGTTTTTTAATTCTGATGACTATTCTATTCCATTTAGTACCCATCATTATATGCCTGTGTTGTATCCTTTACTTAGGAATTGTATCTAGAGTTAGTGGTGTCTGTGTTTTAGAAGGATTTAAAAAATTATCAAGATTTTTCTCTCTCCAACTGCAACGAATGAAAAAATGTTGATTGGTTGATGAACTGCAGAATTTTCCTTCTGAAAATAATCCTGATCCAGTGCAGAAGTAATAAAGAAAAAAAAAAAAAAAAAAAAGGGAGCAGCAGAAGCTTACCTAAAGCCAGATAATCTATTAATGTTTTAGATAAATGAATGTCAACTTCCATTCATTCTCTTATGTTCTGAAATGGCTATCCAGAAACCTCTGCAAAGCTACCCCACAGTCCTCTATTAGATTCCAAGGGAGCAGCAGAAAAAAAGCAGGCTTGCTCTGGTATATTGAAGTGACTTTTTATGAGCCTGATGCAGTTCTGTATCAGGCCTTCCTTATGCTTCTTTGTCTGTACAAATTCGCCTGTTGGCTCATGCAGAAGACTGCAAAACTTCTAGAAGTAAATAAAATATTTAGACAATACCTGGTGAAAAATGCATCCTGAAACATAGCCACATTTTCTATATCTGTAACAGTAACAATGATTGTTACTTTAAAGCATATTGTGGAATAAAAAGAAGTCTTTTACTTAACTTCTCTCCTCTAGGAGAGTGTATTCTTATTGCAGAAGGCAATAAACATTCTTTGAAAGACCGTGAGAAACTAAGGCCTCCTGTTCTCTATGTGGTGCTGATGGCAAGTAAGATGTTTCATAATACTCCTACAGGATTTGCATTTGGATATTTCTGTTCTTTGGAAATGTGATTCATTTCACTGCTATGCAGGGAAAATCATCTGTAGATCTATGAACCTCCTCTGGAGCTACCCAAGTGAACACACATCTCAGTCTCCTTGACTCAAGGAACTTGTTTTCCTGTTCATCATACCAAAAATACCACAATGGCAGCTATACCCTGAACTAGCTGTGAGCATGGCTACATGCAGACATAGAGCTCATAGGAGAATATGGAAAAAGCACGTTTCTCACCACTGTGCATGAAACGTTATTTGGGACAAGAGGCAGTGTTAACACAGAGGGTAAATCTCTGGTTACGGTAAATCCACCTCTGGTTATGTCCAGGACCATGTAAGAAGCAAAACTACTGTAGACAGGACATGATTTAACTTCTTATTTTCTTTTGAGCTGCTCCTCTCCAAGTACAGTAAGGATCAAAGATTAAATAGCTGTTGTTTGAGAACAGTATTTATTTATAATGTGGATATATATTTATGTGTACATATATGCATATGTTATATGTCTCTATGTGGTCATGCACGAATACATCAATTACATTTCTCCATTGAATGGACAGTCCTTTTGAAAGTATCTCCCTATTTCTCATCTTTTGCAAGAAAATAAATGTACACATAAAAAATGCATTCCTACATTACTCACTAGCTACCTTCTAAAATCTCTTTCCTTTATTCTTGAAACTTTTTGCAGATTTTAGACCTAAGGAAACAAGCCTCATAGTTTCTGTCATACTTTCTGCAGGTTTCCAGCAATCATCACGTTCCCAGTCCCTATCTACTTACTGTTTAAAGTACTAATTAATTCCAGCCAAGTCTGCTACAGAAACAGGCAACAGAGCCATCCACTTCTTATCAAGTTTTTGTAGAAGACAGGAAGTACAAAAATGGCACCTTAATGAATGGAAACATAGTCTGCACCCTCAATGACCATCAGGAAATAGAGTTACAAAGCAGAATGTAATAGAAATTAAGGCTTATTTCTATGTAACAACCCTCAGAGTGTTTTCTTCATCATCTGTTTATATGGAATGCTTATATATTTGTTCTCTTTAAGCTTTACCTCCAGCATCTGAAATTATTTCACTGTCATTCTGGATACATTGACTAGTTTTGCTCCAGTTCTTCCTTCCTCGCCTGGCAGTTTCTTACGTATGTGCCTTCTCCATAGCTATAAATAGCCAAACAGAAGAAGGCTGTAATGGCCACTGCCCTGTCAAACAGAATAAAAATTACAGCTGATGGATAAGGAAAAGAATCAAACAACAAAATTGTACTAATGAATCCACCCAGTAGTCTGCATTGTTTTAGTTTGCTTGCCACTTGGATCTTAACAGCTACCAGACCACCTGCTTTCTGCACTGCGGCTCAGCTGTTCTTCACAAATTTCAGACATTTGTGCCAGCAATTAAATTGTGCCAGCAAAGCAATATTAAATTTATTTATTACAGAAAGGAGCTAAAATAATTGATCAGATCTGAGTGGATCGTCATTGTGTTTTTGAATATAATGAAAATGAGAACTGGATCAGGAGGAGGAAGAGGAGACATCAGTTAAAAAATATATCTATACTGGAGTCTCAAAAACCATTAACATTGATTTCAATCCAAGACATAGGGTCTGGCTGGCAAAAAGTGTGGAAGAATAATTAAAGAGTTTTATTTTTTCCCCCCTGTAGAATACAATAACAGATCTGCAAGAAGTCAAAGTAAATAGGATATAATCACTCCACAGAGCTAAAAAGTGTTATGAGAACCTATTTATGATACTGCTTTTGTTTGGTCTCCTTTTTGATCTTTGCTTGTGTGTTTAAGGCTGAATATTTTCTCTTAAGAGAAAATAATTCAATATTGGAGCTGGAATTCTTTCTGTCTCCTCAAGCCACTCTCTCTATAGGTTCTAAAGCATGTTGAGTTCCTATTGATGAAGATGGTTCAGTAAGCCAGGTTCTTCACAGCTGGACTCTGCTCACATAAGACTAACTTGGATTAACTTTAGTTTGATGTTTGCAATATCCTTGACACAAGTAATGTAAATGTTCTATTCCTGAATCATATATGTGTCACTTCTGAGTCAGCTCATTCCATGGACGCTGAAGTATTTCTTCCATGTTCTTGCAAGTTAGTCTTTTTTTCCTGCTGTTTATTTTTATGTCTGTAAGGTGTATTTTAATGACTCAAACAGGATAGACTTATCAGGCAAAAATTAGTCACAGAATTAATGGACATTCTTAGAAGCCTCACTGTAGATTGAATTCAACAAGATTGTTGGTCTGCTAGGCACTGCCATAGAATCATAGAATATTCTCTGTTGTAAGACCCACAGGGATCATCCAGTCCCACTACTGGCTTCACACAGGACTACCTAAAAATTTAGCCATATCACTGAGAGCAATTTCCAAACTCCAGCAGGCTTGCAGCTGTGACCACGTTCCTGGGGAGCCTGTTCCAGAGCCTGACCAATCTCTCAGTGAAGAACATCTTCCTGTTATCCAACTTGACTTTCCCCTGACACAGGCCCTGTGCCGGTGTAGCATTACTTTGGACACTAGGTACAGGTCTGAGTACCACAACATAAGCAGAACATAAAATTATTAAAGATTGCCCAAAGCAGGACTACAAAGATAAGGAGGAATCTGGAGGGAAAGACACATGAGGAGCAGCTGAGGTCTCTTGGTTTGTTCAAATCAGAGCAGAGGAGGCTGAAGGCAGACTTCATGGCAAAATACAGCTCCTCAGAAGGGGACCAAGAGGGCAGGCTCTTTGTTTTGTTTTGGTTTTTCTGTGACAGTGATAGGACCCTGCTTATATCTGTGAATAACTTTCAATATTGCAGCCACACCATTTCCAAGGATATTTTTTTCAGTGAAACGTAAGAGTGAAATTGCATGATACAAAACTGAAATGTAATTCCACCTCCCTAAAAAAGGAAAATAATCATTTTTTACTTCCCTCTCCTCAGATCCTTGAACACATACTTACAGCTCCACTTCTCCCTTTTGTTGGATTTTTCTGATTTCAATCTACTCAATAGTCCTGCAGAAAACCCCCAAGCTCAAGAGATTTGCTTGTTTATTTGCAATATTTTTATTTATTTTATTCATTTAAAAATGTATTTCGTCTAATGAGTTGAAGCAGCTCACCGAGGAATCCAATGACCGCTGAGTTGCCACAATGAAAGCAGTGATGGAAAGAGACAGCAACAAATGTTTACTTTCTCCCAGAGATGCTGTGCAATGTCTTCTTTAGTATTTGTGGCACTCTGACAACTTCCTTGCAAATAAAACAATCCCTTTCATAAATACCTTTGAAGTGCTTGGAAATTTCTGCAAATACTTTTGAAGTAATTCATATTTTTATATTAAAAATATATATATGTTTTTCTTTCATCTTTTACTGCTTATGCTAACATTCACTTTTTCTACAAAGTTTTTGGACAGTGCTTTCCAAAAGCCTTTAGATATCATGCCAGTTTAATTATCTCTGTGAAATATAGACATTCAGATGGGAAGGAACACTGGGAGCAATACTGTGATTTGTTCAAAATTCCATAGATCCTCTGAATTCTTCTCCAGTGTGTCGACATGTTCCTCTCAGCAGTAGTTTCCTTGTATTTTCATCACTGTAATGGTCTCTCTCTCTCTATGTAGAAATAGTTCTGAAAATAATGACCTAGGAATATTTAATTCATGCTTCTAAAGAAATAGAGTAGGCATCACTTAAGTCTTTTTATATCCCCACTTAAGATTCTAAGTGAACTTTAAGCCATGCACTGGAATTTACAGTGTTATCTGTAGGGCAAAAATCTCAAGGATTTCTATTCTTCTTATAGTTGTTGTGAATTTAGTAGAAAGATTAGGACAAAATAATCCCTTATATTCTCTAAGCACTGACTTGATTCACACCTTGTCAGCCTTAATTCCACTAGTTAATGTAAACTAACTGTCCAAGCTCTCAGAGTATTATGTTCTCAACACATGGGACAACACTTGAAGATTTGAGCTTTACCAGGCACATAGTTTAGCTAGTCTGTGTGTGCCAAACCAATTAAACACCAGAACCTTTCTTGCTTTTTTTTCTAAAACCTATTTACTTTGTTCAGATGAAAAATGTAATTTAAGGTGTTGCTGCCTCTTATGTTGGAATTGGTTATTGGAAGACCTCCACATCTGTATCAGAGATGCCACTGGTCTAAAACCTCAGTCTGTGGTCAAATAGCTCCTAGGGATCATTTTAATTTCTTTCATTTGTTTCTCCCATTGCTAGAATCTCAAGACAAACAGCATTTAAGAAATGCTGCAAGACTCATAACTCCTGCCGGAATGCTGATTGTAGGCATGAGAAGTCAAGTTAGTTGTTATTTTTGTGTCTAGTTATTTCATATGACCAGTGAGAAAAGTATATCCTTAGACACACATTCAGGTCATTTATAAGAAAAGCAATGCAAATACAGACATAATTTTGCAATGTGAACATTCTGCAACATGTCCCTGGTGGATATATTTGTTGCATTTGTAATATTCGAAGTATTCTTCTGTACATGCATTAATCCTGCATCAGATACCAACCATATCTTTACCAATTTGACTTAAAATATATGGGAAAAATGACATACACATTTGTTGTTTCTTCTCTTTATTAGATAAAAATCAACTGTTGTATTGTGTGAAAGTTCAATGACTCTCCATTCCCCAGCAGAAGTCGAGCAGGGGAGGCAGGCGACCATTGTGGCTGTGCAAGGACCTGTAACTTAAACTGAGAGAAAAGAGGGAAATGTACAGAAAGTGGAAGCAGGGTTGTGTATCCTGGGAGAAATACAGGGCTGTTGTCCATGTGTATAGAGATAGAATTAGGAAAGCCAAGGCACAGATGGAGCTGAACTTGACGAGGGATATGAACGATCGCAAGAAGGGGTTCTACAGGTATGCAGGCAGGAAGAGGCAGGCCAAGGAGAGTGTTCCCCTTCTGATGAAAGGTAATGCAGAGCTGGCTTCCTCAGACATAGAAAAAGCTAAGGTACTCAGTGAATGCTTTCCTCAGTCTTCATGAGTGGTCAGGCTTCCTATGTCTGCCAGGACCATGAGCCTCCAGGTGAGCGTGTGGGGAGTGGTTTTTGTCCCACTGTAACTGTGGAACAAGTCCAAGTCCTCAGGTTCTGAATGAGATGGCTGATGTGGTTGCCGAGCTGCTTTTCATCACATTTGAAAAATCATGGCTGTACAGTGAAGTCCCTAGTGACTACAAAAAGGGAAACTACACCCATTTTTAAGAAAGGGAGAAAGGAAGACCTCGGGAATTACAGACCAGTGAGCCTCAACTCTGTGGCAGGGAAGATCATGGAGCACGTCCTCCTAGAAGCTTTTAAGGTACATACAAGATAAAGAGATGACTTGAGACAGCCAAGTATGGCTTCTCCAAGAGAACATCTTGCCTAACCAATCTGGTGGCCTTCTATGATGGAGTGATGACTTTGGTGAACAGGGTGAATAGGTGGTGAATGTCATCTACGTGGACTTCTGCAAGGCATTTGACATAGTCCCTCACCACATCCTTCTCTCTAAATTGGAGAGGAGTGGATTTGAAGGAGGGACTGTTCAGTGGATTTGGAATTGGCTAGCTGGTTGCAGCCAAATGGTTGTGAGCAATGGTTCTGTGTCAGGGTGGAGTCCAGTCACAAGGAGTTTCCCTCAGGGGTCAGTCCTGGGACCAGTTGTCTTCAATATCTTAATCAATGACACAGACGATGGTGTCAACTTCACCCTCAGCAAGTTTGCGGATGACACCAAGCTGAGCAGTGCAGTTGCTCCTTCCAGTTCCCTACTAAACTGAAGGGAAGCCATGCAGAGGGACCTGGACAGGCTGGAGAAGTGGGCCTGTGAAAACCTAATGAGGTTCAATAAGACCAAGTGCAGGGTGCTGCACTTGGGTCGGGGCAATCCCAAGTATCTATACAAATTGGGGGAAGATCTCCTTGAGAGCAGCCCTGCAGAGAAGGACTTGGGGGTCCTGGTGGACAAGAAGCTGGATATGAGCCAGCAGTGTGTGCTTGCAGCTCAGAAGGCCAACTGTGTCCTGAGCTGCATTAAAAAAGGGATGGCCAGTAGAGAGAGGGAGGTGATTGTCCCCTGCTGCTCGACTCTTGTGAGGACCCATCTGCAGTACTGCATCCAGGTCTGGGGCCCCCAGTACAGAAAGAACATGCAGCTCTTAGAGCGGGTCCAGAGGAGGGCCACTGAGATGATCAGAGGGCTGGAGCACCTCTCTATGAGGAAAGGTTGAGGGAACTGAGATTGTTTAGCTTGGAGAAGAGAAGGCTCCAGGGAGACCTCATTGCAGCCTTCCGGTACTAGAATGGGGCATATAAACAGGAAAGGGAATGGCTGTTCATGGGGGTGGATAGTAACAGAACAAGGGAGAATGGTTTTAAACTGAGACAGGGGAGGTTTAGGTTAGATATTAGGAGGAAGTTTTTCACAAAGAGGGTGGTGACGCATTGGAACAGGTTGCCCATGATGGTTGTGGATGCCCCATCCCTGGAGGCATTCAAGACCAGGCTGGATGCAGCTCTGGGCAGCCTGATCTAGTGGTTGGTGACCCTGCACATAGCAGGGGGGTTGAAACTAGATGATTAGTGTGGTCCTTTTCAACCCAGGCCATTCTATGATTCTATGATTCCTTCTTTCTGAGTTATGAGTCAGTCAGTAACACTTTGCATGTAACTGTTAAACACTGGAAGAGAAACTTAGTGTTCATAAAATGGACAATTGCAGCATGAGGAGTAAAAGAAGAAAGATAAACTTTCAAGACATTACTGCAGTCTGCCTGTCTCTTTGGAAATTATTTTTACCAGAGTATGACTATACTTTAAGGCAAAATCACTTGACAAGTATGTGGCCTAACAGCTAGTATTTTACCTCTCTGACAAAAGAAAGAAGTATTTTGATGCAAAACATCTATACCTAATATCACAGGTGAGTTCATCAGGTCTGTTGAATTTTGGCTCCTCTTCTTCACTTTCATCTGCCTAGAGCACATCTTGGCATGATTCCTTGACATATAATTTACATTTACATCAGTCTGAGAACAAATGAGTGATCTCTGAGCACACTGGAGAAAAATAAATACACTGATTAGTTAGTCCAGTTTTGATTTGCTGTCTGAAGACTTGAGGAGCTCAAGGGGATATTTTAATAACAATTTCTTACATTGTATTAGAATTTTTATCTTTTGATCCAGAAACAAAGACTTAATTTATAGCCTTTTGGCTTCATAATAGTGGATTTTATAGACGTAGTGAGCACTAGATTTACACCCAGACCAGTTGTTGAAGCAGCCATTCTGATTCTGTAAATACATGCCTATGTAAATGAATTTACTTTTAACTCTTCCTCTTCTGAAGATTTTATCTTGCACAGAAATGACTGAGTTGGACAAAAATGAATTGCTGAGTTTGGGATTAAGTCTGGATCAGAGTAAGTGGCACAAGTATCATAGGAACGTAGAATCATAGAATCTTTAGAGGTGGAAGAGACCTTTAAATATCATCTAGTTCAACTGCCCTACAATGAACAGGGATGTGCACAGCTAGATCAGGTTGCCCAGGGTCTGATCCAGCCTTGCCTTGAAAGTCTCCAGGGATGAGGCAACAGCTACATCTCTGGACAACCCATTCCAATGCCTCACAATCTTTACTGTAAAAGACTTTTTCCTTATGTTCAACCTCTTTAAGCTTGAAGTCACTTACCCTTGTTCTACCACCACATATCCTGTTAAAAAGTCTGTCCCGTTCTTTCTTGTAGCTCTCAAAAAAATTTCATGAGACCTCAGACTCAAACTCTATGATGCATCATGCCATTTGCTTTTGATCAGAGCAATAAGCTGTTCTATAGTATTGAGACATAACCTCATCAGCACAGAAGCAATATTAAGTAAATGCGCTACTGTTAGTGTTATAGGACAAAAGCTTTGGGAAGGTAATATTTAGTGAAGTCAGGGTAAATGAGTTAGGAAACAAACCTTCCCAATTTTTAACATCTTTTGGCTCTACTCCAGCAGAACCAGCATTGAACAAATGGGCCTAAAGATATCTGTCAAATCTGTGAGTGCAAATATCCTGTGCACAGCAAGGCTTGTATGTTCAACAGTTGTTAAAAATGTTGATAACACAAATTGTACAGAATATATTTACTGTCTGTTAGACAACATACTGTCACAGGGAAATCACAAGAAGAGGCAGAGCAGGAATAGCAAAGGAATTTAAAGAGCCACACCAGATCAGCATCCTTTAAAATAAGAGTTGTTGTATCTACTTCTTTGGGATCTGCACCTGGACTTAGTAAATAATGTCTGAAGATAGGCTATTGTTTTTTCTTTATTGACCAAGTTCCTATTTCTTGGATTTAAATATAGATTCTGGCTTAGGCTTTTGTATTCCTTGGCAGCAAGAGAAATGTTGTCTACTGTCTTGTACTTGTTGTACCAAAGCAACCAGTTCATATTCCTTCTGTTTTCAGAGGAATCCCCAAGCCTCCCATTCATCTCAGGCAACAGCTGCGAAATGTCTGCCTTGTTAGAGCATTCCAGGCCTTCCACTCCTCTCCCCCTCTTCTCCCTCTGCTTACTTAACACCAGCTTCCTCTCTGTCCCTGTACATAATCTCTTGCCATCTGGAATAGAGTTCCAGTATCTGTCTCATCAATTCTCTGTCTCCTTTTGGGTCTCAACTGCAAACATATCTTCATTTCCCTGCCTGCATCTCTTGATTTTTTTCTCCCTCTTCTATTTTCTTCATTAGTGGCCTTTCTTCTCCTTAATATATTCTTCATGCAGCATCCTTGTGCCAGTGCTTGTCTGTAATTTACACAAAGTAATATCCATAGTCTTGTATTATTTAAACTTGTAAAGCATTCTGGGATACAATCAGAGAAAGAAGCCACAAAAATGAAGTTGCATTATGTTGTTGCATTATTGAAAGACCCTTTAGCTGAGTGTGTGCTATAGCCATCTCTTATTCTTTTTCTTTTTTTCTTTTTTCCTCCTTTTTTTTTCATTTCTTTTAGTAGCCACCTAGGATAAATCATCTCTCAAAATATAGCAAAATATATATAGGTGCACACATCCATACACTTTCAAATTTCAACTTGCTTGCAGAGAATGCAGATGTTGACAACTCCATTTCTAATCAAGAAAATTCAGTTGATTCATATTCCTCAGTCGATCTCTTACTGTTTAGACTACTAAAGCCTAACAAATGTTCTAGAAATGTGTTTTATCAGAGTTTGCAGCATATGCTTTCTACTAGTTGTGACTTGACACAAATACATCTGTTGTTTGGTAGTCAGAAAGTAATCCTGTCCTAGCTACCTCAAAGAAAAGCTGAAGCCTTGAAACAGAAGTTACCAAAAGGAAATGGGAAAAAGAATTCACAGAATCACAGAAAAACCAAGGTTGGAAAAGACCTTCAAGATCAGCCAGTCCAACCATCCACCTATCACTGATGTTACTCACTAAGTCACATCCCTCAACACAAAATCCAAACGTTCCTTGAACACATCCACCACCTCCCTGGGAAGCCCATTCCAGTGCTTGACTACTCTTTCAGAAAAGTAATATTTCCTAACGTCCAGCCTAAATCTCCCCTGGTGCAGCTTGAAGCCAATCCCTCTAGTTCTATCACCAGTTACATGAGAGAAGAGGCTGATCCCCAGCTCGCTACAATCAATAAAGTCTCCCCTGAGCCTCCTCTTCTCCCGACTGAACAATTCCAGCTCCTTCAGTTGCTCCTCGAAAGGCCTACGCTCCAGATCCCTCACTTGCTTTGTCAACTTTCTTTGAACCTGCTCCAGGGCCTCTGTGTCTTTCTTGCAGATTTGAAGTAATTCTAAGTAATTCTGAGGGTTTTACAACCTCCAGAAATCAAAGTGCATAGTCACACTGTTGGGCACAGGGAAAGAAGAAAGCACTTGGAGGCTCTGACAGTAAGATTTGTTAACTTGCGAATATAGCAGTATCACAGACAAAATTTGAATGAGATAGAAAGTTGGATTGCAAACAGGCATCAAAGAAGGATGAGGAGGAAAAGTCCATTCACTTTTCTCAAAGGTCGTATTTAGGGGATGTAGGTGTCTCCAGTGTCCAGTTCCAGTATCTCTATGACAAAGTTTTCACCTGGAAGATTTTGTCTAGACTGCTGGCCAAAACTGTACAGTTATGTTGCTGTCTACAGCAGGTCACAGTGCCTAGCCTTTAATCAGTTGTCAAAGGGCCTTGCAGAAAGGGAGAAGAGGCCAGGTGAGAATGAAACTTGAGAATGAATTTTGTCCTTCTGGACAATTGAACAACCCGACTGGATAATTACAAAGCAACAGCAAAGGCAGGCAGAATAAATATATATCTTAAAATCATTCTTTTCATTTCCCTTCCAGTTCTTTTTTTTTCTTTTTTTTTTGTTCCATAAGTTGCATAAGTCATCAATTAGGATAGAGGATCTTCAAAGTCTTTCATCACATTTCAATTTTGAATCTCTGTTTTCATTCCACCTTTCTGTTTCTCTCTTGTGCTCTTTTTTTTTTTTTCTTCTCATTTCGTTTGCAACTGCTTGCATGAAACTTATGTATATGTTTAATTTACTTTATGATTGCAGGTATGTTCTCATACTCTTTGGTAATTATCACTGAGGTAGAATGTGGTTGGCAATATTATATATATAACAATAGTTTGTCTTAACAAGAGTTTGAAGTTCTCTCCCTTTTCTGAGAAATTCTGTACAGCATTTGTCTGAACTTCACACACACAAAAAGAAATAACAGTAGAAAGGTCACTTTAGACCTATAGCCCAGCTGCTACTGGTGACAGGTGTCAGGTAATCAGTTGAAACAAGTCATTATAACTTCTAATAATTCAACACCTGAAGCTCATCTCCCTTCATTTTTTTGTACAATCTTTCCTGTAGTGTTAATACTGCAGAACATTTTATGGACGCTTTGATATTCTGAAGGTGAATTAGATGTTCTGAGGTGCACAGGGAAGTTGGAAAAATACATCTGTCATCAAGGTAACTTTTATAAAGAGGAGAACGTAGGAGTAAAGGTTAGAAAGGCAAAGTTACTGCCAAGAAGAATATGTTGGGAAAACATGCCCTGAAATTTATTATTTTAATGTAAAATGAGTTAAGAATTACCCAGCTATTAAAGCTGGCTCCTCAGCTAAAGACTGTTTAATCAGTAATAGTTGTTACTAAGAGAGCAACATGAGAGGAGGGGCAGAAAGGGAGACAAACAGGAAAGAGTCTGATATTATGGAGCTTGGGATTTGTATCTCAAATCCAAACTCGGCCAATTTAAGAGAAATATATCCATGAAGTGGTCAGTACTGTATATAGATCTGTATAAGTGATCCCATTTCTGACAGATAGTCAATACTGGAGAGAGGCCCAACAGAACTTCAAGTTGGGAAAGTCTTGAGTAAAATCAGGTGAGTTTTGTTTCCCAGTTAGAAAATACATTTAACAAATGACAGAGCAGTAAAGGCAAGTGTTCTGACTTACTGAGATTCAGTGTTACTTGGGCAGCAGTGAAGTAGACTGAGAGAGGCTTTTGTCTATACTTCCAAATAAAGCACAGTCTAACCAGCACTACACTGAGTTTGTATTCAAGTACACAGATGATGGTTCTTTTCTTAACAGTCATGTAACAGAAGCGGTGATGCAACAAATAAAAAATAAGCCACACAATTGCTCGTTATAGATGAACTGCAATGAGGACAAATTATTAGATGACATTTAACCTATGCTGACAATTTTGTTTGCCCTTAGAACATCACATAATTAAATGTGTATTTATTCTGACAAGCCAGATGGTTCTGTGGTTACTGTATGGGAGTCATGACATACCAGATCTATTCCTGGCTCTGCCGCTTATCCGTTCCATGGCCTTTGCAAATCACTTAACCTCTCCACACCTCCAAATTCCTTTTGTAATACCAGAAGAATAATGTGTTTTTCACTATGCAGAGGCTTTCTACAGTTCAGTATATTAAGATCTCTAGCTGTGCTATACTTAATGAGAGGACAGCAGACTTAAGCTTGTCTTAAGAACTACGTAATCAGTTGACATTAACAGGTCCACTTCTCCTGACTTAAATGGACTCTGACTAATTCTTACTGTTCAAGGAATTGCCTTATTTTGCTAATTTGAATAATTCACTGGTTACATTTTTCTGTTAAGATCCTATTTTTCATAGTTTTGTTAATAAATTATTAATAGTTTCTTAAAGTTTAATGACTTGCTGTGAAATCATAGAAGTCAATTGATTTACCTACAATCATTACTAAGAGAGCCCTCAAAATTCAGAAGTGTTTCCAAGTTGTTTCGTTAAAAACTCTTATTGCTGTGTCAGTATCTATCATAGCCCTTAAAATGTTTTAGAAAACCACTTACATATTTTTATTAAAATATAGGGACCTGAACCCTAATATGACTCTTGGATTAAACTTTGTTGATATTCCACACGTAATTACTTTTAGTTAATAATTTACATTAACTTTCATGTTGACTACATTGGTATATGTAATGGAGTTTATTTTTTATCACAGCAGAAGATATTCAATTGTTAATCAAATGAGCAGTGGTCATTTGGAAATGAATAACACTTTAAAAAACATGTTAATTCTAGTGAGATACATTTTTCGTGTAGTTTTTCAGCTTGATGCCTTTTTTTTAGTAATAACTTTTTCAAATTGAAGAAACTTTATTTTAATCCCACCATTTTCATGAGATGTTTCTATAGCTTTGAAACTTACCTTTGTACTGGTGTTGTTGAGGGTCTTTTTGCTTCCATATTTGAGAGATTTCTCTTTCCAAACTGGGACATGTATCAGAACCAAGAAAACATCAGAACCAATCCTTCCACATGTTGCATAATGTATTTTCCAGGAAACTTACTGACAGAATGGACAAATTCTACGTCTTGTGGCAAGCTATAGGTAATATAATCAGTTTACTGAAAGCAAATGTACAAAGTAAATTTTCTGAGGAAAAAAGTCTGAATGCAAAGCTATAGTTTTAAATGGTTCAAGAACGGCATTTGATGAGAATTTTCTCTCCATTCCTTCATAACCTGCTTTCTCTAGAAACATGGCCTCAGAGATATTCGTTTATAGTAATTTAACCTTACCAAATGAAGGTACATGAAGTAAATACGAAAATAAATCAGAACTTGTAGACTTGTGCCCATCTCTACTCCTTCTCTCATCTTCCTGTCTTGTATTTTTGTAATTTTTAGATATTTCATAATTATGTTGCACATTTATAAATTATTCCTCTGTTCTGCAGCTTTTATCAGTCACTACTTCAGCAATAGATAAGTCTCTCAAAATAATATGTGTTTATTTATGAGCAGATCTTCCAGTAAATATATATAGACTGCAAAGTCAAAGCAACTAATTTTTTTTTCCCATGTTTTACTGATGTTGGAAGCTTTTCTTTGTAAACTTTAAAAATATTTTCAGATGTTATTACTTTCTTACATAAACTTAACCTTAAATACCATTATGTCCACATTTGGAAGCTGAGCATTAAAGCATGCAATTAATTGTTAACAATTTTCTCTTAAATAGTTCTGCAATGTAGTTATTTGCCTGCTAGAAAATGATGCTGTTATGGATGTGTCTTTTGCATACAAAAAAAAAAAAAAAAAAAAAAGAAAGCAAAGTTGAAATACTTTCTGAAAACACTTTCTACTTCCTGTCGCTATGGATACTTGCTTCAACATTTTTTAATTAAAGGAATAGATTTTAGTATGGCCTTTTATATAAAAGAATGAAAAACATAAGCAGAAGGCTTTACAGTATCATTGACGATTACTAGATATCTGCAAGAACATAGCTTAGTTTATAGCACATTGCATTGTAATTAGTTATTGGAACTTAAGCTGCATATGAATTGGTGGGGCTAATATCAGATTAGATATATGTTGAAAACTTCTGTGTTTCATTAAGTGGACAGATAGCTACATGTCTGCATGGGCCTAAGATGTATAACAGAGTGTTAGTAATATCCTCAGGAATCCAGTTTTAGACTGATTTAAACTCTTGGGAGCAAGTAGTTCCATCAGCAGTACTTGGGCTTTCAATCAATATGTGCACAGCTGTAGTAGGCTTTCATTTACCCTGAGCATACTAATAATGAATCACTACACTAGATCACTGGCACCAAGCCTAAACAACATTTGGCTCTAGAACAAAATATCGCACCGACTGTGGATGAGTAGATCTGGTGTTCTGACAGATTCCTACCTGATATTTCATTCCTTTTTATCACTTAACTGGGATTTAAAATGACTGTAAGATGGCAATCCCATGATCTCAGTGCTCTTCATCAGCAACACTACAGAATACTATTCTAGTAACACAGAGATGCTCTTTCTAGCATGTGACTTCTCCAACCCACATGGACTTCCATTTCTTCAGAATTATGGGCATTATTCAACTTTATGCTTTTAGACAGCATTTTTCCAGTCATTCTCAAGAGCTTGCTTTGTATATGGTACATCCTTGAGGTAATAGTATGTTTCTATTTTATTTTTTCTTTTTTATATTGATGGTGGCAGCCATTTTTCCTCAGGAAAATCATTGGCATTTGTGAGAAAGATGTGGATTAATCTTTTTCATGCACCTGATAATAAACAAGTGATATATTGATGTACTGACACAAATGACTGTTGATGCAGTCTATCTACACTTCAGCAAAGCCTTTGACAATGTCTCCCACAGTATTCTCCTGGTAGCCCATGGCTTAGACAGGTACACCCATTGCTGGATGAAGAGCTGGCCGAATGACTGGGCCCAGAGAGTAGTGGTGAATGGAATTAAATCCAACCAGCAACTGCTCACAAATGGTGTTTCCCAGACTTCAGCATTGGAGTCTGACTTGTTCAATATATTTACCGATTATCTGGATTGAGTGCACACTCAGTAAGTTTGCAGATGATAAAAAGTTGGGAGAAATTATTGATCTGCTTGGGATCTGGAAAGGCTGGATAGCTGGGCTGAGGCCAGAGCATGATGTTTAACAAGACTAAGTACCAGGTACTGAGCTTTGGCCACAACAACCTCAGGCAATGGTACAGTCTTGGAGCAGAGTGAATGGAAGACTGTATAGAGGAAATGGTCCTGGGGTTGTTTGTCAACGTTCAGCTGAATGTGAGCCCAGCTCAGCAGTGTGTCCAGGTGGCCAAGAAGGCAATGGCATACTGGTTTGTATAACAAATAGTGTCACCAGCAGGAGAAAGGAATTGATCATCCCTCTGTACTTAGCATTGGTGAGGCTGCACCTCAAACACTGGCCCTTCACTACAGGAAAGTCCATAGTGCACATTTATAGATGGACAATGAAGCTGGTGAGGGGTCTGGAGCACAAGTATGGGGAGCAGCTGAGGGAACTGGGTTTGGAGAAGAAGATGCTCAGGGGAGACCTTATCACTCCCTACAGCTACCTGAAGGGAGGTTGTGGCGAATGAGGGTCAGCCTCTTTCTCCCATGAAACTAGCAATATGACTAGAAGGAATGGCCTCAAGTTGCACCAGGAGAGATTCAGGATGAACCTTAGAAAGAACTTCATCTCTGAAAGAGTGATCAGGTGCTGGAATGGGCTGCCAAGGAAGTTAGTAGATTCAACATCCCTGGAGGTATTCTAGAAACATTTAGATGTTGTACCGATGAACACTGTTTAGGAAATATTGGTGATAAGTGGATGGTTGGACTGGAGGTCTTTCCAAACCTGGTGATTCTATGATTCCATTAAAAAAATATCATACACTAGAATTTAGTGCTAGAAACAACTTGGTGAGTGCTGTAACTAATAGGCAGAATAGGCAGTTGCACTCTGCTTTCCAGACAGACCCAGGAGTAACTTCAGTGAAATTAATATACTGATCAGCTTTTATCATATTAAAACCAGATTTACAAGAAATTATTTTCCTTCAGAAAGTTTCTCTGGAAATCCCTAGTAAAGGTTGATTTAAAAAAAAAAAAAAAGAAAAAGAAAAAAAAAAAGAGAAAAAAAGAGAAAAAAACAAAACAAAACAAAATCATATTAATTTTTTAGCAGATTAGCTCTCCTTTTTTTTTTCCCTTGGTCTCAGAACAGAATGCCTTTTCCCTTTAATTTCGTTTCTAGCCATGTTTTGAAGATGAGTAAGATTCATCTCTCCTTAAGAAGATGCAACATGAAAGAATTTTCGGAAGGGTAAATATAAAGTTTCATTATACAATACTGGATGTTAGATATAATTTTTGTGAACTTGCATAAAATGTTTAGGTTTGACAAAAACATTCTTGCAAATCAAAGTAATGGTGGATGCAATTAAGGAGAATCTAAAATGGAACAAAGTGTGTCCTAGGAATTTGTTTGAACAGAGATAAAATATTTTGTATGGCAAGTATTCAGCACTTATTACAAACTTGTCAGAACAAAGACTGTGATTCTTCCTTCATTTGTATTATTTATAACTGAAAATACTTTCTTTGAGATGAATGGAGTATCCTGGTGCAAAACCAGTGTAATTAGCAGAGAAATCAAGCTGCATAATTTGTCTTCATTTCTTGATAATAAAATTGCTTTATTTTATTTTAATTCTAGAAGAAAATGACCCAACACGTTTCCTCAGACATACAGATATGTGCTTCTTAAACTGATGTCTCCTTTGGTACAAACTTCAGAAGCTTTACCCTTGTGTTCAACAAGACTTTGGGAATATTCAGAAGCTGTCTCAAACAAATTAATCCTTTGGGAGATAAGAATCTAACTATTAGAAATAATTAAAAAAAAAATAATCATTATCCACTACTTTCTTTCTCTGAGTATGTTTACTTACAAACGAGCAGCTCTTCAACCTATTGCATTTTGGGTAATATGTTGATGTATTTTCTGGTATTCCCAGGAAATTAGTGTAACTTTAAGGAACAGTTAGTTCTAGTTCTAGTGGGATCTGCAAAAGTAAAAGCAAAGTTTGCTGAACTGATGTGTCATGTACTATCATTGAAACTATGTTGGTACAGTTTTCTCAAGCAGAGATTTTAGGTGTATATTAACTGTTTCCAAACAGAAACTGTTATATCTGTTTCATGGCCTGGAGATGCTCTGAGAGTTTGAGTAATATCATGCTTCCCCGGAGGTCTCTGTACCCATTCACCATTGCCAGCAGCAGTTAATCCATCAAGAACATCCTCCTGGGAACAGCATTCCTCCAGCAGAACTTGACTGAGTGATATATTTTCTCTTCTAAGGATTGACTCCTGGATCTAATAAATCACTGTTTACACTTCAGCATTTTCAAAACACTTGCTAATACAAAGGGGAAGGCAGTAGGTCATGAAGCTCTGTTAAATAGTATACTTTCAACTCTACCACAAATGAAAGTAAAGATGATACATCAGATATGGAAACCACTTTCTTCTTCAGTTACTCATCTTTCATTTTTTTCCCTCACTGTAAAAGGCTATATCTTTTGTATTTTAGAAAGATACAAGAAAGTAAATAATGTTTATTAGATGGAAACTCTAGAAGAATGTTCTGTAGATTATTTTTTTAATTCATTATTTTCCCTCTTGTACTTGTGTGCAATCCATGAGAGATAAGCAATAGGTAATCTAAATCAGCCCAAATCTATATTTGTTCCAGTGAGTAAGAGCATCATGTTAGGTAAGTATGGACTTTCTTAATGCTTTCTTAATGCTTTCTGAGTCTTCTTAGAAGATGAGAAGGGATAACCTTGCTGGCAGCTGAAGAGGCATTGATATCAGCAATACATTTTTGTCTTTCCTCTTCATTCATCCAAGTTGCTGTTGTATCTGAATTGGATATGGCACAAAGAAAACTTAACCTAAAAATATCTAGTATGCCAAGCTGTATTTTTGAACAGCAAGAACATGTTCATAAGAGCTAGAGAAAATATCCTATGGCCGTGACAGCATTCCAGTCACTGTGTGTCCTAGCTACTTCTTCCTTTCACTTTAAGAAGGAAGTTAATACTGTCTGCACTGCTTTCCCATGGATATTTTATCATTCTTTTGAAATTCACAAGGGAACTTCAAACAAGGTCCAACTTTAAAAATGTCTCCTGAAAAATCCAGAGCAATTCAGAAATAGGAAGTGCGTAGAAGACCTTAAGACATAAAATGCACTATTAGATGAAAATAGAGAAGAGAAATGGATGATAGATTAGTCTCTCCTTATGCAGACACCTGAAGTTATGCATGCATGCACAGAGAGACTGTCCAATGATTTTACCAGAAGAGCCCTCAGTTTATCCACTTGCTCCTCCAAAGCTGCTGCTAGATGAATTAGAATTATTTATACTAGAATTATTTATGTAAATGTGATTTCAAATATAAACAACAACTCAATCTCTTTTTAATTTCCATTGAGGTGCAGCCATATTTAATCTTGCAGTGTCAACTCTTTCTGAAAAACAAATGCAAGTCATGCTTTTATATATAAAATATTTGCTAAAATGGGAACAATAAAAATTGTCTTTTTCACAAATCTATTCCATCATGACAGAAAGGCATCTTCTGAGGGTGAAGCAATCACTGAATTCTTTCTTGGTTACTATTATCTTCTTGAGATCTATAAATCTGGGGTGAAAAATATATGGATAACTATATGCTACATCAATCAAGTGTAGTCTTGCAAACATTTATAAAGTTACATGTACACAGAGGTGAATTTTGCACTACATTTTTCTTAAGGAAGTACCATAATGTAGACTGGACTTTTTCTTGAAATTCTGAGTCCAGAAGGGCTCCCCTTACCCTTTAATAAGAAAAAGAATTTTATATATTTTGCTACTGTCTGTTTTCTGCCTAGAGACATTGAGATCTGCTCCTTACATCTTAAAAAAGCTCTTATTAAAAAAATAGTATTTCTCTCTCTTTTAGTTGCATGTCAGACCATATCTGCTCTCTTCTACAAGATATGTTTTGCAACCATAATCTTATGTACATGTAGTCAGAACCGTCTTCTCAGACTCAAAAATCTCCTGCTTGGATAATATCCAAAATTTTCTTGATTCTATGATTACAGTACAGAAAACTCATCTTTTTTCCTCTGTTTTCCAGCTGCTGGTCCACAGGCCCCTAGAGATACTTCGGCTCTTTCTAAGGAATACAGAAGTTATGGCTATGAAGAGCTAACATGTTCTCACTGGTTTTATATTTGCAGCTCCAATGGGATTTTTATTTGGTTATTTATTTAGAATATCTAAAATGCAAAAGTTTAAAAACTTTTAGGATCTTATTGTCTAGACACTAGGCATTCAGCAATGCATGGAAGAAAGACAAGTAACAAGGGAAAGTGTTCCATTTGACAGCGTATAAATAGATCTGGCAGAGAACATAACAATAGCTCTGTTGCTGCTCTCCCAGAGCTGAACTAATCCTAATAAAAACAATGGGTGATTGTTTCTTTCTGTCTTTCACTGTATATGAGAGAAAGCTATTGTAATGATATTGCCCATTAAAGAGGATGTAACTCAGGGAGGCAAACAGTAATTACACAACAAGAAAAGCAGACTGAATAGGTCTGAACATATTCACAAATAGGCTTTCTCTGTTGGAAAGCAGTGGTGAGCTCTGCCTCTGCCCCCCAAATACTCACATAGAAGCACAGAGTGCTTTATCACTGCGATTACTGCCATGTGCTGTGCTGCTATTCCCATAATTAACACTTTCTCTCAGCAATGTTTGTGGGAATGATATCCTTGCTCAGTGCATCAATAGTTTGAGGTTTTGATTCTGAATTGCCTTGTAGCTCTTGCCTAAGCATTGCATGGCCTGTTTAGAAGTAGTAAAAGGCAGTACACACAGCACTAACAAGGTCAAGGATGTAGTACGGTCATTAGCTACAGCACCAGTCATCTGCCTGTTGACCATGGTTCCCAGAGCAAATGTGCTTGCTATTTTGAGAAATTTTATGGCCTAGTGGATTAAAGTTAGGAACAAATATTACTTACCTGGTTTCCATGTCCAGTATAGTGGAGATGCAAATAACAGCTAACCATTACTTAAGTCAAACCAGATAAATTAGTTCACTCTAGCATAGTTCTTTAAAACCATGCTTGAACCTATTTTTGAGAATCTTTCTCCTAGGGGCAAGAGGATCTTGGTCCTACATAGATTCAGAGAAGCATGAGGAGCTTGAGACTCTAACAATACCTTTGACATAGTTATCTTGGCCAATGCACTTGGCTAGAGAGGTCCTCGTATCACGAATGGCGTGCTTAAATAAAGGCTATCCAGACAAAATTTCTACTCAGCAAAGAGGTCACTCAAATTCATTGCACTGACAGGAGAGATGGAATAAATCTCATAACATAAAAAAGTGTAAAGTGTTCAGGCAACAAAAAATTAATTACAAAAAAAACCAACACACTTAGGTTCATCATGCTATGTTAGAGGAACTGGACCTACAGATGAGAAGATTATTTAACATTCTCTGTGACCTCAGGACCAAAGAAGCTGAAAAGATGTCATTTAGCTGATCACCATAAAATTAAGGAGAGCAAACACTTCACTTTCAGTTTAAGCTAATGAGTATTTTCTTTCTCCTGGAAACAAATTATATCAAAATAGCAACTGTTCTTGATCTTTCTTTTCTGGGGTATTAATTACCCATATCTTTGGAGTCGAGAAGAAAAAAGATAATGCATTTTCATTTTGTGGTAATTACTCAGATTACACCATGCAGGGGACCAAGCAACGGATAATATTTGTGTGGTTTAGTGAAGGCAAATATTTATCTTCTATAGAGGTGTTGTGGTTAAGCAGATCATATGCTTTTTACACAAATCCCATTTCATCTCCACTGCTTGATCTACCATTTTTGCCTGGTGTGGAATCAGAGTGTTAATTCTAAGCCTCAGTTTGTAATTTGTTAAAGTCAGGAGTGCTAAAATATCTACATTTATATACCTACACATATACACTTCAGAATTTATATATATAATTTATATATGTATACATCATTTATGTCTATTCATCAGATTTCTACATCTGAAGATAGATAATGATAAGAATTACTACAATTAATCATTTCTTCACCCCTTACATTTACATGTCCGTATCCATGTCTACTATTTAGACCCAGTGGAAGTACTGTGTACAGGGTATATATTGAAAAGCATGCTTATTTGTTTGTGTTTTCAAGCTAGATGGTTTTGGGAACTTAATCTCCCTCATCACTATTGATCAAAGTGAAAAGCCTTCCTCCTCCTCCTCCTGAACGGCTGATTTCTTAAAATTACAAGTTGATGCTTCATGGCAGTCCAGAACATGGCTTGTCTTTCACATCACTGTCATCACTGCTGAAACACATCACCCACCACCTCACTGTGCTCACATCTACTATTTGGTCTCCACAAATGTTCAACCTCTACTGCCATACAGCCCACACCCACCTCCAAGATTGTTGGCCGACATATTTAAGTACGACGCATTGCTTTAGGAGCAACCATTCTATATTCTTCATCTGCCAAGACAAACTGCATCTGAAATTTTCATTGTTTTTCTTAACATTGTCATATCATTATACATCATATCATTATCATTATCACTATAGTATCCTACTGATGGTAAATAAAAAAGAAAATGGTATAAGGAAACAAATACGGGCTTCTAACTGTTGTGTTTCTTTGGCATTTTTCAGCCTACAAGTAGGAATAGTGTTCAGTTCTCAGTAAAAAGATTAAATTCTCCAAGATGCTTAGGAATACACTTTCTGTGATCATGATGAAGATGAAGAAAGAAAAGAATAGGAAAAAAAGAGAGAGAGTAAAAAGAGTAAGAGTAAAAAGAGTAAAGTCGTGAGTTGCAAAATGTGAGTGTAACTTACCAATCTTATTTTGATTCTCAGAGATTGAGAAGCTGTTGATACATGGATGATAAATATCAATACAACTTCATTGCAGATTCTAGGAACATCAGAGTAACTGCATTTGGTGGAGGGTTATATTTATTTATTTATGTATTTATTTTCAACAAATAAGCAGATAAAAAGAGGAACAATAATATGCTAGAGTAAAGGAAATGAGAGTTAGAATACAGCACTTAACCATTAGGAATGAAAGTGTTTATAAATTAGTCCTGACAAAGGGAACTCAAAAGCAGTTTAGTGAATAGAGAAGGGGGTTTATGTTGGTCTGGAAGCAATAGAAAAGGTAAGGAAAGGTGACTGCATTTAATCAGCTCAGTGGCTGAACTACAGCACAGTAAATGAGGTTCAGTGATGATAAATACATGACAGAAGATGCTGGAAAAGAGAAAGAAAATAAAAAAAAGCTGATATAATTTGCTCAAGTTTTTTCAGTTAAACACACCAGTAGCATGGATATAATTCCAGACAGGTTTGTGAGGATGTGCTTAGTGTTCAATAGAGCAAAGACAGAAGAAGCTTAAACAATGAAATTTACCCTGATTTACAAAATAATATAAGGCAATTATATTAGAACATTATACAGGCCATCTATTTGTGTGGTGTGATTTCATCTGGAATTATGCATGCTATAAAATGACTTTGTCTTGAGTAAGATAATGATGAAGTAGAGGAATATCAGGGAAGGAAAAATAACTGCTGTGATACATTTAAAAAAAAATAAAAAATCCACAGAGAACCAGAGATCTTCAACAAAATATTGAAGGGAAAAAAAAGAGAGTTCTTAGCTTTAGAGAGAAATAATATGAATAAAGATCCAATGAATAAACCCAATATGTAGATGGAAAATTGTTCTTGTCTCTTGAGACACAAAAGCATGATGGAGGCCATCAGAGGTGAATTAAAAGGTATCAACTTCAAAACTGATAAAAGAAAATGCAGTTTTCACAAAGTTAATTGAACTGTAGAAGACATAATTGCACTGTAATTCTCAGGTCAAGGATGACCTTGAGACTGCAAAATTTCATAAGGTATAAGGAAGAATAGACATTTCTAGGCATGCCAGCAATACTCTAAATTGTGGTAATTAATGTTAAGACTGTTGTCCTGTTTACAGTACAAGAGATGAGGAAAAACACGCACCTGTAGTTCTCTGTTGAGAAGGAGACTTAATGGAGGAAGCAGATTACTTCATACTTAGGGGAGCAACTACTTTATTATTTCTACAGAAATACTTAATTCTGGCCATTGTTGCCAGTCTACAGATTGGGAATTCTTTACTTCTCTAGTTCTATGAGTACAAATAGCACCAAAGACTTCGAAAGGAATTCCAGCTGTAAAGCAGAAGAAGTAAACATTGTAGAGACAACAAATACAAAACTCGGTTTGAAGAGCAAAGGAAACAAATTCAAGATGTATTTCTAAAGCTACTTCTACAGAGAACAATGGAATGTGATGCACAAATGTCCAAGCTGACCCTTAGAGATATGATACATCACACAGTGATCTGCAGTGACCGATACCAGTTCAGGTACTGAAAGCAGAGATTTTCAACAGCATGGAGTTTTACCTAAGCCAGTAAGCCTTGCTCCATATGGGAGCTAATTAGACAATATCATGTCTAATTATAGAAGCACTTCTGTCTCTGAAGGTGCAGGACTCTGTGCAGTGCAAAGCCCTGGTGAGTGTGTCTCTTGTGTTATTACCAATGGATGAAAGGAGAAGCATAGGACAGAGCGGTATTGCTCCTTATCACAATGAGTGTTGTTTGCCCCAGCATACATAACAAATGGGATTTCCTTCATTCCGATTCTAATCAGCAGTTCATTAGACACTAAGAAGGAGAAGGTGATATCCATGATTGTTAATTGAATGTTCCTGTTATATCTCCTTTAAAATAACTTTATTATTATTGTTAATATTTGAATTCTCACCTCAGCTGAGTACGTGTCACAACCTTAAACCACTTAAACAGGCAATGAAGTTTTATGTTCTTGTCCTGTAACAGTCACTGTTCCATTAAGTGTAACTAGACACAAAGTAGAACAATTTCAGGAGTAAAAAGAGAAAATGAGCATCCCAAGGCAAAATTATCACTGGGAACATAGAGTGTGAACTGCAACTCCTGTACCTCCAGAAGGATTGTATTCATTTTCCGGTTTTAGTTTTTTATCAGGATTGATTCAAGCTGCCTACAGGAGTAGAGTGTTATATATACATATATATACATATATACATATGTTCATATACATATAGGGAAGCACAATTTAGCAATTCTGTATCAAGATTCCTATGCTTTGGAATACAATCATTTATTACGTATGTGTTTAGGTGAGTAGTACCAGTACTAGAGTGACTTTGAACAAGCTTTATGGCAGAATCACCAGTACCTGGGGGAAGTGCCTAGAGGGATATCCTGAAGGAGACCTTGGTTCATGTGTTTGAAGGGCCTAAAGAGCAGCCAGAGCCCTTGACTCCATGCTGGTGAAGATGCATTCATAATAGTAATATTTGTGTGAAAATATTTCCCACGGAATGGTGGCCCTCTTTAAATCTCTCCACTAATCCAATAGTCCTTGGTGCTCCTCTGGAGTTCCAGGAGCTCTGACAAGGATCTAACTTCCCTGAGAAAAGCTGACATTTGAAATGCCCCCGTCTTTTCCCATGTAATTAAAATAAAGGAAGCACATAACTTGCCTAACACCTGCCTTCCTATGACCGGAATTTAGCCCTGTATATAATGAAAGTAAAGTGAGTAGGTTTCTAGAGGCTGCGAACCTGTGCAGAAAAGTTCCACAGGCATTTTTACAATAGCATAGCTATTTGCTTGAAGTCTGGATGAAAATGACTTATTCATAATCTTGAGTTTCATATTACTCTGTTCTTCACGGTGTGTTCGAGCTTCCCTTACACTTGTAAAGCATATGATGAAATCTACGTGCGTGTGAGCTCACAGACACACCAACAAGCACACAGGCACACAGGCACACAGGCTCACAGACACGGACACGCCAACAGACGCATCCAGCGGCGGGCCGGCTGCTCTCCAGGGTGCTGCATGAGGCTGCCCCGCGCTCCTTCGGAGACTCCCTTTATTTTGTTTTTGTTTTTGTTTTCCTAATCACTTCAAGCTGAACTGGCCAGAGGTTTGGGTCAAGGATGTTCTTTTCTTCTGTGTGCAACTTTTTTTAAAAAAAACTTTTCTGCGATAGAACCCCCGCCCCCCTACACACACACAAACACTTTGGAGATCGTTTAATTCAACTCTCGGTCTCTTTAGAGCCTTATTTTACAACTATAATACATATCCTTTTATAAACACAAACATACAAGTGCTTGGTTCCTTTTTCACATTGTTTAACACCCAGATCACATCAATCAAGGCCATATATCTTTTAGTAGTTTCTTCTTTGCTTTCTCCTGAAAGTCACACTTCTGTCGGCACTCAGATGTATTTCTGTCAGCAGTGAACATATGCTCTACTGGGAGCCTTCATTTTTAGTAGCTGTCTTTCCAAGACTGGACAAAGACTACAAAGGTTATCACCAAATATATTTTGTAGATTGCTCTGAAACAGCTTTCAGATCTGTCCCACTCTATAGTTACTCACTCACCTGGAACCCTGCAACATTTGCAAATAACAATTAGTCCTACACACAAAAGTGCAGATCTGCATTTTCTGGGGCTTTAACGGTAGACAAACTAAGTGCATGTTTGCATTAAAAATACCTCCTCAGCTTTACAGTGCCTAGCGGGATGTTCTTCTAGATACTGTGTTTATCCTTAATAAAACAGTAGGTTTGACTTTCCAGTTCACCACATATCTGCTCTGCATGAGAGGAGATCAGTTTAGCTTTGAACATTAGACTGATCCTCGTCGCAGCCTGCTGGGAGTTTCGATTTCATCAGTGTGGTCTGTTTTAAATAATTCTTTGTATGTCCAGCTTTTAGACTCAAAGGGATCCAGAAAATCCCATGTTCATGTAGAGAAAAGGGAAATAAAAGTTACGTAGTTTTTGTTAGCATGGCAGTGCTTAATGTTGCTGGCCAGTAAAAACAATGCATCTCTTTGCTGTCTGTGTTGAGGGGCTCAGGGCTTTCACCAGGGGAGGAGAAATCAAGAAGTTCCTTTATCCTTAGCACTATCAAACTGGAAGCTGAGATATGTCAGTACTTCAGTGCCATCCCTCATCAGATTCTGTTTTATAATGCTTTTATGAACACACTACTCTGGGCATAGTTAAGTGATTACATGTCCTTTTCTGTTAAATGTTTGACCATACATTTGTTTAACTCATTCAATATCCGATGGTAAATGTCTATTAATGTTTTATTTGCATGGAGCCTTGTTCGTTATCTTGTTCTGTATTTGTTACTTCTTTTCTTCTCACTCTCTGTGTTTCATACTGCTAGTATTATTTTCTGGTTCATTTTCTCATTCTCTCCAGTATTTTATATATATTTTATATACCTGGCATCTGTCAAATGCCTGACTCCCTCGTGTACAAAATCATTAAAGTCATCTGTCTGGTATAATGCGTAAATGAGTGTGCAAACCCCAGAGAGGACTAAATATCAGTGGAAGAGTGTGACAGATCCTTTCAGCACAGTAGGGGATCAAGGGCAGGGTTTGGGGCAGCATTCTCAGGCACCTAGTTCTGCCAGGAGTGATGTACCCACCTGTGCTAGGTGAGCCCTGGGTCCCCAGCTCTTGCTTTTCACCTATACTAACCTTAGGGCAAATTCTCATTTTCATGAACCTCCAACAGAGAGATTAAGGCTTCTAATTTGTCTTCCCAGTCCCAAGGACCAAAAATAAGTTCAAAATCTTCAAGGAAAGAGGTGTCCTGAATACACATGGTGCTGGGATGGAAAAGAAGATAGCAGAAGGGATGCTTTCCTTTGCCTCTGTACCACATGGAGATTAGAAAGGAAGGAAAGGAAGCCAAAACTGTCTTCTGGGGCCTGCCCTTCCCTCATAACCCCTTATCCAACTCTCCAGTGAGGGGGTGAAACAGGCATTGAGGTTGCTGAGGAAGGCCTCCATGTCGTGAGAGCGCTGGGAGGACTTGTCTCGGCATTTTATCCCAAGCCCATTGATAACTTTGATGGCCTTTGTGAGGACCTGCAGATGTTTCTATTGACCCTGGGTGCAAGTAGGGGTCCACAACCCTGAGCATAATAGAAAAGATCACCATGGAAGTGGTCCACAGAGAAATCTGTCCTCCCTGTCTGCCCTTTGACCACCCAAGCTATAGAACACTCAGGGTTTGTACTCTCAGACCTCACCCTAACAGGGTAGCTCTGTGCCAGAGACAAGCAGATATCTGGGAGACATGAAGATAAAGGCAAGAAACAGCATGGCTACTTCTCACTAGAGATCAATTGGCAGCACTGGATATGGAAATAATTTATTTTGGAAATCTCCTCGATGAAAGTTGTTGTCTCAGCCTGCTCTCCCAAGGAGCATCTCTCAATTCCTCTGCAAGAGGTGAAAATCATCGTTGGTAAATATTCTCATCCTCGTGATTTTTTTTTATTATTATTATTTTGTTGTTGTTGTTGTTGTTCTATGAGTGAAGGGGCTAAGCAGTTTGTTCTGTGATTTTCCAGTGGATTTATCTATACAGATGCTTAGCACAATGTAGATGCACATAAATGGGGTGGGGTGCTCATTTTAAATGTCCTAAGCTTAGGAGAAATTTTTTTTTCCCCCTTAGGACGTGTGTCTAACACGTAGCGCTTAAAAGAGAAGAGCTGCTAATAACAGAGTCTCTGTCAAACTCAAAAGGCGCTGCTTACCACGGAGTTGCCGGGTGCCATCAAGATGTAGTGGCTGAGATGATTACGAGCACGGCTCCGCGGACACAGGAAGGCAGCTTTGCGCACACAGCGCTTTTCCAGGAGAGCTGAAATCTTTCTTCTCCCCGGGCGAGCTGCAGAAAATGCAAGGGAGGGGGGCTATGGTAGGCTTTCCATTATCGACCTTTTCTTTCGTTGGGAAATCACAGTGCCGGGATACGTATGGGGAAGGGAGATGCTCCCAGGCGTGGGAGACTTGCGTGAAGGGAATGCCCTGCAGTTCTGCAGCCGAGAGCCCGCACGGCGCCAAGCAGCGCGGCATTGGGGAGCCCCCTGCAGCCGGGTAGAGCCGCGCAGAGCCACAGCCACCTCCTGGCTGGCAGAGCCGTGGAAAGCAGCGATCTGCTGGAGGCGGGCAGGGCCGAGGCTTGGGCCCCTTTCCTGCCAAGGGAGGGGATATCCCCAAAGGGCGCTGCCAAGGTGCTTGCGCTTTGCCGAGTGGTCTTGCCCCCTCCCTCCTCCTAGTTTTGGAAAGGGCTGACCCGTGCAGGCTGTTACTGAACTCTAATTAAATCTCTGGAAATCAATGTGCTCAATCAAACACTCACAACGTTCCTGGGAGGGAAAAATAATAATAATAATAATAATAAGGGGAAAAGGGGGCAGGCATTGTCCCTTTTAAAGCTGATGATGATCTTGACTAATGAATGCTGAAATATTCATTCTAGTGCCAAGCTCTCAGTCTTCATGGGAGGGTCAGCTTTGGGGTGGCTATTCTCTGTCCCAGAGGAGCAGCCCTACAGGGCCACAACATGCCCACAGCTTGCTTCAAACCTTCCAGTGTCAAATCAGATATCCTTTTCTGGCAACTCATCTGACGTAGCTGGGCAGCTATCTATTAACTCTACTCTGAAATCCAGGCAAAAAGTCCTATGTGTTCAGGAAAAAAAAAAAAAAAAAAAAAAAAAGGCTTTCAGGCCAGAACCCAACTGACCTGATGCTCCTAAAGAGTCACAGGTGATCCAACAATTCAACAATTACACCTTGCGAAAGTGCTCTCAGGTAGAGAAACACTTGTGTAACACTGAAACATGAATGCCTTCAAATCTCAGAGCTCTCTGCCTGTGGGTGAGTCAGGCTAGAGCAGGAGATGCACTCACCCCAGGGCCCAGCAGAGAATTCCAGAATCCTGGTACCTTTTGGAGAGTAAAACCAGTGGTGAGATCTATCAAAGAAAAACAGCTAAATGTCTGCAAGTACTCTAGGCAGCTTCTCTGCTCAGAGCTAGCCCATTAGAAGAAATAACTTCTTCAAAGTGAAGGGAGGAGGCTGGAGAGCAGAGGAGAGGAGAGGAGAGGAGAGGAGAGGAGAGGAGAGGAGAGGAGAGGAGAGGAGAGGAGAGGAGAGGAGAGGAGAGGAGTTAGTGGGCAGTACATCCAGTGGTCCTTCAAGAAAGGAGCTGGGGTGTAGAAGGCTGTGCACACAGCACTCAAGCAGAAGCTGGGACCACCTTCACAGAGTGCTCCCCTCTCCTCTTTGTTCTTCACCTCTGCCCTCTCACTCTTCGTGCTATAGATCAGGTGAACTCCCTTCTTCTGTTTGCCACCCCAGCAGCTCTGACTCTTAGGGAAGAAAAACCAGCCCACAAATCCATTCTGATCCAGATCAAAGACTAGACAGACTTGAAGATATTTAGATCTAGATAATTTCCATGGAACCTGCAAGTTCCCTTAAGCAAAGTAAATACTCCTCAGCCTAATGACTATTAATTAAAAGGGAGTGCTTTACACCCAAGGAGAATTAATTGTTGTTCACAAAATGTATCTCTTTCCCCTAATTGGTTTGTCATTGTGCTGGGGAAGCAACATCCCATGAATATTTCAACACAATAATCAGTTTAAAAAACTAAACTGGATTTAGCACATTTTCCCCACAGTGCACAAAGACTCCAGTGGTTGCAATAATCTAAAACCCAGATCTCTTTCTCTCTTTCTCCTTCCATATATCAATTGAGACTTAGAGCTATCACAGAATCGCAAAAAAAAAGAAAAAAAGGAAAACTAAAAAAAAAAAAAAAAAAAAAAACAGAAATAAAGTGAGAAGTTTTGAGCTGAAAAATGGGGAAGAGATAACAACAGAAAAAATCAGTTCAGATGTGCAAATTGTAGATAAAGACTTCTGATGAGGAAGAGGGGAGTGCCTAATGAGGAAGAGGGGAGAGTGTGTTGAGAGATAACAAGAATCAGTAATTTCTATTCAGCAAAGCCACCAAATCAGAAAGCAGTGCTGATCTTATTGGAGGAGAGCCCTCAACAGCAACTAATCCTGTCATATTGAAAGAAAATTGTAAATGTTCTCTGCAGAAATTGCCTGCCCATTGCAGCTAATCGAGCCCACTTGGCTCTTGCACACCCACACACAGCACGCAGCACCCGGACCCACAGCCACACAGCTACCAGCACCGTGAGATGCTCACCTGGGCGCCCCGATCCCTCCTTGCTGCCAACCCTCATGAAGGTGGCAGCTTGTCCTCATTTCCTTAGGAGCGCTGGGGGAAATAGGAATTACCATCGGCTCACTTATGAGTCCCAGTATCCACTATTTTTAAATTCACCAGTTTTGTCTGAACCTTTAAGCTAGGCTTGATAGCTCTACGTATGTATATATGTGTGTGTGTGTATGTGCGTACATATATATATATATATGTATTTAAAAGCTGAACTTGGCTGAGCTGGAGCAGACTCCCAAGGGCCAGTGCCACGGAGAGAGTGCGGTGTGTGTGCGTGTGTGTGTGTGTGTGCCTGCGCATGTGGGAGGGAGAGAGCGAGCGAGGGAGAGACAAAAACTCCATCAACCCGGACAATGCCACCTCTCGTTTAATGCTTCCCAACTGTTATTCTTTCCCCTCATTATCACGGCACCAAGTAATCTGTCTTTCCCCCCCTCCAATCCCCTCCCCCCTCCTCTTGGAAGATATGGAAGAGAAAGATAAAGCGGCTGCCTGCGGGCGCTGATGCGCGCAGCTCGCATGCCTCTGCCGCCGGAGCCGGGGCCACTCCGCAGCCGCCTCTCGCAAAGAGCCGCTTGCCGCGGGATGGGTTGCAACTTCTGGTGATTGGATCACAGGTAGGAAACCTTCGCTATTTCATTGACGTTTCCACTCTCTCTCTCTCTCTCTCTCTTTTTTTTTTTTCCTTCCTCTTCCTTTTTTCTTGTTCTTTAGGTCTTTATTTTAGTCTTCTTTCCCCCCACCCTTCTCTTTCTCGCCTTCTAACCTCCTCCCCTTCCTCGCCGCACCTACAGTTTCATCTGCTGCTGTCATAGGAAAGCTCCCGCCAAGAAAATAATGTCCAAGAAACGAGCTTACGTTTTGCTTCCTGATAGAAGGAGCAGAGCAAAACATGGGGAAACTTTTGCTGAAAGGGTCCATCGCGGTGCTGTCATCGGGGGCTGGGAGAGAGAGGAGAGAAGGCAAAGCCCCAGCAGAGCTTTCCTCTGCTGAGTTACAGCTGTGATACTCATCCCGGAACCGAGGCTAAATGGTACAGACAGGAAGGAGAGACGCGGTAACCTGATTTAGGGAAATCTTCACATTTACCAAGCGCTCCTCAAGTTGTTTTTTTTTTTTTGTTGTTTGTTTGTTTGTTTTTGTTTTAATAGTGCAAATGCTGCGTTCCGATGCAGGAACATCTCCCGGGCTACTCTTCCCAAATCTTCCTGTGACATATTTGCCGGTGACTCCTGCAAAATGTCCTCAGGAGCTGGGAGCGGAGCCTGCTCTAGGAGTGGGGAGGGCAGAGATGGAGACGGGGTAATAGGAAAAGAAGGCTTCTTTCGTGACAACGTGGTTCCTCGCCCTCAGCACCCCTCCTAAGGACTGTACATTTGTTCAGAGTCAGCGCCCATCCTCGTGGCTTCAGGTCTCTGGGAGGGGGAGGGGGGCTTCCGAACGTGGGGTGCCACCAGAGGTGAGGAAGGCAGGGGGCTTCCTCGGTTCCGATCTCCCTTCTCTGGGTCGGTGTCCCCGGGGTCCGGTCCGTGGTGGATGCGGGGGAGGAGGTGAGGATGCTTCAGGGTCGGGCTCAGCTCTACCCGCTATCACGGCTCGACTGATCTTCCTGGGAGGGCTGAGCAGGTATCGGCTGCTTCTCCGGGCTCCTTCTGGGCTGCATGCGGCCGGGAGCAGGGAGCCTGAGAGGGAGCTGCACAGGCAGCGGGAACAAGAATGCCTCCCGGACTGCCCCGGGAGCTGTGTCTAGGTTACCCCCCCTCCTCACCCCAAAGTCTAGCCATTTCCGGGGCTCTGGAGGGCCAAAGTGCTGCCCTGCCCCACTGGCGAATTTCTTGCAAGCGTTCCTTCACTCTCAGCGGGGGAGGCTGCAGTTCACCTGGGGTCCCGCAGGGCCGCCAGGCGTGTAGGTCCTTCCCAGGAGCCTCGGGGTGATCCTTCCACCCCTTCGGTGGAGAATGGACAAGGGACTTTCCCCACACTCAAGAAAAACTTTTTGTCCATATTTTTCTCAAGTACTTGAGGTTCCTTTAGGCAATCTCTTTTTTCTTTAACTGGAACAGGAGGGTGGGGAGAGGGGTATTTCTTGCTGCAAATTCAGCCAGAGAAGTACATCTCCCCACTTATGTGTTAAACAGTGTGTTTGCACATCTTTCCTTTGCATTAGAGAAAAAGATGAGAGGAAATAAAAAAGAGGGGCCAGCCTTTGCTTGACAGTGAGTTTTAGCAGTTTTTTGGTTTTTGTTTTTTAAGAGATTGTCAATGAGGAAGGTTAATAGAGGACTAGGCACTCTGTCTGCTTTTATGGTATTGCATTGCCTGCAATCTCAGCTCTGTCTAAATACATGCCAGCCTCAATTACATAGTTTATGACACCAGCCGTTTTCAATGACTCGTCTATAAACCGTGTTATGCTGTGCAGAGTCTGCTCTCTCTCCTTTAGGCTTTTTGATTATAACTTTGGTTGAGCTTCCCCTTTGCAGGACCTCTGGATTGCAAAAGCAACCCTGTTTGCTTTTGCATCTGGAGAGTGAGAAGTCGTAACAGAGGTTTGCCAGCTTGTCAAGCCTGCATCCTGCTGAGCTGCCCTCTCTGTGCCAGCTCAAAGTGCTTAGTGATTTCTGCAGTGTAGTCCACCAGGAAAAAGGGTTTCATACATGGGAAGGTGATCTGGGCTAGTCCCACTCCAGTTATTTTGGAGGGAGAGAGAAATAATAAAAAGAAAAGGTCACAATCTTCTCCGATCCAAAACCAAGATCTTAGGAAACTACAGAATCACTTGTAACTCTGAACTTGGCCAGAGCTTGGGGAGATCTGAATTGCCCATGGTCAGAAGCGTCCTGAGGAGATAGAAGAGGTTGCAGTCATGCTGTTCCATGTCACTGCCTCAGAAGGAGGCCAAGTTGCAGAAAGAGGAAAACCAGCCACCGCTGAATAACTGCATCTATGAATGAAAGTGTGCTTTGTTTGTTTGCTTGTGTGTTTGCTTGTTTTTGCCTGCATGCACCACTATCATTTAGATGTTTTTTCCACCCCTGAGCAGAGTCTCTGTGTATGTTTCATGGCTCTCAGTTGCTCCACATGCTTGGATCCTTCACCCATCGGGTCTCTAATTCAAAAGTCTTGTGAGGTGATCTACTGTGAAATCCCCCACTGTTTCAGTTGCCCCAGATAATTTCTCTGCCCCATTTTGCTTCTGTAAGCCACTCACCTATTCACCCAGGCTTCCTCTGCTCCAGTAATACCATGACCTACATGCAAAAGAGTTATGTTCTGGTCCTGTTTCCATAGCGATGCAACATGGGAAATGCACACAAACCAGTAATAATGAAGTAGATTCCCTCCCTCTGAAATCAAAACTTCTTTGAAAGTTGAGTGTGATTTAAAGGAAAGCAGGGATCGGAGGAGATTTGGATTTCCAGTTCAAAGTCCAGATTTCTGCGCCCTCTAGTGCCAGAGGCAGGCAAAGAAGGGCATCCTCAGACACAGGGGATGCAAAACCTGGTAAAAAAAAAAACAAACAAACAAAAAAACAAACAAACAAAAAAAAAAAAAAAAGCCCATAGACAATAGAGAAAAAGAAATGATACAAAATAAGGGCATTTCAAGCAGTTTATTTCTATTTCCATTCCATGCCTTCTATTCCATCTTCTAAATCCCAACCTACAAAAATAAAAAGGCAGGTTGGTGTACAACTGATCCTGGTTCTGTCATGTCTAGCCTAACACTGAAGGTTCCAGGGGGAGGGTTAAACTATAGAGGATTTGATAGTAAGAAATTAGGGCCAGAACCATTAATTCCCATATTTTGGACTATTCTGAGTTTGATCTTCACAGCTTGCAGCAACTTGCAGCTAATGGTTGGAAATTTGAAGGCATGGAAAAGGATTACTCACTTGTGAAAGTGCTGCCCTGACCTTGTATGGGCTCTTTGGATAGGTGGATGAGTGAGTAACAGTAATCAGTCTAAGAAAAGCTGAAGGGGCTTAAATACAGCTCATATGAATGACAGGGATAACTTTTTCACAAATGCTTGTAGCCTTAAAAATGCTTACACTGGATGGTAGCATTTCAAGCCCTGTTAAATCTGAGTCCAGATCCCTTCTCTAGAAACCAAGCTGTGAAGAGGACCAAGCACAGAGAACTACAAAAAGTAGCTGTCACTAAATGAGACAATTAGCACCCTCTTCCTTGTCTTCAGCAGTTCCTGTATTTTGACAGTGTTCAGATTTGCCGGGATCTCCATAGCATTTCCTGAGTTCAACCTGCCCAGACAAGCTGGGAGTTATCTACTTGAGTGTCCTTGTCCCACTAGCTGAACGCCAATCTCTTGTGCCTAGTAGGCTGCATTCCCATTACATATTAAACAGAATGAGGATTGCTTATTCACTTATCTCACTGACTTTCTACATCTCCCTAAACAAACTGCAGAATTAAAAGATGAGAGCATCCCTGAAATTGTATTAAAAGGCTGCATTTTTCTCCCATGACCCCAGAGCTTGTTACCGCTTAAATGCTTTTAGTCTGTGGAGCTGCTGATTATTTTAACTTTAAAGCAGTATCATTACCTGTATCTAACGCTGTCTACTCCCTGTGCAGAAAGATACGTATCAGCAGATGTTTCAAAGAGATCCCTCTCATATAACATGATTTTAAGAGTGAGGTGAGTTTTATCTCATTTCTATCAAGCACTTCCTAAAGAATGCCTGCCGTTGAAACTTAAATACACAGTGGGATTTCAGCAGTTCATGTGCTTTGCGTATTCATTTTTAAGAAAATGATCATGACAGAATGAAGTGTATCATCTCTTTGGGCCAGCTAGTTAGCTGAGTGCCTTTTTTGCCTGTTTTCCTTTTGACAAGAAGCTCCTCAGATCCTGGGCTTTCTGGCATCTTGTTTGACTCCCTTGTTCGATTCGTTGGGCTATATTCTGATCACGTTTATACTCTTGCAAATCAAAGGTGAATGCCTTAGTTCTAATTACTTTTGTTTTATGCTAGTGCAATAGAGCTCAGGATTTAACTTTCATAGAAACATAGTAAGTGTTGTAATTAGAATATGCCAATGTTTTGACAGCTGTTCATGCAATGGCTGTGAGTTGTCAGACTCTGCCTGAAAGGGAAATGCAATGTGATAATGGACACTGGAAATGGGTGGAACACCTCTGAAAATGTTGGCAATGTAGATCTCTAATATGAGCCACAACATAGAGAGGTGAGAATTGATGTAAACCAGCATCTCCCAAGGTTTTCCTCACCCTCTTAGAAAGCACTGAACACACTGTGGGTAGGTGTGAGATTTTTCTCTCTTTGTTTGTTTTGAGAGAGATCTTTCTTGGTCCTGGGCAACCTGATCTGAATGTGTATGTTTGGTGGCCCTGCTAGGCAGGGAGGGTTGGAACTACATGATCCTTGAGGTCCCTTCCAACCCTAGTGATTCTGTGATTCTGTGATTTCTTCTAAATCATTGCAAAAATTAGTGTTGGAAACCAAGGAGATAAAATAAACTTAGTCATGTAAAATAATTATCTTCCTAATTTCTCTGGCTTAGGTAGTTTGAACTTATAAAGCTCTCCTGCTGTGATCTGCAAACTACGAAGATCAGTCCCTTCATATTTAGAATTCATTCCTGCCTGGAAGAAAATAACATAGACAATTTATCCATAAGAAATGAGTTTCTATTGCAGTCAGCAGTTGCACTTTCATAGTTACCTGAGAAATTTTCCCTTAGCACTGCAATAATAAATAGACTGAAGTCTATTTTATACTCATCTATCTCATATTTATTCAATTAGAAACTAGAGGGGTCATATATTGAAAATGATTCACAATTTTTTTCATGAATAATGGCACAGGCTCATTCCACTATGATTTCTGGGGTCATTCTGTACAAATGGGTAGCCAATGATTTATTCATGAAAATATTCATACATCTCAAAATTTTCATGAACATTAGCATGAATAATTAATGGAGTTGTGTTATTTGTTAACACTACTCATTTTTATTCTAATAAAAAAAAAACCTCCAATCATTCAGTTAAAGAACTTTATTAGAATATTAGAATATAATTGTTGCAGTGTTGGATCAGGTATGTGTTTTGTCTTGTCCAGTATTACGTCTCTATCAATGCCTTTTACCACATGTTTCAGAGGAGGGTGCAGAATATGCCATCCTAGATAAATTTGCTGTCCTTAAGTTAAATGCTTTCTTAATACCTACCAATTTGCAGTTGCTTGCTGCTCAGAAACCACTTCCAAATGAAAACTGATACCCACATTCCCAAACAAATGGAAATCTCTATTAGTTCTAGACAAACTGCAGATATTCTAGCCAAACAGATAAACAGCTAATACAGTTTTACCTCTCAGTAAGCTTGCTGCCTCAGTGATAGCATGCAGGAGTGAGTTCAGTAGGTTAATTACATACTTTCTTCGGAAAATCACACTCCAAATAAATTTTGATCTATTTAAATTAGTTGTCCTTCAGTGCTATCATTATCTTTCTGTTATACAATGTGAAAATGCCAATCAGACAACTCAGTTCATTGTTTAAGTGCCATTAATTTTCTCAGCCACGAACCTTCTAGCTCTTTTCTTCTCTCACTCAGACTCTGAAATGCTCCAGTCCTTACATTTTCTAACAGCAACTATTTCAATAAACATGACATACTTGATACAGAACCATGGCCAGCCCATCTTCTAAAATCTTTTGGAGTGAAAAATTATAATTCATATGTAATTTTTCCTTTTTCTCTCCTAGATGGTTTCTAAGTTGTAATAAACAACTAACTTTATAATGACTGAATTTCTTCAAAAAAATTCTCAAATAATTTAAGAAGATAAATATTCACATATATATATGTATTTATTAGGTTATATTTCCTTGTCTGTTCACTCGATATTTCAAAGAATATACAGAAGATGCAGATTCTTATTGGAAACAAGCTGATATTTTTCTCCCCTGTATGTAATTCCAGTTTTTGTTAGTTTCAGTAAATCTACCTGGAATTGAAATAAGACTTTTCATTACATAATACCTAGGATCTCTTGTCCTGAAGATACGTATGGTAGCTGTTACACTTTAATCCTTCTGTAGTATATCTTACTTCAAGGACAGCTTGCGTACTTTTGCTATCAGCTCATCCACTTCATTTTCAAATGCCTTCCAAACCTTTACATATATAACCATGAGATCCTTGTGGCATGCTGCTGTTTAGTTTATCAGTTTGTTCCCCTTTCAACATTTCACATTCTGACAACTCATGTCCTTTCTTGTCTTGAAAAAAAAAAAAAAAAAAAAAAAAAAAAGGTCAAGGAAGCACACTTGCACAGCACTGTTGGTGTGGCAGCTTATATCCCAACAGATCATTTAGAAATTCTGTAATGTCTTTTTGACCATTATTTTTTCCCATTATCTCCCGAATGCCCAATACAGCCCAGTGGCTCCCTCAAAAACACAGTGAATTTAAGATCCTTCAAAAATGTCCTGCAGTTTCCCCCCTCTGCTAACTTTTGTCAATGCATCCTTAGACCTCTTTACTTGTAGATGACATTTTATTCATTTTTCATTATAATTTCTCTCTCTTTCTTATCTGGGGACTCCACTAGAGCCGAAGTAAATCTATTTGTTTGGTTCAAACAACACTGTGGATCTAAACACTTCACAAAAACATTTTTTCCCTCTCTTGTCTTTCAGTTTGCTTTCTGAATGACTTCCTTGAATCAGAAACAAGTTGTTAATATCTCTGATTTGAAACCACAGATTTTACTTTTCCTTACTTTTCTTCTGTCTTTTTCTTTTCTCTCTATTTTCTTTTTGCCTTCTGTGCTTTTTTAAGCCATTAACTAAATATAATCAGCTTTAATGTCACTCTTAATATACTAATTAGTTCATTACTATTTGGTGGCCTAACTATATAATTTCTCCAGTTACTTAAGACTAAACTATTTACTATTATATACTTCAGTTATTCTAGAAATCACCTATAGATTTTTTTTCTAATCTATTTGTACCAGTTGACCTACCAATGTACAAGTGAGTGAAGTCATTCATGATTACTACTTTATTGGATTTAGTTGTCTTTTTGATTTCTCTCCATACATATCCCAGACATTTCCTTGAGAAAGTGTGATAATACCTTGTACAGGCATCAAAATTTAATTTTTTAAAAAAGGATATTTTACACTTTTTAAAATGAAAATTGAAGCATAGCACACTGGACTGAGATCAAGTATATCATAGTCTAACTGCCTGAGCTTTGACATGTTCTCACAAAGCCTGTTCTCATGTTCTGTTTGGGGGGTACCCTAAAATTAACTCTTACTTTGTGTAGGCTTTGTCTCACCTTCCTGCAGTGGGAAAAATAGGTCTTATTGGTCTCATGACAGTGTTGTAAGACTTGCTGCAGTCAGGTATGGAGGTTAGGCTGTATGGTACTAGTTCATGAAAATTGGAGGAGAAACACAACATCCATATTTTTTACGCTGAGATGTTAGAAAGTTGAACTTACAGGTGCTGATTACCTGAAAAGTTTCTTGTCAGAACAGAGGACAAAATAAAATGTTGAGTATCTTTACAATAAAAACACCCTGAATACCCTAATCTCTCCAGATCTTGATGAGAAGGAAAGGATAAAATAACAAGCTCAATTTTATGGTTGTGTTAGTGGAAGAGAATAGGAAGAGAAAAAGAGAGAGAGACTGAATGTGAAGGACCTGAATCAGGGGCTTTGCTCAGTTTTGAGTGTTTTCAACGTAGTTGGTGCTAAGTAGGAATAAAATTGCTGAAGATAACAAGGCAATTATCTCATTTCGATCACATACTACAACAGAGTTTTTCACAAAAGCAATATGGACCTGCTGGTTCTTCTTATACCTCTTAGCCCAACATACATTCCTGACATAAAATAGAGTTGTTGAACTTTCTGACAGGATAAATAGACTAAGCAACATATGCTAATGGACAGAAGGATTACACTTTTCTCCTCTACCTAAGGTCACTGAAAACTTTCATCTTCATCAGTGTGGTAGATCGAGAAGAGTTCTACACATTTCAGTTCTTGTCTAGGTCATACGATGTATTAAAATGTTTGTATCAAACTCTCACTGTTCTATGTTTCTAACATTATTCTGTCATGGTGGACAATCCAGTTTACTACATTTTGTACATAGAATGACATGACTGCGAATTAACATATGTGTGGAATATGAAGGAAGGTGAGAGCTGGTGCTAGCAAACTCAAAGAGGGTCTTGCTTTGGAGTAAGAATATGGACAATGTGACCCTCACTGAACTATGGAACTGTTCAACATGAATGATGAAGGTGATACCTGTCCATAAATTCAGAGCTGTTTAATTAAGTCAAACACCTCAGCAGAGACTTGGGAAAGTTTTTGTTCCTAGGTAAGGACAGCTGGAGTGTAAAAAGCAGAGACCAAGCACTCCACAAGCTTTGAACAGGAGGCAAACTGCGTCCTGAGTGAGTTGATAATGGGTGATATAACAAAGTCAAAGTGCCAATTAAAAGCATAGCCCACAGTCATATTTTTTGTGAATAAGTTTCTGAGCATATATGGGACCTGGCTTATGTAACACATGAGCTTTTGCTTGGTTAAAACCACCAAAGACCCCACACCAGAACCTCAAATTAACACAGTACGTGAGTAGTACGAAATTTTAAAATGTACAACAATCCTAGGGATAAGAATGAACTTCATAGAAATTGTACGAATATTCATATGTTAAAATGTATGACATCTGTATGTTTTCAATTGTGGGTGTACTTGCTGGAAAGGGTGATTCCCCATGCACCCAGTGTTGCAATAAAGTAATGTCAGCTTTCTAACCTGCCATTTGGGTTGATGAGTTTTATTCCCAAATTTCAGTGGCAAGGGAATATTAGATTTTAGTAGAGCTAGTTAGTTAGATTTTAGTTAGATGTCTTCTCTGCTATTTGCTTTTCCATGCTGAGAATAAGCTGAAAAGTGATTTCCTGATCTGTTGCTGGTATCTTTCACCCACACTAATTTTACTTTTCTAACAGTGAATTCTCAGCTGATGAAAGCTGTCAGAATATGAGTGACATGAAGAGAGACCATCACCAAACAAAGTGCTATATTTAACCTGGAAATTCCATGACTTCTCATACTTGACCTCGACCCCTGTCAGTGAAGATATGAACAGGGCACATTAGTTCTAAAATTTCTTCCTTTAACCAAACATAAAAAGCTCCTAGGTTTAAGGAAAAGTAGATAATAAGGAAGGTAACACTAGTTACCCTTCTGCTTTTTGCATTTATGATGGTCACTATACTTAGCTGTCACTGGCAGGAAAGAACATATGAAGAGCTCACTGCTAAATTCTCATTTAAAACATCTGTTTGATGTCTGCAAGCCATTTTCACAATCTTATCCACTGGGAGTAAATGTAGAGATCTTTACTGTAGGATTTTGACATCAGAAACACTTCCCAGCAAGGAGTATTTCAGTGTTATTATTCATTTTGCAATGCAATTCAGTGAAGTGGGGAAAAAAAAAAAAAAAAAAAGTGCCCATAGATATATATATATATATATTTATATACACACAATTAGAAAGAAGCAGGAAAGCAAAAAGAGCAAAGATGAAGAAGACTATTTGGCCTTTTTGACTGAAGAAAACTTTTAACTTTTCTTCTTTAGCACAGAGACTCTATATTGCTTTCTTTGGAGCACGAGGAAATGCCTTCTTTTGAATGGCAAATTTGACAATAAATAGCCCACATTATTTTCCTTATATTCTCTTTTACAATTAAAGTGAGGAGTGTGAATGACACATAACAAAAGAGAGGAGGAGCAATTTTGTTGTTATATCTTTTAAGCAATGCTGAATTCTTAGCGTCACTGCAGATTGCTGATGTGATGCCAAGGACAAAACCAGAAACCTCCTGTGCCTCAGATACTCAGGTGTATAAAATAACACTGCATTCTCCCATGCTTTTTCTGCCTTTCTTTAGTTTTGTTTAATTTGGCAGCGCTTACATAACAGCGTACATTGAGGAACTTTACCAAAATCTGAGATTCGTAGAAATAATTTAAAGATATCACGTCTTTCAAACATTTGGTTTCTTCTCATCACTTTTAAAAATCATAAGCTTATAACACAGATATAATATTTCTCTTACATGGGTAGCAAGATCCTTTCCACTCACACCTGGGGGTTCTTGGCACAAGTAACTACACGTGGAATATCTCTCTGCAGCCTCCATCTGGAGTGAGTACATAAAAGATCACTTTTACTCCTCAAGAGAAGAATTCTGCCCATGATACTGTAACAGGGGTACAGAGGAACTTCATTAGATACACAGGAAGGTGATAAACACGATGAGAATTACTAGCCTTCAAAGAGATGCTCAATAGGCTAGGACTCATCATCCCAGAAGTAATGTGACTGATGAGGAACACATGTAGATGTAAACATTTGTGAAAGAAATGGAGAAGATGAGTAAGGGACTATTAAAGCTCTTTCACAATACAAGACCCAGAACTCTCAGGTCGAACTTAACAGGTGTGAGTTTAAAAATCAGCATGATTGAGCTGTGGTATTTTTCATCCTATATTATTTTACAGATTTCAAAAGTATAAATGAGTGAAGAAGTGATTAAACAGAATACTGAAAAACACACCTACATTATCAACTGCTTTGTGATGCAAATAAACCTATAGGATCACAATTTGTTTCAACCCAATAAAGGTTCCACTCTGCTTTTTCTTTTTGTAAGTTCTTTGCTGCTGGCCACTTTTTAGAGAGGACAGCAAGAAAAATGGCTTAGTGACAGCTGCTCTCGCATTCAAAGAATCACTTCAAGTTTTCAGGATAGAGATTCTCTAACTGTTTTACTTGTGCTATTCACTAGAAAATTTATTGCCTTTCTTGGCTAGGCACTTATCAAAACAAACACAGGACACACTGAAGATTATTTTAATTAACCCCTGGATACCTAGCAATACCTCTTACAAATAAATTCAAAGACTTATTTATTTGTCCCTTGTAACAGTTGGATAATTTTAATATACATGTGGTTTCCAGGCAGATCTGAATGCTAGTTACAGAATGTGCTCTCCTGCCCCACTCTCTGTAACTCTGATATAACAGACTGAGATCAATTTCTTGCAGACTCAATTCTTTCAGCTTAATGTCATTGTGTTTCCTTTACACAGATTGCCTTTTATGGGGGAACAGTGGGTTAGCAAAGGGAAAATGTGTTACAGCTCTGCTAATAATCTCTTTTCTCAATCACTTTTCTGTTTCCAGTAAATAATCTGGAACAAACAGCTTTTCACACACCAAAAAATAATAAAGGAAGTGATAAGCATATAAACTTTTGCATCCATTTATACATAATAGGAGAGTGCCTCCTTCGGTTGTTGCATGAATATAGTTTTTTACTTCATTAGAGAAGAGGTAATGACTCCCAAATGCCAAAGGAGAAATTATTTCTTCCTGTTATTTTTTACTTGAAAGATCCAAGATCAGCCTTCTCAAAACTCTGCATCATTTTGCATGCTTTATCAAAATTTAAACAATCGTTTTTTAATGAGTAAAAAAAAAAATAAAATCACAAAGATCACAGAATATAAAATTAAAGGAGGTTCTTCCTGAAGATGATCTCTCCTTTACCGATGTCTTTTATATCTGAAAACGATAGGTCAGGGCTTCACTGCAAAACTCTGTAGGTTACAGTTTTGTAACTATGGTCATGGTTCTATGGGAATGAAAACACTGCTCTTTCACCTATATGGGATTGCTCCATACTGCAATTTAAAGACATGAAATTAAAGGTGAGCTGAACAGCTTTGAAATGGGCAGAGAAGCCAAGATTTCTGTTTATGAAGAAAGCCACACAACAGCAGGGTTAAAATTAGATTTCTAAGCTCATAATAGCTTAGGCCTCCACATTTGTCATTGAACAACTGTAAAAATTATTTCTGTGTGCTTTACTAGCTTAAAAATCAAGCTGTTACTGCGTGGTTTTGGCTATAGCTTTAGAAATCCAAGTTTAGGTACAATATTTTTAACTTTAAGCCAAAATCTTTAACAAGCAAAACAAAATAAATCTCTTAAGAAAATTGTGGGCTTGGTTCCATTCTGGAACTGAATTTATTTCCTTGCTGCCCACAAGACTATAAAATACTGTAGCTCTGAGCTGTGTTTCAAAGCTGTTATATATACATAGAGATGACTGAGAAACACTGAAGGCAAAGGAGAGCCAGGCCCACACCACACAAGTTAGCATTGCATTATCTTCTGGAGGAAGTTTTTGAGAGTTTTAGAAGCTCATGGGCAACTTTATAGCTAGAAAACATGTAGTACTATGGCAAGCTGCAGTGAGCTGGAATTTTTCTCTGGATGAATATTTCAGTGGCATTCTCCACATCATTCTGAAAAAAAGAAAAAGGAAAAAAAGACAAAGGAAAGAAGCTAGGCCTGGGGATATGCATCCTTTTTTTCCAGGCTTGGTTGGGGAAAACACTTTCTAGCAATCTAACACTACTGAGCAACCTTTCCTGTCTGAAAGTTAACTGTATCCTTAATCTATCACTCAAGCTGATTTTTTTAAAATCTTTTCTGACCCATTTCAGTTTGGTGATTTCCTCAAAATACTCATCAATATGTTTATAAATCAAATCAATAGTACAAGTCAATATACAGTGCAGGTCAGCATATGATAAATTCTCTCACAGTACAACTAGTTTGCACAAGTGATGTTGAGATAGTCTTTTTACAGAAGGAAAGGAGATAGAAGGGAAAAAGGGAAAGCTTACCTTCCTGCGTTGCCCAACATTCTCTGCACTTTGGCAAACAAGACCAGTTGAAGATGTAATGATTCTGTGCTAAGAATGATAGGAAAGAACATACCAACAGCAAAAGAGAAATGCATTTCCTGAATTTTTTAGATGCTGTACTGATGAAGAAGGAGTGCTAAAAATTCCTGATTGTGTGTTCAGTTATGGTAGATAGAACAACCACAAAATCTTCTTTATCCCTTTCCCTCAAGGGTAAATGTATCTGTCATAGGGATTGCTTACTAGCCATATGACAATGTTTTTAGTGCAGGAATGAAAACAAAGAGGAAAACACAGGAATACACTCTTGTTTTTGTTGTTATTGTTGTTTGTTTGTGTTCTTTAAATTATTATATGTTTATTTCACAAGAGCTCAGTATCAGTGTTCAGTGCATTACTTCTTACTGCTTCAGAAACCAAGAAAAAAACAAAAAGCACAAGAGCCAGGAAGGAAGAAATTTTTATATCTGAGCACACAGTAAGAAAAAAGATAGTAATTAAATAAAGATGAAGCATTTTTACTATTTTGAAGGTCCATTGGGGCTTCTGTGATAGGAATTGCACCAATTTATTCATTTTTGTTGCATTTGCAAGCATCTCATCCCTTCAGCAGACTGCTCTCTGCTATGAAGCTAGACCTGCAGTGCAGCATTAAGAAATAATTATTACCCTTTACTACGTAATGATTAGTTATTGTACAGGCCACATAGAAGACTTCTACAGTCGTCATGCCAACTCCCTCCTGCATCCTGGTTTAACCCGTTCTACTCTGCTGCAGTGATCAGCCATAGGCATGTGTAGGGCAGATATTCAGAGTGTGCACATTCCACTCTAATTTCACTGCACTATGGATACTAAAAGAGTGCATACCTTCATCTTGTGCATGCAGGCAAGACCAATTTAAAGACTGTTATCTTTTGCACAACCCGAACTTCCCTGCCATGATCTGAGAGGATTAACACGCATCCTGAGTGCAGACCTCCTGTTGCTCTGGAGTGAACCCCTCTGGGCACTTAAAGTGCAGCCTCAGGAGTCTAATCCAGTTCTTGTCAGCTGACAACATGTTTCCTCTGATAGCAGGGCTTGGCAAGCTGGGTTTTAATGGGTTTAGAAGAGATACACGAAAGGAGGGAGAAGAGAGGTGTTAAAACAAGACAACTTCTCATCAGGAGACCATCTGCACTCAGTTGCTCCAGTATGATCTGAACACAGAATTATAGACTCCTTAGAGTTGGAAGGAACCTTTAAAGGTCTTCTTGTCCAATTCCTCTGCAATGAACACCTCAGTTATATCAGGTTACCCAGGACCTGATCCGGCCTTGCCTTGAAAGGAACAGGACATCAACCGTATCTCTGAGCAACCTGTTTCAGTGCCTCTCCAACCTCACTGTAAAAGACATTTTTTTAATGTCTGACCTAAATCTTCTCTCTTTAAGCTTGAAGTCATTTCCTCCTGTTCTATCACAACAGACCCTGCTAAAAAGTCTGTCCCCTTCTTTTCTGTATCTCCCCTTTAGATATCAAAAGGCCACTATCAGGGCTCCTTACAGCCTTCTCTTCTCTAGGCTGAACAGTCCCAGCTCTCTCAGACTGTCTCACTGGGGTGGTATTCCACCATTTCTGTGACCTCTCTCTGGACACACTCCAATAGTTCTATGTCTCTCCTGTGACTTCACATTGGAATGCAGTACTCCAGGTGTGTCTCACTAGTGCAGAGTAGAGGGGCAGGATCACCTCCCTCACCCTGCTGGTGATGCTGCTTTTGACACAGCCCAGGATGTGCCCTGTGGGTTGTGAGGGCACATTGCTGTCTCATTTCCGGCTTGCCATCCATCAGTACTTCCAGGTCTTTTTCAGCAGGGCTGTGCTGAAAGTTTCTATCTTAAGATTTCTTTCTTGTATTTCAATCTTTGTTTAAATCTTCTTCTCCATTCAGAATGAATCTGAAAACAGAGTATTATTCTTCATTCAGATTCTTACTTTCTTTTTTACTGCTTTCTCTTCCATGCACCTCTTCCTTTCAGCATGAACTTCTCATCATTTTTTGAAAAAGGACAACCCAGACAAATGGCATCATCTGTTGTTTAAATCTTTCAGTCAGTGGCTCATGAGAAACCTGAAAATCCCAGTCACCCTCTGAGGAACTGTTTTCTCCTTGACAACCATTCTTGTGGCTCCCATACCACTCATCTTGCTGCTACAAGTGCATTCAGATTCAGGCAACTGAGCCAGGCAGGGCAAGGGAAACACTGGTGATGCTGTGGAATGGGCACTGAGATCTTCTGCCAGCAGCCCCACAGCACAATCCAACTAAGTGCTCGTTCAGTTATCCAAGCCCTGCATATATGATCAATGAGAGTCCAGGCACAACCCCACTCTGAACTCTGTTGGTGACCAAATTTATATAGCAAAGGTTAATGAGATCACAGTCATCTCTCACTTCGTCAGTGGCCTCACAGACCATCGCTTCACATATTTGGGCACCAGCCTGAGCCTTCATCACCCTCCATCATTCAGTGGCTTTCCTCCGTGAAAGTGATATATTTGGGAAAATAAAAATTGCACATTTGCTATTTCCACAATAATCCATCGTTCATGAACTATTTACACTTTCTGAAGCTTAGAGAGACACTTTTTTACTGTTCAGGTTTGGATGCGCTGAGAATCAGTGGAAACCTCTATGTCAGGCTTGCTTTTTATACCAAGTGCTCACAGTGGATTGTTGTGAGTACAACGCAAGCTTTCCTGCACAGCCTTATTCTAGGCAATCAGCTTTAGCAGGATGCTGGACCAGATGATCTCCAGAGGTACCTTCCAACCACAATATTTCTGTGATTCTTTGGATCTGCAGTGAAGAAATTTGTTTGCAAGCAACTAATTTGATCAGGCTTGGTATGACGGAATGTAGTGTCAAAATAAATGTTTTTTATAGGGGCATAATTGGTAGGCTTCTACGTGGGAAAATGGCATAAATGATAGATTCCCATTAACCTGAAAGATGGAGGAATTTTTTTTTAACTGCAAAACAGACAAGCTTTTCTGAGAACAGCCATTACCTCAGTCCTAAGTGATAACTGGACCCTGCTATCATCAAACAGCTCATGGTCTCTTTTGTTGTCAGATCACAGGAAAAAAAAAAATGTATAAAACAATGCTGAACAATTTGTTAATTGTCAATAATTAGTCCAATGCATATTTTTGAACTGTCCATCTGCAAGTGTGCTAAATTTAGCAGTCTGATTAATAGATTGAAGAGCATATCAAGATCAAGAGATTCTGTTAAGTATTTTGTGTTCAGCGCTGAGAATTTAGTATCTTTGTGTTTACTTAACTCATGTGACATATTTTCCCACCTTTAATTTTAATGATTTGGAATTTATAAGGAAAGGCCAAAGGTGCTCTAGATGGTGGGACAGATAAACTGGCCAGAAAATGGAAAATGCATAAGTGTGGCTCATTTGAGAGAACAGATATCAGACCAGAAAGTTCTTGAAGAAAGGGAAAAAAAAAAAAACAATAGAGAAATGGGCCCTTCAGCAGGGGCTATGTTTATTTTCCCTTTTCCTAAATCAGACAATTGTTACAAACCTTTGATGGTTAACTCCATATCTCAGCTTGTTCTTGATGATGACTTGGAACAGGATCTTTGGTTCAATTATCTCTGTACATAATGCTGGTATGTTACAAAAGTTCAAGGCTAAAGAAGTGTTATTTCACATCATGCACACCTTTTTTTAAAGAATAAATCAAGGCAAGCGCAGGTGTAGCTTGTGTCTGTCTCTTGAGCAATGGTGGACAGTACTAGAAATTATTTTTGGAGATATTTTCATTGCTTGCACAAGGACTGCCATCACATTGGAAAGAAGCTGCTCCATGCTGACTGCAGGTTCAGCCTTCTCCAGAAATCCAATCCTATGTACAATTTTAAGGCAGTATGTCTGATCCCCAGGCCTTGCTTCCTTAGGACATTAGTTTCTGTCTCATGGTTTCTTTCAAGTAAGCATCTGTCGGCTCCATTACTCTCTTTCCTGAATGCTTTGGATTTGGAATGTGAGCAAGAGGAACTATAGTCTTATGGCATTTCTGCTGTTTTAGCATCACTTTTTACGTACACCTGCTGTCTCTTTGGCTCATTGCAGGTCATATGCTACTGTTCTTTTATTTACATTGAGTAGTGCATATTATTGAAGAAATGTCCAGAAACATTTGCCAAATCAATTGTCATGTCCTGTGAATGCAGGTTCTCAAATCTGGTACAAAACACTGATGGAATGAATCAGAATCCAGTCTGAGCAAAGACTGATCTATCTTTTGTGATCTATCCTATCCACGTTTTTTAGCACTTCTCTCAAACATAACATTTGTTCACATGTACTGAAAATGCGGATGTACGTTTGAAAATGTGCACAGGGAATATTTTACTCAGCAGCTTTTCTGTTGTCAGATGGAATTTATGTGCAGTTATTGAATAAAACAAATTATGCTTTTTTATAAAGCATTTGTCAGCCACAAGGAAATAAGTTTCACCTCCGGAAATACTAATTGTTATGCACCCTGTGATAAAATTGCTGCTGGTATTGGCACCTATGTGCCTGGCTTTACACTAATTACCAAGACAGAGTTCAAATAGGTATCCTTACACTTAAGACAGCTGATTAATGGTCAAAGCTCTTGATTTTCCTTTGAAGTATGAAATATAAATTATTATTGTATTGTCAGCATGTAAAAATACTGCACTCACAGATAAGGGCATCAGTGATCTCTGACTGCATGAATACATGTGCTTTAAAAATGTCTCAGACTTATAAATGAATGACCAAAAGGAGCATGGGATGCACATGGGCCACTACTGACCTGTAAATTGACAGAAGAGATTCTCAGCTACCACAGTGATGGAAATTCTAATCAAGGCATCACTTTTAAACTGTCTATTCTTTATTTGCAAAGTAGATATTATCAAAATTTATTTCTCTGTATCAAAGAACATGAGGAAGAAAAAATGTGTACTGTCTGGTCTCACGTTTATGCCACATGGATCAAAGCCCAGATGTCCCAACTCTAAATTCAGCACCATACTCTACATATAGGACCATAATTTTCTATGAAGATTTAATAATTAATAATCATAATTATTAGTAATAATAACAACATTTCATTAGAAATAGTACTAGTTCATGTCAGTTGGGACTGAAAGAGAAATATTATGTAGAATTGCAGAGCCTTACAGGCTAAACTGTTACCTATCAGAATTGTTTAATCTCTGATATCCTTCTTCTTATACACCCTCATGTCAGTCCTGTTTCTCCCTCCGCCTGAAATCCTTAGCTGACAGGATGAACAATGGCTAAAGCAGCATAAATCAAAGCCTAGAATCAGGAAAATTAAAATAGATTGGAATTGCCAGCTCCTCAAGAGGGAAAAGAAAGAAACATGACTGTGGGACATCAGAAGAATGATTGTAGCTTCATTACGAGGGCCATTGTGTCATCAGAACAGGTTATTACCTGTCACAGGCTGGTTTTATTTTCCAGTTCCTGACTGATGCAGAGCTTGATCTGAAACAAATACTACCTATCCACTTCCTTAATAAATCTCCTCACTGTACTTGCATTTAACATTTACAGTTCCTTGCATTTTTCAAATAAAATATAATTTTATAGTAGTGGTATCTTTACTGTAAATCAGCTATTGAAAGGTTGAGGGCTGCACAGGAGCTCTTACTGACGCATATGGGGATGGGAACAAACTCAAGTGCTCCAAAAAGCAGGATAAACTCTGGTGTGTTCTTCCATGCAGCGAGATCTGAGAGTAAACTGCTTCTTTATTCTGTCAGATTTTGACACAATAGAAAATCATATGTGTGGTCCAAACATTGCAGTTCTGAATGTTTAAAAGCTATCTTTCATCAACTGACATAGAAGTTAAAAAAACCCCTTTTTTTCCCCTAATATTCTTGTTACTTTTTCGTGGCTGAGAGATTTCAACAACATATTGTTATATTTCAGATTTCAAGAGAGCAATAACAAAACACCTGGAGCAAAAAGTGTTTGTTTTTTTTTTAATGGCGCCTTCCTTGGTGACTTCTCCTTCCTCTTTATTTTGTTAGAGAGCAGATCTCCATACTGCCATTCTGGTGTTAAAAAAAAAAAAAAAAGATTTTTTTCCATCTTAATACTTATGTGCAAAACAATATTTAATCTACTTACTAGTAAAAGTTATAACTGTTAGACCTGCTGCTTGTACAGCTAGCACGTTATACTTGTACATGTTATTTAGAATCTGCATGTGGTGATAACTGTAACAACATTTGCAGTATAGCTCACAAATTAGTGTGAAAGTTCATTCTCCCTCTGCTCTGAAAAGTACAAAATGCTTCTGGTTATACTTATTGAGTAGCTATGGTCTTTAGAACAGCTTCAACATCCTTATCCTGAAATACAGTGGCTATTTTTCTCCTGCTGACAATTTTTATCATAACTCTCACAAGAGTTCCATGAATGTCAGCAGAAGACCTGCAGGAGTTTGCTTAAGCATTTTAAGCAATGACTGCAAAATCAGACACCATACCTGGGAATGGAACTTCTTTTTATTAACAATGGCTATCTCCAAATGGCAAGGAGATAACTCAGTGCTCTTTTGTGGAGGAAGGCTGCAAATGACATTGTACAGAAACTTGTAAAAAATGCATAATCTTAGTTTACATGCATAAACATGAGAAAATCACCTAGTATTTAGTATCAGTTCACTGTAAAGATTTGTAATGAACAGACAAGCTAAGTTAGTTACATATTGGTATGATGGCTCTGTCTTTAACAGAGCTCTACTGGCTTGCAAGAATTCTGAAGTTTTGCCCTGTGGCCCTACTAGCCAGGGGGTATGTGGGTATGTAAATACCCACTCAGGGTATTTACTCCATAGCTAGTCTTCAAAGAGAAATGTTGATTTGGTATTACAAAAAAAAAAGGGGAGGTTGAATGAGACAAAAACAGCCTAATTGTGATGTTGTGAGGCAATGATACAGTGTTACTTCAGGACAATATGGCATTGACTGGGTAGCTGTCCTGAATGGATCCTTCTAACCTCAGAGCTCATGGCAACAATCAATGGCAGTAAAAAAAAATCACCAGGCTTTGTGTACATAATGTATGAGATGCGTTCTCACTCTCTCCATGGAAATAAAAAGTAAAATACAAGCTATGCTTATTATTGTCGACTCTCCAGATTTCTAGTTATGTTTTATCACTTTTGTTCATTTTTATCCCTTTCTCTTTTTACTCCCTGATTCATTTTGAAGACTCTACACTAATGCCACAGTGGTAAGGAGATTCTCACTTCAAATTCACTCCTTTTTAAACAGTCTGTCTCCTTTTTCAGTCATAGTTTTTCTTTATACATTGCACTTACTTATTATTGTATGCACTGTAGAATTATTGCTGTTTCTAATGAAAGGAAGAGTTTTAAAACAGAGAGGCTTTATTTCCTTTCAGATATATCAATTTCTTATATATAAACACTAGACAACACTTTAGAGAAGAGGAAGATAAAAATTAAACAGCCAATAACTTATTTATTTGTATTAATAAACAATAAATGGTGACAATGCAGAAACACAGAAAAGCTGTTCTTTAATTTATTTTTAAAGACTTCTTAATAATATATTTCATTTTCTGTTAGTTAAAAAATTGCAGTAGAAAATAACTGCCTTGATTTTAAAAAATCATATTTTTATTAGGAATTGAAAACAATGTTTTCTCTCATTCTTTGCCTTCTCACCACAGCTGATTTTAATTTCTCTACTTTCTTAACATTTTAAAAATAATGCTAATATTCTTAACATCATTTTGAGAAATGACTGTCAGCTCAAAAACATACTAGCTGCATGTGTAGACAACAAAGACATTGCAAGATCAAATGAGTAGAAAAAAGACAGAAGATAATAAGGTCATAGGTGTCTTATTAGTAGTGGTAAGTTTTTAAAATGTGTTCATTAGTACTATGATATAGCCCATAAAAGAATAAGATTATGATCCAAAACCCTTATATACTGATGACTAAAACACTCATTTTATTTGTCTGAATTAATTTACATTTGCAGTTTAATTTCCAGTGCAATAGGTAATTTCCTTTTGTGTATGTGCTTGTGTGAATAGCCCAATGTGGGAATTATCTAGAAAGTACTGGACTGACTTGCGAAAACAATACTACCTAAACTTGAAAATTGCATGTTTAACTTTGAACATAAATATTTTTTTTAGTCTTCCATAGTGCAGTTCATGTGGTTGGGAAAGTTGAGTATATGTGTTTGACAGTAACCCTTATTCCTTTTTTTCCCTATTGAGCAGTTGATCAATTTTCTAATAATATCAACACAAGACGTAAGTACTTGTGGAGGATGTTTCTGATGGCCTGTATCAAAGGCCTTTGTTTACCAAGCAAGGGCACTGTGGGATAATCTTTTTCAAAACATCTCCTGGTTCAGTTTATCTGACCAGATAGGACTGGACAGGGTCAAGTGCTAGAGATCTGGAGTTGTTACTTTCTTAAAATGTTTTCCCTTTCTCTGTGAACACCAGTATATTTTCCTGCTTATAAACTACTGAGCTTAAATAACATGCTCGGGTTACCTTCTACAGTAGGACTTCAGTTAGAGATGTATTTTGGACAGCTTGACTAGCAAATATAGGCAGAAAGAGAAGTTTGACAAGCCATCATTTGCATTAAAACTGATAGGAGTATATGGGCAGGTTTCAACCTGTGGGAAGTGTTCACCTGGTCGTGAGCATGAAAGTACAAAGAGGAGACAACAGTGCTGCTGTACTGCAAAGTGGTATTTTGACTAATTCTCAGGGAGAAATGGTGAAAAGAAAAGGAATTGCTGGTTATGGCCAGTGTGAGCATATTTTTTTGCCTTTGCAAAAGGTAGGACCAAGCACAGAGTTGGAGACATTAATAGTGAGAGAGCACTATTTTGGACAGACATTCAAAGAAATTCCTATGATGTGAGGAGGATTATATACTATTTATGTAGTTGCTTGTGTGTGCTTTTTTACTAACTCACCAGCTCTGGAAGAGCAGGTGGGAAATAGATGGAAGGAAGAGACCCTGAAACTATCAACACTCCTTCCTCAAGAAATAGCTTAGTTTCAAAATCTATTTTCTGGTCCTAGTTGAAGGAAAATCATTATAAGATCTGTAGGTCACCCGTACATATATGTATAAAATTTATACTTCCATAAAAGTAATCTATCTTACACTATTTTTTAATTCCGATCCTAACTGAATTAGCTACACCACTCTGTTCTGAACTGTAATGAAAAACTAGCACATCTTCTTTTATTTTATGCAAAAATGTATGGGAAAATAAGTAGAAACATCAAAATGATTCCTTCATAGAGAATCTGTTTTAAAGACTAAAGAATGTGTTAAGAAGATATAATTTGACGTAGCCACTGTGTTGCTCCAACAAAACACAGGAAAACTAGGTGTGTGGAAAACAAATGATTTTAGCAAGCTATGCTCATATATTGGGAATGGATCAAGTGCTTTGGGCCAGCCTCTGATTTGCCTATTAAGCTCTCTTTAGGTGCCAGTCATTCCCTCTTCAGCTGACTTCCTGTCTTTTCTTTCTCTCAACTAGTCTACATCATGTCTGGGTTGCAGACTGCATGTGCTACATGGGTTATACTAGAGGTTGCCTTCTTTAGTTTTATTCTTTCCTCTCTTACATATCTGTCTTCTGTTTCTTTTACATCCTTCTTTTTTTCATTTTTCAGGAACTAGGATAACCAAAATACTTTAGAAGTTTTTTTGTTTTGTTTTGTTTTGTTTTGTTTTTAATTCCAGATAGATTGTTTGCTATCTTTTACCCGTTTTGTATCAAGATGCAAAATATTAAATAAGTCTGCAATGCATTTCTAGGAACTAACATCATAGTGTTAGAAATAGTGAACCTCTGCTCTCACTTTTATTTTACTGAAAACCAAGCTTAGCTGTTTACAAAGTTTATTGGTGCTATCATACATGTTTCCAGGCCATACTACCAAATTATTTATGCACAGCAGCATGTTCTAAAAGCACTATATTCCTTGAAAGTTTCATTAGTCAGAGTGGAAATCCAGTTTCCATCCAATGAGGAAAATTACTTATCTTAAAATAATATTTCAACTGGAGGGAAGAATAATCATTTTCTGGATACAAAAAGTAATCGACTGTTTCTTCTTCCAGAATTGTTTTTAATTTTTTTCTTTTACTTTTTGCTTTTTTGTCCTGCAACACATCAGTCCTCTAATGCATTTTATTTTTCTCCATTTTAATCAGTTTATCCTCTAACTACAAAGTTTTTCTGCCTGTCTATCTTTACTTTTATCTTTAGACAAAATTATTACAAAATAGGAAAACTAAAAGAAAAACATGTCAAACCCAAGTTAGATTTTCAATTAAGGCTCCAAACAATAACAGCACTAAATGAGCCGCCTATCTTGCTGGAGATTATTTGAAAGAGCAAATTTCCATTTACATGTTCCCTTTTCTATTTAGTGTGTCTAGTACCACTAATGAGGAAAAAGATCATATTCTATACATCCATTTTTCATTCCATGTGTTCTGTAGTAAGCTGCATATTGTTTCTACTACTGTCCCTTGGTATATTATTTTTCTCCTAGTTAAGATGGTACCCTCTATTTCTGAACTGGTTTTTTTTTGCCACCTGTCAGAAATGATATATAGCATACTTAGAGACTTCAGGAGATTTCAGACACTGGTGAAGCAGCATGCCTTCCTGCAAATTAACTTATTTCCTAATCTTGGCTAAACAGGAAATTCACAAGGCTGGGACAAAAGAGACAGAGATGTATTCTCTCACCTTCCTATCGCTTTCACCAATTTCTTTCAGGCATCATGTCTTTTTCCTCTATAAAAAACAAAATAAATAGATAGATAGATAGATAGATAGATAGATAGATAGATAAACAACAACAGTAATAGTAATAAACAATAATTCAACTTCAAAAGAAGCATAAGAAAAAAAATCCAATACCATTAATTAAATTAAATTAAAGTCTCTTTCTCTCCAACCAAGATCATATCTTTCCATAGAAGACACAGTGAATTTTTAGCAGGTCTGAATCCTTGTGGAAACCCTGTCTGATCTTATTCCACTGTTATATTACTGTGAAAAATGATCCTATACACATATGCATGTACATCCTACCTAAACACAGTCAGTATTCCCATAACAGTTTTACAAAAAAGAGTTGCTTCTGTCAGGACGAAGTTTTTGATAGTGTAACAAATGAATCACAGTTCATTAAAATACCAGGTGGCTACACTGAGACTGAATTCAGAATTTTAGTAAATAAAATTGCCTGTGTCATGCTAGAAATTTTTCCATATGATAATAAATTGCATTCAGTTAATGACTAGCAGAGTGAGGACTGAACTGGTGAAGACTAAAAAATCTTAATGTGAAAGATATGAAAATGCCAGGGACACAAAAATACACCTTGATGCCTCTTGATCAAGATCTTGATCTTGATCCACGTTTCTCACAGCAGAAACTAAACTCATGAAAGAGTCAGGCATTTTAACTGATCCCTGACAAGCTACTTGTTTTCAATATAACTGATAAAACTGGTAGGAGTTCTGTGTTTTTTTTTTTTCTGATTTAAATCCCTAAATGAAGTGACAACCCATGGTCTGGGGCAAGATTGTCTCTTAGATAAAAAGAAGTATTCTCTTCTTTCCAACCAAATTTCTCTCTCTAGTAGCTGAAGCCTCTGATTTTTCTGTGGATAACATTTAGCTGGTAGTATTTGAGAATACTGCTCTACCTAGTACTCTTTAAGAGCCAAGTTATCTTTCTTTCTATGGATACATCTGATGAGCAAATGTTTCACAATGAAGTAGTTTTTATTATACATTTCAGCCCAGATAAAATTATTTCAAACTTCCTTTTTCTTGTTTTCTATCACAGTGCTGCCATATAGCTGCTTGGTTTTATGAGACAATTAAAACAATTGCACCAAACAATTCATCTCTTCAGTATTGGTTATAACTGTTTGATGGAAGAGATTGTGTGGCAGTGTTTGGGCCAAGTAGTTTGCACGGTCAGTTTTTGTTATTGAAAAATGTCAAAATCGTATCTGAAATGATGGATTGTGTTGTCACTTGAAAAGATTTTAGCGGCATGTTGATCTCTATGACTCTTCAGGAAAATACTGGACCTTAGAAGAATCCTTTTATTTTTGACATACTGAGAAAACCATGATTCAGCATAGAGAAATGCCCTTTAAATACTACAAACATCAGCAACTATTAATTAGTTAAATAGTACACACTGTATGCTATTGCTAAACTCTGGCTAGCCTTGCTCTTCTAGGACCTGGATAAGCTTCCAAAATGAACTTTCAAGAACCTACTGAGATTCAACAAGGTCAAGTGCAAGGTGTTGCATCTGGGTCAAGGCAATCCTGGATTTGTTTATAGAATGAGAGAACTCCTTAGAGCAGCCCTGCAGAGAAGAACTTGGAGATTCTGGTGCATCAAAAGCTTGAGAAGAAAGAGTAGTGCTTGCTTGTAGCCCAGAAGATCAACTGTATCCAGGGTCGCATCAAAAGAGGGGTGGCCAGCAGGGCAAGGGAGGTGATTGTTCCCCTCTGCTCTGCCCTCGTGAGGCTCCACCCAGAGTACTGTGTAAAACAGCCCCTCCTGGGGCCCCGAGCACAAGACAGATGTGAAGCTGTTGGAGTGGGTCCTGATGACGGCCACAGAGATGATCTAAGGGCTGGAGTACTTCTCCTATGAAGTCTGAGGGAGTTGGACTTAGTCATCCTGGAGAAAAGGCTCCCAGGAGACCTCACTGTGGCATTCCACTACTTAAAGGGAGCTTACAAACAGGAGGGAGACTGACTTTTTACACAGGCAGATAGGATAGGGAGAAATGGTTTTAAATTAAAGAGGGAGATTTTAGGATGGATGTTAGGAGTAATTTTTTTACTCAAAGGGAGAAGGAGCACTGGCACAAGCTGCCCAGAGATGTTGTAGATTCTCAGTCCCTGGAGACATTCAAAGCCAGATCAGATGGGACATTGGGCAACCTGATCTAGTGGCTCTCAACCCTGCCCATGGCAGTGGGATTGGAAATAAACTACCTTTAAGATCACTTCCAATTTTCCTTCTATGATTAAGATAAAAATCTCAGATCAGAAACAACTTCCATGGGTGAAATCCTATTTCCACACAGGTCAAAGCAGATCTCATTTTAATTCTGGTGGCCACAAGCCTTCATCTAATTCCTGTGTGGACAGATGATATTGATAACAGTTTACTCCAAAGCAAAATGAACAAGCAGAGAAACACATATGGAGATGCTACGAGATATGAGACACTTTTCCTCTTGTGAGGAAACTGTATATTTTCATCAAGTTCCCCACAGAAATCAATGGAAAATCTTTAGTAGAGTTCACTAACTCAAATTCTACTCCAGTAAACAATTTAAGCAATTTATGATAAATTTCTTTGAAAAGCCTCTTGGACTTGTTACTGTGAATAAGCAGGGAATATTCTGACCTGGAGGGACTTCCACTTTGCATACATAACTTCCACTTTGTAACTTTCTCTTCTACAGTGATTAAAAAAAACTACTATCCAACAACTTCTTTTGTATTGTCCGTGTTGCATTCCCTCATATTACTAGTAGCAATTACAAGAGAGTCTTCAAAGCAGTATTTTAAGAAAGCATATGAGGTGGATCTTCTGAGATTTGGGGAATCTCTTGATTTCACAGCCTTCAGTTGGAGCTCTTAGAGCTCAGCACTTCCAAAACCTCCATTATATTCTCCATTATGTTTAATAGGGTGCTTCTGGAAATGGCTTACAGATGTATGTTTTACCTTAAGCAAGTAATCAAATATTGGCTCATTGGACTGTGATACCTTGGAAACTCCCTGTTGTCTTTTATTCAGTAGGCTTTTTGATTAAAACATGCTAGATGGCTCAAAGTATTTAGAAGAATTATGTTCTATCAAAGGATAGAAAACAGAACACAGTATCCCATTGCAATATCAGGTAGAATTTTAAATATTGGAATTTAATTACCCAAGTTGTATTAGGGTAGCAATTCTCTATCTCCTTTAATCTAACTAATTATCATTTGAGAGAAGAGACTTCTGAGTCGAGCACAGTTGTTAGTAATTAACTGCTGGTGATACTAGCTATCTCTGGGGGCAGTTTTATTCAGTCTTTGTAATGTTAGAAGAGAAAGACTCAAAACAGAACCATTTAAAAGAATAAGAAAGGAATAAAAGAAAACCTATTTTGAAGAAGGTCTTTCACATCACTTCAGTTTCTGAAACACATAGCAATAACATAGTCTTCTGCAGACAAAAATATTTTGCAGCAGTGTAACAGTATACATGAACTCTCTACTCTGAGAGAGAAACCACTACCAGAATGCATTTATTTTGAAGGAACAAACCGTCCTAAAATCATGTTCATCTCTGAGAAGGGTGACATCCAGAGACTAGTTTATCTTATGAGATCTAAAAAAGAGCTTTGTCCCCTTCTTCATAGCAGCAAATTCTGCTATATTTGAGACAGTGATCAGCCAGCCAGAAGTTACTATACATAATTAGAAATGCAGAAGAAATCTTGGAGCAAAATTCCAGCCAGAATGTTTGACACAAGCAGAAATGAAATATAAATATTTTCTCTCACCTCTCTTGTTAACAGTCAGAAAATTCTTAACAAACTTTCTCTGGTGTTTCACTGGAATTTATGATTTTAGTGATAAAATCATAAGAGAGAGTAACTGAATGCAATAACCATTAGCTTCCTGCGGTACTATAGTATCTTACTGTCAGTGATCACTGCAGTGTTTTTGAAATATAGGCTTATAGTCCTACAAGAGCAGTGAAGGGGGCAGAAGATCTAAGTTAAAATGAAAAGAGGTCTGGAAAGTGGGAGCACAAATTCAATTTTTGTGTCTTTCACTTTCCATTCCTTAAAGATTTTCTCAAACCAAGCTCTTTACAAAAAAACATTGGTCATACTCATGCTTGTTGGAAATAGAACAGAGAAAAACAAATATATTCTGCCATTGTATAATCATTTGATCAAGAAACTTCTAATGCTTTGTGGGAAACTTTCAGAAACACACAGTGTTGTAGTAATTTAGTTGATTTACGAGATAGTCTCTCTCTCTTTTTTTTTTTTTTTTACCTTGCATTCTGATTCTGCCACATTTTCTTTTGTTCTGAAAACTACTCTTCACCACATCAGATTCCCAGATATTTTGGGGTTTACTTGAGAAGTAATGTCTTAGCAAGAAGGAATCCTATATATTTCTGTACAGTAACTCATGAAGTAAAGTAGTATTAGGAATATAAACTAAGTATATGTCATCACCACAGCTGGAATTACTACATATATATTTGCTTAAGATTACTATTGGAATGTGAATGAAAGCAAGAAATAAGAGCTTGTTCTATCTTATAAATGTTGTTTGCCTCTGTTCTGCAGCTGAAGTTAATGTCAAAAAAAGCACTGTAATTTCAAATAAGAATAAGCAGCAAGAACAGATGCTAACCTAAAACCCTTTTACTTTTGCTCACATAATTTGTCTTTGGAAATATTCATTGCAACACATTACCAAATAAATAAATAAATAAATAATAGTAAAAAAAATCAAACACATTCATTGTAGAAACAAAATATTTCTTCAAATCAAGCAGACTGAAACATTCATGTGAGATATCTTTAGAGGGATAAAGTGCAAGATGCAGCACTAATTTCTTTACCTACAGTAGTCCTTTCTTGATGCAGTGTAGTTTTCAGTGGTGTTTGATTTGTTCTATATTTTTAGTTGCATTTAGTGTATTATCAATACTAAATGTTAGCCCTTGGGGTTTTTTTTTTTGTTGTTGTTGTTGGTTGTTTTTATTTTTTTCTGTAAGTATAACACAAAACCTTTTTTATAGCTCTAGGTAAAAAAAAAAAAAAAAAAAAAAAAAAAAAAAAAAAAAAAAAAAAAGACTAACTTTTGCTATCATGTTGATCAGGATCCTAAATATTCCCTCTTCACCGTTTCCTGAGTTTTCCAATCTTTTATAAAATGACCTGGCATCAGTGTTCCTTATGACATTTTCATGTAAGGAATCTTGTCTCCACTTCTCTACTCATCAGAAAATGCTGTATTTAAGTATCAATAGTGAATGATGAGTGCTTTGTTCACCCCAAAAAGATGGGGGGAAAAAACTAAAAAAAAAAAAAGACTTAGCTCAAAATCATGAACGGATGATCTATCTGCTCTTCTAGGTATGTAAGGGCTTTCCAGTAGTGCCTGTTTTTCTCAGTGTGTAGTTGACTTTTTTGAGCACAATTTGTTCTAAGCCTTTTTCTCAAGGTTTATCTCTCCAGGCATGCATCCATAACTTCAAAACATATCTGTGAGGCCTGGTGTATCCAGGGACTATACTTTGGGGTGATATATTTTTTTTAAATGAATTATCATTCGTCCATAAGAAAACAGACAATCCCTGTTTAAACCGATTACTTTTGCAAAGAGCCTGAAAAAATTAGGAAACTTAGGCTGCAAATCAGTTGGGGAATGAGTTCCAAAACAGATAACTGTCCGTTCAAAATGTCCTGCTATCTCTCCCCAGTGGAGTAAGTTAAAGGTTCTTACCAAGAATATATCTCCACAAAATTTAATCAACACATTGGTCAGTTGTTTGCATAAAAGAATAATGTGGCATTTAGTCTCTCTGTGAACCTCAGCATATCAATCTGTAAAATGCATAGCATATTGTAAAATTCATATAATTCTTTGCAGGGGTTTTTTAAAGCTAAGCTAATTAATGTCAAGCAGTCAGCTTAAATTTGCTCTTTCAGTGGAATTAATTTATCTAAACCTTTACAGGAAGAAGATTTCTTAATACTTTTTTTATAAAGCTCATGTAGTCATCATGCTGGTTATTTATTATTTATTCATCAAAACCAATCAGTAGGAAAGAAATGGGCAAGACAGAAAGCTGGAAAATAACAGTCATAGCTTGGGAGAGAGGTCTCATTAGAGACATAAAGACTAACTACAGACAGTGGAACCAAAGAACAATTTGTGATGCTGTTCCTTCGCATTTGGCAATGATAGGAAATGATACTGGATGATCATCATCACTTTGCCATAGCATCTGATCTTCCTAGGAAATAAATACATGATTCATCTTTAGGAAGATTCGTGTGCAGTACAAAGGCAGGCACTCCAGAATATGACAATCTCTGAGACAAACTATGAAGTCTCCCTCTTTTGTAAAGCATTCTTGTCCAACCAAGAACACTTTACATAATTATTTTCTACTTTATTTACCATCCCTGTAAAACAGTCATCCTTCAAATTTAATCTGAGACTGTTAAGAAGTGAAAAGAATCAGAGATTTTGTAATTTCTTCTAGGGGTCTCTGCCTTGATTTTTCAAATGACAGAGAAGCTAATGAGTATGGAAGGTGCAGAGTGATTACTACTTATTATATGCTAAAATGAAAGGCACATGTCATCTCTTGTCCATGTAAATTAAACTGTACAATGGTTGAAGAGAGTTAGTAATAGAAACAGAGGATCTTGCCTGTCACAGAAGAAATGGAAAGGAATTCAGCAAGTCCTGGACTGTTTATCACACTAAGGATGAAGAGGAGCTCCAACACCCACTGGAGGCAGTGCTGTCTTCATAAGTTCATGGTTCGACACCATGGATCTCCAGGTGGGTCAAGATTATAGAGATACACCAACCTGGAGGACTCCATGCTGTTGAGCTATTCACAAGCAGCGGAAGCCAATAACATCTTCTCAGCTACCAGGTTATTTTCCCTATCTGCCTCTGGAGCAATTCCATCAGCATTGCACTCACTTTGGAAGAAATTACTCATGGAGAAAAATAAAAACCTTCCACAACTGTAAAGAAGGATCATACCATCTCACTGTTGAAGACTAATGTGCAATCAATATACATATACAGCTGATACACACCTAGAGAAATTTCCAAGGTGATAGCAAGCGTGTGTATCGTGCGTGTGCCAATGTGAACTTGCTTCTGCTATGAATTTTCTTTCTTTTTTTTTTCCTGTGAGTGCTGTAAATTTCCATTCGCTGTCAAAGGAAGAAGCAGATTGGGCAAATGATGTCCTTTGTGATGAAATTAAAATTAATGTGGATAGTTATCTACAGCAAACTAGTCAGGCATGTTCTGAAAGGGTATGCCTACACTATCAAAAAGTACTGGATACTAACCTATTCTCAAAGCCATACCTGCCTTCCATCCACAGTGATTAATCTTAAGGATGTTAGGAATCTTGATTGAGGATAATCTATGATTCATAGATTTAGATTAATTTATTAATTAGTCCAAACCCACTCCCAGCCACTGCATATACCCAAACTCTTGATATGGACATGTACATGATGTACATACGTACGTGATACAGACAGACTAGGCTGTGGTGAGGCTGAGCATGCTACACTCCTACATCATCATCAGATGAATGAATTAAAGCTTTTTCCATGGATAATGTGGACCTCTGAGTTATAAAAGCCAGTGTGGATGGAAAGCTTTGAAATAATGAGTATCCTTACATCCACTTTTATTCTTTTCACCTGGCTGTGTAGACATACCTATGGAGGATCATGTCTTCTTCTTGATATTAATATTTATCTGCATTGGTATCGTTCAATACTGATTCCTAGGTTGTACACTTGAGCAAAGGAATTTGTCATGTTGGAAGAAGGGTATAAGTCAAGAACATAAGACAGCTGCTCAAATACCTTAGTGCTGTTGAGTTACTCACATGTTGTGACTAAAAGCACTGAGTCACTTCAAGCAGGCTGATAATGAACTACAGCCAATCACTATTTCTCTCAGGAATAGTCAGAGGTAAAAACTAAGCCTTGCTTGCTGGATTTGTTTACATTTTATATTTGTTATATGGCATTTCTATCTGAGGGGCTGAGTAGGAGGTTGGAGGAGAACAAACATGAGAAAAAAACCTATAACACAAGATGTATTATTATATATGCCAGACAGAACTGCAATTTAAACATATCCGGGCTGCCACTGACAAACAATTTAAAAGCAATGGATTTTTTACAGATTTCTTTTGCTTTTCATGAGGTTATCCTCTTATATTTAGGGAAAAAAAAAAAAAGGGGGGGGGGGAAGAAAGAAAGAGCAAGAAAGAAAGAGAAAAAGAAAAAAAAAAGACTTTCACAGGTAAAAAGTGCATGTACAGTATGTGATATTGACTGCAACATTATTGACATTATTGACTGTGGTTGTGACTTACACTGAATTGTAAGCTGCCTTGCTCTCTGTTTTCCTAAGGCTATTCCTTGTGCCATATATTGGTCTATGAACAACAGCTGAGTGGCTGTTTCTTTTGTTCTTCCACCTGAGCCCTTAAAGCTCTTGGTAATGTTTGGGAAGAAGAGGGAGCTGATAATCAGGGAGATGAAGGCAGTGTATTCCTCATTATCAAGTGTTGTATTGGCATACTGCTGAGTTCACAGAGTGGTAAGAGACGTCTCCAAAGCAATCTCCAGTAGTTCCACTTGCCAGTGGCAGATGGAGAGCAAAAAAGCACACAGTGTCATGTTTTTGCTGGTGACCTAGTGTCATAAAGGAAACATAGACTCCAAAGTGGCTGGCAGTCCCCAGATCATTGTTATTAAGTAAAGGTTTTTTAATCAAGAACAAAGTGTTCACATTTATTCAAAAGAACATTGTGTGGACCGTGTTAAATTCTGACTGCATGAATGGATTATGATCTAGTAGATCCCTGATGCTTTGAAAATAACATTCACACATTGTTTCTTTAACTGTTCTCAGACCACTTTAGAGAAGAGTATGGTCTTACTGAGGCAGAGGGGCTCAGCTCTGTCTTTACTTCTCTGCATAGATCTGTTTGAGAGTTTGCAAAGGTTATTTTTTCTCTTGCCATCTAAAGAAGAAAATGCATTACTTTAAAAAACTCTGCTCTAACCTTTATGGGCTAAGGTCTTTTATTTCCTTTTATTCATGGTATTTATTTTTAGACAGATTGGTGGTGAATTACAATACACCACGACAGCTGATATTCATGCGTTATAGCTGTAGCTTTAGCTCCAGTTGTTCTCCATTTCGCTGCAATGATCACTTAAAATTGCAATCATACTTAAAAAGTAATTACATTTTGATCCAAAGTGGAAAAAAGACGACTATTTTCATTGTTTATGAGATATTGTGGCATATGGATATTTGTCAACAAGCTATATAGTTCCAGCTGGTGTGTTTATTTTGCTAAGTGTGAGGCATACTAAAAAACGACTAATCAAGTTGCCCTTTTCAACCTGCTGATCTTATAAAGTTTATAAATCCATCCTTTTCATTCTGGTATTGCTGAATAAACAGTGCACCAACTGTTTGAAACTGATACAAAACTGGCTGTGTACACCAAGAAATAAAAATGATCTGTCATATTGTCAGTTCAATATGGCAAGAGGAATTCTACTAAATCTTTTCAGAATAATGAACCTTTGTCAAGGTTAGAATTCCCTTTTTCTCTTCCTTTTTTTCTTATAGAAAGACGGAAAGGAAAAGGAGTAGGGATGACTGAAATCTTGTCATCTTCTAGCATGTAAAGTGAAGGTTTTAAGTTATGCCACCAGCACTACAGAATGTTTGGTAATTTCACTAGAATCACAAGCCACTTCATAAATGAAAGAATGAACAATACAGAAACTATTACATAAGCATTAAAGATTTACCTAGCATTAGATGGTTCTTTTTAAATTTCTCTTTACAAACATCAAATATGAAAGCAGCTTTTCCTCAGTCCCAGGAACCCAGAATCATTCTTGTTAAAGATAATCCCTCACCAAGCATCTTTTAAAATAAAACATTTTATTTTTTTCAGTTCCTTCCAGATGTTGGAATGCTTTGATACAGCAGAATGAGTACTGGAAACTTTCTTTCAAAATATTAGACGCAATTATTACTTAATTCACAGAATCAGGGTTTGAAGAGTGGGGTGGGGGAAGAGTGAATATATGACTCAAGTTAGAATTGCAAGATCTGACAGTACTATATCGTGCATCTGATTTATAAAGATTTTTTTTTCCTGCTGGATTATTATTATCATTTTCAGAAGGGAAAGAAAAAATATAAATAAAGATGACTTCTCAGCAGTGACTTCTTCCACCAGCTGGATCTCTTGAGAAGACTGAAATTCTGTTTGTTGCTCAATATTACTTTATTGGATAAGATAATTAATAGTTTTTTGAAGGGCTTCAGTAAGATGAAAAGTCAGTTTTCAATAGGAACAGAATACATTCAAAAGGTGGATTAGTACTCTGCCTTTCTTTCTATAGTTTCATGAGAGATGTAACCATTTCTTTCCTCAGTGTTTTTTACTCAGAGAACAACTGTAATCATTATGCATGCTCCTTTCTACCTCATATTATATCATCCATGGCACAAATTACTGTTTTGAAGGTTAGGTGACAGGAGAGATCCTGCACTAAATTCACCCTCTGAGATTATATCTGTCCATTCATGCTTGCTGCCTTTCTGAAGTTGTGCAGGAGGAGGTTTCTTGCTTCCCTGTTTCAAAGTTTTTTATTTTAATTATTCCTCAGTGCTATTGATGTATTGTGATGAAGCAATACCATTTGCAGTAGATAGCACAAGTCAACACAGTTAAAATAGTCTAAAGTGGGAAAAAGGCATTTTTTGGTCCTTATTATGTAAATGTCCTTGAAGATTTCTGCTTCATGTACTGACCAAACCAAGATTTTCTATTGTTAGCAATGCAGAGCTATTGCAATCTGAAAGAATGAGCTATGTTCTGATATTCTGATGCATGCATCATCAGCAAAATTGTCAGCTACATCTTAGTCACTGCACTTCTATTATGGGAAATTTTAGAAGTGAGGCTGGGTTTGCAGGGCTTGCAGACACTCTTATTGCCTTTTGCTTGTATGCTGAGCAGATGTGATATGAAAATCCACATAAATCAGCAAACATTGAATAGAACTCCCCTCATGTTACTTTTATGGTGTAGGCTTGTAGTTATTACCAACCTTTGGAGTGGGGAGGAAAAGTCCCATTATTACTTTGTTTTGTTTCCAGAGATGTCTGCCATTTCATTTCCACCATGAATTCTGTCCTGCATCTGTAATTCTTTGCTTGAAAGCTTTCTAATCACAGGCCTGAGGACTGACATTTTACCTAATAATAGCCAAATCTGTGTGCTTTAAGAACCTTTGCTAATGTCAAAGAAAATGAGTAATATATTTATTTTTTAATAAGTGCCAAGACTTTCATAACACAGTTGTGTTATGTTGTAGTGTCTCTTGATGTTGTCTCTTGATTGTAATGGGAAGCCTCACAATTGAAATCTAAATGGTTCATAGATAGCATGACTGCCCATGGCTTTCTAACATAAGGAAATAACAGGGCCTGCATCCCTGCAACTTGAGTAGGATGTTGTTTCCAACTAACTGTCCCTTCTGACATCTGAAAGCATCCTCCTTGCTTCAGGAAAACTATAAATTTTGATAGGAGTGAAGAAGAAAACTAGTTTACTTCCAAAAACCTTTTATTTTTCACCTTAGAGATGTCAGTGCATGCTGACTGAGTGGACAAAGTAAACTGGAGTATGCATCGTAGGAATTTTTTTCCAAAGTAGCTGTGAGATGTTTTTCTTACATGGTTACTAACACAAAGCAATACTCAGCTAGGTGATGTATATAGGTTCCTGAGGAACGTTTTTCCTGCCTTTCTGCTGAGATTCTCAGAAAATAAGAATAATTGTTAGAAACAAGTGAGGATAAGTACTTTCTACTGTATCTTAAAGTAGATATGATTGTTTCCATAGGATATTGTCAGAGAAACAGATTTGTTCTGGTGAAAGGTATACACCTTTCCCTTAGTAACTAGTGAGGAGATATCATGCTGGCTCATCTCTTTTGCCATCTTACTTGTGGAGACTTTAAATTGTTAAGTTGAAGTTTTTTGGAGGTGATTTGTTGATTTCAGCAGGAGTATCCATCAGCAAGGCAAGGCATAGCTGCAAGGAACTTCCATGCTTTTCATAACTGCATTTCAGTAACTTCTGCTTTTGAAAGTGTCTACGATCTGGGGCTCTGATCCTGGAAAACATCCAAACCCCCTGCACAATTTTTGCTAGAACTCTATTTCAGCTGTGAGATACAGAGCAAGATGTTTCTTTGTATTAATTTTTGTTTGTTTGTTTGTTATTTTTCCATTCAAGGTTCCAACAAAAAATCCCCATGTACTGGATGCTGAATCAACAGATAGTTCCAGCTCAGCGCCAGACAGCTTAATTCCCTGGACATTAAAGCTCCACAAGGAAATTACTTTCAGAAATAAGTAGATAACTGATGTCCCACTGAGATAGTGATGTTGGTGATTTTGGTCCTCCTTCCTAACTTAATGATCTCTGTGCTTCCGAGATGTTTAATGTGGAAACTGATCTTCCAGAGATGGAAGAAGTGGTGATGCTGATGGTCGTTTTTTTTTTTATTATTATTATTTCTTTCCTAACTCATAATTTTGTAAAATGAAGTATGATGCATTGCATGTCCATTTTTATCAGGTATAATTATATTTACCAATGTATAAAACTCACACATGTTACAAAGGAGTTCTTTTCCCAACAGAGCAGTTATCTTTCAAATTATTAAGTATCATATAATTATTTTATTTTGATTACATATTAATTTTAAAATAAACCTTCCAAGAACAAGATTTCTAATTCTTTTTCCTGATAACAGGCACAAAATCTCTGAGTCATGAAAAAAATTTCTGAAAGTTACAGATTTTTTTTTAAATGCTATTGATTTGGGCCAGTGGTCTGCATAGCTCCATTTTTATCAATTCTTTCTCTTGAATTAGCTAAAGCTCACCTCAGTATTAACACTTAAGGCTATATTTTCTCCATGTGGATTTAGGCTATAATAAAAATATTGGAGAATTATTAAACTTACAAAATGATTTTTCTGCACACTTCACAATGGGTGATTTCTGTCCTACGAAGCCAGACTGATGTGATTTTATAGTGTAGTTAATTTTCATGAACTGCCTTATTGTATGCATACTGACAATTTCTGGAGTTCATAGTTTTTCTCCTGCTGTAAAAGATTGCTTTGAATTCCTAATGCTCCTGATAGCCTACTCAAAAAAGGATATATATTTGAATGTTATGCCCCTATGCATGATTTTAGATGTTCTATCAGCAAAAACTTTAATCTTAAAAAAATTAAAATAAAATAAATTACTGGGGGATTTTGTTTTACTCTGAGGTCACTCATTTTGTCATGCCCTGTGGCATTTTACAAGTATTGGAATTGGCATTTTGCTTTAGATTCCAAAGATCAATGCAGGAAGTTTTACAGTATTTCCTTTACCCTTTAATACTCTAAGGCCTATATTTTATCCTGGCAAAAATATTAAGGGATCCAAGTAGAAGTACAAAGGAGCTTGATTTAAAACCATAAGTAGATGAATGCCTGTACTTCCAGATCGTATGTAAAGATAAATGACTGAAAGGAGAAATAATGTTTAGTCAAAAGGCATTATATTCAGCCAGACCTAATGTTGATCTCAGCAACTGTTACGTGACACAGTTCCATTACAATCAATAGAATGATGATTTGCTGCAGCCAAGATACTATCCCATAATATTTCCAGCAGCTCAGAAACTACACGGACCCCTGTATAAACTTTTTTCAATGACATCAAGTCATTAAAGTTAATTTTTAGAAGAAGAAGTTGATGCAGCAAGTAAATTCCTAAAAATATGTCAACATGAATATCAAATACACAATATTTTGTTACTGTTGTTCTCCTCACTTTTACAGATGCCACCATCACTACATATACAACCAGAACAAAATTCATCTTGTCACGATAGCATAGCTTTTTAGTTCTTACTAATACTCAGATCTTCTCTGCCACAAGACCATTATTCTCTATTTTCTATTTTCATTTCCTCTGTGTAACACTTCTTTCTTGTCTTTATTAAATCTTACCATATTGATTCCAGATTTGTTTTCAGTCTATTGGATATTTTAAAATTCTGATCATTATTCTAAGTGCTTATCATTGTTACACAACTTGCAAACACTGGTAAACATTGTAAATGATCTTTTACCATCTAAAACACTAAACAAAATTTCAAAATACATTCCAAGTAGGAGAGCTCTCTGCAAGGTTCTGTTTCATAAACCCTTCCCAGTTTGGTACAAAGCTGCCTTAAGAATGCATAGTTTCCATTTTCTTTTCATCCCATTTTTCATCCTATTTCCTTTGTTTAGTCATACTAGTCCATTCCTTGGTACATGCAGGATGAGTTCTACTTTACTACATAGATATTCATCCTAGTCATCTAGGTTTATGAGGCAGGTAAAATTAATTCTTCATAATAGTTAGATGAAAAGAATGCCACCGCAAATGTATGTAAATATGCATAGATGCAGACATCTTTTTACTCCTTTATTTTAGTCATAAATATCTGACTACTGTCATTAACAACTCCAGGACTGTGGGGTAGAGATATTTTCCATAATTTTTCTCCATCTGTTCCACTGAGAAAAATTCACCAATTCATGTGTTGTTTTTTTCACAGTAGTGTGGGAGTACTACTACTGATTTTTCCTTGGTAAACCACCTTTCTAAGGAGAGTGCTAAATCACACTGTTCCTTGATATCTATACTACAATGCAATATACTATCTGAATAATATTTCTACTGATCACACCTCTCCTAATACATTCTTTTCTTCCTCTTCATTGTGGCTTTATATTCCAACTATTGTTCTTCAGACTTGAAAATTGATATTGCTTTTTCCTCTTCTGGTTCCAAATCTCTTGAGAACCCAACTAATGAAAGTATCCCCCCAAAGAAAGTGTTTATATAGATGTTTAATGGTAATCCCAAGATTTAAGTCTAAATTACAGCATCAGATTTCATAGCTAATGTAAAAGTAGCTCTACCCATCCTCTCATTCCTTTGCATGCACCAGGAGATTTGACAAAGTGTCATCACAGAAATGTTATCCTTATTTGCAGTCCTTTGTTTTTCCCTAGTCTGTTTTCAAGTGATCATATTTAAGTCAGATGGAGCTTCTGGGGAGAACAATATTTCATAAGATTCTGCTTTGGGTACTTTAACAACATCTCATGACTTCACTTTGGAGAATTGTTTGATATTATCTCTCCTAGAGCATTACATGCAAAATTAATGTGCAGATAGAGCATTTGAGAATAGAAATAAAAAAAAATGCTATATATTGTTCATTTACCTTTCAGTACCTGTAGAAACACCCAACTTCTCACACAACTGGCAAAACACAGCACCCTGGTGGCGTTGCTGTGGTGTGCTTTAGAAGGTTGGGAATGTGCAGTCAGTCTTATGTGAGCATCAGATGCTGGCTCCCAGCTCAGACTGTGGAGGTGATAAGACAGCATACCAGGTCTATTTATAACTGTAACCTTTAGAGCATTATTTTCAGAACTAAGCTAAACATGATAACACCATCAGGCTGCATCTCAGTGCAGGGGTGGTGATGTAGCACAGTTCACAGTGGCATGGTATAATGCCATGCTCTCATGTCATATGCTGGCTCATATCAGTTACAGACGGAAAACAACACCATTAAGTGCTCTAGAGAAAGGATGCAGTCTCCTCTTAGAGTTACTGTCTGCTATTAAAATGATACTACACTCAATTGTATTTAAAAGCATGAGGATGAGCAGAAACATCCTGAAGCACAGTGAGAAAGTGGGTTTTTAATGGTATTTCGTTCTTCCATCAGTACCTTCTATCAAGATCTACTATATACTTTTCCTGAGGTAGAGCTGATGTTGATCTGATAAAAGCAGAGATGACAGAGCTCAGTTGTTTAATTGTGAGTCTGCAATAGGAATTTTTGTCTTTAATTTTTGTTATTTTGAAAAAAGGCAAAGAAAAAAATATCACTACACTTCTATCAAAAGGTGGAAGCCTTTCTTCTTGCACATGAGAAGCGCAAGGATTTTCACTAATCTTAGACTGCTTCCAGCAATTGTATTGCCATAAATGAACTGAAACTTTTCAACATGGGATAATTTACCAACTACAATTGCTGTATAAATCCTCCAGGAAGACCAGTGCTATGACTATAAAAGCTGCAGAATATTTCATTTTCCATTTTTTCTAATTTTTAACTTTTCTCACCATTTTTCATGCATTTCATCCTCTTCTTTTTTCCTCTCTTTCTCCTTTATGTTCCTTCCTTTCTCTTTTTTTTTTCAGTTCTCTGTCATCACAAAATTCCCATTGCCGTATATCTTTTATGTGAAGGCTTCTGTCCTTTGACAGTAATGGAGTATATGCTCTCAAAAGAAGATACTCAAAACAGCTTAGACATTCAGCATACTACATGGCAAAAGCACTCAGTTGTCAGTATACAGTCAGAATCTCCACACAGCCTTTTGGATAATCATCTCTTTCTGTTTTGAATTTCTTTGTCAGAAAGGATGCAAATATGTTCACTATCTATGTTGAATGTCCCCATCAGTAAGCAGACAAACTATCTTCGAGCACAGACTGAAGGACAGCCTTCCTTAGCAATCTTAATCAAATAAACATTTATCAAGGAAACAGGCTTTTAATTGAGTTGCTGTCTAGAAGTATCCTTTCAGATAGATAGTTTGAGAGAGTAATATCGGCCAGTTAGTGCAAAGGTCATACAGCTGAATCATAAACTTTGTATGTTTGTTGGGTCTTGGGCTAGACAGATTAAAAGAGAGTCTCTTTAAAAATATTGGCCTTATGTTGTCAATAAGAAAGGAAGAGTTGAAACATAAGAGAGCACTATATACAGGAGAAATACAAAGATTTCTTCAAAAGTAATGCCTCCTTTTGTGTGATGTTGGCTCACAACACCAGAGGTGGATGGTGACCTGCAGCAGTGGAAGCTGAACCTTCTCACCAATATTCCATTATATTTTGTTGCCATGCAACAGATGGCAGCAGAGGTGCAGTCTGACAAAATGGCATCTGGCATGTAAGTGTATCTAAAGCAAAGTGTGTAACCAAATTCCACCTTGCAGAAAAAAAATTGCAGTCTTGTTCATCGCTGTTGAAAATGCACAACTCATGGTGGTGACTATGTTGAAAAATGGTATCCTGTAACTGAGAATTTGCTCTATCAAATAGTGCTTTTGTGCTCTTTGTATCTGTTGTAGTTTCCACAGATATAAACAGGAACATTACTTTTGGAGTAATCTACATAATTCAAACAGTTTGGAAATGTGACTTCTTCATCTGGATTTATAGACGATGAGTGGTAAATATGTTTTGAGGTTTGTTTAGAAAAATGAATAACAGTGATTATTTTTTTTCTAAACATGCTGAAACAAGAGAGTCTGTGCACCTTCAACTCAAAAGGGCAATTGTATCCTGGGTTGCATCAAAAGAGGAGTGTCCAGCAAGGTGAGGGAGATGATTGCTTCCCTCTGTTCTGCCCTCAGAAAAGCCCCATCTGGAATACAGTGTCCAGGCCTGGGGCCCCCAGAACAAGAAGGATATGGAGCAGATCTAGAGGAGGGCCATGCAGATGATCAGAGGGCTGGAGCACCTCTCTTACAAAGAAAGGTTGTGGGAGCTGGGCTTGTTTAGCTTGCAGAAGAGAAGGCACCAGGATGACCTCATTGCAGCCTTCCACTACTTAGAGGAAGCTTAAAAGGAGGAGAGGGATGGGGAGGGTTCAACTTTGTACATGATCGGATAGTGAAAGGACAAGGGTGAATGTCTTTAAACAAAAAGATGGAGATTTAGGGTGGGTGTTAAGAGAAAATTTCTTACTCAGAAGGTACTGATGCTGTGGCACAGGATGCCCAGAGAAGCTGAGGATTTCCCATCCCTGGATGGAATCAAGGTCAGGTTGGATGGGGCCCTCAGCAGTTTGATCTGGTGGGTGGTACTCTGCCTACATCAGGGGCTTGGAAATGGATGGGATTTAAGGTCCCTTCCAATTTAATCCATTCTATAATTCTATCTATTCTATTCTATTTATAGGATACAAATTACTCCAGAAAATTCAAGTACTGTAGAGAGGACACTCCACCTTAGGCAGGTCATGATCAATCACTAGAAGAACTAAACCAGGCTGCAATTTAGATCTGAAAGAGTTCAGAGAGTAGATCTAAGATTAAGGAAGGAGACCACTAAACATTCTGGGGAGTTTCCTCTTAGCTGCTCTCTCTTTTTATAAACCTTTTGAGACTAACACAATTCTTTAAAGATAGTAACTGCTGGGAATTCACTATAGTCTTGTGCAAAACATGAGTAACATTTCCATGAGACCCATTCCAGTAATGGAAAAATATAAACCCAAAAGCCTTTTGAAACTCCAGAACTGTAGGCATACTGCTGCCCTTTCTAAACATGGAAGATCCTTAAATAGTCAGGCACATTAGAATTTTTTCTATTCTCTGCTGCTTATATGATTCAGCTGACCTTCAGTTGGAGACTAAATGAGTATCATTATTCCATAACTGTCTTACTGGAGGCACAAGGCTTATGCAAGGTGCCATGCCATTTGGTGACACTAAGAAAGGCCTCATCAAAGTCCTGTAGCCAGAACTTTCAAAGTAACATTGCATATAACAAGTCCAGATTTCCCTACAACAAAGCTTGGTTTCACAGCTGAAAATGTGTCTAAAATTCATGCTTCTTGCCATCTCTCTCCTTTTAGAGGACATAAAACAACAAAAGCACAGGACAAGAGGTACCTAGACTGTATCTTCTTTAAGTTGTCTCCTTAGGTTTACAGATACCCAACATCTTTTTTATTGCATTTTGATACTGAAAATGTTTATACCGCTAAAGGATTTATTTGCTTAGTGGTACAGCTGAAATTATTGCTGACATTTCAGCTTAATTTAACACAGAAATCTTTATTTCAACGTATGTGGACATTATGGAAGGACTTTTTTCTCATGCACACAGCATTTCTGTTTTTAAGAAGGATATTTTCCAATTCTTAGCACAATAATTAATGTTTCCCTCCTTCTCCCTCTGGAAAGGTCTCCTTTTCCTGTCCTAGTTCATTAAATTAAAAGTTTTGCACCCTTTTTTCCTTCCAACTATCTATAATAGGCAAAAGATATTAAACTCCTAACTAAAACAGCAATATTACTTCTAGTACTGTACTTTGATAACCTCCCTCACCCTAGGCAAACCTCTGAAATTGCAATTACATCTGTTTATGACGGGGATTATGATCCAAGCTTTCTGCTCATATAGCCAGTGGATTTCTCCAGCTGCATAATGGAATTTTGCCAAAAGAAGATTTGGCAGAGAGTCAGGTTGCCTCATCTAGAGAGAAGTCATAATGGAATTTAGAAAACTTCTCTTGTATTTATTGTCAGAGGGGACGGGAAAAATATAAGCTATAAGATTCAATTTCATCTCACAATCTCTCAGATGTAAACCTAAACTTATTTTCTTTTTGTGAATCAATTTCCCAAGAAAGGACAATGCAAATCCCACATCCAGCTCATCCTAGCAACCTTTTACTTTGAATTAGACACAGCCTTGAAACAATGACATCGATAGTGCAGAGAATTTGCAGCATACGAGTTACTGCTAAGATATTTTGTCCCCTGTGCTTTCATGATAGTATCTTAGATTCACCCACCTCATTCTTAACCTACAACTTACAATAGGGTTGTCACTCACACCACATCTACCTGCCTCTGGCAAGGGGAAAGAATGTTTTCTTTGAAAAAATTCTACAGTACTGATGCCAAATATAAATTAGCTGGGACAGGCATCTTTCATTTGCTTAAGCAAATTAGTCTTCTAATGTCAGGTCAGGGCATACTGACTAAGTATAGAGAAAACAATGTAATTAGACATTTAATCACCCAGCTTTCCTGAGAAAGGGGATCTGTGACCACAAACATTAGGTTCAGTTACGATGTGGTAGAATGCATTCAGGGAATGGCTAAAAGCTGCTTTATATAGGTATTGTTATTCATTAAAAATGCAAATTTTTGCTCTTCTTTAGTGCTTGTATTAATTGCAGTCACAATTACTCTGATGACTTTGAAGACACTTAAAAGGAAGGAATGGACTCTCTACTTATAATGAAGCCTTATCTTTGAAATTATGTTTCTTTAGCTTTATATAAGATATGTGTACTGCAGCATAAATACTGTTTTGTCACCTGAGGTTTAGTGTGTAGGGATTTGTACAGAAGTAGCCCTCAGCCTCCTACAAGCATACAGGAAGGCTGAACAGCTCAGATTAAGTCCCTCTGCATACTACAGCTGGAATGACCTGTCAAGATTATGCTAGAATCTGTAAGGAGAAACTTGGTTTGAAATACTCTAACCTGGTCAACTTCAACGATTTTAGGAACAAGTTAGTAACTGAGAAGAATGCACACAAATAAAGTGTGTTGGACAATAATCCACATAAGAATCATTGAGTATCACATGTTCCCAATCAATCTATTTGTTTTCATCCTCTGTAGCACATAGCTCAAAGAACAAATTGTACCTGATTTCTTCCTTGGTTTCAGTATAAAACTTCAAAATAATCAACAACTGCATGTGCATTTACTACATGACAGTTAAAGATTAGGCTTTTAGTAAGGGAAAAATGGCCATCATATATCCTTACAACTCTCTATTATCCATATATTGTCTGGAGGGGGCTTCAGTTACCCAGGCCTAACACAACAAACTGACATCAGCATCTTGCATTAGAAAAATCCTAAATTCTATGTCTTACTGAAGATTTTCAATGTTAAAAAAAGAAAAAGAAGAATTTTCAATTCAAATTCAGTTTTTCCTCTGAAGTTTTGCTTTGAATGGTCAATTTTCTTTTCAAATATTTTTTCAAAATAAAAGAAGTTGATTTGTTGATACTTTTAAATGAGGTATTTATACAATTCTGTTAATTCTTACACACATTTAAAACATTAAACTCTTTAATAATTCCTAACTGAAAATGACTACAAAGTATTTTCTGAATTTTTCAGATAACTGTGTTGTAGTATAATACAAGTTCTTCCTTTTTTCTCCTTATATTCCTATGTGCTTTGATTCTTAATGTCCATTGAATATTTCGAACAGTCATTTATTGCAACATAATCATCCTTCTAAAATGAACATAAATTATGCAAAAATGTCAATAATTATATTCATTTTTATGAATACATGACAACATCAAAATATCTCTTAAGTAGCTGAGGCACATAATTATTTCAAATGTTAAAGCTTTTTTAAACTGGAAATGAATTTGAAGATTGCCATGAATAATGAGATTATCATGAATGCATCAGTGATACAGGTTGCATGCAACTTCTCCATTTCTCTAATGCTGACAAGAATCAAAGGAATATATTTGTCATTTTTGACCAGATACATTGTTTGACATTGAATTAATTTTTATAATTCAAATTATTTCGACAAGTTCCCTATAAATATGGCACTGATCATAAACTGTGACAACAAACTGTCTTCAGACATCCAAGAGTATGGAACAGTGGCTAAGTATTTTGCATATTGAATAATCAGTATAATGGCATGGAAACACTTTTGGCTAATAAAATAGCTTTTAGTTAGGTGCCATAAAGCTTCTTATGAGTGAAGGTATGACCTTGGATGCTTTAAAATGCAAGACTTATGTAGGAGGTTATGTCTTTCCACTATATTACAGTCAAAGTTTTATTAGTACCATGCTGCATTGTAAAATGTAATTTTTTGTACTGAATATATAATGCAGAGAGTATGAGCTTTTATTCTTATTCTCTGCTTGTACTCTGCAGCTTCCTAATTTTGAAAAGCAGATAGACTTGTAAGCGCCTATGCAAGTAATGTTTATTATGGACAAGCAATGATGGTAATTAACTTCTGGCATTGTCCCATGCCTCGAAGTGTAAAATTTCTCTGAGCAGATATCAGATGAATCATTCAACCAGCCTCACTTAATCAGATCTTTTTAACATCCTCTGTAATTATATCACCTGTGCCGAGCTTGGGAATTTCCATTCTTCTTTCTGTCCTCTTTATTTCTCCCCAAGCAGTTGCAGTTTAACAGAGATTTCCAGTGATACGGGTAGTTATATCAGGCAGTGCCATAGACTTATCTCTCATGGCAATTACTGCAGACTGGTGGCATGTTCTTCCTGGGAAGAATTCATCTTCCAAACTAAGCCATTTGGGAAAAGTAGAAAAACTCATCCCTCCCCTGCAAATACGAATCAAAAGGGTGTCCAAGGAGGTTCATGGCTTGTGCTTCTTTCCATGTTCGTCTGGTGTACCCAACCTGGCCTTCAGGAAGTCAGCAACAAGATTGCTCAACAGCTGGCAGAATACACCCAGCGTATTTCTTCAGGTTATGCAGGCCATAAGCTCTCAAGTGCTTTGATTTTGAAATTTCCAAATCTCTGCTAATATTTTAAAGGGAATGCTGCAAATCAGAACCTCCTTTTTTTTTTTTGAAGAATATCTGCACATTTTTGCTAGCAAATTCCAAAGTGAGTGGTTCAGATAGTCTGATGAAATAGTGCAGCAATTCTCATAGGTGTTGACACTTGAAAAAAATACCTTGTTGTTTATCTCTGACTCCACAGAGACAAATAGTATCCCCTGTAGTTTCATCAAGTGAGATTATAATGGAAATAAATAGTTAACGTGTTTAGCAGGTTTCCTGAATCAAATGTATCCAGCTCTGATAATAGCTATTTAGTACTGTTTCATTTCTATAGGAATGTCTTGAGAGCCTTAGTTTGGCTTCATTGTAGAATAAGAGACACTACTGAGAACTTCAAAACTGCCCTCAGACAAAAATATTTTCTTTTGGCAGTTGTGAAACAACATGCCTGGCACATGCCCTGTGAACTGCAAATGAAAGATAGTGAACTAAAATTCAGAAAGAGTCATTCCCTTTGCTATAAGTCTGTATGTTACAGCACACAGTACTGTGGTGGGACCTAGCATGTATGGAAATGAAATACTCAAAATACAACTTGGTTTTAGGGATGATATTTCAGATAGCTATGAAGAATGCATTTATCAGTGAATGAAGTGACATTATTGGATAACTGGAGGCAACAACTGAAAGTAGAGGAGAAAAGAGAACACAAGAAGAAATTCAAGAGAGGAAATATATACAGAAGAAGCAAAGTCTTTTAAATGTAAAGGACAAAAACAACCAAGAGATTAATAAAAATAATATGCAGTGGAAATGAAAATCTCTGTCCCTGTGCTCTCAACTGAAGAAAAGCTGCAATGAAGAATGTCAGTGTGCAATGGCAACAGTAGCTAAAAAATCTCTACATGTGCTGTGAATTTTTTTCTTGCAACATCTGGTTCCTTTACTCTACTTGATTTTGACTGACAAAATGTTCTGAGATGCTTTTTGATTTTGAAGTTAACATTCTGGGAAATTAAATGTTGCTCCCATAATCAGGAGTAAAGACATAAGAGATACAAAGAGGAAGTCCAATTATGATAGGAGTGTTAGATTCAAGTTTAAAATGATATTCAAAGCTGTACTCTTTCATCAACTTCATACGTTTTCCTTTCTCACTTCACACCACCAGTGAAAAAACGTGTCCTTGCTTCTCATGTCCCAGGGGAATCCCTCAGTGCAAATTAGCTGCAATGGGATTTTGCATCTGTCACCTTCCTTCTCCACTTCAAGGAGAAAGTACAAACAACATATGTCTTTTATGCCAGCCTTCCGGCCACAGAAAGTCCTCTAGGAGACTCCAAGTGCAAGAACTGAAATGCAACTTGTCTGCGAGTGATCACGTAAATTAGTGTACAGTAATCATCTCCTTTCTGTTTTCATCAACAGTCCTGCAGAGATTTCATGGTGAACAGGAAAAATCTTTCTCTATATAGCTTTATCCCTTACTTACTTGCAAAAGATATATTATGTATGGTTACATTTTTAGTTTCTTCCACTTCTGTGTAGTTCATAAACTCTTTGCGAGGTAAAAGCAATGGAAGAAATGGAACAGGTTGTCCAGAGAAGTTGTGGAGAAGTGTGAATATCAACACTGGAGATATTCAAACACGTCTGGACATGTTCCTGGACAACCTATTCTATCCTATCAATGAGTAAGGAGTTGGACAACATGATCTCCAGAGTTTCTTGCAACCTAAACCATTGTTGCTCAGGAACTGTATTGGGATTAAAGCCAGAAAGAAATTATGCTGCTTTATATTAGCTGATGATTTTGTCTTGCAGATCTTAAAGGTATTTTAAAGGCTATTTTGTTCCCTAAGGCATCCTTTTCCCTCTGGATCTCTTATCCCAAAGAGAAGAGAAACCTGCCCTGAAACTGATTTTAGAAGTACCACCATCACCTCAGACAAGCAATATGTTGAAAACTGCTCCCCTGGTCTTGATGTATTTAATATAATATTCTGCAATTATTCTGCAATTCCTCATCTTGTTGCTTTCCACTAGATTCTGAGAAGATAATAACACTTCCAGTACAATCATGAAGTTTCTAGACACGTCAGTTCCTGTGCTTTTCCCCACATCTTTTCACTTTTGAAACAAGAGTACTGTCTATATACACTGAAGGTTTAGTTTAAACTTTCACTGTAACCATTGTTTAGCTTTAAACTGTATTGCCTGTAACTAATTGAGATTTGTATAAAGTTGTGATCGTGAATGCAGGAGAATGCCAATGAACTGCAATTCCTTCTCAATCCATAACAAATAATTGTAGAAAAGAAAGACTCTCTGGGAAGTTAATCTTACTGAGGAAAAAGCTCATGTTCAGATTAGGCTTTGGCTCAGGCAAAGATCGGTGTTTGATTAGTGAAAATAAGCTGTTTAACTAAAATGAGAAATGACCTTAATATTAACCTGAAGCTCAAACTAAATCCATTTTCAATTATGAAAAAAAATTGGTTCATGTGTACATTTGTCCTTTGGGTATGCACCCATACATAAAAACATTCACAGAGCAAAATAATGACTGTTCTCTCCAGAAATTATTTTAAACAAGTCTTAGAAATGCAAAGTTGTTAAATTTTCAAGGGATAAAGCCAGTACCATTTCAAACTGTGTTAAACAAAAGGAAAAGCTATTCAGTAAATGAACTTGGTTTACTGTAGTAATAAAAGCAATTTTCATGAGATTTTCTGTAGACTTCACCTTTGGAGTCTGAATATCTTTATATCAACCTCAGTCTTTTGTTAGGAATTTGGCATGATGGAAACACTCATGGAATCAACAGATATCCACAACATATATCAGAACATTGGTCAGTACTAGAAGGAATCACTGTACCTAATGCTGCAATACTGTAAGCATAGCATGTAGACAATGGGAGCAGCGTACATTTGTTTTCAGTGTGGCCCTTGACTAAAGATAGTTCAAGTATTGAAGCGCATTATTTAGAATAAGGAATCTGCATTGCTCACTCCTTAATCAAGATGAGACACAGGACACTTCGTTGGAGACTGCAGAAGTTTCTCATTCTCTCAATAACTCTTCCATTTACATGGCTGAAAACTCAAGAGCTTAGCAAAGAATTTTAATCAAACCACTTAATCTGAGTAACTGCTGAAGAGAAACTGCAGTAATAGAGTTAGAGGATAGAACTGCTGCCAGGAAAATGTGAACGGGTTTTAAAAAGAGCAACACTAGGAGCAGAAAGACATATTTGGAGAGAACTTTATTGTACTAGCCCTCCTTTGCGGGATTTTAGCAATTCAATTAGACATCCTTACAACTTTAGTACTTGTTGTTAGAAATACACCTCCATCCTCCAATGCCTGTTGTTGATTCTTAACATCTGATTTTGTATAATTAGAATTTCTCTATGGCTCGGAGGCCAAGAGAGCCTGAGGCTCTCACATCTGCTGAAGAGCACTTGAGGTTTAAAAAGTGGAGCAAGTATAACATGTGGAGAGAAATGATGAAAATCAGCATCTACTCTTAGCACAGAAAAAGAGAAGAAAAACAAGTATGCATTGGAGTAAAACTGGAGGGTCTATGTCCAAATAAACTGCCCCCTTGGGACATACTGTTGAATTTCTGTGAATAAGTTTTCTCAGAACTTTCTTAGCCTTTGTAGTGCACTATGTGGAAGTGTAGGAAAGTAAGACAGGAGAAAATGGGAGAGACAGAGGCTTGGGAATTAAATAGTTGTACAGTCCAACAGATGTCCAACTTGCAATGTTTTTCTTCTAGCAAATTCCCATACAGGAAAATTTAGCATGAGTTTTTATCTTAATAAAAAATTATGAATGCATTTCTGATTCAGAGAGGTAGAGCACATTACTGGTTTCTTATGCATCCAGAGCTTTTATCTGTGCTGCTAAAGTTGAAAATTCTCTGGTGACAAAGCTCTCAGAGATATGATTATTTATCACAAAGGAGTAGCAAATAACAAGGATTTGGGACTTGGGATTTGAGAGTTGATGAATTTTTCACTGGTAATCCATGGTAAACTTGTCAATTTTCATTTAATCTGAGTTTTGAATGTTAACGTTAAATATCCAAGAATATCTGTTTTCACTGGAAAGCATATGTTGTTTGAAACAGGTTCCATATTTGCCAAAAAGGGGTATGAAAGATAGTGAGTAGTACACCATCTTCTAATATCCAATGAAATTTGAAGTCAGAGGTATGCTGTATGAATAGAGTTTGATGAGAAATCCTTTTTTTGCTGCTGCAAAAATTCTTCTAACCCATCCTGGTCTGCTATAACTTTCACCAATGCCCTTAACTTGGCTGCAGAATGTGCAATTTTAAACAAATCTGTCCCACACAATTTCAGAAGAACTTTTAGGATTGATAATTGTGAAAGGCCTGTGTATATAAGTGATTTTCTAAATTGTAATACGTAGCAATATTCTACCTAGTCAGCTGAAAGAGCAATAAAGACCATACCTCAAAAGGACCATTGTGCTTGTTCTCTCCGATTACACAAACAATGAAGGAAGGAAGGAAGGAAGGAAGGAAGGAAGGAAGGAAGGAAGGAAGGAAGGAAGGAAGGAAGGAAGGAAGGAAGGAAGGAAGGAAGGAAGGAAGGAAGGAAGGAAGGAAGGAAGGAAGGAAGGAAGGAAGGAAGGAAGGAAGGAAGGAAGGAAGGAAGGAAGGAAGGAAGGAAGGAGGGAAGGAAGGAGGGAAGGAAGAAAAAAAAAAAAGGAGGTTAAATTTTTAATTAAAGTATTAATTTTTGCAAATAGTTAGTAAAATTAAACCAGAATCTATGGACGTACATTTTGTATCCCCTGCTGGCATCATACACCAAATTATGGGGGAGAATCTATCGTTTGTTGCTCAAGAAGACACATGGCATTTCTTCCAAAACCCTACTTTCTGTTCTTTGTGAGCACAATGTCCAAAGAAAGCATTTATGGTTGATTTGGCTGGCTGTTCCTCCTAATGGCTTGTGATCAAAGACTCAGAGCAAGTGTGCCTAATTCATATGCTCAAAGCCACCTCTCACAGGCTTCCCTTTCCCTATCTCTAAAGAATACTGCAGCAATGAGCCAGACAAATCACATGTCACAAATTGGAACCAATGAATCTCCCCCCTCCCCTCTTATGTCTCTCTGCTCATATACCATTGTATTTTCTCTGGGAAAAACGTTGCTAATGCAGGGTTAACTCAGGTTACCAAAGATGGAGATATGAAATTAAAAGCAATAAAATCTCTGTGCCTTATTGAGTTACAGCTCATCAACTGATTAGAGGCAACTTGTTAAGTCTCAGTAACTCAATTGACTCCAGTCATGCACCCATACCCTTACAGGCAGCTTGATTCCTTTGAAGCCAACATCCTTTGGGAAATACGGTCATGTTGAAAATACTGAAGCTGTAGGGAGAGACTGACTAGTGACAACCTCTATGCAGGGATTAACAGCAAGAGTTTGGATTCCCTCTTGGTTCTCTGAAAATAAGCGTTGCTCAGCTTTTTGTCTAGGCCTGCAATAAAACAGCTAATTCAACTCTGATGCAGTACAGCAGACTAAAAGTCAGCAAGTAGCAAGCTTCCACATCCAGATATGTAAGACACCAGACACTACATTTGATATTCTGGCACAGATGCAAAACACAATAAAGACATTTTAATCACTGCTTAATTCAAGCAAGGGACTGCTGTGTGTGTGTGCAGGAGTTCGGCTAGTAACAATGCTGGAGTTATGCCTTATGCTAACACTTCAATGAGGAGAAGCTCTCCTCAGAGAAAGATTAAACTGCAGTGACATACAGAGTCTTGACTCTTGAAAGAGAATGCTTGCATGATTTTAATGCCCATTAATATACAGTTAGCTGATTCAGTTTGCCTTTGCAGTGCCTCCAGGCCTGAGCTGAAGTGTTAGTGGATGATGAGGCTACATGCCTGCACTGGCCAAGATGAGAGGAAACTCTTGAAATTTGGACTGTGGCATGTATTTTGCTCCAGAACTCTCCCACTCAGGTAAACCAATGTAATCAGAACATTTAATTTAATCCCATCACCTTTTTGTTTGTTTGTTTGTTTGTTTGTTAGCTTCTTAGTTCTTTGCTTGTTTTTTTTTTAAATAAATATTACAGATATTTACCTGAACTCAAAACCAAAATTTAGTTTCAGTTACCAGGATAATTGGCTCCATTTCCACATCTAAACACAATTTTCTTCTCAGTTAATCCCCCAACATTAAATTAACAACAAAAACAACAAATAAAGACAGCATCATCATAATTTATCTGAAGTATTTTAATGAAAATGAAAACTAGGCACAATTAAGGAAAACTGTCATCAATAATCCCTAGTCTAAGATGAATAACTAAACGAAATTAAGGGAATTTATGAGTTAATGTAGAAGTCATTGTGCTTTTCTGTAACAGACATCTCTTCAATATACCCCTTCCCTGGCACACTGGGAGAACATAGTTTGCATGAATGTGTTATATACCAGCAGGAAACCATGTGAGAGTTCTCTCTAAGAGGTTTCTTTTCCTTTATTTCTAGAAGAAAAAAAGTAGGGGGGGAGAAAGGGGTGGAGGAAAATTTTTCCTTTAAAATATTGGAACATCAAAGAAAAAGCAAGAAAAAAAATATATTCATATTACAAAAAATATAGGACTTTTCCAGAACATTTCAAATTAGTTTTCTGTATAACTTAAAAAAAAAATAATAGTAATTTAAAAAAATGCACTGGTACTTCCATTTGTTATAGGTATAGAAATGTTATAGGTATTTTCATTATCAAATATCAAACATTTCAGGTTTTTGAGTTTAATATTCTTCTCTTTGATCAAAAGACTAAGCATTTTGCGGTGCAATATTTATAAATTGAGATTGTTTTCCACTGTCATTTATGTGAAAATAGTTAAGATGTCAACGTTTCATCAATGTGGATTGAAAACAGGTTATAAATATTCCCCACAGGAAGGCAATTTAATTTTCCTTACTTCTCTGTCTGAGAAGTTATTCAGACTACTGTGTGGTTTTACAGCATTCAGGCTCTGAAGTACAAAAAAATCCACACATCATATTAAGACTTGATTTATGTATGTCCTGGATAAACAAAGGACTTTTAACATCCATCCTTCAGCTCTCATCAGAGCTCATTTCTACAAGGAAAATATGGCTCAAAGAGACAGAAGCCAACAGAAATGACATAATGTCAAACTATGCATGAGGTCAGACTCATAAGTGGACTGTCACCTGGGTCAGTTGCTCTTAGTTGCAATTATTAGCAACTGAAGAATCAGTAGGCTAAACAGAAATGTTGAGTTGGCAAAATTATCAAATGACATTGATTAGATTACCTAAGACGGTATATGTAGGACTACAAGATACTCCAAATGAATTGTATTGTATTCCAGGATGGTAAATATAGACCCACCTGAGACTGTACATGTCCGCTGACAAATTTGGGAATCAGGGTAATCTTTACAGGGGAAAAAAAATAAAAATAAAAATAAAAAAAGATAAATCTCTCTAATTTATCTAGTAGGGGGCAAAACTAGGAAGAAGGAGGAAATAAATAAATTGTAATGTGAAGTGTTTCAACAACAGCAGTTTCAGCCCTCCCATTTCTGCTTTCAATTTTCTTAGGGAAGAGAATACAGAAATAGGAGCTACTATCTAACGTCTAAGGTCAGTGTGGGAAAATATCAGTACAAGAAGGAAGTGAAGAGGATGGGAAAGATGAATCTAAAAGCAAAGAGTTGAATCAGTCATTGACAGTATTATAAAAGCAAATTAATTGCCTAGAGAACACCAGAGAGAGATGTCTGTTTACCTTGAGTTCAATAATACAGGATGCATTAATAGGCAGCAAATGTACAACAGGGAAAAAATATATAATTTTATGCAACATTTAATTAAATTGAAGCTTCTCTCTGTAGGGAGTTTTAATGATTCTAAAAGCTTGGCAAGATTTAAAAAAGGATTCTATTTGTATAAATGGCATGCAGTGTCCATTCCTGCTTTGGAAACTGACTGATTGCAGAAAATATATTATTGAAAAAGGTACCTAGGTGGAATCCTGGGGCATGATTCTATTGTCAGCAAAGTGTGTGGAGAGCTTTTAGGATGGCAAGATTTTCATGCTGCTGTCCCACCATGACTGCACTACAATAAATGCCAAGAGTATTTTTTATAGACTTTAAATGGCAACAGAATAAATCAAGTTCAAAGTACTTTTTGGAAGTACCTTATTTAATTCCAATTCTGAGATATTCAATGCCAACCAAGGTGGCAAACAAGCTATTGACCTTTTCCAGCATGCACCAAAGTCCAGTTAAATGCTTCTTATCTTTATTCCTTCAATAGAATTCACCTTAGCAGTATCAGAACTCTGCAGTCTACAACATAAATTGCAATTAAAATAAAATAAAACAAAACAAAATAAAATAAAATAAAATAAGATAAAATAAAATACTTTTTAAATTGCATACATCAGTTTGCTACCAGGGATTGTTAGAGGATATACTACAACATACTCTGGAGATGTTCAAAACCTGCCTGGATGCCTACCTGTGCGACCTGCTGTAGGGAACCTGCTTTGGCAGGGGGGTTGGACTCGATGATCTCTGGAGGTCCAACCCCTACAATTCTTTGATTCTGTGATTCTGTGAGATAAGAAGTAACACATTAGCACTCAGAGGTAATAGCAGAACTTTGTTTGCAGATACAGTAACACTTAAAACCTTCTGCAAGTGCTATTTCAGTCCACATAACAAAAATGATTGTAGAATCACAGACTCATGAGAAAGCATCTGAGTTTAGAGAGCTTGAATTCAACTCAAATAAAGTTAATTTACGACAAAATGTTTTAATTTAATCAAAAGCCAAGTTTCTACATTCATAATCCATACCATGTGCCATTTATTTGAGTCTTTATGCTTGTTCTTTAGAAATGCATTTTGTGGAAGATAGGGAGGAATATTTAGAGAAAGTATGACTGAAGAACATCTATCAATGGAAAGTTTTGCTGCAGTGAGTTAACTGCTCTGATATGTTTCCATTGTTATGGCACAAAATCTGACCATATTAAATTTGAACAAAGCAAAGAGTTAATGAAACACAAGAATCTTTTTTCCTCCCCCATTATACTTACATTTTCTAAGTGGTTTTTCTTTTCCAAGCCCCATCACAAGTAATGAATCTCTCTCCTTAGTGTCTATAGTGTTCTGCCAGTCTTCATTCTTACATAATTTCCCTGTCATTCTTCCCTTTCTTAGCTTTGAACCCAAGTGCAATTTTCAATAATAAAAAAATTTAGATTGGTATAAATTCCCTAACTGAAAGGAGTGAGGGAAAACTGCTTTTTTTGTGCTCCAATATCCTTCTGACAAAATATAATCAAAATATCTTCTTGATGGCTTGCTTACTCTGCATTTCATGAATGGTGAAGTCTATCAAGCTATTATTTCTTTCCATCTTGTGTGAGGAAGGATTAAGCCATCAAAGTGTTCAATACAAATAAACGATCTATAAAAGCATCAATTATTATCCAGTTAAAGGTAGTTCTCAGGAAACTGAAGTTTTGCCTTCATTCCTTTGTTAACTGAGCATGGGAATGACTATATCCAGAAAATGTGAGTCTGTGCAAAATTGGGAGATAATTTTCTCAACTCTTTGTTTGGATATACTGGAAGAAAAATAAAAACTAAGTCAGTGTAGAAAAAAAATGGCCTACTCAGATCTCTGAAAACTTAGGTCCCTTTGCCTGCATCCTTTTATTTTCTGCTGACACTGAATGATGGGAATGTATCCTGGGGCTCCATCATCTTTGGAATCTTTGATGAAATAACCAGCAAACAGTGCAATTAAATAAAATTTTGCAGTGTCTGATTGAGCGATAGGCAGCCTGGAAGTGTACTGTCTGGGGAATGGAGCCCTGCTCAAATCCAGGTTTTTGCCTCTTTTCTACCTGGTAACCAAAACTCTACTAGCTTTAAAGTAGCATGCCAATTTACAGCAAAAGAGGATATGAAACATCAAGCAAGCAAATGCATCACTAACTTCTTTTTCATCCTTTGATATCTCAGCATTCTGTCTCTTAGACCTGTGAGCAAAGGAATGGCACTTCATACAAAACTGGGGAGATATCATAGGCTGCACATCTAAGACTCTTCTCCATTTCCATATTCTCTTTCCTAAGTATAAAAACGGTTTGAACTGAAGCAAATAATGTGTTTTGTTTTAGTGACAATTCCATATAAAACTCAATATAATTATAACACACGTAAAACAACATCAGTGACCTCATATTACACAATAAAATAAAAGAGGACACCTTAATGTTAACTGATTAAACACATTATTCACTTAATGAATGATTCATAATTCATATTACTGAAATTGCAAAACATTGACTCAAATTATATATTGGGTAAGTCCTTTTAGCACTCTGGATAATTGCAGTAATGTTAGCATAAGTATGCCTTGCAAAAAAATCCAGAGCATTATCTCCAAGCCTTCTTACCTCATCCACAGAGCAAGACCACGTTAAGGTCCACAGATCAACAAACGCTTCAGAGAGGAAGTACGTTTTTTTCAAGAGAATGAAATCTTTGAGAGATCTAATGGTGTGACAAAGGTTGAAAAATGTGCATGCTCAAGGGTGACTCCAGCACAATTTGTGCTAGTCAAACAGTGATAACCTGTGAGAACACAGAGTTTACTCAAAGAGTTTGTAGTATCAGTTTAGTCCTGCCTAACAGTTTTCAGAGAATCTTGGTGGAGCTATCAGCTACTTCTAAATAAATGCCACGGTGACCAGTTGTCACTATTTTTAAATAAATAAATAAATAAATAGTCAAAATAAATGACTGACTGATTGAATGAAAGAAGAAACAAATAAATTTTTACAAGTCAGAATGAATGAATAAATAAATAAATAAATAAATGTTTATAAGTCAAATTGTTTAGAAATTATCCTAAGGGACATAGTTTAGTGGGAAATACTGGTAATAGGTGGACAACTGGACTGCATGATCTTGGAGGTCTTTTCCAGCCTTGGTGATTTTATGATTCTATGATTCTAAGACCTGAAATCTACACACAGGTGAACTAGAAGACCAGCATGCTCTCTTATACTGTGAACATTTTAGGTGTACCTGTTATGAGTATGTATGTTCTTTTTTAAAAAATGCTTTTAAATGCTTAATCCCTATCTATTCTTATGTCAGTGAGTTCTGCAGCTATGTGTACAGTACATGAACATCTTTCTGTTCATATCTCATTCATATCTGTGCAGTTTCAAATTTCTCCTAAGTCCTCCTGTTTGTAGAGATGGTAAAGCATAGGAGTCCAGTTTAACCTCTAACAATGAGTGTCTTTTCTTTGATCACTACATCCATTCCAATTTTTTCTTCAAATTAATAAGTGTTGGTCTCTGATCTCACTAGGTCAAACAAAAAAAAAATATTTGTAGATGTAGAAGAGGTGAAAGCAATTTAAATACAAAATGTTTAGAGAGAAAAATATTAACTCAGTATGGCCAATATGTAGCTTTTAAAGAATTGCTTAGAGTATTTAACGGTAAATATTTTGATGAAGTTTTTTTCCTTCTAGTGAAATAAGTTATTTCCTTATTTAATCACTAAATTTTGAGGTAGTGAAAACCATAATTCAAAAGAGGTTTGAAATGTAAGCTGCACTTGAATCTTTCATGATTCAACAAACAAACAAGAAGCAGAAAAGCTTATTCTGTAGTAAAGAGGAAAAACCGTCTGCCTGCTATTGTGCCAGGATTAGAAAATGTAAATATTTTGAAGTTTCAGAAATATGTGCTTTAGAATTTGAGATTAGGCAGATGATTTGATTTGGGTTTCTGGAATGCATTAACAAGAATAGTTTATTAACCTTAGTAGAAGTTGTCATGGTTTAGTTTTAGTAAGTGCTGAAAGACAAAGGATTTTTCTTCATGACAGAAGATGTTAGAGGGCAAATTCACTTTGCTACTGATGCAAACAGATACTGAACTTGTATCATGGCAGCCATCTCTGTCTTCTTATTTCAATTTGACTCCAGATGAGAACTTGAGCAACTGCTTTTTTAGAAACTTCCATTATTATCCTCTATAGTGTTGTGCTTTTCTCATTTTTTTGTTCCTCCACTTCTCACAAAGCACACAAACATTCGTTTCTCCGTCTCAGGTGAAAGTTATCATGCTACTGAAGTACCAGCAAATGTACTCTGCTCCCTTTAGCAGTAACCCATTTTCCTATATCTATCCTCAATTATGTTACCACTGCACAATATTTAGATTTTACCAGAGTTTTTATTTTTCACCAAGTCCCCCTGCTACTGTTCTTGCATCTGAAACATCTGCCTGACAAGCCAAGGCAATGTGACTGAAGAACATCTAGTTGCTGTTGTCTCTTCTGTAGCAACAAAATCAAAAATTGGAAGAATAAGTTGCAGAGAACCCACTGTGGTTTTAAAACAGTGTATTTGCCATGAGTTGCCATTGGTAGGCCTCTTAAATTCCAAGGGAGCATGGGTGTATGCAGATTTGATTTGTAATCCAGTACAAGACAAATGGGCTGCATTAGGGAGATGATACTTGCAACTGAACATAATAAAAAGCATTTTGCAAAGGAGGCTTGCTGGCAGGTTCATTGTCATGCAGTTTACCTCTCTCATTCCAAAATATTTATGACATACCTGATTGACTGTCAATTTTCTCTACATGAGGTTGCACATTAAGTTGTGAAGTAGAGATGAGATAAAGATGAGAGACTGAAATACTCTCTAGAATTTAACTGGATAGCAGAGGCTAGACAACACAGTTCTTTTTTTCTTTTCTTTTTTTTTTTTCTTTTTTGGTCACAGTGGAGATTCATGCTTTTGACCCAGAGACAGCCAGCTGAGATCCTTGGGTTAGGAGCCTAAGACACAGGAGATAAAGGCTTTAGGGGCTGACTACTCTGAAGAGACAAACCATTGTGAAAGGATCTCTCTATCTTCATTCATTATAAAGCTGAGGATAAGGTTGCTAACTTATGCACCATAATTTAACATCAGCCAGTTTTAGTATGAAATCTCTCTGTTCCACTTTTCTTATGTTCTACAGTAACTAAATGGTAACTATTGCTGGCAGAAAGATACTTAACAGCATGCTGGCATATTAGAGCTTGTGTTCCCGTGCTTTCATACTGTTCCACACACATAGCTTCTATAGCAATCCGTGAGCAAGGACTTCTAATTTGTCCTCTCTTTGACTTCCATATCTTCTGACTATTTTTTTACTTCCTTTACTTCCTTAATTCTATCATTCCAGAGTGTGGATTCCTGAGTAGGTTTATGAAACCTCAAAAAAGGGAACTACACATTTCTCACCCTTCACATGAAACAGTTATCATCATTGTTACCGTGCATCCCACATCTCACTTGCAGTATCCCACCCTATGTGTTCCTCTCTAGATAAAATTGAAAGCAACAGTAATTGCCATTGTTAAAGATTTGTATGCAGTTCTGGAAAACAAGAAATGCAAGTCAACTGAACTACATACTCCGATTTGATCAGATTAGAATTCAGAAGTCCTAGATGCTTGTCAGCTGCTCATTACAAGTAAAAACCCTTATTAGGCATACTTTCATTACCAACATTTCCAATTTTATACTAACTAATACATGCCATTTACAATAACTGTGAACACAGATTCACTAGAGAATTATGCTTGGATCTTTCTGAAGATAGGTATTATCATAATGCTGAAAAATATGAATCATACTAGAAGGCACATGATGAGCACTATTTCCTGGGACAATCCAGAATGGCCTCATTTCTTTTGATCCCAAAGTCTACCTTACTAGAAAGAAAAAAAAAAAAATCAGACTGGAATGATTGAAAATCTCTGATATTTCCCATAGAGCTGTGCTAAAAGAATTTACCCTGATCATTCTTGTGCATAGTGGATTGTCATAAGTATTGTCATGGGATCAGAAACTGTAGTGACTGACGATCCAGATTCCATCCTTTTCCTTTTCTTTACTTTCTGATACAATTTCTGTTCCTTCTAAAGTTGCTGGTATACTGGGTCCAAATAATAAAAATAGAGCAATCTCTGTCATGTAACAGACCACCTCCAAGGAAGGTAGTGGAGTCACCAATTCTGGAGGTGTTCAAGGAACGTTGTAATGAGGGACATGGTTCTATGTGAACTATTGGTGATCAGTAGATGGTTGGACAGGGCGATCCTGTAGGTCTTTTCCAATCTTGTTGATTCTATGATTCTATGTAGTCATGTGAGGATGCTAAAGAAATACTTAGATGTAGGTAACTTCCTTAAAGTTTTCACCTTCTCAAGTGAAGAGATACTTTAAAGTGGTATTTCGAGTATTTATGAATTTGGTTAGAAATGAAATAATCCAAATACCAAAAAGAAGGTTTTAGAGAGAGAGTGTAAAAATTTGTTTTTCTGGCAGCAGTCAAAGTCATGTATTTTTAGAATGCATAATATAAAATGATGATTGTCTGGGGCAAATCTTGAAACCCTAAATATATATAAAATCTGTGAATAAGTTTAGTATGAATGGGACTGTAGGCTGTTCAAAGTAAAGAGCATGATGATGAGGCAACCTGATTCAAATTCTTCTCACTTACCAACTAATAAGAAAAGCAAAAGATAAACAGTGAATTTATTGAGGACTTTCATCTAGTAGACTTCCAGCACAGTTTAGCAGCCTGGTGAGTAATAAATACCAGAAGAGCAATAGCTGGTAAAGGCTCTGCCTATACAATACCTGAAAAGCCAACAAAGGAGGAAAGAGGAAACCCTGTGGTTTTCTACCAAGCGTGTGGCAAAGATTTAAGGGAGTGGGACAGTAATCAGAGAACAATATTTTTACTGCTGAGTGCTGCTACCATGTGGTCACAGGTGATTTAGAATTAAAAGTGTTTGATCTCCTCAGATATCTGGTGCTCAATTTACTTATTTCACTAAAAGGTGGAGAGTATTTGAATAGGACTGGCATGATGACATGAGCTCTGAAATAAGAGAACACAAGCCATTTGACAAGACAATTCTTAAATATCTTTCAAGCAGTGCAGTTATTCAAATCTCAAATGTCTTTTTCATTTCCAGAATATCTAAGAAATTGAAAGTAGACATTCAGAGAAAAAGCAAATATCAGGCAGAATAGTGCTTTAGAAGTTTGTTCCAGAAAGATTTTTCTTATAAATAGAAAAGTGTCCATGAAAAAAAAAAAACATAGAGTATTACTTTGAAAGCAGCCCTGTGGAGTTTTCAAACCCTAAATGAGACATCCCGGGAGGATGGCAAATGACAGAACAGTGAGAGACGGTGCACAACTTGGTGGGTACAAAGGACGGAAAACACTGTCATATGTATAAAACAATTTGTAGAGAAGCAAATGTTTTTGGAATATTTTCAGCAGTTTTCTTTCTAATGGCATCAGAGGATCAGTTGTGAAAATGGATGAATTAATGGGTTAGAAAGTACAGATACATGTGAGTTTTTCTGTAACACGTTTCCTTGCTGGATTTTATAAAGCAAAAGAGAGGTGTTTAGAATCATAGAATCATAGAATCACCAAGGTTGGAAAAGACCTAAAAGATCATCCAATCCAACTGTTCACCAATTACCAATAGCTCCCACTAAACCATGTCCCTCAACACAACATCCAGCCTTTCCTTGAACACCCCCAGGCTCGGTGACTCCACCACCTCCCTTGGCAGTCCGTTCCAGTGCCTGACCACCCTTTCTGAAAAGTAATACTTCCTCATGTCCAGCCTGAATCTCCCCTGCCGTAGCTTGAAACCATTCCCTCTGGTCCTATCACTAATGACACGAGAGAAGAGGCCGACCCCCAGCTCACTGCAACCTCCCTTCAGGAAGTTATAGAGAGCAATGAGGTCCCCCCTGAGCCTCCTCTTCTCCAGGCTGAACATTACCAGCTCCTTCAGCCTCTCCTCATATGGCCTGTGTTCCAGATCCCTCACCCCTGTTTATGATGACAGTCTAGCTGATATCATGTTAAAAAGTACTAAACAATTGCTATCAAAACATATTACAATTGATCAAGAAGAGTAGAAATTCTTTGATATATTTTTTTGTTCTCCTTCTACATGGTACTTTATGCTTTTCAGTATCTTTTACAAAGGACAGCAAATGTTGTGAATGAATAATTATGAAAATTTAGTTCTTGGTTCCCTCTTCACTGCAAGCATCATACTTGACATAGTCTTGGAGCTTTGCTGCATGAAGACCAGATATTCTCTCAGTACCAATTCCTTCACACTTACATTTTGTTCTCTTGAGGCTACTCTGTTCCATAGTGTGAACATACTGGAACTCTACATAAAACAGTATCACTATCTATGTAAAGTCTGATTTGAGGGCATGCAGGTAGATTTGACTGCAGAAATTCTTACTTAATTAACTTTGCAATCTTGATAATCATAACACAATTTAACAGTTTGAGATTAAATTAAAAAAAAAAAATTGAAGGGAGGTAATTAAACATCTGTTCATCTGTGCAACTACCATCTACTACCCTTTCTATAATCAGAAACAGCACCATAGCCTTCTTGCTGTACAAACTGGCCATAAAGAACTAACAGTTTAAAAATCTAGGTAACAGCCTTGTATCACTCTGTATCCTCTTCCCTACCTATTTCCTCTGTTCTGTGTATCACAAAGTCCTCTATTTTTCTGCTCTAATTTACTGTGCTTTTCCTTCCATTTTTTTCCTTCATTTCTTTGTCTTCTACATTCCTACTCTACTTTTGCTCTCCAGCATTATACTTACCATTTCTTTCATCTTTTTGTCCAAAGACAATTGTGCTTTTCCTCTTTAAAATATCTCTGCTCCCTTCATCCAGAAAGTTCAGACTCTTAGGTGCAGATCTGGCAATCATACAAAACCTCTCTCCGCACCTTGGAGGCATTATCTTTCTTTAAATTCCTTCCTGCAGGTTTCTACCTCCATCTTTTATGCCAGTCTTCGATCACCAATGACTGCTTGGCACTATGCATAGTGTCCAAAGACTTAATTTTGTCAGGAAGACAGTGAAAGAACATACATAAGAAATAGATTCCGGTAGAAGAAATAGATTCCACTCCCACCAAATATGATTTATGAGACAAAAATGCAGCAGCAAGACAGGCAAAATGTTTACAGGAAAGCAAATCACCAGTACAGGCCTTGGTTGTAGATAATATTTAAGTTTATAGAAAGACCTTTTTTTTCCACAGAAGCTGTCCTGTGCAGACTACCTTCTCAAAATAAATGAGATCTGGTAAATTTAAGAGAGTATAGCAAATGGCAAGATTGATTTTTTTGAAGTGCAAAGTCTGTAAGCCTCCTGTGGTGTGTGGGAGTGTATGGCATGATCCACTCATACCACGGCTGATGACAGAAACCACCTTTATATGTTGCTGTCTACCTTGGAAAGAATGCAGCTTTTCTGGAAGCAATGACCTTTACCTTTCTTCAGGACTGGAATAGTGAAACATTAGATTTTCTTAACTGGAACATTCAAACTGGCAACACTTGTACAATTCTTCAGTGAAAAGTTCCAGGCACTGGCATTTTCTGAAAAGACTGTTTGAATGCCCTTGGTATAAATATCCATCAACTGCCTTGATGCTTTTCTTTTTTCTTTTTTTCTTCATATGAATATCTCACGCAATTTCAAAACGCTTTAGTGAAATATGAGATTTAGCTAGAAACATATTAGCAATTTTGACAAGGACTGGAAGTGCAATGAAAAGACTTTAAGAAGAAACTGCATTTTAAAACACCTGTACATCACACAGAATTACTGGTGAATATGCAATTAAAAATTATTTAAATCCTTGTTTTCATCAATGCTATTTTTTAGAGCACTCATGCAAACAGTATCAGAAAGGCATAAAGTAATGAGGACTTTGGATAAATCAGGAGCTGACCTCTTAAAACAGTCTGAGATGTGCTGTCATCAGAGAACAGAATATTCTCTGGGTTTGTGAGTGTCTGTTAGTACAATAATATTCCAATGGCTCCTCGTAATGAAACCTCAATAATTAAGTAGCCTAATTCTGCAGATGCTCAGAAGTAATCTTTTCTCAGCATTCAGAAGTTGAACGCTAATATTTTTTTGCCTGATCCACAGTTTAAAGATGAATTAAAATACTAAAAAAGAAAATTAAACCAACAATATGCAGTTATGTGTACAAGCCTTCAGTTAGAACCTGAACAGAAAAGGGAGGATAATTTCCCAGTCTGTTTTTTATCCATAGCATCCTCCTTGTGATATTTCCCAGTACTTATTGAATGGAAGATACTGTTCCAGAAAACTTCCAGTTTACACTTTTGTAGATACTAGTTTACACAAGTCCTGAGGGACCATCTGAGACAAAGCTCTGCTCATAAGCAGTCCTGTTGATAGCGCTGTGTTTGTTTTCAGGCTTAAGATCAGATATTATTAAATTACTCATACGTTTAAAGGTATATGTTGTCTTTTTATGGTGCTTGCAAAAATACCTAAGCAGGATAGGCATCATAGAAAAGCCAAGAGATACTAGAATCTGGCTGTGGGACAGACATTCATCTTTAATAGCAGAACTTGATGAGATTCCATATTCCAATGAATTAATCACTCATGTCACTGTCCTAGTTTTGCCCTCACAAGAGAGAAAAGAGACAACTCTGCAGGAGGCTAAGTTCCCTTTGTTGTGATTCATTGGGAATTAAATTTCTTCAGAAATATACAAAGCTGTATATTGGCTGAGGATGCAAGGGTACTTAATGAGGCTACAGTGAACTTCAATGTCTTTTTAGTCCATTTATCAAAGTACCAATGGCTCCAATGTCATGACAGATGAGGCAATAATATATACACTGAAGAGAGGAAGGTGATGGCTGCTGGAGGCATCTTGGACTTTGCTGCTTTTCTTTTTGGAAAAATACTGCAAGTCTATCAGGCCTTTGCCAATTCTTGTCAGTACAGCTGGAGCTCAACACTTCCTTCTTCACTGTTTCACTGAACACAGCAATATGGAATAAGAGTTAACTTACATTCAATTCATAAAGATGAAGGAGAGTAGAAATTATATGCAAAAAGCATTTGTTATTTGAGCCTTATTTGAGCCAGTTCTGCCAGGCTCACATTAACTTCATGGTATCATTTCAAGACTTTGATCCAGGTTTTATCTCAGCTCCATTGCATTCAATGAATCTTCTTACCTTCTTTTACTGCCTTCTCAAGTCCTGCTTTTTCCTTCATTTTTGAGCATTGTTCTTGCCCTCCCTTAGTGTCACAAAAATATTTGCCATCAGTGACATGCTCAAAAATGTCACCAGATCTCAGCAAGAATGGGCTCTGTGTACCACAGATCTAGAAATAAATCCAGCCTATGCACATTTCACTGGATGTTGTGCCTGGAAACAAACCAGAATGCAAAACTGCATGCAGTACAGTTTTGTACTGGCTATCATGTCTTTTCTACCTGGCTTTGTGCAGCTTTGAGTGAGATACCCCTTATGCCTTGTTGCAAGAGAAACTTGGAGCAGGAGAAAGTTCAATCTGCCTTTGCTTTTTATTATAAAATTCTTTTTCCTTCAAAGTTTTGTGTCACTGTCTGTAATGACATTATCCCTTCTAGTATAATGGTTCTGCCCTGATGCATCCTGAAAGTTCTTTCATATGCAAGTGTTTTGCAAGTTATACTTCTAATACTATTTTGGTAGCTAAAAAAAAAAAAAAAAAAAAAAGGCAGAGAATACTGATCTACCTTTGGTGTAACAAGAGTAGGACCAATTCTGGAGGTAACTATTTTTTGGACTACATATTGAGTGAATTGTTATTCCATCATTACAATTCAATTGTAAATGAAAATTGGGAACACTATGTTAACAGCTCACGTGATAGTACAACAAGCCTGTCTATTTTCCCATAAGCCTTTGCGGTTGAACTCTATGTAGCCAGTGTTTCCAATGATTCTGTACTGAGTTTTCATACTGGAAAATAAAACTAAGCATGACTACTGTAGACTACATTAAATAAGAGCAAATGTGATCCTGCTTCCCTGACCCTTTTAACAGTGAATTTCAAGGCATATACTAACATCACATAACTGCAGAAGCTCCAAACAGTTCAAACAGAAGGAGTCTCCAAAGGTCTCTATTCCAACTTCCTCCTCAAAGAAATTCAGTGTCAAGCTCAGACCAGATTTCTTAAGATTTATGCTCATTTTATCTTGAAAAACTCCAAGGATGGAGGCTTTAAAATACCTCTGGACAACCTGATACACACCTTTCCTTTCCAGTTGTTGAAATAATTTCTCTTTAAATCTCATCAAATCCATACCCTGTTTGTTTTCTTTGAACACTCCACCATGTACCACTATTAGAAATCTAGCTCCATCTTCTCCATAACTTCCCTGAAGGAGGGCAGGCTGCTGCCAGGTTACCATAAAGCTATCTTCCTCCAGACTAATCAAACCCATTACCCTTAATCTCCCCTCACAAGCAGTATACTTGAGGATATCAAATGGACACATGACTTGCTCTCAGGTTACTTTCCAAGATGCATCCATCTATAGACAAAAGCATTTTCGGATTGGAAATCTTTTCTAGATTTCAGATATTTCTGGTCTGCTGAATATAGCTCTCCATGGACATACCTTCTGTCTCATAGCTCATGGGAAATGAAGAGGTATTGAAAGTTACTGCCCGTTGGGCAGGTGTCTAATCGCAGCCCCCAACATTACAGTGGTAACTCCCCAAAAGTTGCACAGAACACTGTGAGTTGAAGGAATAAACACCACATTTCCCCCAGTGATGATTCTTTCCCTCTGCACCTTTCAGGGCAGAGCACTGTTGCCATTGAGAATACTGCATTATATCTTCCACTCTGTGTGTGTTCAGTGACTGAACTGTAGGAACCAATCTCCAATCCATCAGGTGTCTTAGAAATTTCCTGTAGTTTTCATCGATTTTTTTGAGAGAGAGTGAAACACAGAACTCCCTTTTGCTTTCCCTTTTACACAAAGAGAACTTTAATTAGTGCCCTTTGTGTTAAACTGTGTTAGAAGTGGCCACCTGTGGAACCTTGAAGTTAATCACATTTTTAAGTGTTTTTAAATGTTGAGTCTAAGCCACCCAGAGATTTTTCAGCAGGGAGAGACTATTTTGTTACCTGGCAGCTTTTCTATTACCATTCTCTACAGAAGTGTCATAAAGGAGCTAAAGACAATTCAGAATCTTGTACTAATGTTTCTGCAAAGGCTGCTTCAAAAATAATGCCTTCTATTTTATTATCTTGGGCTATGACATCAGAGGAAGATGTTGGTATGGCAGTAGATGTTGAACCTTCCCGAGAATATTCTGTTACATTTTTTTGTTGTCTTGGAATAGATGGCAGCAGAGGGGCAGTCTGACAAATGCTGTCTGTTGCAAAAGTGAATATGAATCATAGAATGGCTTAGACTGGAGGGGACTTTAAACATCATTTTGTTCCAAGTCTCTTGCCATGGGCAGGATCAGGCTACCCAGGGTTTCATCCAATTTGACCTTGAACGCATCCAGGGATGGACTATCTACAGCATCTCTAGACAACCTGTATCTACCCTCTTTTAGTCTGAAGTCATTTTCCATTGTTCTGTCACTTCCAGACCATGTAAAAGTTGATTGTCCCTGCTTGTAAACTTCAAGTGCTGGGAGTCTGCAATGAGGTCTCACCAGAGCTTTCTCCATGCTAAACAAGTCCAGCTCCTTCAACCTTTCTTCATGAGAGATGTCCCAGCTCTTTGATCATGTTTGTGACCCTCCTCTAGATCCACTCCAACCACTTCATATCTGTTTTGTGCTGCAGGCCCTAGGCCTGGATGCAATACTCTAGATAGGGCCTCACAAGTGCAGAATAGAAGGGGACAATCACCTCCCTCACCCTGTAGGACACTACTCTTTAGAGGCAGCCCAGGATATTGTTGGCCTTCTGGGCTGCACATGCTGGCTCATGTCAGGCTTTTCATCCACCAGAATCTCTAAGTGCTTCTCAAAAGGACTGCCATCAATGAGTTCTTCTCCCAGTCTGTACTCATATATGGGATTGCACCTGCCCAAGTGCAACATCTTGCACTTGGCATTATTAAACCTCATTAGTTTCTCATGTACATACTTTTTTGAGCCTTTTCAGGTCCCTTTGGATGGCATCCCTCCCTTCTACTGTGTCAACTGCACCACACACCTTTGTGTCATCTGCAAGCTTGTTCAGAGTAAACTCAATCCCACTATCTATGTCAGTGATAAAGATGTTAAAGAGATGATAAAGCAAAGATTAGGAACTGAATTCCTCCAGATGAATTTAACCCACTGACATTCACTGATACTTGCTGAACTGTTACATAGACCATAAACATCTTTTATGAGTGGTACAGTGCAGCAGTGGTGACAATGACAGTGGATCACCTTTGCTGGTGCAGAAGGCTCTTGTTCATTAATGTCAAAAAAGCACAGCTAATGGAGGTGACTATGTAAAAAATTAGTGTTTTATGGCTGTGAATTTTCTTTATCAAATAGTTTTATTGCACTCTTTGCATCTATTGTAGTTTCCATGGAAATAAAAAATATCAGGCATTACTTTTGGAGCAACCTCCATAATACAGATTTATTTGCTTTATTTGGAGGGGGGAGTGAGGGGAGAGGTCAAGGGGCTTGAAAGAGGGTGTGTGGCAGTTCTGTGCATTTTTCTGTATTACTTCGTCCAATTCACTCAGCATCATCAGGGATGAACAGGGAGGATGATGATGATGATGAAGATTTAATTTTTTTTTTTTTTTAATTCAGAAAAATACCCATGGTAGTCATATCATTTATTTCCTCTCCTTCTGTGTGCAGTATGATTATCCTGTCTCATCAGGACCTCCTCCATTTCATTCCAGTAGCTCTGCTTCTTGCAGCTATTTCCCCAGTCTTAATTTCCAGTTTATAAAGGAATGCCTGTTATCTCTATCTTCTCCATAGAAAAGATGAATGATAGAGATGATATTTTATTCCTTAGTTGTTCTGCTGCTTATCGTGCATGTTTATGATCTTTCTACTATGTCCTCTGTTATGATGTTTTTGCTATTTTCTGTCATTCACAAAGTGCTTTTATCAGCTAAAGATCCCACTCTATGACTTAAATTGACTATTATACAGAGATCCATTTGACTATAAACAAAATGCGGTTGCTTGATGAGTGATCTGCAACAGGTGCTCAAAAGCAGGGAAGTATTGACAAAAAGCCTATGAAGCAGACTGTATCTACAGATTTGGGTTACACAGGAGCATATTAGAATCCAAATCTACTTTGCAGATTTGTTTTGCATGAAGTTATGTGTGACAGCTGCTTGGCAATGGTCATAGCCCTAGGTATGTTTGCATGACCTTATGCAAAGGAGAGAAAAAGGAGTGCAGTTTTTCGGAAGAAGGAAATGCTTGGTTGGACACAATGAACGTTACAAAAGGGCTACTGGAGAGAGACTTGCCCCCTGAGTGATGAATAGCAAACACAATCCTGGGACATTTTACAGCAGAGAACACAGGAATATAATTATGTATCCAATAAAACAAAAACAGGGATTGTCCCAGATGTCAGTACTCTTTTTTTCTTCTTTTCTTTTCTTTTCTTCTCTTTTCTTTTTTCTTTTTTTCCCCCTTCCCTTCCCTTCCCTTCCCTTCCCTTCCCTTCCCTTCCCTTCCCTTCCCTTCCCTTCCCTTCCCTTCCCTTCCCTTCCCTTCCCTTCCCTTCCCTTCCCTTCCCTTCCCTTCCCTTCCCTTCCCTTCCCTTCCCTTCCCTTGCCTTCCCTTCCCTTGTCCTTTCTTAGCAAAATTCTGAACCTACCAAGAATAACAGCAGTTTTTTCATTGGTATGCACAGGGCTTTTGACCTATTGATTTTTTTCAGAGCAATTTACCATGGGACTTTAGACTCTGAAATTGGAGTTCAGATGACTAATGTAGCCTATACTGTAGACCCCTGCTCTCAGCGCTCTCTGAGACAGGCTTCATTGCCTATGCAGATGCATGGAAATTCACAAGTCACTTCATGAAAATTAAGTAACATTCTCCTGGTGACTGCTGGTTTCATGAATGCTCATATTTAATTTATTCTTAAGAACATAAGCCTGCACAAAAGTCGCATGTTTGCAGGTTGGATTAAATGAATCTAACACAAGTAAATAGTTTCTGCTCTTTTTTGTCTGCTAGGTACAGACAAAGCTCAGATTAGTTCTGTGAATCTGGAAAACAAACAACACAGAGAAACAGACATCAAAGATGCTAAATACTCAATAGGTGCACATTTTCTAATGGAAACAATGGTTATTGTTAATTAGCCTGTATAATTTGGATCATATTGGGTTTACTGTTGTGTGTCAAATATTCACCATTCTGTCCAAAACTTCTCATATACATAATGACAAGAAGACAGATAAACACTAATACAATGCATTACAAATAAACTATATGAAGAAATGTATCCAGTAAAGGACAAAAAAGATAGGAAATACTGCAAAAAAAATGTGCGTTCCACACATGCACTGATAGACATATCATATTTTCTAGCATCATGGGTTTCTGATTTTCAATCTTTTGCAGAATAGGTTTTCGTAAGAAAGCAGGAAAAAATAATTGTTTGAATAGCAATTAGCTCTATCTGCCTTTTGTATATTCTGGGGTATCAATTGTCATCACTGGTGTTATACAATCTCCTTGAATAAAAATATAAAGATAAGACAACAAAATAGGAAAACATTAAAAGTTTTAAAAAGGAAAGAAGAGAAAGGAGGGAGAGAAGGGAAAGAAAGGGAGGGAAAGGATCCCAGCTGAAACTCACTCATGAATTGAATGAAACTGTTCAATGGTTCATATCACATGCCTGATTCATGTTAAGAGCTAGCAAGTACTAGAGGATGCCGCAGACCAGAAGATGCCTACTGGTTCCTAAGTTAGTGATAAACCATGTTAATGCTAAGACAGATGAAACAAAACCTTTAAAGTTCAGTAGATGGAGCACAGGTTTGGTTAGTGTGTCCTTCCTCAAGGCTCCCTTTGCAGAGTACCCAGGAAGAAAATCTATGATCTCAAGCACTTCTCTATGTGCAGCCTCAAGAGCTGAGCTGGTGAGGGGAGTCTATGTCTGGTCTGTAGGTGGGTGTAGACTGATGATCACTTCAGCATGATTTTCACAGAAACCGAGGAGAGGGTTTCTGGTGTATGGCTTGCCATACAGCAGAACTTTGTTAGTACTTTTGTTAGCTCTGGTGTGGCAAACAGAAAGGTTTCCTACAAATCAGGAAAATATCAGCAGTAAGCACTTGCCTTTTGTCACCAGTGTGTCATGCTGAAGGAAATAGTCCTATCAGAGTAAGAACATACTTAGCCTCTCAAACTGGTGAGGCAAAATCAAGCAGGCTAATTATTTCATAAAAAAAAAAAAAAAAAAAAAAAAAAAAGAATGTATAAGAAAATCTTCCAAAAATTCAAAATGCTTCTTACACTTCAATCTTAATTTTAACTTGCCTGGACAGGGGGAGACAAACATACTTTATTCATGACAAGCTATAATTCAAATTGTTCTTTGATATTCTAGATGAAATAAATCTTTCATCTAGCTTTTTTCCTAGGGCACTTTCCACAGTCCTTTCTTGGTATCCAAGGGGATGAACCAGGAAAAGCCCTAAAGAGTGCGCTTTGGTTGTCCACAAGCAAAAAATGCCACATTCCTATGAGAGGTCTTGAATGCATAGGCGTAAGACAGTTATACGTGAGCATCATAACTATGAACTGTTCATCAAAAATGAAGCGTTACAATTTTGGCATTCACCATGATTAATACTAGTACCTTTGTCACTTTGTAAGTCTCAAAAATGTTGTGACCTTTATTTTCAGAAAGAATAAAATCTCAAATACCTCTTGCTTCTTCCTGTAATCATCTCCGTAAAACAAAAACTTCTGCCTCAACCATCCACGTTCACAATATGAGGTTGACTTTTATACTCACAATAACATATGCATGTAGATTGAACCATTTTCTGACCATAGGCAACTGCAAAAGATCAACTATATGGAAAGCATGAGTTTTTCCTCTTTCTAATATGTTGCCTACTCTTAGCCAAATACCAGTACACTCTTTTCATCAGAATACACTGGATCAATGTTTACTTGGTCTCCAAAATCACCCTGTTTCCCAGTGTTGAATGAACAGAATGTATTGCAAGTTGTGGGCAACAGGACTATGACAAATTCAACAGAATGTTCAAAACTCAACTTTCTGTTTGTGTTCAAAGTCCCAGTATATTTACATGGGATTTTAAAGAATATTGGCTCTGCTTAGTTCAGGGTAGATTGCATCAGTTTCTCAGTATCCTGAGAATCGAGCCAGTGCATTGATGTAAAGCATCAAACCTCCTTCATCTGTGAAGACAATGAGGAAATGAGGACAGATTCCCCCAGGAATAGTGTAAGAGTTAATCCTACTCATATCTTTGCCAAATAGGTAGCTGAAAATAATCATGATCTGTGTTACTATGTTTGGTTTCAGATGGTGCAGAAGCAGAAAAAGCCTAGGCTACAAACATAGTAAATGAGAAGACCCGGATGAGTAGCTAGAAAATACATATATCTTATTACTAGGAATAATAATGTTAGTTGGAGAGACACTTTTTTGATGTTTGACCTTATCTAACTAGGTAATGCAATAAAAATACAATATCTCTGGTTTAAATGGATTACTTATTTGTAATACCTGCCTTGAACATAATTAAAGAAAGAATTAATGCACTTCTGTGTAACATTTAAGTAAGGAACTGTGCTATTTTTCCCACATCCCTTACATTATTTGTCCTCTGTCTGTTTCCAGCATTGATTCAAATTTAAAAAAAAAAAAAAAGCAATGGTATCAATATTCACCTTTTTTTCCGTTTCAACAGGGCCCCAAGAGGTCCTTTCTGCCCCAGGCCCCCCAAGAGGTATTTCATTCCTGTGCAAAGGAATGTTTCATTTCTGTAAGAAAGAATATGGGAAACAGATAACAAAGTTATCTCTTGGGGTTTTTTTACCTAGTTATTCTGCCATTCTTTGCTGATAATGACTTACTATCCCGTCAGCCTGGATAGTAAGCTGGAAACCTGAGGCAGGGAGCTAGATGCTACATTGATAAATGTTTTCTTGCCATCTATTCCTACAGGGTCTATCCTCATCACGTAGTTAAAGCAGTACTGTTCTCATGTTTCTGTTTCAGCTATTTAAAAACAGCAGTCCCACGCAATATCCCCCACAAAAAGTCTAAAGTGTTAAGCCTACTCTACCAAACATTTGAGAAAATGATATGACAATATAGAAAATGGGATGGCAACAGGTGCCTTAAGACATTTTGTACCTTATGTAGAATCCATATGAAGTTACTTTCTTAGATTTATATTTTTCTAAGCATTAGTAAGTATATGATATGAGCTTTAATCTTAGGCCTTTTTTTCTGGAATAATTAATTCCACAGGACAATGTAGCACATTCCTAAATAGAAGTTCCTACTGAAATTTGTATGACTTGTTTTACTAAAGAACTCATCACATTGATGAAAAATCATAATATGTTAAGATTTAAATGATTTCTGTTTTCTAACATACGGAGGAGTAAAGGAGAAAATACATTATCCCTTGGACTACATGGTCTGAGATACACAAACCTCAAACCACTAAGGGAATAAATGATTCTCCCAGTGGCACAGTGGGCTGAGTGGCATTCACTTAAAATGACCAACATCATTATGAGTGGTACAAAATTATTTATTATAGGTGTCTGTGAAGAGAGATGACTGACATTTTTAAATTCTCATTTGTGAAACAGCAGATGTAAAGAAGCAGATAATTAAGTTTAAAGGGCATTTTGCAACCACAACATCAGAAAGACTAAGAGGTTAAACATTAACCTGACTGTAAATCTCTCCATTATGTCTCCCTACAAACAAGAATGCATGTGTTTTAACCATTCAGTATCATTCTGTGCAACAACCATTTGATGTCATTGTATTGCATATCACAGACTACAACAAAAACGACCTCAAAACATGATTAAAAACATTAGAAAGTCTAATGCTACTGTATATATAATGCAATGCCTCCACTCCAAGTAATACGCTTCAGACACTTCGTGAAAGTCACTCACTGGGACTCTACATGGAGATCATCAGTATATAACATCTTTAAAAACATGAAACTTACTGAATTTAGGACTGAATCTCATTTGTACCTATATTAGTGATGCCACCTATAGGCTGACCTACCATCATAGACTTTTCTAAATTATTTTATGATTGGGTATGCAGCAGGGAGCAGGACACACTTTTTTGTATACCACTATTGATAGTCCTGATGTGAAAAAGCCTTGGAGTCACTATTTCGGACATCATCCCAGCTTGACCGAAAAAGACCTCTTAGAAGTAGATACTTGTAGATACTTACCTACCTGTACTTTGAGAAGTCCAATGTCAGCTTGTGGTTTGGGATCACACAGCTCTTTTCTTCCCGTCAATTTCTTTCTGTGTTTTTTGTAAAGTAAGAAGTTAAAAAAAAAAAAAAAAAAGAAAAGAAAAAACCCTGAGAAACAGTTTTACAAAAGTGTCCTAAAACTGTTATATTATGTGCCAGAGGGGGGACAAAAAAAGAAAAAAAAAAAAAAAAAAAAAAAGGTTAAAAAAAAGGAAAAAAGGAGGGGGAGGGAAGATACAAGCAGAAAATCTTTCTCTTTTTTCTCCAAACATTTTCTTTCAGATGTCCCTTTGAAGTCACAGGCTTATAGTGTGAATGACTGAGAGCAAGAAGCTGTGAAATATGCCTTTGAGCCACAGACTTCTCAAAGATTATCACAAGGCATATATGACTGTGGTACATGACATCTGCAAATCAGCATGGCATTACTGAGGCTTTGTTCAGCCTCAGACTCAGAGCACCAGAGAACCAAAAACTTCCGAAAGGAAAAATTAGATAGAGACGTTCCTCTCATTCTTCCTATTCTGATCGTACCTTCCCACCTGGGAGTTTCACTGCTAATGAGCACAGCAGTTGTGTTGGTATAATTTGCTTTTGAGGAAGATGTTGAACATGCACACACATTCTATATATATATAATAATTTCTTATTATATATACATAAATTAAGTGAGGTTACTACCTTACGTTCCTTTCAGCCCAATCACTAGTAGTACTGGATATTGTCACTTCTCTGCCATTTTATTTTCCTTTTAATCTACCCTCTGAATATGCTATTCTTTGAAGTTACTAAAAGTTATTTCTGCTCAGATGAATTTGATTCAACTCATAGTCAAACACATGGATTAGCAGAAAATCTCAGTCCTGACTGGCTATATCTCCTTATGCTCCGCTCACAGATCTGCATTTCTCATCCTAGCAATTTCTTGCTCTCTATGACAACCTGAAAGGAGGTTGTGGTGAGTTGTTGATGACTTCTCCTCTCAGGTAACAGCAATAGGATGAGAGGGAATGGCCTCAAGCTGTGCCATGGAAGGTTCAGGCTAGATATTAGTAAACATTTCTGCTCAGAAAGAGTGATGATGTACTACAATACACTTCCAAAGAAGTGGTGTAATCACCATCCCTGCAGGTGTTCAAGAAACTTGTGGATGTGGCACTGAGAGACATGGTTTAGTGAGCAATATTGGTAGTAGGCAGAAAGTTGGACTAGATGATCTTATGGTCTTTTCCAATCATAATGATTCTATGATTCTTACATAAAGGATACTGTATATAAGATACTGTGCCCTAATGTTAATATTAAATAGGGAACAAAACTGACTTGTGATTTTGGAATAAACAGTGCTGAAGTTTCTTACAAACTTTGGAGAAAAGCTGAGCAAGGTTAGGATAGTTTCTGTAAGCTATATGGTAGAACTACTATTCAGCACTCATCTTGAGTGAGAGGGCAGCACCATACTGTTCAATCTCAGGATCACTTCCTGCTAGACCCTTCTAAGAGTTTAGAATGCATGAATGATTTCATTTTTCTGAATTTGAAAAAGTTTGTAGAAATGGGAGCTCAGCTCTGGGAAGAAAACAGAAAAAGGTGAGATGAGGAAAACACATTCTAGCCTAAAAAAAAAACATGACAGCAAAGAGTCTGATCTGAGCAGCAAGAGACTGCAGAATAAGATGAGAAAGGCAAGAGAGGTTAAAGGTGCTTCACTAGGCAGAAAGAAAAAAGAAAAGGGAAGCCAGCAAGAGGAGAGTGATGTGCGTCAATATCAGTCCTTAAGCCACAGTTCAGATCTGAGGAAGGAGTGTTGTTAAGGAGAGGAGATGCAGTGACAGCAGTTAGTAGTACAACAAGGAGGGAAATGTGCTGGGGAAGATAGAATGACAATTGAAATCCCTAAGACGTGACTCCACAGAGAGCTGCAGCTGTTCCATGGTGTTGAACTGTGCCTCTGCCAACTTGTCTGATATAGCAGGGACATGGTGTTCTGGACTTCAGGCTCCAGGGGTCCCAGGAGTTTGGATGGATGTTTCTTTTGCTGTTTTACTTCTTTCTATTGTATTTTTGTACAATTTAACAGTGATCATACGCAAAGATACAGAAATCCTAAGAGAAATGCAATTTGTGATGGCTTCAGCTCCTATGAAACAGGCTTTAGACATAAATATCTGAATCCCTGTTGATTATCTGAATATCCTACCTTCTAGAGGCAGTCCTATCAAAGAATTGATTGCTAAGGGTCCCAGATCCAAGGTCATGACTTTGCTGATGAACTGAGCAAGAAAAAAATGACAGGGCAAGAGGGAAATATGTTCATATCCACACCATAAATAACAGCAAAGGAAACAGCAACATAAATTTGCAGAGGAGAAATTCATCACTATAGAAAAAATGAATACACTGGAATTAATGGGAACTTCTAAAAATCATTTCAACTTCCTTCACCAATGAGGTTGTGGAGGCCGTATCTCAGTAAATCGCAACAGGATTTAAGAAATTAAATATTTGAATGACACTTGGAGATGAGATTTTGAATCTGCAATTCACTCAGTGCTTTGAGACTTTATTCAGTATGCAAGAGACATAAGGGACTGCTAGCCAGTGTCTCCATGGGCTGTCATGGAATAACATAGGCATTGAAAATAGACTCAGTAAGGGATTTCTTATGAAAACAGAGAATAAGAGACAGGAATTAAAGAAAACCTTTTTTTAATCTACAAAACAACTTTTATGTGCATTTTTGCTATTTTTCTGATATGTTCCACTGTTTCAAAGAAGCAGTTCAAAATAAATTGTAAATTGGCATAATTTAACAGACAAAACTGAGGGTATTTTGTTTAGAAGGTTTCGATCCTATGTTTGTTTGTCAGAATGGATACTGGTGTTCAGAGACATCTTAGAAATATTCATCTCATTGTTACAAAATTCACTTCTACCAGAACAGATGAAAATTGTTTCACTGAAAAATAGGAAATGTCAGGAGAACTGAAAAATATAAAATCCCATTTAATCCAGGTTGTTGAAACACATTTGTATATTTTCAAAGTGCTTAGGTGAAGTGCTCTTGCACAACACTACATTTCTTTTGCAGTCACTCTTCCTTGCTTCTCCTCATTTAGTTCCTTCTTTCTTCATTCACATCTCAGCTCTTTTTTTTTTCCCCTCTATAATTTGCTGCTTCTTGCTTTCAACTCATTTATTTTCTCTTTTCTATCCCCCGACAACTCCTGATAGGCTTTTCTTTAAGCATGCTCTGGTGCCCATCAGATAGGTTTGTGCTACACGGAGGCACGTTGCAATGCAGCAGTTGCTACTAAGAGATTCTGCTGTGGCACAGCACAGTGGGAGGGATTTAATCTCCGGCATGACAACCAAGGGACTCTGCAGTTTGATGAAGGAGATTGTTCCCAAAGTACTTTACTAGATGACACTCCTATCTAGTTAGTATTTCACCTCCCATCAGCTTGTGTTCCCATCAAATATCAGTTTAAAGGGTTTTTTGATAAAGAAGGAACTAGGTTAAGAGAACTGAGACATGAAGTGACACTGTAGAAGATGAGGGTAAACTAAAGCCTCAATAAATAAAAGTCATTAGTAGTCTTCTTCCACAGATGTGTTTGCTGTGGTCTAAGGTGAGGAAACAGAAATCACAAGCATGCAAAAAATCCCAACAGATAAGCCTGACAAATGAAGGGAGCAAATAATCTATAGCACAATTATGAAATTTCAGGAAATTAATAAAAACAATATCAGAAATGAGATAAAAGCTGACTCCTTACAAGTCATGTCGTGCTGGCAACAGCCCTGGTGAAGTTGATACAGTGGTTCTGTCATGAAAGTAAAATATGCAGTAAAATAGAAAAACACAGTGTTTGAATCTCTAAATCAAATTATTTGAGTCTGAAGTCTTTGTGCGAGTGTGAATTTGTTCTTGGTGGTTTTTTGTTTTTTGTTTTTTAAATTTATTTTTTAACTCATTTGGGAATCAGAATGAGATTTTAAGGGGACATATTTATCACCATGACTCTTCAGCAGCTTTGTATCCCTAGTCCTCTTTGTAGAAGTGATATCTGCAATTTCCCATGTGGAAAAACAGCATTTTTTTCTACATACTTGTTTTCAAACAGTTCCTGTGACAAGAAGTTGGGGTATAAGTTATGCTTAGCAATCATTGACTACTGCTTCCTATGACAGAGAGGATCACCTGAAGCCATGGCACCTAGGAACATTTTCCCCTGTAGCCTTTTCTTGCCTTATGGTACAAATCTGTTTACAAAATAATTGCTATCTTTTTTTTTCTATACCGTATTAGGATTATTCCTCAGTCCTTTAACAGTTTTGTTTTCAAATAATCCCATTTAGCATGTTTAAAAGCTTGCATTTCAAACAGTCCTTTTTTTTTTTTTTTTTTTTTTAGCTTTTACAAACATGCAAGAGAGGTCAGAATAGGAAGTGTTCAAGCTCTGCAAGATCTCTCTAAAAACCAAAATAAGTAGAGAACTTGAAACTATTTTTTTATGCATTACAGTCTTCCTGGCCTAGTGATGTTAAATATGATTCTAACAGTAGGTACATGGTCAGAGACAAGTCCCCTTGTTTCCTGCTATTAAGTTAACCTTATTAAATGTTACATTATTATTTAACATAGGATAGGGGTTTCTCTTAATGCAATGATGAATTATTCATAGGAGAAGCTAAGATATTTTACCTTGTTAAGTGTAACTGCAGTGTGTTGAGACCAGTATCTGTAGCTATGCATCAGAGACAGAATTAGACATGGATTTCTTAAACTGCAGTGGAATAAAAATTTTATTAGTTTGCGACTACAGCTTGTGCAATTAAAGCAGGTAGCAGACGTTTAGTGGAATGTGACACAGTCAGATTTAGAGAGCCTATAATAATGTATTAGCTGTACATAAGTGCCACAGAAATAATATCTCTAGATAAATACTACCTGCCTTGGCAACGAATATATAATCTTCAAGATTCTCTGTCCACGAAAGGGAAAATGATCATGTACTCACCATAAACATACATAGCTGTAATTAATTATCATAGGATCACAGAATGGCCTGGGTTGAAAAGGACCACAATGATGATCTAGTTTCAACCTCTGTGATATGTGCAGGGCTGCCAATCACTAGACCAGGCTGCCCAGAGCCACTTCCAGCTTGGATGTGTTTTATATTTATAATTAGCTACAGAAAGCACTTTTTCTGAGATTTTAAAATATCTTAAAACTGTAAGTACTGTTAACATCTTTCCAGAAAAACTAGGAACACAAACTTGTCTATATTTTGGATCTTATATCTATCTTTTGAAAAAAGAAAAAAGTCTTTCAGACTGCAAAATGGTCTTGAAAATGTAGATTCTGTTCTGGGAATTTAGGTACCACTCTTTTCTGATAAGCTAAAGAACTAACTAAGTTCTTCCACTATTTCTCTACCTTAAATTGGTCTGCAGATGTAAATAAAGATTTTGTTGCCCTCTTAGAAATAAGTGTGAACTTGGGTATAATATATGCTTAAGTTCTTGCAAAGAATTTGGGCCAAACCCTTTTATATCTGAGTCAGTTTTCTTCTCCATGCTTCTAATCATTGTCTTAGGCAAGTAATTACGTAAAATGGAAGGTGTGTAAAAATTGCCCCAGACTAGTGGGCACAGAAATGGAAGGGATTCAGTTTTAAAGCTCTAGAGGACTTCGTGCAAGAGTGACCACAATGGGCTGATAAGATGTCTGAAAAGTACTGGTTGAGTAAAAATACCTTCCAATTTGAGTGTGCTAGATCATTAGTGAATCAATAAGGAAATATTTGATAAAAGGCAGTGGGCTAGCACCTATTCCAATCAAAGGAAAGACTTCTGTTTTTAACTACAGGAAGAGTCTCTTTGGACCTACAGTTTGTCAATATTTCTGTCAGCAACACTGCCACATGTTACAAAACCTCTGAGGAACAATGAGAGTCTCCATGGATTTATTCAGGGTCCTGCAAGGACATCCACAACTTGAAGGATTTGCAGAGATTCACTGAAATGTCACAGTGTCTTTACTGGACTCACTGGAGGAAGACGGATTTAATCAGTAGATCTTTGTGAGATCCCCTGTGCTGTCTTATAGCTCTTTACTATTATTTCATCCACAATATTCTCACACATTTTGGCAGAAAAATAGAATTTAAACTAGGAAAAACATAAGTAGTGTGTAAGTTTTCTTTTTTCACATTTTAAGTCTACAAGTATGTATTTTAAATAAGAAATGCACTAACTCCAGGTATTCAGAACAAATTATGAGTTGGTTTCACTCAGCCTTCTAAACACCCTCCTCTTTCTCCAGCTTTATCACCTGTCACCTGGAGACTATGAGTAGCTCTCAAAAGGTTTTTCTATTTAATAGCAGAGGCATGATGGCTGATATGAGGATAATGAAGTGCTCTGATTCAAACTGGGCTGCAGAAGGAGTACTTACCTATCACAGCTCTGTTCTTTCAGATAAAATATTCTGGAATCTAATGATCTTCAATTCAATTTAACAGCAGCTTAAATAACTCTTCTGCTGGGGGAACATTTATCAGGGCAGCCGATACATATAATTTTAGACTGAGTTCTGGGGTGAATATTTTAACAAAGTGCTTGAAGAAGATAGTTGGAGTCAGATAAAACTTATCTTGCTCAGGTAGACTTGTGTGACGAACTTCAGTCAGCTTCCAACTACAGTGGCACATTGCAGGGTAGAGAAAGGAAGCAACTTGCTGAAATCTGTTGTTTTGATCTCCTTTTCCCAGCAAGCCGCTGCAAGTGGAAACAAGCATTGGTCCACTGATGAAATGTGTGTGAGGTGTGAGCAAGGTCCTACTTTTGTTGCCTTTTGATGACACCAGTCACTTTTCTGACCCTTGTACAACTTACTCTGCAGCAACAATTTGAGTTAAAACATAACCAAAGAGATGACTAAATAAAACTGCTTGCTCAGAAGTGAATATCATAGTCTAACTATACCTCAGTAGTCAGCCTGTTTATTACTAATAAATCAAAATCTAATGATTTCCCAATTTAATCAAACTATAGTTACGCTCCTTAATTATAATAACACGTAAATTTTAATAAAATGTAAATTATAATAAAATGTGGAGTTCCTCCACCTAAGAGATACTTCAGTTGCAAGCAAATCCCCACCACGTTTTTGAGGCCATCCTACTGCTGCGATCGTCTGTTTTGAGTGGTAACTGCCATTGTATGCCTCTAGGTGGAGACCCTATCCATTTAGTTCAGCCTTCCACTGAGAACAGTAGGATGTTTCAGAAGATGCATGGTTCTTTTCATTCACTAGATAGAATATTAAGGCATTAGCTTAAAAAAAAAAAAAAAAAAAAAAAAAAAAAAGCTTAAGTTACAAATTACATGACAAAAACAGATGGGTTGCATTAAAAAAAATGTAACTTTTTTTCTAATATTTGCAGATGCTTATTGATATTTAATATTTGTTGCACAGGCCATCCACGTCAGAGATTTCTTTCCATGCCTGTGTGTAGTACATATTCTACTCTATTTTATTCATATTTCAAGCTGAACCCTACACCTTCTGTAGAACCCAAATACCCAGAACTTAGGAGAATAAGAGAGGAAATGCCACTAACCAGCAGAGGGATTGAACGATTTCCACTATTAGGGTTGGCTAATATGACATATGGTACATTGGCATATTTCTTAAATTTAGACTTTTTTGTTATGCTTTGATTTTTTTCCTTTCTTAGTGATTAAAGAGATGAGTGGTGACATCTTATTACAAGGACACTGCAGGGTGTAGTCTTGTTAGATGTTTCTAAATGGGGTATGAAGGAACTATGCCTATCATAAAATATACTCCATCTCAAAAGTTGGGTAACATACCCTCAAATCTATACATTATTCCATCTGATAAATTAAGACGTCTAAAATTTCCTAAAATCTCTAAGTTCTCCAACTTGTATTGCTGTTGTCTATTTCCCCTTTTATTATAATTGGTATTGCATATCTAAGTCTCTGCAGAATATTCACAGTTTCAGATCTGTACTCCTTATATTTAAAATTTCTATTAAAGAACTGTTGCTGTCTGCAGCTGCAGAAACACTTTGAACACTGTCTTTAACTTGGGAACCTAAGTACCGTAGTTAATTGGCAGTGTGTACGGGGGATGTAGATTAAGCTATACGTGGATATAGTACAGAGAGGGATTAAAAACAACTTTCAGGAATTGACCATTGTGACACAACAGTATCTTGTATTTTTCCTCAGACCAGTATTACTTATTGTGAGATTCCTTTAATGTCTGTACCATTCTCAGTTGATAGCTGTCCTGGGGCTTCTGCTTCTCAATCTAACCCTACAAAGGAGCATGATAACTAATATTAATAATGCTCCCAATAAGTTTTCCTATCCTTTCTCTTCGTTTATGTTTTCATTCCTTACTCTACCTTGGACATGCACACAGGAGAAGGACTGACATCCATTTGGAAGCACTGAGGTATATGAGCCTCATTTTCCAGGATCCAATACTTTCAGCTGGTGTAAATGTCAGGTGAAATGCCACAGAAACCAGTCAATGTTGAGTACTTGAGGATAACAGCAGTAGCTTCTTCCTTTCCCCTTAATAACCACCTCCTTTTACATTTCATACACAATGATTTTGTCCTCTCATTTCTGTGTTATAAAACTGTATTGATTGTAGCAACTACATTTCCAGTCCAAACTGTGCAGCTTACTTGCAGAAGAAAACAAAAGGCTATTCTACACTTTTTAGTTTACCAAAATGAAAAAGGCCTGAACTACTTACTGTCTCTGAAGTGCAGAGGGCAAAGACTCTGTCTTTTCCAATTGTCATTATGCTTATTTCCTCTAGTGTCTAAATATTCTACCACGCTGAGCTGAAGAGTATTGTAGTTCTGATGTAGACTGAGAAGGAATTGCTATCGTATTCCATTCCTCTTACTATATGGATGGCTGTATCATATGTGTGTACTTTGTTATGGTTCCACCACTGCACAGATGAAAGCCTTGCTATCTTTGCCACAAGTCTTGGTTATTTGCTTTCTTCGTGACCAAGGATTATTTATATAAAATCCTATCAAGAATAAGGAGACACATGAATGAAGGCATATCCTCTTCTAGTTCAGAAAGCAAAAATACATTTTTTTTCCCATCAAAATCAGTTAAATAATGCTATGCCAATTAATTATATTTTTCAAGTTTGCACAGCGTATACAGAAGCAGAGTTTAAATTGGAGTGATGTCAGCTGCCCAAAGACAGAATGCAAATACTCTCTTGATGAGCCAGGTCCTGAAAAACAAAGCCATATCTACATTCAAAGCTATGCATACAAAAAAAAAGTAAGAGTAATTGTACTAGTAAGAGTCTATCGGCACTGTAGTAAAAACAGTACCAATTTAGTAGAAATACATAATTATCCAAAACATCTAGGTAAAACTCTTTTTTGTTATCTGAAACAAGACAGATTGGATTTTTGTATATACTGCCTGTATTTTTCATCGTGAAATTTTGAATACAGGCTAGTCGGGCTCATAGTATATACAACAGTTTTAGACTAAGGGAAAAGTAGTGTGCAAGATATGTTTAAGAACAGTACAAATCCCCGGGTCTTAGGAATAGCACTGAGGCAGTAATGCTGTTGCCAGGACAGTCATCTTCTTATATACAATTCCCTGCTGATTTTATTATTATTATTATTGCTTTATTTCACTTGTTAGTGGCTAAGTGCTAGTTTGCCTTTGTTAATGCTCTATGGCACTGTTTCAAGAGTTGTGCATGAACTGTTTATTTTGCCTTCACGCTCTTATTGATGAGATGGGGAAAAGTAGATCTAGGCAGTCCCAAAGAGTATCGTGTTTTGTAGGACATGTTGATTAAGAAAAACAAACTGCATGTGTGAAAATAAGAATAGACCACATGGAAGCAGTAGCATTGTGCAGAGAAAGTTTTAGTCTCAGATAGGTGGCAGAAGATAATCACAGAATCACAGAATTGTAGGGGTTGGAAGGGACCTCCAGAGATCATCGAGTCCAACCTCCCTGCCAAAGCAGGTTCCCTACAGTAGGTTGCACAGGTAGGCATCCAGGCAGGTCTTGAACATCTCCAGAGAAGGAGACTCCACCACCTCCCTGGGCAGCCTGTTCCAGTGCTCCGTCACCTCACTGTAAAGAAGTTCTTGTGCACATTTGTGCGGAACTTCCTATGCTGCAGTTTCCAGCCGTTTCCCCTTGTCCTGTCTCCACTCACCACTGAAAAGAGCCTGGCCTCGCCATTCTGCCCCCCACACCTTAGATACTTATAGACCTGGATCAGGTCCCCTCTCAGTCTTCTTTTCTCAAGGAATAACACATACAGCGAAGATTTTAGTCTTCTCATATTCGAGATATTTTCTGATTTTTGTTGTTGCTGTTGTTTGTTTGTTTCGTCTTGTTTTGTTTTTATCAAAAGCCCAGAAAAGTTTCATCATCTCTCTTAAAATTTATAATAAAATCTGACAAATGTGCACAGTGTATTTGTCAGAGGCTTGGGGTTTTTGTTTTCCTCTTTTTTCACAGTATGGTATTAAATGGTGCCAGAAATGAATTTAGAATCAAAACCAGTGCTGTATAGGATCAAATTCAATTTAGGAAAAAATACAATTTTATTCTTGATACAGCAAAAATGAAATCCATTTTGCGTAGGTTTGTATTGGAGAGAGGAACTGGATCAAAGATAAATAAAAGTTAGAAAAGTTTTGAGCGCTGAAATCTGAAAAGTACTCAGAGTAGCTATGCACATAGATTGCTGGGTATTTCTATTTAAATCACTGACATGGATTTCAGGTGTAGATTGTTTGCTTTCTCTTTCATCTCTTGACCTTTTTACAGTTTCAGAGAATTGAAAGAAACCATTAAATCTTTACCACATTTTACTCGGCAATATATACAGTACAAAGGAAGGATTTGTTTAACAAAATTTGACAGGCATGGCATATCACTCTTTTTTCTTTTTTTTTTTCAGTGTAAATATTTCTATAGCCTGGTTTGTGACAGATGTTGATGATTTGTTCACAGTGCAAAAATTGTAAGGATTTCTGAAGGGATCAGATCCTGTCAGGGCAAATGGAAAACAGACTCAGCAGATTGTAATTGATAAATAACTTCTGTTGGAAGATTGTGAGCCTATGGTTGGTATCCAGTCCTTACCCCTTTCTTTTGCCTTCCTATTTCTGAGATGAACACCCTCAATTACGTAATTTTGCTTTCTAACCCTCAGAATAGTTCCACTTTCTGATCAAATGGTTTGCAGGAATAAACTTATAGACCAGACCTCTTTTTTTGTATCCTCCATAACTTCTAGGAAGATAACAGAGCCAGCATGCTCTGTGAAAGTTCACTCCAGCCTTTGTTGAGTTTCTCCTTGGGAGTGGTGATAGCGGCTCAGGTCAACCACCAGTGCCCAGCTGCTCCCTGACCTTGCTACCACCCACTGCAAAAAGACCTGGCATCAAACCATGCCAAAAGTTCACATGCTGTGAATACCAACTGATCTCCCCATTCTACCCCCAACACCTATGGTCAACAGAAAGGTAAAGAATGATTTTCAGCACTGCAAGGAAACTCTTAAGAGAAGAAAAACTACTACACCGAAAATGTTTCTCAACCATTTACCAAAGATCAAACAATTTTTTTATATTATGTTTATATTATATTAATATTTCTCAGACTTGCACATTATCCACACACTGATTATACTGCTTACATTTTGCAAAGTCACATATTTTAAAATATATTTCAGAAAATGAACTCGGGTGCAGGAGAAATTTCTTACCTTTTCTGGCTATTCTCTGTTCAGCAAGAATGCGCTTCATATACAAGGATAAATTATGGTAGCCCGTGTGAGTCAGTGCCATACTGTGCAGCTCACACAAAAATCCATGGGCTAGCAGAAGAGATCTTTGTTTGCTCAAGAACAAGATCTGGTACTTCTCATAATGGGAGGTCATATTACCTTAAAACACCTCTGTCCATAGATCCGTCTGATGAGTAACATCTGTTCCCACAACAACTGCCTTTCCAGCAAGAGGGATAGGGTCTGTGGCTTGACAAAAATAAAAGTAGTTCACAGGCAATCCTGTTCTAATGGAGTCCCAGTAAGGATGACAGATCTCCCAACAGGCATGATTCAAATCCTACTGGGGTCAGCAAAAGACAGTACAGCAAGTTCAGAATCTTCGGATTACAAAGCAGGAATGCCCCCATTTCTGTTCATATGTGTAAAATAGTAGGTCCATCAGCAGTGATGAGATATATCAATTTCAATCAAACTTTTTTTTACATTTTTGTACCTTCTCATCAACACACACAGATTGCAATCATATTGACAAGAGAAAAGATTTTGCTAGGATATGTGACAGCAGAATTCTCCCGCATCTTTTTCTATACCTGGGAAAGCCACAGTAGTTAACATAATTTGCAATGCAGAATTATCAGCTTTCTCACAGCAGGAGAGCATCGTGCAAAGGGAAATCAGTGGGAAAGGGACTCTTCTGCTTTGCTTCCATTCAAAAGAACAGTGAAATCCTATTCCTATCAGGTAAAACTAGCTTTTTGGTTTCATTCAGCTCCCAGAAACTCAGATAATAAAATCAGGGGAATGCCCAGTATTTCCACTGTAAATGGAAAAAAAGACATCAGAAAATACTTGGGAATAAAGTTAGCTGGGAGGCAGTAATTCAGTTTCACAAGTTTCAAGGTTTTAAAATGAATTTTAGTTCTCCAGTGAAATAAAAACAAAAGTCTGAACATTTTATCACAGTGTTATTGTACAGAAACATCCATTTTCTCATTATAAAGCATAACGTTTTCCTCTCAGATTCTCTCTTACCCTCTTCCTTTCTTTTCCCAATCTCTCTTGTTCCCTCTTTGTCACCAGAGGTAGCTGCAAAGCCCTGGATCACAAATGCTTTTCACATGATTTTTTTTTTTTAAATCAATGCATCTTCATGAGTCAGTTCATCTTTTCATAAAAAATTCATTCTGTCAAGAATGTTCATAACTCTACTTGGGAGAAGTCCCAAAAATGTGATATCTTGCATACCTAGTTAGACAGTCAGCCGCACAGTTGGGGTCCCTGCTGAAATGCCAGTCCAGTAGACTAAAGATTTCTGGGCTAATCCTCTCTCTCTCTCTCTCTCTCTCTCTCTCTCTCTCTCTCTCTCTCACTCTATATATATATATATAAAAAGTACATGAAACTTATTTATTTATTTATTTTGCACAGAATGTAAAGCCTGTTATACTCCCTTTGGCCTATTCTTACCACACAAAATACATATTTAATTAAAGCATTTCTCCTCATAGCTTTGTTTTCTTGAAACTCATCCCAAGGACTTTAGGGATATACCTGTGAACAGCTGGTATGAAAAAATCTGTCTAGCCTTACAATTCTCTGTTTATCCATGTGTGCACCTTACCACTGAAATGGCAAACAAATCTTTTAAAAGATGAGCTTCATATTCTGCCAGATGTATTTCTTTTAGTATAAATTACGAGATTACAAAGTCACCTCAGACAAAGACCCTTCACCCTGGTTTAGCAACTTGACTTTTCCACAGAGACAAACCTGCTTATTTTTCAGGGAGATCAGAAGGGCTTTTTCTGTTGTGTTGACATTTGACATCATCTTCTTCCTTCTGCATCTGAAAGAAAATAGTGCTAAAACGACAATGAAAATGCATTGCTCTGTTTAAGTAATATGGGTTATATATTTCTGTGCATCAACAGCTTTGTTATAGGAATCAGAGAAGGATTCGTTACCCTTGAAGTATAAAAGGTTCAAACATAACTGATTTTTTCTACCTTCTTTTGCCTGAATCTCCAATTCTTGAAGATCTGTCTTGAGGAAGTGGTGCCTTTTGGGTAGGAGGGAAAAAAAAAAAAGGGAAAATATTCCAATTAAAAACAATCTAACTTCTCTGTCACATCTGGCCTTCATGCCTCAATAATCCCTTGAGCACAGCTCATAAATAATGAGAGCTCAGAGACTGTCTCTACAATTCCAGCACATTCTATTGATTTCTAGGGGATGCACAAAAGGATAGTACATATCCTTATGGCAAAATCATGTGCTGTTTGTTGGTCTTCTAGCAAATATATTTTGCTAGTATTTTAATTAATGTTTACTGAGTACTGCCGATAGGTGTACATAGCAAAAAAGAGTTGCTGTATTTGAACAGAAGTGATTTTAATCTGTTTATTTTTTTATAGTTTTCCTCCTACCCATTTCATACCTTATGTCATAGTTCTATGCAATATTAAAAATATTAAAAGATTAAAAATATTGTGAATTGAAAAAAATTATAATGGGGAAAGTACAAGCAAGCGAGTATCAAGAGAGCACACCATGTTTAAAGAAAACACATACACAAAAACGAACAAACAAACCCAACATTTTCCAGGCACAAATAGTCAACTGAACATATAAAATTATTTTGATTTCACTAAAATGAAAAAAAAAGACTAATTTATATACATCTAATGAGAAAGCTAGAGATGGAGCTGAGGTGAGTCTACTAATTCTACTGCCTTAAGGGCAAAATCTTTGCAAATGCACTCTCTCTCTCTCTCTCTCACACACACACACACACACAAATAAAAATAAAAAATAAAAAAATAAAAATAAAAAAGAACGAAAGAAAGACACATCAATATACGAAAAGTAGGGGGAAAGATGACACAAACTTGTTCCATAAACTTTACAGAAGCATACTCATTCAGGAACATGAAGAAAAGAAGGAGACATAAATCACTTTGTCATGATCCAGCTCATAGTAATTAACTTCCTCACGAGTTACAAGAATGACATATTCCCAGGAACTGATTGGTTTATTGGAAAGTGTTAGAAGGGAAAGAATCAGTGTACAGTTGCTGGACAAAGGCAGAAATGAATAAGAGAAGATAAAAAAAAAAATCTAAATTTGCATTCAACTGTAGTATCTTTATCATATATTTAAGAGAATCTTATTGCTTTGTTACTCCTAAGGGGATATTATACATTTTAAGGGGTTTTACATTAGCATGAATTGAATGATTCTTCTGCACTCAGTCTTCTACCTTTAAATTCTTTCCAGGTAGTTTTCCATTTCCTAAAAGCAAAGGGACTAATTTCATAATGGTATATGTCTTTTATTTCCTCTGCAGGCTTAAGTGATAATTGAGTATCTTGTTAGCAGCACAGAAATGAATAACTCAACGTACATAAACTCTTCCTCTGAAAATGTAATAGCTCTGGAGAGCCCCTATAAAACTATCGAAGTGGTCTTCATCGTCTTGGTGGCAGGTTCTCTCAGCTTAGTTACCATAATTGGGAACATCCTGGTCATGGTGTCAATCAAAGTCAACAGGCACCTGCAGACTGTCAACAACTATTTCCTGTTCAGCTTGGCCTGCGCTGACTTGATCATAGGCATCTTTTCCATGAACCTATATACCCTCTACACTGTGATAGGCTACTGGCCCTTAGGGCCCGTGGTATGTGACCTCTGGCTGGCTCTTGATTATGTGGTCAGCAACGCCTCTGTGATGAACCTCCTTATCATCAGCTTTGACAGATACTTTTGTGTCACCAAGCCTCTGACATACCCTGTAAAGCGGACGACTAAGATGGCAGGCATAATGATTGCAGCTGCATGGGTTCTCTCCTTCATCCTGTGGGCCCCTGCAATTCTCTTCTGGCAGTTCATTGTAGGGGGAAGGACTGTTCCTGACAAGGATTGCTACATCCAGTTTTTTTCCAATCCTGCTGTCACTTTTGGCACTGCCATTGCAGCATTCTATTTACCTGTTATAATCATGACTGTTCTTTACTGGCAAATCTCTCGAGCCAGCAAGAGTCGAATAAAGAAAGGGAAAAAGGAAGCTGCCCAAAACCAGGATCCAGTTTCCCCCAGCCTTGTCCAAGGTAAAATAGTAAAACCAAACAATAACAACATCCCAACTAGTTCAGATGGGCTGGAACATAATAAAATTCAGAATGGAAAAACTGCTGGAGAGAGTGTGATGGAAAACTGTGTTCAAGGGGAGGAGAAGGACAGCTCCAATGACTCCACCTCAGTGAGTGTTGTCCCTTCCAACATAAAAGAGGATGAAGCTGCCAAAGATGCCAGCCAGACTTCTGCCTCCCAAGACCACCTCAAAGTGGAGAACTCCAAGCTGACATGCATCAGGATAGTAACCAAGTCCCAAAAGGGTGACTGCTGTGCTCCCACCAACACTACTGTGGAAATTGTAGGCACCAATGGGGATGAGAAGCAGAATAGTGTAGCCCGGAAAATAGTCAAGATGACAAAGCAGCCAGCCAAAAAGAAACCACCACCTTCTAGAGAGAAAAAAGTGACAAGGACCATTTTAGCAATCCTCCTAGCTTTCATCATCACCTGGACCCCATACAATGTTATGGTGCTCATCAACAGCTTCTGTGCATCCTGCATCCCTGGTACTGTATGGACCATAGGTTATTGGCTCTGTTACATCAACAGCACCATCAATCCTGCTTGTTATGCGCTCTGCAATGCCACATTCAAGAAGACCTTTAAGCACCTTCTTATGTGCCATTACAAGAATATAGGAGCAACAAGGTAAATAAATAAATAGATTATAATAATAAAGTAATGGAAAACATGAAGAATTTCCAAGCTAAATTATAAAACAAATAAACAAACAACAATGTCATAGCACTTTATGCTCTATTATGGAATGTGCAATCAGAGACATTAGAGGAAATACTGAGATGGAGCATCAACTCCACCCCTGAGAACTACACTAAAGATCTTTTTTTTTATTTTAATCACTGACAACAAATCTTGAGGACATGCGTAAGTTCTGAGGAGTTATTCAAGTATTTGGACTGGAGGCACAGTTCCTTACTTTCTGAGAGTACTCTGAAGAAGGGCTTTAGAATCTTTGTTTGTTGTGGGTTTTTTTTTGTCACCATATCTATTTTTTTCTCTGTGTGTTTGAAATGTCTTCATCTAGGGAAAAAAAATAAGCAAACTCTAAAAATAATGATGTGGAAGAGACATAGGGGCTTGAAAGAACTTTACATAATCCAAATCATAGCAGGTTTCCAAAGCTCAAGGTTGTCTAAAGCTTTTTGTTTGTGTCATGTGAGAAACGTAATGTTATGTAAAACATGATGAAACTTATTTTATGTCTTTTATAACACTCTCATTTCCGAAACTGCATCATTTATGAAAGTGTATTTTTGCTCGACATGTAACCATTGCCTAACATGTATCAGTCTAAGTTTGCCACTTACCCCTTTCTAGGGATTTTTGTCCCATTATCCCCCCACTAAGTCAAAATAAAAGTGAAAAAAAGATAGCCTTTCCAGCTTGCTACATCCCAGATTTGTTTCAGCATTCATGCAAGCGAAAGCTTTTGAGACAATTTTGTGCACTTTGTTTGTCATATAAAATCCACCCATGAATTTCTTTTTTGCTTCCATTCACCTTTTGTTTCCTTTTGTACCTTAGCTTTCTAAGGCACAAGGACTGAATATCAAAAGAAGTTGTAAATTCAAAGGTCTTATCAAATCAACCACCATGGTGGCCAAATGAAGAGCCTCAGCTGAAAACTAGAAATGAGCTCATTACTAGGAAAATAGAGGTTACGTCCTTTTAAAGTTTGATATACAGATGAAGAAATATGCTGAGCCTCCACAGAAGAAATAATTAATATTAAATGACGGTGCTCTTAATCAGACAAAATTCTCAATTTATTAATTGAGGAAAAGAATGGAAGAAACCAATGTGCCCACATAGATCATGCTCTGCCTAAGCCCTTAGTGTGAAACAAGGGTCCTACCTAGATGCATCTTTGACAAGATCTTTACTTTCTGGAAAAGATTTTCACTATTTTTCATTTTGTGCTAAATAGGACCAATATTTTCACTGAATGCCAACAGATAATATTAATAAAAAGGCTGAGATGAAAACAGTGATTACTCAAAACAAGATACCAAAATAGTCTAGACTGGGGGCTGGCAAGGCTCAAGATTGAGTTATTATCTGCTACTCTGCACCAGCTCAAATCCGTATTATTTCTTCCTGGCAAAGAATTTACTATCTCAATATTTCATATTTATTGTAGCACAACTGAGCACTGTGTGGATAGAACAAAGAGTATTAGATTACTCAAAAATGAAATTGTCTGTGAATTTTGCATATTACAGTTACCTCCTTCTCCATAACTCTAACAGGAGGTAAACCTACGCATTTTATTACCAAAAAGCAGTTTGCTGCATAGTCTCTCAAGAGACTGTTTTCTGGAGTGAAAGCCACCTACTAAATGGGACCCTAAACCATTCTATTATTTCATGTTACCGTATTAGAGTCTTCCAAAATGCACTTTGAAATAAAAGCCTTCAAGATTGTGGGAAAATTAAACCTGCAGACTTAAGCTTTACATTTGACAAGCTTATTGGAGAAGAGTGTCAAAGCACTTTAGCAATATGATAATTTTCATGTTTCAAGGTACAAGTTTCAAGTAGAAAGGGAAAATGAGGAGGATTAAACTGCAGTAAATTAAGGCCACATTAAATTTAGGATGAGTATGTCTTACTATGCACTCACTGCTTTTACAGCTCTAGGGATTTCATCCTGATACATCTAAGTGACTCCATGTAGTCAAGAAAGTAATTTGGCAAACCACACTCATTTGGAATCATATTTACTACCACAGGTTTCATCGTCCTGCTGATAAGAAACAATTGCTCACTACTAAGTCTTGCAAAACTGAGTAAGTCTTTCAAAGCTACATCCACTAGTCTTATCTTGACAGATCAGGGGTGAGAGTTACATGATCATTTCTATATAAATTATTCCCCCAGATTGCTAAAAATAAATGCAGGTAAAAAAAAATAAAAATAAAATATGTTTTTTCTAAATCTTACTTCTTTAGAAAGGATGGATAGAAGAAACACACCTGTTCCTTTCTTTCAGCATGTATTTTAGGTATCAATAGTACAATAATACAGTACCATATCAAATGGCAAAGAATGTATACCGGTTGATTGGAGTCTTGCCATTGTGATGCTTGTCTACAAGAAGGGCCAGAAGGAGGGTCTGGGGAGCTAGAGGGCTGTCAACCTGACCTCAGTGTCATGGGAGATCATGCTGATCATCTTGAGTGCAATCGTGTGATATGTAGAACAACCAGGGGATCAGATCTAGTCATCATGGGTTCATGAAAGGCAGGTCCTTCTTGATCAACCTCATCTCTATCTATGACCAGGTGATCCATCTGGTGGATTAAGGAAAGGCTGTGGAAGAAGTCTGCCTAGACTTCAGCAAATCCTTTGACTCTATTTCTGCAGTCTTGTCCTTCAGTAGCTGGCAGACCATGGCTTGGATAGGTGTAATCTTCACTGGGTAAAAAGCTATCTGGATGGCCTGGGACAGAGTGGTAGTGAATGGAGTTAAATCCATTTGCAACCAGTGATAAGTGGTATTCTTCAGGGGTCAGTGTTGGGCCTGTTCTCTTTAGTAACATTATTGATGATCTAGATGAGGGAATTGAGTGTATTCTCAGTGAGTTTTCAGATAACGCCATGTTGGGAGGAAGTTTTGATCTGTCCAAGGATAGGAAAGTCCTACAGAGGGATCAAGAGGCTGGATCTCTGAGCTGAGACCAACAGGATGAGCTTCAACAAGACCAGGTGCCAGGTTCTTCACTTTGATCACAACAATACCATACAATGTTACAGGCTATTGGTTGGCAAGCTGCACAGACAAAAAAAGATATAGGGATATTAGTCAACAGCCATCTGAATATGAACAAGTAGTCTGCCCATGTGGCCGAGAAGTCCAATGGTATCCTGGCTTAAATGAGAAATAGTATACTAATGTGGTGATCATCCCTGTACTTGCACTGGTGAGGCTACACCTCACCAGTACTGTGTTTAGTTTTGGGCTTCTCACTACAAGAAAGACATCAAGGCCCTGGACCATGGGCAGAGAAGTTGAAAGCTGGCAACAAAGCTGTTGAAGGGTCTGCAACAAAAGTCTTAAGAGAAGTGGCTGAGTGAACTGATATTTATTAGTCCAGAGAAGGGGAGGATTCAGGGAGACTTTGTCACTTCTACAGTGACCTGAAAGTGGGTTGTAGCGAGATGGGGATCAACCTTTTCTCCTGGGTAACAGTCATAGGATGAGAGGTAATAGCCTTAAGTTGTTCCAGGAGAACATTAGGAATGATTTCTTCTCCAGAAGTGTGGTGATGCACTGGAACAGGCTGCCCAGGGAGGTGATGGGTTGACAGTTGGACTAGATGATTTTGTAGCTCTTTTCCAACCTTAATGATTCTATGATTATTTCATCTTTTAGCTTCAATTTTCCAGCAAGTATGAGAATGCTTTATTCCAGGCATGTCTAATCCACTGGCCACATAAGCCCCAGGAGATCTCATACTGCAGCCTGCCCCTTCCCCGCACTATCATGGTGGTGGTTCTTCCCTTCTGAGCGGTCCAGCTAAGACCTGGGCACACATCCATCTCTTAGCAACAACCAATATATCAGTGTCTCAGCTGAACCTAGGACAAGTGGAAGGTACAGTACAGTGCTAACTCAAGACATAGCAAATAATTTTATACATTTTTTATGCTTTGGCTGAACACAGTCTTTCGAACAACAAAAAATAGGCAGTCTTGATTTCTGTCTTCATAAAGGAATTTGAGAACAGGTTTCAAGACTGAAGAGAATTTAATCAATTTTTGTGTATACTTGCAACTCCGTTTTCAGTAAAAAAATACAATACCTACAAATTTTCAAATGAAATGTATAGAGTTGCCATCAGATATTCAACTCAAAAATTTGATCATGTCTTTTCATTAGACTTTTGTAAGACCTATCTTACCAGGGAAAACTAGTCCTCACTTCACAATCACACCTTATATTTGTCACCACTTTTTGGCAGTATATACATTTGTGAGCAACTATTCTCAAGGATGAAGTGGAGGAGGAGCAACATTTTATCAAAAAATAGCTGATGAGCACCTTGAAAAATCAGTAAGAATCGCAAATGCTTCCATCAAACCAGACATTATTGCATCAGTTTCACAAAACAGAGTCACCTCACACCTCACTAATTTTATGCTTTGTTTCTCCCTTTTTTTTTTTTTTAATTTCAGTAAAAAAGAAAATATATATTACAAAATAATAATAATAATATTTTTTGTTACCTACTTACATTAACTATATTACATATTCTGTATACAGCCCAAGATAATTCCTCTTCATTCAGTCTCAGGAAAGACAAAAAGTTGGGCACCCATGCTTTATTCTGTTCTTTGAAACTGCCACTTGTTCATAAATTATGAGTTCCTCCAATAGCTGAGGACATTTCTATAGGTTAAGAAGTGTAAGCTATTGATTACAATTATACTTTTCATCCTGTGACTGTGACTTCATAATGCTCAACGTATCTTTAGGAAAAAATTTATTTTGGGGCCGGTATTCATAAAACAACTAACAAAAAAAAAAAAAGAAAAAGAAAAAGGCAGCCATGTTTAAAGTTTTCTAGAACTTTTCTTTTAAGTCACCTCCACTTTTGATCCTAAAAGACAAAATTATTTTTGGTATGCTGTTGCATATTTAAGGGGCTTGCAAGAATCATAATCCTGTGTGTTTCCATCTTGTTCCGTATATATTTATGTTCACAGCTATTAAAATGGGTGAAAATACACACCAATGTACGTACACATAAGAACACAAAGACACACACCAATATGGCTTATATACATGGAAAATAATCATCTAACCTTCAAGATGTTGTATGGGATTGTGTTTATATTGTGCTTGCTGGCAACTGGTGAGAGACAGTCCTTACTGATGACACTGTCTATCCTGGCGTGGAAATAGACAGGAGAGCCCGTTCCTGAGACCCACGGAACAACTCAGGTTTCTGGATCAGATCAAAACACAGTATAATCTTTCAGGGTCACATAATAATTTGCTCTTCTGAACATCTCTTAAGCTCTCATTTCTTTGCTTTGTGTTCCAAACCACATTTACCAGGTTTCACTCTCCTTCTGAAAGATAGTTCTGCAAGATGCAGATGTTGATCTCGAAAAGCAACTCTCCGTGGATACCTCTTCTGGCTTTCCTGGCTGTCACCTGCGTCCCGTCCTTCCTATGGCCCCTGATGGCCCTGCTGCCAGTGCTGCCACGTCTTCACACCAGGTTTGGCCAGAGGATCTCAGCAACTATTCCATACAGTGTGCTGCACTGGCCACTTTGATTTCACACAGAAGTTGAAAAAACTCTGTGGATGAATCATGAAAAGAACACCAAAACCAACAACAACAAACAACAATAAAAACTGCAGTGAGCACTTCTGATATTCTCATCTTCTTCCTCTTAATCATTCCCAGAAGTAGCTAAAACCAAAAAAAGGCTCAGCCATTTGAAGTAGCCCTGCTGCGGCAGGACTGTCCCATTAGCAGCCCACGGTGGGCAAATCACTCTCTCACAGGTCATGCTACCTTCACTCTTCAAGGAGAGGACAACAGCTTAGTGATATATCAGTCTAACTGGTACATTCCTGAGTACTAAAGATATCTGTGGTTAAATATATATAGATTAATTTTTTAAAAAATTAAGAAGAAAGAAACTGAAGCAATATTCAGAAGTTTGTTTTCCAATTAGTACAAAACTGAAGGAAAACTTGTCAGTCTTATGTTTGAAATTTTCATTTGATGTGCCAGAAATCATGAGGATTCATTTGGAGACAGGAGTGTTTGAACACTGCCTGATGAAAAATAGTCTGAAATCAGCCAACGCAAATATGTGAGTCAAATTCCTTCCTTCCTTCCTTCCTTCCTTCCTTCCTTCCTTCCTTCCTTCCTTCCTTCCTTCCTTCCTTCCTTCCTTCCTTCCTTCCTTCCTTCCTTCCTTCCTTCCTTCCTTCCTTCCTTCCTTCCTTCCTTCCTTCCTTCCTTCCCTCCTTCCCTCCTTCCCTCCTTTCCTCCTTCCCTCCTTCCCTCCTTCCCTCCTCCCTTCCTCCCTTCCTCCTGTCCTCCCTTCCCTGCTTCCCTCCTCCCTTCCTCCCTTCCTCCCTTTTCTCTCTTTCTTTAACTCCTTCTTTCCCTATTTCTTTCTTTCCTTTCTTCAACCTCACAAATGTTCATGGGTATGAGAGTGTTCAAATGGAATCCTGGGATAAGTTGTGTGTCATCCACAAAATGTGAAGGAGTCAAAAGCAACAGCTAAATCCATCAGCCCTCTGTTTTATGGTTGTCCACTCGTTTTTAAGACCTCAGGGTGTACCAATTGCTCCCAGACATTCCAGACATCCCAGACATCCCAGCTGTAACAGAGGCAGAAGGAGATGCACTCTATTTTTTGTTTGTTTATTTCATCTCCTCATGGATTGGAATGTTTCCTTTGTCTGCTCTTCGGTGGGGCTTGCTAGTAAACTCACTAGCTCCTTCCCTAGAATTTATTAATTTTCTCCCTGCTCTTCTCCCTACTCCTGCTGACAGAGCACCTGATTTCTCTGGTGTTGCTAGGATGGTACAATTAAAATTCTTCAACTCAGTTGTCAGAGCCTTGCCTTGCCACTTCTGTTACCCAAAACAAAACATCTGCTGGTATTGGCTCTCTGCGAGACCAAGTTGCTAAAGCATCCTTACAGCCACATTATGCTCCATGATGCAGTTGGTGGAAGGCAGGAAATATGCTGCTAAGATTTGTTTTCCTTCCTTCCCCTTACAAAAATTTCTAAATATATTTACTTTTTACAAAACATGGAGCTTTCTTTGTGAAGTTAAACTTAAGAAAGAAAACAAGAACGGGAAAACAAGCTCTGGGCCTTGGGGTTCAGGTGTTTATTGACAGGAAGTGGAATCAGAATACAGGGGCTTTCAATATTTTTAGAGCCCTCTTCTTGGTTGGCTCTGTATTCACAGATGCCAGCAAGGCAAATGGTAGAAATTGAGCAGCCAAAAAGAGTTAGGCTTTTTCTCCTCCTGGGTCTACAGATACTTTATAAAACTTGTCTAGAGACACTCACTGGAGACAATGTCCTATTTATTTTTCCTGTAAAATCATGAACAGCTCCACACTTCTAAGAAATCTTTCATTTTTAATTTATAGAAAATCTTTCCCTGAAGGAAGCTGATAGATGGTCCTTAATTTGCTGTGACGTCTTTTCTTGTTTCTCTGCCTGCCTTTCCTCTTTTGTCACAGTCTTGACAAAATGCATTTTTCCTCCTTCACTTTAAGAAGTATCTGTAACTTGTGTTTTAGCTACAGGTACACAGTTTCTCTTGCTTTTCAGGCACTGTGAATGTTGGTATTCAAAATCCTTAAGTCCACAAAAAATATTATATTGCCTTCTCACCTCTGCTGAAGTCCAAAATAATGCGTGGAGTAAGAAGTTTCATAAATCCTTTCTTCAGTGGTTTTAATTTGGAACGAAGCAAATTCCTCACATGAAATGAAATCAGTTCTCTTTCTCCCCAGTTTTATTATGTCTATATGAGAAACAACAGAGGATGATGGTAAAGAGTGAGCAGCACTATTAAGCAGCAACATTTACTTTATGTCCTGGGCAATGGTAAGGCAGTCTTCCCTTTCCTTGGTTGCCCTTTTATTCCCAGTCTTACTAGCAGAATATTCATTGAAAATCCATGATTAAGAAAGTAATTATAACAGAGTTGAGATGGACATCACTCATTCACCAAAAAAAATGCAATATTTTTTTTATTTTTTTATTTTTATTTCTTTTTTTTTTTTTGGTTCCTTCATTTGCTATGGCCTCATTTTCTACATTATGGAACTAGTGGAACACATGAACATATTAGTTCTCCCAGGCCTTTAGTATACTGGGTAGATTTGTTAGAGGTATTTCATGTCACAAGTAATGGAATGGGGGGGAAGCGGGGGGGAAGGAAGCACATGCTTTTTCCCCTCCCAAAGTTTTGCATAACCTGAAAAAGTCCATTGGGTTGTTCCTTTTTTTCCCACCTTTGTATAATGAGTTATTATATATTAGCATTGGGTTTTTTTGCTTTTTTGTTTTGTTTTGGTTTTCTCTTGGTTTTTGTTTGTTTGTTTGCTTTTCTTTTGTGTGTTTCAGAGTACTTGCAAAGAAGCACATAGAAACACTTACAGGTGCCCCAAAAATGCTCTGACTCTCTGAGAAAATCAACTATGGATAGTGTGTGAGGCAGTGTGTTTAAGGTGTTTATTATCATAGTCATTGAAATGAATGACTTCCTTGTGTATTTAACCTTTGGTTTGGTTCATCTGGCAGCTCTGAAGAAAGCACAGGGGCACAGGTTTAGCATGCCCTAACTTTGAAAAGGGAAGGACAGGTCGATATTCAGTTGTCTTTTTTCTCCTGTTCTGGTTTGTGTAGGCTGCTGGAGTAGGGGAGGAATTTCTTTCCCCAGTAGTTCTGTCCGTGCACTTTTACTCCAAAGATAGACATTCTTTGAAGTACAAAACAGTCGTAACAGTATTATTGATAAAAATGATACGGGAAAGAATACCATGGTTGCCAATAAATGGACCTTTGAATAATTTTCCCTTAATACTGGTGCCACTTTTTAAAGGTGGTTAGTAAATCAGAGAGTAGCAGTTTGTAAATACCTTTAGATAGTGTGTTTTAACATTACCAGCAGCATATCTTGACTATGTACAGAAATAACACAGTATGTGTAGTGCTATTCAAATTAAGTTATAATGTAAATATATCTAGAATGAATGTCCAGTTATCTTCAAGTTCTATGTACAAGGACCTCATCTCTTCTTGAGACTTTTTCTAGCTTAATGATATGGAAAATCTGTTATCCATTTATATATATATATGAAAAAACATTGCATTCCTTTCTTCAAAGTAAATATTGAAAAAAAGAAGGAATGCATTACATGAATATGATATAAAAAATCCTATCGTAGGACTGAGAAGTTGGGGACTGGTCAAATTCTTGATGCTGTATTTGATCTCATAAAGAAGATAAGCACAAGTTTATGGTTAGCATCGTAAAGCTGACCCATTTGATTATATATAAATTATAGATATATATTTATATATTCTGTATAGATACATACATATTATACACAATATTCATACAGTGAAAGTAAAGTTTGATAGTCATATTAACTGGGAATTTTGATGTAATGTTATGCTCCATTTGGAGAAAGAACACCTGTCTGATTCAGCAACATTCAAACATGTTATGCAGAATAAAGGAAGAAGGTGCTTCAACCAAAACAACTCATGAAGGAATGAGGCAATGTGGGTTTGAAATTACACAAGTAAATTACATGCAATATATGTGTATGTATTTTTGCCAAGCTGTATCCCTAGTTAAAGCATTGCATTAAACAGCAAATTATAACAATAATAAAAGTGTTTTTGTATGTGGTATCTGTTTTTCTTTTTACTGAGTGAACTACTGCGTACAGTGTAAAATTGGTATAACAAGTGAAAAAAAAAAAAAAAAAAGAGTAGCGACAAGAACAGGAGATTGTAGTAATTAAGAGGGAAAAAGAATTCTTTCTTTTCCCTTGCTTTCTTGGCAAGTGTGGAGATCAAGAGATGTCTAGAGAACCATATAACTCATCCTTGTCTTGTCCACATCTCTCTTTCCAACGTCAGTTCCTTTCCCTCCTCCAATGATTTTGCTTCTTACAGATTTTCACCTTTAAATACAACACCCATGTTTGAGGGTCCTTCCTGTTTTTCTCTTTTGGGACTTTACCTGTCTTTATCCTCTATGTGTAAGACTTCCCACCAGTGCCCTTTGTTCTGTCATTCTTTCAGTCCATGTTCAACCATTTCACCACCTTGCTTTTAATAATCTTTCCACAATGAAAGCCAGAAAGACCTTTTTTTACACCTGTGTTTTTCTTTAAAAAATCAGGTAAGTTTGTGTTTGATAATATTCCCTCACTTGCCTTGTATTTAAATTTCTTCAAACTATATGTTCTACTGAAATGGTGGAATGTGGAAAAATATTATTACAGCTTCTTCACTGGTCAGAAGACAACTGTTAAGATCAAAACAAAGATTAAAAAAAAAAAAAAAAAGTAAACTATTTTTTCCCAAGCCACCAACTATTTACTTCTGAATCATCTCTTCAATCCATCTCTTCAATTTCATCTCTTTCCAAACAGACCACTGGTTTTAGATCCTGCTATTCCAACCATCACTTTACAGAAACATATACATAAGTTATCAGTGTACCACTACGGTCCAAATAATTCTCTTTCACACACACACTGTGCCAACCTATAATCACCAGTATTCGGCTTCAGGTAGGTCACAAGGTGCTGATGGTGAGAACTGCAACACATGAAGAGGTTTCTTGACAAGCAAGTCCTAATTTTTTTTATCTTTTATTTAAAGCAGAAAAAAGAAAATAAATTTAAGCATTCCTTTTTTTATTATTTGTACATGGGCTTTAATTTGTTTAAAACTACACAAAACTGACAGCCCCTTTGCCAGGTGCACAATTAGTAATTCAGTCCATGACCTAACAGTATCAATCCACCTACAAAACCAGAATGCTGAAGTTAAGCTCTTGTTTGTCTTCTAGAAGAGGTTCAGGCACATTTCACTAAACACACATATTTTGAAAACCATAGCCTGAGTCAATCACTCTTGGGGAAAGGGAATTTACCTGGTATCAAGCTACTGATCTCATTGCTGAATTCACTCACTCAGGCTCACTGTTTCAACACTGGGATATGAACAATGTTATCTTTTTATTTAAGAAAACAAACAAACAGGATCAGACTCAAGCACAGACATTGCCGCTTGAACTTTTTAAATACAGTCAGTAATATTTATGGCTAATGTAATTCCTACTGGCTTTTGCCTTTCCCCCTCTGGACAGAGAATTTCAGACTACGTTCCCCAGATCAGAAGTGCCTTTGTTCAGTACCACTCTATGAGGCCTTTTATTAGCAGAAAAGACTGTGAAGTATAACTACTTACTGTTTCACAGGTTCTGGAAATACCCTGAGAAAATCAATACAGAGAAATGCTGCTATTTTGTAAATCCATTAACTCTGCTTCTGGAGTTTTGCCAGCCATTGTATGCACTGTCTAGACATGGCAACTTACTTGACTGCAAAAGGAAATGGACTTTACTACCTTCTCATTGGAGCTTTCCAGCTTCATTTATACCAATACACAGAAGCAGGGGGAATAATAAAACCAACAAGAAAGATACAAAAATTGAGAGGAAAAAAAGGCCTTCTGCCCTTAGTCATTTCCTTCCTTCCTTCCTTCCTTCCTTCCTTCCTTCCTTCCTTCCTTCCTTCCTTCCTTCCTTCCTTCCTTCCTTCCTTCCTTCCTTCCTTCCTTCCTTCCTTCCTTCCTTCCTTCCTTCCTTCCTTCCTTCCTTCCTTCCTTCCTTCCTTCCCTCCTTTTTTTCCTCTTCCCCTTTCTTTCTTTCTTTTCTCTGTGGTGTCTAAGCTAACTCTCTGGGTTTCACACTCTCATTAAGATCTTGCTGAAGGTTCTGAATAAATCACTATGAAAGCAAAGCCTTCAGCTTAAAAATGTGAAGCAAAATAGTAGGGAAAGAGGCAAGAAAGTGTGCCTCAAGAATCTCTTAAGTTAATTCTTTGTAGTTTAGAGACTTAGGGCTTTCCTTACCTCCCACCATAAATCATTACTATGATTTCATCTGCTTTTGGAAAATGCTCAGGAATACAGCTGAACAGGGATAATTGGATCCACAAGATACAGCAGCGATATTAATACATGGGAATGTTACTGGACTGGTGGCAGCTCCACCAAATCATTTTCTGCTAATATGAAAACTATTGGTGATTCATGGACAGTTGGACTGGATGATCTTGTAGGTATTTTCCAACTTTAGTGATTCTATGATTTTAAGTGAGTTTGTTCATTTTGTTTTTGTGTTATTTGTTGGTTTTTGGTTTGTTTTTCTTGGGGGGGGGGGGGGGGGAGGGGGGAGGGGGGAGGGGGGAGGGAGAGGGGGAGGGTGGGAGGGGAGGCTGGTGATGTTTGTTTTAGTGAAGTTAATTGCTTTCAAAGAATCACAGAATCATAAAATCACAGAGGTAGGAAGGGACCTCAAGAGATCATCGAGTCTAATTTCCTTGCTAAAGCAGATTACCTATAACAGGTTGCACAGATAGGTGTTCAGACCAGTTTTGAATATCTCCACAGAACAAGACTCCACATCCTCTCTGGGCAATCTGTTCTGGTGGTATTTATCATATCCTCTCACAGTCTTCTTTTTCCCAGGCTGAACAGACCCAGGTTACTCAGTCTTTCCTCATATGACAGATTCTCCAGGCCCTTTACCATCTTTGTGACCCTGTGCTAAACTCCATCTAGAAGATCCCTGTCTTTTTTGAACTGCAGAGCCCAGAACTGTACACAGTGTTCTAATTATCTGCCTCACCAAGACAGAATAGAGGAGACAGATCACCTCCCTCAACCTGTTGGCCACACCATTTGTAATGCACTCTGGGATGCCACTGGCCTTGTGAGCCACAAGGGCACACTGCTGTCTCATGGCCAACCTGTTGCCCATCAGGACCCCCAGGTCCCTCTCTGCAGAGCTCATCTCCAGCAGGCCATCCTCTAACCTGTATTGAGGGGATGATAGCATGAGGTTATTCCTCCCCAGATACTTTTCAAATGCTTTAGGAGAAAATCAAAGTTGTCTTAAGAGATTGTCTTAAAACCTTTAAAAAGGTGGTTTTTTGTTGTCTCAAATACCCTTCATTTAGAAAGCTTAAACAACAATAATAATAAATCAACAATAAAAATGAAAAGATTTTCTAAAAATGATATATTGGTTTATTCAACCAACCCTTTTTTTGTGGGGTATAGACAGCATAAAACTCTTCTGAAATTGACTATCCATCAAGATTTCAGAGGGAAATTGGAAAAATGCTCTCTCATTCAGGTGCCAATTACCGGTTTCTCTTGTACAACAGACATAAGAACCCTGACCTGTCATTACTGGGTGCAACATACACCGTATACTGTAAGGACACTGCACATAGTCTGTTTGGTATTGAAAACACCTCTCAGGCATATGAGATATATATATATCACAACAGATTCCCCTCCACATTGATCTAAACTCCTTTCTTAAAGTAGCTCTTCCACATTACTAGCTTTTCTGAGGGGATGTTTCATGTGGCGAAGCACAGGGCATCAATGTGGACTCCAAGGCAGGTCAGTGCCTCCATGTACTTACTACAGCTGGTCCTGCTTGGGCAACACCTGGAGAAACTGTATTGCTGCTAGCAGAACTTGGTGACAAAGCCAACTGCACTAACCCAAAAGAAGTGTAAGCAGATCCCCACAGCATTTAACAGAGTTGCAGCAATATCTTCTGTTCTGGGTATGCTTGAAGCATACTCCAAATAAGACAATTAGTTTGATTATGCCTTTGTGAACACTGATATAAGTGCTACACTAGGACTTTGGGTCCTCCGAATGGAAACTATTAGTTAAAGGAAAGAATATATGTTTTAAAAGATAAAAGTATGTGTTAATCCCTGCGCAGACAGAGTTCAGAACAGAAGCAGCTGAAAAGCTGAAGTAGTTTGTGTTTTCAAAGAACTATGGAGGCAGCATAGAATGGCTGTGAACAATAAGAAATGATGAAGTATATCACACTTTATCTGTCAAAAGCAGGACACCATCCTACATGCAATGTAGTGACAAAATTTTCTCTAGGAGAGGATTCTTTTTTAAATGAATAGCATCATCTTTGGATAAAGTTGTTTCTGTCTATACTGAAGATAGGGAGAGCCGAAGGGACGGGTTCAGAAGACCTTCTTTTAAATAGCTTCAGTTAACCAATATCCAAGCCAGCCCTGGAGTTTCAGCTTTTGTCAGATTTTATACATGTAGCTGTAACAGTTGTTGTAGTAACTGGTATTATAGTGGGAAGAAAATTACTGCTTAATGATTAATTAAGTACTTGTGCTTACACTTGAAGTCACAATCTCACAATGCTTCTGATCCAGATTGTGCAAAGCATGTAGTATAATTTAGAAATTGGAGGAAAGGCAAGAAATCCATTATGCAAAGTTGCAAACTTCATGAAAGAGAACAAATTCAACAGTGATTCAGTCTACATCCCTCTGAAAGCGTATTTATTTGTAACAGCTACTGCTGGTGTCACAGTGTTTAGCCTTGTATGTCCTTGAGCACAGCAGGGCCACCTTCGAGGTAAGTTTCCCAAGAACATAGGAAAACAGTCTTCTTCCCTTGCTCTGGTTGCAGCAGTCATGGCTGGCACATGGTCTCTTCAGGTGAAGGGAGAAATACGCTTTGTCCTTGGTGCTTCTGCTCGATGCAACATGAGCTGGAAAAGGCTGAGCAGTGCTGCTCTGCTTATCATCTGACATCCCCAACACGTTAGGTCTTTCCGTCACTCCCTATTAGTATGCATCTTACAGACTGTGCGAGGAATGTCACTTTGCAATAACATTACTTTATATGAACACAAACCCCAAATGAGACAAAGGAAGCCACTAATCTGATTGCAAGGGGCTAATCTGACAGAGCCCCAGAAGGTGAGGAATGTGTAGTTTGTATGCACTTTTTCTATTCCCTTCCTCCACTACTTCTCATTTTGTGCAGAAGGGACAAAAAATCTAACAGACTGAGATTCCATTCCATACATGTGTCTGCTCTTCCTGTTACACTGGGCATAAGTTGTGACTGTGACAAATACAAGGAATGAATACACTGATAAAAATATCCACCCAGGTCTTCATTTGACAGGATAAGCCCCAGGAATCTGGTTTAAAATCATTTTAGTTGCATGGGCTATTTCATGCTGTATTACCTTTTGGCTATTGTTCAAAGTTACCTCCTCTAAGGGTTTCATTTTTCATTAAGTTACTGGTCTAATCACAAAAAAGTAATTCCTCAGGGGGCCAGAAAGTGTTGATTATCTTCTAATGAGATGAAGTACCTCTCATCTCTAGGTCACTGCCTTGAAATCATCCTCAGTGGCTAAAAGTGGTCACAATCTGTTGATGACAAAATGTGTTAATGGTGGTGACTACCGCTGCTCCAAAGCAAAGCGCTTAAAGAAGAACTGGGATAAAAATGTAGAACTTCAGTAGGGAGCACTATATTTTTTACTTTTTACTTCTGTTGGTATTCACCAGGACAACAGTTCATGTGAAACATTTCAAACTTCACATTCAGCTCAGATCAAATATGAGTCCATCAACAACTTGTGAATACATCTCATCCATATATTAATCAGGAAATTGTATTAATGTGAAACTTTTTTTTTTTTTTCAAAATCATACTCCTAGTAACATAAGTCAGAAAAACATTTCAAAATCAGAAATGAAAAAATCAGTAAAAAGTAAAATTTTGCTTCATGCCATTCCATCATTTATTCATTGCTTTTTTGTATTTATTACTCATTTGGTATTATGACAAGTCAGTGGAAGTTAGATACCAAACAACATGCAGTTTCGAGAACGTATTATTTCAGGATATTCCATTTTACTGGAAGTTATAGAAATATGGATTTGTTCAAATCTAAACTAAACTAAAGACAAAACAAATTCCCTTGTTTTCCATGAAGTGGAACTTCCATATTTCAGGGTCCGATATTTGCATATCTTCTTCATATTCATATACTCAGTTATAGGCACAAATGAAAATACTACTCATTCTTATTTAAAAAAAAAAAAAAAAAAAAAAAAAAAGGCTAAAAACCAAGATTTTGACATTCAGGACGTTGTACAAAAGCAAGTACAGAAGACGAAATATAAATAGCTACCTTCTCAGTATAAACATTTTTGCAAAATTTATATTAAAACTTGTATTACACATAACTGCACAGTGAGTGTGGTTTAAACAGAACGAAGAAAAGAAATAAATCTGTTATTTTAAATTTCAGGAAAGCACAGAAAAGCAATTATTTTTCCCAGCCTAGAGCACGGATGTTTGCTGTCCCACTCATGTGAGTGGAGGTGGCTGTCCTTCGTGCACAGAATACCTGCTGCTCCAGACTCCAGGCAGCAATGGACCCTACAAGGGCAAGAGGGACCTTGTAAGGCAAGAAGGATACTCCCCTCTCAGACTGGGAGCAAAATTCCCCACATCCCTCTCTTTCAGGAGCACAGCTCTGTGTATTGATCAGTACAATGCAGCTGTCCACCCACGTGGTTATTAATGGATAATAAACAGCTCAAGTCCCAACAAACATTATTTTTCTTAGCAAGCACCAGCCTGGAATCAATTAAATAGCAACAAGAAGGGCTCTAAGAAGTGCCATCAATTGTAAAAGTTATTACACTCTCAGGATGTTTCACTGTGAACTCCCACACAAAGCAATCAGATGTTGATTGCTGCTGTATCTTAATCTGGTGTATTCTGTAGGGTCATGGAGCCCGTTCAGCTTGCCTCCAGGAAGGAGAAAACCCTGTTTGCTGGCTAAAACGCCCCAGAATGTTGTGTACCTTCCAATGGAGGTTTGAGGAAACAGTATCCCATTTCACTGCTTAAAAAAAGCATCTTACTGTTGAGTGCATGTGAAAAACACAAAGGCACAATGGCAGAAAAGCACAGAACAAATTCACCTGGTTTTAAGGAAAGGCATGGAAAGAGCAGGATAGAAATAACATTTACGTGCTAGAAGAAGTAAGATGAGTTTGTTGTGCTTTTTTTTTTCTTTCTTTTCCTCATGTTTGTTTTTCTTAATAGTAAGTTATTTTAAACAGTTCCAGCTATGTTCTATATTGTAAAGTAATTTTCAGACTGCCTTTCTCATACTTCTCATACTGAGTTTGTAACAGTAAAGGAAAAGAGAAGTGTGACTGACTTCAGGTCACTCACCTACAGCAAGGGGAAGAAGCAAACAAGCATCTTCACCAGAAGTCAGCAATGCCAAACAGGCAATTTCCCCTGTGACCACATTTCTGTCTCAGGAAACCATTAGTCCAGAAGTTTCAGCAAGAATTCTAGTATAGAAAGGTAACAAAACATATCCAGTATGCCTTTGTTTATTTGTTTGTTTGTTTGTTTTTGCTATGAGGACAAAGAGGCAGTTATATCGAATGACAGAGAAATAAAAATCTGCTTAAAGGAAGTAAGAAGGATTTACATGATAGTTGGGCAAGGAGTTTGTGTAAATAGGTGCTGAGCACAGGTTCCCTGTGCAGTCATAGGACTGCATGTAGAGAAATAAATAGAGGGCTGTTAAAACACCCCTGGTGCCTAAATACTTATAGCTGCATTGAGACTGTCTCAGCCTGTCAAATGATAAATAGGGTCGCTCAGTTCATCTCCAGTCTCAGCTGGGATTCAGAAACTCATGAGTGAATATATTTCTGTCTGTCTGCAGACCTGCCACCCAGGCTCTGCTGCCCACATGCAACAGGGCAGTATGACCCACCTAGACTTATCTTCCCCTTGGCCACAGCACACAGGCAGAGCGTGCTAGCCTATCTGCTGTGCCCAAAGGGATGCCGGGCTGCAATTCCCAGAGGTGTGATGACTCTCTGCATATCATTACTACATCACTCCTACTTTTCATGAGCTACATAAATCAGTCCAGAGTAGAAGAACAATTCCTCACACTGTGGATACAAGGTGCTAGGATGTTCAGATGGGTTAGCCTCTTCCAGTGGATGCCTAGATATTATTTGTTGGGGCAACAACCAGCACTGACTTTCACCCATGAAACCTTGTGGTTGGTTAGGTGGCTAAACTAACTCTATTAACCCAATAAGCAGAAGTGTTTTACACAGATCAATCACTTGAAAATATGTGCTGAGCCTTCTTGGACAGATAGGGAGGTAAACTAGGCTTTTCTAGAACTGGGCAACCATTCTTGTGCCACTAAGGCATTGTTTCATATCTGAGAAACAAGAAGCAAGCTGGAGCACAGTTGCATCTGTGAACACAAGATGGAAGAAAATGTTTTATTAAGTTTTCTCTTTCTCCACACTGCCTCACTGCCAGTTAGCAAGAAAAAAACAGCTCCTCCCAAGCAAGCCAGCTTTCAGGGCTCTCTCTCTAAGACACCTGGCTCTTTACAAAGGGAGATCTTTAGGGCCCTTTTACCAAAGGGAAGATTTGATATTGCAGTTCCCAGCTCCTTTTGGAGTTCTAACCCAAGAATTACCTAATGAAATTATTACAGCGCCAGCATTAAAAAAAAAAAAAAAAAGAAGTAAAATAAATAAATTCTAAAAATTCCCAGTTACACTTGCTTTCACTGCTCCAAGAAGGCAGTATACTCCTCAGAACACATTAATCATTACAAATGTGTCTGACTCTGCAGATTATTGTTGCCTGCTGGTTAATCAGAGGGAATTACAATGATAAATCATTTCTGTGGAGGAGGTTTACAGGCAGCTCTCCCAGCTGGGGACCCCAAGCTGCTGCCCAGGATGCTCAACCACCTGTCCTCTGCATCAGGCTCTTCAGATCAGATCCAAGAGGAGTTCTTCTCTCCAGGCTGATTTAATATCAGCCCTAAAAGAGTGATATTAAATATGCAGCTTTATAACTTGATTTCCCAGCTGACTGTGATCATAAAGGAGGCTATTAAGGATTACATGCAAAAACTGGCCTGGTATCTGAGATGACAAATCAACTCAGGCATCAACACTCAGCTCTTTTTATTTATAAAATATAAGCTCTCGAGCTCACCTGAACATCTTCAGGTCTCCCACCCTTCCTCTGACTTCTCCCAACCTTCAGCTTTCACCTCAGAGAAAGATTTGACAACAACCCATTACTTTGTGACAAAGCCTTCTGGAGTCATGGAGATGCCAGTACTGATGCTTTCATTATGCCAAAAGGCTACATTTGAATGTGAACACATGACCTTCTAGAAAGCAACCTTACCCAAATTATGTTTCTGGGTTCATTTTATCCTTGTTCACCTTTAAGTATACATGAAATGGGATAACGAAACCACAGGAGGTATTTTCTCTACCCTTTATCTCTTCTAAAGTCACAGCATGAAAAACTTCTGAAATAATGAGATTAGGTGATTACTATGGTCTTCTAGCTGAGACGTGTTTGTTTAGATGACATTATTTATTTTAGAAATAAAACAACATTTTGGGCAGAGGCTTGGATAATCTGAAGCACGTACTGATCCTTCTTTGAAGCTTAAGCAATTTGTAAGCATTGAATTTTACACTAAATGAGAGAATGTTCAAAGGAAATATATTTTTAAAATAGGATTAGATTCATGACGTGTTAAGAATGTGTAGGGGTTACTGCTCCAGAATGCCAACTCTTTCCGTAACCCTTCACTTTCACTTTTTGGGGAAAGTTTTCATCCAAATTTAACTTTATCCAGCAGTGAGGCACATATGTGAAACAGGTGATGCTTATGTCATGGTTACAGTCTGGCTTGGCCTGGTTCTATGACTAATGAGGTGCAGGGACCCACAGACCCATGCCCCAAGGAAGGCGGAAGGGTAAAAATAGGGAGATGGACATAAAAAACATTACAGTGGCAACAAGCTAAGGGAGAAACCTAATTTACTAAATATGATAGCAGAATGCAAGATGCCACAATATAATACAATATAATAGGAATTGAACCTATTAAATCAAATAAAATGAGAGAGGGTCCAAAAACTGGAGGCCTTGCTGTACTGCTGAAGGTGAGATGGCTAGGGAGCATTCACCACAGAGACAAACAAAAAGAAGAAAGACAGTCATGTGATTCCTGAGGAGCTTTATCTTTCACTCTGAACAGAAAATGGAAATGCAACAGTGAAGTTTTCTGGGAGCTGTAATTGTTCTGTTTTGGGAAGTATCAACAGAAATATCAAGAATTCATGGGACTGCAGCATTAAATCTTTAATTCCCAGTGCACTGCATGATGTTACGATGTGGAGTACCAGTATCATAAATCATAAAACCATAACTTATTTGCTCTGCATTTATCCAGTTCAATACTCTGTATTAAACAACAATCCATGCAAACAAGAATCTTTTCTTTTTTTTTTTTTTTTTTTTTTTTTTTTGTTACCATCTCAGTTTCTCTCCAGAATTAAAACCACTACCTATCAAATCTTCAAGGGACTGTATATCCTGCAGTAAGGGGGAAAAGCGCCAGAGATTGAGTTCAAGTCTTTTCTTAAAATCCTGTATTTCAAGACAAGACAACAAAGTACAAAACTTTCAGTATAGTAATGAAAGCTATTTGTGTAAATTTTATCAAGCAAGTTTTATCTGGAAAAGTAGGAAGACAAAGTTTTAAAATGAATATTTTAAATATTTTGATGAAAATGTCAAAAAGAAGGAATATTTTTGAAAAATCACCTAAATTTCATTACAGTTAGTGAAAATTTTAGGGAAAAGCTTTGCTTCATTTAAATGGATTTTGACAGGAAACCTAGTGAGAAATAGTTTTGTTTTACCTAATATTTTTTATTGTTGACATTCATTGTATCTTTTGAGCCAGAAAAAGAGAATCTAGAAAAAATGAGCATCTAGAAAAATCTGAACAACTAATTTGACCTTCTGCCTAAAACAGACCCTGGAATACCACCAAATGTTTCCTACAGTATCTTTTGAAATTTCAGTTAAATTAAAACTTATTTCATAGAAAAACTTTTAACTGAGTCTAGAGACAGTTTCAAAATAATCCTGGTTTAATGACTGCAGTTGCTGGCAGATATAGCCCATTTTTCTAAGAGGTGTTTTGGTGATTGATTACCCTTATCTTAAACATTTTCCAGTGATTTCTGTTCTGAATTTGAGTAGCTTCATCTTCCAGCCATAAGAGTCTTTTTGCAGTATTTTACACCTTCAGAAGGTTAAAATGTTGTCTCCTAGTAAATCTGTTCCTCATATAGGTACTTATCTACTGTGTACAGAAACCATTTACCTTGAAAGATAAAATAAATAGACTGAATGTTGTGAGTTTTTGTAGTAAAGAGGATTCTCCAGGACTCCAGCAGTTCTTGTAGCACTTCTTTAGACATTTCATTTTGCTGTTACGTTTTATCAATTGTGAAATAAAGCAAGTGGGGAGTACAGTTTCACTTGAAATAACTTTTCTCATTGAAAGGCAAAGCCTTTCATGAGAATGTATTGATTTACTGGAGATTTCTGAGACGTCTCAGAACGAGGTGAATAATGAATATATTTTCCAGGGATATGGCTGACATATGTTCAAATCATCCCAGTTTAAAGCAGACATTTTGAATCTTTACCTCACATAATCCAAGAGATTGATCTAAGATACTAAGATACTGGTGCTCTGTGTTGATTGCCTCCAGCTGAAGCTATTCCAGCTTTGAAACTAACTGAATCTCAGCAGAACTAAACTGAGAAAAACAGTGGTCTGTAATGTACTGTGAGAACATTCTCCTGGCACTATCACAGCCTTGAAAATCTCGGGTTCAAATCCTTAATGTGAAGCAGGCAAAGCAGACATCTCAGATCCTCAGCCTACAGCCAGAAGAAAACACCATCATCCTGGGCGCCCTTTTGAGGCATTGTCTGGCAGAGTGGACATGCCCACACCCCGCTATGAGAGCTCTGCATTGGAAAAGGAAGGCAGCTATTTCTTGGGACCAGGAAGGCAGCTACTTCTTGTGACCATCAAGCATATTCAGCTTAGTATATGCCAAGTGTGCTGTCCCACAGGACTCTGCACTGGGACCAGTGAGGTGACCTTCAACTTCTTTATCAATGATATAGGCAGTAGGATCATGCTTATCCATGTGGACCTGGGGAGCAATACCACTGCTTATCACAGATTAGTATTTAACCCAGCAGGCAGCTAAACACCCACAGCCATTTGCTCACTCTCCCCCCCTCAAAGAGATGGAGGAAAAAAAAGTAGAAATATATGTTGAGAAAAAAACTATATACTGAGACAGAAAGTAAAGAGAGAAATAATTGTAATGATAATAATATGCATAGATATATATTTTTAGAAAACAAGTGATGTACAGTTCAGTTGCTTTTCACTTGCCAACCAATGCCCGGTCCTTGGGCAGCAGCAGCCCTTTCCTGAACAGCTTCTCCCAGTTTTATGCTTTTTTGAACTATGCCATGTGGTATGGAATATGTCTTTGCCCTGTTAAGGTCAGCTGTCCTGATTCTGTCCCCTCTCAGTTCCTTGCTTGCTCCCAGGCCCTCATTAGCAGGACAGAATGAGAAGCTGAAAAACTGAAATATAGTGCTCTACACAGCACAGCTCAGCAACAACTTAAACATCAGTGTGTTGTCAATATTGTTTTTCTTCTCAAGCCAAAACATAGCATCATATCTGACACTAACTATGAAGAAAATCAACTCAGTCCCAGTTGAAACCAGGGCAGCTATTTTGTTCTCTTTGTGTTGCTTCACTCACTTTCATGTGCTAAAATTATTTCTGTTTCTCTGGGCTAAAAAGAATGACCACGCCTTGAAACACCCTGAAAAACAGAATTCCTGCTTTATAGATTTTCTTGGTTTAAATACAAGAACTATTGTACACTAAATACATCTATATAGTGACATGTACAGCTCTAGTCACATCACATGTTGATGATCACAGAATCTCTTCTTCTGATTGATCTTTTTCTGTTTATGCAATATAAGTCTGCATAGACTCATTTTGCCACTACATCATCCTGAGAGCTCATGTTGCAATGCTTATCCACCCTGACCATCAGTTCTTTATCACAATAATGCTTTTCAAAATATAACCTTCTCCTTATGAAAGTATGACCTACAATATTCATTCCTACATCAATGATGTTGTATTAAAATGTTTGTTGTTCAGCTGAACCCCCTACACTCTCATCAACATATAGCTCTGGAAAGTTTCCATATGCCTTATCCTTCCAGCTGGAGCCAAGATTTCCACTAGCAGATGTGCCTGAGGGAGCTGAACAAAGAGAAAGGTTTCAGAATGCGGAGTATGAAAATAGGAAAGCTAGGAGATTCAGCCTTATTGAATATAGGAAGACAACTAGAAAAACACTGAAAAGATTTCTAGTCCCTAATCACCTACCAACTATCTCTTCAGTTCAGGAAAAAAGTTTGAGAGAAGTGTAGCATCCAACACTTTCTACAGCCTTCTCTGACTCTGCAAATTGGCATTTTATGACCCTCTGCTTCAGTTCCTCATAGAGGCAACCAGATTTGAAAGCTAGTCATGCCCTTCTCCCTCTCTGTGACAAGAAGTAAAAAGTAGTTGAGATGGGAGATTTTGTATGTCTATATGGGGGTCTGTCAGTGTTTTCCCAAAATACAGATATAATTACTGGGCCTCAGGCAAAGAGGAAAAGGGACAGAGAAAATATCTGTGCCTGAAGGCACCCAGCTTCACAGCACAGCTAGATCCTGCATAACTCTTCCAGGTAAAGGGATTATTGAGCTCTGAGATGTTGTATGCCCAAGAATGTATGGGAATCAAGCTCTTATTTTTCTGTAGCATGGGGTGCAATTTAATATTATTCAGGATGGAATTTAATATTATTTTAGATTTTAGTTTTCATTTTCTTTTTTTCTTTTTCCTTAATGACTAGTCAACAAGGTGTTTTTAACACTTGCTGTAGCTACCTAATGCTCAGCAATTTCCCAAAGGATAGGAACTAGTGAAGTAACTGTCTCTGTCCAAGCAACATGGGTATGAAAATGACTCTTCTTTTTTGCTTGTCCCCTATAAAACTGTATTCCCAGCTCAGTCTGCAGAAGATGTTTCTTATCAAAGATGCATACAAGCAGTTGTATAGGACTATGCCTTGTATGTGCAAGTTTGTCTTCGGAATTTGTCTTTTCAATACATTCACACAGAGTAGATTATTTGTAGTTTATCATGTGGAATGAATTCTTCAAATCAGTGTTGATTTTTCCTGTTTATCTCAGGATACATAAAGAATTTATTCATCTCCACATTTTCCTTAAAACAATAAACTCAGTTTTCATGAGTGATCCCTGAACCCTTCACTGTGCCCTTAAGGCTCCTGAATTGTATCTTCAAACCGGAAGACAACTTCCTGCATATTTTTGATTCATAGACACACATATGCACAAAAACCAACCAAACAAACAAACAAAGCAAAACAAAACACAACTTCTTGAACATGCAGTCTCCTGAAAAGATCAATTTTTCCATCCAGAAATAATTTTTCTTTTCTTACATTTCTCAATTGCTATTGAAATTCCAGAGTCCAGAGTGCACAACCTGAATAAACAAGGCAGGAAAGAATATAGTTTGCATAATTAAGATGATGTGGTTAGTACATGCAAGAGCTGCGAACAAAAGTTAGTCCAGGCTCTCCCAGTCTCTACTAATAACATGGTTCCACTTCTCATTGAAAGAAGTTCCTGGTTAGTTTCGAATTTCCAAAGTGATGCTGGTCCAAATTTCAAAGTAACGATGTTTGGGAAAATTTTTGAAAAACCCATAATTACAAATTTTCAATCCCAAACTGCTCAACACTCTCATCCTTTAAAAATAATGAAAGTATTGTCTGTTGCTTTTTAAGCTTTCTAAACATAAACCAATAAAAAATTTCCAGGGAAAACAGAGAGATTTTGTGAAAGCAGTATTTGAGGAAGAGTGTTAACATGTCCACTAAAATATATCTCAACAGGAAGACTCTGATTAACTCTATCTGCCTATTTTAAAAACCATAATATCTTCCTGCTCTTGAAATCCATGGTAAATGCAAAAGGAAGCCATAGAGAACTGCTCTGTCCCTGAAGACAAATCTGTGGTGCATAAGACAATGTCCTTAGAAGACACCTACACAAATTGCATGAGACAACAGTAGCTTTCTATCACCCATTTCTCTTGAGGCCCCTGAGCCTCCAGGCACAGTGGTGAGGTGGCACAAGTTGTGGCAGCTGTCACACAGCTATAGAGACTCAACATCATTTCACACTGGGAAAACAATCAGTGCCACAGCAGGTGAACAAAAACCCCCTTTCATTTACAGAGTGGAGACTTTATTGATTACCATAAGCTGCAACCTCATTAAAATATCTCAAGGAAGAACATATTTCTGACATTTCTAGTTCCTTCATTTCTTTCCTAATTCACTAGTCCTCACCAGGAGCAGTTGCCAAGTGTGTGGGAGGACAACTCCTGCTAACCAGAAGCAGCCTTCAAAAGCAAACAGCTCTGATTCAGGCTCCTGAGGAAGAAGGAGAGACAATCCCCAAATGATGTAAATCTTCAAAGGCTAGCATGAAGAATATTCTAGGCCAAAAAGAAATGGTCCCCACCCACCTCCCAAAAAGTGAACATCTTTTTTTTTGCCTCAGTTATCAGCTTCTAGAGCAGAAGAAAATATAATTTGATTATTTTTTCTTTATTACTGAGGTGCTGCTTATGAACTCCTTTGTGTAACTTCTTAGAAACAAACCTACTGAGGGAAATGCGCAGTGTTTGAGTTATAGTGTACATACTACATGGGTAAAATACTGGTTATCCTGTGAAAGTTGAGATGGAAAGAGAAGAGTGGAAGTAGTCACACACAGTTACTCAACTAGCTTACCTATGTGCAGCTATTATGATTTCTGTGGAGAATGACAATAAAAGGGTATGCTCCAACTGAGGTAAATCAAAGAACTCAAGCAGCTTTTTTCCAGCTTTCACAGAAAACAGCTGGTGGCTTAGGAAAAATCGTGATGAATTTTTACTAGCAATATGAATAGAGATCTTCTTCCATTTGAAGCAACTCTTGGCAGCTGTTTCTGAGCATTATAGAAATTACTGGGCAGACTGAGCAAAGGAGAGGGTGGAATTCAGCCTAGTGGTAGCTCATTTCCTCCAGCAATGCTCTTCTGAACACCAGAATACATAGGACTGGATTAAAATCAAAGAAAACTGTATTTTGAGAATATACATGAAGTTTTGCCATTTGGTTTTCTCCTGCATTAGTGACTTCTTGGAGATATTCAGTATAATCAGACAGATTGTACTCAGAAATTGAAACAGGATAAAGCCCAAGTTCAGGACACTGCTGCTATGAAATTTGCTTCATACCAATCACAGCAAGCTTTAATGTCTGTATACACACCATTTGGCAATTCTGAACATTCCTTACACATACAAAACACAAGTTTTGAGTAAAAGAGAACACAAACCAGGCAGGTTCTGCCTCTCTCTCTTTCTGACACTAGCTGAGAATTGAGAGAGTTCAAGGAACTCACCCCAAGCTACAGTGATGGATAAAAAGAATTTTTGTTTATAACTGTGAATACATGATGTAATGCCTAAATAAATAAACAGTGTTTCATACACATCCTTTCAAACAGAGACATAAGGGATATGAAGCCAAGAACTACATTTCTGAGAGAAAATGCAATAAAGTGCATAAGATATGAAGGAATGTACAAACTGAATGTAAAGATCATTTCAAAAGAAAATGACTTAGTAAGGGAGAAAATAATATCCAGTTTATCTGTAACCACTGGGCTGAAGTCACAAAGGGTATTTTTTAAATATCAAGAAACGAGAACCTTAACACAAGAACAGGCTTAGTGGAATGAGAACACCTTCTCCATTATGGCCTTTATCCTGTTTTAATTATTTGCATAAAGTCATCTCATTATGTCTTGCATAGAGTAATCAAATATTACAGTAGCACTTTATCTTAATCTAAGTAATAAAGTATGTCTACCCACTGCTCTGTGATCAAATCAAATTCTTCCGACCTGTCTCTAAAGTTTCTCAGTGATCTAATTTCTTGATGCATGAACTACAGTTAAGCTGGCATGAGCTGTCTCTATTGCTACTTACCTATGCAAAATTGTTATCCTCATTCTTATCTTATTCCATTCCTAATAGTTATCATGCACTATTAGCTATAGAGTCTTACATAAAACATTATACTTGACATATTTAAGACTTAGGATTAAGCAATAGCTCCACTAACATAAATATGTATGTATATATTTCTGTTATGGAAGGACTGTCTTCAAAAACATCTATTCCTAGAAATTTGCAAATACTTAAAATACATTCTATATTCATTTATAATGAGGCTTTGGTTTTAAAGTAAAAAACACAGAAATAGCACTAATTTTTTAAAACAAATTGCTAACTTTACAAATGTTTCTAATCAGTAGCTAGGACAGTTTCACTCTCAATTTGCATAAACGATCCCTTGGGGTTTTTGTTGTCCTAAGCAAACAATCAGAAAGAGCAAAACAGAATGCTTCTAAGTGATCTAAAATTCACTTTATGGAGAACCTGTGACTTTGCTCTCCCTCCAGAATGCACTGCTGCATTAATGGTGAATAGGACTTTATGCATATTCATATCTCAAATAGCCAAAAGGCTTTGGCTGGCTTTTCATTTGTCCCTCCCACTAAGTAATAATTAAAATTTTAGAGGCTCAGTTTTGCTTAAGAAATCAGCTCTTTATCAATTAATGAACTGACAGAGAATCACCAAAGTAGATATGTTACCTCTCTGAAAAGAACATGCCCTATTTTGTCATGGATTATATCCTTGTGCAAGTGCAGGGAAGGGTCCACCTTCTAATTTCCCCAAACACACAGAACAAGGTCTCACTTCCCTGGAAGAAAAATAGCCACTCACCTCTGTTTTAAACTCAACTTGCTTTCAAGTCTATACTAGGCACATGTAATTACAGCCATGTCTAAATACGGTCATTTCTGCATCCCTTTTGAACTGCTATAACTAAATCACATTTCAAAATGCACCACATTAGGTCCAAAGACCAAGATTTTACTTACTTTATATCTCTCCAATCCTACTGACTTAGTTGTAACACAGAGGAATCGAAACTTGAACTCAAAGATTTTACTTTTGGTTCTGGATCCCAGGGATGATACCTGGTTCTGCCTCAATTTCTATTTTGTTTGTGTGCTGTGAGAGAGAGATGGATAAATAGTAAATTGGGATTATAAAAATCAGCTATCTTCTGTTTGAGCTGCATCTGTACCATGGGCACATGTTGAGATTGATACAATTGATAATTTCTTTGTGGCCCTCAATTGAGAAGGGTTCAACAACCACCACTTCTTCCCTATCTTTAATTTGTTCTTTACTTGTGATTTTGGGAAGAAATGTATAGAAATTCTTTACTTGCATAGAATTAATAATCAAATGTAGTCACTTCCCTCAAAATATGCCCTCAATCTTCTAATACTTCTACAAACCACACAAAACAAATATTAACTCCAGCCAACAAAAGAGCGGGAAATAAATTTCAGAAAAATAAGTGTACTTATGAATCTCAAATAATTTGTCATCTCTTGTTACAGGGTCCAGCAAAATCTAAAGAAACTTCAGAAAAACCTTACAAAACAGTTACCATTCTGTTACTTTGTGGATAGTCTCAAAGGTGTGGTGCTAACAGAGAATGTTCTTGAAAAGGAAAATAAAAATCTGTTTAAACTGAGTGAGTTGCAGTTTGTTGAATTAGTACTATTTTTTACTCCCACCAAGTGTAGGAAGAATGGGAAAGTTTGTTCCTCACAGGAAAACAATTTGTTCCTGATAAACAATCTGGTCCTTGAGCAAGTGAGAGAATTACAGGTGCTCTTATTTTGAGGATGGCATGTGCCACAGGGGAAAAGAAAGAGATCCCAAAATCCTCGCTTCTCCCTACCTCTAAGTTCCTGGAGAATTTCTGCCAGGAAAGGACTTGCTAAGCCCTTTCTCACTTTCTGTCTCTTTAGGGAACTGTCAAGTCTATACAATGTAATAGCCTTCTGTTTAATCCTCTCTTGAAGTTAATAAGTTGCCCCTAATGCTGACATGATAAAAGTAAAAAGCTAACTCTTGGTTAATCGTTCATCCCTCTGTGGATATTAAGTCCTGAAGGTGAGTACATAATAAGCTTTTGCACATTTATGGTTATAGTGAAATAGAAAAACCTTTGCTTCATCTTACATGGGCTGGGAGTTATAACCTATGTGCCTACGTGCCAATATATAAGTGGGCATATATGTATATATATACACATACATGGACACAGGCTGATGCTTGTGTAAGTGTGTGAGTGTGCATTTTTTGGCTTGCTTTTGCATCGCAGGAAATGTATCTAATAGTTTATGAGTGTTTATGTGTTGTCCACTGAACTCTCACAGGACCTTTTAGAGGCTCCCACAGTCTCGTCTGTTTTTTGCAGTCAAAGAGCTGCTGTCCATAGGAGTGCTATAAGGGAAAGGGAAAAATTGTTTCCAGTGTCAGTTTATCTGCAATAAAACCACTTCCACTGATTCACCAGAGAAATAAATCTGGAACTTGTAGCTTCTCTACAGGTTATTCTGCAATCATCATGACATGTTGACAGATGAGCTATGTTCATTCTTGCCTACCACTCAAGTTGCAGGAGCTTCAACTTCCTTGAGAGATACAGAAAATAATAAAGTGGAATTGTTTGAATATCATCTGTTAAAATTATACAACGTACCTGAAATTCATCTCATCCTTCTTGGCTATCTGAACTGCACATGGGTTCCTTCACAGTTTCCTTACATCTGAGAAAGGGCTGATAGCAGCAGGACTAGGGGAAATGGATCCAAGTTGAGGGAGGGAAGATTTAGGTTGGATGTTAGGGGGAAGTTCTTTACAAGGAGAGTGGTTAGGCCCTGTAACGGGCTGCCCAGGGAGGTTGTGGATGCCCCGTCCTTGGATGTGTTCAAGGCCAGGTTGGACGGGGTCCTGGGCAACCTGATCTGAACGTGTATGTTTGGTGGCCCTGTTAGGCAGGGGGTTGGAACTACATGATCCTTGAGGTCCCTTCCAACCCGGGTGATTCTGTGATTCTGTGATTCTGAGTTACCTCAGTTCAAATTTAATTCAATTCAAAAATGAATTTCTCATTGTGGCTAGTAAAGATACACCTTCATTGAGATACAAGGGTATTTGAAGCATGTTTGATTTGTTACTATCCTTTCTCATAAGTGTTGTAGTACAGCTGTTTCAGGGAAGAGATTTCCAAAGACAGAGGCAGAAAACATTTAAGATGTTGTGACATACCTCTCATTAACTCTGCACTTTTAATGTAATGATATGCCATGATGCCTTGTAAAAGATCATAAATGTTGATTACAATACTACTGCCAAGACTGAATAAGAGAATTTCTGATTTCAAAACTTTGAAATCAGTGCAAAGATTAGCTTAATCTAGAAGAATTCTAAAAATAAGATAGACAGAAAGAGGTGATGAATAGCTAGTCTTCATTCTATTCTCTTCTTCTCTTTTCTTTCTTTCTCCTCCTCTGCTTTAGTTAAAGTCTTATTAAAATCATCAAAAAGATGTTTGCTCAACAGAACCCTCAATATGTTCTTATTAATTTAAATATTTAAATTTAATATTAATTTGGGAGGGGAAAATCAAATTCTTTACCTTTTGTGGGGGAGAGTAATATGTAAGAAGATGATAAAAAAGAATGACTCCATGTGGCCACTAATTTACTGATCCAGCACACCAGAGATTGAAATATTCACAGCCAATTTTTGCTTTTCTACACAATATAGAAAATTTGTAAAAGGAAAAAAAAAAAAAATTTAAATCAATATTTTCTGGAAAAAGCAAGTTGTCCAGCTCCCTAACAAAGGCCAGCTGGGAAGGAAAAAGTAATGTAATATGAATATGTGTCCTGCTTACTTTTCACTAAAGGAGACATTACATAAAGCAGCATCATCATTGGTTTAGTCATAGCATTTTTCACTTCAGGATTTCAGTACATTGCCAGTATTTATTTTTCCACTGGGCTCACCCTCATGCTCTTTCTAGATACGCATAAATAAACTCCTGCCATATATGTTCACTTTTAACAGCAACAGTTTAAATGCTCTAGTCCTAAGAGCACATAAATTAACATTAACAAAGAAGTTATGCTTTCATTACAATCATTCCTCAACCAAAAATACCCCAAGCATGCATGGGAACTGGCTCATGCAAAATATTGGGATGTAGGGAAAAACAGAAGGATTTCATAGATCCATCTCAACTCTGACAAAAAGTTCAGTTTTAGACCAACCCAGAGGCACCTTGAAGTAATTTAAATTAAGACATTTCTCTGCAGGCTACATAAGCAAATGTAAATACCAGCTAAGGAGACTACTTTACTCCCAGTCAGTCCAGGAAAGAGCTGGTTGCAGGGTGATGGCTTCCCCCCTAGCTCTGTAGCTGGTGAGCCTTCAGGATCAGCACTGAGGATTTTTCACAGCTTCAGTTTGTTCCTGGCATCAGGAGGGGAATCTGGGGCTGCCCAACAATATACTTGCATTCCTAGCCCTAGCTCAACTTGCAGCCTAGCTCTCACCTCTTTGAATAGTTGATTTTTCTGGAGGATGAGGGAATGATACTCTTCCCTGGAGCTGAAACAGAAGTAAAAATATTCCCTCACCTTTTGAAAATGGTGTGTGCCCTGCTTTTTTCTGTACCTTTGATGTTGCTCAGACTGGAGCTGTCACACTGCCAGCACGGTCAGCAATAAGAGATACACATCACTCCAGTATGCCTAGCAGGCTGGGATAGCCCTTGCTTACAGCTTTCTCTCTCTCATCTGTGCTCCAGGCTAGCAGCTGAATAGCTGCAGGAAGAAATGAAGCCAAAAGTTTTTCCACTTCTTCCACAGAAATTGGTAGTTAACATTTCCCTTTAATGTTCTGTAATAGGGAAATAAGAAAAAAAAAAAAAAAGGAGTTAAAAACAATGTCGGTAATCAGTGAAAAATTCTCCTCTTCTTTCAAAAAAGTTAAGAATGTAAGCAAGTACACAGCAAGCAGAGACTCACAGACACTTCCATAAATGATCCCAGAGTACCAGGTACCCAGAGTACCCTGTCTGGTTAGGCCAGTAGTGCTACTCAGATCATGCAGCTTTCAGGAAGAATGTTTTCTCTTGAACAAGTGTATGCTATATGGAAGAATAACCATTTTAATTTAGCAGTTTTAATGAACGAAGAGCCCATCACAATTCAAAAGAAAATCTTCCAGGATCAATTACCTCTATAGTGTAAAATATGTTTTGCATTTTAAGGAACTGTCTCTCAGGAATGTTACTTGACATATGTAGAATAATAGATGGTTTCGAGTTCAGAAGAAAAATCCAAGTAAGCCTTCTGTAAGACAGAGCATGCTATTTTCCTCAAATACCTTTTCTTTATGATATTATTTGTTAAAAAAATACAAAAAAGTAACTTCACTTGACCTTCTGTCTATTTGCAGCGTGTTGCAGAAGCACGTAGTGCCTTTGCTTTATCTTTAGTGGAGGCTTTTCACCATTTGGGATTGACAACAACAAATGTACGCTGGCTAACGCTCCCCTGAAGGAACCTGGAGTGATGGGAATGTTTACTTCATTGGGCAGGCTTCCTGGAAAAGCTTATTCTTGCAATAAGGCATCTACCCTGGTTTGACCCTGCATTTGATGTCAAGACAATACATTGCTATGGATGTCACAAGCTCAGCATAATTTCCCTTCACTAGAAGCTTAAACACAGTCAAAGGAGGAGATGGTCTCAAAGGAGACAAGATCCAATTTAATTGCAAATATCTATATGATGAATAAGAGAAATTTGTTTATGACTCATTAATTTAAAAAAGAGCTAACATTTCAGTTTCTAGTGTGGTCCTTAATCCTACTGTCTGGCACATGCGTTCATTTTTGCACCCCTTATATATGTAATAAGTTAATGCAACTACACAATATCAGCTCTATCCAGCTATTTTAGAAGGAATTCGAATATTTACATAACTTAAATTCATATACTATGTAACAAGTGTACTAAATTTAATCAATTACATTTGATTTTTTTTTTTTTTTTTTTTTTTTTTTTTTTTTTTTTTGTCACTGAAAACCATGAAACAACCACTACTATACCTAAGTATTTCAGACAAAAATAAAAGGAAAAAAAAAGACAATTTTTTTTTGTATATTACTTTCCAAATTAAGGAGAAAACCACACACTTCCACATTGAAAAATTATTTTCTTAAACTCTATTTATGCTCTTAAAATTGAGGTGTCATTCACATTTTTTCACCAATTACAGATTTTTTATTTTTTTTTCTCAATGTGGAAAAAATGTGGAAAGTGAAGTAAAGTAAATATTTTACATATGGAATCAAAGAATCAGAATCACAGAATCATAGTGATTGGAAGGGGACCTCCAACATTTATCTAATCCAACCCCCTGTTAAAGCATGTTCCCTACAGTGAGTTCCTCATGATAACATCATTTAAGAGGTCAAGTCTTGAATATCTCCAGAGAAGCAGACTCAACCACCGGTCAGGGCAGCCAGTTTCAGTGCTTTGTTACCCTTAAAGTTCTTTCTCATGCTGATGTGGAACCTCCTGTGTTCCAGTTTGTAAGCATTGTCCCTTGTCCTGTTGCTGGACAGAACTGAGAAAAACCTGATCTCATCCACTTGACAACCACACCAGATATTCACATGCATTGGTAAAAAGAAAACAAAAACAACATCATCCACTTCTTCCTCAGGGTGAACAGTCCCAGAACTCTTTGCCATTCCTCATAATGGAGATGCTTCAAGCCCCTCTTCATCTCAGAGGTCTTCCACTAGCTCTCTCTAGAAGTTCCCTGTCTTTCTAGAACTGCGAAGCCCAGAACTGGACACAGGACTCCAGATGTGGCGTCAGCAGGGCAGAGAGGAGGATCTCCTCCTTCAACTTCACATCCATGCTTCGTAATTCACTCCAGGATACCATCAGAAGTTTTTGCAAGGAAAGTGAATTTAGTGTAAATCAAATCAATTGTTTTCCTCTGCCACATCCCACTGTCATTGACAGTCATTACTAACAACAATAAAATCATCAATCATAGCTAATGTATTGCCTTAAAGCCTCACAGCTGGAATGTTACATCAGGTAGTTGCAGCATTTTCACATTACTGCCATCATTTACATCACTTTTCCTGGACAGAGTAGGACCCTCTCAGATGAACTGACATTTCTCCATGCACACACAGGACAGATGAGAGGTTACAGTTCTGTTTACCTACAGTCCTCCTTTACCTAAAGTGAGTGTAAAAGATTTGCGCACTGAGGGTGACCATAAATGACCACAAATCACCTTAGATCATATCAAAATGTATTCACTAGAAGGCTTTACCAGGGATCATGTTAAAGACCTATACTGAATACAGCATACACTCACTATTATTTCCAAAAGAAATCTCCTGATGTCTTAAGAAATGAATCCTAACAAACAGATCTTAAGATATCAACTGTACCAAAGCCCAGAGTTGCCCAAATCATGAATCTTTTCTAAACTGCCTTCTTATATTCTTCTGTAATATTAAGGCAAATTCCCAAAGCTCCTGTCATCAGAAGATTATTCACAGAGGAAGAATCCTCCGAAGGATGAAATAGTCACAACATATCCTAAGGCTGGACTATTTCACCTCTAATAAAGAATTGGTTTCATCTTTTTTTCCTCCCTAATTATAGCTAGTTCTTTATCATCCTCAAATAAGATATTTTCTCTGCATTCTCTCTTTTAATCCCTGTCCTTTCCTGCTTGCTTTCATTCATTTCTTCAAACCATGGGTCAGCTTCACTGCTGAGTAAGTCTGGAGAATTTTAGGATAGTATAGAAGAAGACAATTACCTTAAAGGTATGAAAGGTCTATCACTGCACTCTCCATGCCATAGGGTGTAAAAAAGGCATAAGTGCCTAAAATTGCAGTAGTTTACATGGCACACAGTAATCCATAATAAATTACAGCCTATTGCAAAATATGAACTCATTTGGCTCAGATGGCTGTGCTGTTCAAGTGTTTAAAAACAATTATAAATAAAAAATAAACTGGCATATTGTACAGCCAAAACAGAAAATTGAGTAGGGAACAAAATGGGAACATGCTGCCAGCAGTACCAGAAGCATCTTTCTGAATTGCCCTGAAGTTGTTTTTTTTTTCCTAACAGACATTAATCACTCCTTTTTGTTTCTTTTGCAAATTAAATTTGAGTTGGTTTTCTGTGACTCAAAAACGAAGTTTCTTGTCCACTCTCCTTGCCTTTCTTCAGTCTTACAGCATAATGGAATTGCATTGCTATTTGGCTGCAAAGTCAAAACAGCACTGAAGAGACTCAATTAGCCTATATACCTGCACCAGTTCCGGTTATTTTTCCCTTGTCATGTTGTCTTTATATTCCAAATTATTTACTCCTTCTAAATACATTTATTTATTAAATTAAAAGGGAATTAATTAATTAAAATTAGAAGAGAAATAAATTATCTTGAAGAAAGTGAAACCTGCTCTGTTCCCTAAAAGTAAGACTGAGAGACTTAGAAAACTGAATGACACTGCACAAAGTTTTCTAAAATTGCATTAATAAATAATACTTATGTTGATTCAGATAAAGTCTTCCAACATTAATTTGTTGGAAGAAGCCTCATAAAATTTTGTTGAGCTAGGTTTGGCAAGTTTGCCTATCAGGTCTAATTCTTTTGTTATTTGGAAACATAAGCATAAGGCAAAAGGTGGAAATGACAGGCATCTTTGTTCACTCAGTGCGTGCAAATCAGGTAGAAGTGAATACTCTTATTATATGAGCAGGGCAAGACTGCAAAGGAATTAAAATATTCTTGATATGCCAAAGGGGTTTTCATGGCCACCACACTTCTAGGAGTGAAATGCCCAGTGACAAATCCAATTACTCAGAGACTGTTTTATCACTTCACTTGAAAAATAACAAAATAATTATTTTAAAATATGGCTGTAATCAAAGAGAAAAGATAACAAACAAGACGCAATGGAACTATACATTTCAAAACTGTTTTGCAATATATATATATATATTTCCTCAGCATCTCAGCTAGCTTTCACCTCTATTTCTTCCATTCTCCACTGCCAAACTGGAATATGCATCTGTTAAAATACGTTACTTATTGTAGCTGTCTTTTTTAATTTTTTGCACCCTCAAAACAAAGGGAGAGGTCAGAGGTCCTTCATGAATACTAAATTAACAATATTACTGTTAGAGTCATTCCTCCTTTTCTTTCTGTAAGTACTGCATGAAAGCTAATGTCAAAGAGGTAAAATCTGGAAAGAGGAATACAACCCACATTTATATTGTTAATTTCTGAGTGGTTGTTTCCTCAGATATTATCATTTCCTAACATACAGCTCCGCTATTTTTCTGAACTTTTAATAACTGAAATTTATTGCTGTGGTACACATTACCAAAGTAGACTGTGATATCTATGCTGTTTAAGAAGTTCCATCACTGACACTGACTCTTCCTTTTGGAATGAAGATGTAGTGACATACAAAGAGGCTGTAAAGAAAAAAGACAGCATTTTGCACAGGCAAATGTTGCTCTGAAAAAGGTATACAATTGCAGTGTTTCTGTAAATACAAGAGTGAATTGAGGGAAGTGAGCCCACAGTTAGTCTCCCACTCTGTAGAAGTATTTCCTTCTACTATTGTCTTTGGACGTGAGGCTGCTCAGAAAAAGTTGATTATTTCATTATATCTTTGAATTTGACCTTGCCAAGTGATGTTCAGATAGAGATTGCTTTCCTGTTCTAGTAGAATACAACAGCCATTAGATCAGCAATTCAGATTTCAGAGATTTTAAGTCACCATGAAGAAAAATGTACAACCAACTTTAACAAATATTTAGTGCAGAGATAGAGGACTCCACCAGCATATGGCCATATGCTTTCTATGTAACTGTACTTCCATTTTTTGAAAGACCCTACTTGTTCATCGTGTGCCACAGTGGATCACATGTATGTATGCATTCTGCCCCAGCAGAGACACAAGCCATGATTGCCAAGCCTCCAATGTCAAGACTTCCATTAACTATAGAAATCTTGCTATCACTTCTACTAATAATAGCAGCTTGCCAGACCTCAGTTGCTTAATGGGCTTGAAAAATGCATACAGCTAATGATTTCCTTGATTTACTGTCTAAGTTGAGGTCAAAAATAATCTCAAGAGATGCCAAACTTGGCCTTTTCAAGGTTTCATGCCTGTCAAATTTTAGTGCAGAAGATAGATTATCAATGCAAACACTGGGAGAGCAACAGCTTGATCTGTACAGTGCTTCAGACTGATTTGGATATATAGACATTTGGATGTCAGCAGAATCAGAAACAGGATGATATGCCAGTTGTGCTCAGAATGGATTCCTCTAGCTCCTGTTCAAAAGGACCCATTACCATCAGTTTACACTCAAATTCATCTTATTTTTTTTCTATTCAAGAACAATCAGACAAACAGTAAAGTAAACCTATCAGTAATGCCTCCCACTTCTCTACAATTAGCTTTCATTCTAAAAGCCTGCTTCTGGCTATATTCACTGTGGGAAAGAATTGCAAATTGCGCAGGAAACCTATTTCCCCTTAGGGAAGGAGTGGGCCATAATTTTATTCCTTAACATTATAAATTAGACTTTTTGTTGCTTTAAAAGTTGTAAAATACATTGAAAATTAATGACATCACTGTTACTAATTGTGAGCCACCAAAATGCAGAAGTTTCCACAGTAAGGAGGCAAGATTCTCAGTGGGACATTACCCCACTGGTAAAGAGAAATTATTCAGGAAATAGCCATGCCTGAGTCAACTGACAGAAAGCAATCAGAGCTTTTCTCCAGCACTCAGAAAACAGGCAGTAGCATAATTGACTCATTGCACTGTTTGAAATAAACCATCCAGACAATGTACAGAAAACATAATCATGATAGTAGAGTCACAAATCCTACAGAATGAAAGAGCAGCTAAGAAATATATCAAGACTAAGGTCAAAACTAACAAGACACTGACATCACTGACAGATTAGATGGCCAGACTGGCAGAACACTAAATAATGATGCAGCTGCATTTAACATAGCACATAATAATATTATTTCACTTTATGAACCTGCACTCAAGAATTACATGCACTCTTTAGTCTGTTCATGTACGTACATAAGGGAAGATACAAAGATGATTTATGAAAAGACTACACACATAGTCCATGTGAGACGAGTAATGACCTTTCTGGTTAACCTGTTCCAATGTATCACCACTCTTAGAGAGAATAACTTGTTCTAGTATCCAACCTGAACCTCCCCTGGTGCAACATGAGGCCATTACCCCTCATCCTATCAATGTTACCTGGGAGAAGAGGCCAATCCCCACCTCACCACAGCCTCCTTTTAGGTCACTGTAGAGAGCAATGAGGTCTCCCCTAAGCTTCCTCTTCTCCAGAATGAACAATCCCAGTTCCTTCAGCTGCTCCCCACAGGACTTGAGCTCCAGATGCTTCACAGATTTGCTGAACTTCATTGGTAGGGAATTATGCCACCAGTTTTTGTTGTTATGCCAGAGACAGCTGCCCTGGAAAACCAGAAGATGAGTACTATGGCTTTACTCTGGAAATGGTGATGATCAAACTAGAATCTCTTTCCTCAGTACTGCCTCTTTTTGCCCAGAAATATATATACATGCACGTGCAGTTTACAGTCATTCAAGTGTCATTTGGATGTTATCTTTACATTTTGCGGGATGTAATTATTTTTCTATGGCTTTCATGATCACAATTTTAACAATTAACATGATGAAATTAGATGCTGTAGTTCTAGTGCTGAACTGTGCTGCCTGTATTTCAGGTTTCCGGTACAGTTTTAGATAAAAATAAAACTGCATTTTTTTTCATTAATTGAAATAAGTGACACTAAGTACAATCTGGAGTAGGACACCAGTGATTTTGAATTAACATTAAATGGGAAACTGTTTAATATCAATTGTTATTAAATGGGCACATTAGCATTAAATTAGTGCTAAATGGCATAAACAAACCTTTCCATTAAGCATGCCAATATTAAGTGTATTCAATCTTTTACAGTATGGGCCATTCAGTCTCAGGTTCCCTCAGAAGGAAGATGCTTCTTCATAAATGGGCATTTATCTTGTTTATGCCCCTTTAGCTTTCAGTCCCGTCTGATTTCTGTTATAAATATTCAGTCGATAAGACATTCTTGTAAATTTTGCTGTGCATTTATTCTATGGATCCTGCCAACTAACTGTCCTTTTCCTTGAATCTTTTCTTTGAGCTTAATTTCACACACATATCATTAGTTATTTTTTGCTGTTCCACAAGATGAATTCACAGGGTTTGATATTTCTCCAATTTAAATGAGGACCAACTGCTGGTATCAATAAAATTGTGCTGCATAGGGAACAAACAAATGTAGAAAAGGTCTTTTCTTTTTAAATGTCTTTTTAAAAAGACATTCGGTGCCAGAGCACACTTCTAAGTTATAAGAACTGGCAGCTTCTAAGATTCCAGAATCATTTTAGAAGTGAGCTTTATATGAAAAAAAAAATGCTCATATTGGAATATTTTTCGTTACTGGAAATCCTTGTCACTAGCTGCACGATAGATAGCAGTTCAATTGCATGCTGAGTGGGGTACATGCCATTAATTTTACTCAGATGAAAGCTTACAGGAAAAACTATTCATGGTGAACATATCTGAGAACTGAATGTTTTAGTTAAGATAGTCTTAATGAGAAATTATCTCATATATTATCATATATTATCTCCTCAGATTATCTCTTTCGTCTGTTTGATAATCTGAAGTTTTTCCAAAACCTTGGTTTTAGGTATGAGAGGATAAAGCTTGATATCTCATTTATTTATAATGAAAGAACCGTGGTTTTACAGTCACCAGATTAACTTTAAACAGTACAATAGACAAGAACTCCTGGATTGCTGAATCTCCTGCTTCCCCAGAGGCCAAGTCTTTAGCTCAATGAACAAATTTATCTAATTTTAACATAAAAGTTACCATGCGAGACTCTCAAAAGAAGCACCTATGTGTCACATCATGAGTTTGGAACTGAAGTATCTTCCTAGAAGGGAACAAAAGACATGTGTAGTATATTAATGAAATAATAGCATAAATACGCTTATTTTTTTAAAGAAATTTTTCATGTTCCACATCTCAAGAAAGGGAGTTTCATAGCTTAAAATTTATTTTTCAGTGAGTTTGTGAAAGATCCAGACTATATTTTCTTGTATATATGGGCTGATTTAAAGAAAATAAAAAGCGATTCTTGTAGTCTGCAAGCACTGAATCTTACTGAATTGTCTTCAGAGAGAAAGCAAAATAGCATTATACAGGAATTTTGTGCAAAACAGCTTGTCCTCTCTTTGTGAAGTGGCAGTATGTTAGAAAACTGATGCGACAGTTTGATGGGTTTCCATGGAAACCGCTAGACTTGAATGCATGGGTGCGCAAGTAAGCTTGCCAGGTGCCCGCTGTTGGTTTGAAGGAGGGAAAAATTACATTTCTATGACAGCTATATAGATTAGCTGAGCAAAACACTTTCCAAAGTGATGTACTTGCAAAAATAGTTAAGCACTGTCCAGACTAAAATTTGCTTGTACTTCTTACAGCAAGCTGTGTAATTTGATCTCCCCTTGAAAATGTCCAGATTGCATTTTCTGCCCACTCACTGTTTCACCCCAAATACTATGGTCATCTGCTGCAAGGTAATTTTCTGGGGGGGAAAAAAAAAAACAAACAAACTCATAACACAACAGGTAGGATGAAGATGCCAGTATTGAAATAGAAGAGTTATTCCCTCAGAGAAAACCACGCAAGCTTTTTGGACACCAGTAAGAAATGTAATAGAGTGAATCAAAATAGGTTTTTTTTTTTATAATCCTTTACATTTCTTACTCCTGCATGATGGGCTATTTTTAAATATCTGAACATAGTCAGGCTCGCAGTTACTATAAACCATCACCACTTTGATGAAATCAGTGTAATACTGAAACACATTTCAGTAATTCTCTAAACAGAGGATTTAACACAGTATTCTTCAAGGGAAGGGGGAACAGGGTGAATTGTACTGGGTGCCTCACACGTACCCTTTCTCAGCATGAGGATGTTGTCTTCTTCAGTAATTCTTGCAACGCACTTAGCATTTAAATAAGCAAAGCAAATACCAGGATGTTGCAGTAACACCAGTCTGTACAAAAGACTTTTGCATATAAGAAATTATGAAGAACCTAAACCATCTGGTATAACTCCAAAGAACATAGTGCTAGGGTAGAAGCTCAGATGTTTCATTGTTTTGTCTGGATCCATGAGCCTCTTGCACAGTTGGAGATGAAAAAATTTTGTCAGTATGTAAGAATCTTCTAACATTTAGAATTCCTGGGAAAAACAACTTTTGAGCAGACTACTTAGATTTTGGATCACTATCGCTATTAGTAACAGACTACTAATAACAGTTAGAACCAGCTAATTAAAAGCAAAACAAAAACAAAGAAACAAAAACCCAACAACACTTGCAGACATTGATTATTCTTTGACTAGAATGGGTATTTACACACTCAACATACATGGAGATTTGCTTATTAGTTTTTTTGCTTAACCTCCACTAAACAGCATCTTTAGCATTCATGTTAGTAATAAGGGACGGTTTTAAAAAGATGCATTTCACACAGCAGTCTCTTGATTATACATGCATACAACCTCATAATAATTCAGTGACTGTCTTTTAAGAACACCAACTTGACAGATATTAATAGCAATACTCAGTGGAAGCCTATACTCAAACATTTTTTTCTTAATTGCTTGCTCTTTCACAAAAGATACCTTTTTGAAAACGTATGTTGTGTTTCTATTCTAAAAATATGTTGCTGTCTTTGCTTTAAATTTTGATCAGGACCTTTCTGAAGAGTCCAGCCACAATTCTTCTCAAGAGTTAGCTACTGATACATACAGCTGTTGTAGATGTTGCTCCTTTTCATGTTACTTCTCTTGCAGATGGGACATTTGTGTTCTATGAGTAGAAAAGGTAGAAGAGAGCACTATCACTGTGCAGAGGTACAGAACAGTCTCCAGGCCCCATAACTGGTTCAGTGCGCTGAGAACAGAACAATACAACAGTTTCAGAAAAGGTACTAATGAGTGTTTTGTACATATGTCCATAATGGCATTTATAGCATTATAGTGGTACTTTTCCATTATTTCATTTGACTAAATCACAGCTTCAGGATAAAACGATGAGACAAAGAGAATCTTGTACAAATGTATTTAGTGTAATGGCTGAATGAGCTGACTCTGGAGAATCTTGCATGTTCAGGCAATATTTTCTTTCTGGGTTTTCTTGACACTAATTCTGTTTCTGGCTTCCTATAATACATAATTAATATGAAAATTAAAGTATGAGTGGAGATCAAACAGAAAGTCACAGTACTTGAACTTTGTTGTTCTTCCTTTCCTGGACCAAATAATTTGTATTACAGTAATGCAAACTCTGTTAACACTAAGCAAATATCAATTTCAGAAACTAAAGACAATACTGGACAAGAAGATGCTAATCAAATGATCTGCAGAAGACTTTTTGGTTAATAAAACATATGCACTTACATTTTTCTGACGACAAGTTCCAAAGCATGAAACTGTTAGTCCCCATCTACTATAATTTCTGATAAAAATCGACAGACAAGAGCTGTTAGTAGGGCCCTCAAACTTCACTTCTTGTTACATACAAGTAAAGACTTTGATAAAGGCTTCTGATAAATGGGAGATACACTAATCTACTGGTATTTAGCTGGAAGTTACATCCTGTGACACTTTCAGGTCAATCAGACAGAGAAAATATTTGCCATATAATGGGGCTGAATACAGCAGCAGGTAACTCTACATTAGGTATAATTACCTCCGTGTCATAAGCATATCAAAAAGAACAGGAAAACATAATTATGAAAACAAGAAGAGAAACACAAAACAATTCTGAAAGAAAGTAGCTCAAAATTCCCTGAGGGCATCTGGAGTTTGAAGAGCCTTGAATTCACATGGCTGTACATTTTACCAGTATGTACATTATCCAAATGCTGTTGTCAAATAAGAATGTCTCACCATACAATATTCCCCAGAGCTTTGTACAGAGACTCTCAAAATAGAGCCTTAGCAAAAGACTCCACAGGCTTTAAATTCAGGCCTTACAGTTTTTCACTCACACTGACACTGGGTACTTTGAAAAAATACATTTGACTATGTGGAAGAAAATCTATTAGTTCTGTGAATAATAATCTGACCACAGTGATAACATTCCTGTCTTTCATGTGACAAGCAAAGAACCTGATGAAGTAATAAATAATGGCATGGACTTCTTGCAAGTTCTACTTTACTTTTGAAACTGCACCATTTTGCGTGGACACACTTTCACTGCAATTGCCTCTGCAAATGAGGAGGTTTTCTTCTGGAAAGAACTGCAATCATGAAGACATGGGAACAGCTTGTATCTTCATGAAAGTTTAAATTGGAAGACAGATAACCTGAATATGGGACACAGATGTAAAACATATATTCAATATGTCTGAATCAATTCTTCAAAGTGAACCACAGCCAAGGTAGCTCAGGAATAGAACAATGAACAGGAGCCAGCTCAGGCTTCTCAAATGCTTTGATTCATCAAATAACTATTCACATACTCCTGGACTTTAACCAAACAACATATAGATGCAGAGGCTTAAAGCAATGTTCATACTTAAACATTGTCAGGTGCCAGAAGTCTTCTAGAAAGGGGGTTCAAGCAGTAGGAAAAGTTGCCCTGTATTCATCCCATCTGGGAGTCATGTATTTTGCAGCAATTTTATAACATGTAAAACATGATTCAGGAGAATAGTTTCCACATTATACGCTTATTTTACTTCTCAATGACACTTCGTAACTGCAGGCTATTCAATAAAATATCTGACTGCAATAGGATTCTCTTGATTGGCTTACCATATCCCTCAGATATGGTCATGGGTGTGCTGGCTGGTTCATCTGGGCCTGTATCGATTAATAATCACGACTACGGCCAGCTTAAGACTAGATCAGATGTTGCTTCTGTGTTCTTAAAACCTCCAGAGATGAAGAGACTCTGACCTCTCGGGTAACAAGTTCCAATACTGCAACATCCTCCCAGTGAGGAATTTTTGCCCTGATGTTTAGCCTGAACCAGACAAGTTGCAATGTGTGACAATTGACCCTTGCTATACATCTGCTACTATTGCTAAGGCTTTTCTGTGACTTTTGGCCAAGTAGTTTGATGCTGTTACTTAGCCTCAGATCCTACCTTCAGCAGACTAGAGTAGTCCGGTAGAGTAGATCCTGATCATAAGTCCTCAACTTGACCATCTCTATTTTCTCACCTTCTCTCTTGAACTGGAGAGTTCTCAAACTGGAAAGTATGTGAAGTATGACTTCACCAGTGCTGAATTATCACCTTCCCTTGGCTATGCCACCATAGGTTTCTGCCATGCAGTTGATAGTGTTTGCAAGGAAAATAGCTACTAGCTCTTACATTTGGCATCCACTGTGACCCCAGGTCTTGTTCAACTGGCAGCTGTTTGCACATTCTGTCCTAAACCTGCTGGTGCCTGCTGCTGCTCCTCCTCGGAGTTTTGGATTCCTCTTTCTGCACTTCAGGAGATTTCTCTTGATTCAAGATTTATTGGAACATAGCTCAGCTGTTCACCATGCTAGGTATTCCCCTAGCTTAGCATCATCTGCAAATCTGCTAAGGGTGCATTCTGTCCCTAGTGTTCAGTAATTAATATTAATACAAGCTACAGGAATTAGTACTGATCAGTTGTTATACCATAGTGTTCCCAAAGCTCGAGTGAGAAAAATGAAACATCTCAGTCAGGATTTCTAGTTGTCAAGAAAGAATAAGTATGGAATGTCAGAGTCCACAAGGCAGAAACATCTGCTGAATAGCTCTTGCTTGTTGCAGCATAGAGTGCTCAAGAGGAGTGCAAAACAAAGGGATAAAAAGACATACTCTACAAGAAATAATAAGAGCAGAACATATACACTAACTAATAAGATATGGATAAGAAGTGGGAAGATGAACAATGTTTAACATGTTTATCTAGTCTACAGCATTTGTGCTCTAGCAGACTATGACCCTGTATGGGTTCTAACTGCAAACATTTGAACTCTTCACTGTGAATTTATCCTCCCCAGTGTCTAGTATTCCTTGGAGATGCCTCAAAAGTAAAAACTGAAAACAAGGCTTCACAGCCTCAGTTCTTTTCACCCTGGTTTCCTCCTTTCAGTTAAAGAATCAATTTTACTGTGCCTGAACAATAATTTTCCGGGTCAGTCAGGACTGATAATATATTGTGGGATAAAGTGTAGTTTTCTAGGAGCCACGCTGAAGTTGCATACAGGGGAAAAGGAAAAAGAAAGAAAGAAAGAAAAGAAACCACCATTTGTGACCATGAACTAACTAATGCATTCCTAGAGCAACTTTCTCATTAAAAAAAAAAAAAAGAAATCAAAAACAGGCTGGAAAGGAAGGTATCAAGCAGGCTATTTTCACTTGAGCTCAAGGTATTGCATCTCATTGAGTTAGAAGAGATCTCCATTCTGGTTGGCATTGCCTTCTACATACAACCTACTCTCAGGAAAAGAAAGCTTCAATGTTCATACTACATCACCTCTTTATTGTAAGTTTGCCATGACAAGGAAATGAAACATCTGAACCCCAAAGGAGGATAGTTTCTATGTTATTATGATGGGAGTGAGGATTTACATGCCTCCAAAAACAGAAGTCATGCATTTTTCCTCCTGAAAGAAGAATAAAATCACCCATGAAACAAGTTCATCAAGCCTAAATGAGGTCTAGCTTGGTTATAAGTTTTACCAAGAAGTATTTTGATGCTGGCCTTCATTTCTGAGATAGCTAACCTACTCTGTGGTAAATTCTGCCAGAAGATGCACAATTTTTCCACTAAGAGGCTCCCATGCATTCCTTAAAAATTCCATACAGACAAGAAAATCAGTCTGCTTCACACTGCATTACTCCGTATCTCCGAAGAACCTCTGTGGAAGGACATGCTGCTTTTCCAGTTTCACAACACTGAATTCTTTCCCACATGTTGCTGTTTTCAGGGAGCCATCAGCGTAGGCCAATTGTACTGCACATATATGCTGAACGTAGTGGCATAATCAGCCCTCCTTGCACTACTAAATTGTAAATCCACATAAATTGTATAGATACAGACAGTTTTCTTGACACCAATTCTCTACAAACTATACGTTCAATCTCTGCTCTCAAGTGAGATAACATAAGACTTGCATACAGTAGTGTTACAAATCACCTGGCAATGCTTTGTGAGGAAAGAATCTTTTTTTTGCTTGGAACTGGTTTTTGATTTATAACTGAAGGTAAGCCTGATACATTTTGTTAAGCATCTCCTCTCAGACTGCGCCAAAAGACCCAGTGAGCACCTAGAGGGACAAGAGGTATAAAGTGATTAAGACTGCTTTTCATCTGAATTTAAATGCATACTGAGGTATAACAGCAACTTAGTCCTTCATTGTAAACTTTGGCCTTACATAAAAAGCCCTGACTAGCCTACAGCATCACACATTCCTCATCAAAAACCAAACTGCAAAACATTTTACCACGAAGAGCAGCTCTGGCAAAAAGTAGCTCTCATCAAAGTGATGATTTGACCTGAAATGCTGAGTCAAGGAAAATCTAAGAAATTCTCTTTTGGCCTCAGGAATACAAGTTCCCTTGATTTCCCACATACAGTGTTTTCACACATTTTTCTTCATCTTCTTTCTTAACCTAGTGTTCAATCCTTCTCTGCAGTTAGGAACATTTATTCAGATGCAAATTACACATGCACATTACACATGCGAGGGAGAACTCATTACCAAGAGCAAAGGGTGGGCTTACATTTGAGTTTGGATTCAGGCTCAGCTGGAAAATCAGGGCACCTTGTGGACTCTGTCCAAAGTGCACTTGCCCCTCTAGATTTGTCCCTCCCAAGCAGCAGTCATAGCAGGCTTCTTTCTTTTGATTTGGTTTCCATCAGCAATTTGTACAAATTATTCCTCAGCTAAGTCTACGCAGTACAGTACAGTTGCACATTAACGCATGGGTTCATTTCCTTGCAGCTGTGTGCTCAGCAGAGGTTGGTCTATAAAAGCTGCCATCAGCTATTGTCAAATAAGAAATGAGAAATGTTATTAGTGGGAATTGTGATTCTTTTCTCCACTAGCAATGAATCAATGCTCTACTGCTTGTTTATTGAGTTACAGAATATTGGCAAAATGCTGCCATTATGTCCAAAGAACATTCTTTCAAAATTTTTATGACTACACTGCACCCGCTGTAATTGTGTAAGTGCAATTCCTCTGGATTGAGACAACCTGTACTGTGGGGTGTCTCACAATTCATGAGCTAAAGGAGTGAGAAATCTCTTCACTGAATACAATGGGCCAGCAAAAGGAAGCAAGAAGGCACAAACCACACAAGGCTTGAGTTATGGGCTCTGGTGTTCTCTTCACTCTATGTTTCCATTCTCATGATGCTGTATGCCTGGCTCTAAACGCCTTCTCAAAGAATCAGTTACTCTCCCTACCCTTGGAGTTTCTCCCAGCAGGTTCCTTTAGCCCCTGCTCCCACCAAGTCTCAGTCCCTTTCTTGCATGACTTTTCTGGTCAGCCAGTCTCAGCTCCTGCCTCCATTCTGTCCTTTCTTGGGAGGCGCCGAGAGCATGGAGCCACTAGGCTGTAGCTCAGCACAAGAGTTAGGGCTCTCTTTCCCACATATAGGCTTGCTTTTCTGCACCTATGATGTTAACACAGGAGATTATGAGCATATTCCTAAACACAGATTACCAAGGACTATATGAAATGCAGGACTAGCACTGAAGAATATACTGCAGAGCTGACAGATTCAATCTCTTGAATAGTAAAGCAGTTTCGCTCAGCTAATTGCAACTTCTCAGACTTTGGGTATGGGAATGAGCAGGCTTACTGTGGAGTCAATGGAACAAGCATAGGCAATTCCATGGTGCCCTATGAGCCTTTTCTGTGCCTTCCACTGGATACTGTGTACTCAAAGCCTCCCATCTTTCCTGGCAGTCCCTCCCTGAAAAGGAATCCCAGAGTCCTGATTACTGTGATCACTTCTTCCATCTCAGAGCTCTTAATCAAGCTTTATGGTTCAAATGGAAATGGAAGAAAGAGCCTGAAGAGCCTAAAACTGTGTCCATTCTGGCATGTTCAGCTTGCAGGAGGTGAATGGCCCAGGAGAAACATCCCTTGTTCTGGATACAGGCGGGGGATTTTCTTCCACTAGTCTGGCCCTGCCACCAGGGGCAGAACATGCTGAACATACAAAAGGGAAACTGGCATTCATCTGGGGAACCAAATCCAGAGGAATGAAGAAGTGTAATCAAAGCATCTGATGGCTGCTCATCCAACTAATTAGGAATTGGGTATGTGACTACAGGAAAACTGAAAAGGATCTGAAAAGAGTAGTTCCTGGATGAATTCCTGCCTCCTGAAGGACAGTGAGCCTGACATAACAGGGTAAAAAGCAGACCCCACAGCAGCTTCTGAATAAGAAATTGGGTTTAAAGATGGCCTTCTGGAAAAGTAACAACTGAGGAAATAAAAGATATGGAGAGAGAGATTTTTTCAGCTGTAAACTCATTTGCTGTTCCAGATGGTGGCAGAAGAAAGTCACAATAAGATCACAGAGTATTTGCATCCCTGTGCATTCAATGTTGCTTATCTGCTACTTACAACTGACTTCCTTATGAAATAAAAAATAAATAATTTTAAAAAAAAAGAAGACAGAATCAAAGCTGCAAATAAGCTGAAAACTGTTACAAAAGTAGGTTGTTTCTTTCAGATCTCATCATACCTCATCCTCCCCCACCTCTTCCCTCGCTACTGCAGTGTGCAAAATATTATCTTTTTCCCTAAATATTCCAAAATTTACAGCTGCTTCTGGCATGGAACTAGAAACCTACAGGTGAAAGTAACAAATCAGGAGTGATCGTGCAAGTATCTCTTCCCACCAAAAATCATCTGAATGATATGGAAGGGTAAAGTGACAACAAGGCTCTGTCCTGGTCTAATGCCATGGTCCTGCAATCAATGAAGTGACTCCACCACCATAAAGAGGTCCAGATCTACCACTGAGCACTGACTTATCGCACTTTCTAACTATTGGGGCTTTGTTGCATCATGGAAAAGAGAAGCTCCCTTCATTTCACTAACTCCATACTGCACATTTTTACATCAAAACAGTATTTTTGTTTTAGGAATACAGCAGTCTCTTACACCACCTGTTTACCCACCAGATCCAGGCAGAGGAGCAGGCCAACTGGAGCCATGATATTAATAGTTGTGAAGAAAAGAACATTACCACGTCTAATACAGTCATGAACAGATGGCCTCCTTGCAGCACAGAAATCCTTCAACCCATTTTCAGGCTGTAAAGTTCTCTGCGTCACAATAAAATGTACCAAATAATGACTCAGGATGCTTTGCTTCCTTTCCAGGGGCTTGTTCTGTCACAGAAACAAGTTTCCTCTTTTCCTAGCTGTTTAACTCAGTGGCTTCTCTTACACTAAAACAGATTTATCGTCATATTTTTTCTATTCCTAAGCCTTTCACTTTCTTGTTGAACGTGAGTTCCTCTGCTCCATTTGAGCTGCCCTCCTTCAATCCTGAGGTGTCTGTGAGAGACCCTGCAGATGCTGTAGCTTGTGGCAGAGCCCTTACAGCAACAATTCCCCCGTTCCCTCCCACCTCCATTCCCCCAGTGCCTGTGAAATCTCAGCAGTTAGGTCTTGTCAGGCTGCACTAGAGCTTTGCATAGCTTGGTTTGAAAGAAGCCAGACAAGGTGAAAAGGAGAAGAATTTTTTCCAGCTCCTCTCTCTTTTGACAAGTTGACATTTTTATGTGGAAAAAGATGAGAACATGAAGAATTTTTTTATTATTATTTTTAAGTAATAATTAGAATGAATGAGAGACGGGTTAATCACGTGGTAGCTGAGAGGCAGTGAATCACTGCTGGCATGTGTCATGACAGAATCTTTGGACTGTGTTAAAGTGTCATGCATTAAAAGCCCTGTGTACCCCTCTGAGTTGCTTGGTGATGTGCTGAGCACAGCAGCTATTCTGACACAGGGCTGAGGACAGCTCAAATGTTTTTAGACTGTCTTTAAATCTCATTGGCTTCCTGGTAAGTGTATGCACCCACTACAGCTTTAAATATGACCTTGGAAGGGCAAAGTGTAAGGCAAAATCTGTGTCAGGGTGTCCTCAGAGACTGTCAACAGCTCCAAGTTCCTCCATGCACTCTAGTCTAACAAGTCATATCCTAAATTCCTTGTTTTCTCTGTTCTGAACACCAGACCTTCTACACAACGATTAATAGTAGCAGAAACTTTTGTGCTGTCTCCTCTCTTCTCACTCCTACAATTTCGTATTTAGGTTGTTGCTAGTAGATGTGGCTGCCATTTTTCCAGTGTCTTAGAAAACTTTGCACTACCCAAAACTCACATTATCATCTTTCTTTTTCCTATAGCCAAATCCCTTTACCATTGCTTTTGTTGGCTAATATCACCGTAATGTAATTCAGTCATTTACCATTTAGTGCATGTCCATACCATCATGGAACTTTAACCTAGCTCAGATTATCTGGTTTTTTAGTCCAGATACTGGAAACAATCTAATTGTTATTCCTGTCAGTAATTAAAGGTGGGCTATAAGAAAGAAGGGGACAGATTCTTCAGCAGGGTCTTTTGTGATAGGACAAGGGAAAATGGTTTCTAATTAAAAGAGGAGAGATTTAGACTGGATATAAGGAAAAAAAATATTTTACAATCAGGGTGGTGAGGCACTGGAATAGGTAGCCCAGAGAGGTGGTGGAAGCCACCTGTAGATGGTCAGGCTGGAGGGGCTCCAAGCACCTTAATCCAGCTGTAGGTGTCCCTGTTCATTGCAGAGGAGTTGGTCTAGATGGCCTTCAAGGTTCCTTTCCAACTCAAGCAATTCTATGAGTCTACAATTATAAACTGACACTAGAAAATTTGTCCATGCAGGAAAGTAACTGAAGAGCTGCATGATTCTGTGATCAGATCATGAGATACTGTGATTAAACAGTTTCAGGCATCTATATGATATTTGCAATGTGCAAAGTAAAAACAGCTGTGGGGTACTGATAAGCAGCCCACATATACATGTACCCACTCCTTCCCATGCACCTTACTTTGAAATAAAACAAAAATTCTGCACAAAGTTAAAGGACACAAAACAGAAAACAGCAGATAATCACACCTCAGCAAGTTTTGTCCATTCTATAAAGCAAAATACAGATTTCATTGCATGAAAAACATATGGGGCTAAACTCTGTGCTGAAGTGATTCTCACATTGTTCTTTCCACCATTCTACACCATGTTTTGAATTTGTGGTTGACTGCACACTCATGTGGGGGCTGTAATTTCAATGTCTTAATTTTGTGACTTCTACCCATTTAAATTCTCATCTGCAAAGCTGCACGCAACTTGACCACAGAAAGGTCCCCAAGTCAGAAACGTGGCATTTGCACACTATCAGTCAAAGTAGCCAAACTGCAGAATGGCAGCAGCTTGACTGAAAGGCAATAGCAAAACAATAAGAATCATCCCAGTCCTGTCAAACTGCCATGCTTAGCCAGACTGTTGTTAACAGGGCTCTGAAAAGGGCTGGCTAAAGCAGTGGCTAGAAGGCAGATCTGTCTCCTGGTAAAGAAAGAAGATGAGCTGCATTTCTTGTAATCTAAAACACTGAATTTCCTAACTTTTATGATTCAATCAATTTTTTGTTGCAGAGAATAGGGGATGGAGAAGGGGAGGGAAGAAGCTGAGTAGAAAAAAAACCTTTCACATTCTTCCCTTCTTCGGTCAGTCTGGTTTGGTTTATTTTATCCTGACTGTAGGAAAGGATAAAGCAGCCTGCCTTAGAACTTGTATAAACATTATTAGTAGAAAAGGTTTTGTTTGTTCTTCCCTTCACAATCAAAAGTTACAAGATGTTAACATCTGCTGTCCTTTTTGAAAAAGCAGAGCACTGTCTAATTTCTTGACTTTGCATGGTGGATACAGCTGTACCTAACAGTTGTTGCTGTTCAAAACACCTGGCACCAACACCTGGTACAAGAACTGTCTGAGAGTAACAACAAGCAGTCAGTAAAATGTTGAAGTAACAACACCTGCACTTCTGTCTTTCTCCCCCCTCTCCATCCAAGGAAATTCTAGCATTGCTGTCAAAATACAGATTCCTTAATTTCATTACATTCAAGTATTTTCAAGTATCTTCTTAACTACACAGAGATTTATGAGACAAAAGCCTTACAGTACTTGTAGGCTCAATCAACTTTTTTCAAGTATGGTTGGTTTCCTTGACACATGAAGCAACACCATTCCAAACCAACAAAACCTGTCCTTGGAGACTTTCAAGGTTAGGCTTGGAGAGGACTCTGAGCACCCTGATCTAGCTGTGGATGTCCCTGTTCATTGCAGGGGAGTTAGACTACATGACCTTTAAGGTCCCTTCCAAATTAAACAATTCTGTGATTCTATTCTATGACTCTATGAAACTGGTCCACATTGCAGCTTTCCACAGCACTGTTACTTTTACCTGCTACAAACCCACAGGACTTTCTAAGGCAGCCCACTGTTGGCCCTACTCAAGGAGAGACAGCACTGACATTTGAGTTGCACACTCAGCTGCTCTTGTTCTCTTACCAAGCTCATCCGTGTACCCAAGGCACCGTGCAGCCTTCAGAGCTGATCTTCTGTGATGGGAGCACCTCTTCTGCTCCTTCTCTTGGCCGGACTCAGGCTCATTTCTGCTCTCTCTGATAGCATATATTATCCTTTCTCCCCTAACAAATTCCCAGTTCATCTCCCTGCTTGATCCTCAGAGCTCCATTTTTAATTCCCATGCACTTTTCCAGAATGTGGGACATGAGTCTGCTTGATGCCACTCAACACTGCTTGGGTATGAGTGCTGGAAGCTCTGCTTCTGCCCCATGTAAAAATGACATGAACAGCACTGAAAAACAGGGGCACTGCCATGTGAAACTTGGCCAGATGGATTTGCCAGCACTCTGCACATCTCACTAAACAGTTTTCTCTGCAGAAAAGTGCATCCATTTTCAGGTCTAAATGAAAAATATTTTACCCAATGGAAGAATTAGGCCTTCTTTCCAATGCTTTTATGTAAGCTACTTTGGAGGAGAGGCATTTCCTTTCCTTTATTCTGTTTTAGTTACCCTGAAACTGTGCTGTGCTTGATTGAAGTGAAGCAATTGGCTCCTGAAGCACTGCACAAAATGGTTTCTAAACCTGGAGCTCAGCAGAGAAAGAGTATGAGAGCCTGAAGAGGTTCGGCTGAAGTATTTTCATGCTTCTGTCCTCCCTAACCTGCACCATCAAAGAAAAACTCTGCAAAGCAAAAAGTTGCAAAATAAGAAAGTGTTAGAATTATACTGGAATAATTCCACTCCTAACATATTTCTGGAGCATCAATTTTATCCCTGGATAAAAGTTATTATTTCATCAAAAAGCATTTGTCTGGAGTCAGTTTGTGCAGCTTTAAGGCTGTCCTCCACTCTGGAATAGTTACTGAAGAGAGATTTGGTGTTTTTTTCAGTAGCCATTATTGTCAATCACCCACACCACCACGAGAAAGAAGAAAATCATTCACAGCAAGAGGGAACTCTGGTCAATCCTAATCAGATCATCCTAATGTAAGTTAGATTTATAGAGAAGTTCTGCTGGAGTTTAATTTTTCTTTACTGCCCTTCACTGAGAACTTCAAAATCAGAATGTATTTCCTGGATAGCTTTCATTGCCTTGCTTCCAGGCTAGACACTGCTGCTAATCCATTCCTATATCAAATATGGACAGGATTCAACAGTCACATACACAGGAATGGGTAAAGTGGCTGAGCACAATACAAGTGTAATTGGCTCTGATGTGATGTAGTGTCAGTAAATGTTACGCATTGATTAGCATTCCAGGGCAATCTGACTGCTTTCCTACTTAACTGCCCATACAGGATGTCAGTTTATGTAGGTATACATACAGAGAAAGCTTTTTGGTTATTCCCTGATGTGAATATCAGAATTAAATGACATTGAAATGGGAAAATGATGTTGAATACAATAAAGTGCCTAGGATGGTCATGTATTTCCTTTACTTAGAACATAAAGTAAATTTGCTAACTCAACTAAGGCTTTATAAGCACAATATAATGACTTGCAGAGATATTTTTTCCTAAACATTGTCTCAGTCCTCACTTGATTTTTCAGTAAAGGTATCAAGGGACAGGACAGTGCCAGAGGCAAAAATAGGTTGGAATAAACCTGACGGCAAGTGCAATAGGGAATTCCAGGAGGAAGATCTCAGCCAAATGCTCCGGATCAGGGAACACCTGAAGGGATAAAACGGAGCAAGAAGGTGCCTCAGACAGAGACTGCCCCAAGCAAAGACCTGCAAAACACTGTACAGTGTGTCAGATTCCCTTTGGAAAAAAAATAAAAGTAGAAAATGTCTTATGCCTAGGTGGCATCTAAACATTTTCTTTACTCCCACCAACAGATGATCTTTTCTAGTCTGTCCCTTGTCAGTCGGAGATGATGGCATGATTGAGAGTGACAGTCAGCTTTGTGCTCACTGCTGAATGCCTGGGAAATCACAGCTATGAGACTGAAACACCCAGAGAGGTGGTGGATGCCCCATCTCTGGAGGCACCCAAGGTAGGCTGGAGGGCTCTTGAGCAATTTGATCTAGCTGTGGGTGTCCCTGTTCATTGAAGGGGAGTTGGAGTAGATGGCCTTTAAGGGTCTCTTCCAACTCAAGTTATTTTATGATTCTATGATTTTCCATGAAATATGCAGTGAAAAATCATTTCACTATCAGATATAAATACATCTTTTGCTCTCATCCATGCGCACAGTAGGCCAGCTGTATTTTTTCAGCAGTGACCAAAGAGGAGTGCTTCAATTTACTACCAGTCTAACAAAAGCACCTGAATTTTTCCACTTTCCCAGAAAGCTCATGTCCTCTTCAGCAATATATAGATGCAGTAGTAAAATTTTATTGTTTGCTCATGTGTTCACAGTACTTGCCAGACCCTTTCAGCAGTCACTGGTTTGCACTCACAGTACACGCTTTCACTCTATAAAATCAACACAAGTTCAAATTTTAAACACACTATATAACATTTTTTAAAAAGAAGTAAGAAAAGCACATTCCCTAGACAGAAAGGCAGCTCTCCGTGTTATATTTCAGAGTAGGCAAAATAGTTCACTGTGCAAGGGTGTTCAATTGTTACTGAAATTTCCCAGCTTACTGGAATTGAAATAAAACATTCCATAACTGATCAAAATACCTGAGGGCATGATCGCTCAATTCTTCTGGTTGTCAGCCTCCTGTGTAGCTCAGATTCCCACATAGCTCTGTGGAAATTCAGCCATAAGAAAAAGTCAGGGAGACTCAGAGGAAAAAAGAAAAAGAAAAAAAAAGAGAGAGAGAGAAAGAGAACTCTCAGTAAATCAAGTGTGAAATGCCTTCCACTGATACAAATTCAGATTATAAATAGGTTCACTCTGAATGCACAGATGCCCTGCTTCCTTTCTGGAAACAGTGTGGCTTGCTGGCAAGAAAATCAAAATAAATAGCTCATTTATGTCAATTTCTGAATCTGAAAATGTTGTAATTCATGCCATTTAGGCAATTCTAATAGCTTTACAGAATCAGTTAGTGATAGAGACACAGCTCATGCCAAACTGCACGCGTCCTGCTGAAAAACAGGCAAGATTTCACTTAAATCCCCACAGGAAGGTGCTTGTAATTAACTTTAATGAGGAATCTCTCCCATGCAGAAGATCATCTGCCTCAAAAAATATTTGTGAAGTAGGGATAAATATAACAGCTTGAAAACTAGCATAAGGCTGATATGTGACATGTCACCATGCCTGTGGCAAGGCTCTCTCCCAGGCTTAGAAGAGAGCAGGGGAAGAGGAAGAGGTTGAAAGGTTGGCAGCAGTCCTCACCTTTTTGCTTTGCAGCAGCAGGGCACACTACTTGGTTCCCCAGGTGCGTCTTCAGGCATAGGTCTGGGCTGTCTGCTTCATTTGCTCCCCTTGAGCCCCATTTCACCTTTCTCCCTGACATCAGATTGTTGTTGGAGGGAAACTGAATAACAATGCATGTGGTGAAGGTAAGTGATTTGATGGGTTTATAAACACCAGAAACATTACAGAAAATCTTATAACAAGCAACCAGGTAAGAGCTGGAGTACAGCTAGCTCTGCATGCTGCTTCCATCTGGCCAAAATTCTTTGTGCTCTCATTGCTTTCTGTTAGGTCTTCAGAACTGTTAGTCCCCCTGCTATAACTAATACATTTTGCCTTTTTCTGCACTGAAGAGGATGAGACTGTTAATTACTTTTAGGGATCAAACATCAGCCCAGCTCAAAGAGAAGTTGTCAGTAAGTAAGACCACCAGAACCTGGTGAAAGAATTAGAACAGGGCACATAAGACAGTGTCCAACTCCTAGACCATGTCTAACGCCAGCTCATCAACTAAACCTCGCAGACTTCCTAAAGTCACAAATAACAGCAGCTTTAAATGTGTATGAGTAGCTCACTTAGCTCACTTTTGATCATTTCAGCATGTCTCATACAGCACAATTCTTAGCATGTTGACCAGTTTGTGGAACAGAAGATCTGAGTTTCCCGTTCTTCTGCTACTCATTCACAAACCCCCACCCTGCGTAAAGCCGCTTCTCTTTGCTACCCTCTCTCCTATATATTTTTCTCCTGCTTCTATGTACACAGAAGCAGTGCTGATGGTTCCTTTACCTCCTATGTCTATCTGACCGCTTCTTGAGCTGGAGCTATTGGGTTAGGTTTCCAGCTGGAATAAGTTTCCAGCTGGCTTCTTTGTCTAGGTGGTAGTTGTATGTAATAAGCATTTCTGAAAGTCAATAACAGTATTCTACATTTAGTACATTGAATACATGAAAAAATATTGCTTGCATATGCAGTGTGTAAAACAGACATCTCCAGTGCAAACTTCACTTGTGCTAGCTAGTGAATGGACTTTCTGAGATAACATTATCACAAATATCTGATAAAGAAATTAAACATTCTGACAGGTGTATCTTTGGGATCTTATACCGCATCCCCACAGTCTCCTACTGGCAGTGAAAAGACTTTGAAATCACAATAGAGAAAGAATAGAGATCGAAGACTGAAAACATTAGCTGTATTTCTCTTCACCACACTACTTCATTTCATAACAGTCTGCTCTTTAAAAGGAGATAAAAGCTGTGCCAAATGGTGCTTGTAAACACGATGTCACTTGCAGAGAAACCTTCCCCTGGGATGCTGTAGTTGGGTAAAGGAATATCCCTGATTAGGTCAAATCCAAGCATTTTCCGGAGAGCCAAGAGTGATTATGCATCAAGCTGTCTGAAGAATTGCTTAGGGCTCTTCCATGCCAGCTTCTTGGAAAGACAATTAACATTAGCTTTTTTTTTGTGAGTCATGTTTTCTTTCAGCCGCATGGAAAAAAAATAAGAAAATAAAAACGAGCAGATTTCCTTCTAAATTTTTTCAACACAAGCAGTTAAAGGGGAGTATGGACATTTTTAATTTAGAGATCATACAGATGAAGTGAATGAGTAGAGAAGAGCTTCTAGCTCCATCCCGCGACTACTGAGTATGTTTCATGGAGCAGCCTCTCCTGGTGAGGAGAGAGTAGACTGCAAGTAGCTTGAGAAAGCATAATATGTTATGACAGAGAGCAGAGCACTGGAGCAGAGTTAGCTCACCGAAGAACAGCAAGTTAAATTCCCTAAGCTCTCGGTACAGTATGAGCCTGACACATTTAAGTCTTCCCTGTATGTTTACACATACAAAATATACTAAAGAAGCAGAGTTTATTTCAGCTCTCTGTTCCAAGCCAAAAGGTATCTGGAATTCATTCTCTTGCCCATTAAAGTCTCTTGATGCAGAGTATTAACTGTTTTGAGCAGTACCCTGTCTAATTTTATGAGTTTTGCTTAGTGAGACTACCTGGCAGACTATAAAAAACAAACTTCTCAGAAAAATCTGCTTTCTCTGGCAGTGCATTGCAAGCACTATATAAGTATAGGAAGAATACATATCCTGTTATCTATACAGCTTTCCAGGAGAAACCTCTTTGAAACTGTGGACCAAGCTTGAAAGCTTAGTTTTCTTTTACTTCATTTTCCTTGGACATGTCGCTGTGAACTTGTCATTTCACACATGTAGGGTTCATTCAGAAGTTCTCAACTTTCTCCTTTCCTCAGCTTTACTCTCTGGTTCAGCTGCAGGTTATCCCTTTTGTCACTGCAGTGGAATGACTGCACCAACCATATCCACAAGTTGCCCAACTCCATTACTACCACATGGCTGAGGTTCAGTGTCTTTTTCTCTGAACACATAGCTGTGATTTCTAGGAATGTCACTTTGGTACTTCCCAAATGACAAGCTGGTTGACACTATAGAAATTCAGATTCTTACACATAGAATTGTTTCTCTTTCCACAGATATGGTATGAAGTGTGCTTTCAGGTTTAAAAGCAGCTTTATATTCTGCACTATCAATTGCTGGTAGAAATCTGTGTGCAATATCTTTTTCCTATCACTTTCTCAATCTCCATATGCTTCTACCCTTGGTTTTGAGAGTCTCTTCTTTCTGCCATCTGACAATGTAAGAAAAGGCAGGAAAGGTCACAGAGAAAGGCCATTCTCCTAGAGCTCTGAAGATCTGAACTGCCTACACTTGTCAGAGAGCTGGAGATCTGTTGATTTTATAGGACCGAAGCCAAGTCATTTTTTCACATTTGTGAAGATACAGGTTGAAATCCAGACATCTCACAGGAATGTGAGATGCCAAAATGGATGATACTTTTCTTGAACTATGTACAAAAAAGTACTTAAAGTACTTCCACGGAGACTAGCATCACATAGGAACACGGTCTTTTGTATGAGATATTGATAAGAAGACAATTAGCAGCCTTGACTTGTTGCTGCTGTTTGATCTGCATATGCAAGTCCCTCACAGAAGCAACAGTTAGCTTACAAAGGTACCATTGCATGCTGTGCTAGATATCAGGCTTACCATCCCTGAGGAAAGTAGCACAGCAAGTCTGTGACCATGATCTTGCTTCAGGTGCATAGTACTCTTTGGGTTATGATGACAAAATTTCTTGAATAAATTTATGTAATTCAGTTTCCAGTTTCCTGCTCACTTGTGCACAAAATAATCTCTGTATTTATTACTCCTGCTATTGTCTTCAAGGATAAAGCCTGTTCTTCTGTTTTCCTTGGTTTTCTCCCAGCACAGATTGAAGGCTTCAAATACAGTCAGCAACAGAGTTCTTCCATCACTGACTGAGCCAGGCCAAATGCTGAAAATCAGGTGCTTTTTCCAAAACACATTACAGTGATGGAACATTTGTTTGCTTTATGATTTCTCATTTCCTTTTGGCTTAATCTTTCTGTCTCACCTCTCATGCTTTATATTTCAATGAGCTGTTTGTTCAGAGAAGCCCCATTTCACAGTTTCTGGAAAGATTCATCCAATTTTACTCATAAAACCTCTCCACAGGTGAAAGTGCTGTATCAGAAAAGCAAAAGCTGCACCAGCAAAAATTATAGTTCATGGGAATTTGTGATTCACACCCAAAAACTGAAACGTTTTTAAATTATTCCATTCCACAGTGAACCACTTTTAAAGAAAGGAAAAAAATGAATGATGTGTGATTAGAAGTTTGCCAACTGCCCAGACCTCCCCATTTCTCCCAACAAGTCACATCTTTTGGAAACTACTGGTTGATGAAGCAAACTCCAGTCCCTATCAGCTCTGATTTCCTCATCAAATACCATGCCACACTCAATCAGCTGACTACAGAGGTTTAAATCCGTGCTACTGAAAAGATTACTGCTGTTCTGCTTCTTGGCCATGTCTCACCATTTCCAAGAACTTTCAGCGCTAATTGACAATGATTCTGGCAGGAAAAAAAAAAAAAAAAAAAAAAAAAAATTAAAAAAAAGGTCAAATTCTGGCTCAGATCTCAGATATCTAAAAAACAAAAAGGCTGTATAATAAGTTTCTTTAACTCACTGTTTGTGATGGAAGCAAGAGTTTTCAATTGCATCTGATTCAAAAACCACAAGTCTGCACTGATTTTCAGGTTTTGGTTTAGATTTTTTAAGTTATCTGGGGGTACACAATTAAAGTCTTGCAATGTTTCTGCAAGTGATTCTGAAAAAGATAAATATGACAACAACAATCCTCACACAGTTAAGAAATAGGACGCCCAGAAGTTTATTTGAGTTCAGGACTGTTCAACCTGAAGAGAAGGACTGGAGCGATCTTATCAATGTCTATAGATATCTGAAGGGAAGGGAAAGAGGACAGAGCCAGGCTCTTTTATATTGCCTGCAGAGGTTATAGAATTTTCTCCTTAGAGATCTTCAAAATTGACTAGATGGACATGGTTCTCAGTAACCTGTGCTGCATGTCAGAGGTCCCCCTAGAGGTCCCTTTCAGCTTCAAACTTTCTGCAATTCTGTGATTCTGAATTTATTTCTGATCCAAAGCTGAAGGTTTCTCAGGGTTTTGTATTGAGGATACAGCTCATCTGGACCAGCTCCAGCTTAAAGTTCAGAGTCTGATATTTCTAATTCACTTGCTCTACACGTTCAGAAGAGCCCAGCAGGGAATATTCTCAGGGATACTGGGAACACTAAGGTTACATGGACTCAATCATGGGTTCTTCAACACAACTGGGCAATGAGTCCCATAATTCAGCATATACTTCAGTTCCACCAGTAGGAAGTTCAGTCCCTAGCAGCAGTAGTCACCCTAGCCAGTCTACTGACCTTGTTGCAGAAAAGAGGAGGGGATTGTTTTTGTTTTTGTTTTAATATACCTAGTGTACTACAGCCATATTTAAAAAAAAAAAAAAAAAAAAAAAAAAAAAAAAAAAGAAAGAAAGAAAAAAAAAAGAAAAAGAAGTAATTTAAAACAAACTTAGCCTTTCCTTTCAGAAAAGACATGGTTTGGCTTTGAAATGGTGCTGTAAAAACAGTACCAACTTGAGACATGTCAAGAAAAATGTGACAAATTTATCACCCCTACCCATCAGCTCTGGCTCCTGTGCTTAATTCAGGTTTTCTGAAGCCATCCTGACAGTGCCTGCTGCCCCAGAGCAACAGCACAGCCTGCCAGTCATGGCCTTCAGCTTCCATCCTCTAATGCTTACACCTCCCACCTGTCACTAAAAGCACAGATATAAATACATGGTTTTGTCCTGGCAGAAACTCCCACATGCCAGGCATTTGGCTTGGAGCTCCTATCATGTCAGCAGCTGATATGGGTGTAGGGGGAAGAATGCCTGTCTGACAAGAACTCGCCTGTGCTGAGCAGAGCGAGTGAGCAACTGCAATGTGAATAAGAGGGACCTGTGGGTACTGTTTTAATTTTGCAAAAAGCTTACATAGTCTCTTTCAACTGAAGTATTTAGAGATTTTCAGGCCTGATCAACCTTTCACAAACGCAAAGAAAAGTTGTTAGGTTACCAGTTTTAGGTCTCTCAGGAGATGCTGAACATACTGTAGGACGAAGCCCTAAATCCTTCAATGGGTGATTCTAGATAAGGAGTCATTCTGCAGAGCTATTCCCCAGCCATCCCCTTCTCGCTCCACAGCCCGTTCCTTCATGCTTGTTTCCAGGAATTACCGGCCTGCTGTTGGGAAACGTGGCTTCGCTCTGGTTCCCAGCACAGCCATGAAAGAAGCAGGGGCATCAGCATCCTCATGTGCATTCATCTGGGGAGAGGAGCTTCCCATTACACCTGCTGTGCCTCACAAAGACTGAGGAGCACAGCAAGGGCTCAGCTCCCGCAGCCTGCCTCCATCATTCTCCTGAGCCAAACCACTGAACAAAAGCTGAGGCTTTCTCTCTACCTCACTACAATCACCAGGGCCAAGAAGGAGGTGCTGAGCTCTCCTGTTTTACCTCTTTCCTGCTCTCCAGTCCCTTTCAGAGTTGTGTACTACCTGGGCAGTCCTCCCTCCACAATCTGTGACAAAAAAGAATCACACTGGGTCATTTGCTTCCAAAATAGAAGATTTTAGTTCATTTGTCTTATGCTTTTTGGTCTCTGTTATCATGGTAAACACCTCTTATTTTTAAAATCCCTAAATATGTTTGAAGTGCTAGCCTTGAATATTGCAGCTTGCTGTCTTAATGGGAAGGCAAACTACAGGTAAAACTTAGAACAGCTTAATATCCTTCATTTCCCTAAGCTCCCTTCACAGCTAGCAAAGAGGGAGGCCCTTCATGACATCTTTCAGATTTGTTAAATTAGCCTTCTACTTGGAATCACCTTCTGAGCAGACTTGTCATGCTCCATTGACTACAGGGGGAGCCTAAGCACAACCTGAGAGACTAACTCTCCACCTTGTACACAAGGTTGGTGGGTACCTCACACTGACAAATTGCTTAGTAGTATTTGAATTGAAGGCATTAACTGAGAGCATACTACTGAAGTACAGTACAAAGCATAATAATGGCTGCTAAATTATTGTTGTCATTGCTACCTCTACTAACGCAGATGTGTATTTCTGGCTTTAAGGTTAGAGTGTTTTCTACCTCTCCATCTACTTCAGAGGCTTGTAGCATAAATTCTACAAAGGAAGAAGGTGGCTGTCTTTTCAATCTTTTTTCCATTTGTTTTTTCTCTCCATGTTTGTCCTGCTTTTTTGTGCCATTTTATTGTGACCCTGATTCTAAGGTTGCAGGACTGAAATATAATATACTTGTCTTCTCCTTCTCATGTTGGGAGATAAAAGGGTAGCTTATTTAGGGAGCTTTCCTGATAAGACAGCAAGTAGCACTGATGATACACAGGCTCAGCTCTAATTCAACTACTTACAGAACAGTCTTTATCACAAGAGAATGTTTTGTCTTTGTGACACTCAGTTGTGCAGGCAGCTTTTTGGAACCATATCATCAAGGAAGGACAATGGCAAAACAACCAATTTTATACTTCAGTTTAGCTAAGGACAAACGATTCTGGTCCTGTCTGGTTTTTTACTCTGGAAAGGGTCCTGTGGAATGAGTAGGACTATCTGCAGCACATAAAGCAAAACTTCATAAATTGTTAGAGGACTGAGATTTTATATGGTTGAAGATATTTATCTACTATATCGTGAATGTCAGGACTCCAGGCTGGAAATTAGCACCTTCACATTCCATCCAAAGTATATGCAAAATCAAGCCTTAAATTCAACACAAATTTTTTTAATAATATCTGACCTCAAGACGAAAGAAGGAATGCTTGGCTTTTCTTTCAGCCTGTTCAATCAGGTAACTATTTTGGAAACAGAGTCCTTATGCACCTTAGTATGGGCCCTTTTTCATTTTCTTTCTCTGGCATGCATACCTAGGTTTTTGAAAGAGAGAGAGAGGGAGAAAGGCATACAGATAAAAAGACAGAAGGAAAAGCAGAGATAGACATGGGAAAGAGAGATAGAAAGAGTTATAAAATAGACAGTTATAAAAGAAAGAAGGAACAAGAGAAAAATTGGGAGGATGGAAAAAAAGAGAATGTGAGACACAGATTGAGAGAGAGAAGGGAAGAAAGAAAAAAATAAAGGAAAAAAGAAAAAGAAGAAAGTCCAATAGGGACAAGATTGATAGTGTTATTTCTCTTTATCCTCTACTTTAAGTGCTGTGAAAAGAAAGTGCAAGTGGATCCATTCCTTCAGGCTGGAGATTTCCTCTGCATTACAGTCATCCCAACACAGCCGCTGCATTGGACTGAAGCCCACAGCGCACCCCCGAGTGGCAAACAACCACACTTGACTTTTGCTGAGTCCCATGAGCACCTGTGGTGCTACTAATTAATAACAGCAATACAAGAACTAATACAGTAAAAAAGTCAGACCTTAAGAAATGAAAAAGAAATATATATTTAATAAATAATTACATGGGTGCAGAAGTCTTCTATTATCAATAACAGACTTCTGAAATTGTACATCAGGGTTAAAAAATATATAAAAAATCATCCTGTATTTCAAAATGTAATAGTATGCAAATTAATTATCACTTATGGAAATATCTTTTCACTCTCCTCCATCCCCCGCATACTGCTTTTCTCTTTTACTCTCTCTCTAGAGCCCCCCAGTAACACTTAATAACTACTGTATAGCTATCAATGAACTGAAAATGTTTATCACTATGCACTTTCTTATCTTGTTATATATTTGAGAGGGAAACTAACTGGTCTTGAGAGGCATTATCTATTGAACAAGACAAAAAAAATTGCTACTGACCTTTTCAGATCCAAGCTATCATCTTTTGCTCCTGGGGTAGGAATGGAAGGAAGCAGAAAATTAAAAGAACTACAGTGCAACTAATAAGAAGAGACAGAAGAAATGCAAACAAAAATATTCTTTGCCAATGGAGACAATAGTTTCCATGGTGATTGTATAGCAATAAGACCATCTATAACTGCAGAGCTATTTTTGACACTGTGTAAGAGATTGTATGTGTGTATACGCATACTTGAGTGTATTCGTGCATGCAAAAATGTTCGTGTGTATGCACATGTATAGTTGTAATTTCAGTAAAATCTCGTTTGAGAACTGGTCACACACATAGTGGCCTTTTTAAGAAAGCTTCTCAGAAAATGATGAGAATTTATAACAGATTTGTGTTTCACTATAAGATTAAAGAGTTCTGTCTTTCATTTGGATTTTCCTAGTGATGACAAGTACAGGCTAATTGGTAAGATAATCTGAGAGAAGAAATCTGCTAAGGTGGCTTCCCTTATCACCATGAAAGAGAACAAAGGGAAAGAGGTGAATTAATTTGCAGGAAAGCTTCATCTTGAACATGAACACTTTATTGCTCAAAATCTCCATTCTGAGCAAAAATTAGATATTGTTCTGTCATTTAAAAGGCAATGGATGAACAGTGTCCTTGTGTGTGTATGTGTCAATATTATGCATTCAAGTATTAATTACAATTCTACCCTGTGTAAGGCCAGAGGGATGACAAATTGAAAACTGATTCCTTCAGCTTTAGTAGTGTATAAGTTAAACTCTGTAGCTTTACAACTCTCAAAGAGGCTTCCACTCTGCCAGTGGTACTTTTGAAGGGACATCTCCCACTCACCACCAATGCTCCTGCTTGCATCCATAGAACCACTCCATGAATGACCACTCACAGAAGTTTGGAGCACAGAGTGGTAGCATCAGAGGTTGAGCATCTTCTGCATGATGGAGAACCATTCATATACCCAAACATAGCAAAAATAGGCTATGTAAAGACAGAGATTGCCTTCTAAGACCCACCAGAAGCAATTAAGACAACCCAACAGAAAACAGCTGACTCGAAAGCGCCTTGCAAAACTTGTTTAAGACCTAGTCAGTAAATACTGACTTTTGCAAGGGTAGAGAGGAAATGAGAAATCAGAGACCAGTGTGTGATAGAGCTCTGGAAAGCTGAGGAAGACTTGAGATAGTCCTCAAGCAGCTCAGACTTACTGACAAGATACAGATAGCTCTCACTTAAGAAAAAGAGCATTGTAGAACTATTATTTATTATTTATTATTTATTACTAACCTAAAAATGTAACTAATTGCTAAGAAGCATATAAAGAAGGAATTCAGATTTTCCTTTTGTAATTAAACAATGGTAAACACTCAGTCTTCTTTCCAAAGGTTTTATTTTATTCAGTCTATTAGTGATTTGAAGAATGCTCTATCAGTTTTCATATCTTATAAAAGCCTACTTTCCCCCAGACAATTTTTGAAGATTGTGTAAATCTCCAGTCTTCTAAGTGCTATGGAGCATCTCCCTTTTTTGACAGTGAGTGACAGAAAACTTTTGTAGGGAAAAATTCATTCTTTCAAAATTTTAACTAATGGTTTGGCACATAAATAAAAACAGCAAGAGATTTGAAAAAGAAATGAGATTTAGGAAAAAGAAAAAAAAAAACAAGGATAATGAAAAGACAAAAAAAAAAAGAGATTAAGTTAGCACACAATGAGCATTACCTGAGTTTCCTCATCACTTAGTATAGTCCATTAGTATAATTTAACACCTTTGCTCTACTTCTGAGGCTTAATCATCTCTCAATAAACATACAGCCATTAACGTCACTGAGCATAACAAGGCTCACTTTCCCCATCACTTATCTGGTAGAATAATTTTAAAATAAAAGATTCCAAACTCCTTGTATATGTAACCCATCACTGTGCCAATGTTATACCAAATGAAACAACTATAATGAAACAAACTCATTTTTAAGCTTTCAGTACTCCCAAACCAAAGAGTCGTTTTCTGCTAGAACTATATATCATCAGGAATTTAGTAAAACAGAGGCACACCACTAATAATATTAGGAATTTAGAAATTTCTGAAGACTTTGACGGTTGCAACAACCAAATGATGACACCACGTTTCAGTGTATTAGTTTATTTAATTCTTTATCGCCACTAAGAGCAAGTAAATTATGTTGATACAATTGGTAAACATATACATTCGCTAGAACCTCCCACAATCCCACAGAGCTAAGGGAAACATTAAGGATGTTACAGGATTAATGCTTTCATTCTATAATATGGATATATGGCTTTCATACAAGTTTTAAAAAATTGAAAAGGTAACACACTACTAGCTTACAAAATCAATATACAAACTGGAAAAAATAAAAGAAAAAAAGGAACAGCATGAAGAACATAACCCATGAGAAGATATATAGAACTGGTTTAATAGATATATACAGAATTAGAAATCCATTGAACATGATACTCAGGCTTTAATTTGTTACTTTGACTTTCATTTCTTCTTTTACTTAGCACCCAAACCACAGGTATCAAGAGGATTTCTGTTTTGTTTTGTGTGTTTTTTTTGTGTTTTTTTTTTTAATTTTTTCTTTATTTTTTCCTCACTCTTTCTTTGCAGAGAAAAAGCCTTTTTCTTCTTAGGTTTCTATGTTCACACTTAATCAGTTCTTCCACTTTGAAGCTTTGAATAAAGACCTTCCATGTTCTTATTGTGACAGAAGAGAGTATCACTTTGATACTAAGTCCTATTGGCCATTTTGTTGGTGTGTGTTTGCATTTTCCTTGGGCACAGCTATCCTTAAAATATTATGCTGCAGAAGAGAAGAAATCTGACTCTCCAGCCTATATACTACTCTTTTATTTTAAAAAAAAAACAGAACACAGGCCAAAATTTCTCTCACTTCTGCTTTAGCTTTAAAACATGGCAGCACCAGTTGTGAGTCACATTTTGAGTTATGGATGCTCTTTTTTTACTTTCGCTTCAACGTACATGGATCTTTGTATACATGCAATATGTACGAGTGTATATTTAAAGATGCTGTGTTTGACTGACATCCTGATGATGTGGTTCCTAGCTGCAAGAGGCAGCAGTAGTAGCCTACATTTGCTGCAAGTCCCTTCAGTGAACAACACAGTCTCTGGACTACCAGAGCCATTTTCTTCAGCTGTAATAACCTAGATGAGCTATATAATTATAATATAAGAAGTGTAATGAATCACCCATTGAGAAAAGTTAGATAGTGTCTGGTTGCCAAGCAGATTAGGCTGAGGGAATTCAAACAGTGTAATTAATTAAATGAAGTTGGCTAAAGGTAAAACAGCTCTGCAGAGGCTATTCATTTTCCTAGCTTTACATCACAGTATTCAATGCTAAAGTTTTCGTACGGTCTTTAACTTTGAATGACTTTCCAAAATAGGAACACTTGGAGAGTCTCTGTTTCATTTCATCAGAAAAATCACACACTGGACTCACGCTTTCAGTTTCATTGTGATTTTAGATATATTACTTACTTTTTAGCAACTTGTGACATCAAGATACTCCACATTTAAATGAAAAACTGCAGAAATGAGCACAGCCCTACCAATGTGATAACAAAGAATATAGCTGAGTTCTCATGTTTTCCCTGAAATATCTCATTTCTGCTCAGGTCAGAGTGATGGGGCCACAAGGCAGAAGAGTGGCAGAAGGGCAACCTCATTGTTTTAGTCCAAAAGTTTTAGTCCAAAAGTACATGAACATTTCTGTTGCTATGAAAAATACCATCCAGACCTTCTTCAAATTCAATTATTCATGGAGTTTAATAGGGTCGTTCCACACTCTAATTTGCTCAGACAGTACTCACTATACATGAAGCTCTATGCACCATTTTTCTTCCCTTTAATCTAAAGGTATAAGAGAATGCATTGGGAAATTATCCAACTTCTTGCTCTGTTTATGTAGCTAAGGGGCTCTTCTGTTTGAGAGTAGCCATTCTTTCATCACGCTCTCTACTCTTCATTATATGTGATGCTTTTTCATAGGAAGCGTCACTCAGGTTGAGCTATGACAGAGCAAGCCGCCTTCCCAACAGATACAGAGAACTGATTTCCTCATTCTTATATTACTTTGTTTACTGTCATCTTCTGATGAACACATGTTCACTGTTTCATTTATTTTTAATGTTAGAAGGTCACAGTAAGAGATATCAGATGGTACAGGCTTGCTGGGACTGTTTTACAAGAAGTCAGCAGGTTGTGGAGGATATATCCTTTAGTATTAGGAAGGATCAAAAATGTCTGCAGTTGTTAGATGGGAGGTAGATTGCCTTAGCAAAATTGTTGAAAAACCTACTAATACTATCAAAATTAGGGGTGAGCGGTGGAGGACAGGCAATAGGTGCAATCTGTCCCCATACAGGAGAGAATACAGTCAGAACTTTGCATAAGATGCTCTCCTAGAGAGTTTTAAAAGATTTAATAAGAGATGTCTATCCTCATTCATATGCTTCCCCTTAGTATGAGATTTTGGGAGATGTAAAAGATTATTGTGTCATGTCAGAATGGTGTATCTGAACAATATTTAGCTTTGGAAAATCAGGAGGTTTACATTGTTAATGTTGTTGCAGAGCAATTCCAATAGCATCTGAGTACAAAAAATATGTTCATGCATAGGAAAAAAGAACAGACTCCTAGACTGAGGGAAAGCCAGGTTGTCCCTGATGGATGCCTTCTTTTGAGAATGGAGTGGGACTCCTCCGTAATTTCAATAACATCCAATAAGCGCCTATTTTTCATTAAGGCAATAATAAAGCAAAGCCAAAAAGCAAATGTGACACCAAGTAATCCTGCCTTCCCTAATCAAAGAAGCAAGAAAAAAAAGTTTGCGTAAAATGCTCCTGATAGTATTTCTTTCTTCTTGACATTGGCCCTGTGAACAATGCTACATTGTCTGTTGATATGTTTTATAATTATTACTCTTGTATATCTGCTTATTTTTCTCCCTTTGAAAAAATAGTACCAGTAGTAGTATGATTAGAAGATGAGAACCAGAAATTAGTATTTACTTGAATGTACAGCAAATGTTTTCCCCTCCTTGGGCCTTACCTTAAAACATAACTTATGCTATAGTCTTGCTGCACTTAGTAGTCTGTGAAACATGCCAAGCTGACAAGCAATGATTCTCTTTCAATAGGGGCACTTCTGCCAGGAGACGTGCTGAAGTGCTAAAATGCCCCAGTCCTCAAATACTGATTTAAATCAAGATACAGACAGCCTAATTGCTTGGAAGCATGGCTCAGCTTACTTAGAGGAAGTAGTGGGAGCTATACACAAACTACTCTAAATTTAAATTTGCTGAAATCCAGAGACTGGATGCAGAATCTCCCTTTTCTGATGTTCAGCAACTCATCTCTCTCTTTTCTGAGCACTCAGAACTCCCAGAAAAAGGCTGCCAGTAAAGTAAAGTATGATATATATACATTAACAGTAAGATGCAAATATAGACCCAGATGTATGTGGTTGAGAGGTACAGAGGAAGTCTTCCTATTTCATGCCCTTTGCTCACAGGACTGTTGTACTTTCTGCTGGTCCTAGTCTGATGCTTTGTTTGTATGATTGTTTGATTTCTGTAAACACTCTCCACGGACGCCCTACACTACCACTGTAATAATGGGAATTTGACTGACCTCTTTCAAAAACTATCAGGAATGTTTGTTTTGCAATCCAGATGGGCAGTTAATTGTAAGGGACAAAAGAAGATGGAAGAAGTACAGGGAATTTGTTTTCTTTTTACTCACAAAAGTAGAAAACAGAAGTCGTATCTAAGGTTTGCTAATGGAGAGTCATACTGTAAGTCTCAGCATCTATCTCAACTCCTGCCAGCTCCCTGTGAAATGTGGACTAGATTAACGCATGTAAGACAATGATGCAACAGTGTTTACGCTCAAAGCTGAACTACTTCAAGTGAACTGATGTAGATTTAGACAGACAAACCTTTGGTGAGTGAAAAAGCTTCTTCCTCCCTTTGTCGTCAATCAGATCTACCAATTCATTAGTTCAAGTCTGAGGCATAAGCAAAGGCAGACCTGATCAGACCATAAAACAAAACAAAACAAAACAAAAAACAAAATGAAAAAAAAAAAAAATAGCACCCAGCATCACCCAAATAAAAGCCTTTATGAATTGCAACTTGTCATTTTGGGTTTGGTCATTGCACGTCCACCATATCTGGGACATTAATTGTATCACTGTCTCAGGTATGTCTAATAGTATAGTCAAAATAACAAGGACATCAACAAAGACTGCAAAATACACCCAAGCAGTCTGAGAAATAATTGTAACTAGTCTATCCTGAGCTATGTGCAGCCTGGCTTCAGAAGGGTTTGGGAATGTCTACAGAAGGACTTGCCTCACTGTGAGTCCAGATCAGCTATAGTCCCCATGTGAGAGAATAAAAGAGGACAAGCTCTGCTTTTTTTAATTTTTATTTTCTGCTTAGAAAAGGGAAGTGAGAAGATAGACCAGTAAAAGACTCTGCATTTCTATAAGCTAATTCCAAAAGAGCATTGTGATTTACCCAGATGATTGCACCCTGATGCAGTTTCACTGAAATCAATGAATATCTGCTTGAGCAAAAGGGAGACTACAGGAGACTTGCTGTTGACCAGCAGGCAAAGCCTGGGGCCTACACCAATGGTGAAGCTTACTTCTTGCTCTTGAAATGTAAGGTTTACAATTTTCAAATGGTGATTTTTAAAAGAATTTGAGCATTGAAATCCCATAGGTTTCTTCTAATGTATCTGGTCTGAATGTTTTTTGGATTGTAAAACAATCTTTTACCTGACAATACACCAACTCATTGGTGAGATCTTTTTTTTCCTTTGTGACTTTTCTCAGGACTCATAATCATTTAAAATATTTAAAATCAAACAAACACGAAAACAACAGGTTTTATATTTTCTTTCTTTTCCTTTTTGAGTTAATAATAATAAAAAAAAAAATTAAAAGAAAAAAATCTATCTTTATGGCTAAGATTTTTCAAGGTGTTCTTACTTATTTAAAAATGGAAAAAAGCAAAAGGTACCATCTTGAGATTTTCATTCTGCTTTACTTATAGACGAATAAAACTAAAAATTAATTTCATTCTTATTTGTTTCAATTCTCATAAAATGTCCCTTTTCTGGTCAGAAATATGAGCCATCTTAGACAGTTTCCAAGCTGATTTGTTCTGTTACTTCCCAGTAGACATAATGTCTTTTTTCAACCAGCTAGAGTTAAAATCAACTCAGAAGATTCCCACTAATACAAAAGAGAGTTGGGTCAGGCAGAATAGCAACAATTGCAATTAAATTTTTATGTAAAAGATATTCTCCATTCTGGAAAAAAAAAAAAAAATTAAAAGGGAAGGAAGAAATAAAGCATGTTTGTCCTTTTGCAGGTAAAACAGATGACATTATCATTCACTGGTGTCAATACGGTAAAAGAGGAAAAAGAGTTTTGCTATCCTGCCACCTAGATATTTTTGTAGAAAGTATCTTTTCTACAAAATCCTAAAAATTTAGGACCATGATATATCAAACCACTGAAAGATTTTACAGTTTTTACTGCCAGGAACCAAGAAACAAACACTACTGTTTTTTACCCAGACTATGACAGTTAAGAATAAACATTCATCACACACAAAAAAATTCTTTGCCTGCAAATGCTCAACAAAATGCCCCCATGCTCTCCTTAAACAAATAACTTCATACAGTTATCCTGATGTGAAAACAACTTAAGAAACAGTGTTTGTTGTTTCAGATATACGGTTCTAATTTTAAATATAACTGCACCCAACCAGATTCCTGCATCCACACAGAGTATCACTGGGTTAGGCAGGGCTCTACACAGGTTCAGATTCTGCTTGCATGGAGTAGTTTCAAGACTGAGACCTACAGCAAGACTTGAGAAAAGAAAGTATTTTAAAAACCTCTACACTGTTCAATATGCAGTAGACAGAATTTTCTCTAAATGAGTTTGGAGTCCTTTATCACAGGCCTCTAGAAATTGTTGTTAGCGTTATACATTAAAAATACTGAAGTAATAAAAAAGGATATTTTTTGTCTGTTTGCTTGTTTCCTTCTATGGTACCATTAAGCTATAAATAATTTTAGGATAGAATGCCTAGGTATAAATGAAACTGTTAACCGATCGTGTTTGCTGATGTCCCTTTCTCACATTGCCCAAGTCGGCTCCATTAATCCAGCATCTTCTCTTGTTTCTTGCCTTCCTTTTTCTTCTTCTTGGATTCTGTCAAGACAACAATAACCACAAACAGTCAGCATCTAAAAGTCCCCGTAATAAACTTCATCCAATATCCCTGAAAGCTCCCTTTTATTTCTCTATACACATAAGAACAGATTTTGTTTCCTGAGCAGAGAAAGGGGAAACTGAATGAAATGAATATAAAATGAACAATTGAGAAGCAAGGGAGAATGGAAATGGGGTGCATGTCTAGTTCAGTCCCTTCCTATCTGAGCACGACTCTGCTTGGCATGCAGAGCACCACGTCAGGAACTTGTTCCAAAAAACAAGAAAACAGCAAGTGGCTCCTGGAGAAACCAGGTCATGGCTCAGCAGAGAGCTGGAATAAAGCTCTGCACACACTACCCACACACATACCCCTCCCTCGCTTCCTTTCTATTTCATTGTTCATCTTTGGCTTCCTCTGAATATGAAGGCAACTCCAGAGCATGGTAAGAGCTCACTTGTTTCTTCAGCTTCTCCATTGCCAGCCCTTCCCTATTTGTTTGGAATAAACACCTGTGCACATTTGAGAGGCAACAGAGGTTGGGCATGATCTGTCGAGCTGATTAGTACCAACAGGAGAGCTTGCTGCTCTGACTAATGTGGGGTAGGTAAGGGAACAATGTGAAGATATAAGTAAAAGTGTATATGTTGTATCTACAATAACTTCCACCATAATAAAGGGTAATGCTGTGCTGTACACGGAGAAGAAATTGACAAAGAGGCATAAAAAATGAATAAAAAGTGAAGGGAATTAGATACTTTTGTCCCACATATAATCATGTAACGGGGCAGTTAACAACTCCGAGAGAATGAATAAATCCTCTGAATATCACTGAAATGAAGAAAAACAGAGACTACAGAGAGATGGAAAATGGTTTTCTGTGAAGTAGTTGTCTGGAAATAAAACAGTAAGTTGTAGACTCATGTTTGCTTTAACACGGGTTTCACTGATAGACACTTCCTTCCTTTGAATTCTGCCTTTATTCCTTCCTTCTCAGAGGAAAAAAGAAAAAAAAAAGTTTATCTCAGGTGAAGAGGTAAATTAACATCCATCACCCTGAATGAATAAGTGAGCTCTTGGTCTTTAAGGAGGTCTTCTTTGTGAATACGGTTAATTTCTCCTTACCCAGTTCATGTAACACAGACAGTCAAATAGCCATCAACTCTGGTAAAACTAATTTATTCTACTAAAGCCAAAGAAGCTCTGTTGATATCCTTCAGATAAGAATAAGGCTAAAATACCTTAGAACAAGAAGCAATTGTTTTCAGTTTGAAAATGTGAAAATTATTTTTATTATTACTATTATTATTTCTCCGCCTGTTTGTGTGAGTGCATGTGTATGCATGCCTGCAGCCTGGAGCCATTTCTAGAACCTGGTATTATTTTACAAACTATCATTGCAAAATGTCATTTTTCATTAAGTTAATACATAATTTGTGTTCAGCTGAAGCTTTCTGCTTTCTTTTTCCCTTACTATCTTTCTGTGTCTCCTTCCAATCTCTTTTACTCAAGTCTTTCTTTAAATTTCCCATTATATCACCGATCCTCCTGGATTCTGCACTGCATTTATTGGCCTCTCTTTCTCTCTCCCTTTTCTATGTTTTCTGAGAAAGAAACATTTTATCGAGACAGCTGTTTATCAAGACAAGCACTAGGATTTGTAAAATTTTTCAAACCTGGCACACACAAAAAAATAAAAAATAAGGCACTCTATAAGCTTCAACTGCATTCACCTACATTCATGAAAAGGGATGTATGAATGTGGGCTGACTAATAAGAGTACACTACCAAAGAGAACAATATATGCAGCTCACTCTTGGGATGATGTCACTTATTACCAGGAGGTTTTATTCAGCAGTCATTACGTGATCAAATCAGATCGCCGTCTCAAAGACTATGCCTTGCACTTGGCTTAAGGTCCCAGCTTCATGTCTGTGTCTACTTCTCAGTGAAAGGGAGAAGCTAAACTTCACTGTCCACCTTGCAATAATCAATCTGCAAATCACACAAACTTCCAAATCCAAGAACAAAAATCCGAGAACAAAAATCCGAGAACAAAATGCTCCCACCCAGGAGGTCATTCCTCTCACATTGATAGTACTCACACTGCCAGATCATAATCTTTCCGACAGTTTCCCTGTACTCATGCAAAGCACACTTACTCCATGAAATCACATGTAACCTCAGAGTTGTGGCAACATAAAAAAGAAAACAGCTCAAATATTTTGCAGTCCTTAGGCTCTTTTAAAAACTCTACCCTAGACATCAATATCCATATAATGACCCATCAAAATATTGCTATTCATACTGTCTTGCACAAGTCTGCTCACAGCTACCCTCCACCTGCTTTTACTGTTTTCAGATTATAGACTACAGTATGTCCATAGCTAACTGCAGAAAGTTGCTTTAGATGCGTTTTGTTCATGTTTTCTCACTGCTCAGATCTTTGCTAACATTTGTGTCTCTTGGTCTTTCACTGTCCTCATGTTTATTCACCTTATAATGCTGCCTCAACTTTTATGTGCTTTAGAGTCCTCTCACAAGCCACACTGTGATCTATGTCACCCTGATCACTTTGCCAGCATTTCTCTTTCCAGGCTAGCCAGCCACTCTATACTGAAAGGGTCACCGTGCCAGCAGTGCCAGCCCTGACAACACGCTTGAAAACCCTGAACAGTTCACAGTTCAGTGCCAGTTACCTCAGAGCTCAGCAGCACTATACTCCTGCTATAGGCATCTATCAGTTAAAGGGCGAAAAGATCCCCACGATACACTACCACCAATAATCCCATTCAGATTCCTACTCCATATAAGAAAATTACCAAAATTAACTTCACCTTAGCACAGATTGGATGCAAGACCATCTCAGGCATTTCCTTCCAGGTTTTTTAATGTGATCACTGCCCACTGTCAGAATCTGCAGTAACTCCTTAAGCAATGCACACTGAAAATAGACTTTATGCTAGAAAAGCCACTATGCCGCTTTCTACATCTCACTGATACCACAAAGCAGCTTGATTTCAATGATTTTTGGGGTTGTGCCAGAAGGAAGAACGAAAAGGAACACAGTGAACAAAGTCTACCTTGGGCAAAAGACTACCATCTGCAAGAACCCTGGGGTCAACAGCAGCCTCCTTCACTTCACCTACCTAGTTAAAGCAAAATCTGTAAAGACGGAGCTATGACCCTGAGCATTGGTTGTGTATTAGATACAGAAAATGTATGTGCTGCAGACAGGTGCTACCAAGAAAATGCAGTCACTACAATGAGGTGATTGAAATTGATGAAAGCCAGGTTCATGCCAGACCATACTAAATTTTTAATCTGAATTCTAATTTTAATCTGAATCTACACACTGCATTACCTGCTTCAAAAGTAGGTGGTTTGATATGTTTAGTACTGAGTCAGACAATTACTGGAGGTGTCTTTATGAGAGGAGGGAGAAAGACAGAAAGCAGGATCATCATCTGTGCAGTGAAAGGAAGGAGACAGATAGATGTTCGCCTGTTGCTCTGAGAGCACTATGTGATATTGCTCCAGCCAAACTATCCTTCCACCTCTGGCATGGCTTAGCACACAGCAGTTAGCTATAACTCATCCAGGCTTCCTTCACATCAAGGAAATACTTAGCTTTACTACCCCTATATATCCTTGCAGCAAAACAAAAGGACCAGGAGAGTGAGCTATGCATAGTCCAGAATATTAATGAGAATGGTAAAACCATCCTTAATTTTTGTGTCTGTTTTATAGCATCTGCTTTCTGCTGTCCCTCCCCCTTCTTTCTTATCTCACAGTGAGAGAGCTCTCGTGCAGCTGGAGGCTAGAATACTGGACCTGGGCAAATGCGAAGAGTAAATTCAGAATACTTTGTTCCTGCAGAGAGCAGCAATCAAGCACTGCACAGACATCTAGCTCCCTCCAGAACTCAGAGCACTTCTAGTGAGATAAAAACACCCACATAGCATAGTACAAATAGTCCTGCAACAGCCAGCTGTGTTGATGCACACACACTTGATTTTGTAATCATTCAACAACCTGAACAGCCTTATCTTTATGAACTGTTCATAGGATTAAAAGCTAAATTGTCACGGGCCCAATTCTGCATGAAGACCAAGAAAAATGCAGCAAATTTAAGGCGAGGACTTTACTGAGTAAACAAATTAATCTGATAAGGAATTTGAAACGGCAGCAATTCTCCTTAAATAACTGTCTTTATTCCGAAGCTTCATTCTTACTGCGCCTGCAGTAAAGGAAAGTAATTATATTGAACAGAAGCCACGTACGATGTGAAGCCACTACTAATGAATAAGGTACAAAAAGGAAGTAATTGCATTTTAATGGGAGCTAAGCACAGAAAGTCAGGACTTGCATGTATTTATTTTCCTTTGTTATGAAGAAGGTAAAAATTCACCATGGATTGCTGAACTCCTCCTATACGTGAGATGAAGAAGTGCCCCCAAAGGTTGTAAAAACCCATTCAAAATTTCAAAAGCTGTTAGAGCTAAGCACTTCAGCACCAGCTGCTCTGGACACAGTTTTCTCAGTACAGAGGAAGACAGGTTTCCTAAAGAGCTCTCCCTCTCTTGCTGGGGTAAGTATCTCAGAGCATTTGATTACTGTGGTGGTGGTCATTGAGTACGGGGCAGTTCTCAGCTTTGAGGAAACCAAAGATTTTACCCCTTGGTAAAAATAAATAAATAAATAAATAAATAAATAAATAGAAATAAAAAATATTTTTAAAAATCACTGTACAGGGATCACTGTACAGGGCTTCACCCTGCTCTGTAGGAACAGAAGCAGTAATACCTCATGATTTCCATGATTACAGAAGCCAATCTGTTGATTCTGAAATGCCACTTAAATGTGGTATTTTTTCTATTGCTATAGAAAGAGAAGCATTTACTTAGTCCAAATCAGTTTAAAAAGTTTTTAAAAAAACAACAAACAAACAAACAAACAAAAAAACTATGATAGCAATTTTGTTCCAAAATGAATTCTTCTTACAAGGCTCTTTGAACAAAACAGAGTTGTACCAGATAGAAGTAAAAACAATACTCCACTAACTAAAACACTACAGAAGGCAACTCTACAATGAATCAATGACCTTGATGTGATTTTTACTTTCTTAATGTATTACAACTGATAATATCCCCTACACGTAAGCTCTGCATTTAATCACCGCCTTTTCTTGACTATAAGTGTTGCTCTGTTTCTCCAAGTCACTCTTTTCCAAGCAGGGTTTGTTCTGATTCTCACTTTGCTCAACTTACATTCAGGGTGGCCTTGAATTTGTTCCCAGGTGAACACAGCATGGACCCAATTCAAACTGAAAGATGGAGCCGCAGACATATGCCAGGAAGATATTATATGATGTGTTATCTATAGGGGAACAACTAGATTTATACTGGTTACAATCAATTTATCTTAAAAAGAAATGGACAAAAGAGTCATTTGTTGAAAATGGATTTCTAATTTTCTTCTAATTTTCTTTTATTCTGAATCACATGTATCAAAGCCATTAAATTATTCAGAAGGTCACTACTGCTAAACTTTTCAAGCAATGTCTGTTTTGCACTCGGTGACTGCTGAAGGGGTCTGTCTAACTGGAAGATGGTTTCCAGAAGTGGGTTACTTTGTTCTTCTGTTTGCTTCTTCTTATCATCTGGTATGTTTGCTTTGCTGATTTAGGGAAAGGACATTCTTACTGTTCTTTGTCATGTTCTACAATCAGCACAAGAGAGACTCCATCTCGACTGGCTCTTCAGCTGTCTGTCTCAGTGGTACACAAGATCCATCTTAATACCCACAAGACAGGTGCAGGAATAGACTGATACATTCAGAGTTTACTCTGCATTCACGTGTCTACAGGAGACTGCTGAAAACAAAAAGTAGTAATAAGCTCTTTGGAGTTTGGCATTTCCCTATATCTTCAGAGAAGCAAAATGCTAGATTGCAGCAGTTCATACGTCAAACTGAGACCAGGAAACAGCTGTTCTGCAGAAAATTATTTGATATGCACTGTGAATACAAACCTCATTTTATGTAGTTGGCATTTGAAAAGCAGACATGCACATTTCTCAGTTGTGCTCTGTGCATCTGCGCCAGCCTAGTCTACCGTCAGGGCAAGGGGTACAGACTTTGCTTTGGCCAGTTCTTCACGCTGAAGAGTCGCCTACAAAACTTTTGCAGTAAGCCCAGATAGGAGAAAGGATATAGAGAAGGTGATGTGGAAAATAAAGCTTGAAAGGAAAGGAAGTGAAGAACTAGAAAAGGGGAGGATAAAAAGGAAGGAACAGAGCTTTCTCTCTGTTTCACTGCTGGGAACAGTAATGAGTGTAAACATTTGCTGATGGCATATCTTTTATCACAGTAAGTCCCACAGCTTCAGGCATTTCCACGGCTCAAGGGCAGTGACTAATGCCAAGGAGGCTGGCCTGCTCCTCCAAGCCAGGAAAGTGAAACAATGAGCATGTAAGAAAATTGGCACACAGGGCTATTTAAACTTTCTCCCCAGAAGGTCTGTATTAAATACCAAAAGAAACTCCTGCAGGCACGAGAGGGTTAAACGAGAACATTTATCATATCCAGTTTTTCATCTTATTAGTTAGCACAGAAAAAAAGCATCTGGGATACAAACCAGAAAGTAAGAAACATGGAGGTCCAGGTTTCCCATGAAATTTCACTGTGTTTTTCAAAATCACCTGTTAAATCTGTGGAACAACTAAAAATTGAAAACTACTTCTCTTAAAAATATCTTTCTTCCTCTCTACATGCATTTACTGCTCCCTGGAATCTGGGATGCGTGAATCAGAATGTCAGTACAACTGGATGAAACACTCAAATTATTTGTCCAAAAAGTCTCATTTTCCAAAGGTACAAAAGCAGTCTTGAGAGAAGCTACAGGGGAAAGCTTTCAAGAAACATAAGGAAGGAAACGGAACCAGAAAAAACCCTCCATTTGAAGACATCAGAATTTCATTAACTTAGGCCTGCGATGGCAGCTACTAGCAGCTTGAGGCTGGTCCACACTGTAACCATCATTCTATTCTGCTTTTCTTATATGGCTTACTCTTGTTCCCATTTAAATTAAAGAGAAAAATCATATTTCCTCATGTTACAGTAACAAGAGGCCAAGCCACAGAAATGTATCTCAGAGACTCACAGAGTCCTCTGTAAGTTTTATTTCACCTTGAAATAACAAGCCTCATCCTCAGACTAAGGGAAACACAACCAAGAATTTAGTATCCAGTCTCACTCCTCTAGACCACCATTTCTTCTCTCGATTTTCACATTTCTCAGCTCCATGAGACATGAATTATTCATGGTAAAACTGCTCCTCTCAATGCAGTGCTCAGTACAGTGGCACCGTTTTTCAACCAGGGCCTCTGGGCACTCATGCAATACAAATAATCAGGATGATAGCAACAACAATAACAGTCAGTCATGCTGTTCCTGCTGGGCATCCACTGCCAGTGTCTGTCCCACAGAGCTGAGATCACTGTACTTCACTGCAGGCTCCTGGTCAGTGCCAGGGAACACTCTTTAATGAGGCTGCCTCATGCCTTCATAAGAAGAGAGAAACGTTCCAATTTACCTTTCTGCTTTTTGTTTAACTATAGCAGCTGTTGCCTAATATGAGAAAATCCCTCATTTTTACATTTAATTAGTTTAAGTAGCTCCTATTATTCTGCCTCCTGTAATACTAATTATTACGCTAGCTGTATGCCTGCATGACTAATGAGTTACATTAAAGACAGGGAGTTCTGCAACCTTCAGAGGGAGACACATGAAGAGAAGGATGCCAAAACAGGAGACATCAGCATATTTCAAATAAAACAAAATCACAGTCCTAACAAATCATTTATTCTCCCCCTACATTTCCTCCAGCTACTCTTCATAAGAAGGCATTTTTCTGCTGCTCAAAGGCAAAGTTGAGGGAGCAAGTTGCCTACCCTGTAAAATGAAGTGGGTCACAAGCAGCCAGTCCTTTTTTTCAGTGCTGCACCTAGTTTGTCTGAGCAACAAATAGCTGCATATCCATTGAGCAATTCATTCAGAAATCATAACTGTGAACTCCTTGCAACAACCAACAGCCAAGTCATTCTGCCAAAGAGCAGATAATCTGCCCTGGCAATGCTGTTAGACAGATGTCCTCTTTGCAGATAGGAATCAAAGCTGTAGTGCTCAGAAACCACATGTTGCATTCTGCTTCTGGCACCAAAGTTGGTAGAGGAATATATCTGCTCATTAACAAAAACCTGGCTCTATGTTTTGACAGTGAGCTCCCCTAAGAAGACGCAAGGTAAGTTAGTGTCAAACACTGCCATAAATCCACTGAGATAACTAACATCAAAATGAGACCCTAGTTAAAGATGGTAGTTCAGACACCCTGAAGAAAATTGTCACATTCAGATAGTTACAGACTGGGAAAAAAGGGAGCAATTGCTGCTAGTAAGAACATGCAGCCAGGAGTTAGCAGTTCCTACCTGAGCATGTGCACCTGTTACTGTAATTGTATGACCCTGAAAAATCATTTAGCCTTTCTGACTTACAACAATTATTATTGTTTACATCTTACTTCCTCAGCTCTTTGGAATGATAGTAGGGTTACCTGTTCGTTTCTTGGAAATTCTTCCTGTAAAGTTTCCTAGATAGAAGAAGTTATGTAGTGCAGATTATCTATTTTGCTATTAACTCTTAAATAAAACTCTTCAAACAGTGGGAAATTAGTAAAAACACTGTAGGAGAACGTACAGTTCCAAAGACAGGAAATGTGCTGAGGCATTGCTAGAGCAATATGCTACACCTGATCTTCATTACAGAAAAGACATTGTAGCCATTATAATCTATTGCAAGTCTTGCCTTCCTCTGAACAGTCTTTAAAAACATGGGTACTGGATGACATGATCTTTAGATGAAACTCCAGTAATTAAAGACAACAGTGGCATAAACAGTATTAATGTTTGCCAGCTCTAGTAAAACTGTTTTTCTAAATGTCCAGGTAAACTGCTTATCCTATTTCGTTTTATCTTTATCAAAGGTATAAATAGTTCAAAGTGAGAGAATTATGGAGAGAGAGAAGAAAAATAAGAATGACAGAAAGCCTGAGTGAAAAAAACAAATAAAGCCTACCAGGCAACCTAGCTCAGTAAAAATAAATTCCTCCTCTCTCAGCAGTAAAACCAAAATGTTTCCTGAATCCTGACAATATCCCATTCTTTTCCTCTCTGGTTGGCTGGAACCTGAACAATCATCAATCATGTTTGGGTGGTCATGAAGAAGGCCAGATGGAATTTGTCGGAACCAATTTCTGCAAGTTGGCCATCAGAGCAGCTGCTCAACAGGAATGCCTGATTCTTTTGCATCCATCAAGACAGTTTAAGGATAAGTTGAACATCCCTGGCACTTCAGACACTGATTAGAATATGCAGTTGTATGTATTAGAGAAGAGGTGTCTGCTTCTGCCAGGATCCCGTGATAAAAATTGTTTCATCCTTTCCAGCCTTTAAGACAGGAGTTCTCATAACTTCCTTTCTGTACTAAGTAAACAAACCCTGGTGTCTTGGATGTCACTGTCACAGCACTGACAATCTCTCTGTCAAAACTGATATTCAGGAATGTACACCAGTTTTCATTATTTCAGTACAGCAGCCCAAGACCAAGCTATTGTCATCCAATCCAAGAGCGTCTCATAAAATATGAAAAAATAAGAGTCCATTAGGAATCCAGATAAAATTCAAATTCCTAATTCATCATCTGCTCTCGCTCTCTTGAAACCAATATTAGAGGTTCTCTAATAATTCTCCTCTTGCAAGCAGTGATCTCCAAGAATACAATCCATTCTTAGAGTCAGCTGTTCAGAAGAAAAACACTGAGACAGAGCAATTGCTAATAAGGAAAACATACAAAAATTTAAAGGAAAAAATATCCAGGAAGTAAAGTTATTTTCCAAACTTCAAAAGATTCAAAAGGATTTTAAGGCTTTTCCATGAATGCTGGCTAATGATAAATCCATAAGAATTCTTAGATCACCAGTTTATCAGAAATTCATTGATTTCTAATGCTAATGAGGTTGTCTTGGCTTAATTTAGCAAAAGTCTTGCTGCAGATCAAGGAAGTTCCTCAAAAAACAAAACAAAACAAAACAAAAACAAGACTTGTTTTAGTCAGTGAATCTGACAAACAACCCTTTGATTTTTTCTGTATGTATATTTTTTTTCTGTTAAACATCATTCAAACTCCCCAAAACAGTACTCATCTTCTAAAGTAGTTCAGTGAGAGAAGAGAAAAACAGGATTATGCTATGAGCATAGCTTTGTTACGTTCATGAGCTGAAAAGCAACAACAGAGCAGTATTTATGGATGATATCAATTTATTTATGCTATTCTCAAAGAGCACTGAAGGTGAGGAATAACTTCAGCTACACTATGAAAATGTGCCAGGTGAAATCTGAGACATGGTGCTGCACTGGACAAGTCTAGATGGACTTACATTCATTCTTGGATTCTTAACTAATCATATTAATTCGTTTAAGAAAAAAAGTATTCAAGGAGTATTGTGGAGGTCTCAGATAAAAATACCTGCTCCACATGAAAGTTGTGAGCAGAGGAAAAACATTTTAGATAACGAGTAAAACTGTGAATAAAAAGAAGTGATATAATGCTGTTTTCTTTTTCAATACAAATCTGTAGAGGACAGGCTTGAAACACTGTGTAGTCCAGTCACTTCATCTCAGAAATTGTTTAGTAATTATAAAAGGAATTTGGGCAAGTCCATTAGAAAACATTCTTATTGTGGACAGATTCTAATACAGCAAAATATTTAAATCAAAATTTTAGTTTTAACAGCAGGCAAGTGACAATAAATAACAAAAGATACATTAAGCTGCAATTGATTGGAGAAGATTAATGGAGGCTTCTACTTACCCTAATAATAATACCAAACCAAAAGAAAAAGCAATGCAATGAAGAGGTTACAAATACAACCTAATGAAAGGAAAAAATCAGGCCACAGGAAAGAGGGCTACTCAGGAAAATTATTAAAACAAATCTTTTTTTCTGAATATACTGCTACTTTTCAGTGAAATAATCTTGGTCATCTCACATGCATTTTTGGTACTCCCAGCCTATTGCTGTCATAGGTGTTCTCAGTGATGAAGTTCTTGAAGCCTGCACTGATCCAAAGTGTAACAGTTAAGCAGTAGAGCAGATTCCTTTAATCAACAGGACAATTCTGTTGTCAGTGCCCACAGATACTAGAGAACCACTGACTTTCTACTCCAGGCAATCACAGTGGCAACTGATGGTGGCTGATCAGCATTTCCAGGTTTAGCTGCATATGAATACAGACTTCACACAATGCTACATCACAGGAAAAAGATTGCTGCTTCCAAATAATGTATTATATGCTTTCTTCACTTGTGGTCCTGAGTTGCTGGCGCAAAGCTACAGAAGAAAAGGGAGCCTAATATGTATCTGTAGCCCATTTCAAGTGCTCAAGCAGTAACCTAGATCTTACTTTAGGGTTCCAAAGAATTAAATTCATTCTATTCTAACTATAGATTGCATACTTTTTAGATTATATTTATAGATTTATATTTATATATTTAGATTATATTTATAGATTGCATATTTTTTTCCTTAACCTAGATACAGATAGGGACTTACCTCCAATCTGCAATTTCCCTCACCTCAGGAAGCAAACAGAAATATTCTTCATTTCAGCAATCAGCTTTTAACTCAGTAATGAAGTTCAGTAGGTCACAACATTGCATACAGTATTCAACTGCTTGACCTATTTTCTTCCCCTAGTACCTCCTACTGCTGTCAACACACTGACCAGTGCAATTCCTAAGCAGTCATACACACTGATCTGCAATATGGACTGCTTATCTTCAGCTTGGGCTCAGGCAGACTACAAGTGTTTGACTTCCACATTTGCTGCTCCTCCTAATGCCAACAGCAGATGAATGAGCAGGTGGTACACAGGAAGATGCTGTAAGATTTCTAATGCAAGTCAGGAGAGCAGAATTTCTGTCCAAATTTATTATGATCACAAACCTACGCTTGTACCTATTTCAAATCAAACGAAGTCAGATTTTCTGTTTAACTAGCACCACATAATTATCTTGCTGCAGATGGTCACAATCCAACTTTCAGGATTAGAGGAACTCCAATGTAGAAATGACACATGCTCTACTAGGACACTGCCTTTAGAGTTGTAATATGAAATGTCCCTGTACCAACATCATCAATGCTCTGCATTTTTTCCCTCTCTTCCAGCAGCCATCATTAGAGCCCACCGACTCCACAGAGACAGGACTAGGCAGAAGGCTGGGGGTGGCTTGAGCAGCAGAGCCCTTCTGCCAGCACAAGAAGAAACTTCTTTCAATAAACTCCCAAATGCATGGAAATTTAAAAAAGAAAAAAAAATAAAAAAATAAAAAAAAAAACCACAGAATAATAAAACTAAATCCTTCCCTTCTAACTAATAAGCAATAAAATTACACAGCTCAAGCCCTTGTTACATTTATTCCCACTTTTATTCCCTCTCAGTCACTTCCATGTTCAAATGAAGATGTTTATTGCTGCTAACTCAACCAAGTCAGCTGGTTTCCAGAAATCTAGTTGTATGCTTTCTGCTTCACAACTTGCATTATCCATACAGGTTTTAGACTCAGCACTTATCTGGTAGCTCCACTGAAGGTGTACAAGGGTACACAGGCAGAGTGCTCCACAGATCACTGGTGCACCACCACCACAATTGGAAAATTGCTCATCCAAGTCCCACCTGTCACCTCTAATCACATTTAATTCTATATTTATCCAAATATTCAAAGTCTGGAATGTTTTTAATCTAGTTTTCAGCAGCAAATGCCAGAGTAACATAGCTTGTATCATTTACATTAAAAAAAAAAAAAAAAAAATTAGTTTGGCTGCTTAAACAATATCTCACAGCTTTAGCTTCCACTGTAAATCATCCTACACACGTAACACATTATTCCAATGAAAGAATATATTAAAAGGCCTTAATAACTAGAAATAAAATAAGCTTGTCTAAGAGATACTAGGAAACAAAATGAGCATATGCCTTGTTTTGTACTAGTTTTTTTACAGTTAAATAAGACATTAGGTGATCTCATCCCTGCTGTTTTCGAATAAAGAATATATAATCCAAAAGGTGCAGAATACCTACATACGCTCCTTTCAGCATGCAGTGAGTAAAATATCCCTTGAACACTACATGTCCAGGAGAAAAGTAGTCCCTTTTTCAATTCATCATTATCCAATACCAAATGTCAATATGAAAGGTGTGTTTATCTCAACATGTTCTTGCATGCTATTATTGGAATGTTCTTGTCAACAAGTGAGTTAGGCAACACTTTACTGTGATGGTCTGCTGCATTCCAACAAACTGGTGGCAACACATGTAGTCTAGGGTTAAAACTGGGGTCCTAATCTTCAGTTCACCTCTTGTCTATTAGTTTTCATTTACTGTATAATGCAGGAATATTGCCTGCCTGACAGCTGGGAGAAGGAGAATGCAGTCTGAGGAAAGGCTATGAGAGTACAATCTCCTGTTCCTACTGAAGCATGTGAGACGTCACAATTCCATCAACCGAAATGAACTAGCGTGCAACTATCAGCAAATTGAATTTACCTTGAGGTTTGGGTTTGGTAAGCTTCCCACAGGGCTTTGAGATTGTGACAGTCTTCTGGCAGTCAGCATTATGAAGAGCTCTCTTTAGGTTCCCAGTTCGAGTTTTCAAGGCAGTATTCAAGTCACATTCTCCCCAGGCCTGGAACTGGTATTTACACTCTGCTGCAATGAGTAAATAAATGGTAATTTTTTAAATAGAAGGATTGAGAGTGAAAACAAAAATGTTATCAGTCCAGTAGAAAAGAGTAACATTATAACCACTTTCATCACCCACAGCAGGTGCTCCTAGACAAATGATCATGCAACTGGAGAAAGGAATCCCAGGAGACTTTAAAAAAATCCTCTTGCTTTTGCATGAATATCGTGTCATTGTCAATACAGATTGTAAATAAAATGAAAATATATTGAACTATTAAGATACAGAATAAAGAAAAAAAGAAAGAGAAATGAAAACTCGGTTCAAGTTCTGTATTGTTCCTTCATTTGTGTGATGCCAAAGGTTAAGAGGTAAGGGCTGAATAGTTTCAAGAAGGTTTGTGCAACTATGGTCTTGTCAAATCTGAATCTGCTGCACTGATTGCTTTGGAAAGGTCACACTCAAGTCAAAGCCATACAAGTTGTTTATTAAAAACAAAACAAAAAAAAGCTAACTTTGCAAGAGTTGCAAAGATCTGAGCTCTGGACAGACATCTTCTCTGGGACAGGTCTGAGGTACCTTTTTCAATTGCCATATATAAACTTTATAAAATGATAAAATAATCTGGCCTCCATTTAGTGCACACACACTGGTAGCCACCTATATCACAAGGTCCCATAAAGCCAGTAGTAACCATAGCAGAGGCTCACAGCTGTGAGAGAACAGATGACTCTTACACTGCTGCTTTAAATAGGGTTCTACAGGAAAAGAGTAATTTACCTCTTTACCACAGGAAAAGAAATTTAATCGTGCTGCTGGAATACTAAGTTTACAACACGTAGATTATCTGGATTCTCTGCTGGAGGAGCTTCTTTACTCTAAGGAATCTGCCTTCTATTCCTCAAATTATTTAGTTGCAACAGACTTGGAGGTAGATAGCACCTTATTTGCAGAGCTAAGAAGAAAATATAGTCTTTCTTCATCATACTTAAGTAAAAAGAAAAAAACAGTCCCTTGAAAGTGTGATGCTTACCTCCAAATTGCTTCTTCCAGTTGCAGGGAATTTTACACTTCTGAGTCTTGGTGGTTTGTTTGCATTCTGCTCCAGTGCGAGTGCCCTCGCGTGTCCCCAGGCCGCAGTCTCCATTGGTGGGCACACAGACACTCCACTGCCATTCCCCACAGTCAGACTTCTTAGCCTTTTTCTCTGGTGGAAGACAAGGAAGCAAACACAAGATAAATGGTCAGTACTCACAGCTGATAGAGAAACGTCTCTTCACTAAATAGTCACAGTGCCTGAGAGAGTAAATACGGAAGATGTTCGTAAAACAGCTTCACAACCAAAAAATCTGGCATGCCCTTCAAACTTCTGCAAACATTTCAGCCTCTTAGGCTTTAACTCCAAATCACAATCATTCAAAGTCAGTTCCACTACTTCTAATAGCCAAATCAGACTCTCATCTTCAGAGTGGGGAATCTACACACCCTCAGGGACCGCTGAACAAAACACTCAGCAAAGGACATTTCTTTTGCCTTCCGTGGCTGATGGCACGTAAATATTTTCATTTTCATCTGGAGCAAACCACACCATATAGATAAGAAATTTATGTGCTGACATTGTGTACTGGGATTTGAGCACCTCCTGGAAAAAGCAGAAACTTTTCACTTAGTGTACACCGTATTACATTTTATGCCAGATTATAACCAAATCTTCAAAGGCAAATAAGAAACTACACTACATATAGAAGGATATGTAAATACAAGATTTTATGGTTCTTGATCTTGCTAATGTAAGCACTCAGAATTTGATCAGAACACCTTGAAATGCTGATAGCCTAATCAGGTTTTGTTTCTTAGGGACAAAAGCAGGTTCTGTAGGGACAAAAATAGGGACAAATCCAAATGTTGACCAAAATAATAATTAAGACCCCAAATATCACATGTAATTTTAAATAATCTTATATAGAATGATTTGTGCTTTAGCTCTTCCATATTTTATAGTATTTCCTCACAGCCACACTGATTAGAAACACCTTTTTTTTAATGGAAATACTAATTCTAATAGACTAACAAGTCATATTAACCTGTATAAGCAGCATGTAAATAATCACAGAATCATAGAATTGCTCAGGTTGGAAAAGACCTTAAAGATCACCAAGTTCAACTGCGACCTAATCATACTACCCTAAAAGATATGAGAACTTAAGAAAAACACTATAATGTGCAATTCTTAAAGAACATCAAAAATGAGTTTCATAGATGTCAATTTTCCACTCCAGGCCTCTCCCTACTGCAGTGGGGTCTGGATGTCTGGTTGTCTGTTTTCAGCACAGAGTTCATCTAGTCCTTTACTGGAGGATTTTCACTTTCATGGCACTGGTGTTGTAATTGCATGTAACACACCAAATGAGGAACATCATAGCTACTCTTTCATTGTTCTTATGTGATTCTCCCTTAGCCTACTATGAACCTATTCTCAGCAGATTTTAAGGAAAAATGTCTTGCAATACCCATTCTGTGATAAAGTGAGGACTTTGTCTCTTGTCTCTGGTGCTCTCAAGCTGCCAGCTTTCATGGAAACAAATTTCTATTTTCCTACTGAGCACATGAAAAAATATCACTGCCACAAATATCTATCATGCATGTCAAAAGGTTAATGAGTGCCTTGAATTTCAAAAAAAAACCAAAAGCATTTTGTATTGTCCCACACATGCAATCTGCCTCACGGATTAACCCTGTATTACACTAGACCTTACCTGGTTTCTCTTTTTTTCCAGCCTCAGTGGTACTCACTGCTGCCAGAATGAAGACAAGTGCCAGGAGAGCAGCCGTGAACATTCGACGTTGCTGTTGTTGCTGTAGCATTCTGGGGAAAAATGAGATAAAGGAAAATACGCTTGGTTAGATTGCAAAAGGTGAGATCCCATCAAAATGGCAGCTACAGCTTTTTTAGGAAGCTCAGCTTCAGGGACAGAAGACGCATGCAAGTCAAACACAATTAGCTCCTTACAAAGAGAATACAAAGATTTTTAACATTTATTTTCCAGTCCCTGTACTAAATCCCTGATCAGTGTCACTCATGCTATGGATGAGTTTTATCACAGAATAGTCAGTAATTATTGCTCTCTGTCAGAGAATCAAGACTCGTGATGGGCCTGAAACTTCTATCTTTTCTGGCATCTGGCTGTGATTTATTGTGTACAATTTCACATAGAATATGTTTTGTGTTACATTTTATCAACTAATACAAAGTAGGGAATCCAACACTGCCTACCTTGCAGAAGTTCAAGTTCTTATTAAGCTTACTCAGCATCTGAAAAGAGCTTTATTCATGAAAACAACATGTAGAGGTAAATATGATGCATTATTTTAATTGCCATTGCTATGTTGCTACCTATCATTTCCTTCCCCTACAGTTAGTGTCTCTTTTTAATAGCAGTTAACCTAAAATGCAAAATGGGCACAAGGGTAGGACCCCTACAGTTAGTGTCTCTTTTTAATAGCAGTTAACCTGAAATGCAAAATGGACACAGAGGTAGCTTGAATACACAGACACTATTCATAGCATGCTAATGAACCCAAAAACTGGATTTAGGAAACATATATTCCAATATAAAAACAAATTAATATTGTTTGTTTAGTGGTGAAGCATCAGTTACTAGCCAGTCACCAAAAGTCATTTAAAACTGGATGACATAAATAGTTTACATGCATTCTTCCTTTTCACTTTGTTGCAATTTGCATTAGCACATTTTGGTATCATTTTACACAGAAACACAGAATCACAGAATGGCCTGGGTTGGAAAGGACCTCAAGGATCATGAATCTCCACAGGTAGGGCCACCAACCTCCCCATTTAATACTAGGCCAGGCTGCCCATTTGGCCTTGAACACGTCTAGGGATGGGGCATCCGCAACCTCTCTGGGCAGCCTTTTCCAGCACTTCACCACTCTCATACTAAAGAACATTACCTAAAAGCATGACCGTAACAGCTCTATATGTGAAAACATCATTCTTTCCTTTTCCCAAAGACATCTCTCTAGTAGGCAATAGGGTTCCAAGACGGCAGAATAAAAGTAGGTTGAATGGAGTGTTTCTCCACCTCCTTTTTTTCAAACCAAGGCCTGTGCTATGCCACAGTCTAGGAGGAGGCATCAACAGTGCCATTATGATGGCTTTGAAAACTAATCTGATGCCATAGACGTTTTAGAGGAAATATGAGTTCCTTCTGCTAAGCATAGCAAATTTATGTAATAATTCTCACCATGAACTAAAGACAAAATGCATCGGAAATTTAATTTGGTACTTCTCAGTATTCCCTGCTGGCAAAAATCTTGTTCAAAAGCAACATAACTGTAATTGACATGAATAACTGGAGTAGAATCCACAGCACAAGGACTTTATTTTTAAGTACAGAGCTTTAATATCACGCTAGAAGCCAAATGAGAAAATGTAATTGTTTTATTTAACTGAAGTTCATATGAAAACTGCAAGATAACTGGCATTCAGATGCCTGAAGTAGCTGTTGTTAGCACCAGTTTAGGTTGCTTCAGAAAACAGCAGGTCAAAGAAATGACCAGGGAACTCAAACAGAGCCTGGACACATACTGATCCTGTGTGAGCTTTACTGTGTAGTTTTTCTTTCTTTTGCTATTTTTTTTCCATGTAGAGAATTTCTTATTTAAAAAAAAAAAAAAAAAAAAAAAGAATAAATAAACAAGTAAAATATGCAATAAATAAATAAATAAATAATCTGCCTTTTAATTTGCCTTACCACACAAACTTTTTCTTCATAACTAAACATACAGTATTGTTAAGACTTCAACTTTCTCCCTTTAGATACTACCCCTCAGAGAAACCTCACCATCAGCAGCGCTGCATCTCACCTCTCATCCCATTTCCACTACAATTTCTCACTTCCTCTCCTCCAAATAACTAAATCCCTAGTTGGAGTATTATCAGCTCATGTGGACACATATAGGGAAGGACAAATAGTCCTTGATGAAGTAAGGCTGCATAGGAGCTTTGTAGCACAAGATGCCACTACATGCCAGAGGCACGTGCTAAGGTGGCAAAGAGCTTCCTCCTACATCACTGCTGCTAGCAGTGGGAAATGGTAATGCACAACTTCATGAGCTGCCAGAAACAGCAAGAGTTGTAAATTCTGTCCATAGGGAAGATGCCTTATATCAAGTTGACAGAGACTTCAGTTCAAATTTCATCTGTATTATTTTCCACAAAACTGGAAGGAAAAATACCTAGTTTGTGGAGTCCAAAAAACTCCAAAGCCTTATAAACAAAACCCTATGAAGCCCCAATGTAGCATATTTGTCAAAGACTCCAGGTTCCTCTGCAATTGAAATCCTTGCCAAGTTGTCTAAAGAAACACTGAACCCACAAATATGTGTATCCCTCTGGCAGAGAGAGACAAGCTGTTTCCTAAAGTGCCTTTGCTATTAATTATAAGCAAGTGGAAAACTGTGTTGAACAGAATCATGCCTTGTTTCACACCTCACAAACACATTGAATCTGATGTAATATGTGAGACTACAGCAGATTACATCATTGTATTATACATGATAGATTAGCAAGGGCACATACACTCATGAAATTATCATATATATATATATTATATATATATATGAAAGTATCTCCTATAACCTATATATAGTACCTATTAAATATTAAGCATTTTTTCAGAAGGAAAGAAAATCCCACTTGTCAATAATTATTCAAGATGAATCCTCCATTTTTCTTGTGAGTATTTCACTTGGTCATTGAAAGGATGAGGAGAAAAAAACTGTCAATCTGGACTTGTTTTTGAAAACAACATGTTCCACTAAAAATAGCTTCTTCTTCATAAGGTGTCAAGCTTTTCCTTTTCCATTAGATTGTGTTAATATTTCCAGTTCAACCTTCAATTTAAATGTTACTAGCAAGTGGACTCATTTTTGATGTTTTGATTATTATAATGAAATTTCCATTTATATCAGTGGAAATTACAGATTAGGTGCCATGAAGGGAAAGTATTTCTAGAAATCTATATGACAGGCCCTAAACAGAACAAAAAGCAGAATATAAGCAAATGGTACTGATATATACAACCAATAAGAAGAGGAAAAAATTACAAGAGAAAGTAAGAAATAAGACATTTGGTGCGGAAAGAGCTGCAGAACAGGGAGAGTAAAGGTAGAGTTCTAAACAGTTTAAATGATAAGTTGGAACAAGATCAGAAAAAGAGAGTAAATAAGAAATGACACCACTAAAGCCATGAAAAGAGCACCAAAACAGTAACAGAAAAGAGAGAAATGGTTAATGAGAGTTAAACACTGAAACAGAAAATGTTAAGAAAACATTATGTGTGTAATGAGGTGAGAACTGAAGCTCAGCTGAGATGCCCTGTAGCAAATGGCTTCTCCCAACAGCATTGAGGCACAGGAATTACTTCAGTCTTACAGTTGATTTCTCAATCAACCTCTGCTTGGAAGAAAAAAAAAATAAAGGAAAAATCAGAAAAAGGGTGGAGGCAGGTCAAAATATCTATGCTGAGCACCTGTGAGAGCTAAACAGAAATCACACTATATCTACAGTTTAAAAAGACCTGAGTTGAGCATTAGCCTCCATTCCAAATCCCTCACTGCCTCCTGATCTAATTTTACAGTAACAACCGTCTTTCCTTTCCTGCTCCAATAGGAACAAGCCGTCTTTTCAACAAGACCATCCAGAACAAAATAGGCAATTTCAGATGAAGTTCCGCCAGTGAGCAGCAATGCTTATTTTTCTTAACCCTAACAAAGTTAACATATGCAGCATATTCTAGGATCACATATGCCTTTTGCAGGTGGCTTTCTTCCTGTTAATAACTATTACTCAAAATCCCTTCCCTTCATCTGTTCTTCCCAAAGCGACTGGCAAGGTCCCAGCTTTTACAAACAAGTCTTTTATTCTTAGTATATACGAGTGTAATTTCCAAATTTTGTCACATGATTTAACCCATCCATATCTTCCAGCTTTTCCAGTGAAGTATGCCAAACATCATCTATGTTGACAACGCGGTTAATCTAAAACACTGCATGTATTGCAACGCTTTACGTCTTGCCATTTCTTATGACAGAGCGTGGCCTCTATAGTGAGTTTGCATGGCTTAAGACTGAGCCCTGTTCTGTCTGAGTTTTCTTACACCTGTCTACATATTTGTCACATTTAGTTTTGCTGCAGCAGCCATTTTTCTAATTGACCATCTGGCTATGGCTAATTTGATTTACTTTTGTTTATCTTTGTGTGGAGCCACCCAGGTTTTATGATTTATCTATTATAATAACTCACTATAGAAAAATACAAAACTAGTGTCTTGGGAAAGGTTTTGAGAATAGGAGATAGAATATAGTGTTAAGTACATGCATGGGAGACACCAGCCTGAAGGCAACAACAAAAAACAGCAGTGGTCAGATAACGAAATGCAGACATAGAGCTGGATGAAAGCAAGGGTAAGAAAGATAACAAACAAATAGTTTATAATATATGCAAAAAGGACTGTGTATATGGTAAATCCATATGTAACCAGGAACTGTAGATCAATGAAGAAACAGAAAGGTACAAAAGCAGTCAGCAAGCATTAAAATTGACTCCTAGTTGATCCTAAAGTATGGAAAAAGAAACCATCAGCATGGACATGGACATCATGTACTCCAGACACTGACAAACCACTATGGCATCCCCATTATCAACATTATAACAAAACCATTGACCTTAGAGCTCAGAGGAGGTGTAGGTGAATCAGCATAACATCAGTAAAAACAAGATAATCCTTTTTTTTCTGATTGAATTAATAATTTTTCATCAAGTCCTACAATAAATACTTTAATAAATCACAGTTTGATTAGTCCCAGATTAGTCATATCTAGAAAATCAGATAAGTGAGCTAGAAGGGAAACAGTCTCCCTTCTGTAAACACATGCTGTGTTTAATGAAACTTAATGTTTACCTCCATTTCTTAAATTAATTTCATATTCAAATGTGTTCTATTTTGCAGTCCCCTGAGGGTAGTTACCTGAATCTATTTCCTTTCCCTTTCCTAAATGTAAATATTACATTTGCTCTGCTCCAATTGTTCAACAGCAAGAAATATTTAGTGCATGTTTTAACAAACCTTCTTAATGAACCCAGAATGTCAAGTGTCATTTTTGCAGTAATCTGAAATGCAAATACAGTTTCACTGTTAAAAAGAACTTGAAAGCACTCATTTCTTAGGAGTTTGACATCTCTAGCAGCAGCAGAGACTCCTGCTTCCCCAGGTCTCTTTCTCATTCATCACACAGCACATGCCCCTACATCCTAGTGATCTTCCATACAGAAAATTGAGGTAAACACATACCTTTGGAAACAGACCTTTATGAACTGTAAACCCCAGTGATCTCCTTCCCCTCACACACTCATGCACATATTTCCTCCACTGTCTTTATTTGCAACACTATAAAAAAAATCTAAATTTTCTTACACTTTCATTTATATTTAAGTCAGCTTGATTTTTGTTGATTCTCGCTGGACTGCAACTTCTCGATTTCCAAAACCGTACTTTCTTGAGCAAGAAAAATGTAATTTAAAATTCCATTTATGCTCCAGATAGCACTTATGGGGGTGATTAACATATAGGTTTGGAATTACTCTCTCATTGCATTTTTCTCCTTCATTTTTCATTAAAAAATTTTCTTTGGGTCAACACAACTCACATTTCTTAAAAATGACTTTCAAAATTGAAAATCTTAATCATACTTGTAAAGTTTATGACCCTATTTTATATAAACTAAATGATCTTGTTAACACTTGACACTAATGGTTATTTTTCAGGATGATCTTTAAGGTCATATAGTTTCAATAGTTCTATGGTAACCAGTGAAGAAATCCACAAATGCTTAGCCCCTATTATTATTAACACTATTTTCCCTCTACATTTAGAAAGAAAACCTTTCTATAATGAGAATTATAGTTATCTTCTATAATGAAAATATTTAATGCTATTTTATTTTTCTCATGCATAACACTAAACTAAACTAAAAACAAAAACTAGCTAAATCCACATCCATCTTTGTGCTGACATAAAATTGTAGACATTTTTCCACTCCTCCAAAGTAGGTCTGAATCATGAACTTCAACCCTATGCATAACAGCCTACCAGCCTTTAATAAAATACCTAGTGATATTTGCACATACTACAGTTCCTTAGATTTTCTCTTATTAATTGTGCAGGCTACTTGAATCCAGTATTTCTCATTGTTCTCATTCCAACGTCTCTCAGGTACTAGCCTTTCTTTACACATCTACTGTGACTACTGCAGTTATCAATAGAATAGTTTATTTGCTTGTTGTGGCTATCCTGTCACTGTATTGCATTTTCTTTAACTGATGTAATATCTTTGTTAACTTTATGTTTCCTTTCTGAATAGGAAACATAAGTGGACATGGAATGTGGATGTGGAAATTGGACAAATTTCTCTGTATTCTTCTACAAGGGTAAAAATTCAGAGGCCTTCCTTGTGGCAGAAGACTTGAGCCAACTTGCTGCTCTTCTTCATTTGGTTGCACCTTCATGGATCTAAGAAACGTTGTGTAGAGTTCAGATGTATATTTTATATTTAAATAAAAGCCAACTTTGGGAAGAAAGAAGTACTTGTAATTAGATCAACTGAATGGTCTATAATATTGCACTATCTCTGCTGTTTGCAAGCCTTCTCATTTCTAACCATGGTTGTGTTTTAGAATGATCTTATTAAAGAAAACCTATTAGAATAATCATGATATTTTGGGACCAGTACCAGAAATACCAAATAGAAGTGGCCAGTAGTCTCAGTATGTGCACTAACAGAGTTTCAGCTAACAGCATTTCTCAGCTTTTCTTCTTCCTCTCCTCTTCATTGCCAAGATAAAGAGAAGGGCCACCCCAGATGGAAGTGCCTCCAGCACTGCTCTCCCCTCTGTGAGGAAGGGGGAAGCTACTAAACAGCAGAAGGCAGGAAAGATCAATTGTTTCAAAGGAGAGCCAGTACTGGAAGCAGCTATGAAGTAGCAACTTGTTGAAGCAGTATAGTAGTGAATAAAAAATAATAGGAATCAGACAGGGAGAAGTAGAAAAATTTACAAAAACTAAAATTATATTTGGTCAACTTTTTTTTTTTTTTAAATTAACATTTACCCTCAGCTACAGGACAGGGCAGCCATAATAACAAGCCACAATCAAAGAGGTTTTGCTAAAAATGAAAAAATAATCAAAGCATGACCCTGACGATAAGACTAAGTCAAACATTTCACTTCAAAAATTGAAGTGTGCAGTATGGGGACTAAATGTTTCAATATGTAATCAACTTTATGTTCTCTTTCCAGCATAGACATCATTACAGGACACACACGCTCACACACACACTCAAAAAAAAAAAAAAAAAAAAAAAAGGAGCATTAAATACAGTGGGGGATATGTCAACGCTATAAAAATGAGCAGGGAACTAAAAGCAGCGTGATGGAAGAAAACAATTAAAATGTGAACAAAGAAAAAGTTGAAAACAGTGATAAATTAGCATGCCCCATCTAGCTTTGTTCAATTAAATGAGCAAAAGTAATTAGTTAACTTGTGGATAACAGTCCCCCTGGCCGTTGATATTTGCATAGATGATTGCATGCTTGTCTCTTGCATCAGGCTAGGACAAACACACTCTGTGGATATTTCATATTTCTATTTCCCTGAACATAAATTAATAGTTCAAACTGATAATGGATATCCCTGGGAATTCTGTGCTTTAGTGCAGACCATAATTTAGAACAATTCAAGACTCAGGAAAAGAATTTGGCAAAATAATACAGGCTGAACTTTTTTTCCAGTGAAAATGTTTTGTCAGAATTGAGATGTTTCATGGGAGAACATCAATTTCAAACAACAGGTTTTGGAAAGTGTTTTTACAAATTATAATATATTTATTTTTGTTCTTATGAACTTATTAATAAACCATATTCCCTACCATAAAAATATAATGCTATACAAGTTCAATCAAAGATCCTACTGGTTCTAATAGACAGAATCTCCAAATGCTTCTGTAACACAACATTAGACCTAGAAATCTGAACCTGCACCTGAGCTTATGGTTATCCAGCCCTTTCAGCCAGAGAGCATCAAGAGCAATGCCATTCCTGCATTGCAAGTTTTAAACAAAACATAACCAGCCCTGGACACTGTAACCCATATCTGATCAAGAAGATGGATTCAACTGCCATAGAAGATGTCCTTTTTTTTTTTTTTTTTTTTTTTTTTTCGTGAAAGTTTTGCACTCAAGCAGCAGTGAACACAAATACAATGGCAATAAATAATTTCTTCCGGAGAGGCAAAGTATAGTAAGAAAACATATAGTGTTAAACAAAAACAAAAGGAAGTATGTTGGTTAAAAGGCTCAGGAAATGAAAATAAAGGAGGGATGCCTACAACTTTCAAAAAATTTTGTTTCTTTCTCTTCAAATTTCCAACAGGAGTTTTTACAGGAGCAGTTTCGTTTTCAGAAAGCCTAGAGAGTGTGCTTGTTTTCATGAAATAATAATAATAAAATTATTAAAAAAAGAGAAGTATTTTCAGTATCATAAGATGATGTTAAGAAATTACCAATGTAAGGGTGCAAAAACCATGCTATCCTGTCAAGGTAAATACTACATTTATTAACTGTAAAAGGACAGTGGATATTTATAAGTCTCAAACTAGTGAATAGAGTTCATTTGTCTAGAACTGGCCTCCCCTCTTAGAAGCTGCAATGAAAGACTAAATGAACTTCATTGTAGGTAGCAATTTTCTCCTTCTTTCCTTGACCTTTTTATACTCTCATCCACAATGTATGTATTTACCTCTTCTGGCTTGTTCATAGTGGGTCTGAATGAGTCCGGGCTCTCAAGTGATAACTAACACTGACTTCTGCAACTGTCTTATCATCTTTCTCCCTCCCACAGCTCTAGCTGAGTGGTTTAAAAAAACAAAACACTACTGAAATTTCAGTTCATAAGACTACATTCCTGGATTCTAACTGAAAGGCCTCTTTTAAGTCACTGCTGTTACTGTGATTCTTTTTTTATTCTATCACAGTACTCACAATTTCTTTGTCATTCTCTATGAAATCACACCAAATTTCTTTACATTTTCATTTTTTCCAAGACTAGATATGAGATTGAACTATCCTGGATTTGATGAAACAACAACACACAGGGAAGACCAGAGAAGACCCACATACATTCTCTAAAACTACTTTTTGGCTCAGTAGAGGAAGGCCAAGCTTCCGAATCAACTCCCCTGTGCATCATCTTTATCCAATCGTTTCTCCTGAAGAAACCATGTGTTGTAGTCACAAGTTGACCCAGTCTCATCTATCAGTAAATCCTGTACTCTCTTTCAACTCCTGATTCATGGTTTCTCCAGTGTGCAACAAATGCAGAAACTTGATAATGGCAGAAGGACAAAATGTCTATCTGGAAAAAAGCAAGTTCTTATTACAGTTATTCTTCCTGCCTGCCTTTTCACCCATCAGCTAGTTTCTTTGCTTCAGCCAGTGCTCTTCTGGTTTCCTCAGACAGTTAAGACACAGAAGGTATTTCTCACAGTTTTGCAGTACCTCTCACAAAAGTGCCTAGATTGCCACTGCTCCAGGATCAGAAAAGAGGGAAAAAAATGTAATACAGAATCTTTTGCTATAAGACAATTAACACCTACTTGGACATCTAATGTGTTTTTACCTACCAAAGATATATTTGAGTATCTTCTGAAAATATTAGAGAAAGGGATAGCATATTTCCATCCATTTGACAAACATATGACAGAGAGGAGTCTTTCACTGTCTCTGTCTGGACAAGTTTTCTTCACTATTCTAAATCTACTTATTGAAGCAGAATAAACTTAGGAGGCTTAATTTTCTTAACAGCAGTATTTGTAACAGTACCCCATGGATATCATAGGCAGAAAAAAACAGGAGTGAACAATGAATGTAATTATTTTGTAATTAGGTCCAAAGACAATTACTTCTATTATGAGAGAAGAAAAATGGGGTGCAGATACATACTAATGTTATCATAGTCCCAGTGGTCACACCATTATTTATGAATATATCACAACTTGAGAACTATAATATGAATTTCTTAAGAAATAGCTGCATCATACAAGCCAGACTGATGTTTCCACTGTATCCTCATTTTCTTTTTCTCCTTCTACCCCAATGAGAGTATTTTCAGCTTGATGGCAATAAGCAAATTACAGCATCTGTTACTGCCCTCACTTCTCTGTCTATGAAATAAGGATAACAACACTTTCTTCTTTCAAATAATACCAATAATCCTATAATGAAAACAATTATGTAAAGGAGGAATTATTTTATTACCCATAATCAGCTGCAGTTTGCTCTTGTCTTCTGGATTTTGTCTCTCTGCAGTTCCAGCAGGGTAACCAGGCTGCCCCATACAGAGGAGAATGGCAGCAGTACTGAACAGCCCCACTGCCTCAATGTGTTGTTGCAGGAAAGTTGTAAGATACTCTTTATCTTTGACAGTTACGATTCTCCAAAGGTACTTATATATTGTCAAATACTTGGGTGTATTTGAGTTTTGCTTTGCCTGAGATGACTGTTAGGTTGAGGGCTTTTTTTTCCTCTCTTTCCAGTCAGATTCAGGGAAATAGTCTTTATTGCTTACATATATAACTATATAGAGATACATATGTTAAAATATATTATGGATATACCATTACATGCAGATGGTAGAGGACAGACTTATAGCGTACCCTCCATGAGAAATGAAACTTTAGAGCAACCTCTTAGTTTTTTAGACTGTTGGGGACTTGTGCACTCCTTAAAATCTTCCATTCTGGAAGTCAGTGCAGAACTGTATACTCCCACCAAAATAACTGGCTGCAGAATTAATCAGCTTTTTTCAGTCACATAACAGCTGTTGTGTGACTACTATTCAGGGACCACTGTGCCTGTCAGCTATCTTCCACCTATGCAAAAATTCAAAGCACTTGTGTTTTTTTCTCAGTATCTGTTTTCATCTGGCTGGTGTGAGAGTGATGGAGGTGAGATGAAAGGATTTTCATGACTGATAGATTTTCTCTGTCATTAATCAGTTGCAAAGCACTGGTAAAAAATCCATAAGGAAAACCCATTTGATTAAAAATATTATCATCAGACACCCTTCTGTATGGCGACATTCACCACTTCTACCTGCTCTTTTGATTATCCTTTCAAGTCTCGTTTTTTCTAATCCCAGGTAATGCATTCCCTTCCCTTCACTCCTTGATCCCTAAATATCCAGTCTGAAGAGAATCTCCTCATAAGCCACTAACATTACAGCTGCTTCAGGTCACAAAGCTCTCTTAAGTCCACTGAAAAACTCACATTTTAAACAGGAATCATCATCATCATCATCATCAGTTTTCTGAACTTGAAAATATCATTCAACCACTGGAAGGTGCAAGTCCTTAAGACAAGCCATGTTGTTCTAAAACCAGCTTTCTTCAGAGTCGTCTTTCCAAACCACAATGGCTACTTATTATTTATTATTTTAAATAAAGTCCATGTTCTATGAAGACATGTGGAGATAATTGTACTTGTGACATACAGTATTATCACAGCATCGCAGAACAAGCACAGTAGATGCCAGGAAAACAAGTAGAATGAAGTTGCATTTTTAAACTTGGAAAGGAGTCTAGAGCCCTGGAGGAGGCTGAAGTACTGCTGGAAAGCTGCTTTGATTCAAATAGAGTTCTTATTATCATATAAATAAGACAATGTTTTTTAAAAAGTTATATCTATGCCACACACTTAAATGCAAATAAGTGGGAGAAAAAAAAAATATGCAGGTTGAGAACAGCACAGATTTGCTGTTGACCTTCTGGTTGGTTGTTTTCAGACAAAATCCTTTCCCTCTTCTCTCCAAATTAGGCTCAAATTGGCTTTGGATTTATATCACAGCATCCATCGAAAATCTATTTGAGAACCACCCCCTTGGGGCCTTGAAAAATCATTTAGTTACACAAACTGAGTGATAATCCACTGTCAGAAGTGAAAAGAAAAAAAAAATCATTTGAGGTTATGCCTTCTGTTGAGCTTTACGTTGATTTCAAAGAAAAATAAATAAATAAAGCTTGGAAGATTTAGCTTTAGATTCTGTCTGTGACTGATAGCAGAAGTTTTGATTACTGTTTCCTACTCCTCAAAAGATTCCTAAAACAGCTCAACTATTTCTGAGGTATCTCAGTCTCCCATGCGGACACTCTACTTGTCTCACAATACAGAAGTTTCTAATGGCCTCAAAGGCATTTTCCTAGAAGGAAGGATTGTTATGCCCTAGTGACTAAGTATTTTATACTACATGATCAGATTTTACATTAGATGTGGAGAGACTACTTCCACTGTAGGATGGTATTTGCTGCATTCAGATAAGATATATTTTGGCTGGGGAAAAAGTTTCCATTGAGTAGAGGGGATAAGAATCATAGCTCCCTTTCTAAATGTATTGTCCAAAAGTCTTCTATATAATAACAGGGTACAGTAAGGAGTACCTTCACTACACTTTCCTTTCTTGCGTGAGTAGCAGTTAGTCAATATTTTTTTACTAAACCTGTACTGAAACATAGTTGCAGCTCATAACTGTATTTCTCAGAAAACAGAACATTGGTTGAGTGTGATTTGAAAGACTTCATTGAGAATGTGTCTCAGAGCTGCAAGACAGTCCTCTTTTATCATGTGTGAAAGAAATTGCTCATGAAGACAGGAACAGAGTTCCAAATTTTTTATTTCCCTGCATGCTGCTCTGAGGGGTAGAGATTCAAGTGAGAGTGGAGTCCTGCGTTAAAACCTGCATTCCAGAGCATGATTCTAAATTTTAAACACAAGTCATCACTTTAAAGATCATGACTGATAAGAGGAGTTCTAGCTATCACACTGTTTACATCGTTTTGGATGTACACTTTTTCCCTTCCTCATGCAAACTGCTACTTCTTCTCCTCCCATTCTTTTGCACTGGTATTACGTGCAGAAATTCAGTACTGTATTTCTCCATACGAAGAACTTGGCCAGGAAAGACTGCATGCTCTTGGCAGAAGTTTATCTTGGGATTATGCCAATAAGCAATCATTTTCTGGTTGCCACAAGCATTCCATTATTTCAGTTTGGCCATTCAGTCCACTCCAGTTCAGCTCTGTTAGTGTTTCCTTAATAAACCCCCATTATCAGGGGTTTAGGCCTCAGTCATTTGAATTCTTTCTCAGATGGGACTTGGGATCCAGAGACCAAGTCCAAATGTCCTTGAAAAAAAATTAAAACACTTTGCTACAGAGCAGAGACAATGGAATTTCGCTTCCTGCAAGTTATATTTGCACTCCTGAAGACTTAAGAAAAGCTGTATTGTGAGGCTTGTTTTATAAACAAGTGTAAGGCTTTGGAAAGCGAATGTGGCAGCAGCCTTTTGCCACTATGCACCTCCACATATTTACAGTAGAGATGGATGAAAAAGTGAAATCTGCTTTTATCACTTAGAATTTGGGGAAGAAAGTACAGAAAGCTCAGGCCAGTCAGCGGGAGCTCACACGCCAGTGCTCTGGGTGTAAAGCAAGCACCTGGGACAGCTCCCACCCCGGGGTGGGCAGCAGATCCGTCTCCCCCCAGAGCAGCGCTAAGTAGCGCCAGGAGCACCAACCACACGCAAAGACAGCGAGGTGAATGACTCCAGGCTTGGGATTTTAAGCAACCAAAGTTAACTGCACTGCTGCACGGATCAATTAGGGAAAAATTTGTCCAGGAATTAGTTCTGAATCCCAAACTGTTGGCTCTGTTGCTGAAAAAGCTACATCTTTCATGTGCCCTGCTGCCATAAACCCCTTAATATTTATTTTTTTCTTGATTTCTTATACTTTATAATTGAAGTATAAAAATTAATTGTGTCAATGTGCTAGTCCTAGGAGGAATTTATGCTGCATAGACAGAGCTGTGCTGTGCGGGGCAGGAATAGGATCTTAAAATGGTTTGAACTGGAAGAGACAGTAAAGATTGTTTCATTCCAAACCCCCTGCCATGAGGTTTTGGACTAGACTAGGTTGCCAAAGGCCCTATCCAAGCTGGCCTAGAATGCCCCCAGGAATGGGGCATGCACAACTTCTCCTATTTCCAGCATCTCATCGCCCTCTGAGTAAAGAATTCCCTCATTATAGCTAAGATAAATCTGTCCTCTTTTAGTTTGTAACTGTTCACTTTTGTCCTATCACTACGCTCTCTGGTAAATAGTCTCTCATAAAGACACAGTTCCAATAAAATCTATTAACAGGTTGGCAACAGTTGTCCTCAGTTTTCTAGTTGACGAAACAGCATAGAGGAATCAAAATAGCTCTGTTCAGCCTCAGATCCACTTGGCCTGTAACATTTCTGCTATGCCAATATAAAAAGCACTTTTACACCAAAGACTGGAACCATATAAATGAGACCAGTTGCATTCCTTTTATTAGCTACAGGATACAGATCTGAAAATGCAATACCATCATTAAATAGTAGCATGTATACCTCAGAAACAGCAGGGATTGCATCTGGCTGCTCAATTCCCTTTGTCTAACTTGAATTCTACTATAGTTACAGTGAACTCTGGAACTCAACATTTAAAAGCAAAAAAAAAAAAAAAAAGGGTATCATAAATTGATGGAATTTGCAAAGTTTTACATTGTATTTTGCTTGCTTTCCAATATAACATCAACGAATACCATGCCATCCTTATTGCCCAGAAACAAACATCAGTGTAACAAATTCTCACCCACTCCACTCCTCTCCTTTGCTCTTTGCAGTTATAACCAGATAAAACCTCAGAAAATGAGGAATCTGCCCTGCATTCTAGTAAGCATGGCTGATCTGCTTAAGCAAACTGACTTGTAAGGCATGGGAGTCACTGATGATTTGTTTTGAAAGTACAGTCAGGAGAAAGACCAAAAAAAGTGTGATAAAAATGTATATATATTTCAGACTTCTAAAATGAAATCTTTTGCTACTGCTAGTCACTTTGCAGGATGTTAATGAGTATTGTCCAGCCTGGGAGAACAAAGCACACAAGGTTTCCCAAAAAAGGTGCTTCTACTCCAGCGTTTCTTTAAGAGTTTTTTTGTTTGTTTGTTTGTTTTGTCTTTTCCTGTAAATCCAGCTGGAACTTTTTATGCTTATTGATTTATTCAGGAATCAGGAGAACAGTCTAGTAAAAAGCAGTGGCTCAGGTATTGCATTACTACCATGAACTGCTGAGGTTGTAACAAGGGGAAGCTGTTGTGCATGTGCAAAACCAGTTTCATGAACTCCTGTCTGGGCCCAGGGAGCCCAATCAGAACAAAGAGCTCCTGAAGAGTCAGACTCTGGGTTCATCAGATACATGAGAAATATACACAAATCAGAGTGGAGACACAAAGAGTACAGTTTCCTCAAGCAGGATCAGAGTCACAGTCTAAAAACTGTCTAAAGGTAAAACAGAGCACCAAACCTTAAAAGATCTCTGTTGAGTTTGAAATGCTTCATGAGGGTTTGGAGAGATTAATATATTTGAAACTCTAAATGACTCTTCCCATAGGCATTTTGTTTCAATTTTTTTTTTTTGCAGATGTTTAATAGACAGAAAAGTATCATGATGTGCACAATCTTTACAAATTCTGTAAATGGGAGTTATTTTAATGAGCCTCCCAAGACTGTGATGACTTAACTATTGAGTTATGTCATTTCTCTTCTTGTTTTGTGAATATGCAAGAAATAACTGGGGAGGAGAAGGCAGCCATAATAAATCTGCAGTAGCTGAAGAAGTAATAGCCATATATGGAGTTGTAGAAGAGGTGAGAGGTGCACAAAAAAGAAAAGAAAAAACAGGGGAAGTTAGCTGTTCATAGTTTTTGTTCAAAGTTATGACAAGTTATCATTGTTTCTTTTTTCTGTGCAGCTCAAACAACTAACACAATTCATACAGCCTTGTATTAGCAATACAACTACTACCAATGGGAGAGATTTTCCCATCGTTACTTCAGAACTTGATTAAATTAAAAAAAAAAAAAAAAAAGGACTCAACCACAAGGCTAGTATAATCTATCTTAAATTAAATGCATGATTTCTCACTAGAGAAAATAATTCGAAGGTCCTCAAGGTAGACTCATTTGCAATATGCGTATAGGTGCAATACAGCATTGCCCTCTACTGGATTTTAAGCTGCCTACTTGTGTCTCTGGTTGAGATATAAAGGATGATTTTTTAAACAAGTTCTGTACTAATTGTCATGGGATACTAACCTGCCACAGGACATGGAGTGGAGTAGTTGATACTTAATCACTTTTCTCATAGGTCAAGCACTGCTTCAGACACTGGTGTTGACTCAGCCAGTCCTTGACTGGTCCAGCAACAATCACAGACTGTTATACATTCCCCAGAGAACAAATACTGACCAGGACAATTAGATTCATGAAATCTAAATGGGCAAAGACTAAATTTAAAGTGAACTTTGGTTAAAGCTGGGGCAAAGTTTTGATACCTACAAGACTGATTCACATTTGCACAAACATCTTTATACATTCAATTGAGTTCTCTCAAAAACACAACATTCCTGCTAGACAAAAGTCCACTGTCACCAACTCCTTTTTCTGGTATCTCTTGATGAAAAGTCAAGTGTATTTGTAATCTCTTCATACTTATGAATACAGACCTCCATGTGGTCTGATGTGTGATGAGCATGACAAGTAAAAGGAAAAGCAAACTGAACGCAACATTATCATGTAAGGCAAAGCTTTTTGGCTGTTCATGTGTTCAGCATCTATCATTTACTGACTCTTTCCTGGCTTGTTGACATTTGGTGTAACTACTCAAATTCACATCCATATATGCAGATATACCTATAGCTACATACAACTCTAAACACAGCTGCCTGTAATGGGTTACTTATAACCATGCGATTTAGATAAAGACAACAAATCCCATTCTGAACTCTTTCATCTATTATTCTTGCTGATCTTGTAAAAGACTCAGCAGGGTGTTTTGCATCCTGTGGCTTGAGGCTGTGCATAATGGAACCAAATCCAGAGAATCAGGACATCTGCTAATTCAGACAAATATATGGGAAATAGAGCTAGCAAAGGGGGGGAAAAAAAAAAAAAAAAAAAAAAAAAAAAAAAAAAAAAAAAAAAAAGGAGGGAAGAAAAAAGAAACAGAAAGCTCTTTTCTATTTATATCAATTTCCAATCCACGTTCTACCCTTGCTCTTCTTAGACTGTCCTTTAATGGGTTCCTTTCAACATCACTTTTCCCACCATTGCTTCCATATTCCTCACTTCCAGCCTCATTTTAACATTTCATCCATTTTCTCTTTTTTACCAAAAACTCATGCTGTAATTTTTCTCTTCCTAACAACAAACAGCTGTTTACATGCCAAGTTTTCTCAGGTTTCCAGATATGTCATGCATTTCTTCCACATTTGTTTCTGTAGGAGTACTCACTTTTCTCTATGGGTGGTGTTCTTAATAATAATAACACACAACAGTAACAGTGAAAACAATAACAAATAACGATAGCAAGAACAACAATAAGCAATTAAATTTGCAAATATATTTTCTTGCTTTGTTTCTTGAGGAGAATCTCTGTATTCTAAAAAGCCCTCTCTAGCCTGCCTCTCTCTACAAGGTACTCTGTAGTTCTCTGTGGGAGGCATCATCCTAAAAATAAATGCCATGATTTGTTTTCTCTCATATTACAGCTAATTATTAATCTCAGCCAAATGCAATGAGGGCAAAGGGCAGAGGGGATGGAAACTGACCCTATGCTGCTTGATCTCTTATTGGAACTTAGCAACAATAGTCAAGAAGACTTTATGATCTTGCAGGTGTTGCTTGCAAACTGTGAAAACCGGGATACTGAAGTGTAATAAAAGGTCTGCGTTACTATAGCTGAAAGCACTCAGACATGAAAATGCCAAGAATATTATATAGATAGAAGGCTGACAGACACAAGATACTTAGTAAAAAAAAAAATGTGGTAAAAGGGTTTACGTAATCCAGAAGCCAATTCTTCGATATAGTTTACCTCTATGTCAAAGTAGCTTTACAAACCACCATTAAAATAGACATTGACATCATCAGTTCAATTGTTCAGACTTGTGCTGCACTTAGTTACACATACTTGTGTAATCAAAAGGATAAAAGGATCCATTAATATTTTTCACTCACCTTGAATAAGTGACTGAACAACATACAAAGCAACAAAATGGATGTTGTTGTAGAGATGGCAAAAAACTAGTCATGCAGTAGCTCCAAAACAATCCCAAAACAATCAATCATTCGTGCTATTAGCAGACACTAAAGCCAGTGATGCAAATGATCTCTGAGTCTTACCATTAAGGGAACAGGTCACAATACAAATGGTTTAGCAGAGCAATCATTGTTGCCAGGGAACATACAAAATTCTCCCAGAGTAACACAAAAGTGCATTCCCTGCTCTAAGTTGTAACACCCAACCATTCAAATGGAACAAAAAAGAAAAAAGAAAAAAATAAGAAAAAAAAAATTGCAATTTTAAATGTAAATTGAAAAGACAGATTTTTCTTGCAGCTATATTATTATTGAATTTCAGGCACGCTATACAACAAAATTGATAATAATAATAATAATAATAATAAAAATAATAATAATTATACTGCATAATTTCTACAATGCTACCTGTTTGGTTTTTCAAACTGGAAAATGCTTAGTGATGACAATGCCTCAGATTTAAATTTGGACTGGGAAATATCTCCATGTGACTACTGTCACATAAAACAGTGACAATATACCCCTGATAATTCTCAATAGTAATGCCAGAAAGTCAAGGCTAGATGGGTACCAAACTGCTGATTCCACTTTTCCTTCTCGAGTGTGGGTGTCCCAAAGGTCTTGGCACATTCCAACGCAGTTTGCAATGAGCCCCTGGAGGCCAGGACAGGAGTGGGAGGACTCTGGCAACATTCAGTCTCCTTTCAAGTTAAATGCAGCAAACAGTGAAGGGGAGGAAGTAAAAAAAGATCTCCTTATAGCCATACTGTATTATTGGATTTGGAAATTATTGCTAACAAGAAGAAAAGAGAAAGTCTTACATGGATCTCAAAGAATATGTATCTGAAATAGGCTTTCCTGAGTCTTTCCTTAAGTCCCTATCTGAGAAAATTCCTATGAGGATCAAATTCAAGTTTAATCTGCAATACGGTGTGAACGAAGCAGTACAAACAGAAGCTCAAACAGAAAATGCTTCTGACTGATTTATATTCATTCAGATCTCTTGGCATTATGACTCAAAGAAATTTGCAAAGTTAAACAGCAAAGTTGATGAAAGTGTAAAGAATAAGTTTCCATTGCATAAACTTTCTGAAAATTATGGTTTTTATAAATCAAGAAAAAAAATGAGCTGAAAGATGCGTTACTAATAAAGCCTGAAATACAAGATGTACACATCTCTTTCCTAGCTCTACTGCAAAACTTGGAAGAAAAAGAACACGCACATACAATAAATAAATAAATAAATAAACAAACAACCAAACAAAAAGAAAACAACACCACACATGCATAATCAATGGACGCATATTTGGAACCTTTCTGTCATATGCAACTACAGGTGTGTGTGTTCACTTCTGTAAAACTGCATGCTTTAGAATGTACCCTTGTACACTAAGTGAATGTACACTAAGTGAACTTGCTGCATTTAATGAACAAGGGTTGAGATCCCATGATTTATTTATTTATTTATTTTTGTAACATGCTGTACTGATAGGGTTAACCAGGCATGTGCTTGGATATAAAGCTATGTGAGATACCTAAATTCACAGTGCATGGATCTTTTGTACCTCTACACAGTGCCCAGATGATAATGTCTCAGATTGCAGTGCAATTTAAATATAGCTAAGTATAAATATAGCTCAGCTTTATCTTGAATATTGGAAAATGACTGGCATCATAGTTTATTATAAGCTGATTCATCTTGTTACATTTTTGTATTACTTTTACCACACAATCTTCAGCATGCAAGCTTCCATTGAGCCTAGACTTTTATGGATTAAGGCATATGTTCCTAACTCTCCCAGTACATCAATCTTAGCAACTACTGATTCCACTCCTAAACATTAGCTCAACAGGGCTGAATCCACCTTCTGTACAGTCTGCAATAGATTTATACTGAAATCTGTTGGCTCTTTTTTGTTTCTACTTTTTTGTTTCTACTTTTTGTCAAGAAAAATAAAGAAGTTTAGCTTTGAGATAAGATTGCCTCCCTCTCCAATAAAGAATGGCATGCAGGAAGGCAGAATTAAATTCAGACTTGCTTAAAGTTCCAGACCACTTCAATTAACTGCCTTCTTCACCACCCCCTGCTTAGGCTGCTGTACCATGCTTGCAAGGAAATAAACTGAATGCACATGTCCGTCAGTTACTTTCACTTATCACCACCAAAAAAATAAAAAAGTGCTCTCACAAGGGCACACCTATGGTTTACATAATGCTTCTAAATTCTTAGGATTGCTTTTCAGAATATTTCTACCATTGTAGAAATATATGTAATGCAAAAATAGAGAGAAGAAAAGCTGAAGAAAGAATAGTTGATCTTGAAGCACTCCTCTATGTCCATTTCATTAGTATTCATATCTTCACCTTTGATAGAAGGAAGAAAGAGCAGCTTATATCGCCAAGGATCATAACACCAGCTTTTTCATGTACGGGTCCAGGGAGGCAAGAGGGAGCATTCCTGAAGGTAATTAGCCTTGACTGCTAATCACATCAGCCAAAAGTGATGAGCAAATTAGTGCTTTGATAGAGCACTAGTCCGATTCTCTTCCTAGATCCCTTGAGCAGCATTGCTGGTTACTGAGATGCTCTGATGCACAGAGATCAGCAGTACATCCTCATTAGCACATCAGGACTGGTTTTCCAAGGGGTTTTTTCCCACTTTTTTTCCACAAAAAGTGAAAATTTCGTTTTCCATTCACACAGTGAATAAAATGAGGGTTTGATATGGACTTGGATTCAAATATGTCTGTATCTCTTGTCCACCAATCATTTTAGACTTTTTTTGTTCTTCAGGCTCATCACCTGAGATATTCAGTCCTGAAGATAAAAGGTGAAGTCTCAGCCTGCACACTTCACTTGCAGTAATGGTAGTTCTATTCAAAAGTTCTAAGTAGGAAAAAAAGCAAGCATGTAGATGGCACAGAACACTATCCATGTGTAGAATGTGAAGGAGATGAGCATGCATACAGCATCAGCACCCTGTTTTCACAGACCTACTGCCTTGTTCTTTTGTTCACTTCATGCTGATATTTGCACAATTACATCTGCAACAGAGGAAGAGCAACAGGGTCTTGGTCCAGTGCAACACACGACCTGTGTTACAGCAAACTCGAGGAAGTAAACCACCCCAAACTGTGCAGAAAACACAGAACTACAGCTCTCTCTAACAGCTTAGAAGTTCCCAAGGTGGGGTAAGGGCCTGTTTTTAAGAACGTTGCATATACATGTAGACATGTTATGTGAAATATTCTGCAGAAGCTGACAGGAATGGAACAAAAGCTGTCACTATGTTAGACACACAGAACTGAGAAAAAAATCAGTCCCAGCGCTGTCACCCAAGAAACAGACTCTGACACTTTTCAGGCTAGAAGACTGTGTCACAGATGGCAAAAGCCTGAAACAGATGGGATGAGAGAGCACTTGGAAGATGATGAGGATCAGGAATGGAGTGGGCTAGGAGGAGCAACAAGCAGGCTGTGCATTGAGGAGAGTCTTCATAGGTTAAAGGCTGATACAAAAAGTATCCCAAAAAGGCTGATAAAGAAAGTCCCTCGACATGAAGCTCAGTTCAGCTCAGCCAATTCTGCTGAAGACACAGGGCCTGAGGCAGTTTCTCAAAAAATCTGAAGGCAGGCAACTAGTTTCAGTATACTACCATCTTAAGAAAGTCAGCAAAGGAAATGACTAAAAAATACATCCCGAAGATTCTTTTCTCCATCCAAATGATGGTCGCTTAATTATGCTGTGACTTATTCTTAAAGAAAGATATCCTGTAAGATTTCAAAGGATGGAAAAGCAGAAATTGATAAATCTGACTACTAAATCCTAAGAATTTAATTGAAAATAGTTACAGGTAGATGTCAGATTTCCGACTGCTAGAAGATCAGAGTAACGCGATTCCACCTCATACAAACGTTCACATAAGTCAGTCATTGATGAGGGATTTAACAGTGCAAGTTCTACGTCAGAAGTGTGAGATTTTCAGCACTTATTTCCAGATCTATGATTCAGGCTCTTCTACATCATTTCCTGACCCCTTTCTCTCCCTGCCACAAGACAGGCTTGCTGTAAGCAGCTTTCTGCCAGAACAAGCTCAGATGATTAAGCAAACTACCTCACAAGGCTCAAGGATTATATTTCCCTCTTTACTGACCCAGAAATAACCTTAGAAAGAAAGAGCAGACCTCTTGGTGACAAAGGCTGAAGACTGGGGGCAGGAAGGAGAGTGCAACTATTCCCAGCCGACATCAGCCTGTTCCAAGAACACTCCTACCAGTTCTGCTGGCAGCAAGTCATCCCCATGGGTTTCAGAAAAGCCATATTTGAACATTTCATGCAGTCAGGACCACTGCTCACTGCTCAGGCAGTGCAAAACATTCAACTGTTCTTCTGCATATACTGGAGACTCAGGCCTTCCTCCAAAGCAAACACATTTCTGGTTCAGCCCGCTTTCCACCAAAGCGAGCCTTTGTCTTCATCTCTCCATGGCCAAGGAAGCCATACAGAATGCCTACAACTAATCTTCTTGCATTTCTAGGTTATGTTATATCACAATAAGGTCTCCTTTAAGGACTAAGAACATTGTCCCTCCAGTTACAGTTCTTCGTATAGATGTCAGCTGGGGCATTATGTCAGACCAGTAGTGGAAATGGCAGTGTTACTACCCGTAGCTCTTCCAAGTAAAAAGCTATTTTAGTATTGTTTTTCTCCTCTTTAAATGCAACATAATTCATGTATTTCTCCTCACTTATAGCAGCACAAACTGTTAATCCACAGCATGCAAATTGACCAACAGAAGGATAGAGATAGTGTAAAAGCCTGAAGAGTCACAAAACTGGAATGTACAGAAACTACAGAACTGATGAGGTTGGAAGGGCCCTCTGAAAGTCACCTGGCCCAACCACTGCTCAAGGAGGGACACCTGGAGAAGAGTGTGCAGGCCCAGGAGATTTTTGAAGATCTCAGAGAAGGAGACTTCACAACATCTCTGGACAGCCTTTGTCAGTGCTCAGTCAAAAGCACTACGCTCAGTTGGGAAGAGACCCACAGTTTTGTTTAGGTTCCACACCACAAGCAAGCTTAGTTTTGTACAAGGCTGGACACTCAACAGACCTCACTGAATACAGTAAGTTTGGGGTAGGGTTTTGCATCCACTAACCATGGAACATCCCCAGTGTTGTGTTGCATCCACAAGAATGTGAGCAAATTTTACAGCCAAAATCCTACTGAACAGGAAGGTAAAATCCTGTGAATTAAAAATCTCCTAGTCATCAGTGTTAAAAAAAAAAATACATGTTGAATGTTATGGGCCACTTCAGATATGCTATCATCCACTCTCTTTAACTGGAAACATGGGAATAAGAGTACTTACGAATGTGGGGAAAGAGGGAAGGGATATACCAACACTTTTTTAGAGCCCTCCTAAATCCCTCCAAATTCGCAGAAGCAGACTCTTGCAGGAAGGCCTCACTTGTTCATAAACTGTTTAACAAAATTTTGTTGTTTAACGTTCATACATACAACTTTCAGTCATAGCCACAGGTATGAATTCTGAACAGCCACCTACCAGACATGCTACAGTTTCAATAGGACCTAAAACCAATACACTCCTGATTTAACTGAAACAATCCTCTCCTCAAATTTTCCAAGTTCACCTTCAGTCCAGGTGTTGTCATGTCAACAGGATACAATAGTCATGGTTACATGGTTTTTCTCCAGTATTCCACATCATAACATCATGCAGCACACTGTCAGTTAAAGAGTTAATGCTGCAGTTCTGTGAATTATCAGTGTATTTCATGAGTTTTAATCTCCTGGTCTCATAAAAGAAGAATTAACTACAACTCCTAGAAGACTTCATTTTTCCACTTCCATTTTCCATTTGGAGGAAAAGATCAAATGAACTGGGAGTCAGGAGACTGCTCTCTTTTAGCTCCCTGGCCACCTCATCTACAGCACTACAGTAAGGGCTTCAGTTTCAGAAACTCTCTCTCTCTTTCACATTTTATTTGAGTTAGCAGTTTCAATTTCAATCATACTGTATCATACTCTATTATCTCACATTGCACTACTGTATTTAGTAAACTGAGGTTTTCCTTTGGTTCATTCCACTCTTTTCCTCATCTGGTCTTGCCTCCCTGCCTTTTTCCTCTCTCCTCCCTTTTCCAGGGACTGTATTCGCGGGTCCCATCAATCCCCTGTCATGGAAATCAGGCCAAACTGTGACAACTTTAAGTGGAAAGTATAATTACTACAGCTTATACAGTGCTGTATGTCTGCATTTCAACTTTTGCAAAACGGTTCAACAGAAGAAAGGAAACTGCCTGTGCATTACCCAATAAAACTTATTATGGCTGCTGCAAGGCAGTGTACTCCCACGCCTCAGATAACACACAGATTAACAAGGTCAGCACTGTGATTACTGCTGGTACTGGAGAGTCAACATTAACAGATGGATTTGCTGCAGAGAGGGGAAGAAGATATTTACAAGTGGGTATGAAAATAGAAAGAAATTGAGCAGACCAGTCAAGATCCCCAAGGCTGAAAGTACAGAACCATCACATGAAGCACAGTGTATGTGGAGAAGCTGTATCAAGCACAACAGAGTAGGTAAATCAAATTCCATCTTAAATCAAATCTCTGTTTCCTCCTCGTTGTCTTCATTTCATGCATGTTCTCTTTCAAGTTGAAACAGGACGGAGAGGACTAACAGAACTCAAAGTCCTGCTGGAGCATTGCATCCACAAGAATGTGAGCAAGTTTTACAGCCAAAATCCTACTGGACAGGAAGGTAAAATCCTGTGAATTAAAAATCTCCTAGTCATCAGTGTCAAAAAAAAAATACATGTTGAATGTTACATGAAACAAACATCTCACCTGCAAGAACAAATGCAGGGGGGGGGGGGGGAGGGGAAGGAGCCAAATCTCTTAAGCAGGGGGAAGAGAATGGGTTCAATTCAATAATCAGTATACATGTTGCATCTGCTGGTTTTGGGATAGCTCACAGTACTCATTCATTGAGCTATTCTCCGACAATGCTATCCAGAAGAAATGGAGAGATGGCTGATCAAATGCCATAATTACAAAGAAAAAGAAAAGACAGCAGCTCCCCTCCGACTTCAGAGCCTGTAGACAGATGAATCTACCAAAGTAGGACAGTGTCTTCCTTATTAGAAAAGAAACTGTGCACCCACATCCCCCTGCACTGCTACATTTTACCTCTCATGTAAAGAGAAGTACAAGGCTTTTATTCTCCACTCATTTCATCTCTGCCCTATTTCTGTGGTCCCCTTGGCCCAAGTTTGCATACCTCTGAAGCAGTGGCTGCTGTTACTGTTTTCATCCTTTCCCAGACTGGTTTAGTTGCCTTTATTAGCTGCAGCATATCTCCAAAGTTAGATCTGTTTCTCTCAGCAATCTTTACTTTCACATGAAATAATACATGTTACAACTGATTCTCCCCCTAATTAGAGGACTTCTAACCTCTCTAGAGTTACATGTGACTGACAGTTCTCATCTCATTTATCTAGTCCTCCTTTGTTTCTCAGTTTAGGATATCTGGCATCTCAAGCTATTCCTTCTCTGTGTTCTCTAGCAAAAAAAAAAAAAAAAAAAAAAAAAAATTAAAGAAAGAAAGAAAGAAGGATACACAAGAATGTCAGACTTTCCTAATAACTTACCAATTCTTCATTTTTATCTCCTGTTGTCAGCATATACAGATCCACTTCTTACTTTTGCTGCATCACAAAGATAGTGCCAGAAGCAAGATCATGCACTTTGAAGCTAAATTCCACTTTGAACCACTGGCTCAACAAGTGGAACAAATGAGAAAGGGATTTTGATTTTTTAGTATAGGAATTGTCAGGATTCCAAATGTAATGGTATAAAAAGACCTAAATTGTGGATGTTTGGAAATAGCTTGATACACTTTCCTCTGCTTCATAGTCTGTCTTCTAGGACATAGACTTTCTCTCAGTGGCTTTTTGTACAATCAAAAGATGTCCCTCATCTTAGCTGGCTGAGTGCAGCTGGCACCTAGTGAAAGAAATGAGAAGAAGTAACCTAATGAAATCCCAAAGTGGTCTGAACATTTATCTGTACTCAATTCCTCCCTCCCATTTCTTAGAGAGGAAGGGTTGTTTACTTAACCAGAAGATTACATTTGTCCATCAAAGGCTGAAGGGAATCCTCTCTACATCACACGCCCCATCTGCATGCAGATTTTGGAGCCCAGCCTCACTGAAGCCAGTGTATGGTAACACAAATGAACTACCCCTATATTAAGTCACTAGATGTAATCCTGACAGAAACTCCACGTTCTCAAGTCTCTCCTCCTCTGATCTCGCTCTTCTCCTGCCTCTTTCTCCTTTGCTTTGATGACTTTGACAGCTAAGTACTTGGAGTGTTACTCCAGGTTATGTGTCACCTTTAATAGGATTCAAAGCTTTAATTCAGAAAGTGGCCACTCTTGACCTTTGGCCCTACTACCACCCACTCTGCCATCCCCCCTCCTTTCTCCATCACCATGGAAATGAATAGCGGAGCGAAAAAATGGGAGCAGGCAAAGTCTAAAGCTTTTCACAGAGCCCCCAAAAGAAAGATGAATGAAACTCATTCATCACTGAGCAAGGGACCCAGAGAGCAATACTGACTGAAAAGCAAGCCAGAGGGAGAGCAAGCAAGAGAGAGAGATGGACAGAGATAGAAAAGGTTACCTCATGCAGGAAGTTATGTGATTTGAAAAAGAAAAGCACAGGAGGTGTGAGGGAACATAGTCCACTTTCAAAAACTGTGGATTCCACAAAGAAAGATGCTGTTATTTAGGGACTGGGGGGGGGGAGGGGGGGAAGGAAAGGAGGGGGGTAATTTCCTCAGCCCCTTACCTCCCACTCCCCCTTCCTCCTCCCCCCCCAAAAAAAAAATAGAATTTATAATCAGATTACCAGAAACGGATGGAGATTTAAAGGCAGAAGGAGAAATGCCTGAAAAGAAGTTGTGGTAGATGCCTGAAGGTGGGCAGCTCATTTCAAGGAAAGACATACAAATAGAAACAAAGCTGTGTTTGTAGTTTTGAAGTTCTCTTAATCATATCTCCTTCTTTGTAAGTATTTTTCCCCCCTATACATACACTCACCATTCATCTCCATCCCTCTACATCACATGGTTTGACTTGTCTCAACTCCTAATTTATTTGATTGATAACAAATAGCACTAGGGATTAGCTGTAGTTAAAAGGCATTTGCTTATTTGCTCAGATACAGCATCAATTTTCTGGTGTGTTCCTCTATTTTCACCATGTTTCACATCCTCACTACAACAGCATTGGCAAGGAGCTCCTTCTTTTAGGGCATCTTAACCAGATGTGCTTTTAAAAGGAGTTAAATAACACCGTGCATCCCAATGTCAGATGAAAGAAAGATGTCCTACTGCCTGCTGTTCTACAGAGCTGGAAGAGAGAGCTCGTTGATGCTAGCAACAGAAAGAAAAGAAGAGGGAGAGAAAGGAAAGTCTGAGATGCAGCAGTGTGGAAAAGCCTATTTGCCTGCACCACTTCCCTAAAACTAAAATATTTGCAAATATAGATAAGATAATCACAGATTATACTGGGATATTTATACCACTAATGACTTCCCAGAATAACTAGTCAAAATTCAACTTGAGCATACAAAAAATTGTGCAGAAGCCAACAGGGCACTTCAGGGTGCTTGTGTGTGGAAAAGCTCTACAGAGCAGATCTCAGTAAGAGACATTATTTCCCAAGAATGTCTCCCTGTCTTATCCTGATGGAGAATATAATGTGTAAAATGTAGTTCTGCCAGTCCAGTGCTCAACAGTTAAGTCCTACTCAGAACAGAGCCTACCTAGAAATAAAGTGAGATTTATCTCACTTTAAAGGAGATAAACCTTCTACCCGGAGATAGTTGCCCCTTGCAGAGCAATTGTCATTCAGAACCATGAGATATTTTTTCTCCTTCCTAAAGCTAAACAGGCATGATTCCACTAATTTCCCTAACCCCTATACCACAATCTAATGAATCCAAAGGAAAAAAGAAAACATCCAAGAGATTGGAGTCACTACATTTTATTCACTTTTAATCCAATGAACAAGATGACAAGCCAAGCTTCCTTGGAGTGGCATTAGCACTTCTACTGAGCAATGAGCTCAGACTTCAGCTTCACCCTTCTGATAATCTGTATCACACTCCATGGTGGTCATACCCTAGCAGTAGACAGACACACCCTGGTGATTCACCAGATAGGACACAACATGCACACAAGGAGAAAACTCACATTACCTGTGCCTTTGCTGACCCTACAGACAAAATACGCTGGAGCTGCTCAGTTAAATGGAGAGATCACGTCTACTGAAACAAGTATATACAGTCCGTGGGTCACAGCAAGAGAAACTCAGCATATTCAAAGACTTTTGAAAATGAATAAATAGATAGATAGATAGATATGACAGCATTTTTGCCTCCCCACTCCTATGGCCTGCAGATTTACCTCCTCTTCTCATCCCCATGGACCCAGAGCTTTGACTCTTCAAAAACTGGCTTGAAAACAGCAAGAAGAATCACTTAGGAAAGCCTTTGTTAGTTATCTTAAATTGCTACTCACTTAAAGCAAGAAAAAAAATAATAAGATAATGCTATTTCACACATGTAGAGAGAGCAACAACACGGTGCTGGTTAAAACAACTTGTTTTAGTATAAAAACAGAGAACATCTAAGTGAAGAATTATGATCAAAATTGTTCTTCTGTCTGGTGGCATCTGGTTAGGACTTTGAATTTTCTTGAACAAAGATATGTCTGGTTGATCCCCACTGCACTTCCCACTGCAGGGAAGTTCAGGTCAGCTCTATGCTGCACATCTGTTTATGTTAAGTGGATATATTTTGACAGCAGTAAATTGTTCCTCAAATGGCTCTACAGAGGTGGGAAGCCTCATTTGGTCTTCAAAGTAACCAACTTCCTACAGTAAATTTAAAAACTTAAGTGCTCCAAACCATGAAGGACACCTGCATGTCATTAAGTACTTAATGCTGAGCATACAGCTTTCTGGGTCACCATCTGTTCAGCAAGAGCACCAGCTCTAGCTGCTGTTTCCTATTTTGCATGTTCTAGGGTTTCAACTGTCAGTCTTGGTAGCTCAAAATTACCCCAAATTACCCAAAGGATAGTATGAATGGATCTTCTGTGTCAGCTATACAAATTGAGAAACAATGTCCCAAGAGAGAACAATTCAGCCAAAGTTCAATCAACTCTGTGTAAAGAATTAGGAGCTAATCAGAGTAGCTCATAAGATACATTTCTCTGTTTGTTTTATCTACTGCTGCCCTTCTAATCTCAACATGTCTGCCTACCTGAATTTATCTTGTTCTAGTAATACTGTCTGTGATATTTAAGGAAAGTTCTCACTTGCACAAGAAGGTTTGCTATCTAGGCAACTATGCACAAAAGAAAGTTCAAAATTAATATGCTTCCATCTAGTTGTTGTTGAAAACTCTCCTTGTAGCAAAGAGCTACATGCACAAAAATAGAGAGGAAATCCATCTCCTCTGGAAATCAAAAATGATTTTCCTTCTGCTCTGCAGAAGCCACAATGGCCACATGTAAGCATTTCTCCTTTACAGGATTTTCAGAAATGAATTTCAGCCCTTTTCAAGTTGGCTCTCTCCAGATGGTTCCACTACAGTGATATCATCATTAAATTAGGGAATACTGATCACAGAGACAAAAGAAAAGGTAAAGGGCCTTAATGGCCACTTGGAAAGCATGAACTTTGCGTAAAACAAACCAGAAGAAAACAGAATGCTTGGAGGTCTGAGGAATTGATGCAGGCTGTAATCTCTCATCATATCACAAGCTTACAAATTCTGTTTCTTGCCCTCTATCTTCCCCACCCAAGTTGTATTACACATGAAGACCCAATTCAGGGAATTGTGCTTTGTAGAAAACATCCATATTCTCTGGAAGAGAAACAAGCATTTTGGGGGAAAAGGTTATCAGGGATTTGATGCATCAGAAACTATTAAATAGAGCTAGCTATTTTGTTATAGCTGGTGCTTGAATTAAACTAGATTTTAAAGCTGCTAAGACCTTTCATTCTTCTAGATGAGACAAAAATCAGTATTTCTCCCAGTTCAGGAAAAAAAATTGCTTATCCACATTACTAGAAAAACATACATGAAAGTCCCTCACTCCCATTAGCAAAGGAAGCCACTAAAACCAACACCTTATTTCTCTCTGATGCCCACTTGCTCAGTCCAGCAGAGTTTGGAAGATATCATTATCACAGTATATTCCCCAAGTAAATGTAGGAAACAAATATTACACGGGCATGGATATTCTTCTCTGAATTAGCAAACTGGCACCATCTCAGTTTGATTTAGTTTATTTCATTCTGAATAGATCCATTTACGTAAAAATCAACCTATTTCACCTTAAATGCATGTCTCTAATCATTCTAATTCACTTTTCCTAAAGAAGTGGCTTTTCTAAAATTATTTTTGCTTTTTTGCCTTTTTTTTTTTTTTTTTTTTTTACAGACAAGTAAGTTTACAGGAATAGTAAGACCATGTTTGGAAAGAATCATTTTGTACTAAAGGACCAGGGTTTTAGAAATATGGCTTTCTAGTCTGACATCAAGAAAGTTCATTCCACTAAGGCAATGTAAGTCAGAGGATAAATATATACATATATATTATATGAAAGGAATACACAATGCCATTCTTTGATGATAAATGTGTCCCTGTCCCATCCCCCAACCCCCTATCCTTATTGTTATGGGCCTTATTGTTTTAAAATGCATGTTTCCCTGTTCACTTTGTTTCTCACATTCTGCTTGTCTGTATTCTACATCTACAGAAGTTGAGTTACAATTCAATATAATAAGGAGCAACGTATTAGTTGGGGCTTACTTGTACAAAGTAAGCATTGTACTTGCACACATTGACACCTAAATTACACTATTTGTATATTACAGTTAAAATTGAAACTCCATAACTTGTTAGAGCAACACATTCACCATTTTTTAAAACACAAGCTTTTACAATATCGGCCTGCTCACATTTCAGCCTGAGCAAATGAGCAAAAATTCTCCTACTGAGTCAAAATGAATACTCTCACACAAAAGCCCCAACTTAGTTCCCTATATCAATCTTCTAGAACCCATGACCCCACTTTTACTGCTCTAATAGTAGTTTCATAAGATGAGGGATCCACTGCCTTCTAAGAAAGTTTTTGTGAAATTTTCATTCTGCCTCTCATCATCTGCACTGCAAAACAGCAAATTGGTTTGTAATTGAATTTTTCCTATCACAGTTTTCTCCTGCAAGTTACAGAGGCCTTCAATAATTGTTATTTTTCTACTCTAAAACATATTTACAATGTGGTTATCTGTTCTTCTTGAGTCTGTCAGACAAACTAAACTCTTTAAGTGACCAAGCAGATTTTTTTCAGCTGTTAGCTTGCTGGACAGTTTTTCCATTTTCTTTCTTTTCCTTTCACACCTTCTGAAAACACTGGAACTAATACAGAAAACATTATTCTGGTAGCTCTCATCAGAACCATCTCCCTAGACTGACCATCTCATGTATATGCTTTAGAATCACTTTCAAATGTTTCTCCAGAGCACTGCGTTCAGAGCTAATATGCCTTTGTCTACTATCTATGGTCCCTAAAATCATCTTTAGTCCAGATATTTTCCATGACATAACTTTCATTCATACATACAGACCTAGAAAGAATCAGATCATGCTGTCCTAGAACACCTGCATCTTTATTGTCAGCCCTGAAAACAGAAGAGAGATAATATTCCTGAGATACAGACACAGGCATGGGAGGGTTCCCTACCTTTCCCTGGAAACTTTCCCCACTTTCAAAAAGAGAGAATGAGGTCCTTGGTAGCTTCAGGCTGTTAATAATGATGCCACTGCTCAGTCAGTAATGAATTTTGCAATATTTAGCATTTTCCTTAAAGCCTAAAGGATAATTCTTCATTAATGTTTAAAAGAAAAACAATGTTCAGTCTCCAGCTTTAAGGATGAATACTTTGAAATGTTACTAATAGGTTGCATTTAAATAATAAAACCCTATATAGAAGGCCAGAACAAAGAATCCCATCGTTGTTTTGGATTTTCTTCATCTAGCGATTTTTAGGCCAATATCCTGACAGGAAAGGGGGTGGAGTGGGGCTGTCAGTACTTAATTCAATGAGTATAATTACACCGAATTAGTGCTAAGGGGTTTAGAGAAGAAAAAAAATACTATTCCACAGAGTTAATATAAAGTGGGCTTTCATGTACACACAAACTCAGAAGGAGTGAGCTGCTGCCTGCTGAGAAATAGTTGGGAGCCAGGGGATTGATCAGACTCGGCCAGGCCTTGCTTGAGAAAAAAGCTGCAGTTGTGAATTACTGTAAAGCAGTATTCTCATGATTGATGGGTTTACCCCCACCGCCACATTTGTTTCAAAGATCCATTTTGTCTTCCGTGGCGATGGTGCGAATTAACCCTTCTCACAGCGGCTGGCTGGGTCCTACAAGACCAGGCCAAGGCCTAGCAGCTCGATGAAGCTTTTATCTTATGAAGCTCTGTGACTGGGAAAACAGGAAAGAGACTTAGCACCCAGATTTCTAAGGAACACCATAGCACCAACCTCCTCTGACAGTCTGCAGACCATCTGCCGTCAAATCAGCTAATTCCTCCACCTTCCTGCAGCACTGTCACAGAAGGAGCTCTGCCTCTGATCTCTATTAGTCTGATACCCCACCACCCTGCTTCTCTTCATTTCCCAGCATGGGGTGTTTTCCACCTCTTGCATTTTTAACACAATTCTTTACCAGAAAAATATTTTTTTTTCTCATTTTCTCCCCACAGAAACAAAGAGAAAGAGCAGTAAAGAACAAACTCCAGACAGATTTGTGGATTTGTGATGGGATATCTCCTTAAGCCCAGAGTTCTGTAAATTAAAAGTAGTTAGAATGGCCAAGGGAATGTGGGAGGAAAAAAAAAAACAACAAGAAACAAAAACAGAAATAGATCCAGAATAGGACCAGCTATTAAAAAGCTCCTAAAATCTTCTGAATTGACAGTATGACACAAAGATAGATTTCCATGGAACTCAAATCACACACCTGCTTACAAACCAGTTCACTGCATCTCAGCAGCAGATCTTTAGCCAAGAACAAACAGTTAGTGTCAATGCAAACTGTCTTGTGATATTCTTAGTTACCAAGTAAGGCACTTCACACATGACTATGATTTCTTTTTCCTTTAAAAAGTAAAGACGTTGCTTAAGAGGGAAAATGAAAATACGATTAAAAACAGAAAACAAACAAAAAACAAAACACACACACACACACAAAAAAAAAAAAAAACCCACAGCATAAAACATTAAATTCTATTAGATACACCAAACTGGCTTTAGGCAAGGGAAATGCAACCTTCCCACACACATCTCTGCAGCTGCACATCATTTCATTTCTCTGGCCTTGGACCTCCACAAAACTGCACTTCTTACCCCACAGCACCTCCTCTGCATTCATAGTCCTGTTCTGGCCGCATAGAGGAAAAAAAGAAAAAGAAGAAATGATCTATTGCCACCCCACTTATCTCTGTCATTCCCTACTAGTATACGACAAAGACTTCTTAAACAAGCCCTTCATTCCAGACTGCAGCCCTACCTGCTCTTCCAGGTTTGGCCCTGAGTCGGGGCACAGGAGCACGGCAACTCTGCTGGCTTTACAATGCACTTATGGCTAGAGATCTTCTCAGGGTGTTCTGCTTTGGCTTATCATGGCACAGCATGGCAATTTTCTGTCCTCAGGTTTTGCACGCCTTGCATCTATCTGCTTTTACAGTCTTGTCTTGGGTACCACCTTCATCTGTTGTGATAGCTCTGGCAAATGTCAAAGGAATCACAAATGCCAAACTCAAATGCTGCAAGCTATATCCACTTTTTTTTTTCTGTTTTTAACTGTCCAAATGGACAGATGCTGATGTAGCACCAAATGCTGTCACACGCACATTACAGCCTCTACATACTCAATTCTCAATTGGAGATACAAGTTCTCAGGCCAAAAATTGTCACATCTGACAGCATCCAGTTGCTAAGTTAGTCCATGTGCAACAAAGTCATTAGAATATAAACCAGGACCTGAACTCATCCTTCCAGAGATTAATGGGCTACTGGTGAATACTCAGCTTCCTCGGCAGCACGTAGTGATAGCTGTCAGATCTTCTCCTGGTATATTACTGCATTGCTTCCAAATTTTACATGAGTGCATTTAATTAACCCCAAAGAACAGCATGCTTCTTTTCTCGGTGAAGATCTTTCTCAATTTCAGAGGATCTGTCCAATCCATCAGGATTACTTTGACATTTACTGTGCCTGTGACCTCTGTCACTGTGATTTGCAAGTTCTACAAGTGTACCTTCTGTTCCCTCAGGAAAAGAGGAAAAGAGAAGAATTAGATCAGTGGCCACTGTTCTGGCACCTCACAGAGCTGCACACCACCTGTAAACCACATATATTTAAAAGGACCCCATAAGACAGAGTAATGAATTCTCTCCGAGCCAGGGGGAACACTGGAGCCGCAGTGTACACTGGCATTACCAGTATGCTGATTTGACACCACTGTGTCAACAGAGCTGTCAAATCCCACAGGCCTACTGCACAAAGCTCAAGGCTCACCCCAGTGCCAGGAGGCCAGTGGTCTTTGTTGTTTCTACCTGTCAAATGAAAAAATCTTTCCACTGAGTTCTGAGTCACTAAGTACACTCTTCCCTCCCCCACCAAATCCCTTAACTGTGCAGTTCAGTCCAGCAACAATAGCAACTGGAATGTAGAATACAGGTGTGCTGTTAAGAAAAGTTATGTTATTCAACTTCTGAAGCCTATGCACTGCAGAGTACCATAAAAAAAAAAAAGACATCTTTTCCTCCTCATTCAACCAAAACAACAATTTACTTTAAACAGAAGCTTGTCACCCCTTGGGCTTTTTTCACTTGCCACATTCAGAGGCAGTGTAGGCAAGTGATCTAAAAGCCCCTTCAGGAGACACACCAGATCAGCTGTAACCTCAATTGGCTTCTGCTCCTGCTGATACTTTGTGTGCCACAGCAAAAGCCATAACACATTTAGAGTTGCATGGTGACAAGCAGTACTAAGCCTTTGTGCCCATTCATAGCACCCTACATAAAAGCTACTTGAGCTCATCAAGAATAAGAACGAGCTCTTTCTTAAGCCCAGCCCAATCCAGTTAACAGGCTTATATGGAAATGCTGAGAGACAGGGCTTACATGTGGCTACGCACCTAACTCACACACTGTTTTGCTGAAAATTAAGGAAGATAGTGAACAGCACCCAGCTAAGACTCATAACTGTCTCCTTCTTCTCTCTCTACTCTTTTACAGGAATAGAGGCAAGAATTCAAGAAAAAAGTACAAATGACCTTTGTGATTAGTAATCATTACCACTCGTGTAAATCTTCTTCCACTTGCATATCTATTTCTGTTGTGTACAAGAAAAAGATCCTGTTAAATACAGAAGTACATTTCTGTCTTCCTTATCAATTAACCTTCTCTTCCTATTCTTAGTATAAGCCTGTGTAAATTGACTAGCTTCTGCTAGAGGTCCAGCATGCACCAAAATAGACAAAAGATGCACTCAAGAATGCTTGTTGTGGCACTACTTGGTGACAACACACTACTCTCCCCTGTCTCTCTGACTCCATCTGTGCACAGAGATGCAAGCTGGGGAAGAGGTTGGTTCTGACTTTTGCCTAAGGGCATATGAGTGGGTGGACAAGTGCTGCCCTTACCACCATGACCACAGACAGTGTGAGGTAGCTCCAAAATGATGGATGCAAAAAAATATGCCTGCCATTCAGAAAGCGGAAGATTTGCTTTGGGATTCATTACTGAAAAGGTAAGAACCTAAAAGAAGCTGTAAGCTCAAAACCCTGATTTTCCCTTTAAAAAAAAAAGGGGGAGGGGGAAGGGTGAACACATCAATTTTGTTCAGAATATTGTTGATTGCGGGGGCTAAATAAAAGACACTTAATAAGTATGAATGTTACTAACAGAATTTAATTTAAACATTCTCTGTGTGATGTAGGGAGACTAAGTCAGCATCAGATTAATTTAACACAATCAGGCTTAAGGGAAAATGAGCAGTTTTCACAGCATATTCCAACTTTGACAACATACTGGCTTCAAATATTTGTCCATTTACCACAGCTGGAAAGCATCAGGGCATAAAATCAGATATATACGAGCACAATCAGCTCACATTTCTGATATCACAGTTTCCTGGAGCACAATTTCTTCAAGTGTTAATCAAAAAAAAAGGCAGTAACCCAGAAGGGATTAATGACAAACTACATAGCAAATATAAATCACAATAAACCTATTTTATATTTATATTACATATGTATGCATATTTATATATGTATTCAGCTACTCTGGTGGAATTTAGATGATGCCTTTAACTTGTTTAAAGTTTGCAGAAGGGTAATTAGTCTTAAAGAATGAAAAATTGACTCAGGAATTGGGGCCACATTTCTAGACTGATTTCCAAAGGAAGGGAGAATTACCACAGTTACAATGTATTTCCATGGGATGAAGATACAGGATTCTCTCACACTCTTTTGGAATCCTCGCTCTAACATTACTGCATAATATGGTGCACGTTATGCCTGGGAGATTGTTGCCAGTCCTAAGAGAACCAGACTTGAAGTACTATATTTGGGAGTCACTTCTTTATTAAAGGAAATGTTGCAGGAAACAGGAAGAATGCAAGGACTGAGCACACAGATATTCTGAAAGAATGCCAAACTGCAATTGCTGATGATACTGCTCAGAAAAGGAGGGGAGGAATGACTTTTTCAAAGAATTTATTCACTCACCCAGTATCCTTAAGAAAAATAAATAAATATATGGAAATCCAGCCCAAGTGAAACTAACGGAAGAGAACAACTTTGGCAGCTGAGATGTAAAATGGAGATCAAAAGGTCCAAGAGCAAGGTTGAGGAACAAGGAGGCAAATACATAGTGACAAGTAATACGGTATTCCTTAAGCATATAGGAAAGTGGAACACCAGAAAAGCTGGTGGGACCTGCAAACTACCAGGATGCAAAGAATTCACATAGGGCAGAAAAGAAGATTGCAGAGAAGCTAAATGGCTCCTCTGGTTCAGCTTTCACTTCAAAGCAGGGAGCAGAAAGGTATGACAAAGTTATACAAGTAATGAACTTGAGGCAGAACTGCCAGGCAAAGTTAGGGAGAACAAAATAAAACAAACAGTTCAAGAAACACGATTGCTCCATCTTTCATAAAGATAAACCGTGCCCCTAATATGCAAGAATCCTCCAATAAACCTGGCTACTCCTCACTAGATGTAAGTTGCTTAAATTTGCAAAGCCTTTGAAAAAAGCTATCAGGATATCTTAATAAACAAAGGATAAGAGACAAGGTCTGTCATTCTTTTAGTATTAGTCAAGCAACTGAGAATTTAATGTCAAGAACAATATTAAGTTCTTTTTATAGAAGAAGGGTGATAGTGCCTGAAGAATCAGCCTAAGACCATGTTGTTGAGTGCATTTATGAAGCATTTGAAAGAGTGAATGAAAATTAAGGTAATAAGTTGCATTGCTTGTACAAAACAATAAAGATTGGTCAAAAATATGGAAGTTTTTTCCTCTCTCAACTATCCAAGCAACAGATATTAGAAGAAAGCTCACAATGGACATTGAATCTTACAGAAAATGCTTAGGTTTCAATTTCTGATCCTCACTGCCTATCACATATATTATATTACATATGTCCACGTATTACATATATGTACATGTATTATACTACACTTCCTGTGAGACATCATGATTATCAGAAAGTCATAATAAATAGCTCATGGGACATCACAAATAACTTGCTATAGCTAGTGTATCTATCTCAGTAGAGACAGACGCCCTGGGAAGCATGATATAGTGGGTGGCAAACCTGACCACAATAGAGGGTTGGAACTGGATGTGCTTTATGGTCCCCTCCAACCCAAACCATTCTGTGATTCTAATATAGAACTTGAGTTGTGGTTGCCATTCTCTCAATACCCATTAAATACTGTACACATCCACACACAGACTAGATTTTCACTGACTTGGAATACAAATCCTGGATTCAGTAACTCAAGAATTTCCATTTTGATAGGCCTAATGTGAGATATTTAAGGTTCAATTTTTCTTGACTTAGACACATAACTTACACTTTACAATCTTTTCCTGCTTTAGGGTTTTTGTTTGTTTCAGAATTCCCTATTAAAATAAGATGAGAAATTCCCACCTACAATTCCTTCAGAAATCTCAATTGGCAAAATCCCAGCAAGAGCTGGAGCCTTATTGCACATGCTGAAAGTGTCAGCACAGAAAGAAGTGAAACTGTCATTTATAGTACATGTTGTGCAATTGGAAAGTCTAAAGATAGAGAACACATTTTTGAGTTATCTCTACAGTTTGGTAAGTACCTCCAAACTGAAAGAGGCTTCTGATATCTATGCAAAGCACCATACTGGGGTAAAGCAGCTACATATGTAATCTTTTCTGCATAAAAATGTTCAGTCTCCATATCCACGCAATCTACTGCTGCTGTGCTTAGCACCAGAGAGATTCTCTATTACAGGACTACTCCTTTGTAGATATAGTCATAAATAATTCAAACTAAACAATAGTACACCGCAATTAAACAAACATACGTGCTGTAATAATCTACCCTTGTTTTTCAGTTCTTCCCTTGTATGGCAGTATTGAAATTACAGTCATTCACAAGAGTTTTCACACAGATCTCTGCATTTGGGCACAGAGGAACAGCCAAAGGAAAGACAGGACCACATTTCACTTTGTGCTTCTGAATTAACAAACATGTTCATAAATATTATCTCAATTACACAATATTAAAAGGTTCCATTTTGAAAGTAGCCTCAGAGTAATTTTCTAGGACAAAATTGTGAGTTGGATGTTAAATGTTAAACAGAAGCTTTCTCCCTTCAAAGGTAAAAACTGAAACAGAGGCTGTTCTCAGTGGGCAGACAGTAGTGTCCATTTCTCCTCAGGTGGAAGTCTGAACCTTTCAGCACTAAAAAGTTAACATGACAGGTTTGAGCAATGGCTTATGCTTGGACCACGGTATGTTGCAGTTATTAGTGTTGATGGTCAGAGATTTCCAACAGAAAGTCTTGTTTTCTAACGCTGATGTTTACATTAGCTCTCCAACAGTTTAACTTCTAACATAAAATGCTTGAGTAGTTCATGGTTTAACAGGTGTTTAGAATGATATAAAGTGAGGCTACCAAAGGCCCCACAGTAAAAAATATGGTTCTAAAACTTATCACAAGAGATTTCATCTCAACCCACACATAAAAGGTGTGCACATAAACATGTATGGCATCAGAAGAAACTTTTATTTGAGCTGTGTTAATCTGCTAGATTATGACATTGATTCAGCAAAGATTTCAAACCCATTCTTACTTCTCTTTGTCTAAGTAATCCCCTTGTTCTCTGTGAAATAACTCACGGCACTTAAAGCTGTTGTAATGCATAAGATTTGCAAAGATTTTAGTTTAAATTACAAGTGATTGAAAGAACAGCCTAAGCTCTCTTAAAACACTAACACACCCCTATAATCCAAATGTCTACTCAGCATTAATGAGCCGAAAACGCAAACTAAACTCAGAGTCCCAATTAAAGCTAGAAGCCACTAAGTGAGCAGAGCTACCTTTTTCTTCTTTATCACCCAATAAAGTCCGTTTCTACGCTATTTTGCCAGCACAGGAAAATTCTTAGATACTAGAGTCAACATAGCTGCTCTTACTTTCACAGTCCATAGCCCCTGCAACTTCTTATAAATCCTCTGCTGGTGGAGGATTTATTGATGATTATTAGCAGAAGAAAAAGTGAGAGCAACCTTTATGCTTCTCTGAATTCAGCAGGTCTTTGGCCAAACTGCCCAAAGGATCAGCATACAGTGACTGGTTCCCCAAAAGCTTTTCTTTTTTCCTCGTCTTTGCTGCTTGAGTAAGCCTAGGAGAGGAGGCAGCTTGCAGCACGGCAAGTATGCTAATGCCGTATCAAACTAACTGCCATGCCAACAGCAATCACACACATGCCTGCTTGCACATTTCTGCCAAATAATCACTTAAGCAAACATCAACTACAGAGATTAGCAAAAGCATCTGACAACATGCAAATCAGGCAAGAAACATGGGCTGAAGGGACAGCTTAGCAAGTGAGGATTTAATAAAAGAAATGTGAGGAAGTTCCTGGATCAAAACTTACTGTGTTTTTGGAAGATTTCAGAAAATCCTTTGTTGGCCTTGGAGGGACAGCTAGTAAATTTTTTTTCCACTCCTTAGTCCCTACTGCATATCAGCTGCACCCAGGCAGGCTTCTAATAAAAGCAAATGACTCTTTCTCAGACAAAAACATCTTCGCGACCTCTGGGAACACAGCAATCCAAACAACCAAGCAGGCAGTCAGGTGACACAAACTACTGGGAAGCAATCAGAATATCTCAGGGGCCTTTCGTCAGCACCAGAAGCAAAACTAAGCCTGTATAATAGAATGGCTTTTCATGAGAAAATCAAAGGAAAATCACCTTAGGTAGATCAACAAGTTCAAATTTTTTTCCTACTAAAATTAAGGCAGATTATCAGAAAAATCATTTGATTTATCTTGTATTTACTAAAATGTACACCACTCCAAATGCACTCAATGAAAACAATGATTCTGCCACAAGAAATATGAGAACAGTCACTAGCCTTTATCAACATAATTGCACATTTGTGTCCTATTTTTAAGAATAGACACATAAATATATGACAAAAACAGACAAACAAATATATGAACATGCTTTCTAAATCTTAGGTTGAATTCTATAGCCCATCTTCTGAAGAAGTTCTTGCTGAAGCCTCAACTTTGTCTGAATAATAATTGGAGGATGTGTTCCAGTATTAGTATTCATCTCCACTTAACAGGAAGAATATGATTTAGTGAGCTGGAAAAGATCTCAGTATGAAAACAGAAGTTCAGTTGTCCCAAAACAGACAGAGATGCACTGCCAAAATACTGCAGGGACAGCATTGTATTAGTGATGCCATCTTTCCTACTGGTTACATCCAAGTCCCTTCCTGAATCACTTACATATATATATATATATATACATACACATATACATATATATATGTATATGTATATTATCTTTTCTTTAACATCTAGAAAAGTGCCTAGAAGAACACAATAGAAATCTTAACAGCGGCATTTTGAGCAAATAACACTCTTTGTTGTTTGCAGGATATAAATCTATTTTAAAAAAGCCAATACAATACCTATTTTTATTAAAAAGATTTTGATATGGAACTACCTATGTTTCCGTCACAAGATTCTCCAGACAGTGGGCTTTCTATTTCAGATTACAGAAGGGCGTGTACATTTGTATCATATTCTTAGGGCTGTTTTGAACTTTGAGATACATAGTGTGTGAGAGGTAGAGCTAAATAAATGAATTAGCAGCTCTGTTTTACTAGTGATATACATGAAACAAGGTTCCTTAAATTCAATAGTCTGATCATCTTTGGATGGCAATGAAATTAATTCCATTTTCCCCAGGACTCTAAGAGACATAATCCAAGAACAAAACAGGTTTATGCCTGACATTCCATAGAACAAAATTTGAGAAGACAATTCAAGTCATGCTTACTGTTTTCGATCAGATAGGAACATTCTTACTTCCAGAGGTATCTATACATTTACTGCTCGTTTTGGCACAGAATTCCTCATGTCTTGAAAGAATATCTGTTGAATACAATTACCTAGTTTTTACCTTTCTAACCCCTAGGGACAGCCTAAGGCAACAGGCAAGATGACAAAGTCAGCAGCAAAGTGGACTATCTTCCTTTACTGGCTTGGAAGGTAAAGACAAACTGTCCACTCTAGCCTGAGAAATATGCTTTCTCAAACTTGCTGCTTGCATAACATAGTGGTGCCTGTCTCTACCACCAGCTGGACCAGCCCCACTAAGACCCAAGAATAAGGAAAGAAGAGTACACATAGCCTTCTCCTCCCTCTCAGGTGTTCTGCCTGGTTTTACTCCTGCTGCTGGGAGGAAAACTTGTACAGATAGTAGGTCGCTCCAAAAATATTTGGAGACAGCAAAAAAATCAATTTTATTTACAATATTGACTAGCTGCAGACCAGTGCCAAAACAGGAATTTCAACTTAAGTATTAGAGAATTTCTCTTCTTTATCTTCCCTCCCTGCAGGAATCTGTAGAGGGTATCATGTACAATTAAATGGGATGTTTATAAGGTCCAAGCTCCATGAGAAGTCTACAGAAACTAAATGAGGAAGGGCAATTTTTGTAACACCCTTTAGAACATTCAGCAAGCTTTGAAACAGTGCTGGTAGGCCTCAGAGGAGTGAGGTCCATTTTAAAATTTTACCTCCTCGTTTATTAAATGATGATGAGCTGGAGTCCCAAACACTATTTAATTTCAGAAACTATTTTCATCAGAAAATCTCCAAGTCTTGTAACACTCTTCTGCTCTGTCTGTACCCCTTCTTTGCAGCTGCCAGTGGATCAATCACATTCGCCAAGCAATATGTTAGATTTTACTCAACATGAGGAAACCAGATTTTGCCTCACACGGAATCAACTCTACTCCTCACCTCCAGAGGTTGTATGTAGAGAAAACAGAATCTTCTATTCAAGGAAGGCAAAGAAAGGCAGAGGCTTTTGGGGAGGAGGAGGAGGCAGGGTGTGAAATCACCTGACTGCACCAGTAATGCATCCAGCTTTTCTACATTCACATTCCCTCTTTTCATCTTCCATGAAACTGCCTATAGCTGTGTTCTCTCAACCTTTGCTCTGAAAGAAGTTAAAAAGCAGTCTGCAAGATTATTTCAGTTTTTAAAAAGTCATTCTCGCATACGAAAGCCAGCAGAGAAATTAGACAGGTCTTAAAAAAAAAAAAAAAAAAAAAGCACCACCTCTCCCCACAACATTTGACTACTCATATTTTATTACAATCATAAATCATGGCGCCACTGCAGGAGGTAGTGCCAAATATTTTAAATAGTTCCATTATTCAATCCTTTGGAATAACATAAGGTGAGTGTATTGGTCAGTACAGTGTCTACTTTCATAAAAACCCTTTCTACCTTTCTACCATGTTAAGATAAGCACTATTAAAAAACTGAGCTACTTTCATACTATCTTGTCAAATATCACCTGCAACAGGTTGTTTTTTATGTTTTGGAGGTCCCTACTTTTTTACTAGTAAAAAGACTACTGGAGATTGAATAGGGTCTGAAAAGTAATAATGAACTTGGCATCACTGATTCAGCTCTTCTGGCAACTTGGAGCAAACAAAGTTTTAAGCAGCATATTCCATACTGACTGCCAACTCTTATTTCATACGATAGATCATGTCCATGTTAAAGATAGTGAGATGAAAAAGTTTCTCCAGCTCACAACAGCCTCAGTTGATACAAGATAATGCTTTGCAAAGCATATTTAATTATATATAAAAAAGAAGAAACAGACAAAATACACATACAAAAAAAAAAAAAAAAAAAAACCAACCACAAAACACTAATCTACTTGTCTTTATTTAGTTTGTATTACTGCTGGCACAAACAACATAATTTGAGGTGTCTTGGAATTTAAGAGGCCTTCTCTGAACTTCTTTGGTTGATGTTGTGTCAGTCCACAGATACAGTTGCATTGCTTCTTACACAACTATAAAGCTCTGTGGGCTATTGTGATAAAATGCAAAACTTCCACATTACAGAAAACATTGCTCCTTCCCTTTGTTTCATTTTCCCACTTTTCTGCTGAAGAAAGCTGATGTGAGAGGACAGACACAGATTTCCCCCAAATCTCCTGAAATGCATATTGAATATTTGACAATGCCCACTTCTCTGTTTTCCTCTGCATGGCTCCATCAGAGAGAACTCCCTATGCATTCAAAGGAGCACAATGGAAAATGATTTCCAAAGAATTAACTTGGAGCTATTGAGACTTAGATGTTTTCAAATACATCCATTGTGCACAAAAAAAAAATTCTAGACTACCCGAGCTACTCTAGAAGAGTCTTTTTTTGCCTTTCTCAAAACATCCATTCCTTGAGCCATCCCTGGAGTGCATTATTGGGGCTGATTTCTTAGTGCAGTGAGTTCCATCAGTCAAAGCTCAACAGATTCAAATAATATCAGGATATGGATATAAATTAGTGAGACAGAGCCTGAATAGTTTTGACAGGTTTAGTAAGTATATATAGCGACACAGAATGCTATTCCTGCTGTCAGACATCAATATGTAGACAGAAGATTGGGGGCACCATGGAAACTCAGTGACATAAGAGTGGTATTGATTGGACAGAAAATGAGGCTGCAATTTAAGCTTAAGGCTGCCAGAGATGCCAAGAATGGAGAATGACCTCCAGCAGTGAATTTTCAGCATAAGCTCCCTGTGAACGAGCCAGTCCAAGAAGGATAAATCAGGGACAATCTCACCAGGGATATGGGTCGACCAAACGCAGACTACCCTAAGCAGATGAGAATCACTGTGTGTGTGCACGTTACAGTGACCTAGTTTGTTCAAAGACAGCATTTTGAATGGTTTATTATAAAGAGGCTTGAAACAAAGAGACTTCCTCAATTAAAGTCCTGAAATGAATCCTCTCAATGAAAATGCTTTTGATACACTGATCAGCAAGAGGCTGTAAATATCGAAGCAAAGCTTGCATTGTTAAAAATCAGTTCCCACAGAAAACAACACTGTTGTAGTACATAGGTAATGGGGCCCCCTGAACAGAGCGCTAAGTTTCATGAGCAACTTCCATTCCGTTCCTAATGCCCCAGTGTGCAACTTTAACATACAATAATCCCATCTTCCTGCTGCAGAAAATGCACTCAAATAGAGCAAGGTCTGAGTGACTGTAGAAGAGCATTTTTAATTATCATCCGAGGACTCTGGAATAACTGAAAAAGAAACATATGACTTGAGAAGTACCCTGCTGGAGCCATGACTGCTAGAAGTCATCTAAGTAACACACACCAGCAAGGAAGGATGAACCTACACAAAACATACATAAGCACAGGTGAGTCCTTAGTGCCAGCTGGAGCATAGAAAAATACAGGTATATGGTAACCAGGAAACCACCATGCTTTCTATTACTATAGCCAAACTAAGCAAGCTGGCAAAGATATATCAGGTATATCTCAAAGAACTGTTGATTGGCATGGTGATAATTGAAAGAAGTATGCTGTTGTCAGGCCACTTCTACACTACAGACAAAGAATAACTCATTCATGGAAGAAAGATTTGTTGCTAATTTCTCTTTTTTAATCTTAGATTTTGCTTTGAAGCATGCCAAAATCAGTAAGCTTCTCTCCTTCAATTTCATCCAAAGCTTCATAAGTAATAACTCATCAAAGAGTTTAGTGTAAGCTGGAGACAGGTGTATTAGATCCCCTCATTTTCCTTCTCTTTAAGGAAAAATCACTAAATTACACAGAAAGTTTTTAGTTGCTGAGTTTTGTGGGGTTTTTTTTTTGTTTGTTTGTCATTTTCATTGAAATGTCTTCTCCATTCATTTCTAAATTTTCATTTCTATACCAAATTAATAATTTTTGTCACAGCCATTCACATTCCTTTATCCTTTCAGAGGTAATTCTACTCAGAGGTATTTTTTCTTTTGTTTTATTTCCAGGCTGTTTCTTTTCAGGGGGGAAACAGAAATACATTTAAAAAAAAAAAAAAAAAAAAAAAAAAAAAAAAAAAAAAAAAGGCTGCTTTGTACACCAGCTCAAGCACATTGTTTTGAAAATGTTAAGGACGAGAAATTCTTTATAATGACTTTTCTTGTACCTTTCACTCCTCTCTCTATTCCTTCTCTCCTCCTGACACAACCTAATATAACCAAAGTTATACACTTACTCTATTTGTTAACCAAAACGTTGAGCTTTCCTAAAAGCTTAAAATAGTCATGACCAAAGGGGAACAAAAGAAAGGACAGCGGAGTTCAAGTGCTGATGAGCTACTGGTAGTGCTCTTCCACTGTACTAGAAGCCATTTAGGGCAAATAGGATCTAATTTAAAAGCCTACCACTATCCATAGCTTCAGGGCTATCTCACAGAGAAGGATTTAACATGTTGCAAATGTTCCCACAATGCTCCTAAGAACCTGCCATCCTGTAATCCAGCTTCAGAGCAAACTGCTGAACTAACACACAGTAGGCATTCACGACCAAAGTGGATCACTTGCCATACAGAAGAGATAGATATGTGACACCCACTGACTATATAAAAGTGTGGGAAAGATCCCGAAGAAATGATTACCTTTTCCTTGCACAAAGTTCTGCTTCTGAGAAGATGAAGGAGTACAAGGAGTCAGAAGCATCAGAATTGGAAATCATAATACATTTGCAGAATCTGTATGCTGAGTAGGAGAAAACTGTATTTTCACCATTGGTACAATACTTTCTCCCAGCCAATCCCTCCATAAGAAAGAGAACACAAACTAACAACAGTAGCTATAAATAAATAAGCACTAGCAAGATTCAGCTGTTTCACCAAGAGAAAAGTAGAAATACAAAGGCTAAGTACAAATGAAAAAAAAAAAAAATAGTAATAGAAAGAAGTGCTCAGACAGAAGATACAACACAACCTGGGTTATCCACAGACTCAGCCGGGACACTTCTGGCACAGAGCACCTGGAAGCTGCAGGAGTTCTGCTACCCTGGGGTCTCTGCTGCCCTCCTGTCCTCTCAAACTGGATCAGCCAGAGAACTCCTGTTCCCTTCTCCGCTGGGTCACGTCCCCTCACCACCCCCTCTTCTCCCCCTTTATCGCTCCCACGTCCCGACACATCCCCATCCCGAGCGGAGCGGACAAACCCACGGGGGATCCCGAAGCACCCCACCACCCCTGGGAACCCCCAGACCTCGGCCCCCGCCTGCCCCTCGGCCAGGTTCTCCCCAATCATTCCCAGAGAGGGTAAGGGGGGGAGGAAATCAGAGGAGAAGAGGCGGTACGGGGGAGAACCCCCGGGTGCGGGGTGATTGGGTGAAGCGCTTCGCATCTCGCCCGAAGGAGCGGGTTCGGGAGGCAGCTCCCTCCGGCAGCCCCTGGCAGCCCTCGCCGTCCCCTCGGACTTACTTCGGGCGGCGAGAAGCGCTTCTCCCGCAGCTGTAAGGGGCGAGCCGCGGGCGTCCCCGGTGTGCGGCGGGTGCTGCTGGTGCTGCGGGTGTTGTCGGCGCCGCGGCTCCGCTTCCCCACGGACCTCCGACTCACGCCCCGCTCCTCCCTCTCCCCGTCTCTCTCTCCCGCTGGAGATTTCTTCCCTGAGATTTTTATACTGGAGGCAGGGAACCTGATCCTCGCTTTGACTCGACAGACCCCGGGCTGCGGCGAGCCGCCGAGAGGAGGGAGGCAGAGGCAGGCGGGCGCCGGGGCAGTGCTAGCGGCCGCGCTGCCCCCTCGTGTGATGATGCGGCGGGGGTGCGTCGTCGGGCGGGTCACCCGCGGGGCAGCCTCGCCTCCACTGCCCGGGGGGGGTTTCGGGAGGCGGGACGGGGCCGCTCCGCCCGCACACCGGGCTCCCGAGGCGCCCCCGCAGCGGGAAGAGCGGACCCCGCCCGCACAGGGACCGGGCAGTGCCCTGCCTGCCCCTCCGCACCTAGCCCTGCTGAGGCTACAGCCTCCTAATGGGCACCAACTGGCTCCTGCCTCGAGAGGATTTGGCTGGCGGGAGTACGGGGAGCTCTAACTTGACTTCCAGTGTCCCGCTTAGACCTGGACTGGAAATACTGGGTTGTGGGGGAAACAGCATCTAATTTCAGTTCTAGCTGAAAACGCCACAAGAACAGCTTTTCTCGTGGTATTCCAATGCTTCTGGTTGCTGGAGTTATATCAAGATTTCCACTTTTTTTTTTTTTTCCCAATTTTTTCAACTTTTAGGTTCATTACATGCATTGAATAAGAATGTACCCCAGCCCACAACTTGATTTAAAACAAAGTGGACTTGTTCCAAAGTCCTGGCAATTTCTGAATAATTTCTGATCCCCAGAGCAATTCTCTTTCTCAATTTGAAAGACTGAGCCCATTGACTGCTTGGGTCTCAGCTTGCATCTCCTGCTCCAGGTTTGCACAGAAATCCAGTTCAGATTCCTCTCCTGTTTCCAGAGGAATGAGCTAAAAAAGTAATTTGTCTGGCACCGTACGCATTGCATCATCTAACACCTACCATCTGTGACAATGGAAAGCACTGTGTTGCTGGTCCCGGCGTGGGCAATTGCACCCACCTGGAGTCTTTCTTAGTAAAGTAAACTATTCCCTTCCATCCACACCTTGGCATCTTCTTTTCATCACACAGTTATGTGTTTAGTCCTGGCATGGTTGTTAAGGATTTGCACCACTGGCAGATTTAATGACAGTGATGTAAGTTAAAACAACAGCTTTGATTTGCAGTGCAAAGTGGTGACTTGAGAAGGAGAGAACATTCCTTCTAACAGCTGGCTGAGTGGAAATGAGCACTCAGTACTATACTTCGTGTTCATGTTTCAGACTATGCAAAGCTGAATAGATACCTGATAGCCAGCTTGCACCTTTCTGAGGGCTTCTCCATGAAATTCTGGCACTCCAAGCACCACGTATGTCTAGGAAAAGGCACTTCCATCAAAAAACACCTGGTAGTGGTTGACATTTTAAGCCCTCACTGGTTCCCCATCCAACCACAATAGCACATTTCAGATGCTCAACTGTGTCCAGTTAACACAGAGGAAGTATGGAAGAGGATTAAGTCTGATCTGATTAATACCAAAACACATTGCATCAAAACAGGTCAAGAAATTTATTCTCTTTTATACAGAAACCTATGCCTTGGCTAAAGACTGAAAATTTTTTCAGCTTCTAAGCCAATAGTGGAAACTTTCTGCAGAAACCAACAGCTTTCCACAAAAATGGTGCACAATATCAGGAGCATAATTTGTCTGCTAAATCCTAGAAGCAAACTTTGAGCAAATCTGGTTGCAGCCTTTCTCTGTACCTGGTTTCTCACAGCTCATGAATGAATTTTCTGATGCTGAGTTTACATGCGCTGAAATTGGTTTGGGGTGGTATGGCTTGGTCTAGACTCAAAGCCTAAAATAAAACTGCAGATGAGGTCAACACAGCTGCTCAGAGGACAAATGGCCTGAAGCACTTAAGAATGAAAAAGAAAGTATCTCAGTCGTCAGTAGACAGAAAGAGAAAGTGTAGAATGATTGAATCACAGAACATCCCAAGTTGAAAATGACCCATAAGGATCATCAACTCCTAGCTATGCAAGTGTGTTTTAGTGTTGTGTCTCATAGACACCTTGAGGCTTAACTGAAGTTTCCACTGCACTGCAAAAAACACCATTCAAATGCAGAAAGATTCTCTTTGCTGCAAATTGAACTACACTTTGATGCCTTTGAAATTAATTAAGTATAACACATGAATTTCTTGACTGAATCTTTGCCACTGAGAGACAGGTTGTAAAGAGGTGGAAAGAGGTGAGACAGTTGGTCAATACAACTGTCTTGAAAGGATCTGTGTGACTACTTCTGCCAAGAAAAACTTAACAACTCCATATTAATCATCGCCTCAAAGGTGCCTGTTGTGGTTCCTGATGAAAAAGAATAGGGTGCTATGGAGAAAAAGGGTTGATGGAAGGCAGGCTCTGACCATTCATTTCCCACAGGGATGTTTTCTTCATTAAAAGAGTTGTGAAGCTGGAGAAATTTACCTCAAGAACTTCTCTACTGTTTTGTCTCTTCTGTCAAGGCTTTATTTCCTACACGATCTTTGGAGCAACGGCTTATTGTAAGCTTCCTGTAACCTATAGGAAAGTCCATAGTGAAAAAAAAATAGTCTTGTATTATTACTTTCCTGATCTGGACACACAGATGATCCTGAAAGGAGAATTTGACTCCAGATTCTAAGTGTCTTTAACATCCTCAATGTTCATTTACAGCTGCAGGTTTCAAAACAACAACAACAACAACAATAGAATACAAAACAAAAAAGATGAAGAATGGACTGGCAGCTGTGGAAGGCCAAGTTCAACTTCCATGTATCTATGTTGATATACAAAACCATAGCAGTGATAGGGCTGAATTCTCTTTTAAAAAAGGAGAGCTAAGCGCTAGAGGTAACGAAGTTATAAAAGTGATGTGATGCCACTTGCAAATGTTTTTGTAAGCAACCCAGAAGAGTTAGATACTGAGCATTTCTATCTGAAAATGTTCAAGGCAGTCTTGAGGAAGGAATCTCATGTCATCATGTTAGTGCCAAAATGTAAAAAATCACCCATAATAAATTCCTTGTCACTGAAGGTTTTTTTCCTTTTAAAAGATGTGAACAAATCTTCCCTTTGAAGCTGGGCTTTTCAGTACTTTCAGGTAATCATTTTACCGGGAGACATTTGGACCTTGTCAGCTTCCAATGGGAGCTTAGCACTTCTTTCCTGAGATGCCCTCAAAACATTCTGACTCTGAGCCTCAGAGTACAAAGTCAAAAGATGAGGTTTTATGTAATTCACTCCCAAAAGGTGATTTGGGTCTCACTGCTGACTAGAACGAGGATGTACTTTTCAAAAAGCAAACAAAGCCACTTGTGCAGCAGTTAAAAGGTCAGCTTGGTCTGAGCTCCCTTTGTTTGCTTCACAAACACTGTGAGTATCACTTCCTTTCTTTCAGTCTCTCTAGCCATCAGCCACAGTAGCTCCAGAAAGACAGAATGTGAATCCAGGAGAGCAGAACAGAGAACTGGAGTACTGCTTAAATATTTTTTCACCTTTTGCTCCATTGTTTTTCCCAAGCTATTGAGCTGCCAAACGCTGGCAACTGAGTGCCCCATATCTCCACTCCTCTGCTGAGATCGAATTTCCATTAGCGATACTGAATTATTTAGTGAATGCATCAAACATGGAAATCAACCACTTCTGAGCCGTGTTCCTTCTCACTCTGTCTCTCATTTCAAGTCCACCCAACAGCAGGCTTTTGATCACCAGGACTATCAACCTTATAATTAGAATAGAAAACATCCATGGAGCTCAAAAATATATATAATTATTAACTATATAATGTATTAACAATCCATTTTCCCAGGTGTATGCAGAAGAAGAGAAACAGAGAGTGAAAACCCAAAGAGTTGTTTTTTCACAGAAATACGCTAAAAAATACTGATGTTTTTAAAAGTAAGCCACCATGCCAGACCTTGGTCTTATGCTTCAGTTAGCAAACTATAAGTACGTGTTGCAACTTTACACATGTCATTGGTTCTATTTTCTACGATGAGATTAAAGCTCAAGTGCTCAAAATCATTCATGTGCATGCATCTGCATGTTGCAGTTTGAAACCCACACATAAAACACAACACAGCAAATCTTTTCAGACCCCAGCATTTAAAAGAATGCCATTCATGTGTTGGCCTCTCTCACTATTTTCTTCTTTTGTGCTGGCAATCCTGGGAATGGACGTCTTAACATATTCAGGATTTGAAATCTATTTTATATATATATATGAAAATATATGTAAGCAACAACAACAACAAAAAAAAGCCATGGTTAAAAAAAAAAAAATTGCATTGAATAGACTTTCACTTTTTTTTTTTCCTACTTAGATAAATTTTGTTCATTTTACCTAGGTTTACAGTTTGCCAAGAGGTATAAAACAAAATAAAATGGCACTTTATTTTAAAAGGCAAAATCTTATTATGTTTCTTTTTTTTTTTTTTTTTTTTTTTTTTTTGACACTGTATTTTTGGGTAAACAGTAAATCTAAATAAAATCCAGAAACTAAATATTCTTCCATTGGAGTAAAACCAAAAAATGGACATTTTGATTTCATTTCAAACTTCTGGCAGAAAATTACTGAACCTATAGAATGAAAATATCCTTTTCACTTTACCTCAGGAAGAAGTTGATTTTCAGACATCTAGTTTTTCTCAAAGCACTGTGTGTCTACCTGCCTAATTATTGGCTTTAGAAGTACTAGTATCAGAAGCAGTAGAAAGTAGTAACCATTACCCCACTGAATCAGCCCTTAATGCTTTGTTAGGGCAGTCAGTCAGTATCAGAACTAGTACTAAGGAGCTTTCCTCTGAGCACTGAACTGAGATTGTCAACTTTATTCTCAGTGACAAGCCAGTGGTAACAAATTTGAGGCACTAACTGCACAGTGAGCAAATGACTTATAAATAAAAACTATTCTAATCATGTGCCAATAAGCCCAGCTGTAACATACAACTGTTTTCCAGTTGTAAGTAAAATTATGGTAACCACATTTAGATATGCACAATAAGTACTCTTTAATTGTAATGTTTATATAATTTAGAGGGAAAAAATATCTTCCTTTAAAAGGTAATTACTCCTTCAGTGGGAAGCTACCATTAGGACACTCTCTGAATTTACAGCAGCATGCAAACATACATTATGTATGAACAAAGAAGAAATTCCACTTATAAAAATGCTCTCTTACCTTTTAAAATGATTTGTTTGTCAATTTGGAAAGGGTTCACCTGTGTAATTATGATTATGCTAAACTTTGTGTTTGAAGACATAAGTGGTTTTGAAATGTTTTCCTTATGTGCAATCAAATGATGAGACGCTCTCCTTCAGTGCGAGCATGGAACAGACAGCTTAATCCTTGATTATAAATTTCAGTGAAATCACAGCAATAGGAGAAACACTGAGAATTTAATATTGGCAAGTAATTACTAAGCATGTTTAGAAATACCATCACTGAGACTGCTTTATAGCTTTATTCTACCACAAATATCTTTCGAGACTGTTGTGGCTCAGACTCCGTTTACAGTTTAGTACTACTTCAATGGATAATAGTAAAAGTTTGCACATACCTTCAGAGGTTTTTGTCTTCACTTAGGAGTGAAGTCAAGCCTGTAAAGGACTGAGACTCACAGTGGTCCAAGTAGCAGAAACTTATCAATACAATAGGACATAATAAAACTAAGGCCCTCAAAATTGTTACCGCTGAGGACAATAGGGTTGCAAAGCTATTCTAGTAACAGCCTGCTGACATTTTCACAACTAAGTACATTAAAAAGTGAAGTCATTTTAAAGTTAGGTAGTACTCTCACCGTACCAGCATTTTTAAAGATAAATAGCAAAAGGGAAATTTAGGACATAATGTATAAACATAAACACACAATCTGAGTAACCAACATAAAGTTCTACTGTCAGAAACATAAGAACTGGAAGATAAACAGCTTTGTCCTGCACATGTGCATGCTGTGTTGGTTAATGTAATGGCCATGATTTTCCTCCCTAAGAACAAAATTATATACATGTGTTTTTAACTTACTGGCAATTTCTTGCTTGAGATTTGAGCCAGTTGCATTGCTCCCTTAAAGCTCATAAAGCACAACAGATCTTTGATGGAAGCTCCTGTGGGATGCTGTCGGCTTCAATGTCAGCTCGATCTAAGTCTTCACACTCAGGCATTTTACAAAATGTGACATTATCATCCACAGACCTAGACTTCAAAAAAAATAAAATAAAATAAAATAAAATAAAATAAAATAAAATAACATAAAATAAAATTCTTCACCATCCACATTAAAGGTCTCATACTAATGTTAAAGAATGGAGACTAGTACAGACAATACTAGCACTCCTTGCTAAATGATATGTGCTTCTCCCCAGAGACATAGTTTCCAACATTATGCATAGAATTAGACATGCACTTTTCAATAGCAAAAAGTGAACAAGAAATAAAAGGAGAGGAAGTCCTGGTTTTTCCACTCTCACTTCTAAGAAAAAGGTTTGAAAATATCAACGTTAAATGCTTGCTGAGAAATTTAGAGTTAATTAAAAAAAATCAGAATACACATGTTAAAATCTATGTAATATAATGTCTTATGATAAACATATAAAGGTTAAAATTTTGACAGTTTTTTTTTTTTTTTTTTCATATTTTTAACTCTGAACTGTCAGTGTAGTGAGAAAGACCTACCAAAATCACCAGACTCACATTCCATGTTAGTTTCTTCTGGTTTCTCTTCCAGCATAATCTTCACTGCCGTGGTTCTTTCTGTGCATGAGGAATTAGAAGAACATAGGAAAGCTATCTCCTGTGCAGAATATATTCTGACATCCCTCAAAAGACCTTGATTTTAGGCTCATTTTGACAAAACCATGATAGCTATTTCTGGCAATCGTTTTGTCCATACTTTTCATTTTTGGTTTTAAACTCACGAGATGCTGAAAGGAGGTGGGTTTGATAGACATTTTTGTTTCTGCATCAAGGAACCCAATCAATCTGGATAACGTTCCAAAACCTACAGCTGTACTTGCCTTTGGATTCATTATTTCTGCTGAGAAATGGAAATGAACTCTCATACTTGCTCTTTGGAGATCCATCAAGAACACTGTACCTTTTGATGGCTATGAAATCTGCTAGTGCTGCCTATGTTTTGCTTAAAACTAGGAAACACAATCTTAGCTAAGACCTGTAGTCCCTTTTGTTCCATGAATAGCATTAATGATAACTACTACACTTCATTATTGATGAAAGGATACTAAAAATCTCGCAGAACTTAAGAGGACACATGAAGTTGTACCTCACTGTCAGTATTCTTTTTCTTTCAGTTTGCTTATCAGTATTATAAGAGAAGGCATATAATTCTACTTAAAGCTCTTCAGAATTGTGTTTGCCTCTCCTGACTATTTCTTTGCCAATAATTCAAGATAAGCATTAAGATACAGTGAAATGGGCCTTTCTAAACAGATTAAGGTTCTTCTTCCTCTTTGCATCTCTACCCTCTTCAACATTTTGCCTTTCTCTTTTTAAATATTGTGCATCTTTCTTTGCCTGAATGATGGTAGTAAAATCCTATTAGGATAGTGTAAATAATGTATATTTAGAAACTGCGCCACTGTCAAGGAGTTGAAAGTGGTAACAAGACAAGATCTGTGTTAGGAATCACTGTCAGCTACCTGAAGGCAGTCTAATATTTAATGAAATGTTTCACAGTATTTAAAAGAATCTCATGCTCCTGTGTAATTTGCCTACTTACATTTTCTCCACCATTTCTTTTTCAGAACTAGCAAACGTGAGGCTTCAACCAAGAGCTTGCACAAGTTCATGAACCTGTAGCACTGTTACTGTCTGAACTCTTTCTTTATTAATATGTTTTAGATTTTGATTAACTCTTGTTGGTATGCTTGTGTTTGTGACATCTGTTTTGTTTCAGCTGTCTAGGGAAGGAAATGAGGAACACTTTTATTGTTGGATTGACTGCCTTTAGCATCTACTGCTATGATTCATTTTTCAGTTGAAATATTGTTTTGGAATGTGGTAACATGATACTCCCTGTAAGTCTCAAATTGTTCCTACAATGATAGTCAAAAAACCAAGACACCTAATTTTGAAGCACAGTCATATACCCAGGTCACAAGTGTAATTCAGTGCTCTGTATATAATGCTTTTCCCTGGTTATTCAGACGATGAAAGAAGTGTTAGGAATGTCTGAACTTGTTTAGCAAGTGTGTTTTTTATTATACACAAAATTGAAAAGTGAAGATGAGAAAGGTCCCTGCAAACTGATACACTACCTGGTCTGGCCAGGAAAAAGTCATCCATCCTTCATGGAGACCTGGTTTATTAACAGGAATTATATTTTTATTCAATCCTACGTGAACCTTCACAGCTGGAGTTTCTTTTACAGTCTAATACTTAGCTTCATTTTGTAAGGAATGTCCAAAACATACTATAGACAGACTATGCAGACATACATTCAAACTCTCCTCCCCATGGTGCCTATTCTCACCTCTGATTTTCCCCAGTGACATAATAAGCCAGCTGCATAAGTGAGTCAGAAAAAAACATCCAAATCCTTGCTACAAAATTTGATGTAGGAAAGGGGAGTTAAGGCAAATTTTGTTGGGTTTACCGTTACTAAAGAAGGAAAAAAAAAATAGGTAAAATCATTGGAATTTGCACCTTTCTGGGCTGCAACAACAACCTGTTCAGCGTACTTTAAGATCACCGCTACTCAGACTCACTGAACATCAAGCTGTCACCCAAGCTGTTACACAAAACTGCCATTGATTTAAATTTTCCTTTTAAACTCTCCTCTGACTACGACTTTTCAGGATTCAGATCTCCCCCACTAACATTACTGAATGGAATTTGAGAATGGTCAGCAATACTATTTTAAAATTCAGGTGCCTTGTTATTTGGGACAGAAGAGAACACGAAAAGCATTGTACTTGAAACCACTTCAGAATCCAGGTCACTCTTAAACTCAGGCTGTCTGAAAAATGAAGACAAATTAAAGAAAATGGAAAGTGATTTCCTGTTCCCTGTGTGCAGAATTACTTAACCAATAATGTGAAAACTATAACGCTCATAACTGCAGAAGTCATTAAATAACCCTCTTCTAACCTGAAGATATCTTGTTTACTACATCTCATTAATATTAAGATGTGGGACAAGAATTTTTATTTTTGATTAACACTCCTATGCCAGATTTTGGATTATGACTTAGAGAATGTATTTCTTAAATTAACATATAAAGCAGAGTAAATTATTCACTTCTGCTAAGGTCTGATTCTTCGTGGATGATGGCAGACCTTTGTTTTTACTTAAGGGCTACAACTAAGAATCAACGTATTTATTACAAGAACTTGAAGTATTGAGAACACAAAGATTCATCAGTATTATTTTCATCTCTATAATGGTGGTATAACTGATGGTTAAGGAAAGTTAAACTCAGCGATTATTTTCTTTATGTTACTACGTGAAACCAACACTGAGTCTAAATTCAAGCCTCTGGATGCTACCTTGCATGGGTGTACGTGTAGAACAGCAGCTGGATTATCCCTCCAGCCAGTTTCAGTCCATTGATAGTGCTTTCTCTAGTCCCATGACAAACACCAGCAGCATAGATTGCTCTTTTGTCTTGCAGCTACACAGGCTTCATTTTGTGGTCACGCAAGTAAATGATGGTGAGTGAATGACAGTGACTGAATGACTGTTGTGGCTGAGACCTGTCTCAGATGGCTGAACTGTATCTACAGTGTTAGGTAGAGTGGCGTCACACATGGGAGCCTACACCCAATATCCTTGTGGCAGAAAGATGAGCATTTACTTACCTGCTTGTCTGGAAATTTCCTTTGCTTCTGCCAGTCAAGTAGACTGTTTGTTTCTCCAAGACCACAGTGAAGTAATCATGAACACAGCTGCACTCTTGAGCAGATCATTTTTTGCTGTCGTGTTCAGTTCACACTGAGATAAAACCATTTTGTTGTTGTTGGCAGGTACACTGGTGTTTGAACTTGTGGGGTAAGCACCCCCATCTTATTCCATCAAATAACAAAGGACACTGGCCCCAGACAACACTATGCAGTGCTTTTAGATTCTATGCTCTCTTTAAAAGGGACAGAAGAAAAACAAAACAAAACAGAAAACATTCTCATATCTATTGTTTTAGGGGCTCACAATCAGTTTCTCTGCATCGTGTAGATGTGTATCAGTGGAAAGAATGTGGAAGGGCTGCAGGCTGTCCCCTTCTTCTCCTCCCAGTTTCCACTTAAATCTCCAACAGATTTGAGATGAACAAATCTGTTTCCTATTTTCTGCACAATAGGGATGTAACTTTTAGCTTTGGGGAAGAAAAAAGAAGAAAAGACAAAGCAAAGTGCGTAAGTTCATGTAACAAAGCTCAGCACGAGAGACTGGAGAAATTAGAAAATTCAATAGGAGCGTAATGAAATAAAATTTGCCAGATGTGAAGTTAAAGAAGTGGTAATGCAGGTACTTGCAAGTCTGCTTTTTTTTTCCAGTGCTCATTTCCTGGGTGCCTTTGAGTAAATGAAAGCAACCTCTCTACCTGGCTATGTTATTTCCAGTTTCTGATTTTGCAAGGCACATACATTTATTGTTGCCTCAGAGGAGGCAATAGCCCATTTGTCTGTCCATGCTCTCAGTTACTTAAAGAAAGCACTTTTTTTTCTCCCACCTTTTGCTTCATGTTTCTATGCAACTCCAAGAAAAGCCTTGATCTAAGTAAGAGTACATGTTGTCAGACTGCAGCTCGGGGATTCAGACAATTTGCTACAGTTCTTAACGCCATCTTGTTGGAGGTTACTCATGGTGACTCCCACATCTATCTTGGATTCAGCAGGCTCATAGTATGTGTACAGCTGGTGAGCAATTACCTACCTCTCAGATTAAACAGAAGGTCTGGTTATCTATATATTTATTTTATCTATTTATTTATTATCTCCGATGTGAGATATGCAAGAAAAGATAATTTGTGAAGGCAATTAGTCATCCAGAAAGAACTAACCCTTTCCTTCTAACTTAATTTGCTTTTATGACAAGGTTACCTATCTATTTGACCAAGGGAAGACAGTAAATGCAATCTTTTAGGTTTTCTGTGTCCTTTCTCGCTTACAATATTCTATAATTTTATGATTCTCCACAAAATAACCAGGAATAGAGCAACTAGAGTCTCCAGTTACCAGGCCAGTAAGGCTCCAAGCAAATCTTCCACTAGCAGTAGAACTGGAAACCTTGAGAAAAAATAGTTACCTTTTGCAATTAAGGATCTCTACTGTATTTAGGAGAAGGAGAATACTGTATGCATTGCTTGTGAGCAAATAGCCACCAGAGAATTTGCTGAATTTGTAACATCCATCTCTTCTCCTGTTGAAACAATCCATCAAAGGTGGACTAAATGCTGTGTCTACAGAATTTAAGTGAACTTTCTTTCCACTAATGTAGATAAAATATCCCTTGCTCTATGTCCGAAGAAGGTCTGTAGTTACCTGCTTTTGTTTGCCTGTGTAGTTAGGTTAGGAAAGAAGCAAAGCAGCAATAGGGAGGTACAATAAGTCTGGGTAAGAAAAAGATGAAGATCGGAGACAATTACAAATATGGATTTCAGTCCAGAAACAGAAAGGTCAGCTTCCCAGGAGTCAAGTAACAACAACAGAATTAAAAAAAAGTGTAAAATAAACCAACAACCACAACAAAAGAAACAAATAAACAAACCAAAAAAGCTGTCTTTATAATTGCAATGATGTTTCTGAATTATTCATTATTCCCAGGTCCTCTGATTCAAAGCTTTCACATATACACAGTAATTTTTATAGATGCCATTCTTTTGATGTCTGAACTGAAACAAACAAAAAACAAAAGCTGAAATGATTTGTGACTCTGTGTTTTGGAAACATTAATATCACTGTTTACTAAAAGAATCTGGTTTGCCAGCTTTTCAAAATCAGAGTACAGAGAACAATAGAAACTTTAAAAATAAGCTCTCAAACTTGAGAATGTTGGAGGGACATATTAATGTTCCAAATCAAACAACAACCAGTAATCCTTTTCTACAAATATGCACACATACGTTTAACTTCCAGCTACATCTCTCATCATTAAAGGGGGGAAGAAATTCAAAAATGAGCTACAGAGCTCTGCAATACTAAACTAGATCTCCCAGGAAGAGGTCATTTTTAGAGCTTCCCGCTACAAGTACAAGTCAGCTTGACTGGCTGAGGTGTAAAAATGTCAGGATGACTTGTAAAGTCATGCACTCACAGCTACAGGCATATTGCTCACACAGTTTTATATTAGGAAACATTTATTTCTGTCTACAAGCTTAAATCTACAATCTACAACTATCTGCTGGTTTACTGGTTCTGCTATCATTTCACACAGTTGGACACAACTGATTACATCTGTCCTTCCAGCTAACATTTGGTACCAGGCAGAAAGAAAAAGCAAGGGGAAAGAAAGAACAACCAGAATAATAGCTCTCAAATATATTCAGTGCCTCACATCCCACTGTTACCTACTTAAGGGAAGACACTGAGACCCATTAACAAAATATAGATAGTTTTGGAGCTAAATATATACTTGTATCTGGAATAAGAAAGACTAGAGCTTGTGAGAATACTGTTAGTTCTGTTAGCAAAGAAATGAATGTGTTATTTACACACATTAACAGCAGTAGGCAGGTAATCATATCCTGTTTCTAGGAAACAATCCTCAGGTTGTTGGCTAATGATGTCAACCACAAAAACGCCAAATTCTATACCCAAATTATTAGTCTGAATCACTTAACACTGTTTGAGTTGTTCAGGTTGAATGAGTCTACAGAAGCTAAAACAGCATTCACAGCTATCTTTTTAATCTTACCATTTCATTTTAAAATCTTTTCTCTGTTCTCCTATCATCCTTAACAAATAGAAATAACTCCCCATCTACTGAGTCCTCAGCCTTTTTTCCACCGCAAGAGAAACATCCACCTGAACTGATCTTGTGAGAAAACTTCTACTTTCCTATAAATTCTGCAGAATGCTGTATCCCAAAGCTCAAACTTCTCAAATGAGATTCAAGTACCTCATACAGTTTCTTGTCAAGCAATTAGATGTTTGGTGGTAAATGCAGAACAGACTAAGTCACAGCCAGAAGTTCCTCAGTCACTGTTTTGTTAGCTCCTCATTAGACAGCAAATTGACTACAGATACTAAGCAGGAAGTGTTTCACCTGATTTCCATCATGTATGCACTTAGAGCCTTGTAAGATTACAGGCAGAAAGGGCAGAAGAAGAAAGAGAGCAACTCTGGAAGTTCCCCTGTCCTTTGGTATGCCCACTGTAAACTAATATGGCTGCAAATGTAATATTCATGTATCAATATCAACACTTGAACGTGAAAATATCAGACCCAACACCTTGAAATTATGAGTCCACAACAAAATATTTACCTATTTTTAAACTTAACAACCTTGGCAACATCTCTTACAAAAATCACTACCTGGTTAAAAAGATCCCTTGTGAGAGGGAACTGCAGTGTTACCGCAGGGAAATACTGAAGACACTTGGCTGCAGTGAAACTGCAGGGAGTTGGGTGTTCTTGCTTTTTTTTTTTGTATTGTTTTTGTATTTGTTTTTCCCAAAATAAACTATTCCTGTCAAGATTCTTTTTTTCTCTCTGAGAATGGCTTTTTTTCCCCTTAATATAATTTCATTCCTACTGTGAAAGGCTCTGATTTTTAAAGAAACGAAGCTATTAGATTTCAGATGTAGAGGAGGTTACGTGGAAGAGAGAATTCCCAGTTTAAGAAAGTGTATATATGTATATAAATATCTTTCTCATATAGCTACATAGATATCTGATTTTCATCATCTTTGTGGAAGATTATTGTAGGGTAAGCTGGCTAGACACCAGACTTGAAGCAGCTAAAATAGGTAAACTGATGAGGAACAAGGGAAAACTAAAATGAAAGGGTGGAGCAAGAATTGGACTCTCTTCAGAGCTTCATACATGTGCAAGGCCACACGCATTCAGAGTTTGGGGTCCAAAAATCACGAAGATGTAAAACTGTACTGTCCTTTTTCAAAGGCCCCATCAAGCAGCTCTGCTTGCAGGTGGTGGAACACCTCCAGATGTTGCTGAGTGCAGCTCTGAACACACCCAAATCACCTCTTCTTCACCAGCACTCTCCGGGAGCAGCTGGCAGCCATTTGGTGCATCTTGTTACCTTGTTGAAAGGCTTCAGAGGATTCAGTGCTTTGTTGCAACACTTCTAAATGTCAAAAATACTGAGCAGAAGGACTCAATGGAGCTCATAATCCTTGGTCAGTCCTTCACAGGCAAAATAAGTCTTCTTAGCGCTACCATTAGTAATAATAATATTCTTAGTTTGTCTGAGGCACTGGGAAAAAGGCATTTAAGAAATCCTTTAAAAGAGATGAGAAAGAGCACAGCTGGCTACTGGCAGCAGCTTTGAGCAACAAAGGGCTCAGGGTGGAGGTGGGGGTCAGAGCCATGTGCGAGGGAAGCAGCTGTGTGCAAGCCTTGTCCCAGGAGATGGGTCAATTCAAGAATATTTCAGGGTGGGAGAGCAGCAATAAGGGAGATGGAACTATCATGTTGCATGAAAGAGGTCAGGAGAACCTAAATGTCCAAAGCAACAAAGAAGCCCCTGAGTAGGGCAGGCAGAGAAGTCAAGAAAGGAAGCAGTGATCATGACAGAAATTTCTTCAACCATGCATAGTTGGACAGAAAGAAACAGTGCTACTATATCCTACTTACAGAATAACTTAAAACTGTGCTAAACTGAGAACCTAAGCTAAACTGGGGAGTGAATCAGAGGTTGCACTAATTAAATGCTCTTTAGAAGCATGGATACAGTTCTGAGGTGACCTGTTCTCTCAATACTACAGTCCTGTATAACTGCAGGATCTTTGCCGCCAATTATCTGAGTTTACCACAGCACTGAGATTTCCCCAGAAATATTAGGGGCATCATTAACCCTTTGCTTACCCCAGCTCTGAAGCTGGCCTGTCCAAAGGCCTTGTGCTCTCTTCCTGTTCGTTGTCCTGCCACAGCACACACAAACATTCATGCAGAAGTTTGACTTTCATATTCTCTGGTTGGATATTAGGAAATATCTCTTCTCAGAAGGAGTGGTGCTTCAGTGGCACAGGCTGCCTGCAGAGATGGCAGAGTCACCATCCCTTGAGGTGTTCAAGAACCCTGTGGATGTGGCACTGAGGACATGGTTTAGGGGGTACAGTTGGGGTGGGTTGGCAATTGGACTTAATGATCTTAGTGGTCTTTTCAACCTTAATAATTCTGTTTCTATGATTCTAGCCCTTTCCTCCTCTTCCTCTAACTGTTTGCACCAGTTTTACAGCTCTGCCAGATGCAGCAGCCCAGCCCCATAGGGAAATAACACAAGGAAACTCATCCCAGCCAAGGCTTGCGCTTCTTCACTTTTATTCTGTACATTTCCACACAAGTCACGATACAGAAAAAGTGTCCAAAAGGAACAGCAACCAGTTCTTTCATTGTGTACAGATTTGCTCTTTCTCCCAGTTTAAAATCTTGTTTAGCAGCAGCAGTGATCAAGATACTTTATATAAATAGGAAATGCATGAAAATCAGGGAAGAAGATGCTTTCTTACTTTGTTACAAAAAAATACTTCCCCTTTTCCCTGTCCCCCACCACTGTTCATTATCTGGACCCCGATATTCTGTTAAATATAGCTGCATTTCATGGGTGCTGCTGCATGCCTCAGATTCCCTTTGCCAGCTGGCAGCCTCATGATGCTCAGCTTCAGGGCATTATGCATGGGGTCAGACAGCATAAAAGAGCCCTTTGTGATGTTATTACAACTCCTGGAACAGATGTGTGTTCAGATAATAGGATATGTACAAATACTGGAACTCTGGATCCTCTTGAAACGTTGGCTGAATATGTGCATTTATTATTTGGCTTTATTGCTCTATTCAGGGATCTAAACACACTATGGAACAGTCCAGATTCTGCTCTCTGTCACACCTTATTTCATCTGGAGTGAATTCAGGAGACTGGAATTCGTCCTTTATCCTTCCACTATCACATCCAGGAAACAACAATTGAGTGTATCCACTCTACAGCCTGATGGAAACAGCCTTTCCATCATCAATCTGTTCATCATCATGCCACCTGATCACAGCTCCTTTGATAAACCACTATCTTGGCCTTGTTCCTTTTTGCAGGAGGCACCCTCAGATCTCTAGCTTATCATTGACTCTTGTCCTTGTTCATCAGTTTTAATCTCTCATGTGCTTCATGGCCAGAACAGATGCCAGCATGAAGACCAAAGAGTCTTCTCCCTCAGATGTTTGGCTCCTTCTCCAGAAATATTTTGCATCAACTGACTCCAGTGGTGAATTTTGGGCTGTTGGAAAAGACACTCCCATAGTAGAAAGGGGCAACAGTGAAGGGTATTTTCTGAGACAGGCCCTTCCAAATGGAACACACTGTGCTCAGTGAATCCAGTATGATGGTATATAACCACTTTAAAATTCAACAAAATATTATTCTCAGGAAGAAGGGCAACCACTTGAATGCTTTTATGGACTAGAAATTTCACCTGAGGTAAAAAACGAACAAACAAACAAACAAACAAAAACAGCAACAACTGCAAGACAAGATAGTTCAAATATGGAAATCAAGCATGAAAAGTGAGAGCTAAGTCATTAGAAACTTGCCATCTTTCATCACTCTTTACTATCTCAGTTTAAGTCAACTCAGCTAAAAAGCATGGGACAGAGTTAGTCCCACTTTCCTTCAATAAACAGCTTTAAATGATGCACAATACAAAATGGGAGCAATGTTACGAGGCACATTGAGATACTGGTGATTGGTTAATGTAATGGAAATTTTTGGCCACACAAAGCAAAGCACCTTACCTGTTTGTTGGGGAGGTTGATACCATCCCGATTTTACAGATAAGGAAACTGAGGCACACAAGATTAAACGTCTTGCCCAACAAAGACTCAGTGACAGTGGCAGGAATAAAACCTCAGCCCTCTGACTCATTACGCTCTCCCTTTAACCACAGCAACTCCAGAGAGATATGCTGATTAATTACAACACACAGCAAGTGTTTTCCCTATTCTGTAACACATCATTATACTTGTAAACTGCCAAAAGACAGAAGCATATCATTAAACATAGTGACCAGCTTCTGCATAAGCTTTATGTTACAAAAAAAAAAAAAAAAAAAAAAAAAAGTCAGTAAGTCAGTTCTAGCTCAGAATAAATCCCCACTGAGCTAACAGTGACAGCCTCATAAACCATCTCCAGCCCTTATGTACATTGCATTTTCATTAGCACGCACTTGCAGCTTGGTATTTGTATCCATAAGAAAATAATCTTTCCCCACAAAGCATCATGGTTATTCCCAGTGAGAGTCTACAAAGCCATAGCTATTGTAAAAGCTATGCAGAAAGAAGCAAAGTAGCAGTAACAGTGGCACAGAGGAAGGCTTGTATTTTGCAGCAAAATGTTCTGCTCACTGACTCAGAGAGGACACTGAAACCTCCATGGACTGTCTGAAGGTTTGCACGGGAAGTACAGAATGTGAATTCTCAGCTATTATCATCACCTAAACATCCCAAAATCATTCAGAAGTCTCCTGCTTCCATAAAGCTGGCTGCATCCAAAATGACTGGCAGACAGTTTACAGCACAAAATAATACAACAACCTTCATATCTCACACTTCACCTTGCAGACCTTTACACAGTGAAATGCTGGCATTAAACTCCCAGTTCCCTTCCCCAACACACTGCATGCTCACGGGCCAGTGGCCAAAGCTGGCAACTCTCAAGCCTGTTTGGGAAGGGATTTTAACCCCTGATTAATTTTCAAGTAGGGTTGCAGGGCATTGAGCGTACGCAACTGCCCCAGCACTAGGAAGAAAAACACACTTGATGATCCTAGTTTGGAAGAGCCTTCATAAATTGAAGGTTTGTCAATGTCCATATGTATTTTACGCCCTTCCTGGCTCACAGTGGAATGCTGGGAATATGTAGCCTCCAAAGAGGTGCCACTTTTTGCCAGTACAGTGATATATGGTTTTTTCTGCATATAAGGCAACCCCCTTTCCCTAGATCTGTGAGGTGCAGCTACTAAGCCAAAGAGAGGCAGAACTCCCAAGGGCTGCTCACTGCTTTGAAGGCTCAGCCACTTATTTTCTTTTCTCCCAAAGCTGCTGTGTGATCAAAGGAGGCAGATGGAAGAGAATCACTCTGGAGTGACAAGTAAATGGAACAAAAAAAGCCTGCTAAGGCCCTGCCATCTCCCCATGATTTTTTCTGAGTAGAAAGCAATGTGGCAGCAGGGCTGGCCACTTCACACCAGAGAACAGCACGCTCCCTCGCCAATTGGAAGCAGCTGCCACTTCTTGCAAGCATGTCACAGAGCAGCATGGTCACATTTGCCCAGGCAAAAATTATTTAACAGAATAAATGGTGAAGAGGAGGAATGTCAGAATAGAGCAAAAAAAGAAAGAAAAAAAAAAAAAGAAAAAAAGGACCCAAACTAACAACAACAAAGACAACTATTTTTTTTCCCTATTAATATTAAGTTTGGGAAGGCTATGATCTACTGCTCACATGCAAAATGCCCAAGTTCATGAGGCTTCCCATTTGCTTAATCCTGAGACATTACAGTTACCCCCAGAGGTGCCCTTAATGCTCCATGTCCCAGTACAGCAGAATTTTAATATTCCTACCTATGGCTGGGAATGGTCAGAGGACATCCAGCCATCTGTGATGCTGGTCAAGCAGAAGTGTCCTAGAGCCAAACCCCTGAACATAATTTTGACCTTTCCAGTCAAAAATCAAGGCAGCGTGAACTAAGGAAGAAAACTGATCAGAAAGTAAAGACTCCAATGAAAAAGGACTAAAAATGACAGCGAAAAAAAAAAATAAAAAAAGGAAGGAAATGCAAAGAGCATTCAAGATGATTTTAAATCAGATTTAAATAAAATTATGTTCCATTTCCTTCCTGCCATTAGCAGCCAGCAAGCTTACGTCTTTTCTCAGATTGATGTGAGTATACTGCTATCACGTGCCAAGGAGATAGGGACACTATTACAACAGTGGCAAGACCACAGGAGAAAACTCACAGCTGCACCCAGCCCCTATTAGAACAAACACATCAGTAAGTGTTCCCCGCTTCTGAGCTTAAAAAAAAAAAAGAAGCACTGGTTCTGTAAAAAGGGCCAAGCTGGGGGACAGTAGAGGGAAGACAGTAATTTGCTTTGTGGCCTGTAGTGATCATGTCTTTTGATGCGACTTTCTTACCATTCATTTGGAAGGAAAACCTCTGGCATCCCCAAACATGGATATACATATGATAATTGTGATAAATGAATTACTCATTACAGTGATCTTCAACGGTTAGCATTGGCAGCTCTCTGCTCAGAAAATAGCAATGCTTATATAATCCATTCTGTAGAGTCCACATTCCCGGGACCCAGCTTAGCTTTACTTTTCTAACCTTGCCTCCTTTCATTTTCTGCGTGAATGTCATGTAGGAATTTTTATTTTTTTTTACAGTCCTACATAAGGGAAACTATCCATTAGAGCCCAATTAGCCAAGTTGAAATTGTTCATGTCTGTTGAATCAAGCTCAAGAGCTTCTTGAGTTTCTTCTCCATACCTACAAACCTAACCATTCCTCGACAAGACTTGTATTTCTGAATACTTGTAAGAGCAAGAACTGCACTCTCCCTCTGCCACATGCTGAGGAAAAAAAGTGATAATTGAAGGTCATTAAGACAGTTGGAACCAGAAGGCCATTTCCCTCATTAAAATAAAGGTTAAGGCTAAGTAATGAATTGCTGTGTGGTTCATGCATTAGTACTCAGCTAATTGCTGCAGCACTTGTCATGATGGAGCGCCGGATTGCAACCACGCACACTTTGCTGAGTGGAAGGTTACACGTCAAGCATACTCCTAGACAGGGACTAATTGAAGAGCCAGGTGTTACACTTTGCTAGCAGAAAAGAGGCTGGCTTTAGATGAAGCAATTACATACGTAGTACTATACTGCTAAAACAAATGGCGTGTATTTCTTGCACGTCAAAGCATATTGGGGAGCTCTGAAATATCATTCCCTTATCAGCATTCTGTTTCTAGTAGATGAGGGCAAAAATAGGATAAAGCAAATTACTGAAGAAAACCTCTCATCTGTTCTCTTGGTTATTCACCTTCTTGTATGCATGTTTCAGTAGAATCACTGCTGGTTTAGGATCCCAAAAATCTCCTCCATAAAAGGGAAACAAAAGCATAAGCTAGACTGTTTTTAAAGGGCTAAGCATAGAATTCTTTCCAGAATTATAGTCGTGTTTATGTTGAAACAATTGCTTTTGTTACAAAGCATCCCCCTGCTTAGATTTCTTAGTAGTTGTGTGTTACATCAGAATGAGGAGTTTTTAAAATGAGAGGCTTGTGTTTCCCACTCAGTATAACTGAACACATGTGTACTGTATAGGATAGATTGTCTTTAAAAAAAAAAAAACAAAAAACCTGAGAAACAAGAAACTGCAGCTGAGACTGGAATGTGGCACCCTATAAATAAGGCAGGAGACAAGATGCACTCTGATGGCTGAATACAGTAAGGTTATTCAGCTCTAAGCCTGCCTAATCACTGAAGTCAAATGTAATGAATTTACTTGCATGATCAAGGCCTGAGGGAGGAATTTTCCCCCATTCCAGTAGCAGCACACCATACACAGGCCAGGAAATCCCTTGGCCAAGGTGGGGGCCGTTGCTGCAATGCACGTGTAGAGGGGACAAGAGAACACTGCTCTCTGTGGGTATAGTCATGGACAGGAGGGCTGGAAATTTGCCAGAGAGGCCACTGAGCTCTGGTACTGACAGGACATTGGGTAAGGCAGTCAGGAGAAGCATGGTGCCACTGCACAGCTTGGAGTACACTTACCCACAATCCTTCCTTTGACTGCTGGGTACAGAAGTGAGAATCCAGGTACTTAGCCTACTTTGGGGCAGCCTATGCCAAACTCCCGCAGTCTATTGGGACTGGTAACTCCTCAGTAAAGACTGAACCATCCTTGCCCCTCTAAGTATTCTGTTTGCTCTAGGATCTGGGAGCAGGGCTGAGTTATATCTACTCTTGAAGCATTTTCACAGTGCAGTCATGACCTGCCCTTCCAAAGGGAGTTAAAGCACTGACTCTTGAGACACATCCTCTGCATAAAATTCTGGTCTTCATCAATATGCTGGCAAGCCACTTTTGGCACATTACTGAATCTCCATTGCAATCAACTGATCTTGGCAGGCAGCTCTGGGATTTTAAAGCTGTAGCTATCCAATACTAAGAAAAATAGTTGCCCGCTCTGTTGCTAAGAAAGCAAAATGTAAAGATGAGTACTGCCACAGAGAACCCTGTAATACTATACCCTGTAGCCACACAGGTATCCAGAAAGGCATACTTATATGATAAGCTGCTAAGAGGATCACTGAAATAACTAAAGATACTCACACTTCAGGCTTTAGATTAATTAGAAAACAAACAACCAATGTCGTTTTGGCTCAGATTTCAAAAGGAAAATAAAGAGAGAAAATAATGTTTGAAGAATGGAAAACAGATACATTGGAGTAAGAAATGTTAATTTCAGTATAATAGAAGAGTTCTTACACAGAAGCTTAAACACCATTCTTGCAAAGTACTCCTCCATGGATATTAGTCTGATGTGAAAGATGCAAAAAATGGAGAAAAGAAAATGACACACCTCAGATGGCTCAGCATAAGGAACTGCTTCCTTTCTGGAATATATAAGTGTAAGGGTATAATTGTCCTTGGAGTGCTTTCAAAGTAGCCGTACTTCCAGCATATTCACATATTTCTTGTGTATCACTAAGCACCTGCAAACTTTAGATTGCCAATGCACCTTGTCCATTTCATAGCTTTTACCTAGAATCAGATCTTCTCAACACGTTTTTGAGAAACTGAAAGGGTCAGCACATAATTGCACCCCACAGCAGGCATCTAGTACAGCTTGAAAGGAAAACAGTCATCTTCCAACCATGAGGTTGTGTGCTAGTGATTTTCATTAACAGGCACACCACTGTCACAGCAAAAAAAAAAAAAAAAAAAAAAAAAAAAGGCAAAAATGAGCAAAAGAAGATGTTAAATACTACTTAAAGAGTATCCCACTGCCCTACCAGAAAAAATAAAACACAACTATTCATCCACAAAGCATCAGCTCTGCAAATACAATTGGGAAGATCAATGGCAACAGAATATAATTTTTGTTCTATTTTCTTTATGTCTATGGTACTTCTAGAAGGCAGTCCTTACGTAGCAGAATCCAGGCTACAGCACAAGTTGATACTGCTGGTGAAAGTGATAGTTGTCATTAAAAACACCTACAGATATCTGAAAATGTAAACCTACAGAGAAGCCTTCATGTGAAATAATGAAAGAGTCACTGGAATCGGAGTTCAATTCCGTGAGCCAATGCAAAATTAGCCTTGCACTCCTCCTGTCTTGCATGAGTCATTCAGCCTTACTCCTCACAATACTGAAGGGTGCTATAATTAGAGAGAAAGATATGACATCATCATGCCTTGGAAAACACAGAATGATATCTCTAGCATTGAAGCATGAAACAATAAAAGTAACTGATGCTATTAAATAATAAAAGTAACTTTATTTTATCAGTGTTATAAATATTTCATTTCCCTCCATTTAACTCCAGAATGAGATAGCAAACCGGTACAATGGAACAATTCAGGAGCTCTTCAGTTCTACTGAAAAGGGTCCTCCTTAATAACAAATTAAAATGGAAAACGACATTTTGCCAGTCCATCAGCCTCAGCATCTGTGCATCCCTAGATACCTTGTTATTCAAATGGCACAGTCCTAAAAGTGTGCATGAGTCTATATATATGCATACTAATATTTATAAATATACATATATATAGCAATATACACACATATATAGCAACACCCACAGAACAGACACTTCTAGTAAATGTTTCATGTGTAATCTAAGTGGGCTTCCAGCAGGCTCTACACAGTGCAGGAACAAATGATATTGTACTAAGCTAGATCCCAAGTACTCAAGAGATTCAATATGTGTGTGTTACCATTAACGGCTGAGGTCTGCCTGCTTCTAGTGGCTGTCCAAAATTGGGAATCTCACAGCAGGGGGGAAGGAATAAGAAACAATCCTGCTGTATCCTCACCCAAAACTTCATCCTTCAGCGAACCAAGCTCTGACATCCCTGGCTGTGCATGAGCCATCACAAAAAATAATACACATGCTCTGTTATCTACATACAATACCTCACCAGTAATGCATTACTTGTGCAGTGGTTTGGACACCTTGAATGTTAAGAGGCACTACATCCAGCCAGCTCCTGTCCTAATTTCAGCACTGGGGTTTATTTCCATCACACAGTAACTGCCTCCGCAGTACACTGCGTACACAGAGCAGTAAGTTTTCTAGACAACTCTCGCTCATCATAGCATCACATTCCTGCTGCTAGGGAAAAAAGCAGGCCAGGCTCTCTCATGTGTGCTCCAGCTACTTTGAGCAGTCCAAATGGCAGAAAGGAGCTCAGGAAAATTGTCTACTCCAGAGCCAGCCCCTTCTGTGAACAGTGCACAACCCCTGGGCACAAGAGACACCCAAGTGCACCAAGAGGAGCACTACAGGAGATGAACAGGGATCAGGCCCAAGTCTGTATAATAATTCATACGTGGCTTCTGGAGGCTACCTGTGATCAGAGCAAACCTGTATTGTTCCACCTTCTTGTGACTTAAGGATGAGGGAGCTGCAAAGTGCTCACTGAGCATCCTGTGCTCAGGCCTCAGTCTGACCTCAGCACAGGACAAAATCCAGTCCCTGGTATCACTGAAGCTCTCTCTGTTTCTCACATCAGTAAAACAGCAAAAAGATACAACTGATGCTAGCATCGTTCATATTTTAAGTCAAATATATAGGAATATTACAGTATAGTCTTTTCTCACAGTTAGAAAATGATGCAATGCCTACCATGAAACCATACTGTGAGGGTGAGGGTCTTCCTTATGGAAGTTTCACATACACCAAAATTGTATAATTATATATTTATTTTAACCATTGCCAAATTCATTTCCAATATATACACCTTCACCATAAGCCCCTGCGTTATTATCAAGGGAAGAAATTTGGGTTTTATATTTTATTTCTCAAACGAGAATAAAGATAGAAAAAAAAAAAGACAAAATACATTTCATGTCGCCATTGATCAATAGATTACAAATATATATAGTTTCCTTCCAGAGGAAGAAATACTAAAGAAATATTTCGCTCATATCAAATAAACTTTTGAAAACAGAAAAAAATAAAATAATATATATATATATATAGCTTTTCTTTTTCTGCCACAAGAATCACTCAAAAAGGAAGGAAAAGGAAGGAAGGAGGGAGGAAAGGAAGGAAGGTGGGAAGGAAAGAGGGACGGAGGGAAGGAAGGAGGGAGAAAAAGAGGGAAGGAAGGAGAGGGAGGGAAGAAGGGAAAAGATAAACTTAAAAAGAATAAAGAAAGGATTTTCATTCATTTAATTTCCACAACTTCTACTGAGGAAGTAAAACTTATCTGAACAATGACCTGAGTTTTTTCCATGGTTTCCAAACTGCATGAGATCTTGACGATCGACATCTACCGAAGACCTATCCCTAGAAATGCATTTGAAACCAACCACTACATGATCAGTCAAAACAAATAGCAAAGCAAAATTCAAAAATCTATTGCAAGAATTATGCCAAAAAGTGGGCCACAAGTGTCTTCATAAGAACTGGGCAAAGTGGAAGCTCTGCTATTTCTGGTAGCTGAATTGTCTTTAATGATAGAAAACCTGAAGGTGAAAATTTTCTGTATGTCTATGTGTGTCTGATTTTTCTTCTTTTGTAGTTATAATCTTTGAGGTAAGACAGAGAACAGATGAGTACAGTAGCCATGGCAGGCCTTTACAGCAGCTAAGCAAGTTTAAATTTCCAAGCCTATAGTGAGTAAAGAGCTGATGCTTGTCCTTTTTCTTGGGGAGAGCCTCTCTTTAAAACTTTCTTCCATTCCCCTTGGGGAATCAGGTAGTTTACAGGTTCAGTCAGAAGAAATTTTCCTGTTCCCAATATATGCAGTGCTTGTTCATTTATTCATGGCTGACTGGTGACCTCCAAGGTTTCCTTTCCTTGTCATAAAACCCATCTTTCCAGAAGTGAAAGAAAAAAAAAAAAAATAACTATTAGCTTTTAGTCAGGCCCGAATGCTGACAGAAACCAGTCGGTCCTTGTAAGTACAGCGGTGGTGCAAGAAACCCTAGGGGCAGCTTTCTGCTCTGTCATACAACGTGGCTATATTGGATAACCTTTCTATTCAAATGACTGTCTCATCAGGATACCATAAGCATATATGCAGCAACAATGAGGAGGTTAGTTTTTGTTACTGTTATAAATTGACCCAAACCCTAGAAAACAAGGCAATAGGCAGAATCTTCTCCAAAAGTGAAAAAACTCTCCAGTAACAGAAGACCAAGGAAGCAGCTTCCAAAGGGATAGCAAAGGAGGGAACACAGCAGGTAAAAACGTTTTCTCCCTAAGGGCATTCCAGAACGCAATTTTTTTTGCTACTGCATGACCAGGACACAGAGATAACAGATATCATTTAACAGATGACAAGTGAGAGGAATGGGAGAATTAAGGGTATGCAAGAAAAAAGTAGGGATGGTGAAGGGCCTGGTTAGGTGTTTCAATGTCCCAGTTAGTTTGGTTCCCCCAACATTCACTTCTCTCTTTCTCTTTCTTTTTCTTTTTCTTTTTCTTTTTTTTTTAATAAATTGTACAGATGAACATGGGAGAAGTTCATGCTACTTGCTGGAAGCAATTAAGGTAAATTTCCATGGCCCATGGATTCCACAGACCTTTGAATGTCCCACCTCATCCATCATGGGCTAACTTATGGAACCTAACTGTTCCGTGGCAAGACTCTGTAGCCCTTAGAAACTGGTGGCATGTCCTCTGATATTTTCCACGAGAGCGAGAGACATGTTGATTCCATCAGCTTCTTCCTCACACAATGCCCAAGTGCTCAGGTGCAGCCTTGCTATTTCTGAAGATCCTCTTCTCTGTTTTCAGATATCAGACAGCCGTTTCCAAATCCTCATGGGGAACCATTTGGTAATTCTGTCGACTTTCCAGATAGGAGGCCAGATCTGGATCACCAGCTTGCTGAGCCCTGTCACGAGGAGTCTTACCCTATAATAATAAAAAAACAGGAAGAAAAATGTTGTGCTAACATATTTAGAAGACCAGATGAAAGCATGACCCAGAAGAATTACTACAGACTCATGAGGTTCTAAAGAATTTCAAGGTCCTTGTGCAGTTTAAGACAAATCATTGAGCCCTGCAAGGTCATGTTTTTTGATACATTACTCAGAAAGGCTCACATACTGGAAGGAACTGAATTTTCATTCTTAGGGTGCAGTGGCTATGTGAGTAAATAGTGCAATAGAATCTCCACAAAACCATTCTTGCTCTCTCGATTGATGAAGATTAACAACTCAGAAAGCCACTTATCTGGATTCCAGCTGTTGCAGAAATACAATATATAGTACTGGAAAAGAGACTGATCTGAAAAAAGAGATCTGAAAAAGAGATGATCTCTCTCCAGCTTACAGACTACTCCCTGCAGTTTAACATGACAGGAATTGTTATTGTCTTGCTGCGCAAAGCTATTTCCAACTCTGGAACCCATTGATCTGAGCATCTCTCAAATACTGATATAGATTGCTTATATTCAGAAATGCTAGTGGAGCTGATTCTGTACAGTGTTTCCAAGCAATTATATGTTTTGTTGTTTTTTGGGGTTTTTTTGCAGATTATTCCTAGGTTTTAATTTTTCCCATACATCTTCTTTCTCCAAGCTTACATGGAAAGACAGTTGTGGTTAGTGTCACACCAATGAACACAGGGGCAAGCGAGGACAAAAAAAGATGGTTAGCCATCCTCAGAAAGCAAGTCAACTACAACAATCTAGTCTCATAGACACTGTGCAATCAAAAACCAAGACTTCCCCAGGTGGCCCCTGCCCATAAACCTCTCTTTTGACCACACAAGACAAGGATGCTGCTGTGCCATGGAGATGCTTCATTCACACCCAACATACCAAATAGTTTGAGGCCAAGCTCTCACTATAGTGAAGATGACCCGCACTGGGGACTGAACTAAAGTCCCTTGTACTTGTTTGAATCAATACAGTTTTATAAGTAAAAACGTGTAAAAAGAGCTGTTCCTGGCACACACAGGGAAGCCTCAATCACACACACAGCAGGGACGGATGCTGATCAGTCTCGCTTGGCTGCAGTGCTTTATAACTCGTTGACTAAGCTGGGTTACCTTGGAGTCCGTCTTTCTCAGCGAGGCTCCCGCATCCACCAGGAGCTGGCAGATGGCACGATGGCGCTGGCAGGCCGCTTTATGTAATGCTGTCTCACCCCTAGACCAAAGTACAGAAACCAGCAGTGAGACACATCACACTCATCAACGTTTATGAAACAGAAGGTTCAGTGAACAGAAAGGGATGACGTATTTCTGCAAGGTTGCTTCTTCCTGGCAGAGGCGGACTTGTGCACTCTCCTCCTTAGCACCTACATCCTTTGACTCAGTAAGAAAGCCTGCAGTGCACAAATAGCAGTTGGAGAACTGAGAAGTGGGAAAGAAACAGGCACAACATTTTTGTATTCAGAAATATTGTATTCAGAAAAACAAAAATGTCACATTCCCATCCAACCCGCAGTTCTGCTGTAGAGACAAAGCAAACACCTTATTTCATAGCAGGCTATGCTGGAACAATACTTTTATCTTCCTGCTTTTTCTCTCCTGAATCTCCTGTTTTTGGAGGCGTGATAGAAAAATCATGCTCATCAAAGCCATGACTGGTACACTTGCTGCCCTGGTTCTGATACCTGACCATCATGGATGCATGAGAGGAGATCTGTGTTTTTGTTTTGTACTTTTGGACTAGCGAGCTACTGAGGAAGCTTGAACACATGCTTTTCAGAACAGAAAGCTGTGTAGTAGGTGCAGGTTTATTGCAAAGTTCTTAATTCAGGGTGGTCTACTTGTAGCAGGATTCTGAGAACGACTGTACTAATGAGGTTAAAGGAGCCAATTCATCTTTGACTAGAAATAGGAGGAAAGTAGTTTGATCGGCTTGAAGAGGTGTCTGTAGTACTACAGTCAAACAAGTAGGGCAATTACATGCACTCCAAGATAAAAAATGATAAGAATTACCTGTGATAAGACAGATGTAGAAGAGCATACATTCCCAGAAAGGAATTTCAGTCTCAGCCAATTACAGGGCAAGTTAAACATTAACAGGCAACTTTGTAATCTATCTCTAATTTATGAGGGCTAGATTCAGGTGGAGAAGATACCTGATTTCACTCTGAGAATCAAAAGAAAAATTTTCATTTTCAAGAGGTAGTGATAGGAAAACATTTGTAAAGGGAAGCCCTCATAGCTATATTCACTTGCACTTTTATTTCAAAGTCTCCACAATGCCACTGTACAAGGAGAAGGAGCATATGGACTTCACCACTGCTGGACTGCCATAAGTACCCCGTGCAGAACTAACAGAATGTCGCTAAAGAAGAGGATGTTGTGAGATGGGTAATGATAGGCTTAACCCCTATGGGAAAGGCTGTTTTGTTTCTCATACATTCTATATGTTTCCCACAGTTATTTATGGATCACTTATACGAGAACTGGTCCAAAACTAATGCCTCCATTTTTTTTTTTTTCCCACAGTATCAAAGACAAATAGCGGTATGGCAGTAAAGCACGAATCTTTCTACCAATATTCTGTTACATTCTATTGCCATAAGGCAGATGGCAGCAGAGGGGCATTCTGACAGAGTGGCATCCGACATGGAAGTGCATACGAAGCAAAGGTGTGTCACTGAATTCCTCTATGCAGAAAAAAATAGCACCTACTGACATTCATTGACACTTGTTGAACTTGTTATGGAGACCAACCAGTGGATGTGAGCACAGTGAAATGGTGGGGGTGGTGTTTGACAACAGCAACAAGAAAGACATACTACATTCTGAATGGCCATGCAGAGTGTCATGTGTGCAGACGCAGGTTCTTGTTCACTGCTGATGAAAATGCACAGCTAAAGATGGCACCTATGTTGGAACAATAGTGTTTTGTAGCTGGGAATTTGTTCTATCAAGTAGTGTTCTTATGTTCTTTGCATGTGCTATATTTTCCATGAAAATAAAAACCAAAGCATTACTTTCACAGCAACTTATATACATTACTGTGATACCCTGATTATACAGAGATTTGTAAAGTCAAGTCTTTTTTTAATAATATTAGAGCTGATTGAGTTTCTAATTACTTGAGAGAAATCTTTGATGGCACAAGTTGTGTCCATTTAGAAAAACCAAGACAGAGCATCCAGCACTGAATAAGAAAATTCTTGTCCTGACTTTTGAAATCAAGCCTTCATGTTGATCCTCATTGACTAGATTCTGGAAACATCAAAGCACAATGCAGGACTTAAATCTCTCTAGAAAGACTTATGAGAAATAGGAAGCAATAGAAAGAAAATCCTTTCTGGTATTCAAGAAACATTTGTTCTAGGCCTGAAAGCTACGTGTGTGTCTGTTGTTTTCAGACTTGAAGGCATTTCTGTTTGTTTATTTTTGAAGAGATGGGCCGTTTTGAAAAACAAGCGAAGTTGGCTAACATAATACAAATACTGTGAAAAGCAGACAGGGTAGACTGTACTTACGTTTCACTGTCTGTCATGTCCAGTAATTCAGAAGGACCTGCAAAAGACAGTCAAATATGTTATATAGCATTTGTTTGCATATGCGAATGTACATATGGAATATGTAAAACAAATCAACAGAAAGCTCAGTTGGCACAGATACACCAAGCTTCAAGGTAACATTTGCTTGCACAAACCCTTGCACTAGCAAAATTCTGAATACACAGTCACTGCTGGAGTCTCAGTGCCATGGAATAGCAGCTTCTAAATTATACTGAGAATGAATATTCATGGCATTTATTTTCTCACTCTTCACCTTGCTCAATTAAGTGGTTCACATAAGCACAGCACATTGGAAATGCTGATATAATGGAAACCCTGATATATTGCAAGTTACAATCTATTGTTAGTACTAGAGGGAAAATGTCATTAGGAAGTTGAAATTAGCCAAATTCTGTCCTGAATGACATCCCTGTGCTACTCTATTTAACAGCACTATACAGAATGTAGATCAGGGTGGAATATTCCCAGCAGTCCTTATATTGATATGCAAATCCTGTACTTTGCTGGTCAGCAATGATCAGGAAAGTAAGGTTAAGCAAAATAGAAAAGTTTTTTGTTAAGTGAGACAAAAAAATTCATTTTGTTGATGTGCTTTTGTTCTTGATATTCACTACAGGCAGATGTCTACAGCAATAAATTCCATTGCTGAATTACAGTGACAGGGAAAAGCTAGGATTTGGATAGCATTTGGAATGAGAAGAACTTTTCCTTTTCTAGTCTGCCTTATTATTCTCCTCTCCACTTCTCTGGAGCATACTGCCAGATGGTATGAGGCATTTAGCAAAGGGAATAGTGAAACTTCACAGGAATTTTCCTTCTCTTCAACACACTTTGACTTTCAAATTCAAGAGTCCTCAAGAGCTTATGGCAAATCTCACCTGAAACTGAGGAATTTCACTCTGTTTACTCACAAAGGCCTACTCACAACCTCTCTTCACTTCTTTCACTGAGTCTATGCTGAAGTGGATCTGAGCAGTCCATTTCTCCCTCACTCTTTTTATAACATATATATGTAGTATGTTTGGGAGAGCTGGTTGCCATGGCTCCCGGAACTGCAGATAGCTCCTTCCCTTCACCTTCCACCATCATGAGAAAGAGGTGGTCAAAAAGGTAGCATGCCTAGAACTCAGCGCATAGAGCATTGCATACCTACTGCAGCAGTTCTCCAAGCTCATTAGCCACTCTCCTAACTCTCATGCTACACCACACAGAGGTTTCACTTAGCTGTTGTGGATTTACAGCTCCCTATCCAATAGAAGAGTAATCACAAACTACGAATTCCTATAAGCACAGAAGGATACAGGAGTCTAAGCAGAGTTCCCTTGTTGAGAAAAAGAATAGCTAAGAATCTAACAAAAAACAAACAACAAAAACAGACCAAACCAAACAACCAACAACTAGATGAATAAAAACAGCTATATGAATAATATCTCTCAGGACTAAAGAAAGCCATGTTATTTCAAAAATAAAGGTTTAATAAGCCATTTCCCATGGCTTGCTGCAATACTACCTCCTAGAGAAAGGTACAAGGAATGACTTGCAGTGTTAACTTAGTAAAAATATGTTTCTGCTCATAGAGAGGACAATGAAGGTTGTGGTGTGATGGTGCAGCAACATATCTGAACTGGCCGCATTGGGCACATTCTTATCTGGCAAGAACAGAAAAAAGAGAGAAATTAGAAGAATGAGATCTGAGTGGACAGAAGAGCTGGAACTGAGTACGTCTGGTGAGAAAGAAAACCAAGGACAAAGGAAAACTGGTCAGGAGGGGAGCCAAGTACTAAGGATTGAGTGAGCATTCTACAAGTACAACTAACAGGTGCCAAGTACATCCTATCAGTGCACATGGGAGTTCTCCAGTAAACCATTCAAAACAAAACATCCAATGGGAGCAACCTGACTCCATCGCAGTTAGACTTAAGGCCAGATATTGCAGTTAATCAATTTACAGCATGACATGGTGCCAGAATTCATTCATTTTATTCTCTTTGACCTATCTCTAAAAGTATATGGTCCCAACTCACATTCAATCTGAGTTGTTTCCTTTATTTCTTCTTTGTTTTGCTTGTGCTTCTCTTAAACCACATCACGCTCTCCTCCTAATTCCCTTTCCCCTCTGTTTTGGACCTCATTTTTACATCAGTCTCCCTGGCGCTGCCAACCGACCATTCCAAATCCCCCTCTGCCCTGGGACAAAAGCTGCACATACGTGGGAAGGGCTGGCACTGGGAAAGCTAACGGCACTGTCATCCTGACCCAGCAGGGAGGCGACTGTTTTACTTCAGGACAAGAGGCAAAGAAAGAAAAGGAGACCAAGGCGCAGAGAGAGAGAGGACAAAATAACCCCATAGAAATCCGGAAGGGAAATGCATGAGTGAGATTTCTATCAAGCAAAACAGCAGGGGGGGAAATAAAAACAAAAGATAGAAATGTGTGGAGAGGTGGAGGGAGAAAAAAAAAAAAGAGAAAGAGAGAGAGAAAGAGAGAGGCTTGGGGACTAAAGAATGGCAGTATGGGGACAGGGGGGAGAAGTTTGCTTGAAAGGAGCTGAAAAGCATGACATACTGAGGGGAAGCCCAGCTGAGATCACTTTCTTTACTTCACATCTCCAATAGACTGTCTGTGTAGAATTATTAACTTTTTTCCTTCTTTCCTTCTGCCCCCTTTCACTCCACCAAAGCCCCTCTCTAATTTCTCAGGCCAAGCTAGGGACAGGAGGAGGCAAGAGAAGGAGATGCTAAAAAGCAGCTGCCCTTTAGCTGAGTTCATTACAACATAAAAGAGAGGCAAAAAGAGGCATTTCCAAAATATACAGCACCATGCAGTCTACAAGGCCTCCAAGCCTGTAACACACCCTGCCCTCTCCAGTGGAGGTGATTACAGCTACCCACAGGAGACCCACAGTTATTAACCTTTGCCAGTCCCTGGTCCTGTCAGTCCCTCCCTTTGTACAAATGGGGAAGAAGTGAATCTGTTTTTAACAGTAATGTCCTTCACTAGCAGCATTTCTGGGAGTTCATCAGTCAAAATCTTCTTTGGTTAATCATTTAATTATGGTTTTGACATACAGGACAAAAATAGGTTTGGTTCATTACTGTCAAGGAAGGATTATTTTTAAAATAACATTCACTTGCAAAAGTAGAACTATTTCAGGTCTTCCCCCAACTTTGCACTCCTAATTTCTACCTGATGTGAAGATTAACAGTGTCTGTCTTGGACTACTAGCGTCTTCTGGCTCTGAATTTCTATTGTGTGAAGATGTCTCTCATTTTAACTGTCCCTCACTCACATTAACCTCAAATTTTGTAAACCTAGAAAATAAAATGGACTATTTTATATTTTGTGCCTTCTAGGAAATCTGAGCTGTTTACTACTTAAGCAACTCACGAATGTCCCCCTGCTACAAAACATTCTGCAAATCTAGAGCTATCAGTGAATGTCAGACAAACTCAATCTTCAACAGGCTTTGTCCCCACTATAGATCTTTGTCATAGCAGAATTTGTTTTCCAAGCAAAACAAACAAAAAAACTCTAATAATAATAACAACAAATGCATTCTCTTGTTTACTAGAGGAAGCTATCTAGTGGAACAAGGACAGTGAGGTTAGAGGTCACAAAGATGTTCAGAATGACATGAACTAACTATTCCACCAGAAGTTTCCAACGCAAACTCTTAAGCAATTGTAAGCAATGTTCTGTTGAAAACTGACATTCCCTGGATTAACTACAGAACACTTGCATTTTTTTTTGAGCTTCTAGAGAAGAAAAGTAGAGAAGATATATATTGGATTGCTTGTCTTCAATAATTGTTATAAGCAGTTCAGCATTTCCAGATGAAGATTCCAAATCAAGTTTGATTCCAAATACAGGCAATGATTTAGGAGATCCTTTTCTAACTGAGATTCTTAAGTGTTCCCTACTGAACTGTGTGAAATAAATAGTTAATTTTTTTTAATGTGTAAGCATTGGTGCGTGAGATAGTTGACTGCAGCAAAAAAACATGTGGTTCTGATACCTACTGAGTTTGGCCCTCAGTTTCTTGCAAAGTGTTTTTTAGCCCAGCTACAGACAGATCTTAAAAGGTGACCTTTTCAATACAAGAAAAAGACCCTTGATTTATGAAGGCTTCTTGAACAACATGTAGGTCTGTGTATCTGCCCTTCATGCATTGGAGATGGAGAGAAATTGTTTTGAAGGAACAGCAACCAACACAACCATTCCTGCAGCAGTAAGCAGCTGTTATAACAACTACTACACTTCAGTTGTTCTAACACCTACTACTACATTGCTGCTTCAGCTGCTGTTCCAGACTCATGCCAGTCCACTGATATGTATCACAGCAATCTCTTTGTTTGACCAATCTCTGCTTTTTTCTGTCTTGAGACGGGTTATTTTCCTCCCCTTAACATCTAAAATAATTCTGATCAAGATCACAATGTAATCTCTCATATTAATATCCCTGCATAGTTGCAGAAAGCATAAAGCCATCACCACAAAAGACAGCACAACACCATTTCCTCTTCTTCACAGTCCCAGTGCTGTGCCTGAGGTGTGTTTGCTGGGGGCAAGGAGGGATTTACCACCCCTGCACCACATTCAATTCACCCCAGTAGCTTCATACCAGATAGCTAACAATCATTTTTTTGTTGCTGTTGGTCACTGTTTGAACTACATTGAGAAGATTTTCTCTGTGATTAATAACGGAATTCCTGCACTGTAGCTGGAGAGTATTTTGCTGTGGAGCTCTTATTAATGTTAACCATCTCTAGTCACGTGTTCTTGATAAACTCTATGACAGAAAAACTATGGGGGAATTAGAGGTGGACAAAAGTAATGGCCAAAAGAAGAGTAAGATCCATTTTTATCAAGTGTGTCAATTAGCAGAAATAAGAAGCTAGATACAAGGAAAGCCTCAGATATTAATAGTGTTGGATGAGGTCTCATACACTAATTATTAATGAGAAGATGCCAGGTGCCAGAGAAACAACATAAAAACAAGGACATCATGATGATGATTCAGCAAGAGAGCTTGTTTGTGACTGAGAAGTGCCCAGGGTAGAAATGAGATTCATTAATTGCTTAGTGGGAGAAAGAGGAGGCCCCTATTAGAGCATTGTCCCATGCATTTTCTGATCCCCAGAGAATGTTAAACAAACAATGCATTTGGAGAAGCCGAGAGGACATATGTCTGGAAAGCTGCAAAAGCTTCCTGTCATCCTTGGGGACAGGGGGATGGGGGGGGGGAGAGAGAAACTGAGTTGACATTTGCTCAACCTTCTGGTTTGTCTTTGTCTAACTGTCCGTAATCCCCTACATTTCTCTATTCACTTAAAAAATTCCCATGGATTTCCTGCTCACATCCTCACCAGCTTAAATGATCTCATTTTAAACCCTCATTGAAAGAATAGTAACTGGGTCAGTCTGTAATTTAAGGTATGTGTGCCTAAGAAAAGTCCTGGAGAGGTATCCTTGAGAGCGAAGTGGCACAGGTCATGCGAACCAAGAGAAGAAACAAGAAAGACTAAGAAAATTAGGTGAAATTATGTCTATCTACAGAATTTAGAGGCATATAAATGAATTGTAACCTATGAGATGATCCAGAGAAGTCAAATAAGAAGTAAATTTAGTGATAGTAAGACTTGCTACAACATCGGAGAAAAATAGCCAGAATTTGGATATAAGGCCAGCTATATGTATCTATCAGATGTAGGTATCTCTACACAAAAAAAAAGACCCTTCTCTTAGCCAAATAACTGGAGAACAGTTCAGCTGCCCACATATGGATATTTTATGATATTTTGAAGGGTAAGCCTTGGTATGAATTTGGAATTACAGGGATGTTTGTCTAGGCTCCTGCTGGCAGTCCAGAAGGATATGAGTTCTACAGGCCTTGCATGTTATCTATGGACCCATGCAGAACTTAGACCTATTGACTATATCACACCGTATAAAAACCTAAGCTTTAAGAGCCAAACTGAAGCTAAATCCCACTCCAACTAAAACCAGTGTTAACAGATGTATTATTGTCTCTTTATTTACTGTGTGTAGTGCTTTTTTCTTCTCTCTGTGAAACTTCCGTAGCAACTTTCAGGCATTAGCTAATACATTATAATTGCCAGAGATAGTCTCTGTATTTGTGAGTAGTTGTCATGCTGTTATGGCCTATATCATTTTCCAGCAGTCAACAAGATCACAGTAGTTTGAACAGGCAGAAACTCCTAAGTACTGCTAACTCAAACATATGTAAAATGCAAATTCTTACATAGCCCATGTAAGCATGCCTGTGATCCTGTTACTGACAAACATAAAAAGAGTCTGAAGGAAAAAACTGAAATGGCAAGCTCACAGCATACGAATATAAATATTTTAAATGGATATCACAGATTATTGTTATGAGATGGACTTGAAAAACAAACAAAAAAAAAAGATACAAAATATTGGAAGGTTGTGAAGGAAACTACGCAAATCCAGTCTAGAAACAAATGCATAGCTTCCTAACCAGCATTATTAAATACTGAAATAATATGAATGGTAGGAGGGACTTTCCATTTCTGTTCATGATTTTGCACAGATTAGATCCTTTCTACAACACGTGCTTTAATAGGAATACAAATTAATTTTGCAGTCTCATGCCAGAGGGCAAACTAGATCATCGCACCGGGTCTTCAAACATCACAACTGATGAAACTGTGAAAATTCCCATTCTCCTCAAAACTCATTTTAGTTTCCTTTCATCTGGAGCCATTCCTGTCATTGCCGCCACATTCCTAGTCTCCTGCTCACGCCTTCTACAAGTGGCTGAGGGTGATGACAACGAGTGAGAATGCTCCCAGCCATGCTGTGCTGTGTGGTTTCACCTGGCTGACACACTCGGCTGCAGTACAGCTCTTTGCAGGTTTGCACACTGACTCACCGTGTTCCAGGATATACTTCACAATCTCGCCATGCCCACTCTTGGCAGCGTGATGCAACAAGGAGCCATGGTCAGGTCCTTGGATTAGCAAATTGGCTCCTTTTTTACAGCATTCTATGAACTAGGAAAAAAAAAACACATGCATACCCATAAAGAAGGATAATGCAGGAAAAGCAGAAAAACAGATATGCAGGCAAATCATGTATTAATTTCCGCAGGAGATCAGTACAAGAATGCAATGCAATGAAATGTAATATTACATTAAAGCCAGCTTTTAGGCCCCAGTGAAAAAAAGATATTTTAAACTAGAAGCATTGACAATTATATGGGTTAACAAAAGCAGATCATATTTCCTGAACAATGAGACACTGCTGCTCTATGGGTGGTGAATTATTGCTTGCTATAAATGACTTGCAAAAACACTTACAGTGAAGCTGTTAGGAAATTTAAAAATATATGTATTTAATAGAAAATTCTGGCTTATCTCCTGAAAATTTCACTTTTTTTAATCAGTAAAGGAAGCATATCCAAAGTAAACACCTTCTGACTAAACCAGAAAACTCTGACTCAAAAATCTATAGGGAGCTGGATTTGAGCTGCCACACACTCTCCTTTCTATTCAGAGTCCTCCAAGAGGAAGGCACTATCCAAGACAAGGACAGGCAACATCCACTAGTCAGTTCTCAGATTTTCTGTAAACTCTTTCTGTAATACAGATTATTGCAGAAAAGAGGGTGTAGCTGGTGACAGTGGGACATTACTTATGACACATGACAACTGAAGAAGGACAAGTTTCCTTGTCAAAGCAAACTCAGGCAAAAAGCTTTCAAGTAACAGAAATGGAACAATATTTTAATGACTGCTTGCTTGAGGAACATTCCCTAGATGCTGCAGCTGCCACACTAGGGGAGAAAGATTAGAAGGTATATCTGCAGGCCAAGGGTTGCCCTAACAGTACTGTCATTTTTATGAATGGTTCCAAGCTGGCTTTTTGCAGATAATATTGCAATCATTAATCACACTCCTCATTCAAATTCAGGGACATGTTTGCAAACCCCTATTTGGCTACTGAAACAAGCAGCCTGAATAAGTGTCAGGCATAGAACTTCAGACTTAGAGAACAAGGCTTTTTACATGGGATGCCTTTTCCTACCAAAGCAAGGTACCAAAAATTGACCATACCAAAATGCTATTGGTTTTGAGACATCTATCAAACAGTAAGGCATCAAACTGAGTTTCATTCTACCTGGTCTTTGGTTGCCTAGGAAGATATTAAGATGTCTCTAACAACTCTAATTGCTTGGCCACCAACATCACTGCAATAAAACATCTAAAACAACATCTGCAACATCTACACTGTTGCCTAGTGCTACATCTTCCAGTACATGATTTCTCTATTGATAATTGACACAGTGCTCTATACAGTGCACTATGGACCCTAGGCTGAAAGGTGCTGCCTAACATAAGATCCTATTCACTCAAATTTCACACCTCACCTAACTGATGTGCTTCCTAATACTCCGGGTTTCCTGGAAAGGCTGTAAAATGGCTTTTGACAGCAGTCCCTACAGCAGTCTGCTTATGTTTTGAGCAGAGGTGTGATATAATTTACAGCATATCAAACCTTCTAGTAGCTGTGAAAACGTGGACACTCAGTACTCTGTGCTTACCTTCAGCAGATCACCAGCTATGACTGCCTGTAAAAGTGCTGCAAAAGACAAACAGAAAATTAATGTTAGGTAGAAAGCATTCTGTATATGGCCTCATAACTGAGAACACATCTCACTGTGTGCACAAGTTAAGACAGGCGCTTCAATCCACTTGTATCCTCATATACCATTAAAACTGGTGAGGACTCTGGACTGACATTTTGAGAAGGGAGAAGGAAGACTACGCATGTTGCATGAATGATGTATGGACAATGAACCATTATTTCCAATGACACCCTGGAACTGCGTGTTTCTGTCTGAAGTTTTGCTTTGTGGCACTTCAGAGAATTTTCAAGACAGGATGGACTTGACACCTTGGCACCTAAGCTATAGCTGAAGATATCAATGCCAAACACCTGAGATTCCTACAGACCGCTCAGACTGTGGGACTGATGGTGGAGTGGTCAGTCAGCATCAGATACACTGAGAGTCCAAAGCCACAGAAAACAGAGGGGCAAATCAGAGATTTCTTAATATTTATTTGTATTGTAAGAACATCTTGGCCTGCCAGAATGCAGCAAGTCCCACCAGTTTGGTAGGCAAGATCAAACACAGAGCAGGAGCCAGTTCCCATCCTTTTACCTTTGGTAATTTAGACAGACACAGAAGGAAAAAGAGACAGAGAGGCACAGTGAACAAAGAATCACAATAAGGCAGTGAAGAGAGCCCAGATCTACTCACTGCCACAACTGTTTGTCCCAAGCCCATTAGAAAGAAGAGGGAAGGCAAGAGCCTGAGACTCTGTATTGTCCTGTGTATAGGCTGCACTGAGCAAGAGTACTAGTAGATAACAATTAACCACCCTTTTCCCGCTTTCTCACTATTATAACTTATATAATAAATTAAAATATATATATTATATATATTATTGGGAAAGCAGTTTTTTTGGTTTGCATCATAAAAAGCATTAAACATTTGCCTCAGTTCATTCTTTTTCAAGAATGCCAAAGCCCATTTCTGTCAACTCTAGACAGTGCAATCAGGTTAAGTATTTGCTGAAGTGCCATCCTTGATATAATGATGCCAAAAGCTCATTTAGGGAGGAACAAGGGAGAAGGAAAACTATAATAAGGACCTGTATCTGAAAAATAACACACAGGAAACTGCACAATGTGAATTCCATGTGGAGTTTTTGTTGCAACCCCAGAAGTGACATGGCAGAAAAGGAGAAGTATGAAAAGACAACTCAGCAAACATTCCTTTCTTTGAAAACATCTGGACTGCTATACAGCTTTCAGAGGTCTCAGTGACACCTAATGCCCTAGTCTCAGAGCAATAGGAAAAGCAAAAATTCAGTCCAGCTAATTTCTCATTCAGGAAAGCAAGAACTGCAATAACAAGTATTCCTTGTAACACTGGATTTAGGGCAGTCCTACAGCGATCATAAGTTAAACTAAGTCTAGTAAATCCCTTAGTGCCTGTGGGGACCAGGGCACTCTGCTTTGAGGAATGGAAGAAGTCAAACACCATCAAGTAGGATAATGAACTGGAAAAATACATTTGTGTCTTTTCTTCGGACTTCATTTTCAGTGGGGTACAGTAATCTTTTTTCCCCTGTAGTTCCAGTGCTGGCTCTGCCTAATTTAATACAAGAAAAGAATGTGGCCCTTATGCTACTCAGTTCATCTTTTTTTTTTTTTTTTTTTTTTTTTTGTCCTTATTCACATTCAGAGCCACAGTTATTGTGTGGGCTGATGCAGTCTGGGCTTGTGTAACTATTCTGGTCTCCTCACACATGCAGAAATCAAATGAACTGGTGACACCAGCTTTTCATTGCCATCTACATTCTCTATTTTAAGATATGGTTACCTTAAAATTACTTAAGAGACAGAAATACATTTTCTCATGCAAATTAGAGTTGGTAGTTGAGGTTATAGTTCAGAAAAGCCAGGAGATCCAGTAAACTGTAAAGTCAAAATAAAAGTCTGGCAAGTCTTCTGCATTGAGGACTCATAACCAGAGGTTTTCCTGGTGATATTAGGATAAAACAACTTTAAACACATTAAACAAAGTTAAAGCAATCTTGTCCTCTCTTCTCTAAGCCTCCAATCCAGCTAAGCATTTAGGTAGGTGCTTAGCTTTGAGCTGATCACATTCTTTTTACCAAGCCTACCTGCAAACGATTTTAAGTACCCTGATAGAGTATAACCTATTGCATAAATGAATGCACTACAGATCAACAAAACCAGCTGTCATAACAAGTAGATGAGATCACAATAAAATAATTCTGTACAGTAAGCCACAATACTGGGAGACTTAAAAGCTATAGAACTAGATATGGAGAAAGGTTCAGAATAGAGCTCACTTTTGCACACACTTATTGCTGAGCAGACTAACCCTGTAAACTCAAATGGGGTTGGTGAGCATACTCAGGAGGAGGGGTTGCAGGGCAAAAATTATCTGGTTGTAAAAGAAGCGGTTAAAGCAAGTAAGAAAATGGTAGTGCTAAGACAGTTGAATGAGAAATTGGACAAAAACACAGTTAACATGCAATACCAAGCTATCTTAAAATCACTAAAATAAGCATTTTTTTTTGTCTTCTGAGCAACGCTGCACCACTGGTGTAATATACAACATGAGTTATGAATTGTTTTAAATCATAAATAACTTCATGTCTTAAAGATGCTTCAAAAACTACTTAATTTAAAAAATATTTAAATCAAGCCTTTTTCTTTTTTTCCTCAACTTCTCGTGTGACAAATATGTTTCATGACTAATAAAAATGTTTTATTACTCTTTTCATTTCTTTAACAAGCAGACTTATTGCTGATGAAATGTGACACCTTGACAAGACTCAGATTCAAGTGGTCTGGCCATATAACTAGGCTGTCACAGTGCTAGACACCCTGGGCTGCCTTCTCAGCAAAGTTCAACTCTTTCTATGTCTGCATCATACAGACAGCCCCTACTCCATTTCTGTACCATGAGCAATTGCTTTGCTGAAATGCCCAGCAAATGTAAATCACTCCCAGGATGATGAATCTTGACAGTCACTTCGCTTGCCAGGATATGGACATCCAGAAATACAGATCATGCATGAAACAGCTGCTGGAGAGCAGCAACTTTGAGTCTCCACTGGATGAATTTTGACACCTGGCTCTAATCACCCCTTGGCCAACTTAAATCACTAAGTTGGCCACATTACAAACAAAACTGAAACAAGACACACAGATGACTTATAAATTAAATACAAGTACATAATCCACTGACTGGGAAAAAAAAAAAAATGTTAAAAAGACTGGTATTTGAATTCTGGTAATTCTGCAAACTAATGCAGCTTTCTCTTTGTACTTAGCACTGTTGAGGCCATGCCTTGACTGCTGTGTTCAGTTTTTGGCCCCTCACTAGAAGATATTGGGGCCCAGGAGCATGTCCAGAGAAGGGCAACAGAGCTATGAAGGGTCTGGTGCATAACGCTTATGCTCACAAATTTCAGAAGCTTTCTGTATTTCTGCAGCATGAGAATATCAGGGTGGGAAGGGATCTTTGAGTCACTGAATCCAGCCTGTAGTTAAAAACAACCATGGAATGGTTTAACTGCTCACGTAAGACTGATTGTACATCACTCCAGCACAGACCTCAAAAGCTGCCTAGCACATTCTCATAATGTAACTGCAAACAAAGACAGACCTATGACTGCAACGTATCACAAGAAAGAAAAACAGTAGAGGGACAGAAGATGTTGCCACTATCTTCTTTCTTCAGAAGCAATATTTGATAAAGACAATTATCAGAACCATCTTGAGTGAGGAAAGGCTCAGCCACCGACAACTACACCTTCCCATCTGCCATGCAGGAAAATTACCCTCTGATCCCAAAGCTGCTGATCAGCTCAGTGCCAAGGACATAAGTGGGTCTCAGCACTAGGCTACTGATATGACAGAAAAGAATCTCAAAGCACAGTATGGTTCTACAGTCTGCCAACATCAGCAGTACAGAATTAATCTGTCTTTTTATGTGAGTAAAGACAACCATAAGCCATAAATATCTTCCAGATTTTACTAGCCAGACTGCACACTTGGTTTTATGCTTTCTAGGTCACAGTTACAACTGCTACTACCATGCAAACTAAGCCATAGTGAATAATGATAAAACCATTTGCCTTCTTTGAAGCTATTGCTGTTTTCAGGGAATTCTTTAGTGAAGGTCTGGGGAGCATCAGTGGAGGGAGCATAATATTTAAAAGTGCTTTAAGATATAAGTACTGCACAAAGGACTTGTCACATCCACGATTAAAGTGCAGGTATAAGGTATTCGAGGTATAAGAACAAAACGCACTGTGTGAAAGCAAAGCATTATTTATGATAACACATCTTACTACAGGTTGAAAATTATAAGGCTAACTATGCACCTGACCATGTATGACAGTAAGCAAGGAATCTTGCTTTTAAGCACATGGGAAATTCTGGTAGGATTTACCAAACATAACTCCAAAGTGTAAAAAAATTGGGGCTGATAAAGCCTTCAGCTCCTCCAGAAGACACAGTAAGACAAGTGATGATCTGAAATATTCAGGACCTTGTGCAAACCTCATTTATCAGGCAGTGGCTACAGCCATCCAGCTCTTTCTAAGACAAAGAACTTGGAATTAACATCTCATCCACATTTCAGTGCTGGATGTTTCTTTCTGGTTAGAAGCAGATAACAAATACATTAGACTTCAGGGTTCCACTGTGAGTCATCTGACTATGAGCCTTGGCGTACATCTCCATTTCCTGCCAGATATGCTCCAGGGAACTCTTAAGGATCACGTCTTCAAATGCTGCCTCACTCAAGCCTTGCTGGGCTGATAACAATAAAAAAATAAAATAAAAAAAACCTGCAGCAGAAGGTGACATCATCACATTTCTTCGCTGTTATTAAACTTAACTTGGCCTATCATTAGCTTCCAGAACATTCCCCATTCTTTATTACTGCTGAGGACTATGAAATTCACAGAACCAGAAATTTAAAATAATTACTGTTTTACATGTTGAGAAGTTAAAAGCTGACCCTGACTAGAAGAGTGTTCTTTTTACACAGCAGGAGTCTTCTGAGTTATTAAAGTTCAGCATTACAAAAAACGATAAGAAAACAAGTTCCTGTTCATAATTTTGCACTAGTTTTACCAAAATCAATGGTTTTATCAAAATCAATAATAACTATTTCAGTCACTCAAAAAGCTAAGCTCTCAAGTGAGTGTGTAGTCTATATAGATTATCATTCAGAAATACACTGTTTTCTCTGTAAACAACAATTTGCTTGTAAAAGCTCTGTACAATCCAGTAAATATCAATCCTAATATGAAAAGCTGACAGGAACATAACTTATACAGAAATGTACAGAGCTGATCTTTCTTTTACTGCAGACTGACCTTCAACCTTGGCCTGCAGGAAAAGGTGATGGATCAGGCCTCTTTGGAGAAGTGGAATAACTTAACATGAGCCAACAGTGTGCATTTGCAGCCCAAAAAGCCAATAGTATGCTGGGTTACATCAGAATAGGGGTGGCCAGCAGGGACAGGGAGGGGATTGTTCCCCTCTGCTCTGCCCTTGTGAGGTCCCATCTGGAGTACTGAGTCCAGATCTGGGACCCTCAGCACAAGAAAGATATGGAGCTTTTGGAATGGATCCATAGGAGGGCCACAAAGAATATCAGAGGGCTGGAGCACCTCTCCTACAAAGAAAAGTCGAGGGAGTTGGGCTTCTTCAGCTCGGAGAAGGCTCAGGGGAGACCTTACACAACCATTCAGTGCTTAAAAGCAGATTTTAAGCAGGAGAGAAATCAACGCTTTACATGGGTAGACGGTGATAGGACAAGGAGGAATGGTTTCAAAGTAAAAGAGGTCAGACTTAGATTAGATGTCAGGGAGAAGTTCTTTACTCAGAAGACAAGGAGGTGCTGGACCAGTCTGCCCAGAGAAGCTGTGGGTGCCCAATCCATAGAGGCATTTAAGGCCAGGCTGGATGGGGCCCTAGGCAATTTGATCTAGGTCCTTGATTACGTGGTTGGCAACTCTGCCTGTGCCAGTGCAGTTGGAACTTGATGATCTTTATGGTCCCCTTCCAACCCAAGTCACTCCATGATTTGATGGTTGGACTGGATGATCTTAAAGATCTTTTCCAACCTTAGTGTTCCTGTGATTCTATGATTCCTGTGATTTTATGACTACTTCCCTTCCACGAGGAAAATGATAAACTAGCATCTCAGCTGACATATCTAAAAGGGTCTGCCAGTACCACAGACAGTTTTTAGGGATCCACAGTGAAGAAAAGTTGAAAATCTCTGCATTTGAGCTTTTATAAGCCAGTCACCTCTTCTTAATATTTAATCTGCTTTTAAGGTTATTGGGAGGGAAAAAATAAATAAAATAAAATAAAATAAAATAAAATAAAATAAAATAAAATAAAACCACCACCTTTAAAATATGTACTCCAGATTGTCTACATAACTGAGAAATTAAATAAAAAATTAATAATGCTTTGTTGGAATGACTGCAAGCTGGCAGGTCTTTGATCTGCAGACAGTCTCAAGTCTCACTGAAGCTGATGATGCTTAAACATTTCTCTTTGAAGCTAAGCGGAGAGGAAAGAGCAATTAAACGTTTCTTCATGTCTTTTATGCACCTGCAAGTACTGGAAACAACTACTAAAGATGGCAACAAACAGAAGTAAATGGGAATAAAATCTCATGCATTGAGGGGTTTCCCAAAAAAAGAAATGGAAATAAATATATCTGTGTGGGTATGAGGGTCAAAAGACTAACTAAAAATAAACGCAGCAAAGCAAAATGGCCAATGGAAATACTGGGTTAGAATTCTGCAGAAAAAAAAACCCAAAACTTTATATTCATTGGAAGAGGACTTAAAAATGTTCATCATTATAAAACACGGAAAAGCTCTCTGAATATGGGCTACCCAGTTTGGACTCACATCCCAGTCAATCAAGCCTTAGTAAGAGACATCTACTCCCTTTGGAATCTATTATTATATGAGTGTCAAGATAAGGAAACAGATATTTGATCCTATCATAAACCTCAGCACTGATTTTTTTTTCTTACAGCTATATATAGGAAAAGCTGTGTTGAGGGAAAAAACATTGATTTTCAAGAGAACACTGTAAAACCAGACCAGATACTACTAAGGAATCTGTCTGAACAAAAAGCTTAGTACTGCTATTTGACAGTGTGGTGGTTTCACCTTTATGGGTAGCTAAAGTCTACCACAGCCACTCTCTCACTCTCTCTCCTCAATGAAAGAAGGGGAGAAAATACAATGGAAAATGGCTCAAGGGTTGGTTGAGGTAAGGAGAAGGAATCACTAATCAATTACTCTCATGCGCAAAATGCATTTATATCTTTAAAAAAATAAGTCTCTCACAAGCCCTTCTGAAAACTGGAAATTCCTGAAGGAGCAGTCTGCCAAGGGAACAGGAAACAGGCAAAGGTTTCTGGACTTACAAAAGGAGTTATACAGCAGACTCAAGACTGCATAAGAACTGTGATAAAAATAAGAACATTCAGCATTTTTGCTGAATGTTCACAGATCTGAATGTTCACAGATTCCAAACATGCAGTGTACAGATGTTTGGTTGGTGTTTTATTGTTGTTGTTGTTGTTGACTATGGCAGAGACTGATTGATTTTGAAACTTTTTCCAAAATGTATTTGTTTGCTCCCACTATCCAATATCCTAAGGAACCAGATGGTAAACAACATTTCCCCACAAGATTTCAGCTTTGGGAAAAGCTCAGACTTCTTAGGGAATCTCAGGACTTCAGCAGTGGTCGATGTAGCTCATGAGAGCAGAGCTGCAAAGCACTATTTCCATGAAAGAAAATCAGATAAAGAGCCTGAGAGTTCAAAATATTCCTAAGAGAACAAGAAAACAGACAATCTGCTACAACTAAAAGCTCAGAAGCACATCAGCTGAACAGCAGCCAGACACAAAAGTCTGATGACTGTTCAGCACAGGGCCTTCGCAAAGCATCTCCAGCTAATCCATCTGTACAGGAAAACGTGTGTATGAGCAAACCGTCTCCTGTGGTTTAAGAGGCACTTTTGAAGCATGCTGGCCCTCTGAACAAGTCATACTTCAATAATATCTATTTCTGGGATTGCTCAAAGAGGTAAAAAGTCCTTCTCAACAGTTTGGGTTGTCCTTTAGCTACAAAACTACCTAATTCTGTGCAAATCCAAAGGGAAGAACTGATTCAGTATTAACTGCATCTGTTTGCCTAATTTGGGAATAAAACAAAGGAATTTATCATGCAAAAATCACCCCTTGCTCAGGTAGTTTTTGTATTAAAAAACTTTTCTTTTTAGATTTTTTTAAAAAATCTTTTTTTAAAAAAAGATCTTTTTTAGATCTTTTTAAATTTCAGATTCAAACAAAACACAGTTTCAAATCACTGTTTAGAGAAAATATTAAGAAAAAAAGTTTTAAAAAAAGTGGGTTTTTTGTTTTTTGTTTTGTTTTGTTTTTTAAGTAAAAATAACCACACACAGTAAAGGAAAAGAAAGGCCAAATTCTCACTTACACAGAAGTCCCTTCATAAAACTCTGGAAGGATAAAGAGGCTTTCAAGCAGATGTAAATTACACCCAAGCTGCCTTTAAGGCCCCATTTGCACTGTCAGACTAGCTTAAAGGTAATTTGATGCCAATTAGAGTCCACCCTGAATTGTTTATGTGGCACTGGTGCTGAGCTGAGAGTGCAGTTGATAGTTAGGAGTGGAAGTATTCAAATCCTAATACTAAACATTTCCTGCAAGACAGTCTCAACTAGTTTTACAAAGGGAAGGGATGACCATAAGGCGAAAGGGCTTCCTTTGTAAATGGTCCAAAAACCCAAAGAGCAGTTGCAGATAAACTAAATACCATCTGGCAGACATCATTCCTTTTTTTAATTTCCTTTTGCCTTCCACCATTTTTATTTTTAAGCCAAGATGGGAACAATTACTGTCATTTTCAGGAGTGATGTGGTGGAAGAAAATGTCTCTGATGAAGCAAGAACACAAGGCAGGGAAGACTGTGGCTGACTAATGCAGACATTTTATCAACAGAGTGGCAGTAGTTTGGCAGGAGGGGAGTTCTAGGCGAAATAATTAAGAAATGATTTACTTTTTTTATTTAAAAACAAAAAAAGGGTCGCAAAAAAAAAAAAAAAAAAAAAAAAAAAAAAAACACCAAAAACAGGAACAGTGAGGATTGTGTCATTCCTCCCCCTCCCATAACATGACAGACCATTAATATTACAGATACTCTTATTGCAATTCCTTCAGGTCTTTGCCACAGCAAGGCTAGCTGCAGTGCCTTTGTCCAGCAACATCTAAGTAACTCATATTATAAGTTAGGTCTTCACAGTAGGAATAAACAATCTGAAGGTCAGTTCAAGCTTTTATTTGCTGGCTAGATTCTTGAGTGTTTGGAGGGAATTTTCTTTCCTTTGTTATTTCAATGAGTTACCTTTGGTCAACTGACCATAAGGAGCATCACTGTGTTATCAGAAACAAAAAGCAGGAGTGAAATGCAATGTTAGGTCACCCAGGTCTTCTGCTTGAAAACTGATGCCCTGTTCTCCAGGCAACACTTTCACTGATCCTATGCCCTTCCAAGGAGAAAGAGATAAAGACAGTGAAAAGCTGGAAAGAAATTTCTGTTTTTCCCTACTACCTACATCTGCCAGACCTTTTCTTCCCAGCTGCCTACTGATCCCTCAGCCTATTTAGATATAATGGGAGATGGGATATAAGTACCTTCTAATGGTTTTGGAGAATGGACCTCCCTCAGTCCTACAGAAATGCTTTCACAGAACACTTTCGCTTGCTATAGGTATTATGGCTCTCAATCAAAACCACCCTATGCTGATATGTGAACACACAAACTCTGATCAGATCCCCACACTACTGTTGGTTCAGCTGGCCACAGACATACTTTCAAAACACTATCCAGGATGGCTTTCTTCTCAAAGTGGCTAATTAATCAAAATAAATACCTGCAGTCAGGAGCCCCTCCTCCCTACAGCACTGCCTTTGATTTGTTCAGTGAAAGCATTCCAAGACATCTTAATTTGTTGCAAGGTAAATTGCAGCAACATCACCCTGAACAATATAGCTCCTCAGTTGGAGATGTGCAAAACCACCATCACTCCCCTTTGAAGGAATCTGGTTTACAAAACAGAAGTTTCTGTTGTTTTGTTTTTAATGACTCTACCAGCACTGAAAGATTCAGCAACAACTCTGGAGTTGTTATCCTTTTATTCCGAATAGAAGCCTACTTTAAGAATAAATAAATAAATACATTTTAAAAGCCCACTTGTGAAGAGACTATTCATTTGCAGACTCTGACTAGCAAGACCAGTGATTAGTGAGCAAGAAACAAAAAAGAAGGTCAATGGGGTGAAGCCCAGGTTCCCAAAGTCAATATCGACAACAGGAAATCCCCATTTTCCAGTCAGGGTTCTCAGCTCTTGTGCTGTTTTCTGGGACTCCCACACTCATTTCGTAAGTTCAGACCTCTTCCCTTTAATAGGGCAGACAACACTGGAGCACACTAATGCACAGCACACTGTCTAGAAGACAGGTGTCAATACTGGATGGCAAAGCATTTTTCTGTATAGGATCTGCACTGTCTGTATAGGACAATTTTCTGTATTTTCACTGTCTGTATAGGACAATTTCTGCACTGTTCTGTATAGGATTCTGCACTGTCTTTCATGCATACACTTGGTCACTCCCTTCCTTATCACAGAATCACGGGATTGTAGTGGTTGGAAGAGACCTTCAGAGGTCATCTAGTCCAGCTTCTGATAAAGCACATTCCCCAGAGTAGGTTCCACACTAAAGCATCCAAGTTGTTTTGAATTTCTCCATAGAAGGAGACTCCACAACATTTCTGGCTCTCTTCACCCACAGGGGCCTCTACACACAGTATTGTATTTCTCACCCCAAGCTTCCTGCTGAATGCTATGCCAAGTAATCCCTATGGAAAAGTCTTCTAACAGATGCTAGTTTGATGGTCATCATTTAAAACCCTTTCACTTCTAATGCACTTCTGGCTCTGGAAAAAAATGCTTTTAAAGAATAAGGTATTGAGACTGGATGGCTATCAAAAAATCAGCCCCTGACAGAATCTGAAAGACCTTCAGGTGTCCCTACTTGTCTTTCCAACCAGAAAATCACTCTTCACCTCTACCCACTGTGTCATATTATGACACAGTAATAATATGACACTGTAATAACAACCTTCTCCAAAATTTCTCTTTTGATGATATTTGCCTCTTGTCCTAATTTCTCATTTCTCACTTATGCCCTACTCCCTCATGAGTTTGGAATCTACTGCAGCAAAAAGATACTGAGTTTAATATAGCAAAGCTTGCCAGAAATTGTTCTGATGCAACAAAAATCATGTCTGCTAGAGGAAAACAAGGCAAAAAGCCTTGCTCGTGGGTTTCTACCCTAAAACCTTCTCTAAATTACCATGCTTTCATTTTCACTTTGCTGGATATGTTTGGTCAGACTATTAGGGAAACTGGGAGTTAGTTTTTCTACCTGGTCTTCATATGTTTTGGTGTTTTGTTTAAGAAAAAAAGAAGAAAGAAAGAAATTGGATTTCATTCTCTAAATGCTCATGTCTTAAGTACCTTGTACCAAAGGCATAGACAAAAGCTTCAAGAATTTCTAGTGGTACTGATTCTCTTTCTGAGGCTATTAAAATGGCTCCATTTAGTAACTGATAAAGGTGCCTTTAACACGTGTCCATAACAAGGAGTATTGTGCACTGTTACAATTGTTCAATAGATGTCCAGTCACAGACAGACAGTGCTTCAGACTCACCCTCTCTTCAGCTCAGCATAATGCATTGTCCTGACAGGGATTAATGGAAGTGCCACTCACATTAGATGCTAATCCTGGTGGCAACTCTGTTACTCCACGAGTGCTATGGCTGCTTCTGGCAACTAATACTAGAGCCAGGTGCTGCACACTGAGGAGAAGAACAATGAGAAACCAAAGTGAAGAGCACAATGCAAGAACCTATTCAACAATGCAGCGAGAAGACCATGGACAAGGGAAAAGAGACATTTGAAAAGGGTCGTAAGAATAATGGAAAAGAAAGAAACACACAGAAGAAGTCAGGGAAAAAAAAAAAAAAGAGAAAAAGAAAAAAAAAAGAAGAAAGGATCCCAAAGATTAAAGAAGAAGAAAAAAAAGATCAAAAACCAAATAGCAAGTGAATGCACAAGACTGTAGAAATGTCTTTTCTCAGCAATGGCCAACACATAACACCATCAGAAAATCATCACTAGAAAGTTGTCCAATAATAGGGAAGAGCTACAGAAAGAAAGGACAGAGAGTGATGGTAAGGATGGACAATGAGGTAGGATTACAGCATGATCTTAACCCTCTGAACACTTTAAAGCATTATTGCCTTACAAAACAAAAAAATAATAATCTAATAAATAGCACTACCCCATCAGCAATTTGTCAAACAAACATAGGCCTTTCACCTTGTATTTCAGAAGTTTTTTTACAAGAGAAAGTGAAGAGAGGGAAGTAAGGGGCTATTCAGAGATGTTTATCAAACCTAAAAAGCCAGACCCTGGCAGCAGATGGTAGATGGAAAACAGGAAGATTTTGTGAAAGAATAGAACAGTATAAAAATATTGGAACGAAGGAATACATCATGACATTAGGAAATAATGAAATTTAAAGACATACAAGGAAATACTTTATACAGTCTGTTGCTCTATTAATAGATAAAAATGAGGCCATGGCATAAATACAAAGGAAATGATAAAGCAAAAGCAGTCTATCATTAACAAGTTTATGCGCTCCAAAGCACATTAAGTCTAGATTTGGAAAGAGTATACAAAACAATAATGTTTTCAAATTTCTTCTGTGGAGAAATGGAGAGTACTGATTAACATGCCATAGGTGTCTGGTACTTTGTATTAAAAAGCTGTGGTTATGCTAAAAAGCAGATAAGCTATTAAATGAGAAAGAAATCTTTGGTTCACGATGTCAGTCTGCTGCAAATCACTAGAGGCGGATAGGGTAGGTACACCAAAAGTCAAACTGTATGCTTCTGTCACCTTCCTGCTCTTATTTATCAGGCATCTACTACGATCAGACAAGAAGAATGGGCTAGACAGGCTGCATGGATCTTTGGTTTAACCTCTTTTCTATTTCTATAACCTTGTCTAGAAATCATACGTTGAGGAGATGGAAGAAAATTTATTAATGATGGTATGTTTGACAGCCACTATACTGGATTAAAAAGATCTCGGCTGGTGCCAAAGACAATGTAGGCTGCTACCTAACTAGTCACCCCAAAGGCCAAACAAGCATATATCCTGTAACCCCTCTTGAGTCCCATCAACACCAGTTAGTATTTTTATTGCTCACTTGTGTAGTGCTCCACACTTTCCCAGGCTCAGACCCACCTCTTTTACATCTTCATTTGCAAGCCTTTACTATTCCACATCAGGATCTTTCTCAAATAAGTCATAAGACTCATTGTATTGTCCAGAAATTTTGCTGATTTTGTAAATGCATATAAATTAGATGTCAAAACACTTTTTTTTTTTTTTTTTTTTGTGGTCCAAAATAATATTCTAGATTCAGAGCTACATGATGAATTTTCATCTCTCGGTTTTAGTCTCTTTTCCCCCCTTGTTCCTTGCATAACTCTGCCAGTGTTATTTCCTCCTGATTTGCACTATGCTTCTGGACTTCAGGACTTATTGTCTTCTAAAGTTATTTACACCTAAGAATGCAAGTTGATCAAAGTATTAACCAGCTAGTCACAGCAATCTCAGGAAAAGACTGAATCCTTTAGGTTACTTCAGAGCAAGTGTATTACCGTAGCCTGCAACTCTTGCTATTCAAGCAATATTTTTACATGTAGAAGTTTCAGCCTGTGCTAAATTTCTTACCATGCTCCCAAACTGATTTCTGTGGTAACTAGGTAAGTTAGGTTCAAGCCTTTAAAGTATAAATCCATTCTCCTCTGTTACAAAGCTGCTGTCCTATGAGCCATAAGAGAGGAGCTCATCATTACTAACACCATATATTTCCCTTCAAATCCACACATAACTTTCTACAGGTTATCCATACATTTACATGAAAAAATTGCAACCACTACCAGTTTGCTTGGGCAAGATGCATTTTACAAATTCCTTAGCATAACCTTAGCTTCTGACAGCTCCAACTACATGAACAAGCACTTGATGTCCAGATGTGAACAACATGTAAGATCAAACTTTCATTTTATTAAGTTACTTTTCCCCAACATAACTGTATTAAAACAGAGCTTCCTAGCAAGTCATTGAATCTAATTTTTAATATGCTATTTGTATGTATAAAGCAGATCTTACCTTGATCTTCTGAAGAAACCGGTGACCTGAAATAAAACAACAAAGTTCAGTCAACCTGTGCCATAAGAAGGTCACAAACGAGTTTCAAAAGTCTCTATGGGAAATTAGATATGGAGGAATTGAAAAGTTTTATTCTTGAGCTTATTTCAAAAGAGATATTGTAAGGTAGCTAAGAAAAAAAAAAAAAAGGAGTGGAAAGCACAGAGACCTTCTCTAGCAGCAGGTCCTGCAAATGAGTGGCCATATGGAACCACATTCATAAGGCTGTGATCTCACTGTTAAGCACTCATTCCACAAGTTTCTATAGGTACTTGGCAAAGAACTTTACTACCATTACTGACAGAAATAGCTCATGCTAATTTTGATCCTGATCCTCCAAAGATTATCAAATGGACAGTAGTTAAGTGTGGGCCAGGAAGAACCCTCACGACTAGAGGCAATGGAGGAAAGGGCAGCTTCGAAGGAACTCACAACTACTAAGGCCATTTTTATCATGAGTCAGTGTGATGCAGAGTATAAAACATTAATTGGAATTAACAAATTCATAATAATGGCACTTTCACAAAAGCAACGTAAATGGAACAAAAAAAAAAAAAAATCAAGGTTAAAAAAAAACAAAACAAAACAGTATCTGGACAGTGAAAAGCAACAAAACAGCAGCAACATGTTATAGGCCATCCTACCAATGGTTTAAACCACTGGTAGAACTCCAAGAGCAAGGGGTTATAAAACATGAGGGACCACTCTGTGCTGATAAACAGAAGGTCCCCACTGAATCCCAGGGATTGGATTCACAGCTCCCATTGCTAAAGATCTCACTCATCATGGTGCCAAGTACCCATGGCAAAGGAACATAAAGAAGTGTAAAGTATTGGCCTTTCATTTTTGTCTTTACTGCAGTAGCTTGTCTCAGCAAAACTAGGCTAATTGTATAGCCAAATCTGGGCTGTGCTTTGCTTATTGAGACCCAGGTGATGACACACAGTGGATTGGAACACTGCCTTATCACCTCCCTGACCATGATTTTCAACTGCATGTATAACCTTCCCACACAGCTAACAATGAGTTTATTCCTGTAGTGAATGGACCAACTCTCACTTCCACTGCAATACATATTTAATTTTTGCATCAACATACAAAAAAAGCCAAATTACTAAAGATTTTTAAATGTTTGTATTGCCAGCAAACAGACCAAAGTTGACATTAGAAAAGCAGCCTGAGAAGGAAGGGAAGTTAAAGTACACCAGGAACAAAGAGGGAAAGAACATACATATATTTAATGGAGTCAGCAGGGGCTAGAGGGAAAGCAAAGGGCTAGGAATCCTGGATTTAAAGGAATAAAGGAACTGAGGATACTCCATATCACAAGATTGTAAAGTAAGGTTGAGGATTATATAGGACATCAGAAACAGATACTCAAATACATGGAAGCAAATAGGAAAGATGGAAAGAAAAGGGAGGTTTCCTAACGAGGTATGCAAATCTTTATTTTTAAGAAGAGAGACATTCAAACAGAAAGAGACAAAACAGTTACAGCACAGCTGGAGCAATGGTCACTGTGAAAGGAAAAATGCGATTGTCTAATTAAGATTCTGACTGTGCTAGAAGCCGATGTATCTGTATGGATCAGAATTAATTAATCCACTATTGCCATTAAATTCTCTGATTGCTGCTGCACATCCTTAGCGTGTATCCTGCTCTGCTGTCAGCCAAACCAGCTATGTCCTTCAACTTCGTCTATGTCTGTGGAAATACTGTAAAAATTAAGGCAATTCAGAGGATTAGTAGCCATCATTAGGACTGTTCCACGACTTTCATCAGCATCAGTCCCCACCAAAAGCCCTTCTGAAAGTCAAAACTCAGCACAGCATTTCTGCAAAGGTTATACCATGTAAAAATGGCCATATCAAAAGATGTGATTATTTAGGTTTTTAAAGATAATTTTTACATGCAAGAATCACACCAGGGTCCTCAGCTAAAGTATCTTGGCACTCCATCTATTTCTAATAAAGTATCTCACAGTAACAGCTGAATTTATTCCTTGGCTTCATTTCTTAATTGCACAGTTTCATCACCTTTTAGACTTTTATTTGAAACAATAAAATAAACATTTGGCTTATCCCATAATTTAGCTCTTCGTTATGCCTTGTAAAGCAGATGTTAGTAGCTCCTTAAAAAAATCAACAAGAGATGCCATCACACCACCACCACCACCTTCTCAATTAAAACACTGAAGTGTGCGATGAAAAATAGGTTTGTGTACATTTAATGCACCCCAAATTAGTATGTACTTTGCAAAGTACGAATCCCATGCTCCTTTTTTGCATGCTTTGAACTTAGTGGTTAAACAGTGAGAAATCTAACAGGAACTACTGTTGCTACTAGTGTTTTCATTTGTCAGGGTTCATCAGGCATCTTTTGAGGCTGCATAGGCTGGTATCTTGAGAAAATAAGGTTTACGTACACAAGATACTGTGATTACGTATGCATATTTCTGCCTCACACTAATAAAGTTTGAGCCTGTTGGCTGATTTCCCGCAGTATTAACAGAGGAGGTAGAGACCCGATCACTGCTTTCATAAGGAAAGGCAATAGCAGGAGGTCAAAATTTCCAAGGTAGCTGTGAAGACACAAAGAAAGGTTCTAAATATCTCAGTAATAGGAAAACCTCAGCAAGAGCTTCCACAATTTGAGATACCAAAGGACTAAAGACAATGAATTAGACTTCCTTTATTCCACTACTCACAGAAAGAGTATTTTGACAGAGGAAAGGACTTTCAACAATTTTGTATAATTTCAGGCCATGCATTTAAGCAGAGGATGGAATTTCCCAAACCATTCAAGCACTGTCCTAACTACTCCAACAGGAGTCTTGCTTGTAACTATTGTGAAAGGAAATGAAGAACTGCTGACTTCATTTAAAGTCCACTTTGTTAGTGTTGGGCACTTTATGCATTGTTTGGTCTACACCATTCTTATGAGAGGGAGGAAGGAAATGAAAAAAAAAGAAAGCATAATGACCTACTTTAAACCACATCCACTCTCTCCACAGCCACAAGGGACTTACCTGACAACAAAAAAATCTGGTGGATGCTCATATTTCTGGTCACACATCTTTTTTTCAGTTTTTTAAGAAGTGTGAGGGATATACTGTGGCAGCAATGGTCACCAAATGGGTACCCTGAGAACAGTGGATTCCAAGCTGCTAACATCCACATAGGAAGTGTCTAACTAGCTCCTATCAGCTGCCCTCTGAGAATGATTCTAGCTATGTGCTTTAGAGCCACAAAGAGGCAAGCCATCGTTCACAACTTCCGTGCCTTATAAAAAGTAGAGACAAATCAGAGGTATTTCAGAAGAACTAACATGCTGTCAAGATCTGTATCCCCACCTGGGTCAATACACTTTGCAAATTAAATCAAGAAGAGACTTCCATTTAGTTCAACCTTCAGGAAAAGGATCTGGCACTGCAATATCCTGATCTTAGACACTTCAGAATGGAACTGCTTATTTTTTTGACATCTACAACAGTTACTTTATGCTCTTCTCCTGCTGGAAAATTAACAGTGCTGCCAAAACTAACTTGTAGGTTCATCATTACCACTACCAGCCCTTCCCCAGAAGAGAGTAAAGAGGTCCATATGTCTATGACTGGCTACATTTTCAGAATTCTTATGTTTTTCTATCAGCATTGCTCTTTCCCATACATAAAAGTGAAAGGGAAACCCAATTTCAAATGTTTTCACCAAAAAGTATCAATCTGATTTCTCTGTCCTGAGTTTGCAGGTGCTTTATGAAGAGTTTTTGCTGTACTTATTAATTGAAGAGAATACAAATCTTACTACAACAACAGGGAAGAGGATCAGAAAGAACGAGGAAGAAAGCATGTTGCCAACTTCTCATGCTGTTCATATCCCTCCTTATGCTACATGTCCTGCAGTGTTGTTCTCCTGTTGTAGAGCATGAAGTTCTACTGAGAAGAGATATTAGCACCTGCAGGCCTCAGTCTACAGTGGAAGCTGCATGTTGCCTGGTCTACTGTGACTTACAAAAGCAAAGCACTATACTTTGTCCTTACACAAGGTACACAAATATATTCCAGCAACTTAGCTTATGTGCAGAAAAGCCTGATAATGAAAAAAGGCCCTAATCATACATTCATGAGATGCTTCCAAGAAATGGGAAGACTCATGGTACTGAAGGCAGGAGACATAGTCCTCCTATAACAGCACTGTGCCTCAGAGTTCAGAGACTGATCCAAAGCTCACTGAAATTTTTCTGCTCACTCTTTCAGTGTTTAGATATATTGCTGGCAAAGGTCTAATCTCTGGTGCAGACAAGACAGTTTTCTGTATCATGAAAGCCTTCCCCAAACAGCCAAATACTAGGAGTTGTTTCCCAGTGCATTCCTTAGTATGCAAGCACTAGATTTATTCGGTACTGGAGGGGTGGAGGAAGAAATATTCATTTGTAAGCAAGGTAGGTCAGGGGGCTGTCACAATTTAGTGCCTGGTCAACAAAGGCTTCCAAAATCCAGAAAAACACAGGCAACCTCCAGCAGACAAATTCTAACAAAATTTCAGTAAATAGGTACATAATTCATGAAGACAAAAGTCTCTGGAGAAACAAACCCGGAGCTGATGTGAAGTTGCTATTTTAATCAATAAAGCTGTAGCAGAAACCATCTGCACTAGGCCTATTTAAAAACAGCCATTTAGAATTTAAAGGCCAAATAACAATCCACACGCATCAATTTTGCTGGGTTTCATGACCGTTTGTCTTTTTCCCAGCTCAAGCAATGTATTTTTGCAAACTTTCTCATTCATGTACCTGCCTGTGAGCAATGGAGAGAAAGAGCTTTTAGATTAAATCTGCTTCTCCTCGTTTTGTGTGTTCATCTCCTCAGAATTGAAAACAGTGTTCCTGTAGGGATTTATTCACATATTCTCTGATTGCAATGAAAGGTAATTCTTAGCACATTAATTTTTTTTTTTTTTTTTAAAGGTGAGGAAATTCCTCATTCAGCGAACTGCATCAAAACCTCTGGGACTGGCAAATTCCCTGCAGCTGCAGAATGTGACTTGTATCTTCGTGGCAGAAAAGCAGAACTAGTTTTCCTGCCCTCTCAGCAACTCTTACTTGGAGAAGCCCAATAAAAGTTAAATGTAACATTCAGCCTAGCTGCCACTGTTTTCTGCCATGGCACTTGACAGAAAATACAAGTCTAGAAATTACTGAGAGCTCCAGCCTTCCACTTTCAACCTACACATGCCCAATTCCAAATGACCCATGTAGGCAGGAGAAACAAGTTAGCAAGTTAAACAAAGGCAAACGGAAAGTTCTAAACCTGGAGAAAAGAAAACTCATTCAATGGGACAGACTGGGGTCCAACCATCATTTCAGAACAAAGTGTTGGTTGTCAGTTGCCTACAAGTTGAATGTCAATCAACAGCATGCCCTTACAACAATCATAGAATCATATAACAGAATCATAGAATGGCCTGGGTTGAAAAGGACCTCAAAGATAACCTAGTTTTTGCCCCTGCTTTGGGCAGTCACCAACTACCAGACCTTCTGGCCTTGCACGTCTCCAGGGATGGGGTATTCACAACCTCTCTCAGTACAAGAAAGACATAGAGATCTTGGAAAGGGTCCAGAGGAGGGCGACTAAGATGATCAGGGGGCTGGAGCACCTCCCCTATGAGGACAGGCTGAGGGAGTTGGGCTTATTCAGCCTGGAGAAGAGAAGGCTGCGGGGTGACCTCATTGCAGCCTATCAATACCTGAAGGGAACCTACACCCAGCAGGGGAGTAAACTCTTCAGAAGGGCTGACAATAGCAGGACTAGGGGAAATGGATCCAAGTTGAAGGAGGGAAGATTTAGGTTGGATGTTAGGGGGAAGTTCTTCACAAGGAGAGTATAGTTAGGCCCTGGAACGGGCTGCCCAGGGAGGTTGTGGATGCCCCGTCCTTGGATGTGTTCAAGGCCAGGTTGGACGAGGTCCTGGGCAACCTGATCTGAATGTGTATGTTTGGTGGCCCTGCTGGGCAGGGGGGTTGGAACTACATGATCCTTGAGGTCCCTTCCAACCCGGGTGATTCTGTGATTCTCTCTGGGCAACGTGTTCCAGTATGTCACCACACACTGAATGAAAGCTAACTATGTATTGGGATGTATTCACAACAAACATAAGGTAAATGAAAAGGAATTTTCCCCTCTACTCTCTGAGACTGTACCTGGTGTTTTGTCCCAAGGTTGGGGCTTCCTGGAATAAGATAGACATTGACAAACTGAACTGGAACGGTCACAGAGATGATGAGGACACATCAGAGGTGGCTGAAGGTACTGGAGTCATGCAGTAAGAAGACTCAGGGGAAATCTTATTGCCTTAAACTATCTAACGCAAATGTATAAAGAATACAAGGCCACAGCCTTTCTGAAGTAAAAAGGAAGAGGAAAGATAGGATGAGAAGCAACAGTCACAAGCTGGAACATGGGAAATTCAGACTGGATGTTAGAAAAAACATTATGTGGATGACCAAAGAGGGATACAGGTTGTGCAAAGACATTGTTGAATCTCCAGCCTTCCAGATATTAAATGCTCAGCTGTACAAGAATCTGAATATCTATAACAGGACCAATTTCAAATAGAGAGTTGTGTTAGACGCATTTCAGAGGTCCTTTCCAACACATTTTTTGCAATTTTATAAGTCTCTCTACAATGCTTTCTTTTATTAATATTCCATTTTTCTTGTCACTCTTTTATAAAAAGTATTTCTCTCAGACAATGGCAACACTGTCTCTCACATGTGGGAAAATGTTGACCAGCAGTGCTTCCTGAATCTAAAAAATCCATTCAAGTTACTTATTATTTTACAGAATTCTATTCAGACATATCCTGTCAATCTGTACCAACAGTCTGGAGAGTCTAATTTTTTTTCTAATTCCATTAAGGGCAAAGATCAGCAGTTTTCCTGGCATCTCTGTAGCTTCCTCCTACAGCCTGCCTCTACCTGTATTCTGGATGAAAAGCTATGACATATGGTTTAGTAGCTTGTGGTAGCAACGGTAATGGGAGGACAGTTGGACTAGATGATCTTGTAGGTCCTTTCCAACCTTGAGATTCTATGATTCTATGATACCTGCACATACATTCATGGCTAGCCCAGCAACTCAGGTGGTCTGGTGTTTCATAGGAAAATCAGGGCAGCTCTGATGTATCCCCTTGTTGTGTCTCAGACATATCTGTCCCTCATATTGTTTTGTATCTTGACTCACTACTAACTTTTTTGGTTTTTTCCTCTCTTAACATCTACTGTATTTCCCTGTCAACTGTAAAAGACTTCCAGATAAGGCAGGCCTGTAGCACCACAACACAGTTATACCTGAAGTTGTACTGACACCCAGAGGAATGCCCTGGGAACTGCTGCCTGACAAGGAAAGAACAGATTTTCAGAGCAGAACAAAATATAAATCCAAGTGTGCTTAACATTGACTTAAAAATTTATAAGAAGAAAAAGATAGAGAAGCATTCTAATATGTTGATCTTGAAATAGATAGCTTTTCTTTGGAATCATCATCAAAAACACAACCAAAGAATGCTGGATTGCATCTTTGAAAGGAAGGCATTTCCAGGTGACCATCAGGATCACTGCAGAGTGATCCAGGATGTTTATTGATTTTCTTTTTTAATACTTGCCTCCCGTTTATTTCATCACCACATGACACCAAAGTACCTCAAGGGGAACGTGAAACATTCAGTTTGAAAAGATCCTGATCCAAAACTCTTTGAAAAAGTATTCTTCCATTTCCAGCCTTGAACTAAATCTTCAAAATCCTCACTGACCCACTCTGTCAATTGTTCAGCAAATCTTGGCAGAGTGGGATGGAGGAAAGGTGAAAATAAAGCAGTGGCTTTCTATTTAACCCAGAGAAAGGACTCATTCTCATAACTGAAAAGACATGGCAGCCACACTCCTAGCGCACTTTGATTCAGAAATCACATCCCCAGCTTTGCCCTCAGGTTGGATGGAGATGAAGCACATCAGCTGCTTGGTATCCTGAGACAGCATCCAGAATAATGACAGGCCAGCTTGGATTTCTAAATAATCTAGAAGCTGCCCTAAGTGATGCATTTGCTACCACAAAGCAAACCAGTGACTCCTGGTAAATTGCCTTTAGTGGTTTAGAGAAGGGAGACTGAAACATAAGAATCCCTCAGAAAAGGACTCATGCGATTATGTTCATAAATAAGTGGCCTGGTTTTCACAAGTGCTAAGCAGTAAGTAACCCTCACCGCTTATCATTAATTAAAAAAAAATAAAAAATAAAAAATAATTAAAAAAAAAAAATTAATTTGCATAACACACACCCCTCTATAATCCTACGCAGTGCAGATCTGCTGAGCCCCTTACACTCCTGCTATGGGGTAAATAATGGAGAATAAATCTTTGTAATAGGAGTTTCAGATAGGCTTTTTTGTGCTACGCTTTTAGAGGCCTGGCAGAGATACAAGAATCTAGGAGTCAGAGTTATACTGGCTCCAAGCCACTTCTGGCTCTCTGGTTTCAGTTCTTGGCAGGCATATTTTAGCCAGGTCCATCTGTCCCTCCTTGCCCATAGCCATTGACACTGCCAGGAACCACAGCAAGGATATGTGCTACAGCCTCACTCTTCATGTATTTCCCTCTTAGGCACACACATCTGTGCCAGAACTGCTAAATGCTCACTCAGTCTCAGCTACAGAGACAAAGAGCTGGGTGTTAGAGCTTCTTTCACAGCACAAAGGAGCAGCAGGCAATCAGGGACAACTTTTCTCCCTACTCCTTTGACTACTTTCCAGATTTCAGAATTTTCTCCTCTCACCCAAAACATGCTTCAGCAGCTTTTCAAGAAGAGACAGAGCCTTCTACATCCTCACATATAAAGCTGCAGTCAGGGGCCTAGGACCCGCATCCAAGACATGGAAGAACAAAGGCAGCCATGCTGAAACACCCAGCCTGGGGAATGGGCTACCCAACCTCAGCAATTCCCAGACAAACTGAAGAGTTCCCCCATAATTGGAGTGAGCATTGATGTCAAAATATTGCTCCCACTGTCATTGAAACAGTCCAAATTTTATGGGTCCAAAATATTAAATCGCAATCCTCAAAAAATGACCTATTTTTATGTGATGGCTTTTTTTCTAGCTTTTTCTGTATCGTATTTTGACATTTGTCCTTCCAGTTTTCCAGCTACAGCTGAAATTCGAACATGTAGATACCAGAAGAATTGGAGAAAGTTAGCAAAGGTTTGACTTTTTGGAGCATAGGTCAGGTAAACCAAAGTAGCACTTCTACGTGATGATCTGGGGCAGTTTTTGTTTGATTGTTTGGTTGTTTTTACCAAATTACATTTTAATTATCTCTACAAACCTGTTAAGCCAAAACCTAATAATATTAATAGAATATCAATAAATAAAGTCTGAATGCAGATTATGAGATGACTTACTGTGAAAGGTTGGACATTCTTTGTTGTTTGATGCACATGTTACATCTCACAGCATTGCAGATCAGGACCATGCCCTGAACCTCTAAAAGCTTATTAGTCTTGGGTTTCATAGAATCATAGAATCATCAAGGCTGGGAAAAAAGTACTGAATGAGAGCATGATAAGAACTGGTCTCTTCTCCAAGCAAATAGCCGCTCTTTATGGCAGCAACAGAGAACATGGACACAGGTTTGTTTTTCCTGCAAAATGCTCATAAATCTGAGACCTGGATGGTTCTTTCCGTCTTACTTCAACTCTTGCATATAGGTAACAAGTACACAGAAATAGACACATACATGTTACCTAAAACTAGAAGGTTCACTTATTTTCCAGCATTTATTGGACTGGAAGCTTGCAGTGCTGGAGGTTATTTATCCTGCATTTAAGAATGCTCAAAGCAAGCTCAGAAAAACATAGGCACCCTTTCTGTCGGTCATTCTGTATAACATGAGTAAACCCAGCTAGCTCGCCCCTCTTCCAGTGTTGGTAATGTATGTCTCTGGAGGCCCTGGATCTGCTATTCCCACTCCATAAAGCTGAAGATGGGGATATTCATATCCCACAGTGGAATCATCAGCTCCACACTGTCATTCTTTTGCCAGTTACATTTACCAAACACACTTGATGCTCTCGGGAAAGCAGAGAGCCCTAAAGATCAAATTATCAAATGTCACTTTCTTTTACCCAGTCAAACAGAAAACAATTATACAGGAAGTGACTGTCTTGATATGTTTCTCTGCCTTCCATGCTATACATCTGCCATACTTCTCAGTATAGATTTTGCTCCTTACTCCAGTGACTAAACTAAGCAAGCAGAATGGAAATGAAAGGTAAAAATAAAAATAAGGAAAAGAAAGAAGGGAGGGAGGGAAGGAAGAAAGAGAGGAAAGAAGAAACTTAATGTGTTACAACAAGAAAATAGGACAAAAAAAACACAGAGCTTTTCTATTTTGGCCTTGGCAATCAGCCAGAGAACAAATGTAGGTTAATAGCTGTTACAGCAAACAAGTTAAAAGTGAGGCACCTAGCTATCTGTACTCTGTCAACATCAATTTTACCCTTTAAATACACTCCAAAACTTACATTCCACCTTGAAAACTCATTTTCCTCTTCTTATTTACTAGAAATATTTGGAAACTGTTTTCAAGTGAGATGGTAGCTGATTTTTTCAACATCGAGATAAGTAGATCCCTTTGTCAAGAACCTATGTATTCTGAGCTTAAGGTCACAAAAGGAGAAGAGAAGAGAAGAGCTGCACCTCTTGCACTTCTCTTTTGGAAGGCAGCCTGCCAGTCAAGAAGCAAGATCTCTTTAAAGAGGCCAATTTGTAGTCTCATGGTGTGTGGGAATGTTTTGCATGTCGCTGTCTGCCAAAATAATTTGTCAGCAGGGTGAAGACCTTCCGCTGTGCATCAGGTGTTAAGATGCAACAAAAGTCATTAAGAGCCCTCAATCTGAGTGCTTAGGGACAGGTGGGTGTGAAAAGAGGAAGCTAAACTCCCACCCAATCCACTCTGGAGATTTACATTTTAAAAAATGAAATCATTTGGTAATAAGTACTATAGGATGCAGTTCAGGATGTACTATTCTATTTCCATCACGCACTGAAGGAGCAGAAACACAAACCTGCTTCCTCAGATGTGCTGTTGATAAAACCCCTTTGCAATTCAGCTCCTCAACAGCACAAGCTGGAGACTTATTTCTGGAAGAAAACAAATGCTATCTCCACTGCACTCACATTCAAAAATGAAGTCTTACACAAACAAATCAAATCAAAATTCCAGTTCCTTCTTTTCCTGATTACTCCTAACAATGGGAAAAGCAAAAGACAAGGTCTTAAAACTCAGTATTACTGGTAAAGGGGTTGCCAAGACAATGTGTCTAGGATCTGTATGTACCAAACATTAATGACTGCTGCAAAAATTTTAATAAGTAACAAATATGACTTTTCTACATCCCAGTTCTGTGTAAGTGCAGCTAGACTTTGGCAGCAGTGACATCAAATCCTGCTAATGAATGAGGACAGTGGTAATTAAATGAGGTCTTCCATGAATTCAATAACTTAAAAGAAGAAATTGCTAAAAGTTCATGTTAAACGTTTTTCAGAGTCATCTGATTTTGTCTGTTTGCAGAGATCATTAAGATACAGAGGGCTGGAGCATTTCTTCTATGAAGAAATACTGAGGGAACTGGGCTTGTTCTTTCTCAGGAGAAGAGAAGGCTCCAAGGAGACCTTGCTGTTGATATGTGGTGACAATTTCCCTAGTCCTGTTTCTGTCTCCTCAGATGTCAGAGCAAAATGCCAGGATTTCCTCATGCACTTAATGGTTTCTGAACATATGAAATTCTCTATTCCCAGTTTCTGGGCCCAAGAGAATAAAACAATTAATAGCTGTCTTCTTTGTCAAGAACTGCTCCAGCAATGAGAGTCAGGGAAGGTTTACAGAAGCAAGTGGAGAAAAGGCTTCCTAATGATAGATAATTTTTAGCTTCCATCTAGAACATAAGCAAGATTTTAACTACTGTGACTGCATTACACTGACAATAATGAGAGCTTTCATAATACAAGACCGTGTCTCTCACTGAGGAGCATCAGTTTTTACCACTCAATCTTAGTGAGGAACTTTGCTTTCACTCAAAACAATTTCTTATCCACTTGCTACATACTTTAATTCCTTTTTTTTCTTCACATTCTTCAAAGTACTTTTCTTATTTAACACATATTTACCTGTCCCTGAAACATTTTCAGTACTCTTTACATCATATTTTCTCTTTGAGTTCTTATCCTTCCCTTCACTAAGACCTTTTTTACTACCAATTTTCTTGCAAGACCTAGAGAGTCAATTTAGGCAAGTCTTTCTCATGCTCCATTTTAAGGTAGCAAGAATGATGCCTTACAAACTATTTGTAAAAGTGCTTAAGAGAAAATAAGGGAAAGAATATGCACTTGAGCACAAATGGACACTGCTTTTTGTTAATTAATAATTCTATTTTAGGGACTATACAAGCATACGGTGAAAGTAAGATATGACCTATGCTGTCTCACAAACAAGACTTGCTCAAAAGTAACCACTACTCATGTAATGTCTGGGAAAAGACGTTTATACAGCTGTACAAATAGGCAGTTAAGATATGTATTTTACTTATATAGCTTAAGCTTGTAAACTAAATCTGAACTAATCCAGATTTTACTACCAAAACAGACTTCTTTGCTTATTTAAGAGCTGGCACTGAGTTTTCCAGTGCAAAAGTTTTGGAGAAACACTTGGATTTTTTCAATCCTTCATCAACTTCTCAACCTTCAAATGTTCAGTATCACCAGGGAGCTCCTGCACAACATGTTCAAATACAAGTGGCTTCAATATTTTCTTGACTTCTACTTCATGAGCATTCCTTTTTGTTTCTGTATGCAAGCTTTGATCCCTGATGTTCTCCCCTTGTACCACACACAGATTTCACTTTTTTTTAAAAAATAACAAACATCTTCTAACATCTGTACAATAGCACTGATTTTCTGGGCAATTATCTGGTTTTTGTGGTTGAGTTAAAACACTTGGCAGTCAGCCTTTTCCTGCTTCCCTCTTATGAACTAGATTATTATTGCCTCATAAAGCAGTGCCTGGGTGATATTGCTAGATAATTAATGTCTATTTAGTGTAAAGGGCTTCCAGCCCCTATAGGTGTTTTTTCTTCCTCCCTCTGACAGGGCCAGATGGCACTCTGGCCAACCTTCAACCACCCTTCACAAGCTATGCACTCAGTTCATACAATGCATCTAGCAGCTTTGTAATAACGTTTCCTTTATGTATGCTGAATGGTGAGATACTAGAAGAGTAGTTATTACTGCTGTAACAATGGGAATATAACAATGTAACAATGAGAAAATTGGTTATTTCAATTAAAAGACAGATTAAACATCTAACAAGGAACTAATCACTTTTTCATTTTTGTGTGTAGTTGTGTTGCTTGTTTGTTTTTTATTTTCTATCTCTCATCATATAACAAGTTGACAAACATAACTAGAAAGAGAAATGGTCAATAATGAACGGATGAAATAGGCTCTGAGTCAGTGGTCGTGCCCACTTCACTGCACCATTAGATCACAGGATAAATCAATGGTGAATCCACTCATGTTCAAAGGAAGAGTCCAATTACATGTTTCAGTGGAGTCAGTCCAGAATACTTGGCTGTTTTCAAGATCAAGCACCAGCATTACAAGAAATTGTCCTCCCACTGGTGCTGTATGCACCTTTGACACTGATTTGATGTTCCTTTTAATATACAACATGCCCCAGCTCCTGGCTACTGCATCAAGATGCTGATTTTCATGGTTTTGCTGTCTACTTATCAGTCAGTCACACATCAAAGAGTCTTTGGAAAGGGTAGGGGAAGGAAGAGCAAAACATAAAATATGATTGTTAGTTAAATGCCACCTGAAAATTAATTAACATAAAGCTCACCTGATTAAAAATAATAGTGTAAATAGTTTTCTCATAAAGATCACTTCCACAAAACCATTACAGTCAAATAACTTTCTACACCAAAAGTTTGTGATCAGCAACAATGTCACACACCAGAATGATTTTGAGAGCACATATTGTCTTCTTTAATTAATTGAAGTCTGTTAGCAAACTTTGTCTATTTAGTTATACTCCTCATTTCTCAGAACGCATTACTCCATCTTAAGGAGCTTGTATACAGCAATGTCAGAGACAATCTGAATAGCCTGCACCCATACTGTGACCAACTGCAACCTAATTTGCTCATAACATCTGAGGAGGGTAACTTTCAACTCATGTTTGAAAGGGAAATGACCAACCTCGGTTGAACAACTGAAAGACATTCTATCACAGCAAGTCCTACTCCATTTGCCCTACTGACAGAATATAGGATCTCATGCTTTGAATTAGATGTGGTACACAATAGTTCAGACAAATATAAAACACTGGTGACTCTCAAAATGTCCATGGGAAACTCTTGAGTGTGAGGAGGTGTCCCCTTTGTGCTCTGCCATATTCCTTTTTAGGGAACTTTACTTTAGAGAACTCGATAAAATCTCTCAGCAAGTTTTAAATGAAAAAAATTACCTGAAGAGAGAAATTTCTGTAAAGAACCTATGAACCACTCTCAGCTGCTAAAAATATAAAAGTACGCTAAGTTCCTTCTTTAAAATAGCAGATTATAAACCGCATTTAATTGGAAAGACAAGAACTCAAAAGCTTGAAAATACCAGAGCACATGTTATCTGAACATCATGCTCCAGCTCGGTAGCACACATACATTATGACAGTCTTCAATTATATTGATATGTACTACATTCTTCTAGTGGACTCTTTCTTCAATGTTTAAAAACACCCACTTATTATCCCTTTCTATTCTTTATATGCAGTACACAACCTCAAGGTTCATTTATACCCCACTATCAAAACTGTGCACGGAATGTAAAGTGATTAATTTTCTCCTAAGTATCTCCGACAGAGTTTTGCCTAACATCTGAGCTTCTTTGTGACCATGAAATTTACCCTCGCTGTGTTCCTCTAAGGTGAAACTGCAACATTATCTGTATTCCGTAGATGGGAAAATGAGTCAGATGAAGGAAGGCACAAACTTTCCATTTTAGTAATACAATCTGAGGGACACAGAAAGCATATTACTCACTTTCCAGCCCTTCGCTCTCTTTCAACATCTTCTTGCAATCGCCTCCCAGAAATACAGCCTACCTCAGTGCAGACAAGCATGAAGTGAGGAGCCTGTTGTCACTGGCCATATATGAAGTTTGTTTTAAATTCTGAATCATTCAGAAATTCTGTGGAGGAAACTGAGGAGAAAAGCTAGCCCTCCCAGAGCAGCTTTCAGCTGCCATAACTGTAATAATATCTTCTTCTCTCTATGGCAGTCCCCTGCCTAATCTACTATACAACTATCAGCTTTGCCACAAATGCGACAGTGACTAAACATACTTCAGAGCTTGCCCACCTGAATAATGAATAATATGCTCATATGAGCTCATAACTCTACTTTCTGGAGAGAAACAGCCACCATGTCCCTAACCTGTCCCTTCCCTCTTATTTATCTGGGCAGAAAAACAAAGACAAAAACATATAAATATTGGAAAGAAAGGAAGAAACAGAAATGAGCAGAAGTGAGGAATAAAAGAGAAGAAACAACAGGATTATCTGTTGTTTCAGCATGTCAGCGCAATACTTTAAATCTAAAGAAGGCAGTAGGAGTTGTCTGTGGTGATGGTGACAATATGTCATCAAGCAGAGAAATGCAGAGGGCTCTTACTGCAGCATATAGGCCTGGCTGGCGTCCTTTTGTTTGTCAGGTACCTCGTAGTGCGGGGAAATCTTGCCAAGGCCACTGTCACTCAGCATCCTCTTTCTAACAGCAGGGTTCCACCGATCTGATATTCTAGGAAGGGAAGAAGGAAAAACAAGGCTTAAATCCCAGAAATTATTTCACATGCTCTGCTTTGTAGTTCGTTTATGCTTGTTTATCCCCAGTATTTTTCAGCCTGTTGCAAGCTAGCTTAGATTAATTCACCATGATTAGAAGACTCTTCCTGAAGAGGAACAGGAACATTTCTAGTCTGCCTAGAGGACAAGCAGAAACAAAGACACTTCACGGTAATTCTAAGACTCAAAGGACTTCAGGGCCTCAAATATTTGTATCAGAGCCCTAACAGTGCAGAGAATGGTTTCATAACTTGATAGATACAGGTTTCATCATCAGAGGGTGGTAAGGCACTGGCACAGGCTGCCCAGAGAAGCTGTGGAGGTCCCATCTCCAGAGGTGTACAAAGCCAAGTTGGATGGGGCCATGGGTGGCAACACCACCCATAGTAGAGAAGCTGAAACTAGATGACCTTAAATGTCCTTTCCAAGTCTGTAATTATCACTGCTGCCCCTGATTCTGCCCCCAGATCTCACACTTTCCTGTACCTCCCAAGCTTTCAGCAGAGGGGATCAGAAAAGACATGCCAAATTCTGTTGTGGCTGCTGAAGGCCAAATCCCAGCACCACTCACCCAGAGGCCTGCTCCACTACCAGATCAGGCATTCCAGGTGGCGTCCCCCCCTGCTGTGACATTACCAGCTCTGGATCCAGAATAAAAATCTCGTCCTGCGAAATTTCCGTCACAAAGTGCAAATGTTCCTGTTGGAATGATATAATGAACAAATAATGAACCTGTGGCATCAGCGTTCACTCAGAAAGCCCAGCTAGCTATAGGAAATCTGGGAATACATCAGGCTGAAAAGAATTTACGGCACTTGTCTGTGTATTTAAATGCATACATAAACACACCGTCAAGTTAGCAATAAGCACTCCTTAGATTTTAAGCCAAACAAGATTCCCAGCCAGCAAGCTTCACACTCACAGCAATGCTTAAGAGGCTGTTGCTCAGTGACTTCTGTCCATCAACACTATTCCACTGAAAATTGGAGGCCTACCCAAAAAACTGAGTCTTACGTGTCCAGCTAAGAACCAACACCTAAGGTTTCAGATGATGGGATTTTTCATTGTTTGGAGATAGTCTCTAAAAACTCAATTGCTTGTACATTCCGGACTTGCATCTTCATTAACAAAGCTCTCTTTTTCAATTCCTCTTTTTGTTTTATTGGCACAGAAGTCCCCTTCAGAAATACTGAGCATGAGAAGGTCTGTCTAAGTAGGAGGATGGGCAGGATAATTTCCCACATTTTGTGCACAGGGACCATCACACAGTATTTTTTATTTTTTTTTTCTTATGGAAACACATGGCAAAGGAGTAGGAGGGAAAGATGACACTGTGCAGAGCCAGAATTAGAAAAATGCAGAATAAACAAAACGAAATGGCATTGCTTGGTTTAGTCTGTAGCAGCATCTTCTTCATCCTTACTTTCAAAATTTTCAAGTGCAACTTCATCAACGCATTTATATGACTGCATGCAAAGGCCTTTGGCAGCTACATGCAACACCAAACCCAAGGCTTCTGAGCTAAATTCACAGCTCCTTCTGACTGAAATAAACCACAATCTGCAGATGTTCATATAATTCAAAAACAGCTTACATTGTTCTCAGGGAAACAAGACGCAAATGACAAATGCGTAAGTCAACAGTTTACATTTCATGCTGAGCCACTAATTGGTCAATTCTGCCTATAAGTTGGGAAACATCAAAAGCTCTGTAAAATTTTCAAAGTGTCTTTCAGAAAATATATTCAGATTGGCAGATCTACACCATGGTTTGAATCTAGTGAAACGACGTGTTGTTTTGGGTTTTCTTGGGAATATTTGATACAGCTCTGTTTATAATTCTCGGCTTCCATCACACTCGTTTCTACAGTTATTTCTTGTCACACACATGACCAGGACTTCTGGTGTCTAAAAACATCAGTGAAAAGATAAAATCAAACACACTAATGTAGCACAGATACCCTTACTAAGATCTGATAAGGATGATTAATGTAGAATATACTGATTTGTGTATCAGGTTGGTAGCTAAAAAGAAAACCACATGATTAGCAGATACAAAACTTCAGTGAGCTCAGTGAAATGATGCAAATTATGTCTACTGAAAAATGGTCCAGAATTTTTTCTCTGCTTTTCATAAGAAATCATCAGCATTCTAGAGTGCACAGGAGCAATGGCAAATCACTTATTTTAAGATGTATCTGGCATGGCTTTAAAAAAGATCTACAGAAGCAGTAACCAAATAGAGATTTACCTGAGATCTGTCAATGCGGTAAAAACGATCAGCAGAAGTTGCTGCAAAGATAAATAAACAATCAGAAACAAAGCAAGTGTAAGCAGAACTATATGAACAAGATGGGCTGAGCTAGCATCAGCACCATGTAAGAAAACCTCTGTGTCAGTGAAGCCACAACACAATCTGATTCATTCATTATTTCTATAGTCCCATTCTACTGAAAAACAAATTTAAAGATGGGATTTAGCAAAACAGTATTCATTGAAGCAATTTACTTGAAATAATTATTTAAAACACAGACAAATAGGGTCTCAGATTTATATAAGAACTACTAATATTAAAATTCATGACAGAAAGAGCTGCATTCTTCCAATGACAGTATAGCAAGAACATCATAAAACTGATAGGTCCAATATGATTGATTCAAACAGTGAATCTAAAAAACAATAATATGCTTGGGAATTCCTTGTAAAACAAATGCTCAAATATTCAGTGTGAATTACTGATACACTCAAAGAAAATTTATTCTACTTGTGAACAAATTAAAGGAGGGAGGAATCACTAAACAAAGTACCTAATATGAATGTTGGCACTACTAAATAATATATATCGCTAAAAGCAGAACTATTTTATCACCTTCAATGTGCTTTATCAGATGTGATATTTTTGTTTCTGCTTTGCATTTAGTTTAGCCAGTGAAATCACAGACTTTTTTTCATTCTGGCATTTCTGCAGAACAGCACAGTGATATAGCACTGTCATTTTTGGCACTGCAAGGCAATATCAAACATCTAAAGACTAAAACTGAATCCATCTGCCCACCCAGCTTTCTCTAAAAATCAAATAGATCCTCAATGTATTTTCTGTCAGTTTTCCATCAATTCTATCATGAGAGATGAGGAGAAGTGATTAGAAACTGTCAAGGAGTAACTGGTTTTGTTTTGAGCAATAACAAAATCACTCACCCCCCATGCTGAAGCTTTTGTAAAAGCAGTTGACCATCCATTTTAGCTGCCCACTTTAGAGCTCTGGAGCCTGATGTAAAGCCCAGATAAGCTGCTCGATTTGGCGAAGTTTGAGTCAAATACAAGAGTTACATGAAGTGCCCCCTTCCAGGGGAAAGGGATTACATTTCCATCATCTTAATACTGCAGTATTTATGGAGAATGAGTAACAAAGAACATAACCCTGCTGACGGCAGTGTGCTACTACAACCAGATGTATTCTGAGTCCAGGTACTGCCACATAAGTGCTGCATCACAGCAGAGACACTAAGAAAACAAAACATCCAACCACCCTTGGAAGAACCCATCTCCTTCAGGAGATGATGCTATGGAAGACATTTTGATTGCTAGTTGAAGGCCCATTTTTCAGAAGGGAAAGGGGGCCACACAGCTCCCTTTTCAGCTTCTCAGCGCAGCAAGGAACAGCTTCTCCTCCCTGGTTGTACTCTTGGATGCACTGTCCTTCACACCTACACCATCAGCAAGCAGCATGCTAGACACAATCGGAGGGAGACACACTTACCATCTAGGAAGCACCATCTAGGAGAGAGCCTCTGAACAGAAAGTACTCTTGGGAAAGAGCTTTCTTGGTCCTGTATTTGTCAGAGAAGCAACATTAAAAAAAAAAAAGATACATATATATTTTTTTCTATATTGCACAATATGCAAAACCTGCAAAACCAAAATCCACTGGGTCTGCACCCCACTGACATTAGGTTTTTACTGTGCTATAGCAGAGCAAACCATTTACTCTCTATAAGTAAACTTTAAGCATACTCTCAGCTATCCTTTCTCGTTCACCTCAACAATATCAAAAAGCACTGCATCAGAAGCAGTTTTCTCAGATGTCTGAAGTCATCTTTATTTGTTGGGGTAGAAGAATAGGGAGAAGTGAAAGAGAAGATCAAAAAGAAAGCAATGAACTCGATTACTATGTTTGTATACGTATCACTTTCTCTTCTTCCAGAGTAGGGCATTACAGCCCTTCCCACCTCCATCAGTCTGCTACTTAGAACAAGTGCCCATATTGCTGTCCCTGGCATGTCCCTAATACACATCAGATTTAAAAACAAAAAGAAAAATAAAAAAAAGAAGCTGTTGTCTTCATCCAGAATATAGACAATGCAGAGTGCAGACCTAGGGATCATTGCTGGCTAAGGCATCAGACATCCCACATCAATGTGTTCCCAGTCTGTCTAGATAGACCTGCTTCTTGGGACCCAACTGATACTACATCAAGGAACCAAATGGCTGGGGAAGAACAAAGGGTGTTCCTTGTTTTCTCAGCTCTCACTGATCTGGAGGCAAGAGGGATCTCAGAAAGCAGAAGGTGGTCATGGCTCTGTGCCATGCTGCCAGTGGATGGCCAGCCAGATTCCTAAAGCTGTTGGAACACAACCTAAACACAAATAGATTTGCATAGGACAAAGCACAACAGCACAGCCTGTGGGCACCAACCCAAAATGTGCATAGAGCCAAATTCTGTCCTTAATTATAACTTATGCAGTAAAATCAGCACACCTGCAAATGACGTAAATTCAGGCACATATTCACTCAAGACTGAAATTTACTTCTCCTTAAGACAACAGAGTATGGAAGGCTATATCAATGCACAAAGTGAGAAAATGAGAAAGCAGAAGCAATGGGGAAGAAAGGTGCCTTTGAGAAAAGTACTGCTCTGCACAGGAAGTACAGTATATGATAAGACATATGGACATATATCCATAACATGGGCACAAGTGGTGAAAACAAACTGATAGAATAGTATCTCACTGGAACTTTTCTGAATATCATATAGATGCCCACCACCTTTCCTGACTGCAGGATGCAGGATTAAAAAAAAACAACCTGCACTGGGAATTGTACAGCTCTATCTGGTGAGTAGATATTTGAGAGTCTACCATCAGAAAGTAAAGACTGACTGAAAGAGTAAGCTCCAAAAAGAGATTTCAGTCAATCATGGGTTTTCAACCTGGAGGGATGACAGGGTTATGAACGATCAATATCTAGCATAATCCAGAAATCTGTCCTCCAGCTTGTGCTTCAAAGTCATCACTCCAGCCTGAACTACAGCAGACCTTTTAGAAAGGTATCTAGCGCAGGTGACAGACTCCAAGTGACACAAACACCACCAGTCCCTCAGGATGTTGGCATCACGTCCAGGGTTTTATACAAGAGTGAAACTGCAGAAATACTAGCAGAGTTGAAATGACAGTATATGGTGCATCATGCACACCCAACACATCTGGAACATTCATACAGATTCTCAGAGTTTTAAAGTTTGCTATATTTTCTTCTGCCTTTACTGTCTGTTGTCTATATCATTAAGAAAACCTAGAAGGGGTGGTTATTTCTCAGCAATTTATCTTACTCTTTTGCAAATCTGACATATTTCTAAAACACTTCTTATCCATGTAGCCATGTGTCAGAAAAAAATTCAGAAAGAAATAAAGAATATATCCATAGAAAAATGGATGTTTCATTGGTTCAACTTCCTAGACTGCCCAGATGTGTCAGTAAGACTGTGAGGAAGAAGCAGGTTGCTTTTTCTACTGGGAGAAAATCTCACAGAATGCTGGAGGAAGTTCTCTTTCAGTCTGGGTGGATAAAATACTGTCCAAAATGATTAAGTACCAAACAATACCATCCTATGTCAAGAGACAGACCTCACTCTTCAATCAACATAATAGTATCCAACATTTTTTGAGCTCTTTGAGAAAAAAATGAGGTCATGCTGCTGTTGTACACATACACAAGTTCTTGGTTTCCTTGAATTCCTGGTCAGCTGAGTGCTTGCATGCACTACCTGTCATTTTCAAGCAGCTGTGATGACAATTAGGACTTCACATTCTGATGGATATTCCTTCGCACAGCCATGTGAATACATCTCAATGCCTTGCAAGATGCCACTGTGAAATCTTTAACAACTGTATTTGATATCATGATAGTTTTTCATGATTCATCTTATTAGCTTCTACTGCAATTGAATGGAACTTCCTATTATTGCTTTTCCTTTCCAGTTATACTGCACAGAAAAACAAAGACAGCTCGGGGAAACCCATGTCATCTTCTCTGTGCCTTAAGATTTTGGAGTGCTGGCAATGAATCTTGTCTGAAATGTTACTGCAGCCACTTACATATTTTGCTTTTATAAAGAATATCTTTTGATCCATAATACCTGCATCTGTATCCAGTCTGACAAAAATCAAATCTCAGTTCCCTCCCATATTTGCACTCATTGATTTTGCTTGATCCCATAAACTGTCCTACTGTACAGAGTTTGTCTCCAATTTATGTGCAATACAGGAGAGATGAAGACAGTATAACATTCCAGAACATGAACTATTTCTATAAATAGTTATAAAAAATGTATATTGGTAGTTAAACTATCAGGTTTAAAATGTAACAATTTCCTTCTCTAACGTGAGTTTATGGAGTTGTGAGATGCTTAGGTTTACTTGTATCATAACTGTGGTAGGAGAGTCAAGGACTTTCTAAAATCTGCTACATTTGCTAATTTCTATTTATCTAAATGCACAGAGCTGTATGTATCTTAACATTTAGCCCACTGTCTGAGGAAAGGTTAGAGCTGGGATACAAAGGGAGGAAAGCACTGAAAGATAAGAATGCATACAAAAATGGCAGATGATGAAAAGAGGAGAAGTGAGTGAAAGTTCTTATACCTGTCAGAGTACATAATGCTGGGAAAAGGAAGATAGGGATAATGCTGGCAAATACAAAATCAAGTCACAAATTGCATAAGCTCTTTCCAAGAACCCATTATAGTTCAACAGCAGAACTAGCTTGGGAGGTCTCAGACCCATGAGAATAATATTTCATATACATTAAACTTGTTAGAGAAAGAAAGCAGAATGAAGAACAAGTCTAACATCATTTTTCGCATTTACACCCAGGCTTGCTGATATTATTTCTGCTGATTCCCCATGTTTTGAGTTGCAGAAGCATCACGCAAGAAAATCATGTTTATGAGACCTGAAAGTACCCATGACACCTTATTAGCAAGATAAGACATTTCCATCAATTCAAGAACCTTTTATCCCCTGTTCTCCCCCCTTTGGTAATTTATGGATAGATGCTAACAAATGTGGAACGAACCACAAACTAACCTAGCAAGACAGTTCATAGAAACGATCTGCTAGGAATAAAGCAGCATTTGAAGAATCCAGGACAAACAAGTACTGAAGACAAAACTAGAGGGGGGCATTAAAAATACAGCATCATAAAAAATTAATAGCAAGTGAGGGATTTCACACTGATGTGCACTAAAGGAAAAGGCTAGGCAATTAATTTCTATGCTGCTGTAACTACAGAGGTTAGGGCCAAGTATGAAGCTGGTTTCTGACATTTCATTCCCTATTTTGTCCCTCCCCATATGCACATATTTAGTTCCTCATTTTACCTCAGGCAGTTTCCTACACATGGAGCACTCAGCAGCCACTTAGGTTAATTTATAAGGAATGGTACAGAATAACACAAGCTGTTTTATTAGCCAATTCACTAGACGCTAGTGCTGTTCTAAAACTCAGTCCTAGGGCAATGATTGACACAAATGTCAAAACTATGAGGTTAAAATTGGACACAGAAGTGCAGAAGCAAACTACGTACTGGTATGAAGAAAGCAACTTCAGAAAAAGCATGCCAAATTTACATTTTCTTGTAGTGCCTTCCTGAATACAGCACATTACAGGCAGTCCTGCTAAACTGGAATTCTGTATCACCCAGGTAATCACTAAGGCCCAAGAAATCATCTGCAGTTTCACTACAGTAGGTTCCCATCAGCTGGATCCTTGCATTTTTTCTCAGTGAACTCATTCCTGCTGATCCTAACAAGACTTACATTGTTAAATCTAGGAAAAGGCTATCAACACCATGCACCTTGAGTCTTGTGGTCCTAGGCACTTTGTCAATTGACCATTGTTTGTGTCAAGTCTCCATGCTAATGCCAAATTAGCTCAGGAGTCAGTAGATTTAGTCTGAATTATTTTACTCCCAATGTAATCATGCTGCAGCACAATATTTTACTGAGAGCAATACATATTTTCAAATGCTTCCAACTGTAAAGTCAAGTTCTGTATTGTATAAATTAAACAATATAGCTGCAAAATGCACAAAGAGCCCAGTTTTAAAAACTAGCCATCTAAAAAGAGAATGGTCTTGCCACATAGAAAGCGCATATTTGTGTCCAGGATGGATTAAAAAAACTACTCTGAAGATTATGTTAGTCAAGAGGAGAATGGCTGTGGTACAAGTAATTATTAATTGGTTAGGTTTGCTGTACATTTTTCTTCTCAGTGGTAGGTAATGCTGCTTCATCTATGCAATACAAAAAAATTACTGTTCCTTCTCTCAGAGAAACATCTTTTCTTTTGTCACTTATTTTAAAGGATGCATTCTCTCATTTGCTTCAAGAGGCAATTTTAAGGATGATTCCATAAGGTTTGCAAGGAAAAGAATTATTTCAGGGAAATCAGAATGAGCCTCCATCATCTGAGGGGAAATGGCAATCAAAAATTCCTGTAAATCTGCATTCAAATGCGAACAGTGTAGTCCACCTGGTTAAACTTGTCTTTGTTCTTCATTTACTAAATGAAGATTTTAAAATCTTACCTGGTAATGAACTCTCTGTGTAGTAGAAGTTGCTGACTGTAGGTCCTAATAGGATGAAAGATATGTCAGTGATGAAATGTTTAAATCAGCAGAAGTTATTGCAGTTCTACTATTTGAAGTGGCTGGCTAAACATCATAGAGTAATTTTGCAAATATTTCTCATTGGTTTTAAGTATATTAAAAAAAGCCACAAAATAGCCAAGGAAAGCTCTCTTAGTTTGCATTTACATGCATCTGGTAAAAATCAGTCCAGTTTTAAAAATTTATACAGAGATTATGTTAATGACTTTTTACCTTATCACAGATCTATTTATATATCACAGATCTATGAAAACTATTTAAATTTAGAATATCTGCAGCAAAAAGAAAAGTAAAAAAAAAAAGCTAAAAGCCTTAATATTGTCTTTTGTAATAATTTCTGAGTAATTAATACACCAAAGAAAACCCCTGGTATTTTTCCAGGTTTAAAGACAACCTCATGCCAAAGAGGTCATCTCAGTGTTGCAAACTTCATCCCAACTACTGTGTTGTAATCTTCCATTCTCGCATGAAAATGGGATGAATGAGGTCCATAGCTCCTGTGCCAACTGGGACAGCCATTCAGAAACTCATGTAAAGGCACCACATTTGTAAATGTTTTTGAAAGATATCACTACAAGTTTATGAAACAGTGAGAGGCACTCTATTAATGAAAATCCACCAGTTTTATCACTAAATGCACACACATTTAAAATTATTCATGTAATTGGGCATTTGGATTCTCAGTTTCCCAGGTTGTACTAAGAGTACCTTCCAGAGACAAAGCATTCAAGAAGATAACAGCTACATTCGTATTAGCTGATAAGCATATATTCTTGTATTTTTTGAAATATCAATTTGATATCTGTAGTGTTTGTTGGAGTCTCTGTTTACTCCATGACTGTATTAGAGAATAATATTTGCATAATTAGATCCATTGAAATATCATGATATTTATCCTTACATAATACAGTTTGTAAACTAATTTGCTCAGAAATTGGTATAAATGCAGCAACAAATGCAGAGAGTGCATATATTCTGTTCAATTTCAAGAAGAAGCAAACACAACAATACACATCAATTCCTCTATAATTTAAATGGTTTCAGCATGATTTATTTTTTCCTGTTTGGAAAATAATGTTTTGTGTTACTCTGTTTTAATAGCATATCATAGCTCTAAAGTTTTGTTTTCAGCATGAGGCAATACACAATACTCACAATACGAAGTTGTTGCAATCATTAGACCTATACACTGAGGAGTGGAAGGAGCATAATACAGATTAATAAATGATACTTAATTCACAAAAACCTTACCTCTTGTAGACGGTCAATATACATACGACAGGTCTCCAAGTCACAATCTCCTCGAACAACTATAATTCCTAATGGAATGGCTGGAAAAGGAAAAACACAGAAAAATGTCTTTAATTGAGGTCTGTTGAATTTTAAAAGATTTGCAGTATGTTTTGTTTTGTTGTTTATTTTCTTAACGTCCTCACTAAAGCTCTCTGCTTACTAAATCTTAACAGTCTCTTAAAATCAGGAACATAATATTCATCGTTCGTCTTAACCATTTGTAATTAATTATCAAATATTCTAACATTCAACTGCCTTCCATTTCATACAAGCTAAAAGAGATCTAGTAAAATTGTGTACTTCCTTATCTGATGTAAACACCAATTATTTTTTGCAAGGAAACGTACCACAGAGTATTTCATTTTCAAAACACTTAAGATTCTACAGAGATGATTTAAAGCTTTTACATTCCACCAGGATTTTGTTTTAAACAGTATTTTTGGGATTTCCTTTTAATCCTCTGGCAAACCTCTCCTGGAACTCTGTTACTGACACCAAAGAATAGGGCTGCTTCTGCTTTCCAGCCTTAGCTTATTGGTTTATTGACTTAAAATTAAAGAGGTATTTATTTATTACTGTATAATGAAACCTTTACTTCAGCAGGAGAAAAAAATGATGACAATAAACTGCAGCATATTAATTCACTACATTTTATGATAGGATTTAAGGAAAAAAAGCATACTCAGAAGGTTATCGGCTTCAACTTTATATCTCCAAAGTAAAATTACATCCACAGTAAAAGCAAATAAACAAAGTTACAGAGTATCCCTGAGGTCGCAGTCTAACATAGGAGAAAACTAATGTCATGTTATTTTGATGTAAGTGTGCTTTTAAATAAAAACAGGCATTGTTCCATTTGCACACAAAACTTACACATGTCCACAGTGTCTTAAAGGAAAAGAAAGGGAAAGGAGGAAAGGAGGAAAGGAGGAAAGAAAAAGAAAACTTGCAAAAAATATAGCAAATAAGTCCCCTCAGTCAAAGGTAGCATTTCAGATAATGAGGAGTTTAGATTTCCACAACTATTCTTTCAGACTCTAGGTTTTCTTTGTTAAAAAAAAAAAAAAAAAAAAAAAAAAAAGCAAAGATGGGAGAAAATGTACACATGAGTCTACTAGGAAGATACCAAGAGAGCTGCCTGCTAAAATCTTTTTAAATAGAAAGGAAACAAGTACGAAAATTCTTAAGCACATGAATGTCTGAAACTGAATCATAACATTATTTTCTTCTCCCTCAAGGGTCTTTAGTCAAACGTTGCCCCCAAAAGCAGGGAAGCAGCAGGAAATGGATTTAAATCATCATATGAAGTATTCCAGAGGGAGAGAAGAATATCAGCTCACAAACAATTTTGGTAACTGAATAACAAAAAGCAACTTAATGTCATTGACATTACTGAGACATTACAGTACTGAGACAAACAGAAAGAACAACTGTGCTGCAATTCCTCATATCACTCAAGGGGGGTTAACTAAGAGTGGCCCTGAGATGCTTATCTGTTGGGAAGCTCTTCATTCTAATAAGGGAACAGGTTAGTGATAACACATAATGGGGAACACTTCCATGGCTCATTTTCCTTGTGGCCCACCAAGGCTGGAAGCATAATGAGAAATGAGTGGTCTCAAGGAGAAGACAGGAAGCAGCTACAAGACTGAAGGGCATAATGGAGCTCAGAGGCCAGTGAAGGGCTCCAAAGATACATCACCAGCTCTGTCAGCATCGTGTTCAGAAAGCAATGTAAACAGCAGAGCAGATATGACTCTCAGAAAACCAGAAGCAGAGAAAGGAAAAAATGGTAGGGAGGGAGGAAAAAAAAAGGAAAAGAAAGAAGGGCTAAAAAGGAAAATGAGAGAAGCAAAGCCCATGCTACTTATCAAATAACGCATCTAACAGTAATCCCTATCCAGCTTGTTTTCAGAAAGCCTAGCAGACAACACTGCTTATTGCAACCTCCAGGGTTTTTTCATTACTCAACAGAGCTTGTGAGACAAGTTAAGTGGAATGAGGGTCAATGGTCAGGTCTGCTTTATGTATACCGACACTCTGAGTTACAGACTGATTCCCTTTACTTTGTGTTTGCTGGTGCTTAACCTGCTCTGACAGGAGACCCTTATGCTCTTGGCAACGAGCACTTAATGACCATCTAGTTTTAATTCAGTAAATCCCTCTGCAGCCCTTATTGAAACGGCTAAGATTTTTTAGAGCACTAAAAAGTGAATTGTAGCAGACATGACTATATCTCGAACAGTTTCAGAGCACTAGGGAGAAACAACATTGGTTCATAAATTGTCACCACACATTTTGTCCCTTTTTGTATTGAATAACTTCCTTCAATTTAACAGGGTTCAGAGCTTTAACCCACTGAAACTTTGGAACTAACACAGAATGGCAATCCTTAATCTCCACCACTGCTGGTAGCCCTGAGCAGAAGGACCTTATAAACACTGGGAATTCTAAAGAAATTCACCAAATCACCTGTAAAGAAAACACTAGTATGCAATAATAGATGGCTGAGCTGTGACACTTCTGAGCCTTATCTGCATCATTACAGATGAAGATTATAATCCGTTAGTATAATTAATTATCTACATTTTGTACATCATTTATGTATAATTTGCTCTTAAAAAGGGATGTGTGACTTCTACTGCCTGGAAATCCTGAACCAGTACATCTGGTTTTGTGGGTCAATGGCTAGCTAAGGGATAAGGTATGTGAGGTAAGTCCTGTATGGTTCTGTCCCACATGCTTTTGTTCGATTAAAAAACTTTTAAAGTCATTACTGAATAACATTACTTCATATGCTAAAATGTTACTTGATAAACATTAGTGGGGTGTTTTGTGTTGTTTACTCTTTGTTGTTGTGAAACTCATTTGCCTTCCAGCAAGTGAAATGTTTCCAGCCCTCACTTGTACCATAAACCACAGTAAGCATGCACAACACATTATACAGCCAAGATTTTCGAAGTGCCTCAAAACAGCAGCTTTTTGAAAACCCTTCAAGCCCTTACAGATTTAAACTGCAGGACTGTTGCTTGTTCTAAACATAGGGCAACACTGTGCAGTGGGGCCAGAATCACAGAACCATTAAGGTTGGAAAAGACCTAAGATCATCTAGTCCAAGCATTAAATGAGGTAAGTTATGGTGAATCAGGTAAAGACGTAAGGTTAATGTGCATGCACCGCTTGACATGGAATGTCATTGTAAACATTTTCATTAGGGAATTAGTGGACTTCTGGCTTTTTTGAATAGCCCTGTGTGGATAAGGATGTGAGCAGCAAAAACCAGTGCTGTGGGACACAGTGATTACTGGATATGTTAGGTGAAAGGTGGGAGTGGAAAACAAAATTTTGCAGTTTTGCATGTATTAAGAGCACAAACAATGCAGAGCAGCTTTCCTAGACACCCGCAGATTATCCACTCCTGTGACAACACAGACATATCCACGTATGGAAATATGCCAAACACAAGATAGTCTCAGACAACAGGCCAAGCCACAGCATTCAGGAGACAGATTTTTTTCTCCTGAGGCGCCTGCTCTTCTGACTGCTTGCATCTAACTCCCAGCTTCTTTGTGTTCCCTGAATGGTGAAAAGAACTTTATCCAGGGAGCTGTGGATACGTACTCTAACACTGCATGGATAAGCAGCAGTGCAAGAACCCCAGGAGATGAGACAGCCAGGCAGTTGCTTCATATTCTGAACCAGCACTGCGGAAAGTTTTTTGTTCCTAGCATTGCTGACTGAAATCAAGAGTCAGCAGGAGGAGTGTGAGGTAGACGCAGCAATATGACTAGCGTAATGCTCTAATAACTTCAAGATTAGTAGCACTTTCTTAAGCTCTCATGAAATTACCTACGGAATTTATGTAAACAAAGAAGAAATCTTCTATTAAGTGCCCATTATGTTGAATACCTAAAGCTAGTGAACTCTTCAGCAGTACCAAGAACACTGCCTGAACACTGCATACTAAACCATCAAGAAAAATTCAATTAACTTCCCCATTTATTGTTATGAAAGTATTCAATTTGTGATCTAAACATCATGATTAACCCACTCAAATCTCAAATAAGACAGCCTCAAGGCAGATCATTAAGGTAGATATGAACGCCAGAAAAACTCATTCCAACACTGACATATACCTCAGGGGAATGGGGAGATTAGACATGGGGCTGTAAATGTTTAATGTAGCAAATAAAGGATCCTCACTACTGGAAATGTTATAAAAACATCATTTTCCTGAGGGTTTTTTGCTGATATTAGAAATGTGAAGAGCCAAGTAAGTTCTTGTGAGAGAATTCTAAGATATTCAGACACTTAAATTAAGAGATTTCTCCACTGTGGTTTTAACACAACTAAGTTTCTACAAAAGGATTTTTTTTCCAAAATAAATCTATGCCATACATCTCCTCAGATACCTTTCATTTATTCTACTGACAGAATCAAAGCCTTCTTTGGTTGCTTGGCTGGTTATTGGTTTTTTAATACTAGTGTTTCAGTACTAAAATCCTCATATATCTGTGCATAAAATGTAATGGATGTTACCAGACTGAAAGAGCACATTTGAGAGAGTGGTCATCCCCTCCTGAATGTCAGTTCTCCAACACACAGACATAGTAAAAAAAAGCTGTCTGTCAAATGCGAAGGGAAATTGTCCCAGATACCAGATGAAAAAGAACGGGTTAAAGAAAGACTATTAAAAGTTTGGAATTGAGACTGGTAAGGAAGAGATATTGGGATTAAAAGCTGAAAGAAGAGATCTGGCTGAACAATGCCTAGGAATTTACAATTAAGAAAAAGAACAGGAACCTGAGCTGTAAGATCTATAGAGACAAAGATGAACAGGGAGAAAATGAGTGCTGAAGAGGAATAGGATTGAAAACGTAAGAAGAAATCAGACAAGGAAAGTGATAGAAAAGGAAACAGCAGAAGAGAAGTATGCAGAAAAATCTATGCCATAAAGCCAAATTAAAATGTGTTTTCCTGGAAGGTCTGGAATGGAACATAATGCTTTTGTCTCTCAGTCCAGTGGGGTCAATAGGCTAATATATGTTAATGAAATGTATTGGAATACTGCTCATGTCTTCTAGGCCAAAGGAAAGGTCAATCCTACAGGTTACTGTTTACCTAGTAGATCAAAAGACAGAGGACTGTGTTGGCTATAGATATGCCCTATATAAACAACTCCATGACATGAGATGCATGCCTAAACCATTGAACTTTTTGTGTTGCTTGTTTTGGTTCTTTTGTTTTCAAATCCAGGCAGTGACATACTCTGTTAAACACGTGTTATGACCACAATGTCAAGAGCTCAAAGTTATAAAAAGACAGAATTAAAGTTTCCTGTCTCAACACCTATGTATATATTCATTGTGCTACTACCTTTAGCCATTTGATCACATCCTACTTTTTCTTCTTCTGTTAGACTCCTGTGTCTTTCTAGTCTTTGAATACATGCATGAGTATGAACACATGCATGTGTATGGATGTGTATCACAGACAGACATACAATCCACTGTGGTGCCTGGGAAAAGCTCAGAATGTCTTATTCTGAGACAGAAAGAGAGAATTCCTTTGACATAACCAATGTATTTGACAACTTCTTCGTTTTTTATCATTTCTATTTCATTTACAAGCATTTACCAGTGGTTTGCATGGTGATCTGTACACATCACCATGAGAATCTACGAGCACAGAATGAACAGAGAATGCAATATTTAGCTCATTGTTAACATCAACACGAAAGAAAAAATGCAGAATTATCTAATGTCTACACAACACACCTTGAAAAAACAAAGCTGTTAGATCAATATAGTGACTTTGAAGCAGAGTGAAAACTAGAGGAGTGTCTGTAGGCATTGCTGCCTTTTACAATGCCCCTACAGGACAAGCTACCACATCTGCTAAAAAACCTCCTGACAAATAAGCAACCATTAGTCCTTCTCTCCCAGGACTAAAGAGTGAATTTGTAGCTATGCTACAAGAGTGAGTTGGAACTTGATGATCCTTGAGGTCCCTTCCAACCCAGGCCATTCTATAATTCTATGATTCTATGCAGTCCACTCCACCTACATCCATCTAGATTGATGCTGCATCCCAGTGAGCACATTTCTTTCAGTGGTTAATCAACCTTGTCCTGATTCCATCTGCTAACTTAGGTTTTCCCTCATCACCATAGTCACCTACCAGATCACTTACTCCTGTGTCCTTCACGATGGGGAATCAGGATGTAAATACCAAGTCCTCAGCACTGACCTTTTCTTATTTAACTAGTTGCTCAAAATCACACTCAATACGCTCCAAACTATCTTCATCTGCTACATCTTTGAGCACAGGTGTTGGAAATAGTTCATCCTTCAGATCCCTTCCAACCCAAGACATTTTATGATTCTATGATTTCCTAGGTGGGATTCTCAAACTGTGGTTAATACATTACTGATATGAGGAAACCATGGTATCTGTCCACATACACGTCTCAAAACATTCACAAGATTGTTAGTCCTTGTACTCAATAAGAATTTATCAGATGACCCCAAAACATTCAGATAACCTACAGAAATTGAAGGCAAGACATATGCAACATAGATATCTGGCTAGATATAATTAGCAAGGGACAGTTTACTGGAAGAGAAATAAGAATCTAAGATTAATGTCACATCATGTTACTCCTGATCTCAACACACACAAACAAAAAGCAAGGAAGCTAAATAGAAAGAGATTGTTAGATTGTAGCTAAATCAATTACTGTACACATGGAAATCAATCTTAAAAATTGTTTTTCAATTTTCTGTGTCACTTTATTCTATAGGAGATAAGGAATGACTGGTTCTGTGTGAAATATAGTGATGTGGGAGACCAAGAGTTCACAGAGTTGATACTTATTTCTGATATTGCTGACACTGGGGTTGAGTATGATTCCTCCTTAATCTTAGTGGCATTGAGTAAGCAAGATGGGATCTCCAATGCTAGAACATAAAAAAATATGTAAAGAGCACTAAGAATTGACAGATTCTATTAAATAAACAAACAAACAAATAGATAAAGTTTTGTATCTACTGCTGCTGGTGAGCTAATTCACCCCTCCAGCTTCATGGTGCAAATCTACAGTAATGTTACTAAGGAGAAAACATAGATGAGTACCATATGGTCACTAATTCATTCATCAGTGTATTAATTTCTAATAATTTCTGTATATACCTCCATTGTCAGTAATTTCATAGGAGCAGTGAAATGGGGAAAATCTAGTGCCATAAACAAAAAGGTTTCGTTGTTTTAAAAATAATTGAATTGTTCCCCCAAATGCTGTTTTGAATCATACTTTCCTACCATAGCAGGAAAACAGAAACAGTACACAGAAGATGCACAGACGAGACACAGTATTAAGTTCTGCCCATCTGGAGACATCAACTGAATTTTGAATATGATGATCTTGGTCACTTAAGGTAGAACTGTCACATCAGGCAAGAGGAACTGAAACTGGTGATTAGGGTGACAAGTGTTTGAGACATATATAGGAATGTGTTGAAGATAACAACTACATTAGCAGCAACTTACAACATAACTAAAATGTGCAAGATGTATCCCTTTCCTAAAAGAGTGCATGGAATCATTCAACCCCGTCATAGAAGGATCGATAAGTAACCCCTGTACCATCATCAATCATCACAGAGACAATACTGAGATGCTGACAGAATGAAAGAGAAAGGGAGGAGCATAGGGAAGGGAAAGAAGGGACAATTCAGAAACAGCATCTTAGTTAAATGCCAGCTGCAGTGACAAGAAAAGTAAAGAGCAACAGAAGAACAGGCTAAGAACAATTTTGCCCTTCAGAGAACAAAATGACACTGTTTAATTGCTCAGAAGGTTTTCAAAATGAGGTGTCTACCTCCAACAGAGTGAAGATTAATCTTCATGGAACAGTTTGTATGATGAGTTGTTAGACGTCAGGAAGTACAGTTTCAGATGAAGTACTTGATAGAATCAAATCAGTATTTTGAGCAAACCAGGGAAGTGAAATGTATTTACTGTGAATTAAAGTGATCCAGATTACTACACTGATGTCAGAGATTTCAAAACTCTATTATGGAGACATGTGACAGGCAAAAACCTTAATAGCTTCTTTGTTACCGTTCCTTCACGGATAACAGCATGAGTCATTATTAATCGGCTTCCTTTTCCTGTTCAGATTGCTGTGGGATTCTAGTTTAGTCTTCAAAAACTATGGGGAGATAAAAGTGCTTTTAATTGGTGTGAGCAGACAATGGATGGTAAGCATAGCATTCTGGAATTAAATTGTAGATATTCAGCCAAAGCTTAGAAAGACAAGTAAATTGAGTCTCTTGTGAGCATCAAGTCTTATATACATGTTCCTGAAAGCTACAGACATGCTGCAGTAAGCTAGCCCCACTGAAAACAACACATCTGGAAGAAATACTACTGCAACAGTGTGAGTGAGTGCCCATTGTGAATGCTCTTAGAATAACAGAATATTCTCAGTTGAAAGGGACCCACATAGATCATCAAGTCCACATCCTGGTTACACACAGCTCTGCTTAAATTGACCTCATTTGCTCCTCATACATTTTCTCCTCCAGACCCTTCATCATCCTTGTAATCCTCCTTTAGATACTCTTTACGTCCTTACGCTTTATGTCCTTCTTATATTGTTGTGCACAAACTGCACAGTGTTCAATGTGAGGACACAGAGCAAAGCAGGACAATCCTTTCCCTTGTCCAGTGGCAGTTCTGGCAACCAGGGTACGACTTGTCTTTTTGGCTGTTGTCGCATGTTCAACTTGCCATCAGCCAGAACCCCCAAGATACCTTTCCACAGAGTTGCTTTCAGATGCCCGTCCCTGTACATATATACCAAGTGCAGAATCCAGCACTTGCTCTTGTTAAACTTAATGCATCTGGTGACTGCCCAGTCCCACAGTCTGTCAAGGCCTCTCTATCTTCAGGAGAGTCAACAGCTCCTCTGTTTGCAGAATCACTTATAATTATTTTGTTAGCGTACAATACCCATATTTAAATTTTTGATTCAGATTTATAGAATTTCAATCTGTCACTCACCATGGTGATTTATTTCTTCAGGGCAGTAAAAACCCTTCTCCTCTCATCGACCCCTCCACCCATTATGGCCACCTTGGAGAAGAAAGGAGAGTTGCTGTTCCTGCCTTACCACTTCCCTCCTCCCTCTCAAGCCAAGTAACTTTAAGTGACAGTGCTCCAGGAAGAGGTTTGCTGATGTGGACTGAGACAGCATACTTATTCCAAAGAAGTGTTAAACATATTATAGTGCCAGCCAGGCAGTGATGTGCAGATCTGCTACCAGAAAAAGAAACAGCTCTATATCAGAATCCATATCTATATCAGAAAAACAATTAAAATGGCTATCTGCTCTTCTTAAAAGGAACGCTTACACAATTTTCCCACCTCCCTTCCTCATAAAAAATTTAGTGTAGTCCTCTAGTGTAACAATTCAACTTGATGCCTGGCTACATCTCAGTTTCCAGAGGAGATACAAGCACCTTGCAGTAAAAGTCACAGGGAAGCTGTGATATTGGTCCTATGCGCAGTAAAGCATAGGGATTTTCTTGGTTTCAGGGATTCCTTCATGGAATTCAAGGAGAATATTTAAAACAGGTTGATTACTGACTATTTAGAGAACACTTCTCTTTTCATACGAGATTTTCTTCAGATACAGTTAGCATTAACTAGGATTCTTCAAATCAAGATTAGCCTCTTGTAAACTAAAGGTTGGACAGCTCTGACAGGAGTTACTAACCAGAAAAGTAGAAGGATGACTATGAATGTGTACTGTAAGTTATGAATCCTTATACAAGGCTTTCCTAATAATTGCAGAGGGTAAAGTAAAGTATCTTCTCTGATTTTTGTTTTTTTTTATTTGATGGGGACATTATTTGCTTTCTCATATTACAAAGCAAGCACTTTAACTTTTTATATACAAACGTCTACTTTTTGAATGAAAACCCCTTGCATATATGCTCAGCAAGTGATCAAATGTGTGTAGTCTAAAACTAAATCTCAAAGCTACTAGATCACTATCTGCCCATTTTCTATTATTTTATAATGTTATCATTACTGTTTTTGAATGAGACAAATATTAATACCTGTGTACAGTTGCAGAGACACCAGGGTAAAAAGGTGTATATCTTTTGTCAGATGATGCAATGGCTCTTACTGATTACTTAATATATACTAAGTAAAAAAAAAATTACATCTGTTGTGGGAATGGATGAGGATAGTTGTCTTCAGATGGAAAGGCATAGGAGGAATCACCAAAAGAGCCAGAATGTTTCCAACAGGGTTTCAAAAGCATCTGCTTAAGACGACTCTAAGGATACTCAAGGTCAAACTCTAAACTTGAAAGAAATGCTTCTCCAGTGAGCCATAATCCTCATCTTACGATAACTCTCCTTATTCCACAGATTAAGGCCTAGATTGCTTTGATTATAGCTGAAATCTAACAGAAACTTTAGAAAAGGCTGTTAGGACCTATATTAAAATTCAAGGCATATCACTTCTTTTGTTGGAAGGAGCCCAGATGAACTGAGAGAAGAATAAGGAGGGATGGGACTGGAGGGGTGAAAGTGAAACAGTTTAACTATCTTCCAACAGTAAGATAAGCAAAACAATTAAAAGGATTGTTATCCTGTAATTACCAGAACACTCTATATTACAGAGGGAGCTGAAGCTTTGATGCACAACAAACAGTCATGCTTGTAATTTAGGATGAATAATGAGCCAGATGTATGAACAAGACTCTATTAAATTGTTATCACAAGCAGACGTGTCCCTCATTGATTAATGACTGTGTGGCACCAAGGAAAGGAACTCCATTTCCAAGTGTGGATCATCGTCATCAGTGTTGCCAACGCAACCATCTGTCTGCTTTTGACTTACCCCTGAATGTGGCAATTAAACCATTACATGTGGAAAGAAAACAGTGATTATTTGCTTATGTGCAAAACTGAGGGCTCTTAAAGAATAAAGAAAGCCAAATTTCCTTCCCAAAATAAATGCACCTGAGCAAAATCATATTCATTGCAGGGGAGCTGGATTAGATGACCTTTAAAGGTCCCTTCCAATTCTGAGAATTCTATGATTCTGTCATTTTATGATCAACGTCTCAGTTTGAAACCAGTCTCTTATTAAGTTTCAAATTTGGTGTTAATCATAAAGCCTTGGTAAGTTTCATATGCTAGCAGAAAGTCATCAGAGTCAATGTAAAGACACAAATAAAAAATCAGGTGTGAAAAATACTTACTTTATAGTAAATAAAATCAACGTGTAGAAGGCACATGTAAGAAAACACCTGAACACTCTTTAGACAGACAGTATTTATAAGGAAAGAATGCATGTGCATATACCCAATTAGATGAGCCTATAGCTCACATAGGACTCGTCCAAAATGTATGTCTGACCCTGGATTTTTTGTTTTGCTGTTGTTAATGTGAGATCTACACATAATATTCTACCGAGAGCAGGTACAACCTAGCTTCTTACAACTTACAAGCTTCACGGAGTTTTTCCTTGTCATAATGTAGCCCTTCATATTCTTGCAAATTAATCCGGTTCACTCTGATCCGCAGGCGATCAGGGATGGAATGAGGACTGCAAAAAAAAAAAAAAAAAAAAAAAGAAGAAGAAGAAGAAGAAAGCTTCTTAGACAAACTTTTCCATGGAAGAGTAGAAAATAAAATACAATATCAATTTTAACCTTTGCTAAAAGAATAATAAGAGCAAGCCTCTTCAAAACTGGGCCTGATCCTCACTGGCCCACCACTGTGTTTTTACAAGATCAGGACTACTGACACAGAATAGATGATGTATCTTAAATTACAAGCAAAATCAAGAAGCCTGTTTACTGTCTGGGTGACCTGGAATTGCAAAGGCTTTTCTGAGCTCGTCAATCTCTATATAGATATCCTTTCCCATTACAGATGCCTTTTTGTACATCCCTAAAGTAGGAAAATTCACAGAGCTTGGCTTCAGGGTGCTGATGCTTTCTTTGGAAGCCTCACAGGACTTCTTTTTCTCTGTCCACCAGCACATTCACTTGGATCTCCAGAGGATCCTCTTTCAGTAGCTCTGTTCCAGGGAGCAGGAAACAAAATGTTGTTGAGAGCTGGATTGCCAAACTAGAGTCCAATACACATATGCCAGAGAGACCATAAAAAGAACTTTGAGTACCTCGTTTCTACAGATTTCAGCCAGATTTATATGCCTTGGAGGTCTGCATACTTTTGAAACCTTTCATGGATTCCTATCCATAAATCTGAGTGGCCACTAACTGATAGACAGTTGTTTTGAAGAGCTTTGTTTTGATTTCATGCAAGTTTCCATCTTACTGTTACTGTTAGATTTTGTTTAACTGAATGCTATGTAAACTTGGCCACATTAGCATTTTCCACTTGTAAAGGGAGAAAGATAGCTTGTGTATTATAATATACATATAAAGTTTCTGTCTTGACAGGTTCATCCCACCTAAAATTATATTCTTCATTCTGAGTTTGCACCAAAATATTGTCTACTTTCACTTTGTTTTAATCTATTTAAAAACAGAGCTCTTAATGCACACAATGCCTTTTGAAAGTTAAAATTCTATGCACTGTCATAGACAAGCTTATCGTTTGCTTTATTTCAGTTTTAAAATATTTGACCCTCCGGATTGCCATTTTAACTGCCAATTCACACTCCAGAAATGTAATTCCTTTTTTTTTTTTTTTTTTTTTTCTTTTTTTTTTTTTTTTTTTTTACTTTCCAAGCAAGTAATTTTCTTTTTGGCCTGAAAATACTACAGACCTAACACATGGTTTGTAGAAGAGCCACAGAGATGATAATTACCATGTATTTCAGTTTCCTTATTGCATACTTTCTCTCTGTTGACATAAACGCTCTGCCACATATTGACAGATGAAAGTAAAGATTGAAAATCAAGTACCAGTATAAAAATAACTCTACTGACACAAGTACTTCTAGCCTAAAAATTGATAAAGGATAATGAATTAAGGGTGTCTCAGTAATTGAGGTCTAATGCAACAGGTTACAAGAAACTGCAGTCCTTCTGTTCTGAACATGAGTTTCTGTATTAAAATGAAAATTCATAAGGAATAACTTAGAATACATCATGAATGCTAACAGTGACTGCAAGACTGATGCATTCGGCAGTACATAGGCTGCTGTAGGTGTTTTCTGCAGTGATTAACAGGGACTATTGGGTAAAAGTACTCCAGGATACCAGCAAACTCTCTATATTTAAGGTAAGATTTTGCTTGACATGCAGGGTGATAACTTCCAGCAAAGCCTCAGGGAACAGCTTAGTAACTCATGTGCCATTAGGTCAGATCAGCACTCACTACCTGCAGTCTATAAAGCTGGCTAAAGGAACAACCAAGGAATATTACTGCATGCAAGTAAGAGGAAAAGTGCATAGATGGAAGAATGTAATTGCAATGTCTGACACCTTTTTTCCCCCTTAGACAACTTTAAATGCCACATTGCTGGATTAGAAATGGACACAGTCTGAGAAATTATGTTTCCTTCCCAATTATACAAAACACAAGTTTCAAAAATAAAAATTGTGGGAGCTTTTATTTTCAGTCAAGAAAAGATAATAAATAAATAAGAAAACATAGGAATCTAACTACAAAGGGGCAAAAAAATAATGCAGTGCATGTAGTAAGGTTCATGAAAATGACAGTCTGAGCACTGAAACGTGAAGTCTTTTATGTACTGGTACAATACATGAAGAAGCCATGCTGTTTTTCCCATGGTGTTCTACCACCAAACATTATTATGAAGGTAGCTTAGTCTTCCAGCAGATAGGTTCACGAACTGGGGATTAGTGGTAGGTCTGGGGGAGTGACAGACTATGAATGATGACTCCTCCGAGCTCTGAGCTGGGAAGAAAGGCCATAGAGTGACAGAGAAATTCAGCAATGTCTTATTTCTTCTGTGACATTTGAATGTGCTACAAAGATAGCTATTCCTGCTATGTCCCTAATTAAACTAAATGTAATTAAACCAATAAACCGTCTCAGACCATTGTTTCTCTTGAAACCAGAACCAAATCTATGCTGTTCGGCTGTAGTCTTAACAATCCAAACTGGAATTTTATTGAAAAAATGTTTTCCATTCCCAAATACCAAGAAGTGTGTTTACCAGAAGTTGTTACTCAAATAGGACTTGCTCAGTCTAGCACTGGTGATGTTTGCACTCCAAACAAGAATCACGCTATATCTGTTTCCCTACTCCTTCTTTTCCATTTCTTCCTTGCTACAGAGCTCATCAGTGTATGATGCTCAGGCTTCCCCCTTCCTCTCTGTGCTGTAGTGCGCAGCCCTGCTCTCCATACCAGACGGAAAAATGGAGAGAAGCAGAACTTGCCATTTTGCCCATTTGAGAAGTTTAGCTAGCCTAGCCATAAAAGCATAATCCCAGAAACAGTTTTCTATAGAAAATAAACAATTTTAGAAACAAATGCCTTTTTTGACCAAAATCTGAGGTTTTGGTCATAATAATTTGCAAATACTCTTCACTCAGAATATGGTTGCTCCCTGACATCATACTGTCTTACTGAAATTCATGACCTATGCAAAACAGCTTTGGCTCTAAAAAATTCACATAGCTGAATTCACTCCTTATGATATCAGACTGGCATTCTACATAGTGGAATACCGTCTTTATGAACCAACTGAATAGCTCATTCACTCACATAACTCATGCTTTGCACACAGAGTTCTATTAACTGCAGTTGAGCAGCACAATTCCGATATCAATATTCTTGTAATCATCACACTCTGTATATGGGAATCTTTACCGTTAGACAAATTGTGCTATTCCTCTAGATTAGACATACTGAGCATATTCAGAAACCGCAAGGCTCAAGGACACAATGATGTCTACGTGAAAATAAATACCATGGTGAATATCACTGAAAACAGATGTTAATGCTGTCTGTATTAATAGAAATGGATGTTATACTGTATAAAACAACTTGCCAAACTGTAAGGATGGGATGAAAATCATTCCAGATCGAGCAGAAAAAAATTATAAATAAATAATCACAGACAGCAGCATTGCAAATCAATCTGACGTATTTAAATATTTTTGCACTAATTATTCTTCAAAATAGTGCATTACATAGTCAATGAAAATTAATTTAAAGTACAGATGAATGAATTCCATTGCTTCTTAAATAACCTAATTAAGAACCTCATTCTCCACACAGGTCAATTCACAGAATTACATCGTAAAGGCCATACGTCCATGGGATTGTGAACACAGAGTCAGGTCAACTGAAACATTCTGCTCATTCTTGTTGAATAGCTATAATGGTTTCAGTTAAACACAAGCCTAAATATCAGTCTCCTCAAGTCAGGAGCATAAATAAAATATTTTACTATTTTGAATTTTATATGACAGACTTTTTATTAGCGTGAACCAGAAGTGCACATTTGTGGCATTATTTGATAACAATCTAAATGAGCCTTGCAGAACAAGCCATGAAAGATGTTATGAAGTCCCCTCAGAATTATTTTAATTCACCTTCATCAAAAAGTATATAATTTCAGTAATCAGTAATTATTTTCATTCATTTTTTAGGCTGAAAAATATCTGTAAAGTAAAAGAAAATACTATTAATTCTATTAAACAAATAGGATTTCACTTTTCCAAAAGAATATAGAAGACATAAACACTGAATAATTCTCATTTTAAGGAAAATAGCATGCTTTCTGGAAATTCTTAAAACCTGGAGACAGTCATAAGAAAAATAGCTTTTGTATGTTTAAAAGCCTACCCTCTCTGTGAGAAGATATTCATGCTATGGAACCAGTTGTTGTATAGAAATAGGTCTTCGAAATTTTATATCATCCTGAATAAACTGTTCATAAGGCGAACTCATTTTTAACATGCACACAAAACCACCCCATCCTTACTGAAAACTGCTTACTGAAGAAAAAGTATGCATTTGTTTCCTTCCTACATAAATAAAATCAACACAACCTTTTCCAGCACTTATGGTTCAAACTCACAGAAGTAGTAGCACATATCTAATTCTGAGATTACCAACAGAACCTCATCTACTTCCATTCAACAAGAAAACCCACTCAGCTTTTCCCATAACTGTGATTTTTTCCTCTCACCCCAATAGATCTTGCAGCAACTGGCAAGACAATGTCAGCCAACTTGGAGCACAGCTGCATTCTTAAAGAACATGCTTTTAGGAAAGAGAAAACAGGCAGAGGAATTCTGGGTCTTGCTCTTGGTGCTCCTGCATAGCAGGCAGGTAGCACTGCTATGCCACCAAGCTGATAATACTGCAACGATAAACTTTTAAACTATATATGCCTCAATCTCCATATAATTATTTATACACTCTGTGATACATTTCTTATTCTTTGTGTCTGCATGGAGGAAGGAAATAATGATGATGATGATAAAAATGGTCCAACAATTCTTACAAATTTCTGACAAATTTCTGATAGGTCTTCCAGAAGACATTCCTCATCAAACTACCCACGTACAGATTTTAACATGATAAGGCAAACTGCAAAGGAAGCTAAAATCTCCTCCTGCCCTTCCCTTGCAAAAATAAAACTTTAGAGAATAGCACACTCCTCTGAGGCACATTTGCAGTGACAGATTAATGAATTACCTATCTCCTAATGAAGAAACAAACATGCAAAACTAATTGAATGTTCCAGTGTTTAGAACAATTGGAAAATGGAACACAACAACCAGAGGAGAAAAAGATCTCTTACTTTTGAGATCTCATTGGATAGTCTTGCAAATTATACATTAAAAATAAGTGTGCTTTTGACAGCTTTTATCTGCTTAAAACATAACTCTTCTTCAATAGACCAAAATAATCCACTTTCTTCTGATGGACACCTAACAAGCACACCCACAAGCTCCACTGCAGAAACACTGTAGCTTTTTCCCTTCTGTTTGTTGAATTATACCCCAGATAGGTCAGGTTAACCCAGTGGTGCTTAGCCTTTCACTCTTTTTTTTCACCTTGTAAAAGTGCACGTGTTTTGCTGTATAAAAGCTGGGCCCACCCATACATTTAAAACACAAGCCCAAGTGCCAGAGAGAATCCTGTCCTTCATTTTCCTTCTCTATCACCAGGCAAGCTCTACTCCTCTCGTGTTTTGCATTCCCAAGCACCATGGATTCTCTGACAGCAGCTATCCCAGTGAAGGAGCTCACCTGCCAAACAGGAAACTCAATTTCTAATAATTTCTTTAACAGAAAAAATGGAAAATGTATACAAACACTTTCATTCTTATTTATGCATTTGGAAAATAGCTTGCTCTGTAACACATTCTCCCTTTTTGCCTCATTCCCCCAGTCAGACGATTCTCACATTCAACCCAAAACACAAAATGTCTGGATCTCTAAATACAAAAATCTTTTCCTTTTATCCTTTTGCTATTCATAGAGCCTGTATGCCATGCATACAGATACTATGTGTGCATCCTGCTGTGATCATCACTCTGTCAACTCTATTGAAGAGTTGAATCCCTTTACAGATAAGGCAATATTTGTATTTCCATTTACAAAGATCTTACAATCAAAAAGAAAAAAAAAAAAAAAAAAAAAAAAGCAAATGTACTATCCTACAGACATCCTTCTTATTTCTAATAAACACAGCTGGAAAATGGAAGTCTCCCTTTGTTTTGAAAGGGACTTGATTAAAAATGCAACACTTGTATGTTCTTGTGCGCCCCTCTGCAAACATTTGAAACAGATCACACTATAGTTTCACTGTCTCTGCAACAAAGACCATATGTGCCAAATGATTTTGGCTGCCCCAGATCCCCATGCATACACTGCTGTAGAAAATGTGGAATTTATCTAACAGAAGCTGTATCTATCACTGGGACACCAAAGAATATTCCATGCTGCTCAGTACAAAATGTAGCTCGGGCTCACATATTGCTCAACAAGAAAAGGAACATCTGAATCTCAAAGCCATCACAACCCAAATCAAATTTACTTAATACCTCATGGGTTCTTATTTTAATTTGCCAGACACGTTAATTGACAGCCACAGTGTAGCAGCATATTTAATCTATTTTTACAGATGTTAAGATACAGAGTATCTTTGACTTATAAATTAGTTTGGGACTCATGAATCTCTCTGCCTGCTTTATTCTGACAATTGTTATCAAATGAGGCATTCAGAAAAACTTTATCAGAACTTGGAGGTCATCTTCCAAGGGATATTCCTCAACCTGGAGACAATTCTCCCTGTCCCAGACCCATGGCATGCTTAATGTTCTGTGTAAGCAATAAAACTTATCTCAAAGGTTTTGCAGAGGCTTGCTTAGGATACTAAATCAATATGAGAGAAGTTTTTTGAATTAGTTTTTGTTCCACAGCAGAGTACAGCAAATATGATACACGCGGAAGGCACACTGATTTGGAAATCTTTCCTTATTTGCAAAATAACAAGGAGGAACTTGCAGCTTTCTAAAATTTCATGGAATTGCATAATGGTTAATGCTGGATGGGACCGGGACCACTGGAAATCATCTTATCCATCTTTTTTTGCTCAGTGAGGGACAATCAGAGGCACTAGCCCAAGACCATGTCCAACAGCTTTTGAGTACCTTAAGTGAATGGCAGCCTATGCCAGAGTCCAGTCACCACCACAGTACAAACACTCTCCTTTATGTTCACACTTCCCTGTATGTTCAGATGGCATCTCCTAAGTTTCAGTTTGGACCCACTGTCTCTTGTCATCTCACTAGATACTACTGAAAAGAGCCTGGTTTCACCTTTTTCACATCTTTACATCATCACAAATCCCCACCCTCAAGCTTTCCCTTCTTCAGCCTGATAAGTCCCAGCTCTCGATCTTTCCTCAAGGTTCCTTCATCCCTTAAGTACCTTCATCAGCCTTAGTTGGATTCTCTCCAGCAGTTCCATGTTCCTTGGACTGAGGAGGCGAGGACCGAAGCCAGCACTCAAGATGTGGCCTCCTCCTAACCACAGCTCAGGATACTATTAGCTTTTCTCACCAGGAGGACACATTACTGGCTTATGGTTAACTAGTTATCTACCAGAACCCTTAGGTACTGATGAAAATTTCTTTTTTTATAAGTATTCAATCAATTTTCCCCCAAAATCTTTGGCTTGTTGAACATTTATATTTTGTCTATTACAACTGCTCTATTTTCAGAACAGAAAAGCATTGGTTGGTTCTGTTTTTACACATACCATTGATTTTCTTATATCATGAAATAAGAATCATGCTTGAAATCAAGTTTCTGCTCTGAATATCTGGACTATTAGCTCTGGAATTTGCTATTTTTGTTCATGTATCTCCAATTCATTACTTTGATAATCCTGTTTGAAAAGACCAGTAAAGCAAGACAAGAGGAAAGTCAACAAAAAGCAAAACATTTTGGGGCATTTTTTTGGACCAAACAGTCAAAAAAAGCATTTTTGAAGACAAACTATATTTCTTGAGTTGATATATTAAGCTGTTAATTTCATTTTACTTCTTAACTATGAACATAGAATTTTTCATAATATCGCATTTCTATAAAGGGTATTAAATAGAAGATACTCACATACAGTTATACAAGTAAGTGGCCAATTCACCACTGCAATTGTATGCTTCCCACTTTTAACCTGGCCATATATTTCGACCCTGCTCAGGTGATAACGGCTAGCGGTGATTGTGATGGCTGCATCTGACTTAAGCAGTTAACCATCTGTGGCAGTCATGATGGATACAACTGATCATGATGGCTGCATCCAGCTGAATGTGGATTCATGGGAAGCATTAAAGAATAATACTCAAGAGCTAATTTGAGCTATGCGTTCGCAGTGCTGGTCAATGTCCAAACCAAGTCAAATTTGGAAGAATGTCCAACTGATGCCAAAACTGGAGGAAACTACCATCTGCAATCAGTATGCAAATACGACTATGAATCAATCATCCCACCCCAAAAGAAGTGAGTGGCCCAAGAGCCCATTGAACTCTCCTGCAAGACAGCAGTCTGCATGACAGAACATCTCCTTGAGTAGGGACACTTCTTAAGGTTACACCAGCTTCAGAGATCCCTTGACACCAAGAGATCCTCAGTACTAAGCTTAAGTGTTTGCTAAGCTTTATTTGCTTTGCTAAGTTTATAAATTAGATTGACAGCGCACGTATAATCCTTTAGACATAAACTATTGACCAGGTCTGAGACTAGGCTCATTACATCTTTAATTCAAGGAATTTAGTAAGTCAAGGTATCCACTCATGATTTAGTGGGAGCACTGCCTGGATGAAAATCTTGTTAAGTCACACTTACTTACAATTAATCTGTGTTAAATCACTGCTTTATATCAATAAATATGTTGCTGCTTCTCTCTCATAAGTGTATAAATCTGTTCACGACAATCGGATTTTAAATATTAGTCTCTTGGATAATGTAGCTTCTATCTAAGCAAGTTACTAGACGAGAGTTACTAGCAATCAAATTAATACCATGGTGGGGCACCTCCATCTTGAATGCAGCTCCAGCCAGTACCATGCCACTCCTTTGGGGCGCTAGTTTTCTGTTTTGATCGTTTTTATTTGGAGATGCTTTATGACCGAGTTTGTTCATACTGTGATTTTTTTCTTTTCTTTAAGCATAAGGAAAAAAGCCTCTTTAACTAAACTGTTCTCAGGAGTGGTCCTAAGGACTTGTATGTCAAATTGTACTCTTGGTTTGTCATGGTCAGAATCACCAGACCTGCCCTGGTCATCCAGCTTATGTACTGTGTATTGGCATCTTTACAGGTGAAGCCACTGCCCCACATCTGGCATGCTGTCATTCTTTTGTAACTGGATTTTACTGTTTTACTGTCTTGTCTCCTGGCTGAAAAACACATAGGAGAACAGCAGAAAATTACAGAACCTTAAAGGTAGAAAAAAGCCAGATACTCACACAGTGAAGGAATCAGGGGGAGCTGAGACTCTCCTCAGGTCAGCAGACTGCACTTTATGGATACTATAGGCAGTGGGAAATGAGTGGCCAAGAGAAAGGCAGCACACAGTGTGGACAGACAAGGAAAAAAGCAGGGGAGAGGGGGGGAGAAAAAGAGAGAGAGAGATAGAGGGAGAGAGAGAGAGAAAAAAAGGTTGGGAAGAAAGTGGAAGAGAAGAAAGAGAGACATACAACATTTAAACAGAAACAAAAGGAATGTGTCACATGAAAGTTGAATGAAAATACATGCAGAGCTCCAAGGTCACACTAGGAAGCCAAGAGCAACAGAAGACATGCAAATGGAGAACAATATTTCTACATGACACTTCAAAGCTTTCTGAAAACAAGAGCGAGGAGGACAAATGACAAGCTAGGTAAACAGCTATACAAAGACTGGGAGCCCCAGGATATGTGTTCCACAGGCACTGAAAAATTCAAGGCAGCAGACTTTGGAAGCACGTCCAGAAATGCAAACAAACATCAAAGCCAAGATCTGAATAAATGCAGTTGTCTCCAAACAAAGTCAAAATCTGAATGGATAGAATTGTCTGCAAAGTTTGGTCAACTTCAGTTAATTTTAAGAAAGAAAAATACCCTTACTAGAGATTTTGTATCCACAATGGAAAACTGCTGTCTCCATCCCTCCATAATGTACTTTAGGGAAACATGCATTTTTTATAGTCTCCCAAGACCGACTCTTAGTATTTTTATTTAAATAATCCCTTTGTTTCCTTTAAGTGAATGAAACACTGTTTTATAGATAAACTCTTCCCTCTTCTCTTTTTTATATCACGAAGACTGTTTCTTCCACTCTTCCTGAACTCAAACTAAAAGCCATCTTTTGGGGGTTTGTACAGTGATCATTAACTAAAACCCACTGACTGGAATATTGAATTGTAGTTTCTAATCAGAAGATTATTCCCGGAAAATCACACCACAGTTTCTCTTTTAATTCCAGAAATATTTTGCTTTTATACCACAACACTACATTCTTGGCTTGATCAAGCTCTCATGTTCTCTCTTTCGCATATTAACCATGATCAATAAAGGAGATTCAGGAATTGGAATTTAGCTGCCAAATCTTTAAAGGGAAGGAGATTAGGAATATAATTTACAAAGTGAAGGGCAAGGGGGAGGGGAATGGGAGGGGAGGAAGGGAAGGAAAAGGGAAAGGGGAAGGGTCTGCTAATGTCACTGCAGAAAGATTTGTTTTCACTGGTACATTTTGCAGCCAACGGGGAAAAACAACCAAATAAATCTGCCTTTTTTCCACAGTCCAACTATCTGCCTTGTTTCAATCCACAACTAAATGTCAACAGTATCACCTCATTGTTAATATTCCTTGGACTTTGAAAATTGCTTCTCAATTGAAACACTTTACTGGTTTGTTACTTATCTCTATTGTAGACTTAATGCATTGTAGGATGAGAAAGAGATTATGCCAGCCTTTTAACAGACTCCATTAGAAACAAACTAGAAGAAGCATTCTATGAAGAAAAATTAGTTAACTAAATACATTTGCCAATGGTTTCCTCAGTTCAGACAAAATTTGGCACAGCATGTTGACTTGTTCCCTGATAGTTACTACAGGAAATGGATGCTCCTTCAGTTCAAGTAACTCCACAGTAGAAGATCTCTTCCTTAATTTGATTGCATGGTCAATGTTTTATTTAATTATTTTAAAAAACTAAGAACTTTTACCTTTTCTAAAATTCTGTTAAACTTTACCCTACACCCTGAGAAAGTCAAATTAAGAGATAAAAAACCCTCAGCAGGAAGAAATTTCAACCTCGAATTTTTGTGTAGAAACATAAGGCAACGTCTGTGCAATTATAAGGTATAAAAGCACAATAGTGGGAAAACAGAGGAAAAAAAAAAAGCAGGTCAAACATACAAGCTTTAACTCCTTTTTTCCCCATATACAAGTGTCCTCTCTAGAATTATCTACATGTTTTGAAAGAGAACGACTAGAGTCAGGAAGATGGGCAAGTCTGACAGTCAGAAAAGAATCATTTTTCTAAAGCCCTCATGCTCACAGTGACAGAAGTTTGGAGTTTCTGTTGCCTCTCATCTGCACTAAATATGGGTTCTTCAATTTAAAATACTGTTATTCCCCAGAAATTAAAAGGCATCCACAAAACAAACAACAAGCTCTCTACCCTTTCCAAATCCCTTCTCTTCATAACTCCCAGAACAAGTAAGAATAGGATAAGAAAACAGAATCACGGTGTAAAATTCCTAAAAAATAAAATAGTTTTCCACTTATTACACTGGACTAGATAAAATTTTAAAGAACAATCCCACTGTTCTCCTATCAACACATCAAGGCTGGCAGTAACAGCAGCTCTGAGTTACTGTGACAGCAGATAATTTTAAAAGCACTTTTCTTGCAAGTTGCTCAGGAACAGTTCTCCAACAATTGCAGAGATAGCACCAGACCTACTCACCAACCTCAAACATCTAACATTCAGGTGACAATCTTAAGAAGAAATGTATGTATATATATATATATATATATACACATACACATATATATACATATATATACATGCATATATATATGTATGTATATATATATACACATATATATGTGTGTGTGTGTGTGTATACATATATATAAAGTATAATAATTTCTGGAAGTCTTCAATGGACTGAGAGTTAAGAAGTATAAATACACATTTAATCTAAAGCTTTCTCTTGTGAAATACTACAAATCTGCATCACAGTGAATTAAGTTCATAAAATATTAAATGCCTCCTGGAGTTTAACCTTTAACATTCCATTTACTTTTTGTCACAATAGAATATTCAATTCCTCTCTCATTCTCCTTTGACACTTGTTAGAAATGTACATTCACACATATATAGATATATACACATTATTTCCAACACGTGAAGCTGAAATTATAGTAGTTACCAGATCATCTGTATTTTTCCAAAACACGGGTGTGCACACATATCTTGATCAAATAAGAAGACTCAGATAGCATCAAAACACATTGCAGCATGTTCAAATGAGGTTAAACCAGAAAGAATATCATCTTCACTACTGACATCATTATGACTCTGCATTTCTCTACTACTGTTCAAATTTGGATATCAAAAACCAAGCGTAGCCATGCTGCTTATAAGATCAAATTAGCAGATCAAAGTATCAGGAATTTTGTTTAAAAAAGCAAAATATAAACATTTGTATTAGCTCCCATCAGCATAGGAAGAGATACCTCAGGATTGTTCTCTACTGAATTCCAGATTTCAGAAATGAAGGAGCTGAGGCAGCTGGATGAAATCAGGCATCACTGCACACAGGCAATAGTCTGCTATTCTTCACTACTCAAGAGCAATGGGTATGCCTTATGCATTTTCCTGACAAACAGCAATTGTACATTACAGATATGTGCCTCTACTGAAGCTTAAAGCATTAGTCTCTGAAAGAGAATACCATGTGCTAAACTGAATAGGAAGATGCTGGAAGTAACCAAGGAGGCTTTGATTACATGAACAGATTGACAAACAGAAGATGACATGACACTTCTAAGGGCTGAAGACAAAGTTTGAAGAGAAGCAATGTCTTTCACTGCATGACAAAGACTGAAAACACAGACACCCTTTAAAATACCTGAAGAGGTGTGTGCCTGAGACCTTGCTGACTTTATTATATTAGTCTAATTATATTAGTCTAATGCAAGACATTACCTCTCTTCAAAAAAACTGCTTCACTTATTTCCTGTCACCGTAACAGCTGTAACAGCAAAATACCCAAACTCAGCTCTCCAGAAAAGTGAAATCTTCACTGCATGCTTGGGTGCTTGAACAAACTACGATAACTTGATAACTTCAAGCTTTTAGGCAGTACCCATCTGTATAGCAGACAGATTGTTTTGCATCACTTGAATACTTGGAAACAGCAAAGGCACTTACGATGCCTCATCTTAGCAAAAATAAAGAGCTTGTATATGAGAATTACAGCTCTACAAAAATAAACTTAATTATTTTATTTCATAAGCATTTTCTTAGATTAAATTAAAATGTTGCTTGATACTTAAAAATAAGATTTAACTATGAAAAAGAAAGTTATTTCAGTCTTGTTTTCCTTGCATGTTCCCCATTTCCTGTTATTTTTGCTTTTCTTTGTTCACCCTTTCCACTGCTTGTGCTACCTCCATCTTATGCTATGCATTTTCCTTCCTTCTGACTATATTCCCCTATCTTTTCCCTAATCACTGTTTCCCTAATCCACCAATCCAAGCTTCAGTAGTGCAATCTCCTTCCATTGAGCATGGAAACCAGAGGAAGAGTTACAGTTTTAGCTAATTCCGACAGGACTTTCTAATTTGGGTTTCTGTACTGGAGAACGATTCCCTACCAAGTACAAATATCCCTTTCCATGCCGCCAGACCCCTCTCCTTTAGGAGTCCAAGGCAGCATGTTCCCACAGTTGAAACTGCGAGAGGTCCTGAGTAGTTCTTGGTTGTGGCAGTTTATTAGAGTGTTCGATGGAGACTAAAAATCAGGCTGATAAAGTTCAGAAAACAAATCATAAGAAATTTAAGGGCTAATACCATGTACGTGCAGAGCCAACATAAGCCAAGAGGCACAACACTGAGCCTTCACATACCTCTCTAAATAAATAACTAAAAGATACAAGCCTTCCTAAAAGCAAGGCAGCAGGGAATCCAGAAGGTAAAAGAACAAAAGAAAGCCAGGAAATTATTTACAGTACAGTAGGAAGAAAGTTCAGGATATGTGATTTCTTTTATTTTTTTTTTTTAATGCACTGCAAGTTCAATACATGCAAATTCCATGACTGAATATGCTGCCTCAGACAGGCCTCCTGGCATTAGGATATGCATGCATCCAACTCACTCATTCAACAAAGGCATGGATGTTCTCCTCTTGCTCTTCTGCACCATGTTGGCTTGGTTCCTTAAGGAGATCCGAATGAGTGAGGGAGCCAACCGACAAGGTTCACCATCCACTTGCATGGGGATAGACTTGTACGTTAAAAGCGTCACCTCACGGCACTGATGCAGCCTCTCTCCATGACCACCCACTTGGAGAGCAGCCTTGGGGGAAAAAGAAGTTAAAAGGGAAGGAGAAAGATACCTCAAAACAGACATTTCAGGCAATTTAAAAAATACAAAATGCCAACAATGAGTATCAATCAGCACACGTGTGTAAGGCATTCACATCAAGTGGAGACAGTGGATGTACTTTCATTCAAAAATTGAAAAGCAGGACTTAACATTTCACAAAGAAAACTGGTAGGCAACAAGCAGATGAAATAGGACAGTTACCTGATCATATGCGTCATGTCTCATCAATTTCTATATGTCAAGTATATTTTACACACAAACACAAAATATGTATACACTCACATGCTCTAATGTGTTTCTTCTTAAAGGTTTTGATACATTTTGTTGGTTTGTTTTACACCAACAATAATGCAACTTTTTTTCACCTTTCAAATATTAACCCTAATTTAGTAAATCTGAGAGACAGAAAGATGATTACCCTTTCCTGAACAGAATATAGTCCCTAATGTGAATTAGAGAAATCTAAAATCCCCAGTTATGAGAGTTTACATAGCAATTCAACATCAAGACCAGACAGGCTGAAAAGAGCAAGAAGAATCTTGTTAAAACCAATTAAATACCATGTTCAAGAATAGATTCCAAAGAAATATAACGAGGAGAGCATGGTCAGATTCTTCAAGTTTTAAGCAGACATGTTTGGACAGTAATGTATTTTTATTAATTAGCAATGTAGGAATGTGACTATTAGCTATAATATGAAAAAAAAAAAAATCCGAATGAACAGTTGAAATAAAGTGAAGACCTTACTCTTGCTCTTTGCATCTCATATTACTGGGGAAAAAATGATAATATGACTACTAATAATTATAAATTACTGCTCTTTCTCGGTCTCTGAGACCAAGTGCATCTGAGAGCTGTAAAGAGCAAGTCAAAATTGCATGTTCAAGGGTTACACATGTTCAAGGGTTACATCCACAGCATCACAATCAATGTATGTATACAGATATTCAGTTCTGAACTAAGCTTCCTCTAGGGAGAAACAGCAGCTCAAAGGGCCCTAATTCTTAAAAAAAATCAAATCTAACATCTTCAGGAGGTGAAGTGGCAAAAGTTCCTTCCACAAGATCTACAATGCTAATAGAATTTTTCCTACCTGTGGGTTAATACTCTACTTCATTAGATCAATCAAAAGAGAGGCCATAAAAGAATCTATACTCTGAACCACTTCTAAAGAAACAACCATTGATTCAGATGGCCTTTTACTGACTGTATTTCTCCAAGTATATCTTTAAGGAAAGAAACACCATTTTCAGGGGTATTAAATGAATGCAATAGATCACACAACAAATAAAGTACAAGGTTAGTGAAAACAGGCTTATTAATATTAGCTTTAACCTAGTCCACACAAAAGAGAGCAGAAATGACTTAAGAGTAGGAACTTCAGCATAGAATCATATAATCACCATGGTTGGAAAAGACCTCCAAGATCATCCACTCCAAACGTCCACCTATCACCAATATTTCTTACTAAACCATGTCCCTGAGTGCAACATTTGAATGTTTCCTGAACAGCTACAAGGACAGTGACTCTACCACTGCTCTGGGCAGCCCATTCCAGTGCCTCTCAGGGAAGAAGTATTTCCTAACATCCAATCTGAACCTCCCCTGGTGCAACTTGAGGGGTAATAAAAAAAATACTGACGTATTTTTTTAATCCCAAATGAAAAAGAAAAAAATAATGGTTTTAGAACAGAAGTACAGGTAGTCAAATAGAGCCATTTAAGTGGTTAAGAATAACTTTGCCCTGTTTCACTGCACAGACATTGCCTCCAAAGAATGTTAAGTCCCCATCCCTCAAAATAGGGTAGGCTACATGTCACTTCTACAGCCTGATGGCTGTTGCATCAGTTGCAACAGTTGCAATACATTTCCTTCAAGTTTTGTATCTCTCTGTTGTTCCAAGACAGCTGAAAATACACTCAGTAAATGACTGCATGCTACTTAGATAAGTACTCCTTCTCTAACTTTCAAAAGCAAAAAATTTTCAAAGAATTTTGAAATTAAAAAAAAAAAATTATTTCATTTGTCAAAACAGCTAATTTTTAAGAGAAAAAATACATGCTAGGGAAAATAATTTCATATAATCTTTGACATATGCTTCCAGTAGTGAATATTATTAAAAAAAAATTGAATTTTAATGTCACTAATTGAAATACACAAAAGCTAAAAAGAAATAGCATTAATTATTTGACCATAGAACATTCCCACAGTAATTACATGTCTTCATACTGTTTGATTGACTGTCATAATCTTGCTGTTTAATTTGAGAGCATTTTAAAGCATTGCTAGCTATGGGTGAATTTGTAGTACTTTGCAAAGATTATATTGTTGTTATTAAATGTCACTTCTTTATTTAAAAACTACAGTTTGTCCCTTCATTTAAAACCTAACAGCAGCAGAGCATATTTTGGCTTCAGCTGAATAGAGAGTTATGCTGTTCTTACATTAATGTGGACAAATATCACTGAGTCTGGTCACAACTTCGGGCAGGGTAACACTTGCAGTATACTCACCAGTGAGGCCATGGTAAACCCAATGACTTCAATGTAGCCATCATCATGGCGCTGAGGTTCAAAGTCTCTGTGATCTCCAGGGTTTCCCCAGGGCATTGTGCCAGCACAATACCTACAGAAAATTTGGAAAGCAAGCTTTGAGAAAGTAATTTTCCCTGATGGGTCCTGACTATTAGCCTGACTCTTGGCCTGTTCTGATCTCCTCCAATAGGAACCTAAACAAATGTTTCAGGATTCAGTTGAAGGACAATTAATAGTTACATTGGCAAGGACTGAAGAAAGGGGGAAACTGGTCCCTAATTTCTAAGCTGGTACATCACTCACAAATTTATTCATCATGGTTTTTGGCAGGTTCCTCTACAAGAAAGGAAATGGGAGAAATACCAAACAGGCAACAGAGCAGCAGCATTTTTTTCTCCCCCCTTGGTCTAATCTGCAGATCAGCTGTTGAGCTTCCCTGGCACCTGCAATTTGCCTGTGTGAAAGTTTCTTATCCCCTCTGCTAGGAAGGCAAAGGGCCACAGACGCAGCCTCAGATCTCCATTTCATCTCTCCCTGCTGACTCATAAGCCCTGGTGGTATAAGAATTGCAAAAGGTTACATAGCTTGAGAAGGCAGGGAGAAATGAACAGGAACAGATGCAGCTGTTATGTCTACCTTTCCTACCATTCAAGGGTGGATGTAAAAGCGATCTAAAGATTAACAGAAGAAGGGAGACACAAAATAGAAGCTTGCAGTGAAGGCAATGCAGGACTCCCATTGTTTGGGATTGCATGTGGAACAAAAAGGTCGGCTGTCTAATGCAGTAGACTCCAAAGCGGGGTGCAGAAGACAATCCATTGTGGTGTAGGAAGACAATATATTCCACACTATTAATAAAATTATATTTTAAGCAGTGCTATTTCATCTTTGTCACATCCTCTTTTAACTGCTATTTCTTTTATAAAGTGTATTTCTTTATTTCTTCTTATTTCTTTTATAAAGTTCTTCTATCTCTTTTATAAAGTGTATAATCTACTAGAACACTAACACACAAATAGATAATAAATACACATTTTCATGCTAAAAAAATTTCTTAATTACCAATAGAAGCACACAGTCAAAGGATTTTGGGGACCACTAGTGTAGAGAGCAGGAGAACGACAATTTTTTAAAATATAAACATATTTCTATTTGGAACATCTTCTACTATATTGAGAAAAAGAACATTTCTTTCAACAGGATTTATGTTATTTTCTTGAAAAATACTGATATTTTTGTTTCTCACACTGTTTCTAGTGAAGCAGAAGACGAGGCAGCTGTGCCTGGTGTACTGCCTGGTTTGCAGGTTAGGTGCACAACATCTGGAAGCATGTTTGTTAAAACAATATTTTCTACTAGCTCTGCATCATTGGATACCCTTTTCAAAGGAAAATTTTGCTGCATCCCAGGCTCTGATCCTTTTTTGTGCTGCTAATTAGCAGTATCATAAGCAGCTAGCTCTCAGGAAGGCAGCACAGTAGCAATACACTTCCTGCACATCCACCCAACCCAGAACAAGCTGCAGGTTTGTTTTTCTTTTTTTACTATTAGTAGTGGTAATATTACTTTCTATTTTCTCCAAGCATCTATCTTGAGCTTACCTGGGAATGTTTAAAAACACTATACACTGGAACTTCAGCTCCTGGATCTTTGGAGTCAGGTCTGTACCATCACACTACAAAGCCAAAGTGACAGAGCACAGAGAAATTGCTGAATGGAGCCACAGACAAGAGAAGTGTTGCTGCTTTGTAACAGCTTTCCCAAGACTTTCCTTGGAATGTGTTGCAAATGTCATGCTCAAAACTGAAAAGTAACAGAGCCATTAAACTCTCACCTCGCTCTCTCTGCCTTTCCCCACCTCTTTTCACAGTACAAAAACACAATTTCCTATACTTACCACAACTTTAACGTGCTTGGATAAATCTCTTGAGCTTCTTTGCAAGAAGTCTGAAAAGGCTGCCTAGAACAGAAACGAGAGTAGGAATGGTCATCATTGCCTCCACTCTTTCCAAATTTCTTATCTCACCAGACAGCTCATTACCTAGTGCTATCCTTTTGTTAAACCTATTCTTTCCTGCTTTCAGAAAATATGACTTACGTATATATATCTATTATTTTTAAAGTTATACTTCTCCTTTTGAGAGGTTATGTCCTTTGGAGCCTAATGGTATAAATGCAAATTCTTGCTCACATTTATTGCTGTGTGTCATGTGCCATGAAGGCACACGGGCATGCTGGAAGTCATCCTCTGGTAAGCCATACAGTATGCCATGTACTATCAAATTTGTGTGTCTACTTAAACTGAACTCTAAAATAAAGTATTGTACACATCTCTTCTGAATAAAACAGCATATTCTTTTATTTGCATAAACACATACGATAATATGGAAATAAGTCACTCCAAATAGCTGATCACTGGCTTCTACTACCCATGACCATACATCCAAGACAACTCCTTAAAGCCAAAAAGATGCAGGCTAATACTTGGAGCATTTCTCCAGGAAACTCAGTACAAGTGTGCTGCCCAAACACTGGAAAAACTGGAACTCTTTGCTGAGAGTCTTGTGAGCCAGAAGCAGGGGGAGTAAAACGTGATCAGTGCTATGTCTAAACAAGCACTATAAGACAATTGGCACCCTCAAACAGGCATATGAGTGTCACTGCCAGAAAGAGGACACATGAATTTTAAATTGCAACAGGCAAAATAAATCGGCATTAGCCCCTCGTGTGAGAAAGTGAGAGAGAAGGGATATAGTAAAACATCCAAGCAAGTAACATCACATCATTCTGTAAAATGAATCACATGAACTCACCCCTGCATAAAACATTTTATTTCTAAATCGGCTGTTGAATTTCTCTGGATTTGCTTCTGTGGAAGGACACAAAGGAAAAACATGAGCACCCAAATAAACTGAGCAGATTCCATTGTACCTTCAGATTCATTCCTGCAGAGCTTTTATACACACCACTCAAATATGAAAAATATGAACATTAACACTTTTTTTTTTTTTTTTTTTTTTTAGTTCCTGCATCCGTGCCATTATCTGCTACCAGATTTCAAACACTGATATTCAATTCTTCCCCTTTCCTGTATAATGAAAGGAGATGGAAATATGAGCAAAAAAGTAACAATAATACAATTTGTTTATTTACCATCATTCAGACGACTTTTCTCCTTACCATTTGTGAGGCTTCCAACTCCACCAACATACATCATATTTCTTTAAGAGTTATTAGAAACTCACTAAACATTAGTTCTGCTTCAAAGTATGCATTAAGGTGAAAAAACATCCTGATGCATCACAAAATGGAAATCTAGAAGGTATGCTGGAATTGACATCTCTACCCAAATATCCATGCAGTAAACTATAAAAGGTTATTTTAAATCTATTTAGAGAGATGCTTCATTTTGATTAGACTCAAAATGACACAGAACTTTAATAGTCCAGTAGTAAGGCCCATGCAACACTTAATTATTCTCCTCATTAAAATAAATGCTTGTTGGTTTATTTTTCTTATCTTGAGGATTTCTGGTTTTCCACTGCCAACCATTAAATCTTATTATATTGCTCTGTCCATTAGATTTAAAGGACCTCAACCATCAGATATCTTCTCCCTGAGTAAATACTTATGGGTGGTGATTAAATTACCTCTTAATATTCTCTCCAATAACCTAAATGGAGTTCCTTTGATCTCCCAGCATAACGTTTCTCAGAATACAAATCATTTTTGTGCCTCCATGGGGACTGCTATCCTAGTCTGCAGCATCCAGAGATCTAAGAAACGGTCCTTCTGATACTGTATTCATTGATAGCACAGTGAATCACCTATTCTTGCTCAGTGATCCTCTAGCAAAACCATCCAAGCGCTGGCCCAGTTCTTCTGGCTAAAGCATCACATTGTTGTAAACACTTCCACATTACTTCTTCTCAAAAACCACTTGAAACAACTCATCTAGTTTTAAGTCACTACATCTCATAATATAATGCTCCACTTCAAAAGAATGAGCTACTTCATTTTCTGTGTGATTGTTTACCCACCTTTTTTATCACTCTTTTGTTGCGCGGCATGGGTGAGCCTAGCATACATACAGGGTCACCTTTTCTTAATACTATTAATTTAATTGCTAAGTAAACCTCATCTTTTATTCACTTACTGAGCTGACAGCTCTTCACAGAAAGTCTCAGAACCCCATGCTACAAAGTGGGTGAGTCCTGAAGGCTCAAATAAGTGCCCATGGTTCACGTTCAGTGATGTGGAAATCCTTGATGGCAAAAGCCACCAGGGTGCTGGCTGCCACACGGATCTTGTGACAAACACTGACCTGAACAAAAGCCCCAGTTTGGAATCAGCTAAGCAAGAAGAAGCCTTTCTGTGGTCAGGGACTTAGCAGTCTTTCAAGATACCAAACCGCTCCTACATCTGACATGGCAGATGAGCAGGTGTAGGGAGGAAACACTCTTTCTACTATGTGGAATAGAGCTTAAATTTGACTAGAATGCAATTTTGATTGTAGAAGTAAATCACTGACTGCATATCCAAGGCTCACTCCATCCTCAACCTTCTCAAGCTCACATCAACAAGAGACAAAGTGCATATTCCCTGCTCTACCAGAGCATAAACATTATGAAAGGAGAAACTGTGACCTCTAGAAAGATTTTCTACCAAGAAAGCTTCCTGAAGGAGAGCTAAATGCACTGGGCTTGGAGCCAGCCCTCAAGTCTCAATCTCATTAGTCACAAGAAAAGTGCAGAGGTTGCCAGGGAAAAGGCCACATTCACACAGAGGTTCCTCTGAGACACTGCAATTACTGTTTAGTTAAAATATAACAATTGAGCAATTTCCACAGCATAAATGGCCTGATACAGTGAGAATTCAAATCAATCTAATTTATTTTGGATTCCCTTCGTGGGGGTCTAAAAGAATACTTCTGTTTTTTTATGGTGTTGGGGAGAGAGAATGTTCATTGAATGCTTTTTGTATGCTTTTTTTTTTTTTTTTTTTTTTTTTAATTAAGAACAAAAATGTGTGATTTTAATAGCCCCACATAAACTACATACATACAACTAGTTCTCTTACTGGGTCAGGTGCAACGGTCATGCTAGTGCTACAGGTTTTGCTCAAATCTTCTAGAGTTTATCTGGATTTTTATCAGTTGTAGAAGATATCATAATCTGTTCTGCTTTACTTAATTCCACATGAAACACAATAAAACCCATGCATCAGCAACAAAAATATAAGCTTTTCTCTCCTAAAACATTGAAAAGTGACTTTGTATCTGTTAGCATTTGAGTTGATAGGAAACACCAACAGAATGACTTGTAAGAGCAGACATTTATACTACAAAAAGCTCTCCTAGCCACATAACCACTCAAAGACAGACAGCTTGCACTGCCAAGTATTTTTTCACCAATGTAAATTTTTAAAACACTGGCATCTCTGGAATAATATTCATTCTTTATAGGGTACCATAACTTCATTATTAAGTAATGCCTCCATTAAGTGAGAAAGTAGCCAAGCACAGTATATTCACAGTCACATTAGCAATGCATGGCAATATACATTCATAAAAAAATAAATGCATACAGCTGTCATCATTTCATTTCTACACCCTTTTGTGGCCCCTCGTTATTATTCTTGAAGCTTGAAGCAGTCTTAAACATTATAAAATATGCATTAGCTCATTCCATCATGCACTCTGCTCTTTATTTAATATGGCATTCAGATGCCATCTTTTCATTTTGCGATGACACTTTGATAATATGAAAATGAAGATAAGGGAGGCTGCCATTCAGAAGAAAAGCATTCTTATGAAGCTGAAATGACCAAAAAGTGAACACAAGCAATTGGAGAAGGTCTGTTTACACAGGCATGCTTGCCTAAACCACACAAATCTTCACAGTTCACATCACTCCAAAGTCACACTTGGGTTGAGTGGTATAACTGCCATCAGCAAGGGGACAAGCAGGAAGCTTCAACAGCTCAAATTGCTGACAGTCTGTGGACTTCATTAAAGCCTTTCATTTCCAGAGATACGTTCTGGGTCTGTACCAAGTCCAATGACATTATGTTATATTCATCCATAGGAAACAGCCGTTTGGTTTGAGAACGCAGTTATCCTTCTGCAACTCTGCTTCTCTCACAGCCTCACAGATCTTCTCCTCCCTCCACTTTCACACTGTTGGGAAAACTTGCACCTGAATTACGTTTGTACTTTCTACTCTTACACTGACACTTGTGCCAGTAAATCTCCTTTATGTTTGGACCAGGTTTCACTACAGAAGGTCAAAAACTTTGAAAAGCTCCCATTTTAGCTCTTTTCTTCCAGTGGATTCCATTTTTTCTTGTATTTTCTTTTTCTTTTTGAAATTACCAAATCTCTTGGAAATTCACTATAAAACTGATACAATTGCTTTCTTCCTACTTGTGGTTTGTGTGTTCTAGCAATCTTCCTGAATTATAAGAATTCAGAAAAGGGCATTAAATCCAAATCTATTCGTAATTTATAAAATAATTACGCAAGGCTAAGGAAGTAAAACACTCCTCTTACCTCTGGATTCGTGGAACTCCAGTGTAACATGTGCATCAAACCCAAGGCTGAAGTAATTATTGAAGACATTGAGCGGAAGCTATAATTAGATAATAGAAAGACATGTAAAAGCAGCACAGATTAAATATTCCATGCTACACCAGGAATTAACTATTTTAAATTTGGCACCTCCTGAAAGCCTAAAAAGAAAATGGGAAGTGTATGTAAGAAGTTGTTCTTCTAAGAAGGCTAGTAATAGCTTGTGGGAGATGCTCCATACAAAAGATAAAGAATGCAAACACATTTACTGAGCTTTATGATCATAGAAGTATCTTTGCAAACGTATTATAAAGTTCCTCATTTACTTTCTCATTGAGATTTTCCAGAGCATTTCTCCACTTAACATGTCAATATATAGGTTTTCCTAATTGCTTGGCACTTCAAGCTCAGCATGATGAATAAAACTCAAGCTGTGTTTTTCTTGCTTAATATATAACCAGGAGCAATGCAAGTGCCAGACAAGAAGCCCTAATTTTATTGAGGATGCATGAGATAGCAAAGCACACATCTGGCCTCTTCATCATTATACTGGCCCAGCAGAGCTGTACAGAGAGAAGAGTAGCATCCAATAAATAAGCTGGAAATTCTAACTGAAAAGAGGAAATTGGTGCATAAAAATACAATTTTTTTTTTAAATGTCAGTGACAGATTCAACATCACCTGCCCTATAACTCATCAATGTATATGTGATCCCTTCACACAGATTTTCCCAATCTTAAACTCTCAAGAGAGATGATCTCACTAATGGAGACTCACAGACAAAGATGTTAAATCCAAAGATACACTATTCTTAGCTGTAAAGAAGGGAACAGTTAGTATTTACCAGCAGAATCTTAAGTAATATTTAAATTATCTGTATGTTTTTAGATGTGTCTCAAATTTAGGAATGAATAGTGGTCACTGGGTTCCTTCTTCTGCCACCCTTAATTAAATGGAGGGAAAACAATGAGATGCCATGGATTTTTACCAGGATTTGGTTACTGAGACAAATGCTCAAAGTCTGAGTTACAAACAACAAATAACATAGCCAATACATACTAAGGTTCACGTGCCCCCGGACACATTGGAGAATAATAGGAAAAGATGCAATAAGAAATTGAAAAGGTTTTAGAGCTTCAGCACTCACACCTCTCATAGAAGAGAGAAGAGCAAAAATGCTCTTAATTATACTATAGTTTCCCTAGGGAAAAAAAGGCTCTAACCTTACGTGACCCATCTTCCAGCTCATCCTGTGGCAAATCTGGGTTGCGCTCAACCTGGAGATTCCATCGATCCAGCTGGACAATGGTCCCATCTTCTACATGACACAAGATCTTGGACACAGGCTCATCTGTGTAACCCTGGCAGCAGAATGAGTGTCACCAAAGTATCAGCCGTGGATAGCCAAAGAAAAGCAAATCATTCACCAATTAACTGGAAAATCTCCTTCCTTTCATGCAGATCTAAAACAGCAGATCAAACGTTCTTAAGAACATGCCAAATTATTGCTAGATTTTGATATAAGAAACAGTCAGATCAACTATTACTTAAGAACACAAGTTTTAGACAGGTGTGGTAAGACTAAGAGAGGAATTCAAAGCATATTTGCCTTTCATGAAATAAATCCAGTGCTGTAGTCAACGAAAACTACAGAGAAATAAAGTTCAAATAATACTTAAGTTATAAGTTCACATATAATTCTCACTACTTGGCCCGAAATACCAGACAGATACAGCACTTTTTTATTACAACATTTACATTACTAATAATTCAAAACATGAAACTGGAAACTGAAATAAGCTGTTGTGTCCATGTGAAGCAGACCTTGGGTAAAGCCCCATCAGCTATTTTAGCCAAAAAGAAGTTTTATGCTACTACACCACTAAATCAGAGCAGCAAGTTGAGGACCCACATGTAAGAGTAACCCCAGTCAGTGCTTACCCCACCCCAGTTGAGGGTGCGGGCAAGGTCATTCCCAGTGCCAAGTGGAAGGACAGCCACAGGAGGCTGGGGAGTGAGTTGCAGCTCATCTAGGATAGAGAGGATCCAGCCAACCTATAAAACCAGAAAAATGAGAAACTGTTGGTAAGGAAATTTAAAGGGAAGGAATGGAGAAGAAAGGCATGTTTTGACTATATTGCCGTCACAGAAAAGAACAAGTCAAAAAATAAAGAAATAAATAAATTAGAAAAGAAAAAACAATATATACAAAAATTCTACAGTTGCCCCATCTGAGATTTTTCCTCCCAGAGAACTGAAGAGTCTTCATGGAGCTCCTGTATAAAGAGCAGGAATAGGACACAAATTCTGTCTATTGTTAATAGCACACCAAGATCCCAAAGAAAGGGAGCGAAAAAGTTTCTGCCTAAAAAACTGTTCTGAAAAAGATGCTGTGTTTAGATTAGTTTAAAAAAAAAAATTAAAAATAAAAATTAAAAATTGGTGAGAATAATACAGACAGCTTAAGATTAAAATGTTGAATCACTCTTATACTAAAGAGGAAAAGATGCAAGAGGTACTTTAGAAAAGCATGTTCTGAAACACGGAGTCCAGATCAAGTCAAGTAGAGACACACCCACAGGTCTCCCAATACCCAGACACTTTAGAGCTGAATTGTTATGCCCTGAGCAAAGCAGATATATAGAATTATACATACAGGGCTAGAATAAAAGACTATAATACTCAGGGCTGAAGACTGTGCTTTGGGAAAATGAACATGGATCTTTTGCACCACAAGCGATTGATTGAGAGCTGGATCTTCCTCTCTCTCTCATTCTCTCTCTACTCCAGACCACATAAAATTTTTCAAAAGGAATCTGACATAGGAACAAATTAATGTAAAATATTTTACTTGTATTAAAAAGCACTTTCCAACAGGAAAAGGAGTATTGCTGAAAATATTCTCAAAATTTATATGCCTGAAACTCTTGCTATAAGAAAATAGCACTATTAGATTATTTCTCAACTTGAAAAAAAAAAACAAAAAACTATGAAAATGTCATGCATTTTGAATAATTTATTTTAGAAATACAAATATAAATTAGCATACAAATAAGAAAATAATGTCTATTTTTTTCTGATGTCAGTGTTCATAGATTGTATCTTCACTAATATTATGAGTTTTTAAATAAGACATAGAACTGAATGACAGATTCCACCTGGACAGGACTTTTCCACTCTCATCTAATACTTCTGTGATTTCAGGTAGATTCTTAGCCCAAACTGAAATGAAACTGGGCTTCAAGAAAACAAAACCTAGGTATTTGGTACTGCAACTTGAATTGGAAGTACTGGAGAGGGGGGTGGTCTGATAGAGGATGAGAAAAAGCCAACAACCACCACATCTGATATTCTGGAATAAGTCTCTCCCCACGTCTCTTCATGGAAAAATTAATTTTATATAAATATTATTTATTAAACAGTTACTGATCATAACTCATTGTCCAATTATTCAAGTGTCTATGTGGGATGTTATCTCACATCACAGATCATTGTCCAACAGTGACGTGAATAACTAAAAACTTTCATGAACCTGGATGTTACCAAAAGTATTTAAGCCTTTCATAGGTCCTATGATATGACTAAATAAAGTCCTTAAGGGATTGTCAGAGATAAGTCATCATCTAATTTTTGTAAGCTAGTCCTCTGGTATTGTGAACTGGAAGACAGGGAAAGGAGTCCCAATAATTCCCACATGGCCAAGACTCGTTAAAGAGTCCTTTGTCTTTGCCATTGACTTAATCTATACATTTGTGCATTAGCTTGCTACTGGGGCAGGTAGCCTTACAAAATACCAACAAGTTTTGTAAATGCTTTTAACTTTTTAATCAAAATCTCAAATTGCTCATGTACACTTGCAAAACTGCTCTTTGAGGTCATTTCTACACCTTACAGAGTCAAAGATGCTATTTCATTAAAGGATGATAAAGACTGTCATTTCCCTGTAAAAAAGAAGTCTCCTGACTGCTTTGAAAACAAAGTTTTCTTCTTATACCCAGAAAAGTAACAGCAAACAGCAGTGATGGAAAAGTTGCAATCAGTTCTGACTCACCTCAATAATGCAAGATAACATCTGGTCTCACTGAATATTCACTAAGTCCATTTGAGTCAGATTTCTCATTTCTAGATGTAATGGCTTTGGGAATAGCTAGATATTAATTTGCTTCAAACTGAGCAGCAGCGAATGTAATAGTAAAGTGCTGCTCTTACCAATGAGAAGGTGCTGCCCCCTGTTGCTTTCACTGCTCAGCAAACAAAGAAACAGAGGATGCTAGGGCTCAATGTGCTTGCATTTATTTCTATTTTAACATTTTTATAATGAAGATCTTTCTCCTAGGAAAATACTGGCTTCCTCAGACAGAAGCTTCAAACATTTCCAGAAACAGATTGAAAACATCTATTTTTTGATGCTTTTTTGAAAACATCTATTTTTTGCTGAAGTAATACCTCACAAGTTTCTCAATGATTGTTCTGAATTCCATAAGAGTAATATTTATTGCCCCAAGTACCAGCAAGATGGTAATCAGATCATGTTGTTTCTTTTGTCTTGCAGGGGAAAGCACTAGTATTAATGACCTCTACATCCAGAGTTTCAGAAGTGCTCACAAAAGCAGATAGGAGCTGAGAGTGTGTTCAGTTCACTTAAAAAATAATAATAATTAAAAAATAAATAAAAGCCTGGTAGTGTGATGACTATGTACTTCTATACATCCTGGCCAGCCATTGCACCTTGCAGCTACTATAGTTGCAAGTATTACCAAAAGAATGTTTGGGGAACTGAGCTACCTGGAGTCTAAAGGTCAGCTTTGTAACTGTTTCAGCACTCAGTGGTACAGGGTGAGAATTACTGTACTCTTCAGAACAGGCAAGAGCAAAGCAGTTGTAATTCATTCACTCTTGGCCTCCAAGCCCCAAACTGTAAAGCCTGCCTCCATCTGAAGGTGTCCACGTCTTCTGAAGATCTGACACTACTCCCTTCTCCAATTCAATTGCAAAGAAAGTACTGAATCTGGAGATCAGTCACAACACAGGCAAGTAGCATGACAGCTTCCTCACAGTGGATTTGTAAAGAGGGTGAGGAAACTAGAGACATTTGATATTTGACTGTACTCAGGCATAGTGGAGACAATAGCAGAGAGGAGTAGAAATTAAGATTAAATGACCCCCAGGCACTGATTTAACCTGCTAGACCCTCAGATCTGTGAAAAATAGTAAGAGGAGGCTGAAAACGTTTGTCTTTATTTTTTAAGCTATACTAAATCTACTCATAAAGCAGATAGGATCTAGGACATTAGCACATAAGAATACGGTCCCATCAATAAGCAGGCCAATCCACATAGAAAAGAAAAATGAAAAGATTTCTTAAGAATAAGGTAGGCTATCAGGTTCTATAGGCATCACAAAGTGGGAAACCTATGTAGTGAGCAATTTCAACTCTTGGCAATGACCAGAGGGCTGCCAGGCACCAGTCACCTACCGTTCCATCCCCACCACAGGCCAGGATCCGCAGGTTTGGCACTTTTCTGTACAGCTCCAGCCTGGCCAGGGGAGGGAAAAGCGAAAAATAATTTTGAAAAAGTCAGTATAGCAATGAAGGTAGTTAATATGCAAGTGATAGTTTAACCATCATTTATTTCTCTCTAAATATTCATTACTGTTGATGCAGGATGGAGGAGGAAAATTTAAAAAATGAAATGGAGCTTTCCTTAACAGTTAGACAGCCCCTCCTGAGAAGTGTTTTGTCTGTTTAACATGGGAACATGTAATCTGAAAAGCCAGATTCTCATTCTTTCTCTGGAGATGACAAAGTCTTCTATTTTCCTCTTATCCTAAGGCAAACAAACGTAAACACTGAAGCTTTAAACCAAATGAAGTGTTTCTCATCATTGTTTCTGAACCGCTGTTTCTGAAGTGTGTAGAGCAAGACAGCTCCTTCAACAAAAAATACAAACTTGTATTTTTTAATACCACGGAAGGCAGTAACACCTAACGAAACTCTCTGGATATCTGATCTAAGATACAAACAGCAGAGCCAAAAAAATGCCTGTTCCATCAGTTGCATGAAAGAGAGGCATAATAAGACATCTCCCAGTGGAGGAGATACATTCCCATACTGAGACCTGGTTTACCAAGGATCTAATTCAACCTTCAATCTGTTACACAGCTCTGAAAACCATCCATTTACTTTTAAGTTTCTATACATCATTAGGAGAGTAGCGGGTGTTTCAGTAGGAAAAACATGTTTGGGTGCCCTAGAAGCATGAATAGAAAATACTTGGACCATACTTATACAGGTAAACATTTGACTTTAAATTATTACCATCTTTCTGTACTAATGTCAAAGGAGCACTGAGCAGACAATTAAGTAAAGCAAATATCCCTACCTCAAATACCACAGAAGCAAAGTTTCTTTACTCTTAGCAGTGAGAATCATCCCTCTAAAGGCAGGTTCTCTCTCCTTCAGGAAGCACTCACCCTGCAATAACTGCCTAGTTAATGAGTGTCCGTTACTCAGCATGCAAAGACAGCTGCATGCTGCAGTCACACATGGAAATCTAAAGGTAGCTTCACTCCATTAAAGATCAGCCACCCGGGAATGGTCAAGCATTGTAGGATCTGCAGTCCATGGGCTCTACTGAGATTTAGGCATAAGGTACTGATCAATGAACTCCTTGTTTTGACTATGCGAATCCGATCACCTATGTAATAGCTTTCAGTCACTGTTTTCCTATAATGTGATTCTATACCTAAGAAAGGCCTATTATTTTCTTTTTCTCTGCTTACATCACTTGCTGTGAGTCCTCCCCACAGTCACATAATAAAAGAAACAAACGAAAAAAATTCTGACCAATAGAGGGTGCTCCTTAGTAAATGTAAAAGATTATATCTGAAAGCAGCCATACCTTTCATATGTCTAGTTTAGTGCTAGTGGTGGCAATGGCGATGAGGAGACGGTCGGACTAGATGATCTCATAGGTCGTTTCCAACCTTGTGATTCTATGATTCTATGATTTGATCTATGTATTCATAGAGAGCATAGAACCCATTCCCATCTTACTTTACATGAACTGCTTATCTCAGGAATATGTATCACTCAGAATACCATAAATCTCAAAAGATTTCTATCTCAACTCCAGATCAAAACAGATTCAGTGCTGAGACCAGACCACATTTCTCAGGGTTTCATCAAGCCAGGGCTCAAAAATCTCCACATACAAAGAGAATCCAATCTAATGGGTAACTGTCCTAGAGTGAAAAAGTTTTACATCTATTTAGATGTATTTATTTACATCTTTTTTTATAAAAAAAAGGTTTTTTTACATCTATTCAGAACTTCTCTCATTTCTACTCTCTCTTTGGACATTTTGCCCACTGTTTCTTGCTCCTCTTGCTATGCTGCTGTAAAGGGTCAAACTGTCTTTTCAGCAACATCCCCAGTAGGTATCCAAAGCTGCTGCCCAAGCCTGCTCTTCTCAATACACGTGCTTAAGATCTTATCTGAACATGCAGAGGCATTTACATAGGCTTATCTATATGCTAAAACTTTGATTCTGTATCACAATTTGAATCTTTGAAAACCCAAATCTATCAAAATGATTAGTCTACCAACCTATCCAAGCCAGATGTTTCTCTGCTATCCTAATACAAAAACAGAGCTGAATGCCTGAAAACTTACGCATCTTTTGGCCCTTCCTGAGAGAGATCAAAGACCTGGCGTGGATTCAAATACCACATAAACATTTGGAGAACCTTGGTGCCCTGGGAAAAGAGAAAAATCAAAAAAGGGAAATTATGAATAGCATAATGATTATTAAAAATAATAGTGTTCATATTTGGACTGCTTTTCTTCCCTTTATGCTTTATAATGCAAACACAAGCCAAGAAAAAAATCAAAATAAAAAGTGTTGCAGCCAATGATAGCTCTATAAAATAGTGACTCAGAAATCCATGCAGTGTGCACATGTGTGCTTATAAATTGAATTGAAAAATACAGATCATTAATGGTATAAGAGTAGGCACTTAGGGTCAGACAAAGGTTTTTCTCCCACAGAAACCTGTTCTCTCATCACCTGCAACAAGAAAGATCTGTAATCCCACACATCCTCAGACTGTTATCTGTGACACCAATAAGCTCAAGAATTTTGTGGGCAAAATTTGTGGGTCACAGTGAAGAGTGTCTTGCCCAACATCCATGTAACGCTGCTGCTTTGACCTCCAAAACCATCATCACAAATATTACTATGAGCCTTTACTGCCCTGAGAAGCAGCATCCAAGGACTCCATGGGCTGCAGCTGCACCACTCGCTCAGTGCAGGTTGGTCAACACGTAAAATTACATCATATTTAGCATAAAATAAGTCTAGAACTTCACTAGGAATCTAAATTTCCCACGGAAAAATGAGGTCTTCTGAAAATCTCCAAACTACCATTTCAGGTTCCTATCAAAAATCTGAAGATATGAAGGCCGAATCTCAAGTATTTAAATATCCTTTCTTCCACTTCAGTGGAATTAGAGATATAAAGGACATTCAACTGCAAGCATCTATTCTAGGAGACTCTAATACAGTCACATAGAGCTCCTCTCACTCGTGACTGACTAAAAACTATTCTTATTTGCAGAAAACAGTTATTAAGCTTAAACTTTGTTACCTGGATCCATATTATGACCTTACCTGGTTCCCTCCACTTTTTGGATTTACAAAAACCAACAGTGGTTTCATGAGTGGAGAGGAAATAGGCTTTATCACAAATGGTCGACCTTTGTTATCCTGGGAAAACACAGCAAGAAGCAACGTTAGTAAAAGTTAGGAAAAGGGTAGATTTCACTGGCATATCACACATAGAAAACCCAACATAGCTCTGACAAAACTACCTTGGATATTAGAAACAGTGCAGCCATGATAACATGATGCTCAGCTGAGACTAAATTCATGCAGCTGAGAAAATTACATAAGAAAATAAGAAGGAAAAAACTGTTCCAGGTCAGCCCCCAATTTTTTTTTTTTTTTTTACTTTATATTCTTTCCCAAAAAGAAATTATTCATACAGTTCTAATAACATGTCAGATATAGTGCTATTTCTAATATGAATTATATTTTTTTCCAATAGAAAATGGAATGAAATAAACTACTTACTTCCTGACTCCCATTTAACAGACAAATTGAACCAGTGTTTAGTTGCAGATTATCTGCTCCTATATTCTTGGTGTTGATGGCCCTACTTCTTTGAACAGCTTTTATTTGTATTATGTGATTCAAATATTTCTCGTTGCAGAATCACAGAACTGTAGGGGCTGGAAGGGACCTCTAGAAATCATCAAGTCCAACCCGTCTGCCAAAGCAGACTCCCTAGACCAGGTTGCAAAAGTAGGCATCCAGGCAGGTCTGGAAAGTCTCCATAGAAGGAGACTCCACCACCTCCGTGGGCAGCCTGTTCCAGTGCTCCACCACTCTCACTGTGAAGAAGTTCTTACGCACATTTTTGCAAAACTTCCTATGCTTTAGTTTGTGTCATTTCCCCTTGTCCTATCACTATGCACCACTGAAAAGAATCTGGCCTCATCCCTTTGCCTCCTGCACCTTAGATATTTTTATTAAGTCAATGAGAAATATATCTGCCTCCCAGCTTCTCTGTATCTGTAGTACATTGAAGAGCCCCGTAATGAGGACACTCTCCTGGGCCAAGGCAAACACAGATTGAAGTTTCTGGTCTGCAGTTACCCAATGCCCAAGTGAGGATCTTACCCACAGAGCTCTATCTGGGCAGAGGTAAGTCTCCATCCACCTCTCCCCTTAAGGCTGTCATTCAGTATACCACTTATACAGTAGATAAGAGCTGGAAACAAAGTCTTCTATAATCTACATAGTAAACCTAAACATAGGACCAAATATCCCCAACAGGAGATCTCCCAAGGCAGACTCTCAAAGCAGACATTCAAGTCAGCTCCATATTCAGACTCTTGCAGTCAACACTCAGAAACCACTTTCACATTCCTGCTCTGCCTAGTTGAAACCAAGTGTTTGAGCTGAGTCTTTTACACCCCAAGGGAATACTGTTTCATTAGGATGGTATGCTGCTGCTTGAAAAAAAATCAACTCAGCAAACGACACTTCCCATACAAGTTTTTATCAAAAGTAATATTTTCTCGCAACTTCAATAACACGGAGTTTTCCAGCAAAAAAAAAAAAATATATATATATATGTATATATATATATCTCAAAAACACAGTAAATGGAACTTTAAAATCTGCATTTATACATTCAAACAAAAGTAAACTTGTTTTCAAAGCTCTTAAATACCTACATCGTTGCCTCTTTTGCTGGCTTTTCTTTTAAAAGACGTCCTCTTCTTTCGCCGTGTTGAAGTCTTTAATGAGTTCTACATAAAAAAAAAATAAAGAAAAAAGAATACATGAAAAGCAAAACAAAATTTGGAAGACAGGCACAGACAGAGCCTCTTTATGAAGCTCTTCCATGCATGTCCACTTGGAGAATGATAAGAGTATCTGGCACATGCTCAAGATTTAAATCACATGCGCTGCATGCTTTACACTTCCACACCACCGTTTATGGAGAAAGCCACACACGGAGACCAGACTGGTGCTTTGGAACTGGAAACTTTCCCACGCTGTGAGGGGGAAAAAAGATCAGATGCTCCCATAGACTCACATAACACCACATGTTGTACCTGCCAACCCTCCCAATAGGGGTAGGAGACGCCCGTTTCCCCTTCGGGGCTCCAGTCTCCTGCCCAATCAGTCTCGTCTCCTGGTATGGAGACCCCCTGCATAAAGATGTAATAAAAAACATGATAAATGAGATATTTTTCATGTTTTTTTAGGAAAGAAAACAACAAGTTTTAGCTCTGGCAACCATTATGACTCAATATAACATAGGCCACCACGGCATATGAGGCTGGCACTGCAGAGTGAGTTCCAGCCCTATCAAGAAGCTTGTGTAATCATCCGATGAGGAACAATGTGAACTGTTAGTAATTAAGGAATCAAGCTTTTTCCCAGTTGTTTGCTTTTTCAATAGCAACACTAAACTACAGAAGAAAATGCAAAACTTCTTGTATTTTTGCAGAACCTAAAAAATATGCATGAAAACTATTCTTCAGGCAGGCAATAGCCTAGTTACTAACACCGAACCGTAAAGGTCTTCCGATGTGATAAAAACATATCAAAAAGGGGATATAATTTTTTTTCCCTTGATATTTAATGCCTGAAATCGTATCCACAAGAAATACTTAGTCTATGATTGAGATTTTGTATTACAGGAAATACACAGGAAATTAGAAGAAAGTTAATTGATTTTTTTCTGGCTTCAAGATGGGAGCAAGATCCACCCAGCTCATCCAAAAGGTCATTTCTGTCATAATGCTATTCAAAAGTGTGTCATTAATGAGAATAAGTTAATGATCAGAGATCACCAAGTCTATAAGCAATGATAACTGTCCCTACTTAATTCTGCTCACTAACAAGTAATACTATTACTTGGAGAACAGTTACTAGAGTCTCTTGATTACCTAACAACCGCATTCAGAATTCCAAAACTTTGATCCAACACATCAGATACAAAATTCAGATTTTCCTGACTTCTCAGAAATGTGGAAAACTGTAACAGCAATCTAACTCAAATATCTGAAGAAACTATTATCTCCTTTTGAACCCAGACCAAGAGAGATTTGCTGTATAGCAGAGCCACAAACTTATATCACCTCCCAACATTCCTTGTGGACCATTATATATTTATGCCTTGTTGCTTACTGAAAATACTGAAGACAATGTGGCTCAGTAGAGCAATGCCAAGGCACTTGCCCTATTAGGGCACAGTTGGAGAAAATGTCTAAGGAGATGTTCTTATTCTTCCCTACTCTGATACATAAAAAGTGATCTTGAAAGCATGATAAATCACAAAGACTGTGCTGACAACAGAAGTGAATGAGTAGTCTCAGCTTCACAGACTTTCACTGCCCTACTTTAGGAGCCAGACTGAGGGTAGACAGAAGTCTTTATATCAGTATAAAGGCACAGCAATTGCCCTCAAAGCTCCAGCAATCAACTGCAAGCAGTGGGGTTCTTGGCCTGTTTTCTCAGCTGCTTTCACAGGTGTGGGGAAAACAAGATAGATTGAGATCCAGCCTATCTGCAGATGTCTGCCACCTATCTGACAAAAGCTCACGGACATACTGAGACTTTTCCTTGGGCTCTAGTCTCCCTAGGTGTAAAATTGAAGATACTTATCCTATCGGTAACATGCAGTGAAGTCTTCTGGCAAATCACAGCCAGTAACTCAAGTTCAATATTATATTAGGATAGTATTTAACTGTATCACCTGAAGAAGGACTGTACTTATTATTCTACTTCCTCAGTGGATGGACCTAAGCCAGTGAAATTATTTTGGAAAAAGAAAATACTGCCTAATTTAAAGAATAATAATAATCAATTGAAGACCGTTTAAGTGTAGTTGTTATTAAATCCCATTATAGCATGGCTCCTTTCTTGCCTATGAATGGGGTGGGAAGAGGCATATGAGCGTGTTAGTGAAAGAGTTTCAGCCTAAGCCTCCACCATAACCTTTTTTCCTTAATTTCTACCCTCAGGAAGGCAATATAATATGCTATGTCACAACTATGTTATTTCACCTTTTTTCTTTTAAAGCATACTTACATCTGTAATGTTAAGGCAACCTAAATCTTTGCTACAATGATGCACATCTACAGCAGATGGAAGGCAAAAAAGCTGATTAAACATACGCAAGTTCTCCTTGCAAACATGCAGAAGAATAACAGACAGAAATAATCATCAGTCTTTGCACATGAAAGTGAAGAAATGACTGCGTATTACCTTGTCCACAAAACAAGGTGATGAGTATTTTTACAAACAGATAATGTTATTCAGCGAAATACTTGATAACAAGGCATACCTTTACTGTGCACCATATGTAAATCCTAACTTGCATCTAGAGAGGAAACCTCTCCTTTGTGGATGTCAGTTTGGCCATCTTCAAAGAGAGATGTTTGGTATTACTGCATCATCACTATAGTTCTAAGCAAGTTTAGCTAAATGAACAAAAGAATTGGAGTCCTTTTATGGTGTTGGTTGGTGTAAGGACTGCAGACTATCCTCAACAGATCTAATGAAACTTTTCCACCTTTTCCTTTGCAACATTTCAGTCTTTATTTTCAAAGGCTTTTAACATGCTGGACATCAAATGATGTAAGCAATGAACAGCCTCTGAGAAGGTCTATCTTGACCATCTTCTGGTTGTTCACAAACCACATCTAGGCAAGACAGCTGCAGCAAGCAACTGATGAAAGGAAGACATTAGCCGAGGAGTATAAAGATTACTAGCACTTTTTTAAGGCCCTTGAAGGAGGAGGAACAGAAGAAAATAATATGTTTACTCACCTTGAAAAGAAAAATACAAAAAATTAATAAAATAAAATGGAATTTTACACTTACTGTCTTTGCCTTCCCAAACAGAAGATAACAGATTGAATCAGTAGGTGCATCAGCTAGATGTACTCCTCCTCATCATTAACTTTTCTCTCACAACGTAAGCATAGCAAGCCCATTCCTAGCACAAAACTACTTGGGCTACCAAATCTCACACATCAGTCAACAAGGGTGGCCTGTTTTCACAACAGTGAGGAGAATTAGGAGAGGGAATTGATTTGAACCACAGGAAATCAGAAATGGTGTCAAAGTGCTGCTAGTACAGTACAGAAATATTGGAAAACAGTAAACTAGTTACAGAAGTATGAACACAATGAAATAGATACTGGGAATTTTCCATTTATGTAAACGGGTCATTACAGACAGGGCTACCACCTAACCCAAAGTTGATTAAACCATTTTGAATATTCATCATGTAGCAACCAATTGCTTGCAAAATGCAAAAGCTCCCCATTTAAAATGTAAAAGGCATGAACAAATTTTTCCTTAATTACATAATCATGGTTTACTACCACAACATTCTGGCATTCAGAGGGGGAGCGTACTGTTTATTCAAGTACAATATTTGAAAGGTGGTGACCCTTGTTGCACGTAAGCATGGAAAAGCATTTTTGTAGCAATAAAAAGAGAAATAAAAATTGAAAACTGGGGCAAGGCTTTGCTACAAAAAGCCACCTTATTTGCCTAAAAGAAACAACCAATAAAAGGATGAAGGCACCACTAAAATCAACTTCACGAGTAGGAAATTCATTTCAGGAGTTGACCATGATTAACGTGAGTAGTTAATTAGAGCTGAGAAAATAATTTATAACCAAGAGGCTTGTAGTCAAATTTACTCCAATTGTGAAATATGTGAAAAACAAATTGCTGCTTACATATATTAATTTACTATCTGAATTCACAAAAATTTTAATATTGTATTTGTATTCTGTGGACTGAATGCAACAATAGTGTTCACCAAACAGGCATATAGGGTGAAGAGGGCCACAATACACAGGAGAGCTGGCCAGAAACAGCAGGAGAGGAAAAAAATTCCTAAAGAAACATAAGAAAAACAAACAAGACTTCTGTCAAAAAAAAATCTGAAAATGCATGTAATGTATTGATATTTCCCACAGCAAATAGATTAATTCCACAAAAGTAACACTGCACAAGATGTTGTTCAGAAATTTTGTGGAAACTCTGCATTGTGTAGGAATATGATTTATCTAAAGCTTCAGTTACTCAAAGTGATTTTTTTTTTTTTTTTTTTTTTTTTTTGCATTAATTCTAAGCACTTGACATGTGATGAGAGGGAAAATTGGACTGACATACTTCCCCTCCATTTATGACCGCAAAAAATTAACAGACATTTCATTTACGCCTAACATTTAAAACATGCATTTGAAGTCTTTTTACCCATGAATAATATTTTTTGACCTTTCTGAAAAAAAAAATAATAATAAACAAGAGAGTAAATCCTATGAGGAAGACACCCTGCTTTGATTAACCAGTAAATCAAGGGAAAATTTTAAAAGTAAAAGCATAGAAGATTAAAGCAGGGCTTTTTCAATCAATCAATACTTCTGTTTTTATTAATTTATTTATTTTTCTTAAATTAGAGTTCTAGTTTTTAATATTCTTTTTAATATTCTTTTCTCATTTTGTTTAAAAATAATAGTAACTGTGGTGTATTGTAGGCTCACTAAAAGGGGTTTTGGTAAGCCAGAAATTATCAAACAAATTCAGTAATCTACCTGTTTTTGTAGGAAAATATACTAAAAGGCACATAAAAGGCATTTTTGTTGTTTTTTGTTTGGTTTGTTTGTTTGTTTTTAATGGTGATTTAAAATGATTTAAGAGAAATACATTGGAAATGTACCGGATGAAAAAAGATTCATATTTTCTTATCAGGCCTCTGAAGACAGTAGCATCTCCAGCCACATAAAACTGGTTCTTAGATCAGCTATATCCTTTTTCCCATGTGCATGGGATGAAGTGTAGTTAAATGGTAAATGTATAGTCAGTAACAAGTGGTGTCTGGCCTTTGCCTCATAGGTTATGGCTGTGTGTGTCCTTGAAACAGAGGATTTTAGGTAAAGAAGATTGATTATCCTACCTACAGCTCTAAGACATCCATCTTCTTCCCACCTGCAAGCTACCTGAAGTTACCTGGTCAAAAAGGAGATTCTCATACCTCATCTAAAAGTAATCAGAATTTCCTACAACTCATTATGCTGAAAATAATTTGTCCAAAATGTCTTCTGATCCAAATAATTTTGGTCATCTCCAAAGTACCAGCCTCAGCCTGTACAGGAGCTAATTAGTATTTATATCTTTTTGTCTTCATGTAGATGTTCCAGGTGGAAAGCTCAAGGACCCTACAGGTACCCAGTTTCTAGTTATGGACTACAACAGCTACGGCATTCTTCTTAATGGTTCCTAACCCCAGGATCTCTGCTTTATGGATCCATCTCAAGACCCCAAAACCTTGGAGTCACCATTCCTTGGCTAAATGACCAAAGCAGAAGTTCCAGGCACACCACCGTGAAACCCAGCAACTGAAAGTCTTATGACTAATAGGCCATACAATCTTTTTAATGGGGCAGAAAAGGAACCAGTCTCATTTTTGTGCCAAATACTACAGGTGCTGAAAATTAGCCAAGGAGATTAAATCTCTACTGAGGACTTAAAATTCAACAAGAAAAGAAAGAGATTTCTCTTGAGAAGGCTAGAGTAAACTAATAGAGGAAAAGGAGTATGGGAAAAATACAGAAATGCCAAAGAGACCTTTTTTTTTTCTCAGAGGAGAGGTGGCTAGAGACCTTGCATACCTTAAATCTAAAGGAGAAACTGTGATCTCTTTGGTCGAGTTGTTTTTTGGTTGTTTTGTTTTGATTACTCAAATTCTGATTTACTTATTTATTTCCTTCCTGTCTTTAGAATCAAGCCTGTTAGAAATAATGCTCATGCACAAAGATGACATCCATATCCCTAGACTGGAGCTAAAGACCAAACAGTGTCCAAACTGCACACCTTTTTCTAGTTCCACACGGGGACATTTTGTCTTAGTGCCTTTCCCCATGCTGTGAAATTCTTTGTTTCCTGCCAGCCAGGACATGGAGTCAGAAAGCCCTGAGTCACTTATCATGCTAACGTACAAGCTGCACAACATTGTTCAATAACACCAGCATTCCTGTTTTTTCATCCATTTCCTTGCTGCTGAAGTAAAACTTATACCAGCATGTCTGGTTCCTTGATGTGTTCAGTGTGTGTTTGTGTCTTTCAGTTCAACCTGGAGTGAAAAGAGACTTCCAAAAACAACAACAACAACAAAAAAAAACAAAAACAAAAACAAAAAAAAAACAAAAACAAAAAAACAACAACAAAAAAATTACTTTGTGCATGATAAGAATCCCCTTTTAATTTTTGGCCAGCTCTCTTTAGGATACCTTCTCTCCCTCACTAATGAATTAACCTCACTAAAACGTATCACATCTATAATAAAGCTTTGAAGTCTCACCCTTTTACCTGCAACTAAGTGGGCATATGGTCTTACTGTTGGCATTCAGCAAGAACTGATGTGAACAAGACATGATTATTTAACTGTACTTTGGTGAAAAATTCAGAGGGATGCCAGCCCAACTACAGTGAATTCTTACTACAGTTCAAGTGAATGTTTGTTACTAGTTTTTCCCTGTATTTGCTCAGCTCTATTTAATGAAGCATGCTTTACTGCCTCCAGCACAGGGGATTTCTTGCAGTACACTAGCTGAAGTCACAGAAGAACACACCTGAGCTGCATTGCTCAGAACAGAAGTCATGTTTGCTGCTTGTCAACCCAAACAAGGAAACCTACTGAAGGGCTGGATGGAGGATACAAGTTCATAATCACCATGAATGTATGCTGGGTTTCAGGGAGAGAGACAGGGTTGAACGAGCATGCCTTAGTGGAGGTGTACTGAGTGCAGAAGCCAGGCTGGCCCTGTGAAGCCATACAGCTTCAGAAACAGACATCAGCATGCAGTTACCTGAGGTTTCTTCACCTTAATGATCCAGGTGGGAGGCACAATGACAGCTGCGTGAGCCCCAAGAGAACACGGCTCCTCAATGTGATGTAGCATGAAGCAGGTGACTTTGTTATGAAACTGGAGGGGAGGAGAAGAGTAGAGCCGATAAGGAGGGCAAGGAAGACATAGTAGAAGCAAGGAGAGGAAAAAGAGAATGAGACTGCAAAACTAGAGCAAAGTTCCCAATTCTCTCATCCTCAAACCCTGGGAGCTCTAGGAAGGTATAACTAAATACCACCTTCCTCAGCCATTCTTTATACCAAGGGGAAAAGATCAAGAAAAAAAAAGGGAGAAAAAAAAAATCACTTCTACTTTTGTAAGAGCAGATTAAAGACCATAACCCAGCCTGACACACTAAATGCATTAAAAGCCCTTTGGCTCTTTGAGCTGGAAGCAGCGTGGTGTTGATGGGAGGTAGCCAGTGACTACATGGGGTAGCAAGACCCTTCTTCTAGAAGGCTTAATGTATTATCCAGATGAAATTATGGCATCTGAGCAAAAGAAAAATGAAAGAGCAAAACTGGTAGTGATTCACTGAGAGAAGAAACTCCGAGAGCCAGCACAATTGAAATCATATGCCTTGAGGCTATGCAGTGAAGGTGTTACTACTGCTTTCCACGAATATTATCCACTTACCGCCAGCTTGCACCAGGAACAACTGATAGCCACAATCTCTTTACTATGGAAGGAGAATTTCTGCTGAAAGCCCTACAATAAGCAGAAAAAAATGAGTTAAATTCACCCTGACTACAAGAAAATGTATGTCCTTAATTCTTGTCGGGTAACTGTGCTAGGTTAAACCAGTTCAGTAGACTCACATACATTGGTTCAGCCTCAAAGCTCTTGGATTCCAAATATATTTTGGGAGGATAATGTAGTGACAGGATTGATAGAGAAGGCTCTTCAGCTACAGCATGCTCTCACACACACTTTAAAGATATTTCCCCAAATTTTTGTGCTTTTTATTAAATTTTATAGTTAAAGAAGGACAGAGGGATGAAGAAAGAGAAGAAATGGCTAATTTAATGGCTTTCTACAGTTGTGACAATCAGATTTTTTGCTGAAGTGAACATTTTTTCACTGCAGTCTTTTTTGCTTTAAATATAAGTAAGAATTGGGTTTATTAACATTATTTATTTATTTTTAGCATAGAGTGGAATCAACTATAATATCTGGCTGGAAATCTTCCATTTGGGAAATTAAGTTTATTGTTTTATTAAGCTGACTCAGATCAAAATCTTTTTAGTACATTCCAAAAAAAAAAAAAAAAAAAAAAAAAAAAAAACAACAACAAAAACACACCACAAAACCCAAGATTGTCTCATTCAAATCAAATATAAAAATATATACTTCTGTAGTTTTCAGGAGAAAAACAAACAAATAAAAAACACCACTACCAGCAAGTATGGGATTTTATTTTCCCACAGTTTAATTTTGTAGAATGACATTTCAACAGATAGATCTCTTTCTTCCATATTCTAAAGCTGGAAAAGACCACTGGGTCATACACATTCTTCTTGCACGTAACACAGGTAACAAATGACAACTGGAGCTATGGCCTAAAAACCTGCATTCACTTGAATCATATTTCAATCAGAAAAATACTTGATTTAGGTTAATGTCTGTGGAGACTGAAAGTCCAGCACTTAACCTTCATTTACTCTAACTGAGATCTTTTAAAGATTCTCACAAATCCTACACTTTGTCCCAGTGTATTGAAAAAGAATAGATCAGCCTCTCATCAGCATGAAATGTTTTTTGTTCTGGTTTTTAAGAAGCATGGGAGAAATTTTTATCTCCCCAAACCTCCTCTAATGAAACCTCAAATTCAGTACATTGATTCCACAGCCCGTTAGTGGTATATTTTAAACATGTGAACTGAGCAGCTTGTCTGGTTCTGGATGGATCGTTTCTTATTTATTCAGTAAGTCGGTTGGCTTTTAGGGAGCTGTTAGAGAAAATACACGGCAGTAAAAACATATTAATAATAAGAACCAATCATTCCTCGTTGCTTTACAGTTGTGAGCTAATTCTTCTTCAGGATACGTGTTTGGGATAAGACTGATTTTTGAAAGCTAACATTCAAAGGGAATGATGAAATACAGTGATGGGTTGCAGGTCACAGGGAGATTTTATGTAGATTATTGGGTTGAAACACGGGGGGACCCCATAATTCACCAGAAATTCTCTCTTCTTCCTTTCGTCAGTCAGGAAAAAATATGAGAGTTCAATTATCCCACCTTGTCCATGGGTTATGTAAGGAAACTTTCTGTATAAATTCAGAAGCATGGGGATGGAAAAGTAATTGCACTTTTCGGGGGATACCAGGCAAAACAGTTCCTGATTAATCCTGATTCACTGGCGTCAGGTTGCTGTGCAACACATGAAATTCCATGCTGTGAACTGCTCCTGTGCAAGTACGCAGTCATGCGTAACAGAGAAAACATGTTTGGAGGAAAAGGGCACCTGAATCTCCAGCTTGCACTGGTGATTGCAATCTGCCTAAATAATTGGGATCAAATCCCCCACTAATAAAGGCTCTCACACACACAGTACAGAGGGATCACTAGCTCTGGTATGTTTTGGTTATATCCTTAGACCTATTTACCGTTAAAGATCATTTTCACATCAGTTTAGGGGAGCAGTCATTCATCATGGAAAAAAAAACAATACAAAGGTGTTTATTCTATTTCTAAGGCTCTCAGACACTTTCCAATGTAACATTACTGTATGAGGGAGGGGTACTACTACAACTCCAGTACAAACAGTAACAGAAGCACTTAGATGGTGACTTATATGCAATGAAAACAAAGCCTTGCATCCACCCAGAGGCCTTTAAAAGCACTACTGAAAAAAAGAGACCAATGCACAGCTGCACACTGCGTGTTTTATGGACACATTGCTTTGGACATCATGGAAAGTAAAAACAGATTAAAGGTCTTTTTAATGTGATGGTACAGATGCATTCAGTCTCAGAAAATCCCTAAATTACTAGGAGCTAGTAATTATTAGTTTAGGAACAAAGGGTTTTGCATTCATCCTTAAGCTTCTATTACTGCACACAGTCATGGGCTGCATACTGGGCCACACGGTCTGATTGCTCTCATGATAAATTATGCAAATTTAAAAGAAATTAAAACCAAAAACAATTACTCTGAAGATCTCAGGTAACAAAGATAATAACAGCTGAGAGCTTGCAAACTAGATTTTCTTCAGATTGCAAGTGAAACAAATGAGCAGAAGTGCAAGAGAAATATTTAGCATAATGAATGGCTTAGAGAACGTGTCTTGGGAGTGATTATTTACCACCTCTTCCAACGTGAGAGCTACGGAGCATTAGAAGATAACAGATGAATAAGAAGGTGGTTCTTCACATAATATATAGTTCAGAAATACTTTTCTAGATAGTTATCCAGTGTAGCAAAGAAGGTGTACCATAACAATGCTGACTGTGAAGTGCCTTCTTGCACTGTTTGCATGCCACTTGTTAAAAAAGAACATCATGTTTGTATGCCATGCCTTGCAGCACTTGATGATCTACATCAGCATCCAGCTAAAATATGATTTCTTCTAACTAAAGTGCCATGCTATGGAGACAAAACACAGTCTTATTGCTGTTAAGAGGGGATGTATTACAGTGCTAGAGTGAGGAAATTAAATTCAGTGTTAATTTATTTCATGGAATCATAGAATGGCCTGGGTTGAAAAGGACCATAATGATCACCTAGTTTTAACCCCCCTGCCATGGGCAGGGTTGCCAACAACTAGACCAAATTTCAGGTGGTCATAATACTTCAGAAGACCAATTTTCAGGTTACACTCCTTTTTAAAGCTTTTTAAAAACAAGCTTTTATTTTGCCACACAGACAGTGAATATGAAGCAGTCTTACAAAGTGCAGAGTCTGCTGAGACAGAAAGAAAGAAACAGCCTTTCTTTTTCTAGTAGTCAGAAAAAAAAAAAAAAAAAAAAAAAAGTAATCATAACGTTGGTGCAGAAGATATCACTACAAGATACAACATTGGCACTGGGTTGGCTTAACAAAGAAAAAAAAAAGATCAAGGAGCCACTGCCTTCCTCTTTGCCCTTTTAATTGGACAGTGCAGTGCAACAGCCCAGGACATGTGACAGGCTCATTCTTGCATGGACGCAACTGCCTTTTCTATTTCCATATGAGAGTCAGAGGTGCTACCACTCAGTTTAGTCGCTTTCTACACAAGAGAGGTTAAGCGTTTAGCATAGAAACAGTGTCATCACTGGAAGAAGCTACTGACTACCCTGAATGCCCATGTGCCTGGTGTTTTACTTGTGATGCACAGGCAATCTTACCTTTCCACACTGCTTACATTTCCCCTCCTGCCTCCGTCTGTGTACCCAGTGATGTCGGACAAAGTTCTGCAAGAGAAGAACAAAGATAATGTTATAGGAAGGGATGGTAGGTTGCACTTCAAGGTACCATCAATGGGAAATTGGTTTATGGACATTAAAGGAAAGGACCATTTTTCCAAAGCAATCATTTATGGAGCAAAAGATAGTAGTTCCCCCTAGGATACCCCAGACACAACTGAAACCAGAGGATGAATAAGGAGAAGATGATATTCTTTATCCGTGTCACCATGTGGCCCAAACTACCCTTAAAAGGAAAGAAAAAAAAAAACAAAGAACCCAAACATTACATGACATGCAGATAACTGTCATATACATAAAGAGCACAGAAGGACCTGAGGACCAATGTTTTCAGGCACCAACATAGGGCCCCGTTATATTCTGCTCAGAAATACAGCTATATAAAGCAAAAATATCATAAGTCAATGCAGGAGGAAAGAAAGAGAAAAGGAAGTCATTTGGCCACTGAAGTAATTTGGACTCTTTCAGTTTGAACTACTTCCACTTTGGATGGCATGAAGATCTGGGCAAGAGAATAGAGGGTGTACAGGACTGCTCTACTCCTGTGTGGGCAAGGGGGTTAGAAGGAGCTTCATCTGCACCTTGCTTTAACACCATCCTGCACAGCAGAGCCCATGTTACTGGAAACTACCTGTGCTAAGAGAAGCTACAAAACGATGCTAACAAAGAAATAGGAGGCTTAAGGGGTAGTGCTTCAGGAAGTAATAGGAGGCTTAAGGGCAGCTCTGCTTAAGGGGTAGTGAAGCTGTATAGTGAGTGGCCCATAAACAAATGGAGTTTCTATTCCTCTCCCATTACTACCAAAAGTGAAAAAGAAAAACAAGCAACAGCAGCCATCAAGTGTTCTTCCACACTGCGATTACTTACATAAAAAGAGGTTCCATCATACTAGACTGGCAACCAAAATGAATACCACAGTTAGGAATTTTCCTCTTTAATTAAAAAATAAGTATCTGATGCATAAATTTCAGCCATCACCTGCATTTTTTTGGGGGGAGTTGGGGCTTTTTTTTGTTTGGTTTTTGTTTTGTTTTGTTTTTGTTTTTATTATTTTGGTTTATTGAGGGGGGGGGCTGATTGGTTTGTGGGTTTTTTTGAACAGGGTTCAGGAAGGGTGGTCAGTTTTGATTTTATTTTGTTTTGTCTTATGGGAGCAATGGCTTCTAACTTTGTGAGTAGCACGGATACATGTAGCACCTTCAAGGGAGCTGGATTTGTATAGTAGCTGAATGATGAAATACACAAGTTTTTGAATGTTTATTTTGCTAACAAAAAATCTTCTAACACTAAGGATGCTTCAAAATAAATGAAGGGAAAGTACAGCAGAAGCTCAGGGAATCAGACAGAGGACAAAATACTACTTCAAATGTTAGAAAGAAACAAAAGAAATGCTACCAAAGAATGGAAAGAAGAAGAAGAAGAAGCAACAGAATGGCTGAGTGAATGGGAAAAGATACAGCAGGAAGACAAAATGATTCTTGACAGTGCAAGAAATATAGTGTTTCAGATAGAATTCATTTTACATTTATTCTGAGGAGGAGAACTTGTCACACTGGGAACTAACGCACTCAGACTTTTCTGAATCTAAAAGCACTGGTGCAGTTCCACACCAGGTGAATCATTACATAAATCTAAAGGAATGCAACCACCATTTGTCCATTACTTACTTCTCTTGGAGATCTGGAGCTCCCTTCTCGGAAAGTTGGTTTGCAGCGAAAGTTAATCTGGCATTAAAATAAAGCTGTTAGAACTGAAAACGAGCTCAGAGTTTATTCCAACATGTTGATATAGGGCAAGCTTCCAAGGCATATATTGCCTATTAGAATATTTATTTCACTAGTTTAAGAAACTTACCTGGATGACAGAAAATCTCTTCATATGTCAATAATGATGTTCTTTCCTTGATCTCTACACAACCCTCATCATCATTGAAGCTACTGCTGCATGCTCAGTTAAACTATTTAAACCATCTCCCTCATGCCAAGGAGGAAACTGCTTCATCTGTTTGTTTTTATTTCTTAAGAATACACTTTGTAACCAAAGTAGACTTAAGCTGAGTTGTCAAAAGTTAATAGGAGCTAGAAATCTAATTCTGAGATCTTTTACAAACTCAGCTTTATGCCTTTATAAACAAAATCTGTGGAAAAATTGTCTACATTCTCAGAAAAAAACATAAATTATCATAAATTTCTACCTTTTCCTTACATCAGGCTGCTTGGGGAGCATAAGACTGCCTCATGCAGTGGAACTGCCTCCTTCAGATGGGAGAGGAAAGGCAGAAAGAGGACAACAGGAGCTTCCATGAAGAAAACATCTTTTTGAAAGTTGAAGAGAAAAAGCAATAAAAATCACATGAGAGTCTGATGAGAAAACCAAAATATTTTACTAGGGCCTGTAGTGACAGGACAAGGGGTAACGGTCTTTAAAACAGAAGAGGGCAGATTTAGATTAGACATTAGGCAGAAATTATTAACTATGTGTCGTGAGACACTGAAGAATGTAGCCCAAAGAAGCTGACAGTTCCGCCTCCGTGGAAATGTTCAAGATCAAGTTAGACAAAGCTTTGGGCAGTTTTATCTATCGGAAGATGCCAGGGATTGGAACTAGATGAACTGTAAGATCCCTTCCAACCCAAACCGTTCTCTGATTCTATGATCTTTTGAATAAAATCAGTAGAAATACAAGCAAGAGAATATATAAAGAAAATGGTATATTGAAGAAGAGAGAGTCAGAGGAAAAGGTTAAAAGATAAATGGAATGCACTAAATGAAATGGATTCAAGTTTAATTGACTAGCCTTCAAAGGGTAAAATCCTTAAGGATACTGCATTGTAATGCTTTTGTTATGAAAATAGAAGGATCAAGTTTCCCCAATTTTGAATACAATTCTTTACTTCCTATAGAAATGAGGGTTTTACCTCATTCAATCATGGCCTTCAAAATAATAGTCCAAGTGAGGAAAAGAAAAAGTGAATGAAATATTTATTACTTAAAAAGAAATCAAAACCATAGCATTATCTTCTTCCACTGCTCTTCAGGTGGAATTGCAATTCATCATTCCACTTCTGAGTCCTAGGAAGTTGGAAAGATTTCCAGCTTACATTTAGTTTACTTACAACTTACACCTATGCAGAGAGGGCCAAACAGAAGACCTATGTACCAGTTTTAAGCACCACCAGGCTTAAGACACACATGGACTATATAATAAATCTCTGCCAAGAGGTGAACTTCACGCTCTCTAGAATGGCATAAACAAGTTCAACAGAATGGGTTGTATCTAAGTGCTACTACTGGCAATGCCACCAGCTTACTGGGCTATGGAGAGCCAGCAATGCTGCTGATGAAGGAACTCATGAAAAATTCACTGGTAACAGTTTGAGCTGAAAGCATGTGCTAATGCTAATTTCACTGTGGGTAAAAGCATCGGGGGTGGAAATGGTACCTTTCCAACTTGGTATTATGGCAATCACTGCGGCATTTGTCAACACAAGCCCAAATACTGGGAAATGAAAAACTCTTTCCAAAGGGTTGCTGTTATAAATTTGTTTTGCATCAACTTCTTTTATGGAGAACAACATTGCAAAACATATAGAGTGAAAATGAAGCTCTAATGAAATCAGTGGGGATATTCCCACTCGTTTCTTTACACATATCCCACCAAGAATGAAAAAGCAGAGGTGGAGAATTCCTTTTACACATTCCCAGTTAGTTAGGTGCAATGAGTAAGAATCGCTGATGGGATAGCTGAACTCTGTGATCAGTATTCTGTAGGCACTTGGAGGCAAAGAGGTCTCCTTGAAGTGACAAACAGGACAGATGCTCATAGAAATAATGGCACCATAAAGGAAAAGTTTGATGCTTTCTATTTCAAAAAATTAACTTTGTTTCTGATGTTTTGAGGAGAAAATAAAATTGTCTAGTAAATACAGTGGAAAACATTCATCGTAGCATTTTATGCTGCATTGGTCATAATACATATAGCTGTCATAATATGAATTATTCTGGGCTTAGCTAAGGAATTTTGAAAGGCCAATTTTGTGCGTGACAGGGTACTGCATTTTCAAGCTTCAATTTCCACTCTAGAAGTAGAGGGAAATTATTTTTTAATCATTAAAATTGTGAAAGCATTCAATGGTCTTTTGTTGTTTGATTGCTTCTCCTAATGGTTCACAGTTACAAGAAATCTATTTGAACAGAGAAGCTGAAAATTTAAGGCAACATTTTAGCAAATATATTGTCAAAACAGCTACAAAAACCTAATTTGGCATATGGTATTTTTCAGACTGAAAGCTCAGCTTGAGAATAGATCAATGCTGTACCCATCAGTCTCCAGAAGATGGCAATATCTTACCTTCTCTAACTGCTCCATGCACGCATTATGGACCACGATCTTGCAGGCAGCACACTTCCTCCGCAGAGCAGATTTCTGAAAGAGGAAAGGGATAAGCGTGTGGATAGAGGTACACTGTTCTTCACAGGAAGAATGCTAGCTGTGAAACAGGAGATATTTCTCTCTTTATTGAAAGTATAATTTTCCTCTTGGTGTTCTCCTCTTGGTGTATTGAAAAAAATAGTCTGAAGCTAAATGCTGGACTTTGTGAAAGACAGAAGTCTGTGGTACTCCAGCTTGTGAGCTAGAAGCTAGAGTCTCTGGTAACAGATCATCACTCTAAAAGGAAGAATTCTGCAAAGATGGTGAGCAGAGCTAGTAAAGAAAAAACCACACATGCAAATCAGAGGACTCAGTCCAATCAGGAGGAGTATGTCATTTCATGATCATTGTACAGTATTGATTTTGATGGGCACAATCATTCTTACAGGAAAAAAAGTGAGTCACATAGCAGCGAATGATAACCTTCTCACTGAATGTTGTGAGATGTTACAGCAGGGACAAAATTCTCAACCTAATTATGCTGGTTAGTTTTATTAATTTCACTAGGGCTTTTAAAACAATTTCCACTGAATCTCCTGGGCCAGAGCATATCAAAGACAAGAGAACTCATGCAGGAGGGAGAGAGTACACTAACTTTTTGTTGTTTTTCCTTTTTTTCTTTCCTTTTTTTATTTTTTTATTTTTTTTATTTTTGTTCCTTCTGGTGTATATTAAATTTAATAAACTAGATGAAATAAATTTTAACAGAGGTTTAACTTACAGAGCTGCACATGAGGGACACAAACATTACGAGCACACAAGTCGAGGCTGAGTTAAGATTTCTGCATTAATTTTACTCAAGCTCATTTAAATTTCTAATAAATTATTTCATTAGAATTCTCAATATGTTGAAAATGAACTCAAGAAGAAGAAGGGAAGAAGAACACCATTAAGGCTTACGCTATAATCACTAATTTTACTGAGTCTCATAACTACAAAAATACTCCCTCACTGTGTGTTTGTATGTGGAGTTTGGTCCTCATGTTTCACCACAAGAACCATGACACTGTGAAACTCTCCAAAATTTCATTTGTTTTGTGATTTGTTAGCGTTTCAGTTTCCACATTCATCACAAAGAGCAAGGCGATATAAATAAATCAATTCCTCAGATGAAAAGCTGCAAATATCAAAAGCAGATAATGCCTTACAAGCAGCTGCTTTTTGAATATCTTAAATTGAATATGTTCCTGGTGGTGCTGGAAGTAGTTACAGGAATTCTTTTTTACATTGAGAGAATAGTAACAATTCAAAATAAGAAAATAAAAAAAACAGGTAATCTTTTCCATTGCTCCTAGATTCTTTGATTTATCATGAAATTTCAGCTCCATATTCCAAAGAATACAAAGTCCTGCAATTGCAACTCAGCTAATTTTTGCCACTTCTCCATTCCAAACATTTGATCTTATACAGTCTAAATGTAAAAGAGGTAAGCCAAAAGAAGACCCAAATGGGCTTGAACGATGTAATGGTCTTCAAAAAATTCAAACTGGGAATACATTAGTTTAATATGACCTTTCAAAAAGCTGACCACAGCTGATGTCAACTACATTTTCATTTCCATCTCAAGATCTTAAGGTAACAAAAGCTCTTTATACTGTAATATGTTACAAAAGCAATCATGTCAAGCAAAAGAAAGGCAAATAAAAACTGAGCAATTATAAACTCCATTGCATCCTTAGTATGACTCAGTATCTCAAGGCCCAATGGCTGAAACTTTTGCCATCACATAAAACGTGCATGACCATTTCCAAATAAAAACACAAATGAATGAGTATAATTCACCAGCTATTACAGACAGTGTTTCCACCTTCTAAAGGCGCTCCTCTAAAAAGCCAAGGCACAGCCTTGCAGTCACATGCAACACATTATTAAATTTCCATGCCATTTTCAATGAGCTAAATCACTAGGAAATGTTTACTCATTCTATTAAGAACATAAGAACAGTCATATTGGGTAGGTCTACTCAGCCACAAATCCCATCTCCTGATTTTTCCAAAGCCCACTGCCTCACAACCAATATAACTGTAGGACAAACTCATGACACTTGTCTTGAATATTGCCCCACAGTCACTACTGTGTTACAACTGGGGCTTTCCTTCATAGTCTTTGTAAGCAGATATGTTCTTTCCAGATTTAGCCTTTCTGTTATACATTATAAAGAAACTGGTGTGCTTGAGAAGTCATAGGAAGTTGTTATTAAATTGGAGCTACATAGAGCACTATAGATTTGGATCAAACAAAGTCCTACTAATGTTGGAAGTATCAAAATACCTCAATTCGAATCAAATTACTTGATCTGCTGCATTTTTAGAGGATGGGGGATGGTAGCAATCAAAGCAAAAATCAGAGAGAAGCAGACTCTAAAGCACCACAGGGAAGGACTCTCCTCACATTTTGCAGCCCAAGAGCCAGTATGCTCACCTGGGCGTTGAATCAAAGCAATGGTTTGAACACAGGATCCCTACTCTGTAATAAACGTTCTCATCTTAACCAGGAAAGACAATTTTTTTTCTTTGCATTTATTCTGCTGAAGTGGTTTTACTTTAATACTAGGTAAGTGAAGATTTAGTGAAGAAGGCAGGAAATGTAACAGTGACTCCACAGCTCATTAACAGAGGACCATGAGCTACAGATCAACCCAATGAAACATTTTAACATGCAGCAGAAAATCTTCATTAGGACAATGCAAACCTTGAATATTCTGTTCCTTACTGGTGAGTGCACTCAAGAGTTCAGAAAATCCAGTTCAAATCCTTGCAGTGAGAAAAATCACAAAAATGTGATCTGAACCCTACCCAGGCAACCCAGCTAGTGTATATAGGAGGGTTGCTCCAAAAGTACTGCCTCCTCTTTTATGATGTTGGCCCATGACATCAGAGGTAGATGGTGGTGGTTTGGCAGTAGAGGACAAACCTTCCTGACAATATTCTGTTACATGTTGTTGTCATGTAACAGAAGGCAGCAGAGGGGCAGTCTGACAAAATGGCGTCTGATATGGAAGTGCATATGAAGCAAAGGCTTGTCACTGAGTTCCTCCATGAGGTAAAAAATGATGGCTATTGACATTCATTGATGCTTGCTGAATGTTTATGGAGACCAAACAGTGGATGTGAGCACAGTGAGGTGGTGGGTGCTGCATTTCAGCAGTGGTGACACTGACATGAAACACAAGGCACATTTGGGACAGCCTTGCACAGTGGACATGCAGGCTCTTGTTCACTGCTGAGAACGTGCACAGCTAATGGCAGCATCTATGTTGAAAAATAGTGATTTGTAGATGAGGATTTGCTTTATCAAATAGTGTCATTGTGCTTTTCATAGCTGTTGTAGTTTTCATGGAAACAAATAGGAGGCATTACTTTCAGAGTGATCTCCATATAAATGAAATAAGCTAGTTTGAATATTTCTGAAATAGCTCAGTAACTTAATTCTCTCCTTTCCATATTAATCAAAACTATTCATTAAGCCTAACCTCGTTATGTAAATATTCTGGGTCATTCAAAATTGTTTGAGGCTTTCTTTTTTTTTCCCAAGATATTTAGCCCACAGTCTTTTGTCCCTTTTGTATTCATTCTCTCAGAACACTTGCATCAACAGCAGCAAGCAATTCAAACTGCCAGGCTTCTGAGCAGAGTAACAAACTGAAGTCAGGCTCATTATAACAGAAACATAGAAGGGAATCTGAAAATAACTCACTGAGAATTTCACTTGGCAGCTTTCCTCCCCCAGGTAACAGAGATCCCCAGAAACGTTTGTCTCCAACCACAGATGCTCTCCATTAACAGCATTTTCCTAAGAAAAGATTGTTAAACTGGTTTGTAAAATTCAGAGATGAGAATACATAGAAAAATAAGTTATACTTGATTTTCATCATAAATTTAAAAAATAAATAATAAATACACAAAGGCACTTCTTATCAAGTTAGATGATCACCTTTGTTTAAAGGATGCTGATCATGCAAGGAATTATATGTCCACCCAGAAAAAGTTTGCCCATGTTCTTCCCATAATGCTTAGTTTAATGCTAAATTTCATAAATGTGCAATGTATACAGAATTGTAAAGAAAGGAAAAAATCAACAGATGAAACAAAACTGTAACTACTAAAATTTCAATTGCAGAAGTTCCCAGAATTTGGGAACTGTGACCAAAAGTGCAAAATAACACAGCTTTAGAATAACAGCAGAGTTTAGACAAAGAAGAATATTTAAGATGTCTGGATCAGCACCATATGCTTATATATTATGCTATTATTCTATGTATACTATGCTATATACTTATGAAAACATCCAGAAAACATAATCCAGAAGAGACTAGACTTTAAGTTTTTACCTGAATGTATGCTATATTCAGAAAAGTAATATTTTCAAAATCTATCAAGCATACAGAAAGGAATGATTAGCAGGGTGATATCTGATTTTATTTCAACACTCTTCTTATTCAACCAAATAGATCTCACAGTTCTTTACCAATTCTTGGCCTGAGGAAATTTGGTTGTAAAATGACTATAGGTTTCACTCTACTGTAATGCTGGATCAAGTGAAAAGATCACGTTTACTGTACATTATTTGAACAAAGTGAATAAGCAGGTTTCTGCTCAGCCAGAATTAGACCATGATGGAAAACACTTTGACAGTCTCTGACATTTGGATCCCACACTGCAGAAGTCACAAATGATGACGCTTACCAAACAGATGGCGTCCGACAGCAGGATGCTCTGAAATAGCCATCTTAGATAAAATAATTTATTCAAAATTCTACTGACGGTTTCAAAGTGATGAAATGAGAAAATTTTTCTTGCCATGTGGATCTCTTAAGTAACGTAGAGAATCCGAAGCAGCAAAATCCTTTGTCTTCTAGAGAACAAGTGCGTCCACAGAAGCCAAACTGTTAAATCTGCACATGCTGCCTAACACAGATAACGTGCTCACTTCAAATAAACCAGAAGGAGAAGAACAATATGCATTTTTTCAAGGTCTGCTTGTCCAGTGGCGTGACTTCATCAGAAATCTTGCCACAAACGTCATGTTCAGTATTACTTCTCAATACAAGGGGCTGGATTAGTGCAAGGCTTGCAGACCAGTCTACTGCCATTACAATATCTTAATTTAGTGGTACACTGTTCTATACCTCCATTACTTCTTATCCTTTCATCTGTCTAAACTGTAGACTCTGTAGGACAGACATTCCTGAACTGCACAGTTCAGAGCATGGCAGTTTAAAGCTGAGACTTCTCAGTGCTTTCATAATGCAAAATAGCTCCTAACGACTCAAACTCACTAAGGCTTAAAGCCTTACCCAGATGGCAAATTACTGAGACTGGAAATTCTTCCCCTCAAGTTTGTTCTTATATTAAAGCAGTTTTCTCTGGCAAGAACTTTATCACTCTTGCAGCACTTCATGGAAGCCTAGTCACATCATGCTAATAAAATTACTATGCCCACAGTATTGTTCAAAATATTAAATTCCTGTCTAGTTTACAGAGAGCCAGACAAAACAAGAGGACCAAAGCAAGAGGATATGAATTCAGTGTTTGAGCTGCGCACATTCTCTGTCTGAAGAAATAACACAAACTCATAACCCAGTGCTGAATTTTACGGATTATAAAAGATGGTTAGTAAAGTTCAACTTGGGAAGCTATGAAAGCATACAGCTCCTGGGACACAACTTTTAATCAGGAATCAAAATTCCATTTTAAAAAATAGATTAAATTCCCCTTCAAAAAGACTGCACACATATAACTTGCCATCTAGGAATTCTAAAGTGGCCTATTTTCATAACCTAGTTTAGACTGAGTTTGTTCTCCACTGTTCCATGTTCTATCATAGATCCAACCTTTATTTTCCATCACAGTAAAAAAAAAAAAAAAAAAAATAGTCTACAGGGATGACCTTTCTAGTTCATGCTGTGAGAGAGTTCAGGCAAGACTAGATAATAAAAATGTAAATAAACTGATCTGGTAGGAGTGGCACAACTCCAGATATCCAGTGCCACAGGCAATTTTACAACACTGTGAGAAAATTAACCATCTAAATTCCAGCAAAATAGCATTTGAAAAATCCTCTTTCAACCTGAATTACAGCACAAAGCTGAGATTCCCCAAGAAGTAATACCCTACCCCAAAAAACTTTTGCTGTAAATTACCTTGTCCCAACAAGATCAAAAAGACTTATTTGAACTTCACTGTTATGAATTTTACAGGGCAGTGTCACTTATATGATCAGACATTTTGCTACTGCTAATGAAAATCAAACAGTATAGTCAAAGGAAGACACTTTGACCTTTTTCAAGTTCAATTTTTCATTGACTTATAATAGGAGGATATGATAACATTCAATACATTTATATGGAGCAGTTTGCCTTCAGCAAACTGGTATTTCCAATAAAAAGATTTACAGGCAGTATTCCACAATGTGCTGGGCAAAAGGGTACTCCACCTGCCAGCACACAGCTGACAGGGGTCACTGGGACCACCTCTAGTATGAGCTCTTGTTTAACACAGAACTCAAACACATTGAAGTCTACATCAACATCTGTGGACTCTGATGGAGACTTTTCCACAACAGACTTGAGTTCAAGAACCTTCTCATAAACAATTTGCAAGCTTAGCATATTTTGTATTTGATGTCCTTATGGCAGGTTTAGAAGCAAATGAGAGCTAAAGTGGCAGCCGTCCTCTTTTTGTCCCCGACCCCTCAAACTCCAGTCTCGCACTCATGCTGCTTCCCCAATGTCAGATCTGGTGGCTGTGAAGCTATACAAAAATCAGTTCAACTGCTGGGAAGAAAAGAAAAAAAAAAGAAGAAAAAAAATAAAAAAAATTACCAAGAGTAGTCAGATAAAGTGACTCACCCCATGAGCACAGAGCCCACAAGGGCTGGATCAGACACAAGGAGCGATAGGTGAATGGTGGGTAACAAAGGGCCAGTGTGTTTCGTACCAATTCACTATTAGAAGAGCTCAACTGATATTGCAATGCAAAAAAAAAGGGTCCAGGAGGCTCCTGGAATCCATTGATGATAACTTTCTGGTTCAGGTATTGGACAGACTGACCAGAGGTAAAGCATTGCTGAACATGCTGCTCACCAATGCAAAGGAGATAATTAAAGGTATTAAGGTTGGAGGCAGCTTGGGCTGCAGTGACCATGCTCTGGTTGAGTTTGTGATCTCAAGGAATGTGAGCCTGGCAAAGAGTGGCGTCAGGACCCTAAACTTCAGAAGACTGAACTTTAAGCTGTTCAAGGAATTGTTGGCCAAGATCTCCTGGAATGCTGTCCTTAAAGACAAAGACAGTGAGGAAAGCTGGCTACTCTTCAAGAATGCCTTTCTGGGACCACAAGAGCTCTCCATCCCTCTGAATAAGAAAGCAGGCAGCAGAGGCAGGAAACAGGCATGGCTCAGCAAGGACCTGCTGGGCAAACTAAGGGTAAAGAAAGGAGCATACACATTCTGGGCACAGGGGCTTGTCACCTGGGAAGAATGCAGGGATGCTATTCAGACTTGCAGATGTGGGATTAGGAAAGCCAAGGCACAGGCAGAACTGAACTTGGGGAGGGATGTGAAAAATAGTAGGAAGACATTCTACAGGTACACTGGCCAGAAGAGACAGGCCAAAGCGAGTGTACATCCTTTGGTAAATGTAAAAGGAGAACTTGCCTCAATGGATGAAGAGAAGGCTGAGGTACTGAATGAGTTCTTTGCCTCGGTCTTCACTGGCAGCCAGGATTCTAATAACATCCCTGAGCCCTGCATCCCTAAACCTCTAGGTAGGCTCACCTAAAGGGAGCCTACAAACAGGAGGGGAATCAACTCTTTGAAAGGATAGATAACTACAGGACAAGGGGAAATGGTTTTAAGTTGAGGGAGGGGAGATTTAGGTTGGATGTCAGAGGGAAGTCCTTTACAATGAGAGTGATGAGGTGCAGGAACAGGCTGCCCAGAGAGGTTGTGGATGCCCCATCCCTGGAGGTGTTCATTGCCAGGTTGAATGGGGCCCTGGGCAGACTGGTCTAGTATTAAATGGGGAGGTTGGTGACCTTGCATGTTGTGGGAGGGTTGGAGATTCATGGTCTTTGAGGTCCCTAACAACCCACGTCACTCTGTGATTCTGTGTGTGATTCTGTGAACTGTACTGGTACTGTCCATTGTCTTGGATAAAACAGGAGTGACCATGGCCTAATATTTTTCAGTCTGGGGAACTGGGAACACTGAATTCTTGCCTGGCTTTCCAGACCTTGCAAGTGAGCACTCAATGCCCTGTGACAAGGAAGAGCTCTGCTCACCAAAGCAGAGCAGCAGTGCTCTCCTGGCAGATGCAGCCAGTATGGTCTTCCAGAGAATTGTTCCTGATCCGCCACCACCATACTAACAGACAAAAATGACTTCTGTATGACATGCATTCCTTGAATATGAAACAAAGAATACACAATTCCCTCTCCTCCCCATCCCCACACCGAAATGAAAGAGAAATGGGAAATAACAAATGGGAGTTTGGGAACAGTGAAACTACACGTGCATGTGCTTGATCATATCTTTCTGTGCACATTTCACTAAATCAACCTAATTTCATTTTTTAAGTGCCCAAGCATGGTTAGTTGACAGACCAAGCATTACCATTTTTCAAGTAACTCCACATCTCACTGTTCTTCAAGCTGCAGTCAGTACAGTTTAAAGGCGATGCACAGAACATAATTTAATTTACCATGTTAAAAAGCCATGGACATTCAGCCAAACAAATAAGCCAGTTCTCCCAAATTTTAAGTTTTAAGGAACTGTAACACCACTTGTAATAGGAGGAGAGGAGCTCTGATCCGCTCCTGTCATAACTAGCATTTTGAAAAAAAAAAAAAAAAAAAAAAAATCCATTAGATTTCTAAATTGAACTATTAGGAAGGTTTTTTTTTTTTCCCTTTGTTAACACTACAGTGAGAGAGATGAGTCTTCTTATAAGTACACATTTGGGTGATAAAGTTATGATTAATATATAATTAGTGTTCATCAACACAAATTTAATTAAACATGTTTGTAAGCAAAAATGATTAGCTTTAGCCCTTTCTTTTTCAAGGTCACTGCTGAGCAGAAACAAGTTTGTTTGAATGTCTTTTCCCTGAAAGCCTGTCGCATATATTTTACTTATATTTTACCCTGAACTCTGAAATTCCAGTCTGTAATGTTCATGTTATAAATAATATCCTCAACATTGTTTTGATTGTATATCTATATGAATTTAACTACAAATTTGCATACTGTGAGAAAATTCTTCACACAAAAATCATCTTTTCTTTAATTATTATGAGCGTAATGGACGCAAAACAAAAAAGATCACAGAAACACAATCCTGCATAATTAATTTTTTAAAAAAAAGAGAGAGAGGAAGGTACAACTTTTAGACCTAGGTTTGTTACATTCTCTAGTTGTTTTCTGGCATTCTCATTTCTACACCCCCATCAGGGTTTCCCACATCCCTGCATCCATTGCCCACCCATATATCCTCTACTCATCTGTACATTGAAACAGAACAACAATTTTCGTCTTCATGGATAAGCAACATCTAGATGCTATCAGCTGAGATGATGATTCCCTACACTGTCATGAAACATTTTCTTGGCTGACAACAGCTTAACTTCAGTCCTTTTGGGAGCAATTGAAAAAATATTTTAAGAGCACTTTCTGTAATATCATCGAAACCTCTATACCCCTGAAAACATACAAATGGACACTTTATGAATATGACAGCCCTCCTTTTTTCTCTTTAGTTCTCTCAGGAAAGATCATTAGTTCTCCAACACTCATTAAAAAAAAAGTGGCAATGTAGAATTACAGAGCCTGAACACAGTGTTCAGAAGTCATCCAAACACAAAATTTCAGAATTTTTAGAAGTATGCGTGGAGCTTCTGTTCAGTCATGAACATTTTACTTTCAAACAGATCCTTGAAGAAAGCAATGTCTATTCACTGAAGTCCAGGATTGTAATCCTGCCATCTGCTTTGTTTCCTCTTCTCAGGATCCTGAACTTCACCATCTCACAGTCACAGTAGGCAAGGCTGCCAGTGACTTTCACAGTTCCTATAAGTTCATTTTTGTTTGTAATACAAAGTCCAGAAGAGCACCTTCCTTCATCAAGCTCCTCAGTCACTTGTGTCACAGTTACCATCAGTGTATTACAGAAACCTCCTGGATTGCTCGTGCTGCTCTTACAGTAAACATCAAACTGGTTTAAGTCACATTTGAAGGCCAGAGTCCTCATGTATGAGGCTTCTCCAGTTGTCTGAAGATCTCATATCATCTACTTCCTAAATAACATGTAGCAGGCAACCACAACATCACCTGTGTTAGTTTGCCCCATAAACTCTTCACAGTCTTATCATCCATTCCACAGCAGAGCTTCAAGCATGCTTGCTGCTCTTACATTGAAGGAAAACTTCCCCTACTCAATATCCTGGCTTCACCTTCCCTAAAATGTCTTCCTCTGTGCATTGTAACACTCCAGCTGCATGTGGTATTACACCATGTCTCTGTGATCCCATAGAGGTCTCAGCCTGAAAGCTTCTACTATTTAGTGGAAAGAACAAATGTTTTTTCTGTTAAAATGCCCCATGCAACTTAATAGAATCATAGAATGTTTTGGGTTAGAAGGGATCCCAAGGATGATCAATTTCCAACCTCCCTGCCACAGGCAGGGCCACCAACTTCCAGATCTGGTACTAGACCAGGCTGCCCAGGGCCCCATTCAACCTGGTCTTGAACACCTACAAGGACATAGCATCCACAACCTCCCTGGGTGGCCTGTTCCAGCACCTCACCACTCTCTCTGTAACAGATACTCTCAACCAATTAATTTTATAAGTTATCACGTATTACTAAATGCTATAATTTTGAACTTCTACTATCACAAAGCTTTGATGTTTGTTTGCTTCACTTCTTAAGGCCTAAAAGTTTCAGTGTTTTTTTTAACATGTACAATTTTTTGTCCAAAATTACAATATTTCTCCTCTGAAGAACACTCATCTTGCATCTAGATAACTCGGCTGTGCTTTAACAGTACTTAAAGAACAGTCCCAAGTTTTTTTCACTGAATACCATGAATGAAAGCTGCATGTTTTCAGACATCATCTAAGGGACTAATCTAGGGCTCTAAGACTGCATGGTCACAGGCCACAAACACCTACTGATGAGAAAGCAAGAGACTGGCATCATCAAATAAATGGTGGAAAAGAACAAAAAAAATAATGAGACAGCTTTGGCCAGTAGGAAGCTCAACACACTAATTTCCTAGTGGCTGTCAAGAATTTTGTAAGTACCAAAAGGTAAAAGGCAATATGCAAAAGAGAAATACAGGATGACTTTGCACCAAAAAAAAAAAATAATAATAATAATAAAATTTTTTAAAAAAATTATGGTTGTTTCCTTGGGAAAATGTGGCAGTATGAAAATAAAGACAGATCAAGATCCTCAGAGGTACACATGCACTATATGAGGTGCCTTGGCCTGTGCTTATTTGAGGATCTGGGCTAGAGTTGCTTATTTCATCATTTAACATGTAGGAGTGTTGCTTAAATTGGTGGAGGGTGAGAAAAGAGGTTAAGAATAACAAATATGTCACAGGGACTGACATTCAAGGTAGTTCCTTTTGGAAGGACAACTTCTGCATTTCACTGTAGCTATAGCATCACTTACTCCTGAAAATATATTCTGTATGATTCTGCTGTGAATAAATATTACTAAATTAACTACAAGTTAACTAGAATTAGAGGTAAAAAATATGATGAAATTGAGTATTTGCAAGTAAGAGAAAATAAGCATCAGGGATGATAGACAGTTATCTCAACATTAAAATATGTATTTTCTAATGTGAAGGGTCTTAAAAACATCAGAATTATCACCTCAATTCTGCAGCTAAATAGGCTGATGTACTGAAAGGCAAAGCAATTAATCTGAGCTCACTTACAAGGTCAGTGGCAAAGCAAGAAACAGAAATCCCACTCCCTGAATCAGTGTCCTGTTCACAAGGCCATCTGATAATGGCAAATCATCTGCAAAGAGTTACCAAAAATGGAGAACATAGCCAGGAAATTCTTTCCAGTTATTACTGTGAAGGCAACAAGAACAGATTTCTACTGCTTTTCTTACTGTAAATTCAAGTGAAAACTTCTCTTCATTGGAACTTTGGAAATTTCATCAGACTTTGGAAAGGTCTCCCATCATGGGTCCTTGGAGAACCATCGTGGAAATACTAAAGGATTGCACAGATGGGGATGCAACATGTCTTGATTAAATCTACCTTCTGTTGACTCACTACAAAGACTTCCTCTCTGGCTCTTATACATCTTAATGTAAGAAGCCATTCATTCTACCAAATATACACCTGGAAAGAAATATCAGTTTTTAAAACTTACAAGTGTATTTTTTTTTAATTGATATTCATTACCCATCATAAACTTTGATCCATTTTATCTTCTTCAAACCTCCAAACCACTTCTCTTTTACTCGTACTGCATCTCTAATCTGCAGAAATCCTATTCTCCCCTGCACTCATCAGTTATTACAGCTGGTCAGTCCTGGTTCCTCCCAACCTCAGATGTCTTCCACTCACATCCTGCCCCCTCCCCTATATGACACAGTGTTGCTTCACCTCTGCAATCAGTAGCAAAGAATGCCACTTTTAAGAAGGATAACTTGTGGGATTTCATGAGTTTTTGTAAGCTTGTTTGTTTTTGTTTGGTTGTTTTTTTAATTACAATTTTGAAAGATATTTAACTTTGCTGCACTTTGAAGAAATCGAAATCTGGAGGATCATTCAGAAAGCTTAGATCACTAAAAGCAGGCACATGTTTTAGCACCTTGCTGAATCAGGACCCAAATTTCCTGCACATAAAGATCAAGCATATAAACACAAGCTCTTATATGTGCTCTTTCAAACTCATTCTAGCACACTCCTATTTACTATACAGTAGAAAATCAGACTGAATCCAAACTCATTTCTTGCATTGCAGCCTGTAAAATTTTATTCCATTAAACTTCAAATGTTACAGCTGCACACCATCTAGAAAGCCATTCAGTCTTGGTATAAAACCATCTGAGATGAACCATAAGCCATACTCATCAAAAAACAGAAGTTGTCTTTATCCAAAGGACAGATGGATGCTGCTTAATGCCAGCTCCTTACTGAGAGCCCAGTGTAAAATCCACTGCATATTTTGCTTTAAATGAGACTTTTTTTTTTCACTTGCTGGCTTAAGGATCAATTTATTGATGTGCACTAACACATAACCACATTAGATGGTGCAGACGGTGCATAACCTGCCCCTTCTGAACTGGTCCAGAAACAGAATTAGGAGAAGCAAGACTGGGGAAAGAAACTGATGTTTTGTATCTACAGTCTAGCTTAGACCAGAAGTTCATCCATGTTTGCAAAGCATTGTGACCAAGGATTTCTACTACTGCTCCTACAGACCCTGCTAACCCAGCTTGAATGCTCAGCCTTACATTTTGGCTCATAAATCAAAACTACAAAATCCTGCCACATTAAAATTGAATCACCATTGGATAGCAGTCCTTGTCAAGAAGGCAGTGAGCAAATGTAGCCAGACAGTTTCCAAGACTGGAAAGTCTAAATAGCTCTGTCCAGTGCTGCTCAAGTCATTGTACATTATCATGTCTCTGCCTTCTGCTTGATTTCATAATGGAAGCGTGTTTCTAATGACCAGCACTAATTCTGACAGTAATGCAACTTCTAATGTTGTTTTAAGGTTGGAGGGAGCACTAGCCAGAGATACATTGCCATAGAAACAAACACCTACAGTCCACTCTAAGGCTGCCCTTGGTTCCTTCACAGGTCCATTGGAGATTGCAATGTTGAGGGAATGCACAGGAGCCAAGTGCTGGAGGCCTGACCTGGAGATTGCTTTCCTGCAGATTGAAAAGACAAAAAATAGATAAATTGAGGCTATAATCAATATAATTATCCAATATTATTATCCACCCCACTCTTCTCCAGAAGTCAGAAGAGGCAGCATAGCATCTAATTTCAGTTTGGGTTAAAAGGTGTTTGAGTGCCATCTCCTGCTAGAACAGTTTAGGAAAAAAAATGAAGTAATGTGATCACTGAAAATTACTGCTTAATGAAGATCAGTTACTCAACTGACGCTAAGGTGAAACATCAAACCCAGTGGGCTGCATGTGGATCTGTTTGCCAATTTCAGTGAAATCCTCAATTATTACACTTATTCTTTACATACCAGCAGATCCTGCTGAATGAATTAACGTGTAGTTCCAAATAGCTTTTACTAGAGGAATGAAATATGAGTTTATTCCCCCTCCCCCCCCCTAAAAAAAAATGGTGGTCTTACTTGGTTTGTAGGCTAGGAGAAGTCTTCCATTTAGCATCAGATTATATAAAATATGACACTAGAACACACCCTTTTTGTCAATATCAGCATGCTCATACGGTATTGCAGCTGCTTTCCCCTTAGTATTTAAATACTATCTCTGTGGCCCAAAGTCACTCTTTATATAAATTTGGCAACAACAGATGTTGACCAGCAGTTCTAGAGCTCCACAAGGATTGAGTTCATTTTCACCAACCAGTTTCCCTAGCCTCACTCAGTCTTACAAAATCAGCCTTGAATAGCAAGTCATTAGATGGAAGCACAAGTTACTGCCGATACACAGCTCAGTTTCTCTTAGATGGTTTTGTAAAATTTCATAGTACTATTGCACTGTCTGTTTTTGTACCTGATGACAGTGGCCAAAACAATCTCATAGCTTCAGCTGCAATAATTCAAAACAGGACAAAAAAAAAAAGACAAACAACAACAAAAACATATCAAGGAGAGATCCCTTTTTGTATGCCCTATGCACTCAACGCCCACATAGTGAAATGACAGTCTGTATAAAGTACATTTTTGTGATACCACTCCCACAGCACAACAGCTATTTATAGCATCTTCCAATCTTACCACTGTCTCATGGCAATAAAGGTCAATTGAGCCAGTAATGACAATCCAGGTCAGCTATATGCTAAATAAATCATTTCGTTGTCCTGAAAATAGACGGTGCAATACATATCCACAGTAAAGGAGCTTGGAAGCCTCATTGCTCATAATATATGTCCAGAAAAATGGAGTGGGCTGAATTAGAATGTCTTAAATTCTCTTTTCTGTGGGTAGCACAAACAACTGAGCACTTCAACAGCCTTTGATCATCCAGTGCCCCTTTCCACTTAAAACAAGCAAGACATTGACATTAAAAGATTTTTCCAAGATATTTTACATTTTAATAAAGCCCGTTAGAAGAAAAGTGACCAATGAAAAGACTTTTGCTTCTTGGCAATGTATCAAAACTGAGCAATTTAGCCACAATTTCAGCCAGGTATTTTAGCAGAATATAATCTAACAGGTCTTCTCAAGGACGAGACGAAAGCCTTAAAGAAATACAAGAAACTACAAAAGTATATTTTCAAAATTGACATTTTTCCTGCAAAGTGTCCAATATTTGGCAGCCTCCTTCCATGTTGATTTGCTACCAATTTGATTATTGTTTATTACTAAACACAACAGTACATTCTTGTTTCTAACCATATTTATAACATGACCATTTGTTTTGGTGAAAGTGGAGCTGTATCACGTTTTCCACCTTGCATCACTGACAGTGATAAATCCATCCAATGGTTACTTAGTCCTGCCCTCATAATAGAGAAGGTAGCTTCCAATTTGTGCAAAGCGTTCAAGCAAAAGTGGCTGAATAGGTGTTTGCAATTAATCTTTATCGATGAAAAACAACATGTTCACCAAACTCTGCTTACAGCCTATCACTTGCCAAACAATACAGCCAGTAAGGCTGCATCAATCCACGACATGAATTGAATAAAGCAATATTGCAATGAATATTCCAGGAATAAATTTATCTGACCCAGTCTGAGGACAAGGCTTCCAGCTGGAAAGCAAATTCAGCACACTTAGAAGGTAAATATGCCTAATGAATGGCTACAGACATCACAGCATCAAGCCTTGGATACTCTTTCAAGTCAGAATTAGAGACGTGCAAGCTTCCTGTAGCAGAAGCTGACACATGGCCCACATTCTCTGGCAAGTGGAGGTCAGGGAGTCTTTACGGGGATAATTGGCAGAGATATGTGCAAACAGTCAGCCAACCCTTTGTATGCCAGGTTAGATTTAGGGTTTTGGCTGGAAAGCCCACAAAACATAGGCATGACAATGCTTTTTTTCAAGTTTGTTTCAACACAAAAGCCTTAATGATTGCAGGGATCACAAAATGGCACAAACCAGTCAGAAATAATGCTTATACCTGAAGGCAAGCTCGAAATGCCCACACCTACACAGTTTCTTGTCAGAACTTTGTCTGGGGACAAAAAGACAGCATCAGAACACCATGTTCACTACAGAAGGCTTTCCCACAAATAAAGAGGTTAGACTAATAGCAAGCACATGATTTTCTAATAAGTGTAATGCAGAAGATAGAGGGAAAAATAGGGGAAAGAGAGAATAGAATGAATCTGATAACAGAGCAGATGCTGAGTATCCAAGAGACTATATCATATTAACCTAACTAGCATGTTATTCTACCTGGCACTTTTCCAATAGAAAAGTAACATGAGAGGCTTTCAGTAAGCCTTGCTAGTAATTTCCTCTCTACTCTGCCGAGTGCATGAATGAAAGCACAGCCTCAACAGGCAGCCTTACCCATGAAAGTGAAAGGAATCCCTATTCACCTGGTGAGAGACAGCCAGGAAAAGTGGATCTGTGCCTTCATGGGTCTTCAGACAATTAAGTCCACAATTTTCCTAAGAGGGGCACACCAGCCTGCTTGTAAACTCTGAACAAGAAATAAACACTGCAATCAACAGCAAGGAAATGTTTTGTCACACCATAATCTATATTTTTCTTCATTACTTTTGTAGATCAAGTAACAGTAATTTGTAGTAGATGGAATTAGCAATCCAACACACAACCACTGTGAAAGAGTATACATGCACATACATGTGTATGTCATTACATACATAGGACAAAAATATTTGATACTAAATCCATAGCTGGTTGGGGAAACTCCAACACAGAAGTTGGCTGTCCTGGAAACCAAAAGGAATCTGCCATTCAGGCTTGTCATAACAACTGCATTTAAAGAAAAGAAAAAAAAAAAATGAAAGAAAAATCATTACATTCTCATTTTGCTAAAAAGTCAGGCAAGATATAACATACTTTATTAGATCAAAGCATACATATTTGATTAGGAGAGATTTGAGTCTATATCCCAGGATTTGGCTTCATTGAACTTTTCCTCATCCTTGAGCATAAAAGAACTGTTCAATGAGTGGCCTAGACTGAGTAGTTATGCCTGAATCCTCAAAGACCACAAAATACAATTAGTCAATAGTAGTCACCCAAGTGTTTAAAAAAAATAATAATAATAATTACAAAATAAAGAGTATGTTAGGTCTTCACAGGATTAACAGATTGAGCACTTTAGTTGTCACTGAGGTTAGTGTTGTTGCATTTCCATACTGGCATTATTATCCTCCTTTTCAAAGAGGCAAAATTTATTGTAGGAGTAGAGTTCCAGCTGGAAAGTAGAGAAATCAGAAAAATGCGGGGACTGGTTTCCACAGGTCCTATGGCTAGGCCATCTGCCAGGAGGCAGAATCTGGGAGTCTTTTCTCAGTTGAAGTTAACTTCTATATTTACCCAGAAAAGCAGTCATTTGTACAATACTGTTTAAGTTTAAATGCTCTGTTTTTCTTAAATATTCAGGGTAGACAAATCCTATGCCTGTAAGCTCTCAGGTCAGTCAACCACAATTCCGACATAAGGCCAGGTAGTGCTTGTAAGTGCCAGAGGTGGAGGTGGTTTTCACTCCTGCATTTTGGTGCTTTTGGAAGTCGTGAACAAAACATACTGGCTCAGCTCTGGCATTATTTCAGTGTCCCATATGCATATCTGCTGACTGCACAGCACTCCAGCTACCTGCTGCTCCTATTTTGCTTTCAAGGCATGCAATGTTCTCCTGTGCAGCTAATCACAAGGCAAAGGACTCGATTTCACTCTAACATTCAATATTTGCAAATCTTTTACATTATATAAAAGAGAAAACATGTCTAGACAAATTAAAAAAATAATAAGAATCTATCTGGTCCCATATCTCTTTTCTGACAATAGCCAGTAGCATGGTGTTTAGAGAAGCACTGGAAGAACTTGGATGATCTTTTCCCTGACATACTCCAGTCCCAGCTTCCAGTAATCAGTAGTCTCAGGACTTCCTGAGCTGGAGACTGCTTCCAGACCTTTGGGCTTAATAGCCTGTAATGGCTCTTTACTCTAGGAATGTGCTGGTCCTTCCCTGAACCCATTTATACTCTTGGTCTCCACAGCAGCCTACGTAATGAGCTCCACAATTTAATTACGGGCAGTGCAAAGTACTTTCTTCTGTCAGTTTCAAAAATTCTGTTTGATAATTTAATTGAAGTGTCATATTGTGAGGAACAGTGAGTAATCATCTGCCCCTCTGCACCTTCTGTGATTTTACGAATCTCTGTTCTGATACCCCTTCATTCATTCTTTTTGTCTTCTCTCACTTGGAAGCACTCTAGACCATTTAGGCTTTTGCTCATGCTGAAATTGGCCCATCTTTGTCAACATTTTCAAGCTAAGCTAAGTTATATTTTGAGGGGGTAGGATTGCCAGAACAAGAACAAATTTTCAAAATCTGTCCACACTAAAAGTTTATTCAGTGGTATCAGTGTACTTTGTTTTGATCTCTTTTTCCTTCACATTTTCAGCCTTTCATTTGCCTTAGGATCACTGTAAACACTAATCGTTCCACAGTACTCAGTCATCCAAAGATCTCTTTTCCTGAGTGCCAAATACTAATATGAAGTCCAAACTTTTAGGCTGTCCATACCTCAAGTTTTTTTGCCTCTACCAATCTGACATTTCAACTGCAATTTGTGTCATTCAGCATCATGAGATCTATCTGTGAACTTTCCATCAGCCTGTGCTCACCCCAAATGACCACAGAGAACAACAGCAATCTTGACCTCCTCGTTCTTTGCTCCCTGTCAGGCCACAGATGTGTGTGCTGAGCAGCACCGCTGCCACCATAGATCCACAGGTCCTCAGAGGTAACCTCCCACACCACTAAAAACTCTCGCATGATACATTTCAGCTGTTAGTTGAGCACACGAAGATCACCCCTCCCAGACCTACTTTCTGCCCCAGAAACCTTTTCCCCATCTTGGTGGGAGCTGTGTGTGTACTCCCTCAGCCATAAGGCAGCCTTGTGCCTCTGCCTGCAATTTCTGTGGGACTCACGAATCCTGGCTTCCCTAAGGGAAGCAACGCTGACTCTCCTCCACAACATCACATTCAACTGTACATTTATTAGTCCTACGTTTTATCAGCAGCCAAACCTATTTCTATCACAGATTGAAACTTACTGCTGGGTTATCACAGCAGTGCCCTGTAGGCCTTATGTGGTCATTCCATTGCCTTTTGGACTGGGCATGATTTAAGAAAAAGAGGTTGTAAAGCTCTCTTAGCTATTCATTGTTGGCATTCCTTCAAAATGCTTTACAAAATGAAATCCTATTGATTAGTTATTGGCCCTTTTGTCAATATATTCCTTAGCCTCTTACATAAGCCCCCATTTTCATTCAGGTCCATCCACATGAATAGGACACTCTCAGGCATCCTCAGCAGTAAACACTGATGTAAGAAATTAAATTAGTACTAAAGCAAAATGGACTCGTGAAATACCTGCTTCTGCTCATCACTGATTGCTTACTGCCCAGGGAAAAACAGAGATGTGGGTAGCTTCCCAACCATCCAGCTTCAGCTCCTCCAACAGAACATAGAATCAATGAATCAATTGAGTTGGAAGAAACCCTTTAAGGCCATCTAGTCCAACTCCCCTGAAATGAACAGGGGCATGCATAGCTACATCAGGGTGCTCAGACACCCATTCACCCTGGCTTTGAGTGTTTCCAGGGATGGGGCATCCACTGCCTCTCTAGACAATCTGTGCTGGTGCCTCTTCACTCTTATAATAAAAAACTTTTTCCTTATATCCAGTCTAAATACCCTCTCTTTTAGTTTGAAACCACTTTCCCTTCTCTATCAGAATAGACTCTGCTAAAGAGTCACCAACTTCTTGGTCTTCTTTTGCTCTTCAATCATTCTTAAGATTTCTTTCTGAATAGGATTAAATATCAGGGACACTTACAATAGAAGACAACTAGATTTTAGGACCAACTCTGCTAAAGAGTCTGTCCTCTTCTTTCTCATAGACCCTCTTTAGTTACTGAAAGGATCTTTCCTCTCTTGCTCTCAATCCCTTGCCACACAGTCCAGCAGCAAAAGCAGCAAAAAAAAAAATGGTATATCTCCATAAAATACTATGGCACTAAGCAGCTCTGAGCAGCTCCACTTCCAGCCTTAAGCCCAGCTCCCATCCACCCAACTGGAGGGCTCTTGTCCACAAGAGACTAACCTAGAGACAGTGAAATAAATTTCCACAAGAGACTGACCTAGAGAGAGTGAAATAAATTTCCATTAATTATCTAATCAAGGATTTCAGACAGCAAACCCAGTGCTGAGATGTAACTACTGTATGTCGACCCCCTAAGTAAGAGTGCTCAAATTATCAAATAAAACTCTATATTCAGCTATTACCAAAGAGGGGCATCTAGACTTTGTCAGCATTTTTGAATAAACTGGCAGATCAACTGGAGACACATGTAACACACAAGAATCCTGTGAATGGGAATAACAGGCAAAACAAAAGGTGAAAACGACCTCCAGAAATTTTGGTCAGGATAGGAAAGAGCCTCTGCCACACTGTGTCGTGTTTTCTGAGTAAAAACACATTCATTTCTGTATCATTAACAGGAAGGGATACATCTTTAAAAGGTACCCCTGGTCCACAAGTGGCAGGTTATTTTCTTGTCCCAAAAGAACAAAACAGATGATGCAACAGGCTGTGTGTTAAAAGAGGCATTCTTTCATTGTATTATTAATATGTTGGTAGTTTTTTTTAAATGCAGACATGGAAATTAACACTGCCCTGCAGTTATACTTGGAGCTCAGATTACTGTCAATACAGCACAAGTCAGAATAGTGCAAATGCCAGCCAAAGTTCTCCACCATATTAATTTTTCTATTCTCTGCTCAGTTTTGGTAGTAGGCATATATTAAGCATAATATTCTACCTTCTGAAAAGTAAATTATGGATTTGATTACATCTGGAATTATGTTAAATTCCTCAGTTCTTTTAATCTTGTCTTATATAGAGCCTGTCTTCTCAAAAGTCATTGAGAGTATACCATTTCTTATTAGTTCTTGCCAAAGGGGACCAATATCTTGGTCTGGATCTATAAATGACTTTGAAGTCTATATTGTCTTGAAATGGCTTTTTTCCTAAGCACTTTCATCAGCCAGGCCCTGGGTCCAGGTTCCCTGGAATTTCCCCCACACTCCTAACCTACAGCGAGGAAACTTAAGGTGCCTTGGATCCAGGCAGACAATTAAGCAGATACTCAAGAAAGAATGAAACCAAGTCATGTACAGTTCTCTCTGAGCTCAGATTTATATATATCACTGGGTTGTCACCAGTTTCTTGGTCTTCTTTTGCTCTTAAATCATTCTTTAGATTTCTTTCTGAATAGGATTAGATATCAAGGACACTTATAATAGAAGACAACTAGATTTTAGGATCAACAGAGTCCTTCCCAAGGTTTTGTTTAAACGTGTTTTCTGAAATATCTACAAATACCACCATTGCTATTACAGCAAAAACATGAAAGTCCTTGGAGGACTCCTTGTAGTAACATAAACGTCAACTTCAGTTTTTGTGAGGAGGAAAGGAAAAACAAGAGTGATACAGGTGGTGATCTAACAAAGATGATGAGTGCCCTTTATCTCCATAAGTTACCAAGAGACACTAACAACGGAGCCCAGGAAAGAAGAAAAAAATGCTTTCTTGAACTAAATTACTTTGCCTTATTTTTACTGCAGTCAAAAACAATTTGATTTAGGATGGAGTTTTTAGCCTTTAGCTTTCAAAGCTATAAATGCCAGGTCTGAGAAAGACCTTCCAGGTCATAAAAATGTATTATTTGTTACAGGCAAACTTATTACATATTTGCAGTCATAAAGCTAACAAGACCCATCTCAAATTAATCCCATTATTTCCTTTCTTATTCCTACTGAGAAGCTATGCCCGATCTCCTCTCCTGATTCAGTTTGTTTGTAATTTCCACCCTGTTTTCCATACAATCTTCCTTAAATTACTATTGCTTGAGTTTTCACATTTTATTCAAAGAATCAAAACCTAACCTACAAACTTCAGCTTTTATATTATACTTCTACAGAATAGAAGGCACCCATAAAGCTTGATCTAGAAATCATTAAGGTTTTGGATCAAAGCCCTTTGGGTGAGGTTATGTTAGGGTAAAGGCACATATACAAACCTGGAATATCACATTTTGAAGATTTTGGCATCAATGGAGCAATTGGGATAATAAAATTTAATCGCTGTCTTCCCAAGTAAACAGTAAGAAATGCTCTAGGGAACTCCAAGTATAAATGATTTCCAGCTGCATCATACAATGGCCATCAGAATTACAGAAGATTGATATGTTTTTATTTGAAAAAGCAAAGGAAGTCTGAGTGTGAAGTATTTTCATGAAAATGAATTTGATTCAGACAAAATCATAGTGTTCTCCAGGACTTGCTTTCTGTACTTCAAGTATAGATGCAAAATGATGAGCGAATTGAATGGATGTGATTATGGTATGATCATGTTATTTATTTTTCCTATAATATGTTAAAATCATACATACTTATTTCTGAAGGCAGTACAGATACCCTATGAGATCATTCTGCCAAACAGAAGAGAGTAAGATTGAAGGGTGCTTCTTGGTGATACCAAATAGTATTCATTTCATGTGAAAGATAATGAAGGAGTGAGGAGAACAACACAAGACAGGGAGGAATGGTACCAAATCCTCCGCAGTTTGGAATAGTACATTAAAAAAAGCAAAAGAGTTTTATTTTTCATCTTTTAATGTCAGTTCTGAAAACGTCTCTTGCCTCTCAGATGCTAGCACATTGCTTTAAAAATAAACTAATTTAAGGTAATCTCTCTATCAGACCAGGATCCTCTAAAAACATATGTTATTTACACAAGCCGAAATGTCATTATGACTCAAGAACTGTATGGGCTCGCACAAATTATGCAATAAAGTATTCCGATTTTCTCCTTTTCTACAAATCAAATGCATTTCTTGCAGTTTTGCACTAGAAACTACAGACAGGTCTTACAAATATGATTTTTTTATTCTACTTTCATGTTCCTGAATCATTGTGTCTTTTCCTTTTGCTTTTTTTTTTTTTTTTTTTTTTTTTTTGTAGGCTCTTCTCCTTGAGAAAGAAAATCTGAAATTCAGTTCTCTCTACCCTTCACTACATGCTACCCATTTACAACCATCCATTTAATAGATACAAGGGATTCATGGGCAAAAATTAAGATTATCGCTTTCTGAGTGTGTAGACAAAAACTGAAATAGGTAATAAAGATCCATACTCACTAGTCAAGTGGAAAAACGCATCAAGTTTCTCAGACAGCAGATTAAATAAAGGAATATTTTATGTGAGAGGAATTTTGTGACCAAATATTGATATAAGAATCAAATCATCTTCCAAGATAGACAAATGCCTAGGACTGAAAGAATAATCCAGAACAAAAGCAAGCTTTCAAACAATCTAGGATAGTGGTTTTTATAACAAAAGATTTTGAAAGCATTCAAGACATAAAAATAGTCTTTATTTTGAAAAGCAAGTTAGACTTCTGAATTCCAAACAATTTTTACAGAAAGGATATCTTTCCAGACAACCAAGCAGGGAAGGAAGTTCAGGCTTGCCTGAACCATTTGTGGGGACAAAAAAAAAAGGCCTACATTTACTTTTCATTAGAGTGACACTTGAGAAAGTCAGATAAAAAGACTATCACTCAAAAAGCATATTATATTTTCTCTTGAAGGAAGAAAGCCAGTGTCTGAGATATGAGAAAGCTTTTGGCCTCCACATTCCCTCTCCAGGATCGTATGAGAAAAAAAAAAAAGCCAAGAAAGTTTCAACAAGCACCTCTTTCTTCTCACCCCTCACAACCAAGACTGTACAGTTCAACACCAGAACTGCTATCCTTAGAAAACCTTTTGTTTTGAGCACCTGGAACAATGAGCCCCTAAATCCTGGCAGGACTGGCAGCTGTTGGACTGGACAAGTGCTACCATGCACTTGCACCGTTGTCCCACCACATTGTTCTTGACTTCCTTCCATTTCCTCTGGAATGGTGTGTACGCCTCAGCCTTAGTGTCATAGACACAGACATGTATCCACTGCTTCCAATTCCTGTGTTTGGGGCAAAATACAGCATAGAGTGGGGAAAAGATGATGTAAGTTTTAAAAAAAACAAAAACAACAAAAACAAAAAAAAAAAAAAAACACAGACAAAAAACAACAAGAAGAAGGGAAGTGAAGATCCCCCTGCAAGTCTGTGCAGCATCCTGCTCCTGCAGGGCCTCATCCAAAGTTCAACCAATTCAATTGAAAGGTTTTATCTATCATTAATAAATTGCAGGATGAAAGACTTGGAAACTAAGGGATAACTGTTCAGCTCTTTGAGTCTTCAGGCAGGCCAAAAACACTTTATTTTCAGTTTATGGGCTTCAGCCTAGGCAAGGAATAAAGGATCTGGGTAGCAAAAATGATCCATGATAAGTCACCACCTTTCTGAACATCCCACTCCCAATATTCAACTGGCAATTCCAAAGTGAGAAGAAAAAAGTCCACTTAATGTCACACAAAAATAAACTTCTAGAACTGGAGAAGTAGAAAATGGCTTGAGTCAGAGAGGAATTAACCTCAGGATACTCAGCATGTTTATATAACATTAATTCATACTCATTTAGCCCTGAATAAAACATGAGTTGCCTACCAAAAATACTTATGTTTCAAGCTCATTTGCGATAATCAACTTTGCAGTTGTGTGTAACCATTCACAAATCAATGTCTTCATACCGAACCTTAGCATTTTTGCCCAGAGGAGCATTTCACAGTGGATTAAGAAAACATACTCCGTGTCATGTAATGTTACAAATCTCACAGGAATTGTACTGAGGGCCTGCTGCCTTCAGCATGCCATAAACACTGAAAAGGGTGCCATGACAAAGGCCCAAGTACTGTCTGCCAGGAAGCTGGTGCAATCCCTCCTGATTCCGAGGGACAGCCATCACAGAGCCATGCCCAAGTCAAAGTCAGCTTTCAGTCTTCAATTAGGTAAGCTTTTGAGGTGATGCTGTGGCACAGAAGTACAGATGTTACACCAGCTAGAGAAATGCTCTTTGTCACTGAGAAGAAAGTGGAGGTCTCAGTACTGACTAGCAGCTCTGCTGGATTTAATTAACAAGATGCTTTAACTGGAGTCTTTTTATGTCTTGGAACCAATTTCAGAAATGTTCATTTTTCTCATTATCTGCCCTTTAAGCAGTTTCTCTTTTTTTCATCTAAATTCTGTTAAAATATACATATGGGGTTTTCCTTCCTCCCTGTTGACTCGCCAGTTGTATATAAGCAAACTAAGAGAGACAATACAAAGGACTGTCAAATGCACATTTCAAGCAAACAGCAGGAAGGAGAAGATTTATTTTCCTCTAATTTCTTTTTGGCTACTGAAGTACTGGTACTGCTTAGGATAGTGCATATACAGGAAGGAAAAGGCACAGTAAGTTGATGGTATTCCTCAGGGTCAGTCCGTGGAAACACGGTCAGGCTGGACCAGGCTCTGAGCACCATGATCTAGCTGTAGAGGTCCCTATTCATTGCAGAGGAGTTGGACTAGATGACTTTTAAGAGTCCCTTCCAACTCAAATGATTCCGTGATTCTATGTCTTAGCAGTTTTGTGACTGCAACACATCCACACCTGGGAGAGATCTGGACAGGGACCTCAGATGGGCTGTGTCATGCTACTTGATTTTTTTTTTTTTTTTTTTTTTTTTTTTTTTATTTTCTTACTCTGAATGATTTTGACAGTGCAAAGAGGACTTGTAATGGCACGCTCCTAGCTCGTGTATTAGCGCATAATTTGTTGGACTCATTTGGAGAGAAATGCTAATTTGAAATGAAATCACTAAATGAGACCACCATAGGATCAAAGGAAAATAATGCCTGTTTATGAAAGATAAAAGACTAGCTTCTGAGGCTTCCTTCTACCAGCAAGCATTAAGGCATGAAAATAACAGCAGAGGAGATTAGTATCCTTTACCATCAAATCAGCAGAGTAAGAAGAATCAAATGTACAAACATTGCACACTTTCACCCTGCAGTGTCTCACACTCAAGACAGAAATAACACTTGTAGCAATGAAAAGGTAGATCAAATCATCTGATTCAACCAGTCCATCTTTGACCTTATCTTTCTCCTCCTGCATGCTATAAACATACATGTCCCCTAAGATCTGCTCTGTGGGAATGCATCCTCATTCTACAACTGATCAGTCACCAAATTGCAGTGGTCTTAGCCACTTAGAAGCAACTCCTGCTAGATTAAAATCAGCAAGAGAAAGGGACTTGCTCATCTTTGCTTGGACCATCCCTCTCTTCAGACATAATGTTATTAGAAGAAAAAATATCTGACTCTTCTGAAATAACATGAAGTTGACCTTTTCTTGCAAGCTGAGTGTGACAGTAAGGTGCAGAAATAACATACCATATTTTTACCACTATCACGAAAGTGATTTATTTGGACAGTAACCATCCTAAAATACCCTGCATGCTTTTTGTAGCTGAAAGGTACAAGAGGTGCCAGGCCAGACTATCTTCTGCAAGTTTACTGTGCAACATATGAACTTGGAAGAGAAAAATCTGATCTTTTCTCAGTATGAAAAACTAAATTACTTTAGAAGACCTAATTAGACCAATACATGTTATAAATATGAATATATTTAAAGACAACCAATTATTATGGTTACTTTCCCAGTATTCAAAAATCACCAATTGTTATGCCAGTTTTGGTACTGTATCTATTCAAAAGATATTTTCTGAAAATGTGAAAAATAAAAGTAAATTCTTCCCCAAGTCCTACTTTGAATATCCCTCGACTAAAAAGAGTTTTCACAAAATAACGGAGAGCACAGGTGGGTGGAAAGCAAGATAAGACATTTTAAATACGGTCTTGCTGAAGAAGCATCATTGCCCCCCCTCCAGTGATGTTCCTGATGTAATACAGAAAAGCTCGATCAAAGTTGGGAACAAGCCACAGAGTTTTTGAGGTCAGTGGACAGATAGATAAGTTATAAAATATTAAGGACAGCATGCTTAGTTGCGTCTCCACCTAGGATTTAAATGTAATTTAGTATAGATTTCTGCCAATCTCAAGGTGAGCATAATAGGTCAGTACTACTGGTGACAGCAGAGGCAGCCACTGCTAACAGATCGGTGAGCTGTAGACCAGAACTGTGAAAAGCAGAAGCATGTTGCTGCGTGTAGAGTAAGTGTACTCACATCTACATCAGCAACTGGGAGAGAGAGGCCTTCCAGGGCTTTCAAATTTTGAAGTACCACCTAAGTGGCAAAAGTAATGTGACCACAGGAGACATCCTTGCCTTCTCCCTATCGCAGCAATTGTTATTGTGCCTCCACAGGCACTACCATAGCCCAACAGTAGTATTCAGGTTTTTAAGTCACGAGGAAGTACCAAAAGGTTAAGAAAAGTTCCTACAGAGAAAAATCCACTAGGGAGGCAATTAGAGCTACTCATTAGAATCCCAGCAATTACATGCAGATAACTTCCGTAAAGGAAATACCAAACCAAAGATTTTGGACAGGTGAAGTACTGGGCAGCATGAGAGAAACCAAAATAATCAAGCAGAAAAAAAAAAAATTGAAAGTGAAATACTAATACTAGTCAGCATTTCACATCAAATTTTATTGGAAATGTTCTATATCCCTGTTGCCTGAAATTATCTGGGAAGCCCACTTCTCCACACCACCTGCTGGGAAACCAGCAGCAATCATGTCAGGAATAAGAAACCAAATCCTCAATGGGCAAATATTGCACAGCTCTATGGACTTGAGTGAAGCAATGCTGCTTTGTATTCCACTTGGAGAAAAATACTTTAAGGACTTACATGAAAATAAAGAAAGTTTTCCAATTCCTGTTGCAGCGGGAAGCATATAAACAGACAACTTCTATAATGACAAGAGCTAATATAATACTATAACCAAAACCAAAAAAAAAAAAAAAAAAAAAAAAAAAAAATCACAGAATGATAAACACTTTGTTTACGTGAGAAAATTGCCCTGCTTCAACTTAAATGTTTGTTTACTGTAGTCTTACTAGTGCAAATCAGAACGTGGAAATGACCTTCTCTTAATAATACCTTATTGTGATTGAGATCAAATCTGTGCCCCATGGTCTGAAAGTAAATTTAATAACTGTTCATAGAGCCTACAAAGGATGCTGTGAGCTTGAAGAGCACTCACCCTGACAGGTAAATCAAGTGCAAACTTCCTACTCAGTAAAGCTTAAAGAAAAATGAAACAATAAATTACATGCAATAAAAACTGTGTAATCTACTGTGGAATTAATCCTAAACCACAGATTACCACAAGTCCTCCAGAGCATCCATATATTTTGTTATTCTGATTGCTTGTGTTTTTACAGCATCTATTTGCAAAGACAAGTACTGAAACCACAGCCCATCCATAATGCAGCAATGCCTGCCTCAATTTGCAGTAATTTTGGCTATAAAGGGGTCATGATTCAGATGCCACTGACATCACTTTAATAATGTTGACAATGCACTGTAATCAGAGCACGCAGGAGAGACAAGGATGAATACCTACGCAGTCTATTTGAGTGACTGCTCTTTTTGGTAGGCTTTTAAAACAACACTGCTGGTAGCAGCATTACAGTAAGTTTCGTTTTCTTGACAAGTCAGGATTCAACTTTCCAAAGTTGAGAAATGCTCCATTAACTGATGGAGACTGTAATTCCACTCGGGGGAGAGAGATAAACTTGAGCTTTATTCTTGTGGTCTATCATGTAACAGAAACCTTTTCTGGAGTTACAGAAGTACTACACACAGATGAGAGAGCATCGCTTCATCAATAAAATGTTTCAAAAGCTTTTCCAGAAGCAGCAGATGAAAAACAATGAGCAATTGAACCTTAAGAGGAACTATTTGTTCTGATTTACTGATTAATTTATAATGCCAAAATATACCGTTAACTAAATCAACGATCTATTTGCAACTTCATTTTAAACTCAGTAACAAAATCAACTTTACAGCACTATAACTTGCAAAATTTCATTTTTAGAGTGTTGATCACATTGCAGATTTTAAAACATGTTATAAAGCAGGAAGAAAGCCAGCATTATATAGACATGATCCAACGGAGATCTATGCCTCAGCAGCAGTCTGGTGTCACAGAGCTCTGGATTTCAGAATCAGATTTGGTCACAGCAGTTAATATTTTCATCAGCTGCTGGGGATTAAGATTTGTTTTGAGTTTTTTTTCTTTTCAAACAAAAATAAAAGGAATTTGCTATCATACCTCATTTGAATAACTGCATCCTAAACTTAGGGCAGTATCTTGACCTTCTATTCTACACAACACTTTATTCTGTGACCATATTAATTTTATTGTATCCGTTGTCACTGGCTTCATATTCAAACAATAAGGGAAAGAACTAACAATTACTTTCTGAAAAATACTTCGAAGGGAAATCTGTGAGGGAAGGGAAGAAATGGTTACCTGACATCACTACAAACATCATCTATCTCACTGACATCTGTCTCACTGACATTAACGTCTTCAAAGTCCACCTTTAAATGGACTTCCCACTGTGCTCATCATCCCTAATCGTATAGCTCACCAACCTCATCTCTCCCCATAAATTCATCTGACACGAGGCACTTGTAACAAACTAAACTAGAAACTTACAGAAGAAGCAGGTTGTCCAGAAACTAGGTCTGCCACAGCTGCTTTGAGCCTCTCCCTGCATTCCTCACATTTAGGAATTTCCCTCCGTGGCACTGAAGATAAAACAGCAAGCCTGGTGCTAGTCCACCCAGATGGAACATCTCCCCTCAGACACCTACACAGCCCTGTCTTCCCATAATTTTTAGGAGCTGCTTGACACAGAAGAGAATGCAGAGATGCTTGTCACCTTTGCTTCATCTCTGCATGTGATGTCCTACATTCAAGGAGCTCAAGGAACAGCAAGATTCAGGGAAGCAAAATGTGTTGGCTTTTTTTTTTTTTTTCCCAAGGTTGCATTACGAGGAGTCAGAAACACAGCTAAAGCCACTGCTGAATTCAAAGCCACCTCAGTGTTCTCATTTTACTATTTATAGATGACAAGATACCTGCATGATACATCACGTTCTAGGTTTAATCATCTGCACTACTTACTTGACATGCTGGCAAAAGACTAAAGGGACATTTATGTATATAGTTACTATTCAAATCATGTTTAATATTTACAATTGGAAATTTTTCTCAAGGTTATGACAGAAGTGAGCAAAGTTCAGACACAGGATAAATAGAAATAGTTGACATCCACATGGAAAGAGAGAGAGAGAGAGAGAGAGAGAGAGAATGTTTTTTAAACCAGATCACTGATTTCCCTAAGACATGGAATGATATGGTGGTTTGCAAGAGAAAGCATAGGAATATGCAATGTGAAAAACCATTGGCTGAGCCAGATTTGAACTAAGACAATAGGAAAATTGCCACTGACATTGAATGGATCAGTACTTTATCCCTCAACTTCAGTCAGTGGGTTAAAATGTAGTTTCACATACCATTAGTTATGCCTTTTTAATCATATCCTTCCATCCTTTTTCTTTTGTGCATTTCAGCTTTCAAAGTGTTGTTTGGGTATCAAGTATGTTATCTGTGCTTTATTGGTCTTTTGTAGTCAACATACTGTAATACTTTAAAAAAAGAAAAAAAGAAAAAAAAAGGAAAAGGAAAAGGAAAATAAAAAAGGGAGAGGAAAAAAAAAAGGAGAGGGAGAGAGGGAAAAAAAAGGGGGGGAAAAAAAAAGGGGGGGGAAATCAAGCCTGAACATTCAAAGGCTTAGAATTACTATATATTTAAATATACAATCACGTGTCTATCATACTAGGTGGCTATCAATATTGACCCACAGAGCAGAGAAAAAAAAAAAGAAACAGTGCAAAAAACTAAGCCATTTGGACATAATTCTTACATCTCATAATCCATGAGCATAAGGAATCCGAAAAATATTTTAGATGATCTCATTCATCCAGCAGGCTAATGCTTTCAATATTTGTACAGAGATTTATCTCATTTATCTTCAACTCTGAAGAAATAAGAAATTCATTCCTTCCCTTGGGAGGCCAACCCCCTGGGGACCAGTCCTCTGTGACAAACACCTAGCTGTTGGAAGCTGTTCTGGTACCACTAGCCTCAGCGCTGCCGCACCAATCTCTACATACATTGCTACAGAATTAGAGAGCAGAGCAAAGTTAAATGTCATCCATTTTTATAACTGTCCACCTCATTTAACATGGTATCTCTTAAAGCATTTCAATATTGTAGGTTTCTTTGTTATAAATGCTTAAACAGGAGACAAAATGCTACTCGATAAATAAAGGGCCTTTAAGTTTCCAACGCCATTTCCCCATGTTTCCATGGAAATAAGGACCTAACTCCTTAACCATGATGACATTAATGATCAGGTGCCTGCAGCCACAAAAGAAAGAAAGGGGACAGAAATTACCAGCTACTCCATGGTGTGTCGTTCTGGAGCACAATCTCCCCAGTTAAGGGTAGGAATTGACACCTATTTTCTATCCTCAAAGCTTCCACAGGAACAGAGCTCACAGTGTCAGAACAGAAACTGATTGCTGCTTTACTTTTAAAGCTGGCTTGCTACATTTACTAACTATAGAATTAAAACAAATAAAACAGTGCCATCATCTTCTGAAGGAGGAAGAAGAGGAGGAGGAGAAAGAAAGTGCAGATTCAATAAAAGCAACGCTATAAATGTGTTGCCATGCTCCAGCCCCCTTGCAATGTGTCCATACCTTGGTTTCACTGAGCTATGCCACCAATGGCTAAGTGCTGGGGAGTAGAAAGGACTGCCCTAAATAATTTGAGATTATCAGCATTACAGCATAAGTTGAAACTATAATAAAGGTTCTTCTGATCTAGGAAGGCATCCACTAATTGAAAGGACCCATTGGGTTAAAAACCATCTAAGCAGAGAATGAAAAGGAAACAGAAGGATGAAATGACTATCCAGGTTCACAGACTTGGCCATGGCCAAAATAAGAGAAACTGGGTTTCTCCAAAGATCTCATGGTGTTCCCCCAACAGCTGTACAGCACTGCCTCTGTGCTGAGACTCCCATCCTGGGCAATCTAAACTGCTGACAACTCCTTTTCTATTTTTTTTTTATCCTTTGATTCAAAATCTCCCAAATCTCCATTTGTCCTAATAGGAATATCGTCATTTTTCACTGAGCAAAGATAGAGCTCTTAAAAGGATTCACATGAAAAAAGTGAAAGTTGGTATGGCACCCATGGGGAAGGATACACCACCCATCACAAAGGTTGAGTGAACAGCCCTCATAGATGGGCCAGAGAGATCTTTCAAGGGTACCTTTCCAAGAATGGAAAAAAAAAAAAAAATACTACAGGACAAAGAGAAGTTGTAATGATTCTACATATGAATCTGGAAACTACTACCACTGTTCAGAACACGTATATCAATCATGTTCCAAGAGCTGAAATTCAGAGAACAAGACTAATTTTCAGAATAAGAAGCATTAAATATGAATAAAGTACTGCCTGCAACAAAAGTATTTTGGCAAAAAGTTCGGATGACTCACTATACAGTTGTGTTGTTTTCTTTATTTGAAATATGATCAAGTCAAAAAGCTTTAAGGAGGTCTCTCAGTCAATTTGATTTAGAATTGATCATCATGTAAGTGGTCAGCTTTAAGACTAGTCACGATGACACCAGCCTAACTATATCACATTGAAATAAGACTCTTCAAACACTTTGATGAAATGGAGGATTTCATGCATACAAGAAGAGCAGCTGATTTGTTTCACTTTAGACCGTACTAATCAAAGGCAGCCACGCTTTGCAAATTCAGACTCCAAAACTCAACTTTACAGAAAGACTAAGAATAGAAATAACTTCAAATTTTGGGTAAGTTCAATGAAAACAAAATACAAAATAAACATAATCTGCAAAATTGATTACAATAAGTATATGAATTTGGGTTGCAGTGACCATGAGATGGTGGAGTTCAAAATTTTGAGTGGAAGAAGCAAAGCAAAAAGTAGGATTGCTACCCTGGACTTCAGGAGAGCCAACTTTGATCTCTCCCGGGACCTACTTGGAGCAATCTCATGGGCTAGGATGTTAGAAAGTAAGGAGGCCTGTGAGAGCTGGTCAGCATTTAAACAGCTCTTCTTCCAAGCTCAGGATCAGTGCGTCCCTGTAAGCAAGAAATCAGGAAAGGGTGGCAGGAGACCTGTGTGGATGAGCAAGGAGCTCATGCACAAACTTAAAGGGAAGAAAATGGTCCATGACACGTGGAAAAAGGATCTGACCACTTGGGAAAAATAGAGAAATGTTGTCAGGGCCTGCGGGAGCACGATGAGGACGGCTAAAGTCTGCCTGGAATTGAATCTGGCAAAGGTGATAAAGGATAATAAAAAAGGCTTTTTTAAGAATGTTAACAGAAAAATGAAGACTAAGGAGAATGTGGCTCCCCTACTAAGTGGGGGGGCTGTTCTGGTAATGGGGGATTCTGAGAAGACAGAGATACTGAATGCCTTCTTTGCTTCTGTCTTCAGTGAAAAAGCTCTCCCTCAGGAATCTGAGACCCTGGAGGTTAGTGAGAGGCTCTGGGGAATGGAAGACTTCCCTTTAGTCAGGGAACAGGCGGTCTGAGAGTGCCTAGGCAACACCAATGTTCACAGATCCATGGGACCTGATGGGATGCACCCACAGGTGCTGAGGGAGCTGGCAGAGGTGATTGCTGAACAGCTCTCTATCATCTTTGAGAGGTCTTGGAGAATGGGGGGAGGCCTGAAGACTGGAGGATAGCCAATGTTACTCCGGTCTTCAAAAAGGGCAAGAAGGAAGATCCGGGCAATTACAGGCCAGTCAGCCTCACCTCTGTCCCTGGAAATGTGGTAGAACAGCTTGTGCTGGATACCAAATTGGAAGAAAAGGAGGTTATCAGGAGTAGTCAGCATGGGCTCACCAGGGGGAGGTCATGCTTGACCAACCTGGTAGCCTTCTACGATGTTGTCACTGGGTGGGTGGATGGGGGGAGAGCAGTGGATGTAGTTTACCTTGTTTTCAGCAAGGCATTTGATACTGTCTCCCACGACATCCTTATAACAAAGCTGAGGAAGCTTGGGTAGATGAGTGGACAGTGAGGTGGGTTGAGAACTGGCTGACTGGCAGAGCACAGAGGGTCGTCGTTGGTGGTGCAGAATCCAGTTGCAGACCTGTAACCAGCGGTGCTCCTCAGGGGTCGGTCTGGTCTTGTTCAAAATCTCATCAATGACCTTGATGAGGGGATAGTGGCCACCCTCAGCAAGTTTGTTGATGATATGAAGTTGGGAGGATTGGCCAACACACCTGAAGGCTGTGCTGCCATTCAGCAAGTCCTGGGAAGGCTGGAGAGCTGGGCAGTAAGAAACCAGATGAGGTTTAACAAAAGCAAGTGTAGAGTCTTGCATCTGGGGAGGAATAATTGCATGCACCAGTACAGGTTGAGGGATGACCTGCTGGAGAGGAGCTCTGCAGAGAAGGATCTGGGTGTCCTGGCGGACGACAGGTTGGCCATGAGCCAGCAGTGTGCCCTTGTGGCCAAAAAGATCAATGGCATTCTGGGGTGAATTAAAAAGAGCATGGCCAGCAGGTCGAGGGAGGTGATCCTCCCCCTCTACTCTGCCCTGGTAGGACCTCATCTGGAATACTGAGTCCAGCTTTGGGCTCCCCAGTACAAAAAAGACAGGGATCTCTTGGAAAAAGTCCAGCAGAGGGCCACAAAGATGGTGAAGGGCCTGGAACATCTCCCCTATGAAGAAAGGTTGAGTGAACTGGGTCTGTTCAGCCTTAAGAAGATTGAGAGGGGACCTGATCCAGTTCTGTACATATCAAAGGTGTGGGGAGCAAAGCAGCAAGGCCAGACTCTTTTCAGCAGTGTGTGGAGACAGGACAAGGAGAAACGACCAGAAACTGGAGCATAGGAAGTTCCGCACAAATGTGCTCAAGAACTCTTTAGGTGAGGGTGACAGAGCACTGGAACAGGCTGCCCAGGGAGGTCGTGGAGTCTCCTTCTCTGGAGACATTCAAATCTCACCTGGACACCTACTTGTGCAACCTGGCGTAGGGAGCCTGCTTTGGCAGGGGGGTTGGACTCGATCTCTGGAGGTCCCTTCCAACCCCTACAATTCTGAGATTCTGTGAATCATGGTGCTGTATTTACATGCCAATGTATTTTATGCTGAGATTGTCTTTAAAGCTAATATATCTGTAAATCAATTAAAATGTAACCACCTGAGTATAAAAATCAACTTATTTAGCTCTTGCCACATATACTATCTCAGCATCTCCTGTATATATTGATTTTTCTAATAATGCCATCATTAGATACACAATATTTTGACTTTTAGAAATGAAAATGGAAACAAGATTACGTTGATATGCCACTCAACTCCCTACAAAATAAACAAAAAACCAAAACAAACAAACAAACATGATCAAAAGCACTTAAGGACATCAAAGCGACAACCTCAAGCCATTACCTGGAGACCCACTTTTTCATTTCTATTACTGCTTACCAGTAACAGACCACTGTACTAACCTAGCAACTCAAAGAAACCTGATGGATAACATTTAAGTCTTCTAGAAGTTGTATTACAGTAAATAAGTGGAGAAGTTTCACTGAAGCAGGCAAGGCCAAGCACAGTGTGAAAAGAGATGGAAAGCAGGCGTAAGAGCAACCTTGCCTTTCTCAATCTTTAATTTCTCTCTCCCCCACAGTTCTCTTACGCATTAATTTTCGTAGTAGCTTGGGTCTTGATTCTGGTACAGATATCTCCAGAGACAGTTTTAAAACCACATGCAGGTAACAAAGAAATTTCTATCACGATTCACTCCAAAAAGCAAATAAAAGCAAAATGTGCAGTCTAAAATAGAGTTCAGTTTTGGGGGTAAAAATGGTAGAACTACAGTCCATTATGGTAATCAGAGAAAGCAATTACAGATCTTCAGGGGTAAAGTAATAAAAAAGATCAAATTGCTCGTGATATTCCTGTAAATTGTACCTACAAGGCAGAATCTGAGCTGTGTGAAAGTCAAACTTACAAGGCAGCAAAGACATATTTCAAGATAACTTCCTTTTATTTGCACCTAAACTGAAAATGGCTGACTGATCTTGAAAGGCATCGAATGAACGCCTCTCGAGAATTCTGTTTAAGCCTTCACTGCAGCATGTTATTCTATGTTGACTAGCTATGATTTGCTTTGGCACTGAAGAACATACAGACATCTAAGTACAATGCCACGACTGGCGTAACCCACCTGCCAAGAAGCCTGGAGTTGTGCTACACTCAGTACCAGCTGCTCATGACTCTGTATCACCCCACACCACGTGTACACTGCTCAAGTTGCATCTAGTGAACAATCTTGTTGAGGCAGAGAGATGCCAAGAACTGAAGCTAAGCAGCAAGGGAAGCAAGGCATAAGAATGGGATCTAAGGTGGGAATCAGGAACAAAGCTAAAAGAAGATAAGAAAATCAGAAACACTTCTCAAGGTTCAGTGTCCAGGACCACCAAGACATTCAGTGTTCTTCTATTCCTAGTTCATAAATGGAGACAGCACAGCATCCAGCATAAGACAGGGCTACTGCAAAGGCTGTCCATACCCAATTATGCTGCTATGAAAAACAGCAAGGAAATTAAAACCATGAGGCCATCAGCAATTTTGCCCTCATTGCTTGTCATGAGAAACAATAATGAGAAAAAATATTGCATGGCTTCTCTTTTGAACAGCAGTGGACATCCTGTGCACAGAGGGAAGCAGAAATTCTGTGGAAGCAGTGTGCAACTGTGTAATTAATGGCTGATTCGTAATACATATGCACAAGCATGTTGGAAAAGCAATGTCCTGGAACTTCCTAACTTGTGTTCTTGATTTTGCACTCCTACTAGAACTCTTTTTCTATAGGGCATGAACAAATATCCAGTCTGTAAACATAATCTAGGCTGTAATTCAGCACTGTACTCGCCAAGCCAAATTGCTGTACCCTGCTGAACCACTTCCCACAGGTGCAGCCATTGGGCTGGGCTATTGCATCCCAGAGAGGATGGCCACAGACTGGTGTAAAATTACTGGGTAGAGTGCCCAGACCCAGCACACATCTCCCTTCATGCTAAGTTGAAAGGTAATAAATGCAAGGTAAATGGTGAGTCTTGTAAAAATAGCCTTTAAAAGATCACAGCCAGCGCACAAAGACTAGCACACACAAGCAACTTACAGAAACACCAAAGATAGGAATCCAGAGGAATAGAAGTCAGTCACTAAGGGAAAAGGTTTCAACATCAAGCTGTCAAAGGACTGTTGGAGCATCAGCAAAGGAATGGGAAGAGTCTCAACAGTGTCTTCTTTTAAAGGACTTTATTGGGCTACAGCCATCTAACCCAGCTTATATCAAATAGTAGTTCAGGCAAATTCTCTCACTTTTTCCCATAACCCCTGCTTGCCAACAAAACATGTGATAATGAATAATTGGATTCTGACACTCTATTTTTTGCCTCTTGAAACACTACGTGGGCAGTTCAGAGGCTGTTGATATGCATTGTTTCTGCCTCTTGCAGAGATGCTTTGGGTTTAAATTATTCCACCTCAAATCCAACACAGTGAGTTGAGGACTCCAGGGACTGACTGTTCTGTATTCACTTCCAGAAGAAAGGAGGAAGGTCAGATTTTGCATTTGGATTACCTATTGAAAATCTTACCACAATCTTCCAGCCATTTGATATTAAGTGTTATTTAATAACAAGTGAGCAATGATTTGATTGTACAGCAAGTTTTGCAACTGCCTGTTCAGTGAATTCATGTGGAGGAGAAGGAGCAATAGAAAATAAGTACTGAGAAGCAGAATACTGTTATGTCCTCAGATTAGCTGCATCTGTTCCCACTCTCATCTGCTCATCTCTTTGACCATTCTTCCTCAGACAGTACTGTTCACTCTCATCTTGCATGACATTGCATCTTCAAACTAGGTCCTGGGCTACACCTGTATCATCAGTAATCACTCCCAGCATGCTGCTTCAACTGAGGTTAGCTAACTGCTCTCCTTTGAAGAAATCAAGTCATAGACCAGATTTAGGACAAATCCTAGGAACAAATAAGAGCAGAGCAAAAGCTTGGGGAAGGGGAACATGACAAGATCTTGGTAGGATTATCTCCTTACACAGATAGATCTGCTTTGGCATCAGGAAAATACAGGTGTCTGCCTATTCTTCCTCCACTTTGCTTCAAAGCCCATCTTAAATCCATGTATCGTGCTTCTAAAAGTAACCTGGTAAATTCAGGGTCAAAAGAAGATCCCAAAATTGGGCACACATTCAGGGTTCTAGGTGTATGGTGGGTCTGTTTCCTCCTGCAGCATACATTTTATGACAATCACCTTATTAGTTTAACACATATACATATTAACATATATCCACTCAAACTACCATTTAAATAGAGCTATTTGTTTTAAAGCAACTGCACACAGTTTGGTCAGAACGTATCTGATCAGTTTTTCCTTCATCTCCTAGAATGCAGTATGAAAGCTAAGAGCTTGCAGCTCTGTTGCCAAAACTAATCAATCGTCTCCTCATATTGTAATAACACATACAATGAGGGACAGATTAACAAATGACAGAATTTATTCAACAGGTGTGCCTCTGCACTGCAAATTAATTTAAACCAAGATTATCTGAAGAAAAACAGGTTTCCTACATCCTGGAAGCTGTAAATTCACACTGGGGCACCAATTCTGGCACAGAAGTTCAGATTGGTATCTCCTCAGCTTTTCCATGCAAATTGCTTCAGGTGTGATTCTTACACACAGCTCTGTTGAAGGCAGAAAAATCTTAGCACAGCTAGAAAATTTCCATCCCAGTTCTGTCTGCTAAACAATTTATGCCTTCATTCTTGAGATTTACTTCCCTTCAGCATTAATTCAAAGGGTTGCAGTTTACTGTTTTTGGGCTAGTGCCCTAAGTTATATTTATTTATACAGTCATTGCATCCCACTTACAATTCATGTTAACAGTTCAGTTCAATATGCAAGTGAATCTGGCAGTCATAAATGTTGTTGGAAATTATTTTCTAACATTTTATCTACTACCAGTGAGTGAGCTATGTTTCTTCTAGAGCAGAGCGAGTAATTTCATTCATTTTAAAATAAAAGGCCCTATTTTAAAGTAAGTGTTCTGAACAGTTTTCCGAAATGTTTAATAAATAAAAATATGCCCTTTTATTTAATGCAACCACCACAGTTCAGCAGTCAAGCCTGGACTTAGAATTCAGACTGAAGACAGAGGCAGGAGACAAGCATCATAGGAGCACAAAGTGAAGTCAGGGCACAGTCAGCAGGGAATGCAGAGTGCTAGAGGAAGATAGAAGCCCACACAGAGGCCATGTGGGGAACAGAGCAGAAATGAACACCTGGGAGCAGAGCTGGAGGTCGCCCTACCATAGGCTGCACCGTGGGCTCAGATCCCACCAGCGCCCAGAGAACAGCGTGACCTGCTGGCCCCAGCACATCTATGTCCTGGAGAGTCCCTGCTCCAGGGACACTCACAGGTTCATCCTGCATCTCCAGCACTCCGTCCAGCTCTACAGCAGGTGGTGGAGGGGCTGCCTGCTCTTCATCCATGTCAGTGCACAAGGTGACAGGGTTTCAAGAAAGTCAGAGCTTCAAAGTCATGTAAGTATTTAAGCTGTTAACTATGCCCACTTGGCAAAGCTCCGTTCATTTAGAAGGGACAGGAGAATGCATATACCGTGTGAATCTCCGGACTTGGATTTAATGTGTTTCATTTAATCTTGACCCTAATCAGATAAAGCTAAGTAACACCAGTAGAAATACTGGTGTCACAAATACTACTGTGAGTTTGCCTCAGAAGTTAAAATGCTACAATTTCCTTCCTCAGTACAATCTTACTTTGCCAAACAATTTGTCCCCTTCGCCATCTCTACTTCCTCTTTTCTTTGAAGCTTCCAGAAAATACATTAATGAAACAGAAGAAAGACCTCCTAATACAAAGTGTCTCCTACTGCATTTAGAAATGTAGATGAGCACAAGTATTTACAATGGCAGTGTGAAGGAGAGAGAAAATTAGAGCTACTTTGACATGTGACATCCATAACCTGTTGGAGTCCTAACTGGATCTCTTCAGCTGTTTTAAACATATGAAATTGGTTCCATACAGGTTGGGAAGAAGAAATGCAATGAAATTCTTACTGAAAGGACATGGAATAAAAGTCATGATTCTCCAACTGAACACGTGGAAGCCTAATGAATTTCTCACACACAGAAGTACCAAATGGAGATACCATGAAAGAGGTGCGAAGTGCCTTTTCTCAATTAAGGGTTTCTCAGCATATGGAGTATCCAATCTGTCAAGTTGATCTAAATCAAATGCTTTATTGACAATAAGCTCTTTGTTGTATGTGGTATTTTTTACATATCAAGTATGCTTTTTAAAGCATTATTTAGATTCCTTAAAGGTCTCTTTAGCAGTGTTTCATCAAAAACTTGAGCAACTTGAATATTCTTGCTATTTTTATTACCTTTCCATCACAGAAATGAGATTAGATTCTGTATTCCTTTTGCTTACTTCCTGCACAAATTTAAATCATTATCTTGTTCTCTTTTTAATTTCACACTAAGACCTATTTCTGCTGTGTTACTTATAGGAAAGTAGCCCAGTAAGGTCTTTATTCTCTTAACCTAATTATCATATGGGCCAAGAGTCAAAGCAGGGGAAACAGGGAGCTGAAGTATAAACAAGGTTGGAAAACGAGGAATGAGACAGAAAGGAAAAAAGAAAAAAGAGAAAAAAAAAAAAAAAAAAAAAAAAAAAAGGAAAAAATCTCAAATAATGTAATAGCTACCTAACCTAGAGGCATTGCTAATAAACCATACTGCTTACATCACCTTTCATCCCTCCCAGACCTTCCAAATGCCAAAGAATGACCACATTTCCCTTGTATCTGGGCAGCACCCAGCACAGACCAAGTAATATCACAGTTTAGGTATAAAGAAAAAACCTTTTCCATAACCCTCACAACTTATTAAATAGCAAAAATCAGCACAGACAGTCAAAAAACTGAGTCCATAAATGGAATGAAACCCAGTTAACTACTTTCCCATCTCCTTTTAGATTTTTAGATTCTTAGTACACATTCATGTTATTCTTTTATTTGAGTTTGCTTTAAAATGCAAAAGCAATCAAAGCAATCAGGGTTTGGTTTTGGTTTTTTTTTTGTTGTTGTTGGGTTTTTTTTTGTTTGGTTTTTTTTTTTTTTTTTTTTTTTGGTTGGATTTCGTTTTTCTAAACTTCACACAGGGCAAAGATATGGGAAGCAAACTACAGAATGTTTACGGTGTTAAAATGAATTTTCTCGTTTCTGTTCTCTTTAGGAAAGAGTTATGAAAAATATCCTTCAGCCATACTGCTCCTCTTCTCCCACTATGAACCAATGTGGAATGAAATTGCTTTGTGTTTCCCTCTGCATAAATGCCTCTGAAGTAGAAAGAAGCAAGACTTTCCCTTATGTCTTCAGACAGAAAATCCTAACTTCTGGAACTATGTTGGTGCCACATGTTCTGCTAGTGTAAAGTTAACAACTGAAGAGCTTTTGTGCAATTAAAAAAAAAAAATCTAACCAACAGGATTGAAAGCAGGAAGGAATCTTGCTTTTTTTTTTTTTTTTTTTTTTTTTTTAAGTGCAGAACTTTCCATCAAAGCATCTATTTCATCTATATTTGGCGCATTATCTTGTAATACAAAATGTACCCAGTGCATGAAGCATCTTCCCAATACACCTCAGAAGAGCAATATAATCTGACCCCTGCACTAGTTTTGATCCTACTAAGAACCAAATTAAGAAATAATTCTGTTTGTCAGATATGTTGTTTTTTTTCTCTCCCTCACATTTCTTTCTGGCTCATTTTCCCCAGAGTTTGGGGGTGGCTTTTGTGTTTGGTTGGTTGTTATTTTTTGAGAAGTTTTTCCCCTTCCCAGAAACTGCTTTTTATTGGCACAGTAAATATTTCATCTTTCTAGTTCACAAGAAAATAAAGATTCTTGACAAAAATGCTAGATGGACTAAGGTACTATCACTTGTCTCTCTCAAAACTTTTGTTTTCCCCATGGGAGACATACACTTCTTGGAGTAGGACTGAGGGGACCACCTTGAATTCTCCTTTAACCTCAGCTACAAATGGTCACAGATGAATTTCAAAAACATGTTTAAAAAAGGAAGGGGGGGAAGGGGGGGAGGGAAAGACATTTAACTGTAAACTGCCAAGAGATGAGGTTTACAAAAAGCCAATGTTTTCTTTCTTTAAACCACATTATTCTTTCTTAATGCAACAGACAAACCTCAGAGGACTGGTGGAGGGCACTGTGTATGCACATGCAGGATCTGGAAAGCCCTTTTCATTGTTTTTCCTGGAAACTATATGCAAACTTTCACACAGAATCTCTTTTTAAAGACATGGATTTCTAGGATGTCACTTTCTGAAGGACAAATGGATATAAACGGAGCTCAAAGACTTCAACAAATCTGCTGTGCTTAAAGTCTTCATACAACTTTGATCAAAAAGCAACTGGTGAACATTTTGCATTCCAGATTTTCAGCTTATATAAACTTAAATAGCACAGCAGAGCAACAGAAGTGTGCAGCAGACCACATCATTCTGTATAACTTCAGTGAGAATTACAGCATCAAGAAAGCAGGTAGGGTAAAGAGAGCATCCATTTGCATTCCCTTGCTTTGCAAAAACAACAAAAAAATTCAGATTCATAGAATCTTTTTGAGTTGGAAAGGATCTTTAAAAGTCATCTAATCCAACTCCCCTGCAATGAACAGGAAGACCTACAGCTAGATCACAGAATCATAGAATCACCAAGGTTGGAAAAGACCTCCAAGATGATTCAGTTCAACCATCCACCTACCACCAATATTCCACCACTAAACCATGTCCCTTAGTACAACATCTAAATATTTCTTGAACACCTCCAGAGGAAGTGACACAACCATTTCCCTGGGCAGCCTGATCCAGAGCCTAATGAATGCTGCGGAGCAGATATTTCCCCAAACATTCAACCTGAATCTCCCCAGTGCAACTTGAGGCCATTCTCTGTAGTCCTGCCACTAGTTATGTGGGAGAAGAAGCCAACACTGCCTCTTCACAACCTCTTTTCAGGGCACCTCTTTTCAGGGCATTGTGGAGAGCAATAAAGCCTCCCTTGAACCTCCTCTTCTCCAGACTAAGTAATCCCAATTCCCTCAGCCACTTCTCCCATCAGATTCGCAGTCCAGACCCCTCACCAGCTTTGCTGCCCTTCTCTGGACACATTCCAGGGCCTCAGTGTCTTACTTGCAGCAGAGGCCCAAAACTAAACACAGCACTCGAGGTGTGACCTCACCAGGGCTGAGTACAGAGGGATGATCACGTCCCTACTCCTGCTGGCAATACTATTTCCAATATAAGCCAGGATGCCACTTGGCCTTCATGGCTACGTGGGCACAGCGCTGGCTCAGGTTCCTGTGAGCATTGACCAACACCCCCAAGTCCATTTCTTCCACAAAGTCTTCCAGCCACTCTGCTCCAAGCTTGTATCATTGCCTGTGGCTGTTGTGGCCTTGGTCTTGTTGACGCTCATCCCATCGGCCTCCATGCAGTGATCTACCCTGTCCTGATCCCTCTGAACAGCCTTACTACCCCCAGGCAGATTCAACACTTCCTCCCATCTTGATGTCATCTGCAAACTTATGAGGGTGCATCCAATCTCCTTATCTAGGCCATCAAAAAAGATACTGAACAGGACAGGCTCCAGTACCAACACTTGGGAACACTGATCATGACTGGAATTAGGGTGCTCAGAACCTGGTCCATGCTGATCCTGAATGTCTCCAAGGAAAAGGGCACCCACCACCACTCCAGGCAACCTATTCCAGTGCCACACCACTTCTTCCTTATGTAATCTGACAGAACAGACCATTTCCATTCCTAGCTGCTCAACCAAACTCCTTTCACCCAGACTGATCTTAATGGAGACCGAGTGATTTTCTGAGCACTGGTTTCATGCTTTCAACAAAGCTAGAAGTTAGATTACTTTCTAGCTTAGAAGAGTTTTTCTGTAGTGCCTGGCTGCTTTAGGGTATTAAATCATATACAGGCATAGCTAAAATTTTGGCTTTCAATACAAGTCAAAACACAGTAGGAAGCACCCATTAACCAAACCAGAGGGCTCCAGAACAAAAGCTTGAGGCATGAGAGGATTCATGCGTCTTCAAACAGTTTTATAACATGTAAATTTTTGGTAACTGTGCTCAGACTAAGAACTATGAGCTTTCTCTTTTTTTATTTCATAGAAAGGAATTAGGTTTCTCCAATTAACATTTTGAACAAGATGGCTGGGATGGAAAGGCTAGGAGGACGTGAAAAGAGTAACCTCCATCTCAGGTCAGCACTCTCACAGTCAGACAACTCTGCACCTGGACCACCTCACGTAGATAGTGAAGCCAGCAGGATTCAGCCCATCCCCACCATGCTCACTGACCATGCCCCTCAGTGCACACCCACAGGGTTCTTGAACACTTGCAGGGATGGTGACTCCCAATACCTCATCACCATTTCCGAGCAGAAATTTTTCTAATACCCAATCTGAATCTTTCCTAGCACAACTTGAGGCCATTTCCTCTCATCCTATCGCTATCACTTGGGAGAAGCCAACCCCCACCTTGCTACTACCTCCTTTCAGGCCACTGAAGAAAGCAAACAATCCTATTGAGATGGACCAAATGTTTACATAAGACCGCAGCTTTTCCCTTAGTCAATGGATACTTACAGAAAGAGCACAATAACAAGGCAAGCACAAAAGGATATTACCTCCCACAATTCCACATCACCTTCAGTAGAGCAGAGCTTAGGGTCTCCCTGAGATAGACTGTGTCAAATCCTTTTGCCTCAAGCTCACCAAGCAATTTTTTCCCGTGTTCTTTGGTTTTCTACTTTTGTGTGGCAATGAGTTCCATCACATAATAATGAATTATGAGCAAAAATAATTCTTTTTTAAACCTGTGTGATAAGTTTAGGTGATGTTCCCTGAGTCTTATATCACAGGAAAGAATAAATTGGTATTCACTATCTGCTTTCTACTTGCCGCTCCTGACACTCACGCTCACAAAACTTTTTGTATTGAATCTTTTCTCATCCATAAACTGTTCCATTTCACTGACCAAATTACTATTGCTCTACTTGGCTTCTCTGACTTGTATTTGCTTCTATGAGCAGTAAGTAGAAATATTCACAGAATTATCTAAAATGACTACTAAATCTCTTTCCAAATGGGTTATAGCTAATGCACAAGCCCATCCTTGCAAGAGCATACAGCTAACTGCAAAGCAACACAAATGGAGAAAAGTGGCCCTATCAAAACAAAATTGCATTCTCTACTTTATAGCTCATTCATTCACCACAAAGGAATCCTTTTGCCACTTGGCAGTTAATTTTCCACTTTAAATAGCCTAGATACAAGTTTCATCACTCTGCAGTTCATTTCCTGCTTCCAGGCTGTTTCCAAGAGAGTATTTAGCAACAACTTTAGCACTAGTCCCCATAGTAATCACCAGTAACATCCTCAAAGACCAAAATCTGATTATTTCCCTCCAGTGTTACTCATTAAGCATTCCTTAGACCAAGAATCCTCACCTAGACAGTGATAACTGAATTTCTTTTAGACTAAGATGAGGAATGCTGTTTTAAAAAAAAAAAAAAAAAAAAAAAGAGAGGAAATGCAGTGATATTATTCCAATCAGTCATAAAATAAACAGCTTTTGGCAGAGGAACCACAAGTGCTGTGACTAAATACTGCCACTTCAGCCCATCTTCAGCCTTGAGCAGTCTTACAGTTAGGCTTAGGGATTTGTCTGCATATCAACAGTAAATCCAAATCCCTAGAGGATTCATGGTTATCTCAGAGCTCACACGCATTGGAAATAAAGCATTAGCCACTCGCCTTTACGGCTCATGGGTTTGTTATTGGTGGTCCAAAAGAGATGGCAGTAAAGACGCAATGCACTCGAGGACTTCTGGAGCATTTCTGGAGGCTGGGATAAGGAGGAATGACATTAGCTACTTAAAAAGCAAGAGATTGTTTCTGCAAAGGAAACAACTCAAATACCATATCTAAACAGAGGTAGCAGTCCTACTCAGTTTTCTCTGTATATTTAGATTAAGTAGATTTAGACACATTTCAATTAAAATGCAGTCAAAGTGTGCTTCAGCAGCTTCTTCCACTGCTGCCACTGGGCTGCTCAGACACTCATGCTGCCATTCAGCTGCAGTTAACTCTAACACAGCAGCTGCCTTGCACCACTTCACCAATGAGGCCAGCGTGTCCCAGGTGCCTGCGAGAAGCTGGGAATAGCTACACAAAGGAGAGGTGGAATGAAGGACTTCACGACCTCTGTGGAGTTTGGAGTTTGATTGCTTCAGAGGTTCCACTGAACAGATTTACTTTATTTTAGCCAACTAGTGAATGCTACTTGTGAAGCCTTACACTGAAAAAAAGAAATTAGAGCTCTGCTGCATTCATTTTCTTATTCTTGCAATTCCCTCCAGTTCACTGGGCTGTACAGACAATCATTTTCTGTGCAGCCCAATAGCTCCATTTGTTGTCTCAGACTTCTTCCAATTTCAAGCCCTGTAGACTTCAGTACTGTGATGTTTTAAGAGAAGCACTGTAAGTCTACTCGAATTCACACACAGTTCTAAAGAAGTGCACTTCTGAAGCCTCTCATCTTCCCTTCAGAGTACCACCATCTCTAATCTGTGAAAGAATACAAGTACAGTTCTTCTGTATCACTGATTTTGATCGTAGGAAAAAAAAAAAAAAAAAACCACAACAGATTGAAATGTTTTCTCCACAGATATTTTTAAACAACAAGGAAAACAGTTATAAAACAAAGAAAGTGACCCCTCTCCTGAGATGAGAAAATTGTCACTAGCAGAGTTTTTCTAATGGAAGCAGCACAGACATGAAACTTTTACAGGAAGCTGTACTGCAGGGCATAACTGCAAGAGAAAAGACTACTATACTAAATAAAACAGCTATAACCTGGGTACACCTTGTGGAACACGAAGTACCATGGTTAACCGTGGTAGAATCTTACTCTTGGCGGGACTGACGTAAAATTGAGAAAGAGTTGCAACGTAAGTCAAATCACTTATAAGGAAACTGACTCTCATATTTACCAGGACCAGAAAATGCCATAGCATAACTAAGCCTCAAAACATCAGGTTTGTTCTGTATTTAGGAGCATAGGAGATATAAACAGAAACATTTTCCTTCACAGAAAACATTTCCTTCGCATATAGAGAATGGCAGTAAAGGATGCCCTCCAGCAAAAGTCGGCATAAATCAGTTCAAGGGTTTATTGACTCTACAATGACAACAGCTTTGTATCTACCCACAGAATATAACCCTAAGCTGCTCAAGCTCCCAATCTGAATAAGACCTTTTCTACACTTTACAGGGAACAATGAGATATTTGCAAGTTCACCAAAATATGAATGGGCCCTTAACATTGATAGGCCTTTAAGCAGTAAATAGAGGAATCAATTTTACTCAGTAACTTTAGGTACATCTTTTAAGTAAACAACATCATAACACAAGGTTCAAGGTTGGAGCAAGGCAATCTATATCAAGATCCAAGGAGGAAAAAAATACTCTTAAATGGTAACATTATGCTAACAATTTTACAGTGCTAATTTTCTCACTTTAAAACATCCTGCAGAGCACGAAGAACATATTAGGTAAAAGCTGTACAAAAAGGTCATCTGTCTACTTTCCCTTGAAGGAGATGAAATGCACTGAAAACACAAGAGTTTACATGAAATGAACAGAAGGATGCCAGGCAGCACAAAAACAGTGCACTCAGATGAGTTCCTTGTTTGTCCAGCAATCTAAAAACTCCAAGGGCTGCAGTTACAAGCTTAGACCCAACAGCACTGCCACATCATAACAGTGAATTGCCAATATTAGCAGCAAAGCACAGCTCCACAGCCACTCTGGCAAACGCAATCATTTGAACAGCAAGAGCTGACACTGCTGGAGACTCGCACTGACCCCTCTCACATTGTTCACTGCCCTGCCTTGGCTCAACCCAGCTCACCCAGCCCACAGGAGTTTGTTCCCACCTTCATCTCTGAGGTAGCAACTGGGACACAGCTCCTATGCATCATTCCTGTGATCGGATTGCTTTTAATAGTAATTTGTACCAGTCATGCTTATCTGGACATCACTTGCTGAATACACAATGAGAGATATGTTCCTACTATAAGCCAAACTCAGACCTTGCTCAGTTCTCCCCATAAGTTGTGCATCACCTCCTCTGCTTCTGTCCCACTCTTTCCAAGCTATCCAGATGTCTGGCTATTTCTCCCCTGTGGAAAGACATAAATCCTACACTAAAACTCAGGAAAAGGGTTAAATATGGCAATCTGTATGCTCTCTGTGCCCCTACGCCTCCAGCACTTTTACTAAATGCACGATCTTCAATTTTAAAATAATCTTTTCAAACCTGATTTAAAAGTAGCACTTTCCCACTCCAATACACAGCCATGTGAGCTGCTCCCAGTTCTTCACAATTGCATACATATTCAGCAGAGGAAAAAAAAAAAAAAAAAAAAAAAAGAGCAGAGAATTGACAAAACAAAACATTTCAGCTGCTTTCTTTAAATTAAAATTAAAGACCTTTGGCAGCACAGCACTGTGCTCCTAGTAGGGACACCTCTCCAGCCAAAGGACACCAGTGATTCATTCACAATTCAGAATGATTAGACCAACGTTTATTACCCTGAAGCTGAGGAAAGCCTTGAGTTAAGGGAATTTCAGTAAATATGGAAACACCTGGCGAGTCTCATTCAAGATCTGTGCAGGAAAGGCAAGTGTAGGAGTTAGGCAAAGGTCTCCTACCTCGGTGCTGCTTTTGATTCATTACAGTGAAAGTACACTCTTTCATCAACTGTTTTAAATTAGAATTAGATCATTGCAGGAGACACTTATCCGTTAGAAAATACAGAAGCCAAGGATGAAGATGGTATTGACTTATACACAAATTTCTGCCACTTCTCTGTTACTCAGAAATCTCCTTCACTCTTAGTATTTTTTCTCCTAAACTGCAGTAACATTCTATGTAGCTACCCTGAGATATCCACAGTGACTTTTATTCCTTGTGGAGCCCCACAGCTTCAGAGCACATCATTAAGTGTGAGTTAGACCATTCCTGCTAGCACTCATTACTTGACATTTAGAGAAGTTACATTTCAAACGCCGCCATGGCATGCAGTCCCTGGTGCACTGAAATCTACCTGGAGATTTCTGTTGTCCTTTACAGTTTCTACAAACACTTTCTCTTTTTACTTTTTCCAAATATGAATTTACTGCAAATGAAAAACACCCTGCTGGTAGGCCTCTGAAATACTCTGCTTCTCCAAGGAACAGACAGGGAGCAATGAAATGGAAATTTCTACATTCAGTTTTATCTCAGGATGCTGATCGCATTGTGCCATGGCACAACCCCAAAAAGCAATGCATGCCTAGAGTGCTTTTCATCTCCCTTTCTCCAATGCCAATTGTATTGCCATTTAGCAACAGGGCTGAGGGCTGTAATGGCATCCAACCATTGCACACCATGCAGCTGTTCCCAAGCTTTTCCAAATGAAGCCACAGCATCCTGCATGCACTCTCCTGCGCTAGCAGCATTCTGCATATTCACAAATCCTCATCTGGAGATTTGAAATATACATGTTCTGGTTGAATTCTTTAGGAATTTATTGTGTTGTTTTTCAGAGACTATTCTGGCATTAGGAACATTTGATGAAGCAGTTTACTGCACTCAGATCTCTTGGAAACAAAGGAATAAGAATGCTCTGGTGAGCTATGTTCAACCACCTCCAGGGTGAAATATAAAATATGTGTAGTGGTTCAGACATTCATACTAGGAATGCAAGAACCTACTATCTAAAATGAGCATTTTCCTAATAGAACAGAGACAAGAACTGGCAAAAATATTAACTTTCTAATTGTTATTGTCACAATTTTGTGATATGAATTCCAAAGCCTAATGTTTAACTTACTCATAGAAAAGTCTTCCGGAAAAGCTAGTAACTCAGGTCTGCAGTGTTATGTGGTCCTTATTCTACAACTCCATGCTTGCATAGTTTAATTCTTACAAAATCTGAGATGTGTAATGCTGTAAGTCTGCCTCTCAAATGCTGCAGTCATTTGACTCCAGATTCCTGCCCAGCCAAGCACCACACAGAGCTGCTCTGAGGCTCTCACTCAGCCCTCCTGCAGCTTACAGGGCAGAGTGCCCACCTCATGATTTCCGGGGTCTCACTACTCAGCTTTAGAGGTAGATCCCACTTTGGTGCTCTATCAATTGTCATGAACAGCTGCTGCTTTCTCAGGATGTATCCCATGTCCTCATCAGCACCTCTGCTATTTCACACCTGACTTCCTGCAGCAACTTGAGAGGAGTAGCATCCGGCCTGGGTGAGTGGTCATCCCGTGGGTTCTCAGATTGCTTTATATAAAACACATGCATACACAGATCAAAACCTCAAAGCATTAGGAATAAGTGAATAAGTAATCTGGATTAATGGCTTTATCCCAATGGAAAAACCTTACATTTGCTTGCAACAAGTATTTCTTTATAATATTAGTACCTCAATTTTAAATGTAATCCTTTAGGTGGAAAAAAAAAAAAAAAAAAAAAAAAAACACAACCTTTTCTCAAGATCATTGCAAACAAACAAATTACAGATTGCTATTCTTAATCTGACTGCTAATTGTTGTTGACTGAAGATTTTGAAATACAAGAATAGAATGAATTTTGGCTTCACATAGACTAAAGAATCCCATCAGATCTCCAAGCACAAATGCTGGTAGTTCTGATAAAAATCTTCCCAACATTTCAAACACCAGTAGCAGGAACCTGGATCTTGGACAGCCAAGAACAACATGCAGGTTTCCTGTCTAGAGCAGATATTGTTACTTGCAAGGAGCTATGGCAAATCAGACTTTCAGTCACAGATCAAGTGAACAAAAGCCTTCCACAATTGCAGGTAAAAACTTGACCAAGATTTTATTTTTGACCAGAGGAAACTGAAGCTATCAATACTCAGTTTGGAAACAAGAAACACTGATTGTAATTTCTTATACGTAGAACTCAGCATCCCCTGCTACCCCAGCTCTCAGTGTTATGAGACAGGAATACCTATGATTTTGTGGGATTTTTTCCTTCAGACTTCGGCCTATCAATTGAGCTGGGTAAAATCAACTTCTAATTTTACTGAAGAACCTTCCAAAAGCATGTCCTTAAATTGTGCTGCTATACACACTATTTCCCACACAAATTCTTTCTGGAAATTGAGCCCCAAAACATCTTGACATGGTTCAGACAGACGTTTATGCTTTCCCAGGAGCTCATTTTGAACTGTCCAAGCTTTTGATCTGCAATATTAGTCTACACCTTCCACAAGGATCGCCTTTCCTCCAAGGTTCCTTGCAGCTGAGCTCACAAGTCCTCAGCTCCCTGTGTGTAAACCCATCAAAAACTTCAGAGAAAGTAGGTAAAGGTCTGTGCTTATGAGACACAGTGCCCATGCTGAGAGAACAGTAGAGATATAAAAGCAGAAAGATATATCCAGAAAACAACAAATAGCTAAACTTTTCAGCACTGAAGAGAACGATTTCTAATTCCCTGGAGGTGTTCTGGCAGTGAAAGGAGGTTTGTTTTTATCTTTGAGGGTTTATGTATCAGTATTAATTAGTAGTCATTAGAAAATATTTTCTACTGGAAACCAAATGTACTGAAATGGGAAGACTAAATGCTAAAACTCAAAACGAGGCACAACGCTCTCACGCATAACACAATTTTATTTCCCATTACCACGTAGATCATACTTCACAGAAAAATGACTGAATGCTCAAGCAAAAACTATGGTTTTTGCCATAATACAGTCTAGCTCCTGTATTTGCACTCTATTTTCCCTCTGCAGAGGAGCTGGAAGTGTGAAAACTGCAACATCCTCTAAACAAAACTGCATTGTCCCACAGGTCTGCTAATTCAGCTGTTGCTTACTCCTGGAGAACCTATTTCCAAAAATAACCCAAAGCTTGGAGGTGTCTTGCTGCAAACAGGTTGAGATCCTAAAAAAGTACTGAAGCTACGGTGGGAAGATAAGTTCTGTAATTGATTAATGTCTGGAAACTAGCTAAATAAATACATCAATCATTGATGCATCACAATACATTGTGTCAGGAATTACTCCTTTTCCTCCTTCAGAAGTGATAAATGAGAGCAGTCTACCATAGTAGACAGTGGGAAAGGAAAGGAAGTTTTCAGGTTGCATCAATACGTGGTATTAACATGAACCTCTCCTTGAATACCTCCACAAGAAATCTCAAGAAGTTAACAACTAATTTTCCTCTGATGAGAGAAATAAAGTGCACTTAGCAAAGACTGCCAATTAACTATTTTCTGTATAGAAAAATTATCTCAAATTGAGTTCCCTTGCTTTCTTAACTAAGGAGAATTATTCAGCATTACTTTTTTTAATTATTATTATTTTAAGTGCAATTGATGAAATCAAGTGCAACTGAACAACAGCATTCCTCTGGTCCATTCAGTATGTACAGTATGCTACATTCAGCGTGTAGCAGAAATTGTTGTGAAGGTTACAAGCAAATAGCTTCCAGCTATTAGCGTATGCCTGGAAATTGGGGGAGGTGGTCTACAAAGGCAACAGGGAGGAAGAAATCACAACATTTCAGTGCGAGATCAGTCAGAAATCCTGTCTTCCAGAAGACAGCTCAACCATTACCATCTCCCCTCTTTCCCCACCATAAAACACAGCTGCCTTACTCATACATTACTGAATGCCTCCTGTGCCGTTCCTCCATCCCAAAGCCTCTGTTCTCTCCCCGTCTCAGTTCTGAAGCCATTTTCCAAGTGCAGTGTGCACAGCTTTGTGTGCCAGAAGCAAACATGATCCAGCACAGACAGTGAAGAGTACAGTTCATCTATAAACACCCAAAGATACTACACAGCATTGCATGTTGCTAGTAACTGTCATTCATCGTGTATTATTAGAGGAAGGAGACTGAGAAAGCTCAAAATGCATTCAGTGACTCCAGACAACAGTCAAATGAGACTGGCTATTGTGTCACTGAACAGCTTAAAAAACAGCAGTTCCTACAAGAGCCCACTTACCAGCTATCCAAGGAGCCTGTCACAGACAATTTACACCTGTTCTGCTTCCTGCTGCTTTTGCAAAGGAAATCCATGCATCCCACACTCATAACTTCCAGGAAAAGACAAAACCTGAAAATCCAACCTCTTGGGGAGTTGAACAAGGTAGGAAAACAGAAATGTACAATTTCCCAGGAAATCTTCTCCAGTTTCAACTCAAAAGCCCATTCCTGCCTCCCACTATGTTATAACAAACTGAACTGGGAAATTTAAACCAGTAGGAAGAAGAGAAGTAGCATTAAAGGTCAATTCTCATCAAAGGAGTGGCGCTCGCAAGCTGGTCAGTATGAGTCTGCTGAAATGTGTCTGCTGAACGTGTGTGTGCATACACATGCATGCAGACGTCAGCCCCTTCCTTGGAAGTGGATTAAGTGGCAGATGGTGTCAGAACCTGAGCTGCTGTCAGGAGCAGAGTTCACGCTGTCCTGCTCCTCTGTGCTTAGAGAGGAGAGCAGTAAAGACAAGCCATCCTAAAAGGGCTGATAAATGGCTGGTGATTGGCTTTGTCATCAGCAAGGAGAGAAATGACAGCCTTTTGCTTGCTTCTTTCTCCTCCAGAGTATTTGCATGCAGAATCCTCTCGGAAATGGAGACAAAGGAGAAATAAGGGGTAGACGTGCCATCTTCAAGCGTGAGAAAAGCCAGAGGCTTAGCTTTACACAGGGAAACCAGAACCTGCTATTAACAACCCAAATACTAGAACCTGAGACTGGGAGGGGGAAGGGAGAGCACCTGGCTACAGCTCCTTGAAAAACAAAGGGAGAAAAAAAAGATGAAAAACCCACTGCCTTCGGCTGCCAACACAATGAAAATAAATGAGGGAAATAACATTTGGAAGGGACTCACCAGCTGAAAGCAGTCACAATGACTTTGTGCAGGCACCCCTGTTATTAATAATTATTGGAGATAATAAGGGTTTTCAGGCTGAGCAAAATGATCGTTTCCAGTTTCTAAGACCTCATCTCTCCCTATCCTGTCACCCACCTCCCCTTTTTCCCTCTCCTCCGAGCACCTGCTTTACATAGCTTTCCTTGTATCACCATCAGCCTCATGGATAATTGATAGCCGAGCTCGTCCAGCTGATGCTAAGAAAAGAACGACAAGGTGGTTCGACACATGCCTGCTATAAATAGACACACAACATGGCCAGCATTTGCCAGCATCTGATGACGTTTTCCTCCCTCCTGGGTCCTAAAGTTAGCTAGTCTCTGAAAGTCAGCAAATTGAATGGGAGCAAGGTAAAAAGGCTTTCAATTAATTGTGCATAGATTGAAAGGATAAAAATAAGAGTGGGCTTTATATTTTTATGACGTGCTAAAAATACCCATTTTATGAAACTTTAGGCATAGTTTGCAAAGCACGGTTTATTTTTCTTCCCCTCGCTTAGCAGCATCTATGAAGCTTAAAATACTTCCCTAGTGCCTGGTTCTCTGGCGACAGGGCCAAGAAGGGTCACAGCAGATCTTGCTGCTAGGCGCAGCGGTGTGTGGGAGCTGAACAGTGAAGAAAGCAAAACTCACGGGGGTGCTAAGCCCCATGATATCTCTGCAAAGCTCAGAGTGCTCACGCTCAGCAGCTCAGAGGGCAGTGGCTGGATGTTGGTGAGAACAAGGGAAACACAGCTGCCTCCGAGTAGCTGGTACTAGGCTTAGGGCTCTGAGACAGCAGCAAACCTTCCAGGCTCATTAGTGGTTTGGGTGCAGGGACAACTCCCAGGCCTGTCACTGATAGGATATGCTAGATAGGCTTCGAACTGGAATACCCTCAGCCTTGCTTTCCTCATCACCAATGAATCACATGAAGGCTGGGAGACAGAGGCCACCACACTACGCAGTTGCCCTTCACCCACACCTTCTTGCTGATGACTCTTCCCCACCACTTCCTCCTGTCCTGCAGCACAGAAGCTTCCTTTGCCAGATACACATAGGCTCTGCAGCAGGCTCACCCCACCACACAGCTCACGGCTTGGATCCTGGCTTGCGGCAAGTGCTTATCTCATATAGTCATTATGTCCAGTTGCACTTTGCAGATCAAACTGACTTTTTTTTTGGCTCATGTAAAATGCTTATTTCTGGAAATTCTTAGTGCCTTTCCTCTACAAAGACTAACATAGGCTCTTCCTATTTGCCAGGTCTCACTGGCAGCCAACTAAGCTTCATCAGTACAAATAAGACAAGATACAGAGGCTCATCCTGCCTAAAGAAAGCAGCTGCAGCCAACCATTTGGCCCAGCAGATGCTGAGATATCAGCATCAGCTTTGCCCTTGCACTAGTTGCCTCTCTCTTTTTAGAGCTGACAAACTCACACATAACACTTCTATTCAGGTCTCCCATTCTCTTTCCTAGTGGTAATCTCAATCTGAAAGACACTTCAGTCTGCAGGAGGTACAGCTATGTGAAAATAAGGAATTGGTCTTAATTCTCAATCAGATATTCAGATGAGAAAAAAACAACCATGCCATTTCCATTAAGAGAAACCGTTTGTCTCCCACCATTTATCATGGCAAAACTGTTACTACGTACAGACAGTGCCCAGCCATGACAAGAATGGTAGCTCAGAGTATAGGGAAAGGGAAAAAGAAAAAAACCTAAACCAAACACCAGTGCAGCTCTATGCCAGGCAGCAGGCACACAGAAGGAATGATGGTACAAAGCCACACAAGTTTGAAGAGTAGGAGGACTTCTTAAAAAAGCTTCAGAAATCTGCATAAGGTGGAGGTTTCATCTTGGGTAACTCACAGCCCAGAGCCACCAAGAAAAGCTACATCAGGAGCAAAAGAAAAAGCTTCTTTTTGTAGAATTGCTTATCCAGGCAGTGCTGGAGGGCAAGCACAGCAGGGGAAAACAAAGGGGGAAAAAATCCATTCAAACAGCTTTTCCTCTCACCAGCCAAAACATACACACACCAAAATGGAAGCTTTAAATATTTAATGTCTAAAACAAACAAGAAAATTTCCCAAAACAAGACTGCTGGTTCAACACAAGCCAGTATGTCCTGCAGTAAGGATGGCAGAGGTTTTAGGTGCAGCTGCTTTACTACCATTTAGAGGAGGGGGAAAAAAAAGAAAAAAACAGTACAGATTCTCTTCACAGCAGCAGAGAGCCAGGGATCAGGCAGAGACTGACTGACCTTCCCTGTCTTTGTCAGGCTTGCACAAAGTGGTTAACCACATTGAAGGAGTGGGAGGCAGTCAGCAGGGATCAGTACTGGAGCCTCAATAGATTATGCTATTATTTTGAGATTCTGTAAGAGAACAAATTAACCTCCTTTATAACTCTTGGCTTACTTTAATAGACTTAACAAATGTCATAGGCTGGAAATACCATCTTACATTCCTTTAATTTCCACACTGATTGTCCTCCTCACAATGAAAAACCACTAGTTGAGACGGAGGGCAGGGAGCACGGGTGCTGTTACCCATGCAGTCATGCTCTCAGCTGCCTGACACTGCCTTGCTCACACACCCAGAACTGGAGCTATCCTTGGAATCAGGAATGCCTTCCCTGCAGTAAGAGCAGTAGAAGCCATTGGAGCACAGAAAAAGTTAAATTATTTTCCTCTACAAACCCAGACCATTGAATGGTTACCTGATTACCTGTACTTCCAGGTTTCCAGGTGAAGGGAAATGTTGTTTCCCAATTAAAGGGCATATCAGAAAAGCTGCAACCTGCTCGAGTGACAACTACAGAAGGAAATCTTCTGGCCGGAAATCAGCACTGGGCAAGGTGAGATACCAGGTAGGCTGAGACTTAAAAGGGAAACTTTGCTTAGGAATAGAGAAATGCCACTATGAGACTCCACACTAATGTTTCAACCACAGTCTTCTGGAGTCTGGCTGAAGACCTGAGGCCTCACGCCATCCAGCCACCACTTATTTTACTGGCTTGATCTTTGACTGCAATTACCAGAAACTTAGAAAAGGTCAGGAGGGCAGAGGAGTAGCACAGACAACACCCTCTAGGAGAATTCCTTTACAGTTCTTAAGAACTAGAGTATACATTTGGCATTTCCACAGAAGGCACTTCCCTCTCTGACACAATTTAGCCACAACTAAGTGCCTAGGGTAGGTATCACAGCTTTCCTTAATACACTGGTTGAAGGCAAACAAACAAACAAACAAACAAACAAAAAAAAAAAAGCAAAAAATAGTTGCCACAGGCTGTAGTAAAGATTCATTCAAAGCACAAGATGCTGTGAGGTGTGGAGTAGGGATGTGGCGTTTCCACGCATGTCACTGTTACTGCAAGATGGACTCACAGGAGAATTCCATACATCCTCCTGCTTTTTGCCTTCACAGCTCTAACTAGCAGGAATTTCCCTACAGCTCTATCCACCACAGCTTTACATGTTGCTCCTGAGCTAAGGCAAGCAAAAGGGAATGATAACCTCCCTCTTAAGATAGTTTGGGCAGTGGCCTAAGGAGAAGTTTTAAGTAGTGCACGTAGTGCAGAGTTCAGTGTGTGAATCACTCAAGATACACAGATCAAATCTGCTGTTTGAGAACAGCATTAGCTCTTACTGCCACATCCGTATCTTTGAGACACACCTAGTCAGTGAATATAAGGGCACTCTTAATTGGCAGAAAAGCACTGAAAACAGGAAATAGGAGTACCCTGACTTTAAATTTATGTAGCAAGTGCATGGGCAGAGGTGGCTTGGAGGACATTTTTCTTCACTTGCCAAGTCAGGCATACACGGAGCTGTAAAGATTTCCTTTCCTTTGAAAAAGGTGTTCATGCCCTGGCTGCCTACGTAGATAAAGATGGAGTTTCTAGAGATTCAGAGCACGTAATACAGCAGAAAATGCAGAATAGCAAGGCCTTAGGCTGCAGCGAGTAGAAATTTACTTAAATGCAACAGCCGTAGGCACAGAAATAAAGGAAAGAAGCTACTTACCTTTAGAAAAACTCAGATATTCAGGGATCTGAAGCAAGATACCTTTGCTTCCACTGTCAACCCTTACACAAGGTCTGGGAAGCTATGGATTGTGGCTTCATCCCTTCTGGTCACTCAGGTGCATTGCTTGCATGTAAGCTCCCCTGCCATGATTCAGCATATCCACTACAGAGGGGAACAAAGATAAGCTGGAGATGTGAGCCCCCAGGAGCACATCTATCTGAGGAGCTCTTAGTGGCACAGTATCTGCAAAGCAAGACACAGTCTCCCTGGACTCTTGCTTTCTACTTTCATCTTTTACTTGTCTCACTTTTTTTTTTTTTTTTTTTAGCTGTTTTGGGTTTGTTTTTTTTTTTTTCCCTGATGGAAATGGATGAGGTCCACAGTTCTCTGCAATTAACCTTTTTGTTTCCATGTCTTACTTTTAAATAAATGCTTTGTTCCTCCAGAAACCTTTGCTTTCCTTAACTAATAAGACATTCTTTTCTCATTTTTCTTATCACAGATTTTAGTATCTTCTCCTTGTCACGCTCCTCTTTCTAACTCAGTGTTCTCATTACTTTAAGCTTATTTTCTTTCTCTGCCTTCCACCTTTTCCATCAACTTCCTTCCCTCCCTCCCATTGCCATACAATCTCTCCCTCTCTCCCTGAGCTCCTTTTCTGCATTAACCATTCCTCCCTTTCCCATTTAGCCTATCTTCTTACTCCCCCATTTCATTCCTACCCACACAGCATGCATTATGCCCTTCCTCCCCCCCATCAGTGGTTCAAACCTATTCATTAGATTTTATTTTCATGATTTCAGATTCTTACATCAGCTTTCTCCAGGCTCAAAATGTTCCATTCTTCTGCCCTCCCTCCTGTAACTGTCCTAGTATACATCCTCTTAATTAATAGTCACAGTTTATCAACATATCGAACACAAATTTTTGTCATCAGGAATGAGGATTCTGAGGGCTCTCTCAACACTCTTCCATCTTCTGTGATGTCTATAAGCTTCATGCATGCCTCAGTCCTGCTACAGTCACCTTCTCCTCTCATCCATCTTCCACATGCCTTCCTAACCTGGAGTAAGCCATATAGTTTAATCTTGGATAGCCAGTACACATGAAGCCAAGCATGTTTCATGCCACGTAACTAAAAATTGCTCTTTCTGGCGGGACAATCTTACAACTTGCTATTAAATACATGGATATAAAAGCAGACCAATTTTGAATTTTGCCAGCCACACATTGACCAATATACTGCGTCTCACGCTCCTGTTGGCATGAACTGGTGCATGCATGTATTATGTATACACATTAGAATGAGTAGGGAACGCTGCCTTGTGTCCACTGCTCAGCAGAAATGAGAGCTCTAATGGAAGCTATGCCAACCACCAGATACCAAAGGAAAAATACTGCGCTTTCTCAGAATGAAGTGTTGATTTCCTTTTTGTTTTGTGTTGTTTTGGTTTTTGATGGTTGTTTTTTTTGTTGTTGTTGTTGTCGTTGCTGTTGTTTTTTTTTTTTTCAGTAGACAGAAGGGCATTATAATTATTAGTTATTAAAAAGAAAAAGGAAAGTAAGAAATTGAAATCAACAAACAAAATCCAATTAAGGAACTCAGTCATCCTCTCAGGCCTGGGGATGATCAGGGAGCCATTCAGTAGGACCTCCAGTACAGAACCTCAAGGCTGTACAAAGATAGTTATTTTCCATCTAAACATGAGCTATACTTAAGCTCCTTTGGCCTTTTCTCACTCCCAGAATCAAATGATTGCATGCTTTGGCGTTTTAATTCCAAATGGGAAAACGCAATACCTGGTGAGAGATGTTGTTCTCAACATAGGGCCTGGCAGCAAGCGAAAAACATAAGCTCTAAGCACCCAGGTTCTTCAAGCTTCTACAGGAATGTAGTCCCCCCAAAAAAGTCAAAGTTTTCTGCTGTAAAAGCAAACTTATACATATATGTAACTCTTCTGATTTTGAGATGAGATCTTCTGATAGCCCAAGAAGAAAGCTGTTCTTCAGGCTTTCATTAGATCTGGGAAAAGGAACCATGGCTCTCAGGGCAGTTTTGTCAAAGCATCATCATCACTTGAGACCTCCGGGAGATGGGGTGATGACAAGATAGTATATCCACGAGCCCTAATTAATGCCACTTCTGCACTTCCCACTCATTTTTGAAGTTTCTGCCATCTCCTCATCACCTGTCATTTCCCACTTTCCTCCTCTGAACCACAGAAAAAGAGAACTTAACATAAGACTGTCTGTAAAACACTGCCTCACAACCTTAAATCCTAGCTGAACCAACATGGAGAAGGTGTCCTCCGATTTTGGCACAGATTGTACAGAAAGGTTCTTCAGCAGAGAAGCTGCTGTTGTTGAAAAGGTCTTTTAATGCAAAATGTTGGGGCCTTTTGCTAAGCCATTTCATCATTCCAACCCCCCCCCCCCCCCTCCCCAAATCCTTGAGGTGCCTCTGCTGGTAGCCAGTTGCCATAGGAACCCTAATCTTTATGTGCTTTGTTTGCTAAATAAGCCAGCATCAGTATTCTCCTTTATGGGCTGCACAGTCCCTCGCCTCCATTTAGCTCCCTCTCCCCAGAGCAGATCAAAAGGAGCAGAATATATCTGACAACCTTCCTTGTCTCCCCTCCACCCTTCTCTACAGCCTCCATGAATTTAAATCCAAAATCCAGAATTAGGCAGAAGCAGCCATCATAGCTCAGTGGGAGAATTAGGCCTGCGTTTTCCAGATTCAGCAGACAGGAAGGAAAGATGAGCCAAGGCAGACAGCAACAGGTAAGAATAACACAGTTGAAAACCAATCACTATAGTGGCAAATACAGCTAATCTTCATTTTAGATGAAAGCTTTCCAGAACTTCCCATGTCACATCCTGTCTCTTGCAGCACCCAACGCTAGCATTATCCTACATCATTACACTTAAACAGTGCAATTTTAGTGCCATTAGTGATTATTTCAGAGCTGTAAGCTGAAAAGGGAAAGAAAACAAACAAACAAAAAAGCTAAGCGTACAAGAAGCACCAAAAAGAGAAGATGTCTGCAGTGGCCTAAAGTTTTAAAGCCTACAGCAGGTTTTTTCTTTGTATGGACCAGAGTTCAGGGCTTGAACTATGTAGGTCACAAGCAAGCCTTGTTTCAGCTAGTCTTAAGCCAGTCATCAAAAAGTGATAGTTCCCATAGTTCCCATTCAGAGACACCTTTTTTTTTTTCCCCTCCTTGTATTTGCTTGGAATAGATGAAACTGAAAGGGCAAGGGATGCTGGGCAAAGGAATAAAAAGCTGTCTGACTCACGTGCACTAGTCTGTCCATGCTTTCCATCTCGGCAGGCATGTACATACGGTGAACGCACAGATGCTTCAGTGCTTTCTAGCAGAACTAATATTATCCAGATAAGAGTGATCTAATCTCATTCATTCACACAGAGAGAAAAAAAAAAAAAGTATAATTTTAATAAGGTCAAGATGGAAAGAAGAGGAAGAAGCGGAGATGAAGAGGCTGGATTCATGCTGTATGCAATACTCAAGCAGGCTTACAGACCAGAGTCCGGATTTACTTTGAACAGATTTACCTGAACTCCTTTGTTCACAGCACAGTCACATCATATCAGAGGAATGAGTTTCAGGATCATTTGGGCATACCCATGGCATCTTCGGTGATTTTTCACAAGATGACTCATGTCCCCAGGGAAGATTTTGTAAGAATCAGCCTCCCCCATAGGGTAAGGGGGCAGTGCAAAGAATTAAGCTGATGATTTCCATCCAATTTGAAACCTCGGCTGTTCTTAGTTTAGCAGTTAAAGATTCAGCAGTTCAGGCAAGCCAGCAATAGAGAAGTAACTGCTGTTCCATCATCTTTTCCAATTAGTTGCCCTATTGCTGTACTTTACATTTACCACCATTACTTGCCCAGCACACAGGATGCTCTTACATCTGTTTAGTAGGATTGCAGCTATGCTTCTTGTCCTAATCTCCCTCTTTTGGAAATATACCTTCTTAAATTAGCCTTAAATTTAAGAAGTTGGTGAACAATTGTGAACAATTCAGATGAAGATTTAAATATCCAAGTCTGTGAATGCAAACTTTACCTGCACTAGCCCATCCTCTACCAAACTGTGAGGCATTAGGATCTGGACCTCTCAACTTTCCCACTACTTCTAGCTCCCGGAAGGGCTGGAAATAGCACCCAGGCACCTCTCTGGACATATTTATGCAGGTGTGGTCAGGCTCACAAATTGGCAGAAAAGTAGATAAAATAACATTAAGTTCTGCTAAGGTTCATCCATGACTATGTTGCAAATTCCTACTTTAAATGAAGCTTCTTTCTGTCTAGAATTTCTTTCCTGTGATGGATATGACCTCTGTTCTTCAGGAAAGCAACTGTTTAATTCACCCTAAGCTTTCTTTGCCCCTCTGCTTTGTTTTTTTCCATTTTCCTGTGAGGACTGCTTTTGTAAAGAGGCAAACACAGAAATCCCAAATGTCTTTGCTAGACCCTTTTTTGTAATGCATGTTCCAGGCTAGAAAAGTGCACAATTCAGCAGTAAAACATTGTGGGGGTTATTTCTTTTCCTTTGGTCCCCATGAGCCTCCCGTCCTTCAGGTCTGCTCAGAAATTAACAGCTGAACAACCTTAAAAATAAGCTCAGCTAATACAATTGAGACTGCTCTGAGTTCTCATCTGAACTAGAAAGAGTTCTAGTCTGTCTGGCCAGAGGACAAAGGAAAAACTGTGCAAAATTTATCCAGGAAGTAATAATCATTTGCTGTTTGTTTGAAATTAGACTTCCAGTTATTCAGTCATTCATACTAACAGACTTCATAAGGCAAACAGCAGTAGTGAAATAGGTGGGTTTCACAAAGAACTTGAGGGCTTCTTTGCAAGAGAGTAGCACAGCAGCGTTCACTTTCCTTTCCCAGAACATCCCATACACATTTTCAGTGTCCTCCTCAGTTTATGAATTCCTGCTGCACTAAGACTTCTCTACCACCACCCCCACTCTCTCAGTGACTCAGTCTCATTAAGATAACTTCTCTTTTTCTAGTTCCTCACCTCCAACACACTCTCAGTGCATTAAACCACACAGTCCTGCACATATGTAAAATCCTCCCCCAACCACCCTCTCAAGTCCAACTTTCCTCCTACAGTTCTTGCACTCCCCCATCCTGGAATGACAGAGCCAGTCAAAACCCACCCAAATGTGCTCCATTTTTACTCGTATGCCCAGCTCCTGTCAGCCATCTGCTGGTGCTAGCTGGTGCTTGTAGACACCAGGACAAAGAGGTGTGGGGTAGGAGTGCAGCTCTCTTCTTCCCCTAGAACAGCTTTTGATAAAATTGAGGCTTGTCATATGCAGAAGCACAGCCATGACCAGGCACAAGGTGGGAAGAGGCTCTATGCAGCTAAGTGTGTGTATGACACTGGATCTGACCCGTTGGCTGCATGCACAGGCATAACATGCTATGGGCTGGTTTGGGAACCATCTCCTTAGCAGGCCAAAGCTTTGTCACATGCAGGAGGGATTTGAATAATGTGTTTTACTTCCTCTTTAAGGAAATTTCAGGCAATAGCAAAAGTTTGTATTTGGGTTTTAGCACCAGCAGGTAGCCTAATTTTCCACCAAATTATGGGTGATTACATACATGCAAGAAGATGCAAAGAAAAGTCAAGAAAAGAAATGTTCCCACAGCGGTATCCCATTCTCTATGCTGGCATCATCAACGACTCTGAACTGCAAACAAAAACTGGCAGTGAAGGAAAACAGACCGTTGCCAAAGCTGGGGCTTTGCTCACATCAGTGTCTGCTGATGCAAAGGGCTCTGCACACATGCTCGCATTTGCTTTTGTTCCTGCTTTTCCACAACAGGCAACAGGTGGGGATGAGTGGGAAGTAGGATGGGGCAGGAGCCAGCAAACATGCTTCTGATTTTTAGGGATGTGCACAGGGAGCCTTGTCTGCCCAGATCTGAAGGTACCACAGGGACTTGTGAGCCATCGCTCACCCAAGAAGGAATGGGGATGGATTGCTAATGCAGGAGGTGGGGGTAGGAAAAAGAGCTTGGGCTGTCTGAGGATAAGGTTGAAGTGGATGGAGTACACAGACCAGATTTAATGAGGGAATCTGTATCCTCAGTACAAAATGCACCTTCTGTGGAAATGGCTTTGCTGTTCCTCTGATCAGTACAGCTGACATGCACTACTTCTTCCAACACTGATATCAAGGTCTTTTTTGAACAATGACCTTCAGGTCCCATTTATCTGTGATGCACATAAGTGAATGACTCTGCTGAAGACATAGGAGAGGATCTGAACTGTGGCCATCTCAGGTGAAAGATCCCCACCTTGCAATTATGCAATGCAGCCTTTTCAAAAACTGTCTCCAGTTGAACAGTTTTGTAATTTACCCTACACTACTCTCCTTCATGGAAAGCAGGAGTTAGATTCATTTGTTCCTCACGCTGAGGCAGATAAACAGCATTTATCTTCTTTTCAGAATCCAAATGTGCAGGGTGCACTTTAAATGCCATCAGAAGGAAACAGAACTAGGGAAAACGGAGCCAGGAGAAAGAGACTTCTCCAGGGCTGTTGTTTTTATTGTTGAGTTGCTTATTTCACACTCCGGAAAGTTGCTGGTTTGCTTTGCTCAAAGAGATTTTGAAACAGAGTAACTATAGGTCCTGATAAGTGGTCAGAAGTAAGACTTCAGCAGCAGCAGAGCAGCAGCAGCTAAGCCTTGCCAATACACCACATCTTTGAGCCTGAAGATATCATTCTTGTGAGAAAACGAGACACCACCATCTGGACACACACTAACCTGGGCCTCTGTCTGTGATGAGCTGCCAATAAGTGCTACAGCTCTTGTTAATTATGATGGTGTTTCTATAATGATGAGACCACTTCACTTTGGAGAAGAGCTCTCATCGGGAAATTGGTTCTATTGCAATTAACATCTTTGAATATCCAAATTTATCATCCTCCTTGAGCCTTCTCCTTTATTTCAGGAAGTTTGTGACCAATCAAGTCCAGAAATAGAGATGAAGATCTGGGATTCAGAGGGCGATTGGGGGAGGTGGGGAGAACTGAGTGGCTGGCAAGGGAGTTAAGTATAAAACAGCTTTGAAATCAGCTGGTTGATGTCTCTAGCAGCATTTAGATCTCCCATCCCCACGTTAATTATTTCTGAGAAAGCTACTGTCATCAACATCACTGCTGCGTGAAGTCAGAACATGTAACAAATCCAGTCCCTTGCCTCAGTCCCATATTTGTGTTCAGCTATAGTTTAAGCTCTGAAAACACAGCATTCTTGCCCTCAGGAGGCTCAAACATTTCCTCCCAGAGCAATCCATACAGCCTCCCATAATACACCTTCCCCCTTTTCTCCTAATAAAAAGCTTTTCATCAAGCCGCCTTCTAGGGCTCTCTACCATCTGTCCCTACCAGCTATAGTTCCTTGTGGAGCAGAGTGGAAGTTGAGCAGACAGCAAAGGTGAAAAGAAAAGCAGCAATGCATCTTGCTGATCTTGCTCTGCACCACATCATACCACCAAAGCATCCAGCACTACCAGCAGCATCCCCACCACGAACCATCTCACAGGAAGAGGACAAATACATATTTCCAACATATGTACTTTCTGGGATAAAGGAAAACAGATGCTCTATCCCAGCCACACTTGAAGTGTATATAGACCTATCCAAGGAAATTATCTTCCTGCATCACAACAACAAATCCAAATGCACTTACTTCATAGTACCATCAACAACTGTTTCCTCTCTGCATCTAATTTTTTTCCTAGTACAGTAAAAACCTCACTGCTAGCTAGCTATTAAATTTCTTAAAGATAAAATTCACCAGCCAGTGCCATCAGAAGGCTAAATTTTACAGCTTTTAGGTTATAAATATGATATATATATATATTAAGCATGAGAAAGGTCCAGAATAACTTCTGCTGCATTACATTGAGTTATATAAAAATTGATTCCTTGCTAGATAGTATTAAACCTTCTGCAATTTTAAAAACCCAAGAAACACTGTTTAAGAGCTCAGCTAAACAAATCACTAACTCAGAGAAATGCCAAATTCATTTAAAGTAAAATAAAACCTAATACCACTTGAGGTTCTACACTGCCATCTCTTGCTACAACTGTCCAAAGAAAATAAGAAATAATAAAAAATAATTAAGAGAAACTTGAAAATAAGTACATCAGAGACATAAGAGAGATATAGAGTCTCAGACCACAACTACAGCTGCCCATAATCATTTACATATACTTAAAAATCAACAAAATTTGTTCTAAAAATCACATCTGGGCAGTAGGGACAAAATACAGTGGCAATAATAATCACAGCAAGTCCATCTGTCTTAATGGACACCAAATCAGACATGACTGGAGCTCAAAACTGAATACATTAATCCTACAGTTTTTGATAATGGATCAGTTTCAGTTCTGATTTTAAGTGGAGGATGTTGCACAGAGAATGAAATGGGAAAAGAGACTGATGAAGCCTGTTCAAAGCAGCCTAAGAGCCAGAGTAAGAAATGGAAGCTGATGGGGGAATACAACAGCACAGAGCATGAAGGCTTAAAGGCCAGGAACACAGCAGAGAGAGGACTTGTGATGCTCAATGCCTGCCAGGGAGTGGGTTCCATGATGAAAAGCCCTGAGGGAACAAAGCAAACCTTCTGCAGGGCTGCATCTTCAAACTGAGCAGATGAGAAAGAACAAAGTCATCAATTTGCATCGACGGAAAGCTACGCACAGTGTTATAACTAGCCAGTGAAAATTAAGAACTAGTAATCAGGGTTTCCAAATTATTCTGTGTCTAGTACCTTCTGTGCTGTGCTTTATTAGGAGCTTCCCTTCTATAAACCCATCATACAGACTCAACTGTCTCCTAAATCACAATGATGTGACCATGGTGAGAATGGAAAACAGCCTGACTGCAAGGAATTTCAGAACACCTCAGAAGCTTGTATTGTAAACTGCTAAGTTTGAGGGTATCCAAAACAGGCTTGCATTTAACAAATGAGGGAGTGAAACAGGAAACCTCAATGAAGATATTTCCACCCACAGGTAGAAATCAAATGGGAATAACCTAACATACATGAGCACTGGACCTGCTCAACCAAGTATCCTAAGGGTCAGGCATAGAGCCAAGGTTGCTTCCCTGTATCAGCAGCCACAAAGTAACCCATCTATCTGAACCTGCTGCCTTCAGGTCGACAGCAGAGAGCACCAATCATGCTCAGAACATCACACCCTCCTTGCAGGGAGAAAGAGAAGTGCAGAGATCAGAAGCATTAACACAAACTTCATTCCCAAGGCAGGTCAAATTTTGGTCCTGTCATCCCTGACAAAACCCCTCAAAATTTTTTGCACTTGAAGGCATAAATTCACAAGAGGTTATTAAAAGCACAATATCATTCAGAGACTGCAAAGTCCTTCGTCACACACCAGCACTTCTAGTGTCCCACACCATCCATCTACTGCTACTTAGTCCTTGGTGACATTTCGATAGAAAATTCCCCTTTAGCTCCTCATTCAAATTGCTGTGACAGAACCCAACGGGGTGAATCTTTAAACTTCAAGGAACAATTTAGTTTCTCTACTACATAAATTCTATTATGGAATCTTTCTAGTACATAAATTTATTATGGCATACAAACAGACAATACGTTGACACACACATTATGACAACTTTGACCAAACGTGCACACAACCACATATACAAGTTTCCAACCTCCGTGTATGCCAAGGATGCTTTTCTTTCCACCGGTCCCACATTCCTGATGATTTCTGCAAGCTCCTTCTGGCCCCAAAACAGACTTAATTGCCACCTGTATGAGCAGCCCAGCACAAACAGCAGGAAAGCAGTCACTCCTGGGAGACTTGAGATGTTCCTGGTGACTGCCCCAGGGGACTTCAGTGGAGAAAGATGGAAGGGGGAGGAAGAGGTGGGTCCTGAAATGTCACTGGAACTGCTGTCATATCAACAGCCTTCACTTCCTTTCTCATTTTTTATATTTAGATCAAAATATGAGTAGTAGATAATTTTAAAAGGAAAAAACAGAACCTCCTTAGCTTATTATTTCCATGGAGAACTTGATGATGTTTGAATGTCATTTAGGACAGCAATTAAATTAAGAGTAAGCAAAACTCACACAATTTGCAGATCTTCTTGAAGTCTTAGAATCACAGAGTGAATCAAAGAATGATTTGGGTTGAAAGGGACCTTTAAGATTGCGTAGTTCTAACTCCCTTGCTATAGCCAGGGATACCTCCCTCTAGACCAGGCTGCTCAAAGCCCCATCCAGCCTGGCCTTGAACACCTCCAGGGAGGTGGCACCCACAGCCTTGCTGGGAAACCTGTGCCAGTGTCTCACCACCCTCACAGTAAAGAATTTCTTCCTATTATCTAGTCTTAGTTTACCCTCTTCCAGTTTAAAGCCATTTCCCCTCACTGGTCTCACTCCAACAGCTCGATGTCCTTGTGTTGGGGGCCTAGAACTGGACATAGCACTAAAGGTGAGGTCTCAAGTGAGCAGAGGGGCAAATCTTATTTGAAAGACACCCAAGGACTGTGAGCATCAAGAGTTAGAGTACGAAATTAGGAATCCATTGTCTTTACCTCAGATAACAACCACTATGGCTTTGCTAAAAGCTCGAAGTGTTGTAGCTTTTTGTAAGTAACAAGGCCTGGCAGAGCACCTAACAACTTTGTAATAGTATAATAATACACTACCACATTTTGCTGGTACATCTTTATGTGAGTAGGAAGAAGCTACTATATTTGTCTTAGAAACATTAGTATCTCTGCTTACAGCCACACAAAAATCAGAAAGAATTCAGGAATAAATTTACTTAATTTACAGTGCAAAGCAATATTCCATCCCATGTTAATGGCAACTCTTCTGGTTTTTTTTTTGTCAATATGCCCTTTCAGTTGGGAATTTGGACGTCTGTTTAGTTGGTTCATTTGCAATTTTGTGTCACACATCATCAGTTCTTTGCTGCTGGCATTTTCCTGCTTTACAGCTGAGGATTATCCCTTTGGGCTGATAGTCCCTTTTCCAAGAAGGTAAAACTATGAAATATGAGAAGCAGCATGTATAAAAAAGAAGATCTGGAGGGATAACACTTCCAAAGATGTCTGTCAGCTCTTTAATCTTTCATTCCCCAAATGCACACATCCTGTTAATGCCTCATACCAAAATGGCCACGATTCAATGCACGCACCAAGAAATCTCCCCACATGCAGCAAGGCCACCATCTCCTGCAGCCCACCTGGGCTTTGCCTGCCAAGGGGCAGCAACAGGCCTGCACAATCACTTGTTAACCTTCAAGCCCAGCTCCAAAGGCCATGAGCTTGCTCAACCAGGTAGCACTATAGAGTGCCTTCTTGGACATCCCAACAACCAGATTTTTGGGCACCTCTGTCAAGTAAATCAAGACACTCACGGACCTGAATTTGCATTGCTGACCTCAACCTATTCCTTCATTTCAAAGATTTGCTGTTCCTGCTATAAGAGACCAACCCAAGACACTAGGTACAATACTACCGGAAAACTTTCAATTTAGAGCGATCTCATCATGGCTACTACTTTTAACGTCTGCCATCATTTCTGCATGGAGATAAATAAATCCCCATCTTCTCTCAGACTGAGAGACTCTTCTGAAATATTTCCATTCAGCACTTTTTCCAAACAGCTTTTTTTTTTTTTTTTTTAAAACCAAAGCTGACTCACCCTCAAATGCACAATAGTCTCTGACTCTCATTTAACGCTTTGATTGCCATAGATCATTTTGGTCAGGAACTAACTTATCCATAGCCATACCATGTACTGCATAAAAGGGCAAAGGTTGGAGAAAGCAGGGTGTACTTTAAGTATTTGTTCAGTTCGGGACCACTGAGAAATGCTCAGGCTAAATCTGCAGAGAAAGGAAAATTGTTTCAGCTCCCAGAGACCTATTACAAATTAGAACAGACATGATTTTTTTTTCATCAAGAGACAGATTTGCACTTTCATGTTCCCAGATTCATATGAAAAAGGGGCTCAGAACAAGAGATGTTTTGCTAGATGGATTTCTCTTTCTCATTTAGCTTCATCAAAACCCTCATGATAAAACTGAACAGCACCAATTCAGAAATGAAATAACAATCCAGAAATAATTTCCCGTTCGCCCTCAACTCACAGTAGGATTTATCACTTAGTACTACTAAAGTACCCAGGAAGTGGAGCTTTAAAAAGTGAGGCCCAAGTTGAGGTCTGATATAAACCACTACAATTTCATCACAGAAAGAGCTCTGGTCACCAGCAGTGCAGGTAGAGGCAGCTTATCATATTGCCCTGAGCCCAGGAAGATTCCTGTGAGGTGGATCTAATTCAACAGCCTGCAACCATTTTCCAGAAGAATAGGAAAAGATGGTGGAGGGGAGTGTCAATCCTTTTGAAATTAATGCAGTGTGGGAGATTGCTTCCTTCTAGCCTTCACTGAAAGTTAGCCTCACCACCTAGCCTTGACCTTGCTGTGGAAACTGCTAATAAAGCCAAAGTAAGGTCTTCACCCACAGAAATTACTGTTTTCTGAACAACTGAAAGATTCTGACTTAGGAACTGAAAGTTGACTTTACGTGATGGAAGATGGAACAAGCTGGCCTTACGGCCTTGTTTTGGAAAGCACAGTGCGCAGACTTCAAGGCACCCACGTATGTTCCTACAATAAAAGCAGCCTTCTCATGACTCTTGCCTATGTATCACCAGGTGGAAAAAACTCCCCTTGCTTAGTGTACTTCTTCTTTGCTCTGGCCAAGACCAGGGATCAGACTGCACCCATATGTTGCCAAGCTCTGCCTACACCATCACCTCAGGTCAGAGGGCCCATGGACACGGGGTCTTTTCCCCAGGTAGCCTTCCCCAGGAGCAGAGAGCTCCATGACCACCGAGCACCAAGCCTAATGCTTCCACGCAATGACTGAAAAAACTGTGCTAACCCATGCTCATGTTTCACGAGTCTGTTGAGTGCAGCCCTTGCTGAACTTCTCACTCCTCTCAGAGACCCTCCTGTCACAAGGGACACCTTCATCACCAAACCCAGTGGCTAGTAAGTAAGCGCAGCTCAGTTTTTCTCCTCTATGAAGTAGCCAGAGGTCCAACTTATCATATGTTTGTCAGCTACCTCTGATCACCCATCAATCACATTCTCCTGCCTAGCCTGGAGGCATGTACCATGCACCTCACTGCCAGACACAGGCCGGTACACCTCTCACATTCTCAGCAGAGATGTGGTCATGTTTTATGTACAGCAGCTATGGTTAATACCTGAAAAAGATGCACATGAGACCAACCAACTCTACTTTTGTCCCAAGAACACCAACATGCTGCCTCCCTACCCCACAGCATTAAATCATAGAATTGCTTGAGTTGGAAGGGACCATTAAAAGTCATCTAGTCCAACTCCCCAAGTAATGAACAGGGACATCCACAGATAGCTCAGAGTGCTCATAGTACCTCCAGACCTTGAGTGCCTCCAGGGACAAGGCACCCAACACCTCTCTGGGCAACCTATCCCAGTGCCTCACCACTCTGACTGTAAAAAAACTTCCTCCTTATATCTAATGTAAATCTCCTCCTTTTTATTTTGAAACCATTTTCCCTTGTCCGATCAGCTCACTGGGGGGTATCTGCATAACGTGTCTGCCAGGTGACAGCCCTGCCACCAGAGTAAAGCATCACAGCCTGCTCTCACTGGGACTTGACTAGGACTAGGCCCTGCACCTCTGGAGATGCAGGGAGCTTGTGGGGCTCCAGATGAGCATAGATGGGGAAAAAAAAAAATTATATATATATATATATATATATATATATATATATATATATGCCCATCTATGAAACCATGGCCATCACTCCAATTGATGAAAGTTAGATGCCAAGCAGTGAGTATACTTCCTTAGTCTGGAGGAGCTGGTCAAGTTGTCAGTGCCTTCCTACCCTCGTGCAAGGAATTACTATTTGGATTTGGTAAGAAACTCAATCAAGTCACCTGTTTCCAAAGGGAACAACCCAAGTAAGAGCAGCAGAGGGCTTTAGCTCCAAACCAAAGCTCAAGCTGCCACAGTTTGAGTTAGCACCAACCATCTGCCAATCTCTGGATTTTTAATTCTGCCTTTCTCTCCGCTTACTGCTTTGGGACTTCATTGCACAGAGCTCCCCAAAACGTCTGCACAGCTTAAGCAATTATGTTTCTACATTCCAAAGCACATACATTATTGGGCAGGACCAGCCACAGTACTGCTCACTGCATTTGTAACCTACTCCTTCCAGAGCACTGCACAACAGTAGCTTAGGATGCTTGTGTATAATCAATGAATATTAAGATGTCATAATTATGAAATAAACAAGAGAGTTTGACAAAGCAGACTACGATAACAAAAAAAGGATCAATAGAAGGCTTACCCCTGTCCTGGGCTCACTCACAAAACACCAGCAGAGATGATCTCCAGAAGAGATCCTTCCCCACTGGTAGCCAGCTCTTCAATAGGTCTTAAATTGCCTCCACCTGTGCTTCTCTGGCTGACTCATTGCTCACCTCTGGTGATCAATCAGAGGTTCGTGACTTAGCAGTTCCCATACAATTGGCAAGCTGATCCCTTTACATGGGAACACAAGCACTGACTGAGGTGAAAAGGAGTATGTTGGGCAGAATGAAGGTCAAGGGCTTTGAGAGAGAGAACAGCTGAAATATTGTACCAGGAAGGCAGCAGGAAGTGAAGGAGCATCCAAACCTGCTCACATGGCACTCACTGAAATTCCTTATAATCCTATAAAGATCCTCTGCCAGGCTAAAAGCCAGCAGGTTCTCCAAGCTCATCTGCATCCCAAACAAGTAGCCAAAAGAGCTATTTGTTATTTTAGCAAACTTTGGGAAAATTTATAGTTTAGCTTTTACTTCTGAATCATATTTCCCAAGGTAAGAGGCTAACAGCTTGCTCCCTGCCATCCCAGTGGTGCTGCAGGGATTCATTTATTTCTGTACTGTGTTTTGAAAACACCAGTAGAAGTCCCCAGTATCTGTTGTTTTTCCCAGAAAACGCCTTCAGAGAGAGGTTCGTGCTCCCAGCACAGCATCACGAGGACACCTGTCATGCCAGCGACTGTCTGCAAGCTTTGGTAATGGTATCCACACTTCGTAACAGGAGAAGCAAGAATAGCTGTGCTCATACACTCAACAGTAACCAAACAGCACTGTTTGTGTTCCTGTAAGAAAGCAACAGTAAGGGCCAGTGTCATGGCTAAGAGCAAAGATTGCCCAAAAAATCCCAGGAGCCCTACATTTCAGCTCTCATGCAGATAGAACTACATTTTCTCTTCTGACAGAGAGATGAGGGAGGCCAAGAGAGCTAAGCGAATGTCACAGGAGCAAACAACAAAACAAAAGCACCACATTAGACTCAAGTCCTCAGGCAGTTTCTTGCCATCAGTCCCATCCCGAGCACTACCCTCAGCTATGCACACCACTTTCTGCACCTTGCTATGTATTAGTAATTCTTATTAATGGCTCTTCTGCTAATGCATTGCTGACCAAGTGGCTCAGGTCAGAGCAGTAAACAGCAGGATGGAGAGTCAAGCCAAGCAGTTCCTGCCTGACTCCAAGAGAGTGAGTAAGGATGTCCAAGACTGCAAAGCAATCAGCACAGATATTAACATTCTATTTAAAAATTTGCAGCTCATATATCAACTGAAAATGGACTTGCAAATGTAAATAGATCATATCTATTTCGCCAGTTTTGAAACCCCAAACTGTGGGGTGCAGACTGGATGCCATCCAGAGGGACCTAGACAGGTTCAATCAGTGGACGCAGGAGAACCTCATGGGCTTCAACAAAATAAACCTGGGTCTGCACCTTGCCACTGGTAGTGGCAACTCCCACTATCAGTACAGGCTGGGGGATGTGAGGTTGGAGCACAGCCCTGCTGAAAAGGACGTGGAGGTACTGGTGGATGGCAAGCTGGGCATGAGCTAGCAATGTGCCCTCGCAGCCAACCATACCTTGGGCTGCAGGGAGGTGATCCTGCCCCTCTACTTTGCACTGGCAAGACTTCATCTAGAGTGTTGCGTCCAGATGTGCAGTCCTCAGTACAGGAGAGATATGGACCTGTTGGAGTGTGCCCAGAGGAGGGTCAGAAAAATGATGCCAGGGATGGAACGCCTCCCTGTGAGGACAGGCTGAGAGAACTGGGGCTTTTCAGCCTGGAGAAAAGAAGGCTCTAGAGGGACCCAAAAGCTGCCTTTCAATATCTAAAGGGGGATGTAAGAAAGAAGGAGACAGACCCCTTAGTGGGTCTGTTGTGATAGGAAAAGGGGAAATGGTTTCAAACTGAAAGAGGAAAGATTTACATTGGATACAAGGAAAAAGTCTTTTACAGTGAGAGTGATGTGGCACTGGAACAGGTTGCCCAGAGAGACAGTGGATGCCCCATCCCTGGAGACACTCAAGGTCAGGGTGGATGAGGCTCTGAGCACCCTGATCTAGCTGTGATGTCCCTGTTCATTGCAGGGGAGTTGAACTAGATGACATTTAAGGGTCCCTTCCAACTCCAAGAATTCTGTGATTTTATTTTCAAATTCCTTTATGAAAATAGAAAGCACAGCTGAGTATTCTTTGCTGTTTGGAGCCATGTGTTTTGCCAATGTATCAAAATGCATACAATTATTTGCCATCACTTGAGTCAGCACTGCACAGCACTACCCTCTGTGTGCCCTGCTTTCAGTCAACACACTGTTAATAGCACGCTGACAGTTTGGCTGTTGCTGAGCAATGGGCACCTGCCCAGAGCCACTTCACAGGAAACCATCACTACCTTTGTAGTGCAGATAGGGGGTGGGCTTCACTGTGAGCCATGCTGAGCCTCATGTGGCCTGTGGGCTGTGGTCTGGACACGCCTGATCTAGTTCAACCCTCTACCTACTTCCAGTATCGGGCACTAACCATGTCCCTCAGTATTACATCTACCCTTTCCTTGAACACCTCCAGGGATAGTGACCCTACCACCTCCTTGGACAGCCTGTTCCAGTGCAGCACCACTCTTTCTGAGAAAAAGTGTTTCCTAATATCCAACCCCAGTCTCCCCCGGTGCAACTTTGCCATTACCTTTGTCCTATCACTGTTACCTGGGAGAAAAGATCGACCCTCAGCTCACCACAACCTCCTTCGTGGTCATTACAGAGAGCGATGAGGTCTCTCCTGAGCTCCTCCAGACTGAACAATCTCAGTTCCCTCTGCTGCTCTCCATAAGACTTGTGAAAAGCCATCAAAATTTAAAGCATGCTCACCTAGCAAACAGTCAGGTTGCTCCAATATTCATTCATCTTTTAAATTTTGACATTAACCCTAGTTGAAAAAGTAGTTTCCACTCTTAAAACTTAAACCAAAAAATAATTCATAGAAAGAAAAAAATGTGGATTCACCACCTGGAAAAGTGCATGCAAGACAGGAGATCTGCTGCTCATTCTAGCATCCCTATGTATAAATGAGATTTTCTTTATAATGCAGCATCCTCAGAGACCCAGAAGCTTAAAGCAGTATACTTTTGGATACACTACTCTTCCTTCGGCGCACATTTAATGGATTTCTTCTAACCCATCTTTCTTTACTTGAAACAATATCTTTTTGCATAAAAAGAGCAGATTCCACAGGAGATAGGAATTACTGAAAAGTTCATCTGCTCCAGCTGCTTATTCCTCAGTTAAATTCATAATCTTCTTTTTATGACACCATAATTGTTCCTATGGTAACCAATTACAACGTCACAAACAAGATTAGAATTTTAGATGGGGGAACAGAATTAGTTCCTACTTTATTTGTTTAGGTCCCTGGAGGCTGTCATGCCTGATCAAGTCATTGGCCCCTGAGTTCAAGAAGCCCCTTTTCAATATCGCACCAATACCTGATGTTTTAAGGGAAAGCAAACAGAAAAACAAGCAGAAACGTGCCCAGTGAAGGATGGAAAGCACAGAGATAATCCCTTCACAGCCACAGCAGGTGATTCTCTTGCCCCCCTGAAGCAAGAAAACACTGGCAACTCTTGTGACATTGTGAGTATACTCAGCAGGCAGACTTGCTATGAATACAATTCATTTTCACTTAAAAGACTAATCCTTCTTTGAATCCTGCTAAATATTTCCCTTCCATGATATCCTGCAGCACTGAATTCCCTATTAAATACACACAAAACAGTTATGTATGGCAAGGAAAAAAAAAAAAGCCTCTGGGTTCACTTATTTCATCATATTTTCCTCTACTCAAACTAAATAACCACAGTCTATCATCTCCCTTCCTGCACAATAATCACAAATATGCTACAATGCCTGAAGTGATATACAGTACCCTTCCCTAGCCTTTTTTTTTCTCTTGTCACCTGCACATTTTCAGGCTCCCAACAAATGAAAGAAAGGAAAAAGAACAAAGAGGTTAAATACAAGTCTCCCAGGTATCATTCAGCAAATAATCAACATTTTGAGATGTGGCATGTTCAAGATAAAGATGCTGTGCACAGGTTCAGTTTGCATCGCTCCGACGAGGTGGATGAGTTAAGGTACCAGTGAGAATTAAGCTAACAGCAAAGCTCATCAACACATGAGGACTGAGTGCTGCAATGAGTGCCAGAAGCTACACAGAGATGCCAGCCCACCCTCTAATAAGTGCTCTATTCACCAGACCATGGTATATCCAGGGCTGCCTTCGAACCATTAAGCAGCAGTCCTCAGAGACCAGCATCGCCATGAGCAACACATGCATTTTACTTTCCAGGTAATTTATTGTAGTTCACAGAAAACACAACAATGTGCCTAAATTCCACAGATAGGACAGGTATAAGGCAAGAGATCTACTCTGGATTTCTGGACTGAGACTGGAATACAGAACAACAGTCTTCTAGCTGCCCGTGCAGCTGGCAAAGGAAATCCTTTTAAAGACATGGTTCACAACAGGCAAAATGGCAACATCTCCATTTGGCTGTAGAGCTACTGCAGCAATTTTTAAAATTGCCAGCATCCACTATAAGTCACCATCTCCACTTCAAATAAAGATTTCCCTCTTTCCCCCACCCCCACCTCCTCCCCACCTCAGAAAAACTCTCTAACTTTCACTGTGAAAAATATGTGGCTTTGGTTTTGTTTTTGCAAATGGAGTTCCCAGGTTTCGCATTTTCTGTTTGGAAACATTTGTCAAACATTAACAAGCGCACACAGATCTATTCTTCATCTTATAGGAGGGGCCGACATCAGAACTACCACTTTCAGCTTTCTAAGCTAAACAGAGATGGGCTTTTCTAGAGGACAGTGAGGAGCCAGAGCCTGAATTAAGCTGGAAAAAATTGCCCTTTGGAGAAGACTCTCTTGCTTGCTAATGACTGTTGAGGACACTGGAGGAAGGGAGCCCTCTTAGCCCGAAGTTATTCTTTAGGGATTGCTCATCCCCTTGTTATATTTACTTCTTCACACATATTAGGGCTCACATTTTTTTCCAGAGCCAGTAAGAAGTGACACCTAACATCAAATGCATACACGTGGGGACTGACTAATCACAGCAAAGCCATTAGAAGGAAATGCATTAGTCTTAATAGCAAGAACTGCACACTCGCACAATCTCTTCCCAAGAAAGTTCTTAAATCCCATGGGAGTTACATGTCGGGAACAGTGAAACCAGCACAAGCAGATGCTGTTATTTGACAGGCAAGCTAGCAATCCACTGCCCAGACATATTATAATAAACCCCGCATATAATCTCTGTTCCTCTTCATTCTGTGGTTATCAACACCTTTCAGTCTCAAACAGAAGATGGCCATTGACCCTCCACAGGTAGCCATTACAAGGGATTGTTCCCTCCTCCTCTGCTGCCCCTATCAGCTGTATGGGATCTTCTCCTTTCTGAGAGACAAATCTGACAGCAACTTGGCTTGTATGAAACACTCACCCAAGCAGACTGTGGCATATGCCCAGAACACGGTGGGAGACACCACCATCCAGCCAAGATCCATCACAGGGTACCCCTTGCTGGTGGGGTAGATACTGATCTGACTGCTCTGTGGTCCAGAGTGAGAAAAGCAGAAACAGGAAGGAAAATAAAAAGTAGTGTTTCTTGACTGCAGAGGCTTTTCCACTCCTAAAAGTCAGAGATCACTTTAACTTTTGCTTATTCAGAGAACAAATTCCAATAAATGACTACTTGGATTTTAATATCACCTGGTACATGCTGTCAGTAGCTTGAGGCAGATGCAGAATATTCTTAGAAAAAAAAAGAAAGAACAAAAGCAAAGCAAACAAGCAAAAAACAACCCTAACCATACACCTTTTCTACCTTTGGCTTTCAAACACCGCTGGAGAATTACCTTTCTGTTTACCCATAAAGCAGCAGATGGCCATTCACTATCTGATATTAGCCTGTTAATATACTTTAACCATGACATCAAGCCATTCTGCTAGCAGCCCGAGGACAACTCATCTTTCAGGTTCATTCAGTCTTAGGTCCTTCAGAAAAGAGTAGGTATCATTCAGCTGATTAACACTAAATATGGTTATTGCAACATATTTCTAACACGGAAAATTAATTATGACCAAGCTGGTTTCACAGATGCTACCAGATAACTTTGGCTTGCCAAAACTCAGCATTTCTATTCTTCGGGAAATTCTGATGTTTCAAGTCAAAACAAAGCAAGATTTCTTTTGAATCAGAGTGAAAACAAAAAAACCAAACCAAAAACACAAACCTGCATAAAGACATTCCAAGGAATTATAGTATCAAATATTCTGTATTTCAGTTAATAGGATTACAAGTTATGATGAATATTTGAATGTGTTGCTCATCTATTTTTTGAAAACAAAATTAGCATCCTCCCCAGAAGACTTCAGTTGGAAAACATAGTTATGTCAGCAGACTGAAAAAATGTTCCATGGGAAATACTTCAGCCATGGTTCTCCATTACAGAAGAACTGAATTACAAGTGACAATGCTGTGGTACCTTCAGAGGTATTGCCTCATACCTGGTTTTCCTTCTCTCAATTTACAATGAGAGGTCACTTGATTTTAAGGAATAGTCACGGTTTTGCCCATTGTTGCTCCTCTTGAACAGATCTATCACTGAGATCTGTGAAGTCATCTTTGCATTTTTGTACACACATTGTGGCTCAGGACTGAGTCCTTCAGACCTACCTGCTCTCTTGCCTCATGGACGTGGTTGCATTCCTCTACCACTACAGTTGCACACCAACATGTACTATTATGCCTGTTGAAAGCATAATGATACCTGGAAAAGATTATTGGAGATGATCTCACTGTTTTGCATTTATTCCCCCATTATTTATGTTTTCACACATAATAGAAGCTGCTTTGTCTGCATGTGTAATCAATTCACCTCACTGTCTTACAACCTCGCTGCGAAAAGCTCTTAGAATTGATTCACAATAGGGCCAACATTTCCATCAAGCAAATATCACTCTCAGCACCTGACAAATTCTGACACTGTTTTAAGAGTGACTGAATCAGAAACAAAGCTCCAGCAGGGTACTGGGGCGGTAGGGGAGCCAGTGGGGAAGGGGGTACCCTGCACAACTGCTGTGTGGGGAGCAAGGGCAAGCACCTGGGCATGGCTCAGCCCCGAGACCTGGGAGAGCCCCATGCTTTCTGTCTGTGATTCTGAGTGTGAGTAGGTGGGAAAGCTGATTTGCCAGGGAGCAGCCTTTTGAGACAGCAAGCTGCTTCTCTCACTGGAGAGGAATTAACATCTCATTCTTTTTTCAGATCAGAGAAGGGAAAGTTGGGCTACAGTTCTCCATCCCACCTTATTTCCTCCTTCTCTCCTCTCTGTTTCATATCACTAATGGCCTCTTTCAAACTTGAAAATTTACTGTGTCAAAGCATTACATACTGTTTGCACCCTCCTTACCCTTCTTTATCTCAATTGCTTGTGACCCACTGGAAACGTCTGTCTTTGGTCAGCTGAAGGGCTGACTGAGGCTGAAATGATCAAAACTTCTTTTAATGAGCAAAAGGTACATGAGGCACAAGCAGATGGGAGAATCAGGAATAGCCTGAGTTTCCAGACCCAACTGAGAACCCACATTCACAGCTGCCAGGAACCTTCAGGGGAGGGTCAGGTTGGATATGACAAAAAGGTTCTTCAGCAGAAGGTGGTCAGGCCCTGAACAGGCATCCCAGTTCAGTGGTCATGGCCCCAAGCTGACAGAGTTCCAGAAGCATCTGGACAATGCCCTCTGACATATATCTGATTTTGGGGTGGTCCTACATGGAGTCAGGAGTTGGACTCAATGATCCTTGTGGGTCCTTTCAAACTTCGGATGTTCTATGATTCTATCTTCAGCTACAGATTTCATTTAGGACATTGCACAGCTGCAAAGAGTAGCAAAATAAGGTCATTGGTGGCAGAAAGACAAGGCCATCTGGTATCTTGGCAGTTCATGTGTGAAAGAGAACAATCTTTGAATTTCAGGAAGCAAAAAGCATGAGTAATCTCAGGATAAAGGCCAAAGACAAAAAAAGAGTGAATTACCTTCTTTTTCTGCTAAGTCAGGAGAGAGGTGCAACCCGCGTGATGGAAGATTTCAGTGCTGCTCCCTGTGCTACCACTTTCCCTGAATAAACAAAGGCCTTTTATCAATTAGGGAGCTAGGAAGTAAGAACACAGCTCTTTCATAGACACGGGTCAACTCCCCTCTTCCTTCTGTCTCCCTCCCAAAATTAGTCATCCCATTTTCTGTTCCAGTGGAGAGACAGCAAGATCTGTGAAATGAGAGAAACCTCACACAGGGGTTCAGCAGCTGAGCCTTACTCTTTCTCTGTATTTGCTTTATTTACTTGTTTTATCTGAATTCTGTACAAGACCAGGTACTGATACAAATGCTAAGCTCAAAGCCTTTTAGAAAAAAGAGAATTGGAAATGTAAGCAGAGAGCAGGCTGAAGACATTTTCACTGCCCTATGAGAGCTGAGGACAGAATTGCATTTGATTATTTCCCTTTCTGCACTTAAGGAGATGGGGAAAAGATGACCATATTGTCCAACCCAGGAATAAAAAGAGGCTTTTCTTAACAATTTCCTGTCATTTGATCTCTCACATTTTCACCAGACTTGAGGTGAACACTGGGAGATATGCATTAGTTGGTCTTGAATGCGCTGACTCTGGGAGAATCAGAGGAAATAAAAAATATTTGTGTGTCACACTGAAGATTTCTTCTGGTTAACTGTAATAGTTTACCCCTGTACCTTTCCTAGATGAAAGAAGAAAGATTCAGAGTGCATTATATAGGAGGTTGGGGGTTGGACTACATGATCTCTAAAGGTCCTTTCCAACCCCGACAATTCTGTGATTCTTCTAAGACATGTTCATTAATGGGAGGACTCTCTCCATCCATACTGCCCTGGAAAGCATTTCCCAGAGCACTTCCAGCTTGAATCTGCCTATACAATTGAGTGAGTGCATGCAATGCTTTTAAAGGCCATATTTGGTTTCTGTTGATGGTCATCACATTCCCAAGAAGGGCAAGACAGGGGTCTGCAAGAAACTTATTTTCTGGGAGAGATCAGATGTTTTGCCACAGGGAAAACACATGCAAAGCTGTGCTACACCCAAAACCTCCAGCCCAAACTGCCAACAGCAATCCCTGCTAATGGCTAGCTTTCCTCCCTTTCAGCTGGATTAAGGTTTGATAGGTAAGGATATGTTATAGGACAGAATTGCCACTGCTAGCTTACATGTCTGAATCCCATCTAGTTGGCTGTTTCTAAACATGGCAGACAAGCTTTGTGAAGGGGCATCTCGACTGCTATCATCATCTCAGTCCAATTTGTAATTGCCCCAGCATCACAGCCATCAGTCATCTCCCCTGCCATCCACTTAAAGAAGAGAGAACAAGAGCTGACAGCTCAGAGACCACATAACCCAACACTCAATCATCTTGCTGCTTAACCAAGATCATAGTGTAATTGTAAAATGATGATATAGTCCACATCAGACTTAATGTGATGAAAAAAACATTTTTCCAACCTGAACACCAAACAACAAATCAAGATTCACAAGGCCAAAAGAGCCCACCCAAGTATCAGAACACTACCCTGTATTCAAGGCACTATGAATTCTCTCCAGTACTTTTTCTCAACAAGGTCTGCTGAGCGCTTTTCAGCATTCCTTCAAATTCTAAAACATAAAGAGATGAAGATGGCAAAAGATTCATCCTTCTTTTTGCTATAGATTTGCATTACAGTGACTCAGAAGTCCAAGAACCGCCTCTACCTTTACATTCAATTGCACTTTAAAGACGTATGTAGCTACTTCACAACCACTACAACATACTCTTCCACACCAGAGCTTGAGAAATGCCAGTACTGCAAATGGAAAGGGAGAAAGAAAGCAGATTATTATGAGAATCTTGACAGAAAGGCATCAAAGATGCAGCACCAGACTTTGCTCACACCGGCCATGACAGATGGGGAAAAAACCTCTTGGAGCAAACTGAATAATTTAAGCCTAACCTTCTAGAACGTGAAATACAGTATTTCTGTCGCTGCATGTTCTTTGTTCATTGCACCATGCACCACGCAGATACATAAACCCACACAAAGCACCAGTGTATTGGCAGGAATTGGGAAAAAGGCAGAAACATGCTGCAAGGAAGATAGGGCAGAAAAGGCAAGCTACAGAATGAGAAAGGAGAGGGAGCAGATCAGAAACACTGAAGAAATCCAAGAATTCTAATGCCAGAAAAGTGGTCAGGAATAACACTGATACAATGAGAAATGACGTGCTCCAAAGCAAAATATACTGCCTTGCAGAAGTGACACTTGTAACTGCTGGCTACCTGCAGAGGTAAAATGAAGAATGAAGAATAGCTTGTGTTCCTCTCAGCTAATGGAAGGCCACCCGCAACCAAACATGCATGGGTAGTGAATCTAATTCCTTCTTCAATGTCATTTTAAATCAGGCTGGGACTTGGAGCACACTGCAGAACCGGCAGCAAGGATCCTAAGAGTACAAGCAGCTGACAGCACACTGGTACTGGATATCCCTTAAGGCAATAGCATCAAAGGCACTTTTATTTCCTGCCTACATGGGTTTTTGACATGCAAGTTGTCTCAGTGTCTCAACTTACAAATAACCTCAAAACTCATAATGAAACTTTATTTAAATCTCTGGCATTTCACTTGTTCCACAGGAGAGTCCGTTGCCCTCCAGGGCATCATCTTGAAACCATAAATCAGGCTAACATCAGCAATTAATACCCAAGGACCTAGCCTAGTGTGCACCTACGTATGGCATTTCATTGCCTTCAGAGAACCTGAAGGATGCAGTGCTCCGGTTGGAATGAAACTCAATGTGTTTTCACAACAAAAGGAGATACTCCTGGGATCATTCACTAATTGGATAAAAGCATAAGAACTCCCCATTACCATCCCTAGAGGAAACTCATTAGCAACCTAATGAAATAAAGTGATGACAGGAAGGTATTTTCTCATCATCTTTTAATGCTAACAGGCTTCAAAGCCATTTCGCTTCCTCACCCTCTCCTCTGATGCCCTGAAACCCCATGGCACCTCTCACAGAGCACAGACAGTCCCCTCTCCAGCATATTTCACAGCACCAGGGAGCGGTTTCAGAGCACAGAGGGATTCTAAGTTGTCCAGCTCATCGTCTTTGATGAATCTGTGTAATTGAACTTTAATCCCTGCCCCACTTGGAAAATGTTCCCCAGTGGGTCAACTTTCCTGATGAGTCATACAGCTTAGAAGGCATATCATCTGGCTATTAGGAGTTTTGCTGTTTATTTTTAAGAGAAGTCAAGCTCAGAAACATTTGGAATAAATTATGAATATAAGATGAGCGATACATAAGCACAGTATTTTTTTGCAAATGTTTATATTAAATATGAGACTTTCTTTTTCTTCACTTGTAAAGTGTTGGGTCATGCACCAAACACTTGTGTATTATAGATCTAAAGTACGTCTGGTTAGAGCTATGCATATTAAACACATAATTTAGTAATGGAGAGGGAAAAACGAAGAATTTTTAATCCATTTGAAGACAGTAATATAAAGCAAAACAAGCTATTTGCCTACTTCTTTCCCTGCTAGACAAGCTAACATCTCTTCTCCAGCCAAAACACCTCCCTCCAAGTCCCAGAACAATCAGAAGTAGCTCACATCTCTCCACCAAGGGCTCTTGGATACTGCCAAACAACTTAAGCCATCAATCTTAAACATCTCTGCAATGAATCTACAGTCTAGCTGAGCCTACAGGGCACGGAGCAGCACAATTCTCTGATCCCAGTGAGTAAACTCATTGCTGATGGCTTATGCCTCTTCATTGACAGCCTGAGAAAGTAACATCCTGCATCTATTCATGCCCCAGTGTTCATCCACAAAAGAACACAGAAGGGGCAGTGATGCAGAAAGTTAGTATATGCCTCAATTAGACACCTCCATTCTCCCTAAATACATAGCCATGTGTCTGCTACAATGGGGATTAGTGTTAGGAAGTATGTAGGGCCAGCGATCTGGAAAACCTTCTAGAAGGAATTGGAAACCAGTACCCCTCAAAGTGCAGACAAACCAGATGATAGCAAGCAGTTTCCCATTAGGAATGGTAATTTTTGTAGGCAGCTAAGCTTTGTTAATCAGAAGAAGAGTCTGGAAGTGCTGTTCAGAGCTGCACTTGCAGTGAAGTCCAGAACTGAAAGGTGTGGGATCTCATTACCAAGCCTTTTTCTAGTGTCAGTATTCCAGACCGTCAGGTTTCCTCAAAAAACAGTAAAGAGAGTACAGGGAAAGTATCACAGTCAGTCCTAGTGCAAATACTGGCCAAGCCCTGTACCCACATAGTCATTAGTGACCATTAGAACAAATGAATGCATCTTTCCCTTTATCCCCAAACCCTTATCTACCTTTCAGCTGAGCCATTTCATTAAGTTTGTTGGAGGCATAAAGAAATTCAAGACAAGCAGTTAGTGCCCTGTGGCACTACTTAGGCTACTGTTGTTCTTTGAAAATGAACAGTCCCACTTGCTCCATACACAAATAATTCAGAGGCAAAATTTGGGAATACAGTAGTTGCTAACAAGTTCAAATTACAGCATTAACGTACAGAATGTCCTCTGTTCCCCAAATTTTGGGTTTTCTTAAAAGCTGTTATTTTGCTTCTCCCCTCCCCTTCTCCATTCAAACTAGGGGAGGCTTGTTCTTAGAGCTAGGGTTAACTGGCCCACAGACAGCACATGCCATCCTGAGTGAGTCAGTGAGTCTCTATATCTTGCTTCACCTCATTTTCCTCTATCCATAAGGCTGTAATCCATAAGTGATCATGTCCACCTAAAAAAAGACAGTGTAGAACCTGACTATTTGTAAATACACATTGAAAAATGGAGACACAATACAATGGGCAAGCAACCCTTCTGCATCTGCAGCCCTTTATGAGGGTAGATAGTGATAGGACAAGGGGGAATGTCTTAAACTAAGACAGGAAGTTTAAATTAGATATTAGGAGGAAGTTTTTCACACAGAGGGTGGTGACGCACTGGAACAGGTTGCCCAAGGAGGCTGTGGATGCCCCATCCCTGGAGGCATTCAAGGCCAGGCTGGATGTGGTTCTGGGCAGCCTGGTCTGCTGGTTGGTGACCCTGCACAGAGCACGGAGGTTGAAATTAAATGGTCTTTGTGGTCCTTTTCAACCCAGGCCATTCTGTGATTCTATGACTCTGTTCCTATATACTTCCACAGCTGACACGAAGGCACCTATGGACTCCGTAGATACTTATGTATATGCATGCACAAAAGCTGCTCTCAATGCACTCTTACACTTTTTTTCATATACACAATTGAGTTCACGTGTCTTCTATTTACAAAGGGTGAATAAAAATTTGGACAAATAAAAATGGACTTCTTTTCTCTCTCCTCCCCATTTTATTCAATGGTGTTTTATTCAATATTTGCTTCCTCATAGGATTTTCTCAAGCCAGAAGTGATCACAATGCTGCAAGCCTCCCTTAGCAGCTCTCTTCTTTCCCTACCCTCTCTCTTTTCCTTAATATCTGGAAAAATGTTACATGTCCAGGCTGCAAAGCAGTAGAGTACAAACAGCACTGCACATATGCAGCACCTCCCCAGTATCGTGGCCAAGCTGCCAACTTTGCCTAATAAAAAACTGCCAAAAGCCTGGAGAAGCATCGAGCAAAGCATTTCATCAGCCCCACGATTGACCCCAGTGAGAAGAACTGCCTACCTTCTCATTTATTCCAAAGGATTAGCTAGGACAACAGTGTCTTTCCACCTCATTGAACTTAGGTGGCAACTGATTCAGCACTTATTACCTGATAACATTTTCCATCCGTAAGAGTCCCTCTCTGAGCAGCCATGTGAGCGTACAGGTCTGAGTCCGCACAACAGCTTCATGCTGCACTCGTGGGGTTTCCCCCTTGCAAATCCTGTGTGCATTTATCCACTTCCATGCACACGCATAAAGCCACTGCAGTGCAGTGATCAGCCATTAAGCATCTTTTGCAAAGTACTGCTAACTTCATAAGGAAGAGGAGAACAGCAGAGGCAAAGAGACAATCCTTTTACTTCATGTGGCCTAGAGACATTGATGGCCAGCCTTGAAGCTTTATCTCTAAGTCCATAGCAAATTCTAAATGTAAGCCATTTCTTCCTCTGGTATTAGTCTTGTTTCAGAGATATGCTAGTCTTTTCTGCATTTGCTACAACACAGAGCTTCCATTTCTTTCCTCAAAGCTTTGGGGTATGAAAGACAGCTTTATGAAGGCCCCTTCGTGTACCTAGAAATGTGAAATGATGTGCTTTGGGAGAAAGCCATAAAGCGGTGATGGATGTTTTGGGAGACAAAGTAAATTGAGTCATTGTTATGAGCGTGGGTGGTACCAACCCTGCACAGTAAATACCTGAAACTCTAACAAAGAAAGTGCAAGCAGATTTTGCAAGATTAGGCCAGAGAATGAAAATTATTTTCTTGACATTTGATAGAAGATAAAAAACTCATCCATCATCTTCATGGGGAACAACCTCACTAATTCATGGAAATAGGACGTATTAAGATTCAATGAAACCCAAGTGTAAGAAATCAACACAATCAAAAGATCAACGAATTGTGTTGAATGTTTTCATTTTTACAAATGTCAGTCAGCTTTAATTATTTATAACGTTTCACAGTACACTAGTAAATGCTGTCATTTCATAAAGTAATTAAGTCTTAGTAATAGGAGACACCTCTACCATCCTGTCTCTGTTTAATATTTGCCGAGAAGTGATGTGAGCTCTACAATCATTATCATGTCTGTAAACAAATGAAGCAAAAAACAAGGATGTCACCTATCCTTAAGTTTCTATTTCTGTCCAAGGACTCATCTGAAGTCCCAAGTACTCACATTCTCTGTCTTATCTAAGCACATCAGCAGTGAAGAAGTTGTTTAACTGGGGATCTTCCCAGAATTTCTCTGCCACAACTTCTCTCCTTCAAATGCAGGAACAAAACCCATTCTAATTATCACTCCAAACCCTCAGTGCCAAAACAACCAACCATACACTGCTGATGGTGCAGGAGAGAGCAGAAGGGCTCTCGGCAGACCTACCCGCTGACCATGGTGGCAGCTCACAGGGCTGGCCTCAAGCAGTTTTGCTTGGTCAGAAGCACTGGGCATGGCCACCCCCTCCAGTCCCTTCCATTACTCAAAGTGAAACTCGATGTCTCCGGCTCAGCAGAGCCACCATGGGCAAACAGAGCACACGGAATCCTAACGGCCTCTGGTTGGGGGGTTGAGCCATATACAGACAAGAGCCCTAACGCCTGCCACGCTACATCAAGCGGGATTCCTCTGCTTGGTCAAAGTGAGATCACATTTCTCAAGATAAACTATTCCCCAGTGACAAACATTTGCCAAACGCTACTTGAGCTCTCACAAGAGGGCCATTAAAACTTTAAACTTACAACTTTGTTTTTATTTCCTATGCCACTAAGCAAGATTCCCTGGATTTCCAAATAATAATTATTAAGAAATTAAAAGCCATCTGCATTATTTATGGTTTGGGCTTGTTTTTCTTTAGCTTTTTGTTTCTCTTGTCTGGTTTTTTAGATCTTTTACTATTTCTGCAAGCTTAAACAATTAAAACAAGAAGATTATTTTTCAGATTAATTTTTTAGAGCTACAAACACCTACAGGAAACCTGTAGGATGGAGCTTTATAACCCACAGCTCTCTCTGTATTTTTTTTCCCCCGTAGTTTTCTGTAGCCTTTTATTGTGGAAATATTCTTACTGAACTCCTTGGTAAAACCTGAATTTCTCGTTATTTCAAAAATTATTTTGAAGAAAGTTCAATTCATGCCTACTTTAGCTAATGCAGATGATGGTGCTCTTCGCAGAACTTTGCAATGACAAAAACAATGAAAGAAAATTAGAAGGAAGAAAATACTACCTACTGCTTTTGTATCAAAACACCCAGGAAATATTCATCTGGGTCTAGAAACAGAGGAGACAAACAAGAGCCAGTCAGCGTGCAGAGAGTATTTCTCTTTGGCAGGGTGCACATTTGATTTACTTCCCCTCTCCCCCCACCCTCATTTACAATTCCCAGAGAGCTCGTGGGGTTTTCTTCTATAGAAATATTCAAACTTGTCTGGATGCCTACCTGTACAACCTATAGTAGGGTACCTGCTTAGGCAGGGGGTTGGATTCGATGATCCCTTGAAATCCCTTCTAACTCCTGCAATTCTGTAATTTCCCAATTTCTTTGCCATGACTTTAGGTGTATCAGTTAATGAGAAGAACATTTTTCACCACGGTTCAGATATCTAAACAGAAAAGCCAAACGGTCTTTAATACATTTAATTCCATATTTCCAGGGTAAAAAGGAGCCCTCCAACAGCTGCTTATCTGCTGGCTTTCTGAAGTCCACATCCAACTCTCAAATAGGTCGGCCTCATCAAGCACACAAGGCTGAAGGGGGCAACCACTTCTCTCCATTGTGCCTCCATTGTGCCACACAGGGAGCACCCTGTGAGATACCCTTCACTGCAAGCTGCACACTGGGACCACCCCCTCCTTCCCTGTCCAACTCCAATGCTGTGCATAAGGAGAGGTGGGTGCTCCAGCTGCAAACTGAGATCCACTTCAGTAACGCGTGTTGGCAACACACACCAACAGACACGTTTTAAAGCCATTAGCTCACGTGGAAACACAGATAAGTGGTGTATCCCCACTGTGAATGTATGTGTAATTACAGTGCATCAGTAGAAAGAAAAAGGTGAACAAACATCTATTCTTGAAGGAGTAAAAAGCTTTTGGCGTGCACTGAGAGCTTTGTGAGCGCTGGGTTCATGGTGGGTACATACGGATTGGAAGCACAGCAAATTAGTGGGGCTATGGGGCTCCACGTGCAGCACATCTGCAGTACGTACAGCGAGCTTTCCCTCTAAATCAGGCAAAACTATGGCTTGACAAGAGCAACGTGCACACCTAATGTACACATTTACCACACCAATTCATTACATACTTAGCACAGCTGTTTCTGCACTGTACACCAGCAGTCAGGTCAGTGCCATACGTTGTTTTCTGGCTCATGCTTTTGGTACACGAGATTTGTATGTGATAACTACATTATTAGTTAAACAGATTGACTTCACAATAAAACATCTGCACTTAATCAACAAAAATGGGAAAAAAAATTAGATAATACTTTAAGCCAAATTCAGGTAAATTATGCTTGCATGACAGGCAGTGAATAACACAGGACTGTTAACGGTTTCTCCTCCACTGCTTTCCTTTTTCCTCTGGTAACAATACCTGGACCTCTCTTTCAGCCACCTAGTTCATTTCTTCAAGTGTCACCAACAGACTTTTTATATGCATTTTCAGATATCTGTATTATTTCAAGCAAGTTCCAATTGTGTTTGACTGCTTGTGTAAATATAGATATATGGGTGTATGTTAATGTAATGCATCTACGCAGAGATTCCTAAATGAACTGCTGGAAAGCCACTGTGAAGCCTTGAATAACTTCTGCTTTACTAGTGGATGAGGGAGTCCAGTGCCAACATACATGCATTTTCCTGTGTGTAATACAGTCATTTACACTTACAAATGTATTTCAAAACCATAATTTGCAGAAATAATGGCAGCAATTTAATTTAAGGAGGCTGTGGGATGTGTAGCATGGGGAGCTCAGTGGAGGTCCTGTGTGAAAGTCTTCCATTCTTCCATCTACTCCGATAATTCTCCTTAGGGAAAAATGAGAGCACATATTACTTACGGAAAATCAGCTCACAAATAAAAATAGTGTGAAAACCCAGGGATGTAAAGAAATTCTACTTTTCTGAACATAGCCTAAGTCAAAAGAATGAGCAATAAGCATCAGGAGATGCTCAGGAAAAGACTTTCATATGTAAAGGTTTGGGAATTGTTGTAAACCTGCCTAGCTGTAGGAGAGGTGAGGCAAGAGGAAGAAGAGAAATCCAATATCCCCTCCTATTCACATTTATTTCACATTTATTGTGAAACCTTTACAACATCTTGCTTTGAATATCTCCAGAGGAGACTCCACAACCCCTTCCTCAAGTGGGGAAGATGCCAAAACTGCTGAAATAAAAGTGAAAACGTATGTTTGAGTAGAAGCACCTGCAAACCGTAATGCAAACCCCCAGCCTTCTCTACCAAGAGCAAACCCATTAGCAAAACTGCCCCCATCAGCAACAACATCAGAAGCCCACCTGCAGAGCCCGCCTCTACCTGCAACAGAGGCAGGTTCAGCTAAATGGCATACATCTGAAAAACCACCGGGGTAGAGATTCAGAAGCACCAAGAAGTTATTGCTGTAATGCCCTTAATGTGCCCAGTGAGTTTTCCTTTTCTCATCGCTCACCTTATAGAGTCTTGCATGAATCATCTCAAACTTCACGCTCGCCAGTGAGAGCATCAGCCTTATGTGGAAGTCTCTCCACACATACGGAAGGATTATATAAAACTTCAGCTATGAAGAGTGCTTAATTACTTCACTTTTAAGCCCTACCACATGCAGAGACTCAAACCATTATGAATCTATCTGAGATGTAAGCTGACAGTGTGAACACATCAAAAAAGTATCTGTGTGTTGGGGGAGGTTTTCTGCTTACCTACCTACAGCTAGAAGAGACTAAAGAAAGAGCAAAGGCAAAATAAATAACATGTCTGAGTGTTCTGTCCCCTGGGTTAAGAGAGCACATCCCCGGTCCACACTGGGGAATGCAGCCAGAATGAGGAGAGAGCGCAGAACTTCACTACATGAAGCTGCTCAGACAGCAGTTGTCGCCCGCAGCTACTATCAGATCCCAGGTGGGAACAGAGGAGCCCCGTTAGCTACCCGTTCATTCAGGTGCATCACACAAGGAGGGAACAGATTTATTGGGCTCCACAGCTCCAGGACCAGCACGGAGCAGCAGAACACACACCCCTGGTTACGAAAGCAGCACTATGCCCTAGCTCACAGCACACCTGATCCCGGCCCTCGGAGCGCAGCTCCTCAGCGGCACTGGGTGCAGAGCCCGCCCGCCCCGCGTGTCTCTGCCGCACGGGTGGGACTCCCGGAGAGCGCCCTCGGGAGCAGCGCTGAAGGATTTTCTCACTCCAGCGGTCACGTTATAGTTGGGGACAGCGAAAAATAGGGACTGCTCTATTGCCTTTATGCAGCCGATTCCCGACTCCCTGAGTAACTCCGTGCCCGACGGCAGCCGCGGGACCGCCCGTTCAACGCGCTGCAGAGCCACGGAGCCTCTTTCTGCTTTCGGGCAAAGCCGAAGGTCCGCAGCCTGCGGACTCCGACTCCCTCCCCGTGCCCGAGCGGGAGGCACCCACCTGTAGGACACCTGCTTCCTGAAGGTGAGGTTCCGCAGTTTCTCCTCCAACGACTCCTCCGCCGCCGCCAGCCCCGGCTCCTCCGGGACCCCGGCGGCACCCGCCGCCTCCCCGCCGCCCTCGGCCCCCCGGCAGCCGCCGCCCGCAGCCCCCGTCTCCTCCCCGCCGGCCGCTGCGGGGGGGTTCATTGCGGCGGGGCAAAGGGGCCGCGAAGGGGAAGGAGGGGGCAGGCGAGGGGTGGCCGGCGGCTGCAGGCGCTGTGGGCCGTCGGGGACCGGGGGACGACCGCTGCCGGGGCCCCGGGGCGCGTTGCGAGCCGCGGCGGCTGCAAATGGCAGCGCCGCCGCGCAGCATCCATCGGCGGCCGCACTGCAGCGGGGCATTGTGGGAAACTCCCGGCCGGCCGCTCCCCCGCCACGCCCCCCTCTGCCGCCAACCAATCGCTGCTCCGGTCCCGGCCACGCCCCCGCCGCCACGCCCAGCCACGCCCACCCCCCGGACCTGCCCGAGGAGCGCCCCGCGGGACCCCCATCCACGAGCGCTCACGGTCCGTCCGCACCGGGCGGTGCGCGCCGCTGCGCTTGGAATCGGAACGGCCCGAGCCTTCGTGTGTCGCTGTGTGGCGTAACCTGGAGTTGATGTGCGTTCGGCACCGAGCCACGCGGCCAGTGGGCATGGTGGGGGTGGGCTGGAGGTTGGACTGGGTGCTCTTAGTGTTTTTCAACATGAATGATTCCGTACATACAGCTTCTGCTTCAGCTCCAGCAAATGACAGCTTCTCCTCTCTGACCTGCCACCACCATCCTGTCCCACTGGCAGTAAAGGAGAGTGATGATGTGTACCTTCGTGCTATGGCTCCAGTTTCGCTTGCTGTCAAAGTGATATTCTATCCATGTGCGTGTATGATCGATCTGCACGTGCTTCACCCAGTCTGTCCATACATTTTGTCCCCCCATACTTCTGAATACCTTCAGTTACTAAGGAAGAAAGCACAGTTAAGCAATGCAAAATGTGGCTTAGGTGAAGCAAAACTGAAGCCAGAACTGTTAAAGAAGGTGTGGAATGCTCTCTGAGATGCGTGCAGAGATCTGCAGGCAGCTGAGAGCTCTGTGAGCCCATCCCTGCCTCCTCCACACAGCTCTGAAGCTTCCAGATGAGCAGCATCAGGCAACAGATGCCAATCCTAGACTCATAGAACCATAGAATAGCCTGGGTTGAAAGGATTACAATGATCACCTAGTTTCAACCCTCATGCTATGTGCAGGATCACCAACTAGTAGACCAAGCTGCCCAGAGCCATATCCAGCCTGGCCTGCCATGCAACGGCACGGCATGCACAAAAATACTGTAATGCTGAATCAGTTTCACACATCCACCACTGCACAGCCTGCCTGCCACTTGTCCATGGGGGGGGGGAACAAGGTGGGCCATGCCTCAGGACCCCCCAGGTCCCACAGCACATGTAGACTTCCGCACCCACGTGCTCCCTCCCCAGCAGAAACCACGCTGCAGCTCCTGCTTGTCAGCAGCAGTTTTGCCCACATGACTGCAATTACACCATGCTCCGGGATTACCTGGCTTTCCTCCGACTGCTGCAATTTGCATGACTCATTTGCGGCACGAAAACACTAAAGCTGCTTCCTTCCTATACCTTTTTACTGAATATGAGCAATTATGGGGGAATCTGAGGCCAGGGAGGGAAAGCCCTGCTTGTGCAATTACGCCTGTGGCAGAGCTGTGATCTGGGAGCTTTGGAAAGACACCAACGGAAGAACCCCCCTCCAGCTTGCTCACAGATGTGTCTGCAGCCCTGGACTGCTGGACCACGGGGAGAGGTGAGCACAGCCATAGAATTCCAGCAGCAGGAGTAGCAGGTAGGTGACGGGGTAGGAAATGTTGGGATAGGAGGGACTTTGGCCCTCTGAAGGAGGTTTATGCCGTTGCTCACATCTGCTAAATCCCATTCTGTACATCAGAACAGCTCTGCTGTGTGCTGCCGTAGGTTTTGCTCAGGACGGGAAGACTGAAAAGACTCATCCTAATGGCACAGAGGTGAATGTATGGAAATGGAGTGGGAAGGGAAGGGAGGAACAACTCCGGTCTGCGTGCCAGGCTCCCATGGGCAGAGCAGTTTGCCAATGCTGGCTCTGTTTTGTTAGCAACCTGTGAGCTGCTTTCTGCTAGGTTCAACTTTTTTTGTTGTTTGTTTTCAAACCAATTTTCAGCTCTTTTTTTTTTTTTTTTGCTTTTTTTTTTTTTTTTCTCAGCACTGCTCCTGTTTCGCACGTAGGCTGCCACAGCCAGAAATAGTCCCTGTTCCCGTTGCTAAGGTGTGCAGCCTGACACAGGGACTGATCCCGGCGTGGGTGCTGCCCTGCACCAACCCCACAGCTCAGCTAGGCATTCCTACGGGCTCAGCAAGGAGCCAACCCAAACCCAAGCAACACTGCAGCAAATGGACGTGAGGCAACTCAGCAAACATGGAATTGCTCTGCAGCGATGGGTTTTCATCAGTTATGTCACAGCAGAGATAAGGGCCAGGACATCCCTTTTCTTCCTCACTGGTGATATACAGAAAAAGTAGTTTTTCAGCAACACATAGAGCTCATGTAAGAACAACTGAAGATCACTTCAACTTTTTGAAGCACAGATTGGAAGGAGACAGGGAACACAAGCACTGTCCATCCCACCTGGAGTGAAATGTGTTTTCATTTCTAATTACTGGCTCCTTTAGCTCCCCTTCCTTTGATTTACCTTTATATTGAGTAGAAAGCTACTCCTGTCCCACTTCACAACCAGGAAAGTGAAGCAGAGAGGAGCTGGCTGAGCTCACCAGAGTGCCTAGTGCAGGGCTCAACCCAGGAGCTCATTTTCTCAGTCCATACCCAGCGCATATCTGCATGGCTGCTGCAGAATGGTTTTTGTTATGTCAAAGGTGTGAGCTTTTGCTCATTGCTCCTAAACTGCCCAGGGAAGTGATGGAATCACCATCCCTGGAGGTATTAAGAACTGTGTGGCACTGAGGGACATGGTCAGTGGTCATGGTGGGGATGGGTTGGTGGTTGGACTAGATGATCTTAAAGATCTTTTTTTGACCTTAATAGTTCTATGGTTCCATGATTCTAAATTCCCATCTAATGAGGTCCATAAATAAACAACAAAGGAGAGAGAGCGCTGGTGATGAATCCACTGCGCAGAGCTACTGAGAAGAGCAAAAGGTGAAGATGTCCCACCCAACCCATGCTGGGAGAGGATTTTCGAACCGCATCACATCCCTTCTCCTGCCCTAAAATGGGAACCAGTCCAAGGGAGAGCATCAGAATCCAACGAGGATCTCCACAGCAGTGCACTTTTCAAAGAACAGCACATACCCAGGGGTGATAAGTAGCCTCTCAACACCCAGCTCATCGCCCAGCAGTTCTCCTCTGTAAGCGTGGGTTTTGTCCTTAATCACAGACACCCTGCAGTGCCACCCACTGCACGATGCTTCAAGGGGAGTGCTGAGGACCATTAATCACTGGCTGGTATTTTGTATCCTCTAAGGAACTGAGCTCAGCTAAAACTAAGCTGCGGGTAACTTCACCGATCAGTCACAGTCTAACGATTGCCCTGCAAAAATGTTACACGTGGCTCGATGCTGCTAACAAGTGCCCTAGATCAATAGCTCTGGCAAGTGGAATTCTCTGCTTTGAAAGCTGGGGTATCCAGAGCTGAAAAAAAAAGCTTCAACCTCCAAAAGGATGAGAGTAGAGGGAGGGAGTTGGATTCAGGGAGAAAGCAAAGCCCTTCTTCTCCCACCTCCTTTGTGCAAGCGCAGAATCAAAGCTGCTGAGATGGAGGACTGGGGGTTATGCTCTCGTGGTAGAACTGGGCCTGCTCAGAGCTGCCGCTGTGCAGTGCTGTGTGAGGTGGGGGGTAGCAAAGGCAGTGCTTGGGTTAAAACCACTGCGGTAGAGCTGCAGAGTGAAGAGCTCTTTAATGCCTCCCTGTGTGTCCCTGTGCTACTTTAACCTTCTGGCCCCAAACCCCAGCAAGTGTTTGAGGATGGAACTGGATGGTCTTTAAAGTCCCTTCTGACCCAAGCTATTGCACGATCCTGTGATTCTGTGACTGCAGCTCTGCACTGGGCCATCCACTGCCAAGCTCCCTGGATAGTTGTACAGCCAGAGTCCTCAGACCAGAGCACAAATGGTGTTTTCTTTTCCCACATCTACTCAAAGTTGTGAAGGCCAACACCATCTAATGCTACTGTGGGGTACTTGTGGGCTGTGGGATAAAATGAGGGGTCACACGTATGGATAGTAGGAAAAAGTTCGAGGAAAGAGTGGTGGGTCATTGGAACAGACTGCCCAGGGAGGTGGTGCAGTCACCGTCCCTGGAGGTGTTCCAGAACCTCAGTGCATATGGCACTGAGGGACATGGTCAGTAGGTATGGTGGGGATGGACTGATGGTTGGACTGGGTGATCTTAGTGGTCTTTCCAACCTTAATGATTCTATGATTCTATGAAGCAGCTGCTTCCTGCGGTGCTGGAGACATCTTGCCTATGGTTACCCAGGGTGAGGGAGTGGAGCTGAGGCCAGCGGAGGACCCAACCCATAAAAGCCAATGCTGACAGAGCTCTTAAGGAGTACAATTTAAGCAGAGGGCCAGTATGAGGTCAGTGAGAAAAAGGCCATATCTCCTGGTGAGCTATTTAGTATGCAGAAATTAAGCACTAGCATGCTCCAGCTAACCGGTATCACAGGGCTTAAGCTGGTGTCCCCTCGAGCATCAGCATTCCTGGATCCCATTTTTATAAAGAGAGAATCTAATATGAATGTGATTGCACGGCATAGTTGTACTCGAGTGCTATCATTGTTATCAAATGCCTTCAGCCTTTGTCTAATTTCCACCCACTATTGGCAGATGTAGCTCTCCTCTCAGAAAACAAAGGGCAGCCAGCTTCAGTGGGAGCCCAGAGTGCTGTTTTCAGCCTTCTCTGTTGTGCGACGCTTGGGAAAACCAAGAGATCCCACTGCTCCCAACCACAGCAAAGCAAACAAGCTATACCTGCTTTTTCTACAGAAAATATTTATTTGAAAGAAATGAAAAGCATAACATACTTAGCTACATACATACATGTTTAGGCTACAAAGGCAGGTAATCTGTTCTCTTGTAGAACCAAGCCGACAGTTTAAAAGGAAAAGGCAGCAACTTCTTCATACCCAATGGACATGGTTGCAGGTGAACTATCAGGTGGGAATGCAGCCAGGTGACAGCGCTTATACAAAAATGGAGAGGCCACTGAGCACATACACACAGAATGAAACAGGCTTTTGGCAAAAGCATGGAGATTTCTGTGGCCAGGAGTTTACCAAGGAATTGGAGAGATGCTTCTGCACTAATATCACTGTTCTTTTTATCTAAAATAGCGTTGTTTAAGCGTTTGCACAAACTCATACAGTATCCACCTGTACAGAGGGAAAGGAAATGATCAGCTGAAACTCTTTTTCGAGGTGTCACAGGCAGAATGACTCAGAGTCACAAGGTTTTGTATCTCATGGCCCCAGGCAATGAGTTTGGCCTCTGCTTCTCTCCAAAGGGTAACATCAGGTAATTTGCCCTTCAGAAGGCCCAGCAAAACCTCACTGGAGCTGCCATGTGCTCATGCCATGGCACAGCCCTTGCAGAGGCCATGGTACTGCATGCAGTTGTACGCCAGGTCCTCCACGGGTCCCCCCAACTCTCCATCCTCCCTTTTTTTAAGGCCATTTTTAAAGGCAAATGTATAACATTAAGAAGAAACCATCTGAAAACGTAATTCTGCACTACAAAATTGCTATTTGAAGACCAGATACAGTAATGTTGGTTTTTTTTGTACCACGCTGGAGTTGTCCTGCAGATCTGCCAATCTAGGCACACACACAAAAGGACACAGTTTAACAGCTCTCAGTTGACATTTGCTAATAGGACAGAAATCATACAGCAATCCACATGACAGATTTAGACTTACAGTGTGGAATGTGGGCGGTCAGAGAAAAGCACCTGGGCTTCCTGCTGCACCAAGAGGAATGTACCTGGGGTGCTCAGGTAGATGCCTTTACAGAAGGACACTTACTACGTTAAGAAAACAACTCTGCATTTGTGTTGCTTTTTTTGTTGTTTTGTTTTTCATTGCTCACCATGCACAGACACACAAGCACTCATTCTTGCTGGCGGGGCACATGAAGAAAGCGAGATGTTGTTACTTCAGCACCAGCGGATTGGAATTGTCAGTCAACTACAAACAGTGTTCTATATTAAAAAAAAATCGACCACTGCCTCTGCTTCCCCCCTCTCCGCTCCCTTAATTACAGGCTGTTGAAGTGCAGAAGGATTTTTGCCTACAGGCTGGAAGGGAAGGTGGCATACACAGTAAAGGTCAGGTATGCATTCATTTTACACCTCATTGAAGAGCAAGGGGAAATGTAAAGAGAAATCAAGGTGGGAACTAATGGAAAAGACTATCATTGCTGATTTAAGGAATTAGGAACCAGTTTCTCTAGGAAGTCCAGCTTTCCCATGTTTTGTTCTTACCTATACAGTTCTAGCTCTTGGGGAAAAGTACAGAGATGGCTTTAGGATAGAGCAGAGACCACCAGTAATAACTTAGAGTAATACCCAAACTATTTCTGCATCACAAAAGAGGTTTTTTCCAAGATGCATTTCTTTCTATATATAAAGTCAGTTCAGGCCTGACACAATAACCACAAAAACAGATGGCAATTCCCCTCTAAATCCTGCAGTCCCCAATGGACGTTGATCTTAGCAATGCAGTGTTAACTGGGATCACAACCTTGATGCCCACTGTTGATTTGTAGACTGTAAGAAAAGTATACTCTCCTGGCCCACTGTCTGAATTCTAACCTCTTACTTATAAAGCCTTTTAGCACATGAACCAGTTCAGGCACCTCCACAACCCCCAAAGCTGCTTACACTCAACAATACACTGCAAAGCAGCAGCACCAATAGCACAATGCTGCTTGTATAGGCTACTACCACTTTCGTAGTTAAAAGTACTGACCTACTACTTCACCTTCAAAATACAAAATGTTCCCTTTCTAATTAATGACTTGAGAAAGAAATATTTTAGTCAGCCAAGTATAAAAATAATCTGTATACTTCTGTTCTTAGCTGCATGGGTTTTGTACAATGGCCTCTTGGCATTAGCTAGAATCTAGAGCCCAAATACTCAAAGGAAATCCCTCCCAACATAGTAATTAGTATCATTCATTTACTTGACCCACATTCTAAATGCACCAGACAGAACTCAGCGTTGATGCTTTGGGGATGGGGGAAGAGGTGGGAATTTCAGCAGTGAGAAAAAGAGAAGGAAAGTTTTCGGATACTTTCTCAGCCGTACATTAAAGAAATCAAGAATAAGCCTGCACTGGGATACATTGTTATACAGAGGGCTATGGAAGAGATCTCCTGCCATCATGGATCAACCTGCAGCGCCTGGAAGCAGTGAAGGAGAAGCTGTGCTGCCATCAGCCAGGAGCTGGCCTCAGAATCTCAATCTAATCCAATATTACTCCGTGCTGCTGGAAAACACTGAATGGTGAGAAGAAAGTAAAAGAAATGCAGCAAAGAACTATAAATAGCCTGGCAAATCAAACATCAAAACAAAAAACCCAACACCAACATTATCTACACACAGGTAACAAGGTTAGAATTACCACGTGCCCTGTGCTTAATTCTTCTTAAATATATATATATATAAAATAATGCCCTAATTCCTTCATAGCTTATCTCCCTAGAAGCAAAGAAGTGACAGATCTAGGCATGCTTTGACGCTATGGGCGTCAAAGTGAAGTTTACTAGCACATAACCATGATGTCAAACAGCACAAAGTTGCTGTTGAAGACTCTAAGGATTGCTTAAGTCCTCTAATGGAAGTGGATATCAGGTAGCACAAGGCCTCTGCCTGCCCTGTCCATACACACACGTCATCCCATGTCACTGACCACTGCAAAAGGCATACTGTTACACTACAGACTCAACTAATATGGCTGAGATCATTATAAACACTGGCATCCTCCCTCCCTGAACACCCCTTACTGCTCCCAACCAACGTCCTTAGCACATACAGCTTCCTCTGCAACATTTCCCCTTGGATCTCAGTGGGCCTGCCCTTGGGTCTCCCCAGCCCCCTGCTAGGGCATGGCCATCGCTCACCCCAGGGGCAGCAGGTCCTTGTCACATATCAGCCCATGGGAGGGTGATGATGGGAGATACTTGGCTCCTACTGTCTCAAAGAGAAATCTGTTCAATTAAGGTTGTTAAAGAAAAATGGTCACAAACATACCGAAGTAAAGCAAAGGATTTCCTTATTATAAAGAAATAGTATTTAATAATAAAATCCACAAACTATGTGTGTGCTAGCTCAAGAGATTCCCGAGAGTACTTAAAAATTATTTAAAGAATGAGACAGGTGAAGATTATAGAAGCATATTATTCAGCAGTTAAAATCAATGTTGCCAGACTGATTCAGATGAATTAGTTCAGCAGGGTCTGACCCTGAATATGACCAATTTAAAATGTTTCAGATGAAAACATGATTATCTCCTGTTAAGATTTGAATTGATAGGTCCAAATTAAGCAAGTAAGAAGGCAAAGCATCAATAGGGTTTACTGAAGGAGGTCTCAGAGAAGGAGTTTACTTGGGTATTGCAAAATTGTCTCTTCCAAGTACTGGGAAAAAATTCAATTTTTACTTCATTACAATGAAGTCAGCAGTATCTGCAATGAGAGGTGATCCATTTAGCTGGCAGTGGGCACAAGCTCAGGCAGCTTGGCCTTCTGTTTATGCACAGTGCAAACTGCAACCCGATTAAAAGCAACGCTGTGCTTGACAGTTTGATGCCCCTTTTGCAGAAGCCTCAAGTATTCAGTTTCACTCAGAAGTGGCAAACCGTGGGTGCTCTGAAACCAAAATACCACTTACAGAACATTCTAAGCTACGACCTTGCCCACTTATGTAGGTCTGCTATAACATAGCGAAACGGTCAGTCCCAGCTTTCTCCTGACACTCCTATGAGGGTGCTGAGACACTGGCACAGGTTGCCCAGTGATGATGTGAATGCCCCCTCCGACCTCTGAGACAACATAGCTGTCCTGCTTAGATTAATGCTATTTCAAGGAGCACTATTTAAAATAATGTAGGCTAATGGAGGCATTCAAGGCCAGGCTGGATGAGGCTCTGAGCAACCTGGTCTAGAGGGAGGTGTCCCTGCCTATAGCAGGGAGGTGGAACTACATGATCTTAAAGGTCCTTTCCAACCCAAACCATTCCATGATTCTGTGACTCTTTGCTGACCTCATGTGGCTGAAATACACAGCCATCTCCCTTGTGATGTTGTCAGTGACACCAATTAGTAGTGTTTGCTATTTAGGTGAAGCCTGGCTTCAAAAAAACATCCAAAAGCCATTGTGGGGTACTAGAATGATGTGGAGGACTGAACAGGATAGTTGTGAAGGGAAAGAAGCTCTAAAGGTTCACTGATCCATGCCGAGAAGGGAATTCTTGCAAAATGGTCTAAGACAGCATTCTTCTCTCATTTCTACCAAAGGTAAATTAGTAAAAAGGCACTTGCATAGATGAATAGGACATAAAGTAAAAGTACATCCGTACGCCAACACTCACTATCAGCTCATAGAGTCACGCATACATTTCATTCTCACTATGGTGAAATACCTTCTGAAAATGGCCCGGGGGGAAAAAGGGGAGGGCAAACCAAAGCCCACTGCTGTCCACCAAATTCTTTCCATTTCTTTCTTTGAGCTTTGAGTTAGGCCTAAGAGCAGATAGCAAATAGGACACTAAAGAAAGAAAGTCTGAAGAGAATGAAGAACAAGAAAGGAGCAGGTGTGGCAGCTGCTACAATAAAATACAAATCCAATATTTTACAAAATAGAATACTTGCAGGAAATAACTACTGTACATAGTAAAAAATTACTTGTAAGGCTAAGTTAGTTAGTTTTTCCCTTATTTATCACAAGGGGAAAAAAATAGAGCTACAAAATTGTTTTGTTGTTTCTTTTTTTAAATTGACTTATGTTAAACTGTAAAATAGCTATGCTAGCCTGCTGAACTAAGATTTTTCACATTAAATTCATCCTCAATGAAGTCTGAGTAACATTCTGTAGCAATAAGAGCAATCCCAAATCATGAGCTAGAATTGGCTGTGCCAATCCAAGGACAAATTCCAAGAAGCACAACTCAGACAAAGGCATGAGAAAGGCAATAGAAGGACAAGTCTTAGGCAACAGCTACATGGGAGAAGAAGGAAACACGGCAAAGTAAAAAGTGGACTGGACTAGGATCAGATTTGAATATGGTTCTTTAGTTCATCCACTACACTTTGGGGCAGTCACTTCACCTCCCTGTGTGCCTGCCTCATTCCTTTTTTGCCTTGTCTGCTGCCTACATACCAACTCCTCAGGTCAGGGACTTGCTGTATGTTAGCACAGCATCTAACCGCCTCCAGGCCTGAATTGTATGCATTTTATTTGGCTAAACAGTTGATCTAAGATCTCATCTCTGGAAAAGGACACATGAAGAAGAGGAGGCCTACGACTATTTTAAGGCAATTCAAGCTTAGAGGGAAGGAATGGGATGCTCTGTGATATTTGTATGTCCAATTTCAGAGCTTGCCAAGATGACTTGCAGGGTTAGGGGAGGTTAATCCAATATAAGTCCTCGAACAAAATCTTGCAAAGCTAATAAATACTATTTACAACAGTAACAGGAAAATGGCAAAAAAAAAAAAAAAAAAAAAAGGAGAACACAACAAGACTTGGTCTACACGAAAAATTCCATCAATGCAACTAGAAGCCAATAAATAAAATCCATACGGTCCTCTCAGGAGGCACTTCTGGTTTAAGACTTAACATTGATTTAGTTTATTGGGAAGGAATTGATCTGAACTAAACAGATTAGCCTTCAGCAGACTAAGGAACATCCACCCAAAACACTGCCTGAAGTTAACAAAACCTGCTTTCTAAACAAAATCAGTTAAATTACTCCATTTGTCCCAGACATTGTGACAAGACAGTGATGGATCTTCGCTTGAATTCCATAAGGGTAGAAGAAGTAGGGATACCTACCACGTTTGCTTCCAGTGCAAACAGAAACCTGTTACATTAAATGACATAGGGGCTGGTGAGGAGAAGAGACAAAGATGTAGGGGAGGATGATTCAGCACCGTCACTGTCCATACCTCTCCTGCCTGTGCTGTTAACAAAATAGTATTGGGGCCCATTCTTGTGCTTTCAAAGGCAGATGAAACATATGCTTCTCACTCCTCCAAAAAAGGCTCAAGTTCTACAGACCAGTGAGCATAGAACCGTGACTAAAGTTGAGCAGCATCACACTGCCTCTCCTATTTCTCTTAATTGCCTTCTCCAAAGAAACCCATCAACCACTTGCTCCCATCAGTTTTGCATATTCCACTCTTCTACCCAATGACTTTATGCACAGATGATGATGTATACATGCAAGCACTGGCACACATACACAGATCGATCATCAGCACACTGCTGGTATCATCTGCAATCATAATAATTCAACCCTGCCCTTGTATTACCAGACAGGAAAGAAATAAAAGCAAATATAGGGATTGTGTGAAGTAAGGAAGGGAGTCACAAGACAAGAGATTCCATCTGCAGTCACAGTCTCACCAGTCAATGCAGAATTTGGTCAACTCCCTCTTTTGTGCTTTGGTTCACTAAGGATGACAAGTCAGGGGGACTTTGGTTGAAAGTATCTGGGAAAGAGGGAAGTCAAGAAAAAAGGCCTTTTTATTTTTAAGAGGTGGCATTGACTCTTCTATCTATTTCAATTATCTTCAGTGTTTCATTTCCTTCAATTTCAGAGTTGACTCTGTAGGGAAAAAAAAAGCAACAACAAAGGTTAACACTAACAGTCATATTTAAAAGTGCACATTCTGCTCAAATTGGCTAATGCAAAAAAAGGCACTCAGCATTTTAACAGGCACTTGTCAGTTGGATATGATAACACACTGAATTAGTCATCTCTTTGGCCCTGGTATAACTCTGATACAAGTGTTCAGAAGGCATTCTTAGGATGACATCACTCAACTTAGACCTCTGAAAAGCACTCCTCTAAACACAATCCAACTGTTTGGTGTGTTTGCTATTGCTTGTTAGCAGAGACCAAGACCTGAGGCAATAGAACGGTAGCAGGACAAGTAAAGGTACAGTGGAAGAAAAACCATACTCATATATTTAACCAGTGAATCTTTCTTTGCAGAGGACCCAAATATAAATTCATGATAAAAAAAAAAAAATTATGAAAGAATTTCATGTTAAGTAGTTCAGATAACCTGACAAGTTTTCTTTTTTCTAAGTCAAATCCTGCTAACTTTCCACAGCATGCATTAGTAAGATTGCTGCTGTGGGAAGTTTAAGCTCTTCACACCCTAACTTCTTACAAAGCCCCATGAGTCACAGCCTCACACTTCCACCCGAATGGCAAAAGCTTACTCCTTTAGGGGACGTGCACGTAAGTGCTTAAAGAAGTGGAGGAGGCAAAACTAACAGGCTTATAGGGGCTACCACTGAGTTCAGTAGCTTTGTTACTAGAGTATTATACATACACATTTTCACTTCTCCAAAAGAGGGTGACAGTATCTTTGCCTATAAGCTCCTCAGACAGAGGCCAAACTGCTACTTCCAGTTGCACTGTGCCCAGAACAGCACCATCTTACTGCTGGCCTCCATGACAGAGACTTCAAACACCTGTCTCACTCACAAGCAGTCCACCACGCACTCACCTGTGCTGCTGCAAGCCCAGCAGCACTGATTTCTCTAGCCGTGTCTCGTTGGCTATTGTGAACTCCATGATATCATCCCTCTGCATCACTGGCACAGCTTCCAGAGCTAGCGCCGCATACTTGCTGCTGTCTGCATGCCTGTCGTTTCGATCTGCAGATGAGATCGGGCTCGACGACTCCTCCAGTTGGTGAGGCTCTTCATAAATTAGCAGACTCCGTGACCTCACTGGATGCAAAGACAGAAGGCAAAACCGAGATGAGCAACAGGTTGGGCAAAGAGTGCAGCCCTGATCATCTCAGGAAATCATCAGAGCAGAACTAGAGCTGCAAAGGTCTTTTCGTCACAATTAATTGGTGGTTTGATAGCTGTGGGAAGACACTGCAGCAATGGTTCAGTAGGGATCAAAAAAGTTCTGAACTCTTCAGAGAACAAGAGCTAAATGAAGTAATCACTTTAATAATATTTAATGCTACCACTTCTTAACTGCTACATACTACTAAGCTTCCCATTCAGTCCTTAGACACTCAGATAACACTGGCACAGGAAATAACAGCTGATAGTTGCACTTACTGACAGTAGCAAGGATGTAGCAAGGAGCAGAAATCAAGCTCTCCTGCTACCTTTTACCTTTAAAGACTAGTTCTTTAGTTCCTCAAACAGAAACAGACAGGCTTCAAACTGAAGTACAAAGCCAACTGGGGGGGGGGAAGGCTTTTCTGATCTTTATTAAGTTCAATGCCATCAGCATAACTTGCCAAGATATCATCTGAAAACCACAAGTATATCAACGTACAGCCACCTAAGTAGCAGAAGAGCAAGAGGTGCTTGGGGAGGGCTTTGGGGATGTGGGTGAAAATCAAGTGCTGAAGAGCAACTAAACAAGAAACAAGACATTGGTGGTGGTCACTTACCAATGGAGTCTGTGTAGGACTCTGGTGAGGAATGCTGCCTGGGCAACACCATCTTTGTAGCCGAAGGATATGGTCCATAGCTCTGAGAAAAGCTGCCAAAAACAACTGCAAAGCACAGCACCACCATCTGGCACAGGGAAAAAGAGAAAGAGGTTAGGTAATCATGGAGGTTGGAAAAGACCACTAGGATCCATCCATCAGCCCATCCCCACCATGCCTGCTAAATCAGGTCCCTCAGTGCCACATCTGCATCAAAACAAAAAAGTGACACAAAGCAGATCTGATACGTTATCAAAACAAGTGACTTGAGGCTATTTTTGTCACTACCTACAGCACCTTTTAGCAAAGGCACAGATACAAGAACAAATTCTGTGCTTTAATGCTGGAGTTTGTTTTCAGTGTCTGACACCATTTTGGCCTCTTGCCTTATTTTTTCCCAAAGCTGAAAAGCAGACACAACTGGCATGTGTGTTTTACAGATACTGTTGGGAATTTCCAAGGTTATTTCTGCTGCTGGCCCCAGTCTTGCTTGAAAGTGACAGAGAGGCTGGCAGCCGATGAGAACAGCAAAGGCCCTGAATATAATTTCCATCAATTTATAGCACTAGCATAAAGGGAACTTGTTGGCTGGGTGTAAGGAAGGAAGAGCTTCATTCTAACCCTCTTCTTATCCTGACAGACATTACTGAAATAGAGCAGACTTAGATTTACAGCCTTAGTCATATTTTTATTCAGATTTAAAAGTTTATTTTTCCTGGTATCTAAAATCTGAAAATCAAAGGGCACCCTCATTTTCATTTTACAGCACTAGACACCATTTCTAACATTAAAAAAAATGTAGGAAATAATAAAACAGGTCACCCAGATGAGCAGAGCTGCTTCCTTTAGCACTGCAGCAGCCCAGCAAAAACACGGGCACAGTCTCCAACAGAATGTAATGCCTTTCCTTCACCAGTCAGAAGTCCCACCTCCCTCAGAATGAATTGTTAAACTATCAAGAGAAATATCCCAACCTGAGAATTTGTAAGCGAGGGGCTTAGCAGAACAGGAGCTGTGCTTTTGAACAGTGGAAAGAGAACCTCACTCCTCTACAATCCCCAGCTTTAGAGAGTACTCACCATAAGACAGGTCCCTGTCTGTGTGCTAGCTGCCTTACATGAACGGGACACCTTCCCAGCAACCATGGCCTGGAGTCTCTGCAGCTGCTGCAGAAGTGTTCTGGAAAGCAAAGACAACAGATGTGAGCATCAGATGTCCTGATCTACTTGTTTTTGCTTCAAATTCTACACCCGGCAATAATACTTTTAGCAGTTACAATAAGATACAGATGACTAAAGTCCTCCCCTTGAAATTAGAAGTAAGGAATGAGTTTAATTTTTACAAAATTCTTGCATGGATTAGCAATGGATCTTTCAAAAAGATCTTTTGCTTTTCCCTCAGCTGAAATCCCTGAACAATGACTTCTTTACCTTATTCAGAAAGTTCTTACAAATAAAAAAACTATTTTCAGACTTTCTCTAGGAAATTCTAGTACATGTGTGAACAACAGGGATTGCTCTATGTGCAAGTGAGTGACTCCTTATACAGCCTCATTCTGTATCATGAACTGAGCAGGAGTTTCACAGTTACTTGAAATGGTGCAAGAGCAATTTCTAATTGCTGTTACTGGTGGTAGAAGTACACTGTTACACCCTTTTTCTGAAAACTCACTGTATGGTGAATTGGACCTTTTTTAAAGAAAGGGATTTAAAGCACAGACTTAATTTCCCATAAATGCATTTGCTAAATAAAGTACTTCACTGCTATTTGCTAAATCCTCCAGGAGTTTACAAAACCACAGTGGCTTGAAGCAGCTACTCTGACCGTGCCTTTCAGAGGTAACAACCACACTAGTAATTCTCTTCTGGTTTGAGTCAACTGTTATGGACCAGGAGGGTATTCTTCTGCCTCAATTGCTGATTTTCTTTTGCTATAGCATCATCAATGGCTACAGTCAGGATATTATCATTTAATTGGGAGATGATCCCAAAGAATAACCGGCATTGGGTTTTCATGAGTTTCCGTTTTACTTTCATTTGAACTTTCTACAACAGAGAAGGAATAACCCAAACACCTGTCCTCGATACAGTCAAATATCGTGCAATGTTACATCAAGACGTTGACTTTGCTGTTTCCAATTCTACTTTTTGCTTCTTATGTAAGCCTCACTATTTCTGAGGGTAACCCCCATAAAACTCCAGGCAACAATTTTGGAGACCATGACGCCAAATACTAGAACAAGAGGCAAGGTTAGGATGTCAGAGAAAATAGAAGGAATATTTTAAGATCAAACTTGCTAAAAGCTAATTGTAGGACAGACCCAGAGGTGCCTTTATGGCTCAATATACACTTGTCTTCCTATTATTATAGACCTTTTTTAATCATCAATGACCATTGCTAATTAGAGTTTAATGTATTCAAGGACTTCAGGATTGCATTTTGAAATGAGCACAAGGCATGCTCACAGCACAGATTTATCTGGGCCAGCAGATCCGTTCCAGCTTATTAAGGAAGGATGTATTGCATGCTCTTGAGAACCCAGTTTATTCTGCAGGTAGGTATTAAAAAAAAAGAAATTGATGTGTCTAATTAAGTCCTTCATTCACTGCTATAGACCACAGACAAATTAAGAGATGAAAACAACATCCATCATGTCAATGAGACCATTCTAACACCCTTCTCTTTGCTAACATCTCTTGGAAGTCTCTCCCTCCTACCCACTTCACTGCTCAGGGATCACACAGATTTACATACAGAGGATATCTCATTTTATGGCACAGTACACACTGCATACAGTATTCCCACCATATGCCACGTTACATAGCAATGCTAGCTATGTGTTGTCATTTCCATGCTGTTATGGAAGACTAAATACCCCCCAAACCATTACAGGCCTGATCAGTGCTGAGCCAGCAGTGTGCCCAGGAGGCCAAGAAGGCCAATGGCATCCTGGTTTGCATCAGAAATGGTGTTGCCAGCAGGAACAGGGCAGTGATTGTCCCCCTGTACTCAGCTCTGGTGAGGCCACACTTTGAGTACTGTGCCCAGTTTTGGGCCCCTCACTGCAAGAAAGACATTGAGGCCCTGGAGCGTGTTCAAAGAAGGGCAACAAGGCTGGTGAGGGGTCTGGAACACAGGGCTTATGAGGAGCAGCTGAAGGAGCTGGGAATGTTCAGTCTGGAGGAGGCTCAGGGGAGACTTCATTGCTCTCTATAACTACCTGAAGGGAGGTTGTAGTGAGCTGAGGCTCTTTGTCTTCTCTCATGTAACCAGGGATAGAACTAGAGGGAATGGCTTCAAGCTGCATCAGGGGAGATTTAGGCTGGACATTAGGAAATACTGCTTCTCTGAAAGAGTGGTCAGGTGCTGGAATGGGCTGCCCAGGGAGGTGGTGGAGTCACCAACCCTGGAAGTGTTCAAGGAACATTGGGATGTTGTATTGAGGGACATGGTTTAGTGAGAACTATTGTGATAGGTGGATGGTTGGACTGGATGACCTTGTAGGTCTTTTCCAATGTTGGTGTTTCTGTGATTCTGTGATCATTGGGGTTGACAGAGAGGAGCTGTGTGGCATGAGAAGGAAGGAGCTCCCTCCTCGGCTTGGGGGCTGCAAACTTGAAAAGTTGATCACTCTTGCCACTTTTTGTGGAGTCATAAGGAAGAAAACAGCTAATGGATGGTGAGAATATCAATAGAGAGAACATGTAATTTTGCTCATCTCTGCTATTTTGAGTCCCATTAAAAAGTCCTGTTGGGAAGAGTGGACCCAGAGCACTGATTCCAAAAGGTTCATTTTGAAAAACATAATTTTGCAGGTATTCATAAAAGATACATCTCTCACCTTTCTGACCAACTACATTCAAATAAAATGTTTTTCTCTGCCAAGTTGCTTGAACAGAGCTTCTGTGATCTTCTCAGCAGACACAGGCTCAGTGGTTGGAGATGACAGGCTACAGGGGCATTTTTCAAACTAGTAGCAAAAGCTGATGTGAGAGCAAGAAGCAAGTTGATTTGCTCAGATATTTATTATATGATGGCAGTTTACACTGCCATCATCAAAATGAGAGCATTCTTTTTCTATATGAAGAGGAAATTCTGGAAGATTGGATTACAAGGTGAAGAGCTCTTTCCCACACGCACGCTGCTTTCATTGCTAGTGGATGACTGCAGGAATGATCTGGACTAAGAAGAGAAGGTAAGGAACAGTTCTCTGGAGCAGTTCTCTGCACTGAAGAACAGTATCAGTAGAAAGACCAAGATGCTCTTATTGAAACACACTGCCAGTGGCTAAATCCTAGCAAGAGAAAATGCAATCCCAAAGCAGCATGCATAAGGGGCTTTGTACCTACAGGGATTATTTTCACTATGTCTGACACATTTCCCAGTGATATTCAATTAGAGGGTCACTTCCCCAGGAGGTGTGAACGTGCTTTCGCGCTTTTCCCTGCCAAGAGAAGCACCTCATAGGAAAGCTGTAAAATAACTGAAGACTCCTGCTTTCTTTTCCAGCACTCCCGGCAAATCCACTCTGCCCATGATGTCTTATTTTCATGTGTGCATTCACAAAATCCTCTCTAAAAGGACACTTTTCACTACCAGAATAAGGAACAAGTCAAGGCTTCCCCTTTGCTTCCAGTGATGTTTTCAGTCAGCAGAGAAAATTTGTCACCACAGGACCTAGTCACCTGGAAGGCTTCCTCAATATAGTATTCCTCAAAGCAGTATTTTGAGGAAAAAAACTTAGCTTTGATTTTAAACGGAGAAAAAATGTTCTCTTTTCTTTCAGCTTTACACATAATTACTCCTCTGCCTGTCCTATAAAGGCAAGGTTCTCATTGCAAAATCAGAGTACTCCAAAGCAAAACAAATAAATCCACTAATTTTCTCACTTGAATTATAAACATGAAAACCCACTATTTTTTTTCATCAGACACTTCAGCATAAAAACATTGTCCTGATGCTTGAAAAACAAGAAGTTGCTCCAGAGCTGCCAACCTTGGTCAGCTGTTATGAAGGTGGTATGAAGTGCAAGATGTCTCATTGTAACTTAAATCCAGATCCTTCTCTTCTTGAAGAAGATTTGTCAAATAGGCTTATCAGCTTCAAATGAAGGAACAGCCATGTAAACCAGTGAAGTCTGGCAGTTTTGGTGCTGACAAACCCTTGTGGATCAGACTGATACAATATTCAGTTTGACTGGGAGTTACAACAATGGCTTAAGCAGGAGCAGAAACACTGCAAAACCATGCCAATTGTATTTATAAAGCCACTGCCTTTGAGATACTTGTCAGAGTGGATATCTGCACAACTTACTAGTCATTACTTCACCAGAGCAACTCTAGCATCTACCTGCATGCATTATTCATGCGTTTCAACAATATTTACACTCTCAATCACATGCTAATTCCTATTTTTACCTATTTCTTCCTACCAAAAGAAAAGTGGCCATCAGTATATTTATAACTCCAGATTTAATAGAAGTGAAAAACAAAGGTACTTCTCATACATCACACACACAATACCTGGTGTTTCAATACTGTCTTTAGCCCAAATAGTCATTGCTCCCAGCTGGACAACACTGGTGTCATAGAGCACAATCAAAGCCTAGACTAATGGCAGTTTCTGTGAAGTCCCAGTGTCACCAGACGAATGGATCAAGCCTTCTTGGCAAGGGAGACAAGTCAGTTCAAGTCTTGATGCCAGCTTTTTTTCACACCCTTCTAAGACAGCAGTGCCCCAAAGCCAATAAGATCCTGACTCACTTGTGGCTACAAGACATAACAAACACACATGTAATAATGTGTTCCTGTAGTTTTGAGAAAACTCCTTAGGAAGAAACTTGGATGGGTTTCTTGTAAGAGACTGAGTCACTTAAATTAGGAGAGGAAACATATGCTAGTGTTCTAATCCTGAAGAAGCCAAAAATGTTGCAGGCACCCACTCACATTAATGAGAATTAAAAACTCCCCTGCATCTTGATCCCCAGACTCCTGCCTTCCTTTTAAGATATATGAAAGGCAAAGAAGATACTTTTGGATGCAATTTTTTTGGACCACATTTGCACCTTTTACATCAAATCTTTTCAGATCCAGAATTTCAGGCTAAGGCAGTCTCTCAGGGAAGGTTCTTCCAAAATTTTTCATGTTACTCTTTTAGCAGAAGAAATTGCAGTGCTTCCATGGTTTGGAGCCAGACTTCAAGACGTAAGTAGGGTTTCCCTGAGGTCCTAGGTATGTATCAGTGTAAAATTTGTTCTATATATAGAATAACAACATGCTCTGAAATACTGGTTGCAGATACAGAAGGAAAACTCTGCTGCTTAATTTATACTTATTATACTTATATATATACTTATTATATATATTATTATAATATATATTTATTATTTACTTAATATATTTAGGGCATTGCCTGTCAGTTCCTCTCAGCTCCAGCCAGACTATAAGAACACAACACTGACTGCACATACATGTGCATAAACTTTTAAGTGAGCAGCTACAGCTCAATTTTCCAACAACATTGAAAAAAAAAACCAACAGTACAACAACTTTGGCTTCATCCACACTGAATGTATGAGCATTTCCATATGTAATCAGTGTTATTTTCCTGTTATCTTTCTCAAGTCTTCCGATTTTCTGCAAATAAAAAGCAGCTATAAGGCTTGTAGATCTACTTTTAAATGAAGCCTTAAAAGAAGTCTTCATTTTTTTTACTGCATTAAATGCTCAAAGCTGCAGCTGAAGTCAACTGGGTCCATGCTTTGGGCATATTAAGTAAGTTATATGTGTGCATGACTGTGTGCTAGGAACTTAGAAAAACAAGGTCCTAAGTGTTTAAATTTGAGCATCCAAGAATAAACTGACACAGCACAATGTGACCTTCACTTCTTCACGAGCTTTGATCCCTGCCTAAGTACGAGATGGAAGCACCAGTCACAGGATGCTGAAACATTTGCATAGCTTCTGAATGACACATCAATGCTCTGTACCAATGAGGAAACCAGTCATTTTGAATTCACTGTAGAAAGCAACTGACGCACATCAAAAAAGGGTCTGGAACCATTCTCTGAACAAGTTAACACAGCCACAAACTAAACCAGAAAAAGTGGCTCTTTGGGGTGAGATCTCCAAAGCAAAACAAACCAATCCAAACAAAAACAAAACAAAACACGACAATTAGGTGTTACATAATTCAGGTTTGATGAAAGCAGGAACTTCAACAAATTTTTCAGTACTCAAATTTGCAGCCTTAGCAGTTTTTAGGTACAGTTTGTATCTAAATATCAAACCAGCATCACCGTGAGATACAAGAATTTTTGTGCACAGAGTCAGGAACAACTGCTTCTCTGCAGGACACTGCAGATTACTTTTGGTGCTCTTGCATAGGAAAGTAAACGATATAACTCATTGCATACGTTCTGAGTATGAGGGATAATATCACACAGACAGCTAAATAATTTTAAAGCAGTTAGCATTAGGCTATGAAGATAATAAAATAACAAAGAAGATGCTCAAGGCCCTGCCTAAAAAACTGAGAAATATTAACAGAGCAGTTCTCATGACTGTATCTTCACCTGCTCAAGAGATGTAAAAAGTTGACCAAATTTAGCCAAACTGAGGAGAAAATTTCAGGCTTGAGAACAGGTTTTCCCCGAGTGGTCATTCACAGCTGCACTCTTCCTTATAGCAGTTGTTTTCAGTACCTCCTGCAACAGATTCTGAGAGAGACAACTCTACTCAACACCTACAGAACAACTCCTAGCTCTTTTACATAAAGCCCTGCAGGAAGATACAGAAGGGACAGAAATGGATTGGCTCCCTTCAAACAAGCAGCAGATGTCTGTATGCATGAGCAGTGTGTGGGAGACACTCTCTAGCAAATTACAGTGCTAGAGGGTCTCGCTCCATGAAATTAGAGATCGGATCCAGAGATTAGAAACAACACATGCCACTCAATTAGCAATACATTGGCTGCCAGATAACCTTTAGGGCTATTTTTCATGATTGTGGGTCTTATCTATAAAATCCAGCTTTCTCCCACACTTCACTGCTACCATCATGTTCAGTGGCTGTATGCGACCATCATTTCAAATGCCTCTAAGCAAAAGGTATTAACAGTGGGCTCATCTAGTATCTACTCATTGGAATTTGTGTTCATTAGAGAACACACTGAGCACAAGCCATGACTAACACTCCACTCTTGGCTAATATCCAATTCAAAGCTCAGCTATAGATAATTTTCTGCTATACATCTTTTGAAAAAGTTACCACTGAGACACCACTTTCTTCAGAAATGAAGAAATGAGAAACTGATTATCCTCACAAAGGAAGTTGTATTTCCTAAAGTGAAAGATATTAATGGTGTGTCAGATGATCAGAACAGCGTTCAACAATTGCAGTGATATCTAACAGTCCAGAATAAACTAACATTGACTCAGAGCAACTAAGCAACTAAGGTCTCAAAGTGTCATGTTCCAGGTCAAGGCCTTCTGTCAAAGCAGACTTTCACTGACAAAAGACAATTTGGAGAGTTGCACTTTTTTGTTTGTTATCAGTAACCATGTTTCCTTGTGTAAAAGAAGAACACAAAGAAGGGTAATAAAAGGGAAACACACCACAGGCTAGGAAGACAGTTTAAGAGCTGACATCAAAGCCCCTATGTCTTACATCTCACTGCACAGTCACAATAACCACTCTCCATCATCTTTCTTTGATATTAACCAGATCAGATACAGCTATTCTTCACATTTCAATGTGTCTTAATTTCTGGATTTAACTTTTTTACTGTCATGCTCATCTAATTTTTATTTTTTTTCTATTCCCTTCATACTGTACCTGTTAGTACTTTCCAGGACTTCAACCTTCTTACGTAGCTCGCTGTTTTCATTTGAACAGTTCTCAACTCTGGAGACAACACAAGGAAAGATTAATAAATGTCTGTTTTTTACATTCAAAAACTTGTAAAACAACCCAAATCTACTTTCACAGTGAGCTCTATGATTTTTCCTATACCTAATGAAAAAGCTACGCCAACTAAATTCAGTCATAATATTAAATCCTGCTTCATGGTGTTGCAGGCACTGCAATAGATGCTACTAGCTATAGAACATCTGTCTATGCTGGTCAACTATACCCCACTAGGTCCAGTTTATTCAGGGTGGTCTGTAACAATTTTTTAGTCCTTGAAATAGCAATAAGGAAGACCCTGCTATGACTTTCTCTGCGCATCAGACCACAAGACAGATACTTTAAATGTTACTGAATATGCTCTGATTATGTTGTTAGCAATTACTTTGTGCAAGAGTGTTCTATGTGTGCATTTCATTGTTAGGTACCACACTAAGTAATTCAACAAATGCCATGCTTCTGAAATCACATCCTTGACTTTCATGCTTACAGAGGCTAATAAGCCAGAAGATTTATTTCCAAAAGAACACTCGTTTCTTCACTGTTCCAGGAAACCCACCTAAACTAAAGGATATTATCATATGACCTGCTACACAAGAAGTTAAAATAAAAATATGGAACTCCTGTAAGACACGTATGACCACCTTGAGTAGCTATGTAAGGAAAAAGGGAAAGGGAAATGCTTCCCAGTCTGCACAAATATGCTAGAATTTCACACGAGTCTGACTCTGAGAAACCAAGGCTCATCCATAAAGACATTTGAACAAAAGGAAATTACCTTGAGGGTATCACAAAAAATCATGCATGGGTTTTAGTAGATCCATCTGGTGAAGTGCATAAGAAAAATACCAAACATTTCTTTCTTACAAGAAAGATTAAACTGGGATATAAATCACTAACCTCAGTTAGTGATTTACAGTGATTTAAGGATTGGCCTTTTCCTGCTAAAGGAAGGCAATTAGTTACATGTTCTTTCTCCGAGCCCTGCTTATTCTCCCAGGAAGTCTTGGCTCACTTACTTCCTATTTCTGTCTACATCTGTACCAGAAGATAGACTATATTCACCCTAACCCTACTTTTCCATGGGCAATGCCTATCCACTAGACTAGCACATTTGCCCGAGTGGAAGGCTAATAGTAGATAGGTCTTGTCTTCCTTGAGGTTTAAGGTATTTGCCAGCACATTAGCTTTGTGTTGGTGGCAGGCATAGCCATCAACATGCACCACCTTGTATGCAGCATCTCAGCAAAAGTACAAGCAGACTAAAGAAGGGCCTTTTCTCAGTCACAACCACGAGATGGCAGCTGGAACTTTTGCACAAAACAGTCCCAGCATCAACAGTCCCAGCATGGATCCCGTCCCATTTCAGCAAACAGTGCTATTGGCCCATTTGAAACAGGAAGGGGGCTGGCTTACTTTTTTTCCAGGCTGTCCATGTATTCTTTCTTTTTTCTTCTACTTTCCTGGGCAGAGATCTAAGGAAAAGGGAAGCAAAACACCAAATATTTGAAAAGAAAAAAAAAAAAAAGCAGCAAAGATGAATTAATAAACTAGTAAAAAGGCCTGACATTATTAGATTCAAGCTTCAGTGCTATTCTCATTCCTATTCTTGGCAAGCAAGGCACTGTCTTGGTCCATTTCCACATCCTGAAGCAAGACAGCTCCTCTCAGTAGTACAAAAAGATCACTCGCTGCTCTTAGAAAATTAACCTTAAAAAGCAAATCAGATTCATCTGCAGAGAATATCCTAGCACAAATACTAAAAGACAATGCCAGGAAAAAGTCTTGCTTCTGGTCAAAGAAAAACCCATGCATATGCTGGAAAGCAGTTTTGCAGAAAAAGACTTGGGGATTCTGACAGACAATAGTGAAACATAAGTCAGCAATACGCCCCCATAAAAAAGAATGTCAACCAGAGCTGAGCTATGTTACAAGAGTGTAGCCAGTAGATTATAAGAAGTATCTCTTCCCATCTACTCAGCACCTGCAAGACCACAGTTGAGAACTACATGAAGTTTGGGACCTTGAAATAAATACTTCAGACATATTGGAGCAAGTCCAGAGGACAGCTTCTGCTACAATAACTATGCTGGAGCACATGGTGTATCAACAGAGGCAAAGAAATCTGGGTTTGTTCAGATTTTAAAAGATAAAGGTAAGGAGGGAATCCTATTGCTGTAGCAAAGATTAAGTCAACCTTCTCAGAGGTATACAGCAAAATGACAAGAACATTAAATACAAGTTGCAACAAAGGAAATTCCAATTAAACATTAGGATTGTATTTTATTTTTTATCCAGAAAAGCAGCTTCATATGGATCAGGTTGCCCAGAGAAGCTGGGGACCCATCACTCGAACAGAACATGACTGGACAAGCCATTTAGTAACTCGATCTAAGCTTACTCTGCATTCAGAGCAGGGAGTTCAACCAAAAGGCCTCTAGCAATTTCCCCCAGTACGAATGTCTCTAATAACGTCCATGACAAAATGTGCAAGGAAACTTTACAATTTTTTGGGGAAAAAAAAAAAAAAAATTAGACCACTTTTCAATTCAGTGTGGGCAACTTTACATCTCTGTCAGCAAAACCAGTAACAGAATGCATCAGCCTTCAAAGCTGTGCTAATATTCTCCAGAATGAGTGAGTTGGCTAAGTCTGAAAAAATGCTTCCCTCCACTAACTCTTTGCCATATGGGGAGAAAGAGAAGACTTGCAGGGCTTTTCACAGCCTTGTTGTCAACTATTCATTTAAAAGTCAAGGTCTGATTCTGCGATTGGAAGACTAGGGCAAGGAAATACAAAGTCAGACTTTAAAACATGAAACTATGGAAAAGAACACCTTCAACACTATGGAAAGAACACGCAAGCCTTTGCCTATCCATAAGGGAAAGGATCGAACAGTTTTTAAAATGGAGGCAGGCAACAGCAACTTGATACCCTGCTTGCTAAATACCCCATTGTTTAAGTGTTCAGGTAAATACCTAGACAGAGGCACTGTCACAGTGTGATGGATGTGTTTAGGAACAGAGAAAAATACTTTGTTAAAAGACATCTTACAGCATTCAGCAGTACTAGGGGTCATTGCTACTGAAACACTGCAACATTTTTAAATGAAGGCTGAGTAGGAATTACCCAGCAAAGATGCTAAATGAACATTATTTACCTTGTTCTTTATTTTTCTGCGGATTTTCTTCAGCACCTTCTCCTCTGCTTTTGTCAGGGGCAGTTTGGTAGGGATTGGGTACCCCTCTGCTATCAGTGTCCTCTTCTCCTCCTCTGTCAGGATGAGTGGGCCAGTCCCCTGCAATTTCTGCAAGTCACAGAATGAAGAAATGTAACACAGTGCACACAGCCCCAGAGAAAAGGTGTTAGGGAACAGTCTCTGCACACTAACTCAGCAGTCTCTTGCAACTGGAAGGAACGGAGGGTAAAGATCGTTTACATAGCTTCCATTTAGAGACTGAGATGCTTTCAGCCCAGCTCTGAACATACTGAGGCCACCAGTAAAGCTTCTCTTGGCTCAAGCGGGGAAAGAGACAAATGAGAAGCAGTGCTGCAAATCCCTCCCTAAAAATCACCACTTGATTTCCAAGACATAGCAACAAGAGGACAGATGTAGATGTATTAGGGACAAATTAACCCAGTAGGGCTGGGTCCTAATGTAAAACACAATCCAGACTGGAAGAAACCTCATAAATGCGCTCAACCCTGCCTCAGTTAGAGAGGCACACGTCATTCCCTGTGGGAACAGGATAGACAAATGAACAAGAATTACTGGATATGCAGTTTTGATCAGAGCTGGGTTCATTCAAAGAACAACAGAAATTAGCAAATGTATGGCAAAAAACAGTAATTTAAAAGCAAAAAAAGCAAAACAAACAACAACACACACACACCCCAAAAAAAAAAAAAAAAAAAACAGAAAAAACCGACTGACATGTTAAATAAAAAAAACAGCTCAACTTACATGTGGTGCAGTCAGGAGAGGGGAATTGGAGAGTGCTGAAGCTGTGCGTGATGCCACTTTAGCTGCGGCTTGCAGCTGAATTGGGCTTGAAGGAGGGAGAGATCTAGCTGGGCTCTGCCCTCCCTCAGAGTCACTGCCATGACTGCTGGGAGGGGTTGGAGGCAAATGCAGGGGATCAACTGCTGCATGGCAAGAGAGAAATACAACAACGTAAGGGTTGGAGTGCTAACATAAGCCTTCACCAGAGCCATTGATTCAGTCACCACCCAGTTTCCAGGACTTGGACCCTTTGCTAAATGATGGATCAAGCAAATGTGGAAATTTGGAAGACCTTCAGAGCATGCAGGCCTCTAAAGGAGGAATGAAACACAGCAGCTATCTTTAGGTCCAACTGACAAAACAAGGCTATGCTCATCTGCTCCAGTCATTTCTGCCTACACTTCCACACCTCCAAAAGCCTTGAGATTTAAGTATTAGCCTCCAGCATCAATACCCTGCTTCAGAAACCACATTAACAGAGAGGGCTCTGAGCCGGCATGCCTTCTCTCCAAAAACAACAGTCTTTCCCAGCCTTGCTATGGATTTAACACATTGCCAGTACTTTGCAAGAGAAGATAATGTTCATATAATATGTTAAGGAAAGAGAAATTCTATCCCCTAAGGGTCTGTTCTGAAACAACTGGTTGGCAATGACAACCTCCTGACAGTGAAGGCTTTATTGGACCAGGAGCAGCAAAAGAAGCAACCCCAGGAATCTCTCTCAACATTTTGCTACCCACAGCCATAAGCAAACTTGCACTGCTCTGGCAGTCAAGAGAACCTGTGCTACAACTGGCAAGCCGACCAAATGGGACAGGATCAAGAGAAAGAGCACAATGTCTCAGCTACTCAGATTACATGAGCAACTAACTATGGCTGTTTTGGACATCCATTTTTTGTGGGGTGTTTTGTTTTGTTTTAAGTAAATTTATAGAAATTACACTTGGAAGATAGAGGACTGGATTCTTCTAGGTTTTAGAAATTTGAGTTGAAAAAATCAAGTGGTGGAGGATGAAGGGAGAAAAAGTAACAGAAGTCATTATACACGAGCTCTTGTGGGCTAGCATCTTAACTCTAGCAGTTGTTTTCTCCTGTAAGACAGTAAGTTCCTTAAGCTCACAAATCAAGCAATTTCATCTACATTTTAGGTTAAGATAAAAACTCCCTTTGTCCTAGCTGCTAAGCCAGTTGCGTCCCTTCCTAGAGCAGTTCTATTTATCTACAGAAATGAATTCACTAACAGAATATCAAGCGTTCCTAACTGAGATGCAGTTATCTTCTTAAATTTCAGTATTTGGCTCTTTCAAACTTTTCTTAGGTCAACAGATTATGTGCCATAAAGCTGTGTTTTACACTAAGTGAAGGGATCATCACTCTTCCTACTGCTTAATTTATATAGTACAAAGGGACCCTGGTGGTTCTCAGACCTGAACTGAAACAAATGTTCAAATGTTCAAATGTTCAAATGCTTCTAACTTAATTTAATATAAACTCACATGCTTTCTTTTGCAGCTCAAGGCAGAGATTTAAATTAGTGAAGTTTTCTCTTGTACTTGTTTTGTATGCCTTGTTAAGTCCCATCTTAGGCTAGAAGAGAAATCTTCTTTTCTAAGATCTCTTCTAACCTAAATAATCTTGGTACGTTAAGGAGATTCAAGCTCCCTCCACCAACTGTGTAATTGTTAACACATCACAGACAAAATAGGGATAATTTTTTTTGTGATGAGCAAAACAAAAACAAATCTAAAAAAAACCCACATAAATAGGTCAGAAAGATTGGCTTTTTAGCAGTCTGATTCAAATCCCTGGAAGGCATCAGCTTCAGCATAAGGATTAACATGGCAAACAAGGAAGCCAAATATTTAATCAGGGTAAAGTACACTCATCATGCATTCTGGTCATTTCCCTTGCATACTAGATAGACAATTAACAGACCTTCCTTAGAAGAGAGATTCAGAAACTGATCCACTTCATGAGGCTCCAATTTAATCTCTGGAAGAGCTTTCTGGCTCAGTGGTTTCATCTAGAAAAGAGAAATTAAGAGCATGAAAACCCAAAGCACACATCTTCAGATCTTAATTGAAGGATACAAGGATGAATACTCCATAAATGGAGAGATTTCCCTCTCCTACTCTGCTGCAGGCAAAGCTTTAACTGCTTCACACGGTTCTGCTTAGCCAGGCTACAGAAAATGCTGCCCAGCCAGGCTACAGGAAATGTTGCCCTGACTATTCCTGCTGTGGCGTTTTTTATTACTGTATTTAGTTAAATAAAAGATTATGCCTCAGAGATGACATCTCAGACTGAAAGCTAGCAAGCAACCCACTCAAATTACTTCTCATAGCAACAGAGCTGCCACTAGGATCTATTGGACTACACAGCCAGTATGAGCAGTCAGCAATGCTCCTGGCAGCAGGCAGAACCCATCTGAAACCACTGTCATCTAGGAGTGAGATGCTGAGCACTGTGTTATTGACCCCAAGTTCATTTCACCATGCAGAGGAACTGTAATAGAGATGGCTGTGGCTGAATTATATTTAGAGGACATCTGACTTGCTTGTTGACAAGGCTGGCTCACCAGGCTGCCAAACTGCTGTCCAGTCTGCCTGAATTCTACAATCCTAGGTTTAAGGAAGTCAGTCTGGCACCTCAACATGCTCAATGTGGCCAAAATCTCTCCCAGAAAAACAGTGTAATTAATTTGTGCAATAGTAGTGAGCCACCAGTTAGTTTCTCCACTGAAGGGGAACCATCAGCTGCTGCCATTCAAACTCCTGAATTCAATCACAGTCAAACTGAGCCCTCATGAATGCCCCCTGGCTGCTCCAGGTATGGGAGAAGGGCATCATAAATTGTTCTTACTCGGCAAGTTGGTATGGAAGCAGCAGCACCTCAAAGTGTCAGAGCTTGACAGACCTGGCAAAAAGTGATTTAGCAAGCAAAAAGGAAAACTCTTCAGTCACGGGGTCTCATTCTGATTAGGGGAAGACACAGCAGTGCTAAGGCAAGTCATTATGGAACTCCTAGCTTGTTACAGACTCCACAGTACAAATGAGTCACTTCAGCTATGCCCGGTTCACTTGAGACTGTTTAAATAATTTTTAAAAGCATCAGCTCCAGGCGTTTGCATTGTCTGTCATAAAAGAAAACTGCATCCAGCCAGTAAGACATAAAGATGCATGTACGAGTTTTGAAACACAAACTCTACAGCAGTAGTGAGATACCAGCAAGCATTAGAAAATGTTAAAGCAGAGACCTTGATGAGAAACCTGAATGACGCCTTTGGCACAGAGGAGGCAGTGTTCTAGGAGAATCTATATCTAATTGCACGAAAAGAAGAAGAGAAAGTCTGCAAGTACCAGGACATCAGTATGCAGCTCAGCTTGTTCCCCATCCAGTGACATGGCAGTGACAGTGAGACTGACAGAGGGAGCAAGGCCTGACGTCTCGCACAACGCTGGCTCAGTCTTTATTGCTGCTGGAGTCAGTTCTGAACCCAGACACCAGTCCTCATTTTCCAGGTCACCTGCCAGGGAAGGAAATTGGATACCACATGTTTAGGTCAGGGACAGAGAGACTACAAATGAAAATAATGTCATCCCTCCTCCAGAGAAGGGAAACAAACACAGAAGACATTTCAGTCCATCAACACCACTCTGCCCTTCCTATTCACCTCTCAGTCAATGCAGACAACTGTGCTGTTTCGGGGCTGTAACCTAATCCTAGCCCCAGGATACACAGAGGAGCAGTGCAGAAAGACACAGAGCACTAATCACTGCATACTGCCAAAAGCTGCTAGCACCTAGCAAAACAAGATTAAACAAGTGTTGGGTAGAGCAGCCAGGGAGCCATGTCCTACACATCTAACTTAAGTTGACTCCATTTTATTCATTCTTGTAGAAGTACTGCTTAGCCAGCCTTCTGCTCCTTCTGCTGCCCGCAGTCATCACATACCTGGAGCGGTGATATTACACTTCTAAGAACAAAGGATTTTTCACTCTTTCAAATTCAAGACTTTTTCCCTAAGGATTCATTTAGTAAGTATAAAAGGGGACAATGGCTTTGATGATTTCACAGGAGAACAGTACCATGGTGATCACGCTAATTTCCTCCCCAGAGCGTTTGGGAGACACAGCACAGAATGCAGATTTAGACTGGCAGCAATGAAATGTGCATCACATGTTGGCAGAACTGGCTGCAGAGACCAACTTCTTAAAAAGAAAGCTTACTGCCATCTTTCACTGAACAAAGCCAAAGGGTTTGCCTTGAATTGTCAAGAACTGGAAGGAGGTTGGTATGGTAAGTTGCTTGCTTCCCACTTGTATTCCTGGAAGCCACTTTGAAGAGAGATGTAGATATATTTTTGGCAAAATTGCAATTCTACCTTCAAAAAATTCTATTCCTAGAGCTAAAGTTCCGTAAAAGGTCTTCTTTCCTCTTGGAGAAGACTACTCCTCACTGCTGCACCATAGCACAGTCCGCTGCTATAACTTGCCAGCAGCTGCAAGGGTCATAATCCATAAATCAAGCAGTTGGATTGCAAGGACAAACATACATAAAGGAAAAGGGTGTTGATCTCTCTTTCAAAGCCCTCCCTGCTTTTATATTCAGCATTTGTTGCATATATGGAATTAAAGCAGAAAGCAAGCACGTACACATACAGAAGTACAGTTAGGACATGGCAACACAGTTTTGAACTAACTGGACACAGCATCAACTGCTAGGAGTTTTCTGGGCACTGTGGCTATGCCACCAACAGTCTGTGAGGCTGATATAAGGCCTCTACACATTGAGCTGGTGGGATGTCACCAGCTGCAGGCAGGTAACAAAAATAAGAGCGGTCTGAGAGCCTCTGTGTTTGTCTCAGCTACTGTTAAGACCACACAGGCATCTGGCACACAGGCGCTTGGTGGGGGCTGAGTGACTGCAAGAAGGGAGAAGAATGCACGTGGCCAGTGCTAGTCATTACTTTGTGGTGGACCTCACCTCCACCGCTGGCAAGGAAAGAGGTAATTTGAGAAAAGACACACCAAGGAATTAAAACTGAAAATATGTATCCTGTAATCAGATGCTCTAGAACAGCAAGCCAAACTCTGCCAAGAAAGTGAATGGTAAGGCAAGGGCTAAATACTGTACTTAAATTGCTTGAAGTGCTTAGTCCCAAAGCTTTCCAGGAAACACAGAACAATGAAAATGGAAGTATTTATGAAAAGAAAAACAAACTAACAAAACAACAACAAACAAAAAAACAGGTAGCATTAGCGTTTTCTAAATATTAACTTGGGAGAGGGGACACTGCTCTTTTTGCACTCTGTCTGCATGTCTCATAAACACAAGAATGTCATTCCATAGAATCACAGAATCAGAAGAGTTGCAAAAGACCTCTAAGATCACCTAGTCCAACCATCCACCAACCTCCAGTATTTCCAGACTAAACCATGTCTCTTAGTACAACATCTAAACGTTTCTTGAACACCTCCAGGGATAGCGACTTCACCACCTCTCGCCAATTCTGGAGAAAAAATTGTTCCTAATATCCAACCTGAACTTCCTCAAGAACAGCTGTTCCCCCTTGTCCTATCACTAGTTACATGGGAGAAGATGTTGACCCCCACCTTGCCACAACCTCCTTTCAAGTTGTAGGGAGTGATGAGTTTTTCACTGAGCCTCCTCTTCTTCAGACTGAACAAACTCAGTTCACCCAGCTGCTTAGTACAGGACTTGTGCTCCAGACCCCTCACAGCTTTATTGCTCTTCTCTGGACACCTTGTAGCGAAGAGCCCAAAACTGAACACAGTACTCCAGGTGTGTCCTGAACAGAGCTGAGTACAGAGGGATGATCATTTTACTGCTCCTGCTGGCAACACTATTTCTGATACAAGCCAGGATGCCATCAGCCCTCTTGGCCACCTGGGCACAGTGCTGGCCCACATTCAGCTAAGCATCAACCAACACCCCCAGGTACATTTCTTCCAGCCACTCTGCCCCAAGCCTATACAATTGCCTGGGGTAGTGTCCAAAGTGTGGGACCTGGCAATTGGTCACATTAACTTCATCCCATTGTCCTCAGCCCAGCTATCCAGCCTGTGCAGATCCCTCTGTAGGGCCTTCCTACCCTCAGGCAGATCCACATTTGCACCCAACTTGATGTCATCTGCAAAATTACTGAGGGTGCACTCAATCCCCTTGTCCAGGTCATCAACAAAGATACTAAATAGGCCAGGCCCCAGTACCAACCCCTGGGGAACACCACTCCCGATGGACTGCCAGTTGTATTTAAATGTTTAAATGTTTTCACCTCCACCCTGCGCCCAGCCCTTCTGCCAGTTCTTTATCTAGCAAAGAGTGTACTTGTTCAAGCCACAGGCTGTCAGCTTTTCTAGGAGAACACCATGGGAGATGGTGTCGAAGCCTTTGCTGAAGTCTATGTAGACTGTGTTGACAGCCTTTCCGTAATCCATCCAGAGGGTCACTTGATCATAGAAGATCAGGCTGGTTAAACAGGACCTGCCTTTCATGAAACCATGCTGGCTGGGCCTGATCCCTGGTTGTCCTACACATGCCATGTGATCTCACTCAAGATGATCTGTTCCATAACCTCCTCTGGCACCAAGATCAAGCCAGCGGGCCTGTAGTTCCCCAGATCCTCCTTACAAACTTTTCTGTAGATGGAAGTCATACTGGAAAACCTCCAGTCCTCTGGAGGACCAGGAACACTGATAGAAAGCAGAAAAGCGGCTTGGCTGTCTCCTCTGCCAGCTCTCTGAGCACGCTTAGGTAGAGTAGTAGGTCTCTAACTGTTTCCATCTGAACTGTAGGGGGTTTGTTCTGCTCCCCATACCAAGCTTCCTGGTCAGCGGGTAGACTACCCCAAGGATAACTGATCTGACTTTTAAAGTCAGATGTAAAGAAGCCACTGAGAACCTCAGCCTTTTCCTTATCCTTAGTGCCATTCTGCTGACAGCAATCACTGGTCAGTGGGTGAGTGCACCCCACCCTATTTGCTCTGTGTGGACCATTCAGATAGAATACCAGAGTGGTAGCTTTGCCTGGAAATCCATTATCCCTTGGTAAATGCAACTTTCAAACGTTTCTTTGGATAACTTCTTCCAAAGCCTCCCCAGTAGGGTGCTATACACTTGCTGTCTCTCTCACCTCTGGTTCAAGCTGCACTGTGGCAGTGCTAGCAGTTGCAAGCTACTTTAGACTCCCTGTGGGAGAGAACGTTATGTATAAATGAGAGTTATCAGTGAACCACCTAATTAGCCCTGCACTTTGAGATTTGTGTTACCATGCAAGTGGAAGAGTAGCCTAGCCGTGGGTGCCCAGGGAAACAGGGCACAGCCTCTAAGACTTTGCTTTGTGATCTTTATCATTTCTAATCCCTGGATTCATCACAAGGATGCTGGCCATCAGCCCATCACTCTCCTCCGCTGGGACCTAAGCATGCTGCCTGACCTGACACCCCGCCATCACCGCTCAGCTCCGCACCAACTGCTCCAAGTTATTCCAGGCACTAAAGCTATTCTGACCAACTCACAGGTTTTCAGAGATAGCAACATGGTGCATTTAACACTGAGATAACTTTGAAGAACTTCATTTATCTGGTCTTTGACATTGCCTTTTAAGCATGGTGACAGCTGTCATTCCAGATGATCAGCTCTCTGAAAAGAAGGGATGGAGCAATGCACTGGTCAAATTCCACCCTCACATCCCCCTCTTCCTGATTTTCCCAAGTCCTTATTACACATTCATTATCACAGTTGGCATTGTGTAACGAGGCACTTTCTTTTGATGCATTCTTAATCCACCGCTAATCTCTCCTCAGATCTTCAAGGACATTTTCCTCTCTCCTTTCTCCACTTCCTGAGCACATTTGGTTGACATTACCTGAAAATCATTATTAGTTTATTCCTATAACAACTCCTAAAAGCTTCATCTGCTCTGCCAAGCCCTGATCTAGCAGAACAAGGGAGAAGTCCTTGCCAAAACTCCTTGAGAAAACTGCAAAAAACAAGATAAATTTAGGCACATGGGGAAAAACTGAACAGACTACGAAACAGTGGTAATACAGGCATGGTACACCTTTTGAGACATCATTATTTCTGGTGGAGGTGCCTGAAGAACCATGGCAAAGGTTTCATGGAAGGACGAGAACAAGCACAGAGTTGCACGTGAAATCTCGAAATGAAAGGGCAATGGAGGATGGCTCAAGAGATGTACCAGGAGAAAGGAGGTCTTCTCAAAACCTAGTGAGTCATGCTGTGGAAACAGTAGGTGACTGGGGTCTAGAAACTGAAGGTAAATACTCATCATTATATCCAACATGATCCAGGAGGCACAAGTGAACTAGTAAGACAGAGACCAAAACAACAGACTGAGAAAATGCCCTTCTGGATGGATATCAATAAAGCAACGGTGTACTACCAAGTTGAGACAAAATATGTTGCATGTCGTTCAGGGATAAGAAAAGAAAGCCTGAGCAAGAGATTTAGCTAGTTGAATGGGTAGGAAAAGCTACATCCTAAAGATTGTCGCTTTGGTCGTTAAAGATCTCTTCCCATCCTGAAAATCCTGACAACAAAGTTCACTGCTGAGCAAATGATCCTGGCTGCTAGGATCTGCCTGCCAGCCAATACTTCCTACGAATCTCAGAGCTCTGTCATGCAATGACTCTAGATGAGAACCATTTCAGCAAATCCATGGATACCAAGCATTTGGCACATTAAATCTGTCACTTAAGCAGTCCATAGTTTACAAAATCCCAGATCCTATGTGCAGTGTTCAAGCACTGCTTAATTGCATGCACAGTCCGTAAACTGAACATCGCTGTTTGCAAAGCGCCCTGGTATTAAGAAACATCTATGAAGGTTTATTTCAGTGTATTATTGTAATGACATAAATCTAAAAATAGCAATGTCATGATGTGATCCAAAGCTCTCTCTTTAGAACCTGTGTCTTACCCAACACATAGAATGCACAGCACTCCCTCAACTGAGAAGCTCTACCATGTTTTGTTATTCTCATTGCTTCCTGATGCACAGTATCATCTCTCCTTTACCAAATGCAATTCAAATTCAGTTCCCACAGAGCTGTTTAATTCCCTCCTAGGGCACAATCAAAATACTCCACCAACCTGAATTAATTTCCACGGTGGTCCTGAAAATTCAAGTGAGCCATGCAGAGATTGAGGCCACAAAGTACCTAGTAATTTAAAATGACCAACTGGAGACACTGGCAATTGGATTTTTCAGGTGATTTAGCATTGCTATCATATTTCACTTAATCAAAACATAGTATGCACTGAATTCAGGTACATGAACATCTAGTACTTCTGCATCTAGTATCAGGTATATGAGCATCTAGTACTTCTGCAACTTAATCTTCAGTTTCAAACCAAACATCCAAAAAATCCAACTCATCACAGCAAAGAAGTGTTTGTGGCACTTGAAACTATGATCTCTCATGTCCAAGAAGAAAAATTATATTTCTTTAGAAAGCTTTTAAGTGCCGCTTTTGTCATTAGCCTGTCTCACTTTTCCTGTAGACTCATTTAGCATTTTCCACATTCTTTTAAAACAAACAAAATCCAAAATCAAAACAAGGTAGGAAGCTTACAACATGCCAAAGCAAGTTCAGTCAGTGACACAAAAAACTTTAAGCATGACCCTTGCTTTCCCAGCTATACTCATCACGTATCCTGCTTGGTTCCAGGTACAAGACTGGCAACACGTAAGACAATGTGCATGCAATAAAGCAGGAAAGGATGCTCAAAATAAGATGTATTCCCCTCTGTGCTGTAAGTACAGGCACTGCACGTGGTGCATATTTACACAGACTGTCCACGTAGCAAACAAATCTCTCCTTCAGCTTTATCTCAAAACCCCTAACACTGTCCCTGGTTCAAAGATCTGCTGTTAAAATGGACAGTGATAGTCAGATCATCCACCACGCATACTACAAGCAGACTCCCATTTACCTTTCCTTTCTCCACATCACTACACCACAAAGCAAAAAGGCCGTTCAACGTTTTGCTCAATGAAAACTTAAGGCCTTGAAAATTCATTATGAACAGTGAGTCACAGAAGTGCTTGGGTTTTGATGTACAATACACCCAAGTTTTTAATTTCTCTATGTGCTGCCCACCACGTATTATGATGTCAGTCTGAAATAAAAATGGAGATCAGAGCTCCTCTAAGCATCACAGCTGATGCAATAGTCGGTACATACTATTTAGGCATAGATGAAAAACACATACAACCAAAAAAGGCTGTGTTTGTGCAGCAACCAAAACACCACCTCTACAGATTCCTAACTTTGTACTTTCAGCTGCCAATGTTTTCTATGAAGGATCCTGTAACTGGAGGGGGAAGGAAAACAAAATAAAGCAACCCACATACTTTGCTATGCTTATGGTTTCCATTTCTATAAAAATCAATCAAAACTCTCCCACAGAGCTCTCAGGTAGCCGCCCATTGCTGAAGGAAGAAGCCAGGTTTCTCCCTTCTCTTAAAACAGCTACTTGGATGCTGTGGTAACTTACAGGACAGAACTACTTTTGCCCTCGGGTTTGTCTAAAAGGCTGTTAAGAACTTGTCAAAATATGGTAAGATTAATATGTATTACTTATACGCACATTAAAAAATACATATATATTGTTAATATATTATATATATGTGTGTGTGTGTGTGTGTGTGTGTGTGCAATATATACATATGCAAATATATATATTTTTAGTCCTAGTCTCCTAACAACACCATGTGCCACTTTCTGGGATAATTCATACTTCTCCGTTGAGCTGCAATGTCTTACTTCTTCCTTTTACCACAGAATACTATTAGAAAGCAGGGTAGTAAAAAGGAAAAATAAGGTCAGAAGCATTTACTTCATTTGTACAGTTTACTTCACAGAGAAAGAGTCTCTAGCTGGCTTTGCTTTCCCCCAATTTTTTTTTCTTTTTTTACTTTATTTCCTTCTATCCAACATTATACTTCACTTTATAAAGATGAATTTTTCAACTTCACCCAATATACCAACTCCTCTCCTGAGAAAAAGTAAATCAACTCCGGTATTGACTAAATTTCACCTTCTGTGATGGATGTATGGAGAAAGAGAGCTAATGAAATAACTAAGAAGATCTCCCTTGCTCCCTACTTTCAATTCAGCACTGTTCATTGAAGAGTTTAACAGAGCCATGTTTTGCAAGCACAGCCAAGTTGAATCAGTGATTTGCTCTGTATTTTTTGGTAAATGAAATTAGAGATGCACTACACATTCCAACCCGCCCTCACCCAAGTGACAAGAATGCAAGTGCTCAGCAAAAAAAAAAAGTGATTTTGACCTCTTTTTCCTGCGGTATAAAGGAAGGCGGCATCACTAGGCAGTCACATGAAGTACATACCATCAAACCTTATCTTCAACATGCACACACAAAAAAAGCATGCCACCATAACTACCATGCCACATTGTAATCATGCAGAAAACAGATGGATATGCTGAATGTCATTTGAAACAAGCCTGCAGATAAGACAAGTGGAAGTACTTGAGGGTTATCCTTACACATATAAGCAGGATGAAGAGGCTGTCTATGTGTCCTCCAAGTTCACTGTCCAAGCAATAGATAAAATAGCTAGAATGTATTAATGAATAATAAGCATGGCCTAAGCCACTCTGAACAAGGGTTGGAGCCATGCTTGCAGCACAGGTCTGTGTGTGCCTTTTGGTCAACGTCCAGCTCTTGTCTTGACCCACCTCAGGGAAGGCTGACTGCTCCCTTGTCCTTCTCACGTCTTGGCTCACATAGCCCCTCAGTAGACACAATACCCCTTCAAAGCACATGAAACACTTGGGCCCCACAGTGAGGAAAGAGACCACAGCCACCCCCACCTCTAGTAATGATAATGACACCAGATCCCTTGAAGCAGCCTCCACAAACACAACACTGTTTGACCAGCAAACACTGGGATCCTTTTTAAAGCACCAGGAAGGCAAAAAATAAATAAAAGGGGAAAGATGAGGAGCAGTGATACGCATCCATCCCAACACATGGCAGAAGCAGCAAAAGAAGCAATAGCTAAACCGTTTCCTCCCCACTCTTACTTATTATTCTTATGGGGAGAACAATGTTATTCTTATAGCATCACCCTTAACAAATGCGGGAATGAGATGCTGAAAGAGGGGCGGCAAGCACTCCAATGCCAGTCACAAAATTGCTGTTCTACAAAAAAGCTTTCACTGCTCTGCAGATATGCTTGTGCCTTATAAGAAACTATTCTGGGAATCAAATCCCACCATAAAAGAAGAGGAATTTAGGCCTCCAATGCTATCTAAGCTCTCCTCTCTCTTTTCCAAGCAAAGAACCCTTTGCTTTAAGATCAGCTTTTACCACATCAGTCTATGCCTCTTGCCACTATGTCAGTTGATCATCCATCCCCCTGTACTCAGCACTGATGAGGCCACACACAGAGAGGCCTCCAGTTTTGGGCCTCTTGCTACAGAAAAGACATCAAGGTGCTGGAGCATGTCAAGAGAAGGGCAACAAAGCTGTCTGAAGCACAAGTCTTATGGAGGGAGGCTGAGAGAATTGGATTTGTTCAGTCTGGAGAAGAGGAGGCTCAGGTGAGACCTTATTGCTCTCTACAGTGACCTGAAAGGAGGTTGTGGTGAGGTGGGGGTCAGCCTCTTCTTCCACATAACAGTGACAGGGTGAGAGGGAACGGCCTCAGTATGCACCAGAGGACATTCAGGTTGGATATCAGGAAACATTTCTGCTCAGCAAGAGCAGTGCTGCAGTGGCACAGGCTGCCCAGGGAGGTGGTGCAGTCAGTCACCGTCCTGGAGGTGTTCAGGAGCCGTGTGGATGTGGCACTGAGGGATGTGATCAGTGGGCATGGTGGAGATGGGATGGTGGTGGTTGGACTGGGTGATCTAGTGATCTTTCCAACCTTTTTTTTTTTTTTCCTTCTCCTTTAGAAGATTCTGATGTCTTTTTTGAAAAATTATTCCTAAAAGTACTATGTTCAGTTAACAGTAATCTCTCAGCTTTCCAAATTTTTATCCCCGCATGGATGCTCTGAAGGCATATCCATCCACATGAAGGCAGCAATCAGGCTTTGAGGCACATGAAAAGGTCTTAATGGTCCCAGAAAAACCACTAAGCGAACATGAACTCCCAGTGCAACTGTATAGCTACAAGAGAATGAGATCACTGGTTCCAGAAACAGCAGGACTGGAAGTGGGAGGAGTATTCCCCTAATATTCGTAATTTGTGAAACTGGCTCCTGTGGTTACTTTGTGGAGAGTTTTAAAAAGGAATTGCACACATTCCTTTATTAGAAAGGAAATGCAAGAATAGTTCAACGTCCAGAAGATAACCTAATAGGACAGCACAGAAGCGCTGTTCATTTAAACTCTATCCAAGCAGAACTCAAGAGAGAACTTAATCACAGCCCACAAACACCTGGGGAAAGAGGCTTCTGAGAACAGATGGTTCTCTGCTCCAGCAGGGAAAAGGCCATAAAGAGACCTGACGTGTGGAACTGGAAGCTAAAGAAGGACTGACTGCAAGCACAGCTGTATGTTAAAACAGTAAGTGCAAGTGATCACCAAAATGCCCACCTCTAAATCAGAACTGACATTTTTCAGATGCACTGATGCAGAAGTTTTAGGCTTGACTCAGAGCGAGCTATAGAGATTTTGGACCTCAGACACATTAAGGGTCAGAAACCTTTTCATACTTCAAAACTGCAGATGCTGATAAAGACTGACTGCTACCCCTCCTCGTAAAAATGCTCAAATTCAAGTTACCATTGCTAAATGGCTTCCTCCCCATAAATAAACAAAAATTAAAAAATAAAAAACACAAAAAATTGCATTTGTATGTACTTGCAAACATTATCAGTATGGCATTCACAGCACCTTTTCAAAACACAAGATTTTTTTTTTTTCAACATAGAGCAGAGAAGTTCAATGAGATGCAAACAATGTAAACTGATTTGGTAGTGGAAGAAAAATAGACAGAAATAAGACAGTACATATGAATATCACCTGTATTTATGTATTATATTCTATAAATAAAACCTATTATACATATAATAAATATGATGAGTTATACATATATACACATACATATTATGCATGTGTATGCATATAAAATGTATGAAGACAAACTTGAGCCTTGAGCCCACAGGTGCCTCTATGCAAAATGATAGCATGTGACTTGGATTACTGCATGCGGACTCTGTACATAAAGAAGCATTTCCCTGTACAAAGCACTGTGTAGGATAAGGACTGGATTTGTCATTGTGGAGCTATCTGCACTGGAGAAGTGGAAACAATTTTGTGGGTTCCCTCCCCTTTCCTAAAACATGCAGGGAAATGGAGATGAAGCTTAAATGGAAACTTAGGCTTCAAAAGTGCACTGAAGGGAAATATAACCTCAGCAATAATAATTTTAAAAGCCCAGTAACAATACAGGTTATATTCTGGGGAGAGCCTGAGTTTTGGTGCAAGCAAACATAAAAGAGAAACATTCCATTTCTGCAGCAATCACTGTCAAACTTTAAGCCAAGGCAAGCTGCTTCAAATCCAAGAGCAACTTCAAAGCATTCCTGGGAAGGAAAGCATGAACAGGAGGGCAGGTGAAGACCAAGACAAGCCTCAGAAACAGAGCCCTCAGGGGACTGGGAAAGGAGGGCACCCAGCCATCTGACCACAATTTCAAGAGAAAAACCATCCAAACGAGTAGTTGGCTGCCCAACCTCTCACCCGTGAGGCTCACCAAGTGAAAAACAAACATAAAACCCAAACACATGCCAACCTTGAGACACTGTCCACTTGCTGCAGTTGATCCCAAAGGATGAAAAGCCCCATGCAGCTGCTGCAGCCCCTGCTTGTAGGTTTTTACCTACCGACCTCACACATTCAAAACAAGGGGCAGCTGCTGTTTCAAGAAGTTTGCACCTACAACACACAAGGCAAGGGCTGAGAGAGAGGGGATGGACCCCACACTTGTACCACAAGTCACGCAGAAGGCTAACCAGTGTGTCTGCTGAAACTCCTGGCTTCCCTTGCTGCTTGCTGACTACAGCCTTCCCTTCCAAAGGGATGCAGAGACAGGAAGAGTGGAGAAACATGTACCAACTGTAATAGAAAGCAAAGATTTTCTTTCCTAACCATTTACGGCTGTCAAGCAAACCTGTGTCCTAAAATCCCTAACAGGACCAAGAAGTCTCCCTTATCAGTCAGCCTTATCTTCTGCCTCCTCTCCCAGCTTCCTGATATCTTCCCAAGAAGTTTTTTCCACTTCACAACAACCCGCCATACTTCTTTGCAGCTGCACTGCAGTTGTCTCTTAAAACCCATAGTTTACAAACAGAAAGCAGAAACCTTCTCTGACAGGAGTGGCAGAACCAGTATAGCTCCTCAGTACCTGCAATGCAGCCTCCTTTCTCACGGCAAGACATGGATCCCTTCCCGGATCCTTATTCTCCAGCTCCAGCAAACACAAGTGTACAGGTAGCCAGCTGCAAGCAAGCAGCCCAAACCTATAAACCTCTCTCAAATATCTCTAGTCTTAAAAGTTTATGCAAAATTGAATATAATAGATTCTTGGGAAGGATAAAAAAATACATACCAGATATCTTGCACACATCTGCTTTAAAGTGGTTACACTTGTCAGTGCATTCATAAACTGAAGATGTAGGGACTGATGCTTTCAGAGAGTGCACATTATTAACAACCTGCTAGTGTTCAGAAAAGGTCTTCCACATAAATCTACAGAAATAATCTAAATACAGTGAAATTGGAATAAATAACTTAGGAAAAACTGGTGTTGGGATCCTGATCTTATGGATTATTCACATTCACTTTCACATTTACTTTGTAGTCAACAAGACTTCTCAAAAGAGTTGAACCCAGATCTGACACACTTGCCTGGCTTTACACTTCCAGCACTGTTGTTGTTGCTGCTTTTAAACTCTTCAGGCAAGATTTCCCATCAGGACGCTGCTCCAGCTACCCCAAAGTGCTGCTCCCTTGGCTGGGCTGTGAATGTACCACTGCTATCTGCAGTGCACCCATTGCCATGGAAACAAACTTCATATTTAAAGAGTATTTTTAAAGACAGGCAGGCAAGGACACCAGATCCATGCGGAACAAAACCAATCCAACCACCCATCACCCTCTGTGGGGACATCTTACTTCTATCCTACCTGAAGGCTGGACCAGTATGGGGCTCCACAGTTACTTGCAGCTCTCAGGTGGCACCCAAGGGCTGAGCAACAGATTGGCCTCACATAATTAAAATGCACTGAGTTAGAACAGACACACTGTAAGCCAGCTGGCATCTAAATATACGCAAGCACACTGCACTTAAGAAGTTACCTTTGTGGAAAGGAGCTAGCAGCTCCAGGTCATGTTAACAGAACGCCTACTGGAATGAATCCCAGTAAGGACCATAACTGATTCCTTTTTCAAGTATGTATTATCTAGTCAGACAGGCTAAGTAGCCTAGCTCTAGAACACCTCCTCCTTCCTCTTGCCATTCTCTTCTCTCCTCTTTGTCTGTCCATAAACTCCACTGACAAGAAGGGTTAGCACTGTTGCATGCTCTGGGGAACAGGACACCAATGCTCACTGCTAGGACAATCACAAAAGGTCTAAAAAGAGACTTGTAAGAAGAAATATCACATTTTTGACTTCAACTGCAGCAAGAGTTCAGCAGCCTGCCCAGTAGGGTAGTTATTTGGAAAAGGTAACTTTTTTGTCTATTCTTTACACTAGCCCCTTTGCCAAGGGAACTGGATTTCACCAGAGCTGCCAAGAGCACTATGTACCTCCACCATCTAACAGTGCAGATGGTCTCAATCTTCAGCACCAAGTCCTGCAGTACTGCCACCTGCAAAATCTCCCTCTCCCTTTTTCAGAGTCAGGAGAGGTCGTGAGAGTGATTCCAGGGTAAAGATTAAATAAAATCCCAAACATCAGGAACAACTCCTCCACCTCCTCCTCCTCTCTTATGAAACACTGCAGAATGAGCAGAAGATGAAATGCTTTCCATTCATTTTCTATTTTTAAACTCACTTGTTAACGTTTCTTGGCTTTTTAAAATATCATTTGACCAGAGCTCTACTAATTACCCAGTAGTCTCAGCAGCATGAATTTCTTAAGGATTTTTCCCAAAGGAAACTCCCCTCACATTTAGCCTAGTTTGGAGCTTCTTTCTATTAACTTCTAGGGAAGTTTGCTTTATGAAGTTTCTTGTGCTTCTTCTCCTGTCACAGTAAAAAATATCTGTCATTTCCTTTGAGCATTTATTTAAAGATATTCATATAAACAAGTTTGGATATATAGAAAGGCAAGGCTTTATGCAGACAATGTTTCCAAATGATTTTTAAAAACCTCATCTCACTTCAAAAAGCCTTCTTGCAGGTTTTATGTATCGTCCTCAGTGAAATGCAGCCAAATTTGTGAAATCTCTAACAGGCCACACCTTGTTTTAAGAGAGCGTTCTGGACTACAGAACTGTCACTGTATGAAAACTGGTGTCTTAGTGGATCTTCTTAAACAACTTTGCTTGTTAATGCTTAGACGTAAGTACTAATCTCTCTCTTTTATTACAAAGTGGTTTAGTACTCTACTTCATTTCACTGTGAAGATAATGCTGAACACACAAACATTATTAGGAGTGAAAGTCAGTCTAAGAGTTGCCAGTTATTCATGGCCTTGCTTCTCCACCAGCACTAGCTTTTGAACTCCCTTTTTGCTAGTAGGCATTTACACACCAGAACAAGCAGGTTGGATCCTGTCCTCCCACCATTCCTGCATTTCCCTTTTTCCCCTCCAGATGTTTATAACTGCTGAATTAAACATGGCTGCTAAAAAATGCTGGTGGTGTTCCTTGTATCCTGTGTAACGCTATTTCCCACTTCTTTTCTCAGAAGTAAAAAAAAGAAGAAATAAAAAAGAAACAGGACTTCACAAGACAGGTTTAAAGACCAAGACAGATGAAGTTTCATTCCTATACACATACATTTAAAAAACACAAATAAAAGGAGCTGATTTTCATTTTGGGATACTAGGAAGTTCCATTACTGAACATAACTATAGTTTAAAGAGGTTTTTTTGTTTGCACTTTTTTTAATAAACCTGAAGTGACGTCAGTTAGAAGGGACCTCTAGAGATCAGCCCCTTGCTCAAAGCGCAGGCAACTCAGGTAAGGTTGCTCAGGGCTTTTTCTTCCTCAACTTTGAATACCTCCATAGATGATGACATCATCTATGTTCAAGTGTTTGACATGCTTACAGTGAAAAAGGTTTTCTTAACATCCAAGTCGAATTTCCCTTCTTGCAAACTGTATCATTACTTCTTGTGCTATCGCTGTGCATCTCTGAGAGGAGTCCAGATCTGCCTCCTCTGCATCCATGCATGAGAGAGCTGCAGACCACAATAAGACTTCCCCTCTGCCTCTTCTCCTGAAGACTGAAACTCCATCGCACCCTTTCCTTACACATTACGTTGTACAGCACCCAAACGTCAAGGTGGTCTTCATTTGACTCACTTGATTTATTGGTCTCCATTTATCTTAAACAACCAAATATTCAGATACATAGAAACAAGTCTCTTTCTGGATCTTCTCTCATTTCTTTTGGATGAACCCTTGGTTTTAATGCAATACAGTGCAAAGTTAGTAATTTCTGCTGAGCACAATTTCGCTCTCTATGAACCAATTGCTTGATTCACAATGCCTGCAGACTGAAATCAAACCAATCCCATCTGTAACTTCATTGTAGATATTTTAATTAGCACAGAAGATTCATATGCACCTTTAGCGCACCACTACCCCACCAGGAACATTCCATTACTCCATCATCATGGCAAGCAAACAATGACAAGTAGATCAACACTGATTTTGCACACAGCAGTATTACCTTCATTAAAGTTGTCATCAGTCGAGATGTGGGTCAGTGGTGACTGGGGCCGGGAATCCCCACACAGGGAGTAGCTGTGTTCTGCCTGGATGAGTGGCGCTGGGGATGCTGGAGACAGTTCCACCTCCATCACTTCATTCTTCTCAGACAAGAAGGGATCGTTCAAGAGCTGGCCTAGGACATCTGGTGAGAACTCATCCAGGAACTCTGTGAAGTGCTGTGGAGATAAAAAGGGAAAAAGTTGTCTCCTTGCCTGTCATGCCAACAACAGAACAATCCTGGTATCTGCAGCAGGCACCCGTGCCAGTCAGTAGAAGGAACAACCAGCCCTGCTCCAGTGAAAACAGAAGAGTTTATGATTAACTCACAATGAAAACAGAAAACAGAAGCACAGCAGCCATGTCCTGAGGCAGCCTCCTTTCTTTCCCTAGAGGTACTCCCTACGCATCCTGCAGGATTTATTGTTAGGATGTGCCTTGTGTGGAATAGAACACTTGGGTGGTCACTGAAGCACAGAGAAGAGAAAGGAAGCAACTCAGGCTCATATTGTCTGCCACCACATATGACAATTCTAGTTGCACAGACATACAGCACAATCCAGCAAAAAGAGTCCGCATGTCCCAGGCAATTCGTTTTCTATACAGTGGAATTCCTGGGTAATTTATACATCTATTCCAGACACGGCATTCCAGCAAAATTCAGCTTCTGGGCCCTACAACTGGAGCTCCTGGCAGCCACTGCTAGTTACTACTTTACCTATTACAATAGCAATGCATTCTATGACTGCATGTACTAGGATAAACTTTGTGCTTGTTTCTTATTCAAAACAAGCAGAAACCAAATCTCCCAATCTACTTCCTAGAGAACCCAGTGCAGTTCCCAGCAATATCTAAAGAGACTGCAGCTCTTCTTGTTTTCATTTCAAGTATCAGAAGACTACAGAAGAAACTGTACTGCAAGAAACCATTCCTCCTTGTTTTAGACACAGATAAATCTATTTTGGTACAAAAATATTTGTGCAATGAATCATAATGAGCCTTTCTAAACAATCAGGCATTATCTACCATCTCATATAGGAGTCTTTGTCAACTGGGGCCTGGTCCTACGAAACTCTAAGTCTGCTTGATTTGCTCTGTTTTTGCAGGCAGCACTGATCTTGCCCTTCATCTTGCTCTCTCCTGCAGAAACAAACACAGAAATTCAAGATCTGGCTTCCTGTAGGGAAGAATCAAGAACTAGTCCATACTGTATGATTCCACAAGAGAAGCAGTGTGCTTACACTCCTCGCATGCCCTGTACAACACTTGTGGCCTCAAAGCCTGGTGCTAGAATATGCGAGCTCGGGTGGGTCTCACACAGCCCACCAAGCACCTAAAGAGACACAGCCCCTCCTCCTCATGTTCACCGGTACTAACCGGGACTTCTTTCAAAATTCATAAGCCTTCAGTCAATTCTGACAGGCACTAAAGAAAATATTTACTGAACGTAAGGCTATACACAGAGGAACACAGTTAACTATGCTCAAACAGCAAGCTAGCTAAAATAAAGTGTTTACAAATGGCAAAATGGATTTGTAGTTTCATATTAACTTGCTGTGAATGATAAAACAACTGAACTAACTCTGGAATGACTCAGCAAGGGGGGCATGACCACCTTCGAAAACCTTGTTTTAGTTTCAATACCCAAGAAATCAGTAGCTCTCACAACTAGAGCTGCTTCCCAGCAGCTAAATGTATAAACCACTCTTCCCTATTAGCACAAGATACAACATGACTGCTTCAGTATTTGTACACTGGTTTCAAGACAAAGCTGAAAAACCAAACGATCACGGGCTACATAGCTATCTTTAGCAAATTCACACAAAGATTCCTGCATAATACTGTTTCAATATGGAAGAAATTTGTATCAACTGCTGTGTAAATAACTTTCAGCAAATGGAAGAATTAAAGTTAGATTACTTTCCTTTTAAATGGGGAATTTTCCTAATACCACTTCAGGAACAGCAGCAAAGGAAATAAAGGTTCAGCTTCTCAAAACCAGACAGAAAGAGGGCTTTGGGGCAGGGAAGGCAGTCCAACACGTTCCTCAACATGCATGCTTTCTGTTTTTCTGCTGCATCTGCAAAGCTGACAAGCAGCAATCTGCATGGAAGAAATGGAGTACATTTACAGCAGAGCCTTCTGACAGCAAATAAATGCTCTATCTATTCTTAAAATGGTTCTCTAATTTTGTTGTTGTGGTTCCATCTTATTTTTAAAGTCTGCGATGTAACTTTGAACACAGAAGTCCTAAAGAGTGTGACAGGCCAGATCACACGGCTGCTGGATTCCACTAAGAGATACAGCTTTAGGGTCTGGACTTCTTAACGATTAGAGAAAATACTGCTTGAGATACAGGAATATTTTGTACGTTACACACATCTCTACCACAGCGAACACATGAAGCCTGCCTTTTTTTTTTTCCCCTTAAGAAAACAGTAGTCTATTGAAAGCAACTCCATTTGATTAAAGGTTTCAAAAAGGCATTTGGGCAACAGCTTACAGCTTTTGAGGGAGCAGTGAGACATCAGCCTCCTCACAGTTCCCACCCACACTTAAACTGTTCCTTTCTGCCTTCTCAAGGCACATCCTCCCTCCCTCCCACCATTTCCACATACACCACAGTGGTCAGCAGCAACTTCCAGAGTAGAACATCCACAGAACAGCCCTCCATACTGATATTGCAGCAATTACCTCTGCGGTGATCACACTCCAGAGGAGGAAAGGGCAAATTAGAGAGGAAGCTGAGAAGACTGCCAGAAATTCAATATCTATTTGGTTGAAAAAGAAAGGAATTCTTTGTCTGTGGCTTTCAGTTTGGCATCTTTCCCCAACAGAGTTTATCTTTAAAAAAAGAAAAAAAGAGTACTTGCTTCAAAAATGTGGACTTTGTTGTTTTGTTGTTGTTGTTGTTGTTGGCAATGGCTTTCTTTTTTAATAAAATACAGCTCTGTTGCAGCTCCTGGCCACCCCGCTATTGGTGCTGCAGTGGCACAGGCTGCCCAGGGAGGTGGTGGAGTCACCATCCCTGGAGATGTTCATGAAATGAGTGGATGTGGCAGTTTAGGACATGATCTAGACCAGTCATAGGAATGGGCTGATGGTTGGACTAGATGATCTTATTGGTCTTTCCAACCTTAATGATGATTCTATGATTCTATACCCTCACACACCCCACTGCCAGCGACAGTACTAGTTACAGACATTTGTATAAGGAGCGTATTTGAATTAATAAATAGTTCTCTCTATATAGCAAAAATATGTGTTTAGTTGGGATTTGAATCTCTGTAAAAAGCCATTAGGACAGATACAGCCTTATCTTCCCTTTCTCCCAGAATACTTTACAAACAAGCAAAACACCAGGGCTCATGTTTGCAGGGAGAGGGCTGCAGCTCCACGGAGTTTCTCTGCCAATCTGTTGGGACATTTACTCCCGCTTATAAGCCAGGTGCTTTAGGGGAATACAAAACACCTACAGACATCTTCCCCACGGTAAGCAAACAGAGGAGGGTTCCTGCATCCGGGCGCGTGGTGGATTTTGGATGGCTTTTAGCAAGTGATATTTGGCCTCAGCCCAAGTGAGCCGCAGGCTGCAGCTCTCACAGCATTACTGTTTCTGCCAGACAAAGCTCCTTTTCTTCATTTCTGCCTACGGGAAAAGTTTTTTTCTTCTCTGCTCAAATGGACAGCCCTGAAGTGAAACAGAGACTCACGTTTGGGTCCTTCCATAGGAGTGCTGACTTCTCCAGCCTGAAGTCAGACCAGAGAGTGCCGGTTATCTCAAGCTGTCATGTTATCAGGACTAAGACTGAAACAGAAAACTGACTTTCAAACACACTCACTTACTCACTAAAAAAAGCAATGAAGTCGATAGCCCTAAATGATACTCCTTAATTACATTATTAAACAAGTAGCATGCTTTAGTGAGCCTATAAAACACACTACACCCCCTAGGAGGCCTACGCACTTCCTTTGGGTACCTTTGTACCTTTGGGTACAACCAAAGCCCACCCTTCAGGAATCTCAGAGCATGCTGGCCTACACACACTGTGCCAGGGTGCACCTCAGGCATGAATTTGTCCTCATCTCTGGTTTCCTCTCTCACTGTGAGTTAACAGGGAAAATAGGGAATCGTTTCTTCACTTGCTCTCTTGTAGTTTGTCTAAATCAAAGGTACACAGGAGATAAAATACAGAAAGAACCATTTCTAGCTAGTAGCATCAAATATCAGGAAGAGAGGCTACATGGAGATACCATCTCCTTTTCAAGCAACCAAACACACATTTCACAGGCTTCTGCTTATATGGTATCCAAGGAGGTCTGAATAGGATCCACAGCTGCTAACACAAGGATTCAAACTCTAGGGCACCCAGGCAAAGTGCCAGTCGTTAAAGATGGCACATACATGCTTTTCACTCTCAGCAGGCTCAGCTCTAAACTTGGTTATAATGCAAGAGCCATAAAATGCATCATACACAGTTCTGCTTAAGCATGCAAGTGCAGCATCTACTCATTAGGAGGAAAGTCTTTAGTCAGAGACTGGTGAGGCAGTGGTGCTCAAGACAGGTTGGATGGGGTCCTGGGCAGCCTGAGCTGGCGAGTGGCAGCCCTGCCCATGGCAGGGGGTTAGAACTGTTGGGCTTTAAGGTCCTTTCCAACCCAAGCCATTCTGGGATTTTATGATAAGGACCTGAAGCAGAAATCTGCTCTTTGCAGCTGAAGAACCATGCCTAGATACTGCTCATGTACTATGGAGGGAGGACTGCACATGTAGTCCTGCTAATGATGATGATGCAGGAGAGAAGTCCATGAATTCCTGCACACCCAAACCCAAGGACACATACTGAAAAGCTCCCTCAGCTTCCAAAGGACCAAGAGAACTGTTCTCAGTACTCACTGGCACTTGTGCAGCAGTTCACTGTCACACAGATTCAGGCAAAAACTCTGCAAGTTTCCAGGCACATCACATCCCTCAAATTCTTCCTCTTCTGGCATTTTTTACATTTGCAGCAGGGAAGCCTGCCAACCCTCATTCTTCTCCAAACTCAGCCATAGATTGAATCACATGGTACACAGCCCTGTCAGCTTTGAGAAGGGCTAATGATGGAGCTCCCAGGAGCCTCACCTCCACAATTCATTCCCACGTGCCCTTCAGGGAACAGAAGAGCTCACCTACTGGCATAGGACGCGTTGATACATCACTGGTTTGAGGCACAGATCCAAGCTACTGCTCCAATGCTCTTACAAGGATGAGAAATAAAGGACAAACTGGCAGCAGCACAGTATTTTTCCTGAATACTGATTCCAAAGATAGGGGCTGAAAGAGAGACAAGATCAACCTTCCCCAGCATCCCCACAGGGAAACTGAGTGGAAAAGCAGGTATCTGCACCCTATACAACTTGATACCAGGGTGCTTACCTTTTGTATGTGTTAATTTGAGGGAGAAGATAGAGGAAAAAGAGAAAGCAACTACATTTGGCAGCGCATATTTGAGAAAAAATCATCCAACAACACACAAACTGTACAAAATCTCAGCTGCCAGAAGACCTCTGGAACAGGCCACAGTCAATATTAATGAGCATGCAACTGCAGGCACATCTAACTGGTCATTCTTAAATGAGACACAGAGATCCTCCCTCCTAGCCTGACTGAGGAGCAGAACAGCTGGAAGATCTTTCTGATGGCAGGAAAAACGTGTTACATACAGCAAACAGAGGAGACCAGGGAGACTGAGGAATGTAAACAGTCCCCCAGGTCACACCTAAAATACACTGATAAAAGTGGAGATTGGCACTATCCTGGCTTATGCACCTGGTGTGGACAAACAGGGGGGACCTCACATCTCTAGTTGTGCATCTTCTACAGTGTAAGAAAAAATCAAAACCAAGGCACAGAGGAATAATTTGTCAATTACTTTACTACAGTTTTTTAACTGTCTGGTTATTAATTACACTAAAATTGCCTCATTTGCAGGAGAATATGAATGGTAATATGAAATTGGTATTTGAAAACAGCATAGAGATCCACCATAACAGCAGATATGATCATTTGGAGTCTCACACCAGCAATTACTCACTTTAATCACCCCCAAAAATTGGATGGATTAAAAAAATCCACTAAGTGAATAACATTCAGGTTGTGTCATCAACAAAACAAATGCCAGGAAATTCAGAGCTAATGGATTTGCATGGTAATTAAACCTGTACATCTTCCCAACTTGCTCAGGTTACACAGCTGGAAATGCTGAAGTTCATGCTGAGCAAATCTTATAATCCAGCCCATTATGCACACATGCATGCATACACTCCCATTGCAAACACTCAAGTATTTCCAACCCACAACCAGCAAAGCAGCAGCATATTTATTTCAACTAATGGGGGATTTTTCAAGAAGCATATAAATTCCTTTGCTTTCCCGTGCTTCAAAATATTCTTTAGCTTTCTTTAACCTTCCCTTCTCCAAAGAATGTGGGATTTGAAGAGGAAATGAAAAACAAAATTAAACTCTATAGTAACTATGAGTAAACAGAAGTTGGAAAAAAAAGGCAAGGGTGAGCAACGCTGGAGTTCAGTGTCTCCTAAGCCCAACGTCCGCAGGCAGAGAAAAGGATGCTATTGCTCATTCCTAGCATAGGCCTCTTGGGAGTCATTTAAAATAGGAAAATCCTTCTCACACTCCCCTGCCCTTCCCCCAGTGCACAATTCTTGGATCCAGACTCGCTTTCCAACAGGCCGGGTGCATGTTTTGCTATTTCCTTTCCCCATAGGAACTCAAGTCTGAGAGGAGTGAGTCACTAGGATCAGCACAGCAGGGCGGTACGTCAGTCAGCTGGGAGCCCTTCAGGGCAGCTCCCTGGTTGGGTCCCCGACTGAGACCTCAAAAACATTCCCAATTCCATGTTGCGAGCAAGTGGCTGGATTATGGCCTCAGGTCAGCTGTTTTCATTCTTCTGTTTCAGCCACAAAGATTGGCTCTTCTTTTTTCATTTTTAGGTTGCTGGTTTTTCACTTGTTGGTGTTCCTTCTTTGTTTGTTTTTTGTTTGTTTCTTTGTTTTGTTTCTAAAGTTTTGTTTTTTGTTTTTTGTTTTTATCTTTTTGACTCCTCTTACACCATGCTCATTGCTGCGCATTCCATTTGTATCAGCCATAAGACAGCCCTCGGGCTGCCAGTTTGAGCAGCAAAACTACAGAACACCAAAATTCTCCCCAGTTTTTTCCCAGTGACATTCTCTCCATCTGTGAGGCAGCATGGTCACCAACTCTTTATCATGAGTGACTTTGGAGGCTGTGAGACAAGCCTGACCACCAGGCGTGCCTTTCTTGAGCCCCTAAAATGTCAGGAACAGCAGCAAAGAACTCCCCTCAGCATCTCCAAGTAGTGTGACTCACCTAGACAGAGTTCAGCTGCCAAACTTTAGTCATTGGGATCTCTGATGGTTTTGGCATCCAGGCAAGATAATTAAAGATAACTGTTAGTTTTTTTTAAAACCATCCAGCAAAGAAAGGAACAGACTTAGTTGTTGGTTTTTCACTTTCTTCTCCCCAGTTACATTCCATGTATACAATGCCAAGTCAAAAATGCTTGCTGTGAGCTAATGCAAATCTGCTGGGTTATGCCCCAAGGCTGGGACACCTACTGGCTCTTTGGAAGAAACTGGCATTTACTGCAAGTTTTACATCTAAATAGTGTCTACTGGGCAACGATCCAGTATTTAGCCAGAAAGCAGAAAAAGCAGTGAAAGAAAGCCTTCAGACAAGTTGAAACCTTTGTTTACAAATTTTACTGTTCACCAGTGGGCACTTAAGGTCTCATTAGCTGCCTAAGCGCTAGGCAGTGGGGATAATGTGTGTTGTCATTGCACAGCTGGCTTAATTTATTGCTACTTTTGAAAGAAAACAGTTATTCTGCTTCCTTCTTGAATGTATGCAGAGAGACCTTAACATTATAACAGTATTTCACAATGTTTGGGCACTTGGTTTCATTTATGACCTTCCTTCACCAGAGCAAGGGGAGGGGAATAAAACAAAGCAAACTTGTCCAAGTCCTCAGGTAAAAGCAACACTTCTTGAAGGGCACAAATAAGCCCTTTTTAAAGGGCTCAAGTTGCTCAGAGAAGCTGTGGGTGCCCCGTGGCTGGAGGTTGGATGGGGCCCTGAGCAGCCTGAGCTGGAGATAGGCAACCCGGTCAATAGCACTGGGAATGGAGCTCTATGATCTTTCAGGTCCATTCCAACTAAAGCCACTCTATGATTCCACAGAAACTGCCCTAAAGGCATTTTATTGTCTGCTCACCCTAAAAGGTCTCTTTACCATTCCCAATTATTGAGCAACACCTGAAGTTGCCAGCCTTGGGCCATGGGCCCAGCCTCACAAAAACAACTGCCCTAGCAGGCACACTGCACCAAGGCACTGTTAGAGCAGGGCCACATCAGAACTCCTTGACTAGGTTCGCCCCACTGCAGAGGGCCTCCTGCAGAACACAGATGCTCTCCAGCTCCCTTTTTTTTTCAAGTGGAAAATGTTCACAACAGCCTCCTCCCTAAGGACCAAAGCAGTATCTTTCAAAGGAGGATCTTAAATTAGTCTGAAAAGTGTAGGTAGGAAAGAACAACTTCTGCTCCATCAGCAGAACTCACTGCATGCTCTGTCCTGCCACTCGTGACTGATAGGACACTTAACATTTAAAATAAAAATCGCTATTTTCATCTTCAAGAACTTTCTTCAGTGGCTGCAAAGTTTAATGGCAGCATTTCAGCTTACTGGGATTATCATTCCTTCATTTTCCTATCACTGGCTGATGACCTACATGCCATCCATCAGAATCCAGCTCTTAAATTAAAAGCTGCCTGGTTATTATGAAACAAGTACAGCTTTACTACTGGTACTGGGCAGCTTAAGGGGAGATTGAGTGTTTTATTTCAGGTCCAGAGGAGGGCCATGAAGATGATCAGAGGCTTGGAACACTTCTCCTACAAAAGACAGACTGAGGAAGTTGGGCTTGTTTAGCTTGGAGAAGAGATGGCTCTGAGGAGACTTCATTATGGCCTTCCAGTACTAAAAAGAAGCTAGCAAACAGGTGGGAAATCAACTGTCCACATGAGTAGAAAATGATAGGATATAGGGGGATGGTTTTAAACTAAAAGAGAAGAGGTTTAGATTAGATGTTGGGGGGAAATGTTCTCTGAGAGGGTGATGAGGTGCTGGAATAGATCCACAGCCAGAGAGGCTGTGGATGCCCCATCCTCAGAGGTGTTCAAGGCCACACTGGATGGAGTCCTGAGTAAACTGATTCAGTGCCTGATTTAGTGGTTTGCAACCCTGCCTGTGGCAGTGGATGATTTTCCAGGTCCCTTCCAACCCAAGCTATTCTGTGATTCTATGATTTCACTATAGAGTTCCTAGGTTCTGCTTTACAAGTCTTTTACATCAGGAGTGTGTGGTGTGTTTTTTTTTTTTTTGCTTGGAAAAGAAAGGACACAAAAGAGTCAGACTCTTTTCTCAAACCTCCAAATGCAGACCCCTGCAGAGGTGATTATGAAAAACATGACTTAGTTTTTATAAAATGCTAGCTAATGTTCATAGACCATAGTGGTTAACATTACAGGTGCGTGTAATGCTTTAAAAATAAAAACAACACCACACACGTATAACCCTTCCATGAACTCAAAAGGCAGATGCCTGATCACTGGATAAGGAAAAACAACAACAGTGTGGCTTTGCAACATGAAGAAATCCACAGGCCACATCACCTTACCGGGGAGATGAAGTCCTCTGCCTGATTCAGAGCTCAAGGATCAGCAGCCTTGGGCTAGCAGTGACCTCAGTCACCATGTAGCTTAGACCCGGCCCCACAGAAAATGCTGCCCCTCTATCAGACAGATATCTACTATCAGGCAGAAACAACGCTGGCAGGACTTTGTGTTCTTTGTTGCTATCATGGAGCACTATGTGTTAAGTACATGCACTACAACAGTCAGTTTGATGTCATATTTCACTCCCACATGTGATCTAGCCAGATAATGGAACAAACCACCAGATTAAAGAACCCCTTACCAGTAAGCAAGTCCTATGCTTGCCTTTCAGTAGAAACATCTTGGGTTTTGATCTGATGTACCTCTCACACTACCACAAACTTGACCTAAGACCAAACACTGGGGCAACATATCAGCTCTGCATGGATCCAACAACAGGAATAGTCAAAGCTTTCCCTTTCAAAACCATCAAAACTCTTTCAGCTTGCTGCTGCACCCTGTGCCCAAACAGCTACTGCTCCAGAAGGCTAAGAAGGCAGAACAACAGTACCTGTGAAGACAATGGCTTGGAAGATCATCCCCATCTTGTGCTGAAGTCATGAATCTGGAGCTGAACTGAAGCAGCCAGCTCTGCCCAAACCCATCCCACAGCAAAATGCCTGATGCTCTGAAGATGACTCTGGTGACATTCTATGTATGGAATACATAGAATCATAGAATTATAAAATCATAGAATGGCTTAGGTTGGAAGGGACCTTAAAGTTCATCCAGTTCCAATCCCTGCCATGGATTCAACTGCCTAGAACCCCATCCAACCTGGCCTTGAATGCCTCCAGGGATGGTGCATCCACAGCCTCTCTGGTCAGATTTTGTCAGTGCCTCACCACTCTCCAAGTAAAGAATTTCTTCTTATCATTTAACCCAAATTTCTCCTCTTTTAGTTTAAAGCCACTGCTCCTTGTACTGTCACTATCAGGCAGTGTAATAAGTCACTCCCCTTCCTGCTTATGAGCTCTCTCCAAGTACTGGAAGGCCACAACGACATCTCCCTGGAGCCTCCTTTTCACCATGAGATAGAGGTACAAGACACTCCTGCTGCACAGGCACAGCCATACTTCTGCAGAAAACCACAAAGGAATTCACTAAAACAGTTTCGGCACCTCATTTTGTGTGGACCAGTGCCTTTACCAATGCTGGTACTGCAGCACCCTTCCTATGAGAAAAAATGCATTTCGTAATATGTCACACCAAGAGCAGTGGGGGTCGCCTGCTATTGCTTGTGCCAAAGGCAGACTAGTTTGTTTTGAAACTTGAAAGCTGTAGAGAGAAAGGAAACAGGATGTGAATGAGATAAAATAAATATACGCTGAAAAGCATGCATAGCATTCGTCTAGACAAATTATTTTAAGGCATTCCACACTTTAGAGCCAGTATTCCAATTTCCTACGACAATTCTTTTGTCAGAGAGCCAGAAAACATTACTTCAGTCAACTTCATTAAAAACAAAACAAACGAGTGCTACTGAATCAAGGTTCAGGCCTCAAAATAGCGGTAGATGGAAACATCTGCATCCTAACATAAGGTCTTAAAAACAGAACAGAACAGTTTAAGTTTAGCTCTCTATGCTTTCCAGAGATATAGGAACTGGTGGAACAGTTTGTTTAATAGCTTCTCCTCCCAGAGAAGCACTAAGGCAGAGCCCTCAGGGGATATATTCCCATCTCTGCTCTTGAGGATATCGTAACAGCTAGAGGGAATACTCACAGTACCCACAGGCATCCAGCTACCTCCTTGCTCTCCTCATAGAGAGCAGGGGCACTTGTCCTTAAACAAGAAAGCATCAAGATGGGACCGGATGATCTATGAGGTCCCTTCCAACCTGAGCATTTCTATAATTCTGCATGGACTGCAAATATTTTATCACCACCTCAGTTTACAACAAGAACAAATCCTGTCAGCTCAGCACAGCAGGTAAATAGAAAGCCATGCTAGGCAAACAATCCCACCTAACGTGGAAATTAAAGCACCTGTCAAATGTGTTAGACATTTATTATACTGGAAGAAAGTAAAAATTAATGAGTTAACATAAATCTGGAAACCAAGAAAGAGTTAACAGAAAATATAATTCGGAGGGGAACAAGATCACTTCAGAGTTCATTAGGACCTAGAAGAATGTTAATTATATACCAGGCAAGTTCTTGTCTCAAGCTGTGTGGGGGGAAGGAAAGGGACCAAAATGTTTAATTGAACACCCCTGGGAGGGGGCGGTTCTGAATTACTGCTCTTTATATGAGAAATAACAGATGATACAGCCATCCCACAGGATGGTAATGAACTGATTTCCAACCCAACAACAACTAAGGAGAATATAAAAACAACAGCTACTCAAAGCCAGTCATTTTAATTAGCAGGCTTAGAAAATCTCCATCTGAAAAGTCTCAACAGAGCTGCTAAGGAGCTCTTGAAACTATTTTCAGTAAGAAACAATACTGTTGGACTGGAAAAAATACAAAAATATTTAAGTGTAAACAAGGCAGTCAAAGTAACAGCAAGTTAACCTACCCGCTGCTCATTCCTTACTAAGGGAAGAGATGGAGAAGGGAAGGGAGTAGTTAGAATTTGAGACCAAAAGGGAGAGAAATCTAATTTATGCTTATAATTCCACACTGAAAATTCAGCTTTTCAAATGTTATCTCTGTTTCTAATAATCTCATGAGCTTGATACACCTTGTCTTTTGTAAGGGTTGGTACTATAGAAAACAAAGCCAGAAAATGCAGTCAACAAGATGCAGTCAGATGAAGAAATAAGAAATCTTCAGATGTGAAACATAAACTAGCAGATTGCACCATGTTTTCAGTGGATCAGCCGATCCCACAGGGATCAGCCCTTGGCCCCAGACTCTGCTATTTTATCAGTGACCTGAGAGGAGAAGTCACCTCTACTGGTTTGCAGATAATGTAGCGTCAGGAGGAGCAGTGTGTAGTAAGAAGATCAGGTCACAAAACCAAAACACAGATTACTTGTTAAGCAGCCATCAACAAGCAACATGTTTTAAATAAAGCCAAAGGTAAAAATCTGTTGCCAGCAAAAAGCCCCAAGTCCTGCTGTTGTGATAGGTCGGGCAATTAGAAGGAGAGATCTCGAAAAAGACCTGAGACTGGGAGACAAGTGGCAGAAGGAGCCTCATAACGCACTGCGTTAAGTCTGTGTCCAGCACACAACCCAGAGCACATGGACTTAAGGGACTTCAGAGGACAGAGGGCCATGAAGGAGGAATGCATTTTCTCTAGGCTCACTGCAAATGCAGCTGCTGCACTCAAATCCTCTACTTCCAAAAAGGAAAGGGGAAAAAAAAAAGAAAAAAGGAGATGGTGCTCAGCCAGGGAAAGTTCAGGGAATCACCAGAATCACTGCAGAGCTGCAAATCCTGCAACAGCAGGAAACACAACAGCAAATAACAGAAGAAACCGCTATATTTAGCTTGTCGAAAAGGAAATGAATGCAGAACATGAACTTTAAGCACTGAAACTGGGAATAAGCCTTAGAACGCAGCTCTAGCAGCTTGCAATTAAGTTTATAAGCTGAAGCCAGATCCATTCACAGTGGTTATAAAGAGACATATTAAAAAAAGGGGAAGATGATCAGTCACCATAAAGTTTATAAATTGAAGCCAGATCCATTCACAGTGGTTATAAAAGGACACAATATTAAAAAGAGGGAGGATTATCAGTCAGCATAAAGGAACAGTGTCAATTCTTTGACCCAAGCTATCCATAACGCAAGACAGGAGGTCTCCCTGCAAACATATGCAGAAATGCAAACAGGAAACAATCTGGGCAAGTTTTATTGTCCATGATTTACATAAGACTAAGCTAATTAATCATAACAGTTTCCTTTGGCCTTCTTGCAACAAAACAACACTGTTTACAAGAAGAGCAGCACATTCTGGAGAAGCCTATAAACACCTAAGGCTGAGAAACCTGCTGATGCTGCTTTGCATTCCTGCACTCCAGATAACTCGATAGTCTTATCTGGAAGGCAGCCGGGAAACATAGTTCAAGAACCAAGGTTTAAGACCAAAGGTTGTTCACATTACACACAACCTACCCACTCACAAGCAAGCTCCAAACAATGCTCTCAATAAATTCAGCCCTTCAACCTACAAAGGCAAGCAGCAGGCATATCCTGCAGCACCACCCATGGTTTATTTTTAAGGCTGGGTTCCCAAGGAAGTGTTGTAGGAAGTGAATGAAAGCTGCTCGCCATAACCAAGCTGGTTTGGTGAGGGCTGGGGACAGCCCAGGGAAGGAGACACAGGCAACGGTTGCAAGCGGGAGCAGCCACATTGCTGCTGGCTGGAGCACTGGGAGCCACAGAAACCCCAAAAAGTGCTGAGAGGGTCACAGGTGACAAATTCTGTAGGCTTGCACTGGACTCTCAATCAAAAAAAAAACAAACCAAACCAAAACAAAACAAAAAACACCCACACAGGTTGCCCAAGGAGGCTGTGGATGCCCCATCCCTGGAGGCATTCAAGACCAGGCTGGATGTGGCTCTGGGCAGCCTGGTCTGGTGTTTGGTGACCCTGCACATAGCAGGGGGATTGAAACTAGATAATCATTCTGGTCCTTTTCAACCCAGGCTATTCTATGATACGATTCTATCTTTTTGATACTGACATTTCCCTAAGGGGCAGCTGCAGTTGTACTAAAGCACAAGTAAATGCTTCAAAAAATCTGCAAAAAGCAAATGACAATTCACAAGTAAATGGCGACACAACCATTTTCAGATCTCACACTGAATTCCCAAATAATCCAGGCATAATAGACATCTGCTTTCAGTGGGAATGGGAAGTTCCCAGTGAGCCGGATGAGGGGAATGCCAGGGGCATTTGGGGGAACAAAAGGAAGCCTCTACATGGAGGGAGCAATTTCAAAGAAACTAATTTAGCAGCTGCTCTTTCCAAGTCTCCTTTTCACATCTCAGTTAGTAAAGCTGCACGTGTCTGGGTATTTCCTTTATGGCCTACCCTGCTTCCAAAAGCTGAGTTTGAAGCATCAGAAGTCAACCCATAGCAAGGACTATCAGAGACAAGTTACTTTATTTTCACTTTCAACCTGAGAAAGAATACAAACATAAGCATCCAAATACACTGAGAACAAGATAGCTTAGTCTAGTTTGTCAGAATAAAGATTCCTTAATGTTTTTCTCCATCAAAATAGAAACTAATAATAAAAAAAGGAAACAAGTGACAGAGAGGGAGCAGAGGGAGCATTTAAGGAAAGAAGGAGTTTCATCCTGTTTCAAAGATTAACTACAGGATTAACTCCACCAGGCAATGCAAGTTTCTGGCACTTAAAGCAGAACTGCTCTCCAGCCAACGCCTCCAGCAAGCACACATACACACACTCCTTCCCAATCCGCATCTCTCCAACACTAATGCACAAACAAAGCCACTTTCACTTGCAGTGCTGTGATCTAATTAATTGGATATATTGAGTGAGCACACTGTGTGGTGCAGAAGACAACTCTCCAAAGACAGCCAGAAAAGTTTGCCAGAGTCCTGGGGATAGAGACAAGCGGAGGGAAATTTCAGACATTGCATAATCACCGGCACATGTAATCACTCACTGGTCTTATCCCAGCTAACACAAATCCAGACCTATGTGAACTGCAGCCAAAATCTACTCAAGCCATCCAGAGGCAACTGAGTGCCTAATAAGCAGGCAGAAAAGGGATGGAGAGGCACAGCCCATGTGGAGAAGGGAAGGATGAACATGCAGTCCTCTCACTGATGGCCGCCCTAGCATCCAGAATGCACTGGTTCCAAATTCCCAGAGGCTGACCAGTCAGCCCATGCTTTCCATACTGATTATCACAGAGATTAAAAGACAGAAAACAGTGGTTTTGTGTAGGCTGTGTGAAAATTTCTGAGGAAAGAAACACAGCCTGGTGGCACTGCACAACGTGGGCTGCTCCATCCACAACGGCAAGCACCATGTTGAGCACACTGGTTCCTCTGCTTGGCACCAGCAAGCCACCGAGGGCCCAGGGTCACAGTGTCAGGCATGGGCTCCATCCCTCAAGGCAAAAGCCTGTAGATGGCCTTTGCCCCTTGCTTGCACATCTCCAGGAGTGGTAACAAAGTGATAGTTTCCTGACAGGAGGGGTTTCAAGGACAGTGGTATGGAAGATAGCACCATGGTCAACACTAATGTAGAAGGGATCGTAAACATAGAATCACAGAATCATTTAGGTTGGAAAAGGCCTCTAAGATCATCATGTCCAACCATGGACTAGCATTGCCAAGTTTACCGGTATATCATACTCCGAAGTACCACATCCACAGATCTTTTAAATACCTCCAGGGATGGTGACTCAACTGCTTCCTAGGGCAGGCTGTTCCAACGCATCACAACCCTTTCAGCAAAGAAATTCTCCTAGTATCCAACATAAATCTCCCTTCGCACAACCTCAGGTCATTTCCTTTTGTCCTACTGCTTGTTGAGCGACAGAGAAGAGACAAACCCTCCAGCTCACTACAGATTTCCATCTCACTACAAACTCCTTTGAGGTAGTTCAGGACACTATAAGGTCTTCCCCAAGCCTCCATTTCTCTCCTGTGGCACAGCACAGATGCACGAAAGCAGAAATTGAAGGAGGCTTCCACACTGAGCTTGCAAGGCTACACAGAGGTAAAGAGCACACTCACCATGGGGCTTACTCCATGCATCCTCAAACAAGCTCACTTGGACATGCATAAGAGATCGTGGATCACCCTGAAGCAACAGATCCCTCTCCTTTCCTGCCCAAAGCAGCAGCAACTCAAAAGCAATTCTAATTCAAATCTAAGATGTTACAGTTTTTCCACGCATTCTGCAAGCCAGCTGCAACGCACAGCCATGTGAAACCCTGTTTATCACCCTGCCAGCTCAGTCCCCATCATTATGCTTTTTGCTCTGGCACACAGAAAACACCTTCTTGGAACCAAAAGAGTCTGTCTGGTTCTAGGAAAAGAAAGGTATATAGACAGAAAAATATCTGGGGGAACATTGCACTACTTATCAGCAATGCATAACTCCAAAGCCAGTTAAGGATACATACACATACGTGTGTGTGCATGTGTCTGTGTATTAAATATAGCTCAGTTTTTCATACGGCGCTGTTGGCTGCAGAACCGTTGCAGCGAGCATCTGCTAAAGACCATCTGGACCGGGAGGGAACGAGAGCGAAACGTTACAGGACTCCTGAGGAATTTGAAACTTGCAGTGGATTTTACAGAGTCATTGCGTAAGGTACACTGACAAATGTGTGATATCAGGGAGGTTCTGCTAATGGGAGAAAAAAAAAAAAGAGAAGTGATCCTAAAACTGCTACTTCCTGCTGGGGTTGGAGTTGGCTACAGACAATGATCTCACGCCACTAAAATTCAGCATCATTAAAAGAAACAAAAGTTCTCAGGACGTGCAGTATGAGAGATTTACAGTTAAAATGGACTGCCCCAATGAACTGAAAATGGCATTTAAACCTAAATGGGTTACAATAGAGCATCTAAAGCTTCCATATAAAAAAGAAGTTCATAAAAACCACAGTGGTCTTATTCATTAAATTAAATTAACCAGTACATTATTTAGCTGTAGTCTTCTCCAAAAGCTACAGCTAAATTCAGTAAATTTGCAAGACTTTATAAATCCATGTTCATGCTAACCATGCTTTGCCTATGCAGAGCCAATACAAAAGCTCTTGGACATGCCAGAACTAACATCCTCACATTTTCAGAACTGCTGAACACTCCTCTCCCCCATGTTTCATTTTTTTTGTTTTTGTTGCAAGATCTACAAAAGATAAAAAAGGGAACTAAATGACATCAAATAAGTTCAAGTTTACAGTATTTGCAAACTTCCCTAGAAAACTGATCAATGTGCAGAAAAGAAAAAGGGATTGAAAAGCACTGTGCTGATTCTACTGAGAAGTTGCAGTTCCCAGATGGCTCAGGAAGATCAGGTCCTTGGCAGGAGTCAAAATGAGTACGGTTGGCATTAATGCCAACATTCCTATGATTTCCATAAGCTCAGCCGTACTTGTTCTTAATGGTCTCAAGATGCTCATATACAGACACTGAGAATTCAAGGATAGGACAGTATAGAGGAATAAGAACCCCACTTTGGAAAGAGTTATTGTCCATATTTTTCTACTACCAGTCCCATTTGTTTTCCCAAGATCACAATGAACAATACTTAGTAACACTTCATAATGTTCAACAGGATCACATTTTGTAAAGGGAGTTCACAAGACCATTTTACAAAAAGACCTTATAGCTTTGTTCCACAAGATGATTGCGTTACACAAGCATCCAGTTAGAGCTTTGTGGGGACAACCAGCCATGCTTCCAAAGCCTGCAAACAGAATTTAAATGGACCATCCAGCTTTCAGCATAGTGACCATATGTGGTATTTTACAAGCTGGCGGTTATTGGGAGGGAGGGAAGGAACAGATCATGGGTGTTGCTCCAATCTTCAGTATACGCAGTGGCAATCAAAACTATGCTCTTGAACAGATTTGCTAAGCCAGTCAGGAAAGGTCAGGATAGAGCATGGAAATATATCTAGACTAAATGGCCATGCTAACAGTAATTCAAACTGCGTATTCCCCACCAAAAAATCCAATCAAATAAAAACAGTGACATTCTGATGTGTTTTTAAAGGTTTACCACTACAGCCATTTTTAATTAATCAGATTTGTCTGATCTTGACGCAAGCCAGTGTTCAAAAACTCTGGAAATAAACAGAGATACACCTTGAGAAGCAGCCATTTTTTATGTGTTGTAATCTGTATTCATTTTTTTGTTGCTGTTGGTAAGATAGCCATATACAGAGATAAAACTGCAGGAATAAAAGCTTGAAGAGACTTTTCATACCACATCATTCACTGTAAATAAAGCTTCCTATTATTATGCAGCACTGCTGAGCAATAATAAGCAAATTGGCTACAGACCTAGCCAAACTGTGCGAAATCTCTCACTTCCATGGGATGCCCATCAGACAGACAGTTCACACATTCAAATGCTTTCCTGGAACACTTTGAAGCTGGTGTTTTGATATAAAGCAGTTAAGAAGGAATACGCAGAGGTTGCCTGCCAGTACTTACGAGAACTATGGCACTGATTTGGCTAAGGCCGTTGGTGATGAAATGGGCAAAAAAGATGCACAAAGGTACAACAAGGGAGCAGGTGAGAGGTGTGCAGAGCTCCTTATCTTGCTTTTCAGTGTGTAAATTTCCATGACAATGACTTTTCTTATCCCAAACACCACTTGCACAACCAGTACAGGAACAGACACAGGCGAGCCTTCTCTGCTGAGATACCCAAGCTTCATCCTGGGCAAGATAACCTGGAGGTCATGCACTCATTCACCTCCTTCAGCCTAAATCCACATGAGATGAGTCCTGGAGATACTGGGAACAGGGATGAAACTTTGTGAGAAGCCACCTCTGAGGTGCCTTTTGCTTATGGTATCTGTCCATACCTGTGATACCCACATCCTTCCATCACTGTCCAAGAACACTGACAAACAAGTTCAGGAAAAAATCTAGAAATACAGCCCCAGTTCGAGATGACTTTGCCCTCCTGTTCCCTGCGCTGCTGCTGTCTGCAAGACTGTCATTCTCTCACACTGGGAGGAACACCCTGTCATTTCTATCCACAGGATAAGACAAGGTGTCTGTCCTTCCCAAGCAGAGCCCAAGGCCCACTTGGCCCACTCTTCACACTTTGTGTTGAACTGACAACGCCTGACATGCTACACACCCTGGATTTACATCATCTGGAGCTACACACAAACATGAGTCTCAGCAGCCCCAGGCTCTGAAAAGCCTGATTGTTGGCACAAACGTCCGCTCCTTCCCCACCAACCCAAAAGGAAACACAGGAGTGTTTGTTGTGGCAGCCAGCACACAGAGCAGGGGCTGTGCATGGGCGGCATGCGGCCCCAGGGCTTTGCCTCAGGCACAACCACCCCCAGTGCAGGGAGAAGTGCTCACTTTCCCCTTCAAGCAGGTTTCTGAGGCTCTTTCATTAAGGCAGCCTGTCTGAGGTCTGAAAACTAAATACAAAGTGAGAAAATCCTGTGCCAAGCAAATGAGCGCATGCCAGAAAGCATCCCAATAGCAACTCCAGGACAGGAGAATGCTCACACTCAGCTCATGCAGACAAGGAGTTGGGGTCAGCACCAAAAGCCAGGGATGAGCAGCAGCAGCAGAAATTTGGAAACTCCATCTCACTGCCCCACAGAGCAACAACACCGGGAGCTCCAGAGCTCCTGCCAACCCCTGAGGGCTGCCCGACTACAGCAGGGCCCAGACATGCGCCATCGCAGCCGACAGCCCAGCCACCCCAGCACCGCCCCACAGGCCTGCAGCTGCAGGAATGTCTGTGACAGAGCACGCAGGCTTTTTTAATTGCAGGCTGCCTGACTCTTGTCTATCCTGACTGGGTGTTTTTTCAAGGTTTCTTTTTTTGTGCTTCGCTTTTAAGTGGAGAGTGCATGAGGGTGGGTGGAGCAGTTATAAGGCAGGCTGTGGCAGTGGCATGCTCCCCAGCCTATTCATAGGCCCTGTCTTGCAGGCTCTGATGGGACACCTTCCATGCTAGATGACAACAGTCTTACCTAGCCCTCCTTTCTGTGTAACATTCTTTTTTATAACTCTGAGAAATCAGTTTTCTCTGCCTATGGCAGTGGCTCACCAGCTATACTAACCAGCACAAATAAAACCAAAGGAACAGGCAGAAAAACCTTACTGGAAAATCTAGCATGTGTCAAAGAGTGTTTTAACAATACCAAGCTATGCAACGTAGTTTGGCAACGTGTCTTGTAGCAGCTCATGAGGCCCAGACGCAGTGCGTGAGAGCACATCTTGAAAACCAAGCAAGTCCAGGCAATCACATGCAAACTACTCAGATATTCCAGCTCTATTATCAAAACTCAAACTGAACACGAGAGGATTGTCCAAAGCCCAGTACTGAAGCCCTCAAATCAGATTTCAGATGCCGACAGAGTTAAGAAATATGCAGATTTTTTACATCTTGACCTGAATATCAGTTTCACCAATAGGTGATGTCCAACTTTCTCAGGTTATCAGCATCTTGCAGCACTGGTACTCCATGAAGTACCAAAAAAATCCCTGCACTGCTCCATCACTAATCTAAAATAAAATTATTCAGTGAGCATAATCTGCAATGATGTGTCCCTTTGCCAGAAACTGAGTTGGATTAAGTCACCATCCTTCCCAGAGGTCACTGTACCCTAGGAGACAACAGTTTAACCACACATCCACTGCTCTGATTCAATTTTGTCGAGCTGGGTTTGATGTTCCCTACCGAAGTACTCAAGCTAATGCAGATCATCTTTGCAGAGCAGCACGAGGGAGCTCCTCTAGGTTCAGTTACACCAGCAGATTTAAGAAGAGCACACCTGACTAGAGCCACAGTCACACTGTCACTTGCTTTCTCTCCTAAGAATGATTCTTACCTTCGAGACCTGTGAGGTTAATCAGGAAAAATCTAATTTAAGAAGCCAAGTAGATAACCAACACAGTTTCATGATTTTCTCACAGCTGCTCACTAGCAGCCTAAACATTGAGTGCTGCATAATTCAAGTTTTTCCAAGAAAAAAAAGGCATTTTTTTCCATCCATTTCTCAAAATTGCACTGCTTACAGTGGCAGCTTGCCTCACGGGGGATTTCTACTCAGACTATGCTGCACCTGGGATTTGCCTTTTAGCTGTAGCACTCCCCAGACTTTGATCCTTCCAGCAATCTTTTCATTATGAGGTCATCAAGTCCAGAAGAAACATAGCTCATGGAAAGTATTACAAACAGACAAACTTATTAACTGACAAGAGGGTAAAAACCTAGTCAAACTTGGAGGGCTTGTTCTCCTTGGAAGCAGATGCTCATCCACAACCTGCAGAAGCACTGTCTGTGCAATGGTTTGGTGCCAGAAGAAAGCAGCTCCTGCACACACAGTTGCTCAATCTTTGGCTCCCACCAAATTGCCAAGCAAGGCAAACTGCTTAGCAGACCCTCTTAAAGGGCGTATAATTTGATCAAAAGGCATTTTCCTCTAAGAGAAGTCAAACCAGGGGACTGGAAGAATCTTAAGGGAGATACCCTTATAGCTACTAGAAACCTGGTGCTGTTTCCTATAAATAGCATTGCTTTGCACAAAGCACAGCTCCCTTTACAGGTGTGAAGGATGATGTAATTCGTGATGTAATTGCAACAACTAGCTCACTCTGGCTGATGTCCACAGAACTTAATGGCAGTGTCCACTGCCTTTTTCACAGTAAAGGAAAGCAAAAATAAGACCTACAATTCTTGCAGCAGGATGGGGCTTTGAGCAACCTAGTCTAGAGGGAGATATCCCTGCCTATAGCAGAGAGTTTGGAAATTGATGATCTGAAGGGTCCCTTCCAACCCCCATCATTCTACGATTCTATGATATTTCTCAATAATATGGGCAACCCTTCTTTTTTCTGTATTCACACAATAAAACAAACCACTGAGAAACTCTAGTGTTTATTTTCCAGATATGGGGATACAAGTGACTTCTTGTAACCAGAACAGCATTTGGCATTGGAAATTAAACATGAACTTGAGTACCCCTGTACCAGGATATGTAAACCTACCTCCTGGTATGTATGAGGCTGGTACCCACGTGTCCCCTCTTCAGTTCCAGAAAGAACCAAAATTTGTATGATGTTAACGTCTTTAAAGATTTCATGCAATGAATAAATTCTGACATTCAATGGGATGAGTGACTTGACGGCTGTTAAAAACTTCTCAAAATTTCTGTGTGTGAAAATGCACTTTAAAGACCAATTTCACTGCACTGTCATCTTACGATGATTTGAGGGAAAAAAAAAACGTATTTTCCAAGTTTTAGTTGTGTAATCATAACGCATCTCTAGAATAAATGACTCTTTCTTACAGACCACTGTGTGGTCCCCTCTCCCTATGAGCTCACAGATCAGTTTGAAGCTTCTCAGGCTGTGATGCATCCTGATCAGAACATGCTGTCTCTTAATATGTTGCAACAACGAAATTTAACTGCCTGTTATGACTTTGCAGGCTACTTACCACAACTCTGAAACCCCTGATGGGTTGAGCAGTCAGAACTGCTTTAAATCAGCAGAATCAGTCCTACAAGCTGTACTCTCAAGGCTGCCACCACAAGTCTTGGGAGAACACCAGCTATACTGCTTCCTGCAAAGTGTGCACATGCGTGTGTCATCCTTCCCTACTGGGGGTAATATCTGCTTCCAATGATGTTCCTAAATTCCATTGGAAAAGACTTGACTAGGTGGCAAATATGTTTTGATCACCAAGGACAGCCTCAAGCTGAGCTATCTGCTGCTCTCCAGACCATTTGCCATCCATCAAAAACAAAATACCTGACTTGTTTCTTACTTCAGAAACAAGCCAGACATGCTGAAGCAATTAGAAAAGAAAATTCAGCTGAGATTCTTTTGGTAAGCAGCCTGACCACTGCAGTGTTTTTACTGGTCTTCCATATATAGTTGTGACAACTGCAGCAAAATATTCATTCGGCTGCCCTCCCATAGCCCGCCGAGTCTGTAACCACCCTCCCACACCACAGATGTACCCGAGAACTAACAAATCCCTCCCTCACTATTTACACAGCATGACAAGCTAGGATGTCACTGTTTCAGAAGCATTAGTGCTCCTGCCCTCCCACCAGATACCAAATACGTGTCCTCTGAGCAACGACATAATCCACACACAGTGCATGAGGAACACAGACAAGCAACTTGGATAGTGCCTTATATTCAACAGCAGGACACTTCCCTTGTCATTCCAGCTCATTACAGGAACAGGGTCAGCTAGCAACAACTACAAACTTGTAACAGGAATTAGTTTAATAAATAGTTATTAGATCACATTTCTTCTTTAGAAAGACTTCCATATTATGCAACATTCTGATATGCTCTGTCTCGGACTGCATGCTTCCATAATTTCCCTAAATTACAGAAGCATTCTCCAAAATACCACACATCTTCAACAAAAACAATACACTAGTGGACAGCTGAATGTTTCTTGCCAAGGCTGAGTGCACCCCTTGAAGCCTCTGGAGAAGGGGGAATCACACTTGGACCTTCTTGGATTTGCACCACTTTATGGTAAAACATCCTTTATCAACTTGGTTTTTTTCTTTTTTTGCTTCTTTTTATCCTCCTTACATACCCAGCCAGCATTTCAACCAAAATATGTGGCTGAGCCAGCTTGCACTAAAAGTTACGTTATGAGTCAACCTTTGACCAAAGAAAGCAATGCTGACCTCCTGACAGTGCCTTCGTGAGGTCTGAGCTGAAGGCCCAGCTTTCCAGAATGGCATCTATATACACCACTGGAAGAAAGGTAAAGGCAATCTTTAGGTTAAGATTCTGCTGAACACACAGTGCATATCCTAGAGATATGAAGAAGAATCCAGCTCCACCCATAAGTGAGAGCACAACCAGTTTCTACTTTCTTATCCTTCCTCCTGTTTGGTCTAAGAAGTCTTTATTGCCATTTTGGAGTGAGTCCTCCATTCTATTTTGCTCCCACCTTCAGTCAAACTGCCTGGTGTGCAGTTCTTGTCCTCACTCAGTCCCTCCAGTCCGAACCCTCTGAAGAGCCCTCCAAACTGTAGTCTGCAAATAGAGGAAGTTTCCTTATCTACAGTAATCCAGCAGGAGCTGCTGAGCCTGGGTAAGATACACTAAATCAAACAAAGTAACTTTCACAAGACAACCAGCAACACTGGAGCAGAAGCCACATCTTTGCCATGCAATCCCAAACACACTCCTGTACTACCCAACTTCTTGGGCAGGGCTTGGTTAAAGCAGCAAACATTTCTCAGTCTCTTTCACTTCCCTCTGCTGCTCCTTGGTCTTCCTCACTACATCCTGCAGCTAAATCATTTCCCAGTAAGGTACTGGAAGCTCTTTTTACTTGCTACAGTTGTCACACTTCTGCCTTTTCATGCAAGCTTGTTCACAAGTTAAAAACACTGTGTATTAGGTAATAGATAGGACAAGGGGAAATGGTTTCAAACTAAAAGGGAGATTTAGACTGGGTACAAGGGAGAAGCTTTTTACAGTAAGGGTGGTGAGGCACTGGCACAGGCTGCCCACAGAGGTGGCAGGTGCCCCATCCCTGGTGATACTCAAGGTCAGGCTGGACGGGGCTCTGAGCACCTGATGTAGCTGTGGGTGTCCCTGTTCATGGCAGGGAGTTCAACCAGATGACCTTTAAAGGTTCTTCCAACTCAAATGATTCTATGACTCTATAGTGGAGAAAAGATCTAAATGGGGCAGAGCTACTTCAATTTAAACAATAGAGGGAGGAAGAAAAAAAGAATTTCCTTCCCTTCTCACCTTCTCCCTTCTTCCCCCTCCCCCTTCAAACAAACTCCTGGGACATACCGCTGGGGATAGAAAAATTATTTACTAAGAGGAAAACAAGGACTCTGAGAAGTTAACACTGGTCTGGAGCATTTAAATACACTGCCTGTCTGTGGACTGCTCACAAGGCACAGAGGCACTGCTGTTCAGTCCATCAGCAGGGAACGTCCCTGTTTGGCTTGGCTCCGCTTCCCCGCTCTGCGTCATTGCCTGGAAGCAGGCGGGCTGCGTGGAGCTTCCAAGAAGAGGCTCAGGGGTGTGATGCAAGCAGGCACCCTCCCCTCCAAACAAACGGGGGATGCTCAAGGAATTGCTCAAGGTGGCACAGGGACATGTTCTGGACAGTACAGCATCCACTTGCAACAAAGGTTTCTGAAGAGCTGTTTCTCAGCTGTTTCTCTTGGGTATGTTTTGCAGATCATCGGAGTTACAGCCTGGTCTGTGCACCACTTTGTTGCCCTGTTTGCCTCAAGGTTTCTCCACACCCCTGCCTGGTTTAGAATTTCTCTGGAATCTGTTGCACTCGGTGCGATCATCTCCCCGGACCTTTGACTCACATTCCTTCCCTGCTGCTAGACTAAACTGGCGCAGCTCCATCTGCCTGGCTCCAACACCAGACCTCCAGTCAGACATCTCTGCAGCAGCACCAAGCCAGATTTTCAGGACACCTGCCTGGATGTGCCTTAAAAGAGCTCGGTTTAGGTTTATCATTGAAAATGGTCACCTCTGAGGCATTCTACAAGTACTCTGAGAAGTCAGAGCTGTTTAAACCCCCCCCCCCTCCCCTCCTATCCCTTTCTATGAAGAAGAAAAATACAGAGAACAAGCTTTACATCCCACTTCTGCTTTTATTTCCATCTTTTCTGCACCGTTTCCCTGGCTGCAGCCCAAGTAGCATCCAGCTTCCACGTGGGTGCTTCAGCGGTGAAGGCAACAGCCCTCCACATGGTTTCAATATGGGCACATCTGGTACAAAATGAGATCTGTTCCTCATCTGCCAGTTGCGCACTGCTGCTTCTATTGCTGCGAAGTGCTCAGCTGCATCACATATGAGAAGCAAAAATGAGATAAGGCAGCTTTCCAAAGATAAAGCAACCAAGTGTCAATCGCAGGAGAGGGCTAAGCACACATTCAGGCTACAGGCATCCAAGTGGCTTGAGTTGTTGCACCCATCCTGGACCATCACCCTGCTGCTGCAGGTCATCTCCCCACAGCAGAATGGCAAGAGCAATCACAGGGGCACTCCTCTACCCAACAAATAAGCTATTGCTGAACGACCAGGGTTGCTCATCTGTTCTGTACTCCAATGGGTGGAAGCAGTGGCTTCCATCAGCATACACAGCTTCAGCCTCCTCTGCTTGACCCAGCAGAGCCTGGCCAGTTTAACGAGATCAAGTTGAGGAGCTGCATTCCTGGCCAAACCTGTTGTATGCAATTCTCCAGCAGGCCACCAGATGCCGAGCAGCAGGCCAGAAGAGCCCACTTCAGCTTAGCTCCCCACACCACAGGTGCACCAGGCATTCTGTGCCAAAAAGAGAAGCGGCACTGCTTGAAAGAAGCCGGGCATGCCTCTGGTGACTGCTGTTGCTTTCAAGACAGCTTTCATACAGGTTTTCAGACCACACCTGGTTTCCACTCTGAAAAAAGCCTTTTTCTTTCTAGTACATCTCAAAGAAGCAAATTAAACAAGGGAGGCAGGGAACAAGCAGGGAACAAGAAGCAGGGGAATGGCATAATCTTAGGGGAGATTATACTATGCTACGAGAGCAGTTCAAGACAGCAGCTTCTGTATGTCATGTGGCTAAATACAGAGAATATCAAGAAAGAAACATTTCTCACCCTTTCCAAACATTCTAGGCACCTTCCTTCAGTATCAACCTGCATGCCAAAACTGAAATGGAGTATCCCATAAACTACTGGAGACTGACTACAAACCAATTAGCAAACTACCAGGCTCATGAAAACAATGCCAAGGTTCTACAGCAATAAGGTAAAGTCTGCCACAGACAATGATTTTAAGCTCCCTCCAGGTGGGAGGAAAGCATTGACTTGTAATATCACAGCAAAACAGGCAGAGGGACAATGAAAATCCTCCGCTGTTATAAAAGAAGGCACAGGTTGGTCCCATCGATACAGCTGTGATCATATTAGCAGCCACCTTCCACTAGGTCTACTTTTAAAATGAAGGCCAGAGACCTTTCTTCTTTTGTCTGGGTATTTACCTGTACCTCCTCATAGACTGGCTTTTCCTCCCTCATCTCATCTGCATTGCTTTTTTCTTTTTCTCTGCCTTTAGAACAGGCTCCTTTTTACTTGTCAAGGCTAAAGATTCTGGACAAAATGGCATTTTAGAGATCAAGTGCATTTTTAGAAAGTCTCTGAGACAGGTAGAGGAAATGCCAGGCAGTCTTTGGTACTTGACTTCAACAAGGAAGCATATGTAAAAGGTGACCTTGTATTTTCAGACAAATGCCTTCCTCTGCCAGAAAGTTTTGTCCTTTCCCACGTTTCATGTGCTGTTCCCTTTCTTTACGTGCCAAGAGATGTCACGATAAATAGAAGTGCTTCAAAACAGCTCAAAGCAATCAAAGCATTTACTTGAATTTTGCTGAAATCAATGCTGTTTAGAACAGCCAAATGCTGCGATGCATTTGGACAGATACAAGGAGTCACTACGTGCACTGCTGTATGGTCTGCCTCACAGCACTCAGAGTCAACGGGTACAGCAATAAAGTTTTATAGCATTTAAAGCCAGAAAGGACTATGAAACCTTCCCAGTCTGACCCTCCAACATGTCCAGTCCACTAAGTTTACCTGAGGCACTCTCTTACAGTCTGATATTTTGCCCTTCACTGAAATACAACCTCCAGAGAAGCACATGGGTGTGCTGCAACGATTGAGAAATCACTATTTGATCAACTATCCTTGCAGTTTATTACAGCAGTTATTTTCTCTCCTAAAACACTAACCTAATTTCTTGTTTGGGCCTTGAAGTCCAGCTAGTGATTCTCATTCTGCATTTTTCCACAAGATTAAGGCCTCCAGCCTGCTATCTTTTTGCATAACCCAGCAAATTTATCCTCTAGCGTCTATTCACTCAGTCCCTTTATTGCTTATGTATTTTGTAGTATACTTTCAAACAGAGCAAGATAAATCACCAATTACTTCCAAAGAGATTTCATTTACTTTCAAATCTTTCATCTCAAAGAATGAAAGCTATAGTTCATCTAACTGTATTTGCTTTTCATAAATGATTTAACTCCACTGAGTTGAATATCTCTATCCTACTCTACCGACATGGTCCTGTATCAGCCCTTCTGCATTTTTAATACATTTGGCACCAGGTTTCCCAGTGTATAGTTCATACTTTCTCCCCCTTACTCTTTCCCTTAATCAATTCATGTTTTCAATTTTTCCATCATGATGTCATGACCCAAAGAAAATCAGTGTCAAAAAGCCAGACTTGTCTGGGATCTTTTAGGCTGATTGAATTTCCACATTCATTGGTTTCAGGGAGTTTTGTAGCATTTAGGCTTGCCACCACTGCCTTTTCCCTTTGGATTTTCTTAGCTGAGCATTATATGACGCTCTGCACTTTACTAAATCTACTTCAAATGGATGCTCCATTTTTCTCTACCCTGTGAGTATTACATGGGGCAAAAAGAGGTCTTTTGAGACAACATCCACAGCTTGGAAAAACAAACAAACAAACAAACAAAGAACAGCATAACGACAGCTTTAGATTCATACATCCCTTTGTGACAACGATAATTTTATTCCAAGCACACAGCTATAAAGGGATCAGCTGGGAGTGCAGAGATTCTCATCACCTGCGTGCAACAAGAACCACAGCTGAAAGCAAAGCTGTTGCAGATTCTCTATTCTGGTACTGATAATGAAAACTGCATTACATACTACACCTTCCAAGATGAAACCAAGAAAGAAACCTCTATAATATTAGTGCGAACATAACATAAACAGTTCTGATCATATCACTTCTCCATCCTCCTCCAAACACCTGTCAAAGCAAGACAGAGTTCATGCTTTTCATCTTTCCTCACTAACCAGCTACTTCAGACACTTATTTTTACTGTTCTTCTTGGAGTTCCCCACAATTAGTCTCTTTCAGATATCCAGGTGTCAAGAACAAAAAAACCCACAGTTGGACTGTAAGCTGGCCCAGGTTTCCATGCATGCCCCCAAACAGTACTTTTCAGCATCTTCATCACTGCTGTGGCAGTAGCAAAGCCTTCCACAGCTATAGCCCTTTGAAATATGGACTGTACAGTTTTCTGCACTGCGTAACGTCTCAGTTGTCTCTTCATCTTCAGAGATGCAAGTTCCTACAGATTCCCTTTCCTTGCCTGCTTTTCCAATCTCCTTTTCTCCCCTTCAAATATCTGCCAATTTGAAGCACCAAATCAAATGAGCCCAGAGATTCCCTATAGCCCTAATCCAGCTACCAATATTCCAGAGATTCTTACCTAGCTGCCATATCACATAATGTCCCCATGAACACTGAAGCTGCGTCTTAAAACTAAGTAAAGCTTTTCATCCCCAATTAATCTTGCCAGAAAGCTGTTCCAAACAAGCTACTGTGGAGAGAGTTGTCCATATGTCTTTCTCCCACATCTTCTTCACAAAAGCTAAAAAAAAAAAAAAAAAAAAAAAAAAAAAAGTTCTGGGCATGAAATGATTCTAATTTTATTTTTTATTTTTATTTCTTTTTTACAGACATTCACTACACAGTTCTCAATATTATAGTGCCACTTTTCTTTTGATTTTGGTCATGCAAATGTGTTTCTATCTGAAAAAAATATAGCAACATAAATTCAGTCCCTCTCTCCCCTGTGATTCTGCAAAATACTTGCAGCAACTCAACAATCAAGTTACAGCAACAGGAAACCGTTTTTCCAATTCCCCAAGCAGACTCCCTGCAGAACTTTTTCAGTGGACACAGTAGGCTGGAATTCAGCTGGAACTTTGTGCAAAATCAGGACAGCTGAATGAGCGGCCATAAGTCACCCTGGGCAAGGACAGAAGTAATATTTTTCATAGAATCACAGAACGGTTTGGGTTGGAAGGGCCCTTAAAGCCACCCAGCCCCAACCCCCTGCCATGTGCAGGGCTGCCACCCAGCAGCTCAGGCTGCCCAGGGTCCCATCCAACCTGGCCTTGAGTGCCTCCAGGGATGGGGCACCACTGCTTCTCTGGGCAGCCCGTGCCAGAGCCTCACCACCCTCTCAGTTAAAATATTTCTCCCTGACACGTTATCTAAATCTCCTTTTCTTTCTCTTTTGGTCATCCTTGTCTGTAAATTAACCTATTCTACAGCTAAATGAAATCATCCACTGAAATCTATGAGGAGCAAAACAACCAACTGGGAATGGAATTGCAAAGCACCAAAACACGAGGAGAAGACAAGTTCTGCATCCAGAAAATTCACTCCTCACAGCATTGCCATAGCAAACTTGCACAGCGTTTGCTTCTTTGGGGAGCCATGTCCAAGTATGGCCCTCCAGCTGCTGTCCAGACAGGGGTGCAGCATAGTGCTGCAGCACACAAAACCACACATCTGGAGGCCTTGCACAGGTGCCAGCTTGCTCCCTCCCTTGATCACTCCAGAGCTTTGTTATTTGATATCTGCAGGCACTGGCCCTTCATGCTGCTCACACTCAGCTTCGCTTCCTTCTGGAGGTGGAGGAGGGAAATAGAAGGGTGCCAGGGGAGAAGGGGACAGAAGGAGATGCAGGCATGGATCTCCAAAGCCCGGAGAGGAAACACATCCATGAGTCACGTCCCTAAGGCTGGTCAGAAGGCACAGGGCCAACCACTACGGATGTCCCTCACAGTGTGATCAGCCCCCACAGCAGTGCACAGGGAGCTAAGGCTTAGGCTCCAGCAGAGCCTAACGTGGGCAAGTTTGGCTTGGTTTTCTTTCACACCTATGCCTGTTCTTGGAAGAAATGTAGCCTGTCAGCCTCCCCCACACACCGCAGCAGCCCTGACCCCAGATCCCTTGTGCTGCTGCCTAAGGAGAATCGGCAGAGATGAGAAGAGAGGGCAAAGGAAGGGAACCCAATCAAACTCATGGCCAGTGCTGATGAGGAGGCCAGTTACACCCAGTTACACCAGGAGATGGCAAAGATAGATGTTCTGTAGTCAACCACTGCCTCATGTAATAAGGTATGAAACCAAGCATTCTGATGTCATATTTTCCCATGTCTCCAACTTCCACTAGCAAAAACAGATTCAAGAAAACCAGCTATCAAGAAATAACATCCTGCCCTACCCTTGATTCCCTGTGAAGGTCTCATCTTGGCCATACTATCATACAATGGCTTAGGTTGGAAGAGACCTCAAAGATCGTGGAGCTCTATATCACAAGCCTTCCTCCACAGGCACCAGCCACACTGCTGCTTCTGCTGTGAAAAAGGCAGGAGCAGCATCTGTGTTTTGCTCTTTAGTTTTGGTTCCACAAATACTCAGGCAAACCATTTCTTCAGGTGCTAGAAGAAATGAAAATACTTGTTTTCAGTTAACCCACACAAAATTAGAGACAGGCGAGCTGATCACTGAAGGTCACAGCAGAACCTGTTGGGGAGTGAGAGAAAAAATAAAAAGCAGTCTTTTTCCCTTTGCACATAACAGTCGCTACTGGACTGTGAGGAAGAAGGAACAGAGACATGCTCAGTACTCAAGCCTTGGGATTTGAGGGCTTTTTTGATTGGCTGGTTTGTGGGGTCTACAAAAAGCTCTGTGAGCTAATCACACGGACTGCAAGGCAGGGTGGTCTCTGCCCACACCTACGGCTCTGGGGTTAGCCACAAAAAGCAAATAACACAGGCAGGGGACAATCCTAACAGGTAGTAGGTTGGACAAACATTCTTGAAGCAAACGGTGCAGGCTCCAGCATAACCATATCATGCTACAGAACAGCATGTAAGATGTTCTGAATTTTATCCAGAAAACTCAGGCATCAGACTCCTGCCTCGCAATGCAGTCCCTAAATAAAGCAGTCCCTTGGTTCATGGCTGTGATCAGAGCTCAGCATCATTCAGGCCAGAAGCTCTCAGCATCAGGGCCTGCCCAGAGCACCTCAAGAGCCGCACTGTCTCCCTTTCCCACCCCATACAACTAACAGACTGTGTATAAAGACAGGGCCAGCCTCGGCATGGCAGAAGAGGAATGCTTTTTCTTGGCAGAGAAGAAAGAGATGAAGTGGGTGTCACATTTTTCCAATAGATTTTTGCTTGTCACCACAGTGGAGCCAGATCGCATACAGAAGATTGAAAGCTGGTTAGTGGCAGATGGCAATAAAAAAAGGAAAGAAAACTGAGTAGCTTCCAAGGCACAGCTGAGGCGCCAAAAGGTCAGCAGCACAAGTAAGCTACGCATTTGGATGGGTGGCAGCTACAAAACAGCTCTAGAAATTCAGGTTTATCCCATTTCACCTTTCTTTATTCTGTCCAATTACTTTGGTTCCCAATTTGCCATCCTGAGAGGAAGCACTCCTTATTTGCCTGAGCACTTGCTTCCTTCCTGCACTCATTTAGCATCAAGGTTGTAACTTGGTTCAGCTTTCTGAAGACACAAACTACTTTTGAAAGCTCCCGGACACAGGTAGCAGCTGTCCCTGCCATGGAGAGCTCAGAAACATACCACAGAAAGGGGACATACACAGCAAGAAGGGTTCTGTCCACTGCTCTACATCAAGCTCTTCTCAAACAGCCTCTCCCTATGAATGATCCTTGAGCAGATGTCTCCTCCAAGTAACCCCCTTTGTTCCCAAAGTGCAGCCCACTGCTATCAAATAATACATGCAACTTCCCTGCATTACATCTCCCGCACTCACCAGTATTACATTTAGGCACACACTCCTGAAGCTGGACAGATTACTTCCACTGTGCATTCCTTCAGCCCAAAATGCAATTCCACCAGTCTCTTCCCCAGGCAAGCATTCCCACCTGCCTGAGCTGCGACAAAGCAAGCTGCATCAGGAAACCTACTGCTGAAAACTACTTTCTGTCATGCAAGAAAGTCATTTTTCAAGAGGATGAGCTCTCAGGCAGCTGCTGCAACAGCCTGCGGTTACATCCAGGTGCAGAACCGCACTGTCAGGTCTTGTCACCCAGAAAAAAAACACAGCCAAAGGGTATCCAGACAGCCCTGATCATCTCACCCGCATGATTCAGGGAGCAACAGCAGCACGAAATGTGCCATCCCCAGAAAACCAGGTGCAGAATTCTTCTGCAACAGGACCCCAGGGGGGTACTCCCCAAATTCATATCCTATGGGGAATGAAAAGTTGCACCAAGGAACGGGAGAACTTAGAGGAAGGATGCTTTAAGCTCATGGGAGGCAGATAGTACACGGGAGGCAGTAGTACATGGGAGGCAGATAGACTGTGGAGCGTGTCACTGAGCTAAGCTAATCCATCTGCAAAAGGTGGCTACCCCTAACTGCTAAGTCTCACCTAGTGATGTTCTCCTGCGGCAGTTCTTTCCATCCCACATCAGTCAGGCAGAGAGATGGCAGTGCTTGCAGCAGGCAGGGAATGCTGCAGGTGACAGCCAGGCAACAAGAAGCAAAGACAAAGACCACAGACAGCCAGAGCTGATGGCATGCTGGCCTCAGACCTATGTGATTTATGTTTATACTTATTTTATCTTTATTTTATTTGCTGCTGTCTGCACAAGTGTGACCAGCTCTCGCTGCACAGGGACAAATTGAAGGCAGGTGACTGTACACAACTGTAGCTGGGGTCAGCACCTGGGAAAGGCAGCAGGACACAGCATCCTCAGACCATGCTGTGTGACCCAGCTGGACTCACAGCTAATCTGCCTTCTTCACAGACACGCATGCTCCTAAAAAGAAGTGTTTTCATACATTAAACACTGGCACATTCTCATCTACCAAGCTTTAAAGTCAGTCCCAGGACAGACTAACAGTTTTTCCAGCTGCTGTCCTCACTGCAGATCTAGCTCTTCTCTATACAGTTATAGACAATCCAAATGCAACGAGCCAGCAACTCGATACCACTATTTTTCTAATTTAACTATCAGAAAATATGAGGGTAGGAGAAAAGTTCCAAAGCATCACATGTGTGTTTATCTCAGCTTTGAGAGAAACTGTAGATTGTTTAAATCCATTACGAGCAGCTGGCACGTCTCTTGGCAAACAGGAATGATATTTGTATTTAAATTTTGGAAGAAAACACGAAAGGGAAAAAATGATTTTTGGTGCAGAACACCAAGTACAAGTTGTTCTGCTGCTAATCAGTTATGACCCTGATGCTTTTCATATGGGGAGTTATTTTCAAAATTTAACACTTTGCACAAATTCTGTATACAAACTACTTAAAAATAAAATCTCACTTTCACGTTTTTCTCCTCTCTGCTGGAAGAGTTTGGCAATAATCCTCGGACGTACTGATTTTACACATTTTCCACCTCAAGTTAGCCATCTGGTCCTCCATATGCAGGTGTACAGGGATGGAAAAATGAGAGATTTCGGTTTCCTTGTTAGCAAGCAGCATAGGCTAAACCCCACTTTCAACTAAATGAATTACCTTTTCCCCACCAAAATAAAACAAAACAATAAATACGATTAGCCTGTACAGATGCCAGGTTTTACAGAGCTACCTTATGCACAGGCGACCACCACAGATTAAAATGCAGCCAGCCCCACAGCCACACGTGCTGTGTGCTAACCACAACTTCTAACTAAATACACACTGTAAAATCAAAGCGCTGTGTTCCATTGCAATTAAACGTCACCAGTGCCATGGCTCTGAAGACTGCAGGCAATCCACAGCTCACTCAGATGCCCCATTTCTGCAGAAATCATCAGCATGCGGAGCAACAGCCAGTGGTGTTTTTGTGGCAGAGGAAATGAGTCACCGTCGGCTCCTGGGGAGCTCAGAGGCTTGCAATGGGCAATTTTTATCTGAAGGAGGAAGGCTGGCTCCAAGATTCCCAACCCATCTCAGATGACAACCACCACCACTGAGCTCTCAGGGCCAATGGGGAGGTGATGATGCAGCCACCAACCCAAATGTTCATGTTGCACGTGCAGTCCGAGGGTGAGGTGCCTGTAGTGGCATCATTGATGCAGCAGCTTCATTGAGCTCTAATGCCTCTCAGAAAATGGCACTGGTGACGTGCTGGTTTGGGCATTCCAACACTCCAACGTCAGGCCTGCTCAAGGGTATGCAACCTGGGTGACTTTCAATTGGAAGCAGCCAGTAGCTAAGGTGTTAAAAACAGACAGAAAATGCTGGGAAAGGACAAAAAATCTGCTGCAGATCAGCCCAGAACACAGCCCCAGCCCACCTGCTTGGGGCCTACCGAGGGTTCACTGGCAGCAGAGAAGGGAGTGAGGAGCCTACAGCCTGTCGTGCTTCTGCTCCCTCCAGGCTGCAGCAGGCTGTGTGCTCCCTTACTGCTTGACTGCCAGGAAAAAGAAAAAAAACTTCCAATAATAATGCCTTGCAAAATGCTAGGGTACAGCATTACCCACACACAAGCCTAGCAAGCTGCAGGCGAGTTGAAGATTACAGGCAGACAACATCATACGTGAACAAACCCTTGGGAAGCTTTTCAGACTTTTCTTAGAACATTTTTCATAGAATCATTAAGGTTGGAAAAGACCTCTTAGATCATCTAGTTCAATCACCCACCTACCACTAATATTTCCCTACTAAAGCATGCCCCTAAGTACTACATCTACCCTTTCCTTCAACATCTCAAGGGATGGTGACTCCACCACCACCCTGCACAGCCTGTTCCAATGGGCTGTCACTCCTTCAGAGAATAAATTTTTCCCAATATCCAACTTGAAAACCTTTCCTGGTGCAACTTGAGGCCATTCCCTCTTGTCCAATCCTGTTCTTTCTTCCACAAGAAACACAACCACTCTGGAAAAAAAAAACACCTGCTACCAAGCTATCTAGCATGCAAGTACACCTGCAAAGCACACAGACTTGAATGAGACCCTTCCATCCCAGGCTGAGTCCCCTGAGGTCCCCATTTCTCCCAGTGTAGCTGATTACTGTCTGGCACCTCCTCACATCTGTACTGCTGAATCACCAGCTGAAAGGAAAAGGCTGGAATTCAGCCCTGGTAATTAGGCTGGAACAGCTTAAAGTAGCATTTGAGTTTTTAAGTATATGCATACTTCCACATTTGCCTGATAGGCTTCAAATCCACCATACCACGTGCAGCCTTTGTAGTTGTTAAAAGGTTAAAATTTAACTCAAAATACACAAAAGACAGCTAACTACACAACTGCCCTCCTCCCCCCCCAAATCTATGTGCACACACAGGTCTGCCTGGAGAAGGAAGTGAATCCCTGTTCTTACAGCCATGCATGCCAACCAGCTGTTCTGCCTTTGCCTCCCCTGCTTGCACTGCTGGACCTCACGGCTCTTCCCAAGCACATCCAGAAGGGTGGGCACACCCAGGTATGTGGCAGAGACAGACCCACATCTAACACCAGGACACCAGTTTCACACTGCTGAAGGACTGAGATCTGTAGGCATCAGTACTGGTCCATCCTGCATGGTAACGTGCATCTCTGAGCAAAGCAACAGCTGCACTGCTGCACCCACAGCTACAAGGCACCTTAGAATCATGCAAGGGCCAGAAGATGCCACAGACAGCACATAGGAGGCTCAGCTCTTCACCCTTCATCCTTTTCTTTTCAGTAACACCAGCAAACAAGCTTACAACCAAAGCAGAACCAGCTGGGTCAAACAAGTCCTCCCACATTGAAAGCAGAAGGCAGGAGAATAACAGATGTTTCATCTAGAGGGCTTTTTTTTGGGTGGTGGTTTTTACTGATTTTGTTGTTGCTTTCATTTCAATGATCCTATGAAGCTTTAGCCAGACTTAAATGGAGAGCTTGTGTTTCATGATGTCAAGCACACTGTTTTGCTTCGTGCAGAATTTTTTTTTTCGTGCAGAACGTTTTGCAGAAGAAATAAAGTTCAATGTGTGGAAATCTGTGCTTTTTCCCCCAAAGTGATCATTTCAGAAAGCTTTCTTTTTGCCCCCTTGAAGCTCCCAGCACCCCACAACATCCACCTTATCCACGGCGCTTTGCTGCACTGATATTTCTTTACGGATGGCTTCTCTTGGAATTCTTCCAAAAACAACAAAAGCTAAATTGATTACATGCTTTTTATTACACTTCAACATAGCCCCTAAAGAAGTTTTTTCTTTATAAGCACCTAAGGAGAAAATCAGCCAAAATCCATACAGACAAACATAAACAGTAGAAAGTGGCTCCCAACAAAGAGGCTCACAGCCCATGTCAGTGCAGACTTCGTGACGCTCTTCCCCTCGATAACACAGCTCAAGGTAGCACTTGGTGCTTCCAACTCCCAACAGCAGTGGGACAGCCACCCTGTTTGCAACTATGGGGCATTCTGTCTGCCAAGCAACACTTGAAACCAAGTCACAGCTCCCCAAAGCAAGACAGTGACACATTTGTGTACAACCACAGCCGCAAGCACCACCAGATCTGTTTCAGGGCACTAATTAAAGGAATAGGAGTTTGTGAACTAGGAGAAAAGTGGGCTCATGGTTTTTCTCCCGGGGATCCCAACCACATGGCATGGCTGGAGCACCCAGAGGGCATCTCATCTCACCACAACACCCCTCCTTGCCTTGTCGAGGAAGGAAAGAGAGGACCACCGCAGCACAGCTGTTGAAGGAAGGGCCTTCCACAGCCAAGAGCTCCTGGTGGGTCTTTAAAAGTCACCGCCCGACATCCAATTGCACTCGGTGGATCTAACAGGAGCAGCACGTCGTGCAAGAAAGCGCAAGAGCTCCCGAAGCCACTATTCCCGAAGTCAGTGTTACGGAACCCCCGCAACAAGCGCAGGGCCCACCAGCCCGGCCTGAAGCCGCCACCCCGGGCCGCCCCTGCCCTCCTCACCGTGTGGCCCAGCAGGGTGTCGGGGTCGGCGGGTTCGCACAGCTCGCTCAGCTTGCGATCCCAATGCAGCAGCGGCGGCTGCTCGCCGCTCTCGCACACCTCCATGGCGGCCCCGGCTGCCCCGCGCCCGAGCTCAAGCCGTGCCGCCCACTCCCATGGGCCGCCCGCCGCCGCTACCGGCGCCGCTCCGAGGCCGCGTTCCCCGCCGGAGCCAGGAGTGCCGGGTCGGGCGGGGCGCCCCCGCCAGCTGCGAGCCGCGCCCCCGCTAGGCCCCGCCCCCGCCGCCCACGTGGCCAATGGGGGTTAAGGAGCGCGGCGGGGCGGCGGACCGCGCCCCAATCGGCGCTTTGCGACCCCAGGGCCCCACGGATCCAGCTGGGGAATGCGGGCGGGGCTTCGTAGGAGCGACGGGCAAGGCAGCCAATGAGACAGCGACAAGACTGCGGCCAGAGTGAGGCGGCCCTCCCACTTCGTGTGGGCGGAGGAACGGCCGCGGCCCCTAAGGAACCTACGGCCCCCGTTAGCGCCGTGTACGGAGTCGAATGCAGTCCAGCTTCGGGTGCGGGAAGTCCGGCAGGCCCTTCACCTCTTTATCTAATTGAAAAGAGAGCATTAAGAGCAAAATACATAGTTTGGTATTGCTGAGTACAGCTCACGTGTCTGTTAGAGATCTTTCAGGACATCCCATGCCATAAGAATGCCTTTAGATTAACTGTGCCTTCACTCTCTGTGCAGCCAGTCCATCTGCAGCAGCACAGACTCTGCTCACAGCCCGGCACTGCTTCCCCAGTGCCAATCAGACAGCAGCAAGGAGAACCCCAATCCATAGAGAATTCTGGTACTTTAACCTTGGTTCCATGCCGGACTGGGACAACGTTGACATTTCATCGTCCTTTAAAAACAAAGGATGGCACACGGTTCCGATACGACAGGCTGGGGATTCTTCAGCCCAAGTTCCAGGTCCTGGCACACGCTCAAAGCCTTTCTCTGTGGGTCAGCCCAACACTTGGCACTCCATCCCACATTGTGCTCGAGCTGTAACCAGAGCCCCGCCGTCCCCCTGGGCTCCATCTGCTGACACGCCATTGCGCTGTCAGCTCCCCACCCTCCCCACAGGGCCTGGGTGAGCCCTCTGCAGCCTGCCATCACCCATCGGGCACAGCAGCAAAGAGAAGAGGAGGAATAATGGTGACTTTGTCAGGGTTTGCCCTTTGAGATGTATTAATCTCTTTGGTTTTGACTTGAGCGAAAGAAAAAAGTTCATTTTTAATTTAACAAAGGCAGCATTATTTGGTCAAGAACACACGAAGGGAAGATCCCCAGCTGCCACAAATAAAGCTCTCCTGGAAAGAGGGAGTTAGTTCAAGTTACTGTGAAACAAGTCAACCCAGGGTATGCCCCCAGCAGCACTGAGAACCCAAAGCCAAATACGTAACACTGAAATGGGTACCTACTGCTTTGGCAAGGCCAACCAGAGGTACACACTTTGTGCATCCTGGCACTGTCGTGCTCTTTTGTCAAAGCAATTACATCGTGTCATCCCTGAGGCATAGATTGTGAAATTGGTAAAGGTCAGTTCCATGCTTTCATTGGATTTTTCTTGCTTTTAAAGTTTATGCAGCCTCGTGATAACTAGCCAAACAAAAGGCTCTTCCTCATTCTGTTGACTGGCATTAAACACTTGTGAAAATACTGCTGTGACTAGACAGTCATCCTTGCCTGGTCAACCAAATACAAGCCACCTTAAAAAAGGAAGAAGGTGGAGACTGGGTGACTGCATCTTTATCTGCTCCAAACACAGAGGATAAGGGTCTCATAAAGGCCAATCTGAAATTTCTCATCCTAACAAATTTCTCAGGAAGAAATACAAGCTGTACAGTAAGTACTTCTGTCATTTTCCCTTGGGTAATAAAGAAATGACAGGAAATTAGGCACACTGAGCAAACAGCATGCTGTTTTTCCCAAGTGTTTTCCACACTTCCTTTGTCACAAGAAATCATGTCCCTCTACCCTCTGCACTTCTCTATGGTCTTTCTTGTAACACCAGTACTGAGGCAAAGCTGCTGTTGCAGTACATACTGCTGCCAAATATGCCATCAAAGACAGAAATACTGCAATACATAGAGATGACCCATTTCCAGGGCTATTCACTGACAGACACTGGTAACTAGTAGCCAGACACTGGTAACTAGTAGCCAGACATTAGGCGATGTCTGGCTAAAAAAGGTAACTAGACATCCCTTGCCAGCCTTATTACCTCAGTGTTGAAGGCTGTGTTTCATTTCTTGAGCTTCAGTGTTTCTAAAAGAATTCCCTGAGACTTCATGAGGAACTACAGCCAATTGGCCTGCATGGGGGCAACTAATGGCACGTAGACCACCTTGAAGTGTTGTGCTGCAGAACCAGTTGTTCTTGGGCTTGCTAAAAATTAAAAAAAAAAAAAAAAAAAACTGGTAGCATGTAGAAGGCATCAAGAAAGGAGATGAAAGTGACAAATTTAACTCTTCCCAAAAAGTATTAATCAGCATCTGCGATGGCACTCACGCATTGTGTGTTACTGCTCACAAGCTGACAATGCACCAGGAAACATAGGCTCTGAAAACACATAGCACCACAAAAACATCCAGAATGTTATGCAAGTACACCTATCCTCCTTTTTGCCTGTACTCCTTGGGGGATTTAAAACTGTAGATTTCAATAGTTACTAGCATACTGAAAATCAAAGCTTTTTAACTTTCCTCTTTGTGATAAATTAGTAGCAGTTTTAAGTTCCAATGCAGCTAATTCTGTGAGCATTTCTGTCACCATAGACTTCTCAACTGTGTTCAAACTCACTCTCCCACACAGGGGGACAATGCAAAAAACTGAGTGTCAAGATGCATAAAGATGAAAAGGTGGGGTTTTATGGTCTGCAGAGATGCAGCTGAGGGGAAGTGGGGAGAGCTTGGTTTTCTTTTACTCAGTATTCTGTCTCCTTTATGCAAGGAGCAGAAAACCCCAAGTGAAAAACCACACAGAAAACCAAACTAGCTAAGGGGGAGGAAGCTGTTAATGTAGGGCTCCAAACAATGAGCCCTACATTACTTACAAACTCACTTTAAATATCAAAGAAAAAAGTGAGTTACAATGCAAGCGAATAAGTTAAATCACAGAAAGCCTGGCAAAGGAAAGGTGCTCTGTTTTCCTCACAGATCCGGGTTACAGAAGCCCAGCTCCTATTACTGTGTCCTTACCCAGTTCTTGATCAGGTCAGTTGCACAAAGGCTCATTAAATATTTACAAGTGACATTTTCCTGACTTGTGACAACCAGGATCAAGATAACCATCCATTTTCTAAAGCCATTTTGTTCAAATAAGTTTTAAAAGTCAACCAACAAGAAAAGAACAAATAGCAACAGTGCCTACAAGATAACTTTTTTTTTTTTTTTTTTTAGGATAGCTACAAATGAAAAGATCTTACCCTTTAAAAGCCACCATAGAAAATGACCATATGTTGAGAAGGTGTCCTTCGACAAAAATTAGCTTCTTAAAGAGCAAAAGGCACAAACTTCAGGCTTAGGAACAACAAAAAAAGAATGTCCAGGCTGTCAATTTCTAATCACAGCAGTTGCTGGAGATTGTTCTGAAATTGCTAAGTATGGTACTGAGCTGATTTTTATCTGGGAAATAAAGCAACAAGAGAAGAAAAATCTTACACTAACACACATTTCCCACAAGTGGATATCTCTGTAGAAACCCTGTGAAGCTGTTTTCTTTGCATAATTGTTACGTGTAAACACATTACTTGCATTAGCCAGCAACTGATGCAGCACTAACAAAGCAAAATTGTTGTGTCAATGACATCTCCGCTGTGTGAAGCGGCTCACCACCACCACCACTGGAAAATAGGACAGGCCCTGGTTTGAACAGCTCCGTACAGACTCAACTATTTTGCAAAAAATGCTCCCACCACAGAAATTTCAGTTAAAAATAGAAGGTGCGATTGAAAACAGTGCTGTTTTCTTCTCAAAATCCTGGCATTATAATCATTTTCTGACATGAATACTTGTGAAAGATGTGGGATTACCAGTACTGGAGGCAGCCTACTACCGAAACCACATAATCACTACACTGACAGAAATACAAGAACCCTTTACCAGAACATTCCTCCCTCCTGCACCTTAGGACTTCTCAAAGCACTAATTCAGCTTTCCTGCCTTTGACAATTCAAGGCCTCCCTGCATGAGATTTCACCAAGCTTCCACAGGCAGCCCTAATCTTCAGAGCCGAGCAGGGACAGGGCTCAGACACCTACCCTTGATACTGTGCAGTCAGCAGGGTGCAACCTGGTGGCCGTATCAGTAGCCAAACCAGGTACCAGCTGCTAAAAAGCTCATGCAGTTCTGTACTAGTCCAAACTCTCAGCCATGCTTGATTCATGCTGTTATTCTGTCCTCAGAAACTGAGCCCTGAAACAAATGAAATAAGTTGGTTCAGCCAGAGACATCAAAAGTCCTGTTTCAATGAATTGTAGGGTATCTGTACCTTTGTTCTCAGACCTGTTCAGCCTTAATTAAATGTGAAAACGTTTCTCGCTGTGTCGTATTTTGAAAGCTCTTAACTGGCACAGTGCCCACAGTGTTCTCAAACCAGAGCACTACAGCCACTGAAACAAGCTCAGAAGAGGGTTTCCTCCACCTTATACCAGACTGGAAGAAACAACTGAATGATGCCGAGATGCCTCACTGACCAAAGTAGCTCTGTCCCAGGTCTGTTAAGAAATGCTCCAAATACTTCAAAGAAATTTTTTTTTAATCTCTTCCAATCTATCTTCATAAAAACATAAAGTAAATTCCTTTTGAAGGTCAAACATGTATAAAAGCCCCAGCTGATGCAAGCAATCAGAGTTTACCTAATCCAGTTTACACAAGAGGTTAGCAGGAACAATCAAAAGATGAATGCCATTCGCCAAGGAATAAAATGGAAAAGTACTCTTTGCCTAGCTATAAACAAGGTATAAACAAGGCACAAACAAGGTATTTAAATCAGTAGATACCATTCCATTCTAACATTCCCTTGCAGAGAAAATAACAAGCAATAAAAGATGAACAAAATGCTTTATGAAGGTTGATTTCACACTATTTCTCATTACCAAAACTATTGTTATGCATTAACTTTGCCCCATGGTTGCAATGCAGACAGAATGTAAATATACAGCAAAAAATAACTGATGGCAAGAGTATGTTTTAACTATTGTCTCTTGCTAATGCATTGTCACTCAGTAAAACCTGCCCTAACACCAAATGGTGATGAACATTCAAGATCTTGCATGGCTTTCCAAACACTATGTTCTCACGATAGATATGTATAATCTCTGCAGCACGTACAACAAAGCAATCTTTAAAAATTTATTAGTGACTTTAAGCAGAACTGGAAAAGCAAGTAAAGTGGAAGCCCTTGAGCAAATATTTTCTGTCTTGGCACTTAGATCACTATTGTCATCCTAAGCCATAGGCAGAGACTAGAATGAGCCCTTCAGCACTGAGAAGAGCACTGGCCAGGACCTGCATGTGCAGCAGCAAAGGCAATCATTGCTGCCATCTCAGCTGTGCTCTGATTTCAGAGTAGAAAGCCTGACTTTAAGGTTGGAGAGCAATATGGGGTCACACTGAAATAACAAACAGTATGTGTCACGTTGAACTGACTTGCTATAGAGATAGAAGAGCCAATAAAGAGCAGGAATTGCCAGGTAAGAGTTCAACCTTGGGACAGCTATGCCTTAATGCACACTGCAGAAATAACCACAAAAATGTTTCCTCTTTCCAGCCTCTGAAATGCATGGCATGCTTCTCATACAGATAACTGCACTAGGAAAAGCAGCAGCACTTTTTCTAGCAGTACTGATCTGAACCTCCCAGCAGGCTCAAATCTAACAAAGAGCAGTTACTGGAATTAAGACTAAGCTTTCTATTTTAGAAGGTACCACAATCTCACATAGATAATGCATTTCACCAACTAAGCATTTCCTTAAGCATCTAACACTTCAGTATCCCTACAATAGGGACTAGGATACTAGCCATTGCATTAGCTTCATCCAGAAGTAAATGCCACAGTGAAAGGACTTAGGTTTTTGGTAGTACTACCTATGATCATATAGAGGAACATAAGACCATTCTGCAGGAGAAAGAGCTACAAGCACTACAAATAAGCATGCTTTGCAGTGGAAGGAGAGATACAAAATCCCATCAGCTTTGAAGGCAGGAAGTTGCCACTTCCAGTGTTCTAATTTTTCTGTTTGCATCATGCTGTATTACAGCAGGAATTTTACAGCTCCTCATGTACTAGAATGAAGCATTTTTATTTCATTTTTTAATGAAATATTTACTTTTAATTCATAATTCTTCCTTAATAATACTAATAATCTTCAGTCTCCCTGGCCATTACAACAAAGTCAAGGCATAACTCCCCCAGTAACAGAATCCTGGATCAGAAGTGTTTTCCACACTGTACTGCAGGCCTCTCAAAAGGAACAAGAGGTAGTCGTTCTTCTGGCTCCTCCCGGTGGCAAATGGTAGGCATAGCCACCATAACAAAGTACTGCAATGAGAATTCTGATGCCATCTTAGGATCACAAAATGTCCAAGGCTGTAATACTGAAAAAATAAGCACATGACCAGAGCAGGGTTTAGTGAAAAACAACAGCTAATCTGATCAAATGCTATAGCCAGTAGAGGGCCAGAGTCAAACATACTGATGGTCCTCTCTGGATCTGTGATTCTGTGACAGAAACTCAAAGCTGAGCACCACTAGAGGCCAATGACTGTTTTAAACTTACTGTCTGATTTACCTAGCTGAGAACAATAGAGAATGACAATTACAGAGCAGAGAAGAGATGCTAATGGTGGGAGGTAAGTTGCTCAGTCCCACGGGACAGAAGAGAGGTTATTAGGGCAGTCAACGATACAAGGTTTGAAAACAACTGAAGATTCAAAGAGATGACATCCACTTTTATATGCATTCACTCCAGAATATCGTTTCCTAGGGTTGCTCTTCTCCTTAAGAAGGAAAAGTCTACACAGCGATGAAGAAAAAGCACACAGGAAAACAACAAAACATACACAATCACCCCATGTGGGTATCAAACATTTTATTTGTTTTTTAAAGAAACTACAGCAATATACATGATTACAGAATTATGAAGCACGGTGAAGCACAAGGAATGAAATGGCCTCGGTGCAAGCGCCAATGATCTCATACCTTTTCTTTGATATTATCACTGAGAAAAATTACATTATCTGAAAAGAAATAAAGAGAATTTAATCTTCAGGATTGTTTTGCAGTGTTGCATGCCTGCACAATCACAAAGATAATCTATTTGTGTTAAAATAAGCTGCAAAGACATGTATTTCAGAACAGAACATTACACAGAATAAAACTGTCTGATATGAGGCTCCGGCTTTATCTCCCCAAAAAGATGACAATTCAAGATGACTAAATATGCTATGAAACAAATGGGTTAACTTGATGAAAATCTGCTGTATGAAGATAAAAGCATTTTAAAATAACATTTTTATTCTTTGACTGATCTCTATCAGCTACAGCATATTTCCATTTTTGCTCATTTTCAGTAAGCACTACCATGCCATCGGGCTCATGGGGTTATAAGAAACTAGTATTTCATCAAGGCTCAGTAGCTTCTGAAACCTCTTGAGGATGAGGATAGTGAACATTACCAAGAAACCAATAGGATAAACACTAATTAGAATAACAACAAAAATGATTTGCTTCTCTCCTTAAGCCATTTATAAGCACCAACCTGTAGCTGGAACTGCTCATGTAAAAACTTGATTGCTATTGTTTTAAGGAGGCTGCACTGTAGAAACATGCATTATTTCTCATCATCTGGGTTATTTCAGCCCTCATTCAAAAGCCACAAGACAGTAGCTCCACCCACAGAAAAGATGCAGGACCCAAATATCCTTGGCTACCCTCAGGTTATTTTAAGGCTCAAGAAGAGGTTCAGTTCCCCAGTTCTCCACTGCTTCTATCCAAGGGACAACTGTAGTTCCTACCCATCAAATATCTTTCAAAGAGATCCTTAAAGTTGGTGAAGCCTCCAAACTTAAAATAAATAATTCCTTGCCAAACCTGAGAGAGAGCTACTAAAACTCTACTTTGGCTAGAAAAAGAATCTAGCTGACTTGCAGTACTTCATGCCAATATCCTTAAAACACAAATCTGCCTGCACCACTAACTGGATTATGTAAGCAAACTATGCAATAGCCTGCAACTATTGCTCTCATTTCCTGTCCCTTCACATGCAGTGCCAGGGGACATCTAGTGGTACAGTCCAGAAACTGCAAAAAGCCTCTTCATTCTCTCAGAATCCTCAACCACGGATTCTGAGGACAAAGACAAGCCAAGCTCAATTTCTAAGGTTCTCCACCCCCTTTCCATTTAAAGAGGCAAAGCGGAACAGCGCGTTGTTCCCTACCTGCAATAATTGTTGTCGCCTGCCTCCTCACGTTGTTTTTATCTGTATATTCACCGTAGTCCAGTTTCCCTTCAACATAGAGCCGAGAACTGAAAAGTCAAGAATTTGGTTCCGGTCAGAGAACTGCATCCATTTCCTCCTTTTTATTTGATTCTGAATCCACAGGTTTTTTCCTCACTTGTATGTAGCATGTTTACGAAGTTACTTAAGGCACTTCTATCTTAGTACAGCTCCCAGTCACCAAAAGTGGTCAAAAAGGTAAACAGAATCCTGACTTGCATCAGAAATAGCGTGGTCAGTGGGACAAGGGAACTGACAGCCCTTCTGAACTCAGCACTGGTAAGACTGCACCTTGAGTATGTGCTCAGTTTGGGATCCCTCACTACAAGAAAGATATTGAGTTGCTTGAGTGGGTGCAGAGAAGAGCAGTAGTGCTGGTAAAAGAGTTAGAAAACAAGAATTACGAGGAACAGCTGAATAAATCATGGCTGATTAGCCTGAGAATAGGAGACTGAGGGGAGACTTCATCACTCTAAAGCTACCTGAAAGGAGGCTGTAGCAAACTGTGTTTCAGTCTCTTTTGTCAGATGACAAGTGACACAAGATAAGGAAATAGCCTCAAGTTGCACTTGGAAGATTTAGATAAGACACTGGTACAAATTTGTTCATAGAAATAGTGCTTAGGCATTGGATAGCCTGCCCAAGGTGGTGGTAGAGTCTCTACACCTGGACTTCTTTAAGAGACTTGTGGATATGGCACTTAAAAATATGGTTTAGTGGTGGATTTGGTAGTGTTACACGGTGAATGGACTTGATAATCTTATTAATCATTTCCAACCTAAATGTTACCATGATTCTATGAATTTTTACATCAATTGATTACTAAAGCATTAAGTCCTCAACATTCACTTACCCCTTCTTCACATATTGATACGTAACATCCCTGAGGCCTGGTCTGAAGACAGAGATCCTGTGCCATGTTGTCTTCTGACTGATATCACCTACATAAAAATAACAAAGCTGGATGCCACATCCTCTTACTGAAGTAAGATTCAGAAACGAGCTTTAACACATTGATGTTCTCAAATTAAGATTTAAGAAATGGAAGTATGCTATGTAGCATTCAGTGTTCTACCCATTTGTGTCCAAGCATTAGTATTGTACAAGAGCACAGTTCAAACCAAGATATTGGTTTTCTTGGAAAAAAAAATGCTTATGAGACTTCCCTCCCTTTCCTCTCCTTACAGACTCCAGATTGTACAAAAGCTAGAGAAAAGGAGACAACTGTAAATAAAGACTGATGGAAGAATCAAAGAAGATGTACTCATCCTTTTTTCCCCTCATGGGATGCAAGTAAGAGTATGGAATCACAATACCTCCGGCAACCCCAACAAGAAAAAAAACTGCTAAGCCAGCACTCTTTCCACTTCTCCAGTGGAGAGTCACAAAACAAATCCCTATTTAGCACATGCTGTTGAGTATTTAGGCAGGGATGTACAAACTACCTCAAAGGATCTTCCCTGCACCTGAGAGACGTACGGAGCAGCCTGAAGACAAGGCACAGTGCTACTGAACGTGCAAACTTCAGAGCACAGCAGCAGCAACCTGCTCAACCTTTGTTGCAGACTCACCTGTCTGTGTTACTTCATTTTCCCCTGTCCGCCACATCTCATTGGTTGCAAGAGAAAATATGGTAACAGGATTTTTTCCATCCACTTGCCTCATGATAGGGTCCTGTCCAACACGACCAAGTAACTGAACACGATTCATGGCTGAAACACAAGGCAGTAAATGCAAGGTGAGATGCACTAAGCAGCGTGGGGCAAACCAATACAGAATCAGTAATTTTATCCCCTTCAGTGCTAGGAGGAGAATAAGGAATCCAAAGAGGTTTGTACAGCTGAATTATGATCCTTCTGATCACAAGTCTTAAATCAATCAGCAGCTTTTATCAAGAGCCAGAAAAGTTACTTCCCACACCTTCTGACCATTCTCCAGTTTTTATAACTGGGCTAATCAGGCCCCACAGCAGTTACTGCTCTATTACAGTTACCACTGCTAAGTAACTTCATTTAGAAAGCTGAAGGTTCTTTATTTTCTCCTGGTCTTGTCATCTTTTTCCACAGAACAGCTTAGTTTGAAGGGACCTCAAAGCCCACTCAGATACATCCCCCTGCTGCGGGCAGGGCTACTCACCCCCCTCCTCCCCCCCCCCACCAGCTCAGGTTGCCCAGGGCCCCATCCAACCTGGCCTTGAGTGCCTCCAGGAATGGGGTACTCTGTGCAGCTGTGCCACTGCCTCACCACTCTGAGTAAAGAATTTCTTCCTAACATCTAACCTAAATTTCCTCTCTTTTAGTTTACAGCCATTCCCCCTTACCCTATCACTACCTGACCATGTGAAAAGCCAGTCCTCCTCCTTATAAGCTTCTTTCAAACCACTGGAAGGAAATGTCTATATGTCATATGAGACTATTTAGCATTTATTTAAAAACACTTTGACTTTTAAGCTGTAAAACTATAATAGTTCATTGTCCTATTTTATAATTAAAACAATGCCTTCAAAACAACGTTCCATTATTACATCACATCCTCTGATTTGAGGTCACTAATTTTAACAGACATATCAGCAACAAACAGACAATTTATTCTTGATGAAGGAAAGCTGGAAGAGGTGGAGGAGAGCTATTACTCTAGCAGCACATGAACTGAATGGTGGAGTCAAACATACACCTAGTGCTGTAACAGCAGCACCCAAACATACATCCCAAGTACATGGAAGTCTGAGCAACAGGAGCACAGCACTCCTAGAGGCAGCTAAGAAAAAATGTAAGAGGATACTTGATTCACTGCCACTAATAGAGCAAGACCACCTTCCTGCTTCAGGCTGTACACCTTGTCAGGGCTTCCTGGCTTTCCCCTTTAAGGGCTGCTTGATGTGACACAGATCAAGACATGAAGCTCCTGAAGAGTTTGTTTGAAATAGCATTCTCAGTTTCTGCAGTCAGCAGCTATCATTCATATCTGTTCCTTCCCTGGCACACTTCAGCCATTCTAAAACCAAGATGAGAACACAAAGAGTAACAGCTAAGCATCACCTCGGAGACACACAGGAGCTACTTACATCGTTCCAGTACCAACGAGCCACCTGTATCACCAGACTCATGCCTCACCAACTGGCGGAGCACCTGAAGAACAGACAGAAGTTAGTTTCCAGGACACAAAGCATGAGCACCACTCACACCATGTGCTTTTACTGTTCATTTTCTGAGTGCCAATTTTGCAGCGATGTTCCTTTCCAGCAACTTGCAAGAGCACTGTGTGAGTTCAATTCCACTCAACGTGAGACACAGGCTGTGGTGCCCCATCCCCAGAGGGGCTCAAGGCCAGGTTGGATGGGGCCACAGGCAGCCTGAGCTGCTGGGCGGCAGCCCTGCACACGGCAGGGGGATGGGGCTGGGTGGGCTTTGAGGTCCCCTCCAGCTTAAGCCATCCTGTGAACCTACGATAAACGTAGCCAAGCGGATTACTCATAGACTACTAGGTTAAACAGCTACCAAGGAGAAAGGTTCATCTACAGCAATCATTTCGGGAGGACACGCCGTAACCACCGCACTTCTGCAGCGCGCACTTGGGAACCCCGCCTCCTCCCAGCAGGACCCGGGAGCGAGCGAGAGCCCCGCGAGCCGCCACCCCACCCCACCCCGCCCCGCCCGCCCTACCCGCCAGGCCGGCCGCCGCCACATGCCGCCGCCGCGCAGGGAGAAGCCCGGGCTAAGCCGCTCCAGCCCAGCGGCCACACGAGCCCGCCCGGAAGCGGAAAGGAGAGGCTGCGTTTCGTACAGCGGGTCCGGCGGAAACACGACTCTGCCCGGGTAGGTGACGGCGGGGATGGTCTGGGAAGGCGTGCCAGAGAAAGTAGGGGCTGTACCAGCGCTCCTGGGGGAGTGGGGGGCGAAAGAAAGGGAAGGAAGGCACAGAAAACAAAGTACAGTAAAAGCAAGTGTTAAAATCTTTATTGGCACCTTTTGCTTTTAAAGGGATAAGATTTAATAATTTAAAAACAGTACTCTCAAACACTTGAGCACAAACTCTACTCGAGTAAAACTCACAGTGACCAAGGCAGAAGCATTATGCTCTCCCTCGTGTGTATCTGGCTTTCTGCTAGACACACACACAACCAACGAGTATCCAGAACATGACATTCAGCAGAGGGATGAGATTGTCTTAAAAATATTCACTTTAAATAGACAACTCTGGAAAAAAAAAAAAAAAAAAACCTACCAAAGCTTAAATGTTTTCTAGCTTCCCTCACCATTGCTTAAAAGCCGATTCTTCAAGCAGGTGGAGTTGCTCCATGAGCAAGATCCCAGAAGTTTCCATTTCCCATAGGCATGCAGAGCCACCTACCTGCATACTGGAGGTACAACCCCCACTTGATGCCAAGTCCTTTCCTATCTGCACAAGCCAGGCTTCAGGGTCTGGTCTGCAAAAGCTCAGCCACTTTAGTTGTGATTGAGCTCGTTGCTCAAAGATAAGGGGGGGAGACGACTTCAGCTCAATCAGTGGGGCCCCCTTAACTAAAAGCAGTCTACTCTTTGCTCCCTCAATGAAATACCACTCCAAATGCATTCCAAGTCCACCAGGATTGCTGCGTAACAGGTCTGCCTCCAAACATAGTTTACATAATACCGTTGTTTCAACTGCCTCACTGCTAAGGACCAGCAGGACATGCTGTCTTCCTTCTAAAGACATACAGGAGGTCAGCAGTAAAAACATAAAGATCAGTGTCCATCTAAGCAAAGGGAAGTAGAGGAAATTAGAGGAAATGCCATCCTTTTCTTTCTGTGGATGAACTATCCTTAGTCTAGAACTAGACCAATTACACAAGAAAATATCAATACTGAGGAAAATATTCTTAAATCACATCTTATGCTTGAGAGCTAATAATTCTTCCCTTTCCTCAGCCAGTATCTCGCCATAGTTTATGAGGGAACAAATAAAATTTACAAGCAGAGCTAGCATGGGGTCTTTTTGGTCTGTGCAGAGCCTGTGCTCTCAGTGTCATTCAGCAGCAAGAGCCTTTCAAATAACAGAAGTTCAGTAACCCACAGTAAAGCTAAATGAGCGACAACTCTTTCCTCCCACAAGGCGCTTGTTGTTCTTCTTTGGAGAGGTCTCAGACTTCTGTAAGTTGGCATTTCCTAAGGGCTGGTCCTTCATGAGGGTCTGGGCAAGGCGAGCTGCTTTTAGTTCCCTGCAAGGGAAGAGATGGAAGAGAAGGGAAGTAAGCTATACCATGCATGAATGCCCATCAACTGTCAGAGGCTGTGAACAGCCTTGCATCGGAGAGTTAGCACTTTGCCAGCTTTGATTTGGAAAATTAGAAGTTCTTTATGACTACCCCTGCAGTCTGGATCGACTGATCACTTGTGCAGTCAGCACGTGAGGTCAGCAAAAAGCACCCAGACCAGCACTGTTATGAAGTGCAGCTAGGTAGGTCTTCTCCTCCACATTGCTTCAGGTATTGTTATTAGTGGGACTGAATTGAAGTCAGTGCCATTCCGTGCAGTAGATACCTAATAAAGGTATGTTTCTTCTCCATTGCCTTCCTACCCTGATTCTTGCTGCTCTTCCAGAGCAGGTGTTCTTCTTCCTACTCTGTAAACCTATTCCCAGCTGAATACCGCAACAAGAAGGAAGGTGCAACTATCCTAGTATCTCAAAACATCACTGCCAGAAGCAGTGAGAGAGCATGGGAAGAGGGTGCCTGCAACCACCTGGTAGTTCTCTTACCCTTCCATGCTGAACCACTATCTCAGCTCTGTATCAGTTAATCTGCCTGCATATTGTACCAGCATGGGCCATCATCCATGACTGCAGTAGATGTGCAAGTTCACTGCTCTAATTTAGCCAGAATCCAAAAGCCAGAGATGAACTACAGCTGCACTGGCACTATGAATGTCTACCTACAGCCCTGCCACCCTGTAGATCCAGGCAGTGTCGCTGGGTATTTCTGCTGGTGGACCTCCCTGCATTCAAGCCTGGTCATCAACACTTGCTCAACTAATCAAATCTGTCTTTTCCCCCCACTGGCTTCACAAAAGCCCTACCTTTCCAGCATGGCAGTCTTACACTTCTCCACATTTAGCTGCTTCTGGAGCTGCACAGCTTTTCCAAGTGAAGGACGGAGGATTGGGTGCTTAGTAAGAGCTGTGGCAGAGGGTCTTTCCATCGGGTCAGGATGGATCATGAGCTAGAAGGCAAAAGTCAGGGTTTACAACTCTTCCTGTCACATGCCAACTGGAAAAACCCCCTTCCTGTTAAGGCTACTGCCTCACCTTCAGGAGTTCAATAAAGCCATTGGGAAGCTTCTGAGGGATCAATGGGATATTGCCCTTGCGGATGTGGTGCCACATGGCCCCATTGTGAGGCAGTGGTCCTGCACCTGCTGCCAGAGCTACTGTGAGTGCCAGGGCAAAGATGTCTGCCTTTGGCAAATGGAAGTATTGCTGCAGAGATAAGAGGAACATTTATACAGAGAATGTTATGTTGAACAGAGGTGTGTTGGGATACCAGCTCAAAAAGCAGCAACTGAACAAATACACGATACAGCCTTCACCACCCCTAAGTTATGTTTGTCCTTCTGTGTCTTGAATACTTGAGCTCATCAACATATCTAAGCTGGCTATTACAAACGGATTTCCTTTTTGTTCACAGGCCACAGTGGCAGAACTAATGCATCTTTCAGAAGAGAGCATAACTCCCCCAGCAGTGCCTTCCACCTCTCCACACTGCCTGATCAGTGCTTGGTATGCAAAGCATTTCTGCAGGTGCAAGCATTCATCAGTAGTTACACCCAGCAGATTCATATCAACTGGATATGTAACATGAAATGGACTGTAAAACTTTGTCCAACTTATCCCTAGAAGCTAAAAATAGAAGCAAGTTGAGATTACTGCAACTAAAACATGTTAGAGCAGTATAAATTATGTTAGGACAACATTATTTTTCTCCAATTAAGTTGACTACCAATTTCACAGCCAGACCTGATGCAGGAAAAAAGGAGATAAGTCATTATTCTGGCATGTTCCTTGCCTTAATTACTGTTGACCTCTCTCTACTTGCTCACTACCCTTGTTCACCAAACCACCCCATCAGCAACTGTTACCTCCTGCAAAATTTCATTGGCTAAAAACCGTCTGTCTCCCTCCTCCACTTGAGGGTTTGCTATTGATGTCACATGGCCAAGATCACCTAAAAAGCAAGCAAGCAAAAAAGAATGACTAAGAACAAACTGAAGTAGATCAATACAATTCTACTTTCCAGAAGGTACCGACAGAACTACCAGAAGCAGCAAAAGAACCAGAAGCCTGCTTTTAAACAGAAATGCGGGCTTTCGAGGAATTAATTCTGGTGAGTACAAGAGTTATTTAGGATGATTTTAAATGATGCTGAATGATGTCAGTACTGTATAGAAACCCCTTCACCAACCATGACAGAGCACCATCAAGCAGAAGTGCAACCTTAAAAGTAAGGTAGTTGCAATGTGAGCTAAAACCTACCAATCTTATACATCACACCAGAAGAGAACTCATCATCACTGTCACTCTCTTCCTGTCCAGCTTGGCCCTCAACTGCCAGCTTGTGACAGATAAAGATATTACCTGCAAGACAAGTAAAGTTTAGCAGCTACCAGTAGAACAGCCAGACAATTCTGTGTTAAAACCACCTGTAAAACTACACATGCTTTGCAGACCAAGTTACGAATATGCTTCCTGCCCAATCAGAAACAGAAAACTGTTACATCTTACGTATAAAATTACCCATTGTAATCACCTTCTCTGCCCCTCGCTCTGCTCCCCCTGCTAGGAACGTTTCAGCAGGACAGAGTATCCACTATGAGGATCTAACCACATGATTGCAGAGGGAACCCTGCCATGAATATGCCCATGCTCAGCTGCACAAAGTAGATAGTTTGTTGTTGTTGTTGTTTTTCCTACTTTTGCAGAAATATAATCCCTCAGGGTAGGTACAGAACAAATATTCACTTCTCACTCCAGTTTCTCACAAAGATCAAGCATTGTACAACAAAACAATAGCAAATAAGGAAGTCTTCCTCCTTTAGCAGCCCTACTAGCTCCTCCAGTAGTGGAAACTATTCCCATGAATAAGATCACAAGACAAGTCAAATGATACCAACTGCTGCACAAGGTTCAAATTTACAGCAGCAGTAGTGGAAAGTTTCAGAATCCACACTGCACATTCACTTTCTAGGGCAAAATCTTCTTCCCTTTAAAGCACTGTAAGAAGTCTACCAGGAGAGTCAGAGTGTGGAAAGGGCAGTGCTCAGAGGATAGAGGAAGAATGCTGCACTTACTAGGTTTGATATCCAAGTGCACAAGGCCAGAGTTGTGGATGTATTTTAGTCCCATGGAGACTTGTAACAAAATTTCTTTCAGCTTTGTTTCAGGGAAATACTGACCATGCTTTGCATTTTCCAGAAGCACATCTTGGAGACTCCCACCTAGAAGAAAACAGTCAGTCTGAGATTCGAAGACCTAATGGAACACTGTGTTCAGAGCAAGGAAATTAAGCTCCCAGCAGCAGATGTGATTAAAGAATGCAACATTTGACAACAGGGCAGATAAGTTGTGGCTCTCAGTGTTGATTGGCCTTTTTGCAGGACTAGAAAAATATAATTGCCTCTCTCCCATCATCTTTATTTCCACCACTTCTCCTTTAGTCTCAGCTTTTCAGCCACTAGAAAACATCTGCCCCCATGTTTAACTGGTACCTGCACCAGATTTGCAATTACTACTCTACACAGCCATCAACACTTATCATAGCTCCCAGCTTGAGGTAGCATTTGAGCAAGGAGAACTACGCACCAGCATTCACAGCTCCTCTGATAGCCAGAAGCATATTCCCCAGCATTTCCTAACCAAATGTGTCCAGAGCAAATCCATGTGAGTGTTCTACTCTGCCTGCAGCATGAGTAAACAGTTCAACCCATTGCTTAATTCCATTCCCCTAAGGCTGTTGAGCCCTTTCTCCTACCCAAGATGTTAACATAAGATACATTCATCTCAGCTGCACCCACCCAACATCTCAGCCTTTAAAACACTCCAGCCCTTACCGTTACAGTGTTCATTTTGTATAATCATGTGATCATCTTCTGCCCATGCTGAGTAGTAGCGCACAACATGGGGGTGGTGTCCAAGGACCGCATGAGCGTAAACCTCACGCAATGCCAGCTGCCTAGAGAAGCATGCACAGAAAAAGCATTGGTGACAGGATGTCATGGTACTGTGTGGGACCATACAATGAGTTTGATTTGCAGCCTGACTGGGGAAAGGGAAAGCTGAGATGTTTTGGACTCAGATTTTGGCAGATGGACTGACTCACAGCTGCTGAAGCAAAGCCTTAAAAATGGATATTCAGGAATACCTCAGCTTGTCAAGCAGCTGCCAATGCAGGCACCGCTGAACAAGTTTCCTATTAAAGTGGAAAAGGTACTTTCAAAGACATTGCTTCGACACATCAGCATGCAGAATAACACTAGGTGGTCAATACGGATGCAAATAGGTTGTGTGGAAGGCCAATACCACAAGTAAATAGTTTAATAGTTGTTTTAAAGACAGACTGGCTGCATGGGGTATGAGGATTCTGGGTAAGCTGCCATATCACTTTATAGTGCATGTGGCTTCTCCTCTCTGAGACACTTGTATTTATTTGCCCTAAAATGGTATCTTTCTTCACCCTCCCACCTCTTATTTAAACAGCAGCCAGTTTTCGCTCCCACCACTCTTCAGATACCTTTATATTCACACTCCCTCCTTCCCGATCACACCTCCCAAGAACACATCCATCATTTCAGCTAGCACACTCACTCATCTGAGGATCCTGCCAGAGGCCTCTTGGAGCGTTTGATGGCATAAACACATCCGTCAAGGCGCTTGATGCATTTGTAGACAGAACCAAATTCCCCTACACCAATCCTTTCCAGTTCCAGGAATTCCTTCTGGTAGCGGGAAACCATATTGCTGTCTTTCAGAGGACACCTCTAGAAGGTCATAAGTACAGCAGAGACAGCAGTATGAGTTGAAAGACTCAGATACACATCACATTTTTAGAGCTGTGAATCATTCATCCAAACACAAGACTCATTTTACTCCCTTTCCCATCCTGAACTCTCTCCACATGCATGCAGACTTTCAACTGGTATCTTCCACTTCAAGATTTTTGTAATCTTCTGGGCACCTAACAAAGGCTGCCTTCATCCAGCTCAGTCAAGATTTATTTATTCTAATCATAGGGCTAGAAAATGCAGCTAAGGACTAAAGAAACAGTTTAGTTGGCTGTATGTGGCTTGCATTACTACCATCATATCCCTTCTCTTGGCAGCTCAGTCCGGTTCCTGCACCCACAACAAATGAAGTAAAACAAGGAAGAACTGCAGAAAGAGTATTTGCCTTCTGCTCAGCTACTGCAGACTTGAGAAGACTTGTTACCAGACTTGATACATGGAAGTCCAGCACTTCTGTATCCATCACTCACGTTCTCAGCTTGAGTTTAAATGAGAGCTATGGACTATTTGGAGCTAAGGAGAAATTGATGCTACCCGAGCTACATAAAACCTGCTTTATGCTGGCAGTCAAAGTCACCTACAGCAAGCACATCATGCACCAGCTGAGGATCTCATTGGCTCTGAAGCAACAGCTGTTGACTAACTGTACTTCAGCAGGTCTAAGTGTTTGTATTCCTAGCTATTTCCTCACCAAGAGCCACATCTGTACCAAGGGATAAAAGCCTGCAGAGCAGCTGGAACATTATTGTTACAGTAACGGTCATCAGAGAAATAGAAGGTGCTGGTACTGCTTGTAGAGTGATGTCTACCAGCAGGAGAGAGAAGGAAAAAAAGTAGTGGTGCATGAAGGGAACAAGAAACTGGACTATGTGATTTCCCTTTATCCCTCTACATCCCTTACAGGGACAAGGTTTCCTGTTGCACATGACTTTCCACAAAAACCACTGCTGTGATTCCTGCTAGACTGCAATATGACCTTAAAGGAAGGATTTGGTCCCCCAGTCAGAAAGATGTGGCCCACGTGAAACAGCAGCTCTTCACAACAGGCCAAATTTTGTAAGACAGCTAAATATTAGCTCAGGAAATAAAAATAGCTTCTAGTAACAATTTTGTTTCAGTTATGGTTGAAATGAACGCAGGAATAATGTTTCAGTAAGACAAAAATTGAGGCTTTCTTCCAAAGAACCAGTCCCAAATGCCACATGCTTGAAAAGCTACAGCTGTGTATTATTACACCTGCTACGGGTTTTCTGCAATACCAGTTTTCTCGACTAGAGGGCATCATTATTCTTCAAGTGAGCCTAGGTATTTCAGTTACAGTGAACAAAACATACAAGAAATACCTGGTTAAAAGTGCTGCTCAGGAAAACTGAGATTTTTACCTCACCTGAATACAGATCTGATTTGCACTTGACTTCCTTTCCAGAAGCCAGCAAGGATGAGAAGTGGAGAAGTAAGGATAGCAGGACCCAGCTCTGCCAGCTGGCCAAGGGCACACTCAATCTTGCTCCTTGCCCCATTTGGCGAGCCAGCACACACTGCCACAGAGGTTTTCCAGCAAATTTTGGTTTTGTGCTTTAAGACTGTGCCTGCTGGACCATGGATGCAGGAAATGTATAGTGAAGTCTTCAAAATACACAGACAGCCCAGTTGAATAAGAAAGCCCTTGGTGGGGTGGGCAAGAAGTCCAAATACTTTTTCACATCTCTCCTGACCAGAAGGAGAGCAAAGGAAATCAGCCAGGAGATGCTCAACTAGGGTTTTCCAAGCTCATCTTCCAGCATCACCACAGCTTCAGTGGAGAGCCAAAGTAACAATCACAGCTGGCCTCATTACAGCTAAATTCATGCACTGGTCAGAGTGGAATTTTCAGTTGATAAAAACTTGCTATGTCAAGTCTGAAAAACCAAGGTATACAAGGCCATGAATCTAGGTAGCTCTGCATTTACTGATATTACCACTTAAGTCACAGTGGGAGCCAGGCTGTCCTCAGATCTGCTGGTCTCACAGCAGAGTCCCTTCTCTGTACCTCAGCTTTCTTACAAAAGAAACTTACTTTCTTACTGAAACACTGCTTGGGACATTCTAAAGTCAGATAAGTGAAGAGGATACTTCTAACACGACCTACAGCAAAAAGACATTTACCTACTGAGGGACATTCAAGAATTTACTGCCTCATTTCAGGATTTTGCCATTGCACTACTGCAACTGAAGTTCAGCCTTCAGTACTCATCCACATCAGAATCATTCAGATATTTTTTTTTGTGGTACAGGTCTATACATTATTTGCAATGTAGAAACTGTGTTATATTCCCATCCAATGTTGTTCAGTACACTGATTCATAGCTACAGCAATACAGCTCCTTCAAACCACATAGGTACAGTCACTATTTAGAGTAATTCAATAATATACAAATACAGTAATTACTCCCTGCCCCCCAAGGAGCCCAAACCATTAAATGACCTATTGACCAAAACAGATGAGTTTTAGAGTTACTTGTGTAAGTTTCAGATCTGCTTTGGCACAAGCTTCCTTGGGGAACCATTGCCAAGTTTGCTATTTCAAATCTTAACATCAGACATTCAGCTCAGAATGATTCTATTACAAGTACCATCCTCTGTCACACAGTAGTTTAAACCCCAATGGTTGAGTAAGTTTCACCAAGCACTAAGACTTGGTAAGCATCTTATGATCATATTGAGGGGGGATTATGCAGAGGCACTCACCTGGGTGGGTAGCTCCTGTTTTACCTGGCCTCTTAGATCAGGATTCCTTCTGTAACAGAAGTTCAGGAAAGTCTACATGTATCACTGATTATATATTACTGAAGTGAGTAATTCATTGCTAGCAAATAAGCCTGAGTACTAAAAATGTATCCTTCATTACTAGTCTTGTTGAAACTAACCCCTTCCCACCTGTTATTTAAGAGCAGTTCACTTACATCTCTCTGGCTTTCCGCTTGCCATTGGGAAGAAAGAGCATTTGTCGGTATGACTCTGGTGTAAAGGGATTAATGTTGACAAGAGAAGCTTGAGTAGAGTCATCCAAGTCAGCACCAGGAGTAAATCTCAGATGTCTGAAGCCTTTGGGTGGGACCTTTGCCCCAGGTGAAGGAAAAGCTGTCTTTGATAACAGGCTCTATATTAAGGGAAGAAAGAGCAGTAGATGAGCCAGCAAGATACCTTTGTTGCCACAAAGTCAGAATAAAATCAGTGCTGTCCTGCAAATCAAAGGAAACTGATCCCTTTCTCAGAGTAGTTGAATCACTAAAGCCCTAAACACCAAGGCCTAAATTTTCTTCTCCTTTCATAACATGTTGAGTTCTTCACTAAACCTTTTCAGACTGTATGCTGCTCTCTAGGCTGCAGAGCCATTTCTGCAAGCTCAAAAGGAACCAACTGTTCACCTTCCCCTCCTACAGAGCCACAGAAATTGCACCATAGTTGTGTTCTGTCAAGCCTGGACTGTTGCATCAGTTTGGTCAGGACAGGTTTGTCAGGAAAGTGAGATGGGCACCACCCAAGTTCCCTTCCAGTTCCTCAGTGGTGAGCAGCATCACTATGGGGAAGTTACTAGAAATATTTAGGTATGGCTGCTGGCAAGGTGGCCAGAAAACTGTTTTCCTTGGAAAGAGAAACTCCACTTTCAGAACTTCTGAATTTTAATTTACCTTTCTGCAAAAGACTGGCAACTAAGGTTTCAGTCTCCCTGTCTAAAACCTTAGCTTAAAGAAGCACCCAGCCTTGATCCAGGAATGGAAAGGTCTACTTGATTTTCACAATTATGTAACCCCTTTATCACCACCAGCTTTTTTGACATAAGTCTCATGATTCAATTTGGTTTTAACTTGTTTCTAAAGGTGCTCTTATTACATCTCTTCCTTCTAGATAAAATGCTCTTATAAGTAGTCTTTTAACCAAGAACACTCCACCATGAAGATCATACATGTTTTGGTCCTACAGAATGGCTTCATGAGCAAAGATATGGCTCCAGATCATAACTGGAACTCCTTCCCCCCTTTCCCTGGTGTTTGACTGGAAAAACAAAACAAACAAACAAACAAAAAGCTTTACACAGTAGAGTGCATCCACCTACTGGCATGGCACTCAGGGATATGGTTACTTCTGGGACATGCCTCTATTTCAACACCCTATTGACAATTTGTAGCCACTGAGTTACTGTAACCCTGAAGTTCCTCTCAATCACTTTCTCAGGGTCCAACCTATACACCCATGCTCTTGTTGGAAAAGCTCTGCATATGGATGCATTAAAAGCAGTACTACAGTACACAGCCAAGTACTACTTACCCAGCAATCTGAATCTCTGTAGGCTTGTGGCTATGTTCTAGTTTAGGCACAAATTGAGAAAGGAATATAAAATACCATTGCAGCCTGCTGTTGCATGCATGCAGTCACCAACTGCTCTACTAGGGCTCTATTTCAGTATCAGACAGACACGTCTCCAGTAGCATCATCTGAGAGTAGCTGCTAACACTCACTGTAAAACAAGGCAGCTACCATAATTAGCTGTAGCAGTTCTGAGGACTAAGTTCATAAAATGTAATCATCTGCCTACTCTGCCATGCAATCTACCTAGGGCCTCAGTGCTGCTCTGTGTGCAGATGTGGCTCTGCTCTTACTCTTTTTCTTTCAAACATTCCATGATCAACACTGCCAGCTGCCTCTGCAGATTTAGGCCCTTTAGAGCCTGTCTTTTGCAGTATACCGAGAAAAAAAGGTATCTCTCCCAGAACACAAACAAATGAATCCTGCTGATTCGGTGCAATTGCTGTTAAGATGCTACAAGCATGTCTTAAAGCATCCAGCCAACAGTGGTGCTGAATGCAGGAGCACACACTGAAAGCACTCAGCATTACCAGCAGTGCATCTGGTCTGGGAGGCAAATGCTAGGCCTCTCACCTATTTTAGTGTGAGATTCAGGAAGATTTCTTAAAGGACTATTGCAGGAAATTGTTGAAGCAAGACCCTTTGGAGTCACTTCTCCCTTAGAAGAGGCAGAGCAGTACTCTGAGTCTATATGGCTGCATAGTTACATGTGGTCTTAGGGCCAGCCTCTACCCACATAATCAGGTGCCTGGAGGGAGACAACCCAAAATCCTTAGATGGCTAGAATTCAAACTGTAGCTCAGAAGTACTAAAGGAATTGATCATGTGTGCTACTTCAGCAAAGGCCAATCTGACTTTCAGCAGAGTAGGAACACTGTAAGGCCTGTAAGAGCTACATGGCATTGCAAATCTTGAATGCTAGAAGCCAGTGCATGCAACAGAAACACAGGAACATCTAGGAACACAGAAAGTGGCTTTGATTCGGCAATCATTCTTACAGAAGACTGCATCAGTTGTATTCTATTTCATACAAGAAGTTTCAAAGAAAATAGGGGGCTGGGAACATTCTCTAAAGAGGCCAGACCTGTAGTTAAATTACACATGAGAAGAGTGGTACAGAGGAAGACAGGTAGATCTTCCTTCACAAGCACACGTTGATTTGTTGCTGTGAACAAAGCTCTGCCTTCCCCAGATCCCCTGAACAGCTCATTTCCATGCACACAGAAGCAGCATCAATGATCAACAAGCTGATGGGAAAGGTTCCAGGTCCACCAGACAGATTACACCCCAGCAACAGCATCATTTCCAACTTCCTCATCAAGAGAAAACCCACTTGTATCCAAAAATGGGCTGAACAGAACAGACAGTGAGGGCAGCTGCTTGCCTCCAAGTTGCCCCTATGTAACTAGCACCTCAAAGATATAGTCATCCTTCTGGGAGCACTGTGCACACTGCCTACAGAAATGCTGCATGTGTCTGGCCCATTACACAGAGCAGGAGGGAGACAACAGCCAAGGCAAATGGCTGGTTTTTTTTTTATGGTTTTTTTTTTTTTAAACACAGGCTGAATCAGTACCAATTAATTAATTTCAACAACAATTTGGAAAGTGTCAAGGAACCTGCTCCCACACACAGGTTTCTATTCACACTTACAAAATAATCAGCTAAAGAGCCTGTGGGCCCAGTTTCTAGTGGAAGAGTAGAAAGCCAACGAGGATTTATACAAAAAAAAAAACCTACTTCCCACAGAACTAGCAGCAGTTTTCCTATATTACACATACAGCAGTGCCCCTGTGATACCACAGCCCCTGCCAGCCCAGGCACAGAAATGCACACCGGTACCTTGGGAGTGTGTGGGGTGTCACAGAGCTGCAGCTTCTTCCAAGTGATGTGCAGCGGTGTCTCTGCATTGCCACGAGTCCTGCTCACACCTGGGGAGGATTTCAGGGTAGGGCTCATCCAGGATTTAGTCCTGCTCAGGAAAATCTCACTGAGCTTCCTGTGAGGAGTTGCAGGGAGAGGACTGTTCCACTTCTGGAAGTCAGAGCTCTTGACTGGGCTGGAACTCAGTGTGTCCTCCTCGTTAATGCTTCTGTCTTCACCCTCTTCTCCGCAGTTAGAAAAATCCAGCCTCTGAATGAAGTCATTGTTGTTCTCCCAGTCATCCATTTCACCATATGAAATAGAGCTGATAGAATGGAGCCTAGCCTGCCTGGTAGAGGGAGAAAAGCAGGAGAGAAAGACAGCATTACTTACATAGGCAGTGTAGCTGCCCCTTTCCTCACCTAGACCAACTTAACATGCTTGCTCCCTGTGCCAATTTCCCTTGCCCTTTATGCACAGAGGCATAGAGCACACAAAGCTGTCATTTAATTGCACTGATAAAGGAATATCCCCAAATCCTCACATATAACCCTATCCAGCTACCTGTCACATAACTATAACAGATAGGGCTTTCACTTTGTTTAAGTCAGATACAGCTCAGAAGTAACTGCCTTTCCCAGTGAGCCTCAAGGGGAACCTCACCCACTGCTCCATCACAACGACTAAATAACCAGATCCCCCAGAACAAGGCACTGCAGCACTCCCTTCACCTTTCTCACTCTTAATCTGTTCAACCACAAAATATCCTTCCCTCTACATACATCTGTAAAAGCAGAGAGAACCCCAAGAAGCCACCAGCCACCCTACAACTAGCCCCTCTCCCACCCCAGCACATTTATAACCACCCCACACCTCAGGATCATCACTAATGGGAAGCAGCTGGAGCTCAGCAGCACCTGTGCATGCCTGCCTGTGCTGCTGGTTGGGGTTTTGCTATGGACCTGAATGCTGTGCCTGCAGCGAGCTCTGCTCTGAGTCATCCCTTTGCTTCTGCACTCTCTTCTCTCCTTCAGCTTTGTGGGGAGGTGATGTTTGCTGACAGCCAGGCTGCTTTGTCTTAATCCCACCGGAGATGGAGCCTCTGTGGGCTTTGCTTACATAAATGCTGGATCTGCTGGGGATGGGTCCAGCGCTTCCTCTTTTTTAGGTCTGAATTTAACATCTTGCGTTTAGATGTGTGTTAGGTTGGGAAGCATTACAGTCAGCACGGGGAGGTTAGCAGCCTAATTTTTAACCTGCTAGACTTTGTGAGGGGGAATACACAGGCTTGTATGTGGGTCCCATGTATGTGCCCTGGGAGAGGAGGGGATGGCTGTGCCAATGCCAATGGCACGTGCAGGTCATCCAATACTGCTCAGTGGGTAAAGGACAAAGCCTCTGTGTAAAGCTCATCACTTGCCACCTCTGTGAGCCTGTGCTTTGAAGAAGAACCAGAATGAGCTTTAATGAACTGGGAATGAGGTCACAGAAGCCTTTTGGCATCAGGGAGAGCTGCTGAAAGGCCACGCAGAAGTTGGAAGTGATCACAGCCCAGAAGAGATGGGGATTTGTTAGCATAGGCACGTGCTTCCCAGTGCACAGGTTGAGGAGGGTTCCCACCAGAAAACAAAGGGACAAATCAAGCTGAGGTCGGCCTGCCCTTCTACCTGGCCTATTAGTCAGAATTGAGGGCATTCAGGTGTTTGAAGCTGCCCTAAGGCTGTGGCAGGCCGTTCACTTGCTGTGAGGAAGACATGCCTCTTGGATCTAGAGTTCTTCATACAGTGGGTGTTGTACCCACTGCCCTTTACAAACCTTTTATTTTATTTTTTTGTATTTTTGCATTTTGTTATCGCCAGGGGCTATGGGAAGCAATTGCCCCAAGAAGGAATATCAACGTGAGTGTGAGGAAGGCTTATTTCACATCTAACTAAAATCCACTGGTTTTGCTTCTTATTTATCCTGGAGGACTGCTCAAAGATACAGAGACCATGTTCCTGGTTCATGTTCTATGGCGTCACGGTCAAAGTGGGGAGATTTAGGTTGGATATAAAGAAGTCTTTTACAGTGAGGGTAGTGAGGCACTGGAACGGGTTGCCTAGTGATGTTAATGCTCTGTCCCTGGAGACCTTCAGGGCAAGGCTGAATAAGGCCCTGGGCAACCTGACATAGCTGTGGTGTCCCTGTTCATTGCAGGGGAGTTGGACCAGATGGCCTGTAAAGGTTCTTTCCAACTCTAAGAATTCTATGATTCTATGATTCTTAGAGCTTCATCAGAAGAAGGCTTTTTCCTCCTCGCGTGGCCACATTCCTAGAGATGGAGATCTTTTAATTTTGGTGAAGTACAAAAGCGGTGGGCCTTTGCTTTTAAACTCTGCACAGAGAGGGAAACGAGCTGTCATCAGCAACATGCAGACAAACATGCCTCAAAGCACAGCTTGGTGCTGCCCATGTGGTGAGAGCAACGTGTGCAGGTATAAGCAGAATTTGGCTTTTCTTTAAAACACTTCATACACCACCAAAGCACTGTGCTTGGCTTTTTTCTTTGTCCATCATCTGTTGCAGATACCTCTGTCTGCCAACCACCACCCACAGCCGCTCACAGCTCTGCTAGGTGACTTTGCTGTGCTTGTGCTGGTACTGAGAACGGACACGGACGTCACAGAAAAAGAAATGCTGGTGGCACTGCATCATGAGTTCCTTAATGGAGTACTGAGCGCTCGGAGCTGCTCAGCAGGCAAAAAGTTGGGCAGTTAAAGTCTTTATGGCAATGCTTTCCCTTTAATTGTGGCCTGCATAATTGGGTAATCCAATTAATCAGAAACTCCCAGGGAAATGGGCTAAGCTTAATGGTGGTAGCATAGCGAGGGTGGTAATTACACTGAGACTGGCTGCTGCCGGTGCCTTGGGTGTGTTGGTGTCCCTGTGTTTCTGTCTTGAGCTGAACTCAGAGAACCACAGATCGGCTTGGCTTGGAAGGGACCTTAAAGCCCACCCAGCGAATCAGGCTGCCCGTGGCCTGGCTTCGAACATCTCCAGGGATGGGGCATGCACAGCTGCTTCTGCCTGTTCCTCCACAACACGTTTCATAGCACATACATACACGTACACGTACATATCTCAGTGTCGCCAGCCCCCAGCTGTCCTACGCTCCCCAGAGATCGGGACCTTCGTGAGGAGAGCCCGTCCGGCCGCACGGAGCGCCGCCTCCCCCCTCCGATAAGCCCCTCCCGTCCCCTGTGGGCGCGTCCCGCAGCGCCCCGCCCCGTAGCCGCCTCCCGCCGGCGGCCGGCGCTGCTCGGCTGGGCTCTGCGCGGCCATGGTGGAGCGGGCGGACGAGGCGCCGCTGCTCTTCTGGGCCGAGGGCCCGGCTGTATCCGCGCCGCCACCCGCGGCCGAGGCCGGCGGCGTCGGCGGGCGGCGGCTCGGTGGCGGCTGGAGCGCCGCGCCGTGGGTCTGCGAGGAGGAAGAGGAGGAGGCGGAGGCGGCGGGGCCGCCGCGGGCGGAGGCGGAGGAGGACCAGATCGTGGCCGTCTTCGTGGTCACCTTCGACCCCCGCACGGGTGAGCGCGGGCGGGCGCGGCGGGTCGGTGGCGGCCCGGAGCATCTCCGGTGGCCGTGGCGCTGCCGGGGGCTCTGCCGGCGGAGCCGCGCCGCCCTCGCGCGTCCGTAAGTACGGGCGGCTGCGTGGGGATGCGCGGCCGGTGGCTGTGCCCGACGGCGGTCCTGGGGTGTTGGCAGGAGTGGGGCACGGCCGGGGCCAGTAGGAAGTTTGGGAGCAGCGTGGGAAGCACAGCAACGCACCCACAGCCCGGCATGGAAACACGGTCCTCTTTTTTTTTTTTTTCTTTCTTTCCCTGTCGACGGACGCTTAAGAAATTCCTAGCAAAATAATTCTGATGTAAAGCATGTTGGTTTGTTTTGGTTTTGTGTTGTTTTGTTGATGGAGGGGCTGAGATCAGAGGAGGCCCTGAAAGTGAATGCTGACCCTGCCCGGAGTTGCAGCCCACAGAAGCAATGTGGAGAATGGAGCCCCAGGATGCTGTCGGACCACACGCTGCCAACCTGTGACTGCTGTGCCCTGGGACACTCGAGGGTTCTCAAAACATCACCCATTTTGTGCTGCCACAGGGAGAATCTAGAGGTCACAAGCTTGGGATTCAGCAAAACCCCTGAACGAGGTTGGCTGTTGCCTTTCATACTGGAGATGGGGAGGGAGGTGTTTCCCATAAGTACCCAAAACACAGCAGAGTGTGGATGGTGGCAGCAGCTTTCTCTCAATCTGACAGCATATGCCTTCTATGAATTGGGGAGGTTTCCTGGTTGGCAGAAAGCTTGACTTTCTCAGGAGTTTGTCTGGGCCAGCTGTTGCTTTGAACGGAGTCCAGGGAGAGTTGGGCAACAGCTCTTCTCACATCTGATGTGCAGTTTGTGTGGTATCATCTGCCCAGGAACAGGCTGCTGTGTCCACTGAGGGTCGGTGTGCTGCTGCCACATAGTGCTGGTGCTGAACACAAGGAGTACCAGGTGAGGAGCATACTGAGATGTCAGCTTCACAGGCAAACTGACCCACGGAGGATGGAAACCCAGAACAAAACAAAACTGCAGTGAGAGGAGCTTGCTGGCATTGGAAAGACAAATTTCTGGTCAACCATGTCAGGTTGTGCAACCATGTCACTGTAATGGGCATAAGGGTGCCTGGTCCCTGCATGTGACTTGAAGGAGATCATCCATACTGTGTCTGAAACCAGGCTGATGCTGATTAGGAAAAGCACAGCAGCCCTCCTGTGGAAGCCTGCTCAGGCACATGAAAGGCAGAACTCTTGGTAACGTCTGCTCGAATACTGGTGAGCAGTAGCATGAGGGATCTTTTCCTGTAGAAGGAACATGTGGTGACTGCACTAACAAAGGCTCTAGCAGTTTCCCTGCTAAATTTGAAAGTGCTCAAGGACCACAAGCTTGGTATTTCTGGCAATTGCATGTCCTGGGTTCACAGGGGTAGGTTATGGGGTTGCCAATTCACTAATATGGTTCCAATGTCCCTGGGACTTTTTGTGTGCTGAACCCAGAAGTCAGAGGCAGCCTCTAACCCAGCAGTGCTCTCCCCATTTCCAGCACAGTGAACCTGTGGGACCTGACAGAGACCTCCTCACGGCTATTAAAAGGAGAGCAGAATGGTGGCAGGCCAGCAGCCAACCGTGCTGCCTTCTCTTTGCTCCCTGCCCTGTAGCAGCCCTCTCCTTAAGGGAGTAAAGAGTTGAGAATATTCTGACACTTGAAAAAGTGTGAGCACCTCGTCTGTGCCAACACATCCCCGCAAAGACTGCAGTCAAAAGGTGCTTCTGTGAGGCTGCTGAACTTCCCAGTGCCTTTGTTCTCTGGGACAGACAAGATTACCTTGGGCAGCTGCTGAGACATATCCGGTAGGTGTGACCTACTTGGCATTAGGCTCCACATGCTCTCCTACACTCATACCTGCCTTGGGTAGGTATGGAAAAGAAACAGGACAATACATTTTGCTTTAAAAAAATAAAAAAAAGTGAAGTGAATCCAATGCTACTTTCACTTTTCTGGAATACTGGAAAAGAAGCTGAATCTTCTTAGCCCTCTTTCTGTGATGGAGATAATAGTCAACTTTGTGGAGTTCCTTCACAGCCTGTTGGCTTAGTGGGTGATAGGAGTAATGGGAAACATAAGGGAGAAGTGAGAGAAGGAATCAGTTGCCCACCAGAAAGCATGTAAATGTTCTGGTTTTCTGTTCCACTTTTCTTCCACGTGGGAAACTGAGCCGTAACACAGTGAGATCTCACCTGGTGTAGCTCCTGTCCCAGTACAACACAGAAGCAGTGCAAGGACCAGCACCCTGAAGACCTTGGGAAACATCTACTGGCAAGGACGGCCAGGTGGTGACTTTACTGCAGCCATCAGGTGCTGGTGTCATTGGTGAGAGGGAAGAAAAGAAGAGCAGAATTGGAAGAACATCCTTAACTTTGCATGCCAGCAACTGACAATGCTGTTTCTGACCGACCTGGTGCTGGGAGAGCTCCCACAAGATTTCCAGATTTGTCTCCTGCCAAAGCCTCTCTCAAGTTCAGATCTCACTTGGAAAGTTTCCTGCACGCACGAGAGCTGCCGTATGCAGAGGAAGGCAAATGCTTCCTGTTTTTCTACAGCATGGCTGTCCTCCCTCCTCCTGTTTCTCATGCAGGCTGGCAGTTGCCGCCGCGTCCTTTGTTTGCTCTGTTTCACCAGACTGACTTCGAGTCTTTTTATCTCCGCCTTGGCTCTCCGGCTGCCACGTCGCCTGTACGTTCATAGGGCACGGCGGTGTGAGGAACTGCCAGGAGTGCAGGTGTGGGCTGTTGATGTCAGCCTGTAGCTACAGAGCCCAGGGTAAATAGCTATGTGACATGCAGTAGGTCTTGTGGGTACGCAGCAGATAAGAATCTGCTCAAGATGCCTTTTCCTTCCTTAGCGTTGCAGCGCACAGGTTGTCTGAGCTGTGTCCACACCAACATCTCCATACCTGGCAGACAGCAGAGCTCCTGATAAACAAAACAAAGTTACTTTCCTTTGCTCTGTGGTGCTCTCTTGCTTGTTGATACATTAATATAGAGCTGATGACCGACGCGTGATTCTCTGTGGTGCAAGCCTTAAAAGAGGATCTAGCTGTAACCACAACCTTGTGGTTAGGAGGCAATAGTCATTCCCTTACTCTGTCAAGGAAGGGTCCTGTGCCTTTAAAAAAACAAAACCCCCACAGAACAAAAGCCAACATCTATATATAATATGCAAAACCTACAGGGGACCATGCAGTGGCATGATGTCACCGCTTCCCTCTGCCAGCCTTTCACTCTTGTTAAAGGCAAAGGTGCGTTGTGGCGGAGCATGGGATGACACAAGCTGCGTGGCTCAGCCCATTGGGGAGCTGTGTGCCTGTGGGCAGGCAGAGCCAGGGTACCACATCTCTCCTGGTGCCACGCTGTTGTTTTTTGAAGTCCCAGGCAGGGCTGGGGGAGGTCTGCTAAATACAATATCCATGGGGAGAAAAAATAGCCTATTTAAATGTCAACAGCTCAACTGAATGTGAATTTGCATGCGTGTACTTAAGCAGTATGAGTAATAACACAGCAGACAGGTCTCAGAGATATTTAAATCACAGGCCTCTATTTCGAACAGCCTTGGCTAAGTGTAGAGCCCTGCCAAATGTATGCAGTGTCTACGTGGGGGGATGCTTGTCCCCACGAGTGCCTGTGCCATTGCTTTAAGCAAGTATCCTTTGTTTTTTAAAACTAAATTGCATTATTTCAAATTCACATTTCAACTACTGGCAGAACCTAGAGCGCATGTTGTTGCAGTAGGAGTGTCCAGGTGAACAAGGTAGGCTCTGAAGGGCTGTAATGGGAAAGCCTAAGAAGGGCCCATTTTTAGTCATGGGCAATAACATGGCAAGGCAGGTCTTGGTCTGCTCCAGGGACCTGTTACAAATTCTCTGATACCATCTGTTCTAGGACTGGGCTCTTCAGGTGGCCCTTTCCACCGAACAACTGCATGCCATCTGGCTGGGTTGCCGGCTGACATCAGTGTGATAATCTTTATCTAACGTGTAACCTGTGTGCTTTTTTTTGTTTGGTTACTGTTGCATGTACAAACATGCAGTGCCTGGATCTCCTCCTACCCTTAAAAATAAATAAATAAATTCTAGGGAGTAGTGATGATCAGGATGCTGGCTTAGGTAGGGGCTCCTCTTTCAGCAGTCCTATCCTGCATAGCCACAAGAAGATACTGCTGTTATGATCTATCACATAAACTCATCCTATGGAGCAGCAGTCTACACATAGGGTTCTTTCTGTATCCATATTACAGCTTATTGACTATCAGAGTACCTAGTGAGGTAGAGTGGTAGCTGCTCTGCGACAAAGCATGTGAAGGATAAACACTCAAAATAGCACTAAGTACCAAAACAGTTCTTTAGTACCTGGGTGTTGTGCTGCAAGAAGTGAAGTTTGCAAGAGATACAGTAGAGTATTGCAGCCTCTGTCCAGGACAGAGGGAGTTCTGGAGCAGTGTTATGTCAGAATTACCAGCATAGATCTGATGTAAAAGCAGCAGCTGGCTATTGCTGGTGTTGACCTTTCACTAATGAGCACCGTGTCTGCATTCACCCAAATAAATGTGCTTATTTTCAGGCAACATGGTGGAGTGGTGTTTACCTCAAGATATTGATTTGGAAGGTGTGGAATTCAAATCCATGGCAAGTGGGTCCCACAAAATCCAGTCAGACTTCATGTGAGTATTCCTGAGCTGGGTTACTTCTTCCTTCTCTTGGCTCTACATCTGCATCACCATCCTTAACTCACAACGTGCAAGAAAAACACCACCTATGAAGTTAAATTCCTGCACTGCACTGCTGCTGACCTGTGCTGCACTAAGCCAGATACTGTTCAGATATACTCAATATTGTATCCAGTACCAGCTGGCTGTATGGGATCTGCTGTGTGACAGCTGTGGCTGTGGAGGTCAGCCAGCTTCTCATGGGTGTGCAGTGTTAATGCTTATTGGGCAAATCATGCTGCACTGCAAGTGTATGTCAGCAGAGACCTATGGTGAAGGAGAGAAAATGGCAGAAGTAAAATAGGAAGAAGTTTGCGGGATCAGAACTTAGAAATTCTATGGTTCTTAATTCTGTCAGCACTTTAGGATCCTTTAACTGTGATAAACAGTCCACAGTCACTTTCTTCACCCCTGGTTCTTTCCTACAGTGGAAAGACTGATGGCTAGTTCTGCATTCTCACGCTTTTACCAGCCCACTGTTGCAATGCAGCAATGTTTTGCAATGAATTGCAGTTATTGTTCCTTGTGGTCAGAAGTAACTGTTACTTTCTCAAAGGCACGTAGATTTGCACTCAGCTGGAGTAATGCTTCCACATGCTGGCACCCAAAATATGACGAAGTACCTAGACTCTGTTCACAGCTTCATGCATTCCAGGCTCTTCCTAAGAACAGTACTGTGCCGATTTGGTCCTGCATCCCCTATTGGTCTTTCAAGTTCTTTCCCTCCTTGCTGCCATGTTATGATGTGGTTGGTAGGGTCCTGGTAGTAGCAGCACTAGAATCTCTACCCTTCCATGGTCCAGTCCTGTTGAGGGCCAGCTCTCAATCCTTTAGATAGCAGAGTGAGATCTCAGGAGTTTTCTTAAAGAAGGAACTGTGTTCCAAAAATCAGTATTTTTGCTGGTAGGATATTTTTCTTTCATTCTCTTCTCTTCTCTTAACATTAACTCTTCTGTGAAATGTTTGTCCTCAGTTATTTCCGGAAAGGGCTCTGTTTTGGCCTGGCCTGCTTTGCCAACATGCCTGTGGAGAGTGAGTTAGAGCGTGGTGCCCGTATGAAGTCTGTGGGGATTCTGTCTCCTTCTTACACCCTGCTTTATAGGTACATGCACTTCCTGGAGAACCAGGTCAGGTAAGTTTCCTTGGGGATGGAACTGGCTGCTCCCCACCTGGGAAAGGTAACATTGCCTTTGGAGAGCAGTCTTAGATGTGTGAGAACTAGAGTGGAATGCTGAGTTATAACTTCGCTGAATGTCTGGTTCACCAGAGAGGGGGTACAATTCACAATGGAGAAGGGATGAAGGAACTGATTTAGCAGCAGTCTTTTCACTGCTAGCAGGCTATCAAATGCTATCCAAACCCTACTTCTTCTGAAGCACTGTGGGGATGTAACTGTTACGGGAAAGGACAAGAAGTTAGTGTCCTCTTGTTGAGAGGACGAGTTTCTCTCTTGTCCTTCTGAAAACTATTTTACTGAGAGCTCACAAGAGGCTTCTAAGCCTGTCATTGTGATTCTGGCTCTGTGCTTGCCTCAGCTGTGTTCAGTGAGCTGGTCAGTGGGTCAGGCAAATGGGTTTGGTAGAAAAGAAAGCTGATTCTACCTGAGCATGTTTTGGAAGAGGATCAGTCCTACACATAAATCAGTCCTATACTATAAATACATAAAGTTCACCGTCTGCTTCAATCCTGCTTGTTCATTGCACAGAAAGCTGGTGTTATTCCTCATGCACAGACTGCCCTTCTAGATTGTCTGTGCAACTGAGGCACCCGGGGCTACTCTGCTACTTCCAAAAGCACCGGCTTGGGGCAAGGCATTGAATAAATAGAGTTTGGAGGCACTATAGATCTCTTTCGTTTCTCTTCCAGACACCAGCTGGAGATGCCAGGGCACTACTCCCATCTAGAGGCATTCTATGATGACAAGAAAGGTGTTCTCCCTGATAGCAAGGGCACCACCACCTCCCAGCAGCCGGTCCACTGGTTGCCGTCCATCCACAGATACATGTATCCTGAGATGAAGGTGAGGCAGGTGCTCTGAGGCTTGTGGGAACGTGCACTGTGCTGCTGCTCCTTACTGGTGTCTTATGTATTTATCTTATCTTTATGTAAGAAGTCACTCCAGCACTTCGCAGGCTGCTTTAGATGAGACTGACTTGGGCTATTACAAGCCGCAGTTCTCTGTCATTGCCATGTGCTGGTCTTGCTCCCACATTTAGACTTAGCATCTGTGCATGTGTCCCAGTGTCACCTCTAAGCTGTTCTCTTCCCTTTCCCTCCACCTGCAGATCACACACCCTGCTGGCTGTATGTCTCAGTTCATCAAATTCTTTGGTGAGCAGATTCTTGTCCTCTGGAAGTTTGCCCTGCTGCGCAAGCGCATATTGATATTTTCACCACCCCCAGTTGGAGTTGTTTGCTATAGAGGTATGTTTCCAGGGACACCACAGAGCTATACAGTAGGCTAAAGAGCTGCCAAATTGCCTGTGGGTACTGAGAGGAGAGACGTCACGCAGGTCTTAAAAATCCATCACAGCCATTCTTTGTGGGGGATAAAGTTTGCTTTGAATGTATCTATTTATTTTTTTTTTTTTACAAAACACTTTTCTTCAAGTCTTTGGGCTAAGGGCATACCTGGCATTTTGAAACACTGGAAAATAAGACTGCCGAATGAATTTGTGGAATCTGGAACATGGGATTCTGGTGGGAGAACTGATTATTTCCTATCCAAAAAGTATGTTCCCACTTGAAATTTTCTGGTGTCCAGGGGCGTTTCAAAGCTCTAACCACTGTTTACATAAGAGCATGTGGGAGAACTGAGTAAGCAGGGTTCATAATGCCCTTGCAGGGAGTACATCTTAGCACGCACTTCTCTCATCTGCAGTGTACTGCTGCTGTTGCCTTGCCAACGTTTCTCTACCTGGTCTTGGAGGAACTGTCCCAGAATCCAAACCATTCTTCTATGTGAATGTCGCAGACATAGAAATGCTGGAGACAGAAGTATCGTATGTGGCCTGTAAGTATGATGGATTTGGCAGACCTTTTCTTAATTTCAAGCTGCAAAATATCCAGAGGTTCCAAGCTGTGGATTAAAACTGTTGAGAGATAAGGCATGCTAGGATTAACTATCTACAAAAGCAGGAGAGAGCAGTTGGTCTGCAGGGAAAGCAATATGCTGTTTTGAAAAATCCCATCTGATTTTGGCAGGTACAACAGAAAAGATCTTTGAGGAGAAACGGGATCTCTATGACGTCTATGTAGACAACCAGAATGTGAAAACACATCACGAGCATCTGCAACCACTCCTGAAAATTAACAGTGCTGACAAGGAGAAATACCGACGGCTTAATGACCAGAGGTAATAACAGAGATCTGAGCGGTCCTGGTTCTGACAGGAATGTGACGTTAGGATGTCTTTCTGTTATTCAAATTTTCTACTGCTTCAGCTCACCTGAGACTCTGGTTCCACTGTAGCTGATTAGTATGAGAGTCCCTGTGCACTCTGCACATGTATAATCACTCTACCAGTGAACTGGTGAAGCAGACAGAAGGCAGGAGGAGAAGCAGAGGTTGCGATGTATTACTGATCAGTAGCAGAAGTGAAAATATTACCCTTATGCCGTGACTTTTAGCCCAATGCCTTATAAAGACTACCTTGTTGCCTCAGGGCAGTGGTGCTAACTGGACTGTCTCCAAGAAACAGATGTGAAGTCTTCAGTGTTAACTGTTTGCTTGTAATGCTTTTGGGTTCACTGGAGGTATGAGCATTTAATCTGTCTCCCTTCTCTCAGGCAGATGTTAATGTATTCTCAAGAGGTGGGTGAGGACTGTAGCTCCTGTGAAGAGGATCTTTTCATCTTGTGAGTGGCTACTCTTAATGCTTAGTTGGTTGCTGTTGGGATTAAGAAACACATTTCACTGATTTCATGTTGTGCTTGCTTAGCATATTATGAAACACCATGGTCAGTGTAATTCCGTGTTCCCTGGGGAATCCAAGAGCCAAACTGGTTCTTATTCTTCAGATCATCTTCCTTGCAATTTGAGAAACCAAAAGCAGCCATGTTTGTCTCCACTGGGGTCTCTTAGATGCTAGAAGGGGAAAGGAAATTTTTAAAACGTACGCAGAAGTGCAAGAATCCCCTCCCAGTTCTGAAAGCATAAGCACCACACAACTTCTCATGCCAGAAACACGTGACTTGGGAAAGCACCAACATCTGTGAGGGAGGTACAGTGCAGAGGTAAGACCTGAGCATGGAGAATCAGCCCACTGGTGCAGCAGGCTCTGTAAATGGGAAACGGAGGAACCAGAACAGGGTGTAGAGTATGAGCTAGAGAATTAGAAGGAAACCACACCTGTAACACCTCTGAAGCTTTTCACTGCCTATTGCTACTGTGTCACAGTGTGTAGCTGCTGGGAAATTATAGGATGAAAATGTGTTAGACCACCAGGGCAGAACTTAGTGTGGTGCTGCACAGATGTAGTCAGAACTCTTCTTGCAAAGCCTTGGGTATTCCTAGGAAAGCCGTAGATAAGAAGTAGCTCTTACTGCACCTGTGTTCTCCTCCAATAATGGCGAATTATTTACTCAGTGGCATGCTAGATGGATAAAAACATTGTTTCCTCCTTTGCTCTCTGGGAGACATAGGTCTGATGTACCCACTTAGTTACCACAAAGTACATGTTAGCTTACAATGTTGCTTTCTTCTGAAGAGGCAAATGGCTACTGCAAATCAGCCGGATAGAAGCACCACTGTAAATTAAAAGTTGGATGGACGGAAATCTACTACAGTATCACCAAGTTAGTAGGATGTTAGGATTACAGTGGCCTTAATTGGTGCTCTGTTGCCTGTTTGGTAAATATGCTGTCTTTTGGGGGTTCACTGCCATCATCTCAGCTGACTTTATCCTTTAGGTTTTTCATGGAGCAGAACAACCGCATATTTCAGACACTGATGGAGGTGTCAGCCAGCCAGGACAAGACCCTGACAGCTGACCACGCACGAGGCATGGGCCTGGATCCCCAGGGGGATCGAAGTTTCCTTATGGACCTACTGGAAGTGTATGGCATTGATGTTATGCTCGTCATTGACAACCCCTGCTGCACTTAAACCAAGAGGAAGAGAAACGGGGAGCAAAGATGGCTTTTCAAAGATTACCAGACATTGCTTAGCAGCATCACTGGAACTCACCGCGGCCACTGGATGGAACTCATTTTATTTAATAACTTTATATGGAAAGTATTTATAATTTAAAAGAAAATGTGATTGTATTTTTACCCCCTTGATTTCCCCAAGGTGTACTCACTCCAGGTTTTTTGTTCGTTTTCATCTCCTATTCTTTTTCACTTGTGTTTTTTGTTTTGTTTAGATAGGACCAGTGGCATCTCTGCACCAACCCTCACTGGTGCCAGTGAGCTAGATTTTTTCCTCCTCTGGATGCGTGAGGGCTGAAGACTTCAGGAAAGCACTTTGTCTGATGGGGACCAATGTGAAATGCTGCCGCTGAGCTCTCAAGACTTGGCTGGAAAACTCTACTGTCATTCCCTCTTCCGCTTGACTGAAGAGAGCTTCAGCACAGGCTGTTAGTGTCCCAGTATCATAAAACATCTCCTGTTCCACCGTGTTTACAGGTGAGGACAGTTAAACAAATGATGAAGACCGGGACTCCTTTAAACACCTCTCACTCAACTTTTAGCAGCTGAAGTGGAAGAAAGCCACCCTTCCTCATCAATGGCTGAAACAAATTTGGGGTAAAGGGGTGCTATAGGATCTTATGACTTTGCTTACCAGAGTGGTACTGTTTCATTTCCAGCACTTAAGGTGCAAACAGTCTATAAGACTATACCTGCCTATCTCACAGCTGGAGAAGAGCACTATCTCTACTTCATCCCTCCTTCCGTTTCCTCTGGTTTTCAGTTGTACTGAACCTGCTGATTTGGGTTAATATCTTCAAACCAGCAAGACATCCTCACATTGAAGAGGGTTCAACACCACTGAGCTGCCTTGCTGTTGCTATGCTCTCCAATCTCAGTTCAGATGATGCTGGGCAGGATTACTTTGAAGAAGTATGCCCCCAACTAATGTCACTAGATCTTCCTTTGTAGCAGACAGTATTTGCCACTCCTTTGTTTCAACACTGTCTGCCACTCCTCCTTTGTCAAGCAGCCTTCAGAACTGCCTCCTCTGTCCTTGTCTTTGAGTATGAGACAGAGAGCAGTATGTGACCTTCCAGCTGGAATGACTTTAAGGCTTACAGGAAATTCCCCTGGAGTTTGGTGTTGCTAACTGGCTGGAAGCAATGGCTAACAGCAAGCCTTTTTCTACCTGGACAGACCAGTGTTTTCTCATTCTTTTGCTGGGGAAAGAGCAGGATTCAGCTTATACAGGGCCAGAGGTTTTCTCTAGAAAGTCTATGCCTGTGAAGGGTAATCCTTTTGCCACACAAAGTCCAAGAATGGAACTATGGTTGTGACATAGTATTTTGTCCAAAATCCTTTAGTCAGTAGTAGCATCATCTTTAAGCTAACCGTTCATTTACCATTATAGCTACTTAGTTGCTCCCTCTACCAAGGGACTTCAGCACCTTAGAGCCTTTCTGCAGTTTGTAGAGATGCAAACTGTAGCTGGTGTTATACATTTACCATAGCATTTTATACAATGAGACAGCACCTGAACCTCTGATGTCTTCTTAAAACAATTGAAGCGAGTGTTCCCCAAGTGGACTCCTTATGGATTGTGTCCCTCTGCAAGGAAAGAGGTTGGCATTTTTTTCTTGAAGGCTATCTGCAGCAAAGGAGTAGTTTTGCTTGCTGTGGATTCAGAAGTTTCCATGAGATGTGGGATCAGAGGCCTCACAAGATTTATTGCACAGTTCATTGGTATGAACTTAAGCGGATTATGTTCTCGTGATCTGTGTCCAAACAGTTGCTCCCCGACTTGCTTTTCAGGACTTGGAATGCTTTTCTACAGGGGAAGACACTGTTGCTTATACTGCCAGTTTTGGTGGGTTTTGTTTGTTTGTTTTTCATTCAGGAAAGGTTTTGTTTTTAGATTGGTACCCATGGTATAAAAGTGACTCACCACCTCTATGCCTTCTAGCTTCCACTTCAGTTCTAACATGCTGACTACAGTGAAGACCTCTGGGGATGTTTGGCATACATCATAGTGCTGTGACTTAATTTCCTTCAGATATTAAAAAAAAACAACAACTGAAACTACTTTCCAACAATTTTTTTCATTTTCTGTGTAGCTTAGCTGTGATCAGCTGTTGATGACTTTCTGTTCTCTTTGGTATTAGTAATTTTTTTGCTGAACCAAACAGGAACAAACCTTTAACTTGTCATGAAAGTTTCAAAGCCTCAAAGTTTTTTCTAACAAACTGAATTACAGCACCTTGTTCACAAGCTGTCAGAACATCAGGGCCATGAGACAGCAAGCAGAACCTCCTGGCTTGATCATTTAACTTTTATTTAACCTCTGCTTTTCAAAAACTAGGTTTTCAGTTGTCAGCTAGAGTGTGGGTGCAGCAGCAGCAAAGCAAGCACTTTTACTGTAAAATTAACATTCATGTTGCATCCCAGCTCAATAGCTACAGCCCATGTTGCTCTTGTAATTTTGTTTCTCTACCGCCTTTCTTGGAAGGAACTCAGAAGTATCCAAATAGAAAATGGAACAAAAAGACTTATCTATCCTTCCTCATTTCTTTGCAAATGAACTCTTCATCCGCAGTGTCTTTTATAATACAATAGATACTGCTTTTACTTGATGTTGCACACAGAAAATCCTAGATAGAGCAGTATGAAATACAAAAGAATGGCTATAGCCTGTGCCACTAAGACCTGTTTAACAGGCCGGTTTTGTTTCCTAGCCTTTGAACCAATTTCAATTTTCAATTGAATTTTATCTGTTCAGGAGCTAACTAACTGTTTTACTTTAAATTAAGTACAGCCATTTTAATAGCTGCTTTTTTGAATACTGGCAGCTGGAGGGGAGTCAGTTATTTGGTATATTTTAAACTAAAAGAGAAAGAAAAGTATGCCATAATGTGGGATATTGACAAGCACTGTAAGATCTTCTTTTCCAGTTGAAGTACTTTGCCTTTACAGTGGTGCCTTTAATCTCTGATGTCTCTAGTTGGTTGTAAGTAATCAGAGGCCAGGTTAAATAGTGATTCTAGAAACCATGTCTACCCGGTGCCCCAGTAAACAGGCTGGTGTATTTCTTTCCCCTATTGCCTTCCTAGTACAGCAATTATAGGAAAGAGCAAGAACTTCACAGTTGCATCTGTAGTTGTACTGGACACGTGTAATTAAGTAATGAATTATTATTATTTTTACTATCTGGAGTAGAGGGTAAAGCTCAGAGGAGAAATAAATGCTAGGTTTTTTAAATCTCAGTAGGTGATACACAGCATTAGACATTTAAATCATGAGAAAATCTCACTGCAAGTGTGGGACAAGCAGCACTGAGCCAAATACAGCTAAGAACAACAGTGGATGCTAGGAGGGAGGCACTGTTCAGAGTTAGATTTCAGATTCATCTTAGACACATGCCAACACACTTTTCTAGCTTAAATTAAGTAGTTACTGAAGTAGTTAGAGCTAATGATGACATCTGTCAGAGGAAATTAGCTCTCCTGCCCAGTATTCTGAAGGGCAAAAGAAGGTTCTATCACCTTTTCAACAAGGTAGCTTTACTGTACATGCTCACCAAGTAAAGCAGCATTGCTATGACACTTCTCACTTCTTCCATTTTAAGTGCCAAAGTTCATTGGCAAGAAGTTAGGAGTAGCAGTGGCCCTCAGGTGGCAAAGGACAGGCATGCTTTGGGAGGGAGAAAGGGAGTGGTTTCTGAAACAGCAGGGCAAAAGTACTCTGTCCTCTTGTGTTTACATAGCATGCTAACTAAATTCTCTCACCACAGCTGTAACTTCTAATTTAGTTGATGTTGATTTTGGGATTTTTTTTTGCTCCTTCTCACCCCCAAGCTAATGGTCTGGTGATGGTGGGAGATAACAACACACTGGTGGGTTTGTTTTTTTTTTTTTAGAGGGACTGGAATGCTTTGACATCACAGAATGGCCTAATGGCAGCGAACTGGGATTTCGGATCCTGATTAATGCAGCATGCCATTCAAATGGAAATGAGTAATTGTGGTTAAAATAAACAGGTGCCTTGGGCTGGTTCATTATTAGGTTGTTATCTTCATTTTTATTTATGTTACGCCATTTTAAGCCCTTCTAGAATGTACTGTATGTTAAAGCCAGGATAAATGTTCTCATGGAGTGGGAAGTTCTCCTCCTTCCTGTCTTGGGGTTCACACAAATAAAGCTGTTTGTTTTGCTGTCAGATAGAAACATGAGAACAGAGTCCTTTCCTCTACACTGTTGGTAGTAGGTTCAGCCTACACTTACTTTATGTTATGATTTCTTCACATCTTTCCCTCTGAATGTTGCAATTCAGATATCTAGAACCACTTCATATTGAGAGACCTCTGAATTGTGAAGGAAGGGAAAAAAAATAATCACTTGAATGACATTTAAATAAGCTATTCAACTTGCATTGATATAAGCATTTAAATATCAGCCTGTATTTCAGACTGGCCTTGATACTTCAACATCGGCACCAGGTCTGAAAAGTGCTCTTGGTTACCCTTGAGCAAAGAATCACACTGTTCAGAAGCCATGGATCTGGTAGTAGGTAAAGGAGTGAATCATTTTCCCCTTGAAATGGTCCAGATGAACCAGAAGCTGTAGGTATCACTTAGCCCCTTTAAGCAGGCTGGTTGTAGTTATAAGAGCTCTGGTGTTATTTGCATCTCGCAGATGTGTGGTTGTTCCCACAGGCCTGTGGCTGTGTAGTAGAACTGCTTACTAATACATAGGTATTTTTTAAAACAATTAAAGCTTACCTTTCTGAAATGGCTGCTGCCTTGTCTTTCCTGCTACTTGGGCAAAAACACTGCTAATTTTCCTATGGAAGCCTCAGCTTCAGGAAAAACTCGGTGAGAACTGCCCCTGACATTGGCTGCTGAACAACATTCCAGGTGTCTCTGTGGCAAGTAAAAAGAACAGAGTGCAGCCAAGGTGTATGAGTGACCCAGGGAGCTGCAGGGCACTTGTGTTTGCAGATCCAATAAAGACAGCTCAATGCAGGCTCTGTAAGCAACACTATCATTACAAACATCTAACAGGCCTCTGCTCTCCTTTATCATAGTCATTAAAGGGTTTAGTGCTTAGGTAATGAGTTTCTTCCCCCTACAGCCAAGGAAAGGTCAGCATGCAGTTTGGTTCCAGCATCACCCAGAAAACCAACCTGTTTCTGCCCTTTCAAAGCATTTTGATTTCAGCACGCTGACAGCAGAGGATGCTGTTGCAGCAGCATGCAGCCAGGATGCTGTCTTAAAGAAAGTGACTGGAAATCGATTCGCTAATGTCCTTACTTTGACTACAGCAAAGAATCAACAGATGAATTTAGACTAGGCATGGAGACTGTGCACAAACAGCAATCACGTCAGAAAAAATAACGATCAATTGTTCTCAAGTAAACAAGGCAGAATCAAGTAAACTTGTAAGTTATAATAAAGCCAACAGATAACCTTGCTGAAGTCAATAACATTTCCTTTCAGCAATTAAAGTGAAGCTATTTAAAAAAAAAAAAAAAAAAAGCTCAAAATCAACAAAGCCAATTATGGAACTGGGCCTCAAAGGGATATAAGGCTGCATAAGGAGTGATGAGCACTGTTTATGTTAGTGAGAAAAGCAACCAGGTACAATTAATATTAAACGATATTTGGAAGCTTATATTTGTCTTATGCTGCTACAGGAACAAAAGAAATACTTACAAGAAAGGCTCATTTGGCTTGAAGTCTTTCCACATGGACTTCATACAGCTCCAAGTCCATGGTGATTCTCCAGTGTGCTTCTGTGTAGCATACCTAAACACATCTAAACTAAAAGAATATATTTCTACTATGTCATTAATTAAAGCTCTGTACTGTTGAATCTGGCAAGGTGAAGAGGAAACAAAGATCTTACCTAGATACATACATACTGAGCGTTTTCAAACTTCCTTTGAAATCATGTCACTGATCTCCAATTTATTTTGGGACAGATTAGATAACCATTCAGCTGTTTCATATAACAATTCCAACATTTCACATACTTAGCATTAGACCGCACCCGAAACAAATTTTTCCAAGCTCCCAGCTTTCCTGAGATTTATACATAGATAATGTAAACTCTTACAACACGAGGACAAATACTCTTTCTTTTTGCTTCAACATACAATTGCATTAAAGCAGTAGCATTTGGCATTCACCACTCAGCCTGTAGTGCTGTGAATGGAACACCATTGACTTCAGGGGAAAAAAAAATGCCATCAAGTTAACATGCAATTCTTAGAATTCTAACTTGCACTTTCAAACCCCTTGAGACTAGCCAAATAGCCACCTTCAATGGAAGTACCTTGTGCATAAAGTAGCTGAATGGCTTGTTAATCTGGTGGGGTTAATCCAGTTAGTGAGGACAGCCTTGAAGAGAACCTGGCAGGAGTGGTGAAGAGTGGCCCTTTTGATATTAATTCTCATTGTACGGCTGCACGGAGCATCTGCTCTCTCATTCTGGGATCACAGAAGAACCGGAGTTTCCGGGGTAACAGCTTCACCTCCACAGGCATAGCTTCGTATTCCTCGTTATCAATGCCAAAGGATCCCTCAGTGCCCTGTGTACAGATAACAGTACTGGTCAGGGCTAAGCAGCAAATGTTATTTCAGCGATGCTGTAATACTGAGACTTGATTTTACTGACTGACTACAGTTCAACACTTAGCTGGGTGCTAACCAAGGTGACAGCCTCCCCATGCCTTCCAGCCCCTTTGGTCTCAACTATGCAGAGAAAGTTATTCTTCATTGCAAGGAATGTATAAGAGTCTGTGGTGTAATGTTACCTCAGTGAGTTGTTAATTGGTGATAATTAAACGCTAGGAAGATTTAATGACACACACTGTTTATACCGAAACACTCTTTGCTGTTGGAACTATATTATTTGTGCTTGGCTCTTCTTGGTCTGCCAGTGGTGACACAAGCTAATCTGCAGAGGAGCCTGTTAAATTACTCCTATTAAATCCATGTTGCAAACACCTTTTGGTATTGCTTTACTATATTGATCTGAAATGTGAAATGCAAAGTATTTCACACAGGTCAGGATTTACTCCGCAGAATTTTCCTGAGCTTTTACTTTAATGCTGATAAAGTCACCAATGATTAAAACTGTTCATCAAAATGGCAGGTTGACTTTATCTGCACAAATCTGGTGTCTGCTCTGCATGCACTTCGTTGACTCTAGGCAAGGCTGCCACTTTGATCCTTAAACTAGCTCCAGATGAGCTGGTACGTCAAAGGAGCTTAGAAGAAAGTAGCATAGGTCCTGTTAAATCACAGAGCTTTAGCAGTCCACCTGGTCAGCATATCCTCAAAAATGGTGAGACTTGCCTGAGTTGTCTACAGTTCCCTCATCAGCTCTAGATCAAGGATTCATAAAACAACACTGCTCTGTGGAGTGCACAAATACTCCAAAGGTGTCAGCTTGTAGTATGAAGAGCTGATTTTATACCACAATCCCTACCAATGGCTCATCTGTATTTAGCCCAGACTCCAGAGTGTTCTTTCAGAAATACAAGATTGCCACAATACTAACTTGATGTAAATATTACAGTGCTGACTAATGATTACATAATCCATGATTTTCACTTGTCAGATGAAGATTTTTTTCACTTTTTGGCGTGTTCTATTCTCCCTTAACATGAAATTTGTTTTCCAAATGGTATGAAGGCCTTTAAAGATAGAAATGATCCATGAGATTGATGAAATGCCATTGCACAACCAAGAAACAGCCCATTCCAAGGCTGCAACAGCACTCCCTTCTAAGAGGTAACACCAGACTAACCTAAACTACTCAGGCAGACACAATTTTGGCTTCTTTTTCAACCTGCTGTATTCAAGGTTTAGTGACACTTCCCTGTGTTGACCAGAGCCCCATTGCCTTTCCTCTTCGTACTTTGTCTACATGAAAATGCTGACATTTATCTTCTCGATGGCATAATCCCTTCTAGTGTAAAATGTAGATGAGGAATTCTATCTTCAATACAGTGGTGAAGGTGTGACTATTCAATGCATCTGAATAAGAGATCCTTTACAACCTCCAGTGCTGTATACATGACAGGTCTGGGGAGCTGTCTATTTCGTGGCTGAACAAAACTCCCCCTCTAGTTCACAAACCACTTGGGTTGTAATTTCTGTATGTGTCTCCTGGCTGGAGACCGAGATGCTGCGCTGAGGAACAGAGTGTCTCATCAACAGTATACTCAACCTCCCAGATCTGGAGTAAGGATTTCCTGATGTGCAGTATCATGTGGAACTAGGAAGCAAATTTACAAAGTTTCCCCATTCCCTTAACTTCTCACCTCTGGAAGTTGCAAGATGCATCTGCTGGCTTGGATGCACTGACTGCCCTCAGGACACATATGTGGATCACGCATCTTCTGACTTCTGTTTCAATCAAAAGAGAGGTAAGCTATATGGTTCTTTAGAAGCAGCTACCTTTAGAGCTGACACATTGCTATGGGTCTGTAAATCACTATGCAGTTGACAAACCTGAAGGTTATATATATGTATACAACTACTTGTGAGCTTAACTGTGAGAAAATAAAATACAGATTGCCTCTTCTGCTGCAGTCAGTACGTCTCAGTATGCACTGACAGCCTCCAACCAACTTCTGCTCTGAGGTTCACTGAATAAATTTGAATATACTCTTATAGCACAATCTTGTGCTCCTCACTTATATGCTGAACGATGCAATGCCCACAGTGGATGACTGCCTTCTCAAATTCCATGCACTTACCAGCAACCTAATAAACTCTTAACAACAACAACAACAACAACAACAACAACAAATAGAATGCACCCCATCCCTCTTTCTGGTCCCTGTGCAGACAGACAGCAACACACAGATAGCTAAGGGGACAGCAGAGCTGCACGGTCTCAAGCACAGCACAATTATCACAGATAGATATTCTCAGATAAACAACATCAGCTGTCCCGAGCAACTCTGTCCATTATGAGGACTTAACAAAGCAGTAATTTAAATAACTTCATCTTGTCCAGGAAAACAAGCCCTAAAAGCACGTCAGAAACACCCTATACACCAAATATTCCATACCCTAGAAATGCAAGTTTCTCTTAAAATCACAGAAAATCCCAGACAAAGAGCATAAAAGGCTGAAAGAGGAGAGAATAACGGAAGGACAAAGGAAGAAAACCTCAGACACCAAAGGAAAGGGCAGGGAGAGACAGGAGCAATATTAACTATGAAAAGTTTGTTCTAATCCAGTATGTATACGCTAAAAGATTAATGAATGAATGTGAGGGAATTAAACATCCCCCTGGCAATATAAATGATAAATCATTGATGGCATGCAATTATACAGTTTATACAGTGCTGTACAAATAAGCAGCAAGATTCCCTATGTAAGGTTTAACCTGCTCAAAGTTTAACATGTAAGGTCCTACTTACTGTACTCAGGTGAGCAAGATTATTTGATCCACAGAGGTAAATGAGGATCTACATAAATGCAATTATGGGATCAAAGTTAGTACAACAGAGACAATACACATAACTAAAGAATGGTCAAAGGAGACTTGCTGCATCTGCCTTTCCAGTGATCCTGTATGAAAGGATCATAGAATGGCTTGGGCTGGAAAGGACCTCAAGGATCGTCAAGCTCCAACCCCCTGCTGTAAGCAGGGCTGCCAACCTGCATATCTAATCCTAGATCGGGCTGACCAGGGCTCTATTCAACCTGGCCTTGAACACCTCCAGGGACAGGGCATTCACAACCTCCTTGGGCAGGCTGTGCCAGCACCTCACCACTCTCTTGGTGAAGTCAGAAAGGATCATTTGATTCAGCTCCTTATATGAGACAAGATAGCTAAGGAAAACAGGAGCAAGAAAAGAAAGTCCAATAGCAATATTTTAAATTCATTTAAATCTCACTCCATACACTGAACTACAAAAATACAGGCAAGGAAAACCTACTGTAGATAACAGATAGGTTTAATTTAGTTCTTGTCTCCAGAAGCAGCCAATGTAAAATTCTGTAATAAAAACAAGAGTCTTTACACTGCTGCTGGTCACTGCACTCATCCCCTGAAAGCACTCCATGCTTTCACACAAAGAATAGAAGCTAGCTATCAGGATGGGGAATACTCATGCTACTCTTCCCATCTTTCCTTCCCTCCAGCACTTTCTGGTATGCACTACTGTGTATTTGCCTGCTCCTTCTCCACCCCATCTTAACTATCAGCTCTACTCTTGCAGCGATGCTCTTGTCCACGCAAATCTGATCCATGGCTGGAAAGCACTTATATACACCTAGGATGACTGCTCCTTTCTCTGAGATGCAATAACAGCTGCTCTGCAGCGCTCTGATGCAAGAAAAAAACAACACCTGGATACCCATACTGATATGGCAGTTTCTCTAAAACCTTTCCAACTCCTCCAAATTCTGGTGGAGGTGCTTTAACAACAAAACAAACAAACAAATGGCTTCTTTGTACATTTCCAAAGGCAAACTCCATTGGTGCTGGGTAATAGGGAACCTGTAATAAGGGCTTGATTTCAAACCAAACTGCCAAGGGGCATTCTGCAGAGATCTGCTCTGAGCACCTCGATTTTGCCTTGAAAAAGCAGTGTTTTATTTCTATTTAGGCTCTTCTCTGTAGGAGTAACTGGGTTCTCCCATTGCTCCCCAACACATACACCTCCTCCTTCTGTTTTGCTGTTACTCACAAACTTTTGGGCAGAGCCCTCTGAGCTTTGGTTGAACAGCAGTTCCAAGTTGTGAGGAGCTAGCTAGCAGGGCATGTCACTGCTCATCAGAAGCTTTTTCTGCACAGCAGTGCACATCCAGTCAGAAAAAATATGACACACTGCTGTGTGAACCATGTCCAACTCACATGGGGGATACTGTGCACTGGGTGTACAGACAAACACTCCAACTATACATCACCCAAAGCCATCCACATTTTTTCTGGGAGCAACGTCTCCTTCATTTCCCCCTAAGAGGCCACACTTCCCTCACTGCTCTTCCTCCTTTTCTTTCTGTAATCTTTAAAGCAAACATCTCAGTCTAAAGCACACACAGTCCACGTGGCTCATACAACCTAAAAGCAGTTGCAGGTGGCATCCTGATTCCTACTGAGGCTCTTGGGATGCTCAAATACAGGGCCCACTTCTGCTATTAATATCACAAACAAGACACACAAGCAGGAATTCTTAGAGTGATGACAATCAGGTGAAGAATGTATTCAAAAAATGTATTCCACCTGATTTCACTAGAGGGGGCCCTATGCCTAGAAAATGGTATGAGGAAAAAAATGGTCATACGGAAGAGCAGCCTTAGATTCAGTAAGAAAACCAATTGGTAATAAAAACTACACTGAAGATGCAGTGTATTTGCTGGTGGGACAGCATGGAGGACCTGGAAAAAGCAGTTCTGACTGATATTTGGTGAGAGCAGACGAACAATCACTTTACGTGACAACACCCCAAACCCATGAAAGAAATATCTGCTCACTCTTTCTCTATGTGCTGCTTCTCCATGCCTGCAGCCTCCCTGCTTCACATATGACACATTTGCTTACAGTCCTTCTATAAACTCACATCTTCCAAAAGCTGTTCAAGCTCAGATCTCATATGTTTGAGGAGTTACTGCGCAAAGGGAGCCCTTCACTTAAAAGCTATGTCTTATCAGAGCTCAGAAATGTTAGGTATTACTAGTACAAGCTTATCAGCTCTACGGCTCTTAAACCACCAAGCAGCTAGAGGTAAAAGATTCTGGACTTAAGTCTTTTCGGTTGCCTATAAAACACTGGTTATGATGGTGTTTTCCAAGTAGCATCGTCCAGTACCAGTGGAGAGAAAGATGAAAGGTACAAGAAACTGAGAAGCCAGAAAGAACTCAAGGTAGACTGATCTGCCTTATTTCCAAAAAAAGAAAAATCCATAAGAATTTTAAAGAATGAAGCAACGTCCACGAAGCATCACTGACCGATGACCTCTGCTGCAGAGTTTTACAGCAGAAAATCAGACAGAAACATAATATATTCCCCCAAAAATCAGTGTTCTGACTTGTACAGAGATTTGGGCATCTATTTACAGTGTTCCCATACTCACCCTCTGTTCACAAACTGCCCTTTGCTGACAGTATCCGCTTCAATGCAAATATTCATGAAGTCTTCAGTGCGCTGGGCAAAAAAGAAGAAGATTCAGAAATGAAACAGTTAACATTTCAAAATGCCACTCTCATGGTACTTAAATACGCTACAAAAAATACCCAGCTCTTTGTCCCACTCGAAGAGACAAAATATGCATTTCCTTCCTTTTCTCCTTTCTTGACCCGAGGAACATAGATTAAGAATTACAGATTTTCACTGAAGATTATTCAATGAACACCGTAAGAACTGAAATAATGACTCACATATTTGGCTCTTATTATGTTTTGCACACTTATTAGAGACTGTTGCGTTACATCTGTTCACAGAGATTTCTGATCAGTGGATCTTTCTTGACCTCAAGCATTGGTATAATGATGCTGCATTTGGCCACCAAACACTACAGTAAGAGAATTTTAACGAATATAAATTGGAAATTAAAGTGCTCTCATTATCACTCCTTTAAATTCCTTACTTAGTTACTTTTCCACTAGCAGCATGTCTTTAAACTAAGTAGACATTAAAGCTTTTGCTGAGAAGGAACTTTTGATTAAGATGTAAATCATACTTAGTTTTTTAATTAAAGAAAACATTTCTGCTCTGGCAGAAGTCCTAGCACAGATGCAATCAAAATGTCAAAAGTAAAACCAACTGCATTCAGCAGTGTAACTTGTTTCATTCCTTTGCTGTATTTGCAGAGGTAAGTTTGTCAATGCCTGAGCTGCACCTGTATAGCTTTATCAGCTTCACAGGAGAGCCTAGGCATGAGTGAGAAAGAAAGACAATACTGGCTGGCAGTATTTAGCAGATATGCCCTGATGTCCATTTGACAGTACTGTCATTCAGCTTTGATGGCTGCAGGGACAACAGCTTCTAGAGGAGGATTCAAAGGCAGATACACAGAGCGCCTATCAGTAGAAAAAAAGATGTAAGATCAAGATACATCCAGTTCTAGAAACAGAGAAGTATAACTGCCCTAATAGGAAGTCACCTATTTCTCTGGGATGTGCAAGAGAAATGAGAGAGAATCCTACGCTGCTTCTTTGTTAAATAAAAGTATTAAAGCACAACTTGAAGACATAAGGAGAAAAAAAAATGGAGGGGGGGGGAATGTATATGGTAGTCTGTGGCAATGAGATTTTTCAATTCCTGATAGATCTTTTTCACTTTATGTCACTGAGTCAGAGGACATCTATACAAGGGATATTTTGTCCAAGGAACATCAGGAAATCAGTAAAGAAAAAAATACCCTGGTAGGGTCAGTCTTGTTTCTACCATTACTAGGACACTGGCAGCACAAATCGTGAATCACTGATGTTGAAGAAACTAACATTTATGTAGTACAGGCTAAGGAAAACACAGGGAGCACGATTCTACGTGGATATGCCTGATTCTACAAGGATAATCTATCAACATAACTCAGATTTTCAGCTTCTTAAAGAGCCTGAATTCTGCATAAGAAACACATTGCAGAAAGTCCACCACCTCCTGTCAGTCTGGGATAGCGGCTGTGGTTTCCTGCAGCCAAGAGAAAGACATGTAGAGAAAGGGATCGCTGTGCTACATTGCTCCAGCAGAATTAAAGACTGGCATCTACCCAAAAAGCTTTCATAGCAATGACATTGCACCAAAACACAGACATAAGCCAAAGACGGGTAATTAAAGCACTCAATGAAGAGCATAAGCCTTATGGGCAGGACGTGACAGAAAGCTATCACAGAAATGGTTCCCTTGCTCCCTTGTTCTGCTCTTCCACAACCACCCACGTTTCCTGTCCTCTAATTCACTGTTAGCCCCTGTCCTTTCTTTAGTGCCATTTTTTCTTAATTCTTTGCTCTGCAAGATGGAAGGGAGAGAAGAAGCCATATTTCTAGGCAAACATTCATGTTCACAGCTGCACTCCAACACTCACTGATACAACTTCTATATCTGATTTCCCCTCTCCCATGGGTCGAGAAGGGAAGGAGTATCCATTCTGATGCCTTGTTTCCTCCTGAGTAATGCTAAAACTTCTGCTGGATTAATGAAACCTTCCAGTTACACAGATTCTTCCTGATCACACTGCATTTGTTTTATAGAAGCCTTCAGAGCTTTTACACCAGCTCTGGTTTGCCCTTTCCTAGACTCAGTTATGGGCCCCAACTTGCACAGGGTACTGCTTTACTTATGAAGACAAAAGAATGGGAGTTCAGCAATAAAAGAAAACTGTGTGGACAGGGAGCATTTGGAATCCAGTGAAATATGATGGTCTTACTGTCAGATCAAGCTGTCTGTTCTGAGTTGCAATGGAAAGCTCAACGGTGGAGAGCTTCAGTTCTTGCCAGTCCTCCGGGGCTACCTCCTTGGGGATTTCTAGGAAGCCAATACAGAAGATAACATTAAGGGAAATTTACTTAAAAAGATCATCATTTCACTGCTGAGAAGTACAAAAAAAATCAATGCCAGCCACAAAAATCACTTTGACCACTGTGACCTCTACCTTTCTTTCTTTCAAACATCAAAAGTTTGAAAGTACTGAAGGAAAAAAAAAAACCACAAACGGCTGGTGTTCACACAGTGGCAGGAAAGACTACCAAGCATGTTATCTGGCAGCCCTGTGAATTGTTATGCCCAGGGATTAACCAATTTCCTAGACTAGTATTGCAGGAACATTTAGTGCAGCTACCAAAAAATAACCAGGATAGCCAATGTTCAGGATGCCGTGGTAACATATACCTCAGGAAAAAACTCCAGGGTTTAGTTCTCCCAAAGTGTCACTTAGTCCATGCCTCTATCTGCATCCCCTCTTCTAGCCTCTAGGAGGAATGGAAGCACCAGTTGAGGTTGCATCATTACATATTGCACATGCACATTCCTCTTCTTCTGCACTCTGCAACATGAAAACTGCCTAGCTAACCTCTCCAGAGTGGCTCACAGAACACTGAGAAGGGAATTTATATTTGGGGTTTCCAAGTGAGGTACTAAGAGAAACTTAAGGCTTCTGCACAGCCTCAAGTTTTACTGCCTCCTGTTTTACGTAATGTTTGCTGTTCTGTCTCAGAAATCTTTCCTTCCACAAAGAAAAATAAAAGATGCTCCTTTCCCCCCATGAAGAAGGAGTGAGAGATACTTCAGTGGCAAGCAACTGTGAGCCCAGTGAACACAGTGAGTTTTTTTACAAATGCATTTCTACTTAAAAGGCCACAAATACTTTCAATTCTATTTCTGAAAAACATCACTTAAGTATCTTGACAAAGTCAATGCTGAAATTGCAATGATTTTTTGGAAAGTCAGAGAAAGGGAAAGGGAAAGGCAGAGAAAGGGACAGACACAAGAGAGAAGAAAAAACTAAGGAGGAAAAAAAAAAAAAAGGTAAAACAATCCACAGCTCTGAATTATTAGATATGTAAAGGCTGCCTGTGACTTTATACCATAACACACACATCTCACCTTTTCGTGGAGGCGACCAGTATAAGCGAAGCCGTCTGTAAAGCCTCACATACAAAGGAGGCCTGGATGGCTTCTCCTCTGGCTCCTCTGGAGGTCTCTCAGTTGGTCCCAGATACATGAGAGCAGCTTGGTGTTTCTGAGGCCATTCCTTGGATTTACATGGAAAAAAAAAACAAAAACAAAACAAACAAAAGACAGAGGACCTTTTGTTGAGAACCTCCTGTTTATTCTGCTGATTCCTACAGTCTATTCACCCTGTGATCACAAGCACTACTTCAGAGCTACCACTGCCTTATTCTACTTCTTGGCCTCTAGCTTCATATAAAATTACATCTCTGCAGCTTGAGAAAGGGTACCCACAATTGCCAAGTCTACTAATCTACTTCTTCCCTACACAGCAGTGAGGTACTTTCCCCTCTATAAGGAAAGGGTAAAGGGATGTTTTCTTTGCTGCAGATGTGTGGTAAGGTGACACAGCTGCTTCTGGCTGTGGGAAACAATCCAAAATGGAAGGTCAACATGAAGGCTTGAAAGTGCAAGTGCTTTCTGCATAGCACAAAGGTAACCTCAGGCAAAGACAACAGTGCTGTGTGCAAGCCAAGGGGCACCCAAATCAGGCAGGCTTTTGCTCCTCAGCACCTCAAAAGATCAAGATCTGACCGTATAGTCAGGTGCTTGCAGAGTACAAAGCAGGTCTTAGGACAAGTCAGCTGAGCTTTATAGAGCACCTGAAGAAATAAAATAACAATATTCTCAGTGAAGTTTCAGATTCTACTGCCAGAAATTGATGAGCTACAGCAGAACCTTAGCTCCTGAAAGCTCACGGACACTGACACTAGAGACAAAGTTTATTTGCTCTCATTTTGTTTTAAAACTAATTTGTGAAACACTTAAAACAAGGTCTTATGGATGAAATTATACAATTTCTTTTTAAAATGTATTTCCATTTCCAAGGACAACTGCAGCAAAATCAACAAAGACACAGTGCACAGGAGCAAGGGCAAGCTTGGAAAAGATTACACTCAGCAGACTGGGACCATTTCTTATAGAAATTAACAAAACGGTAACATAAGAGGCACATAAAGCAATGGATAATACAACTGGGGGAGATCAAGTAGAAACTTTTTTCTCTTAATATTGAAAAAGTGAGCATTTCTCTTTAACCTTCAGCAGGTTAAACAGATCTTTTAAATGCAGAATGAATAACTCACCAGTGAGACTCACTATCACTGCCACTCACTGAGGCCTTAATAAAACTGAGAAAGGGGCTGGAGAGAGGTGAAGAACAAATTTCTCCTTAGAATATCAGCATACAGAATCATCCTCTCAAATCTCTTGGGGATGGGAAAGCAGGGGGAGATCTTTCATGAATACATTACAGTCTAACTCCTTGGATGCACGATCTCATCTACCATGGCAGCTTCTGGGTATCCTCACAGCCTTTTCATGAGGCTCCTTGTATGTTCAGAGAGCAGTGAAAGGCACCTGAGAGAAAGTTCCTTGCCCCTCAAGCAAATTTTCATCTTTCTAGGGTCAATTTTAAGCAAGATAAAGGTGAGATATAAGCTCCGAATCTTCATGTTCATTTTGCTACACATGGAAAACTGATTATCAACATTCATGAGCAGTCTAATTATAAATTTAACTTCTGCCAGATGAATAAATCATAATGAGGTGTTATCATAAGAAATACTGTCTAGAAAAGGTGACAGAAAATGACAAATGCTATGTTCAGCACCACTACTACTCTCCAGCTCCAAAGGTGGTTACTGGCTCCCTCTGGTGATCTTGCAGCAACAGATTCTTAGAAAAGATTTTTTGTAAGGCAGAGGTAATCTGCCTCCCCTTCATTTCTTCATAAGTTAGAAATTTTTAACAACTGCTATGTTTTCCAATGTGTGGAGTTTTGCTCCCATTTTATATTGCTACCAGAATTTCAGAAAAGAACGCAGATAACGTGTACAAAGCAGTCAGTCTTTTCATTTCGAAGCTACACAATCATCAATCACACTTCCCCACAATTCCTCAGTCATTTTTTTTACCTTTAACGCACTGAAAAAGTGAGCTGCTTTGGTTTTCAGAGGCCCTAGGTACCAGTACCTGAAAAAAGAACAGAAAAAACTCTTTAAGATATCCAGATGATATTGGAAGAAGGAGAAACCTTGTATGAAGTTAGGGCACATAAATTTGTTTACCAAGTTAGTGCTCTCCTACAGTCTTTAGCTTTGTGATAGCACAAGTTTCTACACACCAGCAGCTTAGCAGTGACATTCCGTTCTTGAGTTACGGATCACCAACACACAGTATACAATCTTCCCTACAGGGTGCCTGACATCTGAGTAGCAGAATTTTACCTAGTTAGGCAACACAGCTGGGATTAAGTTTAAGGTTTGTGGCTTATCAGTTGGTGAGATGCATCTCTACAATACGCAATGAAGAATTAAGTTGGAGGAAACAAGCAAACAAAAAAAATCAGCAGCAAGAGATCAGAACAGGAAAAACATTCATTTGCCCCAAAGTATTCTCACACCTAACTCGATGTTTTACAAAATAAAAATCCTGTCGGTCACAAAATACAGTACAGAATCTAAAGACATGACTACACTGAGGTAGGCTTGGTGCAAATTTTGATCACCGTCTTCCACAAAAGGCCAACAACATACACTAAGCACCATCAGCTCAACAACACCGAAGTTGTAAGGCTATCATTAACTACTAGGGTGTGCAGCAGTCACACCACTTCCATTAAGCCATGAAATTGTCCGTAAAACAACAAATCCTCAAAAACGTAACACTCAGCACTATGCATCCACCAGAACAGTGCTTAGCTTAGGGATAACCAGGCACATTTTTAGAGTCGTGGCTTACAGTTCAGCTCTCTTTGTAGAAGGTACCCTCTTTTCAGCTTTACTGGAACACTAAAAGTTCACTTAGCCCAGTATTTCATCTTTGTCAGGGAACAAAGGAGTACACCTAGAGAGAAGTATAAAAAGAGGACAAGGACACAGCTCCTTAACCCAAGCTTGCTGAGCCTCCATTCAACTGTGGCTAAAGTGCTTCCTAAGCTGGGCGTGTTTTCTGGGCATTCAAAAACATTCATGGAAAAATGAGGTTTGTAGTCATTCACACTGCCCCAAGTATAGAAGGTGCTGCCAAGTCTCCCACATGGTGTTCATGACTCCTATGAAATGCAGCTGCTGCAGGAAAAGATGCAAAGGCTGACACTTGGTATAAAATAGGGCATAGGTGGGAAGCCTAATAAGAACATAGAGAGGAGAGAAGTGCTCTTCCTTAGTCTTGGGGTTGCAATTAGCAGGAGAGCCCGCAGCACAGCCAACTCAGCACCCACACAAGCAACCAGGCATATCCCATGCTTCTCAAGGACAAGCACCCAGGCCGTTTACTGCATCTTTCCTACCCCACATCACCTCTCAAACCTACTTAATCACCTGCCAGTTGCCAGAGGTCAGCTATCTCCTGCTTCCTTGCAGACAGCTCATTCACAAAACATATCATATATACTTAGTGGTCAGCAGCACCCTGCCCTGTGTAATTCTTCTATGGCAGTCTGAGGAATGAGCTGATTTGGCCCTGCTGCTCCTTCACCAGGTAATGCCAGTAATTTGATACACACACACAGTGGCATGTCAAACATCCACTTGGATAAAACCCAACAATTATTAGTTTAGCATTCAGAAAACCGTCGTCAGGCAGTCCATGTCATTTCTGGCAGGAGCTGAAGGGCATTTCTACTGCACCTGATGTCCCTTGTTGGAACTGAGTTACAGAATCTCCATCTTTTCATTGGCAATTGATGAAAAACAACGGTCCGTCACTTTACTTAGACTTTACTCAAGGGAGAGTTTTTCCCATTGATGCTATCTGAACAAAGGTCCAGAAATGGGCACCAAAAGGCAAGAGGAAAGCAATTACCTTAAAAATCGGTCAGCACTAAATACATGTTTATTTCAAATGACAAAAACCCTGAAATGTTTTACACTCGTGTGTAATGCTTAATCTGAAGAGTTGGTGCTTCTGCCTGTCAAATGTCTATATTCAAAAAAAGCTTCTTTGCAACAACAGAGGGTTATTTTTTAGACAAGATGCTTCAAAAATGGTGTTTTCTTACTTGCTAACTTTAACTCCCGCATCTCTGTAAGATCCCCACCTCAAACCACTCAGTGCAAACACAGGCTGTTCCTTTTCTCCCTGTAAAGAAAATTAAAAAGTGCAAAATTGCATTCTCTTATCTTTTTTCCAACTTTGTTTTTTGAAAGCAGAGAAATTTCATTTCTATACAGAACCTGAATTCTGATTAATCCCAGAAGAGAAATTTCACAGAAAAGGCATGATAAATAGCTAACAGCCATAAAGGTTAACCTGAATTTAAGTGTCACACATCCCATTTACTTCCAGCGAGAAATATAAAACATGAATTTTTTAAAGGGTTGACTGAGTTTGACTGCACACCCAGCAATAGCCATTCCATTCTGCGGATAGTGTCAGCCAAGAGCAAGGTGTTCTCACACAGCAACACTAAGTTCTTGCTGCAGAAATGTCTGTTCTACAACATAACTGAAAAATAATAGATGCTAAAAAAAAACACACTGAGCACAGCCAAGCGTTTTCCCATTTCACATCTTTCAGTTTGAAAAAGAAAGTTATTAATTCCGCAGTACACATGAATTTATTAAATCAGCTGAGACAGCTATTGTTATCTCTCACTACTTCTAGAGAAATATTAGTTAAATTTTGCATTCATCTAAACTCTCTTAACTTCCCCCAGAATATATTCAGCCATTCAGCCAAGTATTTTCCCCATTTTAGATTAGGCTGTGTTATAGCATACAGTGGAGAAATGACTGCCAGCAGGACTGCTGATAGGATAAGCCAAAATTCATAGCAGCACGACACAGAGGAAAAGTAGTCTATTTGAACAGAACAATGCAAGAATAGGAAAGCTTTAGGAATGCTGGGTGCCAAACAAGCAGATGTTTTTACCTTGATCTGCAACACATCAAGTGGAACTGTCTCTCCCTTCAAAATGGCCAAGGTAGCATTAGTAATATGTCTGCAAAACAAACAGGAAAGAAGGAGAACAAACAGGGAGGCAGAAGGAATAAGCTTTAAAAACTTTTTTTTTTTTTTTTTTCCCCTCCCCAGCAGACTCCACTACCATCCTTGTGGGGCTTTTTCTTGTACAAAAACCTATGCAGCCCTGAGAAAAGAATTCTGACAAAGTGCTGCTCCTCCTTGAAATCAGAAAGCAAATCAGCCTAACAAAGCCCAAAGGCATCCTAACAAACAGCAAAGACCAGAAAAGCAAAAGTCCCCAGCCTAAACTCTGCAGAGACATTACTCCTTCTTCAGCTGATCTACCAGATTACAAACTCTGTGTAACCTCGATGCAGCAACTCTGTTAGCTGCTGTTTTGGATACGTATTAAGGATCCACAAATAGTTTCATTGGTGGCAAGGGTAACAACCTAGGAGGGGAGACCCATGTCTGGGACTGCATTACCTTGGTACATTAACATATTTTGAAGTTCTTAAACAATTTAAAGCTATTAGCACTATTAGCAGTGGTCATTTTGTTCTGGCCTCCATTAAGTCGGGGACATTAACTAAGATACTGCTTTATTTCTTCTCACAAAAGGCAGCACTAGTGACTTTGTAAACAAAGTGCTCTTGCTCACAAAAGAAATCTCTATACTCAGGCTTTGAAGCATGTATTTCATTGAAACCTCTTTTTTTTTTTCTCTCTCTCTCTAATTAAACAAAGTTGGGTAAAATTTAAATTCCACACTGCTTAATTCCACTTTTTCAGCTGGAAAACAACCAAGCCAAACAGTTTTCAGATCCAACTCAGTGTCACGTGGGTGAATCAACAAGTGAAACTGCCTTTGGCTTCATCAGGCTTAGGATACTGAGACAGAGAAGGAAGCTGTTTCTTTCTCAGTCTTTCTTTTCTCCTAGCTCCTGCCTTTCTGCAATATCTCTGCAATTTCTACACTCCAAAGAATAGCTCTAATAGTGACAAAGGAACCAAAGTATTTCTTTTTAAAATATCACTTCCACATCCTTAAGTCAGGTTCAGCTTTCAGCAAGCTATTGACCAAATTCCTTTCAGCTTCACCAGTATGCTGCAGTATCACCTGCACAGTTCATTACCTGGGGACAAAAAGATCACTCATTTCAAACAGCTTCTTTAGAACTCAAATACAAATTACTATTTTAATCTTTGCTGCTGATTGCAGCCTTGTCCATCCTGCTGAGCTTCAAAGCACTCTGGTGGCATTAATGAAGGGTGTTATGCCAGTTGGCTCCTGGATTTTACGTGTGAGGGATACCAGCAAGGGTCCCATGAATACGAATGCTAATTAGTCACTGGGAGAACCAGAGCGAACAGATTTCAGTAGCAAGGAAAAATATATTTGTTAGCATGATAGGAGGAAATACTGAAAGGGAACAAAGTGTGAGGAAAAGAAAGATTAATTGACTAGACTTTGGTTTAGGAGTGGACAAAACAATCTTATATCAAACCGAATCATCAGGCTCTGTCCAGAGTCTGCCAACTTCCATGTAACACAGAAGAAAAAGAAAGTCTCAAACTACAAGAAGCACTGCTCCTTGGAAACAAACAAAAGCTACCTTTCAGAAACACATAATACTTACTGGACTTGGTTCACACTCTCAGGGTAGAGAGTGTGGCTCAACGTGCAGGTCTTTCCAAGAGGTATAAATCCTATAGGAATCTTACTGAAGGCAGCCTGGACACAGAAGGGAAGTAAAATAACATTTGCATCAGCTGAATGAAGCTTTCTGTGTGGAGATCACAGCTGTGTGTGATATCACCCCTCTGGCACTAAGCAGTCAGGCACTTCCTTAAATGAGGCAGTAATACATAATGACTCAGAACACGGCATCCAAATCTCTGAACCCACCACTGCCAACTGGGTGCAAAGGAGCTCTCTGTAATCATTACGAGAATTGTTACATGCAGGTTGGCACACAGATCCTATCTAATGCATGGATTCTGTCAGAATCTAATACTGATAGATGCAGGGCAAGCTCTGAATCTCATTTACCACTGCAGAAATACCACTCTGGTAGAGTAACCTTGTATGGCAAAGAGCTTTTCTCAGTTAAGAAAAGGAAATTAATTGATTCTTCTGGCATCCAAATCACAAAGCAGCAGAAGGTCTAATTTTTGAAACTCACTGACCATGTTATTTTTCAGTTCAGCAAAAGGGCTTGTTAGAGGAGCAAGTTATTACACCGTACCTGAAAATAAACTGTGCTTCTTGAATCATGTCAGCGAATCAGTGTCAACTACTGCATATCACAATATACCATCTCCCTCCTGGGCGCTGCTACCAGCAATGCCACAGCACTGCAAATCCACGCTGGCTAACCAACATCACTCTCACTTCATGCTTACCTGCCCTCCCTTGTTATCTCTGTCTCACTTGCAAGTCTTAACACACCTCAAACGTCCTTTGCTCATCTTCAGCTTTGCTTTACAGCTTGCAGAAGACAGGCTGCTCACAGCAAATGCGTTCATACTCTGTTCCCTTGGCTAGTAGAACCCATGTTTTTAGAACAACTTGTACAGGCTCTAGACAACAGTGGCATGACAAACCCATGAAAGGGAAGCAGAGCACAAACTGAGGGGATGGAACTGCAGGTCTCTACTCCTAGGACAGAGTGATATGAAGGGCAAGGAGAATTTCCGTGCCAAAAACATGAAGTGACACGGTGGCAATAACACAAGGCAGTATTCCACCCAAAACAGTGCTGGTTGCAGAATTTTCTATGTTATTGCAGATCAACATGAGCTAAAAATCAAGATAAGACAAAAATACAAAAGAAATAACTAGCCAGTAAAGCTTCCAAAATGTTTCTTCCAGAATCCTTAGATTACAGAGATCTCAGGGGTCAGTTATAACAACACTAAATTTAAGAACACCTGATGTCTTGGAATGGATACAGCTAGCACCTCACAAAAAACACTGGCAGAGCTGCAGTTTCTCTTGTCACACTCAGACAAGGCAACTGCCTAAACAGATACAATTCTAGCCACCAAGGATACCATCAGAATCTTCTCTGGATCATTTAGTTGAGCTTTTGCCAGCTCCTGCCACAAGGTTTTGGGAACAACGATCCCCTCCTTTCTTCAATAACACCGTCCTCCCTCTCTGAAAAGAAAAATCTCTCGCATTTCCGTTTCCATTTGGAGGGCTCCACCTTGGGAGGTTACAATTAGTTCTCTGTAGCTATCTACACAGTGAGTCTCACTGCGTGAAAAAAAAAAGCAAACCAATCATAAAACAATATTTGGACAAAGCCAATTGAGTTTCAAGTCTGTACAAATACAAGAAAAAATTGTATTTTTTGCCCAATACTTGTGCCAAACAAAGCATACACAGACAGCATGTAGGTCTCTGAAAGATCTGCATTTGGCTTCTCAACAAATCCTGTTGGAAACTCCCCAGAGATACAGCTTGAGAGCCATTGTACTCCCAGAGAAAGGAAATGAAGAACAACGGGAAGTATTGCAGGACGTTAGCATGGCTGACTCACTACACAGCAAAGTGTCTTGATATCACAGAATCACAGAATCACAAGGTTGGAAACGACCTGCAAGATCATCTAGTCCAACCACCCTCCCATTCCTATCAGTGCCACAAGCTACTAAACCATCTCTTGTAGCTCCTCATCCAGGCACCTCTTGAACACTGCCAGGGACGGCGACTCCACCACCTCCCTGGGCAGCCATTCCAGTGCCTGACCACCCTTTGAGAGAAAAAGTTTCTCCTAATATCCAACCTAAACTTCCTCTGGTATAACTTCTTGCCGTTTCCTCGGGTCCTACTATTTGCCTGGGAGAAGAGGCCAGACCCTTTTGCACCACAACCTCCCTTCAGGAAGTTGTAGAGTGCAATGAGGTCTCCCCTGAGCCTCCTCTCCTCCAGACTGAACAATCCCAGCTCCCTCAGCTGCTCCTCATAAGACTTGTGCTCCAGACCCCTCACAGTTTCGTTGCCCTTTTCTGGACACGTTCCAGGGCCTCAATGTCTTTCTTGTAGTGCAGGGCCCAAAACTGAACACAGTACTCGAGGTGTGGCCTCACCAGTGCTGAGTAGAGGGGGATGATCACCTCCCTGCTCCTGCTGGCCACACCATTTCTAATGCAGGCCAGGATGCCGTTGGCCCTCTTGGCCACCTGGGCACACTGTCAGCTCATGTTCAGCCGAGCATCAACCAACACCCCCAGGTCCCTTTCCTCTTCACAATCATCCAACCACTCATCCCCAAGCCTGTAACGCTACATGGGGTTGTTGTGGCCAAAGTGCAGGACCCGACACATGGCCTTGTTAAACCTCATCCCATTCACCTCAGCCCAGCAATCCAGCTTATCCAGATCCCTCTGCAGGGCCTCCCTGCCCTCAGGCAGATCGACACCACCTCCCAACTTGGTGTCATCTGCAAACTTACTCAGGGTACACTCAATCCCTTCATCTAAGTCATCAATGACTTAGATGGTATCAGCAAGCAACAACATCTGCAGAAGCCAGGTTGGACCAAGAGATCACAGTGGGTTCACAAGACACCTTTTCTTCCTCACCTCATCTGCTCTGCGAAGAAGCCCAGTTACGACCTGGAAGACATGAGAAAGGCTCACCTCTGAGAATTCTGTTTGCAGTGACAGTGGAAAGCCATGAAAAATTATAATATTTATCTCTTACAAAGATTTAAGAAGCAGCTACTCTTTTTTACTATTGCTTGCATAGGAAAGGAAACACATCCAGCATGCAAACATGGTAGAAACAGCAGAGTTGAGTGCACATGAGTATGTGCTGACATCACAACTGATGCCAGCATAACTGTTTAAACACAGAATACACCAAGACAGCCCTGCACAAAACGCAAGGACAGCACGGCTAAGTGTGCAATTAACAATAACTGATTTTAAGGCAGGAGAAACTTCTAGATGGATTCCAACCACTTTATTTTAAAATCACTGCATTTCATTTAGCCATTGCCTGATGAAGTCAGTAGTTAGCATTCCAGGAAATGCTTTAGTAAAAAACAACCTGCCTTGAAAGAGAGTATTCCCTAGTTCTGTTGGCAGTATGCTCTTGCCATTAATCGTCTTGACAACAGACATTTATTAAACGCATACCATGCTTACAATTGCTCCCATATAAATTTTAAATTATTTGATTCCCATTTAGGAAAACGAACATTCATCCTCAGAAATACAGACAGGCTAGGAATGAGCTCTGAAAATTAAACCACTACAGTTACATTACACAGAAAGAAAAAGTTGGAAACAATTCTCCCCAAATAATTTTCTCACTGTGGAGTAAAATTCTGGAAGGCAGTTATGCTGAACACTCTTGTTCCCATCATCACTTTTAGGCAAATAAAAAACAGTGGAGTTTTCTTACCTTACAAGATTACAACAGTGACTTAATACACAGATGTGGAAATGGACAAATCTCCACTAATGACTACTATGATATTGTCACCACATTACATACACTCAGTCTTCTCACCCTCAGCCTTGCTACAGTTCTCAGCAAACCAGGACAAAGCTGCATCCATACCTCTTGTACTGTGCCGTCTCCTCCTGCAATAATGATCAGATCTGTGTTTTCCATCAGTTCCATCAGTTTTTTTGCTTGTCCTTCGTAATCAGTCTGAAGAAACAGAAATTCAAACACGAGAAATCAGGTGATTATTTCTGTATCTTTCTAATATATATGTATTTTTCATATACAATTTATTTAATAGTTGTTTTCACATAAGTACACAGTACAGCACACTTCTTATATAACATTCTCTTAAACTTCTTTGACTTAAGAAACCAGTCCTCTGCCTAATACAGTGTAAAAAAATAAACACACACACAGCCTAATAAGGCTCTCATTTAGTAGATTTAGAATATCCAGAAATAATCAAATTTGCGGACAGTTTTACATTTAAATAAACCCACAAACAAACCACTCTTGCAGAAAAAAGCCTCTTTAGAGGCCAAAGTGATTGAGTGCATCTCCTGAAGCACAGAATCAGCTATATCAAGGGCTGCTGCCCAACAGCAGGTTAGGAAAGCTGCTAAAAACAGTTTAGCATTAAGGAGTATGCTGGCTTTCTAAACTAGCAAACCGTTTTCTGCAAAGTGAATGCTTTTTGCAAGGACATACCAGCCCCAGCAGTGGCCTAGCTCTGTTTTGATCACATTCCATATCTGAAGTTAAAAAGCATTAATTTTTAATTTTTGCAGAACATTTTTTTTCCTCTTAAGCTTGTACTATGTGTTTTCAATGATCAAAGAGAGGCATTAATAAAAACAGCATCTTAACACTAAACAGAAGCTTAAGAAAAATATTCCAAGACAGAAATATATATATTGCAGGACACAGTGAGTACTAACCAATCCACAGATCACAGCCACAAAAACCTGCAAAGAGATGGGGATCCCTTCACATTTACTTTTTCTCTTTCCAAAGAAACCCTCTCAGCTAAGTTGAGCCATTTACAGCTCAGTGTTCTGCTTCCATGAATTATCTGGGGATACACTGAGAAATTTTTAGGGTGAAAACACAAAATTATTTTTAATTAACTTGAAGAATTCCACTGCACATCAAAGCTCCTTGCTTCTGAATTCTGCAAGTTGAAGCAGAACTGACAATTTCAGCAGCAACAGGCATGCACCACTAACCAGCAGTCAAGTATTGAGAGATTTTTCTCTCAAACATGAATTATAGAAGGGCTGCTTTAGACAGTCAGGCATGTACATGTACTGCTTTAGCTGAAAATTTACAACTCAGTACACAGTTTGCAAATTAACTGTGAATTAAAAGGATTAAATACCTTCTTAAAATCTCAGTAATTATTTCCTCCCAGCAGATGCCTACAAGACAACTGAGAATTTCAAATACATCCAAAATTGGACTTCAATTTCTCAAAAGAAAGCAAAGCAGACGCTGTATTTCTATTTGCAGAACCTATCAGCTCTTACCGTAACGATATTTACATCCAAGCCAGACAGGTGCAAAATCGGAGCAGCATTTTTCTCAAAAAGGTTCCTGGCTTTGCTAGAAGAAAACAACAAAGGAAAAGCAGACATCAGTCGGGTGGCAAAAGAAAGAAAAACAAAAACAAAAGAAAAGTAAGTACTGAATAACAACAAGAAAAGTAGTTAAAAACAGAGCACACAGTTTACGTTATCAGGCACACAACCTCCTATCTGAGATGTCAGCTTCTTGTTGCAGTTTTAATACATGCAGGAGGTTGTCTGGCTTTCTCCAAAATTAGTTTTAGAAGTCAAAACAAGATCTCCAGAGAGAAAGATGCTAAAAAAAAACCCAAAAAACAAGTAATAACATGCAGAGCAGCAGGCTTTAAAAGCACAAAAAAAAAAATCCTATTAAGTTTTTTACAAAGATGCTTTATTTAAAATAATATTTACTTTTATTTATTACTAAATAAATATAGAAGCAAAATTTTCTCTGGCCTCCTTCTGATACAGGATTTGTGCATGTTAATGCTTTTAACTCCAGAATTATCTGTTAACTATAAATTACTTAGAAGTAGAAATATGAGACATTTAAATGTAAAGTTGGAGGCTTTAATTAATTAACACAAGGCATTTTTTGTCATAGGGGTTTTGTGTAAAGGCACACAAGTCCAAGCACTTCCACATCAGATATATCATTCCTATGGTGCCTGTACTGAACCCTTCAGAGATGCAGCTGAGAAGTTGAGCTGATGAGCAGAAGCAGATACACATCATATCCCAGATATTTTTTTTTACTAATGAGTATGCAAAAGCAGCAGCTGACCTCTTCCAGGAGTCTTGCTCTGAACCCATATTTAGCCTCCCAGTTTGTGGGCACATCCCTTTCAAGGACGTGTTCCTACAGAAGTCAGATCACTGAGGATAACCTCAACTCTAAAAGAAATCAAGGTCAACATCCTATGGTTTTTGAGGTAAACATGTCACATACAAAGGGATGTAGAGGAACGAAAAAGACTCAAATCCAGGATAAAGTATCTGGAAATCATTCTTTCAATTCGAGCATCTAATTCTATTTGCCATCCCAACATCTTCAGTGATAAATACTTTGGCGTAGTTACACAGCAGCAGCTTGGCATCAGAGGGGGACATAAATGAGCTCAAAAATTGGCCAGCTTTTGTAGTGAATGGCAATTAGATATATAGAAAGAAGAGTGGGGGGAGGGAATTTTACCCTTTGCAAGCTGCTGGATTGAGGAAAACTGTCGCTTTCTTCAAAGGCATATTGGAAGGAATCAATTCGTTGCCAAAAACCTAAACAAGAGAAAAAGATCACAGTTCAGAGTAAGAACGATGGTAAGGGAGTTCAAATTAATCCATCTCCACAAATATCAACAGGCTTTGAAGCCTCACAACATTCAAATTGCTTCCATTTTCAGTCACTGTACAGGTCTCCCATTCAAACATCAGAACTCTTGGCAACAGATAATGCCAGCATCACAAGAAATCTACACTTGTTTTAAGATTCATCCACCATTTCCTTTTCGTCAGCTTCTAGCTTTCTGTCACGGGAAGGAAGACCCATGATACTACATCTCTCCGTAACAATCACCAAATTCCTCTTCAACTTTTCATGCCATTCTGAATAGGTGCCTTAACTTTAAATTCTTTGAGAGCTACTTCACACAGCCTCTTGTGCACTTCAGCCATTCATACTCATCTCCATGGTTTTCCAGCACGAGGGGCAGGAAAAGGCAAAGCCCCAACATTACTCCCCTCTCTGCAAGAGCCCTCTCGGCTCACCTCAAGGCATCCCCACTGCCACAAGATCAAACTGGTTCTGAGCCCGGCGGTGCTGACGTGTTCAGCAACACCAACCAGAAGGCTCAGAAGCAAAGCAGGAACAAAAGACTGCTGTACTGAACACAAGAGTCAACTGTCCCTGCTTTCTTCTCCTTTAAAGCTTTATCCCCTGTCAGGAATTTTTATGAAGGTGGACATGGTGCACAAAACACTGTAGATTTGAGCGATCATCAGCTGCTTGAAGTTGAAAGGACTTTCCCTCACCAGCTTTGTTCAGGAAGCCTCATCTGGTAGGAGCTGGCCATGCCATGGAAACATTCAAACTTCTTCAAGGAAGTTGCTGTGAGCAAAGGAATGGTCAAAGAAATGGCACCAAACCAGCTGTTCCGTAGTTTTACCAAAAAAAAAAAAAAAAGGCAAAAAAATGATTCTGTGTTTTACTGCTGTTGTTAGAGGGGCAGGATTGGGAAAGATATGACACATCACAGCTGTTAGAAAGGATTATTTACTTGGGAGAGCACAAGGTGATGCATTTGCTTGCTCTAAACAATCTAAACGTGCTCATAAAAATGTACGAGTATTGGCATGACCATTTCTTTATGTAACAGATGAGGATATTGATGTTACATACGGGAGCATTTCCAAAACAAATTCTGATTTTTAAGACAGGAAATAAAAAAATAATAATGCAACATTCTTTAAGTTTTGCGGTCAACTTAAGGACATTAAAAATGATCACTGAATGGATAAGAAAGTATAATTTCAGAAAGGAAATATCCTTTCCAGCTCCTTGTTAAATGTACAAATCCAAGCACTGCGTTTCTGGACTTCTAGGAAGAAACTCACTACTCTGTGATTATGAAAAACCCCATTCCGTGAGGCTTAACAACGCTTTATGAATGTAAACAGAGATGTGATATGCCTTTACAAGAAACTATCCCCACTTGACTGACTAATCAGTTTGCCACCTAAGCAGGACCTATTTAATATACACCCAGAGCTCAGTAACATCAGCCAGAGCCCACATTTGTGAAGTCCATAGTCAGCTGACACTGGTTTATTCAAGAGAAGGACGTGTAAAAGGTTTTTCAGTGTTGTAAATGAGTTGTCTATTGTGGAATCCTTCTATCATCATCTGCCAACCCCAAGGCTGTCATCACAAAGTCATCAGTTATGACAACACACACACTTAGGTCTTGAAATTTCTCCTCATACATCACTCCATCAATACCTTTCTTTTTATAATGCCAGGAATTGGTCAGCATGCGTCAAACACTGAGGCAAAAACTGCTATTTTTGGCAATATAAAAGCAACTTCTGTCACCGTGAGATCTCTGCAGTGAAAATTAATATAGAAAACATAAAAATGAAGAACAACAGATAGTCTGAGCTGAAATTGCATTTCAGTGTGAAGGTATGATTTATGGAAGTAATATTTTTTTGCTTTTTATTTATCATTATATTTTTCATTATACATTACTTTTTTTTTCTCCATAATCATTTTAGAAAACTTGAATTCCTTTACATCTGTTTTGGCAAAACAGTTCCACAGTTCAGATCAGGTTCCTTTGAACATCATTCCCTCAACATCTGGCAGCCCCAAATTGGGATTATTCAATGCACTGCAGCTATGAAGCAGGGTAACCTCAAGCAGAGCTCTTCAATGAGAAAAATAGTTTTTATCATTCTCCTTTGGCCCCAGTACGTAGCAGTGATGGTTGCAGTATCACACCCTAACATACTGGCACGGAAAAGTGAGTTTGAAATTAACTCCTAGGAGATAGAAAGACTCCTAAAATCTGCACCATACCACCAAGGCAATCAGAGCCATCAGGACAGCATCTCTGACACACGCATGGAGGAATTCAGTTTGCAGCAATGGAGGTACGGGTAGCAGGAGCAGTGGCTGAAACCTCACACCCCAACGAGGGCACTGTGCCACCCATTGCAACAGCAGAGCCAGGGCACGGCGGGTACGGAGCCCCAGCTTCGGGCTGCAGGCCTGCCCGCCCTTTGGCACTGGAGCAAGGGAACACAGATGGCAGCATTACAAGGCTTGTCACGTAGAGAGGGCCTGCTGGGAACATCTCAGGAGCCCTGCACAACCAAGATAAGACGGGGATTTTAATCTAATTTTATCACTTTAAACGGTATTACCTGGGCTTCTAGGCACGCGGCTCTCCGTAGCAGGTTATCGCTATTAGATAAGACAGAACAGAGAGTGGACATTAGGTTGAGTAAGTTTAAGACAATTTGCTCTTTTTCAAGATAAAGGTGTGTACCCTTTTCACACATGCTCTGACAGCTCTAAAATAAAAATACGGATTCTTTAAGGCCTGTTTAACACGCTTAGGGATAAAAAGCACCCTTTTAAGCACATTCTGCATGCGCACACAAACACCCTTTCTACAGGAAACAGAAAACAAAGACCAGTGCGCTGAGATTACATAAGCCATGAGACACTGTAGCACTGTGATTTATTTTTGAATTGGTACATAACTGTACTCCAGATCCAAGCTGCTTTTCCTTTAAAAATAAAAGTTAATACTGCTTGTTATTTATACTGAAGGTACTTACCATTCTGGGACAAGACAAAGGATTTAGAGTTGACTTTATGCATAACTTCTATAGACTTAAATCTTTGCGCATTCCAGCTGTGAACTTTCCCTCCCCCAGTCTGTAAGCTGACCACATTAATGCAGGGCCTACCATGTACCCAGGTCTGAGCATGACTAAGGCCAGAGAGGTGAAATAACCCAATATACCTCAGCGAAACTTCAAAATAAAGAAGAAATAACAGTATTAGATATGCCACTGACAGTCATGTCAGAAAGAGACTCCAGACTCTGATCTGTATGCTTGCGACACGAGCAAAGTGGAAGACAGTATGCTGGTGGTAAGCAAATTGGAAGTAAAGCTACTTAGTGTGCAGCACACTTCAATTCTTCTCCAGACCAAAAAAATGCCCCATTGGGCTTCAGAGAAAGAAAAATGAGTCCTATTCTGTAGCACCCAGCTTCATCTGTCCTCTGGCTACAAGACATTCCCCTCTCTGTGCTAAAACCAATGATCCATCAGCTCTCCCTCAGCAGTATCTGACAAGACAGTGTATTATTGTCTCAAAAATCACAAGTACAAAAAAAAAAAGTTACAGTCAGCATAGTGCATGCTACACCCATTAAAAAGATCCAAGGCAAGCCATGAAAACCATTTGACTACGGAAGCAGCACATTTCTACCACAAACTGTTTTCATTGGGCCAAATTCTGCAGTGGGAATGGCAGAAGAGTAGGCAAAGTCTTGATCAGAATGATGGACCACAGCAGGAGTATGATCTGTACAATGTCACAAGCTTATGCGATTTACCAAAGGAACCAGGTAAGCTATTGGCACTGACAACACCTACAGGTGATGATGCAGTGTCCTAAAGGGAGAAGTAGGGTGACTTTAGGTGAGATATAAAGCTCTGAGAAAATAGCTCTACAGAAAAAAAGAAAAAGAAAGACACAGATTTATTCTTAGTAATAATAAAAATACCACTGGAGAACTCATTCTGGAAAAAGAAAATATGTAAATAACAGCTCACCAAGATAACAAGTAACTGGAATGTCTAAAAAACTCCTCAGAGGCATAAGCATGTTTTTAACTGTCATAAAACCAAAGCAGTAAGCCATTTGTATTAAGTACCCAAAATACAACCTAGAGGAGCAGCGCTTGTGTTTGATTGCAACAATGTGAGGAAAGAGCATCAGTTAAAATAACTCTGCCTGGAAAGGTTTGTGTACAGGGCTAAACTGAAGTGCCACAGCTAATTCCAGTTCCATCAAGGCAGGCTACGCCCACACTGCCCTGTCTGGAACAAAGACCAGAAGAACCATTTATTGATCAGAAACTCAGGGATGATTTGACGTTCCTCTCCAGCAGAACAGCACACACAGTCCCACGCCATCCCCACCACATTCACAGGTTGAACGTATTTTAAAGCTATCTAATGATGCCAGGCAACAGGAAGATGTTTATATCCTTAATTTGTGTCAGTGCTTTGCTATCTTCACTTCTAAGAGGAAAAAGAAGCACAAGTACACCCACACACAGTTGTATCTGTGAGTACATAGGCCTCCTTCTGCATCACAGCCCTTGTAACTAACCTATTAACCTGTACACAGGGACTGGTGGTCACCAATGTCGTCCTGAATGTCTCCTGCCAGAAGAGCACAGATGTGCACAACGTAGTCTGTCTGCTCCCTGGCTGAGGCTGCACCCCCTGGGCAAGTGCCCATCTTTTGGTAGCTTCCAAAACAGCACCCTCTTTGCTCGATATCAGCATTTACTCTCACCTTGGCTTTTGAAAGCCAGGAAAGACAAACCTTGGTTTGCATCAGCTTCACCCAGGACACAGAATTTACACTCCATGTTCTTGATGAAGATTTGATGAAATAAAGTCATCCACTCAGGAAGACACATGGAAAGGTGACAAAGTGAGTTATCAGCTGGCAACCACACAGAGACCAACACTGAAATTACAGATAACAACAGCACTCAGATGGCTAGCAAGCAGACAAAGGCCCAGATGCTTTGCCAGCATTTTCTATGGAGAATGTCAATATTTCAGTGTATACAGAGTTAAGCAGAGCACCTGAGGAGTCCACCGCCTCAGCACCATACAGCAGTCCCCAACCTAACAAGGTGATGACCACTCACCCAGTGGAACCACTGCAACACTCTGCCCGCCCAAGTTGCACACTCAGTCAAGCTGGCATCCATCATGCAAGAGACAAAATTGCTGCTCCTGCCATCTCTGGTGGCTCACTGCACCATTCGGGATGTGTGAAGGGCAGCAACAGCCCTACTGAGGAGAGTAGTTTCAGGACGTGAGCTGGAAAGGTGAGAAGTCATTTGGTGAACTTTTTAAAACAATCCTATGATATGCTGTCTTGCTGCTTTCTTCATCAGTAAGGAAACATTTCAAGAAATACAAGATGATGAGTACAATTTAAAGCAATTTGAATTTTACACTATGACTCCTTAAGCTAATGAATTCAACAGGCATCAGTAGCTACTGCTCAGAAACACAGACAGAATTAAGCTGTGTACCCTTTTTCCATCCTATTAAGTAAGGAAAGAGATTTTTAAAAGGCAAGTTGATTACTTCTCTGTAATCAGTCTTGTCTGGATACATTAAACAGAAGTGCAGAACTGAATATGAGCATGCCTTAGGCAATTTGCATGCCCTGCAAGGTTTGATCTAGTATATAAAATTCAGCATCCCTCAGACCTGTAGTACAATATGCTATTGATTACAATGATGATAGTCCATGTAATCCAGTGATATAAAACGGAGATAACCTCATATACGACAGCACTGAGTACTCAGTTTATTTCTTCAATACTATAAGGTATTTGCTACCCCAAATAGAAGGCAACTGATTTTAGATGCTCTTTTATGAGAAATAAAGGAATGTGAAGGTTCACTGAGGTTTTCCAAAAACAGCAACAGGGTTTTAGTTAACAGTAGTTCAACCAAACACTATGCCTATCACTCCACACATGAAAAGCTTTTGCTACCTCCTGATCGATATCTTTTTCGAAAAGCATTGCCCATTATACTAAATATTTAGATCATCCAAATCACAAATGGTGGAGGGGGAATCAGCACAAGATTTCCTCTTTGCTCTTCTAGGTCATTCAAGGATGAACAAAGATGAAAGGCTAACACACTGATCCAGAAATATGAAAAAAGTACTACACAAGACCAGGATAAGAAATGCCTTGGCCTTTACAGACCATCAACAACCTTCAGACTAATTCAGAGAAGAACCCTTTCACTGCAGTGCCCCTCTCTCCTGTACAGCCTATGAAACACAACAGCATCCACATCAGATCCCCGACACAGCCCACATCGTGCTGGAAGGGGGGCAACATAGGGTCCAAGTTTTGACTGGTCTGGTGTGGAGCCGTCAGTTGGACTCAATGATCCTTACGGGTCTTTCCCAGCTTGGGATAATTAAGCAACTTCCCAGCAGGGAAGATGCATAAAGGATGAGTTTGGAGAAGGTAACATTCTCCGTGTCCCCACCTGTCCATGCAGCATTGCCCAAAGTCTTAAGCAAGTGCTCCAGAGTTTTTCTGTCCCTATGTGCAGGCTGAGACTGACTACAGAAGAGTTACTATTTATTTGCAGGGCAGATAGTAGCAGCTTCACTTAATGCAGGCATCATAGCCTCCACATTCAAAAGAAGAACGAACCCTGAGAAGTCAGAATAGCAAATGAGCTTCTCCTTGCAAGAGAAACATTTCAGAAATTTCAGGAGGATGAAAAAGCCAAGAAGAATGGAGGAGGGGAGAAAAACTCCTTTCCAGCTGCAAATAAATGAGCAACACCTCAGACAGCTAATTCCAGGAAGTCAGAGGCTAATCTGAACCAATGCTGTGCTAAAGCAAGCCCCTTCATCAGAAGCTCCTGCAATGCCAGAAAATGAAGCACAAGACTTCACTAAACCTTTAATCTGTTCTAAGAGGGCAAATATAAGTGCAGTAGTATGCCTGGTGCATAGTAATTTAGCCTCTGATGCTACTAACAGCATGACACAGAGCCAAGACAGCCCATGTACGCCTCTTTCCTTGATCTGTCCAAGTAGAACTGATATAGAAACAAAGGAACTGGGAGTGACTGACATGAAAAGAAACGCAAAATCCACTAGCACGTTTGGAAGCAAAACAGAAACTGCAAAGTGGGCCCCTAGCCTATCCCTGCTATGGGCAGCCAGGAGAAAAGACCTTCTGTACTGACAGACATCAGTGTGCCCATGTGGCCAAGAAGACCAGTGGCATTCTGACTCGTATCAGGAATGGTGTGGTGAGCAGGACTAGAGAAGTAATTCAGCCCCTGTACTTGGCACTGGTGAGGCCCCACCTCGAGTACTGTGTTCATTTTGGGGCACCTCCATACAGAAAGGACATGGAGGTGCTGGAGCAGGTCCAAAGAAGGGCAGCAAGGCTGGTGAAAGGCTTGGAGAGTGTGTCCTACGAGGAGAGACTGAAGGAACTGGGGATATTCAGTTTGAGGAACAGGAGTCTGAGGGGAGACCTTATTGCTCTCTTCCGATACCCAAATGGTATTTGAGCGGGGCTCGTCTCTTCTCAGTGGTGACAGGCAACAGGACGAGGGGAAATGGCCTCAAGTTGCACCAGGGGAGGTTTAGGTTGATGATCTCGAAGGTCTTTTCCAGCCTGAGCAATTCTATGATTCTATGATCCTATTCTGTGGGCACAGGGCAGCGCAAAAGGGCATCTGCCCTGGAACTGCCACACTCTTGCCATCAGTCTTCAGTCCGTTCAGTCTTTTTCCTGTTCCCGGGCTAACACAATCCTCCACAGAGCTCAATAAATGGCTCAACAGTCGTCACTTTTCCCAAACCGTTCAGCTCTCTGAACAATCTGGTCTAGAGGGAGGCGCCCCTGCAACTGGATGACCTTAAAGGTCCCTTCCAACCCAAACCGTTTTATGATTCTCAAAAGAGCATTCTGCCGCAGGGCTGCAGTCTGCATTAGAGTCACTCCGAGTTCTGTCCAAGGCCCTCATGCTCACGGGCTCTCCCGTGCTGTGCATCCTATGTACAGTAAAGAAACACTGCGTTACCTCTTAAGACAAAGGGAAGACCGAAGAACGGAACGTGTAAACACTTTTTCCCCACTGTGTCATGCAGGTGAAAGCACCATCCCTACACGTGGCGCTAACAACCGCAAAGCACCGAAACGTAGGTACCAAAAGTTCTGCTACACAGCCCGACCCGACAGCGGACAGGACACGGAGCCTTCCCGCCCCTCAGCCCTCCGCCCCGGGCGGCACTTACCAGTGCTTCCCGTACAGCCAATTCCCCCCCCAGCTCAGCAAGCACACACCGAACGTGGTTTTCTTCCAGTGGTTCCTCAGGGTGGCGAACACCTTCCCCGCCCCCGCCATGCCGCCGGGGAAGCGGCGGCCACGCTGCACGCACCCCAAGGGAAACGACGCGCAGCCCTCCGCCGCCGCCGCCCGGCTCGGCTGGAAACGGCAGCCATGGCCCTGCGTTCCGCGCTGCCGGCCCTAAGGTCACTTCTAAGCAAAAAATGACAAGGGAACATATTTTCGTGGCCGTGCTTCTGTGCTCGTAGACGCGGTGCAGTCGCCTTCAGCCTTGAGGTGGCCCGCAGCGGGGAGGTGGTGGAGTCACTGTCCCTGGAGGTGTCCCAAAACTGCATGGATGTGGCACCGAGGGATGTGGTCAGTGGGAATGGTGGGCATGGGACAGTGTTCACCTGCGTGCACTTTGTCCAAGGTCTTTTCTAACCTTAATGTTTCTGTGATTCTATGATTTGATGTCCAAGTCCTACCAAATAAGTGACCACTGCACCAGGAGAAACATCGCCAACCATGGGGAAACATCTCCACCCGTGCCCTGCTCACAAGGATGTCCTGCAGCTGGTGAGGAGCCAACATTCCAACGGGGAATTGTGGAGATGTGACTGAGTGACCCAGCTTCACGACGGCACAAACCTTTGGGACAACCCAGAGACAGCCCAGGGAGACCTGAGAGCAGCCTCTCAGTATTTAAAGGGGGGACAGCCTCTCAATAAAAAGGAGGGGACAGACTTAATAAGGTTTGTTGTGGTAGGATAGGGGGAAATGATTTCAAACTAAAAGAGATGAGTTTTAGATTCATTATGAGGAAAAGGGCTTTTTTTTTTTTTTTTTTTTTTTTTTTTTTTTTTTTAATGATAAAGGTAGTTATGCACTGGCACAGGTTACCCAGTAAGGCAGGGGATGTCCCATTCCTGGAGGCACCCATGGACAATCTGGAGGGGCTCTGAGCTCTCTGATCTAGCTGTTGGTGTCCCTGTTCATTGCAAAGGAGTTGGACCAGATGGCCTTGAAAGGTTTCTTCCAACTCAACTGATTCTATGATTTTCTGAAGCCAGAGGTGAAAGCCTGGTGCAGCATTCATGCCTGGCTTCATCGGATGCAAAATGCAGAGAGTGCAAATGGCTGCAGAGATACCAGGGGGATGAGCTGATAACCAAATGAGAAAGGAGTGCAGAGGGGCAACCACTCAAAGTGGACTGTTGGCTAAACAAGTGGTGTAAGGATGTGCTCTGCTTTTGGAGAACACTGTCCTTCTGCCAAGGACTAGTACTTACAGAGGATCTCTGTGTTAATAAAAGTGGACTGATGGAGGCAAAATTTGGGACTAGAGGTACTTAAAAGTCTGTTCTGAAAGAGTCATGTTGATGCAGAAGAGAGGGCAGAAGCCACTCCACTGTTACTGCTGAGGAAAGCAGATTAAAACCTGCAGATTGGTTTCCCTACAGTTGCTTTTGATGTCTGGTTCAGGCAGACCCTTGCCCAGTAGCCATCTCTTCCCACTTAAACATTCTGGCTTTACCTATTCAGTGCATTTCATCCAAATTCGTAATTGTCATGAGCTGCCACAAGTGATTTACAGAGATCTGCTATAGCTTCTTGTTTCACAACCAAATCTTTGGAATGTTGTAATGTTTATTAACAACGTTTCCAAAACAAGCTTGGATTTTTTTATATAAACCTTTTTCAGTATGCCAGTACAGGTTCAGTGAAGTCAGAAGAATGCTGAAATACGGGAAGAGCCTGAATGTTTCTAAGATGGCGGAATGGAAATTTTCCTGAGTTCATATGCATGAAAACACATTTGTGTTAGTATAACCAAGGCATTTTAGCTCAAATAATTGTTGTCTTTCTACATCATCAGGAAAAGGACTTGACCCCTGCCTTAAGCAGGCTGGAAGAGCTCCAGAAGTCCCTTCCCACCTCAGCCATTTTGGGACGTTATCTGAGAAACTGGTCTAGAAATTTGAGATGGTGCTTTTTGACAACTGCCCTTAGAAGAAACATTGCAGACAGCAACAACAGATTGTGTGCTTATCCCATTATCTGGCTTTACTTAGGATGCAGAGTCCATTCTGCAATTCCTCCTGGCAAACATGCATGTCCTAGTTTTCGGCTGTGGCTGTTTGATTGCCCTCAAGGTAGATCACACCTGCCACGCTCTCACATGTACCAGATACTTCCTTTTTAGCTCTCTTAGTTTTTGCATGTCAAATCGATAGAAGTAGGTATTAGAATAAGTGCAATGAAAAATGAGAGGATAGAGGTCTGATTTTGAGCATCCTCTACATTGTATGCTGTAGTCCTTTGTAAGTCAAGTAAAATGACTGCTACCTTTTTCAGAAAACTGCTTGGAGGAGGCTGAAATATGTGCTTAGGTTTCTTATGATTTCTTACACCGGATGGTTTGCGTAAAAAGAACTCAGCGTTTGAAAGGCTGCTCCACAACTGACTTGGGATTTATCACCTAAAATTACCACACAAATTAATTGTGAAGACAAATCTGTGCCTCATCCCAGACCATGCTTCAGGGATATATTTGTAACATTAGAAAACTCACATGCTTGACCAGGTAAGCTCTCTTCTTAGCTAGAGTACATGGCAGAAACAGTAGAGGAGGGATGTTTTCTACCACTTGACAGTGTCCTATGATTGTACATACGTAAGCGTTATCAAGGACAGAGAATGATTTATTCTCCTTTTCTGTTCAGCACAACTTGTCCTCACCTCAGCTAACTCATCTATGTTGCTGTGTTTCTGCCATGATCATTCCTCTGGGAACAGGGTTGAAGTCACTGATTTCATCACATGGTATGTAGTTCTGAGTTGAACCTTCTGATACCTCCAGGGAAGCTGAGAACAGAGTCCTATTCCCAGCCACCAGCTGGTCTTCTATTCAAATTCACGGCCTGAAAGCTAATTCTAGCCACATGGTCTGCAGATAATCCACATATGGCTGAGCTGGGTGACCCCATCCTGAGTCTCCAGTACATTCTGCATCAACACTCTGCAAAAGCAGGAGTTTCTTTACGTGTTTGTAGCATGAAGGATGAGCTCTGTCTGTCCCCAACACCTCCCTTTACACACCTTATTGATACTGCTGTGGCAAGAGTGGTATGGGGGGAATATCTTTTGGTACAGAAATCTGAAGCTTCTGTGCTGCTGATGAAAAATTCCCAGACTGCAAATCTCTCCACACTTCTGGCCTCTCAAGGGAGATTAAAGCTCTGCTTTAATTCTGCAGCCCCTGAGCACCAAGATGATCTGCAGTGGATAGAGTCCTTGTCCTTGGTCCCTTGGAGTGTCTCTCCAGATCAAACTGTGGGATGGGAGCTGCAGCCTTACTAGTGCAGCCATACTGCACTATTCCCACATCTCCAACTTTTCTCTCTCCACAAGCCTGTCTCTCTCACAGGACTGAGCTGCAGAAAGTGCTGTTTCCTTGTCTAGGGGTTCTCATGCTAGCTGAAGTCTCTGGTGGATTTTTCCAGTTGGTGTTTCTTTACTTGTGTTCATGGGCCCAGCATCTGCAGCCTTTCTTCCACTCCGTGTCTTAGGTCCCTCTCCATTCCACCCTGGCTGCTGTTCTGTATAAGAACAGGGTGTATTGCAGCCACTGAAGCTAACCAGAGAAATTTTGTATCTGTGATAGCAGAAAAAGTCCATGATGGATTCTTTTGCCCTCATTTTCAGCTCTGCCCAAAGGTGCAAGCCCCCGGGGCAGTCATGTCTGCAGTCAGTGCCTGCTCCGCTGGTGTGGAGAAAGGTCTGAATTACACTGACAGAGTTTTGATTGGGTAATTCAGAAACACTCTACGTGAGAATAATCCCTACATTTCCTTCCCTCCACTTTTCCTTTTCTATTCAGTAAGCAGAACACAATATGAGCTTCACCCTCCCTAGATCAAAATTCAGGAGCGTGTCCAGCGTATTTCTACAGCAAAAAAACACTGCTTTTTTGCCCTGCCCCCTCTTCCCATGGCTGGACTATTATACAGAAATATTCCCCAGTTCTTAGAGTTTATTAACCTTTTTTCCAAGGGAATGAATGGAGATATTCACAGCTTTTGAACAGTCGCAGAAACCCATTAAATTTCTCTATGGCAGTCTTCTCAGGAGGTTGTTCCTTTAGCAGAGACATTTCAGGAGGCTCTGCACCTTCTCCCAACCTATCTGGATTCAGTAAATGCAGGTGCCACTGAGGCATTAGAGTGAGCAGTCCTGGCTCCAACCTTTAAGTGTAGCAAGGCAACTGAAAAAAAATTGCTATAGACTTGTGATCTTGGAGCTGGCCAGAAATATTGGCTCCCCATCATGTCCCATCGCCAGCACCAGCTGGGTTGGTTCTCCCTCAGGTCTGCTTTGAATGAGAGAACAAGGACAGTGTCCCAGGCTGGGATCAATCCCTTCACTCAGCAGCACAAAACCCAATGCATAAAAACCCATAGCAACTTCTGTGTTTGATAAACTACTTGCTTTCATTGAAGATGTCAGTGAGGGCTAATCTGAGGACATCACTTAAATCACCGGTAGGGGATTCTGTTCTTATAAAGTTCTGCTGGTCCAGACTAAGGTCACTCATCCTGCATCTGTAGGCAGCACCCGTTTGGGTGGTGGAAGCTGGCATCCATCATGCTGGTAACACAGAAGAACACTCCGCAGGTGTTGACACTGCCACTAACAGAACCTCAGAGTGAATGATTTACAGCCACCAGATTCTCACACAGGTAATTTGCTTCCAGCAGAGATTAATGTTCATTGTTTAATGACAGTAAATAAATACATTTGTATTCTCTCTATTTGTTGTACAGCTGGATAAGAGAATGGGTAGGAAACCAAGGCTTTCATGCTACTGTTATGTACTACATACCTATGGCTTCATTAAGATATCAGCTGCCTGAAAATTCTGATACTGCTGTATACTATCCTGGTTGCATCCAAAGCCAGATGATATTATATGCAGAAAAACTCCAGAAAATTACCAATACATCTGCAGCAATGATTCATTTTTTACTGAGGCAATGACATTCTAATCTATGGACCAGATGGAATGGGCCTTGGGCAATTGTAATCAAAGAGCAACAGACACATTTTGAAGGAAGAAGAGATTCCCAGTTGGTTTCCTACTAAATGCTTCTATTTTCATTTTGTTTTGACTCAGTTGTGTGCATCAGTGCACACATCTGGCTGACATCTTAAACCATCTACCTGGAACACTGCTGTGTATACTCAAAATTCCACTTCTTTCAAAGTCAGTACCAGTGCCCTATGACAACGTATTGTTTTATGCTTGTCCTTAGGTGGAGTTGGGGTCTGCAGCATTGGTGGCAGTCGAAGGCTGGATGAGAAGATTCATCACTAATGAAGAACCACTCCCATTCATCTTCACTGACCAGATAACTTTGCCACCACAGAAGCTAGACAATTAGTCTGACTTGGATTTTGGAGCACAAAATATGGTCACTTAGGAAAAGTGTAATCCTGCTGAGTTACTACAGATTGGTGTAGCATCTCGCTTTTTAATTATCTCATAGTTTTCAAATATCTCAAAGGCCATCTTTTCACTCTATCAAAAAATTTGCTGGAGTTACAGATCTGCCTATCCTATCATATATACAGTTTCCTTAGGTTGTGGAGGACATCTGAGTTCACCCAAAGGGACTCTGTCTAAACTCTGTAGCATTCTCTGCAAGAGTATTTCAACAAGCTCTGTGGCTAGTTTGTGTTCTGCACAGTTTTACATTGCATTTTATGTTTCAGAAAGTAGCTAAGCGATATGTTTAAAAAATAGCTGTTGTTATTCTCATGTTGTTAATTTTCGTGCTAATTATGAGACAGGACTCAGACACTGCTTTTGAATTCCATAGTTTCTTCTATTACAAACAGAGTAGTGGGTTTCTTTTTTTTTAATTCACATCACATCATGGTCTGGTCATTTGAAAGGCTGACTTGGCTTTTCTTGTCATTCAGAGATACTTTCCACTTAATATGCTGTTTTCAGAATCTGTGGCAAAGATGAAGGCAGTGTAAGACTCTTGGACTTGACAAGGCTGGATTAGAACAGTCTTGTATTTCATATTAAATGCAAGCATCTTGAACCAGTTACTAGCCTTTCCAAATGCACAGGCGTTGCTGACTCCATTTACATGATATCTTCGCTTACTTTGATTTCTTGCTTTCCTGTTTTAAGAACAGATGGAGAAAGTAATTTAAGCACTGAATACCATAAGGTACCTGGAATAAAGTAAATTAAGGAAACACTATGAGAGAACAAATAGAGGAGTTAAACCACAAGCAGAAGATTCACAATTAAGAATTAATGGAGAATATAAACTTAGCCAAGCAACAGAAATCACCTGGCTGAGAGGGAGTCCTACAGTGTGTAGGCAGTGCAATGACACCGCAGATATGTAGAGAATCCGAAGTCAGAGAAGAGAGGAGACAGAGTGTATGGAATTTTACAAACTGCAGCAGGTAACACAAATTGTGATAATGTCTACTGTATGACCAAAACCACAAGGAGTACAACGGACTGCATCACACGGAATCAGAACCACAGAATCATAGATGTTCAATTCCAGGGAATAAAATGTTTTCAGAGCTCTTCTTGGTATATGGAAAACAACAAAGAGAGACAAAAGCATCTATCAGGCCTCTGAGAAGGCACAGGCCAGGGCTCAGAGCTGCCAGAAAACACGAGCATCAGGAGAACAAGAAAGGGATTGATGGAGAGGGGCCCACGTGGAGACCACGTGTGTGGGGTGCAGGAGGAGGGCCCTGCAGTCAGGGGGCAGGAGGACAGCCCTGCCCATGGCCCCACAGCCTCCCCACAGGTGACATCAGTGCCCGCACTCTCTGGCAGCACCGCGACATCCAGCAGAGAGGAGCAGCCCAGCACAGCAGGGGCTGACGATCGTGCGGCTCCCAGTCACGGCCCCGCTGCACACACGGCGAGGGAAGCGGAGCGGCCCCGCGAGGAGACGGAGCAGGAGGCAGCAGCAGGTCCCTCTGCCCGGAGCAGCAGCCCCTCCGCTCCTGGCCACTGTCCTGAGAGGAGCGCCGACAGTGACCTGGACCCACAGCCGCCCTGCAAGAGGCCGCCGCCTCGGCGGGACTAGCAGGGTTACACTTCTCTTTAATTAATAAATCATAAAAACTTTTCTTAGAATCCTGGAATAGTAGTGGTTGGGAGAGACCTCTGCAGATCATGCACTCCAGCCTAGATTATATGCGTCTCTGAATTCCAAGCCAAAGCACATAATGAACAGGAGCTCTACATAAACAAGAAATATTACACAACATAACACCCTAACAAAAATGGCTTCAGCATTAACTTTGGGTACAGACAGGATTGTTTCAAAAAAGAAATATATTGAAAATGTGTCTGCTTCCATACCATCTCATCAATTTTGCATGCATTTTTACTTAAACTAATAATGCTAGCTATTATGACAATGCACTGCAAATAAGTACCTCTGAAAATATGAAAATCTTTTTGTCTGTTATTTTCATATGTGACTACGTAAAATGTAGTGTATAATACAGCAGTATCTATTTTGCAATACGCCCTGTCGTTCAAGTGAACATGGTTCAAAAGATAAATCTTTCCTACCTTTAACCACTGTTCTTCCAGTTGGTTTCCCAAAGATACCTAGAAGACATCTTCTTGCTCCTAAGTATATGGTTGTTTGAGTGAAGCACCAGTTATATAGCCAGAGAGTCCTCTGTAAAGTGGCACAGTACTGAGAGGAAGCAGCTGTTCCACATGGTTTTACACAAAACCCATCACTTTGCATACCCATGCTACCCCATCTAAGGCTGGGAGCATTGCTTTAGAAAATCAGATTGCCAAGAGAAGGAATATAGAGGATAGATAAAAGAAAAAAGAAAAAAAAAAAGGACAGCACCATTTTCTTAGATGTCCCAGCAGCAGTCAAAGATCAAATAGCCTGTCTGGAAGAAAATAGGACACGTAATCCTCTAATAGTTATATAGAAGTGAATGCGTTGTTAGAAATAAGCCTTATGTAGAAAACCTCGTTATTGGTTACAATCGAAATGGATGTGTGGAAGTCCTCCAGGGACTGAAAAGTCCCAACCATAAGCCAGGAAAATCTTCCACGAGCCCTTAAAGGCACTGCTGAGACTCACCACGTGTACACGGGCGATTTTGGTGCTCCATTTGGCTGGCAAAGGACACATCCCAGAGCTGTGCATCTGTGTGTGTGGATGTACAGGGGTTGCCAGCACTTTACGAGAGCAGTGGGACAGCAGCAGCTGTGTATTCACTTGAGGTTGCCACCTCTGTCACGGTGAGTCTTCTGGCAAAGCCAAGAGAGCAGAGAGGAAGAATGTGCCTGATGTGTCCCCAGGAGGGGTGGGCATCCACCAAGTCTGTGGGTTCATGGCTGTGTGGCCACTTGTCCCACTTGGAGCCACAGATCCATGCAGCAGCAGCAGTTTCCTTACTGTAATCCTGGAATGTCACTAAGGATTGATTTAGAAAGGTAGGTAGGGTCTTCAATCTCTGATTTTGTAGTGAGCATCCCTGCCACCGCTATGCTGTCAGGCTTTTGTTGCTGGTCACTCACAGGTGATGGGAGCTGAACAAGCAGAGCTCTTGGAAGCCGGCAGCCTTCTGGGTGTGCGGTTCAATCACTTGGGCTTGTCAAAACCTCACAGTTTATGCTGAAGCTGGCATTGTGGCTGCAGCAAACATCAGGTCAGAGAATCACAGAAGTGAAGGGGTTGGATGGCACCTCGGGAGATCATCAAGTTCCTCTGAGCCTAGCTGAGTCGTGCCTCGCAACAGATGGGCCAGCTTGGGCCAAACATCAATCACCACGTCATTCACCTCAACGAAACGTATTTCCTGGTAGTTTGGGAACCATTGTATCTTAGGTTAATAAGCACTGTTATCTTCCTTCTCCACATTCATATACTCCATGTCATAGTTGCTGTGTCTTAAACAGAAATCACCCTCAGGATATCATCTAATTATCTTCTCATCATTCTGAAATTCTGTTTGGTACTACCAGTAATCTCATCATTACAAGTGCAACACTCATTGAACAAACAGAGAATAAAAATACATGCAATGTAGCAACCAAATTGTACTGGAATCTCACAGTCAGTGATGGATAATTCTGAAGCAGATTGTTCTCATACATTATTTCCTGAGAAAGATTTGAATAGTTCAAGAAAACCCTGTTTCAATCACAAGGTTCTATTCTAGATCCTGGCTATTTGACATGATTCCATCACCGCATACAGGCATGTTGAGAACCAGAAATGGTCAGATGCTTCCTGTGAGAGTGGGGAGAACTCTCAGCAGGGATGACATGGCTGGAATCTCATGGCACACACTAGTCCCTGCGCAGGCCCTGGGGGATGCTGGAGATGCAACAAAGTTGAGCTCTGTAACAGTGATCCAGCATCTCCTGGGCTCATCCTCTGCTTCTGGGTGACATCCTGGATGGACTTGCTTGCGGCTGGGAAGCCGTCATTTTCTTCTTGACAGGCAGCAGCTCCTGGCACTGCACTGAGAAAAGCAAAACTGCAGAGGAGTTCTGACCCACGTATGTTTAAGAGATAAGAGGTCTGATCCTCAGCTCCTGAAAGTAAATGGAAATACATTCATGAAGAGCAGAAGGGCAGATTTTCAGGCTGTTATTGCCTGTCATCTGTGCCCAGTTATACTTAGTTCTGTTACATCTGCACAGAGCCACTTGAACATGTATCAAAACAATTCCCGTCTCCAGCTTTGATCCACAGTCTGATCCAACAGTAGACCACCATTTGTCTAGCTGGTAAAATAAATGCTGACAAATTTAAGGTACTTTCTTTTTTTTTTTTCTTCTGTAAATGTATGCAGATAGATATGGAACATTTTATGAGTACATTGCACACCTGATAGAACCACTCATGATGGTTTCCTCTCTGGGTATAGAAAAAAGCATCCATATCCATGTTGATCATTGTCATCAATTCCATTCCTATACTTAATGCTCATTTTGGCCAGGAAATTTTTTCCAGAATAGCACAGATGAGCCTGTGAACTCTTTGGCATTCTCAGCCAAATGGCTAAAACAGTAATCCACCTCTTAAAGTAAAGTGGGTCCCATTAAGTGATCAAGGGAGTTGTAAGTCATGTGCGTGTGTGTACGTGCAAATTAATATGTGAGAGAGAAGCCAAGGCAGAGAGGTGCTGCATTTAGTATGAACTCGGGAAAGGTTACTAGACATTGCCTTTTGTGCTGGCCCAGCAACTTCCAGCTTTGTATTCATCCAAGTAATTGAAATCCCTTTCTATTTTAATACGCAAATTTGCATGTACTTCCATAATTCAGTATTACTGATGCAAACATAATAGAAATATATATGTGACCAGTTACATTCTTCAATAAAGTGGGCAAAGGGACAACATAGGAAGAGTCTTTAGAAACACGGAACTCTCCCGAATCCATAAAGAAAGAATAAAATAGGAATTTGGAGGATGATATGCTACCTCTGATGGCATAAGTGCCTGTAAATCTCATCCCTTCCCCATTCAAGTTCCGTGACCCTCCTCTGGACAAATTGGCTTATGAACATTTTCCTATGGAAAAATGCACCACAGATTATATTTGCAGCCAGTTTTAGGAGAAACAAAGGGGAAACCAGGCCATGAGGGCTCTTAGAGAGCAGGGCAAGTCTTCCAGTATGTGAGGAGCAATAAGACATCAGAGATTTCCCTATAAATCACATCTTGTGCTGCATATTTGCAGTGTGAGTTCTGCTGTGATGACAGAGCTCATCCAGGACACACACAGACAATATATATATACATATATATATGGCACAAGTGCCCCTGGCTTAGCGTTTGCTGCTTAGGTAGAATGATCTGCCAGCCTGGCTCTCCAGAAAGCTCAGTTTGCAGGAAGTCTCCTTTTAGCCCATATTCCTCATAGATGCGCAAGGAAGTAGGGACAGAGGGGCCTTGTGATCTCTCGGTATGGTTTGCAGCTTTAGAAATGACCCACATGAAATAGGAAATTAGTGATGTGATTCCTCCAGTCGTCCTCTTGGTGGAGTGGAAGCTGAGCAGCAGGTCTCGAGAACAGGGTTTGCCCTCAACCTCTTCTGATCCCTTTGAGCAAAAGGCAAGCATTTTCTGAGCTGGTAGGAGAGGATGTGACAGCAAAGGGGAAATGAGAGGAAGGAGAATAAAGGGCTGCACACAGAGGTGATACCCTTCAGGGTAAAGCTTGCTAGCTGAAGATTTCCCTTGTTTGTGACTGGGTGTTAAGAGCAGCGAGGCAACAAAAGGCTTTTTATTTAAGGTGCTGGCACTTCAGGAAAAAATGAGAAGAAAGGTGCTAAAAGCAAAATACATGGTTTTGTTTTTGGGTTTTTTTTTTTTTCTTTTTCTGTCTTCTCCCCCTTAAATTTCACAGCCTGAACTTCCTCAGTTTAAACTCCTGCCAGCACGGGTCTGACAGGAGAGTTGCCAGCCAGCCCCAGGCAGGTTGGGAACCCCGAGGCTCAGCAGGGTGGATGCACTGGGGCTGCCTGGGGCAGCTCCCTGCACATCAGGTCTCCAGGCCACCTCGGGCCTCCTGCACTGCCCTCGCCTGGACTGCAAGCCTCCAGGCCGCAGGGGTGCACGGTGTTCATGGTTGGTGAAAATTCATTTGTTGTTACTGGCAAGATGGTGAAAAGGTGCTGCAGTCATCCTCCCTGGCAGGCTCCAGGCCCAAAGCAAAGGCCCACGGCAGAGGCTGTGAGGAGACGAGGCGGCCCTATGGCTTCTGGTGAGGAGGGCAGCGGCAGAGGGCAGAGGTGCAGGGCTGCCGCCACCTGAGTCCACTGACCTCACTGGGACTCCCAGGACAGTGTGCATCTTCGTGGAAAAAAGCTGAGCTCAGAACATGTATTTTTAGCTAGGCTTCCTAAGGAAATGAAGAGTCTGTCACTTCTTGTCTACCCATCTGTCCCCATCAACCTTTGAATCTGCTGGCGACTTGAAAGCGAGTTTGATGAAGCGTTGGAAGTCTGAACATCGGATTTCTAATTGTGAAAATGGGGAGCTGAGAAGTGATGAGGAACACACAGTGATGCACAAACACCCTCCAACAGAGGGACAGACAGGAGGACCCAGCAGTGACCCCAGTTTGGAAGCCCCTCATCAGCCTCTGCAAACGGTGTTTCTTTAGAAAACTCCCAAAGGGAACGAGCTCAGCTAAATGAAGCAGAAACCATGGCATAAAACTGAAATACATGGTTTTGTTCAGTGCGTGGAATGACTTGTTTCATCCTCAGCTTCCTTTTCTCTGACCAGTGTAAAGGAATCTTGTAAGAAAACACAACAGAAAAGGAGGAAATCTGCCTTGCTGTGAAGATGGAAGTGCTTTACCTACACCTTTTGTGCATGTATGCCTGCACATGTGCATGTGTGAGACCTCACTTGAATCTTATTTAGCTATCAGAAACCATTGATGCGCTTAGCAGCTTCTTGCACATAATGGCTTCAAAAGCATACAGCCAACTCCGTATGCCTACTGGCGTTATAAAGGCTTTCCCTTTTCTCACCTTCTGACTGTCTGCTTTTCCAAATGGCATGCTCCTTATGTCAGGGTCTCTTTCTCCCTCTCTGTATGAAGTGTTCCTGGCATATATTTTGAACACTGCTGTGACCACTTATTAAATGCCAAAGCAAGAACTTTCATGCCTCCATTTCTCCCATTCACTGCCATCCACATTTTGACTGAAATAGTTGTCTGTGGGGAGATGGGGAGACAGATGATGGCCCCAAGCTTTGCCACAGCCTGTGGTGTCTATCCAAGTGTTTCTGCTGGCAATACAGATGTCCTGCCACTGGGCATGCCCAGAGCATCAGCTCATCTGGCACTGAGCTGAGTTTTTCCAGACTTTACTATCAGGATGGATGCTGCCTTCACTCTGCATAGCCAGCTGTGGGTAGAATCTTTTGCTACCAGGGGTGTGCACTTTGAATTGCAGGTCTGAGAAGACCAGGAGTTGGTCTGAGGATGGGAAGGAATATCAAAGAATCAAGCAATCTAGGGAAAAGTGTTGTTCTTACAGGGAAACAGCCTTTGCTAGTCCCCAACAGACATGAGGCAGTGTTTGGTGTGAGCTAACAGGGTGACAGCATCACAGATGAGCTGCTGCAGCTCTTCCACTTCTACGCAGTGCAAATGAACACAATCGTGCTTCCCCTGGGCAGGGAGGGAGTGAGAATTTTAGTAAATGTGACTTGTTAATGGTCTAAGTCTGCAGGAAAAAAACTCAGCCTTGGCTCCTTAGAAGGACATTAGGGAAGAGCATGATATTGTAATGGGATAATGAGTGTTGGACTATGAAAGTATTTCATTACCAGCATCCTCTCCCCGTACAGCCCCGACCTGCTGCAGCTATGATGTGCTCCTGACCAGAAAAGTCATCATGAGATCATCCTGCCTGTGGAAGAGAGCGGTTGGTTGTGTTTCTGCTGGAGACTGGAGACTCTTTGCCCATGCCTTGATTCATGGAGCTTTCCCTCCTAAGCCAGTGGTGACTTCCAGCGATGGAAGGTGATGGAGGAGATGGCACTGATTCAGAGGCAGAGTTGAACCACGAGGGATCAGAGCTGCAGCTCCACATCTCACGCCATGGGCTGGGGAGTGCAGGTGCCTGTGCAGCCAGAGGGCAGCATCCATGTGTGGCAGCCTCAGCCCTTGAGCTCCCAACAGAGCCAGCTTACCAAGGGCACAGCAAGCCGCCAGAGGTAGCTTGTGTGATGCTGAAAGAGATATTTAATTCTCTCCCTGCATTCTTGCCTCAGTAGTGAGGCTAATGAGTCTTCCCTTCTCTTTGTCTGTTTGCTTTGCTTATAAGCCTTGCAGGCTCTGGCACATCCCAGACACCACAGGGATCCACAGTGCACTGGGGGCTAAAATTCAACCTTTGCATGGCTACTGCAAATCTGTTGTCTTATGAATTTTCCCAGAAGTCAGGCCTTTGCACAACAGCATCTCCTGCTCACCCTTCATGGAGCAGCTGGCTCCTTCCTCTCACATTCTTCCTTCCCCCTCCTCCAAAAGCACTGAGCAGCTGAGCTCCATGCCCCTGTGGCTGCACTGCCGGAGCTTTCCCTGCTGCTAGGGAAGAGGGCACCTGCTTTCCTCTTGGCTGAAAAGACAGTTTTGCAGGCTTCCATTTTTAGCACCAATGAATCACATTGCCTCTACTGATAGCAAAGAAGGAAGACCTGAGCAGCCCTTATCACTGCTGTTTGCTTCTGACCAGAGAGGTTTCATTGAGTTGTGCTCAGACTGCATCCGTGCCTGGGGTTTAATCCTGCACAGTGCTGTCCAAGCTGCTGCACAGCCTTAGCTCGCTTCATCTGCCCTGAGGGTGTGCAGCGAGCTCTTGCCCCACATCTCTCTGCTCAGCCCCGCAGGATTTACTCACATAAGCAGGCAGGTGGCAAGTGCTGTCTCCTTCATTCATGCTCCATTCTGTTCCTTGTTGCAGTTGATATCTGAGACACGGCCTCCTTGGTGGCGAGAAGGATTCCATCCTACCAAATGCAAAACTCATTCACCTCAGGAAGAGCTATCAGCTAGAAAACTGTGGGCCCCCAGCTCCTCTTTTCCCTCCATCCTTCAGATGGGGCACTGAGGTGTGAGGTGCCTGCCCCCACCTCTGACACAAGCAGACAGTCTCTTAAAACACACAACATGAGTTCTTTATTTGTTTAATCAGTTTACATTCCACAATTGACAGCTTACTCATTTATTTCTTAGTTTTCCATGAAAAGGTTGTTTACAGACAGGACTGTAATTGATGGAAATACAGAGTTCTTTGCCAGTTTGGATAGAAACAAACCCAACCAAAAACAAATAAACAAATAAATAATGAAAAGAAAACTGTTAGATGTAGCCAGTTTTTCCACAAACTCCTGTGATGCTTTTTGCAACTTTTGCCATTTCGAAGTCACAGGGGTTTCTCAATTCCCTATGTTAGTTCCCTGATCTAAACCCTGCCATGAAAATTATCCTTCAGGGCCATAGTCCTGCAAACACGAATGCACGTACCCAAATGCCCGTGTCTGCAGATTAGCACCTTGGATTATAACGGAGCAAGAAGTTCCGCTTTGTGTCGTATTTAAACAACTTTGTTCGCCTCTTCTGCAGTAACTTAGAGGAAGCAATGGGAAGTGCAATACATTTGATATGATGGAGCATCACTTGTGAAATTAGCCAACACATTCACGCTGTCCTAGAATGACCTAAGGCAGTAGTCATTCACTGTTATTTTATGTTAGCACCAATGGCTACAGGAGCCACTCTGCTTCTTGCAGCAGTGCAGAAGTAAAAACCCTTGCAGTAAATCCCACCCTCGATTACTCCTGACAACTGGATGTTAACATCCCAAAGTCAGCTATTTCTTGATTGGCTAGAGAGTGCTCCTCTTGGCTGAGTGACTTCATTCATACTTCAGATGTCCTTGGCAATGCCTGAAGCATAATCAGAAATGAACACATTTCTGGATTTTCAAAATACCCTAAAGTTTAGTATATTTTAATATAATTCCCAGTCTAGCAAAGCAATTAGGCATGTGCCTAGCTTTAAGCATGGTGATAACATCGTTAATGGGACATTCATGCTTGAAATTAGGCAAGTGCTTACGTGCTTTGTGGGATCAAAGCCTTATAGCAGCATTCTGATGAAGACAGGACCTCCTGAGTGTCCTCATCCTGGCTTTCACCTTCACAGCCACTGCAGATTTGGACAAACCAGCTGCAGTCTGGGAGTTGGAAAATGCTGAAAATAAGTGGCTCTATTTGCAGCTAGTGGAAGTTTGTGAGGGGCACCAAACTGCTAGACATCACATCTCTTCCCAGGCTTTTGGTTTCCTGCCTCTAAAATGGCTATAATACTGACCTGCCTCTAACAGGTCTGATGTGACTCACATTTACAGTATTTTCTGAAGAGAAAACATGCTAGGAAAATGAAACATATGGATGCAATTCTCTGAATATGCCTGAGTTGTGTAGCATTAGAAAAGACCTAGTCTTTTCTAATCTAGCTTTGATATGCGTGTGCTGCACTTAGAAGGAACATAAGCATCTGGCCTAGATGCATTCACATGACAAATGCCTTGTACCAGTCATATCATTGTACTTGGGAATACCCTCAAGAAGTGGAAGGCATTTAAGGGAATTACGATGCTAAGCCTCCCAAACTGTCAGTTAGAGAAAGCAGTGACTGCAACTTTTGTCATCACTGAATGATGGAGATGTTATGGGATTCACTTCCTTTCAGCAAAAAGATGCTTTTTGTGAAGGAACAGAGAATTGACAAGGGAGGTATGGAAAGGGGAACCCTCCAAAAATGTTTGCCTAGTGTGGTAAGCCATGGCTAGGGCAAGTATTATTTGTGGCAGAAGAAATTCCACGTGTCCACATGAGGTGCACCAGCTGTGGACAAGAGAGTACAATGTGTCTGGTTTCTCACTCACCCCTGCCTCCATGGCTGTAAGTATTTGCTGTAGGATTGCACGATGCCACAAGCATGAGACTGGGAGAAGTCAGACCCAACAGGCCTACAATGGCAGCACGGTCTGTGAGGGACACGGTGGGCACCCACAAGGCGACACATCCGCCTTCCCAAGTGAGATGGCCACACATGCTGTGCCTGTTCTGCCTGCCTCTGGGATCGGTTTGGTGCCAAGGCCTAGCTGCTGGCCCACAGGAGGCTGTACACGCACTCCCCGCTGCGGAGTCACAGGAGCAATTATGGCTTTCATTAGGAGGTGAGACGGCTTTTTTAAGAGAAAGTGGAACGTTCTGCAGGAAGATAATCCAAATGTGGCATGGAGAATGCAGCAGGGAGGACAGTGCTCAAGTCTGCACACGGCTGTTGTAAAGAACTGGGACAGCATCACCCCACAAATCCTCCCTCCCATGTGATGTTGTACAGAGATTTTATCACTTCTTAACAAGAGGTTGACCTCGACAGTAAACCTCTGAGAAGTCTGCAAAGCCATTGTGGGACACAGTGAGCAACATTTACATCCACAGCAAGAGCTGGGTCCCATATCCCAGGACCGTCCCCATCCGTCTCCCAGAAAAGGAATGGGAGAGGACAAACATGAAATTTTAGGATTGTACTCAAAAGTCGTGCAGCAAATGATGCTGAATCCTTAAGTTTGATTTATTTGCAAGCTCCTCCTCATTTCCAGAGTTCGCTCTTATAGCCTTTATTTCTTTTTCACAGACATCTCAAATAACAAAACAGTCACATATGCAAGAGTCAGTTCAGAATGGGATTTAGAGATAAACATCTTTACAGGAAGCATCTCTATATTCTCACACAGAGAAAGGAAAAGGGACAGAGATATACACATCTGAGGCCTTCAAAAAGGGGAAGGGACGACAGGAGAGGAACATCAGAATGAAACAGTACAGACTGGACAGGAAGGTACTTTGCTGGAAAATAAGTTCTGATCCCTTGAACTCAGTTTTCTCATCCATTTCCTTGCCGCTCTTTCCCGAAGTATCAATACACAGAATTACATATTTACTGTATAGGTTCCTACAGGCCAGCTGAAGTCCTTCTCGCCATAACCTGAACAGCTTTTTTAAAAATAAATTTGTTCTGAGAGATGGGCAAGCACTGCAAGTCCCTGACTTAAATCTAGCTGTGAAAATAAATAGTAGCCACCATCTGTTGCCACCGCAAAAAGTTCACTTAGACCTGGAGCTTTTAGGAATTGGTTTAATTCCTCCACTCCTTGGTCTGTGTTTGGTCAGGTAAAACATGGGAATATATAAGTGCTTCAGAGTTCTTACACTTGATTAATTTGCTGTTCTTCCCAGACCAGTTTGGTCTCAATATCTGATTTCAGCTCTGAGAGACTCTCACCATGAGATGGAGACATGTATTCAGCCTTGCCAGAGCAGCTTTCTCAATAGTACAGTCACAGTTCATTCTCTTGTTGAGTCCCTGGTTCAGTTTTTCTGAGGACAACGATAATCCCAACAATAAGGGATGAAATTGCAATCTCTTTAATCTCCATGTAAGCTGTTTGTAAAGCAGTTATTAACATTGAAAAAAACAAATAGGAAATTACCTAAACTGTACCTTGGAGCGGAATTTTTTGATTCTTACTAGCAGCTAGATGACATTTTCTAGGCCAGTATGGAAATAAAGAGCAAGAGAGTAACCTCAGAACAGTTTAGCAATTTAAACTTTTAGAATGCCGACTCATTCACTGGGCTGCTTCAGAAATGGTCAAAGATCTCTGACGTTCAGCACTGGCACCATCCAGTGATCTATGACTGGAGACAACCATAAAGAACCCACCATCAAATGCAGTTTTTGCAGGAACTGGGGCAATCCCTATGCTTTGCAGTTGTGTTGTTATTTGGGGAGGGGAAGACTGCTGTGAACCTCTCATTTTGCTCCAGCAGTCTTCCGCTTTTAACACCTGCATGCTGTGTGGTGGGTACAGGGCCACAACAGAGCTCCGCATGGATCCTCTTCTGCACAAGGTGCCTGAGTCTTCCCACTGGAATTTGGAATCTTTTAGGATCTCAGAACCACCCAAGATAGGTGAGCGGTCACTCCGTGGAGGGAGAAGAAGCTCCTAAAGCTGAGTTAGAGCTAGTTTTACTGAGTCACCACCGAGAAGCAAATGTCTCTCTTCACTAACTGTACAAGACACCAAGGCAGATAAGCCTGTTAACACCAGCAGCTCAGTTAAGTGCCCAAGGTTAATGGGGATGAATTCAGATCAGAAAATCCAGGCCTTTGTGTAGCTGTGCAGCTTGACCTCACCCACAGAGAAACACCTCACAGATGTACACTTAGTGCAGAAAAGCATCTGTACAAAGGGCTTCTTGATAAAGAGTAAGTGCACCTATTTAGAGAGCTAAGGTGGAACTGAAATTCTATCATGGCTTTTCCAGTCCATTTCTCTTCCTTAGAGAAGCCCTTGAGATCCAGTCCTCCGACTGGATGTGAGTGTGTGGGTGTGCATGCTGCTGACTGGTGCAATGGCAGAACTGGGATTTTCCTGGGAAATAATACTGTTTAATTTGCTTTAATTTAAATCTGAGATACATGGGGATTGTGGAAGAGAAACAGTCCTTTGCCTGAAATTCTGTACATTGGCCTCAGCTTATTTCAGGCAATCATGACTCTGTGGACATTTTTCATAAATTTACAAATATATATACATATATATACATATATACACATATATGTGTATCAGCCTATGGGCTACATTTACCACTGCATTGTTCCAGCCACACAGAAGTATAATGGTTGGTTATTTTTACAAAAAAAAGAAACATTGGTATAAATTTGAAGTGACTTAGTAGTGGCTGTCACCATATCTATGCAAAAGCTCCTGAAATGGGCTGAATATAAATACAGCCCACCTTGCAGAAGTTCCCCCGCCACATGTACACATAAATAGAAACACAGAACTGTTAAGGTTGGAAAAGACCACTAAGATCATCCAGTCTAACCGTCAGCCCATCCTCACCATGCCCACTGACCATGTCCCTCAGTGCCACATCTGCCCTCTTCCTGAACACCTCCAATGACAATGACTAATGGGAGGTGTCTAAAGAGGACCCTGCTTTACAGTTTTAATGAAGCAAACTTCCCACTGACTCTACTGGCCTGTGATCAAGGGAAATTTCACTTCAAAAGAAGCTGAAAGCTCAACTGTACCTATTTCCTAATTTAGGTACAGTTTACAGCTTTGAAAGTTGTAACTTCTGCCAAAGATCTCAAAATCCTTTAAAGTAATTCAAGTTACTGCACAAAAGTATCTTCAAAAGTCCCCAGATATACTTTTTGTGTGTGTGTAAGTAGGGGGAATTCTGTCCTGCAGAACACAAAAACATGAACACAAACATATTAAGTGATGGAAATTGCCGAGTAAAAATAGTAACAGTTTAAATTAGATGTCTGTGATTGTTATTGGTGCCCAGGAGTTATAAATAATTCAGTACCTCCTTGCTCAATAGTCTGAGGCTGCACTTCTACTTTGTTGTTATGATTACCTGATTTTTTTTTTCTTATGATCTATGTTGTTAAAAGAAAACTCTTCATAAAAATGTAGTCTTATGCTCTACAGCCAGATGAAAACTATTCTTCAGACACAACTTCACAGGAGCTTAAGCAAATTAGGAGCATGCATGGTTTTTAAAAATGATGCTGGCACCAAGAGCATTCAGCGTTATACTGCTATTCACTGTCTGAACAGAGACTGGAAGCTGTGGTTCTTCTGTGTAATTGGTCCCAGGAAACTGAGCCCAATATGGCTGACACTTCTTGGTGTCTACATCCCCTTGAAACCAGAGCTAAACCTGCAGGTCACACTGCTTTTTGACTCTATCAGAATCACTTGATGTTTGGGAAGTTCTGACCAGTTGGCAAAATAACAAGGCCACTTGAAAGGAATTCCTTTTGCAGCACTATTCCCATGCCACGGGATGTGAAGCTCCCTGCAGTGCTGAGCCCCATTTCGTGCAGCCATGGCAATGCCAGCAGTCAACCACAGCTCTCAGCAGAGGACAGAAATAAGATTCAGGCAGTACGACGCTGCCCCTCATTCAGCAACGTTTCTACATAAGGGGATTGTAAACTTTTCTGAGTTGGAGGTGGTATGATGCCATTTTTTCTCTCCAATCTGAACACTGGCCATCTGTTTTACAGAAACACCTTGTAAGTGCAGGTTGCAAGAAGCAATTTGCAAACACCAAGGCTCTCCTGATGGGATTTCACTTTTTTTTTTCCTTTAGCCTTACTCGCTCAAAAAGAACATCCCATTTGTACCACACAAGTGGTTACTGCTGGGGTCTGTAGCATTAGAAATCAGTGAGGACTTGTGGGCACAGCTGTTTTCTGAGGTAGAATTGCCAGCTCAAGTCTGGCTGGATGCAGAAGTAGGTCTGCAGAAATCCCATATTTAAGAGCACCAGTAGTGAGGTCTGGAGTCTTGCAGTGGTGTTTCAGGATGTTACTGCTGTGAGCTGCTGCCTGCCCCCCATTTTGCTGGATATATCCTGCCAAAGGCAGAGCAGGCAGAAAGAAACATGTATTTGTATCTAGGCTGCTTCCTTTTCCTACACCTCTGGGATTAGAACAACACAGGCAGCTCTTCTCTAAATATTCAAATACTTTCTAGTGGCAAGTATCCAATTCACACCAGCTCTGTTGTGCCTCCCCACTTCTCTTCAGCAGAGATTTTATGTGTGATCTGCATACACGACCTAACACAGATGCAGAAGACACCTGAATGGCACTGCAACTCCTGAGCTAAGTACAAAAGGACAGAAAACAAACTATTATGTTGCATTTTGCTATCTACTCCCTCTGCACATATTTCCAGGTTACCCATATCCTGGGATATGAATGTTTGTGTGAGGCAAAGGAAGGAGGGGAGCGAGGGTGTCCGCATATATACACTCTAATCTAGAAAAGTTTGGAGGGTGTTTTGTGCCATTGTGCAGGAGAGTTAATCAGTGAAAGAAAGACATGAAAGTACAGACTGGGCAGGGATTGACAGCTCAGACTCCTGATGCTGTGAGTGTCATTGGATTGTCCTCACGTAACTCAACCAATGCCCATCAAGTCTGACTTAAAGCAACTGCAGCTTGATTTCATTTTTTTTCGCTCCCCACCTCCCCCTGAGGATAACCTATCTGAGCCTCAGTTGTTTTCATTCCCAGTCTCTCCTTAGCAAGAAAGGACAATTGATCTGTGACTCTGGAGTGCTTTACTAAAGGTGACCAGCATTTCATTTCCCTCTTGTGGCCTATATTGAGGCAGTAGTCCAGGCTTTTTCTGTAAGTAAAATCCTAAAAATGTGCAAGGCACATTTGCACTTTAACTAGCAGCATTCTGTCAGGCTCCAGTTCTCCCACCAATGTCAACAGCAAGCTTGTCAGAGCCCACTGGCACCAGCAGTTGGTCCTTTGTTTTAAAAAGCATTGCAATCTCTAGCTATGGCTCTGAAGAAAGCTACAGGCTTGGGGTATTAGTGATTTGGGGAGGAAGATAGAACGGGAAACATAAATCAGGGAAAAAACAGATAATATCTGATTTCCTTATAAAGCAAATCATTAGATAAATGCATATATGAGCAAGCATTTCATTTTCAGCACTAACCAGGATAGCACTGAAATATTTTTTTGAGGCACCTGATCCAAAACTCACTGGAGCAAAAGTGAAGCTTTCTATGGACTTCAGTGTATGTAATATGGAGCATATGCATTGTACTGCTGGCTGTTACTGGGAACTGTGGGGCACTGAGTGTTAAGTCCTCTTTTTATGAGCTTTTCAGCTGGCCTTGGATATTCACCCATCACTAACCTTTACATGCTGAATGTGCTTCATGCAGGTTTTTTACTCCTCGTCTCTCAGTGGTGCCTGGCAATCATTCAGAAATGTCTCAGTTTTTTACCTTGAACCTTTCCTTGCTGACTGGATGAATGCAACAGAAAGGGCTGTGAAAGAGTGCAAGTCCTGGGGGTAAGGAAATGAGGTGCTGATACACAGGGATGATTTGTGTGAATTCACCCAAGCAGCTCTATTGCCCTTCTAGGCCTATGAAGAGACACAAAGAAGAAAGAGCCCAAATAATGTATGTTTTTATTTAAGCTATACTTGGTAACATATTATTTCCTCTCCATTTTGCTCCTGGGAGTTAGCTTGGCACTCAAGAATTAAGGACAGATTACAGTGATTTTCTTCTGAGCTCTGCTTATCAGTGGGGCTCCAGGGATGAGCCTGGTTTGGAGGTGCTGCATGGTGAGTAAATGGACAGCCGTGGAGACACAGTCTTCCAGGAACACTTGGGAATCTGAAATATCCCCTGCATAGCAATCCTTTCCCTTCCCAATGCTGTTTTGCTGATCGTCTGATGAAGTGCACAGCTAGCATGCTACGGCTAAAAGTGCTCCCAAATGACTTGTGTCCACAGGAAAGCAGAATACCTGCACTCTCATGGGTCTCTCCTGGGAGGACAGGATCCTCTGGGTTAGAGGAGTGGACTCTGAGGGTTTTGTTTGTTTGTTTGTTTTGTAATTTATTTTGCTTTGTTTTGTTTTTCTTCTCTTCATTTCTTACTGTAGCTGAAATAACATTTTCTAAAGTAGTGACGGTTTTTTAAAAGAAATTGCCCTGGTCACTGGTGGCTTCAGATCCACTTGTGACTGTCCCTGGGGTAGAGCAAACGAAATAAAAGCCCAACTAGAAATATGACTTGAGGGACCGTACTATTCAGATCAGGGAAGATCTGTGTTAGCAGAAAGGGAGAAAGGAGAGATGATATATACAGGTGGCCACTATGAGTCAGGAGTTTTAACATGCGAACAGCTTTAGCTTGAAGACGGTGTCCTAAGAGTCCATAAGATACGTAGCACATAGATTCCCACAATATATTCCCTTGCAGGGCTCCCACACAGTGCCCTGGCAGGGATAGAAGTAGAAGCCATTGCAACTAACTCACTGCCATCACAGAACCTCACTGTACAAGAACTGGAGGCTCACTGTAAAAAAAAGCCTCAGCCTACACACCACTTGCGCTGGGGCAATTCACCCCACTTCCCTGGGAACGGCTTCCTGTAAAAGAGAGGGAGCACAAGCACCTGCATCAGGCTAGGACAAGGGTGTCACATTATCTACAAGGACAGGATAGCAAAAGAACACGGGCTGGACTCAGAAGGAAGCTGAACATCACCCAGAAAAGCACATTCTTAACTTGAAGCATGTGAATAGTCTACCAAAGGCAATGGAATCAGTCACATGTCAGAAGTAAAGTATGTGCTTGAACATTTCCCTGGAGCAGACTGAGAGACAGAGCCAAGACCCTTAACGTGGGGAGCACATGTGACAGATTTTTGACTACTGCTCAGTCTAGTAAACCAGACACTAGTTGGAAAGCTTGAATCTCAGGTCAGAAAGAAATTTCAAAGCCTCCCAAAAAAGCAGAAAGTTGGAGTAGGTGGGAATGCGCTTTGGCTCTGGATGTACATAGTCACTAACCATCACAGATCTGTCTCCAGATGTATCTTGGGTCAGCCCTGCTCTGGAGATGAGCGCGGGACTAAGCTAAGGCTCTCGGCCCACCTCACACTGCTCACGGCCCTTTGGGGCTCCTCCTGAGGCTGTGAGCAGCACAGAGAGAAATTCAAAAGATCCTAAGGGCTTTTGCCCCTGTTTCAGTCAAAGACGCGCACCAAAATTTTTGCCTGGACAGGTGGTCCTTTAGGATCCAGTCTGACATTAAAGTTCTGTATTCACCTGCTGCTTCAAGCACTTACACCCACACTTTTAACACACATGCTCATACAGGCCTGAGAGGCTGTGCTATAATGAGTGGAAAATCACAAATCAGGCCTAAAGATAAGATCCAGGGTTAACACTTCTCTGCTATAAAGCAAAATGAGTGTAACCCTCTCCCACAATCACCAAACACAGGCCAGCACTCAGCTCATATACAGCTTGTAAACCAACCAACACCTTCAGAGAGTACTTCATCAAGGCAGATCTATTTTCATGCCTGCTGCAGAGAGAAGAGTTGAGAGTCCATGAAATGGCAAAATGACTTCAATTTCTTTCAATCTTACTGCTATAGCTCCTTCAAAACTCCACCTGAAAAGCATACACTTTGTGAATTGTCACGGCTCACACAAGGCATACACCACCACAGGAGCTGTCATACTGCTTTCCACGTCACAGCACCCAATGGCAGATGCCAGCTAGAAACCTCTCTGACTTTCGGTCTAGTGAGGTCACTCCAGATACCTCTATTCACATGAAAGAGTTTCCCTATCACACTCAGAACTGCAGAGGAAGAAGAAAGTTTGTGTTCAAAGATGTTTTAATGACACAAGTACCAGTTTCGTAAAGCATTAACACCTTTATGAGAAGTTGCTTTTTCTCAAAATCTTTCATAGCATGAATTTTTTCACATTTTTAAAGGTCTCTTTTAGTTTTCAGTTGTTGGTTTTATGCTTTCGGTTTCAATTTAGCTTTCCAAGAATTGTTTTTATTTTTAATTTCCTTCTGTCCAGTGGTAACTCATCAGCCTCCTCATCTAGTAAGCACCTGCACATTTAAACAGTTTCAAAGCTTTTCAGAACACTCTGCTTGAAAACATTGCCAGAGGAAAAAAAATCCAATCTACTTAAAAAGCAAGTTTCTTCAAAAGGTTTCTATTTTCAACATGAATCAATAAATACTTACTTTCTCCAGTCAGATCTAATGGAGAATGAAATGACAAAACTTCACTTGCCAGGGATGGCATTTCAGTGGCAACGCATTGACTTGGCAGCTGACATTGGCATGTTTTGGGAATTTGTAAAACCAAAGAACATAAATGCTAAGTAGCTGAGCAAGAGTGAAAGAAAACCAAATCTACCCTACTCCAAAATAGCCTTCAGAAACTTTATTTCTTTGGACACTGTTAACAAAAAGGAACATCATCACACAAGGTGTAACAGGGAGGGAAAGCAGATCTGGAAGGGGAATGGCTGGCTATGCAATTGCATTGCATAAAAATTATTTCTTGGTTGGATTTTTTTTTTTAACAAGTCAAAATGCTGCTTCCTGACAGCCATGTAAATAGCATAATCTGGAGTTAATGCCTTTATTTCTGTGCAGGCATCATTTCAGCAGATTGCCTCCTTATCCTTTTGAGATTTCATAGATTCAGGAGATCACAGAATCACAGACCGGCTTACGTTGGTAAGGATCCTAAATCCCGTCCAGTTCCAACCCTCTGCCGTGGGTAGGGTTGTCACCCAGAGCCTCCATCCAAACTGGCCTTGAATGCTTCATCCACAACCTCTCTGGGCAGCCTGTTCCAGCACCTCACCATCCTCTGAGTAAAGAACTTTTCCCTAAACCTCCCCTCTTTTGGTATAAAGCCATTCCGCCCTGTCCTATCACTATCAGACTGTGTAAAAAGTCAGTCCTCCTCCTATTTAAAAGCTCCCTTCAAGTATCGGAAGGCCACAATGAGGCCTTTCCAGAGCCTTCTCTTCTCCAAGTGAAACAAGTCCAACACCCTCAGTCTGTCTTCACAGGAGAAGTGCTCCATCCCACTGATCATCTTTGTGGCCCTCCTCTGGGCTTGCTCCAACAGCTCCACATTTTCTTGAGCTGTGAGCCCCAGGTCAGGCGCAGCTAGATGATTTTTATCGTCAAATGGGAGCTGATGACATGCAGATATTGGGTGTAATAAAAGACTGATGTAATTACCCTTGAATTAAGAGCATGTTGGATTGGCTTGTTTTGTGGGGGACTTTTTTTCCCTGCCCTGTTTCCCTTTGCCTGCTATTTATCGGTGGTGCCATCACTTCCTGAACAGGGCCATTTGGCAGTTGCCTCTTCCAGCTCCCTTTAGTTACAGCCTTAGCCTTTCACCTCACCTTCCCCTCAGCCACTGTTCCCCTGCGAGCAGCTGCTGTCTTCACAGCCAAAATGCTCTGCTTCCTTCAAAGGTATACATCCCCATCTGTTCTGTTAGCTCTTCTGGGATCTATGACCCGAACGATGGGGAGAGAGGAGTGAAGGGAGAAGGGGGTAACGGGAAGAAGAGTAGCAGGAAAAAGAGAAAGACCAAAAGAGAGAGAGAATCCCACTTGAAGATTCACAATTATATCATACAACGCTTGAGCTCATGGGAAATGGATCTCCATTCTCTGCATCTGACCCTTTCTTTTCCACAGTTCTCTCAGATGGAGAGTGGAGATGTCCAGTGACCTGGGGCAGGTTCCAAAGACAAGATGTGTGAAGTTCTTATTTGGCATACATGAACACAACAAGAGGCTTCTCTTACTTCTCTCTTACAAAAATTTTCTCCCTTTTTCTCTTCAGTAATGGCTTTTGCCCAGTTTTCTCAAACATCCAAAAACTCAGTGTAATCCCAATCCAGTAAATACTCAGGAGGAACAACTGCCAGGGCTCCCCCCACCTCCCTTCTCCCTGGTCAGTCTTCCCTTGGCTCCATTCTGAGCTCTCGGATGCTCCACGAAAACCAAAACCATCCAGAAATCCACCAGAGGAGACGCACTGTCTCAGACCTGACGGCTTTCTTCACGCTTCTGCAGTCGCCTCAGTCTTGGGCCACAAACACAGCATGGATGGTGTAGTGGACAATCACATTGCAATGGTTTACATTTTTCTCTTTCTTAAAAAAAAAAGAAAAAAGAAAAGAAGAGGGAAGAAAATGTTATACACACAAGTATCACAGCATTTTCAGAAGGCCTTCTACTGCAATTGCATTAGCAGTTCAGCCTCAGTTGTAAGCCTGGATGTAAGGCAGCTGGAAGATTAAAACCGTACTGTTGGAGAGTCTGCTGAGACATCCTCATGTTGTTTTTTGTTGTTGCTGTTGTTATTTGTTTTCTGGTTTTACTTCGTAAGATCCTTATTTTAAATTGGTTTTGTCTGTTTGCTTCCTTCTAAAGTTTGGCAGGAAAGAGAAAATGCTTTTTTGCTTTTCCTCACGTCTTCTGTCCTTTTTGTTTTCTGCATTTTAAGAGGAAAGGAGAAAGAGAAAGAGAAGGAAAAGAAAAAAGAAAGGAAAAGAAAAGAAAAAAGAAAGGAAAAGAAAGGAAAAGAAAGGAAAAGAAAGGAAAAGAGAAGAGAAGAGAAGAGAAGAGAAGAGAAGAGAAGAGAAGAGAAGAGAAGAGAAGAGAAGAGAAGAGAAGAGAAGAGAAGAGAAAAAAGAAAAGAAAAGAAAAGAAAAGAAAAGAAAAGAAAAGAAAAGAAAAGAAAAGAAAAGAAAAGAAAAGAAAAGAAAAGAAAAGAAAAGAAAAGAAAAGAAAAGAAAAGAAAAGAAAAGAAAAGAAAAGAAAAGAAAAGAAAAGAAAAGAAAAGAAAAGAAAAGAAAAGAAAAGGAGTTCAAACAATATATATATATTTAAAAGATAATACTAAGAGATAAACAACAGCAGGGTAGGCTTTTTTCATTTTGTTTCCAGAAAGAAAAGAAAGTGCGTGGGTTTCTGATAATGGCCTCGAGGAGGTACATTGTAGAGGTGACTCAATTGCTTGATTTGTTTATTTGCTTGCTGTTTGCATTTTCCTTTCTAACTGCAAGGGACAGGCTTTTTGCCCCTGCTCCCCAGCCCTCCATGTCCTGCACAGACAGATTGCGGGTCCCCCACCCGGACCCCTCTCTCCCTTGCCAGGTGGCAGCTGGTAGGTGCAACAGCATGTTCATTCAACCTCTAAGGTATGATGCTGAAGTTAAGAGTTGGATGGAAGAGCCGTGTGAGAGAAAAGCTTTCCCATCTTGGTGTGAAAGAACGAAGCAACACAGAGTCCAGTGGAGATGTGAGTGCCGTGTTGGACTCAGCTCTACCTTGGCACTGGCATTAATTTGAGATTATATATATATATTTAATTATATATACATATATATGCATGTATAGGTATACATAGACATATATATATATATATACGTGTGTGTGTGTGTATTTGTTGTTGGCTATTTTTTTAGCACACTGTCCCATTCTCAGGTCTAGATTTGGGGCAGTTGGTCCTGGGGACAGGTTGGACAGAAGGGGCCAGAGTGCAGAAGAAGCCAGAGATAAGAGTGAGGCCCAGGCCCCCCCATGCACAGAACATGGACCAGCCATAGCCATGGCTGATGTCGTCGGGAAGTCCATACAGGTAGCGGGGGTAGCGGGAGAGCTCGAAGTTGATTCCAGCCACACACGTGCACAGTGAAATGATGCAGAAGGTTCCTGGAGGAGAGCGGGAAGGGGAGAAGGAGAAAGGAAAAAAATACAGAGAAGTTAGAAGAGTGAGAGATACATTGCTTTCTTAGCTGCCAAGAGTTGGTGAAGTCAGTAAGGATACGCATAAGGGAAGACGTTCGTATAGAGAGTGGCTTAGTCTAGGCATGGGAAATGAACTGAGTGCCACCAGAGCCTCGAATATTGATCTGATGCTGAATAGAGTTGTATGGAGAAACTTCAGCTGGAACAGTCTTGTCATTACGAGTGTCCCTTGTGAACCAGAATGCTCCATAAACCATTGATTTTGCAGGAATTTTGCTTTAGATAAATAAGGAGAGAATAGTCACGTTGCAATACTTTTTAGAGGAAAAAGACTGAGTTCTTGTTAAAATTCAGTTTTTCAATTATGAATTTTATAGAAGAAAACATTACAAAATACTTGACATTTTGGCTATGTTGAAACATACATCAGAAATGCCCCGGGGAGTTCTTTTTCCCATTCTTCTTACATCAAAATCTAAAATGTTCCACTCTGCTTGCCCTTTTAAAATGCCACTTTTAAAATCTTAAAATCCCTCACAAAATTTGGATTCTATCCTCTGCACTCCAGTGCCATTCCAGATGCCCTCTAGTAGTACCAGGGAACAATTCAGAATATCCTGTTCTTGTTTTCCATCTCTGTAGCAGTATTTCATTTCTTCCCGAGAGCGCTGCAAGGACAGGCTTCACAGCTCTGTCAGGTGTTGAGTGTTCTGGAAGCCACGCACACCAGATGAGGCTGAACTTTAGCCCACCCAGATGAGTTTAACTGTGATCTTTGGCCTCCAGCTTCATCACAGTTAAACTCTGAGCTCCTGAAATGTCACCGTTGCCACCCACACACCAAATAATGGATAGCTGCAGTTTCTGTGCGCCCATCTCAAGAGATAACACCCACTGTCTACACAGAGTTGGTAGTTTATTTTTCCCCTCTAATTCCTCCCTCTACAGTCCTCTCTGAATTGTCTGCAAGAGACCCAAAAGGTGATATGCAGTACACATGATGGAGTTACTCACATGGTTGGCTTGCTGCTTGTGCAGAGCCCTGTGGCATGCTGTGTTTGCTACCTGCAAAGCACATCCTGGGTCACATCTCTGTTCACCAGCAGGGCTGCTGAGGAATTTACTTTCCTGTCCATAAGATAGCAAAATGCCCTAAAGCATTCACAGCTTGCCTGATTTTAATCGATCTCTTTTCTTCTGGTACCTTTGCCTTCTTCTGTCCCTTTCTTTCTCTGCTCCTGCCACTGTCCTGCAACTCTGCTTTTATGTCTCTGCTGCTTTGCTCTTTCTAGTTGCAGTTACACTGAAGGAATGGATTTCCATTGAAGACACAGATTAATTACGTGTTGAATTCCTCTGGAATTAGGCTCAGAACTGAGGACATTTGTAGGAACACATATACCACCAAAAATGTTTGGACTCCCCACCGTGCCCGTCCCTCTAATTTAGCAGGCACATCCTAAAACTCTAAAATCTCCATGCAAAACTCCATCATGAATGAGCTGTGAGCCCACTGTCACGTCACTCTGTCATCCCCTCTGACCGCTGCCTCCATCACCTCTTTGGATGGTCATTTCTCTTCCTATGTGTTTGCTACTTGCCACCTGCAGATAATCTCCATTGCAGAGCGTAGGGAATACTGAAACTCTGGGTTCCTCTCCTGATGATATATATGGCTGCCAGATGGCCCAGTGAGTACCATTCATAAATTCTCACATTATGATAATGCCACAGGGCACCAGTCTGTACCAGAGAGTTGCTGTGCTGGATACTCTGCTGTTATGAAAGCTGCCTTCTTATCCCAGCCCAGCATCCAGTTAGTCTGCAATTAGCGCTGTGAACATTTGCAAAAGTGTTATAAGTGCCCCAGCTCTGCTGTTGTTTTCAGAGATGCCCTGCACTACTTCAAAGAGCAGAGCAGGAGGAATGGCTCTCTTTCCCAGAATCCCTTACTCAAAAATCATGTTGTTTGATCAGGGTAAAACTCCTTCTGTTCTTTAGCATGTCACTTAGGTTATCCTGGAACATGAAGCTGTCTGCCAAGAACACGGCTGTCCTTGTGTGACACATCAACATGACTCGTACATTGTGGAGAAAAAGGATCCCTCAGAGCTGCTGCGCTCAAAACCCAGCTCTACGGCTTGTTTCAGAGAGTTAGAAAATGACATGAAAGGCCTCTCTTTTCTAGCAAGAACATGATAATTTCAGTTCCCTTGAAATACAAGATTGTTAAGAGAGGTGGGTGGGAAAATCTGTGCGGCCAGACTGAAACTGCATTTGGAAAGTACAAAAGGGAAGAAAATAACTTCAGTTTTCAAGTGCTCCCTGTGCTTTCATGCTTTGTCTTGGCTATTTTGATTACAAGCTCTTCAGTACAAGGAATGTTTTGTACCCATTACATTTGTACAGTGCCCTAACCTATTGGCACTCCACCTTGCTGGGGGGTATTCTGCCCCACAACAAATGAACAACAAAATGGAACAAGTAACAGAGAACAAAGCTTATCACAATCATGTGATTTCTTTTTTTTTTTTAAAAAAAGGCTTCTCCTGTCCTGTCCCTGCACTGGGCAAAGTGCAAATCCCTTGATAACAGTGACCACCACACACAACATCAGAGGATGCATAGTGTGGCTCTCAGCCATTCACCCCTTGTGCTTCTGCAGGACACACTGTACAGCACTATGGGCACAGGTTTATCAGCCTCTCTCACACTATTCATTGCAGACATTAAACTGCCATTTTATAACACCTAGAGTAATCCTTACAAATATTATATGAATCCTACGTGTTTGTGTTCAGCCAACCGAGGAAGTTCCCACTTGTAGTTAATCTGGCTTCTCACCAGGAGGGTTACTGACGAAAACTGCTGTTAAACCTCATGACTGCTCAGTGCCTTTTCCTCATGAACTGGTAACCATAACAAAGATTATCTTTCCAAATGTTACAGGTATTGGCCATCATAGCCAAACAGTCACAGGTGGAAGGGATGATGACACAGAGTTTGCCCTTGGACAGCTTTTGCTAGTGCAAGTCTGACACCTAGCCTGGAAGGAAGGAGGAGGCCACTCTTGCCACAGCACTGCCTGCTTTACGGACGCGGTACCAGGATTGCAGCAACTCCTGAACATCCCCAATCCTGAGATTCTTTGTCTCCCCGGAAAATAAACAGAGCCCTTATTCGTTTTCCTGATGGGTTCTTGCAGCCAGTGAGGTACTAACACGCCGCATCCCCAGGCACAAGCAGCAATGCAGACTTGTCTTTCTTTGTCAGAATCACTGCTCATAACTTTGGCCCAAGCAGTCATGAAGGCTGGAGGGCCGAGGCTCGGCACTGGGGCTGTGGCATTGGCTTCTACAGTGTGAATGACAGGCAGTAATAAGGGCTTACCAGGGATGTGCTGGTGAGTGAGCTGAGCTTGGAAGATAAAGCCCATCTCCTCCAGCAGCTGGGGAGAACTGAGCGCACTTGGTTCTTTGTGATGGGATTTATGTGTTATCATCCTAAGTGAAGCACTAATGAATGAGACAAGGCAACAATGAGAACATTTTTGACAAAGGAAATTCACATGTCACTGCAAAATGCTACAGGCAGGTGAGGGATGGAATTCCACGTAAGGCCATGTCTGCACTACAGAAACTGCTGTTTGACACGCAATCAAGCTTCCATCTTGACTCCTCATCGGACAGATACCTTCTTTTCTGGTTCTGACAATGCTTGTCCTGCTAACAGAGCACCTGAGCTATTAAATTCGTCACGGTTGGTGACCTTGTGCTGTTCCTTTTTCCTTATTATGGCGGAAGAATATAAAACATCCTGAATGTCTCTTCCATTAAGACTGGATATTTTTTTTTGCAATGGATGTTTACAACATTAGGGTCCTTTAATCTCAGTCCTTTAGTTGCCACAATCTGACAAATGACAAATGTTAGTTGTATCACCCTGTTCTCTTCTGTGAGACCTCGTGGTGGATGTGCAGGTTAGTGGCCACTGCTAAGTTCAGCCTCCTGTCAGCTGAGCCCATGACTCCCAACTGACTCTCCCATTTTGGGAGCCTCTCAATGCAGAGGTAGGGCTCTGGCTCCCTGCCACTGGATGTGGCTGCTCATGGGACACTGCTTCTGCCATCTTCACTGCAGGGGCAGACATGGTCAGGAGAGTGATGGCTGGGGAAGGAAATACAATTACTGACCAAAACCTAATTTGAAGTGGATTGTGAGCAGGAGTCCTTTGCTGAAGCTGTTTTTAAGCATGATTTTAGCAAACAGAGCTGCGGGGCTCTGCAGGGAATTTTATTTGGTAATCACTCCTTTTCTTCCTAATCATCCTGGTAGTGTGAGGAGCTGCATTGCTTCTGTTTGCAATTTTCAAACCTCACCTTCAGGGGAGAATAGAACTGCTTGTAAATTAACTGGCTATGCTGAAGTGATTTAAGTACATGCAGATTCAAAACATCTGTACCAAACATGTTTGAATGTCGCCTATCACTAGTGTCCCCCAAATCATTTCAGAACCCATGTCCTTCAACAACAGACCACAGCTCTGCTTCAGAGAAGAGAGCTTGAGTGGCTTTGCAGGGTTTGTCTTTCCTAGCTATACTGCACATGAAAGTGAGCCTGCCAAAACACTGCTTTCCACAGTAGTTGTTTCCCTGGGGGATGGGTTGTGCCATAGGATCTTGGCACAGCCCTGTCCTTGGCCATAATTCCCTCATGGTGCTGGCACACAAGCACAACCCAATAGCAGGGGCTACATCTGAACACCCTGAACACAGGGAGGGAGGGAGGGAGGAAAAGGAAATTCTGTTTCTTAGATCTCCTCACCTTCAGAATACATCACCAACATGAGGTCAAGGGAGATTCAAAAAGCCAGTAATGAAAATGCTTCCTGCCCCAAACCCACTTTTGAGACCCCTGTCTCTGTGGTAGCACAAATCATTTTTCTTATTAATGAGAAAACATTTCTTCCATGTCAGGCTGGGAGACACACATTCTCTCCCTTCCCCAACAGCAGGCAGAAATGACTCACCTCATGAGCTAACAGAGCTGTCTGATGTACAAAGTAAACAATAAAAAACAACAACAACAAAACAACCAAGAAAAACAACCCAAAGTGGATTCCTTTCCCCTTCTGTTTTTTGCAGAGACAGAAATGTCAAGTACTATTTATAAGCACTAGTAGGCATAAAGGGAAACACAAAGGTATGGATTTTAGGATGCCCTCTGAAACCAAGTGATTCAGAAATACAGGTGAGTCTCCTCCTTTTCTCTTGGCTGCTGTTGATGGCAATGTCTGGCTACTAATGTCTTTGGAAGGAGTGTTGTTTATTTAATTATCATCACTTTTTTATTGCAGAATTATAGGGGAAAAAAAGTCTCACAAGTGAAACAACACTATTTTCAGTTTCTCTATGCCCTGCTAGTTTTATTGTTTTCAAGGTACATGAAACAAACAAATAAAATGGGGTCTAATCCTAAAGTGGAATGTGTACCATTACCTATTTAAATTATATCACAATCAAATGAAATTATTAAAGAATAAACCAAATTCCCACCCAGCACAGGGATGACAAAAGCCTTTTGGAGGGAGCAGCTTTGCAGTAAACTCCTTCTGCGCACGGATTAAACGCCTCAGCAGCACACAGCTCTTGAGAACACTTTATTGCTCTGTGCATACATGCATAGAATATAAATTATTGCTTAATTATGTACTGTTCCAACAGAAGCAGCTTGCAGCATCACTGGTAGGTTGCAGAATAGCAAGGGGCTTACTGGGAAATTGCCCTTATAAAAAAGCTGAGATGGAAGCCAAAGTCTGACTGGGTGATGGAGATTCAGTGTCATGTCCTTATGAGACCATAAACCCACCTTGGCTGGCACCTTATACATTTTTATTTTATATTAAGAACCAGAGTAAAATGCAGAGTCTGTAGAAGGGCTGGGATATTGCATTACAGCCACTTTGAGAATGCTGTTTGCATTTGGCCTTTGGCTTCCTGCTTCAAAACGTACCCGTGGCACCTGTGCCCCACATGTGAGAGCTGAGTGCCTGCTGCTGGTGGGTTCAGCAGCAGCTCCTGTCTACTGGATTGATGCTGTACAAGCTGTAATCCATTCTGGCATCAGAGGACTACATATCCTCCATCAAGACTGCATACACTCAGTGGGCACGACCCTCAGGTTTGTGTAAGTTGGAGCAGAATATGGAAAGATATTGCAGCAGTTGAGGGCTGAGTTTCAGTTAACTGTTGCTCCAACAGTCAGTCTGTATTTTGCATGCCACATACCCCTCGGATTTTGCTCATGGAGACATTTCTGCTGCCATACCAAACAGTGCATGACACGGCACCAGGAGTGGATGCCTGTGCTGGGTGCCACTTCAGTCAGCAACAGCCAGGACAGGGCAAGTACCTCTGAAATTCTGAGCCAGTATGTAAGGCAAAAGCAAGGCCATGTAGCTAATAGCACATTGTTTTTATAAAATGTACTGGGGGAAAAGAGGGGAGCTGATCAAAGCCTGAGCTGAACAACTCTCTAATTACTTTAGCCATAGTGATGCCTACAACCCACCTGAGCTAACCTAGCAATAATAAAGTGACTTGAAAGTAGCCATTGAGCAAACATAATGGCTCGTGAACTTGCAGCTACAACAGAGGAGGCAGCAAAAAACTGTGCCAGTTGTAGCAGTGGGATGTTATTCAGAGCAGTGGGATGCTATACAGTATTTTACTGGTTGCAGAAGAGAGAGAAAAAAAGAGGCTTTCTTAACGTCAAAATAATGAAACATCCTAACCAAAGGTTAGTGAAGTTATTATATCCCTTTTCTAGCAAGCACACGCTTGGTGACGGGCAGAAACTGCTAGTGGGTTTGTTGCATTCCCTGCAGTGTGCACCTCCCAGGACTGCCCAGGAAGAGATGCTTTGTCATGCTCTGAGGCTTAGAGACCAAAGTCTGAGCCAATTCATGTGAATCCTCTGTACCTCAGATATGCCTGATGACAAGGCACATAAGTTTAGTATCAAACTGTATGGCAGAGAGGTGCTTCCCAGCCTCAGCCTTTACCAGAGCCGAAGAGAAAGAGAAACTTGTAAGGTCAGGGTTGGGCTTGCTTCATCACAGGGCATCTCCCATAGCACAGGGAATCCAAGCACGACTTTGCATCCAGTCTCTCAGCAATCAGGTCATCCTGCCTCTCTCCAAGGATGGTCTTTTTCCTCCAGTCAGAAAGAAATGAACATCTCTCAGATGTCTTCTGTGGGAAATTTTAAACAGCTTGAAAGTCTTCAGAATTATTCTTTGCAGCAAAGGGACACAGCTCCTGAGATACAATAGCCCCAAATCAAAGTAAGATGTAATTGATTGGCCAGCCAAGAGCACCAGGCACAGGCCAGCCTTATGAAGCTCAGATAATTTACACGAGTGCTCTCAAACAAGAAAACTATCCCAGGGCACAGAAGATGCTGAAATCTTTCCTGTTGCAGCCTCTGAAGCACACGCAGGTGCACAGAGGTGACTCCCCTCTGTTAGCACTGAAGAAGCCAGGGCAGTGCACACTGGCTGGAAAAGAAGGCTCTGCTCATCGAGTTTCTGCTTGATCTGGCTGCTTCTCTGTGAAATTTCCAGCAGCCAGATGAACTTCTCTGTCCAGGCAGATTAGACCAAGCGAGCGTAGCAGTGATTTGTCCAAAGGGAGTGTTGTTTTTCCAAGTTGACAAACCAAGGAGCCAATGAGATTTGCTACACAAACAAATTCGCTCACCTCTCTCTCTGCAAAGAATTCTTCCTGTCCAGCAAATCATGCCAGCATTGCTCTTCCTTCTGTTGCCTATTCAATTCTCTTTTCCTCTTTGATGCCAGGCATGCAGAAAAACTCAGGAGATATTTTAAAAAGAAACAAAAAACAACCCCATGATAAATGCTGGTTTTGTTTTCATTGCCTTCCTTTGGCCTTGAAGCATCACGTTGTTGGAATTCGAAAGCCAGCAGCAGATCAAAGACCTGGTGATGCTATTAAGGGGTAAGAAACAACCACAGAATTTTAAAACTACACATAACTTGTTTTCCAGGACTGGGTGGGTGGGAATATCTTTTGTATTCCTATCGGTTCTGTCTTCCCTACTTTATTTCTGCTTTAATTCACCTTCTGTCAGCCTCCCCAAAGACCTCCTGACATCCCTGAGAAGTAAACCAGATTGCAAGCCCTTAAAAACCATCCTAGGCTTTTTGTTCTCATAACTCTAGGTGGTACCAACTCTTCTATCAGTAGCTCCTGTCCTGGTGAGTGAGAAATTACGAGTCAGCAGAGATGACTTTTAAAATGATGAAAACAGGAATGGGAATCATTCTTTTTGCTGAAGAGCCCGAGTGGGCTGAATCCTCCCTTTACTGCCCATCAGGTTCAGGAAGGCTGAACAATTTGAAGTGACAGTGAAAAAACAATGAGTTTATAGGTGTGCACACACTGCTTGCCCTGCCTTCTGATCCAGATTATCAGATCTCTGCACCTCGTTACTATGCCTTTCCCCTCCTTATCCTAAATGCCAGTGTACTTCTGTACAAAGTTGCCAAAATTGCTTGTTCTGCTATTTCCTTCCCACGGTGTGAGCATGCATCCAGGAGAATCAGAAATGAGCCACAGGAAAAAATCCAGCATACTCAAAGGCTGATTTTGAAGTCAGATGGTGCTGTTTCCACAGAGATCAAACACTGTGGAGTTGACAATGAATTCTCTAGTCGTGCCATTCTTTCCAGGAAAAAAAAAAAGCAACAACACAACAGCACAACAAATCTCAACACCTCTGAGTGGCTATTCCCTGCAGTACAGCTGTGTTATTGATTTAAAAAAACACACACAAAAAACCCATTTCTAACTCCCACTCCACCTCCATTCTCTTATAGAGGTGTTAAGCTTTAGGTCCCTGTTTGCCAGATCTGTCAACATCGACTTAAAGAATCAGCTTAATTCCTCAGGTATTATGAAATATAACAACTAATGAAAATAGCATGTTTGTGCGAGAAGAAGGACATCCCTGCTTTTGAACTTCTGTTGTAGGAGATGCAAAGATGTGTATAATTCCCCTTGAGGAGTATCACGACGTGAAATTACAAAAGAGCATTTCGGTGGAAGGTATGCAGTGGCATACAGAGAAGCCCAGACAGTGAAAGTAGACAATCTTTCACGTTCCTAGAGAGCTTCCTTTTTTAATTTTCAAAATAAATAACTAATAAAGTGTAACATAGATATAGTGAATAAAATAAAAACGTGTTCTCAGCACACCATAGAGAACTACTGGAAGCAGAGAACTAACACGCTACCCTAACTCTTCTATATTTGATATATGAACCTTGTCCCATCTTCTCACGCAGTTAGCTAAGCAACTGTTTTCTATCTTGGAAACACTGAAAGGCCCACCTTGATCTCATATTAAAATACCAAAACATGGCAAGAGGGGCATATTTTTACATGGATTATTTCCCAGAAGTTTTTTTTTGAACTGAAAATATGTAATTAAATTACAAAAGGGAAATCTGAAAGGTGCTTACTGACGGTTGGCCGTAAAGACAAAAATGCACACTCAGTCCTGATCATGGACTCATATATATATGGACTCATATCCATATATATCCATATATCTATGTATCAATATATATACAGATGTGCATCCATCAGTGCCCAGCTTTTAAAATACATAAGAGAAACATAACAAAAGAAGGGCAACTCTTTAGGTTCAAGAAACATGACCTAAGATGGAACCAGAGACTATGACTAGCCGTCCCATCCATGAGGGATACTATGAACTGTGTAGAGGAGAGCTGCTTGAAGAAAGGGACTGACACATCCTGCAAGTGAGGAGGAAAGGGCATTTTTAATTACTAACAATAATACTAACTGTTTAATTACTAATAACTAACTGTTATTATCTCACTATGCAGGTGCTCTGCACTGTTACATTACTACGTGAGGAGGCACTGAGGCACAAAGTCTGCCTGACTCCTGCAGGCTCTGGGTCTCACCACAGGTCCACAAAGAGCTCCGCTGTCTTCCCCAGTGCCCTGCTAATGTGTTTGACAGTTCTAAAAAAATCAAGAGCACTAGAGGGGTTTAAACATTTAAAACATAATAATGGTGTACATTAACACAAGTCCATTCCAATTCAAGACATTAAAACCCTTTAAACATAATGCACAGTTTAACCAAAAGCACAGGTAGGAGCAGAAATGTGTGTTTGATGTGGGAGGCATGGCAGAGGGACACTGACCATATCTCTCTGAGTCTTGGTTCAAAGGTTCATATCCAGTTCATGGCCTCTCAAATCAGCCTTTGTCTCCATCTGGAGGTTGATCCACATAATCAAGTTCATAGGCCACTCTGAAAGGAGTTTTGCTGAATTCTTAAGTCATCATTAATTTAGTGTCTCTCACAGGATTAGAATGTGATTGGCATCTCACTCTTTCCAGCATTCCAACTTCTTTAGAATTACGAATACCTTTTCAGTTGGCAAAAGCTGTTACACCACAGCAAAGACGGTATTTACGCCAATCTTCACTGCTCAGACTGCAGCCACTTTTTGTACGCCTCAGTTTAAGTAAAGATCACATGATATTGCTTAAGCTCTATATGCAAACAGACGTTCATGAGTGTATGCATTTGCACTTGTATTTCCATGAGGAGAAAAAAAGGATTTTACATAAATATAAGGCTATTGCTTTGGAGAAAGAAGTTCAACTTTCAGTGAAAAAATTGTGTGGAAAAGAAAAAAAAGAATAGATCACAGGCTGCCCAAGGAGGCTGTGGATGCCCCATCCCTGGAGGCACTCAAGGCCAGGCTGGATGTGGCTCTGGGCAGCCTGGTCTGGTGGGTGGTGACCATCACATAGCAGGGGTTGAAACTTGATGATCATTGTGGTCCTTTTCAACCCAGGCCATTCTGTGATTCTATGATCACAGAAAAAATCTTCATTGTTGTGGATTGATCAAGTCACCACAAGCACTCATCCTGAAGAATGTGGAGAGACCTTGATCTTCAGTGAGGAACAGACACCCCAGGCTCCCTGCTGGACCCACCGTCTCTCCAGATGGAGTCCAAAGAACGCCTTTGGATTTCTCTTTCTGTTCGTCTCCCTCCCTGCCTCCTCTTAGCAGCTGCTCTGAAGGTAGCTGTGCGTAGGAGACGTCAATCACAGAGCTTTGCCTGACGCTCGCTGTATTAAATTGTTACATTTTTGTTTCTTAAATTATTCAGCAGCGGAACGATTATTTTCAGATTGCAGGACCACGGTTATGTAGAATAAACACTCTTATTTTCTGCCACTCTGTGCTATTTTCAAAGTACAGTGAGTTAAATTTGGGACGCAAATGACTCAACAGCTGGTAGCGATCCATGGCTGCAAACACACAGATGCCTCCGTTGTCATCTCCTAACACATGCAGAGCGAGGCAGAGGAAGCACAGCACACAGGACTGGGATTTTAAAGACCAGGCTCTGCACGGAGGCGGGGAGCAAAAGGGGTGCAGATGTATGCAGCGCATCTGCACTGACAAGTGTGGGTACAGAGCTGACCAAGCACTTTGTAGGCAGGACTTATGCCTGCGCTGGGGGAAGGACTATGTGGGGAACGTTTCTGAGGAGAGATGAGGATGAGGACTTGGAAAAAGTTGTTCCTCCCTGGATTAGTATCTAAAAGCTTGCTGGGAGAAATGCGCTTGTGCATTTGTAAGTGCGTTGTTCATTTCTTTAATAAACATCTTTTCTTGTGTGTCTGAAATATAGCGTTAAATTCTGCCAGCAGACCTGCATAACTTTATTTCTTCTTCCTTCTCACACATCTTTCCTGCCTGCTTGTCTCTGCCACAGAAGCCAGCACTGGAAGGAATATGTTTTCACCTCTGCTTTGAGGAAAGATTGGAAGCTGTTGCAACCCTAACCTAAGACTCATGAGGAGGAACTGCTGCAAAGGGCAATCTGGCAGCAGAAGCCTTGGGCAGGTCAGAAGGAACCCAGATAAGCAGCAGAAATGGAGCTGGCAAACAGTGCTAGAATTCCCCAGATGGGCATGTTTCCCTGGTGGGGCAGAGGACACAAGGCCTTCCTGGCAGCAAGTGCTTAGATGGAAAATCAGATAGGAAAAACTCCATGGTGCTGTTTTATATAGCAGGACAAAACAACAAGGTGCTAGTAAATAAGGGATTGCAGTCTCCCAGGCAATGCCCCAAGCCCAGCATCTCACTCAAAGATGTTGCTAGGCAAAGGTGAGATATGAGATACAGTGTGAGACTACAGATCATTTTACCACAGATCTGCATGGTGAAGCTACATCACATGAATAAGGGCATTTAGCAGCTGGAATAATTTCCAAATACACTAATTAGAGTCTGAATTATTAATGCTAAAATTTATAATTGGCTCAAAGCAAGGTTAGAGCAAGAAACATACTTGACTTTGCAAAGAATAATGAAAATTTGCAAGGGTGGTAAAATGATATACTTCTCTAAGGGAACTGTTAGCGAGAGGGGAAAAACCCTAAAATGATCATAAAGTGCATGTCACAAGACAAAACAGGCAGAGAGCAGATGAAGGAGTAAAGGGAACGGGTAGAACAGTAAACAAGTGCAGAGATGATTTATTGCATTTATTTGCAGTAAATTTGGAACAAAATAAGACAACTCAGAAGTCTTTCCCTGAAGGGCTGCCTTGTTAGGCATGCAGTAAAAATCCAAACAGTTTCACTGAAATGTGTTCTCAATACAAATTACAGACTTAGAAAAGGAAAGCACATGAATGTGCAGCTGAAGGACAGAGCTCTGATAAGGCTGATAAAACGTCATTCTTTGTGGGTCTTTAATACATTTACAAAGGCAAGTGATGCAGCTCTTGCCAGGGATATAATTTGGTCAGGGATAATTTTATGCTGAAGCAAGTACTGGAAAAAAAATATTAGATATTATTATTATAATATTATTTCCAGCTGGGAGCAGGGACTGCAGCTCATCAGGGAGGTGCACCAGATTGAGCAGGGGAGGTTGCGGCCCCTCCGAGATGCTGGAATGTGCTGCCATGGGTCTGCCCTGCCAGCCCACTTCTCCTGTGGCAGGCACTGGGGAGGAGGAAAAGGGTCCTGGAACATTTGTGTATGAAATCAGCCCTGCTCTCAAAACTAGAAATAAAGAAACTCACATGCTAGTGCAGAACAGCTGGCTAAAATGAAATGGACTGGGAAAAGAGACACTGAAACAAAAAGATCCTATACATGAATGTGCTGGAGGATGGGGGAAAGGCCCATAACTAGCTACCCATATAGCCCGTGTGCCTAACATGATACAGGAAATATTCTTAAATAACTTGATGAAGGACTGGAAGGAGGGATGCAGAAATTTGCCTCAACAGGGTTACCAGTGGGCCAGTTCACAGCATCTCAACTCTTTGGCGCTGGAAGAGAAACAGAAATTTGACCTTAAGTTGGCAACAATGTTGGCTGCTACTGGGGGAGGAAAGACACCAACCAAATGAAGTGACAAGTTTGCCACGGTAAGTAAAGAAGTCGAGGATTTGGATACATTCAGAAGAACTTTTCCAAGTCTGAAACTGTAAGGACTGCTTCAAGGGAACTGATGAAGAAATCACGCTCAGGCTTCAAAAAGCAAAGGCGTGGTTTCAGTGCAACTAAACATGCTTTGGTCAAAGCAGAATATATAAAATGCCCCAAATATGTGCATTTCTTTTGGTAGATGTTTAACTGAACTCCTTCTAGACTGTCACTAAGTACTTGATATTCATGAAACTTGATCAGTTTGCCACAGGACCATGACATTTCAAAGCAGTGTTACAGATGCCTCTAAGGTTTCAGTGACTATTATAAAATTGGAAAATTACTGGAGGATGTGCCCAGCATCGAGCTTTCACTGGTGCACAGATTTTCAATAATTTGCATGTAGAGAACAAGCGAGAGGCTGCAAGAGGATGTGCTTGGAGTGATATATAATTTGAGTGTGACCCACTTCTATAATAGAATTAAACAGTGTCAAGTAGAATGCATAAAATGAACAAATCTTAAGGAAACTGAAGAGCGTGGTTCCAAATGGAGAAACTCCAGAAGAGAAACTTTTGTAGGATAAAATCATACTGGTAATACTGAAATGAAGCTACAGGCCTGGGTGCAGGACATTATGCAGCAGTATCATCATTCAAAATGAGGTCAGAAATACTCCATATAACCTGCAGTGTCCATCTGGCTTTGTGCAAGATGAGGGCCTAAAACAAAATCTACTGAGGTCAGGTAAATGTTGTCGTTCAAGACAGGAAATCCAAGTGCAAATCCTATGATAAATACAGAAAATTATGCAAGAGAATTTCAGAAGCCATAAGAGATGTGTGCTGCTGATACAGACACATTTGGACTAAAAAGGAAAGATGAATTATTAATAATTTAAACTTGTTACAAAACATGCTGAATAACAGTGTAAAGTACACTCTAAATCACAGTTCGCATGTCCTGGATTCCAGATGAGCTAATACCAGATAACAGCCTTGAATTTCACAAATGACTTATTCCAGCAATTTGCTTGAGAAATTACTTCAAGCACAGTAAAGCAAGTCCTTATTAAGCACTGCCACATGGGCTAGCAAGAAGACCATTCAGTAAATATATTAAAGAACCAGAGGTCCAGGGAAACCATGTCTAGTCTTGTAAGATTACCACAGCACATTTCTCAGTACTCCATTGAGATTTCCTGTTCAAAACCCATAGATAACTTAAGCAAGTAATGTTTAACCCTGAAATTGTTACAGTAGAGCTGTTTATCTATAAATTAATGCAAAACAAATGCTACAAACATAGCCTGAACAAGCAGCACTGCAAATGGAAGGGAAAGTCAGATTTTGGACTGATTATAAAGCTACCAACGTAACACAGAATTCTGTTATCTGCAGTGAGGTTGGACACTATAAGCCTCCCAAAGCATTTTCCCTCTTTTTGAACCAGAAGAAAACTAACCAGAACTAAGAGGCATTTTGAAAGCTGATGGGGTGACATCTTGACAGCATTTATGTCAAGACAGAGGTAACAGATTCATCTTCAAGCACTGTTTGGCAACAAAAGGTTCAAGCTATATTCATTGGCTGTAGAAAGAATGCCTACGTAGCTTGTGATGCAGCAAGAAAACATTGATAGCTACTGACTAACAGATTAGATGGCTTTAATTATGTATGCTATTAACTGACTGCTTCATTTTGTAGATGTTACATTTGCTGTTAAAAGAAATCAGGAAAGGGGTAGCAGTTGCCATGGACTTGTGCAACAAAGAGAATAATAACCCTTTGAAACTTTGATTCACGTGCCTACGCTGGAGCAGAAAATATGTTTGATCTCCTCCCAACACATCTTCATTAAAAATATCACACATCTTGACAGAATTTGGCAGATAAAATGATCTGGTGCCTCTCATTTCAATTAGTTTCAGCTTCCAACTGCTGGATCTTGTTATTATTTTGTCTACTCAGTCAAAGAGCATGCTACTATCAGATGGTTTCTCCTTGCACAGGTACTTCCACACTGTGTTCAAGTCAATTATAAACCTTCTGTTAAACACTTTCAAGCAATTGGCTTTTGTGGCACACTGTGTTTTTCGTGTTTTCCAAACTCGCAGTCATTCCTATAGCTCTTCTGCAAATCTCTTCCATCTTTCCCGCATCCTTTTTGCTAAGGATACCGGGTTAGGATATACAATAGTATATAGTAATAGTTCAGCTTTCCCCAGAGATAATCATCCTACCTTACGCTCTTATTGCATATTCCCACCAAAACAATTTCGGGATGAACTGGCACATGTAGCAGCTGCATTGCACCGAGAGCTCCTGTGCAGCTGGAGATCCCAGCAACCGTGATCCCAGAGACCTTCTCAGAGCTGCTGCTTTCCGAGAGGCAGCCTTGTGTTCTGCAAAGCTGACTGATGCTTTTGTTCCCAGTTGCACGACCTTGAATCTGTCTCCACTGAAATGTGTATAGTTTGAGCATACCAAACTCCTGTTATTTTTCTAAGTTGTGAGTGACCCATCTCATTATGTGTGGTTACACTCAGTCTTGTTTCACCTGAAAGCTTTCATGAGCTTTCAAAAGAAACTTTTTTTTTGCTAGAAATTCCCCACATTTATTGATAATTTTCAATTGCTAAATAAGACTTAGCCAGTTTCTAAAAAAAAAAAAAAATTGTTTCTTGTATTTATTCACTATATTCCAAACACTTTAATCTGATGCCGTGCTGTAGTAAGTTAAATATCACACAGATATCTGAGCATAATATAGTAACATAGCCCCCATGCAAATTAAGCTTTTAATTACATAAGCAATACTGAGCTAATTTGGCAGACCCATTGCCCATAATGTGCTGAACACCCACAACAAACCATTTACTGGCAGCCACATATAGACCAGTGTGTATTTGCAAAGGGTACTAGCAGACTTTAAATGTGTCTGTGGGCACCAAGACAACTAGCAACTATCTCACCAACAGCACTGGAACATAAATGCTTATTATCTGAGCACTTAGCTTCTCTTTTGGGACTACCCATACTTTCCTGTGTTTTGCACTCTTAGCTGTATCACACCACAGTGAGGGTGAACAAGTGGTCAAATGCATTGAAATGCTGATATGCTCGGTGGGCAAGGACCCAGACAAGCAAAAACAACCAGCCAAAAAAGAATGGAGAACAGGAGTAATACTGTTCAGTTGTAGATGTTCAGGAAGCACTGTGGTTGGGACTTAACTCTCACATCCTTCGCTTAAAGTAATTACGTGCTATGAAGCCTGCTGCTGGCAGAAAGTTGGATGGCATCTGTAGTAAGGAAGACTGGAACATTACACAGGAAATATTGGGTAACCTTATTTCCTTATTTCCTACAGTAACCTTGAGGGTTACTGCAGTGAAAATGGGAACAAGTGCAAAAGCAGAGTGCCAGGGCATATATCTAGGGGCTAATAAACAGAAACCCCGCTGTAAACGGTGAGCTAATCAGTAGAAAATTACAAAGGAGGAGAAATGCCTGGATGTATTATCTAACTGAAGGATGGCTGTGGGTCTCCCGTGTGACATAGCATGAAAAAGGCAAATACAGTCATAAAGTACTTCACGCAAGGGACTTCCAACAGGGCACTGGAACCTTCACATCACTATACAAGACACTGATCAGACCTTGTTTGGGAATTTCTCTTCCCATCTATATTTGAGAGAGGCATGTACAAACAAGAACTGGTGGCAGAAAGGGCTGCTGGATTGATAACTGATCCTACAGAGAGAAATCTGCAGGAGTAGAAAACTCATATTTAGAGAAGGAAAGGTGAGAATTTACCATTGCTTTTTGTAAGCATCAGAGAACTTAAACCAAAGGTTTAAGTTGGCTCAAAGAACATTGGCTCAAAGAACAACTGAGCAGGAATAAACACATATTAAAACGTTGATGGGCACAGATTCCAGCTACCAAAGCCTCCCACAGTGGAACAGAATAGTAGTGGAAATAACATGTGCCTCATTTTCAGAGTTTTATTATGAAATTTATTAATCTTAGAAAGCTGAAGGAATAGGAGATTCTGTGACAGTGTTACTTGTATCAATAGTGGTCTGGTCTAAGCAACCCAGAAAGGCCCTTCCCAGTTTGACTTATGGAATATGCAACCACAGTTGGGCTATTTATAACATACAACAGAAGGAACTCAGAATGAAACCAAGTCCAGACCACTTAAAACAATTCTGAAAACATGTTTTTAGTGACACAGAAAAGGGGGAACACATGAAAGCAACATTTTTCTTCTCAGACACCAAAATCCTTACCTCCCATGAGGAAGAGAAGCCCCGCCACATATTGCATAAGGCCTCGATCCCAACAGCACCCCAGCACCCCGATAATCCATCCGAAGAGGATGATGGCCACAGCCATGCCCATGAAGCCAGCTGTCATCCTGCGCAGATCTGCAGTGGGGAAGACAGAAAAACAGCATGCTTGAGAACGGAGTCTTAATCCAAAATGCTACCAAAATGCTGAGTGTTCAATGTCTGTTGGCACAGGATGGTTCGCATAAGGAAGGTCCAGAGGGAGGACAATCCATAGATTAATACAGTAGCTCGAGCTGGGGAGAGGGAGCAGGTGACCACAGAGACAAAAGTAGCGATTCACCTTGGTTCTGATTCCATGTGTGATTTTGGGATAGACACTGAGCCTCTCTGGGATGCAGTTCCCCATGTGTAAGATGGGGCTTAGCTCCCTGCCACCCAGCAGTGCTGTCTGTGAATCTCGAGAACTTCAAGATGGTGAGACACACAGTGCTCTGCTGTCAGAGACAAGAAATTGTATGCAGACTCATGACTGGGGCACAGGGCACTTTATTGCCTTCTCTTGTATCTAGATGGTGACCTTGTTAGATGATTTTTGGTGAGGAAGTTTTTGAGTGCTGCAGGAGCACAGCGAGTAGGAAAATGGCAGTAGACCAAAGTGAAGCATTCTGTGCTCTGAAAGTGGGGACAGAGTAACACATAAGATACAACTGCATGGAGTTAACCTGTATTTATTTCAGAAGTAAAGGAAAGAGGTCTTCAAGATCTAATGCAAGAAATCCTTAAATTAAGCTCTTGCTGCATCCCATATTTGCCTTCTGCCAAAAAAGGATGGGACTAGAGGGATCCCTTGTTCTACATGTGCTGGGAAAAAAATCTTCACAGCTGCTTTTGATGTGAAATCTGAGCAGGGAGACCACCTGGCAAAAATAGAATAGCCTATGAGAGCTGACAAGCATTTTTACATCCTCAAATAATGGAACAGATGGAAACATCTTCACTAACATTTCTCTGTTCCCTGTCCTTCCTCATGCATGCACACAAAGTATAAGCACTGATATGTCAAAAGTATATGTGCAGGGAAAATTCCAGCCAAGTCAGCTCTCCAAACATTTGTTTCCTTCTGAAAGCAAATTTTATTTGCATAGCAACGATTTCACTTGCTTTCAAGAAACAGAGTGCTTATGACAGAGGGAGGTGGGATTGAAAACCATGAATCAGCCACTAGTCTCTATGGCAGCTTCTCTCCTTGGCTGGTATTTCCCTGTCTCTCAGTTTCTGTTATCTTTTGCCCTTTTTCTCCAGTGGATCAGAAGAACCGCAAATACCAGCAGTGCAGGGTCAGTGGAATTTATGAACAGCGACAAATTATCATCATCGGAGATAAAAACCAAACTCCTAATCCAAAGTTCAGAGACTCTGCAAGGTCTGTAGGTGTGTTGAGACAGAATGATGCGATTCAGTGAAAAACAAGTTTACTGAGGGCTGCATTCATTGTAGTGATTCTTACAGAAGATGGAGTAGCAGAACACAACCTTTCCCTTGAAATTATAATGAGTTCTTGTAGATTGTCACTGATTTCTCCAAGGACTTTTTCTCTGACAACACAAAGATTACCAGGCCTTCAGCCCAACAGTGTCCAGTGCCCTTAAATATACATCTTGAAGTCATCCTTTTATCTTAGATTTTGTGACCGTCCCACCAAAATCAAACAAAAACTCATCACAAAACATTTGAATATATTCTAAATGGTCTGACACAGAAAAAAACCCACAACCGTTTCCTGCAGAAATTCCTACTTCCCACAGGCAGTGCTGGTCCCTTTTCCTTTGGAATTTCTCAGAGGGCTTCCTAAGACAAGCAGCAAATGTTAGTAAGCATTTCTGTCGGCAGAGCGTCTTCATGCTCTGTAATCTGTGAAAGCCTGGGCTCAGTTTGAAAGACAGACAAAAACCTAAAATGTTTACTGTTTCTGTGTCATCTTCAATAACAGCAAAACACGTCTCAGAGCTGCTGTGCAGCTGTCCATGTCAGCTCAGCAAAGCCCATCCATTTTAACTTGTGATTGCTGACTCTGGGTAATGGCACTTGCTCATCCAAATACCCTAACAATCTGCTTTTAATTTAAAAGTTCTTATTCAGCCGTGAGATGTCACTAACTCCTCAGACCTATCCCAATGACTGACTGATGGAGCCAGTCCCAGAAGGGATCACAAGCATCTCCACAAACTATCCACCAAACTAAGGGATGGTTTCCACCCCAGTTGAATGAGCATGAGTTTTACCATTGGACAGAATAGTTCAAACAGCAGGTCTGAGACTTGAAGACCCAATTTTTGAGGTTTGTTTCACTGGGCCTTTTTTTCTGCTGGAGACTGAAATGCAGCAATATCCATCAGCGTCCCAATTCTGGGCTCACATTCTCTTTTGAAAAAAATAAAGCTAACCTCTTTGATGCCTAATATCACACATTAAAAAAAAAGTCACAGTTCTTTAAGAAATCCTAGTTCTCACTAGGTTCAGTGGGCTCAGCTTATGATTGCCACTTGGTTTGTGCCGTATGGAAACCTGTTCCCCACAAGCTCATCTATTAGGGTTTGTTTACATAAAACAATACATAAAACACAAACTTTCCTTTCTGTTCAAAGCCATCTTGGTTTCTGTCCTATCATATCCCTCCTTGAAGGCATCCCTTGCAAGCGGCAGTGCTAGGAAGGAGTTGCAAAGCTGGTTTCATAAGCAGTCAGTGCTTTATCAAGAGCATCTTCCTGGTGCTCCTCAGCTGTCAGCTAGCATGAAGCTGATGTCAATATGGGGAGCAAGTCTATTCAAGTGGTTCTTTTATGGGAAAATATTTAATGGATATAATTTGTTGCAGCAGCACCCTCAGGCAATTTAGTGAGAAGGACATGGAATAGGAGCCCATCTCCTTTGGACACAAACCCACATTAATGGTAATTTTACGGTTATTGTTCTGATGGCAGGGTTTCTTGGCAAGGAAAGCATAGCAGAAAAGCAAAGACTCGTATAGTGTATTTGAAGCAATATGTATATTCTTTCTGCTAATTTAGGAAAAGAGGGTATCCTATAAATAAACAATAGCTCATCAGTAAAAATTGGTGTTTTTTTGTCCAAGTTCGATCAGCACTGACAAGACTTCCTCTAATTACATATACTGCAGTGGTAAATAATGTCATGCTTTGCCATGTAACTACTTTGTGACATTCAAACATATCCTGGGGTTGATTTTTAAATTTTCTGGTTTAGTTTTTCTTCAATTATTTTTAGATTATGACAGGTAGGATTCCCCACAGTCTTTCTTGGAAAACTTCTCTGAGTAACTGCAGAATCTCAGGATGATGGCACAACAATCCCAACCCAACTGAAGGAGTGATTATGCCAGAAAAATGCACTGTTGCATGTGATGCAGCTAAATGGAAGCTGAAATAGCAAACACACGTTACACATTCCCCTATCCCTGAGGACAGAGTCCCACAAGATTTTGTTCACTAACTCCCTGAAGAACTTGGAGTTGGCTTTCCTAAAATTTGGCATCCTGATTTTATTCTTTCTCTGTCCCATATATCTGAGGAGTGTGAACTCTACTACTGCATGGTCACTACAGTCCTGATGTCACCAATCCAATTACTTGTGTTGGTGTGCAACAGATTCCAGCTGGTCTTGTCACCTTCTTAGAGGATAATTCCTTAATTCCTTTGAAGTATTTCCCTTGAGTTTCCCTGTTGCCTTCTCATATCATCTCAGAGGTCCCTGGCTTATGGTCGTAAGATTTCAAATGTGCTTCAGTGTTGCCAGCAGGTTGAGGGCCCTCACTTCTAGTCCCTGTCCCTCTAACTTAGCTATGTCATCCCACATCTTATCATGGACAAGATCACTTATCTCCCTCCCCCTTCAAACCTAGTTTAAAACCTGCCAATGAGCCCTAGTGTCTTTTCACTAAGGACCCTCTTCTACCTTTGAAAGAGGTGAAACTCGTGATTGCCCAGTGCCATGTAGGCTATCCTGTTGTCAAAAGAAAAAGAATAGTGGCAGTGGTACCAGCCAAGAAGCCAAGTGTTTATATAGTGGATCCTCCCATTTCTTTCAGTTCTTACCCATTACAGGAAGCAGAGAGGAGAAGATGACCTGTATACTCAACTTCTTCATCAGACATCCTAAAGCTCTGAAATCCTTTCTGATAGCCCTTGAAGTAAGTATTGCTACTTCATCACTCCCCACATGGAGAAGGAGTAATGTACAATGATCTACTGGTTGTACAGGCTAGGCAGTTTCTTGGCAATGTCCTTCAGGTGATCCAGGGAGGCAGCAGACTTCTCAAAGAGCATTGGCGTACTGGGTGTTCAGTTCCCTGCTGGGAGGAGGCACCTACAACTTACACCCTTCTCTTCTTCTACCCTTCTTCACAGGAATTAAGATGTCAAAGTAGACTTTCGATGCCATGCCTATTTCACCAGTAGTCTGATTGATCTACTACGTGGATTTAGATAACCCCATCACTTGTGGGTGAATATACAGTATTCTCTTTCCACTCACATTTTTGAGGCACCTTCTTATCCTGTTTTTACAGTTAAGTGTGAATATATTCTCCTTGAGAGTATTCTACATTGCTAACACTGCTACAGGTGATGCTGCATGTAACAGAGAGATAAACTAATCCTGATTCAAAACCAGTGTGAATTATTAGGTCAGGAATTCAGATCCCCCATTCAAGTAAGCTAGAAACAACAAATTTCTTGATTAGTAACATTTGAGAAGGAACAGGGGTTGAAATAACCCAATTCCCATGACTGAAACTGAAATTGTAAGTTTGAAAGCCGCAAGCTTCATGAATCGTGATGAAAAGAGAAACATTAGCATTTTAGACAACCTCTTTAAAAGAGTCTCATAAAACAACGTGCACTTCCTAAAAGCGTTTCAGTCTTCCGCTAGAGAATATTAACTCCAAAGCTTTTCTGAAGATAATGAAAGGCAGAAGAGCTGATTAAGATCTGCTTATTTTCAAGTAGCTAGTGGAGAAGGTTCTCTCTGTCAGTTTGCAAATGCCCCTGCCCTTCATTTCACCCTGATATCTGTCCATCTGTATTTGTTATAAGCAATAAAGTATTTCATGCTGGTTATCACATTGTGGAAGAAGTTGCACACCCCAGCAGCTGCAAACAGAACATGTTCTGAATCAGCACTGCTTCTTGAAAATTTCAATATGCCTTTTTGACTTCTGAAGTTCTGTCCTTTTCTTTGAAATTGCGTCATTTTTCTAAGGCAAAGGCTTGGTCCTTCTACTGATATCTATCTTCTTTTCCAAAAACAAGATTAATATTCTGAAAATATTAGACATTTCTTTCCTCACAACATGGACAGGAAGCAAAATATCTGAAAGATGGGGAAATGAAGACAAGATGAAAATAAACAACCTGCTCATGACTACATGAAAATGTGGAGGAACATATAATGGAATCTATATTACTGAGATTTCTGGCAAGCCCTTTAATTACACAGCACTGCTTTTGCTTTCAGCAATGCTTATTCTCAACTGTTTGTTACCAGATCACAGTACAGTGTTTATTACCAAACCATAAGATTGTGCAATACTGCTGAAAACAGAATTTCAGATAGTCCACCCTACGTCTCCTTTCTTCTATCAGCAGAGAAAGGTCCACAGGAAGTAAGGATATTGAAGGCTGCATCCAGAATCTAGAACACCTTAGAAGACAGACATGACATAGGGCAGCCCTTTCCTATGGTGTCCCGTCACAAGGGGAAATCAACATGTATTTCAGTGCCCCTCTAGGACCAAATATCAGGAAAAATCAGAAACATCACAGAAAGCAGAAATAAAGCAGGGTAGCATTATTCTTTAGCATGATGCTTCATTCCAGGTAATCTTTGTGTATACTAGACCTTGACCTATACTAGATCTTACTTCAATCTATACTAGATCATACTTTGATCTATGGTAGATCAAAGTACTGTAGTAGATCCTGTACTAAATTCATTCTCATTTCTTTACTGATGTGGGTTTAAACACATTTGTACTTGAAGAGAGTCTAAATAACTCCCTTATCCTTTTTCAAAGAAATATAGGTATTGAAAATCATTTAAGAACAGCAGTTTGAGAGCATAATTTACCAGCTTTCACTTAGTTTAAACGACTTCTTGTATAAACAGCCTGACAGAGTTACCTGTATCTGATATTGTTCCTTCTCTGACCTCACCTCAATAGCGCAAAATGGGTGAAGATCTAAAACTGGGCAGATGTGTCTTCTACTGAACACTAACCCCAGCAGCTCCCAGCTACCATGAAGAAGTGAGTATTAATGCAGATGATTTTGAGTGGTGTCTTCTGGCTCTCACAGTTCTCTCCGCACATCCTAAGACAGCATTTTGGATGAGGTTGGCAAGCGGAGGGTGAGACTTTAATCTTTTCTTTCCACTTCAGGAATGAAGAGATAAGAAATATGGATTAGTCCACCTGAGACTCCATTAAAATCTTTGAGTACTTTTAGTGAACTTTGTAGCAATTCAGTCTCCAATTTGAAGATTACTCTAACACAGTCACAATGAGTACAACCTACTTCAATGAAAGTAACAGTGGGTTATACTTCTATGCACACACTCTGCACCAGGGAGTGACTCAGAAGTACAAGACCCATAAGTAAATACACTAACTGAACCCTCAAAAATGAGAAAAGGAGGTCCTCAAATAAGAAAAAAAAAAAGAAAACTCCAAAGAACTTAGGTGAACTTTCTTTTCACAAGAAGTGCAACAATATTTATGAAATATATGTATAACTTCTCCTAAACCAGAAAATCTCATCTCTTTCTCTGGACTAGCGGTGTTGGTTGTGTGATGAAGTGTTTTGCTGTTGGAATGGATGAACTCACCTATATGGAAATGCTGGTAGGAAATTCCACAAACACTTGCCTGTGGCAATGGTCTACATTACATTACTCAACATATTACTCAGGACAGGAGGTAGAAAGGACATTCTAAGATGTGATTTATTGTTGTTGGGACAGATCATGTTTTAGAGTTGGGTGAGCAGTTCATCAGAGGGGGAATGGAGTCCCGTCCTGCTCAAGGGCTGACACCTTCAGAGATTCACATCAAGACAACAAACCCCACTGACTGCAGAATTTCTTGTTTGCAGTGAGCTGTCTGATGAAGCACCAGGGAGGGAAGGGGCATCCCAAGCCAGGTCACACGCTGTGTGTTACTGCCTGAAAGAAGTTCCTCCAGTAGTGGGAGAAATCACAGAAACCTAGGAAATTCTGCAGTGACTGAAGGCAATGTCTAGAGTTCAGATATCAAGTCCTGATCTTCCTCTTGCCTTTTGCTTTTGTGGGGTAGTGAGGAGACAAAAGAGAATCACTAGATAATAAGTGGCAGAGTTAAGGAGGCAGTAGAGAAGTACAGAAATAGAGCTTGTGTAAGTGCAGGGAAAAAAGATAGGTGGGAAAAAGTGTCTCATTTGAGGCTGAAAAGATGGATTATTATTCAAAAGACTTTATGCCATGGATATTAAAGAGGTGGATGTATAAAGGAGGCATTTATGTAGCAGAAATTTAACACATTAGATGGGGTTCTGATCTAATGTAGAGTTTCACAGGCAAAAAAATTATGTCTTTGGAGAAAAATGTCTGTGAATATCATCATGTAGAATGGTTCAGCCTTTTGCTCCAATCTTACTCCCCTTGTGTTGAAAAAGAATATCTGGTTAGAGAATAAATTATCTGCTGTATTGCTACTCAGCTCTGAGTGGCAGCAGGCTGGGAAGGAAACAGAAGCTTGGCCCTTACAACCCTCAATGCAGTGGGCCAGGAACTGCCAAGGCATTGTTCCCTTCCCTTCCCTTCCCTTCCCTTCCCTTCCCTTCCCTTCCCTTCCCTTCCCTATCCTACCCCACCCCATCTTATCCCGCCCTGCCCTTTTCTCCTATTCTGTCCTATCCTATCCTACGCCATGTCACACCACCCCCTCTTCTCTCCCCCTCCGATTTTGGAGGTTAGTTCTTTTTCATTGCTGTTCTTTTTTGTTTGCTTGTTTTCATAAAGTACTTAAAGTTGATGGTTTATATTTATTCAGAGATGTTCTTGAATAATCTTTCTTTCTAGATTTACTGTCTGGGGTTTTAGCACTGCAATATGTGATCATCTAGGAACACTTCCAAGCTTTGGTCCCAGCAGAGTATATTTGCAATTTGACCAATCAACCCCTTCATCCCTTTTTCTCTTCTTAATTCCTCAGAAATAAGGAAAAAAGCCTGAGTCAATTGTATTTTTGGCCACCCTTTTTCATGTTCATAACCTTAGTATTTCTCGCTCCTGCTAAATGAGGATACGTAAAGCAAATATTTTTCCCACTCCTGGATATGCCAAGAGGCTTTTTGTTGTGCAGCCTTCATGGATTACAGAATTAGAGGAACACACAGTAAAATGCATTCTGTTCAATATCAAGCTGAGGGACTTTATCAGGTTAGAGTTGTGAGATCTAGAGAAACTTGGGAAAAGCGGCCTCTCCAAGCACCGCTGCCTCCAAGGGGCTGAGCATTTGTGCAAAGAGCTCAGAGAGATCTGCTCTCCCTGACATCAGTGGGAAGGTTGGTACTCCAAAGATTTCCTTTGAAAAATCAGACCTTTTCCCATTTCCCATGAGTGCCATCCAAGCTGATTCACCACTTTTTTCAGAGGCATTTAGATAACAGTGATGAACAGTGTACAGTAACAGCTGTGTAATCTGGTTACAGGAAGCTCTACATGCTATTATAAATAGCCATGGTTTTGTTGTCTAGTTTACAAAATCCTGCTACCACAGGGGGCACACTCTGCCCTGCTACACTGCATTTATATGCCAACCACAACTGCAGGATCTGTGTGTTCAACTCTGTGGTGAGTGCTGTGGGCAGTGCAGCAGCCCAGCAAATGGGGAGAACAATGGGAAAAGCTCTGCTACTGCATCCCAGTGATGACTGGCATGAGAATGGGATCTTCTCTTTGGAAGGAAGTCCTTCACTAAACACATGAAAATTTCTTACATTTAATCTTCAGTTAGAATCTCATCAAGAATTATTTCTTGCAAAGGTGGTCAGGGCCCAACAGGGCCAGAAAGAAACAGAAGAAATGGAAATATCACTTCTTCTCTTACTTCCTCTCAATGAGGAGAAAAGAGAGGACAGAAAAAAAAAATAATAATAATAATTTTAAAAAAAACCAATAAACAAAAAAACAAAAAAAACCCAACAGATGGAGAATGGAAGAGAGTGATGAAGAAAATTAAAGGAAAGTTCTATTAAAGATGACAAATGGAGTGTGAACAGAAACAAGAAATGTAATCTATGCAAAATCCCAGTTATCAGGCAGTGTTAAGAGCCTTTAGTAAAGCACAAGTTTACCCTACATTCATCTCGAAGATAAATGAGGTTAGAAGTATAGGGGAATGGACCACAGGAGGCACAGGAGGGGTAATACAGAAAGACAAAGACGTGGTAACACTTCCCTCTGTGATCACTTTGCTGCATTTGACTTCCCTCCCCTGCTCCCCATCCCACCCTGCCACCAAAGCCCTGCTCACACTCAGTGAATAAAACATTACCTCCAAGGTTCTTCTGCCCTTAAAGTCTCTGTCCCAGCCTGTGGTGCAATATTACGCAGCACAAGCCTGAGAATAATCCCATCATAAAGCATTCAGAGCAGTGCTTTTGATAAATGGTTGGGAGGAAAAAGGCTGGAGGTGGAGTGATATCTCCGCCTTATCAGTGCCCCAGCTCTCTGCTCAAACATCCTCATTCCACAGACACTAGCATTAAATGTTTTAATTCAGGAACTCTGAATGGTGTATTCTTGTTTTAAAAAAGAGCATGTAATGCTAATGAGGCTGGGCTGGGGGCTTGGGAAAGAGGAAAGAGGATGAGGGAGAAGGAAGGAGATATAAAAAGACATTTAAAGCCATGAGAAAACATTCTCTTATGGAGAAATTCTGATTTTGAAGTTTACTCTTCTATTAACATTTAAATTGAAAGGCATTTCTTCCAAGCTCCACATTGGAAACTAGAAAATCTGCATTTAAATAGATAGCATTTAAAAGGGGGGGAGGGGAAGTATATATCACCATTGAATGCTTCTCAGTTTGTCTGAAAATAACTTCTTTTATAGATTATTATTATTTTTTTTTTCTTTGTGTGTGTGTTAGAAAGAGAAGTTGGACATACATTAAAATTCTGCTTGGCACAAGAAGGAGGTGGGGGAATGGCTGCTTAATTGCCTGAGACCCAGGTTTTGAGCTGAGATACTCTGCTGGAGGGCCTCTGGAGCCTGTAGAAGGGACGGGGTCAGCAGGGTCCTCTCCTTCCCGGTCCAGGGGATGCACACACTTCCACAGTGCCTGTATCCCTACAGATATAACCACCGTCCTCAGAGGGAAAGAATGAAGATGATAATCCTGCACTGTGCCTTGTGTATAGGGTCAGCCTCCTGCTCAGTCTGCCTGTCTTTGCAGCATCTCTCAGCCCTGCTCTGCCAGTGCCCTGCATCCCAAGGCTCCCGTTGCCCATCAGACTGTATATACAGCCAAGAGCAGGAGCTGAGGTGGAACAGAGAAGTCCCTGCCTCATGAGAGAGGAATCTGTCGCTGTGCCTCTGTCCACAGGAGGCCATAGAATCCCCATTTCTTGTTCTTTGCCATGAGCGATGAAATTAAATTTCACCTACCAGCAGCATTTGGGGAACAACAAAGAGCCACCTGCGTGTGGTGCGTGCTCTTAATTCCACAGCACAATGGACTTCATCTCCAGTGAAAAATCCCTGGGACAATCCAATGATTAATATTCATTCCCTTTTTTTCTGCCTCATTTTCAAGCTCATTCTTACAGAAAAGGTCACGCACTTGCTACTCCCCCCCCTCGGCACTACTGTATCAGACACCTAAATGGTCTTTTCTTCTGTGTCATAAAGGGAATAATCAGGACTGAATGAGGAGCAGTGCCCCAGAGGCTCAGCTGGACTCTGGTGGGTTTCACCTTAGGGTCACTGGTCTGAATCTAAGTTAGGTTGGTGCTGGCTGTGGGCAGAAGTCCAAAAAACAGGCAGTAGGTCTTTGAAACAGTAAATCCAACAGCTGAGTGCCTACACTGCAATTTCACTCTATTTAGAGTAATACTGCAACAGAGACTGAAGCTTGTAGCAGACTCTGGACACTTCTCTGCCTTCTCCTCCTGCTTTTCCTCCTCCTCTGCTTCCTTCTGCTCGTCTAAAGGATGGGTCCAGTGCTTCTAGGCAGCCACGAGGGTGACTTTAAAAGAATAAGGTTAAAAAACCAAAGGACAAAAATAAGGCACAAGAAGGATGAATCAGTGATCCAGACACCAGCAGAGGGGCTAAAAAGATGCAAATACTACTCTGCTTTTCATACAGACATTAAAAAAAAAAAAAAAAAAAAGAAGAAGGAAAAAAAAAAGCAACCAACAAAACAAACAAGCAACAACAACAAAAACCCAACAACCAGGTTTTGTGTGCCACAATTCTCACAAAGTAGGATAATCTTATCTCAGGGCCATTTTGGGAGTTCATACATTTAAGATTGTGAGCTGAATTCTCTGCAATGGTCATACCAAAAGCCATCAAAATGTCTTGAGCAGATAAAAATGTTGTGGTAGGATATGGGAGTTCTTTTAAGTGCTGACTTTGTATGAAATTTGATTACATCTAGAAAAGCAGAGAAGAAAACAAGCAAAACAGCAGGCCCCTTTTGTACACAATCATCTGAACCTTGAGGAACGACTGGGTGCCATGACTCCTTCTTGGGCCACACTGGAATTACAGTAAAATGAGCAGAGTTCTCCAGTCTGACACCAGGCCCCTCAGACTCCAGTTCTGTAGCATAATCAGTAAGACCTCAGGCTTGGTGGGTCAGTGAACACGAACAACTTATACCACAGGTGACCAGAACAAGTCTGGCTAATTTGCTCCTGTTGCCTCCTTGTTTTCCCCAGCCCAGCTTCCTTGAGATCCCACATGAAACAACCTTGTTCTTCCTGGTGTCTGTAGCTAATTTGTATCCCATGCAGATGGACGCCACTTTGTGAGAATACATATCTGACAAGCAGAAACATTTAGCAAGAGAAGCAGGTGCCTGGAAAATGGATTCCCATTTGTCCTTCCCTCCCCTTCTCCAAAACCCAATCATTTCCCTGTTAATAAGCTCGCTGAATATAATGTGGCACTAACCTTTCAGAATTGATGCCAGTGACATTTTGACAGTTTCACATATGGGCCTGCCGAAAGCAGAAGGAATATACATTTGCAATTTGGTAAAAAGCTGGGTGAGCAGCCAAAGCAGCTCGGGGGAAGGAGGAAAAACGCACCAACCAGCCAAACAAAAGCCCACTGCACAGATGTTATGAACAGAAACAAGGAAAAAGCATGTCCACAGCTGGATGCACCCAGCAAATATGTGCTCAGAAAAAGAGCTTGAGGCAGCCATTAAGGCCAGCCTGGCTTGAGATGCCTCCCAACTGATTCTTCTCACATGGCAAATTCAGGGAAAGTCTTTCCTAGCAAAAGGAAAATGGGGCACGGGATTCAATCTGTGCAGGCTATGGTTAGCATCAAATGTCACAGAATTCAGCAGCTGTTCTATTGAGGAATCTTCCAATACTGTCTCCGATGTGATCAGTCATAAGGAAACAACTGTTTTCTGATACTGTTTTGTGGAGCATCTTTGAATTTTACTTTTCAAAGTATCTCTGCACAAAACATCATTGACAACACACAATGCCAGCTCAGCTGTTCTGTGAGTGCATCACACCGTGCACCCTCCCCAGGTTACATCTCTTCACAACCTACTAATATTTGGTTAAAAATTAACATCCAAAAGCAGATCGAATCATCACGGTACATGAGAAACATGTACATGATGAGAAAAAAATTGGACTTAGCTGTTTGCTGCAGTGTTTCATTAACCCCCACTGAAGATGATTCTATTCTTTCATGTAGTTATGTCTGATTTCTGACACTGGTAAGCTAAGGGGTGCTCTGTGAACTCTCCTCTCTCCTTTTCTTTCTGCTCTCCTTTAGCCACATGCAAATAAGTTTAGCTGAAACTAGAGAACTGCTGACTTTTACCTTGGTTTATTGATACATGGAGATTGTGGAGGTTTATACCACAGAATGGTTTGGGTTGGAAGGGACCTTAAAGCCCATCCAGGCTTAACCCCCTACCATGGGCAGGGCAGCCACCCACCAGCTCACGTTGCCCAGGGCCCCATCCAACCTGGCCCTGAGCGCCTGCAGGGATGGGGTACCCACAGCTCCTCTGGATAGCCTGTGCCAGAGCCCCACCAGATATATGCAGATGTAAATAGTAATATGTAATAATAGTATGACTGCTGTACGTGTCTAAGCAGTGATGCAAAATTACTATTTAAATACAATGGTTTATTTGAATTTTCTTCATGATGGTGTGGGATTTACAGTATCGCAATGGCCTAGACATGAATACTCCAGACTGCAACTGGAAGGCAATGGGGTATGCTCTTCTCCTCTCCAGAAACAGAGACAAATGCAGAGCCCTAAAAAGGCTCTAACAAATCCCAGATTGCTTCTTAAGGGAACTGGAGCCACTGCCCAGCAGCACTGAATACACAGTGTCAGAAAGCTTTGTCTCTGTCCAGCCATGATTGATAAGCCTGAAAAAGTCAGCTTTACCATTTTTCAGGCATTTCACCTGAAGTATTTTTTGTGCTGAAGAAATAACAGGAGGGTAGCTGCAGGACAGCGAAGAAAAGGTTAATAGTATTAACCCCACTCAAAGACAGTGTGAAATTGAACACCTTTCTGAAGTAATGTCACTTGATGGGCAGGGGACGGCAGCCAAGGCCAGAACACACATGGATGTTTCATGCAACAGCAGGACAGAGTTGATGGCCGCAAGCAGGATATTTGTATGGGGTCAAGTTTGATGGGCCTGGGAGGATGATGCGGGTCACACGGGAGACCTTATTGTTCTCTACAACTGCCTGAAAGGAGGTTGTGGTGAGGTGGGTGTCAGCCTCTTCTCCTGGGTGATGTGACAGGATGGGAGGGAATGACCTCAAGTTGTGCCAGGGAGGTTCAGATTGGATATTAGGAAACATTTCTTCTCAGAAAGAATGGTGAGGCACTGCAAGAGGCTGCTCAGGGAGGTGGCTGAGTCACCATCCCTGAAGGTGTTCAAGAAACATGTATGTGGTAATAAGGAACATGGTTTAGAGGGCAACATTGGCAGTAGGTGGACAGTTGGACTAGATGATCTTAGAGGTCTTTTCCAATCTTCGTGAGCCTATGATTCTATGATTATAAGGGCAAGGTGTCCAGAAGTCATGACAGAAAGCATGCTGGATTTCACCATGCTGTGCCTGATCTGAGGTCATCCACCTGTCAGGCTCCAGGAAGCAGTGTGAAATGGTTTCCAAAGCCAGGATACCATACTTAGTCCCAAATACTTCTGCAACACATGCTTTGTCTAAAATAACTGGTAGGATCCAACTTGGCACATGACACTACCTGGTCTCATCAGATTGAAAAAGTGAGACTTAGTCATTGCTTGGCAACAACAGCTCTGTGAGCAGGTTGGGCTTTCACACAGAGAAGAACAGAGAGATCCCCTGCCTTGTTTGAGCAGTGCCAGTAACACAGATAAGAATAGCACACAAATGCTCATCCCAAGCTTTCTCCTCAAGTCTGTGCATCTTCAGCAGATAAATAGGATAGGAAGACCATAGAATCATGGAATCATTAAAGTTGGAAAAGACCTCTAAGATCATCTAGGCAGCCTGTTTCAATGCATCAATGCTCTTCCTGAGAATTTTTCCCTAATATCCAACCTGAACCTCCTCTGGTTCAACTTAATGTCATTTCCTCAGTCCTATCACTGCTGTTACCTGAGAGGCTGACCTTCACCTCACCACAACCTCCTTTCAGGTTTTTACAGAGAGTGATGAGGTCTCCCCTGAGCCTCCTCTTTTTCCAATTGAACAATCCCAGTTCCCTAAGCTGGTCCTCATCAGATTTGTGCTCCAGACCCATCACAGCTTTGGTTCCCTTTCCAACTTGGATTATTCTATTATTCTGCAACACCAACGAGCCCTGTTCGCATTTTTTTTATATCTTATTTTTTTCAGCCAACCTCCCAAACTGTGGATTATTGCCTCTGTCATATACCCACCAACAAAGAAACTGTGATCCCTGTGCACAGAGTATCCAAGGTCTGCAGAGCACACAGTGACATTGGGACAAAAGGCACGACTTTACACTAAGTGCCTCATTCATCAGCCAGGAGCAAGGCTGGTTATGTGTTTGGATACGTGCAAAAAGAGAGAAAAGAGAGGAAAGAGATGACAGTTATAAATGTTTTGCAACCTGAATGTGACATTAATGTATGTATGTGGTGTGTTTACAACATTAAGTATTTGTGCACAATTCTAATAAGAAGCATGTTCAACAGCAAAGTTTCAGAAAAACACTTGGATCTAGGAGGACTTGCCACGATGAAACAGACTCTCTAGTTTTACTTTGAAAATAAAAAAAGAAATATCTGTGTACTTAATCAAGTCCTTAATAAAAATGTAGAGCAATTCCAACAGTGCTCCATATTAAGTTTAATTACCAACAAGCACATTGGAATGACCAGAGAGAGTTAAGTGACCAAAACCTGCTCCATAAAACACACACTTGATTTCTGTGCACCAGAGCAGAGCCTTAGTAACCTTCCAAGTCTAGAAACACCAGTACAGCATGCATGATGTTGCACCACAGGCACCCAAGGGTCCCCTCTTTGTGGAAGAGGCAGCAAGCCTATGTCTGGAGGATGAATCAGTGAAGTCCCAAGTCAGAAAGCTCAGTACAACACATGACTTTCTTTGCTCATTGACCTTAAAAGGCTGCAGAGGTAAATCAGAGATGTTTCCAATACTAGCTGGAAACTGATTGCCAAACTACCTTGATGTTTTCTTGACATTGCTCAGTTGATGAAGTACTGCATGTGGCTGTTCCTGCTCACCTGGTACCAGAGCAGCCTCAAGGCTGTTCTCTCTTGTGCAGGGCACAGCCATGGCCACACACTCAGGACTTCTTCCATTTGGCCAAATGTGCCATTCTCTGCCCCAGTTCAAAACTTTTTTGACATTAGAAAAAGACCCAATGCTGAACCAATGTGATCAGCTCAGATGCAGGGCAGTCATTGGTAGTGAGGAGCAGGTAGGCTTCCAAAATCCATGGCACACAGTGTTTCTGTAGCTATCTCCATAACGTTATTTTTCTTTTGTATATGTCAAAATAAAAATGAGAGAGAAATGTAAATGCTGCATACAAATGTTAATATGCTCCAGTAATAAATAAATAAACCCTCATAAGGGTGTTTTCTTAGAACACAACTTTCTGGCTTCTCATTTCCAGACAGCCTTTTTTCCAAATTGCACTTAAATTAGAAAGAAAGGGGATTCAAAAGGGTTAAATGCAGCAATCAAAGCATTTCAGTTCAGCCAAAATTTTCTTGGCTGCTCCAAAAAAAAAAAAATCTGTTGTTCATTTTGCCGAAAAACATCCAAAAGCCACCTGTTGCTCTGCCACCATGCTGCTTTATTCCCTTTGCCATTCCAACCAGAAGGTCCTTTATTTCACCAGCCCTGTCCATCCTGCAGCACCCGAGTGGTGGCAGAGGGCTAACAGTATCCCTGGCAGCAATGGGAAGGCTAAACTGGAAAGCCAAGCTTTGATGGGAGAGTAAAAAGGGAATTAAATCTCAAATATTTTGTTTCTAAGACGACATATGGTTTCATTTTGTGCCTACCCGCGAGTGATGCAATTGATTTGGGATCTAAAATCCTTGTAGCATATTTTCTCACTTTTAAGAAGCTTTTCAGTTTGCCTGTATTGGCTGGTTTGCTCGTTTCCTAATGGGTCTCTCCAGATCTGATGCAGCATTTGAAGCTGCGATGGATACATATGCGAAGGAGGGGGGAACAAATGGAGGAAAAGTCCTCAGTGTATTGCTAACAGACGCACATTTCCAAAATGCTGTGCTTAGGAGACACCTAATTCAGTTAACCTCTTTGATCTCATCATACAGTCCAGAATACCAAAAGGCAATGAAAAGATTGCAGGCAGGTCTGCTATTTTTGCATATCAAAACACATGCCTCAACCCTGTACAGAGTAGGAGACAGATACAGTAAATACACTTGTGATAGATGGGAAAAAACATCTTTTGATTTGAAAAGAACAGCTTTCTTCCTGGTTGTATAAAGTTCGTGTACGTGCAATAAGAAAATATTTCCAGAAAACTAAACTCACACTGTTAGAAAGTGACAGGTGACAAAATTCAACTCCTGCAGCACTATACTAGGCTACAGTCATGACGTATCTCTCCTTTCCCCTTCATTATTAGCAACAGAGCAGAAGGCAGAGGGCCTTCTGATGACAGTGAAGCAACCCTTAAAACAGCCTATCTCACCTCATGCTCTATCACCAAAAGATGGGATATGATTTATCAGGTCCCAGGAGCCCATTCTCCTTTCCTATAGGTGAGGCTTATCCAGCTAGAAGCCTAGACATGCCCAATGAATGCATGAAAACACCTCTACTTTAAGAAAATATGCCATATTTCCCCTTGCAGTTGCCAGCCTGCTCCATCCAATTATCTCCTGCCTTTTCTCCTGCATGGTTCAAGGAGCCATGGAGGAAATGTGGTGACTGCTTGGGCTTGTTTGTCTGTCTGTTCCTCCAAGGGCCCTAAGTCTGGCACAGGCCCTGATAACCACTGCATCTAGACACAGCAATCATTAACAACTAAGCTTAATTACATCCTAATTTCTCCACATCGAGCCCATGAGCAAGATTTCAATTAATTTTAACTTTATGTAAGTTTGATGCATCTCTATCATTCTGTTAAGATGATTTGAGACAAGACAAAGATAAATATAGATGTTATCATTTTCAAAAGTATGAGATTTTTAATTAATTTTTACCAAAAAAATTAATTACCAATTTACTTATAAAGGATCATAAAATTCATTTTCTAATGACAGAATGTAGTTTCTGTAAGTATGGGATAGATTTGTCCTGTTTCTCAAATGGAATGGAGAACCTGAACCCCTTTTTGATCCAATCTGTTCTCACCATGGAGAATCAACAATTTCAGTTCTAAAGACTCAAATCAATAGCCCATCTAAGTGCAAAGTCCTACCAGGGTTTTGTAGTGGGCATTTTTATTAGCATGTAAAGAGCTAAAGTTTTAGCTCAGGTTGGAGCCTGTTTGCCTGAACCAACCTTCTTCTGGAACAAGCTGCCCAGAAGGCTGTGGATGCCTCATCCCTGGAGGCATTCGAGCCCAGGCTGGATGTGGCTCTGGGCAGCATGGTCTGGTGGTTGGCAACCTTGCACGTAGCAAGGAGGTTGAAACTTGATGATCCTTGTGGTTCTTTTCAACCCAGGCCATTCTATGATTCTACGATTCATGCTCGGAGGAACAGTTGGACATATGCCAGATCAACATAGTAAACTTCCTTTAAAGCATAGCCTTGTTGTCATGGCCTGCTACAAAGTCACCGCATCCCTGAGATGGAAGCTGGAGCTCTGCTGACACCTAATCAAGCACGTGTTTTTCTAGTGAACAGTTCCATACAATAGACCCGAAAACAAAAGCATCCATGGAAGAGATGTTTTTTGAATTAAGACCTTGGGTTTACTTTCTAAATTCCCTTCAGGAAATGACCAGACAGAAATTGCTAGCCATAACAGCTATCCTGTTTGCTGGCTATTTCATAGCTTTCATAGTTTTGAAGATGTCCAAGAGGATTTGCTGTGGAGGATACCTCTAAGCTTCACTCATTGATGCACGGCACCATACTACTAGGGCTCACCATCAAGAAGCCTCATTGCTATCACTTCTTTGTCCCCCTTAAAACAGCACTGTAGGGCAGCAAGGCTCCCGGCAATGAGTCAGAGAGTTGGTGCTGCCTCACAGCAGCCGTGCTCACTGCCATCCCTGCAATTAGCACTGTTAGCGGGTTGCTATGCAGGTTTCTGCTCCCTGGAGATAGTATCAGGGCACTGCTCAAAGGAGATGAGGAAATTAACAAATAGAAAGGAAAAATGCAGATGGCTGAAGGGAAAACATTGCACGTTAAAATTGTCCCCAAAGCATTAGCTCTTTGGCCAGAGCAAACCATGCACTTTCAAGTCAGGGCTCATTGATTGCATCTGTGTCTCTGGAGAAATGTTTGGCTTGGCACAACTAATGCAACAAGCAACACAGCACAGCAGAAATGTCACCAAAGTCCCTATTGTGCAGGACGTGCGATTACCGTAAGTGAGCACTCTTAACCTGCTTTATCTTTAATTGATAGCTAAAGAAAGCAGGGAAAAGATAAAGATCTGTGCTGAATTTTGCTGCATCTTCTTGACTCTCAGTAAAAACATGGCTTCTGAAAAAACAAACCAGGCAAGTTGCATTCACTTTGCACCACTGATTCCCAACTTCCATGCAGTAGAGAGAAACAGAATAAATCCCTCATACCACAGTATGTCCTGAATCAGAGGAGAGCACAAGTGAGACCGAGGGAGAGATTTAGTTCCAGCCCACACCAAGTGCTGTGCCAGTGGGGAGAGGCAGCGGGGGGAAAAGCTGGGAACGAAAGTCTTTAAATGGGTTTTGTTCCTCTGGAGTCGCAAGGGGAGAGAATTCATAGTCTAGGTAAATCTGGATGTAAAATGAGCAGGGACCCAGCTGGAATCAGTTTAGTGATATAAAGACACATAGTCTTAATTAAGGGAATTGTGATTTGCCAATGAAATCCCAGCAGGGCGTCTGTCTGCCTGATCAAAGGCTCAGCTTTCTGATGGAATCTTAAGTGCATGAGCCATGAAATTACTTTTTGAAAAGGGAACACACAGCACATAGAGGCAGAGCAAGAGGGGAGGAATAGTGGGCAGGAGGGCGGGACGGACATGAGGATGTGGAGCAGAGCCCCAAGTGATGCTGCTGAGAGCCTCCATTCCCTCCAAACAAACAGCTAGAGCAGGGCAGGTGAAAAGGGAAACGCACAAGGATGCCAAACTGCCAGTAGAGTCGGTGCTTAAAATCATCACCCATATGCTGAATAGACACATCCCTAGTTTGGTCTTAAAAATTGCCTTTCAAAGTGCTTATTTGGGTGAAAATGATTTCCAGGTAAAGTCCTTTTTCCCACAACCCCTCCCCATTCTCCACAAATGAGACAAAGGCATCTGCTGTTTCTGCTCTCAGCCTGATTTTCTGACAAGCTCAAAAACCCCCAAAGCAGGAAGGCTTCCTCCAAATGATGGCTCCTTTCTTTCTTCCTTCATCCAGAATAACAAATTTCCCTCAATTTTATTACAAATGAATCAATCAACAAGAAATGCTTCACCCTGCTTCAAAAGATATAAACTCCGTCACTGTAGTTGGGAAGAGTTTTGGTTTAAATTCCAAAGCACACAAATTCTGCATGATCTGGAATTATGCTGTTACGAGGTCTTGAACACTGAAAATGCCATATATCAAGCCAGAAAGTTGACAGAAGAGACCCAACCTACTAGCTTCACTTATCATGTCTGGACTGCAACAAGCATTCCCACAGCACTCAATAAATTTCCCAAATCCCAGCTCCTCCCAGAGCAGACACAGCACAGAACTTGATGGGATTAACACACTGCAGCCCCAGCTTTATTCCTAAGGTCTCGTAGGGTGTCCAGAGTTTCCAAACATCTTACACATCTTATGCTGACATTTAAATGGGTATTTTTTTTATTGGGCAATGGCAACAGCAGTTTACGAGTGTAGACAGTGATAGGGCAAGGGGAAATGGTTTTAAACTGAGACAAGGGAGGTTTGGGTTAGATATTAGGAGGAAGTTTTTCACACAGAGGGTGAAGATGCACTGGAACAGGTTGCCCAAGGAGGCTGTGGATGCCCCATCCCTGGAGGCATTCAAGGCCAGGCTGGATGTGGTCTGGGCAGCCTGGTCTGCTGGTTGGTGACCCTGCACATAGCAGGGATGTTGAAACTAAATGATCATTGTGGTTCTTTTCAACCCAGGCCATCCTATGATAATGATTCTATGATGACTTTAGCAAGATCTTTTGTTGCTTGACTGAAAATGTTGGAATGACTACTGAACCATATCAGAAAAAGGCACTGTCAGCTTGTCACACAGCTTTCCTCACAAGCAAGTAAAGCAAGCACTTCAGAGGAAAAAACAAAACATCCATACACATACGGTGTGCAGAGAAAGACTCTGCTTAGTGTTTGCCTGGGACTATTCCTACACACTAGGCTGTTTTGCTGCTAAAGCAACAGCATGGATCTAATAAGTCACAACTGGTGCCCCGACGCCATGCCGGGACCTGAAGTAAAAGTGAAAATAAGCAATCAAGCCCTATGTATTTCTACCTGTGTTCAAAGAACCTGGAGGAAAGCAACGGATGTCATAACACAAAAAAAGATAATAATTTTTAAAAAGATGAAACCACATGGGAGACCACTCTATTTTCAAGCATCTCCTACAGTTGGTGCAGTGAAAACCCTAAAGGATTCTGACAAGCGGCTTCATAGCACAAAGTGCAGCACTGATGCTAGCCAGTGGTGTAAGGATCACAGCCTCCAGCACTTCCCGGTTTGCTCACTTCTTATTAATGCTGCTAGAGCTAAAGAAAACCAATCTCAGCATTGTTCTCTGGGGTCAGCTTTAAAACTCTGCTCTGGGACAGTGTAGCTTTTGAGAAAAGCTGCACTTTGAAAAAATAAGTGGATCACAAAACTCAGACATTTACCTTAGTTACCCTACTTCAACATGTGCTTGTCTCCCTTCATGCCCTACTCATCCAATGTCAGTCGTCAATTTATTAATAAATGAGATATGGTTAGCTCTGCAGTGGCTATGCACTGCTTGGTTCTTCAGCCCTCCAGAAACAGGCCTCTTGAAGTCAAGTGATTTGCCTGCAATGCTGAAAGACTTTGTGAAGTTCACATTAATGGAAGAAATATTTTCCTCACCACTCACCTGCTCTCAACATCTGGTATCTCTCTGCCTCTCTCCACCCACCTTCTCTGCTGTGGGACCAACCAACCTCCTGCACTACAGCTGCATGCACCAGCTTCCATTCCTTCAACCGTTTTTTCCTTTCTTCATCTACCGCCTTTTCCATTCATCCCTTCTCTCTCCTGCCATTGTTGTTGCATTCTGGGAGCTCCTGTACTCTAAATTTTCGAAGAATAGATTTACATTAAAAAGCACAATTCAAAGCATAAGGAATGTGTTTTCCAGGAGAGTGTAACAAAAAATGTTACAGAGGTTTATAGAAGTTTTAAGGAGGAGCGACAGCCATTTCATGTGTGTGACTTCTTCAAAACACTTTCCTTCTCACCACCAGAACAGGCTTCACAGTGAAGCAATTCACTGCTTTGAGTTTTCCAAAAAGGTTCTGTGCTGTGCAGGAAGGATGAATTAGAAACACTAAAATGTGCTATTACATCATGTATCTTGAGTCACATACTGCTGATTTGGCTGTTCACCCCCAAGCACATCTGAGACCTAGAGGAAAGCATCTCCATCCATTTCTCATCTCAGTCACTCATCCTTTATTTTCCAAATCCAAGAGTGTGGCTGTTCAGCATCAGCAGAACTCTCCCATGAAATGTGAGGATTTTCACCTGATGCAACAGCTCTCCCTGTGACTGGGACTTTGTGTTTTCTCAAGGTCTGACTCAAGAATGCCTCACTCCAGCTGTGAAGTCATATACCAGGTAAGGTGCAATGGGGGGCTGGTTGCCCTCAGCAAAGCAAATGGTTCTTCGGGCTTCAAGGAAGGGTAGATCAGCATGGTTCTACTATCTCAACACTACTGACAGCAGCTGAGCATCATGCTCATTACACACATAAGATCTGTGTGCAAGCGTAGTGTAATCATGCAAGTATAGCTGCAAAGCTAAAATATATGACTGCAAACCATGCAGCCTTTCTAACGTATCATTAAAAGGTTTCCATAAGGATACTGTTCTGTATTTCCATGAAACACCCGTGGGGCCACAGTCTTGTAATGCCATGCCAAGTGCTTCTGTCATCCCAGGATCTGATCAGCAGGTGGATGGCTTTCTGGTAAAGAATGAAGACCTGGGAAGGTGAGCCTTTCTCCTACACTTCAGCCCTCCACAGGAATGAACATCTTCCTTCCTCCCCCTCTCCCTCACATACCCTCTCCCTCCATCCCAGTGTATGGAGCAGTCCTCTCTCTCAGATGCTGTAGTTACGCCAGGAAGAAGAAGAAAAAAAAAGGAATGAGGTGCTCTAGTCCTTCAGAGGCCTTTTTCTTTTTAAGCTCTCCTGGTTTTGTATTTCTGAGTGCTTTTGCTTTCTCAGAAGAACATTACCAGCTTAGGCAGCAGTTCTTCCCCTAAAGAAAAGGGGCTGCTTGTAGAGATGCCATCAGCAGTTGCTCCCTTCTCACAGCTACTAGCTCTGCTGGAGTTCATACCTGGCTGTGCTCACCCACAGGACTTCCTCCACTGCAGACTCCCCCTCCTCTCCCTTATATAACAAAAAACCCCTAATTCACCCTTCCTGAAAAAACCCTCTACTAAAAATCAGTGTTCATTGTCGTTAGTCCCCCTTCCTCAAAGGGCATTTATTGCTTTAGGCTTCACCTCAGACTTGCTGAATACTGATAATAACTGGTTTATCTGGGTTTACTGCCTAAATAGCTAATAATTACAGCCCATGAACAGCAAGCAGCATGCTGTCTTCCTGCCATAGCCGTCTGCCTATCTTTGCTAGGCATCTGTCTATCTGTCATATCGTTCCTATTTTATTTGACTTTCTTCTCATTCTTCATGTTGTTCTTTCTCTCTTCTTTCTTTACTTTTCAGTCTCTCTTTTTTGCCTTTTTCAGAGCCCTGACATCTTTGATCTCATGTCGACAAGGAACACAATGTACTGGATACAGGTTCAGAGATCCAAGCATTTTATCATGGCCCAGAAAAAGCTCAGGATGTGACAGGTGAAACGTCAGAAACAATTACAGAAAGCGAGAGGCATTCCAGCCCCACGGGGAAACCATCCAGCCTGCGTTCTGCACTTCACCTTCCAACTGCACACAAACCAGAGCCCTGCCACCCAACCACCACCTAGAGAGACAAAAGTGATGCAAATACACAGGCAAGATGCTGAATGCTTGGGGGCTGCTGACAGGGGAGGAAGGGCAGTTCTGCAATGAAAACCACTTGAATCTTCACCTAGATTCCTCTTCAGTTCTGACAAGATACAGTCATCTCTGTGCATCCAAGACAAACGTGCCCCCATCAGGTGCAGTTTTCATATAACATCACTTCATTATTGTGACCATCTGCTCCCCCAGCTTTGCCAACCTCCCATGGACTATGAGGATCACCATACATTGACCAGGGAGCCAGGAACTGAAATAGAAGCACGTTTCATGAGAGAGAAGGGTGATGAGAGAATTTGGTCTCTGCAGTATCCCGCTGCACTGGAACTATAGAAGGACAAACAATGCAGGAGCCTATTTGGAAAGCGGGCAAAAAATACATCCAGGGTTGCCTTGTACAAGCAGAGTGGCACACTAGTGCTGAAGCCTTCTATAGCTCACAAGCAAAGAAAGCAGTGAGAATAAAAACATGCACAGGAATTGCTGGGGTCTCTGCTGTCTCCATTCTGTTGTGTACAGAGAAGAACGGGTTGTCATGATACAGCTCTGCCACTGGGTTTCAGGAGCTGCAGGCCACCTGGGACCAGCAAGAGGCATTGCTCACCTTACCCAGAACTGCCACATGCTGAGGTTTTTCTAGCAAAGGAACCTACAGACTTTTCCATCCACTCCTTGCCATCCAAACTGTGTAGATGAACTATGGAAGGAGCCTTGAACACAATGCTTTAGTCAGAAAAGAATTGTGACATGTTTGTATATTGTGGCACTCTTACACTTCTTGGACAAGAGCCAGCAGGGTTTGGAGGAGCTCTGGGTGATGATCTCTCCCAGTTCTGCTGTCAACCCACTCCTCACCAGATAAGAAGTCAGAGCCTATTCTTGGGACACCTCACTGCATTGCACTGTTCCTCCCATCTAAGAGAACCCCTGCTTCCTCCACTGTCCTCCGGGACGCACCAACCTCAGTAGGCACACAGCAGTGCTGTTCTGATATGGCTCCTGGCAGGGAAACCAGAAGGAAGAGCCACCACAAGCCCTTCATAACAGCTGGTGTTGAGTAACTGTGCCCACTCAGGGGAGATGATCACCAGGGCTGGGAAAGGAGAGGTAGGTAGGGATGCATCCAGCCCAGTCTGCACCCAACAGGTGTGGAATGCCTCAAAGGGTGGCAGATAGCAGGATTCAGGATTAGCACCGAACATACAGCAGAGGTGCAGCTATGTTTTGTAACACGGCACTGAGAGCAACCCCACACCTCCAGAAGCATGCCAATGCTGCAGTATCTCTGTCAGTCATTACTAGTGCAGACAAAAAGGCTCAAGGCTGGGAATCCATAGTCAGGGAGAGTGATCTACATACAACTCTAAAAAAGTTGTCATTTAAATTCTTTGTGAAAGTTCAACTCCTCCTCCTGCCCCTGTTCCTCTCATGCACAGCTCCTAAGCAAACAACCTGGGTCCTGGAAAGAAAGCTCACCTCTGCCCTAGGAAATGTTCTTCCCTAGCTCCTGCTTTTGCCATTTGTACAGAATGGCTTTCTTGCACCCTTTTCTTTCCTCTCTTTTTCTCCAAAAAACTGTTCCGGTAAATATTTCTTTTGCTTCCTGATAAATAGCATCATTTGCCTCCCATGTGCATGCACCCTGCCAGATGGCAGAGTGAAGCACCTATCTGTACAAGGAAGCATTCTGGCTCTTGGTGCATGGGAAACAAGCCAAAAGAAAAAAGGAAAAACACTTTCAGATGATGTGCCTCTTGACTCATATTGATGAAAATCCAGAGACCGATAGTTCAGCTTCTTTGCACTCGGCCCTCATTTAATTTTTTCCTGTGCTTTGAACTGTAGGAATAAAGGATTGGCAATCAACAGAGGCTGGAGGAGAAGGAAAATAAAGGTCTGGGCTCTTCTGGACACTGAACTAGAGCTCCACCTCTTTGCTGCTGTTTTCCAGTCCTTGGCTGCTTCTAAAAAAAACAAACAGAGGAAAAGGGAATCCCAGTTGAGCTTGGCAGGGCTTCATAAGTCATGTGCTAGAACTGAGAGGTGACATGATGATAGCTGAATTTGACTGAATATTTGTTGCAATATCATAGAATCATTGGATCTTTACGGTTGGAGAAGACCTCTAAGATGATCTAGTCCAACCACCAACTCATCCCCACCATGCCCACTGACCACATCACTCAGTGCCGCGTCCACTCATGTCTTGAACATCTCCAGGGACCTCCCTGGGCAGCCTGTTTCAATGCACCATCACTCTTTCTGAGAATAAAACTTTCACAATATGCAATCTGAAACTCCCCTGGCACAACTTGAGGCCATTCTGTCTCATCCTATCACTAGTTACCTGGGAGAAGAGACTGACCAAAGAGATTGATGGGATGAGATTAACCCCCGATCCATGGGAATTATGATCTCTCCATCCCAGCCTCCATACCCTACAAAATATTTTCACACTTTTCAGGACAGTTAATCCGATTGATTTTAGTTACAACTAATGCAGAGCAGCTTCACAAATAACATGAACCTGCTAGCTCAATCTCTCTGAAGATTATAAATCTCAGTGTCTACATGGGAATTCTGTGAATTAGATATCTGCTGATGTATCAACATCTATGCTAAATGGCTCATCACCATCCATGTAATAATAGATGTATATGCCAGGATCAGACCTCAGTCCTCCCAGAACTTCCACGATCATTCCCAATTGGGTATTTAAGACCTCAAGCTCTAAGGCCCCCTGCAAAGAATCCTTGCAGCTGTAAGGGACCTTTAAAGATCATCTAGGCCAAATCCCCTACAATGAACAGGGACACCACAGACAGATCAGGTTGCCCAGGCACCCACCATTCCTATGGGCAACCTATACCAGTTCCTCACCAACCTCATTGTAAAAGACTTTTTCCTTATATCTAACCTAAATCTTCCCTCTTTAAGCCTGAAGCCATTTCCTCCTGTTCTATCACCACAGACCCTTCTAAAGAGTCTGTCCTATTCTTTCCTGTAGCTTCCCTTCAGATACTGAAAAGCTGCTATCAGATTATCTTGCAGTCTTCTCTTCTTCAGGCTGAACAGCCCCAGGTCTTTCAGTCTGTCCTTGTAGGACAGTTGTTCCATCCCTGGGATCATTTTTGTGGCTCTTCTCTGGACGCACTCCAAAAGGTCTACATCTCTCCTGTACTGAGGTCTCCACATCTGGACTCAGTACTCCAGGTGAGGTCTCACCAGTGCAGAGTAGAGAGGCAGGATCACCTCCCTCACCCCGCCGGCCACGCTTCTTTTGATGCAGCCCAAGGTACAGTTGGCTTTCTGAGCTGGGAGGGTACACTGTGGCTCATGCCCAGCTTCTCATCCACCAATACTCCCAGGCCCTTTTTGGAAGGGTTAACTCTCAATCCTTTCATCCCCCAGTTTGTACTGGTAGTGGGTTTGGATTTATGGATCTTCACAAGATTCACCTGGGCCCAGTGCTCAAGCCTATCTAGGTCCATCTGGATGGCACCCCATCCCTCTGGTGTGCTGATCTCACCCCACAGCTTGGTACCATCCACACAACACCTTTGTGCACACAAGCAAATATTTGCATGGATCTACAACAACTCCACTTGCAGTAATGCCAGGAGGGCACCAACAAAGTGCATCAGTAACTTCTTGTCCCGTAACATCCCTTGAGATCTGACACATGACCTCTCCTAAATCATGTTCTTGTCACATCATTTCTGTCCTTTGCTGCCTGCAATGACTGCAATGAATAATGTCTTCTGATTAAAACAGTCCCAGTAAAGCCTGCCTCTCCTCACCTAAACTGACCTTAAAGAATTCTCTCCAGATTCAGACCTGGATCCACAACTTGTGGAATAGGGATTTAAGCTGATGTTGCTCACTTAGTGTATTGTAATATTATCCATGAGACCTAAGGATATGCACCTCAGGAACACTCTCTACGGTCCTGAATTAGCCAGCTCCATCTTCCTGCTGAAAACATTCCATATTGAAAATAAAGTTATGGACTGCGTGGGTGTCCAGTTATGACTTCTTGTTATTGAAAGAAATTCAGCTTGAAAATGTCCTTCAGTTCACACTGTACCTTGGCGCACAAGGGAGGCTTGCTTGGGGAGAGTAGATCTCTGTATTTCTAGACCATCTGGGGAAGAAACAGCCTGGCATCTCAAAATTTTGAATGATTCATCATTAAACAGAGGTGAATGCAAAACAAAGAGAGCCTGACGCCATTTTCTCCAGTGATGTGCCATGGCTTATTAGGAAGGGGTTATAAGCTGCTTTCCAGTGTACTTGCTCTCAGAGAGATAAGCTGACTATTGGGAAATCAATCACTATGAATTTTGATAGCAGCTCCTGCTGAAGTAATTACTTCAAACATCAATAATTCTGCTCACCTGCCTGTGGAGCTTTCTGTCATGCTGAAGGTTAGATTAACGCCACAGAGCTCCTGGGGACTTTTTTGTTTTGTTTTGTTTTCTATACCCTTTTCCATCTACTTCCTTTTTTTTTTTTTTTTCCTTGAACACTGATGTAATTGAAATGTCACGTTGTCTGCTCCTCGCTTTCTCTGTCTTCTCACCCAAGTCATCAACATGAGTTTGCTCATATCAGTGAAATTGTCTCCGCAGTTCTGTGCACGCAGGAGCTGGAGATGATTCTTTCTGTCAGACTTACCAAGCATTGAACACTCACATCACATCTCTCTTCAGCTGTTTATGTGCGTGTTTAAGTTAATAGCTATTTAGAGAGAAGGTCAAAACAACGTCGGTGCCAAACACCCTTGAATCCAGGACCCTCACATTGGCCTCTGAGTGATATTGGTTCTTCTAATTCTCATGTAAGTGTGTGCCCACACACATCATCATACCATTCTAGTTTTGCCACATAATACACTGACAGGTAAGCAGAAAATTAATAATTTAAAGCACATCTTACAAAAAATGCTTTAACACCTAAAACCTTCTCGACTCAAAATTAATTCCCCTTGAAAGAAAAAAGAGAACAGTTGGTACAACACACATGTACACACTGGCATGTTCAGCAGATGGTAAATTAAAGAGGGTATTACTCCACAGAGAGGCCAAGTATTTCATCTAGTTACTAAACACCAGGATAGAATTGTAACATTACCCAAAACACGTATCATTTTCATTTTAAATATAACGTATGATCTGAGTTCTGGACTACTGTGCTCTGCAGACTGAAACCTCCTCCACTTGCCACATCTCCTATGCTCCTGGATATCTCCTGCTGCCTCATACTAAATATCCTCCAGGTCTCCCACTGTTGCCCCTTTTATACCCAAATTTTGTATAGCCCCAGTAGTCCTGCTCTCTCTGCTGGAGCACCAACATATTTATTACTATATTATTATTGTATTTCAGCTCCCAGCTATGGTAAATTCCATGCTGCCGTAACCCCTACCTCCATCTACCATTAGACAGCCTAGGATTCCTACAGCCCTGGCAGATTTGTTTATCAGCTCATCAGAGCTGATGCATGCATGGACTTACTGACTGCCTGCAATTGAAAGCCGGCAGAGATGTGCCGGGGGGGGACATTTCTCACTTCTCATTCCTTATCTTTCTCCATCCCATGTGGAGAACAAACAAGTGCAATCTTCCACAGACTATTTAAAGTTACTTGCATGCAGACTCCGTTCCCATAAACAACCCGTTTGCCTCAAATTAAACATTATAAAAGTTCCTCGTAATGTTAGCTTTGGGCCTAGCTCATATAGATGTCCTTTGTTTGTAACAGTGATTGATCGAATATATGTCACAGCTTTCAGCAAAGAAAGCATTCAGCAGACCCAATTTCAGATCCAAAAAGCGTCCTGCTGACAATTGCCCACATAAATCCAAGCAAAGAAGAATGAAGACTAAAAGCAAGTGCTTTCCTGTCTGAATGGCAATTCTCGCTCCCAGCAAAGGATGACATCCATCACTCCAGCCCCACTTAGCACATCACCGCAGCCACGGCTCACTGGGAGCAGGGAAGGGGTGGGCAGCATCGTGGCTGATCAGCCCTCTATCAGAAGCAGCCGCATGTGAGAATAATGAAAACTGCACCTTTAGCTGAATTCCACTCCCATTACCTTAATATGGCTTTGCTGAAGTCAGGAAATCAAGAGCTGAATTTGGTCCATATTGTCCATAATGACAAATCGATATTTGATGACCTGCTGTGAGAATGCCTATTCATTTTATTATCAGGAAAGTGCTCTTGGTTGATCTGGCACTGTTTATCTCATTGTGATCAGAGCTCTTCTGAAATTAACAGTTAAGGGAAGGGAGAACATTACTCCAAAGAGAAAATGTAGCGAAGAAGAGAGGTTCTCAGTGACTCAGGGGAAGGTGATTTGAGCACTAACCCAGCCAGTGAACAACAGGAGAGTAGAATGATTCCTAACTAAGAATATCTAAACTGATTTTAGACTGTTCCAAGATACATTTTGAAATTTCAGAGGTTTTCTTTTCTGTTTTTGACGCGTCAGGAACATCACACAGCAGAAGATCTGAGCTTTGCAATTCTTGCTTGGTACATTATGTCAAGATACTCAGTAAGGATCGACAAAAAGGAGTAAAGAGGAAGGTGGTTTAAGCCTCCAAGTGATGCCATTTATTTAGTTTAATCAACAGTGAAGAAGGTGATAAAAACTGTCAGCTAAGCCTGGCAACGCTATGGGAATGAGCACAAAGACGACAAATGAAACTCAGTGCTGACAAATGTGAGGTATCAGAAAGAATCATTTGAACTTGTCATACATTACTGGCTTCTAAATTATCTATAAACACTATGGACAATCCAATATGCAACAAAGGCAATCTTCAGAACAAATTAAATTAAATACCAAGATGCATGAACAATAGAACAATGAAGAGCACTGGAAATAATGCAAAGTCATTAAAGCCACTTGTAGCATCTATGCATAGGGAAGAATTTAGCTAAAAACTAAAGAAAGAAAAAAAGCAGGAAGTCTAACAAAAAAACAAACAAACAAACAAACACCGGGGGGGGGGGGGGGGGGGGGGGGATTTACAGGACAGTCTATATTCAGAACTACAAACCCCACCCTGGAGGTGAGAAAGGCATAAATCACAGAATCAAAGAACCAGAGAATCATAGAATCACAGAACCATGGATTGGCTTGGATTGGAAGGGACCTTAAAGCCCACCCAGTCCCATCTTCCTTTCATGTGCAGGGCTGCCACCCAGCAGCTCAGGCTGCCCAGGGCCCCATCCAACCTGGCCTTGAGTTCCTCCAGGGATGGGGCACCACAGCTTCTCTGGGCAGCTGTGCCAGAGCCTTGTCACATTCTTATTAAGATTTTTTTCCAAACATGTTAATTAAATCTCCCCTCTTTTAGCTTAAAGCCATTCCCCCTTGCCTTATCATTTTCAGGGTCAAAGGTTGTAAAAGGTTGGTCCCACTCCTGCTTGTAAGCTCCTTTCAAGCACTGGAAGACTATATAATTAGAAGACCTGAAGCCTTCTACTCCCAAGGCTGACGAAGCCCTGATCTCTCAGTCTTTCTTCACAATATAGATGCTCCAAGCCTCTGACTATTTTCATGGCCCTCCCCTGTATCCTCTCCAACAGCTCCTTCCTGTACTGGGGACCACAGGCCTGGACACAGTACTCCAGATGGGGTCCCACAAGGGCAGAGCAGAGGGATGTATAATCAAAGAATATTAGGATGCCATAATCACAAAATAAACAACAGAGTTAGGCAAAGCTGACTATGATAACAAAAGAGAATAAATAGAAGGCTTACCCCTATCCTGGGCTCACTCACAAAACACCAGCAGAACAGATCTCCAGAAGAGATCCTTCCCCACTGGTAGCCAGCTCTTCAATAGGTCTAGGAGGAGTGGAGCCTTCTGGCAGCACAGTGAATTGCCTCCACCTGTGCTCCTCTGGTTGACTCATTGCTTGCCTCAGGTGATCAATCAGAAGTTCAGGCCATGACTCCGCAGTTCCCATACAGGGGGGCAATCCCCTTCCTCACCCTGCTGCCACCCCTCTGCTAATGCAGCCCAGGGTACAGTTGGCCTTCTGGGCTGCATGTCTGCTGGCTCATGTCCAGCTTTTTGTCTGCCAGGACCCACAAATTCTTCTCTGCAGGTCTGCTCTCAAGTTCTCCAGTCCATACTCATATATGGGATTGTCTCAACCCAAGTGCAACACCTTGCACCTCTTTTATTCCCACTTCTCCAGCCAGTCCAGGTTACTCTGGATGGTACATCTTCCTTCTATAGTGTCAACTGCACCAATGAGCTTGGTATCATCAGCAAATTTGCTGAGAGTATGCTTGATCCCATTGTCTGTGTCACTGATAAAGATGTTGAAGAAGAACACCAAGCACAAGACAGAGCCATGAGGGACAAGTCTGAACGATCAGCACTTGCTACTGAACTCCAACTGGACATATAGCCATTGATAACAACCCTCTGCCTACAACCACTCAACCAATTCTTTATCCACCAAATAGTCCAGCCTTCAAATCCAAGTCTCTCCAACTTAAAGATAAGAAACATTTAAAGAAAACATCAAATGCTGAAGAAAAGTTAAATTAAGAGATCACATTTCTCTATTTTCTTCCTATGAGAAGAATACCAATTAATCACTGGACTGAAAAATGACAGTTGTCTGGAAACTCACCGCCATGACCTGACACCATGCAGTAAGCTCACCAAAAATTCAGCACCAACCAGCATTACCTATTTATACATACCCATAAACATACAAAATGTACAAACACACATGTTCCTAAGGCTAAACAAAAAGGCAGTGTTAATCTGGTAAGGACCAAAATTAGACAGGTAACGTGACTTTAAACAAGAAGAGTTAATTAACTAGTTAAAATGCTGGAGTCTCACAATCAAAACAAGGCTTGGTTTGATGGCAAATAAAAGAGCAATTAGAAATAAAAGCAACATATGGTGAAATGTAAGGCTGCAGTTACAGGTAGCAGTCAACATAAATGAGTGTTATGGGGTGTAAGAAAGTGATAAGGGAAACTAAAGACATCAGGGTAAACGCCTGTCTGACAGAGCTAAGGATGACAAAATGCAGGTTTCTGGAGATGTGCTGAGAACGGAAGGAATCCAAAGAAAAGTAAAAATGAGATACTAGTTACAAATGGTAAATTTGTTAATGTCAAGGTTGCAAAATATTTCATAACCTTTACTGCGTCTATTTAATATACCTATTCCAAGTCAGAAATAATTCCATAATTAAATATAGAACATACTACAGAATAAGACAAGTTCTCCACGCCAGAGAGTCTGTAATCACAACTCTTAAAAAGCTGAGAACAGCTTTTTAATATACAGATATCTTGGCCTCCTGATGTTAATTTTTAATACATTCTAGAATATCAAGGAACCTTAATATGACCCGGAGATTCCTAATGTTGAGTCAGTAGTCAGAAAGAGCTGGGGAATAAGAAAGGGTTCTTAGCCCAATAGTGCTTCCAGAGAAGATCACAAAAATGCTGATTCAGTGTCAAATTCTTAAACAATTAATACTTATTAAGAACAAACAAACAAACAAACAAAAAACAGATCAACCCAACATTCATGCTAAAGTATGGGAAAAAAGTATTTTTCAAGCCATACATTTTCATTGTCCAATTAAATTACAGACTTGGTCAAGGAAAATAAATGAACACTTACACAAATTTTTGGTTTTTATAGAGCATGTGACTTAATACTTTTATCACTGTGCTTTAAATTGCCTTGTAAATTAGCAGTCAAGTATCTATTCAACAGATTAAGGAGTGTCTGAAGGAATCTAAAAAGGGAACAATGAACGGGGAATCATCAGCCTGTAGGAGGATTTGGAGCTCTGCATAGATCATAAGTAAACAGAAGTCAATTCTACATTTCACCACTGATGTGGAAATAAATTTATTGATGTGAAGATTGTAGAGATTGGTAGACAAGCAGACACATAAAATAACCTGGATCACTTTGTATCTATTTTCATTCAAATCCAATATATTTTAACACAGTCAAATACAAAGTATTGTATCAAGGCATGCAGATCACCTCTGCAAAGTGGGAGACTGCAACATGGAATACGGAGTCCTCAAAGAGGGTTACGATTCACTGTAGATATGCACAGTTGGAAAAATGGGTGAATGTAAGTCTGGGAAGTGAAGCAAGAGACCTCCAATCTAGAAATTAGGCAGAAATTACACTGGAATGGCTTAATTACTGAAGCAAACTACCAAGAGAAGCTGTAACATCTCCATCTCTCAGTCTCCTCACTTGAAGAGTTATCAGCCTCCATGGAGGCGCAGCCATTGAGGATTCCTATGACCAAAATAATGAACAGATGCTGGCTGGCCACAGCTGTACATCTCAGGGCTACCCTCCCTAGAGGATTTCTGATGTTCAGGAGCATGTAACCCCTGCAGCATCCTTCTCCATGCAGGGATCTCTAGCTAGGATGGCTACAGAGGCTCATAGTTTAGAGGAGGAAGAAACACTAACACATCCGCACACAAACATCTGCTGTTGGGATGTAAATCTTGTTTCCTTAGAAAACCAAGGTATGTAAAGAGTCTGTATTTATGACCTTGCTTCACACTTACACTAAGATTACCAACAAAACAAAGTGACAAAGGAGTGTCCATAAATGTAATTTACTCATACTGTAAAAACATAGAAACAACCTGTATTTACATACAGTAAATACAGTCACATGAAATACAAATTAAGCTAGATACATGAAGATCTGACAAGCATAATTCAAGGTATAGAGCGCCAAGACACACAGATCTCCAGAATACACATTAAAAGGATATTTTCTTCACAGTGCAGAAGGAAGTTATCCCTGTTGTTGGGTGTGAGGCCAAAGAAGTGGTAAATATGAAGCTGAGTGGGCTAGAGAGAGGAAGGGGCTTCAATGAGTGTCTCAAGCTGTACAGTTCATCATCACAAGTTACGCTGCCATATCCTATTCTGCTAGATCCACGTTTCTGTCTTTATGCTGGTCTCGCACTCAAGAGCAAGGGACACCTGGATTTCAGGAGTCTCATGTCAGTGCCCAGGTAAACTGAACTATTACCATCCATTACCCCCCATGTTTCCATCCTGCCAAGTCATGGGCAGTTTTTGGACATGAAAGAAAGACTGGCAGAAGGCACTGGAAAAATTCAATCATGTCTTTGAGCCCAAATCCTCTCATCAAAGCAGGCAGCTTGTCAGCTACAGCAGCAACAGCATCCAGGCTTCATCTTGTGCCCAAGGACAGATTAATTAGCTCTGATTTGGAATTATTAATGCATATACAGTAATATTTTCATATATAATATATATTTTTATATAGCATGATATAAATATTTATATGTATTCTACCTTATACTATTCTATATATTTGTATTCTACTCATGGAATGCATCATATATGGGATGGGGCCCTGGGCAGCCTGATCTGGTGGGTGGCAGACCCACTCATGGCAGAGGGCTGGAACCAGGAGAGCTTTAATGTCCCTTCCAACCCAAGCTATTCTGTGATTCTGTAATTCTATGATATTTATCCGTGTGCACAGATAGGTATAGGTATACATGTAACAGTGGACTTTGAATATGGGATACACCAGAACAAGGACCACTAATAGCTGGACAATGAAGACAAATCCTGGGAAATAGCACACATGAGTAAGAAACAGAAGTGTTAAGAGAATGAAAAAACAGAGTCGGGATGAAAGAAAAACATCAGCTATGTGAAGAGAGCCTCTGAAAGGGCAGGGAGGATGTGCAATGGAGAAGAGCTTGGAAAAGGCATTTTGATTGTAGTAGAACATGGGGAAACAGAGGCAAAAGGAAAATACAGAAGATAGATACTGAAGCATAAAGAAATGCCAGGGAAACCAGGAACAGAAAAGAGCAGATGATATAAAGAAATTCACTGATGGAAAGGCAGGACAGGAAGAAGGCACCTTCCCCTCCCTGTGAATTGGTGCAACTTCTCAATTACATCTCATCTCTTTATTCTCCCCCAGCCCCTTCCTTCTATTCTCATCTATTTCCATTAAGAAGCACAAATCTGCACAGACACCTTCTCTACATTCCTGCCCTTCTGCTCTGTCCTACCCTAGCACACAGACACCGTCAGAGGGAGCACCTCTCACCTCTGCCTCCTCCCAGTGTGAGTTTTGTCAGCTGATGAATCACAGAGACAATTTACCTTCAGAGAGAAAGCCTCATTATGGCAAACCCAAAGTTTGTTTCCACCAGAAGATGTTCCCCTGGGGATGGAATTTAGCAAATTGTATTGCAGTGTAATATTAATTTTTGTGTGTTATTTCAAGCTGACACACTGTCTATTAAATGACTGTTTTTTTTCCTAACAGGACTATTCCACTGGGAAGGAAATCAACACGTAACTGGATTTCTCCCCTCCTTTTTCAAGTTTCCATCCTCTCTCAGTTTCCCTCATCTGCCCTCTACATCTAGACACAGAGCCACTGGGGAGGCAGTCAGCCCGCTTAAAAACCCAGCCAGCCCCACAAAGCCTCCAGCACATTGCATTATTTTGCAGGCCACTAGTTTTGGCTCTTACAGCCATAAGAAAACTAGAATAAAAAGCAGCTGGGTGCTCAGCATTCCTGGGGACCCTGAGCAAGAGTCTAGCTGGATTTATGCAGTGCACCAAGCTTTGAAATGGATGTACAGAGAAAAGATTGGGAAGAAGTCATTGTCCCTAACTTCAGCTAGTTTTAATGTTGGAGTCTTGTCTCATTCTGTTGTGTGTTCATGCTACATTCAATAGAAAGAGAGGAAAACACTTCCAAAGGATTAATTATTCTATTCTTAATTTATTTTGGGCAGGGTGACTCTAAAAACAGCCTCACTAAACAGCTGAGATTAGTTACTTAACTTTCAGACACTGAAAGCCGGATGCCATGAAACATCTCATGAAACCTACTCATGACTAAGATACAGGAGAAAACAGAAAGGGAGGTCTGCACAATGGCAGAAAAATGGCAGAAACTGGGGAGGAAAAAACAAAGAAAAGGAAAAAAAAGAAAAAGAAAGATGAGAAAGTTGTCTAGTTTGCTAGTGGACAGAAAAGAAAAAAAAAATCCTTGCTAAATCAGCAGTATATTGAGGGTCAGTGCTACAGATAGGCTGAAGCCCTCCTGCTCACATTGATTTCTCCTGCGTTTTGGACTGCTCAGCAAATCTGGAAGCTAAAACCAAACACCTCGCCTGAGCTGAGGACTAATCCAAGAGGTTTGCCTTTCACGGCTGATGTTCTGGACATCTCTCCCCCAGAATGCTGACTTCATTACATTTTGCACCTAACTGCTACTGAGGAAAAAACTGGAGTGAAAGAACAGAGAATTAACACTAACATGTCTCACAGAAAACTGGTCAATATCTGAGCAATCTGTCTCAGGCTATTTCCCTCACATCTCTTTCCGCTAGAGTAATTTAATCTCTTGACAGCACGGACTGTCAAGTCCCGGAAGGGATGCATGTGTGCACACACATGCTTGTGCATCTGTCTGCTGAAGCGTCAGCGATTTAGCTGCGCTGCGATGTGCGCAGCAAATGAGCTCTTGCCCAAACTGGGAAGTGTGGTGTCCTTTTCTGGGGATCAGTGCTACCTTTGCAGCTGGTGAGGTTTGGCACCTCCATGTGTTTTATCACCGCACATGAATACACAGGATGGAAACCAACAAACATGGAGCAAAGCTGAGCGCAGGGTATAACTTGGCCAGGTTCACCTTCAAGCCTTCTCTGCCAGGCAGGGTATGTGAGACTTATGCAGGTGATGCAGAAGATGGAAATGTCAATAAAATGAAGGAAGAAGAAGGCAAATAGAAACCTGAAGTACATGCTACAAACAGTTCTGTGAGTAACCAAGGCTTTCTACGTGCAGCACATTCCAAACGACTGAAAAATTGGTGGGATTTACAAATGGCTCAAACTGAAAGTACAGTGCAGAAATGGTTTTCATTTGTGTTCATTTGGGACCAAAGGGAGTGAGAGTAGGATGATGTTAAAAATGTTGACTGGCTCAGAAACAGTGAATCTACAGTTTACTGGCTGTATCAGGCCAGTGGGATGTGCAGAAGGCATTTGGGGTGAACAAGAATTGAAACCCAGGAGCTGGGAGAATGGCTGGGGTGTTGTTCAACACTGGGTCCCTCGTTGGACTAAAGGGCAGATGATGCACAGTGACTGTGGTGTGAAGAAATGAACATCTTGTGAAGTATGAAATATATCTACAGAAAGGATAGACAAGAAATTTCCCAGATTGAAAATTGGCAGGAAGGAAAGGGAATGTAGAACTCAGAGGTGAATCAGTCTACTGTGGTTTTTTTTTTTGTGGCTGTTGGTGGTGTTTTTTTACTTCACTTGTACAAAGCAGCTCCAAAATAGCCTGCAGCTGAATAAAACAACACAGCCCTTTGCCCAGGAGCACTTCTGGTTTGGTGCCTGTTCCCAGTCTCTAAGCTGTGTTGCATTTTGATTGTTCACTCACAACTGAGAACATGAGGACATCTGAGACAATTTCTTTAGGACATGACTGAGGATTCTGGGAGAGGACATCCCAACAGCAGGCCTTCAGCTCTGGAGCTCATCTTCTTCCTTGGCCCTGCCCAACCTGAATGCAATCAGTACTCATTTACACAGTTTATAAGGAATTCTATAGTTTTGATTTAAGTAGAATGAGAAGGCAATTTCCATTTTCTAATACTGCTTTGTGCATGTAACTGTGTGCCATGGTCTTATTTATTAAAAACAAGTGACTTTACTGTAATTGGATATTAATTCCTGCTCGTGACATTATTTTTTTTTCTGCCATGCCATATATTACATTGGAGAAGATTTGCAAAATAAAATAATAAACTGAAACTATTTGAGAGCCCACGGATGCATCTAACTACCCTGTTGTCCCACTTAATCATACTTAATAATTTACAGCTACACCATCACTAATTACCAGACATTAATTGGACATTTCTTTCTCTTAGTTCGGAAATAATAACTTTATATAGGACATGTTCGTTTCACTTAAGAAAAACCAAAGTTTGAAGGGACTGCACTGCGTGGAAAATAGCCCAAAAGAATAAGGGTGGAACAGTTAACATTCACCTCACAAGCAGTGGGCATGCACAATAATGCACATGCATGAGCTCACAGAAACACTCATTTTCAATCGGTTTGTATTTCAGAGGAAGTGGTGAATACAAACAACAGCAGGGATTTGTCTATTAAACACGTCTTCCTTAAAAATTTGGCACCAGTGATGAACAAGTATAAGGGGGCAGAGTAAAGAAGAGACAGCATTTGGGCTGGATTGCCTTCTTGAGTGAAAGGAGCCAAACCAATATATATTTGTAGTTAATTTTTTGTTTCACAGCAGTTTTGTCCCCACTGTACCTTTTCTCTATTATAATACAAGGGGTAATAAATGCTGTAGCAGCCACGATGGCACCAAAAGGTGCAGTCAGTAGCCAAGGAAAGGCAGGCACCCATTCAGCCATCATCTGCCTTTGCCCTTTTGTCACCAGCCCTGCGCTCCCCAGTCAGTTCCAGTAGATGGGACCATCTTACTTCTACCATGTCAAGGGGCACATTAATTATTTAGTAATGCATAATCAGTACTGATCTGCTGATTAAAACACACCTCTGCCACGACCTTTAACCTTGAACTCACAACCTGCCTTGTCCTCCAACTCACCCCCATCACTTTCAGCGAACAGGCAACAGATATCAATCATTTGAAGTGATATGAACTTTTTCCAGGTGTACAGCTTCAGTCAGCTGTCTCAGCAGAAGAAAGACCTTTAATACAATTTTTCTTTCTTCCTCACTTACATTGTACATACATGCCCTACTACACGTACATCTCATAGAGTAAGATCCTGTTTCCTCAAATTTTCTTGTTTTATACTGGAATATATCTCCTGGAGAGAGTGGAAAAGGAAATTGTTACAGAACAAAGAACACAGAAGTGCAGGTATTTGTTTTTAAGGCTGGCAGAAAGTGAAAAGGTGTAGAAAAAAAGCAAGAGTGCAGCAGGTAAGAGATAAGGAAGTTGAGCAAGGTGACCTCAAAGGAAAGGAAGCAAGATTTGGAAAGAAATAATGAAAAGGAGGAGAAACAGTGTTAATGGAGACAAAACTGATAGGAAATGAGTGTCAACAAAACGAAAATACAGAAATCAACACTTGAAGGTCACATTCAGGGAAAACACTGTAGAAGGCAAGCATGGATTTACCTGGAGAGGCTCAGGGGATTTACCTGGAGTTGCTTTGTCTCCACTTCCCTCTCTGCCTTCTTTCCCAGTTAAATTACTATCTGACGGCCAAGCTCTGCAGCCTGCTGTCGTGGGCACATGGATGTGGTTCACTCAGCCCCTCCTGCAGATCACAGGGAGGAACTCAAGAAGACAGAAGATGAGGAGCCTTCGCAAAATCGAGTGGGAATAGTAAAAAGACCAAGAAGAAAAAATGGGATGGTAGAGTGGCAAAACTATTGTACTCGAGTCTGGGCTCTTCACTATTAGGGAAGTATGTAATTTAGGTTCACTTGGTGTAAAAGAAAATAAAAGGATTATTACATAATCTAGTTTATTGAAGAAGGAAAACTGAAAATAGATAAATAGGCTGGCTAAGTAAGGAAAAGCAACAAGGCATCTGCATAGGGTATTCTACATACAGCAGTACCACAGAGGATGCTTGTCAGGCACCCACTGCACAACATTACGTGACAGTACCCCACACACAAGGTGACCACCTAGAAATGTGCAGGGCACAAATACAAAGCAAGACATGGAGGATAAGAAGAATTCCCCAATAGATACAAATGGGTGCACATCTGTCTGCATGTTTTTTCCTATCATATGATGCAAATGAACATAATACAAAATAGAGATTTCCATGGAAGTTGTTCTGACTCTGATGTCTGCTTCTGGCCCAGGTATAAGTCCCCGTGATTCCATACTGGCATTTAAACTACACTGAAAAAAACAATATTTAATGAAACTATTGTGAAATCCGTAAAATAGCTGGGGAAGAGACATGCAGTGATCTCTGAGCTCTGGAGAGGAACCTCCTAGGCCTTGCTGGTTCAGCTCCGATTGGCACCATCTCCCTCTCCTCCTCCCCCTTTGACACGCAGGCTCATGAATGATATTGAAGCTATTAATCAGCACCAAGTCCCCAGAGTACCTCCTGCTCTGGAATGCCACTGATGAGCAGATGGGATGTTTGGCAAGAAGCGACCTGGCATGAAAATGAACAGAGAAGGAGAGTGCTAGAGGGGAGGGGAAAGGATCTGCCTGCATATCTGCAGTTAGCAGAGTGGAGGGAGAGAAATGTTTCTTCTCTGCTGAATCCATACAATTGTACAAAGAGTTACCAGGAGCCACCTGTGCTCATCAGCACCAGCTGTTTTTCTTCCTTTGAAGCCTAGTATGTCTGCGTTTGGGGAGATGTTTCTAACTTAATTTGGGTAATGCTAACATCTACCTACAGTGGCCCAACATGGGTTAACTGAAAAATGGTTTCATAGCCTCCTGGGCAGGCTTTGCATCTCACACCAATGACCACACTGGGGTCACACTAAGAAGACCCTCTGTCTGGCTATTTTAAGATGGCCACATTTGTATGAACTGCAGCGATGGCAGCCTAGAAAAAAAAAGAGTGCTACAGTACTGAAAAACACTGTTACACATCTTGGATTCAAACGTGAATCAAGTATGTGAGACAGCAGCAAAGACTATTCATCATGGTCATATTTCTTCTTTTTTGAGAAATCTCACATCCTGTTGCAGTTACAAAATTCTGCAGTGGCAGAACACAGAGTCAGTCTGGCAAAGCAACCTGCGTGCCAGCAGTCTGTGAGATGAGCACCTGCTCGGTGATCATTAGTGAATGGAGAAGGAAATACTTCACTGCCCCATGCTCTTGCTTCACACGCACTTTGAAAAGCCATGTGGTGCACCCTTTGGTGATGCACATGGCACAGTGATACACCTATTACAGCCTGTGTCATACAAGAGCCAGAAAGTAGTTTACAACTGCTAATAAATGAAGTTTTGTCTCCACAACATCAATATTATTATGCCTCTTATTTTATTCCGAGTCTTACCTTTCTACTTGTTCTACTCTGTTTCATGCGAAGCTGTGGTTCTCAGGAGTCAACTATATGGAAGATCTTTAACTGAGCAGGAATTGGTGAACATCAAGTTTTATGATTCCAAAACACTAAAGTAATTGAAAAACTGCTTCCATTTCAGAAAGAAAAAAACCCACTCACTTCTTAAGTTAATCCTCTTGTTGCATGGTTGGCTTCTGATTTCTAATTCTTGGGTTGGTAAATTGTAACATTTCTTCATTAATGGGCAGGCACTCTTATCCTCAGCTGGCAGATCAGAAAATTACGAGGCAGCACTAAACCTGGCCACGGTATAAGTGAGTTTTCAACACAGCTGAATTCCTGCTATATCCTGCAGGGCTGAACTATGCCTATAGGAAGGGAAATGATGCATTTAAGATAGTGCGCACAAATTCTGAAGTAAAATCCAACTGTCTCACTTTCAGCTCACTTTCTCAACCAACAAACATGTTCTCATCTAAACATGGAATTAAAAAAAAAAAACCCTCCTATTTTTAAACAAAAAATCTGCAAACCCACTTGCAGAGCTATTTCAGGAGAGAAAAACCTAGTGAAAAGAAAAAGGCTGGAGCTTCTCATAACTAATTAGGGAGCTGAAGAAGAAAAGGAGTACATTTTTAGAGCATCTGGAAAACGTTGCTTCCTATTTAGATTCTAATAAACCAGTAACAGTTCCCTAGTCCAAGCAGCAGTGAGAACAAGTAAGAGACCTTTATGCCAAAAGCCACTTCAAAAGGCAGGAACAGACGACAGAGGGAGCTGCCTGTGAGGTAGGGAGTTAATCAGGTTTTATCTCCATTCATTGCACATCCTTGAAGAGTCATTATGGATACATCTCTGGCAGAGCAGGGACTCCGAGGCCTTTTGTTTAGCTTGCAGTGTACGACAGGAGATGGAGCCCACACCGTGTTGTTAAATGCCCGCTGAACACGATGATCGGAGCTGTTTCATGCACTGAGGATGTTGCACACCACTCTCAGTGGTTACCAACTTTCCACAGACAATGACTTGCAGTAGAGGCAAAGCAAGAATCATGCACTCTTCCCTGCCTTGTCCCACTGTCTGCCTCAGTCCCACACATCCCACTGCAATGGACTGAGAGCTGGAAACATGTGGGAACAGAGCAATTGCTTAACACCATCTGAACAGGAGGGAAAAGAAAAAGCAAAATAAATGTTAAGCAAATATAAAGGATAAACAAGCTTCCCCTAAAAAAGTTTCAGAAAATAAAGAAACCTCTGCACGGAATTCAGTACCAGCATCCATCTTAAGGGAATAAGAGGACTGAATGGCTTTAAGGTTCATAAAACAGATTATAAACAGTTGCACAAGAGCAGCACAATATACTGTAAGATGCAATTTTATAGAGGCCTTCAAATGAAAATAAAACACTGGGTAGCTGGGATTTCTTGCATGGATTCAAAAGGAAGAGAAAGCATCAGGAATTTATAAACGCAGAGGAGGGAAAAGGCACAAGAGAGAAAGTAACAGTGAGCATTTCATTGTACAAAAATCATTTTATTCGTTTCAGAAATATCGCGATGTTGAAATAACTTATTTCCTGGTTAAACCAATGACTAAGTCATCAAGGCATAGCTGTTCAGTAGCAGAAAGCATCCCCCTGAGTGAAGTGTAATCAAGGCAGGAAAATAGGGAGGGATTTTAAAAAACACGATAGCCCTACATGAATTAGTTACTAGCAATCACTCTGCTGTCTTCTTTTCTCTTTTTAACCTTGGGGAAGAGCAAGGGTGAAAGAGATAAGGAAAACAGAAACACAATGAGGGAGAACATTCCCATCCCTCACATCTGTCAGGACAAGGAGGGAGAGTTTTTCTTGAAAGGTGAAGGTCAGGGGAGACAGCTGCAACAGACGGATGTGCATGTCCAGGAAACCAGAGCCTTCAGCCTGCCCGTGACAGAGGAACTTGACCTCATGTACCCTGCATCGATCTGTTAGTTTTTCCACACATAAAGAATGATCAGACTGGGGCCAAGCAGCTCACCCAGGGGATTCTGCCACTAAGCCATTGCTGTTTGCTCCCAGATTGAGCAGACAAGGTAAGACTTGTCAGAGCAACAATATGCGCTAAGGCCAGCTCAACGCACATGACTCTTGTACATGGGCTGTAGTGCCTTTTAGCTGCATTGCCACACAAACCAAGGCTGAATCAGTGAGAATGAGCATTGCATTTACATCAGATAAGGAATCACAGAATGACTTAGGTTGGAAGAGACATTTAAGATCATCAAGCTCCAACTCCCTGTCATGGCCAAAGTTGCCAACCACGAGATCAGTTTGCTAGGGCTCCGTAAGGAGGATCCTTACAGACTCTAAAAGTGTGTGCACATAGTATTACCAAACAGCCCACAGCTTTCTGGAATGTTATTGTTATCACCAAAAGGGCACACATTGGACACACAAGACTGCAGAGTCACTAAGAGCAGAGTCCAAACCATCCAGATCCCGAAGGAGCAGCACCTCTGAAACACAGACGAGCAATTTTAGCTCCTTACAAGTGATTAGTGGCACCTGCTGGCACTTCATCACAAATGCACTCCTGGCTGTAACATGGCGAGAGGCTCAGATAATCACTCCTTTGTACTCCTGGGCTGCATGACCACCCCATTTCTGGGAGCATTGCGGGGAATTGCAGGGCAAGAGCAGGGGGCTGCTCAGCACAAGACAGGCCAGGAATGCCCCATCCCCATGTCGCTCTGGGACATGCAGTATTTCACGCAGAGGCTTCACATCATCTGTGCCATCCCTCAAGGCACTCTATCCCCAGCACACCACCGTGTCTCGGGGTGAACACCCCTCAGAGTGAGGCCTTGTTGAGTCCTATGAAGGGCTGTGTAGGGCTGTGGTGCAGAACCAGCAGTGGCAGGCTACGTGGAAAAGCAAAGGCCAGAACCATCCAAGTATTTACACCCGGCTCCTCTTTGTCACAGAACCTTCTCCTTGATGCAGTGATATTACCTGCAAACCCAGCAGTGCTGAACTCTCCTCTGGCATGGGAGCATGCTGCAAAACTTGTCTTCCAGAGATTTTCGGGAGACAAGGATCAGATGTAGGGAAAGAGCATTGTGTTCTAGAGGAAATGTTAGCTCTCAGCTGTCCCCAAGTGTAGTGGAGGAACTGAAAAGCTGGGCACTGACCATGGCCATCTGGAACATGCGGACCGGGTTAATCAGAGGACAGATATTATCTATGCATATAAGGAACAAAATCAGCACTGCAACTGAGCAGTTTCTCAGACTCAATCTTTTTTTAAGAAATTACGTTTGTCATTCATAGAAAATGTTAACTTTTCTTCGTTTATGTCTTCCCATCAGCTTCTCTTTTTCTCTCTACTGATTTTTTTTTGCATGTGGACCACATTGCTGCCTAGAGCAAAATCCACTGACTGCAGAAAAGGTTGTAGCAGAAATACCACTGGCACCGAGTGCTCATTCCCTCATTTCCTTTTCTGCTTCTTTCTGTCCACGAGTCAAGTTCTTGTTCCTTACTTCCACACATACACACAGCACAGCACAGCAAGCTTTTGCACAAAAGCAACATTGTGTTCAAGCAGCCCAAATTCCAAGTGAAGTTTCTGCTCCATCTTTCAGCCTAACACCACTCTACTGTTCTAAAACATGTAGCTTTTCTCTAGGTAATTCCAAAATAACACTTCTTAACTGCACCACATGGCTGACATGAAACAGCCAGCCATAGGTCACGCTCAGACAAATTCCAGCAAAGGTTTACTCTCTGTAAAGAAATATTTCAGAACCTTTTATTAACACTGTTGTTTGCATCACAGTATGGGGTCACAACCTCAAATAACAGGAAACGTTTGCCAAGGAAGCAAAAGACAAGACTGGTAGTCTAGCTGAGGTCTAAATCCTCACTGTTTTACTCCAGGTCATAATTTAGAAGCCCTCATGCCCCCTCTTTTTTTTTAACTAACCAGCCCTGTACACCTAGTAGTCCTAATACTAAGATTAATTCCCTTCCTTTAACTACAACATCCCAATTCAGTATTCCCAAAAGCACTTACATAGGAGGAGGTAACTATGCAATGACAAATCTGTCCTTTTGCTGCTTATGTCATTTCCTCTTTCACAGATGCCACTCCGCAATCTTCATGGAAGATAAAACTTCATCTGCCAAGAGCCCACAAGAACAGAACCAAGAAACTTATTCACTTGAGACTTCGTTTATCTCCAGTTCTGATGATTAACATAGCATAGCAAGCAAGGCCTGATGCTATCTGGGATAAAACCAATATTCATTAGGTGACAGTAAGTGAGATGGCCCTCACTCCTTCAACAGAAACGTACAGGTGCTGTGGTTAGGGTATTGCTTTATGGTGTGTCTTTTATTCCAAACGAGATAATGCCTGTGTGAAGTGCTATGTTGACAGTCTTAGTGATAAAAGCCCACCACCAGCATATACCAGGCACCAAGGGAGGCAACAGGAATAATCAAATGCATAGAAAACCTGACCAAGGAGAACAGTGTTGGGGAAAATTCTGGGTATTTAGTATCATAGAAGCTGAACGGAGATAGAGCAGTCTTTAGACACGTGAAAGGTAGCTCAGCAATTCAAGCAGTATGCCATTTCACTGGGAACAGGACAAGAAACAAGTTTTAGTTGACTGTGGTAAGCAAGATGTAGGTTTGATATTTGGAAACCATCGCCAGTGGGAGCTTACCATGACTGCAGAGTTTCCAAGGCAGAGCAAGTTAGGCAAACATCTGACAGAATGGGTGTGAGTGTGGCTTGTCCTACCTCCAGGTAGAATGACAGTGTGCCTGGCCAGTGGAGAGCTGATCCAAGGCCTTTCCCTATGACTCAGCTAACATCATTATAACTTCCTTCATGCTGCCTTACCAATGTGCTTGTGCCCTCAACTGGAAAGACAACACCAAAGCTTATGGGCTGTCTCCCTGATCACCTCGTTCAGTCCTTGGTCATATTACTCAAAGTGCCAGCAGAAAGGCTGGCCAGTACAATTTGCACCTAAATGTTTTTGGCAGCTGTCTGTTTATGAAAGAATTGAGATGAACTAATGTACAATATGGCAAGCAATTGCTAAAAAAGGCCTGAAACAAACCAGAAGGGAAAGGAATAACTTCCAAAAAATGGCTCATGATGCAACCAGAGAGTGTTAAAGGACACCTGGACTTCACAGGAGTTCAATCCACAGTTTGGCCCAACACAAGTCCCAGGCACAGCTGAAAGAGAGACTTGCCAAGAACTTTTCTTGGCACCTGTTTCTAGCCTTCTCATAAATCCTGGCACCTCTAGATAATTCTGAACTACACTTGGTGGCTATGGAGTACAATCCTTCAGTTTTGATTATGTCCCTTGTACCTAGAGGGTGCAAGTACCTACAAACTGGAAACCCAATTTAAACCCCTCTGATTGCCCCTGGGTCTCAGCATTCTTGGAAGTAATGCAGTGAAAATGGTCAGTAATCTCTGATGCAAATTTTTCTGGCTCCCTGACAGCACGTTCTCATTCTGACCTCAATGCCTTGGGAAAAGCAGGAGGAAAATGGAAATATGTTGGTAACAGTGACAATGGTCCCTGTTCAAGAAAGATAAAAAAATAAGAATCACAGAATTATAGAATGGCTTGGGTTTAAGGGGACCTTAAAACTGTCCAATTCCAACCCCACTGTCACGGGCAGGGTTACCATCAGGCTGCAAATTATGACTGGTGATAATAACATTGCTTGGAGTTCGACGGAGGAGGGAATCAATTAGCCTTCTGTCACTGAAAACCACGACAAGAAGAGTCTGTAAAGCACATGTAGGTAGCATTCAATTTTCCATTTTTACTATCTCCCATCTTCCAAGTTCCCCCACCTCTGAAGTTGTCTGCAAGTGCAAAGAGAAGCTGTACTCTATACTCAAGAACGATCTGACAATGTTAATTTGCTCTGCTTGTTCTCAGATCTCCGATTCATGTGCTGCATCTTAAGAGGCAGTAACTAAGCCACTGGTCTAACTAAGACATTACTGTCATTAAAGAAGCAGTCTTTGGCATTGTGGTGCAAATAGCATCTGTGGGGGCATTAAAACAACTGCTTTTATTGTCCTGGTTTAGGTCTTCAGATAGGGAAGCCTCTGCTTCTGAAACTGCTCTCAAAAGTCTCATTGAAGTCATCCTGCCGTGTCCTATTAGGATGAATCAAACGTCAAAGACCGAGTTTGTGATCTTCCTTAGATAATACTGAAAAGATCCAGCTTCCTCTAGCTCTCATTAAATTGTTTGTAGCTATCTTGGTTTTCCAGTTCTATAAATATGTTATCTCACAAATTGGTGATCTGGTTGGTTACGGTGATTTGCAATAGGCAAAAAGGTCACTATGCATGTCCTGCACTTTGTAAACTGCCTAAAATGTGAACTGAAATTTATTCCTGTACACAACTGCAAGAGAGTAAGTTCCAAATCAGCAACATTTCAGTTGCTAAATAGATACATATTATGCAAATATATGCTATTATTATTTTTGTTGCAAAAAAGAGGAGTTTCTCATCAGAATGCATGAAACTGAGCATCCCTGCCACACATTGATCCTGAGAATTCCCTGATTACAGGAGGGTCTGTCCATAAGGAAATGACCTCATTAGCCCACACAAATGGGGGAGAAATTCTAGCTCCAGTTCTTTCAAATGACAAGGTCATTAGAAAACCACTGCCCACTTAAATTATCTCCAGGTATAGTACTTTGTTGGTGAGCACACTGGATCACAGAGCAGAGCTGATTCTCTCAAGATCTCTGTAGATCCAATCAGTTTACCAGCATTATGCAAACACATGGTCCTGCTTCCCAGATCAAGGCTGATTTCCTGTGTGCACAGTATCTGTGGTATGTACCATATGATGTGTTTGTACCTCTAAACAAGTTTTTCTCTGTCCTTCTAGTTGTAGTAGAGGATCCTTCATTTCTGTGCAGTGTAACAGGTCTGTCTCTGCTGGTAGAGCAGCCAAGAAAACTTCAAGCACCAAAATTCAGCCTACTGAATGAGGCCAGCCCTAACTGCCTTCCCAGGTATCTCTTCCCGCCTGACTGCTTTGGGAAGGTGTTGGGTACTGAGCAGAACAGACCAGCAAGCTTCAACAAGGACAATCAAGCTGAGTTTGGAGCTGGTTCCACTTAAGAAAGTGGGAGCTATATTACCCTCTGTGGTTTTCCATACCTGGAAACGATTCTTGTTAAATGGGGTAACGGGGAATTTTCAGCATACAGTTAGCATTGATACAGTGATGCAATTAGAGTCAGCTTTCAACACTGTTCCCTTGACTATATCAATGACAGCCTTCAAAACAGCCCTTTTTCAGACCAGACTAATTTGAAAGAGAATCAGTCCCTTTGATGCAGGGATGTCTCTTGAAGCCAGGGCACTGGATCTTGCTGAGTTTAAGTGGTTAAGAATAACAGCAGTAGCATTCGTATCTCTGGCCTGTGGACTCCCTTTCTACTGTACTGCTCCACTTCTCAATGCTAGAGTGGATGTCACTTCCACTCCTGGCTCTCAAGCACATCTCCCCGAAACACTGAATTCCAGCTGTGACAACTGGGAGGCAAACTCCAGCACATAGGATCCCCAGAGATATGCTACAAAACATATGTATCTTGATGAACATCAGCTTTTTGTCTGCAAAGAACTGCCAGTTCAATAAATCCCTCCCTAAAATACACTATATACCCTCTTCACATCACCTTTTCCTCAGTAGGCAGTTGCTGTCACAAGTAAATAATGTCCTCTTCTGCTATTGGGGTGGCAGTGCTGGATAGCAAGTTGGAAGGAAGATCCAGAGGTTTACAGTATGAAGGAGACTGAGAATCCTTATAATACAGGAGCCACAAAGTGGTAGGTGTTATGATAGCTAGTACAAGCTGAGTGGCAATGGGTTGATAATTGGACTTGATGATTCTGGAGTCCCAGAGTTCCAGCCTTAATGCTTCCATGGTTCTACAATGATTCTAAGATGAATAACAAGAACTTTTGTAGTCTGGCTCGAGTGGATCACAACAGAGCAAGTATCACAAGAAGCTAAAAGCCATTTAAACTCTAATTTAAGTATTTAGATAAGAATGTCATACTGTGTCCCTTCTAAATTCAGTTTTATGCTGCTTGCCCCTGCTCCCTGGTTTCATACTGATGTATGAGAAGGAGCATAACTGGAAGATACTGCCTTCCTGCTCTGACTTTGACAAATCAAACATGAGCAGCTATGGCTTGAATTCATGTCTTGCAGACCAACCAATTAGCCCCAAATAGAGCCCAAGAGGCACCAAGGAGACATATCCTGCCCTTTTCTTCAGTTGTCCTAAAGACAGTCTGAGTGCTCTCAAGAAGCTTCCTTCAGAAATCACGTCACAGACCAGCAGCAGCCCTACCACTCAGTAACCTAAAATCTATGATCAAAACAAGAAAAACTGGCCTGTGGTGTCAGCTCTCCAGCTACCGTAATGACAGCTCAGAATGAGCTGGCACCACACACAGTCTTGATATGAAGACAGAATAAAATATGAGATGGAGAGTGAGAATATCAAAAGGAAACATGAGAGTATGCTATGCAAGGCAAAGCTCTTTGAAAATATGCTGAAGGATTGTCTGTGAAATAGGAAAGGTTTTCAGCTTCCCACTGTGAAACCTTTCTCTTGCCCTGTGATACAGGCTTGGTAGGGACTGACCCAAGCTGAGTAATTTCTGTTCTTCTGCCTGCGCAGCTCTCACCTAGAATCTAGCAAATGATCTTGATGATAGCTGTGTAAAAGTAATGAAAAATAAAAAAACAACTGCAATCCAGACGAAGTAGAGAAATGTTAAATTCCTGTGAAGTGTAGTAAGCAGCACTACCAGGGAAAAGCACTTCCCAAAAGGAAGCCAAATGGGGAAGGCTGCAAGCATGGGGACAGGTGCTCTGGGTAGAAAGAGTGAAGGAAGACACGTGGCATCTGAAAATGGAGAGAGAAGAGCCAGGTGGGAGTGCAGAGAACACAAGCTGATGCAGCCTCACAGCCTGGCTCATTTAAATGGTAGCAGAAACCTGAGCAGGAATGGAGAGGTGAGTCAGTCTTATAATTAGCCCTCTTTGGCAACATACCTAAAGCAGGGGGTAGAAATAGCAGAGCAAATTCTGGCCCACTTACACTGATGCAAATCTGTAATATTTAGCTGTAAATAAATTCATTTTATCTATGTTTTCTCCAGAAGGACTACATAAACCCAGTATAGCCATTTTCAGATCTTCATGATGAACATCATGCTTGTTTCTACATTTTTAGTGGCATTGAAGGAGACATCACAACTAGAAAGGCATTTATTTTTCATGGCACAGCACAACTGCTGAACAACAATATCAAACTATTTTCCATTCAGTGTAACCTATTTACTTGACAAGTTAAATGTTTCAATACAACCTGAGAACCGTATTTCTTTAAGGCAGATTTTAGTAGGGAATTTTCATCAGCAGCTGTTTTACAGAAAAGAGATGGTCCTGTGAGGCAGGACATTGGCTCATGGGAATGTGAATTCACATTTTAACAGAGCACTATGAGTTGATAATTTCATTCTCAGCCCAAAAGAGCATTAATACATCTCACAAACACATATACTTACCAATATGAATGTTGGCATCTCCCTAAGACCTAGGAGGGCAACACAGAAGCAGTTACTGTAAGCGAAACGGCTTGGCAGATTGATTGTATTTGCAATGAGGTTCTTCACCTGTCTACCACATTGTACAATATTTATGATATCAACTGTGTTCCCTAGCTAATTGAATGAGAAATAAATGCAATTCTGACACTCATGACAAAAAAGAGACACCTTTTACTCCAAATTGATGACAAGGCCATTCAGTGGCTATGATACCTCATGCAAACTGAATTACAGACAAACTTTGAATGTCAGGAGCAATGGGGGAAGACATGTTGAGTTACCCCAGCTAATAGACAACTACCCTTGCTAAATTAACAAGAAATGTGATAAAAGAACACACTGAGGATTCGAAATGGTTTAATTTAACTGCATATATGCAGAACTGTAGGGGTGCCAAGGGACCTCTGGAGTTCATTTCATCCAGTCTCCCTCCCACATGTAGGACTTGGCACTTGCCTTTGTTAAATCTCAGAACATTCCCCTCCAACCAAACCTTTAACATTTCCACAAAGTCTCAGTTCTACCCAAAACACATCTGGGGCTGCCATGTACACTGTGCTGCTTTCACCCTCTCCACCAATCTCTCACCAGCAAACATCACATTTATGCCATTTATTTTGTCCTGAAGAACCACAGAGTACTCAAAAGCCATAAGGTTGCTGTGGAGAGGTGCTGACTTCATTAATGATTTTCCTCTACAAGAACAAGGAAAAGAAGCAAAATTTAGAAGCTGTGCATCTTGCAGCCATGTTTAAAAGGCCTCAGAAACACATGCAGATACAGAAATTTGAAGTGCTGCTGGGCTGACTGCTGTGGGGGCAGAAGGACCGTGGTGACATCACCGAGCAACAGGCTGTGATGTCACCAAGAGATGCACTGTGAATGCAGCACCACCACTGCTCAGCTTTGGGCAGAGCCTGGCCCAGTCAGTCTCGAGCCTGGACTCCTGCCGAGCGCGTGTGCGAGGTTGGAGGTGGAGCGAGCATTTCTCTTGGGTGCTGGGCTGTGCTTTGGGCACTGCCGGCAGCGGCTCTCGCTGCCCGTCCCTACGGCCATCACCTGCGTTTCTCTGGCCTGCCTGCCTCAGGCAGCCGGGGCCCCACGTGGCGCACGTGCAGCAGCAGAGGTGAGCTGGGGACACGTCCCCCAGGGAAGAGGTTGGGTGAGCGCTGGGACTCGGGGAGCTGCCAGGGTCAGGGCTGCAGCCTGAGGGACCTCTGAGGGTGCAGGGAGCTCAGCGTGGCCCAGGTATGGGGCCAGGAGGGTGTCCAGCTGAGGGACCTGGGCTATTCTTTGGTCTGTCCACGGGATGGAGAATGACTGCGGCCTCTCTCTCTCTTGCAGTGCGCAACATTCACCCCTGTGGCACTGGTGAAGAGGAGCGACACCTCATCCTCACTCCCCAGTGAGCCACAGCATAAGGACCATGGCAGCAGAGCAGGAATGCATATGTCCTATCTGCCAGGATACACGCCAGGATATTGCCTACGTGGTGCCTTGCCACCATGAGTTCTGCCTCATCTGCATCCTGCAGTGGGGCAAGCAGAAGAAGAGCTGCCCGCTCTGCAGGAGGGACATGGAAATGGTCAAGGTTGCTGCATGGGATGACAATGAGGACCTAAACTTCATCATCTGTCCTCCAGCATCACCAGTACCTGCCTCCTTCCTGGAAGGCACTGCTCTGAACTTCATCAGATCTAGCCCTGCATCATCCCCTTCGCTGTCTCCTCTGCCATTCTCAGATGAGGAAGAGGAAGAGGAGGCAGACGAGGAGGAGGATGAGGAAGATGAGGAGATGGAGGAAGAGGAGGCAGAGGAGGGTCCTTTGGTGGGCGGTCTCCGGCCTCGGACCTGGGCACAGCTGTTTAGGCAGCACCAGGAGATCCTGGACCCTGTGCTGCCCAGGCTGCACCAAGAGCTGAGAGCCATCCTTGGCAATGACTGGTGGCCGGTAATGGCAGCAGAGAGCTTCATCTTTGATGCTCTGTGTGACATCGGGCTGGACAGAGAGCAGATGATAGAGCTCATGTGGCCTGCGCTGGAGGAGGAAACGGAGACGTTCGTCCAGGGGCTCATCGACACCATTGTGCGCGAGTGCAGCGAGGAGGCCCACAGGCTGCTGGGTCTGCGGGGCGCCCACGTGTCTGGGGCGCAGGAGGAGGGCGCTGCAGTCAGGGGGCAGCCCTGCCCCTGGCCCCACAGCCTCCCCACAGGTGACATCAGTGCCCGCACTCTCTGGCAGCACCGCGACATCCAGCAGAGAGGAGCAGCCCAGCACAGCAGGGGCTGACGATCGTGCGGCTCCCAGTCACGGCCCCGCTGCACACACGGCGAGGGAAGCGGAGCGGCCCCGCGAGGAGACGGAGCAGGAGGCAGCAGCAGGTCCCTCTGCCCGGAGCAGCAGCCCCTCCGCTCCTGGCCACTGTACTGAGAGGAGCGCCGACAGTGACCTGGACCCACAGCCGCCCTGCAAGAGGCCGCCGCCTTGGCAGGACTAGCAGGGTTACACTTCTCCTTTGTAGATATGTAAACAAATAAATAATGGTTACAAAGAATCACAGAATCAGTGTGGATTGGAAGAGACATGTGGAGTTCATCTAGTCCAACCCCCTGCTAAAGCACATTCCCTACTGCAGGTTCACAGGTGAGCGTCCAGATGCATTCTGAATATCCCTGGAGAAGCAGACTCCACCACCTCTCTGGGCAGCCCGTCCCAGTGCTCTGTCACCCTCGATGTAAAGAAGTTCCAGGTGGGACTTCCTGTGTTCCATTTTGTGCCTATCACCCCTCTTTCTGTTACTGAGCACTGCAGAAAAGACCCTGGCCCCATCCACTTGATTCCCACCCACTGGATCTTTATAAGCGTTGGGAATATCCCCCCTCAGTCTTCCCTTCTCCAGGATGAACAGTCCCAGGGCTGTCAGCCGCTCCTCGTAAGGGAGATGCTCCAGACCTCTCACCATCTCAGCGGCCCTCCACTGGGCTCTAGAACTTCCCTGTCTTCCTTAAACAAGGGAGCCCAGAACTGGATACAGCACTCCAGGTATGGCCTCAGCAGGGCAGAGGAGAAGCGGAAGATCACCTCCCTCAATCTGCTGGCTGGGCTCTTCGTAATACATCATAGTATCATAGAATCATAGAATTGCTCAGGTTGGAAAAGACCTTAAAGATCATCAGGTCATCATCGGACTTCAGGTCCAGAAGGGCACACTGCTGGCTCATAGCCAACCTGTTGTCCACCAGGTCCTTCTCCACAGAGCTCTTTCCCATATGTCAGCCCCTAGTCTGTACCGCTGCAATGCAGTTAGGTTTATTTGTTCCAGTTGGATGTTATCCCTCCCCAACCGGGTTCCGTGCCACAGAGCCCCCGAGGTTGAATGCATTTCCATCATGGTTCATAATGTTCCTAGTTCCTAGAAATCCTTGCATCAAGCACAGGACAGAGCCTACTGAAGCCTCTAGCACCAGTTGCACATGGAGCCCAGCTGGGTCTGTAGTGCCCAGCTTTCAGTCTGAAACTACTGAAAGCAGATGGATTCACAAGAGTCCAGTGCATAGCCCTCTTGATACTGCTACCTTCCCCACCACTTCCCAAAAGAAGGGGAAATGGGTGCCTTCCTAGACCACTCCATCATGATCCCAAGCAACACAAGGAAACACGCAAAGCTGAACTGAAACTTATTGCAAACATGGGAGATAGAAGCAGAAATGATGCCACAGTAAAGATGGAATTTCTCCCACAAATAGAAAGAACCAGCATGGTGAATTTCTTGCAGTGCTATGAAGGTATCTGTCCAGAAAGGCTGTCCAAAAGCATTTATTTCACAGTTAGGAGTGCAAGCCAGTAGCCTGTCTTCACAGGGCAATTTTTTTGTACCAAAGTATATTCCATTCTATTAGAAGATCGGAGCAAGGAGGTGACGGGAAAGCAAGGAATGGCAGAAATAGAGCATTGGAAAACACTGAAAAGGCAAGAACAGGACGCAGGAACTGTTTCTCTCTATTTCAAGGAAAGGACAAAAATGTGTGGAGGAACGTATTTGTTTTTTGGTGTTCTTTGCTGTTGTTGTTTTTGACAGTTTTAAATCTCATCAATTTCTTGATTCAAAGCCATCGAGAATCAAAAATCAAAACGGGCTCAATGGTGCAGGCCACCTGCTGAGCTACAGAGTGTCACAACAAACTGACCTCCCAATGAACCAGTTAGCCAGAAACTAATGGAGGCAGCAGCAGTTTCATTGCTGCAACAGCTCTTTCCAGCAAGAAGCAGATCAGAAGACACGATGGGCTGATTTAATAGATTAACACAGGCCAGTGATTGAATTAGTGTGTCGGACATCAATCTCTCTCCTTGGTCAGTCTTTATTGCACAGAAGGATCTCTGTGAAGAAAATGGAGGATGACCAGCATTTCAAGTCAGTGGATGAGTCAAGGAGGGGAAAATACAGCTGTGATTCACCAGAATTTCACTCAGGAGGAACCAACCCAGGAAGAAGGGGATGCAGGAAACTGCAGTGCCATGGATTACTGCTTAACGGCTCTTTGGATTTTTATTCCTGTACAAGTGATTCCATTCTCTGTTACTAGAGACTCAGCAGCATCTTTTGAAGGCCTTATAATGTGGTCTCCCACTGGAGAAAAGGGAAACTTAATTCTATCTGAAACCCTTCCTCCTTCTTTCTAATTCTCCTCATTAAAACAAGAACAGATGTCAATAACAAATGCATCTCCGTCTCTTAAAAATACTAATTTCCTGCTTGGGCCCCAAGCTTGGGAGTGAACAAATGTTCTCAACAGCTACTGGACAGTGAAGCTCAGAGGAAGGCTCTGAGGAGGATTAGGCACCAAATGTCACCAGTCCTGATTATCTGCCCACAACCAACGGCTGCAGAGAGATTACTGAGAGAAGACTGATTGGGATTCTCAGGAGTAGGGAAGAAAAGATAGACTAAGGAATGTAAAAACAGAGATCTCAAACACAATAAGGATGTCTTTCCCCAACCCAAATATGGTATTTTGATAGGACTGGAGCAACTACTATCAGAAATGGTGGAAGAGTCATGTGGGGGCTAGCTAAACAGGGAAGTGTTTCAACACTTCTGTTTCTGACCTTCCGTACTTCACCTTACTATACATCAATTTTCTTGTCTGGGTCTTTTAGAACAAGGGTCCAAAGAGTGAGTAAATGCTGTGTATTTGTATAGCACATACACTGTGCTACCAATCTGCCATCTGATAAATCAACTTGGAAATGCAGGGATGAGGGGTTCAAAATGGGAGAAGTGTGATTTTGGAGGAGACTATCTAGCTGACATTGTGGATGAGAAGTTGTTCAGTGTCCATTGCATGTGGGTCTGCCATGGGCCCGACCACAACTTCAGGAAGACTGAAAGTTGAGACTAAAAATCCCTCCCTATGGGATGCTGCAGATTAATGAATGGCTGTAAAGTATGGTATTCAGAAGAGCCCTGCCATGTGCCAGTCACTGAGTCTCTACACCCAGCCAAGGACCCAGTTGAGTTGTTCTGTGATAAAAGGGTAAAAACAGAAGAACCTAGCTGTATAAAAACTTAAGTGGAAAAATAGGCTTAATATTTAGAGAAGACTGAAAGATCACTTTGCCCTATTATCTGATGTTTTTGCAGCTCCTAATCCTACCTAATTCTGACAACAAAAGACAAAACAGGTATTGGTGTACAATACATACATACATACAAAATGCAAGGTATTGCATCTGGGTCGGGGCAGTCCCAAGCACAGGTACACGTTGGATGGAGAAAGGCTTAAGAGCAGCCTTGAGGAGAAGGATTTGGGAGTGTCGATTGATGAAAGATTCAGCATGAGCTGTCAATGTGCGCTTACAGCCCAGAAGGCCAACCGTATCCTGGGTTGCATCAAGAGAAGTGTGACCAGCAGGCTCAAAGGAGGTGATTCTGAGCCTCTGCTGGCAGGTGCCAGACTTCAGTCAGCTCCATGTCCATGCACTCATTTTTGATGGCAGGAGAGTAATTAGAAATTCAGCTCTCACCATCTCCCCACACCCACTGGAGATGAAAGTGATAGTTGGAATTAAAACGATGATATTTCCTTTTAGTTTCCAAGGGGATGGAAAGTTTTGGGGGTGGTAAGAGCCATTTCACACTGCAGTGTTCTATTTTATTATTATTATTTTTTTTACCAAGTGTGAGACAAAAAAAAAAAGCCGTATTTGTTTTGCTTGGTTGTGAAAGGTGTGGAAATAACCTTTCCACATGATAAGTAAAGAGCTGCTTCCTTCTTCCCATCAAAGCTGCTACACCCACAGCCCAAGAAGAGCAGAAACCAGTGGGAACTGGGTTATGGGAGTGCGGAGGGCAGGAATGCCCTGTTTTTAATTCAGAAGTCATCATCTCTGGCAGTCGTTTGCCTCCCTGTCTCTGCTGTTTCCATAGCAACAGCAGCCAGCAGAAGCATCCTTCTCATGCTGGCTCCAGCTCAGACAAATCCAAGCAGGGGTCAAAAGCAGCCTCTGCACTCAGGAAAGCAAGAAAATGGGCTGTCTGCCTCCCTCTTCCTTTCCGCTGCCATCCTCTTTTCTGATATATTTTTTTTCCTTTGGTATGCTGGGGAGGAGGCTCACCTATCACACTTGGTTTTCTTCAGAGAACAACTCAGAGAAATCTTTTTTCAGACCTCTCTCCAGTCAGTACCATCGGCCATTTTGTACCAAGGCAGGATGCCTCTGATACACGCTGCAAGAGAAATGCAGGGCAGGACACCAGGCTCCTGCCTGGCTGCTGGGACACATGGTTTGACGTGCTGTGGGAGAGCTGCCCAAGCAGCACATACCCTCTGAATAAAAGCACCTCCAGTCCATTACTAGATACTGCATTATTTTTTGTTATCTTAGTTAAGTATTTTGTCTGAAAACCCAAGAAGCTTGACACTGTCTATACTGACATCAGAAATTTGCTATTCTCTATTCTCACTTCGCATGTCAGACTTCGGTCAAGGAGCAGAAGCACCACCAGATGACTTGCTCAGGGGAACAGGTCAGTTGTGCAGCAGATAGCAGCAACCTTGAATAAGCAAACAGTCCCAAAGCACCAGGACAGCACTCACACAGAATGTATTAGCCACAGCCAGAATCATCTTGAAAACAGAACGGAACCATATTGGCAGAATATTTTATCTGGAGGTAAGAATTCAGTCCTTGGACAGAGTTCTCTGAGTTTGAGAATAAGACTATAGAGACATAAAAATGCTGCACAGTTCAGTGTTTTCTGACTAACTCTGGCACCACAGGGTACTTGAGAATATAAATGTAAGGAAACAGCATTAATCCTACACACAAAGCACATCTCTCTGCACAGTACAGCATCTTACTCTATCTGAAAGAGCACCAAGAGAGATGAGGGTGGTTAAATTGTACCTTTGCTCCTCCACTCCTTTCCCTTGCCATCTCATTTCCACGTGTCCTTTTACAAACTCCACAGCCCCCTCAACCCTTCCCAGAGCCCCTCACAAACCTTCAATCAGTGTTACAGAGAGGTTTGCGGTCAGAAGATACCCAGAGGCCCACCTGGCCCCAAGCTGTTTTATTTCCCACCCTCAATCCTTGCTCTCCTTTCCAGCTTGGAGGTGGCATTGTTGAGAGGGGACAAAATAGCCTCAGGCTGGCTACATGTCACTTGTCTGCACGAGGGGTGCCATTCCCAAGCAGTAGGTGACTATAAGCTGTGAAACAATCATTTTTAGCACTGCTATTGTGCGTGATGCTGCACTGTCCTGCTGCCAAAAATATGATGACTCGTTTCCTCTCTCGAGAGCTACATATTCACATGGTTCTGAAATGCCTCTTCCCTTTGGTCCTTTCTGGGCCAGAGATGCTCCCAGCTGCCTCTTCCCATTCTCACGTCACCTCCAGATGTGTTCCGGAGGGGATACTGCTCCACTAGCATCCTGGCTTGTATCAGGAATGGTGTGGTGAGCTGCGCTAGGGAAGTAATCCTGCCCCTGTACTTGGCACTGATGAAGCCTCACCTCCAGTACTGTGCTCAGCTTTTGGCATCTCAGTACAGAAAGGACATGGAGGTGCTAGAGCAGGTCCAAAGAAGGGCAACAAGGCTGGTGAAAGGCTTGGAGAATATGCCCTATCACTGAAGGAATTGGGGCTGTCCAGTCTGGGGAAAAGGAGGCTGAGGGGAGACCTTATTGCTCTCTTCCAATACCTGAAAGGTGCTTACAGAGAGAGAGGAGTTGGTCTCGAATCACTGGTGACAGGTGATAGGACGAGGGGAAGTGGCCTGAAGTTGTGCCAGGGAAGGTTTAGGTTGGATATCAGGAAAACATTTACAGAAAAGGTGGTTAAGCACTGGGATAGGCTCCCCAGGGAGGTGGTTGAGTCGCCATCCCTGGGTGCGTTTAAAAACTGTTTGAATGTGGTGCTCAGGGACATGGTTTAGTAGAGGGATGTTAGAGTTAGGGTAGTACGGTTAGGTCATGGTTGGACTCGATGATCTTTAAGGTCTTTTTCAACCTGAGTGATTCTATGATTCTATGAAATTAAAACCGTTCTTCAAGCAGCTGTGGGTCCAGCCCACTCTTGTCATGTTTCTACTCATCCTACCCGCTCCCAAACTTGTTTTCACTTGTCAAAACCACTCCTACTCCACTTCCACAGGTCCCACAGAGCCTTCCTTAGCTTCCACCTGCCTCCCCCTTGTTTCCTCTCCATTTCCACTCCCTCGACCCACTTCTGTGCGTCATCCTAGTTCTGGCGGGGGGAAGGGTTGACAACCCTAATGCTGAGCTACCACAGATTCTCCCCACACTCCTCTCTTCTCTCTTTTCCAGCCTTGCACATATCTATTTATATTGATGATATACTTCAATCTCCCCTTAAGTACTGTCTTGATGGCCAGTTTCTCTAACAAGCATGCATAACTACTGATTTTGATTATCAATGTGGTCCCTGTTTCACAAGCAACTGCCACAGCAGAAGCTGTGAAAACATTTTAGAAAAACTTGATCTGATATTCGTTAGCTCCAAGGTCACTGCATGAAGACGCAGGGGTAACTTCTCAGTGTTTAAGAATAACCTTAAGAACGGGAAAATCTTGGACGTTTGGTCAGTAAAACTTTCACCCATGGATATCCTCAAGCCACAATGGAAACACATCAATTGACCTTGGAAGATTTTGCTGTAAGAGGAACTTGAGATGTCTTGAGAGGTCGTACTGAAAGACAGGAGACCCACAAACACAGCGTCACCTTCCACTTTTCTGTAGCCAGAAAGGTATAGAACTGCAGGAAGTTTTAAGCCATCCTGTTGCTGAAGGGAGATGTGAGCTGACTGGAATGAGGTTGACCCAGGGCATGAATTTAGAATTGGAAGCCAAGATTAATATGTCTGTTCTTCTGATTTCCAAAGTGAAAAACAAGGTGCAGAATGAAGAAGGAGGGAGGCTGGAAGAGAAGTGGAGTATGTAATTGCCTAATTAACAGGATTTTCTCCACTGGTTATAATCACTTTCAAACTAAAGAGAGTTTAACTGCATAACAACCAAAATTTTTCTTGTGCTTTTTTTGCATTAGAGATGTGCCAGCAGTGTCAATAAGAGTGCTGCAAGGTTAGCTCTCCAGTGACAGAGCTCTCATTAGTGACCCAGGGCCAAACCCTCACAGCTGGCCTAACCTGGCATGGCTCCAGCAAAGTCACTAGATTCAGTAAGACCTCAAGACTTTCCTGCCTGCTACGCTGCACAAGAGGGAGTGTAGAAATAGAAATCTTACCTAGATTGTTTGGCAGTGCCCAAAAATGATCACTCAAACCTCAGCATTTGCATGCATGCTTCTTCATAACCCAGTATTTGGGCTTCCAAATTTTGCATTAATTGCATATTCGGCCACTACCTATTCATGCACATGAAAACATGCTTCAAATTTTCTTGCATTAATTTTCAAGTCTAGGCTGGTATTGCTTATAAACATAAGCAGCTTGTAGTGAAAAATCTCTTCAAAACAGTGTCTTTATGAAACTTCAATTTAGTTTTTGAAACATTAGAAAATTTTCCAGAAACAGTCAGTTTCTCTGCACCAAATTTCTGAACATTTCAAAGTTACATGGATAAATACCATATCCACAAAAGGGGCAGCACAGAAGGCTGTATGCTGACCCCAATTTGTTTTTCTCCTATGAAACCTGCAGAAAGATGCAATCATATCTCTTTTCCAGATGAAGAGAGGCACTGAGCACTTTAAATTAAAATCTTTATGGGTGAAATGGACTTTCATCATTTAGTCATGAAATGATCTTCCGCTGCAAAATGAAGAGCCACCTTTAAATAACAAACTGATGGCTCCCTGCAGAGAACATAATGCCACACACTGTACTGCACCGGATCTTTCTCTTCCTTTGGGAAACTATCACAGACATTATTAACTCCTCCAGCAGAAAATAAAATAAAAATGACCTTAGGAAAATATATTCATATGTCTTTATGTTTTACAATATAAATGCACGTCTACATATAATAATACTTTTACAACTCCACCACAGATGTCATCTTATCCCATGTAAGCACTTTTGAAAAATGCAAGAACAAATGAAGACACATTTGTGTGCAACGTTTTGTCTAAATAAGTATTACCTTACCTGCTAAATTTCCACCTGTAACTCAGACATCCACATGCGCAGGCTTGCACATACACATTCATAACTGACATGCATTCACATTGAAATAATCTATACCTTACCCTCGCAGCTAGCTAGTATGAAGGTCAGTGCTCAACATGCAAATACAATAACATGTTTGCACTCATATCTAACCCTTGCAAAAACATCTCTTGCACACTGTTACGATCATACAGCTGCAAGATGAATTAGCATCACTATGCTGTGTGCACCATGGCCACATGAAGGCATGTGTAGTATTAAACTCCTGCAGTGCCATGCAAAGATTATGTGCCCTTTGCTAAAACAGACATATGCAAACAATTCTCAAGGATAAAATAAAGAAACTGCAAGTAAGAAGTCTCCTCAGTTTACCTAACCTCTTTTCAGCTGGTGTTGCATCATTTCTTCCATATTGCTTCCTACCTCTATCGTAGAGGGCTCATCTGCCCATGCATGCAGATGCAAAGCATGTCTGAGTAGCATTGGGATCCCACAAGCACCAAAACCTAACTTGATCTAACAGCTCTGACAGAAGGCAGTAACAGAGGTGTACCAACTATGTCTCACAGATAGCATTTCCACCCACAATAAACAGCAATGATGAAAGTCTGACCCCAGCCTCCCTGAGGAGCTGGAATGATGTCTCCAGCTGCCTGTTTATTGCCTGCAGTCCTTGACAGCATTGGCAATGCCATCCATATTACTGACATTTTTCACCGCCCTCCCCTCACTGCCATCCTTGCTTGCTATGGCCGGGTAGTTGTGCTAATGTTGCCATTTACAAGAACAGCTGAGACAGTAGTGCTGACCGAGCATTTCTACCATGCCATTATCGATTCAACAGGCATACAAAAAGCTAAGGAGTGCTCACAGTTTTTCTGTGCTCTTGCAAAAAGGAAGGAGAGCCACAGAGCATGGAGCAGTCTCCCCCTGCTCCAGCACACTGCATTTCCTGAGCTCGCACCATACCCTACCCTTACCCTGGATGCTGAACACGTCTGCCAAACCCATCAGCAGCTTGGCTCCATGCCATAAATCAATAAGTTCTCTTTAGAATTCCACCTTCCAAAAATATTTACTGTACATAATTTAATATAATACTCTTCTGGATAAAGAGCTGACATGTTTAATTACCTGGCTCAAGTGCTTTCCTTTTGCAGAATTCTGTATGCCCAGCCAGGAACACAGACAAGCTCACAGCGTATTCTTAATCTGTTGAGTTATTGGGGTGGGAGAAATTTCAGCTCAGAGATTCCCCAGTCCTCCCAGTGCAAAGGTGAGTTTGTGTCTAACCTAAGGAGGAAGCAGTTTCCTCCTTGATCAGGCTCTGTCCTTGCCTTACCAACACCCAAAGGGCTTGTGGCAAAGGAAGGGGTGCTGATAATGTACTCATCAGATGGCTACTGTCATTGATTTGATGGTAGGATCATCCATCCCAGAGAGACTTCTTGGCCAAGAGTCTCTAGAAGAGTTGAATCACCCTCTACTGCTTCATAGGTATGAGAGTCCAAGGCTCCTGTTCATATTGCAGCCTAATCACATAAAAGCAATCCACCACTTATTTCTCACATCTTTTAGACTGTAGTTGTGTTTGAAAACCATTTTTGGCATCCAAACCCTGATTTGCACTGTGTTTTTATCTTTCCATGCCAGTCCTTTATCTTTCCATCTCTGCCATTTGTCAGATGTGGCATCCTGGCCAAGTGCAGAGTGACACCTATGCTTGGGATCCATTCTAGAGACCACCACCACTGGGCTATGGTTAGTCTTTCTGCAGTCTCCTAATAAACACACACCCCAGCTGGGGAGTTTTCGTTTGCAGGATTAAATTCTTGGTCAGTCATTCCATGCTGTCTTCTCCAAGTTGAATGACCTCAGTGAAGAGTATGCTAGCAAGCAGGTACGTGCTGCTGAATGTAGGTAGGTAAAGTCAAGGTGGCATATGAAAGTGAGGACATCCCTAGCAGTCTCAGAAAGTACAGTTCACACAGCTCTGTGCAGACAGTTTCAGTTCTTGAGCTCATTTCCAGCCTCTGCGGAATGCTTTGACTTTTGGATTTCCAAAAGCTCCAAACCCTAGGAAAGCTCACCAACGCATACAAATATAAATTAATTCACATTCAAATTTCTGAGAATGAAAATGCTCCATTCTGCATGCGCTGCTGAGAAATTCTGACTAATTTCTGCCTATCGTTTCCCCGGATGATCAGAGGCAGTGGCAGCTCTGTACCAAAAGCCTGAACCAAAGCTAACTGAAGCTCAGTCTGGATATGTTCACAGAAGTACTTATTTGCTCCATGATACACGACAGAACATTTCTTTAAGAAATATGCACATCCCTGTTCCACCACGTCTCATATTTTCACAAGGATGTCTCAGTAATCAAGGAATATCATAACCCTAGTTTTCATTTTCATCAACTGAAATTTGTGACTTTTTCAATAACAAAATAGTTCTCTAAGGCTTATTGCTATTCTGTGTAAATTTTTCTCTGCATTTGCCAGGAACAAGCAATTCAGGGGTATAAGCCTTTGAAGTGAAAAGCTGAATGTAGATTTTATCAAAGTGCTTCTTTTGTATGTTAATGATGCTTATTCAGCAATTCAGAATGGCAAAAAATGCTGGATTTTTTTGTTTTGAAAATACAGTCAATTTATTCCTTCATTTAAACCGATGCACACCCCTTATTTGATACTGAACCCAAATTCCATCTCATTCTCATATCTAATCCTCTGTGAGTTCTGATCTAACTTGGTTGAAGCTTTGTGATCACTCCCAAATGCAACTGAAAATCTAATTCTGAAGAGGCAGATGTGTACTTTAAGCAGAAAGGTATAAATTCAGATCCCAAACCTTTTAATTGTAGGGTTTTTGTCAGATATTCAAACCTGACAAGTTTACTCCCTCTATCGGTAAATCAGGTAGGTTCTCACTAATGTTTGATTTTTTGGTTTGGTTGCTTTGGGAATTTTCATAGAGAGGAAGGTGTTGGTTGATTAGATTGCTCCCCAGACATAGTCTGTACCAAAATGTTAGCAGAAGTCTCCCTACCTCCCTTGTCTCTAAAGAAACCAAAGTATATGGCACAGCACCGTGGCTGATCTTGTGTATAGTGCTACTGTGTTGGGTGCTAAACTGTCACGTGTGACAGTCCATGGGGATAGCAACATACATACTTCAGCACAGAAAGCTGTGAATGGGAGTCACCACGATGCAGATCTCAAAATGCAAGAAACGTGGGAGAATTTGGAACCCCTTTTCTTAAAAGCAAAAGCCTGAAGCCTTTTGAATCACTTCTTTCTGAAATGAATACGAAAACTTATGTTATGTGCTCTATCCAGTCATGCACCGTGCAATTTTCTACATATAATAATAGATAACTGTCAGGGCATCTCAGTTTTCAACTGCAGACTTTTCTGCTATTCCTGTCCCCAGATTGTCTTACTCAGAGGCTGCCTATCAAGCCAAATTTTCTGCGAGCGACAAACATGTAGAAGTAGTCCTGAACCAAATATCCTGGCCAATTCCACTAGACTGAGAGAATATAGAATAAATATTTGGATTTTGTAGCTAAAGGTAAGAAAAAGAACACTCTGATCTAAGCACTGCAAAAGTTTTGTAATCTAGATTTGGATCTGTTACGAGATCATCTCTGGTGTCCAAGTCTATGCAAAAGGGATTTGATTTTGCATGGCGCCTAACAACAGTGACTGAAAACAAAGAATGGCTTTCTGCTATCTTCAGAGGTCTGAATCAGGCACTATATTGGATTATAAAATTGATGTGAGATGTAGAGATGTCTTCACCTCTTCGTGCTCATGTGCCCCTGTTCATGGCACCTCCCCAAGAGCAGGGAGGTCCACTCCTCGGTGACACACTAAGCACCAGCCCCCTGCATTTCACACAGGCTAACACTCGTTCTCCCTGCAGCAGCTTATCAGAGTCTTGGGCATTGTTTAGCTGGTTATAAACCAGCAAGGAACTTCTGTCTCCATGGTGAACGATTCTTTGTCATCTTCTCCTCAAAGCCTCCTAATTAGACATCCTGTAATTTGCAGCTTTTCTGTAATGTATTTGCAGTGCTGTGTGTGAGAGAGCACAGAGAATAAAAATTGAAATATGGCAATAAATAAACAGACCATTTTTTAAAATGAGACACAGACTGGATCTTCCTTTCAGTCAAGCAGCTGGCCATTTCATTGCTTTATCCTTAAATTCTCAAAGCCGATCTGCTGTAACAAAGAAAAATATCAGTTTCCACCTATTCTCACCATTATGGAGTGGCAGGTCTGGTTTTGGCTATCTTTCCCTCAGTCTGGAGGAAGCAAGAATGGGTGCAGAGAAAACAAGAGCACTCTATAATACTGAGTCACTTAAGAAGCATTCTTCTCCAGTTTAGCATTTCTTCCCTAGTTGAGAGCTGATCCAAATCTGTTAGTGTTTATGACACATCTCGTGTTTTTTGTGAGCTGCTGATCCCTACTCAACAGGTCCCTACTCAACAGGTATTTATCATCTGATAAAAGCGACCTGTACAGCAAGCGTTAGTTACCAGGCCAGAAGATGCACTAAAAATCAAAAAAAGGAAAAAAAAAAATAGTAAAAAACATTGGAGGAGGGCAGTGGGACAAGGGAGAAAAGAGGTAAAATAGAACTAGTGATTTAGAGGATTGTTTTTCCCACTGTCTAACTGATAGATAAACTGCTTGTGGCTGTGCTCCTATCCTCCCAGTGACTATCTGGTCACCCAAAACATGGAGAACTGAACAGTGCTGGCACAGCATCCTCTGGCAGAGCTCCTGCACCCCAGGGCAGTGACAAGCATGCTGCCTGAGAAAACTCTCTGGTAGTGTCTGAGGGGGAAGCCACTTCACATGCAGACCTTCCCCACGGCATCCTCACTGCTCACAGAGAAACACCTTCTATTACCTGTATGAATGACTGAAGGGTATTTATCCCTCAATCAAAGCCATGAACAGGCTATCTACTACTCTGTCTCCTGACCTCCTCAATAAAATGTCCATATCAAAAAATATGATTAAGCATATATATATAAGATAGGCTCATACGTACATCTTATCTCTCTAACTTATTTAACATTACTAGAGAGACTGTAAAGAAAAACTGAAATTCCATCAGTGTCTCTCTCATTCCCTGGCTGGAGTTGTAAAGCCCTGCTTGTGATAATACAATCAACTCTGCAGCAATATACAGTGCTTTCACAAAGAGGGGCTTACGATTTCAATTTGGGAATAATTAGATGGAACAGATGCAAATGTCAAGAGGATCTGTGTCTTCAAATTCTTCCAATAATGCGTCTGATAACCACAAAATGTTTTATGAGGTTCAGGCCTCATCCACAGCTAATGGCTCCCAGTTAATAGAACTAGTCAAAGGGCAAAGAAAGGAGAGGGGGATGTTCATAAATATTTATGAAGCAAAACAAGCAACAGAGATATCCCCTTATAATAGGCTTCATTACTTCTTCCACAATATCCTGATAAAGTATTAAAACCCAGGCATCTGACTGTTTCTCAGCTGATACGTACAATCAGACTCAGAAAAGAATGTATATGCATATATATATACTCAGAAATGAAATCAAGAAGAGTCAGGCAAACTCTGTTCTTTTAAACAATTTTGCTGCTTGAGGACAGGACCAAATTGACAGACATCCCTCTTCTGTGTCTAATTCTGCCTAATTCTGCAAGCTGCTGAGTGCCTCCTAAAAACACTTGAGCACATTCTCAGAGCCATGAATGGAAAGTGAGAGTGCTCAGTCCCTCGGAGAGATGTTCAGCAGGCTGCAAGATTGCTCCCTTCTCCCTCAGAGCGCAGACAGCATGGGAAGGCTTTACTAACACAACCTCTGTCCATGCCTTTGGTCAGCATGGTTATCTTCTAACAGATGAGTCGTTCCTCATCATCCTTGGCAGTTCCTTAACAGTTCTAGCAAAAGAACTGATGGGAATGGACTTAAATGCCTATAGGCATGTTAACATCTAGGAAGATCAACCATTATCAGATCTGCCTATCAACAGCACTCACTTACAGCTCTCAGCAGGTTGGATTCTCCTGTATCTCAATCTACTCCATCCAAGAAGCAGAATATCACAAGGAAGCACATCGACAGATTTTCTAAACTTGATAAAGTGCCTGAATGTCACAAGTTACAGGAGGATCCCTTTACCCAAATAGTGTGCTGAAGAGCCATCAGCAATGCAGAAATGCAAAAGGTGATGGGTATAGGAATGAGCAGGTCCACTGTGTGATGGAGTTTTTGCACAGCACTGTCACAGTTTGCAAGAGACTGCTGACAGAAGCTGGTGACTCATCAAATCAGACATGAAGCCCTGCCTGAGTTCCTTCTCAGGCCTGCATGTTTCACACTGCATCTTTTGTAGGCATGGTACAGACCGTCATACAAGAGTATGTACAGAAAACATACCCCATGTACCCCTACAGACAAAAGTGTTCCTAAATTCTGACTATGGCACACAGAGGTTTGAGATGATTGCAACTGTAATGTGAACCTTGTCCTTCATTCTTGTCACAGCTGCATGCTCAATAGAAGAATAACTCAGCAAAAAGGGATGATTGTTTTTTATTCATAGGATAGCGCTCATGACCAGTAAGAAAAATGATCTAATCGATACAGAGAGCATTCTCCTGGATGAAGTTCAACTCCAAGACCTTGGGAAACGAAGCCTTGTCTTCCAGCCAGCCCTGCTCTGCCTCCCAAAGCAATCCTTCCACAGTCTTACCCTGAAGCCCTTCAAGGAAGAGAACAGAACAAGCTTTACCAAGACACATCCTTGCAGACTGAAATGGCCAAACATGGAACATTCAACAGAACCAAGAACTTTTGTATCTTGAGCTTGCAAAACAAGTCTGGTAGTTGAGTCTGATACCATCCCTCTAAACGTGTGGTAAGAAGAGCCTGGAGGATCTTGCTCTAAACCCCTTGACAGCGATTGTCGTGACCATATAAAATGCCAACAGCCTCACCTAGCACTATCAGTTAGTCTCATCAACTTTGTTCTGTGAGAAAAATTCAGAAGGAAGACAGAAGACCGCAGCATCTTATCTCTGCCTCTTCACTACCTTTGTTACCATACTGGAATCATCAGTTAGGTACATCTCTCCAGGTGTCACTGCCTAGACTATGGAGTCAGCAATGACCAAGGTTTGAAATGCCACCATGAGAAGATCCTGAGAAGATGCTGACTTTTTCATAGCACATGTACAGCCTATGGACAAAGCCTGCAAGTAACCCCATACTCCAAGCCTTCAAAAGATTCTGAAATCCTCTTGTCCTATAGAAACATCACCGAGATTAAAGCAAAGCTCTTCACTGAATCCTCTAGCCTCTGAGCACTGCAGTGTTGAGGAAATTGGAACATGCGTTTTGTTTTTTCATATGGACACCTTTAATTAAAAAAATATCCTTTTCAACAAAAGCTTTCCTAATAATGCAAAGTTCTATTAAAAAAAAAATTAACCTACATATTTTAGTTTTGGATTAAATGCTTATCAATCAAATAAAAATGTTTTGAATAATGATAATAATGGGATTATTCAGTCTGGAGAGAAGGAAGCTCAGGGGAGACATTATTGCTGGACCTGAAGGACCTGAAGGGAGGTTGTGGTGAGGTGAGGGTCAATCTCTTCTACGTAACTTGTAATAGGACAAGAGGGAATGGCCTCAAGTTGGCTGTGGGAGATTCAGGTTGGACATTAGGAAATAATTCTCCTCTAAGAATGTGCTGGAACAGGCTGCCCACAGCAGTGGTGGAGTCACAGTTGCTGGAGGTGTTAAAGAAACATTTAGATGTTGTATTGAGGGACATCATTTAGAGGGAAATACCAGTGACAGTTGGGCAATTGGACTGGATGATCTTGGAGGACTTTGCCAACCTCAGGCATTCTGTGATATTCTAATACAATATGTTATTGTAAGGGATGTAGATTTTCTGAAAATAAACAAACACATTTCATTGTTTAGTCCAAAATTAAATCTGATATCAAACAAGGATGTTGACTGTTTTATTTTTAACCCAGCCCTACCCCAAATGCTGTGCAACAGATGAGTACTTTTGTCACCCCTTCCATGTGGGGACAGACTGGTACATGTTTACAGCACATTCCCAGCGCAGCTTCTCAGACTTCAATGTCCCTGGCCACACACCTGTCCATTCACACATTCACTGTAAATCTTCCAGTCTTGATTGCTTCCAAACTATCAATGCCGATACTTCTTCACAAACATACCCAAACATGTTTTTTAATAGATTCATTATCTCTATGTTTTAGTTTGAAACAATGAATTTTACATTCCTCTTACATCAACATAATAGACATGAGACTCCAGTGATTTCCATGAAGCTATTTTTAGTTTATTGCAGTAGAAGAAAAAAGACAACTGGGTTTCCATCCTGCACTTATTTCCATTTACAAGCGATATTTTTTTCATGTATTCATCACTCTTGAAAGCTGGTACAATCCTGTTCATATTAGTCTAATGTGCAACTTTTTGCTAAAACAGGAGGAATAAGCAAAAACCTGTTCTTCAGTATAAACTGGGAGAGATTTGGCTTTACCAGAACACATCTGTTACACTACACTCAACACTGCAGTACTGCAAAATGTGTGTAAGACATTAATGAATTCTGCAGTATATACACATGATCTAAACTAGGTTTCATCCATAAAGTTTCGCTCCTGATGGCTGGAAATATTTGGGGTCAAGCAAAGGTGAAAGTTATTAGTCACTTCTAAGCTCTCAAACTGGACAATTAATTCCAGTCTGCTCCCAGTGACGCACAGTTGCAAGCAGCATTGGCTTCTCAAGTACGTGTGCAATTGTGTGTATTGATCTCAAAAATGCCCAGAGCCCTTTTAATGCATTTAATAAATATATAACATTTTGCTGAGTAAATCCAAATTGATGTTCTGTACCATTTTCAATATGCAAAGAAAAAGTAAAACCTTCAAATCTTTTTATTATTATTATTTGTGGTGATTGAACTTTTGGGTTTTATTTACTGGCAACACTGGAACTTATTAGGAAACAAATTATTTCCCAAATTAATAGAATGCTGACAGTCAAGCTTTTTCTACAGTTTCATTCCTGAAGGTCTTGCACAATGCACAAGCCTAACAGAATTCTTTCCTCTGGTTTCTATTTTAATTTAAAAAAGAAACGTAACAGTGGAGGCATTTTAAATATAAACTAAGAATCTGCTCTGGCGATTGCATCTCTGTGATGCTGCATCAAATCTAAAATTGAAACTGAGCAGAAAATGACTATATAGGCAGAAATGAAAGTCACTAGCACCTCATTAACTGAGGAAATTGCAGAGTGGTCAAACAATATGTATACTGACAAATGAAAACTACCTTTTTTTAATCTTGAGTTTTAATCTTCTAGGGTTATTTTAAGTAACAAAGTAAGTACCTTTGTTTTATCATTTCTTTTAAATACAGAGAGAAATTATTTGCCAGACCGCTCTGTACTATACTAGCAGCTCCATGACTTTTACCCTGATGAGATCCATTTAGCTTTCCTGTTTGTAGGGAAATTCTGTCTCCATTTTGACAGCTTCCAGATCCATTTTAGCAAGAAAATGAATGGTCTTTTGTGGAATTCAATCCAGGGTATGGTTCAAGAAATAAACTATTTGGAGATCAAGAAATAGACTGTGACAAAACTAAGGTCAAAAGTTGCTACTGAACTTTGCTAGATGATTTATCAAAAGCATTTCCAAAATAGATGTCTGAATTTCCTCTGACATCTTCTTGATTTTATCAGAGATTGTTCCTACCAGCTTCCTCCAGAAGCCTGAGATACCAGGCAAAAGTGCAGCAGAAGCATTCCAATACTTAACTTTGTACTCATAAACCCTTTTCCAAACCTGGACTGCCATCTTTCAGCTGCAGAAGCTGGAAAGTGCCACTGCAGGCAGCAGCCATGCTCCACAAAGAGAGTCACAGCACTTGGAAGGGGCTTGTGGACTAGTCCAGAGAAGAGTGGCAATTTTAAGTCACTGTCTGTGACATTTCCTTCTGGCTGGAAGGGAATGGAGAGCACATTGGAGGCCTCTCCCAACAGAAGTGATAGATGCCTGCTTTAGCAACTGAGTTAATTCAAATAAACCCCTGGGCTGTTGGGTAACTACAGAAATCATACTCCACACCAGTGACCTTTTAAGACAACAGACTCCACTTTCCAAGCAAGCCTGCTGGGGACCTGGCAGAAACCTGTTTCTTTCAGCTGCATTAGTTGGTCTAATAAAGAACATTCCCTCCCTACAAATCTTGCCTTGCTTATGGATGTTTGACAATTATGACCACAGAAATCCTACTGCTGCTTATTGGAACCATTATGAAATGTCTCAGGAGTCTTCTGCTCAGATCAAAGATAGATGATCACTATGGATCATTTTTTTCCACCTCTACAAGGCCTTTGGGTCCATTTCTCCCTCCCTACCTAAGCAGTTGGTATTAGTGATAAAACCAGGCAGCATGAAATGCAGATGACTCCAAGTCGTTTTATCTTCCTTCTAAGTAAAATAAATAGTACTGTTCCAGCCTTCTCCAACTAAAGCCTGCAGAAAAAAAGGAAACACATCAAATACCCTTCTTCTTTTAACACTTCAAGTTTTCCGTCAACATTTTAAACACATGTTCTCACAGTTCACTTCCACAACAGGCAGCATCCCTTTTACTGTTCTCCAGCCACTCTTCCCCTTTGCTGCTCTCTCCCTTCTGGCAGGCTTGAGCAGCTGGGTAATGCACAAGATTGGGAACAGACCTATGCATTTAATGTATCTTAGTACCACTGAAATCCAAAATAATGAGGCCAGGACAAGCACAGTCTATATCCTTTTGCCACTGTAACTATGATGACTAGTAGTGCTTATATATCGAGCCACGTATCTAGAAGTTTTGGTGCATGTAATATGAATCTACTTACTTATTATAGCCTGTATCAAGTCATCAAATAACTCAGAGACTCCTTGTTAAGTTTGAGGCCAGTTTTATCTCTCTCTCCTCTGCTCCAGTTTTCAGGACACTGGCAGCAGCTACCATATATCAAGAGACCCCACTGCAATGCCAAGATAGCTGCACTGCGCCTACACAATTACACCACTTGCAGCAGGAGCCTCACAGGACACAAGGTTTACATGCTGCAGACATCATTCATGTATTCACTAAAAGTAACATTCAGAGCTGAACACAACTATGTAACTGCTCTGCACTCCATGAAATGGCAATTCATGCCTTACCTGCTGCAATATACTCAGACACATATGCATGCACAGTCTATAGAGTGGGAAAAAATGATTATTACTATTATTTAATTTTTGATATCTTAGCAGAAGTTCACACACTTTATTCACGAGGCCACATATGCATTCATGTGGAAGACTGATCAATCAACAGATCAATAGCTTAACTGATCAAGTGTCACCTTTAATTGTCAGGATTATCTCTCAAGACAGAAGAAAGACACATCTCTCAAGTGCCTTACAAAAACAACAACAACAAGCAGATGCATCAGCTATTACTCTAGATAACATGAGTTCTAACAATCACAGGATCCTTGTAAACCTCTGCTTGTCTTCTGCATCTCCATTTCCAGCAGCATATCCTGTTTCCACAGGAAAGAGTTAAAGTAGCATGGTTCACTTATAGGAAAAATGTATAAAGAACAGACAGAGCGGTAATGGCAGTGAAGGAATCCTATCCAATAAAACTTCTCCTGCTCCTGCCAAAACAGCCATAGGTTGTGTTTTTCAGGAGCTCATTTAATCTAAATAAAGTTAGTGCAGAATTGGCCAGGTTCTCAGATCAGTGCAGTGCAACTCCCCTAACTTTTGGGTAGTCAAAGCATACCACAAGGTGTACCCAAAGTCCCAGACATTCCCCTTTACAAACCTCACACCCCACCTTTTGCTGCAAGAAAGGTCTTCGTGCTGCTTCAAGACCCCCCCAACTACAGCATGTTTATCTTTCCTGTTGTTCTCTGCCTCTTTGAAACTACTGTGCAGATTTGTTAAACAACTGCTGTAGTAATGAACCTCACATTTACTTCTGGAAAAAATAGACTTTTTTCATTTATCTCATAACACGTACAGGCACACAGAGTACATAAAACCAGTTTGCAAACTGTCGTGTGACCTAGCAGGATGAAAGGTGCTTTATGAGTATCATAAATCATTTTTTATCTGCCTTGGCTCTTTTTATAAATAGCACATCTTGGCTTTGTATGTCTTAAATGCTTTGGACCATTTCTTTTGTTCAGAGGAAGAACAGTGATAGGGATTTGTTTATTCAGAGGGAGGGAGAGTGGTATTAATATTTTTGTGCTGCTGTTGAAAATACAGTCCCAACACAGGCAGAATTCCCATAGTTTTATATAAAAGCCATCTGCAACTTTTTTTCCCACTAAGCTACATAGGACCTTGTTTAAAGCCTAATGCACACAAGAAATTTCATGTAAATTAGCCACCTGAGGGTACCAACACAGACCATGACTGTAGTAGAAACATATTGGCATTGGCATAAAAAAGGCTAATTAACTGCTTCCTTTCTGCCAGTTGCACACCAGATCCACACTGCTGCTCAGCATCTCCTGGGCTGCTGCAGATATGCTGGCAAACACTCTCCTTCCACAGAGCTCAGCACAACATTGCTGAGAGAGGTTGCACAAATGCAGAGGGGAACAGCAATACGAGGGATGAGCGTTCCACAAGCAAAGGGATAGAGAGCTCAAAGCACATCCATCCCCTTCCTTCACATGGAGCAAAGCTCTCCTCATGCATGCAGCAGTTCTGGAAAATCAGACTTTGCTTCGTATGTTTTTCTTCCTCAGTACAAAGAGCCATTGAAATGCTGTAGTCCTATGCAGTATGTTTGGGGCTGATAAGAATAACAACGTGCAAGGAATTAGTTCTTCATTTCACACACAGGAAAACAGACTTTGTAGAATATTCTCACTAAAAGACAATCCCAAACAGGACGCAAACCCACAATTTCTAAAGGATAAAGTCAGACTATTCACCCAGGGAGTTGCACACTCTGATTAGAGAATCTTAAGGTGTTAAGTAAAAACCTGTACACTTTCATGAATGCAACTGAAATAAACTGTGAATTACCGAAGTAATTCTCATGCAGCTCAGGATTTGATTGCCTTATTCCTCATACAGTGATTTGCACCCACACATTGCGTATCAAGCAGGTGTAAAATGCTGCCATTGGAGGAATAGGGAATGCTCGTTTAAGACTATTTGATACACACATTGCCCTGAATTTAAGAGGTAAGAAAGTGCCCTACCAGGTAGCATGAAAGGAATTCAGTCCCTATAACTCAAACATGTCTTTTGTGGGTATTAAGCCCTTTCTGTTTACAAATGTCCTAACATTAACGCTTGTTCTTACAATGTACTGGAGATAAGTCCATAATCAAACCCTATTCAAAGTCCCACAGTGATGTACTTGAAACACTCTGCCAGGTTTTCCTGGTCAGCCCCATTTTTTCAGTTTCTCGACTTTTCCTTCTTTTAACTCACTTGCTTTCTCTGTTAGCTGCAGCAGAAGGGGAGCTCACCCTCAGGGTTTTCTCTGTAGCTGTTCTGCACCCATACAACCGCCTCATACAAAGAGACCTTCACCTGGGCACAAATGTGATGTACAATAGGGCGACTACACAGGGCAGTAGAATAGCAGCAAGACCAGCAGCCTTTCGTCTGAGGTCACCAGGAGGCATCCAAATTAACTCAACACAAAAAACCCGTTCCACTTTGATGACTTTTGGTCAACTGTGAGAAAGGAGTTAGTAGTTTCACAACAGATTGAGCTCCATGTCACAGAAAATAAATAAGTAAAATACATACTATAGAAAATAATGCACTCCTCTGCCATCAGTGTTACCACCCTCAGCTCCTTGCTAAAGACTGAGATGTCCTGGTGGGACACAGAAACAAGCACTTCTGTTGCCTGTGCTCTTTCTGAAGAAAAAACACAGGTCTTGGTGTTTGGGAATGTAAAGCCCTCGCTAAAGCCACGATGCTATGAAGGGAAGAAGGACAATGCAAGGTACAAGAAAGAGAGATCTTGTTTGCTCCTCACACAGCTCCAGCACAGGGGCAGCAGAGGATGCTTCCCTGTAAGCTCAGCACTTTCCTCCTGAGCACGCTTTGAGCACTGGGTGCATATGCTCACACATAGGGTAAAGCTCTTTGCGTGTCAGAGTGCACCAGGAGCAAAAAGAGTGATTTATAAGCAGCCAGCACCATTACAATGCTAGCTCATTTTACACTCCTTACATTTCTCTCCTTACATACAAAAGTTATCTTAGAGATAACTTTTTCCCCTCTGGCTAGAAATTAGAACTTTTTTTTTTTTTTTTTATCTCCCTTTTATTCCACTAGCTTTAAAAGAACTGGTACAAGAAAGATGAGTGCAAACACACTTTGAAAATACTAAGGGTTAACAAAAACACCGGCTAGGAATAGAAGACACGGTTAAGGGCGACAACCTTCTTTTTGCTCCTGAAAATGTAGCACTAAGGTTAGTTGCTCCACTAACCCCACTCACTGTTATTCTCTGACTCCTCGTGGCCCGAAGAAGACCTAGAAGCAAAAACACAGCCTTAAATCTCACAGCTGTTTGAGGTACGTATTCTTTGAGAACCTCTTCCTTTCATCTGACACAAAGCTGCCGATGCATGAAGCCAGCTCTTCCCACAGAAAGGAGAGATGAGCACACATGCATACACACACGCACAGGGCTTGGGCTGCTCGGAGCACCTTGGCAGCCATCTGCAACAATGAAGCTATGTATTTGTGCTGTTACATCCCTCCACATTAACCACTGCGTACCCAGCTGGATTGCACTAAAGAAAAGAGCCAGTCCTTATTCCATTAGCCAGCAATGACTAAAATTCAGATAAAGCAGGGCAGAAAAACAATGCCGGAAGGCATGCCGATACCATCCTACAAAGCTGCAGCCCATTGTAAAACAGAGAAAGCAGCAAGCCTATCGCATCCCATCTCCCTTAGGCCTCCAGACTCATTCAGACTGGCATGGCAGCTTCCTCACTGAACAAGTAGATCGTTTTCTTATTTTATTAACAGTAGTAGCAACAGCAGAGCTGCTTCCTCTGGCACTGATCTCTGCCTGACATTGGAGACTCACTTTCAAACTGCAAAACAATTTTTGTGTCAGAGGCTTGCTTGCCACTTTTCTTCTTAGATCGCTGTCTTTAAATGAAATTATAAGGCCAGCAGGACTAGACAGAAAAAGAACCATTAAACCTTGATAATTTTCTGCTAGAAGAAACACTTTAAGCTAAAACGACAGTCAGATCAGGAAAAAACATCCACTTTGATAAGCCAGTAATTAAACAGCAAGCAAGCTGGTGAGTCAATGTGATCAGTCAACCATGCCGACCAAGATGTTGCTGTCAAGGGGAGAGTAAGGCTTAAAGGTAAATTTTGCTCATCCATCTACTCAGTAGAAAGATAGAAGATGCCATGAATACCCTACTACAGAGGTCATCTGCAGAAAAATAGGAAGGATTCTGGTCTTACAAAAGAACAAAAACACAGGGAACATGCCAAAGGAATGAAAAATCTGAAGCAGATAAATGCTTTAAGTATTTGACTGATTTTGTTGCAAGCCTCATAATGTGAGCTAAAGGATAACTGACTTGGAATCCCTCAGACTGCAGACTATTTTAGCTGTCCTGGGGTAATAACTCACCAACTGCAGTGACCATAAAGCTGAATATTTGCGAAAAGAAGGTTTATGTGTGGTATGTTCTGTGGGGACCAGAATCAGCCCTGAAAGCTCAGGAGTCTTGCATGTCCAGCCCACTTGTGCCCAACAGATATCTAGCAAACAAATTACACATCAGTATATACACTAAAGTTTGCCCATTCTTGGGAGGTCTGAGTGCAAGCCAGGTGTGTGGCAAATGCAACCCGTCTGACACAAGTTTGGTACATGGTTACCCAGGCATCTCAGTAATTACCTATGAAATAAGTGGGAGAATCTGCACCTACAGTGAAAAAAGACAAGTGTTAACGGCACAAAGTAAAAAAAAAATAAAAATAAGATGCTATTCTGTATAAAAATATCTATGCTTATAAATTCTATGTATGTAACAAAGACCTGAAATCACTAACAATATTGAGCAATGACCACTGACAGAACTGGAAATTTGTATTACCATCAATGGATACCAGATTAGAATCTTGTAGAGTAATGTGAATCATTCAAAATAAATAACTTATTTAGAGACTGACATTGGTTTTGTTTTCATATAATCACAGAATGACCTGGGTTAAATGGAAATTTAAGACCGCCCAGTCACAATCCCCTGCCATGGGCAGAGCTGCCACCCAGCAGCTCAGGCTGCCCAGGGCTCCATCCAACCTGGCCCTGAGCCTCCAGGGATGGGGCACCCACGGGTTCTATTCCCATGCCTCACCATCCTCTGAGTAAAGAATTTCCTCCTAACACGTAACCTAAAATTCCCTTTTAATTTAAAACCATTCTCTTCTTGCCCTATCATTACCAGACTGTGTCAAAAGTTGGTCTCCATCTGGTTTATAAGTTCTCTTTAAATATCTAAAGGAAATATTTTTTTTTCTATTTTTATTTGATTTGTTGTGAACAAACCAAGTCCTAAAATATGTCTCCTATTCAACATTGATGAGCAAAGGTTAAGTGCCAACAAATCTAACAAATGAAGTGTGCTTTTTAAATGCTTTTCTTGGGAACTTGTTATCTTTCTGTGATTGATCATTTTATTCTCCATGGAGCTGCCTCAGTTCTCTGAAAAAGATGGACACAATTGTTAAGACGAAACAGGAAGTGTTTTAAAGACAGCATTTGGAGAGAATGAGAAGTCTGTCATTCCAGAAGTCTGCCTAATGACAATTTATATTGTCTTTCAGCAAAAAACAACATCTGTCAACAGTACAAAAATCATACAAAAAAAAAAAAAAAAAAGGCATAAAACATGGAAGAGAAATAAATACAAACCAAAGTAAAATTTGCCAACATATTTCTGAATGGTTTTAATACAGTTCAAATACTTATGCTCATAAATCAGTGGCAATTCAATTTCCAGACCAATTCAAAAAAGAACAAAATATTTAGAAGAGTATCTTCAAAGAGTATGGTGAAAGGCACCATAATCATATGCAGCAGAGAGCATTTTGGAGTCTTTGAATATTAACATGACATGTTTTGAGTCCTATCATTTAAGGTTGTACCATGAGCAGTCGCTGGAACAGCAAAGTATTGAGCAGCGTTTGCCCAGGTTTCCAACCAATGTTCAAGGCTGTAGACAGAATCACAGAATCATAGAATATCCTGAGTTGGAAGGGACCCATGAGGATTATTAGGATAAGTCCTACTCCTGAGAATGACAAGCAAGAGATAGTGTCTGAAAAGAAGATTACTGACAGAAGTAGTGATAAGAAGGAAAATAAACATAAAGCCAAGCTGTCACTGTTCTCAGTTATTAGCACGAAGTTCATTTTCTCCTCCTATACAATTCGCCTTCTCTCATTAGGTCAATGAATCTTTAAGCCCTAAACCCACTGCTGACAAATGCTTCAAGTGAAGTTAATAGTTAGTGAACATGGCCAACCAAATAATAAACTATGGTGTGGAATGGGGGTAACAGGATATCCATACTGACTTCCGTAAAAGACCAAATTAAAGGTCCCACATTGATCAATTTTGTTAGAGTCTTCTAGCCTGATTAGGTCAAATTCACATACTGAGAAAGAACTCAGTGGAGAATGAGGATGGATCTATACACTTTCTGTTCCCATTGTCAGCATCACTGCTCCTCTGCCTTTAATTCACATACACACCATCACCTTGTGTTCTGGTACAATATTTCATCAGGGCTGGAATAATAGTGCTTCTGACTAAGCACTAGAGCTAGCCAGCACCAATATCTATTGACTTCAGAACGTATATTTTCCTACAGTCTCATGAGCTCCTTCTTAAGATGCCGTCAAAAAGTCAAGTACTTTTTCAGAGCTCTTCAAAAAACTATCATAGTCCAGGGCTTCATTCTGACTTACACTGAACATAGCATAAAGAATGTGGCAGAGTCTGTTGGAGGATCACAAGAAAGAAAAGAACCATTGATGGATCACAATTAAAAACAAGAAGAAAAAAAAAGAAAACAACAACAAAAAAGACAACACCACAGGTAAAAACTTTGCAAATGTATAGGGAAGTTTCTAAGGAATCAGATTCAGACCAAGATTCAGAACCTTCCAAACACACAGGCATTTAAGTAAAACATATCTTCAAATTTGTAATCTAAACTCTTCAGAAGTTTCCAAGGACTTTCAGATTTAAGGCTTGCATTCAGGCATATGGACTTCAAACCTGGTAGAAGTTTCCCTGTCTCTCTGAATATTCTGCAACATTAACAGCCAATAATATTTTCATTATTGCTACCGCAGTTCCTCCCACAGCAGCCTCTCATCTCACTCCTAGCTCTCAGATGAGCCACAGAGCTTCTTAACTGTTGGCTGCTAAACACTTAAATTACCCTGTGGTTTTCTCCCCACCTTCTCTTTTATGTATTCCCACTGTGTATCTTCACAGAAGACAGGATGTGTATTTTGCAGCATGGTGTTACAGCTCATGGCTCAGCATGCAAGATGCACACTCTCTAGTCTGGCTGCCAGCATTCCGAGCATCAGAACATAGCTAAATAGCTCTCAGGATAGGGCTCATTAGGCTCCACTGAAGAGCCAAGAGGAGCAATAGATTTTATAAGTGAAAGCATTCACCAGGTGGAAAATACTCATCATTTGATTTGAGCAAGGACAAATCGCTCTTAAAAGACTTCCTAGAAGCTACATATATATAAATATATATATGTATATTAAAAAGTTAGAAAAACACGTCTGAATTTATTCTCTTCAGCTTCATCTTCCCTGCAGGAATGTGCACCCCAAAGTCTTGGGCTCCTCTTAAGTGAGGAACCCACTGCAGCCTTGTCCCTGTTATCTGCCTGTGTCTGCTCCCAGAGGAAACAGGTAGAGCTGAGAGATGACAGATTGCTGCTTGAGCCCCACCACAACAGGCAGCTGTGGTAGTGCCAAAGCACCTCCTCAAACAGCTGTCAAGTGTTCCCTGACCCCACTGTCCGGATATATATGAGCAACTTTTGTTCCTTTTATATGTAGTTTTTCATCTGCACTCAAAAGGCATCTAAGTGGCCATTTCTAAAATGCAAACTAAACAACTGAACTGGAAAGTACAAGCAGAAAACAAAGATGGTGGCCAGGCACTGGGATATGCTGTGCCTGTACAACTCTCAGAGCTGCTTCATGACACAAAGCAATTGCAATGCCTTAATTCATAAAAAAGAGTTTTCTGGTACTTACACTAAATTTGAGGATCTTTCATACTTCACCGAGAAAATTTGCATGACAGAACTAAATCATTAAAGGCAGAATGTGTTATGCTGATTTTCTATTTTGTTACCACTAAACTTTTTCAGGACCATTTCAGCACAGTAGCACATCCTTTCCTTGAAACTGCAAGGCTGCATTTCCCTTTACTGCCAGCATGGGCTCTCATACGAACGCCAGTGGACAGCAGAAAGAAAGCTGTAGGAAATCTTCTCACTGAAGGGGACAGGGTCTTTAGTAGGGTCCGTTGAGATAGGACAAGGGAAAATGGTTTCATACTAAAAGAGAAGAGATTTACACTGTATATAATGAAGATCGTTATTACAATAGGGGTAGTGAGGCACTGGAATAGGTTGCCCAGAGAGATGGTGGATATCCCATCTTTGGAGACACTCAAGGCCAGGCTGGAGAGGCTCTGAGCACCCTGATCTAGGTATGGGTGTCCCTATTCATTGCAGTGGAATTGGATTAGATCTGAGGGATCTAGATCTACATCTTCTCATAGGGTCTAGATCTAATGAGCTCTTTACAGAAAAAAAATAAAAAATCATGGACAGCTCTGGTTTCTCTGGTAAGGCAGAGCTTCAGATGCTCAAAACACTGCATCTGCTGGACCTGCAGTAACACCAGCAGTGACACTGGGGTTCAAGGAATTTGCCTTCACTAGGAGCTCTAATGAAATGGAGCCAAAGCAGAGATCCAGCTCCTGCCAGAGAGGGACAAACAACAGCTTTGGAGACGGTGTGAAGGATCTACTGAGAGTGTCAAGACAAAAAACAAAATCTGTGAGATTAACAGTGAGATGACATACTGTGCCGTGTTACCACCACCTTCAACCACAGCTCAACAACACAGGTTCCCAACAACAGGGAGAACTTTCTAGGGAGGGAGAGGGGCCCACAGCTAAGGGGACCAGGCCTGCAGGCCACATCTGAGCCCACCACTTAGAGTAGCACAGAGCTCCAAGGGGAAGCGTTCCCATAGGAGACCTTCCCCAGTGTAGCAGCATGCAGACGAGCCTGCACCATAGTACTGAGGCAGGGCAAGCTGTTCTTTGCACTGACATGGCTTTTTATTGCTGAAGCTTTCCCTTGCTGAGGCTAGACGGCCCATGTTCATACAACAGTGGCTTCATTTCAGGATTTATTAAGCGTGTTTAAATATTAAACAGTCAATAAATGCCAAATCGAGACAAATATTCCGTTAAAATGTGAAAAAAAGGCTTCAAAACAGCGAAAGCAAATGATACATGAGCTCCCTCTCAGGGGAGTGTGCCAGGCCTGATAGCACCATCACAAATATCCCATCCCAGAAGTGCTGTTTCAGCTTCTCTTAGCACTTCAGGATTTTTTAAAATTTATTTTTACCATAGCCCCAAGCTTACTTTGCTTACTTTCGTTTCAGAAAGGAAAAAAAGCCCAGGTTTTGCCCTACAACAACAGCTCTGGTTGTGATGACAGCACAGCAGGAGGGCTGCACTCTGCAGCCTGCAGGCTGTGCCCTGTCTCTGCCACCTCACCATGTCTGCAGCTGATACCTCACTTCAATGGGAAACACACAGCTGATGTGGAAATGTTGCTGGGCAAGAGCACAGCTTTCACTGTTGAAAGAAAAGCCAACATTTTCCAAAGTTCTCTGTCTGCAGTGTTCCATGGACCATGATGCCCACCCTACATTTTTGAACTCGTGTTGACATGGCAAAGCTACGAGCCTCTTTAAGTTACAGCCATGAGTGTTCATGCCATACCTAACACTAATGCTGCAGCTGGGTTTCCTTGGGAAAGTACATGAGCCTAAAAAGAAAAGGCACTACATAGAAAACAGTGCCGTGTCAAAGAGAAGTCCTCCTAGCAGGGCAGAAGAGTTGGGTTTCAAGTGGCCTGAACTGGAGACTCCTGGTGAGATGCTAGTCACAGCTGTAGTCAGAACCAAGTGCCAATGTGAAGGGAGGAAAAACATATTCAGGACTTAATTGACACCCCAGCAGACTGAATTCAGAGGACTTTGACTCAGGCTCTTGCTTTACAAATCCTCCTAGGCTTCATTTCCACACTAGCTAGGTCTGCATGATTTTGCATCATTAGGCAGCATAATGTGTGAGTCAGAAGGCATGCAGAAGCTTCCTAGAGTTTTCTCTTAAGTATCCATAAAGCATCATGTATTTAAGCTGCATTTTCTAAATCATAAACAAATAAATACATAACACTTCCTGATTTACATTCAAGTTTTTTTTAAGTGAAGGTCACCTTGAAAGCTGCAGTGTGAAGTGCTAACTCACTTTATCTCCAGCATCACAGTTCTGCCTCTTCCTATAGTAGTAAAAGACCCCCACATATGAAAAACTCATTTTTAACTCTTGTGAAAAGTGAAGCTGTCACAGATTTTGAACGCAGTGCAATGATGAAAGAGCACCTGCCTGGCCATGACAAAGAGTTGGCTGGGTAGGAATCCCACAGCAAGCTGCATAGTTCTGAAACAACTTTGGAGAGGCAGTATGGTTTTGGAGATACGGTGGTGGCCCCGGAGATCAGGAGACCTGGATTCTATTTCTGGCTCTGCCACTGACCTGCTAAATGACTAAAGACAAATGGCTTCTACACACCTGCCAAGTTTAACAAAGCAAGTGCGAGACTCACACTCTCCCATTCCCTCTCAAGCTGTTCCTTCACAGCCCCTTTATCCCACGCATTTGCAGCACAGCCCTGGCTCCTTTTCATCCACTGATCCCCCTCCCCAGGCTGCAGCTTATCAGCCCCTTCCTGTTGTGCCAGCCACAGCAACTGGGGGGCAGGGTCCCAGGGCAGGAGGTGGGGGTGGTGCTGCTGGGGCTCCTGCTGTAAGACACATTTACCAAAAGGTACCTGCACCAGCTCTCTGTCCATGTCACAAGGCCTGACATGCCCAGGGGGGCTTTCTTCATGTCACACATCTCATGGGCTCTGTAGACACAACTTTCACCTGCATATATCTCACAGACTGAGATGTGGGAATCAAGAAGTATATTTCTGTTTGAGGTTTCACTTTACTCTTTTTCACCTTACTACATGCACTGACATTACAATTGTTTGGCACAAGGATATCATTTCTCTATGTCTACATGCCACAAAAAGGCTCCAGCTCTCTTGAGGACCTGATTCCTTCAGTGCCTTCATAACTATAATCTTGCTTTCCTGCTCTGCTGTCCCTCCCTCCCTAAAATCACCTCTGTAGCCCTTAAAGTACATCACAGGTAATCTCTGTTCCCAGGGTTGGTATTGATTTACTGGACAATTTTTGAAAAGCATTATAATTCCTGAGCCCATGCATCTGAAAAAATGCTATATATGAACCAGCTATCATTATGAGTATCATTAAATATTGTACATATTTCATTTGTTATTCCAGCATAGGAAGATATGTACTACAAATGAGAGTCACTAGGGGAATCTTCTGCCCAGCTTGCTGCCAGCATTGTCTCTGTAAACACAGACTGCCTGCAGCACTGATTTTGTTTACCTTTCACAGTGGAGAGGTGGAGCTCTAATGCATCAGGTTCTTAATTTTTCCACGAAACAGTGTTGCAAAGAAACACCACCACCTGTGCTATCTAAATTAGGATTCTGTGCTTAAATTCATTAATGTTCTGCATTTGGTGTTACTTGAAATCAGCAGAATTCCTGGTGGGAGACTGGTATATACTGAGAAGAGCAAAATGTTTGCATCTTAAGATTACACTTCATTTACTTTATGCAGTGTCTTCCTTGACTTCTGGGTCGTATCAGGAGAGGTCTTGCACTATGTGATCAGCACTGTAAACAGAAAACATGCAGAGGAGAGAAAAAAAAACAGGATGCACTTTTCAAGGGAGAAAATCTCAAAGACAACCTCAATGATCAGTGAACTGTGAATTTTCTCTGCTTTTAACAAAGAATGTAACTTCATCAACAGCTCAGATGCAAGTGTCTTGACAGAAAAGGGCCAAAGTCCTATAACAGGGAGATGGGATCAATCACACACACAGGCATGTCCTAAAATCTTGTTGTATGACAATAACCCCAACAGGACAGTAACTTCTTCCACAGTTTGTACCGACCTAAACAATCTTTGGCACTTGGAAATCGTGAAACATGCAGTTCTTCCACCTCGGCTTTAAAATTAAGTCCACTACAGAACTGAAAAGAGACCATTTCTCCTCAATTCACAGAGAGGCCAATAGCAAGAAAAGACCCACTCTAGCCTAAGTTACCTTCCCAAGCTTGCTTGCACCCATCATCCTTTGGGAGGACTGTGCAGGCTGTGCTCATGCTGGTGTGTGTCAGCAAGGATCTAGCAGCCTTACTCTCCCAGGTCCCATCACTTAGCAACAGATCAACATTCCAGCTTCAGTCCAGCTCAATGATGGTGCTCAACAGTGGTGCTCTCCCTAGCATTCACGTAGGCATACATCCCAAGTGTTTAACAACTTTCTATTTCATGATCCTCTGTTTCTGTAATGATGCCAATACTGAAAACTGGTCTCAGGAGACTCAAATTTATCTGGGGAAGCTTTTGACTACTCGGTACAAGAATCTTTAACTCTGACCTTGGGAAGGCAAGGAGGTGCAATGCTAACTCTGCCAGCATTTCAGGTCACTGCCATAATCGAGGCTACAGCCTTCCTCTGGGGAACACAGCCACAGCATGCAGAGCAAAGCCTCCTGAGGCTGGGTGACTTAGGAGGGTCAGGATACTGCTATCTAATTGTTTACAGGTAAAGGTCTGTAAGCTGTTCACGGCTAGAAGAAAACGCATCTCTAAGTTCCCGCAAAAAGCTGTGGTGCGGTAGCATTCTCCAGGCAGGGCAGTACATCTCTTCCACAAGCACAAGGCTGCTGTCTCTTTACCCAAAGGTGAAGAAAATGCAAGCAGCTAAGAGATGGGCATGATGGAAAGAAGAAGGATTACCTGGCTCTAGCAAAGCTACACGGAACCCATCCGCTCAAAACATGAAATGAACAATTGAAGAAAATAATGTGCTGCGGATATAGGGTCCTGTTGTCAGCCCCTTCACTGCAAGCTATCGATTTTACAGTATTTATAAGATTTATTCCCTTTTATTTTCACCAGGGGAAATTAGGCTGTCAGGATCTATTAACCCGAAACAAGCCATTATCCCTCTCATGACGATCACCTTGCAGGGCTGGCTGCAAATTGCCCCCAGGCTCCGCCTGCTGGGGAAGGCTGGCAGCTTTCATCTGCCTCCCAGAGCCCCTCCGCCTTTCCCGCTGTAGGCCCAGCTGCAATGCTTGCCTGGAGCCATGCGTGCACCCTGCAGCCCCAGTGCCTATGGCCCTGCCATAAGCACCCAGCCCCCACATCAGCCCAGAGGAGCGCATGGCTGTGCCAAGCAGCAGCACTCAGTGTGTGTGCGATTTGAGCTGACTTAAGCATTTAGACTCAAAGGCAATACCTGTTTTTAACGCTGCTTTCCTACGGTGTTTTTACCTGCTCGCTTTTCTTAGAAAGAATAATCCTGAATCCACAGGGATACCAAGCTCCCAAAACTCCCTTGTCTCTTTTTGGCTAACCAGCACCAGGATGACGCCCTCTCTCACACTGAATTTTCTGTTTGCAAAGAGCGTTCAGGCACTTCCAAGGAGACTGGGGACTTCGATCTTCACCTGACCTCAGTCGAGGCATTTTGCAGAATACAGCCATTCTCAGAGTTTGTGTTAACGCACCTATAAAAACCCAACTCTGCCCATTTGTTATGGGATTTTCAAAACCACCATAAACTGACCAAATAAATAATCAGTTGCCCGTACATCGGAGCCATACCCTGTCCCCCCACGGAGCCCATTTCCATAACGGACTGCAGCACTCAACTTCTCGCCAGCTCGGTCTGAGCCAGGCTTACTAAGTAGGAGCTGTGAAGTACAGAAAATTATGGAGTACAGGCCTGGAAATAGGATTCATGGCCTCTCAACTGTTATAGCTGAGTGCATTTCTGCAGTCAACAGAGGCATTTTGACAGGTGGAGAAGCAGGCAGTATGGGATGCACTTATCTTAGGTTTTCCAAGCCATGTGAAGAGCAATCCGTGCTGTTTTAAAGCCCTACTGAGGCCCACACAGATAACTGCAAAGTGAAGTTGTTCCCTCACAAACAGTGCCTCATTCCTGAGCGCAAACTTAAACACAGCAAAAACACTCTACGGTGCAGGCTCAATCTGTGATGTTCAGCGCTAATGGTGCGGTGAAATCAAACTCAATTTCCTCTGGAAAAAGGCCAAACATCACTCTTCAGTGAGGAGCATTTCCACCCTAAATCACAACTGTCAAACATCTTAAAAACAACTTAAAAATCAACAGCCACCTCAGCCCGAGGCTCCTTGGGAAAGGCTGAGCTGCTCTATTTGTGCTGTGCTCACATGTTGCCATGGGGCCATCTGCACTCCTTTGGTGCTCTGGCTCACACTATGGCTTTAGTTTGGGTTTCCTCCCCTGACATTAAGTGTGGATTGGCCCTATGCATCTGCATAGGGCAGGTATACTGCCAAGCAAACCACCAAGACAGTATGCTTCCATGCATGTGACAGTGACTAGGATGGACAAGGATGAACAATAAAACAACTAGAGAAAGCTTGCATCACATATTAGAGGCTGTAGAAGCTGTGAGCACGTAGCCATGCTCACGCCTAGAATTTGGCTTCTTCTGCAAAGAAAGCTGTGTCCTGGAGTCACCTGCAATGAGGGGTGTGCAAAAGTCCAGCTGGAAACCTCAAGGGTAGCCACTACCCCAAAGCCACTTCATCTTAGCAATGTTTGAAATGGCCCTAATGTGCTGTGGGGCTTGTACAGCTGATGTACTCTGGGGAGATTGGAAAGGGGCAGTCGCTGACATGCCATTCCTCATTTAATTCCCTCTGGAGCAGGATGGTGCCAGAGCTGGCCAGAGTAATTAAGCACACCATCTGGGCCTCAGTGTCTCATGTACGCATAGAATAAGCCCTCTTCTTAACCCTTCTGAATCCACAGTTATTCACTAAGCTAAGTCACACATGTTGAGGAACAAAAATTAAAAGTAGACTGAGCAGCTCAGTGACAGAGCCTCACACAGACTGAATTAGACATCCTCCATCTCACCAGGGGAAGGAATAAACGATCCAAGGGTGGACTGGTAACCTGAAAATGATCAGTCACACTGCTAAAAACAATGGTTATGACCTTTGAACTTGTCAGCAGAGACAGTCAAAGCCTTTTCATAGAGTGAAATTGAACCAAAAAACAACAGAAGGGACTGTGTCAGCAAGAAGAGGAGGCTGGCCAGATCACAGCTGTCTCTACCAAAGGGTTTCCTAGTTCAAATGCTGCAAGACAGGGGATGAGCCAGTGCCCAGATGGCATACCAGACACAGAAAGCTACAAAGTCCTCACAGGAGAGGAAGCAGAGGATGGGTCTCCTTGGGCACAGAACTTGGCAGAAGGAAAAACTCTGGGGACTTCTGACAGAGAAGCTTCAAAAACTCCTGCTGTAATTTGGGTCACTCTGATCAGAGTAATAGAATTTAGCTTAATTATTTTAAATATAAATGAGTTTATATCCAAATTCCTCTAAATTTATTCTTCAGACTTCCTGCCCTGTTAGGAATATAGCCCTAGCGGGTGAAACTTCAGCTGGTCACAGAAGCAGCAAAATACCATCACGCAGATAATGCAGGTGGCTTTCAGGAAAATCTCAGCTGAAGACAAGGTCAGAGATGAAAAAATATATATTAAAATACACACATTTTGTTACACAGAAATGCTTATGGGTTTCTTAGAGGATCTCTCTGAATCCAAAAAAGGGGAGCAGGCAGTCAGAGTTGTGTGAGTTGTGGTTATCAGAAGATGCAGAGAGATTCAAGACTGAGGCAATTACATGGGTTTTCATAGGAGGCTGTTCAAAGACTAGATAGTACTAGATGCAAGCAGTACTGAGGACAGGAGGACTGAGTTCTGGCAGAAAACCCTGTAGAGTTCAAAGTTTCAAGTGAAGAAACCTTAAGTGTGCCAATACCACAGTTTGGTCCAGAACAGACCAGTCCATCACAGTCTAATGTAAGAAGGCATATAACAGCTCCAGAATACAACTTCCTGGCTAATTCTGGAAGAGAAATTGAAATAAAATACTGGGTATATGTCCCATTATCCCATGTAATCACTGCAGCCAAGCAGCAGCTTCTTACAAGGGTCTTTAGGAACACAAGAAACACATGGAAAAGAGAGAGAGGACTGTCTTGTTTCCTTCTACTCCCAGAGTGTGCATTAAATAATGCATGCTTTTATTTTAATAAGCAAATAAGTTTATTTCCTTACCAGTTTATTCTTCAGTATCTATCTGCTCTACAGTCTTTGACATGGTTTGGTGCCTTGACAAAGAGGAAAAGTACAAGGGAAAACACTGAGCTTTGAGCAAGGGAACAGATAAATGGTGTGCAATGGCAGATGCTGCTGTCTCCTGGAAAAAGTACAGTGCAGTGGATGGAGCAAAAAAGGTGAGAAGTGTGCATTCTGTGCCTTCCTCCCAGCTTTGCTACTGCTTTACAGTGTGGTTATGGAGCATCTCACCCTCTTCACCTATTCAATAACAATAAACTAACTTACCACAAGGCATGAATGATTAGTCTTTGCAGAGTGATTATTGAAATGGAAGTTATTGTGAAACACAGTGTCATTGTTTTTCCACAGAGTATCATATGGATGAGTTAAAATGGGAATAGGTATGTATAGTGCCTTTGTGTTGTATGTCTACAGCATGTCAGGATCTGTTTAGGTCTAGATTATTTTTTTCCCACTAAGATGAGAAGAGATATTTAACAGTGGTAGCGCGATAGCAGCAGATGAAATCCCAGGACCCTTCCTCATCAGATCTTCCTCTAAAATTCCTATTTATTGCATTTTCCCTGCAGCAACAAAGACACAGTAGCAGCAACTATTACTGTTCCCATATACAAACTGTATTAGATAGCATTTACAATATTAGTTGTCAAATAATATCCTTCCTCCTGCCACCTGCTCCTTAATATACTCTGACTGATGCCACAAAATGAAGACTTAGATATTGGGAAGGGAGCATCTCTCCAAGCTAGCTGCAGACCACTGTATCATAAGGGATACTATCTGAGAGGCATGTGGGGAAGAAACCCAGAACTGAAAAGGAAAGATAAAAAGGCAAGAACTGAAGTATTTTCTCTGTAGATGATTGTGCTTGAATTTTCTAAGGTATTTTTCTTTCATGCTGCTACCAACTGCCTCTGTTAAATGACATGAAAAGCTGTGATCTTTATTTGTGTTCTTGCAAGAAACTGATTGCTCAAATGGCACACAATTAAAATCATTTTTCTTTTGTTTTGCAACAAACCATAATAATATATTTTATCTCAACATAGTAGCTTTCAGCCAGGGATCTCAGTCATTTGCAAAGAAGAAGAATTTGGCTTCTTAGTTTTTGTAGGATACAGCAAAAAGCTGCAGTCCGTTTTTATCCACAGGACAAGTGAGACACAAGGACATTGTGCTACCAGGTCACAGTGACAGCAGATGGTGGAAGGATTAGGAGTTGAATCCAAGTGCCTGACTCCCAGAGCCATGAACAAAACAGGATCACGTCCCTGATCAATCCCACCATCCAGCAATCTCCAGTGCCATAAATATGACAATTACAGGCAAAGCTCATCCTGAGGATACACATGGATATCTCCAAACAAACAAGCAGGGCTGACTTCTGGAGGGGGAAAAATGAGTCTCCTGCCTCACTCAGTTGCTCAGTAGGCTGCAGGGTAATGCTTACCTCTGGAGCCATGCCTAACTCTGTTTTTCACGTCTGATTTTCTCAGAGTCTTGAAGAGCTCTTTCTTGTATAAGCAGATTGTTTAAGAAGAAAACCAAGCTACCTCCTGGCACCTTGTGGAAACATCCGCATGAGCACATGGTGCAGCATGCCTTCTGATCGGAGGTGTGGCACTTTGTGTGGCACTTTGAATTCCTGTTTGCAGCGATTCAAAGGACCACCCATGGCACAAGGCAGCAAAGGATCAGCACCTATCCCTCAGCCAGCTTCCCTGCAGAGATAACAGACCTGTTATCAGCCACTGAGAAAACTCTCATATCCATAACTATCAAAAACAGGAGGTTGAGTGCAACTTTGGGCCCTGCAGCAGTCTTGTACGTGCCTGTGCTTTCACATAAATCAGCATATGGACATACATGGTCAGGAAAAAGCAGATACCTGCAATGCATAGAGCTGCTGCTTGGGAACACACACACTGAAAGCCACCTTTGGTTGTGCTGACAGCTTTTGCGCTTTCCCAAATTGCTTCTGCAAATGCAATTGTTCATCTTCTGTCAAAACACAAGGAAATAAGTTTGCTCTTTGGTGGCAGTTTCTTAATGGAGAAGAGGGATTAGCATCAGCCTTTAATACAAAATGAGGGTCCACTTCATCATCACAGTCAGTTCCACCCATACCTCGGGACCTCAGCAGCCTCCTGCCCTCAGCGCATTGATCCAGTTCCAACATCTTAATGAAAAACGGGACTGAGGAGGGGGAAGGAGGGAAAGCAAAGGCATAAGGTCAGAAACTATGTCAGATGCACATTATTTCAGGAGACCATGTACTTGGATTGTTTTTTCTTAACTCTTTCTCTGTTAGTATTTCTGCAGCATGCCGAGCTGCTGTTCTGCAGAGCAGATAAAATAGGATGACATGAGTTATTAAGGGCAATCTAATATTTAGGATCTCAACCATCCATCTGAATTGCATCAGTGTCTTCACTGTTTGCACCTCAGGAATCTTAAACTGCAAAGAACTTCTCCGAGAAAAAGTTGCAAATGTACAGAAACCAGCATTCTTGTCAGAACTAGATGAAAGATAACAATTTCAATTTTACTGGTAACAATGAAATCAAAACTTAAATCATCCCAACAATAAATGCTAACAAAGTTTTCAAATAAACTGTTCATTTAGAAATTTTCTTCAAAATTTCTTGGAGAAAAAAAAATTCACCGTACAAAGCCATATTTGCAAGAATGTCCATCCACATATTGAACAACTAGGCACCTTTTGGTGGAATCATTTTCCCCTTAAAAGACAACAGTCAAGTTCATTGGATGCTGTGGCAACGACAGAAGCAGCAGTTTCGGGGAACAAAGAGCCAGAGCCCACCCATACAGACTTGGCCTGAGCCAGCCAGAGGAGGGAAATACCTTACTTTGGGTATACTTCTTGCTAAAGGTGCCATCAGTGTGGCAGAATCATAGAGTCACAGAACCACAGAAAGGCATGGATTGAAAGAGACCTTAAAGCACGCCCACTCTCCCCCTCCTGCCATGTGCAGCGGTGCCTCCCACCAACTCAGGCAGCCCAGGGCCCCATCCAAACTGGCCTTGACCACCTCCAGGGATGGGGCACCCACAGCTTCTCTGGGCAGCTGTGCCAGTGCCTCACCGCCCTCTGAGTAAAGAATTCCTGCCTGACATCTAACATAAATCTCCCCTTCTTTAGTATAAAGCCATTCTCCTTGTTCTGTCACTATCTGACTGTGGAAAAAGTTCATCTCTCCAGTTTAAAAAATCTCTTTTGTCACTGGAAGGCTGCAATGAGGTCTTCTTGGAGCCTTCTTTTCTCCAGGATGAACAAGCATATCTACCAAGCCTTTCTTCATAGGAGAGGTGCTCCAGCCCTCTGATCATCTTTGCGGCCCATCTCTGTGGGAGGAGTACACAGTGTCCCTGTGCTTGTGTCTGCAGAGCAGCTGCAGACACCTGTGCTGGCCACCTTAGACATGAAGGTACACGAGTCACACTGTGGCTATTGCCTAGCCAGGGAGTGGTTAGAGTGCCAGGCTGCTCAGACTTAAAGACTTGAGTCTTGAAACTTACCTGCAAATAGTTTTTCCTATTACTTGTGTCCACCCCCATCCCAGTTATATGGCGTTCTATGTTGGAACGTGCCCAGCATAAGGAGTCACATTGATTCCTCCAAGATGACTTCTTTGCTGTTCTTTTTTAATTCATGCACAATCTCTGAATATCACAGCAATAAGCACTTTATAAAGGCCAATAAATAGAATCTATACATTTTGACAGCCACTTGTGTAACAGGCAGCTTTTTTGAGGATGAGGAATAGCAATACGCTCAGCAAATTGCCAGTATCTGAAAACTTCACATAATTCTCTAAAACAGAACCTGATGTAAGAAAGACAGGACATGTATTTTTGAGAGCCATTATCATCCACAAATCCTTTCTTTTGACCGAAAGGAAGATACTAGGCTAATGGATCTTTTACAAAACATGTTTTCAGCAACAGACTTTTTCTTCTGACAATTTCAAAGCCATTACAGGTGCATCAACGTCGCTTCCAGAAATTACTAGCTTAGACTGAAAGGCTCAATTCTTAAGTTGAATTACTATTTAATAATTTTAAGCACCACTTTCTCTTTATTTATGTGCCAACAAAAATGAAGTTAAATGTTTTATGAAATATTTAAAAACTTGGAAAATCACACAACAAAGAAATTTTTACTTAAGCAACAGTTAATGTTGCTAAGCGACAGTGAAGTATTTACTCATCCCTAACAAATGGATGTTGCCACTCTACTCTATGCTAGCGAGACCTCACCTACAGTGCTGCAGCCAGACGCGGAGTCCTCAGTACAGGAGAGACATGGACCTGTTGGAGTGTGTCCAGAGGAGGGCCACAAAAATGATCCAAGGGATTAAACAACTCTCCTGTGAGGACAGGCTGAGAGAAGTGGGGCTGTTCAGCCTGGAGAAGAGAAGGCTGCAAGGTGACCTGAAAGCAGCCTTTCAGTGTCTAAAGGGGACCTACAGGAAAGAAGGGCACGGACTCTTTAGCAGGGTCTGTGGTGACAGAACAAGGGGAAGTGGCTTAAAGAGGGGAGATTTAGGTTGGATATAAGGAAAAAGTCTTTTACAGTGAGGGTAGTGAGGCACTGGAACGGGTTGCCTAGTGATGTTAATGCTTTGTCCCTGGAGACTTTCAAGGCAAGGCTGAATAAGGCCCTGGGCAACCTGACATAGCTGTGGTGTCCCTGTTCATTGCAGGGGAGTTGGACCAGATGGCCTTTAAAGGTTCCTTCCAACTCTAAGGATTCTATGATTCTATAAAGGGTCAAATGTGGAACAAGAACTGATATTTTCAGAAGTGTCACTCACAAAATACAGCAGTGATCTGAATTGGATAGTAAAGCACTTGAGATAGCAAAACACCAGCCAGAACTCCCACAGCTGTTAAAACTGCTTTCATACACATTCTGCAAGGCATCTCTCAGAGGAGTTTCTGAAATGGGACCATAATTAAGGGGTATTTCAAACTGCCCTTTGTGCAGGAATATTCCTGCCTGAGGTGCCAGACGATCCTAACACACCAATTAGAACAAGCAACTTCCAGTTCATATTGATGAAGAAAAAATAACAAGGACAGAAGAGCATCTGTTGTCATATGTTCACCCTTTTACCAGACCACACACCGGTCAGCAGTACAGCAATTCATGATGGCATTGCTGAAATTACAGGAGCCAGGCACCAGACCTGCGTGCTGCTGAGACAGTTCCTAACATGCCCCCAGACTACAGCTTCAGGCTGCCTGCAGACTCAGGTAGACGTTGCCAACATATTTTCATGATGTTCTTCACAAATAGGAAGATTACTGACTCCATTAAAAAAACAACCCCAAAAACAACATGCAAAGGTGTGAAAGCAGAAAACAAAATGTTAGCCAGGCCATTCATCTCCTAATACTCAGCTCCATTCAAGCCCCAGGAAAGAAATAGCTGAGGAGCTCATAAATTGTATTCTGCCCATGTAATAAATACACACGCATTTTTATCAAGTGTGAAGAAATACCTGTCATCACAGCTCAGCAACCCTGAAGGTGACCTGTAATGGATATCAAACTTGGTTTTGAGCCTTTTTTTTTTCCTGTATGAACGATAAGAAATAAAGCATTTGCATTTTACATACTATCTTCCTATTGTTATCTTACACGAGAAGTCCAGATACTTTCAAGAAGATGCTATAATTACTTGAGAAACTGTGAAAAGTTATCATGAGTCTAAAAGGGAAAAGTGAAAGAGAGATTGGAGGAAGGGATTTTAACCAGACTATTGGCGGAGTTTGTGGTTGTAATGTTTGGGCCCCGATGGGCCCAAAAGAAAAAGAAAAGGTGGCTTATTGACATACTCTCTAATATCAGAATCATACAAAATATGAAGGAAAACTTAATTTTTTAAAGATTCTTTTCCCACTCAGTTACAAAAAGCAACAAATGTGTGCTGAGTCATTCAGAGAATTCCTCCCAGCCCATGGGATCATGTGCTCGGTCCTGACCCAGCTGAACTCCGTACATGCACACAGGCATCCTCAGAGAGGACCAGGACTTCCATTCCTCATATTTTTACAGCTGCTCAGGACTATTCAAGGTAAGCTTGATCAGCTCCAATGCACTTCTAATTTACATGAGTTGCCTGGTGGTCCCAAGAGGTTAGGATGACAGCTGAAAAGCAGCAGTGCATGGGAAAGAGATGGTAACATCCACTGAACCTGTACCTCATCATTGCTGGTATCCAGGGATATCAAACATAGGGAAGCCAAAAGGCTGGTGCTGCCCAAGACCATGGACATTTGCATTTTCTGCTGCAAAAGCTCAGCAGGTGCAGCAGGAAGCACCGATACTAAAGCATGGGATTAAGGCCGTCATCCCTTCCCAAATTCTTAGTACTTGCTTCTTCTCTTCTGAATGACTTCATTTTCTCTGCAATGCAGGAAACATTTTTTGAGATCTTAACTTAGGAAGTTTTTTGTTGTTGTTGTTTTGATCTGTCTACATACACAGCATTACAACCTCAGGCACTCGCAAGGTACAGGTTTCGATAAATTTATCTTTTCTGAACAACTATTTCTAATGATCTTGCTTTCCCCACCAAAGAACTTACATGTTGCTCGGGGGTTCCAATAGGAAGCAAGTCCATGAGCACCTGTTGGAGCACATCTAGAGAAGGGCTACAAAAATGATCCAAGGAATGGAATACTTCCCTGTGAGGACAGGCTGAGAGAGCTGGGGCTGTTCAGTTTGGAGAAGAGAAGGCCCCAGGGAGACCTGAGAACAGTCTTTCAGTATCTAAAGGAGAACTACAGGAAAGAAGGGGACAGATTCTTTAGCAGGGTCTGAGGAGACAGAATAAAGGAAATTATTTCAAGCTTAAGGGTGAGTCAGCCCTGGCCAAGCTGCCTCTGGACAGCAGGGTTTAATATGAATTTCATAACATTCTGGCTTATAAGGACATGCTACTTCTGCAAGGTACCCCATGGTGCTGGGTGGGATCGATGCCAAACACAGATCATCATATATGCTCCCACCACTGTAGTCAAGAAGTAGCAAATCGTGAAAGTCTGCCAAAAAGGAGGCAGCTCACCAGTGGGGATTATGCAGGAGATAAATGGGCAATGTATTAAAACAAAATAAATCCAGCAAAGTGCAGCTGAGCTGCAAGGAACCTATGAGAAATCTGCTACTCACTGTTCTCATCAACTTTGGCTAAATTGAATTGTGAAGCAATCCCTCCCTGAAAAACATGGGTGTAGGCAGACAGAGCTTGAAAAAACACAAATGGGTAGAAAGAAGATAAACAACATCTCCAGAAGCATCTCTTTGTTTTTAAAGTGCTGAGAGAATGTATCAAGTGCCATAATTGAGAGCTGGGAGCTAGGCATCAACCATCATCTTGTTGTGGCCAAAGATGAGTTGGCATTGGCCCTGCAATCATGTTTAGCTTTCAACTTCTTCTAGGTTTAAATCTTCTAGTTGATCTCTTGCATGAGTTTGTACAAAATGCCTAAACTATATGTGACTCTGCTTCTCTAGCTCCAAAACCTTAGCTTTACGCTTCTCTTCTTCACTGGGACTTTTTAATTAATGTTTGCAAACCGTCTTGCCTTGGCAACATAAGTGCTAACTATCAGTACTCTCTGCGCCTGTACCCATGAGAAAAACTGATTCGCACCGATATGAAAATGAAGCTAAGATGGAACCAGACACACAGAAGCATGCAGGATGTTCATCATATTCTTCTGCATTCTTTGACAGGCCATTCTATGCCTAGCTAAAGCCCCCAGTCTTTGGAATACTGTGCTTTCCTTTTCACTCAGCACATGGAGCTATTAAAAGAGTTTGTTGGCTGTACATTTGTTACTGAGGGATGCAGAAGCCAACCTCAGCGGGAGAAGGCAGAGTAGATGAAAAATACAAGAGGAGGATGACAAGCTCAGGAAGCCCAAGAGAAGGGGACATGTCTTGAGAAAGGCATGGAGAGAGAAAACAACCATGATGTAGGAAGAGGGGACAAAAAAGCAGTTAAGAAGGAAAAAGATCTACTGAACTGTAAGCATGGGTGTTGTACCCATCCCTTGTGTTGGTGTATTTATTAGTGAATATGTCCATGGAGTGTGTACATGTCATTTTTTAAAGGACTGAGCACAGGACCAGAAAGGAATCGCAATTTCAATCTTAGTTCTCTGGATGTCCCTGAGAAAATAATCTAGCTTTTATACCCCAATCCGTGCATCTGTGGAACTGGGGAAATTCTGCTGACTCCACAGTGGGATAGTGTGCCCATATCCAACTTTTTGTTCGCTGGAAACCTGGACATAATTTCTTATGAAATGGAATGAATGGCAAAATGGCAGAATGGCAAAAGTGACCTGTATTAAATATCAAAGGACTTACATTTCCCAGAACTAATATAGTTATACTTTTAGATGGCCTGGAAACTCAGTGGATTAGTTCTGGGTAATGCTAACAGATGGCGTGGCAGGGCACACACATGGCACAGCAGACAGGCACCACTTGGTCATCTCCCTGCTCTGCTGTTATCCTTGTGGTGTTCTAAGGTAGAATTCAGCAATGGGCACTTTCCCAACTTGTTCCACTGGTAAAGTCAGCTTCGTCTGGGAACAGGACAAGCGCTGAAGCCCTGGGATTGCCTATTATGGTTCCTGCTAAGGGGACTGCTCAGTGAAATCAATTAATACCAAAAGCTGCAAAGCAGCTGAAGGCTGGGAGCAATTAAAAATGACACCTAGAAAGGGGCAGGGAATGAGGGAATAGCCCACGCCATCTTAAAGAGCCCAAGAACACAGTGAAAAGAAAAGAGCACAAGCCCCTTCAAAAGGGAACTGCAGACAATTTTCCAAGACAAAACATCTGCTGAGAAGACACTGCCTGTCTATTGCTGCAACAATCTTGGAAGAAAGTACCAGAGGAGAATGGGACACATTTTCTCTGGCAGCACAGTAGCCTCGCAGTGCAAGAAGTCACTGATTAATGCAACCTTTGTCATCACTCCATTTCCCCTCTGCGAACCCTCCCTTCCTCTCCACCTGCACCCTAAGAGAATGACCTGACAAGCCCCGCTGGGGACAGATTGATTACCAAATTCCAGGGGAAGCAAGAAGAAGCTTCACTCAACTCTGAACCAGTACTGCTGCTCACACGTGTGGCAATGTCTACCAATCCTCACCACATTGACACTGAAGCCCACTGATGCTCCCTTCAAAGGTATTTTGTCGTCACCTGCAGCAGAGCTAGTGCAGTGCCATCTCGTGGCATTTTTGAATCATCTTATTCTAGGTAAAAAGCATGTCTGAATCTTATAAAGAGATGTCAAAATGGAGTTTGCTGTGCTGCAGTTGTGCTAGGCCCTAAGGAGGAACACCAAGATGTGTGTGAACAGAAAGACAACTAGAACTGATGCCAGCAATGTGAGCCACCTGTGAGGACGGCTGGTCTCAAACAGATTTCACTTCCTCCCTTCAGACAGCTCATCGGCAAGCACCCAGACAGATGTAGCCTTCCATTTCATACAGCAGTACCACACAAACCAAGAGCAACCCCAGGGATTCAGGCAGCAGCTCAAGGTGGAAGCACAGGGCAGCCGGTACCCATCCCAAATGTCAAGGCTCCTTGCACTGCCTGCCCCCTGTACGAATGACTTGTGTTGCAGCATGGCTCTGTGTTCATGCCAGCTCTAATCATCTCTGACTACAGCCCAGAGGCATATGTAACATCCAAAGCCCTACAACTGCACCTGTGCTGTGCAGAAAAATATTTTTTTTCCTTTTAAATCAGCACCTTCCTCCTCTGAGATTCTGATGATCCAGAAATTTAATATAAACCAGCAGCAAACAAGGAACAAAGACCTCATATATAAATATCTCATCTGTACCTAGGAAGGCAGTTATACAAAAGCATAAGTAAGCAGCCTTATGTGTCATACTAAATTTCAGCAAGAAGTATTTTTAGGATATAGCAGCGATCTCAAAGATTTTCTAAAACTAATTCTACCCTCTCAAGATTGACATTGATGAATAGGTGCAAATGAATCAGGCTTGCACATATGCTTTGGCTATGCTCTGTTGTTCCAAGCTACTAGAAAGGTACTAAATCTCAAATTAAAGTGGCCCACGAGACTGCATTTCACCTTCATAGAGAAACCTGAATCCTGGGTCTCACAACTAGGTAATGTTGCTTTTTGCTGCACTTAAGGTGAGAGTTTCACAGATCTTTACTGCTTGCTTCTGGGAAAACAGAAGCCCACCCTGCACTGACTCTCCCAGCATCCCTGTCTGGCTCAGACCTCCTCATTTTGGAGTAGAGGTAATGGTAACTGACATTCTTTGATCAGTGAAGGCAGATGGCAAAGCCAGAAAAGTGAGCAAAATTTTTTATGGTTGTCCTCGAGTAGACCGTTAATTCTCCAGAAAACATCAAAGAACAAGAACTGTGGGTACAGGCTTCCCCCTCCCCTCATGTATACCTGTGTAAACTTTCCTGGGCAGATGCTACATTTGTTTCATCCACACTCAGCACATACCCAGCTCTGAGCAAGCTTAAGCAGTGGGAAGGGTGAGCCCACTTGACTCCACAACAGGCTGTACAGGCGCATGGCTGGTCTCTTCACAGCCTCACTCACTCACATTCCTCACTCCTCCCAAGTTAATATATTCACATACATATTGTTTCAACATGACATAAAAATCTGCCTGCTGGTATAACAGCGATCAATCAAGATCTATGCAAGAAATACAGTTTTCAAAAAGCTTAGAAAGGCAATAAATATTAAATAATGGCTACTCTGTTGAAAAGGAAAATCTTAAAGTAGCATCTTAGAGGAATTTTAGAAGTAAAACTGAGAGTGTCCATGAGATACAATTTTTTTGTCCCTTTCATAAAAAGGACAGGCAGAGAGCAATATTCTCCAAATCAGTGAGGGAATGGGATTACCAGGCTGGCTGTAATGCATGCAGAACCCACACCCTTACACACAGTAGTCCCAAGCATGCTGGCTAGAAACCAGATCTCACAAAGGAGCTTCAGATACGAGGACTCCCTGGATTTGTGCTGGGAGAGACATGGTGCCTTGCGTACTTCAGGGGTACAAGCAACCAGCAGCAGGTCAGAAAAGAAATCCATGCAGCCTCTGAGCCTCATCAAGTTTGCAACTAGAGGAGGGAAAAGAGAAAGCTGTAATCACATCCATTACAGCTATTCCCTTCCTTGTTGAAAGCTACCAAAACTGTCAAAGAGAGGATAAGGATGCTGACAAAAAGTGCCAAAAATTACAGCAGCCTTAGAAGACGCGTAAGTCAGGCTCGTGGCTCTTTCAGCTCCCAACAAATGACAAAAAATCTATAGAGTACAACAGTAAATAAAACAGAATCTGACCTTCTATTGCACATATTGTCTCTTAATCTATATTAACATACATGAATGCTGTAGTAACAAATATATATGTGTGCGTGTGTACATCTGTTTACATACACACGGAATAATTTCATAGCTTTGAAGTGAAAAAACACTGTGAGGTTAAGTCAGGTGAAGCTTATTTCAATGTCTTTCACTGGAGAAAACCAGTCCACATGACTCCCTGCAGAAAACAGACATAATGCAATAGCTACAGTTTTTGTCAGAAGTCTTTTGTAGGCACGGCTCAAGCTTCCAAGCCAAGTAACCCAGTAACCCACGAGGCACAGAGGAGCCACCAAGGACCTGGACAAGAGCATGACCTACAGAATGGTATTTTTCTTCTGCAACCCCAACCAGCCTTTGCTTATTGCATAATAATTTTATATTATAATATTTTATTATATTGCATAATAATATTCCATAAGCCTTTTTCTTCTTGTAAATAGGAAGGACGAGATGCTGGACTGAGGGCTGTGCCATGCCCTAGCAGGCTTTGTGGCTTTGTCCCTCCTGAAGGTTGAAAGATATGGGCTGGAAAACACCTCAGGTAAACATGTCCCTTCATATTTAATAGGTACAATGGAAAGAGTGGAACAGACACAGCCTGAAGGAGAAGGTACATGAATTTATTACTTGCCTGGCTGAGGGGGCATAGAAGGGTAAACTGAATTTTGTGTGTCCTAGTAGTTAGTAGCACAGTTGTAATCCTTTATTGAAAGTGGTTCCATTAGGTAGGCTCAAAACTTCAAACTATCACATTCTGGTACTTGTCTTTATATCTTCTCCCTTGTTTACCTGGATATCACACATGCCAGTGAAAAGCAACATGCAGATACAGCAGCTGTTCAGAAGCCAGGGGGCATGAGCAGCCCTGCCCTGATACCTCAGAGCTGCTTCTCTGCACTCTCACACCACCGTCCCATGGCACGGTGTATGGGAACTGCTGAATCACAGCCTGAACTTCTGATTGACCAGCTGAGACGAGCAATGAAGGCAATTGACCTGTGCTGCTGGAAGGAGTGGAGCTTGGCTCCAACTCTCCCAGACCCATTTAAGAGCTGACTACTATTGGGGAGGATCTCTTTCTGGAGATCCCTCCTTTTGGAGTTTTCTTTACCCTAAGATGAAGGTAAGCCCTCCATCTGTTCTTTTGAACCTGCTTAGCCAAACTCTCTTGTATATTTCTTAATTATAACACCTGTGTATTCATTGATTATACACATGGGCTATGGTAATCTGGGCTGAGAAACTGATCTAGCTGAAGAAGTGGCATTTTCCTCCTCTCTGGATTATTGAGGGAATCAGCTTACTGTACATATTTTCACCGTAGAGATGTCCAAAACACTGCACTGGCACCACTGAGGAGACGGTGTAGAGGTAGGAACAAGTAAACAGGAGGCCATGCACTACTGCTAGAAATACACATATTGCAGCCCTTTGTGAGCAACAAAAGCATGTACTGCACAGCATCTCTATTCCAGACAAACTAGACTTCATAGCCTACTTCCAAAACTTTATATGATCATATACTCTCTATATGTGACATGTTCCAAGAAGACCTTTTTGTAACAAAGAGCTTTTTAAAGTACTGCTAGGACTGCATTACTCTTTTTTTCAATTTAAGCACCAGGTACCTTAGTTACAACAATTCAAACTACAGAGGGCTCCAAGGGAGCCATTAAAACTGGAGGGGAAAAAAAAAAAAAAGATTTAAAAATAGTTTTATTGTATCTAAAAATATCTTAACTCTTACCTCAGACCTTTTGAAACACTTAGGAGGGGGTCTGTCCCACTGGAAAGAGTGGGTAACTTCCCTTCCCAGTGGTACAGAACACTTTTCTCAAGCTCTGCGTGGCTGCAAGTTAACTAACAGACTTGCACCATGTCTATCGTTATGTCCAAAGGGTCAAGGGCAAAATGTTGACCATTTTGGAACACATTAGTAACTTAATATTTAATGTTATGGTGGGAGAAGAAATTATTCTGTCAGGCTGTTTCTGTTGTTGTAGTTTCAAAAAAAAAAAAAAAAAAAACCAAACCAAAAACTAGGGGTTTTTTGGTAGTTTGTGGATTGTTGGGGTTTTTTTTGCTTGGTTGGTTGGGGTTTTTGTGGAGACACTGGAATAACACTCAGAAAAACAAAGCACTGAACAGAAGCCAGTTGACATACATGTTTAATTGGTATCACATGACACCTCAGCTTAATATCACCTCTACATCTGTGAGGGGACATCCATATGTAACTAACCCAGGACTGCTGCCAACAAATGTTGAAAGAGTAATTTTCTGTTTATGTAGGTACTACCTTGTGTTGTCTTTTCCAGCTTCAAAACAAGCAGAGGGAGCATCTGTTAACTGATGGGGGGGGGGAAAAAAAGAACAGTTCCCAAGGCAGAGAAAAATTATCCAACATTATGCAGGTGTTTCAGTAATGCACTAAAACCAGGTGAATTTCACACCTATTGGAAATAAAGGGATATAGGAAAGTCTTTAAAAGACAGACAGCACATCTCTAGCTGATACGTATTCCACAGCGTAATAGCAAAGGATGAAAATTTTTTTCAGACAGATTTTATTTATATCCCTCATGAAAGTTCATAAACATCAGAAAATTTAAAATACTTCAAATAAAAAGCAAAGTAAAATCCTAATTTTCATGCCAAAAATCTGACTCCACATAAGTTCTTTTACATCAAAGGCTACACAGGTGCTTCAAAGCCTTTTACATTCAAGAACCAAAATTTCACTATGGCCCACAAGGCCAATATTTAGAGCTTTTCTTTCTGGCTCTCAAGACATAGTCAGAACTTGAACCTGAATTGGTGCATTTTTACCATCACTGCTTATTATATGAATGGAGGTAAGAAACCACATGGAAGGATATGCTAGCAATTTACCACTGGACTTTTTGTTGTTGTTCTGAGACTGCAATGTTTGCTGAGAAGGAAGGGGGAAAAACAGTGCTCCTGTCTCTGATTCTTTCGCCCTTGAACAACTGGCAAACGCAGCTCTATTCTACTGTCCTTCCAAAGCCTTAGATACCAACTTAACTCCAGTTTGGTTCCTGCTATGTCATGCATAGGTACTGCTCATCTAATGAGCTGCTTCTTGGGCTTTCTGTCGTGCCCATCACAGTAAGACAGCAAGGAAAGCTGTAATGGAAAGGCAGCCCTTCTTATGAGAACAACTGATAGAAATAGAAAAATCAAAACGCAGTCAGGCACACTGTCCTTTCTCCAAGACTCTTCCGAAGGATATTCCCTTTTCCTAGAGCACGTGATGCTATTATATCCAGAAACCATTATATCTAACAAGAGCATTTCTTTGGGTACTGTTCACAGATTATACAAAGACCACATTCATGTAGGACTGCCCATGGCTAAGCACTTTGCTTCCGCCTTTATACTTGCAGCTAGATTTCTCCAGCTTCCCTTTGGGGGAATTTTCAGTGCAATGTTAAGCCCTGCAGTGAAACATGAAAGCAGCAAAACTTGGATCTCTCCTTGGTTTGCCACTGGAAGCCTTCACAGAGGATGCTCCCCACCGCCACGCTTTGTGTACTGCAGTTACATGACAGACTGTGTTTATCTCTTGCAGGTTTGTGACTTGGCTCTGCCTGCTGCAGTAAGTTAAACAATCGCAGCTGTTCAGCCAAGTCCTGGAAGGCTTTGAGGTTGTGCAGCCACCCCCAAGGCAGGGCACGTCTCTCAAGCTGCCTATGTGCTCCATGGGGCCATGGCTTCAGCTTCTGCTGGCACAGTCCTGGAAACTACGGTGTGCTTGAGTCTTGCTCTTCAAAGACTTTCTGACTTTCAGTCCATCAGCAGAAATGAGTGTGTTATCACCAAATGCTCACTGTATTCAACAAAAGGAGCAGATTTTTTCAACGTTATTTTAAAAAGTCTGCCACCGAAAACGTACTAAGTTGTAAGTTCAACTCTGCAGCACACAGCTCCAGTTCTTCCCAACACCTTACAGAGCTGTACTTACACACCTGACAGCAGAATGTAATCCCCAGTTCAGGAGCAGACCTATATAAAATATAGTTTTTGAACATAAGGCTTACTCATAAAGCCACATTTCTTAGACACTAATTCAAACATTGGAAAGTTAAACTCAACCATCTAGATTCAAAATTATTTCATTTTAGAGATTTATGCCTGGTTTACTTAAAGAGCCCATAAAGTGTACTTGTTTTTTTTATATGTATTCATGCAGCACACCAGAAATCTGCTTAAAATGAAATTCCTTTTCATTCTACTTATCTTTTCCAAGTTGCACTCATCTATACTACTGCAATATTTTTACAGGTTTCTCATCTGCATAATATCCAAGCACCTTATAATTTATAGCATCAATCAGGCAGGCACTACTTATCCCAGTTTTACAGACAACAGCTGAGGTGCTGCAGTTACCCTGCTTGCACACAGTCACTCCAAGCAGACACTGGTGCTGAAATGTGGGACTGGAGCCTGCACACTGCATCTCCCTTCATCTTATTTCTACCAAGGTCATCCCTTCTCATGCTGCTGGTTCCCCAGTTTCTATTCCGGTTGCTGGCATGTATGTTATCAGTATGACTTAAAATGCAGTGGGTCTGATAGCAGTGGTATCTGTCCAGATTATCAAATAGCAGTGATTGACACTCATTACCTCTGGTCCGGATATAAGCTAAAGACTTAGAGATGAAAGGTTCTTCCTCCTTGAAAATGAAAGAAAATGGAATCAACATTGCTATCACAGCACTATCTCCAGTCAAAGGCCAAAAAAGAAAATGAGAAAGAGAACTTCTGAACTGCCAGGTTGCTGGGGCCATGGATGAGGACTGAAGGAGCTGTAGGCTGTCTCCCCTGTGCAAGATGAGCAGACTGGCAGAGGAACCAACCCTTTCCAGTTCCATCGTTAGGATGTGCCAGGGATACCAGGAGCTACAGTGGAAGTGGCTTCTAGGCTGAAAGAGAATCAATCGTCCTGGAGCAGCTCAAATTGTAATCCTAAATACCCTAAATCCTGTCAGGCTACTAAGTCAGCTTTGCTGTTTTTTTTCTGGCTGAGGCTTGTGTGCTGCACCCTTCCAGTTCACAGGGGACTTTGGGAGGAGCACAGTTGGTCCCTGGTGCTGCACCACCTACTTACAGCAGCACACACAAGGGCTGCATCTGCCTGCAATGCCTACAGAAATGCGTGTTACCACTTGCAGAGAGCGCTAATGAGTGCAACAGGGAGTGGGACTGCAGCAGAGCATCAGAATAAAATGAGATTTTGTCTGGAGAAATCTCCCCAGCCTCCACAAGTGTCAGTGTTGAAAGAAGAGCTTGAACTTAAGCCCTTATGGCTCCCAGATGTTGGGGAAACAGATGTGATATGCAGAGCGTAGGGTTTGAGTTTTATTAACTAGTATAACCCACTCCTTGGTGCTCCCAGTGCGTGCTATGTGGCCTTGTTTGACATAGATGTGGCCACCTGAATGACTCTCCTCTAGGCCCTGAATTATGGTTAAGATGATGGGAATGCTGGCCATGCAGTATGGAAAGTGGAGAACCAGCCAAGCAGTGGCAGAAGCTATTCCAGCAAAACAAACAATGGCAGGGCAGAAGGCTCTTGGATCAGAAATCAGTTTCCCTTCCTTAGCACTTTTTAAGCCGAGGCTGGCATGAAGTAGGATAATTGCTGGCTCTCCATCAGGCAAATTTTACACCATTTTCAATGCCGTTGGATAAGAAATAAATTATTTTTCCTCCTCTCCTCTTCACTCCCCAACTTTCAACCTCCCTTGACATTTCCTGCACTTTGACATTCCATCTATAACAACCATTTTTCAATCCCTCATTGATTATTTTTAGCTTCTGCCACTGACTCTGCCTTTTCTTCTCTTCTGCTCCTTCTTTCCCTCCCCATCTCACTCCAAATATTCACTGGCTTCTTCTCTGTCCTTTGCTGTCCATCCCTCCTCTTATCTCTGCTCACCCCATACTGACACAGAGATGAGTCTTTTCCTCTCTCCCACTTCCATTGGCTCTGCTAGTAGAGAGACTATTAGAAAAAAAATGAAGGATGTAAGTAATTATCTGAGCAAAACCTTGACAAGCTAAATTAAGAAAGCAAGCTGGGAAGCTTTTGGCAGGTGCATCTCCTCTCTTTCACTAAGATGCTGACTGCTGCAGAGTGACCTGGCACTCTGGCAGACCCTTTGAGGCTTGCCACTGCCTCATGCTCTTCTGTAACACCACAAGCCATCAGCTAACCCAACTCACTGGAAAGCAGGGTCTTTTACAGCATTCTGGTCAGTCTCTCCTTTGAAGAAAAAGCAAGAATTTTATTTCTGCTTCAGAATGTTCCTGGCTTCTGATAACATTTGGCACACTATTGCCCATAGGTAACGAATCCTTACAACAGCTTCTCACCTCCAACCTGTCAGGTAGGGAAAGCATTATCCCAATTTTAACCCTAAAAACACTCAGACACAGAGCTGGAAAGAGCCATTGGAAGAGCACTGCCAATGCCAAGAGAAGAAATGAATGCCTGCTTCTTATAGCCATTATTCCATCCATCTCTCTAGGGACTGAGGTGGCACTTATAGAATCTTATCAGCATATGTGAAGGGGAACTTGATGGGAGGTATGGCTTGCTGCACTTCCCTGGGAAAATGCAAAGAGGTGACCTAGAAGAGGGAGCCACAGGCTGCAACAGGGCTGATATGTAAGGCAGTCTAAAAGCAGCCTAGCTGAAGGAGAAGATATGCAGGTAAATCCATCCCAAGGATGGAGACAGCCAAGCTGAATCTCCTTGTCAAATGCAGAAACACAAACATTGCAGAGCATCATGCAATGCTATGGAAGGCAGCAGGATGTGGGCTAGTTCAAGTCTGGGTGGCAGTGGGCTCTACCAGTGCTGCACCTGCAGATGCAAACGGTTTCCTTCTGCTGTGCATCATGAAATAAATGGCACTGGTACTTCAGGGGGATTGTGCACTGTTCTCCCTCATGCACTGCACACATGGTCTTGGATTCAAGCTGATACTGTGTTAGCTTGCCTACCTTAAAAGCAAATCCGAGGAAAAGGTAAAAAATAAAAATAAAAAATCACCTTAAACAACATCCACGCAGCCCCTGTTAGCTCCACAGAGCATCTGGTTGTTTATACTTGCCATTACAGTTTGCTGTAAAGTACTGTCAGAAAATGATTATGCTTTAAAATGGGAGCCTTTTAATTCAACATTGCACATCAGTGACAGTAAAAAAAAATTCTGTTGAAACATCTTTTTAAACAGATAATTGGGTTTTTGACAAAAAGCTATGTAAAAAGCATTCAGTTTCTTTAAAAGAAACAAAATACTTTTTCTTGGAGGAAAAAAACCTAAAGACTTTTAAACATTCATCAACAGTTTGGATCATTTTAGCATTTTACAGTTATAAAAGATCAAGATGCCAAAAGTTTATGCCTGAATACTCAAAAAGTATTGCTGGGAATGCTAACATTTTCCTTGCAAAGCCCAAAATAGCTTTTTTTTTTTTTTTGCTGGGGCTTTTAATGAAAAGCATTCTCTAATCACTTTCAATAATCATAGTTGGAGCATTCATAACTTGTCACATTTAAACAAGCAGTTCCAATTCATGTTTCATCTTGTACGTCGTGTTATTCTACCCACCTGCTTTGTTCAAGCAAACAAGTTTTATTCTATCATGCTAACACAAAAATGAACAAACTGAACTGAATTCTGCCTTGCACATCAAGCTAAGTACCAACTAACCTCTTCCTGGTAGCTCCCCTTCATGATTGTTTTTGTAGGTAATTTTATTTAAAAAGAGCCACTTTGCGTTTCAGAACAAAGTTTAAGTGTTCTGCAGTTATGTTATATTCTAAGCAAATTCAGTGGAAAAAACCAAGCAGGTACGAGCAGTGATACTCTTTCTGCAGACATTTCCATCATCAGAGTCCCTCCGTAAGGTGCTTTTGTCCCTTTTGTTCCTGGGTGGAATTAAGGAACAAAAGCCTGGCGTCAGATTTTTATGAGTAGTAAGATTTTGTCTACATACAAAGTTAACTTTAGAGATGCCTTCCATGCAAAATCAGCTTAAATATGGAATTTTAAAAGTTGGGACAGGAGAGTTTTCTCTTCAAGTGTATTTATTAATAGTTGTTTTCCTCTGCTCGCCAGATTGAAAGCTCTGGAGGCATAAGACCTATTTATTCACAAAATAGGTCAAAAATAGTCATCGAAGCAAACACTTTCCCCACACGCGCATCTCAGCCAAGAAAGCACTGTAGTTTATGTGGATGCAGTCATGTTGGTTTTCTGTGCTTAGCTTCCAGCTAAGGTATTTTCTCTCTTTAACTGTGCTATGGACATTCACTGCTGTGAACTACATTGACTCTCCAGATCTTCAAAGATGCATTGGAAAAGGCATCACATTGTAAAAGCTTTCCATTAACAACCTGATGGTGTGCCTCGAGGCTCAAGCTCCCCTGGAAAGATACTTGATAGAACAGTCTACCATCCCTCATATTTAACTCAAGGTTGGTTGTTTTTTTCCCCCCCTCTGCAAAACAGGTGTATGTATAAAACTGGATGCCAGAATACAATTCTTTCTGGTACATACACTTAAAAAAAAAAACCAGAAGAAATATGGTCATCTATGACTCAGGTTCATCCAGAAGAATATCCAGGCATTAGCTTGCATTCTCAAAGTGTTTCAGTATCAGTATGTAGCTGACCACAAAGAGAAACCTTTAAAACACATTTATTTCCATCATTCCTCAATACACTCAACATCAAAATACCTCTCTGCTCATCCAGCATTTCCAGATTCACTCTTTCTGTATGTGTATTTTATACACAAGTACTGACATCCAGCAACTGTCAATTTGGCTGTGAAGTCACAGCAGGAAGCAGTAAAGTTAACAGTGTGCAAGAATTCAGCTCTGTGTTTAAAAAGTCTTGTTTGGTATAAAAGAAAGGAAAATCTACTGGCAATACGGAAATTAAAAGGGAAGTGAGAACATGCCAGAAACTGATGTTCTCCATTGAAGAGTGTGCATCAGAAAGGAAGATGCATTCTCTACAAGGATAATGTCGGTAATAACAAAGTGAACATTCTCCTCCACAGAAGATAGAAATGCACATAACCCTTCTGCCTCCTGTGAGAAAGTCGTGGCTTCAGTAAGTATTCAGGGAATGAGGAGGGCATTTCAGCGCTCTGCTCCCCTGTACATTCAGTGAGTTGTGTCAGTATTCCAAAGCTCATAAAAAGCCCAAACAGTTTTATATGTTTCAATAAAGGCCCAGAATCAGTTTACGTTACATAGGCTTGAATGAGGCAAATAACTGCTTTACATAATTCAGGGTACATCTTTTTTAACAGCACTGACCGGAATGCCTGCCAAAAACTTTCAGACAGATGAGATGCTTTGTAGTTGCGGGCAAGTGAAAAGATGGATGATGCCTTCATACCATCACATTTTCACTTCTTAAACAGATTTTTCAATACTGCTGACTCCTTGCAGTACAGGCACCTCAACAAGTGCAGATGTTTCAGGATCCCACCTATGGGAGATCACAGGCCAAACTCAATATATAAGACATATACATGTCCCAAGCCTGCTTTCAGCAATCAAACCGTATTTTAAGAGGATCAAAACAGGATATCCCAAAACAGCTGATTTGCACAAGACATCTTCATATACCCATACCCCAACCAAGTGAAGTTCCACTCAGGCAGCACATTTCTCAGCATATTTTTATTACAGTACTGTTTCCCCAGCCTGCTCTAAAACACTGTCTGCCTAAAACTCACTCTTCCATCTTACATTCTGCTTTTCTTGGAGGACAAAACAAACAACAACAAACCCTACAACCTCAAAACTAAATCAGAGTTCAACACAAGCTTGCTCTCTGCTTTTCAGGAGAAAGCTCAGGAGCCCTCTTCAGAAGCCAGGGTCTAGGGTTCGTCTCAAAGTTATCCCAAGACCAGTCCCTCCTTCCCTTACAGAAATCGCTTATATAAGACTTACAGAAGTCACTTCTCCATGAGCCAGCAGAATGAAGGTAACCTCTCACAGCAGCATGAATACCCTCAAAAAGTACAGGATGATGCCAAAGAGAACTGCCAAGTGACTGTTTGACATCTGGTGTGGGTGAAAATGTACCATACTGCAGTCCCCTGCTTACTAGCTTACTCATTCAGCGGAAACAGCTCATGGAGTGACAGCTTCCAAAAAAAGAAGAAAAATACCTCATCTCAGCTGTGACCAAGAGGGAGCCTACCTGTCAGACCCAGACCAGCAGTCTCTCTCAAGAGCCAAAAACGAGGGAAGAAATTCTCATGCAGAATATTTATCACATAGGCAATTGCTATGTAAGATCACTAGGAACCAAAGAACAGTTTGTTCACATGCTGTAAAACTTCTGCCATTGGGAGAGGGTAATAAAACCACCCTGTGCCCGGAACCACTGAGACTGTGGCTAAAATTTTCTGCCTGAACGGAGTAGAAATGGCCTCAGCCAGACTGTTTTTAAGAACACTCAACCCCAACACTTCCAAACTGATGTCTGTGGGTAAGGAGCTATACTTCTAAATTTATCTGCAGTCACTTAATTAATTCCAAATAAATTACCTTTGATATTTTGTGCGAGGAGTCTGTTTAAATCAAGTGTCCTGAAGAAACCTCTGACTACAAATTAATCCCTTGGGCTCTTCCTGGCTAAGACTTGTTGTTTCTTATGCTCATGCATTCTTCATAGATTTTTAATGTAAAAAGAAATTCTGCCTTCGCTTACCAGAGGCCTTACAAAAATTCCAATAATTAAATTAACAGCAATCAGCCAGGAAGCTCCCCAGTGCAAAGCCCAGTAAATATCAATTCCTTTACTCCTCCAGGATAATGGACCAGCCAAGGAAACTTCTGCCTGTCCCCAGCAGGGCTGTAGCTCACAATCTCAAACATGTGCATGCACTGCCCACCTCTCCTTCCATCCAAGGCTGACTCTAGCTCCTTGTGGCAGCTGTGACTTTACATAAAGTGGGCCAGCTCATTTCTACTATACCTGCTTTCTCAAAGGATGAATTTGGCCTAAGATGGCAACTTCAGCAAGTGACTCCAAAACAACCCCTAAAAACACATTTTAAAAGATTCAAAATCAGTGTTGGTCCCAGAAAACTAAATCTTGCACATGATCTTTCTGTGAGATCCCTGGGACAAGGCCAGTCATTTCCACCACAGGGATCTACGTTCCCTCTAAGAGGAGACCTCCTCTCCACAGGCTACAGATGTCCAACAGCCAGTTAAGTTGATAGAGTGGGAAGTAACTACCACAAAGCTAAATCATCCATAGGAGCTTCTCTTGCACCCTTTGCAGACGTGACATAGCTTGCTCTGATTGCTTGCAAAGGAAGGCCATAAACTGGGAAACAGCTCTCATCTACGTTGGGAAGGCTTTTGTGATGAGAGCCGAGAGCAGCACTTACAAAACATTCCCACTGAGATGCTTCCAAGCAGTGATTAATAGAATCGTGTTGCACCCTGAGCAAACACATCACTGGCCAAACACATTAAGACTGTTCAGGACAGAGAGAGATGCAGACCCAGAGGAGGCAGGCAGCTGCTTCTTTCCCCAGAGAGAGAAACAGACGGCTTTTCCAGACCTTACTGCTGCCGAGAGCTTCCCAAAGGCACCACATCAGCACATTCACTCCTCGGTTGGGTTCTGCTACTGCCTGAAATAGTCTTGTTTATTTGTGAGCAGCCATGGCTGAAACCAGAGGTGTTTGCATGGCTTGAGCCATTACATCTTAATCTTGGCAGTGAATAAAATCCAGTGATTATGGAAATAATTTGCTGATGATGTGAATTATAAAGCACAGCGCGTGCCATTTGTTTTGTGCTACAGAGTATATATGTTTATGCTATGGAAAATATGAAGGTGAAAAACTGTTTGTTGACTTCAGCTTTTACAAGCTGATTTCAATTTTGCATCAGATGTTTACTGCAGCAGTTTTGAAATTTGCAGGAACCAACAGCAATCATCGGTACTAGCCAAGAATATCCACCTTGTCATGTATTAATGGGATACTAAGGAGGTGAAGTCTTACATTCATCCCTAAGGAAGGGTGAGGTGACACCAGGCAGGGTACCAGCAAGTTAACTCCATCTTTGTCATCAATATTTCTAGTGTAGCCTGAAAAACACAGGCTCTTCAATATGAACTACATCAAAACAGAGATGTAAGCACAAAGAAGGAACTATCTGTGCATTACTGCTAATAAATAAACGCTCTGTGCACTACTGTTAATAAATATGCTAATGACATTCTGTTTATAATGCTGATGTTCCTCGGATAAGGGGAACTGTATGACAGCTGTCTGAATTTTATTCTGTAAGTGATCCAGCCAGAATAACAACTAACCAGTTATTTTCTCCTCTTTCCTAAGTAGAATGTAAGAAAGGTATCCCTGTGATAAAACTAGTACAAAGTTAAGGAAATGACACCAAAATATTAAAAAAAAAAAATTCCATCATGGATATAACCTTCTTGTTGTTAGACTTTGCAATAAGCACATGTTAAAAGCTCTCTCTGCAGTTAATGCACCTTTAAAACTGAGGTTTCTCCTACCCAATAAATAATTTGCAAAGCATTCAAATTCAGATCATGGCTGGCTTTGCCATCTTCTCCGCAGGGTTTGTAAGCTGAAGATGACTACCCAAGAATAAACCTGTCACAGGTGAGTTCTGGAACTTGGCCTAAAGAAAGTCATGGCTCAAGTCCCTCTCATGTTGGGCACAGACATGGACGGCCCAGGGCTGCCACAGCGGTGCCTGCCCAGCCCCAGCCATGAGCACGTATCTCCCAGGGCCTGGGAGACACCCTGGGGCTGGTTGGTGCCTTAATAGCACAACAAATTGCTGACTCAGTCTCTCATAGGAAAATACGTTCCATAAAAAAGCACCCATACCCAAAAGGTAAATGCCTGGACACTGGAGAGAGGGAGCTCGTAAAAGCAGAGCAGCAGGGCTGATGGGAAACAGGCAGAATTCAATAGACACATTGACTGTTTCTAGGAAGGATTCACAATAGCTGTTTAGAGGAAGGACTTCAGTACCTGGCTGTTACAACTTTTCCATAGTAACTTCTAAATCAGAATAGGGAGCTAACTGTGTTTTATAAAAGAATGCTAGTTTCTCTAATTGCTATGGGTTAGAAGCCAATAATGGGGGGAAAACAGAGTACTAGCTACACTAAAGCATGGAGAAAAGGACAACTAATGAATATGGCTTCTTTTTAAACATATAAACATTTAAAACAAACTAATTCCAAGTATATGCTATTTTTGTGGAAATCCAGTCTCAGTCTCATCCTGAAAGACAAGCTGTTTTTCCTGTGTTTTGTCTACTGGGATTTCTGAAAACAAGCAGTCATATTTTTCTAAAATTTCTGAATTACTCAGGATTTTTCTAATGCTCTCTAATTTAAAAGCAAAACAAAAAGTGTATTTTTATACAACTATGACTCAATAACACCACTGTCAAACATCTTGCTTGGGCATAGAAGACATTCATTTAAACTCAGGATTGTGAAGAGTATGTTACATGAATAATAAACTTTGCCTGCACTATAATCATGTTACATTTGGAGCCACCTCAGAGCTCTGCATTACTTCAAAATCCTCAACTGGCCTGTGCCTGTAAGCACGGTGGTCTGAAAGAGGCTGTTTCAGGCTGGAAAGTGGAGACAAAAGTACACTGCACAGCCCATCACAAAAGGCTGTGAGCCCTCTCACTGTCTGTGAGCCCTCCTACACATGCTCAAAGCTGGTTCTGGCTCAGTGGTGCTGGCAGTGAGCACTGCTCCAGGTGGTTCCCTACATCCCTCTGTGAGATAGGCCAGCAAGGAGGGGATGACGTGCTTTTAGCTGAGTGTTGCCTGCCCAGCTCCAACCGGTAGGTTAAGTGACTCACGCTGAGAATCACCTACAGCTCTTCACCCATTCACCCCGCTCAGAAGTCAGCCTGCCACTGTTTAACTCTCAGAGCAAAAGAAACAATCTCTTCTCTACCCTTTGACCATCATCAGAGGTAGAGGTGGGGCGGGAGGCGAACCCAAGTGCCTGAGGGATCCCACTGTTCAAACGACAAAAAATTATCAAGAGGTACCTGCCTGCAAAACACATCAGGCAAAGAGAAATGAGCTGGGAAATTACTCTGTGGTTAGAAAGAGAAACAGCAGGGCTATGCATAGGGGTTACCGGATATTTAAAAGTGAAGAACCTAGAATTGATGAGTTGGGGCGGAGGGAAAGAGAAGGAAAGGCGAAAATGTAATTCAAGATATTAATCGGAAGAGGGGAGGGAAAGGGAATTCTGCTACAGAAAGACCATCTCCCCAGGCTGATACTTGAGATAGAGCTGTGAGATCAAGTATCATTTCTGAAGGGATCCAAAGTTTTGTAATGCAAACTTACAGGTATAGCTGCACATAACTACAGGCAGATGCTGACAGTCTTCTTCAGACTGCTGAGCCCTCTCCCACTGACTACCAGGCCCTTTAAAGATTTCTGCTTGTCAGACATCTTAGAAAACCAGGTACCCTGAATTATCTCCTCTGGAAAAGAACATGCTTTTAGAAATAGATCTCTTACTGAGATCAAAACCGTGCTCTAAATACAGATTTGCATCCTATTAAAGCTACCAGGGCAGCTTTCTCACTATGCTTTCTGATGGCTGCCTGGGGATCGCATTTTTCTTCCACAGCCACTCATTTTGCACATGCAAAAGAGGATTGAAAACATGCATGTTAAGTTTTGTCTCCTCCATAAATGCAGCCTGGAATTCTACTACACACAGCTGCTTGGCACCAAAGAGTTGAAGGACATGGAAAAAAGACCAGCCTGCCTTCCCATTTCGAGTCACCAAAATGTCATGACTTAGAACAGGATAGAAAGCAATGCCAACCCCATAAACAGAAGGATTTACAAAAGAATTAATAAACGACTCTCACTTTTCTTGCCTCAAGACTCTTCTGGGTAAATTATTACTCTTTAAAGCAGTGTGCAGGGAGTAAGCTGCCTGACTGCCATTAGCATTCGTAGTGGTGGCATAGTGTAAGCTTTGTGTTCCAGTTCTGAGGATTAATCACAGCATCGTATCTGTAGGGCACTTGCTTTGAACTCAGAGAATCTGGAACAGAACTACTCTTCTTTGTCAGACCCTCCTTTGAAGAAAAATCACGAGGAGGTGGGTGGGTTGCCTGCTAAGCTTTTTCTTAACCCACCAGCACTTCCCCATAACCCTAAACCAAGCAGTCAAGCAACAAGTGAAAACATTAAGCAGTTCCCTTTTGTTGCCTCTCCAGTAACATTAGCCAAGACAGGGAAGAAAGAGGGGACAATTATTTTTTGAGTAGGGAGGATAAAAGATAAAAGAAATCACGCAAAAACAATGAAACAAATGAGCTATTGAGATGAGAGCTTTCTTGCTGGTTTGTTGTATGTATTTTTTATATACAGGATGAAAGCAGAAACACTGGACAATAATTTCTGTGTATGAATTTGGGAACCTAAAAATAACACCTCATTTAATATATTAAAAAGCCAACTGACCCTAGAATAGCTGGTGATGAATACATTCAACATGAAATTTTCCCTATTTTCTTTTCCCTTCTGTGTTTGCTGGCACCTTTCCTCCAGCCCACCCCTTGCCATTTCCCCTGTGAGGAAGGAGATGCCTTGGCAGAGCTGGGACAGCCGCGCCAGCTCAGGCTTTGCAGGAGGGTGGCTGTGGGTGCGGGGCGCCTTCTTGTTTGCCCTGAGATGTTGGAGTTTGCTCCTCAGGCAGCTTGAGTGGCTTCGGCCAACAGAAAGCCCAAATTACTGACTCTGCATTACCTCTGCTTCTGCTCCTGAGCTGAATAAGAGCTGACTAGTCCCTCCAGAGGGCTCGTGCCCTTTGATGAAAGCTGCTGGCGCAACAAGTCCTCGCGGCCATTTCTGTCAGCACCGGTTACAGCACACTTACATCAGGGGCAGAAGTACTCCTCACACAGTTATCTCTTGAGAAGCATTAAGTGAGTGATGTGGCCTCTCTCAGTTCCAAAACTGAGGGTTGGATAAAGCTGGGGACCTACAGATTGGGTGAGGACGAGCTGAACACCTACCCCACAAATGGATGCCAGCCTGCGGGATCTAACGGCGTGCCTTCTGTGTGACTGGCAGCTCCCGTGAGCAGAGCTGCATGGCCACAGCTGCAGTACTGCTGCATTTCAGGGAGAGCAGGGCCATACTGTGAGGAAGGTTCGAGGTACAGCGGCAGAGCTGTCTGAAGTCAAGAGTGCAGTGCACCAACAAGGGATCAGCTCCTGCTACAACATTTTGCACACGGTGATTAAGCACGCTGGCGTGGCTGTAACTGGGAAGACTGCCCGGTACTTGCCTGCAGTATGCCTGGTTTTAGCCAGTGCTGTCGAGTCTCTTGCTTTCACAAGCAATACATTATTTCATCCCTCCCTCTCCTAGATAGAGAAAACTCATCTTACTGCAGGAGCCAACGCTTTGTTCCTCCTGCTTGCTCATTCACACCAGAAGCCCACCAGAACGGTCACATCCAACCGTGTCTCATTTACTCTTATTGATGATGCCAGCTTCGTAGCAAGAGAAACAAAACAGCACATTGAATTCAGGACAGCTGAAAATCAGTTTTCCACTCCTTCACGAAAGGAAAAGAGTCAAGCAACAGCTATTGATATTTTCCAGCAGTAATATTTCACCAACATTGCTTATTTTCCTGTGCCACCTGTTGTACAGCCCAGATATTCAGGTACTGATAGATACGAGACGGGTACAGGCAGCAGCCCCATAAACTTGTGCCTACAATTTGTTACAACTTGGTGTGCTACCTAGAGCCATTTTCTTGACAGTAGTGTGTACTCACACATATTTTGTCCAGTCAAGCTGCCTTCAAGCTCTGCCCTGAACAAAAAGCTGTCAGGGGTTTAATGCACTGGCATGGCTTTGCCTACTGCAGACTGAATGATCGAACAGCACACAAACGAACTGATCGTCCCTGACTTTCATAAATCAGTGCACCAGAGGTGTTGTCTTAACAGGCAGCATGTAACCTGGTACCAATCTGCAGAAAATGGTCCCTTCCTTATGTTATACAACCCTGCCCTGGATGCTGAGGTCTAAAACATACGCACGCCCAAAGCTGCTGGGCAGCACAGCCAGTGACATGGACAACAAGTAAATAACAAAACAACACACAAGGCCTCTCCTGTGTGTACTTTTTTTGGGAGCTGCCCACTAACTATCAGCAAACATACTTTTAATTGCTTTTTTTCTTTTGTCACTCACTCAAAATGAAGAGATTGATCTCTATTGATCCAGGAAAAAGCTCGCTTTGTTTGCTCTTCCTTTCTGTTGCTTATCAGGGTTGTACCAAGAGCTTGACACACACAAAGACTGAAAAGTAAATTAAAGTAATGAGAGAGTGATGGCAAACTCACATCAATCTCATTCTCTACCAGACTCTGCTGCAAAAAAAAGGTGGTGGAGGCAATGGCTTCTAGTTATTTTCACAGTTGTACCAATGACTATTTCTATATGAATCTAATGCGTCAGTATTGATGCATAACAAACAGAGAGGTTCTCTCTATACACAGAAGAGCATCTAAACATCCTGTCTTTATTTCCCTCAGCAGTTTCCCATTATTTTGCTCTCTATCTCTGCTTTTCCCCAGCTGCTTATACAGATTACTTTGGCATCCTTATTCATGTTCTTCAAACGCACCACTAAGATCTAACCCCACCTCACTTTTGGGAGAGAAAAGCCCACCAGCATCCCAGTCATTAAAGTCCATCTCGCCACTTACTGCTCTCCTCCAAGGCTGCAGGAGTCCTGCTTTTACACCTAGGAGCGTTTTCTCTGCTCATGACTACAACACAGGAATAAGACTTGGAGACAAGCAGTGTTCCTCCAGCTGTCAATCATGCCACCAAACAGCCACCCACCAGACATCCTTCTCTTTCCATCAACATCAGAGCGTGAAGAAGACAGCTGTCAAAGCTGGTGGCATTCTGCCCCAAACCACCTCCCCCAGCCCTGCCAAGATGAGACTGCTGTGTGGGTCAGAGCTGCTTGCAGATAACCTGGAGCCATGTCAACATCCTACCCACATCCTCTTTGACTGAAGCTCCTGCCAACTTCACAGCCAAGCCTGCAGTTCCTATAGGCAATAATCGCCTGGGGATTCTCTCTCCTTGGTCCCTTGCCCTGGATGAAATCCCTTCAGCTAATGAGAGTCTCTTCTGGAGACTGTACCACCAGGTTTAGGAGCCTCCAGACCTTACTATCAGGTCTTGGATCCTACAACAGCATGTATTGTTGGTTTTCAATGCCTCTTACTCCTCTCATGCAGGGTTTTTTGTTTGCTTTTCTACGTCCTGGCTTCCAGACCTTTTTTCTACAGACACTAACAAAGCCACCTAAGCACTATTTTGATACAGCAACAGATCAACTCTTCAGCTCTATGAGAAAAGAAAGTGAAAACTCATCATGAACCCAACAGGCTGATGACAAGTGTTCTCTTTTCTGGCCAGTGAAATACTGAGTCTCCTCCAATAGTGATAAAGAAAAGAATAACTTTAAATTACACTTGTCGTCCTCGACTGCTGCAAAATGGGGATTCATTTACCTCTGAAATTCTGTTCTCTTGCTTGTGTAGGAGATGCGTGCCTGTGGAAAGCTGAGGCCAACATCATTAATCAGAGAAACCTATGAGATAGAAGCCAAAGAGAGACATCAACTGTTCTAACTCACCTATACATCACACAGGTGCCACTGCCTATACTATCTTTGGTCCATCAAAGAGTTTAACTTAGCAGAGCCGTCAATTCAGCTCTTCACAAAACCACTGGTTCCTCCTGGAAAACTTTGGCAGGACTTTTCCAAGAAGCAATGCAACTGCCACAGTAAATAGCTTTTAGGCTACTGTTCCTTGTCCCCTGTTCCTTGCTTCAAAAGGCTTTTACGTGAAACATTTGCTTCTTGAAATGAAATTCTCAATTTCTTTTGCATGAAAAATCTTTTGTCCTGAAATGATTCCAAGATAGACTTTTCCACTTCAGATGAAGAGAATACAGAGGTCTAGTGCTCCAGCAAACATAGGTTAAACATAGCTGCCAAGGCTTGGTGACCAAATAAAAAACATCACTTTTATTCTGACAGCAATAAAAAGCATCTTCAGAAAGAAGATGGTAGGTCCTGATATGCTAAGATTCAAGGTATGAAGATACTCCGGAAAGAAGCAAAAGACCACCTCAACTTAGATTTCCATTGGAGGAAGTCACGGGCAGCTCTAAAACAGGCTGGCAGAGGATGGCTCCTGGCTAGTAAGGATGGTGCAGGACCACACTACTCAGTTAACTGGTTCCTCACCTGTGCTGTTTTGGGATGAGGTGTTGAGTCGGCTGCAGCAGCTCTGCTGGCTGTGGAGATTTGCCACACAGGACAGATTCTCCCCAGGACCCATCAGAAGGGCCATTTTGAAATTAGCCGCCCGCAGTTTTCTACTCAGTATGCATTTCTTCTTCCAGATTTTTCTATAGCTCTGTAATAGGACTGATTACAAGTATCATTTCTCTAAGCATACTCATTTGATGACTTCTCAAATAAAATGACAGTGAAGATTACTTGCAGGCAAGAGACTGACTACAAGTATGTATTATTCTTGCTCTGTGTATCAGTTGTCATGACAATCAGTGAGGACACTGGCTTAAAGTCCAATTCATACACTGCATAAAATTCATCAGCACCTACACATACACTAAGGAAGACAATTTTAGAAATTATAGATTCTAGTTGTTCTCTCTCAGACATCTCTGGAGACCTTGTTTTTAGAAGGTGCTGAGGAACCCCCGTTTTCTATTCCTTAACTCACTACCAGCCTCTGAGGGCTTTTTTTTTTTTTTCCAGGCCATTATTTCTAAGAAAAAAAATTGCCATTAATGTATGTAATGGATTCTGGTTTGGGTCACTAAGCTTTCATGTGGAAAATATTTTTTCTACTTATCTCTAGAAAAAAAAACATTTTTCCCTGTACAGAACTTTGCAATGGTCCTTTCTGAGAGAGAGGCAGCATGAACTCTGGCACTACAGGAGGCAAGGTTGTCTAGCACTTACAGCAGTGGGAGGTCGGAGACCTGAGTTCTGTTTCTGGCTCTCCCACTCACTCTCTGCATGACATTTAGCAGGTCAATTAACTTCCCTGTAAACTCTCTTTTCCTACATGTGAAATGGGTGTACTGGGCTGCGTTCTTCTTTCTGCACCCTGTTTATGTCAGAAGGATATTGACTGAAAAGCACTGCCCAAGTGTTTCAGAATGCTGGGATGGAAGGGACACTTTGCAGCCAGCAGCTCCACTAACACCAGCAATATGCAATTCTGAAATCCATTTATTTGCACTGATTTAGTGCCAAAATATCAAGAAGTCTAAATTTAAAGGAGCACTTTTTCTTTTCTGAAAACACTTATGGAGTATTTCCCACCCAGATGCTGATTTCATTTGCTTTTATATCTCCAAATGTCTACTGGCACTATTGTTCTGGAATAAATATAAGCAAATCTAAACTATTTGTACCCCTGCCCATTAGTCTCTACTGATTAGCATCTTTGTGCATGTGGATTTGTGCCTCTACTGACTTCTTCCCAATTGTGGCAACAACATTTTGCAGTTTAACCCTTTGTTTCTAATAGCATCACAGTCAAGCATGACAGCTGTAAGGAACAGCATTACACTTTGCTCGCATCTGTAATTGTACCATACTGTAGAACGGATTCTGTAAGAGGAAAACTGATTTGGTATGTGTCTGTGATGAGTGAGGAGCAGCCAATACAGAGTTAATGCACTGCTAAAGATTTTACCAGATAAAACAGTTATTCAGCCACCTCCATGTCCCCTGCCATAAAATTTTAATAAACCCAGTCTTAGGGGAAGGAAGGAAAGATGTGGACAGTGCTCAATTATTTACAGCCATTGTTGTGCATGACAAAGAAGTCCCTCTAATGTCAGTAAGTGATATTCTTCCATTGATTTCATTCTCGGTACATCTAGGTGAGAATCAAGTTTGGGAAGAAAAAAAATAAATAAATAAAACAAACAACAAGAAAATGAACAGGGATGCAAAGGGCAAGCCAGAAAAGACAGATTTGGAGGCAGAAATGATAGAGTTTGCATGTATGAAAGATATTGATCAATTCGACACACCACTGACAGATACTCAAATTAGCTGTCATAATTCCAATGATGCAGAGGGACACACAGACTTATGCTCCATTAAACACAACCTACATCCAGAGCAGTCAGATGAGATTTGAGAGACGGAACTCTGAAGTCCCACAGGAGATACCTGCAGTTGATTTATATTCCTGATTTCCCATTCCCTTACCAACTGCACAATCAGTTCCTGGAGGCGGGCAGAGAATAATTTCAGCAGCTAAACTGTGATTCATTCATCCAATTAAGGAGTCCTAGGATGGGTCCTGAGAAATCCTTCAGCTTCCTCCAATCTTCCTGGGACATGATTTAATTCAGCCCTAACAATGTGGCTGAACTCAGGGCTCAGTTAATGGCAGGAGAGTCTAAGAACATAAAGCCGCGTAAGTTTTCATACATCAATGTTCATACATTTTAGATCTTTTAAATTCAAAACTAGGACAACTCTCTGGCTGTACATGAGAATCAGGTTTATTCCAAAATTCACAGTATAAAGAGCATCACTGAAAAACAGTAATTAAAGTGGCAACCACTGCCTAGAAGCTATCACCATACAAAAATCACCTCCATGTTTCAGCCTGAAGCTTCTGTCAGGGTCAAAGCCAGGTTGTTTGATTCCGAGTTTGTTGGCAACTATTTCATGCTGGCTGCTGTGATGTTCCCCTGTGGATGGTGTATGGCTTCACGAACAAATCACAAAAATCTAATTTCCAAAGTGTTCCACTTAAGTCTTTCCCCTAGCACTGGTGCAAGGAAGCACTTACTCCTCATTACTAACCCTGTGTGTGGCGTGTGGCATGAAATCACCTTGAAATATTTCACTGACTGGCTTTCATCTTGCTAACAGTGTGGGGTGGGGCACAAAACTGGGGTATAAATAAACCAGGATATAAATCATCATAAACCAGGCATTAAATCGGTATATAAATCAAAAATTATAGAAGTCAGAGATGGAAAAGACCCATTAGATCACCCTGTTTGTTCTTTCTTGTGTTCTCACCCTAAGAATGTGCAAGGCATCATTCTTGATTAGCCAAGAGACATAGAAGAACGCCCATCTCTCCCCCTCTGTCTCTCTCAAGAGGGAAAGAAGGGAAACAGAGCTCACTGCATGCATATTAATAAAGCTGTATTTTGACTGGCTGAATGACTGGAAATGATTAGAGATGGTATGTGTTACCTGTCAACATCTCCACATTGCAACAAGCAAAATGTCTCTAATGTTCCTCTGCAAAAGTCACAAGGCTGGATGGGGTTTTCTCCCAACTTCCTTGCATTCAGAACAGCTCCTTAAGTACCCTACAACTCTTTTCTATGACAGAGGTAAAAACATGCCTTCATTTTTCCAACATAACAACAGGAGGCAACATAAAACACCATGTAAGTCAAGGTGAATTCAAGTGTCTGCATGTACAAATACAACAAAACCAAACAAAAAAATATCAAAACACTTTGAAAGCTGCAGTATCAAACATACCCAAGCTAGCAAATGAAAAATGTGACCCCTTCAAAAGGGGCAGTGTGAAAGCTGGGAACCCATGCAATGCTGTAATTAAGAGTGGTAGGTGCTGAGATCAGTCGGCTGACTTACAGCTCCTGCTCCCTCACTCACAAGTGCATTTCTCTATGCTTACCCCTGAAGTCCTTGGTGACAAGAGGCCAATTCATTTAAGAAATCTTTTTAGATGCAGTCTCTAACCATGCTCTCATTTTCTCTGATCCCAGCATGAGTTGGGGTGATCGTCTGAAGTCTGATTTATAGGCTGTGGGACACTCATAGCTGCCAAATACTGTAAAAAACAAGTCTCAGTCATCTCCAGTTGGACACCAAAAAGCAGTTAATTTCAATTCTCAAGTCTAAAATGGAAGTTACAGCTCACCTCAAAAGGTAATTGTGAATACTTTTTTTTTTTTAAACTATACCTTCCATAATTCATTACAAGTGTCACAAAGTTCATGAAATAGTTAAATATTCTGTCTGTAGAGCTGCATTTTGCAATAAAACGGTCAGCAAAAAATATATTAAGCACTGAAAAGCTCAAATACTGAAGTGGTCATTGAACAAGAACAGAATACCCAAACGAATGGAACAAGGCAGTGGTCCTGTAGAAAACTTTATGTTTTTTAATAAGACTTGATAATAAGCGTGCTCAAAGACAAATTAAGGCCATGTTTTCAGCTTGTACTCTGTCATCTTCTGACTTAACGTGTTTGTATTTGCAGCCTTAAAGAGGCTCATATGATTTTGTGACCTGTACATTCTTAACAGATGCAATAGCAGGAGTTCTAGCATGAGGTTTCTAACAAACTCAGCAGAATGAGACTTCTGAGCACATCAGAGTCCCCTGTTACGTGAGCTGATGTAGGAACTAACAGGAGTAAACTGGAGAGGTACCAGAGGACTGGAGGCTTGCCAATGTGACTCCCACCCACAAAAAGGGTGGTAAGGAGGATCCAGGGAACTACAGGCCTGTCAGCCTGACTTCAGTGCCAGGAAAGGTTATGGAGCAGATCATAGTGAGGGAGACCACAAGGCAAATGTAGGATACCTGGGGAATCAGGCCCAGCCAGCATGGGTTCATGAGGGGCAGGTCCTGTTTGACCAATCTGATCTCCTTCTGCAATCGAGTGACCCACATGGCGGATGAGGGAAAGGCTGTTGATGCAGTTACCCAGACTTCAACAAGGCCTTTGGCACTGTCTCCCACAGCACTCTCCTGGAGAAGCTGGCAGCCCATGGCTAGGACAGGTACACTCTTTGCTGGGTGAAGTACTGGCTGGAGGGCTTGGTGGTGAATTGAGCAGGCTCTTGTGCACTTTGCATAATGCTCCAGAGAATCTCCTTCCCTGCTCATTTCCTATCCCCACTGTCGCCCGTTTTTGCATCTCCCCTTCTACCATCCCAGCCCTTATCCTGGTCTCCATATCCAATAATCCTTCGTCTCACCTGTCCTACCTCATCAGTCCAGATGAAATTTTTCTCCTTTCCTTGTCTTAATCTTCTCCCTCCTCAACCTATCTATCTTTTCCTACTATTGCAACATAGGATGGGGAGTTATATAGACTCCTCCATACTCCTTCTCTGCTCTTCTCCCTCTAAGATAAAGGTAGCATGCAGATGGGAAAGCTATTTTCTGGTGTAGGTATTAAGGTCACTGCCATATTAGCAGAGCCTAAGATGAAATCTAGCAGAAGGCAGTAAAATCCGTTACAAATTTATAACAGTTTTCTTCAAAACAGTTTTTCATCAAAAGCTAAGACCATTTTTATATCTCAACTTGAAATAGCAAGATATGAAGAAAATCCTACAGCAGAGAGAGAAGGGGAAAAAAATGTTTGTCACTACCACCTGGTCAGTAGCTTTGAGAATGACGAATACTATGGAGATCTAACACCAGACCTCCAGGCACACAAACACCTGCTGCATGGCTAACTGGCTCTCCTGTCTGCTTATTAACTAACCTATTAAGGAGTGACATATCATCAGCCAAATGGCACTGACCAGCAGGATGGTGTCATACTTCAGGGTGTTCCTCCATCTGGGTGCAGGGGTAGCTAATTAAAAATGAAACATTTCCTTGGAGAGGAAGATAGGAATGGAAAGGGACCCAAGGGAGCATGGTTGAGAGTGTGGAAGAAAGCAGCAGGAGAAGCTGCCTATTTATTTCAAACACTACTTTCAGTAGTACTCAAGGAAAAAAAAAAAAGAAAAATTCTCTCGGGTCAGCACTTAATACAGATACAAAAATGAAATATTTACTGTTGTTTATAAAATCATCTGACAGGGTCAAGCCACGAGCCTACTGGTGTTACTAATGCATTGTCAAGCTACGATCTGAGATTGTGTGCATATCTCAGCATGTTGCTTCGCGGGCTTGAGAGGCCTGTAAATTTACAAGTGTAGACATTACTGTCTTCTCCAGAGCACTAATTGCTGCCTCTCCCATCTCCCAGTATCACAACCGACATCCACAACAGAAGATTCTTCCAGTCCCCCTGCCAGTAGTTTTACTGGTGGTAAGGAGATAACTGAGCGCTTTCCAGGTCTAAATGAAGAAGCCTAGTAATAATGAATGCCTTATTCTCCTAGAGACTGCAAAGTTTGAACCATTAAGGCTGATAAAACCCACTTAGGCTTAGCATAAAAGAAGCTATATAAATTAAAATGCTACCACTCTTACATCCTGTAGAAATCCTTCATTTCCTCCAATACATGCTCTTCTCCGAATGTGCCAGGCTATTACTTTTGAATTTACAATTCATTTTTTATGCAAATGGCTTTCAGAACACCACAAACACAGGATTATTGCCATTTTCAGCAGAGAAGACAAATGTTATCATTTCAATTAACAGAGTTCATGGTTCTTCTTTTTCTGACAATGCATCTCCCCACATCAACGCTCTAAATTCAGAGCCCACATCCTGTGACCTCACAGCAGGAGTTCACACATTTGAGATTTGGTTGTCTCCAAAGCAGTTTGGTGACAGTTTCTAACTCAGCTGTACAGGAGGAGATGTTTCCATTGCAATTTCAGTCATGATCTGCCCTGATGGAACACATTCCTTTTTCCTGGACACAAAATAGCTGCTTGCCCAGTAGCATGGAGCACAGGTCTAGGTGGCACAAACAGAAGTCCCAGCTCTTGTGTGGCCAATTGTAATTCAAAGTAAAAATTCAGGTTTGTGATAGGTGAGAAGGAAAGAAAAATAAGAGGCTAGAAGACATCTGTCTATCTTGTATGATTGACTCCATGAGTCAGCAAAATAAGCTTTTGGAGAGAAGGAAGGAATTTCATGTCCCTTCTGGAAATGTTCATGTGATGCAGTGCAAGCTACAGGGAGCTCTGCCATACAAAGGCTCTGAGCATCATGCAGCATTTCTCTGTTTCAGCTACCAATGCAGGAGAAAGAAGACACAGAAGTTTGGCTTGTTCTCAGAGAAAAGGGTCTCATTCTTTAAGAACACGCATCATTGCTTGTTTGCAGTAATTTCTTTGCCTGTCTTAGTTAAGAGAGTCCTAGAAAAGCCCCTTTTCCCTGCTTCATCTGACAAGACATCAGTGAGGAAGACTGGAGTGACCCACAAGCAACAGCCCCATGTGGCTCAGGACAGTTCTGAGACCAGAGGAGGTTAACCCACAATCCTGTGGTACCTGCTTCCTGCACAACTCTTCTTGCTGAAATTGGTCTCACAGAATGGATGCACAGAAGTCCCACAGCAAATACAAGTATGTTCATAGGCACAAGTGAGTGAGAAAGCATAAGGTCTAAACAAAGAACCTGGAGGCAAAAATAAAAACATCATACTAGACTGGATCTAAGGAAGTATGAAAAAAACCTATTTCCTCTTATCTTTACCTTCCCATCTGACTTAAGCATGTTTATTTTCCAAACTATGTGTATATTTTCCAAACTATGGCTAGCCTTCTTCACAGAACAGTTGGTCCTTAGACTGTTGCAGAAGAACACTGTAGAGCACAGGTTGTCTAAAGCCTATAAGCAAAAAAAAAAAAAAAAAAAAAAAAAACCAACAAAACAAAACATGGCCTTCCTACACTCTGATAGTATGAAACAGCATCACTCATTGGCGTCTGGTTTTACTCCAAGGAACAAACCGGATTGGACTTTGGGTGCCTTACACCTCCCTCCCTCCCTCACAGTGGCCTTAGAGAACAGATGCCTGGAGATGCAGATTCCTGGAGGATATCAGACTGAATATAACACATATTGAAAACTGTAGCACAAACAGTAACAAAGCAAACAATCTTTTACTTTCTTTTATAAAATATGCCAGGCAATGACTTCCTGAAGTTTTCAAATAAGATTAAAAAAAACATTTCCTGTCCAAAGCTTCCTGGTTGGACGCTTATTCCATGATGTGAAAATGCCTCACACCATTTCCAATGCCTGTGCTATACTCCATGAACTCTATAAACCCCTGCCATGACCATTTTTCCCATGTTTCATGAGCACGTTTATAGCACAGAGTAAACCTATGGGAACAAAACAAAACATATGGAATTAAATACAATAAATATAGCACTGTTCTGATTTTTAAATTTTTGTTCAAGTGACACATACCTCCATTTCTAAAAGGATCATTGGTGCTGGTAGAGGGTTTCAGAAGCCAGAGCAGTGGACTATATTTCTGTACATAAGGAGGGGGTCAAAATGTGATTCTACGACTGACACAGTCATAGAATGGCTTGGGTTAGAAGGAACCTTAAAGCCCATCCAGTTCTAATCCCCTGTCATGGGCCAGGTTGCCACCCACTAGGCCATGCAACCCAGCCTCTAAAATCTCCAAGGATGCAGCATTCACAACTTCTCTGGGCAACCTGAGAAGTCACACCATTACACTGGCAGCTTCCATGTAGTGACAGTTATTCATGCTCAAAGTTGTTGGATGCAGCATTCTTTCCCTTCTCCCTTCCCTTCTCAGCTTGTATAGACATTTGTTTTGTCTAATTAGATGAACATTATCTCCTGACAGTAGCAAGTTGGCAATACTACAATCATTATTCCCTACGTCCCTATTTAACCAGAGACAGTTGAGAAGGAGTGATTGCAGGGAAGTGAAGTCCTATTTCCCCAGCTCACGATGCCATAGGCAATCAATTTGGAGCAAAGGTTCCATCTTGAAAATGTCAAATAGAATGAAAAAAGACAAAATCAAAAGTGATAAAGTTAGGTCCAGCCATTCCTTCAGGTCTAGATTCTTTTCTGAGTTTTTCTAGCACAGCTGACAGCATAGCTATAGGAAAAACTGCTTTCTGTACCAGTGGGTGCCATGGGGTCCTTGGCCTCAAACCAATTACCCATCTCCCACTCCTGCAACACAAGAGAAACTGCTAGAGCACCAGTCCTGTCTGGTCAGCCTGAAAAAAGTAGTCTGCTGAGCATGGCTGGAGTCCTCTCTCTTCTGCACCCCAACCAAGTATGCAAGTATGTCAACAGAATTCCTTCCCAGGCCCATTCTTTGCTTCTCTTGCACCAGGGAAGGAAAACAACCAGTACTGAAATACAGATATATCAAAGGACAGCAGAAGCTTCTGCCTGGAAGTGGTATTTTCTTTAGAAGTATGAACAAACACTCCACTTTCACCTTTCCAGTTCCCCTGAAATTTTCCAGATGCAGTTTAATCGCAGTGTCTCATCAGGATACAGAGTTTTTCCTTTCTCCCATTTTATGTTACAGATCTGAGAAATTACCCATATGGAGAACATGAGAAACAACAGGTCTGTTCCTTTATTGCCTGTACACTGAGGGAAAGAGAAATTATGAATAGGGAATTGTTCAGAGGAAAATAATTGTCATGCTGACTTAGAAAGTTTATGCTGCCTCAGGAAGAGCAGTGGGGAGCTGAATTAACTGTGCCCTGGATGAAACTAGTCCAGAGGTATAGAACTGTGTCAGCTGCTAAGGAAGGGACTAAGATTACAGGGACTTTCTGAAAGTGCTTAATGATGTAGGGGTGGCTGCTCAATCACAAAGCTTTTCTAAAGGGAGAACATCCCATGGCCTAAATGTTATTTGAAAGAAATTGCTATTGGCCTCATCTTTTGAAAGATATTGTAGAGGAAAAAAAATTGCAAGCTGTACATACAATTTGAATGCAAAATGGGCTCCAGATCCTTCACTGGCTTACTCCATATATCATATACTCAGCAATGTACTAAACCACCCTGGAGAAGAAAGCTTCAAGGTACTTTTCCTTCCACGTCTTTCCAAAGCATGGATCTGGCTATCTACATCTACCTGCATTTATCTGACTCATGAATCAGCACGAAAATCTGGGTCAGAAATACACACACACACCCAGGCACTTGGCGAAATCTCCTTAGGAAAGAAACAAACAGCCTCATCCTGAAAGAGCTTCAGATCACATCAGATATGTTAAAGTGCAAGCACTGCATATAGGCTGCCACTTTGGAGACTGCCAAATGTACTCCTGAAAGCTTCAGTCAGCTGCCAACACCGTGCTCAGGAACTTGCTGATCCCATCAAGGGGCACACACACTGAAGGACTAACATTGCCAGACATTTAGTAATTACATTTAAGTTGTGGAAAAACATTCAAAGAGCATGAGGATAACCCATTGCGAGACACTGCAGAAATAAAGATCAACTTCAAGACAATAATTCCTATAGTAATTAGTGAGATTCCCAGAGGATAATCACAGAAGAGTCATCACTGCTCACAGCAGTGGCAAAAGCACACATACATAGCCAGAAGCATAAACCACAGCCTCTTCGTACTGCAACTTAACAGAAGATGCCTTTTCTGAGGGGGCAGGAGGGAGTAGGGTGTTTGTTTTCTGCACACACAGACTAACAGTGCTAACATAAAACTGACACCAGTGGAGATGGCATAGAAGCAGACAACCTGAAAGGTACTGAACAACCCGATCTTCTAAATTTAGGGACAAACAAGTGCCACACTGTGCAAGGCTGGCCTCTTACAACCTTCTGAGATGGATGGAGAGGCAGGAATTCAGTAATCCTTTTCTTCATCACATCAAAATAAAAGTTTATCCATAGAATCAAAATTATAATAATAATAAAGGATCCCAGTAGGTCCCTCCGGAACTACTTTAATGCTTTATCAAATATTGCAGTGGGTGTACAAGAACTAACAAAAACCAGGTTTGATCTTACCAATTCAAGGAGTGAATGATATCGTAACAGCTTCTCCTTCCCAAAGCTTAAAAGCATCCTCCAGAGAAATAGCTCAATAAGGCAGGAGTGAAACAGGTACTGAAAGCCCTGGAAACACCAGAGTTCCAACATATTTCTCAGACAGTTTGGACTTGCTGCTTACAATTACCTTCTGAGATTACGCATCAATATCAGCATTCTTTAACTTCCATCATTTCCAAAGGGCTGTTTACTACTTGCACTGAGGCAGAGGAACTCTGGACATTCATCAGTAACCATGACTGCATAGTAACAAAAGGAAGTTGCAGTGCTATCCTTTCTTGCAAAAATCCTACCTGTTCTATTTGGTTTGCAAAAGCCATTTTCCAACTCCAAGATGAGGAAAAAAGCTTTAAAGCCCTCCATACAACTCAAGGCAGTTCCATCTCTGTCGGATTTTGTTGCTTAAGCAAATGTTACAAGTTGATGACCACCAGGTACTGTTATCACTAAAGGCTAAAAGCTCCTTCCCTGTTCCTTTGAGGGTGCAGCATCTCTTTCTACATCTTCAGAAGAGAGTGATGCCACACTTATCAGGAGCTGCAGGCAGGAGGACATATTCTACAGTAAAAGCCAGCAATGAATTCTGCTGGAAGCAGGAAACTCAGCAGCAGCATGAAATGCAGGAAGACATACTTACAAACTGAACATTCTACTAAATTAAAAAAAATAGGGCATTGATCTTGTTATACATTTTCATATTTAACTACATATTAATCTCTGCGTATAAACATCTCTTCCCACCACCAATTCTTTATGCCTCAGCAGAATTTCTATTCAGCAGCAGAAATAGCCATGTAGGTCTTAAGTACAAATTGATCCATCTGCTATAAAGACTAACTGCATGTGAGAACACAAGTCTAAGCGAGCTGCCTGTCAATTTCCCCATTCTCGTTTCTTAGCAAGCACCTCCCTCAGTCCGTACGTGAGGAAAATGGAGAAGGAAGCCAGCAACACTTACGCAAGGCGTGCCACTCATCCTGGCGGATTGTCTTGGTGATGTTGTAGGTGAGGTTCTTGGGAATGGTCGCTGAGGAGTAGTGGTACTTGATGTATGAGCACCGCTCAATTGCTCCTGGAAAGGGAAAAATACAGAAGGGAAATTGATGTTACACGAATGCAATATGTTCTCCCAGCTGTAGATTAGATGGACCTGACAAGCAAAAGTAAAGACTGAGAGAAAATCAGTCCCTGCCATCAATCCAGTGTGGCAGCCAGTACTACCTTTGGCATATGACAGGCAAAAGCAATCTGTAGGAAAAGCTCACATGCAAAATTAAGATACAACAAAGGCTACACAGCAGCTGTCAGAGCTGTGCTTTCACCACTGGCTAGAACGTGGCAAGTCACTCCTTCTTTCCTTTCTTTTCCCAGAGCCACGAGCTAGCAATACGTGGGCCAGCATTTACCACAGAGAAATCAGAAATTCCCATTGTAGCTTATCTTGCAATAACACTTCTGTGGGCAGGCTTCAGGAGATGTGCAAAGCAAACAGCTTTCATCTTATCTTCAGTAATAAAATCACCACGAGAAAAATATGTATTTATAGAAAACAATTTTTCAGTCTACATTCACCCCACAGCCAAGAAGCAAGACGAGCAGAAGCAAGTATCACTGGCTATGGCAGTGACTGGAAGGTACCCAGCCACTTTCACAGCAGACTCAAATAGAATTTATAAGCACCTCTGGATAATAGGCTTCAAATGGCAACACAAATGGCTGGAACAGGCAACATTGTTGCCCTTAGAATCATGGAATTGCTCAGGTTGGAAAAGACCTTGAAGATTGAATCCAACAACAACTTCACCATACTACCCTAACTCTAACATCCCTCTGCTAAATCATGTCCCTGAGCACCACATCCAAATGGTTTTTAAATGCATACAGGGATGGTGACTCAACCAGCTCCCTAGGGAGCCTATTCCAGTGCTTAACAACCCTTCCTGTAAAGAAGTTTTTCCTGATATCCAACCTAAACTTACCCTGGTGCAACTTATAGGATTTCATCTGCATTCTATGGAAAAAACCAACCACGTGCTTCTTCTGCTTGACTTCTGGTCACAAACTCATATTTTCCTTTTATAGCCAATTTTCTTCCTCTACAATCATCACACCTCCAGGCCATCCTCTTCTGGCAGCTCTCTGCACAGTGTCCTCAGAGGAATGGGCCTGGCATAGCCCAATGCTTTTTGTGAACTATAGCCTCACCAACTTCCACATCTGATTGGAAGTCTGTGACAGCGCAATCATTCTTGCACTGGTGAAAAAGTAGTAAAGTTTCCTGCATCCCTCTTGCCAGTACCCTTAACTAACACCGTCTTCATTAGACCCTCTTACTGAGCATTCAGATTTAAACCTCATGAAAATCATTTTTCCATTAATATTACGGTATTTTGGAACAGCCCTCTAATAATTAAAAAGGCATCTTGAATGCAGTTGTCCACACTGTTTGCTATTAGCTACCACTGTTTAGAGGAGCAACTGCTCTGGAATTGCAGTTATGTTTTAAAAATGCATTAAGACATGCACTCAGTAGAATTAAATGAAGCAATGATTTATGTAAATGAGAGAATGACATACCAAGAAGCATGCAGACAACACTAACTGGCAACAAAACTAAAAAGGCAGAGGCATTAGCCTTACGTATAGCTCCAAAGGGTTAACCATGTTTTTACGCCTCTAGAAATACAGGTTTCTGCTTTGGGTTGTAAAATATTACTTGGGACAGATTTTGACCATACACCATGAATTCACAGCATGAATAAAAAAAACCCCATGCAACAAAATTATTAGTTACCACTGAGTAGATTAAGCATCCTCCCAAGTTACTGCAATGCAGACATTGGAGGTCCTCTCTGTTTGCTTCTTTTAAGCATTCCTCACATTCTGCCTTTGACAGCAATTAGATCAGACAAAGCCAAATATTATAGGGGAAAAAGGCAAAATATTTACGTATGTATCCACCCGCCCTGACAGCGTGATGGGCTTCTGTGTGAATCTGCACCATCTGGGCACCAAATGTACGCCCAGAATTAAAGTTTCAAACCAAGAATAGTATTTGGGGAAAAAAAAAAAAAAAAAAAGAAATCTAGTGTGGAAAGAGCTCTGAATTAAAATAAAGCCTGAAATTGCAACCTTGTCTTCACACGGGTTTTTCTCTTCACTTCTGCTTACCTGCTCTCATGGATCAGAAGCATTGGCAAGAAAGTGGAAAAACATTTATTTGTCAGGAAATAATCTTTACATTACCAGATACCTGCCTAGAAAAAGATTGATATAGCTAGCTGACAAGAACACAGAGCCAAGACTCAAATTTAAAGCAAACAGAAGGAAGAGTCTGTAAAAGATTCTATTCCATTTGCTGTAATTTCTTTAAATAATCATCCAGTTTCTAGCAAAGTTAACCAAACATCTCATTTTTACTGCAAATACTTTTAGTAGTAATGCACAGAACTTTTCACTGATTTATATTACCACAGCCTAAAGTACAAAAGATTATGGTCTGAATTCAGATTATCACTTGACCATACGTATAATTTTAGACTTATGCTTACATTCCCATGACTTTAATGAGTCTAAAGTATACATTTAGAGACCTCCAGGATCTAAGAGTTGATTGCAGTGGCAGTGATACAATGGTATCCAAAGTACACTCAACTGTGAGCAGTAAACTCCATGATGATCTCCGTTCCAGCCACACCATACTTGCTCGCTCTTCCTACATCTAAATAAAAATCTGACTACTAGCCAGTTAACATCCTGATTCCAACCAAGAGTTTGAAGGGACCAGGAGGGAGAAGTGCTCTTTGCAGATGATGAGGCTGGTCACTGAGTGCCCTGAGGGCTGATCAGAGCACGGAATGATTCCCCACATCTGTTGTACTGAAGGAAACAGACCCTTAGGTCAGGCAGACAGGGATGCTGCTCCTAGATTTTTCACCCTTCTCTGAAGCATTAAGCATGGATTCATTGCTGGAATAAGTCTAACCAATTTCTTGTTACAGAGTCTAACACATTTCTTGTTCATCCTAATCCAAGGTTTTGGGCTCAATAAGTCTACAATACAACAGAGGTCAGCCCACATGAAAGGAATCAGCAGGAAGTGTGCAGAGTAAACTGTTGTACTACCCTTATGAGGATGGATGCTCAGGGAGGAATCTGCAGTTGTAACTCTGTGGTTGGCATCCATCTGCTCCAGCAAAGTTCAGGTGCCAAGTGAAATTGAGCTGAGGGAACTAGAGGTACCTTTACCTAGAGCAGCTTTGCAATGCCACTAAGCGTAGTGGCACTGCACATGCTGCTTCTCTCTTACTGATCAAAGTATCAGCTTGATTCCCATCATATCTATCTATTGAGCTATGTTCCATGCTATCGCCTAAGTGTATGAATTTCCTCTTCTCTATTACAAAGAAAATCCTTGAAGTGTGCTATAGCAGGAACATCAACTGAAAATATTGTGCAATTCCTTTCTGTGCTGCTCACAGAACTATCCCAATGCTCTTGATGTGAGCTCAGCTGCTGGCAAAACTCTGCTCATTGCTGTGTGAGAGCAGTAAATGCTACCTTTGCAGAGGACCCAAACTGCCAGCAATGCAGGAGTGACTGAACTCTTCTCCCACTCAAAGCCAAACAGGATTGAAATCTATTATAAAGGGAGCTCATGCTGCTGGTATCCATACCATACTGGTAAGTAAATGATTTTTCTCCAGAACTTTCCATCACCAGCTTCTTTAAGATTCTTTCAGCACTGCTCCGAGAAAAGCAGAGATGAAAACTCAGAATGCCACCCAGGCATTGGTCACATCAATCCTAAAACTTTGTACCTCAGAAGTGCACAGAAGAATTTTCCCCATGAGGCCAGCTTAACTTTTGCAAAGGTGGTTGTCAAGCTTCAGGAATTATACCATCACTGTGCCCATATGGTTTCACCTTCTGCATGACAAGGATCAGCTCCTCTGAGAGCTTTAGTAGTCCTTTAGCTGGTCCTTCACAAAACTGGTAACCTGCAGGAGCAGTTACTGTGTTCTGTGTTCTTAAAATCACTTCAGATTCAGCCCAAGGTGGAATATCTAAGTTACTTTCATAGGTTATCTGACTAAACTCCCCTCTTGTAAGTCAGAATTACAAGGTTTCCCATTTCCCCCTTCCTCCCTCCCAACTTTCAAGGAGGCAGACTGTGGAACTGTCCTTAAGCTTTAGGTACAGAGCCACCCAACGCCTTGTCAGCAAGTCACATTTGGTAAGTGAAGGGCTCACAGCTACGGAGCATTTCTAACACACTAAGTCTCTTTGCAGCAACTGTAGGGTAAGAATTATCAGGAACCACAGGTAGATGCAAGGAGCCAGCAGCTTATTTACTCTGGATGAACAACATCATTCCAAGCTCCACAACAAGCCAGCACTGACCTGGCAGGCACCTTGGTTTCTGTAGTAAGCAAATACCCAAAACCTAGCGATACCCACTCTTCTCCTGTAATATACACGCTGATTTCTAAGAAGGGTTCAGCTGTAAAGCTAGCGTTTGTTTATTATGTTTCCTGCCAGGGCTTTTGATATCATGAGCTTCACTGAAAAGGCTGACGTGGATGTTCTGAGCCTTTGCTACCTCCGGGCAGCTTTTCCTTCTGTTTTGTAGATACCTCTCTACAAACTATTCAGAGCAAGTAATTTATTCCACAAAATTCACCTTTTGTGCTGGATCTAATTTTTTACATATCTGTTTGACAATTACTACACAAAGATTTTCTACTAAAAAGAATCTTAGCCTCTGGCTTGTGAGCTGCATTCACTGCATGTATCTGCTATTCATTACGAGAAACTGCCTTCTCTATGAGAAATTGCCTTAATTCCATGTTTTGGTTGCTATTCCTCATTGGGCAAGTATAACTATACCAAGCAAATGGAGGATGCAGTTCGGTCATTTAGCCTCTAGTTGTTTCACATTGTCTTCAGAAAATCTGCTGATTTCGAACAGAAACTGTTTGCAATTTTTTTCTTAGCATAACATTTCAGGAAGGTTCCCAGGGGCTGCAGTCATCACCAGGGTTAGATCAGGCTGTGTAAAGCAACTGCATCTGGCATTTACATCTGTTAAGACTTGATATCAAAAGTCTTGTCTCTGTTGGAAAAGTTGATTTTTAAGTTGTGCTAGAATTTTATGTCACCTCCAAGTCAGTCCTGGCTATTTAGGTTGGTGCAGTTTAAGAAACGGTTGCCCTTGGCTGCATGTCCTGCCCTCAGTCTCTTAAATCATTTTGTATGAATCACCAGAGCTCATCTGCAGGCACACTTAATATAGGCAAGGTTGTCGCAGTTTCAGCATGCATTAACTGGTCAAACTGATGCCTGGAGGAAGCCAGGAGGAGAAATAAGCTCTACCTTGACCATCCGCAAGGAGAAAATTGCAAATCAGATATGCTGAGCAGTTAATGAACTCATGATGAGTAACACTGTATTCTTAATGAAGGCAGAGACTTCATTAGAAGATATTACAACACACTTAACAGGATTACTTCATTACCTCCGGAGTAATACTAACCTAGAAAGTATTGGTTAGGTGTTTGTGCCCATCTATATTCATATTAATGCCAAAAAAGTGGGAACATCATTCATTCGCATGAATTATAGAATACTGAATGTCAGAAGAGTCCTCTAGGTGTCAACTGGCCCAATCCACTGCTCAAAGAAGAAACAACTTCAAAGTTAAAATCAAATTCAAAGATATCTCAGGTTGCTCAGAACCTCATCCAGCCAAGTTTTAACACCCCCAAGGAAGAAACCTCTTTAAACAAACCCTTCCGACAACTGACCAGCACCATTATGATTTTTTTCCTAATACATAATCAGAATTTCCCTCGACTCCACATGCATATCTTGAATATTAGAATACCTAAGGGTAAAGTTCTAAAAATGTAGGAAGAATATGCAAATAACAGCACCTTAATCAACATGCCTGATGAATATTCATCAACTCATATTCATAAATAGAAGCCAATGTTCTAATTAACGGTGCTCAAGATAGGTTTTCAGCTGCAGTATGGGCTAAAGTTTCAGAACAGGAGATCATAACTTGTTTGGGATGGCTCCAGCATCAGCCTGAACTCAGCTCACTGCCAGAAGGACTTGTTGCTGCTACTACAACTTCTGGCACTGACTGCTGGTTGCTGTGGGCATTGAGGAAATTGGGCTGACGCCTCCCTTTGGTTGAAAGGTTTTGTTTGTTTATAAGACTAAGCTGCTGGCTCCTAGCTGGTACCTCTCTACAAGTAGGTGGATGTGCACTATCAGCTTCCGTCCACCAGTTACAGGTTCATTTAAAGTTCAGGAGAGAGATGCACCACAGTCACTTGCCCCACTCACTGACCCAAGTGCCACATCTTGAGGTAGACAAATAATCTGTAGTAAAACTTTGCATGTATCAGCAGTGTTCTTTTGAAAATGACTTCCTAGACCATCTCTTGTCACCACTCTTTTCTTCAGAACACAATACACTGCAGGATCATGCCAACTGGCTTCTTCACAAACAAAGCTGAATTGGAAGACGAGTTAATGGGAATTCAGCTACTGAGACAAGCATTCAATCGTGGCACAGCAGTAGCACAGCAAGAGACACAGGTCTGCAGGCAAGTTGCGTGGAGCTGCAACTCCTTCTCTCCCAGTGCAATGGAAGAAGTGCTGCGGCCATCAGCAATTGCTCACACCAGCCACACTCACAGAGGTAGGCAAAAAAAGCCAGAGGCAGAGGGGTGAGATTGGCAAAACCAAGGTAAAAAAAAAAAAAATTGCTTTCAGATCAATTGAAAAATTTTGTTCAGCCGTAAAACTGAATTCATCTGTCATTTCTTTATTCTGTTTTTCTTTTCCAAGTGAATCCCTCTGCCATATGAGATTGTTTCACAAGTGGTTCGGCTTCCTTAGAAACACTTTGCTTAGGAGCTTATTATCTACATGAAAGTAAATGCTTCACCAACAGAACTTACTGTAAGTGTACTTCACAAGCACAGTATGAATCTATCTTTCTTGTTAGTAAAATGGAGATAGCACACAAGACTGCCACTGACAAAGGGACATTTCATAGTGAAACCTCTACACTGTTACCTAAATTTGCTTTTTACATCTGAATGACTTCACTGATCAACAGACAACACAATGAAGGCAGAACTCCAGTGAAACACACTCAGAATAAAACAGTATCTTCCATTTTACCTGAAAGAAAAGCTCACTTGTGTTCACTGAGCTGTCAGTCCCTGAAAGGATGAGGCATTCATAAGATAAATAGTATTCTGTCCCATAAATGGCACATACCCAGCAAATGCATTACAAGAATGTATGGCTTAAAGATTTTCCTTAGGAATGTGATCAAAGGTTTCTTCAGAGTGGCAAACAGAACCTTCCTGCACTTTTTTCCTCCTATTTTTTCTTTTACAATTCATCTCACTTGATTTCCAGATAAAGGTCATCTCAGAACCTCCAGCTCAGTAAAACTTGTTAGATAGTGCCCAAGTGGCAATGCAGTCATATTAAAAAAAAAAAAAACAAAACACCAAACCACCACCACCAAAAAGTGAAATTATAGCAGAGAGCTTGATTGAAAGGGTCCTACGTACTGCATTATAACACTGCCCACACAGAAACAGGGCAGTAAAGGACAGTATGCCATTTCTATTCTTCCCAGATCATCTGGGCTGAAAATCTTCCACTACTTTCAGTAGTGACCCAATCTCTAAATATACAGGGGGGAAAAAAGTCAAATTCAAAGTGCGTGTGGATCTACATGAAGCTTGTGGATGCAAAAACTTTCACATACGGGCTGTATGGGGAACTGCATTCCTGGCAAGAGCTTCCATATATTTCAGAATGGAACACCTACATTGCTTTTTAACTTAAAATTCAATGTGGAAATACCTAAAATTCCTTTTCAACCACTGCATGAGTAAGGATAAGAGATGCAAACACATCTGCATGCACAGAGCAGACAGTAAAATTTTCAGAGCAGAAAAAGAGAATGTGCCTGAAAAGCTTTTTCCAGGCCCGTTCTCCACATGCTGCATGAATATCCCAGCAAATGGCAGCTTCCTGAAAGCATCCAGCTGGGGGAACATACATATTCCACCCTTGATAAGAAAAGAATCCAAGTATGAGACCATAAGCTGAATTTGCATTGGAAAATGATGAGCTCACATTTTCTCCACAGGGATCATGGAAACGGGGCTGGCAAGGAAGCTGGAGCAAGAGGATGGTTATGAAACACTTTATTTCAGCTATTAATAACAGTCTCCAAGCCATAGGGCATTCGAGAGCAAGAAGGCTTCTCCTTCCTTCTATTAATCTTTTTGTCCACCTATTTGCATTGGGTTGGCCACAGGGGAGAGGGAAGCAGAGCACAAATGAGAAGTTAAGGAGGTTAAAAGGGCTGAAAAATATTTGCTCCTACTCATTTGGAGGCAGAAATTAAATGATCAATAAAAAGTCACTGAGACAGCAATTACCAGTAAAAACGTGCTGATGACCCAATAGCTCACGGAATAAAGCATTATCTCAGCACTGCTGTCAATGCAAAGAAAAAGCACAGGCTTCTTTTGGAGTATCAAATGGAAAGCCACCATCGCTGGTTATGAAACTCTCACCCCATCAGTCACTTTATCAGCAGCAATAATAACTTCACTTTCAATGGCAGCAATAACAGCAGGTCTAGCACCTATAACCCAACCCCTTTGCCTGCTTTCTCTTTATTTAGACTGCATATGCTTCAGTATCTCAGGACTGATACTTTATGTGAATGCACATCTTCTGAGCCAGGTATACACTTCTATGAAGCTTTCACCAAACCAGCTATGAAATCTATTTCAACCTAACCTGGGAAGCAGGGTCCTAGATTGCCAAGATGAAAAGTATAGGTCCACTGACACCCTAACTCTGCTGAGGATTATTGATCACAGGCATCCTTAGACCTCACTGCATCTCTCTGTATCTTGGAAAGCTATTTTATATTCCACTCAGCAATGTAAACATACCTTTCCATACACATATACTCCTGTTTTCTTCCTGAAAAGGAAAGAGCAAAAGCCTTTCTTGGTGTCACCGCACTGTTAGTTTAAAGCTAGGTCCACAAATTGTCAAGCTGGAGAAAGCACTTAGCTTTCTTGTAGCAGCTGAAGTTCTTGTAGCATTTCAACTTCATGCTTAAACAGCAGAAATCACAATATGGCAGGGAATCATTCAGATGCTCTGTATCCTCTATTAAGGAACTGTCATATGCATTGGATCTTGGCTTATCTCCCAAAGGACCCACAAATAGGTACAGCCTCAGCCAGCACCTACCACAGCCTCTTACGATCACTGAATGAAAAAAAAAAAAAGCTAAACAACAACTCATGTAGATTTTGTTTATCAACTGAACTTGGAATGGAAATTTCACAGGTATGCAAGACTTTGGACATATTCCTTCTTTGATTAAAGGTGACTTTTTTAAATAAGCACATCCTTGTCTTGTGCTCTGAGACTCACTAGCCTTCTTTACGCTGCCCACCTAGAGATTTTCAAAAAATGCTATGGTAGTGTGGTTGGAAGAGAAATTTTCAAGACATAAGTTCAGACACCAAGACACATGCTGAAGTAACCATGCAGTTAATAAATATACATGCAGCGTGAACCTAATAGACCGTAGCATTCCCAAGAAGTGAGTACAGCTTCCTCTGTTAATTCATAAGGTGTTTTGCCCTGTAATCTCAAAAACTGAATCTCCAGCCTGATGGACAGAAGTTCCTAAATTGCCTATGAAATAAACTGTGAAGCTGCTTACTGGTAAATAGAAACCACTGGACTATAAAGCCAGTGTGTATAAGTAGTTTCATGTTTGACCACACTCTTTCCCTGTAAAGCCATTCTGTTTACAAGCTTCATTAAATGGTGAGTTGACATCACCAAGTTCCATTTCAAATGCTTCATCCTTCCACTGTAAAAGAGTATGTATTTAGAGGTGCAAAACATGTCAGAGCTTACTGCCCTTTCCTTCCAACACCATTTCCCATACTAACATTACTGGATTGAATTTAAAAAAAAAAAAAAAAAAAAAAAAAGCTTTAAGAAATTAAATGCTGTGTAGATATTTATAAGGCAGTCAAACTGAAGGACAACTATAGGGAAAAGAGTAGAAGATGAGAATGGTGATAAGAAGATCAGGCAACTGTGCTGTGAAATCTGAGATGAGCTAAAGCACAATTTGGTCATCCTGAAGTCTATGAACCACAGATACTATTAATCTCTGCAGCTGTCTGAAATCACAGCTGGTTTTTCCCTTGCAGAAGGAAATGATTCTTGAAGAAAGATTTGAAATAGGAAGGGTTAGTGGATGTGATCAAATAATATTTTTCCCATTGACTGGACTGTGCTGTTATTTATCTAGTGATGAGTTTTGCAATACCATCATATGCCCTTGTGTCCAGAAGGCTTAGGCATTGAGGGCCTCTTCACAAATGCTACATAATTCATATGTCTGGTGCTAGCAGCAAGTTTTGGATGCATTCAAATATCCCCAAGTCAACAACTTATGGCTAAATGCTCAACATCACCACAGATAATCTGCACCAAACAAGCAACACTGGTTTTCAGAGTAGCTAACAGTATCAAAAGGATATATGCCCTTCTATAGGAGAGAAGGGGGGAAGAAACTGAAAGGAGAACTGCTTGATTCAAACCCTAGGGTTCCCTGTTATTCCCAATGCAAAACTGGGATGAGCAGGGCATGCTAAGAGCTGACAGCTACAGAAAAAATAGCAGCAAGACGACTTACTCCCAGCATGGTTTTCAATTGGGAATTAAGTTGCCCTGACCAAACCTTAGAGGCATCTATTTTCCAAGCACGTTAGCTAAGATTCGTGGTACTTTTTCTCTTTGATGACACGTGTAATATGTGCCATTTAAAGCAGAGATCAAAAATGGCAGAAGTCAGACCAAGTTACATAACAGGACAGCAAAACGGCACAGAGAAAACCCAAGCAGCTCTAACAGCATCCATGGCTTTAGATGCCTTACAAAGTTACTACCTGTTTTAAAGCCACGCAATACAAGCTTAGACCAGAGCTGGTGTATATTTAAGCGTAGAAAGCCTATTATGGGATGAGAATTTCTCATCCAGTAGACACATTCTACTGTCTACTATTGACTGGGGAGCAGCCTGGGCCTTTGCTGATGCTATTGGATTTGGGGTGGGTTTGATGTGGTTTGAGTATTTGTCTGGTGCAGCAGTAAGGGAGATGTAGCTGTTGTTTTACTTTGTGACATGACGATCTCTTGTCTATAACATCCTCTTGTCATTTGGTACAAATAACCTACCACTTCTTGTAAAATCCTATCTGAAATGTCAAATCACATTACAGTGTCACAGTATGAAAACCTCCCTCTCACCACAGCGCAAGATGTTCTGGCCAGGGCAAGTTAGACTAAACAATCCTGCTGCCTGTCAAGAGCAATTCATAGCTCAAAGGGAATGCTTCAAAATGCATATTAGCTAATATCATCTATTGACAGCAACAACAAGCAACATCTGAAAGGTAAGTATTTCACCCTTGGGATACTTGTCACTGTCCATCACTATCCATCTTTTCCCACCACCCCTGTGTCCAAAGGGCCAGACTCCCACTGGGGCTTCATAGCACTAGGTTCAGCCCTTTACAAAAACCCACTTTCAATGGCCCTATTCTGAGAGAGGAAGCATAAGTCATGCCCTGAAAATCCATCATCGCATGATGGTGAAGAGAGCACTTCCTAGTGCCATTTTCAAGGTGCAGAATAGACCGTTAACTCCATACCAGAATTTCACCCAGCTTTGATCACTGCTTTACATCTGGAGAGAAGGGACTAAGGAAACAGGTATTTACTCTGACAGTGTCAGCTCATGATTATATATATTTAATCTTTACTCCTAGTCTGAGCTGAGATAAATGCCTGTGTCTCAGTAGCTTTTGATAACATCAAAGGGGACAGAGGTGCTCTTGAGGCAGAATGCTGTATAAACACAGAAAACAGAATCTGTGCCCTGGAGGACTTTTGCTGTTCCTGTTTTGTACCTTCCATCCCCATCTCATTGCTAATTTTGTTTAAAATGTCAAGTTAAGTCTTTAACTGCAATGTTTGATTTTAGAAATTATTAACTCTATGATTCAGCATTTGTCTGTACAATTAATTCTAAATCCGAGTGTTATTATAGACGTGCATTCTATTAATTCTATACTTACTATTCTAATTACCACTCTAACTATACTTTGCACAACGTATTTCTCCATAATATCTCAAATCAGTTAATAAAGACAGCATTTCATCTCCACATTCAGTTATATACTATACCCCTCCCTCCTCCTTGGAAAAAAAATAAAAATCAAGCTTTCTCTTTCCTACTCATGCACTCTAACTCGCTGATAGCACAATTAATCCTCTTCTCAATAGTTCTAAACACAGATCCATCTTTCATTTAACTGCAAGTTATTTAATGAATAGCAGAGTTCTATTTTTCTCCCTCCAAACATAACAGTCGAAACCAAAGACAATGTAAAAATGGATAGCAAGTAAAGTCAGCTTCTCCATGTCCTGAGTTACGTACAAGCAAGCTACTGCAGTAGGGAATTCTTCCTGTGCTGAATCACAGCATGGTTTAAGAGAAGGACTGGGCAGATGCTAACCTATCTGCTCTGATTTTTTTCCTCTCATTTTTTCAGGAGCTGCGTTCAGCCTCTCAGAGGCTCCGAAGGCAAGAGGCCTGAGCTCACTGACGGCGGGATCAGGTGAAGAAGATTCAGGATGATTCCTAACATGCCTCCACTGGGCCATCAGCCATTCTGATGAAGGGTACGAAGAGAACATGTCAACTTAATGGAAAACTCATTCTTTGGAAAACATCCAAACATTTAAGAAAATATGCCATTAACTTCATGCTTATCCCCTAGGGTTCTACAGTATCAGGTTTAATTACAACAATTGTGACAAAAATCATTGTAAAGAGTATAGCTGCAAGCTGAACTTGCCCATTGATTCCAGGCACCAGGGTAAGAGTCAAGTGCAGCACTGGGAAAAGACCATGGTATGAGCTCAGGGAGCAAACCTTATTTGAATCACTTTCAGCAAAAATATTTGGAAGTATAGCTTAACTCAGCAGGGACAAGTCATGAAGGTAGCAGGTGCACAGCTGAGAGTTGGGAAGGTATTCCCAGGATGAGGAGACTTTAGGAAGCAGAAGCAAAAAGCTAACATCACATTGCACTAGAAATGCAGTGAAGAGAGAAATGCCAGGCTCACCGGCAAAGCAGTCATCACTCCACATTATAATGCAATCGATTTGCCTTCCATTGCTGGAGGCAGATAAGGAAATAACTGCTATTATGATCTCCCCCAGCAACTGAATAGCATGGCCATGCCTAGAGAAAGGAGCACCCAAGCTTACATGGTTAACAAGATTGGGTAGAGTGCATGGCTTGTAGCTACACAGCTGTGTGACAGGCAGGAAAGGGGGGCTAGAAGCACAGGGCTCTGAAAGACAAGTGGAAAGGAATAAGTGACAAAATACCCAGAATTCTGCCATGCGTAATATCCTCTTACACCTCCATTAACTCATTTGTAAATGAGGTGGGTTTACACCTTAAAGATTGAACAGGTTTTTTAAAGATATCCCCAGTCAGCAGCTGCTCGATTCTCAGAAGAGGGAAATATTTTTAGTAATTATACTCCAATCCTCGGATACCAAAAAAGGGACAGACCAGGACTTACATGAACACAACTTCATCCACACAAAAGAGAAGCCTTTGCCAGAAGCATGCACAGAGGTGAGACTGGATGTCAGCACTTCATGTTGTGTCACATTAAAGAAACTACACCTCAGCAAAACAGAATCCCAGAGGTTTAATAATTACTTTTTCAAAATGAGTGAGCAAGCAAACCAGCAGGCCAGAAGGTAAGAATCCCTCAGCAGGTGGAAAAAAATCTGGGTAATACTCCCATCTTTCAGCAAAGTTCTTTCCCGCTGGCAAATAACCAAGGTACCCTAAGGGGTAAGAAAGCAGTGTTCATCCACTCCTCTGCAGCATTTCAGCTAAGAAAGAAAGCTGGCTGTGAATTTATATGACAATAAGTCACTTTAAGGAAGAAATATGCATGGTGGTGCTCCATGTTACGTAGACTATAATATTTGAGAACATGTAGGTTGCTGTCAAAAGAAGGGAGAAGGAGAAAATATCTGCTCTCTATTTAGATTCCCTGCAGATTTGATGACATTTACTGCCTGTCAGCAGTGATGTGGCAATGCCCAGGAGCCTCAGCCTTGGACCAGATTCCCATGAGGCACAGCACTGCGCAGCTATGGGTGAAAAGTATCATCGACCCAATTCCTTTCCCACTTCAAGAGTATTTCAGGAGCCTCTGAATGCCTCAGTACCATAGCTAACAAGCTGAACTTGTGCTGGGGTGGAGGTTATACTTAAAATCAGTAGAAGTACAGAGCCGTACATATCACTATTGCTAATATTCAAGGTGTGAGAAAAGAGGCACTCAGAACAGCCTCATTACACTAAGCATCCATTCATAGGATGTTTTTTTCCATTGAGAATGGGGCTGTAATTTTATTATTCGTATCATAGCAGTTCCAGAAACAGTTTGAAAGAGTCTTAGTGGTTTAGAAGATCCAGCATCTAGAATCTCAAGTGGAATTAAGAATAGATAGGCTCTTGTGGTCCCGTGAGAACACAGGATATGGTCACATAAGCTGCAGATTGCCACTGTTGCTTTCTTTAAGCTACATCATTCTCCTCCAATTTAGTCTTACATCTCACATCAGATGCCTTTTGTCTGATTAGAATAAGTTAAATCTTGGATCATTCTCTAGTCCCATGGAACACATTCCATGTCATGAAAAAGCACAGAATCAGTGAGGATATTTAGGGCTTAGTGCAAATGGCTGCACATGACCCATGGCAGCAACATAGCACCACGAAGTATTTCAGCAACAGACTGCTCTGCAGCTTCTCATCACTCACACCACAGAAACAGATTTAGATATGATGCTCTGGGCATTACAATGAGCATAACTTCCTCTTAACCATTATTCCAAACCCCGTAACATGAATTTGAGTGGCCTTTTTTCATTTTAAATGAAGGATGCCAGTCTGATTTGTAATAAAGAGAAGATTCCTCATACCATGGATCTGGCGAAGACAGGTTGGAAGCTATGTTAGATATAGATATCTATGTTATTCACTTCTATCTTGAATAGGCTGATGCCTGCTGGATCCTCAGCCTGCTGTTAGGAAAGAAAGGGATATTCCTTGGAGTGCACTGACAATAACTGGAATTCATACTGGTATGAATACATATTCCTATGTAGAGATTCTTGTGAGACACCCAGGTTGCATCAGAGATGCAGTCAGGTAGTCTGAGGCAAGGAAATGGGATGTGCACAGCTGGGATGTTCTGTTCTGCTCTATCACGTAAAGGCAGCAAAACAGAAGAGTATCCTGCACTGTCCTGACAGAGGCTCATTTTGCAGCTCATCATGGCAGCCAAGTCTCCTGTGACATTAATTACCTGATCAGAGGAAGTACAGCTTGTTGCAAAGTTGCAAAATTGAGAAGAAATATCCCCTTTTGTGGGTTTAACCTTCAGTTCCTTCACCCTGCAGGTTGCTTCTGAGCCATAAACTACAGTCACAAACAAGCACATGTCACAGGTTGTTAAGAGCCATGAGTATTAATAAGAAAGCACAGCTTCTCCCTATTCTAGAAAAAAAAGTTTAGTGTGGACTGCACATGAAGCCACACCAGATGATTATGAAATGAATTAGCAATAAAAATTTATTTCATGTATAAAAGCCTTTTAAAAAAGAAAGAAGCCAGGCTCCAAATTACCATTAAAATTAACTTTCCCAATGCTTTGCCAGCACTGCTGAATTAATATTCTTTACAGAAGCCGAATGGACTGTTTGATACCAATCAACACAAACTCTTGCGCTAGTTATTTCATCTGGAGATCAGAGGGTATTTTTTTTAATGAGAGCAGAAAAAAAAGCAGCACTGCTCATGGTGTCCCCCCTCCACATCTCTCCATTTCCAACACACAATTTCTAGTACAACTAACACACTTCGCCAGGCAGAAGTCTCTGCACTGCATAACCATCAGCCATACAGACAAACAAAAACCCATCCTCTGAGAGTAAAAGCTCTGACCAGGATAGCTCACAGACCAAGGACTTTCAAAGTGTTAGAGACAGAGCTATCACACAAACATCATGCCAGAGTGGTGCTGAGGTAAGAGGATGCAGCTCGCCCTGCTCCCTTCCCCTGCGGCTCTCTTGCAAAAAGTCAAATCTCATTTCAAAGTGGCTGCCTACTTCCTTCATACATTTATAAGCAGCGCTATTGTGCTTTGAGTTCTTACCATCTTTGTTTTTCAGCCCTCTTCCCACTCAAGTGTCAATTTGAGCACGATGCTTATCTTATCAGCTTATAAGCCATCCAGTTTCTTGATCTGTGCCACTGAATGCGCTGGAAGGAGCTGAGAGATGAACTGCTCATAGTTAGGACAACAGCAAAGGAGTATCACGTAATTAGGACAACATCAGGAGTATCTCTGAGGGGCAGAGATTACCCACGAGAGAACTCCACCCCAGAAACTCACACACCTTCTCTCAGGTGACTGTGAACACTCCCATCAGTAGTCCAAACAGAAGCTGCTGTTTGGATACAGCTCTGGAGTTATTCTGTGATTTGCGCTCAGCATCACCGCTTTCCCTGTACCAACTGCAACCTCAAATGAAGTAACAACATCCAAATAAGTGACCTACCTGGATTTCAAAATATTTAAAGTCACTACAACTCAATTCAAATGTAGGATCTAAGCAAACATCTACAACAGCCACAGGAAACAAGTTAATGAGACTGATTAATATTAGCATCTTACTGAGCATGAGTTACACCTGAAAGGACTGGGCTCCTTACTACCTAAAGTGTAGAATCATAGAATCATTAAGGTAGGAAAAGATCACTATGATCATCTGGTCCAACCAGTGCATCCACTGTTTCCTTTTGTTTCTTTAAGAGACAAGGATTTATTCCAGCACCGGCAACAAAACATGACTCCACTTGGCTGTAGCACTTTCTCCATCTTATGCCCCAAAATATTCTGTAGAGGCAACTGAAAATTAGCAAATACAGAAGGAGATCAATTACATTCTGTGCTGTGTTTTGAGATGGGAAGTCCGTGAGACAGGAAAGGCTCAATCTGATGGCAGGAGCTGCAAAGGAGAAAACATACCAACGAGGCAAGAATACTGACTATGAAAAGGCCAGAAATTTAAGAACTAGGACAAATGTAAATGCAATGCAGATGTAGCCCAACTTTTTAGTGGGCTTCAAGGAAAAAGGGAAAAAATCCCACATTTCTTTCAGATGTAATTACACATTTATGGCTGGTATTGCACATAGCAGTTGCTTGAAACAGCAGAGAACCAAAGTGACTCAGCAGCGCTCTCTAATCCTACACAGACATTTCAGGAGAGGACTGAGTAGGAATGACCTGGATTTCATGGAAGCAGAGAGAAAAATAACTACATTATTTGAAGAAGTCCCAATTAACATTTTTGTGAGTAAGAAAAAGCAACCAATTCTAACCTCCTTTCCACTATCCCTACCCTTTCCTACTCGAAAGACTAGCTCGGTATTGCCATTCAGAGCCCTCTTGTGTAGCAACAGAGCTAGGATTCTATAATTCTGTGCTCTTCTGCACAGAAATAAATAAATAAAAATAAAGAGCAGCAGAGAATAATTTAATTACTATTTTCTCCTGAAGGGTGAAAAATGCTTCCAAAATTACCGTGCCTGGTAATGAACTGCACCTTCTTTCACTCCGCTGTAGATCTGGAATAGTGATATATTTGTCTTAGTTCAATTTTGTTATTATTGTTCTTGCTTTTTACACATTTGTTTCCATCACAATGAAAGCTAGACAATACTACAAGCAGTGACAGAAAGAAATGCCAATATTAAGGAAAATTGAGTTTTCCCTTACCGTGCTAAAAGAACTTAGTCAAGATGAGTGGGAGCAATCACAATGGAAATAGGATATTCGCAAACTGTTGAGGCAGAGAGGAATGAATTCATTGATATGAATAGAAAGTACCATAGTAAAATAAAATAATCAATATATTTCAGAGGTTGAACAGTCCATGCCCTCTTATATTTTACATACATATTTCTAGTAGTTTATGCTGGAACTGACATTTGGAATGGAAGCAGTTGTGTTTAAATGCCTTCACATTTACAAGGTGGATAGCGCAGCTGAAAACTGCGCAGCACTGAGGACATGATTCAGGCTGTGCCCAGCTCACCATGAGGAGCTGAGCTCTATGTTGATTTGCTTTATTTCCTCAACAAGCAACAGGTAGTTAGCAGGATGGGAGCTGCTCACATTTACATTCTCAAACTCTAATGATTCCACTGTATCTTAGGCAGGAGAAGTCATGCACCTTGATCATTAAGCCAACTGTGCTGTTACTTGTTCTTCCTCATTTCTCCCACATACAGCTTTCTCAATATTTCCATTGTTTCATCTTCCAGGTGACTTGGTCCTTTGTCCCCTTAAAGTAAAGCAGAGGCCGTTTCCAAGCAGGAATTACTCATACACACACAGCAACACTCGGAGGTTTTACATGGATCAGGTACTGAAAACACTCCCCTGCTGTGTTGTTTTCCAGCCACTGCCATTGTAAGAAAGACATTGAGGCCCTGGAGCACGTTCTGAGAAGGGCAACAAAGCTGTGAGGGAGGAGCACAAGCCCTATGGGGGAGCATCTGGGGGATATGGGATTATTTAGTCTGGAGAAAAGGAGGCTCAGGGGATAACTTACTGTTCTCTACAAGGACCTGAAGGGAGGTTGTAGTGAGGTGGAGTTCGTCCTCTTCTCCCATGCAACTAGTGATAGGATGAGAAGGAACAGCTTCAAGTTGCACTGGGGAGATTCAGATTGGATATTAGGAAATACTTCTCCAAAAGAGTGGTCAGGTGCTGGAATGGACTGCCAGGGAGGTGGTGCAGTCACCAACCTTGGAGCTGTGCAAGAAACGCTTAGATGTTGTACTGAGGGATGTGATTTAGTGGGAAATATTGGTGATAGGTTGGACTGGATGGTCTTGGAGATCTTTTCCAATCTTGGCGATTCTATGATTATAACCCTAGAAGCTATGCATGGTGCATGTGAAACTCACACCCTTGAAAAGGAGCACAACAATTACAGAAACAATATGTTTTTTCCTGCAATTAAGTGAAGTGCATTTCAGTCTCCAAAATGGTAAATAACCACTAATCATCATAATGTTTGGTAAGGTACCAAACTGCTGTAAGGTTAACAGGTGAACAGGAGCTAGAGGATATTTCACTTTAGAACAGCTTCACCCTGCCCATCCAACACAGAGTCAACTGTGTGAGCCATTTCAGCCCCAGGCTTGCTTTTCCTGTAGGAAACTTACTTTTACCAACAGCACCCCTATGTTTGTCATAAGCTTCAGGCAAGAGAAGGGAGACCTCAGCATCCATAAAGTGATAACCCTCAACTAATGCAGCAAAACCAGACCACAGGCTGTCAGCATAAGTGACCTTCAGCCCCTCTAATGAGTTCTCATGGGCTGCAATGGAGAAAAGCAGGATGGAGGAGAAGGAAGAACGCAGCCAGACCCACAGCACCACTCACACACAGGCCACAGGGTCACAAACTTACAGTTTTACCAAGCGAGTCACCCATGTTTCAGCAAAACAGCAAAGAGACCCTTGTCATTATAGCACGTTTCCACCTCACGCACTAGATACAAAAGCTTCTCAGAGAACAGATGTGTCATAAGATTTCACTGGAATTAATAACATCCTATGGGGCATGGACGCAAGGGATAGTCTGTATTTAAACAAAGTTTTCACATTATTATTGTGGTATAGGCAAAATTTTTCCCCAAATTTTTCCCATTCAAGCAGAAACTCCAGTGCACGGGTTGGAGAAACTGCCCAGTGCTAACACAGCTTGGTTTCGTTCCACAAGTGCAACTGGGTATTCCATTGGAAAAGCAGAAGGTTAGCTAGAAATTCAGACCTCAGTATGGATGAAAAGTATTCCAAAGTTCAGAGGACTCAGGATTTAGACAATGAGATACGAACTGTCACATTTACTCCATAGTACAAATCAGTAATCTGGAGCAGACTGAATAATTTAAGTACAACTTTGACAAGTTGTGTCTTTTCTTTGTTAATTGTCTGCTAACAGACTGCAAAAATCTGAAATTTATTCATTATTCAAAATGATTCATAAATGTCTTCTCTGACTAACTCCTGGCCCACAAATATCTTAAGCTATGACTGTCACAAGTAAGTAAACAATCTGCAATTCATGCTATAACTTATGTAAGGAAATTCTTCACCTTATGTAACTAGTTTGAACAGCTTAAATAGCTGACAAACACAACATACATTTTTAATTGTAGGCTGGCAGTTAGCAGTCTGATGGTTACAGGAATCACCCTGCCAGGAAAGAAGCAATGCCTTGTGATTTTGGTTGCAAACACCAAATCTTTCCTTTGGGGATGCGCCTTCTTTGCATACACCCAATGAAACATGTAAGCCCTGCCAGCCATAAATGCCAGCTTTCAACATATCCTTACATCTAGTAGTATTATTTTTAAAAGTAATAATAATCAATTTAAGCATATTTTTCTCAAATTCAGTAAATATTTTTATTATCTTGTCTTCTCTGTAGTGCTCCCAAATTCAAAAAAATGCACATTTGCCAAGACTCTGTCACCTTTACCCTCGTACTACAGAGGCCATGCAACAAATTTTGCATCAAGCACTGATGTTACACCGATGTGCCATGTATTTCTTTGCTACCTTCCTGATGCTGCACTCCACTTCAGGAGTTTAAGATGAAACTCTATTATGGAATATAGCTTTAAATAGTGTCTCAAACAAATTAAGAGCCTCAGGCAACAGTGATATATCATTTATCTCAAAATCCAACTCTATAGCTGTGTGCTACAGTCAATTCTGTTTTGTATCGAGCTAAAATTTTGTATTTTATTTCATTAGTAATTACTGCTTCTGTGTTTCTCTAAACTCTCCTCTTACTAGAACCACAGAGAGCTTTATTCCTTTCCCTACATTTTTTCGTGTCATGGTACAAGCCAGATACTGATACCATTCCCCTGGTTCTCAAAAATAAGCCTTTTAGCTCTGCATAAAGTCAGGAAAAAGAAGGTGGATTTAATGGGACTACTACTGAACCTGAATAGAAGCTCTGATATCTGGCCCTACAGATCTAGCTTTAAAGAAATTTTACTCCTAAACTAATCATTCCAGCGTCCAAGTTCCTACTGTTCTTTGACTACATGCCAGTATTATTCAGATAGCACAGTAAAATATTTTTGTGCAGTCAGACAATAGCCATGCAAAGTTCTAGGGGTACTCTGACGCTTTGCTCTCTTATACACTTTTATTTTTAAGACCTGTCAGTTTAATATCTGTTCTTGCACAGGCTACAACTCAAGTATTTCTTGCTAAAAGCAACTGCTCCTACTCAGGACTCTACCCACCACCAGGAGCTTTACAGAGTCCAGGCCTGAAACAGCGAGGGCCAGTGGGAAGACACTGGCATTACATTTGTAAAACACTTCTTGCCAACAAATCTCAGGATCATTCCCTTAAAAATAAAAAATAATTTAAAAAAAAAAACCAAACCAACTGCATCTAATTGACATTTAATTATTCTGTGCTGCTGTTTTGTGGATTGTTGGTTTGCTTCCCCCCCCCCCCCCCCCCCCCCACTTCTCTAATTTCCTGTGACTATATAATTCTATGAACAGATTATTGAACATTTCAGTTTAATAGCTAGAAAGTTAGGACTTCATTGTGGCAACTTCAAAGGTAAAATTAAGATGTCACTGAAATTTCATGGGGGAAAGACAAGAAAATAAGTCTAACTGAATTCTAAAAAATAAAGCAAAGACTGGGGCAGTCTTTCCACAAGTCTTCTGATTTGTCAGACAGCTCTCAGCCCCAGGACCCTATCTGTCCTCAAAGCCTTCTTTACCAGTGATAACACATTCCTGATAATTTTGCCTCGAATGTATAAGCAGCAGTTTGTACACTCTTCACCTCCCAACATTTGTCTTCTTTTCTTTCTTCCTCATGTTTCAGTGCTCTACTTTAGTCCCCCTTTTTTTCCCCATCTAGACAAATTCTGATATTCATATTACTCATTTTCCTAACAAAAATCCCCCCTATTCTATCTGCCACCACAAGGCCTGTATGCCACATAAGACATTCAAAACACTCAAAATGAAGCTGAGAAGAGCCATAGACCTCAAATAGTTTGGATAGGAAGGATTCAAAACACTTACAAAATCCAAGTCAGGTTATTTTAACTGTCCAGATTTCATTAAATTCATCAGGGTTCATTAAATTCTTCTCTGGTGAGAGCTACAACAATACTGATGATGCTCCCATCAATCCTAAAAGGATATCCTAGGCAAAATAATATTTTTGGACAAGAATACAGTGCTTATGAAGAAAAGCATCAAAATCTGTATTATGCTCCAAGTGTCTTTCAAACTTTACCACTACATCCCGCAATATCTTGACACTGCTTCATTTCAGTTAATACACAGAATAGAACTCACAAGCAGAAATATCAAAATCTAGACCTTAGGTCTGCTTGAAGAAGATGTACTACTACTTGGCCCATTTATTTCCAGCAGTATTTGTCACAGAGTAGCAGCCATCCCTAAAAACGCCACACAAGACAATATATCATAGAAGAGTTCATTTAATACTTTCATTTATAATACATATGTATAATCAAAGAATATTAGAATGTTATAATCATGAGCTAAATAAGAGAGTTAGGCAAAGCAGACTATGATAACAAAAGAGAAAACATAGAAGGCTTACCCCTATCCTGGGCTCACTCACAAAACAACAGCAGAGCAGACCTCCAGAAAAGATCCTTCCCCACTGGTAGCCAGCTCTTCAATAGCTCTAGGAGGGGTGCAGCCAGGCAGCACAGGTGAATTGCCTTCACCTGTGCTCCTGTGGCTGACTCATGGCTCGCCTCAGGTGATCAATCAGAGGTTCAGGCCATGACTCCGCAGTTCCCATACACTATGAAATGTCAATTCAATTAAGGAGTTACCATTACATCTTCCTGGTCATAGTTTGCTCTAGAGATGTGTGACTTAGTGCTCTTGCTATTTATCACTCTGGGGGGGAAAAAGTGTTATTGCATTATGTAAGAGGCCATCTGAAGGAAAGAAAGCTGTTAGAGTTGTGGTTTTCCGACTATCTAAATTTATGGACCTATGAAGCTTCTCCAATAGAGGTATGAATGCCTCGATAATGAATCTAAGCATAATGATAACAGCTTTGCTTTTGTCATTACCTTTCACAAACCTTACAAATAGTCCCCAGACCACTGGCTGAAAACACACATGCTGACACACACAGTACTGCTGACTCGGTCATAAGCTGAGTAATTATTCATATTACAACAGGGGAGAAAGTGCTGTAACTGTCCAATCTAGACTGTATTCTGGAATATGAGTATCTGTGCAGGGAACTGCCCCCAGCCTTGTCACTGTAGTGAAATAAACTGTACAAAGGCACTAAATCAGGTGCAAAGGTAGCAGCTGGGTAAACACAAGGATAAGATGTGAGAACAAATGAAAAAGCAGCAGAAAGAAAGGTGAGCAATGGTAAAGCACTGCAGGTTATTAAGTGCAGTTACAAAATTCCTGTGTTTATTTTTAACCCCTGCCCTTTCTTGGCAAGTCACCAGCAACACATCCAAAAGTCCCAAACTGAAAAAGAAAAACCAACAGATTCTTACTGAACGTGACCTATCTCATTAACTCAATTGAAACCATTTTTCCTCGTCCATTTTGACCCTAAACTCAGAGCTTTGTTAAGAAAACATTAAAGAATTCATTTTCTTGTTTGTTTAAGTCTATTTCAATTAACTCATAAGTAAATGTAGACCAGAAGTTCCCCCAGCGTTCATCCAGCAGCTTCACTAACAATTCTGCAGCAGTCACATGGTATCAAACAGCAACACCTGCAGAACAACTTCATGAAAGCATAGGGGTACCGCAGTCAGACACTGGTTCTTCCACCCATCAGAGGCTGTTGCTGCTGCTGTTGTTACAGGATTCAGGTTTGAAAGCATGCAAGTGACCTCTGGGCAAGGGAGGAGAGGAATCAGAAAGCCACCACACAGCTTACTGCTGGGCCAAGTGAGAGAACACTGCACGTGCCACAGTTTCACATTCCCTGAAGATAATTACTGATTTTTTTCTTCTGGCAATCACCACTCACACAGATCTGTTCTGAAACACCCAACTCCAACCTGGGTAGCAGCCAGGTTTCTCACCTCATGGCTCCTCCATCAGCAAGCTCCCCGCCACAGGCTAATCACACAGAGTTCCCTGCTGTCCACGCTTACACAGGCCTGGAAAACTTACTGCGAGCCTCAATGGGCCTTGGTCTGCCTGGAGCCTGGATCCAGCATGCACTGCCAGCACTGGGAATGCTTCAGTGGAGGATTCTGGTGCTGGACGACAGCCCTCCCTGCGTCCCCAGATGGGGTACAGCAGGACAGAGGCAGGCTGACTGGGGAGAACCCGGCCGCCATCTTGGCTCAGCCTCAGGTGCTTCAGGGCAGGATGTCAGTGCTGTGTACCCCTAATGATCAGCCTGTTTCACCACCTGGAGCACATAAAGCTGTTCTACACATCAAGCCTGCCCTAAGATATCACTCTGCGCAAGCATCAGCCCTCCTCAGGTGGACATTTATGAGCAAATTAACTCAACCTGATTACACGAGTCTGAGGTGAAATGGCCGTTGGGCAGTGGAGCTGCGAAGCTCCAGGCCGGGCTGATCAGGGCCAGTGAAGCCCTGTAGCCTAGGCCTGGTCCTGCTGCCACAGCGGAATGTGATGTGATGAACAGTCCAAAAACCATCCTCATAAATTTTCTTTGGATTACTCACAACATTCACTTCACAGAAGCAATTCATGTGTAGAAGGCCTTATGCGCATCTTGCTCCAGTAGAAAGCTGTACTGAAACAAATGAGCAGTCAAGCAAGGAGCAGGAGAAAGGCACCCAAAAATTCAGACCACATAGCAGACCTCAGAGGACACATGCTTCTGAGGAAGGAGCCAGGCTCTTCTCTACAATATCCAGTGATAGGACAAAGGCAATGGTGCCAGCTGGAACATAGGAGGTTCCACAAAAATACGAGAAAAAGCTTCTTCATGGTGAGGGCAAAGAACACTGGAGAAGGCTGCCCAGAAAGGCTGGGGGGTCTCCTCTTCTGGAGGCATTCAAAACTTGCCTGCAGGCATGCCTATGTGACGTAATCTAAGCGTTCCTGCTCCAGCAGGGGATCGGACTACATGATCTTTCAAGGTCCCTCCCAATCCCTGACATTCTGTGATTCTGTGATTCTTCTCACTTTCCAGAAGCCTTCAGCCTCTATAGTCTCCAGAAAAAACTCCAAGCTCATCCCCTCAGCACTTGGTCCTTGTATCCCTCGCAGTCCTGAGGAAGAGCCTAAGGATATTTCATATCCACTGCAAATGGGGTCCAGAAATATTTTGCAAGTTTTTTGGCAGCGGTCAAAAGTCTGCTTTGAGCCTGCTGCCTTTGGATCTGAACGATCTGCCATACTGCTCCAACAAAATAAAAGCAATCTGAAATTTACTTAGGGACAAAAGCAAAATTAAGGTAACCACGTAGCATTAAATTAATATGCAAAATAGATGTGAAAGGTTATAATGATATAATCATCAAATATCCCAAATTAAAAGGGACCCCCAAGGATCATCAAGTCCAACTCATGGCTCCACACATCACCACTTAAGTATCAGGCCATGTTTCTGAGAGTGTTGAGAAGACTGTTTGAATAAATGGTGCCTTCTCAAAGATGTTGTTTTTAATATTTCTTGATGATCTTGTTTTATTCAGGAATTCACAAATGCAAAACAGTAAGACACCCCACAAGGCATGTCATATCAGAAGGCCACTTTGATGGTCCTGAAGCAGATTACTGTTACCTCTTTGGATTTCCATGACATTCATTCTTGTCAAAGTAACTTTAGAATCTACCAGTCTCTATATCTCATATCTAACAGTCAACATTTTACTTTATTTTGGTTTGGCAGAATATATGGAAATGAAATTGATAATGCCAAAAAAAAACCAACACCCAAAGCCACACACAATATGTGTGATATACAGAAATTGTCTTGGATGTAAATAGAAGATCTTCTGTTCACTTGCCTTCTAGGGCAGGCTTTCTCCATACACTTTCTAAAGTCTTGCCAAGCCTCCTGAAGGCCTCAACGGCCTGTTACCTACCTCTGGAGATACTCTATTCAGAGCAAAACCCAAAGAAAAAGCAGGTACTAAGTACTTCAACAGCAGAAAGTTCTCTGTAGTTTTCAGACTGTTTTTCATTCCTTTGTGTGTCATTTCACATGATCTACCACTTTGAATAACACAGTGTAATAATTGTCCTGTTAGCATTTACACCCTGTAGTCTGTTAGCGCATCACCACCTTAATCATCTCAGAGCTACATTTAGCTCTTCTAATCTTTCCCTCTAAATCAATCCTGAAGCCATCCTGCTAATTTTTATTGCTCTTCTTTGAACTCCTTTCAATTTGTGGAGATGCTCTCAGTAAAGTCCTGCACAAGTCCGGATGTGATAGTTTTAGGTGTGAAAGCATCAGAATTGTAAAGAATAAACCTATTGCCACCTTGAGCGCTGATACGATGCTTCCATACATACAGCTCAATGCCACATTGACAGTCTTCTGCAAACGTGCTTCTTTACTAATGAGCATGTAATATCTTGTTCCAAGTCTCAGAGCCTTTTCTTCTTTCTGAGTTGTATGAGTTATAGATTGTTTCATATCTTGATTTTTCCTTTAGTAGACAGATACAGAGCTCACAGGCTCAGAAAATCTCAACAGAAGGTGCATCAGAACACACTGTAATAAACAGAAAAGAAAGCTTCAACATATTTCCCAAAGTCTACGTGACATTTTACCCCTGAAGAAAAATTCTGGTTTGGTTAATTCCTTGTTTCATTTCTGCGTGCACAGAGAATATTCCTGCAATAGCAAAGGACTGCCAAATCCCATAATCACACAATCCTGAGGTCATTGTGGAGCAACAGCCATTGTTAAACACAATTTATATAGCCTCACATTATGTAGAGATGAATTTCCACTGTGAACAGTGCTGCTGAGCTTCCAGGGGCAGGATCTCAGGGATACAATTGGTACAATGTCTTACTGTCAGACAGAAGGGAAATGCAAGAGTAAAGATATAATACTAGAATGGTGGACTCAAAGCCACTCAAGCCACAAAAGAGTATAAATCAGAGTACACAGAGAAGGCAGCCCTCTTTGAAAGTCTTCCAACCTTGTTTTGGGGTAAATGCTCTGTTACCCTGGACTGACTGATGTACTCTCTCTGTCTTGAGGCTCCCTGAGAAATCAGTCACTTTTGTTACAGCTCACCCCAGCTCCCAGAATTAAGGGTCTGTGCTCCCTGCTCCTGTCCCACAGCACACAGACATGTATGCCTTCCAGTCTTCAGCTGGCTTCAACATCATGTGCTGCCGTGCATGCTGCCTTCCTCAGTAAGCCAGTACACAGAAGTGCAAAACACTGGAGGGGAGTGAGCTTTTTCTCTCCCCTTCCATTGGTTCAGTCTTTTTCTGATCTCTTATAAACTGTTTTTTCACCACAGCATCAACGTGACGCTCACTGTGAGATCTCTGGCACTTCAAAGATAGGTATCCTTATGAGTGATGCTGAAAGGCACAGGGGCAATGCAGAATGCGCAGGGGATGAAGGCTGGTTTAAATAATGGGATAACTTAAAAGGCCAAATTTGATAACAGCAAAATAGGTGCGGGGAAAAGGACAGAAAGGAAGGGAGCAGAGATGAGCAGGATCAAAGGAGCAGAATAGAAGTCAGAGAAGAAAGGCTTCTCAGCCCCAGACTGTCACGCCGCAGGACTGCAAACTGCATCAGGCCATTAGGAGCAAGATCTCATGTCACACACAAACGCAATCCAAAGGCAGCCATGGCAGCTTCCAAAGGGACACCCTTTGCACTTCAAACATTGCCATTGTAAGACAGAGAAGCCCCAGACTGAACCATTAGAAGGTGAGTAAGCTTTTGAAGGCGATAGCCAACAGCCATTCTACTGAGATAAAACTCAGCCGCACATCTGCTCAAGAATCTTTCAAAATTTCATCTTCCAGTGTAGTACAAACAGTGTTGTGATAATAACGCTCTTTCCTTTAACACAGCACTGTTCAAGAGATTTCAAAGCACCCTGCAAAGGAGGTGTCTGCATCACGGGTAGCAGGTGAGCAGGCTGGGGCTCAGAGGGATGAAGCTGCATCCTAAGGTGCTCTAGCAGCAGATCTGTGAACAGAGAGCAGCCATGGCTGTCTACCTGTATACGCTAGCACGCTATTTGCAGAGAAGTGCTTCCTATTAACATGATCCACTCCCCTCACTGCTTAATGGGGATCACTTCTCCTTCAACCTGAACAATACACTTTCTCCACTTTCTTACAGTTACCCTGGTGACAGGATGAAAGCCAGATGACATCCATTCTTCCCTTTAACATTCATCAACAGAAGCAAGGAAGGTAGATACAGGGGAAGGACCAGAGCACTCGCAAACAGAGAGATTCTGCTTACCCTACTGCAGCTCAGCTCCCTCCTTTTCCCTGCCTGACTACTCAGTGTGTTAAGTGCATGACAAGTGGATTAAAATAAGATTTAAGGCAAGACTTAGCACTCATTAAAAAGAGGTGAGATCTCTAAACAAGATCGAACTGTGTCCTTACCTCACCCTGAGGAGCTGGAAGATGGCATCTTGCTGCCCAGAACACTGGCAGTTTTTGTCACAGCCCACGTCAGGCTCACACACATACATTAAATTACCTAAGTGTACATGTCAGGGAGTCTGGGAGGGCATTCAGTCATATGCCAAACCTCACACAGTACCTGAACTCAACAAGGAAAGCTCCTGAACTGGAAAAGCCAGGAACTCCAAAATCTGACCACATCTTCTACTGGCCAGATGACCACTTTGTGGGGTGGAGCATTTTGTATTCCTCTCTCACCCTCTGTTTTGATCCCACAAGTGATTTGTGCTTTAGAAGCCAACGTGGACACATGGGACAGGAGAAGGAAAGCAAAAGAGATTTCTTCCAGGCTTAGTATCATGGTGGCCTACTGTACACCAGTGGGTTTATCTGGGAAATATTCTACTATTCTATTGTGCTCTTGTGGTAGAAGAAAGCACTGCATAAAAATTACTGTGTCCTAGGAGATCTGCTCTTCAGATCGTCCTGTTCTGGCTCGCTTTGCAGAGAGTGTGCATTTAACCAATTAATGATGAAGAGTCAGCATAGCTATGGTTGAATGGCTTGGATTAATCTTTTTTGTCTTATGTATAATAAACACTGACTTGTCAGCTAAATCCTGTCTGTAGAAACTTTATTAAGGATGATTATGCATGAATCAGAGAGGACATAGCTTGACTTTCAGAACCCAAGTTAAGTTTAAGGGCTGGCTGGATAGAAACATCACCTTGAAAACTAAGTAAATTTGATCTGGATGCCATTAAAGAGAATAAATATGGAACCTGCTAATGTCATTTTTCTCCAAAGTCACTTTTCTGTCTGCAGCAGCACTTTTTTACCTTTATTTGAAGACCTTCCTTATTAATTTTCTTGGTTTTTCCATTTATGACCGATGCTGAGACAAAAGAAGAAAGCAAAAGGCGAAGATAATTGTCAGTTTTGCACAATGACATTCTTAGCTGTGACACCACATATAGCTGCAGAGGACAGAACCCAATGGAAGTTATTTATAGGATTTTTAAGTTGAGTTGATAGAGGTCAAGATGTTTACCTGACCCGCTGCTACAGTCAATGGGCTGCAGGATGTTTTAAAGGAACCAAAGTGGAATAAAATATTCACAGACATTTAAAGAAGTTATTCATTATGAAAATGCAATGCATTTATTTTTCCAGTTATTTTTATCTTTTTTCTTCCCTTTTAAAAATATAAACCAGAAATTGTCAACCGAGAAGATGTTTAATGGAAAATTAATTGTGCAAGATCAAGCCAGCAAAAGTGAAGATACAGTTTTCGTAAAGAGTTACATTAGTTACAGCTGGCTAAGTGGAAAAAATCAGCAAAAATTAAATTTCAGTCAAGCTGAATAAAATCTTTAAAGCTTTTCACCAAAATGTTGAAACAAAAAAAATCATTTTAGGTCAACCCAGAATGTTCCGGTCAAACCGTAATGAAATACTCTGTTGTTTTTTTATATATATTTTTTTAACTGGATCAATTCTTTTCTTGAGAAATATTCACTTAGAAAATGAAAGCCTCTTTCAAGAATTACTAAAAATTGTCATCATTTCTGCAGTGATATTTTTCATGCTGGAAAAATAAAAGGCTTTTCACCCCTTTGTTTCCTCTGACCCCTTCTTACCCTCTAACACTATTTGCTGTATTTGACAAAAATTCACAAGAGCATTTGATTCTCTCCCAAATTGCTGACCTTGTTTTTTATGAAAAGACTATTTTGACCTGCTCTGCCATGCCAGGAATTCATCCACACCATAGAGACATCATTCTTTTTTCATTCCATATGTCTGATTACATTGACCTGAGGCTTTATTTGGATTTGTAATACTGGAGACGAGAGTAGACCATTACTTGAGCTATTTAGGACGGAAGGATGCTTTTATAGCTAAGGCGTAAGACTAAGAGTCAAGCTATTTGGACACATTTCCAACCCTATCTAAGATTTTTCTGGATGGTGGACAAAGCATCCTGAGTTTCCTGGCAAAACAAGAAAAACAGAATTGTTCAACAGTTCTTGTTCTGTTTAGACCTTATGCTTTGAGACAGCAATTTTCCATACCATGTTACTCTTCTCGAAGTTAGATACGTGGTCCATAAATGGGGACAAGGTTTTCTGTTGGGATCCTCTGGGAAAATGCCACATAAAAGCTGGATCTTCATGCCTTTGAAATGAATTTGCTTTATTTGGGGACTTGATTTGGAGAGTGGAAGATGTTTATTTTCTCATCAGCAGAGCTTACCGTAAGCAGGCAGCATCCTCCCCAGCTCCTGGTGCTGCTCCAGCATGGCGACACCTCTCTCCTCTGCTGAAAGCACCACTGGCTTCAGCTCTCCTAGCCCCAGCTGCCTGGATGAGTTGCCCCCCAAAGGCTCACACCTGGCACCATCTGCCTGTGCCAAGCAGGCCTGTCAGCTATGGCTAAGACAGCCTTGCCCACGCGTTCCCACATGGAAAACTACGTGAGGCATCCTGCACCCCAAACCGCTCCCATTCAAACCAAGTGTAGCCCCATGCAGGGGTGTTTCTACAGGGTGCCCAAACAGCAGGATCCAGTTCATACACACGACTGCAGGAGTATGCAGAGCTGCAGAAGCAAGCAGGGTGCAGGCACAGTGCAAAGCTTTTCCCTGCTATAAGGAGAGCTGTAAAGAGATGATTAAGTAATGACAAAGGGTCAGCCTCCAAGAAGATTAAGGTTTTGGCACTTTCCACTGCTGTTTTCCTGTAGCTGTGCACAGAGACTTTTCAAGCATGGTAACAACTGTCAGGGCTTCAGGTGAGGCAATGCTGGAGGAGCGAAGGCTCTGGGGATTTAGCAGCAGGCAGTAGGCTATTTGTGTTTACCAAGATAAATGAATAAATAAAGCAAAATCAAAATGAAATAACTCAGCTACCAAAACAGAGGCTTACAGCTGATTCAAACTGAATGTCTACTTTTGGTGCTTCAGGTCTGGAAAAAAAAAGTTCTATTTTGACTTTCCAAATTAATTCTTGCAAGCCTTCCCCAGCCTGGAAATCTGCTGTAGGTCCAAGCAGAATGGCCCAGCTGCCCTCCCTCTTCCTAAGCCAAGGCTCTGCTTCTTCCCCATCTCACTTGGCACAGGAGGCCAAGTACCTCACAGGGGGGTACCTCCTCAGATGGTGCTCTATGGCTCAGGAAGGCCTTGCAGACACTGGCCCTATTTGCCCATGATGTGATAACCTGCGTAGTCCTAAGATGAGCATGCTAAGTAAAAACTGATCTGCTGTGCTCAGCAAATGGGCTCTGCCCTGCCTCAGCACAGATGGGATCAGGGGCTGGCAGAGGGGCCTTGTGTCCCTTCCTACCTTGTGAAGATGAAAGGTTCCTGAGGAGTTGGGAAGCCTACACACAGCCCAAGAGTCTGCTCTCATTGATGCAGCCCCAAAATAGCTTTTACAGCTCTTTTACAGCTTGTGTTATTTTCATCCTTCTAAAAATGAATACGCACAAAACTTAAAGCCTGTTCTCTGGGTACTTCTGCTGAGGTTTCAGTCCAACAGCACTGACCCTGGCTCTGCTTAAGACTTCCCAAAAAAGCACCATTTGTGATGGTGGTTTGGTAATGCAGACAACTGTCTGCTAATAATTGACTGAGACCAATATATTTCACGTAAGCCACTTAGGGTAATAACTTCTGGTCACTAGTGAAGCAAGCAAGGTCAAATGAAAACCCATGGGTGACAGACTGCATGGTCCGTCCTGAGTCCCACAGGACATCCCTTCTTCACTGGTGATAACTGAAGTATCAGGGCAGCTTGCAGAGAAGACTTAATTTGTGAACAGTGAGATCTCTCTGAGTTTTTTTAGGGATATAGACAGTATAGACTCCCAGCTGGGCTACAAACATTTTGGGTGAGCACAATAAGGTAGAACTGGCCTCAGTGCCATGTCAGCTCAAACTCTATTTTAAGTGCTGCAGAAAAGCAAATTTCTCCCCACAGACAGAAACTGCATACCCCAAAATAAAACAAAAAACCCACATCATTTTAACTTGTTTTTACTTTTTATGCTGCCTTCTCACCATTTAACTGTTGACATTGCTCTCTCTTCTGAAATGAAGACTGAATGGCACATCCCAAAATAGAATCATGGAATTATAAGATGGTTTGGGTTGGAAAGGACCTCAAAGCTCACCCAGTTCCAACACCTTGCCATAGGCAGAGCTGCCACCCACCAGTTCAGGCTGCCCAGAGCCACATCCAACCCAGCCTTGAGCACCTCCAGCATAGAAGCATAGCTTCTATGGGCAGCCTGTAATAACGTCAGTACCATATGAAACAAAAACTGACCTTCATAATCTGAAAGATAACTGAATGCCCCCAGTCATTAAATTCAGCTCATCTGTGTCCTGAAATGAGGGGATTCTTCACCCTCTTTCACTTCTGGTAAAGCACAGTCACAACTCTATCCTCCTCAGAGGACGCCAGAGGGCCTGCTCCTGCAAAACAGGTACCAAAGGCAGAGGTGCAGAAACGCATGACCTGCAGATGGGGCTCAACAGGGATTGTCCTGAATACGTAGTTATTCAGACTGCATCAGAGGGGCCAGGCAGTAAACACTCCTGAAGTTTTGGCTCATAAGTGCTGATTCCCTGAAAACTGAATCTTGCGACTATCCGCAGTCTGGTGAAAAACATAAATTAAGTTACAGCTTTTTAATTGAAACACAGCATCGATCTCTGTTTTTCAATAGTCTGCCTTCCCGTACAGTATAACGTCTACGTAGGAATTTTGGTGACATGATGCAGCATGTCCGCATTCAAAATAAGAATGACAACCTTATCTCAAGGCCGCAGGATGCTGAGGGGTTCAGCATCGGGTGAGATGTTACCCCAGCAGAGGGTGGGCTGAGGAATTTTTGTACAGCAGGAGCTTGTGATCTGAGCACAGGGCTTTAGAAGAGGGCTGCGTTTCATGACCTACAAAAGAGAAAAAAATGAGATTTACATTCCAAATATGCTGAGCAGCCCTTTCCCCTCAGTTATTAGAGGCACTCGGCATATAATTCATAATCACCTAATGGCAGGGCAGCGGGGGGAGGTGCGTCGCTGCAGTTCAACATCAAAATCCCTCCGGTTCCAGCAGTGACGGGATTCTGCTCTTATTTATATGGTGACACTAAATGGCTGGCAGGAAGATACCAGCAAATATCAGAATGAATAATTCAGTGAGTGTAAGGGAAGGTCACAATGCCCAACAAATGTGTTTCTCTTTCCTTTTCTCTTCCCAGCCTTAATTTACATACTTTCTCTTCTTGCCTTCCCCTTGAGTCTCTCCGTTTGTCCAACAATTCTCTTGCATTTCATAGGACAGAAAGATCCTTTTTCTCCTTATGTACATAAAAATACAGTTCGAAATACAGCTTTTCCATGTTACTGCTTTCTTATGGCTTTCCTCCATCTGTCCTTCCTCACTGTCTTTCTCATAGATTTTTCCCCCTTTTAATGACTGTTCCCATCATCACCTACCACATCCCTTCTTGTGGGACAAGTAGCAATGCTGACTGCCAGGGTAAACTCAGCTCTGAGTTATGCTACAGTCAAACCAGTGTGGTGATGATGGAGCTGATAAAATCCTCTAGGATTCATCTCAGAGCAGCAAAAGAACACAGCCCTCCATTGCAGGGACTCCCAGACTCCTGCATCGCTACACCTGAAGCTATGCAGTTATCAAAACTACAACAGGAAAACATGCTTTGAAGTGGATGTGTTTATCACTGTGTGTACCGACACACAAAAAATACTACAAGTTTCACCCTGCATTCAGAAAAGCCAGAAAAACTCCTGGCTGACACGCATAAAAGCTGAACCCTTGGTGCCTATGCTAGTGACCCCACTGCCTGCAGGACGCCAGGATTGCTCTCTCTGCAGGCTGCCATTGCACAAGCAGGTCCTGCGGGCTGCAAGGAGCTCACCCATGGATCTTCTTTTTGTTAAACTCGCCTGACTGAGCTCTTCAAGCCTTGTGATGATGTCTGGGCCAACAGCAGACCACAACTTGTCATCTGAGGCACAGCCAGGGTGCATAATTTGCTTCCTGTAGAGATGCTAGGATAGATCAATTTTATCTTTGTGACATCCCAAACAGATGTACCTACAGTACATATTGTTTCTGTCTGCTTTGCAAAGAGATCCAGACCAATTCTAATGAGTAAACTGGTTTTCATTTTTATTTATCTCCCCCCAAACAATTATCAGTGCATATGGATAACTCTGTCATGCATTTTTCTTGTTCTTTAATAAATGGTAACTCACCTAATGCAAAAAGCTGTAACAAGCAACAGCCTGCTAGAAATCTATTTTATATCTACAGAAAATTTCATTTTAAACTCTGCAATTCAACCAGCTTTTCAATCCATTTAATGTGCATCGTGCTGATTTCTGTAGCTTATTAATAAAAATGTCATCTGATACTGAGACAAGTCCCTGAAAGAAGAGAAGGAATATTCAAGCAACACCACTGCCTTTATCACCAAAGATTAGTTTAATTTAGAGATTCATTGTTCTAAATGCATGTTGATTAGCACCAGTTAGCATATCTGCATTTAATTCTTTATTAACTTATTCATTAATTATATCAGCTGCTATGTAACTTTCCGTGGTATTGCTATATTTACACTTTTCAAGAGTTTGAATAATACTAGGTTTCTCCTAGGCTTTGACGTTTCACCAATTATGAAAGAACACCATTTATATCACTGATATCAGTTGGATCTGGAAATTTCCTTAGCCAGCTCTTTTAGTATCCATGTATCCTTGGTATCCATTTATTCACATCTAGTGAATTAAAATGACCGACTTTTATTAGCTGTGTTCCAAAAGCCTGAATTGCTGCTGGAAAATAAAGTTGTTTGGGTTTTTTTTGTCATCAGATGGTTGGAATAACTCACCCGGCTTTTTTTTCCACAAACAGAATAAAATAATTATTAAACATACTTTTTATTTCCACATCATTTTTTTAATCATTTCCATTCAGTAAAAGACAACCCCCGTCGTTAGCACTTCTATCATTAATATGCTTTGGTACTGCAGAGTATATAATAACAACTTGAAATATCTGACATTTAAGAGATTTTGGTGCATGGTTTCCTGTATTAGCTCTGCTAGACGTTGCATTTCTTCTTTGCCCTTCTTCTCCTATTTAGATTTTACAGTTCTTGTTTCTAACTGTGAGGTATTTCAGTACATCACCTATTCTTCTTCCTATCTGTGAGAACGGGCCCATTCACTATTTTTATTTCCTGCTACTTTTATTCTCCCTCATAGCAAAGTTATTGCAGGTTTTAACAGTATGGTCTTCTCTCTCATTTCTGGCACCACAGCTTTTTGCAGACGTGTAGTAAAATGTTATCAGTACGCTCCCAATTATCTGTTGGAATGTTTAGGTTTTATCTCCAAATTAACTTTTCTTTCATTATTTCCAGCTTGGCAAAATGTTACGCAGTTCTTTCTCCTTCTGCCTTCAGCCTTCAGGACTTTAGTACATATTTTTTAGCAGGCTCACATCCTCCAGTGGTATCCATTTCTCAATAGACAAATAACTTTTATATTTGTCCACGTCTGTCTGTGCAGTTGCAGAGATGCAAGATGGAGATGCTCGAGTAGGCAACAGCCTAGACTGAGCCTTTCAGTGCAAGACTGGTGAGAAAAGCAAAACATCTCAGGCCTCAGCTCACCAATACATCACCGTACGCCCCAGCATTGCCCTTGCACTGCACTGACCCCATGGCCCACAGTCTGGCACTTAGCTCCAGTCCTGCACACGCAGCTACAGAGCCATCAAAGTGCACTTCAAGCTATGGATTTCTGCTGAAAGGAACAATTTAAGTGAGTTAAACCGAACGATTTAAGTCACCTCTAGCTACACTCTGCTCTGCCACCCATGGGCAAAGCTGTGCGAGCAAATCCTTTCCGCACACATGGGCTCGGGCATCGCAACGGCTGCTGGCTCCCGCCCATCCCAGCTGCAGTCCAGCCAGCTGCTCAGAGGTCAGCTCTGCAGGCCCTCGATAAAGCTTCAATTAAGTGCTCCTCTTGCAGCACTCGCTGATTTACACATTTTGCTCCTGCATCGGCCATTTTGCTAAATAATCCCACGCAGTGGCACAGCCTGCACACGTGCAAACATCCAACTTTGGGTGCGTGAAAAGGAAATTCATTCCCTCCAGGCTGGGCAGCTTAAAATAATTTGTAATATTCAAATGGAGTTTTTAAAAAGCGGGGGAATCAAGCTGCAGAGGTCATAGTACAAACATTACTATAGGTATTTCAATTGGGTAATTAATAATACATAGCGGCTTATCTATTCCAGACAGTCTCTGAGCTGCACTTTCTTGTGAAGATGGGCAGGTCTGTGTTTAGGGGCTGCAGCGATGGGTATAAAGGCTCCAGCGAGGTGAACAATGCAGCATGCATCTCCAACCAGGTAACAGGAATGATTTGGTCACCACAGCGTGCACCGAGGAAGAGCTGCATTATTTATTTGTGAGTGAGGCTGAATGTCTGAAAAGGAACGCCGACTTCTGCAGCTTCTCCAGAAGAAACAAGTTCTGCAGAGATAGAGGTGTTACAGGAACCCCGGCCTATTTAAGCACATTTTTGTTTGTAAAGGTATTTACAGGACTTGATAAAAACACTCAGACTATTTTCCTTTGGAATGTTTTGGACAATGGCTCAGAGTAATGGCCTTGAAAAATGCACTTGGAAATGTATTGGCCTGGGCACAAGATCTACTCACTTGCCAAGGGTACAGTAAGGAAACATCGTTTTATGTTCTCCTCAGGAAAACAGACATATTCCAGCCAAACAGGCAAGTGGAATTTGGCAAGACTGAACCGGTGGCATGCTTTTATTACACCAACAAATATGACATTAACTGCAAGCGTTACATGTCCCTCTTGTTGTAGGTAGGTCCTTTTCTCTAGGTAAAACTGCTCAACTCAACAAAATATTTCAAGGGACTCATATGGCAGTGAACCTGTGCAAGAATTGATTCATAAGCCCCTGGGAGGCTTCGTCCAGAAGGCCTTTCTCCATTTTTTCCTCAGGTCTTTTCAGAGGAAGCAGCAATACTTAGCAAAATCTGTATCCCATTGAAGTCCAAGGCATGCTTGCTTCCAACGTCAGCAAGATCGACTTCGCTCTCCTGGACTTTAAAGCAGCTTTGCTTGAGCAAGAACAGAATAAAAGTGATGTGTGATCTTCAGCACATTGCCCTGGGCTAACTCCAGGGAACAAGATCCTCTCAAAGCCCAACTGCAGACATGAGAGCTCATTTAAGATTATTTTAAAATGCAAATTACATCTGCATGCTCATCATACGCCTGTGTATCCCCTAACATGGAAATATGTATGGTCCACAAATATCAGTGGTCTGACAAGGCTCACCAGAGCCACAGTGCTGAGAGTTATGAATGAAAATGCAGGATAAGGATCCATCTTGAATTCACACAAGAAGAACAGGATATCAACTTAGATTTACTTTGATTTGTCATACTTTTCCAGATTTAAGTCAGGGCTCTCAACATTCTTTTAGTGTGGATTTTTTTACACTCTCACCAAGAGAACAACTGACAGGCACTCATGAATTATGAGGATATAAATACATCCAAGGGCTGTGGTAGGCAGAGCTGATACAGTAAATGACTACTCCAACAGATTACTTCTCAGCTCTGTGTTCTGAAGAAGCAGTCTGGTCATTGATTATTCCAGGCAGCAAGAAACAAAAATAATGGCACTTGATGATGCTGGCGAGCTCAGCCTGCCCTGCTATGTAAGTGCCAGCCACAGTGCCAGACCCATGGCAACTTCCAGGGCAGATTTACATGGGTCCTGTGAAAACATTCATCAGCAGAGCAGCGGAGAACAGTGTTGTCCCTAGCCTGAGCTCCTGTGAAGGGGTTGACTCCGACGTGCTCTTGCATCCTCTCACATCCCATGCTAGCCACAGCCTGCCTGGCAAAGCTTTCTGCCTCAGTACAGGCAATGTCTTGCCTATGATGGCAGAAGGGACTTGCTCAGTTATCTAGCCCTGTCTCTGACAGAAACAAGCTGATCCCTGCTGCAATTTCACCAGAGCTGCATCCCACCCAATTCTACGTGTCACTTGTAATAGCCATTTTCTATTCCCCAAATGATTTTTGCAGCCTGCAGTTGAAATCATCTGGAAGCACAAGATGGGAGTTTGAATGGCCTCTGATCCTATCAGCGAGCTGTGCCATTGTTCTGTGCCTTGACCACAGTTTTCCCTTTTTATCATTCACTGAGATGTACGTGCAAACCCAAAGGGGACAGCCAGTCACATGTGGTGATGCTATCAAACTTACTGCTCCTCTTCCTCAGCAGGAGGAGCCTGACCAAAGTCAGGGAACGCTGAGGTATCTGCAACCAGCAGAGGGATTTGGGACTGATCTCCACATGTGACAAAGCTGTCATTAAAGCAGTAGAGCAGGATGGGGATCTTGAAAAATGCAGAGACAGTAACATGAGTAATGAGGAGGTCTTGTTTTATTATAAATCATTGCCAATATGCCATACTCTCAAGCCTGAATTCAGTGACCAGTAATGCTCATTTCCCCTTGTAAGAATTACTGGGTTAACTAAAAGCTCAATTACAGCAAGGTATTTTGGGCTCCTGATGAGGTTTGGGCTATAAGGTTCATGCTGCGTGTTGGTTTGCCTTTTCCACCTCCTTGCCTCCTTGCAGGCCTCCTCTCCCCTTTCGTACACGTAGACCACCTCAGTGCAGGGGGAACTGTCTCAAGGGCACACCAAGATGCTTCTGTATGGCTCAGCTGGGAAAAATGCAGAAATAACCTAAAGTATTGTTCAAAAGATTGAAAATAATGTCTGTTATTTTCAGACAGAGACCAGGTTTATTTAAGATACAAGGTTATAAATGCACACTTAAAACCTTCCTATGCTTTGCCAGCTAAAACAAGGAGATCAAATGAGGCTGTGATCTGTCAAGTGATCCTTTGTCACTCCCAGTAGAGCCCCATAATCCTGCAGTTGTGATTACGCAGAGGAATATTACATTGATCCTGCAAAATATCTCTGATTGGATCAACATTATTTTCTCTCGCATTGACAAGGTCTTACCAGAGAATGACTATAATTCCACTGCTAACACTGTCTTACTGAAATCCCCCAATAAATCCTCAAAGCAGTGCCGTTAGTAATACCTTTATTAGACTAACTAAACAAGATATTTATGTGAACGGCTTTCCAAAGGATTCCGGCTCCTGCTGCAGTTTCTAGAAGAAAACTTGATCAAAAGAGTGCTACTGAAAGACCTGCCCTGAAGGAAGCTCTGCACAGTCGTAAGCAGCAGGTGAAATTACCCTTTCCAGATTCACAAGGTTGCTCACAGGTTTACAAAAGCAACTGCTGTTTTCTTGCGCATCCTACAGTAAGAGCGCTCTCAGCTCACAGCACATCTGGTTCAGAGGCAAGGCTGGAGTTCAGGATCTCCCCACGCCTTCCCCAAAAGTGTCATCAGGATGGCTGTTTGCTAAGTGCCAAAAGGGAAATGCCGTCTTTATATATCTGCTGAAATTTCAATATTTGTTTAAGGCCAAATCTCGACAAAAGACCTGCTGCCCTTCCAGCTCTCGCTCTCTCAGCCCACTGGTGTTTCCCTTCTTCTCTTCTTCTACTATTTGTGTGAATCTCCTCTAATTTTATCTCTATGTTATTTGCTTTATAGCTACGAGCTTTCAGTCATAGAATTATAGAATCATAGAATGGCCTGGATTGAAAAGGACCACAATGATCATCTAGTCTCAACCCTCTGCTATGTGCAGGGTCACCAACCAGCAGACCAGGCTGCCCAGAGCCACATCCAGCCTGGCCTTGAATGCCTCCAGGGATGGGGCATCCACAGCCTCTCTGGGCAACCTGTTCCAGTGCGTCACCACTCTCTGTGTGAAAAACTTCCTCCTAATATCTAACCTGTCTTAGTTTAAAAACCATTCCCCTTTGTCCTATCACTATCCACTCTCATAAACAGCCATTCCCCCTCCTGTTTATAAGCTCCCTTCAAGTACTGGAAGGCCACAATGAAGTCTCTCCAGAGCCTTCTCTTCTCCAAGCTAAACAAGCTTTTCCTCATAGGGAAGGAGCTCCAGCCCTCTGATCATCTTAATGGCCCTCCTCCAGACCCGCTCCAAGACTCCATGTGTTTCCTGTATTGGGGGCCCCAGGCCTGGACGCAGTGCTCCAGATGGGGCCTCACAAGAGCTGAGTAAAGGGGGACAACCACCTCCCTCTCCCTGCTGGCCACCCCTTTTTATTGCAGCCCAGAACACCGTTGGCCTTCCAGGCAGCATGCGCACACTGCTGGCTCACATCCAGCTTTTCATCCACCAGGACCCCCAAGTCCTTCTCCACAGGGCTGCTCTCAAGGAGCTCTTCCCCCAGTTTGTATAAATACCTGGGATTGTCCCAACCCAAGTGCAGCACCCTGTGTCCCAGTGGCTCACTCCCAAGCTGATCTCCCCTTCATCACTGAGGCTGAATTCTCACCTTTTGGCTTGAAATGTGAAACTCCACTGAGATCAGCTACGACTCCAGTGATCTCCTTGCCAAGCCATTTTTTTCAAGCTGTCTGAACGCTCAGGGAGGCACCACTTCTCTGCTTCATTTCAGTAAAGGTATTTGTAAAGCCATGAGAACTACAGAAGTACCTGTGTCCTATCTTTCTAAAGCTTTAAAGAGGACCACAAGAATTATGAGTAAACAAAGACTCATTTTTTGTGTCTACCAAAAAGCTCAAGCACAGCTGAAAGACAGTGTATAGAACCATACATCAGTTAGTAGGTGATAAAGCTACAAAGACAATGTATCAATAGAAAAATATCAAACAGCAAGGAAGAGATTATGCCTTCTTAAATTTGAAATCAGGTTGACTATCATGGTGGGTAAATTCTAGCTATTACACATTTCATGTAAATATTTTCCCCATATTCTTTGCAGCAATATACTGAAATGTCAGAGAAGTAACTTCTCTGCTCTCAGGCCTTTAGAGATGAAAGAAAAATAATTGATATTAGCCTTTGAGAGGGAACAGGCTGACGGTAAAATAAACTGTTAATGACTTTCGAGAGAACTTCCAACCACTTTCCTCCATCCACAACCAGATTTCTAGAGCTCTACAATCTGGTTCAAATATCTGTGCGCCAGACGCCTAAACTCTTGATGTCAGCTTTGAAGGTCATTGTCATAACTGTGATGGATAGCAAAACTTTCTCAAATGAAAGCTTGAACTCAGGATCACTGACCTGCCTTTCAGGCTAGATTCTGTGATAAATGCTACAGATGTGAAAGTGCATTATTGCACAGCACAGTTTGTGGACCTCCATGGCCCTTGTTAATACACTGTCATGTTGATGGGGTCATGGACACGTGATGAGCTCTGCACTCATTCACCAACCAGGCTTCAGCAATTTCCCAGAAACTTTATGTGTTTTCTTCCAATGCCATGCAGAGTGATATGCTCCTGTCCTGAAGGAAGGGTGCAGATCAAACAGCAAGATGAGCATACGTACAAATGCTCCATCACACAGAATCACAGAATCACAGAATGGCCAGGGTTGGAAGGGACCTCAAGAATCATACATCTCCAACCCCCTGCCACACGCAGGGCCACCAACTTCCCCATTTAATACAATACATTTAATACACCACAGCAATCAAGTAACAGCCCTCAAAATGCAGATCCGGGATCTCCCAAAGCATAATGACATACATTCAAATGAGGGGAGAATCTTTAAAGAAGACATGCCCTTCCAGTCATCCCAATCCCATCAGACAAATACTACACTCCATATGAAATACGGTGACACTGCCATATGCAGCAGTGTAGAGATGGCTGGGATGCCACAAGCCCTTGCTTCAAGGCCAGATCAGCAGCAAGTGAAGGAGAGCTTGATCCTGAAGATCTAAAGTCCATGCCTCAGCACTGTGGGCAACTTTCTACCACGATAAATCCTGCTTCTTTCCCCTTTCTCTCTCTTTGCAGTGGTATTCTTAGAAACACACACAAGAAGAAAAAAAAAAAGAATTGTTGCTGAGGAGTTTGTCTGCTCCTACTGCTTCTTCTTCACTTGAAGGCATTGACAAGACAATTAGTTGCTGCGTCACAGGCGGGATGCTAACAGTAACTGATGAGCAAGAGGAGGAAAGATGTGCCACCAGCTTCATGTGTGAGGGAACACCGGTGAGGACAGGACCAGGTTCCTCACCGCAGGGTTAAGAGAGAAATGCTGGGAGGAAACAGAGGCTGTCTCTGTAGTACCATCTCATGATGCCAGCCCTTATACTGGCTACACCTCTCCTACTGCCAGCCATTCAAACAGCCTTCCTCAACTTCTCTTCAAGAAAAGAACTTGTTTAACATAAACAAGTTGCCTCTCTTTTTCCTACGAAACCTCATTTAGAAACACCTCTCACAGATTTGAAACAGCTTCCTGTGCTTGTCCCGGAAATAAGTTTCACAGTCCAGAGGCCAAGACACTGCACAAGCCCGTTCTGCAGCCACTTCATCACAGGGAAACATGGAGCTGACAGAGGTCAATGTAAGGCTGTACAACAGCGCTCCCATCCCCACAAGCCTGAAGTCACACCTGGCAGTCTGTGGCAACGCTTTTTATTCCCCACTAGGAGCAATGAATTACAATATTTGGAACTGCAGGCTCCTCAGGATACCAGATACAAAGCAGTCCTTTTCCCTCTTGGATACAAAAGACTATTTCACATCAAAAGGACAGACAGCTCAAGTCAACATCAACAAGCACAGAAACCCCTTGCTTCAAATCCTTGGCAGCACATAGTAGCTTACTGCAGCATCTCCTTTCCACAAACATGAGGCTTCCAGAAGCGAGCAGTTTATTCTGGCAATGCAGAGGACAGCTCTGCTACTGGACTGGGCAAGATCCCCTGATCTCTAGACATACTTAGCATCCCAGTTTGTCTTGCTCCACCCTGACTGATGCAGCCATTTTTTCCCCTTTTCTAGGAGCAGAATTATATCCCCAAATGCAATTCCAATGATGTTCCCTATCTTTTACTTCTCTGGTGTCTTTCTGTTCCCTCTTCCCAAGACTTGTGAGAATCGTGTTCTGCTAACACACACACAAGTGCACAACCAACCAGGAGCTGGTGCTATTAGCCCTCACAAATCCATGTACTCCCTAGCAAAATCCTTCCCACTATGAGGAAATCAACCCAGCACTGCCAGCCAAATGGCTGAACATTTTGTGAACTGAAATGCGCATCTTGTGGTAATTTAAATATGTGCAAATAAGAGTATAATTCCACTGCTGCCAGCAACCCTGGGTGTTTAAATATAGTACGAAAACACCATAGCTTCTATTTTATTTTATATAAACTATTTTAAGGAGAAAGCCTAAGGCTCTGCTTTCCTCTGGTTATGAATACATATGGCTGAGAATCCTGCAGGACTTTGCTGTTGTTAAGCTAAGGCAGTACGAGAGCAGACAAGGGAGTCAGGAAACAAAGACTCTAATAACTGCATTATCTAAAGGAAAGACACAAGAAATGTATATATATATTAACTGCACAGGCATCGTCCACGATCCTTCATGGATGTGAGGGGTGTCACTAGAAAGAAATGAAGTGCAGCTCTGACTGAGGTGAAGGAGACAAAGCAGCTGGGATGATGCAGCTGGATTTGTCTTGGGTCCCTTCCCACTCACCAGGCAACCATGGCTGGTGTCAGACACCCAGTGACAAATACTCCTTCCATCGGATCCTGCTTGATGTAGAGCTGAATATGCCCTTCCTTGGGGGAAAAAAAGAGGAATTAATAGTAATAACAAATTAATCCTTCACAGACCTATGACATGCTTCACAAGGACACAGTACTAGAAAGGAACTATCTGTGTTCGTTTTTCTTGCACAGCAGGAAAGTATATCATATAATCCTTCCTCCTAAATATATCCATCTTCATCCTTAAAACCTGTTAGAAGTGCTGTGCCCTCATCACTCCTTCCAGAATCCCACTTCAGCACAGCTTTCAGCCTATTCATGTCCTCACACACAGCTTCCCCCTAACCTGTGGTTTAACCCTTTCTCTTCTGGGTAGCAGTTACTGTTGTATAACATCCTTTTCATCCCTTTCTTCATGCTAGTAACCTCACTCTGGATCTGCTTCAGATCAGGACAGGATCCTCTCTATTCCAAATTCATCTTTCTCGGAGGTGGCTGAATAGTGAAGACTGTAACATGACTTGAACATTTCCTTACTTGAGACATCTCACCAGCACCACTCTTCAACCACACCTGATTTGTCCTGATCATGGCTGCCCCACGGTGCCCACGCTGCAGGACAGGTGCACTGTCTGCCCCTTGTCCACCATAATTTGTACTCTGTGCTCACATCTCACTTGCATGTTGGGTGAGATTCAGACACACTCCTTTCTCACCTTGAAGGAAATCCACTGCAGTACCCTGGCAGGAAGGGACCCACCTGAGCCTCAGAACTCCCACAGTCCAAATGTCTGGGGGACCAGATTTCAGTCTGCAATATGGGGTGTATTTGCACAATAATATAAACCTGGTCTTAAGGATTCACACTGAAAAGAAATTTCACATTGTTGCTCTCTTACTGCATGACTTGATTCTCAGTATTAAATTTTGCATCTATACTACCAACTTATCCTCAAGATTGTCCAGGTTTTTGCACAGAAATTCCAGGTCTCCTTTCTCTTGGTGATGCCACATTGTTTTGTGGCAGCAGCAATGTCCTTCTGTTTGCATCCAGGCCAATGAGAGCTATCACCTTGCAAGCCTTGCTGCAATATCATTGATGACATTATTAAACAACCTTCCTTCATCTTAATACTCCCTCTCTCTACACTTGTTGGCTTCCTTCAGCCAGTTCCTTAAACACACTGTAAATTGTGTTCTAATTACCTTACCATTGTAATGAATTGTTTCCTCAGGGGTAGAATATAAAATCCTTTCCCCAGATCCCAATATGTTAGGTGTACTGCATTTTCTTTTCTGGAAAACCGGTTATCTTCCTGGCAAAATATATCAGGGTAGTTTGGCACACCTCGCATACAAAAACATATGTTGCATGTATATTTCTTTTTCCCCCATGTGTTTAATTAATCTTTCCTTTAGAACTTACTTTAAACTCTGTTTAGTATTATTATGATTAAACTAAAAGGTCCTCTGTGGCTCAGACAACTTTTTTCCCTTTTCTTTAAGTAAAGATTTGCTACTTTTCATTCCTACTGTACCATCTTAATAAGACAGATTTATTGAAAATCCTTTTTACTGGACCTGCAATGACACATATCACATCTTTCAGTACTCAGAGATGGAAATTATCCAGCTTGCCAATTTGAGCCCATTAAGCTATTCAAGTTTTTTTCTATTTCCCCTGTTCCTGTCAGCTGGCTACTTTATCCCTCTGAACAGCATAGCATTCCTGCCTACCTCTTTAACCACTGTGGAACATGACTGAGCAGAACTGGGTAATCTTGAAGACTGGTGAACAGAAAAAAAAGCACTAATAATGGGAAATTTCTTTCCAGTGTCAACTTTAGCCTTGCAAGATATGTTTTCATCACTGGACAACAATCTCTGTGTAAAATAAGGATAATCCCACTCTTCATGGTTAATCACAACATGCAGTATTCAGATACTGTCACACAGGGAACCACTGAAGTAGCTAAGGAAGAGCAGTATAACTGGATCATCAGTTACCACCAATCAGCATCATTCCTTAGAAATCAGTATAGTGACCTTAATTTACACCTTTAACACTCGATTTAACTTTTTACTGCTGTTGTGGTTTTGGTTGGTTGTAGTTGTTACATCATTAAAGGACCACTGAACAGAAAACAAAAGTACCAACAAAAATATTCATATTCAGTGCTTATAAAGGCTTTTTTACATATTAAAAGATGTGTATTGATTAGTGGAAACATAGAGGCAAGCATTGTACATTCATATTTACGTTTCAGTGTCTCTTTCATTCAGCCAATATCCTTGTTTGACCTACTGAGTCACAGGGCTTCACACCAAGCCCTGTGCTTCACACCAGACCTTTCACTTTCCCTGAGCCTCCTGCTCCACCACCTGGACCATCATCTGGACTCTTTCTGCAACGTCCAGTGGCCACCACATTCACACTAAACTCATTTGGCCTTTATATCACATCAGTTCAGCATTAAGGACTTCCTGCCTGCTCTCAGACCTCTATCACACTCTTTATCACTTATTTCCTTTCTTCATGTGCTGATTTGATCTGCGCCACACTCTTTCATAGACCTTTTACTCTGCGTTTCCCTACCTACTCTACCCTGCCATCCCAAATCCCTACTGACTCATACCGGCTGCTCTCTGCTGTGTCTCACACAGTAGAGCATTACTAATGGGAATCCCACTGTCTGCTAACTCTCTCCACTATAAATGCATTTTTCTCCCTTTCAGTTCTGCTCTTCTCCTGAGTTTACTGCTCCAGCTCAGCTCAGCTAAATCCCAGCCTCGCAGTCATCGTCACCTCTTTGCCACGTTTGGCTCACTCCTCAGACCCTCCCACCTCCTCCAGCCCCCGCTTCAGCTGTTGCACAGAATTTCATCCAGTTCTTCCACAACAAAAATGACTATGATCTTCCTCTTCCAGTAGCTTTGCCTTCTGTTCCCTCTTCCCCTCCTACCACTCCTTCCTTATTCTTTCCCACAGATTAAAAACCTCCTATGCAGCTCTTCTCTTTCATTTAATTTGTTTGCCACTGAGTCAGTCTTCTCCTACCTCCTGACCTTCCTTATGGTCATTCTTGTCTTCTCATTCTCTCTCTCCTTGACCTCTCATACCCCTCTGCCTCTTTGCTCTCATAACGCAAGTACCATTCAATCTCTTTCCTCTTGAAGTATTCCCACCTTAAAGCAATTATTTTTCTCTCAAAATGCCATGTTGCTTTCTCTCCATCCTTTCATCACCAGCCACTCTAAACACTGCAAATTCAGATCCCATCTGGAGCCCCTCACCACTCCCAGTCTGAGCTTTCCAGTTCCATGCAGCCTTCTCTCAGTTGAAGCTGATGTTGCCAATGTCTGTACTTCTCCTACACAATTGTGGCATACTCCGAATCCTCTGTACTCATCAGCTGCAGCATGTCAGCTATCTCCAGCGGTCTCCTGTGCTGAGATCATGTGTTTCATCAGCTATCACGAAATTATTCACTTCTTTTGCACCACCTTCTGAATGTACCCATTTGAACATTCCGCAGAAGACACCTTTCTTCCCCCACTCCTTGCTCTGCTACTCTTCAGTGAAGTTCATGAGATTTTTCTTCCAATCCATAAATGCGGATTTCATTGCCACCTTCATGCAGCAGTTCACAGATTCCCTTCTCAAACACAAACATGTCCATACCCAGTCTCTCCAATGCTCCTTCCTAGAGATAACAAAGTAAACATACCATAGCTAGAACAAAGTTACCAATGTTGTTGTCTCTTTTTCTTTACCATATGTCCCCTTCAGGAATTCTTCTCTTGATCACCACAGATGAATGTTTTACTGTCTTCGTTGTTCTGATGAACCTGAGTGACATATTCATCTCCTATCTTTATGTCCTTAGATCCAACAGATGTCCTTAGACATCCCTTTTGCAGATTCTTTCTCCATCCAGGCTGTCATCATTTCATGTCTTTATTACAGCAGTATTTCTTTCTCTGACCTTTACAAATGCTTTCCACGTAACCATTCAGGATGCTAGAAACATCTTTTTCCAAACCCCCCAGTCTAACCAGGTCATTTCTCCTAGCAGCCATAGACTGCCATCCCAATAACCGTCTATCTCATTAGTGCAATATATTTGTCTTCATTAGGGAAATGTCAACTTCTTCCTACAGTCAGCCAAAGAGGTCAGTCCCCATCAACTACTTATTAATTTTTCAAGAAGACACGACCCATGATATTGTTGGTGCCATCCCTCAGTCTTTGGACAACAATCTTGTAAGCATCTGCACCTCCTATTCATTATCCTTTTTTACAACTCTTCTGCATTTTGTGGTGCTTACAGAAATGTGGGTAGCCTGCTGATGTTTCAAAACCACTGCCGGTCATGCTGAATATAATTACTTTGTCATCTCCTTGTACTATCTCACAGGGCACATTACTCTGCGATATTTAAAGCGCAGCAACATGTCAAAAGGACAGGGACGTTTTTCTGCTCCATGATTTCTGATCCATGATTAAGGCTCATAAATCTTGTGATAGAACTCCAACCGGTATTAATTACAGTGGGCAGAATCCCTATTATACTGCTGCCGAGCTGAGGTACACGAGATGAAGTCATTTGCTTCAGGTCATGAAGAAACACTGTGGTAGAGCTTGGATTGAATTCTGGCATTGTGAGCCCTGCCTTGGCTCCAACACTACCTCTTTTCACCTGTGTTGGTAGTTACCTACAAAGAAGTGTGATTTCAACTGTCTCAGCTGGGCAGCACTGGATATTTATTTGTGGAAGAACTAAGCAGTGTAAGAGACAAAATGGAGACATTTCTTTTTTATAGCCCGATTTCTCTCCCGCAGAGAAAATATGTCAATTTACATTCTTTTTTTTCTTTTTTTTCTTTTTAAGTGGATGCTATTTTGAATGATCTGTTAAGTGTGTTTGGATTTTGGAATCCACATTCTTCACTTATTTATACCTTAACACACTAAAAAACACCATCTCTTTCTTTCTTTTCCTTTTAAAGATGTGAATATGTACTCGAGGGTTCCAGCAACACTTGATTAGCAATGAGCCATTAAGTAACTTACATTATAAATGACTATCGTTATTTTTTTGCAGAATATACACAAAGTCTTCTTCCACATCTTTTCCCTGGCACTGCAACAGTTAATGAACACACTCTATTCTTAAGCAGCTATTCTGAGTGCACAGAAAGACTTTTATCAATGAGTAAAAGCAATATTAATATGGATTTTGGAGCTGACAAAATAATTCAGATCATTTCATCTCTGTTTCAATACTCTTTCTTGGCATATGTTTATTTTTACAGTAAATGGAGCACATCTGCACTCATATTCAGCCTTTCCCTCACATTTTTTAAAAAGTTTTTAACCAACACGCAAAAGGGATAAAAATGCTGAGATTCCTCCAAAGGATTGGGATGCTCACTTAAGTGAACGGGAATTAAGCACGCGGTCCTGCAGGCAGCTCTGCAAATACCAATTTCTGTTTAGAAGGACACGATCCCATCATTATTTTTACTTAGGCAAAATTTCCATTTGTCTTCACTGACAGTTCTGCTTGAAAGCCAACAGCTTGACTGAAATTCGCTCTTTAAAAAACAGCATGACTAAAAACAGTCGCAGCTCTGGTAAATTACATATATGTTCTTAGTATTTTTAGCAGATATGTATTATCAAACTAATTATCTCAGATGTGTCAGAGGAACGTGTCAAGTTCTCATTACTTGTGGTAAAAATGCTTCTTAATGAATTGTTCCTTCTGCGCTAACAGACAGCGGTGTCACTGGAAATGGTGAGGTGAAGTACTTGGTTAGCCTAAAGTGCAACTGAAATTACACCTTCTGATTAAATTTTAGCTAAGCCCTCCAGCAGAATCTTGTTGTGACAGAATAGAGCACAGACCTTGGGCTGGCCTTTCCGTGTAGGAACCATTTTAACCTCAAAGGAAACACTAGAGGCCTGAACTTGCTGCATCACCGCGTTCAATAAAGCATTCATTTTGACGCTGTGAGGATCAGAACCAAGACTTCAGTAAAGTCACAGAATCATAGAACCATAGAATGGCCTGGGTTGAAAAGGACCACAATGATCATATAGTCTCAACCCTCTGCTAGGTGCAGGGTCACCAACCAGCAGACCAGGCTGCCCAGAGCCACATCCAGCCTGGCCTTGAATGCCTCCAGGGATGGGGCATCCACAACCTCCTTGGGCAACCTGTTCCAGTGCGTCACCACCCTCTGTGTGAAAAGCTTCCTCCCAATATCTAACCTAAACCTCCTCTGTCTCAGTTTAAAACCATTTCCCCTTGTCCTATCACTATCCACCCTCGTAAACAGCCATTCCCCTCCTGTTTATAAGCTCCCTTCGAGTACTGGAAGGCCACAACGAGGTCTCCCTGGAGCCTTCTCTTCTCCAAGCTAAACAAGCCCAGTTCCCTCAACTGTCTTCATAGGAGAGATGCTCCAGCCTCTGATCATCTTAGTGGCCCTCTGGACTTGTTCCAAGAGCTCTGCATCTTTCTTGTACTGGGGGGTTCAAGCCCGCAGGCCTTTTTTTTTTTTTTTTTTTTTAATAAAAAGTCCTTTTTATAATAAGTACATGCAATGGGATTTCAAACACATAAACTAAGCACTCACTTATATTCTTTAAGTGTGTGAAGAACATACGCAAAAAGACGGCTGTCCTGATTCGTCTGGCAAAAGCATTGCATTTTAAAACTGAAATCTATGGAACTACAAGGTACTGCGAGTACTTTTATGGAAATAAATCTGAGATAGATGCAAGTAGCCTCTCTTCAGGCTTTCCCAATTGTGTATGAATAATCCCTCGTGATGGCTGGAGTAGTCTCGTTAAGCCTTTCTTCCTCAATTGTGCCATGCATCTGACAATCAGAACAGTGAAGGCTTTCATCCCAGAAATCTTGCATGTTATTTGGTTTGGAGACAGGCTGCACAGGAATTAGTTTCTGTTTTTCTTGATGGTGGCATGCGTCTGAGTGTACATGAAATGAAGTGTTTTAAGAATAGGATTTACTATGACTTCCATGGACCTTGGGGAGGAAGGAAGGTAAACAGGGAGTTGAAATAATAAGGTCATTGTAAAATTTTTAAAATAAAATTGGATTCCAGTGGCAGGCAGCAGAGCCCCATCCAGGCAAGTTTAACTGGCAGTCTTCCAGAAGAGAGATGCAAGATCCTCTGAGCAGTAATTGTCTAAATAGAACAGTCTCTGGTTATTGTGCAACTTTTTTGTGTACTTTATTGTACCTTTATAATTAAATGATGTAATTTCTTTTTATCCTTTCTTGTTTCCCTCTCAACTAGAACAGGAAAACATCCAAGCAACACTGCAATCCAAGTAATGGTGCGGACAGACCCTGTGGCTTGCAGGTTTATTTTCTGGGTCACTACAAGTTGTGCACAAGGCATTGCGAGCTGGTGATTGCCAAGGCAGGAAACAACCTCTTCCTTGCCCCTGCTGTGAATGGATGCTTACTTGCACTTCAAATCTCTCCATGCATAGTGCTGGAGGCATTTGGTTCCCTAGAATTTTTTGGTGGGGTGAAGGAATGCTGCTTTTGCTAGAAACTCAGTGGCAGAAAGGCAGCCAGCATCTGCAACAGGGTATGGAAAACACTGTACTTAAAAGGACATTGAGCAGCAGGGCTATTTCATTCACTGAGGAGAACATGCAGACATCTGAGTATTAGAAGCTTAGAGCATTGCACTGAACAAAACCAGGACCGGCATTCCTTGGCTTGGGGCTTCAGCTATCAAGAATAAAACTCTGGTCCCAAGATGTTTAAAGAGTCCATCAAAGATCAAGGCAGAATCGTAGGATCAGCCCCGTAAGCAATTCCTCTTTGGCTGGCCCTCCTCTACATGAGCGCTTCCCCTGAGTCTAAACAGCCTCTTCACAGGAACGAACATTGTTCAAGTGAGTAAAAGTTAGCAAGACCAAGCCTTGGTTTGCATATTTGGCTCCAGTATTTTCCTTATTGATTATATCTTACACATCTTCTGTACATTTTGTTTTGTTTTCAGTTATAACAAAGAGATCAAATCAGTCGTCTAGTTTTGATGCAGTGCTGGAATGTCCTCCAGGCCCTTGGGTTCTTGCGTCTGTCTAGCTCTCCCCAAGTATGCTCACATGTAAAAATCTGTTTTAATTCATTGCCTGTTTGCCTAACTGTATTACTAACGTAAATGTTTTAATTACAAGAAATTTAATAAATACAGAATAGAATTCCAGTAGTGACCCAGAATCTTCAGAAACGGAACTGTTTTGTAAAACCACTGGTATCAGAATACTGCCAAATACCACAGGGCCTGATCCTGCCACGAGCCATTGCCTACAGCTTGTATTAATTTCAGCAGAGTTCACAAGCAGAATAACTGCAGGGTATTTGCAAAGCTAGTTAGGCTCTTAATGACTATTTTTTATTATCCTTTGATAGACAAATCTACCATTCTCAGAACTGGAAGTTTTGCCTAGGGAAAAGTGTGTCTCTGAGTAAATGGATCGCTTAGTTCTGTCCAGTGTAAGAAGACAAAAAAAGAAAAGGAAAGAAAAAAAAAAGGAACTTAATAGCATTCACATTCAATTACACATGGTATTAAATGCAATCTTTGGGGCCAGAAACCACATTAGTTTATCCAGTTTTCTAAGAGGTGTGCCATATTAAATTAGCAGCTGGCAAAGGATGGAAGGTAAAAGGCCCACGTATCAATGACCATTTGCCCTGGAGCTGTGGTTTTACAGAGAGGTATTTCCTCAGTGCAAGCAGATGCACTCCAGTCAGGGTATCTGATGACTACAGGTACAGCACATTTGCAGTTCTTCACATTCACATCAGGCATGCTTTGCCCAAACACCACCCCTGCAATCTCCAACTCCAGATGAGCGTCTGGCATGGAAGGCAAGCGAGACAAGCAGCGTGGTGCTGCCGAGATGAACCGCAACACCTGCCTCCTCTGCAGCACAGAGCTGTGTTCAACATCTGACAGCAGCGGCAGATGTACTTCTTTCACTGTCACCATACAGCTGCGCATCGTAAAGGAATGTCTGATATCTTAGGAGGAAAAAAGGACACCAGTTGCTCTCCCTCATAAAGACAGCTCCATATCAAATTTCTAGTTCAGAGATTTCAGCATGTAGGCATTCTTAATAGGTGGCTATTTTACATTACTTTTTGGTAAAGGAAGAGTAAAATCCATTTATTGTTTTTGATCCAGCTGCTAACTTACAGCAGATAAGTGATCTTACAATACCGCTATCCTTGGTTTTATATGTGAGCGAGTCAGCAGCTGTCAGTTACCAAGCAGACATTGTATTTGCTGTCCTGTGTCTTAACCCAAAGATGCCAAAGCAACACAAAGCATTAATGTAAACATGTGACTCTTCAGCGTAACTGAGACTTACAATATAGGTGAACTCTTCCTCCAAAAAGACCGCCATTGGTATTCAGCATTATCAGTGTCCCTCCTTTCAAGTTTCTTTTAACACACTACAAACTTGTTTGTAAAGCATCCACAGAAAGCCATCAGAGAAGGCAAGGAATTAAGACACCAACATCTGCGCTCTCCTGACTCTGGGGCACCAACCCTGAACATTGGTTCTGTGTCCACCAGCATACAACCAGAGACAGGAGCACAGCGGCACGCACCATTCCAAGCCCAGGAAGCACTATGCATTTAGGGTGGCTCACCACATACACACAGCCTTGACAGCATCTTCCAAAGACTATCCTCTCCCATGTTTAACCACCTCAGAGTAAGGTGCCTCATTTTGTCTATCACTAACACTACCCAGAGCTGCTCTTACACACAACCCATTGCCAAGCAATCTCATCAGCTTCCGGATATTCTTGAGTCTGGGACGAGATGGGTGGTTTGAATGAGAAATGGCTAATTTATTTCAACACAAAAAATCTCTCTAGTAATTGAAACCTTATTTGGCAAAGGAGTTCTCCGTTGCGATGTTTGCCCACTGGCAAGGTTGAAGTTCTCCAATTGTGCCACGAGCACAGAAGGTGCACATGGCAGAGTGATCCACAGCAAGCCCACACCCTCAGCTAGACAGAGAGCGGAAATCCCTCGGCGTTGGCATGAGCACAGAGGTGTCAGAATGCAGACCCTTGTCCATTGCCAACAGGATTGAAGCCACCAATGCGTCCCATGAAGGTCATTAAGTAGAACTGGACATTAAGGGTCACCAGTAACACAGAGAGGGGTGAAAGGTTCTCCACTACATCACCCGTCTGCGCTGCTTCAGTGCATGTCTATACTGTGCTACACAGCTGTATGACTCCCTTTAACACATACAGAACTAAATGCGTACATTGGCAAGTGCATGTGAAAGCATATCCCTCGAGAATAATCAGCCTTAAGCAACAATTCTGTGTGCATGGTCTGAAAAGGGAGTCAACACAGGCTATCAAGGGAGCTTGGGACAGAGAATACAATGTAAGAAGCAGCGATTTCACCACGGTGGAAATAAATCTCTAGAGAACCATCTGAATGCCACAGAAGAACCATGGGAGGGAAATGTTATTTTGCTGTTTGGAGCAAACACGCTGTGGGCAGCAAAGATGCTGTCATCCTTTGCTGAATCCCAGTCATCTCACAAAAACATAAATCTTTTGTGGATGGGATGTATAGACAGGGGTTTGTGCGTATCTCCTCTTGCAATACTTCAGATCAAAGAGACATTTGAGGCAAACTGACCATCATCTTGAGCCACTACGTTTGGGGAAAGCAGAAGGAGGAGGACCAGAAGACTAGAAAAAGAACAGCACAAAAATGCTACAGGCAGACAGATGCATCTCCACTCTGAAAGAAAATGATTCCTAACACTCCTAATAAATTAATCCAACGTTTTGTAACCATTGAAAATATTCCTAAACGTAGCTTAGTGTAAACAGCAAGCCGGGTTTCCTCCTGCTTGTTAGCATTTCTCTTTGTTTACGCTCCATTTGAGGATAGAAGCCTACATGTGAGCACTACTAATGGTGTCATTCAGGACTGATGGGGTATTTGGGAAGGGAATGACGAAATACAGACATATGTAGCATCTCGTAAAATACTATATACTTTGTCTGAGTCAGCAGGCTCAAACTAAAAATAAAATAAAAAATACTGAGGCTCTGCTTTATTCATACATTTTACTTCAGTGTGGAGAATATTCCGATACCATGGTGATGGGCTTACAGAGACAGAGACGTGAAAGAGATGTTCTGAGGTGTGTCTGCTCTCACCCCACTGCTGCCTCGCTCCCAAACCCCACATCACCATGGAGGAGACCCCACAGGAAACTGCCCTGGCGATGCCCTGGGAAGCAGCACCCAGCCGAGGCGCTTTACCCATCACAAGGAGAAGGTTTGGCTAGGGATGCTCACCTCCACCTGGGAGCCCAAACGGCTCTGCTCAGCTCCCGCTCAGCTCGGGAGGGCCCAGCACATGCATTTGGTAAAAACAGCCCTTACCTTTGGCAATCAGCTCCTCCAGCTCTTGGTCGAATCCTTGTCGGTGGCATTTCCTCCAGAGCCCCATGTTGGTTGAGTTGTACTGTCTGTTGCACTCGTCGACCGCACTCATGGCAAAGATCTGCCTCCTGTTCCTTGCCAAGAGGAGTTTCCCTTCCCAGCGGTCCAACCTCGACCTGCTGGCCCTGAGAGGCAGGTTGTTGTTGGAGTTGTAAATAAAGCCAGGATCATTTCTCTTAGTGGTGATGCTTTTGCACCTCTCCCTGTGCTTCCGGGCATCAGTTTCGTACCAGTGGTCAGAGCAGATCGCCACAGCCAGCATGCCCAGGGCACACAAAGCTAAAGAGAGGCCAGCATACAGCAGCAACCTTCCAGCAGCCATACCTCAGCTTCACGGGAACACCATGGACATCTTCACCACAGGCAAAGCCCTTGACCGCGAGGCCACGCCGAAGCCCCGGAGCAGCCGCCGGCCGTCACTGGGCAGAGGCAGCCTGGAGCATCCCCTCTCGCGCGGCTCACATCCACGCTGCGGACGGACGCCCGGAGCGCTCCCAAGTCGTGCCCCGGGGGCTCGTCGGCCTCCCCTCCCCTGCGGAGGAGACGCGGCGAGGAGAAGCGCAGCCTTCCTCCCTCCCGCCCGCGCAGACGTCCCGCCGCCCTCGCCACGGAGGAGCGAACCCGGGGGGACTCGGCGGCTGCGGCCGTTCCGTTAATGTCTATGGGTCCGGCCGGCCGGGAGGCGCGGGAGCGATGGCTTTCGGCTCGGTGAATCCAGCCCGGCCCCGCAGGACAGAAAGTTCAGCGGGCGGACACCTCCCGTGCGGAAGCGGGGCTCTCCCGGCGCCGAGGGGTGACCCGTCTCTTCTTCCTCAGCCGCTCGGCGCGGGCATCGTCCGGCCGGCCGGCTCGGGTTTAAAGAGGGGTCGAAGGGGAGGGAGCGAGGCGGGCAGCGATCCGTCGCCGCCGCGCTTCAAATCGCGGCCGGAGCGCCGGCTCCCCGGCTGCGGCTGGCAACGCGGGAGAGCGCGGCTCCGTCTCTCCCTCGGCGGACTCGGCCCGAGTCGCTCAGACGCTCAGTCGCTCGCGGCCGCCGACATCCCGGCTTCCGAACCGTCTCGGCTCCTCCCCGCCGGCCCGGCCATCCGCTCGCCCGGTCCCGCCGGCTGCGCTCCCCTCGGGCGGCGCGGCCCCGGCGGTCCGGAGCCCTGCCCGAGCGGCGGCCCGACGCGCTGTGGCAGCGGGCGCCCGGGCAGGGCGGGAGGCGCCGAGGGACCGCGGGGCCTACGGACGCGCCGCCCGGAGGCGGGCAGGCGGCTCCCGCTAGGCGGCACGGGTCCTGGGCCCCGGCATCCCTCCTCCACCCCCTTCCGCCGGCGTTCGTTCGCCTTCCTTCGTCAGCGCCGCTTCGGTTTGTCGCGCGCCGCTTTCTTAGCGCACGGGCGCGTGAAGCATCTGCAGGATGAAGGCAGGGCTACGTACGGCTGGAAGGATGCTCGGGAGCGGGGCGGGGAGCTCGCGGGGAATGGAACCAAAACAAACCAGGGGCGAAAAAAAAACACCGCCGCACACCTCAGGCGGGGAGGGGAAGGCAGCCCCTAACAGTTGTCAACAGCTCTGGGTCTGCGCCGTTTCTCTGCCATATGGCCTGATCTCCGACGGAGGAGCCGAGGGTTTTAGCTCAGCAGCTTCACGTGAGACGTATCCTCGGCATCAGCAGAGATGTATTCAGACATCTTTTTTTTTTTTTTTTTTTTTTTTCCTCTTTAAATTTCCTCTCGCTTTCTCTCTAATGGGAATAACTCACCCATCTTGCAGAGATCAAAAGCAACAGAAGGCGCGCTGGAGTCCACGAGCTTTAGAAATCTCATTTCACCGTTTTTTAACCTAAATAAGAGTGGATCCAATCTTCCGTACACCTGGGAATCTTTCCTTGTTCAAACACCGAGCCCTGCAGCCTTGGCTAAAGCCTACAGACAGAGAATACAGAGCGCCGAGCCAAAAGCCAGTGATGTCACCCATGCAACGTGAGACTCATTTCTTATTTCTCTGGCCTCCTTAAAGATAAACTGCACCGCTCTGCAGACAGGAAATGTTGAAGCCTTACTTTCTTACAAGGGGAGAATGTAAAACCTGGATTCGAGTGGATCCTGCTCGTTCTCAGTTACGAGACCTTATGCTGTGTCACCCAAACCCAAGACAACCGTGGCTGTTTCTGACCCCACCTCCTCTCTAACTCGAAGCACGAGCACACCTTGGATTTGAGACCTGGGTTCTACATGATCCAGAAAACCGAGGCCTCCAGACCCTGGATGATGCTGTACAAAAAGGAAATAAGCACAATCATTTCCCTTGCATCCCAAGCTCTGTGTCCTGGCACACCCTGCTCTGTAAGCACCAGCGCATCCTTGGGCTGGAAGCAGGGTCCCACTGCACCCAGTGTTTGGCTCCCACAGGCTCCACAGCACATAACACAGCAAACAACGCGGTCGCTCCTACTGCACCAAGAAGCCCACAGCCCCGTGTCTCCCCAGGACTGAGTGTTGCAAAAGCCTACATCAAAAAAAAAAAGGCAGCACATCTCCTTGCACCTCAGCTGCAAAGTGGGATTTCCAGCCATGTAAAGACATGTCTCCCACTAAACCGTGTTTCTTTTCCAGTGCGCCATGTTGTCAAAGCCCCAAACGAGATTGAGAAGCTCACACTGGGAAGTGCAAGCCAGAGATGCAGTGATGAGTGCATCTGCTAAAACAGCTCGATTGCGAAATTTCAGCGTTGTGTTATGAATATTAACCGTGCCTGGAAAGCTCCAGATAAAGTTGATTGTTTTGTTGAAACAAGGCACCAGTTTACCTATGTTTAGCAGTAACTTCGCTTTGTGGTTCATAATAAAGGTACATTTCTAGGGGTCTAAGCCTTAAAAAAATAAAATAAAACAGCTCAGCTTAGGTGGATCAACTTCCAGAACAGGATTTTTCAAGCAATTAAGTTTTGTAATAAGCTTGCAGCAGCCATACTTGTCTTCCGTTGGGGGGAAAAATCTAGAGCTATGTGGTCAAAAAGCTGCAGGATCCTATAAGCAGATGGACAACAGGTTTCTTCTGTGGCACCCATACAGAGATGAGTGTGCCTGGATTTCTTTGTCAGTTCTCAGCATCAGGACCCAAGCTGGTGGATGAGAGCAGAGAATAAGCCTGATTTTACCAAACATTCTCAGCTGATGGAATGGTTGGATTTGAGATTGAAGAATCCATCATCCACTAAGAAGCAGGAACCAGGTGCTGGTTTAATGGTTTCATGGATCTAATGCTGCATTGTGAGGCAGGATTTAGAGTAGGTGCAGCAGGGTTTATTCTCTATTTAGACTACAGAACTGGAAGACTGGGGGTAAGGGCATGCACTTCCAGGTTTTCTCTTTTTCTCTGAAAAGGTATTTCAGCAGCAGTCTCCATGCATTTTTGTTTTTCTGCCTGTATCTGTAGCTCGATCAGATGGCAAGCTACATCCTCCTGCGAGTCACCTTAAATACACTAATGTAGGAGAAAGTGTTGGATTTCAGGCGAGCTCCACTTTAACTCTTAGGATCAAACACTTTTCTCCCTCACCATCACCATGTCCTTCCTTTCAGGAGGGGCAGAGCACGGCTCGATGCAGCATCACCAGCCCTTCCTCTGCCTCTCCTCGGGATTATTCCCGGCAGCCCCTTCCCAGTGCAAACAGATCATTACGAGATTCGCTTCCTCCCACCCCACACCCACCTCGCCACGGGGGGGGGGAAATAATCCTTGTCGACCTGCAGATGAATGTGAGTGGGGAGGAAGACGTTTAAATAAAAACAGTCCACACACACGTTGCAGCCTCGCCCTGCAGTGAATTAAGGATGCCTTGGCAACGGGAGTTAATTCATCGATCTTACACGAATCGGGCTGTGAATGCGCAGTTTTAGCTTTCTGCGGGTTGCGATTTCGGTGATACAGAGGGGAAGGCAGCGCACGTGGGTGCACGGAAAAATGCCTGCAGGCACGGGACAGAGGAGCGGAGCCCGTGTGGCTGGGGGTCAGCTGCTGGTGAGGAGCTCTGCTGCCTGTTAGTGCCCAGCGCTGCCGTTATGCTGCACAGTAGGCCTGCCTCTCGCCCGCTGCCTCCCAGCGCTGCTAGCGCTGCCCCCGGCTTCCCTCGCCTCTCACTCCCAAACCTCCTCCGCAAACAGGAGGGCAGGTATGGAGGTGCACGTAGGTGCTGGGCAGAATTCATGAGGACCAATCGCAATTTGCTTTTCTTCGGGTTATTATTATTTTTATTATTATTCATCAAAATGACCTCCACCATATTTTTCTTCTCCCTCTTCTTTTTTTTTTTTTTTTTTATTTCTATTAAAGAAAAAGGGTTCAGTGCCATCTAGTGGGGGAGGGGACTGAGCAAGCCACCACAATCCCCGTTGCTTGGGATCAGTGCCATCGATTGGATTTATTTAGCAGGGAGAGATGATCCACGGCATTCCCCTTCTCTGTGTGCTCTTCATTTCCCAAGAGGTGACGTGACATTTACACGGGCTCCATCCTTCCCTCTGCTGGAGCCCAAGGAGCTCCCGCTACTACTATGTTACCTGGAGCTGCGCTGACCCTGGAGGCACTTGGCTGCTCTAATTACAGGATGTAAAATGCAAGACAGCAATCAAACCAAACACAGATAGGGCAAATTATATCTACTAATGTTTTTTATCATCCAAATGCACCTTGGATACCGGTGTGAGTGAATCCCCATTATGCCAGCCATACCAACACAGGCGCACACGATGCTGCCTCTCACACAGAAGCTTCCCATAGCAACTCCCACAAACAGCTGAGCCATCAGTCCAACAGACTGCAGGGTGTTGAGGGGGTTGAGAACCAAGCAGAAGCTCTGTAAGGGTAGATGTGAACCTCAAAACCCCACAGAAGTTTGTCAACTGCCCTCTCCCCTGACAACTCCCACAGGTTTCTGCTTTGCTGCATCTCTACAAAAAGCATTTGAATTGCAAAGCTAAGCAAGTTAGTGAACACTAGATCTAAGCCCACCCATGCAACATTAATTCACCTCTCACACATGCACGTTATGCTACAATCTCTCATTGCATTCTTTTTTTTTTTTCTTTTTTTTTGGTAAGGTTCTCCTTTCTTTTTCAGTGCAAAGGACGGATGTTGCTCACTTAATGAATGCTATTCAAATGTTCTCCTATCCTTATCACCCCGACGTGAGGCGCATGTACCATTTACCACAGAGCATCCAGACCTTGCACTGAATACAGAATGATTAATCTCCTCACGGGCTTTTCTATAACGGTGCTCTCATTCTAATGTTTGCAGGGTTGGTTTTTTTTTACAAACATCAATGAAATTATCTTCCCAGTTCCCTGCTGAGAAATGCAGATAAAAGCCAATATTTCCAAACGTGTCAGGGTATTTGGGGTGCTCAATTAAAGTAGCTTGGAACCAAAACTTTCAGAGTACTTAGCACTTCCCTTCCTTAGAAGACAGCTCCCAGTCTCCTTGACTCCACACACCATGGTCAGTATTGCTACCAATCAGTGCAAGAGAATCTGAAACAGAATCCACAGAAAACATGGATCACACGGACATCGGTTGTGAAGACTGGCAATTACTTGACTCACTCAGCTTCATATTAGCAGCTCCAGCAAAAGAACAAATTAAAATCCAACTACAAATTTCAACTCAGCTACCTTAACTTTCAGGCTATGACTTTTCCTAGCTGTGTTCCTCTGCTAGGCTCACTACACAGCTTCCAAACTCTTGACCAAACAGCCACCATACCTGGGCTGCAAAGCCCTAATTCATCAGGCATTTGGCATGAACGGAAAGTGACTTGGTGTAAAAATCAGTATTTGGTCATGTATCTTCATGAACACAAGATGCAAATGAACAACATTTTGTGGACATTCTGGTGTTTTCTTAAGGTCTTAGTAGAACATAGTATCATGAATACAGACCATAAAATGGCCTTGGTTGAAAAGGACCACAATGACCATCCAGTTTCAATCACCAGACCAGGCTGCCCAGAGCCACATCCAGCCTGGCCTTGAATGCCTGGAGGGATGGGGCACCCATAGCCTCCTTGGGCAACCTGTTCCAGTGCGTCACCACCCTCTGTGAAAAACTTCCTCCTAATATCTAACCTAAACCTCCCCTGTCTCAGTTTAAGACCATTTGCCCTTCCTATCGCTATCCAAACAGCCTTTCCCATCCTATTTAAGTACTGGAAGGCCATAATAGAGGCTTCTCTTCTCCAAGCTAAACAATCCCAGGATAAACCATTGCCTACTGCAGTGATGAAGACAACGTCCTGAATGCAGCAGTTCAATAGCACAGTTGCTTGCTGCTAAAGCCATCTACCAAGCAAAGTCGGCTCCCTGACATCTCCATCTTTGAGCTCAGCTGAAAACAGGAAATACTATTTTTCATTAAAATTCATAATTTTGAGGTCATTATGGAATCAAGTGAGAAGAATTCAAGATGACAGATTTGAGTTACTGGGGCAAAAGAATACTGATTCAAAGCAAAAAACTCAAAACTCCTGGCTTCCAATATTCTGTAGTGAGTGACTTTTACTCTTAAAGCTACATCTAACGCACTGGTTATCAATATATTAAAGCCTGAATAAGCCTGATTTTACTGTAGTTCATTAATAATCATTGCATACGTAGAGTCTTATGCACAGCTGCACACATAGTACTATTAATTTACATGGCAAATCACAGTGATCACACAACCTCCCCTAAGTTTCTGCCAGATTTCAGAACTCTTTGTGCCCAGAGAGATTTCTGGACACAGGTTACATCAGCAGTGGTTTGTGAACTAATCCCCTGAAAGACAGACGTGCAGTCTTTGGTAATGAATCATATCTGTGATTATCTCCTAGATGATAAATCAATTTGCTAATTCTTTTAGTCACAAAAGAAGAGCAAGGATCAGTTGAAAATCAGAATTCGTAGATGCTAAATAATCATCACAGGCCAGGCTGGAAAGAAAACTGGCACTCAAACCTCAAAATAGTACCTGCTTAGAAAAATCCCACTCTCTAAAAGCACTCCTCCATTTTGGAACATGATACAGGAGACTTCAATCTTCACATATTTCATTTGGCTGTGAAAGCCCTAGCTGAGTAGCCTCACTTAGAATGAAAAAAAAAAGAAGGTAGATATGTATAAAGGTGTATACAACGTTCAGACATTGTGCATCTACACAAAAGCAGCAGATGTCTTGGGTGACAAATGCCTTATTTAGATATAAGTGTGCTGCTGACCACAACAGTTTTGCTTTTACCTTTCCTCATTCAATATTACCAGCAATATTTGCGTGAAAGCGAAGTATTTGGTTCTCCAGAGTTCATCCGTTTCTGCAGTTCATTTTCCCATCTGAAACTTTAGCACTGTGATATCACAATTAGTTGCTGAGGAATTGATTCGATCACAAAGAGAGGCTTGTAGCTCCAGGTGGGAAACACACAGCAGGAAGGGATGAATTCTTAAGAAGACCTCGTTTCCATGCAATTGTCAATGGTTTGTTAGTCCTAACAAAGAATAAAGGAAAAGAAAATCTATACGTTTCAACAGAACTGCTACCAGTGCACATTTTCTAAGAGATGGCAGCAGCTCCTTAATGACTGCTCTTTTTCTGTCAACACTGAATTAAAACCACAAGAGTGGTTAGTTTCACACGCCGTTGTTATCTTTTCATTGAATATTGCAATCCAACGTACTGTGCTACTAAATCTGACACACAGAATGAAGCATTTACAGAAACCTACAGCTTGATGTCTCTCTTCTAAAGCGCCTTTCAGAAGCTGAGCATCTTGAAGTGCTTTGCAGCAACAATGTAGATGCTTACAGAGCAGTGAGTGGATGGTCTGGCTGCCATTTGCAGAAATCCTGTTCAGGGCAGAACTCACTCATTTCTTGGGCAGACTGGGGCTGCTGCCATCAGGCTGTGTACAGTAGGATTTTGAAGCTCATTAGCAGTTTGCTGCTTTTCTGTTTAACTGATATAAGAAGAACTCTCCAAGGCATCTCCTATGCTTGCAGGAAGCTCGGTGTAATGATGGCTCAGCAGGATGGCATCTCTAAGACCAGGGCAGCAAAGCTGTGCTTTGAATACTGTGCTAGCACTGAATGTAACAAGGCCATTCGTAGAGCAGGGTTGAGCCTCAGCCACTCAGGACAAGCAAATGACAACAACAAAAGATCTTCATGCTTCCACAGAGTACTTTGTGCAGACTACCTAACACAGAAGGGGAAAATGAGGACTTTAAAATGCTTTTGGCAACATTTTTGGGGTATTCAGTCATATGCAATATAGTCATTATGGCTCACACTCTGAAGCTGTTCTGCTGAGAACTTCTGTGCCACGACAGACACGCATTTATTCAATTCTGCTGTAAAGTATCCACCAAATAGGAAACAATGATGAGTACTGAACGTTGGTGACTGTGCTCCGACTGTGCAACAGGCATGTTAAAGAGATTAGTCTGCAAAAAAAACCAATTCTTTCATTTCCAGAGAAGTGAGTTGAGGTACAACATTTCTCAAGGACAAAAAGGAAGAAAAGGAAAAAAAAAAGAACTTTGGGAGTCACAGCCATAAAATCTGAAGGAGGAATTCTTCACAGGAGAAAGGTAAAGTGACGTCCAGAGAGCTTTCGTAGGGAGCAGGACATTCATATATATTCGAAATATATATTCATATATTTCGTAGGGAGCAGGACTTATTCATCTTGGGTATTGGTGATGCGTGAGAGAATGAACTGAGTGGAAAATAACTAGATAGATAACATAAAAACCAACCCTCTGCAACTGAAAAGACAAGACACAACCAGCGATAAGGAAGATCCTGAATACTTCTAATACCCAGCTGCTGCACAATAGAATGCTCTCACAGGTTGAAGAAAGTCCAGACTAAAACAAAAAGTTTTCAAGGGGATTGTCTGTTTCCATGGCTAGAAGAGGGAGAGGCTGTTTGATAACATTTAGAACTATAAAGAATGCCACTGAGATGACTTGGGAACCTGAGGGTCCAACCAGATCTTGCAAAACCTGCTGACATGCAAATAGAGGCAGTGAGTATGGAAGATGCTCCCAGAGAGCTGATGATGTATCCTGGGAAGCATGGTCAGCATACACTAAGAGAGGGAGAGACCAAATCAAGAAAGCAGGGAGAAAAATCTCTTCTGGAATGCACCATAAAGGCCAAATGGACATAAAATATCAGTAGCTGCTGAAATTCAGGGGAGCCTACAGCCCACAAACCCAAGAGATCATAGAATCATAGAACCATAGAACGGCCTGGGTTGAAAAGGACCACAACAATCATCTAGTTTCAACCCCCCTGCCATGGGCAGGGTCGCCAACCACCAAACCAGGCTGCCCAGAGCCAGCCTGGCCTTGAATGCCTCCAGGGATGGGGCCTCCTTGGGCAACCCGTTCCAGTGTGTCACCACCCTCTGTGATTTAGATCCAGGACTGCATCTTGACAAGAGTAGGCCATCTCAGCATGTAGAAACAGAAACGTGAACTCAAACACACTCAACTGATCTTCCCACATTCTCTATGTAAGAGAGAATTCCTTTACTGCTGGAACATTCTCATTCATTCTTCTTTTTTACACTTGGTCAAACAGAGTTAGAGATGGACAGCTGGTTTTCCCCCGTTTAAAACCTTGATGGATGTCCCTTCAGATGAGTTCTGCAAGGGATGATGGGGGAGAAACTACAAGAGCCCTTATCAGCAGTAAGCCAGGTGTGTCCATTATTTCTCCTCTTTTCAGCTGATTCCATCATTTAATTTTTTTCTTTTCTTTTCTTTCATTCCTCCCTTTAATACTTTGTTCCAGCCAAGAAAATGTGCCTTTGTTCCTGATGCCTTTAAAAGTTTCTTGCATATATGCCTGTTGTTGGTAAACTAAACAATAATGTTCAACTTGTGTGGTAAGTTTTTCACTAGGGGAAGCTGAACCCTTTTTAAAGAATCAATTATGCTTCACAACTCATTTCTGAAGGAAACATTGTTATCCCCAGTTTACAGAGGAATAAAATGGCAGGTAGGTTAATTGACTTGCTTAAGGTCATTCAGTGAGTTAGCAATGGAGTTACGAATAAAGCAAGATTCAACAATACTTATTCCCAGCCCCCTGGTCTAACCACAAAGAAAAACTCCTTCTCTTCCACCTTAAATACTTCATTTAAATCTATCACTGATATCTACTCTGACATACCGTTGAAGTACAGATTAGTCAATCTAAATTACAAACATGTAGATGTGTGGAGATCTACTCACTTGCTTGTTCAGCTTCGTGCACCCCCTGCTATGCTGAACAGCTCATCTTCCATTAAAAGAGACATGCTGCAGCTCCTCTAGAGAACTGTCAATACCATTTCAGGCATCAGTCTGAAGGCATCACAAAAGAGAGAGAAGAAGAACCCTTGCTCTGTTTCCCCAGGTGGTGAGAAAGCTGCCTCAGTAGCCAGCTGCCTGGGTAAGCAATAAGCTCAAGATACAAGTAATTTCTGTTTTTCTTTTATGCTGCATCTCTTCCCAAGTGTTTCCAGTATTAGATAGTTGGAGTTGCAGCATTTAATAGCTGCATCTTTGTAGATTTCATTCCGAGACATTATTTTGATGAGTTATTTTAAAGTCAAAATATCCTTCAATTGCCCACCCAAAGTCTGCCAGCCTCTTCATACAACACGTTGTCTCCAGAGGGATTTGCACTGCTAGACGTCTCCATGGCTCAGCTTGAATCACTGTGCAACATAATACAACTGAAGTTCACAAATTAATCATGATCACATAAAAAATGAATAAACACATATGTAGCCAATGCAGTTTTACCAAATGCTCAGAGGGTCTCTCCGTTTGACTCAGATGAAGACTGTTCTGTCATATCAATATTTATAAGAAGAGGATGTTAGAAATCGTCTTACAGCATGAGATAATAGTTTCAAGCATAAGATTTCTGAGTGAAGTTGATTACTGTGCATTACTGGAACCACCCCACTGTCTCTTTTTCAAGAAGAAATGAAGTAAGTTCAGATTCTCCTTGAATGTGTCAATAAACAAGTGCCAATGGGCTAACTCTCATCCTGGTCTTTTCTTCTTCTTTCTGGATATACATTTATCTTCTTGGGACAAAATAACAGAAGCTTGTGTTGCATTTTGTCAAAATCATACTTAAAGGTTTCTAAATGCTCAATTATGGCTAAAACATATACACAGGATGAATTAACCAGATAAGTAATTCCATACCAATCAAACAAATTCCAGTCCAAATTATCACCAACAATTTATAACAAGGTCTCCTGTGCACTCTATCACGAGCCCACTTCCTCTTTTTGCTGCTCTGCTGTGATCCACCCTGCTCTTCCCTCCCTTAGTTTCTTTTCCTAACAGCCCCCATTCTCACAACACCCATTTTGCCTCTGAGCCCCACATCAACTCATTCTCTTTTAACTCTTTTCCCCATTTCAACATTTGATGAATGAGTTTCAACATTTTAGCTCACCTGTCTGCCACTGATCTGCTTCTAAACAATTGCTGACAAGTCCGAACACTCTGCTCTATTTACGACAAAACCTCAGGAGGCTCCAGCAACGCGTCCATGAAATTCAGCTTATCACAGGCCCTTTCCTGCTGTCAACCCCTCCTGCTTCCTTCCATTCCCTGTTATTATCATCCCTTAGCACATCAAGTCTAGCTTGGGCTGTAGAATGCTCAGAGCAGGGACATTTGCTTTAGGAGTCGCAAAGACTCAAGGCACGCTTCCAGTGCTACACAGGTATCATTAACTTGGTTTGATCAGACAGGTGGCTCAGTGCAGCAGTCTGCACAGCCGGAGGCCCAGCTCTTATGCACCCCATTTCCATAGCCACCCCAGTGTTCTGCACTGTACGATGGTGAATAAGCTGCACGGAGATGAAGGAGTGCAATAGAAACGGCTCAGATGGGCACCCAAGGACACCTATGGCTATGTAGGTTGCAATCCAGACTGCGTTCACCTCTGCAGATTTGCAGATATGTTGAGTCGTTGCTTTGTTGACTGTTGAATCCTTGATATACCTTTCTAAACGCGTGTGTGTGGTGCCTTCCTGACAAACATGCTAACCTTAGCTGTGTGCTTCCCATGCAGTTCTCCTCAGAACCCAATATTGACACTAACATTATAATGAACATATATACTTGTGGGAGTACATTTTTATTTAAAGCTCAGAGTTAACAATATTTGCATGTTTCTACACTGCTAACAAGAGGAATAACGTAATTTTAAGGAAAAAAAGGCAGAAGAAACAAACTAATGAAGACCTGTACATCTATGTTAGCCATGTTGGAGCACCACGCTTGTACAGTCAAAGGTGACAACACCGGATCTCTAAAGAATAACAGAATCAAAGGATTGTAGGTGTTGAAAGGGACCTCTGGAGACAAGCGAGTCTAAACCCATGCTCGAGCGCCTGCTCCACAGTACCTCACACAGGAAAGCGTCCAGAGGGATCTTACTTCTCTCCAGAGAAAGAGAATCCACAGCCACTCTGGGCAGCTTGTTCCAGTGCTGCATCACCCTAAGTGCAAAGAAATTCTTCCTCCTATTTGTACGGAAGTTCATGCGTCCCAGTTTTTATCTGTTGCTCCTGGTCCTGTCACTGAGTACAGACTGCCTCACCAATTTAACTCAAACAATTCAGATTCATAAACAGAGAGACATTCTCAGTGATTCTGTCTTCCTCAGGATGAACAGGATGAACATATGCTGGCTATGCTCTTTATAATGCACCCCAGGATACCATTGGCCTTCTGGGCCACGAGGGCACACTGCTGGCTCATGCACAATCTGTTGCCCACCAGGACATGCAGATTATTCACCACGGAGTCCCTTTCCAGCTTCTTTCCTTAGCCTGTTCTGATGCATGCAGGTCAGCGCTGGCCTGCACTGGGGGATGAAACAGAGACATTGATGCAGGAGCTACTCAACACCACTGTGCACCAGTACAGTGATGAGTCTGCACTGGGTCACTGGGTCTGCAGGGCGCCCACCAGGGAAAAGCACTTCCCAAAAGGAAGCCAAATGGGGAAGGCTGCAAGCATGGGGACAGGTGCTCTGGGTAGAAAGAGTGAAGGAAGACACGTGGCATCTGAAAATGGAGAGAGAAGAGCCAGGTGGGAGTGCAGAGAACACAAGCTGATGCAGCCTCACAGCCTGGCTCATTTAAATGGTAGCAGAAACCTGAGCAGGAATGGAGAGGTGAGTCAGTCTTATAATTAGCCCTCTTTGGCAACATACCTAAAGCAGGGGGTAGAAATAGCAGAGCAAATTCTGGCCCACTTACACTGATGCAAATCTGTAATATTTAGCTGTAAATAAATTCATTTTATCTATGTTTTCTCCAGAAGGACTACATAAACCCAGTATAGCCATTTTCAGATCTTCATGATGAACATCATGCTTGTTTCCACATTTTTAGTGGCATTGAAGGAGACACCACAACTAGAAAGGCATTTATTTTTCATGGCACAGCACAACTGCTGAACAACAATATCAAACTATTTTCCATTCAGTGTAACCTATTTACTTGACAAGTTAAATGTTTCAATACAACCTGAGAACCGTATTTCTTTAAGGCAGATTTTAGTAGGGAATTTTCATCAGCAGCTGTTTTACAGAAAAGAGATGGTCCTGTGAGGCAGGACACTGGTTCATGGGAATGTGAATTCACATTTTAACAGAGCACTATGAGTTGATAATTTCATTCTCAGCCCAAAAGAGCATTAATACATCTCACAAACACACATACTTACCAATATGAATGTTGGCATCTCCCTAAGACCTAGGAGGGCAACACAGAAGCAGTTACTGTAAGCGAAACGGCTTGGCAGATTGATTGTATTTGCAATGAGGTTCTTCACCTGTCTACCACATTGTACAATATTTATGATATCAACTGTGTTCCCTAGCTAATTGAATGAGAAATAAATGCAATTCTGACACTCATGACAAAAAAGAGACACCTTTTACTCCAAATTGATGACAAGGCCATTCAGTGGCTATGATCCCTCATGCAAACTGAATTACAGAATCACAGAATCACAGAATTGTAGGGGTTGGAAGCGACCTCCAGAGATCATCAAGTCCAACCCCCCTGCCAAAGCAGGTTCCCTACAGCAGATCGCACAGGTAGGCATCCAGGCAGGTCTTGAACATCTCCAGAGAAGGAGACTCCACCACCTCCCTGGGCAGCCTGCAAAATTTAGAAGCTGTGCATCTTGCAGCCATGTTTAAAAGGCCTCAGAAACACATGCAGATACAGAAATTTGAAGTGCTGCTGGGCTGACTGCTGTGGGGGCAGAAGGACCGTGGTGACATCACCGAGCAACAGGCTGTGATGTCACCAAGAGATGCACTGTGAATGCAGCACCACCACTGCTCAGCTTTGGGCAGAGCCTGGCCCAGTCAATCTCGAGCCTGGACTCCTGCCGAGCGCGTGTGCGAGGTTGGAGGTGGAGCGAGCATTTCTCTTGGGTGCTGGGCTGTGCTTTGGGCACTGCCGGCAGCGGCTCTCGCTGCCCGTCCCTACGGCCATCACCTGCGTTTCCCTGGCCTGCCTGCCTCAGGCAGCCGGGGCCCCACGTGGCGCACGTGCAGCAGCAGAGGTGAGCTGGGGACACGTCCCCCAGGGAAGAGGTTGGGTGAGCGCTGGGACTCAGGGAGCTGCCAGGGTCAGGGCTGCAGCCTGAGGGACCTCTGAGGGTTTGGGGAGCTTGGCGTGGCCCAGGTATGGGGCCAGGAGGGTGTCCAGCTGAGGGACCTGGGCTATTCTTTGGACTGTCCATGGGATGGAGAATGACTGCGGCCTCTCTCTCTCTTGCAGTGCGCAACATTCACCCCTGTGGCACTGGTGAAGAGGAGCGACACCTCATCCTCACTCCCCAGTGAGCCACAGCATAAGGACCATGGCAGCAGAGCAGGAATGCATATGTGCCATCTGCCAGGATACATGCCAGGACATGGCCTACGTGGTGCCTTGCCACCATGAGTTCTGCCTCGTCTGCATCCTGCAGTGGGGCAAGCAGAAGAAGAGCTGCCCGCTCTGCAGGAGGGACATGGAAATGGTCAAGGTCGCTGCATGGGATGACAATGAGGACCTAAACTTCATCATCTGTCCTCCAGCATCACCAGTACCTGCCTCCTTCCTGGAAGGCACTGCTCTGAACTTCATCAGATCTAGCCCTGCATCATCCCCTTCGCTGTCTCCTCTGCCATTCTCAGATGAGGAAGAGGAAGAGGAGGCAGACGAGGAGGAGGATGAGGAAGATGAGGAGATGGAGGAAGAGGAGGCAGAGGAGGGTCCTTTGGTGGGCGGTCTCCGGCCTCGGACCTGGGCACAGCTGTTCAGGCAGCACCAGGAGATCCTGGACCCTGTGCTGCCCAGGCTGCACCAAGAGCTGAGAGTCATCCTTGGCAATGACTGGCGGCCGGTAATGGCAGCAGAGAGCTTCATCCTTGATGTTCTATGTGACATCAGGCTGGACAGAGAGCAGATGATAGAGCTCATGTGGCCTGAGATGGAGGAGGAAACGGAGACGTTCGTCCAGAGGCTCATCAACACCATTGTGCACGAGTGCAGCGAGGAGGCCCACAGGCTGCTGGGTCTGCGGGGCGCCCACGTGTGTGGGGCGCAGGAGGAGGGCCCTGCAGTCAGGGGGCAGGAGGACAGCCCTGCCCCTGGCCCCACAGCCTCCCCACAGGTGACATCAGTGCCCGCACTCTCTGGCAGCACCGCGACATCCAGCAGAGAGGAGCAGCCCAGCACAGCAGGGGCTGACGATCGTGCGGCTCCCAGTCACGGCCCCGCTGCACACACGGCGAGGGAAGCGGAGCGGCCCCGCGAGGAGACGGAGCAGGAGGCAGCAGCAGGTCCCTCTGCCCGGAGCAGCAGCCCCTCCGCTCCTGGCCACTGTCCTGAGAGGGCCCGGCGGCCCCCGAAGAGGAGCGCCGACAGCGACCTGGACCCACAGCCGCCCTGCAAGAGGCCGCCGCCTCGGCGGGACTAGCAGGGTTACACTTCTCCTTTGTAGATATGTAAACAAATAAATAATGGTTACAAAGAATCACAGAATCAGTGTGCATTGGAAAGGCCTCAGCTCTAAAGTATGTTCCCTGCAGCTGGGCAGAGGGGATCAGCTCCCTCAATGTTTTACCTGTTTCAAGCAGAGCCTCACAGGGGCAGTAGAATTGTCTCAGTGGAGTTTCTAAAACATATTGCACATAAAATCTGTCATTTTATACGACATATTTTAATTATTCATGTTTATATGGAATAAAATATTTTGGGATTCATTGATTTTAAACAAGGCAATCATTGGACAGAAAAGTGGTAGACCCTCATTAGGAAGCTCACTCGCCGCCCTCCGGGGCGGGATGAAGACCGCGCATGCGCAATGCGCTGAGTTCCGCTTTCCGGCCCGCTCTGCCTGCTGGCCATTGCGGGGCTGTGAGGGGTGAGCTGTAATTGCTGCGCGGCAGATCCGCACCACGCGGAGCGCCCTCGGGTACCGCAGCGTTCTGAGCATCAGCCTGGGCGAGGGGCTGCGGGGAGCAGGAGGGGCCGTGAGGGGCGCAGCGGCGGTGCTTTGCTGGGGGCTGGGATGGCCGCGGCTCGTGAGGACAGCGCTCCCGGAGTGGGCTGTGTGCCAGTGGCTGTGGGGCTGCTGTGGAGGTGGAAAGGGGTGGTTCTGGACTGTGCTGAGCCAGAAGGAGGTGGTTTGAGGCAAGCTGGTGTGTTAGGAAGAAAACCTGTGTAGGACTAGAAATAACAAGGCTTGCCTACCCAGCAGTGCCTCAGAGTCTGAGGTCACCCTGAAGCAGGGTGTTATGGAGTGTAGCCTTCACCTTCGTTTCTCACGTATTGTTGGACTCCACTGATTAACCGAAGTATCCAGCTCTGGTTGCATGGTCTGGATTCCTTTAGGGGTTCACTTTTCTCTGGTGGCAGGTGACAGAATGAGGGGAAATGGCCTCAAGTTGTGCCAGGGTAAGTTTAGGTTGGATATCAGGAAACACTTCTTTACAGATGGGGTGGTTAAACACTGGAATGGGCTCCACAGGGAGGTGGTTGAGTCACCATCCCTGGATGTGTTTGAAAGCCATTTGGATGTGGTGCTCAGGGACGTGATTTAGCAGAGGGATGTTAGAGTTAGGTTGCAGTTGGACTTGGTGATCTTTAAGGTCTCTTCCAACCTGAGCAATTCTATGATTCTGAGTGAAAAGCAGGTCCCCAAACCACTGCTCTGCGTCATGTAGGGGCTCAAGGTATTTTAATCTTCAGGCTGCAATTGGAAGAGATTAAGCAAGCTTTGCATTTGAGTACAGTCTGGTAATACTTTCAGAGCGGTGACGTGATGTCAGTTTGGGGATGATTTGTTTTGTCTCTATATGTAGGATTTAGGACTGGATTTGCTGAAATGATTGATTTAGCAAGTCAGCGATCATTCCCCTGTGTAATAGATGCACAAGCTGAAGTGCCACCCTGCCATCATTTCAGAGCTATCTTTTCCTGTTAGGCCCATTGCCTTATTTTGGAGGCTCTGACACTTGGCCTTCCCTTTTGCTGCTCTTGCCGTTATTCTCTTTGGCTCAGAATACCTGTGTTGCTTTCATGCTGTATTTTCTTCTTGCTCTTGTAGTGCTTTGCTAACAGGAGTGGCTGAAAGGAGGCAGTTGTACATCAGTACTCCAGGGTAGATGTGTGTATACAAATATCTTGTGTTTGTGTTATTAAGAAATAGTTCCCCATCACCATGCTAAAATGAACTTGGCCCTGTCTTGCTGATTGCTGCAGTTCCAGCTCCATGCTCTCTCAATCTTTTTGTGCTTATCTTCTGGAATCAGCTGTGCAGTGCTTCTAAAAACAAGAATTTAAAAATGTGAAGGAAGCATAGTGTGCATGAACAAACTCCACTTGATTTTTCTGGAGACTTATGTCATTATTTATTCAAACAGACACAGTACAGACAATGTATAGCTTCAAGTACAGGGTTGTGGAAGTCTTATTCTTCTCCACTGCATCCCAAAAGTGAATTTTTGTAAAACTCCAGGAAAGGATTGCATTTTGTGCTTTATGTCACTTTTCACAAGGGAGCTGACTAGCAGAGAAGGAACCCTTTTCCACAGCCTTTTGAGAGACTGTGGATGCTGTCTCTGTGGGCCCACTAATAGTTGCTTATGCCCTCAGAATGTTTCTGCTGCAAGATGTCTTTAGGTGGAAGACAGCTAAAAAGAATGGGCAGCTGCTGATGTGAGATTTTAGGGGGCAAAATGAATCCAATGTGGAGAAGTTATTTCATTTTTAAAAAGAAAAGGTGTAAGGAGATGTGCAAAGAGAATGGAGAGACAGCTGGTAGAAATAGTTAAGGAAATGGAACAGAGATGGGACAGATGTCTTTAATCAATTGGTAGACTGATACAGAGGAACACTTATTTCTTTGTGCAGTTAATGGGCCATTTTTGTAGCAGAGTTCATGCAGTGCTTTAAACAGAGTGAGAAATTTTCAAAAGCAAAGCTTCCAGGCTGCTTTCCCAGTATATTTATGTTGTGTCTTGTGCTTTTGTGGCAGTCAGAAGCGTCACAGTGGGACACCGTTCTTCCACAGAGTCCACTCTGTAATTGCTTCTGTGCCTAGAGTATAAAAGGTAGCCCTGAGCAGGCTGGTGAGAACTGCTAAGAAAAACTAGGCATGGTGTGAAGGTGATTCAGCATAGGTAATTCTGCAATGTCCTACTTAGAATGTAAAGTAGTGTTGGCATATTCTTTATACGTAAGACTGTGTGTATTGAAATTAGACTGATTTTTGTGGAAGGAATGTATTCAGATGTGTGCAGTGTGCAATAATTGGGCTTGATTGCCTTAATTATGGGATAGCTTGCAGTGCTCGATCATCTTAGAATTGTGGATCTCGTTTCCTTTTGCAGGAAGGTCCAGCTGTGTATGTGTGCCCGCTCATCTTTGGGAAATGTCCAAAGTTTCCACTTACGCCCTTCGAATGGCCCGTCTGAGTGCTCAGATATTTGGAGAAGTTGTCAGGCCAACTGACTCAAAATCCATGAAAGTTGTAAAGTTATTCAGTGAGCAGCCTATAGCCAGAAGGAAGGAGGTCTACAGCTGGTATCCACCTCACAACACCTACTATGCCCTCATGAAGAAACTCCGTTTTCTTGGTCTCTACAGGTAAGTGCCCTGCTTATGGGATGGGAGCAGGACTGGAGATGGAAATGGTGGGGATGAGTTCTGTTGCAATTTTTTCCTTATGAACAGGAGGAGTAGAAAAAAGTCCACTTCAGAATGTGGTGCTTATGGAAATTGGCACTTGTACTGAGGGCAAGGAGAGCAAAATATGTGAGTGCTGTCTAAATAACTTTTCATGTCTGATTGATTCTGTGAAAAAGACTTCCGATGTCACAATGGTCAGCTGGTTATTTAAGAAATAGTTCTTACTCTGTGTGGGGATGTCAGGAGAGCTGCTCTGTAGAGAAGAGCTGGGTCTGGTTCTGAGTGTGCTTTAAAGAAGTGATAATCTTAAGATAGGAATTGCACTGAGAAGCGTTAGCCTGTATTGATGAATCATTCAAAAAATAATTGAAATTTAGAAGAGGTGTCTGTGTTTGACTGGAGGAGCTTTTTATTCTTTAGTAAATTAAATTCAAATATGACGTAAGTACCCTTACTGATTTCATTTTCATCAAAAGCAGTTGTGTTCTTTCTTTGTGAATTTCCACACTCTCAAGTAGAAAAAAACTTCACTGCTAATGAACATCAGCAGGTGTCAAATGCAGTCATTTGACTTCAGTCAGGTAGCACTGAAGAATTGCCTCAAAAACCTGGCTGCTAACCTTGTAAAATCAAAACACATTGATTTCTATTGCTAGTGTTGCAGTTTGGCCTGTGAAGGACTGCCTCCAGGATAATCTTGGTTTTGGTGAGCACTTTATTATGTATGGATGCAGAAAACCTCAGTGACATAATAGTGTACTTTTCCCTTCTTCCTTCCTAATCTCAGGGTTCCTTCTCTAGCTGCTGTCTTTATAGGGAGCTTGTAGAGAATCAGATTTCCTGTTAGAAACATGTGACAAAGGGTTGTAGGCTAAAAGGACCTGATAATAATTTAAAAGCGTTTTGTTTCTTGTTCAGAAAAATTGTGTTTAAAAATAGCAATGCAGCCATTTTAGGCCACTTTGAATGCAGCTGTCATTTTTGAAAGATAACTTTGCGCAGAGAAATACGGATTAAAAGATTAAATAGAATTTATTGAAACATTATTGAAGGTTAATGATCTCTGTCAGCACCTTCCTCCTCTTCTGTTTTATTTTCCCATTAAGGTTCTACAGGAGCTGATGCTTTCTTCATAACTCACTGTTGAAGTCACCTGAGAGCAGTGTCATGTACTAATTATTGCTCCATGGGCCCCTCTCTTCTCAGAAGCTAATGACCTGAACGTAGTGTAGAGCATATAAAAGCAGTGTGCTATTGCTAGACTGCTGGGTTAGATGCTAAGAGGGGAAATCTCATCCTTGCTCTTTTTTGTGTTTGTTTTCCGTTGTGTTTGAATGAGTAAGAACACTGTAAGAAATGCATACGTGCACAAGTGTGAATATGGACACACACCCTGTTTCTTGTTGAAAAGAGCACCCTTGTTAGTTCTGAAAGATGCAGAGCAATTCTTTCTCATTATTTCAGTCAAAATTACTGCTGGCAGTAGCACAGTACATTGCGTTGTGTTCCAGTATGGACTTGCTTGTTTGAGAAAGTTGATATGTATTTTTTTCATTATCATGCTGTTCAAAGGAGCTTTTCCATCTAGATACTCCAAGAAATAGAGCAACTTTTTCTTTTCTTCCCCACTTAGAGATGAGCATCAGGACTTCAAAGAGGAGATGAGGCGGTTGAAAAAGCTCCGTGGAAAGGAAAAACCAAAGAAGGGCGAAGGAAAGAGAGCTCTCAAGAAGAAATAGTGCCCACTGGACAATATAACAACTGTGGAAGTGCTGAAGAACACCTGTAACCCACAGTTTCTGTTCCCTGATGGAGGGGGCTTAGTATGAGAGCTTCATTTGGAGCACAAGAAACACGTGAAATACTGGAGTCCACCTTGGGAGTGCATTTGGGTCTTAGTGTTTTGCTGGGTATTATTAATTCCTGTATCTGAAGTATTCTGGATGCTGTAGCACATTTGTTTATCATGAGAGCCTTCCTGTACCCAAGTAGTAACAACAATGGTTGGAAAAGAAAAAAAAAAGTCTCTGTGTTTTCCTTGGATACATCAGCAGCCATGTTCCAGTTTTTCTGGATCTGGAAAATGTCTTTTTTCCTCTTTTACTTTCTTGCATTGCTATCAATGCTGTTTTGCATGTGACCACAAAAAGAAAAGAAGTGTTTCCTCCTTCTGCTGCTTATTATCTTGCCTATTAGGTTGAGTTTTGCTCCAGGTAGCTTCAACATTGATTATCTTTTTAAAGTTGCTGTTAGAATCTATGGTTTTGCACTGCATAATCCTTGATGTTCCATTGCCTGCCTGCAGCATCTCATTGTACCTTGAATATTTAGATACTGCCATAGAAGCAACTGAAAAACGAGGGCTGAAGCTGCTTTCAGGACCCTCTCCTAATTAAAATACATAATTAATATTTAACATAATGTAAAAGGATGTTGAATATAGTTCAGTTGCCTATTGGACACGCGAAGTGCTTCAAAAAGTACAAAGCAGTTTTATAGATATGCACTAAGTGTTTGGTTTTTTTTATAGCTATGCCCCTTCAGTGTTGTTAATAATGACGTGTACTTTCTTTACCTGTCACTCACTGTCAGGAAACACAAAGTATAGAATGTAACTCTGCTGCTTTGTTGGCCACATATGTATCCTGCCCGGAAGTGCCTTGAAACTATATCTTTAATTTCAGGCCCCAGAAACCTAGAGGAACAGCCCTGAGCTACTGAAAGAGAGCTGTTCAAACCTTAGAATGTCTGAGGCAGAAAGTGTTGCACAGTAAGCTTGGGGCATGCTTAATTCTTGCATACAGAGTCATTCTAAAGTAGGTAACTACTGACCTGGGGCCACTTCTAAACCAAGCTTGTTGAAATGTGTTTTTAGAGGGGCTTGTCTGATGGGTGAAATTGATGGATTTACATAAATTTGTAACAGCTTCACATTTTTTTTTCCTTCACCAATGTTATGAACTCAACTAGTGCCAATTGAATTAAAGGTGCTACTTGCAGATGCTGTAGGGTCAAATTAACTGTGGCAGCTGTGGACTGCTGGTGTCTGTAGTAGCAGCAGCTATGTTGGCCAGGACTTGGCATCTTCAGAAACTGAACTGAAAATCAAATGTTTTCTCTGCATTTTAAAGAGGAAAATGCCAACAGCAAGCTTTGCTTTCCTGGGAATGTATAAGTATACACAATGAAGCATGCACACAGCAAAAATTGACTGTATTTCTGCTCCAGTAAAGAATACACAATCTTAAACTCTGGGTGTGTGAGGAATCCTGTTTATTTGAGTATGATATATAAAATGCTTACACAGCCTAATAGATCTGCTAAGTTTATCCTTCTGAATCTCCGTTAAGTCTGTTTAAGGACTCAGCATCTACAGAGCCTATGGAGAACAGTGAATGCCACAGCTGTCCTGTGTCTTTGCTAGACATAGGTATGGATTCAGCAGTGTAATACTAATTGGAGCTGAGGATCAGATCTGTTCTTGTCTGCTCAAAGCACCTGGCTATTTATGGATTGTAAGGAGCTCTTGTCATGCACAAGAAAGTGAAAGCCTTGTTGGTCTAATCAGCTATAACAAGCCCCTTTGTCTGCAACCTGACAGAGAAAACCTGCCCTTGGAATCAAAGCATCACACTGGGAGCATGCTTTGGGAACACACGGCAAAGTATCCAAAAAGGCTTGGTAAGTGAACAACTGTGAAACAAACACAGACAATGAATCACTGGTGTTCATCCCCGTTCTGCAGTGTTTATGAAAGCACAGTGGATAGAGTGAAGTCATTTTAAAGAACGATCAGAACTTTAAAAAGAAAAAGCTGTGTGAGTACAGAAAGAATTCCTCTGCCTAACTGTTGATAATTTTTCTTCTGCTGTATTTATTATCTAGAATTTCATCTTTTAAAAAATGGTTGTTTCCCCTCTTCTCAGACTATTAGAATAATGTTGATTCAGCATTGTTGAGTTTGTTCCAGTATTAGAAAATCTCATTACTTGCTGGAGTGCAACTATTCTGTTGCAGAACAGTTTTCTTCGTCTATATCCCACTATCCATGAGTGGGATAGAGATAGGCACTTTCCTAGCTAGCTTCTATCACTCTATTATTTAATAATAGACACTGCCCTGAAAAGGACTATTTTTTGTGAATCACAGCACTTCCACAAATTGAAATTCATTTTTGATACATCATGACAGATATTAACCCAGTGTGTGTTTTTAGGAGGGGAAGTGGGGTTTCGCCCATACTCAGAGGAGTAAGGATGAGAAAACTTAACTTAGAACTGTCAGTATATGTCATATCCGTTTTATGTACTAATAATAAGGCTCAATTTTATTTTTATTTTCCCTTTGCAATTATTCTTTTCACCATTTGAACTCCATGTTTTGTTACATAATTCACTCTTCCTGAGGTTACGAGCTGACTGTCCTTGGCAAACGTTTAGATGGATATTTTAATTCTCGAACGGAATTCATCCAGATGAGTGATCTCTGAGGGAGTAAATGAGAGCCCTACCCCTAACCTCTTCTGAATCCTGAACAGGTTAATTAAGTGCCACTGCTGCCCTCTATTAAAGGTGAGCAAGAACAGGCAGAGGATGTGCAAAGGCTTTAAGTTAAAAGTGGAGGCTTAGGTTAGATATTAGGAGGAAATTCTTTACTGGGATGGTGGTGAGGCACAGGAACAGGTTGCCCAGAGAAGCTGTGGATACCCCATCCCTGAGTCCTCGGGCAGCCTGATCTGGTGGGTGGTGGCACTGCCCACAGCATGGGGTTGGACTGGATGGGCTTTAAGGTCCCTTCCAACCCAGGCTGTTCTGTGTTTCTATGATTGCATGATGTGTGCTCTATCTCACATGCCAGCTTAGCTCCCTCAGCTGCAGTTGGTTTGTGACAGGAGTAGCAGCACTGAGTTTAGACAGGTATTGGCATTAGAAAACAAGGTATCCAAATACTACTAAGTGTACTCCTCTGTATCATGTAAATAAATACTGAAGGTTTTGTTTATTTTTTAACTGTAACAGCTGGTTTTGTACTTCCTTATTTTATTGTGCTCTGTTTGTCTCTAGTTATAAAGTCTGTCTATAGTAGAGTTGTAGCTGCTGAGAACTTCCTCGACAATCAAAAGTTATTTTATAAAAGAACCAATCCAGTTGCTATATATCCTACAGAGAGTGCAGCTATTGCTGGGTCTGTTAGTTTTGAAAGTCCTGCAGACAGCAGAAGTCAACATGTTTTATGGAACAAACGAAAGCAGTGTTTTCTGTTACACTCAGTAGTGTGCTAAAATACAGACACACGCTCTGCTCAGGAAAGTACTAACTTGAAGACAGTTTCTCCTAATGTGGAGTCCATTCTACCCACTGAACCAATGCACAAATTTTACTGAAATGCACCTGACTGCTACGAAGTTGTGCTGTGGTTACAATTATTAACAGTAAGACAAATGTATTGTCTTACTTGACAGCATTTCCTCAAGAGTAAATTCAGAATAATGATCACTTAGTCAATGGTGTCATGATGGTAAGCTGCTTTTAGGATGGGAATTTACCCCAGGAGAACCCCGTGTAAAGATCAGCTTAGTCTGCTCTTAGTAGGACTTGTGTTTCTTTGCATTTCAAGGCTTTCTTTCAGAGAGCTTCTTCATGAGGGAGTTGATGAAGTTGATGGCATCGTTAGCACTTGAAATAAGCTGTGGTAAATTAATGTGGTCACACTGTTTAAAAATAATTCTTCTTGAATTGTAAATACTTATGAAATTTTAAAGCACGTGTACAAATTCCTCCACTTCTTGAAGGCCATTTTAGCATCTTTTCTTTTTTCTTAAAAGAAAGCAAACCAAACAAAACATAACCCCACAACATTCAGTAATCTGTATGTTTTATAAAAGCTTCACGATTCTTAAAGGTTGTTTTGATGAGGGAAAAGCTTTGTTTTTGGTTTTGTGTTTTTTTTGTTGTTTTTTTTTTTAATTATTATTATTTTTTTCTCTTGAAGTAAAAGGGGTAATACGCAAAGAGAGCAGTGCTATGAGGATGCCAGATTAGGTCCTTTAAAGTCAGTTCTCCTGCATAGCTGTTCATTTGTGATGTTTGTGCAGTCCCTTGGGAGCAAATCAACAAAACCTGCAAGGAGACTCTCTGTCATCTTGATACTGAGACATGTGAGAGCAGAAACCTTTCCTGTTTAACCTCTGCTAGAGGCAGCTGCATTTCCCTAACCTGCCCAAACCACAGTGGAAAAGTCAAGGGTTCTGATAATAAGACTTTTCCTTGAGAGTGAAATAAGAATAATGATCATTTAGTCAATGGTGTCACGATGGCAAGCTGCTTTTAGGATGGGAATTCACCCCAGGAGAACCCTGTGTAAAGAATAGCTTAGTCTTGCCACAGTAGGACTTTGTGCCCCTGTGCTTTTCAGGGTTTTCTTTCAGTGAGAATTTTCAGTGAGAGAATTGATGATGATATTGTTAAGATAAGACATATTAGAAATGTAAGAGTAAGCAGAAGTGGAGGAAAAAAAAAAAAGCATTATCATAAATTCTAGAGGTGAGAATGAAATACTGCAAATGGGCCGGATGTTTTAATTGGATCTTTCCACGCCTGCACATCTGGAATAGCATGGCAGCATGAAGGACATCTTACTCTTATTCTCCTCTTCAGTTTTCCTCCAATATAATAATAACATGTCTTAAGAGGAGACGGGAAGGAACAGACTTGAAAACATTAGAAAGAATTTACTTATGAAGGCTCAGCAAGAGCAAAGCACAGCTCTAGTGCTTAACTGGTGAGGAACACTACAACAGGCAGAACCTGAGGGCCATGACCAGCATACTGGCTGAGGAATTACGTAGGGTTGTGCACGGTGCTAAATATGAAATCAACAGGATAATGATCTTGACACCGAAGTATCTTTATAAATACCACCTTAAGCTGTTCTGGGTAGGATACTGCTAAAAACTCCACAAGGTTGGATATTTGGAAAAACTGAGAAGGTTCCCTAGAGGTAGGTTATGTTTTTCTTATCGGAGGCAGTCAGAGCTAGACTGAGTGAAGTGTTACAAAACAGAGCCCAGGGACCACTTCCCTCTTGGAAGAAGAGGCAGCAGATGGGATGATCTCATACATTTTCTCATGCTGTAGCTAGGTCTGTGAAAACAAATCTCACCAAGGGCTACGAAAGCATTTTGATATCCATTATGTTTCCTGCCTACACTTGAAAGTACTTTACTTCATCCTAGCACTCCTAAAGCTATCTGTAAATATTTCATAGAGTTCAGGGGGTCTCTTGCACTTCAGTTGATGTTTCTGCAAGGCTGATGTTTGTCTTATGGGCTCTTTCAGTAAATAGATCTTTGAATGGCATTAGGGGCAAAAAAACAGCTGAGATCCAGAAAGACTGAAGAATATGAGACTGCTACGTGCAATGGTGTATCATTTCCAATACATAATTGGAAGTGCACCACATTCCTGAATTTTCAGTGCAGTCTTGCCTGCATGAAAATGAATGTGGTCAATTGAGCCCAGGCTCAAAAGTGGATGTCTACAATGTTATTTCAGATTCAAGCTCCAAAAGATGTGGCCTAACTTTAGAAACTATGTGAATACTCAGCATCTCTAACTACTACAAGGTGTGCTTGCTTTTGTACAACTGCAAGGTAAATACTATGCCAGCATACAGTTGTAGTTGCCTTTTGCTTTTGATTGATACCAAACAGGACTGATGAAATATCTCTCTAGAGAGTCTGTCATGCCTATTAATGCAATAAACAGCTGTTTCTGCAGTGATGTTCAGTGTCAATCAGAAGCATATCAGGCTGTCTAGGTACCATACACTGATTTCCATGGAGAATTGTAGGTGTCTTAAAGAAAATCCAGTCCACTCTAAGACTGTACAGCTGAAGAGAGCTGTACTGACATCCAGGTGATGCTATCCTTCTTATGATCAGCAATCATTACAGAGAAAGTGCAGCAATTCTAATTTCTATAACTACGTGAAGGAGGCTTTGTGTGACAAAGCAGCATCAAACTGCTGCTCAGAAAGCTTTTGGGGGAGCAGCAATCAATGACTGAGGTCATCCCAGTGCTGGAAGCGTGTGCGTTCTATATGGGACTGCATGGAGTATGGAGAACATGCATATTTACGTGCATATTTACGAGTATGGAGAACGTGCATATTTACATACAGGGATTTCTGGGAGTCTAGAGTTTATGCTGACTTTCTATTTAAGAAATTGAGGTGAGGCTGCTGTTTCATCTGATGTTATTAAGCAGTGTGTCTACTTTGTAGGCACAGGAGAATCTATATAAAGACTCCAACCTCAAGCACTATTAAGCTGTTACACTCATATCAGAGAGGCAGTGACTGAGGCAGTGTAGAAATCACCTGGACAGAATGTAATGAATGGATGGGATGCTGTTGATACACAGGCTATGTGTGAGGTGTTGTGTATTCCTTCTTGGATTTCTAGCCTCTGTCTGTTTTGGTGCAACTGACAGCAGTAAGCATTGTTGACAAGCTCTAAACTTCACAAACACTTTTAAAATTAATAGCATGTACCACAAATAATTAATCGGGCTATGAAATATCACAGTTATTATTGACAGCTAGAAAGTAACACTCTGCGGCCTCTCTTTATTTTGTTTTGTTTTTTTCCTTTGGTTTTGCACTTGATCACTTTTTTATATATACTGTGATGTTTACCAAAATCCTACTCCATTGCCTGACTCCAATACAGCCAAAGTGATGTCTGTATATCTGTAAACTCAAATTGTTTGATAGTATCATTGGGTTTATTAATAAACATTAATGCCCTCTGAGGATAATGAGTAGGGTATTGAGTAGGCAGGCAAACCGCTTAGAAATAAAAGGAAGATCTAAACTGGACCTTTGCAGAAGTCGCCCAGAGAGAGTAGCAGAATTTGTGCTCCTATTCCAAAGGAAATGTGTCTTCCAGAAACAGAAGTCAGGTCATATTAAAAAGGAATAATTGTGCCCTATGGCCTTTAGCATAACCACAAGCTTTATGCAATCCATAGCATTAAAAACTTCAAGAAGTCATTGAATGCTGCACTGGAATTTTTGCTTTTGGACAAGTACACACTCAGAGCAATGACGAGCATACAGCAATGCAGTTCAGAGACTGCCCTAATTCCCACAAGCTTGGAAGGCAACTTGCTTCTTTAAGAGAACCTAAATGTCTTTGAGGCTTGTAGTTTTCCAGTGGTACTGAGGATAAAAAGACAAACATGAGTTATTAACTGCGATATTCTGTCAGCACAAGAAATTTCTGTGTAAGTACTGAAGATGTGTACATGTATATTCCAATGTAAGCACTCTTTTTAAAAGGACTGCCTGTCTTGTTCGACCTTCTGAGATGAACAATAAAACTCCAACAATGTGGGGTGTTGCCCTAGAAAAGCTGAAAGCATAAAGCCAGGATTGGGAACAGCAAAGATAGAACAATGCTAGGTTGTTTCACCTTTCTAGCAAAGGCTTTGCAATGTGTTGAGGAAATCTCAACTTGTGGTGGCGTGCTATGGCACAAACATGTCCTGAACCCTGGATTTCTGCTGGTATTCTATGGGGGAAGATGGAGAGATTCTGCAGAAGAAACAACCTGCTGATGCAGTGTGGCTCTTCCCTCACTGTGCTTCCCATTCATGCTCTGAAATTTAGAGCTTGTTAAAGACAGTGAGATTTCCCTGAAAAATCTGCCTTTGGGGGTGTGTATATTGCTTCTTTAAGTCTGTAGCACCAAAGTGGGCAGGCAAGGAACAACAACTGGGAAAAGTTCAGCAATTAAACTGATAAAAATAGAAAGGAAAGAAAAAAGGAGGAAGAAAACTTCACATTAGCATTGATTCGTGGGTCTTTTTGGTTTTGTTCTTGGTGTTTTTTTTCCTAGAAAAAAATCTATATTTACTCCTTGATAGATGGAAGAGTCTACTTGGTTTGCCATTTTTATGCAGCAACTTAATAGTCCAGAAGATTCTGATTATAAAACACGATGTGGAGAGAGGGTTAGTGAGCCATCCAGAAGAAATGATGAACTGGAAGAGAAATGCTGCCTTTCCTCCCCCAGAAATAGTAAAGGCAGTATCCAAACTGCTGCTTTAACAACCACATAGCAGCCAAAGAGAAGTTCTCCCTTTCCAGCTGAGCTGGGAGAGCTTGCTGTAAAACCCACATTCCCAGTATCTCTGATAGCAGTATTACAGAAATTCCTACTGGTAGGTCAACATATTTTCACCGTCCCCCGTCAAAGCTTTGCTCTCTATATTTGATTCAAATGATTGATTCTGCCTTTTCAGGCTCTCAAAGTTTCCTTACTCTGGGCTTGTACAAATCCTAATGGCCTTTTTTTCATCTCAGGGAAGATGCTAGACACCAAAACTGAGTGAGCAGGTGCATGTGCTAACTAAACTGTTATTAGATAAAAGATGTAGAGTTACCAACTTGTCTGTAAGGCACTGCAGAATCAAATTACAGCAGCTATTCAGGCTGGAAGTACTCAGCTAGCCTGCGCATTATCTTAAGGCTGGAACATGATTGAATAGTCATTTTCTGAAGAGCAAAATAACTTGCTTGACATGGGATTCTTTTCTTCCCTTTCTTGGAACTCGCTCAATCACATTAGCTTCTTTTATGCCTAAATGGGATGGTTTTAGGTTATGAAATGTGATTGTTCACACTGGAATAATAACGCTAGGAATCTAAGTCTATTTAGTCTTTAAAGCTGATCAGCTTATCGCTGTCCAACACAAAGGATTCAGAAATCAGATATCTGAAGGAGCTGAATACACTGAAGAAATGGTAAGAGATTCAAAGCTAACGGGGTGGTCTTGACTAATTCTCTCAAACTCGAGATTTGGTCCTGGCTTCAGTAAATTATGTCAGGCAGGAAAATCACCGTTCCCTATTCCCGTGTTTCCTAGGAGGGCAGCATCTCCTCTGGTGTCTATTTCATCCTCATTCTCCCTCCATCTGATCTTTTGTCCCATCCTTCCGTCTCCATTTTCACTGACTGCTACTTCTGTTCTCGTAGCAGTGATTTCAGGGCTCCTCCCGTGATGATTCCTCCTGTGCTGCACCCATCAGTAGTTATGCTGCTGTTCAACAAAATGTGTCGTTTTCTCAGCTCCTCGTGCCCGTATGCAAGCAAGGGCAGTAGGCCAGCAGAGAGAAAGGCAGAACACTGAGGTACATGCAATTCTGGACCCTAATGTTGGCACTAAGATGAGGAAGGAAGCAGGCTATCATTTTGCTCTTGCAGTGCTGAGCAGGATATGAAAGAGACCTGCATGCAAAGTCACTCCATTGCCCCAGTCCTCCCACCTGTCCCATGCCCCAGGCCCTCTCACACACTGGCTTCAAAGCAAAGTGTAATGACTCTAAAAGAAAATACGCTAGAGTCAGATGAAAACTATGTAAATATGTCCAATATTATTACATGAAAGAAAATTTGTTATATCAACATTGCTTTCAATAGTAGGATGCAGACTGAGTTAAGAACCTTGTGGATTGATATTTTCCTCTGTTTCTCCCTACCTTTTTTCCCTCCATTTCCACTCATCATTTCAGCTCATGTATTTCATGCAAAGGCGAAGAACCAAAAAAAGACACCAATGAGATTGTTCAGCTGCCAAATTTAAATCACCATCTGAATATAATCTGATTTTTCACTGAAGATATGAAAGTTTGAGGTCCAGCTGGGCTGTGGAATGGGAAATGTCCCAAAAGCTTGCAAGAGGCTACCAAAGGGAAAAATACATACTGTCTGTACAGAAATAGTAAAAACATCAGCTGTGCATTCTCAGTTGCCTAATCTTGGAGCAATCAGACAGAATTCTCTTGAAATACCGAAAGATGCACAAAATATCTTAAAATATAGCAATAGCAAAGTATGTTTAAAAGGGTGCTAAAGGTAATTGAACAAAAATTGAGGTTTTTTCCTCAGTAAATCTTTTCAACATTCTCGTTCATTAAGCATACGTTGCCCTCAACAGTAATGAGGTAACAGCGGAACTGTGGGCAGTGAATGTTCTGTTTCACATTTCCTGGCCCAGGTTACAGGGAACATAACTGTTATCATTAGTATTTGTCTTCCATCAACATCTGTATTTTTTTTCTTTTTTTTTCTTTGTTGTTGCTGTTGTTTTGTCTGTTTTTGACATACTGTCCTCCATGAAAAGCAAATGACAAATAAGATCAGGACGAGGTTTCATCTAATAACCCTTTTGGTTATTCTTCTTTTGGGGCATCTCACTAAAAGTAATGTGTTCCCAAGGGAAAAGATAACGATGTGTTCAAATGCTCCCAAGGAGAAGGCTGCTGCCAGATAACCAACTGATTTTTCCCTGACTCACTGAAACATTCTTTTCTGGAGGTTCAGCTGTTGATTAGATCAGAAAGATGTTCTGGAGGGCAAGGCAGCTGAACAGTCTTTGAACAGACCTTTTTTTTTTTTTTTTTTTTTCTGATCCAAACCAAATAATTCTGAATATGATTAAATGTCAATGCTTAACTACAGAATTGATGGGAGGTGGCAGGTTTTGCATTTGCAAGTAAGAATTACTTGTTGCAACACTAGATAAACAGGCTACACTGCATTGTAGAAATCAACTAGACAGAGCCCTCAGTGAATTTGATAGCAAATAGTTTTTTAGATCCGTAATGAGTTTGATTTGGATCTATGTAGACAACAAAAACTAGTCCAGGTAAAAGATTTAGATGGTATCAGTTCTCATCAGATAGGACTTCCTATCAACAAGAGATAGTCACAGTTCAAAATGATTTTTCCTTCTTCATGGTGGATTAAGCATAGAGATGAAAGGTTCCATCATGTAAAAGTGTAAGAAATTCTATTTACCATCAGAAATGGGTTCCACCAAACGAAGGAAAGCATAGAAAAAGTAGAAATTTTGGTAGTAACTCTTTGCCCTGGTCCTAGTTTTGGAAATCAACTTTCGATACCAGGGTTTAGAACATCAAATCCTACAACAAAGTTTAGCAGATGTGTTCTATATGAAAGCAAATCTTCTGGGGGAAAAAAAATAAATCAGAAGCTCAAGAATGAAAGGACGCAAGATTCCTAAAAGCACAGGTAAAGATACAGGTTGATAGTAGCCTAAGAATTGTACTGTTAGTTATGCTCCCTTGGACATGAACTGTTTTTGAGGAGGAAACCAAGGGATATGAGTGTCATACACATCAAGCCTAAATTATTCCTCAGTATAAATTTCACTGAAACAACAGCACTTCATTTGTTGGTTAACCCAGATTAGTCTGTTAGCTTTTCCAATAACGTTAGCAAGACGTGTACTGTGAGAACCACTTCATATTACCTTTGCCTTTTTTCCATGAATTGTCCTGAGGAAATGTGATCTCAGCATGTGTTATTTTCCTGAGTATGTGCATGCTTTTCACTGCCACTGCTCTCATCTAGTAGCAAGAAGTGCTGATAATTACCCTGCTCAGTAATGCGTGTACCTGAGAGAAACTTCTCAACTTGGTAAGCTGCTTAGGTCATACATTTGGTTCTTACAGATTTGTGCAGTCTTTTTGGTGACTGTATGGCTGGCCGTGTGTCGTAAGAAATCCTAGGCTCCTTTATTAAGTGTTACCTGGATTATTTTATTTCTCATTTGTGTTCAGGAGGTTCAGTATTGGGTAGGTCTGTGTAGGAAAGATCCACCATTAAATTCTTGCCTCCTCTTCAAGACATTGAGTATCGTAGACTCCGTGGTGTTTTTGCTGTGTCCACACATTACATGAATGCTGCATTTATTGACCAGTCTACACTACTGCCACTATTAAATTCAATTGTAAATGCTTTAACACACTGGTAGCCACAGTGTGAAAGGTGAAATATAAACCTCACATCTCTCATCAAGATTATTACCCTCACTGGTTGTATGCTTAAATGTTCACAGCTGAAGCAAAACAAAGATAAGGGTGTTTGCATTTGTGTGTTCCCAGTTTGAGCAGTAATTGACTACCATAAACTGTATCGGCTTGTGATATAACAAGCTCTTTACAAGCTCTGATGCTGTCCTTCTGTCTTGGAACCGTCGGTCCGGTATTATCATAAAGACATTTTCACCAAGAGAGCAACTTGAAACACCTGGTGGAGCTTTCAGAAGCAGTATGTGATGGCTGTGGCACGCAGTAATAAGATGTGAGCTCCATTTTCTGCTTCGGAGCACTGCCATTTTTGGGGAAGGGTCCTTGCACTCCCACCGCCACTTCGGGAGCAGCTGCTGGGCACAGCACTGCCTGCCGGCCCCGGCTCCTCAGCTGGATGCTGGGCTGCAGGCAGAGGCGTCTCCCCGCACACCACCTGCCATCCCTGCTCCTCCATCGTTGGTAGCAGAGGACAGGAGCGGCTCAGGGCACTCGCAGGCCGCGGCCTCGCAGCCAGAGCCTCCCTCACTTAACGCGCGGTAGATAAAGCGTGAGGAGGTGGCAGGTCAAGACCCAAATATGGCGCTGAAGATATTTTTAATCAATTTGAAAACCAATCATTTTCACTTTAACAACGGCAGGCACAACTTTATCGGGCGAAAACGTGCCTTTTCATCCAGCAGCGGGTGTACCGGCGCAACTGTTGCTTTGCTCACGGAGAAGGAAGCGCCGGGGCTGCCGACGGCGGCATCTCCGCACGGCCGTCGTTGGGCGCTGTGCAGCACCCGCCGCTAGGGGGCGCTGCGGCGGCGTTGGGGCGGGAGGCGGGCCGCGAGCCCACGTCCGAGTTCCCAGGGCGACGGGCGGTCGCGCCGTGACGTCAGGGTGTTTCCCGGTGACGCCGCGGCGCAGGCGCGGCGAGCGCGGCGGCGATTCTGGGTGACGTCACGGGCCGGGCGTGACGTGCGGTGGCGCGGGCCGCCGGGAGCCGGCCGGGATCTGCGCTCGCCCCCCTCCCCCTCCCACTACGGGTCGCGGCTGGGGGCGTCCCGGCGGCGGGGACGCGGATCCCCCCTCCCCCTCCCTCGCCCCTGCGCTTCGATCCAAGATGGCGGCGCTGAGCAGCGGCGGCAGCGCCGAGGGGGCCTCGCTCTTCAACGGGGACGCGGAGCCCGAGCCGCCGCCGCCCGTGCTGGGCGCCTGCTATGCCGGGAGCGGTGGCGGCGACCCGGCCATCCCGGAGGAGGTAAGGCCGAGCGGCGGCTGCCGCGGGTCCCCGCCCCCTCCCGCCTCGCCGGAGCCGGCGGCCGCGGCCCGTACGGCGGCGGAGGGGATCCCCGCTCTGGGGAGGCCCCGGCCCTCCCCCTCCTCTCCGCTGGCGGGCAGAGCGCGGCGGTCTAGGGGCGGAGAGGCTCGGCACCGAGCGCTCCGGCTGGGGCTGGCTGCCGGAGCGGGGGTGGCGGGATGGGGCTTTCCCTGGCCCTCGGTGGGGGCATCGCCCGCCCGGCCGGCCGGCTTGGAGAAGGGCGGCGGGGGCACCGCTCCCCGTGCTGTCACACCGCGAGTTACCGAGGGCACGGCGTTCGTGGAGCTGTTCTGTAGTCGCTTGGCCCGAGCGGTTCTGAAACACTTGAAAAAATTGGGTTCGGTGGGGTTTGTTGTTGGCCTGCGTCGCGATTTGTGCACGAGGAGCGTTAAGAAACGCCAACGGACAGCGGCCGTGTGGGTGCTGGGGGCGGCGGGCCCCCATCTGCGGCCCTGTGACGGGCTTCCTGTGCTGCGGGGCACCTCGCTTCACTTCCCAACCCCGCACGGAGCAGCGCTGCCTGTTCCGCGGAGGTTGAAGCTGGAGACGCTGGCGCTTCTGAAGCGTTCTCGGGAGGTGGGTTACGATGTCCAGCAGCAACACTGGCTGTTCTGCAGTTCTGAACGCTGTAGGCACCGAAGTCTCACCTATTTGCCACATATTGTACATCAAGTCTGTTTTAGAGGTAAATACAGCTGCTGGAGACTATGCTTCTTCGTCCAGGGCTTTGGTCGCTGAAGGCCGCTTCAGCTCAGCCTTCCCGAGCTGGGTTTGTGTGATCCGTACAGCTCTCTGAGCCCTGAGCAGCACTGCTGCCCTGGGACAGCCTGTTTTCTGCCCCTACCTCTGCTTGGAGAGGTGAGCAGCCCTTGGGCCTCGACTCACCTAGAGGTCCCATTTGGCTCTAGCTCATTGGATAATAATGCCTTTTCTGTATTAATAGCATTGTGGTATGGCATGGAATTCGTGTGCTGAGAAGTTTGGCAAGCATTAGGGCTCATGCTGAGTAGGTGGCTAGGGAGGAGAAAAGGGAAGGAGGCTTCCCTGTTGATGCTGTTGAGAACTAAGACTTGCCCGTCTTTAGAAGCTACCTGCTCACCTTGCTGAAGGAAGGCAAAGCTCAGCACTGTGCTCGTATTTTGCACCTCAACAGCAAGATGATTAAATGCTTTGTGTAATGTGAGTGCACTCTTAACTTTCCTGAGTAAGGAGAAACTCTTTGCTGATTGGGAAACCTAAATACCTAAAGACTGGACAGATGCTTTCTTTCAGAAGCAAAACGAGTTTAGAAAGCATCTCACTGGCTTTTATTGCCCTGATCGTGCTGGTGCAGCTCTACCTGGAAGTGAATTGCTGTGTTGTTTGCACCATAAAAAATAATGTAAATATCAGTGGAATCGTTAGAGTAACTGGTTTATTTTGTGGTCCTGGAATCAGTTACTGTAATACAGCTGAGTGGGGTAAATAAACTGCGGTGCATGGGAGAGAAGAGAGGAAAACAGTGACATGATAAAGGAATTATTCAAATCTCTGTTTCATACCAGAAGAGATGTCACTTGAACTTCAAAATTGCTTGTGTGGGACATTAGATTTCACTTCAAATGCAAAATTACGCAGTGAGGTTTTTTGTTGGTTTTGGTTTTGTTTTGGTTGTTTTTGTGTGTGTGTGTTTTTTTGTTTTTCCCTACTGTATGTTACATCTCTGTATGAGAAAGAAAGTGAAGCAGCCTGCTGCCTGGCACGCGTGCCAGCTGGAGGGCTCAGTACCTCTCAAGTATGGGTGCATAAATGCACAATTAAGGAGTGTGTGGTGTTGTTAATGTATTTTGTTCAAGTTTTTGCTTTCTATACATTGGAAATAATGAAGCACGCAGGTCTGAGGCAGAGCTGGCGCTAGAGCTTTTATTTTTTGATGTGGTTTTGTTCGTCAGTTAGCTAGCTCTTCCTCAAGTCTTAGGTAATTACCCTTTGTTTGCAGTATATATATTACGCCATCTAAAACCAGTTTTAATAAAGCTTAAGAGCAAATAATTGCTGATCAAGTTGAAGTGAAAACTATTCTTAATACAAAAACAAGTCAGCGTAACCATAATACAGATGCAAGGTGACATAAGTCAGAAAATTCTGAAGTACTTATATCTGACTCATGTAAGTGTGTGTTTTGGTGTTCTGTTTCCCCTCAAGAGAATGTAAATCTAGGCTTTAAAAGTAACCTCGCTGTGAAAGCGCGTCAAGGAGCACAACTTCACGTATTTAGAGGAGGCACCTAGAAGGGCTTTGGTTCCGTAGTTCCCTCTGCAATCTTTAAGGAAATGCAGTCCTGATTTCCAGGAGGAAAACCTTCCATTCTGTGCTGTTTGTAGGTGTAAGAGGAGGGCGGACAAGGAGAATCTTTGCTAGACCTTACAGCAGGCAAATGCAAACGTGTCACTGAAATCCTATGGTAAAGGAGGTGTTCTGTGTCAAGATCATAAACGAATGTTGGTTAAGACTACATCAGTATTGCTAACGAGTTCAAGGCTTGGAGTTGTGACAAACCAGTTTATGGCATATCATTCAACTCGTGGCCAGTTTTGAATCGAATAATGAATCTAATGCTTCAAGAGCTGCCCTTGCAGCATAACTGCTGATACTAAAATTCTTCAGATAATGAAGCTGTTACGTAAGAGTGTAGTAACTGCAAAGGCATTTTTTCTACATTGAATCCAAGTTTAGGAAGAGTAGTTTCACACGCAGATGTAAGAACATTATGTTTAGGAAATAAGTCCTTTGCAGGAGCATAAGGATTTGATAAGAGCAGGGGCAAGTGAACTGGGGGAAAGTGTCCTCTTCTGCTCACCGTTCTCTGCCTGGGGGAAGCACTGGCACCCAGAGCATGCAGCCTGGCTCTTACCCTGTGATTCTCAGGACAAGAGATTGTTTGGATGGAAGGCTTTTAGAGTGGTGTAGGGTTGTTGATACAGTAGTGTGCGTGACAGCTGGAAGAAAAGGCTCTGTTCTTGTTGCTAGAGATTATTTACACCATTATTAAATAATTCAAATGGGATTTTCTTTACTTGGAGCTTTGTGTCCTGAAGTGCTTTTTGAAGACAAAAATGACTGAAAGTTGTGAAGTGAGGCTCTGAGCTCTTGGGCAACCGATGGCTTTCTAGGTGGCAGTGCTGGAGTTGATCTGGTGCAAATGTTAATTGTGTATTCAGAAACTTTAATCTGACAAAACAGATTTAAGAGGGAAAAGAAAATTTAGCATGAGAAGGTACCTCTAAACCTGAAATGAAATAACTGGTGGGCTCTCATGAAGCAATCCTGTTGGTACGCTAAGAAAAGTCAATGTTCTTTTTCTCTCATTGCTTTCGTAGTTTAGAGAATATGTTTTCGGTGTGGCCTCAGTTATGTTTTGTTGCTTTTGTGTTTAATGACAGATTTAACTTTACGGTTGGTGAATGGTGTTCTATTTAATTGTGAGAACAGGTTAAACTTTGGGTATGAGATGCTTTGTGTCCAGCCAATGTTGTGCAGGCGTGTATCTCAGAAGATAAATGTGGTGTTTTTTTGCACAGCAGAAGCAAAGTCCTTACCTCATCGTGCTGTCTGACTTTGGGCTGCAGCTTCGAGTAGATGCTGTAGCTGGGGAGAACCTAGAGGAGGGTGGCAAGGGAGATGTGAGGTCTAGCAGATCAGATCTTTGGGGAAAGACTGAAAAACAGAGGGTTGTTTTTGTTTTTTAAAGGAGTGGGAATTGTCAAATTTGATGCAAAAAAAGACTGCAAATAGTTTGTTCTCCAGACTCATGGTTATTACTGCCAGAAGTAGTGTGTTTAAATGGTGACAGAGGAGGTCGTTTTGAGTTACACAGTTTTCTTTATGGCTGGGGACAGAAGCATGAAAGATTTTCTTAGCTAACTTATACAAGTGCCCATTAGTAGATTCTGTCAGTTGCACAGGCAAATATATTTCAGGAGTGGTGGAAGGTAGTTGATCCAGGTGTAGGGAAAGCAGTGATTCAGACCTCATCTTCTTCCATACGCTTCTATGGTTCACTCTTGGCAGGGCAGATTGAATGCTAGAATGTAACCTTGAAATACTTGAGTTTAGTGGGGATGTTAAAAAGATTCCTGCTGATGATAGTTTTTTCCCCCCCCAGAAGGCAATGGGATTAACAGCTCTGTCCTGTAGCAGTTTGTTTGATTACACAGAACTTGCTTATTAGATGAGTATATTTAGAAAAGCTTTGGTGTCTCAGGGATTGCTTTCTACCTGTGTGGATATCCACAAATTGGTTGGATACAAGGTGTGTGGCTGTATTTTTGTGAATGTGTGTTAGTACTTGAGCTCTTAGGCTTTTTCTACTTGTAGTAGTTGTTGAACTGCAAAGTGTCTCTTTTAATGCTGTTCTAATAATATCTTTCTTGATGCTTGTTGTAGCCAGGAAAGGCAGTTCTTTTGTTGCATCCAGTTGGCCAGATGAGAGAGCTCCCCTATTCTGCTTTGCTTTGTTATTTTTTAACAAGTTTATAGCTCAGTTTTATTAATTGTCGCACCAATAGAAAAGTTGCATGAAAGATTTAAGGGTGAATTTTGCTTAGGAGGGAATAGGATTTTGTATGTACTTGCAAAAGAGATAAAAGAGGGTTTCACAGTCTGAAATGGATAGTTCAAGTCCAGCCTTACGTAGAACCTACAGGTTTTTCTCAGAGACACTTTTTGAATTTTTATGTAGCACGTTTCAATCTGAACAACCTGCTTGAAGAGCAGCGGTGCGGTGGAAATGCCCTGTCAGAACGGTACTCCTGGATGCCGAACGCTGCTCCCTGTGGCTGTGGTGCACCAGGCAGTGCCCTGCCACCGAGAGGGGCACGCGTGGCCATTTTGTGTGCCTCCTGCCGTGCGCTCAGCCAGATCCGTGCTGTGCCACGTGAGCACCACGTACAGCCTTCTGAAATCGATCCACTAACGCTGAAGAAAATTAGCATCACTTTTGCTGGCTTTGTTTTCCTCAGGATTAATGAGCTCGGCAAGGCATCTGGTGAGCTCCAAGCCCCTTACGAAGTAGGTGACAAAAAGAATGTGGTTTGGTAGAATAGTGCTAGTGTGGTGGGCTTGATTCTTGCTCCTCCCCACCTTGTTTTTTTAAGGCCATCTTTGTCCCATGAAATTACCACAGTGCCCTTCAGGTTTGGTTTGGTTTTTATTCTATATTTGAATGAGATCTCTCTATCTGACACCTTAAGTCTTTGAGGCCTTAATTTTCCTGTTGCTCACTTGCAACAATCTTACTTGATTTCTCTGGGTTGCTTCTGGGTGTACAGTTCATAGAAATGTGTTGACGTGCCGTAGTTTTCCCAGTGTGCCAATGATGTGAAGGTCCTCCATGGGCTTCTTGTATACTAGGTATACTTTCCCTGCAGCTTTGGCCACATGAGAGTCCTGGCTACAGGATTTTGTTTTCTGATGTCTTAGATGATTTTCATAATTTTTATCTGTTCACACATCTCTATGTGTGTACACAGCTCCTTTATCACAGCCAGTACAGAACATAGCAGTATGTGTACAATCGACATGTCTTTTTCTTCCAGTTGCTCTTGAGCTTTTGGGGCTTACAGTGCAATCCTCATCTATCCTCCTACACACAGCATCTTTCCAAAATGATGAAATCTGTATTTGTGCAATTGATTTCCTCTCCTGTGGCCAGTTCTGAAGTTACATGAGGCTGCTTGATGCAGAATTGCATGCCTTTTTTTCCTGTTTAAACTCCTTGTTGCAAGTGTTGGGCTTGTTACTCCACCTCTTTTAGTGTGTGTGTGTATATTTATATTTATATATAGGCAGCAGTGACTTTCTCAGTTCTTTCTGATGACATTATATAATTGTGGCCCCTGGCAAAAGGGAAAAAGATGATGGTCTGGTCAGATTTTAACCCACTTCCGTTGTCCAGAGGTGCTGTCTGTGCAGGCAGGAGTTGTCGAGGAGCAGCACTGCCAGCTGTCAGCCTGCCTTAGGAATTCCAACCCCTGTCAACAGAAAGGCTCAGAATACAGAACCAGCTCTCTTCAACATGGAGCTTCTTGTACCATGCAGGTGTAGTGCTTGGTGACAGCGAATTATCCACGCTATCGGGACTGTAGTTGAGATCATACGAGTGTCTTTGGGCACTGAAGGAAGTGTTCGTTCTCCTAAGTTTCATATCAAGAGAGATACTGTCCCACTATACTTGCACAACATCTACTATGAAAGGGAGATGGAATTTCTACGTGAGAGTTACCAGCTTTCTTTAAAATCTTGCACCTTGGAGGCAAGTTTGTTAGTGAACAGTATGTACTTACTGATTAAAACTCTGCTGCATGATGAGGTTGCTAAGATGGTTTTTTCTTACTGAAAGAAGGGGGACGTCAGCAGTAATATCCTCACTGTTGTGTAGTGAGGCCTCTCAGACAGCATAGCCAGTAGTAAAGTTGTTGGTAAACCTGCTGCAAAGTTGGAAATACTTCTCAAATGCAGTTACGTTGTGTCCGATCGGCATTTCATATCCACTTTATTTTGGATAACAGGATTGTTTTTGAGGGTAGATATAGAGGGCCTAGTTGCCTTCCCTCTCTGGCGCAAGTTACTTACTAATAATGCTTGAAAAGCACTGTCAAATCAACGTGAAATAAAACATGACTATGACTTGAAGAAGTTGGTAGTATGTATGTAGGTATCTGGAAGATCTGTGTGCTTGTGGCCTCAGCCTTTGAACCGGTATCGTAAATTTACTCATTAAGTCTTATTAGGCCAAACCTTCTCTACAACTTTATGTAATGTGGATTTCAATTGGGGTCTTTAGCATCATCTGAAGTAGTTTTCAGAAATGATTTCTCTCAGTATTCTCGTAATTTGACTAGAATACTATTTGTTAGTGATAATAAATAATTGTGACTGATCTTAAGCTTTTGCCAGTAGTTAGAAATTGATATAACTCGTCTCAGTCTCTAGATTGAGCAGTCACAGGTTATAGATCTTGCAGCAGGTTTTATGTGATCAGTAGTTCTTTGGTTTAATCAGCTAAAGTCTGACTGAATGAAATGAAAATCTTTCTGCATTTTCTCCGATTTTCTGAAGCAGACCTTTCTTTACCACTATTCCATCACCACGTGTCTTCTATCTTGCTTATTTATTTGTTTTTAAAACCTTCCAAGCTCTTTGTACAATGCATGGCGCGGAGCCAGTCCTACCTTGGAAGTTATTTCATTTTTCATGGTGCTGCTGGAGTTGGTAGGCAATCTGAGCTGCTGAGCTGAACATTAAATGCCATCCAGGAAAACGTGGTTTCTATGGCAGTTTCTATTTGTGACTGTTTTCCAAAACTACGGGCAAATTACTTATACCTGTTTTGTGTTGTTTTTGTTTTGTTTTATAATTTTGATATCTGTTTAAGAGAAGAACACGATGCCTCAGCTCCTTTATTGGATCATAGCCACACTTAACACAAATATACTCTAGTTTCAACTGACAGTTTCAACTGTCTTACATTCTCTAGCCAGCTAGTAGAAAGCATGTGCACCATGTCATAACAGTTTAATGGTTGAATATTGTAAAGAGTATAGCAGATGATTTTTGTGGATTGATAACATGAGCTTTTGAATAGGTGCTGTTTATCTTTTCTAGGCAGTCTAATGAATTGTGTGCTCTGGCAAGGAGAGAGCAGACTGGGTTCTGTAGTCCAGGAGAGACTATGTTTTGTCAGTTTAATTAATGTGACCCAGCCTGTGTAAGAGGCCTGCTTGGCTAGCATTTGCTTCTTAGATCCAATTATTGTAATTAGCTAGTTGTTAGCTGCTGGCTTTCCATCACAAATATGACTTGTCTTCAGTGCTAACATATGTGGAGCAATAGTCTGGTGGATGCACAGTAGTTTCAGTTCACCTCTGTATGGGATTCTCATTTGTTGCGAGTCTGTGGTAGTTACCTTTCTAGAACAAAATTGCATTCTTAAATTAGAGTCATAAAAATTCAAATTAGAATCGTAGAATGGCCTGGGTTGAAAAGGACCACAATGATCATTTAGTTTCAACCCCCCCTGCTACAAGCAGGGTTGCCGACCAGCAGACCAGGCTGCCCAGAGCCATTAGTAGATATGTATAATTAGTAGATATGTATAAAAAGTTCCCCATGCCCCCTTTTTAATTTTTAGCCTTTGACAGTCTTGGCAGAAGTTTTAAAATTCATAAATGTAAATACAGTGAATTGTGTTAGAATTCCATCTGTGTGATCCTCGTGACTACCACAGTAATACCAAGGGGAATGAATACAACTAATAGTAATTGCAGCACCAAGGTCTGGAGGAATGTGGAATAAGAGATTAAGTTTGATGAAAAACACCCAAAATTGATGGTTAACAATTTAAATGTCGGCTACAAACACCTCTTATTTTTCACACTCCTGTGTTCTGCTGTGGTAGAAAACATGTTGACTTTCTTTTTGCGGTGCTTGGAGGCAAACACTACTTAGCAGCGAGCAGCAAAGACGGTGATGCAGAAGCGGGGGACTGACTGCGAGCTGGAGCTGAACAGGAAGGCTGCTGCTTCCTGCTAGCCTCCATCCACTGACCTGTGGGTGCAGAGAGAGAAAAGGTGACTGCAGCAGCTGTAGCAGTCACAAGGTCCTCTGCCAAGCTATTTCAGCACAGTAGAGTGGCAGAAAACTTACCTTCATGCAGAAGAGAGTTTCTTTCCTCATGTAGCGTACTGAGATGGTTCAGGCGACTAGGAACGTTTGAAGTATGAATTTCTTTTGTTTTAAGAGGAGGCAACCTGAAAGGGAGGGACCTGACAGATTGAAAGGCTGCTTATTCTGCTTCGAAAGTAGAGCTCAGTGGTGAGCAATGCCATTTGCCTTCAGAATTAAACTAAGGAAAAGACATGGATTGCCTGGATTGCAAATAAATGAGAGATGTCCGAATATTAAGTAAAAACTAAACGTTTATTATACCAGGATTTGATGTGATAAAAGTCTCCTGGTAAGGAAAGAAAGTCTTTAGTGAGTGTGCTTGTCTTACAGGGGTGTAGTGGAAATGCTGAGTCACGGCCTGAAGCAGTGATTGAGCACCTGGTGGGAAGTCAGGGCAACCCTTGGAGCTCAGCTACATGCAGTGCACCTGAGTGACCTGAAGGGCTGGAGCCAGGATCCATCCCTTCACAGATCTCAGGTAAGGGTTGGCAGTGGAGGCAAGGGGATCTTGCTGGAGATCTCTGTGTACCTCAAGTGTTCTAAGGGTAAGCAGATTCTTTCCTTAACTTCTATGTCCACTGCTGCCCTGTTTGAGCATATCCTCACCTGCTACAGCCTGGGACTTTACTACTATGTTGCTGTGCTTACCGTTGCGTTACAGTGTTACAAGGTGGAACAGTTACTCAGCAGTTCTAATGTTGATTGTTTCTTCTGTTAACTCCTCGTTAATGGTGAGACTGATACATGAGCATTAACGTGGTCAGATGTTTTCTAGTTTTTTTTTTTTGGAGCAGGGAGGGAGTTGTTGGGGATTTTGTTCACAGACATAATGCTGCCATAAACACAGTTGGATATTTTTCCACTTTTGTGGAAAAAGAGACCTTTTCTCTTGGCTACAGTAATGTCTGTAGATACTAATGTCTGTAACTTGTTTACTCTCCTGTGAGTGTAAACTTCCACAGACTCATTCTGAACTATCTAGCTAACTGGCAGTGAAAATACACTGTCAAAGTTGGTTTCTCAGACATTTTATAGGAGTCACAGTGAAATGATTTGCAAATGTGAGTACTGAATTCAGCAAGATAAACTAGAAAAGGCAGTCTCTGTGTTAGCATTTGTCACTTCTATAAAATCCTGTGTGAATCTCATTGCAAGCTGGTTTTTGATTCAGTGAAATTTTTCCTCTGCTCATGTTTTTCATCGTGCTTGTTTTAGATTTTTTTTTTTTTTTCTACACCACAGAAAATATGATAAGCATAAGGAGCTGTCAGAGCAAGAAAAATGCAAAACTGAGCAGAGTGTGTGAGTTAAGAGAAGCTTCTCTTGAGAGATGGAGAAAAGCTAGAACCGGAGGGAAGACTATCTTGCTCACTCTATGTGCACGTTACATTCCAGTGTATGAATGCAGAACAGGGAAAGTGGGCTTTGTAAGAGGAAGGGAGAGTGCTAGCACTGCTCTGGGTTGTTGAGTGGAGAACAGATCTCAGGAGAAGATAGCAAAATGTGAGAAAGGGGCAGCAGTGGTTTTTCATTATCTGGGGAAATGCAAGTTCTCTTGTTGTGCGCACCCTAAGGTGGGGTTCTGAGTTAGTCCCATTGCTGTGTCCCCTCGCCTGCCTTAACTCCAATCCTTCATTTTCAAGCTAGTGAAGTCCATCTAAGAATGACTTCAGACATGACAGCTTTCTAAAAGCAGTTTCTGACAAGTGGGCACTAGCCCAGAAGGCTAAACAATTGCATGGATTCTGTGAGAAAGAAGCCTGGAGGGACTGATTAGAACAGTACTAGAGAGGTGTTAATGAATTCTGTCCTCATTGTAAAGCCATTTTGAAATCAAATTCTTCAATAGCTGCTTTGTCCCGTTAAAGTACCATCTATCATTGCCAATTGTGATAATCCAAATGCAGAACATACCGTTTCTGTGCAAAGAATGACTTTTTCTTTGTTGTTTATGGAATATATTCAAACTTCCAGGTGTCTTCTACCAAATGTGGATGTGGAGGTTAGAGTTAGGATGTGCTGCAAGATTTGAGTTCTGATATCAGATGCAAAAGGTAGAGAAGACATTTCACTTTGTGCTTTCTCGGGCAGTGCATATTTTGACAAGCAGCAAAGAATGCAAAAATAACTTTATGGCTTATAGTCTTTCAGTTGCAGAGCTGTCGCGTTTGCTGAATAGAATGGATTTGGGCTCCTATTTATCTGACTTGCCTCTGGCTTGAAATAGGTTGTCATCTTTTCATTACATTGCAAGAGAGTGCTTATTTGTGAAATTAATGCACGGTTATCCACAGTGGGCAGATACAAGCTGATGTATTCCAGAGTGTCTGGAATATCTCCAGTCTTCTATCTGTCTGTATCCCTGTCAGCCTCTGTCAGCTTCTTTCTGTCAGCAGCACTAAAAGGAGAATCAAATCTCATCTCGTGATAGAGAATAACCTTAACCTAATGCTACCAAAGAAGACAGAGACTTTAAAAAATAAAAAATAGAAAGATCAGGTTATCCTAGATGCAAAGGATTCATTACTTTTTTGTGGAACTGTAATGAAACAGTGTGTCTCAAAAAAAAAAAGCAACCATGCTGCTTCCAGTGGATTGTGGCTGGACTTGTACATGGACAATATTGTGTGCATTGCAGATCAACTTCAGGATACATCAGTGTTTCTATCACCTCTCTTAGGCTGGCAACAGGTTTTGTATTTCTGCAAGATACTTGGCAGTAATTTTTTTACAGTAATCCCTTTATCTGCATTTTATGCATGCCTTCTCTAGAAATAGAAGAAAACTGCACAAATCTGCTGGCCATTGAGAAAGAGTAGATGTTATTTTTTCTCTTGTTCATGGTAAAACTCCACATCTGTGTGATACATATGCTGGGGACATGGTATGTGAAAGTCTCTTGTCTCTGATTGTGCATGATGTAGACTGAATTGGGGCAGGATATCTGAGCAGGCAAGTTTACGAGGAGGAAAGGAGAGTGCTGGCTGTGCAAGTGCAGCCCTTAATGGCTTAATTCCTGAGAGGAGGAAGTTAGGGGTGCTGTGTGCAGAAGCAGACATCTTGGTGTCACAGCAGGTAACTTGCACCAGGCAGCAGGTCTGAACTCCCGTCAGAGAAAGGTTTAAGTTCATTCAATTAAATTGGAGTTGTTGTAGGTCCTGCACAACAGAATGCAGTATGCATGCGTGGGTGTTGAGTCTCAAGGAGAATTAGCTACCCAGATGAGGGATGCTCTGGACACAAATAACAGTATATAAATATATTCACTGATACAGAATGCCAGAAGGTAGCTTTATGCAAGTAGTACTAGTTATCATGTGCAGGGAAATTGTGAAGCTTGGAAATTTGCTGTGTCCCATGCTCTTATGCATGCCTGGTTACGGCTAGTGCATGCTGGTCGGTACAAGACTTGTGAGAGCTTTTCAGCTTGTCAAAAGACTGTTGATGTATAAGGCACTTAAGATAGGTTTTCCATTTCTGTGAGCAACGAGTAATGATTCAGTGCCGTGGCTGACTTTGATAAATTTCAGTGTACTCCTAACTATGAGTTGCCTTTCTAAGGTAATAGAAATCCATGCTGTTTCCCTGCAAGATTCATTTGTGAAAGGCTCTTACTTCAGTGCTCAGAAGGCAATACAGTAGGTAATTCAGGGCACCATTTCCAGCCACTCTGAGCAATATATGACTTAAACTTCAGTTTCTTCAGATGGTGCAGTCCAGTAGCTGGCAGAAAATTAAAAAAAAAAATAAAATAAAATTGTTAGTCATTAATTTTTTGCTCTTGTCCTGGTAATAATTTAACAGGAAAATTTCTGCCCTCTGTTTGAGGCTGTTGGACTTTCTTGCTGAGTTCTCTTCAGTAGCACACTTCCTATGTGCATTTTATTGTGGCTTTGTTACAATTATTTTTCTATTCAGTAGCTTCTTTGTGTGAGGGAACATTCTGATCATTTCACACAAAGTAGAAAATAACCTATGAGCCAAGAAGTTGATTTTCAGTCTTCAAAAAAAGTATTTGAAAACTCATCTGGCAGGTGAAGCATCTTCTCTCCCTGTCATTACCAGACATTAAGTGTAGTAAGTTACTGATATTAAGGTATAATAAATGTTGAGGGTGACTTCTGTGGGTAGAGTTGCCAGAGTGAATAAGAAAAGTTGCATAAAATAGCAATGAAACCTTTATTCTGAGATATTCTTTTTTAGTTTGACATAAATTTTCTGTATACACCGTGAGGTTAATGGCATGTTAACGTTTATGCAGTAACCAAACATCAAAAACTCTTACACTGAACACATTAATTGACATGGGGAACTAATGCTAGCTCGTTCTCTTCACCAAGCTGTGCCCACCTCTTGCCATCTTTGAAAAAAACATCAGCAAACTGCAGAAATTCTGCTGTTTGCTGCTGCTTAGCTATCCTAGCTTCAACATATACGTTGATTCTAAGTTGAGAAGGAAGCTGACTTTGACAGTTGCTTTAAGAGAACCTACCTACAGAGTATTTGAGTATCGCACTCTTTGTTTGATGTTCAGCTGTTCCTAAATTAGGCCAGGAGTTATTCCATACCACATGCGGTAGGCTGTGAAGCCATGGGGAGTGGCTGCTGCTAAAGTCTTGCTGGGCATCAGCCAGCAAGGTAGTGAGACCTCGTGTTGTTGGCAGGCAGTTGGTGTTGTTGAGCATCACCTTGATTACCCAGGTAGCATATGAGCTCTGCATTTTGAGTGAACGTCTCAAGTTTTACCTAGTAAAACTTGTGTCAATCCAACTTGAGTTGGTCCCTGTTATTGCTACGTACTTGCATCTTCTTTTTGAAGAGGTAAGTTGTCATAATTTGTATGTCCATACCCAGTCTTGAGTATGTATATATTATAATTCATGAAATAGGTATGAGTTAAAGTAAAAGATATATAGGAATCCTTAAAATTCCCTTGGAAGAAGCACTGTATTTTTATTTATAATTTTTATTTTGGTCTATAATAATTAATTTTTTACAATATTTTATTTTTTGTTTTTTCTTTTTAATCAATTTTCTGACCAGCAGTAGCTGTGAGGAAGTAATTCTTCTGTTTTTCTCCCTCTTCCCCCCAGTAAATTTCTGAATTTTTGGGGGCTAAAATAGTTGCTTAAATATGTGTAATGCTTTTTTTTTTTTTTTTTTTTTTTTTAAAACCTAATTTGAGTAGTGCATTGGTGCCCTTATAGGTGTTAGGATTAGAATTCATAGTGTTATTTCTCTATACTAGCCTCCAAGTCCTGAAGACACTGAAAAATATGTAATGACCTGAGTTATTTCATATTGCAATTCCATGTCTTCTCTGAGCATGTAACTGTCTCTTTCAAATCACATCCAAGTTCATTTAAAAAGAAAAAACAACTTGCACGGTGGAGGAATGTACAATTCACGTTATAGAAAGTGCTTATGATCAAGAAATAAAACACTAGGTCTGGATTATGTGAATGCTGTTGACATGGATCGCTTATGACTTAAAAGAACTCCACTAAACTTTGTAACCCAACTTCTATCGTACTACAGAGCCTTGCAAGAGAAGTACTTAATATAGTTTTGATAAACATAAAAAATAGAACATCAGAAGTTTTTTGTTCAATGGTTTGTGAATTTTAAAGCCAAATTTATTGTATCAGGGAAGCAAGCTGTATGCTACTGACAGTGGATGATCCGAATAGCATTGTACGTTCTACCTGATATCCTAATATTTTTTAATGGGCTTCTGCTATTAAATATCTAGGAAATATAGATTGTTTTGGTTTAGGGCTGATTCTGTAGACTGTCTAGGATTTAATTAAGTTAAAATATTTAATTTTCTATTTTAGGTGTGGAATATCAAACAGATGATTAAATTAACACAAGAACATATAGAAGCGCTGTTAGACAAGTTTGGAGGAGAACACAACCCACCATCAATATATTTAGAGGTAAGTTTGTGCACAAATGAATGAGGTTAGATTGTTGTGTGATATCTACATCTTTATGTAAAGCATCCTATGTTAAATATAACTGTAGTAAGAGTACATTCTCCTCATCTTCTAGAAACCTAACTTTCTTTCTGTGCAGATAGAAGGGAATTGTGTGGGATTTCTGATATTTATCAGTAAGGGAAGATCAGTAGCGTGTTCTAGCAGTTATGCTTGTGCAACTGAAATGTAAGACATCCTTTTTGGTGCAAGGGGGAAAAATTATGGGTGCTTGTATAGTACAGAAATGCATGTTCTGTTATTACAAGTCATATGTGTAACTAGCAACAGGACTAGAGGGAATGGCCTCAAATTGCACTGGGGGGGACATTTAGGTTGGATGTTAGGAAATACTTCTCCAAGAGAGTGGTCAGGTGTTGGAGTTGCTGTCCCAGGAGGATTTCAGGAAACATTTAGATGTTGCAATGAGGGACAGGGTTAGTGGGAAATATTGGTGACAGGAGGACAGTTTGACTGAATGAGCTAAGATGTCTTTCCCAACATTGATAATTCGATGATTCTGTACACACGTGAAGGCATAGGACTATCTTTGCCTTTAAAGCAGTTGCCTTGCTTTTTTTTCCCATTTCAAATACAGTTATGTAGAATCCAAAAGTTGTTACTGGTAGAAGGAACTTTTCTTATAGAATTGCAGGGAGGAAGAAATAGTTTTCTACTGTACTTGGTTTATAAACTAATTACAGAGTAAATCTTTTTTTCATTACTCAAAATTCATTAAATTGTGTTGAATTTCATGACACACATGAAACAGTCCATTAAGGACCGTAGTAAGCCTATAAAAGACCATATGCACAAGTTACATCATCTGTTAGGAACTGAATGAGTATCACTTGCTCCAAAACCTGCCCTCTTCTTGTTTCTTTCAAGTATTGAAATAACTGGAAGTCAAGCAGACTTATTTTGCAGTCTCTTCAATTGTAATTGCTGCCCAAAGGCACTGAGTAATTAAAGATCCCAGTATTTGACATATTTCTAGCTTTTATTGTAATATGTGAGAGCAGGACAGTAACATGATTGTACAAATGTCGACAAAATGTCCTTAAAAGTTAAGGTCAAATTAGGCCCTCTGTATTCCCTTTATTTGATGTGAAATGGAAGTATTGAATGAGCATTAGCTATTTTAACCACTCAGTGGTACGTAAATACGCCTGTTTTCACACACACCTATTCATTCCGTATCTTTGGATTTGATATTGCTGTGTATGTGTTGGTTTTATTTGATGATAGATCAAACTGGAATAATAATGAGTCTAATGTCTACTAGGTCTGGATTTCAGGTTATGAAAAGATTAGTTTCTTTACAGTCATTATTTCTTTTTCTTGTAAAGTAATAAAAACTGAGATCCCTCTGCTGAAAGTCTTTGGATTGTTCCATAGCTCATTGATATGATAGAGGACATTTACAGTAGTAAGTCTTTACCCAGAAAATGTAAAGAGCCTGGTAAGTCTGAAATGTTTCACGATTGCGAGTCATCAAGCTTAAAGTAGGTTTTTGAGTTTGATGGCTGCTTGTGTAGCTGAGACAAAGCAGCAACTCAAGTTCATCAGTGGAATATACAAACCTTGCAGAACAGGCCGTGGTATTTCTTTACCACAGTGAGTTGTGCTGGAGACTCACATGAAGTGAGTCTCACGACAAGTAATGCTACTTCTTCAGTTATTTTATTCTATGAAAAAGAGCCTACCATCATTGAAATGAAAAGACTTGGTTTTTCCCCAACTCTTTGTTCTATGGCTCCTCTGCTTCCTTTGCTCAGATATTTGCAGTACCTAAGATATTTTGAGACAATCTAAGAGGAAAATGTTCTGGTTTTGCTGAATTTGCCAACCAGTTGTATACTGAATGTGATTATGGTGAAGTCCCATGAGTCCCAGATATGTGGTTTGAGTTAGGGAAGGGAAATAGTTTACAGCTGTGAGCCAAGAGCCTAGATAGAGGTGAGAGAGAGGGGAACATAGAGGTATGGATGATCATCAGTTTGGATTAAATTAGCCTCAGATTGATGGAAGTGAGTAGCATTGAATGTGCAAACCAGTCATTTGTGTACTGTGTAGATTTCCTGCAGTAGAACTTAAGTGTGAGGGAAGGAAAAGAAATACATTACCAGGTAACCTGATGCAAGACAAACAAGATTACTGTTTTCTTTTGACAATTCATTTCAGCTGAGCAACAGTTATCTATCTGGTGTGTCCTTTCTGTGCCCTTCTAGTCTTCTTGGCTTGACCAAGAACAAAGACTGCTGCTTTTTTCAGAATTTACTTTGCAGCCATTTATCCGAGTGTAGTCTGCCACTGCTAGAGCTAATAGATCAACTTTCTGCACTCATCTCCTTATCAGAAGGACCAGACCAATCCTGGCTGCAGGATGGGAGGATGAAGTTGTGTGTAAAAAGCTGTGAATGTAGTTTGATAAAGCAGTGAAGAACGTTTCCTTCCAGAAATTGCAGGACTAAGAAAGTACAGTAGTTTTTATATGCATAAAAAGAACAGGAAATTATGCAGAACACACGTGGGTAGCTTAAGCAGTTCAATTGATAACTCATCCTTCTGACATCTGTGAGAAGTAGCAAAGTACCTGTGCACAGAGCTGCTGGGTGCTGTTGGGCTTTTTGCTCAGTTTCTATACCTGGGCATCACCACTGACTTCTGTACATGATTTCCACCTTCCCCAAGAGCTTCACACCTTGGACTTGTCACTGTTCAAGCACATACAAGTATACTCTTGAACAGGAAAGCACCGTAACTTAAACTCTGTGCAGCCTTTTCTGATTTGTTACGTACTGTTTTGCCAAAGTCTCATTTTTTTTTTCTGTACAATGCAATATTACCTTGCTTTCACCAAAATGTGTTTGTATAATTTCTGTCATATTGATGATGTCACTTACCTGTTTCCTTCCATTGCTCGGATCATCTCAATTCCTCATGAAATGTGTGCAGCACTTAAGGACTTCTGTGGACTGTGTCTGTTGATCATCTCTGATGGGGCTATCAGTAATAATGTCTGTTTTTCTTATACAAAGGTGGAATTATCCAAAACTAATTGCTGGATAAGAACCTGCAACTGAACATATTTCTTTCACCCGTGTTGTCTTTTGCTGTTGTGAACTAGATGTTTGTTATTGTATTGCTTTCTTCAAAACCATGGCTTTTTGATAGCTACTGAAGGTCTGACAGCTGGTATTTTCTGATGAGTTCCATAGGATTCGTTCAGTTCTTTTGAGTGCTCCTATGGCTTATATCTTTTGTTTCTTATGCCTCTTAGCACCTGCTGAACTTTACAGGACTTAAAGCACCTGATATAAGGCTCCTGGCCTGTAGTAGTACTGCCTCTATAGACCTGTCAAGTAAAGTTGTAATTGAGTCTGGTTACCAAAGAGCATTTCAAATAAAAGAAATAAAAGGTGTAGAAAGTGCCCATAGGAGATCTGAAGAACTGGATAAAAAAAATTCTGAAAACATACAAAGAATTTAAGTAAATTATTTTTGCATTGAATGTAAGATCTACACCTTGTTTAAAAATAAAAATGAATTTGTGTTTCGGAGTTGCTCAAGAAAATAGGTGCTAATGAGATTTTAATTCTGTGCTTGTCTGAGCAAGTGAGGAGACGCACAGAAAGTGTGACAGGTTTTTTAATTTGGAGGATGGAGTTTGATGAGTTTTACATAAGAAGAATTTTAAAACTGACAGCTATTGTTGCAGCCATCACTTCAGGATTTGTCAATTGACTGTGAGAGAAGAATGGATTACCTGAAATACTGAAAGTAATTGACACTATGTTGAGTTCAGCATATATTTCATTACTCCTGCAAGAGGTGTACTCAGAGTCACCCTGCTTTGATCTGTCATTCCTTACTGATGGTCTTAAAAAAGGACTCAGCACCTGGAGTAGGGCCTTCAAACCTGTGTTACTGTGTGCAGCTCCTCAGAGTGGAAGAAATAGCATGAAGCTGTAGGGTAGCACCTACTTGTCTCCCTTCTCTCAGCACTGGAAAGAAGGAGCTGGGGAAGGATAGTAAAACCATTGTGATACAGGGATAGGGAACTAAGTGGACAGATGATAGAAAAGAACACTCCTCATTAACCATACAATTTTCTTCTAATGGCTGTAATTAGTAATAGCTTTGGGCATCTTATCAAGGCTTTCTAATCTGAGTACAAGAAAAACATTTCTGCTTGTTCTGGATGGAAGAAATAATTAATGGATTAAGCATTGGCTGTATTAAAAGCTAAGTATGGCTTCTGGAATGTAGATAAAATCCTTTCTTAGGTAATCATAGCTCTTAATGCCTTCCCCTGTGTGAGATGCTTCTCAGATCTAACAGACCCCTGGAAATAACTGTCAAACGTTTGAAGTAACTGCTTGACTCAGTATGGGTAGAAATAGCATTAATAACACTTTTCTTCTAGAAAAGAGGCTGTAGGGGCTCTTTGACAGATTCTACCACGTTTTTGTAAGTACTCTGTATTGCAGCAGCTGAAAACATCAATGATTTCTATCTTCCCACATACTTTCTCACTGTGTTATATCTGTCCTTGAGATGATGTTTCCCAAAATACAGTTTGTGATTCACTGTGGAAAAACCCTTTTCCTAAAGATTTATCTAAGCACTGTAAATAGTGAAATCTTTACTGCAGACAACTTGAATACTATGATACTGGGAAGTCCTGGGTTGCAGTTGCAAACATTTTAAAAATGTGGGGTTGTACAGTCTTCTGTGATCAAATAAGCCTTTTTCATCTCTACCAACAAAATACTGATGAAAAGGGCAACACAAGTTAGGGGAAAAAGAATAAAGATCTGGACATTCCTAATGCTATGTGAAAGTAAACATTGTTTGTAAACTGAAACAACATACATAGATCCAAAGTGGCCAAAAGCAATTGGCTTTGATTTATAAAGGCAGGTATAGCAGTTGGACAGACGAATGCAACGAGAAAGGCATTGTAACAAGGGTGAGATGACAGAAGGACCAGTGCAATAGAAAGGTGCTATAATGGAAGGAAAGAAAACTGTTCCCCCATATCAGAATGTTCTAGGTTCACAGGGGAGAGCCTCACCAGGGAGGGATCTCCAGAAAGAGATTCTTCCCCAGTGGCAGTCAGCTCCTACATGACGTGTAAGAGAGGTTCAGCCAGGCTCCCCCCCTTCCTGTCTCACAGGTGAATTACCTTCACCAGTGCGCCCTGGGCTGACCTGGTCCTTTCCCCAGGTGAGCAATCAGTGGTTCAGGCCGTGACTCAACAGTTCCCACACAGAGGGAAGGAAAGGTTAACAAACAGGATTGTTCCAGACTCTCTATTACGGTTCAAGAGCCCTTATTTAAAATTCCAAAATGTCATATCTTTCTTATCTTATTACATTTTAACATCACCTGTGACAAATTTCTCTGAGAACTTAATTTAGCTGTACTGACCCATTAAAATGGAAACAGCTGCTCACAAAATGAGGTTGCATATTGTGCCTGTACTTTCCTTCAGCTGTCAGTGCAAGAGCAAGCTGCCTGACCTTTTGGCATTCAGGTGCTGCACAAAATAAAGCAATGTACAAATACATAGGTGGAATGATATTGGTATGAAATAGGTTTCAAAGCTCAGTCAGCTTTTTAGCGTTACAGGAATTTTCTTCTTTCTTAGCCTAGCTTTTGGAAGCAATTGAAAATGAGAATGATGGTACTAGAGAGGTGCCTATCCCTAACTGGTGTGGTTTTTCTAGTTTATGTCTAATTCTCCAGGGAAGGTAATTTTGATCCAGAGGCCTTGCTGCTGCCATTTTTAAGAGTTTGGCTGTTGAATTTTGAGAGGGTATTTCATTCCTTGTTGCTGTATTACTATAAATTTATTAAAGAAGATTGCTGATGTAGAGTGCGTTTTATGCATCAGCAGGCAGATACAGTCTGAAATGGATCGTAATGATGACTCTGTTTGTTTCAAACTGCTGGTGGTATTCAAAGAAAATATTTACACTAGGAAACTTAGTGGCTCCATGGAGAGATTCACATGAACTTTCACCAGGCTCCTAGCACAAGTTGATCAAATACGTTGGACTCAAATTGGAGTGTCTAAAGTTAGTCTAAGAACAGATTTAGGCATCTTACTAAATGCAGAAATCCTGATCTACGTTGCTGTCTATCTTCAGCTATTATTTAACTTCAGTGAGATTTGCATTTGATCAACCATCTAAAAGGTTGGACATCTTTTCAATAGAAATACAATCTGACAGCCTGGAAGCTGTCATTTAGGCTTCTAAGATCCTTAGAATGTATGGGCACTACCTAAAAAATGATTGGGGAAGGGAGAGAAAATGATAAAACCACTTGGTGTGCTGGAGCTTAGACTAAATTTCTAATGATGTGAGAAGGAAGAAGGAGAAACCATGTTTTGCTACCTGGCTTTGCCCTAGGTACATTTTTTTAAAATACCTGATTTGTTATTTTTACTTTTCTTAAATGTTCTAAATGGAATGTATAGCCTGGTTGCAGCCTGTGGAAGCAAATTTCAAATATAACATGAATAATAAGTAATGTAAAAATACTCATGTTTTTGAGGAAATCCCTTGTCTGTGTAATCTTGGCACAGCTGTGTATCATAACATGAGTTCTGTTGACTTCTGAAGTCAGTACTAATTCTATCGATATGTTGCAACATTTAAGTAGTAACTTTATTTTTTTTCAGCTCTGCTGCTTGTGAGCAAGCAGTTGTCATCCTGTGGCACGTATGTAGATTGCATGTAGGAATTTCTTATGCTTCAGATGAACTTGACAGATTACCAGGCCTGTGTACGTTTTACTTGAAGTTTCAGGAATATTCTCTCATGACTTGCATACATACTGACACGCAGTGTAATTAAAATCAGCTTTGCCTTCTAGCTTAGATAACTATAGAGTTGCTTGTAAATTTAAATGATGCACCAATTTAAATCTAGTATTCAGCTTTTAGAATGTATCTTTTCTATGACTTATAGAAATACTGCAAATTGACACAAAATTGGGAGCTTTCTAATGATACAGTGCACAAACGTGTTTGTTGTGGATAATATACATGATTAAAGACACTTTGTTTTTTGGAGTGAGCCAACAGAATCCCAATGGCAGCAACAAGCACAACAGCAAAGATGAACTCAGAATTTTGAATGGAATTTTGAAAGCCTTGAATGGAATGCCTGAATAGCACCTTTACTTCTGAAGTGCCAGTAAAATACTTCATTCCATTAGTCATGAGAATGTTCTGCATAATCTTTTTTTTCTATAGTAGATAAAGTACAAACTAACTAAATAGATTTGTGTTTCAGAAACTGGTGATGTTAGAAATCAGCATCAGGGTCGATCCGTAGGACCTTACCTGACTTGAAGACTTGATGTATGTCAGCTAATATGGCCTGTAATGTCAGTAGGCCAACTGTGTGGCACAAACTGCTTTCAAATACTTTGCCATAGATCATTTTTGCTTTTTTTACACTCCTTAAATTGAAGTCAGTCAGACAATTCTGTTTTGACTTGGTGCTGCTCTCTCTGTCATCAGCTGGTACTGATGTCTCACCGATGTGCTTCATTTTTAAAAACGAGATTCATTGGAGCTATTCTGTTTCTGCTACATGAACCATTGCAGCTTCTATGTAAAAATAGTTGTTTTTTAAAGAAAAGAAAAGCATATTTGAAGGGTAATAGTAGATTTCTGCTTTCTTGGTGTTCTGTTGCTAGATCTGCTGTGACATTGGGTTACAACACAATATTTTGGAGAATTCACCCCCATTTAAAGAAAAGAAAAAAAAAGCTTTTCATGTAAAGTCCAATGGTGTAGAATCCAAACCCAGCAACAGTTCCCAGTTTTCTATGCTCGTTGTTTATGCATTTAAGAAAAATCATTTGACTTTTGAATTGCATTAAGTGACAGCTGGAGCTGCTGGTACCAACATTGTAGCATTGGGCATTTTGAAAGGTGCGTGGAACTCTGCGAAGGAACGGAGCCCACAAGTATCCGGAAGTGGTGTAACGTTGCATGTGTTAGTTCAAACAGCCTTTTGCAATGTTCATGAGAAAAGGAAGTAAGTATTTAGAAAAGTATCGGTGAAATGATCGTAGTTTGTGACTCTTAATTTTTGTTTACTGAAAACTGTTCTTGACACATGGAACTCTTACTGGAATTTACATGAAAAGTTATTCCTGGAAGTAAGAATGAGGTGCTTATGTTACTATACTGCCAAAAAATGCCATTATTTATAATTGTGTAACTTTCAAATTTACTTTTCACAGTAGGATGAAAATGTTTTGGCCTTACGTCACAGAGCTTGTGGTCTATTCACGAAACCCTTGACACTTTCAGTTCTTAAAAGGAATTGCAAGCAATTCTCAGTTTTCCTGCAACATTTTGGGTTCAGAATTGTGGTCTTCACCATTACCCCTTAAGCAGCTTTTTCTTTCTTAGTCCCCACTGTCAAATTACTGTTCTCTTTGTTAATGCAATCGGTATGATAATGCAAATTTTGTGAGTGAGTCTATCCTGAGGGATCTTAAACCTTCTTCAAAAGAGAGAGGCCAATCGCTGTTTATTTACTATAAACTACCTGAGTTTGGTTAAAGCTGCACGTACACCCCTGGAGAAACAAATCCATAGTAAATGCAGTATTTGTGGCAGCATCGCTGAAACTAGAAGCATAGTTATTTTTTCCTCTTAAAAATAATATATTTTTTCCTGCAGATGTTTTGGTCAGTTTAATTCTGTAACTTTAATTAGAAACAAGTTCTGCACAGAGAACTGGAGGAAAGTAACTAAGTAGAAATGTAGCTTTCCCTGATGTAAATACCCCTTTTTTACCTCAGATACATGTGGCCTGACAAATCTCAGTCTTGCTGGAGGTCTAAGTAGGAAGTTCCTTTCATTACTCTTTAGATATTACATTTGTGACATCTTTGTTTCTTATTATCTATATAACATCCTTGGTTAGCACCAAAATGTTTATACAGCATGAAACAAAAGTTTCCTAACCGATGCATGTTTTCAGATTCAGAATTTTGAAGATACGTAGGTCACTGATGGTAGTTCCTCCTGTATGTTTTCATGGAAACTGCAACAGATACAAAGAGCACAATAACACTGTTTGATAGAGCAAATTTGCAGCTACAAAACGCTATTTTTCAGCGTGATCACCACCTTTAGCAATGCATTTTTGTCAACGATGAGCAAGAGCTGCATGCTTATAAAAATAATTCTGCACCAGTGGAGGTGACCCGCTGTCACTGTCAGTACTGAAACACACTTGCACTGCCTCACTGTGCTCGTATCCCCTGTTTGGTCTCCAGAAAAGTTCAGCAAGTGTTGATGAATGTCAGTGGGCGCCATTTTTTCTGCACGGAGAAATTCATTGGCGCACCTTTGCTTCATGGACGCTTTTATGTCAGATGCTGTTGTGACAGTTTGCCCTTCATCTGCCATCTGTCACACAGCAACTACGTATAATGGCAGCTGATGGGAAGGTTCAGCCTCTCCTGCCATCCCACCAACCTCTGCTTCTGATGCTGTTGGCGAAGGTCATAAACTTGGAGGCGTTACCTTTGGAGCTGCCCTGCTAATGCTTCTGGATACAGATTGAAATGGTCTTGTTACAAAGAAAGTTGATGGAAGCCATCTTTAAATGAAAATATCTACTCTTAGAGATCTGTGTTCATGGCATATTTGTTTAAAACTTCATGGACGAATGGTGCTGAACTTTTTGATATGGACTTGCATAGCCTTTACTTGTGAAAAGACAAACTAATCGCATATAGTTAAGAAAAAGCAAGGATCACTTTGGCGTGTTTTTGTGCAACTTTGTCATGGGGCGAGTTTAGTTGTTTTCTAATTGAAACATGTTTTTATACTCTGGTCAAAAAAAAAAAAAAAAAAAAAAAAGGAAAAATAATGTAGTGCCAGTGGTGAATGGTGAGCAGTGAGTGAGGTAAGTTGTCAGATACTGATGGCAAAAAGCAGGCTTTTGCTTCTCTTAATTATTGTGTTAAATGTATTACATTCCAACAGAACGATGCATTTAGCTTTAGCTGACAGCACTTGTTAAAGATTGCTGTTCTTTAAAGCAGTTCTAAGTTAGACTGTACAGTGCAGGTGCTTTAAAACTATGATCTGTGATTTCTTTTATCCACTTACCTGTTTCATGGATTAAAATTAGTTCAGAAGGTTTTAACATGAATTGAAAGCCATTAATTGTTTGCTTCCTGTTCTTGACCAGACGATTTTGTTCATATTTATAGGAAATACGAGTTAGTTCAGAATGTTTTTTGTTTTGCTTGTTCTCAGTTTACACTTCTGTTTTTATCTGAGGCTACTGGATCATTAAAGTAGCCCTTCTTCCTTCACAGGCCTATGAAGAGTACACCAGCAAACTAGATGCTCTACAGCAGAGAGAACAGCAGTTATTGGAATCCATGGGAAATGGAACTGATTTCTCTGTCTCCAGTTCAGCTTCAACGGACACAGTTGCATCATCTTCCTCCTCTAGCCTCTCTGTAGCACCTTCATCCCTTTCAGTTTATCAAAATCCTACTGATATGTCGCGGAATAACCCTAAGTCTCCACAGAAGCCTATTGTTAGAGTCTTCCTGCCCAACAAGCAAAGGACTGTGGTAAGTCAGTTTCTTTCAGCGTTCTTAGAACCTCAGTATTTCCTGTGTTCTTCTTCATGCAAAACTTAATTTAAGACCTGAAAAGACAGCTGTATTTGTGCTTTGCAGAACTTGGTTGTTTCGATGTGTTGGATATTTTCTACACTGTTAATACGAAGATGTGTGCTGTGTTGCAGTAATGGACAACACTTTCAGGAGTTCTGTAAGAGTTGAAGCAACTCAAGTATTTGCCTAAAAACAGCTCTCTTAAATAAATAATATTCTACCATTTTTCAACAGATAGGGGAGGTCAGGAAGCTCTGTTTCTTGTAATATGCAAAATTACTTATTGGTTTAAAAGGACAAGTTTGGGGAAGTTAATGTTTTTCATATAGTCAAAGTTGCTAGCAACTGTGAATGCTTGATAGCTAGAAGTAGCCTCTTGCAGTTAAGAAGGGCTGTGCAAAATGCTTGTTGGCTTTTGCTGTCTTTTCCCTCCCAGCTCACTGTGATGAGTGCTTTATGACGGGAGCCTGAGTCTATCAGGTGCCGTGTAGAGAACTGACATTGGGGTGGACACTGCTGCAGTTAATAGGAGCCTGCAAGCATTGCTGTGTTAGTGTTACCCACAAACTGCTCCAGAATTGCTGTTTATCACTTTTGGCAGTGTTGCAGTGATTCCTGCGGTTGCAGGAAAAGAGTTGACTTTTTGCAGACTATCTAACTGTGCTTTTATAGGCATGATGGTTTCACAAGCACGATACCTACAGAACAGTCTCAGTATGTGCCTTTGAACAATACGCTGACCAGCAAACAGTGATACGTGACTGTCAGCAGTTTCTAAGCCCTTTTTTGCAAGTCCTTCCACTTACAAGGGAAGCTGTGGTCCCAGTAGAAGTGGAAATTGAGATGATTGCACAGCCAGTGTCTACGTGAAACCAGTGCTTTTCATAGCAGCCAGAAATTGGCTATCACTGACCTGTGACGGCACATGGAAATTCATTGCCAGCAAAGAGGTGAAAACACAAATGACACCGGGAGGCATGTCCTGTCCCTCCCCTGCTACTTTCCCTCCTTCCCTCCCACAAAGGAACAGAAATCAGAAGACTTATTATTTTTTTTTTTTTTTTTAAATGATATCTTAATAATGCAGGATATTGCTGAAGTGTGAAAGTAGTTTTTAGGTTTTTTTAACCTGGAGAGAGAGGGGTTTAATATAAACTACAGCCACTTTTTTGCACAGTGAAGATGTATAGTGTTAAACAAGATTATTTTGTTGTGTGTGTGAGCTTTGGCTAGGCACCTAGTGCTACCTATATTTGAAATTTGGAGAGAAGATAGTGGACTTCGAAGGGACCCTGGTTTCTTCTTTCTGTGTTGTGTCCCAGTCTGTCTGGCTGTTAAAGCCTCAAACCCTGTGATCAAGTTGTCCACAAGTATATCATTTCCTGCATTGTCCTGTGCAGTTCTTCTTCCTGCATGTTCTCTTCTTCTCTAAGCCGTATAGAATGTTTCTACTCATTTTTTCTCCTCACATGCAGTATTCTTCTGCTCCTTTCCTCCTCCTCTTTTTTAACTTCCTCCTCAATCCTTTTATTGGAGGAGTATTTTAAGGCTTTTAGCAAGTCTGAACTATTTTGCTTTTAAAGCAATCGTTTTGTATGAAGAAGAATCTATAGTTATGTAATACACTGCAGCAATCTTGTTGGCATCTGTTATTTTTTCTGCTTTTTATAAATGTGCATTTCACCAAGTTTGAGTTAGACTACAAGTAGGATCGCCAGAGAATATCATTGGCCTTTCTTTTAGGTGTCCTGTTTGCACAAACAAGTTCAGTCAGTGTCTGAATATGTGAATCTGATTACAGTTGAGCAATAAGAGGTATCAAATAGCTCATACTGAAATTCAGCTACAAGCAGTTATTTAGGCCAGTACAGAAGTATCTTGTCTCATCTGAGAATGCTTTATGTGTGTTGCTAGCCCACTCTAATCAAAGTACAATGAGCTGTCTTAAACCAATGCATCTTTAAAGTTTTCAGTAACAGTAACAGATTAGCATGGTATGCTCTGAAGCATGTGAGACTTGTTCCCCAGCCTCCTCTCACTTTAATCCCTAAGCTTTGAGGTTTTTGATGAATGTAGTGATTTGGCAGTATTGGCCATGCTCATTTGGAGCTTACAGACTTAATTGCTCTAGTTAAGTGATCAAATTCAAGAATACCAGCTTGTCTATGACAATGTCTTAGCTATGAATTAACTTTCTAGCTTGAAGATGTGCTGTTGTTTGAGGGAATTGTGACCAGAACTTAGCAGTAATGCTCGGAAGAAGACTACTTTTTCCAGCACTGAATCTAAGTGCTTTTTCTGGTTATAGGAGGTAAATGAGGTTTAAGTTGGATATTTAATCAGGGAGAGGCCCTCGTCCCTGTCTCCTGTTCTCTACTTGAATCTAAGCACCGTTTGCATTCCTGGAGTTGTCTCCAGCTTGCCAGATGTGGGGCACTGAGCATAGAGTTTCATGAAAATTTGTAGTCTCATGTTGTTGCAGAATTTAAAAGCAAACAAACAACTTCCCCCCTACACGCACCACCACACACCAGTACCAACAAAAGAACAGGAGGCAGGCAAGCAGTAAAGGGAAGGTGCACGTCTTCGTAGTCTCATATCTGGTGTGTGTCAGCAGCTGTGCTTATGTAAAGCAACAGACAGGTGCATGCAGATGCAGAGGAATGAGATGCACGTGAGGATTCATTGACTGGAAGCTCAGGTTGACAAGATTCAGCAGGTACTTGTAGGGCACTGTCAACAAAAGGAGGCTAGACCTGAGAAATGTAACCAGGCTTTGTCTCTTGGGAGCAGTCTGGGGGGGTCCTCTTTGGTGGTGGACAGACTTCAGGCCAGATTGTTTCCTGCCAGGTGTCTGGTGCAGAGGTTTCATCCTGCTTCATATGCTGTATAGCAAGATGGAAGTCAGCTCCTGGGCTGCTTGGAGCGACTCATTTTTGGTTGAAAAATAAGCAATTAGAAATATATGCACAGGTCTGAATCATTAATTTGCAGTATCTGCTAACCAGAAAAAGAGTGGCTTTTTAATTCAGTTTTGCACTCTGCTTGCATCTACACAAATTACTAAATTGAAGGTGTATTTAGTAGACATAGTGAATTCTCTGTTTTAGAACTGGAAATAGGTGCTTATAGGGATTCTGAGTGTTGAGGTTATTGGTCCTGAAGTTGAACTTTATGTCTGTGAAATTTGAAACAGACTTATATTATTGAGGATGTTAGGAATTTGTTGTATGACAACTCTTAATGTAGTTGCTCTGCTTTCAATATTTATTGATCCTACAATCTCTACTACCAATCATATATCTAAGTGTAGAACTGGGAAGCCACTCTTGAGAGAGCTTGTCAGATACAAGAGAGGCTTTGTTTTCTTATACCGAGGAACACAATGACACTTCTTAAACTGACTTTATAAAAACTGACTGTGATTAAGTCTGTAATGAAGAGCCAACCTTCATATTTATCTTTGCTTATATTTTAAAACAACAGCAGGCTTCTGTTATTTGTTTAGAGCTGCGAGAAATGCAGGAAATGGTGGAGGGGAGCTGCTTACATTTCTGACTAGCAACTGCCTCGATACTGAAGATGTTTCTACATTTGTGTTTATTAGTAGTACTGTTTGTGTGTAGGATCAAGCAAATACATCTGTTTTGCTTGGCTCCAACTAGAAATACAATGAGGAAATTGACGGAGTACAAAAAACAAGACCATGGTGACCAGTGTAAGTAGTTTGTGTAGCTGAAGTGAAGTTTCTTTGTATGTGTCATGGTAAAGCAGAGTGTTTGACAGAACTGTTATCCTTATGCAGGAAGAGGCTTGGAGTTGCTTCACTAAAAACTTAACCAGTAAATGGTGGAGCCTACTTCTGCTGATTAATTGGCAGTTGAAGTCAGTATCTTGTTTCGGCTGACAGCACAGCAGAATTAGAAGAGAAGATTTATGAAAGCAAAAACAAGTAGCTGGATTGGTTTGCTGGAGGGGGAGCAACGCGTATGCAAGTGTCAGAAATAAGATCGTTTTCCTGCATAATCAGCTTGGGAAGAGACAAAGTTTCCTTCTCTGAACAACCTCCCAGAAAAGTCACCGGATTGTTTGTGATTCTCTAGAGAAAGGAAGCGCTCATCCCCTGTGATGCAGGGAGATAAATGTCCGAGTGGAAGTCCTTCAAAGAAACACACGTGCTTCCTCTGCTTTCAGTGGCATGGTTGAACTTGCATCTTAAATATCTTTTGGAGAAGTGTTCTGCGGAAGTGTGACCAAGATAAGTTTGTGTGGAGTTTTTTTTGTTTGTTTGCTTTCTAGGCCAGAGAGAGAGAATTCTGAAGTAATAGGAACATAAGATGGTAAGAGTCTGCCTGACATCATCAGTTGTTTTGCAGAAAAAAAAATGATGGGACTTATCCCAACTTTGTATGAGAGAATTTAAGGAAAATGAAATTAAGCTTGTTTTAGGTTTTAAGCTGATAGGCTTTGGATAAGAAAAAATCCCAGTTCCCGTCTGTTAGAGCTGTTGCGTCGCTTGCCTTTCTCTGTAAAAGCTGACAACCCACAGTTGCAACTGCTTAGGAATTTCACTGAAGAGATTGCGTGGTTACTGTAGAACTGAAGACATTAGTAAGACTTCAGACAGGATTCCAGTGACACATCAGTTGTGACTTGCAGGAATGTGCTCCACGACCTTGAATGGGATAAACACTGTGCACTGGAGCCTCTGGAGTCTCCCAGTTGTCTAGAAGAGCTGTCAGCCTTGATGGGATGATTGGAACATATTTCTGTGACGGGTCACAAAGGATCTACTGCAATATTCAAGACAGTAGCAAAACTGGAGAAAGGAACTGTCGTTCTTGAGTTTATTGTAGCTTGTGGGGTCAGACTTGTGGCATGTAGTCAGTATTAAGAGCTGTGCATACATTTGGCAAGTATCTCAAACCTCTGTCTAGGGCAGAAGGGGTTATTGAAGCAAAAAATTGGGATTGAACTACGACGTAGTTGTACGCTTCATTTTGCTCAAGTTGCTGCTGGTCATTTCCTAGTAGGTCTTTCAGTCTAGCAAAACGTGTCTTTTTGGAATATCTTTGTGCAATATGTAAGAGCTGTAAGAACATCTGTAATGCGTCAGACTTAAGGTGAGCCCTGTTTCTTCCATCAGTGGTCACAAATGGATGCCGATGGAAGAGTACAAGAACAGAGCAGGCATGTGTAATTCTCATGGAGTGTTCTTTTGAGTACAAACTGTTTGTCGTGCAGAAATCTTTAGTTGAAGTGTTCTCTGTTTGCTAAACCAGTCTCCATTAAACCTGTGCTGCAGGTACTGGAAATTTGTCTTGTGGCAAGGAATTCCGCTGGCATGCTTGTACGTTGTGTGAATAATTGTAGTTAGTGTTGGACTTGGTTGCTGCACGCAGGATCTCTAGCTTTTGCACTCCATACTGGAGGAGGTAAAATTTGCTCAGAGAAGCTGTTTAATACAAGACCTTGTACAACAACAAGTGGCTCAAACTCATCATAATTGCAGTGAGGATGGTATTAGGTTTCTGTCAGCGTTCTGAATTCTAGTAGGAGAGAAGGGAACGTGGTTAGGGCTATCTGTAACTGAGGTGCTTTATGGAGAAGATTTAAGTTGCTTTTAGATTAACACTTTTGACTGATCTTGATTACTGAAGGAAATCTCTTCCAGCTAAATACTAGTAGTGTGAGAGGGCAGTCTGAAATCAGTTGTGCAGTCCTGAATGATGGTATGCTGGAGTGTGGAAAGTTAGCAGAATTGGTGTGTAGGTGTGAGAAATAATGAATTGTTGAAATGTATCAGGTGATGATGGTTCTTGCTCTTAATCTGTTTGTTGCCTGCTGCTGTCTGCACACTGCTAGCTTCCGGAAGAAATGTTTGCCTCATGCTATCTGACCTCCTTGGTGGAGGTTACAAGGACCGTAAGGAGTCTCTGCTGCTGGGCTCTGAGTTTAGAGGTGGTCTTTCATTCAGTGTCCGCTCTTCTTCTGGGAGCATGAGCAAGTTGTGTTCAGTTCTTTGGAATTTCATTTCTGCCTGTAATGGTCTGAATAGGGACAGTGAAACTAGGGGGCAAAATGGGGTTGCAAACGCTCCTCCTGCTTTCAGAAAGTGGCCATCAAGTAATGCAGCTGTCTGCACATTGTCAGTAGAATCAGGTCAGCATGTACATCTTACCAAACTGAGATCTGAAAACTGCCAATGGCAGCTTCTAAACCAAAAGAGTTCAAAAGAGTTTCTTCTGTGTTGTAGAAGATTGTGTGGACTTGCTTGACAGCAATTAGAGATTATTAGTGTAAAAAGTCAGCATAAATTTGGACCAGAAAAGATCATTTCACTATTGTCTTGGTACGTATCATAAAAGGGTCACAAGTACATACATACCAGAAAGTTCACGAGATTTGTACTTCTAAGTCTTACAGAAATTAAGCAGGATTGTGGATGCTGTACAAGATGACAACTCTTAATTCAGGTTTCTCACTCTTGTCACTCCTTCATTAATTAGAACATCTGCCTTTTAATTAGCCGAGCAATCATATATAGCCTTCTCTACAGTCATGAAGACTAGGAGAATCAGATAATTTATGCTAACAGTTTTGGTAAGGTAAAAATAATTTACCATGCATTCACAACTGGATTCATTTGAATGCATTGAATACCAGATTTACAAATATAACGTTTATTTTGAGTAAAGATTTGCACCTTACTTTCTGCAGGTAATGATGTGTGTTTGTGCCTCAAGCTTGCAGACAAATAAGTGTTGGATTTCTGTAGGCATTCATGCTGTCCTACCAGTTTCACCTGTCAAGTATAAGGATAATTCATAGAGCGGATATTTAGGCAGCTGAATAAACTAGTTTTTGGCTTTAATTACACACCTGGTTTAACATGATTAGGTTCTTCTAATCAAGAACAATTACAAATTCCCATGTCTTATCAAATGCTCCAAAAGCAGTTTATGCAGCCTATGCTGGTGAATGCTTTCTGAATGCATGTAAATGCTTTGGGATTTTATGCGTCATATGAACAAACTGGTAGAATGAATCATTGGCTTTCAACTGAAAATTACTGATAATATTTTTAAAAATATCTGGATCATCAGGGAGTGCATTTGGCCTGCCTCTCCTATTACTGAAAGGCAGAATCAAATGAGACATTAAATTACTTGTTCTTATTGGGAAGTAATTAAACCATGAAAGACTTCTTTTGGACATAAATGCAAAAATGCAACCAAGATTTTATTATAAAACAAGACTTTACCACTGCCCAGGAGTAAGTCAGTCCTTTGTATCTCAAAAAGACAGAAGAATGCCTCTTTGAAGCTGGTTGGTGAAGCAGCATGAGCAGAGGTACAGTAGCAGATTGCACTGGCTTTAGTTGCAATGGAGCTGCTTCTGCATTGCTTGAGAGGAATGTTTTGGTGTGGTTTTTAATTTTCTTCTTTTTTCTCTTCACTGAAAGAAAAAACAACTGTCTTCATGTTGACCTGTGAGTTTTCTCACTTCTATTCTAGTTCTCTTCCTCCTTCTTACCTGGAATGAGCAAGCAGGCAGCTAGGTAGCGCTTGGCTGCCTGCTGGGGTTAACGTACCATGCAAATCGAGCTGTGTTGGACAAACTCAAAGTAGTTGAATTCTAAGAGAATAACTTAATCCACTTCAATTTTCTTGACACTGTCTTATATTGCAAAGGCAAAATAAGGAAAACTTCTCATTATAAAATCGATGGCTTGACATCGTCTGAAATGCCTTGTGCAACATCAGTCATTGCTTTTTTTAAGGGTATTCCTCAAGCATGGGTTGTTTGGTGTGGTGACAGCTGAGCAAAAGGTCAGTTATGGAATTAAGATTTTGTACTTTAAGAGATGGGAAGTCTGTCTGCATAAAATAAATCAATGGTACAAAAAACACTGTTTGGAGTATTTCTTTCAGCCCACGATGTAGTAGGCAAGTGTTTGGTGAAATGGAATGAAAATCACATGTCTGGAAATAACCAGAAATGTTTCCGTTTCATTTCATCATACTCAGATGTGTGGCTTCAAGCGTCATTTAAGTAAACCAATCAACCAAAGCTTTAACAGTATATGGTAGTATATATACTACTTTGATATGGGTGTACTCATTTTTAGGATCTGTCACAACCAATTTAGAGAAGGATGTGATTTCTAAGCCTTCCATGGTACGATATCTTTCTGTTATCTTTGAAGTATTTCGAGTTGGATTGTTCAAGACAGAATGTTATGACAAGTGGGCTCAGGGCCTGGCCTATTAGAAACATTTAAATAATCTGTTTTGCAGCTTTAAACTTCTGATGCACCTAGGTTTTGGGTTTGGGTGGGCTTTTTCATCACCGAAAGAGCAGAGAACTCAGGGGCTTTGAATCTCATACAGTGGCTGTGGATATTTTCCTAAATAAGAACTTCTTTTTATTAGTGAGTCACTCAGCTTCACATCTTCAGGCGCTGGCATTCAGCCTAACAAAGCTTTTAAGGTGGTGATCCAGATGTCTGCTCTGATCTTCTTAGTGAGTGTTTTGAAGGGTAAATCCCATACCGCGTTCAGAAAAAGCTTGAAAACATTATAGTTGAAGGCTGCTGTTGAGAAGGCACTCTAGATCTGACTCAGTGTGATTTAGGCATGGTGTACTCTTGATCAAACATTTGTGTTGACATAAATCAGTTGTGTTCTATAAATGAGTACATTCTAATGGCATTAGAGGTGCGGATGCTGGTAGCAGATGTCTACACAAGTTAAGCAGGATGTGTTTGATGGAATGGTAACAGCTTTGTAAACGGGTAAATTCTGTTCAACTTCACTTGGAAGCAACGTGTAGTGCAATGCAATTGTCTCCCATATGTTTTACATGCTTAATACGTTTAAGTATTCCTAAATGTTTTTTTTCCTCTGGAAGTTAGAGCATCATGCCTTGAGGTCAAGAACAGCAGTGTTTGAAAGCCATGTTTTTCACTGTATTTGAGAATATTCTGTTCAGCATCATCTGAAGTCCACTTTGCTGCAGAAGGGAGTTAATCTTATCTGTTAGTGCTATAGAAGAGGGCTGACTGATTTGGCTAAGCATTTGTCCTTCATACATAAGAAAAGAAAGTAACTGTGAAATTCAGGCTTGGCTTTTTGAGACCCTTACCTGTACAAGGGGAAAACTATCATTATTTGACAGAACAATAGCTTAGTTCATTTCTCACCTAACACAATTGAATACTGTGAGCATGTGGCTGACTTGTGTAATCATAAAGATAGGTAACGAGGAAAACAAAATGTGATCTTGGAAGGTGAGGTAAGTACTCTGAAGTGATATTTCAAAACCACACGTGAAATACTGTAGTTGTTATAGCTACTGCTCCAGCTGTTGAGAATATTTGTGGAACTCTAAGGTACCATAATACATAACACTTGACAGGAGTGAACTGAACTACAGTGCTAAGCTGAGGGGAAAAAAACTGATCTGGCAAACTAGTTTTGAGAATTGTAACGCTAGAGATTCAGAGCTGCCCAGCCTGCCCACTTTCAGAGGATACCTTTATTTTGATTTTGAAGTGCTTGTCGGTCTCTGTTGTTACGAAATATTGGAAGCTGCACTAGAGTAAGGAAGCATTTTTAAGCTAGTGAGATTATGCCTTGAGTTTCTGCTCTGATGTTGGGTGAATGATGTAAGAGTTATTTAAGGATGTAGCCCCGAATTTCTTACCGAGTCAGGAATGACCTGATTTAGAAATGTATTATGCATTGCTTAAATGCTTGTGGATGCAACATTAAATACATATCAGCAATATGTTTTATAAACACTTATTGTCCACAGAAGTAGTTTGCATGAGGCGAATAAAGGAAATTAAGTGTTATGGTTCAGTTTCATCTCCTTATGTGGTAAAATTGGCTTTAGAATTTTTGGAGGCACCAGAGTCATTTTTGTTCATTTCCTGGGGACTTCATATTTGCAAAATTGAGCATGATAGAAACAGTTAAAATTTGGACTCATGTCCCCTAAGTAGGACTGGTGTGATTTCGTAAGAGGTAAATGTTGTGAAACATCTTGGTTCTCTTAGTTACAAAATAAAGGGATAAAAAGATAATGAATGGATGTGGACAAAAAAGGATTTGACGTATTAAGCGCTCTTTATTTGATGCAACAAAACACAAACTTTGTCCAGTTTACTGGATTACAGTAAGAAGGAAGTATGTATTGGAACAGATCAAAAGCTTTCTCATGGGGAGCATTTTTAATCAAAAAAAAAAAAGTGCCACTGTGCTTTGGCCAAAGCAGTCTATGGGAAGCCCATCAAATCCCTTGACAGAACTGGAAGCCCACTGGGGCCACTCGGCTGGCATGCAGATGGCCGCTGCTCCCAAAAAATCACTCCGAGTTGCCTGTCTGTCCATCAGGTTAAGGAAAGAGTTCTGCTCGTTTCTTAAAGTGGAGTCGTATCACTTTCATGGTACAAGACTTTTCCCATTGGAGTGTGAGAAGAGAATGGGGGGGAAGAAAGGTTTAGATGTGCGTTCTTTGCTGGGTGAGATTTCTGCTTTGCTGCAGTCTGTGGTGTGGACTGAAGGAGGGGGCTGAAGGGCTACATGCACAGATGGTGATGGACCGCGCTGTTCCAGCCTGGGAAAATGATTAATCAGTACTAGAGAGATCTATTCAAGTACCTACTTCTTCAGCCTTCTGTTTCTTTGCTCATGAGCGCTATAAGAGAATGTTCTAAATGTTATGCTGACTCAGGATCCTGATGGTTTTAAGAGTAATTAAAACACTGTTTTCTAGCTAGATCTTCTTGTAAATGGCAGTGAAGAGAACAAATGTTCTGGCTATGATTCTGACTGCAAGATGCCTAAATATGGTTCAGAATTTAATGAAAGGAACTTGGGACAGTGATACTGAGGAGCGGTGAATGATAAGCAAGGGAAATAGTTAATGCACGTTTTCATCATCATCCTATTGCACTTGCTTGGTTGTGGGCAACTTTTATGCTTTCTGAATTTTGGTAGCTTACCTTTCTGATCTTAATGATCTCTTAAAAGGAAGTCTGTAATGTCATAATCTTATTTTCAACTCAAATGAATAAAAAGCTGCTTGAGGTGGTATTATTTACACCAGTGTAATTTATTGATAGAGTTGGAGCTCTTCAAGTTCCTGATGCAGCCCTTTGTTTCCTCAGGTGCTGTAGCACGCTGTTCTCAATATGGGATGCTTTTTATTTCCTTCAGTGCTAGAGGAGGAAAATGTCTTCTAATGAGCAGAAGATTCCTTCCCTGTTTCTCTTTTTCGTTTCTTTAATGTTAGTTGTCCTTCTGCTGCTTGGCTCTTCCTCCTTGTCCTGCTCCAGTTCCTTACCCAGGTCTGCATTTTCCTACCCTGGTTTCTTCTTACACTTATTAAAATCTTTGAGGTTCTCTGCCTAAGCTAGAGTTCCGCTCCCTCACCCTCTCCCCTCCCCACCTCCCCTTGGTTGTTTCTGATGCTTCTTGTAGGCAGCCTTTTTTTTTTTTTTTTTTTTTTTTTTTGCCACTGAACTTTTTTTTTTCTTAATCACATCATGAAAGCTGCTGCTTCTGTATGTGCTCCCAGTGTTTCCCCAGCTGTTTCAACCAGCTTTTCCCTACATAGCTGTTAATCTTATTTTTCTTGCTCTCCTTCTCCTTCATTAAGTCATTCAGTCTATTTTCCTTCCATCCTACTTAGTTCTTTCCTACCAATCTACTGATGCCAATCCCATCTCCCACTTTATACGTGCTTTTTCCGGCCAGTTGTCCTGCCTCCCTTCTTCCATTTTTCCATCATGATCAGTTGCTTTCCTGCCTGTATGCATTCATAGAATCATAGAATGGCCTGGGTTGAAAAGGACCACAAAGATCATCTACCCCAGGGGGTTTCAACCCCCTGCTAGGTGCAGGGTCACCAACCACCAGACCAGGCTGCCCAGAGCCACATCCAGCCTGGCCTTGAATGCCTCCAGGGATGGGGCATCCACAGCCTCCTTGGGCAACCTGTTCCAGTGCGTCACCACCCTCTGTGTGGACAAACTTCCTCCTAGTATCTGATATCTAACCTAAGCCTCTTCTGTCTCCCCATTGCCCCTTGTCCTATCACTATCCACCCTTGTAAACAAATTCCCCCTTTTCTCTTAGTTGATCTGTCACACTTCTCTGTATTTGTTTTTCTTCTTTGACTGCTGTGGATATCTGTGGTGAAATAAGTGCGGGTGCTGCAAAGATAAACTTGAAGTTTCTGTGGAACTTCTACTTCGATCCAGAAAGACCCGTATTTGCAGGGAAAGTATCCCTGAGCTGAAGAACACTCCTTTGTTCAGTGGAGATGGTTCTTGGTTGGTGCTGTTGTGTGGATGGCTGGAGCATGCATCTGAAATCCTCTGAGATTTCTGTGAAGAATGTTTACTCTCTATTTGTAAATATGTATGTTGGAAGCTGGGAGAAATATGTTACAAGCAGTTAGTTTCAGTGTGAGCAGTTAAGTTGGTGAAGATGTCAGTCCTAGTCCTCTGTTGCTTAAAATGAAAAATTGTTGATAATACTGACAGTAATAGCTGCTCCCAGGCTCTGTTATGTTGGTGCTTAGTAACATCAGTGGGTACTTCATGCTGGAGAAGTGACCCACTTCTGCAAGTGGTTGGAAGCCATAATGTTAATTTATAGGATGGGAAGGAGTTGTCTAGATTATGTCTTAATGCGTGGTTTTATTAATGGTCTACATAAAGCAAAGTCAGTTGAGGTTGAATATCAAAATAATGAAGCAGTGTGTTGTAGGATGGTTTTTCCAATGACTTGGTAGAAATTTTGCTTTAAATATTTACATGTTGATCATACAGAAGGCCCAAATACCATGTAAGAATGACTGTCATTAATGCGAGGAAGAATGTGAAGCAAAATATTCCTTTAAGTTGTCTGTTCTGAGAAAGTGTTTGTTTGAGTTCTAAGAATGCAATATATCGCGTAACTCAAATGGTATTCACAAAGCTACTGGAAATAGACTGCTGCTCTTCACTGTCATCCTTAAGTAGGACATATGGTACCTAAATACTCATGGAAATTGAAGTGCAAGGAGCAGAAACTCGGCTCTGATCCAAAGCCAGCTGAATCTGATTAAGAGCCTTCTTTTGGCTACCAAGGCTCTGGCTAAGACTTCTCTAAGCTTTATTGAGTCTCAGGTGTTCAGGCAGACTTTTTTGATTTGTCAGATCTTTGGGCTTTTCTGTGCTTCAGGTATGTCACACTGTGCACGAGTTTAGGAAAGGCTATAGGGCGTGTATGAACTGAAGTGTTACTTTCAGTTTATAGTTTTAGAGATGGTAACTGGGTAATACGTGACAACTTAACTAGTTAATCACCTGATTATGTATTGCTCTGTTTTTATGGCTTGATGATATGTTAATCAGACAAGTGCTTAGAAATAACGTACCCAATTCCTATAAAAGATTCTTACAACTAAGAATAGAGACAAGAAAAAATATCTTTGCTTTGCATAGTTTCCACTTCTTTGTTTGGCCAGCTCTAGTGCACGTCTCATCCACCCACTATTTTCAAATAGTGAAATGGAAGAGAGGAATGCTTTTCTTCAAGTAGAATCACAGAATCACCAAGGTTGGAAAGGTCCTCCACGATCATCCAGTCCAACTATCCACCTATCACCAACATTTCTCACTAAATCATGTTCCTCAGTACAACATTTAAGCATTTCTTGTACACCTCCAGCAATGCTGACTCCACCACTTTCCTGGGCAGCCCATTCCAGCACCTGACTGCTCTTATGGAGAACAGGTTTTTCCTGACGTCCAACCTGAACCACCCTTTTGCTCTCATCCTCATCATCACCAGTAGTTACACACAGCAGAAGAGGCCGACCCCCTCAGCACAACCTCCCTTCAGATCATTGTAGAGAGCTATAAGGTCTACCCTGAGCCTCCTCTTCTCCAGACTAAATAAACCCAGTTCCCTCAGCCACTCCCCATCACACTTGTGTTCCAGACCCCTCACAGCTCTGTTGGCCATCTTTGAACATGCTTCAGGGCTTCGATGTCTTTCTTGCAGTGAGGCACCCAAAACTGAACGCAGCACTCAAGGTGCAACCACACCAGTGCTGAGTGTGGAGGGAGGGTCACTTCCTTGCTCCTGGTGGCAACGCTGGGAATAATGAAGGAAAAAAAACAGGAAATATCTGTAGAGTTGCAAATACAGAGGTATTGGTCTGCCTATCTCGGGTGATAGCTTTATCTTATTTGCATGGTTATCTTCTTTTTTTAAAAATAGAATGTTTGCATCTCATAATGTTTTTTTGGAGATCAGTCCAAGCTGTTAGTTCTTTCACTTTAACTCCCCTTTGGCATGTTGCCCTACTTAATCTTGCAGCTTGGCCTGAATTTTTTCATACATATACATAGTTATTAGCTGTCTGTGTGCTGTCTTCCACTTTCTTCAAGGTAAAGAGAGTTGGAAGGTCACCTTTTAGAGCTGGGTCAAGGTTTCATTCAAAGCAGTAGTAGAAATACTGGGCTTGTTTTCTCTTCTGGCTGAGCTAGATTGTTTATATACTCGTCACCAGTAAAACAGTATGAAAAAGGTTGAGAAATTCTTACCTAATGTTCTGTAAAACATAATAGAAGTCCATTCTAGCACTTGAGCATCAAAATGTTTGCATCAATTTAAGGAGAAAAGTTGGAATTTGTTTTAATTCCTTACTTATTTATTTGGCATGTAGGTTCCGGCAAGATGTGGGGTGACAGTCCGAGACAGCCTGAAGAAAGCTCTGATGATGAGAGGTCTTATTCCAGAATGCTGTGCTGTTTACAGAATACAGGATGGGTATGGTTTGTGTGTGGTGGTTCTTGCTCTTAAAATTCCTTGATGGAGTTATCCAGCACGGCCGCTTTCTCTCCAACTTCATGGAAGCTGTTTTCAGAGTTGAGAATTATATGATACTTTGCACTAAAATAATTTGTACCTTATGAACATGTCTGAAAAGAATGACAAACTCCTAGAAAATGATTTAATTCCTTCAAGGCTAGGTGTAATACAGTGCAATGTGGCAAAACTCCAATTTGTGCTAGCTGAACAAGTATAAAATAGGTTTTGTAAAGTTTTTTGTTTTCTATGACCTGGTCATATGTAACCTTAAATGAATGTAGAGTTTCCACAAAAAATACACATTGAGTTCCCAAACCTAAAAAGTTAGTGGATTGTTTTACTGTGCAAAATTAGCAATCACTTCAGAACAGGTCGTTTCACACACACTTCATTTGATAAGAAAGGTATGTCACCCTGGAATTAGGTCAGCCACTACTGAACGTAGCTGGAAAAAGAAGTGGATTTCTTTTATGATCTTTGTCCAGGGAGGACATGCTTTGCTTGGTACCTGCTGAACTTAATGTCTTGTCTTTAAAATTTCCTGCAGTTAGAGAATGGGTAGTAAACTTCCAAAGACCTGCAGGGATTTGTGTGCTAATGACAGCCTTATTTATGCTTCAGAGAGAAGAAGCCAATTGGCTGGGACACTGACATTTCCTGGCTAACCGGAGAGGAGTTACATGTGGAGGTCTTGGAGAATGTGCCACTCACAACGCACAATTTTGTATGTACCATTTTTCAATGAAATGTTGACTTGAATTAAGTCAACTCAAAAACTTTTAAGTTTTTAATCACAGTAGCTTGGGTTATGTAATTATAATTGTAATTGAAATAAATGCTGATAAAGGGTACTTGATATCCCTTAAAACTTTCAAATTGGGATGGAATATACCCTCTAAAATGTATAAATGTAGTGATTTTTAAATCAGCACTGCATTGCAGAGCTGTAATAATAATCTACTATTTTTGTACTGCTGTATCTATAAAATGTATTCTGGGCTTCCCTGCTGACTCTGCAGCAGCAATTAACTAATGAACTAACTATTCCCAGAGCACTGCTGACATCACCAGTGATGCTAGTGCGCAAATATGTTTTGACCTGATAAGGCACCGAGTAAATAGAAGGTGCTAGACAGAATCCATCTACACCATTCTGGCTCCATACAAAATATTGAAAATAATGTTTTTCACATTGATAAGACCGGCCTTTTATTTAAATAAAGAAGTGAGTAATCAAAACTCTATTTGTGCAAGCACCTTAAACTATTTTGCTCAAGCTAACTTGGCTTTGGCTAGCTAGATTAAACTCTAGAACATGTAATATCTCTGAATATCCTTCTAAAATCTAGATTATTACATGTATTAATATTTGTATGTACCATTATTCTAGTGTATGTATGTTATATATTGAATATGTATGTTATATGTTAAATACTGCTAAATTTGAAAATGAAACTAAAGTGGTTCTTTTTTTTTTCCCCTATATTTTCTCCTTCTTGCAATTTTAAATGTTTTCAACAAGAAACAGTAGCTACAAGCCATCTGTGTCTTTCCAGTGCTGTAGATGTTAGATAGAAATGTTATTTGGCTTCTGGAAAAGTTAGAGGATAATCTTTCAGCAGTTTTTGTTGCTACAGGTTGTTTCCAATTCAATTCTGAACGTTTGTCTCTAGCATGATAATACAGTGTTTTTCTTCAGATTTGTTGCTGTTTTTCCTGGGGCTACTGACACTTTAATTCCAAGAACATTTTAAATGCATGAAGATAATTTCAAAAAAGACAACTTTTTTGTTTTAACAGATAAAGTTTTAGTTTCACCATAAAAATAAAAGCGTGTATTAGACTTACAGAAGGATTTTGTTTAATTACTGTTATTTTTGGCAACATAGGTACGAAAAACATTCTTCACGTTAGCGTTCTGCGACTTCTGTCGAAAGCTGCTTTTCCAGGGATTCCGATGCCAGACGTGTGGCTACAAATTTCACCAGCGCTGTAGTACAGAAGTGCCACTGATGTGTGTTAACTATGACCAACTCGAGTAAGTCATCGTATTTTGCTTTCATGTTGAGCCGTCGATTCAGCTGATAGCTCTCCGTGATTTCTTATGTTAAATCTGTAATTCAGGAAGTCAGAAGAGGTGCCTGAAAATCTATAGGAGCTCAGCTGTTCTTGGGAGACTGCTTAATTCCTATTCTGTCAGTGCTGGTTCAGACAACCAGGTCATATATGTAAATTTTTTTGCTGGACTATGAAATGCTTTCTTTGAAGCATGAATAGAGTGGCTGAGCATTTGACCGTTTGAGACAGACTTCTCATTGTTCACAGATGTAATTTTTAATCAAAACTGGTTCTTTATTATGGGATGGCAAGGGCCTTGTTTAAATGTTTAGATACGGTTTTATTTTCTTCAATCTGAAAAAAAAAGGTGAGAGATGTGAATTTAACTTGGTCACATCACAATTGAATATAAATCCATATGCAAGTTTGCCTAAATAAGAAGCATAAAAGAACATGCCCCGAACTTTCATGTGTTCTTGAATTGAATTATTGATTTGTATAAGCCTTTGACAAAGTCTGAGCAGAGACCAATAAATCTTTTCATTTAAAGAATCACTTAAAATGCTAGTTTTTCCCTCAAATGTGTATTTAATTTTTTGCTTACATTGATATTTACAGCTGTTTCCTTGGGCACCTTCATAAGGTGTGATCAAGACTTACGGATAACCTAGTTTATCCATACTTAAGGTTTGGTTGGTTGTTTTGGGGGTTTGTTTTCTTTTTTTTTTTTTGGCATTTGATTTTGACAATGCATCAATGCAAACATTCAAACTGGGACCTTTACTCAGTGTAGAAGTTGCATGTTCTCAAGGAACCAGATATTTCAAGAAAGAGATTAAAAAATTACTTTCTGAAAATACATCCTTTGATCCTTTCTCTAGTAAGCAATATTATTTAATAACTTTCAATGTAAGGTGTAAGCATAGACTTCATTTTTAAAAAATTAGGATTTAATCAGTGCTGGATTTAAAAAAAAATTTTCCAGTCTCTTGAGTGTTGTGGAATCTTCTGGGTTTTGCACAAGTTCGGTTGTTTTTGTTTTGTTTTTGCCTCACAGTTTGCTGTTTGTCTCCAAGTTCTTTGAACATCACCCCATATCGCAGGAGGAGACCACCTTAGGAGAGACCACCCCGGCATCAGGATCGTACCCCTCTGTGCCCCCATCAGATTCTGTTGGGTATGACCTTATTCCTGCTCTTTAATACCATAACATTTCAGTATTGTATTAGAAACTTTCAAAATACTGCTCTGCGACCATCTCTGCATTTCTTCTGTGATTTGGCTTGTCGTGCAAGTATGTCAACTTGTGCTTAACTTCAAAGAAGTGAATGTTTTCATTCACTTGAATGACATATATCAATATACAGACTGAAATTAAGTGCGTGTTTAAGTGTAGAATTGGGGCCTTACCTGTTAAAGGGAATTCTTTTCTATGGTAGTACAGACCTGGTCTAAACTGGAAAGATTTTATTCTTCAAGTCAGTGCAAACTAAAACGCTGTCTTTACAAATTTGTTTAGTTTGTGTAATGAAATGAAAATTTATTTGCCTTGGAGTGACAAACCTCTGTTTCAGAATAAGCCACAGCACTACAACATTGATATGCATAGGTGTCAAGGTGCTTTTTGACATACATATAGCTTTAGTATTGTCCAGACCAGATGTCCTCCTATTTAGATGCTGGGATGTACCAAGAATATCTGCTTGCAGATCCAGATTTTGTAAAATCAGACTTCTCGAATTGATTACAGCATCCATCTCCTGTATTCCCAACAAAGATTCTGGCAATTTTCTTTGTGGAAAGGTAATGGATCATGTTTAGATTGTGATCCTAGTAATTAAGAGATCATTGACAACTGACATTAGAGAGTGGAACAAATCTCCAGGAAAGATGAATTCAAGGATGTGTATCAAAGTCAAGAATCGTGATGCAAATTTATTAAAGCACCAAAGATAAAAGCCTTCAGGAAAATGCTCCTAGGACATGTGGTACTCTGTGGAGATGAACTGAATTTGGCAGAGAAGCTATCTTGGAATGCTGTGCATTGTGCCTGACTAAAGCAGAAACACAGTTGGAAGCTGCACAGGCGCCTGAGACTCCGATTGGAAGAAAAATTCCCTGAACAGCTGAGACTATTTTATGAAAGCTCAAATATGATACATCCCAGGAAATAGATTGACAGCGCTGCAGAAGGAACTTCATTTGGTAAGTAGAAAGAAAGACAATATTCTTGTTTGTAATAAGTTGTGAAGTTTCAGAAAAATTTTGGAGTTGCCTCTTCTGTATAGTGAATATTGTTCTTATATACTGTGGGTTAGTACAGCAGATTGTGGACAAGCCTGCTGAGACAGTCTTGTAAGCTAAGCATGCTTTGGCACTGTCATGATACATCTGAAATTAAAACCAAGCCAGAATTATTAATCTGTGATGCAGCTTGCTTGCACCAAATGTGTTAAACACGTGTGAAGACCAAAAGGGACTATACAGCACCAGTCCTAGTATTGTTGTATATAGTAAATTTTCCTGCTTTACAGTTGCCACTGCCCTCACAATTATAATTCTTACTGTTTCATGAGGACACAATGGGATGAATTATTTTAGTTTATACGTGCAGTACGTGGAGCAGGCTTAGTTTTGTGGAATGAAAACTGAAAGGAAAAACTGAAACAAATGATGGTTAATACCTTAAGGTTTTGAAAGTTTTTTTTAGTTTTTGATTTGTGAAGTTAAATAAACTTGCTGATTTAGATTATAGAGGTGTTTTGTTGTGTTTGCTTTAAGATATTTTGTAGTTTTCTTTAAGATTAATGTATCAAATAGTTGTGGTTGCAGGAGCTGCTAAAGGTTTCCAGCTCCCCACATTTTTGGTTTCTTTCCTCTGCTCTACACTTCGTTTTTAAAACATAAAAAGGCATGCAGCATGCCTTCAAATTCTTTTGAAGATGGTTTATGATTATGAGTTGTTCAAAAAGTAGTGTGCATGTTACAAAGGCATGCATTTTTCCCCAGTCATTTGTATTGGCACTGTTTTCTTTCCAGAAGCACTCAGACACTGTTGTATGAGCATACAGCGCTGTCTGTGTATTTCTCCAGTTATCTTTTTTTTTTATCCCTTCTTTAATAATACTTCTCTGCTTTTTTGGGGATGTAATTGTGGAAAAACTAATTCCAATGATTATTTTTGACAGTAAATAAAAAATGCTGGCCTTCTCTACAAAATCACAGACATGGTTTTTGTTAAAGAGTACAATATGGGGCAGCAGCCGAAATGGAATCAAAAAGTCTGACATTTAAGGTTGTCTTTACTGAGAAGAGAGTAAATTAATAAAATTATGTAGAGTTGGGCAATGGGACTGAAAATATGAAAAACTAGTGCTTTATTAACACTGTTACTAGTTTAATAACTGCTCCTTCAATTTCTCTGTTCTCCTCGTAGCATTTTGCATGGCACAGCCCACAGAGGAAGGGATGTTACTAATTCTTTGGTAAAAAGGAGGCAAACATCCTTCGTCTTTAGCCTTGTGAAGGGATTCCAGCAGCAGGAAGGTGTCCAAAGAAAGGAAGAGTTCGTGTTGCAAGACAAGCTCAAGAGCAAAGCGTGTTTGACGTGCTGAGAAGTGGTCAAGGGTCAAATGGAGAAGTTGCAAAGAGGAAGGGACATACAGGAAAAGAACGATGGACATGGTGCAAAAAGCTGATAAATGTGCTGGAGAACTGTGCTGCACTTTGCTCACATGTAACATCTTAAATCAGTCCAGTCCTGTAGCCTTCCATTCCTCCAACTGTAAGCAATAGGCAGTTCCTCCATATGTTCACCTGAAGATAAGAGAGCATATATAATCTTGCCTGCACATTTCTGAACCCTTTACAAAAATGTGTCCAGCCTCAAGATCAGGTCTTCTGTTCCATTTTTGTTCTTCCAGTTTGCACTATTGTGTTGTGCCCAAGCAGAGAGTTATAATCTGGACTTAACTGGAAAGAGCTATTAAAGTGTAGGTGTCCCTAATGATAGCCATTTGTAATAAAACTGAAGTACATAAACTATATAATACATTGTATTCATTTTATTCATTGCACTATCATAAACTTTCTACTGCATCTATGCTCGTAAAACATGAGCACTGAATTTGACTGAATCCAGTTCACTGGATCTTTTATATATATATGAAAAGGATATATATGAAAAGGAGAGAGATTAGCTATTCAAAATATTCCAAAGTTGTCTTTTTCTACTTCTATCCATTCTCTCAGACGTTGTGAAGTTGGGCAAAACTGAGCAAACCCATGAGGCAGATATTATGGCAGGGTAAGTAACATGTAGAATGAGGGGGTGGGGGGCTGTATGATCAGACTTGAGTAGCACAGAGGCAGGCTGGACTTGATAAAAGCTTCTGCTTTGCTTGAGGTAGGATGCTGCTGGTAAGCAGTTGGCAGAGTCTTTGCTCCCTGATAAACAACATTTCATCATTAATGTTCTACATTTGAAGAAGGAAGAGGGGACTGCCTGGTGCACTGTTCTTGGAGGCTTGCCAGCTCCTGCCTTAAAGCAGGCTCTAACCTATGATTAAACACCTCTGCTTTCCTTTCTGTCTTCCAAATGTTCACTGATTATTCTGCCTCAACTGAAGATACTTAAATGTCTAGAAAAGCTTCTGAAAAGCCAACAAAACAAAGACACGTTCTTAAGTGGTTGCACTTTAGTATTACCATTTTGATCTGTTTTATTGTGCAAAACAATGGTTTTTGCCACCAGACCTTTTCTAAGCCACTCCATAAAACTGTTAGCAAACTTCCTATGTTGTCAGATGTGGTATGCTGCCTTGATGAGCTGGAAAGGCTTGGCGTTAGAATCCTTAAACAACTCATCTTTGTTGTGCACAGCAAGTGGGGGAAACGTGTTGATCTTCAACATTTTATTTGCAAGAGCATGGAGACCTGAGACCTGGCTTGGAGGACTAGTGACAGCTCTGTGGGTCCTCTCAATAGCCTCTTGTATATGAAGCAGTCAGAAGTTTTACAAAAACATTGCAAAGCTCTGATCTGGACTCAAAGACAAGTATGAATGCATACCATTGGGATAATCATATTTTACACCTACAAAGTGACATGCTTGAGAACAAGTTACCATGATATTAAGAAGTGCACTAATCCAAATGAAGCTTTGCCTGTTGAAGATATGTCCCATCACTGTTGCTAGTGTAGCTGAAATATCATTCCAGATCATTACGTCCACAGGAACTGTTTGAAAATGGAAGTGCACAGTGCTTTTCATTAACAAAAAGCAAAGCCTGTACTGTGATGTAAATGCAATGGTAGTCCCACGTGTACTTTGACTCGTAATAGCTTGGTAAGGATGCATCTACTGGGTGTCCTGTTCTAGTAGCAGTGCTGTTATTCCACAAGGGAAGTGGCATATGCATTATGACTGAAACAGTGTTAACGTGAATTTTCAATTAGGGTCTTCGTCTAACTACAGCAAAACAAAACTTCAAACAAAAATCTCTTTTGAGGAAAAATCTTTCCTGAGTAGACCAGCTCTTAAATACCTGGAGAGCAAGTTAAAGAAAATCAAGGGTAATTTGTATTAAAATTATCTTTCATATTCTTGAAGAGTGCTAGTTTGTAAGTTCTAAGATACAAGAGAGATGCTGTGTATAATAATACTGTATGAGTTTGTTATATGTAAAGTAGTGTACGTGGGCAATTCTGAGTTACCCTTGTTTTTACCAGTGGACCCAGTTTTGTGGGATAGCAAATCTGTGGACATATTGACATTTGCTATCATTGACAAAGGGTGAAAAGCTGCACCTGTCTGTAATTAGTAGCCCCAGTTAGGTAATTTAGCCTTACTTTCGTCTACTGACAAAACCTCTTTGTTCTCTCTTGATAAAAAGGAAGGGAACAATGTGCTTATCCCAAATCCATGTTCTAAGGAAAAGGTACGTTCTGTTGTGCTGCCAAGAAAGGTTATAATTTATTTTAAAAAAAGTTGAGATTTGACAGCTCCATTAGCTTGTTGCCTGGGAAGCTGAGACTCATTTGTTGCAGGAATGCCCACACTTAAGTAGCTGGAAGAAAGTATGGTACAACCTTTCTAATATGTCAGAATATTGACCTACTTATCTGTAGGTCTCTTCTAGCAAGGGAGTTGACTGCCAGCTGCTTCAAAGGCTGCAGGAGCAACAGAAACTCAGATCCTTGTATTTAAACTTCTCTGCTTCTCTAAGCTGTGGTCTTCTTACAGTGAACAGTACTTTGCAGAGCTGTGCTCTAGTTGTCTTTTTTGTTGTTTTTTTTTTTCCCCAGTTTGTTTGCTGGCACTTAGTCCTTCAGCATAGCCTGCAGATTTAGTGTCGTAACTTGTCTGGAGCGGGCAGTGCCATCCTCTTATAAATTAAAATAGCCATTCCTTTTTGCTTTGTTGTCCCTTCCGTTCTCCTGCAGCAGTTAAGTTAGCCCATGTAAGCATGGGCTTATGATATCTAGGAGCATCACTGTATACGTTGTGATGATGCCTCTCCTGTGGCATTGAGGCAGGTCAAGCACACAGGAGGAGGCTGCTGGTAATCACTCCTGAGCTTGTGGTCTCAGTAGGCCACCTAGCAACCTTTTCTGTCTTTCTCTTCACTAGTTACCTTTTTAAAGCCATGTCCACGTTTAGCAAAAAAATTTTGCATTTTAGTGAATGTCCCAAAAATACTATACAACCAAAAATCCTGGTTGTATAGATAGCGTACGTAACTATGTTTTGATTCTTTTGTGTTTTTCCTCTTGGTAGCAGTAGAGCCAAAAAAGAGAGCTCTTTGTCAGTCTGTAGGTTTTTTCCTAAAGATCTGACCTGCCTCCAGGATTCCATGAGTAGAAAAAGATATTCAATTTGTTTTTAAAACATGGCATGATGTAGCGTGCTATCTGTGTTAGCAGCGTGGTAGGCTTGGTGACCTGTGTCCAGAAACACAGGCATATTTGTGGATTCTTTTAGTAGATGACCATTTATGACTCAGAGGAAGATTTAATTGAAACAACATTTCTGAAATCGTGTGGTGTTTCTTTTTTTTTTCCCCTTGGCTAACTCACAATCACAGTAACTTCAATTATTTCTGTTCTAGTTGCGTGGCAGAGCTTAAACATTCTCTCATAGTCAATCGTAATGCAGTGATCTGGTGCTTGTTGTTACGTGTTTTCCTTGGTTTCACTGTTTCAAACTCCTCAAGAGGTTTGGACAGGAAACTGCTGTCCTGTCAATGGCAGTTCTGGGCTGGCTGAGACGATTTTTATACTTTTCTGAAATCTTTGTGTGTTCCATCTGACGTACTTGCCTTGATGTGAAAATATGGTATATCAGGAATATCAGCCACATCCTGTGCATGCGTCTGCAGTGTCCTATCTCCTGATGTGAGTTCTGGTTGCATAATTTCCTTAAAAACATGTTTGGGAATTTCGAAAACTTCCTCCTCATCAGAAAAGTTTTACTCTGTTGACTTCTGAGCATCGTTCAGAAATACTGGGCTGTTGAAAATGCTTCCTCAAAAATCTGTCTATTAGCAGTTTCAGTTGCTTCCCATCATCTTCGTGATAAATATATTCTTATGTGCTGTTAGGTAATTACTCTCTAATTTTATATATATATATATATATATATATATATATATATATATATATATATATTTTTTTTTTTTTTAGAGCAAGACTGTATGCCTTACCAGTTCTTCCCTCTATCTCATTTCACAAACGTAATCTATGTGTTTTATTGCAAGGCTAACTACACTGTCACCTGAATTCACTGGCAAGTGGTGATCAATTGTGATCTTGAGAGCGAGACCATTCTTGATAGTGAGACTGTAGGCTGGGAAGGAAAAAATGATAGGTACTAATAGTACTGATAGCACTGAGTTCTGAGATCACTGCCAAACTATGTAAGATCTGTAATAGCAGATAGGTAATAGCATGTCTATTTTGGAATAAACGTTAGAGATGCTGTTGAAAATGTTAGCTGCCCTTGAAAATCTTTGGAGAGGCAGGGACTATTTACATACAGAAGACAGCACCATGGCCTCTTGCTGCAGCAGGCTGCTTTATGGTTTATTTCTGAAACTTCTCCCTGTGGGCATTGCCTTTGTAGGCATGGTAACCCATGAGTAGTTTAATAGCTGGGGGACTACTCTGTTAGGAGTTGCATTTTGTATGAATTCTAAAACCTCGTTATCAACTATGCAATATATTTTAAGTATGTTTTTTTTCTGAAGAAGGTGACAGATTTCTTGTTCAACTTGTATCCATTGAATTGAATGATGGGACTTAACAGTGATTAACTTTGACTTGAGTAAGAGAGAAATGCCTATTTATTCTACTTTACCAAATTAGCAAGGTAACCAAATAAGTGATGTTCTGCCTTCATATGAATAACAACACAACAACAAAGAGAGTGTGTACATGTTTTGTCTATTAATGTATATAGACTTGTATCCACATTCATGACTGATAGCAGTTGCGTTACTTCAGAAAACTTGTCTGTGTAGTCTGAACACTTATCTTTGAAGTGAAATCTCTTCTGTTGCCTAACTGTAGCACTGTAAATAATGTTGGGAATGTTTCACTGTTCAAACTTATTTCCTTCAAGCTGAGGTGAACAGGTGATATATTTATTTTTAATATCAGTTATTCCTAGTACGTTGACCATAATATCATTTATTTATTAACTATTTAATCAGCTTTCTTTGTTGCATAGTAATCCCATCCATATGATTTTTATGACATAATTTGATATTGGCGTGAGATGTTAAACATTTTTCTTTATCAAAAAGATGCCATTATAAAGATTGTATTGCATTAACTTTGAAGTGAAGAAACTTAGAGAGTCTCAATATCTGCAGCGCATGTTGAGCTATATTAATTGTTTCAGGTCAGGATTTAATATTGCTAGTTAGATACGGTGTGTTAGGATTTGTTTTGTTTTTTGAACTCGGAACACTGTGCAGCCATGTAATCAAGTATTTTGTGCAGCAGAGAGTTGTTGCGATTGACCCTAGGGGAGCAGAGGCTGTTCATTATAAATAGTTTTTATGCAGGCCATTAGACCAGCTGTTTCTTATGTATGTGTTATTATAGTTGAAAAGGATTTACCACACCCACTATGCAGCATTTGAAGCCATTTGTAGACCTAAATCCTCTTTTTCCTTGACTTTGTTTCTCAGACCACCAATTCTCCCTAGTCCTTCTCCTTCAAAATCCATTCCAATCCCACAGCCCTTCCGACCAGCAGATGAAGACCATCGGAATCAGTTTGGGCAACGTGACCGATCCTCTTCAGCTCCCAATGTTCACATCAATACAATCGAGCCAGTCAATATTGATGTAAGTATTAACATTTGGATCATGAACAGATTTGGTGTTTCTCTTATGAATATCAAGGTGTTAAATATATCATGTGCACACACAAGTACTGTATTTCGAAGCTAATCCTTGGTCTGTCAGAACCTTTGTAGATTCCAAGAAAGAATTTTTTCTATTGAGGGCTGTAGGAATAGAAATATCTCAACAAGTAGAAGCTACCTTTATATAGGTATAGGCTGTAGTTCAGCCTTTAGCTTTCAAAAAAGCATTCTACCACAAACTACTGCTGTTCTCTATTTTATGATCAGTCTTAAGGCTCATACTGCTACCTGTACAGCATTAAGAAAGTAAAGGCCAGCAACCATCCTTACAGACCATTGTATGCATTAAGTTACTTTCTTGGCATGCAAGGTAGTTTTGTTTTTTGCTGTTTTTTTTTGTTTGTTTGTTTTTTTGTTTGCTTTACAAGCAACATTTCTGGCATTGAAGGACATTATTGGAGTTATCTGAGCTCAGATTTAGTGAGTGTTGGTTAGCATTCCATGAACCCAGCATATATTAATGTGAGTGTTCAGAAGCTCTTATGCTTAACAAGTTATCCACATTTTTGGGATTTCTGAATGCTAAACTGTAATGCTTAACAATAATAGTTGATAATAAACATAAGAGCAGCTTGCATCATTCAAAATTTGAATCACGAGGGCCTCTTTCTAATTTTGTTAATTTGTACAGCTTACATTTTTCCTTTGAATCCACTCTTTAGAAATCTGTCATTTGTCAGATGAATGGTCTTGACGTCTGTCTGGACACTGAGGCACAAAAAATCTACATACGAGCTGAGTGAAAGGTGAAATGTTAGCTGTGTATTAAGAAAGCAGCTTACTGGACATTTGCATATGGCAGTGGTGTAGCTGAGAGGCAGGACTGGTGCTTTTCAGCAGCAGTGCAAATATATAAAGTAATCATACACCCATTAAAAAAAAAAACCTTAATGGTGAAAATGCACCTCAGCCACTAGAATTTTCTTGTGCGAAGAACATCATTAGTGTTGGTTACTTGTAGTCTGGATATATGGTAAAAGATACTCTCAGTTAACAGTGGATTGAAGGTGAAGGAAGTCTTTTGCAGTTAGTCATTTCTGAAAAGAGCAGAGTGCATCTGGGTATGCAAATGTGGTGCGTTGGTACAAGCATGAAGCAGAACTCGTTTGACTGACTTACCTCAGTACAGGAAATTGGTGTCCCAGCTTCTGATAAGACAGTTCAAATAATTTGTATCACAAACACTGCAACCAGAACGTTTGATTTGATACAGCTTTGTACATTTGGGCCAACTGCATGTTGAAATCAATATTTTTGTATCAGTATTGATTTGGGGAGCTATGAGTTTCAGTTTACTACTGGGAGATGCTGTTCTAAAGCAAATGATTTGGAAAAGTTTAATGATTGTTATAGTTTGGAGTCGCTGGTGTCAGTAAGCCAGAATAGGAAACAACTTCTGTTTTGTGACCAGCATATAAGGTCATGGATTATCAATTGGATCGCTCTCTCTGATTCTGGAATGTAAATGTTAATACTTACATGCAATTTTTTTTTTAATAGGACTTGATTAGAGACCAGGGTGTACGAGGAGAGGGAGGTAAGTAATGAATGTTTAAACTAGCTACTGTGCTATATTTAAATATACAATTCCTCTGTCCTTTCCCTTTGTTCTACTTCCTTCTATAAAACACGGGCACAAAGGAAAATATGACTAGAATTAAAAAATGAATTTGCGTTTGCTTGTCCATTAAATTAGTATTTGTCTGACAAAGATTTGAGTCATTTGCCAGTCATTCTGGGAGTGGGGGAGACAGAAGGAGAAAAAGTTTTGAAGTGTTATCTGGTCTTTTAGTATTAAAATCATCCTGCACTCTTTTTTTTCCCCTCTTTCACTCACACACATGCACACGTACACAGTCACTCACTCACATGGCTGCATGCAGTTATGCTACAGCTTTCCATCTCTCTCAAAAATCTTTATGCCTATTGTTACCTTCCCACCTGTGGAAACTACAGTAGTTTCCTTTGGAGATTATCAACACAGTATATGGACCTTCCATATGAACTGCTGCATCCTAAAGCGGCATGATGTTCTCCGGTTCTTCTCCCCCTCTACCCCTGCTGAAGATGCTGCTTTGCTATACTGCATGCCTGTGCTAATCTTGGACCCAAGTTGTTAAGACCTTAAGTTAAAGCCAGCTCCCTTTATGTTTTCTTTGATAAAACACAACCCTAATTGACAATTAAGCCAGAACTAGTGGCAGAAGATAGATTAATTTTTCTTCTCATGTTATGCACAAGCCCGGTTGTCAAGTCCTGAGAGGGCTTCTTATATGCTGTATGTATTCCTATGAATATACTACTAATAAAGGAACAGTAAGTTTTGTAGACCTGTGGAAGTTTTTCCAACTCCAGATTATTGACTCAGCCATCTACTACTTCTTGTAACTTGTTTCAGCCATGAGAAAATTGAGTTACCTCACTGCAGTCCACCCCGATCTCCGATGTTTTGTACCATGGGCTATCTCTTAACTGTTTCTCCCATCCATGACATGGGTAGGATGGGGCCTACCTACCGCTTTGTGGTTGAGGGAGCTGTTTTTTCTTATGCCACTGATAGTACCCTTCTTTAAAAAGAAATTTCTGTTAGTATCCTGCCAGAAAATTAATTTCAAGTTTCCAGTTTTAGCTATTTTTGTATGTCTCAATAGGTGTGGCTCTCCACAGTTTTGCCCATTTTGTCCAGCATTTAAGTGTTGTGGTATCATGTTGATTTTAACTTTTGATCATAAACTGTCTGCTTGGCATCTGAAAACAATTGGCAATTCCCATTCTTGAAACGGTGTTTTTAGTAATTGACGTTTTTGTCCTTCGAAGTACAGAAGCAAACTATGAATAGGAGTCAAAGCATCCTAGTTATTTCCCATGACTTCTTTCATTTCTTCTATGTGTCTGTCTTTCTGTCTCTGCCTGCCCGTCTCTTTCTCTCTAACAGCCCCTTTGAACCAGCTGATGCGCTGTCTTCGGAAATACCAATCCCGGACTCCCAGTCCCCTCCTTCATTCTGTCCCCAGTGAAATAGTGTTTGATTTTGAGCCTGGCCCAGTGTTCAGAGGTAGTTGGGCTCTTCTTTCTTGTTTTCACCCAAACAAAATAAGTAAAACCACAGATGCTGTTTGTGCCTCACCCTCACACCGTGTGTATGTAAGTGTGTGAGTTTATCAAAACACCTCTGTTTTTTGCTTGGCCTGGCTGGAATGCTTTGAATGTGCTTTCCACACATATTCACTTTCACGTTTATATGCTTGAAGATGACTGTAAAGTCTGACTTAAATCTTCTAAAGCAAGGAATTTCATAGTTGAGGTATTTATATGGACCAAGACGTAATTTTTTCTAAACAGAGGTCCTTGGATTGCATTGCATTGCAGTGATTTTAAAGACATGTCCTTAACTTAGAATTTCCTTGACTGCTCAATTTAAGTCAGTTCAGTGCTTTAACACTTTTATGTATTTAATAATCTTTATTTTGAAAAGTAATCTAGGAAATCAAATGTGAATTACAAACATTTCCATTGATATCTTGTCAGGTCTTAAGCTTTTCACGCAGTGTGCCATGTCAACTTTCCACAAGAAATGTGTTTTGAGGATTTTTTTTTTATACTACACTGGGGCCCTGGATGGTTTAGACTGTATCATTTTTATTTAGTACATATCCAGTGAAACAATGCTTGCTTGTGTCCTGAACAATGTAAAATAATACTTTTTCATTTTCACACATCACTGACTCTTCAGTAATTCAGGCCTAAAGCTGTCAATGGATCTGTTTTATTGCACAAAATCCCCATTGGGATTTCATACGCTGGAAAAACCTACTGTTAAGTTATAGCATGAAATAAAAATATTTGTGTATCGATGTATACATGTAGAAATGAATAGTCAAGTGCATGTAGTGTAGTTTTCAAATGCTACCACCTTGGCTGTTTCAAAGACTTTTGTTGCAGAACGTATCAAGAACACTAAAATTGTTCCAGAAATTTTTGCATGGAGAGGGGTATAAAGAGGCAAGCAAACTGTGTACAGAATGGAATACATTAAATACAGCTTAGGAGTCCATGCTAATGACTGAAGTCCAGCATTATCTAAAGTGTTGCATGGTACTGACAACTTGGAAAACAGGTCCACTGGTGTTATTATGGACAGATTAACTGTAATGTCCTACCCTGTGCTATAACCAGATCCACTAAAGAGTAAATGTTCTGCTAGTGCTGCTATATCTCAGTATAAAAATTTAAGTAGGAGATTCCAGTTACTTCTAAAGGAGACATAATGTGTTCCCTTTAATATCTTAAAGTACAATTTTAAGCCAGTAGAATTTTGGAAAAAAGTTCTTATTCTGGGAACATAATACATTTAATTTTGATTTTTGTTTTGTTTTCAGACAAATAATGTAGTAAAAGCGCAATAATATAGTGACATAAAACGAAATTGACAAAGAATAGGAACCAAAGGTTTCTCCATTAGGTCACTGGCTTCCATCTGCTTCTAAGTTTCATTAGGTACCCAGTATGCATTGTTGTTGCTTTAACGTGGGGAAAAGTTCAAGAATGCTGCATTCCATTTCTGATACTATTATGTGCTTCCACTTCTAAACATATGGATTTTAGCTCAATGAAGGAAAGCAGTGATGGATAGATACAATCTGGTCAATTAGCACATAGAGGGGCTGAGCACAAGCAACGGTCACAAAAGCTACAAAATGGATTTTGAATTCAAGTTGGCATTAGGAGTCTTCTTTGCAGGTAGGAAAGGGGGTTGTGAAATAATAGGAGGAGTACTGTCTTTCACCACTGATGTTAGAGAAAGTACTGGAATGTTGGAGGCCTTGTACAATGACATACATCATTTATCAGAGCAGGGTGAATTTAATTAACAGTTGACCCTATTTTATGTCCTTTGGACTAAGAGAGGATCAGCATAAACTTGCTAATTAAGGTGTACTTTAAAAAGCAATGTCTAGTTTAAGTGCTCTATTTGTAAAGAGGCACTGGGGCCCTGAAACACAGCTCTGTGATTTTTCTATGAAGTTTTGTTTAGACAGTATATGTTAGAGGTAAACTGTTCTAATTTGGATTTATTAGAATATGCCTCAAATAGGTAGATTGAGCACTTGTTCCTTTGGAAGCCTTTCTGCAGTCTAATATCTACTTTTAGATAAAAGTTCTTTACTAACAGATAGCTTTAAAACAGCCAAATGGTTTTGAGGTGGCACTTGAAGACTCAGCTAGAAAACATGTTGGTTTTTTGTTTTTTTTTTTGTATTCTGTTTTGATTCCAAAATACAGTATCTCAGCTATTTATTGGGTCCCTAAAATGTTAGCTACAAGCAATCTGAGAGGCAGCTGCAGCTAACTAAATGCTACTACTTGTCAAAGAGGCTGGCGAAATTAAAAACAACAAAACATTTTTTTTCTTCTTAAACATTATCCCTCTAATTCAAGAACAAAAGGCTGAGGACTAGATGATACACAGGAACGTTTGCTATAGACTCGTCTCTTTCTGTTACCTAAGACTTGAGCTAATCTAGTATTAATACAATATTCCTGAGTGTATGTTTGTTCCTTCTTAACATTTACATTAATGTTTGGAGATACTGCATCTCAAACAAAATTCTTGCACCTGACACCAGTACGTTCTTGTAAGCTGGCTTCTTAAAGATAAAAATTATCTGTTCTGAAATTTAGGTTCAACTGCAGGTTTGTCTGCAACACCTCCCGCTTCTTTGCCTGGGTCACTTACCAATGTGAAAGCATTACAGAAGTCACCGGGCCCCCAGCGGGAAAGGAAATCATCCTCATCCTCAGAAGACAGAAATAGAATGGTAAGATGAGTTATTTCCACACGCACTACACAGTGTGGTATTCTCATAGCATAGAAATACCACGCATCCTCATAGTACAGAAATACCACACATCCGTGTTTTTCTCAGTTTTCTTTCATCATAGCCATGTGAATTATTTTCAAGATGATTATATAATGGTCAAGGATTTTAAACCAGTAAATAATGGAATATTGAAATCATGAGACTGGTGTATAAATCATCAGTTGTGTTCACTTTTCCTCCATTGCACCCAAGTGTCTGGGTGCACTTTTATATTATAATGCCAGTTTCCCTTCAAAGAGTATCTTAATCTTTTTCTCACCATGTTTCACGAACAGTGAAGTTCTCTAATGAGTCAAATTTAACAATGGATAAAATGACTGCATTCTTTTAATTCAGAGTTCAACCTTATGACTGAGTAAGAATTGAAAAATTCATAAATGAGACCTTCCCTTTGGGAGGAAATTCTCCATTTCTTTACTGGTTTTAATTCTGCCCGAAATCTGTGGCAAGTATTTCCTGTCAGGAAATTACTTGTATACAATTATGCTGAGGTTTTGAATATACCTAATTTGAAATGTCGCTTGCAGTATTTGGAGAAAACATATTTTAATTGCATGAAGTTTTGATACCGAATCTTTAATAAAGGATTGTAGTTTAACGTAGTTTAGCTCGTAGTTTAACGAGCATTAATTGTTGTTTTTTCTTCTTTTTTTCTTTTTATTATTTGTGTAAATATGTAAAGAAAACCCTTGGTCGACGAGATTCAAGTGATGATTGGGAAATACCAGATGGGCAGATCACAGTTGGACAAAGGATAGGATCTGGATCATTTGGAACAGTCTACAAAGGAAAGTGGCATGGTACGTGGCTCCCAGTGCAAACAGTTGCTTTTAAGCAAGTGGCCTTGCCTGTTGGGGGCCACTCAGCTGAAAAGCAGCTCTACAGAAAAAGATCTGTAAGTCCTTGTGGATGCCAGTTTGAACATGATTAAGCAACGTGGCCTTGTCCCAAAGAAGGTTAATGGTATCTTGGGCTGCATTATAGACAAAGCATTACCAGAAGGTGGAGGGAGGTGATCCTTCCCCTCTACCTCATTACTGGTGAGACTGCACCTGGAGTGGCAGTTCCAGTTCTCCCCACTACAAGAGAGATGTGGACATATACTGGAGAGACTCCAGCAAAGGCCCTCTGCTATGAAGAAGGGCTGAGAGCTGGGACTCTTAAGCCTGGAGAAGAGAAGACTCATTTAATATATATATTAAAATGCCTGAAGTAAGGCTAAAAGGAGGATGGACTCAGGCTATTTTCAGTGGTGCCCAGTGACTGGGTCAGAGGCAGTGGCTGCCAACTCAAACAAAAGAGGCTCTGAGCATGAGGAAACACTTCACTGCAGCGAGGGCGACCAAACACTGCCACAGGTTGCCCAGAGTTTGTGGAGACTCCCTCTGTGGATATGCTCAAAAGGATTCTGGGCATTGCCCTGTGTATACAGCTATAGGTGGCGCCTGCTTGAGCAGCAGGGTCGGGTCACATAGCCCCAGGAGGTCCCAACAAACCTCAACCATTCTGTGACCTATGAATGCTATTTAAATCTAAGAATCATGGGTTAAGTAAGGTACATTAGAGCTTAATCAGTGCAGAAACTTGACTCCTATGTGTTCTTCAGAAGTAATTATTAGGGTAAAGATGAAACATAATTACTAGAAAGGCTGAAGTAGCCACCTCACTATGCCAGAATCTCAAATGTATGCATATACAGAAAGTTTAGATGTGGCTAGAATTTCTCAGAGTAAAATAAGAATAATACTTATACATGTTTACAGAATATATACTTATTTTAATATAGCAGTGGTTTATTTCACTAAAGCTAGAAAACAGAGTCTAAATATTTCTGATTTTCTATATAGCATTTTCTCAATTGAGGAATCTGTGTCAATGATACTTACTAAAGATTGCTATTTTGAAGGTGACGTGGCAGTGAAAATGTTGAATGTTACAGCACCCACACCTCAACAGTTACAGGCTTTCAAAAATGAAGTAGGAGTGCTCAGGTAAGAATATTTGTGGTATGAAATAATCTGTGTAGATTTATGTTTCTGTAATGATTGAGTTTCACATTTCCATTACATCACAGTGGTCTTATTTCTTAATTATGATAATTTGGGTAGAAAATACAACTTACTATTTTAAAGCATTTGTTTATTATCCACTGCTTTGTATCCATGTGTGTTTGTCTGTAGACTGATGTTACTGAGTATATGGTATATCCAAGCACTCAAGACAAGTCTGTGTTTTACTGTTGTAGTGCCCACAGGACAGTCAAACTTACGCATGAACTTTCGGACCTTTGCTCTCTTCCAAGTTTTGAGATTGAAGGAGAGTGTAACTGATTGTTCTTTTCCAGCCATAGCTCTGCCCATGTTTTCCGTTGTTTCGTAGCAGCATTGACTCATCCTTGATTTTTTTTTTTTTTTAATGTCTATTTCATAGTCACTTCTTGATTTTATTTTCTCTTGTTTAGTGCTTGTAATTTCTTAGGTAAAGTATTTGTCTTGCATTCAGTTCTGAACAGAGAATCTATCAATACTATATCATATTTATTGGAGAAGAGCATTAGCATCTAATTACAATCTTGAGCATAATTTTGTTTTAAGAAGCAAAATAGAAAGGAGTTTTTTGGCTTTGGTAAATTCACGTGTTGAGATGGATGCCTGTCCTGGAGAAGGGTCCACAGTAAAATGCATGGTGTAGCTCATAAGTCCATAGCTGTGGTAACAGAAGCTTGCAGGAGTATGCTGCCTTGAAGAGGTGTGTGTATTTTTGGTCTCATACCTGAAGTCTGGCCTTTCTCTTTTGTTGATCATTTTGGTGCTTAGTAAAAAGTCCATGGTGCTATCCTTTGACCCAGCCAAGCCAGTTATATTTGTCAGTGCATTTTCCATTATGCTTCATCAGTACTTTCTTAGCTTTGAGGTAAAATTTGCAAGAAAGCACTGATTTTTGTTCACTCAGCAGTTAATCTCAGCATCACTTGACAAATCCTTGCACCTGAAAAAGGCCCAGTCACATAGGTTAGAACTGCTGTAGCCTGCATTGCTAGGGGACAAACAAGTTTGTGTGGCAGGCGCCTCTGTTAGTTTTTTAATATAAGAAAATATGGAACACTTTGTCATCAGCTGCACAGCATGCAGACTTAAAAAGCTGCCACATGTTTTAAGCTTGGTCTGTCAGGTTTCATCAGGCAGTGAGCAAACTGCTTGCAGTACTGTGCTGTGTTGGAAGAAGACTCTCTTTTTCCTCAGCCTCTGGAAAAGCTGGCTAAGACTGCAGAGATCACTTTTTTTGTGATCTCTAGTTGGTGTGTTTGAAGGGATCTAGTTCTTCTTGATATCCATTTGGTAACACCAAGAATGTGATTGGCTTTTCCTGGAACAGGATCAGGATAAACTTTTGCATTTTAGAATATATCACTAGACTGTTTCAGGCCTTGAATCTACTGGGATATCTGCTGAGATCATCTTCTTAGGACTCTCTTTTAAGAAGTTTTGATGACTGCAGTTGCTGCTTCTTTGAAAGAGGTTTGATTTAATCTGGCCAAATCTCTGGTGAACTTAAGTCTATTCTAGTACTGTTCAGAAACAATTTTATTGAGAATATCTTGACTTCAGTGAGATACGGTTTTTACCTCTATCTCCATCCTTATTTGTATGCTGGCTCCACACAGAGAGTAAAATGTTATTATCAAACAAAGTACTAATTAAAAATGAAGTCTTGCCAAAAAGGCGTGTTGTTGGTGTCCGTGAGTCTGAAATTTCATTTTGAATGTCTTCCTGATGGGCAGCAACATCTCATAGCTGAACTAGTGTTACATATGCTGAGACCTGCCTTCAAGCACTCACTGTCCCTTGTAGACTTAGTGGTGTTGGCATCTTCTGAACATTTCTGTTCTAAGCTGCTTTCAAAATCAAGAAGAAGCAGTGCTTGCTCCAAAATAGCTATTCCATGTTGATAGAATAAAGACTAAAGACTGAAATCATTCATTGGGCTCAATACAGAAACAGATTATCCTAAGGAGATAAGACTGACCAAGAACTTCAATTTAGAAAGATGTGCTTAGTTCTGTCTGGTTCTTGTTGTTTGTTTGCTTTTCATCAATTTCCTCCTGAGTTTCATATATATGACATATATATATGTGATTTTTTTTTTAACAGGAAAACACGGCATGTGAATATCCTACTTTTTATGGGTTATTCAACAAAACCTCAGTTGGCTATTGTTACACAGTGGTGTGAGGGATCCAGCTTATATCACCATCTGCACATAATTGAGACCAAATTTGAAATGATCAAACTAATTGATATTGCACGACAGACTGCACAAGGCATGGAGTAAGTATCGTATGATTTGTTTGCAGATGATTGTTGGGGCCCTGTCCACATACTTCCTTCATTCTAGGCTGTCTGCTCAGTCTACAAGCCCAGAATCTTGCATTAATCAAAGTATTTGGTGAAGTGTTTAGATCAGTGGGATAGAGTTTTTGTGCTCTTTTTTCTGGAACATAGAGAAATACGTGGCATCAAGTAATGTGGTGTCTGAAAACAAAATGAAAGTTTAACCACACTGCGATTATCTTTAATCTTGTGAGCAAAGATTTCTGCCCAGGTCTTTATGGTCTTCACAGTGCAAACAGTCTTAGGATAGGAGATAAGACCCAGTTTAAAAAGAAACACCGAGTGAATGAAAGGGTAGAATGAAACACAAAATGAGGCTCTTCCAGCAGGTGTGTGCCACTGATTGATTAAACAGAGCCATGGGAGACTGGCTGCCTAATTTAGACTTTGTCTATGCTGTGAGACAGGTGCTCTTATGCTGGAACTCTGCATGTGTTTATCTGACAGGCCGTTTGGGGAATCTCTTTTCCAGTCCTATGCTAAGGAGCAGTCAGCTTCTTTCATGGGGGACAGAGGCTGGGAAGCACTTATAGGTGCCACAATTTGGAAATACCTTGCCTGAGGTTGAGGCTATCCCACAAAGTATCATGACAGTCACCTTGAAGGCTAGGAAGCAGAGCCTTCAACATGTCAAAAACTAGTGAAATTCTTTTGGTTTGATTCTGAATATCGACTTAATCAACTGAAAATCAGAAATTGGTGTGTAATTTGTTTCATTCTTCAGTAGGACCAGGGTTAAGTTGGAAATCTAAGCTTTATTTTGTTTTTATTTTCTCCCGTGAGTGTTGCAGGAACTGATGTGGGTACTGAAGCTTTCATGCCAAAAGTGTGCAGTTTGAATATCTGCAGAATTTGTTTCAGTAACACAATAAACTTTGAGCTGTTGATTAGTGGAATGACATCTAACGCACCCAATCTGTCATGTTCCTTTTCAGTTACTTGCATGCCAAGTCGATCATCCACAGAGACCTCAAGAGTAATAGTATCCTTTTTCAGAGATGTGATTGTAGAACCAGCATTCCTGGCTGTTTTTTTTTTCCTGCCAGAAATGTTCTTATTGAAGAGAACAGCTCTTCATGTGTGATTATTTGTTGAGTTGAAATTTGGTTGAGGAGGTGTAATATGATTATTAGAAAAGTAATGCTTACATTAATCTGTTAAAAAGAGCATAATTCCTGTAGAAAGAATACATTTAATATAATTGGCTGTGGGTTTTGGAATGTGACATGATTAATCTTTTCATTTTACTTTTAAATATTCTTTTCTTTTGTAAAAACATATTTTGTTGTCTGTACATTGTTTTGTTTGACCACTAATGTATAGCAGAATTTCTTGATTTTCTTCTGCAGCATGCCAATAAACTATTGTAAGCAAGATACTGAAAGTAATTTCAAACTTCTGTTGGGAGCTATTGCATGTTTACAATGCCTTTGCCTGTTGAACATCTGACAAATACTACTCTTAATTGCCAACATAGCTTATACAACTAGCTGGCTCAGCTTGTGCATGCCTGATGCCAGCAGGCACAGGTAACCCGCTGAACCCCATTTGTGCTGGTGATTGGGGGCTGCAATTATTCCTCAAGAACAGGTAGTTCCCAGTAAGTGTGAGTCACAGACTTGTATTGACTTAAGTCCCTGTATGCTGCTGTGATTCCAAGAACGTAGCAAGGTTTGTTGTAGTCTCAGAAAGATTTTTTTACATTGTTGATTTCTGCCTGTGATGAAGGATTTCACCAGTTTGACTAGTGGAGTATTTGCAGCTTCTGGTATTTGAGCACTTGGCATTTAAAGTCATCTGGGACGTAGTCTGTTCAACACCAGCCCAGTCATTACGTGTATAACCCTGAACTACCATAATCCATTATCCCAACTGCTTAGAGCCTGTACCATATGATAACTGTATTTAATGGTGATGAATGGTTAAAACTGTTGCATTTGAAAGTGCACATTTGTAGCCATTAATTGTTTCTTGTAGGACAGGACCAGTGTGGTTTGTTTGCTTTCCCTTAACATTTATCCCTTAGATATTTTTCTTCATGAAGACCTCACAGTAAAAATAGGTGACTTTGGTCTGGCTACAGTGAAATCACGATGGAGTGGATCTCATCAATTTGAACAGTTATCTGGATCGATTCTGTGGATGGTAAGTAAAGGGGAAGCGGCATGTCCATTGTAACTGATCTCTTTGCCTTTGGCCAAGCTTTATAAGACTGTCCTTTCCGTGCAAGGACACGTGCAAGCCATCTGAGGCTGGAAAGACCAAAAATACGTGGTACTAATTAAGTTCTTGTCAATTTTTCTTAAACTATGTGTTTTCCAGTACTCAGCAAAAAAAACTTCAGTGTCTACTTTCATTATTCTGAGGGCTGAACTGACAGGACAGTTTTGTGTAAGGAAAGAGGGCACAATCAATCCAGGGCTGAGGAAGATGTTCTGTCATAGTGCAATAAGGGGATCACCAAATTAAAAAGAACCAATGGACTCGTGTCAGCAGACACTTTTGTAGAGCCCAGTAATGTGGACTGTTACACAGAAACCCAGCCGTGAGAGGGAGGCCTTAAATCTGTCATACTCTGGAAACTTTCATATCATGTTCCCGCTATGCAAGGTACAGTCTGACGTGGTGAAATAAAACCTAATTGTTTCCTTTTATGATACAGGCACCAGAAGTGATCAGGATGCAAGACAAAAACCCATATAGCTTTCAGTCAGATGTGTATGCGTTTGGGATTGTGCTTTATGAACTGATGACGGGACAGTTACCATACTCAAACATCAACAACAGGGACCAGGTAAAGAGAGCATGGGCTTGGGAAGGGACTGCCTTTAGTCAGCAGTGGCCTGAACCAGACTGATGTAGCTCTGTGAAGTGACTGTTCTGTTGTTTTGTGTATTTCATTTATTGGTTGACTCTGATGTTCTGAGATGACGTTTCTACATTATTATTTTTTTTTTAGATCTGCCTCAGCCACACAGCACCGATTTACGCACTTTTCTTGTGTTGTGTTTTTTCTTTTCTTCTTTTTTAAGTATAGATTTTCAGATTCTAAGCTGGTTGCCAGGATACTTATTAGGTAGAGAGCAGGTTACTTAATAGTAGTTTAGTTTAGAATAGTTCTGCAAAGGAGAAATAATTCTCCCTATGTTCAGTTCTTCCTTTCTTTTTTTGCCTCCTGAATTGCACTGAATAATAGTTGAGGAACGGGACTGACAAAATGGATTTAACTGAATGCTTTATATTTATTTCAATCTTGAGAAATGCATGCACCATCTAATTGAATTTCAGGGTATCAACATTTCTCAAAATCTCCTTGATGAAGCATGTGACTTTCCAGAGTGTGAATCCTGTAAGAAGATTACTTAATTGTGAACAAATCTTCTATAAGTTTAATGATACTCCACACCTATTACATGTTTCAGTAGGCTAGATGTGTTTGCGAAGGCTTGTCTGATTTATTATTTCTGTCTAATCTGAAAATAAGATCTATGCATCAAGACCTTTGGTGTAAACTATTCCTTAGCTGCCTAGTGATGTATTTCTGTTTTATCTGTGTCCACATCCCTTGTTTTTTCACTGTCAGTACTTGAGAATTGCAACCATAGCAACATTCATGTGTGAATGCCATTTTATAAGGCTGCTTCCATATTTGCCAGAACACTTCATTCCAATTCATCAGATTTGGAGCGACTCCCTTTTTTCTTTTCTCTTCTTCTTTTTTCTTTTTCTTTTTTTTTTTTCCCTTTTAAACAAAGGGAAGCATTGAGATTCCTGGCTTACATGGTTGTAACCTTCTAGAAGCAATTTTTGTTTTACCTTTTGAGTCATGAACCCAATGATATGGGTACCTGCAGTTAAGAGCTGCAGTTAAGAGTTAAGTACTGCCATATGACAGTGATTCTGACTGCAACAAGGTAAGGGATGAGGTAGAAAAATCTTCACTATTAAAGTTTGCTCTGATACTTGGGAATTCCTGAAGAAACCATATGGGAGATCTGTTCTCTCTTAATGCAAACACAGATGCATCTGAATCAGAAAGTTGAAAAAGAACTATAGTAGTGTTAGTATCAACAGCATATATAGCTTGCTTGAGATGTGTTTTTTGGTGGTGTTTTGTTTTTTTGCCAGTGTCAAGGTATGAAATAGTTATACTTTGTTAAAAATAAGGCATAATACACCTGCTGGCTCTGTCTCACTGTTCAGAAAAGGTAGTGATTATCTCATGCAGCATGAATGGATCTTTGAGAAGCTGGTTTGAAAGGGCTTTTTAGTGTCAGCATGACTGTAGCACTCAAACTGCATTAGTTTTAGCCTTGGCTTGACATGACATGATGTTTGGTGAATTCTTAATGTGTCCAAAAGAACATGAACCAAATTTGTTTTCCTGCTTGCTATTAATTTACTTCATTCTGTGCTTAAATTTTATCCTTAAGTGAAATGTAAGTCTTCTGCATTAGTTACTGTAAAAAATGTAAAGCCTGTGTCTACCTGAAATGTAAGGCCAGTAATACTTAGTTTTTGCAGAGTGGCAGCGTATTTGAGGGGGAGGGAGGAGGTTAAGGAGGGGTGCGAAGTTGGTCATGATTAATAAGCTTTCATGATGGAAAAGCAAATGAAGGAATTTATTCGCAGAAGGTCGGGGCTTTTTATTTTTTAATATCTTAAGTCCATGAGTTTCTTAAAATACCTTTCAGCATGAACTTGCAGTTTACTTTCCTACAATCACAAAACCATAGAACGGCTTAGGTTGGAAGGGACCTTAAAGGCTGCCCAGCCCCAACCCCCTGCCATGGGCTGGGCTGCCACCCGCCAGCTCTGGCTGCCCAGGACCTCATCCAACCTGGCCCTGAGCACCTCTGAGGATGGAGTGTTCAATGAATAAAAGACTATTTATTTTTAGGAATTGTATACCAACCACAGTTGCTTATTCTTGTTTTATAACAGTTTTTGACACCAAAGAACAGTTCTTTTGATGGTTATTGCTATAAATAGTAACCATTTAATAGCGTTCGTGTTCCTTATCAATCTCCCATAGAAGAGAAGGAGGAGGAGAAGTCTGATTTCTTCTCTGTGCTGAGTAGGCTGGCTCGAACAAACTTGGCCATTTCAATTTCAGGTCCTGTTCCCTGGGAGCAGAAAATTTGTTGGAAATTATTAGTCTAGCAAAAAACGTTCATCTTGTTGTTATTGTTGTTCTTACTGTTTACTTTATGAGCTTATCTTCTTCTGTCTTCATCTTTTTTCTTCTCAAAAATAAAGATAATTTTTATGGTGGGACGAGGATATCTATCTCCAGACCTCAGTAAAGTAAGAAGTAACTGTCCAAAAGCTATGAAGAGACTAATGGCAGAATGCTTGAAAAAGAAAAGAGATGAGAGACCTCTTTTTCCACAGGTGAGGAATATTTATCTTTTCTCAGTAGCCTTTACAGTCTGAGTATGAAAAGTGAAGATCACTTATGATTTCACCAATTAGTGCAGGATTTTTTTTTTTAGTGCTACATAAGATTTCATAAGAGTCCTAGTTAGTTAGAGCTGTTTAGTTAGAAATGTTCATTTACAGTCCAAAAAGCAGGTATTAATATGACTTACATTTAGCATTTATTTGTTGGAGAAAATTTCCTGGGAAATAGTGAAATTAATGATTGCAGTTAGACACATGAGTTAGAACTTGTTCTCTGAAATCTGTATGCTCCTTTCCTTCATGTCTCCTAGGCTTTATGAGAGGTGGCTGATATTTTTGTGATAGAACTTTATTTATTGTGCCTGCTGAGGAATTAAAAGCTTGGAACTGAAGGACCTTATTTTGTTGTGAATGTGCCAAAGCACTTTAAAAAGAAAATTGAGCTCCACCTACTGGCTTTTTGGTAAATGGTATTAGGGAGAGAGCTTCCAAAGCTGTTAATTTGCAGCGATGAGTGTGGATACTAGCGTGTGAAGAAGGAGGCACATAAAGGGTAATGTGTTCCTAATGCTTAAAGAGGAAAATCAGAATGTCCTATTAGAGGAGAAAGAGGCAGTTTCTTCACAAAATGTCCTTTTCAGCCTACGAGAATACAAACACCAGAGTGAAATGCACTCATCTATTTTTTGAAGTTTCTATTTAAATTTATGTATAATTTTTTTTTTTCTTTTTTTCGTTAGTTGATGTACTGCCTTTGGTTTTAAGGTATTATAGCAACTTGAAGACCGTGGATTCAACTACTTGTTTTCTGTTTGTTTTAGATTCTTGCCTCCATTGAGCTTCTGGCCCGGTCGTTGCCAAAAATTCACCGCAGTGCATCTGAGCCGTCACTAAACCGGGCTGGTTTCCAGACCGAGGATTTTAGTCTGTATGCTTGTGCTTCTCCAAAAACACCCATCCAAGCAGGGGGATACGGTGGGTTTCCAGTACACTGAAAAGAAATGTGAAAGAATGTGCCTGTTTGCTCATGTGCTGGTGTGTTCCTGCGTGTGCAACGCATATGTACGTTCTCAGCTCCTACCAGCGACTTTTTAAGGTTTACTGAGGGAATGAAGACTCATTTCCTTACATGGGGCATTGAATGTCCAAGGCACGTGTCTGTGCTGGTAAGGAATGTCTTGGGAACAGCTGGCACGAGAAGAATTAGAAGGTCGCTTAGAAGAGAAATGGGGGAAGTCACTTCAAAATAAGCAAAACTCTTCTAAAGATCATTGGCTGTCATTTTTTCCTGGTTTATTGATTAGAATTAGTTACTTAAGAGTATATTTATTGTTAATCTACTCAAAAAAACACATTTTTTTTTCCGATTGAGGTCATTATTTATGAGCATAAGGCTTTAGATCTTTTGTTAATAAAGCTACTCATATGTGGGAAACAGTTGGAGAACTGAACTTAGCTGCAAGGCTGAGTGCAGTTTAAACTTCTTGCTGTTAGCAGAATTGAGGAGAAGCACATAGCCTCCAAAGAAAGACCTTGTAACTCCTCTGAAAGTTTTTAAAATAGAGCTGTGTAGAGGATCTCTTCTTGTAGAGGAGTGGTGGCTTGGTTTTTTTGTTGTTGTTGTTTTGTTTGGTTTTTTTTGGAGGGGGTTTTTTGTTTTGGGTTTTTTTTGTTTTAGTTTTTATTTTTTCCTTAATGCTCTGACTTGTCTTAGTTTAGACCATCTCAAAGTGTTCTATTACGTGCAACACAGAAGAAATTCTGAATCTCTGCATTTGCTGAGCTGCAAGAGTATTACTGGCAATGGCCCCTCTGCCTTTCAATTAGCAAGAACTTCACTTTTGAAGTTAGAAAGAAAAAATAAATCAAGTCTGGAGCATAACCAAATACTTCAAGAGAAAAAACCTATGAACCCCCATAGCAGGAGAAGAAAACTTGAAAATATTAGTTGTTTTCGTGGAAATCAGTATTATACCATAAATTCTGCTAGGCTGAAATTTTTTAATACTGTTTATAATACTATGGCACATACTTCAGTTCAGTGACTGTTTTTTTTCACTTCCATAGAAAGCTGCTAGTTTGACTAGAATTGAATCAGTTAGACTAGATATCTAACTAAAAAAGCCAGAAACCTTATCAAGATCCTGTCAGCTCACTTGATTTTATTTTTCTCTGGACCATTCCTGTGGAACAGGTGAATCAGAGTACTGGTTCAGGTTACATCAGTTTTGATGTCAGATATGAAAACAAGCAGTAATGTTATTAATGACTGTGTTCTTGCATATTTTGAAATTAATTGTGTGGTTTTGTTTGTTTAAAACTGTTAAGCTGTTCATCTTTACTGATTCTTCTGCATCAGAAACAAGCTATTGCTGCTCTTGTTAGGACTTAAATGGCCAGAAATGTTCTTAATAGCTTCTGAATTTTGTACTTACAGGGGAAGCTTGCATGTTGCTAGCAATGTGTTTTTGAAATGGATCGAGAAATTCCACAAAGGTTTTCCTTTCTGCTTCTTTCTGGAAACTGAGCCTTTAAAAATGGGAGAATTAAAGAGCTTACAGCAATGTAAGCAGTCTGTACACTTTCTGACCATATTCTGATGGTCTTCTTGGCTTCTACAGTTGGAACAGTTTTGGAACTAACTTTTCTCTTTATGTTAGCCAAGAAAATTCATCTGTTGAAATCTGTCTCTTATGGAAATAGTCCTTAAGGATGCAAGTTGTTGCTGTTTTGTTTCCCAGCTTTCTGGTGACTTTGACAGGCCTATCTTAAAATGAAAACAGGATGTTTTTTATTTTTTTTTTGTCTTCTCACTATTTTTATATATGTATTAGACAATCCAGAGGAATGCTTCTCTGTCTTTGGGATGTACTATTTAGTTTAGGCCGCAATGCTTACGTTAGTAAATAGCAAGAGGAGAGCTGCTGCATCTTCTGCAAAATCTAGAAATGCGGCATCTCATTTCACCACTCTGGGAGTAATAAGAAGGTGCAATGCTACCCTGCCCAGTCTGAATCTTTTTGTGTATGCCAGCTCAATTCAAGCAAATTATTCCTTGGGGTAGACTTAGTTGTTAAAAACAGTTCTTCATTGCTGTAGGAACTATAATTTATGTCGTCTTTGGACATGTTTTGTCCAGTTTTCTTCCGTGTCATCACTGCATCAGAATTCTTCCTGTGTCACTTGCTGTTGTTAGACATCAAGGATGCTTTGGGATCCATGATGATAACATAACCTTAGCTTCTTACTAAGCATTTTTTGAAGCCCCAAAAAAGTCTGGTTTTGTTGATCGTTATCTTTATCTGAAATACAGGCATTTAACTTACGTAGTTTATGATTCTTGCTTCAGTGAAATCCTGAGACATATATAGCATAGAAATGTCTAAATACACCTGTGGATTTTGGTCATTGTTCTCAGAGTTGCAACTCAGTTCAGTTACGTTGTTTAGAAACAGATACCTATTTCTGCTCCTGAAAACAGGTCTGTAATAAACCAGACTTGCTTGAATGGGAAACTTGTTCTATGTGGGATCCCTTTCTTCTTCACATTGGAGTACTGAAACAAAATCTGCCTTGGTACCGTCTAGATGGACCAGATCCTCTTAAATGCTGCTGCATTTAAGCAGCACCTTTGTTTCATATGCACTTCCATGTCAGACTCTATTGTGTCAGAGTGCCCCTCTGCTGCCATCTATCACATGGCAACAACGTGTAATGCAATATTGGTGGGAAGGTTCAATCTCTACTGCTGTATCACCAACATAAAATTGGAGTCATTGCTTCTGAAGCAGCCCTTAAAGATAGATATGGCCATCTACATTCCTGATCTAGAGAAAGCTGTTACTGTACCCACATTTTATATATGAACATGTTACCTATTTGGTCACATATCAATTTGAGAGCAGGTTAACACCTCAGTTTTGAAAGGAGAGATTAGTTTAGCATTAGCTTGTCTCAAAATCTTTTGCTAAGCCTTTATTTAAATGGAAGAAAATTCTGAAAATCAACTTTTAGAGGTACTGTCCTGTCTCAGATACTTCCTCGCTTCTCCTGTTTTTCCATTGCCCTTTACTAATTAATGGTTCATCTTTTATCTTCTGAAATCCCTGTACAACCATCAAAAGCTGAATTATTGCCAGAAATGGGCAGAAGGACAAGATGAGTAATGAGGGACCAATCTCTTGTTTATAAATTGATCTTTCATCAGCAGTTTAGGAGAGCAGACTGAGAAAATAAGTAGAGCATGTTTTGAAAGTGTAGCTAAGCATGAATGTCCTTCTTAAGTATTAGCCTTACAGGCGGTACTCGATGACTTTTTTGTCCTCTTAAAAGAAGAGAAGGAGGGGAGGGGAAGTACAAAAATTGAGGCACTACTAGAAGATACTGTGAAGAAAATTAGGCAATTGGTGAAATGTGCCAAAGAGAAGGAAGCAAATATACCAAATAGTATTTTAGAGCAAGAGTTTTATGTTTTGGTAGAACGGTGTGGTTTTTTTTTTTTTTAATTTAAAACAAAGCGAAACAGGAGGAGGGAGTGGATTAGACTCATCATGAAGATGTTTTGTCTTTTTTTTTTTTAATGTTATAATTATCACCACAGACTATTAGGACTCTCAGAGCTTGACATTCACCACGGCGCTCTTACTTCAGACCTTGGTTGCACTCCCTTTTCATCTCCTGTGAGACATAGGGTCCTCTCGTTTCTCCATACTTTCTTTCTCTTGCTTATATCTGCTATAACAGCTTTTCCTGCCAGGCCTATAGATTCTGTTTCTTCCCCCTCCACGTACAGGCTGCTGATCATTTTCTTGATTCCCTTCTTTACGGCATAAAACATTCCTTGGAATTAATGCTGCCACTCTAAGATTGTGTCTGTAGGGATGTTTCCAGTTTGTTTCCAGTATTCAAAATGAAATTCTTGAGAAAAATGAAAACAATTGTTCTTGAAAAATGATGGAAGGACACCAAGATAGAGAGCCGTTGTTTGGTTGTGAAAGTGTTGGCACACTTCTGTTGGGTCTCTTCTGTCTGTTTCACTCCTTTACTGTTAGATCTCTGAGGAGTTCTGTCAAGAAAGGGACATAAACTAACTTAAAATTTATGTGGAACCCAGCAGGAGGAAGTGATGTGTGCATTTCTTTTAATTCCACTGTAGTCCTTTCGTTAAGCATCTTTGCACATCCTGTAGAATGCAGTTTCTGTGGGTGGCAGGGAAATTTTTTGGCTAAAGCATAGGATTAAGGAGATTACTATGTTAGTTTGAACTTCTGTTCAAGATTCTGGTAACTTCTTAAGAACCTCGGACAGCAATTTTATTCTGTGCTGTGTTCCTTCATCTCTGAAATGTGACTACCAGTCTGTTCAGTAGCGTGCTGAGCCTAAAACTGCAGTTTCATGGGATGATTGCACCTGAAAGAAATGTGTAGAATTACAGCTTATTCAGTAGTTCTGAAGTGAGCACAGGATTGTTTTATTTCTTGTGCTCCCCGTTTGTTAGTGAGGCCTGATTTCTGCTCTCAGAGTAAGTAGATACTCTCACCAGTCTTCATTTTCCCACAGCAGTTTGCTGTGTTGGTCTGTATACCAGCTTTTAGCATCCTTTAGTATGAGTTTAATTTTAAGGCACTTTACTATACATAGTCTTTAAAGGTTAATGGGTGTGTCAAACAGTTTTTTGCTACTAAACCAGCTTTATAACAGGATAGAAAGTAGTTTGCAGTCTGATGCATTTATTGCAATTGTTGCTTCTCAGGAGGATATGTGCAATAGGGAGTTGAAAGTGAAATTTAATTGACATATTTTACTTTGAAATGCATGATGAAGTAGTCTCTGCTTGATCTTACTGCCTCTGTCCTGGGAAGAATGGGTATAGCTTGCTTTCAGGAAATTCTTTTTCAGTAAAGTATGTTGGGTCTGTATTCAATGTTCTTTCACTATGTTTCTTTTATGCTTTAATTTTAACAGTTTGCATTTTTAACATCTTTTATATTCTTCCTAATGTTCAGCTAGTCTGGAGAAAATCTCTGACCACTTCATAACAGAAATCACTTTTTAAACCAAGCTCTTGTCCTCCCTCTACAGGAGAATTTGCAGCGTTCAAGTAGCCACAGCACCATGGCAGCACCCACTCTGTTATTTAAGTCTTGTGTTCCTACCGTTTCTTAACATCAAAACTCTATTCTGCTCCGACAAACCTAAAGTAATTTAGAAAAGATATCCATAAGCTTAAAAGTGGAGCGGAATGGAACTGCCAGTCCAACACAATGGGGAAAAGTACCTTTTTAGGAACCGGAATGCTCCGCTGCCAGTGTTCCTCCTTCAACACAAAACACCACGTGCATTCGGATACCCGCAGTGGCTGCCTGAGCCGTTGGCATCATTCCCAGGAGAGAGGAGAGGGCGCTCGTGGTTTGACTTTGGTGCTCAGGCATGAGGGGATGGAGCTGCTGCTGCAAATTAGGAGACTTGCTTTGGATGGTCTGCCGGTCGGCTTTCTCCCTCTAATAACGTATCATCAGAGGCTGAATATCTGATGAGTGCTAATTAAAAGAATCATCCTTTGTTCTGATCTCTTTTCCTGGTGTACTCACTGGTTTGTGGACAATGCAGTATCCCCTTTTCACTGTATTAGAATGTCAAACGCCTAATTTTATCTAAATTTTTGGGTTCTATTCCAGTAAAATTGAAAAGTAAGGGGTAGTGGGAGCTGGAGATGGTGTTACTTTGGAGGCGAAGAGATTCATCTGAAGGAAAAGGGGATGCTGCTGCACTTTTTTTCAGATTTACTTTATCACTTCCTCAAAAAACAAATGACAACCACCAACCTTAACCTTTTCCTTTTCCAGTATGTTCTTGGTGTGTGCATATATAACATCTTTTACAAGGGTTACGTAGATCCTTCTTTTGTTGGTCCAGCAACAAACTGAAGTTAAAAAAAAAAAAAAAAAAAGTAGCGAGATTGTCCTTTTTTTTTTCTTTGTATCATATGATACAGTATATTTATCAAAGATGCTACCGCAGCATCTGAAGTCTGTAAATTCCTGATACAGGCTGTGAATGGTGTATGTACCTACTTTAAAAGTTTTATTTTAAATGAGGGTGCAGGTTAATGCCAGGTACCTTACCAATATGTAATGTTTTCATAATTGAGGAAAAAAGTTCTCAGGTTGAATTGAATACAAATACAGAACCCCCTAGAATTAGACATTCCATAAATTGTTTTGGTACTTTCAGGAGCTGATTTTTTGTTGTTGTTGTTGGTTTTTGTTTACTTTTTTTTTAAAAAAAAAAAAAAGGATTTTTATCCTGTTAACTAAATGTCCTCTGATAAGTGTGTGTGTAAATGTGGAGCATCTTGTCCTCATGGCAAGTTGTGCGATCAAAACAAAACGGTACTTGCTGGATCCACGCCGATTCCTTCTCCTCACATTGCTTCCTTCCCTGTGATCTCCTTCCCTTCCGTTTGTCTTTCCCTTTTGTACTCTTTGCAAACTAGGATGACGGTGGCGGTATCTACTTAGGAGTGCTCTGTTTTCCTGTCCTCCAGTCCTAGTTTTCAAACGGTTGGTAGCTTTCTTATAAGTTACCCAGTCAGGGAAAATAACTCATCCAATTCTGCACATTGTTTACCTCTAGTAGAATATCTTGTGATGTGATCTGTTTGCGGAGTTCTCTGGTATGTGGTATTACATGTAAATTATTTGTACAAAGGCAAGTCAGACCACATTAGAAAGAAATTCAAGCTCAGAAGTTTTCAGGACTTGATTCCTGTCTGCCCTGTACCACCCCACCTGAGGCAGGAGAACTGACCCACCTCTAGCTGGGAGGTTCCTGGGGTGAGGAGGATGTTAGTCAAAATCACGGCAAATAAATGAAGGAGTTAAATGTGTGTAACGTGGTGTCCGTACTAAACTGTGTAAAGGGTGAGGACGCTGTCCTTCCCTTGCAAGGAGTTGGACTGTTCCTGTCTGCACAACGCTGCTTCCAGGCTATGGGAGAAACACACATCGGTAGTGGAATGTGTTTCTAAAGCCTTGGAGTTCTGCAGTGTTGCTGGTAGTCTGTTCTTTTTGTCAGAAAATATTTACTGGGGTTATAGGGACCCGATTAATCTGAAGTGGGAATTATAACTGAAATACTGTGTATTCATATTAATTCCACAATCATTAGCAAGACAGCAATAGTAAATGACTTAATAGTCACTACAAGAATGAAGCGATTCATGTTGATACATGAATAGAATTGACTTTGTGTACAGGATGCATTTAAAAAAAAAAAAAAAAAAAGCACAATTTTTTTCTTGTCTGCTGTGGGTCTTCAGATGCTGTAAGGCTTTTCTCCTTATTGAGATTGGCAGGAACTTCCATAGTAGCAATAGCCACTTCCCAGTGCGGAGGAGCTGCTGAGGTGAGCGATGGTGTGGAGCCCAGGTGGAAGCGATGCAGGGCCGTGTGCTCAGCAGGCCGGGAGCGTGCCCAGGTGTGAGCTCCAGGAGGGCAAAGCCACCCCGTGCGTTGTGTCAGCCCTTGGGTAGGCAGTGCCTGGTTTGTAAGCGTAGGGCATACTGGAAATTGATATTCTCTTGAAAGAAACGATTATCTGAGCGACTGTGTACAGGTAGTTCAAGAGTCATTTGTTTCATAGAGCTTGTTAAAAGCCCTAGTTTCCTTCCATGAGGTCGTGAGAGCAGAAAACTGCTAAAATATAACTGTTAGGAATTTCTTTGCTTAAAATGAACTTATTTTTGTGGAGATTCATTACCCGTTAGTCTACAGTATGCTTCTTGAGCCCATAGGAAAAGCACAAGGAAAATTGCTCTCCTTGTCCATGCAAAGCACTTTATAAGTAACAGATGGTCTTTGTCTTGTTGGTTGTTTTTCTTATTTAGGGTTTCTTTGTTTTGTTTCTCTGTTTTGTTTGTTTTTATTTTTCCCTGAGGAATGTGCAAGTTGTTTGGCTGCTGTGTAGAGAAGTCATTTCAGGATGCGTTTCTCCTGGTTTTCATATTTGTTTCCCTGTAATTTTGTGTTTTCTCTTTAAGAGGTCCCACGTAACACTCATGGAAACCTTTGGAAGAAATTTGGTTTGTAAATAATTGTAATTTTTTTTTTAAATCTTTCAAGAATTGTAATGGATGTCTCACATGCCATCAGAATCAGTCTTAAAGTTGCCCTGAAGATGTTTAGTGAATGGAGAGATGAGTAGGCAAGAACTGGGGATCCTGTATAGCAGTAGAATGCAGGAAATAAATTGAAATGACAAATAGATTCACGTCAATTGCACCAAATTTCTTATGCTTTTTTATGGCATCCCAAACACAAACACATGCCATAGTGTGGGAAATGATAGCATGTATTTTGTGTGCATATGTTGGGACAAACATCTAGACAGTCACGTTGCTTTCAGCACTGCAGTATCTAATAAGTTTTCAAAACTACCAGTATCCAGTCCCAGCTACTCACAAGGTCTTTATTCACCACACACCTTCCCCTTTCCAAACAGTTTGAAGAGACTTGTTACATCTCCCTCTTCAGCAAGTGACTGTTTTCTATGGTGTATTGGCTGCAATTGGAACACTGGCAAGGTGTAAGCCAAAAAGTATCAGCATAAAGGCCTCGTTATTTTGAAAGTAATTTCTGCATGAATTAATCCTGTATGTTTTTTTAATTATTCCTTAAATTCATGCAGACCATTAAATGAATCCCATTCTATTTTTCATGCATACCTAAAATAGTTTTTTCTTGTACTGGAATGCTTTTGTAGCTGATGGTGATGCAGAACATTTGAGGTCTCACAGAGCCATCATGTTGTGGCCTCTTAGAATTGCCTGGATTAGTATGTGCTCATTGGAGGCAGAATTTGGCCTTTATGACATAATGAAATGCTGGCTGTCAATAAATACCAGAAATTCCACGAACAAGGGAAAGGGAAGAAACACCAGAGGTTGTTCATAAATAGGGTTGTTTCTGTGTGCGCCTCCAGTGTTTTGCAGAGTATTTGGAGCAGCCAGATCCTCAGAAACCCCACAATCAGCTGTATGTTAAGGTTTTGATAACTGAAGGGGCTAGATTTAGGGAAGAAGCGTGTAGATTTCACACCTTTACCAGCTGTAAATGTAATTCCTTTCTTGACTGTGAGTACAACATGCGTAGCACAAACTATCCATAGTACTGTAGACAACGTGTCTTTGTGTCCGTTGAAAAACGTTTCACCAGTAGCACAATATGGCAGGCAAAGCATCTAGGTACAATCAAGTTCACTGAAAAATCAGTTGCATGAATGGGCTGCTGTGGCATCACTTTGAAGGTGCTGGGTTTTCTGTTCTTCGTTTTACGTAGAAGTTCATGAAACAAACTCTTGTTTACTGCAGCCATGTTAATGTGTGCTTGCACTCTACATTTGCTTTGGCAGATACGTCTCTTACCTAGAAAATGAAGTCATTGAAAGAGCAGAGCAATGATGCTAACATAAAAGCTACTAAGTCAGCACGAAGACAGCATTAAGTAATTATGAAATTGTGGAGGATACTTATTAAAAACTGCAGAATATAGAGGATACCAAGGGCAAATTCTGTATGAAACTGGCATGTACCTTTTCTTCAGAAAATAGAGCTACCGAGACCTTCTGTTAAATGGTTTACGTAAAGATCCCCCAGAAGAGTCTTTGCAGTTTGCCAAATGATCATGTGCCTTCGCAACCTAAAAAAGTACAACAGAATGTAAACCAGGTGCTTTGTAAGTGGGGCAGTGGCTTTGGTTTACTTCTGATGCAGTAGTTTTGTATATAGCTGTTAATATAGATAGGCGGTTTGAAGTTGGTGAACTTCTATAAAGGAGCAAGGAGAGCAGGGAACATTCCCAAAAATGCCTGCCATCATTTCGGAGCTAGGAGCTGAAGTATATTAACTTGGTTACAGCTATTTGAAACCTGCTCTACTGAAACTGAAATGAGGTTAATTTAAATTAAAAAATAAGCCCTCCTTTCCCTCCTGAGGCACAAGGATCCTGTTAAAGAGAAGTAATATAAAGATTTGGAGAGGGCTGAAGTTATTATATGGCCATAGTATCTTAGAATGAGACAATAGGTGAAAATGAGAACTAAATTAGGAGTAATTGATGGCTAGTACTCATGTAATGAAATACAGTGAATTCCCTTGCCCTGAAAGTGCAATTAATTTTGTTTTATGGAATAGCAGCAGGCTTCCTTAGCTCTTCCTCAAGCCTCTTGCAGTTTCACAACGCCAAGTGTCATTGTGCATTGATGCTGGGAGAGGATAGGTACCTTGTCTGCTGAGGGACGGCCGGTGTGTCTGCGTCTGAGCTGTTCAGATTGCGGCCTGCTGCTCACCGAGGCTTCTGGCAGTACCTACATACTGGTGTCCTGTTTGACCTGTTTGTCCATGAGGATGAAAGAATGGATTTTGCTGTTAGTGCTTTTTCTTTTGCAGATCTTTTCCTTTTGTTTTTTTTGGTGTGAGACTTTGGGCCTAACTGTAAGTGGCAGAGTTATGTCTGAATGCACAGCCCGTACAAATCCCAGGCTGATTTTAACTTGTTCTTTGTTCCCTTTAGAAATAAGCATAATTTTAAAAAACGTTTTACTAACACTGCAGAAACTGTCTGAAATTCTTTTACTGACCCCACGTTCTGCACTAAAAGTATACATACAGAGACAGTGTTTTGTCCTTTTTAATACAAAATCACAAGGAAGTTACTTCCCTATTTTTTCCACCAGAAGGGAAATGATGGGAGTGTTCAGAACTTCTGAACTGCCTAGGTGTTTGCTTTAGAGAGCAGCAGTGTGCTCAGCTCCTCCAGTCCCTTTAAGAGCCAGCCGAGGCCTGTCCAGTCCTTTTGTCCAGCTTATGGCATTTGCAGCAGCTGTACTTCAGAATAAGCCTTGTGTGACATCGCCTTTGCAGTATCACGGAAAAGCAAAGGATCGCGTTCTTTTTCGTTTGGGTTTGGAAAATGGTTAACTTTTGTTTTGCTGAATGTCATTCTGTGTTGCATTTGTGTAATCACCGTAGTTGAAAAGAAAATCTGTTTGAGCTTAACGGAACAGAAGAAACGAAGCCCACTGTCTGGGCACAAATGTTGGGTATGGGGTGCAAAATGGACCAAACTGGGGGGTGTTGGGTTATTTTGGGATGGTGGGGGATTGTGAGGGCATAATTTAAATTAAATTAACTCTGTCTAAAATAAAATGTAAGTGCAATAAATGTGCTTTTTTATTCAAAGCTGTGAACCTTTAGGGATAAAAAAAAAAAAAAAAAGAAAAAAGAAAACAAAAATGCACATCATTCCTTTGTGAGCCTTGTGTCCTACTTGTCTCCTCTTCCTTCCCCACTCCACCCTTCTCAACTGACAGATACCCAGCAGCAGCCAACTCGCATGCGTTGGCAACCCAAATCACACTGCTGTGTTTCTTCCCATCTCAGCTGCTGGGACTGGGGAAAAGTCCTGCTCCCTGCTGCTTGCCACCCTTGAGACTCCTCTGGGAGCCCGTGCTGCTAGAGCAGGTCTGCAAGTGTTCAGGTAAGGGAGCCGGCCCGTCTGCTCCGCAGTCCCCCCAGCTCCTTTGGGGTTCCCCTGCCAGCCCTTTGCCCATGACTGCCCACCCTGCCACAGCTCTCCTGGCGGCCTCTCAGGGCTGGACAGATGACACTTTAGCACCTGCAAAAAGTCATCAGCTGCCTCATTGGATCCATTTCCCTCTGTCAAAACACACGTGCAGACTGGCCGCTGTTGCCTTCCATGACTCTGCCTTGTTTTGAAGGAGCAGGTATACCTGCCTGTAACCAGTCGCGCACTGGTTGCCCTGTCTCTTTCTTACTTGAGCGTGTGCTGCTCTTCCTAGGTTAGGAAAGGGGCAGCAGTCTCGCTTGGGGTTCTGCAGGAGGCTTACTGCATACTTTTGTTAAACGGGGATGGAAGGTGCTGCACTCGGTCGTTGGACCCTGTGGGGAAGTAAGAAAGGACTGGCACGTTTAAAGTTTATAGATACAGAGATCTATATCCTTTAAACTTGATTATTTTTATACACAGTCAAGACATTGGCATTACCTCATAATACAGAGGCTTGTTTATGGGAGGCAAACTAGTAAGGAGAGGAAAGGGAAATTCATATACAGATTTGATTTCTTGGTTTCTTAGTGCAATGAAACGTACGTCCCACCCATTTGAACTGTGCTAACACAACATTCCTCTCTGCTGTGTTTTGTTGACCACCAGAGGTTTGTGAGGGGCTTACGACGACAAAATAAAAGGTCCAGTCCAGTTACTTAAAAAAAAGCAATTGTGTCAGTAGATTTCCATGGCTGCTTTTCAAAAATCTTACAATGGAGTAATTGTTTGGAAACTTGTATTTATTTTCTAATTCATAACAAAATGTTTATTTTCAGTTTTCTGTTACGTAGAAGGTCATGGCAACCCCCCTTCTTTCCCTCTCGAGTCTCCCCTGTAATTGCCAATACAACTTATTTTTCTTGTTTGTTCCCTTCCCCTTTACTTTTGTTGTCCCTTCATTTGTATTTTGGAGTTTTTTCTCATGTAAATTTGTACAATGGGAAATATTGTCCAGTTTGGTTAGAGAGCATGGAGACTTAAAACATATTAAAATTTGATAGCTGAATTCAGATTAAAGAAAACTATTTCTGTGTAAAGTTATTTAAAGAACTCTGTATTATATAAAAGGCAAAAAGTTCTATGTACTTGATGTGAATATGAGAATACTGCTATAATAAAGATTGACTGCATGGAAAAGTCTGAAGGAGATTGTTTATCGGATCATTCCCAAGTCACTCTCTTCACGGCGTTCCACAAGTAATTTAATAGAAGTTTATTTCTGTATGGTTAGTTTGGAACATAAGACTGGACCTAGAGAGTAACCCACCTCCATCTGTCTTCCTTATGCAGGAGGGCCACTGAGATGATCAGAGGGCTGGAGCAGCTCTCCTATGAGGAAAGGTTGAGGGAACTGGGCTTGTTTAGCTTGGAGAAGAGAAGGCTCCAAGGAGACCTCATTGTGACTTTCCAGTACTCAAAGGGAGCTTATAAACAGGAGGGGCTGTTTACATGGGTTGATAGTGATAGGACAAGGGGGAATGATTTTAAACTGAGACAGGCGAGGTTTAGGTCAGGTATTAGAAGGAAGTTTTTCACGTAGAGAGTGGTGATGCACTGGAACAGGTTGCCCAAGGAGGCTGTGGATGCCCCATCCCTGGAGGCATTCAAAGCCAGGCTGGATGTGGCTCTGGGCAGCCTGGTCTGCTGGTTGGTGACCCTGCACAGAGCAGGGAGTTGAAACTCGATGATCCTTGTGGTCCTTTTCAATCCAGGCCATTCTATGGTTCTATGATTCCTCGAATGCTGTGTTCAGCACACTTACTTCCCAGCATTAGTGATGGATTTCTGCTACCTGAAGGAGATTCCCTCTCAACCTAAGGAGATCTGGGCACACCTTCCCCTCTCCCTCAGGCAGCTGCACCTGCTCCTGCAGCAACTGCTGCTCTAAGCCTCAAGGCCGTTTTTTATGACAAAATTTCAGTAAGAAATCTTTTAGAACTGTAGAAAAACTGATTTAAAGAGTCAAATTTTGCTGCCCCTCCTAGTGGCTGGCAGCCACTCAGCGGTTAAGTCCTTCCCTACCACCCATTCATGTGCTCTGTAAGTCACTGCCCGAACAAGGATGTATCACCTCAGTGAGAGGGGCGCACTTTAAACGCTTCACAAGGATTAAATAGGCTCATTTGGACTCAAACACCCCAATTCTAGAACTCTCCAAGAGAAGGAATGTGACATTTACGGCACTCAACAACACCACAGCTCAGCATTTGTCAACAGCTCACTTTATTGAGACCGGGACAGCAGAGCAAAGCATCAATTCCAGTGCTTCTTCAGTTCCACAGACCTGCAAGCAACCGAATTGACTCCCAAGAAAGTTCCGGCCAGTCCCTCCCTCAGCTGAGGGCAGGGCAGACCCCAACACCGCCCTGCCGCCTTCAGCTGCAGCCGCTCAACACGGCACCCCGGGAGAGACGGCGAGAGCGCAAAACCCGCCCCTACCTTCACCTCTGCGGCTGCGGTGCCTACTCGGCGTCGTCGGGCGGGATGCCGAGCTCCTCGTTCGTCCAGGCCGAGGAGTCGGGGTACGGGAAATGGCCCTGCGCCACCACACGCCCTCAGATCCCGCCCCGGGCACGGCGCCACGGCCCCACCGCCCCCCGCCGCTACGCCGGGCCTCACCAGCACGCTGTCCGAGCTGTGCCAGAAGTGCCACAGGATCCAGAACCACATGAAGCCGCTCAGCAGCTCGCTCCGCACCACCTGCAACCGCGTCAGCTCCGGGAACTGCCGGTATCGCGGCTCGATGTGCACGTCGCCGCCCGCACTGCAACAAACGCGCAGCCGCCGCCTCACTCCCGGCTCAGCCGTCCTCGCCCCGGCCCCGCCGCCCCCGTTCTCCCCGTTCCGCCCCACTCACTGCCGCCTCCCGGCCGCGCCGCCGCCGGCCCGCAGCAGCCGTCCCGCCGAACGCCCCAGCGACGCCAGCATGGCGGCTCCCCAATGTCACAAGCCGACGGCCCGGCAACCTCCCTGATCGGTCCGCTCCGCCTTTACCAACAACGGCCTCTCCGATTGGCCTGCTTCTCCTTACCGAGCGACGGCCTCCCCGAATGCTCCGTTGCGCCCCACCACGCGACGGCCGTCCCGATCCGTCCGATCCGCCTCGTGCCCAGTGGTGGCGTCTCGCTCACGGGTGCGGCAGTCGGCTGTGCAGAGCTGGCATCTCCCACAGGGGATACGTGGGAAGGAGCGAAGGGACCTTCCGGGCTCTGCAGCGAGCCTTTCACCCGAGGAGGAGCGGTTTGAGAAGGGAGGTGAAGAAAAAGCTCGCTCCTTTCCCCCTCCAGGCGACGCAGTTGGTGCAGCCCACGGCGTCTGGTCGCGCAGCAACGGGGAGCGGACGCTCCGGTGCGGGTCTGCCCGGGTGCGGGCCGGCCGCTGTCCCGGCGGCCCTCAGCTGCATCTTGCGGGGCTTCCCGCCTGCTAGGCGGCCTGGGGCGCTCCTGGCACGGCGCAGCGAGGTGTGCGGACAGAGGCAGCAGCGCTGTGCAGTGCGGAGGTGAGCGGCAGGGCTTCTGCTGTGCTGCTGAGTCCCGCCTCGGCTGCAGGGAGTTCCTTGCTGTGACCTGGCCAAGTACGGAAATGCCCTGTCAAGGAATTCACGTCTCGCCCAGGTGAGCACTTTCACGTGAAGTTGTAAAAGCAACTCTACAGAGATTTCTGAGTTTCCTGGTGAAGTGCCATCACGAGTCCTTGTGGAAGGAAGAGAACCCTCAGCCCATCAGCTGATCCCAGACCTATGCAACCGTGCCCTCCCTCTCTTAAGCCGTTTCTGTACTACTATTCCTTTATTTTTCACGTGGAGTTTAAATGACTCCAGTTATACGTGCCTTTGTTTATGAATGCTGTAAAATTCTCTTGCCTCGCTTTTAAAGTTACAGAGAAATTCGGAGCATGAGCTCAGTGAGAGGTGGTTGCACCTTGGAGGCAGGTTGCTTTTAGGGTGGAGGCATGGTTTGGTTTCATAATGAGGGTACAATGAACAAAGTTCACCCAGAGGATGGTGTTTTGTCAAAGAATGGCACGCTGCTGGCTCAGGGTGGCAAAAGTGAGGCTTATTAGTTCCATATTAACATCAAGTTCCCATCCTGATCATGGTATCATAGAGCCTGGCCTCAGTGTCTTCACTCCACCTTCCTTGCTGTTTCTGTGAGTCAGCATATCCAGCTCCACAGTGTTGCCAACTCCTAATGTTGCCTAAGGAACTTCTGCAGAATGGATTCCTTGTATACCTACATTACCCTGAGCAGATATGGCTTATCTGCAGTGTTTAGAGCCACAGCCCACCAGTCTGTGTAGCTATTCACTGATGTACTTGCAGAACAGGAGGAAATCAACTTCTTGTGGACAACAGGTGTGTCCAGTATCCACAGAGTGCTCACTGGGAGACTCTGCCTGTGAAGGAGGCAAGCAACAAGTCATGGAGGAAGTTGCCAGACAAAGTGGGGGGTCCTCTCAAGCGATCAAAGCCCCCCCTGCTGCTCCTGCAAAGGTACAGTGCATACTGGTTATCCCTCCTGAACCTTTATTGGATGGCATTTCATCCATCAGAGCTGGAGGAGAGCTCCAGTGGCCTTATTTTGCCTGGTAATTTATAAACTAAGTAAATCTGGCATCTCTGTGGTGGCCTAAGGCAACATGTTGGCATAGCCAACCTTCTAATTGTACACTACTTGTACCTGAAGTCTTTGTCTGAGAGGAAAGGGAACATTCCCCATAGCTTCTAAGCAAAAGGCATTGTCACAGACACTTGGGGTCAAATCCAGGTTTAATTTGGCCTAGCAATACTTGCTTCTGCAGGGCCATCACGTGGCTCCAGGGAACTCTGCCAACCAGCACATGCAAGGAGTTGTCACTGGCAGCTGGAGGTGCCAGAGGAAAGCACAGGTGCCAGGCCTTGGTTGTATGCTTTCTTTTCTGGGTGACTTGACAGCTTTGCCTACCTCTCATTCATAGACTTTGATGTGGTTTTACCTATAGGCAGAGTGGCAAAATACCATCTTTTAATTAAATATATAGATAATATATGGATAATATTTTTCTAAATGAGCTCTAAATTTCTAACATCCCAAGCTGCTGCATCTAACAGTCCTCCACTGACGTAACATGAGTTTACATGTCCATCCTCACAAAGATTTAAGGTACATGTAGTTACTGGGATTTTAACTTCCCTGCTCCTCAGTTTTGTTACAGACAATTTAATTTCAGCAACGCTTCACAGGGAATAGTGGCAAACTACTGAACTGCTGTTTTTATTGAACATTTGATTAATGCAATATAAGTTTGTTACATTTTGTTTCATTTCTTTTTCACAAAAACTGAATGCTGTAATACGGAGCTCGTAGTTTGGTTGTCCTCACAACTTCCCTACTTCCTTCTATTTTGTCTTTCACTCCTCTCGTTGTCCCTGGCACTTTGTTACCTTTGTCATCATTCTCAAACATTTCACATGCCATCCTCCTCCCCAAGCCACATAGCTCCGCTACTTAAGATCAAGACTGTTTGTGATGAGAGTACAGCTAAACAGCATTGTGTAGCAAAAGAAATGATGTGATATTTAAATCAGAGTGAAGTACCACACTGGAAAGCAATTTCCATTTTATAAATAACATTGCTGCTTAAAGATTTAAGTGTTCAAAAGCCTCGTGTTGCTCATATTGTGCTTCCGTCTTCTTCCCACCTCCAGATAATCTCCATGCACACCTCCTGTGTCCCGTGTTGTCACACAGCCAGTAAAGCTCTCTGTGGCTCTGTGCTGCCAGGATGTCCATTAACACAGTAAGTTCAAAAGCTGTCAATGAGTCACATGCAGAGAAGGAAAAAAGCTAGGAAACAAAGGCAGCTATGAGGGACGGGGGCTGGAGAGATCCCATGTGGGTTTGGTTTGTTTTCATTACAGCAAGCTGCAGAAGTACTGTTACTGGAGTCTCCTGGTATTTGCTTTCTACAGCCTTCCTGTTTGTGCATGGAACCCAGACTCCATTTGTACGTCCTTGATATCCTCAGCAAGATGGAACTTCATTCACTCATCCCCAGAGGCTTCCAGTTTTATAAGGGGGGCTCGTGTGCTGGCAAGGAGGAAAGCTGATGGTTATTACTACCTGGGCCACATCGCACGACAAGTGAAGGTAGTTATTTATTGTTCAGTGAGTCTTTTTTCTTGCCCTTGCCATGGCTTGCCAGTCCCACAGCCCTGGTGCAGAGTTGCTCTCCTGTGATACAGCACAGTTCTCTCTCCGTATCTTATTTTCATCTTTTTTTTTTTCCTTTTTTTCTGATGATGATGGGATATTTACTGGGAAGAGTTCTGCAAGCAGAAGCAGTCTGGAAATCCATCAATTTCCTTGGTTATGAAACAGTCAAACCAAACAAGTCCTTCATTTCCCAATTGTCTGCTAGTAATAGTAATTCAAAACACCCACCTCCAGAAGCTGCTTTCTCCTGACTGAACTGAGGGCTTTCATCGATCTCTTCCTTCTGTGTTTCTGTGACATGATTTAGGATACCAGATAGAAAATGTCCCCTGCAGTCTTTCTTTAAAAATCCAATTCGTTTTTCCAGTTCACAGTTTAGTTAAATACATTGTGATCCTAGTAGAGGGGTGGAATAGCTGTTGGCCATCAGCATGTAAATGCACCCAGATCTGCAGAGAAGGCTGAGATTTTGGCAGTAGAATCTGCCCCACACCCATTGCTGGAAGCTTAAGTGAAGGCATTCAAATTCATGGTAGCTGTGACACTTCCCTCATCTTTTATCCTTTTGCTTTGCTTGTCTCTAGCTGCATCATACCTAGTACTTCATTTTGGCTGCTCTTCTGATGGATGATTTTCCTGGTGAGCTTCTTTCTCAGAGTGCCAACTGTGTTCTTCTGAGCCAGGTTAACCTACTAAAATCTAAGTCCCAAAAGAAAGGAAGGGAAAGGCTGTTAAGCCCCTTAAGCCACAGTTTTTTAATTACTTTTAAAATCCCATATGGATACAGTATGGTGAAAAACCTGGTGGTAGAGGACAACTACATTCACAGATCACATTCTGCTTCCTGGGATTTCTGCCATTTTCCTTTTAGCACTTGTGTTTGGCCGTTAATTGGACCCAGACGTCTGTCTTGCAAACTGCATGTTTTACTCTTGTAGGGCTCCAGGGGATGTTTTTTAATTGAATTTGACAAAAGTTGCCCACTGAAAGGCAAGGTGCAGCTTCGTATGCAGGAAACACCTCTCTACGACATTCTGCACTACGAAGGTGCCTCGCAGCGGTGCCTTGCTCCAGGAGACAGAGTCTTGGCCCCATGGGAGGCTCACACTGAACGCTTTGGCCCGGGCACTGTGCTCAAGGTTATGGAGAACAAGGAGACACCTTTAGGTATGGGGGACTGCCTTCCTTTCTAGCTCTAGTCTTGCCACAGTTGATGGCCGCTATGTAGAAAAGATGGAACAGTCTCGACTGTGAAAAATTCTCCAACTGCTTCTTGGTTTCTCTTCCTGGTTGGTTTGTGGGTATTTTTTCTCAGTGGCAAACTTTTTCAGCTCCCAGCACCAACCTTTGCTTTCTTCTGTGAATGGAAACCTAAACTGAGGGTTTTTGCTGGGAGAGGGGGGACCTGCCAACACAAGGAGAAAAATATTCCTGGCCCTTATGAGTTTCACCTAATAAGCTATTAGTCTGGTTTCCAGCTTTTATGGAGTAAGCTCCTGGCTCACTGTGACTAGAGGGAGTTTTGCTGTTGTGTATCATAGGAAATTCAAAAGGTTGAATTCTAAACCTCTAAGTAAAAAACTCATAGAAGTTGTAACAAAATTGTGTGTAACACAAGCAGTCATTTTGATCATCTGGTCTCTGAGAGAGACGTCACGCAGGTTGATGTTTCTAATATGTTCTTTGTCTTTTCTTTCTTTTTCTTTTTTTAATGTGCTCAGCACACAATAGAAAAGGAGTGCTTGTAAATTTCTGGAATGGGCAAACTAAGGAGGTATCTTCTGACCAAGCTCTGTGGATTCCTCTGCCCTTAAGCGAGCGCATCATCCTAGAACTGCAGATGCCATTGGCAGCCAGGCAGATGGTGGTGGAGTCAAGCTTGGACTACCCATACATTGTGGCACCAGGTTACAGAGCTTCAGGCTGTTACAGACGGGGCCACGCAGGGCTGGACTGCTGGCCATGGCGGCTGTGTTCAGTTCAGCCATGCACTAAGTGCAGCTGTAGGTGTGCCTTAGTTCCCCACTGCTGCCTTGCAGCCTGCAAAAGCCCACAGCCTACAGAGCACGAAGTGCAGCAAGAAAATTTCGTCATCCCAGGAGCACCCTTGAGTAAAGAAGAGCTCAGCAAGAAAATAGAAGAGCAGCTGTCTGAAGTGAGGATTTCCCCTTCAGGAGGTGTTTCCAAAGAGGAAGAGGAAAATGAAGAGAAGAGCTTGATGACAGAAAATCTTCCAAAAGATGCTCAGTCTTGCTTGGAAGAGGACAGTGAGGTTTTAGGCCCTAAGAAGGTAAATGGTATTTCATACCATCTCTTAACACGTAGTCTGCTATCTGCATGATTTCTTTTTTGTTAGCTTACATTTTCTGTTTTTGGTATCAGAAAATTACTAATGGCTTTGGATGTGGCCCTTATGTATGCCTCCTAAAGAATGGAGACTGACTTTATTTGTAGTTGTATTCCTACTCCTTTGACCTGGGAAGGAGCTAAAAGCTGCTGTTCTTTGTCACTGGATGTGTGGTGTCTAGCCCAGTTCTTCCACATTCTGCCTTTGTGTGAAAAAGGCACAAAAAAATGTCAGATGAAAAACTTCATACCAGATAAGGATTATAGTAAGGATTCCTCCATACCAGGGCAGTCCTTGGCATAATTATATGAAAAGATTTCATCGCCCAGGGTGCAGGTATCACTTCTGTGAATCAGAGACCAAAAGTGAATTTTGTGATGTTAGTGGCTGATTTGGTGCCTGTGAACAGAGCACTGGGTGGGGATCAGGAAGGAGGAGGCTGATGTGCACCAACTGCTGCCAAGCTTTGCCCCATTGCTCTGTGAGAGCTGGAATGCAGCTGCCTTCCAGTCAGAGCTTCTCTGGCCTGATCTTTTTTGTGCTCCTCCAGACAATTCCAGGCCACTTTCTAGGTCGTTTGAAGATGTGGGGAAAACAGAAACATGATGAGAAATTTATCTATTTAAGGGTTCTTTGTTTCTTTAGTGAAGAACTCTACCCCACTTGTTTTAATTCTTCCCAAACTTCAGTTGCAACATAAGATCTGTCACTCTAAGTTCACAAAGCTATCTTATTCCTCATCAGGTCAGATTATGATTGCATTTCTTCGTATTTCTAGAGTCCTCAGAGGGAGATGGCTCATGCTACAATGGTTGATACTGCTGTCAACACAGACAGTTGCTTGATGGAGTCAGTCCACAAGGAAGAAGCAGGCAGCAGGCAGCAGGATGCTGGAACAGAGGCTCATTTTAAACATAAACATGGTAGTGAAATTGTAGCTATTTTATCCAGGCATAAGGCTTTCCACACAGAATCGTTGTGGAGGGCCACAGTGTTCTACTGCCGTAGTTCCCAGTGTGTCAAACAAAAATGTTAGTGCCACCCTAGATATAATGTAGTTTGGCTTGAGATGTGCTTTTTTTTTCTCAGGGTGAAACTATTTCCAGATGGAAGTTGGAGTGATTTGGGTTTGATTTTCATTTTTTTTTTTTGCCTTTAAAGCTATTACAGTAGCAGCTTTGGGGTTTTCTTAACTTTTATTGTAACACTTACTACAAATATTATTAATTCAAAAAAATTCCTCGCTTTAAAAAGTCATCTGTAGTGTTAGCTATGACTGGACGTAGCAAAATGATTTCACCAGAGTCATTCTACAGGAAGCACCCCTTTTCTTATTTGTGCTGAAAACTTTTGCTTTGCAATGTCACTGTTGTTCCCTTATCATCCAAAAGGTTTTGGATCGTGATTTCAATCGAGTTGGTACTGTTCTCATTTAAGCTACTTTTGGGATAAGTGCAAGCATTTCACTAAGGTTTCTGAAGGCTTAGAGCTTTTTCCAAGTACTACGGCTTTTGCAGTGCTCAGTTGCAGTGCTGGTGGAGGGAGAATGCAGTCAAACATAAGGGTGTATTTCCCCCCAGCTGATGTTCCTGCATTGTTCCATGCAGTAACTGCTCTCTCAATCTACACTGTCTTTATCAGGAAGATTCAAGCAAACTCTGCCCATGTTCTCAGTTACCCAAAAGCTAGGGAACTGTGCTAGCAGTGTTGTGCACATGCTGATTTCTCCTGTCTCTCAGTAGGATTCATAGCTGAGGCTTTGCACTATCAAGATATTTATCATTTTTGGCTATTTCAGAGCACTGGCAGAAGAATCTCGTGCCTGTCCACAAAGTAACACGTAAATAAACCCTTAAGCTGAGTAGCTGTAAGTGTAGTCAATTATCTTGTATTAAAGTGATCCTGTAAAAAACATGCTTGACTGCAATGGCAAGCTTGTTTTTTGGAGCACTGGGACCTGTTCTATGGAGACTAAGAAACATCTCATTTTGTCAGAGAAAAAAAAATACTTGTTATAAAAGTCTTGCTTGAACATATCTCGTGTGAAAAGACTTTTAAAATCTTCTTTCTTTTTATAAGCTGCCTACTTGCTGTGTCCCTGCTTAATTTATTTAAAAGGTCTTTTTGAGTTCAGAGTGGCAGATGCTCCAGTTCAACCTTCCCAAAGGAGCACTTCTCCCAAAGGAGCCAGTGCCTTGTGTCCTTTCCAGCGACAGAGCTTCTTTGACCAAGTGCATCAGTCACTAAAGAAAGACAGCCTGGCCATTGAATCAGCCCTGCATGTACAGAGACCACGCAGCACCTCCAGTTCACAAGCTGGGAGATTCACAAATCTAAGTCTTCTAAAAGACAGAAGCATTTCAGTAAGTATTTGATCCAGTAGCTTTTAGCTATTAGGACTGGGTGATTTGTTTATGTCAAGTGAGATTATACTCCCATTTGATCTCTTTCCCAAAGATTTTTGCTGCAACAAAAAACATGCACATGTAGAATAATGTTTATGCGTAAGTGGAAGGGTAAGGTTTCCATTCAGTGGTGTACAGGAACTGGGCTCTTCTGCTATTAGTGCTCAGCATTTCTGAGAGCCTCTCCTATAATAACAATGAGACTGGCAGGGACAGTAATAATAGGGAGGCAGTGGACATGATTTGAAGGTCTTGTGGCATTTCCCAGCTCATGGTATTAGAGATATCTCCCTCCAGTTCTTTCCAGAGAACGTTTGGTTTGCAGAAGAGTGGCTAATGGCAGGAACATGCCAATTGCTGCTGGGAGTACAAGGGAGAAAGCATTTGAGAGAGTAAGTATTTCGTCTAAACTTTATTTTAGCTTTTAGCAGCCATGGTGTAGGAGCAGAACTGCTAAGTCATGGCTTGAGACAGCGGTGGGAAGGCAGGGCCAACCCAGGGGAGCTCAGGTGCATGTAATGTACCTGAGTGAGCAGAAGGGCTGGAGCCAGGATCTACCACTTCCCAGACCTCATGTAAAGGTTGGCAGTGGAGGTAAGGGGATCTTGCTGGAGATCCCTGCCCACTCTGTTATTATTGCTGTACTTTCCATCACATTGTAGCATTGCACGTAGAAATGTAAATTAGAGCACGTTTGAGTTTTGATGGTCTCCTTGCTGTTTACGTCAGGTAGGGCATTATAAGGATAACAGAAGTAAATATTGCACTGTATCTGTGAAGAGAAGCCTTGTGAGTGTTCCTTCACACAGCACAGTGTATTTCAAAATTCAAATTAGGAACACTGCCCAGAAATGTGGATACTACTAAAGAAAACAGCAAGACTTCTTGACTATGGGCAGAAATATTGGGCAACAGAGAGTTAGAGCTGCAGGAGGATTTGTGTTTGCTCAGAGGGAGGCAGATATTTCTCTTTCTAACAATATCTGATAAGGAATCTGTAATACATTTTTTTTTCTTAGAAATCTGTGCGTAACAGTGCATTTCAGGAGAGATGGGAAGAGATGGACCTCAACAAGGCCAAGATTGAGCACAAAAGGCACCAAGAGGAAGAGAGGCAGTTGAAGAGGCAGCAGCAGCAAGAGGCAGATGCTGTCCGACGTCAGCTGCGCAGGAACAACCAGAGGTAATAAACCAGAGCCAACTGGTTTTGTTTTTTTTGGAAATAAATATCAAATGGTTGACAATGCTCACTCCTTGCATTCTCATTCAGTCTCCGAACATGGCATGTTATGCTAGTCCCTGCAGAGTGCTCAGGGAGATTCATTAGTGGGAATGAATTGGTGCATGAGTGAGTAGGTGCAAACCAGCTGTAGCCTTTAGCATTACCTTGAGGGCAAATTCCCTTTGGTCTCATCCTCAGAGCTGGAGTCCTTTTGCCTCCTCTACCCCCTGCCCTTACGCTTAGCAGGTCCTTGCCCCCACGGCCTATTTCTTTCCATTTCTTTTGTTGCTCCTGCAGTACCACCAGCAATACATAAAGCTACCTAGCTGCCTGGCTTTTCCCTACAGTTTGGTCCCTACAGCCTGTTTCCTTCACTCCTGGTCTTCAGGGCCAAGAGCGCACATCCCTACCAGGTTGTGCATTCATGTGAATGTGACTGCAGTTAGCTGATAACATCAGGCACCAGCCCATTTAGGGAGTTTGCTGCCTCTGTTTAGGATACAGGTTTAACCTTCATAAGATGCCTGGCATATTTAAATCATAGATTAGTTGAGGCTGGAGAAAACTTTAAAGCTTATCTAGTTCCAATTCCCTGCCATGGGCAGGGCTACACCCAGCAGTTCAGGCTGCCCAGGGCCCCATCCAACCTGGCCCTGAGCACCTCCAGGGATGGGGCACCGCAGTTTCTCTGGGCAGCTGTGCCAACACTTCACCACCCTCTTAGTAAAAATTTCTTCCTACCATCTAACCTAACTCTCCCCTCTTTCAGGAATGCCTTTGTCCTATCAATATCAGACTGTATAAAAAAAAAATTGGTCCACTCCTGCTTACAATCTCCCTTCATGTACTGGAAGGCTGCAATGAGGTCTCCTGAGACCCTCTTCTTCTCCAGTCTGAATAAGTCCAATTCCTTCAACTTTCTCCATAAGAGAAGTGCTTCAGCCCTCTGAACGTCTTCATGGTCCTCCTCTGGACCTGCTCCAGTGGCTCCATGTCCTTCTCGTGCTGGAGGTGCTTCAGACTGGGCCTACCAAGGCAGAGAAAGGGGGGGGGGGAGGCCAGAATGTCTGCTTAACATCTTATGCACTTTTTGAAATTTTGTTTTGTAAACAGGCAGCAATTGTATCAGAGAACTTTGCAAGGGTTGGAGAAACAGCTGGAGCACAAAAACAGAGCTTTGCAGCACATGGCGCTGCTGCAAGCTGCTCAGTCAGAGAGGAGCAAGAAGGAATCCTTCTTGGCAGAGGAGGATAGCAGAAAGTTAAGTCAGAGGCTGCAGTTCCTACATGCACAGCGACTGCAGAGAGAGAATTTTCTTGCAGAACTCAATGAGCGGAGCTTTAAACAAGAAAAAGAAAGGCTGGTAAGGGAAATTTCAAGGAAGTTTTACATGTACTGTATTTCCAGCAGTGGCACTGCATATTTATCTTTCTCTCCTGTATATCCAGTATAATTGTACCATTTGGAGATATGTACATGAAAATTATTATTTCTTTAACGTGTATAAAAATTAAAGATAGGAATTTAATCTGTATCTGTGCTGGGAGTAGCCTTCCTGCATACAAAGAATTATCATAGAATGGTTTTGGTTGGAAAGGACCTTTAAAAATCATCTAGATCAACTTCCTGCCATGGCAGAGACGTCTCTTACTAGATCAGGTTGCTCGAAGCACCATCCAACCCCACCTTGATTACTTCTAAAGATGGGGAATCCACAATTTCTCTGGGCAGCCTGTGCCACTGTCCCCAGGCCTGGATGCAGTGCTGCAGATTGGGCCTCACGAGGGCAGTGTAGATAAGGACAATCACCTCCCTCCCCCTGCTGCCACCCATCTTTTGATGCAGCCCATGACACAGTTGGCTTTCCAGGCTGCAATCAGGCAGCGCTGGCTCACGTCCAATTTTTATTCCATCGGTGTTGCCAAGTCCTCTGTAGAGCTGCTGTCAGTCTGTTCAGCCTTCAGTTTCTACTTATGGGATTGCTCTGACACAAGTGCAGCACCTTGTATTTGGACTTGAACTTCATGAGGTGCACATCAGCCTACCTTCTGAGCCCATCCAGATCCCTCTGAAGTATCAGCTGACCAATCAGCTTGATTTCATCCACAGACTTGCTGACCCCCTATGTCATTAATAAATAGAAATGAATCAATGAATCAATTATGCCATTATTCCAGCGATAACTGGGGGTGAAATTCAGACTTAAAGCTGGCTGCGCAATTGCAAGTGTCATTTTTTTTAATGTAGGATTTTTTGAGGAACAGAATGCAGTCACGGCAAGCAGTGCTGACACAAGACTTAGAGGAGCAGGACAGGCAACAAAAGCATCACCAGGCTGCCAAAAGGAAAGTGTTCCAGAACAGAGATCGTTTACATGAGAAGATGCAAAAAGAAGAACAAAGACACTGTGACCTCCAGCAATACCTCAGAGAACAGAATCTTTTGATGTTCCGAGCATCACTACTAGAGTAAGGAAACTGCAGTGGGTAAGCAGGCACTTGATCAGTTCACAAGTGTGTGTGTATGTGTGAGTGTGCTGCACTTTGGGTGCAAGAATGCAGTTGTGACAAATACAACTCTTGGAGAAATCATGTATCTCCCTTCCATTGCAGCCAGCATGTGTTTTTGCTGCTCTGTCCCTTACCAGTCTTTCTTCCTGGAGTAACTGCTCTGGTCCAGCTGCCTGTGGCATAGGCTCTCATCTTGGTCAGACTGTTGTTCAGTTTTAGGCATAGGCAACAACTCCACTGAAGTCTCATCTCTGCAACCAAAAGCCATGGTGGTATTTAATAGCTAGAGTGCTGCCATCCTGCCCTAAAGGCATCTGAATAGGGCCAGCTTTGTAGGAGCCCACAGAGTCAGCATCTGTACTGTTTAGTTTTGTAGTTTAGGACTGATGACAGTGCCATGGGACAATACAGAGTAGAGCTATGAAAGAGCTGGAAGTTGGCAGAGGGATGTCGGGTTGTAACAGCTTTCAAAATGCAAATGACAGAGAAAGGAATTTCTCTAGTGAGAGCACAGGTCACACACTTTACTAAGTGAAAAACACAAAGGTCAGAAGGAGCTCCCTGGGAATGAGTCTCTCAAGTGGTAGAAGGCACAGATACAGATTATGTCCTGCTATAGCAGCTTGCAGGGGAATTAAATACAAGCGTGGAGAGGCTTCCACTGCTGACTTCTGGACACTTTTTGCCCTTCTGTGTTTCTTCCAGAACAGGACCAGGAGAGCACGTTTCTTAAAGGTCAAGGACAACATCAAATAGTAAGTAAAGCCACGTGATGCTGTCGTGTGACTTACCTTGCAATCTTAGTGTTACATGACGTACAGGGAAGGAGAACTTGGAGACTGGTTGGTTGGGGAAAAAAAAAAGTGCAGCAACGTAAATGTACATGCTGAAATACAGCATCAGTTGTCCATTGCTATTTCCATTATTGCAGCTGACACTTGCAAGTGTCCCACTGCATCTGATTTGCAGAGATCCATAGGAAAGAGGTCCATACATATGATGAAGTTGGGTTACGTCCAGCAACTGCTGTAGGTCCAGAACTGCTGTAGGAGGCAGGGCAGGAATCCAGTAATGTGAGATCTGCTCCCAAAAACCTGGTAAGGCAGCTTGGAACCATCCAGCTTGGGCTGCAAGTGAGTGTAGATCCTTCCACTGTCAGTATTCTCCAGAAAATGTAGGTCACTTCCCTAGAAAAAGAATGACTTAGAGTGTGTGTGTGCGTGTGTGTGTAGAAGAGAAGACACAGCTTCTAGGCATTAGAGTGACAAAAATGTTAATTTTCTGAAATACCTGTCTTTGGAGAATCACCAAACCCAGTGGTGGGCAAGGGATTCTATTTTGCTATTATCTCATTTTTTGGTCTGCTTGTCTCCAAAAGCTGGATATCTTATGTCAGAAAGATAGGCGTATCTGTGCAGGTAAGGCACACGATCAGAATAAATAGGCTACACCACAAATAAGTGAGAAGGATGCTACAAAATGGCAAATTGAAAAATGAGTGAACAAATTGTGTAAGAAACCAGGATAGCCAGCAGCATTACACAAGTTTCCCCATTCCCACTGCAGGGTAAAACAGAGTTACCACCTGGAGCCCAAGATGTAACTTGCTCCTGTTGGCCCCTGTTCAAGTGCATTGCTCACTTCTGATAGTGAGGCATGTGGTGTCAGATGCTCCCATGGATAAGCTGCCATCTTTTTCCCTCTCCAGGACAGAAAAAATAAGGCACACCAAGAGATGCTGTTACACAACGTTAAGGAGAGACGAGTTTAATGATTGTGCTCTGATCAGTAGCAGTGCCTTCATTCACAAAAGGGATGAGGAAGTTACAGTTGTCACCATATAAAATGCAGGTGTCAAATACAGGTGTCACAATGCCATTATCATCAGCTTTGGGCAGTGAAATGATTTAATTCAAATGGGTATTTAGGAAACAAGAATGAGTGCCCCAGCAAACTGTACCACGTCCAGAACTACAATGAAGGGACTTCTTATTTTTCATAAAGGTGTGCTAAGATATAAAGTAATGGGAATAAAATACATGAGATACCTTGTTTTATGTAGCACCCAGAGCCAAAGTGGGTACAAAACTGAGGTGCTGCAGCTTGGAAACACGTAACGCGCTTTCTGGAATATCACTCAGCCAAGAGCACAGGTATTAGAAAAATTCATCCCTGTTACAGGAATACGTTTTCAGTTATAGTAGTTTCTAAAAATAAGAAGGTTAAGAAGTCCCCTTTGCGAGTTCTTTTCTGAAATTCTGCTTAATCTGTTGCACGGCCAACAATTTCTTAGCATTAAGTTTTGGACTGTGTTCTAGCAGAGCTAACTGAGGGGTATGTGCTTTGCTTTCCCCCACAGAATGAAGGCTAAGGCATCCAGGTGGTTACGAACTATTCTGAGGTCTTCACAGCTAAAAGGAGTATTTGTTACTTCAGGATCCATAATAAGCATGAGGTTTATGTGTTTAAAAAAATGCAGCAGGAAACAAAGATAAACCTAAATATAAGGTAAAGGTTTGACTTTGTTATTTTTTTTTTTAATGAAGTTGTTAAACCATTTGGTTTAAGCTCTATTTCACCTCAGGATAAAGTTGGCTGATATTTGCTGTTGGTGCAAGTGTGAGTGGTTGTGCCTACGAGCTGCATAACAGATGGGGATTGAGCCCAGGCTGCAGTGCTGTGCGTGGCACCCGCTGGGTACAGACACAGTAGGGCACACACACACTACTGGGTGCTGGCAGCACATGGAGATTATCTTCAGTGTAAAGTTCAGAGGTTGCTTGCTCTGCTTTTTTTTAATATAGACAGAGTTATTTACTCAAAATCATGCACTATTTAGGACAATAACACACTTAGTTTTGAGTCTGAGCCTGCTTAGACTCAAGCAGAAAGTTTGAAAGCTACCATTAAACTCTGCTGCTGCTTTTTATCCTCAAACATTTGAAAATGGAGTATTTCATGATGGAAGCGCATGAAATACACTGAGCAGAACTCTAAATTAATTTTTCAGACTTCATTTATGTATCATTAATCATCGTTTTATAATCACCATTAAACAGATCATCTGCATATGTGCTTTCTCTTCATTGCTTAACCAGCTGAGAACAGGCAACTGCACAGAGCCGTGTGTGGCTGCAATTGCACATGAAGCCTATCTGGAAATGCATTTAGCATGACAATATTTCCAATCATTCATAGGCTACGTATCTTACCATAAAAATAAGGCCATAAAATAACATTAGGAGTTTTATTAAAATAACGGACTGTAAAAGCTATATGATGTAGCTCATTTGTTGGCTTAAATTTGATTTAAACATTCACAGTGTTTTCCATCCTTTAGGAAAGTATTTGGACTCCTTGTTTTGCAAACTGCCCAAGGAGAAAAACCACACCTCTATGGATGAGTTAAGGCTGTGAGTTGCATAGGATGAGGGCTGGGAGGCAGGGAAGGACAGCACAGCAAGGAGAAAGCCTTCCTAAGCCTTTTTTAAAGCTTCAACGAAAACTGAGACCAGTACAAGTATTCCCCAAAGTTGTTTTTATTATGGAATTAGTTTTTCTGCCATACATACATGATTGTACAGTATAGTTTAAAAAAAAAAAAAAATCAATATACTGGTCTGTTTTTATCATCCAAAATGACCAAGAACAGGAACTCAGGGCAATTCTACAATCAAAATAGAAGTACAAAAGACAAAAAGGCTTACTGGCTTTTTTCAGCCTGAATTACTTGCTTAGGTGGCATCAGAACATCATTTTTTTATACCATATTGACAGATCAGCCAGCAAATTAATATTTAACCCAATTCATTTCAAAATAAATTTGATCACTGAACATCTTATTAAAGACTTTTAGACAATTAAGACTGGTTTCCTCATCAGCCCACAGTGATCTTTTACACACAGGCTACATGACATGTCAGTTAAAAACTACCAGAGCATATTAGCTCATAGAACCACATAATTGTAAGAGTCAGAACTCTCCATCTGTGCAAAATCTTCCTGGAAAAGAAAGGCTTCTGAAACAGACCTTTTCAGACCTCACGAAGATCCCATGCCTGCTGCTTAGCTGACAGGGTTCAAGGCAGAGTATGGAGGGTTACCACCATGTGGCATTCCTCCATGACGCGTGGAACTGCTCTCACCTTCAGCTTCCTCCTGTCAGCTCACAGGTACCACAGGTAACCCTGCACCATGAGAGGGCAGCAGCCACGAGTGTCTATTCCAGGACAGAAGCTGCAGTTCTGATGAGCAGTGGTTTAGCTGCCTCTAGAATGTCCAGTTCAGGGTCCAGTGAACGACCAAGACCTTCCAGAACCATGATGGCAAAGATGATGGAAGCAAAATTGCTCTCGAGCTTCACCTAGAAGCACAAGAGACAGCAGACCTTCTGAGCTCATTTCACACAGGTACGAGCTCTGGCAAAGTGGGAGAGAAGTGGGGCAGAGTTTAAGCAGGTACAAAATAAGAACATAGTTTCAGGGGAAGCACCCTCAGACAACCCAAAAATTTATTTCTCGTTTCCGTGTAATTTTCCATACTAGAGCAGCAGAAGGTTAGGATTACTCACTACTGCTAATGGGCCTTTAAACCATGGCAGTATCCAACCTGCTTGAACACAAACAGTTAGGTAAGGAGCAGCTCACCTTTTGAAGGGCCACAAAAGAGCTGTAGGTACTAGAGAGGAAACAGCCCCCTGCTCTGCCTGTATACAAACAGTTCCCAGCCAGGTGCTACCACTGCATGAAGGTACACCAGGGCACAAAGAAATTATAGTCACAGTCCCCCTCCTCATCAGTCCTTTGCAATCCCAGTACTTCTCCCTCCCCAGGGAACTTCCAGCTGTTGAAAGCAGACTGTGACAGCTCCTCACCTTATGTGTCATCAGTAATTTAAAGACACTGGAGAGGAGATTTGCCACCTGGAGCTGGAATACAAAAGGAAAAGTTAACGGCTGTTCAGCGTACCCCTGTTCAAGACAACTGAGCCACATCCATGACAGGTAGGATTCAAAGTGTTGTTAGCCCTTACTGCTAGTGGTGGGACAAGACTACTGGGCTGAAGATGGCCAACAAGATGTGATCTTTTCCACCCTGCCCAGTATAAGGAGTTCAGCTCTGACCTGTGGACCTGTGTGTTTATTTGCCAGCCCAGTAAGGCTGCAAACCTTACAGCAATACACGGTAACCATTAATTTCCTCAATACCTCTGTACTACATTCTATGAAGTGCCAGGCTGGCCTTTACCAAAAGGATACAAGCTGTAACATCAGGTTTACACAGAATCACACACAGTTTAGTGACTACTCCTCACAGAGGACTGCAGATGTTAGAGATCTAAAGAACAGAATTAAACACACATGGTTTCATTCTTAGTTAGAGGGAATTAGGAAGAGATTTTAGAGACTTAACTTCATCTGAGACACTAAAAGCTCCAAGTAGTGCATGGTGCTGATGGGATCACAGCTGGCCTTTCCACCTGGACCACTTTAAAAGCCAAGCTGCACTGAAGTACAGCTACAGGAGGGCGGGATATGGTTTGTGGACTTGCCTTTCCTAGGGCAATGGTGTTCCTTCGAACTTTGGTCACTAGTTCTGCCATTTCAGCTTTGAATCGCTCAATATCCTGGCACTGGTTGGCCCGAGCATGGTGAAGAATCAGTTCTGCCACTTTCTCCCCCTGTGAAACAAATGGAAAAGAAGAATCAGCGGAACTAGATCACTGTTACCAGCAGGTCTGGAGCTGGAAATCATACCTGAAAGACATCTGCTGCAAAGGTTCCTGGAGGAGGCATTTTGCAGGGAGAACTCCCAGGGCTACGCTCTCCCATTCCAGCAAGACACCCAAGCAACCAACAGAAGCCAGGTGCAGAAAGAGCAGAATTGGGCCAAAATTTTTAATGAATATCTGGCAGAACCTTGCTCTATTTTTCTTGTAGGGGAAGATATAAAAAAGATCATCTCTCAGTCAGAAGTTTCAAGGAGAAAAAGAAAGCCAGCAGGACTACAGGTGGAGATAACAGTGTAATGAAGAGCATCCTCTAACCTTTCCCTAAGGGCCAAGTTCAGCCTTCCATTTACACACTTTGGAGGAAAGTGACGATGCCAGCACATTTGGTGAGAAAGGCATGGCAAGAGCAGTACCCAACCTTCACTTGTGAGAGAAATTACAGTTCTTCTTGGATGAGTTGTCTCATAGCAGTGGACAGAGCCAGAGGCCCCAGGTTTGGCAATGAGATTTGGTGTACAAGTTTTTTCACCTGCATATTGTTTAATACATCCAACATGAGGCACAAGGATGGGTAATTAAATGATCACAGCTTTGGCTTAGTGGCTGAGAAGTCTGGCAGCACAGGATGGGCATGAATGCTTGGGTTCTAGCACCAGCTCCTGGCTATGCCTCTGTAGATAAATAAACTGAGGTAAAACCTGTCCCTCCTATCCACTGGTAAGCCATCCAACCCAGAGCTGAGTATGCCATTATGTTTTATCACAAAATCAACAGGACACATCATCACTGGATTCTCTAGCCCATCTGAGAGTGTATTTCAAATAAGTGAGACAAATCCCAGTTAAAATCCCAGTCAGAAGTGCAGTGCCCCAAAGAGAGGCAGCTCTGATACAGCACAGGTAGAGCCAGGAAGGATGGTGGAATCCAACCACATGTTCACAGGCAGCCCTTAAGGAGCACAAGCAACCAGGAACACGGTGCCCAGGATGGACAAACAGGGCATGGTGCAGCACATCAGTTCACACAGGCAGGGTGAGCAGGGAGGGCAAGCACTCTGTAGGCTGCAGAGGTAAGGTCTGTAGGTGGTTTCATGGTCTAAGTGCAGGATTAGCACCTACTGAGAATAGAGAGCCCAGTCATGGTATCCACCTGACAGAGAGACAGACTACCTGCACTCATCAAAAAGGATGTCAAAACCCAGGCTGAACTCCGAGGCAAACATTCAGCCATCCAGGCTTCCAGCTGCACAGAGTACCTGAGCCTTTCTCTGGCACCATGTGGCAGAGGTGAAAACAGTTGTGTGAGATGCAAGCGTGTGAATGATCTGCTCAGCCTCACAGCAGGGCTGCAAGATGAAACGCAGGTTAAAGTGTGTTTTGAGGGCAGAGAAAAAAAAAAGTTTTACTGCAGAAGAAAGCACAAGATTTGTGGCAGCACGTATCCCCTCACTGCCAGCCTGAAGACAAGAACTTAAATGAGAAGAGAGAATGGAAGCAAGTCCATGCCCACTCTGCTCCCCCAGGTGCCTTCATACAATAGGTATGAGGCTGTGGGGGTGGAATGCCTGTCTGTGAACGATAACAGCCCACCTACACTAAAGGAACCAACAAAACCAAAACTAGAAAAGCCTGCCTTCCCCCAGTATCAAGGCTACATCCTCAAAAAAGAGACAGGTATTAGTTGTAAGTGACTCCTCCCTGCAGGGAACTGAATGCTCAATATTTCAGGCAGACCCTCTTAGAGAAGAGGGTCTCTCTGGAGCTCAGGTAAAGGACATACATCACCAGGAAACTCCCTAGCCTGGTACTGCCAACAGATCATTATGCACTACTGTTTTTCCATGTGGGGAGCAATGAAGTAGCTACACACAGTTCAAAGCCATCAAAAGGGACTCCAGGGCCTTGGGACATCAGCTAAATGAATTGAGGGCATGGATCATCTCCTCTGCTTCCTGTACTGGGTAAGGACATTGAAAGAACTGCAGCGATCCAATCCATAAAACCTGGCTTCCTGGCTGGTGCTGCCACAAAAACTTGGGGTATTTTGACAGTGGGATGGCCCAGATGACACCAGGCTTGCAGGAACCAGTTGAGGTTCACCTCTCTCAGAGGTGCAAGACAGTTTATGGGGAAAAGCTAGCTGGGCTCATTTGCAGGGTGTTAAAGTAGGTTTGAAGGGAGCATGGGGATGATAGTCAGCCTACCTGCAATAAAGCATAGGATAGGATAGCTAGGTTAGAGGAACACAGTGCTAGTAGGGCCCTCAACCTGCTGCCTGGAAATGTACTGGCACCACTGCAGAACAGCTGAAATCTTAACAAGCCAGGGACCACTGAGACAATAGGAAAAGGCAACAGGGAAACTCAAGGGAAATACTTCAAAGGAATTAAGGAATTATCCTCCATGAAGGCAACAGGACCAGCTGCCCAGCTGAAGTGCCTCTAAACCAATGCACACAGCTTGGGAAACAAACAGGAGGAGCTGGAAAACTACTAGAAAATCATGATGTAGTTACTGTCACTGGAACCTGGTGGGATGATTCCCATGACTGGAGTGTGGCTATTGATGGCTACAAGTTGTTCAGTAGAGACAGGTAATGAAGGAAGGGAGGAAGCATTGTCCTCTTTATCAAGAAAGGCGTGGAGTGTGGAGACCTGTCCTTGGAGAATAGCCATGAGCAAATCAAAAGTTACAGGTGAGAGTTAGAACAAGGACAATAACAAAGGGAGCCTTATGGATAGGGTCTGCTACTGGCTGCCCAATCAAGTGGAGCCTGTTGATGAAGCCTTCTTCTTCCAGCTATAGGAGGCGTCACAAAACTCAAATGATTCTATGAGCAAACCCCAAGTGGCCGTAAGTGACACCAGAAGCACTCTAAACCAAGGAGGGGCAGTAGCTGCTTTCTGTCAAATACATTCAGTCTCCTGGGCAACTGAACTCACTCCATTTCAGTAGCCTGCTGCTTTAGGCGTGCATCTTTGTCTGGTAGGCTTTCCAAGCTAGCAAGGGGTGCTAGCTCTGCACCCCTGGGGAGGACTGTAAAGGAAAACAGAAAGAGAACTACAGTTTGGCCACCAGGCTCTCCAGCTGTCTCCATTCCCCAACCTCAACTGCCACATCAACTACAACTGCCGCGACAGAGGCCTCACCTGGCCCTGCACCACAGCTGTGAAAACTGCTCTGAAGTTCTGCATGTCAGCGCTCTGCAGCTCCGCCACGATCCCTGCATCCAGCAGCACCAGGCAGAGCGGTCTGAAGGGCGGCTGCACTTCCAGCACGAGGGTGTCACACACATCCACGATGGCCGTCTGCTCTTTGCAGCTGCTGCTGACGCAGGCTCTGCCTTGCACCAGGATGTTCCCAGGGTGCAGGTCCGCGTGGACAAAGTTGTCAACAAAGACCTAGAAGATGAGCAAGTCTTAGAGCAGTGGATTCCCACCAAACGCGTGCCCACACCGAGCCCCAGGCAGACAGCATGGATTCACGCAGTCCGTTGTTCCCTGTTGTTGTTCCCTGTTGTTGTTCATGTGCAACATTTGCAACAAAGCCAGCGGTTTCTGGCGAAGATTAACTGTTGAAAGAGTGCGAGTGCTACTCTCTCCAGGAGAATCAGCAGAGCTGTGTGAAGCAATCCTGCCCATCTGTGAGAGGTGAGGTAGAACAGTGAGAAGTTCAGCAGGTAGCTCTCTCCAGCAATTAGCCCTATGCTCAGTGTAGGGTGGTGGGCCTTGGCAACAAGTAACACAGTTACTTTGCCATTCACTGCTATGGGGTTGAGTGCATGGCTACCTTTGTCTACTCCAGCACATCAACATACATTACAGCTGTATTGAAAAGTAAGGAAAATAAGTTAAAAAGAAATAAGCTAGAAGAGGAAACAAACGTACACAGCACTTCTCTGTCTCTGACAGCAGTTAGAAGTAGAAAGGAGCAGCAAGAGGGTAAGGCACAAGGCAATGCTTCTCCAACAACATCCCTGGCAATCTGAGGCTGCAAGACTTCCTACCCCAAGGAGGTTATTTTGCACCTGGTAGATTTCTTCACCTATGCATTTGTCTAATTCTCATGTAAATAATCACAGCAGTGCAAAAATAAGAGGGTTTGGGGGATATTGCTTAAAAAACGACCTCTGATCATTTTATGTCCATTTCATTGTTTTAAGGAACTACAAACAATAGGTTCATATTTACAGTCCTATACTCATGACTCTATACATCTTTATCAGAAGCTGCTGTAATTTCTCTGCTTTTCAGAGCTAATCAGATCTAACATTAGCATAAAACTACTGCAGTTCTACCACTGCTCTTCTGAATGGTAAAAGCTATTTGAGGCTACCACGCTATGTGAAGTTATAACTGCAAGCCTCCCTATGCACAATATTGCCTTAGCACAATATTGCAAGAACCAGCTGAACTTTACCTGACATCCACTGCTCACTTGCTCAACACTGAGGTTATCTGCAGCTCTTCCCTGCTCCTTCTCATGGCTTCTCACAAGCAAATTAATTTTATGCATGCACTTCCAGCTCGTTTTTTATTGTCTTGGCCATGAAAGAACTAAATAGCCAGAAGCTGAATTCAAAGCTATATCTGGACAGGTTTTTTTCTTTACTTCGTATTTAATTCTTCTCTATAAAAAGACAGTTTTGGGATAGGAGTGAATAACTGAATAATTTCTCTCTTTTCCCTGTGATTTGCATCCACAGCCCTCTGCAGAGAACGTGGCATCTTCTAATTATGTGGTACTTTACAGCACTTGGGCAATCTGTGAATATTCATTAAATGGATCAATGGGTTTGCTAAACAATGCTCTGATCACATTTCACAGTGGGACCCTGCCACGTGCAAGCAGATCTCCTTTCTGCAGCTAAAGGTGCTCCACGTCAAAGCCTGCAGAAGTGCTGTATGTAGGCTTTACTCAGGTCATGTCTTACATTGCATGTGAAGCACAGACCCTCCCTCTGTCAGTTCAGGAGCTGCACAGTGCACCTGGCAGCCCAAGTCCTGGGTTGTCACAATACCTGACATCCACGAGCTGGCTCCAAAAGGCACAGATGTGTCTTGAGTCCAAGGGGAGAAGATATGGGAGCAAACAGGTTCTCTCCTTAGCCACAGTGTCTTATTACCCCAATAGAAAAGATTCTGCAGGAAAATAACCTTCACTTCCAGCCTTTGTCAAGTGCCTACCATCTTTAGGAGCATGTCCATGCCCATCTTTGCGAGTCTCTGCCTCAGTTCTGTGGCAACCTCTGTGTGTAGGTAGTGCGAAATAGGCTCACTCTCCTGAAGGAAAGAAAAAAAAAAAGACCTGGAATCAAATACACCCTGAGTCCCACATGCAATCATACCTTTACCTACGTGCTGAGACAAGGAAAGAAAGTAAGAATAACCTTGAAAGGACCAGCTCATTGGGACTGTACCTAACAAGATGGTAAACATGAGAACATCAAGGGTTTGTTCTTTAGAAAAAGTGTGCAGCACAGCCTGGGGCAGAGACACCCTTGCCACAATTGCATGCACAAAAACTAGGGCTGAGAGTAGCTTTGGTCCATGACTCAAACATTCACAAGGAAAGTCAGGCAAGCATCAGATAGTGTTGGGCTGCTGAGCTCTGTGCTTTGACCCATCCCACAGGAGAGCTGGAGCGTTACGCTGGTTTGCAAAGCACAGACAAGTACATGGTGGCTGCACACACTGCTGGTCTGCTTGGTTTCAGGCCAAGAGTTTACTTCTGTATAGAGCTGTCCACCATCTGCCTACTGGGATGCACTGTTTACAAACAGAGTAGAAGAGACACTGAAGAAGGACACCAATCTCTATAAGCAAAAAAGAACACCCTCCTGCCTGTGACTGCTACTTCTCAAAAGATGCATCTTTAGCACTCTTCCCTGCTGCCACTGCTCCCAGATGCAATTCTTACCTCAAATGTTTCCACGAGAACATCTGCTGTCACCAAAGGGCGAACAGGAGTTGGGAACTTCACAAAATCGACGTCTAGGAAATTTTGACAGAAGCGCTCCAGATTTCTGGCTTCGTAGTGCAAGTCGATCTCCAAGGAGAAAAAGGAAAAGCAGATTGGGAGTTAGATGCAGTTAGATCTTTGGGACCTTTTATTAGGATATGTCTGTAGAGTGCAATATACAATGCCTACAAACATGGTCAGAAAGCCAGAATGAAAATAAAACAGAGCGATGCTTCTTAGAAGCTTACAGCCTTCCTGATGGGAGAACAGAGTAACACACTGAGTAACGAGTGGCACATAACCCAGCACCTCAAAAATACCCGAGAAATACTACAGGCATAGCGTCTCAGAAAAGACCAGGACTGCATTAGTTTCAAGGGTGAGAAGGAACCAAAGATTGCTGTCCAAATAACAAGGCAGGCTGGCAGGCCTAGCCTCAATTAACAGATGGATGGGCAGCTGGAGCGAAAGAAATCTAATGTAACACATACAAAATAATATACTATGAGAACCCCCAGCCTCAGCCCCACTGAGGGGTAGGGTGGACAGAACCTTCTCCTGTCCACCATCACTGCTCAAGATGTGGGAGGAAAGATAACCTTGCCTCATTTCCCTCACTGGGCTGTGGGAAATATCCCAGACATAATTCTTGTCCTTTCAAAGACAAAATGACAACAGGCCAATGAGACACTCTCCTCATCCCAAGTTTTCAGAGTCCAGCAAGAGTTCTGTCCCACTAAACTAGTCCTAATGACCTTCAGTCACATCTGAATACAGTTTACAACATGGATTGCTGAGAATTTCTTGCACTAATAGAAAACAGTTCAAATTTTGAGAGTTTGAAAGACTTGACACTGCAATATCTAAACACAAAAAATGTAATCAGCAGATAATGGTTCATTTTAACAAACATAAAAGCATTTAACTGCAGTGAAATCTTTGTGAATTTGGCAGCAAGGATATTTCAGCACTTACTGAACTGGGACATGTTTTCAGAGCAAAGTTTAACTTCACTCACACTACCATTCTGATGATGATACAATGTAGAATAATACCTCATTTAAAAGGGTGTTAATTATGCTAATATGTATTCCTCAAGGCTAGGAAACATGACCAGCACAACCAGATTGTAAACTTAACTGTAGGATAAGAGCAAAACACGTGAGCACTTGTTCAGAGATTCTTTTCCTCTAGAGAGGTCTTTCACCAGTGTTCATCTTTCCTTCATAATTCTGCAAACAGGACTGCAGTTATGCTAACCTGCTGCTCCAGTTTGCTAGAAAACACACTTCAAGTTATAAAACAAATTTTAAGTTTCCTAACGATTGTTAAGCTTCTTTGTAGCTTTGCTTTCTTATGCTGTGAGCACATAAGTTTTCCTACAGTAATTTTATGTGCCTGATTACAGGAAATCATAATGAAAGAACAACCAAACCTCCACCTAATCTTTTAAAAAGTAATAACATAGATGGAGTAAGAGCCAATCAATAGCAAGAAACAGTTTTATTTCAGTACGTGGCATTGCACACACCTGCTGAAGCATAAGTTTCTCAAATTCTTCTACAATCTCTGTCAAACTGAGCCACTTGAATCCAGGGAGAAGTCCAATGATGTGGCTACCCAACTTCATGAGAAACAGATCCATCTGAACTTGGTGGACTAGCCCTGGGTGCAGGACCTGCACAAGAAGAAATGGTGGCAAGTCAACTCCTAGAACACTGTAAAAATGACAGTCCATTTTTATCAGCTAAAATTAAGTATTTGAAATGAACAGAACCTACCCTATAAAGCTGGGAACTAACAAGGCTTCACAAGACAGTCCTCAAAATAATTCTTATTTTGCCATGAATTAAGCTGTGAAGAAACACTGCATAATTTTCAAATGGAAAACTTCCGTCCCAGAGCCTGAAGTTTCACCCAATGCCATTTTCCCCTGTTTCTGTTCTTCTGCCCCTTTCCTGCCATGTAGTACAGACTAGTATTTGGAACAGCTCCAACATAAAATTTCTTTTAATAAGCTTTGCTGGAAAGAACGTATCTGTTCCAGAATTCTCCATATGAGGAAAGAATGGGTCTCATTTACTGAAAGGTGAAACAATTTATATTCATTCTTTTAATACATATATGGGGCCCTGGCAGTTTCTGGTATCCAGGTGCCGTGTCAAATGGTGCCACAGAAAGGGTGTGTATTGGAGCTGAAAAGAGCTGGGGACACTGCTGCCTGGATTGCAGCTGGCTGGAACCAGAGCACCAAAACAGTATACGGAGGGAAGTGAGCATTGCTCCACTTGGTCATATCCAGCCAGCTCTTCTCCATCAGAACCAGAATCTTCCTTGTCTTGTCCCATGCACTCTACATTCACAGGTCTGCCAGTAAGACGCGTGACTTACTTTAACAGCTACAGGTGTGAGGTGTCTGGCTGATGACGGATTTGCATTCGGGAGCAGCGTGGCCATCTGCTCCACGTGGGGTGTTCCACTCACAGGACCTCTCAGGGAGCAGCCGCTCCTCTCTTCCCACATCCCTTCGCTCCTCCTTCTCAGCCACTTGAAGAGGCCGCTGAGGCCCGACACCTCCCACGCCTCAAAGGCAGTCCGTAACTCGGAGCTCCGCGCCAGCCCCTCGGCCGGGGGTGCCGCGACAGCCGCGAGATCGGCATAGGCTTTATACACCTGTGCCACGCAGCCTGAGCCCACCGGCTCTTGGCTGGGAAACGTAAGGATGCTCCTCCAGTCCTCGCCGAAGGCCTTCCTCAAGAGCTCGTCGGTGTGACCCCAGGGGTGCGGGCTCACCTCGACGTGCAGCTTGGAAAACTCATCGCAGAAGGCCTCGGAGAAGAGGTCCCTGCGCGTGCTGGCCCACTGGCCCAGCTTGATGCAGGTGGGCCCTGCGGCCTCGGCCGCTCTCCGCAGCAGCCGTAGCCACAGGAAGGCCAGGCCGGGCCGCAGGCGGCTCAGCGGGTACAGCAGCAGCAGGGGCCCGAAGCGCAGTAGCAGCACGCAGGCCCGCAAGCCCAGCCTTAGCACCAGGCACAGCCGCCTCAGCAGCCCCCGTGCCGGCCGCTCCGGGCCGAGTTCCCCAGCCCACACCGGCCGGACGGCCGCACTCCACCGCTCCGGCCCCTCCCGCCGCCCGGCCGCGGCTGGCACCGCCAAGACCACGGCGGCCCAGCGCCCGGCCCGTAGCCTGCCGCGCCCCGCTGCCGCCCACACGGGCAGCGTCCCCCGTACCCCGGCGGCCCGGCCCAAGCGGGGCAGGGGGAGCAGCCGCGCTGCACAGCCCGCCACCATCGCCCGCCAGCCCGCCACCAACGGACGCCGGGGCGCGGGGCGGGGATCGCGGGCAGGGCCGACCGATCGCTGCAGGCGGGCTGTGCCGGCCCGCCCCTTAAAGAGGCATCGTGAAGAAAAGTGCAGCTCCCTGACCGGCGGTGTCCCGCTGTTCGCTGGGCACCGCCGTGGGTCCCGGGCCCCCGGTGAGAACGAAAGCAGAAAATTGAGCAACTCCAAACACAAATAGTGCTGCTGAGATGTGGTCATTCTGTAGAGCTGGTGGATTACAGAAATGTAGAATTATAATGTTGGAAAAGACCACTAAAATCACCCAGTCCAACCATCCCATCCCCCCATGCCCACTGCCCACGTCCCTCAGTGCCACATCCACACGGCTCCTGAACACCTCCAGGACGGTGACTGCACCACCTCCCTGGGCAGCCTGTGCCACTGCAGCACAGCTCTTGCTGAGAAGAAATGTTTCCTAATATCCAAGCTGAACCTCCCCGGGTGCAACTTAAGGCCCTTTCATCCTATTGCTGTTACCTAGGAGAAGAGGCTGACCCCCCACTTGGGTCAGAAGAGATCTCAAACACCCCCCATTTCCAACCCCTGCTGCCAGCAGGGTTGCCAGCACACAATCCAGCGTGGAATGTATGTTACTAACTGCACACCTACTCAGGGAAGAAATCCCTTTGTATCCTTTTTAATGTACCCTCAGAACTAAAACCCTGTAGGAAAAATGCCTATGTTTTCCAAACCAGCTTTTTCCCTCACTTTAGTGAGTATCACAGCTGTGTGCAAACACACCCGTGTGCCAGCAGGGAGCTGATTACAGCCCTGTGCAGGTGAATGGATCGACACACAGAGCCAGACTGCAGTGATGTGCAGTGATCTTCCAGAGAGAGACTGCCAAGGTGGTGAGGGGCCTGGAGCATCTCCCTTATGATGAATGGCTGAGAGCCCTGGGACTGTTCAAACTGGAGAGGGGAAGGCTGAGGGGGGATCTTCCTTATGCTTACAAATATCGAACGGGTGACAGAGCACTGGGATGGGCTGCCCAGAGAGGTGGTGGAGTCTGCTTCTCCAGAGATATTCAGAATGCATCTGGACACTCTCCTGTGAATCTGCAGTAGGAAACGTGCTTTAGCTGGGGGTTGGACTAGATGAACCTCCTACCCCAAGGAGGTTGTGGATGCCCCATCCCTGGAGGCATTCAAGACCAGGCTGGATGTGGCTCTGGGCAGCCTGGTCTGGTGGTTGGTGACCCTGCACGTAGCTGGGGGATTGAAACTCGATGATCCTTGTGGTTCTTTTCAACCCAGGCCATTCTATGACTCTATGATGAACTCCAGAGGTCCTTTCCAACCCCTGTGATTCTGTGGCTCTGTGAAGCCATTCCCGAGGATGCCCTGGCTCGCCGGGCACATCAGCATTCTAAAGCTGCCAGAGGTTCCTCCAGCAACGGGAATCTGTGGGAGCAACTGGTGCCACTCTGGTAGCAAGTAGGGACTTTCCTTTCCTTTGGGTATTTTCTGTTCGCAATCAGAAAACTATCCCGTGCGCCCCATTTCCTTTTAATCTGCCGGCCCTTTCTTTCTTCTTGTATGATCCCAGTGGGGTCCCTTCCAACCCAGGACACTCCGTAACACGCGCTGCAACTCGCAGCCCGCTCTGCCCGTCGCGGTTGGCGCGGCGGGGGCGGGTCGGGGCGGCGCTCGGGGCGGAGGGCGGGCGGCCGGGGCCGGGCTCGGGGCTGGTGCCGGCGGCGGGGGCAGCGGCAGCGGTTCGGCGCTGCATGGCGGGGCGGGCGGGGAGCCTCCAGCCTCGCGTCCGCAGGCCGCCAGCACGGCGCCGGGCACCGCCGCCATGCCGGGGCACGGCCCCCCGCCGCCGCCGAGGAAGGTAGGGGACTGGGTGGGCGGCCCAGGGGTGCGAGCGAGCTGCCGCTGCTGCCCGCGCAGGAGATCGGTAGTTTCGCGTTTGTTGTTGTTGTTGTTTTCCCTAAGTCACCTGAAATGCCTTTTCTTCCCTCGGTGGTTCCCCTTCGGGGCAGGAGGGGCAGGAGCGGAGGGCCGAGCCGAAGCCCTCCACCATCTTAGCGAGGGTGGGGAAGTGAGGAACGGGCGCTCGCTGGGCTCTGGGGCAAACTTGCTCTGATAAGTGGCCAAACCCTCTGTAGTATTAGCGATGTCCTGTTCCCTCCATCCTCTTGGCTTTGTGTACCGCTCTACTCTCCGGACAGCCCGCCTTTCTCTTCTCTAATTTGAGAGGAGCTTCCACACCCCGTGTGCCTTTATCCCGCTTGGAATCCACGAGGACATCTCAGGAGAGAAGCGCCTTCCCACTGGGTATGGGGCAGCGCTGCTGATGGGGAAGGCATGGAGCATGGGGGCCGGCAGGCAGACTGTACAGCAAGAGACCGTCTGCTGCTGTGGGCTGGGGGTGAGAAGCAGACTGGAATGTTCACAGAACAAGGTGCAGCTGGACCGTGTGCAGAGGTGCTGCTCCTGGTGGTCGCTGGTGGAGGTGGGGCTGTCTGGGAGCAGTGAGGCCTTGGGGTGCCCTGGGCTGTGCGTGAGCCCCACAGGAGCGGGTCATAGCCATTGAGCATGGAGTGCTTCATCATGTGCTGGTGTTTCAGTAGGGCATGATTTATTTCCTGGCCAGGTCAGCAAACTGTACAGACCCTACTCCAACCCAGAAGTGTTTGCTGGCATCCTTTCCCTGGCCAAGGGGCAACAACAAGCATCTCCTGCACAGAGCTCATTTGGGGCAGTGGAGAGGAATGGAGGGATCTCTGTGGAGTGTTTGCTCGGGCTGTGCAGATGTTGCTGGGAAGGCACTGGTGGATTAAAAAGCTTTTTTGTTTGTTGATTGCTACCTTATCAAAACCCAATTCTTGATTTGTGGTAGCAAAGTCCTATAAAGCATGCTGGCTCCATTTCTGAACCACCAGAAAGGAGTCATTACTGCATCCTGCCAGAGGAGGAATGCGTTTCTTCGACCCTTGCACTGTGTTCTGGGTTGTTGTCATCAGCGTAGTGTTTGTGGATTTGGGTTGTTTTTGTTTTTTAAGTAATCCAAACTGCTTTGGCATGTGGGATTGGATACTTACCACCTTGGGGTAGACTTGGACGGAGCTGAAAAATGTAAGGATGAAATTAAGAGGACAGCGACAAGATGTCCCAGTGCCTCGTTGTGGGTTTGAAGAGAACACTGAAAACAAAGGGCATTGGAGCAACCCGGGATGTTTAAAGCAGGCTAGAGATTTATAGCTCAGCTGGGACCACTCTCTGCTTTGGGGCTAGAAGGTTGTGTGCAGGAGCCTGGGCAAGCCACTGGCATGTCCCCTGTCCCACTCATCAGCCTATGCACAGTCCTCCTTGCAGACAAGCACAAGTTACATGTCCAGAAGTGCTACTTTCTGTGGTGTTCCCAGCTCCCTGCCTTGGGAAATCTTTTAGGACATTTTGTCTGCAGAGTGAACCACGTGATGCTAGTTGTTCTCCAAAAACAAGGAGAGCATTTAGATCCCTTGTCAGGCGTTTACAGTATGCTTCTCTTTCTCTCATGCCTGGTGTTTTTATGTTAGAAGTTTTCTTTTTGACAAGGAGATGATAAAGACCATATCAGCTACAAGGCTGTGTGTGTGATGTTCAGGGGTGATCTAAACTTAAACTCAGTGGAAGCTTTGTGATGAGTTACTCTGGATATTGGCCATAGCAACCAATTTATCAGGACTGTAATTAAACCTCTGTTATGCTCTGTGCTCTGGGAACACAGGCAAATGCAGTCCTTGCCCTACATGTGTTCTCCAATGAGAGCCAGTGTTAAGCATGGGTGGATGCTGGGCATTTCGGAAGTGCCAGGTAAGGGTTTTTTTCTTTGGGTCCTCAGTAAATGTTTCATCCAAAACAGTCAATTCTCTCTTCTAGCACCTGTCATTATTTCCTGTGCTGAAGCTGCTCCTTTCTAAGTGGGGGCCAAACCAAGGGGAGAAAAGCCTCTTTAGTGCACTTAAGTCCATGAGAATGGAGAAGAACCACTCATAAGCTCTTGTAGAAGCTCTTTGATTTTGATGATCAGCTCTCTTAGGCATCCAGAACTGGGGTATAAGCTCTTTAGGGAAGCATTTTTTAGTGGAAGGATTTAAGTACTACTGGCTGATATGTCTGTTGGCAGGATCCCAAGAGCTGGCTGGAAGAGGCCTCTACTGCGAAGGAAATGCTGAAATAAGACTTTTAATTAACTTGCATGGCAGCTCCTTAAGGGCTGAGAAGACTCCACAGGGAAGAAGCGAGTGGGATGTAGCTAGGAGGAAATTCCTTGTTAGACTTGAGCTCTGAAAGTAAATGAACAAGCCTGGTTTTATCTAGGCATGGCTTAAATAACATTGCATCTGGGCATTGTTTTACTCAGACAAGGCCGGAAAGGGGCAGGGTTCTCTCAATTGTTGCTAAGAAGTACTGTGGAAAAGACTGTGGAAAATGCTTATCGGACTTAGAGGTTTTTTCTTTTTCACCTCTAAACAGCTTTACCAACTACTGGAAATAAAAGGAAAAGCTGAAATGTGTGAATATGAATGTAATTCTTGGTGGTTTCAGCCAAATAGGCCAAATAGAACTGCCTTCATTCTGTTTCCATGGTCAGCCCAGCATACTGCATGACTGAACTCCAGGTTCTTTGCTTCAGGCTATGCTTTTGCAGTGTTGACTTCTGCAGAGGCCATGATTGATTTTGGATCTGGGCCATTTCAAGGTCTTTGTTGTTGGTATGGCACTGAAAGGCACCATCACTTTGTTAAACAAGACAATACCAGAAGTCCCTTAGGCCAGTCCTACTGAAGATCTAACCCAACCTATCACCCTTTCACCAGCTAACTGGGTCAAGGCACCCTGTATCTGTAGTCATAAGACTGAAGGAGCAAGTTAGAAGAGATATGTCCATGTCTGCCATCCCATGCGTAACTCCTGGGTCGTGCACCGGCTCACATGGGACCAGGGCAGATCCCTGGGCCCTCTGTGTTGCAGCAAGGTCCTTCTGAGCTGTGGACGGGCAGTGTTCATGCACCAAAAGGGAGCAGAAGATGGCTTTTCCTGAGCGCTGCCTTTGCCTCTACGTATGCTGGCCCACAGCCAGGATGGAAACTCTGTCCTCGTGAGCAGAGAGAGAGCAGGGAGGGGCGAGAGGCAATGGGGCCCAGGAGCAGAGGGGTTGAAATAAAGGCAGTGACCTACACAGAGAGCAGCCCCTGGGTGCTTCACTCATTGCTGACGCTTGGGCATGGACACAGGTCATTCCTGGGTGTGTGACAGAAGATGAGAGTAGTAAGGCAAAAGGAAGGATCTGGGCAACTACATTAGATGTTGTTTGGCTCTGCAGTGCCTGAAGTGGGATCCGTGAATTCTGGCTAGGGCTGTGCTCTGGGAGTAGTAAGGCAGATACTGCTGCATGGGCAGTCAGAGGGGCATTACTCTATTTTAACCATGCCATCTTTAAATGAAGCAAGTCTGGGCTCCTTTGTTAGTCAATACAGCTAATGCTAATGGAGGTTTGTTTCATGGGTCTTGCTCCTTTCAGCAGAGAGCTATCAATCTGGTTTGGAGGTGGTAGTAAGATAGGCTCTGTGCACAGATGCTTGCAGCCATCCCCAGTTATCCTCATCAGGTATCACAGTGTGTAATTGGATTTGTTGAACAATTTGAGGTGCCGATCTGGTTCGGGTTTTGTCTTAGTTAGGTGTCTGTGTAGAAGACTGCATGGTGGAAAACCTTGGGGAAGCACTCAGAAGAATCCCTTCTGGGGACTGGCAGCCCACTGGAAAGGCTGTTTCAGAGGACATGGATTTACTGGTGTTTATAGCCAGAATTGTTTTAAATGGCTGGGTACTCCAGGTTTTAACTAATTTTCCCTTTAGGAATAAATGTGGTGAAGTGTTTCTGTGATCCTTCCACATTTAAATATTCTGTGGATGCCCCCCATTTGTTAAGTCATTTAGGCAGACGTGTAGGTCTGTGTACAAGCTTCCATCCTTCTAGCACAGCTCTTTGGCTTCCAGTGCATTGTTTCTCTGTGGGAAGTCAGAGCAGGACTGTGTGTAACACAGCCTCACATCTAATTGAAGACAGTGGGCTTTGAGCATACACTTATAATTAAACACCTGCCTAGGTGCTTCCCTCATCACAAACGGTCTCACACACACAGTTGTATTCTGTTGGATCATTTTGGTGATATCCTTGAACAGCACTTTCCTCTTCATATCCTGTGAGACTCCTTGCCAAGCTCTTGCTGACGAGGCACAGTCCTGCGAGCAGTTCAGGTGAGATGCTTTCACTGCCCTGGTATTTTGCTGGCACGGTGAATAGGCATGCATGTGCAAATGATTAAATCAACCCATCAGGGTGTCATCTGGAGAGGAACAAACGCTGAGCTTGCTTTGTGGGCGGGGGGAGGATCAGATCCCCCTCTATTTTCTGCTGAAAGCTCTTCCCCTCTGCAGATGTGCAGCTGCTGGCGTTCCTTGCCAAAAGGCAGCCGTGACTTACAGAGCTGGGAACATGCACACATCTGTTTGCAGAGGAGAGCAGGGAAGAGGCCTGCTTCTCCTGTCCTGGGGGATTATGTTCTCATGATAGGGAGCGCCAATTTTCGTGGAAGGAAACAGCAAATTTCTCAGGGCAGCACGAGGGCACTTCATAAATACGAGTTCTGTTGCTAGTGTCAGCCACACAACACCTTCCTAAATTAAAAAGGAAGGAATTCCCAAAGACTTCTCAGACAATTTGAGCTTTTTCTTTAAAAACACTACGCCCCCCTGAAGATAGATGTGTATTCCGCACACAAAACTTGGTATTTCAGCTGCTAAACGTGCTGTGAGCATAGGCTGTGTGTTTCCTTGTAGGTAAGAGTTGAGTCTTGGATCATCCAGAGCTCGTAGGGACTCTTTGGAAATTAGCATCTGGCCAAAACCAGAGATGAGATATCGTTCACTGTCTACTGAAGTCAGTGGGATCTTTTCCATGAATTCAGTGAGCTTGGGATCAGCGAGCTGTAACCGAGAATCTGTTTTTCCCTGCCCTAACATGTTAGGCTGTGTGTGTAGCAATTTGTGGCCCGGTTCTGCAAGCATACTGAAAAGAGATGTGTAAGGCGTTGAGCTTTTTCCAGATGATGTAAGAAACCCTGATCTTGCTGGCTGCCCTTTTTCAGCTATGTCAAACTTGGAGAAAAGTTCCCTATTGGGAGATCGACACACGCTGTAGTTGGCTTTTTTGTTGTTGTTGTTTTTGGGTTTTTTTCATCAGATGTCTCTTTCCCCTGAGATTACTTTGAGTGATTCCAATATCTTGCCTTGTTGCCACCTCTCACGTAAAACAATCCTGTACTTGTGTTGGTAAAAGACACTGCCACTTTTTCTGTGCTTAAGCTTGTCTTGTTGGTGTCCTCGTGTTCATGCAGCAGGAAACTTTCCTTGTAGGAAGGTTTCTCCTGTTAAATTCCTAAATTTCTCCATTAGTCGGAGAGAGGCAATTTTGGGAATGTTTCAAGGAAAAACAAAGCTGCCTCTACAAGCCTCACATTTTGTAAAACATTTAGGATTTGATGAGGTTACTTTCAAATAATATATTCTGGTCTATATATTGTTTAATGTGCCATTTGTGTAATGCTTGCTTGGGGCAAAACTATTTTTCTCATCCAAAGGAATCTGGAAGCATTGTCTGAACAAGGGACTTGCCCTGCAGGAGCCATGAAGCACTTCAGCTCTAAAGGGAGATCTACACAGGAGCACAGATCTCAGCTTTTCTGTGCTTCATAGAATCATGGAATGGTTGGGTTGGAAAGAACCTTTAAGATGATGTTGATCCAACCCACTGCTACAGGCAGGGACACCTCTCTCTAGACCAGATTGCTCAAAGCCCCATCCAGCCTGGCCATGAATGCCTCCAGGGAGGGAGTATCCACAACCTTTCCGGGCAACCTGTTCCAGTGTCTCACCACCCTCACAGTGAAGAGTTTCTTCCTAGTATCTAGTCTAAATCTACCCTCTTCCAGTTTTCTCTTTGACCTGCTGGTCACACTTGATGCAACCCAGGATGTGGTTGGCCCTCTGTGCTTCGTACCAAACTGTGCACATGTGCTGATGGTCGCAGTCCTGCTAATTCACACTCCTTTTGACCCTCTGCTCAGGTTGTTGGTTGTTTTTTATAAACTTCAGGTTCCATGTAAAGATAATTTTTGGAGCAGTCGGGGCTGTTCTTGGACTATGTTACTTAAAAACAGAAAGAAAAAAGGCATTTTCAAAAAGGGGCTGGAAGCAGTTCATCACCAAGCCATTCTTTTTTTGCTGAAGGGCTTAAGTAGTTCAGCTGTTGTGCTGTTTCTCTTGCACACGTAACTCATTCTTTTTTAATTTGTGAACAGTATTTTGCAATAGAGGAGATTTTGGTACGATCACCCATGAAATACTTGAGTGCAGAATTAAGCAAAAGATTGTATAATGCAAGTTTTTCTTCGGCAGTTGCTTCAGTGTGTCAGCAGGACTTGGTGATAGGCTGATGAAGCACAGCAGGATGTATCTGGATGAGGTCACCAGAAAAACAAATTTTGAAAGGAGAGCTTAAACCTTCAGAATCTAGTTATGTTTTGCTAGGAGATGACATTTTAAAATCAAGAACCTAACTTTGTATGCTTCCTTCAGCATGCACCATATGCTTCTTTGAATCTCTTTTTCTCTCTCTGGGCACATTGTTTTGTATTCAACTTCTCAAAATCAGTTTCAGTTGATCTGAAACCATAAGAAATGTATTCACCCAGCAAATCTATTTGTAATTTCTTAGTTTTATGTGATAACTGTATTCTCAAGTACTGTGCACCTCTAATATTTCCTTTGCTCAGCAAGGCATGTTAAAAAAAAAAACAATTTCTTGCTGGCCTGTTTTACTGCTGAAATTTCCCTTCTGCCATGTTTTCTTTTTAATACGAATGGAACGAACCCGCTAAGAGAAGCAGATGGCAGATTTTTATTAAGTAAATGCTATCCAGTATGAATGTTTGAATTACATGTGGAAGAGATGGGAAGAAGAATGCCTAGTCGAATGCCAAACATTTTTTATACCAGCCAAGAAGTAAATCAAGTATAGCTTTGCATAAGCTCTTCTAGTTGAAGAAAACGTTTGGGGAATTTCCCTTAGAACGTTGACTTTGGGCTTAGTTTGCCAGTAATGTCCGTAGCCTTACTTTTTTCAGTAAATCTGGCCGTTATTGAAAGATCTGTTTTGTTCAGCCATGGGTAACTGAAGGAACATCTCTGTATAAAGAAGGGGGTTCTGGAGAGAGATACCTCCCTAAGCGGCCAGTTAGTAGGGTATCTAATCTAGTGGGGTGTGTTTGTTTGTTAAACTTACTGTCTTCCGGAGGGAGATCTGTGGGAGAGCCTCTTTCCTGGGCAGAGCCCTTCGAGCTGAGTTTGTAAAGCTTGTATTCTTGGGAGGCAAGGAAAATGGGAACTTCACAGAGGAAGCTGTGAAGTTTGTAAGCCCTCTACTGGGGCGTTACAACGTTGTCCTAGAGTGGCCACCTCGCTCCTAGTGTTGGTTATCTGCTTTGGGAGGCCTCGTCTCTTGCCCTGCAGGAAAAGTTTATAGATTTCCTGATGCTGCAGGGAAATCTGTAGCACTTGTTCCCCCCAGTAGCACTTGTTCCCCCCAGTAGATGCTTAATGGGGCTGAGCTGAGGGGGCTTTGCTGAGGCTTCTCTGGACCTGTGTATGTTGGTGAGGAGCAGAAACAAGGTGAATGTGGAGGATTGGGTGCAGTGCAAGCCATACCATTCTGGGACCACATCAGTGCCTTGAGTAGGGCTGATTTCACCTCTCATTGGGCTGGAACAGCAAATGTTTATGACTGCAGGTGAAAAAGAATGGTATTTACTGAATTGTACAAGGGGCTTCTGCTAAGGATCTGGCTCCAGAAGACTCCTACTTGGTATTTTGTTTTGGGTGCTGTAAATTGTGCTCTTGTGAAATGCGTTCAGTGCTGGCTGCTCTGAAGAAATGTGCTTTTCCTGTGCACAATAAACAGCACTGGGGCCTCATCCAGGACAACACTGAAGCATCTTGGGTGGAGTATGCCCTTGCGGTTACCCTGGAATACAAAACTTGGATGCACTTTCTCTGGGTTGGAAGATTCTATTAGAAAACTCCACTTCAGTCATGAGATAAATGCTTTGTGGAGGAAGTTGTGCCGGATTCCCTGATTGTGCTCCCTCATCAAACAGTTTGGTGCACGTGAAAGAAAGTAAACAGTGGAAATTAAAAGTCTTCTAGAATACACACTGCCTTTAGCACATCCCTTTGAAGACAGCAGTGAACAATATGTGCCCATTTGTTTCTAGGTTTTCTATTCTTGAGAAACCAAGAGGATGCTTTCACTAATTTTTAGAGTTTTTAAACCCTGATCTCTCTGAAAGTGGAATAAATTTGGGAAGAAAATATTTTCTTTCTCTGATACCGTAGTGAAAATGTACACCATCCATCAGTGTTTGCCAAGGCAGTCCTCCTGGTGGCCTCCCTGATACCTCTCACTGAACTGCTGCAGTTATTAGGCACTGCTGAACAACGGAGGAAGAGCAGTGTGAACGTGTTAGAAATAGTATCATTTTATGTTTTGCTGTAGCAGACGTTTTTTACTGCCCACTTGCTGATCAGTTGGAGAGTTTTTAGAAGATGAAAGGCAAAAAATAATCCACTGGAAAAACTGACTGCCTGTGGCAAGAGGGTTGGAACCTGTTGTTCCTTGAGGTCTCTTCCAACCCAAGCCTCTCTATGATTCTATGAAAGGTGATCAGTAGGAAGAGTTTTAAAAGGGAGAGAGTATTGCAATTTTTTGCTCATTTGTTTGATGTTTCACAAATAAAATGAGAGTGAATTCTTTGTTTTGCTGTCACTGATGACAGATGATCATCTGGTAGTGCAGGCTGGGAGGGACTGCAGGAGATCTCTGTTCCAGCCACCTTGCTAAAGTGGGTTCAGCTCTGTGTTCAGAGTAAGTTTCTCATGTTGGGTCTTTGGAAAACTGCAGAGATGGAGGCTGCAGTGCTGTTCCCATAATTTATGATCCTCCTGGTGAAAAAAAAAACACTTTTTCTGAGGTCAGATCTGTCTTGTTTCCAGCTGTGCACATTGTCTCTCTTCCATCATGAGAAAGAAGCACCCAAGGATGTGGTTTCATGTCATGCCCTGTTCTACCCCAAGCTTTGCATTACAGGGGGTAATGCGTTCAGAAATACGTTGCAAGCTCTGAGAACCTGGGTCTCAGAGAGTTTGGGACGTGCAGACAGCAGCCCAGCTCCCACTTGGACAAGCTCAGGTGCATCACAGGGTCAGTCTCTCCCTCTGCTGAGCTGCTGGGGCATGAGGGAGCCCTTTGGACTTGTCTGAACAAACGATTCTTCTGGGAATGCCTTCTTCAGGACCATATCCTGTTATCTCAGCCATCTCCACGGCAGCAAGCTCTGCCAGCTGAACTTGGCACTGAGCTGCACAGACGTGTCGGCTGAGTGCAAGAGTCCTCAAGGTATGTCAGTGCGTGAAGGTGCAGACAGATGTCTTCTTGGTTTTCCAGAGGTGCTTAGGCAGTGTCTCCTATTGCAATTGGTGAGAAAGGAGTGAGTGCTTATGGGGGCAGCAAGCCACACAGAAAGCAGCAGGGCAGAGGAGGAAGAGCTGTTCTCCCCCAGGATTTGGGGTTGGCTTTTCCCCCTTTTATTGGCCAGGAGCGCAGTGACCCACGTAAGCACAGGGCTGGGGCCAGCTCACTCCCCCTGCTTCCTTTCCCTGGCAGGGAACAGGCGCTCAGATTTCCTCCCTAGCACAGGCGGATGGGGATGGCGGCTCTGGGCTGCATTCCTTTTGGTACAAAAGAAAAGGAAAAACTGCTCTCCATGCAGGCAGATGGCTGACTGTTTCCTGGCAGTTCCCCTGCACTGTCTTTTTTCCTATTGTCCTGACACACACACATGCACAGAGAGCAGCTTTCCTCCTGGAAAAATAAATAAATGCAAGAGGTTGGTGGGGGTTTTGTTGTTGTTGTTTTGGGGTTGCTTTTTTTTCTTTTTTTTTTTAAAGCTGTACAGATTTCCTCTTGTGATGGGTCAGCTTTGGCAGCTTACCCTACACCTGGCCTGGGCCCTGCAAGGAAGGCTGAGTGGTTTGGTGGTGTGTGCTGTACTGCGCTTGGAAGGTCTCAGTAAGAAATGAGATCTGCAGTAAGCAGATCTGCGTTTGCAATGCCTTAGGTATGCAGGAGTGAGGCAAGGGGAAGTGGGGTCTCCAGAACGAATAGACGATCCCCGGGCGGCTCTCTGAGCTGGGAGGGTGATGCTCAGAGGTAAGCTGTGGGCAGGTCGCGGGTTTGGGAAGCTTGGAGGTCTGCTGGAGCACACAGCTGGTCATCCAAGGCCAGGGTGATGGGCGCTGTAGGAAACTGTGCTGGACCCTCCTTGGGAAGGGAAGCAGTCAGCATCCTGCAGGGTGAAGGCCACCGAAGGAGAGATTTGCTGAGGCTTGGTTTATCTTCCCCAATGATAACTTATTTTGGAAGAATTGTGAGTTCTTCATTTTAATGCTCTCATTTCCTTTCCCAATGTGAGACAATTTGTCTTCCTGCCAGGAAGCTCTTTGCAGAGTTGCTCCTTGAAGGGACCTCTTTGGATCTCGCTTGTGCTAAAATATCAGAGGTTATCTCACTGCAGTAAAAATTAGTTCCAGTGTGGTTCATGGTCTGAACGCTCTATTTTAGGGGCAGGTTGTTTCCTAAGCTGTCAAACATTTGAGTTTCTTACAAGCTTAACAATAACTCTAAAGTCTTTCCAGTTTTTTTTACACTGGAATTGATTTACTGTCATAGTAAGACTGGTGTATTTGTAATATTTGTGGCATTCCAATCAAAGGAATGAAAGAAGCTACACCAGTTGGCTACAGAGGTAGAAATGTGCTATGCCACTAGAGTTTGGTCTTTGTTGGAGATGCTTCTACCATACCTGTTAGGAATCCTGCCTGTTCTTGTGGCTGATGGGCTCTTCTGCTGGCACATGTTTGCTTATGTAAATCTGGCCTGTATTTCTGTTGATTTATTTCATATTGACTGTGGTTGTCTTGTATGTGGGTAATTTCAAAGCCAAAGAAAACAGGTATGGAGTGCTGGCTGCACTGATGTCATCAGCAAGCTTGCGTTTGCTTCAGGAACACAGGATTCACACTAATGTCTTATTCAACCTTGGCTTAATGTAATTGAATTTTCTTTTGTGAGGATGTAAAGCAAAAGTAAATATGTTCAGCCTGGAGAAGGGAAGGCTTTGGGGAGACCTGATAGTGGCCTTTCAGTATCTAAAAGGAGGCTGTAAGAAGGAAGGGGACAGACCGTTTAGCAGGGTCTGTTGTGATAGAGCACGTGGAAATGGTTTTGAAGTAAAAGATGAGATTTAGATTGGATATAAGAAAAACACAAATTATAGTAGAGATAGTGAGGCACTGGCACACGTTGCCCAGACATGTGGATGCTCTATCCCTGAAGATCAGGCTGGAGGGGCTCTGAGCATCCTGATCTAGCTATGGGTGACCCTGTTCATTGTAGGGGAGTTGGACTAGATGGCCTTTAAGGGTACTTTCAAGCTCAGACAATTGTGTGATTCTATGATTATCCCACTTTGAAATGGGCTGAGTGATTCCACCATCTTCATGGATGCTCTTATGTGAAATCTGAAGTGCACAGAGGTGGATTTGTATTGCCAAGACCTGGCACAGCAGTCATCCTCCTGCCTTCATCTCCCAGGGTCTTAGTTTCTCCATCTGGATTTTTTTGTTTGTTTGTTTATGATTTTGTTACAGAAAGCTGAGTTTGGAGCATGTCATTCCACTACACATTGTAATTAGAATTAATTTTAGGAGCTAGAATGACAATCATGGAATCATTAATGAAGTTGGAAAAGACCACTGAGATCATATAGTCCAACTGCCAACCCCTCCCCACCATGCCCCCTAACCATGTCCTTCAGAGCCACACCTACATGTTTCTTGAACATCTCCAGGGACAGCGACTCCACCACCTCCCTGTGCTAAATGCTGGATTAATCTCTTCCTTCCCATGTGTAGGGAACCTGCTGTAGGTGTAAAGATGTCTCTAAGCAGCAATAGAAACCATTCTTGTCACCAGAAGAAATAACATAATTTACCGTTTATACATCTGAGGCTTACTTAAATCTATGAATTAGGGAATGTTTCTGTCCTGCTAGACATGGTTCTGTCCCATCCTACTGCTACCTCTGGAAGTGCTGTGTTTCCAGCTGAGGGTGTGGTTGTCTGCAGGAAACTGGAGGGATGTTGAATTCCCTTTTGAGCTTTTCTTCTGTTTGTTATGTATTTAAAGGGAGGAACAAAGGGAAAATAAGACAAAGGGAAGTGTGGGACAAGCTTAATAATAGAGGGTGCAACTAGCCCCACCTTTAATAGAGCACAATTCATATTGTAGGACTGTTTTCAATTTCTGCCTTTAGGTCAATTGTATCATTTCAATCTGCTGTTTCCCTTCTAAGTATTTGTCTCTGGCTGAATTGCTTTCAAGCCTGCAACCAAAATGTTTCAGCTGTTTTAGAGAGTAAAGCTAGGGAAGAAAATATACTACTTTATCTGCATTTAGAATACATCAGGACTTTCTTTTGCTAAGATTAATCTTTTGCTTATTAACAGAAGTGCTATCTGTAGGTGAGGGATGCTGTTTGTATCAGGAATGCATCCTTTGCCACTCTATCATCTTCAAATTTCCATGGCTCTGCGGGAAGAAGATTTCAGTTTGCACATGTGGCATGGAAGGACATGGCTTAGTGATGGGACTCAATGGGTTGTGTTGATGATTGGACTTAGTGATCTTGAAGCTTAAGTTATCCAGCCCTGATGACTATATGTTCAGCAGATTTTTTTAATTTTTGGTAGTAAAGATCTCCAGTGCCGTCCTTCCAGCTCACTGTGACAGACAGGTGACACAATGTCTGTGATGTCTGTGATGTCGCTGTGGAGCATCGCCTACAATCTTCAGCAAAGGGGTGGTGGACGGAAACAGTGGGTAGGAAATGAGAGTAGTTTGTCAGGGGTTCCACTGCTTTACTAGAGAAGAAGAATGCTTTATTACAGAACAAGGACAGCCTATGGTTGCATTTGAGACCTGGGGTGACCCACCAACATTACCCACATTAGCTCGTGTTTGCTCCCCTCTTTTCACTGCTTTTCACTCTGCTTCCTTTCAGAGCAGAGCCTTGTGCCAGTGCAGCAGCAACTGAGATCCTATAATGAAATCCCAGCCTGGGAGTTGTATGGTAATGGATACGTAGCATCTCCATTTCAGAGCCAAAAGTTGGCCTCTTAACCAGAGGTACAAAATACATTGCTGTGATTTAGTAGGACTTCCCTGTAAATCTCAGTCCAGAAATGGTGGAGTAGAACTGGCAGTTACTTGTTTTTTTTCTGTGCCATCAGTTATCCCTCTGGCACCATAATGGAAAAGAAGTAGAAACCACTTATTTTGTTGGTATCCAGGAAAGCTGAAGCCTGGATCAGAAAGGAAGAAAAAAAGCCTTGATCTCAGTCAAAGGCAATGATTTGGGCATAAAGGTGCCATCATTCGTCTTCTAAAGAAATGCCTCACTTGGCACAGAAGGGGCCCACTCTAGAGGTGAACCAGTGGTGGAACTGGTGCCTGCAGGGATTCTTTGCTTTATCTGGCAGGGAATGAGGAAGAGTGGCTGAGAACCTCCTTGCCTGCCCTTCTCAAGGCTCACCATGACGTCAGACGGTGCTTCAGTGCTTGTCTGATTTTTCATGACAAGTGACTGATGTCACTACCTGAGCAGGGAACCTTTCATTTTTTGCTAGTTCAGTGAGCTGTACTAGCCCAGCAAGGGCTTTACAAGCATCAGGGCTTGTACAAAGGAAGCAGGACGACTGTGATGGAAGGAATATGAGGGAGCACTTTTAGTCAGTGGCAACTGTGAGATCTAATCAGACACATCCTTTGCCACGGACAAGGGTGAGACCACATTGCTGGCAGCCAAAGGAGGAGCAGGGGTACAGGATGAAGGAGAAGTAGGGCAGTTCTTTTCAGCATAGCAATCTACTGAACCAGGTCAGTGACAGTATAAGCAGGCAGAGATTGTTTTGTGGGCTTAGAGAGGGAAGAAAATCAGTAGAATTGCATGATAAAATTAAGGACATACCATAACACTGCTTTTCTGTGCACAGGCTGAATGCCAACCCTGCCAGCTTCTGCATTCCTTGAACTGCAGCACTGGCCCTCTGACATGGGGGTGCTGCACAAGAGGGGCTGTTGTACTACCATTCCTTTGGGGATTTTGAAAATAGCTAGTTTTATACACATGGGATTCTCCTGACTCCCTTGCAAGCACTGTGGTAAGTTATCATAGATCAAAGGGAACAGTTAGGACAGAGTGAGGCAAGAGGGATAGGAAACTATGTGGGATCCAGCTCTGAAATGTCCTCTAAAATGTACTGTAGGAGTATATCACTTCTCAGTCATTTGGCCTTCATGTTTATGTTTACATAACTTTATCCAACTTTTTCTCTTTTGCTTTTCTTTCTTTTTTTTAAATAAATGGCTTGAGCCTGGCAACCCACAGTTAGGATCCTATTGTGAGTATGATGAACCAACAATCCTGCTGTTAGTGCCTTCAGTCCTCTGCATAGGGCGAGCTGCTTCTGGGGACTTCACATGGCTCCGCGCACAGCCTGGAGATGCTGCTTGGTGCTGGCACCATGCTCAGGGTACACTCAGTGGCCCCGTGTGTGCGTTCGTGCACAAGAGCGCGTTTCCAAGCTTGCCTCGTCCCCCAAAGGGAAACAGGCTCCAAACAGAGTAAGAGCTGGGGGAGGGAGCGTGCAAGGCTTTAACTTGTGCCGTAGCCTTACTCACGATTTTCCTGTTAGTGTTTTGTCTTCTTGGCATCCTTCCTGTTCTTTGCATATGTACATTGTATATTGTTGTCACATTGTTCTTCCATGTATGTTGCATCCTTTGCTCTGCAGAGCGCTGGGTTGGGAGCGTTGCTTGCAGTCTGTGTCTGGCTGCTGCAGTTCACTGGCTTGAACACAGAAGTCACAAAAGTAACTGGAGAGGATATTTCAGTGAGCACCAAGGGGAAGAAAATGTGCGTGGGCTTTAAACGCAGCATGGCTTTATTCCTCTTGGATGAGCGTTTGACAGCTGCGGGTCACTTGTGGGGATGTGAAGCCTCATTGTTTGCATGCACCACCGTGGTGGCTGTGATCCCAGCTACAGGCTCGGATCCTGTTTCTGTGTGAGGTGTGGTATAATTGGAGCAAAGGAGATCTTGAGATGTGGCCTGCAGCATATTGCAAGGGTGATACCCATCCCCAAACCACAAGCCCTGCTGAAGTACGCTTGTTTCTTTCCCTGTAAAGGTAACAGCAAAATAAGGAGGCCTAGAAAGCTCACCATGACCATTGCCTGACCTTATTGGAGACAAGACCACATGTGTAACCCACGTGCAGGCTGCATACATTTCTGGTGAGGCAAACTGCAGGGTATTGGGTGCTTCCTAGGAAGTTTAGCTCATATCCCAGTGGAAGACCCCTCTGCCCTTTGAGGGTAGGAACATGTCCGCTGTCAGTGCTTCCTTTTCTTCCCCAATTGCTTTGGAATTATGGTGTCCAGCGCTCTGCACCAGATGAGCACACTCCTTACTGCCTTTTGATTGGAAGTGGGGAAGAAGGCATCTGGGAGGCGGAGGGGGGGGAGGAAAACTTAAATTAGCAGAAAGCCTAACAGCTCTTGCTGGAGACAGATGATTACAGCTCATTTCAAGGCTGCTTCCTGCATGCCAATGATAGATCAGTAAACAAACGCCTCTTTGCAAACACAAAGCAGGCAGGAACTCTGTTTGGAAGAGAGAGGTCGGGGTAGGTCTTGCTCTGCTCAGTGGCAGGAAGCCCTATCACATGGCCATGGGAAACATGAGGCCGGCTGTGCGGAGAAGCTTCTGCTGGGAGCTTCACATCCTTCCCAGAGCCCGCCAGCAGGTTTGGGAGCTCCCTCCTTCCTCCCCTGCCCTTCCTTCCCCGGTTTAATTTTGAGACGCTATCTGATGATGGCTTTGTTCCCCCAAACAATGAGGATTACCAAACTAATTGCAGTGATGGAACTCTCCAAATGGATCTTGGCATCTTCTCTCCCCTTCTGTGGCCTGGCTGCTGCGGAATCTACATGCCAGACACATGGCTCTGGGCTGTTGCTGCCGTGGGTCTGTGCTTTTGGATTGCATGGCAGAAAGTTTGCATGTGGTTCATGCAGAAAGTAGCTGTGGGTCAAGGGGGACCTGCTTGGTGTATGTCAGTTCTCCTTGGGTATATGCAACCTGAACTCAGCTCTGCCTACGTGATCAATCTGAGCAGAGAGATGGGAAGCAGGAGAAATAGGAGCTCCCCTTGCCCTTTGCAGTGGCCTGCCATGCTAGTTCAGGGGGCCATTGGAGCCAAACCTGGAGAGGAGGTCTACTCTTCATTTCCCATCAAAGGTGATTTTCCATCACTACTCTCCCACTTTCCTCCCTTCAGGCTTTGGGAGTGTCTGTGGGTCAGGTCTGCAAGCTGGTTCTGGTAGCCTTATTAACTAAAGTCTCAGCCCCATCCGCTCTGCATCTCATTTGGGCTTGGGAGTGTCCTCATGCTAATTATCTGACCTTTGAGCTAATCAGGAGGTACCTCATTTCTGCTCTTTTGTTCCAGAGTTGATTTTTTTTTTTTCTTCCACATCTTCCAAGGTGTTTGGATATGTACACCTAGTGGTTGTGTTCATATTGCAGCATCTGATCCCTCGTTGCTTAGGAGACTCCTGGCCTCAGTCTCAGGAGGAGTTGAAGGCCAGGCTGGATGGGGCCCTGGGCGGCCTGATCTAGTGCTTGTTGTAGCAACTGGCAATCCTGCCTGCAGCAGGGGGATTGGAACTAGGTCATCTCTGAGGCAAAACTTGGAGAGGGGCTGTACGTTCACTGCCTGCTGCTGGGAGGTTTCTTACTGCTAATGGCAGTGCCTGGGCATACTGATCAGTGACCCAGTGGTGTAGCACCAGGGCACTGTAAGGAAGCTGTAAGCCAAGTGCTATGCAGCCTCAGTTGCTGCTTTGCAGGAATCTGCTCTGGTTGCCTGGGTGAGTCATCCTTTGGACAGAGACGCGGGCGATCATTAGTTTTCCATTATTCGCAATGCATAACAGTTAATGGATGCATGAATAGATTTTGTTTCTCGGGCTGGTAAATTTTCTTGACTATTTTGCAAGGCCGCTCTGTGTCTAGAAGTGAAATGGGTGTTTGTTCCAGTTCCTAATGAGGAAGAGAAGCCAAGGGGTTTATTGTCTGGGGAAAGAGAGTCTGCTAAATGGTTAGCCATGAGCTGCCCTGAATGTGTACACACTGAGTTGACCCAGAGTTCACTCCTCATCTCAGGAACACTGCCAGTGTGGGATAAAGAGAGGGAGAGAAAACTGGGAACAAACAAGACTGATTTTTTTCTTTCTTTCTCTCTGCCCAAAATACTCGAGCAGTGGAAATGAGGGATTCTTTTGTTCTTCATTGTTGTTGGTATGCTTTTTTTAAAAGCTACAAGAACTGACTAAACTTCCTGAGACGCTCAGTCTTACTGCCGGGTGCTGGGCATGGCAGGGTAGCATCAGGCAGAGCAGTGAGTGGATAGACTGGGGAAGCCACAGATTTTCCAAGCATGATATCTGAGATGGCGAGCCCCTTCCTGCCTTGAGAGGTAGAGAGGGGACCAACAGACTGTCACGGCCCACCGGAGGGCACACTGCAACATAACTACGTGCTTCAGTGCGTTGTCTCTTGGTCATAAAATGTTGAAGGGGTTGTTGTGACAACTGGAAGAGCTTACGTCATGTGGCCTTAGCACAGTTCTTACTAAAATCATTTTTGTTTTCTTGTTCTGTGAGTAGAAAAAGCCTAAATCCTCTGAGACTTTGGCAATAATAAAAGCATTCACAAAGCGTGCTGCGTATTCAAATCACGGTACTGCACTTGATACTGAATCAAAGATTGCTCTTGTTATCAAAACCTGTTAGCTCTTCCCTGGGCTTCTAAGGGGTGGTGCTGTCACCCTTCTCCCCGTTTTGCAGATGGTGAAACTGAGGATGTCCTCTGGGAGCTGTCATATTTTGCCCCTGTTAATTCTCCTGGACTTCAGGAAGAGATGTATGTGCGTGTGTTTGTTTGCAGCAGGAGGGGAGAGCTGAGCACAGAATGACAGCTCTTCCTTGTGTCTGTCTGCAGGTGAACTGCTGCCCAGCTGTGTGCTGACATGATGACAGCTAGCAAGGTGGCCGATGTGAGCAGCAGGTCTGAGAGCAGTGTCTGCAAGTCTGCTGAGAGGTGGGAGCTTTCCAGGTTTCAGTGCTGGGCTGCTTTGCTTTCATTTGTTATACCCAATAGAAAGAAAACCAAAAGAAGAAAATATTTTTTCAGCTTAACGCTACCCTTCTCTATTCACATGTTAGATCACACCCCTGTATGCCTCAGGTGGTTTCATTGCCATCTCAAGGTTGCCACATTATGTTTTTAGCATCCTGTCAGTGATAATGTCCTAGCGGCACCGTGCTAAAAGAGCTCTGCCCCAGGGCAGAACCATTGTGTTGATGATACCCCAGCTGCACTTGAAATCTTCATCACGGAGACTCCTCAGACAAGCCTTACTGTCACTACCCCTAACAGGCTTTTTCTGGTGTCCACCCCTGGTTTTTAGTGCAGAGTCCAGCCACACCATCACTGCCAAGCCTTGCTCCCAGGGAAAGGTCCATGATGTTCACAGTGCCAGTTCTTGCCCCAAGCATGAAGTTGTCACTGAGACAGCCACGAGTTAAATATCTGCGAGGCTAAGGAAGAACAGCATCTGGCTCAGGTCCTCCTGCTCAGAAACCCATCCCAGACTCAGTTTGCACTACAACTGAGCCTGCAATGGCTGCCAGCATTGCTTAGCTCCAGGACAAAGCACAAGGCCTGCCAGCACTCAGGGTATCCAAGCGGATGTTCTTACCAGAATGCTTAAGCTCTGGAAGAGGCGCATTGATACATTTAGGTTGACAGCAATTTACAGAGTTGAATCTCAGTGTTAATGCTGTGGTTAAATGGGACTCATGATAAGGGCTTGCATCTCTACCTTGTGTTGTGCTGGTATTACTTTCCAAGCCCAAGCATTGCTAAGCACTGGAAAGTACTTCGGTTCAGAAGTATTTAGTGTTGGAGTAACTATTTGTCTGTCCAGCTGGAACTTTACTGTGTTGATATAATAACACAGTATTGAAAAGAAAAAAAAAAGCACTTGGAGGTCCCCCAGACTAAAGATATTAGGGACTTTTTGATGTGGTTTGTACTCAAACAAATGAAAATGTTGAATCCCTTGCTCTGAGAATGCTGAGCCTAGTGCTTGGGTGCTATATCACACCCTCTGTGCTGAGGGAGCGTGCCTGGGTGTGTGGGAGCCCAATCCCACATGTAGCCTGGGATGGTAGACATGTAGAAATGTAGTAATAGAGGTGCATGGCTTGTACTTTAATGTGCACTTGGGAATATTTGAATGAATCCAGACGGACCATCTGAGATGGATCTAGAGGAGTGTTGTCTGTGCCACACGTTGTCTGCTCTAACAGCAGTGATTTTGCTGTTTTTTGTTAAGGATCAATTTTGTGTTTATTTGCAGTGGACCTGCTTAATGCCTTGAAGCTGTACAAAACTGCTGCACTTCTAAACACAAAATTCTGTTGAACTTCTCATTGGTATCAACATGTCTGTTGTACAGAAATTACTATCTGCCACCTACTTCTGCCACAGAGAAAGATTTCATTTCACTAGTCATAATGAGAGGAACATTGTGTTTTGGTTAAGACCATTTCCATGGCATTCTCTCCCACAAGTCTGTTTCTCAGGGGCTCAGTGTGAGCATCCTGTCCTGTTACTAGATTTGAAAGTAGAATTTGTGGAGCTGATGGGCTGACTAAAAGGGTGAACAATGGCAGTGAATGTCTCTTCTCTTTTTGTCTTTGGTGTATAGGATCAAACTTGCAGATAAAAACAGTACAGCGGCTGTGAAGGAATTAGGAAGACTTCTGTGTGGATCTTCAAGTGAGAGATGTTCTGAAGGTGCCTCTGTCACCCTGAGTGTAACACCTGAAGCTGAACCAGTTTCTTGCGTGGTGAAGAACCCTCTGGGAGCCTTGGAGAACTTGATGCTCGATCCAAGGCTAGACTGCTTTCAGCAGAACATGCTGAGTCCCAAAATGATCATCAGTGACCCATCTGTGGATCTGAACGTTAAAGAAAACAGTAGAATTGTCAGGAAACAAATAGGAGGTACTCAAAGTACACGGACCCCTGGAAAAATTGGCTTGAGGAATAAGTCCTTCAGCATCAAGGACAAAATTTCAGAGTGGGAAGGAAAAAAGGAAATGCAGTCTGCTCCTCGTCGAGAGGAGGAGCAAGGAACTAAAGAGGAGCACAAGATACCATGTGTAGTTGAGAAGACAAGTGGAGAAGCACTGACATCTCGGAAAGTGGAGACCAAGAGACTTATGAATTGGGAGCTGGAGTGCAAAGGGGCAGGCAAAGAGAATGAGCGGAAGGCAGGAACTCCGAAAGGCATGGGACAAGGAGCACAGCGGAAAGGGGAAACAGAGAAGGATGAGGAAGTGCAGTCCAGCCTTGGAAAGTGCAAAGAAGTGAAAGGTGGGAAGTGGGAGGTCCAGAAGGAGAATCTTTCAGTGCTTAGTCAGGTCAAGAAGCTGGAGCAGGCTTTGAAGGATGGCTCAGCAGAGCTGCAGCCACAGTTGCCTGGTACTTATTACTCCCCACAGTGCTTGCAGGAGAAGGCAGCACAAGGACACGCTGCTTCAGAGGGCCATGAGAGCATATGTGGGACTGAGCTCAACAAAAGGCTTCTTCGTTTGGACTCTGAAATCAGCGAGCCAATTTTTGGGACTCTAGAAGAGGTAAGAACTTCTCATGTGAAATCCAAGGACTGCACTACAGAAAATGTGTACACAGAACCAGGGGTGCCAGAGAAGAAACCTTTCATCAACCCACTGCCAAAGCCCCGGCGGACTTTCAAACATGAGGGGGAAGAGGACTGGGTGCCAGCAGCTAGGAATAAAAGAAACTTGCCTCCTCTGCCATCCATTCCTCCCCCTCCTCTCCCCTCCTCTCCTCCTCCATCAGCTGTCAGCAGGAGGCTTTGGAGCGGGAAGCACAAGAACAACGCTGACCACAGGTAATTGGGCTGTGTTTCACAAAGGTGTTGGTCTTAATGGTGGAGTACCCCCCCCACTTCCTGTATCTCATTGGAAGAGCTGCATCTTCCTTGGTCACACACAATCCTCAGTAAATGAGAGCCTTGCTTGCCATGATCTGCACTAAGTTACGTAAAGTTGGAGCACAGCCCTGCCAAAAAGGACTTGGGGATACTGGTGGGAGGTGAGCTGGACATGAGCCAGCAACGTGCCCTTGCAGCCCAAAAATACCAGCCATATCCTCGGCTGCATCAAAAGCAGTGTGGCTAGCAGGGTGAGGGAGGTGATCCTGTCCCTTTTCTCTGCAGTGGTGAGATTGCTGTGTCCAGGTTTGGAGTCTTCTGTATAGGAGAGACATAGATCTGTGGAGTGATCTAGAGGAAGGCCACAAAAATGGTCCAGGGAATGGAACACCTCTCCTACAAGGACAGGCTGAGAGAGCTGGAGTTCAGCATGGAGAGAAGAGAAGGCTCCAGGGACACTGGAGAGTGGACTTTCAGTATCTGGAGGGGAACTACAGGAAAGAAGGAGACAGAGTCTTTATCAGGAGCTTCTGTGTTGAGGCAAGGAGAAATGGTCTCAAATTAAAAAGGGAGGTTTAGATTGCATTTAAGGAAAAAGTTTTCACAATTAGGGTTGTGAAGCACTAGAACAGGTTGTCTAGAGAGGTGGTGGAAGCTCTGTCCTTGGAGACACTCAAGGTCAGGCTGGAGGGGCTCTGAGCAACCTGATCTGGTTGTGTCCCTGTTCATTGCAGAGAAGTTGGACTAGATGGCATTTAAAATCCCTTCCAACTCTAAGGATTCTCTGATTCTGCGGTATCTCTGAGAACTTTGAGCAGTCAGTATAACTTCATGGGGTAATTGTGAAGAGATATGTCATGGTAGATTGGGCTTTAAGGTCACTGCATTACGTTGCTTAGCCTTCGAGCCCAAGATTGAGGGGGTTGTGTTATTTTTGTGTGTTTTGTTTTGTTTTTAGCAAGAACTGTGATTGTAAAATTAATACAGCTGATCTGGAAGCAGCCCTGGGATGATAATCTCTAGACTCTTCCACAACATTTTCACTGTTAATAGTAAACTTACTCTTCTAACTGAATCTACTGTGTATGTATTTTCCTGGAACGCTTTCTTGTCTTTTATCTCTACCCTCGTGATTGTAGCACATTTTTGAGGCAAGGAGAATAGAAAACACAGCTGCATGAAATGTCACATCACAATTCCTGTTTTGGGTGCCGGAAGGAAACTGAAACTCTCCAGGTTCATCAGTGAAGGACTCGTTAGTTTTTATCCTTTTTAGCACCCAACAGTTGAGTGCTGCTATCCTGTACTGCTGAGAGACCTGATTTTGGGAGGCCCTTATGACTGGTGAGGGTGGAAACTCCCGTGCCCTAAATGGGACCTGTCATGGCCTAAGGTTCTGTGTAGTGTTGTGAGTGAATTACAAAATGCTTTCATTTGGCTGTAAAAGCTGCATCACTCTCTGTTCCTTTCCTCTCCCATCAACGTGCAGGAAGTCGTACGAGTTTGAAGACTTGCTGCAGTCGTCATCAGAGAATGGAAGGGTGGATTGGTACGCGCAGACCAAGCTGGCCCTCACACGCACTTTATCAGAGGAGAACGTCTATGAAGACATACTGGGTAGGAGCTTTGGCCAGGGAGGGATTTGACTGCGAGCACTGAATAACACAGAGGACTTGTGGTCAACAGCCCCGCGTTGGTGGTGCTGATTGAAGTTTGTTTGTTATGCACGTGCAAAGCAGATTTACGCAGATCATAGTTTACACGATTTAATGGCGTAGTTATAAGAAAAACGTACCAAATATTTCAGAATTCATCGGCTTCAAAGATGAACCTGAGGCATGTGGGGACCAGCTTTTAGTTTTTGCTGGTGTCTGTCCTCTGTCTTCTTTGCATCCTGTGGACAAGCTCTCACTCCTCTGGTTTGTGCTTTGTTGTGAGTTCGTCACTGATGAACTGCATGGTAGGTCACTGAACACAGGACATAGAATAGAAGCACCCCTCTTGAAAAAGCCTTCGTAAGTTTTTGTAGCTGTAGGCTGGGTTGTGTAAGGCTCTTGGCTGAGTTTAGCTGTGTAGGAATAGAGTAGCTACATCAGCTCTGACCATGCAGCTGTTACCTACAGAGGTGGTCTGTGCTGTTCAGCAGGGGAGGCAGCTGCACTTTTGCAGGAGCAATCAGAGCATTATTATTTTGATACTAATAAAATCTCATCGTATTTGATTAGAAGGATCTCTGAAAGGAATGCTGTTCCTTTGGGACTGTTTGCAGAAAGGGCGATGCCAAATGGAAAGCTCTTTTGTGAAGCTAAGTGGCCATTTGTCTTTATCTTCCCTCTATTTGAGGGCCAAAGATCCAGGGGATGTCTGAACAGCTGGTATTTTTTTCATGTGTGTGTTTTAGGGCGTGATGGGAGGTCTCAGAAATCACTATGTAGCTGTCACCTTGTCAGCTGGAATAACAAGGATAGCATTACCGGGTGGCTGTGTATGCAAATCCATCCATCCGAACACAAGCACACCCATGTGCCCCAAGCTTGCAGAGAACTTCAGTACCAGGCTGAAATTCCTTTCCCCTCCTGCTTTTCAGTTGCAAAGATTAGAAGAAAACAAAGTTACAGACAATTGTCAGCTAATGGGGCATGATTTGTTTTGTTTTGTTTTGTTTGTTTTATTGCTGCACATTTAGGCTTTGCCCAAAGTGTGTGATCTTTAATTGGTTCCTGCAATCCTGGTTGGTCTTCCCATGGGAGCTTGGGAAAAGAGATGGACGGGGCAACTCCAAAAAAGCCAGTTTTGTTCTTCACAAGACCACGGGTGGGCAGAGTCCACAGAATAAAAACAACACATGAAAACCACACCAGTGGAGGAGTAATGGGGACTGCTGATAGCCCAGAGAGGTGGTGGATGCCCCATCCTTGGAAACACTCAAGGTCAGACTAGACAGGGCTCTGAGCACCCTGATCTAGCTGTAGGTGCTCCTGTTTATTGCAGGGCATTTGAGCTAGATGACCTTTAAAGGTCTGTTCCAACTCAGATGATTCTATGATTCTTTGTTAACTGTGTGCATCCATGGGGCATGCAAGCACACATGCACATCCCGTAGACATCTGCATGACTTTCAGCAGGGTTCAGCTGCTGCTGGGAGATCTGTTGCCCTTTCCAGAAAGTCACACAGATTCTTTTCATAAGCATCTTTTTACCTGTTTGCCATTGCTTATGTGGAATACTGGAAGCTGTACTGGGCAGATGAATATCAAGGTTTGTGTGTCAAAAAGAGGTAAAACTGGACATGTTGGCAAGCAGTTTGAGGATGAAGTTGGCAGCAGAACATAACCTCATTCTTCTTTCTCCAGTCCACCCAATATGTGACTACTGAAATACATCCTCAGCTGTGAAGTGTGCCACTGGATTTAAAAGGTGGAACCACTTCCAGGGACCACAGCATTTATGCAGAAAAAATGTTAGCACAGACTTACTTTGCCAGCATCACACAGATTTACCTTTTCCTTCTTGGTGAATTCAGGCCCACCACTGCAGAGTAATTATCCCAAAGCAGCAGACAGAAGTCAGTGTTGAAAAGGCTTGGGTTTCTGTCCTTGTCTGAAAACTTCAGTTGCACTCCCTTCCTGGCAGGGCAATCAGGTTAGAGCACACCAAATTGACAGATCCTGGAGCCATCCACAGCCATCCACAGCTCTTGCTCCCAGGTGCCTGCAGTATCTCTGGCCTCCAGTCTTAGCTCTCAATCAAGCATTACATGAATGCAGCAGAAAGGCAGTTGCTTTGCCCAGCTGTCCACTGGGATTCATGAAAAGGTGCTGGTGAAAAGAGAAGTCTCATAACCAGTTGCCTGCACTCGAAGGTGCTTGGACTGAGACTTTGTCATTGTTCTTTTAGGACGCTCAGTTGAAGATACCACAACCTGCTTTTTCAGAATGGTATACTTTTCTTTGAAGATGCTTATGTTAGTGTTTTCCACACTGCTGAAGATCAGGGTGTAAGAAGCTCATTATATTTAATCTTGGGTATTTAAAACTCAAACTGGTCACATACCTCAAGAACAGGACACCTCTGGGTGGTCATTCAAGCTTAAGTTTTTGAGAGGCTCGCATGTAAGGATGGACCAGATCTTACTTCAGATGGCCTTTTTATTCCTCCTTTTCTTTCTCTCTCTTTTTAAAGAGAGCATCCTGGCTTTGGATGGCCTGGATTAGGTGAATCCTTTCCTCTTTCTAAAGTGGGGTTTGTGGGAACTGAGGCATTCATGAATGGCAAATGTGTTCAAAAGCCTGTATTGTGTGCCAGTCATCCATGCTGCGGCAGTCAGCCCAAGAGCAGTGCTGGCTCCACTTAAATGATGACTAGAGGTCTCTCTAAATGTGGGATTGAAATGGAAAGGGGTCTCTTACGCTAGCTTTTGGCTGACAGCTTCATTCAGAAATAATTTTAAGCAGAAGACTGGAAAGATGGAACTATAATTATGGACCGCTGTGCATGAGAAACTCACAGCTCCTCTGAAGAGGAGGAAATGAACTTAAGGACTTGCTGCATCTTTTCCATCTGTAGTTTCTGTGATATGTTCCTATGGCTGAATACAACAGTGTCAGGGTTTGGACACTGTCCAGTGAGCAGCTGGACTTCTGGGGCTGTGGAGAGAATGAAGCAATGGCAGGAATGCTTGAGAACAGGTCTTTATGTCTGATGTGGGAGGTGAGAGAAGTCCAGCAGATCCCCAAACAGATTTTTATGGCAAACCTCAAGGATTTTCTGCACTTACAGTCTCTTGTTTGTGGCTTTTTACTGCAGATCCACCATCTAAGGAAAACCCTTATGAAGACATTGAGACCAACAGCCGCTGTTTAGGGAAGAAATGTGTCCTGACCTTCCCAGCATCCCCCACTTCTTCAGTACCTGGCACTCCCACTAAGGTACTTTGTTTCAGGTGGCCACCTCTCTTGCTCCAGAGGTCTTTGGGTGAAATCTTGTTTCTGTGTGGAATGGTGGAGTCTTGCCTCTGACTTTTATAGTAGGATTTGCTGCCTTTTTGTCTTTACCACTGATAAGAGTATGATGTAATAGAAAAGGATGTGTTGCCCTTTAGCAAAGCAGAAACAACATTCCTTCACACAAGTGTTTTTTTGGCTTTCATTTTTTTTCGCACCTGGGCTCCTTCCCCTGGTACTTTGCATCTGCCATGCACTAAGGAGCAATTGGCTTGAAAAGGACTGAATTATTTGTTGTTACACTGGAATTTTATACAGCTGCAATCCAAGACTGATGTAATAAAAGGATGGGAAGAAATCCTCTTCTCAATCCAATTTGTATACAAATGTGTGTCCCCAGAAATTTTTTTCTGTGTCACTGTCCTCTGAGCGATTTTGCAACTGTGCAGCTAGAAAAGAGCAACAGTTTGTGTATGCAAAGAGTACAGCAGTGACAGCTTGTGACTTCAGCCCCTCACCTCTGGGAACCTGTCTCCAGATTGTTAATGAATTCAGAGTGACAGTGAACTAAGATCTCTGCTTTCCTCAGGACAAATGAGTTCAGGAGCAACAGATACAAAATGGGAATCCAGAAATGGGCATGTTCATATCATGAGGTTGTTTGGATTTGGGAATTATCTCTGAATCCATAGAAAAATCCCAATACATTTTCTAGTGAGTGTTGTACCTCACTGGCAGAAGGGCTACATTGGCAGGGATGGGAGTGAAAATGATCTGCTGTGTCTTTGCCTTATACCTGTACTGGGACGAAAGTTCAGTACTAAATTTGTTCCAGATACTAAACAATGAGAGAAGAATCTAGTACAGGAAAGCTCCTCCTTCCCTCCTTCACAGAGTGTGTTTTAGTGCTTGGGTAATCAAGCCCTGTGGTTGTCTTGGCTCTGTGTCTGTGGACAGTATGAGTCTGTTCATGCTGATGCCAAGATACCTCTGCAGACCTTTCCTTTGGGATGCCACTTCTGATCTCTGCTTGATGGGATGGGTTGCTGGTAACTAATGCAATACTAGTCCTGGGCTTAGGGAGCCCGTCCTAAAAGGATGTCCCTGCTAGCAGCACAGCTTACAGACAGATGCCACTTTTCTCCTTGACAGTGAAACCAAATGGAGAGGCAAAGTATGAGTCTGCACATCATGCTCAGATCTCATCAAGGCCAGTCCTAAGCTGGATTGAGTGCTTCCTGTTCCCTATTTAGATTGTCCAAGCCTGGAACAGAAGGGGCAGCCTGATGGCAGAAATAATGTTGGCAACAACTGGGTACATTGCAGCTAGTAGGGATATAACCCCTCAGCCCCGACTGAAGGTTTTTCCCATGCTCTCCAAGTTGCAGCTATTATTGGCTATTTGTTGGCTATTTGTTAGCCAACATTTTGAGAAGTCAGTGCAGTATTTCTGGATGTGCTCCTCTTTTCCAACCAGCTTAACCAGCAACTGAAGTTTTCCTTGATAACTTAATGCTTCCAAATGAAAATTGTCCTGCAGTTATGAATCCATTCTCGTTGTACTAGTTAAGTCTAGAGCAACGTGAGTCTGTACAGGAGTGTTGGAATGAAGTTATTTTCTGTCAGACAGCTTTGCAATCGCTTGTGTACCTATTTCCCACCCATACTGTGTAAGTGGTGCTGCAGTGTTACTCAGGAATGTCTTTCACCCTAAATATGTTTCCCAGCAGGACAGTTACTGAAGAACTGAATGGAAGTAATTATGTTGCACTATGATGCTTTGACATCCCAAAGCTGTGATTTGCATCAGTCAGAGCAGAAGTATTGCTGCTCTCTTGGCAATGATCTGGCTTGCAACTGCAGTATGAATCACACTGGAGAGCGTGCCCAGGATGGAGTCTGGACAGATTTCAGTAGTGGTTTATATCACTAGTGCAGGATGAGATTGCTCAGTGCAAAGATTCTTCCAAGAGTCATTTTCATGTGTGACTTTTCTGTGGGTGGTATGCCTTTTTGTGAGTGTTCTGCAAACCATTCAGAGACACCTGAGCTAGCCTGAATGAATGTGTCAGGCTGGCTAGTAAGTCTGCTGGGTATATTTGTTGAAATAGACAGACCATTATGCTACCTCAGATAGTGCTGGACTGACTTGATGAGAATAAGCTTAGATACCTCTCACCTTTACTTCCCAGTTCCATGTTGGGGTAAGCTTTGATGTATACAGTGCCTGAAAAAAGCATGACTTAAACTTACCATAACCACTGGGAAATTAGAAGACAAAAAAAATTTCTTACTGAGCATTATTTCTCGTGAGAATTAGTTTGTCCTCCTTTGTCTGGAGCTGAGCTTTCTGCTTTTCTGTGCTGTTTTTGGTCAGGGACTTTCAACTTCAGTATGGTACTGGAATATCTACTGCTACGCTCCCACTGAACTTGCTGCTGGGATTAGGGGGAAACCAATTTCCCTAATTGTCCATCAGGACTTTTGTTGCATCATCCTGAAATATTTAATTCTCCATCCTGACAGAGACAGAATATTCAGCCACAGTGGCCATGCTTTTCATCTAGCCTCGCTACTCCTCTCTTCCTCCTGACCATCTGCTCCTTAGCCCATACGCTTGTGGCTGTCCTGTTGTGTACCAGCCTCTGGATTGCACACTAGAGTAAGGTTTCTTGACCAGGTTCTGAGACTGTGTTATGTTCTGGAATGAACATGGGATGATTAAATTGCTGTCCAGATAGTCATGGCCTAGCCTAGCAGCTGGACGAATTCCTTGTGTGTGCAGGAATCTCTGAGCATTCTCAGAAGTTAGGCAATTCTGGCAACTGAGTGGTGTGGACTCCCCGCCGGATTTACTACTGTGACATTGTTAGCAATGAAGCAAAGGTACATGAAGTGCTGTGTTCAGTCATTCCTCCTCTTCTGTTTCCAGTTGCTCTCCAAGCCCACTTTTTTTAGACAAAACTCAGAGCGGCGGAGTTTCAAACTGCCAGACATAAGGAAACTGAGCCGTGATGGAACCGGGTCACCATCCAAAATCAGCCCTCCTTCAACTCCCAGCAGTCCAGATGACACCTTCTTCTCCTTGGGAGATCCTCAGAATGGCAAGAGGAGAAGGAAGATTCCCAAGGTAAATCTTGGTCTTTCTCTCTTTTGCTAGTTTCTTCAAGCTGGAATGCAAGTATGAAAGAGTTTTCTTCAGTTTCCAGTGTGATACCCTTGCATTACAGCCATTGTCCTTGCAGGTGATTTGACTTGTGTTTAATTTCCTTTCTGTCTGAAGGGGAAGGTGTACAAACATCTCTGCAAGTTTTGAAGAATGTATTTTTTCATCTTGCCAAATCATGAGATATGTGAAAATCTGGCATTTGATCGTGACGAAGGGCATTTTCTGGAGTGACATCTCCTAGTTTGTCTTTGGGTACAGCATGACTCTGTTTCAATCTGATTTTGTTTCAGAACTGTCAGGAATTGTATTCAATCTAAATGAGGCTTGGCAGCAGGCCTTCTTTTGAATATTCCAAAAGCACAGTTATAAAAACAAAGTTGTGTGTCATAGTCTTTGCAGGACAAGCAGAGACTAACAGCATCTACGTGTGGTGATTTTTTTCCTGAACCCATAGTTTTCATGCTGGGGAAAAAGGGACATGTTTGTTTATCCTTTTTGTTTCCTGGTTGCCAGATCTGTATCCATATTTGCACGTATGATTTTTGAGTTACTCTGTAGGTTACTGTGCAAGGCAGATGCTGATAACCACTGATTCTGGGGCATCCAGTGAAGTGTTACAGTACAGCCGGGACTGGGAAGTGAAACACTTTTCCTGAAATTCTAACATTCTTTCTTGCCTGGGGAGGAAAATAACCTTTTGTTTGTTTGTTTGTGTTTTTGATGAGCAGCTTGTGTTGAAAATCAATGCCATTTATGAGGCACGGAGGGGAAAGAAACGTGTCAAGAGGTTATCACAATCTACAGAGAGCAATTCAGGAAAAGGTAAAGGAACTTTGACTCCTTACATATTAAAGACTTTTTGAGAACTTGCCATTGAGTTTAGGCTGACTTGATGTGTCATGTGATGTTTTTTTAATGCTTCTTCCAGTCCTTGCTAGGACTTCCACCCCTTCTTTTGGAAAGATAAAGATTGTTCTGCTGCCCAGGGGCCTTTAATGACAAGGCACTCTTTTGTTTTCTTCTGCTTCATTTTCTTTTCCTGGCTTTATGTGATAACCTCCTAGGTCATACCAGAAATGTTTCCACTTTTTGCTATTTATTTCTGAAACTGGCAATAAGCTTTGGAGAAGGATTTTCTGTCCAAAGAGTCTTGATTTGTTGAGATCAAAATATTTTGTGGGAATGTGTCACTTTAATGAACTGTGCAATAGAAGATAGTGGATTTTGAAGCAGTTCTACTTTTTTCAACATTCCAGTAAGTAAATAGACTCAGTTGGGAATCACGGTTTCTAGATTCTGGACCGTAGAACCATCTCCATTATCTCAAGACTGAGATTTCCAGCCTCTCACTGTCAATCAGTAGCTCACCACAATTGTTCAGGTACTTCAAAGCAATTACTTTTAAACATCTAATCTCTGCAAAACTATAAATTATATTGTTCCAGCACAGTTTTGGTTTTTTTACACACTGTAATTTCTAGTAAAAGGTGGCTTACAACTGTGTTTCTTTCCCACAATTACTTGTTACTGCTTATCCTGTCCTATTTATAAAGTGGATGAGTGTGTGTGTGTAGGTGAACTTCAAGGGAAGCATCCCAGACTGGTCTTTCCATTTTTTTTATACTCTGCTCTGAAGCACCGACACAAACAGGCTGTTGGACAATATAGGCCTTGAGTCTCATTCATTCTGGCAATTGTTGGGTTTTTTGTTTATTTCTACTGTTCATCCCACATGCTACTGCATATTAATCAGTGTTTTGCCCTTGTGTTGGAAAGACTGTTCTGGCATTTTATTCTTTATGTAACTCTAATGGCTGTGCAAAATGGATTTTGTTGCTTTTTTTTTTGGTTCCCCAGATGAATGAATGGGAAAATACTGAAGGCGGTGAGTTAAACGTGTATGTGTCCCTGAAAAGTTAGAGGCACTTGAGATTTGTGCTGTCTTCCCCCTGAGGTTGTTAGATCCAGCTTTCTCGTGTCAGTGATAGGAAATGCACTGTTATAAATAGTCTTCACTTACTTTGTCTTCCCCTTTCTTATTTTCTAGTTACAGATGAAAATAGTGAATCAGACAGTGATACTGAAGAGAAGCTGAAAGGTAAGGCAAATGTGTGAAGAGAACAAATGCCTCCTGATAAGCTCTCCTCTGCATTCTTGGGTCAAGATCTTTCCTCTGTGTTCCAGCTTTGGAGAAAGAGCTTCTTTCTACTCAGAACACAGTAAGAGAACAAAGATCTGAAAACTGCAGGAGAAAACACAAGAGTAAAGGGCTATAGAAGTCCAGAATAAATGTCTGTTCCAATTTGCTGCAAAGCTCTTTGCACTATCATAGCAGATGGTTTATATGCTGTGAAAATAAAATGAGGTTTTTCTCATTTGGTGCACAGGCACCAACGTGTGAACAAGCTGACAGAGGCAGTATGGCAGTGGGACAGGGTGTTCAGTAGCCCCACTGCAAATTGATTAAGGGAGAAAACCCGCTGGCCAGACTGGCTAGCTAGGAAAGTGGAATTGCACTATGTGATTTATTGCTATAAGTAAACTCTTCTGCATCGGCTAAATTGGGGTTAAGTGCTGCATTCCTTGTTTCGCTGCAGTAGAGCTTGTATATTGTGTACTGATCTCCATAATGCTTTTGAATCTTCTTGCACTATAATTAGCCTTGTAACGTGCTGGTAGCATTACATTCTCTTGGGAATTTATGAAGCAAATTAAAAATCTTGATGGAGTTGGAATGCAAAACTGAATTTCGTTCAGGATCCAAAGTTTCCTGATTTACACACGCACCTAATTGAGGTAATAGATCAGTTCTTAATCTGAAAAGGGGGATAAGCAGCAGTTCTCACTCCATGTCAGCTGTAGTGTCTTTGCTTAGGAGAGCTCATCCTTTCCCTCTTTCAGTTTGTTAGAACAGAAACCTCAGTCCGAGAGGGTTGGATTTGGCTGTGATCACCACTCCTTTCTTTTCAAATCTGTAGGCTGTGCTTAACAGACCAAACACACCAGCCACTTACCACTGCTTACTAAGTCCCTGTACGTCAGCTGAGACCCAGTAAATCATCAGGCAGCGGTTGTGAGACTGCACATCAGAGCCATAAGTACCGACCCTTGGGAAGGAAAAACATTTAAAGACGAGCTCTGCCACGATGACAGCAGTACAATCCCCGTATCTTTAGTAGGTTGCACAGAATATAAACAATGCAGAGCCTAAGTGAGCTTTTCAGAAGCACTCAGCATTGCTGTGGCAGTGCTTGTTTTGAAGTCCCTGGTAAAAGAGAGACCATTTCTGAAAGCTTTTGAAGAGTTACAGCCTTAAAGCAAATCACCTAACAGCTGATGAGAGAAAGGAGTCGGAGCCATCTTTCCGTGCTGTAACTGTCCAGGGACTGTGTCACTCTCTGATTTAAGAGGCACCTCAAGATTGCTTTGAGTTGTATTGTCTGGAATAGTCCATGAGCGGCACAGCTTTACCAGACGAAAGGTCAGGAGTCTGGACTGAATATATACTCTCTCCCAAGCAGATGTGCTGTGTATGTGGAGTTTCTGCAGTATCCCTATGGTCGTTGTTTCTGTAAAAAATGTTGCTTTGCCACCCACATTAGCAAAAAGCACATGTGTGAGAATGTGCTGGAGCCTCTGGCTGTAGTTAATTCTTTCTTTCTTTTGTAGTAGGACTAAAGGAGACTCACGGAGATTTAATTTGGATACAACTGTAAAATGAAGCAGGGGGATGGTCTTAGGGAATCTCATCTGGTCTCTTCTCAGCAGGCAGCTTTTCATTACTTTCTATGCTGGAATGTTTATTGTCCCACAGCTCAGATGTGTTGCAGTTACAGCTTGCTTGGCTGTTTCTCTTGTTTTCCCATTGTCTTGGGAGAACTTGTAGAAATGCGGCCCTGAGAGATCAGGCAGAGATGAGCCAGCCCTTTTCATTTGCACTTCCCTTGTTTTTGCTGTTGGCTTGCAGCCCAGCCCGTGTTAACAAACCTGGGAGTCCCAAGCATTGCTGAGCCACTGGAACCATAGCCGTAGCCTGATCCAAGTACCGTGGAGGTTGCTACCCACAGTTTTCGTAGAGTCGTATCATAGAATCATAGAATGGCCTGGCTTGAAAAGGACCTTAAAGATCATCTAGTTTCAACCCCCCTGCTATGTGCAAGGTCACCAACCACCAGACTAGCTGCCCAGAGCCACATCCAGCCTGGCCTTGAATGTCCCCACGGCTTTCTGAGCCATCTGACTGTCGCCTTCAGACAGTGCATACATGACTGTGAGGAGGAGTGCCCAGGTATTACTGTTACACTGTTTCCTATGTAGATCTCAGTTTGGGTTGTCTTCAGCTGTAAAACGGTCTGTGAAATACTTCTGCTGCCAGAGATCTTCTATGTGATGGTACTAAGAAGATCATGTCCCCATCCCTGCCAGTATTCACAGGGACTTCCACAAGGTTCCCTCCTCTTGCTCAGCCACTAACAAAATAAACGCAGTGAGGTAGTTTTAAGTCTGCAAAGTACTGTTGGTGCTCTGTGCAAAGCACTAGACAAAATGACAGTCTCTACTCTTCATTGTCGTAGCTCACAGCCAGCGCCTTGTCCACGTGAAGTCTCGCCTGAAGCAAACGCCGCGGTATCAAACCTTGGAACGGGACTTGATTGAGTATCAAGAGAGGCAGCTGTTTGAGTACTTCGTCGTGGTGTCACTGCACAAGAAGCAGGCTGGAGCTGCCTACGTCCCTGAGGTTACCCAGCAGTTCCCTCTGAAGGTGTGGTGCCTGTCAGGAAGCTCTGGGTAGCATGTCTCAGAGTGCATGGTGCACCGCACAGCTGGAGAACCACAGCATTTCTGTTGGTCACATGTTGAATTAGTAACCCCTCTGCTGTGGCACGGTAACATGGAAGGTAGAGGGGCTGCAGTAGCCTCTTGAGAATTGTCATGACATTCAACATGCTGTTGAAAGAGCTGCTGAGTCAGATCTTTTGCTGCTTTTGGCTATGACTTTTATGTAGCTATTACTTTCTCCTCATTTTATTTTTTTCTTTAAGGAAGAATGATGCTTGGGAGATGATCTGTTCTTAAAGGGAAGGCACATATTTTGCCAGTAGTCTAGCTGAAAATACGGAATGAGAAATAAGAGAAACAGAGAGCCACTGTGACAGCATGTTTGTAAAGATGATGTACCCAGAATTTCCCTAGACTTCATGTATCTGGTCCCTTGCTGGAACACGTGTCCCAGATTGAAGTCACAGTTGAGCAGGGGCAGGTGCTGCAGACACAGAACTTGGTGGAATTGAGGGTACAGAGTTACTTTAAGATATCTAAAGATTAGGTGAGCCAGAATCACAGAAATTTTAATATCTTCCAGGCAGAAGCTTAGCCTCTGTCATCACCTCTTCATTTGTCACAGGAAAAATATTTGAAGTCATTCCATCCCCACATGACTAATTGGAAACATTCCTTCTCTCTGTTCTCAACTAGCTTGAGCGCTCATTCAAATTCATGCGCGAGGCAGAAGATCAGTTGAAAGCTATTCCCCAGTTTTGCTTTCCTGATGCAAAGGACTGGGCCCCCATCCATCAGTTTGCCAGGTAAAAGTACTGTACTTTGTATCCTGACTCATGAGAAATGGATTTATGTATTGAGCTAATTAAATGTGAGAGCCGTTGTGGTAGAAGGTTTGGCAGAGCCCTGAGAGGGCGTATTGGAAATGCAAAAAGATTGTGGGTTGAATGAATTCATCTCTGTGTCAGAGAGTTTCTGTGTGGGTGACGAGTACCATCTTATTCTGGTTTCTCTTTCTGCAGTGAGACATTCTCATTTGTACTGACCGGGGAAGATGGAAGCAGGCGTTTTGGATACTGTAGGAGGCTGCTGGTAATTATCTCTTCTTTTTCATCTAGCAGAACAGATGCAACCTTCTGTGAAGCTGATACCACTGTCACCTGTTGTGGAAAGTAGAAAGCTGCTGCCCTTCTCTTTAGTGTAGAAAGGGCGGCAACAGAACAACTTCGTTCTGTTCTGCTCTTCTCAGTGCCAAGGTCTCTCACTAAATGTCATTCTACACTCCAGATGTAGTACTTTTGTCCTTTCCTTGCACCAATGCTTAACACTATGATCATAGACTGTTGTTTTTTTTTACCACTAAACTGAAGACAGAGTTTCTCTCCCCTAGGTTTAGATAGCTAGTGAACAGTTGTCTAGAACAGTACTGGTCCTGCAAGCTCAGAGTTGTCCCTGTGGAGCAACTTACCCTGTCTTGGTCACTTAGGTAGGTCTGGATCATACCATGGATGTGCCCGTTTCTCCCCTGTTTATAATTTATAGACTGCCAGTGTTTAGAGCCAGACTTAAGATATTGTCATCTGCAGCACTCTGTCAAACATGTGCTGGTTTCTGAGCCAGTCAGTGAGCTGCAGAACTAAGAGACCAGGTGCTCTGTCTCTGCAGTAGCTACGACTCTGATGTTTTCTTCTTGTTTTCTGTGTGTGTGTATTTGTGTTTGTCTTGAAAGCCCAGTGGGAAAGGGAAGCGCCTCCCAGAAGTTTACTGCATTGTTAGTCGCCTTGGATGCTTCAATCTCTTTTCTAAGGTGAGTGGGGAATTTTTGCAGTAGGGCAAGAAGGACCCAAAAATGACGTCCATGCCAAAAGAATGGAAATCAGGGAAGCTGATGGCTGGAGAAACACTAAAAATGGTGTTGGCAAGGCAACTGCATGCTAATTTCAGAACTTGTTAAATACAATTAAATTCAATGCAGTTTAAAGGAAAAATAATTTGTCAGCTGTTGCCTTGTTTGTTCAGCACAGCTACCAGAACATGAGCACTTAACTTCCTGGAGTCCTGACTCTGAAGGTCATAGGAAGTTTGGGCGTTGTGAGCCTTCCATTGACCTTGCTGGAGTTGGATTTCTCTTGCTGAGGAAGACAAAAGGCTTTCAATCCCATGTTACCTTCTTCCTTAGTTGAGTTGAGGCTCTGTGTCAGTGTTGGGCTAAGAATATAATGTAAATTTCTGCTGCACTCCATTCCACTGTTGCCCTCTTCCTATTTTACATGGGGTTTTTTTTGAGGTTTCTTGGTTTGATTCCAGATCTTGGACGAGGTCGAGAAGAGACGAGGCATTTCTCCAGCCTTGGTGCAGCCTCTCATGAGGAGCGTCATGGAGGCACCTTTCCCAGCTTTGGGCCGGACAATTACAGTCAAGAACTTCTTGCCAGGCTCAGGAACAGAGGTAAAAACACCAGCCTAAAGGGAAAGAGAGTTGGGCCAGCAAATGGCGGCTGAAAGTTGGGACCAGAGATGCTCTTGAATGGCGGATTGTCTGGCAGCTGCATGGGAGGAAACGAAGGAGTAAAACTGGAGACTGGAGAGGGTGACATGGAGAGTTTTCCAATGATTTCAGAATAGAAAAGGAAATCGTGGTAAAACTGAAGGTGTGGACACATCAGCAATGTGGTAAAATGAAGCAAGGCATTGGTCCTGAGGCCAAGTGGCACAGACTGGCAGATTCCATGCTGTAAAGTGTATACATTTGGGTCTGCTCAAGACTCCCCATATGCTTAATTTCTTGATCAATAGCATGTGCTCCAGCATCCTTGGCAACCCTGTCCATGGCAGGGGCACTGAACCTAGATGATCTTTAAGGTCCTTTCTGACCTAAGCCATTCTGTGATCCTTAATGCAGAATCACTATTGGTGTAGGACAGAATAGGAAGTTCCAGTAAAAAGTATCTGAAATCACACAAGGGCAATGCTACAGCCTTTGAAAACAGCATTTTCACAGCATGGAGATGAGGGTCCATTTTGTATCTCCCACAACGTGATGTTGTTAAGGGAAGGGTTTTAAAGAGTTTAGAGATCTGAGGGATTGCACTGAAGGACTGTGGGCAGATGGAGGTAGCTAAACTGAATGTGATCTTGGCCATGCTTCCTGTTAGGCCCTAAATACAAGCAACAGGAAAGAGAGCTAGTTGATGAAGGTCCTGTCTAAGGGGTAACATTCCCAGTACAGAGTGTCAGCAGTCTCCTTAAGCAAACAAAAACAGCTGGCTCTAGTTTATCTAGCAATATAAGTATACTTGTCGCTAAAATCTAATGTAAAGAACAGTAAACCACACAAGGATCAAAATAGAAATAAACAAAGGCTAAAATGAGTTGTGGCCTGCAGAGGACATAAAAGAAAAGATGGGTATCTGCAAACAGGGAAATTAGTGAAATTTGCTTCCTCACAGTTGTTCTTCTGTGTGCATGAAGCAGTTTCCATGCCATCTATCCTGTCAGTGTATAAGTGCCATGCACAGGGAAACTATTGCAAAGCAGGATGTGTACAGGCTGTGCTCTGCACTGCCCCTCTTTCTCAGCAGGGATGCTGTGCTGTATGCATGCAACTCCCCTCTGTAGGCGGCTTTTTTTCTGCAGACGTGCAGAATTTAGTTGTCTTTGGGACCCCTGCTCACTGAAATGGGAAACTGGCCAGCTGGGAATTCAGAAGTTATTGCAAACGGAAGGAACCAAGTGGGAGCATGACTACTAGGAATCTAATTTCCTTTGAAACACAGGCAAATAAGAGAGGATCGGTGAATACAGTGGAAGGACGAGAGAAATGGAGAAATACTGAATGCTAATTCTGGATTCATTTCTCCTTCTTAATATGAGAAAGCCTTTAATGTTTGGCAAGTGAAGACATACTGTCATATTCTATGTGGTTTTTTATGCTTCAGTCTTCAGAAGGAATACATTAAGGTTGGAAAAGACCACTAAGATCACCCAGTCCAACCACCAGCCATTCCCCCATGCCCACTGCCCGCGTCCCTCAGTGCCACATCCACACAGTTCTGGAGCACCTCCAGGATGGTGACTGCACCACTTCTCTGAGCAGCCTGCGCCACTGCAGCACCGATCTTTTTGAGAAGAAATGTTTCCTGATATCCAACCTGAACGTCCTCTGGTGCATACTGAGGCCATTCCCTCTCACCCTGTCACTGTTATGTGGAAGAAGAGGCTGACCCCCAGCTCACCACAACCTCCTTTCAGGTCACTGTAGTGAGCAACAAGGTCTCCCCTGAGCCTCCTCTTCTCCAGACTGAACAACCCCAGTTCTCTCAGCCACTCTCCATCAGATTTGTGCTCCACACTCCTCACAGCTCCGTTGTCCTTCTCTGGACACGCTGCAGGGCCTCAGTGTCTTTCTTGTGGTCATGGGCCCAGGAAGATTATTTACAATCACATAGTTAATGCTGTTAATAATAATGAAAGGTTGGTGGTGCAGGACAGAATAGGAGGGAGTTAGCTAAAGACAGCTTAGTTGTTTTAGAGTAATTGGGAGCTGAGGATGCTCAGGGTATGGCTCTGTGAAAAACAACTGCAGTGATGTGTTTTTTACTGTGTTGCAAAAGCAGCTGTTTTGCAAGCTCCGAGAACAGCAAGTCCCGGTAGAGCAAAGAAGGGTAAGCCTCGTGTCTGTATTCAGAAGTGAGAAGGATACATGGAAATCTAACAGGGACAACCTAACTTTGACTGCTGAAAGTATGTAGGAACAAAATACATACTCAGCTTATATGTGTGTAGAGGATCATGAAGTAGGGAGAAGTAGTCACTTCGGATTTGTGAAGAGAGTGGTGTTAAACTCACATTGTTTCCATCTCTGAAGTACCTGCTCTAGATAGGAGAATGTGGAATGCTTTTTAAGGAAATGTAGGAAGGCTTCAGCATAGCAGAGCGTGTTGATATTCTTGTCAGCCAAACAGAATAGGGCAGACTAAATTAAATTACTGCAGAGCACACGTATAGCTGGTTAAAAACCTGCAATTGAGGAGTAAATTCCCAGTTGTGTGCTTGACAGTCTGAGAACATTTCAGCTGTTTCATTTCTAGGATCCATACTGCTCGTGAGTTATCTTGCTGATGGCATAAGCCCACGTTTGTACAATTGGTAGATGACAGCACGGAGATGGGGTGCAGGCACTTTGGAGAGTTAGGGATTAAAACTCAAAACGACTGTGCTTAATGGGAGATTTGGTCTGAAATTCAATATGGATACAAATATGGAGCAAAATGCTCTGAAGAAGAAATCAGTAGTCTGATACAATGTGCAAGTAAGAATGAACAATAGTACTTCAGAAAAGGAGCTTGTGCTGTAGGGACTCATAAAATAAGCAGAAGTAACAATGATGTTATCAAGATGGATTCCTGTGTTGTGAAAGAAAGTGAAAGAATGATTAATGAAGGAGAGTGATTTTCCTACTCTCCAGCATCAGAGGAGATTTATTTAGAGTATTGCTTTCAAAACAAATGTAAACACTAGGAGAAAGCCCCAGAAATGTAGTTCCAATTGCTAAGTGGTTTAGAAAATACAAAGCTCCAGAGAATGGTTTGCTTTATACAGAAAACAAAGAACACAGGGGGACAGGTGTTAATAAACAGTATCTGAGAAGTTTCCTACAGAGTGGGAGGTGACCTGTTGTTCTGAGAGCTTAAAGAGGGTAGAACAACAAGCACCTGGGTGTGTTTTGCCACTGAGATAGATCAGCTAGAGGCTTGGTGTTGGTCAGGGTTATATAGAATTAGAGAATTTATTATGGGGTTTGTAAGGTATTTGGCTTTGGGGGTTTTCAAGAACAACTTAGGAATATCTGTCTGTAAGACAAAGAATATGAAGGGCCAAGGTGCTGTGACAGAAATTATTGAAGTAGTTGTGAACAAAGGAAAAGGCTTATGGGTTACTCTTTTCTGTAATGGTATAGAAGTTTATAGTCAGTAGCTCAGACATCCAGAAATAAAAAGCGTCTGTAAAAGTAAGAGTGAAAATGGTAAAGGCTCTGTGCAACTGCTGCCAGAGTGAGAGAAAGTCTGGAAACCATTCCTAGCTGGACACAAACTGGTTTTCCTCCTTATGAAGAGCTCCCTGTCCTCAGCACAGTAGGGCATACTTGTGGTTGGTACCACGCTGTGCACATTGAGGTGGACTCTGGATGGTCCTCAGCATCATCTGGAAGAACAATCTGTAGGAAGCCTTTGGAAAGTTTGTGTTTGAGGGCTGAACATCAAGTGGTGTTTGCCAGCACAGCCAGTAATGCTTGTTAGCTGCTTACATACCTGTCAAGGTCCTGCTCCCACAGCACCAGCAGATGGTGAGAGCTGACTGACCTGTGGTCTTTCTCTCTCCAAAAGGTCATTGAGCTGCGGCGGCCTCTTGACTCCAGGCTCGAGCACGTTGATTTTGAGTCCTTGTTTTCATCCCTCAGCGTGCGGCACCTGAGCAGGGTCTTCGCCTCCCTGCTCCTGGAAAGAAGGGTGATCTTCATTGCAGACAAGCTCAGGTACCCTCTTGCATTATTTTCAACAAAATGCTGCTAAGGAAGGAAGGCTGAGAAGGCTGCAGGGTCTGATCTCTTTGTCCTGTTCTTTTTTCTTTGCTCTTTTCCAACTTATATCTGATGTAAGTAGAGCTGTAATTCCCAGGAGTGGGGCGCTCACTGTAATTTTACTTTGCAGCTTACAAGGAGTGAGCAGTTTCCCATCTACAGGGAAAAACAAATTCCCTATTCTCTGCATGGTTTCAGAGTGGAGCACTGGTACCGAGAAAGCAAAGCCTGTCTTGCTCCACGGTTCTGCAGTGTTCCCCACTGAGCTGTGCTGGATTTCCAGAGAGAAGGCTTCAGGCAGGGAGAGCTGTCCCTTCTGCTTTGTTCCCCGATGTCACAAGATTTGTTTCTGAAATCTTTTAAACTTCAGCTTGAATTTTAATATTGTTTTTTCCCTTAAGACTTCTTTCTTACGAGGGATGAAAGTAAAAGATGCAGCAAGGGGAAATGAGACAGAGGACTTTCCCCTTCTATTTTTATGTGTGCTCAATTTGCTTTTCTTTTTTTTTTTTTAATTTACTCTCTTAATTTAGAAAAATCGGCCCAGGTTTCTTTAAGATCTTGTGCAGCTGGTGGCTGGCAGCTCTCCAGCCCTCGAAGCACTTGAGGATTTAGGCAGGAGAGTTCGCCAGGGCTGGGGAAGGAAAAGCTGCTTGGATGAATAATGACACTTAGGAGCGAGCTCGGGTTTCAGGCGCATACACTACCCCTAAGCTGTCTCTTTTCACAACTTACAGCCAGCAGGCTGCAGCCATGGGACTGAGTGCCAGGGCAAAAATGGGGAGGTTCCTTCTGCAGGAAAGCTAAGGGAAAAAAATCATGCTACAGGGCTCCAGGACTCCTCATGGCAGCTCAGCTCAGACAGGACGGCTGCAGAGAGGGGTGCTGGAGCATCACGGCAGCACAGCCCATTTGCAGTTTTTTGGCAGCTACCTTGAGCTGGGGAGGGGAAAATTTAGTTTTTTATAATAACTGATATGTTGTATGCATAGATGTTTAGTGTTCTGGGTATTTAAGCCTCGTAAGATATCAGAGCATTCAGGTTTGCGTTTGAAACAGAATTTATCCACTGTATATTTCCACAGAGTGTATATGATTTATGTTATAATTTATGATGACAGGCTTTGTTTTCTGAGGTTTTTCTCCTTCACTACAGGATAAATTTTACGTTCTGGGGAAAGCTATTAAGGACATTGTGATCTCTGTGAGGGACAGGGTGCTAAGAATGTATGGTAGGGTGCATAGCGTTGAATGTTTTGGTGTTTTTTTGCATTTTAAGTCATCACTTTAAAATGAACTTTCAGTCATCAGATCTCTTTGTACTGAATGCTTTTCTGACAGCACACGGTGTTCTGAGCAATCTGTGTTAAGGGATATCTTTCAGTCGCTTCTATGGATTTGGTTTTTTCCTCTATCTTCTGTCAATATATACAGGATCTTCAGTAATGAATCAAGCTTCCCAGGCCTGTAAAAAAGAACAGGAGAAAGCATTGGGATCATACTTTCTAGAAGTTTCCAAATACAACACAAACGGCATTCTTCTGTGGGGAAAAAAAAAGTCATATTTTAAAGATCTTGGGTATCGTAGGCCCAAATATCGATTGCTGTCTGCAAGGCTTTTAGTAAGTGATGTGTTTGAGAAGACCTTGCTCCTAACATAAAGCAATTTTGGGATGGTCAGAATTTTTATTTTCCTTTCACAAAACAAGAATTTTCTTTGATTATCGTTGTGAAGAAAACCTTGAAAATGACCCCAAAAGACTGCACAGGCTTGAAAAACAGAGAACAAAGGAAACAACCCTGAAAATGAAGTAAACTGTTGTGTTTTTAATCCAGGCAATGGCTTGAGTACGCAGGAGTGGAGAGCCTTTCGTAACTGAGAGGTCAACAATCTGTTGTATTTGTTGGTGGAAATTCCATGTTCTGAATACTAATAGTTCTGTCGATATGAGGTCTTCTGTCCAAATGGTGCTTTTCCTGGGACAGGAACACATTGAACTCAATGAGTACTAAATCGTATTTACTTGAAGGGTGAAAATGCCAATTTCAGGGGAAAGAAAAGAAATATTTTTTGGCAATAGCTTAAGGGAAGGAAAAAAAAAAAAAAAAAACAACGATAAAAGCAGCTGCTCTGAACTGCTCAGGGGTTTGGAATGCTAGAAGTAATCCAGCTGAGATGGATTAGCGGGGCGAGTGCAGGTGACATGGTGAAAGATGCATGATAAATGTAATTTGCAGTTCTTCATGTAGGCACTATCAATAACTATCCGTACGTGGCTGTAAGGCATGTATGGGTGTGAGCAATGGGGAAAATAATGCGTGCAATGTATTTGTGTCTCTTAATTGCTATCAAATCAGTCTCTGGGGAAGAGAGCTGAAAGGTCTTTTGCCAAATACTGTGTGAACTGTGAAATGTTTTGAAGCTGAGCCAAAAAAATGCATCTAACAAGTGTACAGCGAGTGAAATACTTTGTCTTTTCCATCTTAAGAATGAATGTTGAGTGTTTTTTAAAGACCTGTCAGTCCAACGCTTGGCAGCGGAAAAGGAAAGAATTTGGTATATTAGTTGTTTTTTTCTCTGTTGCTATGGAGACTGGAGTATACATTTGCTTGCAACCCAGGAAAAGTGACTGTGTTAAAACCGTGTTTAAAACTGGTCTCTGTAGCCTTGCCTGCCTTCATTTGCACTCATGCTTGAGGCATCAAAGGGCAGCATTTCGAAGGGCGTCTTCCAAACAAAAGTAGGCCGATGTTCCAAGGTGCATGGAGCTGGGCGGCTTTTGGTGCCCCGAGGGAGATGTGTTAGATTCAGAGGACTTTGTAAATTGGAAAATGTACACGGGCTTCAAATCAAGGCATCCTTTTTCCAGATCTCCTCAAAAGCCTGTTGTGGATCTGAGCAACTCGAGCAATTGCATCCGCCCTTGCCAGAAACCACAGCTGTGTCAACAACACAAAGTGGCCATTGTTATCAAATGCAGATTTGAAGTAGAGTAGATACTTTAAATGTGGTCATCTCAAGAAAAGATGAAAAGCAGCCCTTTCCATGGGCTTCAAATGTGGTCTGATCTGTGCCTGTCAGCACAGCCTCCTGGATTTCTTGGTTTTGTGTTGTGGCTGGGGAGAAGCAGAAGCCCAACGAGGACATTTCCATGTCAGGTAATAGCACTCTCCTCCGAGACCCTTTGCTTGTTTGTGTGCACCAACCTCTCTTATTAATCAATCTCTGGGAGATGGTGGCCATCCCCACCCGTGGTGGGACCCAGCATCACCTTGGTGGGTTTCGCCAAGTCACGGTCCGAGGTTTGGAAGCTCCTGGGTCTCTCAAACATTGTGAACCAGTTCTGTGATCCGACATAAGTAAATCCAGATGTTATGCAGCGTCAGAAATCCAAAGGTGTTTGTAAAGTAAATCCTACTGTAGCAGAGCTTATAAAGAAATAAAAACAAGGTAATCAAGCCATGTTAAATCACAAAATGCCAGCCTATTTCCAGCAGTTTGGCTGGTGCAGAGACCAAAGGACTTACCAGCATTAAGCTCCAAAAGGCTGATTGATTCAACAGTATTTTTCAGAAATTCGTTAAGTGTGCCAAACCCAAGGAAAGATCAGCTAGCTGGACTTTTTAGCAGATGTGCTTGCTTTCAAAGCTGAAAAACCTGTATTCAGTCTGCAGTTTGGGAAGAAAATAATCAAATGATTTGCTTCCATATGCAGTACAGAATCAGAACTTTTTGGCTGTTACTGTATAGAGCCAGGAGTTGGACTCGATGTTCCTTATGGGTCCTTTCCAGCTTGGGATGTTCTATCATTCTTTCAAACTGATCAGGCTAACATTCTCCCTTAGAAGCTGTTTCATGCTGTCAGTGTCTTTTTAGAGCAAGTCAACCTATTCTTGGAGCAAGTTTCCCCAGGAGAGGAAGAAGAGTTTCTGCGTGGTTGCAGCTGTTTTGTTCAGATTCCATATTGACCACCTCCGTACAAGGTGGCTACTGAGAAAAGCAACAGCTGTGTTTGCTTTTGCAAATGCACTTCTGTGTAGGATGCTGTGTGGTGGTAGGGCCTGTTGAATAAGCAAACAAGTTGCTGTGGTATCTTTGGTCTGATCAAGGAAGCGCTCAGCCAGGGAGATCTGAATGTCAGTCAATATCCAAATCAGCCCTATAGGGAGAGAGTATGACATGGTTCTTTGTGTACTTGTGTCCTTTGATACTCTTTAGCTGCTGTACTAGCAATAACTCAGTCACTGTCTCCTGTGAGCTCCTGTGCAAGGAGCACCAGAAGTACAGCTCAGCCACGATCTGACAACCTGTGAATGATCTTGACAGTGTTCTTTAGTATTTGGTGGTATTTTAAGGATTTGCTGTTGAAACCAGAGGCCTTAAAAATAGAGTCTGTTCCTCATTTTGAACAATTGTTAGTGAACTTCTGTAGCCTGAAATTAGTGAACTTCTGTAGCCTGAAATTAGTGCCTGGCATTCCCCAGACCACCCTGCTATCACACTGATAGACCTTTTAACTTCTGTTGGCACCTGGAGTGTTCCAAGCCCAACACATCACCCTGGATCAGTACTGTTCAAATGGCAGCAGCCCTTGTGATGGCTGTAATGCATATGTGCTGGGATTTCAGGATTTCGATGGGAGTTTCAGGAGAGGCACTGTAGCTACCCAAAGGCATTCCCTGCCCTTTTGGTGTAAGAGCACTGGGAGAAGAAGCTGAGAGCTTACTGATTTAAATAGTGCCTTGAGTGTGTTGAACTGTCACAGTTGAGTTGAGAGACAAGCACATAGCACAAAAAGAGGCATCCAGCCTCTTGAATGGTGCCCAGAACTTCAGTGACCTTATTCACTTTCTACTCAGACAGGTATGTGCCATGCTGTGACTGTGGTGTGGTTCAGTCTTGGCTATTGCTGATGGCTGAAAAATACACACTTGCACAGATGGCATAAAAGGAATTTATCAGACTGAATTCTCTTGCATGGATCAGCAATCTTGGCATGATTCGATGATCAGTTAGTGCTTTCTCAAATGTCTTATGTAGGAAAAAGAAAGAGCTTAGATTTGAGTCATTCTGAAGGTGCAAGGGGGTGCTGGGCTCCTGGCAAGCTGCAGTTTCCTGAGACTTCTTGCAGAGAATATCTGGCTGAATCATGTGCAGAAGAGATGCTTCAGTGGTACTGCTCTGTGCCCACATCTGAACTGCTCTGCCTTCAAGGGAGGCTCACAGACCTCAACCCCAACAGTGCTCTGCACTGGCAATTCGTTCTGTGGTGAGAAGTGTTTCAGAGCAGAGTGAAGTAGGGTTTATCCTGGAGGTGAGGAGACAGCCACAGATGGAAAGTTGGAAGGGGAAGTGATCTGTTTTGCTTCCCACAGCACAGCACATACAACTTGCACGGCTCTGTGACTTTCTCTAACTGGACCTCAGCCATCTTTCCTCCCACTTAAGCTCTCACGTACCATGTGTAATCTGGAACTTGAGTGCAGGGCTGGGGGAAGAGCAAGCCACAGTAAATACACTGGGAGACAGCAGGCCATAGTATCTCAGTGTGCCATCAATAATCACATACCTCAGCTGCACACTGTTCTTCCCTGGAGCTGTCTGGAACCACAAAGTCTCTCTTGTTGTTCATGTGCTGTTAAGTGCCTTCTAGGCAGGTGAATCAAATGTGCCTTCAAGATCAAGGGTTTGTGACAAGGTGAAACTGGTAACACTTCCACTTGGGTGTACATGTAGCACCACCTTGAAGAAGACAGACTTTAAAGAGTGTCATCAATCTTGGGTGCACTCCTAAGATGGAACGTCTACTTTTGCTGCCTTTCCTTTCAGGTATGGCATTCATTAAAGCTACAAGAAAAGCAATCTGCTCTGATATTGGTCCCACATTTTTTCTGTGGGTGTTGGTTTGGGTTGGCTTTAGTTTTGGTTTTTTTTATGTGTGTGTTTGGTTGTTACACTGGGAAGGGAAAAGGATGCTCTGACAGCTTCCTGAGCAAGGATGGGGAACTGGCTTTGATTTTCCTCTCTAAAGGTTTAGAGATAGTGGTCTGTGACACCAATTTTGAAAGGTTTTCCTTTGTTTTTATAGAGTACCACTTAAGACAAAACTCTGTGAGCACAGAGAAAATGGCGTCTATCTTGCAAAGAGATGTCCTCAGCACGCACATCCCAGGGGTCCCTCCCAGGCACCCACTCCCTACCTGCTGCAGTCTTAGTACAGTTCCCACGTCAGGCACATTCCAGCCCCTCCTCTGGGATTTATCTCCAAAAAGTGTCATGTGGTTAATGATGTTTACTGCCTGCATTCTGCTGATATCCCAGTAATCATAATCAAGCAATCATAATCATGTTCTGCTGAACTGAATGTATCTGCTGAAAGCCAGCCAGCTGCAGCCACGGCACTGCATTCAGCTCGTGTTAGCATTGCTGGGCAGGGATTTGCAGTCACCAGACTTCACTGGAGCAAGAGGAGCAAGCCCACACCCATCTCCCCCCTTCCCTCTCATTTCAAGTCAGCAATAAACTGCCAGATCCGGGTTGCTCGATGTGAGTTCCCCTGTGGAGTTTAATGCAAACCAGCTGCTGGCGTTTCCCAGCCACGTGGTTCCTCCAGGCCGCACCAGCCTTCTCCCCTCCTTCAGCCTTCGGGGCCTGGATGCTAGTAAAACAAGATGATGTTAGTTACACCATTTTTAGCGGTGAGCCTTCCTCCTCCCTCAATGCATGCAAGTGCTCCCAGACCCAGGGCAAATGGGTCACCGGTGCCCTGCAGGCAGCTCTGTGTGTCCCTGCAGTCAGCTGCTGGGGAGTCACTGGGGCTTCTGGCCAGGTCTTCCTGGGAGTTGACCACGGAGGCATTTAAAGCAAAGCTGCTGTGAGGGTTTGAAGGAGGAAGAAGACATATTACACTTCTCTGAGCCACATGCAGCACTGCATGGAGCCCAGCCACGTGCTCCCCTCCTTGGGTTTCACTTTCCTGTTTGCCGTGGTTCTGAGCAATCTTGGCGGGCTCTGCTGGCTGCAAACCTCCATGTCCTCCTTCCTCTTTCACTGCAGCTTGGCACTGAGAACTGTCAGTGTGCCTAGGAGATGTAGGAAAGCATGCCGTTGGTGTGGAGAGGGTTGCCCAAAGGCAAAGCAGGTGCAGTGCACAAGCTGAGGGGCAGACTAGAGCATCCTGTTCTGGACAGCACAGCCCCTGTGCATTCAAACCTGTGGCTTTCCCTTGGGAACAGTTGCAGAGGAATGCTGTGGGAGAATAAACTCATTTCTCCAATGAAGGGCAGTGGCACAGAAGGCCCCACATCCATGGGGTATTTCCTGTCAAGACGCTGGAGGGGCAAGTGTAGGTGTTCATTGGGGTGGGTCTCTTGTCATGTGTGCATGGGGCACAATTATCCTTCCTAACCTGGGCTCCTGTCACAGGTCATTGCACCTGAAGTTGAAAATTGGGAACAGAAATCTGGGAATGTGCTTAGTAAATTACGGAGCTCGCTCAGGGAATGACTGAAAGAACCCTCATTGCCAGTGGGTGCCACTCACCTCCTGACTGATGCGCTGTTTTTCTGGGTTGTGCCTTGTTTTCCAGCACCCTCTCCAAGTGCTGCCATGCTACAGTGGCCCTCCTGTACCCCTTTACCTGGCAGCACACCTACATCCCCGTGCTGCCGCCTTCCATGATCGACATTGTGTGCTCGCCCACCCCGTTCCTCATCGGCCTGCTCTCCAGCTCCCTGCCCCGTCTGAAGGAGCTCCCGGTGGAGGAGGTGAGCCGTGCTTAACAGTGTTTCTTCCAGCAGGCTCAGCTGTCTTCTGGCCTAGAAAGGCTGCTGAGCATGTATGACTTTTTTTTTAATGGCAGAGCTGAGGAGCGAGGAGTGCTGGAAGAGGCTGGGATGGCAGGCTCTTCTTGTCCAGGCTGTTCTGTGGTTAGTGGTGAAGCTGCTAGAAAGCCACAACAAGGGCTCCTCTTGGCTCACCCTGGGTGCTCCCTCCAGCTGCTGCAGTGGTTAGGAGGAACAGGGCCAGGGCTCAAGTGTTTCCTTTAGACCAGTTGTAGATCAAGATAAACTCTGATGACGGAAATAGTGATTTACTGCTTTCATTCTTTCTCTCTCATTCTTAGGTCCTTGTTGTTGACCTTGTGAATAACCGGTTTCTGAGACAGGTGAGTGGAACTATTTCACATCTTCCATCTTCTGTTTCATTTCTCCATCACACCTTACCTTGATTGGATTTGCTGACCTGCCTGGCTGGCTGCATTGCTTACTTCCCACAAAAAGTGGGGTGAGATTTGTGGTTAGAAATGTTACAGTGATTACTGTGTCCTGAGGTAGTATCACAGTCCCAAACCACAGATGCTGAGAACTGAATCACTGTGCTTTCTCTCTCTCTGTTTTTAAAAAGGGAAGGATGGCATTTGAGTACTGCAGGTCCTTCTCTGTCATCCTGAGGGCAGAGCTGAAAAGCATCAGCTCAGTACTTGAGGCTCCCGGAAGGCCATGGCTTTCCCAGTCTGTTTCTCACAGACCCTGGCTGAGCAGGGATGCAAAATCATCACCTGAGTATTTCTTTGTATCATTCCTGCTCCAGGAATGACGTCTGTGATTTCTTGCTCCAGTCCTTGTACTGACTGAGTCACAAGTCGGAAGCTGGTAAATAGGGATCTAACTGCATGGATAAGATTGCCTGCTGATTTTTGCTTCCCTTTGTCATGGAGTGGAGATGGGTATTTAAGAGGAAAGGACAGACAACAGAACGCGCTCCTGGCCCTAGAAGTTAGCTTTGACCCTGAGCTCTTCCTCAAATGGCTGAGAAGCACTGGCTGTGTAGGTCTAACCCGTGCCTCAGTGGAGTGGGAGGAGAGCACCTCCTGCTGCGGGAAGCAGCACGTGGGCGAAGACCACTCCTTCAGTGCAGTGCTGGCTCACCAGCTCCCTGAGCTGCAGGAACTGCGTTTGCATCCTTTCAGCTGGCAGCAGATGTGGGGTCAAATGCTCCACCTCGCACCTCTCCTTGAGAAGCATAAGCTGAGTCACATTGTGTCAGCAGGAGCTGGTGAGAGCTCACACACACAGGCAGTTCCTGGCTTCGGTTGCTCTGCGGGAATTGTTGAGCCTCCGTAACGCGATCGGTGTCTGAGCACAGCCAGGCGAGCGGCTGCGCCTGCCTGGCTGCACGCCAGCATTGTTCAGCTCAGCCTTCTTCATGGTGCTGGGAGGGCTCCCAGGCAGATGGAATTGCCCTGCCAGGTAGTCTCCAGGTTGGACATCTGAATTCTCACAGGCTAGAGCAGTATTTGGGCAAAGAGATCCTCCTCTCCTGCTTCTCCACGTTTTGACAGGAAGGTGCTGGGAAGGTGCCCAGTGTATCACCCTTTCCTTCTCCACACCGTTTGCTTTTAGTGCTCCCCCTGCCGTGTCGGAAACTAGATAGGACATGACCCAGGAGCTGGCCGTGTCCTGGCCCCAGGCCCCTCAAGAGGTGGCTGTTTCTGTTTTGCAGATGGAAGATGAGGACTCCATCCTGCCCCGAAAGCTGCAGGTCGCCTTGGAGCACATTTTGGAGCAGAGGAACGAGCTGGCAAGTGACAAAGAGGAGGGCTCTGTGAATGGCAAGCAGGGTAAGGCACAGCACTGTTCAGCTCAAACCACTTCTCTCCCTGCCCTTTTTGTTCACTTCATTCACTTCTTAGAGGAAAGCTACGTTCATACTGAGTTTAGTTCCACAGAAACTAGAGTAGGTCAGGATGTTGCTTGAAGCTTTATTAAATGTTCCATCTCACTGAAAACATTTCTCATTGTGCAAAGATAAACAGTGCTTATCCCCTTCCTGGCTTTGTCCTTCCTTTTCGTGTGGCTCCAGGGAGCATCACTCATCCTTCCTGGTGAGGATTACACAGGCTCTCTGCTGCTGACCACATGAAGGGGGCAGACTCCTCCAGTGAACGGTCTGCACACACAGCACAGGGCTGAGGCATCTGTTTGAGAGGCACTGAGGGCATATCCTAGTTGAGAAGGAGCTGAGACAAAGCTGGTTTACTTCCAAAATAATAGCAGCCCAGTCCTTTTCTGTTTGTACCCAAGGCTGGTATGGCTTTGTGTACACAAATGAGTAACAGAGAACACATTTTTTCCTAGCACATCCTTATGGTGTTGTCTTCACTGCTGCCTCTTGCTCCTCTCCTCAGAGACCAGCCCTTTGAACGAGGTGGTGTCCGAGGCCTTTGTCCGTTTCTTTGTGGAGATCGTGGGCCACTACTCCCTCTTCCTGACCCCCAGCGAGCGAGAGGAGCGGACTCTGCAGCGTGAGGCTTTCCGCAAGTCCGTCTCTTCCAAGAGCCTCCGGCGCTTCCTGGAGGTCTTCATGGAGACTCAGATGTTCGGGGGCTTCATCCAGGAACGGGAGCTGCGGAAGCAGGGAGTCAGAGGTGAGGGGCTCTGCCAGGGCTCTGTATTCCTGGAACCTCTGCTGTCACTTGCAGGAGGGGCAGGAGATGCAACCGGCTCCAGCAGCATGGGCTGAGGCTGCAGTGCCTGTGCAGGGGCCGTGCCGGTTTAGGTGATGGGAAAGCTGTTGGAGTGGGTCCAGAGGAGGGCCACAAAGTTGATTAGAGGGCTGGAGCACCTCTCCAATGAGGGCAAGCTGAGAGCTGGGGCTCTTCAGAAGAGAGTGCTCTGAGGGGACCTTATAGCAGCCTTCCTGTACGTGAAGGGGGCCTACAGGAATGCTGGGGAGGGACTTCTTATAAGGGCATGTAGCAACAGGATGAGGCGAAATGGCTTTAAACTGGAAGAGGATTTAGACTAGATATGAGAAAGCAATTTTTTACTATGAGGATGGTGAGATACTTGAACAGGTTGCCCAGTGAGGTTATGAATGCCACCTCCATGGAAGGATTCAAGACCAGGCTGGATGGGGCTTTGAGCAACCTGGTCTAGAAGGATCTGTCCCTGCCTGTAGCGGGGAGTTGGAACTACACGATCTTAAAGGTCCTTTCCAACCCAAACCATTCTATGATTCCATGATTCTGTAAGTGCTGGTGCAGGCTGTGTTTGTAGCAAAGTAAATGGAGGTTTTGTCTCTCCCTTTGTAAGACAGAAAAATCAGTCAGCCTTACGGTGGTGGGGAGGAGGTCATAGCAGGGCTTATGTGCTGGGAGTCCTACAGCCAAGGACCAGAGCTCCTGTCCTACGTGTGCACTCAGTGAGTTGGGGAGGCTGGGTACACTGTTCCTTTGTACAAGTGTACCGGTGAGCTAGGATAATGTGTTTTCAGATGCACTCTCTTTTATTTATAGGACAGCAAAATAAAAGTTGTTGATTTCCTTTTTCCTGCAGGTCTGTTTGAGGTACGGGCTCAGGAGTACCTGGAAACACTTCCCAGTGGGGAGCAGAGTGGAGTCAATCGGTTCTTGAAAGGACTTGGTAAGGAACCAGCAAGACTACTGGCTTCTCACAGAGCTTGTTCTTGTTGCCTTGAGATTTGGCAGCAGAGGAGCTCCTGACAGGTAGCAGGGCTCTGTTAACAACTGAATCCTGAAGTGGTTAGTGCCTAGCCGTGTATCCCAGCTTCTGATGTGCTGTTGGTCTGCCTCCAGCCTCGAGGCTGGGGAGAATCAAAACGTGGGCTCTGAGCTATGTGTATCCTAAAGGATACAGGTAGATGTGAGGTGGAAACTGAGTAAACAGTGACTCAGGAGAGGTAAAAGCAGTTTCTGCTGGGATGAGCAACAGATTCTCCATAGACTTCAGGTTTTCTGTGAAGGGTCAATGGTGGGAATTGCCCAGGAGCATCCTAAGGCTGAATCATAGAATCACAGAATCCTTAGAGTTGGAAGGGACCTTTAAAGGCCATCTGGTCCAACTTCCCTGCAATGAATAGGGACACCTACAGCTAGATCAGGTGGCTCAGGACCTGATCCAGCCACACTTTGAAAGTCTCCAGGGACAAGGCATCAACTACATCTTTGGACAACCCATTCCAGTGCTTCACAATCCTCACTGTAAAAGACTTTCTCCTTATATCCAACGTAAATCTCCCCTCTTTAATCTTGAAGCCATTTCTACTTGTTCTGTCACCACAGACCCTGCTAAAGAGTCTTTCCCTTTTTTTCTGTAGCTTCCCTTTGGAAACTGAAAGGCCGCTCTCAGGTCACCTTGCTGCCTCTCTTCTCCGGGCTGAACAGCCCCAGATTGCCCAGTCTGTCCTCACTTTGGTGAGGATCATTTCATTCCATCCCTTGGATCATTTTTCTGGCCCTCCTCTGGACTCTGCTCCAACAGATCCATGTCTCTCCTTTACTGAGGACTCCATATTTGGACGCAGTACTCCAGATGAAATCTCACCAGTGCAGAGAAGAGGGGCAGGATCACCTCCCTTGCCCTGCTCACCGCACTTCTTTTGACACGGCCCAGGATATGGTTGACCTTCTTGGCTGTGAGGGCACATTGCCAGCTCATGTTCAGCTTGCCATCCACCTGTACCCCCAGATCTTTTTCGGCAGGGCTGTGTTTAATCCTTTCATCCCCCAGCTTGTATTGGTATTGGATGTTACCTTGACCCAAGTGCAAGTTCTTGTATTTGGAATTGTCGAACTTCATGAGGTTCACCTGAGCTCACTGCTCAAGCCTGCCTAGGTCCCTCTAGATGGCATCTCATCCCTTTGGTGTGTTGACTGCACCCCACAGCTTGGTGTCATCAGCAAATTTGCTGAGGGTGCACTTGACCCCACTGTCAGTATCACTGATGAAGATATTAAAGAGTATCGGTCCGAGCACCGATCCCAGGGAGACTCCACTCATCACTAATCTCCATCCAGACATTGTGCAATGGTCCACCGCTCCTTGCACTCAATCCTGCAGCCATTTCTTCCTGCATCAAACAGTATCAAATCTATATCTTTCCAATTTGGAGAGAAGATGCAGTGGGGTACTGTGTCAGAGACCTTACTGAAGTCCAGATAGACGACACTGGTGGCTCTTCCCTTGTCCACTGATGCAGTGACACCATTATAGAAGGCCACTAGGTTTAGAATTTGCCCTTGGTGAAGCCACACTGATTCTCCCATATCATCTCCCTGCCTTCCATGTGCCTTAGCATAGCTTCCATGAGGATCTTCTCCACGATCTTTCCTGGCACAGGTTGGTAATGTTGCCTATATTCCAGTCACCAGGGTCTTCACCTGATTGCCATGACTTTTCAAATATAGGGAATGGCTTGGCAAATACATAAGCCAATTCCCTGAGGACCCTGGGATGCATCTCATTGTGAACCATAGATTTGTGGATGTTCAGGTTCCTCTGGCGCTCACGAACCTGATCTTTGCTTACAGTGGGAGGAATGTTGCTTCTTGAATCCTCTCCTACCAAATCAAATATTTAAGGGCTGTGTGACAAGCAATTATCAGAGAAGACCAAGGCAAAAGAAGTTAAGTACTTCACCCTTCTCCTTGTCTGTTGCTACCAGCCTGCCTGTTTCACTCACTGGGAGGAGTATGCCCTCTTGGACTTCCTTTTCTGGTTGAGATATCTGTAAAAGCCTTTCTTCTTGTTCTTGGTATCCCTTGCCAAGTGTAGTTCAAGCTGGGCCTCAGCTTTCCTGACCCAATCCCTACATAGCCTACCAACTTCCTTATACTCTTCCCGCAGTACCTGTCCCTGTTTCCACTGCTTGTGCATTTTCTTCTTGCTTGAATCCATTTTGAATTTAGAGGAGTTCTAGTAATGAGAGCTCCAGACCAAGATTAGAAGTTCTTGGTTGAACACCATGGCTAAGAGATCCTCAGACCTTGAGTATTTCGTGACCATTTAAGGAGAAGCATTGTCCATGAGACCGGTGGCCTTGTCTCTTAAGCATGTAACTTAGCTAAGTGAGCTCAGTAATACCTTCTCCTTCCATGTCTGCTGGACAAATGGAGTCTAGGTGGTGTGCTTGGAGGCCCGCAGGGCCCCAGGCTGCAGTGCTGCTCCCAGGCTATGGTCAGGGCTGTGCCCGTGCTGCAGGCACCTGCTTCCAGCTTTGCAGGGTGACGGGCTGGGTAAGGACCTGGGGCTGGCAGCCACATATCTCTGTACAGGTTTGCTGGGACAGTAGTGGGGAGTGACACTTATTTTGCTTGTCACTGTGGGAAACCCTTTCTCCTTTCTCCATCTATTCAGGCAGCAAAATGAAATTCCTCCACAAAAAGTAAAGAGCGGAGCACATCCTCATTCCACAGAAGAGAATGGCTTTACCATTTAACATCAACAAATCAGATGTATCCACCATTCCCATTTGACCTGCTCCCAGGGGCCCGCAGCCTTGGGCAAGCTGACCGTGGCCAGGACGCGCTCACACAGACGTGCAGTGCCACAGGACGATGCGACAGCAGTGGGGCTGCTGGGACAGATCTCTGGATATCGACAGTACTATGCACTGGACCAAGCACTCTGAACTCTGCATTAGCACGTTGTAGACAGCCCAGCAGATCGGATCCCTTAGCTAATCAGTTCTTTGTTTTGCTGTATTTTTCTATTTATATTGGGGTTAGAACAAATATTAACCGATGCCTCTCGCCCTGCCTCCTCCCCGCCTGGTGCTGCAGGACGGCGGTGGGACTGCCACAGGACTGAGCTGGCAGAGCTTGAGCACCGAGGATGGGAGGAATGAGTTGTGTGGACCTGTCTCTGCAGTGCCAACATGCTGAGAACTGCAGAGATTATATGGACTGATGAGGAGGAGCTTCTGAGGGTGAGAGGGAACCACTAAACCTACTGAGGATGTGATCAGCCTGCCAGCTGCCAGGCTGGCTGCATCAGGTCCTGGCACGAGGAGAGTCTTTTCCTTATGCAGCATAATTAAAAGTGAGTGGTTTAAAAGGTGTGCAGCCCCTGGGGTGTCTTTGTGCTGTGTCTGCCACCTGCCTTTATGGACTGGAGGAGACATCTAGTGGCTGAGCCCTTGGCTTGGCCATGCCTGCATGCTCTGGAGCCCGATGACCTTGTACCCTCACCCAGGCTGTATGCATAGAGAGCCTGAGGATGAGCTCAGCTGCGGGGTCTGGCTGTGGAGACTCCCGTCAGGCCGAGCAGGTTCTCCTCTGTTGACATCTCAGTGGCATTAGAAAGCATTCTAACACTGGGTAAGCTGCTGAGACAAAATGAGGATGTCAGCTCCCCTAAGGAGCCACCTGCTGCTGCTCACCTATCTTCACTGAGGCTCTCCACAGGCCTGGGGTTGGCTGAAGCTGAGAGGAAAGAAATCCCTCAATGGTCTTCAATGCAGGACTGAATGGAGATCTCCTCCTCTGCTTTAGGAGTGTCAGGGACAGGCTGTGTGCTGGAATGCCTCACTGCAGGCAGCCCAGTTCTGCATTGTGCCATGCGCGACTGCTGGAGGGTTTGGAAGTGCCTCTTCCCCACATCTGAGGGCCATGGTGACCAATGATAGGGTCAGCAGAGCCTAATTCCACTCACAAAAGAGTGGAGGGGATTTGAAGGGATCAGAAGGCTTCAGAAGCCAAAGCTTCCTACATCAGCAGCCCCTTTCTTTGCTGGGTATAGGACCCAGCAAACAGTGGAAATGGATTGTGGTGGTGGTGGTGGTGGCAGAAATGGGCAGGTAGGCAGGGTGGTGGAGGGGTGAGTGCCTTGTTGGCAACAGTAAGGTATGTGGGGCTCAAACCCAGCATACAGTATCCAGGAGTGTCTAACAGCATGAAAAGCACAGAGAAAGAACCTTTTACAGCTGTTTAATGAAGGACTGAACATGAAACTCAAGCAGGAGATGGTCTCAGCAGCAGGACAGCCCCTACAGCTTCACACTGAGCTGCGTTGCTCTGGGATGGCGTGCCCCTGGATGCTCTGCATGAACCCCCCTGCGAAGACAAAGCCCAGAGAGCAGCCATGCTAGCTGAAGCCTTGCGGCCGCACACAAACCACACAACACCACAGGTACTCACCTCTCTGCCGGGAGACAGCCTTCAGTCCACAGGTGCCGGGTGGCCTGCAGGTGTAAAGCCCCAGGCAGCCTCCGCAGTCCGAAGGCTTCTGGCAGGGCCGGCTCTGGATGCCGCGACAGGAGTGCTGCAGGGCAGGCAGCAAGCTCAGCCTAACGCCAACAGCCCGGGGGGGGCAGCTCATCGCCCCGCTGCAGGCTTTCCATCACTTTACTGATTTAAAGGAGAACAACACCTAGCAGCATCCCCTTATGACCCAGGGCTGAGCCCTGGGGACATCCTGCTCTGCTGGAGAGGTGCTGTGAGGCCTGCCTGTGCCCTGGGCGATGGGCAGGCATGCCCTGTGCTTACCGTGTCGCTGTTGAACTTCCCGTAGCCCTTCAGATGATGGCTCAGCCCCAGGCTCCTGCTGCGGAAGGGCTGCGGTGGGCTCCTGCGGGGCCTGCCGGGGGGGTCCCGTGCACTGCTGCCTGTGGCCTTGCAGGGAGCCCCAGAGGTAGGGTGGTGCTCTGCCAGAGCCTCCCACACTGCGACCTGGGGGTGGCTGCCGTACGCCTGGTTGTCCCCTCCATCTCCAGCTGGCCGATGATTCTCTGTGGGTCCCCCAGCTCCGAGGTGTCTTGCTGGGAGAGCTGCCCACTCCCCCAGCGCCTCTATGTGTGCTGGGGCCAGGGAGAGCTGTGCCAGCAGCAGGGCAGCAGCTGTCAGCACCCAGACCTCCATCCTCAGGACCTGGATTGGCTCGGGGATGCCCTGCTCAATGAGGCTTGGGAACAGGAGCTGAAGCTGAGGCTGCCTCTCTTCCCCAGCACTGGTTGGATGTCACTTTTATAGCACCGGCGCACAGCTCTTTTCCCCCGCCCCTGCCATGTCCCACCTCCCCTCCTGTGAGCTAACCAGGCTGCTTGTGGGGGCCTGTCCCCATCCCTGCACTCCCAAACAGCCCAGCACCCTCCCACCAGGCCACCCAGATTCTCTCAGTGATGGGTACTATGTGTGGTGTAAGCACAGCATTTCAGCTGGGGCCTTGATAAAGGGGGGGCTGCTGGTCAGTGTGTGAATCCCTTTCTTCTCCATAAAGGCATCTGCTGTATTTTTATCTTTGATACCCTGAGAAGATATTACTGATGTGACAGAGCTTTGCCATTGCACTGTCACAGACCTCAGACACTCCCAGCTCTTTGCCCATCCCTAGCCAAATTTGATGGAAAGGTGTCAGACTCCAAGCTGATGAGTTGTTACAAGCCTTCCGGAACGAGCAGCTGGCAGAGGAGAAAAACCCAATGAACCCCTCATCCATTGTCTTTTAAAGCCCTTTCTTGGGCATTTGTAATTGCCCACTAGGTGTTCCCTGTGGACCAAGGGTGAGTTCTTGTGACCACTGTCCTCATCTCTGGATGGGAATGGCTCAGCCTCAGGCAAGTTGGCTCTGCCAGCTGCCTGTCAGAAGGCAGTGGCCAGACTTCCTACCAAACTGACCTAAGTAGAGCTGTCCTTAGTAATAAAGATGCTGGAGGTGTTAAAAGCAGAGGGATTGCTGTGCAGTCCTATCCTGGAAAGGGTCACTTCTCTGTTCCTGGCTTTGCCACAAACTCACTGTGAACGTGGCTGAGTCATTTGAGCTACACAGCTTGTGTGGCCATCTGTAAACAGGGGTTGTGCTTCCCCTCCTCCCTGGAAATGACCAAGAAAATGCAACACTTGCTGGCTAGCTTGGGAAGGCCTATCAGGTTGTCATACAGCATTACGTCCCTGTCAGCTGCACTGGTTGTGGTCCATGAGACCTCCTGGAGAGAAACAGGAGTGAGAAGCTGCTGGACCCGCCTGAAGACATGGTCCTGGAGATATGGGAGTCAGTGACAGAGGAGCTACCATGGCAATGAACGATGATGTGAGGGACTGTAACTTCAGGGAAATAGGAGATCTGAGCATCAGAAACCAGTCTTCCTTTACAAAAAAGTTCCCTGGATTGGGGCCTCCTTCCCTGATGGTTTACACCAAACCAAAACAGGTGAGTGTTCCCCATAGGAATGTGAGATAAACTATTAGCAGGCAGCAGACAGAAGACCAAAGCAGTGGTTGTAACTCATGAGAGAGAGGAAGTAACAATAGAAAAACGTGAATGTGAACAGTGCAATACAAGTTGATGCCAGATGCACTCCATTGAGACTTCACCTCCTAAAAAGCAGTGTGTACCAGTAGCTCAAGTCCTCCAGTCAGCTTTTGAGCTTGAAACAGAAAACACGGCCTAATTCCTGGAGACAGTACTGCTGGGTGCATGAGGAGGTGATGGATGAGAAAGTGATGTCAATCTAGTCCAGCTTCCATACCTTTGCCTCTGGCCAGGGCTTGCTCTGGACTTGTTCCTGGCTGATGGTGGACGTGCTGATTTCTGGGGAAATGGGCTCATAGGAACAGAGAGACAGGCGTGCAGCCAGCAGGCCCATCCGGACACAGGTGTCTGTGTCGAGGTTGGCAAGCATCCCTGCAGCAATTCCTGCCATTAAACTGTGGAGAGAAAGAACAGCAATTGTGAGCCCTGGGAACAGCTTTGGCCTCAGGAACATGGCTGGCTGGAATACAACCCATCTGAGGGACGTGGTTAGAGGGCATGGTGGGGGTGGGTTGATGGTTGGACTCAATTATTTTTGTGGTCTTTTCCAACATTAATGATTCTGTGAATCCAGATCACTGCTTACAGAAGCAGAGTAGGAATGAGGTGAAAAGAAGTTTGTGGGGGGTTATTATATTTATTTTAAAATTTGGAGGAACAAATAGTGCCATTGATTTGCATTTTATTTGCCTCTCATCTGAGAAGTTGATGTCACACCCCGTTCTACCCCATTTTCTTTTCCTCCCAGTTCTCCAAGACAGACTGGAGAAAGGGCATCTACAAAGGGAAGAACCTATTTTTCCCTTCCTCTTCAATTATTTTGTCACTTCTCTGCTCCTTGGTGAAACCTAATTACAATCCCTCCTTACCCCCATTGGGAAGGTGTAGATGGGCAGAGAGGTAGATTTCCCTATGTAATGTGAGAGGGGATGGGAAAAAAAAATCCAAAGCTGAAATGAGATTTTGGATTCAGATTTCTGCCAGCTTCTTCTGTGGCTGTCCATTTGAGATTAGCCAGTAAGAATGCTGCGAGTGCTTGAACAACAGGTACTTGAACCCACAGGCAGCAAGGAGGCATCAGAAGTGATGCTATCACCTGCCTGTCTTGCAGAAGACAGCTCTGCTGAGGCATGGGGACATGCAGGGTGCTGCTGGTGGGAACAGCCAGCATTTGTCTGTAGCCAAACTCGGAGTGATGCTAGGAAACTGGGGAAGGACAAAGAAGGGAAGGTGAAGGGAAAAGATAATGACATTTGAGACTAGAGGAAGCAAGGGCAAGAAAACATGGCAGCGGGGAGGATTAATGAGCTAATCTGTGTGAAAGGGAAAATGACTGCTTTTCTGCACTCTCGCTAATTACCTCAGTATCATTCTTTTTTCTTTTCTTTTTTCTTCTCCTTAACAAAGGCACAAAAGATTGTGGTTTCCAAAACCATTCCATCTCTCAACAGCTCCAGGGACTGAGAATAAACATTTGGGGGTGCATCCCCTAGCGATGCCGTGTGCGGGCAGGCAGTGTTATGTTGCCAGGGCAGCTGGGTGCAGGAAGCAAACAGCCGCAGGGCAGCACCTCCAAGGACAGGAGAGCCTTGGGAGAGGAGCAGGGCTGGGGCCTCCTGGATCAGCATCCCTGACACAGTGCTTTGGAAGGACTAGGGCTCTCAAGGCTGAGCTGTGAGTCTAGCCCTGGATTGTAGCCTGCTGCATGGTCCCTTGGAGGAGGCAGCAGGCCAGGCTGTTTCATCTGCTTGTATGCCAAAGAGAGAGCACTTCTGGCCCATTCTGGTACTGTTCAATGCAACAGGAGCTCAGAGAAGCTGCCGAGGGATGCCAGAAGGACACTCCAGGACAAACAAGAGCGCTTTGAAAACTCCTGCATGAACCTGGAGACTCTGAGGAATGGGATTTCAGGAGAAGAAATCAATATGGGATTCATTTCCCAATAGTCAGAGACTCCGTGAACTTCCACCACTGCTGTGTTTGGCTCTACAGCATTGCACAACATGGCATCCTCCTTCATAGTGCTGTGCTGAGTGCATCCAACTCACCTTAGAGGCAGTTTAGGATATGAGAAGTAAAGAAGGATTCTGGTGTTAAGTGGATGAATTAGCTTGGCAAGAAGATACTGATTGATCCTGGCTAAAGTATTGAGTTATTACAAAAATGACTTTTTATTCTGCTCACCTAAATAAGAAAAAAAGGAGAGATACTGCTATGTTGAGTTACTGGTAGGTAAGAGAAGAAAACTGAAAGGAAATATCTGTCAGATGTGGCCTTTTGGTCTAGCATAAGGCAATGAAAGGAGAGAATCAATTATTGCAGCACACGAAGCAAAATAACTAACTAAATAATAATTAAAAAATCCCCAGATTTTTTAATTAAATTAAATCTGACTGCTATATAGAGTTTGACAAGTTAACAAGGAGCATAATGAAATACTTCCCTGGCAGACGGAGAATGGATCACTGAGGCTAGGAATAGTATGTGTCATTTCCTATCCCTATGTGCAGCAGTGTGAAAACAGGCAGGCGAGTTGCACAGCAGACTTCTGAAGCACAAGCTATTGCCAGAGGCAAGTGCAGAGCCTGATGGAGTGCTTTCATAGGGCAACTCTTGAACATCAGTCCTACTTCCACTGGAGGTAAATTAGTTAGCTGGTAAGGGTGCTTTGATGTGCAGTGGTTTACTCAGCTTTCAGCAGCTCAGCCCAGAGTAATCCAGAAAATACTAGATGGCCATGGAGGGCTTGGATCTTAAACAAAAGTAAAGCTAATAAGAACAAAGTGGGCTTCAAGATGCTCAGTGAGACATTTCTAGTGAGCATTGCAAGGAATCACAGTAACCGGTCCTGTTCTTGTGCCTGCTCCTCAAGCAACAGAACACAGTTTATCTTTGTAGCAGAATTTAAAAGAAATCATGTTAGGATGGTTCCACATGTAGCTGGGGAATACAGAGAAGTTAGCAATGTACCTGTCACCAGCTCCTGAGACGTTGACTATCTCCTCCCTGCTGACAGGGATGGCGGGGTAGTGGGTGGCACAGAGGCTGGCAGCAGCAGTCTGTACGGGAAGAGAGGGAGGACAGTGAGCACTGCTCAAGCTGATGTGGCCTGTTGGGGCTGGTGTCATCCAAGCATGCATAGATGCCAAAGAAGGGAAACAAAAATAAGCCAATAAGCCAATAATCTTAATAATCTTTTTTTTTCACACTTCAAAGGAGATCAGTGATTTAAGTTCCTGAAAATGAAGCTTGCAGTCATGAATATTCAGGGAAAGCACATGTAAAATGAGCTGGCTATAAGCACTGCTGCCAGGAGCCAGGACAGACAACTCAGTTTTCTTCACTAATCGTCAGAGCTGTGCATTCCACCCACAAACACGAACATTTGCCAGCACTGATGCCACGTTTCCCAGCATCACCGCTTCACCACCAGAAATAGTAATCATGCTCTGCAGTCCCAGACAGAAGCTGCTGAGAGCTCTGAGTTAGTTTTCCCTTACCTGGTCGTGAGGTGCTGGACGAAGAGAGATACTCCCTCCCAGGCTCCTGCCGCACAGGAGGACGCCATGAGAACCGAGGGTCACGATCACACAGCACAGGTGGGACAGCAAAGGGCAGGCCAAGGCTGCTGCCATCTTGACAATGTCCTCCAGCCTGGATGGTGCCTCTTTAGACAGAGAAGAGGAAAAGCTAGGGTGTAACTTTGAAGGATCTCAGTGGGTCTCTCTGTGGGCTGGCAGACTGTAAATAGGAGCAGCCTACACGGTGCTCCTATTTATGAGCACTACTGAAAATGTGATATTTTTTCCTTTTATTCATGGGAAAACATGATTTTCCAGTGTTAGATTTCCATACTGTCAATCGTATGCTTCCCTGGAACTACACATGTCTATAGAGATCAAAAACACCATCCTGAAGCATGACTTCCATGTTTTAATGCTTTTGGGATCCCGCTTGCATACAGTATGGTATTTCATTTCCCCAAAGAATGGTAGTGTGAGGGCAGGTGCCCTCAGAACATCTTGTGTCACTGAGATATTTATAAACTAGAGATTGCTCTTATTTCGGTGACAAAGTGAGGAAAACAGACCTCTTGGTTTGCACAAGGAGCCACGCTAGGCCTGCTGTGCTCTTTGATTGATCATTGGTCTGGCCTGGGCCAAGCAACCCACACAGAGATGGCTGAAGGGCGGAAGATGCCAAGACTGCTCATGAATTCCTGCTGTGTTATAACCCAGTGTGATTGAAATGGGAGACAGGAGGAAAATGCTCTTTCCTGATCTAGGTTATGTGAAATAAGCAAAGTCAGCACAACTGACTCTTGTGAGTGTTCAGTACCTGCTGGCAGAGGGTTCCCAAGAGTCCGGTTTATTGCTTTTAGCTCTTGTAGGTTGGGGCAAATGTACGTGAGTGCTTTCCAGCTGTCTGAGAGGAATGGCTTAGAGGCCTTGTTCTCATCTGTCGGCTCGTAGCACACTTTAAAGGAAGATTGCAATTGGTTAATTAACTGATGAACCAGAGGTTTTTTCCTGTATCTGAGCAGGATGCAGCGCAGAAGGCTTAATGTGATCTGTACAGCTGGGGCTGTTTTGCAGAGTATCAGAAACCTAAAGATGATTTCCCCCACACTGGTGTCCATAGTTCCCCAGTTTTCCTCTTTGCTGCTCAGCAATGACAAAGTTGTTTCTGGCTCTGGAATGATATAATCAGTCTTTGGGCCTGTTACTCCCTTTATCTGCTTTGTCAACCTCTGCCACATATTAAGAACATCATCTTCTTCAGGATTTGCTCTTAAAAATGAAGGTGAAACTGCAGAGGTTTGGGAAGCCTTGTAAAGTGTCTTCAGCATGCCAGGGAGGAGCTCTGGATTTTATGGAAGGTGGAAGAGAAGCCCCCCCAAATGATGCTTCAGCACTTGTTCTGAAAAGAAAACTCCATCACTGCTCAGAGTGGCAGAAGCACGTACATCTGTGCTTGCCTTGGGATTAAAGGCAAAGAGAACAGCTTTTTTTGTCCTTCTGGCAGTGCTGAAGGGCTCTAGCTCCTATGTTACAGCAGATGTGACTTAGCTGCGGAATGAGATAAACTCAGAGAAAGCAGAAGTGTTTCATCCATTTAAAATGGAATAGCAGTGTATGGAAAGGAGCAGTGGGTAACACAGCATGTCAGGCTGGATAATTCCACCAACGAATGGAGAGTGCTCAGATCATGTGGAGCACCCTGGTGCACACACACATAGGAGCCATGGGGCCAGGGCTGGGTGGGCTCTCCTTACCTGCTAGCTGATGATCTCTAGCGAGTTGGCAGATGTATTGGATAGTGGAAAGAGGCACATTTCCATCAATGCAAACCAGTGGGGCCCGGCACAGGTTCTCCTTGAACTGGGACACCTAGTCAAAATCCAAGACACAGAGCAGAGACAGGCTGAGTCATTGCAGAGAGATAAAATGATTCCTGGTCATACTCAGGATGCAGGGTTTTCACAGCTCTTAAACACAGGAATGAACATAAAAAAGCGATTCCTTAAGGAAGCTGGATGTTTCCATTTATCTCATCTCTTCCCCTTCTTGTTCTCTGCTCCCCATCATTGACAGGCAGAGCCCCTTCTGAACAGCCCCAGAGCTAACAGCCGCAGTGAGATGAGGGCTTTTGGCCTGTAGCTCCCTATTTAGGTGGAGGAAGACAAGTCATCCTCTTGTGAAGGCACACAGATTGGCTCTTTGTTTTTTTATCATGTTAAATTTCCCTTGGTCTGCTCGTGCCTTGTCCAGTTGTATATCTAGTGGCTACAGAACTTCTGTAGACAGCAGGTTGACGATGGAGTGAGGAGCTGTAGCTCATTCTCTTGCCTCTCTGAGGCTTCACGACCACAGCCTAAACACCAGGCCTGCACTACAGGCATTCTTGCACACCTCCCTCCTGTGTTTCTGCTAATCCTGGCTGAAAGAAGGGCTGCCAAAATGCACTTTGCAGCAGAAGATTGGATCACAATTTCCATTGGCCACAACTGGTTTGTAAAACTCAGGAGAACTAATCTGTCATGTAATGGTTTTCTGTGCCAGAGCTTGGGAGAGGCAGGGTGGGGATGGAAGTGGGAGCAGTGACCATATTTTTCCCTCACTAAGAGCCCACCAATAAGTAAATTGCACTTAACTTTCATGTCACTGCTAGTCATGAAGTGCAGGATTTGTTCTGTTGACAGCAGAACGACTAAGGAGGAGGGTGCAGTGATGGGGGTTTCACCAAACCAATCTGCAATTAGCCCTGATGTTTCCAAGGGTTGGACGTGCTGAGGAGCAGCACCTGTTTGTACAACTCAGCATGGAGAAACAACAGGGATGGTGGGGCGGGAGCGGAACAGGAAAACTTACTTTAGGCAGTGTTCTGTCTACTTTTGGTTTTTTTTCTTAAAAGGGGGAAATATAATTTCTGCAGTTGGGCTGGATTTACTGCTGACCTTAAAAAGCCAAAAATGATAGGTTAATTGAAATTCATCAGTGCAGGGGATTCTGGCCTACATCTCATGGGATGATAGCAATGGTGACTTCTTATGAAACAGAAATATGAAGACATTCCATCCGGGTAAGCAGTAACAGGTACCTCTGGTAGCTTGCCACGCTGCAATCTCAGTGGCCAATACCTGGGGTTAACTTCAGGAATGCCCATGTTCCCTCTGCACACCCACTCCCTCCTGGTACTACTTTGCTAGCTGGTTTTTGTCACACCTCCACACTGCTTCTCATAAGCAGAAGGTTGCAAATCAGCTGGCATGCATACGTATTGCTCTGTGATCTGCTGGTGGATGTCCATATCTCCCAAGCCGATGCTCAGCTCCCCAGCACTGGTTATCATAGCACTGTAAGTAGCTGTGCTCTTCCCCTCTAGCTGCAGGATGGCACTCATGTCCTAAAACAGTAAGAACAATTATAAAAGGAGTGTGTTCCTCCTCTCTGTTACACTTGGCTCAACATCAGTATACTTTCTCTGCACCCACCCAATTTGTAGCAGTAGCCCAGCTTGCTGTTCCCCCTTTATCCTCCCTTCTCCCTTCAGATAAGCAACATTCCAGAGATATCTTGGTCTAGGCAGTGCAGGCAGATGGCTAACTATTAATAGTGTAATGCAACAGGAGCCACAGCAAAGACTTAAGAAATTGTTTAGTAAATGAGCATGACAGGCCTCTGCCATGCAGTTCAATGCATCGTGTCGCTCTGCTGTGATGGCAGAGCATCCTGCAGAGCACTGCTTGCCCCAGCTATCCATTCCTACAACTTCTGTGACACATCTGATGGCATACTGAGCAAATCTTGGTGCATGGTTCAGCTAGTGCTTACAGTAGCCATCTCACTGATTGCACAGCAGGGAAGCTGACTTTGATGGTAGCCTTAGAACCATTTTTACAGCAGTCAAAGGTATAGCTGTGAGGTGTCCTTCCCCTCTGTGGGCCTTCTGAACGATCTGCTACGAGAACCCATGGCATTGCTTGGAATATACATTCCAGGATGGAGAAGTGCTTCTCCCCACTTAGTTCACAGGGAATATTGAGGCTTTAAGGGCAAGGTCGTCACCAACACTGCTGGTAAGGCTTCTTGCAGACCAGGATTTCTTGGCAAATAGTCCTACTCCACCTTCTCTTGAGAGGCTGTTCACTGAGATAGCTCAAACTGTACTGTGCTCAGATGAGGAAGGATTACAAATCTGCAGCTATAAAGCCTCTGCATACCAAAAGAGAGTTCTTGTTCTTATTACTGTTTTCATTGAGCTGCTCAAATTACCAGTACTAAGGTCTCAGGTGGTCTTTATGTCTGTATAGCAGGGCCCTGAAGGCACCAATAGGCCTTAATGGCTCTGACCAGCCTCAGCTGGGGTCTCCGCCCATAGCCCTGGCTTGCCCTCAGCTCTGCCATTTTCCCAGAGGAGTGCCTGATGCTCTGGATTGGGGTTGCTTCTGGCTTCCTGGTGTCAGAGGACAAGCTGCTGCTGAAGTCAGGTATTTCTCTGGTGTACAGTTGTGTGTGTATACGGCTGTAAGATTCTGTTTCCCCAAACATGTGAGGTACCTAGCCTTGGCTTCTGGTTCTAGGCTTTCTCTGTCTTACAGCCCAAATCAGGCTGGTTTTGGTATTGCTTTGTTTATCCCAAGGATCGGGCTTTGCATATTTCTAGTTGTGCTTAGGCCTGCCTACTTTTTTTTTCAGTTCCTCCTTATTTACTTCTCTTTTTCCTTCAAACACCGCTCCTTGGAGCTGAATTAAGACCATGTGGTTCAGACTTAAAGCTCTGTGTACATCTCATCTGCGTTCTGGGGGTAGCACCTTGGCTTTTAATGATCTGTATCTAAGCAGCATTGAATTATTCTCCTTCTTAGTGATGAGATGCAATGGAAGGTGGCTTTTATGTTTGCCAGGGTTACAAATACTTTTTCCTTTATGTAATGTCATCACCTCCATGCTTCTGAAGAGCCATTACTGTGAAACGTACCATGTGCTGACAGTAGTGCAGGATGGACTCTGAATGTTCATCCTTCCCCACAGCTGACAGAAGGAGAGGGGTCAGGCCAAGACGGCTTAAGCAGTCTAAAAGCAAATGAAAAGAAGTTCACAGGTCTGTCAGAGGAAACTTATGCACTTCCCTGGCAACATTTCCTGTACCCATCACAAGAATTCAGGCCTGCCGATATCACTTCTGTGTGTGGCCTTGCCGTGTGCCTGTCCTGCAATGCTGTCTTATTAATGGGTTCATGAGAAGCCCTTCCTTTTCTCCCTTCAAGTTGCCACAATTCATTCCTCAGTGAATAGGTTGCAATTTTTTCCTCAAGCTTTCCCCATCTGTGATCTGAAGCGAAAGCAGATTTGTGTTAGGGAGACTTGGGAAAGATCAAAAAGCCAGAGTAATCCTAAGGTCTTCACGTTATGTCCCCCTGCTAATTTCAGCACTCAAACACTGGTCTGCTCCTGCCTGTGCTACAGCACCAGGCATGCTATGGTTCTATGCTGTTGCCAATGACTGTAGCCTGTTCTCTCCTACAGTAACTTCCGTGCTCCAATTCCTCTCGTCTTTGGTACTCAGTCAATCACCTTTGAATAGGTATATTCATTTCAAATCCTTCCTTGAGACGTACTCCTATTGCAACCACAACATGGCGTTAATTCAACACTGAGGACTGGGTTGTTCAGCAGTCATTGCAGAGCAATAGTGCTTATTTAACCTCAATTTGGGGCCACTGTGCTACAGACTAGTTAACTTCATATTTGAGGTTCTTTATTTTCCAGACCTCTGCTCGGCTCCTTTCCTTCTCAGTTTTTGGATCATCCTTTGCCTTTTCCAGGCAGTCTCTCCCCTGATGTATTGCCTAATGTGTCCCAGATCTGAACAGAGCTCAAGAGCTCCTGCTGTTGAAGGAGTACCAAAGGACAAATCACAGCTGGCAGGCACCCACAGGTGAACCCAAGCACTAGGCACCTGCCAAGTTTCTTCCAACGCCGCCAAAAGTTCGTCTTACTCTTCCAGCGTTTGTCTGCCCGCCACCCTGGAGGAATAAATTATTTATAAGCAAAGTTGGAAGAGCTACTTGGTATAGATGCCATGCCTCCATTAACACCTGAAGTGAAATTGATATTGCTGAAACATACAGCAGCGAATAGAGACCGTCTAGTTTTGCAAGCACTGCAAACTCCCACAGCCCATCTAAACACATCAGCTCTGGTGATAAAAGGCCCGTTGCCTAGAAGGCGAGATTGTTTTGGTCTCTCCATGTGTAACTATCTTGAATTTATTGACTACAACCTCTTTGAACAACACGGAAGGGCGTTTTGGTTGAAGAGCAACCTTCTGAATTTACTTGCTCACATCAGCACTGGGACTCTGGAGCTACTGACCCAGACCTGATGGGCTCTGGAACTGTTTTCCAGGCCACCTACCTCCCACCTGTAAGCAATTGTTTGTTTGTTTGCTTGGTTTTATTTTCTTTCACTTTGAAGATAAAACAGGTTTTATTGCCTTTGCAAGTGTTGCCTCTGCAGTTTTATTTATTTTGACTCATCATTTTCTTCCCACACATCTCTCTCCAAAAACCTTTCTCCACTTTTGTGGTTATCAGCTTCTCCTTTCTCTTCCCTCTGTCCATCTGTCACAAATGGTCAAACTGCCAGAGCACAGACAGTTCCTCATCCCTCCTCCCAGCTCTCCTGCCAGAAGAATTACCTCAGTAAATGTCCAAATCTCTCTGGGCTTCATCACTGACTATCAAATTGCTCTAAAGCTCTTGATTCACAAAATCCTGAAACATATTTTCCATTTCTGAAGACAGCTTGCCACTGGCATGCCTAATAATCTTCTGGATAATCCAGAGCTTTTCAAAAGTAGGTTGTGACATGAGAGAAGAAAGGATGAGATGTCTTGCAATATAGGATCTGAGAAGAAGAACAAGTTAAACAAACTTATCTTGCAGGTATATGGCAGGAGAGATGCACCTGTGTGTAAATCTTGTGTGCTGGACAGAACAGAGTGACAGACTTTAGAGGAGACAAAGATCTAGTTGGGCAAAACAACAAACTCTGAATCCAAGTTAGAAAGTATGTATAAACAAAGGTGGGGGGTACCTATTGGGGAGGATGAGCATGCAATAGGTGAACTGAGATGAATACAAACCCCAAGACAGTGGGGAAAGGGGGGAACGTCTCACTAGCATTGGGTACGGAGATAAAAGTTTCCCCTGATAATTAGAGAGACCCCATAGATGCATGCCCCAGTGGATTCTCCCTTTGTTCAAATAAAGAAAGCTAACAACTCCCCTGTCTCTTTTGGGGATAAAAATAATGAGGCAAACCTGTTGGAACAAAAAATTTCCCAACAAGTGTTTGGGTGGCAAGTACTGAAGCATGTGCATACCCACACAGTGCTGCTCCAGGTCCAGACTCTCTCTGCCCTGTGTCAGCCCAGGCGCACAAGAATATCTCTGCACATGCTCATTTTTCTTGCTTGTAAACGTTCTATCCTTCCTAGCCAAGCAGATGTATTGCCATCTCAGGGTACAAGATAGTCTTCCTCCCTCCCCTCTCACAGTTCTTGGACATTCTTTGAACTTGCATCAAAGCTCTTCAGTGACCTTTCTTCCCCTCTAGTGAGCCTTGAAATCATGGACAATACCTGTCCTTAGTACACAATACTGTCTTCATCAGTCCTGTAAGAGGCTGTTCTCCCTACTACGTGTGTTTTGGGTTTTTTTTGTTTGTTTGTTTTAACCACCAGGCTCCTTTTGTTTCCCTTGGCTTTCCCCAGTTGTGCAGTCTGTAAGACACCATGTTCATTCTCCATCTCTTTGCTTTTCTGCCTAGCAGTTCTCCAAGCCCTGAACTGTTTGGACAACCTGAGTAGAATGCCATGTAAGCAACCTATCGCCTCTGTCCACCTTTCCACTACTTGTCACTCCTCATTAACCCAAATGCCTCTCTGTTACATTTGCTTACGCTCCCCTTGAATTGCCACTGGCACTGCCAGGACTAAGGCTGTTTCCATCTGTGACTGTCTCCTACTGAGCGTTGCAGATTTCCAAAGCGCTGAGCCTGTCTATTTTAGCTCTGCAACTTACTGTGCGTAATAGAAGAAGCCAAGTGAAAATACATATATATATTCCAAATCAAAAAGCAAGGATGCTTGTTTAGGCAAGTCAAACAATATAGCTTTGAACACGGTCCTCTATTTCAACATTAAAAGAGGATACTAGCTGTCGCTGGTAATGAGCACAAACCCTACTTAATGCAGCTCCATCATCTATTTTTCAAAGCTGATGCCATCAGGAACGTTGAAAATACACGAGCTCCTTTCTTTGCCTGCTGCTCTTCTCTTTCAGTTTGCCCCCGCATCCCAATGGCACAGCTTCATGTTTTTTAAGCCCAGCTTCACCCTAACAGCGGATGTACCAGCCTGCCATGCAGGCATCCAGCCGTGGGTGCTCCCTGCTGTTGTACAACCCCACAAGATCTAAAAGAAACGAAGCTGCTAAATTACTTTAGAGTGGGAGCGATGAGAGATGAAGCAGCTTGCTTGTAAAGGCAAAGAGATGACTGACTGTGATCACACCTTGCCAGCTCAGCTGTACTGAGCTCAATCTGTAGCAGCACTTGAGTATCTATTCTCTGTTGCATTCAGGGGAAAGAAAGATGAAAATGGGCTTGCTGAAGTGGTTTGAAAGATAACTGAGCTGATGCTTTCTGGCAAGGCTTCAAGGAATTGAAAGAGTTTCTAGGACCTCTTTCTGCATCCTAAGAAGCTTGAATTCCTAATGTAAAGATAAGACTCTGCTCTTCCTGAAGTTGAGGATGCCCCATCCCTGCAGGCGTCGAAGGCCAGGCTGGATGGGGCCCTGGGCAGCCTGATGCAGTGGGTAGGAACTAGATGATCTCTGAGGTCCCTTCCAGGCCAAGCCATTCTATGATTCTTTTGGATATTCTAAAACCATTATAGCCACAGTTACTTGTCCAGCAACCTTCCCAAAACTAGACAATGTGCATCTTTCTCTGCTGGTTACTTACATGCAAATAGTTAATTATAAAAGGCACTTCACTTCTGGGTAGCCTTGAAAGCCACATACAAGGTAAAATCAGTACAGAATACTGCTGTTTTCCTGCTAAATGAGACATCATGTGTTGCAAGCCTCTTCAACAAACAGCATGCATAAGGGTGGGACCTGCTGGGTGCTAAGCAATTTGGAAAAATCCTTAAAAGCCAAAGCAGAGCAATAGCATTGAGCCTGCTTTCTCTTCTGTGCCTAACCATAGAGGCTGTCAGTTCCCAAATCCTCCTGCAGTGCAGCTTGAAATTTGATTAGCTGCTGTGATGGGCCTTCAGCTCCAGGGCTCGCTACTATACAACATTAAAAACCTTCCTTTTCCCTTACCAGCTGCTCCCAATGGGGTTTGTAACTGCCCTCAGCCCCTCACCACATCACGCATGCCTCAGGGGTCTGCGCTCACTGCTGCTATCCCAACAGGTGGTTTGCCTACCTTTGATTGCACCTTGCCTTAATAGCTTAGTGCAGGGTATGTGTGTTCTCAGTTTGATCACAGCTGCAGCTGCTGGACTTCTGGTTTTGAAAGCCTGCACAGCTGACGCTACAGCACGTGTCACCTTTAACCATTATGATGGTTTCATCTTTGCTTCCTTATCATTTAATTTCCAGCTTCCTTAGCAGTAGCTTCACCAGCTGGTCGTCTTCTGTCTGACTGAGAGGTCTTCACAGGTGGCCCCATTTGAAGGCAGGAGTTTGTTACAGGTTTATTGCTTCAGCAATCAGCATAGAGATTTGAGAAACTAAACAACTTACAAGCAAGCTCTACCACTTCAATCTCAATAAAATAAAATGAATTGTATAGGTCATATAATGACTGCTGTTTGCAATGGGAAAGTCTGCAAGTCTTAGCTTCTTGGTCAAACCACACTGAAACACACAAGGTCTCACAATGCTTAAAATGCTTATTTTTTAAAAGCAATCTTTTTTTTTTTTCTTTTTATGTCTTAAATTTCTTATGGTTGAGGAAGATGGCTCTCATTTAGCTCTGACTGCTACTTTTCTCAAAGGCTTCTTACTACTCTGGGTACTTTGCACGTAGTCTGGCTCCTATTCAAGCTGTTAAGACAGCCTGAAGCAGCCAGAACTGGCTCTTATCTGGGGATTTCCTCAGTATAGTTTCTAATCTTGAATTACGTATAGGTTAGCACAGTGAGGGTTTTCATCCACTGCTTCTAGCTCTTTGCATATGTATTTTGTGAGTGACTTGGGCAGCACTTCTACTAAAACAGTTCTTTGGGTTTTTGGCATCAAAGAATTGCATTGAGGTACCAGTTGAGGCCAGTGATATGTGGAGGTTGTAAGGATGATATGTTGCTCTGCTCCTTGAGAGGCAATGACTCAGCACATGAACACAGCAGATCGACACGTGTGTGTCCACCTAGACAACACAACCAAATGCACAGCACGACGCTTCCCGTGTGTGTGCTTGTGTGTTCATACAGACACAAAGATAACATGCACTGACATCATCTTCCCCCCACCACCCTTCTTTGGCTTGGCAATTCTGTAGAACTAGCTGGAAATGGCAGCAGTGATAAGCAAGCTACTAAAAATACTATACCAGGATGACAGAGTTCTGCGCCTTGGCTATAAAGTCAACGTTGATACCTCCAATCACCACCTTTAAAAGGAAGAAAGAGGTAGAAAGTAGTTGGAAGGACTTAAGGGAAAAGTTCCAATTTTCACTGGCTTTTTTTTGCACCGTCTTGAAAAGCCTTCTGATTTACAGAGTGAAGGCCTGTGCTTTTTTTGGCTGGCTAGACACAGGTCTGTGCACTTCCATTCTGAAAGAATGGAAATCTCTCCTCCGCACTTCTGAATTATAATTGCTGATATGCAGTCCCAGCATGGCAGGCAGGACGTTATGGAGTACATACAGAGGAGCAGGCGGTTTTATTGATTGTTCACAGAGTATAACAATTTTTGACATACTAACCCTCAGAAAGATTCAGGCAGTGCTGTTTAACAGGAGTGAGAGGAAGGATGGACAGGGAGGAAATGGATAAAAATGGGTAGAAAAACGCAGTCATGTCTTGCAAGCTCCCAGAAGAAATTACCTAACCAGTGCAACTTCATGGATCACTGTCTTACTGTCCCACAAAGCCAGAAAAAGCAGCACAGCTCCACAAACAGAAAGTTCCCAGATTCTTTGGGGACATAGGTTACTGCCTCTGGAGTCACTGCACTCTTTTATGTTGACAAATCCTACTGCAAATGGATTTTAGAAACTTTTTTCAGCTCTCTAAAGTCTACCTAAAATAGATTTGCTGTAAATCATGTAGCACACATGAAATCTAAGATCGTGAATGGAGTATTAGAGTTATAATGGATCATATTTGGGATAAGCGGCACATCTTGTAATTCTGGCAGTCATGAGAAGGAGGCCAAAGAAAGAAGATATTTATAAAATGTGTGTGACTCAGCAGCTCAAAATATCCTCTGCCAACACCCTCTTCCAAGTCTACTCCTGCAGTCACATAAATTCCCTGGCACTGAGAGAAACAGAGTTGAAGTTGTACATAAGGTCACAATAAAAGGTGAAAAAGTGATGAAATTTTTAGTGGATACAATGGTCTAAGATTTAATGAGATTAGGCATTGCCACAGTTCATCCTCTGTACACAGAATGGGAGAGAATATTTAGCTGCGAATAATAAAGAAAATTAAAGAGAGAATGTCTGCCAGCATAAAGGAGAACGACTGGTCTCTGGCTGAGTCACCTTATGCTTTTGGAAATAGATAAAAAACTATCTTCAGTGCTGTCAGCAAACAGGTGTTATGTGGAGGACAGCAGGGGACTCACTGGCTGAGGCACGGTTGTGTCCCCTCTGCGAGGCAAGCTCCCCTTCCTTGTGGCTTTCTGTAGTTTGCTCAGAGCCACTGCAATGCAGCTGCCCACTCTGGCATTGTTTTGGATCAGAGCAAGGTCTGTATGGCATTTTTTGAGGAAAAGAGAAAATATCAGCATGACTGGCCCAATAGAATCCTACGTAGGAAACGGCCTAGAGGGAGAAAGCAGGAAATGCATGCTGTGAGACTTGGTAGATTTGATTCCCAGAAGCCAAAATCCAGTGGAACAGGTATGCTGGATTACAGTACTGTATGAGCATGCTGAAGTTTTAAGTATTCACCTTCCTCTGTGTCCATGGAGAGTAAAGCTAACATCTCCATTTTACAGACAGAAAATAGAAGAAAAGGCCTCACAGAAAATGAGGTGAAGTGCCTAACCTGGAGCTAAGAGCGTAACAACCTTTGAGGATCTTGGCCACCCTTCCAGTATTGGATGCCTACTGAGATTTTTGCCAAGTCTCTCCATGTCTGATTTTCATTAATTCATTAATTCCAGAGTATCAGAGGCTTTGAAAGCCCCATTTTGTGGCAGCATACAACTCCAGTATCCTCAAACCAGTCTGCCAGCCATGAGGTCTCCCAAGGAACTGGTAGCAGAGCTTGGGGTTGAATCTATCTTTTCCAGACCCTACACCAGTATCCTAGCCAGTAGATCTGCCTTCGTCTTGCCTGTGCAAGAGCATTCATGCTATACAGGAGTGTTTCTTCCAAGTTTCTCAGTGCTCTGGGAAGCCCAGACATCTTCCAGTGTACGATTCCTCTGAGGGCAAGACTGAACTGAGATTCCATCAAAGAGCAGGCAAGCTCAGGGATCACATGTGAAGGATCTCTTTGACTATCTGCTGTCTGTGTTGGCATCTAATTTTTAATGCAAAAGTGGAGGAGGACAGTAAGGGTGCTACTGAAAAATCAGGATGCAGCTACTTGAGCTTTCATCTATTTGTAGGTAACAAAGTGTTTGCCCCTTGCTGAACTGTCAATAAAATGTCAGCATTTTCCAGCAAACATCATTGGAGGAGATAGGAAGTATACTACTCCTTTATTCATTCCATTTAGTAAAAGGATACTGGAGTCCAGTGACTTCCCGTTGGTTAATTCATTGATCCTCTGTAACAAAAAAGGGGTCAGTTCTTTGCCTGAAATCCCTTTGGACCTGCAAATGTAAAGAAAATTACTGAGACAAACTGAGCTGAAATGGCATCAGAGTAGAAGCACTGCTGCAAGCAGATTAATTTATCTGCATAACCACATAGCATAAAAACTCCTGTAAACAAGCTTCAGGTTAGATAAAACCATGCTGAAAGCCTTGTTATGGGCTCATCCACACCCAAGATTAAGCTGCACTACAACCCCTCTAGCAGCGTCCCTGAAGTCACTTATTTCCTCAAAACTATGGAGCGAACAGAGGTTAGGGCCTAGGTTACTTCTCACCTGGCTTCGCTGAGAGCTTGCTGGATGGCATCTTCAATAAGCTGGCTCGAGGCAGCTTGCTTCTGGGGACAGGGCACTGCTATCAGCACACCGCTGCTCAGGCCTAGACCCAGAGCGCTGGCTGGGAGAGGACGGGCAGATGGTTAGAGGAGGCCAGCAGGGACAGGGAGGTGATTGTCCCCCTCTACTCTGCTCTTGTGAGGCCCCAGCTGGAGCACTGCATCCAGGTCTGGAGCCCCCAGTACAAGAAAGACAGAGAGCTGTTGGAGAGGGTCCAGAGGAGAGCCACAAAGATGATCAGAGGGCTGGAGCACCTCCCCTATGAAGACAGGCTGAGGGAGCTGGGCTTGTTCAGCCTGGAGGAAAGAAGGCTGCAGGGTGACCTCATTGCAGCCTTTCAGTACCTAAAGGGAGCCTACAAACAGGAGGGGAATCAATTCTTTGAAAGGGTAGATAACAGCAAGACAAGGGGAAATGGTTGTAAGTTGAGGGAGGGAGGATTTAGGTTGGATGTCAGGGGGAAGTTCTTTACTGTGAGAGTGGTGAGGTGCTGGAACAGGCTGCCCAGAGAGGTTGTGGATGCCCCGTCCCCAGAGGTGTTCAAGGCCAGGTTGGATGGGGCCCTGGGCAGCCTGGTCTAGTATTGAAAGGGGAGGTTGGTGGCCCTGCATGTGGCAGGGGGATTGGAGATTCATGATCCTTGAGATCCCTTCCAACCCTGGCCATTCTGTGATTCTGTGATAGAGGTTCTCTTTGGACAAACAATGTAAAACGATGGAGAGTGGGTGGGGAGTATGTGAATCCACAGCTGGAGCTCCTGTTCTTAGCTCACCCAAGGACAGGTTCTTGTCTAGTTAGCAAGCAGTTTATGTCCCCCTATTTCTTTGGAGGCTTTTTGTACAATAAGAGGCAAAGACTTTTTTTTTAAAAAATAAACCAACCAAATATCAAAAAATGACTCCACTTTTTGACCCTCTGTTCCAGGGCTTACACGAGCCTTTCCCTGCTGAAACACACCGATAAGTTTAGCTGCCTCCTCTTCGTCCTGGACATGATACGGTGCCTGGAAGCCACTCTGGCTTGAGAAGAAGGCTGGGAACATCCTTGACTCTCCAAAGGCAGCCACACAGACCCCCTGAGTTTCCTGTAGTAATGGAGGTGAGGTAATCAGTGGAGGGAAATGGGACTCAGAGAGAGATAAGACTTTTCCCTTCTAACCAGCTAGAAACCGTCTTTCTTTAGAATCACAGAATTAGCACAGGGTTTGATTATTTTTGCACGTTTAATACATCCCATTCTATTCTGTTCTGTCACCAACATTTTTCAAAGCAAAGAGCCAGACATGGTAACTAGTCAGACAGAATCTGGCATATTGAAACATGTGAGACACACGCGTCCTTTGCACAGAGCTGATCAAAAGCAGGGCAGCTGTCACTAGCACAATGCTGAGTCCAAGGTAACAAGCTGTGACCTGAAGTTATGCCATGAGCTGACAGGAATTTAAATGAGTTCTGTTTGTGATTGGAAAGTATTGACTCTGGCTGTCACCTGAAGTACTGCCTCTGGTGGTTTCCAATATCACAAACCTTAAAAACGGACTCTACTAAAAATCATATTGTTTCTTAATTTAATTATAGCTTTGTTTTAGTGTCTGATAGATATAGCTTGCCTGATCCATCAGTGTGGGAGCATTCTCCCAGTAGACAGAAAAGTGAGTGACTCTAAACCCAGAGAAGAGGCCGTGGCTTGGGCTGCCTTTGGCTCAGTTGGAGCACTTGTGCAACAGCCTGTCGGGCACAGACAGGATGATGCTGGGGGCAGTCCAGTGCCTGAATAGCCTCAGGACTAGAGAACTGAAAAGACAGTCCTCACATCCTCTAAATAGTTATTCATCAGAATCTTAGGCTTAATAACTGCCCCAGCATCACTGGGCCCACTTAGCACTGCTGGACACAGTATACCAAGTACATAATCACCTGCTTTCATGCTCAGCAGCCCATGATACCTACCAGATACTCCAATGTCCTGCCAATATCAAGGATAGACTTGACTCCTGCAGATACAACGGCAACTGGAGTCCGTCCTAGCTCTGTCAAGTCAGCACTCACATCCAGAGCTGTCAAGGGACAAGCAGCTGTTGTTTGTGATTGTGCTAATGTGATCTGCCCTGTTAAAAAGCCACATCTGCCTCTTTTTGTAAACATTCTGATCCACACACAAATATTACAATTTTAAAGCATACTTTAAGGTGCTAAGGTTGTAAGAAGGACTGAAAACAAAGAAGTCACTTGATTAAGGGCAGAGGTGCAGCCTTGCACTGACTGTCTCAGTTGTTAGTTCACGTCACTAAACAGCATGCAAAAATTGAGTTGGAAAAAAGAAAGGACAAAGTTCAAGAAAATGGAATATAAGAAGACTTTGATATCAATATTGACACAACTGGCAGAGAAACACCACATAAGCTTTGCTGACCTCTGGAAACCTCCAGTGTAGAATTTACACCAGAAAGAGATAGCACTCAGCAGAGCGGTGTGTTTACACTGTACTATGAGTATATATAGCTAAAAGAAAAGTATGTACTTAAAGATCACAAGCTGCACTGCCAAAGCTGTGCCATATCCCAGGTTTCCAGAGAGCAACATGGACTAGGGCATAAACCTCATGTGTGGTGAGACCCACCTCCTCCTCAGCTCACAGATGAATGTAGTATGTATTAATTTTCTTACTGTTCTCTCCTCCTCGATGGACACCTCCAATGCCTCCTGTCACAAACACAGGGATTCCTGCTTTGTGTGCTGCAATCATTGTTCCAGATACAGTAGTTCCACCAGACAAACCCTATATGGGAAAGGAGGTCACAGGCAGCCCCCACAGTGACTCAGAGAATGCCACATGCAGGCGGCTGTGGTTGTGTTCTGACAAACAGCAGTGTCACAACAGCCTGTTGGCACAGCTAAGTGAAATTCTGACACAAACATTCTTTGCAAAAAGGCAGAGGTTTCATCATCCCTTCTATATAAGCTGTTGTTGGTCTGATAATAGCAAAAGCCTTCATTCTCCAGGGCTTTTCAACCAGCAGGGTTCTTGGACAGTTAACAAGATCATTAGTACTATATGAATACGTTGGGGTGACTTGCTGTCACATAGTTCATGTGTAACATGATGATGCCCTATCATGCCAAAATGAATATTCTTTGCTTAACCAGCCAATCCTGAGTGAATTTTCAGGAGCCCTATTTCAGGTCTGCTATTCCCTGACTCAGATATATTTTGACTCCGGATACATGTGGTATCTCAGTAAGGGGCTCAAAGCTACCTGGCTTAAAGCTGGAGACCACCCTGTTGCTGTGTTGAAAACACCCCAGTAGAAAGTCTGCATATCATACCTTGCTGAGGACATAAGGAAGATCTCTCCGAGACACTTTAACTACATTTTTACTGCTTGCCAAGAACTGAAGTTCCTCATCTGTGAGTCCCACGTGGATTTGACCCTTTAAAATACCTATAGTGGCTGGCACTGCTCCGTTTCTCATTACAATTTTTTCTACCTCTCTGGCCATGCTAGAAGAAGGTAGATGAGACAACAATCACAAAATTAGTGAGACAATCAGACAAGAAACCTGCCGAGATTCATGGCTGGCATTCCCAGTTTCCAGTTTTGCTCAGTTAGGATTTCAGCTAAGTCCAGTTCTGCTTCTGTATCTTCCTAATGGCAAAACCTTACACCTGATTTTGCAGCAGTGCAGAACTATTCAGAGCTCCTGTTTTAAGGATAGCAATGGACAGGCTTTATGCTTCATTTCTGAGGCAGGAGCTGTAAAATAGCCTGGCTTACAGGCAAACCTATTTGTACAATACACTGCTAAAAATTAGGGATCTTCTCAAATTAGAACCTTTCTGTATCTAATCCTTGTTATTTGTGAGATCATAAATCTTCACAGAAACCCCTGATAATTCAATTCTACTCAAATGACCAGGATATATTTTTACAGTATAGGCAATTAGGTACTGGGTACCAACAGTGTTGAAAAGCTGCAAGCTGAGGATATTCTAAGGTTAAAAACTAGGCCTTTCTAAGCTTTGCAGGCTATATACTTGATCATTTGTGGGATATTCTATCTTTTGATTGCAGGTATATTTACATATGTTAGGCAACCTTCAACCACTAAAACTGTGCATAGGGCACAGAAGGCACTGAGAGGGACCATGAGTTCTCACAGCAGCTGCTCTGAGTGGTGCCAATGAGCAGATTTCAATGTTGTGTTCCAATCCTTTTTGTATCACAAAAGGTATACCAAAAGAAACCACATGGGAGTTTTCAGTGTCAGTCATTGTGCAGCCATTAATTGTGGTATCTCTGTCTTAGAGCAAATGGTGACATTATCTGCTGCCACATTTCAAAAGAAGCCAGGTGTTGGGTAAGGAGATAAATAGGTATGAATATGTGTGTCCTATGATTCTGCTCTACTTAGAAAGTCCAAATAGGACTTTTTTTATACCACTATCTCTAATAACCTGACATTTCCCCTCACTTTGTTCTCACAACTTCCTTGAGCAAGGAACATAAACCTACAACCTCAGATTCTGAGGATAGGACATGCCATGTGTAATGATGGTGCTCTCCAAGGCTACGACTGGCCTCCCCTCCACCAGGGCTTCCTGTATGGAGGGCCGAATCCTGAAATAAGCACCTGGAGATAAACATAAAGAAGTCAATTATTTACAGGGGTATTTGCAGTTACTACTGAGCTATTTTATAAAAAAGCAATTTCTCATAGTCACAGTAAATTCATTCCTCTCTTCAGCTCTTCTTTTGAGGGGTTTGCAAGTAACTTCATGAAGACTAAAACTGTGTTTTATGTAATTGAACTATTTACAAAAAAAAAAAAAGAAGAAATTACCATAATGAGTACAAATAATGCTCCTCTTATGATCTGAATGTTATTCTCCCACCGTTATTACAGCTGCATTGCTACTGGCTCCAATAACGTTACTTTAATATTACTTTAAATTAATGTTTCTGTGAATGAACTGAGCACTGCAATCATGCCTGAATAATGCTATATTTTAAAAGAGTGCAAGCACCAAGAGTAAATATATAGTAAGACTATTGTGCATCAAAACGTCACCTATTTTTTAGCGTTATTATGAAACAATGGAAATTCCCTGTGCTTTTAGGACCTGAAGTACCTTCCTGAAAGCTGAAAAAGCAGCTCTTTGCTTTGCTCCCAAAACACTTCCAGCAAGGTCCCTGCTGTGTTCAGATGAGGAAGATGCTTTCCACCCAGGGACTGCTCTGGAATACACTACTCACCATGCAGAAATCTTCTCACCTGCGTGGTCCTATGCGTCTCAGTGGACACATGTCTTGCCAGCCTGTAAGTTATCTTCGCAATCATCTTGTACAGCAGGATGGTCCTAAGATTACAAAAGTCGGGTAAAAATGGAAGTATTAATTTAGCAATAATGTGACCATGAGAAGCTAAATCTGCCATCCCTTACCCTGATCTTGGAAAGTGAACAATCCTGGGCTTGACCAGAAGACTGCCTGGAAAATTATCGTGTTTCAAGCATGAGCTGGGCCTTGAGCCAAATCAAAATGTTAAACTGAAGAAATGGAGTTGAAAGAGTTTACCTAGCCCATTGTTGATGCTGAAATCAAGGTAGAGCTGAGGAAAGGATGAGGAGTAACAAAGTAGAAAGACTTCTGAAGTTCCTATTTTGATTTCCAAAGATACTTGTTCATGACAAATTTCAGGCTCAGCTGCTGTCACCCCCAACCCAAAAGAGCACAAGGAGAAAACTGCAGGGATGCTACAGAGAAATGTAACTATATTTTGCTGGTGTCTCAGAGGAAACTAGCAGATCTCTAAAATAAAGAAAGATGCTGAGGACTGGGAAGCCAGATTGTAACTGTAAGGAGGGAAGAGCAGCTCATCCTAGAGCCAACAGTGCTTTATGTATGCTCATGTTACATCATCTTTTTTAGCATAAAGTGTTGGAAGCAGAGGCACAATTCAGCCCCAGCAAGAACTCCAGAACTCCTCTCGTCTCTTAGCAACTCCTATTCACTTTAATTAAATTCATTTCAGGACAGAGAAAGAGGAGGAGAGAGTTGCAAATGTTAAGAGGCTGGTCTGATCTGGGCCCCAGGGCAGTCTCGCTCAACTCCAGGCTGCTACACGTATTTTTGCTGGGCAGTTGGCCATCTCTCTCAAGCCTTCCTATTCCTCACCCCTTAACTGTGAGGAAAGGATTTATTTCTTCAGCCCTTTGTACCTATTGCTAATTTAGATAGGAAATTAATTGGAGTACAGTACTCTGTGTTATATTTAACAGAACATGGCTCTGATCTCTGCACAATGTGTGGCATCACAGCCATTAGAAGCATAGTACACCCAGGAAATGTGTTTTGATTTTTTATTTTATTTTATTTTTCCCAGAATCTAAAGGCTTCAGCTATACAGAGCAGTTTGGGTGGTGCAACAGGGAGAGACGGGCTGATTTTGTGGGACATCTCCCAAACCATCAGGCCATACATCATCATGACACACAATACACACCCAACCAAAACCAGAAGATCTTTTTTTTCTACATTCAAAATCCATTTTTAAGACAAAAATCCAAACAGCCTTTATGAAATCCTATTGTTGCACAGACATGGCACAAGCTTTGCTTCATGCTTACAGCCCCTGCTTGTGCAGCGCTCAGCTCCCAGCCAGCAGCCTGAGAAGTTCATGTAAATGCTTTGCTCTCGCTGAGGATGTGTACACACCCCTCGGCTCTCTGGGCAAAGTCAGCTTTGGAATCTATTCATTGAGCCACAAAGGTTACGCCGAGGATCAGTTGGGCTGCTCTAGCAGTGCTCTGAATTTTAACAAACCCCCGGACTCTGTAGCGCAGCAGCCAGGAGAGCCCAAGCCTTGCTGGGCTGTGGATACAAACCAGTTGTCCCCACCTGCAACCTGAGAGTAATTAGCTGGTTTCGGCTGGAATGGAGGCCAGCCAGCTGCAAGTTTTGAAGCTTGGCAAGCTTAGCAGTGAGACCTGTCTGACCTTAGGCCCCATAACAAACCTGTGCAAACTGCTAGCACAGGTTTTGCATAGCTCTCACGCAGAGTGGCCTTCCTCCCTCCTGCAGACCGATGCTACTCACCTCCCCTCACCATCGCCCCACGCATCTGCCTTGGTGCATTACTGCCTGGTGCGCCTCTTACCTCCGGGCGCTGTCGTCACGTGTCCAAGGCTGGGTGGGCTCTGGAGCTGTGCCGGGGCAGCCCTGGCAGAAGGCGTGACAGAAGGGCCGGAGCTGTGGGGCTGACAGCCATTTATTATTAACCACAGATGAGCTCAGCACTGTGGCCACTTTGCTGCCTGGGGCAAAGGGGCGATTTAGCTGCAGGGCAAGGATTGCTTCTGGGGTTATTTTTGTTCATGTGGTGCCACATTTTTCCCTCGCTCTATAATTCAGATTCTTTTGCTGCTATTTTTTTTTTTTAATCGATGAATTCAGGAATCATTAAAACAGTGTCTCTGTAGATTGGTTTCCTTTGTAGATATTCATAAAACGTAGACAAACTGCGGTCATGCTTCCCCTGCAGGTTTGCCAAACACAGCTCTCAGCCTCCCAGAGAAAAATCACAGAATCACAGAAAGGCCAGGGTTGGAAGGGATCTCAAGGATCACGAATCTCCAACCCCTTGCCACATGCAGGGCCACCAACCTCCCTTTTCAATACCAGACCAGGCTGCCCAGGGCCCCATCCAACCTGGCCTTGAACACCTCCAGGGACAGGGCATCCACAACCTCTCTGGGCAGCCTGTTCCAGCACCTCACCACTCTCTCTGTAAAGAACTTCTCCCTGACAACCAATCTAAATCTTCTCTCCCTCATTTCCCCTTGTCCTGCTGTTATCTACCCTTTCAAAGAGTCAATTCCCCTCCTGTTTGTCGGCTCCCTTTAGGTATTGAGGTCACCCTGCAGCCTCCACAACCAGTCTGGGCAGCCTGTTCCAGTGCCGTAGGTCTCATGCTGGCAGAACTGCTCATGATGCAGAGAAATACTGAGCACAGGATAGTCTCCTACTACAAGGACATCGTATTCTAACAGGTGTAGGGTGGTTTCAAACAAGAACTTTGAATCTAGAAAATTTTTGTTGCATCATAAAAAGCCACGACACTTTGAGATCTAATGCACTGACATTACGCATGTGTAGATTTTGTATTCTGCAAAAAATGTCATGTTTCAGAGCTAGATGGCTATCCCAAAAGGCACTGACTTACTGGATGGAAGGCATGATTCTATACAACTTCCACGCATAATATAAAACTATCAAAATCAATTACTAACATATTTATTTTATGCTAAAGTAAACAGTTTCTGATTTTACTGTAATCCACCAGTTTGTAAACTGTAAAACAGAAGATTTTAAAGCTGCATTTATATCTTATGCTCATCCCTTTCTAAAGAAGCCTTCTGTAACTTTTATTTAACTTGGTTATAAAGAATGACTTTATTTTTCTACATGAATAAACATATTCAGGGAGAGTTCGAAGTTTGCTAAGTTACGAAGAAAATCCACCCCTGACTTCTGCTACATGATCTGCAGGGAGTTTAACTGAAGGAATGGCACATCACATCCTCAGATAGAACCAATGCATGCTGAGGATTTTGTGATTGGTATGGTTTTCTTGTGAGGATGGGTGGCCAGAGGTACTGAAAACCAAATGTGGAGGCAAAATTACATTTATGAAAAATACATACAAATTCTCACAGCATCATTTTAATCTCAATTAGGTGGATTTAGAAATACTGCAGTAATGTAGGAACTTATCTAGCCTATTAGCTTTTTTGGCATGCTATCAGAGGAGGTGTTCTGGTAATCAAGCTGATCTCTGAGTCTTCATCTTTCTCTTAAGATCATCTTAACATGATCTTAAGCCACGGACACCCTTTTCAGTCTGTAGCATCATTAAGTCACAGCAACAGTGTGTTTGTTCATTTTTTCTCTTCAAACAAAATGGAAAATCAGCCCTTCAACTTGCTAGATGTCTAGCTCAGCTTTCCACTTGGAAACTGCAGATTTCAGAGAACAAATATGGCTGCTCAAGCGGTTCTTTGTTGGCAACCCAGGCCAGCAGTCAGGACCAAGGTGCGCAGATGATGGGGAGAAGGCCACAGAGAACTGCTGGGGACAGCTTTGGAAACCATAGGGCTGTGCACAACGTGCTCCTCTGTTTGCCATGGATTGCTGACTTTTTAGTACTGTCCGCCTGCAGCGACTCAAAGCTTCCTGCTTGTACTTCCTCCTGCTGGCCTCGGGAGCAAGGGTTAATATTAAACTGGTTGCTGGGTGACATGGGAGAGGCCAGGAATACAGATTGGCATGGCAAATTCCTGCTGTCTGCTGCGAACTGCACCCTCAGGCCCCAGCCACTCTCATGCCACCCTTGCATTTTCATATTTGCCTGAATTGTACCCCATCTGGCTTTTGGTGAGCACGTAGACTACAGACAAGAAAGTCTGAAAGAAAGAGAATTAGAATGCTATTTAAAATGAAGGTACAATTTTGTTTTCAACAGCTCAACAGTTTTCTTCCTGTTCTACAAACGGCACGCACTGCTTCCTCTAAAGGTTTTCAACTTTGTTTGTTTAAAAAGGGACACATAATGGAGGATGGGGAGGTGGGAACGCACACCACCACGTTCACCAAAGTAAGGTAAATAAATAGAATATGAAGTTAAGATTGGGTCAGGTTTTATAGATAGAATGCATACGGAGAAGTGAATTGTAATTTTTATTTCAGCCCTGAGAGAACTTATATTTTATTGTAACATACTGCTGAAATACACAGGGCAGCACCAGCAGGCTGAGGGTCTGTTGAGATAAAAACCTATGCATCGTGCAATGCAGCTGTCATTTTCTCTGCCAGCAGGAACAACAGAGGAGCAAATACACGAGGAAAGAAAAAGAAAAACAGAAATCTCCCAATCTCCTAGAGAGAAAGGAGATGCCCAGCAAAGCATTAATTCTGTTAGCAGACGGCTCAGCCCGCCATCACACCACCTCCTCCCCCTCCCCCACGGTGGGCGGGTGAGGACCGCACCGCGCGGCGGGAACGTTCTGGAGCGAGTGGGCGTTCCCTCGCCTGTTCCTCCAATCGGAGCCTTCGCCGGGCGGGGGGGGGACGGTCCTTCCCCTCGCCCTGCCCCGCCGCCGCCCGCCCGGAAGGATGTGCTCCCGGAAGTTCCGGTGCTGTCGCCGTGTGTGGGATAAACAGTAATGGCTGAGGCGGTGGCTCTGGGAACAACGGCGGACGCCGCGGCGGCGGCGGTCCTGGGGCCGAGCACCGCCGCGGGAGCCACGGGTACCATCTTCGGACCCGCGGCCGTGCCGCCCCTCGCCCTGGGGCCGGGCGGCGGCTGGACCAAACAGGTCACTTGCAGGTAGGCGCTGCCCGCGGCGGAGGGCGGGGGCGGCGGCCCTTCGTCCCCATCATCTCCTCGCGTTCTCCCCATCCCCCCCTCAACCCCCCATGCGGCCGTTCCTCGGGTCGCCGGGCCCCTCCCTCCTCGCTCACGTAGGCACCGCAGCGCCCCTAAGCCTCTGAAGGGGGGGGCCGGGGGCGAGGGGCGGCGCGGGATCGCGCGCTGGAGGGCCCGCGCTGCGAGGCCGGGGCGGGGAGGCCCCGCGGGCAGTGAGGTTGCCGCCGGGGCCCGTACTTCCGGCGCGGCCCTGCGCCGCCCTCTGGAGCCGGCTCCGCGCTGCGGCCCGCGCCCGCCTCGCCCTTGGGGACTGGGCCGTGCTGCCCTGGAGGCCTGCGGGGCTCCTGAGTCACGGCGGTCGCCACGAAAGGGGCTATGGGGGAAGCGCTGGGCCATCGAGTTCGAATCGGGCTTTAGATGTCTCAATAACGCGGGTGTCGCTGAGGCCTTTCTCGGGACGCGGCTCGCCGTGACCCGTCCCCGCAGTGCCGGGAGCGCCGCTGCCCGCCTTACATCATGGCTCAGAGCGCTGCGTCATTTTGCATCTGCATTTCCCTGCAGAATGCGTTTCCGATAAATCTCTTCGCGATGAGCGTGCAGATCTTGCCGCATGTTGCAGCGCTGCCAGAGGGACTATTTTTAAACTGGGACTGCAGGCTAAAAGGAGCATAAAGCAGTTCTTGCGGAGAGAGAATAGAGGAGTTCCTATGACACAAACGGATGATCGAAGCCGAGGTTCAAGAAGCATTTCCTTTTTTTTTTTTTTTTTTTTTTTTTTTTTTTCTTTTTTAAGTCTCTGTATTCCATTTAACATAACACGTTCCCGATCAAAATACTTTACAAATCCAAAATACTTTCCGTTTTCCTTCTAGGAAGGAGGCTCTAGATTTTAACGTGAGATTTTTTTGTGCGCCATTTCCCCTTGGTGCCAAGGGCGGCCCCGAGAGCCGGTGCTTGGCTCTCACAGCAGCTTGCTCGATGCATCCCTTTGTGCTGCTGCGGGGGCCCTGCGGTGTCTGAGGCATTCCTGCTAACCCTGAGTATTGTTTGCATTGCCTCAAGTTAAGCACGTTAACGGTGCTCATCTGGAAAACACCATTTCTCAATTCTGAGTACTCCTCTGCGTGCAAAGAGCTTTTAACGTGAATAGCCAGGTTAATGTTTGCTGCAAGGCCGTTAAGCACAGGGCGGAGATGAGGAAATGGCTGGGAATGGTGCTTAGCTCAGCTCTCCAGTGGGCTGCGAGGGCAGAGGTCGGTGCTCCTTCTGCGTGAGTTTGCTGTATGTTTCTGAAGACTAAAAAGCTAATTAAGGGAAGTATGTAGATGAGCTTTGTGTACTTGCTCAGGCACAGCGAATCGCTTGATTGCAAACAGTTACTGCAGAGCAGTCGAGCTGACCTGTGCCTGTACCGGCCAGTGAGTGTATCGAATAAATATTTATTTCAAAACGCTCAGGAAAACTTGATCATCGGAGAACACATTCGTGTGCAGTAATGTGAGCTTAAACAAAAATAAGATCTCAGCTTTCGACCTAATGAGCCTCTCCATTGTTCTTTTTGACTAATCCTCTTAGCTGCCCCGTGCTTGTTTGTTCCTTTCTTTGTTTGTTTGTTTTCAGTGGGCCCCTTCCAGTTGCAGGCAGCAAAGCTTTCCTCAGGCTTTGAAGTGAAATTAATGATTGGACCTGATCTTCTGGGGCTGCGTTATAAGAATTCGGTTTTTCTAAGCTAAGTTTCAGTGGGGTGGAGTTCCTGTTAGCTTGTTAAGAGAATGCACTCTTGAGCCTTGTTTTACCTTTGTAAATGAGCTGGAGGATTTAACTGTGAGATGAAGGGGTTAGTAACATTTCAGAATCGAGGTTTGGTTTTTTTTTTCACTTTATTGTCTGGAGCAGCTTGTGTTCTGAGTAATGCTGCAGAGTTACTTTCATCTGTAACTTTATCTGGATCATCGTATGGGTAATAGCAGACACTGCCTGAGAAACTTCAGATAAACAGGAGTATCTTCGATATGAATACTTGGCATTTCATGGTTGGTGAGGGCATAGAGCTGTTTTACCAAAATGGGAAGTTGTAGAATTAGAGGGTGTTCTTGCTGCTTGTTACGTCAGGGTGATGCCCTTGGCTGGGTGATTGGCGTCTTAGAGTGAGAGACACTGGGGCTGAGAGGAAGGGCTTTGATTTCTCCTAGGTTTGTGGTTTTGCAATTGCTGCCCTTCTGCTTTTTCTGCAGGTTTAGTTTAGAGCTTGGGGTGAAAACGAAATTCATCTTGTTCCTCAGTAGGTTGTGAGGACTTATTTCATATTCAGATCCTTTCATTACAGATAGATTTAAAATAAGAAAAAAGAATGGTAGTCCTTATCAAGTGTCTCTGTCCTTCCTGTTTTAGACAGACAGGAAACTTTAGTGAGTGGTGGTATAGCTGACACTTAAACCAAAGATAATGCTGTTAAGCTCCAGATAATTGAGTTTTCCAGTTCTCATGCAGCAGTACTTCAGCCCATCAAGTTGATGTAAACAGATTGCATTCAGTAACTGCACAGAAATAAAACCCTTTAGCAACTAGATGGTGTGGTTTGAGAGTTGTCTGGCGTGTGTAACTGCTTCTGTTTCTGAGAACCCAGATCAGGTATTGTGTTGTTTTTATATTAAACAGAGAAGAGAATCTGCAGCACACAGGTAGGCCTCCTTAATTTGGTGCAACAGTAGGGATGAGGTGTGGTGCACAAGCCTCTTTAAAACCTGCAGCACTGCCCCTTTTTAGCAGCTCTCTTCTAGACACCTCCCACTACCTTCTTGCTGAAGAAGGTTATGGAAAGGAAAGGACAAGCAGATAAATGCAATTAAGACCCGCTTTTGTCTTGCCTTTCCGTTTTTATAAGGTTGCTGACTCCTGTAGAACTTTGCCAGCTGCTCATAGCTGAATATATACGTGCTGTGCTAGAGCAGCGTGCCTGGCCTTTGCTCAGCCGCCTCCCTTGTTAAGACCTCTCAGCCTCTATCACTCCTGAAGCAGCCAGAGGGTGCAGCTGGCTGTTCCTCAGAGGTTCCCATCTGCCAGCGATGGCAGTGCTTCTTGTTCTTGTTGGAAATTCAGCTCTGTTGCTGGGTGTAACGTTCTCAATGAAACCAGTGGTTTAATAAACATATGCGGTTGACTGATAGCAGAGTTAAGTGGGTCTGAAGGAAAGGACAAGCCACACCTGAGAAAGCAAACTCCTTGCAACCTTCTAAAGCTGTGGGGAGAGATCTTGCATAGCGATTTCACTAATAGGATTACACATGGAAGACTCAAATGAAGGAGATGATCTGAAGGCAGCTAGTACACGCTGAGGTTATAGAATGTAGCTGTCTTGTTTAAAACTGTGTTGTAGTCTTAATGAAGTCATTACACTTGCTTTTGCTCTAGCTTATGGCAGGTAGTAGAAGTAATATCCTTCTGACAGTGGAAAACAAAATATTTAAAAGGTGCTATTTTAAGGCTTCTACATCCATGGCCCTGGGTGATGGCATTCTCTATGCATTTCCAAAAAAATACCCATGAGATTTTGGTTATGGATTAGATGCTTTTTGGATGTGCGGAGCCTGATTTCTCTGGCTTTTCTAAGCACCCCTTGAAAGGCAGGATTTGCTGTTTGGGTTAAAGGATACATAATGAAGTATAGCAGTGTTCTGCAGTGCTTAAATATCACTGTCTGCAGTTGGTACCTCCTGGATGGGTTGTGCCATGTGTTGGTACCACATAGCTTTGCATAGTCTTGCAGTGAGCTGAGTGGGGGCATGGTCTCAACTTCTGCAGTCTCACCACTTTGTATTCCTATATCTGAACAGGAAAGACAGTGCATTGCTGTGTGAAAGCACCCAGGGGGAATGCAGTTGTATACTTACCCTGCTCCAGTTAAACTTTTTCAGATCAGAGGATGTGTGTTTGACAGAAAGCAAAGTTTGGATGTCCTTCTGCATGTCACTGAGTGAGGCAGGTAGCCTGTTCAGTTTTCAGTTTTTAGAATCCTTTCATCCTGTATCCAGAAACAAGAGGCTGGTATTGCTAGGATGTAATGTTACAGTTATATTTGTGTAAAGATGTTCTTCCACATTTTTACATGCCAAGCCAAAAATAATGCACTCTGTGCTTTAACATACCCAGTTTTCAAGTATGGCCAAAGCACATTTTAGCCAGATTCAGCAATTTCACGTGGAAAATGTTAATTTCTTTGTGATGTTGAAGTCAAAACTTCCCTCCTTTGGGCAAGAGGTGGAGTTGGTGTAATCCTTAGAGATCTTTTCCCTCCCCTCACTTGAGTCATCTCATTGAATTGAGCTCAGCTTGCTGCATGGGAACGCAGTGCGAAAGTGATGAAAATTAAATGAAGCTCATGAGTGCTTCAGGTTTTTTTCCCTTCCCCTTTATAACATACTGTCTTGATGTAATGCACTGTGGCTAGTTTCAGAATTCTAGAAGATCTGTGCTTACAGAGGAATCTCTTGATGTAGGGTTGGAAAGGGCCTCGGGCTTCCATTTCCTCTGAGTAAGCAGCAGTGGGAGAGCCTCGTTCCAAGGCTTCAGTATTTAGAGTAAGTTATACTGGTCCTTCTCAGCCAAAGTGCTCACTGTAGCTGTTGCCTTCCCCTTAGTTGCTTATTTCAGCCCTATGGCTGGAGTAGCAGGGTGGTTGTGCATGGGTCTGAGCCGTGATCTGAACCGCGTTAAAAATAACCGCAGGGGTGGCAGAAGGAATGTCAGGTTACATCTGAGCAGCTCCTTGATCTAAGTCAGCAGGTGGCTGTGGATCTGCGTGCCCTGACACATGGGAGAAGCAGAGCTGTGCTGAAACAAGCAAAGGGTGGAGATGAATGTTCCTAGCTTGTTCTTTGGTAACTTAACAGCCTGAATTAATTTTGACTTGTTGGTGTAAATCTCATTCCTTAAAAGAATCTAGAAGTTCCAGTTAGGTTCTGCTTCCGTGGGTCTGTGAGTTGCTAAATTTTGGCTTTGAGGTGTGTTTGTGTATGGACAAGTGTGTGATGGTGTTTGTGTGCTTGTGTGGGAGAGAAGATGGAATGAATTATTCTTTGTGGTGAGGAATGCTGGAGAGTCCTGGGGTAGTACCTGGTTCCTGGAGTGTGTTGGCATGGTAGTTGGTGCAGCCACCTGGCAAACCTGACTAGAGTGCTGATGTCTCTGGGGAGAATAGCCTGCAGAGTGTCATCTGGTCTTTTTATTATTTATTTCTGTGTAGGATCACGTTTCTGATCAGGTTTGCTGTGTAGCCACAGTGTACAGACAGATGGTACCTTGAAAGCGAGAATTGCAGCCTGACAGTTAGTGTCAGCTGGTGGCTTATAAAACCACTTCAGTTCTCCTGCTCTTAGTAAGTATCTTGAGTACACCACTGGCTTTGCACGTCAGTCTTCTTCAGACTTGCTTCAAGTCATAGCACTTCCCTAGTATTGCACTACAAATGTAGCTTTGCTTATGTAATTTGGTGAATTGTTTGCTCTGATTTATGACCTCTTACCTTACAGCAGTCTTAAGTACTTGTCCAGATTTTGACACCCTTTGTTTAGGAGTATGACTTGAAATGCTGCTCTGTGAAGTGCCATCCTCTTAGTTGGTGCTGCAGAAGATGATCCAGCTGTCCTTCCTGCTGGCTGCACTGCAGGGTGGCTGTGCGGTCACCTCCTTGGAGGGCCTGGTTCTGCTGGCTGTGTGGGTGGCAGCATCCTTGCAGAGCAGTGTGGAGCAGGGAGGCAGAGCTACTCCTTTCAGCAGTGGGATGGTCTTAAAAGGGTATAATGGCCTTCTGAATCTTTGCTCAGGCTGTGCCTTGTAGGCTAGCTAAGAGTTCGTGTGAAACCTGAACCCTGGCAATTTTTCTTGTACGGTAAGTATTGATAAATTAATTCAGAGATTGTAATTTACCTCATATTTGAGGGCCAGAGCTTCTTTCTGTAAGCTTCTTGTTAAGGAGCTCTTAAGGGAGAGAATTTGGTACTACTTCTCTATTGGTTAAGTGTTCTTGAATATGTTCAGTTATGGCTCTCATACGAAGTCTGAGTAGTTGCAATGCTGTGCATTTAAAGAAGCTTACACTTTCTAGATTAACATTTATAAGAACGGGGGGAAAAAAACACTTTTGAGTGTTTTTTTACAGTTCATTGGAGCAGAAAAGGCTTTGTCCTTTTTCAGACTTCTTCATTTGTACGTTTATACTGGGACAGGGTCCTGTGAGCTGTTAGCTATGTCTTAAATTCAGCATACCTTGATTTATAAAACAACTTGTCTTCCGAATACTGTGTTTACAGCTTCAGTACTTCTTAATTCACAGTAATTCCCTGTATTACAGGTATTTCATGCATGGAGTCTGCAAGGAGGGAGACAACTGTCGCTACTCTCATGACCTGTCCACCAGTCAGTCTGCCATGGTGTGCAGGTATTATCAGCGTGGATGCTGTGCTTACGGAGATCTCTGCAGGTAAAGAAATGCTACTCACTGTGCTGTAGGAGTAAATTCACTTAGAGTTCCCGAGTAGAGAGCTCAGAGAAAGGCAAGAGAAAAAGAAGTCCTCCTTGCATTGGAACTTCATAATTCTACAGAAATTAGTTCACTAATGGCTTCCTCTTACTAAGAGTGGTAGTGTTTACTTTGTTTTGAAAACCAATAAGAGGTGATGTGAAGAGAACCAGTCTTCAGAAAAGCAATGGTTATCAAGGTGTGTTTTTGCTTGTGGTTTGTTTTGTTAATAGTATGAGTAGATGAAATGAAATCTGGGACTACATTCAGACTACCCGAATTGATGACTGAGAAACATTGGGTCAATTATGATAAAACAGGTATGATTTTTGTATTGCTTCTCTCTTCAGAAATTGCTGTTCTGACAATTAAGTGTCACCTTTGAAGAAGTAACTGGGCTATAGTCATATAGATTTTTAAAACACCTGTACAAATCAGCCCTGTGTTGAGAGGACATAAATTAACCTATACTGTTGAAAAAGAGAAGAAAAACTAAAAGAATGAACAAAGGAAAATAATGCTTTCCTAGGGTAGCAAAGCTTTATAAAGGCTTAGGGATCTTTTTCTGTCGCTGAAGTTCTCTGTATTACAACTTACCAGGGGCCTTAACACTGTATTGTTGTAGGTCCTATGTGTGATTAAATATTTGCATCATGACCTCATGTGGTAGCTATAGTTTGCTTTTCTTATGTGTTTAGTATTCAGTAACTATGTATAAGAAAGATAATGGAGGATTAGTCTCTAGCCTTCTGTATGTCTGCCAGTGGTCATGTACATCAGTGGTCTCCAAACTTTTGTTGCTTGTGGATGGAATAAAAAAGTGAATCTTTTTAGCACACACCCCCACTGAATGTATATTTGCTGATAAATTATACAGATGTACTACTTTACTATTGCATTACACACGTTCTAAAACAAGGATAAAATGAATCACAGAACTGCAGGGGTTGGAAGGAACCTAAAGATCAGTGAGTCCAACCCCCTGATGAAGCAGGTACTCTACAATAGGACGCACAGGTGGGTGTCCAGATGATCTTGTGGAGTCTCCTGTGAAGATATTCCACCTCTCTGGGCAGCCTGAGTGCTCTGATGCCCTGACGGAACAGAGTTTCTTCTGCATGTTAGTACAAAACTTCAAGTTTTAGGCCATTACTGCTTTCCTACTGCTACACACCACTGAGAAGAGCGTGGCCTCATCCATTTGCCTTCCACCTCCCTGTTGGTATTAATAACATTAATCAGATTGCCTCTCAGTCTTCTCTTCCCCAGGCTGAACAGACTAAGGTTACTCAGCCTATCTTCATACGGGAGATGCTCCAGGCCCTTTACCATCCTTGTGGCCCTCCACTGGAATCCTTCTGGGAGATCTCTGTGTTTTTAGAATGGGGGAGCCCAGAACTGGACACAGCACTCCAGATGTGGCCTCAGCAGGGAAGAGTGGAGGAGGAGGATCATCTCCCTCGATCGGCTGGCGTCATTGTTCTCAGTGCACCCAGGATACCATTGGCCTTCTTGGCCACAAGGGCAACAAAAGATTAGATTAAGATAAAGAATAAAATATTTTAAAAACACTGGTTTTATTTATTAACTGTACAGATGCTGCATTGCCTCCTACGGTACTGACCTAAAACCAGGCCAGGACCAAATGACTGCACGCAGACACCAATATGATGAACAGCAAAATGGCCTTTATTACATGTGAACTCTAGCTTATATAACCTATGTGCTTGGTCTATGCCCCTAAAGCATGTGCCACACATCAATCACAGAGCAGGGAGAGGGCCTGTAGTGTCACATCCCGTGGGGGGGGTCTCACAGTTGCCGACAACATACAGAAAACTTTTTTTACCCTCACTAAAAACATAGTTTTAGGAGAGTGCTGTGGTTCAGTGCACTTTGTTATCTTTCAAAGTTCTCAGTGTAGCACTTGGATATGGAAACTGGAAGGTCAGGTTCCTAGTTCAGTCTGTGGGTACTTGGGCTTAATGGCTGTTGATGTTTTTAACGAATCTAGGCTCTACTGAAACTCTTCTGTTAGAAGATTCTTAAATGTGTTATAAAACCGTTTCCAAATTTTTTTTGATGTACAGATGCAAGGATATTTACAGGTAACACGCATTGTGTTTGACAACAAAATCATCTCACAATGGTAGTGTTACCCAAAGCCACTTACAAAATGTGATCTCCATGGCACAAGCTTCTTTCAAAAAGCACTTGCTCTTACTCCAAAAACATCATTTCTGATTTGAAGGGACTAAGCGTGCTTATTTCTTGAAAATGTTTATTGGGTAGGGTAGCATACTAGTCACAGCTACCTCTAATCACAGAGTAGGTCAACAAATTTGCAGCACTTGCAGTATTGTGAAAGAAAAGTGTGCAACTCATCTTTTACAAGAATTGTTAAGCAATTTAACATGAAATAACCAGCAAACCACTGAGTGGTACTGAAGGTTTTCATCATCATTCTACTTCTTGTTACAAAATATTGAAAGATTTCACTATCAGAATGTTTTAGTTTTGAGTTAACCATACTGATGATGTGGTGGTAGCATTTTGTCCGCTTCTGGTTCCAGCTTTTTTGCTGCAGTATTTTATTTAATATGCAGTGAATGAATTTCACTTGTGCTATCCCTGTAATCTTAACTGGAAATAGTTCATTATAGTTAATGCAGCTGCTCCTTTGGTGGTTAAACTCACCCAGCTTTTCCTGTAAGACATCATTTTTAATAGTCACTTAGTGTTGAGAATACATCTTCTCTATTGTATCTCCTTAGTGGCTCACAGAAATGTAGTTTGTGTATTTCATTGTTGCAGCATAATCTAGGGAATGCCATAAGCTGAAGCATTATTAGTAACATACTTCCAGTTGCCTCTGTTATGAACCTTGAACACTACATAGTTTGTTCTAGTACTTGTTTCCGCAGTCTCCCAAAAGTATTTGCTGACAAAGACTACTTTTGTTTGTTGCTGTATTGCTTTCCAGGTGTTATTTCTGCCATCAGGAAGAACAAGTGTTCTAATTTGTGTGTAGCTTTTTTGTCTTTTGCTATTATCTAAGAAACATCGGAGATGCTTTTCAGCATTTATCACCAACCTTTGCAACTCAACCCAGATTTTCCATGATCTGAAACATCTCTAGGGGGAAAAAAGCAACAACTATAGAAGTTCATGTTGGGGATGCTTAGATCAAGTCCTGTCACTGTGCTAGTTTCATACTGCCATTGTGTAATATGTCAAGACATAACATACACTGAGGGCAAGGATCATTAACCATAGTGAATCTGTGTTTCAAATCCTCCTCTGAGTTATTTTGATTGCCTCCGTTTTCCCTCCCCTGCACTCCCCCCACAGTTCTTGTCAGCGCTCACTCTTCTACTCTCAGCTCTTCCTCAACCACATTACAAAGATGAAAACAACTACAACCTAATCAGATCTGACATCCTGTCGTTGTTTTTGTTCACATACTCAGGATTCTCTTAAATCCACAATTACTTTGCAGAAATGTTTTTTAACCTCTTGTTTGTTTTGTGAGAGTTTAACTTAAAACTGGATAACGTAATCTGCAGCTCTGTTTAGTGGGCAGATGTGAATTACAATATCAATGCACTGAAAGCAAACAAGCAAAGGCACTGCTGTAAATCCCTGCACATTGTGGCACACCTGCTCTTCCTTCAGGACACCTTGTGTGTACTGTGTGTGACAGAGGACCCTTTGGCATGCAAACTGAGTAAGAGCACCAACTTGCTCTATTTAATATTAAAAGCTTGAGTTCTTTCTTATAATTTTAGGTATAAAAAAGCCCTTCTGTTTTTGTCCTGAATTCTGGTGGATTATCTTGTATAATGCATGGGGTGCATGTGCCTTGCTTTGAAAACCACTGTTGAAGAAGACTGGAGGCTTGCCTTTTAATTTGTGGTTCATAGCTTCATTGAGATTTTAAAGCTGACATTTGGTCGAGTGTGTTTCTTTCATATGCAAGATCTATAATGCTTAATTGTTTTCAGCCTGACACAAGGCAAGTGAATCACAGTTGCTTAAAGGTTGTATATAATCTCCTTTCATCCTTGAAATTAGTTAGCAGATATCTAAGACTTTGTGGGGGGAAATGAATTATTTCTCTTTTAGTGTACTAGCTGCTGGAAGGCAGATCTCTGAGAGAAATGGCACTTATTGTTGTTTGTGGGTGGCAGGGATCAATGTGTTCTGAGCGTCGTTGTCCACAGTAAATTGAAGAAGGACTTAAAAGTAATTACTAAAGCCAACATAACATCTGATTGAGGCAAAGTGGGTCAGTTTAGGTCACAGTCTGGGACACTGTCCACTCAAGTTTTGAGTACTTGCAAGAACAGAAGTTATGTAGCCTCTCTGGGCATCTCCTTCAGCGTTTAACTAATTTCATGGTAAACTTAGAGTAATTTCCCACTTTGAGCTTGTTTGCTGGCCTTTAGCTATCACTGCATCTCTCAGAAGAGTGGCTCACTCTTTTTCTGTGCCTTCTCATTTAATAGTTGAAGACAGCAGTATCTGTCTTTAGTCTCTTCAAGGCTAAATTAACTCACTTCATTCACTACTACCGCACATATGTAGTAGGTATGTGAGTGAATTTGGATGTAAATGAAGTTCATTTTTTTTGTAATTTAAGTGAAAATTGCACACATCACTCCATTTCTTCCAAATGGAGTAGGGTTGGGTTCCTTAGGCAGTGCTGACATGTTGTACAAGTGGATGCGTTTCTCTTAAAGAGTCATCTAGCATTTTCTTCCAAGCCTTTTCTTCAATATAGCGTGTTAGCATCTAAATTGGTTTGCTTCCAATTTTTCAGGCAGTTCTGTGGAGGAGTTTTCTTGTGAGGAGTTGACATGTTTTTTTTTCATTTGTTAGATATGAACACACCAAGCCGCTGATGCAGGAAGAAGAAGAAGAAGAAGAAGAAGAGACTACTGTGAATCCAGCTGCAAAAATGTATCCCTCAGTATCCTCAGACCTCGCATTATTCCCTGAAATTGTTGAAGAAGATATTATTGAGATAGAAGATGAAAATATAGATCTGGCAGCTGCTGGAGTAGGTGCTGAAGACTGGGTGAATGCTGTAGAGTTTGTTCCTGGGCAGCCATACTGCGGACGTGGTAAGCTGATCATGGGATAATGGTAAATTTCTGTCATGGGTTCAACAGTTTCTGCATAGTGCATTTATTTTAATGCTTCTGATTTAGCTGAGTACAGCTGATCGTATTTATGAATCACTTCAACTGTTCTGTTCTTAAGTTCTACTTGATTTTTTTCTGCGTGAATAGTAGGATCATTTCAAACCCCTTCTTACTGCTGTAATGGTGTTCTAAAACCAGGTATATATGCAAAGTCTCTGAGTACTGTGAAAGATGTCTAGAGGAGGTGTTGATTCCTGTAGAATGACTTCTGACCAAGTATTTGCTTTCATGAGTCCCATAGCAATTCAGACCAGAAACTGAAGATCATTTACTCTAGTTACTTTTCTGAGACTTGATTTTATGGTACTGTGATGGCTCATAAGGAGAATGAAATTGGAAAAGCTTATTGTATGGGACCAGACAGTTTAAGTATGCCACACCTCTCATTTACTTTCCTTGCAGAAAGGTAGCACAAAGATATCAAAAAGAGGGTGCATGCATTTAGTCCAACTTCTAGTATCGGGCTCTCTAAAACTGAAGATGTATAGCCATGAATGATCTAATAATGATTGAATCAAAAACTGATATTTTTATGCCCAGAATAATTTGAAGTTTGTTACATAATGCTCAGATTATACTGTTTAGCAGTATTTGTCTTTTACTATTAGACAGGACATTTTGTTAATGCAAATGATTCTGACTTGGGACTAAGCGTTGTATCTTGACAGTGAGCTCAGCAAAGAAAATAGTGACAATTCTTCAGATACTCAATTTTTGAGGTTCAGGTGCACCACATTTCCATGTTTGTTCTGCTGCTACTGCTGCCAGATGTTCTGGAGTAACCGAAGGCAGTAAAATGGCAGAGATGTAAGCAGCACTGAATAGCGTTGCTCTTTCCCACTGCTGTGAGAATAAAAGATGATAACAACTGGAAGGGGCCTACAAGAATCTAGTCCAGCTACCTGACCACTTCAGGGCTAACCAGAGTGTGCTGAGCTTCTCCTCATAGAACATGCCTTCCAGGCCTTTCACTAGCTTTGGTGCCCTCCCCTGGATGCATTCAAGTATCTTAACATCCCTTTTATATTGTGGAGTCCCAGACTGCACTCAGTATTTGAGGTGATGCTGCACCAACGGTGAATGCGGTGGGAGACTGCCTTTTCTTTTGGCTGGCTGGTTATGAGCACACCCCGAAATGCACTTTGCCTTCTGGACTACCAGATGTATGTACTTGTTAATAATTGTTCCAACGTGTAAGTAAATGTGTGAATTGAAGATAATTAACTGGTCTGCACTGGATTACTTTCCTTCAGTATCTTTAGGACTTGAGGCATCTGACATCTGTCTTGCAACAGTTTTTCCTAACTAAAGATTTTTAAAGATTTATTAGGGCATAGATAGATCTTTTCTCTAGAATTTTGGAAGTCTGAAGGATTTGCATCAAGTTAAGATACACAAAATAATTTTTCTATGCATATCTTCCTGGGATTTTCAGGAAAGTGGTCTGGACAAGTATGGGGCTGAAGTCAAATTGAAAAGAGGGAGAAGAAGTGGAAATCAAATATTAAGGAATGTTATTTTGGTATTTTTTGTAAAGATTTTAATCTGAAAACGTCAAAGAAAAAAAAAAAATTGAAGATGCTCTTGTTAAGTTTCATATTAATTGCTGGAGTATGTTTGGGTTTTGAGAGGTGTCTGCTCCTACAGAGAAGCATAGAATGGTTTGGGTTGGAAGGGTCCTTAACTCTCACCCAGTCCCAGCCTTCTGCTGTGACAGTGCTGCCACCCAGCAGCTCGTGCTGCCCAGGGCCTCATCCAGCCTGGCCCTGAGCGCCTCCAGGGAGGGCTGTCCACAAGGGCTGATTAGGAGGTGAGTTTACCCTTTAATACCACAAGTTAGAGTTTTTGAGCAGTGTCACTAAAGGAATGGAAGATTCTGCTTTGTAGCTGGCCTAAGGCTTTATAGCTTACTTAAATAATGGTACTGTAGAGTTAAAGGATTGTCTGGAAGCGCTCAGGTTCAGAAGTCTCGTTGGTGTTTGAAGTGTAGTACTGGTAGTCAGGCTGAATTCTTGGTTTTCCTTATTTTCTGAGGCAAGCAACACACACTTTGAAACAATTCTTTTCCAATTCAGATTCAGTTTATTGAATTCCTGCAGAATGAGGACATACTTGCTGTCTTTCATTGTAGAGAAACTTATGTTTTTCCTTGTAAATGGTAGATCTGCCAGCAGGAAGGAGTGTCTTAGTTTCATTGAAAATATCTTCTAATAGAATATTCTAATCGAATGTATATCTGTCCTACTTTATAAATTCAAGACTGGAAAATGTTGTGTGGAAAATACTTTGTTAAACTATCTGGGTTGGATTTAAGTAGACTAGAGTGCTTTTGTTCTGTATGCCCTGTTAAGGGAAACAAAAGCAATTGGAGTAATCCTACTAAGAGCTGAGCGTTTGAATGTGATGTAGACTGAAGCTGGAGAATGCAAGCTCTTGAAAGTAACTACTGCTTACTTTGTGGGCACAGCTTCATCTTGACAGAGTAGATAATATCTTAATGCCTTAATTGAGTTTTTCAGAACTTGAGATATATTCCTCAGCTCATAAATTCTGTTATCATGCACTTTAATAGGAGCTTAGTAACCTCATTATTTTCCATACATTTGGGCTCTAAAAAGCTGCATGATTAGAGAGTTCTTCTAAAACTTGCAACAAGTGGATCTGTTGAATGAAATTGCTGGCAGAGGTAGCAACACTGCACTCTTCAGTGCAGCTGCTTCTGGGCTCATTTTTCATTCTGGCTTAGCTATGGTCTGCTTCTGTGGGCTGAAGATCTCTTTGCAGCTCAAGCATCAGATGTGCTCCTAACATTGTTCAGTTTGGTCCAAAACTTATCTGGTTCATATTTTGAGATTGCTGTGTAATGAGAGCCAAACTGTGAAAAGTAGGAGTTGTTTGTAGGAAGGCTGTTTTCAAAAGTGCGCTCCATTACGTGCTGAAGTACTGAAGTGAGATTTGCGTGTAGTATTGCTCTGAGTTTTGAAACTGGCTTGAGTGTTGGAAGTAGGTCGCATGCAAGTCCATGAGATGCTGTATTACCTTTGTACCATAGTCTGATTTAATCCCTAGAATGATTTAGTCACTCATGTTGACTGTGAAATAAAACTAGATGATTTTGCAGGTCCCTTCCAAGTCAAATGGAGAATGGGAAGATTGCTTTCTGGGATCTAACCTACTGAAGAATGGCTTTGAAAACAGTGGGCAGAATCATAGAGAATAAGTTTTACTCTGTGGAGTGTTGGAAGTGGAATTGCTAAGGCAGTGATTGAGTTTTCCCAACTGGAATTTCAGAGTTGGAGCAAAACGGAGCAGTAGGTTCAAGAGTTACACGTGTAGGGCTTCAGATTGTTCAGATTTTTATTTCATGGAAATATAGCTCTAGCTGAGTGGAAGTGCTGGAATAGCATGGAAGACAGACCGAAAAATTAGATCAGTTTCAGCGTGTTTTCCCCCTCCTGTACTGTCATACTGTAAAAGTGCCTGAAGTTGTTATTAAAGACTGACATTCACAGAGTGTATCTTAATGTCTTGACCTCTAGATGACAAGAACAGGTTGTGCTTTGGACACAAGGATGGTAGCATGGACTTAGCTAGAATTTACTAGCTACACTGAGTGTTGTTGTTTTTAGTCTTTGGTGATGTTGCATTCTTTGTTGTTGTTTAAATAATTCAGTATACTCGTTTTTGCCAAGATTTGAAGCTTTTCTCTACTTTTGTGGCCCAGCATAGAAAGTGAATGGGATTGTAAGTCAGTCTTTGGGGAATAAGGCTTCAGAACCTTTATTCTCAAAAGAGCCTCGGCTAAGCAGCTCTTTGTCACAACTTTATCAAAGAAAGGTTTTATAAAGGATATCCTTCAGAGGAGTACAGGTGACTCTGGAAACTTTCTCCATTAAGAAAAGCTTCAAGCGTGCCTCTGCTTCAAAGTATACATTTTCCAGGGATATAGGATTGCCTTGAGCAAAAGATAATCTTGCCAGCCCCATTTCAAAGAGGCGCTGTATCAATAGATTCCTTTGAAACTCAGCTGCATTTATCTGCTTAGTAGACTTCCATCTGTGAATCCTGTGATCTATTAAACTCTCCCTCCTCACAAAGTTAAAAATAATAATAATAAAAAATCTGGCAAAAATGACAACCAGGGGAATGGAAACAGTCTGGTACTTGTGATTCTTTTTTTGTTGCTGCTGTTTGAGGAGACCATGGTTCTTAAGCTCCAGAAAAAGGGGCTGGAGAATTTCCCTATTGTGTTCAGCTGGGTGGAACATTGAGTAGGTCTAAGTAAATGGGTACTTGAGTTAGCACCAGAGAAGAGCAACTAGAACTCCTAGGGAAGAAGAGGTAATGAAGGTTTAGTTCTTTTTTGTTTGAGATCCTCTGAAAATCAGCAGGTTAATGGTTGGCTTGTTACTTAATCAATTAGTTGCTTTTGAAAAGTATCTGAGAGCAGTGTGAGTAACCTCTGAAGTCAGATGGTTGTTCTTAAGTGGGAACCAAAAGGAAGCAGACTTGAGCTTTTGAGTGCTCCTCTTTTCCTGCTCTTAATTTTTTCATAACTTTCATTCTCCCCTGACACTGAGCTTTCTAGCACGTGCTTTTTCTTTGTATCTCTGAAGGCCATTGGGCTGTTGGATGCTTGCTGCGTATCTTTGCTTCGTGGGAATAAAAACTGAGTGTGGCCCCTGATTCTTTTTTGAGAAAGTCTTTTCTTTTACTGTTCCAAGTACTCTTTTAGTTGTATTTACTTGCTTCTCCAAACCTAGTGGTCAGAGGATTTATAAAGCTCCACTTTCTTATGGCACAGATGACTTCTCACTCCTCTGTCAGCTACTGGTTATGTAGATGAAATCCAGTTGCTCTTCTTCCTTGTGCATGTTCTGGATGTAGCAGTGCTTTGTCATTCTTCCACATTTAGTGCATCTTCCAGCTGTCTGCTTTTGTCTTGTAACATAATCCTGCTTGATATCACAGCCTCAAAAGGCTGTTTGGCTCATGGTGGCACAGATGAGCGCGTTTGTGGGAGAAACAGAAGTCTTAAACAGAGCTTATCTGTGCAGGAAAGAGAAGCTGAAGAGATTTCAGTTCAATTTAGGATTAGGTGGGGGTATTTTTTCAGTGGGATTTCTTTTTGCAAAACTGATAACTAGTCTAGAATGAAGTGAGAATAGCCTGAAAATGACAGATTTTCCTACCGCTAGGATTGCTCTCTCAATAAGGGCAGATTGGATGTCTGTTTTGGATGGGTTTTATTTATTTTTTTTGCAAGTGTCTAGAATAGACTTGGAGCCACGTGGAAGTGTCAACAACACACTGATTAACCTGCATTTGAGAAACTGCTGGTGTGGTGTCCCTGTACTGGCACTTCTTTGTGCTGGATACACCTCTATTGCTTCAGCAATGTAATTGTGGTGGGGAAAAATTGAGAGTTGTTTCTAGCTGGAGTGGAACTGATTCTCAAAGCAGTGAGAGATTTTTAACCTTACTTGTTGCTGAACTGTAGTCAGCATAAAAATGTAGTTAGTGAGACTTTCTAGTGCAGACTGAAGCTGTAAATGGATTTTGCTCTGACTGTTGAGGGCTTTATAGCTTTAGTCTTGTCTGAATTGAATGATGAACAAGTTACACTAGAAATCAATCTTGCTTTCTTGAGTCAGAAAATAACTTAGTTCAAATTGAGGGTACATGGAACTTGGACTGAAGTGAGTCTTACTTTTCTTATAATCCATTTGAATGACTTGAGCAGAGTCACCCGAAAGGTTTTTTAAAACTTTTTTTCATGAAATCTCCTCCCTTGCTTCTTAATTTTGTACCCAGCTGCCCCTTCCTGCACTGAAGTACCCTTGGAGGAAATGGTGATTGAGGAAGAGTATGAAAAGCAGGAAGCAGACGTGGAGATGAAGAAGGAGCTGTGCCCCTACGCTGCAGTGGGAGAGTGTCGTTATGGAGAAAACTGCGTGTATATCCATGGGGACGTCTGTGATATGTGCGGACTGCAGGTCTTGCACCCAATTGATGCTGCGCAGAGATCCCAGCACATAAAGGTGAGCAGACAGCTGTCTGGTGTTAAATAGCTTGAAGTTATTGCTTCCTAGCTCCCTGAAGTCACTTGTCCTTCATTCCCTTTTATTTGAAGGTGCGTGCAGGGTTGGGCAGTGAATGAAATTCCTGTTGTAAAACGGACTGTTTCCTGTCAGAGCTGTATTCAGAAGCAGCTGCGCTTCCTTATCTGTGCTGGGAGAGCAGTCTGTGTGAAGATACTAAAGCTTTGTTCTTAGCCTAGTAAAACTGGATGGTCTTCCAGACTGCCTGTCTGATGTTTAAAGCAATGTCTGAAGAAAGGAATTTGAACTCTGAATTGCTTGTTTCCCACTGTCTAAGCAAGGCTCTTTGAAGATTTGAAGCTTAATCATTTTCCATTCCTTATGTAATAGAGTGAAACTGAGCTTAAAAACCTGTTTGGATTTCCCCAGGTGACCAGTCGTGCCTGCAGTTGTTTTCTCTTTCCTTTCCAGTCTTGCATTGAAGCTCACGAGAAGGACATGGAGCTTTCATTTGCCGTCCAGCGTAGTAAAGACATGGTGTGCGGGATATGCATGGAGGTGGTGTATGAAAAAGCTAATCCTAGTGAGCGCCGCTTTGGGATCCTCTCCAACTGCAACCACACTTACTGTCTCAAGTGCATCCGCAAGTGGAGGAGTGCTAAACAATTTGAGAGCAAGATTATAAAGTGAGACACTTTCCCATTTTGATTTTGCTTTGTGAGAACTTAGTAACTGGTGACAACTTGCAACAGACTCCCCCTCTACCCCCATCCTGCCCCCCTCCCCCATAAAGAGACTTCATTTAATGCATACTAACTTCAGTTTGGAAGCAAAATAACTGTTAGGAATGATGTTTACACCCTGATCTAGTTAATGCGCATTAAGTTTGCAGAACTCACTTCATGGTAGAAAACGCCTTTCACTTACTTAGTTAGCTTGTTATCTGATGGTTACTGTTTATGTCTTGGACACCCAGCCAGAAATCTGATAACAGATTAACCAGTTCAGAATGTATGCTGCTTAGTTCTTTGCTGCCCTAGTGCATTAATCAGTTGGCAAACCATTTCTCCATTTAAAGGCTGTTCTTTAAAAAAAAAAAAGAAAAAGAAGGAAATCCAGTCAAATATATATAGAAATCAAACAAAAATAAATTTATTTAATTCTAAAGAAAAAGGAGTCTGTGTTAAGTGTTTTTTTAAGGTTTGATACAACCTTAGGGTTCGATACGACCAACTACCATTAACATTAAGTTCTTGAAGTCATTGAGCTTAGATTATCTTTGTATTTAAGACAGAATATAGATTGAAAAGCACATATAGCAAGTATGTTTAAAAAGTCTTTTAAGGTGGATGTGTGCCATGACTTATTACATAGGTGATAGCACCCTGTATTATGGAGTCTTGCAGCACGGTCTGTTCATTCCCCAGGTCCTGCCCAGAGTGTCGGATCACATCTAACTTTGTCATTCCAAGTGAGTACTGGGTGGAGGAGAAGGAAGAGAAGCAGAAACTCATTCAGAAGTACAAGGAGGCAATGAGGTATGAGCACTGCAGCTTCTCAAGCTGTGAGGCTGGAGAAGTAATGCACACCTGGAGAAGAAGGTGCAAAGCCTTTCCCTTTCCAGTCCAACGTGTGATGTACTTCCTTACCTTTCCACCCACAGATGCATGCAGCCACACAGTCACTAAGCTGCTCCTATGTGCTTTGACCTCAGTCTTTCCCTTAGCACTCTGAACAGGGGTGGCCTCGTCGTTAAGTAATACAAGCTTGTGCTGTGGAAGCCATCAGTGCCCCTATGCATGCATCCACACACACCTTGGGTGTGAACGCTACGTAATGCACCACTTTTTCGCACAGGCATTGTACTGACCATCTCCTAATGGTGCTTGAGATCTTTTTGGTCTGTAGGTAAATGCAGTTCTGAAGTCTAGTTGGGTGTGCTGTGAATAAGAGCTGTGATATTTTCCTTTCCAGCAACAAGCCATGCAGGTATTTTGATGAAGGCCGTGGGAGCTGTCCATTTGGAGGGAACTGCTTTTACAAACATGCGTATCCTGATGGCCGTCAAGAGGAGCCACAGAGACCCAAAGTGCGTACAGCAAGTAGATCTAGGGGCAGTGCTGGCTTTTGTCCCTTTGGTGCAGGAAATGCACAAGAGGAACGTGCTGCACTGAGGATAGGGGCACTTTGTATTTTCTAACTTCTGACAGTTCTGTATTGTAGTGAATTTGAAAGAGAGGGCGGTCTAAATTTTGTAAATGATGGGAGCTAAGATGGAAGGAATGAATTTTTCAAACTTTTATACCAACATACTGAGGTAAAATGTTGGGCAGCATGAATAAGAGTGTGACGGTAGGTTCTACTGGGAGTCAGTGTCTCCCTGAAGGAGAAGCACAGAAAGTACACGGGAGCTAACCTTTGTTGCCTTGTGGGAAGGCCCTTTCCTTGCACGTTTGATCACCTGGGTAACTGCTTGTGTTGTGCTTGCAGGCCCAGCGGAGGAATCGGTTCTGGGAGTTCATTGAGGAGCGAGAGAATGGTGACCCATTTGAGACCGATGAGGATGAAGTGGTGACCTTTGAGCTCGGTGAGATGTTGCTCATGCTGTTGGCAGCAGGAGGTGATGATGAGCTAACGGATTCCGAGGACGAGTGGGACTTGTTTCATGATGAGCTGGAAGATTATTACGACCTGGATCTATAGCACCTGACAGTGGAGTGTGGACTGTCGTCTTGGCTTCAGGCAGTAGCTATTACTTACCTGTGGTGTTGTGGCAGTGCCTGTGTTTCTCCTAGGCAGGCCTATCAATTCCAGGTGCTGTTGTAATAACTTTTACCCAGGGTCTGTCTTCTCCTGTCCCCTCCCGCCCCAAGAGTGTTGTTTCTCCTCTGTTTAAACAAATAACAAGAAATCTTTAAAATCTTAGTTTTTGTAAAAATGAATTTAACTGTCAAACAGTTAGCTTAGGTTTGTTGCTTCATCTATGTACCCAACAAGCTCACCCAGTTCCAGGGTTAAAGTGTTTACAGGACTTCCACACTCATTTTGAAGAGCCCAGATACAAAAATGAGCGGTGGCCATGCAGTGGGGATGTAAATTGGCTGATGGCCTCTTTTCTGTCTCTGTATCAATATTTCTGACGTCAGGCCAGATAAAATAATCCTTTTCTGACATCAGCTCCGTTCCAGCCCCCTCATGTACACATCTTCATTTGTGATTTTGGACTCTTGTTTACTTGCACATTACTATTACTACTGTGTAACCAGAACCAGGTGTGAATGTTCCAAGTTTTTACTGTGTCTAGCATGAAAGGATAATGTCTTAGTGAAAGGAGAACTTTCTATGTGTATATACAGATAAACGTAGAGTTGGACCTCGAGGATGGGGAGACTCTGTGTAAGTTAAGTAACAAGGCCACCTTTCATCCCCTCTTGGTGCATGAAGTCTAGCCTCCAATTGGACATGAAACTGGTTTAGTGGTCTCAGCTCAGTCCGTGGCAACGATCTGTCATGTGCAACTCCCTGATACACCAGCTCTCTTTCATGTGTTTCGTTAGGGTGGTCCAGGAGCAGAAGTCCGGTTAGCTGAGTGGGGTCGGAGGAACACGAGAGGCCCCTTTAGCTGCATTGCTCTTTAAGTTTTAGAACTCGATGTGGCCACGTAAGCCGCGAGCTTTGCTAGGAAATCTCTGTGCCTCTCAGCTGGTTCAAGGGCCGTGTGCCTTTCGGCATCTGAGTGGGGCAGGTTGCCTGGTCAAGCTGTTCAGCTTACGTGAGTTAGCGCTTAGGAAGTCGGTCATGCAGTTTCTGGCTGTAATTTGCATTGAGAAATTACATTGCCACCAAAGCTCCCGTACAGGAATTTTAACCTTGCATTACATTATTGCTGTTGTTTTTTTTTTTTTATTGACTTGTGGATGCCCCGTGATCTGTTTTCCTGCTGCTCTTGTCCCCTAGATTGCCTCTCCTTTCACTTTTAATTGGAATGAGAAATTGTTCTGAGGTCTATAATGTAATGTTTTGCAGCTGCCTTTTGTAAGAAGCACTTTTCCCAAATAAAAAAACACAAAAAAATGAAAAAAACAAAAACCCCAAAAAAATCAAGTGAGGTCTGTCTGTTCTTTTACGTTTGAAGCCTCTGTAGTTTTTATTTCAGGAAAGTGGGGGGATGGGGAGAGGGTGTTTGGTTTGTACAAAAGCATTTGTTGCTTAGCTCCTGCAGAATTGTGTCGTGCTAAAAGGAAGTTCTAACTTTCTTATAACTTTTCCAATGAAGATTTTGTGAACACATTCTGAATGGACAGCTGAGATAATTGAGCTGCTGAAGGAACATTTGCAGGTGTTGCTGGGAACAGAAGTGGCTTCCTCAGAAATGATTCCCATGCTATGGTGCTGTTTCTGTTGTCCTCAACAAAAGTCAACTAGAGTGTGTTTTCTATTAAGTTTCCCGTTGTAATGCTGCCTGGACAGCAAGTTTAAGCATTGCTACAGGCTGCTTTCTGGGAATCCACATGCTTATTTAAAACTGTGGGTGTTCAGAAAGAAGCATTCTTCTACAAAAATGCATAAAGATGGAAGTTAACTACTAGAAGCATATTTTGCCTTGCTCAGAAATATGAGAAAAGATGAGCCAAGCAGTCTGAAATCATTGTCAGATCTTCTTTTTCCAGAGGCAAGCAGCAGAGGGAGAAATGCAGATGTAAATGAAATGGAGGTAGGAAGAACCAGGAAAAAATTAGGGCTGTGGAGTAGAACAAGGCTTTCACACAGTGAAAGGTAGGTTGCCAGCTTCTTACTGGAGAGCTGTGTTCAAAGTGTAATGAAGATGGGACCCATGAGGATGGAGAATGGTAATGGACACAAGCATGTGGATCGTTTTCCTTCCCAAAGGGTCAGATGTAGCATGCTCTGCTTTTGGTTTGGGTGCTTTTGCTGCACAGTGCTAGGTGTTGCTGCTTCTAAACCTTGCTTGTGTATGATTTCAGGCAAGTTGGGAATACTTGAATGAGTGATTTAATGAGGAGGTGGCTCTGTCCACTTGTGACTGGTGTAGTCCAGCTCATCGTGGCAAGGTGTTTGGTTGCTCCCTTGCTTTGAAGAGTGCTGCTGGTTCTTGTTCTGCAAGTAGAGGAGCTGTGTGTGTTTACTTTGAGCAGCACTGTGTGTTTCTTCCTGTGTGAATCCAGCTGCTGGTAGGCCTGTTCTGAAGTGTGCTGTTGTGCTATAATTCCCTGTCAGGGGGAATGACTGAAAGGTGTGGGGCCTTTGGAGTGAGTGAAGAATGTTGGTAGGCTGCTGTGGTTTTCTTCTTAAGAACAAATAAATTCATGAGGATGAAGATCCACCTTTAATGTGAAAACAAGGAGAGTAAAGCTCAAAAAGAAAACGTAGTACATAGTAAGTATGTAAGTAAACATAGTAAGTTCCCAAGATACAGAAACTGAATAGACTGAGAGGACAATGAGAGTATTCATGGCAGTGTTGAGATGAAAAAGGTTGATGGAAATTTGTGCAGTCTTTATACAAAATATTGATTTCAAAACCAAAATATTCAGGGGGAGAAAAAGTTGCATGCTGTCATTTGAAGTGCCTTGGCTTCAGTCCCTGTGCAGCAAAATATACTTCTGATTTCATTTGAAATTTTGCATTGTGTGGTAACTGTGAAATAAGTGTTTGCATGTTCTGGTTGGTCTGATGGCAATTGTAAAAGCAAATGGCACTTCTTAACAGCTTCACTGCTGCCTCAGAGCCTCTGCTTCTTTACAGTGCTTTTAAGTGCTGCTCTTTCCTGCTTGCAACAATGTGTATTGTAATCTTGCTGCTGGGAGGCCTGGTTCATTTAAGGGAATGCATACTAACTCTTTCCTGTTACGGAAGGCACGACATGAATTTCTGTTTGGAGCGTGACTTGAGGTACAGAGAGTCTCCTGTTTGGAATGGAACTTGCCTACATGGCATTACTAATGCTGCAGCAGCCTAAAGGGAGGGAATCCACACAGTTCTTGGGATTGAGATAGACTACAGGACTGTGCTGTATGAATCAGATAGCAACAAAGGAGCTACAAAGGCAACTTAAGTCAGCTGTAGAATTAGAGGCATCATTTAACTCTGTACGTGTGCAATTGAGGTAAGCCTTACGTCTGGTGAGCAAATCTAGCCAGACTTGGCAGTGATAACTAACAAGCACTAATGTTTATGGATACAGCTTTTATCAAGAAAATAAGAGTTGCAAGTATATTCAATTTCTGCCCCTCACATGTTGCCATAACTTGTTGCTGTTACCCTTGGATATGCTATTTGTCATTTGCAGCCCAGCTGCTGTCCACACCTCCTTGCCAGCAGCTTAATGTGATCACACAGACAAAGCCCTTGTGGGCAGCTAAGCTGAGGCTGGTTTTCAAACTTCTTGTAAGTGCAGTAAATGACTTTAAAGGACCTAACTGTCTCCAGCTAACAGTGAAACGCTCAAGTGTGCAATTCCCTATTAAAAGTTGATGTAATTCTCAGTGAAAGAGGTTCTCGCTCTGAATAAAGCAACTCGTATATCCTAGCATTGTGTGTTGTGGTTGTGGTCCTTGCGCTTGAGAGAGGCGTTGGAAAATGGCTCCAGGACTTGGTAGAAAGGGTGTAGAGTACTAAAACTCCCTCTTCCTTGAGTTGAATGTTTTGCATATGTAGACTTCATTAGCAGCCTTCCTCCATATATGAGAGCTGGGGAGGAGCAGCTATGGTTGGAACACTTGCCTACTGGGAAAAGGAGGTAGATTTGGTTCTGTCCCAAAGCACCAGCATGCATCTGCTTCCTGAAAGGAGGCTCCAGAACAGAGCTCTGTACCAGATGTGGGCCTGAGATGTGCCTTCTTGGTCTCTTTTCCAACTATACTTAACTGGAATTATTAGGTAAGAACCTCAGCTTTTGCTATTAAGAACCTGTACCTTATGCATGTAGAAAAGTGTGACCACATAAGCAGTGCCACATGCCCTCCACATCACTGGGTTGTAATTATGCTTATTTTTAAGCCAGTCAGCTTCTAAGGGGCTTCAGTGCATGCCCCATTTCAGAATTCTTTCAGTTCTTTGCCCTGCCACGTGGGGAGGCGCTGCCTCTGTTTCATGTGACATGGGTGTGGGTATCAGTGCAAAGAATGCACCGCAGCAAATTCAGACAGCTAAGGTTTGAATACTTCTTCCAGATAGGTAAAAACAAACGAGCATCTCCTCCAGCTGGATGCACAGCTCTTACAACTGTGGGACAGCAGTAATTGGTAGCATAGTATTGTAAACAACATTTATAGAAGAGCTGCCTTTCTACAAGCATGCTAATGATGCCATCAGGAACTACGCTGGATCTGTGTATGATGCTGGAAGAGCACAAATGGTAACAGAAGGTTCTGCAGCAGTTTCTTGGTTAACTTGCATGGGCAGCAGCTGCACTCTTCCATTTGCTGTGATGGAGAAAGGCACTGACGAAGGTTACAAATCTGGTGGTTGCTATCATACACTGTAGAACAACAGAATAAAGCTTGTTAACAGAGTTAATAGTTTTCTTCATGTCAGGTACTAACTACATCATAAATTAATCTATTAATCTACGCTCTGAAAAACCCAGGAACTGCTGCAGCTCACTCTAAGCTCCTTCTGTGAATGAGAAGTGACCCCAGGGGAACCTTTGTGCTTAGAAGGCTTCTGAAAGGCACCAGGCAGAAGCTACCAAAGGAGAGCACACACTCCTTGTTGAGTTGCACAAGGGTGAATGGCAGGGGAGGTATTTGAGACCAGACTCTTGAAAAAAAAAAAAAAGACAGAGGGACCATTACACCCATCAAATGCAAGGGAACAGTGCAGAATAAAGCACAACAGCTCAACTGCAAGCCTGAGCTGTACAGCATTCTGCTCTGTTTACAGGCAGCTGAATTAACCACTGCTGTTGGTGTGCACTAGCAAAGAACCTGGCCAGAGCAAGCCATAATAATGAAATTACACTCAAGACTAAAGCAATGATTGACTCTATTTTGTGCTTTTCAGACAAGCTTTTCCAGAAGGATTTGCAACATCTTTTTCCCCACTTTTCAGGAACTTGTGAAACATCATAGGTAAAGTGCCATCTTGTGAAGTGGCAGCTTGCCAACCCTCCCAGGGCTTCTTTCCATATAACCCAGACTGTATTTTAATCATTACAGAGTACGATTGCTAGTTCATAGCTTAAACGTTAACAGCTTCAGTGATACACTTCAGTACACGTGGACTGTGTCATCTGAAGGCTTCTCCTGTATTATTTCTTCCCCCCTTTCTCCTCCACTGTTCATATCTACTGAAAAAGTTAACAACCCCCCACTTTCAGTTCCTGTGCATAGAATTGAGCCCTCCAGTAGCACTGCTTGCACTTCGGAGGGCCGAGACAAAATCTTCCACTGCATACCAAGATGTTTGATGACATCTCCCAGGCAATAGCACACGTACTTGTATGCTCAACACCCACCCCTTCACTGCTCTGAAGTGAGGGTGCATTATTAAACCATACTCCTTGTTGCTGTTTTACATAGACTTGAATCCCTTTTTTCACATGCCTCTCAAAGTCTCCAGGCACACTCTACCATTGCATTTTCACGCAAACTAACAGTCAGCTTTTGATTAAAATCAGTACATCAAAAGCAAGGCAGGCTTAGCAAAACAAAGTAGTCCTTTCACCCCAGCATTAATGGAAGCTATTGTGGCCTTGGAAGCTTCAGTGCTCCTAATAACTGTGTAACAAGACAGCTCACTACTAGTTACAATTCTTACAATTCAAGAACAAAATGAAAGACAGGAGCTGTCACTCCCAGGAGAAGATTGGGACCCTAACGCACCACATTCTGCCTGCTTTGAAGCACCAAGGATGACTCCAGGTTTGCCTAGTGAGAAAACCATACATTGTGAAATTGCACCCTCTTACAAATGTTGGTATTCAATAGCTCAGCACAGGTGGCTCCGTGCCTCACATCAGGCCCTCCCCTAAATGAAACGTAAGGCAGAAGTGGGTTAGTGCTGTCCGAGTGCATCAGACATCTTAAGGTGAAGAGCTTGTACTGCAACAGACGGCGCATCTCAGAAGAATCAACTCAGTGCAAGCTCTAGTGCAAATTTATCTCCTGACATAGCCAGAAAAGTGTCTTAAAGATATAGTTAAAGGCTTTTTTTTTTTTTTAAACAGTTCTCTTTGGTTAAGGCTGGCAGCTTCCTGAGCTGTCTCAGCTTACAAGTTCACGTTAAGGTAGCAGTTGCTATGCTCAAAGCAACCTGTGCTGCCAACAGCAACAGTGATCTCTGAGGATATTTACACACCAAACTGCAAGGTAGAAACATGAGAGATGGCTCGAGGCCATGTAGCAAACTTTCATCATCTGAATTAAACTGAGATCAAACATAGCCTCAGAAAAATGATGACTTCCAACTTTCTGTTCCTGAAAAGAGCATTCAACAAAGGCACTGGGTCTTCTCTGCACTTGGACTGGCAATCACTGGCCTGGACTCAAGATAGACGCTGTTTGGAGGACTCTCTCCATGAAGCTGCAAGGTATTTCGGGCTATCAGCTCCTTAGCCATCAGCACAAACACCTCTTCAATGTTTTGAGCTTCTTTTGCTGACGTCTCCAACACAGCTAGCAGCCCGTGCTTCTCAGCCAGCGTGCAGGCATCTTCAAACAGGACTTGTCGCTTATCCACTGAGTCCGATTTGTTCCCTTAAAAGGAAGGCAAATAGATAACCTGATAATTTAGTCTCTCACACTTTTGTTTCCTTTAAGTCCAATGCATTACTTCAGTTTTGTTAAATAACAGAATTACAATGGAAACTAATTGCTGGAAAAGCAAGATGTGAGCATGTCAGAGCCACCATCACACTGATCAAAACCATGGCTCATCAAATGAGTTTAAGAAAAGAAGACCCACGAAAAACAGTGGGTATCTACTTATTTGCTCTAGATAGCAGAGCCAAAGGATTCTTTGAAAGCACATAGATGAAAACTATTCAAAACAACAATCATAATCTGATAGAAGTTATAAATATACAAAGGTATTTTATTTATACAAAGGTGTTTCAAATAGTTGCAGTACCAGTCCAGGTACGTGCAGTGCCTGGCTTAAATCTACCTTCTTAGCTCCAAGACAACCCTTCATCATGTGCAGATCTCGACACCACAGTATGTATAACCTAGCTGCCCTTCCCCTGTAAGTCACGTCTAGCTTTTCCAAAAGGGAACAAATATTATCAGTGAAGCACAAGCCCCCAAAGCTGCTTTATTGATGTTTGTTTGCCATCTTAAAACCATTCTGCCCTGGCCCTTTCCTCCTCCAGTGCCAGGTGTTTTCCTCCTTCAGTTCCAGATGTGAAAGGCTGAAAACTTTTAACTGTCCCACTGGAAAGGTGTAGAAAATGGCTACAACTAATTCAATGTTTCCTGCTAAGGTAAGTAAAATAGCACCAGAAGAAACTACCACACCAGCTCTTTGACAAAAGCTTGATTGTTTCTAATTTCAGAGTTTAAGAGAAAAAAAATAAAAGACCCCACCATACACACTAATAGATCTTGTTTTTTGCAGTCATTAAAAGAGTTAGAAAAACCCTATCACCAGGGTTTGTGGGTTGTTGTGGTTCTCCCCTCTCCCTCCCCTCCTCTCTTTCTTCCTTCCTTCCTCCTCCCAACTCATAAGCAGGTCAGAATTTGTTGTTCTCCCTCTAAGGAAACAAACAGGAACAACCACAACACCAGAAGCACACAGTTTGCTAGAGGCACCAGCAGCAGCTTAAATCCCATGCCTGCTGCCTCCAGGGCTCAGTGCTGCCTACCCTCAAAAGCCAGTTTGGGCGGCTGGGGCTGCGCGCATTGCTCTCAGCACTGTGCTGCAGTGGAAAAGGCAGAAGCAGTGGAAAGTAGATAAAGGCTCTATCACTTCAGCACGTCAGGGCTCTCATTTGCAGCTTTTTCCTTGGGGGAGGGAAAGAACAATAACAATCTGAAACCCAAAGGGAAAGAACCATCCTGCTTCCTCTAATCTCCAACCTCAGCAGTTCCTACTCATTCCTTTCCGCGATAGGCGAAGTTTCTTGAATGCTAACGGAATGAAGGAGGAAGAGAAATGCAAGCAGATTCTTAGTGCTTTCAGAACCCCTGTACAGTCTCACCCAGTCAGAGTCACATTACAGAGCAATGGAAGGCATTATCACAAGAACGGGAGGAAAAATGAGAAGGAGGAGTTGTGTTGCTTTGTGCATCCCTCTTCATTTTGAATTATCAAACTGCTGCCTTCCTGCACATCAGGAGCACAGGGTCAGGTTTACTGCCATTCTAACATCAATAGGGTTGTGTTTGCTTGCTAAGCTACTAGCAAGTTCCTTGCATTATTCCAGCAGGAAAGGAATGCGTGAAGAGATTTCAGTGCCTGCAACGGGCCTGGTCATGCCAGGGTCAGGCTGTGACTTTCTTCTTGTTTGAAATTGAACTAATATGTATTTTCATTATTTTAATTAAAACATATTCCCTTTTAATTCATAGGTTCATAGATGCTTTAAGCAGCAGTAGGGAGGTGAGGGGGATTTTACACATCTATTAGAAAAGCTATATGATGTAATATTTAAATTCAGATTCCTACCAATTAACATCATGACCAAGTTTGCAGCACCATACTTTTCAACTTCATGAATCCAGTGAGGAATAGACTCAAATGTGGACCTCCTAGTAAGGTCATAGGCAAGGATGGCTCCATGGGCACTCCTGTAATAGGACTGGGTTATTGTCCGGAAGCGCTCTTGACCAGCTGTGTCCCACACTTGGATCTGCAAGAGAAAGGATTCAAAATGTGAAGACCAGTAGATCCACGCTGGACATGACTCAGGGCAGCCTGGTCTGGTCGTTGGCAACCCTGCACATAGCAGGGGGGGCGAAACTAGATGATCATTGTGGTCCTTTTCAGCCCAGTCCATTCTGTGATTCTATGATGATTCTATGATCGGAAGAGATATTTGTATGCATACAGACAACCTACACAGACTAAAGAGCAATCTGTTAGATTAATGCTGGCATTGTAAATAGACCAACATTCCCACAAGTGGGCTGAGAGATAAGGAGCATGGCAGTTTTCAGAAAGGAAGGGGAAAAGCAGATGAACCTGCTGCAGGGCTAGGCAGAGGGAAGGAGTCTGCTACCTGACCTTCCATGGGATCGTTTGAGTTGGATGGAACTCTTACAGCCCATCTAGTCCAACTCCCCTGCAATGAACAGGGACACCCACAGCTACATCAGGGTGCTCAGAGCCTCATCCAGCCTGACCTTGAGCGTCTCCAGGGATGGGGCACCCACCACCTGTCTGGGTCACCTCCTCCAGTGCCTCGCTATGCTTACCATAAAACTCCGCTTCCTTATGCCCAATCTAGATCTCCCCTCTTTTCGTTTGAAACCATTTCCCCACGTCTTATCGCAGCAGACCCCGCTAAAAACCCCGTCCCTTTCTTTCTTACATCCCCCTTCACCTGGGGTCCCCCCGGAGCCGCGCTCGCTACGCGGTAATGGAGGCACGGCCGCAGTCCCGCCCCGAGGCGCCTCCCAGCCCGCTCCCATCACCCACCTTCACTTTCTTGCCGTCGATATCCATCGAGCGCACGGTGAAGTCCACTCCGATGGTGTTCTGCTGCTTCTCGAAGAACTGCCCCGTCTTGAAGCGGTGCACCACGCACGTCTTCCCCACGTTGGAATCCCCGATCAGGATGATCTTAAAGAGGTAATCGAAGGCATCGTCCGTGCTGGAGCTGGAGAACGGCATCCCGCAGCCCGGGCCTGGAATGAGGGGAGAGCACGGGGTGAGGGAGCGCGCCCCGACCCGGGGCTGCCCGTACCTGCAGGGGCAGCCGCGACCCGGCCAAGAGCCGCCCCACCTGTACGACTCACCTGCCGGCCAGGTAGCGCCGCTTTATACCCCGCCCCGCCGCCCCAGGGCCGGTGGGAAACGTAGTCCCGGCCCTTGTTCTTCCTCTTCCTCCACCCCTCGGCTTGGGGGCGGCGCTGTTCCCTTCCCTTCCCCTCTCTTCCCCTCTCTTTCCCTCCACGCCGGCTGCGAGGCGGGACCCCTGGGAGCCTCCCCGGGGCGGGCGCTGAGCGGACTCTCGGACTACAAGTCCCGCCGTGCCCGTGGGCCGCCACCACCGGAAGAGCCGCCCGAGCCGCCACTTCCTGAGCGCCGCGGCGGTGGGGTACGTGGGGCTGCGGAGCCGCGCCCGGCTTCTGCCCGGTGAATGGCGGCTGGGCGGGGGATGGATTTACGTTGAAGCCTGGGGGCGTTCGGGTTGGGTGTAAGGGAACATTTCTTCTCGGAAAGAACGCTGCTGCAGTGGCACAGGCTGCCCAGGGAGGTGGTGCAGTCACCGTCCTGGAGGTGTTCCAGAGCCGGGTGGATGTGGCGCTGAGGGACGTGGGCAGTGGGCATGGAGGGGATGGGATGGTGGTTGGACTGGGTGATCTCAGGGGTCCTTTGTAATCTTAATGATTCTATGATTCTATACAAAGATGGAGATCAGATCCAGTACTCAGCCCTACAGGCAAACAGATCTGTGTCTGTGTGTGCTGGCATAAGGATAGCAATAAATCTCAATGCAGGGAGGTTGTGCGGGGAAGGAACTTCTCCCTCAGTGTTGCACAAGTGTTGCTGTCCTCTGGAGACCTCTGTTATCTGCTGCAGCATGCAGGAGAGAGAGGAGCAGCAGAGGGCTGCTGGAAAAAAATGGCACTCACTGACATTCATCGGTGCTTGCTGAACACTTGTGCAGACCAAACAGTGGATGTGAGCACAGAGAGGCTGTGGGTGGTGCATTTCAGCAGTGACATGAAGGACAAGTAGCATTCCAGACTGCTATGCACAGCTGTTGCACCACGAATGTCTCCGTCAGCTCATCCACATGAATTGGCGGATTGTGACCAGGGAATGGTGTGCAGAGCTGAATATCAGCTTCAGTGCATTGGAATTGACAGTGACAACGATGGAATATTGCAAAGTTTGCACAAAGTAGGTCCAATGAATGCTGATGTGGGAACAGAAAGAGCAGCACGTGCAAGTTTGTCAGGACCTATTGAACCAATATGAGGCTGAAGGTGACACTTTTCTGGATCACATCATTACTGGTGATGAGATGTGGTGTCACCACTGTGAGCTGGAGTCAAAACAACAGTTCAAGGAGTGATGACGTACAAATTCCTCGTTGAAGGAAAAGTTCAAGACACAGCCCTCAGTGGATAAAGTGATGTGCACTGTCTTATGGGATAGGAAAAGGGTGATTCTTCTGGATTTTCTGGAACCCAGACAGACCATCAACTCTGATAACTACACCACAATGCTGACTAAGGTGAAGGCTTAAGCTTCCAGAGTCAGGCCTGAGAAGAAGACAATCTTTCTCTTGCAGCACAGGGGCCATACCAATTTGAAGTCTGTGGAGCACATTGCCAGTCTTGGCTGGACTGTCCTACCACACTTACTGTGTAGTCCTAATGTAGGCCTTTTGTCTTCCATGCATTCAGACCAGTGGAAGGTGAACTGCATGGGTAACAATTTCCTAGCTGCAAGACCATCATAGCAGCTGTGAAACAGTAGGTCACCTCCACAAGTGCAGGTCTTTATGAGCACAATGTGTAGGCATTTGTTCATCGATGGTGAAATTGCACAGCTAATAATGGTGACTATGCTGAAAAATTGTATTGCTGCTGACAATTTTCTCGATCAAATAGTGTCCTTGTGCTCTTTGTGTCTGTTGTAGTTTCCTTGGAAATAAATAGGAGGCATTACTTTCAGAGCAACTTAGGTATGATGTATGACCACCCCGTAGTCTACCAAATACGTAAATAGTGCACAGTGATCATCGACATGGGAAGAGAATCATAGAACCATAGAATTACAAGGTTGGAAATGACCTGTAAGTCCTCCTATTAGCGCTGCTGCCACAAGCTACTAAACCATCTCCTGTAGCTCCTCATCCAGACGCCTCTTGAACACTGCCAGGGACGGCGACTCCACCACCTCCCTGGGCAGCCATTCCAGTGCCTGACCACTCTCTGTGAGAAAAAGTTCTTCCTTATGTCCAACCTAAACCTCCTCTGGTACAACTTGCGGCCATTGCCCCGTGTCCTGCTCGTTGCCTGGGAGAAGAGGACAAACCCCTCTTCACCACAACCTCCCTTCAGGAAGTTGTAGAGTGCAATGAGGTCTCTTCTGAGCGTCTTCTTCTCCATACTAAATAATCCCAGCTCCCTCAGCTGCTCCTCATAAAACTTGTGAGAGCTGCAGTTGGTAGATCCTGGAGGGACTCCTCTGGTGATGGGCACTGAGGAGTGCAAGAAAGAAGTGGGTTGGAGGGTGAGCACGGGGTGCTTGGAGAATGGGAGTGAAAAAATGCAAGCTGTCAAGGAGTGTACGGCTGCTGAGATGAACAGAAATGTGAACTGAATTGGGAAGGAATAGCAGAGTCATTCCTACTAAATTCTGTCTGTTTGGTAAACAGCACTGTATTTTATACCTGTATTTTAATTCGTATCCGTTCTTCTGTTCTCCCTTCCCACCTATTTCTCTTTAAGCAAGAAGACAAAATGACCTAAGCACCAGCCAAACTTTGCTGCTGAGGCAGGAGCAGGGCCATGGCTGTGCCTGGAAGCTCGCGGAGACAGCCTGCAAACAGAGGCCTGGTGTCCCATTGCACTCACCATCATATTATTGTGTTCCTGCTGACCTTCTTCAGGTAGGCTGAGTGTCTTTCTGCAGAGAGGTGTTTGTTTCACTGAATTTGGGGGAGGTACAGAGCTTGTCTGAAGAAGGAGAGCAAAAGTAGGGAAGTACTCTTAATTTTGGCTCTGAGCCTTGAAAACAAACTCAGAAGTCAATAGTAACAGCCAGTCTGGGAGTCGTGTGATAGCAAAGTGAGGTGTGCTGTGCCCTTGGGGAATCCAGCCACCAGCAGAGCCCTCACCAAAGGTGAGACTGACTGCCAGGAACTCAACCCATGGCAGAAGGGCTGGCCTGGGTGAGTACACAAGGCAGATTCTCCCTCTTTAAAATCAGTATCTGCCCATGATTTTGTGGTTCCTGTTGTTAGCAGTGATCTCTAAAATGTCAGTTCTCTGTTACTCAGAGCATATGTCTGAATTTTGAGTCTTACTCTTTCCCACATGATTTGCAGAGAAGATTTGGCCAACCTATGCTTGTGTTTTTTTCTGGCAGTTATTCCTTGCTCCATGCTTCCAGAAAGACATTCAGTAATGTCAAAGTCAGCATTTCAAGCCAGTGGACTCCATCCTGCCTAAACAGCACAACCTTTGAGGTCCGGCCAAATGAGGTAACTAGCAGGTGCAAAGAAAGATGAGTACCTTCCAGTGTGCTTGGGTTGTGGTGCTGAAGAGGCTCTTTTATTTCTTTCTGTCAGGGTTGCTTCTCTGAATATGTGTGGGAACTTCAGATTTCTGAACTGTAGTTTTCTGGATCACCAGCTGGTGTTGAACTCTTTTCTAATGGTTCCCAGAGAAAAATTTGTTAGGAAGTTGGTGTTCTGATGGAGACTGGGACACCTTCCCTGCTGATATAGCAGAACAGAGAAGGTAAGGGAGGGATAAGGAAAGAACCTGTTTTGAAGCGCCAAAGGCAGCACAAGAGAGCAGTGAGTGGGGTTACAGTGCTTTAACGTCCTGGCTCTGGCTTTCTGGTGCTGGTGACCATACCATGATTTTATTAGATCTGTACTTTTCAGTCTTTACAGATTTGTAAGTCCTCTAGGGGTTTTATAATGAATTTGAACCTAGTGACAGGAGATTTGATTCTCTTCTCTTTCTAAGACGCTTAGTAGCTTGTGGAATTCCAGGAATCTGTTAAAAGTTGAGATATCCTGCTATAAGTAGGTGTTGGTGGCTTCAAGTGGCAAATGTTTTTCAAGGGTTTTATTAGTTTTTTTTGACACGTGAGACTTAAGCAGAAGCTGTGTTGGTTGGCCATATCAAAGTTAAGTCTCTTAAACTAAGCAGATGTGTAATTGGTGCTGCCTGGATAAGATGCTCCTCTGGGGAGACAGAAGCAAAAACTGACCATAGTTGAATTAGTTGCATTTGTAGGCCAGGTTTGGATTGTTTGCTTGTTTTTCTAATGGGGATAAAGTGTGGGGGAAGCATAATAAACTTTACTCATAATTGTCATAATAAACTTTATTCATTCTTCAAGTCATCCTCAAAGCTTGCTTTTTTCCAGTGATGTCTCTAATGTTAGTTTGGGGACAATTGAACCTTTTCCTTTGTTTGATCATACTGAATACAAGTTAACACAAAAATGAAAGAATTAGCAACTGAAGTTCACTGTGCATAGTTTCTATCTAGTCTGTTTCTTTCCTGCCTTCCTTTTGTGTTCTCACTTTTCTGTTTGTGGTCTGTCATGCCTAATTATGATTGCTGCCACAAAGGCTTTAAGGGAATTATTCATGTAAAGAAGACAGATAGCTACAGGAGAGGCACTGCACATAAAACAGAATATGCCTTTATTGTATTATTCATTAAGATACTCATCAGTGTTTGCATGTAAGAAACTGTCTAACAGTTGTGTGCTCGTTAGAAGCAGAGTTTGTTTTCCAGTCATTTGTCTTGATCCAGGTGGAAGTTGCATTTCTCACTTGGTGTGCTATTATGTCATTTAGAAGTGAAACAAAATGATAGTGGGCATTTTCTGCAGTGAAGAATGTGATAATTGTTCTTAATTTGTTAATTAAAGTGTTGGAAGAATAGGAAGTTGCTGGGGACAGATGCTCTTCTGCTTTGGAGTTGGGGTTTGCATCAAAATGAATGTAATGGGTTGTGCTTCTCCATGTTTACCTGTTGCAATTTTCTCTCTGTAGCTATGGAACAGCAACCATCTATTTCCAAATGCAGAAGAAGCAACTCTCTTCTTGGGAACATTGGACACTATTTTTTTGTTTTCCTATGCTGTGGTGAGTAAAACTAACTCAATGGTGCTGAGCTTTGGTTAAATCTGATGCATCTACATTTGGACAGGACCTTCCTGCGCTTGCCTAGCACTAATGCAGTTAAAAAGTTTGGTTCAGGAGCAGTTTTTTTTTCTTTGGTTGTGTTCATTCCATCTATGCCTGTGTCCCTTGTGAACGTGGTTGTTGACAAGTGCAAGAGAAGTAACTGTCACTTCAGCATTTCTTATACCCCTTTCACGAGTGAGTGGGAGGGGGTAGATTGAGCTCTCCAAAAACTCTTGAGATTTTTAAACGTAAGAAATTGAATGAACGACTTAGGAAAGCAGCTCTCTTCAAATACCATAAAGGTGATTGCAGTGAGGGTGGAGTTGGTCTCTTGTCAGTGGTGACAGGTGACAGGATGAGGGGAAATGGCCTCAAGTTGCACCAAGGGAGGTTTAGTTTGGGTATCAGAAAAAACTTCTTTACAGAAAGGGTTGCTAAGCACTGGAATAGGATCCCCAGGGAGGTGGTTGAGTCACCATCTCTGGATGTGTTTCAAAACCATTTGGATGTGGTGCTCAGGGTGCTTTAGGGTGGTATGGATGGATTGCGGTTGGACTTGATGATCTTTAAGGTCTTTTCCAACCTGAGCAATTCTATGATTTTTGGTGGCAGAAGAAGTGGCTAGAACCAACCTGTAAGCTGATACAGAAACATTGGGATCAGCTTGGCCCTTCTACTTCATTTTAATTCTTGCAGATCACAAGTGCTCATTTTGTGGATTTATTTGTTGCTGTGTTTTGTTCTCAGGGTCTCTTTGTGAGTGGCATTGTTGGAGACCGCCTGAATTTACGTTGGGTTTTGTCTTTTGGCATGTGTTCATCTGCTCTGGTGGTAAGTCAGAATGTACTGGTGCGATTTAGAAATACCTCTGTAAGGGGATCTGGATAAGGATCTATTTTAGAAGAAGAGACTATTTCTGTGTGAACCATGCCTTGAGCTGTAGCTGTACCTCAGTGGTCTCAGTGCACTTACTGGATGACTCAGCTCTTCCTGAAATATCTATTTATGGATGCTGTGTCAGAAGGAATTTCCTATGTTTGAGGCACTGTCTAGAGACTTGACAAATAGCTTTTGAACGAGATCAGTGTACTTGGACTTTTGGGGAGCACCTGGTGTTATAACGCTATTCCAAACACACGTGTGTTGGCATCAATTTTTTTGCCTGCGAATGCAATCCTTGCTGCCATCCTTAAAGGGCACGCTAACAGTACTAAGCAGTCATGTGCTTATTTTGTAATTGACAACAGGGCGTACGTCAGAAATGAATGACTGCATAAAACAAAGCCATTCTTTGAGTTCAAGCCATTGCAGATGAGCGGGCATCAGTTTTATCTCTTTGTGGTTTTCTAGCAACTGAAGCAATGTAAACTGTGCAGAGTGCTTTTGATTTACCCGTCGGCTATGAAGCCCTCTGTGGGCCGTTGCATTCTGCAAGCACGTGATCACAGGCAGACATGCATCCAACACAGCGTGTTTATTTTGGCTAGTTTGGATTAGGGCTTGTGGCAATTTGAAACCTGGCTGTAATATTTATGTTAATTTTTGCAAAGATAAAGAGCTACTGGAGGCTTTGTGTTTGCATGGAGAACTGTGGTTTCAGATGTCAGTACAGTAAGAAATCAAGAGGCCGTTGGGTTTTTAGCATTGTTATTGGAAGTATTTGTCTCTTTCTTTGGCTATGACTGAGTTGTTTACAAAAATAAGTCTTGGAAATGCTGAAACGATGCTTTTCTCTCCTGAGCTGTTTGGGCTCCAGAGTTGGTGCTGTGGTGGCTCAGCAGAGGGTGCTGTTAGCTTTGAGCCATTTCTCAAACAATACCATGCCTGCCTCTGGCCTGGGCTCTGCCGGGAACCTTCCCCCTGAATTGCCTTTACTTCTCGCTCTCAGCTTCCAAGAGTAGCCTCGTGGTTTCTTTTCTGTTTTATTATTACCTCTTACTAATTCTACTTATTCTTCCCTAGGTATTCTTCTTTGGCACACTCACAGAGTGGTTGCATTTCTACAACAAGTGGTTCTACTGCTGTCTCTGGGTTGTGAACGGCTTGCTGCAGTCCACTGGTTGGCCCTGTGTGGTTGCTGTCATGGGCAATTGGTTTGGAAAAGCTGGGTAAGCTGAGATTTCTACAGTGACTCACTTCTCTGACCTGCTGAGTAGCTGGCTGAGCTGGAAGTCTCAAACCAAAAGGGCACAACTCTGTTTTGCCAACACAACTCTCTTTTGCCAACATTTCAGTCAGAATTAAAGTTGTGTGGCATGCCCTACTTACTTCTGTTATCTCTTCTGCAGCCATGGAGCAATTTGGTATGAACACGTTTGTGTGTGCTAAAGACACAAGGTCAAACTTGAAAAGTTTTGTAGTGCAAAGTGGCTGAATTCAATTTGTCTTGACACTGGATTACCTGGTTCTGACCACTTATCACTAAAGAGTTCATGTGGAGATAAGTCCTCAGATAAGCTCAGATAAGTCACATCTGAGTGCTGAGTCTGTGACTGGGGCACACTTGTGGCCATAGCTTGTAAGCCAGTTTATCTCTGCTGTAATGCGAGTGTTTCAGGACAGAGCATTTCTTGCTTATTTATTTGGTGCCCCCAAGTTGCTCTATGTTTTTTTTTGCTGTAAGAGACCCTTGATTCTCTTCCGTGCAGGCGAGAGAATGTTGTAACTTTATAAGTAAATTAAAGTTCATTCTAATGTTGTCTGTCTGTCTTGCTCCTCATATCACCTCTCCTGCATCCTCCCCTCCAAATTCTCTTTCATTTCTGCAGGAGAGGTTTTGTGTTTGGCCTCTGGAGTGCCTGTGCATCTGTGGGAAATATCCTTGGGGCATTCCTTGCCTCCTGCGTTCTCAAGTATGGCTACGAGGTAGGTATTGCTGTCTGGCTTCTAGCTAGGCCTGCATGTCTGATTGGGTTATGCAGAGTCAGTTTCTTGTCTTGAAAAATAAAAGGAATATTTTTCTTCTTATCTGAACATTCAGTTTCATCTTCTGTAATTCTATGGTAGGAAGCAGGGGGCAGAACAGAATGTTATTCCTTTCCTAAACCTTCAGACTTGGGAGGAGTGAACCTGAGACTTCTTGGCAGTGTGATTGGTGTTTTTGAAGAGCATTAATGCTGTAGTGTATTCTCTTCTGGTCCAAGTGGCTTAAAATACTCTTTGAATCACGTCCATCACAGGTTCTCACTAGAGTGAGTTCATTGCTGCTAAGTAGTGGTGTAGTTTTGACAGATACAGAGGTACAGCTTCTTCCTGGGAAGAGGCCAGGGGTGCTTTATATTGCTGTAATATGCCAGGCAGGGAACACAGGGAACCAAGGCATGTTGGAGCACACGACGTGCATGGACAAACAGGGCTGAGAAGAGAAACCTTATTGGGTACCAAATAGTAGCCTTTCAATGCTTGTATGGAGATTGGTGAAAATCAGGGTCAGATTCTTTTCTGGGTTGCACAGTAAGAGACCAAAAAACAGTGGCTATAAAGTGAATCAGGGAACGTGTCAGCTGGAATTTGGAAAAACATTTCATTGTGAAATCACTTAAGTACTGGAGGAAGGTCCCTGAGCCTGGGGAGTCTGCTTTTGGAGGGTTTTGAGACCCAATTGAACAGACTCCCCTGAGCAAGCTGGTCTGAATTTGGTATTTGCCACTGCTTCAAGCAGTGCCTACCAGTGTAGCTAGATCTGCAATTGTGTTGTGTGAGCTCCTTCCTCCGTCACCTAGATAGAACCAAATTTGTTCAGAAGATGTGGAGATCACTTGTTTCCAAGTTTTATGGATGTAATGTGAGTTGTTGTGGCTGTATTTGCCCTCTGATAAGGTCAGGATGTAGAGAGATCTTCGTTGATCAAAGAAACCCATGTGACTGAAAGCCTTTTAAAAATGATATCTTTTTTATTTATCAGTATGCCTTCTTGGTGACTGCCTCAGTCCAGTTTGCTGGAGGAGTAATCGTCTTCTGTGGGCTCCTGACTTCACCAAAGGAAGTGGGTAAGTAGCAGAGGGCTGTAGTATTTCAGTTCTTTCATGGGAAGTTGATTTGTAGCTTTCCATGTAGTACTAAAAGTGCTGCTTGTTCTGACAGCACTAGTCCTCAGGATTCTTACAAAATGGTGTTGCACTTTAATATGTAAAATGCTCTTACCAAAATCACACTGAATGTCATTATGCAACATCTGTATAGAGTCTGGAAATTTTTAAAAAACAAGATGTAACAGCCTACCTCTAATCCTTCCATTTAGGATATGCCTAATTCTGAGTTTTTGTTCACTTGGGAAACCAATAGTTTTTTTAAGAAATGGTAAGCAAACTGTTGGTGGGCTACTGTAGGAAAAAGAACTGTGGCAAGCCTTAGCCATATGTTAGGAAGGGAAAGTGCTTTCAGTATGTAGGCTTCCAGTAGCCAGTTAAACAGCTCTCAGGCAGGATACAGTCCTTCTCCAAGAAGATGGTAGACAAGTCAGAGTATAACAGGAAAACAAAAGACTCTTCAGGCTTTGACAGGGACATGGAGGAGGTTTCCCAGATGCCTGTAAGGGCTATAAAGTTGGTAGCACAAAAAGAGTCTGCATAAAAGTGTTCAGCAGCCCTGAAAGCTCAGTGCAGTTCCTAAGCACTCCATTCCAGAGGAGGCATTAACAAGCAGCAGCTGTCAGTGTAGGTGGTGGTACACTCAGCCTCCGTGCACTGTGGAGGTGGTAACCAGGAGCCAGGTGAAAGGATTCCAACCACCAAGTAAGGAGAGAAATGCATGAATTTGGTATATCTTCAAACTAATGGCCAGACACTCAGAGCAGACAAAGTCAACACCAGGATCAGACAGAATACTTCCAAGAGCGCTAGAAGACAAAGGCTAGAACCTGTTGACATTGAAGAACACCATCTAGAAATGTTTCTAAGCCAAAGAGGATGGAGGTATGGGAGGTCAAGGGAACTTCTCAAAGAGAAAACTACTTAAAAGAACAGAGCATAGCTTAAACTGGGGAGAGCGTGAACAGTCTGTGGTCTGTTGTTCCTGTTGCGTATCCCTTGTATAACTTAGGCCTTCCTGAGCTTGGAGCAGATGGAGAAGGCAGTGTTGAGGAAGATGCCAACAGACCTTTAATGGGCGATGATGATGCAGATGACGATGATGGCAATTACTCCATTCAAGCAGCTGATACTGACAGCCAGCCAAAGGCCATCGGCTTTTTCCAGGCTTGTTGTCTTCCAGGTGTAGTACTGGTGAGAACGCGGATTCTTGAGTGGGATCTGGCTTCTTATTTTTTAAATATAAATGTGGCTTTTTGTGTTGTCTGCTCTTGTTGATGTGATCGTTGATTTATAGACTGTGTGTTTCAGTTGCTGACGTTTGATGACTTATCCTGTTAAAATCTTGGGATTGGGGTGATTATCTCTGTGTGCATGCATTGTAATGATGTCCTGATAGGGGGTTGCGTGTTGCTCTTCCCATCGGACTGCTGCTTCATTTAGTGAACACGGTGAGCCAACTAGGGCTGTGGAGATCCTGCCCTTTTTGCTGGTCAATTAGAAGGGAGGCAATGAGTAAGCTACCTTTCTTGCTGAGGTAACTGGTTGAATTCTTACTGCTAGCAGAGCATTACACTAAACTCTGTGATGCTGATATTCGGCTGTGCTTTTTTTAGTTGCTTTGGAACAGAAGGTTGGCCTGAAAAAGCCTTAGTCAATGTGATGGTGATGTAATGAGCCAAAGTAGGTATTTTTAAAAAGATGGCTGGAAACAAGGCATGGTGATGCAATTTCCCCATGTCCTCATCCTGTCCCCTGCATGAGAACTTGTACTTCTGCATCAGCAGTATTGCACAATTCATGAATTTGATCCAGCTGAAAAAATGAAACAGCCATTAAAAATCATGTTAGTTTTCTGTGCAGGTGAACTCTGTACCCTCTGAACACTAGAGTCAGTACAGTGAAGTGGATAGAGTGGCTGACTCAGTAATAAGTGTGAACCATTTGGATTTGATCATGCAGTAGAACTACTGAAAGGGTGATATTGTCAAGTACCCTTATTAAGAGGCTAAGCAGTTGGCTGTTGTGATTAAGGCAACACAAGATCTAGAAGGAGTGAGTGGATGGTTATGAGTGTTTATGTAGCCATGGTTCCATTGGTAAGACCTTGACTGAGGGGTGGCAAAAGAAAATGTAGTCCTCTTGAGTTCCTGCCTAATATGGCTGAATGCCATATAAACTGTGGCTTGATTTTGGTGGTGCTAACAATGGGATGATAGAAAAAGAACCTTTATTTCTTAGCAGTAGTTTTTCATTGACCAGAATATAAGGAAGTACTCTATAACTGATGTTGCTTCTGTGCTTGGGATTTTGAGAGCACATTCTATGTGTTAACCCAGCAGTGCAAACACCTCTGAGTCTGAGTTTTATCTTATGTCAGAGTTCTATGTCAGATCAGTGAGTGAGAAAACAAATGCTGAGAGAACCTCCAGAGATCTGTTAAAATCCTACAAAGATTTCACTTGCTTTTCTGTAATTCCTTTCTTCTGCTGCTGAGCCATGTGCTTGGAAGAGTTTCAGCATAGACAGTTTTGCCTTGGACCTCCAGAAATTCAGTGTCAAATTTGTCAATCTATTTGACAGTTTCTAAGCATGTTGTAATGAATACCTCTGTACAGCGTGCTTCTTCACAGTCACAGACATAACTCTGTCGCATACGTATGTGATAAAAGTTGGTTTGTGTCCTGTTAAAGAGCAGAGCTGGTAATAATGATGTATTGAGAGAATTTCAGAAGAGCTGATTTTGTGTCAGAATAATCTGCCTTTTCACATTTGAGCACATATGTTCTCAAAAGCTGTGATCCGAGCCGGTAATTTTTTCCACCTTCATCCTCATTTACCTCTTCCAATGTGGATCCCTTAAACTGTTGTGTCAGTGTATATCAGGAGGTGTTACAGAAATAGCGTGCCTCATCCTGCTGCGTGCTGGGCCAGTGATCCCAGAGAAAGATCCTGTTCCACATAGGAAAGATCTACAGAATGAGATTTCCTGTTGGCTAAGGAGAAGTTGAGCTCAGCAGCCAAAAGCAAAAGCTTGACTCAGCTGCTGCGTGTGGAGGCTTAGCTTTGGCCAAACCTTTCCTGGAATAAACCTGTCCTGGAATACTTACCTGGTGGTTATGAATGAAACTTTATCTCTCCTGGTGCTGTAGGCAGGAGCCTTCTGAAGAACAAAAAGTAGCACGGAGGAACTACTTCACATAATTTTGCTCAGCAGTATGTGCAGGTGACTAAATGTCAAGCTTGTTTCATGTCATATGGTTAATTCCCTTCTCCATAGAAGGCGAATTAAATATTGAATTTCCCTTTTTTTTTTTTTTCTTCTCTTTTTTTTAAGGCTTGTGTCAGTTCCTCTCAAGATTGCACTGGAAGTATTTTAACCCATTGCATTTAGTGAAAAGAAAATAACCTTTTTGACAGTGATTTTTGAGTTCCCGGGTTCCCTTTGATGTTCAGCATTAAGCTTTCATGATGCTGTCGTCTTATATGAAATGCAGAAGCACTTCCCCTGAAAGCTTCTGCGAGGTGCAGAGCTTTCTGGGAAGAAGCAGAAATGCTTTTTACTTTTCTCAAGTGCTAACTGCTTTCTGGCCCACTCTTTGTTCCAGTATTCTTTGGCCTATGCCTGCCTGAAGCTGGTGAATTACTCATTCTTCTTCTGGCTGCCCTTCTACCTCAGCAACAACTTTGGATGGAAAGAAGCAGAAGCTGACCAGCTTTCCATCTGGTACGATGTGGGAGGAATCATAGGTGAGTGAGCAAGGGAATGGTGACATCTTCTGCATCTGCCCTGCTAGTGTTTGAAAATGAAAGACAGAAAATGCAGCTCAGAGCAGTCACATTCATTGCAATCTAACTGGTGAATATATAAGTAGGCTTCTTATATATGTGTGTGCTTGGCCATTTTATAAAATGCAGAATATATTAGCCTCCCAGATTGTTCACATATGATTTAGAGGATGCTATTGTGTTCTTGGACACTACCCCCAGCAGGTATTTTTCTTTATTTGCTTGGACTTTCTGAAAAGTGCCAGGCACAAAAAAACAGCATCCCAACGGCTTGATGCTTGCTTTCTGACAGGAACCCTTGAGGGAGAGGTGAGGTCTGTGCTGTGAAGTGCTGTATTACACCTTCTGTCCTGTATGGATAAGAACAGATTCAGCACAAAGCTCAATAGAGCAGGCACAGCTCTGTTATCTTCAGTGAGATAAAATGGAATGGTATTTTTTCTGCTGACTGCCAAATGTACCTCTAGCCCTCCAGAATAAAGAATTTACCGTCTGTGATTAGGCTTCCACGCTCCTGTGTTCAATTTCTTGCTTTATTACCTAGTCCAGTTTGCTTTCCTAGAGCATTCATCCTTGTTTGGGTCTTTTCAGTGTCAGTTTTTCTGCCTCTCTGGCCTTTTCTAAGTTAGGCTTTTTCAAACACTGTAGTTCTTACAGCATAGGAGTTCCTATGAAGGCAGAGGTGATGCATAAGGTGATTTGTGTCAGCTAGCAACATTTGTTGCAATTAGCTGCGTCTACCCTAAGTAGGTGAGACAGCAGGGAACGTGAGCCGCCTGGGTGCTTAATACTTGCCTTGTGAAAAAGAACTGCACTTCCAGTTAAGCTAATCAGCCACAATGTTAAGCTTGCTCACGTTCAGAGCTGTGTTTGCCGCTATAGGGGAAGGAAAAGGAAAGCAGGAACGCTGGCCAGTTGCCTGAGGGGGGAGAAAAAAAGTAACAAATTCTTGAGAAAGCAGCATGAGTCGTTTTCCCTGCTCTTTTTGGGCCAGTTAGGTGTACTGTCATCTCTGCGTCTGAGGTGTAAGGGCAGGAGGCATACCCTTCTGGATTGTAGAGAAAATGCACATTAATCAGAAGGCAAGAGACCACTGCACTCAGTGAAACAACTTGGTTTTGTTCAAGCGTTAGCATTCTAAGCCTGATGATGATTTATGGTTTTGCAGGTGGAACTATCCAGGGCTTGATTTCTGACGTGCTACAAAAGAGGGCCCCAGTGCTAGCCATCAGCCTGCTCTTTGCTGTAGGCTCTCTCTTTGGATACAGCCGTGAGTATGGTTTGTTTGCATAATGATGGACGTTCATTTGGTGCTTCTTAGGGAAAAACAGTGTGCACCCTGTTCTAATTATGTTTTCTGCTCTTGAAGCTGCTCCTGAGCCAGGATGGTGCCTTTTGGTGTATTTTACTTCATGTGTGGCACTGCAGAGGAAGAAATCCATTGTCTGATTAATGAGATGGAACAGAATTTTCTGAGTGGTTGGATTTCCCTATGTGGTACTATTCCCTCTCTGGTGTCAGTGAGGTTTCTGGCATTGTTGCTGTATCAAAACCACAACTGGCAGAGCAGGAAATGTAAGGCATGTCTCTGTAGTAAGAGGAAAGAGAATCTGGGGAAGATCTGTGCTGACAAATATATATGTATATACTACAAAAAGGTAGAAACCCTTAGGCTTTACCTCTTACTTTTCTGAAAGTGCTAAAATGCTACAAGAGTTCCTGCCTCCTTTATAGTAGATCCATCTCTTGGTGGCTGGCTATTAGGAAAACTCTGTCAGGAAAATTGATAGAGGCAGATCTCATTTCAGTGAAGCAGCTACGAAGCTCTTCTAAGAGCATTGGGTTTGTACCTTGAGATGTATTCTTCAGTGGCTCCAGAGTGCTTTGACTCACTTTTATGTCATTTCATTCCTTTGTATTTTCCTCTAAAATGAAGTGGCATTGCAGGCCAGCTTTTATAGAGCACTTTGAGGTCTGTGGACAAAAATCACTGCTAGAGCTAGTCATACCTTTCCAGAGGCATGCTGGCTTGCTCAAATGGTCTCAAATTAAAGGCAGTGATGTATAAGTATTGGATAGCAAAGACTGCATTTGGTGGAGTTTTGCCAGAACTTTTGCTACCTCATTACTGTCAAAAGTGAGTTAGAAGCAAATACAGTATTATTGCTGAAGAGGTTTGAAGCTTGTACTAGATAGCAGAGCGAGCAGCCAAAAGTCCAGGTGTCTGGTGCTCGACTCAAAAAGTACAGTTGAGCAAGATATGCAGAAGTCTCAGACTTGCAACACAAAGTTATTGCAGTGATAATTACGTTTCTATCAGCCAAACTGATGGAAATGTGTGTTGCACATAAGAACGATAATGGACTGAGAAAATATCAATAGGGCTGCAACTTGTCTTACATGCGGTAACTTTGTCATGTGGGGGCCCAAAGTTGTGGTAGTGAGTTAGGAGTTCAGATAGTGCCTGGAACTGAGGTTTTGGGGAAAAGAATGTCTGAGAAGCACTGAGGAATTGTGATGGAAAAGCAGCTACATGTACCTAATAATGCTGTTCCTGCAAAGGCATAAATAAATGATGTTTTCAAGTTCATTTGTTTTACTTAAGACTTAACCTTTCTTTCTCCTTCAGGTTCTCCTAATAGCAAACCTATCAATGCTGTGATCATGGCAATTACAGGTATGATCTAAAATGCCACTGTTATGCCAATAGACATTGTTACACATTTATAATGTCTGTATGTATTACACACATATTACATTGTGGAAAAATCAGGCTTAAGTAGTGGTAATGTGCTGTCATCTCTACTAGCTTTGTAGAAAGAATAAAATATGAGGCCCAAATTATGTTAGTTTTGGAATATACCTGTAGAAAAATAGCCTAACAGAGGGAAGTATGGAATATATACTACATGGAAGAGTGGACTGGAATTATAGCAGTCTGCCTTGGCTCAATATGATGGAGCTGGATTTCTACCAAAGTATCTGGCAGTGAACTGCAGTTCAGCTTTGAGGGTGTTTGCCAGGACCCCGAATGCCCTGTGTTCTGTGAAGGGTCACAAGCTTTTTGTGCACCAGATGTATGATGTTGTGTTATGGAATTAAGATCAGCCTGCATGAATAGAGCCCTTCTTTTCAAACACTCCTACTCAGAACTTGCTGTCCCATGGAGATTTTTTTCTTCCATCTTTCCACCAACCCTGGGATGATGAGGCTGTAGCATGGGGGACATACCTGTGCTGTGTGTACTTCATGTTGAGGGTTTGTGTATGCACGCTGTTAATCAGTAGCTTTTTCAGTCTGTTGCATCCCGACTCCTTGCAGTGTGCCACATCTGATTACCTAGCTTGTGCTGTTGAATGAAGATGTGCTTGCTGACAATTTGTGTGTGCTCCACATACTCCAGGTGTGTCAGAACTGTATTCCTCATCTGTGCGGGTCAACTTCTACCTGCAGTTAGTCTGTGATCACTGGTCCTAGAATTAATCTTTCTCCCGAGCTGTGCCTGTTGGAATCTGCGTTTTGAAGATGTTCTGTTGAGAATCCATCCCCTTACCTGGTTTGCACCAAGCCTGTTTTCTTGGCTATTTCAGGATTTTTCATTGGTGGCCCTTCTAACATGATCAGTTCTGCAATTTCTGCTGACCTGGGGCGCCAGGATTTGGTGAGAGGCAGCAGTGAAGCTTTGGCAACGGTCACGGGGATTGTGGATGGAACTGGCAGCATTGGTGCTGCAGTGGGCCAGGTGAGGCTACAAAGGAAAACGAGCAATGGGAATGAGGTGAAGGGTCTGTTGTGGTTACAGATGCTAGCTCACTCCTCTGTGCATGGAGTGTGGGGGTATGTGTGTATGTATGGTATTTGTTTAACAAACAACCATGAGAATGTGTTCTGTGATCCAGTGGCTGAAGTTTAACTAAGAACCAGACTAAGTATTTCTAGCCCTATCGTTATTATAGCAATTTCATAAATCCAGTGAGTCTGAGACATTCATACCCCAAACTGGAAAAAAGCAAGAAAAGGTCAGATTCACAAAGAGAGAGAATAAAATGTTTTGAAGTTTGCTTGGGATTTTTGCTCAAAGGTAATAGCCAAATCTTTGCTTACAGAAAACTTTATCTACAGGACTGAATAAAATTAGAACACGCATTATGAATGTTACCGTGTTTACAAAGCAGTTTCACTTTTGCTCTTATTTGCGAATGTCTCTTACACCCTGTAAATCTGGCACCACTTACTTTTGATAGTCCTTACAGCCTGCTGCCAGGGGCCTGAAGAGCAGACTGCTGCAGGAGAGGAAGCAGACAGAGTGCCCACTGGGGGCATTTTTACTTCTCAAATACAAGCGTTAACTTTGTGGGAGAACACAGTGGTGCTTTGGGATGGGAGGACTTAGCAGGAGGATCGGAGCCAGTTCTATTCCAGGCATTCTGTAGTGCTGGTGAAATACTGATGGTTTAGGCAAGGCGTGCAAGTTTCTTTTCTCTGAAGGGATTTGGATTTGTACTTGTCATTTATTGCCGGATGAATGCAATCGTTCTGTCTCATAGGAAAGATGCCACTTAGCTCCATTAAGCATGGAAAATTACAAGTGCCTGGTGGGTGTATTGAAGTGCACTGCTGCACTCAGTTTTCTTACACATTGTCTTCAGTGTTTCTGTCTTCCCCCACACATACCATTGGAACTTACGTCGTCACAAAAATTGGGCCTTTAGTTCTGAAAAATTCCACCTGCCTCCCATTCTAAAATGGCGTTTATTTCAGCAGAGACAAGCATGATGTCATTCTGGGGGTGTGTGAGTAACAGCAAATGCACAACGAACGTGTTGGAAACTCACATCCTGCTTTGTGCTAATATGTGGTGAAGAGGGGAAGCCCTTGTGCAGCAATTGAGTATAAATCTGCTAATAGGAAATACATTTTCTTTTACACACTGTATAGTCCTGTAGAAGAAGGATGCAGTTCAGAACAGACTGTAGTCTCAAGTGCCTCGCCTCTGATGAAGAGTTAAGTAGTTAGTAGTTGCACGGCTCTTAAAAATGTGTCCTGTCTAATTTATAAGCCATTCTAGAGCTTTTAGCTCTTCTGAGAGTACTTACATCCACTTATGTCCTGGTGTTCTGCGCAAAAACCCTGTATTCAGCGGAGTCAATTTGTCACCCTTGAAGCTGTAGTTCATTTCTGTCTCTGTGCTGCTGTGAGTTACTGTAAAGCTTCAGAATGATGCCTCTGCTTTGCTGAGATGGGATTTTACACAGAAAGGCTGCTGTCCTGAGTCATCTATCTTGACAGGAAGAGATCAGCTGGAAGGTTTTGTGATCAGCTCTTTATGGCGTGTTAACAGCCCACAAATTCTGAAAGAGTAATGTCTGAATGTCATGCTTATCTTCCCAATTTGAATCATTTTCTCCTCTTCTCTTTCAGTATCTAGTGTCTTTGATCCAAGAGAACCTGGGATGGATGTGGGTTTTCTATTTTTTCATTCTTATGGTAAGAAAGCCCCCCTTTTTTATTCAATTTGTAATGGAAAGTTTTTATGAGAACTGAAACACGGTGACCTAGACCTGCAGTCTACTTGTGTAGTAGCTGCAGGCCCTGATGCAGTTATCAGAATGGTCTGTGGTGTGCCTTTGCCTCAGGGTGTGTAAATCAGCTGGGTTCATTCTGGATCCTTTAAAGTCACATTGCTCAACAGGAATGGGGATTTTGGCAGACGAATGAAAATACTTACCTAAAAATACCTGTATGCATTTCCCAAAGTTCATTTGGCCTGTCTGACTTCCAAGGCAGGACACTTTCCTCATTCATCTCCATGCTATGCAATTCCTAATGTTTTCAGAGAGCTGCTCATTTGACAGCCCTTGAAGGTTAGTGAGACAAGCGACGAGGGTCTTGAAACTAAAATTAAAATGCCCTGTCCTGATACAGCACCGGGAGAGGGGACGGTTCAAACCCTGATCTCCTCAGCATTGCCACAGTGTTGAATGCTGTTCGTTTCCTACTGGAAGTGGTAGGGATTGTCTCTGTATCTCTGCTGACAATGGAAATTGATGGGTAACTAGCAGAGAAAGCTGGGAGGAAGGCTGTTGAGGAGGTGAAGGGCTCAGCTTCTTCTTGGAAGGAAAATCATGATAGCTGAAGTCGTAGCAGCCTCCTTGCAAACTCGAGCACTTTGACTTCTGCACATCTTGTTGCAGTAGCTTTTAGCCCGAATCTCTCAGTGGAGCCCTTGAGCACTCTCTGGATTGCAGGATGGCTGTGGCTATTGTTGCTCTGTGCTGACTGTCCTGAATATGCTTCTTTCCACAGACGAGTTCAACCATCCTGTTCATTTCACCATTAATAGTGAGGGAGATCAGACTGCTTCTGCACGAGCGGCGCCTGCGGATGCTGGCTGAGTGACTTCTGCTTTCCTCCAGAAGGACTGTTGCCTGGACCTGATGGCTGGGATACTAATCAGATTCCTGGGAGACTTATTGGTTACATCTTCCAGGTTTGGACTAGTTCAAAATGATTCTGTGAGCTGTGCTTCGCCCGCCTTTGCGAGCTCAGTATCACAGTACCAAATACCTGTCCTGAGACCATCCGCATCATGGAGCTGCTGCTCAGAGCTGGGCAATCCGCAGGGCTGGTGGGTTGTCCCAGCTGGCCAGGCTTCTCCATGCCAGCAGTCGCTTCGGATCTGCTGTTGGGTGCTCTCACTGCTATCCCCTTATTTATTTCTAGATGTCCTGACTACAGGTCAGGCGTTTGAAACTGACATTAGAGAGGCTGTCTCGCAATGAATTTCGATGCTTTGTTGTGCTGGCGAAAGCATACAGTGTATTTCATGGGTAGTTTCAATTTACAATCACTGTAGCTTTTAGAAAGGGCAAAAATATTTGGAATTTGTGCTGTCCATTTGTTTCAAAAATCTTGTTGCTAAATCTCTGCACAAATGGACCTCTGTTGTCCCTGGCTAATAACTGTCTCATATTCCAGCAGATTTGCATGGAGAGGTTAACTCCATATTTTATTTTATTTTTTAGCATTTTTTATTAATAATATTACTACTAATCTCTGGGAAATGAGATTTTGTTTTTTTAATATTTAAGCAGACAAACAGTGTGCAATATTTAGGTAATAATTTACAGTGATCTCTGAGAAAAAGCCTTAACAGATCCTTTGCCTCTGAAGGAACTTCCAACGGCTTTGGGGATCAGCGATGGGACACAAATACTTTCACTACCAGGTTGTGTTTTGTACTTTGATCAATACTGACCAAAATGGGATTGTGCAGTGCCCCTCTGAAGGAAGCGAGTGTCGCTGATTGTGTCCTTATGGGGCAGCTACTTTCACCTCCAACAAGGGATAAATTGGATGAATTTAAGAGACCTGGCTGCTCTCAGACAAGAGCTTCCAGACAGGGACTGAAGCTTCCTCATGGTGCAGTACAAGAAGCAAATGCAGTTGTCTCTCCATGTGGCTGCATAAGGGAGCTTATACTCCAGAGTTCTGAAGTTGAGTTGTATGTGGGAGTTTAGATGAGGTGAGTTCTAAAATCATGTGGCTGCACTTAGGATGGGGGAATTTGAGCATTTCGCAGTACTGCAGCCAGCAGGATGGCTGACTGACACCTCTGACACCTGATGGTGATATTCATGGGATCACTGAATAAGTTCTCAACAAATTGTCTTCTGCTTTTGCCTTGGGATGTTTGTGTGGTAGATAAGTGTTAACCAGCAGAACTTTGATCAAACACTCAGCCTAATTGAATGGTGATGCCACGTGGGAGCCAGGGGCAGGAAAATTCTTGAAACTGGGAAGTGGGAACTGTTTTTAATGGGAAAATTGCCTTTTTAACATGTACAGTGATTTGTTTGTTGTTTTTTTTTTTTAATTTATGAATGTCAATTTTCAGTCATGTGATGATTGTAACGAGCAGAATGTGATTAGTGCCTTATGGTTTTACTGTATGGAACGGTTGCTTGGTGATCGCTGCTCTTGCAGTGACAGCTCCAGGCACAGCTTTCCTCATGCGGAGGCTCGGCTACTTCATTTTTATACTTCTTTTTAAAGTCTTTTTTTTTCCTGGTGGAAGTGATTGTTGCCTTCTTTGCTAATCCTCAAAAGGTGTCGGTGCTTGGGAAAATGATACCATTAATCTGACAGGGGACCTGAAATTCTGTTCTTGTCTATTCTCATTCCCATTCCAATTTTGCCTGTATAATTAGAGCAGGGGACCGAGAATCTATCATCAGGCTCTCACAATTATGCCCTGGGGTTGCTGTTCACGTCCCAAGCTACTCATTAGCTCCTGTACAAATAGAATCAAAACTCCCTGAAACCGAGTTCCAAAATTGATGGTGGCACCATTTGCCCCAGCCGTGCTGTCTGAGACGCTTGGTTTCAAATTCCAGGCTGGATGGGCTCTCTGACCGCTGCCCGGGAGCAAAATAAGCTGCGATGAAAGGTGGGGTGGGAAGGGGACGTCGCCGGGGGCGGGGGGTGGCAGCCCCTGGAACAAATGGTTTCCTGTAAACAGCTCTGTCCCCTTTCCAGAAGTGTCAGAAGTGCTGTGAGCAGGCACAAGCTGCCCTGCAGCTCACATATATGTGCGGTACTTCTCTGGGGCCCTGCCCTTAGCAAGGCCTTCCCTTCTCTTCAGCATTTCGGTTGTAGTTGTCGTCCCGCCTTTGTGTCCTGTTTATTTCTTCAAGGTGCTCAGAAGGAGAAAAGTTTTCAATCTGATAGTGCCCAAACCGATCTCTCACCAATAAACTTGCTTTGACTTGAGCTGGGCCAAGCCGTGTGTGCGCTCTGTGCCACCCCTCTCAGCGCCACGCTCCTTTTCCTTATTACAGGTGAGGATCCCACAGCTGATGTGCACCTGGGTTGTCAGCCTCGCTGCTCCCTCATGGTTCAGCAAAGCCTCATGGCCACATCCCCATGTGCTGCGCTCTGGCACTCTTCCTCCTCAGTCTCGTAAGCAGCTCTGTGAGATCCCCATAGCAGAGATGCTTATAATGATGTGCTTAATGGTTTTGAGTTTAAGTTCCAGCCTCTTTACTCGTGGGTTGTTTATTTATTTTTTTTTCAATTATTTATTGATCAGGATGTAGAAGTCAGGTGTTCTTCCCTTGAAAAGAGCCTTGCCATGTAGCAGCCGGCCCCACTGTGCCTTCCCTTCCGTGGCTTGTTTCTTTACACACAAATCCACACCCACACTTAACTGCTTAAATGGACACAGTGGGGGATTGTGTAATTGTGTGTGTATTTTATAGTTGACTGTAAATTCAGAGTTCAGCACAATACCCAGTTTCTGGGGGAAAGAAAAAAAGCACACATTTGCACACTCTGGTCACTCAACCCCAAGTGGCTCAGGGGGCTCTGAGACTGTTCTTCAAGAAAAGTAACTATTACTATTTTACCCCTATTCTGTCTATTGATAGATTGGCTTAGAGATTTCAAACCTGCTCTGAAAGTACTTTAAGAAGTAGAGTTTTCCTTGAACTTGTATTGCAAACACTTATACCATCAATCCCATCCCCACTACTGTACCTGTGATCTTCAGAGCCTGATGTTGGGTAAGTGGAAACATGGGAATTGCATTAGGAAACGATATCTGGACATCTAGCTGTAGCCTGGAATGTGGCGGACTGTCTGACCAAATTGGTTGTGAAGGAGAAGATATGCTTCAGCCCCCTGATACTTATCAGTAGCAAGGAAGGTGCTTGCAATAGGTATCATTCAAGCAATGCTTCCAAGTCCTGGTTTCCTCAGAAGTGTGGAGCCAAATGGCAGTGAGCCTGCATGGTGGCACTTATCACAGCAGTTATCTCCAGAGGGGGAGGAATAGGACTGCTGCCTTAAGAGCTGAACAGCCTCAGAGAACACACATCTTTGTCCAGACCAAGCCCAGAGCAGCAGCAGCAGCATTCCCTTCTACAGGAAAGTAGGAGAAGCAGGGGTGTGTTCTAAGAGTTCTGTCTTTTTTCCTCTCTGACGTAGAAGAACCTATTTTTAGAGAGCCCCACTTCTCTCACAAGCAGTAGCGATTCAGGTATGTCTCAGACATGCCTCTGGTCAACTATTCTTGTGTACTTCTGCCCTCTATCCAATGGTAGCCAGACTAAGCTAGACCAAGCCTATATGCAATTTCTCCCCTTTTCTATCTAAGCGTCAACTAAAAGTGCCTCTTGGAGCATGAGAGAAGCTTTGTGACCCTTTTGTTAGGCTTAAAATAACTGAAAGATAAAGAAGATTTCTGCCTGTGGTTATGGAAGTCCAGCTAAAGCTGTTTAGGGCCAACCTGCCTTTTTTCTAAATGCTTTTAAATCAGCAGCTGGCAGTTGTTGGACCTGCGGGCTAACTGATGAAGTTTGTGCTTGGGATGCTGGTGTTCCTGCTCAGCTGTCAAGGACAGGGAATCCATCCACCAGTGCCTCTTGTCCCTGCAGACCACAGAAGTAACAATATAATCCAGGGCATGCAAGTGAAATGATGGCAGATCTGGATAAGCTTACCCAGGTCTGCGCTATTTCAATCTTCTTATAATGTAGTAAGCAAAGTGCTGGGGATTTGGGTTGGCTTGATTTCCCCAGCCCCTGGATTCCAGCATGAATGCAGAGAAATCTTACACCTGGAGATCTACATCCTCACTCTTTTCAGCTTGCCAGGTGGGACTACTTTCCAGAAACATCCTCACCTTCTCTGGAGAGCCTGGCTGAGAAAAGCAAAGTTGGGCTAACGAAGGCTGTGCTTTCCTGCAGTGAATGCCAAAGGTGACAAACCAGTTGTCCCTGCTCCTCGGCCAGGTGGGTGGGAGTATCAGAGACACAGGTGGGAGCACTGCCTGCACTCATGGGCTTGTATCAGCACTGTACCCACAGAAGCAATGCCTGTGTCAGTGTGCACCGCTGGAGCATCAGGTGAGTGTGCAGTGTGTGCGGAGCTGATGGCGGCTTCTGCTGGAGATGTCTTTTATCTGCTTTGTTTTGTTTCTGCGCACATCTGCGATGCTGCGGTGGGTTCCTGGTGCTATCGGGCCCCTTCTAAAAGCAGCATCTTGGCTGAGTGTGCTCAGGCAGTGCCAGAGATAGCTTGAAGGGGGTTGGAGTAAGGTGTCAGGTGAATGCAGAGCCACTACACCAGCAGCTGGATGTCGCCCCAGTTCTTTGAGTCTGGTCTTTGCTTCCAGTCAGGAAACCCGGGTCACTTCATACGCCTGGTTGTGTGCTTTGGCTGTGGTCTTGCTGTCAGCTGGATAAGGATATTTGCCAATCTTCTGCAAATCAACCATACTACATCGGTTGTCTTCATTCCTTAGGCAAAGAGGGAGCAGGGATTGTTTTAGGAGTTCTCTCATAATACAAGGACTTGGTTTGCCAGGCTTGCTCTTTCCTTCCTACTTCCACTGCTTCACCCCAGGTTACCTGTTCATCCTCGAATGTCCAGAACCAGATTGCTCTCCCCAGTCTGTTCGCTTTGCTTTGCTTCTGCTTTTGTGGCAGTTTGTCCCAACAACAAGGAAGGGAGCCGGTATTTTCTGTGCTAACAAAGTGAGCATTGTTATGCAGTTGTGGAGTGGGTGGATGTGATTGCCGACAGACATATTCCTTCTGCTAGGGTGTGGATTAAAGCTCAAGGTGACTTTGTTCCTGCATAAATTCACTAACTTCCCCATGGGAACTGAAGGGGCAGGGGCGGGAGAGGAGAAGTATGATAAATGGAAGTGTCAGGAGGAAATGCACTCGCGTAACAAGTACTGCCAAAGCATAAATGTGTGCTCTGTGAGGAGCTTTCAACATGGCTTAAGGTAGCACTCCATGGATTAGACAAACAAACGAAAAATAGCCAATATTTAGCTGGGAACTTGCTCCGCAGGCCACCGTTCCGGTGTAATTGCCTGGGTTAAGTGGATTAGCGATCAGCAGTGTGCCTTGTTTGGGGTTAGGCAGACATCGAGGAACAGCCTTTGCTGCAGGCAGCAGCCTTGTTCTCCATCAGTTGGACGCGTTTGGTGTTTTGAACACTCTGGCAGAGTGCTGAGTTGTCACTGCATTCTCTCTTGGAAGGATCCCATGGAAACAGTTACTTCCAGAGCTGTGACTTGGCCCTATCTGCAGCAAGGTGGGTATCGTTACAGCAAATCAAATCTTGGGACACTTCTCTGCCTTTGTTGCCATGGAATCTGTCTTCTGCAGCTTTGTCTTTGGTGAAAAAAGAGAAGTGTCATTACCTCCTGCCGTACATCCACCAAAATGCACTGCGGTTGAGAGGGCTGTGGTCAGCCATGGAGCGTGTGGAGCAAATTGCTTGCACTGGTAACAAGGCTGGGAGATCTTTTGTTTTGATTTGTCTCAAATCTCATCACATCTCACACACAGAATCATAGAATCATGGAATGGTTTGGGTTGAAAGGGACCTTTAGATCATGTTGTTTCAAACCCCTGCCATAGGCAGGGACAGATCCCTCTAGTCCAGGCTGCTCAAAGCCCCATCCAGCCTGGCCTTGAATGCCTCCAGGGAGGGGGCATCCACAACCTCTCTGGGCAGCCTGTTCCAGTCTCACCACCGTCACAGTAAAGGATTTCTTTCTGATAGCTTGTCTAAATCTGCCCTCTTCCAGTTTAAAGCCATTTCCCCTCATCCTGTTGCCATAAACCCTGATAAAAAGTCCCTCCCCAGCTTTCCTGTAGGTCACCTTCAGGTACTAGAAGGCTGCTATAAGGTCCCTCTGGAGCATTCTTTTCTCCAGGCTGAACACCCCAGCTCTCTCAGCCTGTCCCCATAAGGGACGTGCTTCAGCCCTCCCATCATCTTCATGGCCCTCCTCTGGACCTGCTGTAACAGTCTTCTGCTGGGGAAACATCCCTTGGGTTACTATGACTGTGTTACAAGAGTGGCAATGCAAAGCAGAAAGTGATCAGGCACCCCAGGTGGGATCCCCCACTTAACCTGGGGTATCTGACCAGAGCTATCTCACCTTGCCAGTACAACAGGACTGGCACCTGTCCCACACCTCCTTTACATTGCAGACAGAGGGACAGGCAGAGATGTGGGAGCTGCAGAGCCGGTCCTTCACGACCGGGAGGCGATGGCAGCACCACCACTCCTTTGAAAGGGTGCAAAGGATTCTGGGGAGCAGGATCCTGACCCGGGCACCTGGCACAGTCAGTGCTGTGGTTCTCCTGTACTTCATGACCAAGCCCTTAAGTCTGGTACAGAGAGAATAGAAATGGTATTTACCAAGCGAGCTTCTTTTCTTACGGGAAGCATTTTGATTGCTGGAATTTTTCACCTTGCGAAAGGAGCCAGGTCTCTCACTCTGGAGGTGCACTGAGGTGATGATAACAAGAAATCAGCTTGCTCTGGGGAGATGCCCTCACTTACCGTGTGTGTTGTTTCACTTCCCTTGGCCTTTGCTTGTGACTTTTCATCAGATTGTAACTGATCTCTGCTTTCATTACAATTCTCAAGTAGGTTCCGATACCACAGCAAAAGATTTTTATCTGTGCACAACTCCTACGAGGTAAAGAACTTGTGTCATTTCCACTGTATGAATGAGGAACTGAGTCATAGGGAGCTGAACGACACATCTGAGGTTACCCGAGGAGGCTGAGCGCTGCTGGGAACAGAGTCTGGGTGTTCCTGGCCCAGGCGGAGGGCTCGCCCACTGTGCGGCGGTGTTGTCCTGTGGGGCATCGCTGCGCCCTGCTCTGCCCTTTGATCTCAGCCTGGGCCCTTGGACTCTGAAACGAGTCATAAATGCAATAGTAAACCTCTTTCAAGAGGAAAGGGTGATTTATCTGGAGCCCTAAACGTTTGGCACTAGAAGAAAAAGCAGAATTTGAACTGGTTCGTGTAAACAACACTACAATTACATTCAAGTGCTTTTGCTTAGGCTTTGGTGTTTGTGGGGCCACGTAGCCCTAGGGAGGTGGGTGGCTATTGTGCCTGCAACTGACAAAATGTTCACATTTGTGCCTAAGCTGATGCAGGTTTTGTAGCTATTTTGAACTGTGCTGCTGTGAGCTGAGCAGTCATCCTCTCCATGCTGTCATTCAAATTAAAAGTGTCTAAATGCAGGAATGTAAATGAGAAACGTGGAATTTGGGAGCAGTGAGAGAAAAACATGCCACAGTGGTTTAACCTGGGGTGGGAATAAACCTCACCATTCTCTCTCAAAATGTGTGCAAGTTCTGTATTTCTCAAAATAAAAATCTCCATGTAACAAGCCGGTTTCAGTGAGTCATTCAGGATCAACAACTCGGTGCCGAGGAAGTTTCAATTCCTTGTCTCATAGATGTGTTTGTGTTTACCTTTTTGCATATATATGAGCTTGTATATACATGCATGAGTACGTGAAAAGCTCACATTGTTTTGGCTTGAGCATTTCCCCATCTTTAACTGCTGATATTCAGCACAAAACCCACTTTAACTCTCGCACTGCTAATTTTACAGACTGGGCTTTCAGTGCCAGCCTGAAGCTGTTCTCATTGACCTCTGACCATGAATTTTCCTGAAGTTGCCAAGAATGTCGACATGAAATGCCCAGGTAACAGCAATGAGTGGCTGAGCACAGGCAATTAATGAGTCAAAGTATAGCCACTGGAATATGCTGAGCTCAGTTCAGATTGGTGTGGCTGCCTCTGCGTCACTGCCGACTTCTTAGAAATGTTCCAGTGCACGCGGAGGATTTAGTCATCTGGCTGCAGAGAAGTGGTACAGCTCCAGCCCTGTGTGAGTAACTAAGTCCTGTCTGCCACTGTCTGCTTACTCACCCTGGAAGGAAGCCGGTCCGAAACCAGCAGAGAGCAATTCGGCCTCACAAACCAAGTGAATCAGGCTGCAATGTGTTAGGAGTGAGTCACATTTTGCTCTCCGTGCCTGGTTTTCCTCAGCAGCCTCAACAACATCCTGGTCTTTATCTGCTGCCCTGCAGGCTGCACAGGAATGGGCAGTGCTCTGTGTGGGGGTCGAGGGGCTGCTTGAGATCCTCCCAGGTGCTTGGAAAGGAAGAGCGAAATCCCAGAGCTGCCCTTGCCCCAGCAGGGCTGTGTCCTGGTTCACAACAGGGCTTGCACAAGGACCTGCTCCAGGGCTGGTGCTCACCTGCATTCACAGCAAGGTGCAGGTCAGGAGGTCAAGACCCTGCAGGCACAAAGCTGCTTTATGGGCTCGGCACTCCAGCAAAGTATTGGATGCTACTTCCCACAGCCTCCTGGAGACACTGGCCTCTCATGGCTCAGATGGATGTGCTGTTTGCAGGGTGAAAACTGGTCATGAGTAGCATTTCCCAGGGCTCTGTTGTGGGGCCGTTTTGCTTAACGCTTTTATGGTGTTCGGTGAGGCTGAATGCTGGCTGCTGCTCTTGGGTCATAACAACCCCATGCAGCAGTATGGGCCTGGGGAAGAGTGGCAGGAAAGTGTTCAGCAGAAATGGATGTGAGGGTGGTGGCAGCCAGCTGAAGATGGGCCAGTCCAGGTGCAGCGAGTCCAGGTGGCCAAGAAGGCCAATGGCGTCCTAGGTTGTATCAGAAAAAGTGCTGCCAGCAGACCCTTTGTAGTCAGCAATGGTTAGATCACATCTCAAGCACGTTCTCTGTTTTGGGTCTCGCTACCAAAAGGACATGGAATTGCTGGAATGTGTGCGGAGAAGACCAGAAACTGGTGAAGGAACTAGAAAATGAGTTGTGGAGAACAGCTGAGAGAACTAGGGCTGGTTAGTCTGGAGAAGAGGAGGCTCAGGGGAGATCTCATCACGCTACAGCTACCTGGAAGGAGGATGTAGCAAGGTGGGAGACAGCCTCTTCTCCCAGCTAACAGTGATAGGACATGAGAAAACATGTGCCAGGGAAGGTTTAGACTGGATATCATGAATAATTTCATAGAAAGAGTGGTGATGCACTGAAACACGCTGCCCATGGAAATGGCAGAGCTTCCATCTGTGGAGGTATTTAGGAGCCATGTGGATGTGGCACTGAGGTTTGGTAGGGAGCTTGGTAGCGTTAGGTGAAGTTTGAACTTGATGACCTTGAAGATCTTTTACAACCCAAATGATTCTTTGGTTCGGCTTTTCTGAAGCAGCACAGCCCAGCCTGCGCAAAACCTTCTGGAGGCTGTGGGGGTTGCAGATATTGGCCTAGCAATTAACACAGAGTATTTTATCCATTAAAGTGCTGGGCAAACATTAACTAATCCTCTCAACCCCCTTCTGGGGTAGGTAAATATTACTGTCTCGCAGGTGCAGAAACTGAGGAGGGAAAGTGATATGATTTGCTTAAAGCCACAGAGGGCACCAGGTGGGGATTAAAAACAGGGGAGGTGTTTTATGGCCTATGCCTGTGCTTAGGCTGCTTGCGCTCGCTGCCTCCCGGCCAGCATTGTTTTATAAGAACTCGGTGCTGGTGTTTCCCTGGTGCCACGAGGTACAACCAGCGATGCAGGGGCTCAGCCCAGTGCATGCACAACACTAAGGGCTCGGGCAGGGCTCCCAGGGACCACACAGCAAAAGCCCTCCTGCTTTGAAGGTGATGGAGCTTGAGCCAGTGGCTTCAGGCAGGGGCGAATGCCATGAAATCTTTGTCACGTCCAGACCCAGGGGGGCCTCTCAGGGGGCACAGCTCCAGCCTCCCTGCTTTCAGACGGGTGATAAATGTTGTCTGCAGCACTGGACTTGTTTACCTTTGGGATTTACACAGCAGATAGAGCGCGGGGCCTGTGACACAGACCTGTGTCTGGCCAGCCTGGCTCCGCTTCTGCTGTCCAGCACCACTTTGTCTTGGGCATGCAGGGCAGCAAAGCCACTGCCTGGCACTGCAGGACACTGCCTTCCCTTCGTGGCAGTACGGATTTCCAGCTCGCTGGCAGCTAGGGGGGTTCTCATTGTGCCTTATTGTGCTGTTCTGCAGCACGGCAGCCCAGCTCCTTGCTCTGCCCAGGCTGAGCCGCAGACCCCAGTTGATCAGATAAAATGCAAAAGGAAAGTCTGTGTGCCACGGGGCTGGGCTCTGCCCAAGATAAAGTTTGCTCCTGGCCTCCGAGGTGGTGTTGGGAGTCTTCTGTCCACCCTATGTCACATCACACCCAGTGTCTTTAATTAGAGATACGTGCTTTATTATTCAGAATATGCTTTACCAGCCGTTTGTTAGGGTCTCTCATACAAGAGCGCAGCAGACTGTCAGCCCTAAATGAGGCCGTACTGGGCACGCTGAGCACCTTGCGGAGGGGCTGGCACAGGGTGGGAGCCATTGTCTTCACCCTGCATTGTGGGAAGCCCCTTCCCAAGGTGGTCCTTTCAGTAGTGAGCCAATCCTTAAGACTGAGGTTTGTTTCTGTCTCCATCTGTTCAAACTTCAGCTCATTCACAGTGCTGTAGGTATTGTATGCTGCGTTGCTTGCTTTTTTTTGTGGATGGGAAGAGACTCCCCTTTTCATGGTTCACTTATTCATTTTGTAGGTCCCCAGCTTCCTTGTCAAATTTCCTCTTTTGTTGTATTAATTGGCCTTAAATCTACAGTCAGGTGCTGTGTGCGTGCTTCCCGTGTGCACCTTGGCCATCTGCTGCCTTTCATCTCCATGGCACCCAGGCCAAATTCCAGCTCTGGCAGTGGCTTCCCACCTCCCCATGTTCACCCTGCAGTGCTGATTGCCCCAGTGCCCATCCTACCGTACATCTCCACATGGAGCCAGGGCCGAGATGCCTGTTGCTCCTGTGAGAGGAGCAGGCACTGGGGGCTGGAGGAGATGTCCCCTTGGGAAGGAGGTGCATGTTAGCACCAAAAGCAGTTGCTTAGTTTTCAAAGGCAAATATAGTGAAATGGGTGCTACAGAGCCAGACTGTCCTGTCCAAAAGAAGATGACTAGCTCCTGGCAGAGTACATATGGATGGCATTTTTATCTCCCTTACTGCTCTTGATGTGTTCACAGTAAAATCTGACTTGCTCAGTTGGTGATTGCAATGAAACTCCTGATGTTTCACTGGGGCTTTTATGCTCAGTTCACTTTCCCCCTTAGCTCACTATACAGTCCTGTGTGCATGTTATGACATGGATTGAGGCTCTGTCACTCTTAAACATATGATAAATGTATAAAATGAGCTACCAGCATGCTCTAGGTACTGTAGCTAGGGAGAAAGACTAGTCTTCAGCACTTCGTTGTTCAAAGCAGTGCAGCTAGCATTCAAGCTGGGGGTGAATAACCCTGCAAGCCTGCAACCCTTCAGACATCCCTGGAATCATTACGCATCATCTGTCTCTTGTGTCTAAAGGTTTCTGTGGAGATGGTGGCCCATGTGGCAAGACATGCAGCATACACACACAAGGGAAAGTGTCTGCCTTGGAGGATCTGGAGCTTGAGGAACCCAGATGGATGGACAAGAGCAAGGGAAACAAAGGGCTGTGGGTCCTATGCCCCTCAGTGGGCTGAGAGCAGGTTGATTATGGGAGAGATCTTTTTAGTAGTATTTGGAAGCACAGAGATGCAAGGAGATGTTCTTCCTACTAACTTGCTTGCTGCTTACTTCACAGAATAGCCCTTGATGCATCTCTAAGTGTCCTCAGGGGCTCAGTCTTGGATGTGCTTGACATGGGAATTCAGCACAAAGTGCCTGAGGTCAGCATGTGACAGCATCCTCCAGTTGCAAGAAGTCAGGACCTCTAGATCAGCAACACGTTTGGTCAGATTTGATGGTTTGAAGTGCATGGGTTTGTTTACCAGTGGTTAATACTGTCAGTGTGTCCCCATACTCCTGCCATAGCTGGAACAGGCTGTGGCTGCAGTGAATTTAGCACTGCCATCAATCCTGAGAGGTTCTCACTTCACAAGTAAATAATAACTAGAAAAAAATCTAGCAAAAAGCTTTCTCCTGAGCACTGCAAAAGAAAGCATCAGTGCGTGGTTAGCATCAGCCCTGGGGAGCAGTGCCATGCATACCCCCAGGGGGGCTTGGGGCAGGGAGCAGCTACCCTCTGGTGAAGGATGCAGCCTATGCCCCCTTCTCCTGCCCCATTCCTCATTCGTGCAGGTCAGAGCAGCCCTCTTCCTCTGCTGCAGCACGTCCTGGATTTATGGGAGCCATAAACCACAAAGCAGAAAGAAATAAAAATACTAAACACTTAGGTTTTTAAAAGGCCAATCGTGCATTGATGCCTTGGTGATAATTTGCTCGTAAAGAAATATTATGCTTGAAATCATAATGCCAGGCTGCAGATGGAGGCTGAGATGAGAGTTGCTCCCACTCCGGCTGTAGGATGGCAATGATCACTTCGCCTTGGTCATGCCACCTCCAAGGTTTCCCAGCACACGGTTGGTGGTGTGTACAAGACAAGCAGCTGCTGACCCCATACACATTGCATCCTAACTCCTGCTCAGCTGGCAGCCACTCAGCCACTCTGTGCCCAGCATTTGCTGGTGCCTCTGCTGCTCCTACCTAGGTGAGGAGCTCTGGGCTCCCCTTCTCACACCTCAGGAGGCTCCTCTTGGCCCAATGGTCAAGTTTCTCAGGGTTTGGATCCCCACATTTGCTGAAAGTATGCTCATAGTACATCTAAAAGGTTTTTATTGCTCCTCAAACTACTGAGTTCAGGCAGGTTGAATCTGAAAGGCTTGCGGGAGGTGAGCAGAGCCACATAACTGTATCCAGGAGCAGGGCACTGCACCCCAGCAAAGGCTTTATTAGTTAAAAAAAGGTGTTAGTAAAAACAAATGCAGAGCTGAAGCAGCCCAGCTGGATGGGGGACTTGGAGCAGTTAACTTCTCATGCAAAGCTGCCACTTGGTGCTGCAGTGATTCCTGCCCAGAGCTGCATTTGCCCTCTCTTACAGGCAGAAGGGCTTCAGATGCTCTGCATCTGCCACAGAGGAGTGAGGACATGTATTCAGTGCAGCTCTGTCAGGGACAAATCACCTTTACCTTTCACATTAATCTAGCCAACAGAAAGCTCCCTCCTCTCCAGCCCTGTGCAAGATCCTCTCCAGGAGGGGGGCTCAGGGGCTATTTCTTTGGCTAGAACAGGCAGCTCATGCTCTCAGAGCAGTCAGAACTTTCAGAGCCCCTGGCTTCCCCCATCTTTTCCTTAGTGCTTCCTGAAGTGTTTCACGACATCCTCTTTGTCTGTTTCCCAAAGACTGAGTTCTCCTTTGTGGTTAAGCTTTCTTCTTCCCTCCTCCACCATTGCTGAGAAGCACGGTCCTTGACAGGACTTCTCTGCTAGGAAACAAATCATTGCAATGGCCCAAACGCCCCATTGCTTCCTGTTAGTGGTTGCTCAAGTGCCACTCAGTTTCTCTGCATTGTATGTATCATAGAATCATAGAATGGCTTGTTGGAAGGGCCCTTAAAGTCCTGACAGTTCCAGTCCTCCTGCCATGGGCAGGGCAGCCACCCGGCAGCTCAGGCACAGTTGATTTGGACAGCTTGGTTGATTTGGACAACCTACTTCTGTGATTGTGAGGGAGCAGGGCTGTCCCATCAGGCTGAAGTTCACCTGGGAAGCATGGAAGCCAGAGCTGAGTCAGAGTTGGTGTGTGCCCAGAAGGCTGCAGACAATACTCTTGTGTAGGGTTGGCAGGAGACACTGGCATTTCCCAACCAATAGCCACCTCGTGGCTCTTTGGCACGAGGGTGCCAGCAGGGAGACAGCTGCCATTGCTGCCACCCTTCTCACTGGATGACTCCACTGTTTGAAGTGCTGTACACTAGGGGCAGTGGTCTCAGTCTCAGGTCACGTGGGATGCAATGCCTGCTGCCTTCCCAGAGACACTTTTTGCTTTGTTTTTCTGGGCACAGCTGGGGATGTGGCTAAGGGTAGCATCTGGTGGGTCATCAGATATGCAGTGGGCTCTCTAGGCTGCTTGTTTTAGGTGTCTTCCTAGAAATTCTGTGCCGTGAGCTTTGCGAAAGGTCATTCCAAGAGAGCAAAACCACATGCTGACCTTTGCTCAAGGGAATGTTGCCATCAATGATTTACCCGCTGAGCTCAGCACCCTGTGGGAACCATGAGCAGCCTCTGGCCAGCCCCTGGCTGTCCCACGTCCTTTAATACACCCTGCCTGCCTTCACCAGCCCCATTGCCTCAGCCTTTGGCCCCGAAACAGCACCATTCACCTGCTGCATAACACTGATCTTTGCCCATTCTTTTTATAGACTAAGGTGAAGGCCTTCTATTTCACCTGGCCTTATCCAGCCTTGCAAAGTCCCATCTTGGTGGCTCTAGAGATGTCTATCACCTGGCCATGGCTGGGAGTCTCCTGTCCCCTGTGCTCAGTGGGAGTGCTGCTCATAAGATGAAGTTTCTCAGTGAAGCATAAGGCTTGAAGGAAGGAGATGATGGTGTTCAGACATCACGGTTTCTAAGATTTATTTTTAAATTGGAATTTTACAGTTACTTCTTTAGATTTGTTTCTGAGTAATGCTTATTTAGACACCCATAGGAGCTGTTTTTGGCAATGATTGCGTAGAATCTTTTAAATATACTTAATATAATGTAAAACAGGAAGAGAAACTGAACTTTGGATAGAGCCTTCCTCTTTAATAAGCAACTCTTACTACCAGAAAATGTCTGGACTTTTTTTTTTTCCACAGCACAAAGCTGAAAAGCGGCATCCAGCTGGATGTATCCACCTGCCTCCTCACCACCCCTGTCCCTGTAGGAACCTTGAGGCTGTGCCCAGCTTCACTGACAGCCTTGTTGCCTTAAGTCCTTGCTTGGCCATTGCTGCATATCCTGGACCCAGAGCTGTCTGCAGGAGGGCAGGGACCAATGAGGGGCTGCCCCTAACAAAGCACTTTCTGTCCTGCTCCCAATACACTGTTGGTACAGTTTGGGACTGGAGCAGCTCAGAAGCACAAAAGAAGCCAAACAATAGGCAAGGGAAGCCTCCTGCCCCATCCAGGCAGCATTGTTCCAGTGGCCACCTGCATGTTCCTGGCCTCCTCCACTTCCTTTGTCCCAGGGCAGGTGAGCAGTAGGGAGGGCAGGTGCACAATAATAGGCTTGTCCCTGGGTGCTGGATGTGCTTGGTATATGAGGCTGCTCAGTCTTTGGGGCTGTGGATCTGGACAGGAACAGCTCTCATCTGGCTGCTCCCAGGCACAGCCAGCACAGCTCCTGCCATCCTTCCTGCCCCATGTTGTGCTTCTGGGGCGATGCCAGGGGCCCCATGTCTTGCAACTGATCAGCAGGGTCAGAAATGGTTCTTTTGTGTTCTAAATGGCAGCTGTAGTTTTTACGCTTCGATTTTATGAGTGCTTGTAATGTTTGAACAAAATAAAGCCGCAGCTGGCGGGCAGATATTAGCCAAGCAGCAATCAGCCTGTGCCCTGACAAGGCTGACACTGGTACAGGGCTTGATAAGGCATATATGGAAGGGGTGTGTCTGATTATACCAGGAAAGGAAAACAGGCAGCGTGCTCCATCGCGGTGACAAAGACCTTGCACACGGTGCAAACAGGATTGTTTGCATATTCATCTGCTTCCCGCTTCCCTGTCCCCCTGCACCAGCGGGGCCAGGCCCTTGGGGAGCAGGCAGGCTCTGGCAGCGGATGTGCTGGGGGGGCACAGAGGGGCCACTCCGGGGGCCCACAGCCACTGGGGCCGGCTTTATGGCCAATGGTAGGCAGCGACAGCTGAGCTCCTCCGGCTGCTTTCCCTTAGATTCTTAGCATGCAGCTCATCCCACCCCGAACCTGACATCTAAAACCACATCTAAACTGTACACCAAAGCTAACTAAAGGTCCTGGGTCTGATTTTATTTTCTTTCTTTCTTTTAATGTATGTTCTTAGCTGTCAAGGAATTAAGCTGAAGCAAGATGTGAACGGCTTATTCCCAGTGGCCAAACGGAGGAAGGCTGAAATTAAAGATTGTTCTACAGCAATAGCACTCCCTGGGCAGCAAGCTGCCCCTCCACGTTTCCAGAAAGCCTGCCCAAGCTATGAAACAAACACACCAGGAGCTGTCTGGGTGCATTTACCCTCGTGCCATAGCTGGTGCCAGCTGCAGGTATGCATGGGTGTGCTGCTGCAGCAACATGGGGACAGGCACAACCATCTGCCTACAGGGCTGGAACCTTGGGGCGCATCCTAGATCTCCAAGAAGGGATGTCAGAGAGCTCATTCTCAGCTGCTTAGGCAGCTCTCAGTTCTCTTTTTGTTTTTCCTTCGTATTATGCAATTGAAAAAAAAGTATTAAGCAATTGTTGCATTTTGAGCAAGTTGCTTCTTAGACTGTTGCTACATAGTATGTGGCCTTCCTGAACAATAAAGGAAATGCTGAGAAATGGGGTGTAGAAGATTTTGTCTTTCCTTCCCATTCAGAGTTCCATCCCACTGCCATAGCTGCTATGTAAACTGGTCCCAACTTCCAGCATTAAACCCAACGGGTTGCTTTTTGCTCCAATTACTGCCATGCTGTGTAAAAAGAAACACAAATGAGGTACGGCCTTTGGGGGCCTGACACATCTCCCGCATCGCTACCAAACACCACGGCAACTGCAACACTGCATCTTGTGTGTGGTGATGCCCCTGCTCCATCTTCATAGAATCATAGGTTGGGAAAGACCATTAAGATCATCCTGTCCAACGCCAGCCCATCCCCACCATGCTCACTAACCATGTCCCTCAGTGCCACAGCCACACAGTTCTTCAACACCTCCAATGATGGTGACTCCACCACCTCTCTGGAAGCCTGTGCCAGCGCTGCACCACCTTTTTCTGAGAATAACTTTTTCTAAACATCCAACCTGAATATCCCCTGGTGCAGCTTAAGGCCATTACCTCCCATCACCTGCCAGGCAGCTCCATCCTCATCCACTAGTGCTTCCACCAGCACCACCACCAAAGGGGAAAGAGGGCTTTTCAGCAGCCAGATGGAACACAGAGACTTGCTTTTTCTTGCTAGGGCACAATGTCAGATAGGGGAAGGGGTAATTCCCCAGATCCTGATGTGTGTACAAATGCCTCCATTCTGCTACGTGCTGAGTGCCTTCAAATCCAGTGAGCCCAGCACAGGGAAAGCCAATGTCCCATGCAGGATTAACTCTTGCAGGAAAAGAGCTCTTTGGCATCTCATAGAAATCATGGTTTAAATTTGCTACTTCATCTACGCAATAGAGTACAGGACTCATTGCTGCCTTTGCTTTGGACTCAAGCAATGTACAGTGTGTTGCAACATTTCAACACTCCTAGCTTGAGCTCTGTGGTACTTAACATAAACTTAGTTTCAACAGAAACCTTTAAGTCTTTGCAACTTCCTGCATGGACGCTAAACCGAGTGCTGTCACAACAGGCTGGTGAATGGGCTGAGAATGCTGTCGCCTGTTTGGAATGGTGTGTGGGTGTTCCGGGGGCGAATGTTCCCTGCACCGGGTGTTTTCTAAAGGTCTCCGACGCACGAGGCATGGTTGAATGACTTGTGCTTTCTTTACGTGGTGAGGGGGTGAATCTTGAATCGTTGGGCTGCTTTTATTTTTGTTAGATGTGTGTGGGCTGACAACATGACTCAGTATTTTCTCTGCAGATGCGAAGATCATACTGCCAATTCTGGGTAGACTCTGGGCAGTTTCATGTGGAGAAATGGAACGCTTTTTATTCCAGAGCTTTGGTTTTTGGCAGCTTACATCCTCTTGATGTGGAAATAAAGAAAAAAAATTAAAAAGGAGTCCTCTTGCAAAATGGACAAAAATATAGTGAAAAAATGTCCAAGGATGGGGAAAGTACCTCTTACCACTGTGTTTTCCCACCAACTTCTCTGATTCTTTTCTTGCTACTCTGAAAACACCCATTAATGTCCAACTTCTTTTTTTGATCTTTCTTGGTCCTGATTGCTTGCAGGCTATGCTTTCAACTGCTGAATGCAGCAGCTTCGGTGTTGGGGTCCCAGAGTGCTACCAGCCCCCAGATGATGGGTCTGAGTTCTGTCCCCTGCTCCCAGGAGACACGTGGTCTACAAAAGCATATGTATGCGTGCTTCAGCCAGTACCCAGGAGCGACAAAGAAGTCTTGGAAAATAGGATGCCTCCCTTTTTCCCTTTCATCAGCCTCCCTGCCCTGCTCCCTCTTCTCTATCCTCCCTGAAAGCTTCCTGTGTCACACATCCCACACAGTGTGTGGCACATGCTTAGAGAGATATGTGAGGCCAGGCACGGACTGTGGGTGCCTGTAGTGTGTCGTGATGGATGCTCTCTCCACCCACAGGCCAAAACGTGGCGTGAAGTCACTGCCTCTAAGCGTTGGAACTTGCCACCTGTCAGCGCTCACAGATGTGCTTTTAGAGTCTTTGCTGGAGTCTGGGCATGGGGCTGGGGACAGCTGGGGCTGGCTGGGTACACAGGGTGAAAGCTGGGTTTGCCTGTGGCTGTGCCAGGCACAGCACGTTCTGGTGGAGCTGAGGATAGAAGGATCAAAGAATCACAGAAAATCCTGAGTTGGAAGGATCATCAAGTCAAATTCCTGACTCTGCACAGCTCCACCCAAAATCAAACACTTATGTCTGAGATCATTGTCCAAACGCTGCTTGAACTCTGGCACTCAAGGCCATGCCCACTGCTCTGGGCATTCTGTTCCATGGCCACCACCCTCTGGTGCAGACTCTGTCCCTAACCCCCAGCTGCCCTCCCCTGACAGCTCCATGCCATTCCCTCGGGCCCTGTCGCTGTCACACAGAGCAGAGCTCAGCGCTGCCCTCCGAGCTGCAGCCGCCATCAGGCCTCCCCTCAGCTCCTCTGCTCTGGGCTGAGCCAACCGAGGGCCCTCAGCCGTTCCTCACACACCTTGCCCTACAGACCCTTCTTCATCTCAGCAGCCCCCCTTTGGGCACTCTGTAATAGCTTTGTGTCCTGCTGATATTGTGGCACCCAAATCTGCACCCAGTGCTTGAGGTGAAGCCACGCAGCACAGAGCAGAGCAGGACAACCTTTTCCCTCACGTTTCAGGGAGCGTGCTCTAACCAGACTTATCTGATTTATGTATGTTCAAGGCTGATACTGCCATTTTTGCTTCTAAACTGCATGTAATGAGGCTACCCATATTTGTGAGAAGAATACTTATTAAAAGTGGTTTTGTAATTCTCTTTCAGTGAGTGTGTGGTCTTTTTGCTCTTCTGAACTTCTGTTGTGCCACATTCAAGTACAGCTTAATGGATTTGCTTGGAGAGGAATCTTGAGCAGAGAAGAGCTGACAAGAGAGGATCTGACAGGGAGCACGATGGAGCTGTTATATGTTATGTTCTTGCAGCAGATGAGCTCCACCTGCCCAAAGAGTGCCCACAGCAGACTGTGCCGCTGGTATAGCTTGCTCTGTCAGAAATCACAACAGCAAAAGGATGTTGTTTGTGGTAGCAAAGAAAGTACTTGTTAAATATTGAGTTTAGATCTGCGTGATTGAAGCTGTAACTTCTTCTTTCTCCCCAAAACCTGTGCTTGCTGCAGTATGCAAGGCTGGTAAAGGGAAAGTCCCTGCAGGGGACCTGCTTCATTCTGCTTCCTCATTCTTGGCACTCTCACTGCTGTACAGTCAGCAGTCAACCGAAATTGAACGAAGCAACACCAAGCCAACCCTGAACAGAGGAATACAAGGCAACACAGGCAGCCTCATGCATCTCTTGTGGGAATACCCAATGTGTGCTTTACCAAGGTGATTACAGGTTTCGTCACTTAGAGAGACCTCCTGAAACACAACACGTGTGCATTTTTATGGCCAATTTGGATAAAGTTACCACTACAGCTGGTGAGCTTAGCTTCAAGATAAAATTCAGCAAGTGACGATTCAAGAAACAGCAACTAAGGAGCAGGGAGCTGTTTGCTTTCAGGCTACAGTGAGGCTGCATGTACAACCGTAAGGTGAATGGTTCCAGGAATCACAGAATGGGCTGGGTTGAAAAGGACCTCAAAGATCATCTAGTTTCAAGCGCCCTACCATGTGCAAGGTTGCCAACCACCAGACCACACTGCCCAGAGCCACATCCAGCCTGGCCTTGAATGCCTCCAGGGATGGGGTTCCATCATTCACAACCTCCTTGGGCACAGTGATACCATGAGAGGTAATAGCCTCATGGCACCAGAGGGCGTTCAGGTTGGATATTAGGAAACATTTCTGCTCAGCAGGAGTGTAGCTGCAGTGGCACAGGCTGCCCAGAGAGATGGTGCAGTCACCGTCCTGGAGGTGTTCAGGAGCCGTGTGGATGTGGCACTGAGGGACGTGGGCAGTGGGCATGGGGGGATGGGATGGTGGTTGGACTGGGTGATCTCAGGGGTTTTCTTCAGCCTTAATGATCCCGTGATTCTATGAAGATGCTCTGGAACATACAATTTCCAGATACCTTGAAACCACCATTTGTTACTTACCAGTCCTATCTTCCGCTGTTAAACTCTTTGGATTGGTGGTGCATCCGTGGCTGTATTCCGAGTTGTGAAAATACAGGGACGCATTAGGAAACAGGACGGCCCCTTGCTGTTAGTTAGGGGCAGAGGAGCGAACACGGCAATGCTGTCGGCGCGGACAGTCTGTCAGGGTAAGGCGCTGGCCCACCAGACCTTGACAGCACCGTCCACAGAACCCTCCGTCCCCTCGCCGAGCCTGTATGCGCTCGTACGCTTTTGCGCCTGCGCAGGCAGCCCGACCTTCGGGTGTTTTCGGCGCTGCTCGGCTGTTTCCGCCGCGGTTACGTAAGAAGGGGAAGGCGGGGGGGGGGAAATGGAGGGTAGGCGCGCGCCGTGGCCCGCGCTCTTTCTCTCCGTGTCCTCGCGGCACCCTGCCCCTCCCCCACCGCCTCCCCGCGTGACACGGCCCGGGGGAGGGGGGCGGGCCAGCGCGTGCCTCCCCTCTCCCCGCCCCCCGAGGGGAGGGGCGGGAGGGCGGCACGTGCGCTCCCCCTCCCGGCAACCAATGGGAGCCCGCTCCTCGCGCACGATCAGTGGGAAGTGCGGGGCGGCCCGCGGAGCGCAGGCGCGGGGGCTCGCTCCCCCTTCCCCCCCCCGCGGGGGCCGGGTGACGCACGTGCGCGCGTCCCCGCGCGCTGTTGTCCGCTCGCTCCCGCGCCGCCTGCCTCTGGGCGGCGGGGCGCGCGCGGCGTGTGGGGCTGGCACGCGCGCTGTTGTTATTGGTGCCGGCGGCGGCGGCGGGCGGGGGAGGAGCGGCGGGCGCCTCAGTCAGGGAGTTCTTTAAAGATGGCCGGAGCGGCGGCGGCCGCCGCCACCCCCGTGTACTGCGTGTGTCGGGAGCCCTACGACGTGAGTCGCTTCATGATCGAGTGCGACATCTGCAAGGACTGGTTCCACGGCAGGTAGGCGCCGGCGGGCGGCGGCGAGCGGCGGGGCGCGGGACGGCGGCGACGACGGGGCGAGGCGAGGCGGCGGGCACCCCCCGACCGGTACCGGCCGGCGGACAATGGCCACGACCTCACCGGCTCGTTCGCCCTTCGCTCCGCGGTCGGGTCGCTCCCGGCACGGTGCCGGCCCCGGGCACGCGGTGGGAGCGAGCGGCGGCGGCCGCGGGCCCCCGTGCCCAAAGTTGCGGCGGCTTGGGGGACGCGTCTCCGTGGCTCCGCGCCGGGACGCGGGGGCTGCGCGCCGGGAGCCGCGGGTCTCCGCGGGTTTTGTTCGCGCGGTGACGGCCGAAGCCCGGTGCCGGGCGGCCGTCTGGCGTGCGCGTGTCTGTACGCGGATAATAGCGGGCTGCCGGTCGGGGGGGCGGCCGAACAAAGGAGCAAGTTGGGGGCTCGCGGCGCGGGGCTCGGCGGGGCCCGGCGGCCGTCCCCATTATGCGGGGAGCCCCGGCGGCGGCGTAGGAAGTGCGCGGTGATTGACAGCGGACATTTAAATACCCCGTCACAAAAACGGGCGGCTGGCGGTTGTGGTGCCCCCTGCCGGCGCGGCGCGGCACCGAGCGGGGCCCCCGCACGGAGCGGGGTCGGGAGCGGGCGGAGAGCCCTGGCTGGAAGCGGGGTGCGTGCCCGGCTGCTATCCGGCTGCCGTCACCGCGCTTCGCGGCTTCCGTGCCGTAATGAGAAAGGAGCGCTTCCAGTTTTTCGGCTGCTGACTTGCTCTGGTTGCTTTTTTGCGCTTCTCGACTCAATGCACGGTATAGGAAAACATATTCAGGCAGCTCCGTAAACTGTAAAAGCGGGCAAAACGCGGTTGTCACGCCTTTAAGGACAGCGTCTCGCTGTTTAGAGCTGGAAGCGCAGTGGCTTGTTTGGATTATGGGAGCTCTGTGTAAGTTTGTCAGAACTTGCTCCTTGCAGTAAAGGTGCAGGTTTGAGGCTCACCATGTCTCTGTGTATGCCTCTAACTCTGAACCGGCAATTACTCTGATCGCCTGGACCAAAACGCCACTCCCTTGTACTGATATCACTCAGTTCCAGCCACGCTGGTTACTGAAGGTGTTCATAGAAGAAGCGCGTTGACTGATAATAAGCTGCGATGGACCGCTCCACAGCTCTGCGAAGTCTGGGGCTGCATAAAGGTTACAGCAGTCACTGTGCTGCCGCATAGTCAGTAGGGCAGTGATACCGAGCTGCTCGGGAGCCCCAGGTGTGTGGGGGAGGCTGCTCGGAGGAGCTGGCAGCCGCCGTGCTGGGCTCTGGCTGCGTGCTGCCGGCCGGTGACAAAGGGACGGGCCGTGGGAGGTCTCTGTCCTCTCCCAGCTGCGCTCTGCTCCGAGGACTCCTTCCATTGGTTGGAGCGACAGGAGGCTGCTGCCGGGTTTCTGAAGGAAAACGCCACGGCCTGAGATCTTAAAGTTCTGGGTGAATTGGCTTCTTGCTCCTCTCTTCCAGCCTGTGCGTTGAAATTGTTGTGACTTCATTAGGAAGCGTGTAAAACCATGCTTGGTGGAGGCTGTGTCGTGCTGGCAGTACTCACTGCTGTGTTAAAGGCTCTTTGCTGCCTTCCCGTGTGTAGTCAGGAGAGTGCCTCAGTGCTGTGCAGCCCGCAGCTCTGACAGATGTGTGCCAGCCCCATTATGCTCTGTGTGATGCTGGAGCATTCATCCTGCACTGTCCGTCTCCAAATGACCACTTTGGTTTACTGTTGTCCATATATTAATGCTAGCAGATGTGTGTTTCCTTTCTTCTGGCAAACATTGTGATGTGCCTTACAAGGTTATGAGCCTACACTCTGGGTTTAGTTGCTCTGTATACAGGCTGAGCACCCGGCCACAGCCTTGTGCAGTTACAGTCTGCTGAACAGAAGACTGTAACGTGTGTTTGTGTGCTGTGGGCTTCATAGTTTCCTTGGTGCTTTGCAGAAGACAGACAAACTGTCAGTCCCTTTATTTCCGTATCTACCTATTCATTTGTTCTTATAAATGCCCCCCTAAGCCGCCCGTCCCTTTCTGCCTTGTATGGAATATACTCTAGCAGAAAAACGCCTTTACCTCGCTGTGTGCTCAACTTTTCCTTGAGGCTATCCAGTAGCTCCTTGCACCTGTGTAAGCTCTGGGCTTTGTCTCCTGATGTTACCTGGTGTCCTTGCCTAACCCTTGGCATTCTTCTGGATGTGGCTCTGGGCAGCTTGGTCTGGTGGTTGGCAAACCTGCACATTGCAGGGGGGTTGAAACTTGATGACCACTGTGGTCCTTTTCAACCCTGGCCATTCTGTGATTCTTCCCAGTCTCCAATTTTTGATGCTCTTTCACAGTTATTAAGTCAGCCGTGTCCTGCCTTCTTTTATCGTAATGATACATATTGTCTGTGTAAGGTTAAAGGTGTGTGGTGTGGGCAGGCACGTGGCCCTGATGTACAGCTAGCTATTCTTAGAATGTGTCTGGACTGTGCAGAAATCCTATTGTCAGCATGGAAGTCTTTGTCCTTTTTTATCCTATCCATGACTCGTGTACTCAACTTGATCTAGGGGCATTGCATAGATGTCACTTATTCTCGTGTACTGGGTTTGAAGTAGATTTGAATGAACTTATGCTTTTTTTTAAGCATGTGATGCAGCTTTTGTTTGCACAATGTAATGTTGTCTGAAATGCTTGAGAAATAAATAATCACGGAGTTAGCTTTCTGAGGCTGTGTGCTTTGTGAAGCTGCGCTGGTACGGCGCTGGCTATAACGAAGCATGGAGAAGTCAGTCAAACTGACAATTAAAAACTGTAAGTGTCCCTGTGCAGCTTTCTGCATGGCACTTCTCCAGCGATGTTTTGTCTGTCAGCGAGCGTACGCTGAGCTTCCAACATGTCTCAGTGGCAGGTAGGGTAAGAAATTATCCAGTGATTTATGCAGTTTGCCTATTATGTCAAGTATAGGAATCCTGCTCCCCAAACAATCTTTGCTATTTAAAATGCAAGCACCTTTTTTGATGTTTTTTTTTTTTTTTTTACATTAAAAATTATATTGTTTTTTTGAAATGAAGGTAATGTATTATTCTTCAAAGCCAGAACGATGGGGGAAGAGAAGGAAGCATCTCTTTTGTTCAAAATTAAGGATTCTTCTTGAAACTTCATCATTATGTCAGCAAAGCCGTGCCCTCTCCAGTTCCTCATGAAGAGGAAAGAAATGCCCATCCACCTTAGTGCAGCTTTATGTGCGGTTGCATCTTCAGTGATTTGTAAATGAAACTCGGTAGCTTAGAAATCAATGTTTTATTTGGTCAGGTTAGGGGGCAGTAAAGGAAATTCTGCTCTCAGCTGTGTGTAATGTACGTATCATAGAATCACAGAATCACAGAATGGCCTGGGTTGAAAAGGACTACAGTGGTCATCGAGTTTCAACCCCCTGCTATGTGCAGGGTCACCAACCAGCAGACCAGGCTGCCCAGAGCCACATCCAGCCTGGCCTTGAATGCCTCCAGAGGTGGGGCATCCACAGCCTCCTTGGGCAACCTGTTCCAGTACATACATATGGATGTACCTCTGTTTCTACATGAAACCCAACTGATTGCATTTCTATGTAATCGTTTCCAAATTGATGATTCTTGCTCTCAAGATTAATTCTGTGTTCTGTGAAGCCTTCTTGAAAGAACTTTTTTCCCTTATCCTGGATGGCAGATGTAGAAGTTTGCCATTTAGCTTTTGATGTTTTTTTTACAGCTCTGCCATGAAGTAGCATCATTTGAAAAGTAAGGTGACTCATGTACTTTCTGAGAATGATTATTTAAATTGCAAGTACGTTGAGGTATGAATTCCTGGAGAGTTTTTCTGCTATTTATATAGATTTGAACATGTTCTTCCTTTTTAGTCTCTGAAGAAACATAACATTTCTTGGTTGTTCCTTAGCCTGATCTCTGCTCCAAAGTCAGGGTTCCCTCTTGCAGCTGTTAAGAGGGTGCCATGTATCCCACTGCCCTGCTTTGTACTCCAGGGGCTGATTGACTCTTCAAGAAAAGAAGGAAAAGTATATGCTATAGAGGCTGCCTTTCCTGAATTGGTTCTTTGTTTCAAGGCTGTACACAAGGTTCTGCACGATGAGCTCCACCAACCCTTTGCTGCTCGGAGAGGCCGGCCTGTTCCTGACTGCCGGCTCCTGTAATTTCTCTTTTGCTGGGTCAGTGCTTGTCTGATTGCTTGATAAGTCAGCTCTGCTCAGAAAACTGACCAAAACCGTTCTTTTGCTGGGCTGCTGGGCAAAACGGCCTCATCGTGGACTGGGATAAGTGTCAGACATTTACAGTGCACCGCTCAGAGCTGTGTTGCTGGAGAGGATGACAGTGGGTGAGGAGAGATGAGGCAGCTGCCCTGTTGGGATAAGTGGAACATTTCTGTGTCTCAGTCTGTAGATGCAAGCTGCCTTGCGCCTGATGTGCTGGACCCAGATCCGAGTGCTGGTTGACTGGGGTCCTCGGTGGGTGAGATGCCCCTGGGCAGCTGCGTTGTGTGGCCCAGAGATGTCCCAGCTGTAGAGATGTGTGAAACTCTTGAGCTTCTCTTACCGGGGGCAAGAGATGGCTGCAAAGACTGTTACAAATGCCTTTTGGTGTGGATCTTCTGTTTATTGAAAATTAGCACCTTGTAACTGTGAGACACATCTACATATGTTCAGGAGCCTGAGCTGAATCAACAAATCGTTGTCTGGTCATTAGAGCTTTCATCTGGCACCAGAGGCTGTTGTGCTGACTCGCTGGCTTCTATGATATGCAAGCTTTAAATTCTTCTTTTGGAAACTAGGAGTATGTTTTAGACCTCAGGAGAAGTTAACATGTTTTTGTTCTTTCTTGTCTTTGGTTTTGCCTTGTTTCCTTACTGTGAGGTGGAGGCTTGAACTCAAGTCCTGTGAGCTGTGTCTTCTCCCAAAGAATTAAGGAATTTCAAGTGACTCTAGCAGTACCAAAGCTGAAGTGGTTTGGGTTAAACTGAGAAGAAACTAGTAGTAATAAAGATCCCAGACTAGCATTTGTGTAATTGATTGTTTCAAATCCTTTTATAGTCTTAATTTGAGTAAGCCGTGTTTCCTCCCCCCTCTGTTCCCATCTGTGAAGTGGGAAGGCTGATTAATATATATTAAAGTAGATGTATTCTACCATAATAAGCACTGTAAACAGTAAGTATTCAAATTTCTTCATTTTTGAAGCTGCAGTAACACGTAGTATTATATGTATGAAGTTTGTCCTTTCCAGTTTTCTTGCAAAACCGGCTTTGTTTGAAGTATGTGCGCATCTGCAAGTTAACGCTGCTTTCCTTTAGACTTGTAACTTGGTTTGTGGGTTTTTTTTTTTGTTTCTTATTTGATGTCCTGGGATAAAACATAGCAGCTAGTTTAGAATATGCATTCTGGCATAGTAACAGGAACAAGAGAAAAAAGCAAAACATTGTCCAATCAACATTTCTAAGAGAAATGTTGGGGGGAGCCATAGCTGAGCTTTTGGAATTAGGGTTGGGACAGGATTTTAGGGAGCTTCTAAACAGTGCTTAGAATGCTATTGGTTTTAATTTCCAGTGTAAAAATTCATTGCCTATTAAATGTTAGTTAAATATGCAAAGATTCAGCACTTATGACTTAAACAGTACCTTCTGGTTTCTTGTAATGCTGTGATTGATCAACATCAGCCTTACTGATACCATTGTTTTCGTTTTAGCCGTTCTTCATAGTGTAAATGAAGGTCATGGGTTTGTGTAGTTTAAATAGCAAATAGTGAATTTGTTATTGGTCAGTTAATTTATGATGATCTTGTATGTCAGAATGTCATTTGTTGATGCTTACATAGCACTTCTATATCTTCTTTTCCTATACTTTATTAAATACGTGCTTAATTTGACCGAGGAATTAAAATGTTTTCCAAATGGCTCGGTTTTGTGACTCATATGTCTGCAAACTGCAGAGGTGAGAGAGGTGTGGGTAGGAGGCGGCTGCTCGGTGCGCTGATGTCTCTGTTCTGCACTGTGGCACCCATCAAAAATGAAATGTATTCCTTTTTCTTTCAACTTATCTCGATCTGTTGATTTGTTTATAATGCTGAGCTCTCTTAGGGAAACACAGCGGTAATAAAACGAATTAAGCCTCGCAGTGGAGTTTCATTCTGTTAACTGCCAGTGGGCAAAAAATCACATTAATTTTGTTTTCACTCTTCATTTGTGGTTTCTAGCTTTTTGTGGACGGTTACCGTATTCGTTAGCAGCTTTCATGAGCTCGGTTCAGTTTTATGTGCACTTCCTATATCATCCTTTGAAAGGCCACGCGATAGTGTCTGTGCTCTGTTTACATGACAGTTGGCACAAATTGAAGATGAACTCATAGTCTTCACATAAATATTTATACTTGCCCTACATAATTTTAAAACAAAACACCATTGTCTCAGAACAGCTCTGAGTAATCAGTGAACGCTTTCACAGGTACAGTGTGCTTGCTTAAAAGCACAAAAAGCTTTACAGTTGTCTCATTGCTGAAGTACGAGCATCCAATTAGCAATATCACTATGGCTTTACTGGTAATGTAGAAGGGAGATTTTAGTGAAATGTACAGCTTTTAAAAAGGCAAAGCTATTTCTCATCTGCTAGTCCTTTCTAATGTACTGTAGCATTAGCTCATGAATGCATGGAAATAGCAATCTGTGGAGTATGAATAGCCTTCAGAAGTCTGCTATGTGGTGGTGATGTGGGCTTATGTGGCTAGTTACATTTCCTCAGGTCAATTCTGCTTTTGAATGGAATTAATATTTAATACTGTTTTCTCCATTACTTCAGCATTAACTAAAGTAGAATTTAAAATTGGCCTTTCTCATTGAAAATACTGAAGTTGTTGTTGCTCAGGCAGCCGTAAATGCTGACGTTTGCTACAAAGTAAGAAAGCTTCCTTAAAACTCTTCAGCATCATTCTGTCTGAAAATCCAACTGGAGTGAGGATGACTGCTGTAAATTTTTAATGCGTTGCGGTATGAAGAAGTCTATTTATTTTCATTTGAGGCTGAGCTGATATCGCATGTAGGCTGGCAAATTCATTTCATAAATTTAATTGTTTGTTCCATTTACGTTAGTGCTTTATTCACTTAAAAGCTCTTAAAGCACTTCTCATGAAAATGAGTGCGAGGAGAGGTGACGTTCTGAGAAATGAAGCCTTTGATATTCAGGATGTAGGATTGATCTGATCTGTCATTCTTACCGGCTATCAGGCAGTATTTTCTGAACAGACTGACATTTTCCTTTTGGGATATTGATGTTTGGGGATGGATAGACAAAGGCCAAATTATGTAAATGAAAAGCAGCCGAACAAATTGCTGTGTCTTACTAAGCCAAACCGCTTGTAAAACTTCTGCTTGGCTTGCCAGTGGTATGGGTTTCTAGTTTTGTTTCAGTAACATCACTCAGAGCTATTCAGTAGATGACTACCTCACGCAGCTGGCTTGCAGAGTGCGGTGTTGGGAACAACAGAGGTGGGCTGAGTCACTGCAGAGCCAACACGTGCCTTGTGGGAGTGCTGGGGGCAGAGCGGTGAGCCGTGCGGGTGGCTTGGAGCAGCGCCAGGACAGGCATGCTGATGTGATGTTGTGCCCACGCAAATGTTGCCCCTCAGCCTCTGAGGAGAATGCTTTCTAACTTCACCATGGTGTGCCACGTTGGCCTGCCACAGCCTCAGGGCCAAATGAACTGTCCTTGTTGGCGTTTCACTGTGCTGTGTTTATGAAGGAAAGGACCACAAGCATGTTAACAAAAACGATGTGATCTGTTAAATCTCAACTGAGTTCTTACTTCAGTGCTTGTCTGCACTGAGGGTATGTCAATGTGATGGGAAAATGAGCAGCAACTTGCTGCTGCTGCTGCTGTGCTCTCCTGTGTCAGTTTCTGGGACCTCTGGGGACATTGTTTGAAGTCTCTTAGTGCTTCAGTAAAATGTGCTGCTCTTGTAATGAGCATGAAGAAGTAGCTTTGAATGCTGCTCTTATTCTTGCTAAAAAAGTGACTTCTAGCTGTCAGTATTGAGTGATTGGGCTAGCAAAGTGGGGGTCTTAAAGAAAACCGAAACTCTCTCTAGATGTGTAAAAATTCTTACTTCTAGCTAGTTCTAGTAGTGGGTACTGTACAGACTCATTTAGGTAAGAGAAGTTGAAGTTCTGTCTATTGGAGGAAGGAAGTTATCTCTGTTTGTGCCAGTGCTTGGCTTGTTAATGTGAGGTACTCTCATCTGCTTCTCACAAAACTGAATACATGCCTCATGTGCAGCTGGTATTTTTCCCAAAAGTTGCTTCCTTACATTAAGGGAGTTCCTTATAATTCCTTACATTGAGGGAGTTGGGCTTGTTCAGCCTGGAGAAGAGAAGGCTGCGGAGTGACCTCATTGCAGCCTATCAATACCTGAAGGGAACCTACACCCAGGAGGGGAGTAAACTCTTCAAAAGGGCTGACAACAGCAGGACTAGGGGAAATGGATCCAAGTTGAAGGAGGGAAGATTTAGGTTGGATGTTAGGGGGAAGTTCTTTACTGTGAGAGTAGTTAGGCCCTGGAACGGGCTGCCCAGGGAGGTTGTGGATGCCCCGTCCTTGGACGTGTTCGAGGCCAGGTTGGACGGGGTCCTGGGCAACCTGATCTGAATGTGTATGTTTGGTGGCCCTGCTAGGCAGGGGGGTTGGAACTACATGATCCTTGAGGTCCCTTCCAACCCAGGTGATTCTGTGATTCTGTGATTAAGAAATAGGTAGGAGAACTCTACAGTGCTGTTCACTGCATGTCAGTGCCCTTGTGGCACTTTTTCCTAGTATGAGTGTCAGAGCATGTCTGTGACTTGAATGCCTGTGAATTTCATTGATAGCTGCCAAATCTTCATTTTTAATGCAGTAGCACTACATCTAATTTCATTTTATCTTTGATTCAATCTTACCTAGTGATGTTATGTGGGAGGGGGACGAGGAAAGGAGGCAAAATCATGAGAAAGTTGTACAAGTTGGGAAATAAAGCTCTGGCTTTTAAATACGGTCCAATGATCAATCTTGTAAATTTGAACAGTACTTTCTTCATGTAAAATAAACAAAGGAAAAAAAAACAACAACAAAACAAGAGAACCAAGCCTGTTAAAATAGCTGCTACTGGGACCAAGCTCTGCTGACTGACGTGTAGAAGGCCTGTTCTGTTGCAGCTATGAGCTTGCTGATGCTGGCACAAATATATGGTTGGGTTTTTGATGGCAGCAATTTTAAGGTGTACAGAAAATAAGTGATGTTGAACGTGAATTTAATTTTAAACACAGGTTTCTGTATCTTTACAATATATTGTGTACAATATATACAGAATATATATTTTTGTATTCTTTCCTATTCTGGGTGGAATCTGACCTGAACTGGCTTCATCATGTACGGTCTTAATTCTTGTGTTTTCTGAAGATGAATATTCAGTTTGAGGTTATCTTACGCAACTCTAAGGTTTGAATTGCTACAAGAAAACTTACTTTTTGAGAAAGCTTACTCTGGATGTATTTAAGCAGGTGTACAACAAATTATACTGTAAAGTTAGGGAGTTGTCACTCTTCAAATAGCTTGAAGAGGTGTTAGGCACATTTAAAGTCCTTCTCACCAGTTCCTGAAATTTGTTTTTTTTTCTTCCCCCAACAAATGCATTCATAACTGGGTTGCACTTTCCTTTTCCTATAGGAAACAGTATTAAATTGATCAATAGACTTAAGAAAAAGCATTAGTATGTTTTAGGGCACAGAAGAGGTTGTGCAGTAACACGTGCTCACTTGTTTGTGTTCGAGAAGGGCAGGAGCAGGACTGAAGATAATCTTGGCTATGTCTGAGTGCCCTAACCAGGGGGTTGTTTGGGTTGTGTTACATTCTTTTCTAGCTGTAATTCTTGGATCATTTTCTGCAGAGTAAGAGCCTCAGTGGGGAGATAAGGTAATCAAAGTAGCCCTGAGATGAGCATTCCCTGGAGATGTGTGGGTTTCAGCTGCAACAACCAGAGTGAACTCTGCTGTCCACCTCTCTCGGAGAAACAAAGTAATTTGTCCCCTTCTAATCCCTGAACTGTACTCTGTAATCTCAGTGCCCTGTTGTGGGAAAGTGTGACAACTGTGCTTTGCTTGGCTTCCTTGTGAGTGTGCTTGGTGTGCAGTAACAGGTGAGTGGGAATAGACAGAGCTCTGGGAATTCTCAGGTCAAGCAGTGAAGTGTGAGAGGAGTTTAGATACCTCTGTGGTTGGCTGTCATGAATGTAGGTAGTCATTAGGGGGTCTGTGCCCTAACTTTGATATTGCTCTGATGCCTTCATGCAGATATACCCTTTTTCCCCGTTCTTACAATTTCCCCTAGTTTTTCTCTATTATGAATTTGGAAGTATTCCTTTCTTATGGCTTTTTATTCCAAGCTAAATCCTATTGCACACTTTTTTAAACTAGTCCACTATTAACATTGTGGAGCAAATCTAGCAGTTGGATTATTTTTTGATTTAAACCAGATATATAAGAGTAGTGATAGACCCAGAAGACTTGCACATGATCGCTGAACTATTGAGGTTAGAAAGAATCATCTTCTTCTTTGTCAGGGCTGAAGATTCATAGCTCTCAATGCTCCTCATCTGAAGGGTTGGTTCTTTGCTCTCTCTGTGGCACTTGGCTGGACTTGTTTCAATGACTCCTTGTTGCTCTTGTACTGAGAATCCCAGAGCTGGATCCAGCCCTGCAGGTGTGGCCATGCTGGTGCCGAGCAGAGGGGAAGATTGCCTCCCTGTACCTGCAGGCAGCCGAGGTGATGCAGCCCAAGATGCTTTCAGCCCTCTGCTGTGGTTGCTTTACTGGGTCATGGTCAGCTCGCTGATGGCCAGAGCTGTGAGCTCCTTCCTATAACTTCCTGAAGGGAGGTTGTAGTGAGCTGGGAGTCGGCCTCTTCTCTTGTGCCATTAGTGATAGGACCAGAGGGAATGGTTTCAAGCTGTGGCAGGGGAGATTCAGGCTGCACATTAAGAAGAATTACTTTTCAGAAAGGGTGGTCAGGTGCTGGAATGGATGCCCACTGAGGTGGTGGAGTCACCAACCCTGGGGGTGTTCAAGGAAAGGCTGGATGTTGTGTTGAGGGACATGGTTTAGTGGGAGCTATTGGGAATAGGTGAACGGTTGGACTGGATGATCTTTTAGGTCTTTTCCAACCTTGGTGATTCTATGATTCCGCAGAGCTGCATTCCAGCCCATTGGTCTCCTGTGTATAACGATGCAGACAAAGCCGAAGACCTGTAATAATGTGTGTTTTCATTCTTGAATTGCAAATACTTCATTTACTTAATTTATATCAAAACATTTTCATATAATCACTGCTTGTTGTATTGACGCCTGAGATAAAAAGCTTGGATGTGTTGCTTTTTTTGGCAGACTTCCTGTCTTCACTCACAATCAAATTAAGCAAAATTTGAGCTGGGAATCTTCTGAAGAATTAACTTCTTGTTTGTTCCTCCCCCCCCCCTAGAAATAAGTGAATCTTAATGTCATTTGTGATTTTTATAGGAATAGTAAATGTCTGTGCTCACTTTTGGGGACTTCTTGTATTAGATCTCTGCTTCCTGCTTTATTTCTTCCTGTGTGCATTTCTATTCCAATGTTATGTGTTTCTCTTGCTATGAAGAGAAAGGAGGCATTATGAGAGTTATATGTATGTGTGCCAGACTAATACCTATATATGGTTTTTTTCCCCCTTCTGAAGGTATAGAACTGGGTTGCATAGACTGTGATGTAAAGATTACCTCTAAAAGGGGTTTGTGTGCGAAATCTAGAGTGGAGGATGTGATTTGTCCTTTTGCAAGTAATGTAGATAACTGCAGATGGTTTATGATAGAGTGAAGCTGGTTTCACTAACCTGGATCTGAACTGTTTAGAGTTTTAGATTAAAATCAGTGTGTCAAATCATAACCAGAATAAAAATAATCGATGCAGATAAAATTAAACCTTAGTGTTGATGTAACTCAACTCCCAATCTCTGTTCAGCTTTCTTCTGTGCTATTTGAAGTTTCCACGTGGCCTGAAAATAACTATGCTTCATTAGATCCATCTGAGAAGGATCGAGCAGTTAGATTACTGTAGATAGAATAATGTGTAGAAACAACTTCTTGATACGTTATGGACTACACAGATGCAGTTTTGCCAGTAGGCCCCTCTGGACCTCTATAAGCAGCTGAAAATCCAATAAAGATCCCTAAATGATGGGCATTATCCAATTGATTGAAGGAGCTTATTCTACTTACAGCTCTGCCCGCCAGCCAAAGTAACATCTGATATTTAAACTCATTATTTGTGTATCTGAAACAGTTTGCTTGTATCATAGCTTAAATAGAAGTTAATGTAATCAGCTACTCCATCTGCGTTTGAAATGAGGATGGCGAGCTAGAGATGATGAGCCAGTTTGCTCTCGGATTTCTTCAAAAATGAAGCATCTGTCTCTGCTTGCTATTGACTGCAACTCTATTTGCCATGTGAAAGTCAGGTATTTCAGTGCTATAGAGGACATCATATACTCTTTCGTAGCTGGAAGCTGAAGAAATGATTCTGTTAACAAAAAAGCTTGATCAAGGGACAAGAGTTCTTGGCAGTATCTGAAGCGGATTGTAGTTTGGGGGGGAGGGAGGGGAAGGGGAAGAGGAATTGCACAGCTGAGAAGCAGAGGAGGTTAAAAATAGCTTTAAGCCTTTTTCCTTAAAGGAAGAGAGATATTTCATGATGTAAATTTTGAAGGAAATAAATTCATTTTAGGCACAACTGCAAAGACCGAGTGTTCTGGTGAGTGTTAGGAGGCCTTTAAAACCGATCACCATCTGGTTCAGAAACTTTAAAAGCAGTTAGGTGATATGGTATATTCGGTTTAAGGCCCCAATTAAGAGGTGTGCAAAGCAGGCTGAAGGCAAATTTGCTGTTGCTGCCTTCTGTAAAAATAGCCACAGTAAGTAACCCAGGAAGAAGGGATTTGCAGCAGTGGAGTATTAAGATTGTGCTGATATTGTTTAATGGTGCTAGACTGGGGGAGATAGGAGCAGGTATTGCCTCACTGTGAACTGAAAACTGCGTTCTCAAAGCATGCCTGAAATTGCCCAATGCAGGGGCCCAGTTCTTTTCTTTTTTTTTTTTTTTGTACTTCTGTCAAAAAGTGACATTTTTGGCATTTTTGTCAGTGGCTGAGGGGAACCTTTGTGGATTTGTTACCTGTTTGCCTCCAGAACTTTTATTATGATTGAGCTTCAGACATCTGATGGTATCTACTGACAGCATTGCTCAAGATGTTGAAAGATTTACAGAATGTGCATTGCATGAAATAACAAAGTACTGGTACTACTTGTCATGCATCACGACCTTTCTAAATAGCTCATCTTTATTAGGCAACCTGGTCTTTCTAAATATCTCATCTTCATTAGGGAAGCTGAATAATAACCAGGCAGCATTCTGTAGGATATGCAGCCCAGGCCCTTCATTGCTGTGGAGCAGGCAGCTCTTCTAGATGTTGGGAAGGAAGTGGAACAGCTGAAGGTACTGCAACAGTGTCCCAAACAAATCGAAAAACACTTTTAATATGTGGTGCAGATCACCTAACTGTTGATTGGCCTGATGCCCTTGTTAGAGATTTGTTATGTAAGCATGCAATATTAAGTGATTTTCGTGATGCTTGGGTGTAGGTAGCTCTGGAGTTCATAGACTGTTACAAGTGAGCATGCAAGAGCTGTTAGTGTTTTTTATTTTATTCAATCTCTTGAAACAAACACCCCCAAGATCCACACCTGAAGAAACAACTACAAAAAAAAAAAAAGTCAAACAAAACCAGCACTTGCAGCAGCTGTTCTTGCAGCTGAAGCTACTGATAGCTGGAAATGTCGAGGAACTGCAAAGCTAAGTATCTCTTCAAAGACGGGCTCAGGGTACCTGAAGGTAGTCTGACTGAGATCACCTTAGATGCTGTGCTGTCTAAAGAAGTTTGCTTTACCTGGCGTTTTCTTTGCACCCCGCGCCAGTATGTGCATCTCTGCATGCGATAACATCTTGCTTCTCTGTTGTGCAGAAATTCTAAATTCTAGGCAGCTTTTCAGATCAATTTCAGAAGAGCATCTCTCCCTGCCATCTGGTTGTGTAAGCTGTTGGCAATCTACTAACTCATACTAGTTCTGAGTGTTAGTGACTAATGAGGGCAGAGCTATGCAGCAGGCCTGGCTGGGTCTGGCGACTTTCATCGTCAAACGAGGCAGTTCTGCTTCTTAAGATTACGCAGTCCCACTGCCTTTCATAGATTGGCTCTGATAGTTGTCTGACTGTGCTGCAAACTAGCTCGGTAAACAGGGACTGAACGGGTTAGGTTAGTTTCTGCTGTCAGGTAGGCAGGTGAAAACAAGTGGCTTTGTCATCGTGCAAGTACTGGGGCCACTGCAGAGAAGGGAGAGTGCTGGAACTAAGTAAATAACTCGCCTCTGCTAGTGGCTGCCAGCTGTTAAATCAATGCAAGCTATACCATGTCGCTTCTTCCTAACTTGTCATTTTGGGCTGAACCTCAGCTTCTCTTCAAAGACTGCTTGTGATTCAGTTAATTTCTCTCCTTTCTTCCTCTTCTAGTGGCCTCTCTCCCAGAATCAAATAACTGGTATGTCTGCTTCTTGTACAAAAGGGCACTGCCACTGAGCAGGAGCACAGAACTGCTACAGACTGTGCACTGTGACCACCACTGACATTTGTAATGGCTGTGCTCAAATGATTTGGACCCTCCTGTTCTTAGAACTACTCTAAATTCAGTGTTAAGCCTTTTTTTCCACGTCACTTGTGGAGAAAATAGAATGGCTTTCATTTTCTTCAATATGTATCTAGTAGTTAAGGCAGTCTGTTAAGACAGTATCTAAAGATTGGGCAACTGATTTTTTCCCCTTCCTTAGTGTGTCAGAGTGGGAAAATAGTGGAGGGCAATGAGAATGTGAGCTGCAGCAGAGAGACTGAATTCCTGAGAGGAGCACTTTGCTTCATATTGTTGTGCTGATCATTAGTTTTAAAGGGCTAAAGAAATTTCCTTCAGGTCAGATTGATATAGTTTTCTTTTTTTCCTTCTTTTCTATAAATCATAGGCCATGATTTGCTTGCTGGTGTCATCCTGTTTTATCTTAACTAATCATTTTCACACCAGAACAAGTTCTTCAAATACAATTTCAGCTTTTAAAAGCCTTTTTCTCTCTGCTCTCACTGACACGCTGTTTAGTTTTCACATCTGCTGTACTTAAATGTGATTTTTCTGATCTTCTTGAGGCAGCTTATTTTGATAGCAATGTACAGTGCATGGTCTAGGTTCCTTCAGACCTTCATTTCTGTAACACAATGATTTCAGAAGGACAGGGACAAGAAGTAATTGTAAATGTTCTTTTAAAGCAACTAAATGCAATCAGTGCAGTTGGGAAGAATAAGCAGAAATGTCAATGTACGTAGGAAGGAGAGAGAAGTTTTGTGTGCGCTTAATGGATGATGCTAAACAGAAGTACTTCAGTGAGGTTAACTCTGCCTTGTCATGAAACCATTACCAGCATAATTACTTCTCTCATTAAACTGCTGCATGTAATCCATGATGGTTAATGCCATTATGAATTAAACTGGACTGTGTCTCTTCCTGACACTGTTACATGCTAGTGAAAAGGTTATTTGCCTTCCGAGGGCACTATTGAAAGTAAAGCTCTTTGGATAACCTGAGCGTGGACTTGAACTGCAGTTTGAAAAGTTATGCCCCCTCCAATTTGTGTAATTTGTAGTAGTTATAATACTATGTAATAATAATAATATAAAATAATAATAATAGGTTTTTCACTGCGTGAAAAATCAGCTTTCCGCATAACACTTTCATCATATAATTATGCTGATTGTACCAGTTGTCAAAATGATTTGTAAAAATAATGGTCCTTTCTCTCTTCATTCTAGCAATGCATTTAAATTCTAGCAGTTGCATGGTACTGATAATTTATGTATTTGGATAAGAGCATATATACATTCTCAAAAACTTAGCAGCTCCTGCTCCAAGTGGGCTGGAATTAAAGAATGAAAGAATCATTGTGCAAAAAATATATTTCAGTGTTGTTTTCCTGAGATTTTAGGTAGTGCAGTGATTATATTGAATATATCCCTATATCCCTAAGCACAGGGAGAAGGTTGTGTGTAATTCTAACTGAACCTTTATCGTTATCTAATTTAATAGCTTTGTCCCATTGCTCCTTCCTTTCTTACTAAGTTTCTTCTTTTCAGAACCCATTCTATGAAGCTGAGCTTTCAAATGCTGCTTGCATAACTTGTGACTTCTATTTAATTTTGGCAATAAAGGCAATAGTATTTTGGCTTTCGTTGTTAAGCTTAAACAGATACAATACTGGAGCAATGGCAGACTGATGTTTTTGACAGGTAAACTGAAAAGTTTACTGTAGTACTTACTTACTTTTTGCACAGATATTTGCTCAGTTTTTTAATAGAAACATCTTCCATCTGTGATTATCTGAAATTTAATAATAAGGTCTGATACTTAAAAGCATAAATCAGTCATCTTCTTATGTGCATGTATTAGATGGTTGATGTGTATGTGCAGCATTAGATGGTTAAATTGACTTTTTTTTTTTTCCTGTAACTGAGCAGACATTTTTAGAAAGGTAAAATAGCGTAGAAATGAAACAAACCAGAATATTTCCAAATAATACATTGAAAATACCACCGACTTTTATATTTGGTAAATAATTAGGTGTTACGTGACTTTTTACATTTGAACTATTCGTGTTTATAACTTCAGAAACTCTAACAGTAAGATTCTGTCTAAAAAGTGAGTTGTGCCTGGTTGTTTTCCTTTTTTTTTTTTTTTTCTTTTTTTCTTTTTTCTGTGGTTTGACTTGCTGAGCTGATTTACCACATGGTGCTCATGTATTAGATCTGGTGGGAGACACATGAGGCAGAGGTCAGGTAGGTGCAGCAAGGAGGGTGGGACATTTCTGTAGCAGCAGCAACTATGCTGAGTAGAACTGAACCCTGAGGTGAGAAGTGTTTTGGAGAAGATATATGGTGTTGTCTAATTAAACATACTATCAAGAATCCTGAGCCTGCATTTTTGTCTGCAGTGTCAATAAAAAACAGTCAGACTGTTTGGATCAGGCTGTTGAAAACCAAGAGACCTTGTATGTCCTAAGAAGAAGGTAAGAGACTTGAAGGAAAAAAAACTTCTGAGCTGTAAACCTATGTGTAAGTTGCTGAGGAAAAGTAGATATTCCTGCGATGGCATACCATGTTTCCTCTTCTTGTCACTTTGCAAGTACAAAGTGTCGTGCTGGTGTTGAGGGAAGTGGAGGTTAGGAAACTGCTCGTGTAGTAAAATTGCATCTAGAAAGGTAAGTCCAGTAGACTGTGTTGTACTTGGTACTGAAAGAGGTGAAAAAGTTGCTTCTGCAATTGAATACAGGCAAAGTTCTGAAGTGGGATGACCTGGGCATGGGTATCTGTAAAGAGTAATGAGGTGAGAATTAACCAAATAGTGGTTGTTGGAATAGGAAGAGCAATCTGAGCAGTATCTGACATGCCATGGTTACTGGTTGAAATTAACAAGAAAATGAGAGCACTTGAAGATCAGAGAATTGAACTGAACAAGATGTGAGAGGAGCCAGTAGCTAAAATTCTTTCAGGGGCATAGAGCTAATTGCAAACATATTTCAAAACTGATTGAAGGAAAGACTTTCAAGAGTCCCTTTTGTTTAAATACATTATTTGGCTTGAGAATTATTGGCGGTTTACTGTGGAAATAAATATGCTAATGAAATGCTAAGACATGTCAATCCAAAGCAACATAAGAGAAGAATGTATCTGTTTGCTAAAGGAGAAAACCCTCCTTGCAAGGAAGCACAAGTGAAGCTGTTTCTCTGCTTCCTGAGATTGAGAAAGGAGTGAAGGGAAGTAATGCCCCCTCAGATCCACAGTTCTGCTCCTCTTGAGCAACAGTGAATCTTTACAACTACAGGTACTCAGGTGAGTGTGCTCCTCTAGTAGGATTAACAGTGGCTGTTTGGTGATAGAATGGCTCATCCCATTCCAGTTCCCTGCCATGGACAGGGCTGCCACCCAGCAGCTCAGGCTGCTCAGGGCCCCATCCAGCCTGGCCTTGAGTGCCTCCAGGGATGGGGCACCACAGCTTCTCTGGGCAGCTGTGCCAGTGCCTCACCGCTCTGAGTGAAAATTTTTCTCCTGATGTATAATCTGAATCTGCCCCCTTCTAGTTCAGAACCATTCCCTCTTGTGCGATCACTATCAGAGCATGTAGGAAAAAAAGAAAAATGGTTTCCCTCTGGTTTTTGAGCTCCCATTAACTACTGGAAGGCCACAATGAGATTGCCCCAAAGCTTTCTCTTCTCCAGGCTGAACGAATTCAGCTCCCTATGCCTTTCTTCACGGGGAGGAGCTCCAGCCCTCTGATATCCTTGTGGTCCTCCTCTGGACTTCCTCTAACAGCTCCGTGACTTTCTGGTGCTGGCATCCTTGGGTCTGTAGCAGCGGCCTCATGAAGATTTTGGCTTAGCGCCTATATGAACCAGGCTGCTCGTGAAGTACTGTGTCCTGTTCTGGACGCCACGATTCAATTCAAGATGTGGATAGATTGGACAAGGTCCAAAGGCAAGCTACAAAGATGATCTTAAAGGGGGCTGGAGAAACTACCTTACAAGGAAAAAATGGAAAGGGTTGGATCTTTCTGCCATGGAAAAGAGAAGGCTTGGAGAGATCTCATCCAGCATCTAAAGGGCAACTACAAAGATGTCAGAGGCTCACTTCTCCAGTAGTGACATGGAGAAAACAATGGGTACAAAGTTACACTGGGAGAGTTTTTGTCTAATTTGATGATCCTTTGAGGTATCTTTCAGTGTGAAAGTTGTATGAAATAATGGAGGAAAGGAATAGGAGACTGAGTCAAGGAAAATGGTGTCTTGTGTAGGAACTGGCTTAATGCATTCATTCATTTTTTCCATGTTGAGGATGATCCATCTGATTTCTGCAGTCCTTTGACTAGATCATTATGAGTTGCTTGCATTTCTCAATTTAAGATTCTTATTTTCAATATGCATTGCAAATAGGAAATATCAGGAGTTGTCTAGGAGGAATATCTTGCAATCAGTGGATAATCTGGACTATTAATCTCTTAATCACTTTGTGATGATTAAATTGTGCAGTTGGTCATCTAAACTTCTTGTATCTTGACAACTGTTATCTTTGTAGTGCAGTGTTTATATTCATTCCCATTTATATACCTGGAATTTTATGTAACAATAGCGTGTATAGACTATTTGCTTTAATAAAGTGAAACAACTTTTCAAGTAATGTTGCCTTCTTAATGATATGGAAAAATAAAAACAAAGCACTCTTGATTAAAACTTTTATTTTTTTCCCCTTGAACCTGGATTCTTTCAGTAAGACCAGCAGAAGCAGTTCAACAGTCTCAAGTATTTCACACCCATAGGTAGTCCATCGTTCTTCCTCACTCTCCCTTCGAAACAGAAGACAGAGAAAATGCAGTGAGAACAACTCCTGAGTTAAGGACACGGTGCTCATTTGCCAATTACCATGACAAGCAAAACACTCAGCATAAGAGATTAATTTATCGCCTGCTGATAACAGACTAGAGCTGTGAGAATGAAAAGCAGAGTGAAAACACCTTCCCTTGTCCATCCTTTTCTATCTCCTCCTGAATAGTACAGACAAATGAGGAATGGAGCTTGCCGTCTTAATCCATGATTTGTCTCCACCACTCCTTTGTGCTCACTCTGCACCTGCTGTACCCTGGACTTCTCCAGAAGCTGCGCATGGACAAATGTTCTGTGTCGACCTGCTCAAGCTGCTGCCATGGGCAGCAAGGAGACAGCCTGCTCCACCATGGTCCTCTCCTGGTCTGCAGAGAACTTCTACTCTGGCCTGAAGCACCTCCTGCCCTCCTTCTGTGCTGACTTTGCTGGCTGCAGGGCTGTTTCTCTCTTGTTTTTTCACTCCTTTCCCTGAGCTGCGGTTTGCAGCTATTTTGCCTTTCCTTCAGTCTGCTCTCCTAGAGTTGCACCCAGTGTCTCTCCATGGCTCAGCTCTCCACAGTGGGTGCCTTTTGGAGCAGCTGGAGTTGACTCTGATCTAATGTGGGGCAGCTGCTACGCTCTGCTCATGGAGGTTGCCCCTGCAGCCCCCTGCTACCAAAACTTTGTTTCATGAACTCAATATAAAAGATTTTGGACTTCTGGATTGCGCAAAACATTGTCTAAATTTGAAGTTATTTAATTAACATACTGAAATTATCCGTACTATCTTTATTTAACAACGTCTAAATTTATAGCATTGCTGCAGTAGAGAACAGCCTTTGTAAGGGCTTTGGTTTTTTTGTGTGTGGTTGTTTTTTGTTTGTCTTGTTTTGTTTCCTGTGCAAGAAGGCTTCTTTTTCCTTCAGGTAAAAGCTGGGATGTGTCAGTATCTATCACATATATTAACTAATGCTCTTCTGGTTGTTTTACATGCCCACCTTTTGCATGGCTAGAATTTGAAGAATCAGATGGAAACTTCAGACTAAAGCAAAGCCATTCATTCTCTCCTGAGATTGTAATCTGTTTTTTTGAACTTTGAGTAGCAAAGGATTTCTTTACTTGCCAGGAATGGGCATGTTGTTGTGTGTGAAAAAACATAGCATGTCCCAAATTCTTCTCCTGCCTCTTGCTGACCTTGCTTTCATGCTACGGGATTAGTCTGCAGCTTCCCTGCAGGAGATGAGCAATTCAGAAATGAGGTAATGTGTACTGCAGACGTTTCAGCCCAAATGGGTGGAGAGGTGAAGGATAATAATGATATTTCATTCAGGAAAACAACCGGTGTTTTGGGAGCATTGCTGTGTTTGAGTATGTTAATGCTTTCCAGGCTCTCTACTATCTCCTAGTGACCTTGCTTTGATGCAGGAGGACCAACGTTGTACTTATCACAGTAATTGATTGTTCGCTTGTAGCTGGAATGATTTATGTCACGTTTGTCTCTGTATGTTGTAGAAAGAGACTCAGGAAAGTGACTGGTAGTGGTGCTGTGTGTGATTGATAGACTCTATGGCTTCCTTTTGTCAGTGCTTGTTCTTGCAGGTGCTGGAACCTCATGTGCCCTTTGCATCAGTTAGGCATCTGCTGGTATTTCCCCTTTCCATGTCTCCCAGTTAGTGTTTTGCTTTTCTGGTTCTGAGCTTGGAGTAGAAATTGTAGATTGAAAATGTTTGCTTTCTTTATAGAGCAGTTAGCAACTACTGAATTCCATTCCAGTCTCACCCATCTCCATATATGCAAAGCCTGTGGTGCCTTCATAAAAGGCTACGGAGTTAAGCAAGCCGGAGAATGTGTACAGTAGTTAAAAGATTTTCTGCTTTTATTTTCAGGTTATCTGCAATGTTTTACAAGAGAATAAAATTATTGATCTTAGGCAGAATATGACAAACAGTTGTCAGAGCTCGAAGGAACTGTTGCTGAGCTTTTCAGTGTTCTTGCCATTAGCCAGTTAATCTGGCTGAGATGACAGACAGATTAGATAGATACCAAGATAGGAATAAAGGCAGTAAATGAAAGCTTTGCATGGAACACTGTGTCCTATTGAACATTGTGCAAACTTGAGCAAGATACAGTCCAATGTGAATACTTACAGCTGTTCAAAAATCAGAAATTTAGCTAAAATATGGGGTTTCTCTAATATGTCTATAAACCAGCCTTCTGATTTGGGACTTTCAGAATGTATCTTTAAAACAGTTTTCTTACAAAATTAGGATTGAGATAGTGATCTCTAAAAGGAGAATAAAGCATATAGGCAGAAAAAGATGGGATATGCATTTTTAAAGAGCGCTTTTGCCTTTGTTTCTGTTTATACGTCAGCTGAATTGTCATGCAGTAATGATTTCTATAGTTGTGGTCTTAAAAAGAGAAATGAAATATTGCAAGAATTATAATGAAACTTATTTGTCAGCTGAGTTTTATACTTAGATTTTAGAACAATGTATGTATAAAAAGCTATATAACTTAATTTACGTGTGGTGTTTTGTGACTGGAGAAGTGGAAGAAATAGCTGAAGCTGATGATAGAGAAGTCAGAGTGACGTACTTCTCTTTGAGAGGTACTTCTCAGATTTGACTGGCTCATTGGTACCCTTTGAATGCTTGACTTGTATGTTGTGGTAGTACTATCTACTGGCGTTTATTGCATCTGTCAGCAGTTTTGGCACTGTGCAGCTAGAAAGAAGATTACTTGGAGATGGATTGTTTCAGAGCTTCAGTATTTTGGCTGTCATTACACTTTTGATATGAAGTGGCTACCTGAATGTAGCAATGTTCAAGTTCTCACGTTCCTTGAATACATTAAATAGAAATATGTAAACATGGTTTAAATATTCAACGTTGTAGTCTTGTTTCTCTATTATAAAGTCAGCAATTTTCAAGCAAGCTTCAATTAACTTTTTAGAGAAAGAACTCTGCCAGGATTCAGATTCTACGAGTAAGTAGGGATTTTTTTTCTTGAGAGCTCTCTGCAAGAGCCTGGCTTCTCCAGTTAATCTCTAGCATTTCATCTTCCAAAAGATTGTCTCTCTTCTGGCTTTAAAAGTAGTGTTGTTCAGATAGTAGTTTAGAAGTTTTAATGTGACTACTAGGAATGTCTTCAATCCTTCTTTGACTGTTTAAACAGGCAAAAATTTCACCAGGAAAATATTACTACAAATGGTATTTTTAAAATTACAAAACTATTGCTACTGTATGATTAGTGTGATCACTTGTATAAGTTTCTTACCCAGTACTGGTAGGGTAAAAATTTCAGGGAGCATACTGAAGTCTTATTTGCTGTCTTGGAGGTAGGAGTCAGTCAGATACTTTTTGTAGAAAAAAAAGAAAAGAAAAATAGGAAAAAACCCTCATGATATCTTCTACAAATTGACAGCATGTAGGCTTCATGTTTTTATGAAGAGAGAATGATTGAGTGATTCTGTGGACACTCTGCTGTAATCAGGATCAAAGACTTTTGTGGGAGCAGAGGGTATTGATATATCTTGTGGATTCATTTTTAAAATAGCTTAATTCCTGTTTCCTTTCTGTTATTTTAAATGGCATTCTCTTTTCAGCAATGAACAAATTATTACTCAAAATTTATGTGGCAACCCAGTAGTTGAGATAGTTTGGTAGCTCATGATGAATTTGTAAACTAAGCATGTTCTGGTAAAGACTTGAGATGTAATTATTTTTTAGCCTGAAAAAAGAAGTCCTGCATGTATTCTCATTAACATTTAAAAAATGTCGTTGCAGCTGTGTTGGGGTGGAGGAGCATCATGCTGTTGACATTGATCTGTACCATTGTCCCAACTGCGCAGTTCTTCATGGACCTTCTCTGAGTGAGTATGCATTATTCAGATTTTATTTTACAGTTTTAATCTGTTTTTGCTCCAAGTACAGTTGAAAAAAAGTCCATTCAGAGGAACATTCAAGATGATTCTGATTATTTAGGAGTTACTGGTTCTGTGACTAACTTTGAACTGATAAAAAGCAACGATGATAAACAACAACAAAACCTACAAGGTGTCTTTTCTTGAGAGATTCTCCTTGATGTGAAGATGCAGATAGAATAAAATATAAGCCACAGCTATAGATTAGAGAAATCAAAGGGTGCAGAGCTACGAGAAAGCAATCTGTACTTGGCTGAGAGAGAGAGACAAAAATTAGGAATTCATCATCAAAAGAAAAAAAGAAAAATCAATTGCAGGTAGTGATGCTTTCTCCTGCTGCATGTATGATATGCTATTAACAAAAAAATAAAGTTCCAAAAGACTGCTTAAGATTTCTGTATTTTAATCATCAAAATTCTAATACCCAGGAAGGCAACCTTGAGAAAATGTTCAAGCTAGCTTTCTTTGCTTTCTTGATATTTAAGGCCAGTATTCCATAACAGTCCAGAGTAGTTTGAGAATTGGAGCTGAAATTGATGTCTGCTTTTCCTTTATGTCTTTGAGAATTACACAGCCATGTATTCCAGGTGTCTGGTTTGTGAATATGATTCCCCCAAACTCCTCGTGGAATTTTATGAGTTGCCAGAAGTGAATATGGAGTCAAGAGGGACCTCTCTGGTTCTCCTTTCAGTAGTTGCCTTTGCTGAAGAGATCTGAAGTAGAAAGATTGTAAGACTTGACTTAGGAAGAAAATATTTTTGTCTTTTGTAACTACTGCAGGGATGCTTTTTTATCTGACTCCTTAGGTTTCCCCCACAACTTCAGTTCTCAAATGAAGTAACGGGATAGTGAGTTTCACCTCTCCAGTTTCTGTGTTCAAACCTGAAAAATATCTATGTATGATTAGTGTGCCCACACACACTGTGGGCATTTGTGTTTCTTTAATACATGTTCTTTCTTTGCTTGAAGACCTTGTAACAATTTATGGCTAGCAAAAGATCTAGAATCTCTACAAAGCTGAATTTAGCATTTAGAAATGATCATTTTAAATCACTGCACTGTCATTGGTATCATGTGGAGTATGAGCAAAGTGATTTATTTCAATTATTGACTTAATTAAAATATGTTAAATATCTTGTACGTGGGTTATATTCAATGCCTTCAGTATTAGCTACCTTCATGTTAGGGGCTAAAAGGTAAGTTGAATGCTCTTTTACATGCTTGAAGTTTTATTATTACAATTGTCTTTTTCAATTTCAAATCCTTATGTGTATTCTGTACATAATACAAATACGAGCCATTTTTCTACCTTTCTGCCTGTTTTTTTTTTTTGGGGGGGGGGGGGGGGAGAGGTGTGTGTGTGTGCATATGCATATGGAATACTGGGGCTGGGAGGAACAATAAAAGGTGGGGTTCATATCAGACTTTAAAAATACTAAAAAAACATGGAAGTTTGGAACTTTATCCTTCTGGTTTGACAGAACTGGTATAGTTCATCATCCTCTTGATGCCTGTGAATAGCCTGTCTTGTAATGCAGAGACTTCCAGCTGTCATGCTAGCTCTGTTTCACCTGCTGCAATCTGACAGTGAAATACTGTTGGATAGCTTTTTCAAAAGATAAGAATCTGTAGAAAAAAATTATCCTTGCTACTTCATATTGCCTCAAGTGAGTAAATAGTCTAGATTTAGTAGAAGATTCAGACATATCACTTATCTACCCAAGCAGAAGTGATATGTTGAAATATGTCTTCATCTGCAGTTTCATTAATTGTACTCAGCTAGTCTGTCATAATCAAATCTTTGATAGTTTGTGGTTTGGACATCGGCGTGCTTTAGGGTTGGGAGAGGCTGATGTTTTATGACTTCAAATGTTGCAGTAATGCTACACTGCTTGAAACATGTGAAATTATGTATGTAAGTAAAAAGCACATCTTTTATTTACTACTTTGTGTTCTAGACTCCATTGGTCTAAAGAAGTTCTGAAGGAGACCATAATTCAACCATGTTCAATTTAAGAGGACAAGTGCATCTATGATTTTGACAAGCACATGTGTATACAACCTAATGTAATCAGATGGCATTGTGCAAAAAAAAAATTACTAAAAACGTACGAGAAACATACATTTTGTATTACCAAGTGGATTTTCATTCAGCATCGAACAAAATTAATTATGTTAGTTCCAGTAATGAAAGGAAAGCTACTGTGTGCTCCTTAAATTTTTCCACTCTTCTCATGCTAACATTTCTCTTGCCTTTTCCATTAGTGGGCATCACATAAAGGAACTCTCACAAGACTGGGGCCTGGTTGTACAGATGTGAGTGCTTCTCGGTGGTTCCCTTTTCAAGTCCATGTAGGATGTTTGAGACAAACAGACAAGTGTAGGCAGGCAAGGAATAGAGTTTGCCTAAGCTAGATGCAGTTATCAGCCCATTGTTTTGAATGTATAAGGAACATAATTTAAAAATAAATTCCTGCTTGCTTTTCATGAAAAATTTCTCAACGCCCCTGTAACTCTGTGGTTTGTGTTTGGTGTGTATTTATAGCATTGTCTCTGCAGGTTATGCCTCATTTTTTAGGAACACCAAGGGTTAATGCTTTCCTTCCACTAGTTTTGAGGGATTTGGAAGTGAAGGAAGGCAGTTCTTGATGTCTTTTAACATTTCTTTTTAATTTATTTTAATGTGAGCACAGGGATTCATTCAGTTAGATATTTTTTCTTGCAACTGTTATTGTAATGTCTTAAGGAATTATAAAGCTGCAACATAAGAGAAAGCCTTCATTATTGTTCTATGGTTTTTAGCATTCTCTTATTTATGGAAGCATGATATATGCTACAAGTACTAAGTAGAGGAAGTTTAATTTCTGTTTTTCAGATGTTGGAAGGTCAGACTTTAAAAAGTTTTATATTATATATATATATATATATATAATCTCTTAACCAGCTGTATCATCTTACAGACTTAATGAGCTGTTACACAGCAGTTGTACAGAATTTCTGAGAAGCTACTCTGTTGCAAATTAACATTAGCCACTAATTTCTTGTATTATTATTTATGAATGAGAAAATGGCTTTGAAAACTTAATAAACATGGCTTGGTTATTTATGAAGTTTCACTGTGTTTGGATAGTTGGCTCATTAGCAGTCTCTTCAGCAGGGATTGTGAGGGTAGCAAACAGCTATAAATGTCACTTCATTCTCTTAAATGTCTTCCAAGGGGTGCATTTTGTCACTTTTGTGGAAAGCAGCTTATCAGTAGGAATAACTGTTTGTCATGCAGTGGCTGTAAGGTGTTAGTTATTCCTATATAAGCGACTGATATTTCTGCAGAAGCAGCACTGAAATTTTGTGGTTTTTTTTCCCCCTTTTAAAATCCTTTGCTATTTGTTATCCTTCATGCTGTTGTTATTTTTGGTATGGTGCTAACTTCTTTTGAGTTTGGTTTATCATGACTTCGATATGCTTAAGGATGAGCTCTTCTTTAACTAAAGTTAACTAAAGTTAAATTTGTATTAATGTAGTTGCTTAGCTGGGGTATATTTGTGTTGCATGGTGGTTTGTGCATAGCCTATAAGAGACCATTTGTGCTGACAAATGACAATAGCTTTCTCCTCTTCTGCGTTTCTTCTGCTGATGGAAGTAAATTTCTGCACGGTATTAGTCGTTGCGTTCTAGATCTAGTCACAGTAAATATACTTGGGGTAGACTTCCAGTAGTAACCATCAAATGCTGTGGAACAGAGTTTGGCTTAATTTTGGTGGCTTATTTTGGGGAAAACTGAAACGCAACCACCTAATAATTATGTTTATTATGTTTCTTAGCGTAGTAAGTGGAAAGTCACTAGCAAGGTTGTGAGCTGAGGACTGTCACAGATCCCTTCTGCTGAGGCATCTGTTGGGAACTTAAGAGGGCTTTTGCTGACAGTTAGGTGCTATTAATGAACACTTTCTTTCAAAGTAGTGAGTTTCTGTTCTTTATAAATGAAGCTATAAAATGGGTGCTTGTTTGATTAAGACGAATTAATTGCATATTTGGAATGAAATAATTTGTTATTAAATAATGCAAATTTGAGGGCAGGTGGTAAGTTTACCAAATCATAAATCACCTTTTCCTCTGGTGCACTTAAAGCCAAAAAATGCAAATGGAGAGAGAGGCTCCGTACAGCCCTACTATGTTTTACAAGAGCTTTTTCTTGTTCGAGTATCTGTTTTGTTTTTTTTTTTCAAAGGGAGTCCACCAGCACAGCTTTTTATGAAAACGCTGTTATTCATTTTCATTGGCCCTGTAAATAGAAGGAGCTGTTAAAAAATGCAATTTAGTTACTTCTGGATTATCAGACTTCCAAAATTGTGATATAACGTTGATTTATTATTTGTTCTTTATGAATATTTTGCCATAGTGAATAACAGCTTGCAGCAACTCAGAAGTTCATTGTTTTGGGGCATAATGCTTGCATTATGTGTGTTGTACTTGCAGAGTGAAGACTGTACCTGGTAGGATAGCTTATACCCAAAAGTGTTATGGAAACATAAGCAGTGGATAAAAGAAAGGTGTTTTTGTTTCAAACAGATTGCAGTGGTGAACAACAGTGTTGTCAGATCGTATGTAAATATGTTCCTCTGGTCAGATAGCACAATGAGATAAGTCATATTAATTCTATGTTAATGCATGAGAGGAAGAAGCGTAAGGATCTTGAGGAGATAAGATTCTTCTCTTTATTTAAAAAAAGTGAGATTTAGGAAATTGAAATCGTGGTTTTCATTGGCTTGAGATTGGATAAGTGTCAGGGCTGTTACTGTATGCTTTCGTTGTTCTGCACTGAGTACAGAGTTTTGAATCATGGTGTATAACATGCACTGGTGTTCTCTGATGGAAGAGGCTCTAGAAGTGTAAGTGATTACTGTCAGGTGTTCTGAAGGTTTCATTTTTGGCAGATGGATAGTTTCACCTGTATAAACAATAAAGTTTGTTAATCTTTGTGATAGGGTTGAGGCATGCCTGGTTCACTGACAGAGGGACTGTTAATCTGAACCATCTGATTTAACTAATTCAAAGTTTAATCCTTTTGAAACTTGTAGTGAAAAAGAGAAGGAACTGGCACAGACATGACTACACTGAGTTGGATGATGGCTCCAAACCGGTGCAGGCTGGAACACGGACCTTTGTTAAACAGCTGCGGGCTCGCTCTTTCCCAAGGTACAGAAGCTCACTTTAACATTTTGGTGAAAAAGCAAAGACCTAAGACTTCCTCCTCCTTTAGAATTCTCCCCCTTCCACTGTTCTTATCAGTCCCTGATCCCTTTCCTCAGGGCTGCTCTCTAGCCACTTCATCTCCTAGTCTATATCTGTGCCCAGCATTACTCTGTTCCAGCTGCAGCACCTGGCATTTTTGTTTGTTGAACTTCAGCTGTTGCTAGTCACCCAGTGCTCCAATCTGTCAGAGTCCCTCTGCAAGGCAGAGTGGATGTGGCAGAGTGACTGGCTTTTCTTTTCTCTCACCTGAAATATCAGAATATTGTCTATCTCTGTAGTCCAGGTAAGGAGAGAATGGGAAATTACTCCTCAGTTGTTTCATTCCAAATAATGTAGAACACTTATATGTGCTAGTAGTATAACCATTCTCTCATGCTTTATAGGAAAGTAGAGAAACTTGTTTGTAGCAGAAATCATCCCAGTTTGTTTGTGGTTGTTTTTCATGCTTATAAATATGGTAGCTTATAACTCTTGACAGAACTTTCTGTTGTTGTTATTAAAATGTATTTTAATGTTTTCTTTTTCCTCATCTTTTTAAATTACTATGTTAGATTACATAGAAATACAGTGAATTACCAGGTTATGTTTAACACTTAATTTTTCATTAGGGAGTTATATTGGTTTATTTGTCTTACAGTCTTAATTTGATAGAAGTACGGGGTTCTATTTTTTGGAAGGTTCAAATGCAGCCATTTCAACCAGTCCTCCTTGAATTTGTGACTTTTTTTTTTTCACTAGTGTTTGGAGGATGTATTTCTGCTAATATTCCATAATTTCTTGTTTGTTAGTGCTGATGAAGTCATTTTGAAAATGCATGGAAGCCAACTGACGCAAAGATACTTGGAGAAACATGGGTTTGATGTACCCATTATGGTTCCTAAATTAGATGGCCTGGGGCTCAGACTTCCTCCACCAACTTTCTCTGTTTTAGATGTGGAACGCTATGTAGGTAAGGGTCACTGTGGAATAAGTGCAAATGATCCCCTCTGTAAAGTAAAACAAATATTTACATGATTCTAAGAGCTCCTGGAGTGCTAAATATGTATTATAAACTAAGCACTCCTAACCAGAACAGTACAATTAAGCTACCAATTTGAATTTTGTTTATGTGGATATCTGATGGGAGAACACCATTATTTTTCAACTTCCAAGTGTGTTGACTTGGGTGCAAGATGAATGTGGAGTGATCTTTTTGTTATGCTACAGGGTTGTCCATTTTGTGAGAATTGAATGAATCACTCTTAAGATTGATAGAGATGAGTCACTGGTCAGAATATTACAAAACATGATGTTTTGAGCTCAGTGAATTGGCTTTTTCAAACTAAATAAATCTTTCTGGAGACCTTCCTACCATGGCCTCCTTTGGTGAGAGCCAGAGCTCCCGGCAATTTGTTTCTTGCCTGATCTCTGGATAGTCTTTAATCATTTCAACTTCATGCAAGTGTGCAGTACATAGACTGAATCATTTTGAGCATGAAGTTTGCTGTAGTAAACAGTACTGTTGAGAAGTCTGTGTGTGGGTCTTTGTTCTTGTGAGAATTTGATATAATTCTGAGTACTAAAAGTAGAACGTCTGTCTATCAGAATTTTACCATGGAAACAGAATAGAGGAAATACATAGTGTAAGAAATACTGTTGCTGTTACGATGACTATAAAGAGTAATGTATTCTGCATCAAAGTGTAATTGTTGTTTTGATATTTCTGAAGCTTATCTTTTGGAAAACTGTCAGTTCAGATTCAGAGGAAAGTTTGATCATCTCATTACTATGCATGTATTTTGCCCTGCCGGGTTCTGTGGTTTAGGGAAAAAAAGAAAATGGAGATTTGCCTTTTTGTTACTGAAATTAAAAATAAGAAATCTTAATAAATACTATTCCAAGTAGGATTTGTCAGGATTATGCTAATTTTTAGTTTTAAACTAAATATATTTATAAATGTGCATCTAGATGCATTCCAGAATTAATTTTCAGATGTGATCCCTGTATAACTAAATGCACATAATACAATTACTATTATAATTTTGTCATTACTCCTTTATTTTGGCTAAGGGTTACTTCTTGCTTGTCTGGTTCTGCACATTTAACTTTAAATATGTGCTGTGTGTATTTGTGTTATCTTTACAAATGAAGCTAGCCTTAGTAATTTCATTGAATTATTAAGGCGTGCGTGCTTAAAAGCTATGCGTGTATGAAAGGGTGAGGGTGTGGGATGTTTTTGAGTATCTGCGTAGTCTTCAACATAAAAAAAACTGTTAGTCAATTATGTCAGAAGTTCAGTGCAGCTTGCTAAAAACTACAAGCTGTGAGCAGTAAAATCTGTTATTTGTGAAGAATTCTTTGTGGTCATTGTGTTAAATATTCAAGTGAGTTAAATATTCAAGATTCAAGTTCTCTGTACTGTGTTTACCAGTGAAAGCCACAGACCCAGTTGTTATTATTTTAACCAATTGCAGTGATTCTGTATTGTTCCTTTTATTTTTTTGTTGACCATGGGTAAAGAGGATTTATTTGTACACTGTTCTCAGTTATGTCCTTAGTTGACAATAACAATTAAAGCTTGACCTAGTTAAAAGTTGGTTTATACCAATCTTTGTTCCGCAAGAATGCTGATGGTCGCAGAGGTTTTGTGCAGAAATACATTGATAAAAGCTAGGAAAAGGTAAAGTTGCTCTTAAACACATTAAATAATTCTTTTTACCTGTGATAGGATTAAGCAAGTAATCCTATTTTTACAGGTGGTGACAAAGTGATAGATGTAATAGATGTAGCAAGACAAGCAGACAGTAAAATGAAGCTCCATAATTATATTAAATATTTCACAAATCCTGACCGACCAAAAGTGTTGAACGTGATCAGCCTGGAATTCTCGGACACAAAGTGAGTACTGACTGCAATTTCTTGAATGTAGGAAGTGGTTTTCACAAAGGTGAACAGTATGGATACGGCTGTAATGTCTTTAGCACTAAAGTTAAGAGGCTGCATATTTTATGTAGACAGTTACTGTGATGTAATATGGGTATAAAACAGTCTTACTAATTCATAAGTAATAATTTTGTAGAAAATGTGCGTTTAATGCTGCTGTTTGGAAAAAAAAAAAAAAAAAAAACACCAAAAAACAAAAACTAGAGGCACTTGCACTTGATCTTATTTATGTATTTATTTATTTATTTTTTTCTTAAAGGATGTCTGAGTTAGTGGAAGTACCAGATATTGCCAGAAAGCTTTCATGGGTTGAAAATTATTGGCCAGATGATTCTGTCTTCCCTAAGCCTTTTGTTCAGAAGTATTGCTTGATGGGTGTCCAGGACAGCTATACTGATTTTCATATCGATTTTGGAGGAACTTCAGTTTGGTACCACGTTCTCTGGGTATGAAGGCTTTTTGCTTAATGATTGTATGAAACAAAAAATTATTCAGTGTTCAGCTTTCTGTCATGGCATTATTGCCTCTTCAGAGTGAAATTCTGTACTTAGAAAGACAGGTGAGGATCTTGAAAGTGAATTCGTGATTGTTAGTGTCTTGTTTTCATGCTTCTATTTTATCACACTGTTGGTGACTCCGGTGCTATGTGGTTGGCTGACCATTTTAATTGATCGGTAGGTTTTACAGAACGGTTCTAGTATTTATTAAAAAATGAATTAAATGAGAATCAATGACACTGTTGAGTGTTTTTTACATTACAAGATACATACCCCTTCTTCCCCTTATCCTTATTGGTTACTGTCCTATTGACTAAACTTTTGTGCAACTGCAGTTGTGAAACAATGAGTTAGGAAACACCAGTGTCCCCTAGTAGAACTACAGAATTCTGCCATTTATATGGGGTGCGTTTAGTGCAAATGACTCAGAGGTTGTACTGTCTGCCCAGGAGGATGTGCATTTATTTATTTGATGTTTTTGTTGAATAGGGTGAAAAAATATTCTATTTGATCAAGCCCACTGATGAAAATTTGGCTCTGTATGAGTCTTGGAGCTCATCTGTCACCCAAAGTGAAGTATATTTTGGAGACAAAGTTGACAAATGTTACAAATGTGTTGTAAAGCAAGGACACACTTTATTTGTTCCAACAGGTAAGATATTACTCTTACTGCTAGGACTTAACATGTTTAATTACCAGGAACTAAGGATATCCTAAAATGACACATTGCGTTATCAATATTTATCTTGGAATTTTGAACGGGATAAAAAACAAACAAACAAAAAGAAAACACTACTGTGAGAATTGGAGTATGGCATAAGACTCAGTAAATGGTGCTGATTTTAAGCAACCCTGAATGGTGCTGAGGCAATAATGGCAAGAGTTAATTGTTAGTTTAGTCATTGTCTGGGAGGTGTGCATGTGATAGAATTGCAGTGCACATCTTCCTTGATCCTTCATCTGCTATGATGAGTGAAAAAGTGAAACTATAATGATAAAGGCAAAATGCAGTTGGAAAAACAAGGCAGTCTTCATTGTGCTGTGCTTTGCAAAGAACAGAAATAAAAAAAAAAAAAAAAAAAAAAAGCAATTTATAATATTAATTAAAAACAAACAAACACAACAAAACCAACACACACCAACCCATACGTTGCTTGTGCCACAGTACTCTATAGAATGGTACATGAAAGGCTGAAATTTCCTCCACAGGCAATAGAGCAGATGTGGTGCTTACTCAGCATAATTGCTAGTTTCAGATCTTTTCTCTCTGTATGTGGTGCCCCAAAACTAAAATTGGTTGGTTTTAGCTGAATGAGGGCATGGATTTAGTGCTAGTTAGCAGTATATAGTTATGATTTGGTCTGACCTTGCATCAAGCTGAGAAGCTTTCTCAGTTTATACATGTTGCCTATTCTCAGTCAAAACACAACGTAATCTGCAAATCTGTGACCAACTGCTCTTTTGAAAGATCTGTATGCGTGTTAAATAAGAACAAGTCTGTGTGCATATTTTTAGCTTATTTACATTAAAAACGCACAGTCAAAATCTTCAGTGCAGATTTTTAATTAGGAAGCTAATATGTTCTTTTGTGCACTTAATTGAAATTATCCAGTAGCAATTGGCTGGATTGATAGTGTAGTGTTGGTCATGCTTTGCCATATTGAATGGTAGTGTTTGTAGGGACAATATTTTAATTATGTGCCAAATTAGTGTTCTTAGAATATCTAGATTGTCTTAAATTAATCATAATTTCACTGGAACTGGGAGGGATGTATTTATTAATAATGTATAGAGTTACTTCTGGATTCTTACAGTATTGCTAAATGATGGGTTTTTTGTGTTGTGCTAATAGTTGAGTTACGTAAGCAACATGTAAACATGAATATAATTTTTATTTGTCTTCCTTTGTCTTTTGCTCAATATGGTTTTTCTGTAGTATTTCCATTATTGTTTGTTGGAAGGGGAACTTTGGGGAATCTTTTACTTGAGGGGACAGAACAGGACTAATTTCTCAACTTCCACCCAGTCAAAATGTCTTGAAGACCTTCTTATGTTCACAACGCCTTTACTAACCTGCAGTTCAACTAGATTTCTGAAACATATTGTAATCTGTACGTTAAAAACAGGACTATTTGTTCCTTTTCCATCTCTTTTTCTCTTTTTTTTTTTTTTCCTTTTCCCCCTACCTTTTTTCTTCTTCCTCTCCCCTTTTCTCCCCTCTTTTTCCTATCTATTTTAGTATGTACATGCAAGTATTTAAAAATAGTCTTTAAAGTAATCTGTGTGTATGTACTAAGTTTCTGAATCTTTTGTGTCAGGCTGGATTCACGCTGTGCTCACATCTCAGGATTGTATGGCTTTTGGAGGAAACTTTTTACACAACCTCAATATTGGCATGCAGCTCAGGTTAGTCTCGACTCTTACTGTACCTTTTCCTCAGTAAATAGGATATGCTTTTAATAGATATTTTTCTTTGTGCTTGTAACCAGGATCAAATGGGTACAGGCTCTCAAAGCAGACGATAATGGCATTTTCAGTTAGACTGTATCCACCACATACTCTTATTTCATTTCTGCAAAGTTCGTTTCAAAACTGAAGGGTATGCATAATTTAATTAAAAACAAAGTAAACCTCACCCCCCAACCCCATTACTTTGGAGGTTAGTATGAATAAATAAACCAAAACTGAGCAAGCCCAGGTGTGCAACACTGAGTTGAAATGAGCATCCTCAAGTCAGCATTGCTCAAAGGGCAGCTGTGTTTAGTTTTTGTCCAAGATGTGGAGCTGTCTTCTAAACATATTGTTTTTATTTATTACAGTGGAATCCTGATAAAATTCCATCTGTTAAAAGATCACACACTGGGTTTGTATCCTAGTTTTATGAAGTCCAACTTTATTCTTAGAAGTGCAGCAGTCAAACTTGATAAGGTCAGAGCCTGGATGAGACCAGAGTTGAATCTTGTCTGTGGTCTTGTTGGGGTTTAACTATGTTGTACTTGACTTTTTTTTATTTAACATGGCCGTGCTTATTTTATTTTATTTTGGACATTGTATCAATTTGAATAATTACATAGTTAAAAAAATAAGTTGGATGACATGAATGCTTTTAGTTAATGTTTCTATTTGTTCAGGTGTTACGAAATGGAGAAGAGGCTAAAAACCCCAGATCTTTTCAAATTTCCTTTCTTTGAAGCCATCTGTTGGTTTGTGGCCAAAAACTTACTGGAAACATTAAAAGGTAATCCTTGTCTTACTTTTTACGGTATACATATGTCTGCTTTAATGTTTCATTGACAGTGGAAGAAATTATGTTGCTGCTGTTTGAACAGATGAAATGTTTTGAGCTGAAAAGCCAGATAGTAATTTGTGGTGTTTGGTTGTTTTTTTTTTTGGGGGGGGGGAGAGGAGGAGGCAGTGGTATTTATTTTTTTTCTTCCAAGTCACATATTTTTAAACCATATTGTAGTAAATACTGCACTGTTTAGTTGTAGATTTAACAAGTCATAATACGGGCTTTAGTGCAACACAAGATCTTTCTGAAAACGTCTTTGGGATTTAAAGCTTTCTAGGGTAACTAGGGCTGTGCAGAATTTGTGGTGTACAAGATGATGTGTGTAACTAGCATTTTATAGCAACCTACTGGAACTTTTGAATTTTTTTATTAGTGTTTTTTTTTTCTCCAATGCTAATAGTGTATCTGACTAATGAAGATATTCTGATAATCTAGAATATCTGAGATTCTGGCACAGTGCAATTATACACCAGACAGATAGGATTAATTTCCCAGTACCTGAAAAGGCCTTGTTAAGGCAGATATGATTTCAACATTGTTGCTTTTTACAGTAAACCTCTCCCATATCATTTTAGATCTTCAAGTATCCTTTGGAAGCCTTTCTCTCCTTCTTTCAGTAGATGACTCTCTAAGCGATGCCACTGATTTCTATCCCTGGGCTGATACATGATGGCTTTACTGTTGAATGTAAAGGTTTTCTTGCATTTCTGTGATTTTTTTTTTGACCTTTTCAGTCAAGCTACCTGTTGTCTTTTGCTCCTTCTTGTCAAAGAAAAGGCATCCATAAGAGGTTTTGGAGGAGAGATGTACCAGTTCCTGTGAGCAGTGCCAAGTGACTTATATTGGTGTTTAACAGTAGACACTTCAAAAGGCACTGATTCTTGACAGTTTGCAGTCCTTTGCAAACTTCCTTATCTAGTCCATTAATTTTGTTACTATACCCATGTGTAATTAAGCCTGACCTCACCTTCTTCTTCTCAAACGTCTCACCTCTCTAACTGCTCTGTTTAATCTTATTAATAAATATCATGTTTCAAATTATGTATTTCAAATAAATGTGCCTTCAGAGGATACTGCAGAATTTAGCCTCTGCTCTGGAAGAGATCACTCACATAACCTTTTTATAAGGTGAAAACGGTATTGAAAATTATCTGCTATCCTTTCAGCCATGAAATTTAGAAAGCTTTTAGAAATTTTACCAAACAAAGATTTTTTTTAACTTGCAAAAAAATTGTTTTCTTCTTGAAAGCTTTCTTTGGTAGTAGGTCTCGCGTTTGTGTAATTAAAATTTACAGATGTGTCAGAAAATGTGGGAGTTGTATTTCTGCTGGAAAATCAGTGGGATGTATGTTCCTGAGTAACCTAGAGCTGAAGCTATGTGTTTCATCTCTTCCCCTCTTTTATCATTTTACTCCTTGCTTGAATGGGTAGACCAGGAACCTCTTGTGATACATGGCTCATATCTTAAGTGAGGAATATGAAGCTTATTTCCATGTTATTTTTAATCTGTGGCTTATTGTGAAAATTCAGGATTTAGTCTGTCATTGCTAAAGTGATGGTTAAGTTGGGCTTTGGCATCAACTTTCACATTTGCAAAATGTTTACAGGCAGAATCCTTTGCTTTTAAATAAGGAATGATACCAGTTCTGTTGTGAAATGTGATTACTAATACCAGTTTGTAATACATTGAGCACATGATTTTTAGCAGTGCTTTGTAAAGTTCAGGTCAGTAAGCAAAATTGGCACGCCATATCTTCCTGGTTCTTTTTATGAAAGGATGACAACAAGTCATGCAACTGGTTTTGTCTTTTCATGGGCAAGGAGTATATTCTGATGCTGTGAGCTATATGGCGTTTGCCTACATTTTTCTCTGCAGTTCTAGGGACTTAAGAAGAAGTGATTTGTCCATCAGTACAATGCTGATTAGTTTTGATTGGTCTTATATAACAGAGTGCATATTTTTAGCTGCAGTAAAAGAATAAAAAAAATTTTTTCAAAATCCAGTGCTAAAAGTGTAGTGCTGCATTGTATTCTCAAACTTTTATCAAGTCACAGCAAGTGGGCAGTTGGACTCACGCTGCAGCTCAGCTTAAAGGCCTTGCTATTCTTCTCACACCCTTTAAGAAGTAGGAACTCCATTGGAGAACTGTGGTTTGGAAGCAGAACTTTTTTTTTTAATTGAGTATTCACGCAAATACCAAATGTAGTATTTCATTTGCTTGCACAATTTTTTTCTTTTTTTTTTTTTTTTGGACTTGCATAATGGCAACTTTATTGGCTGAAGGATAGGTATCATTCTACTGTTTTTACTTACTATGTTTTTGTTGATGTCTGTGTCCTTCTTAGAACTGAGAGAAGATGGTTTTCAGCCTCCAAGCTATTTAGTGCAAGGAGTGAAGGCTTTACTTACTGCTTTAAAACTATGGATGAAAAAAGAGGTAAGTACCAGTAGTCTTATTTACTGTTTCGGTGAATTCTGACTTTATTTAGAAATAATTGAAGATCTGTGTCCTTGTCATACTTAAGATTATTTTTCTGTTAATGAGTAATGAAAGACTGTGGAGAGTATGTGCTGCTGACCTGGGGAAGAGTCATGAAAATTTTATGTTGTGTGACACTAATGATGTCTTAGCCCAGTGAGTAAGTTCTTGTATGATAGCTGGTAGGAATAGAATCTTGCTTCATCTCAGCATGGCATAAGAATTCTAGAGAGGTCATTGAGCCTTTTGTTTATACAGTCAATTCATCCTTATCTGAGGCAATGGAGGTACAGAATGCTGTGATATTTAGAGTTTTCCATTAATGTGAGTGCTTTGGAGAGTACATTTCAGGTATATCTATACTGCTGAAAAATCGGTTTCAGTTGAGGAGGATATTAACTTAATTAGAGTACTGTCTCTGATGAAGATTTGCTGGCCTGTAAAATCGTTAGTGTGTTGTCAACACTGGCTTTGCTGCTGCTCTCTAGGAGGGCTGATTTGCTTTGGCACAGCACTGGACTCATCTTCACCGAAGTGACATTATCTTTGTTTCTGCAATGTTTTAAAACTGCCTAGAGTTACAAAATGCTGAGAATAGAGATTGAGGGATGCTAAAGTATTTTTACTTTTCATGTCTTGATTTGAATTCAATTTGTGCAAGGTTTTTATTGATATATTTATCTTCTGGTTTCTCTGGTGCAGAGCGTCAGTCTGCAAGCTGGTTAATATGCACAATAAAGATGATGACTTATCCAGTCATCTGATCTCTTGGATTGTAGCTCTGGCTTCCTTCCAACTTACATAAGCAACAGGCCTCAGATTCTATTTTTGAGATGTTTGATCCATGTACCAGTAAGATTATTTGGGGTAACTGTTCTGTTGTGGGTTTTTTTTGTGTCTGTTTTTTTAAATAGCTTTTTATAAAATTAATTAGCTAATTTATTTATTTATTTTTTTTTCCAAAGGATGGGTGCTCAATTGTGTTTTAATGTTATCAGAATGCTTAATTGTGATGGTAATTAAAAATAATAAATATTGGTGAATTCATGTGCCTACCAAGACTATTTGAATATATATATATATTCTTGATCACCTATTTCTTTTTTCCCAGAGTTTGTAAGTGGCTCTGGGCAGCCTGATCTGGTGGTTGGGGTCCTGCCCATGGCAGGGGGGTTGAAACTAGATGATCTTTGGGGTCCTTTTCAACCCAGGCCATTCTGTGGTTCTACAGTTCTATGAAATGATTTCTTGAGTTCAATGTAGCACAGTTTTTTTCCACCATTTACTTTACCTGCTTAGATATCAGTTTGAGTTTATTGACATATTTAAATTGCTTGGCTGGATTTTTTTCCCATAATTATTCTGACGCAGCTTAGTAGAGAAAGCTTGGGTGTGGAGAGATACCTTTTATAGTAGCAAACAAATGAGCTTGCAGATGGAGCTTCCTCTCTCAAAGTACTTGCACTTTACCTGTGAAATACCCGTTTCTTCTGGTACAAACTGTGTTTGCTTTAGAGAGGCTTGTCAGTGTTTTTAAACCAGGTGAAACTTTCCAGTCAGTGTTTTGGAAAATTGTATCAGAGTCACTTCCTCTTGTAGCCATCATGGACAGGAAGGCTCTTTGGAACAGTCCTTATGTTGAAAGGACTGAGTGGTCCTAAAATTATCATTAAGTTACTGGAAAACTTATCTGATGCTGGAGATGCTGTGTTCCCAAATATGAAGCAGAGTATAAAGGTGATGAGAATAAAGGCACTTGAGAATGAACAGTGGTAAATAATAGCAGCAGATTTTATCTTGCCTGTATAATGATACTGAAATGAATATAGCGTGGCCGTACTTATGACTAGTTTTTAATGACCTGGAGGAAGCCGGATGCAGTGAAGTATGTTTACAGTATCAATTTGCTTCTAGTAATAATTGTTGAATAGCAATAATTTTTGAAGTGTGGATAGCTGAAAGTGTCTATGGGACATTTTTGCATTTAAATAGTTAACTGAGGGGATACTGGAGTTCATGTTAGTTACTCTGTTCTGTGTGTCAGCGTTTTGTCTGCTTCATTCTACCTAAGTGTGTCTTGGGGCAAATTTAAACTAGATACAAAATACAAAACTTGTTTTCTAGGTCTAAATGTAGAAACTTTGGACCTGCTCAGATTGATAATAAATGTATAGTAGATCTGGCTGTGCTCTGGTACTATTTCAGAGGATTAAAAGGAGCGAACTCTTATAGCTTTCTGAGTTGTTTTTATAGGGAATGGTTTTGAATTGCTTTCTCCAACCTACCACGTTTTAAACAAGCTGAGCAGGTCATTTAAAAATGAGATATGAGGCAGATGTCTAAAATCTGCTTGTTGGCTACTCGTTCCTCATTTGCTATTTAGGATATATTATTTCATAGATAAATTCTGTTTCTGAAAATCTTTAATTATTTTCCTGAGTGTGTCTCTATACTGACTGTGCTGAAAGGGAAGTAAAAAAAAGTTAATTATGGAGGAAGGAAATGAAGCAAATATCAGAATGGCTTTGTATTAACACTTCTTTGGAGTTTCTTGGACAATCTGTGGGATGTCTAAACTTGAGCCCTTGTATATCTTGAACATCGCACCACTGGGGGGTATCTGCTCCCTTCTAAATCTTGGACTTGAAACTTTGGTTTGTGTATTTCTGCCCTGGCAGTTTGCTGTAATAATTAAATTAATCAGGTCTCTTCCTTTAACTTCTTTTTCCTGTAGTTTTGTTTATTTTATACTACCTCTGCTTAACTAATTATCTTCATCCTTTGCATGCAGCTTGTAACAGAACATGCCTTTGAAATTCCAGACAACATTAGGCCTGGACATCTCATAAAAGAGCTCTCAAAAGTGATTCGTTCCGTAGAGGTAAGAATGGAGGCAACCCTAAACTCCATAGAAAAATCTTTTAATCAGGGCCTTTGCTGATTATATTCACCTTTGTATTTAGCTTCATGTTTGTTTTCTAATAGAAGATTAAGAGAAAACTGTTGGAAATACCATGAAGTTTGTATTTCAGATAAAGTATGGTGAGGATGTTTTATGTAATTTTTAAATAAAAAAACTCACACAATTTTAATGGTGAAGTTATTTGTAAATTTGTATTTCTAAACTGAACCCACACATTTTATTATTATAAATTTATATATTGCTTACAGCAATAATTACGGATGTTATGAGTTCCTTTGAAATTCTGTCTGTTCTGTTCTTCCAGCCCCTTGTCTGTTAGTTGTGGGCCAGCCATCATCTCATTTTCTTATGCTTTGTCCCTGTTTGTTGTACAGTCAGTGTTTTAGGGTTTTTTTGCTCCTTCTGCCCTCCACCGTAGCAGAGTTTTGCTCCTTTATTCCTTAATATCAGTTCTCAAAACTACATTTGCGTGTGGAAGGAGTTCTGAAAACTGAAGACAAAACTAATCTGTTGGCAATAGTACAGATATGCCATATACCCTACCTTGCCTTCACAAACAAATGTTGGTGCTGAGTTCTGTTATGGGAAAGTTTAAAAGCCCCACATGGGGATGAAGAAGTATATAACGAAACCTTGTACAGCAAATAATAGCAAACATACTTCTCTAAAAGTTCTTAAAATTTTATTGATATGACTTGCATTTTGTTAGAGGAATGGGTAGCAGCACTTTATTTTATTTTATTTTAAATTAAAGGAGGAAAACAACAAACCAGTGAAAACTCAGGGAATTCTTGGTGTGTGTTCAGCTTCACGGTCTTCACATGAAACAGCTTCTCCTCACCACTCGAGACGAAGGGTGAGGAAACTGCGAGACCATGCTACCAAAACTCCTTCTAATCTGGATATCTTAGAACTCCACACAAGAGAGGTACTGAAAAGGCTGGAGATGTCACCGTGGGAGGAGGCAAGTATTGTGTTACATAAAAGAAAAAAAAAAGCCAGAATAGAGTAACTTCTAACGTGTTTTCAAAGGGAAAAGGTTTTAATGTGCATAAAGAAAGCAGCCTACTAATGTTTGCTGTATGAGCTATGTGTAGATAGTTCTCCACATAGAACTTTCTCTCTTCCTCGGTACTTTTTTGTGGACCTTCCTTCAACATTTTTTTCCAAAAATGCCCTGAATCCATCACCTACTGCATGTATAGTTTTTGAATTAAGGCTGCTGTGGCTATTAGGTGCTACTTTGAATCTGCTCCACGTAGAAAGTGGAAAGCTTTCAAAGATTTGGTTTCAAAGCTTTGGTTCTGTGAAGCTCTGGGCCAGACTTGCTTCTCTGTGAGCTTTTAGGTAGCTGCTTACTACAGTTCAGTTACTGTAATTTGATGAGCTTCATTTTTCTTTTATGTTTCTGTTTTCTCTATGACTGTGTCTTCCTTCCAGTAAGCCTAAGTTTGCCTTGGTCTCTAGTGTGGTTTTGTTAACTGATCAATTGTATTACAACAACATCACAGACTGTATGAGAAAGATACAGTCTCTTGATATATTATCTTTTCAGATTTGATGGCCTCGTTTCAAAAAATAGAAGCAGAAATGGGAGAAAGAGCATGAATGTGGAAATAAGTAACCTTCTGAAAGGAAATAAGTAGTTTTCTGAGAATGAGAAATGCAGATAACTGTGTCAGGGCCTATTGACCTTTATAAGACAAAAACAAGAGGCATATATTTTAGCTCCTGAAGAAAAGAAGCTGAGCTTCAGTTTTAGCACAAATAATAGACCTATGCATTTATGTATTTAAAATGTTCAGGAGTATCAGTCATTGTCATTTCATGTAGAAAAACCCTGTTCTCTATCGTTTAAAAAAAACCCAACAAAACAAAACTATTGTCTTCATTCCTCGTTTAGCACATAAAACTGTTATTTGATTCTTTAAGAGTTTGTGTCAAACGTGAATTTCTTTCAGCCTAGAAAACTTTTCTTTAGACAGGCTGCTTTCCGTTATGAACGTTTTACTGTACTCTGAGTAAATTCTGGAATACTAATTCTAGAGAACAGACAGCTAATCCAGGAGTTGCTTTATCAATTCCCAGCCCAGCTTCTCCAAAAGAAATCCAAAAGGAGTATTGTAGAGACTTTGCAGATATTACAGATGCTTCAGGAAACTGTAGATGATTTGAGGAAAAGGAAGAAACAGCAAACTGCATCTTCTGTCTAAACATGTATTGTCTGAGCTTTCTTCAGTTGGTTATCAGAAAAGTAGAAGCATCCTGGTGTTGAGTTGAAGCTTTTATAGTGTGCAGAAAAAGCGATCTAATTTATAGAAACTAATACTGATCAATAGTGTTTTTACTTCTTTAGGACATAGCAAGCTCAAAACTGAATGGGAGATTTAACAAGCCCTTTCAACCGTCTTCTACAGTACCTGACTGGCGAACAAAGGACAATGATCTTCGCCTTGTGCTGTCAAATGGAAGAATCATTAGGTACAACTAGTTGATTGGGAATCACTTATTCCTAGTCACTATGAACCAGAACATGCTATTTTTATAGTAATAGTGTTTATTTTTTGTTTCTGTAGCTCTGCGTTTCCTTTTACCAGTAAGATTCATGTGAAAAATACAGAAGAAATATGTTGACTGTTGTGTTTGCTGTCCCCTAGTGGAGTCACAGTTACGTAGTGAAGAGTAGGAGATGTTTTGCAAGCTCCTTTCCTATGGCATTTCATTCAGTGGCTCAGTTGGGTCACTATATTAGGGTAATTTTAGTTAAAGATATTTTGATGTAAAGCTTTGCACTGTTTGTTAGTTACAATTGCCCAGGGTGCAAAATGGGAGTATGTGCAGTTCAGAACCAAGAGGTGAATATGAGAGAATGTTCCTGTTATTGTTTCAGTGATGTCCTTTTAAATAATTGAGGAAGACAATTGCTTTGCATTGTAAGAATAATATGTTATTTTTCTTGTGAGACAGAGATGATAGACGTCCGTTTACAGATCGCAGTCTTTACACGGCGGATAGTGAAGACGAAGATGACAGGACAAGGTCGAAAAAGGTGACTGTTAAGAGACAAGATCAGACCTCAGGATTTGAAGGAGAAGGGAATGCAGATGCCCAAAAACCACTGAACAGTAAGCTTGTCTCTAAGTCCTACCGATTCAACATTTCGATGGTCTTAAGGAGGGTCTAATATTGTGAAAACTAACTGCAGTTTTACTGAAGTATAGAGAGGATAGACTAACAAATCGAAGAAATTAGTATTAAAAATTGCAATGATGGGTTTGTCAAGTGTTACTGGATATTTTTATTCTACTGAAGAAGCTAACAACAGTGTAGAGTTGAAAGCAAAGCTAATCGTTTTACATTGGTGCCATTTTGGATACTGTGTATGGCATCTTTCAGAGTGGAGGTTAAATTGGTGTTTTAGGTATTATTTGAAAGGTATTTGTTAACGTTGGTCAGTTCCATAATGTAGGAATGCTGGTTTATTTATTTATTTATTTAATCAAAATTTATCATATAATTCACTTGAGAGAATAAAAATGCATCTGGTATCAACCCTATCTTATCTTTCTTCTTTTCTGTTCCATTTGGTGGCTACTTATTTGGTGTTACAATTTTGTACACTTTGCCTAATGAATTAGTTTATTCCATACAGGCAAAGAATAGAACTTAGCATTAATGAAATCTTAATGCTTTCAACATTTTCAGTTATATGCAAGGTTGAGGAGGAACTCAATATTGTCATTAAAACACTGTAACTCCTCTTTTCAGTACTTTGTATCTAAACCATCTATCAATAGGAGTTATCTTTGTTGACCTTTCTGTAACCTCAAGTCTTTCTGCTAGGTGTTCAGCAGTGCTGATCACAAAGTCTGTTAGTGAATTACCAATAGAAAATGCCTGTTTTCTGTACTTTTTTTTTCAGTAGCTCTGCCTGAGTATGGTGAAAATTCAGCTCTGTTTAATTCTCTGTTTAGTTATGAAATTCACATACTTTCACTGTTGGGTTTACCAGAGGCTGAGAGGATATATATTAGCAAACTAAGGTCAATGTTTGTAAGATGAATAATTAAAGAAAAAAAACCAACCTCTATAGACCTACAGTTCCCTTGGTTTCCTGCACATCTGTAACAACATTTGAGTCCATTGTCAGCCTGGTAAAATATTTATTTTTGCTAACAAAGTGGTTTGTAGTCTCTGTTGACTTGTGTTTCCAAGGGCCACAGAGGACAGTATTTAAAATCTGCACAAGAATGAGATCCTCCTATGTACTTATGAACAAAAAAGGCAAATGGCTTATTGGGTAAAGGTTAGGCATAATGTTGTGTTTATCCACTTAAAAGCTAAGTTTTACACTTGAATTGAAGATCAAATCATACACAGAAATGATACATTTTCTTCAAAATTGTTGTTCTTGCTTGATACCTCAATAATTTGGCAGTGGGCATCTAAATCTAAGAAACACATTTAGAACTGGAAGTGAATGTTGAGATTCTTCCAGAGGTTGAGCACTCAGGGCTTTCCCTAGTTTGTAATTCAATGGTAAGAGTCTGCAGACCTCCCTATTAAGAATCACCTTCCTCTGGTTATGTTATTTTGTCTAATCTGAAGGTTTACAGAGAGGGAGAAACTTTTCTTCTGCTGTGAATTCCATAAAGGAACTACCTGTTTCTATAAACGGGCTGCTGCCTTCCATTGTTCTTACTGGGCTTTTGGCCAAGAGGTAATGTCTGTAGAGAGATGCCTTTACATAGGTCAAGTTATACAACGTTGCGTATCATGCCAAGATTTGGGTTCTAAATGGTGACCAAGGCTTAAGAGAGATCTGGTGCAGTGAGCAAGGTACTGCTGGTGGATGGGAGGAAGATGAGTTAAGATGTTTACAGTAGGTTAGCTTAATCTTTTAGCTTTCATTCATGTGATTTTTGGAGTATTCCTCCCAGTCTCTGGAAACATACAATCTTGTACTTACCCTTTACATGAAGATAGACTGATTCTTCTAAAATTTAGTAATTACCACGATACTGAACCAAAAAAACCCCAGCAAACCACCCAAGCAAACAACAACAACAAAAAAAACTATTGAAAATCACCTAAGCAATGGTAAGCAATACCAACATGTATATTTACAGCAATTTTTCTTTTTTAAAGCTCAATTGCAAATCACATACATGACAAGATGAGGGTTCCTGACAATATATACTGTGTGCCTCTGAATGTCTGTAAATGTGTGTGAAACCTGACAAAACTAGGGGAATCATTTGTGGGGCAGTATAGGAAACAGAAATAGGCAACTGGACACTTGTGAGTTCATTGCTTTGCTCATGGCTTGCAAAATAAACAAGAGTTAGAAATGGGCAGCGGTTAGGCTGCCTGTAGGTATATTTGCACAGCCAAACAGCGCAGACCAGAACTGAGACTCATACAATGTTATGTCACATATGATAGTACCCAGCCCCAGATGAACCAGAAAATACGAGGTTCTACGTTAGCATTGCTTGTCTTACATCTTACATCTTCTTCATTATTTTGGTATTTAGCTGATTATGTGCACCTCCCATTTTTTCCGTCTTGTCAAACCATTCACCTTCTTGTATATTTCGCTGAAGGTTTACATTTCTTCTTAAAAGTTTTGTTGATTTAATATTAGGAATTTCGAGTTTCCTTGGATTGAAATGAGAGTAATTCTTGAGGATCCTTTATCAGCGTTATGTTTTCTATTTGTGTCTCACTATTCACACACGAATTTTTGCCGCTTCCGGCTTTGGAGAAGTGCTTTTCTTGAAAAAGACAGGATAGAGTATTCTAAAGGAGAATTCAGTTGAGCGGTATGATAGTGTTATTATATGTATTGTCTGTCCTATTACTTGTCCCAGGAATCTTTTTCTTTCCTTTTTTTTTTCTTAAGCCAAAGGCTTAAATTATCGTCAGAAATCTTCCTCTCTTCCCTCTTTTTTGATCTACAGTCATTCAGAATATGTACTTTATTGTCACATGTTGAATATTTTGGCCTAAATTCATTTACACTTTATTGCTCATTTACTATATTGGGATATTCCTCACAGTTCTTTGTAGTGCTGTTTTAGGTTTAGTTATATTTTGGTCCCAGGCTTTCATTTTATTCCCTTTCTGATAATGAGTCTTATTCTTAGCTTTCTTCTAACTCTCAAAAAATTTCTTATTATGCAGAGTTCAGAACTTATTACTATTCCTTGAATGTATTTGATGCCTATTTATCAGTCTTGCCACAGTCCACAGTAGAGACAAAATCCTACTGGAAATATGTTACCAACTATCTCTCTAATGCTTCTATAATTAATTTAGCTACAAAGATTGCATTCTTTTTATGTTTCATATAAAACTGTCAAAAGAAAGACAACATTCTATCTCTACTTGTCTTTGTTTCAGAGCTGATTTCTGAACTGTGTTAGTACTTAATATATGGTACTTGTTTCAGTTTCTTATCAGAGACTTTGTAAAAAGCACTTCAGAATTTTTATGTTGCTTTCTTTTCACACTACTTTCTTGACATACATTCGAAAGTTCTTCATTCTGTTCATACCTTCATTCTGATACATGTCTTTTCTCGAAAACATACTTGCCAGCTAATCTGTGTTCTGTAGTCTTCCATTACTTTGTACTTAACCAAAATTTCAGCCAGCAATCTGGACATAGATATACAGCCTTAAATGATTCTGAACTCTTAAAGTTTGATATTTGGAACACAGACTGTCCTAAGAGGTGAATGCTTCTGAGAGCATCTTAGCTACTTGGTACTTGAGTTCCTTCAGTGATTGAGTAAATCAGGTGGACTAGATGGCTGATTTAATTGATTGTTTTGTCACGTGCCAGTGTTTTTGATGTCTGTTTTGGCAGGTCATTCTCTGATTGTACTTTATCTTACTACTAGCAAAAATTCTTCTCTTCACCCCTTCCTTTACAGGTCTTGATGGGATGAAAACCAATAAAAGAACATTATGAATCATCACAATTATATTTTAATCTTCTGTAACAGATCGTCATTGTAACCTCTGTTTGGCAGCTCTTCAGTAGCACAAAGCATTCAGAATATCTGAGTTGTGATGTAAAATTGCAAGTAACACAATGTTTTGTTTTGTGTTTTTTTTTTTCTTTGCTTTTGTCATTGAGTATTTTCTGACTTCTGTGAATAATGTTTCTCTGTGACCACTCTTATTTTACACCAAGGAAATCTCAGACTTAGAGTCTGAGAGTGAATTAAATCTACTGCAAGCCTGCTCCACTCTTTCTGGGACCCACTTTAGCATATATATAAAAGTGAGAATTGTCTGAACTGTCACTGTTGCCACCTGTGCAGTTTGTGTTCTTTGGGCAGTAAAAGGTGTGTGTGATTTCTTTTCCTCTGCCCTCATCCAGTGAGCCACTTTACAAGTCTGCTGGTCAACAGATTCAGAACTTTGAGGAAACTTGACTTGTGAACCAGATCAGTGAATAGTTATGTTTTGTTATTGTTGAAAACAGATCTTTAGAAACACAGAATGTTAATTTTTTTACATTCCTCATAATTGTTAAATATTCCGTTCAATAAATATTTACTTGTTAATTTTTCTCTTCACAGTGTTCTTTGAAAGCGTGAAATCAGAACTCAGGAAAGGATCCTCAGTGTACTCTGATATTTCTGATTCAGAAGAATCTGAGCCTGATTGCACTACACAGGTAGAGCTAGAAAAAGTTAACAAAACAATTCAGGATAATTTTGTTCATTTCAAATTTATCTGGGAAATAAAACACTTAATGCTTGTTCAAGGCAGTATTTCAAACTCTACGCTTTTGCCTCATTCTTAATTTTTGTACTGAGGAATGTGGCAAGATGTGCCATCTTGAGGCAAATGCTATGATCTCATTTGCCATTAAGATGGGATTGGCAAAGGATGACTCTGCTCTGGATCGTGCAAAGGCTGGGAAAGGATAAATAACAGTTACTTTGTCCATTTCTTTTATAATGAAGCTAAATTTAATCATTTGATTTATGAGTGTCTGCCATGCTGTTTCATTTTAAAGCATGGTTAAATGAAAACAATCCTATAAATATCCAATTTATTTTTAACAACCTTAAGTAGCTAACCCCTAATGAGGCATTTCAGACTACTCAAAATAAATGGAGATCCTCCTTTTGAATGCCTAGACTTTAATGGTATCTTTACAATTAAATTAAATACTTTATACAAGCATGTAACTACCCTTGGATCACTTTGTCATGGAATTAAGTGTTTTGTATTAATGCCACTGATTCCTCAGGACTATGTTCTTCAGCTTCCTAATTTCTAGTAGTATTTAATGCTTGTATTTTTTGTTGTAATGATGTATCCAAAGTGAATTATCTCAGTACTTCCTGTAAATCTTTCAAATGTTTTTGTATGGCAGAGAAGATCTTAACAAGACAATAGCTTTCTTACTAATGTTGAATTGTAGTTATAACATCATTACCCATTGGTGTCACTTCAGAAGTGTTGAAGATTAGAGAGCTGCTTTTGAGAAAGAAGCTGTTGTTTAAACACATCCCTTGGTGATCTGCTGCATTGACTTGCAGTTATTGTGTTTGGTAGTGGCAGTCTTGAAGGACTGTGATCCTCCATTTTCTGATCTTCCACTCTGAAGCCTATTATTGAGTTATCACTTATAGTCTTTGGCTTGAATTAAAATGTGTTGTTGTCTATACTTGTTGAAAATAATTAGTCTGAATTACTGAGCTGAATGTGTCTGTGGTAGCCCTTTTTTCACTTAAAGGCATGTTAAGATGCATATTGTTACTTCATCTTTGAGAAGGTTTTGCTCATACAAGCTCGTCAGGAGTTGACAAGCACTTTCATTTAAGAAATAAGGCTTTTCCACTATAAGTGAGGCAACACCTGCCGTGTCCCTGCTCTTGCTGTGTTCTGGGTTTACCTGAGAGCTATCACTTGTAGATATGCTGCTGATGGAAGTTCTCTTCCATTTGTGAGAGTGGGAGTGAGAAACGTTAGTCGTGGCAGCACGTGTCTCATCATAAATAGTAGGAGTAATTCTGGGCTGCTCCTTGGAACTCTTGTTCCGTATTTTTTTGAATCTATTTTGAATACTGAAGAAAAAAATAGTCATCATTCTTTAAAAATGAATGCAGTGATTTGTGCATGCTTTAATGTGTGTAGAGTTCTCTGTAAAAAAACAAACAAACAAACAAACAAAACAAAACAAAAACAAAACAAAACAAAAAAAACTGGATTAGAAGATGCTTGCTGCAATACTTGGGTAGATAATATCTCAGTTGTTCATTCAAGTTAACTGCATTCTGGATACCATATGTATATATATATATATATGTGCATACGTGTATCACGTACACACATGTATATCAAAATGTTATACTTAGCTTTAGATGGAGTTGGTTTTTTTTCTTTTAATAAAGTAGCATCTCTATTTTAGATGGCATGATGACAATTCTGTATACTGTTTGTTTTTGTTTCAGCAGAAGGATTCCTCCACAGAGGAGTCGGAAAGCTCAGGTGATGAAGAGAAACAGGAAGTAACATCAAATTTCAAGGAGGAATCTAAGGTCATGAGAGACCTTTGTCAAACTACCCAGAAGCCATCCAGAAATGAAACTCCCAGTAAAAAGTAAGCACATTGTTGGCATTTGTTTATAAATTAGTGTTAGGCTTTTTCACACTAATATTTATGTTTCTGCTTTACACGAACAAACAAACAATTCATTCAGAGAGATTTACTGTTCTGTTTTGAACTGTTTCATATCTACGTATTTTTCTAGGGAATGTCCTACCTCGACAAGTACAGAAGAAGAAGCTATTCAGGGCATGCTTTCTATGGCAGGATTGCACTATACCACATGTTTACCAGATCATACTCAAAGCACAGACTGCACAGATAAAAGAACCTCTCTTCAGGAACAAAGAAGCTATCCTAGAAGTAGGCATAAAGACAGACAGCCTTCTCAGAGCCACAAAACAATAGAATGTGGTAAGTATCTGAATTAATGACACCGCTGCTCTCTGCTTTGTTGGAGGAGCTGCTTAGAATAAGTACTTAAAGACTTAAGATCTGTACTCAAGCTTTTAAGCAAATTGGAACAACTTTTTAAAAGATGGAATTTTTTTTAGTTTTCTTCTGCTGTAAAAACTAAAAGTTGCTTTGTAAAGCAAGGACAGACTTAGCTTGAGAAGTCATCAAAGCACATCTCCTAAGTGTTGTCACATACAAGTTTTGTGACATTCTAATAAGAATGACAAAGTTATGGTTAGATTGAGAGTGTATACTCCTTCAAAAAAGAGTGACAGGACCTACATAGTTACAGCTTTTATGGCATATGTGTTACACAGACATCCATAGGAATTTGACTTCTTTCATGTCACGTTGGAAAGCACATTCAGGTTTACTCCTGAAATTCTGCTGTGAAAGCAGTTCATTAAAGGAGATTTTAATCTTGAAGAGGAGAATTCAGAGATTTGGTGGTTTTTGGTTTTTTTCCTTTGTGTTTTTGTCAGAGGCATTTTAACATCTGTGGAAAACAGGCATTTGTTAAATGCATTTTGGGAATGACAGACAACCAAGCACTTAACACTAATTTCCTCAGAGGAATCAAAATGAGTTTTTGAAACAGAGAGGAAAAGTCATTATGTGTGTAAAAACTATTTGCATGAGAATGAAATTAAAGAGGCTTTTAATATTTGAAAAAAAAAAACAAAAAAAAAAACAACAAAAAAACAAAAAACAACCTCAATAGCAAATGGGTACTAATTCAAAGAACTACCAGTACCTTGAGTTTGTTTGAGTACAAAACAGAAAAGCCTGGTATCGTGGGCTATGTTTCTATAACTTTAGCTGTAGGTCCTTAAAAACCTACCAGCCAACAATCTAAATAAATAAAACCAAAATAAACAAACAAACCAAAAAAACCAAATAACGGAAAGAAAAACACATGCAAAAATCCCCCAGCCCAGCAAACCACACAGGCACACATCACACTACAATCACTGTGCCTTTATTAAAAATGTGAACCCCTAGTTACTTAACATGATGGATTGACTCAGGCCTGAAGTTAAGCATCCACACTTGTTCCCTTCACACACGCTTGTTCCCTTCCCCTGCTCTGCCTGCCCTGGGGGATGGAGGAGAGAACGAGAAGAGAGAGCATAAGGGGGGGGGACTCATAGGGTGACATGAGGATAGTTTAATAAGTGAAAGAAAGATGAAAAGGGACAAGTGGTACAAAGACTTCACTACCTCCCCTACACAGACTGTTGCCCATCCAGTCTCTGAGCCACAGGTGCATTTGAATACAGCCTTCCTCCCTGCTCCTCTCCTCTGCCCCGGCTTTCATGGCCAAGCAGGATGTGATGTGATAGGGAATATCCCTTTGACCAGTTCAAGTCAGCTCTTCAGGTTCTATCTCCCCAGTAGTCTTCTCACTGTGTGAAGGCAAAGTGGTAAAAATAGAGAACTGTGACTGTGTCCAAGCACTGCCCAGTATAGCCAAAACTTTGGTGTGCTACCAACATCATTTCAGCCACTAACCTAAAATTTAGTTCCACATAGATTTTTATGGGAAAAAAGTTCCAGCTGACCCAATATATTATCAGACTTTGCACTGAAAAGAAGTTAACTGTATTGTAAATGTTTTTGATGTGGGAACTCCTACTGTAGGCCTGGCAGCTTAGATCTTGTTCCGTATATTCTACCCAAGCAGTAAATCAGTGCTTAGAAAGAAAACAAAAGACAGCGTTGGTCTTTGTGTGAGCTAAGTATAGGCAAAGTCATGGTAGAAAACTGAAAACTGGTGTAACAAAGTAAGATATCCTCAGCATCAGTATTTTCATACGTGTGCAGTAGTGTTTATCTGATCTTCTTATGGAGGTATATGAGTCTAATTAATCCTTTTCATACTGCAAGATTGCTTTCCTGATTTAGTATGTGGAACCAAACCAATCTGACAACTTCCATTTAACATCTAGGGAAAATTTTCCATTGTGTTTTTCTTTCTTTTCTGAACTCATTTTTGATGCTGCTCAAATGTATAATAAATTTTATATTCCTAATTACTGATTTCAAAGTTTAAGCTTGTTGAACTTCTCTTTAGGTAGGTCTGTGAAGGAAGAGGAAAGACACTTGGGGGCTTCAGCGTGGACTAGACACCTAAATGAAGCTTCAAGAATTACCCCTCAGGTAAAAGAATCTTCTAAAACTTTTGAACACATTTTTATTTAAAAACAAACAAACAAACACATGAAGTTGTAAACACCCAAATGGGTAGGTGCTTACATACTGAAAATCTGATTGCAGTTCGGGTGCTGGTAACCTAGGACTGTATTTCTGTCATGCTTTTTTTTCCCTATTGTTTTGTTTGTTTGATCTCCTTTCTAACTCCCTGCTGTCATAATGACTACTATTAAGATGCTTAGTACAGTATCTTGAAAAAGAAAATATATTTTACAAAAAAGCATGAATTGAGTCTGTCTGGGGAAGCATGGTATTGTTTGTGTGCTGCTTGCAATTAGAGCTTCAGAACAAATCTATTATTAAAAAAAAAATCCCCAAAATTTATACAGTGAAACTGATAAAAACCTTTCAGTAACCAATGGTAGGAATAGCATTCCAAGTCTAGGTGGAATCCAGGAAGGAATATGCGAATGAAAAACTGATTCTCTTACTCTCTAAAGTTTTTCATGACTTTTTGATAGGTTTGTCTCTTTCTGTGCTGAATATTTCTAATATTTTTCTAATATATAGAAATATAAAATATTTCCAACACTTTCAGCATATGCTAAAAATATTAGGAACAATTCAAATTACAAGATATGTGCTGTTTAATAACTTTAATTAATAATGCATTAATTTATTTATTATATTATAATAATTATTATAATAATGCATTAATTAATTAACATTAATAATGCATCCTTTGTAGGTTTTTCATAATAAAGTCTAACTACATCGTATTCTTCACAATGTGTGTATAACATTGCCTTCAAGTGCACATGAAAGAAGTTACTCTGATTATTGTATACCTGATTTTTGAGAGGAACTTGTACTCATGGAAGAGATGAAGTGGATGAAGACTGGTGCAGTTGCATCCTCTTTTTTCAAAGATGTAGTGGTGTAATTAGAAAAACCGTAGTGAATTTGAATCCAGGGGCTATTAACTTCTTCTCTTTCTCCTCCTCATTTCCACACCAGGATACGAATAAAACACAAAAATATATCAAGAAAGAGGGTGCATCAGAGGCTAATCATAAGGTTCAGGAAAACAGGAGTATAGTCCACAGCAGTGGCTTGAGTTTTCAGCATGGCAAGTGTATGCGAGACTCCAGCCTAATTCAAGGAGAATGCCGGCTGAGCGATGGCAGCCTCAGCCCTGACAGGCCGTATGGTGAAACATCTTTGTCTGTTCCACTTCATCCAACGAAGAGGCCAGCATCAAATCCACCCCCTATCAGCAACCAGGCGACAAAAGGTACTGCTCATCTCTGTTGCCCTTTTGCCAGGGAAAGAAGGCAGGGAAAAGGTTAACGATAAACGCCTAAAGTAGAGGAGCTTGTAAATATCAAAGAGTGTGGAGGAGGAAGTAAGGCAGATCGGACTGGCTGCTTGGCTTTAACTGGAGCTTGTAATCAGGAGGGAGGCCAACTTTTTACATGGTCTGATAGTGACAGGACAAAAGAGCATGGTTTTAAAGTAAAAGAGGTGAGATTTAGGTGAGATATTAGTGGGAACGCTTTCACTCAAGGGTTGGTGAGGCAGTAGCACAGGCAGCCTGAAGAAGCTGTGAATGCTCTATTGCTGGATGCATCCAAGGCCCTGGGCAGCTTGATCTATGTGTGACAACCATGTCCACAACATGGGATGTAATAGAAGGGCTTTAAGGTCCCCTCCAACAAGCCATTCTGTGATTGTTACCATTCCATCTCTGCAGTTGTATCTGTTGCGTGTTCATTACAGGGAGCAGAACAAACAGAACCACAACTGTACTCTGAAAACAGTGGCCTGAGTCAGGTTTGTTTATCTAAGGAAAGGTTGGAAAACCGTGCTGACTGAAAAAGAAATAATTAAAAATTCTGATGACCATACTGCTTGCTAGTTTGTTTTGCTTTATTTACTCAAGGGTATAATTTATATGAGCAGAATTAGGGAGCTCAGCATAAGTTTTCCCCTGTCACACGCATTGCCCTGTGATAGGCTACAAGTACTTGGAAATAGTGATATCACTTTATTTATGATAATGCTAGCCAGGTTAAGGGAGAACAACTGCTGCTGTTGTTAGAATTCTGATGCCCCGTTTGATTGCTCTGAAGCAGATGGATGAAGAGCACTTATGGAAAAGTGTTTCCATGTGAAAATTCTGCCTGCTTTCAGCTTGGAAGCTGGATTTCATTTTTTTTTTTCTATGACGACTTATATTTTTAAAAAGAAAATTGCTCTGAAATTCCCAATTGAAGTGTCTGATTTCATTTTTCAGGCAAACGTCCAAAGAAAGGAATGGCAACCGCTAAACAGCGCCTTGGGAAGATCTTGAAGCTGAACCGCAATGGCCACGCACGCTTCTTTGTTTAATGTAGCTGCTACTTCTACTACTGCTGTCTTTCCTATACAGACCAGTATTGAGGTCGACAGAGCCTGGAGCTGCTGTTTTTCCTCTGCTTGAAGCAGACTTGCATGTACCATATAAAACACTGCCTGATGAACAAAAACAACAACAAAAAAAAACCAATCCACAACCCAATGCTGCATTTTCACTGTGCCACACCTGCTCAGCAATAACCATTTGGGAATGGGGAAATCTTCGGAGAGACATGGACTGTGAGAATTAGTCTCTCATTCAGGGCTTGAATATCATTTGTTGCTGGTAGTTTCTGACCTAATCCATGAGGGGAAGATGATGAAGGTGGTTTATCAATAATTTATTTCTGATAGATTTTGACGACTTTAAAATTCATTTTAAAAGCTATTTATTTGGAAGACTTTTTTTTTTTTTTTTTTTTTTTTTTTTTGGTGGGAGTTATTAATTTAGATTTAAGAATGTGAAAGCTTTTAATTGTATTGATTATGTATGTTTGGTGCAGTGGAGAGCCACATTAATGGTAATTATTCTGGACTCTTAAATTTGTTATTCAGGTTATAGTCTTAAGTAGGAATGAGATGCATTATTAATTATTTTTAAATTAAGGCTTATGGAATCTTATTTTTTTTCTGCTCTTGATAAGCTATTGTCTGGGCTTCTGTTGACTTGCAAGGTGCATATTTTCTGCCAGCTTGATTATTTTTTGATCTCTCTTTTTTTATACAGATTTATTTATTTGATGGAGTAGAATAGACTCTCTAAGACACAAGATTCTTCTTATGTCAGTCCAGTAGCTAACTTGTTTTAAGCTGCACCCCTTTCCTCCAAGTCGGAGTGCATCTTTTTCCTCCTGATGTATTGTTTGGATCTGTCTGTGATGATTTTCTTCTGCAAAAGCTCCCTGAAAGTTGTGTTTGCATAGGTGATTTAGAATCTGGTACAAGGGAGGAAAACATCATGTATCTTCTTGGAGGAAGTGGGAGCTCAGTTAAGATACATGTTTCTTCACAGTTACTCAGAAATAACTCATAAGACACATCGCAGTCTTAAGATTGGACGTAGTGCTTAATGTAGCATGAAAGAAGCATTAACTATTGTCTTTTAAGCAGCTTAGTGAAGAATCAGGAAGGTAGAAGAATCTGTTACCTTTAAAGCTGGACAACCAATTGGAAGTCTTAACTGGTGCACGTGGGTTAAGTAGCTTACTGGTATCGGAACGGCCATTTCTGTCAGGCTACATACAGAGCCGATGGTAAATGCTGATTCTGAATTACTGTAAATAATTTTGATTTAGAATTTGTATTTTTTCTGTAATATAAAATTAAATATTTAACTTTCGGGGTATTGGGATGAAGGCTTAAAGGGGAATACTTGATTCTGGAAAAAGGGCATTTTGCAGGGTCCAGCCAAATGTTAGTGACAACAGTATTGTGGATTTTTCTGTTTTATTTTGTTTGTGTGTTTTTGAGTGATTTCTAAGCGTAAAATACTCAAGCATAGCTATCCAATTTGTTGATGTAACTTTCCATAACCAGTTTTTCCTTCCTCCATATTCTATACTGAAATAGTTTTCTTATATTGTAATTTAAAGGCAGGCTGACTTGGACTTTTCAGAGTATTTGTGCAGGGTTATTTTTGCTCTAGACTAGATAATTAGTATCTTCGCAAAGTTATGGAAATGGTTCTGATGTCAGGTGGTTTTGATTGGTGCAGGGTCAAAACTATTCAGCACTATGTTCTCCTGTTTCTGACTTGAGAAACATAAAAACATAATGCAATTAGAAATCAGGTAGCTTTCGTGGCCTGACTTCCTTGAAAATTTGAAAGTGACAACTTAAGTGTGTTTTGCAGCCCTGCTTTTACATTATATTGATTTGACTTCGGAGCTGTGTGTGTATACATGTGTGAGTGTGTGTATGAATGAATTTTTCAAAAGCTTTTTTTTTGTTGTTTGTTTGCTACTTATAGTTCCACTAAAAATAGGTCTCTCTCTCACACCCACCTCCAGAAAGAGAAAACCACTGGCTGCATTCAGGCTGTCCCAGGTTTTTTGTTTGTTTGTTTGTTTAAATAAATAATTATTTTTTTATTTAATGCAAGCTATCAACCTTGTTTAGTAAACTGTAGGGAATGGAGGTAACAGAAGATTGCTAAAAAAAGCAGAAGCTATGCCAAGAGGTACTCTACGGTGCTGAAAGTGACAATAATTACTTGCTGTTCTCAGGTGCTATGTTTTCCAGATTGAAATAGTCAAAAGAGAGTATTTTAACTATCCTCTAATATGTTCTTACCAAAGTAGTAAGTGAAAGAAATAAAAATATGTTGTCAATATTAGTTAAAATTGTATACCCATGTAAGTATTCCTTGTGCTTGAGCAAATGGATTAATGGCTGCCAAGCTTTGAAATCTGTTTTAACTTTAGTGTATTGAATCATACTGCTTCCTTCTAGCTAGCTGTATAGTTTTTAAGAATAGAAAATTCCAGTTTAGGGCAGCAAGCAGATTCAGAACAGAAAGAAGAATGAGCCATCTCTCCATGAAAGCAGATTTCTGAGAGCACTAATTGGAAATACAAGTGTGCCAGAATAGAATCTGGAGTAAGGAATTTTGAAATATGGAATACACATTCTTGTATACGTGACTGGTTTATACAGAGTCTGTTTTCTGACCACCCACATTATTTATCTTGCATCTTACTATTAGAACACAGATATGGCTGGACCCATATATATTATTTCTTCTTCTTTTTGTTCTTTCTTTATTCTACTTTCTGCCTTTTTTTTTTTTCTTCCCAAAGTGGCTCTTTGCTGTTGTTGCTGTTGTGAGTTTATGTGATAGTCTCTTCACAGGCTGTCAACAGGCAGAGGTTCATTCCCATTTTCTTCAGATATCCGTGCTTCCAGCAGAAATTAACTCTGATATTCCACCTCAGAAGAAGTATTCTAAAATTAATTGCCATGATGAGCCATGTTTAAAACAAAACAAAATCTCCTGGTAGCTTATGAAGAGGATGTGGTGACCTCACTTGTTTTGTGTATGTATTTGTAGGGATATTTTTGTGGTGTTGTAGGTGAAAACACTACTGCATCAATCTTTTCATAGATGGACTGAACTTTGTGTTGTAGTAGCGGAGAGAAAAAGCCCTGTTGTTTGTTTGTTTTTTTCCTTGCTATCTCACTCGAGATGGAGAAGATATGGGGAGTGGGTAGCACTGACTGAACCATTCAGAGAATTAAGCCTGGTGTGATAACTTGTTCTGAAGGAGAACGTTATTTAAAAGTCAAAAAAGGATTTGGATTTGACATAAAACTTAATTTTCTTTTTATAGGCAGACAGAACAATAGGAAAAGAAATATTGCAGGGGTTTTCCCATTCTCTCAAGTTCTCACGTTCCTACAACTAGGAGAAAACAAAACCACAAAAAGAAAACCAAAACCAAAACATGAAAATGGAAAGACCACCCAGAAACTGTTATCAATGACCCTTCCAGCAACTTTCCCTTTTCTCCTCCTGCTAGACTTGTTAATAAACCCTGGCTACAAGGTAGCCTTTAATGACCTCTGAGGTAGATTACCTATGCAACCTATAATACTCTTCATGAATCCATTCTTAAGTACAATTTTGAAAGGGTTAGATGTTGAGAGTTAATACTGTTGCTTTCTGATCACGTGGGGGATTTTGAGGGGGCTGAGTATTATTATTTGGTAGTTGAAGTGCTTGTGTTACCTTTAGTGGTGATGTAAGAGTACAGAGTCGTCATGGCCGTTTAGAAGCTTCAGCTTTACCTGGGCTTTACTATCTGTCATAAGCTACCTTCATGCTCAAAGCCATAAAGTTGAAAGTGTTGAAAATTTTGCAGGGCTTCAAAGTCGCAGCTGGCACCAATCTTGCTGATTGCTTTCTGGCAGCTGTGGAGACTAAGCAGAGCTGAAGCTGGAATGCCCTAGTACTACAACCCTACAACTGCTGCCCTATTTGGGCTTCACATGCCCAGTTCTCCTTCCACACCCCCTCACAACCCCCAAATCTAGCATCTTTTCAGAATTTCATTCTCGTAATACTTCCAGACCATTAAAAGCTGTTCGTACCTATGGGATTGAGTGAGCGCAGAGCTACTCTGTTTCACAGATGAAATATAAATGGAACCCAGGGCCTTACTATTTGTGATTAAATGAAAATAAAAGCTGCAACATCCATGTTTCCAAAAAACAACCCCAAACAAAAACCACCCTAGTAACACTCTGTGGGAGCACGAGAGTGATGAATCACGCAGCGGATGGGAAATACAAGTAGCACTGATAAGGAAATGCACCTTCCTCATAGGATGCATTTCCCTTTGGATAAAAGACTTTTTGTACTTTTAATATAAACTAAGCCATATGCGTTTCATGCTGTGGGAAGGGAATGAAAGGGATCACTTTAAGAGATTATATTGATATGTATCGTCACTTCTGCTGGGAAATGTCTATTGCTGCCAATGCTTTGGTGAATCTTTTTTTAAAAAACATGAAATTTGAGGGGAAAAAAAGGGGGGGAGGGGAGGGAGGGGGCTAGTTCTTGGCTATATTTACTAGTTTTGTAGTAATGTTTTGCTGGCCCGTTTGTCTCTTCCTCTCCTTTTTGTACTCTGATAGTCTAATTTCTGTCTTTCCTTCTGCTGTCTCTGAAAATATTAGCTTGTCTGCTCAGTAGGGGTCGGTGTATGTGTGTCTTCCTTTTTACACAAACGCACTACTGTGTTAAGTATTTGGCTGGGAAAGGGTGATGCTGCAGCTTTAAGAGCATTTTTTCAATTCATAACAGTATTTCCCATCCTCTTTTGCCTGCAGGCAGGGAAAGTGTATGTACAGTATTTATTTTGTTTCGATTTTGCGTTAAATTTGTAAGTTTCTATGAGTAGTTCACATTGATTCTTCTAGGGGAGGATAAGTGGCTTTGTTTAAATTTGTATTTGATATTCATAGTTTCCACTTTCTGTACTTTAAAATACTGAAATTAAAAACTTGTATTGCTTATGTTTTGATTTCAGCACTCTAAAGCGTTTAATTTCTTCAGACTTCTGCTCATTTGCTTCAGTGTAAATACAGAAAACAAAACAGAAAATGCTTTTCTAGGTCCAGTCTCTGTGCCCTTTACTCATTGCATTTTTAAGGAGATGCTTTCTGCAGAAATTTGAGATGGAATATCCTCATGCTGTTCTCTTATTTTTCAAAGTGCAAATCTCATTTCAATCAAAGTGTGTTAAATGGCAACCAAATGCATTGTGTGAAGATGTGTGTATTCTTCTTGGATCTTAATATAAAAGGGAGGTGGAAGTGTTCTGTGATCTGTCCTATTAGCAAATCTAGAGGCATAGATGTGAACTGTAAGCAGGATGTAAAAAGAAATGCTATTTTCCTGGTCTCCTTGCTCATGTTTTTTGTTAAGTTTTGCCTCGTGCTACTGATGATTGGTTCCTGAATTTCTTTTTCCTTTTAGTGGTATGGTGTATCTGGAAGAAGAGATTTCTCTTGCCCACGTCCACATAGTTTGTCATAATTTTATCCTGGATTGCTTCTCTGCTAACTTCTCCCTCCACATTATTATGTGTTTGTGCTCCTTGTTTTTCCTGCATATGGCAGTACAGTGTTGGCATGTGGGTACTACTCTCCCTGGAGGTTATGGAAGCATTACTGTGTTGCACTCAATATAACGCATTTTCTTCCCCTTCTCGCAGTGCTTTGTGCTACTGAACAACTCGAACCTTGTGCCTGGACAGATGCCGAGGTTCCAGTGATGGTCATCTTATGAGACCCTTAGACAAATGGTGCAGCTTGGAATGGGCTTGGGATGATCAGATGGTAAAAGGTGTTTAGTTGTTGGCATCCTCTGCAGCTACACAGGTTTATTTCTTGAGTTGGCTTCTTAGTTCACAGAGGATTTACGGTTGTCTGTGGTGACTGGGAGGTCTCTTCACAGACCACATGCAAGGCAGGCAAAGAGCAAGAACACTGTTCTCTTCAAACCATGTCCTGCTCAAGTGTAAGACTGGAAGAGTTTTAATAAATAACACACAGCTGTGTTCTGTAGCCTAACATGTAAAGCATGGTAGTCATGTAAATGTTGGGGGTAGACACTTCTATGCTGTTTCAAAACCAGGTTTTATTTGCACTGAGTAAGAAATCACAAGGAAAAGTTATGGTTTAAGTAGAGGGTGAAAATGAAGTATATGTCCAGAAAATAGTTTCTTTTCTGTTGGCATTTCTTTTTTTTTTTTTTAATGTGTTAAAATTCATTAGCAGTTTGGTTAACCAGAGATTTGCCAAAGATCGGAAGGAGCTGTTGCTCTGTCAGAGCAGCAACATATTTTTTAAAGAAGCAATGACTGTGGTTGGCCAAGCACAGTGCTGCAACCCAGGCACTTCCATCAGGCACTCATCTGGACTTGTAACACACAAATCACTGCTCATACCCATGTTTTGGTCGTACAGTGGTAGGCTTGAGAGGACATTAGTGGAACACAAAAATTCATATGTGTGTAAAAACTTACATAAGCATGTTTACTGTTTGTCCTTATGTTCTTGCCAGCTACTCCAGTGCTTTTTCCTTTGACGTCTGTATCGTGATCATAGGTAGGATAATACAATGGAGAACACTGAAGTACCTCAAAGGTGCTGCTTTAAGTGATGCTTTGGCACCTGGAAATGGATTTCCATTATAAGTTAGGGTTACTGGTTTTCTGTTTCCTGTTTGAGGAGGATAGAGAAATACTTAATCTGGATTGTTCTTCCCTAATGGACAGGTGAATTTAAAAGCTTCGAGGCTACTAAATATGGCAAAAGAATTGCAGGTTCAGGAATAGGCAAGGTACCATTTCTTCGGTATCTGAATACTGAAGATTGTGTGTGTGCGTGTTTGTGTGTGTGTGTGTGAACAATATACTGCTGAATTTGAGGTAGAATTGTGGTGATGTAGTACCTCCTCCCCCTGTAAGGTGCCTACCAGGTTAGTTTTAGGTGCGCTTTGTGTAGGTCAATTCTTTCCCTGGAGGGCTTTACATCCCCTGTTCAACTTACGAAGCTATTGTGTTAGCCAATTAGAGAACACAACCAGTCCTCCTCCTTATTTTACACTTTGGGTTGTTAATGGAAATGTGGGTAGTTGAACGGATATGGTGAAGGCAGTCATGCGGAGTGGTTTTTTTCTTTGTGTGGGCATGTTTTTTCTGGGTGCCCATACCATGCTTTTACTGCTGGTCAGTAGCATTAACTGTCTCAAGCCAAAAGTAAATGAAGACTGAAACTGTAAAAACAGAATGTTATTACTCGTTCTGATATGACCCTGAGTTTCAAAGCCTTTGTTTCTACAGCAGCCAGTGACTGAAATGCTCATCTGCAGAAGAAGTACCTGGTGATGGAGATGGTGAATAGTTTCTCTTTACCAGAGCTTGTAGGATTCCACCTAACAGAGTCTGAGACTGAGGTCTGTTCTCTCTGAAGCCAGTTATATTCACTCTTTAGAATAAGTGCTACCAACATCTAAATTGTTTGGCTTAATAGATCTGTGCTGATACTGCTGCATTTACTTTGGTCTTGGAAAAATATTATTTGGAACGTGTGAGTCAACTAAAAGAACAGTATACAAAGAGTCTGCTTCTTTGTGGTTGCTTTGCTAAAGTTTCATCATAAGGAATGTTTCGTTTGCTGCAGTGAGTAAATAATAATGTTACTATTATACAATTAATATAATAATAATATATATTATATATAATTAATATATTATAAATAATGATAATGTTCTGCTTATCAAGAAGAAACATTTGCTCTTGAACCATACACTTTGGTGGTAAGTGATAAAGATCTAAGTCAGCTTTCTGTTCTGGAAGATGTAAAAGCCAACCAAACTGTATGAACTGCTGCTGAGTCTGCTGAGATAGGACCCATGCTGTGGAAACGTGGTTTGATGAGATTGCCTTTTCATACCAGTGTTTATTCGAAAATGATGGTGGGTCACATGCTTTGTTCTCAGGTTGCTGATTTGTGTTAGGGAGTTTCTGCAGTTCTGCAGAGGATCTTTGAATATATAATGTTACAGTGAGGCTCGTCTTGTAAGGGATGTCCTGTGCTCAACTTGCACGTGTAGAATTGTTTCATGTTCTGCCGTGTGGCAGGCACTGGACAAGCCCTTTCTGTATGGTTAATGTGCATCTCCCCAGGAGGCAGCTGACTGCCTGTGGGATCATACAGCTCCTATGTCTACTGAGGAAGGAGGGCATTCAAAGTGAATTCCTCTCGAAGAGTTGAATTTGTACAGAAAGCAGAAAGACTTCATGTTAATATCACACAGGTCCCATGTGAGTGAAGTTCGTAAGGGGAAGTGATCCTGTATCCATCTCACTGATGTCTTGGGAGGATGTGAAATACATGTAGAGCAGTGCATGTGGAACTCCTCCTCTCCACACAGATGTTCCTGTGTCCATGTCCTCACCCCGGGGCTGCTGCTCTGAACTGCTAACTTACAGACTGCATTCAGCAGAGTTGCCCTCGATAGCTTTTTTCTTTTAAGCTGTGTTTTATATGGCACTTAGTGTAGTAGAAAGAGGGGGAAAATGATGTGTTCTTTGTTTCTGTCCCACATTTTCTCTTGGCTCTGGTTCCACAGGTTTTTATACAATAGAGAAAACTGGTTACCAAACTCCAACCATGCTAGTGTTTAAACCATCACTATGAGGGAAGGATTGTCCTCACAGCTCCTTTCGTTATCACATTTGAGAGCAGAATAGCTCTGTCAGTAGTCTTTAAATTCTTTATCATTACCGGTTGGTTGGGACAAGCAGAGATTTCTCAAATAATAAACATATATACTTTTGCACTCATGCCATCTCACACTGTATTTTCCAGCTCAATTTTTAATTTTACAGCTTTAAGAAAAACATGAATATCATTCTGTGCCAAACTGCTGTGACTCCTTGAAAGGATAAGGAGGTGTCAAAGGAGCTCTGTGACGACTTAGACCAAAATATGCTTTGTGGTACAAAACAGAAAAGAAACCATATCAGTAAAGGAAGGTAGCTTTTTGCCTGACTTAGAAGAACTTAGAAGAATGCTAGGTGATTATCATGGTATTCATTAAGCAAACATTCTTGTGGCACTTCATTTGTGTGGAGGAGTTGCACCAAAGTGGGGTTGGACAAGGTGATCTGTGGAGGCCCCTTCCAACCCCTGTGATTCTGTGAATGAACTTAATACCCAAAATATCTCATCAGGCTGTCAGGTGATAGAAAAGGCTGCAAGTAATAAGACACAAGTAGGGTTGACTTGCTGCTAGAAGCACTAAGGTTTTATTTGTCTAGGGAAGAGTCTGCTTAGATTTGCACAATTGGCTTCAGTCCCACCTCTGATTTCTTACCTGCATGCACTGATTTGAATCTGAATTAACGCTGTTGTGGTGATGCGTCCTTAGAGATGCTACAGTGAGGACGTTCTTTGGGTGGTGCTGCAGGTCGCTCCTTTTACAGCCCTTCTGAAGACTTCTGATAACACAGAGATGCCCACAGTTGTCTCAGCAGTTGCCCAGCCCTGCTGCCTGGGAGCTGCCATCTTATGCAGGAATTCTTCTCAAGGGAAGGCCTTTGTTTTGCTGATGTGATTGAGGGCCTCTGGGGTGTCATGGTGGGGGGGAACACCAGGTTCAGAGCAAATGGCCAGGCAGCAGAGGGGAGCACATCCTTCAGGAGGCAGGAGAAGCAGCCTGCAGCACTGCTGAGCCCTGCGGAAGGCAGAAGGGACGTCCTTGTCCCAGCTGGTTGGCATGCTGGCTGGTCTCACTGCAACTGGCTTACAGGAAGGCTCCCATCCCTGTCCACTGCCCTCTGGGGGCTGCTTCCAGCAGGGGGAGGGTCTTTACAAACATCTCCAGTTTGCAATGCAGGAAAAGCTTTTTCTAAGGAGTGTTCACTTTGCTTTATGTCATACCTGCATTGTTACTTTCAGTAAAATGGAGTGGGATGGAGCCTCATCTGGTGTTCCTGTCATCTAGCTCTGCTTGGAAAGCCATGTTATTGCTGCAGTGCTCCATTTTCAGCATTCATGTCTCTGTTGTACTGGGACAGAAGATGATTCAGGGCAGATGAACAGCTTCACGTTGAAATTGTGCTGATCTCCTTCTCTTGCTTTGGTTCCTCTTTCTCTTGCTTACATGGCCTCACTGAGGTTATTATTGATGATCTCTGGATATCTTAGCTTAGATTTCTTTATCAGCTGCCAGGAAGATTGAACTAGGACATCTAGATTCTAGTCACCTTTGCAAAGGATCTAACCTGGAGGATATTGAGAGGATCATTTTCTGACATAGAACCTGCAATTACTAATTTCTAGTATTTAATGCATCTGAGAGGCATGCAGAAAGTAATACTATATAGATCACTCCAAAAGTAATGCCTCCTATTTATTTCCATGGGCACTACAACGGCTGCAAAGAGTACAGTGCTCTTATAGACCAAATTCTCAGCTACGAAACTATTTTTCAGCCTAGTCACCACCAGTAACTGTACATTTTCAACAGTGATGAATGAGAGCCTCCATGCTGCATTCGTAACTATCTGCACCGCTGGAGGTGACCCATTGTCACCACTACTGGAACACATCACTCACTGTGCTCACATCCACGGATTGATTTCCGTGAACATTCAGCAACTGCTGATGAATGTCAGTGGGTGCCTTTTTTTTTTTTCCCCTGCATGGAGGAATTGAATGACACACTTTTGCCTCATACTCACTTCCAGGTCAGGTGCCATCGTGTCAGAGTGCCCCTCTGCTGCCATGTGTCACACGGCAACATGTGATGGTGTGGCAGGAAGGTTCAGCCTTTACTGCCATACCACCAACAGCTGTCTCTGATGTTGAGGGCCAACATCATGCTTCTAAACTGAGCCTTTCTGGTGCGAGTTGCTGGGTTCATTCTTACATGGGAGGTTTTGTCTGTGTACTGTTAGTAAGGTCTACCGTCTGGGAAAGATCTGATGCCATGTTCAGACAAAGGTGAGTTCCAAAGCACATCAGCTCAGCGACTGACAGCCAGGCTCTGAGCATGTTTTTGTTTCTCCTACCTAAATAGCAGCATTCATATGGAGAAAACCAAATCCATGTTACAAACAGATGAAAAGATCCTCTGCAGTGCCATAATACCATATACTAATAGCCAGCCAGAGGGGAGTAGAGACCATCACTAGAGAACAGTCTGTGCAAAAACTGTGGTACTGTGTTCTTTTCCACCTTCTGTTTCATTTGTGTGTTACTACTGCTTCTTTGTGATGTAACTTTTCTGAGAGAATAGCCATTGGATGCTAGGTGCTTGTGCAGGTTTGGTTTTAACCAAAAATGCTGGCCCTTAATGATGGCTTAACATCATTACTTACAATTTAGCTTCCTGTAGGGATTTTTGTCCATTCATTTTGGGTAGAATTTTCCGTTCTACCCCAATCTCAAAAAATGATGTGGTTAACTCCCCTTTGTCTTTCCTGCCGTGCAGATCCTGTATGGAGTCTATGGAGTTTATGGACTGTTTATGAGGGTTGATAGTGTTAGGACAAGGGGGAATTGTTTTAAACTGAGACAGAAGGGATTTAGGTTAGATATTAGAAGGAAGTTTTTCACACAGAGGGTGGTGATGCACTGGAACAGGTTGCCCAAGGAGGCTGTGGATGCCCCATCCCTGGAGGCATTCAAGGCCAGGCTGGATGCGACTCTGGGCAGCCTGGTCTGCTGGTTGGTGACCCTGCACATAGCAGGGGGGTTGAAACTCAATGATCCTTGTAGTTCTTTTCAACCCAGGCCATTCTGTGATTCTATAAGTCTTCAGCAGATGTGAAGGAAGATAGGAAGGATGTCTGCCTTTGGCTGTTGGTCACAGGGTCACAGAATGGCTTGAGCTCTAAGGGACCTCAAAGCACACCCAGCCCTACCTTCCTCCCATAGGCAGGACTGCCCCCCAGCAGACCAGGCTGCCCAGGGCCCCAAACAAGCTGGCCATGAGTGCCTCCAGGGATGGATAAGGAAGAGTTTTCTGTTCTTCCTTTGAAGCTACAATTGAAGTTATTTCTTCTGCTAAGAGGAAAATGTGCAATGCGCATGCTACTTTCTGAGTGGAACTCCTGATTTTTATAGGAGAATCAAAGCGAGAAGAAAGGATGGGCGGCTGCTTAGCCACATCTGCAACCAGCAGGGAATGCAAAATATACTTAGTTTTCTGTTTCCGTTTAAAACTACGCTTCTTCAGGATTAAAAGAAAGGAGCAGAACCGCGTCCAAGTAACATATCTTTCCCTGCGGGCTCAGGGCGCGGGGATGTCGGTACGGCAGCAGTGACCGCCAGGCGGAGCCCACGGTGCTCCGTTGCGCTGCGAGCGGCCTCATGTGGGCAGGGAATGTGACGGTGACAAACGCGCTCCTGGAATCTCGGTCTTCCCTTCGTACAAAACGCGAGCCGGGCCGGTGCGAAGGCCAGCTGGCAGCCAAAAGCAGGAGCTCTCCCATGGAGCGGTGCTTCTGAGAGCCTTGCTAAAGCTCTTGATGGGCCGCCCGGTCACTGCGCTCCACCGATGTGAATGCTCTCAGCAGAACAAATTTGTAAGTAAAAGGCCCGGAGTTTCATTATGGAAGAGAGGCCGCCCTTCCGAAAGCACAGCTCTCCATCTTGCAGCTGCAGAGCTGCCCCTGCCTGGGACAAAGCGGGATGGAGACCCCGAAAGGCTGAGGAAGTGATTTTAACAACAGTTGAGAAGGACCCCTGTCCGTCACTGCTGCTCTGCTCTGCGCCTGTTTCTGTGCTGGCATTCAACATCGCCTCTAGTCTGACCGGTTCCCATTTTGCTGAGGCATGAGACTGTAACATCTGTAATGCAGTGACTGTGGGCACTTTGCTTCTTGCTCAAATAAATGAATACTGAACTGACAGAGTCCTTTTATCACAGCTGTGCTCTTATCAGACCATCTCCTCTTCTATTCCTTCCTTCCCCAGCCGTTGTGGAAGCAGACATCCTGCCCAAGGCATCAAAACCTACAATCTGCCGCTTCTTCTAAGGAGCCTCTGGATTTTCGCCAGCAGCCCCTCGAGAGGGTCCCAGATGTGACTGCTCTTTCTGTGCTGCCCTGAACGTATCCGGTGAAAACAAAGGGCCGCACTCAGCACGGCTGCCGCTTCGGAGGCCAACACTTCCTCCGCTGTCAGGGCTGTACGGTGGGAGACCGTGGTGCTGAGGTACCCCAGGGTAAGCTGAAGTGGAGGGTTGCACACAACCAAAGGGATGCCCCCACTGTAGGAAGAAGCCAATCTCTCCAGTGCACCTCTCAGCTGCTCCGTGGCTTCACCGGCAATTCCCACAAAGCCGGGAGTTGTGTATGGGATGCTGATGCCTGGCACCCACGTCCTGTGTGAAAAGACATTGGGTTTTGATGCCGCTTTTGATGCCGCTTCTGGTTAGAGGAAAAAAGATTCCAAACACTTATTCTACTTTTATTGCAACGTAACTCAGACACGGGGCATTGCTTGTCTTGCTGTTCGTAAAACCAAAATGTTTTGACTAATATTTCTGGGGGAAGTTTTGGAGAGAGAGAAGGGAAGTGAAAATAGCAATCTGTTCCAGGTCTGTGGTTTTGGTTTGTGATGGTTTTGTGCTACTTGGGGAGGTTTGGGAATTTTTGGTAGTAAGATCAGAAACACAACATCATGGGCTGCCATTTTATGTCGTCGGAGATGCCTGTGAGGAGACATGGGAATGAAGCAAATGTGCATTGCAGCAGGGTTTTGTTGTGCCTTCATCTTGTAACCCTCCTCTTCTTGTTGCTTAGGTCTTCAGTGTCGCTTCCCTACCTTGACACATGCTGCCTAGCTGCTAGAGTTCCTGCAGCCTGCATGCACTTTTCTGTTTTCTTAAGCATTTCTGCACACAATAAAACAGTCAGAAGGGTTTTTGCCAGTTCATCAGTTTTTAGGCACTGAGGGTGAGAATTCAATGTGATTTCATCTGCGAGGCTGTGCTATGTTTGTTAAAAGCTTTACTTCAGTGTCACAGCAAAGAAAGACTCCAAATGTCTCTCCACTGGGATCCATCTTGCAACCTGTCTTCCACTGAATTGGCAAAGAGTGAAGGGGGAAGAAGAGATCTCAATAAAACATCCAAGAAGAGAAGCATGTGAAGCAAGTTGAGGGAGGTGATTCTGCCCCTCTGCTCTCGTGAGACCCCACTTGGAGTACTGTGTCCAGTTCTGGAGTCCCCAGCATAAGAAGGATGTGGAGCTGTTGGAGTGGGTCCAGAGGAGGGCCAAGAAGACGATCAGAGTGCTAGAGCACCTCATCTACAAGGGCAGGCTTAGAGAGCTGGGGCTGTTCAGACTGGAGAAGCTCCAAGGAGACCTGAGAGCAGCCTTCAGTACCTGAAAGGTGCCTGCAGGAAAGCTGGAGATGGACTTTTTAATAAGGGCATGTAGCAACAAAATGAGGGGAAATGGCTTTAAACTGGAAAAATGTAGATTTAGTCTAGATAACAAGAAGAAATTCTTTACTGTGAGGATGGTGAGACACTGGAACAGGCTGCCCAGCGAGGTTGTGGATGCTCTCTCCCTGGAAGCATTCAAAACCAGGCTGGATGGGGCTTTGAGCAGCCTGGTCTAGAGGGATCTGTCTCTGCCTATAGCAGAGGGTTGGAACTCTGTGATCTTAAAGGTCTCTCCCAACCCAAACCATTCTATGATTCTATGATTCAGTCTGGAAAACTGCGTGCTGTTGACTTGGGCTGATCAGTTGTTATCCTTGAAGGTATTCTATTGCTACGTTGAATTAGGAAAAAAACTCATGGGTATTTGCAGGGCAGTTACATGTCCTGTTAAACTTTTTGATTTAAGTGAATTGGGACAGAAGTGGCTTTTGAAACATCCCTTCGTATGAGGCAGGCACAGTGCTTTAACAAAACACAAGGACTGATAATTCATCCCTTGTGTGCAAAACTGATGAAGAGGAGTACTTTGGTCACTGGTGACTTGAGGTCCATTTTAAGTGGCATTTTCTTTTTTGTTATTGTTTTCAGAAATAGCCTGGCCAAGCAGATTGGCAGGCAAATTTTCCTTAACAAAACATGTGACATTAGCAGCAACCAGAAACATACCTCCCTCTGTAAGCAAGTGTCCTGAAATAAAGGGCCGAACGAACATCAGGCCAACATCTGATGAAAACATTTGTAGGAGAAGACAATATGGCAGTAGGACGATAACTGATGATAACACCTGAATAGCTGCTCCATCAAGAAGAGTGTAAGTATATTCAAGCCTTTTGCAAACACTGTGGTGCAAAAATCCAGTCCATCATAATTCCATGTGGCAGGGGCTGGATTCTTGTCCTGTCAGAAGGAAGGCTGGAACTCACAGAGTCACAGAATGGCCAGGGTTGGAAGGGACCTCAAGGATCATGAATCTCCAACTCCCCTGCCACACGCAGGGCCACCAACCTCCCCATTTAATACCAGACCAGGCTGCCCAGGGCCCCATCCAACCTGGCCTTGAGCACCTCCAGGGACGGGGCATCCACAACCTTTCTGGGCAGCCTGTTCCAGCACCTCACAATCTCATAGGAAAGAACTTCCCTGACATAAAACCGAAATCTTCCCTTCCTCAACTTAAGACCATTTCACCTGGTATCCAGAGCAACACTAAAATGCCACAAGGTGACCTTGTGTGCCTACTGTGTGCCTATAGCACATTCATCTCCTAAGGAGTTTTGTTGACTTGGAGTCCTGTGCTGAGGATGTCGCATGGCTGTGTGACAACCAGTAGCTCTTGCTGGTGTGGTGCTGCTGTGAAGTCTTCAATCTGTGAGCCTGGACCTGTGTAGCTGTGTGTGAGCCTGGGTGCTTACTGATGTGAGTCCTTGAGGCACATAAAGGAAGCCAGAGCTGGCTGCAGAGATTTTTCTGTGCACAGCATGAAAAATTTATGCTGATACTTTCAGCAAGCTTGAGTAATTAGACTGTGAGAGGAAACACAATAGAGATATTTGGCAGTTGACTGCTTATACAGAAAGTTTATCTTTCCAAGAGCAGGGAGAACGTTTCAAGGAATGGCTGTGCAAATAAGCAGCAGTGTACTGCAGTGTTGTGTCTGAGAGTGCATCAGGCCAAAAGAGAGCTGGAGCACCTTGCTCTTAGGTTTCTGCCTGCAGAACCTGGGCTTCCTGGCATGTTGGTGCTGTGCTGGATGCATTCATGAAGCAAAAGCAGTGGGCAGCTCCTGGACTTGATCGATGCAAGCCAGGCCTTTGTGTATCATCATAAGGAAGCACTGTGAGGGCAGCTTTGTCTCTGTGCTCATTCTCCCACTGAATGGCAGGAGGGAGCTCAGTAAGTTTGCATCCTCCAGCGAGCTCTGGAGGTGGGGGCTGTATTTGCAGGGCTGAGCTCTGCATGGCCGTAGGTCAACGCTGTGCCTGCAGAGCTTTCCTTTGTGCTGAGCTGCTTCTTTTGTTTCAGGTACTTTAGTACTAAAGGCATGCATCAGTCTGATAACTCTGAGAGCTGTAATCTCTAGGAAAGAAAATGAATCAACTGCAATTGGGCTTCTTTCTGGCTTCTCTTGTTTAGATAAACACACTGTGGGGTCTGTGTTAGGGGTGCTTAACCCACTGCCCATTTGTTCCTGAGAACTTCTGCCAAGAAGGAACCCAGTATGTTGTTGGTTTTGCTCCCACCCCATCTAAAATGCAATATTATCTTCCAAACCGCAGCCCAGAAGAGATGTGCTGTTGCTCTCTGCCACAAATAGTGCCGTGCTGCAGGCAACGAAAGGAGCTGACTGCACCCCCAGATCTCCCACTTAGCAGTTTGGCTGCTGGCTCCAGCTGCTGCAGTTCTAGGAAAGAGGCTGCAGCTATTGACCCCGAGCTGTTATTTGCCTATTGAAATACAGGGAACTAGGGGCTGGGTGTGAGGAACAGCAGCTTGCTGTCTTTCGCCTTTCTCCATCCGCTCCTGGGAGAGCTTTACCCACTCCACCAGTGATTTCTGGGTAGCACAGGATCTTTTTTTCTGTCAGAAAAGCCAACTAGATGTTGGGCAGATCGCAAGGGAAATGCTGTCTGCCTCATTATGGAGCTGCAATCTGTTCCTTCTCCACCCCTCCCCCGCTTATATTCTTCTCTGGGGAATTACCCTTCCTTTTCAATCTGATGGTTTAATCTCTCACTGCTCTCTGCCTATGTCCCCCTCATTTCCTTTTCCAGAGCTACTGCTCTCACTTTTCCCTCTCCTTGCTGCCAGGATGAGGCACTCCCGTGGCACTGTGCTCAGAGATGTATTTGCCCACCTCAGGCCCACCACAGCTGGAGGAGAAGAGAGACCTTACCAGTACATGGCAGGTGCAAATGCTGCCGCAAGTCTGAACGCCTCCTTCCCTTTCACGGTGCTCTGTGAAGCTGGCAGCCCATGGCTTGGATGGGTACAATCTTAGTTGGGTAAGAAGCTGGCTGGAGGGCTGGGCCCAGGGAATGGTGAATGGAGTAAAATCCAGCTGGTGAATGGTCATGAGTGGTGCTCCCCAGGGGTTGGTATTGGGTCCTGTCCTGTTCAATATCTTTATGGATGACCTGGATGAGGGCACTGAGTGCACCCTCAGTAAGAGTGCAGATGACATCAAGCTGAGAGGAAATGATCTGCCTGGGGGATGGAAGGCACTACAGAAGGATCTGCACAGGCTGGATAGCTGGGTTGAGCCCAATGGGATGAGGTTCAACGAGACCAAGGGGGCAGAATGTCTGGCAAGCAGCATGGAGGAGAATGATCTGGGCATGTTAGTTGATAGCCAGCTGAACGTGAGCCAGCGGGTGTGTGATCAGCTGGCCAAGAAGGCCAAGGGCATCCAGGCTTGTATAGAAAATAGCATTGCAGCAGGAGGTGGTTGATGATTGTCCCTCTGCAGTGGACTCAACTGTGTTCAGTTTTGGGCCCCTCACTACAAGAAAGACACTGAGGCCCTTCAGCATGTCCAGAGAAGGGGAATGGAGCTGTGAGAGGTTTGAAGCACAAGTCTGATGGGAAGTGACTGAGGGAAATGGGGTTGTTTTGTATGGAGAAGAGATGCTCAAGGGAAACCTTATTGCCCCCTACAACCTGAAAGGAAGTTGTGACGAGGTGGGGTTGGCCTCTTCTCCCAGGTAACAGTGATAGGACAAGAAGTAAGGGCCTCATTTTGTACTGGGGAAGTTTGGGTTGGATACTAGGAAACATTTCCTCGTGCTGGCACAAGCTGCCCAGGGTGGTGGTGGAGTCACCATCCTTGGAGACGTAAAGAACCACATGGATGTGGCACTGAGGGACATGGTCAGTGGGCAGGGTGGGGATGCACTGATGGTTTTACTGGGTGATCTTAGTGGTCTTTTCCAATGTTGATGATTCTATGATTATAAAACCCGAAGCAGCACAAGCTCTCCCTGTGGGAAGGTAATGCACTAAGCCTGTGGGTGCTGGCTGTGGGCTTTTAGGAGACAACAGAGCCTGGGGACCACTGTGTCTGTGTCTCCCCATGGGCCTGTGCAAGACCGCGTTTCACAGCTAAGCAGAAGGATGCTTTAACCCAGAGCCTCGCTAAGTGCGGAGTCCCAGTCTGTGGCTGGAGGTCTCATGTCCCTGAAGCCCATCTATGCATGGTAGGGCAGCCCATAGGGCTCACCAGCACAGTGATAGAGTGAGGGCTTGGCCATGGCTGTACGGCCGCTCCCTTTGGAAATGTTTTTCTGCCTTCAGAAGCAGTGTTTAGCTGGTGCAGATCGCACTGGTTCCAGTGGCATGTGGAGACCGTTGTGTGCTTACATCCAGCACAGCATGCTAGTTTATTTTCTTTGTACTTGGCTGTTTTGCAAAGCCTTCACAATTCAATTGCTAATATTTTTCACAATTACATTTGAGCAGCTGCATTGGTATGAAATTCATACAGGGGGCCTGGAGTTTTGCAACACTCTCTCTCATGCAGGACATCTCTGGGAAACCACCCATACTGCAGGGAGGATCCTGCCAGCACCACTGGCGATGCCAGGGCAGCCATCTGCTGCAGGTGACCATCCTCCCCTGCTGCTCCTCCCAGGTGAGCACTGCTCTCCTCATTCTCTCTGTCCTCTGGGAAGGGCTGGGGGTGTTTTGGTCAGTATGGTTTCAAGGCACCCAGGAGATGTGCTGACCTCAGTTCTTCCATGTTCAGGATGGTGAACCTTGGTGCTGGCTACAGGGGCCCCAGATCACAGTGTCACTTGAGGCTATGGCCCTGTCCTGCAATGGAAGTTCCTTTCCTGTCTCTGTGTGTAAGCTACATTTATTCTGAATCACAGCAGCATTCCTTCCTTTGGGCAGCAGGCACTCAGAGCCTTGTTGGGCTGTGCGCAAAGGAAATGTCCTCCTGGGGTTCCCTGCTGTGCTCAGATTTGCTCCTGAAGCAGGAGATGTAGTGACCTCAACTTCAACATGGATAATTACAATTGTAGTTCCTGCCCTTCAGTGACGCAGGTCTGTATTCAACCTGACCGAGGTCTGTAACCTCTGCTGGCTGCAAGTGCTCTCAGCCACTGGGCCTGCGTGTTGTGTGAAGTGCTGTTTGTTTTTCCTTCTATTCTTGCTAAAGTTACCTGCAGTGGATGATGCAATCAGGCTGACAGCCTGCAGTGGATGATGCAATCAGGCTAACAGCCTGCAGTGGATGATGCAATCGGGCTGACAGCCTGCAGTGGATGATGCAATCAGGCTGACAAGCAGAGATCACGGAGAGGTTCTAAGTCCAGGATGGAAAAAAGAGGGAAAATCTAAAACTACATCAAAACCAAATAGTGCACCCTAAAAACAGGCAGACACTTGGTTGGATGTGGAGCTCAGGGGAGATATGGTCAAGGGAGCACCATGGATGAGCTACCCATGCTGGAGCCTTCATGCTGGGGAACGTCCACTTGGCACTTTTCTCTAGGCTGTAGCCTTCTGTGCTTCAGCCATCTCAGCCCACAGTTCTGCTGAGTCCGAGGACTTCAGGGAATCGTGGAGGAGTGAGTCTCTGGGGTTGGTTTGACAAGGCAAGAAGCAACACCAAAGATCTGTGCAGGAGGACATGAAGCTGAGCTGCTGCAGGTGCCCGTAGTGGCAGATGATGTGGCTGTGGATGATGGGTGGCTTGGGAGGTTCAGGGTGGACGCTGGGAGAGGATTCTTCCAGGAAGGCGGTGAGGCCCTGCACCTGGAACAGAGACTCCCCATCTTTGGGGGTTTTTAAAACTGAGCTAGAGAAATCCATGGCTGATCTGAGTTAGCACTGGTAACAGCCCTGCTTCTCATGGGGCACAGGACCAGCGGTGTCCTGAGATCTGTTCCAGCTGACACTTCTGTGACTGTACTTACATTAAAACTAAATAAACATGGTCTGATGTTGACTTAACCTTCCCAGTGAGCATGTTGATCTACTGTTATTGACATGCTTCTTCCTAGAATCTGATTCTCACTAAGAATGAGTGAAAATGGGAGGTGTCCTTCATGTTACCTGGAAAGGCACATGAGTTGGGTTTTTGGTTCTGTCCTTTGGGCTGAGGGAAAGCTGGCACAGGCAGCACACTCTTTCCTATGGTGACACAGTGACACAATGCCATCCCTTACCAAGGTATGTAGATGCAATTATTGGGATAAGGTTTTGAGAGAATGATGTCTCCTTACAGTCATGATCTGAATGGCCCTTCAGCACGTGCTTCTGGTGTGCCTTTGCACTTCAGCATCTGCTTTAGCAGGCTATAGTTAGTGAATGCTTAGGGAATCTGGTGCCAGATGTTCATTCCCTAGATCGTGAGTTGTAATAACATATTTCTGCTTCACTGCAGTCACAAAGTAGGACCTCTGTGCACAGCCTGGTGGACTCCTTCCAGACCTGGGGTTAAAGCTCTGCATGAGCTGTTTCCTGTTGTTATCCTGTCCCTTTTGGTAACCACCATCCTTAACAAATCCTCTCCCACCCCTTGCTCCCTGTTACCTGGGATGGATGGTCAGAAACCAAAGATGTGCGTTCCTGTATTGTTTCATGGGGGATGAGGTAGTGTTTCTGGTCAGAGAAATCCTACTCATGTTCCTCTGTTCCATCAGAGGCACAGGGAATGGTGAGCAATTAATCTGTAACTCTGCGCAGTAAAACACAAATCTCCATAGCTTGAGAAATTCTGGATGAAAGCCAGAGAAGTTTAACAAGGAAATGTGTTCCCTCCAGTGTGATTGTGCCTTTGGCTTCTATTTTAATAAATGAGCAACAGCTGAACAGAGGCCAAAAGGAGAGTCCCCACATCCTGAGGTATGTTCGATGCAGAGTCTGGGCCGTGCATGCTTCAGGTACTGCAGTGGGACAGTTAGCACAAAATACTGAGGATTAACCATCAGTTAGACAGCTACATCAAAGGTGAATAGCAATCATGAGTGTGTGGATAATCCCAGTGTGAAGGATTTCCTTTTTTTTTTATGTTTAAATTTTCTTTTGAATTCCCTCAAGACAGGAAGAGAAAGAAGAAAGCCAGGCACTGTGATAGAGCCTTAGGGGAGCTGGAGGCCTGGGGTGATAAATCAGCAGCATTTCAGTGAGATTAAGGAGGAACGTAGCATAATATACGAGGCAATATGGAAAGAGGCATTTTATTACAATCAGTCCTGGAAGAATTCAGTTCCAGATGGTTAAAGTGGGGTTAGGTCAGGAACCTCCGTCAGATGGGGCTCGCCATCCAACAATGTGCAGGAGCAGGGGAAGGTTTCCTGTGCATCAACAAAACATCTTGAGAGGGGAGAACTGTCTCCATGGCTGGATAAAACAGCTTGCATTAGTAGGGATTGTCCTCTTTGTGAGTGCAGATGGTGAGGAGTGGGGCCACTTTGGCATTTCGTAAGACGTGTCCTGTTCTTGTAGAACATTTCTAAGAAGATTTTGACGTTGGATTGTCATCTGAAAGCAGATGGAGGATAATGGAGGATGGCAGGGCTGTTGTCCTAAAACTGATGGGGACATTGGCCTTGATTTACTGCCCCCCCCCCCTGCCCCTCATAGCAGCTCCTGGGCTGTGTGGCAGTCATAGAACAGAATCACAGACTCATTAAGGTTTGAGGAGACCACTGAGATCATCTAGTCCAACCATCAACCCATCACTGCCACATCTACCAAACCATGTCCCTCTGTACTTGAGAGCACCTCTAACCCTGATAGGGACCCATTTCCCCAGGGAAATGCAATCCTGCAGCTTGCTTCTGGCTAATCACAGAGTAGTAGTAGGAAGGAAGAACTTTATAGCTCCCAGCTAGGGCAAGAGGTAAAGCAAAGACTTGGTTAATGGAGAAATTTCTCCTGCAAAAGCTAGGACTAGCTCCCTGTCAAAGACAGAACAGAACTCAGACCACAGCACTGATGAAGCACAACAAATCATCAGGAAGGGCAGGAATGTTGCTGTATTTCAGGATTATTATTATTTTTAAAAAATTTTGAATGGTTGAAAGAAATTCTCATTTTAGGAAAAATTGGCCATGCTTTGCTACAGCATTAGACTTTTCTGTTGGATCTCTTCTACCAGATAGAAAAGTTTAGATTTATTTTTGTTTGTGTTCTGTCTTACACAGCTAAGAAAACAATTTCAAATAGGACAAACTGTCTTGTTCCAGGGAGGAGGTCTGATTTGGAGAGTGAAAACAGCTTGCTACTTGGAGTGCAGACTGCAAAAGAACAAAGCTCTAAGGACTGTTCCCTACGCTGTGCCCCACAAGAGAGGCCATTGAGCCAAAACGCTGGCCTCACAGAGCATCCTGCTATGCTCAACAGTTTCCTTGTGAAATTCTTTTTATCTGTGCCCCAGAGCCTGGTTTTCTGGGTGCTGGCCCTTTGGGAATGATGGGCCGGGAGGCAAGCACTTGGGGTATTTACTCCTTCCCCTTTGGAAGGAGTACTGTGTTAGTTCTTTTCACAGGGATGCTGGTACATCCCTCTGATAGACATTAATAGCCATTGCTGTGGAAGAAGAGTGGAGTCTCTTTTAGTCAGGTGCACATCAGTCACGTATTTATGTTTTGCATATGTCACAGGTGACATGAAAGGAAGAAATCCTTATGAGCCAATGTTCCTGCGCGACTTTCATGGGAAATGAGTTCTGGCTGCACAGAAGCATGTTTCTTGTGGCAGCTGAATGAAGAGTTACACTCAGATGCTCAGAAAAGTGGGATGACATCATGTAATCTGTACATCTTGTGAAGATTAATCAATGCTGCTATTCATTAAAATATATGCACTTGCAGTGGCTTCTCTGGCAGACTGATTGTAATAAATAATCTTAAACTAAGTGAAGGTCAGAAATTCTGGTAGGAAGAAGCTCTGTAACAGCATGAATGTTGCTGCTTGAAAACCAGGCTCAGTTGGAACAATTTCTAGCAAAAGAGTGGAAGTGTGGGTTCAATATTTTTAGGTTCTCAATTAAAAGATGATCATCACATCAGCAACGTGTCAGGCTCATCAGCCTGTTTTCCAGGAATCGTCACTCTTGTCCAGAGGACAGCAGGAAGCCCCTAAATAATGTGACAGAGATGGTAAGTGTGACCCAGGCCAAAATCCATTTTCCTGTCAGAGTTTAACAAAATATTTTCATTAAGAAAGGAACATGAGGACATTCCACTCTTCTCATAGATAACTCTCAAGACTAAATTTGTGAAGTAGAAAGAGGAGACATTGGAAATGATCCTTATGCTTACACCTATAGCAATCACCTTGCATTTATTACTATGGCTCAGGCTGCAAGAATGAGCTGAATTATTAACTACTGTCCCTTTGGATTTCTTATTTAGGGTGGTAAAACAGCTGTAGAAAGCTGAAAAGAAGTCTAGGCGCACATCTTGTCTTTTCAGCCAGTTTCTTGTGTTCATTATGGTCTATAAACAAATATCTCTCAGGTCTCCTAAATAGATTTTCTGATCGTGCTCCCAGAACAGACCACCACCAGCCTCATTAAAGCTTATTTATGCTACTTTCATGCATGAATAAAAAAAACTCCCATTCACTGCTGATTTTATTTAGTTAGATCCTGTGCCTTGTGGCAGACATTGAATCAGAGTGACATTTATTGGCTCAAAAGAAAAAGCGAAAACAGTGGGACTGCAGCGAACAGTTTGACACCTCTGTTGTTCGCGACGTGAAAAGGAAGGGGTTAACCTGTTCTTGGCTGTATTGTATTGATTGAGGCCCACGCAAAGAAAATACAGCTGTAAACAGTTAGGAGTGTTCCCTGGTAGGGGCTTTTTTTTTTTGGTAAGTCATTGAACTGGGACTTTGGAGGTATGAACTGTTGTTTCCCAGGGATGCCACCCGCTTCCTGCATGATAGGAGAGGAGGGAGGTCACTGCTTTGCTCCAGGTCCCAGCTGGGGATGGTGCTTTCTCCTCTAATTCTTCTAACTTGCTTGTCTGTGGATGGCTTCCCAGAAGAGTGACATCTCTCTGTGTGCTCGTGGCGATGGGTCCTTCTTTCGGCTGGGGCCTCTAGGCACCGCTACAGATAGCAAACACGGCTTCCCCTTTACGTTGATCTCCTTCATCTCCATCCATGCTGCAGTGTCTGCAAGGTAAGATTAATGGCTTGGAAAGAGAAAAATCGATAAAAACGAAGAACAGCGGAGTAAACTTGCAGCAGGTGGGAAGCTGTGAGATGGCTCTATTTTCCTCCGGTCCCACTGGCTGCTGATTTCCAGCAAAGGTATTTTTGCAGGAGAAGGATGTGAGCCTATAGTTTAAGTCACAGGGTGAACAAAAAGCAGCTTTGTGCATTTACTCTGGGCTAAGCACATTGTGAATATTCTTAAGCATCGCAACCAGGATTAACATCCCTGCATGTTAATGCCTGGAATTCAGTGAGAAGCAGAGCAGGAGAGTGGGTTCCCTGGGCACGCTGTTAGGTGTCTCTTTGAACCGCTGTTAAACAGCTTCCTATTACTCTTGCTTGCTTCCCCCCTCCTCCATTTTTTTTTTTTTTTCTTCAACAGCTTCTGGAAGAAGTCCTGATAGATTTCACCTTTCTGAAATTTACCGTACTGTTTTGCCTCCAAATACACCTGCATGGCAATAGTATGTATATGAAGAAAAACACCATGTGGACAGAAGTAGAGAGTTTGTTATTTACAGTGGATCATTAACCTGGTGTGCAAATTTGACTTGATCTCTCCTTTTTTTATGCTCCCCCCTCTCTGTGGAATTTCAGAGCCCGTGAGGAGCTGCTGCCTTTTGCCGCCCCAGGATCCCAACAAGGAATGGGAATCTGATGGATTGCAAATGCACCCGCTTGGTTTAACCCCCAGCCAACCAGATAAGTGCCCTTTTAATTTTCTCGCAGTCGTGCTTTAGCCATATCTGTGCACAAAACATCTCTCTTCATGCTGATTTTAATTTGTCTTCACAAACGAACACTCTGTGCTTCTCTCTTCTGCTCAGAAATCCCAATAGCAGACAGTGGTGTTCTATGAGTGTTCTTAATTGCCAGGAGCTGCTGCAGCCCAGGGCTCAGGGAGCTGCGGGTCGGTGGCAGCCCCAGCCTCGGGCAGCCCCATGATGTTGTGGGCAGCGGCTCCATGGTGCTGCTGCCGCGACCCATCAGCCCGTGCAGTCCTCTGGGGCTCATTAGGGGCTTAATAACCACACGTGGCTGGCTTGATAGGAAAGATGCTTGTGCAGGCTTGGCGTGATCTCAGAGAAAGCAGCTAACGCCACTGGAAGGAGAGGGCTTTGTGCATGTGCTGTTCATCTGTGCGATAGGGGAGAAGTGATAGCCCCCGCTTCTTCCAGCAGGGAGATGAGCAAGGATGTGGGGCAGAAGCCCTCAGTTACAGTGGGATTGTATGGGGGCACGCAGAGCGTTGTCGTGGGTGAGCAGCAGCAGGAAACGTCCCTTCAGAACTGCGGGGACAGAGAATGCAGTATGTCAGCAAAATGAGTTTGGGTTTCTGTAAGTGACTGCTGCCTGCTGACCGACATGCTGATACAATTATTAAGTAATTTGAGGAAACAAGAAGATGTGGTTCTCTTGTAAAGTCTCTCTTTCAATAGCACACAGTCATGAGGCTGGGACAAATGTTTGCTGTACCTGTGACTGACAGCATTAGAACGAAAAAACACGGAGGCAGCGTGTACAAGGGAGGGGATTTATGGCAGGCAGGAGAATGGGACCCAAATCACTCCATGTCTGTCTTGTCTGCTCTAGCAGGATTGATTAATATCATAAAATACCCCTCTTGCTGTTGGGGTAACTACAAACATGCTTGCTATAGCAAATTAGGCTGTGCTACTTGATGTGAATTTGCCTTACCTACCGAAGTGGTTAGAGAGTTTCCTGATGAAGACATCAGCCCAGAACAGAGGGAAAGTGGAGAACGATTCCCTGCCACAAACTGACCCCGAGCACAACCTGTGGACTCCATGTCCTGTCACTGACAGCCTGGAAACGAGGCTCATAACACTGCTGTCCTGGCAGCCAAGGGCCACTGAGTCGTGGGAGGGACAAGGACTGGAGGGATGGAGTGGGAGTTCGCTGCAGCACAAGAGCTGGATCAAAGTCAGCCTACTTGATCCCTGGAGTGTCTGCAGTTCTCTCTTTTCTTGGAAAAGCTCCTTGTTCATGCTGTTGTTACCCAGAAAGGTTTTCATATTAATAGTACCAAAAGCATCTCTGGTATCAGTGACTGTCTGCTCTCTATCTTGCAATTGATAGCAATAGTTATCCTTGGCTCTTCAGTGATCTGATAATAACATGGCTTGATATTATATTAAGAAACACTGACGAAACAAAGGCTGTGGTAAAGTGCAGTCAGGGCTCTTTCGTTCATCAAAGATGAATAGGAAATTGAAACATAACATTTGTGCACCTCAATTAACAGGGCTGTTTGCTCCTCTGAAAAAAAAATAATATAAAAAATAATGTAAGTGATTTCCAAGGTCTTGATTGCTAAGTTTGCAACTTGAAATATCCTTTCTGCCGCTGTGCCAATATCGATGCTTACCCAACTTAGGCCCCATTACATCAACCTGCAGTTTGTTTGCTGGGTGGATCTCGAGGTAGAGGAGGACTCCACAGATCTTGACAAATTGCTGCAAAAAATCTTGTCCTGAATGGAAGAGCCCCAGATCCCTCACTCTTTCCTTGTCTTACAGGTGAACCTTGAAGACGGCTGAGGCGCTGTGTATCTCCTAAATGCATGCCCTTCCCCTGGGGATAGAAAAGCAGCCATGGGGAAAGACAAGAAAAAAGAGGAGGCTGTCTTTCTGAGGAAAAAGATAACTTTGCTGAGGGCTTTCTCGCTTCTCATCGGCAGCATGGTTGGCAGCGGCATCTTCATCTCCCCCAAAGGAGTGCTGAAAAACTCGGGCACTGTGGGGTTCTCCCTGGTGGTGTGGTTTGCCTGTGGGCTCCTCTCCATGTTCGGTGAGTGGGAAGTTGGGTCGGCCTTTGCTTGAGCAGCCAGCAGGTGAGGGGAGCCAGCAAAACTGGAAGCGTAAGAAGTTGGGAGTGAAATAGAGCAAAATCTCCCCGTTCTGAGTGCCACAGAAGTAAAGGCTTGCTAAGGCTGGGGGTTACCAGCACCTCTGCTGGGGCAGGTGAATGTCTGTTCAAAATGTTTTGGGGGAGTCAGGCCTACCTCAGATCCGGGAGATGGAGCAGATATCAGTGCTCTCTGTTTGCTCTGCTGTTGGCTTTTAGTACCCTTCTTGTCTCACAAAGGGTTGACTTTTTGATGACATGTTGATTTCTGCTCCTTTGAAATAATGTAAGTCTTACAGTTAGCATGCAAAAAAAGCCCTGGCTTTTAGTTTTCTTCATTAACTGTATAGAAGCACTTTCTCAGCAATCCTCCAACAGTGCTGCTGGGAGAAATGCAAGATCTCACAGCTCTGGGGAGAAAGCTGGTGTTTATTTCAGTGGGTAACTTTAAAGTTCTTCCTCTTTCACCACTTGGAAAAAAAAAAAAAAACAAAAGAAGAAAGGAAAGATACTCCATGTGGACAAAATACCCTGGAATGAGACATTTCTAAATGTGGCATTTAGAAACCGAGACGTTCAATTATTTACCTGGGAGTGATTGTGGTTCTTTCTCTTTGCTATGCCTTCCAGTATTTCAAGTTCCGTGTGCTGCTGAGCATAGGTTGCCTTTACTACACATGTGGGATACAGCTTGTGCGTGGTTGATTGGGGAAAGATCTATTTTTGCCTGAAGAAAAATCACAGATGCTCTTTTAACTGAGCTGAACAAAAAGTGATCAGGTGTGTGCTGGTCATGTAGCTCAACCCCTGCATGGGGAGGCATCTTTTGGTCTCCTCTTGTGGCCTGGCTGCCTCTTTGTCAAGTTGCTGCTAAATTTTGTGGCTAAATCTGTTGTTTGGTTCTTCTAGCCCAACTTCACAAAACACTTAAACACAAGCTTGCAGCAAAGGAGAGCCGCTGAGTAAAATGTGAGGGATCTGCCAAGACTTTTGGCAGGGTGTTGGCACAAATTCACATAGAGGCAGAAAAGTCTAGGGTCTTTGCCATTGGCGTGACCATGAATGGTCTCTGCAGGAGAGAGGGGAGCAGCTGTACCACTCCGGGGCTCCTGCAGGGCTGCCCAAGCTGGGACAAGCAGATGGGGTATCTCACCTGGGGGTCATACCCCGACAGCACTCAGCCCCTTCACGTGGGCATCGTGCTCAAAGGCGTGAAGCGTTTATGATCTCTCGTAAAACATCCCCTGTCCACTGTGTAGCATAGAAGAGAGGGGACAACCCAAACCTCCAGGGGTCAAAAGGGGTCTCTTGTGGTTTAGTGGTTAGTGGGTAGCAGTGGTTCTTTCTCCTACCTTTCCACATGACTTCCCTGGAAAGTTGTATCATTAAACAAATTAGCAGAAAATTTCCTTCCTCTGACAGAAGAGTGAACTACTTCTAAACATCATAACACACAAAAATGTGGAAAGGAATGGTTCTGCTAAAAGCTGTTTTTCTTCTTCTGCTTCACTGCTTATTTTAAGCAGGCTCCTTCAGGCCCTCAAAGGCACAGAGAAAAGAGGAAATCCAAAGGATGATTTACTAAGCTTATTTATACTTTGCCAGGTGCCTTGTGTTATGCAGAGCTTGGAACAAGGATCACCAAGTCTGGAGGACATTACATCTATATTTTGGAGACCCTGGGGCCTCTGCCAAGTTTCTTGTTTCTGTGGGCAGAGTTTTTTGCTATCAGGTAGGAGATTTTGTTTGTTTGATTTTTGCTGGATGCTCTGCAGTTTGCTGCTGTGTTTTGTTTGTTTTGGTGTTCAGTTATGGTGCCAGGTAACAGTCTAAGTAGTTTGTAAAGGAAATGGGAAAAAAAAAACAAACAACAATCAACTGGATAACTTTAAAGACTGTCAGTGATAGAAGGAAGAAGACAGAACGAGCAAATAGTTGCATGTGTTCACTGCAATCTGTGCTTGAGGAATCTGTTTCTTCTCCCCTGGCAGCTGGTATCCTTCAAAAGAGCTGTGGTATTTTTTGGCCACTGAGAGCAAATGACAAGTTAGTTTCTGATTTTCTGCTTCCATCGTGAAGCTTCTCACATTCTTCTGTGGAAAATAAAAAGCTTTCTGGCTTAGTCCCAAGTTAAATACCAAGTTAGAAATTTGTAAATTGCTTTTTTTTTTTTTTTTTTTCCACCTGAAAAAGCTAATCCTCCTCTCCCAATGGCCTGTCCTCCATGTGCGCTGAGATGAAGCAGGACACATGAAACACGCAGCACTGCCGTGTGTGATTAATCTCAACTTTTGTTTTTGAATTAAGAATTAAACTTCTTGCATCTGTGCCTCTTAACCTATTTACTGAGAAAACCTGTGAAAAAGATGACAGGATCCGTGTGGTAGGGTGGGTCTACACACTATGAGGAAGCTTCGCTCCCTATATCCTGCCATGTTGAGGCCATCCACAGAGCCAAGTGTGACCCTGCCTGGTTTCCCTCCCCAGGCCCGCCAACAGTGCTGTGGTCTCTCTGGCATTTGGTCGCTACTTGCTAGAGCCATTTTTTGCCCCCTGTGCAGCGCCCATCCCTGCTGTGAAGCTCGTCTCTCTCCTGGGCTACTGTAAGTACAACCCTCCATGCCACGTCTCGGGGCCTCTCTGCCTCAGACTTCCCATGGGGTGTTATCTTCTGGGATTGGGCCCAAGACCTGAAGGCATTCTGTCTGCATCTCTTGCTCTGAACACCCTCTTTGGGAGGATGCACTTTTGTCCCCATCACCCTCAACGCAAGAGCAGTTCTTCCTGCATGTGCCAAGCATGGGCTGCAGCATGCTCTCCTCCCCAGATGCAGTCCTCACCCTCAATTCCTGGAGCGTCACCTGGAGCGCACGGCTGCAGACGGCTCTCTCCATCGTCAAGCTGCTGGCCCTCATGCTCATCATTGTGCCAGGGATGATGCTGCTGGCCCAGGGTAGGTGATGTCTGAATGTACACAGCTCAGGGCTGAGTGTGTGGGATAGTTGGCTTCAAGCTGTGTCACTTCTGTGGTGCTGGTGTTCCTGGCTCAGCTTTCTCCGCAGGTTTTTCACAGAATCACAGAATGGCCAGAGTTGGAAGGGACCTGAATGACTGTGAGTCTCCAATCCCCCCTGCCACACGCAGGGCCACCAACCTCCGCATTTAATACCAGACCAGGCTGCCCAGGGCCCTGTCCAACCTGGCCTTGAACACCTCCAGGGATGGGGCATCCATAGCCTCTCTGGGCAGCCTGTTCCAACACCTCACCACCCTCTCTGTAAAGAACTTCCCCCTGACATCCAACCTAAATCCTCCCTCCCTCAACTTAAAACCATTTCCCCATGTCCTGCGGTTATCTACCCTTTCAAAGAGTTGATTCCCCTCCTGTTTGTAGGCTTCCTTTAGGTATTAAAAGGCTGCAATGAGGTCACCCTGCAGCCTTCTTTCCTCCAGGCTGAACAAGCCCAGCTCCCTCAGCCTGTCTTCATGGGGGAGGTGCTCCAGCCCTCTGATCATCTTTGTGGCTCTCCTCTGGACCCTCTCCAACAGCTCTCTGCCTTTCTTGTACTGGGGGCTCCAGACCTGGACACAGTACTCCAGTACTTTTTGGGAATGAGTGGGGCTGTATGAGCCCACCTGGGCTGACAGAGGCACACTCCTCTGCTGACCCTTTCCTTTGGGATACCCACTGTCAGCATGTCTTGAAATCCTTCCAAAGCAGTGCAGAATGCCATGGACGTGGGGGACATGTGACAGCATCCCCTGGTGTCCTGAACCTGTCACAGCCCTGTAAGGAATTACCAGCCCCCAGCTGAGCCCTGGTAACTGCATCTCTACCCTTCCTGTGGCTTTTGCTGATGCTTTTTACCCCCTAATGGAAATAGGTAGTAACACAGTAAACTTACAATGGACTCATGCACAACTGTGTGCTCATATCCAGAGGAAAAGAAAACATAAGATAAAACCTCGCAACGATATCTTCTGGGACTGATACAAGAGTATTGGCTTTAATCCAAGCCTCGGTTTATAGAAAAGCCCATGGCATTCACACTCAGGGGATGAAGCCAGCTCTGTTTTCACACTATTTCCTTCCTCTGCAGAGGAAACAACAAAGGCAGGAGGATCAACATTCATGTTTCTTTCTGATGTCTGGTGCTGGCTCCTTTGAATGTGCGAAAACCCCCTCGGGCAGGCAGCACTTTTGAACTGAAGGTCTGCCCTGCAGCTAGAAATCCAGAGCCATTATTGTTAGGGATGCCTTCAAATGGCAATCTGGATCCCTGGCACTGTCTTCCAGTGAGGAGGATAAGTGCCGGTGACATCTGGAGAGAGAATCCACCGAGAGACCCCGGGATGACAGGTTGTGTTTAATGTGACTCATGGGGGACTCTAAATCACTCATTAATATATTGCAGACAATAAATCCTTTTTATGTGCCATCACTTATAAGCAGTCACTTTGGTGTATGAAAAGACTACCCCAACTGGCCCATTCCATTTTCTACATTAGTTTTCTTCAAATCCATGTATTTTTTTTTTTAACAACTTCATTTTTGTTCTTGTTTTTAAATGAGCCTACCTTGCTCCGCAGCCTCTCCCTGCTCTCTTTGCTTACACTCTTGTTCTTCCCCCTGCCATTGCCTTCCCCTTTGACTGGGATTTGTTTCAGAGCCTTGCTGGATCAGTGCTCCACACCCCATGCCCAACTGAGGTGCCTCACTGGGAGGAACAACCACACAAATTCTGTGCCTCTTCTTTTAAATACATTTTGAAATGGAAAACCAAACATAGATGTGGAACCCAAACTTAGGGCCACTTGGATTTGAAAATGTTGGAAATACAACTCCTTTTGGCTGTGTTCTTGCTGCTCTTCCTTCAGATAAGAGGCTGCTCCATGGTCCTGCCTGCCTCTCCTTATTTTTCTGACGTCTGATAAAATCTGCCCCATAACCAAAATCCTGACTTTGATCTGTACATTTTTTTTCTTTTCTGAAGAGGAACAGCTTTGTAAAACTCACCATTCCTCTTCCGCTTCTTGGTGCTGGCCCAGATTTATTTCAAGCAGAGCACTTTTAGGAAAACTGCAGGAGCTGGTAAAATGCACTTTGATCCAATCACCTCTACTTTTTATTACTGTGTTTGTTTTGCCCCCTGTGTCCCCACTTCCCCTCCTGCGGGGCCATTCCCACGCCAGTAGCCCCTCTTCTCGGTTCCCATGCTCCGCACAGCATGGGACCAGGGGAGCTGCATTAGCTGCCTTGCTGGCTGCACAACATCAAACAGAGCCAGCATCCGGCTGTCAGTGGATGGGGAGAGGGGTCAGCCCAGGGAATCAGAGCTGAGCTGTAAGAAAGGATGGGAGAATTCAGGTCTTCTCCTCTCTGTGATCTCCCACTTCTAGACAGTGCCTTTCCTGACATATCTCTTGTAGCTGAACAGGAGAGGATAGTTTTCTTCTGTCCCTGACTATGCCAACACAGCACTGCAAATTAAAACAATGCAACAAATCTGAATACCTGGCGCCCATGATGTCACACACACCTGTCCCAGGTTTGGGCAGGTGGTACGTAGCCTGCAGGAAGGATGTCCATATCTGACACATCTGTTGTTTTTTCTCCTCTGTAGGCCACACCAAAAACTTCCAGGATGCTTTTGACAGGCAGTCGCTGGTTCCAGATAAGCTGCCCTTGGCTTTTTATGCAGGCATGTTCGCATATTCAGGCTGGTAGGTGTGATGGGAGGGCAACTCACTGACAGTGTGTCACTGTCTGAGAGCTGCTTCAAAGCCTCTCCTTGTGTCTGCACAGGTTCCAGACCAGCTTTGTGCGTGAGGAGTTGGTCAGACCCGAACGGTAAGGCTGGAGAAGTAGATGGCTTTTGTACCTCACTCCTGGGCTACCACTGCGTCCCTAAACACCAGCAAACAAAACAGGAGGAAATAAGTCTGTGGGTTCACCAAACCAACAGCAGCTGCAGTCTGCAGTAACATGATGAGAAATGAAGATATAACAGCTTGTTCACTGCGTGTCTCTCTTCCCCTTTCTTACAGAAACATCCCCCTGGCTGTCATTGTGTCTGTGATCACTGTCATTGTGGGGTATATGCTCACCAACATCTCCTATTACACTGCCCTGGGAACACAAGATGTTCTGGCTTCTCCAGCTGTTGCTGTGGTGAGTTGTCACCCTACTGATAGCTGTCTTTAGTGTGGTCGGTTTATACTGAAGGGAGTGGTCTTGACAAGGGTCTAGGAGATAGTTTTCCTCATAAAAGTCTTTTGTTTTTCTTTGTTGTTTCTCTGAATTATTAGAAAACATTACCTTCTAGTCTTTCTTAAAAAATAATGAAAAAGAGTCTGCAGATAAAGGGCTGGAGGGCTGGAACACCTCTCTTAGGAAAGGTTGAAGGAGCTGGGATTGTTCAGCCTGGATATCAGAAAGCTCCAGGAGACCTCACTGAGGCCTTCCAGTACTTGAAAGGAGCTTATAAGCAGGAGGGGAGCTGACTTCTTACGTAGTCTTGTAGGGATAGGACAAGAGAGAATAGCTTTAAACTAAAGAGAGGAGATTTAGGTTACATGTTAGGAAGAAATTCTTTACTCAGAGGGCGGTGAGGCTCTGGCACAGCTGCCCAGAGAAGCTATGGTGCCCATCCCTGGATGCACTCAAAGCCAGGTTGGATGGGGCCTTTGACATCCTGAGCTGCTGGGGAGCAGCCCTGTCCATGACAGGGAGTTGGGGCTGGTGGGCTTTAAGGTCCCTTCCAACCTAAGCTGTTCTATGAAGAGATAACAGTAAAAAAAGGCAAGATTTTAAGTATTAAGTATTTTACTCCTTCATTGGAGGAAGTTTTTTCTGCTTGAATCTGATATTACCTAGAGATCACTACATGTTCCTGCAGTCATGATTGCTCTTCTTCCAGAGTTTTGTGCAGCAAGCCTGCACAAACCTTATTTCAGTGGTCCCTGTCCTCGTTGCGCTGTCCTGCTTTGGCACCATGAATGGAGGAATCCTCACATTTTCCAGGTCAGATCCCTCAAAATGTATTGCATTTTGGCTTAATGTTTTGGAGAGAAGCACCAGTAACCCGTGTACGTGACAATCATTTGAATGGCATTTTGTGAGAAAGCTAAGGCCTTTGACTCCCAATACATAACCTGCAGAACACTCTGGCTGTCTTGAGTTGTCTTCCTCCCTTTCCTGGCCAGGTTTACGCTCTCTCTGACTGGCCAGAAAACCAAGGTTTTCACCTGCTCCCACACTTCATACTCCAGTTTGAAGTAAAATATCAACGTTTCTGGTGAACTACAAGCTTTGTTGACATGACAGCTGCTCAGTGAAGCAGAGTCATTGTCTGCTGGCTTCATCCAGCGCCTTTGCTGCAGGGCATAAGTCTCTGTGTTATGAGGACCTCTGGCTAAAACAAGCGCTCCCTGGAGAACTTTGCTTTAAGTTTGGTGAAACATTATCAGAGCCAGGTCATTCCTAAAGCAATAGCTGAGGCTCAACAAGCCTTGCTGAAACAATAATAAGAACTTTGTTCCATGGAAAAGTTATCTTGCCAGCTCCACTGGCGACTGTACTGTGTCCTTGGGCGAGCCTTGAAATTGGAGAGGAGGGCAGAGCTGATGGAAAAGTGCGTCCTCCTGGTCCTGAGGAGCTGAGCAAACTCTCTGGAGCCAGCTCCATTTCACAGCTTTGATTGCAAAAGGAAAGATCATTTGATATGAAAGGGATGTTTCAAAGCACAAGAGCTAATGAGTTATTTGATCTGCTACCCTCAAGTCCTGTATTAAACATGGTGAGGAGAATCCCCCTGCTTAACGTCCCTAGCTAGAGATTTTCTTTGAGGATGGGAAGTCCCTGGAGAACACAGGGGTTCTGCATGTTTCTGTCATCCTTCTCTCCCCCTTCCTGGCATCATTAACATAATCACTGCAGAAGGGCCATATGAACAGTGATGGGGCCTCCCTGGCTGATGGCCAGCCACACCCCAGCAAAACCACAGAGACAGCAATAAAACCAGTTACACACTCATGCCCCAGCTGCTTCGGGCTCCGTTCCAGCCCAGCTGATGCTCTGGCTTGGTGTGTTTGTGGATATTAAGTTTATAAAATGCAATGCTTTCTCCTTAATTACCCTTTCACAATTCAGGAGAGGAATGGAGGCAAGGAGCTCTCTGCTGTTGTTTTGTAGCTTGCCCTGTTTGTAGCTGTCATCTTTGTAATACACAAAACTACTTTCTAACAACTGGCAAGAGACTTGCTCTGCTCTTTGAGGAACTTGGGCTTTATTTATCTCTCTCTCTAGTTTATGTATATCTCTATGTAGTTTATATTTATAGACAGAGACATATATATTATCCCTGGCACATAGCTGCTGCTGTCGCACAGCCAAGCAGGCTTTCCTTGATCTTAAGCCTAGTCTCCTTTTGGGATGAGCATCAGGACTGACAACTCCTCTCCATGAACTTGCCAACCTCTCTTCTAAAGACTTGAGGTTTGTGGCCCCTCCACCTCCTACTGGCTTGTTTCTGCTTCCAGCCTCAACACATTCATTTTCATGCTGTGCTCAACTAAAGGTCACTACTAACTATTACCCACAGAGACACTACCAGTAGTGGGCTCTGCATCATGCTGAGATAAATGGTCCTTGAAGAAGTATGGAAATCTTTGGAGATTTTTTTCCCAAATCCACTGAAAAGTGATGCTAAATGGAGAACTGTGGCCTTAAAGAGCAGGCTTGTGATGACGAGATCAGTCCAGCTGCTGATCTTTTCATTTCTAGTGCAGATGTGGGATGCTGATGCATAGAGCTCCCTGTCTTTTCCTAGGACACTGTTTGTGGCCTCCAGGGAAGGGCAGTGGCCTCCTCTCTTCTCCATGATCCACATTCGAAGACATACACCCCTTCCTGCTGTCATGCTTATGGTAAGGAGATCTGCCTATCTCACTTCTCGCAGTCTTGGCTTTCTTGTTTTACATGGCAATCTGCAGAGCCCGGAGAATCTGAAAAGTTTTAAAGGGTGTTGAGACACTGTCAGCTTGCAAAAAAGCAAGTCCTCTCATGTCAGTAGTAAGACTCAAACCCACTGTCTCAAAGTCTCTACCTTTTTGTCTTGGCCATATTCTTTCAAAGTACTGTCCCTACCATTGCTGCCTGATATTTTCTATGGAAATTTCTCGGCCAGCCTTCGGTTACTTGAAAAACTGAAATTCCTAGGTTAGTGGAAATGCTAGAAATGCATATTTGTGGAGAGGCTCTCAGATTTGGGTTCTTCCTCCCTTCCCATTCATCTTTTTTTCCCAGCAGTGGTCCATCATAACACTGCCTCTGCATCTTAGTTGACCTGTTAGAAGCTTAGCAAATACTTCTGTGTGAAGCCTTTGTACCACAGGCCTTTGGGCATGTTTGAATTGCCCTGCCTAGGACATAGAGCACCAACAATGCTGTTGGTCTCCATCCTTTCTGTAGCACCATAATTTTGTATTTAGAACTTTGATCAGCACTCTTCAGTCTGTGAGAGTGCTTTGCAACATGTTTGGTGACCTCTGAAATGTTGGGTCTGTGAAGTAGCTACCTGTGATTGCAGGGGGGTGAGGGAGATGACCCGTATCACCCTTCCCTGTCTGAGGACCATAGCAAAGTTTAATTGACCATATTTAATCTTCACAATGCTCAGTTCCCTTTGGTTACTGCCATGGTGTGTATTGGAGATATCTACCATCTACTGAACTTCTTCAGTTTCTCCCGATGGCTCTTCATAGGATTAGCCACTCTTGGGCTCATTGTCCATCGCTACCGTCACCCGGAGCTGCAAAGCCCATTCAAGGTAATTCATGGTTTGTATCTAACAGCCTGGAACACATGCCTGTCATTTTTCTCTCTTAGAGCATTATGTGGCTGTGATTGCCTTTAGGCTCCAAGGGCTCTAAATCCCTATTTCTCTGTAAGGAAAATCCCAAGGTTGATTGATGTGCCCAAACAACAGATGTGGTAAATTCTGTTCAAACCAGTTCTACATGGGGCTACCAGTTGCAGCTGCAGAGTGACAGCTAGCTCCAGGAGACAAGGTATCAGACTGGGAACTGCAGAAGGCAGTTCTCATGCTCTCCTCTCTGAGGCTGCAGGGAAGGACCTTTGCCTGGATGTGATGGATCAGATATGTCTTAGCCCTAGTGAGGAGCGGAATGTGTCATGGGGAAAAGAGCATTTCCAGATGGAAGATCGGAGCAAACCTGACATAGAAAATCATCTCCTGGTACAAAAGTATCGTACAGTGTTAAACAGCTTGAGCACAGCTCGCTGAGTCCCCTGCCACACACAGCCTCTATGGGATATTGTCTGAACTACAAGTACAGGCAGCCTGAGGGGTTTCAGAAAGTGCCTCATGCATGGTGCTTCCATGTGCACAGCTCCAGAACATTTGGAATGCATGAAACCTGTGGCCATAAGAAATGAAAAGCATTAGAAGTGGACAGAGGGGAAGAGAGGAGCCGAGGGAGTTCAGTTTCCCACTCCTCAAGGGGAAGCTGGAGGACGCCCTGTCCCCTTTCTCCATTCCTGGACCTTTTTGCTGGCCGCTGGGGTCCTGCTCGTGGGGAGTGCTCAGTCCCGAAAGCTGGCATGGCTTTCAGAGCCCCTGCTCAAGGCAACTCTCCCACTGCCAGATAATCTGCAGGCAGCATTTGGCTGGGGCCATGCACAATGTGTTCCCCTCTCCAGTCACGCCTGCACACTGCCTCCAGCCAGTTCCTGCAGAGGAGAGGAGACCTCTGAGGCCACAGGCACTGGGCAGCTGATCAGCCAGAAACTCGGGGAAAAGAAGCACTTTCCACCACTCCCAGGGCTCCTCCCCAAGCTGAGTGGGGCCTGATGCAGAATTTGGGGTAGTTCTTCTTCTTGGTGTTTACTGGAGACAGCGTATTTAGTAGAGACTTTGAGGCTTCTGAGCTTGCTGACTGGCTGGCTCATGCAGTCACCCAGACTCAGATTTTTAATAAGTTGTTTTTTTTTCTTTTAAAATAGTATTCTTGGGGGAAATGTATTACTGAGTAGCACTGGTGATGTTTTTACTTTCTGAGAATCCGTTTGAGATAGAGCTTTAGGTTTTTAATAATTCCTAAGAACGGGAGTGAGGAAGATGATGGTATTTTAGTCAGCTTGGTGGTCTCTTCCTCTCTCTCCCCATTTTTTAGACCCACCTCAAACCCGAAGTATGGTTATCTGCAAGAGCAAAGAACAGCGCGGATGTGATGTGTGCATGTGCTGCTCTCCAGTGGTCAGAAATATTTCTTCGCCCAACAGCAGTTTGCTTACAGAGAACAAATAATCAAAGATAAATATAAGAGATTGTGCTGGTAGTTTTCTCCTGCAGATTTTTAGTTGAAAATGGTAAGAAAACACCAGCAAGGGGAGAGAGCAGTTCCCTCATGCATCTCTCAGGCAGATGTGCTGTGTGAATATGTGCACGTAGGAGATGCTGGCAAAGGATACTCAGGCTGGAAAGTCAGTGAGAGCATGCAAGTTTGGTGGCTGGACAGCTGCCATCACTAGAGCAACTATCTCCCCCAGCTTAGTATGGTCAGCATCCAAAATATGATCTGTGTTACAAGAAAAGAGATTGTCACCCTAGGTGAGGTCAGCAGCTCCTTTATCAGATGTGGTGAGGAGTAATTTGGCTGAGGTCAGATCTAAAGAAGAAGGAAATGTTTCACAGCTTCTTACTTCAGTTTTGCCCTCCAAATAACACAGACGAATTGACTCACCCAAAAGAATGAGGCTGAAGCACTGAGTGCTGTTCTGGTCTTTCAGCAGACTGTCAATGAAAACCGCATTCTTGGCACAGGTGCTGCAGAGCTGGTTTATCCTGTGTTGGTTGCCATAGGCCTCAGGCAGGCTGGAGGCAGCTCAAAGTGACTCACGAGTGTTATGACCAAAGATTGGATTGTTTCAAAGGGATTTTGCTCTTGGCATCAGAATTTCCATCAGCAGTTGCCACAGGTGACAAGTTCAGGGGTGTGTGTATGCACATGCACACATGCTGTGCATAGAATGAGCTGCTGCAGTTGACTTCTCCCCAGCATGGTGTGTGGTTGCAAGTGAGGTGAAGCTTCTGTCTGTGTGCATGGAGGGAGGCATGCAACTTGCAGGGCACTCTGGGCTCCAAAGGTGGCATGAGAACACTTTTGTTCTCTGCATCCTACTTGTTCACAACGGATTGTACAGAAATAGCTTGCAGGACAGACTTTTCTCTTCTTCTTTAAAATGGATACACGATTATAGCTTGTGCTGGCTGGTATGATCAGTTTTGCCTTCACTCTTTTCCCCAGGTCCCCCTGTTTGTTCCAGTCTCTTTTACCATCATCTGCCTCTTCACAGTAGCAATGTCAATCTATTCGGACCCTGTAAACATTAGCATTGGATGCACCATGGTTTTAAGTGGCTTTCCAGTCTACTACCTCGTAATCCATAGGAAAATGTCAAATCGCTGCCACAGACTGCTCTGTAAGTATGCTCTTGGGTTTCAGTGTTCTTGACCTAAGCACACTCAGGGGTAGGGTGGTTGCTTGGGAACATACTAATAATCCAGCCTAATCTTTTTAGAAAAGATAGGGTTGAGGTCTAGATCCAAGCAGATTGGCACTGTCATGTCTTCATCATATCTGTGGGGTCAGTATTTCTATCAAATTTGGATGAAACAGAACAAAAGATCAAATGCTGATGTGGAGAGAGTGAGGGAGGAGCAGGCACCATGCACAAACATTTCCTGAAAGGCTGGGGAGGGGAGTGGTGGGAAAAGATGGTGCAGGCTGCCTGGTGGGGGGGCCATGTATTTAATGGTATAGGTTTGGGTGTAGATGTAGGTGTGGAAATGAAGTACCTTTCCTCCCCATGCAGTACATGGCACAGGTTTACCTTAGGTGTAGCTCTGGTGGCACAAGAACAGTGATTTATTCTAAAACAAGAGCCTGGTTTTGATTTTAACTTCTAATTTCAATTATGAATCTTGAATTCTTTTGATTTGGTGTTGGGTCGAGATATATTGGTAACTAGTGAACAGAAAAAAACATACAGCAAAAAAAAACCCACCAACAGATTCAGTCATCTGCTAACATAAAATGCTCCATCCATCCTATGCCAATGTTCTTCTGATTTTTATCCATGGCGTAGGATATTGTCCAGATTAAACTTTCTTTTTTTTCTCCCCTTCAGATTATCTTACACACAAGCTGCAGCTACTGTTGGAAGTAGTTCAACAAGAAATCAAGACATACTGAGGAAACCATCAGAACTTACAGGAGAAGATATAATCTACTTGCTACACGCCTGATGCCTTTGATCCTTCCAAACACAAGCCATGCTCTTATTCATTTAATCACTGCAAATGAGGATGAGCCTGAGCCAAAACCTTGCTGCAAGCAGCCCTAAGCTTGCCATTTGGGATCTGATGAGCAAGTCACAGCTGCTTCAGCCCTTTTCTTTTTTAGCAGAACAATCTACTTCTCTGAAATAAGCTTTCCTTGCTTTCAGAGTGTCTTTGAAACAAAGATCCAGATTCTGCAGTCTAGCCCAATCCTCAGCAACTTATATATTATTTTTTAATTTCCTAACTTGGCAAATAGAGAGCCTACAGCAGAACTAGAATCTGGCTACATGGAAGTCAAGCACAGGATTTAAACTGAAGTCTAGGTCAGGCTGAATGGGGCTCTGAGCAATCTGATTTCACTGTAGGTGTCCCTGTTCACTGCAGCAGCTTTGGACTAGATGACCTTTAAGGGTCTCCTCCAACCCAAGCCATTCTATGGTTCTATGATTTTATGAAATCTGTAGCACCATGTGGAATGATGCTGTGGGGAAAGATTATAGAGGGAAATGGGCAAGGAGTGCAAACCAGAGAATGAAGTACATGTGGATGAAAGCAGGAGGTGGGGGGGGATAAAACTTCACTCACCAGGAAGCAAAGATTTGGGTTAGTGGGAAGATATTTGAAAATCATTTAAAATTCAAATAACGAGCTAAGAAAACTCAGAATGTTTTATTTATTGTTGTGTAAGTGAAATAACTCTATTTTGCTTCAAAATAATGCTTCAATTTTGAATTTTATTGCTTTGAAACGATATTTCAAAATGTACTGACACAGTAAAAAATGTATATTAAAAAAATAGCTAACTACCCCAAAGCAGAGTTCAGAATAGGCTTCGATTCTTTCCCAAGGACCCCACCTCACCTGGTACCACCAGTGAAGCTGGAAATTCAGCTTTTGTCCCAGCAGCAGTGAAATATGATTATCCTTTTGTTAGACAAGAGCAGTAAAGAGTCGTGGGCAGATTCCTTATGAAGTGTACCTTTTGGTGCTGTCGGAAGACATGAAAGACTTCAGGTCTGAGCTTCAACTTCAAATCTACAATCAAAAGACTTGCTGAATCAATACAGAAATGCTCATTTGAACTACTGGCACCAGAAAGGTTTCTGTTGTTGGATTACTTCAGTTTACATTATGAACGTTGCGAAGTTAGAAAGATAAAAAGCACAATTAGCTATTTCCAATCACTGAAGTGTTAATCTTTTCCTAGAAGATTGGAAGCAGCATCCTGAGCCTCATCTGATGGCCCTGGAGAGAGCAAGAGCAGAATGTGAAGCATTTGTAATCTACCAAGCATTCATGCACTTAGAGTAATGCCAAAGTAGCATTTATTTACCAAAACATGTAAAATGCACAGTCAAGGACTAGAAATAAATAAAGGCTTTGTTTTTTTTCTTCCTTTTCTTCTTTCTCTTCTTCTTCCTCTTCTTTTTCCTTTTTTTTCTTTTTCCATTTTTAAAAAATCTCTTTTTTTCTTTCCTTCCCCTCCCCCCTTACCCCCCCTTTTTATTTTCTTCCAAAGCAACTTAGAATTACTTTTCTTGTTGAGACCATTTCCTGTTATTGTGTGAAACAGAGCTGAGAGAGGAACACCATGGTTACGGGGCTCATCCTCCCCCTCTGACAAGTTAATGTACAACAGGAATTACTGGGGAAACCATCACAGCTAGGGAAGAAGGTGCTGCCTTCAAGTGGCAGTGTGGTTTGCAATGAGATTTGGGGGATTTTCCTGCATCATGAGGTGCTGTCAGTCTGTTCCCATACTGTAAGCTTGCACTGTAGCATCAGTACTTGCACACCAAACCTTGGAGTGGTCTGAAGCTGTGACAGAGCTGATTTGTATCTACAGAAATACACTTAGAAAAGGTGAAACATCACTTTTTTTTTTTTTTTTGTGTGTCTGTTTCCTCTGCAAAAGCAACAACGAGACTTGAAACTTGTGGAGAGAAGATAAAGACTGTGCTTTTTTTCATGTGCGTGATAAATAATTTCACAAACGCAGAGAAACCACGTGTGGGTGCCTCTGCTAAGCATGCAGGAAAAGGCAGAGCCATGGAATGTCTGTTCAGAGACGGAAATGCAGACAGTTCTGGTGTCACTATTAGAGTGACACCAGCAGAAATCAGAGGTTCAACAGCCCCGCAGCCATCCATTGCAATTAAAAGTGATAAAAAGGGAAAATACAATGTCACAACGTACCTGCTTACAGTGAACGTATGTCTCCAACTTGCAGCACGTTGTTTGTTTTATGGAGGATGCTGTCCCCAGAAAGCTATGTAAACATTCTGTACCAAGCAGAATGTTTTTCCTAGAGCTGGTATCGCTGTCTGCTGAAACTCTTGGCTTCGGTTCAGAAGAGTATTTTAGCAGAGAATTCCCATATGCAGAAATGAACCTGAGGGATCTGAGCTGATAAATCTCATCAGCCAAAGAGAGCATAAAAGTTGCACAACTATGAGAAGCAGATATGATATGAGAGGTCAAAAGGCAGTCAGAAAGGGCTGGATGGGGAAAAAGCAAGGTTCAACTTCACACTCACAGCTCTGTTTCTTTTTTTGTCCTGTGTTTATAAAGAACACTCAGGAGGCAGCCTTTCCAGAAACGAGAACTGAGCTCTCTATGGTTCTGTCACCGCCAGTCTGGTCTAACCAGATTATCAGAGGATGAAACTGTTCTGGGCAATTCAACTGAACATAATTTGTGCAACTAAAACAAACCTACTCAGATGCAAGTATTTTATGTGGTTAATACTGCTTGACCTATCGTTAAGCTTTATGCTTCACAGCTCTTCTGGGAAACGCTGTCAGTCTTCCGCGGGGCTGCAAATCAGATAGGAAATCTCATCCTGCTCCGATTTCAGCAGAGAACGGCTCTGATTTGAAGGTAAAGGAGTAAAAAAGAGAGTAAGTAGCTCAGTGTGGGCTGATTCAGCCCTGCACTGCAGAGTCCTGTGCTTGTTCTGCACTTTTGTGGGTCTGTCTGTGCAACTCTGCCTACTGCATTTACCAGCCCAGGTGCACGCTGAGGGGTATTCCCACTTCATGCATTGAGATGGGGGTTTCGCTTTGCAAGGCAATGGCAGCTTTGGGTTTTCAAAGAATGATTATCAGCAGAAGCTGAATGGCAGGAGAAGATCTGGAGCGTTCCTGGCCATGTGAGGGGCAGGAGGGAAAAGGTGCAAGTCAGGCATTGGTGCCCAGTGTGAGAAGTTAAGCAAAAAGGACAAGCTATGCCGGCTCACAGGGATGTTGACTTTACTGATACGCCTGCCAGAACCATTAGCTCCGCCTGGCCGTTCTGCTCATGCCTGGCAGATGCGCGCGAGTATGGCGCAATAACCAGAAGGAAATGCTGCTTAGCTTCACTCCTTAACGGGCCCTGGGCTAGTGGGAAGGCATCCCTGACGTCCGGCAGCAGCGCTCCAGTTGGCCACTTGTATTTTATTTCTGAAGATCTCACTGCGTGCTAGGGTCCTCTTCCACGTGGGCATAGGGGTCAGAGGGCTGTGGTGACGCATAGGCACGTGACTGACAGCCGTCCGTCATGGGAAGTGGATGGGCAGCCTGCTGACAGCACCGTGAGTAGGGGACTCTGGGGAGGCAGCACGCGTGGGGCTCTGACACCTCTCCTGGGATGCAGCCAAGCTGGGGAGGGAGGCGGAGGAAGTTGGGGATTTCACAGTTTGTAGGTTTTGCTTTTGGCTCCGCTGGAAGGACACCTGCTTGCTGTTAGTCAGGCCATAAACCATGGTTGTCTTCGTTAATACCTCCGTTCTGAGAGCGGAGGCAATGTGGAAGGTGGTGTGAGGTTGCTTTTCATCTGTGCAGGCTATTGCAGCACGGACGTGAAGGCAAATTTATGGGGTATCTGTTACACAAGAGCAGATAGTGATATCTTTGGCAAAAGGTGGAGGACGCTGAATCCTGACAATGAAATATGTCTGTCTGCTACATTAAGAGCTTTACCTTCATTTCTTTCTCCTTGGGGTTAGCTGCTGAGTGAAAAAAAAACTGTCCGGGAGCACAAGCATTGGGAAGTGAAAGTGAAAGCGGGACTGAAGTGCACCCTTTTGGAGAGAGAGTGGGGTTAGAGCAGAGCAGGGGTCCCGGATCTATGCAGGGGTAGCAGTGGTCTGTGGAGCAGGGGGAGAGGGAACACGGACAGGGTGAGCAGGGGGAAGAGCTGCTGGAAACTTCATCTGATTCTTCCCAGCCTCCTTGCCCATTTTCCTCTGTTCCTTCTCCACCCCCTCCAAATCCCACACTCTATCCAAGAACTCACAGTTCTGCCACGGCAGCAGCATACCGCTGTGCAGAGGGGAAAGAAGGGGTGAAGGCATCCAAAAAAAGCTCCCAGGAGCATTGGATCTCATGAATGTCCTGCAATGGGGTTTGAAAGAAAATGAATTGGGAGCGTTTTTCTAGGAAAAGCCTGGCTAGTGTTACTCTGTATAAAGAGCACAACAGTCTGAAGACAGCGGTGGAACAAGCTAAGGCTGGGAAGGGGACTTGTGTCCTTCCTTGCTCTTTGTTCTGGCAGGCCAAGGGGCTGCCAGGCCTTTGTTCATGGGCCTTTGTACTGCAACCAACCCTAGAAGGGAACTCCTTGTTTGTTTTCCCTTGACTAGCCTGCTTTGAATAGCCCGATCCCTGCCAAAGCATGAAGGATGTCAGAATCAGATGAATGACCATTTCCCCTTGCACAGCCTGTTGAAATTCCTTGGGCTGCTGTGAGCATCTCCACCACAGACCCTTGCAAACTCCACAGCAGGCAGGTGGGCAACTGGCTTGGCTGCATTTGTGAGCCCTGCAATGAGGTCACGATGCAGGAGCATAGAAAAATGTTAGCTGGGCTGCAATCCAAAGCTGGGACAATTGAAGGAGGAGGAGGGAGAAAAAGCAAAGGGAAATTTGTATTTAAATTGCTGGTGGCCACCTGTTCTGCCCTCAGAGGTGGCATATCTTAAGGTGGAGCATGGGGCAGGCACTTTGAACTGACATGGGGAAATTCTAGGAAAAAATTATTCACTCAGAGTGTAGCAAACCACCAGTACAGGCTGCCCAGAGAAATTGTGAATGTCTCATCCCACAGCGAGCTGTGTCTGGCATGGGGAAGCCCAGCCTCTCCTCACTGGGGCCCCTATCCTTATACAGCCCCTTTTCTTTCCTCATCAGAGAAGGAGGAGTGGTGCTGCTAGTGCTTTCTGAAGGCAGTGGGATTTCTGCTTAACAACTGTGTCTTGTTGCTGTTATCCAGGTGGCACTGCTGACCTTCATCTAAGAAACCAAGTTAATTGCGCCAGTCGTGTTTTCTCCTAATACACATTTTAGAGAAAAAATGGTGACCCAAGCCACAGAACTCAGGGTCATTCCTCCGATACGTGACATGTCAAATATGATGTAAAGCCTGTAAAATAGATTAATTTCCTTGATTCCGTACTTCCTAGCCCAGGATGTCTTCTTTTCTGAGATGTCATTAGGCTTCTGAGATCAGCAAGGATACTGTATAGGTCAACAGCTTTGGGAAAGACTGACTCTGGATTTCTCTTTCTGTGCTAGGGGTGAGGACGCAGCCAGGCACTGACCAGTTCTCCTGTGCTTCTGGTGCCTTCAGACCCTTCTGTTCATCATCAGAATGGCGTATGCCTGGTATTGGCTTGATGACTTGGGGCAGTGGATTGAATATGGGAAAGAGGTGAGATCCATAGTTTGATGCTGAAAGCTCCTGCTTAGCCATCTTTGGAGAGTTGCTTAGGATATACTGTTTGGCAGCTGATGTGTTTTACATGTCCTGCTGGTGCCACTGTAGTGCTGCTTTGATGCCCTGGTGGATTGTCTTATGAAGCGTCCATCAAAGCAGTACTGAGTCTCTGTGAAAGCTTCCAAAGGACTGCCTTTAGAAATGGGCGTATTTTCCAGAGATGATGCAGGCTGAAGCTGACCTCACAGGGTAAACACTTTGGTTGCTGTTGTATCAAGCAGTTGATCTCTGTGAGGTACCTTCCCCAAAGAACAAAATGCTGGAAATCTTTGAGACTAGTTCCACACAGCATCTCATCACAGGGACCTGAGGAAAAACTGGTATGTCCCCACAGTGCCACTTACACCACAGGCTTATTTCTAACGTGTGTAATTTCCTTGTTCTATCTGTAGCACCCGATTTACCCCCATGCCACAGTAAATTCTGCAGATCTGGAGGAGGCATTTCTAGCTGACCAGAGAGGCACTCTGACATTTTGTGCTGGTTCTCAGATGTATGAATTAAACTTCAAAGGTAAAGTACTTCTTTGCTTAATATTCATTACATTGCGTTGCTGACTCTAAGGTAGCCTTTTTCATACAAAGAATTGTCAACCTGTGGGTATCCGGATTTCTTGGAACATGTCTTTTTTCCTCTTATCAGTTCTCTCCAAGCAGAGCTTGAACATTATGTACTTTTCTCTGTAGTTCTGAGGTTCTCTGATCAAACTTCTAGATTTCCGCATCATTAGTCGATGCTGTATATTGAGAACAAGAACTGAAATAAAATACTTCATGGTATTTGGCTTAGGCATTTGGGTTTATGTAACTAAAGAGGAAACAAGAAAGGAAAAAAAAAGATCAGAAAAGTCAAATGGTGAAGCAAGCTCTAGTAGACATCTTATAAACTAGTTATGAGAAAACACAGTGCAGCAAAGGAAAATTATGGGCTAGTTACAGAGAAAGAGAATGGAAAAATAAGAAATGCTTATCTGTTTCTAATTTATTTGTATTTTTTTAACCATTTTAAGGTTTCTGTTAGTTTTCGAAAATTGAAATCTGTTTCCTGGCATGAATAGAAAGTGTGACGTTTGAAGGAAGAAACAATGGCTGGTTAGCAATGTCACACTGCGTGTGCTCTGTGATACTGTTACAGGATGAGAAACAAAAGACAGGCTTTCCTCTAAGCACCAAGTAACAATCCTGTACTGCCAGGAAAGTTAGGCTTAGGGACTCCATCACGTTGAAAACCCTTCCCTGCTGCAGGCCAGACATCAGATGTGGTTTTCTCTGGCTGGCATCCCAGGTGTGAGTACATCTGCAGGTGCAGTAGTTGGTGGTTGCCTTTCAGCTTCACAGCCTACACTAGCAGGCTGTTGACCTTGGTGATCTCCAAGCAGAAGCTGCCCAAGTGGGAACGGTCTCAAACTATTAAGTAGGGAATGGGGTGAATGTGATAGCAAGAATGTCACCCTGCAGCCATCCTGGGCTACCTGCTTTTAAAACTTTTCCTACGTGCATTCCCTGGGTAATAAATTGCATAGTAGTGAGTCATTGTGTTTTTCTTTCAAGACATGGTCCAAAGAAATGTGGTCTATGCAACTCAAAGAAAAGTTATGCGGCTGCCAAAAAATTTGTACTCTCGACGTGAGCAGGACAAAAGGTACTATACTTGCATTATTTAATGGAGATGTTAGACGATGGCATTTTTCTACTAAGAAATCCCTCTTTTCTCTCTAGAATTCAGTTTTAGATTTCTTAAATTCCTTTTTAGAAATGAAATTTGCTGACTGGTTTAACATTAATTTTTGCTGTGACATTATTTGTAAATTATGCAATACTTCTGTGAAATGTGCGTGAGGGATGTTTGGTGGCAATCCTGGCAGCCATTGGAGACTGGAGACCTCTAGGGTAGATTTGTTCCTTCTGTGAGAGCAAGATCATATAGGGCTGACACAACTGTGCCAGGAATTTTTGTTCCTTGACTTGTAGCTCAACAGTGCTAAACCATACACAGGGCAGGAACAGGGGAGTGCCAGTCCCGAGACTGTGGAGCAGATAGATGCCATTTCCTGGAAAGCTGAAATATTAAATAAAATAGAAGAAATTCCTGTAAATGAAGTGTCCTGGATGCAATCATTTTTAGTTTGTATTTTCATAGAAGTTTGGTCTGACAGCATTTGGGCATGTTTGCTTTAAAAGTTAGTGGTGCTATTACTTTACTTCAAAAAGATCTATCTTGACTTCCAGAAACTTACTGGCAGGCAGTGCATAAGAACCCATGGGTTCAATTTAAGGGCTGGTTCAACCAAAGGCTGGCTGATTTAAAAATAAAGCAAACTAGAACTTCTGAGTCGATGGTAATGCCCCTATTGCCTGGGGCAAAACATTCATGCCAGGTGGATGATTGAAGACTTGTGTTGGAAGTTATTAAGGACTAACTAATGCAGCAGTGCATGGGGACATTACTGCCCACCCATGACCTCTGCAAGGCTGATCCTGGGGAAGGGAAAGTGGGCTGCTTGTCTGGCCAGTGACTTTGAGATGAGTAGGCACCTGGAGGGACAGGGCTCTCATCCCAGCTCACTAGAAGTTCAAGCAGCTCACATAGAGGTCTATTGGAGAGCAGTCGTATAAACTACGGTAATTCTTGACCAAAGGTCTCCTACAAATGCCTGCCAAGAAATTCATTAACATCACTAGGATGTGTATGGAAATTCAAACTGGAGAGAAAGGCAACTGGAAGGTTGGAAAAAAAAAGAAAAAAAGAGAATCCAGAGAAGCCTGAAAACTGCTGTAGAGCTAGGTGCATTTTCCAGAAAGGAGACTTGGTGAGAAGAGTTGTGGATTGACTTGCTCTTTCTTCCTTTTCACAGCCTGTATACAGAACCATCATGTTCACTTTATCCTCCAGAATGGGACCAATCAGCACTGCCTGAAATTGGGTACAAGGTATGAGTTTTCACATCTCCAGTGGAGTGGGTGAATTGTGTCTATTTATTGGTCTACGTTTCTTGGTCTCTTTGAAGCAAATGTCATTTGCTGTGGTAAAATTAGAGCCAGACCTGTAAGGAAGTATCTAGAAGGACCTCAGGTATCAAATTAAGGTGAAGCTGATATTCACTCGTCTCCACCTTGGATACTGCTGTGCATTTCAGCTCTAGGTTACTTTGAAGTAGAAGTAATCTGGATGCATAAGAAGGGTGTACACTGAGGGAAGCTTGTGTTAGATTGCAATCATTTCTTTGTGCAGCAGCACCTCAGCACCTGTGCTTCCAGCCTGGCAAGAGAGAGTGAAAGTGGGGATAGAATATTTGATTGGAAAGTCAGGAGAAAATAACGATTTTAATTGGTAGGGTTTTCCTTTTAATGTGAGCAAGTTGATAACTCCTTTGGAAGGACTGGGAGTTGTTACTATCAGAAATACCTTATTTCTGGTCTTTTTGAATTTTTCAGTTGGTAGATGTTGGCAACACTTCCAGTGAATACAGAAGAATTGAGAGTCTGTTTCAGAAGACGATGAAAGACTACAGCATCTGCCGGCTGCAGAGGATCCAGAACCCAACCCTTTGGCAAATTTTTCAGTGGTTTGTTTCTATTTTGTTTCATTATTCCGATGGTAGCAGAGCGTGTGGGTGTTTCCTGATCTACTGTCATCCACAGTCTGTGATAGGAGTTGCCAAAGGCAGTAGCCCAGCAGAGGTTCGATTGCCATGTTTCTGCGTGCAAAGATCCTGCTGGTAGTGAGTTTCACAATAGGTGCATAAGCACAAAAGTGTGTACGCACAAAATGGGCTTTTATATATATACATATAGTTGAACAAAAAATCAACACAGCACAGCACTCAAGAAATGATAAATAGTGCCAACAACGTCATGCTGTTCCCTTTTCTGGCTAATCTGGATGAAAGCCTGTTGGTGGAAAACAGATACAAACACACACCTGTACATGTCTCTTCAGGAGCTGGACTTAGACACTCTGCCTAGGGAGTGCTAGCCCTGGGATCCTCCCATCTCCAGCTGCATTCTGCGCACAGATATACATGTACAAATGGATCTCTCAGCAGACCCCTATACTTTGTGCTGCCATCAGGTAGTTTTCCTGAGCCTCACTGTTCCTCTGGTAGGCAAGCTAGAAACTGTTCTCTCTAGCACCTGGCCCAGAGATATGACTGCTCTGATACCCATGTCCCAGGTCACTTGCTCTCCTCTCTGTCTGTCCAGCTTGACATTCACTAGCAATCATGCACTGACATGCATAACCTTCCTTGCTTCACTTGCTGTTATCCTGAGGCTCCAGTCCAATTGCAGCACTGAGATCCTTCATATGCACTCCAGCACGCTGGCTGTAGAGTTCACCACCCAGCATATGAGCTAGAAATGAAGTCTGATGAAGAGATAGGTCAGACTGCATGGATCAGGCACAGGGCATGGCTAGACAAGCCTACAGAAAAGTCAGTCACCTGTCCATGCATGATTAGGGGCCTTCTTTATCTCCTTTTCCATCTGTCTTGCTATACGTGTAATCCTCAAATCATATGCCCTTCCCCTGCATCCCACAATAAGTTCTATACTCCTAAAGGGAGTACCCACCTCAGTCAATGAGCCATGCCCCAGAACCTTTCCATTGCTTGTGGTGCTAGGTGTCACCCCAGCCCCTAAGGGCGCCTTGGCAGGGACTGGGGCTTCTTGCTGTCTGGGCGTGTTATTGAGAATCCCTCACTTGTCACTGCCTCCACACTCCTATGTGTGTTTGCTAATGTTATTCAAAAAGAAATTTATTTTCCTTCACTGTGACTGAGTTGTGGAATCTCAGATTTATTCTTCTCATGGGGCTTAAAAAAATATATTGTTGTTTATGTGATAAAGCCAGAGGTAGAGTTTACACAGTTTTTACTGTGGCTTCATGCTGTTCATTTCATAACCATACTCATTCACTCAGGATTATAAAACCTGGGAACTGGGAACAATTCCCTCCTGAGAGATGTCTGTCTCTTTATTCTCTAATGTGATATGTGAAGTTGTATGCAACGTGGTCCACGATGATATGAGAACTTTCTGTTTTGCTGTAAGGAGCCAGCTGTGCTGCAAAGTACCAACAGGAGGGCACAGCAGGCAGTATCCCCACTGACAGTGGTTTGTGTCACTCTTCCTCCACAACCCCGAAGTATGAGGAGTTGGGTTGGGAAGTTGTCCTCATTTAAATTAGGGCAAAATGGCATTCATTTTTTGTCACTAGGCAGAAGGAGCACATGAAGAAGCTCCACAAATCAAACTGGGTGGATGAGCGGCTTCTGTTCCACGGGACAAACGCATCTCATGTGCCAGCCATCTGTGAGCAGAATTTTGACTGGAGGATCTGTGGCACTCATGGGACAATGTACGGAAAAGGTACAAGAACATGAGCTGGACTTACATTGAAATTCTTAGGGTGTTTCTAGAACTCGGGGAAAAGCTCAGCACGAGCTGTGTTTTCTACTTATCCTATTTCTTTAGACTTTCTTTTGTTGGTGAAGCAGCACAAACCTGTTTCTGCTATTGGTGAGAGCAGCCGTGTCAACTCATGTAGTCCTACCATGGACCCACTCCCAGCTGCAGTGGGGACTCCATAGGCAATGGCAGACTTGGTGGGAGGGAGTTCATGGCACAGCACAACAGGCTGCACATGTGACCAGTCTGTGTGACGTGGCTGTCCAAGATGCCACACACCTGCCCTTAGTGCAATCTCATCTGTTCAGATCTGCATCTCTGCAAGCTGTGTCAGCAGCCTTCAGGAGGGACGGAAAACATTCCTCTCTGCCTCAAGTATTTGCTGTTTCGCAAAGCTTTTAGACAGGTGGGACAGAGATATTGATGGAGAAATATGGCTAGCATCTGTCTGCTTTTAAAAAAGCCCACATGAAAACACTTGGCAAGGATATGTTCAGAGCTATTTGGGGCTGTTGGATCACTGGCTGCCAAAGAGCTGATAGCAGATGTTCGTTCCTTGGTTGATGCATTCTCTTACCTGTGGCTTTTCCTGGTCTTAGGAAGCTACTTCGCCAGAGATGCCAGTTATTCTCATGAGTACTGTTCCTCTAGGATCAGCCGCTACAGCATGTTTGTAGCTCAGGTCCTTGTTGGGAAATTTGTTCGAGGGGACTCTGAATACCTTCGTCCTCCACCCACACCAAACAATCGCAACAGACTTTATGACAGCTGTGTGGATAACCCGGAAAACCCTTCCATCTTTGTCATCTTTGAGAAGCTCCAGATTTACCCTGCCTATATCTTGGAGTACAGCAGCAGTTCTCTATGTGTGATCCTTTAATGAATGGCAGAATATTCTTTGTATTTACACTGAAACGTTTTAATAAATCTTTTCATTCATGTTTGTACAGTTTTAGAACTTGCTAATGCTAAAATTTCCTTTAAGATACTAAAGAACATTTTGTAATGCAAAACAGTATCAGTCTCCCAAGGGTCTTGGGGGCATAGTTTTTGTTGCAGGACCTATTGTTTTGCCAACAGAAGGTGCTAAAGTTCCACCTTATCTCTTGCGTAGGGTGGGGTCATACATGCATACTGGGGTGGCTCTGCATACTCTAATGCAGTCATGTGTTCTGATGCTGGAAGCAGCACTGCTGAATTATGAAGTTATTATGGTTAACTTTGCTTTATTTCATGATCAAGTCACCGTTGGCACTTCTCACCCTGTTCTTCCACATGCAGCCTGCCCATTCTGCGGGGATGCCATATCTTGAGTGTCCTCATCCTATCCCCAACCTGCTGATGGTGTCCTTGTCTGGAGCCCTTGGGAAGAATCCCTTCCTTATTGCCAAATTTCCCCAGATTTAGGCCAGGAGAACCAGAGGTATGGCAGCTACTGGAGTCAGATCACCACCTTGCCATGACATTCACAGTGAGGAGGTTTGTGGTGAGCTGAATAATGCTGTATGGTAGCGTCCTACTGGGGCTGCAAAGGAGCCCATACTATTTCAGGATCACTGTGTTCATCTCTCAGTTTACATCATTCCTAGCAGCAGTCCCACCTCCAGTGTGGTTTGCTGCTCTTCTCCCAGTGCCAGTGCTGGTGATACTAGGGTGAGCTTGGTCAAATGCAGTGCATTCACCTACTTGAAAGGTGACTTAACCAAAACAAACAAACAGACCACTTGAAATAAACAACTGCAAAATATCAACAAGAACAATTCCCAGTTTAGCTTGTGCCAGGATTGATAAAGAAGAGGTGAAGCTGTAGCACTGACTGGCAAAGGATGATACTTGAACCTTGAGCCCAGGCAGGGCTTTGTGCAGTAAAAGATTTGGGAATACTTGGGTCAGTAAGGTGTTGAAACCACTATTAAAAATGAAAAGCAATTAAATCTGCAAATATTTCCTCATGGGGGTTTTTCCTTCACATTACAAATCTGCTAGAACTTTTGCAGATCTGAAATTCCTGCTGTCTCGGGAGCACCTGCACATCTCCAAGTTCTGCAGCTGTGAATGAAAGCATTCCTCAGTGCCCCTTCAGGTAAGAAACACTTGCAGATAGGCAGCAACACACGCAGTTGTCAGCAGGCACTGAACATGGATCTGACAGTAACAAACAAAAAAAAAAAAACAACAAAAAACACCAGAAAAAAAAAAGAAAGCATGAGAATTTCTCTATTCTATTCTGTTGAGAGCAGGTTAAACGACTTCTGACTCAGACACATGAGAGTCACAGCTTCAGAGTCATTGAGATAGCGGTGGAGAAGGCCTGACTGGGAAACACAGTGAGTAGCCAGGCTGCTTTCTGTGGAGTTTGCTGCTTTCTGTGCCAGCTGGGTTGGTGCTGGGTGGGCAAGTGTCAAGGTGGGCTTGTCCATGGTTTGTGGAGCTCATTCTGTTGATGGGTATGGAAGAAAGCTGCTCTCAGCATGAAATTAAATAATTGGTTGGGATCTTGACTAATTACTTCTCTTTGTTTCCAAAACATTGCCTGTTTGCAGGGTGCTTGTGGGAGCACTTTACCTGTGCATGATGGAAAGGTTTACAGAGCGTGGCAGCTGAAGAGAGGAAAGGGAGAGGGCTCTGCTGAGAGGTCAGTCCATCTCATCAGGAATCTCCAAATAGGAGCTTTTGGGTTTGTTTTAGGGAAAAATAAACAAATCCAAATATGCACTCACAAAACTTATCTTCTACTTGTGAGCAAGAAGGAGGGAGCAGAGAAAAACAAGCTTGAAGTGCAGAGCTGCTCCTTGAGCTGGTGGTACTGGCTGTAGAGGAGAAGGTGGTAGTGTCTGGGACCAGGGCTGACTCTCCACCAGGAATGGGGCAAAGGGAGACAGTTCTGAGAGGTAAAGTTGGTTTTGGTGCAGGTGGCTTCCTTGCTCCACCTGGGAAATCTGTTGGATCCAGCTGGGAGTGGGATGGATTGAGTTGGCCTGGGCTCTATCAGGAAGGGCTGTAGGTGGTGAGGTGCAGCCAGAGCTTCTTCCTCTGCCTCTGTGGGGGCACCCTGTCTTCTTCCTCTGTACTTGATCCCCCAAAGATCTCCTGTCTCTGTATTGGCAGCTTCTTCAGTTATTCATTTAACAATTGCCTCTCAGGAACCAGCAACAACTTCAGGAGAATCAATTGTTTTACACTCATATAAATAAGACACTTCTTCCACATAAGAGAAATACATACTTTTCTCTGCCTGCAAAGATGTTAGCTCAAGTGATTATTTCATTATAATTTATTTCTAATTGATTTCCTGGTGGTAGTGCTCTAAGGCCTTCACAGTGTCCCTGGTTTTAATATTGTTGGTTACATACTTATGCACCTGTTCCAGGCTTTCTATTAAATGAAACCTCAGCAAGTTTTAAGGCCTTCTTTTAATTTAGTGATGCCATGTTTCACTTTCCAGCATTTTTTAAGAATTCTTTTAACAGTTTCAAGAGGATTTATTACAGGTGATTAAACTATAGAAACCTAATTCTTGATTGAACATGCTGAACAGCATGTTGTTTCCCAAAGCACTTTAACTCCTAAAAGTCAATCTGAGCCCCATAACCTGGCACTACTACTGTATGGGGGCCAGGTGGAGAAAACACAGATATTGTTCTTGGCATGACATGCTTAACAATTGCATTATTTAACAAGGCTCTTTCTGAACTGAGGGAATAACAGTCCAGAATTAATGTGTGGTTGAGGTAATGATGTGGGACCAAGGGTTTGCAGAATTGCAGAAGGCATTATCGGCTGGAATCAGACTTCCAGAGCTCAGGGAATAACTTTAATTGCTCCTGTTCTTTTGCAGTCCTGCTTTTTTTGATGAAGTCTGTTGTCTGATGTATTGAGTCCTAGACACAGTTTCCATTCAAACTATCTTTCCAAAATTACTTTTACATCCAGCTTACAAATATGTGCACTAGAGAAGGCTGACCTGGACTGCATCCATCTGTTCTTAATAAGTTTTGATTTTCATTCCAGATGCTTTACTGCATTTTCAAAGGACCCATTAATCAGTGTGCCAGAGCTCAACCTGTAAATACTTGGCAAGTGTCTGCATATGATATTCTAACCACTGGAGGAAGCTATGTCTTTACTCATTCCCAAAGAGAAGTATTATTTCATTGTGCGTTTTCTGAATCATTTTTCTTGGGCTGTATCTTCAGCTATGGACTCCTAAAAATTCTTTTTCAAAATTATTTTCCCTTTACTAAGTCCAAAGGAGATGTTAGAAGTCACGTTGTTCTCTGTTTTCTTTAACATTCTGTGCACTCTTTCACTCTTGCTTTCTGTAAATGATAGAGTCATAGAAGGGCTTGGGTTGGAAGGGACCTTAAAGCCCATTCAGCAGCTCAGGCTGCCCAGGGCTCCATCCAACCCGGCCCTGAGCACCTCCAGTGCAACCACAGCTTTTCTGGGCAGCTGTGCCAGTGCCTCACCTCTAGGACAGATGATCTTTATCATCTTTATCAGTGACCTACATACTGGGATCAGGGGCACCCTCAGAGAATTTGTAGATGACCCCAAGCTGAGTGGTGAAGTTGATATGACAAAAGGAAGAGATACCATCCAATTGAACAGAAGCATCCAATGCACAAAACTGTAAGCTACTAATCAGGTTTTGCATATGAACTCTGGGAGAATCAGGAATATTGACTTCTACAGTTGAAGCATTGATAAAACCAAATAATATTATTGCCAACTACCCAGAATCAAGCATCTGTTCATATATGAGGGGCTGGCATGCAAGAAGCAGAAAATGGCATGTTTGGATTCAAGCATAGCACTGTCAAAGAAGAAAACCAAAAACCTTTTAGAACTTGTTCACTTCTGTGAGGATTTGGAAACCAGACTATTTTCTGGGCTGTGAAGTGATTACAACAGTCCAGGAATTCCTGCTGAGTCTGGACTTCTCCCTCAAGACTACTTTTAAGCAACCTGCCAGAAGCTGATCCTTTCCTTCTCCCTTGTGTGGTTGTTTTTTTTGATTTCTTTTTTCTTTTTATTTATATCAGTTCTGCACTTTTGGTCTTTCCTTACTCTCATTCATTCATGCTTGTTGGTTCTGGCTGGATGATTCTCTACAGTGGACCAGGTATGGGAAGCAGGTAAAATCCATGGCAGCCCTGACACCCAGCTCCAAGTCCTAGCCCCTAGCAGAGGAAAAAGTACGTACTATTAAATACTTCATTTCTGATTCTATGCTGAAAACTTACAAAGACTCTCTTTCTAAAGCATTCAGAGCAAAAGTATTAGGATGATAATTTCAAACCAAAACCTAGGTCATGGTGCATGTCAAGCCACGAGTAAAATCTTCAGCAGTTGTCAAAGAGGAAAAGCTAGGAAGGAGATCTGGGTCTGCTGAGGCTGCTGTGGGAAGAGACCTGCGTGAGAGATTCTTTTGGTTCTCAATTACTGTGGAGTGCTTGTTCAACTACGGGGTGACGTTTGAAGAAGAGAAGACCTAGTCATGAACATGCACCATTTGAAGCACACGCATTTGTACCGAGGAATGGGACTGCAACAATTGGAAACTTGCTGTCTGATGGGATCAAAAGAGGAGGCATCACAGGTGGCCAAGAGGATGTCTGCACTGCTTATGCTGCCAGTTCAAGCAGGTGCAGCGTTACAGAAAACGGCCCTGTGTCGTGGAGATAATACAGTGAAAAAGCCATGGATAAGGCACTGTAGGGCTATGTTAGTATTTTTTCATATGTAAGGTATGTCTTTCTGCACGGGACTGGCTGAACAGGGACATGCCAGTGTGTCCCAGCCTGGCTCCAGTCTCCAGCAGCGTTTGGTGCTGGATCCCTGGAAAAGGAGTAGTTAGGTAGTATGGCGCGAAGCTCAGGGAATTCCTAAGCCTCAGACAACACCTCTGTATTTAACAGCCCTTGTCAGATTTCTTTTCTCCTGTGACTTTGTTCAGCCTTACTTGAATTGCTGCAAACCTCTAGCACCGGCATCATGTTGCAGCGGTGGGATCTGCGGTAGAGCGTTTATTGAATAACTGCATCCAGTTATTCAGGGCTGGGGTGAGCCTCTGCACCGAGGAACCCCAGCTCGTAGGCAATTAACCCACGAGCGCCTTCGCCCGCGCTGCACCAGGCCCCTCGGCCTCCGTGAGGAAACAGCTCCTCAGCGGCGCCTTTGGGCGGGCGGCCCCGCTGCGGGTCCCTAGGTGGCGGTGCCCGCCCGCGCTCGGCGGCAGCACCGGGCCGTGAGGGGCCGGGGAGGGCGGGAAGCTGCCAGAGGCTGCTCTGCCTCCTTTGTGGTTTCATTTGCCGCCTTTGTGGCTCGTGGTTGTCTCTGTGTATGTAAACAAGCCAGGGTGCATTCTTCCTTCAGTCTTATTCCACCGGTTTTCAAACCTATATGAACTTTTGGTGTCCTTGATGTCTAGTGGTAAATATTCAGAGCTGAGCTGCAAGCTGCTTGAAAGGGGAATCTCCTTTTCCTTGCTTTGAACTCATTACCTGCTGGCTTTATGTAATAAATGTGGCTCAGGTATTCTCCCGGTGCTTTCTCCATCGCCTCACACATTCCTTTCAGTGTTGCTGATTTTCCTCAATGCTGCACAGAAACCTGGCTCTGTAAACAGGCTGCCCTTGCAGGAGGCTGACTCAAAAGCCCTGAGTATGTGAGAAGGGTCTGCTTTCTCCGTACTTGGGATCAAAAGAAAAGAGAGCAAGTGAAAACCACCTGCTCTTCCCATCAAGGCCCCATCCCTTCCCATAAGCTTTCTGAGAAATAACTTGGGAGCTTGGGATCGAACCTTCTCCTTGAGAGCCACTGTGCTCTCCTCCTGGGGCACAGGAGGGAGTAGAGGTGCCAGGAGCAAGGTGGGCAGCACTGCACCACAGCAGCGCAGGCAAGTGATGGGCACAGATAGCATGCACTGCAGGCACCTTGGAGGTGGGGAAGCGGGGTGGAAAGGGTCAGAAGAGGCCCCTTCCTGTACGCAGGGTGGAGGGGATGGCAAAGACAGAGAGAGAGCCTGTGGGGGCACAACAGTGATCTAACAGGTTTGTGTCACTTACTCTTCCTCGTGACTTGCTCAGATGCTAAATCCAGGTCTGCTAAGTATGCCACGCCACCGTGGCTCTGAACCCATTGCTAGCAAATATTCCTCTCCACAGCACCCGGGCAGGGGTGGTGCCTCTACAACTTCTGCAGATGTGGGCTTTCAAACTCGCCAGGAAGGCCTGTTTGAATTTCAGCAAGGTTCACAGAAATAAGAGAGAGATTTCAAAGGTAAAAGATCTGTGTGCTTAACTCTTGACATATTTAGAGTTGGTCCAACTGTCATGCAGTTTCTTTTCCAAAATGTCATTGTAGTACTTTTGGCTGGATGTGAAGCTGGTCGGCCTGGTCTAGTGGTTGGCGACCCTGCACATAGCAGGGGGGTTAAAACTAGGTGATCTTTGAGGTCTTTCCAACCCAGGCCGTTCTGTGATTCTGTGATTATATGACTCTGGTGCTTGAGTGCATGAGCAATCAGGGTACCTTTCATGGAGTTCTAAGCAGCCACTCTTAATACACTAAGAAGGGGAAAGAAGTTAAACATAAGACAGAGAAAACTGAAGCGGTTTGGGTAATAATTGAAACTGGGGGTGGCGCTGGTCTAAATTGCCATTTTCAAGTGTCCTCTCTGTCTATAGATTATACTGTGTTAAAATTGCAATACTGATTTTTTTTTTTTTAATGTATTTACAATCAGGGAGTAAGGGGGTGAAATAAAGATGTAAGCACAGCCAAGGCTTTTCCAATTAGAAGACAACAACAACAAAGTAACGCAAACTTTTGTGCCCACCATCCTGGGGAGAAAAACAGGTAAGAGGAAAGTTCAGGGGCACAACAACTCAAGCTGACTGTGTACTGTATATGAGTTCCTGTGGCATATGTATATACGGAGGCTTGATGGGAGGCAGTGCATTGCACTAGTGGAAAGCAGAAATGATGAAGATGGGCTAAGCAGAGCCCAGATCCCCAGAGTACGACCGCATAGTTTTGTGAGGCCTTTTTTGTGGTTAAGATCATGACATAAATGCAATGAGGAGCATGATGTGTGTTGCCCAACTTTAACCACACTGAGTGAGGCACAGTCAAAAAGACCTCCGCAAAACTTCCCAAAACTTGAACAGGCAATGCTTAAATACCTTCGAGTATTTCTCTTGTGCTGTTACAGGAGTTTGGAGAGGAGTGGGGCCCTTTTTTCAGCACCTCAACATGATCCAGATTAGTGATGCCCAAGGTCTTGGTGGGTTTGGGGACAGACCCCATTTGAAGGAAAGTAGAGGTGAAATTGGGTAATGACAATAAACAACTCTTTAGCCAGCTGCTGCAATGAGAAAGTTCTGTGCAGATGCCTTTTGAGTGACAATGAAGTGCCGAAAGCAGAAATGACAGGGAGCAGAACGGGGACTTGAGTCAGGGGAGCGTGAGTAATGCTAATCCCTCTGCACTGCACAATGGCATGGGCTCTCCTGGGCTGTGTTTCCAGATGGCAAAGGTCTCCTTTCTCATTCTTTGCGTGTTTGTTTTCTCTTTCAAGAAATTCTCCAGAGAAATCTGAATAATTTCTATGAAAAGCGTGAGTGCTGCGGCCAGCGGCAATGAGAACCAGGACAAGGGAAGGCATGTAATGTTAGCTTGTTATTTTCCTGCCCATGGAAGACAATGTCTGCTCATCGAGTCCTCTCCTGCTTCAAGATGACTCGTTTATTCAGTGATGCAACTCAGGTGTGGGTAGACTAGTTGATGGATTTGGCAGTGCTGACTGGTGAAGAAAGGCATGTTGCAAGGAGAATGCACCAAGGAGAAATCCTAGAGGTTTGGAGACTGCAAGGCAGCTTTTCATTTTCTGCTAATGTGAAGTTACATTGATGTTGAAGGAAATCTGATGGAATCAGAAAAACCTTACCAGAATGGTGTTTCTAGGGTGATGTTCTACATTTTTCTCTCAAGGCTGATGGTGGTGACTGAAACGGTGTTATACTCGAGCTTGCATAGCCTAGGGAAAACACACTTTTGATCTGCCAGACTGACTAACAGTGAACTGGAAAGCTCAGGGAAGATGTATTCAGTTTTGTGCCCCTCGCTACATGGAGGACATCAAATTGCTTGAATGTGTGCGGAGAAGACCAGTGAAGCTGGAGAAGGGACTAGAAAATGCGTTATGAGGAGTGGTGAGGAAACTGGTGCTGTTTAATTTGGAGAGGAGTGTTAGAGGAGATCTCATTGCTCTACAGCTACCTGAAAAGAGGTTGTAATGAAGTGTGGATTGGCATCTTTTTCCAGGTAACAATGATAGAATGTGAGAAAATGGTCCCAAGAAGGTTTAGATGGGATATTTGGAAGAATTTCTTCATGAAGAGAGTGGCTAGGCATTGAAACAGTCTGCCCAAGGAATTGCCCATCCCTAGAGGTTTTTTTGAGACGTGTGGATGTGGCTGTAAGAGATATGGTTTAGTGGTGCTACCTGGGTAGGTCAAGTTGATGACTGAACTTGATGATCTTAAGGGTCTTTTCCAACCTAAGTATTTCTCTGTTTCTCTGACAGGGAAGATAGTCTGATTCCTTCTATGATTTCCCTCCCAACAGATTGAATTTTCTAGGTCTTCCCACAGACATCTAGGCAAAGTCAGGAAAAGGAGAGTTCTCATGGTTTCTTAGGATATCAGTAATTACAGTGTGAACTGTTTGTGCCATTGCACGTTGGGTTTTGTTTTTCATTTGTAGCTTATTGGCAGAAAAAGCCATAATGGCCTGGAGGTGGTAAGGAGAGGTGATACAGGGATTCTGCTTGAAAATCTGTCCTTCAGGTAGAATTATGTCAGGTTATTGTTAGACGTGTTATAAGTATGTAGCCAAGTGAAGAAGGAAAAGGTTTGATGAATTCTTTTTGTGATAAATAGTTCTGCAGTGCATCACCATCGCATATATGGAACATCTCTACTTGTAGCTTGAGTTAGTAAGGAAGAAGAGTTGTTGTAAATTAAAGAGATGCTTTTTTTCTGAGGTATCCTAAAAGGTAGTTTATGTCTCAGGACCAGGAAACTGTTTCATGGAAGTCCCTTAAGTCTGGTAATCTTTTTAAAATTCGTTTTAAACAGGCAATCAGATTTTGCAGTCACGTCATGTTTCCTTCAGACTGGGATCATTCAGTCTGAAGGACTGAAATAGGATATGAGGTATATAACTTCTCACATCTGTTCACTCCTTTGGGAAAACTAATAGTTTTGTTGTGCTTGTGTTGAGCAAATCTAAAAGACATGCCCAAATCCAGGTGCTGATTTTGTTAGTTTTCAGCCTGCAAACGTGTCACTTCAAAATGTGTGGTGACAAAAGGGACAAGGATGGCAGTGCAGCAGATTTTCCCAGAGGACACAGGTTTCGTTAAGACTGTCCATTTATCATAGGTCAGTGCACAGAAATGTTGCTTTATCCATTGTGCTTTTGGTTTGACCTAGATGACAGCTGATGGTCTGCAGTTTGAGCTTCAGTGCTCTCTATCACGGAGCTGTTTCTCCTTTAAAGCTCAGTCACGCTCTAGAATTTCAAGTCAAAGTGTGTGCTTTAGGAGGAGCATCGACTCATTTCGTTTTGCTGCGATGAGATTTACGTCTTGTGTATTTTTGAAATGGCAGGCAGTGTGATTATAAATAAAGCTGCTTTGATGGCTCACTGCAGTAACATTAGGGCTCCTCTTTACAGAGGAGTTAGTGCACAAACAATATAAGCATGCACTTGGTACTGAAGAACTACTTCATGCTCACTTTTCCATGTGGGCACCTATTCTGAAGCTCCCAGTGTCTTTGCACAGCTTCTCTTCAGCTTGCTTAGGAGTGCAGGTGCTCTCTGGGCGGAATAGACATGCTCTACAGAGAGCAGTAACTCCTTTGTATCACAGACAAGTCTTTAGAGTAGGGGCTTAGGGTGCACTGGAACAGGAGTGAGAAGAGGGAAGGATTCTTAGTAAAAGAACGCGTCAGAAAATCCCAGCCTGTGGTTTCACCTGTGTTGGGTTGTGAATAGGTCCTCTGGGAGAGGTTAGGGAGGTGTAGCTGAAAGAGTTGTAACATGTTGGTCTTTGTTGCCTTAACATTTTTCAGCTGGTAGAAGTGAGCCATGCTGATGGCAAATACAGGGAAATCAAAGACTTATTTCAGCAGACAGTAAAAATGATTGCATCCTTAGACTTAGAGGATTCAGGATCTCAGAGGTCTGAACTGTTGTGGGTGTGGGAATATTCCTTGTGAGTGAACTGCTCCCGTTCTCTGTTTTATGGTGGAAAAATAACCTAATAAGCAAATAGGGAGGGAGGGTGCGAAAAAGGCTAAGGTCCTGAGGAGTTAGACTTAGAATTTATATGATTTTTTAAATTACTGTCTGAAAAACCAACCAATTTAAAATCTTTTAATTACGAGATGGCTTTTATAAATCTGGGTTCTAGATTTGGGGTTCATACAAATCTGATTTCGTGAGTTATTTTAAAGCCATTCCATTCTATTACCTTTTTTAGATTAAAACAATCCAGGGCATTATGATCTTGGTATATAACCTCCCTCATGGGAGAACAACGTGGGGAAGTTCTTTCTTTACTGTTTGGCTTCTCACAAAGTCAATGTTTCTGTTCAAAATGGAGAAGGCCAGAGTTTTATTTTCACACAAAATCTGAGAGGTTGATTGACCACAGCCAGAGGAGAGGGTGACCTGTTTCCTCAGGATATGAATACCTACTCTTAATCCTAAATTTGAACTGAACCCGAGGCTCCCTGTCTAGGGTACCTGGCCTTATCATTTCACAAATGGAGCATGAGATAAGGATCCCTGGGGCTTGAGTATAGTAACCAGAGATGCCAACATGAGACTGGGGTTTTCCAATAATTAACAGCACTGAAACTGGATGTTCATGCAAAAAAAAAAAAAGTGGTGATTCCAGTTGGCATTAGCATTTCTTGCAAATTCAGCAAAAACATCTCGTCAGAACTCTGATGGAGAGAACTCTTTGTCCTGTAAGTGTAACATTTCCTTGTGGTAAACATTGCTATGACTGAATAGAGCCTGAGAAAGCAGTAGCTGGGTTTAATTTAATGAGCAGTGAGGGGATGGACATAACAGACTGAATGAATGTTACCCCTCTGATAGAAAGAGGAATTGAAAACTTTTCAGTGTAACTAAAGAAGTGACTGCTTCAGTTGTTCTCTTAGGATAGACGTATTGAATTTATAGACAGGGTGGTCTGCTTACTAGCCAGTGTTTTCTTAGAAAAATTGAATCCTGAGATCAAAACTTAGTGTTCACTCTCTCAGGAATTAGAGTTCAAGGATGCAGAGGAAGAGAAACAGTGCATTGGTTGACTTTTGATCTTTATCCCTGTATGAGGTCTGAAGAGCAGCTATTTGCTAAATATCAGACTAAATTTCTAAATTTCTTCTTTTGTTACTCTTCACCCTCATCAAGACAACCTTGTATTTCTTCTGTTGTCTTCTGTCTTCTGTTATACTACAAGAGTTTCTTTTAAAAATATCAGAAGTTTACTGTGAATATTTCTGTTTGTACACAGTACATGGATTCCTCTTAGCTCCAGCTCAGAATCTTCTTGATTCTTCTGCTGGTCTTGCAAGAAAGACTTTGACAGTTTTCTTAGGGTGAAGGCTGGAGAAGGAAAAAGCGTGACTGGCCATAATCTGCTCAGATCAGATCTAACTCCACAAAAGAAATAGAAGTTTCCCTTTCCATCTCCAGTCTGCATACCCTCTTTCCTTTTTTAGCAGAGCCTTGCAAAAGCAATGCTGAACAGACAGTGCTGTGGGCATTTGTCTTACCTGCCTCCTCTTGGTATGTTGAAAACCATCATGCAGTTTGTTTTCATGTGAAAGGCTTTTAGTGTGTTTCATCATGCAGTGAAGGGCAGGTCATATGGTAATACAATTTTTTTTGTTCCATCCCCCATGCTATTTGGATTTGGGTGGTAAAGGCAGGAGGCCCATAAAAACAAGAAGTGCTTGTGCATGCCATATGTGTGTGCTAAATATCTGATATGTTTTTCTGTAGGCAAAAGAGCGTATGAAAGAAGCCTGAGACGAGTGGGTGAGTGGCTTCTGTTTCATGGGATGAGTCCATCCCACGTGGCAGACATCTGCATGCAAAATTTCAGCTGGAGGATTTGTGGCATTCATGAGACAATGTATGGCAAAGGTACAAGCACATGGGCTGGACTTACAACAAAACTCTTGGAGTGTTTCTAGAGCTGAAGGAAGAGCACAGCACAAGCTGCACTTCCTACTGTGTGGGCCTGATCCTATTTATTTAGACCTTTTGTAACCAGTGAACCAGCAAAATGCAGCAGTCAGAGCTGCCAGATCAACCTTACGTATTCATGCTTTAAAATAAACCAATGTGGAAATACCTGGCAAGGATGTGTTTAGAGCTACCTGGGGGGAAGAAAGAGAACAAGGCACTTGTTGAGTTGTTGGCTGCCAGATTACTGACAGCAGATGTTTGTTCCTTTGGTTTAAATGTTTCCTTATCTGTAGCTTTTTCTCATCCAGAGGAAAATTCTTTGCCACAGATGCCAGTTACTGTCATCAATGCTGCCCATCCAACACAGGCTACTGCACCATGTTCATAGCTTAAACTCTTGGGGAAAAGTCTACCTTGCCTTCCTCCCAAACCTGGGATTTCAAACAGGCTTTTGAACGACTGTGTAGCTAATTGAAAAAACCTTTCCATCTTTGTCATCTTCAAGAAGCACCAGATTTACCCTGCCTGGGTCTTAGAGTATACATGCTCACCCCAGTAAGGATCCTTCAAGAGGTGACAATACCTCATTGCTTGTCTAAAAATGCCACTTGAACCTCAGATATTTTTTTTAAACTCTATGTTGCATGTAAGTGCATGTAAGACTTTCAGCCACACTGCAGTTTTGTTTCGAGTTGCAAGAGTGAAACTACAAGTGTGGTAACTAAAGGAAAGGCTGGTTCCTGTATAAGTGTTGTTATCCTCCTAAACAGTCTGGTGGCAGTTAAACTGTAATAAATACTATAATCATGACAATGTGATGATGATTTGGATGTAAATGTCAAGATTTAAGTGTGCATAATGATTAATTTATGGAACTAATTGCTTCCATGTCTAATATGGTACATCACTGGATATTGTTTAGGACATGCTTGGGGAAATGAATACAGAAAATGGGGGAAATGGAGTACTAAAAAGCATGTTTGAGGAGTGATTCTTTGGAGTTGTTTTTCCACAGAGTGAAGATCATCAGCATCATGTCAGTGTAGCAAAAGTAGACAATGGGCTCTGAGCTGTTTTTGTCCTGTGGTTTGGCTGCTTTGAGTTTTGTGGCAAAAAAAGGATTTTAGATCGTATCCTAGTGGAGATTTACATCATGTTTCCTAATTTCTCTACTGGTCCCATTTGGTTGTCTTGCACTAAGAGTCAGAAGGGCTCCAACTCAAACAGAAGAAAAATGTCCTGAGTAACAGCAAAGCACTTGTTTTGTTGGTCTTCCTCAGCTTGCCAGGACCATTGCTAAAGTTGGAGTAGATAACATGCTGAATATCTAGTGAAGGGACGTGTCTTCATGTAACACCTTTCAGAGAACGGATAGCTGCTAGAGGCTATACTGAAGTTCAGTCATACCATAGATCAAAACAGCAGTAATTTCATGCTCCCCTAGAAAGAGCTAAGTAGTTATTTTGAGCTGTTTGTGCCCTCCCGGACTGTGGGCTGGGCTGGTCTCTCTCTGAGTGGTTATGCAACCTCCCAAAACTTGGAGGAGGCCTCTAAAATGTTCCTTGGATTTACACCAGAATGTCATAGTGGATTTCTACCATCTGTTTCCACATAGGTGTACAGGAGCATGCTGTGTGCCTGGCCCTCGTGTGCTGATGGCAGCACCTTTAGATGTTAAATTTGGGCTGGGAGGAGGTGGAGTGATGATGCCATTTCAGGCAGCTGCTGCTCAGTTTTTGCTCTTGGTGAGGGAAGAGCAGGCTCTCACTTGCCCACGTGAGGACTGATCTTTCCCACTGCAAGCAACCTTGAGCTCTGACCTGGTGCCAGCCCTTTCTCTCAGGCATCCTTGGTGGGCCCCTATGGGATGGGATAAGGGTCCCACAGCAGACCTGTAAGGGAGCTGAGGGTGCAGGGTGTTGAGAGTGTTTTGAACAATCTCCTCTTGTGGAAATTCTGTCTTCTGTCCTTGTCCAGAACTGCATGTTGGAAATGCCAGAGAGATTGTGATGGTATCCCGGCCGTCCTAGGGGAGATACCACGAGGAAGAGTCCTGTAGCTTCTGTTGGTGGGAAATCCCTCCCACTTTCCCAAGGGACTGTGGGAAATCAATGGGAGCCCCATAATGAACACTGGGGATGTGGTTTGCTTTGTTTCCCAATCAAGTCACTGTCAGCACTTCTCACTCCATTCTTCCACACTGAGTCTGCCCATCCCACTGGTGACGCCATACCTTGAACGTTGTTGTCCTGTCACCACAGGGGAACTTCATACACTGCTGCAGAGCTTCCTTGGGTTTAGGATGGGAGAAGCAGGGGTATGGCAGCTGCTGGAGCCAGATCACCACTGTGCCATGACATTCCCAGTGAGGAAGTCTGCAGTGAGCTGAATAGTGGGGTATGGCAGTGTACCACTGGGGCTGCAGAACAGGGCTTGCAATGGTGACTGGTGTGGCAAAGAGGCTTTGCACAGCCACCTCCTTCCCACCCTGCAGACTGAACTTGGTGGTTGCTGTTTGGGATTGTGTTTTGATGCCTGGCACACTTCTCCAGGTGACTGGTAAGTGTCCAGTATCGTGTGTTCTCACTGAGACGGACAGGTATTGTTCTGACATCCCAACTTGTGGCTTACATCTATAGGAAATCCCATAAATAAATTCACCTCTGGAGTGAGTTGCTGCATTTGGTTTACTTCCACTTTCTTACCCTTTTGTGGGGAATAGGAGGATTTTACCAAAAACGGAAAGTTTTCATAAGCAAACTGGTAATCTCATCAGGAGCTTCATGAACTCGGTGGATGTGGATATGGTTAGCTATGGATAAGCACAGTTCAACAAAACCAGAAAGTAAAAGATGCATTGGAAGGGATAAAACATCCTGTTAGTTCTAAGACTTTTCTTTTAACTCTCTTTCTCTTTCTTTCCCAAATTCAGATCTGTTGTGGCTCCCTCAAACCACCAGTATTGCTAGGCGTCATTGGGATTTGCTGGGATGCATGTGCTTTTTGTTGAGCGTTTGTCAGATCTCACATTCCTTAACCCTGAAGTGTTCCTGTCTGGTTAGTGAAATCTATCTAAATTAATTCTACTGATAAGACTGGGGTATGAATTTCCTCTCTGAATAACAGTCTGAGGGTCTCACTTCATTGAATCACAAGTTTCTGACTTGCGAGTGGAGGCGCACATGTGTGCGGGCGTCTGAGATGGACGCTTGCCATCACTGGGCATAAATATTTCCTCTATAATGCAGAATACCCCAAAGAGTTTCAAATGAACTGCATCCTGTCTCCATCTACACACAGACACAGGGGTCTGCCATTATACCTTTTGCGGAAACCACATTTCCAATTTGCCCTTTAAAAAAAGACACAGCACATCAACTGGTTTATAACAGAGCAAACACTGTTTGTTAAATCAGGTGCAGGTAAACAGCTCATTTCCTTCCTGCTGCATCGTTAAACCTCGTAACTCAAAATCCGGTCATTTCACATGGCTTAGGAGGTTGGAGGTAGGTGCCTGTTCTTTAATGTCAAAAAATGCTATTGCTTAGAGCATTTTATATTTTTGAATGCTTGCAGACTTCTTTGCTAACAAATGCTGGTAAACTGAACGTAGGGTATTTTCTTGCTGTTTGCAGTGCATCTTCCTCAGCTGTCCAGCAAGCTTTCATGTCAGGGGTGCCACAAAATGGAAGCATGCTGTCTTTTTGGATAGTAAAGTTCAAAGGGAAAATCACCTTAGAACACTGCTATAAATTCATTCTTATATTTTGATTCTATTGCCATATGATAAAGGACTGTCCACTGATATGCAGTAGGAAGTGAGGAAGATGATGGACATTGATTTATACAGAGGAATTCCTACTGGCCTTAGTCAGCACAGCTGGCTACAGTGCATTTACTGGAAAGAGGTTTTGGTGTCTGCCAAGTAGATGAAGTTGATGTCTAGACATCCAGAAAGCCCCATGTGGCTTAAACTGAATACTTATTTACTCACTCCATAAACAAACAAAAGGTATCCCTACATACGTGGAGAAGAGTCTGATAAATGCAGCTATTTTCACTGCATGAGATTTGTAACTCTTTTGGGAAGCAATAGTTTTTGCTTCCTGCATGTCTAGATAAGAGTTCATAGGAAGTGCTTCAATATAGCATTGGTAACTGTAGTCTGTTCTGACAGTAAGAAGCAATGGTTAATTAATACTGAATCAAACGATGGTTATGGAAGGGCTGCTGACAATCATGTAATTTTCTCATGCATCAACATCTTTTTTTCTCTGGTTGGACCAAGTATTAACTCGTGGGTTGAGTCAGTCCAAGTGAGTTGCATAAAATTTCACCCGGGAGTTTTCTAACATGATTACTTAACTGTGGTTAGCAATAGCCTTAGTGTATTTTTCCTTAAAAATCATTATGTTCCAGTATGGCAGGAAGATTTTCTCTCTAAGTGAGACATTTCTTTGGAAGCTGGTATGCAAAATGTTGACCTCTAGCACAAAAAAAACTGCTGCCATTTAGGACCTTCATAACTAATGCCACTTAAAACATCCTAGCTAGAAAAGCTATTGATGTGATAACTAGGAAAGACCTCTGTCAGTACCTAAATATAAGTTGCAGTCTATTCAGCTCCAAGTTCACAGCTGAGAACTGCTAGAACCAGGGGAGCCAGGTTGTGTACAGCAACAGATGGAACAAGTGGATGGACCTCCTGATCAGTGAGGCAGCAGCAAACTCTACCACCTTCCAGCTGGCTAGTGGCAGTGGAACTCTGGCCAAGGGTGTAGGTAGCAAAAGAGCAGGAGGCACAAGTCACCCAGGCTGCCATCTGGGTAAATGAAGGCTGTTGTAAAATGCATGGACAACCCAACGAAAACTGTTTCCCCATTTTATTAATAAAGGATACTTAGGCATAAAAAGTCAGATGGCCCGATTTTGAATGTTAAACAGATGTTTCTTGTAGGGAAAAGTCTTTGAGAGAGTGATTTATAGCATTTACTGACCATAGGACAAGATGTTCCTCACCTCCTGCCACCAGCAGTCCTAAGCTGGGAGTGTGCCACAGGGTTTGAGTTGTAGTGTCACTACACTGATACTGAGTAGAGTTTGGGAGTTCTAAATACAGCAATTAAAATTCCCTTTGACATATTTGTGAAAAGAATGACGGCACTTGAGGAACGAAGCAAGACAGGAAAGGAAAAAAAAAGAAAAGTCTTCCCATGGTTTTTGGAGTAAACTTTTCAGTCTTCAGATTGTCTTCATTTACATTGTATAGCAGAGCTCAATTGCAAATCCAGATGATTAACAATTCCCTAATTATCTGTTACAATCAAGCAGGAGCCAGAGCAAAGTAGAGGAAATTTAATCCTATTCCCTTCTATTTTTATTAAGATTGATTATCAAATACTTTATTGCATAAAATAGAATTATAACTCCAGTTTAACTCAGAGAAAGTGAACTGTTCAGAGTGAAATTAAGCTTCACCAATAGTCTTGTACTTTATGCTAAAGCATAATTCAAATCTGTGAACGTTATACAGAAGGGAGCAACGTTAAATCTCCTTAACCCTCTGTCCCTCAAAATCACTGGCAGCTTAGAAAACTGACTCAAATATTGGTGGTTTTTTTTTATTTTGTTTGTTTGTTTGTTTGTTTGTTTTTCCACAGAGAGCTGACTCATTAAATTTTGAAATGATAAAACCTTTGCCAGGATGCTGTTGATATGAGTAATAATTAGAGCAATTATCTGCAGTCAGTGCATTATTTAACCTTTCATTTATTGGTACTAAAATGTAGGTGTTGAGATGGCCATCCCTGATAGCACCTCTATGAAAAATATTCTTTGAAGAAAAAGGCTGAATCTGGAAAAATTGAAATTTACAGAAGAAAATTTTAGGTTTTTGACAATTTCTTCCCTCCTTCCCAAGTTTTCAAGAAAGAAGAAATCTGATGTTTAAAAGCCAAATTTGAAAAAAAAAAAATAAATAAAATTGTGTCCAGAAATCAAAAACCATAAACATTTAGCTGTGTTGTGCCTTGAAACTTAATATTCACATCTGGTCACCTTCAAAGGTTCTTGGAGACAACAATTATGCAAGCGTAAGCTGAAGACTGAGGTACATCAGTTCCTCTGCCATTTTGGTGCTTTTGGCTGTTCTTTACAAATTTGCTTTGCCAACAACTGAGTACTCCTCATGTGGGTTATAGTATGAGGAAAACCCTCATACTGTAATATAAGGAGTAGAACCTGGGATTTGTTTAACCAGTGTGCAGGATTGATATGAATCTCAAATCCTTTTATAACAGCTCTGGGATCTAATCATGCTTCACTTTCTTTCATACAAGCATTTCGTTTTCTTTCTTCTCCCTTTTTTTTTTTTCTGCTAGGTTTCTCTGTAATTGATGTAAATTTCTTTTTCTGTAACTTATTCCTTTCTTGTATAGGGTACAAATGTGTCTTTTTATGCAACTTTACAGCATCCTTATTGTCAGAAGGAAAAGGGACGTGTTAACGTGTTCAATTCTTTTTTTTTTTTTTTTTTCCAAAAGACATTTGTATTACAAGTAAAGTATCAAATTGCTTCAGTTTCATATTAGCATGCACAAACATTCTTCTATACTAACCCTGACTGGACAAAATACCTTTCATCTAATGAAATCAATCATTGCCTTTTTTTCCCCTCATTCTAGTGACAGAATGTTTAACAACATATAAGCCTGAATGAGTGCTGTACACAGACACCTGTCCTTATATGCAACAAATCCACCTACTGATGAAATTGCTCCTGTTCCCCCTCATTGGTCTTCATGTTCACGTTGTTTGGAGGAGCGAGCAGATGACAGCAGAAAGACCCCCATTTATTGTGACTGGGGATTAACACCTGGTCTTCTGCTTTCATTAGAAACCAAGCCCTGATAGTAGTAGGGGTTGTGTGTGCTCAGAGCAAAAACGACACAGTGCTCCTCCAGCTGAGCAGCTCTGTAATTTTTTTTTAAAGTATTTTCAGTTACTCAATTCCTTCTAAGAGAAGCTCCACTCTTTGCTTTATTAAATGCTTTAATTTTTTTCAAAGCTGAGTGAGAACAAGTCCTGTGGCTTAGGTCACGCTCAGAAGGATCTTATTTACTAATACTCCTGGCAAACAAATTAGTGAGTGCCCGTTTACTGAATGAACTGATAAGGTTTCCCAGTTCACTATACAGTTATTGAGCTAGTGGCTATGTCTGGTTTTCTTTTGTATAAGCAAGGTTCACAGAAGTGATGCCACTGATCCATATTCTTCCAAGTGCTACTGAAACGATGCTCTGGCCACTTTGCTTACAACTCTTTTCAGCTGCTTGGCAACAGGAGTCCATCGAACATCTGGTACCTTCGGAGAGGACTGAAAGCTCTGTAGTTCATGCTTGGTGCCCATACCAGACATACTGTAGTTCCTACTGATACTTCTGGTTTCAGTGTACCTTAAAAATAGGTATCCCTGTGCTTCAAAAAGACTAGCCTGTCATGCACTTAAGTGTATGTAACGTGTCATGGGCATGGTTTGAATTTTAGTACCTTAGCATTCTGCAGTTCCTTTTCTTTTAGCTCTGACCATTAAATTCAGATCCTTCTTTAACTTCCCTCCCTCCCACCATGGTTTTAATTTCAGTATTTCCTTACCTTTAAAAATACAGATTGTATTACACTGATTCTGAAGTAGTGTAATAGGCACTTTTTTTCCTGAGTGCCTGTAAGTGGACGTTCATGAAGCTATGCACATGTACGGTTTGCCTGCGAGTATACTGTAGTGAGGACTTTCACTTTAGCCTAATAAAACCAGAGCATCTTTGATTTGGTTTCATTATCAAAAAACACATTGTTACAAATGACATTTCAGTGTGAATGAACCTGAAAGCATTAGGGAGCTCAGAATAAATCTTGAGATAAGGAGAGAAGACAGAATACAATGGTTAACTCATCTCTTTCAAAAGCTGCAAGGAAGGGACTGGAGCATGTAATTACACGGAGTGAGACTACTGGTATATATTTTCCAAACGCACTTAACGTCTTATGTTTCCCCATTTGAATAAATGAGTATCTGAAGATGAGTAAGGGATCTGTTAAATCCACTTCATCTCCTGATTTTGGAATCTGAAAGTTTGTTTACTTTGCCTGGGGACAGAAGGAATATTTTCCATCCAGGATCCCCCTTTGCTCCTCCATCTTTCCCAGAAAATGTTGGGATTCCCAGAAGAAATTCATAATTGTGGAGCAGCTCTCACAATGCAGCCATCTGCCTGCAGCTGATTTTCTTGGTCAGAGGGGGATCTGTGCAGGGGCTCTCTTTGCAGACATGCCCATCCACAGCAGAATAGTTTACTGGAGAAAATGCAGCAAAAATCTGAACCATCACCCATCAATCCTCTGCTTTGCTTTGGGGCAGGCGTTGGGGGCCTTGCAGGTATATTTGAAAGGAAAACCCCTAGCTTATGGTTATTAGGGAAGCTGACTGAGGAAGGCTGCTTGTTCCCATAAGTCTTTGTGTCATTCCTACCCCAGACAGAAACCACCTCACCTTCCCTCCTGCCATTCAGTTACTTTGGTGTCTCCTCAAATCTCTGCAGCCATGGGTTTACTTCCTGGAAGCAGGAGCAAGAGAGTGCACCATGGGGTTGCCCTGCTGCAGTGCGTTCCATGGAAATAGATTAAGACAAAGCAGTCAACAATAATTGCAAAATAACCCTGCTCTGAAATCAAGCAATCTGCCAAAGAGCGTTTATGAAAAAAAAAAAAGAAAAAAAAGTAGGAAAATCAGTGCTCCCAAACAAGAAGCTTCCTTTCAAAGTCAGACTCCAGTGCAGCTGCCACAAACTCAGACATGCTGCTCTTCTTCAGCAGGCTTGAGGTCTCAAATGCATGATACCCTTTTGGTGTTAGCACTGTCAGTGGCAGGGCCATGAGATGATGCAGGTCTGAGATATGGCACCATGGGAGATGTGCTATATTTGGGTCATTAAACTGTCTTCTCTGGGTCTGCCCTCTCAGACAAGAGGGAAGGCAGTGTTAGCAGGAGGTGCTGCCTGCTGGAGCACGGGGTGCCCTCTGGATGGCAGGACCTTGGCTCTACCAAACAGCCCCACGCCCTCAGAACAGAAAACTCAATGTTCTGTATTCATATGGCTTGGAACAAGCAGATATTTCATCACAAACTGTACATTTCTAAATGGATCTGTCTTGCACAACATCACTATGCATTCAGCAATTCACTCTAATTATCACTTTATGACATTTTGCATCTGCTTCTGTTAAGGCAGTGAAGTTACTGTATATTTTCTTTGTGTTGTTTCATTTTAAAACAAATTGTTTCTATGTCTGGCTGTCAACAGCTGTGTTTCTCATTTTATGCATTTAATGTATGCTCATTTTCTGCAGTGTGTCCTAATGCTACAGCTCAGCTTCTAACTTGAGACCACAGAAATCTTTCAATTAAGCTCTTCCAGGTTTTTACCCAGACTCATGGAGTTTAGTCTTGATTAACAAGTAATGTATCGTAACCTCTGGTAAAAGCATTGCAGCTCTTAGAGGATTTTCAGAGGATTTTCTCAGCATGCCCAAAAGCTCTGCCCAGAAAAACTGGCACCTGTGGGTGACATAGAGGGCTCCTGAGAGTCAGCTGGTGTCACCCTCTCCATCCTTTACCCAGACACTAGTGTCAGCAGCCAACCTCAGGTGGGATCACAGTTGACCACAAAGTTTCTGATGTTGGCAGTTTCCTACTTTCTTTTTTCCATGGTCATCAGCTCACTTTCTTAAGTGTGAAACTGGTGATTTCTTGTTTATTTTTCTCTAAAAGTTGTAACTGTAGTAATTAACCTGGCCCTGGATGCTGTTGTACAGTGCTACAAACCTGGACTGGCTGGCATCCTTTGACAGTGACGTGTAATGACTCAGCTGCTGAGCGACTGAGCATTCTTCTATGCTCTGCATCACTCTTCTGCTGCTTTAACAGCATTCAAAGCAGCACTTAACAATTAGCCATATGTTGATATCTGATTGCTTCAAATATCCCCAAAAAATGCCTGGGCAAACTATTATCAGTTTTGACCAACTCAAAGATTTAAGTACCTTGGGTAGAAAAGTTGAAATGTGTCTATGTGAAATGCTGAAGTTTTCTCACATTGCTGCATGTGCCAGCAACGTATGGTAGCTGACAGGCTGCTGCCAACAGAGCAGCTTGCTTCACCAACCAGCACCAGTACAATACTCTATGCAGAAAGGCCTGTGCAAAACACCAGTAATGCGTAATTTTCAGTACCGAGGAGGACATGGGCACCTCAGTTTTAAAATCTGAGCTTGTTAAAGTATTGTTTTGAGACTGGAAACCAGCACAGGCATATGTTGCCCTACAGAAGAGATGCAACGCTGTGAATGAATGTGGGGGTGACAAGTCATGCCGGTCCCTGAATGGTGTTGTGTCAGGAGAGCTATGCTGACTGGCCCATGGTGCGGTGCGGGTTGAGCCTTGTAGGCTGCTGGTTGGAACAAAGGCTTAATTCATGTTTTTTCTTCCTCGAAGGGTGCAAGAGAAACATAAGTAAAATGTAGCAAATACTGTTGTGAAACAAGCCGTTGCTGTTCTCTGGAAAACAAGTGGGTGAGGACTCATTTTTGGAGATCTTTTCAGAGCAGCAGCATGGTCACCAGCTCTGTTGCCCCAGGGACGGTTGCTGCCTCAGGAACACTGAGGACTGGAATCAGCTGCCTTCTTAGAAGAGGACGTGGTGCTGACCGTGTGCCACAAAACATGGCTGCTGTACAAAACCACAAGCTGTTTCCCACTCAGAAGCAAAATGCTTAATAGTAGCTGTTCCTGCAGTAATTGGAAAAGTTATTCCAATTCCCGTTTTTCTGGAAAAAATATCTCTGCCTGCAACTTGTCTTCTTGAAGAGCAGTTTGGAAATCAGGCCAGCCGATCTGACAAAAGCTCAGAAGCCATTGCAATGAAACTTATTCTTCGCTCAACTGGAGTCAGAACAACACAGTCTATTACTGAGTGGTGGTTAGCGAAAAATCAAATTGTACCACTTATTCTAATTTATTATATTACACTTGAGATTTTATTGTCAAATTTTATTTCAAAGACCTCTCCCTCACCAATGGTACTAAGAGAAACACTTGGTCATGTTAAGGTTGACATGAGAGATGTTACAAACTGGTGTGACTAGACAAGAAACTCAACAAGATATGGTACCTGTAGCCATGGTGTATATTAAACTGTGGCTAACTCTTAAAATGCTTTGTCTATAGTGCAAGAACAGATCCACTGTCATCTGAAATCTTATACAGTCATCCGAAGAAGTGGAAAAATAGGTGTGTCTATTACATATTTCTGGGAAATTACCAGTGATACCTAAAAGCAGTGCAGCAACTCCATAGTCTTCTGTGAAGGTGAGGTCTCCGCTGCTCTAGGGGCAAGAAGCACATGCAGGAAGGGAGATTTCTGGTCAAAACCTTGCAGTCTAAAGGAGTGTCCTTGTACAAATCTGCAGCAGATTCATGTCATTACAGTAGTGCAGCTTGACAGATATTTAGCCAAATCACCCACTTTCTCTGCCTTTGCTGCTGTGAAGTTGTACTTTGGCAGTTCCTTTACCTATATGCATGAGCAGGAACTGTGTGGGAGGATGGGAGGCACTGATCTGATCACTGTCACTGTTCACTGTATGGGCAATACAGGAGATCCCTGACATAAAAGTTTACAAAGACTAGTCTCCAAAGTCCTGTAGTGGGTTGAGATGAACCAGACAAAGGTGTGACATGGCAGCCACAGCATTTTTCAGCAGTATTCTCTGTCAAACCATCAGTGGACATAGTTGTCTGAGAGCATTGAGGACGTTGGCCTGTACTGACTTGAGCATTGCAAAAAGGGGAACTGGAAGAAAGATGGATCAAGCCCAGAAGAGGCAAAGTGACAAGCTTCTTTTCTCTACTTTCTCTTATGGACAGTATCTACTTCCTTTTATGGACAACATCTGTTTCCTCTTATGGTCAAAAAACATCAGCTTGAGTAAAAACATCATCTTGAGTAACACTACTGGTTGAAAAACACTGGTTTGAGTAATTCACTGAGGAGGAGGCATGATCACCAGAGATCCTTGCTGAAAACTCCTGGATCTTCTAGAACACCCTAGTTGTGCAGACATGAGGGGGTTGCAAACCGAAGTGTGGTCTTGGGCTCACCATGTAATGGTGAGCAGGCACATTTACCTCTCTTGACGTACCACCCATGGACCAAGACCCCTGACTCAAGACAATGCTGGATCCAAGGAATGGCAAAATCTTTTTTCTCTCTCTTTCTTCTTCTTTCAGTTTTTTTGTACTCCCTTTTCTTTGGTAGCTGTTTCCTAATTTTACCAGAAAGTGGTTGATAAGGAAATAACACTTGCACCAAGGTATTCTTATTTGTAACACTGTCCTAGTTTCAGCTGGGGCAGAATTGTTTTTCTTCAGAATGTCTGGTGTGATTCCATGTTTTGGTTTTAGGAGAAAAACAATGTTGATAACACGCCAATGTTTCTAATTGTTGCTGAGCAGCGTTGTACAGAGCCAAGGCCATTCCACTTTCTCAACTGCTACTAGCAAAGGGCTGGGGGAGCCCAAGGAGCTGGGAGGGGACAGAATCAGGACAAATGACTTTAACTAGTGGAAGGAATATTCTGTACCATATGATATGATGCAGAGAGAGAGAAGAGGATTGGGAGTTCATTTCTCCCTCTTCCACTGCTTGGAGGCTAGCTGGGTATTGGTGAGCAATTTCTAGTGCATCACTTGTTATATACATTTATATATATATATGCATAGTCATAACTGTTATCCTTTTTCCTTTATAGAAAACTTTATAGAAATTTTATATTAGAAAATAGTTTAATCTCAACTGATGGGTTCTTCTTTTTATTTATTCATTTATTTTGCTTTCTGATTCTCTCCCCCATCCCACTGAGTGAATGACGGCACAGTGCTTAGCTATCTGGCAAGTTAAACCACAACAAACGCTCACTGACTGTCGTTAAAAAGTTATCCAGTTTTGCCTCAAAGTTGTTGATTATTGTTAGAAAGCTCAGTAAATTGCCTTGTATTTTTTCTCAGTCATTGTTGTGACCCCATCACTCCAGCAACCCTACTGAGTAGGGAGTGCCCGGTTTGGGGGGGGTTCCAAATATTCACCTCTCTCACCAGCCACCGAGTGGGACAAGAGAACAATCATTTGCACTAATGCTTATTCCAGAGGTGCACTCACATTGAAGAAGTTTGGTTTGTGTATACAAACAGCTGCTAGAATAGTCAAGCTGACTTGAGGGACAACTGCAGTGCACAGAGGACTCCTTGTTGTCAGCATATGTGGGCTTGAGCCATTCTAGAGGGTGTCTGTGATCTCAGATGTGAAAATGAACATTCATTTAGTGTCCAATTGAAAGGTTAACTCCAGTTGACCAACCAAACATATCCATCAATAGAAAACAACTGATAAGGTTTTCTATGGTTCATAGCAGCAGCACTGACAAATTTCACCACAGAGGACAGTTCTGTTGATTTTGGCAGTGCTCTTAAACCATCGAGAAAGTAGTTACTGCAGTAATTTTTAGTGCTGATTTATTTTAGGGCTGTTAGTCCAATATTTTGGAGCTCAGTAGTTAAAATAGTGGGAAAAGCATGGCAGTGCACTTCTTGGAACTGGATGAACTGTATAGAACTTCACTGTATTTCTCATACCTGCCTACGTGGTTGTTACTGCAGGGGCCTTAGCATGCAGTTCCAGTGGTTTCTTACAAGAGCATCAGAACAAAATTATAAATGGAAGTCAGGAATCAATAACTGAATGTCAAATATCCTTAGGCAAGGTCACAAAAATAATTTGGAACATAGGGAGTTATGGACTTGAGGTTTTCTTATATGTATACATCTGTACATGTGTATTCTTTTATTATATATATATACACGTATGACATTGTAAGTAATGCCTCCTATTTGTTTTCATGAAAATAACACATATACGGAGCGCAATAGCACTGTTTGATAGAGTGAATTCTCAACTACAAAATGCTATTTTTCAACATGATCACCACCATTAGTTGTGAATTTTCACCAGTGATGAACAAGAGCCTGCTTATAAAAGTCTGCACCAGTGGAGGTAATCAACTGTTGCTATCGCTACTGCTGAAACACACCACTCACCAGCTCACTGTGTTGACATCCATGGTTTGGTCTTCATAAATATTCAGCAAATGTCAATGAATGTCAAGGGGTGCCATTTTTTTTTGTGCCTGGAGGGATTCATTGTGCATCTTTGCTTCATATGTGCTTCCATGTCATGCTCCATTCTGTTAGACTGCCCCTCTGCTGTCATCATAGCACAGCAACATAATGTAATGTAATACTGATGGGAAGGTTCATCCTCCACTGTCATATACCCAACCTCTATCTCTGACATGGCAGGCAACTAATTAAAATAGGAGGCATTAGTTCTGGAACAGTCCTTGTATACATACGTACACACGTACCATAGAAAACCACTAAAGGAAATCGTACTATGTTAATATAAATTCTGCAAGAGAACGGAGGAATTTCTGTTTCAGTACTTTGCAAAAATGTTTTTGTTAGACTGCTGCATCATATCTTTAGAAGTGACTTATTCTGAATGTGCCAAAGCCCATTAACTTTTCATGAGGCTTTTCAAAACAGGATTTAAACTTTTCAATCCAATTGCGACATATTTTATTTGAATGCACATGCTGAAACATAAAATGATGAAAACAATTATTCCTGGAAGGTATTAAAAGGTTGATCCATATGTATAAATTAAATTAGGGCTCTGGCAAAGGTGCATTACAAGCATACAGATGCAGTATAAACATTCTTTCGTATTCCTCTAGTATCTAGTGCCAAGATCCTCTAATCATTTTAAGTCTCTTCAGACTGTTGCCTGCCTGTACTCAATTACACAAATATTGGGAGGTTAAAGAAATCATTCAGAGTGCAAAAGTGAATGCTTGAGAAAGTCAGAAAAGAAAAGGTCAGCACAGAAGACAGTGAAGGCTGCAAGAGCTGTGGTCCCAGGGACTGGCTGTTCAAATGCATGAACAACAGGAGAAACCTTAGGGGAACTTTGCTGCCAAGAAGTCTAAAGGCATTTCATTTCAACAGCACATTTGTGGAGAATAATTTTGCAAAGACTTATAAACTGACCAAATTGGGAAGGTTTTCCTGGGATTAGCAAAAGATTCAGCCTTGCCATGAAAACTACTCCTCTGCCAGACTTGATGTTCTGCTACAAAGCATACTTTTCCTAATGGAATAAATGTTACCAATGTTTCTTGGATATTGATGTTGTTAAATAACAACAATAACCACACCAAAACAGCTCTCCAACATGGAAAATTTCTATATTTACACAGGGCAACGCTAGCTGAAAATCAAGGTGTCAAAACAGCAGGAATGAGGCAACCCATCAATGGTCAGCATTACCTAACTACTATGCTGTGGATATGTAAGTACGTATATACTGGAGTAGGTTGCCCAGAGAAACGGTGGAAGCCCTGTCACTGGAGACAGGATAGGAGTAGTTCTCACCTGGCGCTCAGTCCAGCAGTACCCACACACATGCCTAAGCCTCTCCCTGAAACACCATTGAATACAGGGCTAGCTGTCCCAGGCAGTGAACAGCATGAAAACCATGCAGGGGCACCCAGCAGCAGGAGCAGGCACAGCTTTCCCTCCCATCATCTCCTCCTCTGTGATAGGCAGAGAGCACCGCCGCCACACACGGGTGATAGAGCCATGAAGCTCTCATCAGCACACGTAGGCTTTTACAGCAAATATAAGAGGAATCTGAAATTCTTGAGTGGGGACTCAATGCATGTTTTGCCCAGTGTCTTTGGCGTCTCTCTCTGCAGCACATCCTCCACAAATAATAGAATCATTAGGTTGGAAAGACTTCTAAGATCAACCGGTCCTATCACCAACCCTCCCCATACACATCAGTGCCACATCCACATGTTTCTCAAACACTTCTGGGGACAGTGATTCCATCACTTCTCTGGAAAACCTGTTCCAATACCTCACCACTCTTCAAAAGTAAATCTTTCCTAATATCCAACCTGAAACTTCTCTGGCACAACTTAAGGCCATTGCATCTTTTCCTGCTGCTGTTAGCTGGGAGAAGAGGCTGTCCCCCACCTTGTGACCACCTCCTTTCAGGTAAGAATCATGTCCAAAGTGCAGGAAGAAGAAGCAGGGTGCTTGGAAACCATATGAAGATATAAACTGAACCAACAAGAAATGAGGCAAGAGAAAACATGGACAGCCTAAGTACTGGGTGGACCGTGTGCTCTGCAAATCTGGATTGGCATAAACTAAAGCAAACAAAGGAAGCTGTGGAAAGTTAGATGTTTTAGATTTTCAAAGTACAACTCTTTTATTTCTTTGTTTTATTTTGAAACAATTTCCCCTTAAGGACTGTTCCTTCATTTTAATTTGCAGAAGGCTGACAACTCATCCGATTAAAATTTTTTCCTTTTGCTGGAAATAATTTATTTTTATTTTTTGGCTAGTCCATAGTGATCTCCCATATTCATCAAACTCATTTTAGTATAACTTTCCCTCACCATTTCAGGGCATGACCCAGCCTAATATCTAATGGGTGTTTAGAATAAAATTTCTCCAATAGGCAAATTTTCCCATAGTTGTTCCCTTTCATTATTTTTGCTGGATGACCTGATCTGATCTAACTGGTGGTTTGTGTACTTTGGGAGCGTAGGCATCCTGCTTTCTCTAGTGCTCAGGCTGTGCCCTCAGATGACACAAAGTGGAAATGGTGTCCAACTCGATCTGCTCATCACCAAAACATGGTGCTGGAAGCAACCAGGTGAGTCACTGAGACCAGATCCCCCGTACGGGCTGGCAACATCTGCCACAGACGTTTAGTTCAAAGGACTTGGTAGACTGTGTATGCCAACTGGCTCAAAAATCTTCCCCAAGACCTCATGACAACCCAGAGGTCTGTGGCAAAAGACCCAGCCCGGCAGCTGCTGTGTGTTATTTGAGGGAAACAAGAGGGAATGAGGGCACCAGGATGGCTGAGTCTGTGTTGGACAGAGGAAGAGGCATAGACTGAATGGCAGCAGGGGAAGATTTAGTTTAGACCTCGGAAAAACATTTTGTACCAACTAAGCCTTGCTGCAAATTGCTGAGATTCTCAAAAATCTTGCATTTACTAATATTTCTCAGAAACTCATGGGGACCTGTGAGTTAGTGTTGCAGGAGTGGCTTCTGTATGACACTGACATCTATGTGGTTGTTGGTGCAGGCAAGCACTGCTGTTGAATGCAGCCCTGAGAGTCTGTCCAGGGGCATTACAATGTTTGGCCATCCTGACACCAGCAAAATAAATCACTCAGAGTTAGCAATCCATCTGTGTGTGTGGCTGGGAACAGGAAAAGGAGCTAGTAAATAAGACTGGATATGTTATGGCTAGCTGTCTTTTGTTCTATTTGATTACTTGAACAGATAGATGGCTGCTTACTTTAGGCTATTAGGCATGTTTGGTATACATACGGATTCATGGACTTTAATTTGTTATCTGATTTTTTAAAAAATTGCTAGGATTACACTGAGTATTAATTAATATTCCAGGACTCTGCCTAATGGGGTATGAAAATAGAAGTGAATACTAAAATTCCAGGCAAATGCAGTCCCCTCTGCACTCTGATATGATGCTTCCTTAAATTGCAAGATAACACAGACTCACAAAAGATAAATGAGAATAAATGGAGTGATAAAGGGAATGGCAACAGATGTATGTATCAGAACATACATAAAGAAATAAACATTTATAACTTTATTGCACATGAATTACCAAAGCTGAAAAGTTTCCAGACTGCTAATTGTCCTTTGAAGGATAAAACTCTTTTGTGGAGCTGTAGCACTGTAACAACATCCTCACCCCCTTGTTTGGAAGAGGAGAGTTTTATTGAAGTACTGAGGGACGAGTAATTTTATTTCACAAATGAACTAGAAATGCAGAAAACAACTAAATATAGGCAGGTCCTGAGAAAGAGCTCTTCTCAGTGATTGTTCAGAGACATGCACTGTTCTATTCACAGGAGGTTCATACAAAACATTGCAGTAACTAGCAAAATACAACTTCTAATGATGTTCACATAAGATACAGGAGATGCAAAAAATCAGTGAAAGAAAAAGAATGAGGTTGCTTTGCACATTAATTTCTTCTGCATAACTTTCTGCCAAGAGCTTTCAACAAGGAGCAGCTCAGAAGAGAGACTGATCCCAGCAGGACTGCAGTCTGGGAAATTACATCAAAGCATGGCGTTCCCTGTGCAGGTGGAAAGTCCCATCTTAGTGTGCCATAGTAGTTATAAATAGGCAAGAGCAATTGCACGTGGGACCCTGGGAGTGCTCTTTGAGTTTCCTGTTACAAACAGTAGGCAGTTAAAGACAAGCAAACTTTAACCCTGATGATGAACTGAAGTGCTGAAAGTAATTGTTCTGAAGGTTGCAAGAATTGTCCAGCACAGACTGTTGTATTTGTCTAAACTTACCACATAGCCTAAAGAAGTAGTGGGAGGAAGCCTTCAGGAGATTTTCTGAGAACTCGTTCTAGGACACAGAAAGTGTCAAGAAGATATTTTAGGGCAGGAAGAAGTGAAAACCGTGGTCTTCTATGATCTTATCTTACACTCTGCTTAAAAACTGTGGAGAAGAGAGCTGGTTAAAGAGTGGTGGAAATTTTATTTTTCTTGCTGTATTTCAAAAGACCAAATATCCATTGTCCAGACTTTCAGAAGGGAAGCCTCCATGCTTTTCTTTAGGAGAGACATCACTTGGAAATGAGAGCCTTCCTACAACCAAAACTTCAATGTTTAATTTGCGAATTGAAAAGACTGAGGATCATATCTCATCTCTGAACTTTCTTCTGATGCTTGTGCCCTTTGTAGGCCCTCTGAGGTTCTGCTGCCCACCAGAGCCCTAAGTGCAGCCTTGGGGACACAGATATTGCTGGACCAAAGCTTGATGTTGTGGTGATGAACACTGCACCATCCAAAGCCTCCACCCTGCAAAGCAAGCCATACAGTAGTGGAACAGCTTCTACCTCCTGCTTTCCCACATTGGGTAGGATGATTTTCAAAATAACACCTAAACAGCCCATTTTCAAAATCTAAGACAGCTGCAAATTCCAAGACACCTCACCAATAGCGAGGAAAGAGTGAGGGCTGTGCCTATACCACACTACCCTAAGGGTTCAGATTCATTCACTGTCTCCCGGTGTCACAGGGGCACATCCAGGGCCCCGGCCAGGCACTGAGGTTGGTGCAGCCCACTCAGAGCAAGCTGCCTCCTGAGCAGCAGTAGCAGAGCTATGCAGAGGTTGCTCTCCTGCAAGGCCACCCTGGGACAAACTCAATGGCTAAAGCACACTGTTTCAGCTTCCTCCACTTGGGTAGCACGTGAAAGTTGAGGGGGAGAAATTTATTTCATAGTGATGCCGGTAAAGGGCATGAATCATTTATTGTTCCTTCTGTGAATATCCCAGCCAGGTGACTAAGGCAGATATATCTACTGATGACCCAAAAGGAGTTGCGATAAATTTCATGAATAGGGGAAAGAAGAAAATGAGTCAAAAGCGTGTATGGACTTTTACTTTCCATGTTCACTTGTTTACCTCACAGCCTGAGCTCCAGCCAACCTAGAATTTGCCTTGGGGCTTTTTTCCACCTCTTTCCTTTCTCAGGCCAGGGTAACTGAGTATAGCTGCACCTGTGACTTCTTAAATTAGCAGTACATAAGCTCCCTGTAGCCTCTAGGTCTCCCATGTGTGAGGGCTTGGGTGGCCTGTTTACTTTCCAGTATTTTTCTTGTCCTTGTTCCAGTTCAAGCTGCTAAGGCATGGTTTTGCTGGCTTTACTACACCTTTTCATTCCCTCAGGTAAAACGTTTGCACTTTGTGCTTGCTGGGGCACAGAGGTGGAAAGAGGAAGGAGGGAAGTGCTGGCTGAAGCAAGCTCGCCTCAGAGGTATGGGCCTGCTGAGCTTCTCTGGGGGAAGACAGGAGACCTTCTGCTCCCTGATCAGAGGATGGGCCTGTGAGACTGGAGTCTGAGCTGTTTTCAGAGGAAGGACTGGGTGACAGCAGTAGTAAAAATATCCCTTGGTTTTGAAAAAAAAAAAAAATATTTTGGAGGACAGCCAGTAAAGCTGTGGCTAATGCTGAGCTAATGCAGAGGACTTGGGTGCTGTTTTATTGTTTAAGTCCCACTGAGTTTCTCTGCCAGGTTGTGTCTGCTATACAAGTCTTCAGCTACTTAGTGCTTTCTGCCTGGATGCCTGAGGGGTGCTGTGCATGTCTGTGGCAGAGGAGATATTTAGGGTGCATAGAGAAGCTGGCAGACCCCGTCTCATCATCTCCCTCTTGGTGATGAGCAGCAGACCTCTGCAGAAGGCTGGATTCTGCAGTCCTAAGTGTCCTCTGACTCCTGACTGAAAAGCTCAAAATCTGTGTTCTTGTATAATTATGGCTCTGGGCTTACCTTCTTAGAAATGTTCTTTTATTGAATGTGACTGCACAATATTAAGTCTAAGCAGCCTGTGGTCCTGGCCCCAAGCAAATCCCTCTGAGAGTTCAGTCATCTAATCCCATATGCAGCATGCAGAGTGAGGTGGGAAAGTTCTCATTTTCCCACAGCATTCCTGCCTTGCTGCCTCAGCAGTATCAGGTACAGTGGTATCATGCACTGGCCTATATACAAGCTGCTAGGTTAAAACTCCAACAACCTTATTCAGCTTGTAGCCATGAATTCTGGAGAGTGGCCCTACATAGTTAAAAAGTCATATCTTGACTGATCTTAATGCCCTTTGATTTCTCAGAATAGTTCATCATTCCTGTACTGCAATAAAAGTTGTAAATAGAGAGGTGAATGTATATCCCTAATTATATAGTTTGAAAAATGAGAATTGTGCCTCTCCCCTTACCATCCTAAAGAGGCCAGTCTTTGGAGCTCTCAGCTGCCTTCCTTGGCTTCCCCAGCACTGTTTTTACCCCTTTTTTGCATTGGTTCTGCCAGAAGCTATATTCTGTGGGATATGTTTTGCCTTTACATGGAATAAAGTTAATCCTTCACAGGGTTAAAATGACTGAGAGATATCCAACATTATTGCTTATACTTCCTCTCTCTTAAATAAGTAAAAAGTTTTTGTTTGAAATTTACATTGTCTAGAACAGCCTATCAGTGTTTCCAAGGCAAAAGCTACAAGGAATAAATACTTCACATGCAGTGTTCTTTTTAAGTGCTGAGTTTTAATGGAGCTGGGAAATAGCTTGGAGGAGAGACCTTTTCCTGGAAGTGGTCTGTACTAAGGCCTTTTTCTTCACAGGGTGGGAAGAAACCAGAAGAATGGGAACAAGTGGCTGAGAGAGAGGGAGCGATTGCATGTGAAGGGGGAGTCTTGCTTGGCATGTAAGTTTAACCAAACTTGTTATTTGGGCAAAGTATAACTATTGCAAAATAAACTTGGGAAAGAGCAGAGAGTCAGGATGGATGTGTTTGGCTGGAAAGAAGGTCAAAGGAATGAGGTTTGAAGGGGGCAAGGTTAATTACGCAAGGTCAACGGCTAACAAGAGTGCTGGAGCATTTGGGTGGAAGATATTTATTTGGTGGGTGAAAATCAATGCCTTAATTCAGACAGATCTGTAATATCTCTGCAGCCTGTTGGGAAGAAGTGTTTGGCTACTCCAAGCTATAGAATTTGTTTTCATTATGGTAATAACTTATAGGCATGCAGAGAACTGAGATTCACGTTTACACATATAGTGATGGACGGGGTATGCACATCATCTTTTCCAGTACATAGAATTCTCTTTGATAATATAAATGGTGTCGTGTCCAAAAGAAACAGCAAAGAGAACAACTTGCATAGCATAGGAATGAGCTATAGCACAAAGGGGAGGGGAGGAGGATGGGAGGAAATCTTGATTCTTTTTCTGTAGGAGTGTTTCTCAGTCAGTAATGAGAGAGTAGAGAGAGGACTGCACTACATATCTCCTTCTTCTCAAGTGAACACATTATATTGATCAGTTACTGAGTCCTTCCTGTTTTTGCCTTGATGAATTTCTTATGCAGTGTTGAAAAGCTTGATGTGGTGGATGGAGAAAGATCCCATCCAAAAGTTTATACAGCTTGGTAGTTGAATGAGGTTAGATGTGTAGTTTTAAACCGTCATAACGAACCTTACTTGCCCCATCAGTTCTGTGCTCTAACTGCTGAGTGAATGGAGTTATGACATTCCCCTCACTCCCTGCCTTTCAGCCATCCTCTGACAACACTTTTAATTGCCTCCAAGTCTTGCATGCCAAGTAGACCTATTCTTGAGCATGGGCATGAGCCTAGCAACTTGATGGTCTCTGAAGTGGAGAGCTCTAGTATACTGGGGAGGATTTATTGTTGCTTTGTTTTTTAAATGCTAGGCCTAGGAAAAAAAAATAGAAAAATAGTAAAGCAGAAATCCTGAATGGCATGGATATTTCTCGTATGTGACAAACTAGACTATTTGCTTTCCTTCTACATTGTTTCTTCCACTCATCTTGAGATGACTGTACCTCCCAGGGGACCAGAGGGCAGCACTGGCTTGTTGACTAGGGGTATGAATTTCTGATCTATGACTTAAAAGAACCTTTCCAAATGTTGGAGATCCATTTTCAAAGTTTCTTAAGTACAGATCAATGAAGAACAAAGCAGACAAGCTTGGAGACAAGCTTTCCCCAGGGTCTGCCCTGTCTTGGGAGGACTATGCTGGTTGGATTTAACTGGGAAAATGTAAAAGGAGGGATTTTCTTGCATCAAGAGCCTGGGGCCTCTGTTTTGTTTCCCTGTATTGATGTGAGCCTTGAGTCAGCAGAGTGACTCCTGACTTTCATGTGCTTAGATTTTTTGCAGGATCCTATCCAGTGTCTTAAGCACCCTGAACTAGCAAAGCTGCCTTCTTGTTATGTACAAGGCTACTACAAAACTTGTTCTAGATCATTGTGAGCTCTTGTGCCACTTGTGGTTGTGTGCAGATTTGTCCTGAAGCAGCACTTTGCCGTTGCTATATTCAATGAATTTGGACAGATCTGAGGCCTCCATCCAGGTAGTTTTGCAGTTTACAGAGCAAAAATGGAGCAGTGTTGAGTGGTGCCTTCTTTGCTGCGTGTGTGTACACACGTGTGTTTTTATTTCCACCTCTTTCTTTGCTTTTTTTTTTTTTTTTTTTTTTTTTCTTTCCCCATTTGGTTCTGCTTTGCATTTTATTTGCAATGTGTTGTGTTGTTGTGAGTATTGCTCATGCATGTTGAGTTAAGGTTCCCTGAGGAGTCTGTCTGACACTAAAAAATTAAAACAAACTCTTTTGGTTTTTGGACTCTCAAAGCCCTTTATAAGCTGGGGTTTTTGCTCTAGGGGAGTAGGAAGTTGGGAAGGACTAAAATATGGCACTGCTGAGAAACAATTAATAGAAAACTTGCGCTAGTGCCTAACTGCGTGCTGATTACTCCACTCTAAAAGGCAAATATGTTTTCTGTTTAGGTCACAAGTGAAATGAGCTTTTTGAATCTTATTCCAACCTGTCACTTTCTTTTCCACCTTCATGTTTTCCTCTAGCTTTATGTAATATATCCTGTTTTAGTCTTCCTTGACCTGAATTTCATTTCACTTCGCAGCTACAGAAAGAGTCACTAACTATTCAGGTTACTTATGGTAACAGCAAGTGAGTTTTCCCAGTATAAGTTTTGATCTACTCTTGCCATGTGCAATTTCTATTAGAGCAGCAGAGGCTTGAGGCCCCCTTGGCTTTCTGGTTGGAGCTGAGCAGTGAGCGCTGCTGAGTAATGTGATTTACACCACACAGTGTGTTCAGTGTGCCTCAACTTGCCAGATGGGAGCAGATTGGATGTGGGGCTGGAGCCTGGGCTTGTCTTTTTTTCTTTTTTTTTTTTTTTTCCCCTCTCTCTTTTTGTGCACTGGCTGGTGGAATGTGTTTCCCAAGCCCCCATCTGCAGGCTTGTTTATTTTTCCCTCCTTTGAGCCTTTTATTTGTAGAGTATGATGGAGAACAATGGGGAGCAATGGTCTGAAACTGAGCAAAGTGAAGGGAAAAACTAGGCTAGACGTCAGAAGCAGTTTCATAACCAGTGGGAATGAATATGGGAGTGTGTGCCCCTGGGAAGAAGCTGAATATTTGTCATTGGATTCAAACTAGGCAATGTGGAGGAGAGCCCTATTAAAATAGAGGCAGGGGAGGCAGAGGGGAAAAGGATTTACTGGCACTGCTTGGGCCAGACAAGCTCTCACACTCCATCCTGCCTGTTCACTCAGTACAGATTGATGACCTGATTGTAGGGTGTTTCCTGTTAGAAAGACTTCAGTGTATCACTGTCTTTACTCACATTTACAAGGTCACATGAAGGAGCTCTGTTAGAACCCAGAGCCATGCCTAACTTTTGGGAGAGGATGTCTGGAAGGGCAGATAGCTGATAAAAAGCCAGTATGATCATTTAAGCTGGGCATTGGCTGACATTTGCAGTGTACAAAACAAGACCTGTGCCAAGGCTGGCCTGAATGTTGGCTGTGTCCAGAGACCTGCATCTGGTCAAGTTACAGTGCAAAAATTTGTACAGTGCTACTGTTCGGTAGCTGAGCCTTGATAGCTCTATTTAAGGCTTGTTCTTATGAAATAACTGTTAATAATGAAGCAACTGGAATAATGTTACGTGTGATGCTTACCTGTTCCCCTTTGGTACTGTACATTTTTTTGCTTGGATTTTGACCAGACCCTCACTTCCTGTGAGTGGCAAAGCTGCACTGTGATGGTGGTTCATCCCGCAGAGCTCCACCTGACCTTGGGTATGGTGTAACACCAGAAGACTGAATGTGTCTGTTCCTTCTCCTCCTTAGCTCTATCCTCTCACTCTCTATGGTATAAGTATGTAATGGAATAAAATGGGAATTGCCCTTGGGTAACTTCAAGCATACAGAATATGCCTTTGCTGTCACAGCTTTATAAATGGATCTATAAATGATTTGTAAAGGCTATCACCCTATGAGGGGTCTTCTCTAGGGGCACCCACTGAAGTTGTTGGGCTGTCCTGGCACGAGATCCATTTGGAAGAGCTGTCTGTTCTTTCTGGGAACTAGTGTAGCAAACAGCTGTTCTGAAAGAATTCCATATTGTAGGAGTTAGTTGTCATCATACTGGTGTCCATGCTTTTGTCCATGTGTTACAATCAGGGACAAGATAGAAGGAAATGTCTAGGCTTCAGACTACTTCCTTCTGTCTTACATCTACCTCTTTCCTGGACCAGCTTGTTCTCTGTGATCTCAAAGCATGGTCAAATGTGGTATTTAACAAAGACAACATTCTCCTCATTTGGAACTTAGTTTACCAATTCAGAATATTCTTGCTTAAAAGCTAAAGGACTGCAAGAATTCCAAAGTAGAAATTTTATTTTGTGATTAACAGTTTATGGAACAAGAAAGAAGATTCAGGGATTTTTATCTTAAGGAGATAAGGCTCTTGCAAAGTATTTATGATAGTGCTAGGTTCAGGATGGCTGTAAGATGCATAAGCAGCATGCTATGCAATACCATCCTTGCATAGCAGCTCAAATGTAAAAACACAGTTTGGTCTGTCATTCAGTGATGCTCTTCAGCTGAGGTAGAAGGGAAATGAATGTGCTTATGTGTTTGGGCCTGAACTAGTTGAATGGAGTGTCAGGAAATACTCTGGTCAGGGTAAAATATGCTTCATTCCTTGCATGAATGGATACTTATATTCACATGTACACAGACTTGAAATCCAATTAGCTCCCTGATTCTTTCACCTGAGCTGTGAAAAAAATACGATGGTGCTTTACATCTACTGAAGTAGAAACTCTTGTTTCACATCTAATGGAGAATGTACCCTTGAATGAAGACTTTGGTTTGAATGAATAAGTTTGTTCTTGAGAGATGCTCAGTTTTACTTGTTGTCAGCATTGCAAATTCAGTGTTCGTGGTGTTAAAGCCTCTTAGGTCAAAAACCTACATTCATCAATTTACACAGATCTGCTCTTCAGCATAAAAAAGCAACGGATTAGACAACAAGAGGTAGATTTCATAGTTTTAATGCTGATTTGAACAGTCTCCCAGAAAAAGGAAGCACCAAACATTGGGTCTCTTTCAGCCAAATCTCATGTTGGATTAGGAACCTGCCTGGACGCTTTGTTTTCAGTATTCATCATTGAAGGGATATTCTGGATGGTCACGCCACCTGTGGAGAGGTCAGATTGAACAAGTGAGTCTCCTGGGATATCACATCAGTGATGTACTCATGCTGTGCCGAGCAAAGCTCTTATCTCTCCTGGAGAGAGGAAGCCTTAGTGGAAGACCATTCTGTGATTCTGATGCTGTCTGCCCTGAATAATCTTCCCTGCAAAGCTGACAGTACACCTGTGCACTTAAGGAGAGGATAGTGAAGGACTGTTTTTTCAGGTCTATAGATCACATTTCAGATCTAGGTCTAGTTGGTTGTTTCTTCAAGTAGCTCCCATATCCAGACTAAGTCTGGCTGTCCCTGTTCCTCAAAACCCACTAGCTCAGCTGAGGTGCAGATGCACTGCCAGATTAATAGCACCAGTAGCAGAGTGTATGAAGAAGTTTTGGGATGACTCCTTTCAGGAAAGAAAGGGAAATTCATGGTTGCATGCAGCAAAGATAGAGGCACTTCAGGCTCCATCTTAAATGCTGCATTCTCAAGGAAGATGCATGGTCCAGGAACATTATAAAAGGCAAGAGGTAAGTTCTGAGGGTAAAGTGCAGGTGAAAAATAACACTGGTTGTCTGCTAATGGCCAATGTAAGAGAGAGGTAGTTGAGTGAGGAAGTGTGGGTTTTAATGTTTTCTATTTTTATTTATTTTAGAAGATGGTGCTAAACCACAAGTCCTGGCTTGACAAACATTTTCCACTAGCAAAACCTAGAATTTCTGAAGACCTCTGTCAGGTGCACTGTGGCAGCTGGTTGCCTTGCCTTACAACAGAGCACAACAAATACTGGCATTTATCCCATACGTGAATCGTTCCAATTTGAGAAGGATACATTTCACAATATTGAATTAACTGACTGGAAGACATCAAGCATTTTGAATTGGTTGCGTCAAAACATTTCATTCTGATATTCAGCCAAGATGAATTGTTTACACATTAACAGATTGAGATGGCTCAAAAAAAAAAAAAACAAAACAAAAAAAAAAAAAAAAAAAAAAAAAACACTTTGTCATGTTTTGGTTTCAGCATAATTTGACAATCTCTCAGCCACCACTGTCATAATATCTAGTTTCCATCTATGGAGCATGCTTTCTACTCAGATCACATATGTTCAAAGATCAGAGTCCTCTTGTGTACCAAAATGATTCACTCAAAGGAGATAAGGTAGCTTGGAATAACTGGTCAGGAAGAATGTCCTCCCAGTCTCTGCTATGGACAAAATAGATTCAGCAGATAGATTAACAAAAATCTTGCCAAAATAATACTTTTAGATTTCTCAAGGGATGAAGAAACCATTTCAGACTAAGACTTTCTGGACTACACCTATCTCTCTCTCTCTCTCTCTCTCTCTCTCTTTTTTTCTTTTTTTTTTTTCCCTGCTCAGATGTCTAACTTGCTAACTCATTCCAATTAGTGTAATATCCTGTTCCAATGGGCTTACTCACACTATCAGAACAAAAGATTTGCACATGGTAGCTGATAACTGGAAGAGTCACAGGAAAGTTGTATTTTTCCATTTGCTGGTGTTTGAGTTGCAACAGTGGAAGGCTTTCCACAAAGCTAGCTAACCAGAATTTTTTCTATATGGTGGTTTGACCTCCTCAAATACCTATTTCTGAATGAAATAAGGCATCTGTCTAGGCTTGTAAGACATCTGTTGCAGCATCAATTCCAGATGCTTTAGTTCAAGAACATACTACTGGGTAGATATAGGTTTAATTGCTCCTTACATAGCAAAGTTACTTTTCCAAAAAATTATTTAAGTTTAAGTTTAAGATCGAGGCCAGACTGTACTGTAGCACTTTCCCCAAACATGGCACTTCTGTGAAACAGAGTTGCCAGTGTCTATCCCATACATGCTGCTTTCCTTGTCCTCAGTAGCCTCCTGTGACAAAATTTAGTCTAATAAAGCAAAACATCTCATTTGTTAGCTTTAGATTAGTGACCTTGTAAGTTCTCTTCCCATGGGCATTTACCTCCTCTAATTTTGCTTCTGGAAAAGGCTCTTTCTGCACTAGGGTTACTTTTAATGTATATTCTCACTAACAAAAGTTAAATGATGTTCTAACTTAACCTGGCCTTGTAAAATCAAATGATTTCCAATACCAAAACTTTCATAAATATTTGCTAGGCCATTTATGAGAAGCTTTTTGGAACTAAGTGCTGCTAATTAATTGGAGGCTAAGTTGCAAGAAACTAAATCTTCAGAGCACAATGCAGAGCTTAGATGTGAAAGATGAACTCTATTATGATGCTTTTAACTTAGTTAATATTTTCTGTCGTGTTTATCACAGTAAGTGGTTTATTTGTTCCTTTGCAACATTTTCCCTATCTTTTGAGCAACAGTCAACATTTTAGAGGGCTATTGATGCTGCTGTCCTGCTTTTTGTTATTATTAGTGTTTGAGCACAGTGGCAAGATGTAGATAACTCAGGCTAACAAGAGAAATATATCAACGTGAATCCTTTTAGTGTTTGGCTGCACACTGAGTGCCCTGAAAAAGGGAAAGCATAGTTTGGTCACAGATTGTGAATACTCTTAAGCTCAAGGTAAAACTAATGGCCTTTTTCTCCAAAAGAGATCTGGGTCAGCCTGAGCCTTCTAGGGCAGTGCAACCTTCAGGTGGAGATAAACTACTTTTGGATTTTAAGATTTAGATCATAAGCAGCAAGAAATGAATTAGAAAGTGGTCTAGCAGTCAAACAAGCTTTGTGGCTTTCTCCTTTTCGTACAAGAGGATAGAACTCAACAGGAGAAAAGGAGAGGTGCCTGAAGACTGGAGGAAAGTCAAGATATGGCAAATAACAGGCAAGAAGGGGGAGCTGGGAAACTACAGGAGATTCAGCCTCACTTCTGTCCTTGGGAAGATGATAGAACAACGTATTCTGGATGTCATCTCCAAGCAAGTGGAAGAAGAAAAGATTAAGAGTAGTAGTTAATGTGGATTTGCCAAGGGGAAATCATGCTTGACTGTTCTGGTAGCCTTCTGTGACACTGTGACCAGCTGGGTAGATGAGGGGAGAACAGTGGATGTTGTATACCTTGACTTTAGCAAAGCTTTTGACTCTGTCTCCCATAACGTCCTTCTAGGTAAGGTTAGGAAGTATGGGATAGATGAGTGAACAGTGAGATGGACTGAGAATTGGCTGACTGGCAGAGCTTGGTGGGACTGGGTCCCATCTTGTTTAACATCTTCATCAATGATCAGGATAAAGGGATAGAATGTGAACTCTGCAGGTTTGCTGATGATGTGAAACTGGGAGGAATAGCTGACAAACCAGAAGGCTGTGTGCCATTCAGCAAGACGTGGACAAGTTAGAGAGTTGGGCAGAGGATCCTTGTGAAGTTCCAAAAGCGCAATTTTAGAGTCCTACACCTGGGGGGTAATAACCATTTGCATCAGTACAGGTGGGGGCTGATCTGCTTGAAAGGGTCTCTGTGGAGAATGACCTGGGTATCCTACTAGACAGCAGGTTGACCATGAGCCAGTGGTGTGGTCTTATGGCCAAGAAGGCTAATGGTATCCTGGGAAGCTACTAAGGGAGAAGGAGTAGAGCTCTTCTTAAACTAGCTCTATACTGCATATTTTTACTTTTTATAGTATTGCTCTTAAGTTATTCTTCTGTATATCATTTTAGGATAAATTGTCTCTGGAAACAGTAGGGCTACAATTCATAAGCAATAATACTTAAATACTTGAATGCTTGCTGAGCAATGAGAGAAGTTGGGAAGGAGGGGAAGGGCAAGAAAGTATTCCTGTTTGAATATCAGAGCTGGTATTCACACGGGTGGTTAAAGAAGGTCAATACTACAGCTTGTGACTGACTGAGATAGCCATCACAACATATAGTGATCAAGGAGTTGTAGAGATGGAATAGCTAGAAGCAGGCATCATCTTTTAGGTGGGCATTCGAAATTTGAGCTTTCAGCAAGTGTTGCAAGCTTATTTTTGTGAATGATCTGAGACGTATTCAGACTGCATTAAAGAGCTCCTACTTCCGAGTTTTATCATAATACAAGGTTGATTATACAAAAATTAATATTAATAGAAGATTTAAAAAGAAAACACTTCCTCAAAAAAAACCAAGAATGTTTGGTGAGAATTTTGGACTTATCCTGGACTTACATTAAAAGTTCCACATAACGAACATTTTTGTTCAGGGCTTCAATTTCTTTCATCTCTTTCTCAGTGAGAGAGAAGTCAAAGATCTATTGGAAGGAAATGTTGAGAATAAGTTACAATTTCTTGTCACAGGTAACATTTCATGTGCTCCAGATTTCAGATGTACAAGGGACACAGGAAAAAATACTCCCACTTATTTGGAGTGGATGGAGGGGTCAGGCCAGTTGTTTTCAAGTAGTATAGTTATAAGCCTTTTTGGCATGCCCGTATACAGCACCATCCCTTCCTCAGTAATGCTACTCCATAACTGAGGATAAGTCAGAACAGGCCAGTGATCTCTGTATACCTCCAACCAGCAATTCTTGGGCTACAGATCTACCAAGTGACTTTGTTTCGCTTGTGCTGCTCAGTGCAGTAGTGGGTACCAGAATTCTTTCACTGTTCTGCTCTGTTATTATCATACTATAGTGCTATTAAGTGATGGTGTCAAAAAGAATTAAACTGACACTGGTCAAGTTTTCCATCTATGGAAGTAGATGGGAAAACGGCCTTTCATAGGGGCTAAGTTAGAGCAAATGGATTCTTTTCTGTACCATTGGAGTGTGAATTTACCTGAAAATTCTCTCTGATGCGTTGGGGGTTGAAGCTTTTTGGGATGACCACCACCCCTCGCTGGATGCTGAAACGCAATGCAACCTGCGCTGCTGTCTTACTGTACTTTTTGCCAATGGCATTCAGCACGGGATCCTCCAGTAAGGGAGGGGAGGACACATTTACCCTGGAAGAGAATTGAGGAAAAATGTAGTCTTGCTGTTTTTAGTATTAAAACACACAGGCATCTACTCATTCATGGGCAGAATATTGCACCTTTGGACAATTCTGTGAAGGATGGAGGAGAAGCTTTGGTTGTCAAAGGAAACTTCCTATGTCATATCCCAACATAAGCTTATTTTCTACTTTCTCAGTGGAGACTTCCACAGCCTCTTTCTGGCAGAGGAGTCATATGGAGACCTCCCATACAGGCACCTGGCACTTTTGATGACAGCATGCATCGGGAATGTTATAAGTATACATTCACAACTGTAATATTTAGACACTTGAGTTCAAAACTACTCTGAAAAGGCATTTCACGCAGATCCATCAGTGGAGATTTATTATTTCTTTCCAGGATGATGGCCCTGCTACTTGGGAATAACATGGGCACTTACCATGTTTCATCCCTCGAGGTTCCCAATGGACTGTATCCAACAATAACAATGTCATGTTGCCTGCAAAATTCTAAGAGTTTGGGTTGGGTGAAATAGGGATGGCATTCAACCTACAAAAGTAACATAAAAAGAATGCTTAATCAGTAAGACCAGATATGGAAGTAGATGGTGTCACAGTATTTGTAAGTGTTACAGGTTAAAGATGACTTCTTGGCTTTCAGGAAAGGATATATGTAAGTTAATGAATATGGGAATTTGATTACAGTACTAATGATATACTGCTGGGTGATGAATTTTATTTATTTATTAATTTTTGGTGGGCAGCAGATCAACATCTATGATTATAATTTTGTGTAGGACATTTGTGGCAATAAGTGGGGAGGTGGAGCTGAGGGAGTCTGACTAAGCTGAGAAGGCAACCCACCTGATATGGGTCAGATCATTGGTTCTCTGTTTTATCAGGATGACCAATCTGATGTCATTTTTAGGGTAAGTGTTGGCAGAAGCTGTCCTGTATAGAAAGTTGAGTAGGTATATGCAAAAGGTGAGGTATTTCCACAATGGCTATGATGTCATTATGAGCTCTGCCCTCTCATATTGCAAATACTGTCCCTAATTCCCTTACAGGAAGGGATTTTCTGGAAGTACTCTCTGTCTCTGGGAAAGGAATATCTACAAGGTGACAGAAAAACATCTGTTTGAAAGCAATCTGGAGCTGGCTGGCACATCTATGCTTTCTGGCTGCCTGACTTAATCTGTATTTAATATTTTTGCCCAGTTTTTCTTGACCCCATGAAGCAGCAGTGCAGTCCTAGGGGCACTCAGTGAACAGCAACTGAATTTTGCAGCTACTGGCAATGTTAGTACCAATGAAGAGTGCTAGAATTTCCTCCTCTTTCAGGCTGCCCTGCCCTATGCCAATTCCAGCCCTCCTGGCTATGCGCTGGGGATAGGAAGTTGGTCCCAGTTGGTCTCTGACCTCTTCTCTGATATTGCTAATGTGGATGCTCATCTGTGCCAGATGAGTCTGAAAAGCTTCCCAGTGACTTCTAGAAAATACAGTGAGCTGCCAAATGCCTGTCAAAGGTATTGAGCATTTGGATGGGTCACTGCCACCTCCCTCAAGCTCTGAGCCCTACTACTGTGATTAACTTGGATATCACCTATCATCTTCATAGGCTCGTTCAGCTCCAATTGGTTGCTTTATTTATTTTTTTTCCATTTTAATTCATGTTTTTCCCCAACTCTTACTGGAAAGGCAGAAGAGAGAAAGAAATTACATCTAATGGCTGTTACACGGGAAGATTAGAGTGACCCAGGGTTTCTGATATTTAGGGTTGTTTAGGCTTAGTGTCAGCTGAAGCAAGTGTGGCTTCACTGAGGACTAGTTAACCCCAAATGGTTTGTCTTAGGAACTTTTTGGATGCAAAGTAAAGTACATGGTAGAGATTTAACCTGGCTGTGGAGCTTGACATAGAAGTGTGAATTTTATAATCCCGAAACAGGAACTGAGAAGAGTGGTTGTTCTAGTACCTTCAAGTTTTATCTTGAGCTTACACAGGATGAGTAAAATTTTCAAGCCAGAAAGTGTGACTATATAGAGGGCAACAGCTGTGGCAAAGCATCACCCTGCTGCATAGACATTGTGTTGCCTCTGTCTTCCCTACTGGGCACTGGTACCACAGCAGGCGCTGCCCTTGGCTTCAGGTCATACCTGGTTGCTGACAGGCTTGTGCTTAAGTCCTGGCTTGTTCAGGATCATCTCCAGCTGCCTGCGGTTGAAATTGGATACTCCAATAGACTTTGCCAAGCCTGCGTCTTTACATGCTTCCATAGCCTGCAAAGACAGCAAAGATTAGTGGAGTCTCAAAAGCTGGCTTGATTCCTTGAAGCGTGTGTTTTGGAGGGGTAGAAGCCAGTCCATTCTTGAAAGTGCAGAAAACTTGCAGCAGCAGAGCTAGCAGCTCTGTTACCATGAAGGCTGGTGCTATCCCACTGTTCTAAACTTTTGTCTCATGTAGACCTGCTTTCCAGACCAAACCCTAATGTTTTGCCATGAAAGTAGAATTTGTTTTGGAAAGCAGACAGGTTAATTTGGGAATACAAAGTAGGAGGAAAAGGTGGGAGAAGGGAGTTCTACATTTTGTATGTCTCGAATCCTAATAGTTGAAAAAGCTTTATGAATGCTGTATATATGAACACATGCTTCTTCATTCAACTTTATCTGCTAAGTTGTTAGGAGGAAAGAGGCTCCTTCCCTACAATCTTCCTACAGTCTTCCTGTTTGCTCCCAGAAACTGCTTACAGATGATTTAGGGGCTGTTCAAGGCAGCACAACTGGTTGCCCCTCCTGCAAGTTTCGTTATTCTTTTCTGTCTCACAGGAGTTGAAAGCAGGGAGGTAAGAGGCACCAGGTATTTGACAACCTCTAGTTGGCCCTATATGCTTTGTATCACTCAGTGACAAGTCAGCAGTCATCTGGAGACATTTTTCTTGCTGGCACCACGCTGAAAGACTGAAATTATCTGGATTGAGTTTAGCCAGGTTTATTTAGATTGATGCTCTTATTTGCAAGCAGCTGCCGCTACCTATTCTTACCTCAGCCTTCTAGCTTAAAAGAGAGACCTTCTACAATATATCCTTTACAATAAAGCAACAGCTTAAGGTGTTCAGACAGCTGCTGCCTTGAGCAATTAGTTGTGAAAAAGAGAAATTACATCAGCCCCAGATGGGGAAATAAACAGCTAATATGGGAGTCCTCAGCTCCATGAGATTCTGCCTGGATATCTTCACTGCCAAAAAAGGTCCTGGGCTCTCTTCTACTCTGAACTTTTGCTCAAGATTTCAGACATTCTCTATGTATCTTCATCTACCAGACCTCAAGTAGAGCTGAACTGGGATGTGACTATCCAGTTCTGGGCGGTGCAAGCTGAAGTAGAATGTGGAATAGCCCATGTTGACTATCTTGGTGTGAACTGTGCTGAATTAGTAATGCTTTTGCAGCTCACATAATGTGGAAGGAACGTTGAGCATCGTTGGCTCTGAATTAAAGGCTATTTAAGGCTTCAAAAGGCAGGAACGTGAGGAAATCGCCAATCTCACCTTCTGCCTCACCTGAGACCAAATGGCAGTAGGACATCTTAACTAACACACCTCACAAACAATTTTAGAATGCAGTCTTCTGAGGAAATGCTGTTTTCCTGCAGGCTTCTTTAGCAGAATATTCTTATGTTCTCATCCTACAACTAAATTTACAAGGGAGAGAACTTATTTTGATGGCAACTTTTTAAATTAATATAATTATTATTACATTATTATAACTTCTAAATGAGGAGCTTTAGGGAAAAATTTGGTTTACGTTAATGGAAAAACATTTCCTTTTTTGAGGAAGATCCAGTTGCTTACTCCTTCAGGGCTTCAACTTTCTGCTGCTGTAAAGGTCTGATTAAAAAGGAGAGGCAATGGGGGGGAGTGCGGGGGAGAAAACACTACAGGTATATCAACTTGTAAATGTGTGCTCTCTGAAAGAAGCACAGACATCAAATGCCGTAATAATATTTTGTTTTGTTATAAAAATAATTAAATGATGAAAAGAAGCACTGTTTCTAGAAACAGGAGTCAAATTTATCCATGAAGCTAGTAGAACTTGATCCATTTGTTCTGTCAGTATGTCTCAGCTCTGCTTATGAAGACCGCAAGTAAAGCTGAGAATGAGGATCTGTTGTGTATTATTTTTTTTTTTTTTTTTTTGCTGTTTTTTTTAAGCATATATAGATATTGTGTTTGCTTACCTCCCACGTGGCACATAAATTTGTCTCATGGTAGATAAATTTTCCATTTTCATCTCTTGGGTAGATTGCATCTCCAGGCTGAAAAGTAAAAATAGGTTTCTTTTTTTTATTTAAAAAAAAAAAAAAAGGGGGGGGGAGGGGGGAGGAAAAAACAAAAACTTTCACTCCTCAGAGCAAAGATTTTTTTTTTCCAGTCTTTCTACCAGCAAACATACGAAAATAAGTACACTCGAAAGCTTTCTGAAACACCCGAAGTTCAACAGGTCATTCATGCTGGGCTTACCACATCCTCCACTGCGAGACAGTCCTTGGATACACTTCTGGACTGTCACATGAATGCATGCTTAGGAACTCCAGGATGGCCTTATTTTTCAATAAACTTTTGACCCTTACAGTAAGGCAAACAAAGAATGAATATGCTTCCAAAGAGCTAAGTTAGAGTGCCAGTCTGTATTCCTTCCCTTTTCTTTCTGTCCCTCCTTTCTTCTCAGCCTTCCTCTGATCCTGTTTTTTTGTCCTGGGTGCCTGAGAAGAGCACCATCTCAGTCCAGCTCCAGCTGGAGTGATCATTTCCAAAATTTACTACTTTACTATTTTATTTACTATTATAACAATCTAAGTGCATAGTTATTGTACATGCTGCACATTTTTAAGTGCATTAACTGCATTTCCTAGGGCACTCCTTGTAACTCTTCCTGTCTCTGTGCTCCACAAGCAAGACTTCAGGGATGAGTTATGAACTGATACCTCACGATATGAGCTTTCTTTTACTTCCTGCAATTAATATTGCAGGCAATGCATTAACATCACCCTCCCTTTTGTCTGAATGTAATTCCACTTTTTTTTTTTTTTTTTTTTGTGAAAGCCCTTCAGTGATGTTTAACATTTGGTCTGACTGCAAAGTGCTACATTTCTAAAGACTGAATGCAAGCTGTCGGAATGATAATTCCTTATGAAAAGGATTCTTGAGTTCAAATTCAAGGCATTTCATAGGACAAGTGAGCCTAGGGAAAACACAGACTTAGATTACAGGCACCAAATTACAATCACGAGCATGTCTTCTTCAGATGTGCTGGCTTTCCTCAATGAATTCTCTGAAGAAGACCTATTGCCTTTGTTGCTGTGGCTTGCTGGAAAAACAACTAGCCTAGAAAGAAGCAGGTGGTTATTGAAAATATTTTTCTACCAGAAAGAGAACTAATTGTCATTGTAATTTGAAACGGAGAGAATTTATTTACAAAACCACACTGATGTATTTTGGAACAAACCATTTATCCCCATGATATTCTAACAAGCTATTCAGAGACTATGAGCTCAGGGCACACAGGCACAGCGTATGGATTTCATGGAGTTCTGGGGATAGCTCTGTTTCAATCCATTAAATTCTGTTCAATGTTTCTTCTTTTATAGTAGTCAATGTTACATTACATATAGGAGTGAGCAATTACACTAGTTCAGACATGCAGCATTTTTCTCTATTTCTATTCCTTGTGTTCTAAAAAGCCAACAAAGCTGGGATAAAGGTAGCTTGAAGATTGAGTTTGGTGCCAGCTACTCTGAATTTTCACAAGGATAAATTCTTGCTTCTGCTTCCAGGGATTTACACAAGGTTTCTGCTCAGTAGTCTCCAGGCAGTACTTCTTCTGTCAAGCTATGTTTTTTTTAAGCAAGCAAATCCCTGAATGACAGAACTGACAGTAAATGGATAGGAAGGAATAACATGCTGACAGTGTTTTGCAGGTAACATGATGGTGGTTGCTAAGTCTTTGAAGTCTCTCAGCAGTTTAGCACATTTCTCACCTTGAATTCTTATGGACTATAAACACCAGTCATTGGCACAAATGTTCATCTTCTCTTGCAGTTGTCTTGGAGACAGTCACATAGCTTAGACTGAATACAAGGTGGTTTTCTACCATGTTCTTATGTGAGCATTGAAACAGTTGCGACAACCCTGCACAGCCACTGCTGCTATGCAGTGCTGCAGTGCTCCCTTAGTTCTCAAACTCAGGGACACCCCAAAAGCTACCAGACAATTTGCATATTTAAAGCACAGCAGTTGGTAACAACTGAGAGGAAAAACCTCCTCCCATGGTAATAATTTCCTCACCAACACAAATGCAGGGAGACAGGTCTGCACCTCCCATCACCTTCTCAAAATGTACTTTGACACATGCGCTTTCTCAAGAAGGCAATCTAACAAATTGTAAATGCATATTGTGCAAACAGAAGGCCATAAAATGTCAAGTAGCAAGGCTATTAATCTGTTTTATTATTTTAAAATCACAAAAAGATACTTAAAGTGAGCTTGTTCAATTTAAGGCTAAAATATCTCTTTTTCTGGTAGCTGGGAGGGATCTAGAGATTGTTTAGTGTGTGGGTACCTGCTTACTTACCATCTGACTAGAAGCATCTGAAAAACCTCCCAGTGGATACAAGCTACTGAGGGAGAGAGCATGTGATGACCTGAAGAAAGCCTGTGAGTGCTGGAGTGCCCCCAGAGAAGGGCAACAAAGCTGTGAGGGGTCTGGAGCACAAGTCTTATGGGGAGCAGCTGAGGGAACTGAGGTTGTTCAAGTCCGGAGAAGAGGACTCAAGGGAGACTTCATTGCTCTCTACAGTGACCTGAAAGGAAGTTGTGGTGAGGTGGGGGTCAGCCTCCTCTCCTAGGTAGTGAGAGGTAACAGCTTTAAGTGTGCCAGTGGAGGTTCAGGTTGGAGATTAGGAAAAATTTCTCAGAAGGAGTGGTGATGCATTGGAACAGGCTGCCCAGGGAGGCGGTGAAGTCACCATACCTCAAGGTATTCAAGAACTGTGTGGGACATGGTTTCGTAGGGAAACATTAGTGGTAGGTGGAGGGTTGGACTAGATGATCTTAGAGGTCTTTTCCAGTCTTAATGATTCTATGGTATCTGTCTTACCACGGAAGAGGGGCTGAGCACCACCGCTGGGCTAAGGGGAGGAAGGACAGAAGTCCTGAATGGAGAATCCCTATAAAGGGGAGAACAAAAAGAAAAGGGAGACTCAGGCTAAAGTTAATAGTTCAGTGATTAATGTTTTCCCAGATACCATTCTTGGTGTACTTACAAGTACTGGCATAGTGGGGCTTTCTTCCTATGAGTGGTACTCTCAGCAAATAAATTCCTTTCTACCTGAAAGTCCCTGTGAGAACTTGCACCAGTTGGCTTTGTCGAGGCATTTTCCTTGCTGATTTCAGAATGGGACTATGAGTTTTGGCTCAAGTTCTTCACTGATTCCAAGGAGAAAGTAGTTTTGTTAGAAGGCATTTAAGGAGACAGATAAGTGTCAGCTTTTGCAGAGCAGGAAAGAGAAGGAGTCTATTAGCATGTTATACCTATGCAGTCCTCAGCAAAGGCAAGTGTCGTGTTTGGGATGGGTGTATTTTGTGAGGGAGGTAGCAAAAAAAGGAAACATCTGGCATACGAAAACGTGCATTTTTTAAGCAGAAGGTGACTTCTTTTTTAATCTCCCTTCAAAAGGGGCACGAGTAAATCTGGGACTACTACTCTTTTAATAGCAGAGCTTGTTGATACAAGCCTCATGGAGTCAGATGTACGTTACTTTAAAGCCAGCTGTCTATATCTTTATGTTGTGAGACAATGACCTTCACTATGTGGGAGAGTGAACTACTAGAGAATACAAACACAAGAAAGGGGAAGCAGGAAATTGCAAGTGGTGGGAAATTTTTAAAAATGCACCCAAAAGGATTCCATACGTGGGACTGGATAAATAAAGTTTTGATATGCAAGTCCAATACTGATGTGGAGGTCTTAACAGGAAAAAGGATTTACAGGTCCAAGGTGATTGCTCCATTGCTAAATTGCTTCCTATCTCGTGCTTCTGGCAGTTTGGAATCTGTGGTACAATATGATTTTAGTAATTAATTTCCTTGCAAAAAAAAGGTATGGCCAATTTAGCACTTTAACACCCCCACAGAAACAATTAGGTAGGTAATTTCCTGGCCTTAGTATCTTTAAGAAAAAGGACTTACTTGGTTAAAAAAAATCTCTAAAAGTTTTTTGAATCTCAATTTTCTAATTTTAGTATTACTTAATTTACCTTCATATCATGTACTTGCATGTGAAAATTTTAGAGCAAATTGTCTGTGAAACCAGAAAGTTCAAGGAGACTTACAAGAGCTGGTTGCAGTGGAGGCATACAACTCTGATGTGAGTTCCTCACTTTCAAGGGTTTTGTGACTGCAGGAAGAAGTTGCCAAGAGCCAGCAGAATGAAGAAATACAACGCTTTAACTTTTTAGACATTTGAGAGCAAGAAATAGACAACCCTTATTTGGGGTTAACTGTCACCTACTCAAGCTGTCTGAGAGGAGCACTACATTTAAGGAGATTAAGATCACAGCTATGATTTGATCATTGGTTTTAGTGCTCCTGAGGCTGTTCTATTTTTGAGATAGAGTAAGGGACATCAGCTCTTGCCCCATCTTCTCCCTACCCACTCTAGGCTCCTGGCTCCTCATGGCTTTGTACAGCACCTGTGTTACTTCACCTAAAGTAGTTCTTCAGCATAATTAGTCTTCTACTTAAGTTAGGAGTCCTGTCCTTTCAGTGGAGAGACTTGATGCTACAGCTGTTAGTAATGAATCTCACACACCTGTAAATCCCTCTGTATGGGTAATGCAGAGAAATATGTGCAGGCACTGTATAAAGAACATCATCTTGCATAAGTGCTATTTTCAGTGTGGACTGGAAGCTACAAGGATGATGCTAGACGGAAACCTTGGTTCAAGCCAAACGCGTACTTTGTAGGGCAATTTTTCTTTTTACCTTGAAAGCCATTGGCAGCTCAATAATGTAGAGGTCGACATAATCCAGCTGCAGGATCTTCAGGGTTTTCTCCAATGTGGGACGTACCAGCTCTGGTGGATGGCAGGTGTTCCACAGCTGGGGAAACAAGCACAGACTCTGTTTAGGGTGTCATGAGTGACAGCGAGCATCCTCCAGCCAATTCCCTCCATCTCATACACTCTTGTACTTCTGACAGAGCTCATTATACACAGTACAAAGATACCATGGTCTACATTGCTGCAAGAAAAATGCAAGGGGCTTTATCCCATCTTACTCCACAGGAATTTGTAGAAGTTAAGACAGGAATCCTTGCCCAGGACTGTCTGTGTGCTGACCCAGTAAAGCTACCAAATACCTGCTTGTTACAAGACAGGTTATTCAGAGTTGTGTTTATTGCAAACTCTTGCTCAATGAACTTAGGCAGATTCCTTTTGTTTTATGAGCTTTCCAAGCATATGCTTTCACTGGAAAACTTTGTTCCCACAAGAAATCTGTGGTCAGGTTTATGCTTGAAGGCTGAAGCTCAGATCATGTGAGCTTGCTATTGAATTGCCAAGCACCTGGCACAAAGAGGATCTTTTGGTTTTTTTCCTGTGGCCGTGGAGTCTGCGTGACTGCCGACATAGCAAAGTTTAAACTTACTCCTCTATCCTCACTGAAAGAAGTATTATTGTTTAGTTACCGTAACACAGGTGTGATCAGTTAAAGGATAGCCTTTGCAACCTCTTTAATCATAACCAGTGCTATGGCCTGATGTTGCTATGGAGTGTGCTCAGTTGATTAGCTTGCAATGCTACCTCTAACAGAACTCTGCTGATGCAAATCTCTTGCGAGAATAGAACCATAGCACTGTAATTAGTAACCAAGAACTCTTTGTGAACCATTCTCTGAAGCTAAAATCTACAAAAAAGTGAAATTAACATACAATGGTATACAAGTACCATCTGGTTGCATAGAATAAGTTGGGCTATTCTATCTTTATTGGGGGAATGATGGGGAAGGTTGGGTGTTTGGGGGTTTTTTTGTTTTTCAACGCACCAAACTGACATTTGGAGTCATATTATGATTTTTGGCACCTTCATTGGCTGGAAAAAAAATGATGTTTGTTGGTATAGTGATTGTCTAGCCAATTTTGCTACCAATGCAGAAGTCGCAGCATGCCAAGTTGTAGAATGAAACCATTTCTGAAACATGAAACACTTGAACTGAAGTTTTCAAAAGATAAGGATTATAGGTGTTAAGACATAGCCTGAGTAAGTTTTGAAGTATTTTAATTATTATTTACTTAGAGTGTAAACTACTTAGTTGTGCTGGCAAAGGCAAGAATGTTATCTTGAAGCTTAGCCGTCCTAAGAGCATGCATATCTTCCTGCCCTAAGCTGAAGCACCAAAGTGACACCAACACCTCAAAGTTCACACTGGGTCTTAATCCTGTTGCAAAAAATGAAGAATTTAAGATCAGTGAAGTGTTGACTACATGGGTTGAGGTGTAGCACAGTACAAGGCTCAAGGTCCTGCTCTCAGTTTTAAGCTGTTAAGCTGGATTTCCTGAAAGCCTTTGGTCTGGGTGCTATTAAAGCATTTGCCAATCTTTGATTTTCATTTTACCAGTAAAATGAGATGTTCTTTTGAACTTCACATGTGTAAGGAAGTGAATCTTTATATCCTTCATGTTTAGTTTATTTTGTTACTTTGATTTAGAAATTTAGTAACTGAAGGTATATTGACAGCTTGGGAGCTGTTTTTCCTAGTGCCCTTAGTAGCTCAGTGCTGTTGAGCTAAGTTCTTGCCAGTGAATATCCATCACTTTTAAAAAATGCAGAAATTCTAAGGAAACAGTCTTTAGAAATAGCAAACATTTGTATTGCCTTAATACACAAATGCCATGGAAACTTAAGAGTTTCACAACTGTTTTCATGATTTGTACAAGTTATTGTATTATCTACCTAAGTAGAACCCATGTAGACGTTTGAGAAGTCAAAGCTGCCAGCTGGCTTCAGCATTTCAGGACACCATATTTCCTGGAAATGTTACTTTTATTTTAATGAAAGAAATATCCTGGGATGAAAGAGGAGACCAAAAAAGGTCTTGCTGTATAAGCCAAGAGAGCTGCTGGCAATTGATAGAAAACCTCTAAAATTTCTGGATGCTGAGCTGCTGTGCCTGACCAGCCAGCCAGCAGCGAGAGCCAAGTGCAAGTGCCGATGATTTCAACTGGCAGTTGCAGCATGGTTGCACCAACTCACTATTCCAGTAACAGTGCCACTCCGTGGAGACATTCTTGTTAGTCCCTGCTGATTGACCAGCCTCTGACTCGCATCATCTTTGTTTAAGAGAAGGCCTGTATGAAGGAGTTGCATGTTCAGAGTCTTCTGTATGTATTTCCAGGACTTCTGATTCAGTGAGATTGAAAACAAACACAACTTTTGTTGTGCCTACTACTTTCAAGAATGTTCTATTACCACATTTTCCAGAAGATGCAACAGTTAATGTTGGTCAGTTATCTATGAAGGTCTGATGTATCTACTGGTTTGATATTTGCCTATAATTTGTTCAGTGCATAGATGTATAAGCTACACAAAGCTGAAGATATGTAAGCTCATTAGACAAAGGCCATCCAGTCCCGCTCTTTCTGAAAGGCTCAGAGTGGCTTTTAAAATGTCCAATGAAACCTATGAAAATCCTGGACTGATGGATTCATTTTTTGCAGTATATTTTCCACTTCTGTCTTTGATCACTTTAAAGGCTACAGAAGTGCTCTAATCAAGATGACCACCTAAAAGTAAACCCTCATTTTGTCAAGCACAAGCAGGGCACAACAGAAAGATAAATCCGTGTGTCCTATCTCACAGTCCCAAGGAAGGCTGGAACTACAGGCATTGACTACCACAGTACTGCAAGTTGCAACTTTGATACTAGCAGGACACTTGCAGTTTACGGAACAACTGAACTCATAATCAAGAAACAGAAGGTGAAATTTCACAGCTCAATGTTTAAGTAGTGGGTAAATATATCTAGTGATCAGATCAGACAACTGAACATAGAAAGGCTTAATAAGTAAAGTTTGGAGAATAAAATTTTGCCAAGAGGTGCTCTTTTGGAGATGCTAATGGGGGAAGCAGTTGGGAAAGCAGTTATTCAGTTCTAATCTTCATGTACAATTTTTTTTTTTTTTTTTTTTTTAATTTGAAATATTACTGGTAATATGCAGTAATGACGCTACAAAACAGATGAAATAAAATATTTTAACTGATTGAAATAAATGTATTGGCATATGAGAAACTGAGAGGCTACCCTGATCAAAGTGGAAATTCTGAGGACTTGAAGCTTTTCTTAGGATGGCAAAATTGTGACTGTAACCAGTAGTGCTGAGCAGGGAACTAGGAGTAAAGTTGCATATTTCACAGACTGAAAATTGCTTTACTTGGAAGTTGCTCTATAGTTGTTGAAAATCCTCTTGGTCTGCAAACTACACAATCTAAAGCTTATTTTCCCAGATCATAAAGCTTAACTAAATTGCTCATAGTAAAACAGGCCTTTTGTCCCATCAGAACTTTCACTCTAGGAACTGTATATTTATTTCCAAGGCTGTTGAGTAACTCCTGTGGATTACGTCTTATTTGGGAAGGGAGAAAGGGAAAATATTAGGCTGTTATATTCAAAGAAGCATTGCCGGAAGGGGAACTTGAGGCCACAGAGTCCATTAGAAACTGGACAGGAACCATGGGCTTTCTGGGAGTCATCTGATCTTTTTTTAGAAATATGCTTTCTCTTATGCCCATAATCCGGTCAATGTATTTGTAGCAGCTTCTATCGTATGTTTTATTGGACAGGGGATTTCTTTCTTCTAGCAGAGAACTTGCTCTTACAGCTGGGATTTTAAAACAGTAACTTGCTCATGCACTACTCCAGTCTTGTTACTGTAAACCCAAAGTGTGATGACCTCTTCTCTCCCAGTGTGTTGATTCATGATCATAGAAGTCTTTAATGACAGACAATACAGTAACTAGGGTGTAGCTTGATTAGTAATTCTTTGGCAGCAGTACCAACATAAGCACTTGCTGTTCTCCTGTACATAGACACTTGCATGCATGTGTTGGCTCCCACCCCTTCCATTGTGCAATCTCAGGGCAAATCTTTATGGAGAATTGCTCTAACAGACAGTAACTCATTTGCAAGATCATTGTCCGGATCTGGCTCAGTATGTGACTATACAAATGCTTGTGCCAGCACAACACGTGTGACAGTAACAGCCCAGGTAGCACCACTGAGTGTAGCAATAGTCTAAACTTGCAGGTACCTACAGTACCAGGCAGAACACGTACTGCATTGTTCCCATTGCTAACTCACCTTTAAACTGACAACAGAGATTACTGTGCTTTACAGCAAAGCTAATGCTGAAAATGCTATCACTTCATGGTAAAAAGAGGAAAGAAATACAAAGAATGTTGGATCTAGAAATACACTGGATGTTGACCACTGGCGTTTTTAAGAAAGTCCATTCACAGAAATCCCAGACTTGTTGTGAATAATATGAGCATAACTTCTAACCTTGCCACAATAGAAGATGTCTTCTCTCTTGATCTTTCCTTCAGCAATCTTCTCCCGGATGGCTTGTCCCACTTCGTGCTCATTGTAATAGACAAAGGCACCATCGATATGGCGATAACCGGTATCAATGGCAATCTTCACTGACTCCAAACAAGTGCCTTTGGGAGTCTAGTGGGAGAAGAGAAAGAATAAATATCGTTCCAGCCTCCTGCTCACTCCCTGTGCAATGCTATAGTCATTGAGATAGGCACAAGGTTTATGCTGGTGTTCACCCATTCTAATCATCCCTCCTGTTGCCCGGGTCTGGCTCAGTATGTGACTATACAAATCCTTATGTCAGCACAACATGTGGGTAGCAGCTCAGGTGGCACCGCTGAGTGTAACAATGGTCTAAACGTGCAGGTACCTACTGTATCAGGCAGAATGTGTATTGCATTGTTCCCATTGCTAATTCAGCTTTAAACTGAGAAACATACAATCATCAAGGTTGGAAAAGACATTTTAGTCCAGCTGCCCACCTACTATCAATATTTCCAAACTAAACCATGTCCCTAAGTACAACATTTAAACATATCTTGAACTCCTCCAGAGACTATGACTCAGCCACCTCCCTGGCAGCCTGTTCCAATCCCTTACCACTCTTTTGAAGATGAAATGTTTCCTAACATCCAACCTGAACCTTCCCTCATGCAGCTTCAGGCTATTCCATGTAGTCCTACTACGAGTCACAAGAGAAGAAGCTGACTCCCACCTCAGCACAACCTCCTTTCAGGTCATTGTAGAGAGCAATAAGGTCTTCCCTTGAGCTTTCTCTTCTCCAGACTGAACAATCCCAGTTCTCTCAGCCATTCCACATAAAATCTGTGTTCCAGATCCTTCCCTGGACACACTCCAGGCCTCAATGTCTTTCTTGTATTGAGGGGCCCAAAACTGAACTGAACTGAGGTGTGGCCTCACTGGATCTGAGTGCAGGAACCATCACTTCCCTGCTCCTGCTGGCTACACTTTCTTACACAAGCCAGGATGCCACTGGCCTTCTTGGCTACTTGGGCATACTGCTGGCTCATGTTTAGCTGAGCCCAAATACCTGTGTTTCAGCATCTGAACAAAAATGTGCTGTGTTCTTTTCTTTAAAAATATCATACATATGGAATTAGAATGCAAAAATAAGCTAGAAAAAAAGCAGAACATTCGCTATGTGTCTGGGAAAGAGAAGTATAAGAGTCTTCAGAAAGTAAGAACTGAATGTACTTGAGATGTAAATTATTTCAAAATTTCTCACCTAGTAAAGATTTTCTTGCAACATCTGTTTAATAAAATTCATTCTTCTAATGGAAGAAGGCTTTTTTGTTGAGCAGAGCTGGTTAGCCTTCTGTCTTGTTAGAAACTGCATGAATAGCGTATGACCTAGCAGAGCAGGAAGGAGAGGTTTGGATGTGTCTTCTTTCTTTTCGAACCAATTTACCATTAGAGGTATTACAGTCCAAAAGGTGATGTTTTAGGGGAGCTTAGTGGTATTCCCAGTTGTCGATGGACAGTTGCTTTGCAATGTGGCTACGAATCAGCAGGCTGTTTAGTGTATGTTTATATACCTCTTGGCACATCCAAGAGACATTTCTGTATTTTGTGCTGCATTTTTGATTACTCATCTTTGCTGAAATTCAAAGTGAGCTGGTTTTGTTGTTTTTTAAAAGCCATATTTTCTAAAAGCTGATGTGGTAAGTAAAATACGTGCTGGGCAAAGCAAGGAAAAAAGGCAAATGGTCACAGAATGTATTTGACTGATCACTGGACCAAAAAACATCTTATTGTTGCCACAGTTTGCTTAACAAGTGAGCAGCTCTAAGCAGTGATGGCCAAAGGTGCTCAGTGATGCATGGCAACACTTTTCTCCCACTTTTTCACTGACATTGCTCTGGTGAGACAGGGACATCTGATTCACTTAAAGATGCCATGGGATGCTGAGGCTTCCTAGGACAATGATCTTCACATCCATGGAAGAAAGGCTGATGAAGGCTTATTGGAGACATGTGGGATCAACATCTCTGTCTTTAAATCGCAGAGCTGCAGCTAGCGGTAGGTTATTTGGGTGTAACAGGAGCGTATCCCTGTGTGCTCACTTTGCTTCTCAGCATCCCATCCAGGCTGACTGTATTGGATGGGACTGAGCTGGCTTCTGTTCAGATTAAAGGGGGAGCTGTCTGCCTAAATATTACTTAAAACACAAAGCTGCTCATGCTTGCCCTCATTTACTGCAGACCTGACTGATGACTGAGAGGCAGAAAGACACAATTTGACAAGCTAAAATAATTAGAACAGTCATGATGCAATATTGTCTGCTTAATTAAGGGAAACAACGAAACGCTTGTTAGAATGCTTTGCTGCTTTCACTGTGGAAGCCCATGGGAGCATGCTCAGCCCCACCAGGGTCCTTGCCGAGCTTTTAGTAGAATGTAATGAAGATCAGGGCAGCAAAAAGCCTTTCAAGAACAGCTAGTTTTCTAGTTTTCACTTGGGACATGTTAGGAGCATGAGACATAGCGCGCTGACAACCTCCAACACATTCATTGCTTGTCCCTATCTGAACCTGATAGAGCCAGATTTGAGGAAGGTAAGAGACTAAAAGCTCCAAACCAGATGCTATGAGTCTGCAGTGACTGATGGCAGCAACATCAGGCTTGTCACAGCTATGAGCTGCAATAGGGCTGGAGCTATGGTTGCATGGCATGGCTTGCCCAGAAAAGCAAGTAAGCTCAGCTTAAGGCTCTGACCAAGTAATGGGTAGTTATCTGAAAGAGAAATATATTTTTAAAAGTGCAGTCTGTTTTCCCTATTAAACCTGATTTTTCGAACACTGTGATTTTTAGACATTTTCAGCTTGTTTGACTGCTATCATTAATGTGTGTATAAGCAGAACATTTATAATACAGTGACACATTACCTTAATACAAATTTAAAAGTGCCTGATTTTTTGTTTGTTTGTTTGTTTGTTTGTTTTTCCTCTTTGTTAAAGAGCCTAAAAATGGGATGTGGATCTGATCCCAAGATTTCCTCTCTCTTTTCTCCTTGCTCTCTTACGAGACTGCATGAGCACAGCTCCCAGTTGTTTCCTCAAACTATAAACTAAACTCCACGAAGCAGGGAAATGTTGATCACTGAGTTCCATCATTTCTCAGACACCAGGGATGTTTTGATAGGTGATGAAAACAGAAGGAACATGGAATGAAGAGCAGAGCCTTTCAGATTGGGAAACGGTATCACTGCAGACTTGGGAGGAGAGGGTAACAAAGGGAAATGAGCAAGCTTGCAGCTACTTCAGCTGGCTTTGCCTGAATAGGCTAACTTATATTAATGCTGAACTCCTATATATTTCTTATTTCTTTTGCATGGGACTTGTACACATCTGTACAAATAATCTTGTGAAAGACTCCTCCATCTCAAGGATTAATCTTATCCTTTGGGGACTGGAGGAGGTTTTTTTTGGATCAGGACTTGATTATCAAGGGCTGGAGATGGGTTTACATTAAATACAAATGTTTTTATTGCACTAGTTCATTTCATCTGATGTGGTATATTAGTTCTGACAGATTCTGGTTTAAGGTGCTTCAGATAAAAATGCAAAGGGGAACCTAGGGAACTGTTTTTGGAAAATCCTGCCTCTATTGAACCCTCTGAACTGAAGGCCTGGGACATCTGCGAGCCTGGAAACTTTATACCATATGTTTATTTTCATTCTGATGGAGAAGCTATCATCTCTAGCATTTCACATATCTAATCCTTCCAAATCCTGCAGTAAATGAGCTGTGGTAAACTGTGCTGATGAGTTGCACAGGCTCGTCATGTTGTGGTTTTGCCACTTTTTAGAAACACTGCCTTAAGTGTTGTATCTTATTCCATTGTTCCTGACAGACCGTATTAAAACAGGGTGGCTCAAACCAACACTGCTCATCTGTCTTTCCAACAGAGAGGGCATAAGCTTAGATCTCTCCTTTCTACCCAGGCCAAGATGTTTTATTCTTTTCAGCTTCTCATGGAGATAAAATCCCTCACAAGAAAACACAGTGCTGTGTAAGGTCTGGCATCTCCCCCAGGACAGCTAGGCCTCGTTGGCCTTGCTGCAGGCAGTGCAAAAAGTGGCTGTCCTATTCTCTTTAGGCAGCCCTCTGTGTGTTCTTGCTCCATTTCCCTACTAAGCAGCAGTCATGTGTAGAGCAATACAAATGCATGCTGAGACACCAAAATGTCCCAGCATGGTGCTAGGAACCTTTGTGCTTTGTCAGTGGTCATTCAGGAGGCACTGGCCTTAAGACAAAATTTTACTTCTTTATTACTTTTTATTTAATTGTAGATAAGAGATGTGCTTGTCTCTTAGCTGTAATTAATGCTCCAGCCTCTAATCAGAGTGCCCTGCACCCATGCTACTTTGATCAAGGGCTGTTATTTTAGAACCAGGATTTTATAACCGCTTGTACATTGTAGGTCAGATTTTATCTGTGGTGCTCTTACATTCAGTCACTAACGTGTGCCAAAACAGACATTATATTTATTACACCTACTCTGATAAAAGAGGAACCAGAAAGTTGAGTAGAACCCCTCACTGTATCGCTAATAACACCTTTAATAGCACTCAAGTTATTTTTAAAATCATATAGTTAAAAGAAATAACACACAGGTTTTGTCCCTCCATCAGTCAATAGTGTGTAAACCTACTGATTTACCGGCACGCATGAGGGATTAAACCTGCAATCACTTCCTTCAGATCCATGATAAGTAAATCTGGCGGAAGGGTGAGGGAAGCAGACTCAAATCTGCAACTTCATTGAAAGAGAAAGAAGCAGTTTGGCTCCTTCTCCATAGATGAAGTAGCCAACTGGCCAGTTACCACATTTTATGAGTCTGAAAAAGCAACGTGCTTCATCAGGTCTGCCTGTCTGAAAGAGTCTGCTCTCTTTTCCTCTGAGACCATCAACTTTTTTTTTTGTAATGTTTGTTCCAGACACCTTCCATCACATCCCATTTTGTCAAAAGCTATTCTCCCTACCATGGAAAATGTACAGCTTCAAATCTGCTCAGGATTACATGTGATCAAACCACTGGAGAATATTCTATTGTGCAGACATACCCACAAATTTTGCTGTTGCCTGTCCAGCAGAATAGTATTTACTTAGCAGTGTTCGTGGTAGTCTTACTCATTACTGCAATTTAGTGTTGCATTTCAGCTTCCTGCCACTCATTCTGCTTCTTCTATAGCATCCTTTTCTGATCAGCAATTTCCATCAGCTTTCCAGCTGTTTAAAAGTGATTACAGTTACCTCTAAAGACAAAGCTAGTGGGACACATCAGTGACAGATAGCAATCTTGCATGCAACAGCTGCCACAAGCAGTGCTTTTAAATGTCTCAACATCGCTGTTGTAATTTATTCCTTAATAGTGCATATGGCAAAAAGTCACAGTCTGACTCAGGCTCCCATGCTCTACTTTGCTTTGCTTCATGCATGCAGCTTTGCAGTTGCCCCAACCTCTGCAGTGCATGGGGGCTGAGGCAGCAGCAATGAAAGGAATTAGTGCTGTGAGTATCTCATCTGGTTAGTGGTATCCAGTCCCCCAGCTGGGACTGGTGAGCCTGGAAGGAAGAGTTGGAGGTGTTGGGAAAGAGGGCTATCTCCTGGAAAAATCTGACTTGAGCTGCAGCTGAGTTACACGAGGGATCCAAACTGTGGGCTGAGTGCTCCAGTGCTAACCTATAATTTAAGATGTGAAGCTGCTGTTTAGGAATCTTAGTCAGCTAAATACAGGAAGGAGAAAGTAGGTACATTCCTGGGCTCAGCGCCTCCGTTGCCAGAGCTCGGCACTCACACAGAGATTCTTATGCAAGTTTCTTGAAGCCCAATTGCTTATTTCCATTTGCCTGTTTTCCGGACAAGCTGGAAAAGAGGACTGGCTTAAGATGTCAGGAGGAGAACGTAGAAAACGTGTACTGAAGGCATTACAGGAAAGCGCAGGTTGAGTTTACAAAGCCAGAGGATATAAGCCACACAAGGGTACATTCTTAGAATTGTTTAATCTTGTAAAGGAGAAGCTGTACTGTACACCTCTTTCTTGGAAAATGCAACTGCCAGCACATCTCTCTCTCGTACACAGGAAAATCTGGCTTTCCTCCCCCGGAAGTATTGGCAGCCACCATCCGGGAAGCAAAATCCGGAGAAGGGATCTCTGCAAAAGCAAGGCTGAGAACGGAGGCAGAGAGCACAGCTGAGAGCCAGGAGCTGCTGTGCTGGCTGGGGGTTTGCTGTGCAAGAGAATGCATTGCCTTAGAAAGTGGAGGGTAGCAAATGTGCCCACAGTAGATGCGGTGAACGGTGATGCTCTCTTCCACCAGTCACACAGATGAGCATGGATGAAGGGAGCCTTTGTCTCTAACATGAAGTCCCATCAGTGGTTGGAAGCCTGAGGTCTGATTGCCCAAACAGCAGCAACTTAGATTGCATAACTACAGATTTAGCATTTCTAGAATTCCTCTGACTTTGTTATTCTGGGATTTACTCAAAGCTGTGTTCAGGAAAGCCTTATTATTGTAGCTGGCAGAGGTTGCTGGAGCTTTTCTTACCACTTGATTGCAGAATCCTCCGTTTTAGGATCGCTGCAGCTTTTCAGTTAATGCAAACCTGGGCTGAAGGGCTGCCATGCCTCAATTTTAAGCAGCTAGAGCATTAAAGCAAACCAAGCAAATGGTGTGCACACCTGGGTCCCCTGCTCTCAGCATCAGTGAATTGGGTTGGGACAATTTTCTGTAGAGCTGGAGCATACCGTATCCAAACAGCCCTAAAAAGCACATACCTAATTGCAAGGGTGGACGCTATCAAAACACCCTTCGAACAAGAAACATGATCCCAAGGATGCGAGAGGCACAAGGGAAGGATGAAGCACCAGCCTGTGCAACAGCGGAGGGGAAAGAAAAGGTTGCCAGTAGTTCTTCCACTTCATTCCTTAGAGTTAAAGGGGAGAGGTTTCTGGCACCAGTTGGCATAAGCATTTGCAAAGGCAGATGTAAAGCTTGGGGAATTCCACCACCTAGTTAGCTGAACCAACAAAAGTTGGCGTTGTTGAAGCTTAGAGAGGCATTTTCTGCACAATGTTTTCAAGTTTTGACAAATGTGGCCTCCCAGGTCAACTGAAGACGCAGCCCAGATGTTGGCTTCCCGCGTGAGCCGCAGGAACATGTTTATGCTGCTCTCTGGGGAACTGCGGGGAATCAGGGGCACATGGGAGCACGCAGGCACATTTAACGTATGGAGTCACTCAGGGACGTTTCAGAAAACGGAGCAGGTCTGTCTGGAAAATTGGGTTCTAAGTGTTCTTGCCAAAAAGTATATCTTTCAGTTGTGTTAATTCAGATGACTCACTTGTAGGGGTTCAGTTTTTCCATGCTCTTCAACAATGCCCGCAATTCCCTGTCTCCTCTTCCGCAGAACAGTCTTCGTAACTTTGATTTACAGGGAAGGGCTTTCCCTGAGGTACTTGAGCAGAGTTAAAAATTCAACATCTTTAGAATGCCAGAGAAAGAGGAAAAAATAATCTTTTTTTGTCAATATTTGGGCTGCACATTATTGCATTGGTAACAGCTAACTCTGTAGTTTTTGGAAGAGGGATGTATTGAAACAGCTAGTGCTCGTCACTGCAGTGCACAGCTATGGAACGGAAAAGGTCTGCTTCCCATTTGGTTACTCTTCAAACAAATATCCTTAAGACTGTTTTTGGGTAGTGCTACTGTCCTAAAAGCTTATCTGGATTAACCTGCTATTAGTTTTGCATCTGGACCTATTAAATGCAATTCCAACCTCTGTCACAGTCAGACAGCCGGCTCAGTGGGTGATATTAGCATCTGATATTTACCATACAAAAGCCATACCAGCACCCAGCCAATACTGTCATCTCAATGTTGCCTTGCTCTGGGAACGCTTCCCTCTGGAGCTCTCAGGCGGTGTCCAGCTCCGTGTGTGTCGGTGCCGTGTTTGGGAGCCAAGGGAAGCCGTGCCAGGCTGGCTGTGAGAGCTGGCTCTTCAGCTTGGATTACACAGGCACTGCTGCATGGGGGCCAGGAGATTATCTGGCTGTCATCAGCTCCATCAGCTGAGGTCCTCCCCTCTGCAGCAGGGGGTATGTCTCCTGCTCCTGGAAGAGCATGGATTCGTTTTTACACAGCAGCTCTTGTGTCAGTAATGACTACAAGGCTTATCGTTTTAAGAAGGGTGTATTTAGTTTAAGGCGTGCTCAGGTTTGGGGCTGAGGGGTAAGCAACTCTAACTAACCAATGATACAGTCTACTCATCAGGGCAAAGTAAGGAATCTACTGTTTTCTGCAAATAGCAATTTTGTGGCTGCTTTGCTCATAAATCCTTCATAGGTTAATGAACCTTGTAGCTAGAAAGTTAGTCCTTCATTCACCTTCATATATGAGGCTGGGCCCGTCCTCATTGGGCATTTCACATGTTGATCATTTCAGTGAATGCAGCTTTTAATGCGCCCCGTATGATGAGACACTAATTGTGTTGAGAGCTGGAAACACCACAGAAGCTGCTGGCACGAAGCAGAGGTTAGTCATACTATCAGTTTGTTTTCTCTTAAGCTTCATGATTCATAGAAATGAAGAGCCACAAAGATCTCAGCAGAGAAGACACAGGAAAGTAAACAGGCATTTCTGTGAATTCAGCAGTGTCTGAGAGTCACAGTTTTGTGCAAATAAAAGACATAAGAAAAAAGCTTACATCCTCAACAAATTTGCATGCAAGAATCTTTCCTTCCACTTGATGGAGGGCAATGAATCATTTTGTCAAATCCAACTTTACCGGTAAAAGGACAGTTTCTACACAACAGATAGGAGTTTCTGAGCTTGCCACATATCAGAAAGAAAAACGGCTTCCTTTTCTGATTACCTTTTTTTTTCTAATTACATGACTCAATTTTCTCTTCTTAATGAGTTCAAGATGCAATCTTGCATTTATGCAAGCCGTAAGCATTCCATTGTATAACATGAGGCTACAAGGAGTTAGCAGAAACAGAGGTGTCGTAAGGTGGTTGCAGACAGGGGAGGAGAGGTCATGGCTGAGCACCAAGGAGAACATGTTGAAGTCACAGAAATATAGAAAGGCTGTTCCAGCTACAGAGATGATGTATGGCAGAGTGGGAAATGCTCTGATTGTCTGCCAGATAAATAAACTCTGCTTTTCACTGGTGGCAAATATTGAAAGCATATATGATAGGGAACTTTAAAATGCGTCATGCAACTAAGGTTTTTAGCAAAAGTTGGTGATGAAAGCAGGATTTTGTTGAGAGCCATCTGATGATGGGAAGGATGAGCTGTGAAAGCAGTACCTGAAGTACTCTGGTCATCCCTCATCCTTTGGTATACTTGCCATCTCTGTAGCAAACAGTAGGAAATGATTCAGGCAATAATAAGAGCCCATAGTCACTGCAGCTCTTTAAAGCCTCATGTAGGCTCTTTCTCCTGTCACTTCTTACGGTGCTTTTGATTGTGCTTCCAAGCCAACAGCTACTCTTCTGCCTCAGAGCCTGTCATCCTGCTGCCTGCTAAACGCTGGCATTGGTTCCTGTCTCTGGAGACCAAATACTAAGAAACCCTGCCTTCATCTGCTCTTGGCAACCAGGTCTTGCCAGTGACTGTGACTTAGTTGAGGAATAAGCATTGAAATCTGAGAGACTGAGCAGCAATGGCATCATTCAGCAACTTTTTTTTTTTTCTTTTTTTTTTTTTTTCTGGAAGATTACTTGCTTCTTAAGTTCAGGGCATAAATACGAGGCTCTATAGCCAGCTATCTCAGCTGACTCTCCCCCAGCCCCTTTTCACTCTGGGTTCCAGTATCACTGTTAAGAACGAAAATGGTAACATACTTCCCTGGCCTACACCTGGTGTAGTCGATGATTTTGTGCAGGCTCATTGCAGACCTAACTCCAGACTCTCACTACTTGCTGAGCTCACATACAACTCTGGGTGTAACTGTTCATGTTAAGAGTACTGTGGTATTTTTTATTTTTTTATAGCGTGTTGTGGGAAGTGAGCTGAGGCTGTTAGGATGTGTGCATGTTACAGCAGTTCCTTCTCCTGCCTTTATTATCTCTTTCAAGTAAAATCTAGCAGCAGAGTGGGAGGTTTACCTCAGGATGAAGACCAAAGGCGGTTTGGATTTATGAAGGAGGAATTCACAGAGATTGGGAAATGGAAGCCTTTGAGATTCAGCCCTCTCTCCAGAGCTCTGGGGTATTTCTCCTGCCTGGGATGTCCAATACCTGCTCAGTCTGATAGCTTTGGATCAAACCAGGTGACTTTCCTGTGAGTCACCTGAAATCTTTGCTGTCTCCATTTGATCATGTTTCAGAAGTTGGTGATGGCCGGGAGGGAAAAAAGGCAAATTAAATGGTATGTAATCCCCCATACTGCAGTTCAGAGATCTATCTGTAGCCACAAATCAGCTGTTGCTTCTTTTGCCCTCGGGGTAGCCTATGCCCAGCTGCAGTGAAGGGCAGTCTGCACCAGAGATGCACCATTACTGGTGATCAGAACATTTCATGCTGTGAGTGCCCTTCTGTGGGGAAGTTTTAGCATAAAAGGTCCTACAAAAGCACTAGGGGCTGTTAGTACTGAACAGCGAAAGGTTACTTTGTTCAGCTTCTAGCTTGGGTGCGAAAAGCAATTCAGGGTGCCAAAACAGTGTTTTTACTTATGCAAAACAGATTTTTGACTTGGTCACAAAGATAGGATGCAGGAGCCCTGGGTGATCTTCTCTTCTCCCTGATTCAAAACAGCCACTTCTTTTTAAACAGAACTCAGGCTCACACTCACATGGGTGACTTTGTGGCAGGCAAGGACTTGGGGCACAGCCCTCTCCTACCTGGTAGAAATCACACAGAGCTGTTCAGTAGCCAAAGCTGTAGGCTTAGTGGGAAGAGTGCTTTCTTGCAGGGCGTGTGCAGTTCTTCTTGCTCCTCTCAGACTATCACGCGCTCCCGAGATTATGTTATGTCTCTGGGCAGTGCGATATGAATTTGGTCCCCAGAGATAGAGAAGAAGATTGAATCTGGTTTCGCATGTGGGTTCCCTAACCAGTAGGCTATTTGGGCTATTCATCAGGCAACCACTACCTCCAACTACTTTAATAATCCTTTGATTCCTCAGCTTGTACTGCCAGTGCCCAAAATCAAATGCTTTGCCATTTGTTTTGCCTGAAACTATTCCACAAAACTGCTTCCAATTCATAAATGGATTTTGGCTACCTCAGAATCTCATTTTCAGCAAAGAAGTTGCAACTTGCCAGAAGCCCTCACCCAGCACTATACTTGAGCGCTTTGCCCAATCTTATGTTTCAGAAGCAATGCCTCTTGTACAGTGTGGTTGCCACAACCTTCCCTCCAAGCCTTCTCCTCCCTCAGTAAAAACAGGAAGGCAAGAGAGGGTCTGTGGCCAAGGCCCCCTTGACCTTCCAGAGAGACAGTGATTATTTACACGGAGGCACCGTGCTGGTGATCCTAGCTGCGCTGAAAGGGATGAGTTATAAAGTGAAATGGGTGTAAGTGTAGTTTTAATGAGGTGTAGGATTTCCAGGATTTAGGAGCTTTTTTCACACCTTTCTCCTCCACTCCTGTTCAGCTCCGTTCGCCATCTGCTCCCTGCTGGGTTCAGGTCCTGCTCACTGGCCTCACTGGGAACTGAGTTCTTGTGCAGGGGATGACCCAGCTCTGCAGCTACACAAGGTTTGCCCTATCTCTTGTAGGGCAAACCTTGTGTTCCCTCCCACCCCATTTGGGGCTTCCCTTTCCCTCCCACCCCCCAGCCTCTCTGTTCTCCCAGGAATTGCGTTGGCTGCCTGGGGGCCTCTGGAGGGAAAGAGGGATGTGCAGCCCTTGCAAAACCACTCCTGCATGTGTGGAGCTTTGTTAGGAAGGTCCATGCAGTCAGAAAGAAGAAGAATTGGCCCCACCTTGTAGAGCCTTCTGGAGGGTCTTGACAGCCCAAACTCACTGGTCCCACTGTGATTCCCTCCCAAAACCATCAAGAGAAGGGACGTGGGAGAGTAGAAGAGAGAAAAGCAGGAGTCAACGATGGATTTTTCTTGCTGGGATTTATTGGTAGGCAAGACTACTCGTTTCCTTCCCTGTGAGAGCAGAGAAGGAGAACACAGAGCCAACCTTAATGCACTGGAATACGTTGTTGATACAGATATTAGGAAACATCAATTTAAGCAGCAAAAGTGATTTCTAAGTGTTTTTCTTTCTTTTTTTTTTTAAATCCGAATTTATCACTAGTTGTTACAGCCAGTGAATATTCTTGCTGAGAGATGTATTACGGCAAGTGGAGTCATTGCATTTTCCTGCTGTGCTGGGAGAATAAAACAGAAAGAACCACCCCCTCCCCCCAGCACTGCCAGTCTCAAGGAATTAGATAAACATCTGGCCAGAAGAAAAAGGTCTCCTGTACCGGGGGTAAGGAGTTTTCTATAAAAGTAATGTGATCATCAAACAGACCCTTTCTCAATGGTGCAGTGCTGCTCCAGCCGAGCGATGTGCTTCACTGAATCAGTAAACTTACACACAGGACCGAATACTGGCCAAAGATTTTTTTTTTTTCCTTGGTGTTTCACAACTGCAGAAGTGTGACTTATCTTCCAAAAGAGTATTTAAAAGAACAATAAAGTCATTTAAGATGAGCAGGCGAGCTGCTGACACATTTCAATTCTGAAGGCACTGCTGTGCAGTGCAGTTTACCCAAACAAAGCCTGAAACACCAAAGCTGTCCTCCTGCCCATTTTCTTGTAACTGACTGTCGGAAGAGCCCATTTCCCTGCTCTGTGGCTAATGAGATACGCCTGGTTTGCTCAACCAGTGCAAGCATTTCTGCACTCCAGGAAGGGCGCTCTGGGCTCGTTACAAGCTACCAGGCTGCAGCTCAAGATTGAGAAAACAGATTTATTTTGGACCAGGCAGTTTGACACAGAGATGCCAGGGTGAATAACCTTTGGAAGAAGTCTGCCTCCAAGAGCAAGATGAATAAGCTGACAAGTGAGCGGCTCCGCGATCTGTATCAAAGCACAGAATGGCAGCGTGTCACAGAGATCTGACTCACAAGCAGAAATAGTGTGCTGGTTACTGCTGGCACCATCACTGCCACCCGCTGCCTGCCTCCGCTGCGGTGAACGGGTGGCTCAGAGGCTGCTGCTTAAGCAATTCAGCCAGGAAAGGCTGCAGCTGAGGATTTTAAGGGAGACGCTCCAGTGCAAGCTCATAGCCTTGCTTGCTAAGGTAAACCCTGCAGGGCTCCTCACTGCCACAGCTCCTTTCAGCTCTCTAAGCAGGAGGCATAGGATGGGAGCACAACTGGGCACCCCGCTGGAAGCCATGCCAGGTACAATCAGCGCTCAGCAGAGCAGCTTGTCGCAGCTCAGCCACTCTTCATCACTGTGGCAAGATGCTGACATGAGCTCTACTATCAGCAAGGCAGCCTTTTTGAGCCATGACCCTTGTGTTCATCCTGCCCCATGCTCAGCAGCTGTGAACACTTCTGCAGCACATTCTGTGGCACCCTGCGACCACGCTTCCCCAGCTGCCTTCCCTGGCACCTTCCCACATCCAACACCCAATCCCAACCCAGGCTCAAGGCTGCAGCCCAACGCTGCAGATCAGCATGTCGTGCTTCACCTGGTCTGCTGGGAAAGCGGGCTTTCTGCAATTCCTTAGCATCTCCTACTCCCACCCGTAACTTTCTATCATGTTTACCCCGTGCAAAGATACAGCTCAGAGAATCAAACTCCTACAAGTGCCAGGGAAGGGAGAATGGGTGCTGGGACGCAGCCCCATCCCCCACCGGAGGTGCAGCCACCAGCAGCTGCAATTGCTCCAAATGGGGGTTGCCATAGCCGGGCCCTGCTTTGTTGTCCCAACCCCCATTCTGCTATGAAGGCACGTGCAAAAAGCCAGCAGCCCGGGGCTGGAACCCCCTTACCTACAAATGATTCATTTGCCTGCTCTTCTGGGGCACTGCTCCTGCCAGCAGCCTCACCCACCAGCTTTGAACCCACAAGACTGCAAGCGTAGGGCTTGGGGACATGCCGATGCACAGGACTGGAGCCAGATGCTTTAAGTTTACTCAGAGCTATTTTGTCACCAAATTATGCAACATGCTCCCCTGCTACACAAAAGCTCCTGCTGGAGAGCTAAATTTTGTTCCGCTAACCCTTGTTCAAGGAACACCACTCGCTAAAAATATCCCCAGAAACCTCAGGGATGCAGGGGAAGGATGGTGCCCAGCGTCTGAAATCACAGATTCCCACTGGTTGTCCCTGCATGAGCCCGTGGTGCTCAGCGGGGAAATGGGCAGCGCTGGGACCTCTCACAGCCCTCTGCTCCACTCCTGCGCTGCCTGCAGCAGCCTCTGTTAAAGTCCTCTGCCATTATTGGTAACGCACAACGGTACGTTTACTTGTTGCTGATTGAGAGCTGTCTCTAGGAAGGCATTTTTAAATGCACTGCGGCGTGTGGAGTCGCTCAGAATATTGCATCTCGACGCTGATACTGTTACACAAGAAGGGCTCTGGCCAGCCTCACTGTTTCTACTCTTTAAACAAAGAAACAAACAGAAGGGAACGAGAGGATCGATCCTTCGGGAGCGAGACCAGCGAGCTGCCTTCATACTCCCAGGTGCGCAAAAGGAAGAAGCATCAGGTGTTCTCCCACCGCCCCGACGCAGCGCCAAATGCGACAGTTCCACGGGACGCCTGCCCGGGACGCACAGCGCCGAGGGATGCAGAACATTTGAGAGTGGTTTGGCCGCTGGCACTCAGCTGTGGGAGCTGCAGGAATCAAGATGCAGGAATTTGGGGCTTTGTTTTAGGAACATTCCTTGGAAAGTGTCGGGGCCAGCTGCGAGACGCTCCGAAATCCCTCATCTTATCTGCAGCGGGGCCGGCCTGGGGGACCCGAAACTCGGCGTGCCCGCCTGAGACGAGGTGCGGATCGGAACACCGGGATCGGAGCCCCCTGCCCGGGGGTGCGCGTCCCCATCGCCCCGAACCCCATTCTGCGGGGAAGGGCACCGCGCAGCGCGAACTCGACGGGATTTTTATTTTCCCACCTTTTCGTCCTCTGCGCGCCTCTCACTTGCCGGCACTCTTAACGGGCGCAATCGGGCTTTTTAAGTTTGCGGAGGAAAGGAGCAGAAAGAAGAAACGAGCTGGGAAGTGGTAGAGAAGAAGGGGAACGCAGCCCCGGCTCGGGACTGTGCAGCGGGGACTGCCGTCACCTGCGGGGGACGCCCGGACCCGGACTTACTTTCTGGGGGTCGGCGTAGGTGCCCAGCCCCAGCAGCGGGATGCTGTTCCCGTCGCTCAGCGGGACGCGGTGGCTCTCGGCCGTCAGACTCATCTTGCCGCCAGGTAGAGCCTCCCCAAGCCCGGGGCCGCCTCCGCAGCCGCCCCGCGGATCCCTCCGCAGCGCACTGTACAGACGGCTGTCGTGCGAGACCCGAGGTGCGAACTGCTCTCTGCAGCCGGCGGGGAGCGTCTTTTTGGGGGGCCGAGCCACGTGTGCCCGCCGCGGCCCTGCACCGCGCCCCGTCGCGCACCGCCCCGCGCCCCGCCCCGGCTCCGCGGCCACCGGCGGTCCCCGCGCACCGCCCCGGCCAGGAGCTCACGCGGCTGCTGCCGGGGGCCCCTGGATACCCCTAACCCGTCTGGAGCCCCGAGGGAGGCTGCCAGCCCCTCCCCCACACCCCCCGTGTGCGAGTCAAAGGGGAGCATCTATCACGCAAGCAATCTTCGCGGGGTCCTGGAGATCTATAGGTGCACGCTAGCTTGAGTCTGGGGAAATGGTGGTGGCTCTCAAGGCTGGGATGTGAGCAAAGAACTCCCTTCTGGGAGAGTCCCTTACGTCACTTAGGACACCTGCACGTTGGAGATGGAAAAAATTACACTTTCGCTGATAGGGACCTGCCAAGCAGCTGGTGACCAAGTGCAAAGCTGAGGCTGAAGGTCCAGCAATGTGGACCTGCTGAGCAGGCATCTCGTGGTTTCTCAGGCTGTGGGTACCTGCGTGCAGGCATTTCCTTGTGGCAGGAGGAAAGGAACCCGGTGTACCTTCCTCAGTGCTCCCATGTAACTGGCTGCTATGGGCAGGCTACAGCAGAAGCTCTGATCTCTCTTCATACTCACAAGTACAACGATTATAGAGCATGCCGATGCCAGCTGCAGCTCTGAGCCACAGTCCTACTTCTGCTGTGTTCCCAGCAGAGAACAGCATTAAGTGAGATGGAAGTGGGATGAGCTGAGGAGAATGTCATGTGGCAGAGGGCATTCAGGGCACTCACTATCCAGCTCCAGGTATCCCACGAGGAGGCTCCACTACCCCTGCATTCCTACACTCTGTCTCACCCCCAAACCCCATTTTACAATAACTCCCCCTATTCCAGCACAGCTTGCTCATTTGCTCAGCACAACCAGCTCATCATCTGGTGTGGCACTGGAGCTGCACGCGATCTGAATAAAGCCCAGCACTGCTCTGCCCAGGGTGCCTGGCATGGGCATGTGCACAGAGCAGTGACAGCTGAGAAAGCAGATGATCACACTTTTCTCCCATTTATGTCTTAGTTACTGGTTTGAAATAGCTTTCTTTCACAACATCCAGAAATGCTGTTGTCTTTAGGATCGCTGATGAGTATCCTCTAAAGAACAAAGGAAGCAAAACGACGCAGCCTCGAGCTCTTGAGCTCTTCGCAGGCAGTTCTTAGCGGCAATTAATGCTAGCTGCTCAAGGAAGCAGAGTCCCGTTTCAGAGCTCAGATGACTTCACCAGACTTTTTACGAGGACTCGGTATCTAGCAACTCCCACTGAAAAACAATGCAAGTTTCTCGAGGCAAAGCTTTGGCTGCCGGTTGTTGTTGATCAGCAGCTATTCGGGAGCTTTTATAAGATGCAGATGTGATCTCAGCTCTTTCTCTAGGAAACAAAAACAGTGAGGTTTCAGCCTGGCCTTAGCAGAATCACCATCATCTCAGCACCAGCCAGCAGCCTCTGGCAGGGCTTGCAAGACATGCAGAAACACCTTATGACACAGCTGAGGTGAATTCACCATTCCTGGGCTGATGGTGTAGTTTTATGGTCAAACCAATGTGGTAGAGAATAGGGTTTTCAAGAGCAGCATTTTCAACTTCAATGCTTTGTTTCCTCTGTATACACACACGTATCAAAAATTGAAAGAAAAAGAAAAGAACAGTACAAGTTTTGGAAGGAAAAGTCGATCAGGCATCTGAGGTTTCTTATTGTTAAAAAATAACAAAAGTCTTGGGTAAAGAAAATGCTTAGTGGCCCCTTACCTGAACAAAATTCGTCAGTAGTCTGTTAAGGTAAAGAGGCTACTCTCTTTGAATGTAACCTCCCCAATTCTCACAAGTCAAAAGATGGGAACAAGAAGGATTTGTTGACTGGAAAGGATGGAGCTTGAGGTTTCATGTTTTCTCTGAGATTTGTGGGTTGCCTTCCTGTTGTCAGCAGGCTGGAGTTTTGGACAAGGGATGGTGTTAAAAATAGCATCCTCTCAGTTCTTGTATATTCAGGCATGCTTATACACTGTAGATTAGATTAGTGAGTTTCTAGAGGTGGGTGACCTGTAGGAAAATAGGAAGTGCCATAATTATGCTTGTGTTTCTCCATGAGATAATAGCGTTAGATTAAAAATGTTTCTCTATGAGATAAAAAAAAAGCATGTTGCCACACTGCTTCTACATTCTGTAGGAGCTGTGCCTCGCCACGTGAGATCATCTGCACATTCTCCACGTGTTTTTAGTTAAAATTTCTTAAAACTTGGTCTTAAAGCCTGCGTATTTTCAGCCTAGTCCCTTAATAACTCGCATGAACCAGCATCTGTCATGCTTGTGGAGCAGCTATTTGTAATGTGTATTTACAACCATTTAGCACAGAGGTTTTGGTAGCACGTCTTAATGCTGATATTTCTTTTCCTTTTTCCTCACTCAGTGTGATCAACAAATACGTCTAAAAAGAAAATTCCAGTCTCTCTTCTTACCCCCAACAAATAAATATAAGTGAGGGTTTTCATTTTTTTTCTTACCACTTTGTTCAGTGTGGAAACAAATGTTCTAAACTGAGATTGAGAATATTTTTCTATGAAAAAAAAACCCACCAAACAAACCCGAACTAAAAGCACCCACCATGCTGCAGCATCTATTTAATCCTCAGTCTCAGCTTCTAATTATCTTCCCATGCACCATGATAGAGCTCTCAAGGACACCCAACCAGATGAGTGTTACCTTATATTGCTGGGTAATTCCCTCTCACAGTGGCCAAGGGTTTGCTCGCATGGGAGCGTTCCTGATCTTTTCCCTTTGATCGTGTTTGTTGCATAATGTGCATGATTGCAGCCGGGATAACAGTCACTCTAATGGGCCTGCTTGGGAATTTCTGTGCAAACACTTTTTCCTGGCTCCCACTCTTGCATGTCAACTGCTTTGCAAACAATGGAACACTTAAGCGACATGTTCTGGTTTATTTAAATTATTTTTGCCTGCTAAGGATTAGTTCTGGGTGAGTGCTGCCTCGGAGGCCTAAAGTTTGCTTTCAGGTTGTGCCTGCCTTGCAGCTCTGCAGTACTGGGAGCGTGATACACGTGTGTGTTTGCTGAAACCCTTCTCTGCAAGACCTAGAAAGCAGCAAAACCGAATTTTTCCAGCACTTCTGTTAGATCCGTAAGGAGAGCACGAGGAGGGGGAGAAAATGTGGCTACCACTTGCGCCTGTGGAGAGAATTAGGAAAATACTTGACGGCTGGGCCGCTTACCCTTCTGCTTCCTATAAACGCGCTGTGGCTACAGCTGTGATAAAAGGGAAATTCCTAGGTATCCTTGACGCTGTTCCATCACTCTGAGTAATGCTGGAAAAGTCAGGCGACCACTGAGTTGGATGGCTCCTGGGCGTACACGGAATGCCAGCAGCTGCTCAGCATTATCCTCCCACTGCCTTCAGCACTGTGCCACTGTGCCTGTGACTGGCCCTGCCACGGCCACCTCTGTCCATTCTCATCCCTGTGTGTGTTGGGCCTGGCATGGGGCCGGGGAGGTGTGGTGTTACCTTGAGCACATGCTGGTGTGGATCCTGTGCTAGGAGCTGGCTCCACATCTGACTCTCCTCTTGCTTAGGGTGTTGGAGCTGAGAGTATCTGCAGTGGATGCTGTATAAGCATGAACACTGGTCCTTTACCCATCAGAAGAGGGGTGGCCAGCAGGGACAAGGAGGTGATTGTCCCCCTCTACTCTGCTCTTATGAGGCCCCATCTGGAGCACTGCATCCAGGTCTGGAGCCCCCCGTACAAGAAAGACAGAGAGCTGTTGGAGAGAGTCCAGAGGAGAGCCACAAAAATGATCAGGGGGCTGGAGCACCTCCCCTATGAAGACAGGCTGAGGGAGCTGGGCTTGTTCAGCCTGGAGGAAAGAAGGCTGCAGGGTGACCTCATTGCAGCCTTTCAGTACCTAAAGGGAGCCTACAAACAGGAGGGGAATCAACTCTTTGAAAAGGTAGATAACAGCAGGACAAGGGGAAATGTTTTTAAGTTGAGGGAGGAAAGGTTTAGGTTGGATGTCAGAGGGAAGTTCTTTACTGTAAAAGTGGTGAGGTGCTGGAACAGGCTGCCCAGAGAGGTTGATGATGCCCCATCCATAGAGGTGTTCAAGGCCAGGTTGGATGGGGCCCTGGGCAGCTTGGTCTAGTATTAAAGGGGGAGTTTGGTGGCCCTGCGTGTGGCAGGGGAGTTGGAGATTCGTGATCATTCAAGTCCCTTCCAACCCTGGCCATTCTGTGATTCCGCGATTAGTGATTCTGTGCATGGCTGTCCACCAGGCACTGCCCTCATTCTTCATTTTGAGTCTTCGATTAATCAAACAAAAGTGGCTTAGCTTTTCGTGGGTCTATTTACTGATGGTATCACTTTCTTCTAGCAGCAGTATCTCAGTTCCTGTTCCAGACTGTCTGCTATGGCACACGCCTGAAGCTGGTGAACACCTTCTCTCAGCTCCCCCAGACAAATGTCAGGAGCTGCATGGTGGCTTCTGGACTCCTCAGATACCTGCCCTCATCATGCAGGAAGGCATTAACCTTTGGTTCCAAGTGAGTGTCCTCATATCTCACCTCATTTAGCCTGACTGGCTATTTGATCCATCTGATAGAAGTATCTTTCCTTTGGCATCCTGTAAATCCAGAACTTGACCTGAGGATTTCCAGTGTGCTACTACCCAGTGCTGGTGGAAAATACCTCACATGTTGTGCCTAGCTCTTGGTAGTCCCTGGCAAAAGGACTGAAGGAGGGGATGGGGAAGAAGGCCTCGCAAGTATGTTGTTACATACAAGTAGTTATTCATCATCTGCAGCCCAATGATCGGAAGTTGGAGGTGGGAGGGTTATGTAGCATGTGATAGCTTTTATTATGCTGGTACTTGCCATTTCTGCTATAGGTGAGATTGTGGCTTCACTCCAGAGTGTTTTGCCAGTGATATCACTAGGACCAAGGTTATTTCTTAAACTGGAACAGGCTGCCCAAGGAGGTTGTGGATGCCCCATTCCTGGAAGCATTCAAGTCCAGGCTGGATGTGGCTCTGGGCAGCCTGCTCTGGTGGTTGGCGACCCTGCACATAGAAGAGGAGTTGAAAATCATTGTGGTCCTTTTCAACCCAGGCTATTCTGTGATTCTATGATTCTACTTGAAATCATGCTCTTAGGACATGGTGAAAGCACCACCAGATCTTAGCTTTTTCCCCAGACTTGAGCTTTTCCTTGCTTCCAGTTCATACAGAGCTCATACTGAGCTCACCTTACCTTCATGCAGCACTTCTTTCCTGAGTTTCCCTCACATAACCTATCACATGTATCTCTTGGGTCCACCTTAGGGCTGTGCATTAGGTCTTCTAGTTCAGCTGTGGTGAACTATCATTTTATTTCCTTGTATTGAATAAACAGATGTTTTCTGTATTAAGAGTCTCACTGGCATACTGTTTCTTTCCTTGCCTTCAGCAACGGGCAGACATGTCTGACTAATTGCAGCAGAGCCACACTGGCACCTTTGCTACAATTGGGACAACATGCAAAAACACAACAAGGGTTTCCATGGCACAACACCTGGTGAGATTAAAAAAAAAAAACAAGGAATAAGAACTTTTCCCCATACCTTGTACTCTTTTACAAGGTGAAAGCAACACAGGCTTGGAGATGAGGCTGCCAAAGTGTGCAGCCTGCTTGCTCACAGCACTTCCAGCGGCACATCTCTTCCACGGAGGCTCTTCCTTAAAGGAAGCACATTTCACCTGCCCCAGAGCCAATGTTAGAAGGAGGAAATGGATCACAAAGAAATTCCTGAAGGTAAAGCCTAACAGCGTGGTGGTTTCTCTGCTTGCAGGTATTCTTTGGGAATGCTTTAAAAATGAGTAACACTGTGGGCTTTACTGGTGTCTCCTGCTAGTGGGAAACACCTTCTGTAAGTAAAAACAGGGTATCTGGAAGGGTTGGGTCTCAAGCAGCCCACTGGTGCATTTTGTTTTACCTGCATGCTTTATAAAATGTGCCAGAACACTGTAAGAGACCAGAGAGCTTGGTTTTGTGTGGGCGGGAGCCCACAGGTGCAGGAAGAGCTCTCTGTATTTCTGTGTGTCATGGAAAGAGGGTTAATCTGGTTGGCTGGATGTACAACTGCACTCAGCTTCCTATTCCACGTTATTTGTGCATGGAACAGGCTGTCTAGGGAAGTAGGCATGGCCCTGACTGCCAGAGCTCAAGGACACTGCTCTCAAACATAGGGTTTGGATTTTGGGTGGTGCTGTGTGGAGCCACGAGCTGGGCTTGATGATCTTTCTGGGTCCCTTCCAGCTCAGGATATTCTGTGATTACCAGTGTGCTGCTTGCTGACCACAAAGGGTTTGTCCTACTTTGTCCTCCCAGGACCTCTCAGCTGAGAGCAGCCATTCTTTTCGTCTGATTTGCCGTGCAGGTGAAAAACAGATCAATCTGCTTTTCTCTTTCCCATGTCGCCACTGAATTTTTGATGTTTACGTGCATGTTGTAAGATTGGGAAATCTCCTAGTGTATTGTGTAACACGCTTACCGAATTCTGCCAAGCATTGCCAGCCTATCACTAGTCTTCCAGACCACCTTGCACATTTGAAGCTCATTAGCAGGTTTAATGAACTGATCAACTATCTGCCTCTCATTAAAGGTCTATTCCCTCATCCTGCCACATTCCCATGCTTTGTGCCATCTTGTGCCATGAGGCAGACGCTGTTCTTTGCCCAAAACCCTCCTGTAGCATCTCTGCAATTCAAATGGTGGTGATTAAGAAGTGGAGGCAGATAAGCGATTTCTTGTTTGCGTAAGAGTGGAAAAGCAGGGGGAGCAGAGCTAGGGATGGACCCAGAATAACTCACGGGCTGCCTGTCATAACAAGAAAGGGGAGCTTGCAACAACTTCGTTTTTCTGAGATGATTTATTAAATCTTCTGTAATTACTTTAGTCAACATCAATAAAGAACAATATGTTCTTTTCTAGCTTCCACAGGTTATTTAGGATCTCTCATAGCCATAATAGATTAATAATGGCCCTAGGATAGGATTGTATTACTAAACTTTTATTAAGTGTTTTAAAACCAATTGAAGACATTGCCAATTTGAGCTTTTTAAATTGTTTCGTGATATTTTCTTCCCATTTTTGGCAAAGCATTTCTGAAATACTCAATCCTGAAACTTTTAATAATTTTGCAAAAACAAAACAAAACAAAACAGCAATGTATGCTCTCTGATGCTGGCTGTATACTGTGATGACAATTCAAGTTAAGCACATGTTGTTGTGGGAAGAAGAAGGAATAAAATTTTCCAAAAAGGAAAACTACTTTTTCCAGCTTTTTTTTTTTTTTTTTTTTTTTTTTTTCATTTGTAAATGTATTTTAAGTCATATTCACGGTCTCTGTAAGTGATGTTTTAGGAGGTTTTGAGTCCTCCTTCCAGTTTGATGTGTCTTTTGGAAAGTCATATCACAGAATCATAGAATGGCCTGGGTTGAAAAGGACCACAATGATCATCTAGTCTCAACCCCTGCTATGTGCAGGGTCACCATCCACCAGACCAGGCTGCCCAGAGCCACATCCAGCCTGGCCTTGAATGCCTCCAAGGATGGGGCATCCACAGCCTCCTTGGGCAACCTGTTCCAGTGTGTCACCACTCTCTGTGTGAAAAACTTCCTCCTATTATCTAACATAAACTTCCCGTCTTAGTTTAAAACCATTCCTTCTTGTCCTATTGCTGTCATTTCTGAAAACTGTCAAGTCTCCATATTGACAAATGAGAGAATGCCTTTGGCAACATAATAATAATTACTGAATAGCCTGTGTGTCTGAATTTCAGGGAGACGAAAACCCAAATTGACATTGTTCTACCTGTTGTGGACGTGCCCTATTTCTTCCATGGAGAACATTAGCCTGAAGCAGCTCCGTGAAATGAAAAGGCTCTGCAGGACTCAAGGTTTGGGGCAGAAAGGAGAAAAATGAATGTAGATACAGTCACAGTTGGCTTTTGCAGGTAAAGGTGTACTTGCAACAACATCGGAAATATGTAGAGGAATTAAAGGACTCACTGATGCTGGGTCATAGGATTTGCTTTGAGTTATATGTAGCCCAGGGTGGTGACAGACTGGGACTAAGAGACTGCCTGAGCTCTGTGCTCTCCTGTCTCCCTCTCCAAGGCACAAGGTTATCCCTGGGGCTATAAATTTGTGGAATAATATACAATAAGAAGAAGCTCTTAAGACCAGATCTCTTCATTCTGGTGCTTACCTTCATATTTTGATTTTGAAACAGAAATTACTTTTGTTGGGATCAATCAGGATGAAATGTGTGCACACTCTCTTTTTGATCTCTCTTGCCTCTTTGGGAAGCAGCTGATTTCATCCACACTTAGTCTCCTGCCTTATCTCTTGTCATTCATGTCTCTTCTCGATACCTTTTTTTTGTTTTGTTATTTTTGTTTTTATTTTTGTTTTTGCTATTGCAATTAAAGCTCCAGGATCCTTGCTTTTGAGGAAGGAGCCAATCAAGGCAACCCTTGAGCTTCTCTAGCATCCTTTGAAGGACGGAAGCATATCCTCAGCACCTGGAGCCCACCTACCTCTGTCTTGGAAGGGCCAGCAAAGCCTAAGGCAGCAATATCCTGCCCCTGCATGCAGCCTGTGCACAGCCCACCCACAGTGCCCACCCTCAGCCCTGCACACTGTGGGATGTGACACAACCCCACCGTGGTGGACACGTCCCCACCAGGCGCTTGGTGACCTCCGCACCACAGGGCTGATGTATGCCCGAGGGACCAGCAAGGCTGGGCTGGGAGCTGTGGCATGCTGCAGCTGGCACCCCACAGACCATTCTTTAGCTCTGTTTTGTATAAACCCTTGTCGTTGTAGCACTTCATCTGGTGTGACGAGCACGCATGGTTTTTCTCTCCGCTTTCCCCCGAGGAGAGCCTGGTGTGGGCAGTGCAGCATTTCTGCTTCGCTCTGGTTATTTTAGAAACAAACTTAAAAACATATGTTCATTTCTGTTCGTTTATGTGACAGAGGCAAGGTCGAAGAGATAGGCCTGGGAAGGGGAGCTGAAACCTCCCTGAGAGCTGGGAGATCCTATTACACAGACTTTACTGCAGGCTGATGTTTAAGTTTCACTATAGGCTGCTCCACCACTGTAGTTTTAAATGCCCCTTTCTTTTATAAATCTCTTCCTTTTGTCTCCTTCTCCTTCCCTCACTTTCTTCTTCTGGACAATTTCACGCTCGGGACTACCCTCTGTTCTGCAGAAATATTCGTACATACTATAGGGAACACATTTGTACAGTTATTTTAGTCTTAATTTTTTCCCTATCTAGATCCTTGTTGCATTGCACACAGCATCCCTGCTCCACAGTTCTTACCTAAATCTCCACTTCTGTGAGGGCAGCCTGTACCTCTGAAATAGGTACGTGTTAATAGAATCATAGAATCATAGAATTACTCAGGTTAGAAAAGACCTTAAAGATCATCAAGTCCAACCACAACCTAACCATACTACCCTAACTCTAGCAGCTCTCTGCTAAACCACATCCCTGAGCACCACATTCAATCCACCACCCCAATAGGGCAACAAAAGGGGCTGACAGGGAACAGCAATGGGCAATGGAAGGTTTCCTTGTGAAAAAAAGCCAGAAATGGCATGTCTGGTTTTCATTCTTCATCACAGCAAAAGGAGAGTTTTGTGGTGCTGGTGGAGAGAAAGGTGGGGAGGGGAGATTCCAGCAGATAACATGTTGATACTGGAGACAGTAAAGGTAAGGTGAGGGTGGTGCAGACCTGACCTGCATCTTGTGGAGCTTATCTCTGAGGCTGCTCCCTGCCCAGGCAGCCCTTGGAGGTCTCAGAAGTGAGAGGAAAAAGGAAAAAGCACATGACGATTAAATTAACTGAAAGGAGAGTGCTTGGGTAAGATGCAGTCAGCTGTGGGCACTGATAAAGGCAGCTGTCGTGGGTTTCTGGAGTGTTTTGATAAAGTCTTGCACTTTGTTGCTGTGATGGTGCTGTTGAAAAGTGACTGGTAACTGAAGAGACTTGAGGTTGTCTATCGTGGTGTGAAAACGCTAAGATTTTTGGCAGGAGTACTTCTTGTTCTTCCTCCTCAGGACATTGGTGGGAATGCAACTGCACATTTCAGTGGGAGCAGTGTATGACCCATGATGAGTCCCTCTGCAAACCGAGAAACATTCTCTCAACCACTTCTGAGATGTCTGGATGTCAGTAGAAGTGATCACAGTCCCCTTTGTTGTTCAGAAAACATATTTGCCATAGCGGAGCAATAAACTTTCCCAGATTTTATTTCCTAAAAAAAAAAGTCAATTAAATAACAGGTTGGTTGCATTTGTAAACAAAGCAGTCTGAATGCAGTGCTAACAGAAAGCGTCAGGGACTTTTACAGTTTTTATAGCTTTTTCCCTGGGTGATTGCTTTTTAGAAAACTCAGTGCATATGATTCTCTTTTATTAGAAAATAAACAGAAAACACATGCCCAGAAACCACTTCAAAAGGTCTGTCTCCAATGCCAGTGCTAGAACTGTGTAGAATCTCCTTATGAAATGAGAAAGCAGACAAGTTTTTTTCTGGCCCTTTGGTTGAAAGCTCTGGCCAGCGTAGTGAAAGGTTTATGAACCTTCTGGAGAGTCTCCACTGCATGTATTGAACTTACACTGCTGTTCTGCTACTCCTTTGAAAATAGGGGAAACCCCACAGCCTGAGGATGCAAACCAAGCAGTGGGAAGAGGAAGGGACGGAACAAAAAGGTAAGAAAATAGTAACTAAAGGCACAGCTGGCTGTGTATTGCCATTGCTGATCCTGATCCTATAAATTATCTAGTTCACTGTGGTTTCTGCCTCCCTTCTGCCTGGTGTCTGGCTTTGAAGAGGCTTGGTGGTTTCCTTTGCCCTCCCAAGGGAGAAGAAGGCAGGTAAGGGTAGGCTGACTGCAGCTACAGGATTCTGAGAACTGGGAGGCTTGATTCGCTCTCCATGTATGCTGAGGGAAGCAGCACAGTGCTCAAGCAAGCAAATGAGAGCTTGCTTAGTTTGGGTAAATCAATTAACAGATAAACTAACAGATCATTTTCACACCTCCTCACAAAGCTTTGTGTTGTGGTACTTAAACTTGTAGAAAATTTTGCGCTAACCAAGCGGGATAAAAGCCCATGTTTCCTTTCCAGACAGGTGAAAAGAAATTAATTTCCCTTATACCACTGATGGTCTTTTGGACTGGACTTTTGCAAAGTAAATCCCAAGCAGTTCCTGCTATGTCTCCCTTTCCCCAAGCTCCTTCTAATGATGTTGGATCTGCAGTCTCCTCCATCAGGTGCCAAGCTGTCAGTTTGTGACCTCTGAGAGAACAAACACACTTCTCTGTTGGAAAAGGTAGGGATGAAGGCATGGAAATTTATGACATTTGAATTCTAATTTCTGAGTTCAAATTTTAGAAGTGTATATTGTGAAGTAGCTAAGAGACTGATGAAGCCAAAGGGAAATTGCTGGAACATCAGCTTGTATGGCAGGGTGACTTCCTGTGCACAAGAAACCCTCATGATACCCCACAGCTCTTCTGGAGCTGCTGCTGAAGGGGTGCAGCTTCTGTGCCAGCTATCTCTTGGGTATAAGGGAGCTTATTTCTTTGAGAAGCAGAGCTCTTTTCTTGCCCACTGAGTCTTTAAAGCAAGCAGCGTGAAACCTAAGAGATGCAGCATGACTTCCAGAGCTCCGTGATACGCATGGGTGATTTTGCCAGCATTGTTCATGCAAAGAGGCCAGATAAGTGGGGGAACTTTGCAAGCGGCGCTTCCCCTCCGAGCTGTCCCACGGCTGCCGTCTCGCCGGACCACCCTGGTGCAGATTACAGCAGCAGTTTATTAACACAGAACAGAGATCCGGGGCTGGCCATAGGAAGCTCAAGCCCTAACAGCACACTGCAGGATCCTTGTTCTCCCTACACAAAGCTGCTCTGTGTTAAACTATGGTATCGACCCGCACTGGCGTACAAATGCCTTTCGTTAGGGTTTGCACGCTGCGTTACAGGCGGCTTCAGTTAAAGAACAAAATAAATCTGTTGGTGGCAATTTGCTGTTTAGCCGTACTGGAAGTGAGTTTTGGTAGGGAGGACTGGCAGTGTGGCTCTCAGTGCCACAGTGGTTTCGCCAGCGGTTGCGGAGGAGATGGAGAATTTTCAACATCTCATCCGACGTGGCTCTCCCAGAATGCAGCCCACTCCAAAGTCACAGGTCTCTATACACTTCATAAGGTGCTACAGCAGAACTTGAAATGTTCGCTCACAGACCCCTCTCCTGGATCATTTCATTGACCACCTGGTGTCGTTCTTTTTAAAAGACACACTGCGTCCTGCACATCGCGTTCTGTTTACCCTTCGGCCCCAGCTTGGCAGAGTGCCTGGGAATGTGCCTGATGTTCAGCTCTTTCCCAGATCAGCTGGACACTGAAGACGGTGTGTAAAGATAAGCTGTCATGTTGCTGCTCCCACTCAGCAGGAGAACACCTCCCAGCACCTGCTAGTGGAGCATCTGGATGCGGGATGTAAGAGGGATGGGAGAGGTGCACAAACAGAGCTTTTTGTTCCACGTGGTTCTTACCACCTGTTTTTGGGGATCGCTCAGATTTATGTGCTTGAATACTGATTGCAGATGGGCATCAAAGAAATAGGAGAGAGAATTTTTCAAAGGAAAAATTGCTCCTTTTGTGAGTCCAAGCAGAGTTATTCTTTGACACCAAGAGCCAACAGGCTGCACTGAGTTTCTGATTTCCCTGTGTGTCAGTGCTGCTACTATAGGTGAAGCTGCATGTTACGGTCTGACGATTCAGTTCATTTGGTTGGCTGGAAAAAGTCTCCTCTTTCTGCAGTGGCCAAAGTGAAAGGCACATTTAAACCTGAGGAAGTGCTGGCAGCTGCAGAGGATGCCTGCTAGAAAGTAAAACCTAAGAAATTACACTTAATGAACAGCGGATTGCATGCATTTTTAGTATGTGTGTGTGTATGCACAGGAAAAAGAGAGGGAGAGGTAAGAACAACCCAAAGCCCAATGGGAATGAGAGCAGGCTGTTGGTATGGGCTGATTTGACAGTAACTTGGTCTGATGAAGGCTATGGTATCAGTCGCTGTGGGTGCCTGTTTTTCCAGAGGGACGGCAGACCCACCACCACGGTGCCACTAGTGCACATAATACAGTGCACTCGTCTTGGCATGGCTGCTGCCCTTTGGGTTTTCCAGAAGGGGCATCTTGGCAAAGGGATTCAACTGAGTGTGTTTAAACTAATAAGTTACATTGGCTAAACTGCTTTTCAGTTTACTTATATGTCCTTTTACACTGCTGGGAGCACATCGATCTTACACTAGGTCTTCTAATTGTGCCTATCTGGATATCTTTGGTTTTGTCATGATGATGTTCTTACTCAATTTATTTAGCCAGTGTGGATGTTGTTCTCTACTCTGGGAGGCCTCTGTAGTTCAGGTGGTACCACAGCTTTTCTAGGAAGAAAGCCAGAATTTTTCTGGTCATCAGAGTACATTCTCATTTGCTCGCTCGTGTTTTGCTGCTCTTATCTCTGTTTATTTTATATTGTCATCAAGGGCACTCCTACACTTGTCCTGTGTGGTGCCCAAAGGATCACCCCTCTGCAGCTTGTGATCTGCCTGTGGGATGGAAAGGCTCAGGGAGAGTGGGTGGAAGTTGTTAGAAAGATCTCAATGGTGCATTTTTTTTCTTCTAAATGAAATCCCTGCCACAGGATTTCCTACATGCTGAAGCATAGAAATCCATGTGAAAGTGTCTTAACTCCTTGTGTGTTTATTATCAAAGTCCTTCAGGTTTGTTTGACTATTTTGTTGTGTCCAGTTTCTTATCTGATGACTTCTGGTTACCTTTCTCATTTGGAGGCAAAGTCCAAAGAAAGATCAGCATCTACTTCTGGAGGGAAGAGCTGGCAGAGAAATGGGTCAACTCTGCCCCCTTTTTAATCTGAAAGTTGTAAAACAACTGGAAATTCTGAAAGAACTGCATCTCCTACAACTGCTATTGTCATGGTCCCCACAAAGAATATGTGTCATCTTAAATTTGGGGAACAGAACTTCTACTCCATGAAGCTGTGGTCTTATGGGTGACAGGACTGGTAGGCATATTTATTAGGAAAATCGACTGGAGGCAAACATCACTCAGGGCTGTTTTCAAGGACGCCCAAGGATCAAGGTGTCACATCATTCCCACGAGCTCCACACTGCTGCTTCATCATCCCTGGCGCCAGAAAGCAGGCTCTTGGCTTCACCTGGATCTTTCTGTCATTTAAAGACTATAAATTCTTGCCCTATCCCAAGATATCATTGCACACGTATGCTCTGCCTGCTTTAATGTAGTGTTTGCTTTTCAGAGAGAGCACAGGAGCAAAGAAAGCTAAGTTATGTCTTGTAAAGTAGCTGACGAGCCTTTCTGGCTGAGCAGAGTTTTGACTGGAAAACTGAAAACTCAGCTCGTATTGTACCAGTATGGCTTTAAAGCCAGGTGCCTTGGCTGCTAGTATTTAATGAGTGGACACTGCAAAAGGAGTATAAGAAGATTTATGACAAAGACAGTGAGGTGGGGGAGTCACCGTCCCTGAAGCTGTTCAAGAAACATGTGGATGTGGCACAGAGGGATGTAGTTAGAGGACGTGGGAGTGATGGGCTAGTGGTTGGGCTAGAGGATCTTGACTGTTTTCTTAATCTGTGCTTGTAATCTGCCATGTGGCAAAAGCAAGGAACAGCAGTAACCAAGACCTTGTTCAGGTGAGGGTGAGCAGCCTTGAGAGCATGACAGAGAGAATGCAAAATACTTGAGCACAGCAAGACAGCAGACAATCTTGTAGTGGTTATTTGTGGCATATTTATAACCATGCCCAAGTAACTAACATGGTGAGTAATTTTTAGTCCTCCCTTGGTATAGAGAGAATACTACACTGGTGTTAATGAAGGCGAAAAATGAATAGTGAGGAGGTTAATGGTGGTTACTTTAGCTAGAGAGCAGAAAGAAAATCCCCTTCAGGGCCACTTAAGTCTGCTCTCTAGATGCTCTGCTAGAGCAGATTTACCTCAGCTATCACCTGCTTCCTCTGTTCCCCCTGTAAGTGCCTGATGTGATGGTGGTGATGTCACTCTCATGACCCATGATGTAAAGTGCTGGTGAGTTTCAGTCTCAGGAGATGAGCACAGCTCTGAAGTCTCCTGAAGAACCAGGCTAATAATACCTTTCCAGGTGTCTGAAAAACCTGCCTCAGGCGGCAGTGCAACTTCAAATTTCTCCATGTTTTACCAAAACTGCAGGAAACGCGGTGCTTTCCAATAGCATTCCACAGCCACTGCATTGATTTTGGAAAATTCATTTAAAAAAAAAAGCCTAGTGAGCTGAATAAGGCTGAATTAGCAAATCACAGATACCCAGAAGGAACAGTGTCCTGTTTATAAGGAAAGAGTGTGGTTGCTGTGGTCAGACAGCCGGGCCATAGGCCAGGTCATGCCTCCCCAGCATATTTTATCTCGCCTCATGTCACAGGCAGGATGTGGGGGATGGATGGGTTCCTCCTCCGAAAGGTGAGGGTGATTCATGCAGCACAGGCGTTGCTCCTTCGCTGGCTGCTTCACCTCACACTAGCAGAACCTTTGCTTCTTCATGAAGGTGTCACAAGGGAGATCCCCGCTAGCAGAGTCAGCACAAGCCCACCTTGGGGCTGACGAGGCAGGCCACAATAAGGCCTGAATGGACCTCTTCTCCTCAGCCAAGTGCTAACACTTATGTAGTCTGCTCAGCAAGTGGTGTGTCTGTAACACTCAAACCATGCTTTGGAAGCCATTGGGCTGTGGCAGCATTCCTGGGTGTCCTCGCTTGTGCTGTGGGCTACTGGTGCAACCTGTGGGTTCTAGAAGGCCAGTGGGCCACAGGGGCAGCTCTCCACTGTCGTCTGGAGCTGAGGGGACATACAGCAGTGGCATTTCAAGATCCAGCTTTCTCCATAGCTACAGGCATCTGGTGGTTCCACTGTTGCTGCAGTTTTCTGGAGGGCGGCAGTGAGATTAAAGGTGTGTTGTGAAAAACCCTCAAATTCAATTACTAGATACAGATGAAATCCAGTTTTTTGTCTCCATCCAGGGATCCCTGTGGCACTTCCAGGTGCCACAAACATGCCACTGGCACAAAGCTGATGCTGTCCTTCTACATGGCCTGATGAGCTCACTGAGGCCACAGGCCATAGGCAAGTGTGATTCGAGTCCCACTTATTTATAAGATGTTCACGTGGCACAGGCACTCAGAAACTGGCTGCTACTTTCTCAATGCTGTGCACTCATTTTTGTGGTCACGTAGCATCTCCCCCCAGACAGCTGTTGATCTGTAACAGAGGGTAAGACTAAAAGAGACATCACAATATTCCCCTCTTCCACACATATGGACTGCTGAGACTTCAGCAATTGTGTATAGCTACACGTATCAGTGCTACAGGATACAATAAATTCATACTGAAGGGAGACTGTGGGAGGATTGCTATCATTCTGTGTTCTTTCAGGGTTTACAAAGACTGAAGAGTCTTCAGTTCATGGTAGGTTTCCTCTGAGTTCATGTGCTTACTGGAAGACAAACTCTCTCTCTGGCAAAACTGTCACTGGGGCTATGCCAGTATGTCATGGAGAAACTCAGATGCTGCTCCCAGAGTCTGGTTCTCTGCTGAGCATTGTTGCAACAGGCAGATGTGCTAAGGTGTTGCTGAATGGCCTTCTCTTTCTCCCCACTCCAAGAAATGCATCGTTCCCCAGTGAAGTACTTGTTTTTCAAGCTAGTAAATCACATGCACTGTATATATGCCCCCCCCCAATTTACTCTGGAGTTGCTGCTGCTGCAGTCACAGGAAGGAAGGATTTCACTGCTGCTGTTGCAGTGTTTTTCTTGTTTCTTGTAGCATGCTGTTTAGACAAAGCCCTTTCCCCTTTCCCTTCCATCTAGCTCCTTGGCCAGTTTTCTTTTCTGAACCCCTGAACTGATCGATTTCCTTGCATATCTCTACTATTTCTCAGTAATTAGCTCAATTTCCCACCCCCCACTTAGAATGAGGAAACTTCCTCAACAGCAATGACCAACAGAAAGGCCTTAAGAACTCTTCATCTTTATTTAGCCCAGACTTTTCCTTTCTGGTTTGCAGATGCCTCAGGCCGGACATTACCTCGATCACAGAACAGTCCTCATTGTGAGGAGTGCAGGCAGAGCAGACACCTGCCTGTCCTTCTGACACACTTTTAGGCTCCTGTACTGGGGCTGGCTAAAATTTCCTATGTGATGTAATGAAGTGGTTTCCTTTTCTGTAGATTCACAATGAAAAATATTTTTGCTGCTGTTGTTTAGTTCCTCTCTTCTCACCTCATGGATTTTTCCAATTTTTGTATTTTAGAACATTAAGTTGTTTTTATTCAGTTCTTTCCTTTCCTTCTTTGCTCTCATCCATCTACATTTTTTGCTTTTTCTGTCAAGCACTAAAATCTATGAAGGGCAGATCTGTGGGTGGGTACAGTGTTTTTTCCTTCCACTGAGCTCCTTGCCTCTGCTGCATTTATGCCTGGTTTTAACCTCCTCAGCATCTGACAAATCCTGAAGTAGTTGTGAAGTAATTGGATTTCCTTTTTATCTTTTTCTATGCTATGGCTTCTCCTTGTCTTCTGAAGTGATGGGGAAAGAAGGCAAATCTCTGTTTCTTTGTATGAGCAGAGGAGGCTCCTGCTCTTTGGAAGAAAGATTCCACACCCTCATTATTATTAGAGTGAGTTTAGAAGACTTATTTCTTCTGTGAAGTGTTTTCATAGAATCATGAAGGAAAAGACTATTAAGATCACCCAGGCCAACCATCATCCCATGCCCACCATACTCACTGCCCACGTCCCTCAGTGCCACATCCTCATGGTTCTGGAACACTTCCACAGACCGTGACTCCACCACCTCCCTGGGCAGCCTGTGTCACTGCAGCACCACTTTTTCCAAGGAGAAAAGTTTCATAACATCCAACCCAAACCTCTACTGGTGCAACTTAAGGCCATTCCCTCTTGTCCTGTTGCTATTACCTGGGAGAAGAAGCAAACCTCCACCATACCACACCTCACTTCAGGTCAGTGTAGAGAGCAATAAGGTCTTTCCCGAGCCTTCTGTTTCCAGGAATAGATGACGTACAGGAGGCAGAGAATGTATGACTTGGGACATGCAGGAAATCAACCTGAATTTCCCCCATTTTTATTGCACGTCACTATTTCCCACCTGTCTCAGTGTCCACAGATCAGATTTACGGGTGTGGGATCTAAGTGAAGGTGGTGGATGTATGCACGTTAGGAAGCTTTTTCCTTCCTTGTGAGATGCCGATGCATAAACACGCACAGAGTGCATACCCAGTGTGTGCGCAACCACGCACAGGCGCTGCGTACCACCCCGCTGTGTGCGCAGGGTGCTGAACCTCTCGCTGCTCCTCCAGTGGAGCAACAGTGCCAGCTGCTGGTGCAGCACTGGCCTGCCAGCCTCGGCGGGCACCGGGAACAGCTTAAGTGCTGCAGCTTCTGTACTCAGAAATAGTTCCTCCCTTCTATTTCCGTACCAACATAAAACTCCTCTGGGGTCATGTAAGCCCATGCTGGTTGCTTTCTTTGGGACGTTTCGCACTGTAATTCTAACACTTAAAGCTATTTAAAGCCCCGTTCCTCTTCCAGCCTCTCTCCCGGCACTGGCTGCTGGGAAGGAGAACTTTTTGCCGAAGGTAGCAGAGGGGCTGGCGAAGGTGTCGTGTGCTCTTTGGGACCTTTTAGTCATGCCGTGGCAGCAGCAGTTTGCCAGCTGCAAATTTGAGATTCTCATTTGTACTCCAGTTGCTGTCAGCACTGGGGAAAACAAGGTGGCAGCTGATGGGCAGGGCACTGTACAGTGGTTTTGGTCAGAAAAAAAGGGAAACAAAAAGATGAGGGGGAGAAGAGAATGTACAGGTGTACACAGAAGTTTAATTTAATTAGAATTCCAGTGAAATGCTTAATAAAATATATGGGCTTATTTTTCAAGAGCTGGAAAAGGCAAGCCAATTTCTCAAACTTTTTCCCATGAAAAAACGTTCTCATTTGTCTTTTGATCCATAATGCCATGTCTTCTCTCTGTCTGTCTTCCTTTCAGCCTGCTGTCATAGAATCATAGTGTCATTAAGGTTGGAAAAGATTACTAAGATCACGTAGTCCAACCATCAGCGCATCCCCACCATGCCCACTAACCATGTCCCTCGGTGCCACATCCACACGGTTCTCAAACGCCTTGCTTTATAGTGGGTCACAGTGTTTGTAGAAGGTGGCAGTTGGGGGAAATGAATGGGGAGTAGGAAGCAGGGGGGGGGGGGGGGGAGGAGGAAGGGGGCAAAAAGGAAAGGAAAGAACGAGAAAGTGTGAGAAACTAATAGAGCAAGGGAAAAGAAAGTGAATGGGTAAAGCAAGTAGTCTAGGAGGGATCACTTGGGAAAATCTGTAGAAAAAAAATAGGGATGGATGGAAGGAGAAAAACAGGCAAACAAGCTGAAAGTGAGTTCGATGAGTCAGGGTTTCTGTGGTTCACTTGCACCTCCCAAAGTGCCATTATTTACTCTCTCCCAGCCACAGATTTTCTTTGTAATTATTTTGGAACAGGGCATAAGAGGAAAACAAATAAATCAGCTATTCTTAACCGCATGTGGGGAGCCTGGGCTGAGATGCAGGTAGGCTGCAGCCATGTGAGAGTTCTGCGTTGAGGTCAGAGAGCTTTGGCCACCTGGCAGGATACAGCCACTGTTGCTCTGTTATATGGGTATTTTTCCCTAATGCCTTCACAGGAACAGCTAAGACAGGCAGGCCAGAGCTGAAGAAAAAGAAAAAAATATTATATTGGTGCTGCCTGGAAAAAGAGGAGCATCAAAGCTCTTTCAGTGAAGCTGAAACCTCAGGTTTTTTTTGGGAGGGTTTTACCAGGTGAAGTTTATAAGCCCTATGAAAATAGTTCCCAAGCTGGCTGTTGCTGGCTCAGCACTGCAGCCCCATATGGGAGCCCTGAGGTGGCCTATGGGCACTGCAGGGGTCAGGAGACCTGGCACTAAGTGAGTAAAGGAGAGCGAAGTACAACTGTCCCCTTTCAGTGACAACAAGCAGCCAGGTTGACCTGAGGCCTAATGCGTAACCTCATCTCTGTGTTGAAAGATAAAATACAACCTGCTCTTCCAAAACCCCAGATGGTCTTCCTGCCCTTCCTTTCTCACCCATCTCCACACTGCAACCCCATGTGTTGACATATAGCAAGTATAAAGCTCTGAAGTAAGAAGTATTACTGTAACTGTTGCATTTTCGGTTTGGATATTATGTGGCACTCAGCTGGATTCCTTCTTCGCGTGTTCATTGCTTGAATCACCTAATTGCTGTATTTTATTTTAAATTGCAGAGTAGAGAGAGGTTTTTATTTAGCACTATAATCTCATTTCACAAAGGATTTTTTTTTTATAAGTGTTTTGTTGTTTACGTTGCTCATTATGAGACTTCCAGGGTCTGCAATTTAAACATTTTATTGGTACCAATTTTGGCTGAACCCATAAAATAACTGTTAAAGTCTGTTCATAAAAAATAAAAACACAGATTTGGTCAACAGCAGGAACTTATTTGAGAGACTAAAGGCACATCTGGAAGCCTGAAGGAGAGAGCCAGGAGTGTCTGGAAAGCCACCATGGAAAGCATGGAGACAATGAGAGACAGAGGAGGACAGGATGTCTCCTTCAGGAGAGCTGTTCCACCATAAGAACTCCCATAGCAAACTTTCTAAGATTATCAAAAGTAAAATAACATACATGGCCTGAAGGAAAAAACAAAACAAGGACTGGCTATTTCCTATTAGGTTGCCATTGGCACTCAGTACTGCTGTGTACCTTCTGCATGGAGACTGCAGAAACCTTGTGAAGCTCCATGGTTACTGGTGAGTAATTAAAAGACCAATCTCTAGGATTTGTGTGTGAATACCTATAGCATTTTCCTTCCAGTGAAATACTCTCTGACTGGCCTGCTTTGGATTTGGGTGCCATTGCATCATCCCTGCTTTCCTTGAGCCACCTTTATTTTCTTCCCCAGGTCTCCACGATTCAGTCACTGTCCACATGCCTGGTGTCCAGACCAATCTCACTCATCGGGAGCACACAGATGTGAGAATGTAACTGTATGCTGCTTATGAAGAAAATTCTGTGAAATTGATTTTGTCACTAGGTTTGTAATGAAAGTGTTTTGATTCCTTATTACTGATACAAGCAAATGAGATGGGTGTAATCCTGGCTCTCACTCCACCCCTTTTCTTGCAGGGCTGCTTTTTGACCATTCTAGTGGTGCAACATGACAAGCCATAGCACCAAAAGTGGGGAAGGAAAAACTTTATAAGCCTGCCTAACTCCAGGCTGAAGCTGCTGTGTGAAAAGGAATCCAGTTGAACAAAGCTCAACAGAAGTTATGCCATGCCACATTGCTGTGGGAGAACGTTCTCATATATTTGAAATCATGAGATTTGTGTGCATGTTAAGTGCCTACTGTTTTCAGTATCCTTTTTAAAATGTAGTCTATAATGCTACTGGGAAAAAGAGAACACATTTGAGAGAGGTTTCTCCTTACATATACAATTTCAGGGTTTGGAACAGACCACCTGGGAGTTCATAAACTCCTGAGGGACTTGTGAGATCCAGTCCGCATGTGAAATTTCTAAAATATACTACAAAACTTTGGTTGCAAATATTCCATGGTCAGCAGTCCCAAATGGGGACTCAAACAACTGGAAGGAAGGAGCCAATGAGGACTTCGTGAAATTCAGCTAGAATGAATGCTGAGTCCTGCATCTGTGATGGATGAACCCTAGAACTGACAGAGGCTGGGGAGTAGCTTGGCAGGAAAGGCTTTGAACACCTTGACTTAGGTGGTGGGCTCTTCTCAGCACACCTGAAAGAGGGACAAGAGACAGAGCAGCCTTGTCTGAGCTCACACCTAACCTTGCTTTGAGCAACAAGCTGAACTCAGAATGTCCTGATGTCCCTTCCCACCTGAATTATCCTGCGATCTTCTAAAGTGCTGCCTTTAGAAGTCTGAGGTTCCCATTCCCCATTTGCCTCCATCTTGCTCTGACAAGCTGCCTTAGCCTCCCTGATTTTTCTCTCCTGTTTTAAACCATGTTCTGTGAAGTGATTCCTATTCCAAACCAGTAGAGTCTTGTTATGGTCATGTTCTGATTTATTTTGCTGCACAATTATGAGCTACAGTGAAGCTATGCATTTCTATGAGTAAAGGAGGAAGCTTATGTGCTTTATTACTCATTACAGGCCTTTAAAATAACCAGCCTTTTACTGTAAATATATTATTATTTTTCCTAACAGCAAAGCTAAACTGCAAATGTGCCACTAGATGTCCCTTGTCACCCAAGTGATGGTGGCACATTCCCAGCGCTATATGATGTAGCATTGTAAAGAAAACAGTGTTTAAAGTATTCAGTACGGAGAGATGTCATGGCTGCCTCAGAAAGACTTGTGTTATCCTCAGAAAGGTATTGTCATAGGTAGCAAGGAGATAATTACTTCTTTTATCTCTTTTGCTTAATTCTAAAGAGACCCCCTAGTAAGAAGGTGTTTGTTCTGAAGGGATATTTTCACCAGGACCAACCCAAATTTCCTTGTGAAAAATGCTCACACTAGGAATTGCTGGGTTGCTGAGCCTAACACTGTGATGTTCAACAACTTTTGCAACTCCAGTACAGGCCAGGGTAGCGTGAGATGGGATCTGGCAATCTGTGTCAGTAGATCTGCTGGAGAAGGGATAGGTAGCTTCAGGATTTTCTTGCACCTTTGTATTGATTCTGACCTTTGGGGCAATTTTATATTGAAATGGACCAATGAAAGAAGCTGCTTCTGTGAAGAGGTGTTGGACATTAAGCATTAGTTTAAGGAAAGAAGAATACAAACAGAGGGAAAAAATTGGTCTCAATTTGCTTCAGACAGAAACCCAACAAATGACAGTTAAAGCCCTTCATCCTCTTTGTTGGCTGCTGAGAGCAGGAGATCACCTGCTTCATGTGAGCTGGAAGAGCTGAGCTGGCCAGTGAGGACGGAAGAAGATGCATGCCAGGCTCCTTGAGGAGGTCCTCAGGGCACCCTCTCTCCTTCTGCCCCTCTACTCCACCAGTGCAGCCAAAGCCTGGAAGGATCACTGTGTCCCTACAAAGGGGGAAAGAGGCTGGTGAGTGAGGGAGCAGCCTCTGAGGCTTGCAGCATGGAGCAGGGAGAACTAAGGAGCAGATCTGCAGAGTTGGAGACAGTGCCCAAGGGGGCACAGGGAATCCCCCCTACCCTGATCCTACTCGGCATCCTCAAACCTTTCCTTACACATCCCAGCCCCGGCAATAGGGCAGTTTTGGTCTCTCCTGCAGCACTTCAAGTGTTAATTCCTCCGCATGCCATGTGGCCTTGTTTTCGCTGGAGTGGAAGCTGTGTTTCCATATGTCCCTATCTCCCACAGCTGACATCTCAGCGAGGACATCTGTGCCACTCGGCATGCCTGTGCCCTTGCACAGCTTCACCTGGGCTTGTGTGGAGTGATTCCTCCTCGCCCTTGTCCCTCATGGTGCTCTGTGCACCTACCATTGCTTCATGAGTAGGGGGATGCGCCTGTCCCCATGCTGCCTTAAAGCATCTGAGCTGGGTTATCAACCCCGGGTAATATTTTATAGAATCATTAAGGCTGGAGAAGACCACTAAATCACCTATTGCATCCGTAGTGTGGTTAAAAACTTGCTCTTATCTGTTTCTCAGGATGTGCCGCTGCGGTGTGTGATTGCACAGACCACGCTGTTGTGTATTCAGTCACATACGCCTGCCTGAATGACTGAAATGAAGTATTTGCTGCTTTCTACTTCATTTAAACCTGCGGGAGCTGGTAGTGCTCATCCTCCCCACATACTGAGGTATCCACACGTGCCACTCGCCAGCCTGGGGCTTCTTCCCCAAGCAATGGCTGAGCAAATCTCTTAATAACAGAGCAACTACTGGCAGATTATTGTGATCATAATTTGGCTGACATAGCCTTTATTACTAATGGCAATGCTGGAAATGGAAAACCCAGCTTGATGCTCAGCTCCCTGCTGGAAAGTAATAAAATAAAGAGGAACAAAATCCTTGAATGTATTTGCTACCAAACCTTTGAAAAACACAAAAGTGGAACCCTGCCAATGCTGTTGCTGGCAGTTTTTCAGACCAGAGCCTCTCTCCAAGGTAGGATTAGAAGTGGAAATGCATTTGTATCTATGACATTAGTATCGTGTTGTTGTGTATGAATGGAAGGCTTGCAATCATTTGACATCTATTGGTTTCTATTGCAATTATGGTACGCTGCTTTTTTTTTACCTTCAGCATATTTTTTAACAATCTTCCAGTCATGGAATAATTAGAAAACAGCTCCAGTTATTGTAGAAACAAAAACAAACAAACAAACATACAAACAAAAAAGTGTTTATTTTGTCAACTCAAAGAATGGTCAAAAGAAGAGTTTCATTTAAAATGTTCTTATAAAAATGGAGGGTGTCGCAGCTTTTCAGTGAGGTCTTTGTTGACAATGTGGGCTGAGGGAGGTTGGCTTTTACATAAACTCTTTTGTCCATCTCTGTGCAGTGGCAGAATTTGCAGCTAGTTTCTGATGGCAGAAATTTCTTGTCTGTGGCAGCTGAGAATGATTTGATATCATGTAGAATAATAATAAAAAAAGCATCTCCAAACTACAGCTCAGACTTTGAATACTAGAATGAGCCTTCAGTGCTAAGGAATGAGCCTCCAGTGCTAAGTATACAGAGAAAGCTATTTAATTTTTTTTTTTTTAAACATAAAAAGAACCACTCGATACAATCAGTTGCAAATAAAAGAGGAATGTAAATGTACTTTTCAATTATTTATTTATTTCGCTCCCTCTCTTTTTTTCATGTTAATGTTTCTTTGGCTCTTGGCTCGTAACCATCCAGTGATTATAATTATAAAGAAAACCAACTTTCTACCATGCTAATTAAACTGTATGTCACATAGGCATTTGGGGAGAATTTCCCATGCTTTCCAGTGTGAATGGAAGGAAAGAGCAGCGGTGCTCAATTTAAACTCGATTTTTTTCTGGTACCTTGCAAAAAGGCTTCATTGTATTTTGATTAATCTATGCTTGGTCCACCTCGGATGTTTCCATGGAAACAGATTTTTTTTTTTTTTCTTGATGGCAACTGTTAGGCTCAGGAAGGTTCCTCTCTACACAAAACCACTCCAGCTCCTAAAGAACTACTTGTTGGAAATTTAATGTGCATAAACAAAACTCCCAAATTCCTCCTCAGTATTACGGTATTGTTGTCGTCAACGCTAATGAAGAAGTGTTTTCTTAATGGTATGGAATGGTGCCTTTTCACTCCACAAGGAAATAGAATAATGTTATTATTCTTTCTACTGCAAGAGAGTGCTTTTCTTGGACCAGGAAAAATTAGATTGCAAACCTTTCAAAATTAAATTTTAAGAGTTCCAGTGTGTGAATATCATATAGTTCTAGGCATAAATCATTTGCCTAAATGGCTGTAAAAATTTAATTAAACTTGCCTTGTAGATTGGCAGCAATTTGAATGAATTATTCTTCTGCGTCATATTATTTTTTTCAAAGGAAGAAATAAGCTCTTCATACACACTGCTATTACGTTTGAAATAGGTTTAAAAAGTCAACCAACAGGGGGAGCATTTGTATGCTATTGTTATTGTAACAAAGTGCTTGGAAACATGACCATATTTTTTTGTCTAAAATTATTAGAATTCTTGACCATTTTTAAAAATAGAAAAGGTTTTGGTTCGGAGTGTTTCAGTTTCTGAAAAATCAGATCTTGACTTTTGCTGACAGTACAAGAAGCTATTTTAAATTAGGTTCATTGTTTGGAAAAATTGAAGTTTTAAACAGCAGATCAAATATTATTTTGGTTGAAAAGCAATTTTTATTTAAAAATACGTGGAGGAAACCAATTCAAGCACCTCTAATTGAAACTTGACTTGTTTCTTTTATTGCAGTGACACCTATACCAGATAAGATAGTGTAGAAATACAAAATGTAGATACGTCTGTTAGAGTAATGCCCTGACACCAGTGCTTGTAAAAGTCAAGGCACAGATGAGAGAAAAAGAGCTGTTGATTTATTCATCCTTCTTTTTGTTTCTTCTTTGTTCATCATGAGAAGGAATCTGCCAAATGGAAAAAGGAAGATCTCTTTGAGAGCAAAATAGTTTTCAAGCGTTCTCCACGCACGTACTGCGAATAGGAAGTATACATCGAGCTAGGGAAAAAAACAGGAACCTGTCAGTTCCTCTTTCCCATGTTCTATTAGAATCTGTTCATACAATAACAGCACCTTTTTTACCTAAGCGTTCCTCTTGAGCTTTTGGAGCACCGCTACCATCAGCTGCTCTCACAACAGCACGAGGTGTGAAGGGTCCATCTCTTTTCACAGTGGCTCTGCAGATAGCAGTGCTGCCCATTTGTAGGACACAAGAGGCTGTACAACGCTTTAAGGTAGGTCAGGAAAGTGAAATAGCTGGGGGCAGTAGGACCTGGCTGCAATTACTTGAATGAATGAGAATTCCGTACTGAATATTGCTCTTGGCTGGAAAATGTAACAGTGCCCAAAGCAGCCGTGCAGGCAGGATGTGGTAAGGATTTACCGTGAGTTTGTCTTTGGAGAACTGTGTTGCTCAAAGCCTTGGGTTTCTTTGAAGCAAGATTTATTTCTCCTCTATATGTGGTGCTGGTTTGGTAAGTACTGGTTTTGAATCTCACAATCATGCAGTGGATTCTTGGAATTAGTCAGGACTTAGTTTTTTGTTGTTGATGGTGGTGGTGTTTTGTTTGTTGGTTTTTTTTTTTTTCAGAATCATTGGATGGCTTGGGTTGGAAAGGACATCACAGAGCATCTAGATCCAACCCCCAGCCATGGGCAGCACTGCTAGCATCAGGCACTACATCAGGCTGCCCAGGGTCCCATCCAACCTGGCCTTGAATGCCTTCAGGGATGGGACATCCACAGATTCTCTGGGTAGCCTGGGCCAGTGCCTCACCATTCTCTCAGTGAAAAATTTTCTCCAGACATCTAACCTAAATCTCCTCCTCTAGTTTAAAACTGTCCTCCCCTTACGTGATAGTGAAAGTGTCCTATGACTATCAATCAATGATTTTTTCCTCAATATTTCTTTCTCTGCTGATTAAATTAGTATGTAACTATTTGTTTTGTCATTTGTCCTACACCCTAGAATAAGCAACACCAAGACAAGAAAAAGACAAAACAATGTTAACGACATTAACATCTTAAAATTAAGCGGGAATTGTCCAGTCTGCAATGCCACCATGTGTGGCAGAGAGAAAACCCTATTGATTTACATATGCCAGCAATCTATTCGGGGCCTGCGAAGACTGGGAGTGGGCAGCTGTGAGAAAAACAGAAATAAGTGACAGTAGACTTTGAAATGGAAATCACAGCAAAGCACCATATGTGTGACTAAGTAGTACTGCTGATGCCCTCGATTCAGTGCTCTGATGAGGGAATTTATTGGGTAACTTTGAATTCAACACAAAACACTGTGCCACACAGCAGACTCCAGAAATCTTTGGGGACTCTGCCCCTTTGACCTCTACAAAGCACATGGGACAACACCGTGCTTGTGGGAAAAAATCTTAGTCTTAAATGCTGCTGCAAGACCAGGCAGGAGGGAAGTATTTGCCTTTCTCACTGAGTACCTCATTAATAAATGTACATTATTAAACACAGAGTAGTAACAGTGGACAAGGAGAAGGCTGAGGTATTCAACAAAATTTTTGCCTCAGTCTTCACTAGTGACTGCTCTACACACAGCCTTCAAGTAGATGGTTCAAGAAGGTGGGAACTGGAGGAGTGATGCACAGAGAGATCTGGACAGGCTTGAACAGTGAGCCCAGGAGGACCCATGAGGGTCGATGAATCCAAGTCTTGCATCTGAATCATAGCAATTTCCCCTATCAACCCACAAGCTGGGGGATGTAAGGATAGAGCCTGGGCAGCCCTGCCAGAAAGGACCTGTGGGTGTCTTGCACCAGTTATTGCAGGCAGAGAGAGATCTGTCATATATATATATATACACCTAGTGAGATTAAGACTTTAAAGGAGGCAAATGCTGCCCAACCAGCTTACTGCAAATCCTAGCTAGTAAGACTTGGGGGAGGAGAATAGAGAAGAAAGCGACAGAAGAAAGATAGGAAATAAAAGCAAGAGTTCATTATAGAAAGCAGAAATAGTCCTGCAGTGGATTCACAGCATTCCATGAGCCCGTAGTCTTCAGGTCCATTGTGAGAGTATACAGGAGTTCCTTTGCCTTAGGAGTCCTTTCTAATAGTCTTTTTCTTTTTTTTTCTTTTTTTCTTTTTTTCTTTTCATAGTTTCCTATGATAATGGCACATACGGCACTTCTCTACAGGCTTTTCTACTTTTGGGTAGCTAGACCCCTCTGAGCCCATCCCCCAAGAGTGATCCGGCTGCACAAAATCCATTCTTCCAGTTGCTTATCTGTAGGACATTCTTTGTTGCCCCTGGCAACCATGTGTAGGCAGAGGTGAGGCCAGTCCAACAGGGGCTGACTGCAAGCACTCAGGCAAGCTTTGAGACTAAAAGTATAGTCTTTCACAGAGGGTAACAGAAGATGGTGACCTGAACATGAGCAGGCAATGTGCCCTCAGCCCAGAAAACCAGCCATGTTCTGGGCTGCATCAAAAGAAGTGTGGCCAGCAGGGCAAGGGAGGTGATCCTGCCTCTGTGCTCTGCGCTGGTGAATAGGTTGCCCTGAGAGGTGGTGGATGCCCCATCCCTGGAGACACTCAAGATCAGGCTGGACAAGGCTCTGAGCACCCTGATCTAGCTGTCGGTGTCCCTGTTTACTGCAGGGGAGTTGGACTGGATAGACTTTAATGGCCCTTTCAACTCAAAGGATTCTATGGTTCTATGATTCTATGTCATCCCCTGGGAATGCAGCTTCCTACTCACTAAGTTAGGGAGCACCTACTTGTCAGACTGGTGCACTGTAATATTTACTTTTGCTTCCTAACACTTCAAAACAAATGTGAGAACAGAATATATATTCCCTTCACAAGGCAGGATGATGGCTGCTTTATTGCAAAGTTTGGTTATTTATTTTCCTGCCGTGACGCTGGTTATGATCAGTATTTTGCTTAGAGTTTTTTCTCAGGCTCTTCAAAGGCCATGGAGTCAAAGTCTGATCAATGGAGGAACTCCTGCCAAGCTGCAGATATGGCAGTAACACCACTGTGCCATTTGTACGTAGCCATGGACAAGACAGGGCTCATGTTATAGGGGACCTGGGGTGAATTTCCTAAAATTTTCAAATGAAGATGGCTCCATTTACACCTGAAAATATAAGCCTGGATGTTAAAAGTTATCCCTTATAGCCTCATCTGTCAAACTGCCTCACATTTATCAGGACAAAGTCTCGAAAATTCAGTGGTTCTGGCTCCACTACAGGTGCTAGCCTCTTTCCAGCATGATGGCTCCAGGCACCAGCTCCAAGGCATCTACAGCAGTCCTAGACACAGCTGCAGCCGTGTCCATTCTTGGATTGCACCATTTGTCAAAGTGACACATATCATGTGAGGGTTGCACTGAAGCCCACCGGATGAATGTGTTTGGAGGTGATGATGAGAAAGATGACATAATGGAGCAACCCATGAGATCATACAATAATGGAATCATAGAGTGGCTTGAGTTGGAAGGGACCCCATGGATCATCATGTTCCAACCTCCCTGCCATAGGCAGGTCCACCAATCTCCAAACCTGGTACTAGGTCAGGTTACCCAGGGCCCCATCCAACCTAGGATATCCAATTCTGTAGTCAGTTTAGACATCCAACTCCCACTGTTTATTGAAGTTGTGTGCCCTACCATAGCTATTTAAAGGTCACAAATAAAGGTTAAACACAAGAGGCTCCTTGCTGGCATTGACGAATTGGAGTAATTGGCTGTCATGACACAGCAGCAGCAGTGCACAGGGAAATTGTCGGTGGGAAGGTGTCCTGTTTGCAGTTAAGCACAGCTTTTGGGGCCACAGATTTTGGAGGACTCTGTAACTGCTGCTTTCATCTTAATTGGCTTCTTATTTGGGATTGTCACCTTCCAGCTGGTAGTCTTTCAGACTCTAGAAGTCTGAGGTGAAAAGCAGGGTACTGAGAATAGCTCCTGAGCAAGATTCCGCTCATGAATCAGATTCCTCTCACTTCGCCGTGGGTGACAAATGCTGATGCAATAACAGTAGTTCCCATGAAGAGCCATGGCTCAGAGAGCAAAATTATAGACACATGCACATAGTGATGTGGTTAATCATGAATGTGCGGAGCAAGTTTTGAAAATGTTGCATAATGTAATTACTAGCTTCTGTAATGCAAACTTCTTAAAGCAATTACTGTTGTATGAATGCATACATTAACCATATGTCTATTAAATTTAATGCTCTCTTCAGAAAAAAAAAAAAAAAATAGGTTGGTCACTAATTTGACCTAAGTTCACAGGGTGCTTACAGGTCACCAAATTAGTCAGATCTGTATTTGCTGAACATTAAAGCATAGTTATTTAGGGCCCATAATGGGGCTTGCTGGTTCTGACCAAAGGAAATAAGTTCCATGACTTCATGATGCAGGTGAAAAATCCTGTTCTGGCACATTCAGAAGTAGATAATGCTTTTGCATGCCTCCAAGTCAACAGTCCTGAGGAGTCATTGATTTTTCTCTGCATCTGTCTTTGAAAATTGGTTAGTTAAAAGTGCTGTGAGCTGAGTACTTTGAATCATAAAATAACTAAGGTCAGAAGGGACCTCTGGAATCATCATTTTTCAAAAGCTGTTGCTGTGCCAGGAAAAGGGGAATGGTTTAGAGACCTCTTGGTGTTAACGCTTGAAAATACTGTATGTAAAGAAATATTGCATCCCTAAAAAATATGAAAACAGAAATTCTGTACAGAAGGTGCTGATTTTTCATTGAGTCACTGAACCACATCATCCCAGGTTTTCATAGGAGTTGTCCTATTCTTTACTCAGAGTTTCCAAGAGGCCTGATGCATATGCCTGAGCATCATGGAAAACTAAAAATGTTCATAGCCCTCAACTCTTAGCATGTTTTCTTTAACTGTCTTGCACCAGTTACTTCTGCAGAGTTTCTCATGCACTGCAAGCCATGATTGTGTGCTCTAAGCCTTCTGTAGTTTCAAGAACAACCTGCAGAAGTGCTAGTTGAGCCTGTGGACCCTAATGTGCCTTAACAACTGAATAACCTCACCTGGTACCTCCACCCCACCCCAGGACCCAGTTCAGCTCAGCCTGGGGCTATTTCCATCTGAACTCTGCTACTGGGTGGTGGTCTTTATGCCTAAATGGTTTCTGGTGTGGAAAGTTCTCATCCAGTTTTGCCTGGTTTGCTGTCAATAGAACCATTACTAGTTCTGCCATGTTCAGCCCTGGGGGTTTGTGTCCCACATTGAGGACCTACTTCATTACCTTTGTGCTCCGGCCCTGCACATGGTCCTCAGGTGATAAGAAGCTGGTTCCCAATCCAATTCCTTGGAGGATGATGATCTGGTTGCTGTTACTTGCTATTTCTTGGTATGTAGGTCAGTAACTATTTTTATACTCCAAATTTGAGATTTTTTTTTTAAGGTGCAGTTGACTGCTCTGACCTGTGGCTCATATTGTCCTTGTTCTCAATTCTGTTTATCATAACCTACGTATTTTTTCATATTTTGCATTTCAATGGTCATTGTGCATATTTTAGTGCTATATTATTTGGTAGCTCATACCTTACTGTGAAATCTAGTTGTTTCTGTTTTTTGCTTTTTTTGTGTGTGTGGTTTTCGTTTGTTTGTTTCCCCAATAGAGCGAGAATACTTGCATATGGTCATAGGAGTCAGATGTACTATTTTGTTTGTTTATTTCTAGGTTAATGTGTATTTACTGCTTCTTTTGTTTACAAAAAAGGTTTCATCTATTGTGCCTAAAAAGATCTCCTTGAATATTAAATCACCCCTGAAAAATACTGTTTTAGAGTTTTAAATCACTTGAAAAACAGCTTATTTAATCTTTTTCAGGACTGGATTTTCATGATTCAAAAATGTATTCTGTGTTTAATTTTAGTTTCGAAAACTCTTCTTAATCAGAAGTTTAACTGAAAATCCAGGTTTTATTTTTGCTTCTTTCTTTGATGAAAAATGTTACTAGGTGCCATTAATATGAGTCTTTGATCTGAAGACAGTCATAAACCACATGAAAGTTAATTGTCTTTCATTCCAAGCATTCCTATTAACACTCAGAGGAAAAAAAGCTCCAAAAAAAACCAACCACTTTTTTTTGTTTGTTTGTTTAACTTAGTAGAAAACAGTAACAACTGAAAAAAAGAATTGCCATAAGCTTTTGGCTGGCCTGAGCTAAGCTGCATGGCCTATATAACCTGTTTGACTAAAGGCGGTGCACTCAGAACAAGCCCTTTGCAGGCTTAGGGTATGTCCACGCAGTCTTCTGCAAACCTGGGCTTGTTCAGCCTTCTTTGTGAGCTATCCATGAGAGAGCCAGCTCTGGGGCGGAATCGTTGTGGACTGTTGGATGTGGTGTACACTGGAGCCGCTAAACTCTGTCTTTGCTGAGTTCACATCTGGCCTTGAGCAACATGCTGGCATGGTACTGGTTTGGAATAGGCTCAAATCAGCCCCACAGGAACAGCAGCATGGCTGTCTTTGAGGATGTGACTGAGAAACCTAAATGTTCTTTGTGCGTGGAGCACTGTTTCTGTGGGCATGCAAGACAAAGAGAAGTTTTCAGTGGGAAGAAAAATCAATTATCTCTGCAGAGATCTGGTGAAAGAGGCCTTGACAAAATCCACAAACCTGCCTCATAGTTGTCCCATCACTTCTGGGGCTGCTGCGTCAGAGGATTCTGAGCTGCGTAGGATATGTGCTGTAGCTCTTGCATTGGGATTGTGGTGGAGAGGGGTATGTGGTGTGTCTGTGGTTGTGGGGTGCTCTCATGGATGTTGAGGGATGAGCACACCCACAAGCTAGTGCAGGATGCAGCTTGCTTACACTGGGACTTGCAAGGGACTGTGCTATACTTGAAAATCACACGGAGACTTCAGCTAGAAACAATCAGACTGTGCAAACCATGATGCTTCAAGAGTATATTATTTCCCTCACTTTTGTGGCTCATCACAGGTTTGGCAGGAGGAGGATGGAGGCTGTCTCCCAGTCAGACTTCTGGTGTCTACTCCAAGGCCTAAGAAGCGTAGGGCTGTTTGCAGTGAAGGTCATTATAGTTTTGTTTAGCATTAATTGAACTTCATGGAACTGCTGAAATATTAAAAAAAGCACAGCAAAATCTTTCCATGTCTCTGATTCTTTCACCCATTATCTAACGTCCTTGCTCATATGCAGTTTTCTTTTCTTGTACAAAAGGTGATGCAATCATTACAGCTATTTGTTATAGCATTGATAACGGGGCTGATGCTCTTTCCCCTGTTGACCTAAGAACATACAGAAATCTTCCTGTGCTGAAGGCTGAGTGAATTCTTATGCTATTTGATGAAGGGGCCGGTAGTCAAATTCCCTGGGTAAGTCAGAAGGGAAATGAATTTAGTTTCATTCTAGGCCTATTTATTTCAATTACACTTGGACTGAATCACTTTTTGGGACACTTAAGAATATTTGTGTTCTATGAAATGATGCTAGTTATAGGTTTATGGAAGTATAATACACTGGTTTGAGGCTTTCAGCAAGCTGCTTGCCTCTACATAGAGTATTCATAAGAAAATCTCTCTAATTCACTTTCTGAATCCTACCAGCAGCATGAAACCACAGCCATTCAAAATGAAAACATTAGTTGTGGGCTGCAGAATTCCTACTTTTTCCTGCAGTGTACACCACAATTAATTCTAACTATAATTTTTGTCCATCACTCTGAGTTATTGTCTGTTAATGATGTGTTTGTTTTTTGATTAAAAGAGTGAATGTCAACATGTGTTCCAGACACAATTTATCTTAGACTTTCTAATCACCATAACAGTCACCATAAAGTCTGGTCAAGTAAATCCCATCCTGAGCTTTCTTACCCTGAGGGAAAGCATTTTCAATTAAGTTGTGCTTTTGAAATGTTGGAGCATATTAATGTGGCTTATCGTTCTTCCTTGTGTAAAATAGTTTCCAGCAGCCCTCAGATGACCAGTTCAGCATCTTTTCTTTGCTTATCCTAAAGCACACTGCTCTCTGCACTCCAATTTCTCTACTCTCTCTTTGTACTCCGGTTTCACTGTGATGATGTCATTGAACGTGAGGCTGAAGGCAGAGAAGTTGGGCACTTGGTGTAGTATGCAAGTTGCCCAAAACAAAGATTCTGCGACTTGGAAGCAGCTCTGGAATTAATATTTTTGTTTCTCTTTACTTTCCAAATTCAAATCTGCACTGGCATTGCAGGACTGATCCTCTGACAAATGTCATAATTATTACTGACACTTGAGCTTTCTGCAGCCAAAAAAAGTTCTGCTTGATATCTCCTGCTATCCAGCAATGTGTACATGATTAACGTTCTCTATTCTTACATATCTTCAAAGGCCATTGTCTGGTTTGATGGCTTGTTTTTTTTTTTTTTTTCCTTTTCTTCCTTACCCCCCACCCCCCATTGTAAGCAGAGGACAAATGCTGTACTGAGGGAGATGCTTGATGGCCCTTCTGGGTTTCTTACTCAGCATTCTTACTCACAAACACAGAGGTGATGTCCCTGCCCAGCATGGGACACAGTCAAGAGTAGTCAACAGATTCACAAGTGGGACCAGGAAATTGAGGAAAGGTGGTCTGTAGACATATCTAAAACTAATTTAACTTAAAAATTCCTTGTACATTTGTTGCGGAGTTCAGCGCAGTCTGTAAACCCGCCAGGTGAGACAGGTCAGTGCACGTGATGTCAGAGACAGCATCCCCAGCTCTTGTGTTTATATTGCTTCCAGTGCCCAGGCTTGCTATGTTAAAAACAGTTGGACAGATCAAAATGAAATGTGGACAATTCCACCAAGATCTTGGATCTTGTAAAAATTCTTTTCCAGAAATCACTTTTGAAGTTAGCTTTTAGTTTGCCAGTTGCAGCATTAGCTGTGCACTCCAGAGCACAGCTGCTTCAGGTGGTTGGTGGAATGAATTGGCATATATTAAATTGTTATTAGCCACGTTTGCCTGCAAGTCTGCTCAATCAGAGTATGGCTGTGAAGGGAGGTGACAAAGGCAAGTATACTTACAACATAGTATGTAGATACCAAGTTTCTACCAGATTTAGTCAGCATTTGATATTCACCCAGAACTCAAAAATTAATTGGTGTGCATTTAATAGACATCAACCCACTGAATAATTTATTCCTTTCTATTTCCTCTATATTGGAAACATCTCTGCAAAAGTGGGTTATGTCCCACACGCCTGGTTGTCAGTGTGGCAAGTCTGAAGGGATACAACTGTGCAACCCTCTGCTTGGAGGCTGCTTTGCATGGATTCAGAGGTTTCTGGTTTTCAGCAGTGGAGCAGGAATACCTTTAGTTGCCATTTCCAAGCAGCAGGCTCTTCTCTCCAATGCAGTTTTCCACTTCATGTGCTAGTGGATTGTTTATTCAGGGAGCATTAATTTCTAAATACGAATGTGAGAGGTCTTCACTCATCTATTTTTAGTATTTTACTGTTTCATGAAGGTGTTGTGCAGGAAAGAATGTATGCATATTCCTATCCCATCTCCAGTTGCCACCTCCAGTTTTCTGTCCTCTCTACATCCTGTCCTGCCTCTGCAGTTGTTTGCACTGCAGCTCTTCACTCCTTCAATGCCATATTCAGTTTTTATTCTTCTGACAACCTAAACTTAATTTAACCTAACCTGGATTATATGCCCTTGGTAGGAGGTTAAAATTTATAAAATCTTAAAAATAAAGATCAGGCGCTCTTTGACAAAAACTCAATAAATCAACTTGTCAGTTTTCTTCTCCCCTCTCAGCTCAGATAATTCAGCCTTCATTTACCATCTTCACCCAATAAAATACTGTGGAGGCTTGAGTTATCGCAGTTGTTTTTCCCCTACAGGCCACACAGAGGGTCATGAGACTCTGAAGAACCCAAGTGATCTGGAGCACCATTCATATTTTACATCTCCAGTGGTGGTTCAAGAACAGATTTCTTCCCTGGGGCCATTCAAGGTTCTTTTCCCACACCTTTCCTTGCATTTTACAGCACCCTACTTTAGACAGACACTGGGGTCACAGCGATGATGGTTTGTGCTTGCACAGCTACTTGAGAAGGAGTGCTGGAGTGCTTTCATGTTGTGGCCACATGTGACTTCTCTTTCTTCACCTCAGCATGCTAGGGCCCAGCCCATGAATTAGGAAGTCATCCCACCTCCTTACTGCCACTTGTGTTGGCAGACAGACATTACTGACATTGGGACCTATGTGCAATGCTTCTCCATGCAATGCTTACAGTTCCTTCAAAATGGATCCTTAATATTTTTTTTTTAATTAGGAAAACCCCACATATATCTCTTTCAGCAAATGTATGATAATAGAATAATTACATTTTCTTGGTCTGTCCATCTGTTTTCTTCTTCTCAGTCTATGGTGAGGGTGAACATGCCTATTAAAGCATCTTCCTAAAGACATTATATTCTAGTCAGTGAGCCAAGGCAAGAAACTTTAGCAAATGGCACCACCTGAAGAGGTAAATTCTGTTTTAGTTTTCTGGAGATATCCAAGCCTGTGTACTCAGTTTGGGTTTCAGAACTCTTGCTGAGTACTGCCTTATGCAGTTTAATCAGTCACAATGCTGACATTTTCCAGTTGATATTTATACATATATTGCATTACACCTTTAATTTTGCTGTTTATTTACCATAAGAAGAACAATCAATTTAAATGAGAAGCGCTAACAGTATTGTATGTGTTGTTAGAATGGAACAGAAGCAACCCTCAACACGAGCTTCACTAGCAGCAAGCCTGGCCTTACAGTACAACAGAAGCTGAAGAAGTACTTTGCAGCTATGCAGTAGAAAATAGTCTGTGTATATGAGGGAGTATACGTGCCAGCCAAAAAGCATAGCCCGTGTTACTGGAGTTTTATTATAAACAGGTGATAATTTCCTTTTTGCTCTTATAGTATGCTGCGCAGTATGCAGAGCAGTAGATGCGTATCTGAAGCAGTATCTTAATTCTCCTTTTTCTCTTCTTGCAAGTCATTGCACAATCATCAACTTGCTTATCATTAATCTTTACTAGAGGTTTCTGTTTTACCACGAGTGTGTAGGTAGAGGTCAGTAATTTGTTTTTACGTATTCACTGATCTGGCAGAAGTGAACACGGTTGTATTTTGTGATTTTCTGGCCTGCTTTGATTGGAGATGATCAAACCATTTGCCAGTTCTCCAAGTTCCCTTTGCTTTCCTCTATCTTGTTCTCTCTAGTACATTTGGTTTACGTTTCAGGTTCAGCTATAAAATTCCTGCTTGGTACTTCGCAAAACCTTGTAATGGTTTTAAAAGATTTTACATGAAAATAATAGCTGAGTCACCTCTACCTGCTATGAAGGAGTATTTTGAACAGGCATTCATTGCCCTCAGTTGCACTTCTATGGGATTCCAAGGTGGAATCTCAATTTCTGAAATATACGATAAGCTTCCTTGTTTGTCCAACTTGCTGATTTGTTGATGATTTAATTTCCTTTGCTAAATTTTTACAGCTTCTGATTATTCTTTACCTGCAGAAATTCTAGTAGAGTTGCAGACCAAAACCTTGAACCAATTGCAGTACTGTGCAAATCAATTCCAAAGCAACGTGCTACTTCAACATCATTAAATCTTGTCTGGATTTATTTTCTAACTTTCTGAATACATTGCAAAATATATTATTGCTTAATCTATTGCTAGAGACTCCTGATTCACGTTGTCCAACAAGGAAGAAGCTGCAAGAGCTCTGTGTGCCCAAGTTCAGTTTTCTTACCTTGGTCTTTGGCTAACACAGTGCAGAGGGTTTTGCCTGTAGTACTGTGAACTTTGTTACATAATATAGGCTTGATTTTGCAGTCATAAAGAGTTGTTTGTGAATAACGAAGGAAAAAAACATACTGATAAATTATGCACACGTATGTGGAAGCACTGCTTTTGTCTATTTAAATGTTTAGTTACTGAACAATGAATGTTCGCTTTTTGTTATTTAGTGTTTGTGACAAAAGTGCTGCACCTTAATCTTGCCCATATAATTAGCAAATGTAACTGAAAGGTTCAGTAGTAATTGAGTAAGAAAAGAAATTCAGTACGGATTGCAAATAAAGACAGACTAGATGCTTTGCTTGAAGACTTTTTTTCTCCCTTCAATTAGATGGAACCTACTAGAAAATATTGCCATCACCTGAGAATGGGTCAGATTCCTGGTGGAGCCACGGTCTTCCAAGAACTGCATGAATGTGGATGTGGCACTGAGGGACATGGTTAGCAGTCACGGTGGCAATGGGCTGACAGTTGGCCTGGATGATCCTAGGGATCTTTCCAGCCACAATGATTCTATGATTCTTTTTACTGACAGAACCAAATGTTTTGCCATCCACCTCTTTCCCTGCAGTGCTTTGTACTGTTCCATCTGTATGCTGCATTTTTCACTCAGCCAATATTTTATGAGTCCTTTGTTGTTTGTTTGGGTTTTTTTTTCAGGCATTTACTTTTCTTTCAACAAAAGATATTCTATTTCATAATGTAGTATCACTAGAACATCTTAGAAATTTCTCTCTTGCCTTTTGTCAGGGTCATTGCTGCCCTGTTCTTTTAAAGTAATGGCATACAAAGTGTTTTTCTTGGCATGTGCTGCCAAGTTTCTGATGATATTGATCTGTGACATTTTCGCCCTTATTGAGATTTTTGGCAAAGACCAATACTCTGCTGAGATTACATATCTGAACTTGTATATGGAGAGTATTCTTTAACTTGTGTCCTCAGGTGCCACTGGACTGGCACAGGGATTTTCTGGAGTTATGTGAGTTGTGCTTCTTCCATCATTGTTTGGAAAGGTGTTGATTTCTCCCTCCCTCTCCCTGTGGATTTGTAGCTATTGCTTATGCTTCAAGTTTTTAATTAGTTTGTACCATATTCTGAAGTAATTGACTTTGTTTACATCAGGGAAGTGCTAGCAGGTATGCAATCCAAAATGATGATGCAGCATTTGTTTGTTGTTGTTGTTGTTGTTGTTTTCATTTCAGTCACCGTCTGAGAAAAGTAGCTCTTCCAAATCATGCGATAAATCTCTCTGTCTTAATTTTTGTCACTCCAGAGGAAGTTATCATGTACTAATTGTCAAAATGTCTGAAGTGCTTTGTGAAGGACTTTTTCCTTGTCTTTTTTAACCTATTTTCTACTTTTTTTTTCTTTTTTCTCTCCTACCTACTGTTAAAAGATTTGAACAGACTGGGGCTTTCTGGGATATAAATTGCAGTATAAAATGACTGGAGTGGATGATAACTCAGAAAAGATTAATACAACATAATTAATTGCTTTAATTTAACTTAACAATTATTAGCAATATGTTTCTGTCCCTTTTTAAAGCCTGTCTGTTTATGGTTAGTGATTACTTTGATTATCTAGACTCTGAGTCAAAAAGCCCAAGAAAATACCTTCTTAACAGACTAGGTAAAACTTCAGTTGACATTCTCGGTTAGCTAAGTACCTCTGAAGATCTGTCACTTTGTTTAAACTATTTCCCACACTGTTCAGTTTCTGACGGCCCAAGACAGTAGTAAGAAATAGAGAATCACAAAAAGCTGCAAGAACACTCAAACTTGATGAAAAAGCATTTGATAGTGTAGGTTGCCACAGATGCTTTTAAGACTTAGATCTGAAAGATGAGTAACTGCAATCTGCAGCAGTCCTGCAGGGAAAATGGACTTTTCTTAAGTAACAATTCGAAATGCTTGTTACACTGATTACCACAGTCCTTGCCTTTGCAACATCTACCTACACATAAAAGTGGATTCTACAATTATTTCCTCTATGAAAGTACACTGGATATGTGGAGTATTTTGATGAAGATATTTACCTTTCTACTTATAAGGGACAACGCAGCATATTTCATACTGCAAGATACAAAGGTGGTAAGACAATTATTCTCCATTCATCCAGCTGCACTGACATTCATTCTGTAATCCTGGTAGGACGGATGTTCATGATGGAGACTGAAATAAATCTGGTACTACACATAAAGGAAGAGATGTTAGCTGAGATAGTGGTTAACTTATTTCTCCCTTTCTTTCAATGTCATTTTGCTTCCTTGTGTTTTCTCCTACAGAATGTGATTCTGAAGATAAGGTAGCTCTTGCTCTTTGGACCCCTAAATCATAATTATTGTGTTACTTTCTAACATCTGTCTGTACGGTGGAGTAACTTCACTACTGCTTTTGTTTTCCACTGCAAATCGTGGTCAAAGCATCTGCCTTTGGAGACCATCAACAGGGGGCTTCCTGTCATACAGAGACATGTCTTGGCAAAGCCGAGAAATGGATATCTTAATTTGTGCTCAGTTTTTTATTTCATTTGTTTATTTGTTTATTTATTTATTTATTTAACATAAATGTCACCGAGGGAAGCTGCCAACAAAGAAAGGAAAAGCAAAAAGAAACAATGTCTTTCCACAAGACCATAAGCTGCTCTGTGACCATAAAGAGGTCAACTAAAACTACTATGGTCTTGACTCTGGCTGCTTTTGAGGGTCATTGATGTTGTCTTTATTAGCTCATGTGAGAAACATGTGTTTTAGTTCAGATGCTGAGGAGACTTTTAACATCTGTTCTCCCAAGCTAGTGAAAAGGTGATGGTAAGATTGTGTAGAGAGGCAAGTCTTGTCATTAGCATTCAGCATTCTACATACAAAGATACCGAACTAAAAAGGCTAAAATTAGCCAGTGGCTGTATCCAAAGTTCTTGAAGAGCAGGTCATGATGCTCACATACAAAACAGTGAACGCTGGTAAGAAAGATCAAGGGGGCAGTTTTGTAGATACTAAGGCAAGTGTCACTGTCAACAGAACCTTGTACTTTAATCCAGTAATTCTTGTCTGTAGACAGAATAAGTCATGCATGGGTTTAAATTTAAACATGTGCTGAAGTATATTGTTAACACTGTCTTCAGTATTGTGGGTATTGTTAAAAAATACAGAGAAAGATAGAAAAAACCTATTGATAGTCCTTAGAGGAACCAGGGGTAATAGAGAGAAAGGAAGGTTTTGTTGATGTGGACTGGTCAGGTCACAACCTCTCTTGCTGCCCTGATTTTGATTTTGTTGTTGTTTTTTCTAGACTTGCATTTCATGTAATTGGGATGGGTGTTCCGGGGAAAATGCATTAATAAAGATAAGGTAAAAACAGCGAAACATTTTGAAGAGATCTCACTTGATCAAATGTTCTTTTTCTGAAAGATGCCCAATTGAGAGGGAAATAAATTTGGCATTGTTATATACATGCATTTCCTGTATCTGCTGCTGGTCTTCATTACTGTCTATGACAAGAGGAGCTCACACAGAATAAATATGGTTTTGGGTGGTTTTACTTGCAACTCATTTAACAGATGAATTTGTAGAAGATCAGCTTATGTGTCCATTTGCATAAACAGATGAGAAAGGGCAGCCCATTGCAGGGAAGTTTTAGAATAGTTGTGTGTGCAATTTCTTTAAGGAAAACGAAATTTAAGAAAAAGACTGTGAACATCAGGGAAGGATTTTTAGCTCAAATGAAGAAGTAGGGGTGATGATAGTTGGATGACATACAGTATGAAGGATGCTTTGCATACAATGTAACAAAACGAATAAATCCACCAGAAAAGATCAACAGAAAATAAATACACATATTCTGATTTTTTTTCATATTACTTTTTTTCTGAAGGAGATGTATTCGAATGTGTAACTGGAAACTGATTCTTTCAGATTTGTCTCCAAAGTGGAAGTGCTCTTTCAGCAACATTCAATAATAATTTATTTAAAAACCAAAATAAATCAAGGGAAATTGTTCACGGGTAATGGGAGTCTTGAGAAGTTTTCTGCCTTCCAGAAGCCAAGATCTGGAATGTTGCCAAGACAGGGCTGCAACTTGTCGAGAGCACAGGCTACTGTCCGCTACTGCTCTTTTGTGTGGGCATAAAAGAGAGCAGAAGCTGGAACATGGGCAGAATCAAAACAGACTGGGAGCGCAAATGATGAATACTGGAGCCCAAATTATCTTCTCCTCAGTTTTGCCAGTTGAAGGAAAGAGGGAAACCAGAAATAGACGTATAATACATATCAGCTCTTGGCTATGTGGTTGGTTCTAGTGTGAGTTTTGGTTTTAATGACAATGAGACTCTCCATGAAGACTATAACCTCTAGGAAGAGATGGAATCCAGAACAGGCAGGGCAACATTTGGCTGCAGGCTGGCCAACCTAGTGAGCAGGCTTTAAACTGAAGTTTTTGGAGGATGAGGTCCAGAATGGCAATGCTCATGTGATTGGGGAATAAGCCAGGCCAACCAAAAGAGTGACAAATGTTTCTTAGCTGCCTCCCGTGCTGTGATGCAGAAGCTCAGCCATCTCAAGGGTGTGTACAGGCATGGAGGCACCTCTTGCATCCTGCTAGGCAAACCCACATCCTCTGCTCATTTTTCATCTCTGAAGTGCCTGTGTACATGCAGCATGGGGAATAAATGGTAAGAATTAGAGGTCTATGTGTGGTCAGAGGACTATGAGTTCATTGCAATCACGGTAACGTGTTAGAGACAGCTAACGTGATTGGGTTGCACTCATGGATGGCTATGTACTTTTTATGAGAGACAGATTGGCAAGGCAGCAAAGTTTCTCTTTATATGAGAGAACAACTGCAATATATTGAGCTCTGCCTAGAGATGAATGTATGGAGAGCTTATGGGTGAGAATTAAGGAACAGGCTAATCTGGGTGACGCTGTTGTGCGTGTTTCCTACGGGCTGCCTGTTCAGAGGAGGAAGTTGATGAGGCTTTTAAAGACAGCTGAAAAAAGCCTTAGGATTACAGGCAATGATTCTTATGGGAGACCAACCTGATATTAGCTTGAAAAGCGTCTCTGCAAGGCACGCACAGCCCATGCAGCACATGAAGTGTAGCTTTCTGGTGGTGGAGGAGCCAATTGGGAAAAGTGTGCTGCTGGACATTAGTCATATAAACAAGGAAGGACTGGTTGGGAACATGAAGGCTTGGCGTGACATAGGATGCAGCAATCATAAGACAGTGGAGTTCAGGATCCTGGAAGAAATCAGGCAATAAGTAGAATTGCGACCCTGAACTTCAGGAGGGCTAACTTTGACCTCTTCAAGGATCTACTTGGAAATATCCCATGGGTAAGATCACTGGAATGTGGGGGGGGCAAGAGAGTTGGTTGACATTCATAGAATTACAGATTGGAAAGGGACCTCAAAAGATCATCAAGCCCAACCACCTTGCTGAAGCAGGTACCCTACAGTAGGTCTCACAGCTAGGCATCCAAATAGGTCTTGAATATCTCTGTAGAAGGATACTTCACAACCTCTCTGGGCAACCTGTTCCAGTGCTCCATCACTGTTACCATAATGAAGTTCTTCTGCATATTAGTACGGAACTACATATGTTCAAGTTTCAGGCCATTACTTCCTATTGTATCACTTCACAACACCAAGAAGAGCCTGGCCTCATCCACCCGCTTCCTTTAGATACTTATAAACATTATTCAGATTACCTCTTAGTCTTCTTTTCCCCAAGCTAAACAGACCCAGGTTACTCAGCCTTTTCTCATATGCGAGATGCTTCAGGTCTTTAATCATCTTTGTGGCCTTCTGCTGGACTCCTTCTAAGAGGGACCTGTCTCTTTTCAAACAGAAAAACCCAAGCACCATTTCTCAAAATTGGTGCATCCCTAAGAGTGCCTGGACAGGCTGGAGAGTTGAGCAAAGAGGAATACAGAGCAAGCGCCAAGTCCTATACCTGGAGAAGAACAACTGCATGCATCAGTGCAGGTTAGAGGCTGACCTGCTGGAAAGGAGCTCTGCAGAGAAGGACCTAAGTCCTGATGGGCAACAGGTTGGCCATGAGCCAGAAGTGTGCTCTTGTGGCTCAAAAGGTCAATGACATCCTAGGGTGCAGCAGGTCAAAGGAGGTGCCTCTCCTCTGTCCTGCTGAGGCCACATCTGGGTCCACTTCTGAGCTTTGCAGTTCAAGAAGGAATGGGAATTTCCAGAGAGATCCCAGCAGAGGGCCACAAAGATGTTTAGGGGTTTGGAGCATATCCCTTGTGAGGAAAGGCTGAGATCCCTGGGACTGTTCAGTCTGGAGAAGGCTGAGTGGGAATTTTAACAATGTTTATGAACATAACGTTCATAATATGTAATGTTCATATTGTGTAATGGGAGAGAGTTGAGTGTATGGGGCCAGGTTCTTTTCGGTGGTGCCCAGTGACAGAACAAGGGGCAATGGACACAAGCTGGAACACACAAGGTTCCATCTGAACATGAAAAAGGATTTTAAGGATGACAGACCTGGAACAGGCTGCCCAGAGAGGCGTTGGAGTCTCCTCAGGAGATATTAAAGACCCTCCTGGATACCTTCCTGTGGAACCTACTGTAGACAATGTACTTTATCAAGAGGTTGGGCTAGACAATCTCCAGAGGTCCCTTTCAACCCCTACGATTCTGTCATTCTGTAACGGAATTTACCAACTCTAAATAATCAAGAACAAAGGGTTTGGTCCTGTATTTGCTTAGATTTATAATATACATAAAACCTTTGAGGTCAGCACCTTAAATAAAACCATGGAGGAGGGTCTAAAATGGAAAGAGAAGCATCATAAGTCCATAAAAAGAGAATAAATGTGCAGGAAGAGATAGCAGGGAAGCTAGTTGAATTAAACAGGGAGAAATTCAGACTTTAATGAACTAATGGGTAAACCAGAAAAAATAGCTTAGAGAAACTAAACCAAAAATATCAACAGTAACCAGACAAATCTGAACACCATGAGTCCCTGATGGACACAGGAAAAATGCTTAATAAAAAATTCACTCATTTCAAGAGAAATCAGTACTAGCTAAAACTGTTTCCAGAAACTTCTGAGGATATATTTCATAAAAAGGTAAAAATTAATGTGTGAATAATGTCTAGACACCATTACTACATGAATTTGTGCACATTCAAAATGAAAATTCCTGTGAACTCTTCAACATGTATTTTTGGGTATATATATAAAATGCCATATAAAATGAGCATTTTGGTTTATTTCTATGATTGTTTTAAACCAACAATTGGTAAGATTGAAATGTCACATCTCATGTAAATTTCATCAACATTATTGGATGTTATGTGATCATAGGGCCAAGTTGGGTGAACAAGGTATTGCCTCCGCAAAAACGAGAGGTGAGTAAATCCTAATCACTCATAGAAGTAAGACAGAATGAAGAGACCGAGAATCTCAGCCTCTGTCCATTTCTGAAGTAAACGTGTATGTATCCAAAACCAAATGGAAAAAAACCCTGAAGAGGCGGTGAGGTTTTGGTAACCAAATACTTTGTCCTCCATGCAGTGGCAAGTAATCTTGGAGCCTGGTGCTCGAATACACTTAAGCACTTGAGTCTTGGTCTTTGTAGGTAAGACATTCAGTGAATGAAATCCACTGAGTCTCAAAATAGTCATCTTTTCCTCCCTATATGGTCTTCAATTGAGCTTTACAACGTTGATGGCATTCTGTTGCAACATTAATTGTGTTCTTTCAACTGGGTTGATGAAAACAAGGTGAATGTTTGGGAGCTTTAAGAGAGGGTGGATATTCTGTGTTTGAAAGCAGATTTAGAAATATCTGCAATCAGATTTTATTCTGGTATGGCTAAGTCATAAAAGCTAAGAGACAACAGCACAGATTTTAGCTTGTGTTAGCAATCTGAGGTTCACTACGTGTCTTCAACAGTTTTGGAAATGATGAATTGATACCTGAGAGATTCATCTTCATTGTTTTTAGACAGTAGCAAAAGAATTAACATCAGGAGCTTTTTCCTGGAAAATAGTATTTTTATTCTGAAGAATATATATCAAAGTCATCAATCCAACTGAGCAGCAAATCATGCAAAAGAAGACGAATTGATAGATAAAAACAAAGTGGAGGTCAACCAATCCTGCCTGTCTCTTGATCCTGATTCAGGAACCATATCCCTTCTCCTTTTCATATAATCCTGGGAAACAAGCAACTTATCTATGAGTTTAAAAAGGAATTTCTTCTGCTCTTGCACAGAACCTTTCATGAATCATCCAAATTTTAATCAAGCTTGCCTGGGAGAATGCATTTCTGAAGACTGAAGCTATTTAGCTGTGGGCCTTACCCAAGCTCTGTAAACATCAGGAACTGAAAACGTTGCCCTGCTTAGGTATGAAGACTGTGAACAAAGACTGAAAGTTGATCAGATGCTGCAGGACAGCCCCATGCTCTGAAGAAAAGAGTGGAATGTAGAGATTTCCTGCAAAGCGAGAATATCTGGAACAAAAACCTTTATAATGTATATCTGTGTCCCTTGTTGTGGCAGAATTCAAATTCTATAGGGAACAAATTTAATAACCTGAGCAACTGTCAGAGACTACATAAATATTCTTCCTCAATTAGTGAAAGGAGCACTGCAATAAGGACTACAAAGCAATTGATTTAACGGTGCTAAAACTAGGAAATGTACTTTGATAACAGCATGATTTTTTACAAAGGTGTTCTGGGAGAGAAACTGCTTCAAATCTCCAACCCTACAGTGGTGATGAACTTCCTTATTTTCTTGATATGCTTAAAGGTCAGGCATCATGGCAAAGATTTTTGATGAAGTAATTTAATTATCTTTGAATTGCAGCATGCAGTGTCATGATATTATGGTAGGAGCATGACGCAGTGTTAGGTTTTATTATTGTTTGTCATCACATTAAATTGGCTTAGTTTTAAATTGCAGCAAGAACATTAACATTCAAAACCATTCCTGCCTTGAATGCTCTTCAGCCCATTCACTTCTTTCTCTGTCTTCTCTCCCCACCCCAGCTTGTTCAGTAATTCTCCTTTATGCCTCTTTGAATGCAAGAGGGAGTATAAGCTTTCCCCTCTTTCCTTACTGTCTTTGCTGAGAGCTATTTCAGGGTAGAAAACTGGTTTTTAGTTTTCCATCTTGTTTTGGTCCTGGGTTTATAGGCCACTATAAACCAACCACTAGTTGGTTTTTTGTGTGCCTTTGAGTTTTTTCCTGTTTTGTACACAGGCATTCTGTGAAAGACCTTCAGAAGTACAGAAGTTATATAGAAGTTTGAAAATATAATTTTTAGTTTTTGAATGTATGTGATAGTGAAGGTTATAAAAACTGGAAGTTCCACTACATCTAGAATCAGGCTAACTGAAATAAAATTGTTTGATTATGTTTGGGAAATGTTGAAATAATATTTCTTCATTTCTGGAACTTTTTTTTTTTTTTTTGTTATACTGTCCCATTGTCAGCATGAAGTTCATCCTTATATTTCAAGCATATGTGGGAATGAATAGAAAACCCATGCTGAAGCTGGGGAAAGAAAGGAATCAACTTAGTGTGAGCTGAGTCCAGTCAGAAGTGCACAGAAATTTGTGCAGAGTGGAGGGAACACCGGTATTTTATCCAGCCCCACCTCCTGCTCATGGCATGGTCAACTTGGTCAGTTGTTATAGCCTTAGCCTATTGAGTTCTGTGCTCAATGATGCAGATTCTGGGACTTCTCAGAACATTTTTTCCAATAATTGACCACGATCGATGTGGAAAAGCTTTTCTTAATATCTCTCTGGATTGTCCCTTGCAACTTACCTATTTCCCATCACATAATTTTGCCTCATGCTTTGACTGTGTCCATCCAAGCGGGTTTTCTTGTCTACATTCTTCTATTAAGTTGTTGAAGACACTGCTAGGTATTCCCTGAGCATTTTCCAGTTTCTGCAGCTGAACAAGACTTTTACCTCAGCCTCTCCTTGGATTTGTATGATCCAGCTTGCCAGTCCTCCTATCTGATTGCTCTTCACTGGACATGTTTCCAGTTTGTCAATGACTTTCTTTAACTAGAGATACCATGACTGAATGTATCACTGAAATCCAGGAATAAAACTCGCCAACCCCAATGACGGGTTAACTCTTTCCTCCTTCCCAGCTTGCATTAGCTGCTAAAAATTAAGGTGCTTATTCTAGGCATCACAGATAGGTGAACTAAAGCACTCCTGTTCAACAAGTGAACATTCATACATGTTCTATGAAGTGCCTACCTGTTCTGGCAATTGCTTAACATATAAAATCTAATATTACGCATGTGCTGTGTTATTACGGGGCTTTTGCAAGCAGCTTTGGTGATTGTTGGATTCCACTGGGAGATACTGTTTAACCTAAAGTTCATAAGCTAAGGAGGCCTGTTTCCTTATTTAGTTAAAGAAATATATGTACAGAAATTGGTTGCTGACTGTGTTTCTAATTATCACATTGACCTTGTTATGGTGCCTATATTATCAACCCTGGCAGGGTACACTGTACCTCCTCACAGCTGGTGGAATGTCGAGACTCTTCTTTTAGGCTCCAGATGTCCTGCCTATCTAGGAAAAACAACCTTCCAAAGACAGAATGTCAGTTTGCCAAGGACTCTCAATTAATTGTTGGCTATCAAATGTATTAAATACACAGGTTGTCTTGTAAGTGCTAAACAGGTGGAGGATTGTTTTGCTTGAGCTGTTGGCTATGCTCTTGCTAATGCAATCCAGTGTGTCATTGTCATCTTGGCCTCAAGGACTCACAACCTAAATATTGCCACGTACATCAGAGCTGACCTTGGGCACAGCCAGCCAAGCCCCAAAGGGAAGAGGTTGAAGAGGGAAGAGAAAGATGGTTACAGAGAAAGATGGTTACTAAGTGGACAGGGCGGTTAAAGCCTGCTGTTGCCTTGAGGGCCTGGCACTTGCATACTCATGAAAGAGTAGAAAGAAACAGACTAATGCCCACGCAAAATTAAGTAGTTGTGTTGAGTAAGCAGGGTGGTAATTTTCCATTAGTCCAGAGTCGCTTGACCTATCTTTAGCTGCTAAAAAATTAAGGTGCTTATTCTAGGCATCAACGATAGGCGAACTGAATCACTCCTAGAAATGCTTGTCTCTCCGCAGGCATCAGTGAGTAGGCTAGATGATGAGCTGAGATTCAGAATCTAGTTTTCAGGCAGTTAAATTCAGGTGGGATTGAACCATCAGATGATGCTTTTGCATCCTTAAAACAGATAAGAAACACACAGAGTTTCACTCCAGTGTAGAAATTCTTCCTTAGCTTCATACCTCAAGGTCTTATCTTCAAATTAACTGGGTAAAAATCATGGTTGCTACTTGCTCCTGTTAGGCATAGCAAAGCTTTTCGTGGTCAGTACTGTGGTTGACTATGTCCTGGGTAGACTTGCAAAAAATTTGGAAAAGATTTTTCAGGGATTTTCCTGCTAACTATGGAAAACATAGCTTGTGCATGTAATGAAGAAAGCTCAGTCTTGAAATGAGATTTTGCAACTGTTTAGTAGTGATAGTGGGAATCTGGGTATGGTGCTGGAGGCTCTAAACAGATATTATCCAAGATCCACCAAACCCGTTTGGTATGAAAAAGGTTCATGACAGTAATTCTCAGTAAAGAGAAAAATTTTCTAAGCTGTTCTGGATGGTGGAGGGGTGAATGAGTTTCATCTTTGGAGGGCTTCCAATATTTTAACACTGTTTTTGTCCCAGGTTCACTGTGGGAGTTAGTTTAATCAAAGAGCTCAGCTTGTGCTTGGGAATGCACTGCAGCTATCTGAACATCAGTTCTCTCAGGACACCAGGATATTCAGGTAATCAGAGATTGCTGTCACAGTAACATGAGAACGTTTGCATTTCTTTTAATAAACCCAAATACAAAAGGCATTGGATTTTCCCCTTAATACATGTTTGGTAAGCTTTCAATTGACTTTTTCATCTAATATTTCTTTTGTCATACAAAATTGCTTATCTGCCCTAGATATAAAGGAGGAAGCTTAATGGCCCATGAGCAGAGGTCTTATACCAAGACAATCATAAATCTCTAATGCAGCTGAACATGCTAAACTATCAGTCTTTGTGCTCAGCGATAGAAGCAGCTCAGCCTCTTATTTTTCTGTAGCACAAAACGCAGACAGAGCCACCTGGCAAGGCCATGAGATGCAAAGGAGGAATGTACCACTGATTGGGTTTCCTAGGTTTCATGTAGAAGCCACAGGGAAAACACTTGGGCAGAAATCAGAGGAAATTCCATGATTCAAAATTTTTTTCCATTTCAGAGTAGAAGGTCAGAAAAAAAAAGACACTTGTCTAAAGAATCATTTTGCAGTCAGCCAAAACATTGTACTTAGCCTTGTTCAGAATTTCTCAAAGTACGACTACTGTAAGTATGTCTTTATATTTGTTTAATTCATTTTGAGCTGCAAAGCCTTCTCAAAGAAGATAAGAAATAGAAATTTAGCTTCTCAGAGGGGGTAGGCAAATCCAGGTGCCATTCAGTTTAGCTGAAGTTGTAGATATTTAACATTTCTGGAAAAATCAGGGTTGTGATATTCCTACAACACATTCATGACCTGGAAAGTCAGAACAGTTCATCAGTCAGACTATAGAGAAAGAAAAAGACTCTGTTTCTACAGATATTTCTTCAAGTCTTTGTCTGTAAAGGTCATTGCTGTTACTTTGAACTTCAAAATCTCAGATTTGCTGAGCAGAATTCTTTGTTGCATCTCAGCTGTTGACTTCATTATTTTAAAATTCCTTCTCTGTTTTCATGAGGTGCTGAGAACATCATCTCACTAGCAGAACTGGAATCACACTTGAAGTGCTATTACATGGGATTCTGACCACAACCACCTGTAGTCAATGTTGTGAAGGAGAGAGGGACTGTACTTTAAGCCATTAGCACTAAGTATGTGAGCTGGAAAGGAGGAAAGAGTTAAGAGATAGGTCTGCATTCCTTAAGCTTCATGAGGAATAAGTGCATCCTTTATCAACTCACTGTAAGACCATAGGGGACTGGCAGTCTTACTCAGAAGTCCTGTCTAGCCTCTCCCACTCCATCCTCAGCATGGATGGATGTTTCATGGAATCATCTAGGCTGGAAAAGGCTTCTAAAATCATGTAGTCCAACCACAAGCCTATCTTCACCATGCCCACTGACCACATCCCTCAGTGCCACATCCACACGGTTCTGGGACACCTCCAGGGACGGTGACTCCACCACCTCCCTGGGCAGCCTGTTTAGTGCCTGGCCAATACTTGCTGATATTGGAGTACCAGGAGAGTCCAGTACTGGCCCTGAAACCTGTGGCTTCCAGAAGAGCACATTCTCCTTCTGAAGACCCTGGGGATGGCATTGTAGTAATGCTTGAAGTTGCCTGTACTGGCTACTACACCCAAACTTTGTTGCTTTCTAGTGCTCCTGAAATCACGCTTAATAGTAGTAAAGATTAAAAGTAAAGCGTAAATGAGAATTTATTTACATAGCTTAAATGCTGGCAACACAATTACATTAAATTTAGAGACAGAACTAAGAAGAAAACTATTCTTTTATCCACCCATACTTCAATGAACTTGGGATTTGTTTCTTGGGATTCTTTCTGGGTATAACGTTTACATCTGATTTATTCTCTGTGGTTCCTCTTAGAAAACCATTTAATTAAAATGTTGATTTCAATCTTTTCCCAAGGGATTGCCTCCCATCTGCCTCCTAACTTTCAGAAATACTTGCATTTTTTTGAGCGAGGTGAAGCTATTTTCTGCCTAGATCACTAAGAAACTCTGTTAGTAGCCTTCTTCAATACTCTTGTATTCAAGAATACAGCCTGGTGCAGTCACAGTCATAGCTCAAGACTAAAGCCTTTTTTCATACACTACAACTTACACCTCTGTCAGTGTTAAAGGATGTTTGCCCCTGACTCTGCAGCTGTATTTCAAGTAAGTGCATACACAAAGTTATGAGTACACACAGCACATTGACTGCTTGTCTTCAACCGCCATTACTGTCAGTGGTAAACACTTTGGTGTAATGACAACTTAGTGCCTGGCCCTTGGAATAGCTGTAATGTAGTTTAATAAATATTCAGATTTAGAAGTGAAGAACTCTAGAAGCCATGGTGTTTCCTGGAAGACATTAGGAAATGCTGGATATGGGTAGTGATTTAGTGCTATTTTCTGTTCTTTTTTCTTTTATTTCCAACAATTACATAACTTACTTGGAAATAAACCCATTGTTAGATTTGAGGTTAATGTGTTCCTTGTTGCTTTTTTGCCTAGGAAATTTTAATCATAATCTTTAATTTGCAGACTTAGCTATCTCCATAGCAACTAATTGTGATTTATTAGTAATAATGATGCTAGTAGTAATTGAAACAAAGTGATGGGGAAAATACTGTTTCTGAATAAAATGTCTTTCAAATCTTTTTGAAGAAGCAACAGGTGAAAGTAATGCAATGAATGTATAAGTAGACAGTAGTATTTCTAGTTTAAAATATTTATATGTGATGCATTTTGAGGGGGAGAGATCCAAAACACAATGGAGACCTTGATTTTTCTAGTCTTGGGATTAAGCCCTCATTTAAGTCATTTCTGAACTCACTGTCAAGTAATAATTCAGATTTTATAACCTTTCATAAGAGAATAATTCAATTAAAAATAAACAAGCTAATTAGATTTAAATAAAGCTCCTGTTGTGACGAGGAACGGGAAATGAAAGATTAGGGACTGTTTGCAGAATTTATTTGATAACCCTCTGAATGCACTGAGGAATAGATTTCTTGTTCACATTGAATAAACAGGCTTCAATAATTTAAAGAACTCATTCCTAGAGTTCACATACACAAAGTCTCACGCATTTGCTTTGGAGATGAAGGAGGCAGAGCTAATCCTAATAGGATTTGGACATGTAAATCCCAGGAATTATAGAAACCCTTTCAGACTCTGTGCTTTACAGCACTCTCCTGAGTAAAGCCTCCATACTACGTAGTAGGGCAGGAGGCATAGAAAACACCTCATTGTTCACCTTGAAATATTTTTCTACTTCTGGCTTACTTATGGGTTAGAGGTGGGGAAGAAGCATCTTCTGAGGTCTGAGGGAAGAAAAGTATTAAAGATAGGTCTGCCCATGAACTTACAGGTCTTGTCTGCTCAAGATATCTGTTCTTGTACAGTTTCCTTTTTCTTGGAAGTCCTCAGTGGCTGCTCCTAGCAACAATACTGCAAAGCTTGTGGGAATGCTGGTAAGACCAGTATGTGCCTGTGCTTGCATTGCGCAGAGGTCATGGAGTTGTTCCCATAGCTCCTGGCAAAGCTGTGCTAACGCTGAATTTGCTCAGTTACGTGACTGGAGAGATTTGAAACAAAAGAAAACCTGCGTTCACGATACTGTTGGTAGCGATAAATACTCTCACAATCTGAGAAATAAGATCAGATGATAGATGTTGACTCAACAACAGCAAGACCTCTTCTCATAGCCTGCTCCAAGAGGTTCTACCAGTCCTTCGTGCCGTGACAAGGTCAAGAGATTGGACGATGGCACCACGTGGCTCCTTTTCAAGGCTGCTGTTTTAACATACAAGACAGAGATCCTGCCCAAAGCTTCTGCCGCCAGCCTTTAACTTGGGAAATTGGATTCGGATTTCTGTTCTGCAGTTGATTACTTATGAGACCTCAGGGAAATAATTTAGTGTCAGACACTTCAAGGTATAAACCCCTATTTGTTTTCCATGGAAATTTGTTAAAATTAGATGCTAAGTATCTTGACATCCACTGAGGGGCATTTGAGTTTGTACCTGAGAAATGGAGCTGAAATGATTCATATTCTTGATAAATGCACCAACAATTGTGAAGTAGTCATGCCTAATAGGTATAGAAGTCATAAATTCACAGCAGATAGGACTACATGGTTCCTGATGCTAATTTGACCTTTCTTGTCTTGTTTGAATGGATGTTTTTGGCTGCAAAGATGAAATTCTTGTAATACTGAGATCATTGGCAAATTTTATTATTGGCTTCTGTAGATCCACTTACTCTTTAAGAAGTTTTATTATTATTTATATTCCTCTTCCAGAATAATTGAAATAGAGCCTGCATCACTAAGTCTGTAAGTCAGTCACACAAAAGAAACATTTAGCATCAGTAAAGGCAAAGATGAGTTTGTATGGATGGAAAATGACTGCACCAAGCAGATGGCACGCAAGGTAAGAGGGATTAGGAGGGACAGCCCCACAGCAGTATTTTTCTCTAGAGCTTGAGAGATTTATATTCAATTGTCCTCTCAGGACTAGAATCAGTCTAGCCAGGATGAAGTGACATCTTAATACACTTCTCAGCGGGGCTTTTGTTGCATTAGTTCTTTGAGTGAGTTCATTCAGGGTCTCTGTGTGGCCTGGTATTTTGCCATGTAGAAGTAACCTGAGACACTTGTTCTAAGAATGTTTGGTTGGAGTTCAGCACTGTAAATAAGGATTGCATGTGGCCACAAGCTATGACTTTACTAAAAGAAAAACAGATGGTTTTTGCCTCTGAAATCTCTTAGAAGTTGCTGGTTGTTTTACTCCTTTCATTTGACCTTTAGTGTTTACCATTTTCCCCTTTTGTGGTTGCCCTCTCCTACCTGTCAGACATTAATTTTCCATCTCTTCCTTCAAGCACAAGCTAGCATTCCTTTCTCTTTGTGTCACTGTGTGTACATACCACAGGGAGCACCATTAGTAGGAGAGTACACAACCCTGCACAAAACATGCACTCTCTTCCTGCTCCTGGAGAATCAGCAGAGGAAAATTCGTGAGAGATTTTTTAATCTACAATTATTATTATTTTTTTTACTATTGAATATAAATAATGTGAAACTGGTTGATACATGCCTTGTATCCTTAAGAGGCACTGCTTTAAATTAACACACTTGTAGAGCTGTAGTCATGATAAACTGACAGACTCCTCCTCCCTGGCTTCAGTGAATTTTAAGCAAAGAATGCATATTTTTCTTGCATCCTTTCAGTCTGTAGAAGAATTGAACATGTTGCAGGGTACCATTTACATAATGCTGAATCAATCACAGGAAATACACATGGTGACAGGATACCTCTTTTTGAACCTTTGAGATGTACTTAGGGATGTTTATCTGTTAATGTCCCTTGGCATCTTTTCTTACTTTAAAGATGTGAGCAGTCCTCGAGGAAGTGGCAGATTGCTATGGACTGGTCAGTATAGGATCTAGGCAACTAAAAGCCAGTGCAGAACAGTAGCTGGGAATAAAGCAAGTTAATTCTCAGCATTCATTTTCCTTAAAGAAGACAGAACTAGTTGATAGCAGACTGGCCACTATAACAAAAGAATCCTCATTTAACTGTTATTCTTGTATCAGCCACTGCTCTTATGGTTCAGAATGGGTTAGGATGACTTATGAGGGCTCTGCTGGAGAGGAACACTTTGCAATACGTTTGTCTGCAAAGGCAGTGGGGGAAAGAGGGAATTAAGCAGCAGAACAAATGTAGAAAGAGAAAAACAAACAAAAACCTCTGCAAAGTAGAAAAATGCATGTGTGCATTCAGACAACCTTATCATTGCATATTAAATATTCAGAATTCATTTGTGAATAATTTATGCAAAGGTATTCCAGCACTGACACCACTTCACTGGGTATTTGCTATTCCAGGGCATGTGGTTGCTGGCTTATTTCTGTGTGCTGGTTACCATTCTCTACACATATGGCTCTTACGTGTAGCTCTTTGGAGTGAATATATTTATTTGCCAGACTTTCCCTATGTGCAAATACATTTTGCTTTCAGCTGTGTGTAAAAACCAAACAGAGATAAGAGGCTGCAAATATTGTCAGGGGGAATGTTAGTACCAGAGAAATTGATACCTTTACGGTGGCTTTTGTCATACTGTGCTCTGGTTGTAATAAATTTATTTTCCAGGAGGACAGAGATGAAAACATGATAAAAGCAATGGTTTTCCCGATTTCTTCCCTTCCTTACTCCACCTTGATTTCTATGAGGTTGGGGAGGAGAGAAGGAAAAAGAAAGATGGTATGGGCATGGCCCCTCATTTCCTCGTTGCATCATGCGCACTCACTGTGTTGGCAGTGAGAGGCTTCTCTGGGGCATCTTCTCATCATCCAGCATAAGGCAATAATGCTCCCTGTTAGGGCGGTGCAGTGCTGCAGATGAAAGGGACATTAATAAGCCTGGTGAATTTTCAGTTTTCTCTGAAGCAGAATTTAGCCATGTTCTCTCCCGCTGTGCAAAATGATAATGAGGCAATCGATTACAAACAGGTGCAGAAGGAGCTGCTTGGAGTACCACGAGCCTTTGCACTCAATTGCTGCACTCAGCATCTGAATCTTAATACCATTCCAGAAAGAGTGACAGAATAATAATTCCCATCTCGTGTTAAGGTAGAAAGCTGTTAAATTCAGAACCTTCTGGAATTCACGCTGTTCTTTTCATAGCTCCACTGAATTTGCCAAGATTAATTTCAGGAAATCCTCCAGTAGCTTTTTCAGTATTTGTTTATGATTCTTTTTTTGTTGTTGTTTTTGTCACTGAAAATGGCATGGCACTTTCCTTTTCCCCTTTAAAAAGATTTTGTCTTGTCTTTCTTATATGCTTTCTGCCTAGAAGCTTCCACATGTACCTCTTGCACTGAGAAACATATGTACACATGACTTGAAAACCATCTGCTTCTCTGTCACCTAAAAAGCTTTGCACAGGAAGCTAATGTATAATTTATAGTAGGGATATTTGTCATGTTTGAAATATGAACTTTAAAAAAAAAGAACCCGGCTACTGAACTAAAGATTCTTTTCTTGATGCACAGATGTTAACATCTCAGTACTACAGATACTAACTTGAATACCTAACTTGGTCAATAGTCAATATTTGCTCAGTACCAGTAAGATGATCCTTCTTGATTTGAAGAATATGTCACTCTGTAGCTCCAGCAATGAATGCTCATCTTTGTTACTCTTCTCTTTTTGAGAGATAATGACCTCAAACTGTGCCTGGGAAGATTCAGGTTGAATATTGGAAAAAATTTCTTCTCTGAAAGAGAGGAGTAGTGATGACTTGGAACAGGCTGCTCAGCGAGGTTGTGGAGTCACCATCCCTGGAGGTGTTCAAGAAGTGTGTGGATGTGGCACTGAGGGACGTGGTCAGTGGGCATAGTGGGGATGGGCTGGTGTTGGACTGGATGATCTTGGAAATTTTCTCCAACCTTTGTGATTCAGTGATTCTTGCCTGCTCCATTTAAGCCCAAAACTTCATGTTTCCCCTGCCTTTATGGGGTGCAGGCTAGTCTGCCTGATACCCTTACTGAAGAGTTGGTGGATTCAGAGAATCCACACAGCAAATGCATTCCAGGGGAGAGAGTAGGCTCTTAAAGCAAAAACTCCTGTCTTCTTCCTGGGACAAATACCAGGGATGCTTCTAGGCTCACTCAACATTGAATAAGACAACATGAATAGGAATATAAATTGCCTTTATGCCTGTTTTCAGGAATTCCATAAGCAGCAGTTTAAATGGAGCTCACTGCTGCTGCTCTCCAAGATGAGCTCTTCAAACCAAACACAGATAGTAGACAAGTTGTTGGGGTCATGATGTGTCCCCTTATCCCTTGCAAGGTGGTCTTAAGTCCTAATACCATCGTCAAGGTGCTTGGATGTCATATGAGCTGCTTATAGTTTAATAACCACTGAAAATATTACACCTTATTACTTTAGTTACCTTTTTTTGTGCCAGCATAAAAATGATATTGCTCAGTTCTTGCATGAGCATCAAAATACAATGCTTCCTGCCCATGATTCATCATTTCTATTATTGCTCCTTCGCTTCTGTTGTTTACATTGTGTCAGGAAAACCATTTCTGCTTTGGCTATAACTCACACTGTGTTTTACTGAATTTTTCAGGAAGTAGGTTTGACTAGGCGCTTTTTTGGTGCTTATTTATGAATGTATTTCTATGTAAGATGGAACTGCTCTCTGAAGGAGTCCTAACAGGAATCCTGAAGGAGGCACAAAGCAGCTCTTTACCAGGGCTGAGAGCTCTCAGCCCCTTGAGGGCCTGGACACAGCTCATTGCCACAGCAGGGACAGGTTGTTGCTGGAAGAGGAGTGTTGTAACGACACTTGTTTCATTAGTATCTTTCCTGCTAGCTCCCATTCATTTTTCTTTCTGTGCTATGTGCCCATGTATTTTCTGGTGAAGATAACATGGGATTTTTCTTTCTGAGTAATGAGCCCTAAAATATAAGCTTTCCATATACATTAAGGAGACTGAAACTTTCTTCCTCTCATGCAGCTCCTCCTGATGCTGGCAGCAGCTCACTGGTCCCAGCAGTGGCCTCAGTGGTGGCAGGAACGGCCACAGGAGCTGTGCAAATGGGAGCAGCAGGAGGCTGTGCCTGTCTTATGAGCCATCCCATCATGCCACCCATACATAAAGCATTAGAAGTGAGGGTAGACAGTTCTGAAAGGACTTCAGAAAACTTTACAGCTAAAATGACTTATGTCTTTTGAAACGAAGTATGTTGCTGGTTGCTGTGCTACACCAATAAATAACCTGTGAATGCCAAGACAATATCTGGTGCTAGCAAAAGACAGGTGCTGTTTGTCATTGAAGTCAGTTCTTTAAAAGAGTTTCAGGGAGCTCTTGTCTGTCCAAGTTACTGTAGACCATTGGTCTGCATGGCCAAGATCATAGGAAGAAGCAAAGGACAGAAGGACAGAAAACCTCCCGTCTTTGATCTCTAGACTGTACTGCAGAATTCTTTGTGTCTTTCTTACATTTCTGTCAGCAGTCAGCAAGCAGAAAACCAGCTCACAGCTGCTTTGGATTAAATGGATGCTTTAGCATCTTCATTTTGCTGTGATAAAATTATGTTACCTTGGCATAATGTCATTTCATCACCCCAGCAGATCCAGACAAATACTGTTTTGTTGTTAGTTTGGTTTTTTTGTTTGTTTGTTTGTTTGTTTAGAGGCCGAACAAACAAAAAAGAGCAAAATAAGAAATCTTGCTTTGGGTCAGAATATGCTCATATTTTGTTTGGCAAAACAGAACAAACAAACGAAAAATCTATTGTGCCCAAACCTTGAATGAACCAAAATGCCTCATTGGATCTGAGTGGAATGGTCTGCATTTCTGCAAACTAATTCCTTCTTTTTTTCCTTTCCTTTCCTTTCCTTTCCTTTCCTTTCCTTTCCTTTCCTTTCCTTTCCTTTCCTTTCCTTTCCTTTCCTTTCCTTTCCTTTCCTTTCCTTTCCTTTCCTTTCCTTTCCTTTCCTTTCCTTTCCTTTCCTTTCCTTTCCTTTCCTTTCCTTTCCTTTCCCTTTCCCTTTCCCTTTCCCTTTCCCTTTCCCTTTCCCTTTTCCCTTTCCCTTCCCTTCCCTTTCCCTTTCCCTTTCCCTTTCCCTTTCCCTTTCCCTTTCCCTTCCCTTCCCTTCCCTTTCCCTTTCCCTTTCCCTTTCCCTTTCCCTTTCCCTTTCCCTTTCCCTTTCCCTTTCCCTTTCCCTTCCCTTCCCTTCCCTTTCCCTTTCCCTTTCCCTTCCCTTCCCTTCCCTTCCCTTTCCCTTTCCCTTGGATGAATTGCAAAATTTTATTTGTGAAATTTTGGAATAGAAGCCTTTGCCATCTTCAAAAATCTTTCCTGTCTTCAACTTTCAGCCAAGAATTTACTTGAATTGAATCAGAATTTTCTTACTGTTTCCATTTTTTTTTCTGTCAAATTTTACTGTATGTGGAAAAACATCCCTCAGATCTTTTCCTCTTCCCATTGAACTGATTCAATGTTCTTCTTTGCCGCAGACACGCCACCATTTCAGGATCAGTCACTGCAGGGGCTAGTGATCTCTCCTTGCTCTATCCCCAATTTCTCCTTTCTACGACCATTGCAACACACACACCAATACAAGGATGCTGCAAAATGGCGTTTATTGAAATTCAACAGTATCTTATACACCCTCCGGAGCCCACTTGTCAGAATCTTATTAGCAGGTTTCAGTCCAGGCTGCCCAACACCATTGGCCCTTCATTGTTACATGTTCCATGGCAGCTATCTCCAGGTGGCGTCCATCTTCTTATTCCTTATCTTCATCCTTGAGTTCCGTCTTCCTTGTTTATTTTCTTCCTCAAGGCCAACGGCTGCACTGTTCCAAGCATGTACCACAGTGCTGCACAACTCCCATATGTGCTTATCATGAGACAGTTCAGCTGCCTGCGCCATGACAGCCCGAATCCCCGGTTAGTCGCCTAACAACAAACCCTACACTTCTTGTCCTATCAATCAAATATTGTGCTATTTTTACACATTTTGTTTTTCTTCTTTTCTGATAAAGAACATTTCAGTTTTGGTCTCTCATAATTGACAAAGTTCTTGTTGTTTGTTGTTGAGATTCTTGGTTAGCTGTACTTTGGCCTTCCACTGCTTCCTCTGTAATAAAGTTGTAGGCTAACGAGGAGTGAGGCAAATTGTCTTTGTAGAGTGAGTGGTTCTGCCAATGCACTTTCCTCATACACTTGCTTTGAATTAATTTTGTAAAATTTGCCCTTTTTCTCCCCAGAAAACCTTTTCTTTTTACTCAGGAACACTCAGAGAAAGCATGAGTATGACTCTGATCAAGAAGAGATGAATCAAGGATTTGTGTTTAGACTGGCATGTTTGATGCTCTTGAAACACATCATGACTTGAGGATGCTTGGTTCTGCCAGGGTAGCCTGGAATCTTCCAGGCTAGAGTCCATCTTTGCCTGGAAACACTTCTGTTGCTGTTTGTTTGTTCCTTGGCCCAGAAGCTTGGTAATCTGGGCTCTTCCCAAAGTAGATGTACTTGTGGGCATAGACTGCTGTAGAGCATCCACTGCTTGGAAGGTGACTGTTTTCTAGTTTTATTACAGAAATAAGAATTCTCAGAAAGAATTTCCAGTGAACTCTCCAAAGCCAAAATCTGGGGTTGTTCCCTGAGTTCTGTACAGTTGATATCTTTCCATCCATCCATTGCTTGTGCATTGTAAGTATCCAGTAAACACAATTAAAATGAAGTTATTTTGAAAGGTTGAATGCTCTTTCCTTATAATCTTCTAATCTTGAGGAGTGACCTTTTATGCCTGCTTTGTCTACAAAAGTACATTTTAAATATTCCCATAAAAACTTTTCATGCGTCTTGTGCATGGAAACACACTTCTAGATGAGTCGGTGGAAGTTGAAATATGAAAATAATGCTGTGCTTCTACATAGGGCTAAGTGAACTTGAAAATAATCCTTGCAAGAGTTTTATCTACAAGACTAAATTTAATCAAGACCTGATTGTCCGAAAGCTCCAAAATGACATGTCAGTAGCCCTTTAACAAGAAAACTGATCAACCATTCCAACTATCACCTAGAAATGATGAAAGAAAAAGATTATTTCTACTTTTAAATGTTTAGGAGTCATGCAAATGCTCACTGGAGAGAGCCAGATGGGTCACTCAACAGCAAGAGTACTTTACACTCTTGTTCCTAGTTTGTTGCAAACACTTTACTCCTAACAGATAGGTTGTCCCCATTGACCCTGTTGGGTACTGTGCACTAAGATTAGAACCAAACTCAGTGCTGCTGGAGATGGAACCTTCCCCTGTGTCTCGTTCCAATTATCCAAGTGAGAGGGGAGATTTTTTGATATAACAGGAGTGATATCAAGACACAAGCATGGTCAAATGTCGTCCAACCAGTTTATTATCAATTAAAGTGATGGGAAAGGGAAAGTCTGTCCATTATTATTGTTGGAAATATCCAAGTAATTTTGTCAGGACGGTATCTCTGATAAAAGCAGAATTTATTTGTGATTGCAATGGCGGGCGTCCCGCAAGCAGGAGCGCAGCTATGGACACAACATGACAGCCTTTATACCCCGTTTTCTCCCCCTTGCCTCCTCTCTCCTCTGTTTCCCCAATGGCTGGGTACTCCAGGTTCACAACCTTATCGGAAGGTTTACATTTGCTATTTACTTGTTAATTTATTTGTTATCTGGTGTCAGTCAGCAGCCATCCTGTTGTTTCCAAGATGTCTGGGTGCTCTCCTTGTCGCACTGATAAGGTGATTTTCTTTAAAGTCATCGTTAAACAAAGAGCACTGGGGGGATGATGCTAGGCCTTCTCTTCAGGCGCTTCCTCGGGCTTGCCATGAATTGTTGTCTGGTTTGATCTTGTGCAGGATATTCTTGCAGATTGTATGACAAAATATACATATATACACCTATATACAGAGTGTGCATTCCTGGGAAGGTTCGTCTAGAAGATAAGTGATGTAAACTTATCAGAGATCTTCCCCAAGTTAAGTAGAACGACTCCCAAAAAGAACTATGATAGTGAAGTTAAAAAAAAGCATTATCCAATTCCAATGCAGAAACAACATTTGATTCCCACATTATGAATAAACCAATGGAGAAGAGCAACAGGAAAGATAGGAAGAGAGCAAAAATTGTGTAAGGCAGGGATAGTTACCACCAAGGATCCGGCAGTGTCCCACTGTGAGCTTTTCTGATGGTACAAGGCTGGTGCAGGAGTAAGGATGTAGGGGGAAGTGTGGTAGCAGAATGACTGGCATTAGGCAGGAAGCAGGTAAACAGTACACAACCAGCAGTGGAGAAACAGGCAGGAGAAACAGGCAGCAGGCGAATATCACACCACATGATATCAGGCACACCACATTCCTTGATTGTGGGTTCCTTTTTTATCCTCTTCTTCTGCCAATGCAGCATTCCTGGGCACTTAGGGTAGAGTCATATGCAGCACCTGTGGGCATGCAAGTCCTCTAGATGGTTATCTCCCTCTAGATGTGCTCACAAAAGGATACTACTGGCAATTTCGCAGCCGCTTATCTCTGGTGGCAGCTTATCTCTCATTTCACTGGGGCCTGCAAGTCTTCAGACAGAAGATACCTTGGACTTGTCCAGGACTTGCCTGGAGTTGTCCATCTGTTGAAGTTGTCCAGCAAGAAGCTTTGAGACAAAGGTGCAGAAAGATTCTCTTACACCCTTGACCAAGGATCTAGGGTTGGGGATTCATGGAGATTCATGATAGTTGAGGTCCCTTCCAACCCTTGCCATTCAGTGATTCTGTGATCTGGAGCTTGTCTAGAAAAAGGACAGCAGAGCTGTGAAGGAACTGGAGCACAAGCCTTATGGAGAGCAGCTGAGAGAACTGGGATTGCAGTTTGGAGAAGAGGAGGCTCAAGAGAAGCTTATCTCTCTCTACAATGACCAGAAGGAAGGTTGTAGTAAGGTGGGGGTCAGCTGCTTCTCCCAGGTAACTAGTGGTAATGACATCAAGTTGTGCCAGGGAAGATTCAGATTGGATATCAGGAAACATTTATTCTCTGAAAGAATGGTGCTGCAGTGGCACAGGCTGTCCAGGGAGGTGGTGCAGTCACTGTCCCTGGAGGTGTTCAAGAACTGTGTGGATGTGGCACTGAGGGTCGTGGTCTAGAGTAGTCACAGGCATGAATTGATGGCTGGACAAGATGATATCGATAGTCTTTCCAACCTTAGTGATCCTATGATTTGAATGTCCTTTATTACCCTGACAATGAGTGTCCCTGTGCCTTGATGCCAGAGAGGAGAGAAGGGAGCAGAGATGTACACTGCCAGTCCACTTACACATTATGGATATCTTCCTTATTACTGGTTATTCAAACTTATTGCCAGGGATCAGGAGCAGGGATGCAAGTCATAGTGCAGTCCTGGCAGAAGACAACATGATTCAGGAGGAGCTTTCCCATGTGTCTGGCTGGGATTGTCTTGTTGGGCCTCTCTGAACTCAGTCACTTCGCCAAGTAGGCTCTCTGTTGCAAGAAATCTGCCCCTTTAGCTTAATAAACCTAAAAGTTGCCTCATCTCTGACGCCTTTTGGGTGTAGCTACATCCTTTTCATGTTTTGTTTTCAGGCAATTTCCTTCCCTCTATGTGTACATCCAGGATAAACGTGTCAGTGCTTTTTGGCAGCATCTTCTGCAAAGCTCGGCTTGGTCCCCCCAGACAGATTGCCAGAACCACTTCTTACAAATCCTCTTATCAAATAACCTGTTTTAAAAAACCTATATTTTAAATCCAAAATTCCCAAAGAATCCTTGAACAGAATCAGAACAGAATCCTTGATCTAGTACAGTTGGGATGATGTTGCAAGAGGGCAAGACAGTGTGAGATGGGCTACTAACTGCCTCTTGGGATCTTAGATCATCAAAAATCTCTTCTTTTATTTGAGAAATTAATATTTCTACTTGGCTGCTTCTGTAGATCTTAGATTTGACAAATGAGCAGCCAAAGAAAGAGGTCAAGACCAGATATTATAGCTCAACTTGTGCAGGACCAGGAAAACATTTGGTGCCTGGAGAAAGCTGCTGTCCCTGAGAGTCAGTAGCCTCAGCTGCTTCAGATGCCCTCTTTTGCATTTGCCGTAGCACCATGCGTGTTTCAAGCTAAATGTGCTCCATTTGCTGACCTACATATGCTGAAAATGTTGCATTGTGTGTCAGGAGCATCCCACGTGGAGAGTGGAGGAAACTGTAGGTGTTGGAGTTGTGCAGCTTTTTGGGTAGATAAGCAGAGCTCTGGCCAAGGTTTAAACAGGAATTGCTGAGGATGACATGACATTAGAAACTTAGTTCACATCTGCCTTATCTTTCCAGTGTTTATTTGCTTTTCTTGTAATTAAGAAGGGGACCTGGGATGGGTTTGTAGAACAGGATATTTGTGATTGCCAGTCATATGACAGACCTGCTTGGTTTTATCTCATCACGTTTCTCCAGCTGCATTTACACGTGACTGAGCAGTGTGTTTGCAGCGTGGTTGCCAGACCTGGCATCTTCTGTTCGACTGCCTCTGTGCCATGACTCCATCCCTTGCATGGGAAAGAAGAGCCAATGCCCTGTACCACACATTTGCTGCCAGTTTCTTGGCTGTCTTCAATAAGCTTGACAACAATTTTTCTACTCCAAGGCTAATGCAGTACACAACAGCCTGCTAATTTTCAAGTCAGAGATTCACAGTTGTGGTTACTGGCACTGGTGTGTTTGCCCAGGGTTTCTGTGTAATTCTGCCTGTGCTGTATAGAAATACAAGAAGATCAGAGGACTAGGACCTTTTTCTTCTCTGATGATGCAGTCCACTCTCTTCATCTGCCAGCAAGGTGTGTCTCAAGGCATCTCATAAACAACAAGGTGTACTGGCACAGTGTTGAAGAGGAAAGCATCCCAACTCTGCATCCACATGGTTCAGCATGCTCTGACTCTCTGGTAGCTCCTAGGAGCCATTTTAGTGTAAAAGTTCTATGATAGAGTACCAGTGAAACAAAGCCTGATTTCATTTCCTCTCTCCTTTATCTTTTCAGGAAATTCACTCAACTGGTTAAACTCAGGGCTTTTTCCTCAAATGTTGTTTCACAGACTGTAGGCTGCCTGCCAAGGAGAGACCACACAATCATCTGCAAACTCTTGATGTGAGACCATGCTTGAAAATAAATCACAAATGAAGAACTGAGTACCTTTTTAAAAAAGCACTCCTGAAGTGTTGTAATAGTAATTATCGTGATCATAAAGGAAGCTGCTGAAAGGCTGATAGAGAAGTTCATTGAGATGGTTCATCGGATCAAGCAGTGCAAAGTAAGAAGTGGCAAAACTGAGTTAAAATTCTCTACAACTATCAGAACTATGTTGTATGAAGTTTCAAATCTCTATAAATACACAGCAGAACAGTCTGCTTACCTCACATGTGAAATCCTATAGTGAAACTTGAAGCAGAAATTATTAAAATCCCAGACTTGAAAGGCAAAATGTAGTGGTTTGGGAGAAAACAAAATAGCTATTCCAATCTATTTTCATATCAGCCTATTTGGAATCTGAATCTTTGTAGCCTCACTGATATAATCGGATAGTAAATATGGCTTTCTAGGTTTACCAGCCTGGCTAGCTGTGGGCAAACTTTCCTACGTATCAGGTCTTCGCTGTGTAGGTTTTTTTAGTTATTTACTTTTGCAAAATAAAGCAGATTAATTCAACGTTTCATCTGATGATACATGTGGAAAAAGACTAAGCCATGTTGTAATAACCTGAACTTCAGAAGACTGTTCATGTTACACTTTGCCTGGAATCCTCAGGCTGATGGGTCCCAAACTGTCATTAAAAAATAAACTGGTTTTCAGTCAGCTTTGGGAGAAAAGGGGACAATTTATTTCCCAGAAGTGAGACCAAAATTACCTCTGGGAAAACAATGGCCACCATCTTGTGATTCCTTGATTAGACCAAAATAACTTTTGAAGTCATTGTTCCTATAGTCACTCTCAGGGTTGTAAAAAATAGCTCCAAGTGTTCGTTTTAGATCTGAATAACACACAGTGTTTGAATTTTGTATACATTTACTGTGTGTGTGCAGAAATTAGTCGATAGCTGTGGCTATATAATGCTAGAAAGCTGTTTTAGTATCACAAGTAGTTAAATCAGTGCTAGATTTGTGTAGACAGATCATTTGAGCAGCTCTTACCTAATGTTTACATTTTGTCAACCATTTCATAAGACTGGACCTTTTCCTGAATGTATTACCACAGGCCCTGGACTGCTTAGTTCTAAACCTATTCCATCTTAACAACCACTATAAAGGACACCACAGGCTGCTACTGGAAGACAACTCCCCAGGAATTTCTGTGCTAGGCTGTGTCTCCAAGCACCTTCACTTGCTGGTGGTGAGGATTTAAGAAGTTTTACTCTGTAGTTCTTTTTCTCACTATTTTTTTTTGCCAAGATGGTTGTTTGTGCAGTGAACCAGATCAGGGATTTAATTAGTCTGAAAAATAACAATTTAAGGTGTGCTGGACATGTGTAGCTGTTGCCTCAGATTGTTCTACTAATTTTACAGCTGTGCTGTGTAATGGCTTTGACCAGGATTAACATTCCCATATGAGACCCTTCGCACTGCTGAGGTGATGCAGAGAAAACAAACGAGCCCCATATTTTTACTTTACTGTTCTTTATTTTCTCCCTTTGCCTAGAATGATGGCAAGGAATAGTTTTACAGTAAAAGATGAGTTGTTAGAAGTAGAAAGTAACTTAATTTTATGTGAATGTTGACTATGTAACCAAGCATGTTTTTTGCAGATAGCCTCATAGAATCCTACAATCATAAGGACTGGAAAAAACCTCCAAGATCATCCAGTCCAACTGTCCACTTACCACCAATATTTCTCCAATAAACCATGTCCCTCAGTACCACATCTAAATGTTTCTTGAATGGATCCAGGGATGGTGACTCCGCCACCTCCCTTGGCAGCCTGTGCCACTGCAGCACCACTCTTTCAGAGAAGAAATGTTTCCTAATGTACAACCTGAACCTCCCCTGATGCAGCTTGAGGCCATTCCCTCTCATCCTATCACTCTTACTTGGCAGAAGGACTTGGAGGTGTTGGTGAATGGAAAACTCATCGTGAGCTGGCAACATGGACTTGAAGTCTGGAAGGCCAACTGCATTCTGGGCTGTAGCAGCAGAGTGGTAGCAGCAGCATGTGAAAGGGATTGTTTGCCTCTGCTCTGTCCTTCTAAGGCCCCATCTGGAGTACTGTGACCAGATCTGGGGCCTCCATCACAGGATGGATGTAGAGCTGTTTGAGTGGGACCAGAGGAGGACCACAAAGATGGTTAAAGGGCTGGAGTACCTGTCACATGAAGATAGGCTGAGGGATTTGGACTTGTTCAGCAGGGAGACCTCACTGCAGCCTTCTAATAACAAAGGGAGCTTATAAGAAGGTGTAGAGGGACTTTTTTCCAGGGAGCGTAGCGATAGGATAATGAATTAAGTGGGTAGATTTAGATTAGACATGAGGAATAAAATCTTTACCCAGAAGATGCTGAGGCACTGGAACAGTTGCCCAGAGGGCTGTGGGTGCCCCATCCTTCAAGGTGTCCAAGGCCAGGTTGGATGGGGCCCTGGGCAGCCAGAGCTGCTGGGTGGCAGCCCATGAGATGGGATTGAGGCTAGATAGTCCTTAAGGTCCCTTCCAACCCAAGGCATTTTACGATTCTATATAGACCTAGTCCAAACTGAAAGATCACCTGTAAGGAAAGCAGAGTAGTGTATACAAGAGAATACACTGTGGGATATATTACTTATGTACATGTCAGCGGAGCTTCCTGTTTTGATGGCATGAGACTGTAACCCAACTTTATGCTATCAGTACTGCACAGAAATGTAATAGATTTAACTTCTATGCAGCAGCTTCCTCTGCAAAGAGGATTCTTTACAGATTCATGCTTGTTTAGAGTGCTTTGAAAATTCAAATGCTGGCTGTGCTGAAGTTACAAGAATTACAACTTTTTATACACTTACGACATAATTGATATTAATTAAATTTCTAGAATTAGATACAATTGCTTGCAAAATATTTTAGTGCTCTACCATGAATGATGAATGGGTGACTACCACAAGCTCGTAAAGCATGTAAAGATGTGTACTCTGTCTGTACTCTGTCTATACGCTGTGGAAGTTTGCAAAGCCATTAATAGGCATAGGGGGAGTGACTCAGTTGTAAAGGCTGTGTTAGCTGTGGTATTTAAGATCTCCTCCCTTCTCTGTGAAGTTGAGTGAGGTAGGAGTGCTTGATAGCCTAAAACAACCTTCTCTTGCAACAGAAGGGCGTGTAGCAGTGTAGATAGGTAGCACCCTTCTACAGCCAGCAGACACAGCTTCTTTGTGCTTAGAGAGGACTGTGCCAGTGGGACAGTGGACAGGTGAGATCCTTTTCAGCAATCTGTTTAGTATTCCTACTGCAGTGCTCCAGTGCTGGACTCCAGAGGGCAGAGTACACTCAGTCCCTTGGTGAGAGCCAGTCACATTCGCCCTTAAAGCCTGTGCTGCGTGCTGCCCCTCATCAACTGGGGCTTAGAACTGATTTTCACCAGGAAATCACACCTGGGAACACGTGCTGCTTCTTGGCCAGTACAGCTGACCTGCAGGTAGAGGCCAAGAGCATGCAGGGGCCTGGCAGGAAAAGGTTTACTAACCTGGTGGGAGTGTTGTCCAAAAGATGGATTCCTTGCCTGGTATGCGATGAGCCAGTCTCAAACACAGAGATGAAATACTGATTTATTGCAAAGTTGCACAAATTTATGTGCTAGGGATTTTCTGTGATGCTTTTAATACGTACCCATATAACTTGACCACTGCTTGATACAGGCTCTGGCTCTATGAATGGTTACATAGTCTGCATGTTATAATACTCTTTGATATCGTGCATGCTCACTGGGGAGGATCTCCAGGTGGGATGGAGGCTTCAAGCCAATGGGTGTGATTTTTAGTATTATAATGAGGACGGTTCTATTAAATATAGGGGCCAATCTCCCTTTCTCCTGACTACTCTAGTCATACTGATTAAATTCATATTCACATACTCCCAAGATGTTCCCGTCTTCAAGGGCAAGCTTAGTAGTCTAACTGTGATTAAGAATTCCCTTACTTAATCACTTTTAATAGTTTCAAGATGGACTTCTGTTGTAGATAAAAACACGTTTGCTGTATCTAAGAGTACCCATATATCTTGTATGTAAGACTTGTACAGAGATTAATTCTTACTTGATTGACAAGAGGAGCAGTCCAACACCCAGAACTGTTCAGCCAAGCTCAAGCAGTGGAGCAAATCTCAACAAGAGGCAGTGTGGGAGGGAAAGGTGATTTGATTTTGTATTTTAATTCGATCACAGTCATTCTCTGATCGATTTTGCTCACTCACTCATACTAAGATTCTCAAAGATTTACTTGTGTATGGTCTGTCCACGATCCTTTATTGTGACACAGAGAATGAGTGAACGTTTTTACTTTGTTCTCACAGTGCCTTCTGGATTGTTGTCATTGCTGATAACCATGTTGGTTTTCAAATGTGGGGGATTTTCTTGCACCTTTTGTACCAGTAGTCACAGACTGAGAATCATTTGTCTCTACAGCTGTCCTACCTTTGTGAGTCAAGCAAAAATAACTGATTAACTCATTGCTCTTTTGTCTCTCTTTCTGGGTGTAGGCTGTCCTATTTAGGTTGCCCTTTGTTTTGTCAATCTGGATGTTTAGAGAGATTAAAGGTAGTTATGCTGGGAACTTTACAACCTACTAACTTAAGTGTCATTACCATACTATCCTTTTTAACTCTTCTTCTACTTCTTCCTTTTCTTTCACACAGAGGCATTCCTACTCAACTCCATCCATATCAAAGTTGAAAATTTTACTACAGTTTTTCACAAAAGAGGAGGAAATAAGTATAATGCTTCTACTTCTGGTCACCCTCTGTTGATCTAGAACACTAAAGAATGGCATGGAGCTGCATCAGAGGAGAGTCAAGTTGAACAAGAGGTAAAGGTTCTTCACCAGAGGGCAGTAGGCATGGAACACACTTTCCAGGGCAGTGGTCATGGCCCCAAGTGCTGGACTTCAAGGAGAGTTTGGACAACACTCTCAGACATAGTGTTGTCTATGAAGTGGATTCGTTACCAGTGTGCAATGAGCCAATTCCCACATGCCCAGGAGAGATGCCTGGTATTCAGGCCCGAGTGCTTGGTGGAAGTTTCCACAAAATAAGCACACCAATGCAAATTTCTTCACCATATTTAAACATTAAATTCGCAAGTACTCCACCCATCTAATACCTATTTATCCTCATCTACACTGCAGAATCATCCATCTTGGCCTCTTCAAGCAGTTAAGTGCATCTCCTCCTTTCTTTGGGGGGGTCTTTAGTGGTCTCTAGTGGTCCTTTTGAGTGGAGCACCCTTTCTCCTTTTATTCAAATATGGTCACACATTACCTAAGTACAAGCTGAAAGTTCTCCTTTTGTCAACTTCCCTCTATCCTTTCCATGAAGAACAATATTACTTGATTAATTAGATAACATCAGTGGCCAAGACGTCCATGCTTCGGTATAAACAGTACTTGATCAAAGAATTCTACCTTCACGTTGATTAAACATAACCAATGCCCCTTATTTTTCAGTGGAAGATTAAACATTTTATCTGTTTCCATTAAAATGATGTTTGAATTTTGGGTAGTCCTGTGTGGAGCCAAGAGTTGATCCTTGATCAAAGTTGAGAGATGATCCAAAGATCTGTGCTCCTTGTGGATCTCTTCCAAGCTGGGATTCTCTGTGATTCCATGATCTTCCTAGGTTACAATCTATTGGGGCTGGGTAGGCAGAGGACATAGGAATGTGGCTGATGCGATTTCCTACAGGAATAACTTCCTATTGGCTACGGAAATAACTCATGTTTGTAACTCATTTACAGGGAATAAAGCCAGTATAAACTTGTAAATTTAAAGATAGCTTGTGTGAATTCACAGGACCTCAGTACACCTGTCTCTTTTGGGGCATTTGTAGAGAGGAGTCCATCAAAACAACTAGAGCTTCACACCTCTGTAATATCCAGGACAGCTTTATAAGTTTTATGAGCTTGTACATACAGGCACTGGCGTGGCCAGGAATGTTAAAATGAGAGCCATAGGAGAGATCAAACTCTTTTCTGTGTACTGCTGCTCATATTTCTAGAAGTGTGGGGAAATCACATGGATTACCTGCATCTCTCCATGCCACAGGCAATATCCCAGTGAATACATCGGTACTGGTACTCTACCAGATTGGTGAAAGCCATAGTAAAGCCAGGAAAGCCATAGTAAACAGTCACTGCTGGAGGGACACGTTTTCCTTGGCACAGAGGTAAGTTTCCTTCTTAGCAGCAAGTTCAGTGCTAGGGCTATAGGCACATGCCAAGTAAGCACAAGAGGCTTATTTCACTAGAAGGATGAGAATACTATTATGGCTACATGCAGCAGTCGTGCTTCATGCATGGAGAAAAGTGGGAAACTGGAGGAGCTGTGAGAGTGGCATCTCCCATGGCGCTGCTGGTTCATTTTGAAGGACCACTTCACTGATGTTTGTCACAATGTGGTCCTCTCTCCTTCAAGCAGTAGGTTTGGATAGGCTGTTGTTGGCTGCCTATCCCCACTGCCCAGTGAAATATCAGAGTTCATACTGCAGGCAGCCCAGCATGATAGACTGGAGATTCAGTGGCATGTCAAAAAAGCCAGCATGGTATTCCTGCAGAATATATGGAAGGGACATGAGGACAGAAAGGGAAAATGGTGAACAATCCTTTCTTCAAGGAGATACACAGAGATGCAAGTTTCCTGAAAAAAACTTTACCCAAAAACTTTGTCATTTCATACTGTTCCCAACCATAAAACTAAGAAAAATGACCTGTCTGTGCCAGGAGTTTGGAGATATTAATTAACGTTTTGAAGCACTAAGTACTATAGCAATAAATTACATGGGAGATCCTGTGAGGATATTACTAATTGTGTATTCAGGGCAGAGGTTGAATACCATGTAGTAAATAAGGCATGAGGCCACACACTTAACAATGAGGATAAAACAAAGTAATAAATATTTGCTCATTATTGTATGCCCTCCGTGCACAGACAAAGGCCAAAGGTCTTGTGTAAAAAGGTATATGTGATCCTGTAATTAAAGATTGTACAGTGCCTACATGAGTTACAAGTTTTAGTTGTTTGGGAAACTTTAAATCAGGCATTTCCCATCTTCTGAGCTCTGAACTTTGCAACTCTAACACTTTTAAGGTAGGCTTTTCATGTAATTCAATAGAAATGATTTAAATATTATATATCTCCCACTTGTCTCACCACAGTTGGCAGTAAGCTCCTTCTCTCATGCTGCCTGGAGCAAACTAAATGGCTTCTTGAGTTACTTTCAGTTTCATCTCCAAATCCTGTCTCTTGGGCCTATAATTCCTGTCCACTTTTCTAATAAAAGAATTAGTACTTTTCTTAGTGCTTCTTCTTGACAACCTTGATTCTCTTAAACTTATGCTCTCGCTTGGTCTTCCTTTCCTTCTCTTTTTTTATTTTCTGTTTTCACATCACAGAGGTGAATCTGTAACATACCAGTACATTGCTTCCATTTAGTAGTATAAAATGAGACCATGAGAGATTTAATATTCTGCAGTTTTCCATGTCATACTAATTAGTTCAGAGAAGTGTTTAGTTCAATTTAAATTAGGTTTTAATGAAATAGCAGCAAACTAACTTACTATATATGGAAACTCATAGTGACTGTTTTCTTCTTCAAGAAATCTGAAACTCGGCATGTTCTGTTTGAGACAAAAAATGTAAAGACTGGAAGAAAAAAGAGAACAAAACAGTACTGCAGTTTACCTCTCTAGTCAGTATTTTGTATAATTATAATCACTTTTTAATGTATAGGAGAAGTAACAAGTAGTGCAGGAGAAGTTTTGTCATGGGCATCAGTTGAATGTAAGGAAAGCATTGGGTATCTTTTGTCTCTTGCTCTTGCATCACAAAATATATGTAATTACATGTGTTGGTTGTTTTGGCCTCACTGAATTTTCCAGGTTGCCACCAACATGATATCTCTTTGTTTTGAATAGGAGTGCCATAGAGATGCAAGTATCTCTGCTATCCTGAGCCTTCATGGCTCTGCAGAGATCACAGATCAAATGCTCACATCCTTCTGTTCTTCTTGGGACCAGCGCAATACTGATTCTCCAGCCACAGTGAGCTCTCCTAATTGTGTTGCAGATGAGATTCTCAGCCTGAAAAAGGAGAGTCGCTCATGCATCATGCAAATTCAAAATTCAGCTGTATAGTATTCACTGTGTTCTGCAAAATCTTTTAAAAAGAAAACAACATTAAGACAGCATACAGATGAAATTTAAAGAAACCAACCCTTCCCTGCTGACAAACTAATTTGCATTGCTCCAAGAAATACAAAATGAAGTAAAATAATTTTATTGCCTTCTTTCCTCATTATGTCACAGTACTAATTATGCTTCTGTTTTTTTGAAGTCTGTAATGCTATTTCCTGCCACTGAGTTCTTATTTTTTTATTAACTTAATTCTCTAAACACGTTTTATGCCCCTCGTAAGGACTTGATAACAGTCTATCATGTTGCAGTGACACCAGTGGGTAAGTCTTCATCCACTGTGAAGATAGAAATGGCAGAACAATGACTCCTTAGAATTGAAACTGTAGAAAAATGATTAATATTTTCCAAGATGATCAGCATATGCTGCCACAGAGTGAATATGAAATCATTACATTTTAATATGGGAAACTGATGAGGTCTAAGAGCATAAATAATACAAGCCATGCAAGCGTATGTCTGCATGCACATAAGATGCTGGTGTTGCTTGGTATATGGAAGGTGCTTATGATATGAGGGATTTTACTTTGCAGCAATCACTGTTTCCTTTAGACTTCAGTAAGACTGAGCTCTCACTGCAGACACTATCTCCAGCACTCCTCAGAAAAAAGTAGGGAATTTCAACTAAGGAACAAGCACACATGCAATGGACTCATTACCATAGCTCTGACAAGCTCAAGGCTTAGCTTGAAACAAAACGGTCATTGCTGTCTGGTCTAAAGGTGATAGCAAACAGGCAATATGGCACATAAGCACAGGCCTAATAGCAGCCAGCTTGAAGGTGCTTCCTAATCTCAGTTAGAAGGCTATATATATGTATATAAATAAAATATTACAGACATAGAGAGTACACCATCAAAGAATTAACAGCTACAGAGGATCAGTTCCTCACAGGTATCAAGTTTATGCTAGTAAACAGGGTGCCTTATGGCACTCCAGATCTCTGGCTCACTGCAACACGACTTCAGAAAAATGTTCATCTCATCTTTAAAATAATATTGTACCTTTGATAGAATGAGAAGAGATGGCTTTAAGTTGTGCCATGGGAAGTTCAGGTTGGATATTAGGAAACATTTATTCTCAGAGAGTGGTGCTGCAGTGGCACAGGCTGCCCAGGGAGGTGGTGAAGTCCCCGTCCTGGAGGTGTTTCAGAGCCGTGTGGATGTGGCACTGAGGGATGTAGGCAGTGGACATGGTGGGAATGGACTGACAGTTGGACTAGATGACCTTTGTGGTCTTTTCCAATATTAATGATTCTATTTTTTTCTGTATGTGGCTTCTAGAAGCTGAGGACTTCTGTATAGACGCTGTCCCTGAAGTACTCCTTGGACAGGACTACAAAAAGTGATGGCAAATGATTTGGTATTACACTGAGTGTAATGCTTCTGGAGATGTGTTGGAGAGCAATCCTTGGCCATGGAGAAGTGCAGCCCATTTATTCTGTTTGAATGAAGGGAGACAATTTTGGGACCAGGTCTGGAGCCTAACAGATGCCAAACTGATAAGAAATGAAAACATTAAGACTAAAGCCTTCATATTAATAAATATTTATATGCCTTGAAGAAATCTCTAAACACAGGATGCTTGTCACCAGTACACTTGCATGGTAAAATTTAGTGGTGTGGTTTCCAGTCATACTTCAGCATTTGCCACAGGCTTACTTGAAGATGCTGAAAAACATGACTATGGAATTTCTATTTGCTATTGCCATATTTTTCTCTCTATTAAATGATTATAGGTGTAATTCCCAATAAAACTATTGGAAATCATTCCCAAATATTTGGCAACAGAAACTCAGCCTTCTGTTCCCTTGAAGCCAATGCAGCAATTTCTCCAGTGTCTTTTAATTGACCTATAACCAGGAAGTTGCTGCTTACATTCTCAGTAAGTTGATAGTAGACACTTCTATTTTTAGGAAAAAAAATATTTCCTCTGTAAAACGTAGGACTTAGATATTGCTTCAGGCAGTACCAGAGATGAGGAGGCACATCTTGGGGAGATTTTGTTTGAAGGGCTTTGGCACCATCCTTCCTGTCCTAACTGACACCTGTGCAAGTGCTCAGCCTCCCCTGCCTGAAGATCACAACATTAGATTAATTCCTGCAGTGATTTTGTCATTTGAGCAGATGATTTAGAAAGGTTAACTTAGAACATCTGAATATTTTCCCATTTTTCCTATATGTTGTATTTTACTTTGTCCCGTTGCTAATTATTTTAAAGGGGGCTTTGTGATAGAAAAAGAGATCTGTCACTGAGGCAGTCATTTTTCTGGCAGACTGCTCTGCAAGTAATGCAATTGCTTAAATAAAAATGGCGCAGCTTTAATGTCATAATCTAATCACTCATTTCTCTGCCTTTCATTCTGATAAAGTAAGACACAATGAACTCTTGGTAGATATAGTAATACCCTATAAGTATTTCTGTAAGATTTATGTTATTATTGAATATTATTACAAAGAAAGCAGGACAAAACGTAATTCTTGCCTTTTTACTCAGTTACTCATTTTGTGATTTTAGGCTCTCCCACCATCTCTGAAAAGAAAGGATCAAATTAACCATTTTAACAAGCACTGTCTAGTTGCACATATGTACCATTCATTTAAATGACTTGTGAAATCAAACAGAGCCTTTCAAATAATGGGGCCTGTCTCCTTTCCCTGAATAATAAATTCAAGGAGGATCCACCTCCCTCTCAGGGCAAGAATGGATGGCTGGCAATGCTCGGGGGAATGAAAGGGCTTAAAGCACAGCACATAAAAGGCTGAGTAGAGAAGTCTTTGAAAATAAATGCAGGCTTCAACAAAAAGTGAGAAAGAAAAGGATGTGAAGAGCATGGCAGACTTCGTTGTAGATGTGGGTAGTACATGCAGAAGAGGTTGCTGAGGCAATGTGTAATACCCTGATACGAAGGTGAATACACTGCAGGTGTGGGGTGGCACGAAGAGAAAATTGCATTTTGATGAGGGGCAAGATGTGCAGAGGTTGGCTGAGGTAAAAGGGAAATAAAGAGCCCTAAAAAGGAATCAGGCTGGGAAATGGCACTAATTTTCTCAGAGTGAAGTGTTTATATTTCCACTCATTCATGATCACAAAATGATAAAGGTGAGAGAAAGACAGAGGAGGGACATATTAATATTCTTAAAATGACACAAATGATAAGCAAAAACCTCTTTTCCCTTTTCAAATGTCTCAGATTCAGATCTAGCTGAAAAAATATCAATCTTCAGGAAAACAAAAATTGTCATTTTGCCTCAGTTACGCAATCTTCTGTGTATGTTGTTTGTATTTGTAGTAGCAGTTGAACTGGAAGGTTCACCTGAAGCGGGGTTGGAGTAGAGTGTAGCCTTTCCAGTGAATGTACACATCCATTTCTCCAGAGAAAGAAGCCACAAACAGATATAGAAGTGATCAAAGAAGACATTTGGTAAGCTGCTGTGTGCTGTCTTCTTAAATTAGCATCATCTGAGTTCAAAAGGCAAAAAATTAAAAAGCTTTAATGTAGCCATTTTCTCAGATTTTGTTAACAGTAAGCAGCTGATGGGTTAAATGTAATTAAAAAGGAAAACAGCAGAGCTTCAGTGCAATAACAGATTTGAGCTGTTGTAGCTGAAAGAATGATTTGGCATAACGTTGTTAATACTTTTAACTGTGTCAGAGCTAACAAGTTTACAGATGTGTGCTGAAACATCATTGCTGCCTGATTAATTTCCAAACATTATTCACCCACCTCCAGTTATCTAAGCGGCAGCTGAGTCACAAGACTCGCTCATGTATATTTGAACTCTCAGACCTAATGGACCAGATCAGTCATGGGTCTGATCCTGTCTTGTAATGACAACATTTTAAGTTCTATTTTTCTCGAAGAGTTTGTCTTGAGATCTCATTTGAACATTTGATCTGGAAAAATATAAAAATGTCTCTTTCCTTCCATGGTGCATTATTGAGGATCAAATATTTGCAGCATTTTATAAATTTAGGATAGGAATCTTCGAATAAATTTAGCATGAGGGACTATGTTGACTGGCAGGTAGGATAACCAGTGGCATATGCAAGACCTTTGGATGCTGAAGGACAAGGCCCTCTTCTGCAAGTTGGTGCACCATATGAACCATCTTCACCTGATATTTCGGAGCCCATCGCCTTGCCCAAATGAACAGCTGCCACTGACTCTTACTGCTTGCTCACTTTTTTCTTTGGGTAGGGCAAGTCCTCCATGGGCAAAGAGATGATGGAGATTTTATCTTCCAGACCTTCCCAAGATTCCAGATCTTTCCAAGCCTTTGGTTTTCTTGATTCCTTGACTGAGGGCTAACTGACAAATTTCATATTCTCCTTTTTCCAGCCTGTTGCATATGCAAATACATACACTGTAAGGCTTTGATTGAGCTCTGAATAAGTTTTATAGATTTCTCAGCAGAATTCAGCAAGTGGACTCATGATGTGGCATGTGGCATGGTGGGGATATGGCTACCTTGTTACCAAAAAGGGAAAGTTCACTGTGTTTGTTCTCTGTGGGAAAAAGCCCTACACTGTTTGATCATAAAGGCATACTTTAATAGAAAGAGTGCTCCTTCAAGGTTTGACTTTGCTTTTTCTGCCCATAGACTGGAATTAGGTGGTGCTTTTGGAGACCTTGCTACCAGGTGATGAACTTTGCAAACCAAACAGATTTGATGCCATCAGTCCTAATAATCTCCAGTTATGGCTGCTTTCTGAGCCTTGTATGAACTTCAGGTGAGTACAGGTGAGCCCTTCCATCTGAGCTGACCAGTAGAGACCAGTTTCCATGGTGGCTACATGCACGCCCCTTACATCCTGCTATCTCTGTGATTACTGATGCTCCAGGAAAGCAGTGGTGTCCTGGACATTCTTTTGCACTAGGCATGAGGAGACATTGCGTGGAACAAAGAGTGATCAAACAGTAAATTCTTTTTGCAATGCCTGTAATGAGAAGAATGAAAAAGAAAAGTTTCCCAAGACATTAACGTGCCATCTTACCCTCTTCTGAGGAGAGGGATGGAGAGCTACCTTGTTGTTGTGAAGCCAATTGCTAAGGTAGGCAGAATGATTGTGACTTAAAAGTACATGAGCAGTATCTGCTCTTGAGTATGATCCAGAAATTTTATCAGAAGATGATTTTTTTTCTTTAATTAAAGGTATATTTTTAAGAAGGAACAACGTGATATTGCTTCTAGTATTACATTTCTGGCTTTCTGCAAAATAGTGAAAAAGAAAAAACTGTTTTTGAAGGAGGGCGGTTTTGTGATAACATAACAAACTCCACTCATACTTAGCTTTTCTGCTGTGTTGTAAATATTTCAGGCTCAAATAAGTTTGTGTAGTAGCTGACAGATAAATTGATTTTGCAAATATAAATCTTTGAACAATGTCACTTGCTTTTTTATTTTTGAAAGACCAAATGATTTCAAAGATCTGCAGGTCTGAGGAAGGGAAGAAATGGTAACCATCTGTGAAATTTAATTTCCATAGATGCATCACAGTACTGAATTATTTGAATGTCTATTGCCTGAAGGTTAACTCCTGTTCATTTCCTAAACTCTAAAGAACAGAGTCTAAACCTTCAACTTTACTGATAGCTCAGGCTCTGCAGAACTGATATTCATGAGTTCACCTTTTTGTAAACAAGCACTTTTGTAGCTTTCATAGAAGTTATTTTCTTTTGTGTTCCAACCTTGTAAAATTTATCTAGTGGTTGAATATCTCAAACCATGGTCTCATGGGCAAGCTTCTCTGACCTTGCTCTGCACTCCATTCTGTACTCCAGACACAGTCTGGAGCCGTGTGACTGTTTAAGTGAAAACTAGTGAGTACCAGCAGCAATGAAGAGCAACTCTTACACATCTGTAGCTGCCAGTCTAGCCTGAATCCTGAGTGCATGCAGTTGAGTTTGGTTCTGTCAGCGCTTATCTATGTAGCGGAGTCTTTTGTTATGAAACTCCATCATGAAAGCTTCAAACATCATCTGCAGTGGATATCCTTCCATTTGTCAGGCATCTTAACTACTACTAGCCATATGGTAAAAATAAACAGAACAGATCTGGTTTAGTTCCACCTGTGATGTAGTACCCAGGAAGCTCCAGAATGCAACAACATCAATCTCCCTTGCTAATCATCAGGAAGTTAACCTTCAAATTCAGAATTTGGATTGCTTGTTGATAATTACACCTATTTGCTAACTCATTCATAGAAAGTAGAGATGATAAAGATGCATTAATATCTTTTGCTCCTTGAGTGCAGAACTATTATCTCTATTTGAATCTGAGCCTGGCTCAGTTTTCAGTGCTTTTCAAATTGTCCATATAAAAACGGCCCCAGTCTGGAAAGTTAACTGAATAAGTATTCTTTGTTGCAATATTTCATCACTGTATAATGGCTGAATCTATAGTTCATAAAATCATTTGGCTGTTAACAGGGCTGACCAAAGCAGAGCACAGGGACGAAATGAACATGCAAGACCTTATGTTTTCATTTTAAAATCTTTTGCCCTATACTGTTCCACAGCTGAACTTTTCTGAAAAGCTTCTGAGGCTTCTCAGTTATAGAGTAGTGTTTGTGATTTGGAGTCTTATCCAGCAGGGAAAGAGATAAGGCTACTACATTTATTCCACTTATTACTTTGTAATGGGTCAATAGAGTATGTGACTATAGATCTTTCAAGCTAGATAGGATCCCAGAAGTCCATTCCTCTGCTGGCTATGACAGCTGGAAAAAGAGAGAGAACTAAACCCTGGAAAAATGACTGCAAGGTAAATTAAAAAAAGAAGAGAAAAAACCGAACACCAAAGCCCCAACAGCTACGTGGCTGAAGACCAAGGATTTAGACCTGTGTGTAAGAAACAAAGGATAAAGAGTGACAGAAAATGGTGACATTTATAAAATATTCAAGGTATGGTCTCTAAAGTTCAGAACAATATTGAATAAAAACTATTTAAATAATTGTTTTGGAAAGGGAATTATACCAGCCTAACATACTTTTGGGAGAATAAATTTAATCTACAAGATCTATAGTTTGCTACATCTTCTCAAAGCGTTTAATGTATCTGCTTGCTTTCTTTTTTCCCCTAGTGTGGAAATAGCATTGTAACATATCCAGCAGAACTTCTTCCTTTTGTGATATGACGCCAGTCTGAATTTTTTTTCTAGGAACTCAAACATGAACACTACTAACTGGTAAAGATAACAGCAAAACTGTAGACTGCGGAACAATGTTGTCATAATAAGATATCAACAGGAACAGAGTTTTGTTAGCAAGGTCCCTGACACACCAAGATAAGATGTATTTTGGGGGACCTCTGAACCTCAGCTGCGTTTATCCCACAAGTTGGTACCAACATGGTTGTGTTGAGGCTGTGAAGATGTGCAAAGCCTGGTTGATACAGCTGTGCTGGTAGAAACTCTTAGTGTAACATCACTGCATCAGCAAAACTTCATGAAGTATATAGATATCACATATCTGTGTCACTTCACCCCTTTGCTGAAGAAATGCCTTGAACATTCAGCTTCTCTCAGCAGTCCTTTAGGCAGAGGCATGGGTGCTGGGAACAATTCTTGTACCAAGAAAGGGCAAGAGATGGAGGGTTATTGAATTAGAGTGATCTTCTGTTTAGTGGGAAGCTTTCCCCAGCAAACCAGCAGTGAACTGTGCAAATTGCCAATGCCTCATTAGGCTGCCATAGTCTCCTTCCCCTGCCAGCTGTAAATTAACAAAAGATGAAGCCTGCTCTGACTGGTTGTACTTCAGTGGGCAGGGAAATAGAGTGGTATGAAGGAAGGAGAGGTGATAGAGAAGTATTCTGTGCTCCTGGAAAAGACATGGAAAGGGGCTGAGATGGTGATCTGCAAAAGAAGTTCCTTACTGGTACAGTACTACATCTCTCTTCCTCCATGAGTCAGTTCCTCTCTATGTTACTGCTTCAATTATTTTCTGTCCCACTAGGCTTAAATTCTGCATCTCAGCAGCCAAAATGTGCGGCTAATAAATCCCAAACACCGACAAAGGGTGTGTAGGATTGGGAATCTCAGCCCACAGCATGAACTGAGAAGTGGAAGGTGGAGATGGTGGCTGAAGTCTGCCAAGATTCAGAGGAGCACAGCAGCATGCCAGACCCTCTCTGGATGTGAGCATATCAGCCTGGTAAGCATCCAGTAAGGGGCCCAACCAGGTCTGCAGTGCTGTTTCCATGCTGTAGTCTCACCAGTTATGTGACTTCTACTGCAGAACTCAGAAGCATATTGGTCTTCTGAGCCAACACAGGGCAGGGCCTTGGGGATAAATAGTAGTGTTTATGTACTGCACTTCTTTTTTCCAGCAAGCGTGGAAAAAAAGCAGAGTGATTCCAGATCACGATGTCAGAGGTACACGAAGAGCATCTGTCACTATGACAGAATCGTAAATCATTGTGCTGAAATCCCAACGTGCCCTTTTTTCATTGGCAAAATAGTTCTTTAAAATGAGACATAATAAGTAATCATCATAAGTTGCTTAGGGTGCATTTTATCTATTTTAAGACTTTTTTTTTTTTTTGTGAGTGAAAAGTGTAGACAAAATGTACTAATTTGTTGGTTTGTTTGTTTGTTTTGTTTTGTTTTCCTTAAAAGTTTTAAGACATCATTTAAAAAATAATGTCCATGATTTAACACAGTCATTGAGGGTGCTGCTAGGAATTGTCCCAAGTGAAGATGTTATTAGGAAAATAAATCTCTTTAGGGGAACTGTTGTTAATAACAGAAACAGTGCTGAAGGCACAACAGCAAACCATCCTGATGTGGAAGGAAGATAAGTGGTAAGAGGCCAGGATGCCTGCCTTGAGAATTCTCCAGTGACCTGAATATCAAAAAGGAAATCCTACAAAGAGTGAAAGCAAGGGCATACAAGTGAGATGAGTAATAAAGCAGTAGTATAAGCATCTAGGGATGAAACCGAGAAGACTAAGTCACAAAATGAGATACATCTCTCCTCCAGCATAAAATGGAAGAAAAAAAGGTTTTATAAATACCAAGAATTTAGAGGAAGAGAAGGGCAGAGGCACGAGTAATGGATACCCAGACTAGAGTAAAAATTTTTACTATTTATTTTGCTACATTCTTTACATGCAAATAAACATTAATGATAAATGTTTAACAACACTGCTTTTTTGTTTTGTTTTGTTTCGTTTTTCATGAGCACAATGCCAGAATGAAAAAAAAAAAACAAACAAAAAATATGTAAAAGGATTTTTGAATAAATGAGATATACGCAAGTCTCTAGAGCTTGTTGAAATTCATTCAATACATTCTGAACTCTCACTTATCTCTGAGAGTTCCTGGAAGAGCAGTGAAGTCACAGGAGCCTGCAGCAACAAAATAGCCCAATATGGCAATGTGCTTGTGATCACACTTGTGATTTTTTGGTAATGATGAGAGATCTGATATTGCAACACATGTTTTGCAAATTATGTTAAAGAAAACACCCATTCAGTTTAAAGCTTTGCTTTTCCTTATGTTTTTCTCCATTGTGGCACAAATTAATTAAAAAAGAAAAAGAGAAAAGTCTAATGGAAATTGTTCAATAAGGTTTCTTCAATGTGACGCTCATTGCAGGCTCAGATTTGGGCACTATTGAGAGTCATTGGCTGTGGGCCATGGACTGCATGGTTATAACCATTTCTGCTTTTAAAAATGAGGAATGAGAAACCTAGGGAATTACAGAGAAGTCTACCTAATTTCAATACCTAGAAAAATAGCGAGATGAATTACCTAAAAATGAAAACGTACATGAGAATAATACAGTGATAAGAAACAGCCAATATGAATTTGTCAAAGTAATCTAATTTTCTTCTTGAAAAAGACAACCAGTTCAGTAGATAAGGAAAAGCAAAAAGAAGTGACTGCATCTTGACTCCAGATGTATCTTGACCCAAGTAAAACTTTTGGTAGTGCTTGGTGTGCTCATAAATGGACTGGAGAAAACTGTCCCGTTTATAATCACCTCTAAATCAGTCCACAGTTAAAGAGGAACCTGCACTCAATTGTTGGTATTTGCACTAGGAGGGTGTTGAAGAGAAGTCTTGTACTAATCCTAAAATAGGAAGACAGGAAATTAAAAGTTCCAATAAAAATCAAGAATATACCAGATTCCATCATTTAAGCCTCTAGATGACATCATGTAAAGATTTGTAAAATATGCTGGACAGAATTAAAGTTATTTTTTTAAAAAATATATTTAGAAAGGTTCTTGACATCCAGCATTGAAAAATTGAACAAAGACAGTTGCAGAGTACTACACTGAGGACAAAAACAGAAGCACAACCACAAAATGCCACTGCAGATAAAGATCTACTGATTAATGAGGGCCATGCATGAGTCAACAGTGTGATGTTGAGGAAAAGAGATAAATGTAATCCTAGCTTCTCTTGAGTTGTCTGCTAGCAACACTGTATGTAAGACGGGAGATAATTAACATGCTCTTTTTGTCACTGGACTCAGCTAGGATACTGTATTTTAATCTGAGGCAGCATAATTTAACAAGGATGTCGATACACTGGAAACAGAGAAAATCAACAGGGAAAATCAACAAGGACATCGTTTGGGATAACTGGATTCCTAAAGAAAAACTGAAAGATTATTTGTTTTACTATAGAAAGTTAAAGATTATGTGGGATTCAACAGTTTTCAAGTACATGAAAGACTATTAGAAAGAGAGTGATAATATCGTTTTCCACATTAAATATGTGGACAGAATATGAAGAGTATGTTTTTATATGACATGGTGTGTAGTAACTAGAAGAAAAGATTAGTACCAAAATATATTGCCCAGGAAGGTGTACATTCCATGTCACTAATGTATTTAAGTATAAATCAGAGGGACTGCCAACTACCATTATCAAGATAATTGTGGTTTTTTTTCATAAAGAGAAGATGGATGAGATGAATATTTCAGTTGGTGGGTGAGATACCTAGAACTACAATGGAGTGTTCAAGTTATTACAAGGTAATCCATAACAAGATTGGGCTTAGACAGCATTTGAAAATTCCACATTTAGTGCCAGATAGGATCATTAGGTGACTGCACAGATTGTTCTCCAGACCTTTTTTTCCTTAGATTTTTTTGTTGCTGTTGATCTGTTCTAACTAACCTCAGGATGGATACAGTGTTGATTAAAAATTCTGAGGAATAACAGACTACACAGTCCCTTGAGTTCCCATCCAACTCTATATTTCTATGATTCATGTGTAATCTACAGTATTTTTTTCAGCTGCTGAAGAGCTTTGCAAGCACAAGTTAATTATTAATCTAGCTCTTTTCCCAGGGCAGTTATGACCTAATAATTTATGATAGTGCTAAAATGAGGAATTAAACAAACATATCCAATATAAACAGAGATTAAATCGTCTTTGCCAATGGAAAAGGACAAAATCTTGTTTTTGTGCCAGTGGGTCTGCAAAACAACAGCACAGATATAGAGCTCAGTAGAACTATCAAATGAGGACCTCTAAATATGTGAGAAATTCTGAATTTCAGTAATTGTTTTCATTCAAAATTTTAGAATTTCTTTTAATTTGAAAAGTTAGACAAATGAGAATGAGAAAAAAAAATCTGAGCATTTTGGAAAGGTTGAGAATTGTGAAGTCTTGAATTGTGGCTAAACCCTTCAACATTCAAAAACCAAAATGTTGCAGCACACCACACATAAATCTTAGGCAGGGGAACATGATGAACATTATGTAAGCCACAGCCCTCCAAGGACCCTAGTATACACAGGAAAATGCCAAACAGAATTACAGTGCAAATAAAGTAGCATCCTGCAGTATGATACATTTTGTGTTACCTCAAAATAAATCTGAAGATCGTACTCCCAGAGGAAAACTACATAGAACAAAGGCCTGCAGAAAATATGCAGAAAGCCAAACCCATGTAAAACTTCTGATAAACTCTAGTTACTGCTTCGTATTAAAACAACAGCCACAAAAACAAGCAAACAAACAAAAAGGACAAAAAATCCCAACCACAAGCAAACAAAAAAACCTACCGAAGTGTTTTTCCAATGTACTATGGTGTTGATCCAAACATGGCTGTGAAAGCCCATAGCGCTTGCAGTTTTCATTGTTTTCATTGCTTCTGTCTAGTAGAAGGCAGTTATTATCTCCAAATATAAGGTCAAGGTCTGGACAAACGCAACCTTCCAGACATTCAGAAATATTTGGGTTTAGTCTTCACTGGTTAGGCCATGCTTCAGCATATGTCTGCTTGCCCTTTTGTTCTCTGAAAAATAGATACGACTTTCAGACATCAGAATAACAATTTTATAGTGCACAAGAAGGTTATCTCTTCAGACAAACAGCAGAACTTGTGAATTTTGCTGTGTGAATGGGTAAATGCTGATCTAACAAATTTGGTTAGCTTCAGGTCTACCATTGCATCACTTGTAGAAGAGCAAAATTTTGCAGTAGTTCAAAGATCCTCGGGCAAGCCTGTCAGGTGTCAAGGGCAGGCTAAGTCCTGAAGTGAAGAGAGACAAACAGACCTAAGTGAACCAATCTCATCTCAGCTGAGCATGCTTATGGCAGCCTCAGTGAAGTGGCCTCATTGCTCAGGCCTGAAAAACCAAAGCCAAATGGGCTGGTTAGTAGGCCAGGATGCTGTATTCAGTCCAAAGCACATGCCAGCAGCCTGAAGTGTCTTAAGCAGCTTAAATAGCTTTAAGCAGATTTGAAGACTTAGACACTTTAAGCTTATAAAGCAGTTTAAGCTGCTTAAACTGCTCTAGGAGTTTAACGAGTGCCCCATGGTACTGCTCCCTGCCAGCTGAGCAAAAAGGCTGTGTGCTGTGCCTCCTTCACCATCGCTGGGAAGGAAGGAGCTACAGGGCCACAGCAGATCTTGCTGAGAATCTGCGTAAATACAGACAACTGATATTGACATGTTTTGGCAACAGTGTTGTATAAAATAATGGAAAGTGTACTCTCCCCTGATTAGTTCATTGTTTCTCTCTCTTCTGCTGCTATTTGTCTTCCACAGCCACTTCCATCTCTTTTTCCATCAGGTAACCAAATGGGCTAGAATTGGATCTCCTGGCATTTCATAGTTTTCAGGAAGGCCATAGGAGAAAGTCTGGGGATAGCTATCCAGAAAAGTGGGCAAATGTGTCTTCCTATGTTGGTAATCTCTCAGGGCTGAAATAACTATGGTACAGTAGCGTAGTAGTGAATGGCTGCTCAAAGTCTTCAGAGCTGCCACTATTTAGCGGTAATTCACTACCATCTTAATAACTGAGGCTGTGATGACGACATACTCAAGTACCCGTGCTGACGTGATGCTTGCTGCTGAGGATTCTGCTGAGGGATCTGAGCATGCACCATCTTGTTTTCCTTATGCTGTAGTTCCCTTATGAGCTTCTTCACTAGGAACATTCTGCTTTTCTCTTTCATATCTTTCACTTGCACATCTCACTTTCTGGGGTCATATACTAATTTCTCCGGGGTTATCTACCCAGAATCCTCAGTTTAACTGGTCCCATGTGTTTTCAAGGTCATGAAGTACCATTACGTGACTTATCACACACGCACTAAACACAATTTAGCTGTGAAACGTAACTGTAAAACTTATACCCAAACAATATGTTCTACGGACCTGAGGACTTAAGCAGGAAGAGGGACCACAGTCAGCGTTACTCACTGGCCTATTTTTTGCTGGTTGTCTATGTCATACATTCCTAAATAATGATGTGTATTGCATTCATAGCATGTATTGCATTCATAGCATGACCAGTGTGCCATATTTATGCAAGCACCCTTTAATGTTTTCATTAAGGGTTGATGTACACCACCTGCTATTTTTTTTTCAAGCAACCTGAAATCATGTTTGTCTCCATTTTTTATCAAAAGAAAGCAGTCTCCAACATGAGCTATTTTTAAGTCATCAATGTATTAAAATCTCATTTTCCATTTATCTATCTTTGAGTTATTGCTTCCTTCAACACATCTTCTAGTACTCTAAATATGATGCCGGTGGGGCTCATTAGCTTGTGAGTGATAGAATTACTTCTGCTTCTTATGTATTGGTCTGAAATGTTCCCATCAGGTGACATTGCTGGCAGTCAATTTAACAGTTTATTAATCAGTTGGTTTGGGAGTAGTGGTCATGTTGGAGGGTGGTTTCCCTGAGTCCTTACCCTGTCTACAGCATCCTGTGTGAGTGATTTGAGATGCACTCTTCTCTAGACAAGCCGCTCATTTGCATCAATGATTAATGATGGGAATTAATTAGGTTAATTAAGGTTAACGATGAGCACAGAAAAGTCATCTTGTTTGGATTCTGAAACACTATAGTGAATTCTGAAAAGCTGCACCTATTCATAACTCACACATTTTGTTCAGAAGACTTTTTTTAGCATCTGAGAAGATAAAATCCCCTTTTGTGTTATGAGAGTTTGGGTAGCTTAGGTAGATCTGAAAGAATGTTTTAGTGGTTGAAAACAAGAAAACATGCAACACCAGGCATCAAGTCATGTGTACAAGTTCAGATTCACCGAAGACTTAAGCTTAATTTTCAATTGGAACATAGTTTCCTTTGACTTGATGATCTTGAGGGTCTTTTCCAACCTGAGAAATTCTATGATTCTATGACTTCTAGGAAACTTTCATGTGTATTAAAATTAACTTTGCTGATGTAAGGTAGTAGTGGCATTGCACATTTTTATGCCTTGATAAAGCAACTGTGCACATGCCAATAGAATATCCACTGATTTTGGATTAAACTTAAATGATCCCTCCCTTCCCCCCCCATGCATGCATCTGTATAGATTCATCAGTGGAAGAAGACATTCTTCAGAAATGTGCTTGGGCTGAATCACCAAGTGCTGGCAAGCTGCTGGGGTCCTGTTACTGGACAACTCACAAGTCACCAGGTGCTGGCCCATCATTGAGGGCTGCTGCTCCCATTACCAGCTGCTCACACAGTAAAAACGTGCAGGCCAGCGAGCTCATCTTTCCTTCCTTCCTTCCTTCCTTCCCCATATTCAGTATGACAGTCTCCTTGATGAGTATTTCAGTATTATAGCTGAGCTCACCATAGGAACCATAGGGTTTCATAAGCCAAGTGCCTCTTTCACTCTTCTTATCCCAAACCTTGACATTCCCAACCCTGTTTACATTCTTTCAATAATCTTGCTTATCTTAAATGAAATGGTAGTTTATTTCAACTTCAAAAACAAACTTTTATTTATGATTTTTCCTATTTCCTGTTTCCTGCTCAGCTTCAGTGACTAGCTTCTTTGGATGACACAGTGAGCTGCCTGAATCTGTTATATTTATGTGAAGAGTGTTTCCCTATAGAGCAATGTGAGCCCAGTTCTTTGCTCTGCTGCAAGGTGTCCTAAGGGGTGAGCAGAATTTAAGATTTTAGGAAGAAATACAGCATTTGCACTCTACCAATATTAATTTCAGACATTCTCTCTTGCATTCTCGATTCCATAATTGGGCTTCATTTCCATCACCGCCCATATCCTGCCTTTACACACATTCGTGTGCAGAGGACAGGGGAATGCAAGGTGAGCCAGCCTGATTGCAGGCTGAGTCATCCTGAGAAGGCAGATGTCATACGCCAATTAGGTTAGTAAAGAAGGAAGTGTGCCAGCAAAACAGGTGATCTAAGCAATGCATGGCACTCCACGTGCCAGAATGGATACTGCACAGTGCTGTGCTATAGCAAAGAAATGCAGAGAAGAGTACAAATATGCATATTCACAGTGGCCTTCAAAACAAAAATTAAAGAAAGAACAAAACTCAGCCCATTTCTTTTCATGGATCCCTTTAACACCAAAGATGAATATATAATGACTCAGTAATGGATTCAGTGGTGGTATAGTATAAACCTCTCAGCATTTTGGTCACTTTTATTTGTGTGTCATTTCTTACACATGGAGGCTTGAACGAAGGATCACAAACACAATTTATGAGTATGCAACAATTAATGCTGTTTGTTGGGTTATACATGCAGTAAATGTCAGGGACTAATATGCTATTAGCCTAAACACTAATGCACTTACTATCTCTGATGCAGGTACCTGCTGAGTTTCTGCCGGTCAGGCAGATGGTAATCACATGGAGAAGTGTCAGTCTCCACGGCTCCTTGTAATAAGCTGATCCTCAGTTTTGCTGAGTTGTCTTCTGCATTTTTTTTTCTTCTCAAGGTCTTATAGCTTTTTCAATTAATAATTTTTTTTCAGTCCCTGAGTGATTTCTACTGACTCAACAGTTTCACTACTATCCTCATTTCAGATCTTTTTTTAAATGTGATCTTGCTTGGTTTGAATTTATGTGCACTATCACTCAAAGCTTAGCAACCATTTTGCTACTAATGCAGAGACAGGGTCATAAGGTTGATCTAGGATTCATGTTAAAATAGTTCGTGTGGGAAAGATCCTCCAAACTGTTGGGAAAGAGACTGGAGTGTTCTTGTTGTTTGACATGCTTCTAAGCACCTTGTTGGTTTAAAAATGTAGGCCTTATCAGATGGCAAAAAGACTTGGAGAAATAGATGCTGACATGAACACCAGCTGAGGTTAGGGTGTGCTGCATTGTTGGTGGTATCAGCGGCGGTCTTTGAAATGTCAAGCAGAAAAATCAGAAAGTATGGTCTTCAAAAGGAAAACAATTTAAAAATCAATGCTGCAGAGCTAAAAACCAAACAGTGCTGTGCAATATTCTGACTTTAGCCATGCACGGACTTATATGGAAAAAAAATTCACCATGAGGATAATTCACCACTGGCACAAGTTACTCAGGGCATTTTTGGCTGTCTCCATCCTTGGCAGTTTTCAAGATGCAACTGAGTGAAGCCCTGAGAAGCATGGCCTGCATGGCCTGTGGGTCCATGCTCTGCACTGACACTGTTTTGAGTAGGAGTTGTTGGACTGGAGACCTCCTAAGGCCCCGTGCATCTTACACGATTTGGTGATTCTGTGATTTAAGTTGCCCTTGGAGCCCAACAAAGTGGAGAAATGATGCTGAGAGAATAGCCTGTGCAACATTTCCCACAACTTAGTCTCTATAAGATCTAGCTGCTGTTGCAAGGTGACCTTGCCCCTCAACCAGCCCTGTTCTGGCGGTGTTAACTTCTCTTCTGAGCTAGTAATGTTGGCCCTCATCCAGTCACCCTGTGAGCTGTTTCAGCTCAATAACCTGACAGAAGCTGATAAGTTTCTTTGGAACTGTTGGCTTTTTGCTGATTTAGTTAGCTGAATGATTTCACTGAGACAGATGAGCATCATAGCACAAGGAGGAGGTGGGAACGTGTGGCTAAGATTGGAAGGAGTTTAGGTTGGGCAGGGCCCTTTCAGTGGGAGTGAGCCATTAAATTTTCCTTGCTGCCTCATGAGACAATGTGATATATCTGCAGCAGCTTCAGTTCAGGCATAACAACAAATTGAGTAAGTCCAAACAGGGATGTATCATCAAGTAATATAATTCTAAGATGGTGAAAAGTGTGGAACTGTGCAAAACGGAGCATGGAAACATAGCAATCAGTGAAAAATAATATTCAAGGAAAGACGAACAGAAACATATGGGACCTAACTCTTGAAGCTGAATCTTATGCCATGTTAGGAAACCACAGATCTTGTTTACCGAGTTACAAAAATCCTGTGTGGCTAGTTTAAACAGGAAATGGTCTGATCAGAAGCAAAGATAGGGAAATGCATACAGAGATAAAACAGGTGGGCAAAAAGTCTTTGATGGGACTCAGCCCAACCTTGACACTAGATTCTGCTGAAATGTGATTTCAAAGAACAGGAGATTGCTACTGGCTCAGCAGTAGTATCAGTAAAGCAAGTCATAGTCCAATAGGTAGCAGAAACAATGCAATGACAGATTATGTGCTTGTAGTAGAAATGCTAAAAGCCCACAGTGTCACTGTCAAAATAAATTTTGTAAAAGATGTTGAATAAAATCTGAAGGAAAGACAACATTTGAGGTGGGAGAACATGAAGTTTTTAGAATATTAAAAAAAAAAAAAACAGACTGGAAAACTCTTTCTCTTCCCTATGCTATAGGGGAGGTCTATCACAGTGAAATGCCATACAAGATGATGCAGATAATAGACGTAAAACTGGAGAACAGTCTCTGGACTTGGGCCCAGAAAACTGAATAATCACACAAAAGAGTATCCTCAAAGAATACATGCAAGGAGAGGCTTTGCTCATCACCAGTTTCATTGATTTTCTGAGGTTACTTAACAGTAACTTAACAGTGGCCTTCAGAACACCGTATGGAACTAGAGCACTCAGCTCATTCTCCATCTTCACACCCTTGTAGGGAGGAATGGATGGTTTGTCTGGGAGTTCAGCTAGGTGATAGACAGTTTCACTTTGAGGGCTGCACTTGCTTTCTGTTGTTGTTAAGCATTTATGATACGTAGCTAACATGTAGGCAGCAGAAGTAGCAGCAAACCATGGGCGGATTACACATATCTTGGAAGGATAAATTGTGCTAATAATGTTTTGTTACTCAGTCATAGACCTAGGAAAAAAAGAAGAAGAAGAAAAACAGCTGTGAGGATGTATAACCTAGCAAAAAGATAGTAAGCCAGGCAGGATTAAAAATCAGTTATCAAAGCAAGCATTCCTGGAAGCTTAGTTCTAAGCATCAAAGTCATATTAGAAAAATACAGATCCAGGAAAGTAGAACAGCTTGCCTGCCTTGTCCATATCCTACTCATGAATAATAAGGAAGGAACTGACAGCAAGGCTAGGAAGATCCTACACTGTTCACCTCGTTTCAACATGTGGAAGTCAAAGATACTGAGAATTATGTTTAGAATTATTACCTACATGTAATTCTAATGCTAAAATAGACCTTGAAAGGTGAAGACATAGTAAGTGCTAGGAAAATAGATGCCTCGAGACAAAAAGTGCCTATACGAAAGTCTAAATATTGGGCTCTATTATCAGCTTAGGGAATTGAACAGCCTAACATCTTTCATTAGTCAGCAGGGAACACAGAATGTATTTGGTGTCCAGTCTCTGGATGGCAGTCCCCAAGAATGCCTCATAAAAAGATCAGCTGGAGACCAGTGTGTGTGAAGAAGACACTCATAAGAGATCTTAAAAAGTCCCACATTGCAGGAAGAACAGTGATCAATCATCTCAACTGTGTCCATTAGAAACACCAACAAGTGATAGATAGCAATGGAAGACACTAGCTTTCACTGTGTATTACAGTCTTGCTGTAGAAAGAAGACAGTAAGAGTAAGGTAAGAGTTGCTAGAAAATCAAATACATTCCCTCTAATTGCTTTGTTTTCTCCATGAAACTACTTGAGTTAGCTACCTTGTTTTATTAGCTGCCACTGTGGGTAGTAGTTGCAAACCTTACTGAAAGGAACGAAAATAAAACTCTCACTCCAGAGAAGCAGAGGGCAGCTGATGTCCAGGCTAAAGCACTCTGCCAGGAGCCTGTTGTGTGATTGCTACATCCATAATCGTCTGGGGAGAAAGTCTACATGCCAAGAGGAGCTGGCAGGAGTAGGACTCAGGTAAGTCATACCACAGTGGAGATTACATGATGCTCAATTAAAGGGTTTTTGACTTTCATGTATCTTCAAGGGTACCCGATTCTTGCTGGCATCATAAGCAGTGATGGCTGTTTTCTATTAAATAGGCTGAATGCGGGATCTTTAATCAAACTACCTTGCATCTCTCTATATTACCTGTTTTAGAGACAGTTCCTCTGTTTAATCATTAGTGTTTGGGTGTACAATCTGCTGCTTATCTAAAAGGTCACTAACATCTATAAAACAAGTAGTTCTTTTTTATTCGAGTTATCAGTCAGGTTGTATCAGTTGTTCCAGCTTCAGTTCAAGCTGAGATCTGAATATGTTTTTTGAGGTGTTGTCAGTGTAAGAGGGCACACAGATTCACCCAGAATCACACACAGAATGGACCAGGTTGGAAGGGACCTCAGGTATCATGAATCTCCAACCCCCCCACTACAGGCAGTGCCACCAACCTCCCTTTTAATACTAGACCAGGCTGCACAGAGCCCAATCCAACCTGGTCCTGAATACCTCCAGGGACAGGGACTCCTGTTGCCCTGAATACAGGAAGATTCCAAAGTCAGAATATGCTACAATTCCTAGCCATATTCTAGCTAAGGTTTAACAGAAAAACACAATTTCAGTGCTTTTTTTCTTTTCTTTTCTTTTTTTTTTTTTTTAAGCCAAACTTGGCAGTCTGTTCATGGCTTTTTTAATCTTTTCTCATAAAATCAGACCCACATATAGCCCAGATGCCTGAATTAGATCTGGGGAAATTTTTCCATTTTCTTGTACTGTACATATATTTATGTTCTGAGCAGCAGCATGTGCTTATGTTTTGAGCACAGACTGCTCTTGTATTAGGTATCTGCCTCCATAAAGGAGAATCAATGTTTCTTATATGTATTCATAAGGAGAATTTATTCACTATTTTCATAGAGGTTTAACCTCATTTTCAAAATGAAGTTGTTCTTGTTCTCCAAGTTTAACAACTAAATATATGTATACACATATATATGTAAGTCTGGGAATCTGCCCACTAAAGCTCTTATGTATTTATACGTATACAACAGTAGAAGTAAAGAGCCTTATGCCGGAGTGGCTTATAAATGTGCATTGTCCTTTTAAGCTCTTACCAAAATAAGTGTGCATTTAAAATCATGGAATCATTGAAGTTGGAAAAAACCTCCAAGATCATTCAGTCCAACCACCAGCCCATCCCACCATGCCCAGTGACCACATCCCTCAGTGCCACATCAACACGGTTCTGGAACACCTCTAGGGACGGTGACTCCACTACCACCATGTTTAGCCAATTCCAACTCCTCACTGCTCTTTTGGAGAAGATTTTCCTAATATCCGACACATTTTTCTGAATGGGAATGCCTGAAGAACAGGCTTCCGGAATCAAAGCCCTCTCTGAAATGTTACTGCCTGGATCTCTTGCTGCTAGCAAGGTTGACAGCAGCACTGAGGCATAAACCATAGCTCACACTTGCCTCACCTGTAATAAGCGTGCACTTCATCAGACAGCATTTGCACAGATGAGATCATGCCATAAAGTACTCTGCCCTTCATACAGTGGAAATGTCAAGATGAAAGCTGCGGGTCAGAGAACACAGTGATGATGAAGCAGTATTTACATGATGGCTTTCGGTTTTGTTATATAATCAGAAAACTCCATAATAGACTAGAATACACACACTCTACTAGAACCTCCTCTGCTGCGAATGAGGTTGAGCTAACAGCCCCAGCAGATAATAGTAGGAGATAAGAATCCCAGCAGTGGTTGGGGCTGCCTGCCCAGCCAGCCTCACTAACATGGCTCCTGTGTGGTGTGGAACAATAGGCAGTTGGGCTCTTTGTTATTTCTTGTCAATAAACGCATCCTCCTTTGGATTCCCACTGCTGCCCTGCTTTTGCGCCAGGTATTGATTGGGAGGAGTGGCTGCAGGCGTTGGGAATGGATAAGGCTCTTCAACAGTTTCAGTCATTTTTTTGGGTTGATATTGGATAAATTTTATTTCTGGGAAAACAAAGAGTTTTGACACTAGACTCATCTCTCTAGGCTAATCTGGAAGGTTCAGCCATAGCTCATGAAAACTCACATTAAGGGTTATTTTGAAGAAAGAGAGAATGTGAGCCAAGGCACAAATATGGGCTCCCATTTTCTTTTGAAAAATATGATTAGTTTTTTATTTTCCTCTCAGGCAGTGTTAGGCTAATCCCCAGAGTGAGCAAAGGATCCTTTCTATTTTGTAGATATTCGGAGAAATTACTTCAATGTTATTGGTCCATAAGTCACTTTCAAAATGTTCTAGATACCTCACCACCAGGGAAAGACCCTGTTAGCACAGCACAAAGCCTAGAAACAGCCAAGATTCAGTGCAAGGGCAGAGCCATGCTGCACACAACAGATAAATCAGGATGACGGCAGAGCTGCATTCTTATTTTTTAGCTGTGCTAACTCATAGAGAGCATGAAACAAGCCTGCTTAGTGTAGTGAAGACATATGAAAGAAGGCGTGCTGGAAGAAATATTTATGTTGTATTAGCATATTCTCTGCTGTAAATGAGCTTGAGCTAATTACTTATCAGACCACACAGGGATAAGAAGGGGCGATAAGCTCCTAACATCACATTAGGAAAAATTAATTAAACAGAATCAACATAATTTTTTTTATTCTGCTATTTCCTTATTTCAATTGCTTGACTTAGCAATCTTAGTAATGTTCTTTAGCAAATTATTTATTTTCTTAAGCAGAAAAAAAGCTGGAAGAATGATAACAAGCTGGAAAGGGACAAATTCCATCTCAATAACTCTTTTTCCTCAGCAGAATGAGAACTGCATAATAGCACAGATTTCTGCTAATGGAACTAATGGAGTGCCACTCCCAGTCATGGGTTGTCATCCTCTGAGTGAAACACTCCCAGAAGAGGTTTGCTGATGAGCACTGGTGAGAAACATGAACTGATGCTTTGCTTCTTAGCTGGTGTGACAAGTAACCAGGTAGATGAATACTCCAGACGTAAGTTCATCTGCCATGTCTCCTCCAGCCTCTAACCATCCGTGTTCTTCATCTCAGACCCAGTCTCTTCATGTAGCAAGTCACAGTGGATCGTAGTTTCTGATGTCACAATCCAATTGTCTCTTCGCTCACTTCAAGTGTGAAATCCTTTGCTCTCTGTCTTTTTGCTTGGACCATCCGAACTCCTCAGTTTTTCCTCCATGCCTTATTCCTCATTCAACACAGCTCTGAGATACAGCATATCTGTGTGAGATTTTCTTTATGGTGTATTTGAACAACACCCTCCTCTGCAGTCTGGATTCCAACGGTGGGGCTGCTCACACCCAAGGAACAGCAGCCCCCAAGCTTTGTGCTTGTGTGCCTAGAGCTCATACGGCTCATGGTAGCAAATACTTATTCATAGTAAATGGAATCTTTGCGAAAGTTTGTTGTTAAACCCTAAATCTTTGTTAAACATGCAATATGCCTTCCAGTACACTTATTTAATGAGGATAAAATCAGCACACCCCTGACACAAATGCTATCTTTTGTCACTTCTTAAGTCCTAGCACCAAAGTAGAGAGATCTAGGTTTTGTCAAAGTAGTCACCAGAATGTTTAAGCATAGCATATTTTCCTCTACGGCCTGTCAGACATGTCAGATGTGTCTGAATTGTTTTGCACTAGCTCCCCTGAGAATATGTGTCAAACAGCAAGTCCTGAATTATACAATTTTATATTATTTAGATAGGACAAAAGAGTTGATACATTTAATCTTCTAAAAAAAGCATTCCAATATCTTTAATGACCACTATACAACCTTCTGTTCTATAGAGAAGATAAGAAATGTACTTGCAAACAAGAAAAATGAGATTCTGCTGTGCCACGGTTTATGCTCTGCATAGTTCAAGGTTACCACTGTACAGCTCTGCTTCTAACAAAGCATCTTCCCATTCTCTGCAGTCAGTACACCATGGCTCTTATGTACTATGAAGTTATTGATATAAAAGATGGACAGACCTGACCATCGGGGGGAAAGAGGAATCCAAGCTGCCTCATACCTCCGCTTGTATTGGCTAAATCCTGAGCAATGCCTGGAATGGGATTAGGGTTTCGCTGTCACAGTCTCCCCACAGCAGTGTTTCTGCATTTCTTTCCCTATCTTGCTCTCTTTTTTACCTATACTTCATTTTATTTTCTATCTAAGAAGAGTCTGCTTGATATTCTGACATCTCTGACATTTGGAGAGCTGCCCTGAGCCCCTTAATAGACAGTCTCAGAAAACCATAATAGCTGGGTGCTACTACAATTTCCTTGTTTCCATGTGACCAACAGACAGCTGGCTGTGCTTGAGGTTTTCTAGCAATGAACGTGCTATTTAGAGCCAACACCAGAACGAGATGATAAGTTCCCTCCCCTTGCAGCTCTTGTACCTTCTAGTTTGTAGGTCTGTCTGTTATGGGAAGGACTAGACTTTAACAGCATCTCCAGCAACAGTTCCAGCCCACCACAGTGAACTTAATAACCCTATTTTCCAAAGCAGCAACAACAGTAGATTTTCTTACTGTCTGTTTAACTGCCTGTTAAACAGCGGTGTTTCCTAGATTTTTTTCAATTGAAACCCTTAATGCTTGCATTCCAAATATTTCTATTCTTTGCTGTTGGTGTTTTTTTTTTTTATCCTTTGGTATCTTTATTAAAGGATTTAGAAGATTGGTGCGGTTCACATGAACCACATTGTGGTTCACATCATATTCATAGGAATAAATAAAGATTTATGCATCTGAAACCCTGAACACTATCCCAAAGCATGTTTAGCAATACAGTTTTGTACAGTGACACAGTTGCTCTAATATCACTGATGCTCCATTTATTTTACTGAAATTTGACTCAGCAAAGTTGAATCCCCCTACATCGTGCTCCAAGACAACTCATTTCATGTCTGGATACAAACCCAATCACCTCATAAGCCATGTAATCAACACCTGCCTTAATGTGCCCTGTTAGCACCAGTGCAATTGAGTGGAAAAACAAATTGCAATGGCTTTAGAGAAACACATTTAATTTCTAGAGGATGCTTGGTGAGTATCAGAACAACAGAGGGTGTATTCCTTACTATATCTACCAGCACTGCATTTCCTTGGCGTAGGTAATATTATTCTGTAAGAGAATGGTAGCATGGTAGACTGGTAGCATGAAGTAACCCATCTCTTTGGCATGTTTTAACTTGATATGAGAGAAACTGTTCTGTAATGATGAATTCGGAAGCAAAATCTAAAAGATGGTACTTTCTCAGTTTGAAAGGTTTTGCTATATGATTGCAAATATAAAATATACAGAGATAAATATTTTTCTCCTGTTACTTCATATTCTCTAGTCATCAGGGTTTACTTTTCTGTCTTGCTATGTACTCTTTTATGTAGATTTTGTGTCTTTATTTTGTTCCTACATAATTTAAAAAAGAATCAAATAAGGAAAACAGAAATCAGCTGTGTAAGAATGTGTTAGAGTGAACCACTGTAGGAAAATAATATCTATTTCCATGATCAGACTATGAAAGACCTGTTTTGAATCGAACACTACAAGCCCTTTGGAAAATAATTCAGAGCTTTTTAAATAAGACTTTTACTCTTTTCTTCTCTTTTCTACTCTTTGCTCCTTTCTCCCCCATTTTTGGGGTTAAATGCTAGATTCTGGACACAACAATCAATTTTCGTAAGACATAAAACATTTTTCTCTGTTTCATGGAAATCTGCTTGAAATGTGTCCAGCCTTTTTGCTGTCTAGGCTCCTGCTCTGGCCTAACAGACAGGATGTTTCTATCTGAGTTATCATTTTCTTTTTCTCTTCTTTCATCTAAACCTATTCAGCCCCAAATACAGCAACCTTCTTGGCTGAACATCTTACAGAGAGAGCCCCAAAGCTCTCAAGATTCTTTGGTTCCAACACACCAGCTCTTGAGGTACATAAGACAGAGCTGCCCACCTGCCGTGTTTCCCTCACACTGCCTTACTATAGGATTTCTATGCTGCATCAGGCTTGTGATGCTCACAGGACTGCAGCCTGAACAAGGAACGACTGAAATATTGCCTTTATGAAGACTGATGTATGAGAGGTAATTGTTGGTTACTTGTAAGTCTAAATCACTGAATTGTCAGTGGCTTGCAATATCACTAACAACATTTATTTCTTCCTCTACCTTGCTGAAGAGGAGGAGAGTCTTCCCTTTTATTTGAAACATTGCTTTTTTTCTGGCTTCCTACATTTTCTCTGAAATTCCTTAGGCATTTTTCTTAATATAACCCTGTGCCTTGGCTACAGTACATCACAGATAATTGTATCAGAACAGTGTGGTATATCTGATATGACTACTGCATGACTGTGATCTGACATGATCTTGCTGTAATGCTGTTGGGACTTGATTGCTATATTACAGTCAGTACAGGGCTGGCACGGTGTTAGCGGGAAAGCACAAAGACTGCAGTAGGATTGCACTAAATTGGAAAGAATGCAGTGAAGTGTGGCAAAAAAAAAGAAATGGAAGACTAAAATGGAAGGGAGTATTGACACTAAATACATTTAAGAAAAAATATTGATGGATGAAGACTGGTAATCTCTGCAACTACTAGAAATTAAGATATGACAAAGAGACAGTATATGTATTTTTTCCTATTAGAGAAGAATGTACATAGGGAAAATGAGAAAAGAAAACAAAAGAAAAATATTAAAGAATTGAATCTAAAACTATGGAAGTAGTTGGACTGTGGCATCATATTCCAGGGGTGAAAAGTAGGAATTGTAACATCAGATATTTAGCATCTACATCTGGGCAAACCTGTAGAAAACTGCTGAAGGGAAAAATTCTTTACTGCCTTATTGGATAAGTATCAATAATTCAAAGCAAATTCTATCTTGCCCCCTATAATTGAGTGGACAAGTATCTCTGGCTTTATGTCATCTTTTTCATAGCTACCTTCTTTTACTAGTTTTTTTTTGTTTTTTTTTTTTTTTTAAGATAATACACACGCATGCTATTTAAGCACTCCTATTTCGTTTGTTTACTTATCTCAAAGGAAAAAGAGTTGTCATGCTTCCATATCAAGACTCATTCCATACAGGCATATTTTCACATTAATCCTTCTCAGTTTGGCACTGTCCTGTGATTAGTCAAGTAGAAGCTAAGAAATAATATATTTTATACAGATGAACTAACATTTCAGTCTCTCTACAAAACCATGACCAGGGACATTAGGACAGACTGTCACGAAGCAACATGATCTAGTTCTAGCTACTTCAGTGGAGCTGTGATAGAATGAATTTTATATATTCTTATGTTCTTTTTAATATAGTATAATCTCTCAAATACATATAACTTGGAATAATTTTGATTTGGACTGTATTTGAAATGAAAATCATGTCATTAAGCTGTGAGGTTTTTTTTCCCAAGATGTAGTAAAATGCACACAATCGTTATTTGAGAGCAAAAGCAAATTAGCAATATTCTTCCTTGCTTTAATCTTCTACTGAATGACAACAATGGCGAATTAGATATTACTTCTGAGTTCTAACTTCACTTTATCATTTTGGATATCTGCCTGTGGAACATTTTACATGACTTCTAATTACAATGGTATGTGAGTCTTTGAGGTCCCTCACAACATGCCCATGGGACAGGAAAATTTTATTTTTGTGCAAATGCAAATGGAACTGTAGATTCACTAATTTGCTCAGAGAAGTAGGTGTTATATGAAAAAGTCTATCTGGTTGTCTTTAATTCCAGAGTATAATTGAGGAATCAACATCTTTGATCTGAGTTGTAAAATCAAATGGTATCTTCAAAAATACATGAACATTCAAGATGCTACAGATTACTAAGATATTCCTTTGTGAGTTGGCTTGTTTAAAAAGAAGCAAAAGAAATAAATTAGACATGTAGATAGTTACATACTGCCCATGGTTCTATAGAACGTACATCTGTGAAGAAAACCGATCCAAAGTGCTGCATTGCACAACTTCACAACACTGCAGTTAGATTTCTCCTTGTATTTACAGACTGGATTTATTTTAAAATCTATTGAAGCGTTGTAAAGTTATAAATATGCAGCTCCACAGATCTGGAGGTCAGATTTCTATGACTGTAATAGATAGCTTCTGCTTACAAAGCTCTTCAATTTATAGTCAAACTCTGCTATCTTTTTACTTGTGTGTATGATCTACAATGAAATATGCATGTGAGTGAACAAGCAGTTTTTGTCGCAATATTATACGGCTTCACAGTACTGACAGTATTCCAAATTAAAAACATATATATGGACTGAAGTACTAATCTAGAAGGGGCAAAATATGACAGTGTTCGGTAGGAACAATTCTAGGAGGTGTAACAGCTCTTGCTTGGTTTCACAGGAAATATAATTGAATCAAGGCATAATGCCATTTTTCTCTCCTTGTCAGTATTTCTGAAGGTTTATATCAATATAAGTGAAATCTCATTTTGACTCCTCCATTAATATTATGAACGCTGATTAAAACAAGTCAACAAACACAAAAGCAGGCATTGGTCTTAACATCTTCAATTTTGCCAATATGTGAGCAAGCAGCATTTTGGATTATTAAGCTTCCAGTTGTAATCTTCACCTCCTGAAAAGGAGCAGAAAATATGACTTTTTAGCATAGAATCATACAATCATAGAATGGCCTGGGTTGAAAAGAACCATAATGATCCTCTAGTTTCAACCCCTCTGCCATGGCCAGGGTTGCCAACCACCAGACCAGGCTGCCCAGAGCCACATCCGGCATGTAAACTTTGCCCTCAGATCTGCCAGAAGGGCCTGCCTCAGAGTCATGTAACACTTAGATTCTAGTCTTGCACAAATCCATGTGAATCACAGGACTTCTGATCCTGTGGCTGGTGCTTCATTAACTAGGTGGGACACTGCAGATTCCCTCCTGCAACAGCCACTCTATTGGGGTATTTAATAAGAGCAAGGCTAGGTGGAACCAGGATACACAGATGGGCATTTGGAGCTTGTAATAATTAGGGGAATATTTCCATTACCGTATGAATTTTTTTTTTTTATTTTGTAAAATACTGTTTGTAAGTATTAATAAGAATAACTTATTTACATTAAAGCAAAAGCAGACTATGACTTAGAAGCTGAAACAGTAGGCAGTAAGATATCATCAGCTCTCCATAACTGTTGTAATGGAACAGTACAATTGTACTGGCATAGTCAATCAGAAAATCAATCACATAATCATTAGGGTTGGAAAAGACCTCCAAGATCTAGTCCAGTCATCAGCCCATCCCCCACAAGGTTGCCCACTAACCTTGTCCCTCAGTGCCACATCCACACGATTCTTGAACACTTTCAGGGACTGTGACTCTACGACAGGGTAGCCTGTTTCAACACCTCACCACTATTTCTGAGAAGCTTTTCTTAATATCCAACCCAAACCTCACCTGGTGCAACTTAAGGCCATTACCTCTTTTTCTATCACTGCTACCTGGGAGAAGAAGCTGGCCCCCGCCTCACTACAATCTCCTTTCAAGTAGCTGTAGAGAGCAATATACTCTCCCCTGAGCATCCTGTTCTTTATACTGAACAATCCCAGTTTCCTCAGCCACTCCTCATACAACTTGTGCTCCAGACCCCTCACCAGCTTCTTTGCCCTTTGTTGGACACAGTCAAGGGTCTTCAAACTCTTGGCATCCCTTGATTTCATATTGTAATGAGGAGAAATAAAGAATATTCTATATTTTAGTGCATGTTCTGACAGCACAGTTGGAACATCCACTCTGGATTGATTAACTTTCTTGATTTTCTTTCCAGTTGTCAACAAAAGGAAAGAAAATTGGAAGACAAAAGGTTTCATAGTTCTCATTTAACATTCTATGTCTCTGCAGCCTCAGGTTGAACATTCGAGCAGCTATGGTGGCATCACTCAACAGCCGATACTACTGCCAAAAGAGATGTATATCAAACGCTAACCCAAGGAAGGAATTTGCCTATAGATGGAAATCTTGTGAGGAAATGTGAAGCAAAATCTATTTTCCATCCTTCTTCCTCAGATCCTAAGTATACACAAAAACTTTGAAAATGAAATAATCTTAGATTTTCAGTATTTGCCAAAGTCTATCAATGGCTCATGCTAGTCGAGAGTAAAATATGTGAGTTTTAGATATTGTCTATATAAAGTTCCTATCTATACAATCTATGCCTTTAATTTCATTGCAATATAATCTTCTCATAATTAACACAATAACTCAGTGACAATAGAAAAAAAAAAATGGTGCAGAGGACTGGGATTAGTCCTGGGACTTACACAAGTCAGACTGCGGTGTTTCCCCTAGAAAAGACAGCTTTCAGAGCCAAGAGGCCAGGTGAGAGCCTTGACTTACGCATGCAGCAGCATTGACTTCAGTCCAGATGGCTGAAGGGCTTAGAAGAGATTATTCCGAGGATGACAATCTTGTGTCTATCTACTGTGGCTTTTAGCCAGGTTTGTGACATGCTTATCCTGTATTTCATTGACCTGCCATCTATCCAGGGTTGTTCAGAGAAGTTGCGCAATAAAACCAATGAGCTGGCTCGGCTCCAGCTGGTCCTGATGCTTTTCCAGTGCAGGTTGTGTTAGTTGTGTGAATGAGACCTGAGACACAATGAGAGGGAAACTAAGTAGCTCAGAAGCTTTTTAAGAAGTAAATTTTATTTGGTAGCTAATTGCTACTGCAAATAAAATTTTCAGTAAATGAGATAAGGTTGGCAATATCTGCTAGGAAATTTGCTACATGCTTCTTAGGCTTAAATTAACTGATTCTGCATTTTCTAATGAGCTTGGCTTCATTGAAAATCAACTCTGTGAGTAACAGCATGTATAAACCATCCAACCATTCTTACTTTCCCTGTGTGCGTATTTAGAACTCTATCTTCAAATAACCTTAGAGAAAGTTTTTGTTGCCTTTTTCTTCTTGTTAGTTCAGCACAGCTAACAGTAAAGGCCTTATTTCATAAAGCACACGTGCAATGATGCAGCAAAATCAATTTAGTCACACTGATGCAAATTTCTCATACAGATATGATGGTTGTGTGCAAAGCAGGATGTTGCTGAATACACACAGTATTTAAAGCAAAGTAAAAGACAGAGATTTCAGTCTTTTCAACAGACTCCTCAGCATGATGGATATAGATGGTCCTGGAAGCCCATGATAAAAGAAAAGAGACTCACATGTCAAAATAAGGGCTCAGTTTGACCAAGAGTGTTCATTAGCAATATCGGTGATGAGGAAGGAATATCTTTAGATTACATATTGCTATAGATTAACAGATTAATATTAAAACGAAAACAACAAGCACAAAAAAACAAACAGACCACTCAACTTTTATATTTTAAAAGAGCACAATTGATCTTAAAATCATTGAGAAAATAAATATGAGATTGCATAGCTCCATTTTACAGTTACTTTTCAGAACCAAAGTGAAAATGGATGTATTTTTGGTGCTGGTCTGTTCTTAGCAATTTAGCATGATCTGTTTCCAACAAAAAGAACAAACCTCTCACACTCAGTGAGAATAAGAAGAGAACAAAATGTACCTTACTGAGGGTATTCAGCCAAAGATCCATGAAAAAAAATCACACAGCTTGTGAAAGTATGCTGAAAATCAGGTGTGTCAGAAAGTGAGGTGATAATATGAGTACCAGTAATAAGAGTGAACATTTTCCTTTGCAGTCAGCAAGAATGCGGGGAATTTGGTTTTTATTGTTATTACTATTACTTCAATTTTTTAATAGAAATGCTCCAGAAAATTGTGAAGTTGCTAAAAATTAACTTCAGCACAAAATTTCTGGAAATTTGGTAAATGACTCTTAGGAACTTTTGAAACAAAAAGATTCCAAAGATTTTCCATTGCAATATAATGTTTACTTAATGTAATAATAAATGAAAGACCGAAGTTCAAACCAAATTATTTCAGTGAAAGTGCAGCTTTTTAACTGATTCCAAACTATGTCTCAAAATCTTTTCTTTAGTAAGTATTTCAAAACTGGGAAAACATATTTTTCCTAATTAGAATGGAAGCATATTCTGATATTTAGGAATCTAGCGTTAAACAAAATATTTGTTCTCCGCATAAAGATGGCAGTACTGGAGGTGCTGCTTTCAGTATTCACATTAGAGTAGTGGAAAAAAGATGGTGCATGGAGTTCCCCTTCCACACACATTCACCCACTATGTTGTTACTGATGTTAAAATGGTAGTTAAAGCAATGTTTTTTTCCTCCTTCTACCTCCTAAGAAAGAAATTTAGAATTTTCCATTTTAGGAATGAAATCAAGACAGTATCTCAACCTGGTAGATTGCAGTCTCCCAGTGGAATCAAATGACTTGAGATATATAACTGTGTTGTTGATCCAAATTCTCTTTGGAATGAATGCGCTTACACTTATTTATACTTACAGTAGGAAGTTAACAAAAGTTTACAACACTTTCTATCTTTCTAGCAACAAAAATAATGCTAACAAGAATCCTAGTAGGAATCCTCATCAGAGAAAGAGATGAAGACAAGGGAAGAGCTTAGACAGGTATGAAGATAAGCACTCAATTATCACTGCATTTTGAATCCACAGGCACTACAACTATACCCCCTACCCTATAATTCCTGAGATTACGGAAATTTAACAAACAGAAGCTGTGGCCCCCACTGGATAATTCCCAAGTTCCTTGAAATGAGTCTAATACCCAACAGGGTTACTTGTGCTGCAGCAGAAAGCTATTTCTGGCATTTTATGTGTCAGAAAAGAAACTGGATGTGATGGATTTGGAGCTGCCCTGTGATAATTTAGGAATGAGGTCTGTTGGCCTGATTATTTAGACGAATATCTAAAAACTCATTTGGGATGGACTTGCAAGTGAATTCTTAAATTCTCTCTGGGACAGTCTGTACTGGCAATGCTGGGATGCCCCATTTATGTAGAAGCTGCACAGACAGGGAGCACAGGGGCTTTAAGCAAGGGACAGATTTAGTTCTGTGCCAGCACATCTCTGCACAGGCAATCCTAACATCCTACTCATACCTCCAGAAGTCCACTGGGATTTAGAGATGGGACATGTCACTGGTTGATAAAGTAATTGCCTAAAGAGTTGCTAGGAGACATTAAATGGGTGTCTTCATGGTTAGCCAAGTTCATTCCATGTGTTCATGGAATTGTCACGGAAGGGGAGGTTAACCCTAAAAATACATTTTAGTGATTTTTACCTACTGGACATTCAGAATTGTCACACTGCCTTTCCTTTAGGAAAGAACCTTTTCTGTGAAGGGGATCATAATACCTAATCAGATGATCCTAAGGTTAATTTACAAAAGCACTGCAACATCTCTGAACATTAAACTAATATTAAACTGTGCAGTGACATTGCTAATCCACAGCTTATGCTTACAGCATGTTGAATCGAGTGCTGGGAACAACAGGTTGGTGGTTGAACCCCGGTATGGAGAGCTTCCAACTGAGATGAAGTTGGACAAGCAATTCTTGAGTGCTGGTGCTTATTTTTCACACGCTGAATTTGACTCAGGTAAATGGTGTATATAATAGGGTGCAAAGAAGATTTCTAAGAAACCATTCCTTAACTAAGAGAAAAACATTTTTTGTGCGTGTGTACATTGGGTAATTGCAGTATGGAATATATAAAACTGAAAATCCTAAGAAAAAACACTGAGCCAGGTTTTTCAATGTTTTCTCATTTGTTCCTGATGGAGAGGACAAGTACATAGTTTACCGCTTTATGGGTTTGTGATTGTGGAATTCAAAAAAGCAACCTACAGGCCTAAGTCGTTTTGTAGACGGATATCTAATTCAGCCATCGTAGCTAGTGAGGAATTATATTCATTCATTGCTTATTCTAGCTGCTCTGGTAAGTAAAGTTCTCCTTGATCACTGTTGCTGGGAAGACTATTATATTACATCTTCCTAAATTAATTTCTAATGTACTTCTCTCGCCTCCAGTGAACATTTTTTTATATTTTGTGCTTTTCATTCATCAGTGAAAACAGTCATATATTAAAACACTCATTTACCACGAGAAGCTGGAATAGAAAATACTGTATATTCTGAAGTAGGACTCCCCACAGACTGCTTTGTGTTGCTATTTGTGGATTCTGGCCAAAAAGTTGCTATGTCCACCTCCTGGATGACCAGAATGGCAGAAGCATTTTTTAATGACATAGATTGAGTGCTGAGTCTTCTCTACCACTTCCTTCCCTGCTGCCACAAAAAGGATGGAATTGTACAGATCACATTGCCAGCATCAGAGCTTTATTTTGGGCTATGAGAAAACTTTGGAAAGAGATTATTTACTGTCACATGGCTGTCTCAAGAGGAGGAAATGTACATGCCAACACTTGGTGGTAATCCAGGAAGGATTCATGACTGCTAGAAAATCTAGAAATGCAAGAAAGCAAACAGTGAACCAAAGACAAAAGGAAGAAACCAAAGTCAACAAATAAATTGTTTTTGTTTAAAAATAGTGAATGGAGCTCCTAATGATGAGCCCTTTCTTGAGAAGTCCTGATGGGTAGTCAATGGCTACGACATTCTGTAGCTGAAGCTCCAGAATATACTTTTTGTACAGTAATTTGCAGAAACCTACACTGAAAATGGCAAAGGCCTAGGCTATGGTGACAAAGTCTATATCTAAAGAGAAGACAAGATGCTGAGGGAATAACAGCTATTCTAAAATTTGCTTTAACTGGGGTGTCTGGAACAAGCAAAGGATATAACGAAACACTGTGAACAGAATAAGTAGCATAGCAAACTCTCAAATTCTTCTTTGAGTACGGAAGGTGGTACAAGAGATGAAGTAATCTGTTTCTGGATGTTTCCTCCACCTAGTCAGCATGACTTACACATTTTCTAAGCTGATTCTGTATCAGCTTGTCACAGTCTTCATTTTATCTCTATTGATTTGTCACCCCGGTGAAGCACTGAGGAGCCAAATGAGTCATGGCCTGCTCCTAGCAGTGACTAGACCAAATTGTCCACTGCTTTAAGACCAAAGACATTTTTCAGACTTTTTCAAAGCAGCACCAAGCAGCTCAGTCTGGGACATCTGTGTCATGGGAAAAAATGTTGAAATGTGAAGTTCTGCATCAATTAAAAATTTTACTAGTTATATTTGGGGCCTGGCTGGGACAGAAACGTGAAAGCCATCTGTATTATCTCATTGACAAACTTCAGTTTTCCAGAAGGACAGCACAGCAGCCATTCAGGATTTACTCCTTTTTTTTTTTTCTTTTTTTTTTTTTCTGCAAAGTTGGGCATTCCTCCATAAGAGATGTAAAAAGATTACTTGTGGGGCATTTCAGAGCAGAGGATTATTTGATTTTCTCTGAATTTTCCAGTAACCCTTGTTTATGAAAAGTATGGATTAGACTAAGTATAGTTCCAGGTGATCAGCCCTATACATCTATCTGAGGTAGGCTCGATGATAAGGATTTTCTCTACAGTTCACTACATCTATCCTGGAAATCCATTATTCTATTAGAGGATTTTTGAGATAGGATGCTGGGGATTCGAGGAGTCTGTTGTACTTGTTTAGCCTATCTGCTGTCTACTTTAGTATGGGATCACTCAATTGAAGTGTTTTCCTATCACATTTCTCAACCATAATTAGCAGTGTTGTGCTTCAGTTCTGCCAAGGTCAGGGTTGGGTCAAAGGCAAGGCTAGTCGTCCTGCATGTTACATGCTATGTTTTTCTTTATCTCATCTCTTTTTGCAATGATGTATAGTTTCAGGACAGCAGTGACTCCTCTTATTAGTGGTTTAATGTCTTAAAGGTCTGTAGGGTAATTGTCATGTGCACCTCTGTTGTTCATAACCTGGATGCAGGTTGCCTTTGTCATGGCAGCAGATAATTTGCTTAATGATTGTATTTGTATAGTGGTGGGCTCCTTTCATTCCTTATAATCTGTGCCCCCTGCCCAACATACTATCTATAGCACATGATCTAGTGTACCTGATCCCTTGCTTAAAAACACTCCCGGTGCCCAGAAGCCATCTACCTCTTTTTGCTCTAACACAATACAATCTCCTCTGGTTAGACAGACATGCCACAGATATTTAATCACATCTTCACCAGGCTTATGCCTACATTTTCTGCACAAATTAGCCAGCTGAAGGGAATCCCAAGGAATGGCCCTTTTGGTCACCTCCTTGGCATCTGGCAGATAACTCAGTTTTAGTAATAGGAACTACCATAAATTCACTCAACACAAATGAGTTACATGAATTAGAGGCTGCTGAAAAATTCTGAAACATCCAATTCATCCTTGTCATTTTCTTGATCAGAATCATCCCAAATATCCTTATCCTAACCTCCCAGGAACAAGATCTTTAAAGGATCTGACGGGTTGTGGATGCAAGTTATCATTATTTCTACCTTGCCCTCTACAGTTTGTTTTTCCTTTTCTTCCCTATTTGTTTCTGTAATTGTTCTATTTGCAGGAATAGTAGGATTTTTGTGTTGCTTTCTTTGTTCAACCTTATAGCATAACATTCTCACTTCATTTTCTTTACATTCCTTACCTGACTTGCTGTTTCCAAATGTGTTCCCAATATCTTGCATATGATTCCCTTTTTGTTAATGTCTTTCATTTTCCTTCTTGTGAGTTTTGTCCATTCCTCTACTTTATTCTAGCTATCCCAATGTTTATGTGCCCATTCTTCCAAGAATTTTGACAAAGGGTTGGCTCCATGCATCCCTAAGTGCTCAGCGACTGAATGTGCCATCTTGCCAGCTACACTGATCTTTGTCACAGGTGAATTATTGAAACAACTTCTCCTTGTGAAGTTAACCAGAAGAATTTATTAGCCACTATTTAAACAGAATTACTGATTAAACAAAAGTGGCAGTCAAACACTCTATGATGGATGGTTAATTGGCACTGAAACCTCTACTACTTACTACAGGCCTAATAATTAAGCTAGCTTGAAGTGTATGCAATGCCACTTAGGCTTGATATAAATGAATGTTGTATTGCATAGAAAAGTCTCTTGCTTCACTGTAAGGATCAGATAAGGGATCTCTCAACACTGAGGAGTAACCTTGAAAGGTGTCCGTACTTAAGGAGACATTGCCACCATGCAGCCCGTTGCCATGTGGGAGAGCTCAACCAACTCTATCAGCTGCAAATATTTATAATGTAAAGTAGTTGGCTGGTAGTCCAACTTCTTCCTTTAATGGTCATACAGTATGTGCCACTTATCTTTCTTATCAGTAGATTTCCAGCTACAACTGTTCTGCACTCATGTTCTTGGGCAGTTGGTGTAGTTCCTGATATGGCATGTCTCTTCATGCTGACATAGAATGATTCTGCACTATTTTGCAAATTTTCCGTACTCGTTCAACTCCAATTAGGTCTGCTTATCAGCAGTACCTGAAACAAAAACCTGCCAGCATGAGGTAGAAAGAGTGTATCTCATACCTTGATGGCCAGAGGCAGTGTAGGGTGGCTGTGGTCTGAAAACCATGCAGCCAGGTTGGCATAAAGGGTTGCAGCATCTTAATAACTGTTCCCAGATTTTGTTTGAGAAATGCAGTTCTACACTCCAAGGCTTTTCTCTTCACTCTGTTGTCTTCCTATGGCGAATGGCTGCATATATTGGGATGCCTTTTCTTACTGCTTTTTGCTCCTGCCCTGAGTACTCCTAGTAAAATTCCCTCACTAACAGCAAGGAGAGCAGGGCTCTACATTCAAATCATAAAAGTTCAAACATTTATTTTATAACAGATGCTATTTGGATGTCATGAGATTACAGATTTTACAGCAGAGTTCAAGTGTGCTTTGCAAACATTCCAAGCAAACAAATTTTGCAGGAAACAAAATTGTATATATATTACTAATCACTGGGACACAAGTGGTTTGTGGGGATATGATTTCCAACAAAGCACCTGCTCAAATCCTCTGCAGGTGGCCTTTGTACCTTTAGATAATCTCTATTTTCCTGTCCAGCCTTTTACTGGATAAACAGCTAATTCTAGTTGCAGAAATGTTTGATTAACTTATGGCTTCCTGTCACTCACTAGAAATATATTATTCATTGACTTTCCAATCGTTTGCCATTAAAACTAATCAAATGCACTTCAGTGATCACCTGCCTATCCCAGTGGCAATTTTGTTGTTTTTCTTCACCTTACAGAACTCATGCTGTCATCATTAGTTTTAATTCCTGAACCTGTTTCATCATTCACCATTTACACACTCTTGGCACATTAGCTCCCGTCACGAGGACCTAGCAGAACACCATCATACAGTGCTGGACAGCGAAGATGGCAGTGAGGAGAGGAGGACAGGATTTGAGCTGGGTCAGGAGGCAGAAGGTGCTCTGGATAAGTGCTGCTGGTGTTGTCTGTTGGCAAGAGAAGAGCTGAGAGGGTATAGCTGTATTGGTATTTGGAAGCAGGAATGACATTTATCGCTGGTCTAGAAGGGATTGCCAGGAAGTGGGCTACTGAGTCATCTGGCATGTGCTTGAATCAGCCCATGACTGACCCATGACCAATATGTAGGTGATGTTTTACATCTACGTGTGTACTTAAGTTCAAGCATTTGATTCAGCAAAATGGTGCATCCAAACTAGAACTGTACTTTTTAAGTTTTACTGATTGCCTATTCAGTTGGGTGATGTGCCTGTGAACAGCGGCATTGATGCCATGGGCCAAACTGAACGCAGGCTAAAATCTCCACAAGCATCCACACACCGAGTGGGGTTGAAGTATGACCACCACAATAATCTCTCTGATAGGATTGAGGCCCCTCTGGCCCAACCACTTGCCCCACATAAGCAGGCAGCCACTTGATCAGTAGCCGAGGAGACGTGGACTGCAGCAGTCGAAAGTCTTTAACAAAGTGCACGTGGGCCGCTGGGGTGCAGGGCTTCTTTTGGGCGGCGAGGATCGCGCACAGAGCGGAGCATCGGGGCAAAGCGGATGAGAGCCATTGGGGGCGGGCCTACAGAGGGCGGGGCTTTTATGGGGGCGTGGCTTAAGTGGCGCGGGGCCGCTGTGGGGGCGGGGCCTGCGAGAGGGTGGGGGCTGGTTCTTGCGAGGGCGGGCCGGGAAAGCTCGAGCCGCACGTAGCCGGCGGGCGTGGCCTAGGGAGGGGCGTGTCGCGGAGGGGGAGAGGAGCGGGGCGGGGCGCGGGCGGCCGTTGGCCGTGTGGCGCGGCGGGGCAGCCTCCTCCCGGGGCAGGCACACAAACAGCGCGGGCCGCGCGCGGGTGGGGTGTCGGCGCGGGAAGGCGGGCGAACGGCGGCGGACAGCGGGGCTGCCCCGCATCTCTTCGGCGCTCCGGCGACCGGCTCGGGACAATGGAAGAAGCGACGGCTACGGTAGCGGCGACGGCGGCGGCCGCGGCGGCCGGGGGGGGGCCGTGCCCGGTAGATCGGACGGGGGCGGCGACGCTGAGCGGGGAGAACGAGGCCGAGAGCCGCCAGGGCCCGGCGGAGCGGGGCGGGGAGGCGGCGCCGCTCAACCTGTTGGACACTTGCGGCGTGTGCGGGCAGCCCATCCAGAGCCGGCAGCCCAAGCTGCTGCCCTGCCTCCACTCCGTGTGCCAGCGCTGCCTGCCGCAGCCCGACCGCTACCTCATGCTGCCTCCCGCCGCCCCAACCAAGGAGCCGCCGCCTCCCCCTTCCTCGCCCGGCCCCTCGCCCCTGCACTGCACGCCAGGTAAGGCCGCTGGGGACGCGCGTGTCGCGATAGGCGACGGAGTGTTGCGAGGGGAGCATGGTGGGCGGGGAAGGAGGGGGGAGGGGGCTGGGGCGGCGTTCCTTTTCTTTCGTTCGAATTTCCCACCTCGACCCGGGGAAGTCCTGCGGATGTCAACCTCGTTGCGCCGCGCTCCGCCGGGCGGCGGGGTGGCACCTGTCCGCACCGCGCCGCGGGCGGCTCCCCCCGGCCTTAGGAAACTTGGTTCGTGTCTCAGTGGACAGTGAATAAGTTTTGGGGAGCTCCTCTCCCGTTGTGGGAGCTCGTGTTACGAGTGCATTTGAAATGATTGAGGAGCGCTCCGACCTGCTGCAGTATCCTAGGGAAGGGTACCCGCAAGCGTCCTCTGATCAGAGCGGGAAGGTCCTGGCGAATGCTGCGTGCAGAGGGGGAGGCAGAAAGAAGCTCGGTTTTCATGACAGGAGTTAATAGGATAGATGTGGCTGTGCTTTTTGGGATATGCACTGTGAGCTCAAGTATAAAATTCTACCTGCAGAAGGCAGCTTGAACTCCAGACATCTGTTATTAAGAAAGTATTGGCCTATTGTCCTCTTAAGTACCTGTACTGAAGGCACAGTGGCTTCTGTCTCTACTATCCCGCCAGCACATCTAATACAAAGGAGTACAGCTTGAACCATTTCCGGTTGTATGCAAAAGAAAACCTCTGAATGCTTGGGACAATTGGAGCCTTGCTTGGGTTTACCTGAGAAAGTCAGGCCTGGGATGTCTGTTAGCAGGGTGTGCTGAGCCTCTTCCTCGACGTGGATGTCTGCGTTAGTATGTTCATTCAGCCTTTAATTTTAACATTTAGTTTAGGTAGGAGTCAGGCTGTCTCATCAGAACTTCCAGAATGGGGGAAGTCGGTGAGACTCAAAGCTGGTGTATTTAAACTTGTTGGATCCAGGAGGTGCCGTTGCTTGTACATCTCAGAGCAGAGCCGTGAACTCCTGCATAGGAGGAACGTGAAAAGCTCAAACTTTGGTGGATGATGGAATATTTCAAGATGGGACTTGGAAATGAGAAATGGGAGCAGAGATGCTGCCAGCTCAGGAATTGCAACATAGGTTGTGGGAGCGTGTAATCATCCTAGGAGTTTCGAGGTCATGAACAGCATAGCTCAATTCCCAGATGTTATGCTTAAATATAGCAGAAATTAAAGTATGTCGTTGAGCATAAAGTGAGCTGCATCTTAAGAATAAAAAGATGAGTGCCATTCAAACGTCTGCTTACAGGAGGACAAAGGACAGCTAAAACAATGAATCGTAGCAGCAGTGAACTGATACCTCCATTTACTCTTTGATTATGTGAGTTGGTTCTGTGTGCATGAATAGCGCAATATATACTTCTCTCTGTTCTTCGAGTATACAGCCATACCGCATTTTTATCCTACTTTCTTTCTAGTTATTTATGTGCTTCCACCCTACTGTTAGTTGTCCAATGGGAAAAAGAAACCTGTATAGATCTCGCAGTCTTTGTCACATTCCTTAGGTCTTGTTGCTGTTTTGGTTATGTTAAAGTGAATGTATACCAGCTAATTACGTGTGTATTGGCTGCTTTGTTTTCCAACTGATTAAAGCAGCTGTAAATTTATTTTAGGTTCTGAAAAAATAATGTCACCTTAAAGCTGATTATGGTGAGGAGTAATGTGTTATGGAGGAAGTCCTAGAGTCTCAGAATACAGAAGAAGGGACAAAACAGTGTAAATCTGTTACAACCAGTAATATGTTGCATGAAATGTGTATGAGAAGTGATCTCGAGTAATAAACAGAAGAGTATAAGCTTAGAAAGCTGGACGATAAATTCCTCATGTTATGTAAATTATAAGATACTGTGACTACACTGAAGAAATAAGCAGCAAGGAAGCTGTTCGCTAGAAGCAGTGTCCGATGTAAGAGCCACAACAGAATAACAAACTATGAAAAACTCCTGAAAGGTAAACAGAAAGGCTGCTTATGCACGTGTGCCGAGTAGTACCAGGCACAAAAAGATGCCTGGAGAAAGACTGGCAGGAGGGAGTCAGGCTTGAACAAAGGAAAGGCTCTGATTTGACAAATGCCTCAGTGCGCCAGCTCTGGGAAGGCGCGTCGTGCTGTGCTAATATCCACATCAACTGAGAAACTGGGAGCTAAAAACAAACCGATTTTCGAGTATAGTCTGGATGTGTGGGCTCCTGTTTATCAGCGTTTTGTCTTCAGTGTACCACTTCCAAGCAGAAACGCTCTTTTGCTTTACTAAAACTGGTCTTGAAAGACAACTGGGAGATTGTTGGCTCACTCCCTGCAAAGTTATTAACAGCTAACAAGGGCGTGCTGAGGAAAAATCTTTCAAACCTGAGAATCTTGAGTGAGTTGAGTGCTGTGGTGTTGCACACTTGACGCACAGGTCAGTGTGCACAGCGGCAGTGCCAGGTGTCAAGACACAAGGGATTTCCTGTGGTATATGTAAGTCGGTGTTCCTCCCACAGGGGTAGCCTGGTGGTGAGGCCACCTGCAGCATAGATATGCTCTGTTACTGTCACATGTGTTCCATTTGGAAATAAAATATTTTTTTTTCTATAGAAAAGAATACTTGGGAGTTTCTGGTCTCTGGTATTTCTGAGGTATAGAGTGTTGCAAAGACAACTGTGTGATTTCAGGAATGTTAGTACCGGAAAACTCTCGGCTTGCTTTCTGAATTGCCACTGGCAACTTATTTGATGTAGTTGATGTATTTTGTGGTTGCACTGCCAAACTACAGGCTGCTGGGCACAAACATGAAGCAGGAGGAATGCTACAAGAGTGAGTCTGCAAATGTGATGCTTGTCTGCTGTTAAGAGTCTTGGCTAACTTCTTGTACGTTTCCCTTTTGTTTCTCAAATGACCCTTCTTCATTGTTTGATGGTGCAAATAATAATCAGTGTATACAAGGAAGCTGTGATTAGGAATCCACCATTTACCCAAATTTCGTGCTGAGTGATGCTTAATGACTGGCCAAGTAGTAGAGTGTTCATAATGGACTGTCTGAACACCACTGGGCTTCTGTGGAACTTTTTTTGTGTGAGGGCTTGTCTCACTCCAGCTGTTGGAGTAGATGATTTGATACACACACACATATATGCACACACACCTGGAGCGAGATAAAGACATAAGCGGGGTCAAATGTTAACCAACTAGATAACTACAAAGTCTGTAGAGTTAAGGAATGTGGGGAAGATGGGGAAGTTAGCAATAGTGAAGAGAGGAATTCTAGTGAAGGGATCACGAATTGGGGAGAGTCAGTACCATGGGTTCCGGAATGTCCTGATAGCCCCTGGGGGCTGCGGGTTGATCAGTGACATCTTGTTGATCTTAACGGCTGTGTTGGGTGGAGAGAGAGACTACCTGTTCTACCTCTGAACTCTTTGGGTTTTTGTGCTCTCTGTTCTGCTCTTGTGTACCTCTGGTTGGGGCAATGGCATGTGCTCCCCCATTGGGTGATCTGCCGTTGGGTGATTGCAGATCATGCGACAATCACACGCCTACCATCACCTGGCAGGCTGTTGAGCATGCATACTGGCTGCATGGTGGTCACTTACTACAAAACAACTGCAGAAATCAGCATGACTTGCAAATGTTAACTGAGAGCAGATTCTTTCTGGTCACTCAACCAGACAACTTCCTCTTGTTGTCTTGATCATAGCCTTGGGCAGGTCCTGCTGAACAAATCCTTGAGACAAGGATGCTTTCTTGCAAATTCTCTCAGAGGTACATAATAACCAAAGTTTGGTTGAGATTCTTTTTATTTAAGCCTATTAATTTTGCTTCATGCTGTAAATATGTTTTGGTGTTTGTTTCTTGTTGTTTGCTCAGCCTGTACAAAAAAAATAAAATCAAGACCTAATGTGTAGAAGAACTTGTGCATGGAAATGCATATGAAATTTTATGCAGGTATTAAATCGTACTAATTAAATCTGCCTAGTGTCAATAACCAGAATAATAGAGGGGAGTGTTTCTTCTTTGCTTTATCTGTAGACAAACCAACTAGCAAACTAATCTATATGAAGCTGTTAAAGCATGTAATGCTTGGGCACTCCTAGGATATAAATTCTTGAGGAGCGTCCAGACTAACAACTCAAATACATTCAATGCTTGCTCTTAATTAAGGAATAAATACTTCAGGTAGTAAACAAGGATTTCAGTGTTGTTCATGTTTTGTATTTTAGCTGATTAATGCCTAGAGATACTTGGTTACCGATACAAGTTGCAAGGTGTGGAATGAAGACCTAACCCTTGATATCCCATCATGTATGCAGATGGCATCCCATGTTCTGATATGTGCCATGCTCAGTCTTTCTCTGGATAGATTTGAACCCTCAGACTCTCAGCTGATCTTGGCATCTGCTGTCATCTGGACTTTGAGATGCCATCACTTCATTTTATAATGAAGACATAGCTTTTGAAATATCTTATATTTTCTTAATTTTCTGTATGTAACATGATCTTTCCCTTTTTAGGTTTGATAGTTAGGATCCTTATTAGTGAGTTTGAAGGACATAATAGCTTCATTTGAGCTTTCTTATGGTGAAGCTCTATTGTTCTTCCAGCTCTTGATAGTCTAGGAAGACTTAAGACGTCTTGATCTGCCTGCTACATATGTTTATTTCCATTTCATCTCACATATTGCTGCTTGATTAAAGTGAATTCTCTCCATCTTCAGTGCTACAGAGAATACATATTTTATTTATATATACACATACTCCCACAGACATACACATATGTGGTTGCCTCTATGCATTCTTTTACAAGTGTTACTTCCATTGTGGCACCATCAGGAAATAAATTCTTTAACTCATAACAAAATTAAGGAGATTTAGGCGTAAGTCTTTTTGAAAAGAACATGTGTTATAGATGTGCATTTACACTCTTGTTTTTTTTCCTTAACTATCCAATGGGTGACAGGAACACTGAAGCCACCAGATACATCAGAGGAGCATCAAAACCTCTGTAGTTGTGTAGCCACTCCAGTGGAGTTGGAAGTTGTCTAGAAGTTACTGTACCAAGTTCTGAATAGTCCAATTTGAGACACTTTTTAAAAAAAAAGGTTTAAATCCTCAAGGACAAACCTAATTCAGTTCAATTTATTCTTTACGGAAGCATACTGAAGAGCCAGCAGGTTGTGCAGTGGGTTTTTGGCTTGGCCTGCTGACTTGCATCTATGCCATAGAACGGCCTTGTTCACTCCATTTTAACCAGCTTGTTACATGTAAGGAAGAAATTTCATGGAAACTCTTCTGAATGTAGTATTGTCAAAGAAGACATTCTTCTGTGCAGGGAAAGCCAGTGGTGTCAAGCTTGTATTAAAATGCTCTATAAGGAATTTCCATGCTATTGAATGGAATTTCCCATCTCTAGTAAACTTGTGAGGCCGGTACTTTCCCTGTTATGCCTAATCTAAAAATGAGGCAGGGGAAAACCAAGACCAATTGAATTTCAAAGTAAGTTTCAATGTGACTATATTTTTAATTTGGGCCCTGTAGTGTATGTGCTGAACCTATGATCCAGCTGAATTATGAATAATACCATCATTTCTTAATGTTAACGAAGATTTGGTTACTGTGTAATTAATGGAAAAAGAAGTCAAAATGTAGAGTTCTAGTAGCTGCTTAGGCTTTGGTTATCAGCACTGATGAATGAAGTGGGTTTGACAATGCAGCTGGAATTCCCTGTGAAAATACAGAATAATGTGCAGGGAAGGAGGGAACAAGCCAAAGATTGTGTTGTTTCTGAGATCACAGTTATATTAAAAGGCAGTTCCTCTGTGTAAGTTCTGATTACCAGCTTTCCTTCCTGCAGTGTAGTGGTGAACCAAGTCTGCTCCAGTGGTGTGGAAGGAACTGCTGTCTGTGGATTTGGATAAACTAGGGGAGCAGGGAGTTGTTACATCCACTGTTAGTTCAGGAAAAGCAAATGGCAATGTGATTTCTGCCAGCTTTTTGTGATCTGGAGTGAAAATACTTGCTGTTACTCCCTTGAGTAGTTTCCTACTGATGTTTCCCATAGTACTTAAAGCAGAACATTTGCCTATTAAAAATTCTTAATGGATTTATTGCCTCTTACTTAAATTTCATCTGCTGTAACAGCTTAAATGTGCTTTTGTGTGTATGCGTGTGTGTGTGTCTCTTTGGCTAATTTAAAGGTCATAAAAATGTCCCAACGACGCTGTTGAAATTTACCTCAACAATTAGTTAGCTGTGGAGTCATTTACTGCTTAAAATACAAAGACTGCTCTGAAAGTAGTGCCTTCTATTTTACGACGCTGGCCTGGGCCACCAGAGGCAGATGCCGATGGGATGGCAATAGAGGTTGAACCTTCCCACTAATGTCCCATTACACGTTGTACCCTTTAAACCTCACTGTTACAGCTGAGCTGACTGAATTTCTACTTAAACTCCTTTTTCTAAAGGATGGAAAGAGTATAAAACAAATGTTTCTCAACAAAGCAGGAAATAATTGTGTAAAGTAACGGAGAATAGGGATTTATATAATCAGTTATTTGAAGATTTTATGTGGCGAGACTGTATGCTGCCACACATTCATTGTTAACATGATAGAGGATTGATGACAGACCAACAGTGTAGTTTTTGTTAGTTTGGGGGTGACGTTGTTTCTCAGGGAGCTTTGGAAAAAGCCAGGCAGCGAGCAGAGTTCAGCAGTTGGAACTGCACTCCTGGATTCTGGGGCCCTTGTTTCTCTGGACTTCGATCGCGGGCACATCTTCATTTCAAAAACAGAACTCTGCAACTCCAGAGCTGAACTCTACTTAAGCAGGAGTGCACGGACAGGAGAGCTGAGCCATTTGCTTGATGATTGTAGGAAGATTCCCACTTCTGATAGTGAGTGAGTGGCACTTCACTACTTCTCCTTTTTAATGGTGCATTCCACTTTTTGCCTGGTCTCTTAGGTGAATCTAGTACTATTTAAATAAAACTCAACTGTAGCTGAAATACTATTTGAAATTAAAGGCTTAATTAATTTGAAATGTGGCTGGATGTTTTTCCCAGTGAGCTGAAACACATCTCTGTACTGTACACAATAAGAATCAGGACTGTTTTTAAATATTTGCTTGGAAAAAACATCTGTATTTTCTAGAATACCTACTTTTAGTTCAGAAAGCACATAATAAACTTAAAAGTTCATTTTATCCTCCTCATTCACTTCTGGACATCTATTAGTGAGCCACTGTGGCTAAGGATATGCAGGGTTGATGTTGAAGCGATGCTGTGAGCCAACCCAACGGAAGATCAGATGACACTGCTGCTAAATTGCAGTACCAATACTTGCGACACTGATGCTCGTTAGGGACTGCTGTCAGCTGGGGAGTGAGTAGGGTGGAAGAAGGAAAAGCAGTAAGCTGTAGAACTGCTGGGAGAGGAAAATTGGGTTTATAAGGTGGGAGTAAGGTTCTGATTTTAAAGATAAGGTACAGTGCTTCTGTCAAACAGCCCAGTGCTGACAGGCCCAATCCTGGAAATGAATAGGGTGCAAGATCAGCCTATGCAGCAATAGTGTGATTTGAAATATGTGTATGTGTATGCAAATCTATCTGTACTGGGCTTTGAATCATCTTTATAGTGGACAGTGGGTCAGCTGAGATAAAGATGGCCTGTTTAGCAGACAAGCTCTGCCAGAAGAGCATACAGCTTTGTCACGATATGTAGTATCTAACAGCAAGACCTTGGTAATGTGCTACCTCCAGGCTTCCAGGAACACGTTTCAAGGGCAGATACAGTGCTTTGGTGTGTTCATAATCCTGGTTCCAGGAACACCTTTGCTTGCTTAAGCAATTGAATTTTAGCCCTCAGTAGTTTAATTCCTTACTTCAGGGGGTCTTTCAACGTGTATTAGTAGCTATTGTTCTCACTCATGCCTATGAACTGTTGGCCATACCAGCTGCCCAGTGCTTGGCCTAAACTACTTTTCTGTTTCCATCAGTGGGACCATGAGGGTTATAACCCATTGGCTAGAAAGCTGTTCTCTGAACCAACACCCTGCTTGAACTGAATAGTTCAATCAAGTGTTAAACTTTTTCTCTTTTGAAAAGTTCTCTATTTAACTTTTCCTAAGTCCCTTCTCTATGCAAGAAGTGAAAAATGGATTAGCTTTAAAACTTATCCGAGTGTTATCTCAAAAAAAAAAAAAAAAAAAAAAAAAAATCATCTACATATGTGAAATTCCAGAAATAATTATTCTAGCAGCTCTTTTGGCAACATGGGGAAGACTTTATGGGCATTCCAAATGGCTTGAACTGACTGACTGTCCTCTTCCTTCCATTCCACCTTTTGTACAAGAGCTCTGGGTACTTTTGGAGGTTTCTTTTTTTTTTTTTTAAATGGTAATCCAAAATCCTTTTAAAGCTAATGTAGCAACACTTAGGATTGTATTGTGTTCCAATTTGTTGGTATTTCTTGTGGTTTTTTTTTTCCTTGCCCCTACTTCCATTCAGATGAGACTGGATTTAATAAGGCTTTTATTTGGCTGCCTTTCTACCGATTTAAATTACTGAGAATACAGTATAGGTGCTATCATTTGTATGATATCTGACTTCAGATCTTTAACAGAATAGCTGTTCTGCTTTGTAAAGTATTTTGTTCATTTGTCATTATTCTTGCCAGGTAGGTTAAGGATCACGAAACTGTGGTGGAACTCTTGTGCCTATTCCCTAAAAAAACAGGAATAGTACTGTATATACATACTTGTCATTCATTCCCAAACTGGTTTTGGAGGCAAAACTCTTATTTCCAGAACTTTATTGTTTAAACTAATAGATGATCATTCCTATCAGGCAACACTGCATTAGAGGGTGGAAATAGATCAGACTAAAGAATAGGTAAGTGATGTTTGTGAAGGCCACTTATGGTAGGAGATTCATTTCCCTAAGCTTTGTTCTTTGTACAGAGAGAACAATACGAAGGCTAGATTTCTGTAATGGCAATAGATGTTAACATCTGTCAGCACAGAGTTTCATTCGTGCTTCAGTTCTGCATGGCAGGTTGCACCAAGAGAGGATATCAGGAGGTATGAAACAAGACCACAAGTAGTACCATGGGCTCTGAAGTCACTGTTGTTCTTCCTTCCTTGATCAGTCAAGAGTGCCTCTGACTCAGAAGGGATCACTTTTATTGGTTCTTTCAATAACTTTCATATTAATACACTATCCAAGTAGCGGGAGCACTGGTGCGTCATAATGCTGGTTCTTGGAGACTGCATAGTCTGCATGAGGCTCTCAATGTATACATGTTGTTTTTAGCTTCATCATTTTGAAGTGATGAGGGTATGGGAAAAGGTGGTCATCTTGTTTTCTGAAGCCTTGAAGCAGTGCCATGGGACACTGAACACAAAGAAGTTAGCCTAGATTGAGTTGACTTTTTTTTCCCCTGTACATCTGCACCTGGATAAGCAATGCTTAGTAAATATGCATAGTATTTTCCTCTATAGTTCCTGTTGGAGGGATTCTTGCTGTTCATCTGGGTGCTCCATAGTGGATGGCTGTATATAGTATGCTTTGAGCCTGCTTTAACAGAGAGTTGGATTAGATGATCCCCAGAGGTCACTTCCAACCCCTATGATACTGTAATTTTGTGATTATTCGAAAGAAGTAGAGCATTTCTAAGATACAATTCACTTGGCCATATGTAGATACCTGCTTTTAGGATGAGACAAGTCATGACCTAACTACGTGCATTGCTTAGATCTACACTGACTACGAAGGGCTCTTCATGTAAACTGACACACAGATGGGTGAATCTCACCCAAGGTATTAAAATGTTGGCAACACTCCGAAGAAATGTTATACCTCTTTCAAGTGCAGAGCTAAACTTTATGGACTTAATCTGGTATAGTAAATTGGTATTATTTCTGTGCTGCTATTAAGAGTTATTTTGTCATAGATGCAAAAATCCTGCTTGTGGCATTCAAGCTTTAATATGAAAAAGCTTTTGAATATGGGAAGTAGTCACAATAGACAGAAATTAGGAATCATAGTCATTTTGCTCAAATAAATGGCTTGAATGTTTACTTTTTTATTCCAATACTGACTTCCTGCTGAGCTCTAATACCTCCCTGATGGTAACAACAGGAAGTAGCAAGTACCTTCTTTTTTCCTCTTATTAACTGAAATTGTCAGTGGGAATTTTCATCAGATACTGTTTGTGTTTTCCATTGCCTCTGTCAACAGCAAGTTTTTTGTTTTAAATTAGAAATCCTTAAAAGATTACCAGGTTAATAATGGCAGTGCTTGTTACATAATAGCATTAATTCCAGTGCAGGCTGGAAGTGTGCCTTTGTAAATACTCAGGATTTATTGGTAAGTACATATTAAATCCCTCTTTTTCTCTGTTAGGAATCTGCTTCCTGGGCTTTGTGCTTCGGTGATAAGGAAGGAAACACAACGGAGAGGTGTTGAGGAGTTTTTGAACTGAGCAGAACTTTGCAACAGCTTTCAGTTTAGCAGAATACTACTGGATGCAGCAAGCACTGCAATGAAGTTGATAGCTCTGTGTTTTGAAATTAAAGTTGTTTGAATTGTGTTTTCTTTTGGAGCTGCAGACTGCAGTTTGTTCAGAGCTATTTTCTGTATGCCTCGTGGCAGCCTTTTGTACTGATGATTTGAAATGGGCTGCAGAAGCTGTAATAGCAAAGCAGTGTGAAATAGAGCAGACAGGGTGAGGTCCAGCTGTCCAAACTAGAATCACTTCTGCCACTTGTGAATTTCTAGAATCTCTGTGATATTCAAACCGGGGCCAGCAGATATACAATCCACAGCACAATCCACAGGAGGCTGGTTTCCTTTTGGAAGAGTATCTGGAAGCCAGGCAGGATATCCTTCCTCCTCGATCAGGTTACAGCTGTTCAGGCACCTGAATTGCTTGCCGTAGGCTACTGGCTCAGAAAGTGAGGGCCGGGGAGGCTGGTCTCTCAGGTCTTGATCAGCAGCTTCCTGTTATTTGATGGTGATCCTATCCTGTTGAGAATGGGGGGAAAGCTGTGAAAGAAAGAAGTGCGTGGATTCATCTGAGCATTCAAGAGAAAGTAAGATGAACTTGCTGAAGATCCCTAATTGTGTTAGTGTTTTTGCTTTTGATGATGTTTCTCACAAGTACTCTGACTGAAGACCTATGTATTGTCCTCAGTACAGCTTCTACTCGGTTCCCTTAATTTGGTTCAGATTCTTCAAAGTTATTTTTAGGCTTACTTTTTAAAAAACATATCTGCTTAGCGTTTATGAGAATACTATGGTATTTTCTAAAACAGTAAATCAATGTTGGGACTAAATGGGGGAACTGAATGGAATAAGTTATGTCCTGTAATGAAGTAAAAGCTTTATCTTTTCAACAAAGGGTTAAAAGAGCCAATTTCTTCAGCATCTTCCAAAAGGGCTTTGTGTGACTGGTTTCAACTGCCCAAATGATCATCTGTTTGTGCCTCCTTCTTTCTAAGTATTCTCTCTGATAATAGAGGCATTGTTGTGCATCTACTGAACTGTCAACCAGTAGTAGATGAAAAATCTGAAAGATAAGATCAGACTGTATGAAATTTCTCTGTAAAAGCGAATGACTACTAGCAGTGTCACGCTCACAACTGCAGTGAGAGATACATCTCCTTTTCTGGCATTTACATTTTCTGGCAAAACAATTTTTCTTATTCCAATGTTTTTTTCTTTTTTTGATAGTAAAGGTATTTCAGTACAATGTATCTATCTGGACTGCATTGAAGCCTCTTTCAACATGTTACTGTTAAGCTGCTCCGCTGCTCAGAGAGAATGATAGGAGAATGTCTCTGAATGTTAAAAATCCTCGCTTATAGCTTCATCTTGTGTACATAGATTTTGGAGATACGTAATGAATTCAAGTTGGAAATACTTGACAATTTCAGAACTGGAAGGAATGTATTTTAATTTTGATGAAAGAAATGCTCACCACAGCCAGCAATGAAAATTGGCATAATTGCTGGAAGCTTCTGCATCATTTAAGCGTGTTCATTGCAAGGCAGTGAGGTGTTTTTTGTTAATAATCTAGTACTTAAATACTGCCTATCCTGCAATAGCAGTATTTCCCTTTGTTACCATTATGATGCTTCTTATAATTACAATGTTGAAGAAAATGTGTTGGGCAGCGTTGGATGTGAATGTGAACTCTCCATGCAGAATTTGCGAAGGTATTTTAAATTTGTGAAGGCTGATGTCCACTTCTACAATGAGGTGAAGTCCAGTATGTGATATCTGAAATGTTCGAAGCTTGGGCATGTACAGCAAAAACAATGAGCCATTTCACAGAGCAGCTGAAATATTTTAATTCAGCTCTGCAGTGCTTTCCAAGAAAGTCAATGCACTGCAGCATAAAAACTGGCCTGTAACACTTTCAGAGGGGGGATTACAGATAGTATTCTTCATCTGTTTTTCACTTATTTACATTTTAGAAGGTGGCATATAGAGCATTTGGATTTTGATAAACTCGCCTGCTAGATTTGTGGTTGCTTGGAATGTTTCTGTTTTGGCAGTAGGTGCTGGTTTCCCCTTGAGGACTGTTTGCTTGTTGGTTTAACCTACCTCCCTCCACTAGCAGCAGCAGGCTGTCACAACTAGATAGGAGCAGCTTTTTCTGGAACAAACTGGTTTGAAGAAGTTGCCAATTTTGCAGCACCAGGATTGGCTTAATGAGAAACAAGAGGAAAGCAGCAATTACCTTTAAAATTGATTCAGACGTTATTGCAAATGATACCGTCTCTCAAGTTTTAAGTGCTTGTTTTTAACAGCAGAATCTAACCTGTATATGTGTATCCAGTTTCACCTCAACCCTGTGCATTTCTAATGAAAAACCTTGCAAATATGAATGGTGTGCATCCACACAACGAGAGGATAAGAAATCTGTGGGTTGTAACTGAAATGCCCAAATGTTTTGTGTGGTTATACAGTAAATCTTCTATCTGGCACTGTTTTCAGTCTCTAAAATACCTTAATATTAACTATTTTGCATGCTTGGGGGGAAAAAAACAAAACAAAACAAAAAAACACACCAAAACAAAAACCAACACAAAACTGTAAGTCACACGTAGTATTTTCTGTTCTAAAATCTCAGTAGTTAATATTTCAATAAAGACTTCTATACGATTGAGGAAAAATTGCCTTATGCAAGCTTAATTAATTTATTCTGTAATGACTATGTCATTTTAGGCAAAACTAGCAACCAGTTGCTTGCAGGTCTTCTATTTATTACAGGGAGCTTCGTGTCAAAAATTTGTATGCATTTGAGTAGGACTGATCAGTATTGAATAAAGGGAACTGTTAATTTTGCTCTACTTTTAGCAAAACACTTTACATCTACAACCAAAACTACAGTTTTGTATCTGCAGCTGATTGTCCAGTGGCTTTATGAAATTGGCTCTGAAAACTGTTTGTTACAGTAGAGATACAAACGAGCTGAAACTGGGTCAGAGCAGACCCGTCTCCTCCTATTGTCTCTGAATGCTTCGGTAGTCTCGAATTACTCCCAGGAAATTGAGAGTTGAGTTGGAAATAATACAATGTATGTCTTAAATCCATTTTACTGAATGGCTCGAGGTGGCTTTCCTATGGATGCAATATACAATTTGTGAAGAAGCACAAGAATGCTTTGCCTTACATGCATAAAACGTAGGCTGGTATTCCTTGAAGAGGCACTGCACCAGGACTCTGTAGAGAGTGAAGGCTGGTACACTGGAAACTAACTTCTCTCCCCAAACCCCCAAATAAATCCATGTTGTATTACCCGGTCCACCCATGTCAACATGAATCTCGGTGGTTGCTCAAGAGGGGTTGGTGTAGGGTAGAAATAAATGAGCAGGGCAGCCATTATTGTTACTTTTGTTAGGAGTGTGGTGTCCAGGCCTGGTTCAAGCAGGGTCTGAGTGTAAGGTTCCACAGTTTTAGTGGATGCTTCTACTAAAGAGTGCTCATCTCTACTTCACCACCTTGAAGAGTCATGTGCTCTTGATCCAGATCGCCGTGTAGCTGCACGAGCACCTCCTGGCACAGAGGACTAGATGGAAAATGCAGGTTATGATCACTTAACGTGATCCTCATGATAATCATAGTGGTGATTATGGAGCACCTCCCAAGTTAAGTAATATGCTTCCACCTGCCCATTTGAGCACTCTGCAAATGCTTGTTCCATTCAGTAAAAAAGATCACTGCCAACAAAAATCTTATGGGATTACTTTGACAAAAATAAAATCTGTCATGGGGCAACTTAATTTCTCCAAGCAAGAATAAACATGCATGTAGGTTTTAAACATCTTTCTCCCTGCAAAAATGTCATGGTAGACACAAGCAAATGAGTGCATTGAAAATAGTTTAGTTTGTCTCAATTCTCAGTGGCCTGCCTGTCTCCATTTAGGATCTCCCTCTGCTTGTATTAATGTGAGGAGACAAGTGAAGAATCAGTTTGAAGCTTTTCTTTCCTGATAGGCAGTGAATTTCTTTGGTTTGCTTTCTACCTTTGACTATTCAATTCAGTCACAAGTATCTCAAAGCTCTTTAGAACTGGTTGGGTCAAGAATTAGTTTAGCATCAGAACTTCCATATGGAATTTAAAAGATTTCTTCCTATCCCAAGTTTAATCAAGATAAATGGTAAAGCTGAGCCACTCAGGAATGTGAGTTTCCACTTATCCAAAAAATTCTATTCCATGTTATGTGAGTTAATAATGTGTAATGCTCCAGCTCTCCAGATTTTCCCTCTTTTGCCCTCATTGTCTTAATGAAAATTATGGGACTTTTAAAGGGAGAATGAGCAGCAAAATAATTTGGGATTTTTTCCTTTAAAGCAGTGAAGTAGTTCCCCATTTTTGTGACGTAGTCTATTTCTCCTCTAGTTTCAATAGAGTTATTTTTCTTACTAATTCATAGAAGAAAATCATCTAAATAACTTTTAATATCCTACTACTCAGAACTTGAATCTTCTTGAACAGATTGTTGTATAAAGCTAGAGTTCCTGGCCTGAAAGTAATGAGAAACTTATGGCACAGTTTAGGAAGTGTCTTGAAACAAGAGGAAGGAAGAATTGACATTAAAACTAAGCATGATTAGAAATCTATTGTGTGATTACCTCAAAATGTTAACCCCCACACAAAAAAATTGAATGAATTCACTTTAGTACTAGGAGAGTATCTTGCAGAGGGACTCAATGGAGGAAATGTTAATTATTTCAGAGGTTAATTTAGAAGTGGCATTCTATGTAGCTTAAGAAAAAGCTTAAAATGTAATTAAATGCTTATGGGAAAATGATGCACCAATGAACGTGCATATGTGGAATGTGGCTAAAAAAAAAAAAGGTTGGACTGTATCGGTGTGTCTTTATTTACTTTATTCCTTCTTAATGTATGTTATTGTGACTGATGAAATACAAGCCAGAGAGTCTCTGGAAAATGTCATTGCCTTTTTGCTTGTTCAGAAAGGCATTAGCTGCTTGGCACACCACCTGTTGGATTGTTAGCAAAAGGCTTACATGGGCAATCCTATGTTTACTTCAGCCATCTGACTTAACGCTGTTAAATTGATCTGCCTCTTTTTCGTACACTAAAGTATGGCAGCAGGTATATTAGTAGATGAAAGCAAGAATCATTAATGTCTGTGATGTCCTATTTTGTTACTACTGTCAGGACTGGAAGGGAATACCTGTCCATCTTTTTAGTTAAGCCTCCGTACTTGAAAGCTGGATGAGGACGGTGGTTTTCAAAGCATGTTTCTGATTTCTTCTATGGATCCTCGCTGTACATGCAGTATATTATAATTTATAGAACAGAATCACAGAATGGTTTGGATTGGAAGGGACATTAAAGACTATCTCATTTCAATTCCCCTGCCGTTTGTGGGGACATCTTTCGTAGACCAAGTTGATCAAAGCTGCAGCCAACCTCACCTTGAATACTTTTCTGTGTAACATTTTCCAGTGTCTCAGCAGCCTCTGTGAAGAATTTCTTCCTAATACCTAATCTAAGCCTACCCTCTTCTATCTTAAAGCTATTGCCACTTGTCATGTGGCTATACTCTTTTAAAAAGTCACTCACCTTTTTTGTAAGTACTTTTTAAGTATTGAAAAGCAGCAATAAGGTCTTTCTAGAGCCTTCTCCAGGCTGAACAACCCCAGCTCTTTCAGCCTGTTTTTGTAGGAGAGGTACTTCAGCCCTCTCATTGTCCTTGTGGCCCTCATCTGCACCCCCTCTAACCTAATATGCACCTAATGAAGTTCAGCAAGGCCAAGTGCAAGGTGTTGTACTTGGATCAGGGCAATTTCAGATATGTCTACGGACTGGAGGCAGTCCTGCAGAGTACAACTTGAGGGTGCTGGTGGGTGGAAAGCTGGATGTGAGCCAGCAGCGTGCTCTTGCAGCCAGAAGGCCAACTGTATCCTATGCTGCAACAAAAGAGGGATGGCAGTAGGGTTTGCCCTTGTCAAGCCACATGACTTGTAATAGGCATGTTGTGTATTCTCCAAATCTCTGTAGGGCTGTAATAGTATAAAGCAGTGTCTTCTCCATATAAAATCTGCTAAATTATGTATGGACCAGCATCTTTCTAGGTGCTGCTTCAGGTTTCATATAAACTGAATTAGAATTCTAGTTTAAAGCATAAAATCAGCCAATAAGACCGATCTGTAAGACTCATGTGCGGTGGGTTAGCTATGGCTGTCTGCCAAACACCTTGCTAACTACTTCCTCCTCCTCAACAGGATGGGGAAAGAAAATAAGACAAAAAAATCTCATGGGTTGAGATGGAAGTAGGGAGATTTCTCACTGTTACCATCACAGGCAAAATGCAACTGACTTTGGGAAGATTAATTTTGTTTATTGCCGGTTAAGATAGCCTTTTTTTTTTCTCCCTCTTTTAAAGCTGCCCTGCAGTGTTTTTTTGCTTTTTCTAAATTAGGCCAACAGCTCGTGGCTTAGACAGCATAAGGGATTCAAGAAAAACTTCTCAGGAGGATTTTGAGAGGTTTGAGAAGTTTTTTTTTTCTCCTTCTCCCATCTCAGTCTGGTATCTACACAGTCTCTCAACCTTACTGTTGCCATATTCAGTCTGTGAAAAGACCAGTGGAACGTTTGGTTTCAGTGCTGAAGTGCATAGCAGGTGTCTCTCTGTGTCAGAAATGACAAATATATAGGTTACACTGAAAATAATACCTTCTATTTATTTCCATGAGAACTAATACAGATAGAAAAAGCACAGTAACGCTATTTGATAGAGCAAATTCTCAGCTACAAAGCACTTTTTCAGGGTAGTCACCACCATTAGCTGTGCATTTTCACCAGTGATTAACGTGGCCTGCATGCCATGCTCATAGAAGTGCGCCAGCGGAGGTGACCCACTGTTGCTGTCACCAGCGCTTAAACACACCACCCCACTGCCTCACTGTGCTCACAGCCACTGTTTGGAGTCTGTAAATGTTCAGTAAGCATTGATGAATGTCAGTGGGTGCCCTTTTTCCAAACAGAGGGATGCAGTGGTGCACTTTTGCTTCATACGCATGTCAGTGACAGATGCCATTTTGTCACTGTCCTTCTGCTGCCGTTCTTTCTGTACCCCACTCCCAAACACATGTATGGATCAGCTCAGTTGCTTGCATTTTCCCAGAGAATTGTGTCTTGCTTGGACCAAGAATGAGCAATGAGGGAACACAGGGTTGTTTGTAACCATCACTGTAATGAAATGTTCTTTTTTACTAAAAGTATTTTCCAGCAAGTGTGTGGATTGAGTATTATTGTCTGTGGCAAATTGATTTGCTTAATAAGAGAAGAAAATAAGAACTGAAGAGTTGCATTACCTACCTGACATACCTGAATTGGATTTTTTTTTTTTTATTATCCTTCATGAAAATGGTATAAAAAAGTTGCAGAAGTTTTAACCAAAATATAGAATGTGTCTATCAAAGGAAGCTGCAGAGATGTATATTGAAACACAGACTTGCGAAATAGCAATTACAATTGAAGCAGGCTTAGTATCACAGCCTTACAGATGAAAGTGAAATGCCTTGCACACAAGGGGGAAGCTGCTGGCTAAATTTCAGGAGTGAAGAGCTAATTGAGTATAATGTGCTCAGATCTCTAGCATGTTATTGGAATAACACTATGGAAAAGTTATCTAAATGTTGTGTGAAACATAAGGAATTCAGTTTTTTTTTTTTATGGAAAGTAAAATATTTTAATGATTTCTGCACTTCTGCCTTTTAATTTAAAAGTGAAACAGGAACAAAATTAAGCACATACCAATTTAGTTAAATATTCAGGTGCTGAATTATTTACTGATTTTAAATTTGGTGCATTAAACTATACCTATAAGCTTCTCTTAATCCTTAAAAACATGCTTCTTTTGAAATAACAGCTGTAGGTCTAGAATCTGTCTTGGTTTGGTCTTGCATCACTATTGTGCTGTGGGATTTGCATGGTCCTACATCCTACATCAGAGAATGACAATATCCCACGTTTGGTGGGGCCCACAGAGATCATTGAGTCCAATCCCTGGCTCCACACAGCACCAGCCAGAAAGAAACCTTATGTCTTACAGATTTGTCCGAACACTTCATGAACTCCAGCATCACGGGGCCATGACCATTGCCATGATGAGCCTGTTCCAGAGCCTGACCACCCTTTTGTGAAGAATCTGTTCCTAACACCCAACCTGACCCTCTCCTGACACAGCTGCCTGCTGTTCTCTCAGGCCCTGTTGCTGTCACAGCGAACAGAGCTCAGTGCTGCCCCTCTGTGTAGTGATTATTTCAACCTGACTTAGTTTTTATTCATTTCCTTTTGGTAGCTGTGAGTGTGGATAATTTCCTTAAAGCAATACATTAATGTCAGCATTTCAGAGATTTCTCGGAAGATAAAGAAATCGCGGTGTTAATAAGACATTCAGTTGTTTTGGCATGTAGAAGAGGTGTCTTTAAAAATGTTTCTGCAGGTCTTCTTTGCTTAAACCTGATCTACTCACTGTTAAGCTCCAAGTCTTGAGAATGACTTTGTCCTTTTTTTTTTTTCTTGTGAGGGATAAATCAACTCTTTGTGTTACTGGTTGTCAGCTCTGTGTTCAACCTGGATTATGTTACTGTCGTGATCCAACTGGATCATGATTGCCTCAGGCTAAATTAAGGTGAAATGACACCAAAAGATTGGTTAAATATTTATTTGTATCCCACTACAATACCTGGCACATGACATGGAGAATACATATATTTAAATTTCTATACTGCATTGGTGACAAGCCAGGAATGTATGCCTTGTGTTACATTCTAATGTAACTTGAAAAGAGAGAGGAAAAAAAAATAAGAGGGGGAGAGAGAACAGAGGTGGGGAGAGGAAAAGAGGGAGTGGATAGGCATGGAAGGAAAATCCAGATTACCACCCTTGCTTCCAGTGTAGTCTCTGGTCTAGTAATACCCAGGTGGCAGGTGCACACCTGACCATTGTAGTCCTTTTTATTTGTAAGAAAAGTATATTGCATGCATATCTGTAGTTTGCATGTGAGGTGGGAGTAGTTGGAGTTCAGCATTGACCCTTTACTCCAGCTGAAATCAGGGTCATTGAGACTCTTTCACATCACATGAATCACATTAGCACCTCTTGCAGCAGGGAACCTTGCCCACATTTGCATGGAAGAGTAGTGCCATCCATCCTCTGACATACTCTGCATCCTCCTCAGCAGAGCACTTTTGGTTTCTGTTCCGGCTGCAAACTAAACACACTGTTTCCCTTTCTTCTTCACTGCTAAGCAATCCCTCGGTGACTGAGACATTCAAACGGTTTTAGAGATTTTCCACAGGACTTTGCAGGTACTACCTTAGAACTCTTCTTCAGTGTGTCTTGCAGAACAAAGGAGGGAGAGGACCTTGCTCATTTATTCCTTAACATATCCTTGCTTTTTATGAAGGTAGTTGCTATTTTAATGCAGGTCTGTTCCTTTATACAATTTCTCTTTGAATTTATTGCATTTCAGTTTCTCTCATTACTGTAGTTGGAAGTCAGTCGTGTCATGCTACTGGTGTGTGTAGAACTGTTCACTCTCACTAATGAATACTCCACATTAATAAATGTTTGCTTTAATCAATTGTGTAACAACAATTTGTCAATGGAATAGATGCTTTTAGAAGAAAAGGAATTAATTTTCTGTAAGATTAAAGCAAATCTAAAGTAGGATTGAAATGGAGATACTTGACCTTGGTTAAGGGAACATATCATCAGGGAATAACAGGTAAAAGGTTTCTTCAGTGATGAATGAGAACAAGCTTCTTACTCAGACATAATGGATAGAACAGTATTAATGTTGACTTTCAAAGTGTTTATCCTTACAAGCTGTCTTTGAAGTTGTTGATAAATCTTAAGTTGCGCAAGCATAATTAGATTTTTTTCCCCCCCAGTTGGTGTTATCCGCTGTCCAATTTGTGGTCAGGAATGCGCAGAGAGACACATCATAGATAACTTTTTTGTGAAGGATACCACAGAGGTTCCTAGTAGCACAGTAGAAAAATCAAATCAGGTAAGTGCATTAACATGTAATCAAGTTAACATGTGTTGGATGTGTATGCATGTCCTTGGCTTCTTGCTGCATGGCCTTTTTTGCTATTCATATACAGAAAAAGACCTGAAGTACTTAATCATCATATGAAGTAGCTACTCCAAAAAATCAGTTGAAATATATGAAAGTGCACATGAAGAAGAAGGTTGTTTAAGCTATTTTTAATTATCAATTTAAAATTGCATTGTGATAATAAAAACTAAATGCAAGAAATAGATATTAGAATGGAAATTTCTAGACTTTGGGCAGGACACTTTCAGCACTCTTTGATCCAGAGACCTAAATGACACCATGTCAGGAGATCCCAATGTAAAATGCAATCCTCTGCTTCAGTCAGCTTTAATTTTTTGTTATCACTGGCAAAACACTGCACTAAATAACATGTCTTCACTGTCAACTAATGAGAGAGACCAAATATCTTTTCAAGATTTTATTAAACTCCAGGAACTTCTTGGAAATGATTCAGCTTCTTTATGTTGCTGCATTCTTGGTAATAACAATAAAAAAAAAAGATTACTGTTTCAATGTGATGTCAATTTTAAGCTAATCCAATGTCACTTGTATTGTAGCCTTAAAGAACTTCTTGGAAATTGCCTTTCATCTTGTTCTAGGGAAATGTATTATTGGCTTTCGATCTATTTGTTTTGAGGATATCTTCTTAGAAGTCCTTTATTGTTTAGTCTGCTTGTTTGAAAGCTTAGCTGGAATTTGTGCTTACCTGCGTGAATGGGTATGTCAAGAGTCAATGGAAGTACCAATCAGGTTTGTAATGCTGACTCACTGGCTATTAAAGGCATACGTTTTGTCCTCGTCCCCAAGAAGGAGGACTTAGATTTATGTCTCCAAAAACCATTTAGCTGTCTTCAGAGAGTAGGACATTTTGCAGCTCTGATTCTTAGAAATTATATACCCTACCTGAAACTGGAATTTAGTTGGAAGTCTCTGAAGTACAAGCAATATCTCAGTGTTCTGTTGATGTAGGATTATTTGAAGCTGTTGTTGCTTTTTTGGTTTTTTTTTTTTTGTGTGTTTTTTTTTTTTCCATTGGTTTCCTTTGATTACTCTGCTAGTAAAAGAAAATAGTCCTTTTTGCTTCAGTTAGGAAGAAAAGCAAGATAACAAATTGCTTTGCTAGGCAAAAGCAGTCCTGACGTTTTCCAGTTTTCCTTTTTTTCTTTTTCTTTTTTTCCTTTGGGGCCTGTGTCATAACTTCTAGGTAAGTTATAGAACGTGTCCTGTGACGTGCTGCTCTGGGGAGTTGGATAGAAACAGAATTATTTCTACTGGTTTTGGTGGCAAAGAAGATTTTTTGTCTTCATTCTTCTTCCTCTAGATTTTTCTTAAACTTTAAGGTGGGGGGGAATTGAGACCTTTGTGTCTTAGATAAGGAATGGAAAATTCAAGGATCCGTTATTCTTGGAAGTTGATGGTAACCATGCAAAACTGGGCATACTCCTCTGAGCTACAGGGTATCAACAGCTGGAGTATCCACCAAACTCAGTGCTGTCAGGGTGAAGTCAGGCACTTATATGATAACAAAGTAGCTACCGTGTATTCTTCCAAAGAAGAACTAGTATGCTAAACACCTTAACAAAGCTGTACACATGGTGAAAAGATCTTTGAAAGTTGCTAGTTTAGAACAGTGGATAATAGGCTGTCTTGATACAGTTGTGATGTGCTTAGTAGCAAGGTGGCCAGTAATGGGATGTTGCAGAAAGGCTATGTTCCTTAGGGTTCGTGATTTAAGATGTCAGGATATGATTCATATTTAGAAGTACAGATGGGTGAGTATGTCCCAAAAGGCAGATGTTGTCCTTGCTGCTTTTGTATGTGCCAAGAAATATCAATTTTGGCACCGGTGTTTTTTAAAATAAAGGTTACAATTACATTTAATTTAACCTGGAGTAATTTTTATTCAGAATATTAGTTGAACAAATATTTCTCTGGAATGCTACTGAGTTCTTTTCCTTCAAAACTCGAAAATTTTGCTTATTTAATGTCTTTGATACTTAAAGCTAATTGGAAGAGTAGGTAGTACAGAGTAGCAGCTGAGAAGACAGCTCTATTACCTCAGCTCGTGCATACAAATCTGTCTTTAAGTAAACAAACAAGCTTTTAGAGCAGAAAATATCGTAACCTTCCTGGAACATGCTGAGTAATTTCAGCTTACATTAAAATTGAATGAAGGCCGAGTGAACACTTCCCAGGGTTGTAAATACTAAAACTAGTAACTGAATTAGACATACTTACAAGGAAAAGTCAATTAAAAATAAATCTGTCTAACCAGAATAAAGACTTGCAAGTTAATTAGGGAGAGTTTTCTTTGAAATTACTAAAGGAATGCTTGTATTAGTCAAAATAAGTGACATAGTTTTAGATTTTGTAAGAATATAGCTTATATTTCCGGTAATTGTGTTTCCATGTACTTTAGGTATACAATTTCTTCTAATAAGTCAGAGCTCTAGCAAAATCTAATCTTGATCTGAAAATGCATTTTTCAAATAAGAACTGGGTGGAAGCAAATTTAGTTTTTACCTACAGAGCAGAACTATTTTGACAGCATGAGTTATAATGTCTATGAAGAAGTTTATAAATCTGTCTGTCTTCTACTTGGTGGATTTGAGGAGTATAAAGTTGCAATACATGTATATTTGGACTACAAAGAAAGAGTTTCAGTTCATTTCACACCACCTGACTGGTTATTGAATCACAATCTTCTTTCTAACAATAACAGGTCAAAACAGACAGAAAAAAGTTAAAATGCATTGCAGAAATAAAGTAGACAAAGATCTTGGAATCTAGGAAGAATGATTACTTTCTGAAATCTTTTGAACTCATTTGAATGGTCTGACACATATCAAGCTTACCTGCCTGAGATTGCTAAAGGTGACCTGGAAAGAGCATAATATATTTATTAATTTCTTAATACTATCTGGGTTTTCACCTTTTCTGTTTTGTTTTGCTTTTTTGATTTAATAATAACAATGAAAAGGCCTTGAAAGATTGGTGTTCTTTTTTTTCCTGTTATCTTCTTTTATTTTTCTAGTTTAAAGAAAAATCTTACTTCTCATTCTGTGTATTTGCAAAACCTCTTCCTAGTCAGTCTGGGAGCATAGTATGATAATACTTCTCTGCCAACAAGTTCTTTAAAAGCTTCTTGGCCTGCAGAAGTTCTCTGCTCAGTCAGCAGTGCTCATGTAACTGATCACTGGGCAGCAGTGATGCAATCAATCTGGTTTTACACCAGCCTGGCGAAGGATTGCATCGGTACTTTTACTGAGAAGAAACTGGAAATGGAGGCAGAGAATTTCCTTCACGGGTTTTGCAGCCAGAGAAAATGTAACATTGAATTAACGCCTCAGCGATGCTTATTTACTTGTTTTACATACTTATCTAAGGATTCAGTATGGCTTTATGATTTTTTTCCCCCCCGAAGTGTCATAGAAATTAAAATTTTTCCCTAATTAACTGGTCTAGATAGCAATAGAATTTTTGTTGTTGAAGAGATGATGGGGAAAAAACATAAAAATAAGCAGAACATATTTTTTAAGAAGGGTTTTTAGTAAGACTTCCAGGCCTCCTTTTTGTAAAGAAACAGAAAAAGGGGCACAAGCCCAGTTTTTGTTTTCCTTTTCAGGTCACCTCTATGAACATGAACTGCCTCATACTCCAATTGAGAACAAGAAGGGTCTCCCATTCTTGTGTTGTAACATAATTTCTCAGAAGATATTTACAGTGAGAGGCAACACGATCCAGAAGAATAAGCACAGTGTTGGGAATCTGGGACTCGTATTTTCAAATTCCAGTTCTGTCAGTAACTTGCTATGTGGCCTAAGGCAAGTCAGTTCACCTCATCAGCTAATATTCTTCTTTTTCTGGAAGGGGCAAACTGGGACGTAGTTATACATATCTGCTTAGGATAAAAATTGTTGCTTCTGCTTTAATCTCTATCTTGTGTGGGTGCAGAAGCTGAATTTTTTAAAAATGAAACTAAAAGGAAAACCAAGATCTAAAGTTTTGTCCCTTGTATCCTGTTAGCATAATTCTATTGGTGGGATCTCTAGGATAGAGTGATCATCAGGCAGCTTGAATCTTTTGTTTGCAGCAGTGCTAAACCTTGATAGAAATGGATGATAGTTGCCTAAATGCTTCAAGATATGACTGGAGAGGGGAACGTGAAGGATGAGTTATGTGACTGTAAAGGAGGACTTAAAAATGAAATAATTTTATGAGCATGTAAATTGTTGTTGTCTATCACTCTTAGTTTTCAACCTGTTGCTGAAATTGTTGGTCGAAGGGAAATCTTCCTTACGTGGAGATACTGACTTTATGCAGGGACATTTTGATTGCTATCACAGAATCATAGAATGACCAGGGTTGGAAGGGACCTCAAGGGTCATGAATCTCAAGGATCATGAATCTCCAACCCCCCTGCCACACGCAGGGCCACCAACCTCCTCGTTTAATACTAGACCAGGCTGCCCAGGGCTGTCAGGTGTTATCCTAAATTACTTTTTTTTTCTAGATCTCTTGGGTGTAGTCCAGAGGCTGCAGTTTGAAAAATGTTACAGATTCCCTGAAAATGTCTTGAACTTTACTAATGTCTTGAGCTTTACTAATAAGCTGTAATCTGTCTCAAAGTAGCAATGCAGAGTTTCTTGAGTGGAACCCTGCTATTTTTTACTTTGTTTGTTTCCTGTAACTTTGTGTAGATGAACAGAAACTAAAACTAAAGCTTCTGTCTTCTAAAATCAGAGCAGTGCTGATTGTGTTCTGTCTTTACAATATGCTCTTGTGAAATATTTACTATATAGTAAACATTATACAACTCCTAAGTGTGCAGTGTCAGGTGGAAAGTAATGATTTGACTTCTGTGATGTCAGGTAAATGTTCTAGAGTAGCACTGATAAAATGACCATTTTCTTTGACAAGTCATATTCAATTACTTTTATATAGTTATTTATAGTGTTCCTGTACCTCAGGCAGTTTTCTGTTCCCATTTCACTCTTGTAGGGAATCTACAGAAGTACATTGATTATATATGAATAATAGCTTGTATGCATATGCTATATTTATTTTCATAGCTGCCATTTTTTTTCCTCTTCGTGTCAGGTCTGCACAAGTTGTGAAGACAATGCAGAAGCTCATGGGTTTTGTGTGGAATGTGTGGAATGGTTGTGCAAGACCTGCATCAGAGCTCACCAGAGGGTTAAATTCACAAAGGATCATACTGTAAGACAGAAGGAGGAAGTATCTCCAGGTAACATACTTGATTTGTAATTTTGCAAAGGATGTGTGTTAATCACAAAGAATGCATCAGAAAACCGAATTAAGTCAACACATTTAATTTTTAAAATGATGCATTTCAAAAATACTGTCCCTTAATCTTAGTAAATGTAAAAGGACAGATTCAGTGTGGTGTAAACTCTTGGTACATATGAATACTAACAAAATAAGTTTTACTTTCTGATTGGATCAGGAAGTGTTGGTTCCTGCCTTCCATTCACTTATTTCAGTTCCATTCTGAAGGCTGCAACCATTTGAACTAACTCTGGTGTTTCTTTGGAAGCACTTTAAACTCTTTAAGAGAATCTCTGAAATGGCTCAGCTAACAAAAGAAAACTGTTGGTTTTTTTTGTTGTTATTGTTAAGAATTAGATTCATTAGAATGTAGCTACTGAAAAGACAAATTTTTGTCATGGCTGCAAGTATAATAGTCAATTTCTTCTATCAGGTATGATACATAGTGGTGAGAAAACCTACAGATTAGTATTTAATTACAATTTTTATGTTGAAATGTTTTAAACATTATACATACCAATATGAATATAAAGCCAGTATAAATATAAAAGTGATGTTTCATCTGGAGTGATTGCTCGTTATTGTCTTGGCTTACAGATTAACCACAGAAAATACTTCTTCACGTATTTGGCTCCTCTAGCTTTTCTAGAGATCTACTAAATAGTTATGTTAATTTACTGTAATATCACAGCAAAGGGAGAACTAATAAATTAAATTCTTTCTGCACTGATAATAAGGACATGTTTTGTTAGCAGTGGAGCATGCCAGAATTCACATTTTAGCTAAGTATATTTTAAATTTGAAATGTTTTGCTTTAGAAATTCAAGGAAAATATGTTATGAATTTAGGAGTTTTTCCTCAGTAGGATCTGGGAAACTTGAGGTTGAAAGGAACATTAGGAGAATATCTAGTCCAGCCTCCTGCCTAAAGCAATTCAGCTGTGAGGTCACATCAGGTTGTTCAGGCTTTATCCTTTTGGGCCTTGAAAACAAAGATTGTTGCAGTGTACAGTACAGCCTCTAAGAAATTTTGAGTGTTCTCATTGTGAATGCCTGACTCTTCTCATGGTGAGAAAGAGTCCTTTTGTACTTTTATTTACAGAAAACCATCTTTGTTTATGCTCATTTTGAGTTTATGCTCATTTTGTCTCGTCTTCGAGCAACATTAGGACACTTACAAAAGTAATAGGGTGCTGACAAATTTTCTACTCAGGTTAAGTTCTATTAAGTCTTTTGGACATAGATGATCTTGTAATTATGTATTTTATTGTGAACTATTTTCTGTTATTATAAATACATGTATGTATTTTTCACTCCTCAATGTCAGTTTCTGTGGATTTTATATGTGACAGGATTTATCATTTCTGTAATCTACTTCTCAAAGGGTAGTTTCCAGTATAGTATATTTTGGGTGCTATATTTACATCCCACTTTCATACTAGTTAATCAGAAGTGACTGCTGAATGTACGTGGAAAGGACAAGAGTAGTGCATGACTTATTTTGAGTGTAATTTGCTGAGAAAAATGCCATAGGAAGGGAATGAATGGGAATATTCAGTCCTCCTCTGAGTGCTAGTCATTTTCAAATAATTTTGGTGAAATATAGATCAGAAAATCACACTGCAGATTTTTATTAAAATAAGCAAATGAATGGGTACAGCAAAGTGGCCTTCCTGGTCTGCAGTGAAGAAAGGGCTGCAGTGTCATTACAAGCTGTATAATCCTCACGAACTCAGTATACAGCCCAAGTCATAAGAAAAGTATTTTTTCTTCTCATTACGTTGCATAGAAGAACAGATATCATTTTTAATAAGTGATGATGTTTCCTATGCTCATTTGTATTTACTTCAAGAACTGAGACTTCCAACCCGTTTAGACTGGGCTCCTGAAGAAACGTAAGTAACTTCTGGTTAGCATATAGATGAGGAGCATAATAAGGAAACACATGATAATGCAAATCTATAACAATTTCAAGAGTCTGGACTGACATCTCCCTATAATTAATAGAGGCAGTTGGTGTGACCAGTCAGCGACCTGTGTTTTGCCCTTTCCACAAAAAGGAGCAGCTGAAGCTGTACTGTGAAACGTGTGACAAGTTGACCTGCCGAGATTGTCAGTTACTAGAACACAAAGAGCACAGGTATGAAAACAAAGTCAGTGTTTTATACAGCTTGCATGCAGGAAGACAGCTTGAAGTTAATTGTGGCTGTAGCAATATACAATTCAGTTGGGTGAAAAATTAAATTTTGTGATCAGGAAAAAAACTGAGATTGTGTCGAGAAGAACGTGGCTGGCAAATGCGTGATAGTTTGGAGATAAACCTAATTCTTTCGGTTTTTACTCTGGTGGTTTAAGAATAAGACCTTTATTTACTGACAATTTATTTGGATGGAATTTGTTGCTGTGCAGTTTTTCAGAGAGACCTTAGCACAGAGGCTGTTATGTAACTGTATGCTTATGTGTAATTTTTCCATTTGTCCTTCAACAAGATGTTTATATAACCAAACAATACCCAAGAAATTTAGAATGGAGCAAATGGACAATTTTTCTATGAAGAGCTCTTCAAAAAAGAAAAGTAAATCTGAAATTTAACTATACTGTACTTTGAGAATGCTATTTAATAACATTCAAATTTTAGGTTTCTGTTCTTTGGCCATTTCCTACTGGTCGTAGAAGATGAAAAGAGGAATAATATACAACTCCTGGGTACAGGACAGTAATTTTCTGTTAACATATAACAGTATTGGCCTGGGACAGATGTGCTCATAGGTTAAACATTAATATGTTCACTGTTCTAAATGTAACCACCCAATGAACTTGCTTGGCTGACAAGGCAGACAGACATCAGTAGGTGGAGGAGTGTTGTCCAATTTTGCTTCTTGGAACCAGCTAAATGTTGATCTTGCTGAATTGCTGTCTTCCTCTTAAATTCTCCTTCTCTTACAATTTATATCCTGTTCAGAATGTCTCCTCTTATTTTTTTCCCACAAATTGTTGCTGATTTCAATTCCTTGATTTAGTGTTACTGACTTTACTGACTCAGCAATCTCTTCTTTCTTCTGCTTCAACATCCTTATCTTGCATGAAGTAATAGCTTATGTGCTCTTTCACTTGGAGTAATAGTTACAGCACAACATTAATTTTTCTTTCAATAGAATTGTGACAAGGTCACACAGTATGCCTTCAATTTTATGAAAAACATAATTCTAAAAACTTAAAGTCAAAATTAAAAGGAATATGCTGTAAATAAAATAGGTCAGCATTTCCTGACGTATACCTCCATAATGGCAGTTAAATTTTTGACCTGAACAGCATCTTTCTTCATGTTACAAAGCCCTTTTGTAGGGCAGTCTGCTTTTTATTATATCCTACCTTTGGCATGTGTAAATACTCACTGTTTCTTCACTACAGGTACCAGTTTATAGAAGAAGCTTTTCAGAACCAGAAAGTGATCATTGAGACTCTAATCACTAAACTGATGGAGAAGACTAAATATATAAAATGTACAGGGAAGCAGATCCAGAACAGGTATGCACTGGATTTTGAGGTTGAAACTGACAGATTGCAACTTCAGTATACACTGTAATTTGTTGAAATGTTTAGATTAGTAGATTTTGCACCTCAGTCTTTATATGCTTCCAGAAAGAAAAATTTTAAGATTTTCTTGGCCTTCCAAAAGCTTCGGTTTTTTATTGTGTTGGGTGTCTTTTTAATGTGCTTGCTTATGTTAAGTAATTCTTCTGCTCAAACCCGTGGGAACAATAACTTGGGTGCAGTGAAACAAGTTATGCAATAAACTGTGCAGGAGGCGGTCTTATGTTCATCATCAGTGCGCTCTTTTTGTTAGTGTAGATCCCTTAGAAAGTGAGAGATAATGACTCATGTTTTCATAATGCTTGTGACACACATTTGAAGATTTATGTAATACTTTTGTTCTTTGGGCTTGAATTCACTCTACTGCAAATCTAGCAGAGGAATAAATCTGTAAAACTCATGCAGCAGTAGTCCTTTGTATCTGCTTCTTCAGCACTTACAGGAAGATTCAACACAGTAGAAGATGCTGAGTGTAACTTGAAGTCTTCCTCTCTGCCTGTCTTTAAGATAGCAGAGCAGAAACCATTCTCCTCTATTGCAGCATCTTAGTGTTATTATCCCCTGTCTTTTAGCAGTGCTTTTCACGATGTAAGAGTATGCCCTGTTACCAATTTGAGCATTACTACTGAAATAACTAAATGTAACTAACTAAATAACTATAATAACCCTTGTTTTACCATAGAATCATAGAATGGCCTGGTTGAAAATGACCATAATGATCACTTAGTTTCAACCCCCCTGCTATGTGCAGGGTCACCAACCACCAGACCAGGCTGCCCAGAGCCACATCCAGCCTGGCCTTGAATGCCTCCAGGGATGGGGCATCCACAGCTTCCTCGGGCAACCTGTTCCGGTGCGTCATCACGCTCTGAGTGAAAAACTTCCTCCTAGTATATAATCTAAGCCTTGCCTGTCTCAGTTTAAAACCATTTTTCTCGTCCTATCACTATCCACCCTTGTAAACAATTGCACCCCCTCCTGTTGATACTCATCCTTCAAGTACTGGAAGGCCGCAATGAGGTCTTTCAAGAGCCTCCTTTTCTCCAAGCTAAACAAGCCCAGTTCCCTCAACCTTTCCTCATAGGAGAGGTGCTCTGATCATCTTAGTGGACCCATTCCAAGAGTTCCACATCTTTCTGGTTCTGAGGGCCCCAGGCCTGGACACAGTGCTCCAGATGGGCCTCACAAGAGCCAAGTAAAGGGGGACAATCACCTCCCTCTCCCTACTGGCCACCCCTTTTTTAATGCAGCCCAGGATGTAGTTGGCCTTCTGGGCTGCAAGTGCACACTGCTGGCTCACATCCAGCTTCTTGTCCACCAAGAACGCCAAGTCATTCTCCGCAGGGCTGCTCTCAAGGAGCTCTTCCCCCAGTTTATATAAATACCTGGGATTGCCCCAACCTAAGTGCAGCACCCTGCACTTGGCCTTATTGAACCTCATTAGGTTTTCATGGGCCCACTTCTCCAGCCTGCCCAGATCCCTCTGCATGGCTTCCCATCCCTCCAGTGTATCGACTGCACTGCTCAGCTTGGTGTCGTCTGCAAACTTGCTGAGAGTGCACTTGATGCATTATCTATGTCATTGATAAAGGTTTTACAGACTTAGGTCTTTAGAACTTGCCACCAGTGGATTAATTTTATTGTAATTCACTGGTACTTGTTCTTTCTGTTTCTTCTAGTAATTTTCCTGACTAAAAGTGTCTGATTGTTTATGTATTAATTGGTGCATATAATCAAGGAATATTCTAGTCCCAGTAGCACAGAAGTATAAAATTCTGTGTTTGAAGGGTGGGTTTGTGACCTAAAGAATATAATTTTCTATACTGTTTACTTGCAGAATTCTTGAGATGAATCAGAATCAAAAGCAGGTGGAACAGGATATTAAAGTTGCCATATTTACACTGATGGTAGAAATAAACAAAAAGGGAAAAGCTCTGCTGCATCAGTTGGAGGTAATTTCATTTCTGTCACAAGAAAAAAAAAAAGGCAATTTTCTTTTTTTTTTTTTTTTTTCTTCTGGTGATGGTTGAAATCAATTTTAGCATTAGCTGTTTGTACATGTCCTATTGCAGTTCCAAAGCAGAGAGAAGTCCCACACAAGCCATTTGAGCAAGCGTATTTGTTTACTTATTTATTAGTGTTCCTTTATTTCTTTGTAAATCGTGTCTTTTATATATATATATATGTGTGTATGTGTGTGTATGTGTATATATATATATATATATATATATATGCATATATATATTAATAATCAAAGTTGTCTCTGAACCTGTTTTTTTCCTCCATGCTTTTGTAGGCCATTATTTTGTGCACCGTGCATGAAAAGTCTTTCCATCAGAACTCCATAAATTCTGCAGTCTAATAGAAAATCAAAGGAGGTTGTTTGAAATTGATGCCTAGAAAATGAGTTCTTAAAAAACTGTTTGTGTATATATAGGCATATATATATATATATGAAAATGTGTCATAAGAAAAAATGAAGATCTACATGCACTACCTTGATATCTTGAATAAATATTATGACTTTTTTGACTGGTAGCTATAGTCAAGATGTAGGGGAGTATTTTTTTAGAAGAGTTTCAGAAGAGAATCTCTCGATCATTGAGTCACAAACATGTAAGTTAAATGTATCTCAGCTGTAAGTTGAACGCTTTGACTATAACTAATTTTCTGCTTACAGACTCTGGCTAAAGAGCATCGAATGAAACTTATGCAACAACAACTGGAAGTGGCAGGTCTCTCTAAACAGCTGGAACATGCCATGAATTTTTCCAAATGGGCAGTTTCCAGTGGAAGCAGCACAGCTCTACTCTACAGTAAACGCTTGGTAAGACGAGGACAATAGATTTCTTTTTTTCCTTAAATATTATAGTTAGGTCATATGCGTGCACACATTTGTCTTTGACACCAAGGGATTAGGCATTTTAATGACTTCATACTACTTGGAATATTTGTATATCAATTTTTCTTGGTTTTCTCTCAAAAACATAAATGTAGAGTATTTATTATAATTTAGCTTAACTCATCACGATTCTCTCCTGTTGTGCTACCATAGTATTGTTGTAGATGTTCAGAATTTGCCTTAAACTCCTTTTTTCTGAAGTGAAAACCTTGAAGCCATGAAAGACTGGGCAAAATTGCTGTATGTCCTAAATTATTAATGAGATTTTTAGTAGTATATTTTACAGCTTCTGAGTTTAGATAAAGAAGCCTGATATCCAGCATTTAATACAGTGTATTGCTTTGTTATGTTAGAGTCATCTTCTGTGAAAAGTCTTCAAAAATTGATTTGTTAAGCTGATAAAAGTGAAGATATGGCTTGTGCTTTCTTATGCAAACTGCTATGGAACTAAGCATTTCAGTGTTGTAAGGACACGCGTGTGTGATCTCATTGACTGCTTGTGATGAAGAAGAATCCTGAAAAACAGTAACAACCAACCAGTCAAAGAGAAGATTGCCCATGAAATTAAAAACGAAGAAAAAAGATGACTATCAATCATTTATCCAGGGATTTCTAGATTGTACTTTCCAGATTAAGAAAATACGTGGTAATGTTGAGGAGAGATGATCATCTCCCAATTTCTTATAATTGGAACGCAAGTTTTCGTTTTGTCTTTGTTGCCTCACTGCCTAGTTGAGAATCTGTTGGTGTGTGTATGAGTTTGTTTGTTTGCTTGATACCCATTAAAATGCTGCAGGCTGTTTTCTCAACCTATTTCAAGTGGTTAAATTCACTGAGCCTGTCTTATACGGCCTTAGCAAGTAACTTTTTTTAGCTGAATGGAAAAAAAGGGCAGCACACTAAGTAACGTTGTTTAGAATTGCCTAGTGTTGCCACATAGACTTCTGCTATATGAGTGAGAAAGCATTTTATGTTGCAGGTGTCTTAAGATTGTAAATGTTAAAAATCCTAAGAAAAAGACCATCCTAGCCCATAAAGCCTCTGCAAATGAGAGTGAATTTTCAAAGGAACAGATGAAACTTCAGCTTCAGATTTTTGCTGGAGGTCAGAGTTATTTGGGGTCTGAATAGCTATGTCCACGGACATCTGAAATATGTGTTCCTGAACAGTTACTCATAGAGGAGCGTACGAGGTCTCTACTGAGGGATATCCAACCACATGTAACACATAGGAGGAATATCCAGCAGATTTAAATTCAGCATTATAGTTTGGAGATAATACCTGTACTTCAAGGGAATAACACACCTAAACAGTTCAGTAAGAAGGCATCAATTTCCTTGCCTAGTCCTCTGTCATAAACAAAACATTTTTGACTACTGTCATTACTGATAGGAGATAACCTAACTCTGAGTTTATTTGTAATATATATTTGTACACAGAAATAATATATGGAATGAGCTATGATAAAATTTTTTTGCAACTAGTGAAGAGATGAGTGAAGAGAGTAGAAATTTTCAAGCGTATTATAATTGTTTCTGGCAGTGTACAGAAGTACTAAGAGGTCTATATTCAAAGTGCACTTTAAATTTTCCATAGTAATTTAAAAACAAGCATACAAAAAGATGTGTAAGTCTTGCTAAATGTTTTGTATCTGGTCTAGAATCAACCTGCCTAAATGATACAAAATGTAGGAGCAAAGTGGAAACTCATATAAAATTCATGTAAGATAAAATAGATAACTGGTGTCCTTTTAGGTAATATGGCCAAATGTATCTCTTGTAATGATTTCCCGGAAAAGTCCGTAAGAAATTTGAAAGGAAAATGAAATTTTGACAAAAGAAGCGTGGAACTTGATAAGCTTTTTCTGTATCTGCTGTGTGTTACTCTAACATTTGTGTTAGATATTTCTAGGAAATATCTGCAAAAAAAAAATCTTTCTAGCAGCTGGATAAACTCAGATTTGTTCCAGCATTCTGCCTGTGTATCCCAATCATAGTCTAGTCTTTTGGAGCCAAGAAGTCTGAAGAATGTGAAAATGTCTGAGAATTTTCAAAGAACTGTATGAAAGAAAATATGATAAGCCTGTAATGGACAAAGCTCTCTGAAAAGACCTTGTATCTGCTACTAAGGAAAATTCTCTTTTGATGATGCTTGTCATCAAGAGGATGGAATACTTTTTTATTTTTAAATGAATGGGTTAGCTTAGATTTGGAGGAAAAGAAGCAATTAATTCATTATTTGTCTGCAAGTAAATTTTATGTAATAGCTGAATTTGTGGAAAGATATGCATTTATGGAGGGGAAAAAATACTTGCCTTTATGCAGTAATTGATTACTTTGTTGTTTTTTTTTTATCCTTTTAAATTTTTGTTTGGACAATCTTCTCTTTTACCTCAGTTCTTTGGGGGATTGTTGAAGATTTTTTGTTTGCTTGTTTTCAGTAGTTCATATTAATGGCTTTAACTGAAGAGGAAAATGTTATGTTTTGTTCTTGTTCTAGATTACATATCGACTACGCTATCTTCTCCGAGCGAGGTGTGATGCTTCACCAGTGACTAACAATACCATCCAGTTTCATTGTGATCCTAGCTTCTGGGCTCAAAATATTTTCAATCTAGGTGTGATAAAGTTTGTCAGTTCTTTGTTTTTATTTTATTTTTTTTAGAATCATCTATTTAACTGCAGAAGACATTTAAGATGTTGTGTGGAAAAAGTATTATATATGAATACTTTCGATGAAACATTAACAAACGTCCCTTGCTTGAATGTGATATGTGATGATGATTGATGCTGAGAATGTCGGTAGGTTAACCTGGCCGTGAGTTGTAGCAAGCAGGTATTTCTTTATTGCATCACTGGGCACCTAGGGGATGGCTCTGACCAATCTGTGCACCTTGGCTTATGTGCAGATTACATTTATTGGTTGTGCTCATGCATACTCATATTTATCCCCAGAATTTCATGCATATGCTAAATATTTTCTTTAGTCATTGTTTTCTTAGAGCTGATTAACATAAGACCCTCTTCCTTAGAGCATTGGGGTCCCTTTGGTGGTTGTCTGAGGATTGAGGGAGGAAGGCTGACAGTCTTCATTGCTCCTAAACTTTTGACCCTAGTCATGCTCAGTTAGGTGCTTACTTCCTCTCTAAATGTGGTTTCTCTGGTATGACCTGATAGGGCCTATCCATCTTCAATTTAACTTTATTTTCCTGCCTTATCTTCAGAGTAGTACATATGGTCCCTCCAAATATTGATGCTTGCAATATTTGAGGTCCTTACTCCATCAATGATGAAAGTAGCAACTTGCAGTTTGTTGGACAGTGCACATGCTATCTAGGTTCTGAAGCCAAAAACCCTTGATTAACCTTGATTTATAACCTAAGGAAGAGTTCCCAAAGACATTCTCATCCTGCATCTTACAGCACATTCTTTTAATTAAATCCAATCTTCCTAAACTGATACCCTTAGCAGCAGCATAACATGTTCAAAAACCCATATTCCTTGTCATTATAAGCAATAAGCCTTTCAGAAGGGGTGAATGCAACAGAAAAATAGAACAGGAAAGAGGACAATACTTTTGGCAAGTTGTCTATTTTTAAGATATTCTTTCCTGAAGTTAGGAATGCACTTCAGAAGAAAGCATGTTTTTATCAGGATTGCAATGTAGAAATTTAGCATCTGTACTCCTAATGCCTTCTGGGAAGTTTTCTCTGATCTCCAAATCAGTATTTTTATTTTTGTCTTATAACCATAAACTGCTAGGGTTTTATGACTGTACTGAACACCAGAATCTGGAAGCTTTGCAGGTAGTCCATATATGTGATTACCTGAAAGCCTCTGTGTTTAATGGAAATAAGCATCCTAGGAACTCATCAGATTGGGAACAGGAATCGAAGCTCAAAGATCTCCCTAGGTTGTTTTTTTTTTGTTTGGTTGGTTTTTTTTACTCCTGTTGTCTGCCATTTCTTTCTCTACTGCTGTCTTAGTGGCCACCTTTTATTTTTCTGTTATGTGTAGAATTCTTTGGGAGATACCTATTGAACCTTTTCTGCCTTTCATCAGCTCTATCAGCTCTACAGATGTATAAAGGTTCAAACAGTAGTGATAGGAAAATTTCTGTTCTGCTCTTTATTCCAGTAAGAGACAAAGGAGAGTCTTCAGCTTTCTTTATTCGAATAAAGGGAGAGTCCACTGGGGCAAACTCTTGTGGAGTCTCACAAAGTACTGGGGTACCCTTTTATCTGGGTACCTCAATGCTTGTGAGCCCTTCCCCCATTTCCCATTGGTTAAGGTAATCAAGGTTCACATTTTTCTCCATTTGCCTATCATCCGCTCATCCCCCCAGTGTGTAGCCCCTGGATCCAGAGTTTGTTGTTTTGCCCAGCCAGAACTATCTTTGTATCCTATAAAGTATATCTCTCTTTGTTCTGTCCAGAACACAAGATTCAGGTGCTAAGCTAGCATCTCCTGCCATATTCCTGCAAGATAAATTTGTTTAACCAGATCCTTGTGACCAAAACCCTTCTTCTCAACTTTATCTTGTTTTGTGGGGATCCCCTATCCTTCGTTTGTTCTTCCGAAATTTCTCCTTGTTTTTCCTTCAGTAGGCAGCTGAGCACCACATAGCTTCTTACTCACTCCCTCCTAGTGGGATGGGGAGAATCCAAAAGGTGAAAATGAGGAAACTTGTGGGTTGAGATAAAGACAGTTTACTTGAAGGCAATTTTAGACAATGGCTACTAAAGAAAAGCGAGTAAAAGAAGATTGAGAGGAAAGAGAAGAAGAGAAAGAAAAGAGAGATTTAAAGATAGATATCTTTCACCACCCCTTGGTTCAGCATTGTCTTAAGAGTAGTGTCTTGTTCCATGGGTGGTGAGTTGACAGAGATGAATGCACATGTTCATGGTTGGATGTAGTCAGTCCATCTGAGACTACCCTTGGGGTGGCAACCCCTTTGTGTCTAGAAGCTTCAGGAGTTTTCCAAGAGTATCTCTGGTGGTTATGCATCCCCGCTTTCCTTTTCTGATGTTTATCAGAGATGAGGGACCACGAGAGGAAGTGAAGATAAGCATCCCATCAATCTGCCTCCATAAAGTGAGTGTCTATAGATATTACAGCTTCCAATTTGAGTCATGAAGAGGTCTGCTCTTTCGATCTCAGACAGCCCTTAAGACTAATTGAGTCAGCAACTTCTTTGTACAGTCATGAAGGCTCCATTTTGTAAGGCGCCTTTTTGTTTGTTTGAGCCATCAAACACTTTTTCAGTCTCACACAGCAGCATATGATATGGAGGATCCCTTTGGCCAGTTTGGGTCAGCTGTCCTGGCTGGGTCCCCTCCCTGCTCCTTGTACACTCCGAGCTCCTCATTGGCAGGGCAGCATGAGAAGCAGAATAATTCTTGACTGTGTAAGCACTGTTCAGTAACAAGTATATAATCCTTGTATTATTAAGTTATTTTCATCAAAAATCCAAAACACAGCACCAAACAAGCCTTTATGAAAAAGATCATCTCAGCTGAAACAAGGACAGTAAATAAATTACTCCAGGAATGGCTTGAATTCTAGTCAGGCTGCATGCTACTGACAGTGTGATGGCATCTGTGCACTAAGTATTTTGGAGGGTAATTAGAAAATGAAATATTTTTTAATTCCACAAGTTGCCTGCTTTATGGGAAATTAATTGCCTAAAGCTGTTATAGGCTTAATAAGGAGTATTACTCAATAGGTTGGTAAGGGTTTTCATTTTCATTAATATTTTTGTTAATGTTTCTGATGTGGTCGAAGCATAATTAAAGTGTATGCAACACTGAATTTACTAAGTGTTAATACAAAAACAGTGTGACTGATCTTAATTTTCTGTCCTGTTCTCCACTACAGTGTTTTGGCTAGCCTAGACTGATTCTGTGTGTGTGTGCACATCTTTTTTCCTTTACGTGCCTGGCTAAGGAACCAGAATGATGCTTTTTTCATAGTTGCTGGTCCTTGGGGTGAAAAATGGAATATATAATACACAATGCATTTCTTCCTTGTTTGGATAACCGTTTCAAAAATGAGCCAGGCTAGACTGCACAGGATCTGTAGAGATGTGCAGATATGGGGAGAGAAGTGGCAGAGGGTGAACCCAATCTTCACGCATGCTCAGTTAGCTTCTTACCTTGACTGCACAATACTTGCTTTTAGAAAAGTAGCTGATTCAAAGCAGAACTTCCCTAATCTACTTGATGCAAGGACTTTACAAAACTTCCTTTATCTGCTCTGTACAAGGACATAGATTCTTCCTGTTTTCTGAACAAACTACAGGACTATCCACTAACAGGACTTAGCAAGCTCAACAATATCACTTTTTTAAACTAAGTAACTCTTTTTTTTCCCCACCCCCCGTATAATCAGCATACTCTTCCCTTGACTGTAAAGCAAACTCAATTTTTGTTGAAATTCATCTTTCGTGGTTGTGGTTGTGGTAGCCAGCTTTTGACCCAAGAGCTTTTTAGAATTGCCCTGTTGGTCTCTTTGGGTAAAGCCTTTCAACCAGCATTAGTGTCTAGAAGTTTCCTCTCTAGTTACATTTCCTTCTAAATCAACAGAGAGGAAACATATCCTGGAGGCGCCATTACATCCTAAAATTGGTGGTTTGTGTATTATTTGCATATTTCATTGTGGTGATTCAGAGGCAAAAAAAACCAAAAAAAAACAAAAAAAACCCACAAAATTTTTAAGTATTATAATACTTAAAAATAAAAATACAAAAATACTTATTTTTTTTTTTTTCTAAATCAAATGATTGGATCACAACGCTCTCATCTCTATGAATGAAATTTTGTTTCCTTGCTCTTCTGGAGGGGCCAGGGCAGCTGTCTAGAATTCACCTCTTAGAGCATGCTGTAGCATAAGACAGTTTGCTAATATCTCCTTCTCTTTCATTATAAAATACAGCCATGTTTTTGCAGGGAAACAATATGAAGTGAGTACTTTGTCTCATGTTTACCCATCCTTTGCATTATAATAATTAATTATTGCCTCATGGTATCAAAAAATCTAAAACTGTAAAAATAGCATTTCTGCTAACTGCAGTATTTTAGTATTCATTTATGTTTTTTAAACCAGGTTCTCTGGTAATTGAAGATAAAGAAACCCCACCACACATGCCCAAGAACCCTGGGACAGAAACAAGTTTGCAGCCACCAAGCAGCTTACCTTCAAATCAGCTATCTAAGTTCCCAATGCAAATAAACTTGGCTCAGCTCCGTCTCCAGCACATGCAGCAACAAGTCATGGCTCAGAGACAGCAAGCTCAGCGCAGAGCAGGTCCAGTAGGTTTACCAAATCCAAGAATGCCAGGAAGTGTGCAGCAGCCTCCTGCTTCTCATCAGGTGAGCTGTGACAATTTCCAGAGAAGATTTTTCTTTCCCATATATGGTGGTTTCGCCCTGGTGGGCAGCTGAACTCCAGCACGACCACTCTCTCTACTCAAAGGAAGAAGGGAAACTGCATGAAAATGCTTTTGAAGGTATTGGGTCTGTCAGTGCTGGTCACTTTCAAGTACCACCTCCTCTAAAGATCATAGGAACAGTCAATCCCAAAATGCTGGAAGTTGTGTTTATGGGGAAGATTGGCTGGGCTGTGCAGGGATCTTCTTTTAGAGCTTAGGAGGAAAAAGAAGGTGTATGGTCACTGGACGTGAGGTTGGATGACATGGAAGGACTATGGAGATACTGTTCACCATTGTAGGGAGAAAATCTGTGTGGCCAAAGCTTAGAGTTGAAGCCTTAAGCAGCCTTTCACTGATGAGGGAGAAAGTGAAGAAATAGAAGAAAAAAGAAAAAACAGTGATGTTTAAGTATAGAATTTCAGGTTTTCATCTTTAGCTGGTGGTTATATCGAAGAGAACGTTTTCTTTACTGAGAATTGAATAGACATTCTATGCTTGACTGGCAGAATGTATGGTAATACTCAGCCTTTTATTGTAGAGAAAAATATACGACATGGTATGTGATGATATACAGTACTGAGCTATATATATTGAATTTCTTTCAAATGCTTATAAAATGAATCTGTCTTCTTTTTTTTTTTTTCTTTTTTTTTTTTTTTTTTGCATGATACTGTGATTGTCCTATATAACTTCCAAAGTTGAAATACTCTCACTAGCTGTTTCAGTGCATCTGCACTTGTTGTATCAGAGTAACTCAAAACCACATGCTAGGTCTTGTTTTTAGCATTAATTTTCGGGTAAATTAGGTGATACTCTTTGTTTGCATTAAATATAAGAGTTAAGTGCAGTAAAAAAAAAAAAATCTGGAACATTGAATCAGTATCATCTAACTTACAGAACTGTTTTTTCTTCATGCAGGCACCTCCACGTTTGATTCATTTTCAGAATCATAGCTCCAAGTCCAATGGTGCAGCTCCTCCTGCGCAACAGATGAGATTTCCCCAAAATCAGAGCCTACCAAGGCAAGCAATAAAGCTCAACCCATTGCAGATGGCATTCTTGGCACAGCAAGCTATGAAGCAGGTAGAGTTTCTTTCCCATTTCACTTACTGTGTAAAAATAAAGCATCAAATGTGCTTTATATCATCATTTATGTTATGTTTCAAGAGTAATTTTCAATTGGAACAGAGAACGCTTTCTTCTCTGTGACAAGATATCCACAGTTTTCTTAATGAGAACTGTCAAGTTTCTTTCATTCTGACGGTTCTAAGCAGCTGAACTGTTACAGAAGTGAGCCACTGTGTGTAATACGTAGATGTTTCATTAAGTTATTTGCTATTACTGTGCTTTCTGGCCACTTACGTATGTGAGCATGTAGTCTACACACCACAGTGAATAAACAGATGGGCAAATCCTCCTGTTCATCTTAATGTTAGTGACTTTACTACCAGGTAAAAGCTTGATTAAAAAGTTGTAGCTGCCAGCATCTCTGGAGTATGCCAAACCTTACTGATTTAAAAAAAAAAAAAAAAAAAAAAAAGCCCCACAGTCAGGTGACCTTTGCTGAGTAAAAATGGTTGATGCCCACCTGATCAACAGTTGAACTAGGGCAGGAACGAATACTTCAGAAGCTTTCTGTCTATTTGCGAAGCCAAGTCCTTATTAAAAAGTACATTAATGTGTTCTTTGGTATTTTAAAGGAAAGAGGGCATCATATTTCCAGAGACAAGCAGGGTAGAATCAAATGAATCTGTTCTACCACCTGAAAAGTGGAGTAGTACCATTAATGTCTGCAATGCTTATGAAGTCAGAGAACTAATTTTAACTGAATTGAAGAGGGCTGCATGATATCGCAGAGAATCTGTAACAAGAACTATATCAGTTCCATTTGAGCATTTCAAAAGAAGATTGACCTGTCTGCAGGCCTTTCTTTCAAGTATTTTTATTATCTATTAGCATCTTTCTCAAAGCAGAAACCAGGGAATAGAGTGACTGACCAAAGGAATTGAGCAGAATCAAATTTTGCCTAGAGTTGCCATGAAATTCCATTTCACTTCTTGAAAACTGCATATGTCTAAATGAGAATTAAATTTAATTTGACTTGACTGTACGCTTTATATCATGGTGTTAAATGTATAGGTAGGTGGAAATCTATTCAGCATTTCAAATTCTTAATCACCTTAAGTTGTTAAAGAGAGCATTAAATTATTGATTGCATCCAAGTACAATGTAGATATTTAATAGAAGCACTGGATAGCTGTATATTCATCATATTATAATGCTTTAATTTCACTAAAATCATTACTTTCCTCCTACAATGCTGTCAGTGCAGCATGAAATATTAATAGATACTCAACATCTTTGAATTTAGGAATTCACATTCATTTCTTCTTTTCATGGCTTTTAAACACTTGTCATCTTTCCTCATCTTGTAATACTGGTTGTTGAAATTAGATAACTTCAGAGTAAATTGGGATTTTAAATTTGAATTCAACTTGCTGTACTAGATTGCTTGTTTAGCTGATGAGTTAGAGCAAGGACATGTAGTGTATGTATTCTGTAGAGAGAAAAATACTGACTTGTGGATTATCATCTTATCTTTTTAGTGGCAGGTCGGTAATGGACAAAGTTCAACTGCCGTTTCAACAGCAAGCAGCATAACTTCTACTCCATCCAGCCCCACAGTCACTAGTGCTGCAGGATGTGATGGGAAGACATACGGTCCTCCTGTGATAGATTTGAGTTCTCCAGTGGGTAGTTCCTACAATCTGCCATCTCTTCCTGATGTAAGTGTACCATCCATACCAATCTTCTACAGATTCTATTTTGAAGCATGCTTTAATGGTTTTGAAAAGTAGAAATTCTTTTTGTTTTGAAATTCTTCTGCTGGTTATCAAAATGAGATAATTCCAGAAAGCGATGCAAGATTGCCTACACATTTTTGGCAATATTCAGCACTGTTTTTGGGAAACAGCCATTAAGAATGCTAAGAAAAATAAAATTCCATGTTCTAACAGTAATTGGGCTTGTTTATGTGCTTGCTTCATATTGCAGTCTTTACCACCATCCACTGCTCAATGAATTCATTATAACTCGTTGAAAGTGCTATTGTGGGTGGTTATTGTTGATGTAGTGGAGTCAAATTTTCCTTATAGTACTTCCTTTTGGTACTTCTTTCCTTCATACTACCTCTAACATGCATGTGAGCAGGCGTTGGAGGAGTATCGTAAGTTCTTCATTTTTCTTCTGATTGGTCCTTATTTGTTAGAAGTCTATATTAGATGTTGAGCTTTGTTTGGTTGATTTTCTTCTTGATTTTTTTCTTTCTTTCTGCTGAGCCTATATATGTTTATAGAGACCTGAAACGTCACAGTTTTCAAATCATAACTTACTGTTTCTCTCCTGTCTTTTGATCTCCCCAAAAAACTCTTAGATAAAAATGTTGGTTTTTTAAAAAAATAAGAATACATTGATATTACAGTGTCTGTGAGTAAAAAGGTAGAGTGCACAACACAGTCATAAAACTACAGAATCTGAGACATTTCAGCACACTGATTTTTGTGCACGCCACTGTTAGAAACTCTTCTGCTTGCACGTGGTTAAGTTTGTATTATGAAGATGTGTTGCTGAAATCACTGCATGTATGCTGACCTAGCAGAGACTTCTGCATCCAATGCTTAGAAGTGTAGCATGTAAAGAGAAATTTCAGTGGCCAATGGAGTTGCTACCTGTAGATTTGTTACTTGGCTGGATAGTTGAGAAAACTGACACCAGAGTGACCTGTTTTCTGATCAAACATGATCTCACGTATTATTAAACAAACAAAACAAATCCAGCATCTAACTAACATCTCAAAATGTTATCTCTCTTTACCAAATCAGGATATATAGTTCATACAGAAAGCTAGACTGATAAATTTGCAGTTCCTAAAAGAAAGTTTTGCTGTCTGGCCTGGACCACGAATAAAAAGAACAAATGTCTTGTTGTCTGTGTTTTGAGTGAATATGTGTGCCTCCTACCCAGAAGATTTGTGAGGCAGATGGAATTAAGTGTCTTTTGAGGTTCTTCCAGTTCCATTCAAAATTAATGGTTTGGGGAGAGTTTGTCTATTGCTTATTGCTTATTGGTTTTAGATTATGTAATGTAAACGTGTTGAAAGAGGGGGAAGAGAAAAAATTTCATATCCTCTTCAGTGTATGAAAGCTATGTGTCTGATGTAAGCTATCTCAATAGATGATGGGGAAAAAAAGGCACTTCTATAATCACTTCAGCATAAACTAATGATGTGGAACACTGGGTTTGGCCATTTCTCTCTTTAGAGAAAATGAAATGACCTGTTTTAAAGTAACCACTTTACTTTTAGTTTTTGGTTGGCCAAAGTTAGATGGTCTTCATCTCAGTCTTCATCTCCAAAACAGAAAGTATGGCAGAGGCATTGTATTTTAACTTTTAACTGCTTTTCCTCTGTTAACCATCTTGTAGATTGATTGTTCAGGAAACATCACACTGGATACTGTTGCGAGGAAGGATGATGTCACTGCAGAGCAGAACCACCCAAAGCCCCCTTCAAACAGAACTGTGCAGTCACCAAATTCATCGGTACCATCACCAGGCATTTCAGGTAATTGGACTGTGATATGATTTTCTATTTAAGTAGCGTAATGGTAGAATGTAACATGGCAACGTTAACATGGATATCAGAATGAGTTGCTTCTATTTTATATCGACAGTAAGAAATATTAAAGGCAAAGAGGTAGAAAGCCTAGTAAGAGGTAAAGTTGAGACTGTTTTAGCACTGTGAACAAAGTTGGCAGACTTTTAAAACATAAGTAAATGTAAATACATAGTAGACACAAGAAAACTGCAAATGCAAGTGTATCCGTGGAAAACTCCAGGTATACCAGATAACATCCTAGAAGCTTTAGTAAGAGACAAGTATTTGATAAAGCAAGATAGTATGTAACAGGAGACAGTGGCTGCAAGTGGTCACTCGTGAAACTCAATTTGAACATTACAAAATCTTTTTTACCAGCAGAGTAATGTAGTACTGACAGAAATTGACCAGAAAGGTTATTGGTATAGGTAGCTAAATCTGGTAGAATTGGAAGACCCAGGGAATTCCTGACACCATGCCTGGTAGAATCAGTGGCTGCTCCTTACTCTTACCTTATAGGCCATTTCCTGATTTGGCCTGTAGTGAGGCTCTGTGAGCATGAATTCCCAGTATGTTCTTACTTGATGTTCATACACTTGGACAGACTAGCTCAGAAAGGAGGACATTGAGTACAGATGCTCTCATAAACAGAGACAGTGCAAACAGCCTGATACTTTTGCTCAGGAAAATTACCCTTCACAAGTCTTTTCCTGTCTGACCCCCAGAAGCTTTGGAGGGATCTCTCTCATATCTGCACCCTGTCCTGAGTCCTCATATTACTGACCAGCTAATATGGCTTGAAGTTTTATAGTAAATCACAGAAATAGAAGCTAGAAATAGACTTTAATAAGGTAAGACACAACAAACTGCAGTGATCAGGTGCAGGCATCAACCAGGCAAAGGTACCAAATCATCAGCCTGCATACAAGCAGTGGGGTTCTACAAATAGTTCTTTCCTTTACTCTATTATTCTTTTCTTGTTCTCTCATGATTTTGTACTAAATGAGATATCAATTAAGTAAATAACAAGGCAAGAGGAATTTGAACAAAGGCCTACATACTTCTCCAAATAATGGATCAGACTTGTCATAGATATACGTTACATTCTAATCTGATTCTTTTGTCCTAGGAGGTGTCAGTGTAACAAACATACATCCTCCAATACGTTCACCCAGTGCCTCCAGTGTTGGGAGCAGAGAGAGGTAAGGAAGGTGTGGGAGAGAAAGAATGTATGACTTCCACATCCATAGAACATGCCTCAGACTCTTCCATCGTTAGTGCAGAGAGATGTTAATGTACTTAAGCTTCTCTCATAACAGGTATGGCAGCTATTATAGTACTTAGAGCAGTCTGAAAGTATGAGGGCTGCTCTGAAAGTAAGATCTCCTGTGTTATTCTGTTGGCCCAATATGTCAGAGGCATGGTGGTATGGCAATAGTGGTTGAACCTTCCCACCAGTATTCCATTGTGTTTTGTTGCCATGCGAGAGATGGCAGCAGAGGGGCACTCTGACACAATGGTCTGACATGCAAGTGCATATAAAGCAAAGGTGTGGCACTGAATTCCTCCATGTTGAAAAAAATGGCACCTAATGACATTCAGTGATGAACGTTTATGAAGACCAAACAGTGGATGTGAGTACAGTCAGGTGGTGGGTAGTGTGCTCTACAGTTCGTAGCTGAGAATTTGCTCTATCAGAAAGTGTTATTTTGCTCTTTGTATCTGTTGTAGTTTTCATGGAAATAAATAGGAGGCATCACATTAAGAGCAATCTCTGAATTTCATTTGTAGTGTTTTGATAGCACATCTAATAATGTATCAACCCTGTGAATGATATATAGATTGATATTACTAAAAGAATGGTGTTTTAAATTCAAAAAGTCAGCTAAAGGAACTGATTGTGTGCTAGAATTTCCCTGTAGAACTATAAATGAGTTCAGATTTAAGGAACTGATGTTACAAAGTAATTACTAAGAATTTTCTGGTACTAAAGAGTTAGTTAAATGAGCACTAGATGTCTACTGAGAGTCTAGAAAAAAATGTTTTTATTCCTTAGTGATGGAATATAAATGAACAAATAGGCTTGAGACAATGTTGTTGAAGACAGCAGCTCCATTAGCATGTTCCAATAAATTAGAGAACACATCCGACATGAGATTAATTTTTCATGCAGAGAGGAATCAGATGACATTGATCCTACTTGAACTGAAAATGAAATTGCTTTTTTAAAATATACAGTATATTTTGCTCTATCCTTTTACGTAGCAAATATTTTGAAGGACTCAAAATGTACAAATATGAGAGCTATTTAAATGCTTTTCAGAAAAGTCTATTACTTTAAAATATGTTTCTATCTGCTGTTATTTGAATTCATTTGTTAGATATCAAATTATTATACAATAAAAAAAACAGCAGGCTGGTATTTTTTAATTTGATTATCCACTCTCTTTCTACTATGACTAACTGTGTGAACAAAAACAGAGTCCACTGTGTGCTTTATCTCGCTTATCTGCTCCTGTGCTTTACAATGATGAGTTCAGCTCCGGAGACACACTTCCCTTCCCCAAGACATACCTGCATCTCCTCCAAGGTGGGATGATGCTCAGTGAAAGTGCTTTTGTGACTGACCTAAAAGAGGCAGAGATCATTTGCAAGCCTTTTACTAACAGGAAGTAAAGTTGGAAGTAATTCTGTAGTTCTGAAACCAAGCTATTACAAGTTTTCCGTTTTTGTAATGTCACTTCAAAACACACAAAAAAATGAACTTGGATGTTGTATTCTATAAAATTAGTACTGCACTGCTCATAGCTCAAAGAAGCAAAATGGATTAGCATTCAGAAGTCTCAGAAGGCATCAACATACAATAAGTTTTCAGTTTTGACTTTGTATTTCCTGTTTTTTGGTTTTGGTTTTTTTTTTTTTTTTTTTTTTTTGCCTTTTTCTGTCATTTACAGTTCTAGCTCTTCCAGCCGGCCGCCGGGAGCTGATTCTACACACAAAGTCCCAGTTGTTATGTTGGAGCCTATCAGAATTAAGCAGGAGTCAAGTACACCAAATGAGAACTTTGATTTCCCAATTGTTATTGTGAAGCAAGAAGCAGAGGAGGAATCCCGGCCTCGGAATGTAATAAAAATCACCTTTGCCTTTGGAGGGTGTTTTGTGTTACGGGGAATAAAATAATTTACATATGTTTTGTTGGAGGCTTTTTTCAGAAAAGAACTGAAAAGCTGAAGGTAGTGATTTAAAATGAAGAAGGAAAACTCGGCATCAAACTGTTTCTTTCACTAGAGTAGTTAGCTGGTGCACTCAAACTGTTATCTGTTGAAAACCTGGGAAAGCAGGAAATAGCTTACAAATGCAAATTTCTTTACTAGGAAAGTGGTGAGGTGCTGGAACAGGCTGCCCAGAGAGGCTGTGGATGCCCCGTCCCTGGAGTGTTCGAGGCCAAGTTGAATGAGGCCCTGGGCAGCCTGGTCTGGTATTAAATGGGGAGGTTGGTGGCCCTGCGTGTGGCAGGGAGGTTGGAGATTCGTGATCCTTGAGGTCCTTTCCAACCCTGGCCTTTCTGTGATTCTGTGATAATACAAACATCGAATTTTCATGTGGTGTTAAGAAGTTCTTCTAATCATAGTGTAGTAATAAGGTTGCTAGACTTTGGGGTGTCAAAAATTTGTTTTATTAGTGGAGTGGTATTTAAAATGCCAGAAATGCCTCTCATAGCTAATTTCTCGTGGTTATGTACTTGATGTTATAGAACAGTTGTAATTTTTGCATACATGTTATATGTTGTATGGCTGCCTGCATATGAGTGTGCTATTCTGGTCAGTTTAGTCATTGCTGGGGACACCTAAATTCAAATAAGCAGTATAATCAAATTTCCCTTGTTTCTTCTTACAGACCAGCTTTTCAAGAAGCATACTGACTTCATTGCTGTTAGATGGTAATCATAACTCAACTTCTGATGAAGCTGTTTTAAGAACAGATGCCCCAGACAGCACAGATGATCGGCCAAGGGTACTGCAAGAGAATACAACCAGTGCCAAGATAGGATGGATGGGCCCCTCACACACTGGAGAGGGCAGAAAAGAGGACGATCCCAATGAAGACTGGTGTGCAGTATGTCAAAATGGTGGGGAGCTCCTTTGCTGTGAGAAATGTCCCAAAGTATTCCATCTTTCCTGTCATGTCCCTTCATTGATGAACTTTCCAAGGTAATTAAGATCCCTTTAATTTCAACTAAACTTGCATTAAGAGATGTGAGTTCTGCATTGTGAAACTCTGTAGAAGTTTGAGCCTCAAAGGAATCTCTCATCTTTGAAGTCTTGAAGTCTGCAGCTTTATTAATTGGTGAAAACTGGAATTTGCATTGAAACTTCAATTTAACTTAATTGCAGCCACGAAATCTGTAATAAAACTTTTCAGTTGTTTGGCAATCACTTACATCTAGGGCACCCATTATTATTAGCTGTGGTCTTATAAGTGGGCCTTGAAATTACTGGTCTATCATAGAATCTTTTAAGGGCAACAGGAAAAATTGTGTTAAATATATCATTTACTATAATGCTAAATATGGCTACGATCCAAGCATGGGATGTAGTGCCTGACATCTTCTAGTAACATTGCACTCTGTGTTGAAATAAGCAGTAGGGTTTCTTGAGTGGACGATAGAAAACAACTCTTGGCTCCTTGAGTTTCAAAATTCGGTCTTACATAAGATATCATTATAAACATTACTGACATTTCCTTCTTGAGTTTGTGTCTTTGATAGGATAAATAGCATTTTGCAATGTTGCAGCTTGGAAATGCCATGCAATAAGTTTATTAAAGGACAGGACATCTGTCATAACATGCTCACTGTTTAATGCTTTTATGTAAATATTGGGTTTTCTTCTTAAATACCAGCACAGTTTGCTGGGATAAAACATTTGGATAACAAGTTTGGTTTGTATGCTGCTCATCTCTGCTTATGTGCATATTTCTACAAGCATGTCTTCTAAGTGTCTCTAAAATTGGCACATAAAAATGTTTCTCTTACCTTGTGAAACTTCAAATTATAGGGCTTTTTCTTTAAATAAAATGATGTTATATTGCAGCTTTGTGCCGTAAGCAAAACTCGGCAAAGTTACAGTATGCACTTAAGCTAATAAACATTTGTGCCTCTCTGGAAGGAAGAAAAAAATCTGTGAGGATGTAGGTAGGCAGATTACTACTTATTCACAAGACTTTGCTTCTATTAAAATAAAAGCTTCGAAAATAGATCTTTAAGTTCTCATTTTCACTGGATTGTTCAATGGAAAATGGGAATGTCTAGGGCACAACAGAGCCAGAAACAACTTTTCTGAGAAGTGTTCAGTTTTGTAAAGGTGCATATTAATGCAAGTGCACTATGTTCCTGGACTTCAGAACCATAGTTAGCTTAAATTTCCTCCTGGCTTCAGAATGTATCACGTTTTTGTTCTCATCTTCATGGTGTTTTGTTTGTTTATTTTGGTTTGGTTTTGGTTTGTGTGTTGTTTTTTTTTGTTTTTTTTCCTGTAGCAATGGACTAGTTGACAAACGTTGGTCTCTAACCATTCTTCAAAAGCACACACAAAAAAATCCTTAATTATTACTTCAGTGGTCTCAACAACTTCTTTCGTGATTGCTTTCTGTTCTTGCTTTGGGTAGACAGAACCCTTTCCCCTGTAGATTCACAAGGTCACTGCATCTTTTCTTTCCTTCGCTGTAGACCGTTGTACTTTCCCTTACTCTCATATATTTGAATGTGCCTTTCCTCCATCTTCTGCCTTTCCTATATTGTGAGATCTTCAGGTCATGACTTTTATCTATTTTTGTCTGTGTCACGTAACACCTTTGATGCTGGTCCATGCACAGAAATGTCAGTATCGTGTAAATAGCTTGTTAAGCTGAACTGTTTGAAAGTTAAGTCTCTTTGAAAGGAATCACTCATTATTCATTACCATATGTTAAAACTAGCAGAGGATGGAAATCTTTGAATTACTCTGAGAACCAGTAAGACAGGCTTGTTTTATTAACTTTGAAAATCTCTGCTTTACTATCAAAATGCAGTGAAAGCTGCTGTGGAAACTGATTTTCATTTGTGAAGATTTTATTGTAAGATTTTGGAGTAAATGCATGCAGTTGGCTTCCATGAACAGGTACTGCTGAATTGTGTCTGCTATTTGAAGTACAACTCAGCCCTCTTGTGGTTATCTGCAGGGGTGCAAGTTCCCCAGAAGTCTTTACTATTCATAGCTTTTCTAAAACCTGCAGAAGCTCACAAATTGAATGAAAGTCGATAAATGTAGTCAGCTTCCAGAACTTACTTGGTCTTCTACTTCTTCCTTTGTCAATTAAATCTACAGGGTTTTCCTAGATAAAATGTGGAACAGCTCAAAAAAATCTTGTCCAGAGTTATCTGTATAGAGCAGAAATATCTTGCAGTCAAGCATGTAAAGAAAAAATACCGTTTCTGCTATGTAACTCTAACACTTTTCCTTCTCTTGGACCAATGTCTGCAAATGAATCCTTCATTCTCTCTGTAGCTAGGAAGCAGAGCTCTTAATGCTTCAGTTGAATTCTATGAGGTCAAGAGAGAAGTTTTAACACTAACCAAAGTGGTCACTGTTGGTCTGCTATGACCAGCCGTTTTCCTACTGTAAAACCACTAATAATACCAGTGCCATTAAAAGGAAAGAAAGTTCTAAGGAAACATTTTTGCCAGCAGTGCCTGTCTCTGCTTTTTGTAGTTTTAACAGGCAAACAAAAAAAATAGCAAATAAACAAAAGCAACAAAACAAGGCATGGCGCAGCAAAAATACCAACCCATATGTGAAGAACTTCTCCAGAAGTCTGTGGAAAGTTTTCTGTCAAGAATGTGCTTCTTCACTGAGGTTAATATATCTGTCTGTCTTGTTTAGTGGAGAGTGGATTTGTACGTTCTGTCGGGATTTGTCTAAGCCAGAAGTTGAATATGATTGTGATAAACCAACTCACAACCCTGAAAAAAGAAAACTGGAAGACACTGTGGGCTTGGCACCAATAGACCGTAGGGTAAGGATGAGTCCTGTTGTTTCTTTTACTAATAAATGTATGCATTAAAAAAAAAAAAAGGTAGTAAAATGGAGAAGTATCTTTCTCAGTAGACTCTGAGATGTTAGCAGCCTTCATATAGAAATGCTGAGCACCACATTCTGAAAGACTGAGAAGTGGTTGTCCCATGCTGTGGACTGGGAATGTGTTCTAGGAATTACCAAGCACTGTTTCCAACATTGACCTCATACACAGTGACCTTGCCTTGAGAAATTTTTTTTCTTTCTTTCTGCTTTCCAGATTTAGTATAGATTGCCTCTGACTATATTTGGGGGCATAGTCTACATATGGAGCTGTTATTTGTATTTGATACACTCTAAAAGGGAATAACTTACTGTGTTAGTATTTGGCTTTAAATGCAAATTATAATTCCCATAAATACCCCGGTGGAGGATCATCAAGCATAAAATCAGAAAAACTATTTTCTGAATCTCTTTCAAGGTTCAAAATTCCATTCAGTATGCTCAGGTACACAGAACTGATTTCTCCCCACTGCTAACAAAAAGCACAGTGGGCTTTGCACAGAGCAGCTATGCACCAATCAGGAAAAATATTACTTATTTCTCTGAATGTTTATAATAAACTAACAGCTACATATGCTATTTCTACCCCATTGAATGTTTGTTGCACTTGGCAAATGCTAAATAATACTATTAGTAACTGCATGAAGTTTGTAACGTATTTGAGCGTTAATAAAAATACGGAGTATCTATTGCAGAGAATGAATGCTGTAGACCATTAGTTATGACAGGCTTGTTTCCAAATACAGTTTCTGTGCTCACTTTTTCTGCTTAGAAGACTGGAGGAGTACTGAGCATCTGTTTGGTGTTTTATATAGTCATTATTTTAGAATAGATTTTATAGCTTTTTATTTGTGTATCTGTTTTTCTTGACACAGAAGTGTGAAAGACTGCTGCTATACCTCTACTGTCATGAAATGAGTCTTGCTTTTCAGGATCCAGTTCCTCCTACAGTATGTACTCTACTCCTTTGCATTTTCTATTAATCAGTTGCGTAATTGGCACGGTCCTAATGGCATTGTTATGCTCATGATCAGAAGTCAAGTTTTGTGGACATGAAGTGTATTGAATGTATTTTATTAAAACTGTCTGAAGGGCAGTTGGACAGCTCTGGCACAGTCTGCATGGAGAAGCTGTGGATGTCCCATCCCTGGAGATGTTCAGGGCCAGGTTTGCTGGGGCCCTGGGCAGCCTGAGCTGGTGCCTGATGTAGAGGTTTGGTAACTCTGTCAGCTGCAGCGGGGTTGGATGATGTTAGAGTTCCCTTTCAGCCTGAGCCATTCTAAGATTCTATGAAAGATGAAGCACTGGATTGGAAGGAAGTTAATAGCAAAATTTCCCAATAACTGTTTTGTCTTACTTTGAGAAGTACTTCAAAAATAGACACAAGAAATATATTTAACACTGTCAGCTGTTTTCACAATGCTGAGTGTTATCACTAAAAAATGAATTGGGAGACATATTTATTTCTTAAAAAAGTATCTGATTTTGAAGATTGTAGTCTTGCTTAGAAGCAGAATTCCTTATTATTAGCTGTAAGTTTATGAATTTAAAATGCTAAAAACAACTTGAGTTCATCAGACAGTGGAATAAAAAAGCAAACTGTAGTTCAAGGATGCACAGTAATGCTACTAGTGTGGTCCAATGAACGTGCCTCTTTTATGCTCCTCAAGACATGTCAATGGAAAAAGATTTCATCAATAAGTAATAATGCCCCAATGCATCCTTCTTATTCCATTTGAGTAAGAAAGTACATCTGAAATGCCAAAATAATTCTCTGTAGTTTACCACCATTTCTAAGGATATATTTCATCACTGAATGGCTCTTTAAGCAATACATTTACTGCTTCTGAATGGGTTGCCAGATTTGTTATATGACAGTCTTGAGAGTGAGATTTAATGGATGGTTCACCTGACATATAATGTCAACATCACTTGCTTTATTCTATGTAGTAAATGCAGTTGGTTTTATTATTTATTTTGCTTTTCTTTTAAAAGAGATGTTGGGAGAGGTGTATGTATTTTAGCCAGTAAAACTAGCATGTGTCACTGCTACTCCAGTAACTGTATTTGTAAAAGGTACCGTTTTTGTATGTTAGAATCATATTTCAAAAGATGAGGCTACATTTTCCCCTCTCCCTCAGATGTAAAGGTTTGTAAAAACAACATGTAACGAGCGTGAGTGCGTTATGGTAAAACTTTTCATCTTTGTTTAGGTTCCTGATTACTACAAAATAATCAAAAAGCCTATGGACTTGTCAACCATCAAGAATAGACTTCAAGTGAACGATTCGTTCTACACAAAGCCAGAAGATTTTGTGGCTGACTTCAGACTGATTTTCCAAAACTGTGCTGAATTTAATGAGGTTAGAGAAGTAGACACTTTATCTATTTTTGTAGGCTTAGATACTTTCAGGAAAACTACAGTGGGGTTAGAATTTACTTATTTAATTAAATTACATTGATGATAAGAGCCCAGAGAAAATGTAGATCACATTTAAGACTACATTGGTGTTAGATGAGTATGCAAATGAGATCCTTCTATTGAAGGGAGGAGAGCTGTAACAAACATGCTAACTGAAATGGCAGGAAAACAGGTAAGGAGAAAATGATTGTTCATCATAGATATTAGTGGTGAGCATTTGATTGAAAACTTGGTTTAATCCTTATTGCATTGTATCTGAAATTCGTTGGAATTTTTGTTCTCAGAAGTCTTACCCTTATTTACTCTGACACTAAATGACTTAGACTGTTGTCTAAACCCTCACTGTTTGTAAGGAAACATTTGCTGAAAAGGGGGTGCAGATACTGAGTGGACAAAAAGAGAGAGAATTGACAATGAAAACTAGGTTTCTCTAAGTGTCTTCACTTAGGTTCTCATCCAGGGCAGTTGCTGGGTATACTTACTGCTATGGTGACCTTCCCTTCAGGAGATAGGTCAGCCATGGTGGGTATGAATGACTTCAGGACTGCCTGGTCTTCTGAGATGCAGTCATTATCCATTACTAGTAATATTTTTGCCATAATTAGAGCTAGGTCTGTAACCTAGAAAAATTGCAGCATTTCGTGTAGCCGTTCTCTTAGCAGCCTTGAGACATACCTATATATATTCTCAATGCTGTTTGACTTTTGTAGCTTGTAAGAGCACCTGAAGAACACGAATATAAAGCTGTTTCATGATGTGTTGATGTTGTTAATTCACCCAACAGCCCGATTCAGAAGTGGCTGATGCCGGCATGAAGCTTGAAGCATACTTTGAAGAACTACTAAAGAGCCTTTATCCTGGGAGGAAGTTCCCTGTACAATCTAACTGCCAGAGTGAAAAAGATAATGCAGAACTTAGTGATGACTCAGAGGATGACATTGTACAGCCTCAGAAAAAACGTCTCAAAGGAGAAGACCGTCAGTTGCTTAAATGAGTCGCATGTGGAACGTTTTTTAAAAACTAAGGGTATTTATCACTGACAGTTGTTGCAAGGGGAAGAGTCGTGACTGCTTTGACCTGGAGGTCTGTGGACATTTACTTGACTTTCTACCCCTTATCTGAAACACAATTCCAGGGGAGATCCAGAGCTGCAGAGAGCTTCCTTGAAGTTCCAAGTTTGCAGCATACTCCTGGAACCGCGCAGAAACTGCGATTTGTATGGGATGACAGCTGTTTAACTTTACTTTGAAGAAGAAAAGAAGTTTGTATAGAACTGAACTTTAAGATGTTACATAGGTTCAACATGGTTTTCTGAGTTTGAAGAAAATGTGATCTCACCAGACATTTAATTTTACCAAAGGCATGTGGCTGGCCATGATTTGGTTTCTTTGTACTGTATTTAACATAAGCCATGAAAACAGATGTTGTAATATTGTTGTCTTGCAATACTGACTGATACAATGAAAGTGTAGTTGCCCCTAAAGAAGTTATTGGTTAATTTTAAAATGTGAGGGAGAGCATATTAAAAATAACTTAAAGAAAAAAAGGAATTTGAGAGTTTTTAATAGAGAAAGGAAAGGACGTGGTGCTTTGTTTTGTGTACCACTTTCCCACAGTCAGCAAGAAACAGTGCTATTCCTATACACTATGTTGTTTAAAAGGTGCCTCACAAGTTTGATGGACTTCTGTTTAATGGACTTCAATGTTAGAGGGGAAGACTCAAGGGAAAGAGCATTTGTTTGCAACTATCAAGCTTTTTGGTAAGCTTAGGGGGGAAAGAAAAGTGTCTTTTCTGTCCACAAGATCTTACTGTTTTTCCAAATTTCTAAATATTATTGTGGGAATGCAGCCAGTGTTAAATAAACAAGTGTAAAGGAGAGGGGAGGGCTTTAGGAAAAAAAAAAGATACAGTTCCTTGAACCTTCATCTGTCCTTGTTAAAATCACCAGAAACTAAAGACAAACGATGTTGGGATTTACTTTTTTTTTCTGCTTTCCATAAGTGCTGATAACAATGTAGATGGCTGTTTCTGCATTCAGCAATGGCAGATTGAAAGTACCTGTCTATGATTGCCTCAGCTATTGGTTTATACTCTTCACGTATGTCATCTGAAGTGAAAGCTGTCTTTTTTTTAGGTAGAGCAGACAATCTCTTGGATAAATTGAGCTGATTTGCACCAGAGTTTTGCAGATGGATTTATGAAGACATCTGTGTTTACACAGACCTGCTTTTTACTTGTTATGTAGCACTAATATGGGGGCTACGGATAGATCCTCGCAAGCCTAAACAGAAGTGCTGCTTGTTCTTCCCTGCTGTGTACATATACCCTCAGCAAAAGGGCACATCTTCTTCTTTTACCTTCTGAAGCTGTTCACCTGCCTTTATCCTAGAGAGGCCCTGCATATTTAAATGCTGTGGACATTTCAAAAGAACACTCAGCTGTGCTTGCAGCTGGCCTTTGACGGTCAATACAGCTTTTGAAGTGCTGTGATGGTTTGACTGGGTGTTGAGCTTCCTAGAGTAACTATTAATTTATCCTTTTAAAATTATTATTTTTAATTGCCTGAAGGGAGTTGCTTGCAGCAGGAGCTCTACCACCCCAGAGTTCCAGGAAAAAACGAGAAGTGAAAGTGAAGGAGCTGAACAGGATGGTGAAGGAGACCATTTTAACATAACAGGCACAACACTGTGCTGCAGAAGCACAGAGTTAAGAAATGAGAGGCTCTGTCACTGCAGCATCTAATGGGTATCTAGGACTTCTGTAACAAGTCAAGTTAGCTATGCTTCCAGAGAAAGCTGATGAATGTTTCTCTAGACCTGAAGCTGCAAGCAGAAGTTTCATAGGATGCTTGGTGCAGTTAGAGGTGAAGTTTGACATCTATGTAGCTTCATCTACAAGTTGTTCTCTCAGTGAGAGATACTGGAGAGGAAAGTTAATGTACTCTTGCAGTCCAGTTGCTGCTTTCTCTTTCTTTTGATTCTCCCCTCATAACAGTGAAAACTTTTTGAAATAATTGTACAGCAACAGTGGAACAAATTGAAAATAGTTTATTCAGAAAGAACCCCCCCCTCACAAGTCACAGTATGTTTTGTTGGGGAATGTGGTTAAGAGTGTAAGACTATTCTGCAGTCTGTTTTTCATTTGGACATTTTTCTTCTAGTACTGCAACAGTTCATAGAATCTGCAGCACTATAGATCAAAACAGACATCTCCCGTGATGGAGGTGGGACAGAAGCTAAAAGGAATTACCTTACATCAGTCCATTTCCTGTTGTCATTGAGAACCAGTTGTGTATACATAGGAAAAATGTAAAAAGGGAAAGGGAAAAAAAAAAAAAAGACTTGTTTTACACAGTTCTTTACTAGATTGGAGGAAGAGATTGTGATAAACAATGCAGGTGCCACTTGTCCAATAAGTCAGTAATACTGATGGCCAGCCAATGACTTGGCTGAGTCTTGCATCAACTGTGGAGACATGGAAGCTGACAATTGAAACGGTTAGATTTGAATGGGCAAGTGATGTGTGTGCTTTAAGATGGCAAGCCAGAGTAAACAAGATGGATCAGGATAGCTCTGTCAGCCTGCGGCATCACAAATGCCTCAGTACAGAAAGTGATTAAAACAGGTCACCAAAGAACTTCAATTTGCTAACCTGTTCACCAGATGCTTCCTGAGAACCTCATTTGGATGCTACCATCAGGCACAAGGACAAGACAACTTTTTCAGTGATCTGTTTGATCTTGTCTCTGTTTAAATAATCCGTGGGGAAAAAATCTGACTCAGCTTTCATCTTGTGGTTTTAAATGTCACCCTAAGGACCTTCTGAAATTACCACTGCAGTGACATTTGAGATGTTAAACTTAGCTTTTGATGCAGGTGAGATAATAGCATTCCTCAAACGTTTGTTCTTTTGTTTTTTAAAAGTAAGTACTGCATCCTCCTAAGCTGCTATGGCAAAAATCCTGTTGTCCTTGTGTATTTTTTTCTTCTTTGTCCATTTAATCAATTAGGGATGATGTTTTTCATTCCTTTTTTTTTTTTTTGTGTGTGTGTGTGTGTGTGTGGCATAACATTAGAAATAGCACTAGCAAAGAGTCTTTCTTCATGACATGGATAGAAAACATTTTTATTGAATCATAAGGGGAACCTACTTGAGGAAGCTACCCTTGGTCTATGCAAATCATAGCTCTTACACTGATCGGTTCCATTTTTATATAATGGAAGTGGTATGGAGAAGCAATCAACATCAAATGTGGCTCACAGGAAATGATGGATTCCAAAGGTTTCTTTTTCTTTTGTACCCAATCCAACATCAAACGCTTTCATTTTACTTGCTAAGAGAGGGGAAAAAAAAAGCAACACAAAAACCATAAAATTAACAGAATGCACATGAAAAACAGCAGAAATGAATACAGAGGGAAAATAATATCCATTTGAATATGTGTCCAAAATATTTTGCCTCTGATTGACAATCCCTGTAGCTACTTTAAGAATAAACTGATGCTGTCCTAATAAACTGAAATAGGTGTAGATAGAGATTAGAATTAAGGAATGGTTTGGGTTGGAAGGGGATTTAAAGATCAGCTGGTTGCAAGGGCAGAGATGCCTTGTGCTAGAGCAGGTTGCCCAGGACCCCATCCACCCTGACTGAATGCTTTCAAAGAGGGGGCATCCACAGCTTTTGAATCTTCTGTTTTTCTTTTCTCACCCTACTGGCCACTCATCTTTTGGTGCAACCCAGGATATGGTTGGTTTCCTGGGCTGCAAGCGCACCTGGTCCAGTGTCGCCAGTGAATTGTATCTGTCCCAATAGGGAACCCTGATGGTCACAGCTCCTCACTCATTGAGGACAATGCCAGCCAGACAGTGGGTCTGTATGCTTTTTACTTTTCATTTTAGATTCCACAAGATTCATTCAGTTGTTTTGTTTGAACCTGATATTGAGGCATGCATCAATTGTCTGGAGCCATAGGACTGAATGTTGCCATGTTATGCACTTAAATTATTACATGAATTGAATGACTGCTGTGTGACACCCTTGGACAATATGTCCAATAGCCACAGTTCAGCAATGCCTGTATGGCTTTGCACGCACAGTGGTCTCTGAACGGCAGACTAGAGGATCATTTGCAAGTTGAATAGTAGATCTGATGCCAGCTTTTCCTGGTACACAAATAGTTCTGCACGAAGGAAGAAGTTGCTTTTTCCACTTCCTTTCTTAAATTTGTGTATTTTTTCCAATCTTTTACAGATTTTCATATAGATGTTTTAAAACATCATAAACGGTAGTCCTTATTTTTAGAAAGGCACTCATTTAAAGAAGCAGTTGATTATTAATAAATTGCTTTCTCAAAAACCCTAAGGCTAACTGTCCCATGCACCTTGTGGAAACCTAAGATGTGGCCCAATGAATTTGTGTGTGTGTATACATATATGATGTATGTATGTACGTGTTTGTATACAATTTTTTAGTCTGGTCCTGAATCTGATATCAGGTTAATCAAACATCTGTCTGGCCCTAGGCTGCTAAAGAGTCTGGATTATCAATCCTATGATTTTCTGGCTTGTATGGGTGAGACTGCAGAAGAACATGCAGGAAGAAGACATGCCTCTTCTATGACACGAAAATTCCCATGGCCTTACAGCTAAATTGCCTATAACTGACTTTCCTTCTTGATCTTTGGGCTTGTTTTGTCTCATTGCCTCTAGAGCCTTATAGGAAACACTAGCCATAGGGCTGATGGAGCAAGGGCTTTTGACTTGAATTTGGTGTCAAAGTGGCTTTAGTACTTTAAGGTGTTAATTGTTAGCTGTTATCTTCTCTGCCTGCAGCAGAGGAGAATAGGTGCAGCAACTTCAGATGGAGACCAGAGATAGCAAAGAACGGCTTGCAATAATTTAAGCTAGCATGCTGTAGTGAGGGAGCTAGGGCTAGGGCAGGCATTCCTGTTCTTCTATAAGAAATGAATTTAGGCAACTGGGGTAACAGTGCTTTCAGTTGTTATGACAGCACCTTCCTCTGTTTATCTCTCAGTTCTTGTTTTGGCTTATGAACTCTGAGAAGATTTTGGTTTCCTTTCTGGCTGAATCAAGATTTACTGTTTCTAGGTAGCTTGTAGACAGGGAGAAGCTCCTGGAGAGTCTATACAAACCTGCAGTGCCCTGCCCTTGGTCTCAATGGGTAGCGTGAAGGCAGAGATTGCACACACAACACACACAGATGAGAAAAGACACAGGGCCCCAAGGAAAGATGCACTCATAAGAACCTGCAGATTGAAAGAATGAAAGAAAGAAACAGTTCAAACATCTGTTCAGTGCTGTGGGAGCCCACCAGTTAATCAGAAATTAGAGAGTGGGCAATGGGTTGCAAATGCCTGGGGGACTCAGCAACATCCAGAAAATGCCACTCAGGAAATCTGTAAGTTTTCAGAAAGCAGCAAATAATAGCAAGATCCACGTCTGGCAAAGGCTGTCCAAGTGCTCTGCATAAATATCAGATAAAGAACAAATCAGTTTGAAAAAGCAAACCAGACACCGAGATTGAATGCCTCCCCCTTTTCTATTAACTTCATGGACATCCCTGTGTATTTGATGGTAATGTTAGACTCAAGGCTTACGGGCATTGTCAGCAGTGCTCTTACTTGTGATATGAACGGTGCCACCATAGCTCCAACACGGCACAGTGACCCACTGGTTCCCATCCCCAAGGCTCGCATTGTGGTGGGATAAACCTGACACAGGTTAGAAAGAAATCAGATTAATGCAACAATAATCAGTGATATGTGTTCTCATTCCACCCCCCTTTTTTTTTCTGTTCCTCTTTTCCTCATGTAGACCCTTGCATTATCAAAAGCAGTCAGTGGGAGAAGATGCAAAAAGATTTAAAGATTCCTTTGCATCTCATTCATTCCATCGCAATTCTGCCATTTCATGTCCAAAGTAGAAGTTGAAGGCAACATGTACACAGACACCTTTCCTTCGTCTGCACTGGGCTGCTCAGGCCATAGTCACAGACCATAGGCTTGGTGCTAAAGAGAGAATTCAATTTATATTGCCTGACTATGTGTCTGGAAAGCAGGAGAAAAAGAGATTGTCTGCAGCCTTCAAGACAGCCTACTTACTTACATCAACAGCACCTTTGTTTAGAAGGAGGAAAAAGAAAGGGAAATCCTGATAGGAAATATCCAGGCTTAGAGAAATAGAATTGTAGATTCGTTTGAGTTGGAAGGGAATTTTAAAGTTCATCTAGTCCAACTCCCCTGCCATGAATCTACAGCTTGATCAGGGTGCTCAGAGGCCCTCCAGCCTGGCTTTGACTGGATATCTACCACCTCTCCAGGCAACCTGTTCTAGTGTCTCACTTACTGTAAAGAAACTTCTTCCTTATGTCCAATCTAAATCTCTTCTCTTTTAGTTTGAAATCATTTCCCTTTGTTCTATCACAACAGAGTTTGTAGGGCTCTGCTCTATCCTTACATCCCCCAGCTTGTACTGGTAGTGAGGGTTTCCATGATCCTGGTGCAAGACATTGATTGCACTTGCCTTTGTTGAACCTCATGAGGTTCAGCTGGGCCCACTGCTCAAGTCTGTCTAGGTCACATTGAATGGCATCTTGTCCCCTGGGCATGCCAGCCATGTCACACAGCTTGGTGTCCTAATGTGCTTTGTGAATTTTTCACATCTCCCTGACACCCATGTCAGTAAAACACTTGAGTATATGCTTTGCTTCAGTGCTGTGGGAAAATCCTGATAGAAAACATCCTAACCCTATGCTTTGCTTAATTTAAGTCCCATTCATGTCAGTAGATTTTAGCAAGTGTTGCCATTTAAGCGTTTGTTTAAAGAAGGCTGGGCCAAGCCAGAGGATGTGATGTAGTTCCAGAAAAGTCTGGGATGTGTCTGGAAAGAGTTTTTTCTGAGTTTGGTTTTGATCATTGATTAAATCTTGTGTATTTGTGGTTTACAGTATGGCTATTTCAGCAATAGTTTTCACATCAACAGCATCCAATTCTGGACTATTTAAAAGCTGGTATTTAGTAAAGTCTGGTACGTGCTTAAAAATAGTGTGCTATAAAAAGAACTATGGCACACTATCAGGTCAATCAAGCTAACTACTGCTATCAGCTTCTTACCACTTACCACTCAGTCTTAAAAGGAAGAAACTAAATTCCACACAACTCTGTTTTTATACAAAAGCAACATGTAAGTAACCCACAGGACTAATCATTCTGAAGATGTGTGAAGGAGATGCTCTCTGATTGGTTAAAACTATTTGCAGACACAACACAACAATTTCCATTAGTTGAGCATATACATGTAAAAAACTTTTATACTAGCTACAATAGCCAGCCTTAAGTGCTGGAAAAGGTTCCTTTCAGTGGTAGTCTGTTGTCTAACCTCAACGGGACTGAGAGAGAACAGAGATTTTTGGAAGGTGATAGTGTATAACATCCTCAGAAATAACATTTAGTAGTAGTGACCAACAAGTGACCCAGAAGGGCACTCCTTTCCTGGCTGCTCATGTCACCTCCAGCTAGTTTTCTGATCTCACTTATGAAAACAGAGTGGTCAGGAAGCCAGAGATACTCAGTTCAGGGAAGCTGACTCTTAGCTGGTCAATGCATACAACAGCATTCCTGGCTAAATGGGCTTCCATGCCCCAGAGCAGGCTCAAGTGCTGTGGCACTTCAAGTACATGGCACTGAGGGACATGGTTAGTGAGCATGGTGTGATGGGCTGGTGTTAGGATTTTCAGTTATCTTAGAGGTCTTTTCCAATCTTAATGCTGCTGTGATTCCAAGTACCTTCAGCAGGACCCACCTCTGCAGTGTAAATGTAGATGGTGTTGAAGTTTGCTGAAACCAAGGCTCGCAGCATGAAGAGAAAGCCGGTCACGCCTGCACTAAAAGAAGCAGTGTGAAACAAAGCATTAGTGTCACTGAACAGTGACAGAGACACAGCCTGGTAGGCTTTCACTATGCTAAGGCTTTTACAAGCTTGAAGTAAGGGAAAGTTGGTTGTTGGCAAGTGTAGTGGGTCTTTTTTTAGTCCATTGACAGTGCGTGTTTGCTACTGCTATAAAGAAACTGCAAGCAGATCTCTAGCTAGCCATGCTCAGGCTAGACATAAGGCAGAAAAAACTGGAAATTATGATAATAACAGCAACAAAGCAGTTGGTACCTAAGTGAGCAGCTATAACCCTCCTGACAGGGGCTCATTTACAGACTTCAGGAGATGTCTACCTCTGCCACGTCGAATGGGGCTCTTCTTAGGAATTTCCCCAGGTTAGTTCAATGACTACAGCTCTGGTGGAAGCGAGCAGTTACCTGGATGTGCAGATGTTGAGGAGAAGAAAGAACAGTGCCGTACATCCCATGGTGATGCACAGGCTCAGGCGCCTGCCAAGGAAGTTGATGCCGAGAATGTTCAGGGGATTTACTGAGACAGAAAAGAGATGATAACGTTAGGTGTTAGGGCTCTCAGTCCTGCAGTGAGCACAAGAAGGGGAGAGGAGGTTACATGCGATCTCCCCCGCGGTGCTGATGATCATGGTCCGGTAGGCAGAAGGGCCAAAAGGGCGGCAGTAGCAGGGGCTGCGGCTCTCCTCTGAGACAGGGCCAGGGTTCTCGCTCAGAGGTGTCCTTGAGGTGCAGCCCAGGTCCCGCTCCAGCAGCTCAGCACTGGCCAAGATGACTCCATAGTAAGCAAAAGCTATGCCAAGCCTGTAGGGAGGAGTGTGGTGTGGGTGGGGAAGGCAAGGAAAATGGCACTGGAATGCAGCAGGTTTGGAGTGCCCTAGGAACCCCCTGTACACACGAGTGTTACGGTGATGCACGATTGGCACCCTCATCTATCACCTTGAGCCTGATGACACCCACCAAATCAGCAGTCACCCAGCACACAGCAAAGCACTGCCACCTCTGTCCATGCACTTCTTCCATGGAGGAGCCCATTCCAGCTCCCAGCTTGCTGTGTGCTCGGCCATTAAGACTGGTTTGTGCTGTGCAGCAGGAGATAGCACTGCTAAGCCCCCTGATGAGGAGCCGCTGAGGGAACTGATGTTGTTCAGTCTGGAGAAGAGGAGCCTCAGGGCAGACCTTACTGCCCTCTGCAACTATCTGAAAGGAGGTTGTGCTGAGGTGGAGGTTGGCCTCTTCCCCCAGGTCACAGCAACAAAACAAAAGTTAATGGCCTCAAGTTGCACCAGTGGAGGTTCACGATGGATATTAAAAATATTTCTTCTCAGAAAGGGTGGTACTGCAGTGTCACAGGCTGCCCAGGGAGGTGGTGGAACCAATGTCACAAGAGCTGTGTGGATGTGGCACTGAGAGACGTGGTCAGTGGGCATGGTGGGGATAAGCTGATGGTTGGACTAGATGATCTTAGAGGTCTTTTTCAGCCTTAACAATTCTATGATATTATGAAGCTCACCCATGCAATGCTGCATGTGTGCATGGTTTTTTCTCCTTCCTATTATTTCTGTTTTACTCCAAGAAAGGAAAGGATGAGTGAAGAAGCCATGAAATCTACAACCTTTCATTAAAAGTTTAATGCCAAGAGCTTGCTTGTAAGTCTTAACACACTGACATCCTTTCTGACAATAACACTGCTGCACTGGCCAGATGCTCACTGCTGACACTGCCTCCTTCCCACTCCAGTTTTCACAGAGGGAAATGCTCCTGCATGTCTCAGCTCCTCCTTCAGAGCTAATTGTAAACTGTTGCACCACTAAGCACTGCTGCCTCTGGGCAAGAAATGCAGTGATCTAGCTGGGAATAGGCTGGAGCACCTCTCCTATGAGGAAAGGTTGAGGGAACTGGGCTTGTTTAGCTTGGAGAAAAGAAGGCACTGGGGAGACCTCATTGTGGCTTTCCAGTACTTGAAGGGAGCTTATAAACAGGAAGGGGAACAGCTGTTTACGGGGGTGGATAGTGATAGGATGAGGAGGAATGGTCTTAAATGGAAACAGGAGAGGTTTAGGTTAGATATTAGGAGGAAGTTTTTCCACACAGAGGGTGGTGACGCACTGGAACAGGTTGCCCAAGGAGGCTGTGGATGCCCCATCCTTGGAGGCATTCAAGGCCAGGCTGGATGTGGCTCTGGGCAGCCTGGTCTGGTGGTTGGTGACCCTGCACATAGCAGGGGGTTGAAACTAAACGATCATTGTGGTCCTTTTCAACCCAGGCCATTGTATGATTCTATGTGCTGACCAGCATTCACCCAACCTCCTGATACTTCCAGACTGGGAAGTAGCAGTGCTGTATCATGCAGAAGACAGCACCTTTGATCACTTGTATGTAGGTGGAGGCATTTCCATATTGCCCTTTCCTGCAGCAAGCCACTAACCCAGACCCCAGTTCTTACAGCTCAAATGTAGGAGCTGTCTGGGTGTCTTATTCCGCATTCTTTCTGTACAGCAATTTTCCAAAGGAGTTCTCACCAGCTGGAGAGGCTCACACCGCACCCAGGCTCGCTGCCAACAACAGGGCACTGGTAGTGGCAGCCTCACTGTGTCATTATCAAATAATTCAGCATACGCCTCATCATAAGCAGGCTGAGAAGTAATTTTCACTTTTTTTTTTTTTTTTTAATCCCCGCTGGCAGTTTCGGAAACAAGTTGCAGAGTGTGGGCTGCAAAATGAGCTGCCTGTGGACATGGGGATGCTGAGGGCACAAAGAGACAGGGACACAAACCTGAGAACACACCACTGCCTCCTGGGTGAGAAAGAAGGATTAAGAAACAAGAAGAGATTTCATAATAGTCCTGCAAGTTGATGGGAAAAACATAAAATATTCAAGGCCTGGTTTAGCAAGATTTTGGTCAATGAGTTCCCACGGACCCATTATTCAAACATATCCATTCCAGCCAGCAAAGTCAATGAAACATATATTACCCTTGCATACATCTACAGGGAACAAGGCAAATGAAGCCCATCTCTCTGCGATCTTACATTTTCCCAGCCATTGGCACCGGTACCAGTCATTGGTTTTCTGTGTGAGCCCTCTATCACTGAGGGCAGTGCATGTATCTTCTCTCAGAATGAACAAACTGGCAACAAGGAGTGAAAGCAAACCGAGGGCACCACCGTGCTCACAGTGGGTAGACCAAGCCAACCAGTCCTGAGGGAATGATAAACAAGATGAATAAATAAACAAATAAATAAATATATAGATGAAACACTCTTTACCATATGATCCATATCTGCAGAGTGGTTCTTAAGTACTTGGGGTGGAGGAGGTCTTTGAATCTTCCTCTTCTTTCCTGCAAATAATTTGGTAGAAAGGCACCTTTCACATCAGGGCAAATGCTTTGTGGCAGCAGCTGGTGCCCAGGCCTCAGTGCATTTGCCCTGGCCATCTCCTGGCATGGATGGATGGACAGATAGCACTGCACCCTTCAGAAAGGAAGCCCCTTTTCAGAAGATGGCTGTGGGAGGTCATGCTGCAAAGCAAAGAGGGGGGAGAAGAGAGCACCCCACACACCCCTTCAAGTTCACAGGGACAGGTATGGGATTGCCTTTCTATGTTTTATTCATTATTGGTGAAGCCTGGAAGGGTGCATGTCTAAGCAAAACCCTGTGTGTAGCCAATGTGGTTCCCTTACATAATTTCAATTAAAAGACAGGGAAGCCTTAATCCTAATTAATTCCAGTACAATGGCACCATCTTGCATGAATTGCTGAGGACAATGCTTGGTGCCTGTGGGACTGAATAAGCAGCAAAAAGGTCCAGGAAAGGGACTTAAAAGAGCTAGGCCCTGGACAATGTAAGTGTTCAGCTCCCGAGTTGCTTGGAAGAGGTGGAACTGGTGGTTGGGGAAGGCACTGGGACCAGCAGAAGGGTCTTGTCCTATGGCCACAGCCCTCAGGTACACCCCAATGGGCAGGACCAGGGTCCTGTGGTGCTGCAGACATCCTGAGAGCAGGCAGTGGTGGAAAGAAGCACTTTGTCTGGAGCCCTTTTTGTGTTAAAAGCAGCAAATCTTTTCTCAGCATGATATTCATCCTGTGAAAATGAAGATCATGGGGAAAAAAAAAAAAGTGGAAAATCTGATTCCTTTTTGGAAGCCAAGATTATTGTCTTTCCCAGAGTAAAATGGCCTCTTCATAACCACTGCCAATAGCTGGGAAGGAAGCCAGGCGTGGTGAGGGAGAGATGTGGAGTGAAATGTGCTTGGTGACCTTGCTCACATCCTTGTGCCCAGTGGACCAGGGGGGGATGGGATGAGTCAAGATGGGGTGGGATAAGAGGGGCCGAGCCAAGATGAGATGAGGTGGGATGGGATGGGACAGGATAATGGAGCGAGGCAATGCTGCAGGCTGAGCTTACCTTGGGAGGTTCCTGCAGCACTCCCTCTGGCATCGCTGCCCGGTTCATCTTGGCTATCCTCTGCAGCGTGGCCAGGGCAGCCGCGTTATTCCCCGTGGACACATTGTAACGTGCTGACTCAGGTATGAACTGAAAGTGGAGCAGTATTAGAAAGCCCTCCTGCCTCTTGCCTAGCAGCCTGTGCTGTCCACATCCCCTATCCTGCCCAGGAGCCTGACAAGATCAGTGCAAGGTTACGAGTCATTCCTTGTCATGTTCTCTCCAGCTGTCCCCCAGGGAAGCTGCAGTTGGCTGAGAAGATGAAGGGTGATGCCTCTTGGTGACTGGGGAGATGCCAGGTCAGTGGCTGTGGGAGGTGAGGAGAGGCTCTCCCTACCTTGAATACCATGATGAGAATGATGCCAGGAATGGAGGCGATTCTGATCAGCCACCGCCAGCCAACGGTTGGGTTCACCACTGATGCCAGGCCAATGATCAACAAGGATCCTGCCAACCAGAACACCTTTCCAAGGGAAACAGAAGGGTTAAAAGGCTTGAACACATGTCAAAAATTTGTTTATTTTCATCCCTTCCCTTGCTGTCTGCAAAGATGAGTTTGGGATGAAGGAAAGAGAAAAGTACAGATCAGAGTCTGGGGAGGGATGTCTGAGAACAGTCTTAATTAGCTCTGGACAAAAACAGGTAACATGTAGTTGCCATTGTACTTAAAGCCTCTTTTGTCCTTCCAGTCACATCTCTGCTAACACTCATGCCTGTGAATTTTCTCATTTGAACCTCTCTGGGGATGCAGCAGATGTATAAGTACCAAAGGCCAAACGGGGACAGATTTCCACTGTTGGAGGTTGGTGGGCTTCCAGTGGACTCAATTCCAAGTTGTACCAATGGGGAACCTGGCCCCACATCTGCAGGTTCCCTTGTTACCATCAGGAGAAGAGCCCCTTTTGGGGCACCATACAAAGAAGCTCCAGCAGCACAAGCCACAAGCCACAGCAAGTTCATGAGTAATCTATGGGCAGAAACAATACATTTGTGGAAAGAGATGCAAGACTGTCCCTTTTTATATATCTCTGATCTTCTGGAGGCACTTTGGTAATAAACCCCTTGGATCATATACAGTAATGAAAAGCAAATTACCCCTTCCGCCAAGACTGTATACCAACATTTTCATTTCAACAGACAGATGCATTAATGATTTCAGTGAGGTCTTCACAGATCATCTGTGCATGCATAAAGTTGTCCTGGTAGAAATTAGAGGAAGGGCCCACCCCAGTCATGTTGGAAGGATGGTCACAGCCCTACCAGCACATCTCAGGCCTAACTGAGGCCTGCAAGGCAAGGCACAGCCCAGGACCTCATCCAGGAGCCACCTCATTAATCACACGTAATTATCACAATTCAGTCCCAATGGCTTGCATTTACCTTATGTGAGATCCCAACACAACCCAGCTGGAGATGTTGAGTTGCCCTGATCAGAGACCCCTCCTCAGTCCACTTTCCTTTTGGTTCATGCTTGCACAAACATTTTTCTTGCTGTGAATGCTGGAGAGAGCCTGATACACTCCAATGGGAGATGAGATGAGTGCAGGAGAAGCCATAAGCACTCTTTGCCTCGAGTAGCCCTTCACTGACTACTGCATTCCACTTCCCAGTGGAGAAAACAGACACTCTTGCTGCAGCCTGAGTGACAGCCCACTGGCACCGACCCCATTAAGGCAGGCAGCACAGTTATCAGAAGGTAACAAAAAGGGCGGATGTCAGCTGTCACTCAAAGTCCCCCCACAGTGTTGGGATGATCCAATTAAGAGAGAAGAAATAGCTTCTCTTCTGCACACAGCTGTCTGTGTGGATCCTTAATAATGCACAGCACGTGCTCCATGGTACAGGAGGCATTCACTCAACCCATGATAAATGCGGATATTCTGGCTTGTTGGAGATCTGCCTTCCAAACAGCAGCACAGCAATTCTGCTGGGAATACAAATGAGAAGAAACAGTAACATGCCCATTCTTACCTGAGATAAGGGCAGCATGTATCCTCGGTACTTGGTAGGCAGAAATTCTGTTTTTATGATAAGCCTAATGAAAAGAAGAACAAGGCAAATGACAGAGACAACAACGATTTCTGTACCAATCAAAGAACAATTTGTCCGGCTCAGCCATCATCCAGCGTGGATGCCTGGAGACAGAGGGACCACCCTTTTTACACTGATGTATTGAAACCAGTTATTTGATATTTCTCTCTGATTGAGGTATTTCTTGAAGGTTAAAGTTCTGCTTTTAGGTTGCAGATGTCCTGCTTATCTATGGTGAACATCCCTCCTGAGACTTGATGTTCCTCTTCAAGATTTTCACAAATAAGAACAGTAAGAACAGACATCCTTGAAATAGAGGCACACGTCCAAGACAGTAACAGTTCAATAGAGATTGGTCCTTAGAAAACCCAGCCATGTATAAAGTAGTGGGATACCTCCTAAACAACAACTAAAGACTTCTGCACAAGCACAGAAAACTCAAATATGTTAATATAAACTTGTAGTTGCATAATACCATTGAATAAGTGGGTGGTGAAGCACTGGCGCAGATTGTCAAGAAAGCTAGTGGATGTCCACCTGTGGAAACCCCCAAGGTCAGGTTGAATGGGGCTCTGAGCACCCTGATTGAGCTGTAGATGTTGCTGTTCATTGCAGGAGAGTTGGACTAGATGACCGTTAAGGGTCCCTTCCAACTCAAATGATTCTAACATTCTGTAATAACATGCAATGGGTAGGTGTGACTTATGTATAAGGTAGGTATATAATGAAAACTTGTGACTTAAATAGAAGCCAATGTGAAGACTTGGGGAACTTGATTTGTGGGGATGTCTCACCTTGCACTCTGCACAGAAATAAAGCCATGTCTCCTCTCTGAACACTCAGTTTTTTGAATGTGTTTTGGGAAATTTAAAATCAGCAACACCATCACTGGTGTAGAGACCCACACTGACCCTTTCCATCATCTCAGCAGTTGAGGTGCCTTATAAAATATGCAACACCAATGAGGTGAGGAACTGCAAGTTCCTCCTGCCTGCTTTGCCCTGTCCTGGCCTCTAGCAGTACCAGCCTCCCATACTCTGCTTTGATAAAGGGCTTTTTCAGTCAGTGCAAGCTGATTTGTGCTGTCCTGCACAGGCAGTGGGTTTGAAAAAAAATTGTGCATTCAAACAAGTCTTCACAGAGTCTCAAAGGGAGGTGAAGAAGAGGCTACCAGAGGTTTGCTATAGGAGGTCACTTCTCACTTCCTGGAGAGCCCACAGCTTCTTGCCCTGAATTTCAACACAGGCTATGAGGAACTACAGAATATGCTGAAATATTGCATGTGTTTCCCTGACAGAGTCAAAAGAAATCACTTATTTTGTCAGCCTTCTAGTGAGGTGGCATTTAGTACAGTGATCTTTTCCTTCCCTCCCACATCTCCACAATTTCACCCTGACAAGGCAAAAAGTTTAATTTAAGTGGGAAGGTTTTACATCAGTTCAAGAAGAATTTGCTACTCTAAGCAGAATTGTTGTGACCTTTTTACAAGGAAGCAGTCTTTGCTCATCTGTTACCTGTCTAATTGTTTTTATAATATATGTGCTTAATAAGACCTCTGACATTGGCTTAATGCAAACCAGCCCATTCCACTATCCCAGGGCTGAGGAGTCCTTGGGAACTGCAATTAAGGTAGACGGACAACAACCCAATGAAAGAACAGGACAGCATTTTGCTTTAAGGCAATGTGAGAATTTGCTCTCCCTTGCACTTCCAGCCCCCTCAGAGGCCCCTTCCTGGCTGTCTCCTCCAGGTTTCTGCGCAGCCTCAGCTTATCAGGCTCAGTGCACGAGGTACTGGGCGCTCTGCCAAGGTCAGCCAAAATGAGCTGTGGGATCTCTGGGCCCCTGGATGCCTCCTTGGAGGAAGAAAAGCAGAGCCGTGCTCTCACTTTATAGAAACAGTCTTAAATAAAGACGATCTAGGATAAGCAGTGGGGACCAGGCACCAAATATTGCCTGCCTGTTCCTTCCCTTTGACTGCAGATGATTCAGAATCATTTGCTTTCATTACATTTCCCCCTTATCCGCAAAGAAAATAACACATTCAAAAACCTGACTTTCTATGCTTCAGGACTCTCCCCTCCTCCCCTCTTACTTTGTGCTCTTCTGACCCCCAGCAGCTCCCACCAGAGTAGGAAAAAGCTGCTAACCTCCCCATGAAGGCTAGTTTGTCCTTGTCCTTGCCATAAGGCATGAAGCATGGCCTTACCCTTGTGCGTGGCCTGATACACCACCTCCCACCATGGTCCTCAGGAAGACGAACCAGATGTAGGAGGGGGCAAATGAGGTCAGCAGGGAGAAATAGGCTCCCCAGAGGAAGGAGAGCAGCAGAATCTGCAAAGGACAAAATTAGGGTAATATAGTCTAGGGTCCTCTCTGTATGGGACAGCACAACAAATATTTTGAAGGTTTTCAGAGGCCAGGGTGCAAGGTAAGAGAGAGACCGGCTTAGCCCTGAGCTCAAAGGGAAGGAAAAGTGCCATGAATGGGCACCATGAAGTTTGTTTTTGTGCAGCCCATCATTCTTTCATGGGAGTAGCAGCTTCCTGGCTTCTAGAAGCTCAGGTATATTGGAAGGATTTTGTGCCCCATGTGCCAACTCCTCCTGGCAGCAGTGTTACTAGGACACTGCACAGCAAAGAGATAAAGGGGACAGACAATAGCAGGTCCTGTATTTGTCTTGTCAGAGGGCTCAGGAAGAATACATACAGCCCCTGAACCCACTTACCTTCCAGCGGCCGTATCGGTCAGCCAGGAGCCCAAGCACTATGCTGAAGACCATGTAGCCAAAAAACACCATCTATGGATGTAGTAGAAATGCTAAGTCACAACCTGAAACAATGATTGAGCATCTGGTGGGAAGGCAGAACTAACCCAGGGGGAACTCAGGTACATGCAGTGCACCTGAGTGACCTGAATGGGTAGAGTCAGGATCCATCCCTTCCCAGACCTCATTTAAGGGTTGTCAGAGGCAATGAGGGTGTCTTGCTGGAGATCCTTGCATACTAGAGGCCTTTTAGTGGTAAGTAGTTTTTCTTCACTTGTTTCTGAATCTACAGCTGCTGCATTTGGGCTTGTTCCTTTTTGCAGCAGCCTAGGATTGTGCCACTCTGCTATTATTGCTGTACTTTCTATCATATTATAGCATTACAATGGAGAACTGGAAGCAGCTGTGGGGTACTCATTCCCAGCAGCATCAGGCTGCTTTGCTCTTCGAATCAAGTGTCTGTTAAATGCTTCATAAACAAGAAGATAAATTGCACTGCCAGAGCCATGCATGGTCCTCAAAGTAAAGGATTATAGGGATTTCCAAAGAATCAGGATATAGGAGCCTGTACTGGCATTATAGTTCTTGTTGTGGTTGTGTGCTCATTGTTCTCTTGGTTTCTACAGTTGTGTCACTGCTCTTGTCCCTGACAGGAGGTCTTGGAATTTATTTGGCCCTTTGGGAAATGTACATTGTTAAGCCTGGGGTGGTGCCATGTACAGTCCCCGTGCGATGGATGACCTGCATAGTGAGGAGGAGTCACTCACTGTTGTCACAAGAGCCACCTGCCAGTCTTGAAGCTGCCACTCGCATCGGATGAGAGGGGACACAACAGCTATCAGCATGATCTCCATGGCTTCGGCCACCTTTAGGGACAAGTATATACATTAACAAGAAGGGAAGCTGTGAGGATCCCATGAGAGAAAGGCCCCTAGCTATGCCAAGCCTACAGTCATGGAGGTGTCACATGCTGCAACAGGCTCTGTGAAGCTGTGGTGCCTTGGTGGTCTCAGCCCTGAGCATGGTCTGCAAGACATTCCCACTTGGGGATGGAGAGAGGAGACAGGATGGAAGGAAGCTGCACCTAGAGAGTGGATATCTAGGTACAGTACAGAATCATATAATCATTAAGGTTGGAAAAGACCTCTAAGATCATCCAGTTCAACCACCAACCCATCTCCACCATGCCCACTAATCGTGTCCCCTCAGTGCCGTGTCCACATGATTCTTAAATACCTCCAGGCATGGCAAATTCACCACCTCCCTGGCAGCCTGTGATGGTGCAGCACCACTCTTTTGGAGAAGAACTACTTCCTAGTACCCAACCTGAATCTCCCCTGATGCAACTTAAGGCCGTTATTTCTCATGCTATTTCTATGACTTGATAGAAGAGGCTGACACCTACCTACTATAACCTCCTTTCTGGTCACTGTCAAGAGCAAGCTTGTACCCAGAAAGTCTGGAAGGACTTTCAACCAGATGTGCTGATGGAAAGTACTGGAAAGCAAGCTGCTTTTATTTTAAGTACCTGTCTGTGAATCTGGGCATCTAGAACAATCTCTTAAAATTATTAAAAAAATAATAATAAAATTACTGACTGTTTGTTCCTGGCAGCTGGCTTTGGTTAAGAAGTAAGCCCATCATTCATAGTTACAGACCTTCCAGCCTCAGCTGTGGTGATCCTGTGGCTATGTCCCCATCACAGCTTCACCCTAGCCTGGCTCCAGTTTCCAAACCAGGTGTTTTACCACTGTTTTACTGTTAACTCAGCACCCTCGCACGTCGTTAGTTGGGAAGTAACCCTGGTTACTTGGTCCAGGTAACCCTGAACCTCTGTGGTTGAGGGATGGAACTCGAGGGCAGGGGACAGGCCAGGATGCCCTGGGTCAACCTGTTTGCTTTTGCCTTGAAACAGGTTCAATATCAGAGTTGGCCAATGCTGATTTTGGTCAAAGTTGACACAAGCAGGAATCCTGCTTGAGAAGGTATATGTGGGAAAAAATGTGCTGCAATACGTTTTTGTGGTGATTTGTAGTTGTTATTGCAAAGTAATAAAGAAAATGAGGGGAGTGTTTCATCAGGCTGGTGGTGTTGGTTGCAAACACTTACCCCAGTGCTTCCCATGATGAGAAAAAGTGCAATGTGGAACCTCCCAAACCCAATGGTTTCCACAGCTTCTTCCACTGTAAATGTCTTCTGCCCTGAACACAAATGGGAAAGAAAGACACCTATATATATATATATATATATATCAGTTATTAAATAGTACACCCTCAGGTTTTATGAAATGGGAATGTTTTACAAGCAACCATGGGGCTGTGCCAGGAGAAAGGCTGGAAACTCTCGCTTGCCCTGGTGAGGGTGGTGTGGGCTATGGCTTGGGGCTTCCCCAGACCCACAAGAGTCACTGCCACTGCAGTAAGCACAGCCATGGGCTCTGGGCTCGGTGTTGTCTCTTCCTGAATTTTTTCTCCCATTAAAGGGACAAAGCAAGTCCGGTGCTGGGATGGATTTATAAATAGAGCTGCCAGAAAGCTTTCAGTGTCTACTTTCAACATCATACTTAAGAAAAGTCAGACCTATGTAAATTTTTCCATCAGAACACTTATCTCCCAAATAACTCAGGACAAATCCTGAGACTGCACAGATTTTCAGGAGAAACTCATTAATTTTTCCCCAGCGTTTTCTGTTTTGATGCTTCTCCACTGAAGTTTTTACTTAAAATGCTTTTGGGACTGAATAATATATATATATTTTTCCCAAGAATAAGCTAAAATGAAAGAATTACCAGAGGAATACATCGCTTACACAAAACAGTGGCTGAAAAAAAACAAAACAAGCAGCTCTTCCACTGCCACTGCTAGCAACCTAGCAGCTATAGTGGGAGAGAGGAAGTATGAAGCTGATGTCGAGGTCCAGGTAACTGGAGTGCCAGAACCCTCCCTCTACCCTGCTTCATGAGGGCCAGCAGTTCTGGTCCAGCCAACACAAACACACCTTTGGGGGCTTCTTGTCCCTCCATGTGGATTTCCTCCAAGGCAATAACGTTTGCTGCCTCTTTTGGTGCAGCGGCCATCTCAGCTGCTACAGGGATCCACCGTAACTGTTGGAGAAGGACAGGATTTAATCATGAAACCCCTGGACCCCTGGAGGGTCATAAAGCCACCTTAGTAACCGTACAGCAAAGGAGTTCTCTGGGCTGGTGTGGAAGCAATCAGATACACTCTTACACAGATTTGTTTCAGAGAACTAGAATGAAATGACCTTTACTCCAAGTTGGTTGTTTTTTGTTTGTTTTTTGTTTTCTTTGTTTGGTTTTGGTAGGAAATACACAGAATCATAGAATCATCAAGGTCAGAAAAAACCTCTAAAATGATCTTGACCAACCATCAGCCCATGCCTGCTGACCATGTCCCTCAGTGCCACACGGTTCTGGAACACCTCCAGGTGATTCCACCACTTCCCTGAGCAGCCTGTGCCACTGCAGCATCACTCTTTCTCAGAATAAATTGTTTCCTAATATCCAACCTGAACCTCCTCCGGCACAACATTCCTTCTTGTCCTATCACTGTTACCTGGGAGGAGAGGCTAACCCTTACCTTGCCACAACCTCCTTTCAGGTTACTGTAGAGAGCAACAAGGTCTCCCCTGAGCTTCTCTTCTTCAGACTGAACAACCCCAACTCCCTCAGCTGCTTGCTATCAGACTTGTGCTCCAGACCCCTCACAGCTTTGTTGTCTTTCTCTGGACACACTCCAGGGCCTCTGTGTCTTTCTTGTAGTGAGGTGCCTAAAACTGAGCACAGCACTGGAGGTGCAGATTCACCAGTGCTGAGTACAGGGGGATGATCACCTCCCTGCTCCTGCTGGCTGCAATATTTCTGACACAGGCCAGAATGCCATTTGGCATACCTGGGCACACTGCTGGCTCATGTTCAGACAGCTGACCACTACACCCCCAGATTCCTTTTCCTCCATGCAGCTTTCCAGCCACTCTGTCCCAAGCCTGTAGAGTTGCCTAAGGGTTGCTGGCATCACAAGGCGGCTTAGCTGAGCTGACAAATCAGTCATTGCATTGCTCTGGCTGTTTTCATGCAAAGTCCAGAGAATGAGAGAAGATGCAAGAGCTTGTGTAATGGCTTCCCCATCCTGAACATGCAAAGAAAGTCAAAAGATGCTTCACAATCTCCAAGAGCTGAGAATTGACAGTGATCAACAGTAAGTTGTCCCTCTCAAAGGTGGAAGTGTCTCTTTTAGGAGCCGGGGCCCAGTGAGCTGTAGAGGTGCTGCACTCTGTAATAGCTCACGTTTTTGAGAGCATGCAAGAGCATGAAGCAGAGCCAGTGGCAGGAGCAGGACTGCCCAACCTGCTCCCCTAGCCCTGGCTTCCCAAGGATAGTACACCTGGCAAGTACGCACCTAGCTCCTTCTTGCCCAGCCCAGCCTTGCCAGCCTTGCTTCCCACAGGACATATGGCCCTCTGCCTCACCCCACTGCATCAATCCCCATCCACTTATGGCAGCAAGAAACAACAGCAAGCTCTGCATTGCTACTGGCTTGCTCCTGCAGAGGGTCTGGTTTCCAATGCTACATCTTTAAGTCTGATCACAGACTTTTTTCCTGATAAGAAAATCTCATCTTCATCCCATGGGAGGGATTAAGCACACAGCAAGCTTTAACCCCCAAGCTTTCCTGCTGAGAACATGCAGTGACTCTTGCAGGGGGGGCTCAACTCATCTTTAGTTTAAAACCTCTTCTTCAGTGATCTCCATCCAGAGCTGCTGGACTTGGTGAGAAAGTGTTCAGTGCTCCCCCACAGGAGTCATGGGGCTGGAGAAGGGCAAGCAATGCACCTAGTCATAGAATCATAGAATTGCTCAGTTTGGAAATGACCAAGAGCATTGGTGATGAAAGGTACAAAATCTCATCTGAGACAGAGGGCAGCATAAGCATAAAAAGCACAGAGTTACAGTGCTCCCAGCTGGGCACATTGTATGGAGGTGCAGTTAGAAGGAGGTCATTAAGGGCTAATAGCAGTTCAGTTGGGTAGGTCAGATACACTGACCTTACAGTTATAGCTCATTACAGCCCAGGATCCCAGAGGACGTGCACAGTATTGCTCACTACTTCCTCTCAGCACCATACTCGCAGGCAGTGGTAGCTGCCAGCAGCACATGGTGCCAGCAGCTGATCATGCTGGCCATCATCTGCAGATCATTTCTAACTGGAACCAGCTCAACAGCAACCATGTAAGGTGTCTGGAAGAGCCCACGGGAAGACATAATGGTTCATTGTGTGGCTGAAACACAAAGGGCTTCACAGAAATGAAACCTGGGGTCCAGTTTTTTGCTCCTTGCCTGATCCTTTATGATTAGATCCTGCAAATATAACCTCCTGTAAGTCTCCTTATCAAGACTCTGCCTGGCTCAACAACTGTACCTCTCCAGAGCCCACAGCATGCACAGCTCTGGACCCCAGCAGGCCAGGCTGGGACATGCCTGGGACAAAGGGAAAGCACTGGGCTCTGATCCACCTCCATGCATGCCAGATGGACTATAACTGCAAGCCATAGCACCGTGGAAGTCTGAAGCTAGAGTATTCTGCTAACATTCGCTGAGAGGCACTCAAGCATTTGATTGGTGCTCACTGCTCTGGATTACGTGCCACCAGGATGGGAAGCACTGAAGTTCTTCCAAAAATAGGGAGGAAATGGTGAACCTCATGCTATCACACAGGATCCATCAGCAAGGGTCAGGTGCTCAAACACAAGGGTGCACAGCTACCTCCAACACCCTGTAGTGGCTGAGACCCCTGGAGGTGTCAGGATGACATCTATGGGATACCTCCACAGCTCTCAAACAGCAGTGTGTGAGCAAGTGGGACACCTGCTGTAGCACCTCAGGTACTACCAGAAATAGGTCCATATATCTTCATCCGCCTCATGGCCAGACTACTGGGACAGCCTGAGCAAAATTCACTTGCACATAAGCAGGTGAGAAGCCAGCGTTCAGGTGAGTCCTTGACACTGTATGCTCTGCTCTAGCATTTGTCTCCAAAAGACAGGTTTACACATAAGACTTCAGTAAATCTCCTGAGAGTTCCTACAAAGAGCATAGGTTAGTCATTGCAAACACTTGCAGACCTACTTGCCCTTACAAAGCTTCTCATGTCTGTCAGAGCTCTGTGGGGAGTCACGAGGAAGAGTTTCCTGCTATTTGTAAATCACACTGAAAATACTAAATGGTAACTACACGAGCCAAAAAACAGCAGTGCCAAAGCTGTTGCTGGCAAGGAAAATAGCAGTCCTCCACCAGAAGGGAGTAAAATGAAACCACTGCAGGGTCCTAGCAGCAAGATGACACGATGTATGAATGATCAGATACTCCCAATCTTAAATCAAGGCTCAACTAGATTTCTTGTTTTTCTCAGGTTTTGGGTTTTTCTGAGTGAAGTTTTCTTACCTCTGAAATGTCTTGGTCACAGAGGAGCAGAACTTTCCTCCCTTACTTCTGCCTCTTTCTTTTCTGTTTTCTTTCCTCATTGTGCTGGCATCGCTGTGTGTTTGGAATCCAGCTGTAGGGAGTCAGATTTCTTCCTTACTGGGTACAGTCAGGTCCCTCCCCAGCAGTAGGTTGTACAAGGAGGGGTGCCCTGTGTCACAGGGAGTGTGAATTCAGCTGGTTCCTCTGCACCTACAGGTGCCTCTGTGGGAGTAGCCCACTATGGGTGATGGTGCTCACTCATGTTTTTTGGTGGGGAGGAGGGAGATCATGGAGTCATTAAAATTGGAAAAGACCTATAAGATCTCTTGTCTCATCATCAACCCATCTCCACCATACCCACTGACCACATCCCTTAGTGCCACATCCACCTGGTCCTTGAACACATCCAGGGATGGTGACTGTCTCAGCAGCAGGAGATGGAGAGTGGACAGTGAAGATCTGACCCTGTCACAACACTGGTGAGATTGTAGGGGACAAGCTTCAGAGAGCAGATCCCACAGTGCTAACACCCAGGTAAAGGGGTTTTGCTGCCCTGTGCAAAGCCACAAGCTGGGCCTGGCCGCTGTTGTAGATACTAGCTGCCCCAGGCCAGCTGAAGCCAGGTGCCATTATCACAAAGAAAACAGGGCCTGTTCATTAGCTTCATCTCTCTAAACTTCCTAACCAATGAGTACCCATGGCTAGCAATGATTCTGACCTTGACACAGCAAATATCAATACTGCAGGTTGTGCCGACCAGTAAAACCAAGCTATGATATACAAGTGCTCTTGACTAGGAGTATGCGTGCTGATCTTTATTTCTCAAATATGTTGGCTTGTGTGGAGTTGATGGTGTTTTTTGTCTCCTTCCCATGAGAGTTCCCCAAATCCTTCTCTTTTGAAATATGTTCACCATGCTGACAGCAATGCTGTAGGAGTTCTATCAAAGCATGGAACTTTCATGCTGAGTTTCACACTTCCAAGCATCAGGAATGCATTTGCTGTCAGCTAACATATGCCGTTTCACAGCCCTATTTTACATCTTCCTTTTAATAAGATCTGATATTCAGTCACAGCCATTATTGACAACTGCTAAACTAAAAGCAGGATGCAGGCTGCTAAATCCATACCTTACACTTTCATTTGCAGGAACTCAGACACTATGCACACAATCACAGAAGGGTACTGAAGTGTTGGCATTTCAGCTTCTCATTGCAGGAGGGAAAGGATGGTCAAAATTCCAGTAAAAGTCTCAGCTGCAGAGATATGCTTTCAGATGTTTGGGATTGAACAAAGGCATGCTATCTCTTACTTTTTTTTTTTAATCCACCTCATGATATTTTAGTTACTTGTAACAGAAATGCAAATAAACTGGTCATAGTGGAACGTGAATAGGAACATCCACATGTATGAAAGTTCCAGGAGAAACAAGAGAGTGAAGGGGAGAAGAAAGACCTTCACAGCTGGCCAGGGACATGACAGACAGCTATTACATAGGTGAATACTGAGGAAGGTGCTGTCTGCTGCAGGAGCCAGAGGCTCCGAGAAATTCCTGAAGACTATAAAAACTTTCTCCACAAACCAGTCCATCATTACTGATCCACCATACATAAGGGACTGGACAAGAACATGGGAACTGGCTATCTTTATTCCCCATGTCACAGCTCATCTTGGTGGGAGGGCCAGGCCACACACAGCTCTGGCTCTCATAAGGAGGAATCATAGAATCATACAATGGTCTGGGTTGAAAAGGACCACAAAGATCTTTTAGTTTCAACCCCCATGCTGTGTTCAGGGTCACCAACCACCAGACCAGACTGCCCAGAGCCACATCCAGCCTGGCCTTGAATGCCAGGGAAAAAGGGATGGGGCATCTACAACCTCCCTGGGCAACCTGTTCCAGTGTGTCACCACTCTGTGTGGAAAAATTCCTCCTAGTGTCTAACCTAAACCACCCCTGTCTCCACTTAAGACCATTCCTCCTCGTCCTATCACTATCCAACCTCCGTAAACAGCCATTCCCTCTCCTTTTGACAAGCTCCCTTCAAGTACTGGAAGGCCTCAATGAGGTCTCCCCAGAGCCTTCTTTTCGCCAAGCTAAACAAGCCCAGTTCCCTCAACCTTTCTTCGCAGGAGAGGAGCTCCAGCCCTCTGCTCATCTCAGTGCCCTCCTTTGGACCTGCTCCAAGACTCCTTGTGTTTCCTGTACTGGGTTCCCCAGGCCTGGAATGCTCCAGTTGGGGCCTCCAGATGGGGCCTCACATCTTGTAGAGGTCTTGCTGAGTAGAGGGAGACAACCACCTCCCTCTCCCTGCTGGCCACCCCTTTTTATTGCAGCTCAGAACACAGTTGGCCTTCTGGGCTGCAAGCGCACACTGCTGGCTCACATCCTAAGTGCAGCACCCTGCACTTGGCCTTATTGAACCTCATTAGGTTTTCATGGGCCCACATCTCCAGCCTGTCCAGATCCCTCTGCATGGCTTCCCATCCCTCCAATGTATCGACTGCACTGCTCAGCTTGGTGTCATCTGCAAACTCCCTGAGGGTGCACTTGATGCCATCGTCTGTGTCATTGATGAAGATGTTGAAGAGCACTGGCCCCAAGACCGACCCCTGAGGGACACTGCTTGTGACCAGCCTCCACCCTGACATAGAACCATTGATCACAACATTTGGCTGCATCCAGCCAGCCAATTCCTAATCCATTGAAAAAAAATAGGAAAAAAACAATCCAAAAAGAGTGAGTGTGAGTGACTGAAATCAGTTTGACTTTGTTACCACGTTCTTCTCCTATGCGGCCATTCACTGAGGTTTTTTGTATTAATTTTCTACAAAATTATGTAGCTCATGTCATCAGCCCTCAGAAATAAACACCCTCCTAGCAATGGATGCAGAGGCAGCGCTTTCTCTTAGGTTAAAAATTCCCAGTAAAGTTCTGGAAGTCACACGTCTTCCATCAGTGGGTAAAGTCCAAACAATGACAACAGGGTGTTGTACCAAGGTCCACCAGTCTGTAATGGCAATCTCTTCTGGATCTGACTACATCTGGTGCCCGTGTTCACAGCAGCAACTAGAAAATCTGATCTCATTCAGCCTAGCAGCTGTGCTGGGGAATGGGCAGTCACTGCTCTGCCCAAAAGTACCTAAATGCCAGAATTCCTAATACCGAACCCGAACCTCTCCTGGCACAACTTGAGGCCATCACCTCCAGTCCTATCACTGTTAGCCAGCCCTCCCCCATCTCGCTACAAAAATCACTGTTCAGTGCAGTAAACAACAGACAATTTTGACACCTGCAGCGTTCATGGGATAACTTGTTTTTCTTGCTTTAAATATAAACCCAAGACAAAAAGTATAACACCCGGAAACTCCAAAAGGAATAGGTATTCTGTTTCAGGTAATGGTTTCAGGTAATCACCTTCTCAGTTACACTGCAATCACACGGAAAGGTGCAATAAGGATAAAATATGCACTTGTGCAGAAAATCCCCCCACTGTTTCACAAAGCAAACTTTTATCTGTTTGATAATGCATCCAACTATCTTGGCCTTTCTTGCTTCAAAACATCTTTTCTCTCAAACCTCTACAGAATAGGAATAAACTAATAAGATTGGAGTGAGGAAACAAAGGCGATGTCCATACACTGAGCCACTGTGAGACCAGCTGGAATGACAAGAACCACAAGTTACCCAGTCCTGAAGAGCCAGAGACATGAAACCACATGTATCCTGGACACACGCCTGTACCCACTCTTTCTTCTCTCAGCTCTAACTCCAGCTCCAAGTCTAAGCTGCTCTTAGAATGAAAAATACTGCTGACTGTTGGCAGCCAGTGTCCAATGCCACTACAGTTTCTTGGCAATTCAAGAGAAGAACAGAACAGAACAACTGCTTTGCCTGAGGATGTGTGTTCTGTCAACACAGCTGGAAGGTGACTCTCAAGGCTGACCACTGCAGTCTCATGGCCCATGAAAACTCCCCCGATGCACTTGCTGCTGGGAACCCTCAACAGTTCTTAAGCGGAGTTGAGTATTAGGAATCATAGAATCATAAAATGGCATGGGTTGGAAGGGAGCTTAAAACCCAAGCAGTTCCAACCCCCTGCCATAGGTAAGGCTGTGAACCAGCAGATCAGGCTGCCCAGGGCTCTGTCCAACCCAGCCTTGAATGCCTTCGTGGATGGGGCACCCACAACCTCTTTGGAGGGAAGCAAAACATTCCATGTCCAAAACATTCCATGTGTCATGTTGGGATTTTACATCCTCCAGGCTTGAAAAAATAGCCTGTCTTGATTAATACTATTCAGTTTGAAAAACTGGCAGTTCATGAATATTTAAAAAAGATCACGGTACATCAACACTGTGAATTCATCTCAAATGTATTGATTTCCCTCTTCTCTCTGTTCATTAAGTATTAGCATTACTACACGATCTGTTTTAGCAACCCATCTTGAGAAATACAGCACAGGAGGAGTCATTTTAAGTTTCCAGTGTGAAACGAGTCCATAGAAAGAAATAAATTGGCTGCCAGTGTGGAAACTACTGCACTTTTTTGTTTACACAGCTCAAAACCAATGCTTTTGTTAAGTGATGACGTGTGCAAACTTCTATAATCTCACATTGTCAAGACCTGGAGCAAATCAGATAATAGGAGGGTTCTTGTAGTAAAGCATGTAGAAAATTGCCTGCCTGCAATATCATCTGTCTATGAGCAGTTTTGCATTGTTTGTGCAATGAAGGGCAGCAGTCTTCTAAGAGAATTAATCATTGTGAAATGGTCAACCACAGCTTCAAACAACAGCTGAAACATGTTTTCCTTGTAGAGAAATAAGCCACAAAGACAAGTGGAGCAAAACACATGCAAGTTGAATATTAATAACCAATTTAATTCAAAAGAAGTGCATTGCTTCTTTTTAACCAAGCACTGGGCTGCTGATCTGATCAAATGCTGAGGATCAGGTACTTGGCAAATACATCAGTGGAGATATGCAGCTCAGGGTCCAGCCAACCAAGCTGATGAAGCATATGTGTTATTACTGGGACATTTAGGAAATTTCCATGTACAGCTCATCTTCTTCCAAGGTCTATGTCCCATTCTATATCATTGTATATAACCAACTCTGTGGGCAACCAATGGCAAGGAAATAGGGCCTGGTCTGATAAATGAAGAATCAATGCACTGGCTTTAGTCTTCTGCAGTGCCATCTATGATGTGCTTGAAGGAGAACGGGCAAAATTTGTATCCAGCTCCCACATAGAACTTGTTCTGGAACTCCACCCTGGGGAGGAAGCAGAGAGAGGCGTCAGGGCTACTTGGGGTGGACAGCATCTGCATCCAGATGAGAAGCCAAACCATAGTGCCTGTGGAAAAAAGGAGCCACGAGAGCTGGTGGCCTCCAAGACAAGAATACAGTCTCCTTCCAGAGCCAACTGGGAGACACAGGCGGCCCTGGAGAGCAACTCAGCACTCATTAGCTCTGACTTTCCTTAAGTCAGCCTGGAAATGCTCTTCAAGAGACCAGCTGGCAGGACCTTGTATGCCTGCTAAACTTCTTGCAGCTCTGAAAGCTGGATAACCACATGCTGCAGCTGGGTACTCTGGTGTGAAAGCAGCACAGTGCTGCCCAGCATACTTCTTACCCTCCCTGCACAATAAGGAGCAAATCCACCACAATTTGCTGTAGCAGCCACAGATCAGGCTCATGGAGTACACCAAGTTTTGGTGATGGTGGGGGAGAATTTGTTACCTCGGCCTTATTTTACATGTTATCATGCAGGTCAGTGTGGCCTAGGAGGCACTGCTCATTGACTGGGAAAAGCTGAAGGCTCCCATTTGCTATGTGTGCCTACCACCCTCACAGCCTCACAAGGATGGGTCACTCCACAGTGTAGCCTAGAAATGTAGCAGGCCACCTGTATCTTCCTTCCAGGCAAGACCTGCCACTCTGTTGGTCAAAGGTGTACAAACACATATGTATCAACGTGGCACAGTTGGTGCGGCCACCACTGTTCCTCCAACCCCATCCCTCCCAGGAAGAGCTTAGGGAAAAATCTCCAGAGCAGAGCAACCTACCAATGCAGGCGCAAGGCATGCAGAAAGGCTGACAAACCCTCCATGACGAGCAGGATGGCTACGGTCAGCACTGCAAAAGCAGCAAAGATGATGAAGACAACAATGAGGCCTACCCAGCTGCTGTTGTTTAACCCATTGTGCATTACCATCGTCCAGAGAACTTCTGACAATTCTGCGAAAGGAAATAGCGAGAAAACAGTTCTGAGAAACAGCCATGGACAGGCACAGCACTCAGTGTGCTCCACTTTTCCCATCTAGGTGAGCTGGCTTAAAATGTCAGCCCTGCTGAGAGTAGTTGTGCATGGCCTCCCCTTGATGAGAGGGGAAGGAAAATGCATGCAGGTTATTTTCCATTGCTTCTCTTCACTGTGTTGGAAGATAAGTGTGCTGCTTTGGCTTGGCTTTATGTCACCAAGACCACACAAGCACACTACCAGGTCCATTGTTACCCTGATACAATAAAGTAATCAACTTAATTTGCACATCTTTATCATGACGGCTGGGCTCTATGCAGAGCTTTATAGAACTGCTTGCTGCTAAATCCCAGTGAAAGTGATCGATTGACATAGTCAATACATTTGCAGATGAGATTTCAAGCTGTACTGATTGATGCCAGCAGACCAACAAGACACAGAGACAAGTAATTCCCATTTGTTCCCCAGACCATTTCTTCTGGAGTGTCACAGGGAAGTTATGGTGGGGTGGGATGGAGAAAATTGGTTGGTCTCACCCAAGCCAAGACAGGGTTAGGTTTTAAACGTTTAGGTAGCCTGCAGGCTTGTTAAAGATTTTTTTCCCTACACAATTGTAAATCAACATTCTCATTACTGGCATATCTGATGTGCTTGGCCATCAGGAGATCATATTCCTAACCTAGTTACTCCAGTTACCCAGGATAGATTCGGAACCAAGAAATTTTTGTCTTCTGATAGAGGCAAAGAAAGGACTTCGCCCAGCTCTTCTCCATCCAAATACTTCAGCCACCACTCCAGCCTTGTTTTCCATTTCATCAGTCATTGCATGACAGGTTCTCAGGCCATATCCAGACTACAAGTTCAAAAACCTGTTATTTTAGGTGACATGGTGAGGGATCTCTTTGTAACTGATGCCCTCAGGAAAAACAGTCCTTTCAATATCCCTTTACAAGGCTGCAAAGGAACACAATGATTTTCCAGGCAGATTTCTGACAACACTTATGACTGCCCTTGTCTCAGCTCTTGAGCTGGTTTATTTTATTTAGATACCTGTCCTCCATGTGAAATTTATGCATGTTAGCTTCCATTCAAATTCTACTACGTTTATTTCCGTGCCAAGAACTACTGCTCACTCCACCAATCCATGGTGTACCCCCTCCCTTCTGTTTTATCCTTCTATGTCTGTACCCAGCTCTTCAGGACAGGCACAACTCCTAGCCAGAGGTAGTATAGCAATATTAAAAAAAACATTTCACAAAAATTAGGGTAGTTGAAGTTCCAGCCAGAGGGAACTTCTAGTGTTTGGACATTTGTTTTTATCTTAAATTAAGGTAAGAGACACTGAAATGCAGTGTATTTTTCATGACATATGAGATTCCACTATATATTGCAGGGAAAAATCCTAGTGGAAATGGTAACATCCAAGAGTTTTTGAGCTGAAACTTTTTCTAAACTAAATCAAAATATCTTTTACAAGTTTTTGATATTCATCTGCATAGCCTGAGGCTACAGCAAGTGCCTCCCAGAATGTGCAGCTATAGTACCAATACTGCAATTACTTTTTTGGACAGGAGCACCCATTTGGGTTGCACCTCCTACACAGACACATGCCATGAGGGCTCTTCCAGCAGTAGAGTTAAGGAACAGCATGGGAAATGGGTCCTGGCTAGGAAATGCTGTCAGGAGGTCCCTGCTCCTGGGAATCACCACTAAAAAAACAGGCAAGTCCATCACAAAACACTTGGATTTATCTGAAGAAAAACACTCTGAGAGGCAAACACCTACAAGGAGGACTTTGATCTAATGGGGAAAATCTCAGCAATAATCAAACACCATGAGAAGCAACGATCAGCATGGAATTGCTGGTGAGGAAGCTAACAGGTTGTCACTCACGTGCATGGGCTAAGCTCAGCGCCCAGAGCCTCAGGTAGGACGCTGTGTTGGAAATGCAGCCAAGGCAATATTCAATGGTATGGATAGCTTGGTGGACAAATGTGTCTCCAAAGTTGAACTAGAACAACAGAAAACCAAACAATTTTTTTTCTTACTTCACTGTTTCCTGATTAACATTCCACCAAAGACTGTTCATGTTCCTCCATTTCCCTACTATGTCCTGAGCAACAAAAAGATGTTATCCAAAGGAAAAGACTGCACTGAAACATGTCAATTCTCTATGTCCTTTCCATACATTCTCCTTTGAAGAAATACAATTTTAGTGAAAAACAAACGTTCAGAAAACAGGTCATATCCCAGTTTCATAATTTCGAATCTGGAGTAAGGCGGGAACCCAATTGCTTCCAGTCTTTATGATTTCCACCAGAGGCAGAAATTCTTGTACAAAGTAGGCGTTTCCAGGCTATCTGCATTTTGGCATATGCCTCGTGGGAGATCTCACTGAATAAGCATATCTCTTAAGACTGTGAAGATTCCCTTGTCATTCAGACATATGCACACCCAATATTGTTGGTACTTCAAACTGTTACAAACACTTTTGTCACTTTTTTCAGTGTTGCTGCATATTGCAGAAGCCCTTGACAGTCTGTGCCAAAGAAAGATTTTTCTCCTTAGCCAACACTGCAGGCTGCCAACTTTTAAGTGCTTCTTTGCAATTTAAAAGAAGGAAAAATTGCTGACTCTTGAGAAAGCCTTGACCTTCTCTGGGTGCAATGTGGAAGTGAAATAACTCCCTGAGGAAATGAAAGCTCGAGGTTTGTAAGAATGCCTTCTCTCACCAGACAAAACATAAGGAAAAATTTAAAGGAATTTCTTCTATTAAAATTCAGAGCTTACTCTGTTTGGAAATACAAACTGTTGCAACAGAATGTCTTCGTAGCTTGTTAAAAAGACTCTGCAAAAACCTTCTGTTTGGCTTTGTGTCTTGTACTACTGCCTGAATAATTCCTTCTGTTCACATATTCTTACCTCTTCTTCATCATCCTCATGGGCACCACCACCATGGTCTGCTCGGGAAGCTTTCTTGGTGTGATTGGTCTCTGGGGCATCCACTTCATTTTCTCCCACAGTGTTTCCTGGGTGAGCTTGAGACTGAATCTTTCAGAAACAAAATGTAATGTGACTTTTGTACCATGCTACAGCAGACCATGGCACAGAACTTCATCACTAATCTCTTGACAGGTAACGTGTGAAGAACTATATCAACAGCAGTCCGTCATCATAGACTGCAAAAAATGAGTACTCCTACTGAATGGCTAGAAGCAGTAGTAAAAATTTCCCTTCTAGAGCATTTTTCAATGATCCTAAACAATTTAGAGCTAGTTTCTTGTGTCACAATGCACCTTTTTATTGTCACAAATCAAAGAACCGCCACTTCTGGTAAATGAGAAAATTGAGGCTTATTAAGGCTGATCATTTCAGTTATATAACATCAAAACAAAGACATCATCATCAAATGAAAGGGAAAAGGAGCCTGACAGGGACAGATGACTTAAGGAAGGTCGCAAAGATACTCAGATACTCACAGAAGTGCAGTGCAGATCTCTAGGTTCATTTTGAATCAATGAAAGCCTCATGTCAACCAATCTTCTCTCCATAATGATACAGAGCTCATCTAGAGGCCTAAACAACTTGATCTGAGCCTCATCTCAGAGATGATAGCATAACATAAGAATAGCCCTGCATTATATGCCTATAATAGTCCTATTATACAGCACAACAAAATACTGACTTCACAGCTTCTGTCAGGTTCTGCTTTGTCGTTCTTTATAGCTTCCAGTGGGTTTCATGGGCAAAGTCTCATGATAACACATTGTTTCTTACCACAGCAGTAATCTTTGTCACATCTGCTTTATCTTTGGATTATCTGAATGTCAGCAGAGAGAACAGACTGTTGCAAACTTATAAATCTGGGTAAATGTAAGATGTGATTAGACAGCTAACATATGAAAATCGGGAACAGAAATAGAGGGGCAGTATAGGAGGTGGGGAAAAGCTGTCAAATGTTTCCAGCATAAGAGCAGGATCTGGAGCTAGCCATGTCAAGCTTTCATTGAAATCCCAGAAGAATGACAAAACAAGGAATTACAGTGCAGAGGCAAGGCTGCAAAAGTCTCCCAGGGACCTGCCTTTCAGTTATAGGTCAGAAGTGACTGAGTTGGAAAGGTCACATAGCAAAACCGGTATCTCTTTCTTCCAATAGAAACATCTGTGCCCTATAAAAGGTACTCCAGGCACTACCTCCCACCATAAAGAGAAGTAAATCCTGACAGACAAGTAAAGTCCTGTTAGCGTAATAAAGGAGAGAATTAATGAGCAACCAGGAAACTGCAGCTGCTGCAATTACTACTAAAGAGCTGGGTGAACCTCAGAGCCCAAGGGAAGGAGGGTTTTGTTAATGGGAAGGCAGTCACTCAGGGATAAAGCATTTATGAAAAGCTTTTAAATAAAGCCTTTTCTGTAAGAAGTGTTGGTCTCTCAGAGACCAGGTTTGTCAAAGATGCCCTGTTCCTAAAGAGCAGCCAATCTGGTTTGTGAGCTAGGCATGCAGGCCTTTGCCCTCTTATTGGCTTTACTGGTCCTTCTAAAACTCCTCTAGTTTTGGATGTTACTTTTGGAAGATCTTGGCGTCGCTGTTCTCCCAATATTGCATAGCCTTCTGAACAAAATCTCCTGCATCCTATTTAGATGGCTCAGTCAAATGTCCATTCTCTAAAACACTGTTTGAAATTTCTAGAGAAAGTTTGAGATCAGAATAAAGCAAAATTAGTTCATTGCAAACAATTCTGGAGGTTTTCTGCCTCAGCTTTGCCTTTGCCACCCTGAACCCTCTTGCATGGCCCACATCTCTCACCATGCGTCGTGCTTTCTGGTGGTTGGCTCGGAGGATGAAAGGTTTAATTAGCAGCATCCAGGGAATAGCAATCAGAGCAAATATGACCAGAAAGCTCTGCACTTCTCTCTAAAAGAGCCAAAAATAGAAAAATAAAATGTCATTTTTACTTCCTTTAGCCAACTGAATTGATGGTAAAAAACTTGATACTATAAAATGTTTTTGTTTTACTTAATGAATACAATCCTCAAATTGGTTGACTCTCCTCTGCATATGATTATATGAAAATAAACGTATTTTGACTTCTTAAAACTCCAAGAAGTGCTGCCAGCTGGAGATGGTTGGAGACTTGGAGATGAAAAGCTTTTATGTTGAGAAGTGCAATTTGCCAAAACCCAATGTTACGTACTTGAACCTGGCTCTCCAATGGCCCAAGTGAATGTCCTAACCACTGGGTGAGGTAATGAGTCTGCCTTGCTCTGATCAAAGCAGAAATGCTGCTGTAAGGGCCAACCCATTCAAATCTTCCCCTGGAAAGCAGAGAATCCAGGATTTGCTTTCCATTTTCAACTCCAGAAGGGAATGAAATTCCTGTAATTTATCTTTGATAACACATTGCCCCCACCAGTACATCAGTAGAAGGTGTCCGTGTCGCAGTGTGCCACCCCTATTTCTGTCCCAATGTAAATGTTTGTACTCTAAAACCAAATCAACATGGCACAACACAAACCTACAACTTTTACATTTTTTTTAAAGATGGCTCAGCTCCCTGGTCACTTCATGGATGATTTTGTACAGTCTTTGCATTCTGACTATGCAAGGGAATTACGAAGAAAATGGGGGGTGAAGGGTAGGTATACGAGAAAAAATACAGTTTTCACAGAAAGCTTTAAATTGTTCCAGAGTAAAATGCTGCTTAATTATTTTTTTTGAAAGCTGGGAATACTCCTCTGCAGCCTTAAGGCAGTTATTAGGGACAGACCAGTTTTTTCTACAAGATCTGATTTGCCAGTAGCTCCATAACTGAGTTAAAGGTGAAGTGCCAAAACGTGTAACCGAATAGATGTAAATGTATGTGTGACTGGAGGCAGCATTTGCTTGCAGATTTTTCATTGATGCTGCTGATACAAATGCAAGCAACAAGAAAACTCCCTGTTTGGAGCACAAAGATATAACTTTAAAAGAAGTTTTCTCTCAGTGGAGGTTTTTTTTGACTTCTACGTGTGGGTAGTTTGCACCTGTGTGTGTGTGTGTGTGTGTGGTAGTGGTGGTGGGTGTTTTGTTTGTTGCTTTTTAAGTGAGCTCCCCAGAGAAGATACATTTGAAAAAAAAAATCCACTAATCCTCAGGTTACTTCTATTTTTTAGCTGAAAACACAGTTTTCAGATTTTCCAGAAAAGAAAAAAAGGAATACATCATCAAGAAAAGGAGACACTTGTTTCATCTCCAGGATGTATCAAAACTCAACGACAGTATTTCTGCAATAGTGAGCACTGACTGTCTATTCACCCTTTTTTTTTTGTTTTTCTCCCAAAGTATTTTAAGTTGTATCCTCATCCTAGCAAGATGACACTAACAGTGAGGTTTCTGCATCTCTGATAGCTCCACTCTCCTACCTGTCTACAGGGCCAAGAAGAATACCAGAAGAACAAACTTCTCCTATGCAACTGGCCCTTGTAGTTGAGGTTCTGAGTATTTTCCCCATTTTTATGCCCACCCTCCATACATCCACTGCAGATTCACAAGAAGCTGCAGTGGATTCAATCTTCTTGATGCATACCTGGTGCAGATATAGTGGAGCATTAGAAGCATCACTGTAATTAAACAGAAACATATTGATGAAGTGGATGAGAATGCTTGGTGCGCTCTGTGATGAGTGGACATCAAAATGACACCATTTGAAAATAATCATGAAGACAAGGTAGCCAAAAAGACATATAATAAAGATCATCTCTGGAATGAACTGCAGGATGATGTTGATGTATTTCTTGAAGTAGCTGGAAAGAATAAGAAAATATAGTTACGATTAATACAGTGACTATTAATATGAAGTTGCACCCAAGCATGACAAATTTGCTTGGTATGTATACTATTTAGTCTTTGGAAAATCACATTAAAAACATACTACTATTACTAGCCAAGAAGAACTCTTTAATGGCAGTTCATATGAATGAAAGTGAGTATTTAAATGCAAAAGCTTTTTGTACAGATTATCTTCAGGTTCTTGTGCTTTCCCATTAGTGCCTGAGCATCTCAAAAGATTAACACATTCAAATAAAAACCTATTTTCAAAAAAGAACCCAACAAATTTACAAAGCATTATAAGCTGAGGAAGGTCAGAAAACAAAGAGTAGAATCAATTCTGTGCAGTTCTCTCTCTCATCTTCAAATATCTCCCATTCTTTTGATGACTACAAACCTTCAACCTATGAAGAATCTCTCAAGGTAGTGGTTTCACTTCCTCCGCTCTACCTCCAATTCTCAGTTTTCTTGTAGAATACAGAGGGAGAGCAATAGACATGCACATACACATCCTAACCAAGGGCCCACTGAGTCAGGAGGAAGAGGTGTACACACAGCGTGCAAGGTATCACAATACTTTGGATTAAACCTAAAGAATTTGTCTTTCAAGACAGAAATTACCAAAAAGTGAAAGGTGTTGCATATTTTTAATGCAGCGCATTTTAATATTTCTGCAAAATCAAGATGAAGGGAGAAAGGGAAAAAGACAACTTGCTGAAGAGAATAATTACAGTGTAATGGTCATCCCATCCATCTGGCCTTTGGACTTCACACTCTATAACAGCAGTGGTTTGAATGTCACTACAAAGACTATGGGGGAAAGAGTGAAATTCAAATCAACAGATCGAGACACGAGGCTTTCTCTGAACGAGGGACACTAGTTTAGAGATGAGGACTTCTATGTGCAGCAGCAAGGGGCTTGGTGAAACAGACTTACATGTGGTTAAAGAGACTGAGTATCACCCCAAAAATCATATGCACAATCCCAATCACAACTGACATCTTCATTTTGTAGGAGTTCAGAAAAGTCAACTTGTTTGATGCAATGTTCCAGATCTTTGGGAAAAGGTGCAAAGAGACAGAAGAATAAGATTTTCAGGTTATTGCTCAATAATAGATTTGTGGAAGTCATTCCTTTAATTACATCAATTTACTCCTACCTATACTAGTAAGAAGACTAAGCAACAGAAATCTAGTTGTTCTTTATAATGCGTCTTATTCTGCCAAACTGCTAATCTAAAAGGTATAATGTATAATTTAACAGAGGAAATATCAGGGAGTTAAAATGATGTACTGACTTCATTTCATTCGTCCAGAAATTGATGCTAAGGCTGGTAACAGAACCTAGCCATTTTCAGTGTTATTCCTTGCTTCTCGGCTCAAACATCACCACCAGTGGGGGAGGAAAGACATGAGAAGATTTCTCCTGTTGCTAGAGAAATTTGTTCAACATTCACCAGAGAAATAATAAGAACAAAGCACGTTCTACCTTTTTTTTGAAAACAAAAATGAAGCTCTTTCCAACTCACTGGCCATGGAGACCAGATTATTGCCTGCCTCTCTGTTGTTCCTCCCCCACATTCATGATCCCAGACCCTCAAACAAGCAGCAACTAAGGTTAAAAAGGGACTAGCCATGATTAACCTAAATTAGGTATGTGTCTGGAGATGTACAGAAAATTCAGCTGTCTCTGACATGACTTCCTGAACTGCACTGCCTGCATACTGGGCTGAGCTTCAGAGCTGAGTTTGTGAAAAAGTTACAAGGTCAGTTCCTCCATAAAACATGGGAAGCCCACATTTCTTTGTGTGACCAACAGAAATGAGAGCACGTCCAGCAGAGCAGAGGTTAATTGGATAATATTAAGGTAGAAACAGGAAAGCCTGAGGTTACCAACTGCATTTTAGTATGTGGTAAAGAGAGAACAGGAAGAATACAAAAATAGGAGAAACAACCTGGCTTTCAAGGCCAGTTTGGATGGGACCCTGGGCAAACTAATCTGGTGGGTGGCAGCCCTTGGGGGGGGTGGAACTGGATGTGCTTTAATGCCCCTTCCAACCAAAGCCATTCTATGGTTCCACATCCTTGAATGCTACAGAAAAGCATCACTAGTGCTGCATAAATAGACAAAGAGAAAAAAGAGAAGAACATGGCTTCAGGAGACAGAGCAAGGAGCTACAGATGTACCTGATGTATAGAAACAAGAATGAAATACAAATTATCTTAGAGCAATTTAATTTAATTACTGGATCTATTCCAAATGGGTATGGATTTCCAGAGTAGACCCCTGGGACTGCTGGATCCAACTGCAGCACAGTGTTGTCGAGAAGCACTTCCTTACTACAAGAGAAAAGTGAAATAACTTTTGCAGCTTAATTTCACCATATAAACCAACAGTGTATTTACACGTGATGTGCTGAGAACTACCACACTACACCTCCTACCAGCTCCAATATTTCTCTGAACTGTTACCCTGAGTTTGTGTGCACATGTGTGCAGAATTGGGTCCTACACGATGACAGTCTTCCACCACCCTGATAATTCTCTATGAATAAGCCCTGGACATCAGTGTCTGAACAAGAAGGCTTGTTCCCAGGGGCTCCGCCTTTTCATTTCAATGGTGAGCTTATCTGTATGTATCAGACAAAACCTCTGATTCACTGTCACTGTCTTTCTTTTCAAGCTTGTGTGCTCCATTTGGTGTCTTTTCACTTATTTCCCACATTTAGCCACTTACTTCCATGTGTTATTTTTAAACATGGGGATAATGTGCCAGGAAGAGCCGAAGATGTTGAATGATTTGGAAAAGCAGTCATTGTAGATGAAGCCAGTATACATGGAAAATATGCCCATGAGCAGGATCAGGTAGCGCCCACTGAAAAAAGTGTTCCAGATCTGCAGGGGAAGAAGGCAGCAGTGGTAAACATACACCTGTTGGACACTCCTTTTATTAAATGAAACAATGAGCCTTCTCCCAGGCTGATAGGGTCCATCAGCTTGTTGGTACTTGCCTCATTAGTGCTCTTCTGGGCCAGAAGGCTGTCCTCGTTAATGACCATCCAGAGCGCAAAGCCCAGCATGACAGCACCATGACCACAGTCCCCGAACATCACCGCAAACAGGAAGGGGAAAGTGATGATAGTGTAAGGAGCTGCAGAAAGGAAAACATCAGAAGCTCAGCTCCTCCTAAACAAGAGGAACTCAGCAGAGAAGCAGCTCACCCCACTTAGCCGTTCCGCACAGCTGCTGTCCTTAAGAAATCCTTGATCTCTCCTCTACTCACCAGACAACCACATTTACTGCAGAACTAGTTTTGCCACTAGAAAGAGTTTTCAATTCCACCTTCAACGCAGTTTTAGCCTTCGTTCTGGCCCACCATTAAAAAAAAGGCATAATGTGCAGACAGTTGCATCCTTTGTAGCAGAAAAATGCACGTGAAGGTTAGTTTCATGTTTCTCAGTATTCTGGGCTTAAACAGACTGAGTTTATCCAATTTGCTTCAACAGACTCTCCTATCCTCATTCTCTGTGGTTTCCTTGGGATTCTCTACAGCTGTTGCACACTTTTCTCAGGTGCTTTTGGCTTCTTTGCCTCAACACAATAAGCTCAATTCATTTTCTTGCGAGCTTACTCTTTTCCTTAGGGCTGCTAACTCATCATTTGCTCTCCATCTTATATTTGCCCCATTCATTATTCCTACTGCAAGAAATCACTGGAGACTAAGGGGCCAAATTCTATACCTAAGAAAATCCATGCTTGCACACTAGGCAATACCACTTTTTGCCAGTGAAAAATACTGTCCACATTTCTCATTGCGTTTTAGCCTGGTGACAGAATTCAAAGATTTCATTTTGGCTTTGGCAAGGCTGGCACAGACTGCCAAGTGTTTCTCACCTGGGTTCATCTCCCTGTAGTTGCCCACACCGTACGCATCCACGATGTTCTGAAATCCAGCTGTGAACTTGTTAGTCCTGTTGAAGGTAGGTGGTGCCATCCTAGTGTGTATGGTTGTCAGGATAGGGGCGATGGTAGAGCCACTTCTCTCCTGCAAACTCAGTGACAAGGGTAAGCACAGTCAGGGTGGCTACCAGGGAAAAATTGGTCCTGCAGCACCGAAGCCTTTGTTTAGACACACACAAGCAGCAACATGAATGCTGGACTCAAGAGTGTTATATCTTAACCCTTTTTCTCATATCCAGATTTTCCCATTTTCGATGCTACTGATTTGTTCAGGGGAAGCTGTCAGCACTGCTGGCTCCTGTGGGTTGATCAGAAAACTACCAAGATTTAGCGCTGACCTTAAATTCCCTGAGGCCAAGCAATCAAGCAATAACCTCAACTTTAATTAAAGGACAGAAAAAAAATTAATTAAAAGACAATTAAAAAAAACCAACAAAACAACAACACAGAAAATGGAGTCCAGCATCACAGTAGCAGACAGAAGCCTGAACATATGCTCAACATATGAGCAACGTGGTTTGGGTGAGAGCATTTGTCTCTTACCATTCCCTGATGGAGAGCTCTTTTTATCCTGCCAGCATCAGCTACTGGGAACCAGATCTCTGCAATGACGCACTGCTGGGTGACGTCAATGTTACAGCAATTCAGGATGTGATAGATGGCCTTGATTTTCTTTACCTTGATCTCCCAGGACCACATGTTGGCTGCTGCCTCGTGCAGCAGTCGCTGGCGGTGGGACTCAGTTTGGGTTATCACCTGTAACACAGCACAGGCAGTGCTCAAGATGGGAAGCAGCAGGTAGTATGGTCTATCGCGTTGTAAACACTTACTGTGTTTAAATCCTCAATCCTTGTGTTCACTCCATCAAGCATTTCTCGGCGCTCAGTGGCAGACTCTGGACAGGGGTACACTGTGGCACGAAATCTAGCCAAGGGAAGAGAGACAACAGAAAAAACATTTGTCTCATTATCTCTCTCAGCTGCTACAAGGTACGTGGTATTACACAGCAGTGCTCAGCACTAACATCTCCCTAATAACCACAATAAGGATAGAATTATAGAATTGTCTGAGTTGGAAGGGACCATTACAGGTTATCTAGTCTGACTCCCCTGCAATGAACAGGGACAGCTGTTAGATCAGGTGCTCAGAGCCCCTCCAGCCTGACCTTGGGTGTTTCCAGGGACCATCCACCACCTCTCTGGGCAGTTCCAGTAAAAAACTCACACCTTAAATCCAGTCTAAATCTCCCCTCTTTTAGTTTGAAACCATTTCCCCTTGTCCTATCACAACAGACCTGCTAAAGAATCTGTTCTTACAGCCCTCCGGATACTGAAAGGATACCCTGCTTAAGTCCGGGGAAATTTCTTGGCCTACAAGGAGGCACAAAAATACAACCCAGGCAGAAGCAGCTCTGTAAACAGAGCAACCAACAGATGTCCCTCTTGCACTGAGGCTGGAACAATCCCGTGTCAGTGCCTTGCATTACCCTCCCGCAGTCACTGGGGGAAGGCAGCGCCAAACTGCTATTTCAGAGCAAGCAAACGCCCTAATGCATGCAGTCTGTGTGAGTAAATAACGTTGTGTGCGCAGGAGAAAACAAAAGAGGATGGCCATGCGGCTGGCTCTTGACTCCCGGTCTGACTGTATCGCCAGACAGCTTGTAAAGATAGGTGCTTCCATAAGCTTATTTCCAAGACTATATTGAGGAGATGCAGCTGGTTAGTTTAGCGTGGTATAATTAGGACAGATGTGGGCTCCCTTTGTGTGAGTGAGGTCTTGTCTGCATGCAGGTGTTGTGTACTACTTTACCTATGGTATGCAACATGAACACCCCTAGTACATTAATGTAAGAGCACTGCAGTCCTGCAGTGGGGCTGTGCTGAGGGAGGGTCACAAAAGGCAGCCTTTGTGCAAGTATGGCAAATGGAAAGAGATAGAACAGGATCATTGGGGTTATGTCTGTTAAGGAGAGAAAAACATGCTCTCTGTACAGAGATGCATCACTTCTGGCTTCATCTGATAACAGAATACATCACCACCTGCTCTCCGAGGTCAGTTCCAGCACACACACAAGTGAGGATAGTAGCAAATTGAACAAAAAGCAAAGCAGTTTCCTAGAGATCACCCGAGCTGTGTGCAATGGCAGCACACACTCTTTTGCTCAACTTCCAGGACTGAAGCTCTGCTCACCCAACACCTGGCACTCCCTTCCAAAGGTTACTCACCCTACTAATTATGCCCATCTTTTCATTCTTCACAGCTCTTAGTTCATCTTTAATAAGGATTTTTAATCAAACTTGAAAGCTTATTCCTCTGTGCTGTGGAGTTCCCCCATTCCCAATAATGTTACTGCAGCAGCGTTGCTTTGATCTTTTAACAGCCATTTTGCATACCGAGTATCAGGTTTGCCCTAATGGCACAGACATCTCTGAAAGCTCCTGGAGAATTCAGCAGGGAATCCTTACACTGATAAATCCAGTTTAGTATTCACACGAGCACTGAGGCAGCTGCAAGAAAAGGAGGAAAAGAAAATTTCTTACATTTTCCTCCTCCCTGCTCCTCTAGACCTTCCACTAATAAATCTGTGCACGGACTTAATGCTCGTGAAATTGGCAGACTAATGTTACCAATTAGAGTCAAGCAGACACTACAGGCGTAACCTGAGGCACCACTGCTTTGCAAACAAATCTTAGCCTGCCTTTGCAGGAGGCTGGCGTCTATCAGTCCTATGATTTTTGCAGGGTGTTTACCTGTCATGAATGATGACTTAGTGCTAAGCAGAAACGTCCTGCAGAGGTCGGGATGACACAGCCTTCTGTTTTAGGTTTTATTAACCCTGCCTTAAAGATGAGCCAGACCAAAATGTCTCAACCTGTGTACCAGGCTGATGGTCATGGAGCAGAAATGGAGAGGCATGGGATAGATACAGTTAAAAAGCATAAACTCAGCAAGACATACAGGCATATTGGCAAGCAAAAAAAATTTGAAAAATAGGAAGAAAAGGCATAAAGGAGGATTTCAAGTGTAGCCTGATTAGCTGGCAATAAATGAAAACCTGCATGCTAGCACTGCAAAATGCATCCTGCGAATTTGTTTTCATAGAATCATAGAATCACAGAATATCCCAACTTGGAAGGGTCCCATAAGGATCATCGTGTCCAACCACTGACTCCACATGGCACCACCCAAAGATCAGACCCTGTGTCTGAGAGCATTGTCCCAGTGCTCCTTGAACTCCCGCAGCTCAGGGCTGTGCCCACTGCCCTGGGCAACCTGTTTCATGCCCACCACCCTCTGGTGCAGAACCTTTCTGTGACATCTAACCTGAACTTCCCCCATTTCCTTGATAGAACCTCCCTTGTCTTAGGGGTGCATGTTTCCTTTCAGTTACAAAAGCTGAGAGAAACTGGTTTAAGTTCCTTTCTGTGAAGCTACCACCACATCCACACCACCAGCTCATGACAGCAAGTTGGCATGTTGTGGCCAAGTTGTGCAAGGATCCGCCCCTGCTGGCAGCACCCTGCTGCGGAGCACCGTGCTTCCCATTTGGAAGATTCTGGGTACAATCAACAACAAAAATGCCGACAGGCATCGTACGGCCTGTTCTTAAAGACAACAGGCAGCAGACTGATCCTGCACAGTGGGGAAGGCAAAACTCCCTCCTTTTCTGAGGCTCTGGATCAGATAGGAGCAGCTGAGTCTCCCTGCGCTCTCTAGGCCTCTATGGCTGCTTTTCACAGAGAGACGCTCATCTGAGGAGGGCATGAGACTGATTTGGAGTGAAGTCAGTGCTCCTGACGTTTTGACTGAACCCAGGAGGCAAGGAGAGGCTTTCCTGAGGGAACAAGCTGGGCAAGAGCATTTGTTGGCTCCTTCCCCTTGAGCTTCTACAGGCTGTAGGCACTTGGCTGCCCTGCTAGGACTTGGGGCTATGCCTTGTATGGATTCAGTGACAGCTGACAGATCCCCTCATCAAATCTGATTTATGCTGCAACAAAGCCCATCACTCACCAGTGTTATGAAAGAGTAACAAAATATTCAACCTGAATTATCTTTTCAAGACGCTCAACCGGGTGGAAACAAGTCAAGCTGTATGAAACTTCCATTTCTCTTCTGGGCTCTGTCTCTGATTACATGGATATAGCCCAGAGGTCTTGGAAAGGGGGGGTAGAATAAACTACAGCATCATCTTTTCATGCTGAAAAGCAGGAAAGTTTGAGAACAGCCTGGGGATCAGCACGTTCTGAGTGCCTGGGCTGTGGGAACTGCTATGGCTCCTGGTTTTCAGAGTAAGGATGTTGAGTATTTCTTAAAAAGCAGTCCCCTTTAAGACGTCCCAAGTTAAGAACCTCACAATCAAAGCTCCTACTATCTGTCTCTAAGTCACCTTGGAAAATTTAGAATTTCAATTTCCAAGCGTCAAGCTGACATACATCTCTTCAGATTAGGAGCAGCAGAAGAGAGAAGCAGGATGGAGCTCCCTGGCTCCGCTGACAGCTCCCAGCCCTGCCAGCCCACGCCAACCAGCAAACACCTCCGTGAGAGTCCTGCCCAGCTGCTCGCCGGCTGCTTACCCATCACAAATCTTCTTGATTTTTTGTTTGAGCTGCTCTCCCTGATAGAAGATAATGAACACATTCTTTTTCACCTCTTCTCTCTGCAATGCAATTCAAGCAGAATTTAAAGCACTCGCGGCAAAGGATCAGGTGCAGAGAAGGTGCTGTTTCCCTAAGGCTGCCTCTTCAGTGTTAGTTCTTTTCCCTCAGCCCTAGTTTTCTAGCAGCAGATGCTGCTGCAGGGGACAGGCAAGGAGCAGAGGGGCAGGGACAGGAGATCTTGGGCACAGGGCTCGCCCTCAAGCCACAGGAGTTGACTCTCTATGGTCATAGCCCACTGTCCTGGTGGCTCCCATAACACAGCCACCCCTCTTAGGGCTCACCTTAGGCATGCAGTGCAGAGAAACCACCTCAGTGATGGCAAAAGTGGAAAGTGATAGCAAATAAACCTTTTCTCACTCTCAGGCTCTCCTGTCTTTCCTCTGCAGGCTGCCCTCAAGCACTGCAAGCACAGCCAGGGCTCTGCTTTGGTTTCTGCAGGCCAAAGGTATGCGCAGAGGCAGGGAGAAGCAGAAGCAAGCAGGTACCCACCGTCACAGGGTCCTCCAGGGGGGTATCCATCTCGGTGTATCTCAGATAGATGTTTCCCCTACAGGCTCGCCACAGCAGACGCTCAAAGGGTATCATTCTTTCCCTCTTTATAACCCCTGCAGTGAATCTGAACAGAGTTAAAAGATAGATAAATAAATTACAAGCCCATCCTGAGACTTCTGGGACCTGTAGCACATTCAGGTTTGCATTCTCTTTCTTTCCAGTCTGTGATAGCAGCGCAGTGTGGGTGGGAGGCCTGATCCAGAGGGGCTGTCACCAATACACACCCCAGCTTGGCAGCTGCAGCAGAAGGGGTGGTCCTCAGCTCCAGCAGGCCAGATGTGTCTTCACTGAAGAAATCATCTGGCAGATTGGTTTCTGCCTGGAAAACATCAGTTTTATAAACAAATCTAAGTTCGCCATTTGAAAGCTATTCTCATATCTTTCTCCTGACATGCTGTTGTTCTTTTTTTTCCCCACACAAAATCTTTCACAAAGATTCAGAGCAAAAGAAAAAAAGAAGTAAAACACATCTCAGAAATGAAAAGCAGAAATCCCATCTGAGAACCAAATTCTTGAGCCCCAGTGAATCACAGAGAGATGCAGACTCCAAAGCGACTGAAATATTTTTGCAAATGTGTGTAGGTTGCTCCAAAAGTAATACTCCTATTTTATTTTTTTGGCCCACAATATTAGAGGTGGGTGTTGATGGGATGGTAGTAGATGCTGAACCTTTCCACCAATATTCCATTACATTTTGTTGCTGTGTGACAGATGGCAGCAGAGGAGCATTCTGACAAAATGACATCTGACATAGAAACACCTATGAAGTAAAATAATGTCATCGAATTTCTCCAAGTGAAAAAAATGGCACCCACAGACATTTGCTGACCATTTATGGAGACCAAACAGTGGATGTGGACACAGTGAGGCTGTGTGTGCTGCATTTCAGCAGTGGTGGCAGTGACAGGAGGTCACCTCTGCTGGTACAGATTTTTACAAGTGCAGCACACATGCTCTTTGTCGTAGTCAGTGAAAATGTGCAGCTAATGCCTGTGTTGAAAAATAGTGTTTTGTAGCTGAGAATTTGCTCTATCAAATAATTTTAGTGTGCTCTTTGTATCTGTTTATTTCCATAGAAATAAACAGGAGGCATTACTTTCAGAGCAACCTACATATCTCACTGACTTGTGGTAAAGGTCACTCTGATTTGCTTAAAAGCCAAAAACAGCAACACAGAACATATCAAAGCATCCACATTTTTAGGAATCACCCACATCTCTATGGGAAGAGCAAAGAGATCTCTCACCTCAAAGAAGTCCTGAGTTTTCTTCAGCAGATGCTTGAGTTCCATCAGCTCAAGGAAGTTCTGCTTCAGAGTCTGCTGATTCTGGTTGGCTTCCAGCAGCTCAGCCTCAAGTTTCTCCAGCACTGTCTGTTTAGGAGCCAAGAGCATCCAGAAAAAACTCAGAAGCCACACAGTGTACCTTTACCAGGCTGATATTAAATCTTGAACAATAGTTTGTTGTTTCTGGTTGTTTTTTTTTTCTTTCTTTTTTTTTTTTTTTTTTTCCAAGAAGGGAATATAGAACTATTCATTGAGCCTTTTTAGTAAGCACCGAGTTTGCAGAAAGGTATTCAGGAGGGAGAGGAGAGGGGAATCTAATCCAGGTTTATAAATATCTGAGGTATGGGGGCCATAGTAGTGAGGCCAGTCTCTTTTCAGTGGTGAGTGGAGACAGGACAAGGGGAAACGGATACAAGCTGCAGCATAGGAAGTTCCGCACGAATGTGTGCAAGAACTTCTTTATGGTGAGGGTGATGGAGCACTGGAACAGGCTGCCCAGGGAGGTGGTGGTGTCTCCTTCTCTGGAGATGTTCAAGACCTGCCTGGATGCCGACCTGTGCGACCTGCTGTAGGGAACCTGCTTTGGCAGGGGGGTTGGACTCGATGATCTCTGGAGGTCCCTTCCAACCCCTACAATTCTGTGATTCTGTGATTATGATCAACACCTCATTTTCCCATTGCCACATTCCCTGTTGTATGCTTTGTCTTGTTCAGGCATTAAAGCCAGAATTCACCCTCTCAAAGCACAGGCAGGTAAATGGGTAGGTGTACCTCCATATCAATCATTTCCCGAGGCAGGGGAGCCTCCGGGTACTTCTCTAGTTTGACTATCTCCGCAACATCTTCCATTTCATTTTCCAGAAAACCTGCAAGGAGAGAACACATAAGTCTTGATACGGGGTCATTGCTGCTTCATCATCCTGCTCACCAGCTGCTGCTTAATGCACTATCAGGACCAAAGCATCACAATGCTGCTTGTGTGTTAAAGATTTTTCTGCAGGTTGAAGCACAGCACAGTGGTAGGAGATATGTTGCCTGGACTGAGCCTTCTGCCCAGCCTCAGATTATCACTGTGATTTTACACATGCTAATTATCCTCCTTTCAGTTTTGTTAACTGTTTTCAAAACAGGGGCAAAAATTTATAGCCCACGTGGCGGTGAAGTGTTAATTAGCTGATGCAGGAAAAACACTTTCAGGGTCTTGGATGAAACTACCACCATTTTGCCTCTAGTCCTGCTTCATGGTGTGTGAGCACTTAACACAGACATAAATCCCACACTGTCAGTTGCTGGAGGGCTGGCTGCCTTTGACAAGCATTTACTTACGCAGGATCCTCTCCAAGGATTCACACCTTCTCACTTCATTCACAAACTTTCTCTGGAAGCTGTTCACATTTGCATTCAGCTGAAGACAGGAGGGAAAAGAGGCCTGAGGGTGAAGGCTGAGCACCACCACACTCATTTTAAACATCAGCAGAGAACAAATGCCTTTGGTGCAAGAGGATGTCTTGCGGGCTCCTAATGGCAGGGCAATACCATGCTGTTTCTGTGTATTAGGGCATCGTGGCTTTACCAGTCTAGTGGGCTCTCATAGAGAGCCCCCCATTCTCTGCTGGTGGAAGGTGCTGTCTTAAAGGGTGTGCAGGGGGTTTGCTGTTCACTGGGTGGGGACTCAGAGATGGGTGCTATCTCATAGAATCAGAGAATCCTTAGGGTTGGAAAAGACCTCCAAGATCATCTAGCCCAAATGTCAACCCATCACCAGCATGGCTCTTGGCTTTCTGATCATCTGTGTGTGTTCCTGGTCTCCCCATGGGCTCTTTGTCTACTCTGCAGGGGTGAGATTCACCACGCATTTCCCCAAGTGCACATCCTGGAGAACACCTCTAGCCACCCAGCCTGCCTACCAGGTACCACTCACATCTCTGAACTGGACCAGGCCCAGGTCTCCCAGCTCAGCCACGCAGCAGTAGGCAGCCTCCACTTGCAGGAAGAGCTGCATCAGGCTCATTTCCTCGCTCCGAAAGACAGAAGCCATTTTGGCTGGCCTCCTCTTGCTCAAGTGTCCACAGGGACCTCAGCAGCTGTGTGGTCTTCCTCACCCGGGGAGGTACTGAAGGTGCTGAGTGCTGTGGGAACATTGGGATCACTGAATCATAGAATGGTTTGGATTGGAAGAGACCTCAAAGATCATCTAGTTGCAACCCCTCTGCCTCAGGTAGAGTTATCAACCAGGCACTAAGTCAGGTTACTCAGCACCCCACCCAGCCTGGCCTTGAACATCTCCAGGGATGGGGCATCCGCAGCTTCTCAGGGCTGGAGGCTAACACAGCGCTGCCCATCACATCCTTCACTAAGATTTCTTCTGCTGCTGAAAGCAGGAGACTCCTCAAGCACACAAGGCTGCATCCTACTAGCAGGGGAATGGATAACAGTGTTGTACGCAGCACAGAGGAGGGGAGACACCAGTCTTCTAAAGCAGATACCAATCAAATATTGGGCCTTGTTTTCTGCTGGCCCCAAAATGCTTCAGACTGCTGCACTTATGAAGGGTTCCGTTTCTCTTTGTCTTGCACAATGCAGAGCAAAAAAACTCTTTAGTGGCACCTCACAGTTATACTGCAATTAGAAAGATGCCAGATTGGTTTCTGTCATTGGCACTGGTGGTGTGAACACAGCATTACAAAAATGTCTGGAGCATGTTATATGGGAATGGGGAGGAGCATTTTATTTAAATTAAAACAAACTTTATGACTGAAAAAAACATTTTCTCCCCATAAGGGACTGTTTTCAAAATGAGAAAAATGACATATCATGCATTTCATATTAGTTCCTTTCTCCTATATGCTTCCCATTATTTACCTCAGGTAGCTTGAACATACATATTGCCTGTAGTCATTCTTGCACAAAATTAACTAATTTACTTGCACAAACACAGTAATTATTATTGCCCAAAGAAAAACATGAAAGTAGCTATATTTCATGCATGCATTTAATTTTGAGAATTCAGCAGCAAACATACATCTTTTAAATAGCAAACAGGAATCCATACATAACCTCACTTCCACCTCTTGACAGGGATGGAAAGCCAAGTCACCTCAACCTCTCTTTCAACCTTATTTTCTTACAGTTTTGTGGGGGTTTTAATTATGATTATTTTTTTTTTTAATAATGCAGGAAGGTCTCCTCTTAAATATGCTAAAAGCATTTTGTAGGGTGTTAGAGGCTGTTTAAGAGGAGCACAATAGCCACTAGTTTGTATTTGCTCAACTGCCCTGTGAGCTTTCCTTGTCTTACTCTATTCATTCATTCCATGATTTAAGATGCTGAAAATATGGCATACAAAACAAATAGTTAAAAGAAAACTTGCCTTGTGACAGCTCAGTGGGTCAAGTAAGTATATAACCATTGAAAATGTCTGGACATATTCAACAAAATGTAATTTTCACAGGAGAAAGACCCCAAAGCTGCACTTACACCTCACTTCTTTCTCAAAAAGGTCAAGAATTCCCTAGCTGTGATTTTCAAGATATTGAAAAGAACATCAAAACATCCCCCACCTTAACTCCTTTAGGCTGAAAAGCATGAAGAGAATATAATTTAAAGCAGTTTGTTGTTCTAAATGGCTGCTAACTTCCATTGAGAAAACGTTGAATCTTTAGAATTGAACTACCAAAACTCAAACAAATATCTGAAATGTTTTAGTTCAAGCTGCTTCTCCGCTGTGATCGGTCAGGGAAAGGTCCCAAGGCTCACCCCTTTTGATTTGGAATGAAAGAGGAATAAAAGCAAATAAGAAGAGAACGCTCTTTTCATCCAGAAAGCCTATTTCCTCCAATTTGAAGGATGGCAAGAGTGCTCTCCCTCCGCTCAGTGGGTGCAGGGAGCTTTCCAAAGAGCCGCTCTCAGATACGCCTGTCTCATCATTCCCCACCCCGACTGCTTTTTGCTTTGGCGAAATAACAGTTAACAGAAAGTCACTCACGTTTCCTTTGCTTTCTGTTTTCCAGCAGCGTTACGGGGCATGAACGCACTCCAGGCTGCCGGCTGGGTGGCTTGCAGGCGCTGCACTGTGCTCCTGTCCCCGTGTCCTGTGGATGGCTGTGGCAACTGAACTCAGCTGGGAGCAGCAGGTTGTTCCTGTTGAGCTCTGCGCTGGTCTGGACCAGAGAAAGGAAGGCTTCTCATGGCCAGGGGTGGCCCAGACCTGGTGCTTTCTGGCTGGGTCCCCACCTCCCCATGATGCTATGGTGTGTTGGGACTAACAACACACGGTGCCTGAAAATGAGCCAGAGCCTTTGAAACCTGCTGCACGCAGGGATCTACAGACCAGTAACAGGTCATTTGCAGAGCTGGGCGCAGCGTCTGCGATCAGGGAGGCGGAAAACTGCTGCGCTGTTTCTTGTGTGTTTCCTCAAACGAAGAGAGGAAAACAGGTGCAAGGGGCTGTGCCAGAAGTGCTCTATTGGATAGGGGCAGTAAGAAGAGAAGGAACACAGTTCTCACTGCTGGGATTAATGAGTGCTGCACGCAGGAGAAAGGTGGCTTTACAGCCCTTCTGCTCTGGATAGAAGAGCTGCTCTTCCCAAAACCAGTGGCACAGCTCCCACTGAGGACACAGGAGAAAGGGCTACATCCCAATAAATAAGTGTGGCTGTGTCACTGCTCTGAGTACAACATCCATAGGGAGTCCTGCTCAAAGGAAGTGCATGGCTATGCGTAAGTTGCAGAGTGCCCCTTAAAGCAGTGTTTTCTCTCAGCCAGGCTTCTATAGGTTCCCAGCAGCCCTGCCACAAGCAGGGTACAGTGTGTCCAAGGGAACAATTCTGCTGGCTGGGAACAATAGCGAGTTTTCTAACACAGAGCTTTCCTTTCCAAAGTAGCAAGGAGTGGCTCTGCCCACTAGGCCAGCTGCTGGGAGAGGGGCCGTGCTGCTTTTGCTGTTTTCCAAAACATGCTGCCTCAAGCAGAGTGACCCAAAATGAACGTATAAAACCCATAAGAGCAAGCTGTACTACCCTGGCCATGTGATCTGGTTGGCTGAGCGGCAAGAGAACATAGGGCACAGGGATAAGGCTCTCTCCTGTCCTTTTCCCCCTCTTTGTATGCAGAGGAGAGCAGCAGAAAGCATCTCTTTTTTCATGCCTTTGGCACCGAGCAGTATGAACATTATTTGATAATAATCTCATTATCAGAGACCACATTATTGCCACTGGCAGCAGGCAAAGCAGCGGATGCCGGTGAGAGGCACAAGAGCCGGGGGAGGCTCTGGCCCCAGCAGTGGGCTTGTTGCCTTTCCTGGCTGCCAGGCTGGCTGAGGGCAGCTGCTCTTGGGACGGTATGGGGGCACAGCAGGGCCATGGGCTCAGCATTTATCTGATAGCAACACCAGCCAGGGCTGAGAAGCACAAAGGGTACAGCCAAGTGCAAGTTGCTGCGGTTGTTTTTCTCTGTGCATACAGAAAGCAGATCCCCTTCTTTTATTTAAATAATAAAAATTTGGTGGCTTGGACTTTTTTCCCCTCTTTGTCCAGTTCTATCACTTAAACTGCTGTTCACAAATAGTTTTAGCTGAGATAGCCATTCCTCATGTCAGTGAAGACGGTAACCAGAACAACCCTCTCTCAAATAGACATAGTAGTGGCATTGGATTCATCTGTTTAAGGTTACAAGCCATTTGAAGCCACGTTTTGAAGGCTTTATGAAGACCACTGGGGTGGGAGCTCAGCCCACAGTACCATGCCCTCCAAGTAGACATCTTTTCTAGAGCTGTGCCTGGAGATTGTGCTGGCTACGAAGCAAGTATGAAAGATAGATCTGCACATACCACCAAGTCTACTCTTTGGCTGATTGTACCATGATCCCTTCCATAGGTTGAGAATTGTCAGCTGGAAAGTGTCAACCAGCCCTCAACTCCAGTCTGTCCATATGTAAAGCTAAGGGAGATCCATTATAGACTACAGTGGGGATGTCATAATTTTCAGCTGCCAGGAGAATTTCATGCAGCTGTAGGTGTCTCCAGGATCAGCATCTCAGACATTACCTCTTCATGCTTAGCACCATTATGCAGGAGGCTTTGTGTGGCTATGCTGGTCATTAATTTGTGAGCTTTCCTTCACCCAAGCTACCTCCTGTTGTAGCAGCTAACCAGGGTAGCACCTCAGGTAGAATCATAGAATATCCTGAGTTGGAAGAGACACACAAGAATCATCAAGTCCAACTCCTGGCTCCACACAGCACCACTCAAAAATCAGACATATGTCTGAGAGTATTATCTGAAGGACCCTTGAACTCCAGCAGCTCTTAGCTGTATCCACTACCCTGGGGAACCTTTTCCAGTGCCCAACCACCTTCTGTGCAGAGTCTGTTGCTAACCCCTACCTGACCATCTCCAGATGCAGCTCAGTGCCAGTCCCATGGGTATGAAGAAACCAGAGCAGGGTGAAGTTAAGCTGGTCACAAGTGTCTTACACAAAGAAGGGATTTGTCCTTGTACCATTTACATGCCTAGAAATGGTCCATCTGGTCTGCTGTGCTCACAGGTTGTGTGTTTTTGCTCTTTGTTAAACACAGAGATACTGCTCAGTTCCTGGCATGTTGGTCACTTCAGGGAGACAACAGGGTTGCAGCAGCAATAAGATTTCACTTGGAACATCAAATATAAACATGCTGCATATACAAACAGGAAATATATTTATAGACAGAGTGAGGATGTGTATATGAGGGATAAAGGTAATAACTTCCTGAGAACCACACCCAGTGGTGATGTGCCAGGGGTATACTCTTGTTCAGCAAAGAAACTTCAATCTGGAACAAAACACAGAATCACAGAATTGCAGGGGTTGGAAGGAACCACAAGAGATCCAACTTGGGTCCAACTCGCTGCCAAAGCAGGTACCCTATAATAGGTCGCACAGGCAGGTATCCAAACCTAGATATTCAAAGTCTTGAATATTTCCACAGAAGGAGACTCCACAACCTCTCTGGGCAATGTGTAAAAGTGCTCCATCACCCTGACAGTAAAGAAATTCTTTCACATACAATTAGTTTAGTATGCATTGTCTCCTTAATAGTGATTGGGAAAGCAGACCAGCAGCCCTACATACTGTGCAACAGTCTCTAAGGGGAGAGGAGTGGAAGTACATAATAAAGTAAGTAAAGCAAAGGCATATCTTGTGAAGTGCACGTGCACAAGAGCATAGGAAGCAAGTGAGGGAAAGCTTTGGAGAGCCTTATCACTCTGTGGACAGTCACAGCACTGAAGTATGAAATAAGAAATGAAACAAATCCAAATCTGTGTCAGAAGATGATTTCCTAGAGCTCTTGTTGTGCCTGAACTTATCAAGCTAAGCCTTCATTTCCAGTCCTATCCAAAAGTCACTGAAGCCAAACACAGCCTTTTCTCTGCTTCAGAAGACTTCGGAGCAAGCCCCTTCTGAGAACTACAGAAGAAGCAAACATTGGAGAGGAAAAGAAATACATTACGTTAGCTGTGGGAAGCATTTTCGGCATCCCTCAAAGTGGACATGTTTACCTGCAAGCTGATGCAGAGTAGACTGGTAAGAGTTAAAATTCAAAAGATACGCCATTCATTCTTGTAATAGCAGGGCTGTTTCATCTTTAATTTCCCCTTAAACATTCTGTTCTGCACAGAACGCTTTGGTGCTCATTATTTCTGCAAAATTAACTGCCAGGTCGACTTTCAGCAGGAGCTATGGTTGAGAGATTCAGGAGGGACAGGTGGAGCTGGAAGCAAGCAGACCTGCCTTCCCAGCAGAGAGTGGGACTTTTGTTTAGCTTTGATGCAACAGCATGCTCAGATAAAAGCACAAATCAGAGAAAATTGTCATGAATGGACTTAGGCACAGAACTGAGCAGATATGGTGATGTCCTACAGGCCACCTCCAAGCAACCCTGAGCAATAGGAGTGTTTTTACAGTGTGTTTCTTGCCGTAACATGTGCTTATCTATGCCAAGGGCCACCAGCACTGGGGTCACGCATTCAGCATGATGCCAGCTGAGCAGAACATGCTACTGGCCCAGTGGGACACATCACGGCCACTCCTGGTCACCAGCCAAAGGACAGGGCCCGTGGTACTGGGAGGCAGCTGCCACACACTGGCTGGTGGCAGCTGTGACTCCTCCATACCTGGTGCTGTGTTGACACAACAGGGGGACAAGGACGATGTTCATGTCCTTTTCAGCTGCCCTGCCTTGTTCTGCAGCTGAGTTAGGCCTTTGTCCAGGGGAATGCTTTGCAAGGTGCTGATAGGGAGCAGAGCACGCTTGGGGCATGAGAAGGGCAGGCTGGGGGATGGAGGTAGCACTACACAGAGGTGGCCACAGCTGGAAGTGAGGGATACCCACCCTGATACCTGGGAATGGAGGTATGCAAAGTACACATGCCTCTGCCTCCCCTTGGGCTGGCTCACCCCACGGAAACATGGAAACACGATGGCTGTGCACCCCAAATAAATTCATCTTCACACAGGTCGCCCAGTGATGTGGTTGATGTTCTGTCCCTGGAGACTTTCAAGGTGAGGCTGAATAAGGCCCTGGGCAACCTGATCTAACTGTGGTGTCCCCATTCATTGCAGGGGAGTTGGATTAGATGGCCTCCAGAGGTCCCTTCCAACTCTTAGAATTCTTTGATTCTATGATCAGCACCTAAAATCACTGGGGGCCACTACTGAGAAGCACGACAACCTGTGCAGCCCACCTCTTGCTATGGTTTCTCCCTGATTTATTCCCTGAAGCTTTCTTTACAAAGGACATGAATGGGCAGCCTGATCTGGTGGGTGGCAAACCTGCCCATGGCAGTGGGTTAGAGCTCAATGGTCTTTAAGGTCCCTTCCAACCCAAGCCATTATGTGATTCTATGATTCTAGGACATCATGATGAGTAACAATAGGAGCAGCACAGCCAAGAGTCTGGGGAACTGCAGCAATGTGTGGTGCCCATCAGACCAAGGCAATACCACAAGTACTTTGGTAGCGTGGTTCTTCCTGACAGATGGAGCTGTGCTGTGATAGCAAGAAGGTGGCATTACTACAGGAGGAGAAGTAAAAGCTCTTTCAGCATCATCTGAGGGCAGTGGAGGCAGTGACTCAACTGCGCTTATGAGGTGAGGATGGTGGGAACTCCTCCTTAGCAGAGAGCTCCATAGCCTGAAGCAGTAATCCAACCTATCACCTCTCAGATAGTTAAGGGAAGGATGTTGTTAGTGAGTGATAGATGCTGGTAATCTACACAGAGCAGTTGGTTTCAGCCCATTTTTGATGGAAAAGTGTCCATACCCTCTGTTAACTCAGCATTTGCTGTACAAGTGGGACCAGATTGCTTCTGTAGGCTTCCATACAGATCTTCCAAAGAATCATTGCTGCCAGGCAGCTTGACTGGGGTAGAATCAATTCAGCATGCCAAATCAGAGCCATAGGAAAACAAATTCCCTGTCCTGATGATGCTCAGTGCCTCCCAGCACTTTCAACCCTTGTTTGCAGGATCAAAAGGAGACTAGGAGGACAGCAGCTGCCTGAGGATCCCGCTGGCAGGGCTGGCTCCAGAGGCCTTTCTTCCCTCAGGCTGCAGTACGTCCAAGGGTGAAATTGTCAGGTTTGACCTTCAGGGGCCCTACAGCTGCACTGTTACTCATATCCACCACTTTTCAGGGCTGTTGTGGTCAGAGCCCTTCTACTTCCTCACCCTGTTGTGGTAGGGAGGTTCAAGGTGTCCTGGCAGCAGGAAGCTTCTTTGCTCCACCCTCTGCCCTGCATGCAGAGTATCTAGGATTTGCTGAACCATTGCTGCCAGAATTGGCATGCTGATCCTTGCAGCTGCTCAGCAGAAGCTGGACCTCTGGCATGATGCTTTCCTCCCATGAGCCCTGGACAGCCTTCTTCATGCTCTTCTTCACCACTGTGCTCCAGTGCTCCTGTTCTGCAGGTATTTCTTTTCTCTTGTGCTTCACTTTCTGTACCCTTACTTTTCTCCCACTCCTCTCTACATCTAAAGGTATTGCCCACTGTTTGTTTTTTAGAAACAAGGTGGGCTCCCTTGTCTCATCCAAAAAGTGTAAAGAGATGGAATTTCTTAATCCTAATGAGACTTACACAATATGTTTGATCACAGCTCCTTTCTGCCAGCTATTTACAAATCCACTACAAATGTGACTGAGCTGCAAGTTGCTCTGCTGAATGGCAATGAGACAGGGGACCACTGTTTCTTGGCCTTCACTTGCTGAGGCAGGAGACCTCTTGGAATATCTCCCAGGACTCTGTGTAGTCTATTTTAGCTGTGAGTAGATGCTTTTTGCAGGAAATCTGGCTTTGTAGCCCTCTTAGTTGGAGAAGCTGCCTAAAGCCTAAATGTAAATGAGACCTGTCTCATCATGATACTGCCCACATTTGTATACTGACACCAGAGGAGATCAACCACATGCTTAAAAATGGGCTTGATCTGACAGCCTGTCCTTTGGGCTTCCACATCTATAAACATGAACACTGTGCACTGCAGTGCTTTCTTCCACAGGTCACGCAGAGGTCTAAATGTTTCTTTCAGTGCTCCTGTAAGGTACTTATTAACCCAGAAAATAAGTTATGGGCATAGCCAAGGTCATTCAGCAAGTTTTAGCAGAGCTGGGGTGGAATGAGGAGCTTTCCGACCCTGCCTTGAAGGAGGCTGCCCATAGACCCACTTCCCACTGGGAAGAAGTAAGGGAAGCTGTGGCCTTGATGACGTGAAACTGAAAGTCAGCACCCCAAGGGGGGAACCTCCTGCAGGACAACCTTATTTTATTCACTGTTGCTTGAAAGATACCAAATTCAAAACAAAGGCTTGGTCTGTTTTGTTCTCCTGAGCTGGAGTTAAACCCGAGATACTACTTTAAAGTCTTTCATGAAATCAAGCTGGAACTTAATTTTGCTCCCTGTCATATTCCATGTTGTCAGCTCAGAGTGATGGTTTGGCTGGAAATAGCTCTCTCACAGCCCCTGCTCAGTCTCTGGACCGGGAGCCTATTGGAGCCTCTGTGCTTGCATGCATCAGCCCTTACTGCAGCAGCCTGTTCAGGCTGTTATTCTTATGCCTCTGCAGAGCACCATTTCAGCATGGAATATTTCATCTGGCCGAACTCAAGCTGGGCTGCTGCTTGTAGTGGCCCAGGAGGAGATATTTCTTTGACTCCCTTCTTTCTGCAGTGGCTTGGTGCTCATGCACAGAGCCTGCAGCAGCCTATGCTTCTCCCACATGGGCATTCCCTCAGCCATCCCTGCATGCCATCCTGCAGCACTCTGAGGTCTGCATTGTGGCTGGGGGAAAGTGGAAGCCCTGAGAAGGCTTTGCCCTGTGACACTGTGTACAGATTTGGAGGGCTGCAGACCAGAGGCAGCTCTGCACTGAAGTGTCAGTGTGCTCTGATTCTAGGTAGGAAGCAGGTTAAAGAGGCAAAATCTTCGCTGAAGCCCCTCTCCTTCCTTTACCTATATCTGCATGTTGTATTTTTCCAGCCTGAGCTGGTTAATGAGCTCTGCTTTCCTCCTGCTTTGCTTCTGACAGCAGCTGGAGTCTCCAACATATCAACAAGCACCATGCACACAGTCGAGTATGAACCGCCATGTCTTAGTAAGTCTTCATAAATCGTTACTACCACGATAAAGCCAGGTAAGGAGACTATACAGTTCACTGGAGAGGCTCTCCTGGAGAACAGTTTGTCTGTTATAATCTGGTGTTATCAAAGCTTCAGTTGCAGGTAAAACTCTAGGAAGCATTTCCAAGACTCCCCCAGTCAGTCAGGCTTAGGCAATCTGAGATCCCACCCTCTCACAGTTTTTCTCCATCCTGAACATGAAACAGCCCGTAGTCCTGCACTTCCTGAATTGCAGTACATGTACCAATAGAGATATGCTACTTCAAAGGATGACGTATGTATAGGAGACGAGTGTCCTTCTCCCCTCTCTGAGCAATGTTTACTGGTGGGAAAAGCTGTTCTCTACAGCACAGGGCAATGGTACTGCACACTCTGAAGGCCAATGCACAAGAATATGGTCCAGCATGATGCACTTGAATGAGAGCAACTGAGGAACATCTGTTCTTGCCTTTTCTTCTCAACATACAAGAGGACAGCTTCCCTGTACCAAGATCAGGAGGCATTTCCTTTCCACAGCAGACAAGCAGATATGCATTAGCATTGCAACATGCAGTGCATGTAGCTGTAAGGCAGTTCTGGCTGCTCCAGCTCTCCTGGGCTCTGAGGTTTCATGCTCAGTTTCCATCTCAGCCCAAGGAGCTGAGGGACATTTTGGTCCCCTAGGTTCCTTTTGATATTCCTGCCTCAGAACCCAGCCAGGTATCATCACTCTACCCTTGTGATGGAAAACATATGGCAGATGCTAACTAGGTATTCTGAAAGATTTCAGCAATGGAGGGTGCAGTGGTAAGGGGACCAGCTCATGTGTTTGGCCAGCTGGGACTGACTAAGTCTTGAAAACACATAGATGAAACTTAATATTGCCACCCTTGAGGTTAAGAACCAAGCTTAGGGGAAAAATGCCCAAAGGTAGAGTGACAGGCCATGGAGCAGACTGTGATGTCAGCATCTCACCTACCTTCTAGCAAAGAAAACCTGCTTTGTACTTAGCCTCCCTTCAGCTCACTTCGTTTCTTCTCCTCCAGAGGTAGACTTCTGCACACTAGCAGCAGTGTGCTGTCCAACTGGTGTGGATGATTACGGATGGATTGCAGCAGCTGTTGGCTGGAGCCTCTGGTTTCTGACTCTCATTCTTCTCTGCGTGGAAAAGGTCATGAAACTCCGTCCTGATGAGCCCAAATATTTGGTAGCCTGAAGCAGGGCAAGTCAGTGAGCAGCAGTGAGGTTCAGACAGACTGACAAAGCATTTCTATCACTTCCTGAGAAACAGAAAAGAACTTGCCTTCAGCTAAAAGAACTCCACACGTAAGTGGGGTATCTGCTGCGGCTCCATCCTTCCTGGAATGCCGGAGCTGCTGACCCAAGCTGGCCACCATGCACATCCCAATGCACACAGACAACATTTAGTATCATAGAATCATCAAGGTTGGAAAGATCACTAAGATCATCTAGTCCTACTGTCAGCCTGTCCCCACCATGCCCACTAACCATGTCACTCAGTGCCACATCCATACGTTTTCTGAACACCTCCAGGGATGGTGACTCTACACTCCGTCATTTTCCTGAGCCCATCCAAACCTGTCCTGAGGGTAAATCAGACCCTGAAGGACCTGGTACTAGGCTCCCTGCCCTGAGACAACCCAGAACAGCCTTGGAATTTGAAAGAGCATTGGGCTGGTTTCTGAAGGATCAACATCATGAGATTCAGAACTAAGCTGTGGGCCAGGCTGTATCACTAAAAGAATGCAACTCACTGGTTATACTGAGTAACTTCTGTTTGCTAAACCAAAGTGTTTACTGACACCAAGAGAAACTCTGTTTTGGAAACCTGAGGCTTGTTTGGGCTGGTTCAAAATTAGAACTAATTATTCCACTGCAATGTATACATGAACTGCTTTGTGAGAGGTTAACATATTGGTTGTATCTACTTGGCTTGCACCTGTCTAAATAATTAAGACACACTACACCACTGCAAATGGATTTTAAGCCAGTATGTCCAAGTCAGGCACAACACTGGTTCTATTTACGTAAGATGATAATAAACACTCTTCTCCATGAAAGGATTCCCACTGACTGTTTTAATCCTACTTTATGTTGATCGAGCTTATATCAGTAAGGAATTACCCCATCCAAATTGCTAGAAACATGATCTTAATGAGAAATATTCACACAGCAGTGTTTGCCTCACCACAATCAAATCATCTTATTTGGGACAGTATTTGTCTATTATTAAAACCATAAATCAACATGAAACCCGTAGAGTCATATATAGAATAGCAAACCTCCTAGAGACCAACTGAAATAAAACACAAAAGACTATCCTTAAACCAGAGAAAGCTACAGTGGAGATTTGTATCTGCTAGATAACATTAAAGTTTCACATCTGCTTACCAATATATAACTTTTTAGGTTAGAAAATATACAAATCAGTTTAAGACTCAGATTATTTCTTGTACAACTAGGCATTCATTCAATCAGAACAGTTCTACGCCTGTTCAAACTGGTGCAAACTTATCAGCTTTCCACAGGAATGAGTACAAGTTAGACACTGAGAAAAAGACATCCTTCCTAGGGAATCATAGAATCTTTAGAGTTGGAAGAGACCTTTTAAAGCCCTCTAGTCCAGCTTCCCTGCAATAAGCAGGGACACGCACAGCTAGATCAGGTAGCTCAGAGCCTGGTCCATCCTTGCCTTGAAAGTCTCCAGGGATGGGGCATCAACCACATCTCTGGACAACCCATTCCAGCGCCACACCACTCTCACTGTAAAAGACTGTTTCCCTATGTCTAACTTAAATCTCCCCTCTTTAAGCTTGAAGACATTTCCTGTGGTTCTGTCACCACAGACTCTGCTAAAGAGTCCGTGCCCTTCTTTCCTGTAGGTCCCCTTTAGACACTGAAAGGCCGCTCTCAGGTCACCTTGCAGCCTTCTCTTCTCCAGGCTGAACAGCCCCACTTCTCTCAACCTGTCCTGGAGATGCTCCTCCATAGGAGAGTTGTTCCATCCCTTGGATCATTTTTGTGGCCCTCCTCTGGACACCCTCTAACAGGTCTATGTACTGAGTACACCATGTACTCTAACAGGAGTTCTTCTGTACTGAGAACTCCACACCTGAATGCAGCACTCCAGATGAGGCCTCATCAGTGCAGAGTAGAGGGGCAGGATCACCTCCCTCACCCTCTTTGTTGACTAACTCCTTAAAGAACTGGAAGTTAGTTTTCCTAAAATGTAGCATCCTAATTTTACTCCATCCATGGCCTGCTGCTACATTTCCTGGAATACTATCAGATGAGGAACTCCCACAGTAGAAGATCTTATGGACTATATTTTCCCTATTTTAAAAAAAACCAAGTCACAGTAAAATGTGTGTTTTTTAAGTACAAGTTCATAGAATCATCAGGCTGCCCAGAGAGGTTGTGAGTGCCCCATCCCTGGAAGTGTTCAAGGTCAGGTTGGATGGGGCAGCCTGGTTTAGTATTAAATGGGGAGATTGGTGGTCCTGCCTGTGGCAGGGGGGTTGGAGATTCATGATCCTTGAGATTCATAATCCTTGAGGTCCCTTATGACCCTGGCCATTCTGTGATTCTGTGATTTGAGTTGGAAAGGACTCTAAAAGGCCATCTTGTCCAACGCCCCTGCAATGAACAGGGACACCCACAGCTAGATCAGGTTCTCAGAGCCCCTCCAGCCTGGCCTTGAGTGTCTCCAGGGCTGAGGTATCCACCACCTCTCTGTGCAACCTCTGCCAGTGCCTCACCGCACTTACTGAAAAAAACATCTTCCTTATATCCTTATCCTTATGTAAATCTCCACTTTTTTAGTTTGAAACCATTTCCCCTTGTCCTACCACAACAGACCCTTCTAAAGCTTTCTCTACAGTACACCATCTTAAAAATGTAGTCCATTAGCCAGGTCATAGACTCATTTATTTCATGTTATCTCATATTCCTAACACTATCACTGACACCTAGTAGAACACCTCTTAAAGTATTATAGCTGAAATAGTACTATTATCCCCAATTCATGTATTGCAGTCCAATCCCTGTTCCATTAATGGAGCTACACTAGTACCCATACAATCAACAGCACATGCCCTCTTTTTAGTATTTTGTTTTTCCCATTGCAATTCAGGAAGCATATAGTTTTTATTCTTACATGAAAACCTGGAAACAAAACATAATTAATAATTTATCAATGTGTATACATCATTTTTCCTGTGTTAAACTTTGATGCCCATACTATGCTGTAGCACCAAGCTCGTTTAGGCTCTCAGACATCTCAAAGCATGTAAAAAAATAAAATGTTGGCTTATATCACCCGTTAAACCACCCACTACCCTCTCAGAATGATGATGGAAATCTTAACACTGCAGTCATCTGCAGCACATTGATCAAATTCTGTCCTTGTACCAAAAAGTTCTTCAGTGGAAGAAGAAGGAAAAGCAATCTACTCCAGCTCTTATGGCTCAGTACAAACACAGCCAAAGTGGCTGGATGGCTAACTGAAAATGCTTGGGAGAGCTACTGCTGTACAGGTATCTCAATACACAGAGCAGAAGGGAGCATGCAACCATTCAGCGCTTCTAATACTGCCTGAGAGAAACATCAGAAGCAGCACACGACTCCAGGGAAGCTACTTTAATTTGCCTGGGAACAATATCGATCACATCTGACCAGTGATTTTTATAAATTCTTAATTGAAGTCTAAATTGATTGATATGTGATGCATGACTCTTCATCTCTTTAGAAACTATTGCTCCGGTAATGACTCACATTACTCACTGCCTCTTATCCTTGGGGTTTTAGTGAATGAGCTACATATTAAGCAATTGCATTTTACAATGATTACACTTTGCAAAATCACCAGAGGGATGAAAACTGGCAAGCATCAGAGGTTCCCACTCACAGAGAAAAATACAGAGGTTAAATTCATAAGAAAAGTTCCACTGTGCTGGGAATTGGTAGGAGTTTTGATAAAGCCACTACAAAGACTAGAATTTCATAATATTACTGTAATTAATTACAGGCAAAGAATGAAATTCAGGAAATCCTGGGAAGCAGCCACCCTCTCTCCTCTCTACGTTCCAGATCCTCATTTTGTGGTACCAGTGGCAGCAGCCTCTCCTGTGAAATTCAAACCCAACTGCAGATTTCTTTCCCAGAATCCAATACGCACTTCTCAAAGTGCTTTTACTCCCAGCTCCTATTTTGGTGTAACTTCCCAGAAATAGGTACGAGGTTAAACAGTGCACTGTTGTCTCCCAGTGTACCAACAAACTGGAAAAAAATACAGCTTGAAGAGACCTGCAGACCTTTCTTGCACACTTTGAAGGTGGGAAATCTAGAGACACATTCAGTTAACCATTTTGCTTACCCACCACAAATAGTCACCTGTGGGTCCCTAGGTCTTGTGGACATAAAACTCTTTTCCAAATCTCACACTCTGCTTTTCATAGTGTTCTTTGCTACAAAGGCTGGAGAACTAAAGACTATGTAAGTGTATGTTTTCCCAAATGCTACTGCCAGGGGTGAAGTATGTAAAGGTGCCAGACACATTTTGGGGACAGCATGAACAACCATCACCACTCAAGCTGTGTCAGTCCCAAACCCTCCATTTCCATCTTTTCGAAGGTCCTCTACCTGCCAATTCAGGGAACCAAAAAAGCCTGGGGATTTATTACTTAATTCAGACGAAGATGCAACAGGCTGGAGAAACCCCACTGCAACAACAGCACGGTGGGATTTAAGGTCCCTCCAGCTCAGCTCTGTCTTACAGCAGCTGCCACCTGAGGAAGAAGATAAAAGCACAGCGCACGCAGTGATCCATCCTGCCTTCCCTCCCTGCCTGAGCTCACAGGTGAAACACAGCACTCTTCTGAAACACAGAAACAGAGCTCTCTGGGAGAGCTCATCCCCCAGGCATTTTGAAATTAATCCTGTGAGGACTGTAGATAGTTTCACGCAACAATAACTTCCCAGTGACTTTTTCTTTTCAGCTTTTCCCAGGCGATTACAGTCACTCCTGTTCCCCCTGCTTCTCCTTCCCATTGAGCACATTTTCCATAAGTTTCACATATTCACAACTTCTATGAAAGTTTGTACACTGACTCGAGCACAGTATTTCGCCCTGCAACTAAATCACGTGAGTGACTTTTAAGATAGATATATAGACCTTCTTCTAATCTCTAAGCCCAAAATAAAACTTTTTTCTACCTCGGTGATCTTTGCTGGGTTATCTTCCAAACTATTTATTCATTTCAGCTTTCCCTCTGTTATTGGCCATATATTCAAAAATAGGTTCCCTCCCTTTGTTTCCCGTCTACAGCTGCACCCACTGCTGGTTGCAACAAAGCAAAAAGTCCTCTCTCGTAATTTCATTGTCTTCAGGTCAGATATTAGAAACATTTCTACTCAGAAAGAGTGGTGCTGCAGTGTCACAGGCTGCCCAGGGAGGTGGTGGAGTCAGTGGGCCTGGTGGGGATGGGATGGTGGTTGGACTGGGTGACCCTGGAGGTTTTTTCCAGCCTTAATGATCCCATCATTCCCTATCCAGGGGGAAACAGCATTTAAAATCAAGTCACTTCCCAAGTGATGATACGTCCACAAGCTCTCTTTTGTTACTTCTCCTTACCAAGGATTGTTGTTGTTGTTTCTTTTTTTTTTTTCATTAAAACATTCTTATATCCATAGATTTTCTGATTTCTTTATCTAATCAGAAGGCCAAAGCCAGTGGTACTGACATACAAAACCAGGGTTGCTGAGTCACAGGGAGAACCATTCCTAGTTTGCACTTTTCACATCACATTACTAAACATGCAGCCAAATTATTTTTTCGATGGAACTTTTTGGAGCACAAGCTATAGTACTTTTTCAGGTCCTCTACAGCTCTGTCTTGTCTGAATGGGAAAAAAGGGAGATATCTGCAAAGCAACCTCTTTGCTAGACTGTTCCCATATCATACGTTTAAACCACATCAGTCCAGCAGCATTTATTCTAAAGCAGCACTCTTTGGGCTCAAATGTACTTTGTTATCAGACATCAGCTGACCTACACTAATGTTTTTGTACAGATGCTATGTGACAGTGCTAAGTGAGATGTTCATCACTAAATAGAGACCAAAAACTGCTCACTGTCACTGATCTGAAGTGCATCTTCAGTGCAAAGCTGCAGGACAGTAATATCCTTTGCTCCCAGGTGGAGATGTGACTGTTGTAGATAATGCTGCATCACTGATGCTGTCTTCTGGAAGTAAGAAAAACTTCCACTAACTTCTCTGCAGCTTTACCACACACTGCAAAAGCAAGAATGTGGTTTCCAGCACCCTAGAAAATTCTCTTCCACTTTTTGGCGGAGAATAGCAAAATATACCAATAATGTAAACACTTTGCCACGCATCTATAAATCCTTTAAAAGCCTGGCTCCACCTCTCCCAGCCCCATATAAGAGCTGACTGCCACTAAGGAAGGATTTCTTTTAGAGATTGCTCCTCTTAGAGGCTTCTCAGTGAGCCCAGGACAAGGGTAAGCTTTCCATCTGTTCTTTAGCATGATAACCTGTTCAGCCTAACTTTTCTGTGCATTTCTTAATTGTAACATCTGTTATAATTCATTATATTCATATAATAATTATATTCATTGATTACACAATTTCCTATTTGCCAACTAAGTTGAAATACTACTGATGTTTGCAACTTCCCAATCCTGTTCCCTTAACTCCGTGGGTAAAAGCTCTCTGATTTTCATTATTATTACAATATTTTAAAATTCCTGTTACTGTAGTCAAATTTCTTCCAGAACTTCATTTCAAGACCAGAGGAGAGTGATGCATTGCCAAATACAACACCACATTAATTTTTCCTTGAAGTTTTTTTCCTGAAACACGGTGGTATCTAGCTACTCCTTTTAACTCGTAACAGCACTAAAACATTCAAACAACCTGGAAGAGACAACCAACTTCCAAGACATTGTGTGCCAAAACCTTAGAGAAGTGATCATGGGATTGTGTCAGAGTAATTAAGAAGCACAGACATTAGCATATAAATGGAAATGCTAAACAATGTAGTTTTCATCTTTCAGTCTGTTTTTCACTCTCTTAATTCTCATTTCCCTTTGCCTGCTCTACATATGGCAATACCAGGAGTACTGTATGAAAACACCACATCAGGGATCCATGACAGTTTTGCATTCATTTCAAAAGACTCTTCAGAGCACTGCTTCGAAATGTGCCAACGTTTTATTCTGATTAAGGCAAGATGTAACAGCCTAAACATAAACTTCTAGCTATGGAATAAGAATTACTGAAAACTAAGCTGAAATGGCCATTATGAAAGAGAAAGTACACTTTAAATGCAAGGAGTATCATAGTTGAATACAGAATCAAGACAAAACATTCTGACTCCGCAAACTATAAAAATGTATTCTAGCACTAATCTAATGGGATTCACAGGACTGCAGCTCTGCTCTGGACAAATCTTTTCACAAAGGAAGGGCAACTCTATCTGATTTTTGCCTCTCAGTTGCTTACTGTCTGTGAGAGCAGACTCCCTGGGATCTGTAAATCAAGCTAGATACATCTTACCAAGAACATCCCAACCTGTACTACAGATTTTGCAGGATGAATTTTCATCCAATATTCATGTGACTCAATGGTTTTCAGTGGAAGTCATGCAGTCATGAGCAAGGACATCATCTTGACCAGCATTTGGATCTTAGTCAGTAATCCTAATGGTATGAGCTGCAGTAAGCAGAGCTTGGTCTGCACTCATTTGAACTCGTGTCAAATACAGAAAAATGAACTTTTACAGTCATTCTTTCGACATCTGCTTTTCAAAGGGTGCTCATGACAACAAAGAAATCAGAGTACCCAGGTATGCTTGGAGGAAAACACGGCACACCAAGCAAATCTTCATCAGCATGGCTATAAAATTTCTTTCCTACTTTCCCCCTCATCAACATTTAGAGTCTATAAATACCTCAATGCATGAATAAGAACATATTGGAGAGCTTCCCCACCCCATTTCCATCAAAAATAAACAAACAAAAACACAAGAGGAAAAGGAAAAAGATGCCTACTGTAGAAATAAACCGATTTTTTATTTCTGCATTTAAGCAGCTTGAAGCTACTTTTCCATAGGCACATCTAAACTGTCCTAGAGAAATCTCTGGTCTTGGTGACCTGCTTTTCGGTAATCTCACTGATGAAAGATGTTCTCCACTTGTACAGACCAGCACTGTCAGTGGTGAAGGACTGCACAGATTATGGTTTACATTACAGAATCAACTCAAGTGGGAGCAGGGGGCCACATTCCAGCTTGTAATACAAATCTTTTTATTACTGTCATCCTGGAGACCTAGTTGCCATATTTTGCTATGTATGACATTGCTACCATCCAACAACTTTATCTGAATCCAAACCATTCCAAGCATATTCCAATTGCAAAGGCACCATGAAATTCCACTTCTTGCTTTATGAGTCCAGCATGTATGCAATTCTCTCATACAATATCACAACACAGTTCTCTTTCTTCAGTCACATGCACACAGCCATTGACAGGACCATGTGTGTTACAGCCTGGTGGATGATATTTTATAGCACTGAAACACAGCCCACCTTTCAGATTTACTATCTGAAAAAGGACTGTAAAATGTCATTTTGCTTTAAAGATAAGCAAGAAGCAAGAGGTCTACATTTTGGCATCAGAAAAGAAAAGCAAACCAACCAACCTAAATTACACAGCTCTGATCTTGCCAAGTTCTGCTATATGCCAAACTAAACACAAACTACACAAAAATGTCACAGAAAACTATAAAGAAAGAGAAAAAACTAAGGATTCTATAAACCAGATGGTTCAGTCATGAAAATAGATGCAACAGTTGGTAACATCTTTCTATGCCTGTATCAACTTCTCATCTGACCGGTGTTTTTAGTAACTAGTAGATTCATTAACAGATACTTCAAATTCAGGATACTGTAAAATTCTGCTCTTTTCTTCTTTCTTTTAATAGGGCAATAAAATAACTGACAAAAGAATGCAAGTACTTGGGGATTGAGAAGCGTGCAGTCTTTTTTCCCCCCTGAATTCCCAAGTGGAAACCCATTTTGGCGTATGCATCCCAGAGTCCCCCTGTAGCACATGAGAAAAATTGGCTTTCCTGTAGCTGCACAAAGTAACGCGTGGGTTTCCTCTGTTAGGAACATCCCTGGAACGGGAACATCTAGTGCTCCATTGTGTTACTTTTGCTAATATGTGAGTATACAGAATACGCCATACCATTGTTTTGTGAATACCAGATCAGGTCTCCAGCCAGACTGAGAACATAACTTTCAAATGCAGCTTTTCAGCTTACATATTACTGGCTTCTCTGTGAAATTGTATGGTGTTAAAGTGAGGTTTTTGCTTTAGCAAAAGCCACTTTCATTTAGCTTTATCTAGCTGTCCTGTTCATGTCCTTCACTAAGATTCGGGAGTGAAAAGGATATTCTTCCAAACAAAACAAAACAAAAAGATGATATATTGTAATAGCATCACCATTAGAAACAGCGTAAGTACCTTTAAATTTCAAAGGACTTCATATTCCTTCATAAGTAGCTGGAGCCAGAAATCACTTACTTTCTAGAAGACCACATTTTCTTAAAATGAAGTAATTGTAACGTGCTAATGTTACAAGCATTGGTCTCAGGCTTCACTGCAGAGTTACGCTGGAGAAAGATCTGGGCTATAAAGGAATTGGTTTAAAATGGAACACTTAGGAACAGTCTTCAGCATAGTCAAGAAGATTAACATTGCCTAACAGAATCTTCATGTTGCAAAACCCAACATTTTTCAGAAGTATCAGCAACATTCACATTTAGAAATCTGGCAGAAAACAAAAGTTTCTTTATTTTTATGCTACAACTGATTATTACACAAAAGGCTTTAAAAATTCAAAACAGAATGACCTGTAGATAGTGCTGTTCAGAATCATGCAGGTGTTCTGACTCCAATCAAACCTCAACCAGTGCCCATGAGGACTACGTATTGAACAATGAACTGGAAATGAATTGATACCGCTTTGCTACATGAAGTCGCTCAAACAATTTCATACTGTCCTCTGACAACAGTGGGTAAAAGATAAACAACTTAGTTCTCTAATAAAAAAAGGAAGCAACGTGCCATTGTTTTTATCATATCATCAGCAGATAGTTGCTTCCTAGTCTTGGCTTTGGCAACAAATGACATTACATACGTACTTCACGAACAAGGTACGCAGGGTTCTTCCATGGCATCCTCCTACCTGTTTTCATTTCAGTCTGAGCTAGTCCTGCTGCAGCTACTGAGCACTGGAGCCGGGAACTGATATGGTAGCCAAAGAACACCATACTAAACCAGCATGACATACTTGCATTTCACCAATTGTTATTTCTACCCCAGTAAGACAAACACAGCCTTACCCTGGTCAACCACCCAATGATCTCCTTGGCTACTCCCATCTTCTAACAGCATTTGAAATGCCCACGTTGTAGCACCGAACAGTTTTGTGTTTCATTTTTTCTGAGGCAAGGCTCGTAGGCCTTCTCACAAACACACAGCTTACTCTCCATCTCAGTGCCAGTTTGCTAGCTTTTGTACAGTCTGATCTGAAAATAAAAACACCTCAACAAATTATGACTTAAGTAAAATCTCCATATGTATTACATCAGTTACAGTTATGCAATGGCCAAATATTAGTAAATTCATAGCTAGTATTAAATTAAAACTCTGGAAAAAACAGCAACAAACAGTTCCATGGCACGTACCATTCTTACCATGGGGATAATGCTTACCCTTTGTCCAGAGGGACAGTGGGAACAAGTATAAATATAGAAACTGTCTTCAAACCGCAAATCTAAGCCTATGTTAATGTTCTAAACTGTCACCGACTTTCACTAAAATTATTCAGATCCAAACATAAGCAATGATTTAGGACATCAATTTAAAACATAATGCTGGTGACCCTGTACCAGTCAGGCTGGATTGGTTTCTGTCCACAAAGCAAAATACAGAGTGGGATATTTTATCGCTGGTCTCACAAGAGTAGTATGTAAATATATATATATATATTAAAAACATACATACACATTTCCCCAGATTCAACTGTGGCTGAATATTCCTTTCCTATTTTTCAATGATTTTCAAAACAAATTATATACCAAGCCCTTTCTGTTTGATTGCTTTGCTTTGTTTCTCCAGCCTGAATGAGTCTACAGATATTTTCTTAGTTATACAAGGCCAATGTTTCACTTTGCAAACATTGAAGATGAAGGAACACTTGAAGCTTCAGCACCAGAAGGAAAACAAGGAAGAGTGCAGAGGGTAGCTCCATTTGGAAGCATGGAGCTTTAACAACTATTGTTCCGTTTTGTTACAAGTAGTTCATAAAGCCTTTTATTCTAAGTCCTACTCTGTTACTGACAACCAAAGTGATTCTTACGTGGGATTACACCTTCAACAACCTAGAGCTGATACAGTTTGTAATCTTGGAGAACACCAACACAAACCAGTTCCCCATAAGCACTGGAGAGATCAGAATCCTTGGAATCTCTTGCAAAATGTCACTTCAGTTCGCACAAACCTTTGCCTTCCTCCTTAGAAAAAGGAGTCTACTACACTTGGAGTTTGTTCCTGTGACTCTTTTTTTTGCCGGAGTGCTGATTTCTTGACTTCAGGTTTTCTTTGTTTGTTAGACTGTATTGAGGGTAGGAAGGGAAGAGGAGCACCATAATATTAACAGATTAGTTACCACTGATTGCCATGACACTGATGACTGTTCCCAGTCTCTCCTTCCTCTCCTCATTTTGCTGCTTTTTTCTTTTTTCCAGAAGTGTTGTCTAGAGAGCTGTGAAAGTCCATTCTTTTGAGAGAACAACATTGCTGATTTCCTGTAAGTCTTTGCTTCCATAGGAAGCAGATAGCTGGCAGATTTGCAAGGGAATGCTAAATCAACTATGGAAGTTCTGCACTGTTGTCTGTTTCTGAGAAAGACGTAGAAGTTCTTCTCTAATTGCTTTTATAAGAGAGGCTGAAGAGTGACCTGGTTGGAGGTCCTCAGTGGAACTGGTGGTGTAGCAAAGGCCCTGGCCCTGAAGGTTGTTGTGTGGGAGCTGAGCAGGGGGTGCTGAAGGTTGCCTGGCTGAAGTCCTCGGCATCTGGAATACTGGTGAGGAGGAATATTCTTGGTGTCCATGCATATGCATCTGGAAAAAGGTAGAAATTGTTATTGTACTTTCTGAACAAATACGTTAATCCCAGAAAAGACAAGAAAGCAAAAAGGCAGAGAACAAAGGGAAAGCTGCATGGAGATGCTTCTAACTGTTGCCACTGTTCTTTCATTGTATGAATGAGTGATTCCTCTTACGGAGAGCAAAACAAGAAGCACATACAAAATTGCTGGACTGCCTCAAGTTCAGGGATTTTTAAAATCCCTTTGAACATCCATTAAAAAGTCTGACCCCTTATATGTTGGTTATGTTTAGAAATTGAAATGGAAGGAGGTGGGAACTAAAAATACAACTGGAAGTCAGTGGAACCGGCTTTCCAATAAGGCCCTTTCCATCAGCTTCCCAAAAGACAACAGGCAAACCACTGCCTTCTGGGTTGTCATTTCTTCATACTATCTATGAAACAGAGATGCTACTGTTTTCACCTTCCCTATTCTATCTTGGCCTGCCTGTTCAGACAGTCCACTCAGGACTGTGTAACTGATCTATGCCTGGGAAAAGAGCCAACAGGTGAAGCAGCAGAAGAAAAAAAGTGATTCAAATCAGAAATAATGGATTTTTCCATATTCAGAATCTGTTTTGGGTAACTGAGAACCACCATCTCAGTTTAGGGACTATCACTGTTTAAGGGCAGAAAGGAGCTAATTCTGCCTTCGTTCAGTAACAAATATTCTCTAATGAAACGAGAGAAACACATCACAAGCCTGAGTTTATGGGCTTGTGTATCAAGAAAAAAAGTCTGCTTACACTAAAACGAAGCATGTATTTGCAGTACACTGGTAATTTCAAATTCCCAATATGGACAAAAAACAGGTATATTTTGAAAATTTAAATTCCAGTTGGCATCCCTAAAGGAAGCATTTCTTCTCGCCTCTTGTATCTGTGAGAGGCAGACAGAAGAAAACACTGGACACCAAGGACTTGAGGCTGCTTGAACACACCGTACTGAACCTACAGCTCAGAACACAGCAGCACAATCCCCTTCCAACAAGGAGCAACCAGCTGCAGCAAGCTCAGATCAGAGTTATCTCAATTTAGCGAGCAGAAACCTCTGCAGATAAGCCTCAAGTAGAAGCAGAGAGAGCAAATTGGTGAGGGAAGAAAAGGCAGTGAGGTCAGCAAGAAAAGGATTTGGGACAGAGGGGGAAGGGAACATAGAGATTACAAAGCAGAGCCTGGGAAGGATATGGGGGGACTAGAATTACTGCAGCAGCAGTGTGCAGGGAACTGAAAAATGCATGGGAGAATGCTGCCTAACATCTCTCACAACATAAATGAATAAAATCCGAGTCGTTTGGTATAGAACTGAACAAGTAATAGATTCTGACTCTCTTGCATAGTTCATGCAGCACTGATCACTTGCACAGTTAATTTGAGAAGAGGGTTTAAGAAGAGGAAAAGAAGCTTTAATGGAAGAATGACAGGCAAAGAAGATTTTCCCAGTAACATCCTGTCTTCTTTTAAAGGGGAGGAGATTTTAGTATTAGAAAGGAATGAATGGGCCTCTTGATTGTTCACAATTACTGCATTTGGCAGTGAAACCTGAAACTAATTCGTATGTGCGGCCTACTGTTATCAAACCTGACAAGTGCTCCGTGGGTTTATAGAAAAGTGATGAAATCAAAGAAACGTTAAAAACAAACATTCCTTGACACATGAGTCTTAGTATCAAACTACTGCCTGTCAGGTGACTGTCACATTAAAATACACTACATGGTTCAGCTCCTGTCTCATACGGTATGGAGTTTGCACAGTAAGCACTTAGGGGAAGTTAGTAAGAGTATCTGCTGACCACGGTGGCTGCTTTTTAACATTAAGGCTATAAAAATTTTGTTAAATAACTCCCAAAAACAAAATAATGGATTCTTGCAAACTTAACATCTACCAGACTAAACAGCAAAACAAGGATTGGAAGGCTAGAGGAATTTTTCTTTTTTACATTTCTTTATGAATAGAAATATATGACAACATCTAGTTTTGTACAGCATCTATAAATTGTAGTTTTATATTATACTTCCATGCAATTAAGAGTAGAAGAAAAATAACTGATAATAATAATATTAAGTCGTCTTTTTTGGTTAACTTATTCAGAAATGAAGACTTACGAGACTGTGCATTTGTTCGTCCCCACACAGAAACAGTTGAACTCTGGCTAATTTAATTGAATCTGATGTAGGGATGTATACACACATGCACACAGATACATGTATATATGTATAAACATACATATATTGCAACTTTTACAAAATCAGGTAGTCAGTTAAACATGACCAGATTTGTTGTATCACCAAATCTGCGTGGCAGAAAGGACAGGTTAGGATGTGGTCATCCAGACAGCATGCATCTCATGGGGGATAGCAGGGAACATAAGAGACAACTGAAAGTATGATGAGACAGTTTAGAGATGTAACGGTGGGCAGCTGGGGTACAAAAATAGAGCAGGAAGATATGTGTGACTTGGAGGAACAGCTGAAACCTGGAGAAGATGTGGAGACATATAGGATTATAGACAGATAGAAAGCGATGCCAGGCAGTAGTAGGGAGGTAGAGATATGCAATAGAGCACACAAATCTGTAAGAAACCAGGCTTCATTATTTCTGCTGCTCAGCTTGACCAACTGATCTATATTGTATTTTCTGTTAGCAAAGGAAATGCTGCAATTATCCTTTCAGACGGAGAATAATGGTGAACTGATGGTAACCGGCATGTTGATTCTAGGGCAGGAGACACAAATGAAAGATTATGTTCCAACAGAAAAATCAAGTATAGATTGTAGGAATAACAGGTAAGGGAGGGTACTGTGAGGAGAAAGGCCATTGCAAGAACACAAGTTAGATCTCTCTCAAGTTTACAGGCAGAGAAGAATGCTCCAGATCTAATCTCCCTAAACGCAGAGGTTAGTTTTAGAAACTTGCTGAGAATGAGGGAACAGAAAGGCTGTTTGCTAAGAATGAGTTGAATACTGCATCATAAGGAATGTGACCATCATTGATTAAGTCCTTCCCTCCAGAAAGAGGAGTAACAAGCTTAGAGCTCTGTCCTAGTGAAGGAAACCATGCTCAGATGATAATTATCTAGTATGGAAAACCACAAGTTAAGAGCTTATATAGCAAGCAGTGCAGGCACTAGGTGAGCTTTGCTTTAGAATTTACTGATACTGCATTACATTTAGGTACAGTCACGATCTCCTTCTTTTGCCTTAAAAAACAAACAAAAGAAAACAGAAAAAGACACAATGCAGTAATGAACTTCAGCAGTCAGCAAACAGAAATTTTCGTCAAAGCTGAGGAATGGCTTAAACTCATATTGATTAAAAGAATGTGAACTTGGATTTAGGTGAGAGGTATCCATCTGAAAAGATAACAGAACCAGTTCACATTGTATTGAGCCTCTCCTCTTTTAAAGTATTACAGGCATTGAATGTCAAAATCAATTGTTTGCGTAACATCTCAGAAAATGGAGCCCTGAGTGAATTTTCATAATATGTTAGCAATTTAGCTAATAAAATATTAAGAAAGTAATGACTGAATATGCCTTCAGGGATAAAAGTCCACAGATCTAAAAAAAAAAAAAAAAAAAAAAAAGTAATTTTCAGAAATGAAAGACAAATGATATGAAAGGGCAATGAATGGTAACCTAGAGATGCCTCTGAAAATGGTAAAGAAAAGACACTAAGACCTCTCATGCGAGTGCTTTTCTAGATATAAATGGAAATGAGAACATTCACAGATTCAAATACCACAGTTTGAAGCACACATAGCAAGTTAAATTAGGGAAATACATTACTTGGCTTTGACAGTTAATGGTTTTGAACAGTAACAGTAGAGTTTATCTCTAGCGTGCCCAGTTCTTGAAAGCCTTATTCTGCTTCTCTCAACTTCAGCTGGAGATGCAGGAGCTCTGTTTCATCAAAATCTAAAGAGGAGGTCCATACTGTTGCAATGTCATTCTGTAAAGCCATTTTGAAATCAGGAAGCACTCCAAAGCAACTACAAAACTCCACTCTTGTAGAGTGAGCACACAACGGCCTAAATATGCGAAAGAAGATCTTTCCTCCCTCATTCAAGGAAGAAACTGGAGAAATGATAGTTATGACAAGAGAAAAAAGAAGGGGCAAAAAGCTGTTGCTCTCAAGATCACTAGAGCAAAGCTGTCACAGGTCAGCTTGCTTCAAGATGCAAGTCCATCAATCACTGGTGGCAGGCAACTGGATCTTTCCTAGGCAAAGAAGTATCTTCAACCTCACCACACATCAGGCTGAATCAGAAACATCAACCTCCAGAAGCAGCATAGCCAAGAACATGAAGTAATGATGGCTGCCTTGGTAATACTGATTAATGAATGCGTATGATTTTACTACATCCCACTGACTGAGAAAGGAAAATAATTTGTCTAAGAGCACCTGCACTGCCACGTGCAAGTATATACTTTATCTTGTGGCCCCAACTCTTGCTGTCTGTTGTGCACTGATACAGAAGACAAAAGAACTATAGCAATACAAAGTAGAAGGGTAGTTTGGGACAATGTAATTCAATGTTTTCTACTTACAATGATCACAAAATACAGAGGCATATTTCAAAGAAGGAAATGGAAAGCAGTATCCACCTCTGCTGGTGCTCAGAAGCAGAACTGGGTGAACTGCAATTAATGAATGAAGGCCTCGAGTGAGAAAAAAAAAGGTTAGATAAGGTGGGAGAAAGCAATTAGAGAGAAGCGAAGGTGAAAGAACGGCAAGCAAAAGTCAGAAGAACTAACAAAGGTTTGAAGAGCAAAGCAAAGAATGTCAGAGAAGCAACTCAAAGTATTCCAAGGGAAAAAATTTCCAAACAGTAAAGCAGGAAAAAAAATACCCGAACATATCACTACTTTGGAAACTATGCAAATGTGTAACACAGTACTCACTGCATCTCGCCTAGCATATTCATCCTCTCCACGGTACTGGGGCCACCCTGGCCCCCCCGGCTGGCCATGCCCTGCTCTGCCTGAGGGGATCTCCACTTGTTGACCTCCGATCCTGCTAGCAATTCCCACCTGAGTGAGGTGCTGTATCTGAGAACCTTAAAAGCAAATATTGTTTTTTTTCATCTTTATACACAGTCAAGTTTGTAGGGCAGACAAATGACAACATAAAACCTTGTTGGAAGCAGAGACAAGAAGAAAGCGGAGCTCTGTTTCTGTGTAATTAAAAAAAAAATCAGCAGAAAGAAGGCTGTGAGTGTAGAACAAAGAAGGAAAAGTTATGTGCATTTGGTGCAGTTCATCTGAGTGTAGTGTTTTTTATTGTCACTGCACTGAAGGAAGAGATTGAGATACATGCATCTCAGATGCACACTGCACATCATTCCAAGCCCTTTTTAACTAGCACTTACCGAAAACCCTGGCAATGCTTTAATGTAAATTACTTAGCAGCAAAGACAAGATATTTGCTGCTGTGGTACACCGTATTTACCTCACCCTGCTACATCCTGACTCTCTAGATTGCTTTCTGTCCCATCTCTCACAAGAATTCAATACATGACCATATAAGAGTATAGTTATTTCAGTTTTCCTTCATGGTTAAATATTAAACGATGCTGTCGCTGGCTAACGAGAAGGTCAGAACATACTGTATCTCCTTCCAGGCTGAAAGCTAACCCCTTCCTTTCTAACTTCCCTCCACTCTCTACTGCTTTCAAACATATCCAAGGATAGCTATTGTCATTAATTTTAAGACACATGCAACAACATGCCAGCTTTCCTTTTTCCTGAATTTCCTCCCATAAGGAAATAACATTTATTTTAAGAATATATTGGAAATTAGACACATCTAATAAACCCAATGATAAATAATAGATAACTGTGCACATGTGCATGCACAAGTACAAAAATGGGAGGAAAAGACAAAAACCAGTCTGATTTATGTGTTGTAAAATTACTTCATCTTTTCCCTCAGTAAACAACCAATCTTTAAGAAGCAAGATAGCTACTTATACTTATGCTGAAGGACAGTTAATAATCATCTGAATCCAGCCCCAACTTTGCAGAAGATGCACGAGAATAGTGTGAATCAGAGAATAAAATAATCATAGAACTGTAATAGTCATGCATTTAACAGAGAAGAACAGATATCAAAAATAGGACTCAGAAGTATACGACTATTTTTAGTCTTTTTCAACTCCCCAGGAAGAAAACATTTGTCTGGAAGAAAATTAACTGTGGCATTTGCATAAGAATAGAATATTTTATTTTTAGAAGCAGTGTTTGCTGCTTAATTGCCATGTGATGTTAGAATTTTATTCATGATAGAGCTGATGAGCACTACAGAAATTATCTCACTACCAAGTCAGCAAGAGATAGTATCTTCAGAAACTAAAAGATCTTGCTTTTATACATATATTTCTAGGAAGAGAAATGCAAAATAAAGATGCAGAAAAACATTCATTTACCATTTTTATTTAGTAGGCTATTTGGGATGCATCAATTATCTCATTTAGCAAAAACAGCAGAGTGGTCTGCAGTGCAAAGTCAACATGCACCATACACTAAGAATTTTCCATTCTTAGAGAACAGGTTTTTTGTTGTTTTTTTTTTTAAATACACTGTGTGATAACCATTGCTTGCAAGACACTAAAAAAAAGTGGCAAAGTACTGCCTTTTTCAGCAAGGCCACGTGAATGCAGAGTTAACCTCTCCATCGGACTGCTTTTTTTAGCACTGAAAATGAGGGCCACATTTAAAGTATAGCAGCTGAAGAACAATGATGCCTTAATAGTGATCTCAGTGTAAGAAGAGATAAAGAAAGGGACCTGTTATTTATTGTGTGTTCAACTCAAGAAGTGTACCTGCAGTGCTTCCAACTGGTCGCGGTCGTGCCACCGATGGCATTTCCTCTGAGTATATCCCTCTGGAGGAATACTGAACCTCAGGCGGCTGCTGGTCTGGGTGCATTAACTCTGCAGGTTGAAGAAAACCTGGCCCAAAGTTCTGCCTGTGGAACAGTGAGGACTCAGGATTACAATAAGAAAACTGCCTAATTAATATCATATACCTCCTCCAATGTCTCCTTACGATGTCTTTGAACTATGTTTTTATCTTAAACATACAAAAAAAGTCTGAGGAGTACATTCATCCCCCATGTTCTACACTGCAGATAGAAATGAGCTAGAAACTCTACCAAGAACTTCATGCAAGCATTTTTACAAGCCACAGCTTCTTCAATGCAGAGGAGAAATCCTGCAGATCTTGTTTTTCCCTTGGGAAAAAAATCTTCAGGGAAAAGAACAAAACAGATTTCATGCAGAAAGTAGTGACGGAGCTGCTTACTGTAGCAATGCATCTAACTCTCACTCAAGAGTTGCCAGGCTCACAGTTTAGTTCTAAGTCAAACCACTCATTCTGCATGACAAGTGTATTTCGTAAACTGTTATGATTTCTTCTGATCACTCGCCAGGAAATTTTCAAAAGCTTGCTCCTTAAGATTTATCAAACTACAGAAAACTGTCATTGGCACATATGAAGAGAGATGCAATATATCCTAAAACTAATGTTTCCTATAATTCAGGCAGGTGGTTGTAGTCAATGTTAACAACAGAAACCGCTGTTGAACTTTCCTCATTACTCGTAACGGAACTGGTAAAAGAAATGTAGGATGGGAATAGAGATGGAGAGGGAAATGCTGCTTTCCCTATGCTTCCTATGAGCACATCTTTACCCTGACACGGTGAGGTTATATTTTAAAGAATGATGGCAACTGAGTTTTCAAGAATTATCAGCTCCTTTAAATATGGTGGACGTGTGAGTACCTAAACTGTAGGAGCTTAGGTTATTAGGCTAATCTTTCCTAGATTCCAGGTATGGTTAAAGAAAAGAGACATGCTCCTCAACAAGTACTACAGGCACTCAAGGCAAAAGGTTAGGCTCACTGAATCATTTTCTGCAGGAGGCTGTCTCTCACAGGTAATTATGAAGAAAGAAAGAGATGAACATCGTAAGTCAGGAACCTGAGGTTATACAAAATGAAGATGGGATTAATTTTATATTCTCTTTTACCACAGATGCACCTAAACTCTTCATGACAACTGACTGCCACCTATCACCTATCCCATCTTTCAACACCTCCTTTTACATCCTTTTTTTTTTTTCTTTTTTTTCTTTTTCTCTTACAGTGAAATTCTATGTCTGAATCTAATTCAATCTTTTCTTCATTTGCACTCTATTTGGAAAGCTGACCACCTTTGTATGATGAGCAAATAACAAAGAAAGCCAAGATAATAATAGAGTGAAATAAAACCAAATAAGAACCTAGTAAGGCTAGAACAAGTAGTTGTAAAATAAAGTACCAGCTACTTGACATATGGTATTTACATGAAGGATGTGTAAGGGGTTCAAACTGCAGCAGTCCCATTGTGGAAGTGTCAGAATTTCTGCAGCTCCCTTGCATACATTCCCAACAGTCCACTCAGTGGATTGAGAAGGAACTATTTTCAGTCAGGTTTACAAGCTCATTAAAATAAATGCCTGAATGAGTAGGTAATGTTTAACAGTGTCACTTCTGTTATTTTAGTTGCTCTAAACAGTAAGGATGCAATCATTCAACTACAGTGCAGAGTTGAGTCTTAACAGACTTAGAATTTTTTGATGCTGTCTTTTAAAAATAGTCTTCTCAACATTACTGAGAATGTATTATTTTTCTGTCATTTTTTCTGAAAGGCCAGGAAGTATTTCCTTATCGCCGATGGGTTTGTAATTGAAAGGTGCAAGTTTAATAACCCACCACTTCTCTTTCCAATTTTCTTTTTAGTAGATAGATATAACTACTCTTTAATATTAACCAGAGGTCAACAAAAGTATACAAAACAGGACAATCTGCATCACTCAGGCTTGCCAGTGCTACTTCCTATTTCCAGACTGTGATCCAGCAGTAGCTTAGCACATGCAAAAAATGATTCAGCCTCAAGCTGTTTAATTAGCTGTGGAGCGATTGTCCCCCAGATCAATTTTAAACCAGTGAGACACTATGGCTAGCTATCTCTGTGGCGTTATGCAACATTCATTTTTTGGTAAAAGTTGTTGATTGTGCTGTTATGTTTGTACAGCTGTTACGTGTCCTGGGTTATTCACATACAATTTTTTTTATCCAAGTTGGTTCCAGCCTATTAAAGATGATGACTGCATTTGTACGGAGAAGGGAACAGTAGATTACCCAACTATTCTATGCATTGTATATTTAAGCCAATGGACTATTTCACTGATACGTGCCATCTAACCATACTGACTGCAGATCCATTTTTCTTCCTCCGATTAGTGTGCTGCTTCTATCAGTTTATTTACAATGATCTTCTGAATATGAGCATAAGCCCCATTCCAAAATCATGAAAAGTCTTTTCTTGTCTTTCACCGACCCAGCTTAAAGAAATCTTTTTATGGGAATCCAGAGTGCCAATATCAAGGGCTGATAAACTTTTGAACAAAAAATATACTGCAAAGGTGCTATCTGTAACATGGGTTACAGCACTTTCATGATTAATTTATCATATTTTCTCTGAACCTGTAACAGGAAAACAAAGAGATAATTCCCAGTAACTGAAATAGTCAGCTCTGACCAAGAACTGAGAAAATGTGCTTGCAGACTACTCCTTTTCTAGTAGGCCCTTCCAAAATAGGGTTGCAGAACAAAGGATAAAGGAATGTTCTTAATATCCATTCTGTAGCTGAAGAATCATCAAATCTTCAAGGCAGTAAAGACGAGGTGGAATTTTATGAATGACATGGATACCAGTGGTGCTTCAGAGCATATGATGAGATGTAATGAGAGAGCAGCAGAAAGATGCCTTTTTCGCCAGTTTGGTTACTATAGCATAGACAGTCTGTGACAAATGTGACCCCAGTACACACTGTGACTCAAGAGTCTAACTTCACGTGTTGTTAGCACAAAGACACCAAACAGCAATCACTGGGACAACTGCTTCTTCTCTTTACGTCATTCTCCCAAAGGAAGTTCAGAAGATGGAATATTTGTTTCTCATTGATTATATAGCAATAGGCCTGCAAAGCATGCTTTCACTATGAGGGTCCCAATGCTCTGAAACTTGTTCTCAACTTGGTTAGAAATAGAATGAATCTGTTAGTCACCTGCAAGCTTTCCTGAGTGTGTGCTATCCCGAGGTAGCCTCAGGATAAGTAAGATGAAAGCAATAGTACAGGGAGATATACATGCATCTGAGTAACTCAGGCTCTCTGAAACCTGAAACTCAGTGGTTTACTCAGTATTTGAAACGATATCTCCACAGCCAAGGGGCTAGAAACACATTTCTTTTTCAATGGGGACTTGGATTCCACACAGTATACATATGTCATTCACGTCACATAAAGAAATTACACAGGCTGGATCTGGATTCCTGTTACTTTTCATTTATAACATACTTTGCATAATAATATAACTGTGCCAGTAAGAACTCTGGAGGAGGAAATGCAAAGAAAATAGTATATGATAATTCCATCATTGAAACGCTACCTTGGTAGGAGACCTGGTGCTGCTGGCGGAGTCATTCCAAATTCCACGTATCTCTGTTAGATGAAAGAAAGCAAATGAATTAAAATGTATACCCCGGGAAGTCCACTGCCAGACTTTCAAGCGATGAATTGCAGAGATCACTAGGCCTATGTATGTGATTGGACTGCAAGCTTGACAGTTTGGTTCTACAAACCCAGTGTCACAAGGTCAGAGAAGCACTGTTACAGTGGGACAGCAGAGTCTTTTGTCTGATCAGGGTCTACAAGTAACTTAAAAACCTTTCAAAAACACTCTTTGCACTCACAGATCAAGCACTGCTCCAATGTCTATTTAGCTTAAAACTTTCAGCAAATTATACTTTTCATTTGCAAATCTCTTTAAATCTCCAATCATCATCAGACTGCAATAGAGATACCACAGGGATTGGACTCAGGAGTCCAGTGGGGTTTTGAAATCTCAACTGAATTGTTATGGAACTTGAAACAAGCTAAAATTTTATCCAGTGTCTCAGTGTTCCACGAAATCCAAAAAACTTCACACAGAAATACTGCTTTTCTACTCCTCACTTTATGAAAGCATTTGGATGCTCTTCTGGAAAATATAACTTAAAACCAATCCAATCCTTTTTCACTAACAAACTATACTAGTACCTATACTAAAAAAAAAAAAAAACAAACAGATCAAAAGGTGATCTTTTTCAGATCATAATTGAGAAGGAACACAGAAGTTATTCTAAAAGAGAACTTTCACTCTAAAAGAGAACTATTTTGTGGTTGGGATTGGAAAAGGGGAAAAAAAATCCAAACGGCTTCAAAAGTAAGTTCACCATATTGTGAAGGTCATTTCTGAGCTCACCTGTTCAAGAAACTATTTCATATTTGTGCAAAGTCCTTTCAGAAAGGGCGTAACAGCAGCGATCGTGACTCAACTGGTGCTAACCACCTGTCCAGAAAAGCCTTACACATGACATGACTCACATCGAAAGCATTTTCTACTGCCTGAGATGGACCATAAGGTGATCCCCATTGGGTGCATGCAGTTCCCCTCCCTGCCCATGCAGGCCCGCTGTTTACCGGCTGTCCTGCAGAGACCCCGGGTGGTGTGACAGCTGTGGCGCTGGCTGCTTGGCTGCTGGGGGCCACCAGGGCAAAAGCATCATCCAGGAGCGAATGCATGGTCTGCCGAGCCTCTTCTATGGATGGCTGTGGTGGGACGTACTGGGAGACTGGGTGGGACGGCAGGCCGGGGAACTTCCCCAGATCTGCTGAAGATGACGTCTGAGGTTCAGGAGGCAAATCTGGATCAGACTGGAGAAAACATAAAGAAGGTAAGGGGCAGCCAGCCAGAAGATCAAGCAACCAGCTCCCAATCAGAAGTGAGCAATGTTCCCCTGCCAGACCCAGAATTAGATGAAATAAACCCAAGTATCAGCGCTAGACAAACCCTGTCCCTTACCCTCCCTGCTTACACACGCACAGACATGACACCAGCTGCACAAATGCTTCATTCAGTGTGATCTGAAATGCCCTGATTGGCAATATGGCAGTGGTGCTTGGCACAGCAGTTCCTCAGGTATAACAAATCACAGTTTGCAAGCACACATGTGAAGTCGTGCTGTGAGCATTTTTTCCACTCAGACAAGACTGTCCACATCTCTGAATCCTCCGCAGTTTTTCAGGTCCAAGAAATTAGCTGACAATTGATCACATCAATAGTAATATTAAGCAATTATTACCCTCCAGGAAAGCATGCAAAGGGAATTGCTAAGAAGTTAAGGGGTTAGCTGTATGGAACTTGGGTGCATCACCTGAATGGGATTTACGTAAGTGCTTCATTGCAGTAATACCTCAGGCATGCATTGCAATTACTACCTGGGATCTTACCATGGGTCTATTGTTTATCAGTAACAGGAAATTAAACATTTGCAGCAGCAGACTTACTATTTAAGCTCATTCTTGCCACTGTACGCAGACTGCAAAATAGAGATGCAATCACAGAGATGCAAAAGCCTCAACTTCATCAGGAACTTAGCATTCTGAGTACTGTCTCGCTACAGATGTCAAAGGGGCTGAACTCACTGCGTGACAAGTCTTAATTCAGATGATAATTCATTCTGCTGCAGCATGACATTAAAATCACCACATTCTTGTTTGAATGCAGAGGGGGACCACAGAATTCAGCATTACAGCCACTTGACTGCATTTGCAGCTAATGGTGAAGTTCTTGAAGTTATTAAATCATCTTTCAAGATAAACACCGTCCAGAGCTTTTTAATATTGGCATTACGCTTAGTAAAGTCTCCTTTGAAATGGGTAAAAATGCCTAAATACAGTTTCTGACATGGGTATGACTGAACAGAAGTGTTTCTTAAACAGGAAAACATAAAATTAGTTGTTGAGACACTGTACCGGAATTATTTTAAGTAACTGTGGTATAAAGTCATACTAGCCTTTCATTAATAATTAATTCACAGATTTTAAAGATGATAAAATTTCTCATGAAAAGAACAAAATCTTTCACTCTGGGAGAGCAAAGGATTTATTTTGCTATAATATATGAATACATAGATGCAGCAAACTGGACTAGAGCGAAACTATGTTCAACGCACTGTGGAATGTGCCAAGCACACTTTCATGTGCATAATACAGTGGCATTAATGAAAACATAGTTTTAGTTCTTGGCTTCTTCTAGGAATAGTTGGCAGAATTTCATGGCTTCATACTGACAAATTGCCAATGAAGTGTTTGTTTCGCTTGGATTTACATGTTAATTACATATGCCTGAAACTAGCCGCACAGATCACAATTAGAAAGAATCAATCCTTCCCACGTCACAACTGCCATTACAGCCATCAGAACCCTCCTGCCATTCAAGACATACATACAATATACGCAGAGTTATTGACTCCTGGAGGTCGCTTGTACGTCCCATCACTATCAGTTGTGATCAACCTGTCTTTTTCTGCATCGATAGGACTACCGTTTATCTGATGTCGCCGGCGCTGCTTTGGAGAACGTTTTGCGCGAGAGCTGAATACAAAGAAAACAAAAAGGCAGAGAGAGAGAAAAAAAAAGCAAAAAAACCACAAGACAAAGGTAATCACATTTCTTTTTGTAGTTTCTTTTCACCCCATTCAAGTTTGAGCTTCTCTGCCCATTCCATCCTAGTCATCCTTGTCTCGGCTCTTTTCCTTCTCCCAGCTTTTCGTCCCAGTCCCACTAGTCAGTCCCAAACCCCTCTCCTCAAGTTTCTCCTAACAACACTATCACTGCTATAGCAACAGCTGCCCAAACTGTCTCCCTCCTCACCCAAACTTTCTGCAGTGTCACCATCTTTCTACAACCATCTTCCAAGCCTCCCCTACCACCTTTCCACACCTCCCAGCCCAATATCTGACACATTGACACATTTTCAGTAGCAGAACAGACCACACCAGCAATGAGGCCTTGTGCTTGGTTAGTATGTTGTGTTTAACTGCACCATTGTAAACCAGCTGAAGAACATGGTCTGGAGAAAAGCACCTTTCCTTCAATGTGGAAGCAGTAGCAGGTAACAGCCCTCTAGAAATAGTACTTCAGTATTATTAAGCCTTAGACAGAGCCCAGAGAAAACCTTCTCTGGAAATACAGGCCTGGGAAGGTGGTTTTGTGACGCTGTCAAATATGCCTCTTTTTATAGAAGGAATATTTAAAAGGTTATCTCTGCTTGTGAGTTTGTCCTTAAAATTCAGAATCTTCATGTTCTTTAAGTTGTTCAAGGCTTTCCTTATTTTTGATCTTTTTACAGTCATTATAAAAATGCTACTTCTTGCAGTCCACATTTTCCCTGTTTCTTTGTTAGTACTTATGTTGTAATTTTGATCTCTTTACACCACACAAGAATTAGGTAAATCAATGGCAGAGCAAATGTTAAAATGTTTTAAGACAGTTTTCATACATTTGTGTTTTGTTGTTTTTTTGAGAATTCACCCATGAAAACTTGCAGAAGAACACATTTGAAAACAAAATAAACTGACATACATTGAAACAAATAAAAATGTTTAGAACAATCCCAACCCTTTTGTCTAACCAACTCAAAGTCAACTAAGGATCAAAATGACTCTAAGCTCTGAAAGTTCAGAAGTAAAAGTCTGATATCCTTTGGACTCTGAGCTTAAAAGAAAACTGATCTTTCCCATCTTTGAAACCCCTACCTTTTCCTGGGCTCTATGAAGACTGTAGGCACACTTCCTCCAGGGTCTAAGATCTTGTCAATCTGCATCTGTGCCTTGCGGTATATTCTGTGCTGTTCTTTGGAGTCAACCACCACCACATCATCCACAACTGGAAATTCATAGTGCCCTTTGCGCTTGGCACGAAGACGAATCTTGTTGCGGTGATGCTCAATCTCAGATTTATGCCTTAGGGCTGTCTGTATCTTAAAGAAGAAGGAGGAAGAAAATCAACTGCATTTTTATGTGTGGATTTTGCAAACCGAACTTTCTGCTGCTCTTCTGCAAACCTCTCCTTCTCACCTCAGTGTCTGACCCCATTCCCTTAAAAAAAATCTCTGATGGATCAAAATAAATCATACAGATTGTAAACATGCTTTCTTTCTTGGATACCTCCTTGTGTAGATGTGATATTATACATAATAGGATTATATGTAATTGAACAGCATGCCCAGTTAGAGAGAGGTAGTAATTCATTAATAAATGGCAAGAGAAACACAAAAAAGTGAGATCACCTTTTTGTGAACTGATACCGGTCTAAGAAAATAAGACTGATCAATGCAAGCTACTTTTGCCTGTCAAACAGAGATATTTGATCAATAATGTTGAAGTTTGCCACTCATTTCCATTAAGGACAGGAATCTAAACTGTTAACTAATCTCTCTGCTGTACATACAAAGCTGCCACAAGTTAGGGAGAACTGCAGCAGCAACACTAGACCCCAGGTCCCCAGACAAACATAGCACTGCCAGCTCTACAGCTTCTTGCAGACTGAGCTTTTATGCCTCTTTCCAGTCTTTTGTCGGATTCTCTGGAGTGCATCTCACCATCTGGGGAATGATACAGTAATAACGTACTTGTATTTTCTGGCCCAATGCTCACTAAAATCATTCTTACCAGCAAAAAATACCTGGGCGCCAGATCAGTCCACAACAACTGCTCTGCCTGTGCTGGACTCATTTGGGAACACAGCAGCAGTAAATTAAAAAACAATTAAAATTGATTTTTATGGTTTCTCTAATGAAAATCCCCCAAAGGCATTACAGGGATGCAAGCCAGACTTTTTTTACATTTATAGTTAGAATTTTATCATTCTTCTGTCAATATAATCAGATGTATACCTCATGGTCCCTCTTGCCTATGTATACTACATTTTCCTCTCTTCTGTATGTTAGTGAGAAACACAGTACCTTAACACAGTGAAGTTAAAGCTTTCAGTAGTCTTCCTCTCTGAATTATGGGAAGATGCCATCTTACATTGCATAGAAAACCAGGGTGCAGATATGCAGTGTTGTCAGGCAGTTATGATGTGGTTTTACAACACATTATCTTTCTCTCCTAGTGCCCCAGGCATGCTCTTATTCTGCTTAGAGCAATCTGAGCATCAGAGAAGGAAGTTTCTGTATGTTTACTGTCAGATAAACACATCAGAAGTTGGAAGCAATTTCTGTGCTGCAAATTCACACTCTAGGATGTCCTAAAATAACTTGTTTGTATAATTCATATCCTGAGTTGCTGAAAAGCCAGAAGAATGATGCAGAATGAAACCCAATGTTTCAGAGATAGACGTTTCAGCTCTTATACAACTCTCTATTGTAAATCATACCCTACCAACTAGCAAAAGGATGATAACACAACGTATCCTGTCAAGAATTCTTTCTTTGTGCTTAAGTTTCAGATTAGGTAGCACTTATAACAGGTCAGGTAATCTCTCTGGATGGAAACAAGATTATTCCTGTAACTTGTCAAAATTCAACTGCACTGGAACTAATGAGAACTCCTGATAACAGGAAACTGGATCTTTTCACTTCCCATTTGGTTAGGCATACAGTTCTCCACAAGCACTCACAGCACTTAAGAAATACCTCTTTATTAATTTTGTTGGTCTCTGCTACTCGATCAGAAAGCACAGAATTCTGAACTGGAGGTGCTGCCATTGGTTGCATAGCAATCAGCTGGATCTTGCTTGGGACCCGTCTGCTGGCATCGGAGGAACGTGACATCCGATCCACATGTTCGAAGATAGAGGCTGAGGAGTGCTGCTCATTGCCACTGCTGCTCTGAGGGGGTCCTGAATTACCAGAACAAGTAAAGAGTAAAGCAGTGCTGCTAAGGTTATCTCAGTCAAATGACAAGCTCTACAGATGCTATGCTATGAGATTTTGCCATGTTTTCTGTCTGTTTTTGATTTACCCTGTAGGCCTTCCATCTGATTCGCATTTATTGTACAACAAGTTTGCCCAGCAGTTTGCAAATTACAAACATTTTCTCACTACATTTTCAGAAGATGAGCCATCATTTTTTATTTCTGTAAATCAAACTCTTGGCATTTGCAAATCCTCAAAATCTCAGTGTGCTTTGGTCCATAAAAGGCTGCTCAAGCACATCCTGCTAATGGTTCCTCAGTACTTATGGAGATGCAAATTCCACAAAAGGAATTTCCAAGAGCAGTAAAAGATGTCACACTGCAAAATGCAGTTATTCAGTGATAGCAATACGTCAACTAAACAAAAAAGACTGAAGAATTCACACAAAGAATTTTACAGACATTTTACTGATTGAAGCTCTTAAAGCACTGCTTGCTTCTTTGTGACAGGATAAAAACTTCACATTCTAAGTGGAAGCTGTACAAATATTGCCACCTAGTAATTTGTTGAAGACTTTTGAGAACTCCAACTGAATCAGGCAACAGTTAAATACTATACCAGGAATAGGCTGTCTCCCTTAAACTTGAAATTTGTAGGAACAACCCAGTGGTTTGCACTTAAGCACATAAAACATGTTTTTGTATTTTTTGTTGGAGTGAGGCCTACAACACCAGTTGTTATGTGGACTAGAATTAAAAAAAAGATGTGAAAAGTAGTATTTTGTGTTGTCTGCAAGGTAACACTGCAAGTTGATAAACTGATTTTCTCCATAAATTATAATCGAAGACTACAGTTTGTGATTCTTCCAATGGATGAGTGCAACAGAGTACAGCGATATGGTACCTCACATGGATTTCTATTAACAGGCTATGGTTCTCTGGTTCAAATCAGAAGAAAAAAGAATATGACTGTACACTTTCAGTTGTTGATTGACATGACCCAAGAGATGGGGTATAAGAGACAGAAAGGAAAACAGCTATGACAATAGATTTGATCACTAACCCTAACAAAGCACTGGGTTCAGAAGAAGACTGAAAGCCATCGTCTGTAGATGATTACAGCAGGAGACTTGCTCCTTCCTTCCTTAGCACAAAAAGGGAGCAGGAAGCAAAAGGAATTGTGCCCACATACTAAGCAAAATTGTCAGCTTTCATATTTCTCAATCTTGATCAATGCATTGTCAAATATACGCATTTATAAATGATTCATACATTGCATTATTACGTACATCATTTATAAATGTGACTTTCTTATTCATCAAGTGTCTTAAAGAGAAGGTAAATAGTTCCATTCAAGATTTGTCCCCAGACATTTTGCAAGGCATAAAGCCTAAATGAAATGTAATTACGTCTCAGCACGGTCTATTTATATGATCTTTATCACTTGTCATCTCTACAATCATTAATGGGCCTCATCTTCATGCATTTCTTAGAAGCATACAAGCATTGTCTCTTACAGAGATACAAGCAATTACTACAAGTTTCTCAGAGTAATCCTGTAGTGCAGCAAAAATCCGAATTTCTGCAGCCTTCTTTCTCATTTTCCCCACATATGAACAATTTTTCCAATTTTCACAGTCTAGCAGCAGTTCTCAAAGCTTACAGACCTCCAACTGAACATTTTAAACTTATTTTTGATGCTCTTATGGTAGCAAGGCCCAGTCATGCATCTCCAATGACTCTTTATCATTTAATCCATAACCTTCCTGTTTACGCGAATAAACAGGTGCTTGGCAGATGACTCTTCTGCAACTGTTTTAATTTTGTAAAAATACCTGAAAGTCCCACTACCAAATTTTGGTAAAGGCTCTACAGTAACATTAAATGCTACTCTCTTTTGTAGAAAAGATGCAAAATAGAAGTCTAAGCTTCCCCTCATCTTTAAATCCTCTCTGCATGTACATGTACTCAATGTGTCTGTAAGAACAAATTGAGATGGAAATACAGTATGCATTATACTGTATATATATTATATATCATGTATTATATTCTGTATATATACAGAAAAGTATGTAAGAAAACCCAAAATTGCACTGTGGTGTCAGCATACGTGAGAACTGCTTCAAACCTAACAGGAATTCCTTTGTAAGATCTGACAGTGAATGATGTCTCATTTCAAATTACTTACATTGCACTATTTTTCATCATTAGAAATCCTTCCTTACAAAGCTAGAAGATGGCACTACCTGATAGAAAATTTGATCTCTTACCACACAGTTGAGGTTGACAAAAAATGGAGAGGAATTTATACCGAAATACTGGACAAAACAGCTTTAAATAACTACTTCACATAGATCATGTATCAGGATCAATACTCCTGGGTTGAAACGGCTAATTAAACAAGTGTCAGGAAAATTAATTGCTCCGTAGGATGCTGTTTTCAAACGAAAACCAATACAGTGGGAGACAGATGAAGGCAAGAGACAGCAACCAAGGTGTACAAAGCTTAATCCAAAATCATGTGAGGCCAACAGGAATCTCCTACTGATCCACAGAAATTTGAATCACCCTACCTTATGCACTCTCATACGAGTTTCACACGATTTGTGATTATGTGTAGATTATGTGTCTCGCTCATGACTCTTTTCAGTTAGTATACAAAACTAAGAATGGAAAGCATTATAGACAGCCTTACACCCATTCATCCCTATTATTATAAAATGGAAATTGCTGTTAGAGACCACAGCCCTTAATTTATCGCTGGGTATGGTATGCACTCTCAAAGACAGTGCCAGCTTTCTCCTGTACCATCTTCACAATGTCTCAGTCCTGAGCACTGAAACACTATTTCATAGGAAAAAACTCAAGTTTCTTAGCAAGTAGCCTGCATTTGTCTAAAGTAAGGAGGCTAAATAAAAGGATCTGTAACTTGTTTATACCATGCTAAATTTCAGGATCAAATTACTACAGTTTTGCTTCTTTCATAGTGAGAATGTTGAATAATGTGAAAGAATTTGGAGAAAATCAGAAAAATCAGTTTATATTGCATGGCTATAAGTTGTGGTTTTGAGATCTTTTAATACATTGATAGCTAAAAAGCAATTTTGTTTTATTTCTTAGGTGAGAAATCCTTCCATGCTCAAGATACATCTACAGCTACACCAACATCTCTATTCATACTTGTATACTAGCTCTGGTTACTTACCCACTCTGTTTGTTCCTGACAACATAAAGGAAAAAGAAGAAACAACACAGTAATTATTACAAATAATTCAGCTCGAACGGCAAGTGGAAAAAACACAGCAAGGTTGGTGTTTACTTTTGGATGAAATGCATAAACTTGGATCCAACTGCCAAGCCACAGCTGTGCAAAACGGGAGCTGAATTTGTCATTTAACAGACACAGAGGCCTCTACAGGCAGCAGGACCAATTATGAATGGTAAAAATAGTCCCTGTGATTGCCAAACCAGAGGCACCAAACGATGAAGACACAGTATGTTTGATCCAGTAAGGGCAAGTATAGGTAAAAACATTTCACATAATATTTTTGCTGCCTTAGTCAGATAATGCAGGCACGGTAATATCTGACATTTCTATAGCAAAAGGACTTATTAAACCTTACATGAAGTGTTAAGGCAAATGGAAAAACTGAGAGAGAAAAATGGAGTCCCCAGGTAAGAGGAAATGAGACAGTGCAAAATCAGGGCAACAGAATTGAAGTCAGATAGGCTAGAGCAAGTCATAAACCAACCAGCATGTCTGAGATGACCTCTATTACAGTATAATTGTTTTCCTAAATATTTACTTGGGTATGATTCCTCGTCCTTAGAGCAAACCTAAGGCACTGAAAGTGTACATCGTCTTCTTTTTATAACTGCACAGCATGCACTGCTGGCTGAATGCACACATCGATCTACTAGGAAGTACAACTTTCTAGTCACATTAGCAGATCTTTGACTTTGTTTTCTTGCGCTCTTGTCACAGAGCAAAATGTGCTCTGTCACCATTGCTCTTCAGGAGTAGCACACATTATGGAAGTTTAAGACTCACACACTATGCAATTTGTGGTTTAATCAGCAAAGTCCTAGTGTTTTATATTGACTGTCTTACATATTTATAAATCCCATTTCTTCAACACGGGCATACACTGAAGAATGTCTGCTATGATCTGAATTTCACTGGCACTGCATTCCTCAGTAATCATCTAATACTTCAGTAGATATTTCATATAATATATGGAAAAACATTCAGTACACCAAAAGAGGCTGCTCATAGTATGATATTTTCCTCTTCTCAGTTTCTGCTGCCACCAAGGCCATATGTATTAAGAACAGATGGTGAAATCACAAGCTTCTTTAACACATATTCAGTACCAGAATTTTCTCTAAGAAAGCCCAAAGATTGTAATTTAAGCCAAAGTTCTGGTAACTAAAACCTCAAGCAAGGATCAAGCCATCTAAAACTGAAAAAACTCTCAGAAGCAACACTGCAAGTTTGTGCACTTTTTTTTTTTGTTTGTTTGTGTACATTTTAAAAATGTTTGAAATAAAAAGGGCAAGACATCTTGTGGTGTTTCCATCAACTTTAAAATGGAGAAAGGAATATAACGTACGGCTCCTCCAAGGAAAATGGTGGCATTTTAATGCTAAGAAGACAGTTCTTTATAACAAAATAAAACAAAATAAAACAAAATTCACTGTTTTTGATGCATTTGCTCTGGATTTTCCTCTTTCCAAAACACAATCATGAAAGCATCCTCACAAAGGGATCTTTTGGTTTTGTTCCATCTACTGAAACAGAAGACCTTCATACATTTCATTCTAGCGAACTTTTGCATGTAAGGGCTCACAAGGAGAGAACTTTCCTTCTTCCACTCTCCCACATGCCCCCAGCAAATCTCTTTCCATTTAGGAGTAATTGCAGTGGCCAGCTTGGTAGTATTCATGCAGACAGTTATATGAGCTGTAGATTCAATGCCAAATATGGCTTCAGAGAAGTAATGGCCCTAGATTAGCTCTTCAACCCAGCTAAGTAAAGCACTGCTGATGTACACAAGTTTTGTATTGTTTTCTTCAATAAAAAAAACAAGTAACACACCCTTCTTTGTGGCTCTGCGCGGTTTACCCTCATTTGTAACAGCTGATGGTCTTGCAGTTTCCTCCCCTGTCTCTCTCCCACTGGATTGTTCACTTGCAGTGGAGTCAGCGTCTGAGGGTGAAACTCTGCCGCAAACGTTAAAAAACAAACATGTGACATAAGTTTGCAACGGAATACAGATCTCACGAGCAAAGGATTTTCTGTTAATATGCCTTGTAAAGGCTGCTAATATTTTCTTCTGTTTATAATAAATCATCACAGACATTCATTGTGATGATGTTACTGTCACTGTGTGTGAAAACTGACTGCAACAGAACTCACACATAACAAGACTTCTTACCAATCTTTCCTTTAACATTTTTTCAAGAATATATTACATGACCAAGTAGAAGGTTTACTGTTCAGACAGAAAGGAATTATATTAACATGAGGAAAACTACACAGGTAATTATTTTAATACACAAACTTGGTAAATTGGCGCTCTCTTGCTAACACTACAAGTCCATGCACATACTTGCCTGCCTACTTAAACACAGAGCTATTCAGACACACTACTTTTATGTATTTATCCCATGCAGTCATGAGACGCCTAAAAAAATGTGTTGCTTTGCAATTATACACACAATCTGAGAAAAAAAAAAAAGAAAAAAATCCCATGATTTTCCCCAGAAGAATACTTCAGCTGTAAAATTATTCAGATAATATAGAAATAGCAAAAATGTAGAGTATATGCTACTGCCCAGCTAGCACCAATGCCTGTCTTTCCACGTAGGATTAGACTTGTGATAGTCTCTGTAGTGATCATTCAGATCATTCTATTAATTCAGTGATTTACACAATCTATGCACTAACCTGTGCATTAACCTTGTTACGTGCAAGATTTGCTCAGGCTAGATGCATATCTGCATTAGTTAGGGAAGCTCTCAGCAAAATATCAACCTGCCTAGAGCACACAAACTGAGATATCTACATCCAGCCAGACAAATTCACTGAAAGTCAAATTTACTGCTTTCAACAGGCAATGCTCTGAATTTATTTCCCCCCCCCTTTTTTTTTTCCCCCACTAATAATAAAATGCTGTATTTCTTTTTTTTTTCCCTGCATGACTCTAATAAAGTCACATCCTAATTAAAAAGCATCAGCAGGAATAACAAGTGAGATAGTTCTCAGTGAGCTTACAGATCTGTATCACTGCATCATTTACTCTTTTCTAATGTGGAATAGATGGACAAGGTTTTCTCTTCTATTGTCTTTTTTCTTGGTTCAGCAGAGTCTAAGAATCATAGAATGGCTTGGGTTGGAAGGGACTTCAAAGCCCACCCAGCCCCAACCCCCTGCCATGTGGAGGGCTGCCACCCAGCAGCTCAGGCTGCCCAGGGTCCCATCCAACCTGGCTTGAGTGCCTCCAGGGATGGGACACCCACAGCTTCTCTGGGCAGCTGTGCCAGTACCTCACTGTCCTCTGAGTAAAGTATTTCTTCCTAATATCTAACTGAATTCTCCTTTCTATTCGCTTAAAGTCATTTCCCCTAGTGCTATCACTATCAGACCATGTAAAAAGTCGTTCTACCTCCTGTTTATAAGCTCCCTCAAAGACTGGAAAGAAATGGGGTGCTGTTTCCTCATACACTAGTGACTGTGCATTTCATCTCATTGTGCCTTGTTTTCCTTCATATTCTTACTTCAGTAAGATGTAAATTACCATTAAATACATCGTAGAAATAGACAATAGTGTCAGGGCAGCACCAGCCATTCTTTTAAAGTCCTGCAGAATACATGGCTGTAGCCTTTCAAGCCAAAACAACAGATCCAGCTCTCAGCTGGGGATTAGAGATGCTGTGCTTTCTGATCCACGTTGTTGTTCTTTTTTACTGTCTTTCACTGATATGGAATGTGTGCTCACATCACCACTGCATGTACTGGCATGCAGTAACAATCCTGAATTGCATTGTGATGAAGAGAATTCTGTATTTTCTTATAAAACAGGAAACAGCTAAAAACAACAAAATACACTACAGTGTCATTTAACATTTCACCTTCTCCCTTGGGGAATAAGTGTTTTAAATTTGAAGCTGATGTGGAAACGTCAGCATGTTACGTAGACAATAGTGACATCTCCATAGCTAAGCCTGAAGAAAGGTTTGCTTTTAAGGATGAAAGAGGGAGGGAAGGGAAATTCTCTTCTTCATTTTCAAGTGGTTGAATTTAGAAACTTAAAAATACATATAGTTGTTCCAAATTTGATCAACAATTTATTATTGTCTGCTGGGAAAGCATTAAAACGTCAGCTTCTGAAAAATTTCCCTGCTTCCTCTCCTGAATCATTTGATATTAAGTACAGTAATAACCTTGAATTTAAATGCGTTGCTTATACCAACATGTATGAACACATTGTCCCCTCCTCCTAATGATGTCTTAAGCCTCTTTTGATCTTTTAAAAAGACACAAGAACACTTATCATTCTGATCTGTATTAATTTAGTTAAGCTACACCAAAATGAGTTAGTTTTTTTTCCCCCCGTTATTTTCCATTATTGCCCACATTCCACTGTATCATCACTAGTCTCTTACTTTCAATGCCTATATAGAGTTAGACTGAGCACATGGGAACATAGAAATGGAGTTTTATGAAGCTCATGTGGGGAAGATGAAGCCAGGACCTCAGAGCAGCCGCACTTCAGAGGAGGCACAGAAAGCTGTGCAGAGGAGCAAGATGTGCAGCTGAGGAAGAACTACCCCTGTTTTCTTCTAAGCTCATTCAATGCTGCCCTTGTTTTTCTCCTGGAATGCAGCAGCATGTAGGTAAAAGCACAGGGGAGTGCAGAGCAGCAAACAAAGAGTGCAAAAATATGAAAGGGAGGGTGAGAAAGAAGAATTATTGGAAAGTGAAGTAGAGAGGAGCTCTGCAGAGAAGCCGTTTGGATTCATAACAGCACTCCTATCTTCCAGGTTCCTTTTATTTCTTACCTACTGCCTTCCCACTTTGCCTTTTTTTTTTTTTTTTTTTAATGAAAATACCCTCCTTTAGTGCACAGCTGTTACAGTTTTTACCCTAAAAATGCAGTCCCTTCTGGCAAGACACATTCACATCATACGATTGAAGGAAAACGTAAGGAAATAAATGCTTAATGTTGACAAACTGTTCTCCACTTGCACAGCTGTCAGTTACCAGACCTTTTCCTGACCAGAACTGCTGTGCTATGATAGCAATCAGATAGCCACAACAAAACATACTTATCTTCCCTGAATTTTGTAGATAATGCTTATTTCTGGAAATTCTGACTTATCATACACAGATCGGTCACTACTAATAGCACTGAAACACATCACTAACAGTCAGTGCTTTTTATTTGTTTTTAATCACCTGCTGCCTTGGTAGCTAGGAATGGCCACAAAGAGAAAGTACACACTTGGTGTTTGCAGTACACAAGTAATAAACTGACTGCAACCAACCTAGCTGCATCCTAAGCACTCCTCTTAACTGAGCATGTTGCCATTAAGAGAAAAACAGATGCCAAATTCTCACAACTTCATGCAATTTGAAGCTACATACAACTCTAATGGCCCAGTAGAAAACAAATTCCAGAGCTCTGGAATTGACTTCTGTTCATTGAAACTGCCCTAAAAATACAGTAAACAGCACTCATCTTCCACAGCTTGTTTTTCTTCCTCTGTGAACTGACCTCCCTCTATGTCGGACGGTCTTTGAAGGTTTCGAGGAAGTCTTGGATTTGGGGCTGGGAACATCTCCATTTTCAGATGGGGTAGTGTCCTTAATAGGTCCTGGTAAAGGGGCTGGCTCATGGATAATCAGGACATCATCTTTATTGTGTTGACCCAGATGCTGCTTCGCAAAATCAAAGCCTTTTACACTGGGGGCTTGAAGCTGCAAGAGAAGAAGAAAGACAGAAAACAAGAAATATGAGCGACAGTGAGTACAAGGCTTTGGTTAAGATCTGCAAACAATAGCCACTAGGATGGCTAGGATATGGTATCCTCAGAAGCGGACATAAGAGTGCTGTAGGGAAAAGAAAAACCTCATGATTTTGTAATTTCACTTCAGTAGATGATACACAGTTTAAAACCCTAAATAAATATGTTGCTTCTAAATCTCGTTTTCCCAGCTGTTTCTTCAGATTTAATAATCATGCAAGAAGCCTTTTGTATACTTTAGCTGCAAGGTTATAAATGTTCACGTACGGACTTAAATGGCTACCACTGTCAGGTCACCCTTCCACTTCTTCCAACCACAATGAGTAAAGTTAAGCAAATTGAACAATACATCACTGCTGATCCTCCATATTTTGAGCACCCCAAATCTGCAGGATGTCTGTGAGTGCTCAAACAAACAGTTAGCTCATCTGAGAAAAGAGAAACATACTCTAGATCTGAGTTACATGGCAGCCTGGCAATGACTCCAGAAAATGGCATGGGTGCCTCCAGAAAAGTATTCCAAATCTAGTTCTTAGGAACTTAATACCGAGTAGGGAGGAAAAACATATAAAAGGCTTTCCAGTTTAGAGAAATGAGACATTCATCCCAGATATCTTATCAGGAGGCAACAGATTCAGTGTCTTCCTTAAGAAGAAGGAAGAATCCTTAAGAAGACACTGAGTCAGGCTAACCCCTTTCATAACTATTTTCAATATAGCTAATCTCACCTTGTCAACGGCTTGGTTCAGACTTAATTAAATCAAGCCTACACATTTCAAGCTTTCCTACAAATTTTTGAAAGCTTTGAAATAATCAGAAATTATGAAAAACTAATTAAGACAAAGCTTTTCTTTGAGTACCATTCAATTTTTAAGTAGTTTGGGAGTTGAAAGGGGAAAGAAATCTTGACAACTCCAGTTTTCAAAGTGTTTGCACACATACTCACTGCATAGCATATGCACAAAAACTCGTGTGTTCCTGGAGCTGATTTCTAGCAAAGCAAAGTATGTGTTCTAGTGCATTTTATGGGTGCATCAGGTTCCAGATGTTTAAATGAACCCCCTTTCATAAAGTTTGGCATGTCAACACAGCTAACTACAGGCTTGTCTGATACCATGCCAAAGATAAGCTTACCTAAGGAATATACTGAAACAATCTCTTCAAAATATTTTCTCAGTAAGCAAACATTTTCCAAACAGTTCAAAGGTGGTCGCAGAAAAGCAAAATGCTTATTTAGACCAGTAGATGGCAATAAAAGCTCTCCTGTAAAATCTAAGAAATACCTGAGGTTTTAGAGTTAATTTCTGACCAAATGTGTAAGCTTATTACTTGAGCAAATCTGAATGTCTTCCATTGTACTGAATTTTTTCTTGAGTTTACAGCAGTTACTTCAACTGAGCATTATGGGTGACAGACAGTTACTGAACTCATGTAAATCATGGCAAGCACTAATTCAAAAAAGGCACTGTAGAGACAGACCATGTGAAGGTGTTACTGGCTCTTGTACTGTTGAGTCATGGTCACCCAGTGAATCCTACTGGAATCTTACTCTCCCTCAGAGTCTAAAAATCGCACTCAGGATCTTGCTCACTAAACATTCCAGAACTCACTATGAAACTCCATTTTTCCTTTTTGTGAGATCGCCAAACTCCATGTCTTATTTTCAAAATAATACCGAGGTGGAACTTTTCATTACCACCATAAGAATTATCACATTAGATCCAAGCGCTTTGGTTATTGAAACTTCCTCTTAGTTACCACACCTCCTTAAACACATCTCTGATGTGTTTAAGACATTACTTTTATTCTCTCTTCAGAGATACTCTTGTGTAAGACATCATCCCTAGCATTTCAGTGGTTCCCTTCTTCTAATCTTTTCATACTGCACCCTTGTGCTCATACAGCCCTACTACTGACCCCCAATTATCACTACGTTCCTGCCTCTTTACTCCAAAGATGATGAGAGACTTCACTGTATACTGGGCACAATTCTTGCACAGAAAAATCCTGAGTGTTCTACCCTTTCTCAAGCACCTTTGAACTGATATGCAAAGTTACCAATGCTTTTATGACAGTGTGATGGGCTGGCCAGGCATGACTAAAAGGACAAACATTCTCGTAATATTGGACATACTAGTATGGTTTTAGTAAGACTGCTGCCTCTAAAGTATGCATTTCAGCATATCCTAGTTAAGCCTTTAGGCCTAACTATGGAGTTGTATTGGGTTTGCATACCCTTGGGGAATAATGCAACATGTAAAAATAGCCATATTTTAATATTTTAACTTTGACTGAACAGTCTCATTCCATGTTGCAGTCTAACATAACCTTTTGTTTAAGCACAGTTATAGAATCCAATACATGTATAAGTGTATGCACATCACAGCATATGTATGCACATATGTTTATCTGAAGACAGATCTTACTGAAGTTGCATTAAAACACTATTAGCACTGCAAAGGCAAGCACTCACACTTTAAGAATTGGTACAGGCAAGACTGTCTGAACAATCAATTACACTTGAATCCTCATGTAGGCACTGCAACAGAGATTTGAAGAAAATATCCTAAATTCATTGAATCCAAAGGATCCCTCTTGCTCTCTCCCACCTTGCTGAATCCATGGCATAGGTTGGGCCTTCTGCTATTAGAAAAAGTTGGGCAGGGTGAACAGCATTATTTCTACAGCTCAGACACATGCAAAAGTTGGAAAATGTAGTGCATGAAGCAGTGGATGCAAGAAAAGAAAGGACACATTCTTCTACGAAAGGTGCATTCTTCTACAACAGGTGTGGCTGACATTCTGCCAATCAATTGCATGGAACTGTTGGATCCACACTCTGTTGCTTGCAACAAAGGACTAGCAAGTCTCAGGTATCACCAATTCTATCCTGAGCCTTCAGCAGAGATTTCCCCAGACACCACAGAACACCACATAACCTGAGACTTTACTTCCCTGAAGCTGCAGCCAGGTTAACTCCCCATCTGACTTCTCTCTTCCTTGCCAGGCTGAATCAATCTCATCATCACACTTTTTTGCCTCTCTCTAGCACTGTCTGCCAGCAGCCAGCTCCTATTTACAGCCTGAGCTCCTCCTTCCTTTACCTGGCTTGTAACAACCTCCATATACAGCAATAGGGAAAACACCTCTTAGCTTTTAAGACACAGTTTTAAAGAGATTATAAGTACAAAATAGGTGCAATCTTAGGAAAATGTACCTGGAAAACAACTAACAAGTCTCTGTTGATCACACTTTCTCCAAGGGTCTATAGCTCAGTCAGAAATAGACAGCTCTCATCAAATCAGCAAAAACATCTTCACACAAAATGACCTCCAGGTCCGATCTCTTTTAATTCCCTACCTTGTGCCCTCAAACGGTGAGAATGTAAACGAGAGCTTCTCCAAAACCGTTCTTAAAATTTGGAAAAAAAATAATTTTTATTAATCTTGTTATTCAAAAGAACATACTTCTTATCTTAAATAAAATAAAATAAGCCAGTATGAAATAAATACTGGAATGAAAAACTTCTGAGTGATTCAGAACCTTGCAAAGTACAGTTAAATAATATTTCTGGATACTTTCTTCTAAAAATCCAAATTCTTAAATTGGCACAACCAGCTCCAAACAACATAAGAACATCATGAGATCATATCAATATGTGTATATTGCATGAATAACATGAGCTACAAAAACACAACATGAAGAAACATTTATATAAAACATGACACCTCGTAAGTAGATAAGAGTTTTTAAAAATAAAAATAAAAAATATCAATTACTTGAGAAATAAAAATATCAATTCCTAATGAGGAAACAATGGCCAGAGAAACCCACTATACTTTCTTAAAAAATAAGTCTACACTTCCTCATCTACATCAGTCCATGGCAACATTATAGCTAATGGACAAACTATAATAACAATTTACCACATTTTCAGTGGCAACTGTGACAACTCTGCTTTTTAGAGGACTGGATGGTCAACCAGACCAACTACAATGAACAGTGTTGCTCCAGGTGAGCAACAAGTAACGAAGTAACAAGAAAAAAGTAAGGTTTCTTACCTTTTCTTGTTAGGTGCTGCATACCACCTGCTGTGTTTTTCTGCCTTTCCTTTATATTAAGTTACACTGTATAACAGATGGGATGATCTCTGCTCATCCCACCACAGGGACTCAGAATACCATTGGAGGATCAGTCATCTACTACTCCTAACTTCACCACCACCACCACCACCGAAGGAATACAATCTCTTTGTAAGAAAGATCACTTATGCTGGTTCCCCTATCTGCTCAGGTGCTGAAACTGAATCTTTTTTTTAAGTCTGCACAAAACCAGTGCTAGCAAAGATTTCTTGCTTTAAATGTGAGTTGTTACACAAGGTTTTCATTTGCTCTATTTTTATACATTTGTGAAAGGGAAAAAGATAAGCCACTCTGAAGCTTAGCACTAAAATGAGTATGTCTGAGCTAATACATTATTAAGGTTTATATAACAACAAGAATGCAGTGCCTGCTGAAATCCAAAGGAAAGATGATTACAAATAGGTAACTCCAGACAGTGTTTTAATTTTGTTGATAGATACTGACAGAATAAATAAATAAATAAATAAATAAATAAAAATAATACATATATTGAAGCTCTATTCATAGAACAATCAAATAATTTCAGTAGAAGCCAATGAACAAAGCCAGTATGCCTTCGTCAAGACTTAGCCCATGAAAACAGCTATTAGCTTCAGTGCTGTTCAAAACAGAAGAATTACATGGCTGTCAACATGCTGCCTCCCCAGATGCAGATGCACACTGCAAATGTCAACAACATGTTTTCTGAAGAAGGCAAAGACTGCACATACAGGTCAGTGAACAGATTCAGCTGAAAGCAGCAGAGACAAAATACATTTTACTCAGCATTCTTCTTGTGGTTCCTCTAATTAAAATGATGTGAGTTTTCTCTCTGTAGGAGTAGAAGCAGCATTTGAATTGGGACATAAAATGAAGAATAATACACCAACACAATTTCCTTTTGACTTTATTTTACAAGATTCCCTTGTTCTTCACAGAGATAGAAGCACTGAGCAGAGGCTATTAAAATACTAAGGAAACAAAAGAGCTAAGCATGATTTCAAAAATAATATTTTAATGTTGGCATATAACCCATGTACAGGACTGGAATCCCTGGAGTCCTGCTGACTTATGACCTTACCAAAGTGCTAGAACATGGAACGTTACAAAAAAGACAGGATGAAGAAATTACAGGAAAAGTTTTTAAGTCTACTAATGTCAATGCAGCAAGTCAGTGAGAATCAGCGTTCTTAACACTAACATGGGCTGAAGATGTAAGTAAGCAGTCTGAGGTAGGGTCGTTTAAAGCTACTGAACATCACAAACTTTCTCTACAGTCTGAGATTCACAGCACCAAGTGTTTCTCTGCATTCTGAGGGCATCACCTCAGGAATTCTGCCCCTGGAATAGGATTAAAAACACATGAATAAAGAAAGCCCTAAACTTCCAAAAATTCTGAAATTCTTAAGACACCTGTTCTGAAATATTTTCTTAAGACAGATGCTTTCCATGGATTTTCATCATTCCCATTCTTCTCCCTTGTGTATTTTCCCTTGTCACATTAATGTTGCTGTGGCAGCTCAGTAAATTTCACAAAACGCATGAGGGATCATGTTGTTCAAAGCCCCTAACTCTGAGTACATCTATGCCCATAGGCTGCTGAGATAACTGCTGTAATAGCAGAGTTTCGTATCTGAATCATACATGGTTTTAGCTTTCCTTCTAAGACAGAAATGCCGCAGGGCAGACACTGTCTGAATCAAGCTTTGTGAGTCTCCTTTGCACACCAGTTAGACAAAAATGTCAGGAGTAAGTTAGAAAACGATCATCAGCTTTATAAAACACAGAGGCCACTGCTGTGCCTGAGTTCCACCAGTCTCTTTCATATGCAGTGTCAAAAAGTCACTATCCAAAGGCCACAGAAGCAAGTCTGACAAACCGTAATCTCTAACAGCTAGCACAGCATGTCAAAGATGGCTATCAATCAAGAAAACTTTTTTTGCCAATATGTAAGGCAAGAAAACAAGTTCATAACATGGCTCTCACTGCCTGGACAGAGCACATACACAGTATAGCTCAAAAACACTTCCTCTCCGTAAATATTCAAAAAAATGCTAACACACTTTAAGACAGAATAAAGATCAGCAATTCTAATTTGACTTTGTGCTGGTATTTTGTCGGGCTTATTCAACAAAGATCATCCTGTGGTCTTGTAACTCAGAGACATTTATACATCTAAACAGGGTTTAATGCAGACAGAATGAAAGCAAAGCAATACAAACTGCAGGATTAATCTGTGTGCTGAAATGAAGCTACATTTTCCCCTCCTCCCTTGTTGTGCCCCATTATCCATGACTATCCAAAAACTAGGGTATATCTGTTGCTCACTGCAGGCCCAAGAATCCTTTCAAATGATGCCACTTCATGCAGGCACCTGTAATTTGAGAAGATAAAGCATACGAACAAATCACCTAGCCTGCCAGCTCTGGCTATAAAAGCCTTCCATTGCTCTGTCACATTGCTACAATCACAATGTGGATTGCAAAGCATTTTAGTGAAATGTCTTGCTGTTCTGCAACAAGTGAGTATTGACGTTAAAACCTCCAATAACAATGATTTGCTACAGGCACATATCCTTGCTCTAAAAATAGCTCAACTCTAAGGTAAACTATTATCTTCCAGTAGGAAAGGCAGAATTTACTTCCACAGTGGTAATCTAATCTCAGTGGTTTATTGTATGATTAGAATACTATAAACTTAAAATGTATTTTGAAAATAATTTTTTAAAAATTCCTTTTCAAAAGTAGCCACGATATAAATACCACTCTATGGGCCACTGACAATTGGGAAATCATATGCAGTTCTAGCTTCTCTTTCTCAGAAAGACTGATAAGAGTTAGAAAATGAATCCTTTTCAAAGTCTAGTTCAAATAAATGGTTCAAAGTCCAGCTTGAAAGAAAAGCTAGGAGAAGTGGCACCCCTTGATCTGGAAAGAAGAGGATGGAGACGGGAATCTGATGAGATCTGGAAGTCAACACTGGCATCAAGCAGGAGTCCAGGAACCAGTTCTTCACTATTGCTACCAATACAAGGACCAGGGACATCACAGAAAACATGGAGGTAGGAGTTCAGAAGGACTGGAAAAGTTCAGAGAAGATAAATCCATTGAGTGTGGCTAAATACCACCACTTCTAGAATGAAAAAGACCCTGAGCCTCACATAACTGAAGGCTAACGAGCTACTCTGCTACAATACCAATTACCTTACGCTTTGATTTTTGGGTGGTCCTGTGTGGAGTCAGGAATTGGACATGATTCTTGTTCCTCCCAACTCAAGATATTCTATGATTCTACATGTACCTTTCCTGTCCGGATATTTCTGCTTTTGGCATCTTGATGAGCTGGCCTTTCACTCACACCTTTATATGGCCACTCAAACGTTTGTATAAAAGCAGGTACATCTTAGTTTTTACATATACTGATGTGAGCAGTATCCCAGTGCAGTATTTACATCTACAACTTGTCAATAGGTAATCCCCAGTAGAGAAGAAGAGTTCCCACAAAAGAGCCCCTGCAGAGGAATTGCCAACAGAGAAATGCATTATTGAGAAGTAATTAAGATGTTGAATGTTGTGTTTCTTGTCAGAATCCAGCTGTTGATTCGAACTCAAGAAAACCTGTACACCAGTTCCAAAAAGACACTTTCAGTAGTTAGTTAAGGCTGCTATTAGAAATGAAAGGTATTTGTTATGCAAACAGTTGGCACAGACACTAATCTCTTGCAGAAATTTATGTCAGTTTTCAAGTAGTTTTTATAAGACTGGTGTCAGCTGTCTTTCTTTACATGGATCTCTTTTCACTGGAGTTATTCTGAAATGTAGAGCTATTGCCTCTACATTATACAGATGAACAAAAACATCATAGGATGTCAAAACATCACAAGAATTCTTTGTATCAGGAACAGGAGCCTAGCATTTAGCCTCCAGCACAGCTGGCCTCTTTGATCTGGGGAACATCCAAGAGGTAGTCTACTGAATATACAATAATAAGCGAAACTCTCAATTCAGACGTGAAAAGTTACACCTGATACATGAGCTTCAGGTATCAGATATTCCTGCTTGAAGTAAAATAAAAATCCAAACAAGCCTGCCTGGCATCCTACGGAATGCACAATTCATTACCGGCAATGTGGATGCCCGCATGGGGATGCCTGAGTAGCTGCCACAACAGTGCCAATGAGAGCAAATGGGCCAGGGCTGATAATGGTCCCCAGGTTACTACACATTAGCTGAGGTTTTCTGGCACATGATACCAACTGGTAGCCCTCCAGCTCTCACACTGTCACGGAGAAGGTGGGGTACCATATGTGTTGATCTTGGCTTTCTGGGGGCCAACTCACCCCATCTCTCCCACACATGAACATACATTTTGACACTGACTCATAAGAACCATAAGAAGGAGACACACAGAGGGCCCAAAGAGAAGCAACTCCTAGCTGGAGAAAGAATTTTTCCTCCAGGCTTGTAGGATGTGCCCTTGGAAAAATCAGGAACCAAGCAAGTCACTTTGTCCAAGTTAGCACTGCAAAGTCCACGACTTCAGCATGCCCAGTATTTCATAGTTTCAGAGAACAACATGGGTAGGAAAGGATTTTCCAGACAATCTGGTTCCATGCCCTTGCCGTGGACAGAGACACCTTCAATTACAAGGAGAACATTACAACCCTTCTAAATAAACACAAGTGAGTTTATCTACAGACAAGATTCCTGCCATTAGAGCAGGGAATGTTTCCCTGAGTAACTGTCAAAAGCTGAAACTATCCCTGAAAAGTCCTAGCAAGGAATCTGAGTTTTTTTTGTAAAAGCACACAGCTGAAAAAGTGAGATCCCTGGAGAATCAGGTACCATATATATGTATATTTTTTTATGTCTATAGGAAAAGAAAGAATATTGCCATCTCTGTTTGCATTATAAATATATAAGAAAAAGTGTTGATGGTACTTTTGCACAAAAATTGCAAGAGTCCAGTACTGAGCAGGATGATGGTTTAGGAATTAAATACATTTATCTATTTTCTAGCAAAGAAGAAAAATTAATCATTTCAAAAATTCAATTTCCCACAAAGACACTGCACAGCAAAAAAGTTCATGTTGTAATGACATGGTGTTGGTTACAGGCAAAGGCAAGAGAATCTGATAATTTAAAAATGCTTCTTATGCAGCTTTTTCTTCCAAAGGCAAAGACATCTTTATCCAGCGCAACAACTTAGATCACATCAAGGTGAACCTCCTGTAGGATGCTACAGCTTACAGAACAAGTCATGAATACTTCATGTGCCCTTTAAATATCTCAGTTCCACCTCTTGAAAATAATTACCCTTGCACAGACCTATGAATCTTGCTTAGAAATTCACTGCTCTGACCTGTTTCCTTAACACCTGCTTTAAAAAGTGTCCCAGATAACTTTGATGTAACTACATCTTCCTAGCTTGTATCCAGACAAGAAAGTATTTTTCATGTGTTGTTAATTGTACTCTGGGGCAGATGGATGAAATAGAAAATCTATCAGTCTCTCCAATGTCCACTATTTACTATGTTATTTTTTTAAACCGATTTTCCTAGGATTAATTCCAACGAAAGTTTTCCTTTCTATGTGTTTGTTTCTGTTTACCCTAAGTTGCAGGCTTCTGAGAACATTCAGAAGTAAAACATCCCTCCGTTACGCACCTTGCATTGGTTCTGTCAGCAACCCACCTTGGCCTTGTTTGAGCTCAAGCTGTCTCCCTGTCTTTTGCTGTGTCCTTACAAGGACACAGCCAAACTACCTTGTGATCTTTACTGTAACTGCATTGTACCCAGGCAGTCCTACTCCCAGGGGGAAACCCAAAAGGCATTTTGGGTGTTATGAGCAATAGCTAATTGTACTTGTCTGCTTATCAGAAGACAGACTGTGAGAATATGCAATTTAGGACTGACATGTAATTGTGGTCATACCACCATATTTTTAACCAAATATCCTTCCATTTACAGAGCCAGTGAAGGCCTTCACTGTTCTTTAGTACAAAAGGCAAATCCAAAAAATTGTAAGGACAGCAGGGGACTGAGGTGGGTGGCAATTCTGTTTTACAGCTGAGTTTATTTCCTAAATCCTTAATTCCCAATCACTTTGATCATTTCTTTGCATTTACTGCAATAAAAAAATTAAAAATCAATTTAAAGAAAGGGGGGCAGATCAAATACGTCTCATTGTTTGTATGCAGTTGTGACCATCTTGAGGTAAGCAGTGCTTGCTAAATAAGCACCATTCTGCCCTGGAACTCCAACCCGTAGCTTAAGGACATGAAGAAGGCCCAACGACAGCCTGCTATCATGGAAGCCAGATTACTTATTTACTTCTAGATTCTGAGCAAAGTAGAAAAAAGTTTTTTTGAAGTAGATTCTGCTGTTTTCTTAATACACTGATAAAAATTTAAGATACTTTTTACTGCTTTACTTCACTTAATATTTAATTATGAGCCATCCACACAGGATGGCACAGGAAGGACTGGACGAGATGTCCTTACTGGTTCTTTCTAGTTTGCTTGCAGTGACTTCTCTGAAGAAGGCAAAGTGACAGGCTCCCTAGGCGAACTGAAACAAGACTTGCATAAAAACAAATTCAAGGCTTCTGACTCATGAATGATTCAAACCAAGAATACTGTGGATGCACTGGTGACAAAAAGCTGAGCAGATTTCCAAAACAAGGGGATGATGGAATGTTTCTGGCCTTATCATCAACACAACTGTTTTCATACACAAACACAGCAGAGAGGTAATGAAAATTTATGACATGAAGTACTGTCCAAGGGTAATGGTCCTCATTCCTGCTTTTTTTGTATAAACTTTCTCTTATACCACTACAGGAACTTCTTCAATCAAAGGTTGTGTTAGGTATCATAGGGGAAACACTAACGGGGAGAAATGCATTGAAGGGCACTACTTGTTGCTGACCTTGATGATGACACTCAATCTTCACTGGCAAGACAAGTGGAAGTTGCTATTGATTTTTTCTGACTGCTTTGTAAGTGCAACTGCTTTCTGCTTCTCTCATCTTTCCCATCGTTAATTATCTTGAAGAGAGCATGGTGTACAGATAAGACTTGTTACAGGGAAAACTGTATGACTGAACATGAGATGACAGTTACAAGAACATGACTACAGTACCACAGGGTCAACAAAGGCAGATATTTTGCCTTTACTAATGCCACTGATAATATCGTCAGTAATAAGAATCTCTGACACTTAGGTCTAGTCATTTTTTCCACTCCTTTTGACAAATACTTTTGTGAAAATGATGGATCATTTATTTCATCATCTAGTTTTGGGCACAAAATAGACAGACAATTTCTCACCATCCTAACCCAGTCTTCCATCACTTCAGTCAATACACTCTCCACCTATAAAGTTACTGGATCTCATTCAGATTTAGTAACTGAAGTCCTAGTGACAGGAACACAACAGCAATACAAGAGCCTCAGCAGAATGGGTAGCAAAAAAGATGGTCTCTAGCAAATGCTAGATCCAGTGTGAGCTATAATGGATGGTAAGGTTCAGTTGTCGAATTAATTTAGTGGAATCTCTCCAAAGAAAAACTCAGCCTTCTGCAGAAAACAAGGTCAGTGCTTCAACACTCAATACATTTCCTCTTACTCAGTCCTAGCTGGAGCCTTAAAATGAAGTGATAAAAACAGTTCCTTTCAGCCTCAGTGCCTGCATTTCAGAAGAACGTATCTATCTAGCACAGTACCACACAGCTAAGAGAACAGATAAAGCCTTATGGAATTCTTGACTTAAGTATCACTTTACTTTTCTTCTTCTTTTCTTTTTAACCACAAGGTGCTAAAATTGTGTTTCCAAATGTTATTTAAGGATAGTAGGTGTTCCCTTACACCCACATTCATTTATGCTCAGAACACTCAACAACCTCCTCCCAGCACAGCTTCCCCTTTTACCTTCTGTCGCTGCTGAATGTTGCTTATTGTGTCTGGCTGAAACTCCAGCTTGTCTGTTCGACAAAGTTTCCAATATAAAATAATAACAATCAGGAGCACCACAGCAACTGGGACTGCCACTCCAACAATAATCCATAGGTTGCTGTTCTGTGCCTCTGAGGCGGACTCCTTCAGCTTTTCCACAGCTGTGAAGTTAAAAGGAAGAGAGTAGTTTTATGTGGTTATATATTTTTAACTGAGGACACATCAAGGTTATGTATTTTTATGTTCTCATAAATGCTAGTTCAGGAATTTATCAGAAAGCAGCCGCACATCACAGGAAATGTCTTACACTTATCAGTTAACATATGTCATGCTCAGGAAGCAGCGATCAATAGTTCTGGTCTCTCTCCCAAATACTCTTGCTTAAATTACTCATGAAAATACATTTCTACCACACCACTCCATAACTCCAGACTGAGATGACAAAGTGAAACACCAGAAAAATGCCCTGTCACTAACATTAGAAGGGCTTTTCACTTAACTGTCTGTATTCTGTTTTGAGTAGTATTACCAGCAACCTCTTCTCTTTCATTATACACATTTTGTTACCTTCCCCATCAATAATCACAGTCCATTTGAAATCACTAAAACCCTCCTCTCCCCAGTGTGTATAGCTCCACATTTTTCACTGTTTTTTCCTTTCTCTGTTTCACTGTTGGTGTGTGACATCTTTTACCCTCCAAGAGAAAAAACCATAATCATACTGTAAAGCGTAATTAAATCAGTCTTGTATGGAAAAAGTAAACTGGAAGAACCAACAAAACTTTAGTTTGCTTTATTCTGCATAGCAGTTCTATGTGGGGCTAAAACCCCACAAACAGCAGTAATAAATTTCTAGTCAAATTGACATGCTCTTAAAACAATGTTTTAAAGTTAAAAAACAGTATTTCTATGCAACTTCATCTTCATAATTTTTAATAGTAGCCATTCTGATAATAAATTTCAAGATTGAAGGAATATATTATAATTCTTACATTTTATGTATTCAATAGCTCTTATGTCATCATGTGTCCATACATAAAATTACCATTTTCTTTGATAAAAACTGTTCAGTTTCTTCCCAATAAGAAAATAAACAATTTTTTTGTGCTCTTTACACAACTGTATAATGTCACCCTTCCTGTTTCACTGGTGTAGATTGGATAGGGCTTACGCTGTGCAACAGTGCCATCAATGCGGTATCCAAGGATGATTGCAGCACGCTGGATGTCTACTCGGTTCATCAGGTCTGAGCACTTCAAAGCACTGAATCTCTCTCCATCTTGATCCTCCACAAAATAGATCAGCTCCACGGGGTTATCAACACCATCTAACCGTGACACGTTCACAATCTGTAAAGTAATTGGAATGCTTTTACGTTTTATGTTGTATTTATTTGGGGTTCCCATACATTTGGCCTTTCAGTCTTCCCCACTCTTTCCCCTTCCCTTCACAGGGTCCAGATACTTTTCTAAAAAACAGCATTTGGAACAGCTTTGCCAAGTTGGTATCCCTATCTGTCCTAATTGACACTGTATGCAACCGCTAGTCCATCAGAAACACACCACATTGTGTTATGCTACACCAATGCAATTGTTGTAGAAGAAACACCTCTGTGATAACTAGAAATACGATGCTACACAAACTATGTAACTGTTGGAAACTACTACAGTTTGGAAACTGTCCATATCCCAGGGAACTCTAATGAGAAAACGATGCTCCAAAACACTGTATGCAGCAGAGACAGCATACACACAACTTAGTTCTCTCATCTGAGAAAAGCTTCAGTCGACATTGCATAAATGTAGACATACAAAGCTAATATTCAGAAATAATCACTTTCTTCCAAATAGATTCAGAATATTGTCACCTAACTGCTATACAAAAGATTTTAAGTCTTTCAGAGGGAGATGACATTGCTGAAACAATATGTCAAATTAAATAAGCACTATTTAAGTGCTTTGGGTCACGGAATACAGAAATTTGTGTTTTGTAACTGTAGAAGTTGGACTCGGTCCTTGGGCGTCCCTTCCAAGTCGAGATATTCTATGAGTCTATGAACTGAAACTCTGTAGGGCAGCGATCCCTCACACAGTACATTTTTATGGCAAACTTGAAGAAGTTTCTATTCTTTTTGATTTTCCATTTGTTTCATGACAACATACAGATCCAGTACTGAACAGAACTCTTCTACCCTAAAGATGCAAACACCATCCCACTCTGGTAGCCCCTATTGTCTTTGTAGCTTGTCAGGTAGTAGCAATATCTGGACAGATTTATTTCACTGCACTTTTCCATCTCTGAATATTTTTACTTCATTATTCATAATGCACACTTTTTTGTTCCAGTCTTTCTGAATGATAAGCATTTATACAGGCAAATATTCTGTTAGCTTCAAAAAGAACTTTTTGTTCTACCTAAACGAAAGAACTTGCACAGTCACCTTCATCCTCCACACGGCTCCCTCTGGTACCCACCTCTCTTTGGGAAGGAATTCATTTGATGCTGTGGGAAGCAATTCTTTCTGCCTTCTTCTGAAGATGTTAATAATCAAAAGAATGTGTGCTATGAAGAAGCCCTGTAGATACTATCTAGCCACCACGCATCTACATTGCAGATGAGGCAATTTTAAATTCCTACAAAATTAAATCTCATACATAATAATTCTTTTCTGTATCATCATTTATATTTAATAGTGATCACAACCTCGAACTGCTCCAAACTAATAGCAAAAGGTATTCCACTGTGCAAAACAGAGTTTGAAGAGATCTAGAAGAAAATGCCACAAAAGGGCAATATATTTAGTTTCCTTCTGAACTTTTCTTTACTATGAAGGCCAGAGTTAATATATTAGAATCTCAATAAACTTCTTGTTGGCTTAAAGTAAAGCCAATGCATGAAGGGTTGCACTTTCAAAGCTTACAGTTCAAGTCAACTGAAATCAAAGAAGAACGTTCAGCATTAGCCACATGTTGAGTAAGTTAAGAGAACACCTACAAATAGAGTAGAAAAATAAAGAAATTTATGAAACACAGCAAGGTCTACTAGGAGGACTCATTAATCAATGTTGAATTTATTGTAACACTGTTCACTCTTCTATTAATACGTAACGGTATCAATAAATAAGGTTTCTTAACGTGGTTACTGGGCAGCTGTAAGGCTGAATCTGGTTTCACAGAACGCAGATATATCATTAGTTAACAGATGCCAACAGCTTTGTATTTCTGCTTTCACCACAGCCTGGCCTTAAGGCATGGAATGGTAGTGTTAAGTGGTATCTGATTTCAGCACGGATGAGAACTTTCTAACAGACACATAACTCAAAAGGGAGCTGAAGGAACAGAAGGGCCGCACATGATTAAAAAGCCAGTGGGGTCTTATTTTACTTTTGGGAAGCTTCTTTTTGTCACATGCAAATCTACAGAATCGGAGAAAACGAGAGATTCTTAAATTGAATCATCATTGATTTTATGGAGTTGTGGAGTACTCAAAAAGTATCATGCTTATGTATGTGTGCCATACACAGAGTAACAGCCAGAACCTCTGGTTGAATGGGTTAAGAAAGAAACTGCTCCAAAGTTGCCTTCAAAAAAGGACAGAGAAGGAGGATAACAGACCCTAGTGCAAGGTGTCTCATGCAAAACAAAACGCCTTTAGCATTCCTCTCCTCTCCATGCTGAGCAATAGTGAAGGGTGACAGGGCTGTTTGGGGACAGAGGAAGGAGAAGCAGTTGGAGGTATTTTGGTACAGAATAGGGAACATGGGAATGAACATGAAGTTCAACAGAGAGCGGACATTCAGGTTGGTGCACATGAACTAAGTTCTTTGTTTTAAGATACATTTTCTGTGAAAGAACTCATTCTGAGTACAAAATTCTTTATGAGTGCTCACACCATACTGAGGAAAACTGCAGACTAAATTTCAAACCCAAGGGAGATGCTTATGGAGCTCTATTCTTAGAGAACTGATGGTTGAGCATGGTATTATTGAAGTGATGAGACAACTACACTTGTATGTACACTCACTGTGACAATATCAGAAAACTTCAGTTTTCTTAACTGTTACATTGATTCACTACAACTTCTTTTTTCTGACCTCTAAGTTTGCTACAACACAAACTGGTAAATTAAAGTATTTTTAAGTCTACTTTAAAAATCAATATAAACAGCCATTCTGCCCATTTTTACAGTTTCTGTATAGTAAGCTCTGTGCTTTTTTTCCCCAAATAGTCTCCATGCAGCTTCAGATTATTGTTTTTGTCTCATAGGTTAGAGTTGTCCCTCTGTGCTAAGAATGCAAGCAAAGATAGAAATGGCATTTTCCAGGCATTCAGAAATGTAGCTTGTGTGTTAGGAAGCATTTTACTTTTACAACTGGGCAATGAGGGAAGACATAGGGAGGGATGAGATGCAAGAATTTCAACACAGAGAAGGAAAAAAAAAGACTAATTCATTCAACTAAAATGTACAAAAATGATATAATCTTTGTTGGTACTAGATGTGCATTTAAACTCCAGAGAGTAAAGGCTTAATTGTGCTCATGTGCTAGTAAATTTAATTTAAAACATGTCTTCAAGAGACTATCATGGGTCAGTGAGGAGAGTTTCCTTGGCAACCAGGTCTAGTTCAGAAATGAAAACAGAGAAAATCCAGGTGTTGGACAAACTCACATGTGCAGAGCATGGCAGCAGACCCTGCTTACACTGCAGTGGGCAAATGGGGAATGAGATGATGTAGCCGGACACTGAATACAAGAGTTCCAGTGCTGCTCTGTGCGGAGGCTTCATCAGCCCATGAACTGGTTTGACTGGGAGCAGACTGGTTAACCTGAGGGTGCTCCTCTAGAAACTTCCAGGGGAGCTGTCCCTGGGCTCTCATTGCCTGTATGGCTCTGGCCATCCACCCAACTCTGCGGCAAGTGGCCAACATGGCGCAAAGCGACTCAAACCATGAGATCAAGCAGCAACAGTTCCCACAGACTCCATCTGTAGATGCACACCGCCCGGAGAGACTTGGCCTTCTCCCAGGCTATGTGCATGGGAGCAACATATATGCTGGTAGTAGGAAACCAAGAGAACGAACATCTGCTCTAGTGTAAAACTCAACTTTTATGTTCCCTCATTATGTTCCCTCACACGTTATGACTGTACTGCCATCTAACCTGCTCTTTTCTTTACATCAGAACATTGTTCTTTTTTCACTTAGTAGGACCACCTTTTTACTTTCAGTTCAAGAGAACAAGCATGCTGAAATAAAGGAAAAATAAGTGTGTGTTAGCTCCTGGCATATTTTTAAACCAGTATTAAGCTCAGCAATTCTGCATGAATTCAATGACTTAAGAGTTATTATGATTAACACTTCATAACATATATCATGTGGTCTAGTCCGTGAGGGTGCAATGCAAACAGCATCAAGTCATGCACTTTGAATCTGCAGCAACAGTAGATCCATATTAAATATAAATTTATGACATGCTCTGTGAAACATTGAACATGACCATGAACATTACACAGAAATCAATGCGACTATCTCAGGTTTAACAGCCAGGCATGAAACTTCAGAGATTTTTGTAAGTGATGGTTTTAATTGTTGTTTTTAAATCTAATAAGATTTACAACTAATAAGTGCCACTTATTAGTTGCACAGAGGAGGGGAAAACATGCTATTTGGGCATTCTAGGTAGTCTGATGCTCTCATACAAAGTGCATTGATTGAGAGATTAATTTTTAACATTCTTAGGTCAAAACACATACCTTTACAAATGAAATCTAAACCTCACAAGCTATCAATTAGTACTAGAAGGGAAACTAATACGCCTGCAGTAACATTCACAAATAATTGCTTCACCTTCTGACCCACAGTCTTGATTTTCCAAGGAGCTCAGAAATGTCACATTTCAATTTGCTATTAATATCTTCCACCTCTGGAAAAACAGGTCTACTGGGGCTCAACACAAGTGAAATGTGTGTCTAGTCTGTTGTGAATATATGCATGTCTTGCTAATAGAAGTATCCAAAACACTAGCAGCTTCTAGTCATTATGTTCACTTTGTTGTGGCCTACTAATACAGCAGTTGTTGGTTGGTGTACAAGAAATATAGATGGGAAAATCTGAATACAAAACACAAGGAATATAAATAGCTGTCCCTGAAGACTTAAACAGATGCATATACACAACATATTTCAGACACAGCTTATAAGCTTGGCTGCAAGGAACAGAATGAACAGCAGTAAAACCAAAAGGTTTACTCGGACTAGATATTCAACTGACAGGGAAGCATCCCTGATGAGCCCATCAACAGGTGCAGCACTTCAGCTGCACATGCCTCCACACCTGGAGTGATGCTGAGATATCTACTACACTGAGCCTGGAAAAGGTCAACATGAGAGCAGCTCTGCATAGCAGACAATCCTTGCATCACAGGAATACTTGTGTGGTCATGACCCCGTCTGTGAAATCTGCTGTCTTCTCAAACTTAGGCTCAGATTCCAGGTTCCCATCTGTAGTGCTGCAGCAATAACAGGCCAGCTTTACAGCACTGCAGCACACATGAAGCTCAGTTGCTCCAGCCAGTTCTAGCGCTCATAAAAAGTAAGCAGCATGTCTGGCAGCTTTAAGCTTGGACCTTCAAACACAGAGTAACAACCCAGGTGAAAAGGTTGTTACTTCCAGGAGAATTTAATATTAAAGCTGAACTATTCCTAACTATCTATATACATTATACAAGTTCAATCTTAGCCAATCTGTTTTGTTCTCTACAGAAACGCCATTTCAGCATGCATGTTCTCTGCTGCAGTCCTCACTGAAGTGTTTGAGCTTCTCTCTGCAGAATATCCAGGTTAGAGCATGGTTTTGAGAGCTGGGCATGGGGGAGAAAAGCAACAAGAGGATTACTGAAATATTTAGTTGTAACTGATAAAGTTGTGAGAGGTAACAGATACTTTCACCAATGTAAGGAAGTAACAAAGAGAGGAAGAAAACAGTCTCTTCACTCATTTGCACACAGGTAAAAGCAAGTGCTCTGGAATATCCACCCATTAGGCCTCACCTGGAAGCACATAGCTAAAATCTTTGGAAACTTCAGACTTCAAAGGTTGATATTGTCTTTGGGATTCTTTCCCACATGTCTTCTGAGGGCACCAACAAATGACTCAAAATCAAAGCCAGACAACACAGAAAAGTTTGTTCACTTTCTGGTTGTTAGGAAGTGGTCTCAGAGACAAAATAGAACAAAACGACTTCATAAGAAGGCCTTAAGCATTAGATAATTAATATGATTTACACTTAGTAAGAGCTATTTGAGATACCTTAAACCAACAGCCTCCCTGGATGTCTTACCTACCATACTTCTGGATATTCTGCAAAAGTAAGCAAATAAGAAGCTGTAGTGCATGATCATACCTACCATTACTTGTGCAGAAAAAATGCCACATCAATCAGGTACCTAGCAGCGAGGATCACATGCTGCAAGCATATTATACACTGCTGTCCTTCTGCCTTCTCTTATCCACACCTCCTTTATTACAGCACTAACCACACTGAGCAACGCTGGCCTTGAGCGCCTGCAACAGCCTTGTGTTATGTGGGATGGGAGGATGTGCTGACCGCAACTAAGAGAATCCGCCGCTGCCTGAAGACAGCAGCTTGCAGACTCTTTGCACTAATTAATGGCATAAATGAGCAGCAGCGCTGCTTGGGGCACGAGCTGCAGAATCCACTTATAATAAGTAATACAGTGAGTCATAAGAAAAACACTGTTTTTTCCAAAATGTTCTCCTTTAGATGGAAAGGATTTGTGTGGTATCTTGTGCATGAGAAAATAAATGATTTGAGCTTTATTGTCTAAAACAATAAAACTGTATTCTACATGTGCACATTTTATAGGCTCTGGTATCTTTGCTATCAACATAAGGATTACGTGTTTATTTTATTGCAAAGGAAGGACTGAGGCATAAAGAACAAAGTGCAGCAAGAGGTGTTGGGGATATGAGATTCAAAGTAGACATCTATTAACAGCAATTCAAAGCTGCATGAAATAAAAATAAAAATAAAATCAATTACTGAAACAGATGTTTCTAAGACAGAAAAACAGAAGTAAGAAAATTCTAACATATGGAGATTTAACTGCTAGCTAAAACTGTAGGGTCAGGTTAAATAAAGACAGAAAATCTGAACTGTGAGATGGGCATACGTGAGGTAAGCCAACTGTCGACGACTTAGCTAGAAAAAATAAACTTTAAGATCATCATCCATGAGAAAGCATTGTGACATTCAGCTTGATGAACGGACTAGAATGCATGTGAAAATTTACAAATTAAAATTAAGTACCCATGTCTTCACGGACATTATGTCAATAATTCCAACTTAAACAAAACTGTAATGAAGCACTGGTATTTAGAAGCTGTCATATGTGCAAAATTTGGCATAATTTATCAGCCTTACTTAAAACCCCCTCCTGCAACCAGGAACGCTATGACAAATGGGAAGTTAAGAGCCCAAATTTACTGCTCTGCTACTGCATCAAGCAGCACATGATTTTATTTCATATTTCTACACCTTCACAAAAACAACAGAGACCTGCAAAGTAGCTGTTCCAGCAAAGTACATTTTTGACTCAGATGACCACTCTATCTCCTTTTCTAGGCATCTCCTGTAAGTCAGACAAGATAGCCAGTTCTTTAAGAAAGATGTCAGTAAAATCACTTTCAGTATGTTTTTTCAAAAGTCAACAGAATTTTTTAGTAGCCAATTAAAACACTCCATTGTTTCCATTTGTTACTTTCAGTTTAAAATACAATGAGGTAGCCAGAAAACCCATATTTCAAGTACAGAACACAAGCATCATCAACTAGCTAAACTAGTCAATTGCGATACATGCACGTGGAATATCTTTTCTCAACTCAAAGCCTAGGTATTATGAACTTATTCAATGATTCATTCCCCTTTATTTCTTCCTCTGACTTTGAGCTCTGAATACCTGCACAATGTTGCTGCCTGCAAAACTGGCTCGTCTCCATATCCGCCCTCTGGCCAAAGCCTCGTTTAACAGGTGAGCTAGCTTCCGCTCCATCTCAGCCTGAAACACTTCCTCCTGAATTCGCTGGTCGACGACACCCAAGAGAACTACATTGCAGAGAAAGCAACCCAAGAACACAATTGAATTAGTGAAAGTTTTCAGTGCCTTTTCTGCAACTTCAATTACAAGCATTGAGTCACTCTGTGACATCTTATGACGACTCAAGAGCAGCAGTATTCTTAGGGGAATACCGTGAAGGTCAGCTGGTGGTTACACATTAGAAAAGGAAGGGTTTCGATCAGGAAAGCTTAAAAGAAACAAATTTTAAAAATAAAATAAAATATGGCAGAGGGCACTTCTGGAATCTCAGCTGTCTAGGCAGACCCAGAATACTGAAGAAACAACTTAAATTCTAAAAGAGCATGAACATATGAGCATTAAGTGAATTAATCAAACACAAACAAAAGAAAACATTCAGTTAAATTGCTTTCTGCAACTAACTGCCATCAAAATTTCGTGTTTAGAAGTGAGGCAAGGTGAGAGATAGGCAGGGCAAAGGTTCAGAAACAAGAAAAAAAAATGGACCACATGAATGACACTGTGTATTCCAAGTGTGTCTTCCCTAGATAAGATACAGACTACCAACTATGCAAATCACAGCATAAAAAAAAAAGGTTAGTAGCCCTCCCAATTTCGTTCCTTAGCCCCAGGTAATCCAGGTCACTGGGGCAGTCGATGCTGAGAAAAATACCTGAGGAACACTGCACAGCAAACAACAAAAAACTGTGAATCTTTGTCATCAAGATGGCATTCCAGTAAAAGAAAGGTATGGTTAATGCAGCAACAGTCATTTGAATGATCTAATCGAACAATCTTAAAGGATAATGAACTGACTCATCACTGACTGTAGCAAAATAATGCATTTTCCTTCCTGAGGCTCTCCCACTAACATGGTTTATTTGTTAAAATGTCCCTGTTCCGTTGAAGCTTTTCATGTTTATTTATTTATAATAAAAAGGCATTCAATCAGATAAAATCTAATAATTACAATTTTAGGTTTGGTTTTTTTTTTTTAATTTTAAAACAATTATCAAAACAACTTGTTCCATCTAAATTTTTTCACTGCATATGTTGGAAAAAAAGGAATTACTTTCAGGATTTCTCAGAGATCAACAGGACATCTGCTAAATTCAATCACAGACAATGTATCTCAAAATAAAATAGCAAAATTAATAGAAAGTGGCCAAGGGCTATTATATACAGCAAGTAGAATGTCTTTCTTGCTTATATATTGAATTTGAGTATCAATGAGTTATGCTTAATAGCACGAATTGTATTATATAACCAAGAGGGACAACTACAGAAAACACTGCATCTGCCAATGTCTTATGACCACTGGGATATTTTAGAGTACCCATGCACTTAGGTCTTGGCAGTCTACTGTTAATCTACTATTAAAAAAAAGCTTATATTTAGCAAGCATAAATTCAGTAATCTCCCTTTCTCATTAGTCATACTATCTATCTAGAAGAAGCTATCAAATAATGAAAAAAGTCATTAACACAGAATGATTTTGCCATTAGAATCTAATATACTAACTTAAAGGTCTAACTAAGCCAAAGCATATTAGCTCTTCCAAGGATACTTGCAAGAACTGAGATTGCAAAAAATTCCCCTGCATCAAAGAAAGGTGCTGTGACTGGCTTTTACAATCTTATATCTTACATATATTATGTAAGATACCTTATATATGTCTTATTATATGTTACATATATATATTAGGGAAGGAAAAAAAGAAGAAAAAAAAAAGTTGTGTGAGACACACATGTTGATTCTGAGCTGGAAGAACTTTTTATTTTATTCTATTTTTTTTTATTGCAGGGTGTAAGGAAACTTCCAACAAGAACCGATAATGCAGATTTCTAAGCAGGAGATGGTATGGCTATCTTAACCAAACTGACAAAAAAAGCTAACATAAATGTTAAAGAGAGGATGATATTGGATGTGGGATACACATGAGTAGCTGCTCTCCTGTTACTGTACATAATCTGAAATAGTTCAGTTTTCTTCAGAAATACAAACTACGTGGACTTCAGCAGTTGGCTTCCTGTTTAAAAAGTGAACTGGACACTTGTGAGAGGAGACAGGGATGCCTGAAAAAAAATCACTATGTTTATACTACTTCTGGTAAACTATGGATGCAAAGATAGTGGGAAGACAAAAGTGTATCCAGAAGGACATCTTCACTTGAACAGCAAGGTTGCTAGGCAAAGCCTGGCCACCGGTTAGGCTTTCTGTGTTGAAGAAGTAGGTAGGATCTCTGCGCTTGCGGGTAAATTCAATCTCCTTTGATCATCTAAAAGTGACAGCTCAACCATATCAGTTAATTACAGAATAAAACACCCTGCAGACTTGGGTAGGAAGGGTTTGAATGAATCAGAAGAGATCAATGAAACGTGATGAAACAGTTTCTCGCAGCCAGAATATATCTATTTTTATTCTGTTTTATTCCTGGCATGTTTTCATATTAAGTGCCACAGAAAGTTTTCGTTTTTCCTTTAAAAAACTGAATATCTTAAAGTCAATTGAGAGCATGCAGAGTAGATAGTTCATGCCTGACAGCATAAGCTGTCTTGCTAAGAAGGAACTGCTTTATAGCCAAAAACTTTGGTGTGAATTATTGAGGAATTGCAGAAGTTCATTCTAAACTCAGGAATTACATTTCTCAGATGTTGCAGTTCATCACGTCTGTCATTTTTAGAATAGATTCTGCTCAGGCGTTAACGCCTTGCAAATGTGCAGCACCCCCAAGTTGTCAATATTTATTTACATATTTATATGTATGCTAGTTATCCTACTAACAAAAATAACTGCACTTTTACTCACACAAACTGTACATACCTGTTCTCACCCAGGAAGATTTCATCAGCTGAGATACATTAAGCTTAGGATAATGAAAGGCTGAGGGAAAAAGAGAACGAAGGAAAAACAACAGTTAGAATGCTATTCTCAGTAACAGATTAAAAAAAAAAAAAGAAGTTACTTCATAATTTATGCTGTCAGTAAGCATCTTCTTTACACAGATGTATTACAACTCCCGGGGCTGTGCAGACGCAATGGTAAAGCAAGTGCTCTGGATGTACGCTACCTGGTTCACCTCTGAACAAAAAGAAGCTAATGGGTGCAGTCAGATTTATTACCTGAAAAATTTCAAGCTGCTGTACTGAGGTCATTGCTCTTACAAGCTTAAGAGTAAAACTCACTGTGAATTCTTTTCCTTACTGAGCTAGCTGCAGGATGAGACTTTTGCTCAAAGGGCAATGAAGCAATTCACAACTGTTTGGGAACAAAAATATGACCCTCTGTGAGGCAAAAATGACACGGTAATATTAAATGTAAAGCAGAAAATTAAATAGATCTGATTTGAGTTCTAGATTTGTGTAGAGGGAAAAATTTTAAATGTATCACATTGGTAAATTACTTACAAAAATCACGTATGAATGCATGTAGAAGCATCGCTGTGAACAAATCTCAAGGATTATGTATGTGTGTGGCTTGATGGCCCCAAGATTTTTGTATAAAGCTGTGCTACAGGAAGAAATCCTTGGCCCAGTGAAGTGAATAAAGTCAATTTCCAATGACTTCAGTAAGAATAAGATTTTTCCCAAGGTTTCCACTGGAGAGCAGTAAAGACATGTTGGGAAACAAGTGGAGATGGGGGTTGGGCCATCTGTTTCCTCAAGGGATGTTTTAAGCTTCACTATGGCAATACGAAAGAGGAAGGGTCATAACTTTCTCAAAATATTTAATCCAGATGCAGTTTACTAAGCATTATACAAAGGTTAAAAACGACCTGATCCATGCTAACACAATTTAAAACAAAGTTGTACTGTTGTCTTCAGTTCTAGGTAAAGATTGCCACTACTGCATGCTCTAGAGAAGCAGAAAATTACCAGTTTTCTAATTTAATCATGCCATAATTGCTAGAGCAGCTGACATGTGTCAGCATATCTAAAAATGATTCCTTTGCCCCTTAAAAAGCTTACATTTTTTTTTTACTTATGTGAAGAAACCACCAGTTAAACCGTCTCTTTTATTCGCACAGAATTCAATGAAAACGTGGTTATTCCACTTTATTTCAATAACATCACGACCAGAGGTACACTGTGACTTACTGTTCAGAAGGGTATCAGAATACAGTCCTTTATTCTCAACACGGAGCATCAGTACTCCATACACCGATCAGGATGCATCACATTTCCAAAACTCTCAGACACACAAATAGCACCCCACAGTCCATTTAATTTAACACATTTATTTTTGGCACACTGCTACACGGTTCTTCTGAGTGTAGCTTATATTTGCTCTGTAGTTATATCTGCTCTGGTCACGCCAATTGTTTATTTTAATTTAGAGATACAACCTGAACAAAAAGCGTAAATGAAACCACATCTGTGTTTTTGTAAGCGTGGAAAGAGCAAGATAAGAAAATCAAAAAGCCTCCAACGGCCACAAAACTTTGAACTGCTAACAGATGTGGGTTTTTTCTTCTTTTTAAAACAAAATTGTGCTTTGCCTCAATACTTAAAGCGCTCTTCATGCTTTTTCTAATTAGTACTTGAAAACGATTTAATTCATGCAAATTACTGGATGACTATTCACTTAAACTTTTCATGGAATTAATGAAATTTAAAAATAAACTGATGAGAGAAAATCTTGGGATTGAAAAGAAGGATGTGCCACAATCACTGGCAGCTAAGGCTGGGTTCTAAAACCTGGAAAAGAGTGCATGAAATGAAGGACACTTCAGACACTGCTCTCAAGTCGAAAAATCCAGGCTCCAGATCCTATACCACTGGTCATTGAAGTACCTCACCACACATGGCCCAGTTCTGAGCTCAGCTGGAGTCTCAGCACTGCAGTGTGATCATATTTGCAAGATACCTAATTCCCCTGGAACTAATGGCTAAAACCAGTGCAGAGTCAAGGGAAAGTTGGAAAGACAGTTGCTAGTTAGATTATGGTTGGTCTGCTAATGATTACTGAAGCATTAATGAGGTACAGATTAGAATCACTGGAAGATTCCATGACACAGTCCTGAAGCACCATACCATGTAATGGCATTGATTCCATGCTGACTGAAACGGTCACTTAGTCACCCAGAAATCTTTCAACAGCTGTTTGAAGCACTCTACTCCAGCAATATGGCCTTTGCCAGGTGCTCTGGTATGGATATGACTGAGTTTATACCAAGACATATGGGATCATGCATGCTGAAACAGATACCATATTGACTGCTCTTATTTATAATCAATGGAGGAACATCAAAATAAAGTAGGGAGGGAATGAAGGACTTAGTATGAGAGGTCATGGAAACACTGCGATGCAGGCAGTATTAAAATACTGTATCTGATCCAGAACCCACTCTGATGAAAACTGCCAAAATATTCTGCAGTCCATGGATTATATCACACCATTTCATCTTATCCTATTAGCCTCGCACCATCTCCAAAGTAACTGAAATAGATGCTACTCCAAGTGCTAGTTGGAGTAGCACTATGGCACTGAAGAACAGCCCCAAGGCAACTCTCTATTTTTAGTAATAATAAAAACAAAGCAATTTATTTGGGTAGGCTCACAAAGGATAATATTCCTCTTCTAGTCCACAGATAGCCCTTCTTTCCCTGTCCTCAGAAATCTTGCAGCCATAAACAGTGGAAAAAAAAAAAAGACGTATTGCATAGGGACAACCCACGTAGTTCATAACAGTGTATATTAATTACATGAAAAAGTCAGACTGAGTGCAAAAGGCAGCGTCAAGTGAACAAGAAGCAGGGAGCAAATAGAATCCTTCAAACAAGGCTCATATTTGGGACACTGTAGGCAATGTCTCACTTGCCTTACCAATGCTGTCATGGTGATAGTGCACAAATAGCTTGTCCTTAGTGTGGATCAGTGCGAACCCCCTGGCTGCTCAGCTCACCTACAGATCAGGTTTTTTGCTTTGTATGAAGATTAGAAAACTTATGATATTTTATATACAGCACCAAGAGGAAAAAAATTCACTGCCAGGAGTATTAACTGTTATCAGGCCCAACACTTAAGACATAAATGCAATAGAACCGTATGGCAAGGAACATTTCATATTCACATACCTATATACCTTCCAAAATCTCTCCCAAAGACCTATGTTGAAAAGCAGATGGTTGGCAAATAATTTGCAAAGAGCAAAGTAGCTATATGTCAAAGCAAGATCTTCACAATACCTTGCCTGCTACAACTGCTCTGCAGAACAAGGGACAACATGAAAATAGAGCTCAGGGCCCAGAAATCCAAAGCATTTAGGTGCTGGACTGCCAAAGCAGCTCTGAGGATCTGGCCTTTTGTCACCCTCAGACTGCTCAATAAGTATCAAAAAGGATCTATCCAACATTGCTGTGCCTTCGGTCATGATTTCTGGCTCTGAAGATCTAAAATCCTTCGGCTGAAAACACAAGAGTGCAAAAAGAAAAAAATATGCAGAAACAGCTATGAAGAGCTGAGTAATGATGCCTCACTTGCAAAAGTATATGAATGACTTCCACTATTGTCCATGCTAACAGATTCATAGTCCTCAACAAGCTGAGAAACTGTGTTCTCACTTTGCTGACTTACCAAACGGCACTATGCCTGGTGTTCCACCATGGTGAATCCAAAACTGCTGAAACACTACAGAAACCAAACCACAGAAGTACAAATCAAATTGAGCTGTACTGTAGAGTGCTACATCAACTGTAAGTTAGAGTTTTCTAGTGATGTGCAAGTCAAATACTGCAATATTCTTGTTGCCCAGGGAAGTGGTGGAGTTCTCATCCCTGGAAATATAAGTGTATGTGGCACTAAGGGACATGGTTTAGTGATGGGACTCAGTAGGTCAGGTTGGTGGTTGGACTTGATGACTCTGTACAGTGCTAACGGCACTAGCCTGCAAAAGTAGCATTTGACTTCCTCACTCAATCTGCTTCACACAGCCTTCTCTTTGATGTGTGAGCTGTTATAAAGCTCCACCGGCATTGTCAAGGAATCGTAGTCACTAGCCAAGCACTAAAAGCATGCAAATAACACTGGGAGAATTCCTGCTCTGAGCACTAAATAAATTACTCATACATTTCTTAATTATTATCAGGAAAAAAGAGTGGGGAAAGAATAAAAATAAAAAATGAGGAGAACAGCTCATACACATGTTTAATAGGAATAGTTTTCCCTCATTACCAGCCTGTTTTTTTAGGATGTACTGATGTCGGTAAAAAATTATGTTACCAAACTGCACTGTAGGACCCATCACACAAAATGAAAGACAGGATTCTCAGCAAGGGGCCACCTCCAAATTCACTACGAGTATCTTTGCAGAATATGAGAACAAAACAAAAAACTTTAGGATCAGATGTTTGTACACCACAGAAAAAAAAACTCAAGCCACTAAAAATAATACCAGAGAGAGTGAAAGTAATAAGCTCAAGGGCAAAAGTGGAAAAAAAAAAAATTAAAAAAAATCAGTGCATAGTGACAAGAAATTTCTTTCAAGCAATCAAGTTAATCTGAAATGAATGAGAGGTGAAGATACAGCCCACAATCTGAGAAGTTCTGTGGCCTCATAAGGAACCAAAGAAATATTTGCCATCCAGAGACAAGGATTCTGCAGGCTTTTTGTTTGGCTCAATTAAATATTGCTGCTACTGCAAAGGTATATTCTGTGTGAAACCAAATGAAGGCAGAACTGTTAAAAAGAAACTGTTAAAAAGAAGGGCAATACAAATAATAGGTTATGGGAGCAGAGGGAACAAAATTAAAAAAAAAAATTAAAACAAAAGGATTGAAAAATTGAATATCACCTACCACTAGGACTGATTTTCCACCATATAGTTGACAATATAGACAGAATCACGGTGTCAGGTACTGTAAGACTATATGGCCCATAAAAAGTATCTTGGATAACTAAAAATCTGCTTTGAAAAGCACAGTGAGATAGGAGAAACCAGGAATTAATGGGCTGTATTAACATTAATAGGTGCCACCAGGAAAGGCATTACTGTTCTCTCATGATCTTACTTATGTTCGTGAGTCACTGCTGACAAGAACAATCCATTACTGTACAGGGATTATTGTTCAAATGAGAAACTTAACTTATTTATAAGACTGAAGTCACTTGTAAAATATAACCAAATACAAGTTGTCAAGAGTGAATGTCAAGGCAACTCTGCTACACAAGCAGTTCCCATAAATCTAAGTTTAGGACAACCATGGATTGAATTAAAAAAAAAGACTTACAATACAAGTAGCACACAGGAAGCGAGAGAGAGAGTTAAAAGATAACACCTTTAAGAAAACAGACAGAAGTAAAGGACAATGACAACAGCAACAAGTTGCTGTAACACGGATACACACCATGTGAGCAGAGAATTACAGATCTGCTTGACAGAATTCATGATACAAGTCAGATACCTAAAAATATTTCTAAAACAATTTAGAGAGGAAAAAATACTAAAAAAAAAAAAAGGTATTTTGCAGCCTTGGCCACAAGTACTCACGTTCAGCAATTTGCTGCACAGGAAAACCCAGATAGAAGCTGAATTCCACCATGGACAAGTTTCTTAACTGTTCACTGACTTCTGACCCATTTAGAAAACCATATCTATCTCGAATGGCAAAAATGATGCTCACAGGGCCCTGACGAAATGCAGCTCCAGGCCTACTCAGAGTTATATTCAGTATCTGAAAAGACAAGATTGGAATAGTGTCAGCAAAATCAAATCACTGGCATTTCTATCCTTTACTTGATAGATTTTTTTTTCCTAAAATGAGGGGGAGTATTTCACATCAAAGCAGACGAAAAATGCTAGACAAATATCAAAGTGCATGGGACAGACAGGAAGACAACATGACAAAGGAAATAATGAAAACTGATGTTCTTGTGGTCAAAACCTACTGCACCATGCATACCCAGACTCCTAAACTGTTAGAAATTTCATTTTGCCACCTAAACACGGAGCAACTATGTCAATATAGACAAGCTTATTCCAAAGAGTAATAAACCTTTAAAAAGAAAAATTGCTAAGTTGATAGTCCAAGAAACTGTCTTCATTCTGTCCAGTTATATTGCTTCTCTGAGTTGGACAGCTCTGAGTATATCGCTGTGCACTTGATCTATACGTACTAGATAGTATTTTATATGCTATAATGTTTATGTAATATCTTCTGCTATAACTGTGTAATACCACAGATACACATTTATGGCGCACATAGCACAATATTATCTATTTATTTGTTTATTTATTTGTATTAATTTGGGGACTACAGCAAAACTAGGATAAATTTAAGAAATCAGAAAGAGGGATTTGATCTCTTGAGTTACTGACTTTCCAGGAGGTTTTAAACTCTGTCATGTAAGTCAGTATCCAATGCATACTCAATACATTTTACATGTGAATTTCCAGTAGTAGCTGGCATGGACAACATACAATACTGAAAATATTTCCATAACTCAGAAGTAACTAGAATATTTGATCCCATAATGATACTACGCATACAAATTCTGTATTTCCTAATAGGATCTCCTGAGTGGCAATGAGAAAACCTGAGGAAGACCTGAAAAGTGTCTTCCAACAAAAACAAACTGACTGCACTCAATTCTGTAATAACAAAAAACAATGAGAATGAGATTGATAAGGGTTAGGGCAGATTTCTGTGAAAGACTTATGTGACCAGCATAAGACTGTTTATCTTAGAATGGCTTAAGTTGGAGGTAACCTTGAACACTATGTAGTTCCAAACCATCTGCTGTGGACAAGGCTGCCACTTACCAGCAGAGGCTGCCCAGGGCCCCATCCAGCCTGGCTTTGAACATCTCCAGGGATGGGCCACCCACAGCTTCTCTGCGCAGCTTCTGCCAGTGCCTCACCACCCTCTGTGTAGAGAATTTCTTCCTAACATCCAACTTAAATCTCCACTCTTTCAGTTCAAACTCTTGTTCTATCACTATTAGGCCATGTAAAAAGTTGGTCCCCCTCCCCCTTATAAACAGCCCCCTGAACATCCACATGGCCCTTCTCTGGATCCACTCCAGCAGCTCCATTTCATTCTTGTGCTAGGGGCTCCAAGCCTGCATGTAGCACTACAGGTGAGGCTTCACAAGGTCAAAGCAGAGGGGGATAATCCCCTGCCATCCCTCTTTTGATTTAGTCCAGGATGCAGTTGGCCTTCTGGACTGCAAGTGTACACTGCTGGCTCATGTCCAGCTTTTCATCGACCAGGACCCCTACAACTTCTCTGCAGGGCTGTTCACATTCCGGTTATTTTAATTAACTCTTATTGATATAAATCATCATCTACTTGGATCATCCTTTCAAGAAGTCTGAAACCAGTGATACATGCCAGATTATTTTGCAGAGAAAAGTTCTGACTTTCTGATGAAGCCTCACAATTCTACATGATCTAGATAAGAAGGGGTAGCCTGCGGAAACCTACTGGTTGAGTTAAGCATAGGACAACCAAAGGCTAAGAGAAAAAGGGACAGGTACAAAACATACTTATCTTTTTACCTGCACAGTGAAGTTGTAGAACTCCTGGTGTTGTTTGCTCACCTCCATGAATGCCACTGTTAGTCCCTTCTCAATGCGCTGACTGAAGTTGCAGAACCCAATATCCATGTTTCGAGGCACAAACTGAAGTACTGAAGGTAAAGACTACACATTATTTCTACAGCCAAGTACTTCCGTGAGTGCGAATAAAATGAGCAAGAGAATCCTCATTCCATAGGACTATCACTTTTTCATGGAATTCAGGACATATTCTATGAAAACCTCGATAAAAATACACATTTTGTGCCGGTGCAGGAATTTTTCTGCTCATAATAATCTGTTACAGCAGTAATTAGATTATTCAGATACTGCTGACAAAATACTTACTGTTTCCTCCTGTAAGCTGAAAGCTACATATAAACTGGCTAATTTCACAAGACTTGAGTGCTGAATAAGCCACACTGAAATCCTTCGTATTCAACAGTTCAATTAAAATCTTAAGGAAAATAACAATAAATTTCTTTTTAGCCTGAAATCTAATAGTTAGCATGTCTAAATCACATTGGATCCATTAATATAAGTTATTGACAGCCTAACTTTCAAAATACCTAACTAGCAGCCATTCTTATAAATCATTGTAGATATACCTTAACGTCTTTGACAGAAGAATGAGAACAGGAGAGAAAGAGAAATGTGAGCAGGCGCACAGATCTCTGTCTATCTGCACATTTATCTGCACATTTCCTGATGTATTCTTACCCAAAGAAATACTGTCATCAAGTTACAGACCCTAATAGCACTTTACACAAAGGTCATGATGAGGAAATGTAGCTATCGCCCATTTGTTTAACCATGCTATGTAGTGGAAAAAGACATTGCATTCATACAAAGAATTTCTGTCTTAAGTTACAGATACTAAAAGAGCAGAAAGAGCACATGAAACATACCTGAATAAAAGCACCTGTGTTTGACATTCATGTACTCTCTGCCCATATACTCAATCCCCATCACTTTCTCATCACTCAGTCAACCAATCAGGCTGCTTTTTTTGTTACGCAAATACTGCCTGAAGAAGATTTTAAATGACACCACTGACTCTCAAAAGCCATTACATGGTTAATATGTTACTTTAGATTATTAGTATTCATGGACTTGACATACAACATGCTGCTGCCATACAACATCCACGTAAAGCTGAATAATAGACAAGCCATCCTCTTGCTTTTCAATTCTCACCATGAGAATTACAGAAAGTATAATTTAAGGTAAAAATGATTCCAAACATGACTCAAGCAGTACAAAGTAGTTGCATTGTGATCTTATGAACAAATGGAAACATTTTTCTCCTCTTGCCTTTGCAAAATGTTGTGTAGATCAGGGTATTGACAGGAAAGGGGGCACTGAAAACAGACTCACTTTTCAACACAAGAATACTGCTAACGCTTAAAGCAATACAAAGAATGCAAACAACTTTCATTCCCTTCAGCAGTGAACTATCAACTGAAATATGAAGCAAGGTATAGAGAATATGCATTTTGCAATGTGCCAACCTTTCCTGAAAAAATCATGACATGACAGGCTTAATTGTTAATTAAAATTTACCACAGATGCTACAAGTATTTTAATAACAAATAAATGCTCACAGCAGTGGAACACAATTTTCACTCGAGCTCGCTTGCTTAATCACGAGACTCTCCACAAGTGAAGAGGTGTGAATCAGTATGAAGCTACACCTTCTCTGCTCTGTGTCAGGAAGAACTCACCCGTCTGAACGTGGAATCTGTTATCCGGCACAGTGAAAGAAGGATGCAGGGAGAGGATCAGCGGGGCCTCACCACGGAGAAGACTGCTGTTCACAAGCACGTTTATGACAGCTATTGCCGTGTAAACAAAAGGGCCTGATGTCACCAAGAAAGCAAACTTTGGGGAGATTTTATACACCTACCGAAAGAAAAAGAAATTAAAAAGAAAAAAATTCAATAAGAAATTTGGCAGCAACATTTTAGACATCCCAGACATTTTAGACATAGTCCTCGGCATTTCTAAGCTTAAACCTCCGTAGGTAGGAAACTGCAATCTTTATTTTACAAAGAGCAGGAGCACACAGGGCTCGCAGCCTCTCCTCCTGTGCAAGGCATGCAACCCTGCACCAGGCACATAACTGCAATCTCCTCAGCACAGCACACTGACCTCAGCTCTTCTCCATTTACTGTTGCACAGCAGCACTGTACCTTGTCTGCATTCCCCAGGAGTGCATGAGAGTTCCCGTACAAATTGCTGTCTATTACTGAACCATTTGCACAGCTTTCACATTTCAGATCCATGTTGCATAGCAAATGCATTCTATAATATTCACATGTGATGTGTGAGGAGCAAAATACACATAACCTGTGTTTTATGGATATATTTCCCCCACACATGTATTCTGGAGAATATCTCTCGGCACGGTTACAATTACAATTTTCCTCTTTCATTTCATTGCGTGACTTTGAGACTTCTCAAAAACCCTGAGGAGCATTAGACATCATGCAAAAGAAATGAAATTGAAAGCTAAATATGAGCCTAGGCAAATGTTTCCATGCAGATGCTTTTATTACGTTATTATTCTGTCACCTAAGTAAAAACAAACTGAAGGCTTTTATTTATTCAAACAAATTGCCATGCATTCTCTCCCTATGGGAATCTCTCTCAGTATCAAGGACACTTATTTTTCCCATTTCCCAGCATTTTTTTTTTCCTATTTCTTTTATTTCCCCCCCCCCTCCCCCTCCCAGCCCTTTGCTTTATTTGCTCAAGGCAGTCACACAGAAGTATTTTGGGATATCCAACATGATGGCCTCGCAAATAAATAATCTAAACCAGAGACTTGAGGGATGCGATAAAGGTGCACTTCTTAGATGAAGAGATGCTGACATCTCGCAGGCTTTGAGCTGGTGAAGGGGTTTTTCAGATAGTCCAGCTTCAAGACGCCTTATGAAAAAGCACTCTGCTACTTAAATTGTAACTCACAGCTCAGTGATGGGATTTCTGCAACACTGAAACACAATGCTAACTGCAGCCCTTTCCTGCCTCTAGAAACACGATGCATTTCAAAGAGCTAACACTCACCAAAAGCAGCTACCTAAGCAACAGAATAAAAGCTTGTATCTTGCTCATTATTCTTTCCTTCTTAGTCCACAAATATATGCGGCATCCTGCTTTTATAAATGGATTTAGGCCCACAGAACACAAATTTGTTTGATATGAGTAATATGCACAGCTCTTCTCGGTTTCTCTTATCTGAAATTTTATCCTTTTATCTCAGGATGAAATGACCTCTGCAGCTTCAGTTTGTCAAACAGAAAACAGCAGTTGTAACAGGTAAGACATACAAAAAGAAAGTTGTCCAAAAGAGATCGCTTAAAAGGGAAAAAAAGTTAGAATTACAACCTTACTAACAATTTGCTGGTGATTTTCTGAAGCCATATACGCTGAGGAAGAGTGGCTTAGAAGAGCTAGCGTATTGTAATAGGCTATAGTTAGGTACTGAAGACAAGAAAGCAAGCTTCTGATAACCAGCTCAGCTGCATGCACCTCTGACTTGTTCCGGTGTGCCACAGATGCAGTGAAAGCAGCCTATGCTAGGAACTCCCCTGAAATTTTTCATTGACATTTTCACCTGAACTCATACTTTTCTTCTGCACTTTACTGCAGCAAAAGAGCAAAAGTAATGTCACAGTAATGGAAATTTAAAAGAACTTTTTAAACTCTCATTTTCAGGCAGGTGGATCAGAACCAGTGTAGATCAAACAATAACTATTTCTGCTGGAGATACTTCAGGGTTGTCTTAAGCTCAATCTCAGCAACTTAATTCAGATGCCAGAAGAAATACAGCCATGTTAGCATGATGATGTCTACAAGGTAATTCACAGAGAAGTTTGGAAAGTTATGCAGGATATATGAAAACAACTCACAACTCCTGATTCATGAATGAAAATTCCTTCTGGAACAGCTCTAACGATTCACAGAATCACAGATCGTAAGGGACCTCAAGGATCATGGATCTCCAACCCCCCTGCCACATGCAGGGCCACCAACCTCCCCATTTAATGCTAGACCAGGCTGCCCAGGCCCCATCCAATCTGGCCTTGAACACCTCTAGGGACAGGGCATCCACAGCCTCTCTGGGCAGCCTGTTCCAGCACCTCACCACTCTCTAAGTAAATGATGATAATGTTTGAGCAGCAAGACTTTCTGTCCCTGCAGCTAAAGGTGAATATACAGGCCATAAATGCCATAGTGGTACCAGACATCATTTTGGAATCTCCCAAGTTTAAGTTGGGTCTATGTGAAAGTGATCAAGAACAACAGCCAACACTGGTGAGGCCATTTGGTCTATCTCTTAGTGCACATGTGTGCATCACCAGAATTAAGAGGGTAGCAAATCAGATCTTATGTAGCCTATGGGTTCTGTTTGGTTTTGACACAGAACCATACGCTAATGGAAATTTGAGAAAGCAGTGGCACAGGAGTGGGAGAAGAGTACTGTTTTACTGCTATATAGGATGACTCCAGAAATGTTCTTGTCACATTCTTGCCCTGAATTGTTTGTTCAGCTGGCTCACGCTGATGTTTTTCACAACTCATCTATCCATCCATCCATGCATCCATCCATCCCCTCTCTTGGAGGTTTTATCTCTGCTCTCACGACAACGAGATGCTATCAAACATGCTAACTAAGCTACAGTTTTAGAGCTCTATTAGAGCAAGCAAACGCAAATTCTAACACTAAATAGCCACAACATTTCTTACCTTAACACCTCTAAACTCAACATGCACTTCTGAGCCATTCCCACAGCAAAAGCAAAAACTTTCAGTACGAGGCAATGTAGCACATCAAGCTGAGCCATCTCTTCCCCAAAGCCAGACAGCTAACAAAACCCTACCGTTTCTAGGATACAGTCTATCTTACTCAAAGCTACCCTGACAAGAGAGAACGCTTCTGACACGGCAAGTTTTTAGGTTCCAACTTATCTTAGTAACTGGGGAAAACATAATTGCATGCTTAACATCTTACGATTTTCCATAAGCATTTACTATAGATTATTGTCAGCTAAACTGCTTGATTAGATGCACCTTTGGTACCATCCAACCCATACCTACACACCACAGTATTATGCTGTGTAAACATCTGGTAGAAGGCATAAAAAATCCATTTCCTCACCACCACCTTATTAAGCATTCTGTAACCAGTCTGCAGGGAGCATTTAACTTCCTAAAGACGAGCTACAAAGGCTCACAGGTCTTAAAAATGAAAGAGATTCTGCTCCTGCACACATTAGGAACCAGAGGCAACAATTCTCCCACTATTTTCACACACCTAAACGATAACAGCCATGGTTTCAGCAGTGTTGAGCAGCAATGAATGTGACAGAAGTCAGTGCAAGCCCACAAGGTGGCACCTTTGAAGAAAGTATTTCACTGCCAGACAATGAACTCATTTCCTTACTTGCAAAGCAGAGGTTTGCAAATTTTGGATTACAGAAACCTGGCCCAAAACACCAGATAAATGTAGCAACAAAGTCACTGAGGTATACATTACACTGCATGATAAAATTTCCTAGCACAAATGAGGCTGGCAAAAAGCTTTCTTCTGTCTGTATGAACTTAATGGTACCTGGGGTGCTTCCAGCAAGTCACTGCCAACACTGTTTTTCTTCTCATATCCCCATGCAACAAAGCTATGTTGACTGAACGCTGCATCTTACTCAAGTGCCAGAAAGCTTACATTAGAGAAAGCTGAAAAAAACTGCTCTTGTTCAAACCACAGGGTCTTATCCTTCTGCAGATGCTATACACTGAAATCAATTGGAAGGAAAGAACTTTCAAATTTTAGGTTACTATCACTTTCCTGTAAGGAATTTTGGTAGGAAAAATACTGGAAGAAGATTATTCATGAGACAGGACTTAAACCTGCTTCTCTTTTTTTGTCCCACCCTTCAAATTTAGCAGCTCAGAGAGTTTGAAACAACAATCAGAGGCCAAAGTTTCAAGTGAAAAAGCTGGAAAAAAATGACTTTCCTTTCAGTGCTAAACTTGGATTGCATTTAAAGTGAGCAGCAGTTATAACCAATGTTGCCATGGATTTTATTTTTAAAGCACACATTACTACCAAGTTAAATTTAACAAGACTGTCTCCTGATTTACTGGGCATTACATCACAGCAAGAGAACAACATCTGTGAGCTGTAATAGGAGACACAGTTAAAAAGCAGCTTAAAAAAGTGCACTGCTTTACCGTAACTTGCAAATGTACACGCATTTCCTGGGTACTTTTGACTAGCAAAAATCACGTCTGCTTTATTAATCAAGTTTAGCAATATGGGAGAATTGTGTTTAAAACTCTGCATTGCATCACCATAAAACATGCTGATATTATAGACAGTTCTTTATTTAAAATAACAGTTTTGTTAGTATTCCACTGCTAGAGGTGAAGGCATTTGCTGGTGATTATATTTACTGCAGAAATACTTATACCCAAGGCATCACTAAAAGAACACATAGCAGCATTCAAGCATAAAATCAGCATGTAAAATTCCACAGAGATGATTTCTCCTTTTGATAAAAAAAGAGTATGTTAAGAATGAAGCTGGACTAACTGCATTACTTACAAAAGCAGTTGCCAGTAAGCTGCCCTAGAGCCAAAATGACCTATTGAGAGCTCTGCAAGACAACAGTGGGCATGAAATGAAGTGATTTAAAGTGGAAAGAAGATATCTAATGTTTGCTCCACTCAACCTTCAGATATTTACCAACACACTTCATCTGATTCACGCTATTACTGAGATGCTTCCATACTGTTGATGTGTATAAGGTCACTGAATATCAGTGTAGTTGGTCACCTTGAACTTCTACTTTACTATGCTAGTTTTCAAAATTTAAAGATGCATTTCAGAACGTAGAAGAAAAGTATGTTATTTACAAAAAAATAAAACCAACAAAAAAACAAAACACCAACAAACAACCTTAGAAGCTTACGAGGAAGTATTGTGAAAAGGACCCAAATGAAACATAAATCTGCAGTGGCAGCTCACAGTGGCTGAAATTTGGAAGAAACTCACAACACGCTTATCCTGAGTGAGCAGTAGAGAGGCGTGTTACAAACAACAGATAGGAGCTGTTTAGTTACTGACTGTCGTGATTGTGGAAGGAGCTGTCAAAAACACATTTTCCCACACAGACCAGCAAGCAGAAGTTAAGGGCACCACCAACTCAGCCCTCTGAGCACAGAGATCAATGTTCAAACTACTTCCTGAGGGAACCATGCACAGAACCAGGTACTGCCTTGGTGCTGGGCTATTGCAGCTGGACCAACACAGAAATGACACGCTGCAATTGAAGCTGAACCTGAACCTCAACCTGTAACTTCATTAAGATGTTCCATTTCATAACCTGTACTGAAGTATGTGACAAAGGTGCCCCTAAACCACCTCTGTGATTGTTCTTTCACTCAGGCAGAGGGGGCTCGAGGAAGAGGGGGGTGAAGAGTATGAAATCTCACCTCAGTGGGCACTCATGGAAATACTGCTCAAAGACGATTCCTTGAACATCAACGGAGAGGAAAAATTAAATAACAAAAAATGGGAGAGCAGAAATTCCTTACTCTGTGAGTAGAGGAAGGCGAGGAGTGGGGAAATTCCAATCACACCTATTTCAAGGCTTAAAGAGAATATCCTACCATTGCACATCTGTTTTTTTCCCTGTCTTTCTCATCTGCCAAATCCCGTGCATATGAGATTCTACCACTTTCTCTGTAATTGCTGATGACCTCAGTCACAAGATAAAACAGCACAAGGCAGTGGAGAAGGGCTTGCTTTGCTTAAGGCATAAAGCATATAAACAACTAGCAGGAGAAGCAAAACATACTTTAGTACTGTAAAAGCTTTTCAGCTCAGTTTCATCTCACAAGTTAGAGCAGGTGAGAAGCGGAGTCAGGAAACTGCTTGCTCAGCTATGGCAAAAGCAAGAAAAGTCTGCCTTAGAAAATAAATTACATTCTAAAAGTTAAAAAAAAAAAAAGTTGGATGTCATACACGCATTAAAACAAAAGGTTAAATAAACCTCTCTGTGGTTTAGCATCAGAAGAGTTAAATAACTAGTTTAGCCTGTGAACTAAAACCACTGTTGTACTACATTAATCAAAGAGTGCTTGTATACACTTCATGCCACTTACCTCTAGCTCTACTGATCGCCTGAACTGAGCTCTGAGCACTTCTCTGATGGATTCACTGATGTTTTGGAGAACAGCTCTTCGGGCCAGCACTGGAAATTAATGTCAGTCAGTAAGTATACTTTAGCTTCACCTCTTGGGCTTCATCTCAAAGCTGCATTTTCAATAGTGTGATGCATGAAAAAGCAGACAATGAGATCAACTGCGTCAGACAAGTAAGACAAGGAAACAGGCAAAGGTGTGAATATATCCTAAAAAGCAACTTAAACTGAATACAGTTTAAGAAACTACAGGTTTATTTCCTCTAATTTTTTGTCAATATCTAATGTCTTTAGTATTCTAGTGTCAAGGAACCCTCTTAAGAGTCACCCAAGCATTCAAATAGGGTCTGAAACTTGCAGCAATCGGTCTGGTCTGCACACCAGAATGAGACTGCTGTCATAACACAGTTTAACTTTTGTAGGCAATGCATGGAATGCAGATGAAGTCAGAAAAAAGCCACAGCAAATATGCATCTACTTTTCTCTTAAATAGAAGTAAACAAACTTGGATTAGTGAAAGGGATATCCACTAAGAAACTGCTACAAAATCCCCATGCCCTTACAGATGCCATGTCTGCTTGAGACTGTAACTGAGGGCAAGGAAACAACTGAGAAGTGTGACACTGCCATTCTGCATCTATTTTCCGTCAGTACAGAACTGCCTACAGAACTGCCCAAATTATAGGTTAAAATAAATCTTCCTTCTTTCCAGCAGTCAGCACACCTTCATTTCTGGAGAATAAGATAATTATCACTTTGCTTTCCACATTACAACAAAACTTAAGGGCAAAATGCGTTGATTGCCACAGAGTATGCAGCATTTCTACAGTTGCCCTTGGTTAGTTCTCTGGTGCAAGCCAGGAGGAGGTAGGAAAACACCAAAGAAGCAAAAACACATGCTGAGACAATTGGTTCTGAAACACACTAATGTATTTTCTTCTGGTTAAAACCATGCCAAGTCCAATTGAAGCAAGCAGGAGATGGGGGAAAACACAAACATAAGCTGGTAGAGTAAAATGATAAAACAGTAACAAAATCCCAAACATTCTTTAAGCCAAATTTCCTCTTTCATATTCAAATATTATCTCACACCTGGGCTATTTGCAACAGTGTCAATCTCAAGGAGAAATTCAGAACAATCATTTGCAGAATGTTACTATAAGAATAATATTTGTTTTCAAGCAATCAAATTAAAAAGTAGCCTCAAATATACATACTTATATATACACATCAGCAGTGTTAAAACACAGCTTCATTCACTCTGCCAAGTAATTCACTGGCCTAGCAATTTCCCTTCATGTGAATTCTTCTATATTGAAAAGATCCATGGATTTACAGCTATTTGACTAAATTTTACACATTTCTCTGATTTACTCAAGTAGCCAACTCAACACCTGCAGTTTAACTACGGGCTCACAACACAGCGGTTTCTGAGAATGAAACAAAGACGTTGGTGGCCTCTCACCAGCAGTGACGAGGTACGCGTCAGGAATCGCGATGTCACAGACGTAGGGCTGCCTGGTGGTGCTGGTGGCAGAGGGGAGGACGGCGGCTCCGGGGCGAGTGGAGGTGACCAGAGGAGGGGAGGAGGAAACACCAGACCTGCTTGTGGTGCTGGTGGCAGTGGTGGTGGGGATGGTGCTGGCAGCAACTGATGCGTCAACATCACTGGCTCCCGTTGGAACGTCGTATCCCGTGGGAGGGAGGGAAGTCAAGGGAAATTGTGTGGGAACAAACAACGTGGTCACAGATGAAGATTCTGTAGGAGAGGGGAGAATGCTGCTGGCATCAGCATGCTGCGTCGGGCCGCCAGGGTCTGCGGTCATAAGGGCTGTTGTGTGAGTGCTGCTCTCGCTGAGGGATGTTAAAAGCAGCGTGGCCTCAACTGTAGCACCAATATCCTCATCTGAAGCCAGACCAGTTGAGAGTAGAGATGAAGACACATTTAAGACAGGAGTTGTTGGGAAGGTAGTAAACACAGAGATCAGATTTGTCTCATCAAACAGGACGCTGCTTCTAAGAGGCCCGGTGTCAGAAGCGGGCAGCACCAGGGTGGGAGCCATGGACCGCAAGGAGGAAGGGGAAGGCTCTAACTGAGAGGTAGCTCCTGGTACAGCTGAGGTAAACATGGCTTCGGATCCCACCGGCAATACTGATGGTGCTTCCAGAAACACAGACGAGTTGGAAAGAAAACTTGACGATGGCATTATTTCAGGTACATGTGCACTTGGAACAGAGGATGTATTTGAATAAAAGTACGAGGTTTGCCCGATAGAGAACAAAGACGCCTCGGAGTCAATGGCAGAGCTGACAGCGGTAGCTAAGTCCCAGCTGGAAACATCCTCAGAAAGTACTGGTGTTCCACTCAACAAGGTCTGAGGTAACGGTGTTGAGAAATCACTCTGCATGACAGAGTGAGAAGTTAGCACAGCTGATGACAAAAGTAAGTAGCTAGGTTCAATCAGAAATGGTGTTGATAAAATACTGGATGAAAAATCTGAAATATTTAAAGACAGCTCTTCCCCTGTAGATGTCTTATCAAATACAAATACGGATTCTGATGGCTTAAGTTCTGGCGACTCCAGCCAAGTTGTGGAGCTGACTGCAAGTGATGCAAATGGGTGGCTCACGATGGTCACAGACTCCAACAGAACAGTGCTGGTAATGGGATGCTCTACACGAGTGTTTGGTGCCAGTGACACAGTTCCTGTGACAGGCAGAGAAAACTGGACAGCAGAGATGTCCAGTGAGGTCTCATTGGGCAGCTCATGGTAAGAAGGAGAGCTTGCAGGTTTTCTGTCATCAAGAGCAGTGTCCACAGTGCTCAATAAAAACAAACTCGAAGCAGGGATTTCTGCAAATCTTGAAGAAAATGAAACAACTGGTCTTGATGGAAAAGAAGTATCATATATCTCAGGTGTAGGCTCTTCTAACTCATATTTGTCGGCAATTACAGTTGTAAACGGAGTTACGCCTTGTACTTCAGAGGCTGTGAATGACAGAGTTTCAACATAATCACCTGAGCCCACATCATGTTCTGGGGAAAATCCTGCTTCTTGCAGAAGAGAAATGGAGTCACAATATAAACACGAACTGTACGATCTCGTGAAAGGCACTGGGCTTATGAGCTCGCTATCAAGCTCAGATTGACTTGGTATTTCTGAATCAGCAGGCAAATTTGGTGCTGTACTAGAGGATTTCTGTGTAAACAAGCCGGCATTGAAAACTCTATCAGAGTAGGTGGACATGGCAGCTGAGTAACCTGGGAAAGCTGCAAATGGAAGACTGATGGAAAACAAAGCAGAATCAGCACTGGCTGTTGCAGCAACTGTGGCCCAAGGAATACTTGGAGCAGGGTCAGTCCTTACACTGACAGCTTCTGTTGCCCTGCTACTCATACTGGTGTAAATGTCACCACTTTGTGCTGTAGCACCTGCTGCAGCATGGCTATTTTCACCCAGCAACTTGAGATGGACAGGCGACCCCTCTGAAGTGGCCCCAGAAGGAAGAGATGTTACACTTCTGTTTATGTTTTCCCACATTGCATCCGCCTTCTCGGAAGGAACGGGAGTGAAATAAATACCTGTATCTGAAGGGTGCAATGGCAAGTGTCTGCTTGCAGTCAGTATTCCACTGTCTGGTACAAAAGGCTCCAACTCTGTGAGACTGGTAATGTAATCAAGGACAGCACTTAGTGGAGTCTTTTGCTGTGCTGTTCTCAAGATATCATATGGTGAAGAAAAGACAGATAATGAAGGTGTTAGTAACGGAGTTTCTAATGTTTCTCTTGGTAGCTCTACTGTATTAACTGAGTGATGATCTGTTAAAATTGCAGAAGACTTCAGTGGAGGAGTCCACTGTACCTTTGGAAATGGGTTAATAAATTTGTCGTCACTTAAGAATGCCTCATTGCTTGTTACGGAGAAATCTATCAATGGTGTACTTCTCCCTTCTGAAATTCTGACTGTTTCTTCTTGGTTAAATGAAGTCACATCGATGGGAGTGGTAACTGATGATAAAAGCGTTTGAAGAAAATTACTTTCTGGGGACTCCAAAGTACTTTTTGCTAAGGCCATTTGTGTTCTGCTGCCTGATATGCTTTGGTGCACCTTTGAGTCCATTGAGAAAAAGGAAAAATTTCGCTTCTCCAAGGATATCTCATCTAAATAAAAAGAGAAAGAAAAACAAATAAAAGCAGGTTAGCTTAAGCAGTAAGACTGGAAGAAGCAAACCTTCCAGAATTCTATTCAGAATTCAAGGCTACAGGCAAAACTGCCCAGTACTTGAAAAAGTATTACATTCTTCTGTGAAACCCCATTCCCTTTAAATGAGCGGAATGACAGGAGCTCCTCTCACTTGTCCCTTGACAGCAGCACCTCAGTGAGCTTGCAGAATGGAGAGCAGCTCCCTCTCACAAGGTTTCTGCAGGTCAGCTAATGTGCTCCCAAAGTAAGCAGTCAGAAAGGGTAATAAGGTACAATACAGATAAAAGCTTTGTGTAACTTCAGGGACTAAGTTTAGCTCTTCTGCCTTCTGCTAGCATCACCTCATTTCCTCCAGTTTTACTATTTCTTATTAGGCTCACTAGCAGATCTGTTCTCTCCCAAGGACCAGCTCCAGGAAGTATCAGAAATAAATGATACTGCTATTGATGAGAGATGAAGAGGGGTTCCCTTCATATGAGTCAGGAACCACATGCAAGTATTTGCTGACATAAAACATGTCCAGCAGTTATGTTTACATTGCCTGCTGTTAATCTCATTTTGGCCTGTAAATAGTTGTGGCAAATTGCTTCATTACACAATTGCCATCTTCATTCGCATCCTGCTGTAGGACTTCTTTGTTTACAAAACTTTCACTTCTTCAGCTTGCAGGACTGAGCTCAAGCAAGAAGGAGGAAAAGCTGTGATTTCAACAGACTTTTTAACAAGATTCTTGCAAAAAATCATGTATCAGTTGCACAACTTGACTATATTTTCCGCTCTTGCAAAAGTATTCTTGGATTGCACAAAAGACGTGCATACAAACTTTTTCCAGCCATGGATGTGTTTTACAAAGAAAAGATTTATTATTGAATATTTCTCTGAAATGTCTAGATGGGATTACTAGCCTTCAGAGTCGAATGTTCAAGGAAATCACAGAAAATTGCCCCCGGATATTTTTTCTAGGGTACACACAAAGGTTTCATTCTTACTTTAGCTATCCCCCCCATCATCCTGTTTTCCTAGCATTACTGTTTTCATACTGGAGCTTACTGACAGCACACGCTGAAAAAGCTGCTGGGGGGTGGGAATCCCAACCAATTAAACCACTAGGGAACAGCTGAGAATAAAAAAGCTAGTGTACACAGTAGAAAGTGCCTGATGGTGATACAGTAGATCGCTGAAGTGTAGCTACATTAGCAAGCCCTCATAGCATGCCTTGATCTCGGTAGTACACAGCAGACCTTTGCAGGAGCAGTTCACCTATCTGTTGCACACTGTTGCCAATTCAACAGCACTTTCCAAAAGTGATAAACTGCTGCCATCACCCCCTCTGCCCCTGTCTGCTAAATTCCCCGACACAATTTTTCAAGCGCTGACACACTGACTTGGTAAGTTCTGAACCTGCTGATCTGAGAAGCACAATTATAAGAATTAACACACACAGCTAATGCCTCTGTAACACTAACCAACTCTATTCAAATAGTACTGCTGTGATAATATGCTTCATTTTACAGATTCCATGTGCAATATTTTACAGTGTAACAGTTATCATTCTCTTAAGTAGACCATTTTTTCCTCCTGCAACTCACTGCAAGTACCGCTAGCTACATGACGTTTGTGGTGTGATGAAAGAAATTGCCTTAGAAAGATCTCAAGTAAAAAATAGATAAATAGACAAAAAGTTAATAAAAACAACACAGGCCACTCTTGCAAAAGCTGTGCAGGACAAATACACAAGTACATCCTTGACTTCTTCCTCTGGGCTCTGCTGCTGGAATGCAATGCAGCACAGCCGCTCTGAATAATGGCTTTCAGAAGTAAGTAACATGAGCAACAGCAAAAGCAGTCCCCGAGAGGCATGGGACCAAAGCAGAGATCCCCCTGCAGGGGCTTGTGATACCAGCCCCCCTTGCTGACAGAAAGGTGTCCTATGTTTTCTCTTCGTTGAAGTTCTTTCTGACCTCATTCCTTCCCTCGACTTTAGTTTTTGCCTTTCTGATGTTTTGAGCAAGCAGGGAGTTACTAAAGGAAAAGAATCACAAGACCATAAAACACGCACTGTCAAAATGAATCACTTCTCTCCCAGTACGCATAAAGGTATGCCATCAGTCCTTCTAGGTAAAATGCTGTTAAATACTGCCCATTTTTGACAGACTTTGGATACCTAGTGTTTGCTTAAAATGAATTCCAAATTATAAGCAAATGCACTAATAAAGATTTCCTTGTACATCATGGTTTCATGCTGTAACCCCCAGCGTTAATAACCTCTAAAGACAGAATGCACAGTACATGTGACATTACTCCACAAGATGCTTAATATGACTGGCAAAGGTGTCCACATTCTGATTACTAAGAGCAATTCTGATCTGTAAAAAGCTACAGGTGATGATAGATTAGCTGATTCTGCAGACGAAACAACTGCACTGTCTACACACACCCATGCTGTGCACTTTCATCTTCCTTCACCCACAGAGAGTCGCTATTATCTTTGCTCTATTTGACAAGGCAAAATCCTGCTGGAAGTGACTACAAGCCACAAAGATTTCCGTAGAGCTAGTTAGAATTACAGCATCATCAAGGTTGGAAAAGACCACCAAGATCATCCAGTCCAAATATCAACCCATAGTTGCACTGATAACAATTCAAGAGACATGCATAAGGCAAGGGCAACTCTGGCTTTAAATTCACTCTGACTTTACAGCTAGACTTTTGTTGAGAACCTGTGTTTTTCTTTGAAAGACACAGGAAAACAACTTCAGAGTAAAACATGGTGGGATTTTGTTTATTTGTTTGTTTTTAAGGAAAACAAAAACTACTGCCAGAGCACAGAGAACTTAGAAAAGCTAAGAGACAAGGTAAGAGTGCTGATTACTTGAAATGAGAGGTGTAAGATTTTGAAACAAAAACTCCCTGGCAAGTTTGCAAGCCTGTGTTCTATGTTAGTTGCTTCGGCTGGCTTTTTAGAAGCAGGGAGTACTAATGACATGCCATTACTAATACAAATTATTGTTTTCTGTCATCTTCAGCAGAACAGTACACTACTTGACTACCGCTTGTCAGAGCTACACATCACTCGGGCACAGATGGGACGTGCAGCAGATGTGCCAGGGAGCAGCCAGAGAGCTCACAAAGAGGAGCAGCACCGTGCTCTGAAGGAGGCGAAGGCACAACGCATGGCAATCACATCCTCATCGCTGCAAAGCAGCTGATCTGGCTATGCTGCGGGACAAAGGAGCTGGCAGACTGCACATGTTCTGCTGTACTTTAATGCCGTGACTGCACAAAGCTATTGATTAATATCAATGCTGACTTGTTTGCTCGCACAGCTGTTGTTGTTGGGTGACAGACTCACCATCCAGCAAGTGTGCTGCCATTGAGCCAGGCAATGGTGACAGGATGACAAGCAGGCAAGCCACACTCCACAAAGCTGGTAAACAACGTTATAAAGAAGGATAGCTTGGGAAGCCAAGCTGCGATGCTAAGCTACAGCAAAGAGGAGGGAAAAAGAACACTGGTGCAAATGATCACATGATCCACAGATGGCACCAGGACTATGCTTTCATCCAGACAAAGACATTCAGAAGCCAAAGGAGTGACACCAAAAGCAACATGCTAATGTGCGTCGGGTGGTGAACTCTGCTGCTTCTGCTACCCACCGAAACAGGCTGGAGGCTGAATGACATCAACCAGCACCAAAACCTGTCACTGGACACAAGGAGCCCTAACGCTGCATTTACAGAAGCATGGCCGTGCATCACAATACTGGCTGAATGTGGTGAATTCCCAGCAGCAAATGTCAAATTGCCAGAAAGCCACAGGTGTACATAGCCCAGGAACTAGGCTGGCCATTTTTCTAGAAAGCAATTAGAGAAATAGTTTTCATTCACTCAAAACTTGCAGTGTTGGAGAGAAAACTTGTTACACTCTATATACTCTATATAATAAAGCAAAACAACAAATTTGCAGTTAAATACATATAGATATGTGAATACATAAAAATATATGCTTATATATACACACACTATTATAAATGCAGGAGCTGAGATGTAATTTCAGCTCTGCCACTGATCAATTTGCGAATTCTATAAAAGTCACATCACTTTTCTGCACCCTGTTAGTAAAATATGTCAGTGGTACACTGCCACAACTATCAGTACCTATGAAAGCATAGTTAGCTTCCTGTCTTACAGAGATCTTCAATTACAAGTGATAGGTACAGACATAACAAAAGAGGAAAAAAAAAACAACATAGTCTTTACTTGTAATCAAATAAAAACTTGTGAATAGAAATGTTAGTTTTGTTGAGAAACTAAGTAAAGCCTAATAGAGTTTGAAAACACTAGAGAGCGCCAGAAAAGTAGTTCAACACAAAAATCATTTAAAAATATATATCCTGTAAATAAATGCAAGGATCTACATCATCAAGTTTTAGTGTCTCTCCTTTTTAAGCAAGGAGAAAACAGAGGCGCTATGGTAGACCAGCAGCCAATGCTACACACATTCCAAGTATTATGAAAAAACCCTTGACTAGATAACAGCTCCCAAATTAAAATTTTAGCTACAAACTGATTAGATGGCTCTCTAACTTTGGGCAGACTGATAAGTCACAGAATCATAGAATGGCTTGGGTTGGAAGGGACCACAAGGATCATCAAGGTCCAACTCCCCCACCACAGGCAGTGCCACCAACCTTCAGATCTAGTACCAGACCAGGCTGCCCAGGGCCCCATCCAACCTGGCCTTGAACACCTCCAGGAACGGGGCATCCACAAACTCTCTAGTCAGCTTGTGCCAGTACCTCATCACTCTCTCTGCAAAGAACTTTCCCCTGACATCCAATCTAAACCTTCCCTCCTAGAGCTTAAAACCATTCCCCCTTGTCCTCCCACCACTGTCTACCCTCGTAAAAAGTCCCCTCCTGTTTATAATCCCTTTTTAAATACTGAAAGGCTGCACTGAGGTCTCCTCGCAGTCTTCTCTTCTCTAGTGCTCCAGCACTCTGATCATCTTTGAGGTCCACCTCTGGACCCTCTCCAACAGCTCCACATCTTTTCTGTACTGGGAGCCCCAGGCCTGGACACAGTACTCCAGATGGGGACTCATAAGGGCAGGGTAGAGGGGGACAGTCATGTCCCTGTTGGCCACCCTTCTTCTGATGGAACCCAGGATACCATGTCACATCTCAAGGAAGCTTTCAACAAAATTTCTGCCATTCACCATGATTCAGATTTTTGTTTGAGAACTGTAAAGTCTGAAACTGTATTAACAGAATGTAGTGTGGGATAAGACCACCCAAGAGTAAAGAGGATGATAGGTGCAAATGTAAGTGAATAAATCGTCAACTCTTTCTCACACAGCTTAACACTTAATAACTTCTTTATTTAACAGCATTTAGCTCAGCTTCAGTCAAAAAGGCCGTGTACATATTAGATCACTATAAAAAATACCCACGGCTCTCTTGTGTAAGCCTGTGACTAATTTCTTAGGTGTCTAGCCTGTAGGAAAATACCAGTCACAGAGCACTGGCAGCTGAAAAGCTGTCTCCTTCTTCCTCCAGGAGACACTGAGCACAGACTGAGATGCATCAGCAACCATGTCAGCACAGTGATGTCAGGGCAAAGATAGGGCTGGGGGTCTTGCTCCTCAGCAGGGCCGCAGCAGCTCTCAGAGGCTGCTACTGCACATGTATGCAATGCTCTTTCCAGTTAGCATGTGTTGGGGCTGCATGAGGGGCAAAGAGCAAGAGCAGGACAGGCAGCCCTTTCCCAAAGGCGTTCATCTTACTGGGAAAGATCCCAAGCATCTCTCAGCATTTAAAATGCATGCTTGTGAATTTTCAGTATTGAAGGTGTTTATACGACATGAAAAACCAAAACAGAGAAAAGATTAAGAAATACAAATTTTAAGTCACAGCAGCCTTTCCTACTGCAGTAAGGTTGAAGGCAACGCTTCACAATCATAGAAAAGGCGGTACTGAGAGAAAAATAATACAGCTACCACAAAGCACATAAAGTGGGTGTCTACGTACGTGCAAGCTCACTTTGCACACCAGGGTTCCACAAACAGCCAAGAAAGAAGTGGAACATCTTGAAGTTGTTCTTTATCCACATGCAAACAGATGTGGCTCAGCTGCCACCCAGGTGCAAGTTTACATGAAATTCCCCCTCCTCCACAGCAAATCAACACAACTTTCCAGTTCCATATGAACAGAAAAGATGCACCAAAGCGCAAAGAGAGGCAGCACAGACAAACCCTCTCTTCCTTGCCAGCAGAATTTGATGAAGTCTTTGCAGAAAAAAAATATGTTTAGTAGAAGATAATCTGACTGCATTTCATACTTCTCTGAGGCAAAAAAAAACAAACAAAAACACCAATACTCCTCAAGCATTGCATCTAAAAGTGACTGAAGTACAAACTGACACCTCAATGAACCTATGCTTTTGCTGAAAACCACCGAATTAAAAAGCTATCAAGCAGTCTGGGATCTCAGTTTCTATGGATGACCTCATCAGGGAACTCAGAATCTTCATTCTGATCCAAGAATCTTCCAAATGTATCCGTGGCTGAGGCAGAACAGGACTCTTCAGTAGTTTACGGTAACTAGTAATTTAAAAGAAAAACAAACAAACCACCAGTCCTTCTTTATCTAGTACCACTGTAACACATTGTTTTGCACAACAGAGGAAAAATTTTGCAACTCAAGTGAAGCTTTTCATTATGCAAAAGACAACAGTATACAACAGATCAGACAGTAAGGACAGCAGAGAACACACAGATGGAGGGCAGAGCAAACACCTCCACACGCACACGCTCTATAAACATAATCACACAGTGAGAACTACTCCCCCCACACAGTAGTACTGCCTTAGCAGAGGGATGGGAACAAAAATCTGTTAAACAACAGCTTGTCATGACTGCAAAATACCTGCAAATCCAAAGATTCAAGATGTCCTTCCCTGAGTTACGGGTCACTCCCTACACTGCTCTTAACAAATTATTTTAATACCCAGGTGAGAATCATAGAATCATAAAGGTAGAAAAAAAGACCATCCAGTCCAACCATCCCATCCCCCCATGCCCACTGCCCACGTCCCTCAGTGCCACATCCACGTGGCTCTGGAACACCTCCAGGACGGTGACTGCACCACCTCCCTGGGCAGCCTGTGCCACTGCAGCATCGCTCTTGCTGAGCAGAAATGTTTCCTAATATCCAACCTGAAACTTCCTGATCAACTTAAAGCCATCTCATCACGTCCTGTCAGTTACCTGGGAGAAGAGGTCAATCTCCACCACAACTTCCTTTCAGGTTGGTGTAGAGAGCAATAAGGTCTCCCCTGAGCTCCTCTTCTCCACACTCCCCATGAGACTTGTGCTCCACATCCCTCACAGCTCTGTTGCCCTTCTCTGGACATGCTTCAGGTCCTCAATGTCTTTCTTGTAGTGAGGGGCCCAAAGCTGAGGACAGTACTTGAGGTGCAGCCACGCCAGTGCTGAGTACAGAGGGATGATCACTTCCCTGCTCCTGCTGGCTGCAGTATTTCTGATACAAGTCAGGATGCCAATGGCCTTCTTGGCCACCCGGGCACACTGCTGGCTCATGCTCAGTCAGCTGTCAGCTAACACCCCCAGATCCTTTTCCTCCACTTCTTTCCAGCCGCCCTGCCCCAAGCCTGTAGCACTGCATGGAGTTGTCGTGACCAAAGTGGAAAAAGCCAGCCATGACTATTCAAACCATTTTAATCATCATTCAAAGCACATTAATCATCCTGAAAGATGATTAAAAAAGGTATGAGAGAGGATGTCAAATAGACGGTGGTTTGATGTATTCCTACAGAACATCACCCGCAGCTGAGGAAAGCAACAGCTCTGTGCAGAGCTCAGTGCTCCAGCGTGGCTGGCCGGCCCTGCACACACACACACACACACACACACACACACACACAGAGCTGCAAATCAAACCACAGTTCAAAGTGTAGCTTTTGTTGGGAGCATTCACGCTTTTCTGGCATTTATTCGTATGTGACATCATCATGTGGGAAGCCATGTGTCAGAGATAAAGTACACACGAACTGGAAGTGGCTTTGCAAATGTTAATTCTAAGAAAAACACTCACCAGATTTGCTCATCGTGATAAGCAGGTCATGCTTTTAAAAACAAAAAGGAAAAACTGTATTCCCCCATTCAATTTTTTTTTTTAACTTGTTTACTTTCTGCAAAGCAAATTCATTTCTACTGCTAGTTTTTATACAATCAAATGATCACTGAGAAGCTTTCTGCCTAGGCTCAAGATTGCAGCTTCCTCCAAAATGCAGAGATACTGCAAGCTTTCAAAAAGATTGATGAAATTTATACCAGCCTATCTTTTTACAGATGACATCTATCACCGAGCAGTACTTTGTGTTCATTGCATATAAATGCTTTTAGGAATAGCATATCCTTAAAAGAAAGTGAATTTTATCTCTTAAATTGTGTTACTACCATAAAAATATCTAGAAGCAATGAAATGATGGAAAGTCTGAAGTCAAGCGCAAATATCTAATTAAAACAGAGCCTATGTGGTATCCCAGTAACCCAGTTATCCACAGGGACTCTCTTCATTGACATATATTCTTAACTGGGCTGTGCTGACAAAGGAAATGCATACCCTTGACTGAGCTTTCAGTTGTTCAGGTCAGCAGGCTCACCGCTTGTGCACAGTGTTGCTGTTCCCAAATTGCATTATTCAAGAGGAGTAAATGGATGCCCCAACCTATGACACCTAAAATTACTTCAACAAATTAATTTAGGAGACTGATGTTTCATTCTGAAAAAGCCAAAAATATTTTCAACCAGCAGAGTAACATCACTGCGTACTTCATACTTTACTCATAGCTACAAACTTGACTGCACCTGGCTCGTATCCTTGAAATATGCCTGCACACACTCAATTTTATAGCACCTACATAGAATCATAGAGTCATTTGAGTTGGAAAGTATCCTTAAAGGCCATGTAGTTCAACTCCCCTGCAATGAACAGGGACACCCACAGCTACATCAGGTGCTCAGAGCCTCATCCAGCCTGACCTTGAGTGTCTCCAGGGATGGGGCACCCACCACCTGTCTGGGTCACCTGTTCCAGTGCCTCACCACACTTATTGTAAAAAACTGCTTCCATATAACCAGTTCCAATCTCCTTTTAGTCCTATCACAGCAGATCCTGCTAAAGAGTCTGTCCCCTTCTTTTTTACAGCGTCCCTTAGATACTGAAAGGATACCTGTAAGTATGTAAATAATATTGAAAAGCTCTTATACAGTCAGATATGAAAGCATTTAGTAGCACTCTCAGCATTTGTCATTAGGCAAATCAGGTTACATGAGAGAGAATTCTACCAACTCACCTCAGAGGAGAGGGAAATATTAAGAAGTTGGGAAAGCAGAACAGTTACTGAGATGCCTTCATCATGATCTATAATCATCGAAAGAAATGGAATGTACAAAGAGATGGAACCAAAGTTCAAGAAATAGTCACTTCTTCAGTAGAAGTTTGAAATAAGTTTACCTAAGAATTTTCTTCAGACCCTTCAAGGATTTATTGGGCTTCACCTCGCTTGGAAAAAGAGGAATATCCCAGAAAAACCCCTGCAATAAATAGGGCCTTTCACTGTCTAATACCAAAGGTATTCCACCATATCTCATACCTATCAGACTTTCAGAAGTCACTTTACTGGGAACATTATTATAGAAGATGGAAAAGGTAACTAGTATTATTTCAAATAAAAACCAGAAACAAGTAAATAAAAACACCACATGGTTTTCTGCCCCTTCCTAGCAGACTGACAGGCTCAGGTTAGAGAGATTCATTAGAGGTCCTAGAATCTCAAATAGCATGTTTCCTTGTACAAATATCTCAAGATTTGGAAATTAATTCTGGTCTTTTCTGTCTTTTTCTCCTTAATAATATTCTCAAAATGAGACAAGTAAAGAAATCTCAGCTGTTAACATGTTTGAAAAAGGAAACTTGCTCAAAGCCTTTTCTCCCTTGCTCTCAGTGCAATGTAACATATCTAATCGCTGCTCCCAGAGCATTTTTCTGGAAACAGGTTATCCAGAGCAACTGCAGTCTGCTTTTTCAGACCTGCAGCCAAGTTCATGACTGACACAAGTGAGTTCAACACTGCTGGCTCCAGCAAAATTGCATCATCTTTTCCCAGTACTGGAGCAGATGCTTTGAGACCAGCCAGAGAGTAACACCCAAGTTATTAAGGTGTGAGTCTTCTACCTCTCAGCACCCTTAGTTGATTGAGGTGCGTGTGGCACCTGGAAATGAAGAGAATGAAGCTGTGAACACTGACATCCCCAAGCCCTGACTTGTGCATCCTGCCAGGTGCCAAGACCATCCTGTGATAAGAACGGGAGTTTCTGCATGGCCATAGAGACTGTACAGCCTTGGTTAACAAAAGAATGAATAAATAACGCATTAACAAGCGTGGCACGAATGCCTTGGAAAAGGAAGGGGTCTGCTGTTAGAAACAATGAATACAGACATAATCCAGAAAAAGAACTGAAGGGGTGTTTGCTTATTAGAAGCATGCATAGCAGAACCAGTAAGGTAAAGAAGAATTGTGACAATCAGAGAAATGTGTGGGACTGGAAAGCATTACATATCCCTGCTTTACAAAGTCATCGATCACAGCATTCTTGACAGGAACAGTATCATATCGGGAATAAAACAAAGCAACACTTCCTAATTCAATGATTGGGAAATACTCCACAAAGCTAAACATTAAAAAAGAGTAAACAGGGAATTTCCTCATAATTTGTAGTGAAACATCAATTTATGCACCTTTCACAAGCAAAACTACTAGCAAAGAGCAACCAAGAATCAGTGAAACTCCAAAGCCACAGCCTGGCCATGCTGGTTTTGTAGAAGACATTTTAGTTATAACTGACATTTACTAACAACATGAAACAAAATACCTTCTCTTCCTTAAGGCAAAAAGGACAGACAGTTGGCAAGGCATCATGCAGACACAGCTAACAATAGCCAAGTCTGCCACGCTCATGAATAATCACTCTGAGCTCTTCACCTCTATTGCCATAAAGCATCACAATTAGATTTTTCAAGATCCACAGCACACCACTACCAACATTGTTAGCTTAGCAAACTGTCACATGATTGAATAATGACAGTGTACAGGCAATCTTCTAGGTCCTTACTGATATCTCTCCTGGTCCTTCAGCTCACTGGGAAATGCCTCTTTTCTACCCTCCATAGGCTCTACGATGTGAAGCTGCACAAGGCCTCTATTACTGCTTAGTAAAGTTATGGGCACAGGAGTCAGTATATTTCTTTATAAGAAGTATAAATTGCAATACACACTGATTAAACAGGGACATATATACACTACTCCACCTAATAGCGGCAGCACTGTTAAAAGAAACAGCCAGCTACTGCATTTTGAACTGAATTAAGGAACTAGGGTTCTGGATTACCATGAATTGCTATGACTTTCCTGAGGTTCAATTTCAGGAAAAGGCTCTTCACATGAAAAGTTGACATGCTTTTTTTAGTTTGTATATAAAAGCAAATAAATAGATACAATTTTTCAAAATAAAGATCAGACCCCTTTCTGATCAAGCACACAATTCTATTCTACTTCATTACATGCTTGGTACAATTTAATTACAGGGTTCCTCAGTTATTTTCTAAAAAAGAAAGCTTATGCATATCACAATATTTCCAAATAATAGAAATGAAATGAAAATGACTGCACATGTTAATAACTACCTTCACTTTTATTCCAAATAACAGGTTAAAATGACCAATTTCATTGGATAAAGAAATAATCCTGGTATGGTCTTTTACATAGTGCATCAGTTATCAAATTTAGTGCTGTAACTGGGCTTATATGGCAAGGTTTTGTTAGTGGGGAGCTGCAGCCGAGGCCTCTGTGAGCAGAGCCCAGCAGCTGCCCCATGTCAGAACAGAGCCAGCTCCAGTTGCTCCAAAAGGGGCCTCCTGTCCTGTGCAAGAACAGGTGGAAGAGAGGAATGAGAAAACATGAGTGAAATAGCCCTGCAGCCATGAAGGTCTGTACAGAAGGAGGACAGGAGGTTCTCCAGGCACTGAGCAGAAGTTCCCCGCAGCCCAGGAGAGGCCGACGGCAGAGCTGACTGTAGTAGCCCTGCAGACCATGGGCACCAGGTAGAGCAGATCTCCACGTGCAGTCATGGAGGAACCCATGGAGCAGTAGTGAATGAGGCCTGAAGGAGCTGCAGCCCATGGATAATCCCACAGGGCAGGAGCTGCAGCCCATGGGGAGCTTATCTCAAGAGGAAATACTTTTCTACAGAAAGGAACTGTCCCCAGTAAGAAAGGATGAAGTCTTCTATATATCAAGCTGACCTCTACGGCTTAAGAGGCTTGCACTATGCATGTGGCTACTTTCTCCCCTCGTGAGCTTGGCCTTTCCCAAGTTACACAGCTTCAGTGCCCATAATTGAAAACAGACAGTGTTTCTGAATCAGATCTCAACACAGACACTCTGCACTACATTGCCACGTACAGCCAACAGTTCCTTGGGAAGGGACTTCTACCCTCATTATCTCTGACTGCAATACTTGTACTACCCCACTAATATTCTCTCTCACTATCAACTGACCTAATATACTGGCAATACAAATAATTTATCACAGACTTAAGGCACAATCCACTTCTTGGATAAACAAAGCATTCATCAAGGTGTTCTTCCCCAACTGAATATAAGAAATCATTTTGAAAACACAGAGAAATTCCTGTTCTCTTTTTGAAGTGGACCAAATGTGGCTTAAAACTAAATGAAGAAAAAATGCTTCGGCAAAACTGAGCTTGATCATCGCTTGCTTTTAACCTTACACTGGTAATCATGTGTGTGAAGTGCTGCCCTAGTCTGGTAAAGTCTGCACACAGCGCACAGGAAACAACGGCCTGTGCAGAGTCAGGTCTCATTCATAAAATAGCATGGTGCAGACTGAACCCGTTAATTAAAATGGAAAGAGAAAATGTGATGGGAGTATGATAACTCGAGAAGCTTTCCTCCCAAATGCACTATATTTAAATGCTCTCATTTGCAACAATTTGAGCCTTATTCAACCACTGGAACTAGATTTTCCTTTCCATGCCGCCTTTTTCCCCCAGGACCAACATTATGTGGCACTGAGCACAGCTGAGCTTAGCCCTTCCAGCACAGTCAGGTGCAAAGCACCTCAAGTGCTGCATGAAAGGCAGTGCTCCTGACCCAGCTGATCGCACAGGAGTTCTCCAGGAAGATATAAACACACGTCTGCTGCCTCGTGCTGTGATACTACAGAAACATGACAGGTATTTGTGTGTGACTCTCTGCCCTGTTTTGGATACTCTTTCAATAATTATGGCCCAATTACAAAGAACACAATGAAGAGCATCAGTATAGAAAGAAGTTTCTCTAATGAAGGGAAGGTGCATCATTAAATGTGTAGTTTTTAAGTACATTTAAAGTTATTGCAAAGAGGAATAATCTCTTTTCCACATTCACACTGGACAGCTCAGCAGTACTAATATTAACAAGCTTAAAATACCAAATAAAATTCTGAAATTAACCATTAGAATGAGTTTTCCAAATGTCAAAGCTGCTTTACGTTGGAAAGGATGGCTCCAGATGGTTCAGGAGTCTCCATCACTGGAGGGCTTTAAGAGCAGTTTAAACAATCACATTAGAAATTATAATTACAGCTGATCCTTTCTTTGATGCTTTGAGACTTCTTTCAGACCTATTTTCTCTGATCCAGGTTGTTCAGACACACTGCACGGGGAAATTAACGTCAGAAAAAAATTGCTGGGCTAAACCTCCAGTGTGCAGTTTCTCATATACAACAAAGCTTTTTTTGGAAAAAAAAAAAATAACCCAATCAGCTGTACTTACAAATATCCATGCTTCCCAGCTACGCGAGAAAGGAAATTCTCCAGGATCTGCTAAATTAAAATTGCTAGTGTGAATTGCTACCGCAAGTATGAGGTTGCCAAGGAACGTTCCAACCAAAAAAGGTATCTTGAGCAATGATCACAATTGGTGTGTACAGTACATGGAAATTCCTACTCCTAACTTGTAGTTAGTAGTAAACAAAGTGCATGCTACTAAAACTAACAGAGTAGTGTATTCTGAATTCAGCTGGACAGCCATACACACTGACAACTTTCCACCACAGGGAACTCAGCAGTTAAAAGGACCAGTGTTCGAAAATAGTATGTGCATGACTTTGACACCAGCTGTGCATCCTCTGTGGTGAATGTGTTATTTACAGCATCTCTAAACAACTACAGAACCCATTACAGAAGCACAGCTTGTTTAGCTATGCTGTCACAGGCCTCTCTTAAGTAAGGCAAACCCCCTAAATCCTCTTTCTTGTTTTCTAACAATGACCACTTCATCCTTCAGAGACCAGACTGTTCAGTTCTTGGTTACAACCAAGTCAAGTGTTCTGAAAGACTGCGAAAAACAGAGCAGTATTTTAATCTGTAAGCAAAACATAACCATCATTCAACTCCCCAAAACTGTATTCACATCTTCCTACCAGAATGAGAAAGAAGGAAGAAATTATAACCACTTTCTTAGTTACTACCAAAAACATTTTAGAAGTGCTGCAAGTACAAACACCTAAATCAAGGATAAAACCAAAGTCATGAAAAACTTACTTTGAGCTGCTTTGGACTCCTACAGCTAGCAAAAATGTTTTTTCAGTAAGCTGAGGCTGTCCTTAGCTGCACTTCAAGATCTAACACTGGGCTTCCAAAACTATATCAATTTTTATCAACTAGTGCTGCTCTGCTAGCTGAGATTAAGAGCAAAGTAGGACAGTTCCTGCTGCTGTGAAATGCTTTAAATTCATATCACTGCTGACAACGGTAGCGTGCGAGAAAGCCAAGAGCATACACTACACACTGGACTAAAATTTTTCCCTTAGCTTATCCTCGGTGGTGCTTCCACCTGAAGAAGCTCTGATGAGAAATGTCTAAGGACAGTTACACTTCTGTGCTATAGGGTCAAGGCTCCAGTGCCGGCAGTAGCACGGGATATTTCAGCTGCATTTAAGAACTAAAGAGGCTGCCCTTAATATAGAGTTAAAACCAAAAGTTCTATGTATCTTGCCATTAAAAGTTACTGAAATATGACCATCCTGAGATCAAAAATGTGTTTGTCACATTTACTGTATGTTGATATCAGATACGTTCAATGGTCAAAACAGGAATTCATGGCGACACCTCTAGTTACAGTAGGTGAAAAATATGTTACCTGCTATTTTGCTGCAACTTGAACAAACCCTAAGAGAAACTGGGACTCCAGACCTTAGTAGGACATTCATGACATCCACCATCTCATCTCTTCCCTACCTGAAAATTAACTACCTAGCAACACTTCTATTACAGACAATCTTAGATTTTACTTGTTCACACGCACACATTCATTTGTTCCTTATTAATTTGAAAAAAGCTAAAAGCACACTGCTAAGGAAGCTTTCTAGAGAGGTGAGAATAACACTGAAATCTCTTCCAAAAGGATTATTTGCTCTGATTCATCAGATTGCCAAACCTTCTAACCTGCAAGTTAAGTAGTTTTGCTTATCAGCTTTCCAAATGAATCATAAAAAAAAGGCCGAAACACTAAGTACCAAATTCATATAACAGATGCAAGCAGTAGTTTCCCCATCTAAGAAAAAAATTAATTTAAAACATATATCCAGATCTAAGACACATTTCAGTCAAACCACAACCTGCTTAAAGTCAGAAAAAGAAAAAAATATCAAAAAAGAAAAGAGGCATTTTAGCACAACTATTCACAATATCAGAATACAGTCATCTTCACAGGCAGCTAAGTCACCAAAGCATCCATCATAAGCTTCCTGGAGATCCTCAAGGTCCAGGCATCCCTGTAATTACCACTGTAATCTTCTTACATGCTCAGAAGTCTCAGCTAACACTGAGTCACACACACACACACAAAAAAGAAAATATCACTTTCACACATTTGCAGCACTCTCAAAGCAATAACTGTGCTTTATGGTGAAGGACCAGGGATCCTTCTAAGGGACAGGAGAAAAGTATTAAAATCCAATGCACTGCCTACAGTGGGCAGTTTTAGCTGTAGCCATTTCCATGCCCAGAGGCATACAGTGTGCCTTCCTGTTTGCCAGGCTTCTAAAATTCCACTACACAAAACACTCTAAGATGAAACCAAACGGGAAGTACATCACACCACCAAAAACAGCTAAGGGTCTGAATGAACAGGAGACAGAAACATTAACACAATCATATAGATAAAACTCATATACAGATCTCATATTGTGCCAAAAGTGCCTCCTGTTTATTTCCATGGAAACTACAACAGGTACAAAGAGAACGATAACACTATTAGAGCATATTCTCAACTACAAAACAGTAGCATTTTCAGCATAGTCACCACCATGTATTTTCACCAGTGATGAACAAGAGCCTGCATGCTGCACTTGCAACAATTTGCACCAGTGGAGGTGACCCTCTGTCACTGTCACCACCACTGAAAAGCAAGACCACTGACTCACTGTGCTCACATCCACCGTTTGGTCTCTGTAAGCACTCAGCAAGTGTCAACGAACGTCAATGGGTGCCATTTTTTTCCTCATGGAGGAATTCAATTCCATACCTTTGCTTCATAGTGCATTTCCATGTCAGATGCCATTTGTCAGACTGTCCCTCCGCTGCCGCCTGTCTCACAGCCACAAAATGTAATGGAATACTGGTGAGAAGGTTCAACTTCTACTTCCATACCATCAACATCATGAGCCAACATAATAAAACAGGAGGCATTACTTTCAGAGCAGGCCTTGCATGCACACATTTATCAACATGTCTGCTCCAGATCGGCTCTTAGAGTTCTCCCTTCCACACAGCTGAACTATAAATGTAGTTTTCCCACGTTCATAGCAATATCTTCTTCAGACTGTCTTCCCTCAACAGATTAGAATACTGGAAATCATGTAATGCTTATGCTCAAATTCCACTATGATCTCATGGAGACTGAAACCTCCATCTCCATCTCTTTTCTCCCTTCAACTCTCCAAGTCTCTAATTCCCCAAATCTCTGGGAGCAACTAAATTCAGCAGGAAGATTTTCATTATTTTAAAAAGATTATAACATCCTGACCAAACATTAAAAATTTTGAGGGCCTTTGGGCACAGCAGGTGAAATGTTCACCCTATGGAAGACTATAAGAAAGCCTCTCAGAAATTATGATTATGCCAGTATGTAAACAAAATGTGCTGTTCCTGCTGTCAGTAGAGGGTAGAAAAGAAAAAAGAACACTCAGAAGAGCTCAGCTCTTAGTGTGATCTCTGGGAAACATCACAGCAGTCTCCTTTGCAGGAGACTTTGTTTCTACAGCTGCCAGCACTGCACAGTTCTACACAGACCGTAACCTAAAAATCATTATTTTAAGCTTGATTTCCTAAGTGAGTAAGGAATATGTTATTCTGTCTTCTCCAGTATTTCCGAATGCATTATCCAATTCCAAAAATATTCAGCAGAAACACAAAACTAATCAGTTTCTGCCATATTTCATTAAAGTCAGAATACATAAATTGAGGAAAATATCAATTAGTCATTTATCTGCCCTTCTCTCCACCTTCCTACTGAGGGAGACTCTGGCAGAGCTCATTGTGTAATATGCCTTTAGGCAGCAGCTGGCTAGCAAGCACACATCCACAACTCCAGACATAGCACCACCCATGCAGCTTCTTGTTCAGTACAGATATCTTGGACACTGAGGTGCTGTTACTGCCCTAGCTGAGCAGGATTGGAGGAAGGAGAAAGAAAAAATCGTCAAGGCATCAGGATCCTTAAATTCTGTCCATCGTGGTACAGATTTATATAAGATCAAGTAACCCTTCTATCCATTCACCTAGCTCTGCTCTGTGCAGAAATCCAAAAACCAAACTAGTCACAACAGCAGTTCTCAGGCAGCTGCACAAAAGAAAGAACCTAATCACTATGGAAAATGGATCCTGCTTAGAGTTCTTCTGCACATGAAACAAGCAGCCAAATACTTTTGGATGCAAAGCTCAACCTGGCAAACAACCCAGCAACAAACAAAATACAATGACCTCTTCCCCAGCAAGAAAAAAGGCAATCTGAAACATGTTTTCCCCATATGCTTACCTATCAAGTGAATAATTAAAACAATTAAAACAACTGTATGACAAAAATGATGTCAACACTGTTAACCTGCTGTACGATTCCAGTCCTGGCTCCTGCTCCTGCTCCTGAAAGCCTTCATATAGACAACTGTGAGCCCTACAGTGGATTCAACATTAGACACAAGAAACATTTTCATCCTAAGATGATCTTCCTTGATAGTTTCCTCTTCCACTAAAACTTATTTCTGTATTTTAAGGAACACAGGAATGCCCTCTTCTAAATCCTGACCCCAGCTCCACTCGCCAACAAGCATGGTTTCCTTCTGTTTTTAATAACAGAATGGTGCTGTACAAGCATAGTGTTGCTTACAGTTCACTCCGTCACTTGAAAACCTCTGAAGATCTGTTTCCTTTTACACTTTATTGAATATTTTGTTTTGTTCATGTAAGTAATAGCTTGATTAACCCAAAACGTAAAATGAGCCTTTTATCTCACATGGCATAAAACAGAATTAACTGGAAAGAAGTAGAGTTCATGCTTAGGTTTTAATATACAGAGTTAAAAGCTAAAGAAGGAAAGCAGACTGAACTAAAGTTATGATTTGGACCAAAGGCTGGAGTTACTGAACACAAGGTATGAGTTACTCAGTTTTCTGCAGATCCACAAATATCACGAGTCAGATGAATCAACAGCTGGGAACTGACTAGCATGACTAGCAGCTGGAGCACTACACTCAGCATCACGCAGGATAAAAGGATGTGCTGTTTTGGTCACCTTAATATGAGAAGGACATAAAAGTATTAGAAGAGGTGTGTGAGAGCAGCTCAGGGCCCTGGTTTACTCAGCACAGAGGAGCTGAGGGGAGGCCTGATGGCGGCTGCAGCTCCTCTCAGGGAGTGGAGGGCAGCACTGAGCTCTGCTCTGTGTGACAGCGGAACGGCATGGAGCTGTCAGAGGAGGGCAGCTGGGCGTCAGGGACAGGGTCTGCACCACAGGGCAGTGGGCATGGCCTTGAGCTGCTGGAGCTCTAGGAGTGTTTGGACACCGCTCTCAAACACAGGGTCTGATTTTGGGTAGTACTGTCTGAAGCCAGGAGTTGGACTGAACCCTCTGGGTCCCTTCCAACTCAACATATTCTGCAGTTCCATGACGTAGGATATATATCCTCATTGTTCTCCAAAGTCTTTCTGCCCCATTACTTAACTTATGAGTACAATCAAATAATACATATGCTCATGAGTTTAAGTTAATGATTTGACTTAGGAAATCCCTAATTACATTTATCAGTCATCACGAGGACTGCCACAAGCCCATGGAATCAGATGGGATCTACCCAATGATGCGGAGGTGATAGACAAGGCACTTTCCATCATCTATCGGTGTTCCTGGTCAACCAGAGAGGCCCCAGAGGATTGGAGGCTTGCCAGCATGACTCCCACCTACAGGAAGGGTGATAAAGAGGATCTATGGAACTACTGTCAGCCTGATCTTGGCACCAGGAAAGGTTATGAAGCGGACCACCTCAAGAGAGATCACACAGGATGTGCAGGACAACCAGGTAATTGGACATAGCCAGCATGGGTTCATGAGAGGGAGGTCCTGCTTGACCAACCTGATCTCCTTCTACGATAGAGTGATCTGACTGGTGGATGAGGGAAAGGCTGTTGATACAGTCTACCCAGATTTCAGCAAAGCCTTCAACACTGTCTCCCACAGTACTCTCCTGGAGAAGCTGGCTGCCCATGGCTAGGACAGGTACACTCTTTGCTGGGTGAAGTACTGGCTGGAGGGCCAGGCCCAGAGAGTGCTGGTGAATGGACTTAAATCCAGCTGGCAACCAGTCGTGAGTAATATACACAGGGGTCAGTACTGGGGCCTGTCTATTTCAAAATCTTTATTGATGACATGGATGAGGGCACTGAGTGCACCCGCAGTAAGTTCGCAGATGACATCAAGTTGGCAAGAAGCATCAACTTGCCTGAGGGAAGCAAGGCTCTACAGAGCGATCTGGACAGGCTGGATAGCTAGGCTAAGTCCAGTGGGATGAAGCTCAACAAGACCAAGTGCCAGGTCCTGCACTTCTGACACCAGGCAAAGCTACAGGTTTGGAGGAGGAGAGTGGCTGGAAGACTACATAGAGGAAACATACCCATGGGTACTGGCTGATGCTCAGCTGAACATGAGCCAGCAGAATGCCCAAGTGGCCAAGAAGGCCGATGGCATTTTGGCTTTTATCGTGTTGCCAGTAGCAGCAGGAAAGTGATCATCCCTCTGTACTCAGCACTGGTGAGGCTGCACCTCAACTATTGTGTTCAGTTTTGAGCAACTCACTACAAGGAAGGCATTAAGGCACAAGATTGTGTTCAGAGAAGGGCAAAGAAGCTAGTGAAGGGTCCAGAGCACCAACATTACAAGGAGTGGCTGAGAGAACTGGAGTTATTTAGTCTGGAAAAGAGGAGGCTCAGGGGTGACCTTACCCTACAATGACCTGAAAGGAAGTTCTGGTGAAGCAGGGGTCGGCCTCTTCTCCCATGTAATTGGTGATAGGACAAGAAGGCCTCAAGCTGTGCCAGGGGAGGTTCAGGTTGGAAGTCAGGGAATACTTCTCCAAGACAGCGATCAGGCACTGGAACAGGATGCCCAGGTAAGTGGTGGAATCAACCATCCTGGAGATGTTCAAGAAACACTGAGATGTTGTACTGAGGGACACGGTTTAGTGGGAAATACCAGCAACAGGCAGACAGTCAAACTGGATGATCCTAGAAGTCTTTTCCAACCTTGGTAATTCTATGATCAGAGAATTGTTAATTCAGGAAACTTAAAAGAGCTCTGTAGCTTTTCACATTCAGAAGTTAGTTCTCTGAGCACTTAAGAATCAAAGATTTTATTTCTATTTCAAAGCCGTAAGCTAAAATTCTGCACAGCCTGTCATGCAGTCTAGATCAATACATGAACCATCAGGCCAGATCTGGCCTAAAGGCAGTGTTCACCTTCTCTACCTCTGCTACATTCTGGCTTGATAACTTAAACTTTGGTATACAAATGTTAGACTACAGAACTGAGTGTGGGGTGCAGAAGCCTGAAACTGTGTAGGCGATTTTCCCTGAAGAAGCTGGTGGGAATGCAGATGATTCAGTTAGGAGCTCTATAAAAACAGAATAACCACCACCATTTTATCCATGTCATGACAGAAGCCAGGCTGTCAGCACGCTAAGCAGAAAAATTAAACTACCCCCTGATGGGAATGTGCTACAGCAAGGGAGAAAGGAACATACCAAGCCTCCGGTTTAAAACACTATCTTAATATAAAACACGGCAGTACCAGGAAAAGTTATATAAAAGAGCAGTCTGTTACATTATCTAATTGCTCATAAAACTATGATGGTGCAGTACTCTGACTAAGCAGGGTAATCTCATCGTTTCTGTCTTCTGGAAAAAAGGAAGAAAAAAGTAGGATTTGGCTGTCAGTGGCTGCATGCCTCCTGTAAGTACATTTTGACTTGCACTGCATCAGAGTCCTTCCATCCTTGAATCCCAACAGTAATTCAATTCTCACAAGGAATTAGAAATAGAAAGGCTAATGAGCTAAACAGTCACATCGAGTTCATTTCTGAATTCTTTGTGCATGCATGTTCCCTATGTTTCTTCCTATTTGTGCAAAGACATTTCTGTTGGAGGAAAAGAAGGTGTAAGAACTCAAAGAAAAGAAGAAAGGCAGATTTTATCTGTTGCATCTTGTTAAAAAGAAAATGCAACTGTGAAAAAAACATACATATGTTCAACATCACAGCAAGAAGGACCAGACCAAAAAATTCCACAACCTCTAGCTTTCTACTGCTAGAGTTTCAAGTAAAGGAAATTATTTTGCATTAATATCAACTCAGGATTTCTTTCATTTTAAACATATGAAGCAAGCTTCTTCCACTTTCTTAGTTTAAGTAGCAGCAGAAACTATTTTAAGGAGGGTATTACCTTCAGTACACTAGCACTATGCTTGCATTTATAAGAGACTAGAAAAAAATATCAGAATGCATAAATACATACTATATATCTAATCCAGGGCAGCTTAAGAACACATGTGGCCAAGAATGAAACCTGTAATTCTTTCCCAAGACAAGATGAACAGTTAAGAGAAGAGTGAGCCCCAGTACAAGAGAGAACTCTCAGGAAGAAAAAGTCATTTTTACAGTGTCATGGAGTAGAATGAGAAGATGAAATCCCAGGAGAGAACAAGTCTGAGGAGATGCTCTATTGTCATTTAATTACATAGCTGACTGGCTGGCTAACCATTAAGTAAAATATTAGCCTTGATATTTGTTCAGTAATTCACAACAGCAAGTAAAGAAACAGAATATATCCTCCTTCTTATTTCTTTACACATAAAGAAGTCTAGAAAACATGCAAGATGAGGTGGAGAGAAAATGTCACAAAGTATTTATTCAGGTGCCACAAACAGAAGTAACTGGAGCACTGCAAATACAATAATACAAAGTCTGGAACCTGCACAACATAACAGTCATCAGGAGGACACCAGCTTAAGTCTGGCTAAGCCTGCAACAGCATAGAACTGGTAAATGCAGAACGCTTTTAGCTAAGTTAGCAGGTAAGGCTGCACCTCGAGTCCTGCGTTCAGTTTTGGATCCTTCACTACAAGAAGGACATCAAAGCCCTGGAGCGTGCTCAGAAAAGGGCAAAGGAGCTACGAGGGGTCCGGAGCACGAGGGGGAGCAGCTGAGGGAACTGGGGTTGTTCAGTATGGAGAAGAGGAGGCTCAGGGGACACCTCATTACTGTTTGCAATTACCTGAAGGGAGGTAGTGGTGAGATGAAGGATGACCTCGTCCGCCATGTAACTAGCAATAAGACAAGAGGGAATGACCTAAGCTGTGCCAAGGGAGGTTCAGGTTGGGTATTAGGAAATACTACTTCTCTGAGAGAGTGATCAGGCACTGGAAGGGGCTGCCAGGGAAGAGGTGAAGTCATCATCCCTAGAGGTATTCAAGAATTGTTTAGATGTTGTACTGAGCAACATGGTCTAGTGGGAAATATTGGTGACAGGTGGACAGTTGGACTGGATGATCTAGGAGGTCTTTTCCAACCTTGGTGATTCTATGATATACACATGTAAAAAGCTGATTTCCCTCTTGTTTATCATCTCTTTTTAAGTACTGAAAGGCCATAATGAGGTCTTTGGACAGCCTTCTCTTTTCCAGACTTAACAAGCCCAGCTCCTTCAACCCACCTTCATAGGAGAGATGCTCCAGCACTCTATCTCTGCATCCCTCTTCTGTACTCTCTCCAAAAGCTCAATATATTTCCTATGTTGGGGGCTGGAGGTGTGGACACAATACTCCAAATGGGGCCTCACAGGGGCAGAGTAGAGAGGGACAATCACCTCCCTCACCCAAATTAAACCAAAATTCAACACTAAATGCAATCTACATTTTCCTTTCTTCTGTACGCCAACAAGTAAATCTAACTGTTGTGACCACTGGGTGTGGTTCATTTGAGAGTTGTTTTCTTTTTTTCCTGAAATTTTGTTTGGAAGCAAATCACTAACATCAGTTTGATGCTCACTGGGATCTTTTCCATACCAAAGTTTTATCTGGCCTTCAGAATGAGTAAAACAGCCTCAAAACATAAGAACTTGAATTTGCAAGGGAGAATGCACAGTTTTATGGATTTTAAGGGGGGGGGAGGGAAGGAGGTTGGGGAGAGCACACTTTAATAACATATATTTCTAAAAGGTAGTCTAAAAAGCAGTTTTTATTCATTCTTACGTCAACTGGAAAAACAGACAAAATCAGGAAAGTTCTGTGTTTGACATATCACAAGTCTGAAGTTCATCAGAATAACTCGATCTACTTAAAAAAAGCAGATTCATCAGCACTTCAGAATCAAAGCTTTACGACAAGAGTGTACTACCAGTAATAACTCTGCATTGCAACTTGCAACTCTTAATACTCCTGGTTTCCCTATAACTTCACACCCTCAGCAGTACCAGACCCCTCCACACTTTCACCTCTGCACACCTTCACCCTCTTTCAGAATATACTCTTCTCCATCTACGAAATCAAAACTCTCCTTTGATTCGCTGCTTAACTTCGAAAACAGCACCATCCTCGTTTGGATGGTGACAGACTGCTAAAACTTCTCCTGACAGCTGATGAGGTAGCCAGTGTTAGTTTGTCTTCCCTAAAGAATGGATCCTACAAATACTAATCCTTGACATCCTTTTGTTCCCTAGCCCAACTGGTCTCTTTTAATACAACCACACGGCACCGCACCATGAAAACAAGACACAGCTACATAATGGCCATAAAAAAATAACACGGTCTTTTTCCAGAGTTTCTTGCAAGTACCCCAGGAGGACTAAGAAACCTTTTTGAAAACAGATGTGCTAAACAGGGTGCTGTAACATTGGATTAACATCAGTACATTCTGTGTTTAATGCTCTGTAAATTATGAATGTTTTATTCTGGGTCCCCACACTTCTCTAACTCATTAAAACCATAAAGTAAATATTGAACACTTTATTATTATTTTTTAAAGCCTGAAGTGTTAAACTCTTGGGAGATACAAGAATTGCTACAACTAATTCTTTTTTTTCCCTGCTTTCTGCAAAATGTAATCATGACACACTGTTGCAGTGGAACAGCTGTGTTAGCAATACACCAAGACATAATTCCTAAAACTGCTCAAAAACTACTGCATGTTATTCCTTTATAGTCTCCCACCTCAGTATAATTCAGACAAAAATAAGAGAGAGAGAAAATGCTTTTCTGTAGTCTTAAATACTGAGATCCACTCATCATTCTCCCCCTTTTCATCTTCACTCTTTTACATGAGCAAGAATAGGGCATTTTAAATCCAAGGTAGCCACAGCTGAGATTTGCTCACCTATATCCATCTAAATATTCAGTGATGTAGCACTTCATCATTTGCAATAGCTTGTTTAGCTTTATAAGAACGGTGGGTATTATTTTTATGCATTAAGAGGACTTTTATTATCTTCATTTCAAGCTGATAAAGAGCTTCCAGAAAATCCTTGCAACAGACCAAAATAAAAAACAACCACCCTTGCTTATGACAGTACAGCATACTCAGAGCATTACACAACTCTTAAGCATTTACATGCTCCTCATGAATGTATCAGATGCATTTTTCCCTGTAACTGCTAACCTACTTCAAACTTACAGTTCTTATAGTTGTTCAGTTGGAAAGACAGACATCTGAACACACGTACCCACACCTTGTTACCACTTCGTGAAATCTCCAATAGTCCTCAGTGCAAAACGAGCAAGTTAGTGCAGAGATAGAGCAAGTGGCACTGAGCTTGCAGAAGACGCAGCAATCACTGCCTAAATGAGTTTCCCTAGGAGCTAATCAAGGCAAAATTGGTCTGCTTTTCTCTACCTACATGATTGTTTCACGATTACACAGCAATACTTTGATACTCCATAAAGTCCAGAGAGCCTTGCTTTCACCAAACTGGTTTAACTCACAATTCCCAGCACTTGCATGTTAAGAGATTCACCAGCTTGGCATTCGGCACACCCTTGCTACCCTGTAAAAGAAGTAAAGACATAAAAACTGAGGATAAAGAGATGAGCATTTTGTTTTTTGCTTTTTAGGCAGTGAAATATCTTGGAAAGCAAACTGTATGAAAAACATATGTTATTTCAGAAAATGTCTCAAGATAGAAGAACGAAACAAAAAACTCAGGCTATATTTGAACTCCACGTATAAGGCTTTTGTTTAAGAAGGCAGTTTTTTAGTACACTGAATGTCGTTCCATTCCTTCCCCTTAATCAACAAGGGTTTGCATAACCAGATGTTCTTATACACTGCTGTATACAGCTGCCCCATATGGAACTGCAACAATAAATATGCATAACTATGGAAACCAAAGCAAAGGTCAGAAAAAAGAAGCAAGCGTTTAGTAAGCTAATACTAGTGTTTTAATAGTTACTGAACTTACCTCTTTCCTAAATGAACCTGATTATGAAATATGTCAAACATATTTTGCATCCAAGCAATTGTCCCTAAACTCTTCCAACCTGAAGAACACTTTTTACTTCGAGAAAAAATCATTTCTGTTGATAAGAGTTTCTTCCTACAAGCTGCCAAGTGCTTTCTGCCAGAAACAAAGTACATTAAATATGCACCAAATTCAGTGGGCTATCAGTTGTACACCTCAAAACCAAAATATTCCCACAGCCTTCCAAGCTTCTTCTTACTTAAAATAACTACTATTACAGTGTCCATACATTAAGAAATTCAGTGGATAATTTTCATCTGAGAAAGAAAATGCAGGTTCTGTGAAAATCTCCCTCTGTGTCACAAAGCAAATGGTGGATAGCAGCATTACTAGTTTGGTAACACTACAAATAGAAGCTCTCTTATCTTTACAGCTGTGCAGTTTTGAGAAATATTAAATAGAGTATCTGCATATCACTAGATTCAACTAGCTAGCTGATTTACTAAGCCCACAAAACTAGTAACTGACCTGAAGCTAAGAAGGGCTTTAACACAAACACTCTTTTCTTGCTGTTAGCAGATTAAACCAAGAGAAATGGTTTAAGTTTGAAAATACTTTGTTCTTACCAATTCTTCCTTCTGTAACCACAAAAGGAGATTTAAACGCTCCCATCTCTCTCCTACACATAAATTCAGTATTCTCTCTCCCAAAAATAACATCTTTCAGACTTGGTTGCACTAATTACATTACCAAGCGTGGCTCACGATTTTGAAACTAGGGCTGTCAAATATCCTCCAGCTGACATTGTGAAGGATTATTTCTTTTAGCAAAACCATAGTTGGACTCAACTCTGATGCACGTTACAGAATTACTGAATATCTACTTCAGTAGGGCTTTTAATTCACAGACCTATAAGGGAATTAAGCTACTTAACATAAAAATGGAGCAATTCCTGAAAGCTCTGCCCAATACGAATGACTAATTTTAAACAGTGTGGAGTTCTTCCAACAATACAGTTGAGGCACAATGGAGAAGTTTAAATATTTAATTTAGACTGGGCTGCAAGTCATTAATATTTTACTGATGCAAGTTTGCATTTCAGCTAGACAGAGATGCAACCCACTCTGTCTGAAGGCAGGGCAAATTTCTCCAGCGTGGAATGGGACACAGCCCCTTCCTCCCAGTACCTCTGCCTGCTTCTACAAAGATCTCAGATCACAGAGCTGAACTGCAGCTGGGTCTGGATAAAGGTGTATTGTATGCTCATCGCTTTGCCCCCTATTCACAAAGTACAGCTTGCCTGCTTATCAGGGATCTACAGTTACAGCATCAGTTTACACAACACTGTTCTTCAGAGCATGCTGTGTTTCGAGGATGCCATGGGTTGTCAGGAGCCCCTTTGCCCTTAGTCCCTGTCCACAGTCACACAAGGGCACCAAAAGAAAGAGACAGCTGAATGCAAATTGAGTAATTCAGGTCCCTGGAACACAATTGCTCAAACTGGAGTTGCTTTTTGGAAGCACTCACAAAACAGGACTGCACTTCCACTGATTATGAAAATGACAATGCTGTACATCTTGCTGGTTACTGCAGAGGACGCTGCTTAAAAATCCAGAGTAGCAAAGGTGACAAAGGTGTCTGAGAGTGGGTTCCATCAAATAATTCTCTGCGTGTGAACTAATTTTTTCTTCAATACAACTTTTGGTAGTATTTGTTTTCATCGAGAGCTTTCAGCAAAAGCAAAAATAATAGCTTACAGAAGTACTGAAAGGAAAGACTCATCATACTGAAAAATAATGGCTACATTTCACAAGACAGTCTGTTTTCTGAGCTGTTATCCTACCTCTTATCAAATTAATTTCATGTTCCAACCACTACCTTTTAACAGAAATTAGAGGGAAGAATTCATGTTGACATGTGAGAAATTCAAATCAAATTTACTAACTTGGATTCTGAAGCAGTTTCTGAGCAAGGCAATGGGAGTTAGTGCAACAGAAGCACAATTTCTGACTTCTGCACAAGAACGAGGGGGCTGCACACTGGGGGAAGGATCACAGAATGAATCATAGAATCATACAAAGGCCTGGGTTGAAAAGGATCACAACGATCATCTAGTCTCAACCCCCTGCTATGTGCAAGGTCACCAACCACCAGACCAGGCTGCCCAGAGCCACATCCAGCCTGGCCTTGAATGCCTCCACAACACAAGTTCTAAATGACCCATTTCCAGTCTTATTCAACTGCTAACAGATGTAATTAAACATTTAGTAAACAACATTTAAGAATTATTCTCTTCTGCTCATTTAGAAATAAATTTTATTGCCTGAAGTCTTCTACATAGAAAACAACTGAGATTGTAAAAGAAAAAAAAAAAAAAAGAAAGAAAAAAAAACAGGTCCCTGTGATAACTTCCAGAACCTAATTTTTGTAATTATTAAAGTTATTTCTAAAACAGTCAAAGTATTAAAAAAAAAGTGTTTTAAAGGGAGGAATTCCTCAAGTGGACAGTAAATCGATGCTTTGTGAAAATTTTACTATAAATACACAAATATATAGACAGCTATAGAAGTGTATATATATAGATATATCTAAATTATAATAGTAAGAAGCATCTACATAAATATTACTTAATTACAAAATTTTCGTCCTTGATAATGAAATTTTGCCAATTTTAAATAAGAATGACCTTCACACTTTACAGATCCCATCTTACAAATGTCTTGAATCAAGGCTTTATTTATGAGTGAGGAACTGCAACAGAACACTCTTATATACAGTGCTGAAATATAGGTGACCTGATTTGTTTTCTTCTGTATGTGGCCCTGCCACCCACTGAAAACAGAAAAAAATAGGCCAGCCATTTAAAGTTCAGCTGGACAAGCTTGAACTTTCTGCCTTGCAACTAGAACTTGGAAAGCAGAGTGAGCTCACTCATGGAAGATTAAGAGAAATAAGATTCTCAGTAACTGCATTTACAAAACAGACACGTGTCAAAGGCAAAAAGTGATTTGAAGCGCCACTTTAGCACAAGGGGGAATGGCTTTAAGATGCACCAATGAAGGTTCAGGTTGGTCAGCAAGAAAAATTTCTTGTCAGAAGGAGTGGTGCTGCAGTGGCACAGGCTGCCCAGGGAGGTGGTGAAATCAACGTCCCTGGGGGTGTTGAAGAACCGTATGGATGTGGCACTGAGAGACATGGGTAGTGACGGGTTGGTGGTTGGACTGAACGATCTTAGGTCTTTTCCAACCTTAACGATTCTATGATTCTATCTACCACGACATCCAAAAATTTATGTGGTCAATGAAAAACATCAGTTTTAGATTTTAAGATTTCCTTAGTTAACCAAAGTTAACTTAGTTAACTAAATATAGCAGGTTTCAAAGAAGTTTAGCTTCTTCGTTAATGCTAAAAGCCCAATGAAGATGCCCTCCCAATCAGAACAGCCCCCTCCACATTTCACCTACTTACTTCCATAACTAAGTGAAGGCATCGTGCCTGAGGTGTGATCTGGTGAAAATGAAGAAAATTCTGACAATTTGCCACCAGGTAAAGCTCTGGAAGCATGGAATAATTAGCCTTTTCTCCTCAGAGCTGTACTATGACCTGTTTGAAGTGGGAAAAGCTCACTCTCCACGTTGTATCTATTTCAAAATGGGGGCAAAGATGACTGCTGTGCATTAAGACTTTCCACTTTTCTGAAGGATCACTGAAGAAGTTCTTAAACCTTTCTTAAAGTATTCATTATAAACACAGATCGGATCATGCTAAACAGTAAAACTAGTAATATAAGATAAATAGGCCACAAGTATTGAAAAGCCGTATATGAAATAATCCTCTTTCTCTCCAAGCCTTTTGGATGGCTGTTTTACATTTATTTTTTGCCTGCGTATGTAAAACTCATCTCCAAGCACTTAGCTCCCCATGCAAATGAACTGCCAGACAAAAGACAAGCACAATGCCCTCACCACAGAGACTTCAGGCACCCTCTGTGAATGGAGTGCTTATTATTTCTGCCTTCCTCGCTGCTCTGCTGGGCTGAATTTAAGAGTCAGTGGAAACAATGCTTGATTGAATCACCTCCACGCTGACACAACATTAAAGAATGAGGCAAACAGCACTCAAGAGGGATACAAAAATACTCACCTCTGGCCCAGTCGAATGAATCTATTCTTTGTATTTGTGCCTGTAAAAAACAGCACTATAAAAAATACCTTTAGGAATCTATGTGTTCTCTTTATGATAAATATTACGGCAGACAGATTGTGCATCACTCGCAGCAAATCAATGATGGGTTTTCCTTCTGTCTGTCAGCACTTCTGTCCACGCACAGCTTACTTAAGGCACTACGGCAGAAGAACAGGTAAGGAAAAAAAAGGAAACACAGCCAGACTGCATTCATCTCCTTTTGAGTATAGCAGGCCTGTGAGGACACATCAGCTCAGAGGTAAGGCTGTGCCAACAGACCTGATGGTCATGAAAGCAGCCATGTAGCCACTTGCATGAAATTGTGAACCTTACACACCCGAGCTTATTTTGTGCAGAGCCATCCTGGACTTTACCAGAAGATCAAACGCATTTTAAACACAGCTACACTGCTAAATTCCTCTTTCAGAAAAGAAAAAATACAGGTAAGTAGTAAAACAAGCAAGAAACGGTTTCTTTGCAGGTTTTGCACACTTCAAGATCTATTAGAATAGACAGGAGAGGTATTCTATGCTATTTTCTACAGCATTCTCTTCTGCCATCTAATTTCCCTCCAAAAAGTCAATCATGGCAAACACAGGCCTTCTAAAGGAACCTGGATGAAAATGAGTTGCAGAAGAGCCCTACAAAGAGAACCTTTAGGAAAGAAGCCTGCAGCCACACACATGGTTGAATAATCAACACCTGCAGCTAGAAACTGGAAAATTACAGAGAGCAAGTAATAAATGAGGTCTTGCAGTGCTGATTCAAAGCTCCAGGAAACAGTTAAGATAACTAATGTAGCTGGCCCCATTTAGCAGTAACAGGTAAATAAAGCAGATATTCTTCCCATTCCATTTAAAAACCAAGGAAGCACTATTTAAAACAATCACTTTATATTCAAAAGTTCATACACAAGTACTAAAAACTGTATTCTCTCACTTTTTTTTTTTTTGTTTTTACAGACAGAATAGTCTCTCATCTGAAGCACTAATGGAATAACAATTATGATAATTAAAAGCCCTGGACTGTAAAATCTATTTTCTGTCTTATTAAAAGTGATTTCTGGGGAGTTATAGTCTTTTCCTAGCATTTTGAGAGTCTTCTTCCAACACTGCTATTATTTATTCAATATTCTCAGCTGACCATAGATATTTTGGGAAGACGTGACTATTGATTAAAACAATAGATATATACAAGGGGCACATGGAGAGATCTGCAAAAAGCATCTCTGCAAAATCACTTACAGGAGCCTTGTGCCTGCTAAGGCACGTCAGCCAAGACAGACTGCTATTAAGACTTAACTATAATTTTTTTCCCCTCAAATTTCTTATTTCTGAATGTAAAATAAGCTAACAGATACAAAGATGACAGGTGCTTTTTGAGCAGTACTTAATGTTTTCCTAACTTAAGTCAAGAATCTTGCCAGTATCAAGTATTACACCCTTTCAGAGAACATACCATTTGTGCCTGTATTTAGCCTGCAGCATCAGAGCTACTACTTACTTTTGCTAAAGGAAAATGCTACTGGTCCGCATCTATTCTTACTCCCTCCCAGATCTTCCAGAGTTTCACAGTCAGCCAGCCAAAGCTCAAAATTATTCCCTTGTCTTGAGCCCCTCACTGTCTGTTAGAATTCTACCTGCAAGACAGGACAAAACCTATTCACAGCACAGAACTTATTATTTAGAATAACGCTGCCCAAACAAGCTGTCCACTGTTGGCTCTATTATGCCATCCACAAATCTCAGGCAATGAAAGACCCAAGATTTTGGAATCAGCAGCCAGTGTAGCTGGGGTCTAGCCCTGGTCTACAGAAAATTAACCAACATCATCTGTGTAACAAATTGGAAATAGAATAAACCATTATACAGACCAGAGAGAAAACAATTGCAGAAATTTGAGCTAGTCTGAACTTAAAACTCTTAGAGACTGAAAATGGGTGAGATTTTCTTTACTGCTTCCCCTAGGAGTATCCCTCACAATATTTCTCAGAACTGGATGTATGCCATTAGTTCTTTACACACTGTATGCTCAAACACAACAAAAGAGCAAGGGAAGGACTCCCGCAGCAAACAGAAAGTTACTGAGCACTTGTTGGATAACTTCTGAGAAAGTTAAAAATTAGTACCAATAGTTGTTATGAAATATCATCTAACAGACAGACTTCCTAACCATTAAGGAAGGATTAAGTAGCTCCCATTCCAAACCTTACTTAGATTTGAAAAATACCAAAGGAGCATTTTTCTGTAGGAGAGCATTGATCTGTAAAAATCAGCTTTTCAATTTCAGCATTTTTCAGGGTTTGTAATTCAATTTTTTCCCACTTCAGTACACCTCCTCTATCTCTTCTTTGCTCCACTGTAGCCCCGCTGGTGCCTCTGTACAAGGCTGAAAAGAATCAGAGTTGTATTGCTGACGTCTACCAAACTCTCAGAAGAGCCAACAAAGGTTACTGCAGAGGTGTCTAAGCCTGCAGCACTGCTGAGAACAGTTCCCTGTTTCCCATGTATTATAATGCTGCAGACTTTGAGAAGTAGTACCAAGCACACAATCCTTCAAAAGCAGGCATTCTAGAGGAGAGTCTCCCATTTTACAAAACACTGCTTTCATAAAATTATCAATTTTGTACCTGAAAATGTCCATTTTTGCCACTGGCTCCAATTCTACTATCAGTGTGGATGTGCCAGCATTGTTGAGAATACAATGGGCTGATGTAAAAGGGAGCTGAACCAACCACAAACCCTCTCCAGATTCCCCTGAGATAATACTGTGCCAAAATCCTATCAGACGTACTTTGATCATTCTTAATTCCTCAGTGTTTCAGAGAGTATTAGCTGGGGCACATCTGCATTTCTTTATTGTGAGAATAATGACAGGATAATGGTGCTGACACCAGGCCAGCCATTTCTCAAAACACTGCTGGCACAGACCATATTTGCAGTACTCCAAGTAAATGGTTTTTCCTGAAGGTTACGAAACAGTCAAGGAAATACGGTACAAGGAAGTTTTCCTTACGCTCGCTACGTTTATAATTAACTCCTTATTAGTTAAAATCTTTATTAGGTGGCTCACATAACTGCTTTGTGACTTCTGAGAAAAGTGACTCCTCCTTTACCAAGAGTAAGAGGTGTTCTGAAAAAAGAGAACAGAAGCCAACTTCAGACACCTCCATAAGCACTGCAATACTTGCAGAAACATCTGAACGAACTCCCTAAGCACTTACCAACTGGCTAGACGCTCTATTTTGCGTGGTGGGACCAAAAAGATGAAACAATTTAAATCACATATAAAACGTGCCCTTGTGATGCACTAACAGGCCTTAAACGCATTAAACTATTACGTGAAGCCTCACCATTTAAAGGAAGAGCTCGTGCACTTTGAAAGAACAGTAAGCAACACCAAAATAAATGTGTAGCAACAAGGAGATGGAAGAGGTGAAGTACTTAATTAGAAGACCAAAAGACTCTAACAAATGAAAAACAACGGTGCCAAGGCTATTTACAAAATGAGCCAAGTGACTGCCAGTCAAAGCAGATGATTTTAGCACAAAGCTGCCTTAGACACGGAAGTATTTCTTATTCACATTACAGCTTTTAGCAAACTATGGAGACACACAGCATGAATAAGCTTTTGAGAGATCCACCTCTGGGTGCTCATATCTGTAAGAGCATTCTGCTACATCGAATATCCTCTGCTCAAATAAGATTATTATGGATAATGTGCAATTTTTCCCAAGTACTGCTTAATGAAAACATAAAAACTGAGTAGCTGGTATAGGACATTAGGAAATATTACTGTATTTAAGATAGGAAATTGGCTAAGACATCTGATCTAATAGAGTGCAATTAAAGAAATGTATTTACCTGACTCATATTTACCTTCAGTCATTTCAAAGCTACCTATGTTTATCATTCTACACTCCAGCTGGAGCAGTTTCAAAAGTCATGAGAGCTCTCCCCTTGAAATGAAGTTCTTGAAATGGAGAAGGCTAAAGACATTATGAAGTAAACAGGTTTACTTAGATGTAAAAAAAATCTTTCAGGAACTCTCCTTGGCCACTATGCTGGGGTTCAGTCCATTCGTCCGTTTATTGTCGGGAAGCTCTGTGGTCACACCTCAGAGAAACAAAAATCTTCCTTCAAGGGTGGATAAAGCCTTTCCTCAGACCTGCTCTTTACCTTGATAACAAATGGCTTACATGCAGAACAACTAGCAGTTCAAGCATAATGGTCCCCTAAGTGAGTTTAATAACTGATACTTTTTTTTTTTTTTTTTAACTTTACTGACTTTTATTTACTTTTGCTGCTCAAAGGTACTGCTTCATTTTGAATACAGCTTTCGTCTGGGTCTAAAGGCTGCTCATTGATCATCCAGAGCGATCCAAGGTCTCTGAAGAGCTGCTGCTGGACTCACAGTGTATGGGACAGAGAAAGTGCTCCCCCAAGCTGTCACCATCCTTGGCAGATACAGTAAAGCATACATTCAAAAGCTCTGGCAAGTACTGTCACACTGAAGAGCCTGTTGTAGTTAAGAACCAATTGAGGCCACATTTGTGGCTGCGCTGCAACATTTTTACTTCTTGTTACCCTCTCGTGACATCTACACTTTCCAACTCAGAGGCTTTCTACTGCATGGACCTTGGAGGCTCAGACCTCCAGGTTGTAGCTCACAGTGAGCAACAGGGTAAGAGAAGAGATGAGAACAACAGAAAGATATCAGAACACTATAAACGCATTCAGGATAGCAACACCTAAAGGAGACCTCTAGAGAAGAAATTAGAAGTCATCCAAGTTATACAACACAGTATGTGCAGAAATCCAAACAGCGATAATGCCTCTAACTACAAAAGCTAAGACAGATGCTAGAAATTACTCCAATAAATTCATTATTGCAGATTCTTCTGGGGAGAGATAGGATTTTTATTTTTAATGAGGATTAAGCTGGCTGAAAAAGACCACATTTATGAACATATTTAAAACACTCTTGAAGTGTTTACAAAATTAACCACTGTGCCATATGCATCATGCGAGCCTTAGTCATGCAACAGCAGCATTTTTGCTCCTCTCTCTTCACGTTACCATAAATCATGAATGTTACCATAGATCATGAACATGTGATACAATTAAGAGGGGAAAAAAAAAAACGCATCACTCATTTTTATTTTTTTGAGAGGTTTCAGTGTATAAAAACAACTTGAATTCATTTACAGAGGCATTGGTGCTGTTACTATAAACATATACGTCAAAAGAAACAAAACTGTGATTTCTGGTTAGATGAAGTTTCTGGCAGAGTTCGAGCTGACAAATTTTGATAGCCACAAAAACATAAAAGGCACTGCTGGGAATTGTAGTTAAACTGGAAGTAGTAAGAATGCCCTGCTTACCTCTGAAATATTTATATCAAACAATATTTCATTTAACTTCTCAAGCATTAAGCAGAGCAGTAGCAAGGTATGGCTGCTACATAAAAAAAAGACAGTCTGCTTCATCTTTCCCTACATGTTAATGTAATTAAATAATCTTGCCTGCAACCACAATACAGGTGAATCATGATATCTGGGAGTAAGCTTTCCTTGGGCTTCATACATATTATGGGCCATTTTAACAACTGCCTTAGTCTACGGAATGGATGGATCCTCATTGTTGTCTTCTACAGAAGTTTTTTTGAAGGGAGCTGGCTCATAACCATTTCATTTTCCCACCTTGCTTACAGGAAGAGATTCTAGAAATTACTTCTTAGAGGCAGACGACGCGCTGATGCAGAACAGATACTCAGTGGGTATATCCACAGAGACAAAAATTGCTTCAGACTCTCAACAGGAACAGTAAGATATGTTGCCTCAGAACAGAGACACAACCTACTAGTAAAGATCTTCAGTCATTACTACAGCATGCTGTTCATGGAGCTCTACTAACATAGTTTACATTTATTCAACAACAGAAACTAATACGCTCCCTTCCCTAACTGAAGCAGAGGCTTTGACGTTATAACACACACCTCACAGGAAAAAATGACAAAAGCAACAATGAAAAACAAGGAGTGCCATATATCCTAAAATCCAAGTTCTTAATTTTGCCTTGTTAAATAGCTTCCTGTCTGTCAGTACAACCACACCCCAGGGCTCCAAAGGAAAAGCAGGACACACACTGCACACTATGTGCTCAGTACTCCCACTCCTGGTTTTATTTTGCCTGCTTTGGTACTCTCTCATCAAGAGCTGGGAATCTTTCCCTTCATGAAACCACATACTAACACTCCTATTTTAAAAAAAGATCATGTAGTGTAATCTGATATTGGACCAAACAAGGTCATTTCAACTTTGGAAAAAAAGTGGGAGCGGACAGGAAGAGAGATGATACCTTCCATCCTCAAAAAAGCACTACTTGCTTCACGGTGCCATCCAAAATCTGGGAAGAAAACTCTAATTCCAAAGTGATGTAAGAAAGCAGCCTTCCTTTATTCCTCACAATACGTGATGGGCAACATGAAAAGCAAGTGCACCCTCTCAGAGTTCAGGTTCTACACTTAAACAAGACAGACATAGGCAGTACATTAGCATACATATTCATTCTTTTACAAGAACTCATTAGTATATGCTAATGTCCCTCTGTGCACACACAGTCGCATTTAGGGTGCTCATATGTCCACTTACTTTATCCCCATTTTTCCACTATCAGCTTCATCACTGAGACTTTTGGCTGACCTTTAGCTGTTTTTCCCCAGTTTGGAAGATTTTCATTGCTTGTTAGGCCATAATGAGCAACTTCTAAAACAACATATGTGCAATCTGAAGATACTGTTACACCTGCTGGGTGCAAAAGGTAGTAGAAGTCTTATGACTCCAGTGCTTCCTGTGAAGCAGAATTAAGAGAAAACAAGGTTGTTCACACTCCAAGCAAAGTTGACACAGAAAGTTTTAGAATTAGTACTCATCAATTTGTTTTGCTAAACTAATATATTGGTCCTTACACTAACATACTGATCCCTATTGCTAAACAAACCAACCTGTATCAATGGTAGCAAACAGAATGCCAGATCTCTCCTAATGATTTAATGTAACTGACAACAAAACAGGTTTCTGTACCTCTGGTACCATCTGGCCCAATCTGGCTGGAGCAGAGAAACCTACAGTTGGATGCACAGGGCCATGTTCCAGTGTCTTCTGAAGATCTCCAAGAAAGAAATCCCACAGACTCTGGACAACCTGCATCAATGTTCTGCCACCAACACAGCACAGAAGTGATTCTGATGGAACCTTCCATGGGCTAGTTTGTGCCCATGGCCTCCTGTACTGGCACTGGGCACTGTCAAAAGGAACCTGGCTCTTTGCACCCTCCTGTTACTTACACTGATTAGATCCCCCTGAGCTTCCTCTTCTCCAGGCTGAGCAGTCCCAGCTCTCTCAGCCTCTTCTCAAAGTAGAGGTGCTTCTCCGCCTTGAAACCCCTTTTTTTTTTTCTTTTCTTTTTTTTCCCCCTTCAACCTTCATTGGCCTCTTCCCAGTATGCCCATCTCTCCTGTACTGAGAGTCCAATGCTGGACCCAATGCAGTGTGGCCTCACCAGTGCTGAGCAGAGGGGAAGGACCACCTCCCTCCCCTCCACCTTCTGCTGGTGATGCTTTGCGTGATGCAGCCCAGAACACTGTTGGCCTTCTTTGCCTTTGATTTTACAAAGCTGGCACCATCCCACTTTGTGTTTGCATTGTTGTATTAAAAAATGAAACAGTTCAGAGTGAACAAACATCTGTGCTTCTGATTTTCTTTGAACACCAGTTCTTTCTACAGCATGCACCCTTCACACACCTGTACAAATTACTGTGCGAGTGTTTTGTTACACGAGGAATGAAGCTACCCCCTCTTTTAACTAAAGAAATTCATGCCATACAGACTGAAGTGATTCTCAAATAACATGATGTATAACAGATGACCACAAAGTTACCTCTGAGCAATCACACTGCAGTGGATCTCCAGGAAAAAAAGAAAAACAAAAAGCCCTGAATAAATAGCACACTGTTTACCCCTGAAGTAAGCTTTTCCTATTAGAAAAAAAGAAAACAGAAAACACCTTCTGACAAATCCTCTCTCAAACTCAACATTTCCATTAACTTCAAAATGTTAACATTTGGCAGATCTTTGGACAAGAACAAGTGGGAGCTTTAACTCTAGCTACAATTTAAGCAAACAGAGACAGCAGATGTGTCACATCCTGAGCGCTCCAGCAGCGCACGCAGCGTTTCACTGTAGGTTACTGTGACGCTTTTATCCCTGTGCCATCTTCTACTGCTTGCTTGTTCGTTTTCATTTTGTAAATGGACCGCTGTGCTGCACCAGTTCCCTCCAGGCCTGCTGCAGGCTACGGCCATTTCCCTGCACCCCATACCTCTACTTAGGCAGACAAGCCTGCCATTAAAAGGCACTGCTATGTTGTAGGAGGCAATGCAACACTGCTACTAAAGCCAAGTTGTAAAGAATTAAGATACTGGAATTACAGCACTACCTAGCAGGGTACACTCTTGTACTGCAGTACCTTGCTTCTCTGCTCCCATCAAAGCCCAAACTGTGCAGGAATAGGACAACGCAGTGTCAAGAGCCTTGTCTAATCTGCCTAATAATCAGCTGTGTAAATGGCACGAGAAAACCGCTCTGTGTTTGTAACTGTCCAAAGCTGACACTGAATACTTCAGAGAATTACCAGTTATGTAACACCTCAGCCAAATCTTCCACCGCAATGTCACGCCTTGTTCCAAAATACCAAATAATTTGCTTCTTGCGTACGTCTCCTGTCACATCCAGCAAAGCTACTTAAGGTCTCTCTCCGTGCAACAGGAAATTGCCTTAACTGACGCATTCTATGAGAGCAGACAGGCAGCGCTCGGCTTTGAATCGCTCCTTTGTCGAAAGTCTATTAAACACGAAAATAAGAACTCCACTGTATCGACATGCACTCCACTGAGAAAAATCAGTGCGATTTGGGCAGATGATTCATGTTAAAATGTCTTAAAATCAAATCTGCGTTGTAAAGAAAAACGCAATTTAAAGATATATATGCATCTATGAAAGGGCAGGTGTTGACATCTTCAGGATCTCCACAGCAGTCCTATTACATCCACATTCATTATTGCTTATTTTTACTGCTCAGAAACCTTGAAGACCCCTCCCCCCCCCCCCCCCCACACACACAGAATTACACAGAATGGCGAGGGTTGGAAAGGACCTCAAGGATCATAAATCTCCAACTCCCCTGCCACATGCAGGGCCACCAACCTCCCCTTTCAATACCAGACCAGGCTGCCCAGGGCCCCATCCAACCTGGCCTTGAACACCTCCAGGGACGGGGCATCCACAGCCTCTCTGGGCAGCCTGTTCCAGCACCTCACCACTCTCACAGTAAAGAACTTCTCCCTGACATCCAATCTAAATCCTCCCTCCTTCAACTTAAAACCATTTCCCTTTGTCCTGCTGTTATCTACTCTTTCAAAGAGTTGATTCCCCTTCTGTTTGTAGGCTCCCTTTAGGTACTGAAAGGCTGCAATGAGGTCACCTCACAGCCTTCTTTTCTCCAGGCTGAACAAGCCCAGCTCCCTCAGCCTGTCTTTGTAGCAGAAGAAACCACTTCCAAACAGCAGACGCAAACGAAGTCTCAGAGAAGCTCCCTCTGCAACCCATACAACTGTTTCCGCACAACATATTCTTGTATAAAAACCAATTCATTTCTTAGAATAGGATGCTTCCATGGTTTTATCTCATCCCACCATGCCCAGCTGCCCTCTGCATCTCAAAATTCCAAGCCTGGGACACAAGAGTGGACAAGAAGAGGATGTGCACTCATCTGTGAGCAGGCAGTACTGAGTACTTCAACACAACCTTCCAGCTCTGCATGGAGCACACGTATCCCTTTCGATGCTTCCCTAGTAGTAGTATAATGTACTGGACAAAGCAACGTGAATAACCATTCTCAGGGTTTTCCTGATTTCTCTCCAAAATATTTTATTTCCGTACTAAGCCTGTTAAGTATCAGGAAATCTGAGATTAAACATGACTAATTTAGGAATTTACATGAGACCACCAGGGACCACATGCAGTAAGGAGGCCAACAGGTGCTCTAAGCCTCGCACTTAAGCATGAAACAAATTCTCAAAATTGGACTTCAACTATAAGTCTCATGAAGTAATTTGCACATGGATGTCAACAAAAAGAAAGTTACATACTTCACGTGCATTTATATATGCTTCCTGTTCTCAAAAGCTGTAGGACAGACCCCAAAACATAATTCTTCCCTTTGCTCCCTGTCCCTACAAAGGATGTCACTTGGCTTGTGTGAAGTCAAACAATCCACTTTCCCCTCCATTCAGAAAGCTGGAAAGTACCTTTCTTGCTTATGCTATCACATCATTCAGTTAACAGAGCACCAATCAGTACAAGAAATCAGAGCCTGCACTTTCTGTTCTTTCAAATACACCTGCATTAAAACATCTTCATTAAAGCACCAGGGCTTTTACCGCAGGCTTAGTCACAAATTCTCATCAAGTTCTCCAGTATCTGCTGCTTTGTGCAACTGTGTGTGCTGACAGCTCACACCAGTGATACAGCTATGATTCAATCTGCACATTAAGAGAGCTAAATTAAGTCAAGTCACATTGGCCCACACTTGCCAATATACACACCACTGCTTTAGGTGAATTGCCAAAGGGCAACTCAGGAAGCCACAAGCCTTTGAAATGTTCAGTACAACCATGCAATCAACCTGCTGGCCTTGAGCGCCTTTAGAAAACAGCTCCATCTATTCTTCAAATAGGTCCCATACACCACTGGGCAATCTAATGAAACAAATTTCCATCAATACCATTTTTATTTCTGCACGTAATCCTGTCAGCTCAAGCAGAAGTTATTTGGGATGAGAAACAAGCAAACACTGTGCTACTTAAACACGGTTCTCAGTTACACATTTCCTACAATGACATACACTAATGTTGGTATGGATTCTACACAACAAATAGTTGGGACATCCTTCCTTTGTCTTTGCTCAAGAATTAAACATATATATATATGTGTGTGTGTGTGCATGTGTGTGTGTGTGTTTAATATGTTATATATATAACATATATGTTTATATGTTATATATATAAAATATAGCTTATATAATGTATATATTACAAAGCTTATAGATATATTAGATATATTTAATAGACTATTAAATAAAGGTTATACATATTAGATCTATTTAAAAGATTAAACTCTTTTCCCAAAAACCCTCTCCTTGGTATCTTTTTCTTTTTTCTTTACCCCTAACAAAAGAACCCTCATTTTCCTAAAGGGCTGAAGCACTGTAGAGAAATCCAATTGTTTTAATCCTGAAGAATCAGAACCTAGACTTCACCATAGGACATGGAAGCCTGCCATAAGCCTTGGGAAGCGGTGTTGAGGAGCCTAAGGAAAGCCACGCCGAGCAACTATAAGCTTTGTAAGATACAATGAGCCAGTGAACTCAGTCACAGCTGAGTTTACAAAAGGTCCATCAATATCAATGGAAAATTAACCTTAGCATTTTAATCCTGTTGCAGTGGGATTTACTATGCACCCAGAGATCCCAGCATGAGAGCTTTCTGCTGGTATTTTCATTGTAAAACACAGGAACATTTCTATAATACAAGACATCCTGCTTGACAGTTATCTTATAAAAATCCATACGACTTGAGTGAAATGGACATGTCTCAGTATACCAGTATACAAAGACAGGTAAAAATATTTTTAAAACCCAGATGACGATGCTTAACAAGCCTATTCCTCATAAACTTCAAAAATTCCAGAGTATTGGGAGAAGGGGAAAGAACATTATTTCCTTAAGATTTTTAAAGAATATGGATGTAAATCTGATCTAAATCTCCGTTCTTTTAGTTCAGCAAGGGTTTTAAACTAAAACTGGGGAGACTTAGGTTAGTTGTTGGGTAGAAATTCTTTACTTGGAGGGCAGTGAGGCACTGGCACAGCTGCCCAGAGAAGCTGTGGTGCCCCATCCCTGGAGGCACTCAAGGCCAGGCTGGATGGGGCCCTGGGCAGCTTGAGCTGCTGGGTTGGAGCCAGATGGTCTTTAAGGTCCCCTCCTACCCAAACCACTCTATGATTTTACATACAGCTAACACTAGACTGTTGATCAGCACTTGCACTAACACTAATCTCTTTTTTATTTTCAAAGTGACTAACATTCTTTCTGTATCTACTGTTCCCACAAATGACCCATGGAATCTTTCACTGCGTTACAGACACTTCACTACAATTAAAAATTTCAGATTTGTGGTGTAAATAGGTGCTGTGCTCTAACATCCCTCTTACTTCAAGCAGCCAGAACACACACGTGAAAAATATCTTCAGGCACTGTCTTCACACACCAGAATTTGAAAGCTCCATTTGGTTGCTATGTGGAAACTGGAAAAATAATGACAACCTGTACTACTCAATTAATCTTTCTTCTAGTAAACGGATTATATTTTTTGACATAGTTCACAACTCTGCATGAGCAATATCTTGAAGACAGAACAAGAGAATACCTCTGAAAGTTTGAGGACATTTCATCTAGATCATTGTGTTTTCTCCCTGCATTACGTAAGTTGCCAAAAACTAAAATCTGAGTTTTATACAGACAGTTCTTGTGAAACACTGTATCTTGTTGATACTGAAAAAGACATCCAAATTTGCAATTTAAATTGTGTTCAATAAGCAAACGACTTTCAAAAAATTGACAGTGTACTGCAAGTCAACTTTTGCAATGAACCCAATGTGTCAAGCATTTTCCACACCAGATCAACTTATCCAGGTATCAGCTGAAATAGCACAAGCTTCTGGAAGTACATTTTAAAGTGCGCAGTAACGTAGAACTTAACGCCACATAATAAGCTTTAAATGAACTGTTGAAATGTCATCTCCTCAATGTTGCAGGGCTTGAAATCCACTTGTCTTTCAAAAGTGTTGTGTACTTCCTCTGCAGTATTCTTAACGTTAGTAATCTATAAGCTTCACAAAAAAAAAAAAAAAAAAAAGTAATTTAAGAGATGCACCAGAGGCACAACACTAAGAGGCAAAGTCAAATCGTCGCTTAGTTCTTTTTATTACTCAGATATAAAGAAGCCTTTCCATGATGATTTTTCTTCAGGTACTTACAGACCTGAATTCTGAAGCAGGAACCTGAAGCATAAGTACCTTACACAACCAGTTGTTAGCAACATGAACAAGGCAGCAGGAACTAAGTAGACCTCATGGGAAAAACCACTGTCTGGCATCCCCAAAAAGGTCTTCCCAATTAGCAAACATTGAAAGAACAAAAACCTCAAGAGTTTTGTATTTCCCCCAGTGCTTCCAAAGAAAATAGCACTCAATTTTAGCTCACTACATATTTATATTTACACGTTTATATTTATTAATTGACCCCAAATATAATAAACTAGATTGCTTAGATTGCTTTCCCACTCCTCCCATCAATAAGCAAGAATAGAAGAAGGTGGCTCCTAAGCTTCCTATATGTGGTCTTCTTAATGACAATAAATTTATTTTTGACCCCAATTTCTTCAGGATTAAGATGCTTATAATAACTTTCAGAGTTCAAAAATACTTAGTACATTGTCTTTGTCTCTGGCACATCTCTGGCTGCTTGGGCATGGTCTCTCAAATCCACTTGCCTTCCCTCCTGTATCTCGCCTTTTCAGATACCACATCTCCTTTTTGCTAACTTCAGCCATGCAATAGCAGGTAGTCCTACAGTAGCATGGGAAAGCCATGTATAGCCAAAAATAATGCATAGAATACTGTTAAGCATGTTATTCTGGAATACATCATTACATTCCTTCCAGATACCTCCAGTTAGAAATTCCTATACAGCATCACTCTGCAAGATTTGGACGTTATGTACAGATACCTATGAAAAATGGTTTTCTAGATTAACTATCTGTGCAAAAGCTGCAGAATATTATCAAAAATATTTTAAGAGAATGATCTCAAGCAAATATCTACTATTTAGTGCAATTAGAGGAGCCACGTCAGCTCAACAGCTTAAGAACAGACTGGAGAACTGTTAAAGAATATTGCACTGGTTGATTTTAGGCTGCAAGGCCAAGACAGTAGTTTTCACTAGACAGCTTGTCATTTTGTGGGATCTTAATGTCACAGGTCTCAAAACAGACTCCTAACTGGCAAAGTTCATAATTTTCCAGGTTTTTACTGCACATCTCAAAATAACTTTTACTGCACTGTCAAAATACACGTAAGTATGTTTTGAATAGCATATGTATGCACATTGTATATATACACATACATGTATGTATTTACATATATGTACATGTTCCACATGTATAATGAAGTGTTTGGCTTAAGATCAGTATAAGAAATGTGGCATGCTTCACATACTCTCATGCAATTATTATTAATTTATATGAGAGAAACATGAGAAGAACAGCTATAGTAGAGAACACACTGAGCTCACAAATACGTGGTACCTTGAGACACAAGGTAATTTCAGCTAGATTCCACTCAGCCTCCTGACAAATGGTATGCTAAAACATAACACTTCTTCACTCCCCCTCAGATGTAGACACACATGCACACAGAGAAACTAAAACAGTTTCATTGATACAGATCTTATCTAGCAGTACAACTGACTCCAGATTGCTCACAAACCAAATGTGAATAAGGAAGCCAAGAAGTACAACATTTGTAAATGATGGTTAATCCCTAAGAAAGCTAAAAGGGACAGTAAGAGTGAACTTACCTGTTCGCTGAATATAGCCAGACATTTTAAAGATAGATCTCACGAGACACATCACTACAAACGCTTTTCCTCTTCCCTAAAAGCTAGGCATACAGCAGCACTGACACATAGCCTTTTCCTGGAGTTGGGCATTGTTAGGAGTACACAAAAGCATAAGCCTCCTTCCCAAGCCTACCCTGAAACAGTACTTCTAAAAAAGAGACCTGCTTCTTGGACAAAGCAGAAATGGTGGCACATTTATAAGAACACTTGTTCACGTTGCTTCTAGTTTCAATAGGATAAGTTTATCACCCCAGAACAGTGAGTTCCCTGGAATCAATCAGCATTTCTACCTAATCCCCTTCCACAGACGGGCTAAGCACAATGATCTGTGAAAAAAATTAATGGAGTTCTAATCTCAGAGGTCTCCAGACGATACCCTCAGAAGTAAATCATAGCCTGCACATCAGTGACAGCTCTGGGAAGAGCAATGTGTACGCAATGATTACCCACCCAAACGTGCAGATTTTCAAAGCCTTTTTCAAAGCCTCTTCAACAGAACTCTTGAATTCAGGAATAAGCTCAAATGTCCTTGAGCTTTAGAATGAAAAAGGATTTACACAAGTGATGGGTACAGATATATTATTTAGCATCCTCCAGAAGTGGCCAGGAAGGGAGAGGTAAATAAATTAGCAATATTTATCAACAGCAATTCAGGAAAGTCCCAACAAACAATCGACACTGAAGATCAGCAGAAGGCTTTCCTCATATCCTGGACTTCCTCCACAGCATGTTTGGTGGAATTAAAGACTGAAAGATGGGAAGTACAGAAAGAACAAAAAGCAACCTAATGACAAGAACAACAATAAGCTCTGAATTAGTTCTGTTACACCGGAGAAGAGATTGTGTAGCACTGTCCAATGAGATTTCATAGAATCATAGAATGGCCTGGGCTGAAAAGGACCACAATGATTGCCTAGTTTTAACCCCCCTGCTGTGTGCAGGGTCACCAACCACCAGACCAGGCTGCCCAGAGCCACATCCAGCCTGGCCTTGAATGCCTCCAGGAATGGGGCATCCACAACTTCCTTGGGCAAGCCTTTTCCTCCGCCAGCATATCAGAGCACAACCCTGTTCAAACCATCAGGCATCCTTTTCCATCCACTTCGGAGATTTTTACACATTTTCTGCCAACTGTGAGTGAAATTGAGGGCATCAATAAACAAAAAAAGCCTTTGTGTGTTAGGAAAAGCCATAGAACAGTTTCTTCCATCCTCTTCAGCTGGTTCTTTTCCTATCCAGTGCTTTTCTTGGTCAAACACTGCTTTAAGTTTGAAGCCAGGTATAAACATTACAGATTCAGGAACCCTCACGTGTCATTACAGCAAGATTTTCAACCTTTGCTTCACAGTTTCCTGGGGAAGCCAAATACTAGTTCTAAAAAATCCACAAAAGGAAATTCAGAAGGCAAGAAAACTAGCTACTAGGCAACTACAACTAAAAAAGATTAATAGCTCTGCTGCATACAGCTCATAGAGAAGAAAACCAATAAGCATTACAGAACACAGTAGAAATTCCACAGGAAAACCAAACAGCACAAGCAAACTAGTCCAACCAAGTAAGAACACAGGGTCTCAGCACAATGGGTCCAGTTCAAATGGTGCCATCTGCACCACAGAAGGTAACAAATCAATAGGATCCCTTTGGAGTAACACAGACAAAAATCTACACCAGCATTTCACTCAGAAGGCAAAAAACGCATCAACAAACCTACTGAGGTATTGCTGTCAACCTCTCACTCCCAATACTGCAATTTAAAATAAAACATATATACTCCAACTAAAGGGCTAATATAGCATGGAACTGAACAGAAACCATTAAAATGAGTAATACTGGTCACTGCAGATATCAGCTTCTATAGTGTTGCATTGAATTACTGAAAAGTTTCCACTGTTGCAGAAGTGTCGGCTTATCTCCAGCTGTTCCACCCCTGCATACTACCAGCAGTTGCCAATGTGCAAACCATGCTTGGAGGGGTTCATGCCACAAGCAACAATGGCCAAGGGCACTTGAATCTTGGCACAACGTCCACGCTAAAAAAAAACTTATATTCTAATATCATTAGACTCTGTAACGTCCTTCTTTGAAAACATACAGCCACAAGTTTATTATGATGGAGAGCAACAGCATAATCTTCCAGTTCTAACCGTTCCTCCTAATCTTCCAGTCCCAACTCTGGCCTAATTCAGCTCGAAAATAACAGTTTTTGCCATGTTATCAATGCAAGCTTCAGTTGTTAAGTCTAAATGAATCAACTTAGCCTCCCCAAAGAATTCGTCAAATAAATAAGTAAACCGTTTAAAAGAATTTTGGTAGGAAGATTCAAAATCCAGCAGACTGTATTAGCGCCTGTTCTAGGGCATCTTTAAACAAATGAGTTTAATTAGCTCTTTAATCTGAAGCAGATACCTAATCACAACAGATACCTTTGTGGTGTACACTTTTAATAACTCAGCTCCCACATGGTCACCACTCCCAATTCCCAACAACATCCCTGCAATTCAGGAAGTCACTTCAAGTCTTCCACGCTGTCAGACAAAGCAACATCTCTGACACATCTAAAATACCCTACACAAGAAACAGCAGTTCATCAAGTAATATACTTATTATGCACTGGTCTGGTATTTTTTGCAATAATCTCTCATAGTTCATAACAGAATTATAGTACCATTAAAATGACAGTATACCACCCATAAGATTATTAATGCTACCCAAGGATTAATCTACAAGCAAAATATATATGCCATACCTGTGCAGCTGCAACAGCAGGTCCTTCTGTAGCCATAAAACAGGAGGTTACAGACTGAATATTAAATAAGTGATTCACAAAGCTAGTCTAAAAAAATTTAATAGAAACATAAATGTTGCTATAACCTAAAAACTGGAAGTTCCTTTCCCTGAAAGAGAAGGGAAAGAATTAAGTGGGCAGTAATGCTTTTCACTCTATCAAAACCCCAGTTTTACTAAGTGAAAAGTGTGCTAGCTTCCATGAACTGTGCTCTAACACTTGTGCCTCATGATAAGTACGAAATTTGATAGTAGCAACACACACCTGCACAGAATGTCCTCCATCTCTCCCCCACCATTTTGTTCTACCAGTTTCACTGAGGAATGAAATCAGTTAAGTAGGGATTTAAAACAACAACAAGAAGTCCTTGTCCTTTTTTATTAGAGACCTAAAATCCCCTAAACTACCACTAAATGTGTTTATCATTCTTGACCCCACTGCAATGCCAAGATTCAAGCATGGTCTGCTTCCCCTTCAGCGTGTTAAGCCAATCAAGCAAGTCTCATTATCTCCATTTTCCCTCTCCTCTTGCCCAGTTCTGTTCCAGCTTTACAAAAACAGGGCATTTTAACAACATCTCCCTCCTTCCATCCCTCCTCACTTCTTTAAGAAGCAAACTTTGATTTCATTTCTAAGAAACAACATACAAGAAACAGATGTAATCATAGAGAAACAGATTAAGTTCACTATAGACCTTTGCACACACACACACACACACACACACACACACAAAGGAAGAAGATTATGTCATTTTAAGGATTTCAGAGGTAAGTTAAGTTGCCTGGAATGTTAATCTCATAACCAACTGAAGCGTACATACCACGAAATAATCAAAATTTCCCATTTAACTGAGCAAAACTTACATCCCCAAAATGCTAAGCCTCTAAAAAGTAGACACTGGTTACCAAGTGCCGCTGTAGATGCCATAAACTAACAATCATGTTAGTTGTCTAAACGATCCCCTATATTGTCCCCTATATTGAGGATAAACCATCTTTCGTAAGTTGTCAGGTCACCATCACTCACCTAGAGAAGTAGGCTCTCTATTTAAACTAAGAAAGGCAACACTGAGTATTCAGCTGAAACAGTCCCAAATGTCATAGTAACATTCCTATAGCCACTATTGTTTGGTTTCATTATGCCAAATTGTAATTTTGTTTTAACTTGCCACCAAGGTTGTTACAGATTTTCTAGCAGTAAGTGAACACATGAAATTAAAAATGATGTTTCTGTGCCTGAAAGATCAGTACCTGCATGTATGAAGTGGCTGAGCAAGAAGAAAACATGTATTCTGAATACTGCACAGCCTCACTGCAGAAACCCATGTTGGTGTTTGCTGTAAGGAAGGTACCAATGAGGTCCATCTAAAATATCTAAAATCTAAAATACGTATCTAACAAGGAAAACTAATGAAGCCTATAAAAAACCTGTAATTTTTATTAAAAAGTTAGCAAGTTCAAATGTGCATGGCACTCCTTTTAAAGGCCTTAAGCATGACTGAGTACAGTGATTAGTTATGTTCATATTTTTTTAAAATATTCCATCCCAGAGATGCTTTAGAATTTGTAATGTTTTATATCTATGTGATATTTAAATCATAATTAAAGAAACCACAGGGGTGACACTTCCAGATCTACATGAGACTGGAAAACAGCCTCTCAAAAGTGATCTGTTACACATACAGCCCCAAATGACTCACATTTATTAGTTTCTCTCTGATAAGGCTTCCTCTCCCCAACATACTGTTCCATCACTAAGACAACACATGGAGGAAAAACACCAAATTCAGTATCATTTGGCTACGAAAGCCCACCAAGATAAAAATAAAACACGCATCTGCTCCCTAGTAAAAAATGTGCTGACTTGCATTTAGCTCCAAAATATTCAGTGTTCCTTTCTGCTCCCAACCCTTCACAATATCACAACATTCAGGAAAACTCCTGCAACTTATCTGTTTAATGTTTATAAATATCTAAAGGGAGGTGGGAGGCAAATGGATGAGGCCAGGCTCTTCTCAGCAGTGCACAGCAACAGGACATGGAGTAACGGCCTAAAACTTCAACATAAGAAGCTCCATACTATCATGTGGAAGAACTTCTTTACCATCAGGGTGACATAACACTGGACCAGGTTGCTCAGAGAGGTTGTGGGGTCTCCTTCTATGGAGATATTCAAGACCTGTCTGGACACCTACCTGTGGGACTACTGTAAGGGTACCTGCTTTGGCAGGGGTTGGACTCAATGATCTCAAAGTCCCTTCCAACCCCTGCAATTCTGTGATCTTATTCTGTACAATGAATTTTTGTCTCTGCCCGGTATCCCTCAGACAAGACCGTGACAGCGACATGCTACCACACTGCCTGTCGGTTCCACTGCTGGCTCAAGTGCTCTGGCAGGCAATAAAACAGGCCTCATGTTGTTCCTTTAACTCTTCTGCTAACAGAAAAGCTGCCAGCACCAGGAGCCAGCAAGTTCACACTCAGAAAACTTTGCAAAACTCTGCTGGAGCTGATGAATGTGCATGCTACAAAATACTTTGTCTTCAGTGCTGACAAACAGCATTTCCAAATCGTGTCTCACACACGGTACTGTTGAACCAGGCAAGAGAACAAACATATTCACTACCTAGTTAGTGCTGAAAGCCACAAACTGCAATCCCACCACCTCCTGGATGCTGGAGTCAATCATATGAACGTTTCTTACATGAAAAGGGAATAACCATGTGCTCTCAGAGTTGAATTAACTACTTGAAAATATAGAGAGCCACTTGCCTTCCAGAAAATAAAGCCATCACAAACAGCAATACAGACATAGAAAAACTACCAGTAAGTGATCACATTTAAATGCAAAAGGAATTGCTGTTAAAATGAAGGTTTCCCAGTAGCAGCTACTTAAGAGCAAACAAGCTCTAATGCAGTTGCTTCTTAATAAATTAATTTCAGAGTAAAACAGGGCTGTGGTGCTGTTCCGCCAGTAGCAGCTGAATTTTAAAAGTTTCCTGCCCCTCTTTCACATCCCCAGATGCTTGTTTGTGCCTCCAGAGGTGCCAATACAATTGTTTGCATGACTGTGCTCCAAGCAGAGTTCAGGAAATATCCTGCTTACAGGGCAAAACATAGTAAAAATATTCCAGTGAAACACTGTTTAAAATCACAGGGTATATTACAGGCATCCAAAAAGCTGCAGTGACAAGCTAGGAGAGAATTAACAGCAGCATCTTAAATTGGATTTTCCTCTGCATGGTGTAACAGAACCACAGCTTTGGGAGAGGGAAAATCAGTCACGTATGGCAAGAGACGGCACTGCTTGCTTCCTCCTCTCTCATTTTCCAAGTCTTCCCCAAACAGAAAAAAAAAAAACCATGGACAGCCTTGCAGAGCTCATTCCTAATGAGCTCTACTCTCCTCCTGAAAAGCTTCAAATATATAGCACAAACCAACAAAATGTGGAATCAAGGTGGTTCCCCTCTCCCCCACATTCCCTATGACATTCTCTCCAACAGACTAACTGATAACAAAGATCACAGAATATATGGAAAAAAAAACAAAAGGATTTTCTTCCAAAGTGAGAAAAAAAGGGATGAAAAGGATTTGAAGTTCACCACATTGCACAAAACAAAACACATTAACACATACATGAAGAGAAACCTTTTGGTCATGTGTCTCTGCTTGAAAAGCATGCAAGTATGTAGATTGCTCCAGAAGTAAGGTCTCCTGTTTGTTTCCATGGAAACTACAACAGATACAAAGAGTCCAATAACACTCAGAGCAAATTCCCAGCTACAAAACACTATTTTTTTTTGACAGTCACCTGCAGTAACTATGCGCTTTCACCAGCAGTGAACAAGAGCCAGCACATCACACTCATGTCAGCTCAGTGGAGGTGACCCACTGTTGCCACTGCCAGGACTGAAATGCGCCTCCACCACTTCACTGTGCCACTGTTCGGATTCCATAAATGTTCAGCAAGCATCGACGAATGTCAATGGCTGCCACTTTTTCCACACAGAGGAACTCAAGAAGACACATCTTTGCTTCATACACTTCCATAACGGATGCCAGTGAGTCAGGGTGCCTCTCTGCTGCCATCTGTAACATGACAGCAAAACATGACAGAATACTGGGGAGGGTTCAGACTCTACTACCATACCACCCACAGCTGACTCTGACATTGTGGGCCAATGTACAAAAACAGGAGGCGTTATTTTCGGAGCAGCCCTCAGAGATGGCAGAGCTGCAGTTTAAATCCTCATCAGACCTGCAAACACAGCATGAAATTCTATCCTCAATTTAACAGCTTTACCTTCAACATATTTGAAGCATCGATTAATCCAATCCCAAAATTTGGAAAGGATGCAGTGATGCCAGTTTTCGAGTGCCTAGAATTGCAGCAGCAACTCAGGAAACACCTACAAATTCTCAGTCTTACAGAACACCTAGATAAGAATTATACCAAAGTATAATACCACAGGTTATAAAGATATCTGTCGCAGTTGCCTACTACAGATATCTAAACAGAGCTTTGCCCATTTGGTTCCCCATACTATCAGTATCCCATAGATCACCATTCAACTTTTATTACACTGCAGCCTCACTCTAAGCACTGGGTGCAGGTTTGGGCACCACAGCATGAGACGAACACAGAACTGTTCGATAGTGTCCAAAGGAGGGCTACAAAGATGAAGAAAGGTCTGTAGGGCAAGGTGTGCGAAGAGCAGCTCAGGGCTCTGGTTTGCTCAGCACAGAGGAGCTGAGGGGAGGCCTGATGGCAGCTGCAGCTCCTCACAGCGAGCGGAGGGCAGCGCTGAGCTCTGCTCTGTGTGACAGCAACAGGGCCGGAGGGAACAGCATGGAGCTGTCAAGGGAGGGCAGCTGGGGGTCAGGGACAGGGTCTGCAGCACAGGGCGCTGGGCTTGGCTCCAAGCTGCTGGTGTTCAAAAGGTGTTTGGACAATGCTTTCAGACATAGGGTCTGATTTATTGGTAGCCCTGTGTGGAGTCAGGTGTTGGACTTGGTGTTCCTTATGGGTCCCTTCCAACTCAGGATACTCTATGATCCTCTCCCTCTGACAGGCTAAGTTCACGCTCCTCTACATCAGAAACACACTGTTGTAGACACTGCAGAATTACACTGGTATCAGATCACTTCATGATGCATCTCCCACGAACAACAATTAAACAAACAAAACACAAATACTACCAAACAAAAAAACCCACCCATGTGCAAGCGCTCTACCATAGGTATAAGCACAAATCAGTCCCGCATTCCTGAGCTTACTTGTACATGCTACATAAACACCTGCTGCTCTGGGTCGTTGCTTTGACTACTTCAGACAAACTATATTTAACACGCACTTGTGCTTTTCACTTATCCCCCTCCAAATAATTCAATCCACAAGGATTGATCTTAAACACGCTGAAGAATTCCAATCGCTACCCATTTAACTAATCCATATCTTTCATCCACCAGCAAAATTCTCATTTGTTCTCACTCTCTCAATGCTAAAAATAGAGAACCTCAAAATAAGACTTTGTGAAACCAAGTCCACTTGTTCATTAGCAACATGACTTCTGGTCTATGACAAATGCAAGTAGGAGCAGGAACTATTCACTCGAACCAAAGTGTCTTCATAAAGCACATTCACTCATGTGCCTCCATTTGGACGAAGTACATTTTTCTGGTTTCAAAAAATTTTGTAAAAGTCATTTAATGTCAAGTTACATGTTATGTAATTTAATTATTTAATGCCAAGAGCACAAGATTTAGACGTTAGCTCTGAGTTTCACACTACTTAGGAATAACAAAAAGTCACACAGAACATTTCTTAAGCGTCTTACCTAAATGACACTGATGTTTGCAAGGAGCACATGATACAACTTAAGACTGCATTCTGTTCTTCAGAAATGCATTTTATTTCTGAATGTAAAATAACGCAGCCACTCTGAACTGCCAGTGCTGTCTCAAACAGTAGCAGCAAGTTTGGATGATGTTTTTGGCTCATTCATAAACATAAAAACAACTATGTTGTTTTCATAAATATGAAACAATCTTGTTAGCATTGATTTCAAGAGCTATCTTCTCCTGACCTGAATAATTAAACTTTGCATACAGTAAACAGGAGCAGTAAATACCAAAGAATCAAAAGAATTAATACTCCAGGACAGAAACTGCGTTCAGCTTTGTTTCTAAGTTAGTTTCTAATGCTCCCAGGATTTTAAGAAGATTATACTTTCAAGCGACACCGTCTACTGGGAATGCAGTCAATTGAGAAAGAAGCAAAATGGATTTACATTCACCCTGCATTCCTCAGCTATCCTGATCCTTCCGACAATTTTTATAGCTCTTAGAACCTTGTTGTAGTAGAAGCAGCAAAGTATCCACTCACAGAATGTGCTAAAAAGACGAATGAGATTTATTTTCTTTAAACTTCCTTGCTTGTTTTATCCAGGGCTAGTACATTTCATGACAAAAACTTGACTATTGTATTGATTCTAACACATTTTTTCCCCACCAAGTGACTATAAAAAGCACATGCATCAGGAAAGAGTGCATGGAATAAATTATGTCTTTAAAAAAATTAAACCTCAATGGCTGGAAGCCCAAATCTGTTTCATCTTTCAGCTTAAGGACAGGAAGTAAGGTCATTGTCAGCTTTTAATTGAAAACATTTTCAAACAAGACCCCTGGTCTAGATTGGGATCTGGTTCTGTGACATGCAATGTCTGTCCCAATATATCACACAAGTTAGTCACAATTCACCATAAGCTCTAGCTCCAGTTTTAAATAGAGACATACACCAGAAAAGTTGCCTAGTTGGAACCTATCTAGCTGATACAATCACCTCCCTTCTATTTGAAAAGTAACTCGGCTGTAAGAGGGGAACAAACAGAAGGAGATCTTTCTCACATACAAAGTGATATCAGTTGGATTTTCTTGTTTGTATGAAAATGCTCAGTAGGAAAGGAACAGTCACTGTAGCAAAGGCTGCATAACATTCTTTGCTTGCAGGTACAAAAAGGAAGCATTAGAAAACTCTACACGTAAAATTAATCATTCAGAAGTTTGGAGGCGTCATTACTAAGGCTGCCCATCAAATCTCAGTTTAGCTTTTCTCTGCATAAACTTAACGGTGCAGTATTTAAGCACACGATCACAGATGGTTTCCTCATGCAAACAGCGCACAAGATGGTTTTCAGTAATGCACAGATATTGGCCCTATGCTGCACATCTGCACATAACATTATTTGAGAGCCTCACAAACAGGGCTGCAAAATTCTTCAGGAGGTCACCTAATCCATCGTTCTACACCACCGTGGAATCACTGGTGCAATGCCCTCCTGCTAGTTCATTATTTCATCTGCTCCTGTAATTCCAGTGATGGATTATGTTACGGCCCCAAACCAGAGCAGGCAGCCAAGCACTGCACACCACTCTCAGCATCCCAGTGAGGGCTCTCCTGCCTCTGGGGAGATCCCAAGAGTTTCTCTCAACACCAAGGAGAGCATGCTGAAGCCCACAGCCACATGCCCATGGGCTCTAGCACAAGTCATGCTGCTCAATCACCTTCTGTCCCTCTACTCATAAAGACCTGCTGCAGAGCCTGCTTGTCATCCTACCACTGTGCAGGACTGGAGCCCCTTCAGAGGGATACTGTTATGCACTCTCCTTACTGAAAAGCATCTGGATTTTCAGGCTCTTCTTTGATTGTGTTGCCAGAATTCCCACTCCTTCCTTGCTGGTAATGATTAATGCCAATTTTGGCCTCTCACCTCTTTCTCAAACCACAAGACCAGTTACACTGTCTTGACCAGATGACTTAAAATCCATACAAAACCATACACGGGGAATTCATAAAAGTCAGGGGGAAAAGAGGACAAAAATGCAGGCAGGGAATGCAAGCTGGAATTGCTAAAATGAGCAACCATCAGTTCTTTTTGAGAAGATCTGATTTAAAATGAAACAAAATCCTACTTTCACTATGAAACAGCATACTGCTTCCAATCTGTAATAGTTAACTTATGCTAAAAAAAGTTTCAATACAGTAAATGCCAATAAACACCACTACCTGCTACTTCATTTTTGCTTATAAACAGCATTTCTTAAAATACTTCTCTGAGAACTGCAGCTAGGTTAGGCTGGTTTATCGTCCACTGGATCTTTATTGTTTCAAAGACAAAAGTCTTTGGCTTCCTGACGACTTTTCTTTTGTGCTCACTGTTATCGCATGTGTATATTTCTTAGTCATTTCTTGTCTGATTTTCAAAATACACCTAAGAAATTGCACATTACAAATGGTGAAACTATGAAGCAAGGTCAAATTCTGACTGCCTGACTTGAAAGATTAATAAATATTTAAAATCACATGCTCAATATCTATTCAAGAACAGAGTCCTCTTGGCTCCTATTACAGTTGCAGGCACTCAGCATTTCTGCAACACAGATCCCTTAGGTATCCACTATACGAAGAACACACAGCTAGTGACCACCTGTGGGAAGCTTGCTTTAAACCACTCACTCACATCACACTGGAACTCTGCAACAACAACACAGGTCAGTTATCTAGGACAGCATTTAACTACATTAACAGTGAAACCTTTTTTTTTTTTTTTTTTTTTTTTTTAAATGAGAGACCACAAACAACTTCCCAGTTGCCTTCACCTCACTTATTTCACACCTTCAAACATCTGCCACAAGAACAGCAGGAGTCCCATAGATAACTTCTCCATTTGCTACTCCCCTCCCATCCTTTCAGCAGTTAGCAGTTTTGTATGCTGGATATGGTCCTGTGGGCACAAGGGTATACACACGCATAAATATTTGCAGGTGTGTATATTGCTATACACATTGTTTATGCAGATACACACATCATCACATTAGTTGCCCAAGGAAGCTGTAGATGTCCCATCCCTGGAGGCATTCAAGGCCAGTTTGGATGGGGCTCTGGACAGCCTGATCTGCTGGGTGGCAACAAGCAGACTGGAACTAGACGATCTCTAAAGAGCCTTCCAACCTAAGATATTCTGTGATTCTATGATTCTGTACGTGGATATACATTTTGTGATCATACAATTATAGCTGTACCACAACTTATGGGCACAGGAGAAATTTAAAACTGCAGAGTTTTTTTCCAACATTTAATTTTGCCTTCACTGTCTTTATATGCTGCTACCTCTCCACGTAAGAAGTTCCCCAGTTTTTTTTTTAAAAAACTCTGAAACTCCTTTCTGAGAGAGGGCTGAAAGACATCCTTCCACAAAGATTGAAGGAACAGATGATCACACTCTTGAATGAGAATAAGAAAGTTACAACACTCCAAAATTACAGGTTTTCTGCCAAATTCTGGAGAAAGCATCCTAGAGCAGCTGGTATACACACCTCTATATCTAAATTTCAAGACTGATGCCTTCAGCTGTATCTCTTCCAGCACTGTCCCAATGCTGCATCTTGACTACTTCTGACTCCGCCTATTCTGAAGTGGTTTTGTTGTTGTTTTCTTTTTTAAACCAAGTCCATTTACATCTCCCGGTCTGACAACCCCATTTCTAGGTCACACCGATCATTTCTTCTAGGATTTATTTCTGTTTCCCACACCCACAGATGTATTTCCCAGCCCTGCCTTCATCTCTTGCCTCATAGTGTTCTCCATCTGCCAGTTGCAGTCTCCTGCCTCTACACCAAAAGAATCATAACCACAGCATCATTAAGTTTGGAAAAGACTTTTAAGATCATCCAGTCCAACCACCATCCCATCCCCATCATGCCCACTGCCTACATCCCTCAGTGCCACATCCACATGGCTCTGGAACACCTCCAGGACGGTGACTGCACCAGGCTGCACCAGCCTATGCCACTGCAGCACCGCTCTTGCTGAGAAGAAATATTTCCTAATATCCAACCTGAACAGTAACCAGAGAAGACCTGCAGATCTTTCTCTTACTGCCACTGCTTAACTAACACAAATCCCATGCCAGCTCCTTTTAACAGCCATCTCTCCTTTTCCCTTTGGGTCCAAAGCAGTGCATACCACCACACAACGCTGCACCATGAGGCAGATCTCCAACCTCCTCAAGGAAAGGAAAGTACTCCATTACATTGCACAGACAAGCAGAGGCAGGCAGGTACAGTTCTTAGCCCTGAAGTTTGGCTCAGCCCCTCTACACTTTCACAGGGAAGTCAAGTCTCACATACCACTTTGGGCTGGGATGAAAACAGGTGGCACACACACCCTGGTCAGTATTAGGAAACAGATCCATGAGAACTGGATACATTTCAGTTTTATCAGACAAAGAAAATGCATCATCTCTGTCACAGCCATGCGTGCCTAAATTTGGTTGTTACAAGCAATTAAAAAAAAGTCACTTTCAAAGCAGCAGCAGAGAAAACATCCCCTTCAGAGCTGTCGCAATATGCCGAAGCCTAACTGCATGCTCTAAAGCATAAGGGTATTACAGTCATTCAGAAAAGAAGCTGGCAGAACTCAAAGCAAAAACTATTGTTTCCCCTCTTGCCTCAGCATCAGAAGTTGCCGAACTCTTTCAACTGACATTTTGGGAAAAAAATAAAAAAAAATAAAAAATCTTCAGCCCATAGCAAAATGCATAATTCATAAGATTTCAATTGAAACCATTGAGTTTGTTCTCAGCTTTCCTCTTGGAAAATCTCTGCAGCAAGGAGCAATGCTCTGGTGCCCAAATTCTCTCACAGCAGGAAGGCCAGCACTGTGGAGGCCTCCCTTGTCACCGGCACACAAGTCCTGGGCCTGCCAGAGGAACCTGAGATCCTGCTGCACAGAAACAAGTGGCCCTCACCAGATAGTCATGACTGAGTAGAAAGCAGCACCAGCTTGTTTAGAACTCCAACTTCTTGGAAGGGCACGCAAACAAAAAACACATTTCCTCTGGCAAAGCTACAAGCAGAGCTTGCGAGCACAAGGTTGCCATAAATAAAGCAAGCACAGCACTGGCTTAAAGGGAACCTTCTGTGAGGAGGAACTGAAGTGAGCTGGATGAGCTCACCTGGCTACTGGAGACATGGTGCCAAGCCAAGTGTCTGTAATATTTGTAGAGTTACACTGAACAAAGAATGTCCTGAAACTGTCCCACACCGCACTGCACACTGCTCCCCACCTGATCGAACATCAAGAACAGCACTGGAAGAAATCAAGGTGCAACGCTTTCGGAGATGGATAGGGTTTATTTTTTGGGTGGTCCTGTGTAGAGGCAGGATTGGGACACAATGGTCTTTGTGTGTCCCTTCCAACTCAGGTTATTCTATAGTTCTCTGACATTCACAACTTGCCTTTGGTCTACAGGTCTCTGAGGAGATGCACAGAGGCTTCTCAAAGCCCGATGCACAACTTCCCTCTCTCGCACAGAGAACAGTGCAGCTAAACGAGATGAACCATCCTTGGACTCAGAAACTGTGCAATGAAATGAAAGAAACAGCACAGCCCAACCACAGCAACACAGTGCTCACAGAGCCTGCCCCAACGCTCACACGCCAAGCTGCTCAATACGCACCTATCTGCATACTGGGAGCTTGGCATCTGCTGAGTGGTGCAAGCCAAAACCCTGATTCAGCAACATGTGACTTTAGTGGGAGCTGGATCAAGCGCTCCTAAACCCAACTTGATTTATTACTTCATTTTCTTAAGCACTGATGTTCACTTCGCTATTTCAAAGCAGGTTTCTCCAACAGCCATGCCACTCCTGCACCCTGTGCTTCCTCTGCACAACCCCGGACTGGAGTGCTCCAGCTGTCACTGGAGCAGCAGAGACCAAATGGCACTGATAAGCAGTGCCTAGCACTCAGGGACGGTCCTGTAATCTGCTCGCCAATGAGGTGAGCACTGCAGAAGACCAGCACACATCTCCTCTTTGGTTCATAACACCATTACATCACCACAACATTCTGAGGCTGAAGAAGCAAGTAGGGTAAGAGTTGCCTTAATTTTGTAAAGATGATGGGCCCCACACAGACAAAAAGCATGGTGAGAGTGTGATTTATGAAACATTTCAGCTTAACCAAGACAAGAAAGAAATATGCTTGTCCGCTGCTACCTGTGGTCTTCCCATCTTTGCAATCAATGGACCATTCCTAACACATCTCAGACAAGCATCCTGTGAACTGCAAGTTGGCTCAGACACATCAACATGCTACAGCTGACAATACATGGCTCACATGTCCAGTGGGAAAGGACCAGGCAAAAGTGATGCAGCGCGAGGCTGTGCCCTGCACCAGGCGGGACACCGTTGCCCTGCCAGAGCCCTGCTAGGTTACATCACATTGCTGCTGTTACACAAGGAAGCAGCACTTTCTGCAAGCTCACTGAAAGCCTCCACAACTTGTGTTTAAGCACTACTGAGTGACAGGCAAACAATTCAGCAAAAGCCTTCACCGATTTACTGTGAAACTCTAGGAAAAAAGAAAGCCAGCTCTTGTGTTAACCTCGAAGGAGCAGAAACAAACCAAATAAATCCCCGATTTTGACACCTCCTTTTCTGAAGCACAGAATCTTCACATAGAGAAAGGAATCTCTGAAGCTCACTAGAAGCCACCAGGCTCTGATTGTGTGTCCCTGCTCGGAGTAGCCATCAGCATCACAGAACCAGGCACACTTGGTACTGCTGTCCTGAAATAGTTCATAGAATCACAGAACCATAGAATGGCCGAGGTTGAAAAGGACCATAATGATCATCTACTTTCAAACCCCTGCTACGTGCAGGGTTCTTAACGCTATTTTGATGTTGTCAGAATTGTATTACTTTCTACCCGGCATACACCAAACAGAAAGCCCACAATCGCGACAAAACTGCCTTTACACACAAAGAGTTGGCTGCCGCTTTCACAAAACCCGGCGTTCAGAACGAAGCACCACGCTGCGGGAGAGGAACCAAAGGAGACACCTCAGCGATGAAGCTGCCTACTCAACCACAGGCAATTCCGCCGTCACCAGAGAAAACGGGGGGAAGAACAGAAGAAAGGAGAGCGAGCGGTGCCGCTGACCCGGGCAGTCCTGGGCAGCCCCGCGCGCCTCCCGCACGCAGCGGCCGTTCCCGGCCCGCGGGACTCGGGGCGAAGCGGCGCCGCAGCCTCAGCCGTACCCTGGCGGCGGGACCCCCTCCCGCGTGTCGTGCACGGCGCAGCGGGGCCGGGCCGCGCGACGCGCCCCCGCGGTACGCAGCGGGCATTGTTAGCAGCGCGGCGCGGCGAGGCCGTTCAGGGCCCCGCACACCTGCCGGCCGCCTTTGTTCCTTACCTGCAGCGGGAGAGCCCCGCAGCGCCGGCACGGCGAGCAACAGCGGCAGCAGGGCGGGCAGCGCCGGCCGCCACCGCGCCGCGAAGCGTGTCATCCCCGCCATGGCACGGCGTCAAGGCATCGCGGCGCCCCGCGCTTCCCCGCGGGCAGAAAGGGCTGGGCGGGCTCGGCGGCGCCTCCCGGGCGCATCCGCTGCCGGCGGGGGTCCGGACGCTCTCCCTCCCCGCTCCCGGGCGGGCCGCGTAACCGCTGCGGCCCTTCGGGCGGGGGCCGGCCCCGAACTCGCGGCCCCGCGCCCTGCCCGCCTCACGCTCGCTCCCCCGCCGGCGGCGACGCGCGAGCCCCGGCGGAGGCCGGCCGGCGGCGGCGGCGAGCGCAGCGGGGCCGCCCGCCACCTGCGCGCGCCCCGCCGTCCGCGTCTGCGCGGGAGCGCGCTCGCCCCGCCCTCTTCCCCGCTCGCGCGGGCGGGCGAGGTGGGGCCAGGGCCGGCCCCGCGGCAAGGGGGGAGAGGGGCGGGGCGGGGCGAGGCGTGAGAGAGGCCCCGCCCCGTGTGGCCCTTGGGAGCGGGCGCAGGCTGGGGCTTGTCGTGTAGGTGTCGGTGTCCCTTTGTAAGTGGCGGTTCGCTCAGCGCCTCCGCTAATGAGATTCCCCACTTTCATTCTCTGAAATAACCTCCCGTCTCACGTTAAGGTTCAAGCTTCGCAGTGTCTGTGCCTGCAGTCTGTGTGTGTGGGGCGCCTTCATGGCAGCGCACGTCCCACAGTTTCAACACTGGCTGCAGGCTTTCCTCCAGCTCCTCTTTGTGTAGCCTGCAGCTATTTCTCCAATGTGCTTTGTTAGCCAGAAAGCCCCATTATCCTGGGTGCAACAGGAATAGTGATAGAGGACAGGTTTCTTTGCTTACAGCTTCAAACTTGTCTGGGCAAGAAGCTTGGTGTGAGTCTGCAGTGTGTGACTGCAGTTTGGAAGGCCCAACTGCATCCTGGGCTGCATCAGCAGAGAGGCTGCAGCTGGGCAGCGGGGGGGGGATTGTTCCAATCTGCTCTGCCCTCGTGAGGCTCCATCTGGAGTACTGCATCCAGGCCTGGAGCCCCCAGTACAGGAGGGGTGTGGAGCTGCTCAAGCGGGTCCAAAGGAGGGCCAAAAAGGTGTTCAGAGGGACGGAGCACCTCTCCTGTGAAGACAGACTGAGAGAGTTAGACTTGTTCAGCCTGGAGAAGAGAAAACTCTGGGGAGACCTCATTGTGGCCTTCCAGTACTTGAAGGGAGCTTATAAGCAGGAGCGCAACGACTTTTTACATGGTCTGATAGTGATGGGACAAGGGGAAATGGCTTTAAACTAAAAGAGGGGATATTTAGGCTAGATATTAAGTGGAAATATTTTCTCTTTCAGTGGCGAGGCACTGGCACAGCTGCCCAGAGAAGCTGTGGTGCTCCATCACTGGAAGCACTCAAGACCAGGTTGGATGGGGCCGTGGGCAGCCTGAGCTGGTGGATGGCAGCCCTGCACATGGCAGGGGTTAGGGCTTGGTGGGTTCTGAGGTCCCTCCACCTTGAGCCATTCTGTGGTTTTATGATTGTGTGATTTTATGTCTCTGGTCTTTTTTTTGAATTTTCTTCAGGACTTAGAATCATACACTCATAGAATTGCTCAGGGTGGAAAAGACCTTAAAAATCATGAAGTCCAATGACCTAACCATACTATCCTAACTAGCAACCCTCCATAAATCTTGTCCCAGAGCACCACATCCAAACAGTTTCTAAACACATCCAGGGATGGTGACTCAACCGCCTTCCTGGGAAGCCTATTCCAGTGCTTAACAACCCTTTATGTAAATAAATTTTTTCTGATATCCAACTGAAACCTCCCCTGGTGCAACTTGGGGCAATTTCCCCTTGTCCTGTCATCTGTCACCAGTGAGAAGAGACCAGCCCCGCTCAAGCTGCAATCACCTTTCAGGTATTTAAAGAGAGAAATAAGGTCTCCCCTCAGCCTCCTCTTCCCCAGACTAAACAGCCCCAGTTCCTTCAGTTGCTCCTCATAAGACATATCTCCAAGATCTTCACAAGACTCGTTGCCCTTCTTTGGACCTGCTCCAGCACCTCGTTGTCCAGTACATCTCCACCACCTCCCCTCTGGTCCTTCCCACCCAATGCAGATGCACAGACTAAATGCTACAGAACAAGCACAAACAACCAGAACTTTTCCCAGATCCCCCTTGAAGAGACAAAGTGCTGGCACTTTGTGAGGGTGCATTCTTCCTTTGGAAGAGCAAAAAAACTACCAAAACCACAATTTAACAGGCTTCTAACAAGTATCTTAAGTCAAGGATGGCAGTCACTCACAATACCAATTTACATATAATACATATTTATAAATAACACAAGCAAAGATCTACATGAGATTTCAGACTGCACTAAAACAGAGCTGAAAAATCACAACAGATTTTGCTAAGACATTAACACAGGCCAGAGATCCTGGAGTTAGCAGCTCTCACAGGCTTCCCTGAGCTGTCATTTGCAAATCACACAGCCACAGTTTTAATTAAGTTCTGCTCCACATCTTGCAAATGCAGTCATCACAAGAAGTGAACGAATTGGAAAGCAAGGTCTGTTCTTTCCTCTGGCACCTTGCTGTGGTTTTTGGGAGTGCACATCAAGAAACTGGCAGCCCTGGTTAAAGGGGGAGGAGAGGTGAACTCCTGTAGCAGTATGGCTAGCAAGGATTATTTATGTACTGCTGAACAACTTCCCATTGTATGTGCACCAGGAAGCTTTTGGCATAGCTGAGCCTTCACCACTGTGATCACTGTTCTTGTTGATCACAGGGGCAAGGCTGAGGTTTCAAAAAAACCAAAAGGCTGTGCAAGCTATGGTGAAATTAGCAATGGCAGGTTTCACCTGGAGAGCTTGCTTTGTCAAGGACGTAAGGGAAAAAAAAAAAGGAAAAATCACACTTTGGATAGAAATCTCAGAAGTGAATACACTGAGTGGGACATCTGAAAGCCAGAGACCCTCAACAGTGGAAGGGAACACCCATGCTGCAAAGACAGGAAGTGTATTTTCCTAGCAGCTTGCTTCTTGTATTGCATGCAACATCCACAGTCAGGAACATGCTTCTCAAAACAACACCATTTCCTGGATGCTGGAGTGCATCAGAGACCATCAACATTATTCCAATAGCATCAGACTGCTCAGTAATTTAACCTCCAGTTGTTGTTAGTTTGAGACTGAGTGAGAAGAACTACTGGTGTGATTTTTGCCATTAGCAGATCTTATTTATGTAAAAATAAATAAATAGCTAAAAATAAAAATTGTTTTCTCTTTTGCTGCTGCAGAAATATGTGAAGAAACATGCTGTGAACAGTCCAATAAAAAAGCATTGGGAGGGACATGTTCTAGCTCAGCTTTGTGAGGACTTTCAGACAGATCATTATGTTGTTCCCAATGCTCTCAGACATCTGGTTTTCTTATCGATGCTTGTGTCTGAGGGAGCAAGTTTTTCTCCTGTTTGTGACAGATTTTCTCTTACTTTCTTCAAAGCTGTGTGCTGTGGAAAGTGACACGGTAAGTGATGCAAAAAAGACCCAAACAACTTCCAAATCAGTAGGGTCCAGTCTTATCGTGCACAGCCTTCCTATTTCTAAACTCCTGTGCTTTGATTGACCCAAACCTGTGCTGTGTGCTGCTCCTGCCCTGCCTCTCTTAACTAGCCAGCAAAGTATGGGGGCCATAGACAGCTGCTGCCTCCAGAGGAGAAGAGGGCCACCCTCAAAAAGCTCAGGTTGACAAACCAAATCACTTTGCTCTAGGCAAGGAGAGTACAGCAAAGTACAATTTCTGGGTCTCAAAGTGAAATAAAATGTAAACTCTGTTAGGATGTAGATTTTGTACTTGTGTAGCTTAGCAAGAGAGTCCTGTATGGTATCGTAACTGCATGTAACGCAGCACTGCAAACTGACATCAGGAATACGCACATCGGTATCTGAATGTTCCGTAAAAAAGGATAAAGGCAAGAGATTCATATGTGCTGCGTTTTCAATTCTGAGTTTCTAAGCTGAAGAAATAATATGTAAGTCAGAGAAACAGCCTTTATAGAGTCAAGATGTCTAACAAATTGCTTTCCTCTGCATTTTCCCTAAAAATTCACTGGGACATTAGACAGGCTGCCCAAGTGCGTCTCTGCTTTGCTGGGAGCCTTGTCATCCTTTTGCAAATATCTCAGACCATTTAATCCAGTTCCCAGACTTCTGGTGTCATGCCTGCAACAGCCGCCTCTGAGAAACAGCTTCATCCCACCCTTCTTCAGGATCGCTGCTCTTATTGTTTCTTCTGACTGCTCCACTTTGACTGCACGCCAAAAACTTTCACCTTCAATTCCTGTCTCTTCCATCCCTCTGCAGAACTCTGTTCAAGTTAATGGGCTTGGTGTTGTTCTTCTACTGGAGGTATGTAACTCTCTAAGGCTATGGTTCATAACTGCAATCAACCCTGACCTTAGCTGTTCTGAAAATATCATTTTATAACATGCAGACATATTATACACAGAAATTATTGCATTGCAGACTTATTTTGCACTGTCAGACTGTCCTTCATCGTCACTCACTGAGCAACAGAAAATAACTCCGCATATACTTCATTAACTTGCCCTGTTAAAATTAACCCATTTCAGGCTAACACAGTATTCATCACGACAGCAATTACGTAAATTTGTCTGAATTATGGAACAACAGACAAAACTGAGCAAGCCAGATCTTGTCTGCAGTACATTTGAAACTTGAGTAACATTCAAGCATGGTGAATTTATATAAAATAACATAGTGTTCACTAAAAAGGCCCTTTATGCATACATCCATTAAACCCCTCCCACAAAGCAGAATCAACAAACCTTCTTGCCTCTTTATGCAATGTCAATAAATACTCCCCAAAAATATCCAGACTTTGCAAAATCCTTCTCCACATCTGTTTCCTATCATCACTTCATAATTCAGGGTACATCTCCCATTCCGGAAACCATTTGGACTTTGTATAAAAAGATAAGGCTTCCTCCTGTCTGGCCCAGATATGGCTTATACCAACAATTAATCAAAAACTATTCTAATTTACAGAATGAAGAAAACAGATCAATTGGTATTGTAGACTTGGAGATCAGTGCTTTTGGAAAGAGGAGTATCTAAGTCAAACAGTCAAGGAGTAGATGCTTTGCCAGATTTCCCTAGGAGCAGCCAGAATGAATGCTTTGTAAGTCTTGCCTGTGCCATTAACCTCTAGAGAGCTCTTCCTCCTGATGACAGATGATAGCAGCTTGACCCTCCTGAGATAAACATTGTAAGAGCTCCTTTTCCTTTCTTCAAGTCTTGCTTTGGTTTCCTACTGCTAATGATTTCTGGTCCCTCCAGAAGCTACAGCACCAGGCTCCCTCCCATCACTCCCTGCCACAAAATACTCCTACTTCTTTATCTACTCTTTTCTTCATCCACATTCCTCTTCCTGCCTTTATGGCACCGTTAAGACCTTTTCTCCCCACTTTGCTTTCCCATCTCTCAGTAAAACGCCACCAGCCAGATCTCTGTAACGCAAGAAACTTACTTGGCTACATTTGAGGCCCCATACTTCACATTATTCTTCAAACAGCATTATCCCTCCCCAACCACCCTTGTTCAGCACTGAACTCTGCAGTCAGAGCTATGTACAACTTCCTGCTCCTTTCATCGCTTTCCTTCCTTTCAGAACACAAAGCTCACAAACCCTGCTCCGCACACCAAGGCCCCTTTGTATGCAGCTGAACAGAATAAGCCAGTCCTTCACTCTCTGCTCTACACAGCCCAAGTCCAGACTCCAGCTTAGGAGCCAGCTGGTTCACCACTGCCTCAGGAGGTGTGCACCAGGAGGTGTGCAGCATGGTGCAGCTGTGCTTAGGAGCAATCAAAGCCATAGGACTGGTAAGCATCATAAAGTAACACACTGTTCTTAAAAAGCACTTATTGACAAGGAAAGAAGAGTTTTTTGAGGGCAGTGTTTGAAATGGAAATAGTTTATCTTGAAAAAAGAGGAAGTTTTAGGATCTCCAGATGCAGTTTCTGCCAGTGGGATGCACCACCATTCTCTTCTGGAGTTGCAAGGCTCAGGTAGGCAGGGCATGAAGCAGGATCCAGGGAACAGCATTGGAGGAAAGGCTAAATGTGTTGCTAAACTTAGGACAGAGAAATGTATGGGAACCTGCAGCACTGCTGAGGTGCTTCTTTCCAGAGTGCAAATGCTTTTTACATTTGTGTTGGCTACAGGATGCTGAAAGGGTATCTTTCTTTGCACTCTGATACAGATTTAAAGCTAAAAAAAACTAGTTAAGGGGCTGAATTGCTGACCACAGATATTCAAACTGATTATTTGATATCATTACATTCAATGTTCATCACAAAATAATTACAATAATTTCATTTCCTACAAAAAATAGAAAGAAGAGTAGAGGAAATGGCTTCCAAATCCCACAGAAGCCACCTCTGGAATCAGCTCGTGTAGGGGCTCATCTCAAACACTGAAGTTGAGTGGAGGGTAAAAAGTAAAAACTAAGGAATTAAGACAAAGGAGTTTAGGACATCTCCCCCAACAACCTTAGCCAGGGGAACACTGCGGGATCAAATAATCCTATTGCAAGGAGGAGGCAAAAGGGCATGAGCTACAACTGCTGCCCACAGTCAGTCAGGGCTGCAAGAGCAAGCAGCCACAGCTGGAGCCAGGCTTTCCTTCACCAGTTCTTCCCAGTGATGCTTTATGCCATGTTAATTTAAGGTCAGATAAAGGATACGCTAGTAACGTCCTTGCCAGTGAAAACCACAGGTTAACTATTGAATTCTGTTTATTCACTTACTGTTTTACAGAAAGTTTCTCTTTGAAAGTCTATTTGAGAAACCTGTGAGATTGGGAACAATATTTGGATGTAGCTCTCGTAGTTAATGGAAGTCCTCTGTGCTGTCTGAAACCAGTTGTGGTTCCCTTTTTAGCGCATTAGTTGAATGTGTACACTGGGAATATTTTACTTTGTTTTATGTTACTGCAATTTGCAAAAATTACACTAATAGCCCAATTTCATGCAATTATCTGAATGCAGAACATTGTTCAGCTGAATTCCCATAGCCGAACCCTATTGCTTCCCTTGGCTGTCTCGCTTTCAATTACGATCCAAGGTCTGCACATCAGATGAAATGCTACCATTGTTAAAATTGATCCTTTCTTTAAAAGTTATTTTCAGTGGTCTTCTGCAGTACAAGTTGTTTTTATTGTCTGCAACCAAAGGCACTCTAAGGAAGTCTGGTTTTAACATCACAGGCCTGCAATACACATACTTTAGCTAGAGAGGTCTGGTGTGTTATTGTGGTAATAACGCAGTTATGTTTGCACCATAATTGTATCTCTGAATGTCTCTTGAGCTGCCTATATGGGGTGAAGTGTGGCTTTGTGAATACACAGGGGATGGAGAAGAAAAAAGAAAAGCCATGTACAGAATTACATCCCTTTTTCCCTTCCATCTATACCAGAGCTATGGTGTTGGAAGGCAGGCAATGCAAATTGTTAACACCACGTTAATGCCAACTTGGTGGTCAAGGCTAAGCATTCAGAAATGATAAGGCTGGCACCGACTGCAAATATCTGATTTTTTTTTATCTTTTCCCTTTTTGGAGCCTTTACAGTTCACATCTTCATGTTTTAGTCCACAATCCAGAAAACAAATTTAAGTTTGTTTTTTTTTTTTTTCTTTTTAAGTCTATTTCTTATCAGATCACATGATTTCAGGATCTGAGACTTAAAGAAAAATAGCAAAGATGTTGTGACCATGAGAGCTGGTGATAACATGCTCGCTTCCCCAAATCAAGTTAATGCATTAGCTGAGCCAGCCAACCCACCCCTCTTGAAGGGGGCACAATGTGTGATAATGCCACACTGTCAATACTCTTACCTGAAGCCCCAGAAGGCTTGTCTACAGCTCTAGGATGTCCCTTTCTGTTTCTGTTCCTCTGAAATACTCACCCTGCAGCTCATCATTTTGGCTATAGACCTCTCTTTTTTGATGGGATGAAACCGTTCTTACATCCACTTTGGAAAGAACTCACATTCCTTGTCTCACCCTGAACAAATTTAATAGATCTTTTGAAACTAGAGTTATGTGCACACATCTCTTTGAAACTCAGTCTCTGAGCTGTATTTCTGTGCTGCAAATTGAAAGATATATTACACATTTCATGATAAGATAGGTCAGACATCAGCCCCTGGCCTTCCTTGTCTCTCTCCTCTGTCTATTAAGAAGGCTTCAATAACTAGGTCTTTTCCTGCAGATGGATAATGTTAGAAGAAATGAATCCCAAGTTTCATGCCTCATTTTGGGTACCCATGAATCAAAATAACAAAATTAAATTCCTTTTTGATTTCCTTTGCCTTAAATATCTTCCACCATTTTTCTTTTCCTTCCTTCCTTCCTTCCTTCCTTCCTTCCTTCCTTCCTTGCTTCCTTTTCCCTAAAGGAGTAGCTGCCTCTCCATGCAGTGAAATTATAATAACTACACATTTAATCTGACATCATTATTCAGATCTCCAAATGACCTTTGTTGAAAAAAAGGAGCAGAAGACATGATAATTTGGATTTGAACAGGGTGAAAATTAAGCAGAGAAAGAGGAAGAAAATTCAACCAAGCAAGATTGCATAAATAAATAAAGTAAGGGAGCGACAAAGAACAAACTCACTGGTTTTGACTTTGCGTGTCGTCGTTTATGTACTAGTTATGGTCTCACATCCAGATGCATGCACGTATATTAAAGAATCATAGAATGGCTTCAGCTGCAAGGGATCCTTAAAGTCCCAACTCCCATGCAATGAACAGGAGTGCCCACCTACATCAGGGTGCTCAGAGCCCCTCCAGCCTGACCTTGACTGTCTCCAAGGATGGGGCACCCGCCACTTCTCTGGGCAACTTGCTCTAGTGCTTCACTATTATATCCAATCTAAATCTCCCCTCCTTTGAGACCATTTCCCTTTGTCCTATTACAAGAGACTGCTAAAGACTCTCTCGCTTTCTTCTTATCTCTTTCAGTAGACATTGAAAGGTCACTACCTTCACTATTACTCCCCAGATCCTTCTCTTCTCCAGAAGAGAATATATACCCCATTACTAGTTACCTGTAAGGAATACATCAGCAAGCAAGGCAGTTTTATTCCCCCTCACTTTGGCTGGCACGCTGTGCAGCACTCCAGCACATGGCCACAAAGATGCATCACCGACACGGTATTCCACTCATGAGCACACAGTGTCAGCCCAGAAGAAAGTCTCAAAGAACATAAATTTCAGCATGTGCTGTATGCCAGCCTACTCCATCACAGGCACCAAAGAGTAAAAAATATGTATCAGCTCTCTAAGGAGCCTTTCATTCTTGTTTTCTCAGAACTGCCATAGCAGCCAGCTCCTCGCAGAGGATCAGACACATGTAACAGCCCGCTCCCTTGTGCAGGGAAGCACTCACAGGGTCGGTTTCCTGTCATTAAGCTGCTCTGAGAAGCAAGTGATAGCGATGCAGGCCTTGGCAATTATTTAACACGGTGATCAGACAGCAATAAGTGGACTAGCTGCCTTAATGCTGCAGTGCTTCCTTCTCACATGACTGTCTGGAAATTCTGCTGCCCCAAATCTGTGGTCTCCAGTCTCTGTAACGTAATGCATCAGCGTTGTGTCTGGGGTACCTTCACAGCAAGGCACAGTACAGTGTGCTCTCCAGCACTCATGCACTGCATGCACAGGTGTCACAAAAGTTTGTGTCGAAATTGGAAAGGTTACTAATTACAATTCTGATTTAACCTTCATGTGTCTTTTATAACTTGGCAATACCCATGTTTATATATATATATATATATATATAAAAGCACATACGCATTTATACACAGACAAGCATTTGATGCCCTATTTTTGGAGCAAAAATCAATACTAGTTGCCCACTGCCAAGTAGCTTACCAGAACATGTAGCTGTGAAATGCTGCGCTGACAAATAGTGGTGTGTGAGACATAGAGAAGAAAAAAGGAAAATGCTCAAATGGAGGCATATTTCCATTTTATGCTTGCAAAGCATTGTATAAACAGAAAATTAGAAGGGATCAAAATCCACATTCTTAGTGCCCTGAAAATTATATCTCATCATTATAGTTCATTACACATTTTTTAAAAGGCTCCACCTACTCTCTGGGACTAGAAATCTTTTAATAGCGTGAAGTTAGTCAATCTCTCTTTCATTAATATTCATCCCTCTGCCCCAGTTCTTACATTTCAATCCCCTGATGGCAACACGCTGCTGCTGCAGCACAGCACAGGATGGAGACCCTTCTGTGCCAGCAGCACCCGCAGAGCGGGGAAATGCGCTGAGCAAATGGCACGGTGTGCAGCCACCACTCTGCCTGCTCTCTGCTAATCCCCTATGCACCTTTGGCTCACCCTCAGCTGGGAGGGTATGTTCTGTGTCAGGGATGGCAGGGGCTGGTGGCACACCCGTCCTTTGTTTTGCACAAGGCGTTTTAATAATCTCGGCCAAGTTGTTCAATCTTCTCATCTTTCGCATTATAAAAAAGGCCGCATTTTATAAAAGGGAGGCGATGGTGCTTCTCTTCTTCCCGAGGGTTTCTTACAGCTATTCAGCTTCTGGTTCCCATTCAGCACTAACTCCGTCTCTTTATGCAGCACCACGCTGGGATGTGTAAACTCAGCCCGCAACAGTCTGCAGGCAGCAGGGACCATGGTGATCACCTCACCCCGCTTCCTCCAAGATTTCTGTCAGGGATTCCTGCATGAGGCTTTTGGTTGCCAAGGAAACAATTATTAATCTTTTCCATCCCTCTCCTCCCTTTCCATTTTGTCATTCCTTCTCTCAATAAAAAATTGCATCCAGTCTCCTGGCCCCAGCTTTAACGTCCTTGCCTCCACCCTGCAGAGAGAAGGGGAAGGGTGGGGAGGACTCCTGGCAGGTAGCTTAGCCTGAAGCTCACCTCCTAAACACTGCAGGTGGACGAACCCTTTGAAAGCGATTCTCTCAGCTGCACATGGCTAATCAAACACCGCATTGTTTGGCTCATGCAGGACGTACTTGTTTCTTAATTTCCCAACAGTGCACCTCTTGATATATTTTTGGTATCTTTCCTTTCACCACAGCCCGAGCTCTGGCAAGGTCTCATGCAGAAATGCTTTGGAAAAAAAACGCACACTTTGTTGTAACGTGCAGCTAAAAAGCAAGCAACAGTGAGGAAAAGGAAAGAAGATGGAACAAGATGGAAAATGGTGTAGAGGGAAGATAGAGAGCAAACAAACTGCAACAACTAGAAAATAAATTAGAGGCAGTCAGAGCTGAAGGTAAACTTTTGGAGTTTTAGGAGGTTAAGCTCAGGTAGCTCTGGGCACACTGCAAGAGAGCTGTGTGGCTCCCCAGAGCCCATTGAGTCCCACCTCCAGAATTTAGGGCTCCTGGCACTCACGCTGATTTCATGGCCTGAAAGGCAGCTGTGATTGGGGCGGCTAACTGAAGGGCAGAAGGGTGTCTCATCAGCATCATTCAAAAGGCAGTCCCTTCAAATTTGGTGGAATGGTATCAGAGTAATCGTTTACACAGTGTGCACACCAAGGAGGATAAACATGACGACATCACTGGAACAGGTTGTCCAAGGAGGCCGTGGATGCCCCTGCAGGCATTCAAGGCCAAGCTGGATGTTGTCTGAGCAGCCCGGTCTGGTGGTTGGCGACCCTGCACATAGCAGGGGGTTGAAACTCGATGATCATTGTGGTCCTTTTCAACCCAGGCCATTCTATGATTCCATGATTCTGTGACAACTGCAAGGGGGGGTTGTTTGCGTACACATGCGTGACATGACAAGACAGTTCTGAGGATGCACAGATGTTATGGCGTACTTACACCAGTGTGGAACTACTCTGTGCACATCTGGTGGGTCTGGCACCAGGGCCTGGTCCTAAGCCTTGGGACATGGCTATGGCACTGCTCGCTGTGAGCCTGGGAGATCCAGGCCTTTGGGCCACGTGTTTATTTCTGTAAGGTGCAACCTCTGAACATGCATGGAACATACAGTGGAATCCCTGAGAGTTCTTCTGCAGCAGGCATTCACAGACAGTTTAGGGTGGTTTGACAAAAGTAGTAGGATAAACCTCCGTATGAAAAATGATGGAGAAAACAAGTTATTTCTACAAACTTCAGCAATGTCTCAGTTTTTCTGCTGGCTATTTTCCTGCCCACTTGCCTCTCCAGAGGAGCACTAGAAAGAAGCAAATAGGAGGAAAACAGTGAGAACATACCAGCACTGCTTCTGTTGAAGCTGTTGAAGAGGCATAGTGGACAACATCTGCCCATGTACTTTCAGGCAGGCGAATGTTAACTTCTCCTAAGTCCAGGAAGAATACAGAAGGCCCTGAACTGCTGAAAACCTCAGCTGAACCAAGAGGAATGCATGAACAGCAGAGATAGGAAGGGCCAGAAAAAGTCAGCCATTTCAAGAGACATGGGTTTTGACCTCGACTTTGACCAGGTTTGTCTGTGTTCAGTAGAAGCTATAAAAACATTAATGTTTTATAGTAAAACCAATGTAAAAGTATTTTTTTTGTTGCTTGTTTCTGTTTTCAGCTTTCCTTTGACTGATGAAAATCATCTTTTAGTTTTCAAATTGTTCTCGAGTCTCCTAGATCAGCTGTTAGTACACTGTACCATTATGGTGTACAGCAGAAGCTACTACTGGAAAAGAAAATTTGTCACCTGGGGGCTGCTTTCAAACTTAGAAAACAGTACCAAAATGTACTTTACCTGGAGGCTGCACAATGCAAATGTAGCCCAGGCATTAGGGGAAAAAAAAAATATGCCAGTAGCATCTATTCATATTTTGAGTGCTGGCCTCAGCCGACGTAGAGAAGACTACATGGAAGGAGCAGAGTACATGGCTGGCATAGATGTGAAATGACTGACCGTGCAGGCTGCCTCACCAGCCCGTGCTTTCTCTCCTCAGCAGTGACACACAAATGTGAGAACTCATTATTCCCAGATAAGAACAGCAACAGCAACTAACAGCCCTAACAAGGAGAGCAACAAAAATCTGGTGAACCTGAGATGAATGCTGTCATCTGACCCGAACCGCACCCAGGCAACGCTGCCCAGCTGCTGCCTGTGCCAGGCTGCTGGCAGGGAGCAGGTATCAGCTTGCAGAAAGAGAGCGGTCTTGCTCCGAGCAGAAATGCTGGCCAGCCACCTAGCTGGTGAAATAGACCCGGGAGAGCTCTGCTCCTGGATGTGTAGTGTCCAGGAGAGCCTCTGCTGCTTGCCTCCGTGACCAGGACAGGTCCTCTGCACCCTCAGAATCCATAATAACTAATTTCTCCAAATCGTCTCCAAGTTCTTGGATGATTCAGACTTGCCAATGCCATCCACAAAGCTAAAACTTCCCACTTGCAGCTTTTGTCTTTTCAAAACCAAGCAATCCCCTGCTATCAGGCATGCCAGATCACTGCATGACTGTCATTGGGACTGTCTCCTGTCCTAGTCGCTGCCAGCCCCGCTGTTATCAATAGTGATTCCTTAGATCATAGATTAAATTGTTACATCAATAGATTAAACAGCTTCCTAATATGTAGTCCTAATCTCCCTGATTCTCTCTTGGGCTCCTGGCTGGCTCTTTGAGGTCTGTCAGTTGGCCTCTTGTGGGAGTACTGATATGGCAGTGTTTAGCTTTAAAATCAAAATGCAGCACACTACTTACATGCTAACAGAGTTTCATGCACATTATCACTCTGCAATTACCTTTGTCAACCAAATATAAAAGCAGAAAATCACGTTTGACAAGTTTGCTTGTAGTTACCATAAAACTGTGTCAGTGGCATTAATCATATTCTTTCCCTTCACTCTTTCTCAGCTGAATCCCACACAGGCTTTCCTTTACTTTCCCTGAAACTGAGATGAAGGTTGCCAGCCTGCAGTCACTGGGCTCATTCTTTTGGGAAAAATTAATACTGTCTTTTGTTCTTCTTTGTATCATCTTCGTTGTGATGGACCTGGCCCCACTTTTCTCTGCTTCTGCTCCAATCTCCACAGAGCAGCACATCCTCTCTGAGAAGCTCAGGGGAAGGGCTCACTCCACTCAAGCTCCATTCAGCCTCTCTCCCTCTGTGTTCTCACTCACAGAGTGCTGTGGAGCTACCAAATGTATGAAACTCTGCATTCTGGGAGGGCAATAGAGTCTAGTGAGGGTCTGCACATTCAGGCCTCCAGCGCTGTGCGTTGTGTTGTGCTGTCCCACAGAGACACCAGGCTGTCTGAGCAGTGAGCAGACGAGTGCTCCTAAAACTTTGTTCCAAAGGCTGAGCTGCTGCTGCGACTGATGATCCCATAACACCATCCTTCTGGTTGTTAGCAGCAGCATGATCGCATGACGCGATTTCTCCTTACCTGAGGGGCTGCTCAAAAGCCTGCTGGAGCCTCTTCATTAGCATCAATTAGCATCAGATGAGAGTTTATGATTGCATGTCCCTGGGGGTGTAAAAACCACATCACATTCGCTTTGCTCCTTGTTGGGATACTCAGCATGATCACGGGTCTCCTCTGCAGGATGGCAGCAGCAGTGCATTTGCTGCTCGGAGGAGTTTCAGGGTCTCCTCACCCTGTACTGTCCCCCTTCACACAACACATGGGTTCAGCAGCCAGCAGCACTCCTACATGTTCCACCAAGATTTCTGACTGCAGATTTTCCGATGGCAAGATTCCCCAGAAAGCTAAAACAGTTTTTCCTGCGAGTCAGTGTTTACTCACCTGGAAACCCACAGATTCAAGATCATATGTGATGAGTACAGAAAAGTACTTATTGTGCCCTCTGTGGGGGATTCTCCCTTACTAAATGAAGACCAAGGCCATAATAAGGAACTGCTTTGCAGCTCAGTGTAAATGCAGTGCTCTAGACAAGGAGGTGGGTGGGCGCAGTGACAGAGGGCTCAGCATAGATCTGTCAGGACCATAGCTAACCCTGCTCCTATGTAAAATCAGGAGGATGGGAGAGAATAAAGGAAAGGAGGAAGAAGAAAAGGGAGAAAAGGCAGCCAGGGAAAGCTGAATTTTAAAGCTGTGGTGTGTGTTGCAATGTGACCCCATCTGCCTGCAGTCAGGGGCAAGGAGACACACACCCCATTAGCATCTCTTAAAAAACAGATCCTTTCCCTGTGACCTCTGCTTGTAGCGAAGCAAGCTCATAAACGACACAGTTCGTTTGGGAGCAATAAAACATAATGATAGGAGCCAAACATTGCTTGTGTTGTAAACTGTGCACTCTTCACTTCTTAGAGATTGCTGGACACTATGTACACAACAAATCAGTGGCTTCTCCATGCCTACACACAGAAACCTTAGAGTGTCTCTTGGTGGAAGTGACATCTCTTGTAGAAGATCTGGAAAATGACTCCTGAGGAACGATATGCTTTGTCCTCACAGCCACAGCCAGGGGCAATGGGGAACAATGGGTGTAAGAACCCAGAGGACTTTAAGCTTTGTTCCAAAGCAGGGCGACTGGGATGGATGGAGGGACCTCTGTATATGTTCACAGCCAGATCCTGCACTCTGTGTCTCCACTGATCTGTCAGGAATCCCACAGCCGATGGTTCCCACACTGGATGTCTCAAAGCCATTTTTGCCCAGTACCCACCCAGCTGAAGCTTTTTAAAATCCTCTGCATGGACACAGCGCTGTTTCCTGCAACCAAAGGTGAGCCCTGTGGTCAGAATTTGGTGCCTGAAGATCTTTGACTTCTTCCAGAGAAAAGCACCAGCGAGGTCCTTATTTGGCTGCTGAATGAATGTTCTGCTTATTTTTGCTTTACCACCAGTACCAACTATTTTATTTTATTTTTTAATCGAGATCTTTGAATATGTCTCTGCCAATATCCCTGTGCTCTCTGTATTCCTCTGCTACCATTGCTGAAAGCACAGTCAGTACAACTTTGTGAAGTCACCACTGCACAGGGATCTGCTGGGTGCTGCTCTGCTGGTGCAAGGCATAGAATCACAGAACCATAGAACAGCTTGGGTTGAGATGATTTCAAAGCCCACCTGATTCCAACCCCCTGCCATGGGCAGGGCGGCCACCCAGCAGCTCAGGCTGCCCAGGGCCTCATCAAAGCTGGCCTTGAAAGCTGCCATAGACGGGGCACTCACAATTTCTCTGTGCAGCTTGTGCCAGTGCCTCATTGCTTTCTGAGTACAGAATTTCTACCTAACATCTAACATAAATCTCCCCTCTTCTAGTTTTAAACCATTCCCTCTTCTCCTATCCCTTATGGTTCTTTACTTATTGAGGTCTCCTTACCTCAACCAAGCCTTCTTTCACAGTGATAAATGTGAATATTCTCCCATCCTCAGCCTTCAATCCACCATCGAGCACCCAGCTAGGATGCAGAACTCCGGGCACAACTCCTCAGCCACGACCAACTTGACGATGCCGCTTCCCTGCCGTTACACAGCAGGGTTCCGTAAGTCCTTCGCTCCCTTCGCTACTTGTGGTACGCTCACCTGCGGTAGCCGAGCCAAGCAGGGCCGAGCCGTGCCGTGCCGTGCCGTGAGGAGGCGCAGCGGTGAGCGGGTGCCCTCTGGCGGCCGCTCGCGCCGCAAGTCAGCGGTGCTCGGGATGCACAGCGCGCAGCGGCCGCGGTCACCCTCCCCTACACACAGCGTTCGGTTATGCACACGCATGCCGGGGTCAAAGCCTTACGGAGAGAAAATTAAGGACGGAGAGTGGAGGTGAGGAAGTGGGGCCACGCAGGGCGAGGGCAGTGACACCCGTAGGGGTGGCTTTGAGAGGGGAAGGTGAGGTGGGGAGACCTGTGACCAAAGAAGCTCTATGTCTGGGGAAAAGGGGCTGAAGAGCAATTCTCCGAGACTCACCGAGCAGCACTGCTCCACTCCCTGTCTCCTTTTCCTGTCTCATTTGGAGTGAATGGCAACCAGGAGGGCTGAGCAGTGCTGGAAGTCAGAGAAGTTCTCCTAATAGCTATAAATACAAACTGAGGTGCCAAATTTCAGGTGCCGTATCTCTATGCCTGCGACCATCCCCATTTTAAGTAAGAGACATCATCACCTTGATAGAAGCAGTTTTGCTTAGGTGAGCACTCTCAGAGAAGCAGGACAAATCTCTTCTGGCTCAGGAAGAGTTAGTGGGACCCAGACTTGGTGGTTAGTGGGACCCAGACTTGGTGCTGCTCATTTACACCAGCTGAATCATGCTGCTCCCTAGGTGACCACGTTCATAGAATCGCAGAATCACTGAGATTGGAAGAGACCACTGAGATCACCCAGTCCAACTACCCACCATCCCATGCCCACCATGACCAGTGACCACGTCCCTCTGTGCCACATAGACACGGTTCTGGAACACTTCCAGGGACAGCGATTGCACCACTCCATGAGCATTCCTGTAGCCCTAGAAAAATCTGTAACTCTGGGTGGGAGCCACCTCCCACCCAGCCCCAAGTGCATCTCAGGAGTGGCCCAGAGGGAGGTGATCTCATACTCAGCCCTGTAGCCGTGTGAGATGCTCAAGCCCTTCGACATGGGGTGGGCTCCTTGGGGTTAGCTGTGCTCATGCAGGGAGATTGGGTAGTCCCGCCTATTGCTAATCAGTAAATCCTAGGTGGGTTTCAGTAAAATTGCTACTAAGCTTAGATTTAATGAACACAGCAGTGTTTGTAAGTGGATGTGGGGTAAATGACACAAATAGAAACCCTGGAAATGACTGTACCTGCGGAACTCAGGAAGCCTGGATGCCAGAGCTGGGGCACTGGTGGGGTCTGATGCTCCCAGGCTGTTCTCGCGCTTCCTTCTGCTGGCTGAAATCCTCACTCCCTTCCTGACAGTCACCTGAGGCTCCATTGAAAGCAGACCTGCTCAAACTGCAGTTTTTCTTCTTCTGGGAAAAAACAGTCAGAAATAACTTTGTCTGCCTCGGACAATGGAGCGAAAAACATTTTTTACAGTTTCATACACAAGCTCTACAAAAGAACAACGAGAGCTCGGGCATCATGCAAAGAACTTGGCTGCTCTCTGCCCACACCTCCATCAGAGTGCCAGGGAGGGAACACCGAGGGGTGTGAAGTCTCAACCCTGTGGGCTCCATGCAGCTCAGAGCTAGCAGCTCAATGTAGGTGCTTTCCTGCTCTGGGAGAAAATGTGGTCTGACACATCAGTGTCACTGCTGAGGGGTAACTGCTTACTTATTATTAATGGTACTGTTAGTGATGGTTTTCAAACAGATGTGGAAGATTAAGAAAAGGAACTGCGTAACCAAACATTCGGCCCAAACTTACCTAGCCATAAGACACGCAGACACACAAACCTTGCAGTGACTTAAAACAGTTTAATGTAATTCCAAGACAAAGTGTGATTACATTTCTACACATATACAATATGCATATGTGAGTTTACAAATTCTGATTAATAACTCGTTTCACCTCAGAGACCGAAAAAATGATCAAAAAGAAACCGTGAATAACAAGCTATAACATAGTTCACCACAACGGGACCTCCTTTCTCACCCTACAGTTAGTAATATTACAATTAAAATAACTATATTCTTCTATAATGTATTTTCTGTTAAAATCATCTCATAAATTTACAATGCTATTATTAGTTTCCAAGACTAATATAAATTCACTCCATTTTTCTACAACGAAAATGATTATTAATTAGAAGCACACAACGTCATGATGAAAAACACAAGCATTTTCTTTTCTTTTTAGTAGCAAGAACTTGATTGGTTAAGAATTAGTTTTCTTGTAAAACATTCTAAAGCCAAGTAAAATATCCATTCTTATAACATACCTATAATATGAGACTAAGGAATAGGTTACATAGAGGTCTACAACACATCAGTTTTTTGTTTTTTTTTTTTGATTTTTTTTTTAATATTTTTTTCTTTAAAAGAAGACGCATTTACCAAAAGAAAAAAAAAGAAGAAAAACGAAAAAAAGAAAAAAAAAAGAAAAAAAAGGAATAAGAAGAACAACGAAAAAAAAATAAAGGGACAATTCACATAGGAAAAAAGCAGTACACAAGAAAATACTGTCGCACACGATAATTTTCACAAAGATTAACATGGATTAACACTCTTATTACAGAAACCGTACAGTGAAGGAACACAACGGCTCAGGGCTTTTGTGGGGTATCTGGGCTGAGATGATGCTGTAGAGAAAGAACCATTGGAGATGCAGAGCCGGGCAGGGGCATCCCTCCCCTTGCAGCGGTGACCGTATTTCACAGCTTATCCTCCCCTCTCTCCCCATTATTAATTTCGGTGCAGTGTTCATAAACTTCCACTTTCCATCCAGAGTGCACTGGCTCTGTGAGCAGTCCGAAGGTACAAAACAAAAGGTCCCCCCACTCCCCCACTCCTGGTTTTAGAAGGATTTTACCTTTTGGAAAACAAAAGTCTCACCCATTGGTTGGCTCTTAACTACCCGGAGTCTAGCCTCCACCACTTCCCAGATGCCCCTCTCTCTTGTCTCCGTCTCGCTCCCTCTCTCACTCTCTCTCTCTCTCTCTCTCTCGCTCCTTTAATAAAGCTATTAGTTACACTTCCGCTCCTTTCAGAAATTGGATTTGGTATAAAAGACACAGGCTACATTCTGGTTCTGCCCAAGTAGAGTCGGTACCCAAAAAGCCTTGGTTTCTCAGTTGGTGAAACATGGGATGGGATCCTTTTTTACACCTGAAATGGTTGTGCCCTGGGATATCCATGGAAGTCTCATTTTGAGAAGAATACAGAACAGAAATGAAATTAAATAAAATACAGAATCGAACACAGAAGGAATAAAAAGGGGGAAAGAGATCCAGAAGTGTTGTATGTAACCACGCGATGTGGAAGCACTGCAGAAGCCTGTTACTTCCTTTCTGAGGGCAGCAGCACTACGTGTAACCAGCGGATTCTATGGGCTGTGTGTTGCCAGTGGCGGAAACCCCTTCTTGCCTGACAAGCTGCAAGCCAAAGTATTCAGCGGGACTCTGCCTCCTCCACTCCAGTGTGCTGGTGCTTGCGGGTCTGACCCCAAGAAGAAGAGGCCAGGCAAGTGCCGAGGGCAGCCGTACGCGATGGTTGAGGAAGAGGGCACACAGTATCATTTTGCCCAGCGGATATTTATACCGTGTTCATTGGTTACTCAAGTGGCAGAACACAAAAGACCAAGCCAGACAGCTAAGTGAGACAGTGCTGATGGGAACTGACGTTGGCTAAGAAAACAAAGCTGACAAGGGGATGGTCGATGAACTTTGTATTTCGTTTTACTGGTTCAACACGTCTCTGTGGGGGTAAGCACTGCTTGTAACAACGGGGTGAACAGACAAAAGCCAAATTACAGCATTGCCTCTGAGTGGCTGTCACACACCAAACACACACACGCGCACACACACACGCAAAACCAAAGTAAAACAGGAAATCCCTAACTCAGGAATTAATTATTTGGCTAATGATTGACCAACAGTACAATACGATCCTTCCTTTGAACATCCTTCATTCTCCTTACATGGGTATCTTCATCGAGATGAGGATCCTACAAAGAACAGTGACTTTGGGAGCGCTGTGCTCCCTGCTTCAACCCAAGGAGTTCGGTAAAGTACGTAATCTAAACAAGCATGAACACAGCTTATCTGTTTGACTACACGTGCTAAATCTGCACTGTGGGTGGAGTGTTTTCTCAACCAGACTTTGGAATACAGTGGATTACTTGATCTCTGGACTGACTTTCCAACACTATGTTATATCTCGAAACAGAATATACATATTAAAGACACACTTGTACTTTTCCATTTTTAAAGGGCAAAATTAAAAAGAGGCAGCTCTATTGAGTTTTTGAAGGTGTCATTTACAAACACAAGATTTCCCTTAAAAAGTACCAGTTTAAATGTAAACTATAAAACACTGTAATAACTATAAAATGTAGCCAGAAAACTGTTTAAGTAGCCACAGTCTATTATTCAGTTCATATCGGTTTAAAATGTGACTCATTAAATATCTTCTAGAAGGCCAAAGCATTTTACAGTAGCTATAAACATACATACTTACATGTGCATTTAACATCACAATTGATTAAAATACATAAAAGAGTAATCTATTCCTTGGTTTAACTCTCTCTCTTTAAAGATTCACGGTCGTCAGAATCCACTCAAGCAACAATGACCAGGGTGGGCATTTATCGCTATTCCGCCCATACAGAGTTTAGAGTCTTTGAATCGAAGTTCAAGCTGGCTACATGTTTTCAGAAAGGCTAAAACCAGGATGAATGCCCACATTTGAGGTAATTATTGCCATTAGGTCACAGTTTGCGTAATATAAGTGTATCTAAATCCTTCTGTAAAAAACCCGAGGGTACCCCGCACTCTGCTGGGCCAGCACCCGGGGTCCTGGCCAGTGGGTTTGCTTCCAAAGGGGCCGGTGGTCCCCGAGCACCGCAGCCTCCGGCTGACCGAGAGCCCAGGGCAGTGAGCCTGCAGCGAGCCAGTTTGGAAGAAAGAAAGGAAAAACAACAACGAAAATAAAACGGGGAGGTGCCATGAAACAGACGGATAACATTTCTGATCAGAACTCCAGACCAAAGCTTTTCTGTCTTATCCATTTCCAAACAACTTGCTGGAAAAAAAAAAAAAAAAAAAAAATCAAATCAAATACGTCAGCATTAAACGTTAACTCTGCGCCAACACTTCGAAAACTCCTTGACTATGTTCTCAAAGTGGGATACGCTTTGCTTTGCTCTGAGCATTGTTGCCCCGTTGCTTTGTTTCAAAGAAGAAACCTTGCCCTAAAGAAAGAAAGAGAAAAAGAAAGAAAAAAAAGAAAAAGAAAAAGAAAAGAATCCCTGGCTGTCAGAAGTACACGTAAGTATTTACAGGTGTGAGTCTGCACACGGTTCCCCTCACAGCAAAAGAGTTAAGAACAGAGATGTCACAATATTTATCAGTGCAGTAAAAAATATCATTTTTGGAAAAAAAATATACCTTTAGTATTGCCTTTCTTAGATTAACTACGATAAGCAAAAGATTAAAAACAAACAAAAAAAAACCTTTATCCTCAAACACACACAAACAGTTTGTTATAGCAGCACTGCTAAAACTGGAAGGACAAAGCTAACCCGTAAATGAGAAACAGGAGTTTCAAATTAGAAATGCAGAAAGCCAACCTTCCGAGTATGCTTTGTAAGACTCTTGAGGAACCAAGCTCGTTCACACTTCTGATCTTACTCCTGATGCTGTAAATGCTCTGACATGCATCCTTCCATTGACCACACCTGGCACAGGCAGGGCCCAGCATGGCTGCCACAGCCCTCATCCTGCACGCTGCCACACGTGCCCCCATAGCTCCTATGGAACAGCAGCCACCCTGGGAAGAAGCCACTTCCAGCACCGGGCCTCAGGCTGGCAGCTCTGGCTTGTTCAACACCTGGGTTGGCCTCTGCGGCCTGCCAAGGTCTGGTGCACCACGAGGCCCAGCTGGACAACCTGGTGCCTCCCACAGCAGCTCCAGCATTGTTTGCCACAGGGTCGGCACACTGGCTCTGAGCACCACTGCATGACCAGAGCTCAGGCATGCAGCTGTGGCCTGTTCTGCTCTTGGGTGGAATTCTCCTTCTCCTCCTCTTCATCCTCCTCCTCCTCAGTGCTGTGGTGTGGGGAGCCTGGTGGCACAGATCCACCTCCATGCACATGGGACAAGCAGGACAACTTGCACACATGGTTGCAGACCACAGGTGGTGAGTAGGGACCTTGGGCACCCGATTAGAGCACTAGGAAGATCTGAGGACAAGGGGGTGACGGGGCAGGTATCAAGCACTGGAGACACACATTCCAATAGAACAGGAATGGCTACATCAGAAGGAAGGGGAAAACCTCCCCATCCCATATTTTCCCCACTCTGGGCTAAGATCAGTTACACACACCCTGCGTACAGGCATCCTGCATCCAGCAGGTCTCTCCGATGGGCTGACTGCCAAGCTGTGGAAAAACACACTGCTCCATCCAGCACCTGTGCCTAGCCCTGCAGAGGCCTCACACTGCAACACTGTTTGGGGTCTGACCCACAGAGCAAAACCAGGATCCTAAATCCAGAGCAAATGCTACAGAAGCATGCAGATCAATCAGAGACTTATTCCCTCCCAATTTCAACACCACACTGTTGCCACTGACACATCTTAACTAAGGTGAATGATAATGAGAGAAGAATAAAGTTTTTGACATCCCCTAAAGTTTAGGATAGCAGCAATATTTAGTGTGAATTTCTCTGCTTATCAAGCTAGCTACTTGAGATAACAATAGAAACTTGAGAGAGAAAAAAGTAAAAGAAGATGAAAGAGGCAATTCCACAGCTCATCGCTGCTGCCTGACTGCCGTGGCTTGGTTTGGTTTCTGTACTGGCTGGGGGTCTCTACTCTCTCTCTTTAAAAAAATTTTCTTTGGTTAACGAAAAAGCTGGGTTTATCACCCTTCAAGTTTGCCAAGGGAATTTCCTTCAAACCAAATTGCAAGATATAATCCCTTGAAAGTATAAAAAAGGAAACATGTCAGATAGAAATGTCCCTTTCTTGGATGCTTCGGGTATCATGACAAAATCACTAGAGAGAGAAAGAGATCTGATGAGGCCTGATTTGTTAGTGCAAGCAAGCACAACCCACTGAGGAAGATGCGAGTGCATTTGCTCTCTCAAATGACTGGATTTGACCCCATCTGCACTGGGAAGTGCTTCTGTTTGGATCTCCCATTCTGCTCAGGTCAATTTTTTTCTCCACTCTCTTCCATGTTCTGGTTTCACAGCAGTAAGCTGAACATCCACCCCCAAGGAGAGGAAACGTCTGTGCTTTTTTCTGTTTCCCACACACAGAGAAAGCAGGATGAGACAATGTGGAAAGGGACTGCCTTTCCATAGTGCCAGCCACTAGCCATCCTTAACACTTCCAGCATCTAAACCTTTGCCCCCTCTCTCAAGTTTCCATGCAGTTCATTCCACGCACAAAAAGAGCACCAACCCAACCCAAGCACGCCAGACCTGTTTACTCCCCAGAGGACTCTGCAAGCAAAACAAGCTGCCTGTTGTTATGCGTGTGGCACTGATAGCATGCAAAGCATTTGTTTCCTCTGCTAACGCAATCAGATTTCCCCTGTGCCTACCAGTGCCACACTTTTCCATCCTATGCCTTTGTATGGGTGTGAGGGAAGAGGTGTTGCTGAATTCCACCAGAAAACATAACTCTCAGTATTGCAACACCACAGCAATTCAATAGTCGTGCTACTCATCCCTTGCCACCAAGTGTCCCTTCACCACGATTCTCCCACCCCTATAGCTGGCAGGTCAGCGACTCCAGTGAGAGCAATGTAACAGGCCACCTTCCCTGACAAGCATTGCTTCTGCTGCCCACGTGTGCCATGCTGCCCTGTTCAACACCCTTGAAATCAGATTCAAGCCGAAGTGGGAGAGCAGACCAGATAAGTACACAGGGAAAACATCGTTAATACAACTAAAATGTGATTGCGACTGAGATTACAGCCTTCCATGCTTCAACAGTCCTAAGCCAGAGAAGCACACAAACAAGTAATTAACTCAAAGGGTTTAAGTCTATTCTTTTGCAAAGCACTCAGGTGCATGATTAAGTCTCTGCTGAAGTCCTAATATTTTTTAAGGAGTTTAAATTCAGTCACTGCTTTCCCCCATTCTAACTGAGCAAATTGAAAACATAAATACCTACATTCTAGAGACTACAATAGCTTAATAACAAAATTTGAAACAAATAATTATAAAAGAAGAAAAAATCTACATCAGGGGAAAAAAATGCCAAGCAAGCATCTGTGAACACCTCACTAATGCTCAGAGAGAAGGAGAGGCGAGGAACCTGCTCTCTGCAGCCTGTTTTACCCAGCGAAAACATCCTGTGCACACCAGTGTTGTTCATCCAGTGATGGGACTGGGAGCCACCTGCCCTCCTTCACAGTGGTTCTTCTGCTAGTTCTGCTTCTGGGGAACTATCTATCTGCTTTTGCCTAAGGGAAAACCCAGTCTTAACACGTAGCGTGGCCTTGGGTTAATTGTGAAGGCCACCTGATCGTGGCCTGAAGCACATGGGGTCTTGATCTCATAGAAGTGTCCAATCAAAACAAAATGATCTTGAGCTAGACCGTAAGGCCCCCACCTGCCTTTAATCCAGCTCCCTTGACAGATCGTTGTTAGCTGCTGTTTGTTTTTGGCCTCTGAATGAACCTTCCTAGACTTCTGAAACGCAGATGGGGAGTGGAGGACACCTCCTGCCCCTCCAGGCTGTCTCACAGAGCCGCACGCTCCCCCTGCCATTTCATTCTCAGGACAACCTTGCTTCCCCTTTCTCCTGCTGTGTTCACAAACACAGCAACCCTTCTGATGCCACCGATGAAGGGACATAAAATTAACAACAATAATGATACTAAGAAAGAATTAACACAAAGATTAAGGAATGCATGTGCAATTAAAACCCAGAGTAAAATATAATAACAATAAAATAATAACAATAATCGTAACAACCATACAATAAAATAACATTATCTTTCCTTTTCATGACACAAGCAGCATGACACTCTCATTCCTGAACCGCTGGGACAGGAGAGGAATGCAACAGAATTTCAGAAAGAGAACGGGGAGTTATTTTTCTGCCCCAGATGAAAGGGGATGCGTTGTATTTCCAATGGAAGGCGTAAGGTGCACAGACTGCTGGGAAATCGCATCCTCACTTACAGTATATTGAGCTGGAACGAAGGACAGGCGGAAAAGAAGACAGTGTAAGGACAGCCCAGGAATCAGAGCTGGCAACCAGGGAGGTTACTTGGTGGTTTGCCAGAAGGCAACAGTCTTGTTACCCCATCTGTGCGCAGCAGGATCCCCTTTACCAGACCAGCCAAGCACTCACCACAAGACAATGCATTTGTGCTCATCTTTCTGTTAGCTTCCCTTCTTGAAAGAACCTCCTTCCCCAGTGCTGCCAGGGAACCCATCCCTTGCCACCACGGCGATGAGCCTGCATCTTGTGAAACACTTAAATACTTCATGCTCCAGTTACCGGGAAACGAGGAGTGGAACTGAGCACCCACGTAGACTTCAGCTTTCACGGAAACTTTCAAACTCTCTTCTCTCCTTCCTTCCAAACCCTTCTGTGTACAAGGGTACTCCCGAGACACTTCTAAATCCCGATATAGCAGTGCAACTGCTGTTACCAGCAAAACTTCCCTTGTCCCTCACTCCTCGGCATGGAGGACTCACACTACAATGTGGTCCCAGCTCTAGGGACAACCAAATGTGGGAAATCTTCCAGAGCAAGTTTAGGGGGAGGAGGGGAAATGCATTCTGCCACAACTGTGTTACAGTGGGTAAGGCCCAATGACTCTCAATGCTCTATCATTTATGAAACCTGAGTTTGAATCCCTCAACTGGATTTTGCCATGCTTGCTTTGGTACCCCAATTTAGCCCATTCCTGATCCCCTCCCATTGACAGATATAGCGAGAGCTGTTGACAACAGCTGTTGTTGCCCCCTCCCACAGACTAGGGTGTAGCTCCCAAACACACAACTAGATCAATCTGACTATTCGCGAGGACTCTGTCCTTCTACTTTACCATCAGCAAGCATAAGGATTCAGTTTTAGGGGAGAAAAGCTGTTCTTCCAACAGGAAGAAAGAGGCCAATCCATAAACACACCTTCAGACCCCCTGGGAAGCATGCTGGTTCTCAAAACAACTCTGTCCCTTCCAGCCCATCCAGTGCTAGAGGAAACATCCTGATACACACGCTTCCAGCCCCAATGAGCCTCCCCAACACCATGCCAAGTGAGCTAAGATCAACGACGTGGGAAAAGAAAACACCACCACCAGAAGAAAATCAGCAATAACAACCCAAAAAGAAAAAGAGCTGAGATTAAATTCCGACTAGCCTCAGTCAGTTTCTAGGAGTACCAGTGGAAGTAAACCCTTAAACCGCATCTGTAGTTCGGTAAGGCACTACGAGGGAATGATGTAAAACTAAGACTGTGACAGCTGTAATGGCTGTGCCGAGGAACACACCACAGAGAGAAGGCAGCATCTGCACACACACACACGCACACACGTACATACATACCTGGACAATCACATTTCTTACATGCCTATGTTATATCACTTTTCTTTGTGCAATCACATTGAGGAATAATCTATTGGTATCGTTGAAGTTCAACACAAAAGAGTAAAAAGGGTGTATGACCTGTAGAGTGCTACATTCTACCGGGGGCAGCTAAAATGTCTCCTCCTATACTAAAACGGCTAGGGATTAAAAGGAAAACTTCCAAGTAAAACAAAATGAAACAAAACTGAAATCCAACATACATTATTAGAGGTCTCATTTAGGAACAGAATTTCTCAGGGATTTATCCAGTGTGTTTGAGGAAAGGGAAAAAAACAACCCCATTGCTTCTGATCTCGGCCAGCGCAGCGTGGCCTGTTTTGCCCACATATGTTTAAGCAAATCAGTGTTAGGTCAGAATTTAAGGGCACTGAGACAATATTTTCTCCTCCTCCCTCAGCCTCCTTTAGCCATTTTCTATTTCCAGAAGAACCCCAAAGCCTCATGCGTGCTTTGGGATACAGAGACCACAGCCAAAAATGGGGCAAAACCCTTTGAAATGCTGGATAAATCCCTAATCCATACACCTACTGGATTAAATGCTTGACGGATTTTATTTTAGGTGCTCTGGACAACAGATTTCTAAATGTAGCTCACTATTGGATGAAAATAACCTTTAAAAGTCTATTGGTGAAGTTCTTCAAAACACAGGACCCGCTGGAGGGTCCTTCTGCTTCTCTCTCTCTCTCTAGTTTGGTGCAGAATGGTTGGGTTTTTTTTGTTTTGTTTTTTTTTTTTCTGTTTTTTGTGGTTTTATATTTTTTCTGTTCTTTTTTTCCATTTTCTTTTTTTTTAATTTTTTTTTTAAATAAAAAGTGTAGAATTGGTTCTCCCCTTTCTTTCCTCTTTCTCTTTTCTTCCTGAAAGTCTCCTTCGTTCAAGTTTCCCACGAGCCTCCCATTGCATTGTTATTTGTCATGTTCTTCAGTACAAAAGCAGCCGCCTCACTCCCCCGTGGCGGGCGCGTCTCTCGCTCCTTATTCCAGTGTTTAGATGTAAGGGTACTGGTTGACCTTGGTGGGGCTCAGTGGGTATCCAGTGTAGACTGTGGAGGCTGGAGAAGCACTGATATAGGTCTGATGGGCAAACTGAGCCTGGTACTGACTCGGGTGGATGGTGGGCGAGGGCAGAACCCGCGGGCCCATGCTGACGGGGACTTGGTGGACGATGCTGGCGGGGTAGGTGGTGTGCTGCACGGCGTGCCGTGCAGACCCTTGGGAGGCCACCAGGTGTGCGACGGTGCCCGTGGAGCCCAGGGCGGCCGGGGTGGTGTATGTGTAGAGGTGGGGTTGGGTGGGCAGGTGAGCAGCGGCAGCCGCGGCCAAGTGAGGATGAACTGTACCGTGGCTGGGACTATTGTGCGGGAAAGAGTACGGGGCCTGAGCTATCGTTGGAGTGATGTAGGCTTGCTGTCTCCGGTGACTCCCTGTGCGATCAGTCGTGATGTGCTGCTGGGCCTGGATAAAGACAGCAATAGTGATAACTGGTTACAAGACAAGAGACGGCTCTTTACATCCTCAGTGGTGCTTGGGGGCCACCCTGTGAAACCGAGACGGCTTCGGGAAAGTCCCCGGATCTTTTCCTGACATCCTCAGCATCACCACAATCTTTCCTTGGGAACAGGTGATAGCAAAAAGTCCCTCCCAAGCCTAGCAAGACACTGTAGCCTTACATGTTCACCACAGTGGCCCCTAAAAGGAGAGCAGAATTCCCTGCTGTGAGACACGACCTGCTGACACAGCTCCCATGGAGACCCAGCCTCGGATGCTTGGGTTCTAGGAACACTTGCACATCTCCAATCAATCGAATGACACACAGCTTTTGTTACTGACCTCTCTGATGATGTAATACAGTGCATGGATATCTCAGGGGAATTAAATCACCTAGCTACGCCTGGAACAGGCAATTTATTTTCGTTCAGTTTGGGTCTTTAAGGTTATCATTTCCAGGATAAGTAAAGCAGCTACTCTATTTTTTAGAGATAAAACCCTCTGCTCGATCAGATCCTGCAGGTGCCTGGCACCCTCATCTAATCAGACATAATTAGTTTAGCACAAGCATCTTCTTGCAGTGGGACAGATACAAAGTACTTATTCAGAGATTTCTTCAGGTTTTTTTGTTTTTTGTTTTTTTTTTTGCATTGCACAACAATGCCACAGAATTCTACCAGTCATTTGTATTATGGTGTAGTGAGAATATTCAGTAACAAAAAGGTAGAAATTAGAGGGCAGGAAGAGCAGCACTCCATATTACTTCCTTCTAGTTTTCCAACTCTTTATCCTTTTAAGAGCTCCCTATACTGTCACTGTCATTTAAAATATGGCAGCCACTCCTCTCCTCTGCTCCTGGAAACAGCTTCTCACCCACTGCCTCCATTTTTACTTGCTTTTATTTCAAGCTAGTTCAAATTTCAACTAAACTTTGAGGGGAGGGGACATTTTTCTCCTACAAATTATTTTGTTTTAAACCAGTTCTGCTCTGGAAGCAAACAGGCACTGTCCTTTGAGCTCTCCAGACATTCTCCTCTGGAAACACTGATAACTGCTGTAACTTCCCTACTCAGCACCTCAATTCAGGGAATGGAGATGCTCCAGGTGCAGCCTGTGAAAGGGCATTTAATGAACCTCCTGGGGAATCCCCTGGGCATTTTGATCACAGACCATGAAACATCTTGAGAACTGTCTGATGCCAAGCAATGGGATTTTGTTCAGATCTCAGCCCAGATTTATCATGGAATGAATCAAACTCGTTACGCAACAAGAGGTCCTGTTTATGCTTAGAGGCTCAGTTTTGCCTTGTCACATCTGCTGGAGATTTTCCTTAGGAAATACTTTCCCAGTACTTACCTACAGCTATAGAGACTTCAGACTTTCCTACACGGCCCTGTTTCACCACCTTGTGTCTGAGCTAATGCATCTTCCAATCTTACACTACTACCACTCACATTCTTAGATCATCTGACTTCCAAACACACTTTAAGAACACTGCCAGCCCGTTCACAGCTGGGATCTGCACTGTCTCTACTGCCAGAGCTAGAGTATCAAGCTCTTCAACGTAGCTGAAATGAATCCATCAAACTCAACACGAGGCCCAACTATCATTAGGTTAGAAAAGGACAGCCCATACTGGAGGAGCAGTGGGTTGCAGCTGGGTGATGCACCACCAAAATCTATCTCAATTGACTTACCTGGCTTAGATTAAGAGGCTGCTGCTGCTGGAAATGTGCTCCTGGTCGCTGCTGCCTATAGGCAACGGCTCCAGACGAGCTCCCTGAAGAGTGACCGCTGGTGGAGGTCACGGTGCTGGAGGACTTGGACTTGTAGGAGGATGAGTGGTGACTGGTGGTGACTGTGCCAGGAAAGGAAACACATTTGTAGCTTATATCACATTCTTTAATTGCTCACCCTACCTTTTTCTCACTGAGTCTCCTCCAGAGTGGTTTTGAGGAGGAGACGTAAAACAGAAGCAGGATAAGAAAATGGTTTCTCTTAAGAGATACCTCAGCAGTGCTTCTTATACTCAAACCAGACTGTTATCCTAGAGGCAGACAAGCAGATCTGGACCCCAAACTGGCCCTGGAGAAGGCTTTAAAGATCCTTCAGAAGTGCAAGAAACTGTTCTGCCAGCAGAACTGTATGATGCAGGTACAAATCCCAAAGAGAGGAAGGAAAGTACACTGTGCACAGCATAAAAAAGCCCTGGCTTGACTGACCTCTTGGTGAGTAGGAAGGGAGGGAGAGCGAGCTAGTGGGGAGCTCACTCTCTGAGCCTTCATGTTCACCAGCAGTGCATCTAAAGAAAAGACTGTCAAGTAGCACAAAGCCAATTGCTTTGGGCCAAACTTCCACATGAGCCCCTTTTCAACACACTATACTATCTAATACAGCAGAGGCTCTGGATGAGCAAAACTCATCAGTCCATAGTGAAGATGCTGGGGAATTGTTCTTCCCAGAAACGTCAATAAGTTCAGATGAAAATGCACATGTGTTTTCTATCTCTTTTATGTTGTAAACCTATGGAAAGGCAGGGAAGCAAAGGTTCACACTTGCTTTTGGGAGCCTTTCCTGTCAAATGTTGAGCTAAAGACTGCACTCTGCTCTTGAGTTTGCACAGAAGTAACTAGGAGTAACACTTGCCCCTGTGACTCTTGTATGTACCAAGACACATAAGCAATGCAATACAGCTCCCAAGAACAGATGTATCACTTGAGAGCAAGGCAGGAGCACGGTTTCTTTGGAAAACAAAATAAACAAACAAAGAAAATGAAACCGAACAATGAGATTCTTCCAAGATAAATCATTTATTTCTTACTAATTCTCTTGACGGAAGAGGTGCAATTTACCTGGTGCCAGGCTATCACACTCTACCAACACCTCACTGGCTTGGGTTTTCAGTGGTGGCACGATGATCGTTCGGGGGTTCCCACTGCAGTGAGTCTCTGGAACCCCTTTGGTGTCGTACGTGTTCCCGTTATTCTGTCCTGCACGATGTTGCACGGCGTAAGGGCTGTTGTTGCTGGAGGAATCGGAGTAGGGGGAATCATGCACAGTGACACAGCTGATGACGTTCTTCCTTTGCTTGGACAAGGTGCTGAAACACAAGCATACAAATGGAAACAGTGAATGGGGAACTATCGACTTGGAAGCCACCGGAAGACTCTGCCCACGACAGTCAAGCTCTGCGAAGGCAAAGCACACCCTGCAGTCCTTCACCAGTTGGAGGCTGCTTATGCCCAATCCCAGGCTTCAAAACTCACTCATTACTATTCTAGGGAAGCCTTTGTGGAGGTCAAGGAGTGAGTAAGACATCGTGGATAGATCTTATATTCACTCTGCTTAGAATAGCACTGAATCAGACTGCCAGATTTATTTTTGGGCTGCTTTTTATATACGTGTGCAGTAGAGACCCAGCAGTTATACCATGCTTTGTTGCAAGTCTCACCACCCACACAAAAATGTGGTGGTTTCTCCCAGCCTTCCAGCAATGATTTAATAATAGATGCTAAGGATTTTCATTATTAAATCCCATGAATCTACAAAATACACTCTTTTCTATTTACTAATATATTGCAGTGGGCATATATTTTCAAGAAAAATTTGAAACTGAGGAATGAATGAAGAAAAAATGAGTAAAGTGTGTGTCGCCGTATAGAAGCTCTACGTTTTCTTTTTCCAAAAAAGCACTGGGTCTCCTGGCTCTCACATGGATTATCAAGGTCCTGCTGTAGCTAATCTATCTATGACATCAAAAAAGTGATTAAAAAGGAACATCAACACTTCCAAGATTAGTGCTAGAAGTTCATTATACGAGACTGCACGAGTACAACTGGGATTTGCTCTGCTATTGTGTCTAATTACTCCTGATGGTTTCTTCTTCCTGTTATGAGCTTGTTTAGGGAGAGAAAGGGAGAGTAAAAAAGAGGAGGGAGGAAGGGGGATAGCGAAGATTTGCTTAAATGGCTCACATCCTTGACAGTGCACAGACCTTGACTACAGAAAATAGCTGCTATGTTTCACTGATTGCATTATGTTGTTATGGCAACTGAAGTTTTTAAAATGATGAAAAGAAATGGATAGCACATAAAAAGCTAAGTAATTAGGCTTAATGGTGGAAACAGCCCCAACAGAAACAGAAATGCCATGGAGAAAAAGGAATCCAACTCTTAACTTTTTGAGTGCACACTCTACAAAGAGAGAAGTCCTTTTCCCCTCTGTTCTCTCACTCTGGCCAGTCCAGTCCAGGTCAGAGCTGATTAATCTGGTTTTAGTTTGTGATGGGACCAATTGTTCTCCAGTCACAGCATCGCATCTTACCCAGGGAAAGGCAGAGCATATACTGAATGCAGTTTCCTTTCCAGGACATTTTTTTTGCCTGAATTGATTTTCAGGCAGGATCAATGGTGGTGGGTCCCTCCAACTGTCCCAAAGCCTCTCCAGCAGCATTCACAAACCACAGCTCACCAGGACTTATAACCATCAGCTATCTTTTCCATTAAAGAATGCCTTGGAATGCCGCATTCACAAACCAGTTACCATCATACAAAGGTCTCCTGAGCTATCAGCACGGTCCTGCCATGGCTTGAAGTGGTCACAAAACCATGATGTTCTAGGCACTGTGAAGAATACCTCATGAGAAGCCTCAGCTATCCTAAGGCACTGACAAAACAGAGCAAGCAGAGAAAGAGGGGAAGCTGTTACACAAGAATCTGAAAGCTGAAAGCAATGCTTGCAGGACCTTTCAGATGACAGCGAATCTTGGTACCCTGGCATTCCTTAAGGAGCTGAGGAGCACTGGATTAGGAGTGAAAAGAACAACAAGCCATCTTAGATGGATAACTACTTTACGTAAAGAAAGATGTAGCAGTTTGGATACGGTGCTACAACAGAAGAATATTAAGCCAATAAAAATGACTAATATTGCATCAATATTCCTCTCTCCTTCAGTAGAAATGCCTGTAATCATGCATTTATGAGTATTCACATTGCTTGCCCTTTGCAGCTACCCTTGGCTGCCAGTTGGGAAGAGAAATATATTCTCCATCTCTGACAGTTATTACATTTTATAAAGAAAAATCAAGTCACTAAAGAGCTTTCTGACAACTGATAAGGTCTAGCTATTCTTTTACAGTCCCTTCCTTACAAAAGGGACTGAGCTACTGAACTGGAAATACTTGCTCTCAGCTGATACTTGACATGGAAAAGGCTGAGCTGCAGAACTGGGAAGGCATTTTTCTGTGAAATGTGTGATATTTATTATTTGAAAATGAGCATATTTTTCACTGACTTGACCGAAGTTTTGCCAAAGCAGGAGCCTATGAGGAATCTTATCCTTCAAAACATTATAGCTCTCTTTGGTTAAAAGATGAAAATCTTTGGTTAAACAGTGACCCCAAACCCAAACCTTTCAAGAGAAAGGGACCTTAGCAAGATATTAAGCTCATTTTATGGATGAAAACCTGAGAAGGACCTGAACTATGGTCCTGCCAGAACTTATGCAAGTGCTTAGCACAACTAATATGTGTCGTTCCACTGAAGTCAGCTGGACTATTCCCGGTAATGGAGCTAAAGCAGATGGGTAAATATTTGCAGGATTAGGGCCAAAGTGATTAGCCTTTTGATTCAGCAGGCTGCATCATTTCAAGTGCAAGAAGAGTTCTGCTGAAAGCAGTCGGGATTTTTTTTTCTTTAGGAAAGGAAGCAACTGCAGTTAATGTTAGAGAATGCAGAGAAGTCAGTCGGGACTATTCACACGCTTGGAGTTAGGCACCTGCTGTACCACAGCCTGCCTGAGAGATTAAGGGTGGGAATTTCAAAAGCATCAAAGGCCCAACTCATGCTGAAAATCAGTTGATTCACAGGCTTAAAGATACACATTAGGCTGAAACAGGGCTTTTGAAAATTCAGACCAGAAGAGCTAGCATTCCCCCTTCTCAAATCCTTGCTAACCGACAACTGCGCTCCTTTCAGCTCCCTCTGAAGACTCAGCTCCTCTCCCCACCTTGTAGAAATGCAGAAGTTATCCGTGTGGGGTCCAGCCTGATGTACTGCCTTCCCTGCTCACAAACTATCAGGGCTGAGAGATTATACCTGTTGACACAGCACTTGCCTACTCAGCAAGCTTACTGTATTCCTACAACTCAGCTACAGCTTTTGGGGATGTTTGTGCTTACACAGAAAAATACTATTAAAGTCTTGCCCCCTTCCTATTAAGCTCACTCCAGCACTAGTAATTGCTTTCCCTCCTGCAAGCACAGTAGCAGCAGCATACATGATTTAGTAGCACTGAGAGTCAGCGTGTGTTCCTGGTCAGCTTGTGTGCCTGCCTGCCTTGTGTGGGTAGGTGTATTTTAATTTTCCAGATGAGGGAGAGGGGGAAAGATTACCAAAGTGGCATCAAATCCATCTACACAGACTGAAAAGCCATAAGCTGTGAAGGCTTTTTAACCCTTAGTGGCAGGAATTGTGTCCTCCCTTCCAGCAGCTGGAAAAAGCATTGCTGTGTAAGCTTATTAGTTCACAAGTAACAGACTGTTCCCACTCAGTCCTGAAGGGCTTAAGCTCAAACTTGGACACAAAGCAACCCATGTTCACTGAATGTGCACAGATCCTCAACACAAAGCAGAAGCAACCCTCAGAGACAGGCTCTCTAGCATGTATCATGGATCCTTATTCCCCACAGTAAGGTAGGACTTCAAAGAAAAACCTGCAGGAGGAAAGAGAAGATAACATGCACACAGGTACAACAGGGCCAGAAATGACGTTGGGCATCCAAGATGCTGTTAATGGAAAGGTGCCAAAGGCAGATTCTGAGAATGACACGTGGGAGGAAATCAAGGAAAAGAAAATGCTGATTTAGGTGCTAAAGCTACATGGACACCATCTAAGTAATGAGGGACATGGACAACAGCAGCTGTTGCAAGTTAAGAGGAGATGATTTCTATTTGTTGAAGGTCAAGCTCAAAAGCATGGTGTGTGACAGCATAACATAAACAGGATCTTTTTCACTGAAAATCTGAAGTTCCACATTCAGTGTGTGGTTCACACATACAGTTGCAAGCCCTTCTGGGTGGGTGAAGCTATGGCAGCGGAGTCTTTTGGCTCTCAAAGTCACTAAGATGTCCTTCTTTTTTGGGGAAAGAAGGTGGCTGTCCCACATCTGTGCCACCGAATTGGTGTGCAAATACACCACAGTACGTTAGCTTCTCATCACACAAATTTTGTTCCAGTTCTCTGAAAACTTTAGAATATGAAACTTCGAGTTTGCTGCTCCAGAATAATCCATCAATTCTAAGATAGAGTCAGCCAACAAAAACTCACACCACCACCACAATCTCTCTCTTCACATTGAGATCTTATGCCATGCATAGCTCAGTGTTGAGAACATACCCCTCTCTGCGAAGTTCAACCTCTTTCCTGACCTGTTAATCTGCACTCACTTTCTTTGTGATGGTATGAAGTACTTATCAAGTACCACATTGAGGCCATTTTATTAGGGTAAATAGCTACATGCTGTAGCTATTTAAGTCAAATACACTGAATTGCTTAGCAGGTTGTGAAGGTCCTGCTGCTGATGGTTTGTTGAGAGTGCTACTATCTATCTCTGTTATTTTAGGTATTAGCTGCATGTTGGTGTGTCTTCTGGAGATGGAAGACAGCAATCTTTTCACCATATGATTGTGGTTAGTCAACGTATTGCTATGCAGAGTCAGTCCATTATCATGCACAGCATAACATAGCCACAATAGGCTAGATGTCAACAGTGAACTTTAAGTGGTATTTTGACCCTCACATACACATCAGCAAGTTGGCAAAAACACCTGGTTTGTGCCTGCCAGAAATTTCTGTGTGTAAGGGGAATGAATGCCCTCTGAAGTACGTTCCACCATCATTGCGATAATGGAAACAAGGCAAATAACAACTCACATCAGCTCCTGCTCAGTTATAAGACCCACACAGAAACTTTGTTGTATAGTTTATCACCTTAAGGAAAAAAAGAAACAATCCTGCAAGAATTCTGTGGCAGCGAAGATGGCCAATGAGGCTAATTGGTAGCTGACCAATTAGCTTCGGTCAGCTTTCTTGAGAAGGCTCCAGGGAAACCTCATTGTGACCTTCCAGAAGTAGAAGGAAGTGTATACAAGAGGGGGAACAACTGTTTACGTGGGTTGCTAATGACAGGACAAGGGGGAATGGTTTTAAACTGAGACAGGGGAGGTTTAGGTTAGATATTAGGAGGAAGTTTTTCACTCAGAGGGTGGTGATGTGCTGGCACAGGGTTGCCCAAAGAGGCTGTGGATGCCCCATCCCTGGAGGCACTCAGGGCCAGGCTGGATGTGGCTCTGGGCAGCCTGGTCTGCTGGTTTGTGACCCTGCACATAGCAGGGGGGTTGAAACTAGATGAGCATTGTGGTCCTTTTCAACCCAAGCCTTCTGTCATTCTATGATTCTGTGATTCCTGCCTGGGAAGACACTGATTACTGCGATGGAAAGCCAAGCTGAAGAGATGTTATTTAAAGTATCAGTGGCAGAGCAAACAGCAGAGAAGTGAGAGGCTCTCTTGTCTCTTTTGGGTATAACCTAGGTAAAAATAGCTTTATTCAGTCAAAATATTCCCTTTTCATTTTGACTATTTCAATTTTTTTTCCTATTTGCTTTCGGTTTGAAAAAAGAAGAAAATATATATCCAGGGAAACCAGCAAACAAAAGTCTTATTCTCAATTAGTTCATTCCCTGACACTTTGTTCCCCTTTAAAAAATAGTCAAAACTTTTTGCAATTCTGAAGCTCCCTAGATTTCACTGCGCTGGGGATATTACGAAAGGAAAAGAAACCACCAGAACAACAGGACAATGAAACCTATCAGTATATCCTGCAAAATGCCCTGGCTTTGACAAACTGATTTTTTAAACTAGGAACTTGACCCTGAAAATCCTTGACCATATCAATGAGGATGGGTCCTGTGGAATTGTACCCGAGGTCTCTCCTCTGTAATTTCTATCTGGGCACAGGGATGGGGCCCAGTAGATGGCCCTCTTTGACAAGGCTTCACTGAGCAGGTCCCCCAGAGCCCATCTTGCACCACCTCCTCTGCGCCTTCAAACAACAGAACCGCAACGTTTTCAGATGACTATTGATTTTAAGAAGATTACAACAAACTATACTCATCACCAGTGCAAAATACAGGTGAGCAAAGAACGAGTAAAATGCCGGCCTGCCTGCTCTGCCGCCTGGTATTGCCTAAACACTCTGTGTGAACATCTGCGTTTTTCATTAGGTAAAGGAAAATTCTGCCCATATCACACTGAATTCTTCACATTTTTCTTTTGACAATAAAAGAAGTTGCTTCTCCTGTACTAGAAAAGCTCTCTGGTATTACTCTGGTAACACAGAAAGGTTTTTCTGTCAGACTAAATCCAAACCGCTACAGTAGGATCATGTTTTATCAGCTTTACCCATCTTCTTTAAACTGAGACTTACAAACTCTCACATCACTGAATGATCTCCTACTTCTCACAGCCACAAGCAGCTTTAATCTCTCTTCACTGAGCAATCAGTAAAGCAAACATTTTAGACTTGTGGGTCAAAGAGAAATTCGTAACCCCACAGGAAATAAGAGAAGGAACTGCTGCAGCAAATTCAGGAGTGGATCCAACTTCAATGAAGTTACTGCAAAGATACCACTGCTATCAACAAGATGGGATCAGGCTGTTAACTCTGACTGATCAACCGCCATATTATTTCCCTACCCTAATCCAAGAAAGATAATATTGTTAGGCTGTCACTCAGACAATGTTTCAAGTTCTTCCTTGCTTTTCACCCCCATACCACAGCTATTGCCCAGCAGCATTACATTTGCATAAATACGAGTGAGACAACACATTCTTTGCACAGTTTCGTTTTGAACTCAGTTGCAGATCCTGAACACTTGGGTGCCTACTACCGTAAAGCACGTACCTCACTGTTACTCCCATTTTCTTGTAAACAACAACCATGTAAGAAAACTTAGAGGTGCTTTCCTAAATGATATGCTTTCAATGGAAAAAAGCAAACAAACTCATCTTTGGCAGGGCAAAGTTTGTTGGCATTAAGTGCTGACACAGCTTCCTTGATTGAAAGCGAGTGACTTTTACTGTGGCTGAGAATCTAGTCTTGGATCTACCCAGGTCAAAAGGCTCTGAGCAAGCTGATTACACTCTCTCTGAGACTTTTATCCAAAATTCTAATTCTGGACATGCTGTTTCTTGTATCTCTGGCCCAGTACTCCACTTGCTCTGCTTATATCCACACAGACAACCTTACCAACCCTGGAATTACCCACGTCCATGCAAAATGTCTCTACACTGCTTAGGAATTAAATCTAACTCGCTAGCTTTGGCCTCCCAAGAATGCTGTAGTCCTGGCACTCTGTATAGGTATGCCATATGGATACAAAAAGTAGCCAGGGATCTCATCCTAGGCAGGAACGTGTCCTGAATATGATTTAGTCATACGAAAGCCAGTTTGTTTATATAAGTCTGGCTCCCAGGAGCACTTTCCTAGACCCCCACCAGATCTTGGCCAAACATTTAAATACCCTACACTCCCAACGTGATTTCCAGACACTCTCCAGAACTTTGTTTTGCCTCTCTCCCTGGAGAGGTGCTGAGTGAAACAACTGATCAGATAGCAGCCAAGTTGAGGTGGACGAGACAGCTCTTCCTTCCACCTCACTCCAGGTTCAAGATGATACCCAGGTGGTAAATATAAATACTTGTCCATGGTCTCTCAAAGCCTGGGATCACAGCACCATGGTGTCGCAAACAGCTTCCCTAATTCTTGAGACAGATATCCGCCTTCTGCATGTGCCTACCTTCTCAACCTTAGTTTTCAGCAACTCTTATCTTGTCCTTCTTTTCTGTTAAGAGTCCTGGAAAAGGGGACTCCTTATTTAAGGGACTCCTTTATTTCTAGTCCTGATTTCCACTCTGAACTTTATCTAACCCCTTCCAAAAATATACTAATATACTTTCTTCTACCAAACCACAGATTTTTTTTTTTTAAGGTGAAAAACATGATGGCTGTCCTGTGATCATTTCCCCATGATAATCATTTCACTAACGGTGAGCTTAAATTTGAGATGCACTGAGCAATCTCTAGTGGAGTTCACTGGTAAGGGAAAGGGGATAGGAAAGCAGAAGTGGCTGATGACAGGCAGGCTGAAACTGTGGCTCTAGACACCTGAACTGAACAGCTCCTCTTTACAGATTTTTAGCTCCTTGAGGCCAAACGCATCTCATCTGTTCTGTGCACATCTGCAGTGTTCCACTTATCACTGCAGCGCAGAGATGTAGAGATGTAGAGATATAGATATCTATCTCCAGTGATTAAAGTAAAATCTGCCATGGAGCACGTTCTAAATAAGAAATAGTAATAACTCTCTCCTGGCAGTACTGGAGGGACAAGGTTAAAAAACTCTCAGCTCAGTTACCCGCATAAAGATGGTATGATTATTCAGCTGTTTGCACAGTTACTTCTCTACAACTTATAAAACAGAATGATATCCTCTGACTGGCATCAGATGGGGAATCTAGAGTGCCTGCATGTGATCAAAGGCTCTGAAAAGACACTCCTAGAAAATGCAGTTCTCTCTCATCCACAGTAGATGATCAGCAGTGGCAGCTGCCCTGTGCTGCACTGTTTATTTGGGTGAAATAATTCTCTGAGGAGCAAACTCTGTCACCACAGTCTTTATAGCCTCATCTATGCCTCTCTGCAGCCAGTCAAGAAGACATCAATTTCTGCCACTCCTATGACAATGTATCTGGGATGCTCTGGAAACACAATCAGAGCTGAGCAACCCTTGTACAAATGTACTTACTCTTTACTGAGCACTTAAAACACAAACCTTAACTGTTTTCATGTCCTTTTGATGGAAAATACGAGGTATGGAAGGCATCATTTAATGCTTTGCTTGGATTACTTAGAAAGAGAAAAGGCCGTTTCAAGCTACTTTCCTTCCAAACCTTTCTTACTGTCTTTGTTTTACATAGCTATGTGATTTAAAGGGCTCATTATCGTAGATCTTCCAAAAGCTCCTTTGAACAGTCCTTCAAAATAGAGTAAACTATTATTTCCTCTTAGAGATGAGGAACTATGGCACAGAGAGACTATGACACTTCTCCAAAATCCACAGCAAACGTACAGAGTGATGGGGAACATGAGCTAGGACTGCTAAGTCCTCTGCTGGAACCTCAGCTCCTCCATCACCTTTCCTCCCAAACTAAAGATGACCCGGGCGCCAAGACCCAACCATAACTGCTGGGACCCTACAGCACTCCTCTGCCTCTTTTTCTCACCCGCAGAGAGAAGAGCAGAGCTGCTGCTCACCTGGTGGGTGCATGCTTCTGCTCCTCCTCCTCATCGGTGTCGCTGCTGATAGTGATGACGCTCACTGCGGGGCTGGGGGTGTCGGGAATGATTATGGGTTGCCGCTGCCGCTCCCGTGTGGTGCTGGTGGCCATGTCACCCCAGCCGCAGGTGACGGCAGTGCTGCAGGCAGGGCTGTTGTGCACCATGGCACAGCGAGGAGGCGTGTTTTCCTTCACTCGTTTCGACCGCTGAGGCGAGCTGACGGACTGAGAGGACGAAACTTCGTAGGTGGATGCATTTCTGGAAATGGGAAAGGCTGTTACTTGGTTAAATCTCAGCTTGCTCAGTTGCCATGGCTTTTGACTCCCAGCCTCTCATTCCCCCACGCTGACTTATGGAGTCTGGGAAAACTGCAAAATCGGCACGGTCACCTTTCCAAAGGTCAGAGTGCCTCACGTGACTTATAATTGGCTGAAAAGTACTTCCTTTTAGTAAAAAAAAAACAACAACTCAATTTCATTTTCCACATACATTTCCAGATGAGAAATGCTGCCTCCCAGCAGTCCCTGGCTATGGTTTAGACTGGGAAGTAGAGGCCAGTCACACAGCCCAGACATACAAAACACAGGCAGGCATTGCATGGCCATCACACAAGGAGAAAGAACCCAAAGGACAATCCCTTTCTCCCGTACCTGGTGAACTGCATGCATACATCACAACCAGTTTGGTTTGTTGTTTTTTTTTTTCTGTCCAGAAAAAAGCTAAAGGTAAAATTAGAATTTATGGTGGAAAACAGCAATCACTTATCAGGAAAACTGCTTTACTTAGTTGAAAATTTAATTTGCCAATTAAGAATGTTTTCAATTAACATTTCCTGCCCCATGCTTCATCCTCTAGAAGTCCTGTATATCAGAGTACCTAGACAGGAAGGCATATACTCAGTTTCATGTCATTCCCATGTGAGGATGCAAATACAGCACCCATCAGTCAGAAAGAAAAGAACAATCTTTTTGCCATGTATTGAAAATAACGCCCAAGCCCTTGTTTTTTCCCCACCTTCCTACTTCATCTTCCCTGTCTGAAAGTTGTAAACAGACCGCTGGATTGGAGATCTCAGCACAGAAAACAGTGTGGCACAGGTTTGCAGATGTATTTACTGACTAAAGCCAATCTTGTTAATTTTGTTTATTTTTTAAAAAAATTGCATTTATTCTGCTTATTGCAGAGCATTTGCAGATGCAAAAAACACAAAGTTCTCGCTTTGTTCTACAGTGAGATGTGGGTTGCATTTTCAGTGTGGCCTAAAAGCTAACAAAAGGAATAGGTGGCATCTGTCAAAAGGAAGTCATTATGGACATATCACACTATACCAACTTACACAGGGTCTTTTGCATAACAAATGACTGCACAGTAGCATTTGCAGTGCTTTCTGAATATCAATGAGCAGCATGGAGTACCCTTCTTTCCAAAGGAGCACGTTCCTCATTTGGCTACAAAAGCATCACAATCAATGACAATGTACAGCCCTAGAAAGCAGTGGCTCTGCAAGTGTCCAATTCCTCCCCAGTACAGGCACCCTGCTCCTGCAGAGGGGTGAGAGAGGGGAAGCCCTGCACAGGCATGTTTATTGCAACAGGCACTCTCTTTTACTGGCTTGCTGGGGACAGAGCTGCCTCTGCTCTACATTGCGAATGGACTAAGACAGCTGGAGCTCACCCAAAGTAAATGCAACATTAGAGAGCAGATAAATGGGAAGGATTTAAATAGCGGCCTCTTAACTAGAGGAAAATTGGTTGTGAACTCCGAGCTCCTCTGGCCCGAGTCCAGTCACCCAGGAAAACCACAAGCTCCTCTGTTTTTGCCACTGAACAAGTAGTGACCCATTTTAGTTCTCTTCTCTGCACTTACGGCTCTTTTTTGCATTTCGCCTTCTTCCCCCTTCCCCCCTTAAAAAAATTGAAGAAAGAAATGTAGCTCAGTAGAGGAGCTATTCTTACAGTCCAGAGGACTTTCCCCAGGACAACTGCACATACACCTTCAGTAGCCTTGTTCTGTAGGCAGGACCACAGGGCTGTGACAGGCACCACAGTCATCCCACCATTTTAATTGCACCACACAACATGAAGGAACACCCAACTTTCTTCTTGCAGAGCGAAATGCTCCTACCTAGATTTGATAGAACTGCTCCTGCATGAGGTGCCTTTATAAAATGCTCCCTGTTTGATGCTGTCATGATTAGGAAAAGGTTGATGTGGATATCTGTTGCTGCTGTGCACTGTTGTAGATAGGCTCCAACCACCTGTTTTAGAAGCTTGAGAGCTTGAAGGCAGCCTAAAGCCACCTCAGTCCTCTGCTCTGCAGTGCATCAAACTTAGATTTGGAACAGGCTGCCCAGAGAGGTGGTGGAGTCTCCTTCTTTGGAGAAATTCAAAACCTGCCCGGATGCTTTTCTGTATAACCTACTCAAGGGAACCCTCTGCTTTAGCAGGAATTTGGACTAGATGAACTCCAGAGTTCCCTCCCATGCCCTACGATTTTGTGATTATCATTCAACTGCTTCTGAAAGGGCAGGTCTTACACGCAGACATCAGGCACCTGTTCCTGAAGGAGCAGTCTCTGGAAGTGCACTGCCCCATGCATATGCAGGCATCGCACCTCAGGAGTGCGAGTAGAAGAGGTTTGGCAAGCGGGCACTGTGCCACACTGACCTTAAAAGACAGCTCTATGTTATGTTTTGGTGACTGCAAGGCCTCATGCAATCAGAGCAGCATAACATCCTGTACAAGCAGGGCCTGAGCCTCCTGTCCTGCATCCCTACCACGCCACATGGTATTTGCTGGCTATAAAACACACCCAACTGCCCCTTAATGAAGCAGCAGACAGTCCACTCACAAAAAGTCACGGGCAGTGGAACAAGCTTTATTTTGCCCCACAGGCTTCTGGAAACCCCACTCCTATCAGCACGCCTGCATTTCGTGCCGACCGAGGCCAGCGGTGGGGCCAGGCTCACTCACCGAGGCGCCGACTGGTGCTGCTTACTCTTCCTGGCGGAGGTGGCGGCGGCGGGCGGCTGGCGCATGACGTGAGCAACACCCACATTGACGGGCTGGGCTGCAGGGAGAGTCACATGGCTGGCTAACAGCGCGGGCTGCTGCATGATGGGATTATAATGGCTGCCGTGAGCGTGGGTGTTTCTGCAAAGAGGGGAGACAGGGACATGCTTAAAATGCGACCGGCGGTTCCCCAGCAGGCTTTCTCCCCACCACTTGCACTTAGGTTCTACCCTGGGGGCTCTTCGGTGCCACGGTTTATCTTCAGGAAGGAGTGTTTTCCCCCCAAGGAAGTGGGCATGGTGCTGGGCCTGGGGAATGGTGGACAGAGAAGCCGGTAGCTCTCAGACAGGGGGACACAATTTGCTGCAGGGTGCCGGAGGCAGAGGCTGCAGCCCCCGGCCTTTCCCTTCTGCTTCACAGCCTTGTGAGGCCATAGCCAACAGCCTTCGCCATTATTGGTGGCTTCCTAGGCTTTCTCCAGCACTGGGGACCACTACAGGAAGCCCTGAAGTCCAAGCAAAATTCACACAGATCCAGGGTGGGTGACTCTTGGTATGGGCTTCTGACAGATACCATAGGGAGCATGGGAAGGCTGGAGAAGACAGCAGGACTGGGAGCAGACTGCTCAGCTTTCTGCTAGAGCAGCCTGGGAGAGAATTTCTTTTCGTTGTGCACTCTTGTTGCCCATGGGATACCAGAGAGTGCTCCACGACAATAAATAAGCTGCTGAATCCCCACTCCCAGAGACAACCCTCATGCCCTCAACTCCTGCTCAAGTGCCAGTGCCCCAGCCCAAAGGCCATCATCACACATATGCTGGCTGTCCCATGGGCACATACGCACGTTCTCCATGTGCCACCGATTTACCTCCAGTCTGCCAGTGGCTGGGTGCCTGCCATGGACTCAGGGATGACGGTCGCGTGCTGGACAGAAGTGTGGGTGGCCACTCCAGTCAGCTGCTGCCAGGCAGGGGGGAGCAGGATCTGCTGTGTACCGCTGGGCCATGCTTGCTGTTGACCAGAGGAAAACGCGTTTCTTAATTAGAGTCATCATAAATGGCATATAAGCAATCATCCACACCCAGCTGGGGCTCCTTGTAATAACTGTGGTCATCTTACCTAGCATTTGGTGCTTTTCAGTTATAGATCATGAATACTTTTGGGAAACAGTGGCAGAAGTAGTAAAGTTATCGATATAGATAGCACAAAAGAAAGAAAAAATCCCCAATTTCCAAAGCAGTAGCTGTGTGTCAGGTTAAACTTGGAATGGGAGAGAGTGAAACTGGCCTGCATTTCAATCCAAACTTCCAATAGATGAGCACTTTTTAATTTCGACTATTCAGATCATCGGGGAGTTACGCTCTTATTAAATGGGACTTCTCCCTGCCTCCAGCCAATTTTCCCTCTGACCTCAACAGACCCTAGAGGACTTCAGGATCTTAAAGCAGCTTAAAAGGAGAAAGAATTTCAGGGATTGGGGCAGAAAACAAGGGGCTGAAGGCTTTCACGAAGAGGGAAGAAGAGGAGTTTGAGGGTTCTCCACAGCATGAACATCTTGCTGCCTAGTCCAGCTACCTATGACCCCCTTGGCCAAAGCAGAGAGTAGCTGTACACTGACTGCTGCACATCACGTGCCTGTTCCTTCCATACGCTCTCTGGCTTTTTTTCAGTGGGTGCCCCCCTCGCAGGGTGGAGATCTCTGCTCTGTAAGTCGAGTCATTGCTCTGCTATGCCATCATCCCTCAGGTCCTCCCACTCCACTGGCTCTACATGAATCAATTTTTTGGCTTGGTCACACTACGATTCCTTTAGAGGGAAACTTTCCTTGTTGCATGCTGCCTGGGCTGGGGAACGCAGCCCTCCATAGGCCTATATTATGTAATCTCACAAGCCTTATGGACACTAAATTTTAAAGAAGGGAGGCTTCATCCAAGCAGGCATTCACCTCCATCTCCATCCTCACAAGCATCCCATAACCTGTATCCCAATCACCCTCTGCCACCCTCAGTATCAAAATGAAACTTTTCCCAGTTCCACTCCAAATTTTTACCATCTTGTAATTACGCCATGTTAAATGAAAAGGCTGCTCTTATGAGGCCTCTTAGCAACATCTGCAAAAGATGAACTGTCACAGGACTCTTGAGAGCTCCTCATCTAAGCAGCTGTAGCCATGGCCTGGTGCTGGTCAGAGTAGGTAGGAGGAGGTGGTGAAAAGGTAAAAGATCAGGTAGGAAAAAAATTGCTTTCTTTTTTTTAATTATTTTTAACCAGCTTCGAGTCAAAAGATGAGACTCAACCACTGTTGTGCTCAGGCCCAAGGGGCCATCAGGATTTACTTGCAGAGAAAACTGCTTCTTCCCTTTTCAGTAGGAGAAGTGAACATATACAAACTCCTTTTCCTCCTGCAGAGCATAAATTTGGATTCAGTGTCAGGGTCCAGGCATGAATTCCTCACTTATTAGGTAAGGACCACTGAATCATTTAATCTGCAGATAAGACTTGTCTAGGCTGATCCACCAGCACAGCACGCTGTGCTTACACATGGAAGGCTCGTGCCTGCAGCCTCAATCTGTTCTCAGTTATTGCATTGTTTTGAAATTGTGCTGTTGTGTCAGAGTGCGGTGCTGGCCTCTGCTCCCTGGAGATGGTGCAGCCCCTGGTGCAACTAAGTTCCCACCTGTGGTGTAAACAAGAACAACTAATGGAATAAATGTGTTTGCTCTGAAAGCTGGTGGCAGGACTTCTATGGGAAGAAATATTGCTGGGATGGAGTTAAAATGCGAGAAATTCAAGCATTCAGGACACTATCCAAGGACAGAGGACAGTGCTGGGTCACGTCACAGTAGCTGTACAGCCTTGCCCCTTTTGAGATCTGAAGCTGTACAGAAATATTTGTAAAGATGGGATCAGCCCATTTTCAATGGCCTCTGTGCATGCAATGTTTGGACAAACTTGCTCAGGAGGCAGCAGGCTCTTTGCTGGGGACAGCCCCTCTAGTAGTTGGAGTTCGGACAGTCTGGTCTGAGCAGCGTTTGATAACCAGCTGTGCATGAGAGGAACAGCTCACAGCTCAGAGAGAGACACAGTCATTCAAAGATCAGATGTGACTACAACGCATTACAAAGGAGCTGTGTTTTTCCATTCAGGAAACTGGAATTGGGTACAGATTTGTTTGTGAGACCAGCTGCTCAGCCAGAACTGAGCAGGGCCAGTGGACACCAGATGCCACCAGCATCTATCAGAAAGCCTTGCTATAAGAGCAGAAGCTAATGTTTCTCATCATGTGAGACATATAGATATATCAGCAGACAGAGACTCTCTCCTATTAAATCAAAAATAAAATCTATGAAAGTGAGGAGCATTTTTCAGAAGCAGCTCAAATAAGCCTTGTTGAATTGACAGTGCAAAAAATGTCAATAGAAAGCATCAGAGGGCAGCCCAAGAAACAGAGTTCCTGTAACTGGGACAGGACAGCCATATGGAGCAAAGCTTCTTCAGAGCGTTTGCTACCATGGAGTGGTGACCCAAGAGAGGCCACCTTGAGAAGAAAAAAGGAACTGCAGGACTGCAGTAATTGCACCAGCAGACATACCCTGGCAACTCAATGCACGGGCATAAATCTTGAAGTCTGTATGTACCTGAGTGCGCATGGCCATTTCTGAACTGCTGATCATCTTTTCCAGGCTGTATAACTTAATGCTAAAGATACTTTTGATCCCAGAAACATGCCTGATACTACCCGACATCAACTGAAAACCTGTAGGGACAGATGAACTAAAGGCAGCACAAGGGATGACAAACTACTCTTTTTTTTTAGTTCTGAGGAGATGGGTGTCTCTTTGAGGAAGTGTATGTAATAAGTGGTTCCCATTTCCATTTGGTCTTGCTGGGAGGAACCATGCTTTTTCTGTGAGAGTACTTTGGACAATTGTGCCAACGGGAGCTGCTAACAATATGAGCTCCTTGGCCATCAGGTCCTTGTCTTTGCCAGCTACATCTCTCCCATAACTTATGAACAGAGATACAATTCATAAAAAGCTGCAAAATTAAAACATAGAAGATGTTTTTCAGCAGCATGCAATTCACCAGCACAACTGCAAAAATTGCTGCTGAGATTGCAAGTTCAGGAGGATCCAGGAAGGTTCCAGGACAGATTCCTCCTTAGCAGAGGCCTGTCGCAGCCTCCTCTGAGATCCCTACTGATCTCAATGAAGAAGAAGAACAGACAGTCTTTCCGGAGTCATTTGCAACTCTGATGGTAGCAGCAGGACAACGAATCGGGTAAGGTTTGGGCATTTCAGATAAAGTTGGTGACTCTTTATGGCTGCCCATTTCTCCAAACTACAGCACAGAAGGCCCTCAGAGAAAGCTACTCTCTCCAGCTTCTGAGAGCTAAATAACACACAAAATAATCTGCTCTATTTGGTGTCTTCAGAGCTCATTACCTGTGCGAGGAGTCCTGGCTGGATCTGAAGAGGCTGAGCCCCAGGAGCCTGAGTGACAATGGGAACAGCATTCTCCATCCGAACTGAATACCCAGCATGCTTCGAAGGGGAGGCTTGTAACCCTGTTTCACAAGCACAGAAGATACAGCATTAGTCATATACAGCATTGCTAAGGATGGAGGTATGATTTTAAGAGGAGCCTAAAGGCATTCACTGATGTCCATTTAAACCACAGTGTTTAGTCCTTCTCAAAAATGAAGTTCTAAGAGACCCACATATTCCATCCTAGCCCAAGGAAGTCCATCAGATGCTGATAAGCACAATATCTTCATGAGGGTACAGGAGAGACATTTTCAAAGATGTTAAGGGATTAACTGATTTCATATTTTTAAGTTATCTTGAATCCAGGGGAAACATTTCAGTACAATGTGTACAGGGATAAAAGAAAGAGGGAGGAGGAAATGGCTTCTCTTACTGGATGTTCTCTGGATTGATAACAGAAAATGGTCCTTGCCAGACAAGAAACACTGCTGTGTGAGAATGCTCTCTTGTTATCAATGTGGGACAAGTGGAATCCAGAACTGTGCACTAACTCAATCTTGACTGGGATGGGTGATTTTCTCTTGCACAGTTTCCCAGGAGTCAAATTTTAAAGATTCTGATTTTGTTATGTTCAGTCTAGCACACCTAAAACTCCAACTGTTGTTCTTAGCCAAACATTAGCCTAACTGTTCTGGAGAAAGCCTTCCTCTTCATCACCTTAGCGCATGGCACAGTCTTCATGCTACCTTCTCTCTTTTAGAGATTTCTCAAGACAGCAAGCAGAAGATGTTAGCTTACATATTCTAGTACAGCATTTCTGAAGTTAAACCCCTGTGATGCATTTTAACTATGTGGAAGAGGTCTAACTAAGCTCCTCCAGTTCAAAAGAGCTTTGATAATCTTGCAGAACTCTAACAAGTGCCTAGAGACAGATGTACAGAGAGGCTTGGAAAAACGTAGCAGAAGTTGCATCAGCTGAACCAAGGTTTATTTAGACCACTTCTTATAGATGCCCGGTTAGTTTTACAAAATTACTTCAGCATATAAAGTTAAAAGAAAGAGAAGTAGCTAAGGTTGGTCATCACCCAAGTTGTCTGACAGACAGTCCATACGCTGGGAGTACAGAGGTATAAGATACTAGTTAGATGACTAGTAAAAATTAACCAGCAGGGCTGGAGTTGAAGGAATTGTCCAGTAAATACTCATAAGTGTATGTCATGGGACAAACCCTCATTACCAGCAGCACCACACTCTCTACTGTGTTAACTTCCTGAGTTCCCTTTTTAAAACCTGAATTACCAAGAAGCACTGAACCAGTTATTTATGCAATGACTAATTCCTGTTGAGGGGGAAGTTTTCAAGTTTACCGAAGTGAGGCAGAAGAACCTCAAACTTTATGTTCAGGGCAAAGGATGACAGATACTGCAAGCTCTTCCCCACCTCTTTTTTCAGTGCTTGTCCCATTATTTTTAATCAGCCACCTCTAACCCACGTGGTAAAGGCAACACATTGCCTGCAAGATCCTCCGCTGTTGCAGACATTTCACCCTGCTGACATCTGAGTAATCTGCAACAACCTCATTGCTCAGATTTACAAGCCAACAAATGTCTTTCCATACGATCTGAACGAAGGAAGCTCGTTCCAAACAAGAGCTAGATAAATCAGCAGTCGGGACAGAGCCGGGGGGAGTGTTAAGACCAGGCGAAGCCGTGACTCACCTTGGAAGCCTGGTGGGCAGACGATGAGAGCTTGCTGGAAGGGGTCGGGCCGGGCACAGATCTGCGCTGTTCCTGTCTGCAAGGGCATGCTCCGCTGGGCCACCGCAGCCATGGACGCTGCTGAGGGCTGGTAGAGTGCAGATTGGTAATTTAGTATGGAGACTTCGGGGTTGGCTAAGGAAATAGTGGCACTGGAGGAGGTGGGAGCCAGGTTGGTGGTCTAAAGGAATGACGGGAATTAAACAAAAACAAACAACAACAAAAATGAGGGAGATGGGCACGCTGGAAAAAGTGAAATCCAAAAGTAAAATTAAAAAAAAAAAAAAGAGTAAAATAGTGTAAGATAAAAGAAAAGAAAATCTAAATTAAAAACAGCAAATAAAAAACAAAGAACTCAGCAGGACACTGAGGAGCATGGAGGTGAGGACAGTGATGGGAAAAGGAGTGTGGTCTGCCTAAATAACAGCACTGTACCATGCCGTGGAACCTGTGGCCACATGGAGCTGCTGGAAATGTTCAGAGACAGAGAGTGTTCTCCAGTAGAGAACTGTAGCTGCAGACAGCCCTCAACTTGTTCTGATTTGCAGCATACAGAAGATGGGTTCAGAAAATGCTGCTATCCCCAAACCATGTTCTTTTCACATCACGCACACAACTCTACAAAAAGCTCACATTGCTGAGGTAAAAGAAACTCAGCATCTCCATGCCCTGCAAAGCGTCAGCCTAAGAGGGGGGCTCATTGTTCAGACTTCCCTCTATCTTGCATCTAAGCTAGTACAAGCTACTCAAATTATATTTAAATTAGAAAGGATTGGAAGAATAACACTAGGTAGTAATAACAGTACTTTCCAAGTCCAAATTTTGCTTGGCTTGACATTAAAATCTCTCAGAGCAGAAGCTCCAGCAGTGGATGTTGCAAAGCCACAAAAATCAGCACACTGCTCTGCAAAACATTTAGAAATCTTTTGGTGACTTGCGCTTTATTTGGACCAAGTCTGTAGCAGTTACAGACAAACAACCCTTAAATAGCTTTGCCACTGCTCTACAAAAATATGCCCTCAGCATTAATGTCTAGGCAAATCTACCAGAACAGAGCCCACCCTTTTCCTCCTTGCTAGCCCTCCATTCAAACACTTATCTTTTGGTGAATGTACATACGAACAAGCCCAAGGTGAAGCCTTGAAGCCTAGACTGCAGGAGGTGACAAGCTCGGCTCTACACACTGACCTGTTTGCCACTGGACTGGGGAAGGGTACACATGCTGCACAGCCTTTGTCACAAGGGACACTATGGAGAAACATTTCCTCCTTCTCCCCACTCTGTGCAAAGGCAGAGAAGTGCAATCTGTTCCCCCGTGCACCACACCCAGCAGCAAACACGGCAGCTCCCACACCACGGCTCTCGGGAGCTGCAACTGAAAGAAGGCAAAACCCAAAGATTCTGAAGACAGAGAGTACTGGGAACCACGATGAGTGGCATGTTCAAGAGGATGGTAAAAATCTGGAACTTGTTCAAATCAAAACGCCCTTCCTGGAAATGTTTCTACCATTTCTAGGAACACTGGAGATACCAGTTCTGCTCACAATACACACCCCTTACGAAAATTCAGATTACCACAGACCTCCTGAGTTGGCAACTGATCTGAACATCAAATGAGCAGTGAGGAAATGAAAGCAAGCCTGCATTTCCTACTAGCAACTACAGTACAAATGGTGTCTCTGCCATGCAGCTGGAGCCTAGCAGAGCACGCAGAACAAAGTTGGGTACTCTGTGTCTCAGAAACAGTCAAGAATGGGAACTCGTTTTTATAACTAATACTCTGTTACACTGAACCATGACCTACTCTGTGTGTATCTGCTCAATGAATTGCTCCAAAAGACACTCTGTGATCGCCTGTATCAAGAACTGACTCATGAAGTCTGGCTTACTGAGCGACACAGGAACACCCTGTACACCTACACAGAACCCTTCAGCTCCTTTGCTTTTGAAATACCAAGTGCCATTTCCACAATACTTGCAATCTCTGGAGTGAATTTCAAGCAGTCTTATCCAGAAAGGCTTAAAGGATAGCAGCTATTTCTTGAGCTTCAGTCTCCTAGAGTGCTATTCCTGGAGGGTTTCCTTTTGCTGTTGTAAAACAGTCCCACAGCAGAAAGCTTAGCCTGCTAGCCGTAAATTTGCCAGCACAGCACTCCCCAACACTGGGGCATGTAAAACAAATACAGGAGTCCAAAGCACAATTACGAAGCCAGAGCCCAGCAATGTAGCGTGCAATGTGTTCTCTAACAGAGTGCCCATGTCAATTGTGGCACCTGGAGTGAAACCAATGGGAAATAAGAATAAACATTACCCCAAAACCATTCTTTCCTGTTGATCTGTTGCAGTGCTACATCTGTTCAGAAGGGTTTTAATTCTTCTTACTTCAATGTCAATTTGAAGGAGTACTGTAAGATCACAAACACTTCTGCTTGATCCACTGAATGCAGTTCTGCTTCTGCATTAAGGGACTAATGAGCTTTTCCCCATAGCAACTTCTCAGGTAAGCAGGATTTATCATCCCCAACAATAACATAAACGATGACAGCAACATTTCACAATCACACAGAAGGACGTGAGATTAACGCTTGCCTGAATGAGAAAGAATGGAGGAAGGACAGTAGAAAAGTAACAGTTTTTTGCAGGCAAGGAAAATGAGATGCTGTGTTTGCTTTTCATCTTTTAGGCCTTACCGATGTAAAAATTTCAAGCACTGGCTGCTTCTCATCAGTGCTCTTACCTGGTTGTGCACTGTGTTCAGCTGGTTGTTAAAAGTCATGGTCAAGTTGGTAGATGTGCTCGGGGCTACGTGGGTGATGAATGGTGTCTTGCTCTGGTTCACAGTGTCATACATATTCACCCGCCGCTTGCAAATCTCCATATTCTGGAAGCAGGACTTAACACTGGGCAAGGAAAAGAAAGGCAAGGAAGAGACAGAAAATCAACCATCAAACTAGGGCAACAGCTCGTCACAGAGACCCTAGCCACATTGTTAGGTCTCAGTGGCAGGCTTGGCACTTTCTAGTCACACAAGCTCTTTGCTATTTGTGCAAGTCTCTCTTAACCAGTGAGAATCAGGCTAGCTCTGCTTGCACTGAAGAGGGCCAAATATGTGGCAGGATGAGAGTGCCTGCTTGTGGACTCCCAGGTGCCCTTCTGGGTCTCAACTCTGCAATGTAAGTCACAGAAAGTCAGTAAACCTTTCAGTCTTCAGATGTGAGGGCGAGAAAAATCAAAGAGTTAGTTTGAGAGAGTGAGAGACCGAGAGCAAGAAAAAGAGATGCCAGTTTTATTCCAGTAGGATGACTGAAGCTGAGAGGAAAAGACAACTAATGCTTCCTGTACCAGTGTATGTCTAAATGTTATTTTAGAAGTCCCTTGCAAGGAAGAATTTTACTGTTCTTGGTTGCTGAGACTCCTGTAGTCTTACTCTTTTAAAAAGTAGTTACTGATGGCTCAATCCAGACAAGTACCTAAAACACTGCCCCTGCCTGGCTAAACACTTCCGCAGGCATTTATCTTAAAACACAGGAGCTGTCCTCTCCCAGTCAATGGGACTCTTCATGTGCCAAAAGGTTATGTCAAATCAGATTCATTGACACCCTAAGGGAATCAGAAGTTATCTTAAATTGAGAAACAGATCTCTTGAAGGAAAAAGTACAGCCTCTTCCTCAATACAGAGCTTACTTTAAACGTTATTGATAATGGCAAAACAAGTCTTGAGACATGTCATATTTCGTACCCTCAGTAAAGCAGATGAAATGCTTTCTGCATTGCTGGAGCACTGCAGCTGGGTACATGAAACTGTCAATGTCACGTTTATAATTGGGATACCATGGCATAAGAGATGACAATAGAGCGGTCCTAAAATTGTGCTTTTAATACAGTCTCATTTTTCCAAGCTCTAAAACCCAATACATGTTTTCCACAAGCCTTCCACAGTAATCGTTTTTACAAATGTGTCCTCAGAGTCTGAAATACAACTTAAGAAAGTATAAAGGGATTTATCTCATTTCCGCTATCCCAACCACGAAAAATATAAAACACGAGCAGCAAAAATTAGCTGTTGCTGTGAAAATTCAACTGTGTGCACAACAATCTAAGCTGTTAGAGGTTGGGCAGGTAAAGACAGCTCCATGTCATATGAGATTTAATGAGAAAAAATGACTCCCCTTAAAAAGAGTAAGTTTATATTTTCACTAAGGTTGGTCAGGAGGAAGACCTTGATCTTTTTATCCCTGTCTTGTCTCTTACTCATAAGATCATCTGTGCTCTCTCACAAGTAATTTCTTAATTACTGTTCCATAATCACTTGCAGACAAGAGATACACAGAACACAGTGCAAAGCTGCTCAGTATTTGCTGTCTTCTAAAGTACTATGAAATACCTAGAAACTGCAGAATATTTAGAGAACTCAAGCACTTTTATCAAATGAATGTGGAAGACTATTGGACTGACTTTTCCCAAACAGGTATGAATGTAACTCCTCCACTAAAAACCAGAAAGTACTGAAAAGAATGCGTTTTCCATACATGGTAAGTTGCATATGTTGCCAAAAGGATTTTTGCAATACAGTATAATCCCTGCTAATGTAATACTGTCCTTAAAAAAAAAAAAAAGTTAAAATGGCAGAGAGTAAAACAGGACAGAAAGTACCCAACAGTTTAAGAGTCATGCAATCAAATATATGAGATTAGGAGCTAAACTCGCTTTGTTGTTTGCTTGGAAGTAAGCAGAACAGCCCCTCATCGGCTGCTCAAACTCACATCCTCCTTTCTGAAGCATTCTGCAACAGCAATTCCTTCCAGAAGCTACTTCTTCCATACATATTCACTTTCTCTTCTGCCCAATTTGCTTTTAAGACAAATCCCTCCATCTCTCAGGGCTTTGTGGTTTCTATTCTCAAAACCACAGGCAATCACAGACAAAATTTCCATCAACCTGCCATGCTGGGTACTGCTTCCTTTACCGGTCACCTTCTCCAGCATGGAAGGGCTGTGCACCTGGCTGGCACAGCAGTTAGCATTCAAAGACCTAATGCTGAATATTTTATCTGGGGAAAACTCTCATCAATGTTGGTCTCAATGACATTTTCAGCATTTCTGGGGCTTTGCCTGAGCAGCCACGAGTGAGAACTTCAAAAGCGAAGACCTGCCTGCAGTATTACAGAAAGATTTCTTATGGCCATGTATTGTGTCACAAATCTTTCCTATCTAACACAACTGGCTGTTGAAAATTAAATGACTTCTGTGTATGATGCTAAAACTGTTAGAAAAGACAGTCCTTTTTTACCTTATGCTTTTATATTGAAAACTTACTTTTTCTCTATTTAGCACAACAATTTCCTGTCTTGTTTTCATTACTTTTATCACTTAGTATCTACTTAGAGATAACAACACTCACAGATGTCTATACAGGATAAGCCTGGGTCTACACAGACCATGCACCCACTACTTTCTGGTATACAGCTGCTCTTATCTTGTGATAAACACAAGAAAAAGGCAGCTACATCTCCTTCACAGAGAGAAAACTACCCCAAATGAACTTGAAATATTGCAGATACATAAAATCTCAGATATGGGCAGGCGAGCTGATGCACTGTAACTTTTGCTCTTCGGTATCCATATAAAAGTCTTCTAAGGTATTAAGCAGCACCTATTACTTTTTCACCCAAGCTTTTCACAGCCTTTAAACACACAGGCACCTAGCACCCAATGGAGTATGGTGCTATGCCAGTAACTGAAGGGACACCCTATAAAAGTACCTTCTACTGCAAAGAGCCACAGAGCAGGATGTTCAAAGCCAGGTGTTTTGAATGGTCTGGAGAACTCGTACATGTGCCTGTATTTTGCCCCTCCACAATCTGGCTCTATGTAAATTGCTCAGGGAAGGAGAGTGATGTGTTGGGTTTCCTGCATTTATTTCATGCTGCTCTGATAAAGCATTAGGAGTCATACTTGAAGGCATGACACTTCTTCACATGTCCATCAGGCAGTGGAATCCACCTCCATTACAAACTGTGGCATCTAAGGTCAGAGTGTTGTATTTAAAGTTGCACAGGTGAGAAATGACAAAGCCAAAAACTGAACTTATTTTCCTGCTGCCTGTTTCTGTAAACCAGACTGCTGCTGCAAAAAAAGCTTTTTCCTAAAAAGCAAACAGCCCCATGTTGACCCCTGCAAGATGGGAAGGTTCTTGGAGGGAGGGTCGGCAGCCACTGCAGTTAAGGTTGATTACTGCATTAACAATCAGGACTATATTACTTTGAGATATACTGATATACTCAGCACTAATTGCATAATTTCTTCTGCATTTTAATGAAAACATACGTAATTATTGGATATTTACATAATGAATGTTGCATACTCTACTGTGTTTTAAATGCCAAGCATCTACAACACAATTCTTACAACCCCAGAGCTGCCAATCATCTGTTTTTCTCTTTTTGCCAGAAAAAGATTCAAACATAGGGCTTAGAATTTTTAATAATGCCCCTTAGACACATTTGGTTTCAATAACAAGCAATACTTCAGCCCCAGCTCAAAACTCAAGGGAAAGGAAAGCCACATACTGTGTGCTGTGAGGGAAATCGAGTAAGTGCGTCATGGTGACAAAAGGGTGGTTCAGAGTTTCAATCGGCGTTATCCTCTTATCAGCATCTATCGTCAACATCTTCTTTAACAGATCTATGAACTCCCGTCGGTCTGCCTTTTCCACCAACATATCACTTCCTTCCAAATCTGTTGTCATATTTACCTACAGGAGAAAAGACAAGGATGAGTGCTAAGGCGAAGGAGCAGATGGCCAGGTCCCCAGCAAACCTTGCTTACTCCTCGTTGGAACACATGACCCACAAGCCTCCATGTCTAAAGGAGTTGTTGCTGAAGCTACACAGCAAATCTGTGGTGGCTAGTCATACTGTCATCTGGCTTGTGCACATCAGATCTCTAGACAGACTGTTAAGTGCTCAGCTCGCTTGGGTCAGTGGCTAATGAATCACTTAGTCACCCTCCACTGAAGATGAACAGATTCCATGTGGTAGCAGGCAAGATCTGGCAGCCAGTATATTTATCATCTAAAGGACTGTGTTGTTAGGTAATTTATTATGCACCTCGTGAGCAAAAATACATATATAAAATAAATAAAATTTTTCAGTACATTTATTGGAAGCATTCTATTCGTGTATTAGGTGTCATTTCATCCTTTTGTTGAAATCTCTCCTGATCTCAGTCCTTCATTTCTGCATGCTTTGCTTGTGAATGCTCCAGTATGCAGCCTTTGCTAGCACAAATTCCAGACATGCAGTTGCAGAAGTGGTTATGCTGGAATTAACTTTCACAACCACATGGAATCGACTCAGTGAATTAGTACTCCTCATTCCCTGAACCAGTCACACTTCAGAGAAAGCATCATCTGCTACAGCCAGGGTATTTCCAAAGTCACCATTTTACAAACAGAAATATTAAAGTTCGGAGAAGTGAAGTGACTTGCCAGTTGTCACACGCAGGGGCACTGGAGAGACAAGAAAATACAGGGCTGTGACACGTGGACATGTGACTCAGCCGTTTTCCAAAGCTGCTTTTCTGGCACACTAAGAACATGTGCTCTTGTGCATGGCTCCCTCAGCAAAGCAGTACATAATGAGATGAGCTGGTAGGTGTAAACTTACTGTTTCTCAGGAGCAGGTATATATAGGGTACACTATTTCTTCAGGTGCAGATACAGGGCACACAAGAATAGGGTACACACAGAAATCACGCAACTTCTCTTTCCTGGTGTTGCCCAAAAGCATGAAAAGCAGCCTTGTGCTTGTTACTCACCAATGCTCTTACCTGTGCCATATCATCCAAACAGTTGAAAATATACTTCCTTGCTTCCTTCGACTTAATCCCCGTCTCTGCCTCATGATCATCTGGTGTCTGCTCAAAACACAAAAAAGGCATTGAGCAGAACTGCTCAGCAACCAGCTGTGCGTTATGTGCCACTTCCACCTTACCCTCCACTTGCCTTACCCTCACCTCATTGGAGACCACTGCACGTCTCTTGCTTGAGCAAATACATTTATGCATTTATACTGACTGTATTATGATGATAATCACAAGGTGATTTCTCTCTTCTTTTTCATTTCGGAGGATACTCCTCCTCCAGATATGGTGAAAGTCCAAAAGGGCTTCCACACTCTCACCCTCTGTGAGACTCAGCATATCATCCTTATGGCCAGAAGTCCACTGTTCTTTCTCCTTGGAGACTGAAAGCCACGAGATGTGCTGGTACAAGAGATTCTAGGCCCACTTGCATTCCGAGAGGGTATGACTGTCAGAAGCCAAATGCCTGCCTGCTTTTTTTTTTTCCTTCCCCTCAATGCAGTAGATAACAGAGCAAAGTCTACCCAGGGCATGTTTCATTTAAATTGCACATCAGTTTCAGTACTTGGAAGGAGATTTCCACATGAACTCTGGACTTAGATTTCCCAGACAAGGTGAGCTAAGGGCTGCAAACTTCTGTGACAGCAGTTTTACCTTGGGCTATACCCAAGCCAGTGTCTGTAGTGCATCACAAAAAGCAAAACACTTAGGCTTGGAAGTGACCTGGTCGTCTCCTTACTTCCAACCAACAACAGCAAGGCAAAAGAAACAAGGGAATGTCTTCCTACCTTCAGCCTCCACAAAGGATACGGTGAGTCTGTATCCCTGTTGAAAAACCTTGTAGTCTTTGTCCCTGCACTTAACAAATACTCTGCTGGTAAGCCCTGCGTCTGTGAAATATAGCGGATCTGTAAGAAAAGGATGAAAGGTCACTGTTCATCCTGTGAAGATCTCTGGAGGTCTTCCCTGAAGAAGGGCAGGAGGCATTTAAAACAATAGAACAAAGAAAAAAAGAGAAAATGCAGCGAGAAGTCAGACTTCACCAAAAAAAACCACACTGAAAGGAATGACAGGAAAGAGAATTCCCATATGGCTTTCCTCCATTTATCATTTACATCTATGGAAACTTACCCTTGTGATATGCTGCCAGAAAGTCTATGGATGAAGGAAGGAAAGTCCCTGGGTTTTAGAGGTTAAAGAGGAAGACCGACAGAGTTTTCAGCGGTGAGCTTCTCTGCTTTGCGCCTTTTTACGTCACACTCTCCTCTCCAGGAGGTAATTTCAGTAATTTGATATTTGTGCTCTAACTTTTGCTGTTTTTTTCCCCCACATGAGCACATACCTTTTCCTAGGAACAGTTTTGAGTTGAAAACAGAAATCTGTGAAGTGACTGTCATTGAACTTGGATGAAATACACTTAGGTCACTCCAAAAGTAATGTCTCCTATTTATTTCTGTGGAAACTACAACAGATACCAAGACCACTACAACACTCTCTGAAAGAGCAAATTCTCAGCTACAAAGCGCTGTTTTTCAATATAATTACCACCAGTACTTATGCCTATGATTCTATGATTCTACAATTTTCATCAGTAATGAATAAGAATGTGCATGATGCACTCATATAAATCTGGATCAGTGGAGGTGACCCACTGTCACCACTGTTCACTGCTGAAACACACCACCCACCACCTCACTATGCTCACATCCACTGTTTGGTCTCCGTAAACATTCAGCAAGCACCAATGAATGTCAGTGGGTGCCATTTTTTCCCCATGGAGGTATTCAATTACCTGGTTTTGCTTCAACCTCCACTGCCATAGCAGCAACATCTGCCTCTGATGTTGTGGGCCAACGTAACAAAATAGGAGGCATTACTTTTGGAGCAGCCCTTACACATTCAAGCACAATGATACCTTCACAGTGTGTCCTTATCACTACTGCCTACACGACTTCATTTGCTGTTTGGGTTACTTCCACAACTGTGTCCTGGCTGCCACAGGCTGGACAGCTAAAAAGATGCTACCCATGTGTTTCCAGGATCCCAGACTTAAATTTATTGTTTCAGAGGAGAAAGGGCATGTGATTACATAATTAAAGACTGACAGAATGTGTGCCTATGTGGCATGCAAAACCTGAATTTTAGCATTTCCTGACTTCTGAATGTTTCACTCTGAAAAACTCTGCATAATCAGTAAAACACTCATCTACTCCATGGAAAAATGGAAAACGCTTTTGAGAGAAGAGACAGAAAGAGGTAACAAACAAACAAACACAGAGGTATTAAAAGCAGCTGAGCTTTCCAAGTCTTCCAGACACTCCTGATCCTGACCCATTAAGTGTGCCTTGTTGAGCTCCCTACATCCATGGCAACCCGGGCACCTGAGGAGCTCTGGGCACCTTCCTGCAGCCCAGCACCAGGCTGTAAGGCAGCATATGCTGTGGTGAGGGGCCAGGCTCATCCCCTGCCCCTTCCCAGCTCTCCAGGAGCTTTCACGGCACTTTACCAGAGGAAGCAGTTAAGCTGGCCAGGTACATACGGTGATTTCTTTTCCAGCTGTGCGTTTTATGACTCTTTGGCAGGGGGCGGGGGGAGAAGAAAGAAATCTTCTCTTCATGCTTAGTGTGTGATTTTCAAATGCTTGTAGGTTTTTCAGTTATGTCTGATTTCCTTTGGAATCGCTAATGACCCAGCTCTTCACTGCGGGATATCTCCCCTGCCAAATTTCACCTTCAAAGCTCTGGCTAAAAAATGCTATTTATGAAAGATGAGACAAAGAAACATTTTCATATACGAAAAGAATATTTACTCTGTTTTTTGCTTTTTTCTTTTTCCTAAAAGAGAAAAGACCTTTTCCAGGCCACATTTGCAGAAAGCTAAGGAAGACTATCAGAATGGAAACTGTTCTGCAGCCCTGACTCTAGAAGTTACTGTGCTATGTTTTAGGAGTACAAAAGAAGCAAAAAAGCCTATAGGGAGAGAACCATGACAGTTTATGTTAACTAGAAACCTACACCATTGTGAATGTTCTCTTTCTTGTCACTGCTTTTAATATACACCCTCATAACAGGGATTATAAAATGCAGTAGAGTTCATGCAGTTTCTTCCAACAAATAAACCTCTATTTAATATTTGCTGTTACTGTAGAGAGAGGGTGCCTGCTCTGTTCAATGATTAGAGACATGTACAGAGTTCTGTAGTCAATGGGAATGTTTACTCTTGGTTGAGAATTCACTTAGGCAGTCAGCTCTTAATTGTTAGCATGCTAAGCAGCACACTGGCTACTGAGTGTACTCCAAGTGGATAATGAAAAAGTTGACGTGGGAGGGCAAGAATCACGTGCAAATATCTCCTGTTAGTAAAACAGAAAAAGTTGCCATCTTTTTGTCACAGTAAAAGAAAAAAACAACACATCTGTGCTCTTATCAGTAGCCAGAGTAACATCAGTACCAACCTGATCGTACTCTGAAGCTCCTGGGTACAAAGGCCAGCCCAAGAACAGCTCTGCAATGACACATCCCAATGACCACATATCGATTGCTTCACAAAATGGTAAACCGAGGATGATTTCCGGGGCTCTGCAAAGGAACAGGTTAGAAAACATTAGCAACCAGATTGGACCCACTGACAATTAAGAAGCTGCTTGCTGTGAACAACAGTAAGTGAACAACAGTCCTACTGTAGGGCTCTGCTGGCTGCTGGCAAAGTATCTGCTATCAAGTATTAGCTGGTGAATATTTATCTTTGCAGAGGAGTTCTCTGGCCCCATTTAGTCAAGAGACAGCCCCACTGAGGCCTTACATTTCACAGCAATTTAAAAAGGAGAGAAGTGACATAGTTTTCATTCGACAGGTGGAAAAATGAGCCACCACTGTCACATTCCAGGCCACCCAGATAAGATCCCCACGGGAGGCTTCCAGGCCCAGCTCACTGAGAAACTGCACTGGCTCTGCTACAAAACATCCCCTATTCACCAAGTGCAGTGGGCTTCACAAGCAGCCAAGCATTAAATAATCATCATAGGACTGGTATAAAAGGATTACTAACTTTTTAAACAAATGGATACCATAAAACAGAGAAATGACCTAATTAGATCTATTAGATATAAGACTGTTCCTCAGAGGAAGTAGCCAAGAAGCCTTTGCTTTCCAATCTGTCCCAGACACCTGATTAGATTTCCTTTTCTCTTTCAGTTGGAATGGGCAAAAAGTGGAGACAGTCTCACCATATATTTGCTGTCTACTTCAGAAGATATGCACTGAAACCCCTCTGCTCAGTGAGTCGCAACATGAGCCCAGCTGAGGAGCCAAACGAGAAGGCAAAAGCTTTGGCTCCAGATCTCCATGAGGATCCCAGACACACAGAGGATGCACCACTGCTCCTCCCAATTCCTCTGCACTGGGGCTGCCCCTGTATGGCAGGCAGAATACCTCTCATGTTCGAGCAGTAGGGATGTCCGAGCTGTCATGGAAATCCCAGCTAAGCAAGGATTGTCTTTTAGCTCAGACTTCCACAAGTTGCAGTCCTTAATTTTCCCACCTCAACCCATATTTCCACATGCAGTTCAATGCTAAGACTCCTGTTTTACACAGGGACCAACTAAAACTTCTCTCCTGCTCTTGTCTTCTAAAGCCTCACTTTCTGGAGTCAGGTGATGTACAGTAGAAAGGAAAACTTTCCTGCCCATCTTTCTCTAACTATATTAAAAAGAAAGGGAAAAAAAAAAAAAAAAAGAAACATGAATGATGAAAGAAACTTTCATCATTTTACAAATAGCCTAAGGATTTCTTGGGCCCAGATGCATATTTTGGGAATGTCTGACAATTGAGCAAATCAAATGTCACTCCAGAGTTGGAAATGGGACCTGTGGTACCCAGTCTCCCATCTGTCAACAGGATAAGGTCTGACACCACTGAGATCATACTAAGGATTACCAATTGCAGTGGAAAACATTACGTTTTAATTGCGCCATTACACAGCCATGTGAAGACAAGTCTCCAGCTAAGAAACCAAGCAAAATGTTTTTTGCTTTTTTTTTTCTTCAGAGAAATGAGTAAAGACTGTATAACAAGAACCCATGCCCCATCTTCAGCATACAAACTTCCCCAGTTTGGGATTGATAGGTAATGACAAAAGCCTCAAACAAGCAACAAAGAAGGTAAATATGAAGGCAAATAGTAGGATTTTAAGGTGAGGTTGCTTCATGCCACTCCCACAAAAACAAACCAAAACAAAACAACCACAAAAACAACATGCCAGAAACTTAAAAATCAGCTCCTTTTAGCTTTGCTAGTTTCACCTGTGATTGTTTTCATACCCTACTGTTCTACAGCCCACCATGAAAACTTTATTCTTACACCAATCTCTACTTAGGAACAAAGGGTTAATTTTCCTCCTTTTCCTCCTATTCCGTCATCCCTGCACACTAGTCGACACCTAGACAAAATGCAGAGAGAAAAAGACAGCTATGGTGACCTGAATCTCATTACTATGTAAATCCTGCATTCAAAGCCATCTGCCTCTCCCTGTCTGCCTTCCACATTGTGAACGAAGTGTCCCTGGTCACTAATGAGAGCTCAGCCTCACACTGAACTTCACGTCCCACTATCTCATGTGGAAGGAGCACAGTAGTGGGATATTCCCAATGTGATACCGTCTGGAAACCACCCTGCTCATAAAACACACATGCACTGCTGTCATATGCAGCACGCAGCCCCTTCCCTCTCCCCACACTTGTGCTGCCAACACCTCCAGGCCCCTGTAAGAAGGGCTGACCTAGAATTTGAGATCCTGAAATTTCTAATCTTTTTGTCTTGAGTCTTCAGCTGTACAGTGGGTTTTTCTTAAAGCTCCAGCTTCTGGAGTATAACAATTCAGAGAGAATTTATTTTTCACATTAAAAAAAAAAAAAAAAAAAGTTTTGCATCTCCACTGTTGGGAAGGAAGGCACAGAAGCAACATCCATACAGTTTAGACACATAAAAAGCAACTTAAAAGAATGACATTCCTTACATTAAACCTGACTTGTCATTGTGGAGAAGGGAGGTGGTGATATATCTTTATTTTATTTTACCTTTTTGAAAGCTGGTATTCATCATACTCTACCAAGCCTAAGCATTAGTTGTAATCATCAGCCATTCAGTTCCAGACGGAGTACCAATGATGATTTTGGAACAGCTAACAGTGAGAACACCAGACATGGGCCCAATTTACCAGTCATTAGGACACCAAGAGGAGGACAGGGATCACAAACCATGGAGGCTTTCAGACTTTCACTGAGCAGATATGTCCTGTTTGTCATGTGTAAGAGAGCTGAAGTCATTCCAGAAGGAGCGAAGTTGCCCAGTCCAGCAGCAGCTATTGCCTGTGCCAAGCTTTTCGGTGGAAGAAGCTACGTGTTCTGCAACGAAACAGCTTGTCCACTGATAAAAAGTCTTCCGAACCTTTGTCAGGTGAAGACTGCTTTGTACGCCAAGTTATGGATGCACAGATCTTCTGCATAAACACCTTTATCAAACACAAGGAACTCCCACCTTTCTTAACACACACATACGCCAATTTTTCGAAACAAGGTGAGATCTTAACGCCATCCACACATTCTGGCACAGAGTTCCATGGACAACCTTTTCCTTTAATTAACACCTGAAGCCTGTTGTTTAAAGATTGATTTTCCTTTATCAGGTTTAGACGTGTCACCTCTCACTTCATGTTCACATGGATTGGCCTAAAGGTGAAAACAGAAGTTCCTGAATCACCTTTCTTTTTAGCAGAAAGTATTTTTATTTCCTCCTTATTCCCCTTTGTTTGTCTTCCTTCTGAATGAAGCAGCTTCGGGCTTCTCAGCTTACCACCCCTCGCATGTTTAGCCCTCTTCCATCATCTGACTCTACATAAAGCTCCTCTTCCTAGCACGACTGCTTGGAGACAGGCTGAACAAAACTAAACAGATTTAAACACAAGGATATTCCCCAGACTTATTTTATGCTATTTGCAGAATGCTTCTGCATTCCAGTCTTCCCTGAACCTAGTATTTTGTTTGCCTTTGGAATGACACTAGGCATTTCAACAGATGTTTTATCTGGGAGCTCCTTTGAGACACACAGTCTTTTCCTTGAGGGGAGCTACAGTTAATTTAGGACACAGAATTATGTAGAAATAGTTTGTTTTTCCTCTTCATGTGTTTACCGCCTTTCAGTGTTGCACTGATCTGGAATAACATTGTCTGTAATCTAGATCAAGTCCCTGAAAGGTTTCCTGCAGCCTAACCTTAACAATTGTGTGGTGTCCGCACACTTCAGCACTTCACCACTGGTTCCCCAATTTGCACAGATAATTAATGTATTAAATAGCTCTGGTCCTAAAATGTGCACATAAGCCGTTCCACAATTGACCCTTTTATTCCTAAAAGCACTCAAATTTAACTTGGCTGCTTTAAGAATGGTGTAATTTTCTTTTCCATAGGGAAAGAAAATATTTTTGGGTCTTAGGCAGTTCTTATGTGGGATTCCTCCATTCTGCAGCTGGTAACAATATATCACAGGGTAAAGTACTCTATTAAATAAAGTGTGCACATCAGAGTATTGCAATTATAAACCCAAATTCACACGGCAGCAAGCTCTCCCAAGCAGCACTGTGAGGTTTACACTGCCTTCAACAAACCACTTCATGGCTGCACGGTGAAGCGCTTCCCTCCTTGATAACGCTGCTCGTTTTAAACACAGACTCGCCACACTGTTCAGTTTTGGTGGTGACCTTGTTTCCAACCACGCAAAGGCAGCTCACTGCCAGATACCTTGGTATGTGCAGGCGGTTCATCTGCAGTGCCCTCAGCAGTAATTTCAGCCTCCAGTATGAGGCACATGGAGGGAAAACAAAACTTCACCTTTTCTGTCCTTTCTCTCCTGTGAGCTGCCTTCAATGTCTCTCAAATTCTGTGTGGCAGGCAGGCATGCACAGCCTGGTCTACATCTCACACGTACCTCACTAGTATAGACCAAAGTTAGAAAACACAACGAAGCTAGGAAAGTAAACAGCCCCCATGAGAGACCAAATCTCAGAATCATAGACATGTTTAGGTTGGAGGAGGCCTGTGTAGATCATCAGGTCCATCACTAGGGCTACCTACAGCAGGTTGCCCAGCACCAGGTTGGCTTTTTAAAGATGTCCAAGAATGGAGACTGCACAGCCTCTATAGACAAGCTCTGCCAAACAACCTAACCTAACTTAGTCACCTAAAAAGTGTTTACTGACATTCACGTAGAATCTCCTGCATTTCAGTTAGTGTCCACTGCTAAGTAGGCACCACTGAAAAGAGCCTGGCTCCATTCTTTTTGGTCTTAAGCTGGGTTTCACCCACACACCTCCAACTGAGAAGCATCCAGCCCATCCCCACTTCTCACAGCTCTGCCCCTTTCCCACAGAATTACTGCCCTGGACAGAAAAGGTGGCCTGCTCCTAAGTTCAGTGCTGTGTTCAGCGAGTCCCTTATCACTTGGAACAGAGCTTGAAAGTTCACATGTTTCCAAGGAGCTGCTGGTGTTGGCATAGAACACACATCTCCTCTCCAATCACACCCAATGCATGAGGGTCCCCACAGGTTCCCAAAGGCAGAAGCACTATCATTTGCTTGCACCTCACACATGACCCCATCCTGCTTGCAGGCCTACTGCTAGCAGAGTATTTACTTTAGCAACCCAGCTTTGTGGCAGGGTAATTTCATTGTCTGGTGTTTCTGTCAGGAAAATTAATTACCAGTCTAGCTCACCGACTTTTTCACCCACACATCACAGGGCATTAAAAAGAAATGCCAAAAAAATTCATTTTCACAGACATGGGGGCTCAAAGAGCTGGGCTCTTTCTGAATTTTAAAACTGTCCTGCTCAGGGATAATTCATCACCTTCTGAGAGGGCCCCATAGCTGAGTGTCACTCAGCATAGGCCTTCGTATGCACATATACACGTCAGAAAAAAAAAAGCAGCCCCAAACCAGGTACTGGCTGGCACCTTCTGCAGGTCTGCTCTTCGCCTTCATGGTGATGTTTGTAGAAGGAGGCTGCAGGCAGCTGTTGGCAGTACAGACAAACCTACAGTGACACTGTGCTGACACAGCTGCCCACCTTCTTGATCTACTGGGAGCCAAAGGTTAACTCTAGGTTTTTCCATCCTGGAGGTGTTCAAAGCCACATTGGCTGGGGCCCTGGACAACCTGATCTAGAGGGTGGCAACCCTGATCATGGCAAGGGAATTGGAGCTGGATGGGCTTTAAGGTCCCTTCCAAATAAAGCCATTCTATGATTCCCCTCACCGCTTCACCTCTCACATTAACATCCTGTATTTCACAGGTCAGACACAGATACAGTTTCTGGAAAGGACTGGGGGATAGCCAGAATGACTTCCCAGGCCATCAGGTCACCAGCACAACCACCACTAGAGGGTAGCTCCAATGCTGCATTGCTTGCAGTGCCCTTGCCCTCCCCTCAAGATTAGTTTGCAACACATCAAAAAATATCTGTATCAGCTCAGAGGACTGTATCCACTCAGCCTTCAGAGATGGTTTATATTACAGGACACAAATATAAACTAGTGGCCGGCAGCAAGTGAGGTACAGCAGGGGTTTATTCCAGGACCCATCTTGCTTAACATCTTTATCACTGGCCGAGAGCAGGAGGTATAGCACAGTCTCGTCCAGTTTGTTTGTGGGTGACAGCAAACAGAGGGAGCCTTGTGACGTGTGCCACAGGAGGAGGAGATGTCAGGTATAAACTGGAACAGGGAAGCATCCCACTGCAGAGAAAGAAAACATCTCCACTGAGCAGATAAGTGACTATGACTACAGGTTGTGCAATCACCATTCCTGGAGGCTTTCAAGCCTCAGAAAGACAAAGTCTCACTCTGATTGCATACCTGACCGTACCCTGAGTAGTGGGTTGGGCTCAGTGACCTCCTGAGGCTCCTTCTCACCTCAACTACTCTGACTCTGTATGGCACAGTAAGTACACACTTGCCAACAGCAAGGTGACCCCAATCCTCCTATGTCCAGGCAAAATACTGGGAGTGTTTCAGGCTGTTCAAGTGCAGGTCCCAGGGCATTTGCATCAAGTGCACACACAGTTCTTTCTGTCTTTTCAAAATAAAGCAAGTTATACCAGAATTACTTCTGGACTTGAACAGAAAAATTATCATACAAGCTTTAAGAACCTATCATTACTAAGGGCATTCAGTAGCACATAAATCACAGAAGCAGACTAAACCATCCCATCCACTCCTTGACGCTGTTCATGTTCCACAAGAGCTGACTACAATGGGTGAAAATACTCCAGAGGATCGTGCCAGAGATTCCCAGACCCAGACTGGACCCTGGGAAAACCCACTCCCTCCCTGCCATGATACAGTGGCATCTGTGCCTATGCCTCTCCTGGTAAGCACTCAGCCAGTTTGTTTTACAGACCTCCCATGGCGGAGAGACCACAAACCTCACTGTGCCTCTCAGGACCTCAGCCCTTGTAATTTTAAGGAATAATACAGCTGTGCATAGCTGACTTGATGTCATGCTTAATTACAACCTGGTGTCAGTCTGACATCTATGTAATACATATGGCAAAACATAACTTTATACATCTAACTTCACTTTCCTTACAGCCAGTTTACTGCCAGGCTGCATGTCAACCCCCTCTTCCTTCTCTATGCGCCTCGACACATATTCAGTACCTGTAAGCTTGTCTTTTCTTTATTTTCCTCCTTGTTACCTGTGTCTCTCCTGTTCTGTTGTCTTTTTTGTTTCTGCATTCACTTCCCATAGATGGAGAAAGATATAGATATCAAGAACAGGATTTAGGGGAACTAAAACTTGCGGAGGGTATCATGCCATGTGCCTGCAAACACAGCTCTGTGCTGCTGCAGGGGCAAGATGGGCTAATATAGATCGTGCACACCCATCTTCAAACACGGGGTTTCATGTGGACACTGAAATACCCTGCACCCAAATGGGGTCTTGATGCTTGTCATGACCGTCAGTGTGAGGCTCCTGTGAAAAGATATTTGCTTGGGTTAATTCTGAAGGAGTTTCTAGCAAACCACACCAAGCACATGCCATCTGTATCCACCTTTCTTGGGATTACGAAGGATGGATTCAGCCAGGAACACAGAAGCCTGTTTTTATAAGGGGAGGCGTCACAGCTGGGAGGATCTGCAGTACCGTTCTCATAAATACACTGCATATATGTGCTCAGTTTAGGTTAGGGCCTAACCTCTGGCTCCCTTCAGCAAGAGCAAATGACTGAAGCCTTGAGCTGGAGAAAGCAGGGCAGCTGTCTGCAGAAACCAGACAAAAGATTTAGAAACAGTTGCTTTTTTCTCTTCTCCAGTGTCAGGCTGTTTACAGAAACCAAGGGCTGAAATTCTGCAGACAAGAACACTGAGAGCAGCCTGTCAGTCTTGGAGGGAGGGAGCAGGAGAGGGTGGGGAGTGTAGGCTTCTTTCAGGATTATGGATCATTGCTAAATTGCTCTATCAATTATTAAACCCATCACTCAAAGCGCAGTAACCAAAATATAGCAGATAAAGCCTTTCTCATCCACTCTCCACCAGCTGCTCTCCTCCTCAAGCCAGAGGGGAAAGAAAATTCCCGTACTTTGTATTTCATAAACATCATTTTCTCTGTGCCTTGAAAATAAAAGCTTTTTCGGACAAGATACAGTAGAATTGAACCTGGGGCAGGAAGATATTAAAAAGGAATTGCCCCTTTTGATTAGCAGGCCCAAGGAAAAAAAAAAACAAACACAAACAAACACAAAATCTCCCCAAACAGTATGATTTCTTAATGCTGAAAGGCTAAAACATTTGTATGTGGATCAACAGAGAGGTACACAGCCATCAGTAGCTGTGCGGTGCCATTTGTCTTTGCCATTGGGAGGACCATGGCAGGGTGGATGCTGTCCCAGGGGAGGAAGGGACAAGGCCAGGAGATGTGCCTTTCTGCTGCCAGGGCACCGCAGATAGACGTGCCTACATGGAATAAAAGGTGGGTTCAGGCTGGACAGCAGGAAGAGAATTTTTACCGTGAGGGTTGTCAAATATTGGGGCGGGATTCCTAGCACGGTACTTGATGCCCCATGCTTGTCAGTGCTCAAGAGGCATTTGGATAGTGCCCTTAATAATACACATTGACTTTTGGTTACCCCTAAAGCGGTCAGGCTGTTGGACTCATTATCTTTGTAGGTCCCTTCAGCTACACTATTCTAATTCTAAAGATGGGAGGGGATCATGACTGACCTGCAGACAGGAGGGCTGTCAAGTGGCTGCCCTTGTCTGTACAACACAGTGTTCCAGCAGCACTGTATGACCTTGCTGGAGGCTGCGGCTCCAGTTCAGTAAAGCCCTTTACCATATGTGTAACATGAAGCAAATAGTTGCCTGAGTCATGGAGAGGGCACTGAATACAGCTAAGTGTACATTTAAGTGCTTTGCTGAATCTGAATCCACTGGCAATTCTTCACTGCACTTGAGCTGGAAAACTTAAGAGGCAAAAAAAAAAAGCTATTAAGCCCAATAATGGAAAAGAAAGCCAGGTCCTGGTTCAGCCAAGAGACACGCTAAGCTTGTCCCAGCCAGATGTGTAGCTTTCTACATCCCTGGAGGAAGCCTGACGGGATAGATCATGACCACACTCATCTCTCTGGACTCAGAAAAGCAGGGCTCCGTGAAGTTCGGAGAAGATGCATGATGCTGAGCACCATGACCGTTGCCCCGGGCCACAGTTGCTCCACACTGACCCAGGAGCACAGAAACATGCATGTGGGGTGCTGCAGCAGAGCTGCGTCCAATACACTGTGACCCCTAGTTGTTCCCCAAGATAAAGGGGTGGGCAGGGGTTCTCCCAGGTTATGGAAGGAATCAGAGACTAGAAAAATCATAGTTTGAAAACAAAAGCCCTATTCCATGCCAGGCAGTGAATGGACAAGCCACTGTGTATTGGGTGCAGAGATCCCCCGAAGGAGGCATCTGATCAAGAGGGGAAGAATGCCAGTTATGTGCTTCCGTTCATGCCACTGCAATGCAAGCATAATTCTGACTGCTTTCTGACCCACAGTATGCAATTTATGCAAATCCAAGCTGTTCTCGTTTCCCTCAGAGCCAAATGTCCACCAATGCCAGATCTGGCTCGACCTTTTTGTTTTCCTTTTCAAATCTATTGTTTTCACTGTGAATATTTAAGACCTTTTGTTGTTTCTGTTGCACTCCTTTGGAAATGAAATAATAATTAAAAAATCCCACAGCACACAGATGCAGTCAGAAGCTGACTCCTTGTCCCCAGCAGCCTCCCAGCCGGCCACTTGCAGCTCCATCCCCATCCCTTATCATTCCAGACCAGAGCCCTGTCACATTTCAGCCAAGTGAAGTTCCTGAGGCCTCATCTGTAACGTTCCCAGAGACTTCCGATCACAGCAAAACAGTGAAAGTTGCACCAAGCTGTACGGTGATTTTATGGGATTAGGCTGACTACAAAGCCAGCTGCCAATATAAGACTCCAAACAATTTCTACACTGGCAAACAAGGATACAAACCAGACTCTGGCCATGATCCTAAGATTGGCTTCACAGAGGAAGGAGCAGGTCTGAGGCTAAAAGTATCAAATTTCTGCAGCTTTCCTTTATTTTTTCTCTTTTAATTATGTCCACTGGCTCCTTTTTTTAATTAAAAAGAGACAAAGACGAAAATAAAGTACTTATCCTGCCTGCCTCTTAGAGAGAGGAGAGCTGTCCTTCACTTATCTCTGAAGAGCCACACAGATTTAATATTATTATTAGTAGCTACTATTTGTATTTCTGTAGCACGCAGAAGTCCCAGTGGAGACTGGAGCCCCATAATGCTAGACATTAAAAGATGACGTGCTAGAGACTCTGTCTGTTCCAGAGAATTTATGATCTAAAACGACGTGTGGTGACAATGGAACAGATTGGGGAAGCAATTTGCCCAAGATCATATGGAGGGAGCGTAGCAGTGCCAAGAAAAGAAGCAGGGTCCTTGAGAACAGCTAGTAGACCACCGTGCCTCCTACCCATGAAATGCAGGAGTAACGGTAATGATACTGAGTTCTGAAAGGGTTTACAAAAGAGGTGGTATCAGTGGGGGTGAGGCAGTTTTGAAGGTAAAATGACCTGTAAATAGCACCCAGCAAAGCAGTAGCCGTGTGGGGAACAGTTCATGAAATTGAGAGCCCAGATGAATGGCCCGCTCTGTGCCCATGCTGGGAACACACGTCTGGTCTGCAAAAGCCCTGGGCAGGCCTGGGAATGGCTGCCTACCCACACACCTGCCTAGTGGAGGTATGCACAGCTGGGACTGGGCTCCAGCACAGCACTGGAGCTGGAGATTTCTGCTACAGAGAGCTAAAAAGTTTCAAATTTAACTTGAGTTCTGTGAAAATAAACATGCGCCAGGAAACAAAATGTAAAGCATTTGATAAAAGCTCCCTGTACAAATAGTGGGGCATAGCACTCAGAAAAACAAACAAAAACAACAACAACAACAATACACTCCTCTTTTGTAGAATTAGGGAAACATGAACCCCTCCAAATTTAACTACTTTTGATTGCATTTATGTTCAGGCTAACATCTAGATGCCGAACCAAGGCACTACTGCATTAAATGTTGTTGAAACCCCCCCCCAAAAAACGTTCCTACCCTAAAAGACAGATCCCTGGTCACCTTGCAAGACTCAGGGACTCAATGCCCAGCATTTGATAAGCTGAGACCTGCACAGAAATGCAACCACCAGCCTGGTGCAGCGGGACACACTGGGATGTGACACAGTCCAGGCTGCCTGATGTTTCCGCTGTAGGTTACCCAAGGAACACAATGTGGGACAGCTTAAGCAAATCTTCATCAAGGGCAAAGGATCATGGCTAAAATCCCAGGCTGCTGTCACACACGGCTCTCCCAAGCCAGGCAGCACACAGACTTCCCTCCAGCTGGCACCTCGCTTGCCCAAGGCTCTGCAGCCCAGAACTGAGCACCACGGGCTCACAGGATGCACCAGCTCCCTCAGCCCATGCCCTTCTCACTCCCCAGCCTTCCCTTGGCCTGTCTGCCTGCTTGCCCCAAGCACCAATTATTGCCCTGCACAGTCCTGACTTTACCTATGGATGCCATACATCTCACAGGACCTGGGCAGGAAAACGGGACATCGGCAAGAAGGCATCCATATGCACATAGAAGGAGCCGCGATGCATGTGGCAGAGCAATGTTTCAGAAGGGAGACTTTTAAAATAACAGTCTTTTGCAAAGTAAGTCCATTCTTCATTTCAAATCATTACATGGAAAATTCAATTGTTCTCCAGTGTATTTCTGTACCAAATCAGGAGACTAAATTCAATCATTAAAGTGTGAAACAGATGAATTTAAATCCATAGTAAGTGCAAATTTCAACACAATTTTAAGTAAGGAGTCGCTCCCAACACCTTCATAACATGTCAACACATAGTCATATATTTGTTTCTGGGACTCTTCAAATGTCTCCTTTTACAGTTTCAATTTTTTCTTGCCAAAACAAATCCTTAAAGCTACGCCGATGTTCCAAAAAAATATAAACATTTTCGGAACACTAAAACTTTAGATGGTCACAAGAGAAATTATGGAGACACAAAACTTGCAGAAAAAATGACATAAAAAATAAACTTTTCCTCCACTTTGCCATGCAAGAGTGGGATTTGGAATGAATCCCGTCTGATTAATTTTAACTTCTAATTTGTCCTTGGATCTCACTGCAGTACGGACGTCATTTCTTAATTTGACTGCTTTGCAAGTAGCCAGGACTGCCCTTGTAAAGGGCGAAGAAATCCCCATATATCAGGAATGGTTTTGGCTGAGGGGAGGTTTGGTAATTGCTCTGAAGAAATGAATACAACAACCAAAAGTACTTCCCAGGACACGACAGCAAAGATCCACCCTTTCTTGAAATGAAGGGCTCCCTTATGTATACATTCATATCATTTACTATCATGACTGCCTGTAACCATTTAGCCCTCTACGTCAACTGTGCAGTTCAAGTACGTTTCCTGGCATTCTTCACATTTTTGTATGTTTTGCAATTTTATCTGGTGTACATCACATGTTTCCCTCTGAAATGCCTGAACCAAACCATCTTCCTCCTGACAAAGGGAGTTTGGGGCTCAGAATCCTCACTGCAACTCTCAGAAACGTGATCAGTTGAGGGCTGTGTTAGAAATTAAGGGCAACAGAGCTGTTTGGGATTTGAGAGATAAAAACCAGAGAAAGTAATAGAATCACAGAACCATAGAATGGCCTGGGTTGAAAAGGACCACAATGATTGCCTAGTTTCAACCCCCCTGCTACGTGCAACCAGCAGACCAGGCTGCCCAGAGCCACATCCAGCCTGGCCTTGAATGCCTCCAGGGATGGGGCACCCACAACTTCCTTGGGCAACCTGTTCCAGTGCGTCACCACCCTATGAGTGAAAAGCTTCCCCCTAATATCTAACCTAAACCTCCCCTGTCTCAGTTTAAAACCATTCCCCCTTGTCCTATCACTATCAACCCATGTAAACAATTGTACCCCTTCCTGTTTATACACTCCCTTCAAGTATTAGAAGGCCACAGTGAGGTCTCCTCGGAGCCTTCTCTTTTCCAACCTAAATAAGCCCAGTTCCCTCAACCTTTCTTCGTAAGAGAGGTCCCAGCAGCACTGCTGCCATGCAGTGCACTAATGCACATGGCAGGACTTAGACCACAATGACAAGGCTGGTCACGAGTGCTTTGCTGACAAACAAGCCCAGGAAGGGGATAACTGTATTTCCCTTGTTATTCTAAGGAGAGGTTCATAGAAAGGTTAGGGAAAAAACAATGCAGGCCATCGATCAGGCAGACGGCTAACCACGAAAGGTTACTGCACGTTCCTGCCTCATTTTTCACATTCATTATCATCCCGCGTCCATCCACTGCCCAGCACCAGAAACAGCCACGACTGCTTTATGAATTATAGGTTTTGTTTCCTCGTGGCATTGCTGCCCTGCTGAAGGATTCAGCAGCTTAACTTCAGCCATCTCCATGGAAAAAGGATGTCCCGCAGGGACCGAGGCAAGATGGAGGTGGGAGGGCTGCGGGTGCACAACGCGCTGCAGGGCAGCAAAGTAGGGGTGTGCGAGGGAAGACTGTTTCCATTCATGAAAGGCTCAGATTTTGCTCTCGGATCTTCATCCAACCGAAACAAAATGCCAATATTGCTGAACATACTTAGCACCTCCTGAAGTGCAATCCTACTCTGAACGGTGCCTGTCTAAAAACAGCATCACCAGGCTCCTTGTTTACTGCGTTCTCCCTGATGCCTGATCTGGATTTCTCAGTCTAAAAGAAAAATCACACTTTTTTTCCCTATCTACCAGACCTGCAGACTCAACCAAGGCTTTGAGAGTCACTCTGGACCCATTTCTTGCACATTTATACCTGCAGATTCAGGCAGGCAAATTAGAGTTATGCAGAGATGGGCAGGGGAAGCGCAAGGCAATGATTTGAAGACAACGAATTTGCAAGAAACTTGCTCTGTTTCTGCTCCAAGTGCAGCATCATGTTCATGATGCAGGGAAGCCTTGGGGTCTTTTTTATACTCTTTATTATTTTGTATTTTTTACTTTAGGGAAACCTAACATAGTTTCCTTTGAGAGCTTGCACTCTGTAATCTCCATTTCTTCCTTCTGCAGTATTTTTGGACCCAGGAATTTCAGTTGTAGAGTAGTAGTAAATGTGTCTAAACTAAGGAAAACTTTTGCTGCAGCAACAATAGTAAAAAAATACTTTAAGCCATAGATCTGAGAGATATTTTCTGTTCTTTTTCTGTCACACCAGAAATTATACTTAATTCATGCCCTAACAATACTAAAATCCTTATTTCCTAGCTGTAACCAAATCTGGAAAAAAACTCTATGTTGACGCAAAATGGAAAAAAAAAATATTGCTGACAAGTGAAAAACCCACACAACAAATGCTGATACTGAGGTGTGTGTGCTCTCTTGTTTGGGCCCCAGAAAGAAGAACAGAAGAGAAGAAGAAAGAACTACACTGCAAAAGCCAGTACTGATAGTTTCAAAAGGAAAGGAAATACAGAATTTCTTTTGAAAAAGAATCCTAGAAAGGTGAGAGCCTTTGCAGTTCCTTCGAGGCTCATCCTTATGGAGAGCGAAGTACCAGGAGGACCCAGAAAAACCAAGGAGCTCTTGGCATCCTTCACACAGATCAGGAGAACCAAAAGCACAGCACTGAGGCTAACTCACCTTATCGACTGTAACCACGTTCAAAATACTCTTAATGCATTTCCAAATGTTTGCCATGGGACCAAAACCAGAGTATCAGCCATCCCCAGAGTTCCAGCTCTGAGTTGCATCCACAATGGACAATGAAGAGGATGGCGGAAAAAAGCATAGTGGATCACAGCACACCTTGGCTCGCACATTCCAGAGATGCCATACAAAACCTCTCCTCCACTTGCGGAGTTCCAAGTCCTTTCTCTACCCAACTCCCAGTGGCTAGTAGCCCCTGCTGTACTCAGAGGAGGCTTACCTTAGCAAAGCCCTGAGGAAAGCAACACAAGATGACTTTTGACAGGTATCCCAGCTGTGGGGCACCTCCAGTTCAGCTCTCTGTGTCAGCAATAAGACCAACATCTTACCTGAGCACAGCTTGCCAGCCAAGCAGGGGAACTGGACCAGGAGGCAACTGAAGCTTCTGGTTTTGAAAATGCCTGCAAGATCCTAAGGGGCACCGGGAAAAGAAGAGCCCTGATTGTTTTTAAGACAATTTCTGGGAAAATGTGGAGAGCTACTATGCACAGGTTGAACAATGGGAATTTTCTTCCCCTTCCAATTAAGTCAATTTACAGTGTTTTCAGGTCGACGAGTTACCCATCAGCTGTGGAATATGCACTGGGGGACATCTCTTGGTTGTTTCTTAATTCCATTATTTATTTACTTGCTAGAGAAACAAAGAACAGCGGGGAGAACCAAAGCCATGCGATCTGGTGTGGAGCAGCAGCAGCAACAGCAGACCCGCCAGGACTCCAATAGGCCCTCTGAGAATCCAGCTCACTCGCTTGCAGAAAAAACCCTCCTTTCCCACACTTCCTTGAAGCAGTGAACGAGATGAGGGAATGATTAATTAGCTGATGTTTGTAAAGCCCTTTGAAGATGAAAAGTGTTATTTTTATTTTCAAGTCTCACCGAAGAAAAAATAAATACATAGAAAATTAAAAGAAGAAAAAAAAAAAAGAAAAAGAAAAAAAAAAGGCCACGGGAAGACTTGTGCTTTAACCGAGTGGTTCTGCGAGCAGCAGAATGAAAAGAGCCTGGCTCCCTATGGACCAGGGCCTCAGACTGGAGCTCCCCGTACGGAGCTGCTCTTGCAGCAGCACATTAAGCGGCAAGCTGACACGGCAGCCTTTCCCCCGGGGCATGCATTAACAGGATCTCTGCCCAGCTGCCGATTTTCATGAAACATGTAGGACTTAATGCCATTAAGACCCCTCCCCCTGCATTAAATTTGCTTGAACTAGATTTGAAAGTTAAGGGGAACATAGTGGCAACGTGATCATGTACATCTCGATTTGTTAGAAAAGCAGACTGAAAGCAAATGCAGAAGACCCTTGGACACAAAAATGCACCGTGCCTGGCTAGACAAACCAGATGCCAGGTGTGCTATCTTTTCCTGAGGTACAAACTGCAGAAGTGGTTTATCTGTTTTAAACACTTTGCACCTACGGTTGGAATTCCTTTCTTTCTTTCTTTCTTGCAGATTTTGTCGTTTGCTTACTTCCTGTGTTCATGGTATTCCAAGGATGTGCTCGTGGCACAGGCACGTTGAGGTGTAGGACAAGGATCCTCTGGATCTGGGGAGCAGCAAGAAGCTTACAAGTGGGTGCCATGCCTTGCGGAGTTGAGAATAGCAAGAAGATGGATGAGGATTGCAGTGCATTAGCAAAGCTGTGCTTAACACCTCAGAGGAGGACAATGAGCGGTGACAGGTCAGGCCTGAAGTGACCTGGCAGCACAGATGAGGAAGGCTTAGTGTTGTGCAGACCATTAGGGCTCCTTCAGCTCCATGCTCTCATCAAAACCTCACAGCCATCAAAAATAAACAGGATGCTAGCTTTGAGTTTTTCCTGTTAGATAACATCTGAATATTCATCTTGATGATGATACCTCACATCTCGCTCTGGATAGGTTTGTTCCCCCACGACCGGGACCAGCAGTACCTGTCCCAAGTCTGCTCTCACCTGTAATTCCTCTTCCTGCTCTAAGCTCAGCAGTGCACAAGAGCTGCAAGGTCCTGCTTAAAAACAGCCATCTGGTGAAGGGGCAGGAAGAACCAGTTAAAAACAGACTGGCTCCACCATATGGAGAAAATAATTCAGTTGGGCAGTGTAGGAAGAAGCAAACCCTATTATAATAATTGTGTTGCCAAGCGATGTTGCAAGCTTGTTTTTCCCCTCACAGCTTCTGCACTGATGAAGAACAGAGCTTCCCCCATACCGTGGCACTATCCCCAAAGCAAGACCGAGCTGTTCCCCAGGAGTGCTGTGAAATTACCAGGTCACCACCAACCTCCCACAGCAGTAGCAGAGCGTGGGGATAGGAGCACCTCACACGCTAGCCCTTTCTGCTGCTTCCATTCTGAGTGGAAGCACCAAGACTTTGGAAAGAGATCATCTCTCCCTTTTTCCTTTGTTCTCTCACCCACTCTCCCTCCCATCCTTTCCCATGCTGTGGATCTACACAAAGCTGCATTTATTTCCAGACATGCATGGTTGCACGCCAGCCTTGCAGCTGAAGGTGGACAAGCTCTCTACCACCTCTGGTGGCGTGGAAGGCGGAGTGGGATGCTGCAGACACGATTCCCAGGAAGGCACAATCCTGCTCCGAGGCCAGTTAACGTATTAGTCATTAATTCTGGATAAAAGGAAAGTTATTTGCACGGCCTTGCTTAGACAAGACTGAAGTCATCATGCTTCCTTCCCCCTCCCTCCACTCTCCTTTAATACCTTATTAATATTGTACGCCAGCACCAGCCAATATGCAAATGGAGCTCTATGCAAATACGGCTCCACGTAAAGACAGCTGCACTTAGCTCAGTGCGTCCTAACGCGACTCCAGAGGAATAGCCAGGGGAAAGCTAAATCATGTAGAAGATGGAGAATGAATGTCTTAACTGCCAGACTTTCAGGGAGAAAGCTGCGTGCGTGTGTCTGTCACAGCAGAGTTCACCAAGTTTTGTAGAGGAGATAAGGTCGTTAATACTCTGCTAAAGTACAGGCTGCCAGGAAGCCAAAAGGACTGCCCTCCTAAGCATCTAGGGCTCTGTCATGCAACACCTACTTCTCAGGTGGACGTGAAGTCTAGCTCCACTCTGTAAAAGCCATACTGTCTACTTTCCTGTTTATTGTTTCTCCATAATTCCACATCAGGTATGCTTAGTTTCTAGACAGGAACCTTTATACAGGTTTTCCCCCAAGCACAGTCCTGCAAACAACAGCCCTGAATCTGAAAGTCAATCATTTTCTCTTCTTCCCAGTCATGGCTACATGCACTGCATTAATTGCTGCTGGCGACCAGGTATAGCACCAGTGAGAGGCATAAGCATTTCTGCTGAGAGTTTTGAAGAGAGACCTAACAGAATGAAAACTTTACCTTAATTCATATGCTATACAGGCCTTTGAGCAGAGGTTGGTGGAGGACGTCCACGAGAGCTGCTAACTACCATACTTGGCTGCAATGAGAATGAACTTTCACTTGGCTCTTGCTGCAGGAAGCCAGACAGGAGGTCTGCTATTTGAGTCAGACCCAAGCACTCTGCTGTTCTATAATTTCTATAGAAGAGTTTCTATAGATAAAGCTGTTGGTCTTTCAGAAACTTTAATACTCCTGAGTAAGGCAAGTACACTTACTTATTACTGCCATTTTTTTTTTAGCTGGGAGGACCAAGAGATGTAGGAGATGAATAATTTAGACAAGATCACACAAGCAAACAAAAAAATTTCCTTTATCCCAACTTTGTATGTTAGCCACAAGACTATCTTCAGATAAAAGCATCAGGTTTATTAGTAATTCACTGCAATTGGTGACCTTGCGTTAAGAAATATTTAGCTGTAAAAGACAGCTGAGAACGCGTTAAGGTCACTTGGAGCACTTCTTGAGAACAAGCAGTTCAAGGAATGTCATTTTTGTTGAAGAACTATTTAGAGTGAGGTTCCCATCTGGAAAGCTCATCTGCTGGAAGTGACAAAGGAACCAGGGCATCTGCCTTGCCCAATAAATACAGAAACAAGATGTCCCTGCTCTTGGCATAGGAATCATGAAGCTCTGAGGAGCCAGAGTTCAGGAAAATGAAAGCCCAAGGCAGAGCAGAAGCACTTTGCACCGCTCCTCGGCATCTCTTCAAACCAGCGCTGCTTCAGCAATGAGTCAGGGGTAGGATTTAGTTAGGAAAAAGGGGACAATCCAGAAGGAATACGGACAACAGCCTTGTCCTCAACGGGTGGTCCAAACTACAAGTTATCTCTGCACATCTCCTCCACATGTTGGGTGTTCGATTTTATACTAACATTAAAATGTGGGACAGGAGAAGGCTACAAAACAATGCAACAACTGAAATCTTTACAAAGCACTGTCCTAACTTCAGTGATTTTTGATTCAAGCCCAAGATGCATTACTTTTAACTGCACCCTGTACTATTACCCCATATACTGCTCATTATTACAGGTAACATTATAGATTCACTCCTGCTGCCTGGCAGTGCTTTTATTTGGAAATAACCATAGGCAGACATCTGGCATCTAGCAACACATCAGAAAGGGCTTCAACTCTTTTTTTTTTCTTTTTAAATTTAAGTGTGGCCCCTCTTTTAGCACTCTTCCTTCTTTATGTAACTGAGAAAGGGCTGAGGTGAGAAGGATCCCACACAGAAAAAGATCTGGCTTGCAGTGTAGAAGAATGAAAGCACTGCTAGGAAAATAAGAAGACAGCTGGCTTCCACAAAGGGTGCCAGACCTCATGTCTAAAATTAAAGAATCCTATGTTCTGAGGAAAGCACCTAGTTTTGCCCTTAAGTAGAAAATTAAAAAGCAAGAACTGGAACACACCATGTGATTACTAGTGCCCTATAAAACCTTACACAGGTTGGGAGCCAGATTAAATCCTACACATGTCGGTAGTATCTGATGGGTATTATATTTCAGTGGTTTCTTTCAAGGGCTGCATGAATGAAGTTCAAAAAGTTTTGGTTGGCAGCCAGGAGGTGGACCCACCTTACAAAAATAATTGCATTTGGTAGCACGGTTATGCAGCCCTGAAGAAGCCAAAGACCGAAGGAGTCATGAGGTTGGTTTAGCCCTTCACCTAGATGCGATCTCTCTGGATTGATAAGAGGAAAAACAAGAAGGGAAACACATGTTTTGCCCCTGCTTCAACATGGGTCATGCTACCACACTGCCCACCTTCTCCACCTAGCTACCCACCATACGTGTACCATTCTTGACCAGAGGGAGTCCCAGGCTAATGGAGATGGGTAAGTAGCTGGGTACAAGGACAGGCAACTTCAGCACAGTCGCAGGCCAACACCAGTTCTTTGCATCATCTTCAGACCTGGAGTCCAACCTCAATGAGAGAATGGAGGACCAAACCCCACATGCTGATCTAGAGGCTTTGGTCTCCAGGTACATCTCCATTTGATGTGCTGGTGTAGCCCTAAAGCCTATTCCCACCTCTGTGCTTTCCCTTGAGACAAATGGGCATAAATGTTCACTTGGGGGAATACTGGATTAGAAGCACCATGGAGATAGGGAGATGGTGCTGTTTGAGCAGCTTTTGTCACCAAAGGACACACACATACATGAGAGTGCCCCCAGAAGATAACTGCTGCCTCGGTGAGCACAAAGCCACGCTATCACATACAGGTACGCAAAAGTCAAGCCAAAAGAAGGAGTGGAGCAAAGGAGATCAAAGTGAGGGAAGGTACCACTGGCCTACAACTCATTTCTCCTACAGTTCCCACAAGGTATGCTTGGTGGTTTGAACATAAATCACACTCAAAGGATATTTTTGCCTAGATGAAAGCAGAAGCCCCAGAAAGCCAATCTGCCAGTGTGGTCGCAGTGTCTAGCTCAACACAGCAACGAGGGGCTTGCAAAAGGCTGGCACCTTGTAAAGGACTATGAACTTGGCACCCTCTGAGGTCCTCACTGTACTGAGATGAGTTTTGCTTTTCATATCAACACATATTAAATTCAGTTCATTCTTTTAAGAGGGAAGGAAGAAATTGCATCACCTCACCAGTTTCACAGCACTCTGCTCTCACCAACACTACAAGCAAAGTATCTCATGTCCAGATGGCAAAGAACTGCACAGATGGGAAAACGGAGAATTTCTGACTCCTGGTCAGGTAACAATTACAGGGGAAAAACAGCCCTAGCAAACTGCCAGCAGGACTTGGGAGAAAATTTTCCTAGACTGCTTCTGTTTAGGGGAAAAAAAGCACACTGTCTTTCAAATAATTTTGAAAAAAATAGTTTTGCAGTCTTTCAGTACTGCTGTTGTGCTAGCTAAGGAGACCACCATACCACTTCAGTCTTCATAGATTTTCCTTAAGACATATTTTCTCTCTGGCTTCAGGCCAAGGCCTGGTATTCCTTTTACTTGGGGGAAATCCTCAGGGAAGTCTGTCACAGTTTTGTCTAGAATTGCGGGTCTTTGCCTGTAAAGATTCATCTCTTCCCATCACTGACTAACACATGAAAACAATCCAGATCCAGTTGTCATGAATTTTGTAGAATTACAGAATTTCCCAGCTGCAAGAACCTTGGCTGCAACAGGCTGTGAAAATAACCTTCATGCATGATGGGTTGAGCTATGAGAAGCCACCTGAGAATTAATGTATGCTGTTATCAATAATAACATGAGACTCTAACATTTATTCCCCACTTTCCTACTTCCCTGCAGAGATGAGGCTGCACAAGGCTTTATTCTCTTATCTGTGGCCTCACTTGCAGAAAGTGGGTGCAGACCCTCTCCCTCACTCCCCATCCCGATGTACCCCTGCCCAGCCACCCCCCAGTTCAAAGTCGCTCGAGGCCTTGGTTCTTATCATGAAATGTTCTGCCAAATCAAATGTAAACAAATGACATGCACAGTTGACATGGCAACAAAGCAGCCCTGCACGCAACAGCGGCAGCAGCATTTAACTCTGCTGGGCTGGGCACAAATTTGCAGGAAAGGCCAGAGCAGCAAGGTAAAAGAAAGTATCTCCCCTCCTTCCCACAGATGCCCAAAGAAACAGATACACAGCACAGCACCCAGGGGTTTGCTGAGAAAATGGACCATCACCAGAAAGATATCTTCAAATTACTGGGCAGTTTTGGGCAGCGTGAGAAAAGCTCTAATGCAGCACATCTGCTTATATATCCTTACAAAGCAGCTCAGCATCTCACATTAATCTTTCCTGTTGAAGGCTTATGGCCTGTCTCTCTTTCTGCATGGACATGGCAGCGTTCACCCTTGTGCAAGGGCCATTTGCAGTAGCAGAGCCCAGGTATCCACCATGTATACAGGAGTGATAAAAAGCAGCAAATAGAACAAAAGGGTCATGGAAGGGACACATCAGAATGATCAACTAGTACACAGCGTTGTAGTATTTGGCCCTTTTTGCATATACAGAGCCAAAATACAGCCTTGGGCATATATATATTTAATAAAAGGAGTCAGAAAAAAAGTTATCACAACTGCATATTGGTTCACCTTGTCTTGTACAGTTTCATCAGCTCCCATGTAGTAAGTCGGATTCAACAAAAGCTTAGAGCGAAGGTAGATATTCAACTGCAAACACTTAGGGGCAGGGATTGCATCCATGTGACCTGATGTTGCTTTTCCCAACATATCTCATCATCATCTAATTTTAGATGCCCAGGATAGCTTCATGCTCTGACCTATTAAACTACACAGGGCACCAGCAAAGAGCATCCTACTTTCGCTGTGGTGGCAGCACTGTTTCAGAAATGGACTCATGAACCGCTGTGAAGCACGTAGAGGTTGTAAATTCGTTGGGAGACTCAGCACTGCGAAGCGCTACATTTGATTTTCATCTCTGCAAGGAAGAATGTGTGATCTCTGAATGCCTGTCCAGGAGAGCCTAGCAAGGAATATAAAGTCTGCAAGGCAAAGTCCCTTTAAATAAAAACGGCTGCTGATGTTAAGATAAGCATCCAAGCAGTAAAAATAATGAAGCCAGCTCTTAAATAATGAGTGCTGATGGCCCCCTCTGCTTGCATTCCTAGCCTAATTACTTACATGGTTAGCTCAGCCCTGTATGCCTTTCAAATGCTGCCATTGGAAAATAAAAGTTAAATCCACTTGGAGCAAACAGGAACTAATGGGAACTACCATGCACGCACATTTCTGCCAGAGGTGGGGGTCCTGCCACTGGGGCACTTCTCCTTGGTTTGTACTTTCAGCAGGAAAACATGACTTATAAATATCAAATATACACAGCCAGCCTACAGATGGAAGAACAGCTCTTTAAAATGGAGGAGCCTACAGATTGTAAGCTTTGGAGTTAAAATGACCACTCCGGATGGGACATTCGCAGGCTCATGTTGAGGTGTTGACACCAGGAAAGGTAAGAGGAGCAGTTCCTGCTGAAGGAGCCATGCTCTTTGGTCACAGCCCTGTTTCTGCCCTTTGCTGCTACCTTGTTTATGCCCATCCAGGTGAAGGGAAGCACCAAGAGGTGTCCTCACACCGTGCACCCATGTGGACAGGCTATCCATCACATATATATGGGTATATGAAGTCCCACCAAGCAGACCTTTAGGGTTCTTCATGCAGCTTCTTAGACTGAACTAGCAGATTAAGAGAGGACTTCTCAGAGAAAACAAAAGAAAAAAATAATAATAGAATGAGATGGGAATGAATGCAGTATGTGGGGCCAGAAGCAGCAGGATGGAAGATGCCCAGATAACGGTCGGGTTGAGTAGGCCAGTCCCTGAACACAGCACTGTCTGTCACCATGCTGCCACGAGAGGAGACCTGCCAGAAGGAAGACTGCAACTGCAGCCCCCAAGGGCAGCTCCTCGTAGGTCCCTCCAAAGCGCTCTTCCCGTTTAGCTTGGCACCAACCGTTTGGCTTCAGAAGTTATCCTGGCAACCAATTCTTTTCTGAAAATTTATCACATGCCTTTATGCAAAGCTGCCAGAATCATTTATAGCTACTTATCTAACAATATCTGCTTTCACTTCAATCATTAAGGAAATAAACAGAGGATGGAAAAAAGTTGGTACGAAACAGGGGCCACTCCTTTGGAGAAACAACAGACTAGGTCTATTGGAGAACAGCAACTGCTGCCCTGCCTCAGGAACACGCTAATATGACAATAATGATGGATTACAGAAAGCAATTGTTTCTCATAATGATGTCCAATTACTCTTCACACCCAAGCAAATCAGTTTTAAGTTGTTCCTCACGTGAAATAAGCATTTCCACCCTGGAAGGGAAGACAACGGTTATGTATGTAAATAACTAACTAGAAATCATAGAATCTTTTGAGTTGTAAGGAATCTTTGAAGTTTATCCAGTCCAACTCCACTGCAATGAACAGGGACACCCACAGCTCAATCAGGTGCTCAGAACCCCATCCAGTCTGACCTGGAGAGTCTCCAGGGATGGGGTATTCACTGCCTCTCTGAGCAATCTGTGCCAGTGCTTCTCCAGCCTTACTGTAAAAAACTTTTGCTTTATATCCAATCTAAATCCCCTCTTTTAGTTTGTAACCTGATAAACCTGTAACCTGAAGTCTGCCCCTTTTTTACAGCCCCCCTTTTGATACTGAAGGGCCACTCTCAGGTCTCCCCAGAACCTTCTCTTCTCCAGGCTGAACAGCCCCAGCTCTCTCACAGCCTGTCCTCGTAGGGAAGTTGTTCCATCTCCAGGATCATTTCTGTGGTCCTCCTCTGCATGTGCTCTGACAGGTCCATCTCTCCTCTGTACTGAGGACTCCTCATCTGGACACAACAGTCTGGGTGAGATCTCAATAGTGCAGTGCAGAAAGGCGGGATCGCCCCCCTCACCCTGCTGATGATCACTTCTTTTGATGCAGCACAGGATATAATTGGTTTTCTGGGCTGTGAAGGGACATTGCTGCCTCATGTCCAACCTGCCATCCTCTGGTACCCCCAACTCCTTTTCAGCAGGGCTGTACTCTATCCTTACATCCCCAAGTTTGTACTGATAGTGGGTGTTGCCATGACCCAGTTGCAAGACCCTGCACTTGTATTTATTGAAACTCATGAGGTCTTGCTGGTCTCACTGTTAAAGCCTATCTAGATCTCTCTGGACAGCATTCTGTCCCTTGGGCGTGTTGACTGCACCACACAACTTGATGTCATATGCAAACTTGCTGAGGATGCACTCAATTCCACTTTCAATGTAATTGATGAAGATTTTAAAGAGCACTGATCCCAGTACTGACCCCTGAGGGACACTACTTGTCACCCATCTTCATCCACACGTTGAGCCATTGACCACCACTCTCTGGGTGTGATCTTACAACTAGTTCCTCATCCACTGTACAGTTCACCCATCAAATCCACATCTTTCCAATTTGGAGAGAAGGATGTTACAGGGGACCATGTCAAATTCCCTCAGAACTCTGGGGTGCATCTCACTGAGATCTATAAACTTGTGGATGTTCAATAACCATAGACTGATATGTCTGCAGTCTGCAAGGCCTAGTAGAGAAGAAAGGAGAAAGGAGCTTTCTGCCTGAGATCTGTGAGGATTTTTCAAGATCTGTAATTTATGACAAATTGTTTTTATAAACCTCTAAACAGTGATTTATAACGTTAATAAGCAGTGGGAGGAAAGTCCCCAAATAGGATTCTCTTGTGTACTTCGCCATGACAGGGATGGAAAAGATTTTCCCTTAGAACATAAGGGTTGAACCTCAGGAAAACACAAGCAGCATGCAAAAGACTGTAAAAGACTGTGAGGTGCTCATCAGCAATAGGAGATGTGGTTGCAGGCTGCCTCCATCCCACAGGTGCTCACCCCAAGATGCGGAGAGGGGAATGAGGCCTTGACTCAGCTGCACATGGAAGCCTGGAGGATGAAGGCTCCTGGCTGCAAGGTGCTTGGGGCTGTGCTAGGCCTTCAGTAAGCAAAGTACCAGCTGTATATCCATGATCTGGGATAGATAGTGAGCTCGCTGCAAGCAATGCCCTTCTCTAGCTCCAGTTTTCCCACACTGAACAACCCCTGAATGCCCCTACCCACTGCAAGAATGGATATCAAGGCTGACCTGAAAATTATTTTTCTTTAACAGCTAAGCTATGGAATAAATGGCTTGGTGGAATCCAGAATAACTCCCTTAGCCCTTTTCTCACAGCTCCTCACAAATTTCATACCTCAAAAAAGCCCCTGTGGCCGGCTGGAAGCTCAGACATGAAATGCAGTCGATAATGAAGATGTGCCTCTACTTCCAGCACGCAATTCGTTAGGAGCAGAGTGAAGGGGAGGGCAAAGAGGGGGATATCAAACACAGCTCATACAATGTTCAAAATTACTCTATGAACCAGGAGTCCGATTCTAGGGAATATGAGCAGTAAATTGCTGAGTGGCTTTCTAATCTAATTATTTCCCCTGCAATTCAAATTATTTTCCAATTAAAACCAAGCTAATACATTCTGAAATGTAAATCAGACTCCATTACCTTTTTTAATTGCAACGCCTATACTATTCCCCTTTTCCCTTTAATTGATAAAAGTCGGGGGAGATTTCCATACATTCTTCTGTAATCCTGTAGGGCTATTTCTCACAGGTCTTGCTGCTCTCACCATCCCTCACTTCCACTACAGAGGAGAATGATGTCTTTGCATCAGGAAAGCACAAAAGCCACCAGAACAAGGCAGAGGAACAGCTCTTTGCCTAGCAGGAAAGTCTCGCTGTTGCAGGAGTACAAAGGCAGGGACAAAAGGAGCCCGTCAGGTGCCAGCTCTCATCTCAGAAACACGGTATTTGTCCACGCAATGGCACAGAGCAGCTAACCCCAGCATGGTACACACCATGAGTTCCTGCAGCTTCAGTTCTCTTGCACTCAATGACTGCATTCTTCCAAAAGAAGAAGAGGAAATAAGTACAGAACATTTTGTCCATCAAGCCAGTCCAGGTCAGATATAAATACAGAAAGAACAAGCAAGGAAGCCTCTTCCGTAAAGGGAGTCTATTTTCAATTTAGGCAGGGCTGTGTCCAGACTGACAACTTCTGAATAAACTTGCAGCGTCTAGATTACTTCCCTTTTCTTCCTGACTTTCCAAAGTTGAGGGCAGACATAGTCTGCAGGATTAATATATCTCACGTCCTATGCCCTCCTTCTTCCTGAGTTTCTTACAAGTATGGATACCAACTCTTTTACCTTCACATGGAGGGGGGAGCCTCCCATCCTTGAGTGCAATTCCCTATCCTGCCAAAATGCATCCATGGCTTCTGCTGATCAGCTTTGTGCTCCAGGTACGTATCAGGCACAGCTTTTGTATGCAGCCTTTACTAAGAGGAACACAAAGCCAGGACCAGAGCACACTGAGGTGCCACAAACAGGCCCGTGCAGGGCACGTCTGCATCAGGAAGGCTGGGGGCAGCTCCCAGCACCAGGCCCCACTGAGCTGGAAGCCCCTGGAAATACAGATGAACCTCACGGACCATGCAGGGTTTCATGCCAGTCCAGTGCAGGCAGCTGGTTACACCATAATGGACTGCACTTTTCAGTTTTCCCCTTCCTGAATCAGAAATATGAATTAAGGGGGAAAAAAAAAAAAAAAGAGAAAACAACAAAAAACACAGTGGGGGCCATTCAAACCGTTATTGTTTTTCACAAACATAGAACTTACTCCACCATTAATGGAATAAACTAATAGCGACTGCAGATGTGAAAAGACTTGCCCCGATTCCAGAAGGCTCCTAGTCCAAATGGTGTGGATTTGTACTTTGCACAGTCACACCGACTTCAATAGGCTTAATGGAGATACGTCAAAAGAGAACTACACTTCTTCCAAATATCTCTCCAAATATCTCTCTTCTGTTGTTTAACTTTCCAGCATTACCTCTGCCATGCTCTGGGAATTCTCAAAATTTGCCTTCTCTATCTCATTCTCTCTCTGCTATTCCCACGGTTTGATGTGAATAGTTGGATTTCTTTGTAGTTGATGTCACTGCAACATACTAGAAAACATTCCGAGAACACAAATTATAATTCATTGCCCTCACACACATGCAGGTCTATGGCATATGATTTTTTTTCCTATAGTAGTCCTCAAATGAAGCCTCAGGTGGAAAAAAAATCTATTTAAAGTAATTCACACTTTTTATAAAATATTTAAGCTATATATTATTCATATACATTAAGGGAGAGCTAGCTAGGCAGTAAGAATGGAAGATGCCTTTTGAATCTGAACTACCAACATCCTTTAGAAAAAAAATATATATGGAGAGATACTTTAAAAACCTAACCACGATGTGCATTTTCCAAGAAATTATCTCAGTTGGCTGCCATTGATCTTTTATTCTTATAAAAAGATTTTCAGATTTCTATTTTACTCTTTAAGGAAGGGACCGATCAGATCCAAATCTCAGACAAGGAAACCCCCAGTACTGAAGTAGCAGGAGAAAAGATGACAAACATTCAACTGGAGAACATCTTTTTTTGAAGTGTCAAACTTTAACATTTCCTTTACTTACAAATTCATCTTATTTGGAGTAAATTCATCTCCAGTAGAGCACTGACAATTCTAGTAACCTGTCACACTTCAGAGACTAGAGTGATTTTTTATGTTTTTATTAACTCAAAAGTAACCCCCTTAATCATTCAGCTGACGATAATCCACTTTTTCCTTCTCAAACATTTCCAGTGGCTGGTTGCAACTCTCTACGCAGCAAAGACAGCCCCCAAAGCAGCTATACTCTTTTGCTTTTATTTTTTCTTTTTAAACCACGCACTGCCTGGTGCTGGTCAACCCAGAGATGAAATAAAACCGTATTTATTGAAATCCCTCCTCTCCATCCAGCTTGCAAAGAGGGGCAGTTTTGCACTTGCTGCGTTTCCCTGGTACCGGCGTGTTCTGTGTTTTCTTGCTTTGATCTTCTCAACACCCTCTTACTACAGACAAGTCTCCAGCAGCACAACAAAGTGTGTGGGTGTGCTGGCAGGGAGGGCTGGTTTGGTACTCTGCACCTGAGAGCAAGGAGCTCTGAGGGAAAGATCAGAGCAGGCATGAGCTTCCTTCCTGCCCCAGAGTTCAACTCTGTATCCGGCTCCCATCCTGAGATAGGAGCCATCATGTTCCTGATTTCTTCCTGCACAGTGTGGGAGGAACCAAAATGCTCTGGGTGATTGTGCACCAAGACTAGATATCCTTGGGGGCAGCTCCTGGCTCCCCAGGGCGTCACTCTTTAGGCAGGGGATAACCAAGGGACCGCTTAAAGGAAGAGCTCTGAAGAGCTCTTATTATAAAGAGCTCACTGAAAATGTAAGGAAATAACAAGATTGAGTTCATCTACAGCGGTGCTTCAGTTTGATCCCATTTGAGACAAACTGCTCTTTTGCTGCACTTGTTGCATGCTCACACTGCAGAGCAGTCATCACAGTGTTAACAAATATTCACCCACTGAACAAGATCTAGTCCAAAACAGCCTCCCCTAAAAAGGCCAAAAATATTGGTTTAAGATCCCTGGCACCAACCATTCTGCTGTACAAATCCCTTCCCACTGGGCCATGCTAATTGCTAATGCATGCAGAGCCATCATCGCCTGTGCCCCTGCACCTTCAGCTTGACCTCTGCTGCCATCCTTGAAGAGTAATTTTACAGTTCGTATCTCTGTGCTGACTTTTGGAACAGAGCAAGGCTCATTGTGTGCTCCTTTAAACAGGGAAAATGGAAGCACAGGCCTAATTTATCATGGGAACATTGGTTAAGCCAATCAGAGTGTTAAGAAAATTGAAAGGGTTAATACACATCTGTGACAGGCTATCCTGGCTATGACACTTACCTTCCAGACACAAGCAAGTTATCAGTTCTCTTCTATGCAGTAAAGATAAATGTCAGCAGAGATCAACAATCATGTGTTATAAATATACAATGCGTAATTTTTTCTCCTGCTGTTTTGAAGCACTGAAACTTCTTTGGATGACAGGCATGAAATATTTAGAAACCATCAGAAGAGAACGTTCTGAATCCTCCTAAACTTTTAACAACTTGCAAATCGTGATATCACCCACAGGACAGCACCAGGCAGGTGTCTGTTGAGCATGCACAGCCAAATACCAGACCTGCTTGCACCACACCTAGCAGGTAGTGTTTCCTACAAAGCAGGCTTTGCAGACATTGGATGTTGTTTTGCTATACCTGGACAGCAGGGTATTAAATGCAAAAGAAAGTTTGTAGAATAACTATCTGCATCCATTCGGTGAAATCTTTCAGAGAGCTCTCAGCTCAAGCAGCACTAACTCCTCGCAGCCCAGAGAAGCACAGCCTGTGCAGGAAGGATCTGGTCTATGGTAGGCACACGTGCTAGATGGCTGTTGTTTACTAGGTCATGTTGATTTTGCTTTCAGCTATGTTTTCTTAGGCACCCACGTCTCTTCACGTAGGAGTGCCTTAGAAATTACAAAATATTACTCCCACTCAACATGCACTTGTGTATACATACACTGGGATTGTGTGTGTATAGCTATAGAAATGCCCACCATAAACAAACATTTGCATCCACTATGAACTTGAAGGAAAGCAAAGGGATTTCTGCAGCTTTGTGCAGCAAAGCATCACAGCTAAGCCAAGGGAGAGCTCCAGCTTCACCACCACTTGTCCCAGCAGGGTTTGGAGACCCAACAGTAACAGCTCTGACGCCCACCCTGGAGCAGAGACCAGGCTTTTGTGTGGGTGGGCTGAGGAGCAAAGGGGGTCTTGCATCCTATGCCTGTAACGCAGCTCTCTTGCAACTCAGTCTTTTCCCACAGAGGGGCCTCCAAACGCGTGGCAAACTGCACTCTCCTCCATCCCTCCCATCTTCACTCATCCCTCTGCTAGCAGTGGAGAAGCCCAGTTTCTTGGAAAGCAGCAGGCACTTGCTTCCCGGAGGAATTCCTGCTGAGGAAGTTGAGCCCACTCGAGCCCTTGCCCTCTGCCCGAGCCTCCACCCCCGTGTAGGAAGCTCGCCTTCCTGGAAACGCCTTGGCTATAAATACAGCCCTACACACAGCCTGACATCTTTCCTACAGCGCAACCCTTCTGCGTGCAAAAGCCACCCCAACAAGAGCCACCCCAGCACTCGAGCTGTGAAAGGAGACCAGGGGCGAGCAGGGCCCACAGGCAGAGGGCCAGGGCACAGCCCCACACACGGGCTGGTGAGGCCACAACAAACCACCCCAACCAGCCACCCCTGCCCCTGCGCTGCCACAGTTGGTGCCACGCTGCGTTTGTTTCCTTTGGTAAGCTGTGGCTCGCAGAAGCCGCTCGGCGGAAGTTATTAAAGCTGCTTTGGTATGGGGAAAATCTCATTAACGTCAGCAAAAGGAGGAAGAGTTCTGAAAAGCTCCCAGCTAATTTGCTTTCTTTTAATTTTCTTGCAATTACAGTAAGCAACATAGTGCTCTCCCAATAAATGAGTCTTCAGCACCGTGACAGGAGGCGGCTCCCCGAATCAATTCGCACTCAGACTTTTAACCCTTCCATAGGTTGCCCAGGAGAGGTGGCTGTGCAGTGCAGTGCCCCTTCCCAGAACAAATGGATTCCCAGCATTTCCAGTCACTTATCCACATGATGGAAAGTCCCTGTTCTGTCTGTGCCACTTTTTTTTCTTTTTTTTTTTAAAGAAAATTTTTTGCTTTGCAGTCATCCCAGCAGCACTGATCTGGTACTTCCCACATCCTTTACTTGCTATAAATTCAGTCTCTTACAGTAAACACAGTTCCTAAAGGCTGCAATCCAGTTCTTTTCTGAAAGGAGGTTCAGTGTAGCATATCCCACACACAGGCTGATTTTTAAAACTCACTGTGTATGTAATCTATTTTCCCTTCTGCTTTGGAAAGTTGAAGAGCAACAATTCTATTTCAGACTTCAGCTTATTATTTTTACTTTGCCGGAAAAAAAAAAAGGCAAGGAATAAAATTAAAAATGTTGACAAATGTTTAAGCAAGCAGTCAAGAGATTAGCAGGGGGACGGAGTATTTGTTCGCTTTTTTTTTTTAAGGAAAAACTGCCCTTTATATGAAGTAAAATTAGATTGATTTTTCAACCACCAAAAATGTTACATTAAAGCCTAACACCAAAATTACAGAGTGGCGGATCTTCAATTAGAGTGGGAAGGGGTATTTTTTGCTAAAAATATATATATATATATATATATTGGAGAAGCAGAATTGCAGAGGGAAGTCGTGTTCCAATCAGAACCAAACGGCGCCCTTAGATTGCTTATCCAAATCAAAACCACTGAAGGTAGTCCAAATAACCCTTGTTATTTGAAGGCTCATTCAATCATCAATACCCTCTTTTTCCCTTCAGTTCTCAGCTGCATACTCATCTAAACGTTAGCTTTCTGTTTTAATTAAATTTCTGATTGCCAGGGCTCTAGCCAAAACCTTTACAGTATTGACTCTGCAAATCTCAAAAAACACAACGCAAAATAAAGAACAATCTCTTGTGAGTTTGTTTTTTTGTTGTTGTTGTTTGTTTATTTGTTTTCCCCAGCAGTTACACTGATGTTTTCTACCCATTCCCATGGCACCAGGCAGAGGAGGAAGGGGCAGCTGGAGCCAGCAGAGCTCTTTGGACATTTCAACCCATTTCTCAGTGATCACCTGAAAGGCCCAGAACACTGCAGAACACGCTGCTGATCCTCTAGCAGAAAGAGACAGTGCATTGAGCTGTCTGGAAACCTTCCTGCCTTCACAGTTATCTGAGCCCTCTCCACAACAAATGGCTTACTTGTCTTGGGGACTTCACAAAACGAGAAGAAAAAGCCTCTCCCGGCACAGTCTACAATATATCTATATTTTTCTTTCAGAACTCTTAATATTCACTGCAGCATATACTGGAGGGAAAAAAAAAAAAAAAAGCTGTATTGATTAAAAATTGCATTACACATGGAAATTAATTGATTAGTAAATTGGTGCTTGACTGGACCCTTTGCTGAACACATTTCAACCACGGGAAGCTTCTTGCAGCGATTTGCAAATTGTAGAAAAACTCATTGCTGCCAACATTCAAAAATAATTAAGCAAGACTTTTGCTGTCTGAGGAAAGAAAAGAGGCAAATAAAGACATTTTTCACTTCTTTATAGGATACTTGATGATAGCAAGCTTCTTGCATGGATAAAACAGTGCCTGCATGATGAAGAATCATGTCTATCATACATACATATACCAACCACTGCACTGGGACATGGTTCTTGCATTATTTATAGCTATTCTACATACTTCCTAATGTATGCATGGATGAGCCATACCGATTACAGGATACTGAAACTGTCTCATTTGTCCAGGCCAGTCACAATCACATAATTAAATGATGGTCATAAAGAAATGCTTACTCAAACTGGGACACTAGGAGGTTAATTTTCTTGTTTGCTAGACACTTGCCCACATCATATGCAAGTGAAATCCAGCGGCGACTGAGATTTTTGGCACTTAGAAATCAAAAGAACTGAAGTGGGTCAAAAAAAAGAAAAAAAGAAAAGAAAAAAACCAACCCCGATGATTTATCCAGAAAGTCACAGGACAAAATCCATGATGAGCATCCCATCAGAAGTCACAGTCAGGAACCATACAGCAGCTCATGTTTTCCTCCTGGCTACAGAGGAATGAAACCACCACAAACAGAGTTCTTCCTTTCCACTCACCAGTGCTCCATCCTCAAAGCTGACAGTATCTTAAAGCTAGCCCTGTTTGGCCATGGACACCAAACAAGCACGTCTTTTTTTTAGGAAAGTTCCCTTGTTGCCACCCCTTCCTTTTCAGTACCCAGAGCTTCTCAGCTGACAGGAGCATTAGAAAACCCATTCTGTCAAACAGCCAGAAATTTCTGCTCTCATTCAAAACACTGAGCTCGCTGTGCTCCAACAAAGCAGCGTTCAAAATAAGCGTTGGCATGTGCATTTATGTGAAATGACTGAATGGCCCTGCAGGTTGATAAAAGGTTCTGGAGTCTTTCACATAAAACTAAAGTCACTGGTTTGAATCTGACCTGTATCAGTGGTGTCTGAAACTGGCTACAGCTGGAAGGCTGTTGGCATCCTGTCTAACAGGGCTGGTAGTATCAGCTTAATTCCTGGAAGACAAATACACTCGCTGTGCTGGTAGTTTGCACATAGAGGTCAAGCCTCAACAAGGAATGAATTTCAAACTTCCTTCCCATGTATGCTCTTTGTCCTGCCAAGGCAGCCCTAGGCAGTGGCTGGTAGGCTCTTAAGACCACTGAGTACAACGTCTTTCATGGGTTGTAATACTCCTACTAGTTTCTATTGAAAATATTCTCCACATTACTATTTAATACACTTTCCTAAACCATCTACCACAGCGCTGTAAAGCAAGGCTTACAGATGATGCTGACGTCTCCAAGAGAACATGCTGGAAGAGTCCATCCCTCCCACACCATACAATAAAACCCTGCTCACATTAAATCTGAATATTATCCCTGAAGAAGTACAAAAACAAACAAACAAACAAACAAACAAATAAATAAATAAATCCACCCATCTGTAATCTGCCCTTCCTCCATCTCCCAAAGCCATGAACAATTCTGGGTTCCCCAGGCAGCTCAGCATCAGTAAACTAAATCCCCCACAAAAGGAAAAACACGGGTGCACAAATTCCCCATCCCCTTTGTTCACATACAAACACTTTACTTGGGCAAAGCAAGAACTCATCCTCGATGTTATACCTCCCTCTGAAACTCAGCTTTGAGACCAAAGGTCTCTGACCAGGTCACAGCAGGAGCAAAATGAGGTGGGGAAAACCCAATTTTAAAGTGATATCAAACTGAAGCACAGTTCAGATCAGATCTCATTTTGCTGAGATGTTCAGACCTCCTATTGGCACTCAAACTATTCTGGTTTTAGCCCGCAGTAGAGCAGCACGCTGACCACCTTAAAAATCTTATTCATCTGATGAAAAGTGCTCCCTAGACCCTACTTTCTAAGAAGTGCTGAGCTGCTCATCAGCCCTTATCAAAATCACAGAGAAATAAAGAGTGATCCTCCCAGTGTGAGTCACTAGCTTTGCCCCTTCCTCACAGAGCAAACTGCTGGCTCGCTCCTGTTCACACAGCCCTGCACATGCTCAATAACACCATTGATTTTGTTTGTGCAGGCAGAGAGAATCCAATTTTAAAAAGCCACATTGATTCCCACCCATTAAAAACAGAGCAAGCTGCAGTATTTGCTAAATGGATAGAAAAAGACTGGGGTCAGAGAGGAGGGGTGGGAATAATGTCATTACTATGAGCTCCTTCTGAAGGACAGTTAGTTACAGAAACAGACCATAAAATAGTAACAGTTTGACTTCACATTATTTGTTGCAGTTTCTAAATTACAAAAATAGTAATTCAACAATGAGAGAATACCCCAGCACAGAGAAGAAAATGCAAAACCAAAGGCATCCAAGAGCACGTAGCTGCGATTAGTTGATTTGGAGCATGGAAACAAACACACCACGAGCGGGAACAGATAGAGGCACTGAGACAGCAGCACTGAGTATCTGCAAGGGCCCTGTCCGCTTTTCAGTTCTTTGTTTTCACACATTAAACAAACAGAGCCATTGCACAGGTCACTGAGGACCTTCCTTCTGCAACTGTGGTCCCAGCTGCACTGCAGACAAAAACTATTATTATTCTCTAACGGCTGCACCTTTTGGACAATGATTCAGTGTCCCCCCCCCCCCCCCCCTTTTTTTTTTTTTTTTTGTGCAGCACCACTTTGTCTTTTGCTTCGTTTTACGTTTTTATTCACACACTCTTGAAATCTTCATGCAGTGACTAAACATCGATGAGTGGGGGAATCTCACAGCAGGCAGCCAAGCAGGCCCTGGGGACATATGGGTGCTGTCACCACAGCAGCAAGGGACATTTCACCCCAAATCTGGGAACAGGAGCTACAGGCAGCCCCAGTGTAGGGAAGCCACAGTTGGATGGTGGCCAGCAAACTACGTGGAGGCTGTGCTTCAGTCAGTGCCGTGTGCCACCAGGCCGCAGCACGGAGCAGTCACTCATCTCCTCAGCTTCAGTCCCACAGCCTGACAGCAAGCGCCTGCTGATGCCAGTGAGGCTTTCATAATTGGTCTCAGCTGGTTGGCTGTAACACGCCTTGGTGTTGAGTAACCACCTACAAACACCGTCAGCCATTCCCTACACGAGAAGGGTTAGCATGATTATTAATTACACACTTTTGTGGGCTGGTGCTGGACAACAGAGCCTTTAAGCTCCCAGTCAGTCAAGGCCTTGTCCTAAAGTCTCACACCAGCATCATGCCTTGCAGCAGCCACAACCATCTCCTGCCCTTTCCACCTCACTACGGCTCTACAGTGCCTTAGGCCTCTCTCCCTGCTGCCGAGGCCAGGTAGCCACCACAAAGCCACTCAGCTTGCCAAAGCTACGGCAACCAAGAGCGTGGCTGCCATTTCCCAGCATCATGTCCCCTCGTGCCTGACCACACCACTGGCAGAAAATGACGACAGCAAGTCTGACAATACAGCACAGCTTGAAGCATAACCTGAAGCCAACACAACGCTAGTGACACATAATGAAAACACACTGTTCCTAGCGAGGAATGGAAACATCCACCAATTTGGATCCCTATGAGGAGGAAAATGAGGCACCTGCCAGGAGGCAAAAGCATGTGGGAAGTACAACGGAAGTGGCTACTTTGTAAGCTGCCTGAGTATACCAATGTCTCTAAAGACTTCAGCCAGCATTTGCAAGCCTCCTTGTTCCTCCAGTTCTCCACCATCATACAATGGCTTAGGTTGGAGGGGACACGAAAGAACATTTATTTCCAGCACCCCCACCATAGGCAGGGTTGCCAACTACTTGGTCTTCACTCGCCACTCAATTTGATCTATGTGAGACAGAAAATCAGGGGCATTTTCTGCAGGAAAAACAAGCAGCACTCTCTTTTTATGCTGTCAGGGCTGCTGCAGCGTCTCCCTTACAAAACTGAGGACTAGAGTTATACGCTGCATACTGGATTCTTCCACCACTTAAAATGCCGTTTTGAGGGCAGTAATCATTTACTGTAGCTGCAGGCTAAAGTAAAAGCTATGAGCCTGTCTAGAAGCTAGAGCTTCAGGGCTGCTCAAGAGCACGGAATTTGAGCTGAAAATGAATCTCTTCAAATCCCACACTGCAGAATTGGGCTGAGAGGAGCAGTCCATGTGGCTGTATCAGCTGCCTCGAGCAATTCTGGCCTTTGCCATCCAACGCTTTCATCTGAACCAATCTCTCATTCTCTGGGTTTGCTTCTGCTGCTTCTCTCCAACTTTCATTTTGGCTGCCCTTCAGAGCCTGAGAAGGGCATTGAGGTTGCTAGGAAAATGCCCTGACCACTTACAGGTGGGACAAGCACTTCTGCATTTCTCCAGCTACAGGGGAGATCTATTTAGCTTACCAAGGATGGACTTGAACCTTCATTCAAGAACCCCACAGCAGGACACTGGCCACTGAAGTCCACAGCTGGCAACTGTGTTGCAAGACCATGCTGCCAAATGCAGCAGAAGGATCTTTTTTTGACAAGCGGAGCTACCTCCCTCTACTTGCACGATTTGTCTGATTGCCATACAGGAACACTTCATGCCAGCAACCATCATTCTTCATCTTAACACCAGTTCAGATCATGCTTTAATGCTACCCATGCCTGTGGAATCCAAGCGGGCAATTCACTGAAGCTTAAGTTTAGTTACATCATGCTATGGTGCTGAAAGATAGTTCTCTAAATCCATCACAAATGTTTAAAGTTTACTCCCAGTGGATTTTTATAGACATAAATATACTGATTAAATTCAAGTAAAAATTTCTGGGCTTTTTATTACCTTCTGAAGTAGCGAGGCACATGGACATTCTCCCTGTCTTTTGTATCTGCTTTCTTCCAACTGCACAGTTCAGAGACTTCATACAGATCAGAGGTAAAGTTCAGACTAACACTGACAATTTCATTAAAAAAAAAGGGGGGAGGGGGGGGGAATTGTGTTTTCTTATGTTCTTTGCTCTTTTATTGCTATTTTTCAAAATGAAGAACAGATCCTATTAAACTGCAAAGGGCTGAAAAATACAACTCTAAACCTGTCTCTAAACGATACAGGAAACCCAACTTTGTGCCAATCCATTTTTATCATCTCTTTGTGGCCATAACAAAGCTGAGAACAAGAGCTAAACAATAAAGAAAAAAAAAACAATTTCAACCTCTTTTTTTTTCCTGAAAGCAACATTGGTGACAATAACAAGAACCCACTGAAAAGACAGAATGTTATCTTCCAACCCAGTTAACATGTCCTTCCTTGTCTCGCACATTATGTATCTCACACATCAAGCTCTATCTTGACCTCACTTACAAAGGAACACGTTTGAAGCTGACATCTCCATACATATATCAGCGTAGCTACATGGTCTTCAACTCATTCTACCTTTCCCTTCCTTGGTTCCTCACACACCTGCTATGAGGAGATAGTTTATCAAATGAGTGTCTAGAAGAGCTTTACAGGAGCAGCAACATTTCATTTGTACTCATGCAGCACTCCAGAATCCAGTCCACTAATTTAAGTTGACAACAGCAGGAGCTATACTTTTTGACAGCTAAGTGTATGAGACCTCTATAGTAAACTAGCTATTATTATTATTATTATTATTATTATTTTTAATACAGGCTATCACCATTGTTTCCTTTCACCTGCTGAAATCAACTGGCAATATTTCATCATTAACATTTTAGTAAAGTAACCAGGAAATTTAGCTAGCCTCAGCTGAATCTGTTTATCTTTCAGATTTCATCTGCCCCTCTTAATATTGTTTTGAGAGTCAGAGAGATACTCCGTTTTCCTTTTGGATGATCCTCCTGTTTGCAGCCTCCCACTGGCAAGTAAAACATTAGTTAGAGAAAAAAAAAATAATCTCTAGTATTTTCCCTGAGACATCAGATCCTACTTCCACACCCACCACCCTGCTCTTTCTTTCTAGTGCACAGCTTCGCATGGAAGCAACTAGTTGAAGCACGAATTCCAACCATGTAGTGTACAAAGAAGATCATCAGCTCTCCTCCTGCACCCCAGCTGTCATATAGATGTGTGTGCTTCCTTTACAGTCATGTGTACAAGTGTACCCACTCTTAACATTTTATTTGAAGGCCTCAGATACAAAAATTTTTGTGTGTGAGGGGCTGTAAACACAACCCCCAGCCTGGGGGAACACTGCATAAGGTAAAGGGCAACAGACACCTGACGATAGACTGGAGAGGACAAGGAGAAAACATGACTTTGTTCAGCAGTATGAGCACCACTGATCTCACTGTAAGACCCCCAGTTAAAACATAAAACACCAATTCACTACAGTACCACACTGTACAGTACCATTCTATTAGAAAGGTAACCAAAAAGTTGCTAACTTTTGGTTGTCTCCTCTGTGTGAGCACCAACTGCTGGAACAGATGATATTCGCAACTCCCTGACACATCAGCTGTGAGCTTCCTGGATTTGGGCACTGAGCACATCACCAAAATTATCAGAAACTGCTCCAAGCCTTCTGCAAAGGTACAAAGCTCAATGACAGCACTAGGAAACTTTAAGGACTTTCCATATATCATCAGGCCCACAGTACTATGCTTGTGCTTGAGAATCAGCTAGGAATTGCAGTAGTCAGCAAACAGTAAACCAAAATCATGAGAAAGAGTTAACCCAAGTCTTTGAACCACAGTATTTTTGATCCAGATTTACTTCAATCAGATCCAGGTCAAACCTCACAACCACCACCCTCTAAGCAGAGCCTTTCACAAGAGACAACAAGTTTTTAAGTAGGTAAAAGTCTGCTACAACAGATTAATGCTAATACAAATCAGCAAACACAAGGATGGATGGGACAGGACCTGCACGTGCACTAAGCAACAAATCCAGTCAGAATAAAATAAAGGCAAAATCTGTCAGTGCAAAATGACTAGTGTCTGTGCAAGTGAAACAATAACTGGGATTGCTTCTGTCCTTCACTAAGGGGAAGGCAGAGGGCAAGCTGCTACTCAGAGACTCGCAGTTTGTTTCCCAGCCTACAACAGAAGCAGCACTCTGTCCTGTTTGGAAATCGGCTATCACCGGTTTTGAAGCTTCCAGATAGCAAAGAAAGTGAAGCCTCATCTCCTTTCCTCTCACATCTTTCCTTACACAGGGAATAGTGAATTCTAGGTAATCATTCTCTATAAAAGGATTTCCCTCTGCCCAATCCCTCTCCAGGTTCCTACTTAAATTTTCCGTTTTATTCCTTTTTCCTTACCTTTTACGTATTCCTCTTAGTGCTAAGGCTCTCTCAAAGTATAGATATATATGCCTCTATTCTCCTTTCATTCCCTTTTAACGCACCACGGAATAGCCCTTTTATAACCTGGCCTAAAAGGAAAAGGAGCTTTTCTTAACCTTCCTACTTCTAGAGACAACATCCAGGGCTGTAACTCAGCTTAAGCCAGGCTACAAGATTAGTGCCGTTCAAGCTGAGAACAACTCTCAGCTGCTTGAGAAGTGCTGCCTTTCTCCAGTGTGACCTAGATGAGACAGTTCCCAAGCCTTGACTGAGGACCAGCCTTTATCTATCTTGAAGAAGCACCGGTGCAGCAACTGCTTCAGCAAGTTAAGATATGAGCTTTGGGGACTGAAATGACAGCATTGAAGGGTCTGACGCTGGGGAATGCATAGTCCCCTAGTAATTGCAGAATCTTCTGGTCATTTCTCTCGTCTTGTAATGACTCATTCATTTAGAAGCCATCGTCTGTCACTTTCCTAACCTCACTGCCAATAAGCAGCAGAGCACAAAAACAGTTTCCAATCAGAACATGCTCTTCGGTGTAATCAGCTTTTCAGTCCCACTGTGCAGGGGCCTAAAACTCATGACTCTAATGACTGCACAGCCATACTGTACTCAGTAAGCTTCCTCTGTGTCACACTCCAATCTCTTGCCTGCAGTGAGCAAATGTACAGGGGAGATGTTATGGAAGCAGAAGCCTGATAGGATTTAAGCACGTGGCACTTGAGCCAAGCATCCCTGAAATCCTGTGCAAACTGTGTTGCTAATGCTGCTTTTCAGATTCGCAAGTCTGGATGATGAATCTCTCTGCTACTAATTCTTCTTATTTTTACTCTCAGAGCACTGATCTCAAGCCAACGGGGCATCACCTCACTGCTTCTCAGCAGCCAGCACTGCTGTCAGCCAGCAGCGTGCCGGCCTCGACAGTCACTGAAACAAGCACAGAGGGACACAGGGAATTGCATCCCAGGGTGGGACCACGGTGTTTTCTCCTTCACAGCTGCAGAAGTAAGCAACAGGGAGCAGAGATCAAACAGGACACCTTTGCCGTACATGTACACAGCTGAGGCCAATGGCTGACAATCCCTGCTCCAGCCCTGCTGACTGCACTGTCACTCACAAGCACCGCTGCAGTAGCAACAGCATGTCACTGTAGCCAGCCTACAGTCTGAGCACAGGTGTCTCTATCAGAAGACAGCGAGCCTCTTGTGTGGCACACAGATGGAGCCTCAAATGCTACAGCCAGTCGCTGCAGGAGGAGGGTTTTGATTTCTCGTAGGTAAATAGCTCTAAGTAAAACAAGCTGGCCATTTGTAAGCTCCTTCAGACCTGCCCTGGTAGAGTAAATAGGAGTATAACCTTCATTTCTCTCATCCTTTCACCAGGCTGCAGACTAAAACGGACTTGATACGCTTTCACAGCTTGAAAGAAAAGAAAATAGAAGGCAGGAAATCCTGCGACAGCCTTGTTTCAGTGATAACGTGAGAGACGCAGCAGCAGGAGACGATAACAAAACAAAACAGCCCAACTCCCAAAGCACCCATGGGCAACCTGCAGCATGGAGCTTAGGGACTCCCAGCCCCTTGTGGCCACCACAGCACCTCTGGCAGCAAGCACAGAGAAAGCAGGGAGCTGCCCAGGGTCAGGGCTGGGTTAATAAAAAAGATCAGTAGGCAGCTGTGCCAGGAGCTGCATTTGAAGCATATACAGTTGTTTCCACACCAGAAAGTGCAGTTCTGAGGGTTCAGCCCTAGGCCTGGGACTGCGCTGCAACACGCTTAAACAGCAGCGGCAGCCTTGGGTAAACATTCTTCTTTTAGAAGCACATTTGCATTGACCTTCTTTTCTCCATGTTTTGCTCAGCAGCTCACCTGCTGCTGGAGCTCATCCCCACACCTAAGGCTGTATTCTGTTCCTTCCGAAATCTGTGGCCAACAGAGGTAGTAACTTCAGGTGGTGAAGATAAACAGCTGGAAACAAAGAGCTCCTCAGAAACAAACATTCTTGCTGCAAGCCTTTCTAGCAACAACAAACAAGGGAAAAGAAGAGTGGGAAGGGCAGGCTATGGTTAACAGATGTCCTGGAGCCCAGATTTTAGGGTGCTTGTAGCATCTCTGGCTGCTCCAGCAATTAATGGGGACTGTGGCAGCCAAAAATATTTTTGTTTAATTTTTTGGTCTTTTTTTTTTTTTTCATTTCTGCTCAGAGGGACTTTGCAAACCATTTCGTTGTGCCTGTGAGTTGTGGTATTTCCCTGTGTTCGAGTAAGGCATAGGTTTTGACTCATCAGGAACTGACCCCTCATCCAGCTGATGCCAGCTCCATGCTTCTGACCCTCAGACTTGCTTCTGGCTGCCACTTGTCCCCCATTAATGGTGCCTGTGGGTACACAGATTCCTTCCTTTCCATCACCATGATGAAGCTGATATCTGCAGGAGTAATCATTGCTGCCACTCCCCAGTCCTTGCTGTATAGGAGCCAATTTGAGGGAGGGCAAAGGGGACAAAAGGAGCCACCTACCACTCAAATGGGATTTTGAATTCTTCACTGTTCAGACACAGATAAAGCAAAAGGAAGCAGCACAAAACTTCTCCATCTCCTCAGGACACTGGCAATGGGGATAGCAGTTTTGCTTTGCTTGGAAAAGCCTCCTGGCAGCATTCCTTGCAAACAGCTCTTTGTTACAGATGCTCTTGGAGGTGTTTAGCTGGGCCTACTTCATAATTTGATAAATAAATGAACAATATGGTGGCCATTCTGACTCCTTTTGGGGCTGTGGCCTCCTCTTGTGCACCACTAGCATCACATGGCAGAGGGGCAGGTCGATGCCTTGGACAGAGGAGAGGAGCAGCTACAGCTGCTTGTTCAGAGCAAAAGCCTGGGGAAATAAAGTTCCACCAGAGAAAGCCCTGAGGGCATTCTGGTTGGAAGAGATTGTTGAGGCCAAACTATAGGCTTTTCTGTTTTAAATTAGACTCTAGAAAGGGAGTTATTTTGGAATATACAGCGCATGCTTTCTGCGGATGCATCATGGGCACACCACCTGTTTACAATCCGTGCTCTGGGTGATTTATCCACAAAGGAACTTGGTAAAGAACTACCTTCATTTCTGTAAAACCAAAACCCAACCTGGCCTGGCTACCACAGAGATGGAAGAAAGCCAAAACCTTTCAGCTGAGTGTCTGCTTCCTTTGAGTCTTGGTGGTCTGGATACAAAGAAACTGAGATTCAGTTAATCCCGGTGATGGTTTTGGTCCTGAAAAAGCAAATCCAAACTCCAGTGTCCTTGGGAAAGAAGAGAAGGACTGCTTCAAATAGTACAGTTTATAATTTTCTACAGTGCAGAAACCAGTGGCTTCACTCCAGTTTGTAGTGGAAGCTTTCCTCCCGAAACCATCTAGCTGCTGCCCTGGATAAACAGGGTCAGTAAAACAGTGAATGCTGCAGGTAAGATTGAAGCAGACTGACAGAACAATGAGGCTTCCACAGTTGCAAAAGCAGTCAAGCCTAAAATAGAGATGTTTTTGCAAGTCCAGAATGGCAGAAGATTTTGAAACTTCAGTGCATTAGCACTGTTATACAAGGACTTAACAGATGCCAGTTCACTGAGTAACCTAATGAGCATGGCCTATCCCTCCTGCTATTACTACTGCTTCATTTGAAGGGCAGTTTTAGCCACAACTATGTGTGTTCTGAGTCAGACAGGGAGGAGGTCATGATGCTGCTCAGGGAACCACCTTGCCAAGGCTGGAGGACCGATACCTGTCATGGCCCAAAGTCCATATGGGGCAGGACAGAGAGGACAGAGCCAGCCAGGCTCCTACATTCTTCCAGACCACTGCTCATCTAGAAAAGCATGCACAGTACCTGAACAGCCTAACAATTTCATGGCATCACAGAATCATTATGGTTGGAAAAAGCACTAAGACCATCTAGTCCAGTCATCAACCCATCATTACCATGTCCACTAACCATGAACCTCAAGCACCACATGCATGTAACACTTGCAAATTTTTTTTGTAGTATCTGAAATGGGACCAACAAAGAAAACCAACTCCTCAAACCGATACTCCCTGCTATCCAAACATTTCATCAAAGGCATCTTACCTACATAGCAGACATCTCAACCCATCGCCAGACGTGCCACATACCACAGATTTTAGACAAGGCACCAAATCACACTTATCCTTTAACAACGCAGGGTTGACAGCCATTATTTTAAACTTGCAATACTCTGCTAATTCTAAAAGACTTAGATTGATCATGACATTAATTAGTGAAATGCAGACATCTATGGGGTGAAACACAGCAGTGACTTCAGCTGAGCAGCAAACCAAAAAGAAGCAGGCAATCTAACACAATGGCCACCAGGTGCTGGAATGATGGATGTGGGCAAACAAGAGGATCCCACCCTTAGCAGGCAGCCTGCTCTGGGCTTGCTCCTTTCATCAAACGTTTCTGAAGGAGTTTGGACCGTCAGCACAGTCCCTGGGAAACCCACTGCCTTCACCCACAACGAGCTGCAGTCTTCAGGCTGCAAATGGCCATCCTTCACTTATATAGGTGCAGGGTCAGTTCTGGGGATCAAGGAGCACCTGGCATCTCGACCAAGCGCAGTTCTCAGGTAGGCACTAGGGATCCAGTGATCCCAGAAGGGCTTAACACAGCACGGCCTGCCATTCTTGGGTCCCCTACAGTAAGGAGAGAGAGAGGAAGATCTCTCAAGTATCAATTGAGGCAGCACGTCTAGCTACACCCTCTGAGAAACAAGAGAAGTGACACTAACCAAAGACGTTCTGCTGGCCTTTTTTGGTACCTTCCGTTCTACCCTGCCATCTCAACATCACCACAATCCTTCTGGAGAGAACTGGCTTTGCCTGATAGAAGTATTCCTGATGTGACAGCAGTATTCCTGATGCTGGTGGACTCAGTGAGGGCTCTCAAGCTGCTCTGGCAGTGCAACACAATGTCTCCCTACTGCTTTGCTCACAGGAAACCTGGCAGCAGGATTCAGCTTATCTGCAGAGCACTTTACATGGCGGCAACAACACATGGCTCATGTACAATCTGCAAGCCCTGGGACTGTTTTAGTTTATGCTGGGCCATGCAGATTGTGGTCAAGAAAGAACAGAAAGTTTATTTAAAGCCAGTTCTGTCTTCCACCTCTGGGAGAAGGAAGTATGCCTATCATTTATAGGAACAGAAAATGTCTTATACTGCCATGAGAATTATCAGGGTCCCACAGAACTTTCCTGATTTGGAAGGATTGGCACTCTTGAGAGTAGTGTTAAAAATGGGGAAAGAAAAAGTTGTCACTAATATGTGGGGACAATCTGGGAATTGCTCCCAAAAGCTCAAAATAAAACACCTCCTCCAGCTGAGAACCAACCTCAGTTATATTCCCTAGCACTCTGCCTAGTCTTTCAGTAAATGTGCAAGTCTCTTTTCTGGCATGCCTGCTTAGAATCTAAAAGGTTTTACTTTCATGAAGCTTTTCCTTTACATTCAGCTTAAATGTGCCATTTCTGGAAGTCATCCCCTTGTCTTTCATACTCTAGCGAGCAAAACAAGTGTAAATTAAAAGGAAGACACATGAAATCTTTATAAAGTCCTGTGTTTCTCCTAGCATGAAAGTTCCTTCTCTTTGGAGTAGAACGGGTCTTTATTCTATGCCATATTTTTCCCCATCAGAAAATGAAGAATATAAATTTTCCTCATGACTTGAGTTTAGCTTCATCAGCAGCCCCCTGCTGAGCTAATTCATCCCAACAAGATTTTTCTTTTCCCTTTTTAAACTTTCTTTTCCCCACTGAGTTGCTGTCCCTTCTCCCCTCCTCCCAACAACTGAGGCACAGAAAGAGTGGATTTAGACAGACAGAACTTATTACCCAAGAAGCTGCAACTTCATACCGGGCAGGAATAACATTTAAAATATAAAAAGCAAATTTTATCAAGCCTTTTCCTCCCCAGAGACTGCCACAAAAATATTCCTTGTTTGTCGCTGAGAATGAACCATTTTTCTCTTTCATTTCTGCTTTCTGTCACATATTTCATTTTGGCTGCCCCTTCTGCCTTTCAGCTTGGGACCTAGGCTGCTAATGCAGAATCACAGATAACTCAACAACAAAATGCCTGTATTATCTTTTTTTTTTTTCCTACTTGTCTGCCAGGTAATTGCAACCCTAAAAGCTTTAGCATATTTACCACAGAAACATGTCTCTCCTGGAGGATGGGACTGTCATCAGGTAGAATATTTCATTTAATAAGCCTCTTCAGAGGTACAAACTAGGGTTGGGAATTTTTTTTCTGGCCTCCTTCAGAGCAAAGGACAAGCAGATAAAAATCAGCTGCTGCAGCGCTACATTGTCAAAGTTCCTGTTCCTGTGCAAATTAACTCTTCCCAAGCTCCGAGCTATGGAGTGCTTTGCCACTGGGATGTTTATGAAGTAGGAAAAGGGTCAGATAACAGCTCAGGCTATTTTTTATTTTTATTTTTTTTCCAAATACTCTCTATGTATAAAACAGATTTCTGTCCTATTTACAAACAGAGCAACTATCTTGCATTTTCTGTTACCCAGCTGAGGAGCTGTGCGCAATGCCTGAACAAATTTTCATTATATCAGTCATCAGGAAGGATTACATTTTCCCTCTTGCCCCTGTTTCACAAAATTACAATAACAAAAGGGCCTGAGCATTTCTAAATTCAGCTGTCCTCTAAAGACAAATGTGTTTTTTTTTTCTTCTATTTCCCCTCACGCGTGGCTGAGCCAGAACTGTTTTTCTCAGTCCTTAGGATGCCGAACAAAGCTGAGTGATACCAAAGAGAAGGTCTGAGGAGAACATCTATGGAGGGAGCTTGTCTCTTGGAGTAAAAATGCAAGCAGGAGACTACCTTCCAGAGTTATGAGAAGAGGCTTCCTTGCTGAAACTGTTTTACAGACCAAAGGAGATAGAGCTGATTCACACATTTTGCTTTGAGTGCACCTACACACAACTCAGAAACTCCATCCAAGCACATGACGTACCTGCAGTTAAAATCACTAGAAGTGGGAATCGTCAATCTCTGACAGGTTCTCAGTCCAACCCTAGACTGCTGACAATACTCATTCATCCCTACCAACAGCTTCCCACATAGAGAAGAGTGCATTCAGCTCCGCCAGGTTGCCTGATGCAGAGCTGATGGGAGCCAACAAGAATCCTCCCACTGATTCCAGTAAGTTTCACAGCCTGTGTGGAAACTACTCCTTGACAAAGCATCATCCGCACCCGTACAGCTGCTTTCCTGTGGGCCAACCTTCTTTTTTGTAAAATGCCTGGTTTCACCAATCAACAAAGGCTGGAAGACACAGACAGCGTATAGATTACTTGGCTTAAGATCTCCCTGAAACCAAGAACCTACTTGCACTGACTTGGAAAAAAAATGTGAACTCTCTGTATCAAGTGCCTCTTTCCAAAAACAGAGAGAAGGAAGTGCAGACAACACCAAAAGGCTTCCTGAATTGAAACTCACAGTTTTTTTGCAGCCAATATTTTATGGCTATTTACAAATTGACAATGGTTTTCCTTGCAAGTAAACTCCAAGAGCGAATGATAGCATTTTCTCTTACCACCAACAAGCCTTTTTAAGAGCCATTCCAATTCAGGATTAAGGGATGACTCTCATTCATCTGCAGCAACGAAGGAAAATTCCTGTAGGTAAAATACTTCACCTAGTAATGTGACTTGAGCCCAGTGTCTTACCTGTAATATCTGGATTGAAGGTAGGTAGAACACACAGCTTTAGACACATGGCTAGCTGATCCGAAGTCTATGACCTTGACCCTATATGGCTGTCGGGATGGATCTACCAACATGATGTTCTCTGGTTTAAGATCAGCATGAATCAGTCCCAAGCTTTTCAACTTCATTAGGGCAGTTGCTACCTGCTGGAGAATTGGTCGAATGTACTTAAGGGGCAAGGGACTGAATTTGTTTTGTTTTAGGAAATCATAGAGGTTCTGCTCTAACATTTCAAACACCAAACACGTGTGATTCTTGTGCTGGAAGCACTCATACGCACGGACGAAGTTATAGTCATCTGCACTTTCTGTGCTCAGCCGAGCCAGGATGCTCACTTCAATCTGGCCTTGCCGGGCATAGGAAGGATGGTTCTTTAGGATCTTGATGGCCACAATCTCATTAGTGCCACGTTTCCAGCATTTGACTACTTGTCCGAAGGTTCCCCTGCCAAGAAATTCTAACACTTCATACGTGTTGGTCATGGAACAGAGCACCTCATGTTGCACCAGCTGGTAATCCCCTTCGCTGTTGGAGCCACTGTTTTTGGAGGTGGCCGTGGAGGTGGTGGCGGTGGCTACAGTGGCCCCACTGGCATTGTTCTGAATCATTGGTGGATGCTCTTCAATGATCTGCACGCTGCTCGTGTTCTCAATCTCCTCACTCTTTCGCTTAAGTCCACATTTTTGGTAGGTGTCCAGAAGGCTCACAGTGCTGCGTCGCATCAGGTTATGTGGCCCGCCCAGTGTTTGCCCAGACACTGCCACCACGCCAGAAGTGCTGTTGGCGGACGTCACTACGATGTGCCCCGTGCTTGCTGGGAAGATGATGGTCTGTTCGTAAGGGATGCTTGGATTGGGGATCTGGAGGGAGGCGTTGACGGCGGCTGCGGCGGCTGCTTGGGAGGACTGTACGTTCTTGCTCTGGCTGTAGACTTTACTGTGTGTGCCGTACCCAGTCATATCCCAGTTTGAACTCGGCTCTACTTTCAGTTTCTTCACGCTACAGAAGGCACTTGACTGAAGGGTGTGAGGAGAGAAAACTTGCACATGCGAGGCCATACCTGCAGTAAAATATCAGAGCGAATCCAGAGTCAATATGCTTTCCCCAGTTTGGTTTTTTTTTCATTTGTACAGAGGCAGTAAGGGAGAATGGGATACAGATTTCGGATGCAACACATGCACAAAAATGAAATTCTTCCAGAATATGTATTCATCACAAATAAAATATTATGCTCTAAAATAAATCATTACTCCCAACTGAACCATACTAGCAAACACCTAGCAAAAAACAAATTCTGCTCTCTTGCTCTGCCCCTTCCCATTTTTAATAATGAGAACATAAATGTTATTTTTTTCCTCCTTTGCCCGAGGAGACTCCTATTCCCATTGTCTCCAGGAATACATCTACATCTCTTTTGCTGATGTAAAATACTGCAAAATATTCTGCCTACGGAGGCCAAATTGCAAATCCTCAGGCTCCTTCTGTATTAAACAGCTTGGTGGATCTGACCTAAGACATCTGTTTACTCCCATAAAGCCACTAAGTAGCTTCTGGCTTGCGGAGAGCCAGGATGGGACCAGAAGAGGACACGCCATGACAAATGGAGGTGCGCTGGCAAAGCTGAGGAGCCAGGACAGAAGCAGCAGATGATGTCCCAGGTTGCTTGCCAAGTCCGTGTGTGGGAATCATGTCCAGAGCTTGTTTCTGCTCAGGGACACTGATGATTGAGTTAGACAACATGATCTCTACCACACGCTCTCAGTTGTCTCAGATTTATAAAATTATGTTCATCTATTCTTATGCAAAGTGACAAAAGCACCACTGGAAAGCAGATCCCCTGGAAGTGAACAGTGTTGTTAACAATACAAGGTGCAAATTAGCTTGTGGAGGAATCAGGTCTATTTAATTTCTAAGAAAAGAAAAGAACCTCTTTTACTGTGTGCTTCTTTGGCTCTGGAAAAGATAATGACCTTCTACACTTTTATTCAAAAAAAAAAAAAAAAAAAAGGAAAAAAAAATGGGAAAAGGAAATCCCAGGGTGCATTAAAAAGAGCGTGTCCAGCAGGTCGAGGGAGGTGATCCTCCCCCTCTACTCTGCCCTGGTAAGGCCTCATCTGGAGTACTGCGTCCAGTTCTGGACTCCCCACTACAAACAGGACAGAGATCTCTTGGAAAGAGTCCAGCGGAGGGCCACAGAGATGGTGAAGGGCCTGCAGCATCTCTCTTATGAAGAAAGGCTGAGTGAACTGGGTCTGTTCAGCCTTGAGAAAGGAAGACTGAGAGGGGACCTGATCCAGGCTGATCAGGCTGCCCATGGATGAGGGTGGGGTCCCCATGAACCGTCCCCACTGTCCCCATGGAGCCACCTAACCGTGATGGCACAGTAGGAAGAGTGCTTCCTCCACTCCAGCATCACCCCTTCATCTGGTTTCACCACAAAAGGCAAACCAACCAACCTTTTTGTCTGTTGCCAGTTTTTCTTTATTATAAACCAGAACGACTAGGGAAGAAAAAGACAATATGCTGAGCTAGCATTGTTGCTGAATTATTAAGCACAAACATAACCTTGAATTGTTTGCAACTTTAATAAGTTAAGAGCTGAATTAATGCTTCAGCGACAAAAACTCAACAAACTCGGTAATGCACATGGATAGCTCCTTCACACAGCGATTTGACAGTACCAAACTGTCAGCTCCCTTTCATAAAATAAGGCCATTCTCCACTAATCTGTGTTCTTCTTAAGTTAGTATGGAACCCATATGCACACATACACTCTCATATACATATACACTTATACCAGCAAACACAAACATAAGTGCATGCTGCCAAAGCTGGGTGACACAGTCAGGCAAGCACACTCCATTCCGGATGCTGTTTGCTGCAATTTGTATGAATTACCCCCACCTCAACCTACTGAGCAGCAGCTCCCAAGGTCCCTGCCCTGTAAGTGCTTTCTCTCATCCCTCCTCTCTGCGGGGCAATGAGGTTGCCACAAATGCTGAAGCACGCAGCAAACTCATAGAGCCACATCAATATCAGTCAGCCTGTCATCCTGGGCACCACTGTTGTATGTGAGTAAGGCAGAGCTGTGTTTGTTTTCCCAGAGATTAATCCCATAGATTAGGAAGAGTCATGGTGTTCTTTTTAGTACAGAGCCAACCTTTCTGGAGTGCGGGGTTGGCTTGATGTATGTTTTCCCCCTGGACGCGAATAATAAAGCAGATGTAATTGGTAACATATTGTGGACCTAACTGAGGTGTAATTTATAGCTTTATGGCTTTCATTTTGTGGTGCACTTGAGCAATATCTCTTCATACAAAATAAAAAGGGGAAAAAAAAGGATTGACGCAGAAGAAGGAGTTTCATCTCCCGAAGTCCCCCAGAATGACACCAGAAGAACCAATGGCCCCCAAATTAAAGTCTGAGATATGAAGAGCAGCAGCTGCAACTTTCTGAGCACTGCTGTGAAAATCAGGATAATCACTACCATTAGGAGACAGACTTTCAACTGGTGCAAACTGGCAGAGCTCCAGTCGATATCAGCTGACGCTAAAAACAAGGTCAGCAGTCACTCAACATCATCAACGTCAGAAGGCTGCCTGTGCCCTCATTGAAACGAGTTGTTGTTAGGATTTGGTTCCCACATCAACAACAAGCCCCTCGCTGTCCTGCCGCATTGTTTGTGCAGGAACAGGGTACGCTGTTACCCAAAAACAGGGGATTGGAGAAGGCAGCACAGACATGTGGCTACTGGGAGGGCTGTGGACTCCACTGCTGCCACTGCCACCCTTGTCAGAGGTCATATATAATTGTGAGAAAGATTTTTTTCCCCTATGAAAGAAGGATGAAATTTTCTTTCTTCCGTCCAAAATGATTTTTGCTAGTCTGAGGTTTTAGGGGACATGTCATAAGGAAAATAGCTCAGCTAGCTCTTCAGCATAGTCCGAAACCAAGAAATTACAGTCTGATTGGCAGCTTGGTGATGGGAAAGGAAGGCATCTGCAGCTAAGTCATTTTTATTGCAAATTTGCCTGTGCAGCTAATGGGAGAAAAACACAACCCTAAATTTCCCAAGGACATTACCAAACCGTGCTGGTGGCATATTCTCTTTTTTTTTAAATTATCTTTATTCCATAGCAATAGTAGCAATAGTAGTAAATGTGAGTAACAGTCGGATGGCTTGTTACAGGGATCAAATTCGACAACGCAGCCTGTGATACAAATTACAGCTACAGACTTTTGATTGTGTGAGGTTTGCCACGACCCAGTGAGGAGATGGGATGGCTGCAGGAGGGCAATGCTTTCTGGTCCAGCCCCGTGGCAGTGATGCTCTCAGCATCCCAGAGCTGGTGCTTGGGAAAGGAGCATCCCCACACCTTGGCCCAGGGAGCATGGGGCTCAGTTTTATACAGATCCTGCATGTGGTGAATCTCTGGGCAGCGAGCTGGGCAATGCATTAAGTAAAATTGATGGTTCCTTTCTTTAATAAAGAGTTTTAGGGAGCCATTTAGAGCTCTCACACAATTGATAGTGACTGGATTTAATGGGGTCTTCCCCTGTCCTTGATGTGACTTAGGTAACTCTCTGCAGCATCCACATGAGCTGAAGTATGCAGCATGCAGTGAGGGGACGATGCTAAAATAGACCGAATGACTTTGATTAAAAGACTTGATTTTTTCTTCTTTCCCAAGAACTCCTCCCACATCAGCTTGCATTTAATAATAATTTAGCAGGTGCTATTTACAATTCAGATGGCCTTCTTCTGCGCGTGCACACAAATCCCGCAGCCACCTCACCAGGACTTCCAACAGGTTTCAGGAGAGCAGATGAGATGAAGTTCCCTATCCACCCACCTCACCCTAAAGGGCAAAAAATGCACTGTGGGGACTAAAGAAAGAACAGTTTGAAAGTCACCAATGTTTTCTTCTGCTTCACTCAGAGCACTTAGTACTGATTTATACAAACGGCCTTTGCAGTGGCAGGAGACCCAGCCCCTGCCCTGTATTAAGCAGGCAGTAAGACCTTCTGGAGTACCTGCAGAGCTGCCAGTGCACTGTAACCAGAGGCTGCTTGCTGACTGCTAGGAAAGCGACAGAGCCTGCTTGAAAAATACTGTAAAAAGCACAAGGCGTGTGTTCAGCATATAAATGATGCGCACAAGACACTCCTGAAATAAATATCTTTCTCTTCTCCCCAGAGAAATGCAAGCCTGAAAACTCACATGCACACCCAGGTTACAAAGGCAATGAAAAGGGGATCTGCCAGGTATGCCTAATGTATTGCACCTTCAAAATCTCCATGTCTGAAGCACAGTATTCTTCTTCAAGGTGGCCTCTGTGTGGCTGCTTTAGAGTTCCCAGTACCACACATTTCTGGAGTTTCCTTCAGATTGACATCCTTCAAGAGTACACAAATTCCTTGTGCTAATAATGTTTGGAGAAACCTCAAAGAAGAGTTCCAGCCCCAACAGCCTCAGCTCCTTCCTGTTGTTGGTGAGCAGAAGATGTCTCAAGAGCTTTCATTCCAGGTGAAAATCCCTCTGCCCTTCTGCTCTACTTTTCCCATCCTGCTATTAAAACTGTTTCATCCTAATTAGTAGATTCTTAAATGCTTCAGCAGGGCATAGTGGGTCTCAAAGATGTGACAGAGCCTGCCACCTGCACTGCTCTGGCTTCATGTTGCTCTGAACTGCCATGTTCAATCCACATCCTACAGACAGGGGAAGAGCACTTTTCAACCCACAGAGTAGCCATAAACGCAATCAAATGATCTATTTGAACAACTCTTTCCTCCCACCTCCCTCCCACCTGCACAGTAGGTCTCACCACAGCGAGATGGCAGGGGACCAAGACCACCTTCACAGCCCTGTATCATCTGCAGCACCGTGTTTGCTGTTTCACAGTCTGCTCTGCAATTTTCCTACTTAGCCAGATAAAAGCTAGCAACAAGGACCACCAGGTGCCAGCAAGCACCACCTGGACAGCAGGGTGGATGGCACCTCAGGTCTCCAGTGTGGGCATGGGCTGAAGGCTGGTGAGATGGTCTCTCACCGCTCCTAGTGAAAGATGTGCACATGCACAGCCCCCACAGGGGCAGCATCTCCCAGAACTATGGCATGGAGACTGTGAGGTGGAAGAGCTATGCATATAGGAGCACAGCCAGAGCCCCAGCACATCCTGTACATAGGGATGGGGCTGCACCACTCCAGTAGATCCCATGTTGGAAGCTCAAACACAGAGGCTGCTCCAAACCACATCCATCTATGCCCACCACACCTGGTGGGTCACTGGACCGCACTGTGCAAGCTAGATACAAACTGTGGGCAATTCAATGAGCCCACTATGCACCTGAAACACCAAACTCCAAGGAATTAGTGAAAAGAAGCCACTGCCAATCACAGCCCTCCCTCTGAACCATCTGTGCTGTCTTTTATTTTGCCTCTGTAGACCAAAGTCAAGTCCCTGCAATATCAAGCTCTTCAGTGTTCATTCACCACAATCTCACATCTTACCACTACAAACTCCACTCTTCCATATCCACACTAATCCACAAAGCCTTACTATTAGATAGCTTGTTATCTACATTTCCATCGCAATTCTTATTCATCCCTTTGATGTGGGTTCAGGTGCCCATGAGCCTGAGTAACAGTCTGTGGGCTCTTCTCACATATTCCTGGGTTTAAGCTTGTGAAAGAAAATCGGAGACAAATATATACACTTAGATTAAGACTTTAATTACACTTCACTGAAGGATTCTGTCGGGGTCACCTCCATCCCCACTTTAATGAATTACAATAATGACAAGAGATATTATAGATTTCCTCTGCAAATCCTGTGGCTAGTTTATGTTTCCCATTACAGTTAATTAATGACACAGCACCTGAGAACGCAGGTTAAAATATTCCTCACCAGAGGCTCTGCTGCCTTGTTATTTCCCCACCAATGCTGCAGCAACTGACCTGACACAGAATTTGAGGCCTCGGTGTGAGAAGGCCCAGCAGTACGATCTGTGCTACCCCAAACTGGGGGGATAGCTTCATGGCCCAGCACAATCAGAGCAGAGGAAAGCTTTCTCTCCATGAACAGCCCTGCTTTGAGAACCTCATTCTGGAAGCCAGAGGTAGGATGAGGAAGAATGAAAAATGAAAAAGATCAAGACTGTGGGACTGCTGGCATCCCTGCTTAGAAGCTTTGTCTGTGGAAGACACTGAGGAATTCCTATCACAACACCTTGCCAAAGAAGTTCATCTTCCCAGCTTCTTGCAGAGGAGGAGGCAGAGGTGAGGCCAGCACGTGGCTCCCAGCTGGGGCTGCAGACAGGGTGATGGGACAGCCGTCAGTTCACATGCTCAAGGAGCAGGACCGTGGTGACATTTGCAGCACTGCCCTAAATGATGTTTGGCATGCTTCCATAATCCTCCATAAGCCTCAGCCAGCCTCTCCAGGCATTCAGAGAAGATGGGAGGGAAAGCTATCGAGGAATGACAGAATCACAGAATATCCTGAGTTGGAAGGGGCCTACAAAGATCACTGAGTTTAAGAAATGTTTTTTGGCTTCCCCACTCCGAAGACAAAATGGTGTCAGACGAAATTCACAGCTATTTGGATTCATGTGCCAAGCAGGACTTTTTGGTAACAGCATATATGTTCTGGTCAACCTTCTCCCTCCCACTGTATGGCCTCTGTGGAAGGAGAGTGGAACAGTAACCACAGCATGTCTACAGAACCTGAAGTTTCCTCTGGAGAGCTCTATAAGATGGACTGAGAAGTAAATACATAACTTGTGTTGCCTTGTACTCCAGCTTAACATGTGTGCAGGCCCATACTTTCAACCTCCAAACAGATCTGTAATATGAGAGTCTCTGGGTTCTTACAATCTCCATCTCTGATTACTACTTGCTGACAGAGCTGCATCCTGAAAGCAGAACTGGAAATAAGAAGATTCTCAATGTGACTCTGCTTTCCAGGCGGTGTGGCTCACATCACTCAGCTGGGTCACTTCAGTTTCCATCTTCAAAACAGGGGGTGACAACATCACCCCATCTTACAAAGGAAACAGAGGACTGGCTTCATTTCCAACTCCAGTTCCCTACTTGGCCATCACCTATATTAGTTTCCAAAAATGGGTGTTGGGGGCCCTGGAAAAGGGACCAAAATGAATCAAGTGTTTCCCTGTGCTGCCTGCCTTGTGCCCTACTCACCCAGGCAGCACTGGCACACTTGTGGCTTCCCTCAACATCTACCTAGTGGGAAGGAGACTTGGTTTTTTTCCGCAGCTGCTGCCTCATCTGGATGAATTCCCACCTGTAAATATTAGCTTTGTAATGTTGATGACTCCAACATACCCACAGTTTGATGAAGCCACAGGGGATGGCTGGCACCTTGCAAACTTCGCTCGACAGAAGCAACCCTATTTGTGAAGGCAGGACATGGACAAGGTTTGTTGGAGTCTCAGGCTGAGCCTCTCACTCCCACAGGATTTTTTCATAAGTGTTTCATTTGCAAAGAGGCAACTGCATGACATTCAGTGCTTGCTTTGTTTACGAAATCTGAAACTCAGATCAAGCACTAGCTGGGCTGAAAAGGTCAGTTTGCCTGTTCACAAAGTCCCTCCCTTCGTTTCATTTCCATCAGGATAAAAACCTGTTGGAGAGAAACAAGCCTCTGGTGAGGTTTGGATGCAATACACAGGACCTAGGCTGCTAAGGAAGATGAAGATGCAAGAAGAGTGGTGGGGAACTTGGGCAAGGAGCTCTGCTGCATCACAAAATTGAGGTAGACAGATTCAATGATCTCTTGACTATCCCAAAGCCAGGGTTAACTAGCCCACCTTGCTTCTGCTGTAACGTCTCTTCCTTTCAAATGAGAAAGACCAAAGACATGATTTACAGCACACTACACTAAGAGCTATGGGGCATTTCAGGAAATTAAAAAAAAAAAAAAAAAAGGCTACTGCAGGTTGATTACTCAACCAGCATTTAAATTAGTTACAACAGTTCAGTACATAATCTGTCTTCCACAGGAACAGTAACATACATCCATCCAGAAAACAGCCCTCCAGTTCTGAAAGAAAACACACCTTGAGCATTAGTTTCTCACCTTGTCTTCCAGATTTTAGCCTCTTCACTGCTCAGGGCTAAGAAAACCTCCCAAAAGTGAAAATAATGGCTGAACAGTCACAAATCATTTTGCTGTTATCAATGGCTTTTTGCTTTGCATTCTGAATTGAGAGTATGAAACCAAAAATGTACGAAATGGCAAGGGTTGGGGCCTCCAGCATGGCTCAGAAGCTGGAAGGGCAGATGTACGTGGTGGGCCTGAGCTGCCAGGCCCAGCCTAAGACTGGTGGGGAAGCACTAGGTTTAGGGTTTGAATGTGAACTCTTTCCTCCTCAAAAACCAATTCAGTCATCTCTTTACTTCAGACAGCATCTGAAAAGTGTAACCCTACAGAAAAGTGTCACTTAATTGTCTCCAGCTCTTCTATGCTGAGAGCACCGAGCTGTTCACAAAGAAGAAAGTGACAGAGGGCCACGGTGCTCTCCATGACGACACTCAGCGCTAACAAGCGTATCCTTGGGAACCCTTGTCATCATCCAGGAGGCCCAATGATTTATTCTGCTTTATTTGAGGCTGCATTGATCCCTGTCATACGAAACACATGACCACTCTCCAACACACAAGCACACGCTTGCACTTGAACAGTCACAGGACAACCCATTGCAGGCAACGAATCTCCTTCAGAAGAAACAAATGAAGCTACTCCACTACCTCACGCAATCCCAAGGAAGTGCTTCTGGACATCTCCCTGCTTCACTCTGCTGGCAGAACCTGCCCCACATTTTTTACAGCAGCATTCCCTTTAAGCAAGGTCCAATAGGACAGGGTCAGTTCAGTGTGCAGAGAAGAATCATGTCGGGCTAAGGATGGCTAGCCTGGGTGATGCACAAAGCTCTTGCTAACACAGAAAGAAAACCTGATTTAGGCATGGGGATAAACTACATAAAGCATTTCAGAGCCTTGAAGAGTGAAGATCCAGGAGCTCACGAGAGGATATCTGACTTAAGAAAGAAACATATAAGGCCCTTGTGTGTGATGAAGAAGCTCAGGGATACCAGTAACTGCCTACATCCCTCCGTCAAAGCTCTGAAATAGAAGAAATCAAAGGAAGCCATTAAGAGAAAGAAAACAATAAAAATCTCTACTGGTACCAGCAGAACTCCCTATCTACCATCAGTCTCTCCCCCAGGATTCCCTTTTGTGTAGAATATGATTATTTATTGACGTATTTATTTACTCAGCTTTACAGTGTTTAATGCCATAGCTGTTAGGCTTTTTGCACTAGCAAGACTGAAAAACGATGAAGAGGAACAAAACTGAACTTGGAGATCCAGTATGACACATACCAAATGCCTTCTGCAGAGCATGCTACAGTTGTTCTGGGCTAGAAAAAGAGACTGACCTTCAAAAGCAGGGCCCTAGGCTAAGATAGCCCCACCATCAGACTGGCTGTACACATTCCAGTCAAGAAAAAGCAAGCATATGATATTTTTGGTGGAGTACAGTGAAAGAGAACCCTTGATGTAACTTCCACTTGGTGATTTACAGATGCTAAACGGGGCCATGCAGAGACAAGGGCATCTGAGCATGCCTTAACCCACATAAAACTGCCTACACTGGTCACTGCCAGTAACTTCTGAGCGGCATTCATGGGCACAGCACAACAGCTGAAGCCAAACCTACAGAATCAAAAATCCAGGTTAGAAAGAATAGTTAGCTACGGACAGGTGGGCTAGCTAAACAAAGGTGCTGTCAGACCTCCTCCTCATTCATGGCCCTATATTTCTGAACTGACATATCACTATGTACTTTGCAACAATCTCTTCCATAAGCATCTTCTTTGCACTACCACAGCTGTTTCTGCAGCCATGTCCTTTTAACCCACAAAAGCCAACTTCTCCTTTTCATAGAAATTAGAGAACTTGGGCTAGACACAGTGGGACAAATTCAACATCATCAATGCAATGCTGATACCACAGCCAAGTTGCCTAGTCTCACCTACTGTCTTTGATCAACAGTGAAAACAAAGTCTGGCCAAACTGAGTCACAAGGAAAGAAGTTTCTGGGAAAGCAATCTCTGCACGAGTTTCTCAGAAGATGAAAATACACTGCTGATTCCACGGATCCAAAAAACAGATCAGTAAGATCTTGTGGTCAATCACAAGAGCTTTTGATAGATCCATGAGAACCTTGGGCTATGTCTTATGTCTAACACAAGAATGACTGGAGAGAAAAACTGCCTGAGGTGGACCTGTGTTGCTATAGCAATTATGAGAATCCCATGTATCCTATCCCCAAATCAATGATGAGAGGGAATAACTGCCAGAAACGGCTAAGGGAATTTAGTACCACAAGCCCTGTGAGCATTCATGAGGCTTTGTGCATTCAAAACTCACGGAAAAACTTTCCTAAAACAAATATTCCTGTGGGTGAAGAGACTGGAAACCAGACTCATCAGAAATATATCAACTAGGAAAAGAATTTCAGTGGGAAGGGGGCCAGCCTATACCCCACTTAAACACCCAATTCATTTGAAGCTTTGCAGCACTTCTTCATGGCCATAGTCTCTGGGTTTGGTTATTATTCGTATCTGAAAATAGCCACACTTCCCTCTTTAGTCTTCCTGGGCTCATGGGAGACTGCAATGAGTCACCAGAGGACCAGCTGAGTCATCCAGCCAAAGCTTGGGGAGAGATGAGAAATTGGTCATCACATCCACAATTAAAATGTGGATGACGGCAGCTGTCCTAGCAACCAACCGTTCATGAAACAGCATGGGCTAGAGAGCCTGGCCACTACAGCTGTTGTTTTAAGCTAGATAAAAAAAGTCATAAAAGAAACCAGTACAATGCCAAACAAGCACTGATCATTGGTTTCGCACCTGACACAAAGTCCTTCTCCATTCAGCTTCCCTATCCAGTCACATCAGGAAATAGGGAGTTCCTTACCTCAGGAGTTCCCTCCTTCATCTTCCACATCCATGGCAATTTCTAGCTGGTTTTCAGACTTCTACACCTAAGTCCCAGTTCATTTCATTTCTTTAGCCCATCAACAAATCTCAACCAAAGCTGTTTCAGTACACACCTACCTGAGGGCCAAATAGCTGTGACCTTTAAAGAACACAGGTCTGTAATTCATTTTGATGTCTATTGTTTTCAGAATGAAAGAGAGCAGGGCAACTGCTTTTGTGCACAGAAAATGTATTTACCTAACAGGCTTTTTATGGTGATCGCAGAAGTTTTTTAAGTTCAGTATTCAGGACCCGGGGAGACTGTTAGCTCACTCAGTGTGCACAATGCACCACAACCTCACATTTCAGCACCCAAAAGATGATGCTAGTCCCAACCTACTGCCCAGCCCAATTGAACATGCATCACCCAGCTCACACCATCAAGCATGTCTCTGACACACATGCATGGATAGAAGTGCAGAGTGGAACCTCAAGTTCTGCAGTGCCAGCCATGTTAAGTTTAAAATAGACACATTCATATCAGTGCCTACAAAATCAGTGTCCCACGACACAGAGCTTGTCTTAATCTCTGTTCACATTTATGGTATTCTGACAAAAATAGAAAAAAAAAGATACAGCTGAGTGACAAAAAATCACTGGGGGCCATGGAAAGCCCTAATATTAACTATTATGGAAATATTTACTTCACAGAGGAGACAAATAAAAGAGGGAAGATGTAACTCTACAGCAAAATGAATAATAGGTAGATCTCTAGGGAACATCTGTTCTCCCGTGTTGTCATGGAAGAATAACACTGACTTGAAAGGACTGGAACACATTTCACAGCTGCTCGGGGAAACCCATCTCTGCACAGCTCACCATCGCTCCCTCAAATGCACTGCCAAAGCTGAGCGACCCCAGAGCTCTATGGACAACTCATGGGGCAAGTGAACAGTGCATGGCACTGAGGGCCTGCATGTGAGATGGCACCAGACTTCCATAAAACTTTTCTGTCTTTCCCAATCGTTGATGCCACTCTTGTTTTTTCTCAATCCTTCCATCCAGTCCAACCCCTGAGTTTCAACAAGGCTACAACGCACCTGTGCCTCCACTTTCAGCCATCTGTACCTTCTCTCCTTTTCTCTTTATCAAAAAAAGAAAGAAGAGTCAAGAGGTTTGGATGGGCATCGGCAAGCAAAGGACCAACAAGCCAGCGTAACATCGGTGCCTTAGGGAAGACAGGTGTCAAACAGCAGCAGGTATAATGGGACATGTTCTTTTACAGGCTCAGCAGTAGAGACACTGAGCTGTTAAAATGAAATGATAACATACCTCCTGCTCTGCAGGGACAGAAAATAAATATGAAATTGGATCCTTGCAGCACCACTAGGTGCCCAAATTGATCCCTGTGCTCCCTGCTCTGCTTGCTCCAAGGAACAGGCTATTCCTGGAGGAGCTCTAAAAACTAAAGTCCAAGCAAGCGTTCTGACAACCCCTCACTTACTGAAGGCATCACAAGAAGCTCAATGAAGAAGCCCCCACACCTGGCACTTTTGGGTCCCAGCACTAAGGGCTGCTCCTGTACCAGCCACGCACAATGCAGTAAGCAGAGTTTGTGCCTCAGCACATGCAAGCTACAGTGAGCTTGTCAGACTGCGCAAGACATGAATCACAGGCATTGCCACAACAGCAACACAGTGTGCAGCCTGCAAAACAAACAAATCTGAAGACATCTCAAAACATAGATTTAAGTAAAAGGCTACTCTCCTGGAGCTGCCAGTATAGTTACACTAAAGGGCTTGCCTGAAAAACTATAACATATATATATATATATACTCTTCTGACTTGTGATACTTAAGAAATGCTTCCGCATGGGAAAAGCAAGAGCAACACTCAGGCTCTTCTCATGGGGCACTCAAACCCTGACCAAAAAGACACCTGGGATGCTGGAAGTGAGAACATATTTGTAGCAAAGGCTGCTCACTGCATGCAGAGGTTGCTCAGGGTCTTCTCCAACATAGCAAAAAAGCTATGCTGGAGAAATAGCAACACCTCTTCCTGATCATGTCCTACCACAGTCCTCAGTGAACTCACGAGGCTGAAGCATGGAAGTAATTCCGCAAGCATACCTGAATGGTCTCCATGGTGCCCCTAGCCTCCAGGGGGCAAACTTTGGAGGGAATGTGAGACAACTGCTCCATCTCCATTCATGCTAAGCCACCAGGAGAAACCATTCTTCAAGGCAGTCAACAAAGAGACCTGTCACTAGTAATGAGTGGATGTATATATAAACTTGTATATTGCAGTAAAGTCAGTGAGGCTAGTGACCATTTCACTGTTCTGTTTCCGTTTTTTAATCATCTCTCAGTGTTACCTCTTAAGCTACAGTCTTCCCAACTCTGGCAGACATGCCTCACCTTCCAGCTTGTGACTGCATGACTGTGACCCAAGGAGTGAATTAGGCAGGCAAAAGCAATGAGGAAAGGCACAAGGCCAGTTTCTTTCTTCTGGAGGACCCAGGCCAGCAAATTCAGCTTTTCCAGGTTAAGACAGTGCCTGCATTAGAAAATATTCTATAAATTCTTCATTTAACTGTTCCCTGAAGGCAGCCGGCTAGACCCTCCTGCTCCAGGCATGTGGGGCTGCGTCTGAGTTTAAGCATATGAATTGTCTTGACTGACTGCAGCAGGACAACTCATGCATTTAAAGCCAACCACATGTGTAAGTGTTAGCAGGATCAGCACATTAGTCATCTTCCCTTGTTTTCTGCAAGGGGTTCTGAGTAGAAAAAGAAAAACATAAAAAAAGCAAAAACCCCCACAAAACTTGTCGATACAGTTTAGATCCCAGAGTCATACTTGAAGCTAAATTAAATCCCTCTCTCCCACTCTCCCATTTTTAAACTGAGTAATTTTCTACCAGTTAAGTCTGTTGAAGCATTCAACTGATTTAAAAAAGAAATCTCGAGATAGGGATGGCCTAGGGAACAGATGCTAACTCCACAAGCTACATACTCACAGAAGGCCCATGCAGACATTCCATAGGCTCTCCAGTCCTGCATTTTGCCTTGTGGACTTGCCCTTTACTTCTCTCCCCACGACCAGTAGCACGCACATTCAAACACACTCTGTGGAATCACAGAGCTCATCTGCTCCTGTGGCACACTGTCCACCTGGAGTGAAAAATCCGCTTTGTAACACGTTGCTGCTGCGGCCAATGGTGATGTCACAGACCGAGCATTGTGAGTTCAGCTGGGGAAAAAGCAACGGGAACAGATGAACTCCAAAAATAAAGATATTGTTTTGATGTAAACAGCCTTTGCAGCAAGAAAATAACATTAATAGGTATAAGATAAATTGCTTTATCTAGGCAGAACTCTCAAAGTCCCAAGTAGGCACTGGAAGGTTTTTCCTTTTATTTCTGTTAAGACATGCAGCTGTATTCACTTTCGAAATAAACATTTTCTACCCCTTCTTTAATTTTGTTTTTAATACCTTAATGTCTCATCATTGTCCCAGAATAAGCAAACATCATCACTGTGCAAAGAAACAAACTCAGGAAATAACACTGTGTGTTTCCAACATGCTCCATAAATCCACAGGCAGCTTGCAAATGCTGTCTGGATTCCTGGGTGAGTGCTGTTGTTTTTCATAGAAGTCACGTATTAATGCATTGTGAAAAAAACCTTAGCCCCATTCAATTGCAACCCTTCCACCTTTACACTGAACACCAGAGGTTATAATTACACCCAGGAGCAGGAATAAATTAAAACAAGTGCTGGTGCCACCTCGTACTCGTTTTCTCAAAGAAAGGTGATCCCTTCTACCGTGTCTTATGCGCTCTGACCCAACTCAGAACAGATCTGGCTAGTGGCAAAAGGGCAAAGAGCAAGTTTTCATGAGACTTTTTCAGACATCAGAAATGGAATAGTGCACTCCCTGCCCCAGAATATAGCAGGTCTTCAGAGGAGTCATCACCCTCACCACCTCCCTTCTGCTGCTCAGAATCTCTTGGCTCTGGGGCTGTGCAAGCTCTGCAGTGGGAGCAAGGAGGTAGGGTACATGCATGTCATGGCTTACATCCTTACCACCCCTCCATCACAATGGTTATTTGCGAAGCAGCAAATAGTAGCAAAGCCAGCATCCTCCTTTTAGGGTGCAGAATGCAGGAGGTCTCTGCAGAGAAAAGACTCGAGCCCAAAGCCGGGTTTCCCTCCCTGGGATTCAGCCCTAAGCACAGGTACAGCTGTGAGGTGACTGAAGATGCCCATGCCAGTGCTTGGTCTCTTTGTGCTGGCACATGCACATAGTGCTTGGATCACAGGCCCCTCACTCCTTGCTCTCAGGGCCCTCAGATTAAGCAGAATCATCCGCTCCACCCTGACTTCACCTGCATGGTTTCAACAGAGCTGGGTAGGGCTGAGAGATCCCACCCAGATCTCTTGCCATCATAAAGTTTGAGGTGAAATGCTGCCCTGTGCAACAAGAGACATGATGAAATAAACACGAAAATAAAACTCTTTACTCAGAGAGTGGTGAGGCACTGGAGAAGGTCACCCAGAGAAGCTGTGGGTGCTCCATCCCTGGAGCTGTTCAAGACCAGGCTGGATGGAGCCCTGGGCAGCCTGTGCTGGTGGGTGGTAGCCCTGCCCATGGGAGGGGATTGGAACTAGGTGAGCTTTAAAGTCTGTTCCAACCTAAGCCTTTCTGTCATTCTGTGATACTATAAAGTTATATACTTAAGTTCAAATGTGTGTCTTTTTCTGGATGAGTCAATAGGAGGGAATGTGAAAAGGATCTGCTATTAAACAAAACAAAACAAAAAAAAGCAAGCACAAGAAATAGAAAGAGAAACTACAATTGCTTAAAAACAATTGCCTAATGCTTGAACAGCCATAATAACCAGCCAGTACTGGCAGACCAGTGTCAACATTAACAAACCTTTGTGAAAGCTCACATAGAGAAGGGAAAACACTGTTAGGACCTCCTTTATCAGCTTCTCAGAGGACAACACAAATAATAAGCAGTTCCCTCCCCAGTGTAACCTAACAGCATCATATCTTTACAAAAAAATGATGCTTGAATATTCTTTCTGAAATATACACTTGCTACGTACAGTCAAAATTAAAAGGAAATACAGGGCATTTTAAAGAGAAACTCCATGGGGAAAAGCAACTGCAAAATAACCAAACATCAATTATGAAAGCCACATCAAGAAGACATACATCCTAGTTTGACTCACAGTGCAGGCAGAAAGCAAGCAAGACTCTTAACTTGTAACGCTCAGTAAACATGCTTGGGTACTGAAGCGTAACCCTTTAAAATCGGTGTGTACCTATGCACCTCTTGTCACATCACAAATCCTTGCTCTCTGCACCCATTCCATTCACAGCACTGAAGTGTTCAGCTCACCCTTACGCTAAGTCAGTGCAGAAGCAGGTATAGGCCAACTTCTGCTGCGGTGTTCATCCCAGCCTCCCAGTAGCTTGGTCATCTGTAGTGTGATGATGATTTCTACTTAAAACCCTCAACCACAGCATCTTCTCCCCTGCTTTTGCCCACTCACAACTCCAAACTCACAACAGGCTGTGGGCAGTGCTATTTCGTTTTACCTGAAGAAACACATATGGGTAGAAAGGCAAAATATGAAAAAATGAGCAAAAGTAGGGGGATTTGGGGATGGTTCTGCCAATGATTCAGTGTTGGGTCATTTGCCCAATGTCAGTCTTGTGTATGTATGAAAATTTCTCTGGAGCAGGACCCAGCAGAGGGAAAACCCAGAACTGTGAACACCAGGGTAAAATCAGGAAACCCACAAGACCCACAGCAAAAAGCAAGGGGGTGATCTTGTCCCTATTTAAAACAACTTTCAAGTCTGTTGGTTTGTGGCATTAATGTTTAATGGTACACAGAGTTATTGTAGCAACACAACATAAACTGAGCACTTCTCACAAGGGAAAAACGACATCTTGGTTTGTCTGCTTTTATTTCAACCTCGACTTCTCTTTCTCTTGAGGATCCACAAATGCTCCAATTTGCAATGCCTGGACACAAGGCTTTAGCAGGAATACTCTTCTCTGATGGCCAATGGCAGAAGATATTTCCCTGTCTCTTCTTCCACAAACAACAGTTGCTGATTATTCCTCATGTCCACTCCATGTGACAGACAATCACACAGAAAACAAAACAGGTGAAAGCAAGATTATTTAAAGCTGCTAATCAAGAATGCAAGGCTCAGGAAACTTCAGTTTTATGGCTGCCTGTGCAACCTTCCTTCGTCCTCTTTTTCCTGGGTATTGTGATAGAGCTGTTAATTGCATAATAATTGCAGGTTATTTTTCTACAGGACCTTAGCCTCACCCAGTACACAGGATACACGGTGCTCATTTCGTGAGCAGCTTTTCAGTATTTCATCCTCCCTGCATCAGTTGAGGTGTGGCCCCAAGCCTTGTTTACCAGGTACCAGTCAAACTGTTCTGCAGACGGAATTAGTAATTTACTCATGGGCTTTCCTACCATATGCATCATTAGAGTAACTGAATGTTTCACAAACATGAAGGAATGTATTTTCACAATGCCCTCATAAAGTAAGACTCTGCATTATCCATATGGCATGGGCAGGGAATTGAGGCACAGACAGATTAACATGAAAAGCTTCTACTAATTTTAACTGTCTAACTGAAACTCTTAGGTCCCAGTTCTTCAGAGATCTGTTTTATCTGCTGCGGATGAGGCAACAACAATTTTCTGTAAGGCTTAAAACTTGTCCACGTATTGGCTAATGTTCTTGAAAACTGCAAAAGGTGTGCCTCTGATATACAAACTGTAGACATTTCCATGGGGCTGTTCTCAGTTCTTAAAATTCAGTGAACATTTCAATAGAGTTAGGAGTCTGCTCTTTTCTAACTACTCAGTCTGAGGTTCTCCCTGAAGGAGGAAGGAAGTCAGGCATCAGGCAATGTAGACAGGAGTGGTCATAAGTTATAAGATATAGAACAGATGGATGGACAGTTATCACAGGCAAGGACTCTTACATTGCTATCTATCAGTCTTTCCTGATTAGTTACAGGGAGATTCACAAAGTCCTAAATAAAGAACCACGTGAAAACTTCAGGCAGTGATTCATCTGTGTTAAAAGCAGCAAAGGAAGACAGACAAAAGGACAGACAGACAGACAAAGGAAAATAAAAATCATTCAATCCATGGTACCATCCTTCTTCAAAGAAACTATGAATTATTTTTAGGGAAACTTTTGTAGAAGTATAAAATCCAGCCTTCTAACTGCTCACTGCATTGGATGGAAAGAAATAGAGTGGGACAGCATGCAAACTGGCAGGAGAATTGCTTGCTCCTCCACCTTGTGAACATGCAAGCACAACCCCGGGATAATTCCTCATGACTGCTCTTTGCCACCCAAGCTGTATTCCTGGTGAATGATGTTATAAGCTGTCCCTCACCCCTGGCACACACCACATGCACACAGAGACGAACACAGACCCAGTCTCTCTGTCCTGCACTGAGAACTCTTGCTTTATATCCCTGCTCTTCAGATAGTAATGTCTTCTGACTGCATGAGCATTGACTAATTTAGTATTTTTAATTCAGAGGGATTTACAGCACTGCACTACAGCGCTCTCCTTTATTACACCCACTGTTTCTACTGGATCTGGGTACACTCTACGTACAAAGTTGTACATTAGACAAATTACACTGCACATTAGGTAAATCCCTCTAGAAACAGGATTAGAGGAAAGGCAAATCTTCCCCATTTCTAGTGTATAAATTAATATATCTGAAATCAATGTGAAGGAAGCGCTCCATGCCAATTTATGAAAAACAAAGATAAACATTCTTTGCAAGGAACCAAGTTTATATAGGAGATGCACTCTTTTTCTACTATTTTGCTTAATAAATAAAACAGCTGGTCCGAGGAATCAGGTCAATTGGTGTCTGGAAAAAGCCCCACTAAAGCTGCTATATAACCTAGTTTCTCAAGCTGCATGAGGCATCCTAATTTTGGAGAGGCAGAAGTCCATGAAGAGAAAGCCCGTATGCCTCAGCTTATGGCACTTCGGAGTTATGGAGTCTACGTATCCCAAAAGTAGTAGTAATTGAGGTATGCTGCAGAAAGATAAAGAGCTGGGCTCTGAAGGAGCAAAACAAGCGCACCTGATGCATTCAGATGTATGTGATAAATACAGATAGTGATCTTGGGGATGTCGATTTGCGGTCATCCAACATGAGAGAATGGGAAAGAGCACCGTTTCACATGTGCTCAGGCTCCCTCCAAGCCAGCCCACACACACGGCTGCCACAGCAGGTGACATCACCTCTCCTCATAGCGCTCCATGGCCATGAGATGCCATCTCTCCCATATCACACGGGAGCATGTATCCAACAAAAGCCACAGATGGGCACAGAGCATATTCCAGGCCCTGCAGTGAGCTGTGGCCCCAAGAGTGATTCCCACCACTCTCCCTCCTCCTCACCATCACCCTTCTCTGGAAGGCTGCAGGTTTTCATAGCCTAGTGGCCAAATAACTGCAACAGGTCCCTCTTAAGCACATAAGAGAAGGATGGCAGCAAGGAGCAAAGCACCACTCTCACGAGACAAGTCTAAGCCTGAGAACACTCTGCTGGTTATACGACATACCCTCACTGAAGAGCTCTGGTCACGGCCTGTTCCATGCCCACTGCTGACTGTCCCTGACCCCCAGCTGCCCTCCCCTGACAGCTCCATGCTGTTCCCTCAGGCCCTGTCGCTGTCACACAGAGCAGAGCTCAGCGCTGCCCTCCGCTCCCTGTGAGGAGCTGCAGCCGCCATCAGGCCTCCCCTCAGCTCCTCTGCTCTGCGCTGAGCAACCACAAGGCCCTCAGCCGTTCCTCACACACCTTGCCCTACAGACCCTTCTTCATCTCTGTAGCCCTTCTCTGGATGCTCTCTAATTACTTTGTGTCCTCCTGCTGTTGTGCCCCAAAACTGCACCCAGTGCTGGAGGGGAAGCTGCGCAGAGCAGAGTGGGACACTTCCCTTCCTTCACCCAGCTGTCTGTGCTGGGTCCAGGGTTTGGTTGGCCCTTTGGGCTGCCAGGTTACACTGCTGTCTTTCCACACACATCCTATAGAGACAAAGATGGAGCTAAAATAAGAAGTGACTTTCCTGAGCTTAAACAGCAAGGCAGCAGCAGAACTGGGAAATGAAACCTCCTGACCCACAACCCTAGGTTTTAGTCTCCTAAATAAGAATTCTCTTTCCTCATTAAAAAACTAAGAATGGGAGGAGAGAGAGGGATATTCTGCAAATGCACTGAACTTGGCCCTTAGAGGGCTAATGATATGAAATACTTCTTTTCTCCTTCTTACCTCCATTTCCCCTGATAAGGTTACTGTGACTTCAAGGACTATTCTTTTTTACTCGTCTATTTTCACTTAACCTGTCGGCTTGACATCATTTTCCTTCTGCAGCTGGAGACTGCTGTTCCCAAAGAGAAAGCTTCCTCCTTTCCTTCAACCTATCTGGTTGTCCTCCCATCACCCTAGATGGAGATCACTCTGATTTTTCTATCACATTGAGGTACACCAAAGTCCTATCTGCTGGTCTCAGCCTGCAGTAAGTGAAAGCCTAAAAGGGCACCCTGGAGGTAAAACCTGGTTGTTCTCTATTAATTTTTAATTTCAATAATGACTCCAGGGAAAGGAGGGAGATATAGGTCAGAGATTTAGGGGGCTGAGTTGTAACTCAGTGTCTTCTTTCTCTTTTTTTTTTTTTCCCCTCTCTTTTTTTTTTTTCCCCACCAAATTCAGAATTAGAGGGTTTCCCCTCAGTATTTCTCATTTATTCCTTGAACATTACAGGCATTAGTCAGCAAACTCCTGCTATTTCTTCAGCAAGCCCCTGACACTTGCAGACTGACTAATCCCTCTCTCTGCACACTTTGGCTCCAATTTCATCTGTTTTTCTCCCATGAAGAATGGGACTCCACATTACAGGTATGGTAGTCACTCCAAGGTACACTCCTACTGCCCCACAGCCCAATATCGTTTGATGCACACAACTGAAGAGCCAGGCAGGAGGTCACAGCAAGGCCTGCGTTCAGGTCACTTCTTAGCTTAGAGTAGTAGCATCCATAATCAGGGAGCAGTTATTGCCTAAAGCACAGGAATGTGGAGGATATCATGAATGAAGATCCAAGGATCTTCATGTCCTGGGATATCTGCTGGCAGGCCAGCATGAGTCACTTTGCCTCCAGGTGCCTTTCCTTGCCATGATGGAGATCCTCTGTCCTTGCTGAGGTATATGATGCCTCAGCACATGCAAGGTTTCTGTTTGGCTGCTGAGGTACAAAGACACGGTGAGTAAAAATACAGCTTCTTGTGACTCAAGGCCACCTCATTAGAGCATGACAGAAAGCTCCTGGTGTCCAGGCACACTTGCACAAGATGTCCACTCACAGACACCCTCACAGGGGCCCTCGTATGTAACTAAGGCTCATGTAAGCACACCCACACACCTGCCCACACTGTGGGTTTGTTACATCCACCTTTCCAGGTGATGCCGACAGCACACAGACCACTCTCCCCCATCTAGATTCAACATCCAAAGAGGCTAGAGCCTCTAGGCAACCCCTCAGGGCTAGATCATGTCCTCGGGCTACAGCAGGCACTAAGTCCCACCCCAGCAAGAAGGACACACAACCAGAGCACAGCACATCAATAAGAACTGGTTGGAAGGCTTGCCAACTTGATAGCACACGAGTTCATTGTCTACATGACCCCCACCACCCATCCCATGCCCCCTGATACCTGGATGCCCATTCTAGAAGGGTCTTCTGCATTGCCATGTAAGGAGGTAACAAAACAAATTGCTGGCTCCAGTGCCACACTCCCTCCTGGCGGATCTGTTTCTCTCTTCTTAACTGTTTCCAAGTGCCTGAGTGTTTTATAATCCCCACTGAGCAGTCCTTTAACTCCTTCCTCACTGAGCCCTTCCACCCTTCCTGGTCTGCACTCTCCTAAAAGGCAGAAAAAGTCCTTCAGGAGGGTTAGGGAGCACAGAAAGCAAAGGAGGGGGCCTGAATCAAAGAAGGAACAACAGCATCAGATTGGATGTACAAAAGAACCAGTACATTACTCATATCCCCAGCCTTCACTTACGCAGACAACTGAGTCTTCTATTAAGATTTTTTTTTTCTTTTTCCTATGGACATTTATGTACAGTAGAGGCTTACTTATTGCTAATCTCCTCTTGCTTATTCATACCATGAGGTCATACGTTTCTGCTGGTAACACAATTTTAAATGACACAGCAGCTCATTCTTTGAGGTCTGAACTGAAAGCACTTTCTTAGATCATGAGCAAATATGAGTAGATGGCTTCACACCCAGTGTCACCACCACCCCGATTCAGGCATATTGCAAAATCCTAGCAGAACTGAGTGCAGGTATCGCTTTGCCATTGAAAGGATCTTGGACATCTCAGCATCGGACTGCATGGGGAGCTCAGGCAGAGGGACACAGGACTTTGAAACAGCCCTGAAGTGTACCAGTGAGAGCCACACTTGCTGTTGGTGTGTTAAAAGCTGTGTAATGTACAGCTCTATTGTGTGTGTGCACAGCTCTAAGTGCAGATTACGAGGAGAGGGAGATGCTTGGCCTGAGATATGAGCAGACCCACGGGACACGGCTGCCCACAATAACCACAACGTCCTGCAGGTTGCTCTGCATCAAGTTATGCTGGTAACACAGTGTAGGGCAGGATCAGTGAAGTGATTCCACAGCTTTGGATTTCACAACCCTGATGACGTGCAAAGTGATGTCACAGAGAACTCCGGCGCATACTCTGGTGCTCTTCTGAGAAAATGAATGAAGAAAATGGGGAGGAAAAAAAAAAAAGGCACAGTTTTCATACATCCCCTTCCAGTTGGGAACTCAACACCTGCAGCTTCTGCTCTTCTCTCAAAGCCCATCGCTGCTTTTTCCAGCGTCTCGAGGTTACCCCAACAGCTAATATTCAAAAGTTTGCCAAGGTATCTTTTTCCCTGACAAAATGAGCTGTTCTGTCACACAAGGCTGGGCTGCAGGGCTCTTAAAAATGGCTCTGCTGATGTTCAAAGGGAGCAGCTTGCTGTGCAGAGGAGTGGTAGAGTTAATAGTAGTAGGATCAGCACAGGCTCCTACCCTGCCATCTGCCTTCAGCTCAGCCAGGCCTTCTGCTGAACAGCCAACACGGGCTGGGGCAATGGGAGTGAGAAGCAACTCAGTGACATGAAAGACTGCCTGGGTTAGCTGATTAAGAATAAGATTCAGAGCGCAGGAATCCTGTACAGTGCTGATACTGACTCAGCCCGGGGATTTCATGGGGATATTTCAGTCCGTTTTCTCCAAAGAAGTCTTTTATTTGGAGCAGGTAGGCGTTTGCATGCTTGCCTAAACCAGCCCCAGGAACCAATGATCCTAGAAACAGGGGTCATTTCTGAAATTGCTACGCTTTCTTCTTTGGTCACCCCCTGGTAGAAAGTAGTGATAAATAATATTTAACTGCCTCATTCCCCCTGACACATTCAACTCCCTCCCTTTTATAAAAGTACATGGAAAATGCAGGAAAGCCCACTGGAATGCACAGGCATCCTCTCACAGCTGTGGGTCACTGATCCCCTTCTGCTCATTTTGTGTATTTCTCCTTTTAAGCATTGACCATGGCCAGCTACAGGCTGCTCCCACACCTCTGGACTGACAACTGCCTCAAGAGCTTTCCCACTTTTTTCTGCCTTCTCTTAAATAATAGAAAAGGCATTTAAAGCCTGCAGATTGCCTCAAAGTAGTAAGTTGCTGACCCGTCTCCAAAGTCTTCCTTGCCAGTGCAACCATCAAAAAGGGGGGACTCAATCCCCATGGGAGACAGTTGGGGCAAAACAGCTTTGTAGACCCATAACAAAATGCTGAGATAATCTCTGATATCGTACCACTCCATGGTGATCTGCTACAGCAGTCTAATGAACTGCTCTGGTTAACCTCCAAATCTAGACCCAGGCATCCACCTTCCTGAAGACAGGCAGGAGAAGAAGTAGGAGAGTACAGGTGTGGCTGAGAAAAGGAAATGAAAGGAATGGAGAACTCCCACTCCCACGTACAGAGGATGGAAAAAAAAGAAGACAGCGGAGCAAAAAGCCTGGACCTAATAATGAAAAACAATAGCTTGTCATTTATTTTCATATCCCCTTGCTAATGCTGGAATAATGCTAACAGTGGAATTTTTATGGCATGCATGTCATGCCTGCAAATACCAAGTGAATTACTTCTCAGCAAGGCTATGGGCTATGGCACTGAGCAGCACATTCGTTACAAGTGATTGGATGATGAACAACAGTTCCCAAATTCCTCCTTCACAATGCTACTTGCATTAGTTGTAATTTAATGAGAGAGAAAGAGACAGAGAAAGTTTTGGCTCAAACCACTGAAATAATACTGCCTGCTGCTGCTTCCCACTGGGTCTTGTATTAACTCACACCACTGCCACTATCTCCACCTCCTCCTCCTCCACTTCCTTCAGCTCCTCCCTTTTCACGCCCATCCTCAGGTGCTAAGAGCAGTGTCATGAAACCCATCAGCATGGCAAGAGAGGGTGTCAAGAAGCCCCAGCTGTGGTGATCACTACCAGAGTGTATTCTTGCTGGCTGAAAGGCAGAAGAGGACACAAAACTGTCCCTTATCTCCACATATGGCAATGGGCTAAGGGAGAGGTCCTCTAACAGGGAAGGTCTTCCTTTTTCAGGTAGGTTTGTACCCCTCCCCCCCCCCAATATTCAGGGCAGAAGCCAACACCTGCTCTCATTTCTTTGTCCCAGGGGCAAAACACAAAGAGAGGCAGGAGCACCCTGCATTTTTCTGTTCTGGAAAGAGCCCAACTAGCCAGCATCGCCTCCCTCTCCTGCAGCAACCTCGCCACATAGCCCAACCCTATCACTTGACAGGACATTTATCCACCAGATGACCCTACACTTAGGTTCACCCCTGAAACACGACCCAGCATGTAGGGTCTCACTGGCTGGGCCAGCAGAAAGCTGAGAGGTCTGAGCTGAGCAGCAAACCTACTATTAAGAGACTGCAAATATCACCACTGCTCTCCTGGTGTAGATGGTCTCTTCAGTGCTCCCCTGTGACGGCATGTAAATGACAGGCTGCCCCTGGTTCCAACTCAGGGAGACTCCAGATCCCTTTTATCCCTTCTGTGTCAAATGCAATTTAAAAGCTCCTCAGTCCTGGCCATATTTTGTAGTGTTTTGAAGAAACAAATCCAAATTAAACTTACATGTTTCTAAAACTAAGGTACAGGCAGAGGAAGGCAAAATGCCTCTAGGATTGGAACCACATGTATTTGTGCAAATGAGAACTAGGATTTACTGTTACCCAGGCTCCAGTATGTTCCATACTCCTAGCTGTGGTTTAAAACAATCTGTTTTCTTGTAAAAGCTTACTAACACCAACTATCCAGCACACTGACCAAAGTCCCATGCCCTATGGACCTGAACATGGTAGGAAGGTGGGCAGGATGGGGCTACCCCAGCCGGTGCCCACCAATGGCTAATTGGCCTTCAGGAGACGAGCCTCCTGTCCTGCGGTGAAGCAACAGGGGTGATCTGCTGCCCACCATAAGCCAAGCATTCTCTGAACTATAGGGTGAACGTATGTAACCAGATGTATGGCAGCCAGCTGGCTTGTAGGCAGAATTAACCTTTTTTTTTTTTTTTTTTCCCAATTTGGGCATCCAGGGGAAAACCACAGAGGTCAGAATTGCTGGCCACAATTAATCACACCTAGAGTTTAAAAGCTGACCAAGTCCAATGCTTGTGCTGGGACAAGAAGCTCTGCTGGGGTCTCCTGTGTAGCCACCTGGGCCTCCTTGTAGGCTGTCGTGGCTCACACAGGGTGAAACTCAGCCCCACAGCCTGCCAGCATGCCCATGTGACACTGAAGGTCCACATAAGCCTCCAAATCGGAGCTTACAAGGGGCTTAAGTATAGCTCAGCCAACAACATGGGGCTAGGTTTCCTCCGCTGCTAGCTTGCCCCCTATAACCCCAAAACAGGAAAGCCTCACACCATAGATCAGCCCCAAGTAGGGCAAGAGCAACACTGCTCTTCCCTACATTCCCAGAGAACACAACTGGCACCATCAGGAGAGCCTGCTGCTCCCTGCACCTGGTTTCCCTCCCAATATCTGCCTTTTCAGCAAACATTTCATGGTAACCATGGAGCGTTTCTGCCACATGAGCACGCCTGCACTCCCACTCCTCCACACACCCACTGTCCTGCAGGGCGAGAGGCCAGCAGCAGAGGATCCCACTCCCATGGAAAGCCAGCGTGCTCTCAACAGGTGGCTCACCACGTCCTTAGCCATGAAGGCCTCCAGTGGGCTGGTAACCTTCAGCCAAGCATGACTGAACATGACAGGGCTGTGGTAGAGGGAAGGAAGCAGAGGGACAGAAGCTGGTGAGGACAGAAGGGAGAAGACAAAAAATAAAAGAGGAGTGAAAGCCCAAGCCCTCTTGTGAGTCCTACAATGACACAGAGTGAGACAGGAGAACCAACTGCAGCTGCAACACATTTGGGAAAACTTCTCATTTGTTGATGGCTGCTGCAGAAAAACAATGAAACCCCAAAATAATGAAAATCTATGACCTGCAACTTGTACCAGTGATGCCAAATGACATAAACATGTTCCTAACTTACCCCCAGTGTGGCCACAAACATCTGCTTCATTGCACCCGCTATCAAAAGAGTGAGGCATCCCCACCTGAAGCCCTGCCCTGCCTCGTCACTCACCCAAATCCCACCTTCTTTCTCCCCACCTTATTTCCTACAGGCAGGGGCTTTTGGCAGGAGACATGCTGTCTGTCTGTGGCAGACCTCTGTAAGGGAAGGAAGATGTCGCCTTTCAGGAAAGATTCTTCCTGAAACCCCTTCAGTCCCTCCTGGCTAAGAGGAAATGCAGGGACTATTAATGACTCACGTACTCCCCTGGGAAACAGTGATGTTTTTGGAGGACCACCAAAGAACTTTGAAGCCAAGCCCAGTCCTAAAGAGAGCTCCATGGTAGCACAGGTTCACTTTAAGCAAAATGAAGGCTCAGACACCTCTCTATAGGGATACTGAAACAGATACAGCTACTTCACTGAGGTGGTCCCACCTACATCAGATACTTTATGAGCGGTATGCTCAACACATCTAAATGGGTACAGAATCCCTAGGAGATACTGCGTTGCATACAAATGCCAGCTACAATGTAGGAACACATCAAGACTGAAATAACTGAGGATGCAGCAGGACAGAACCGAGAAGTGCTAGGAGAGCTGGAGACAGACCCAGAAAGCAGGGCCGCCAAAAGCTGATGCTGGGAGAGGTGTGTATGAGATGCCAGGCTTGCAGCTGTTCTGCGTCAGAATGGAGACGAGCTGGTGGATGAGGATTACAGATCCTTTCCAGCCAAAATAGCTTGGTTATACCTTTTTTTTTTTTTTCTTTTCAGCTTGGATTTCTAGTAACTCTTCAGCCTGAAAGAGTCACATTGCTTCAAAATCTTTCCCTGCCTTTTACAGGCAGAGTGGCAGTGTCCCCTCCTGAACACTCTGTGATTTACAGCCTTCCATGCTCGCAAAGGCTACACAGCCCCTTACGCACAGACTGCAGACAGCACTCCTGCCAACGCACACGCTGCCACAGCATCGCTCTACAGAAACACCCTGCATTCACCTTGTGTATATTTCCTCCTGTGCAGGCTGAGACAGTTCACAAGCACACAGGAGGCCTAATTTATATTTATTATAAAGCTCCCTTCTTTATTCCTTGCAGAAGGAAGACTTCAGTAAACAAAGGGGGGGCAGCCACACCACACACGTGTCTGCAGTCCTTCATATGCCTGCAAACAAGGGAAGCATCCCACATGTGCATACATACATGTATACTTTTCCCTTGTATTCTCACACAAACGATACCTACAGTCCCTTCCAACTCATGTGTGCTTTCAGACAGCACAAGCATTGGGAAGCTGCGCTTTCATTATCCAGGTGCTCACAGCCTCAGATAAGGAATGAGAAAATGACACTGCAAGGAAAATATTGTCACCACCAATGGGGTACGTCTGTGTCTGCGTCTCACATGTCCTTGTCAGGCGGTGCAGCTATTTTAAATGGGGTTTGCAACATGTTTCTTATCCCCGCCTGCTAAATACATCCACACTCTGATGTTGAGAGCACAGAGGGGGAGTTTGATGGGAAGGCAGGTTTCTGGTGGAGCCAGTGGAAGCGCCAGAAGAGATGAAGGAATTTTACTCATGACTAAATGTGATCCCCACTGGCTTTGCAGACACATGCCCTGGGGGAACTATTATGTTTTGGGTTTCTCCATGGAGCCCTGAAGCTGGCTGCAGCCAGGAATTATCCCCCTTTAAATCCAGGTTCAGAGAAAAGGCTGCAATCTCCCTTCTCTCTGCAGAGACTTTGGTGCAGCCCCCATTGCCCCATTCCTATGAGTTCTGCCTGCAGCAATCGGCTCTCTGCAGGACAGTGCTATCAGCCTGCTCAGAAACAGCACTAGCACACAGCACTGGAGCCTGTCATTATGCGAGCTGTGCATGGGAAGCACACCAAACCAGTCCTCTGTGGTCTGTGCTGGTTTCCAGTATGCTTCCATGAAGGTGACCTAACTATTAACTCCTGTTGAGCTGTTCTGTGCTCATGCATTTTATAACTTTAACCCCTGACAGCGTTACAGTGTTCGAGCGCCTCATGCAATTCCTCCCACTTGCCAACATCTTCCGAGCCTGGCTGCACTGAGCTGGACCAAAAACTCTTCACTCAACATGGCCACAAAGCCCACCAGCAGCCTGCCAGAAGCCAGAGAGCTTCTGCGTGCTTCTCTTCTGCTGACCCAGGGCACGTCTTGCCGCAAGGCACCAAATCGCCCTCGCGGAAACAACCTCATTACGTACTCACCTACCCCATTGCATGGCTAAAGCGAGCCAATATGTTACATATTACTTGGTTTTTTTTTCCACTGACAGCTAACACTCAGTGACCTTCTGACAGGCTGGTGGGATAGCTGAAGGAGAACACTAGAACAATGCTGTTTATCTGGGAGTTAGCAGCACTGATGGCTTCAGGTTGAGGCAGTCATACCTTATCCTGTTCTGCAGAGGTCCCTAGCCTACAATTCTCCCTGCAGCAGCAGAGAGCCCAAGTGCAGGATCACAACTTTGTGCCATTGTTCATGTGCTCGATAGCACCACAACAGATTTGCTGTGTTAGACCAGACCCTACAATAAGTATTTTCAAGGCTAGTAATAGCTACTTTACTCCCCAGAAATGTTGTCTTGAGAGGAAGATTAAAGATTGTGTGCACACAGAGCTATGAGCATATCTACAAGGCTTTTCTCAGCAATTTTAGCTCCAGCCTCTAAAAGTCAATCATCAAAATAGGAAAGCAAGGAGAGTGGCTAGAAATTACCTCTATTTAGAAGCAAAACAGAGACCTCTTGAAAATTCATGCCAAACTCTCTGGAATTTGTCAACAGTAAATGCTGCCTAGGAGAACAAAATAAAACCCCATGCATTCAGCTAGAAGTCCTTCACCTCCAGCCTCGTGCTTTATGCAGAGAGCCATTCCACCAGCGTAAGCATGGAGCAACACAGATGTGTCCCACTGCAGTCCTGCTGCTGTCAGCTCCACTCGGAGAAAGAACCCAGATGGTCACACAGGAGAGCCCCAAGGCCCTCCAGCGCAGCTCTTACAGAAACTCCACTGTAAAATCCTGACCCTGGGCCATTCATATGGTCTGATTTTCGGAGCCAGGAGTTGGACTCGATGATCCTTATGGGTCCCTTTCAACTCGGGATATTCTATGATTCTAAAGGTGAGGCTCAGCCTGCCTCTGCCACAACCATGCTCAGGGCAGGCTGGAGCTTCTTCCAGTGGCCACACTTCTGCTGATATTCTTTTGTGCACCTCTCCCTGTTCTCCCCATGGCAGGCATGGAAGACCTGATCACCTGTTGCACCCTTTCATAAACAGGTTGTCAGCTCTCTGGGGCAACGTTCCACTCATCTATCTTCTGGAAAATGCACAGCACAAAGATCCTTGACTTGGGATCCTGACTGCCAGTGGATATAAATAACTGGAAATTAAAATAAAAGTGAAGTTACATGAGGGAACTGTTGCACTTCCAAGTTTTTTTCCAGTCTAGATGACTCTCGGGGGACATGGGAGAGCTACCGCTGAGATAAACAAAATAAATCTCAGCCTACCAGGTTTACATGGAAACGATCAAAAATGTGTCCGTATTGTTCTGACCTCTATATCTTCTTTATTTTTTTTGAGCTTTCCTCTAACCTTTAAAAGGCATGTAAGATAAACAGAGAAGTAACTGGGCAGACAACATCCTCGGATGAGATGTAGGAATATAATCAAGCCTTCAGACACATGCACACAAACACCATAATTTATCTCTTCCTCCTCCTGTTTGATATTATCCTCTGTTCTAGTATCATAATCTGTTGCTATGGAAACAGCTATGATGTCACCATGAGAGGTTTATGGATGCCTCAAACAGGAAGGAAAGGTACATGGCTATGGGAGAGGGAAAAAACCACCTACAAACAGCTGCTGAGCAGGAGACGTTCCAGGAATGGCAAGCATCAAAAGGGGAAAGACAAATACCTCGATGGCACTGACGCTACCACAGATAGAAGCAGAATATAAACTGCGTTTTAAAAATAAAAATGCTTACCAATTTTGCCTATGAGTAAAAATATTCTGGGGAAGCTATAGGAGGTTCCCAAAAAACTCAACTTTCTCTGAAAGGTTCCACAGGTTTGCTTGGACTGGCTGTTTTCTGAGCCTTGCTGCTTGAGTCCGGGCCTCCATCATCCCACTCCATCATCTGCTGTAAAGTTCCCTCCAGAAGCATGAGCCTAATACCCTACCACTGCAGCTCCTAGCCAGGGAGTTGCTGGCCTCCTGCCACTCCCTGTGCCTTTATGATCTTTGACTGGGAGAAAAACTGCGTCTTCAAGCAAAAATAAACAGCAAGGTGCTGAATCCACTGGATCACATCCAGTAGCAAATAAACGCCCTAACCCCAAACTATAAGCAAGAAAGAGCTTTTTTTGTTCTCTTCACCCAAGAGAAAAATACATAATCTTCCAGACTCACTGCTGAACACCCTGATATACCTGGGCTGCTAGTGGAGAAAACAGCACAGGGTGCCTCATAAGCTCACAGCACACCCTGCCTTAGAGCCACATTGTGGCTCGCATTGTGCAGGGCATGATGCTGGTGCAACTGTCACACACAGGTGGCTCTGCTTCTGTGCCTGCAGCCGTTCCACTCACCTGCACTGATGGTGAGAGGGCAAACACGGGGAAAGAGGGTGCAACAGCCACATGTGCCCTTAAAGCCGTCATCGTGTGCTGGCATCTGCCTGCAGGAGGATGCAGCATGCAGGGTCTGCCAGGGAGGAGGAGTGAGGATGGCAGATCACATTCTTCCTGCATAGCTGCCATCATCAGGGAAAGGGCAGTGGCAGTGAAGGAGGAAACCACAAGAATCTCAGATCGATGAAAAGTATGGATATTTCAGCTCATTTCATCCAGATCAGAATTTCCCCAGCATGGAGAACAGCATCAGAGATCTTCCGGGAATGCTACGGCATCATATTTGCCTCTGGCCTCAGCTCTAGCAGGGGAATCCTTACTCTCTCCTTCCTGCCTATGAGCATTAGGGTATAGGTGGTAACTCCTGCCCTTGCCTGCCTTCCCTCCAAAGGATGTTAGAGACAACCCCAGGGAAAAAGCCTGGAAGGGACCGAAGTTACTAAGAACAGCTGCAAATACAGCCCAAGCAGGAGAACCTTTGGGGATTCACAGAACTTTCTGTTCCTGACAGCCTTGGCTATGACAGCCTCAAACCCTACACTTAGCAGGGACCATCTCTCCTGTTAGTCACTTGCCATCACCTTTCTCCCCCACCCGTCTCTCTCATCCTCCTTTGTCTTGTCCCTTGACCTACTTACTTCTTCCCTCCCTTCAGCCCATCCTCCCCTTCCCCAAATGAAACCTGGTAAAAAACACATACGAAATTCCCTACATTGTGTTTTCCTATCTCCACAGATGCTGTCTGCATTATCCACTCTCCTGTACTTGCATCTACACAAAATGTAAATTCTGTCGTGTGGGAACTATCTATCACATTATGTCAACATCATGCCTGGCACAATGAGATCCTGCTTTTCTCTGGCACCGGTGCTACAACAGCAAAAATAATTGTTAATACTTTAAAAGCACCACAGAACGGTAAGGCAGGAAGAGTGAAATAAATGTCAAGGCTTTGTGGGGTGGTTTTTTTTTCCCCCCCAATTGCTTCTATATTTGGGGGGCAGGATTTTTTTTTCTTTTTCAATAAAACAATGTCTCTTTTTCTCAGACTTCTATTTGGGACTGCAAAGTGGAAAACAAAGCTGATCTTGGTGAAGAAACAGATTGTGCTTTTTTTTTAAATTGGCAGGTGACACCAAGCAGGAAGGGACTGCAAAGTCAGTGCAATCAGATTAGAACTCAAAACAGTCCTGACAGATGAGGAAGGACAGGATGGAATTCAAACAGGACAGCTAGCTTCACACATGCAGCATAGAAAAAAGCTCACCAGGCATCAGATCTCTAGACAGGAGCTGAAGCCATGGAACATCTCAAGCTAAACACAGATGAATGATGCTGCGGTGCACAAGGCAAAGCAAATAGGAGCACCATCTGTAAGGCACAACAGGGAATACTGCTCCATGTAGCCAGTGAACCCTGGGAAAGCACTGGGATCCAGCAGTGCTGTACAGAAGAGATGTGGGCCTACTGGAAAGAACGCAGGGAGCCAGAATGGTCAGAACTCCACCAAACAAGGCACAGGAGGGAGAGCTGAAAGACAGGTCTGAAAAAGGACTAACCTAAGGAACACAAAAACGAGGAGAGACACAATAAAGAAAAAAGAATTGTTTTTTTCTACAGCTATTGTTGATAGAGCAATGAATCGTAGCAAGGAAAGTACAGCTGAGTTACAGAGGAGAACAAAACTTTATGCTGACAATCACAGCGAGGGGCAGTGATTGCCCAGGATGCAGAACTGCTGTACATGGGGATGAGTGTGTTAGGGAACATGCTGGCAAGCACACCTGGCACAGTAGTACATCCTGCTTTGAAGGAGAGGGAACAACTTATTTTAAGTCTTTGCTGCATCCACTTGCTATGATTTTGGTGAGAGCTAAGTTTCTCAGGCACTTCAACATAGCTCACAGAGTAAGATAAACCTGTCAGCCTTCAGAACTGAAGGAGACATCAGTCTGTAGGCTACCTCAGCGTAACACTCTTGTTCCAGGTCTTGACAGTGCCTTCAAGTTTTAAAGGTTATAATGGATAGGGAACACTGCCCTTCCGAGTTCCCCAAGTTTCTCTGGCAAATCTCACTGTGTTGTGGGGTGACCTTTCCCTCCTGCAATAGTAGGAACCACAAGTGATTGTCCTCATTTTATCCTACCAGAGACAGACGCCTTCCAGTGCCTGCACTAACAAGCAGAACTGGGGACAAGGCATGAATAACAAGTGAGCTCCTGCAAGTCCAACCAAACATCCCACCAGGAGAAAAACAAGAGAACAACCTACACTTCCCTCACCCAGCATAACCCCCAGCTTGCTGCAGTACACAACTTAGACAGGGTAAAATGCACAAAGCTCCACTGGCCACACTGCCTATCTGTGCTGTACCTCCCTGAGACCAGGCTGAGCCCAAGGCAACCCAGGACTGGCATCTGAAGGCACTTGTCTCATGCTGGCCATTTTATATCCCTACTGTGAATAAGTAAAAGATGCTACTCTTCAGCATGCTGTCAATGGTTTGATTAGGCAGCCACCCTTTATAAATGAACATACATGGCATTGCATATACACACAGTATTAAAGACTATTACTATTTCCATTAAATAAATACATTCTAATGGCATGGTTTTTTATTCTTCTAGCCCTGACCCTGGATTCTTGTAAATACTCTGACGTGGCAATTCCCTCACCAGCCTGGGAAGGCTGGGCCTGCTCCTCTACTTACTTACAAGATGGCAAGTCTTACAAGAGCAATTTCTGCTGCAGAAGTTACCCGACTCAAAAAGCTATCCAAATGCAACAGTATCCTCAAATACTTGTCCTCATGCTTTCCAGAGGAAGGATATCAGCTCCTGATGTGGCCAGATGAAGGACACAGGTGCACACTGTGCCACTGTGCTGTGAGCAGGTGGAAGCAGTAACACGCCTCGACTCTCCCCGTACCGTAAACTGTGAAATATCCTCTCTGAGATGAAATTATCCCCTCGATTTGTTTTCAAAATAAAAGCTGAATCCTGTACTGCTAGGACCATAAGTTTCAAAGAAGAAGGCTTCATGCTAAACACCCAAGTCCACATTAGGATATGGAAACAGATGAAGAGAAAACTTTTTCTCCAAATAGTGTTTAATTCTTACTTATTTTCCACTAGTTAACCTCCTGAAAGTCAGAAGAAAAATAACATATAAACAATATTTCACATTCAGAGGGCAGAGATTTCCTAGTAAGGGTGAGGAAACAGCCTCATTTTTATAAATGGACTGATTAAGCTATAGAGGCCATGAGTCAGAAAAGTACTTAAGCATGTGGTCGGCTTTAAAGACATAAACAATTCTAATGAAGTCAGCAGCACCACCTGTGAGCTTAAGTTTAGGCACAGACCTTAAAATATCTTCTTAAATTGGGAACAGAGAGGAAAAGGGTGGAACTTGCAAAAATACCCGGCCTCACCTCCCATCCGTCTTCTCCTCTTTGGACACAGTGATGGGGACACCGCAATAGCTGTCAGCCCACCGCAGAATCACAGAATGGCCAGGGCTGGAAGGGACCTCAAGGATCATGAATCTCCAACCCCCCTGCCACAGGCAGGGCCACCAACCTCCCCATTCAATAGTAGACCAGGCTGCCCAGGGCCCCGTCCAATCTGGCCTTGAACACCACGGGGCATCCACAACCTCTTTGGCAGCTTGTTCCAGCACCTCACCACTCTCTCTGTAAAGAACTTCCCCCCAACATCCAACCAAAATCTTCCCTCTCTCAACTTAAAACCATTTCCCCTTGTTATCTACCCTGCAAAGTCCCTTTCTCAACTGTCTCACAGCTGATGAAACACCAATGGCATAGCCCCATGCCGGTGTACCAGCTGTTGACTTCACTGTCTGGCACGACCACCACCAAAACCCTTTGCACAGTGACCACTGCTGGGACAGAGACTGACCGCTGCTCCCAGGTCACTGATTCCTCTACCATTTGGCTTCCCAGGACTCTCCTCCTGAATAGCCATCCACCTACTTTTGCAAGCCATTGGGATGTGACCAAAACTTAAGCTCATTCCATCAGCCTCCTAAATACTTCGCCTCTGAGCAAATGGCCTACCTTGCAGCGGGTGACAGGAGCTCAAACCTGGGGCAGGCACCAAGGAGGACTTCAGAGTCCTCACACTCAGGGTGCATGGCCAGCTCCTCGTCACCTGCCAGCAGGAGCCTGTGCTGCTCTGGGTCTGAGGGCCCCGGCCGGTCACTGCCATCAGCTCCCTTTGCCCCAGAGCCCCTTGCTCATTGGCGTGCCCCTGGTCACAGCCATTTCCGCTTCCCAAAATAAAATGACATTTTTCACTGTTACATCTAAAAAACATTCAATCACTAGACGCTGCAGCACGATAAGATTAATTATAACTGGAGGGGGCTTCCTGTTATCCTGAGCTAATAAAAACTTACGCTTTTGGTCCCAGCGCTGATTTAGCCCAAGTTATGGTTATTGCTCCATAAACAGGAAGTGCCTCTGAGTTATCATTCCAGCACAGAACCTCTGGGGTAAGGACCTCTCCTTGGTGTCACTGGTGCCGCCCGGCTGACAAGGAAGCTCTGTGCATTTTCACAAGATGTGATGACCCATGAGCGAGGTTGGACTGCTCTGGAGCCTTGGTGCGAGGCAGGATCTGAGCCCTCACAAGCTGAGGTCAGGGTGCTCCAGGCCTCCAAAACCCAGCAAGGAGCTGTGCACAGGCAGCTTCTTTCTGCACGCAGCTCCTGCAGTGGCACCAGTGGCGAGGTGCAATTTACAAATATTACAGATATTAATTCCATAAGCCGCCCACATACAAAACTACCGACGCTGCTGCTAAAAATACACTGCAAGTTGCAACGAAGTTGTTAGGAATGAGAAGCAAAGCAAAAAGGAACTAAACCCAAACAGAGGTAATCACTGTTTTGCAAATAAAGGTTAAGGCACGCAAACACCATTCAAAGACCTGGTTCTGAAGGGTGCCAGAAGACCAGGGCAATGTGGCTGCAAGAGTAGCTCAAGGCTCACCTGTCTGGGCCAGCCGCTTCCCCTCGAAGCCACACTCCCAGCACTCAGCCCCAGTGTGCTGACCTGGCCCCTGAGCAGGGGCTGTGCGGCATCATACCCACCAAGGCCTGTGCTCCAGCCCTGTGCACATCCCCATACAGCTCACAACCCAAATCCAGGTCACACACTGCGCAGCGGTGTTCCTTCTGTTGTATTTTACTGGGGAGGTTTTTATGTCTTTCATTTTACCGCTCAGCTCTGCAATGCTTGGAAAAGATGGAATGAGAAAAGCAGGCAGGAGAGAACATGAAAACCCCTGAATTCCTTGAGAAGAATGGTTAAAGCACAGTGAGGGAGGAGGATTTCAGACCAGATATTTATTTATTCATCATGCCTTGCCTGTTAATATCAGGCGGGGCTCCGTTCTCCTTCCCAAGCTAGCATTTAAGACGGCAGCTTGGCGCACACACACCATGCTCATCCAAACACCATGAGCTGCCGGAGATCTGTGTGTGCTCTGTTACACTCACCCAAAGTTCCAATGAAACCATTTCACAAGGCCTTCCAGGTGTCACCTTTCCTCCCAGGGCACATTTTCCATAGAAAAGCCCACGCTTTGCAGCCTGCAAGCCACAGACCTGCATATCCCTGTCCTCCTGGCACCCCAGGAGCTCCCCGCAGCCCCAGCACGATGGCAGCACAGCCATCCGCCGCAGCGCTGACCCTCACGCTCAGCTCGGCAGCATAACAGTGGCCAATGCTCCGGCGCAGGGATGCAGGCAGATGGCAGGAGGATGGCGGCCCTCATCTCCTTCCAAGGAGGAAATTACATCCCCTGCGATAAGTAAGTTTTTATCTATGCGCTGTGATATTTCAGGGAATTGTAAGGACCTCTCACGGCAAGCAGGAGAGGAGTCACAGCCATTAACCCCTCCTCCGCCTCCCTCTCAGCAATCCAGAAACAATTTAACCCACAAGCACACCGCAACACGAAACACATAAAGCAATCCCCACCACCCCCCCACGCTATTTTCCGGCTCTTGTGCCTGGGAATATCCACCTACTTCAGGCCTCCAGACGTGCCGCAGACCCTCTAGGATTTTCTGCAGCAGTTCCAAGGGATTCTTTTTCACAGGTTGCCGTTCAGGGCATTATTCCTTTCCCCCATCTGTTTTCCAGCCAGGCCACAGCCGAAGTTGGGATGCGCGAAGGCACCGCTAAACTTCCCGCACACGCCGCGGTGCGGCACGGCCAATAGCTCCCGGGAGCCGCGGGGGGACGCGGCCTCCGCTCCCCTCTCATCCCCTGCCCGGGGGCCGGGAAGCCGTGGGGGCGAGCAGGGCGCCGCGAGGCCGCAGCCCCGGCCGCAGGCTCCGCTCATGCCCCTGCCCCGGGAGAGCGGAGCCGCCGCCCCCCGGCTGGACGCAGCCCGGCGCGGAGCGAAGTTCACGCAAATCGCCGCATAATCCCACCGGAGCGGGGAGGGGGGGGGAGGAGGAGGAGGAGGGGGAGGGCTGAGGACGGGAATAGCAGCGCACGGGGCGATGCAGGACGGCTGCCCGGGGGCCGCGCCGGGGGCACGGGCCCGGCCCGGCAGGTACGCGCCGGAGCGGGGACGGGCGGCGGAGGGGTGGCCGTGTCGTCCTCCGCCCGCCCGCCCGCCGCAGGTCCCCTGGGTCGCCAGCCGCCGCTGGAGGCGGCCCGGGCGCAGGAGGACTGACGGGGCCCGAGGCCGCTGGGCGGCGCGGCCGGCAGAGGGCGCCGCCGGCGGGCGGGCCCCGACCGGCACCCCGGGACGCAACCAGCACCGGCCCCGGCCGCGGCCCGCCGCCGCCGCGCGGGGCCCCGCCGCGCCCCCCGGCGGCGCCAGGCTCCGGCGGTCGGGTCGCCGGCAGCGGGGGAGGAGGGCGGGCGGCGGAGAGGGAGGGGAGAACCGGCGCTCTCGTCGCGCTGCCTAAATCGCTCCCCTTTGTCTCCCGCGGGGTCCCGGCCCCGCGCGGGGCTGCCTGGCAGTACGGCGGCGGGCCGGTAACTTTACACGGCCCGCCGGGCGCCGCAGCCCCGACTCGATTTTCTCCTCAGATAAGTTTGCCCGACCCCTGCACGCCGACGAAGTGCTGCCCCCGCGTCCCCAACCCAGCACCGACCGGCCTCGAGAACCCCCTCGGCACGGTGCCCTCCGCTTTATGTAACGCTGCCCGGCGCCGGGCAGCGAAAACGCTCGGCGAGGGGATTTAAATCAGCCCTACGCGCACACACACACACACGCACACACACACGTACGTCTCCAACAGCCGCCCCACAATAGGCACTACCACAGCCGCAGGAACTAAGTTGGGGCACTCGGGTCCCCCCGGTGACAGCGGCCGCCCGCAGCCCCGTGCCTTGCCCAGGGCAACCCCACGAAGGGGGCAACTCTCGGAGGGAGCGATGGAGCGGGGCGGCCGGTGCCGGGAGCCGGAGCCGCGCCGAGCAGCACACGGCAGGCGCAGGGCGAGCTCCGGCCGCCTCATTGTTCTGCGCGGCACCGGCACCGACTTCGCCCACCGCCCCCCACCGGGGGCCGGGCGCCCGGGACCGCCGGGCTCGGGGGGGGCCGCGCCTCGCCCCGCTCCCCGCCGGGTGCAGCCTGCCCGCAGCCTGCTGGGCTCTGCGGGGACCCCGAGCCCGCTGGGCGAGGATCGCTTACCTTCGTACATGGGGGCCATCGGTGCAAGGACGCCTGTTATTCATGGCAACGCCGCCACGAACGACGCGAGATCGCAGCCCCCCAAACTCAACACACATCTGCCATCTTGAGCGGGTGTCTCTCGGCGGAGGCGAAGCTGCCGCCTGCCTTCTGCATCGCTGCCCGCCTCAGCGCGGGGGGAGCCGGGCACATCCAGCCCCGCTCGCTGCCGGCCCTCCGACGCGGCCGGGGCGGGCGAGCGGGCGGGGGGCGGCGGCGCCGGGCCGGGCCGGGCCAGGCCGGGGCGAGGCGCGGGGCCGGGCAGGGGCGGCGGGCGGCGGGGCCCCCCCGGCTCGGGACGGCGGCGCTGGGGAGGGAGGGAAGGAGGGAAGGAGAGAGGGAGGGAGGGAAGCAGGAGGGAGGGAGGGAGAGAGGGAGGGAGGGAAGGAGGGGGGCTGGCGCCGTGCCCCCGCTCTCAGCGCGGCATGGCTGCGTCTGCCGGGGCGCCTGCAAAAGTTGCACTGGGGGCGAGAGGAAGGGAGAGAGAGACGGAGGGAGAGAGAGGGAAAGGGAGACGGAGAGGAGGGAAGGAAAAAAAAAAAAAAAAAAAAAAAAAAAAAAGGAAAAAAAAAAAGCAAGGGAAGGGAGTTTGCAAATAATCAAGCGCCGATGGCACTGATCGCGGCTTCCCAGAAGGAGAGGCAGCGAGCGAGAGAAACCCTCTGCTGAGATTATGTGGGATCTTGTTTAACAACACATTTCAATCAGGAGAAAAAAGGAACAGTCAACAGAAGTTGGTGAAACACTTCTGTCTTCCCCCCTCCTCTTTATAGAAAAGAGAGGAGGAAAAAAAATAAAAAAGGCGGCTGATTGAAGCTGTGCAATTCACTGGCTGTGGGGATCATATAATTTGAGCTCATGTTTTACAATAGCGCGGAAAATTCCTACCTCTCCCCCTCTCCCCAAATAAATCTTCTATTCCCTCAAGGCATTTCACAATCTGGTTCACCGAGAAAAGTTCCAATTTTTTCCTTTTTTTTTTAATTTAGTTTGCTTGCAGTGTAAATATTTAGCGGATGCATTTAAAATAAACATACGTTGTTGCTTCTAGGATTTGGGTTATGATTTTGTGTTGTGTTTTTTGTTTTGTTTTGTTTTGTTTTTTTTTTTTAAGAAAACCAACACAACAGAACCACATCAAAGAAATGTTTTCTTACTGAGATTGACAGCCGCTGCCGCCCCTCCACTCCCCATTTTTCTCCCTCTTTCAGCTCCTGCTGTAGGAGCACCAACCCAACCCGATGAGCATCTTCTTTGCCAGTTCATATGAGAAAGCCGTAGGTAAAGCCACGCTATCCAGAACCCTTTTTCCTGAAGGTGGTTTTGCAGAGGAACGTGAGCCGCCAGGTAATGTGACACAAGCGGGGACACAAGACAGAGCAGCAGAGCCTCTGACAAAGGCGGGGACAAAACCCGGGGCTGTGATCCCGCGCTGAGTCCCGCATGGAGCTCCTCTCAGAGAGCGGCCTGGGACCAAAACAGGGGGGATGGCCTGGCTTTGTGCCCGCTGTCGCGGCTGCTCCTCAACACGCTGCCACTCACTGCTGCTGGGGCCAACCCAGACCTCTCCTACTGCAGGATAGGCAGTGCTGGATGCGCTGTGCTTTGCTTGTCTCAAGGAGGAGGAGCACAGTAACTTTTATTGAGGGATTTAATGAGATTCGGGGGGTGCTCAGAGCAACAGATTGAAGTGAACTAGGTAGAAAACTGTGCCTGTTGGCCCATAGAGCTGGATGACTGGATGACATGACCCCTGGACTCTCGTGGGTCCTGTTGTGTGCAAGGCATCATCTGCTTTCTGCATGGTTTTTCCTCTTCCTGGAATAACACAGGGGCTGCCTCACTGCCCACGAGTGCTGTGTTTGTGACGGGAAGGTGAGGATGTGCCAGAAGCACTGGGGTGCAGTAGGAGGGCAAGTGGAGGTGCTGGGCCAGCACTGGAGGGCTGCGTACAGCAGAGGGAGCAAAGCCTGCTGTGGGCCCAGCATGCTTCATTTGGAGGGTGATCTCCAGACCCAACAATTCCAAATCTAGGAAAGAAATAGAGCTGTCTGCACTTGGACCACTGAGGAGTCCAGAACAGGAGGGCGAGCAATGGGTGCAGTATTGAAATTGCTTCTTTCTTCTCTTTTCCTGAGCCATGCAGACCCTCAGACTTCAGCTCTTCCCATTTCCCTGAACCACATTTCTGGTCATTGTAATTCTGCACTTCTCTCATCTCCTGTGATTGAGGATATTTTCTGCTTTTCAAGGCCGCTGATGCTTACAATCCCAGCCTGCCTCCTTGCCCTTGATCAGAGCAGCAGCCATGGAGCCCTATTTCAGAGCCATGGAGAAGATGTGGAAAAGTATCAGAAAACAGCAGGGGACAAAAACACAGCGGAGGAGCAGGAGATTGAAGGAACCACCCTCCTTCCTCATCATTGTGTTTTGCTGCAGCATGGCTTTAGGCCACACATCAGCTTTGTTTTCCTCACCTGCAAAACAGGAGCGGTGGTCCCTGCCACATGAAGATGTGCTGATGTTTCCTCTACTCTGCCTTTTCTGTTTTACCCTCAGCTATCCTGTAGCCATTGCACCTGTGCTAAACTTCACTTTCAGGACTTCCTTTCTGTTGCCTGGGCATGGACAAGGTGCCTTCTCTCCCTCTGCTGGCTGGTGGAGTATGGAGGAAGATACTGGAACAGCCAGACCTGTGTGTGATGTGCCCAAATAGGTGCTGGAGCTGCTTGGCTCCACAGCATGGGCCATTCTATCTCTGCTAGGGCGAGATGCTACAATGGAGTGGACTGTACAGCTGGCCCAGGACAGAAATTCCCACCTTCAGATTCAGTAATCCCATCAAGTTCACAGATGCTTATCTGTTGATAACAATAGGAAAGCCAACAGAGATATTTTCACCACCCTGGACCACTCTATACATGTGTTTAAATGTGAAGTGAGAGCCTCCTTCAGAGAACATTTGGGGTGCGTGGTTTCGAGCAGGGATACAATACCTTGCTGCACTTTGTCATTGCTCTGTGCAATGCATGCAGGAGATGTCCCTGCTCTACCACCTTCCTTCCATCCTCCCTAAACAGAGCAGCCACATGAGGACATTTTCCTTGGTCATTTAGACCCCATCTGGGTCAGATTGCTCAGAGGATGGATACTCCTGGCCACCCTTCTGGTGCAGGAGGGATCATTGCCCACACTGTGAGTGTCTGCAACCAACAGAACACGGCATCAAAATTTTCAGTCCACTGAGTCTTTCCCACTCCAGTATTTCTGAGTATATCTTCTCTTTGACCACTTCCCTTGGGAGAGGACAGGAGGCGGTGCTGGAGAAGCACAGTTCACTATTTCATCAGTCAGTTTTTCACTTCTCCATTTACATACATAAGCCTACCATAAACACTTGTGGCTAATGTACAAGTACACTGCATTCTCATAAACTATCAGAGAATGCCATACACCACCCATGCAGCTCCGCCAGCTATGTCCTCTGTGAGTCATGGGCAGCAGCGGCACTGAGCAAGCAGGGGACAGTAGGGTGGCCTTTGCACAAGTCACCCTTTCCTATTTCCGCCCTACATAGGCAAACCTTAGTGACCTTGGGCAAGTTGCTCTCTCCTGCAGAAAGGCATATGGTGCTTGACTAGCATGTCCTGGGGGCTGTTGGTAGGGAGCAGAGCTTCTACATACAACTGCAGTTAAGCAACGGGAGTTGCTTGTTTTTTCTTTCTGGAAATGGTGATTTGAGATTTTTCTTCCAGTGTTTTTTTTTTTCCTTTTTTTTTTCTTTTTTTTTTTTTTCTTTCTTTTTTTTCTTCTCTGTTTTTGAAGTTAATATCAATTTTGGAAGGCAAGTGAGCTTTGAAGTGGCTGATGGGCATCGTGCTGCGAGATGCACCTTTCCCTGTCTCTTGTGCAGACACAAGGTGCCCTTTGTTCTCTCAAACACTGCTGTGGGATTCCCTCCTCTCCATCACTGCCCCTGTGATTTATTCCTCTTCCTCTTAAAGAAAAGTGAAGAAGTCTGAGAGCGTCTGTGGCATCCAGCTTTCCCAGCTCATTGTCACAGTCAAGGCACAGAATCACAAAATCACAGAATTTTAGGGGTTGGAAGGGACATAGAGAGATCACTGAGCACAACCCCCTGCTAAAGCACATTCCCTACAGTAGCTAGCACAGAAAGCGTCCAGGCAGGTCTTGAATATCTCTAGAGAAGGAGAATCCACAACCTTTCTGGGCAGTCTGTTCAAAACCATTCAGTGCATTTTCTTCTTCAGAAAGATTCAGCATTAAAAATATTCCAACACAAAGTTGTAATGTACATTTAAAAAAGAAAAAGTAAAAGAGAAAGTCTCTAAGCACAGAGAGTGTGCAACTCCCTGTCAGTAAGAACCTTTAATATCTTTTTGCCTTCGTAGAGGAGCTGGAAGGCATCATTTTGTTAAAGAGAATCAGGCCCCAAATCTTTGACATTAAGCAAAGCAAAATATTTTTGTAAACATCAGGGGAAGGTTTCCCAGTGAAATAGACACAGATGTTTTCTTTTTAAATGTAAATCAGTGCAGGAACGGACAGTTTAATTAAAAGGAAAATTATTAGGTAAGTGCTGAGGGAATCTACTTTATTTGCAGGGTACACTCACATATTTTTACTGGTGAGTCAATGGCAGTTTTTAATTTCTTTCTACCTAAGACAATCAGCCCAGAGACTAGCCACTGTAATATGGAGTTCTGAGGGAAGGTTTTTTTCATGGATAGCAGGAATGCCTGCTCCATGTGCAAGCTGTGGGGTCTCTTGCAGCCAGCAATGGTGGGTCCATTTCCAGCCTTACATCTCTGCTTATCTTAAGATAATGCTTTGCAGAGGCTACATCCATCAAGGTATCACTTGGAGAAGAGAAGGCTCGAGGGAAACCTCGTTGCAGCCTTCCAGTACATGAAGTGAGACAGGAAGGGGACCAACTTTTCATATGGTCTAATAGGAGCAGAACAAGAATGGCTTTAAACTAAAAGGGAGAAGGTTAGATGTTAGGTGGAAATTCTTTACTCAGAGGGTGGTGAGGCACTGGCACAGCTGCCCAGAGAAGCTGTGGGTGCCCCATCCCTGGAGGTGCTCAAGGGCAGGTTGGATGGGCCCTGGGCAGCCTGAGCTGCTGGGCGGCAGCCCTGTCCATGGCAGGGGGTTGAGACTGGCTGGGCTTTAAAAGTCCTTTCCAACTTAAGCCATTCTGTGATTCTATGAAAACCCCATCTTTTGTGACTGGGATCTGGGGGCACTGCTGGTGCCACACAAAGCCACTCATGCTTCCTGCTGGAAGGGCTGCTGGGGCTGTGAGGCTGAATTGCTGCGCACCCTCCTGCTGCTTGGCCACTTGGCTCAGCTCCTCTCCAAGCCACCAGGCCTCTGTGTGCAGCAAGGCCTGGTCCCTGGGCTGAGCCTTGAGAGGAGCTGCTTGCCCTCTGGCCTCTGCAGTGCTCAGGCCTCCAGACCAGGTTTTGACTAGGTTCTGACTAGGCCAAAAGCAGCGGGCACAGTGTTCTGGGACTACAGCAGCTCGTTTCTGAGAAAATGCTCTTATCTTTGAACACACATGGAAAATATGTTGTGTGCTTAAGTGGGCTGGGGGCTGATGGCCCTGTCATGGCTGCAGGCTGGTAAAACTTCAGCAAGTTCAGCATTGCACCCTTGATGAAGGCAGCATGCTGAAGAGCAAGACAGATCATAGAATCACAGAAACATTACGTTTGGAAAAGACTTCTAAGATCATCAAATTCAACCATCATTTCCCCACCACCATGCCCATTAACCTCGTCCCTCACGGCAGGGAGGTGAGGTGACAGCACGCAGCCCAGCCACTGCCCTGGGGCAGGCAGGGATCTGGGTCACCTCAGCCACATCTGAGCAGTGCATTGTTGAACCTTCCTTCCCCCCAGGAGTATCGCTGAAATAAATGCCCTAAAAACGATGTGGCCTCTGCATTCGAGGGGTTAAATTCAATTTTCCATCCTCTAGCTTTTGCATTTGGCTCAGGTATTGTTGGCAGAGTCTTGGATCCTTTTCTTCTTATTAAAAAAAAAAAAAACAACTTTAAAATAATAAAAAAGTGCTTATCAGATAATGAAATTCTAGCTGTGGTCAAGTCTTTCAAACAACCAGGGCCATGATTTAATTGGAAGTAATTATAGCCTTTTCTGAAGTATAATTTTTAGGGTATTTTTTCCCCTGACATTTGCAGTGTGGAAATTAAAAATAAAGCAATGTCAGAATCACGAGATTTCAATCTGTCTTCAGACAATAATGTGGGCTGGTGTCAGGGGTTTGTCCTTGGCAAGAAGGAGGAAAAATTCACTAAAGAAAATTCTCCTGGTGAAAATAGTCGTACGTTTTCTGTGCTCCGAAATTCCTGAGAGACTGCTGTCTCCCAGAGCTCTCTAGAAATCCTCCTACCTCAGCTGCAGAGGGAAAGGGCACATCAGTACCTAACTCCTGAGAGCACTGCATTTGCGATGCAGACTTGGTTAATTATTCCACGGTTAAGGCTGTGTTAAGAGACAGGCTTAGCACAAGAAAAAAAATCCCCATCCTACACAGCAAAGATGAATGTAGTCCTTATATCCCTGCTCAAAAAAGCTCAGTGTGTAGAAAGTTATTTCCACATTTTTTTCCCCCTAATATTGCCCCATTTTTTTAAAAAATATTTTTTGAAGTGATGATCTTCTAAATTTTGCTCTGGTTGCTCTTAGTAACTCTTTGGCTTTTTTTTTTTTTTTTTTTTTTTGTGAAACCACCAGCACGTCCCATAAAATCCACCTCACACACTCCCTGCTACACAAAGTTCCTCCCTAGTGGGAGGGACGGTTCCTGCCAGTTCAGCCTTGCTGATGGCTGGTGGCATCAGCAGGGCCCCATGCACAGCTACGTGTGTCCCTAACTCCATGGAAGGGCAATTCAGGCAGGCTTTGAATAATCTCTGTAGAGGTGAGCGTGCATGAAGAAGCTTACTGCACTCCAAGCCCCATGCTTCTGCATCTGAAATTTTAGACTTAATACCCATTTTAAATCCATTCTTGAACACCAGGCAAAGGAAGAAACGATCTCAGATTAAAAGGGCAATGTAGAAAAAAAATCTCACTGGGAGCAGGTTGTGATTACAGCATTGTACAGTGTGCCGCAGAAGACTGGTGTGAGAGATTCTCTGTTCTGCATGGCCAGAGATGATCTTCCACATTTCAGGGACAAGGCTATACGTTCTCAATTGCTTCCAATCCATGAGTTGCAGAGAGCTGCTGAAGATATTCAGGAAGGCAACTGCTTTTTCCAAGTTAAGGGTGGGATTTACCTTTCTTTGAATATTTAATACTGATCATCTGTATTTCTTGCTCACATCTTAGCAAAAGCCAAACTAGCCATGAAGTCCATCACTGTTATCAATGATGTATCCATACAACTGCCTTGGTCTTGCACAGCTCGGTTAGCCACAGCCTGTGACTATGGCTTCAAAATTTGTGCTGAGGACATCTCATCCTGAGACCCTGTTGCCCACTCACTTCTATTCTAAGAGAACAAAATAAATATTTACTGCTTCTCATAATAACATCCAGCCACACTCATCCTCGCCACTGCATAACAGCTCATTTAATTGAAATAAGAATATAAGTAAACTGTTTGTCAAGGCAGTTTATTAGGAAAAGCATTGCTGTGTCAGGAGCTCCCTCACTGTGAGGAATGCTGTGTTGTCTCTCTTAATATTTAATGCCATTTTAATATTTCCCAGTTAGGAGCTGAGGCTACAGACTAAAGGCCAAGCATGACAAAATGGGGAGGGAGCGTGAGGCAAACTCACAAAGTGAGGTCAGCAAAGCTCCCTGATGTGCTTGGTAGCTGAGTGAACAACAGTTCTGCTGCTTCCTAAGGGGCTGTGCCACCCCATGGCCCTCCATCTGCCACTTCACCTGAGATCTATGGGTATGGCCTGTCCTTACTCAGAAGGGCACTGCAAAGCTTTGGGGCCCCATCCGGTGGCTGGGGAGCTGAGAAGCCCAGGCTTCCTATGACAAACCAATTTGTCTTTGCCATTTCACTCCTTGTGGACTAAATAATCAACCACTGCTATCAACTACTGAACTTCTCTGCTAGAGCCTTAGTTCCTGTGCTGCACCCTGGGGCTGTTCCCAGCAGTGATGCCCAGCTCAGGCTGCTCCTCACAGTAGAGGTCTCTTCAGAGAGCCTTTTGAAACAGCTGCAAAATAAACTCTATTTTTTCCAAACATCACTAGACAGTTTAAGAATAATTACATGAACTTTATAATCAGCCAAACCAGCACAGGCATCCACCTGGCCTGCACGTAGCATTTGTGAGTAATTGTACATAAAGGGCAGGTACTCTCAAACTTAGTGCACAAACAGCTACAGGAGGAGGGCCCTATTATAAATAAAATTTCCTTAGTTGTCACTTTGGTGTCTCTGATGTCCCACGCATTCAAATGCTGAGACTGATTCATTTAATCTTACTCTAAACCAGCAAGCAACAGAGGCAGTTTCCTGACAGTTGCTTAAAAAAAAAATGTATCTGAGCTCTCTTAAACTGTGTTCCCTTGTATTATATTTAGACATCGTGATTAGAGAAGCTGCCACACTATGCTTTCACTTGAAGGAAGAAGCTAAGGCTGGAAGCAGTGGGAAGCAGTGCTAGGGACCAATTCAGGCTCTGGGTCGGCGTCTGGAAGCTCATGCTGCCTGCTTCCCCAGTGCCGCCAGCCTTGGGAAACCTGAGGTCTCAAATAAGTGCAGCATTATTTACAGTAATGAGGCTGCTGGCAAGGGTGGAGGCAGTGAGAGACTTAGCGGCTGCTCTCATTTGTGTTAGCAGTATCAGCTGAGCAGTGCTGGTGGCCCTTCCTTCTCTGCTCCCTCTTTCAACCCCCTCAAACCTTGTCAGAGGCTGGGATGCAAAATCTGGACACTCCTGTCATACGAACAAGGGTTATGTATACTTGTGCCGCTGCAAAGCAGATTACGATGACTTTGCTTCATGTGTTTTACTCTAATGAAGTCAGTGGAGGTTTCAACAAATAAATGTTTCAACACAGACACAAACTTGACATGCAGCTCTGCTTTTCACAACAGCTGATACCTAAAAGAATACCTGAATGCTCTGCTTTTGCTAAATGGATGTGGTAGATGGTAAGCAGGACATGAGCCAACCACATCCTTGGCTGCATCAAAAGCAGCATGGCCAGCAGGGAGGGGATCCTGCCCCTCTGCTCTGCACTGGTGAGGCCTCACCTGGAGTTCTGCATCCAGATGTGGAGTCCTTGGTATAGGAGAGACATGGATATGTTGGATAGCGTCCAGCAAACCTTTCAATATCTAAAGGGAGGGCTGTAAGAAAAGAGATAGACTCTCTAGCAGAGTCTGTTGTAATAGAACAAGGGGAAATAGCATCAAACTAGGAGAGGAGAGATTTAGATTGGACGTAAGGAAGAAGTATTTTACAATAAGGGTTGTGAGGCGCCAGAACAGGTTGCCTGGAGAAGTGGTGGATGTCCCGATCTTGCAGACATCTGAGCAAGGTCAGGCAGGATGCGTCACTGAGCGTTCTGATCTAGCTGTAAGTGTTCCTGTTCCTTGCAGGGGAGTTGGACTAGCAGACCTTAAAAGGTGCCTTCCCAGCCAAACAATTCTATGTTTCTATGATCTGTGCTTTTTGTTAACCTGCAGTACATACTATTTTGGAAACCAGTGGAATTCAAATGCTGAATGGAAAAGTGGGTTTTTCCTGTCAGCCATTTGCTAGTTTTTCAAGTTTGTGTTTTTTCCTTCTCCTCTAGCTGATCTATGGATATCTGTTAATTTGTTATTGCTTCCCAATACCCTCATTTGCTAAACTAAAATCTATGCTTTTAGTTTAGGACACACATAGAAAACTTGAGGTTCTGCTTCAAGATCTTAATTTTAGTCCAAATATGATCAGCTTATCATTCTTTTAGGATCTGCTATAATCATTCTCTCTCAGATAAAAACATCACACTAGGAGCTTTCTATCATCAGTCTCTAGAGAGAGTCAAGAAAATTCTTAGAAACTTGAAGGTGACTTTTCTGTGAAACCGTCTCAATGTATTTCCAAAAATACATCATAATTTGGAATCTTCTCCTCAGTAGAGATCACAGAGATTCCAGAAAAAAAAAAAAATAACCCCCATGCATTCCTAGGAGCTGCGCCTTTAGCTGTAACAAATCAATCAAGTACCCTTTTATCAGCCAGATATAAATTGACTTGAGGCATTCTGAAGCCTTAGGCTTGTATAAGACTTCTGGTGTAGGCTTTATTTCCATGAAGAAGTTTGACTCTGGAGGAAGACTTCTGTTTTTGAATAGTGTATTTTCCATCCACTTGTTATTTTCACTTTCAAGCTTGCTTAGCCAGTTGAGTATGAAAGACTTGTTATTGCTTCCTAGCGGCAAGATTATCTGTTGATGGTATTTATGGGGTGCTAATTACTATCTGTCACCAGTATTTATGAGGTTCCAATTGCTGCAGTATCTAGGCGCCAGGTACAATATTGAGATAAGCACAAATGTTATTGAACATGGACTCTGCTCTTCCCATCCTAGCGGCTGGCCCCCTTCACTTTTCTTTGTCCCCTCCTCCGCCTCCTTTTTGTATTTGTGAGGAACCTACAGAAAGGTGAATTTTGCACTCTGCTCCAAAAACAGTTGCAGCTTTTGACCTCACCCTACTGGGGCCCCAGAGCCGTTAGCCCCAGACTTCTGGCTCCTGAAAACTTCTCCCATCATAAAAAACAGAGTTAGCTGAAGTTATGACAGGTTCCCTACATGAGTATTTCTGGACCATAGTTATGAATGTTCAGTAACAGAGATACTCACAGATTATGTGGGATCACTTGGCTACAGCTTCTGCTCTCATTTTGGCTAGAAAGATTAGCAGTGATGCTGCAAGGGGATCATGGAGAGGATATCCCAGGGGACAACTCATGCAGAGAGGTTTGAGAAGTGCAGCAGAGGGAACACACTCCTGCTGCTGGGTGATTCAAAGAACTGATGTGGTGTGCACGAGGAGCAGAGCCCTCAGCATTCTCAAATGTCACTTGGGTTTATCTTGCTTGCAGAACGTACAAAGAAAATGCTTGTCATAGAATCATAGAATGGGTTAGGATGGAAGCAATCTGAAAGCCCACAAAGATCCAATATTCTACCATGGGCACCCACCAGCTCAGACTGCCCAGGGCCCATCCTAGATAGGTCTTGAATGCCTCCAGGAATGGGGCACCCACAGCTTCTCTGGGAAACCTGTACCAATGCCTCACCACCCTCCAAGTAAAGAATTTCTATCTAACATCTAACCTCCCTTCTTTTAGTTTAAATCCATTTTCCCTGTCTTGTCACTATCAGACCATGCTAAAACTCAGTCCCCTCCTGCTTATAAGCTCCCTTCATGTTCTGGAAGGCCACAGTGAGGTTTCCCTGTGGCCTTCTCTTCTCCAAACTGAACAAGCCCAACTCCCTCCTCCCCCATAGGAGAGCTGATAGGAGTCCTCTGATCATCCTCATAGCCCTCCTCTGGACCCACCCCAACAGTCCCACAACTATCTTGTGCTGGGGACCTCAGGCCTGGATGAAGTAATCCAGCAGGTCCTCACAATGGCAGAGCAGGAGACAATCCCCTCCCTTGCCCTGCTGCCATCCCTCTTTTGATGCAGCCCAGGATACAGTTGGCCTTCTGGCTGCAGGCACATGTTGTTTGCCTTTAGGATGCTTTTTGAAATCCAGCAAACTGTAGCAACTGGGATAGCTGACATCAAACCAGGCATTACTTCCATATCTTTGCAGGGTTACAGAGGGTACCCTGGTCACAGGCCAATGAAAGCTTTGAACTCTAAGATGCTGAGTTGCCTAGAAGCAAGGAGAAAGCTGTAGGAGCCTGACTGGCGTTCACATGAAGAATTTCTTCTGGCTGTTGGTGGTAAAGTTTGCTGCTTGGACAAAGTAGAGCCTTTGCTCAACTTGGTCAGGTTGCTCAAAGAAAACTTGACCAACAGCTGTGGCCAGAGACAATCTGAGCTTGATTCTGAGAAAAACACCTACCTCAGACTTCATGTCTACCACTACAGAGAAATTAAAATGATCCCATACGAAAGGTGAGAAGAGATGAAAAAATGAAATCACAGTTGCAGCTAGTTCCTAAGTGGAACGGGCATCAAGCTTTTAATGTGGATATAGAAGGGGCATATGTTGTTTCTATTATTATCCAGCTATGGGAGAGAAGAGGGAAATTTACTTACAACCTCAGAATAAAGTGTTCAAAACAGTTGGAAAACCTGTGAAGTTCTTAAAAAAATAAAAAGGATACTGAAATGAAATATCTGTGAAGATTTTTTTCCCTGCTTGTTGAACAGCCCTATTGGTTCTAATTGCTGTCCAAGGACAGTCAGAAAATCCTTCAACATGCAGAAGAATTATGCCCTCAGTATGTGCTGCCTGTAGGACAGCAACCCCAAGAGATGCTGAAAATGCAAAAACAAGGAAGGTGTCTGAACTCAGATTTATCTCCTGCTTACCCTTAAAGCTATTTCCTTACCCTCAAATTTTCTGGAATGCAATGTTCTAAGTATCAGTAATTATGCAAAGACTTTTCCTTTATGTATCACCATTTGCTCAAGAACTCCAGCCCATTACCCTAACAGCAGTGACGTGCTTTGCCACAGCTCTTTGAAGCAGGTACCATGATGCTGCAGGCTTCGCTCCCCAGCAGAAGAAGGGCAGCACAGTGATGACGCAGGGCTGCCCTCATCTACCTCGCTCTCACAAGGTGCTTGTGCCCATCCTGCTACGCTCCCGCCTGACTTTCTGCTCTCAAAACCAAGCCATTGATTCTCAGCTTGGAAGAGCACCCTTCATTTTGTTAATGATGCAGAGGGCACAGGTTTTCCAGCACCCAACACCCAGCACCCAGTCTGCACACAAAGTGCTGTGGGCTGCTGGAGCTGGGCTGTGTGACGCCAGTAGGTTTGCAGGGCTGGAGTCAGGTTACGCTGGCTCTGAAGGAGCAGGCAGCAGCTTCCAAGGGAAAATACATGTCCACATAAATAAAGAGGGAAATAATTATGAGTGACTAATTAACTGAGCAGAAGTAAAATCGGAAAGCAGAAGCAAGACTGAAAGGCAGAAGGAAAAGAGGGGTGCCTGAGTCTTTCTGTAGACGCAGGTTTGCATTTTGCCTCTAAAGAAATAGGGAAGAAATGTAAATACGTATTTAGGAGGAAAAAAATTAACATGAGAAATGTGAAGTGCTTTCATGAGAAAGCCACTGAAAGGATAGAGCTGTAAAGGCACAAATCCAAATATCAACACTTGTTCCTTTAACAAAAAAAAAAATAGTAATTTGTTTATCGCAGAGCGAGAGTGAACTTTACAGAAAGCACTGAAGGCCAGTTCTGGGAATCGTTTACCTTGTTAGCATTGCTCTAGTCACTGGGTAGCACAGCTGAGGCAGTTATCCCAAGTATTTTTTATTCCAATAAGTATTGCATTCCTTTCTTCTCAGCACGACTCTGCTGTAGCCAGGTGTATTTACTGAAAGGTGCTCACAGCTCTGAGCTGCATTGATCCTGGTCGGCCGGCCAGCAGAAGGGTGAAGCACCATTCTGTAGCAACATGCCTTTCCTCATCTGCCTCTTCATGCTTAGTAAGGAAAAACTGGGAAAACGATAGGCCTCTGGCCTTGTGGCACAGCCCAAAAGCCAACAGGCATTTATGACAGCTCCCCAGATGGAAGATGTCCTCAGTTGTTCACTGGAATGGCCTCCCACCCCTTCAAACAGCAGTGCTAGTAGTGGGCAAAAGTATGGCTGCACAGAAGCAGGGCTGGCTTGCCTTACACTACCTTACACTGCTCCTGGGCTGGGAACACAGCCTTCAACTTTCTTCTGAAAGGCTCAAGTGGAAACAAGTCTAAATATGCCTTATTCACTCAACATCACTTCACAGGGTACCTTGCATAGTCTGCTCTCTCATGTCTCTGGATGAAAGGAAATTCAGCAGGCAATTTATCATCAAATCAAAGGTACCGCTATCAAAATCATTCTGGATAGAAAAGAACGGAGTAAATTTGATCTCACTTGCAGAGATGTGTTTTGGGCAATGATAACGAGCCTCAACCAGCTGCCTCATGCTTAGTCACAGGAGGCAGCACCTGCACTGGTTTGGGTAGCAGAGCTGCTGAGTGAGGACTGGCTGGGAAAATGTAGAGAGTGGTTGAGAGGCTGGGACAGAGGGGCGTGATAATGATGGTCCTCAGCCTGGGGTGTGCAAAAGCTCCAGAGATACCACGGCTGGGCATCAGCTGCCTTTCTGCAACTCAGTTGGAGGAGAGAGGGAATGACGCTGTGGAGAGAAGACTCAGGCAATGTGATTAAAAAAATAAAGAAATAGATTATATATACATGGGGCTAGAAGTATGGGAATGCAGTTTGAAGAGAGACTTTATTAGTTTAACAAGTAGAACGACGAGCATACTTCAGCGCTTCGTCTCTGCAGCTAGCACTTGGTGCTGCTGCTGAAAAGGATCTGGTGTCCTTGTTCTCTCACAGGTCCCCACCAGACTCAGGTAGCCGTACTGTTCAACCCCCCTTCTCTTCCTTTCAGTTCTTCATTCCCATGCAGACCATAGGCAATACTGTACGACGTGAATCCCCTCCCCCAAACTTTCCCTCTTTAAATTGGTGTCACTGCAAAGGCATAGATTATTACTGACACTGATCCCAATTTAATCCTCCCAATAATCTGATTTTTGCAAGCCTATTTCTATCTTTGAAACAACAGAGGGGCTTGAAGTGATACAAATACCTGCATCTAAAGTACTGGTGCTATCCACACCAGCCTGCTTCAGCTTGACCCTCCAGAAGATATTCTCTTCCCCAGAACTACATGGTTAATCTCTCCCAATATGTTGGCAGTGTCCGGTTGGTCCTTGGTCTCACATTTTGTCAATTAATTATTTTCATGCTACAGGCTTGCCTTTCGCATGGCACTGGTAACAAGCTGAGGTCCCCAAATAAGTTTTAAAGCTCATATAAATGTAGAATTTCTTTTCCTTTGTGGATTTTTAATAACCTTCTGGTGTCTGGAAGTGATCAAGAAGTAAAGCTTTCATAGCAATGTAAGAAGTATAAACCGATTCTGGTTTGTTATTTCATCCAGCAACTTGAGAACTTTTTTTATTTTCCCGGGCTTTAAGGCGATCAGGCAGTGTTTTTTCCCATCCCCAATCTCCTTAAGAAGCTTATTAATGTTTTACACTCAAAATAAAGACAAAGCAATCTGAAAACAAAACCATACTTAGGGCTGCATATTCTAAATGTGCTTGCTGGACTATTTCCACTATTTGTAACCAATTCATTTTAATATTGCTCCTGCTTCTTGCTAGATCTGCAGAACTTCAGTTCACACATAGCCAAGGAGTAGTTCAACCAGCAGTTAGTTCAACCAGCAGTCAGCAGGTTTGGGGTATTTTTTTTTTTTCTTTTCACTTTTATAATTCAACACAGTGACTTGTTTATATAACCGAATCCTTTTGTTTCTCCAAGGGGGACTTGGATATTCCACTGAGCCACGACACCCATGGTAGGTGATTGTCTGTTTTTTCCAAAGCAAAGACCTCAGTTTTCAGCACAATTTACATTCCAGTAATAAATATTTAAAAGAATTATAACGGAACTGAAATAAAGAATGTCTCTTTGAAACACATACACACACTCACACACTGTCAATCGGTCTGGGGTCGCTCCCGTGCAGATGGTGCCTCTGTTCAAACCTTAAATACTTTACTTTTTCCATAAGAAAACTTGGCCACTTTGGATTTTTAATACCCCATAAAAACTTCATAAAATTCTATTCCTTACTGTCCAGCAGAACAGTCAAATATCTATATCAAAGATATTTTCTGCAGCAGACCTCTTTCTGCCCCTAGAAAAGCAGAAGACAACAGAAATTGTCTTGATTTCTCACCGTTCTTTCTCAGATATGAGCTTTTAGGATTTTTGATGTCTGTTTTTCCTCCAATAGGCTAAAATAAATGACAATAGGATGGTAGATTTGGAAGAAACCAAGGCCACACAACTACTTTTTGGCTTCAAATATGTAGCCCATTATTAAACAAATGAGCTACTGATGTACTTCTCCATTTACAAAGCCTTGTATTTGCCCCTGTGGGCATAACACCAGGTGATGTCTTAATTAATGATGGTGGAGATCATAAGTATGACATAAACAAAAGAACTGCTTTTGAAAAATAAGGAAAAGAAAATATTCCCACTCCCTTGAGGAACAATAATGAGCTGGTTTCAAAAAGCGGAATAATGAAAACCAAAAGGGAAAACAGGGAAGTATGTGGCGTAAATATTGAAGTTACCTGCAAACGCCTCTCTTTGCAAATAAGTGCATATTCTTTACAGTATGCTGTATCCTGCACAGCACTTAACATCACTCACAGGATAATCTGTCAGTCTTTATGTTTGCATCGAAGCATGCACACATTAGCGGCACCATGCCTGCATTATCTGCTAGCTGGCTGTAATGCCCACTGAGTGCTGCCTGCTGAGCAGGACCCAGAGCTGCCTTGCTACTCACGCCCCGATTGCCTTATGTCCTGACTACCTTGAGGCAGTGGGCTCTGACACATTCCTCTTCAAAGATGAAAATGCAGCCATCGGGGCTCTCCTCACCTCTATCCCCCATGCTATCTACAGCCATCATGAGATGGGAGCAGTGCACTGATGTGTGCCAGTCGTGGGGTGTGTTATCTCTGGCTTCTGAAGCTTGAAATGTGTAGGGTGGGTAGGAGCTGCAGAAGGACCAACATCTCTTTGTGTTGCTAAAAAGCAAGTGAAAGAGGGCAAAGAAATGGGCGTCAAAGGGAATCAGTCTTGGCTCTCCAAGGCCCTAAGGCAAGAGGGAAGGAGGGCAGGGAGTTAATATTGTCTTTTCCCATTAATTCCCATGTCCAAGGCTGAGCAGGAAAAGAGTAATTCATCTCCATTTCCACCCCCACCTCTGATTTTTCACCTTGGGAATCCGATCATTTTTAGCTCTGTAGGTTTAATTTGCTGAACTGACGTGCACATATCCATCTTTCACGTTGATCCTGATTTAAACTCAACAGAACAGTGATACGAGCAGAAAATATCCTAGTTGGCCATTACAGACAGTGACACTGAACTGGTTTGGGAGAAACAGAAGGTTAACACAGAGGTGCGGATGATCTCCATCTACCCAGAGCTCTCCATAGGCAAACTGTGACAGGGGGAGCGTGTCTGTGGGTGTGCGATGGAGCCTCCAGTCAGCTGAGGAAAGGAGAAAGCCCAGGAAGGAGCTGCCTCGAGGAAGCCACAGAATGGAGGCAGCAGGCCTCCAGCAGCTCTCACGTCCCGTGCCAGGCCTGCTCCATCTACTGGCAGGAACAAGGCGGAGCCTCCATGCCTCCTGCTGCCCACCCAGCCCGGCTAGCCCGGGCCTCCTTTCGCCTGCCCGCAATGGCCGCAGGCAGGGGATGGCGTTTCACCCCGCCCTCGGGACAAGGAACTGGTTTCCCGGCAGCTTCCCTCTGCTTTGGCGTCTAGCAGGCCATCACATCTGCTGACAGAGAAGCTGCTCTCAGGGTTCACTTGCAATCAGGCAAACCCTGGTGCAAATGCCCTCCTCAGAGTAGCATAGTGTTGGGGGTGTGCTGAGATGTGTTTAAGTGAGCTTGCTGAGGAAATTCAGGTCTTCCCAAAATATTGAAACCACACAGAAGGCCTTTGCCATGTATGCAGCTGAGTGGTTTTGCAGGCCTGACTTGCTCATTTCTGTGCGAGGAGACAGGCTGGAGCCCCACAGCTTGTGTGCACAGGCTTTAAGAAAGCTCCCCTGTGCAAGACGGGGATTTTTAGCTCTGGCACCGCTGGCACTAAATCATTTTTCCTCTTGTCCTGCCTTCTGCTATTGGGAAATGGCTACACCTGGACTTTGCTTCTCTTTTCCACAGAGGAAAAGGGCTGTGTTCACCCTCCTGTGGTCCTCACAGATGGCATCTCCTCCAGCTCTGCAGTAGGGATGGCTGGGCTCACTCAGCAGCCATTCCCTCGGCGCAGAGAAGGGCATCCCTCCAGTATCAAAGTGATGTCTGCACAAAGTTGAGTCTCCAGTGGATTTCCCTGTGCCAGTGGAACAACATGAGGGTCTGGTGCTATGTTATCCACGCTTCCTCTTTATTCAGATTTTATCTGTGAATTCTTGCAAATAATAGATGACTGAGACCTTAATTGTGCTGGGAAATAGGAAGATGAAAACAGTAGACAGACCTTAGCAATTTCAATGGACTTATTCACAGTGTATTTAGTCATGCAAGTCTTTGCAGAGTCAGAGACTAACAAAGTACCTGTTGGGGTAAGTAATAATCCTGTGTCTTCACAAAAGCAGTTTAAAACAGCTCATTTATAACGAGAGACACTGCCTCAGTCAACTGAATGCTACAGAGTTCAGAACAAAGAAAAAAATAAACACAGCTCCAGCCTTAATGCCACAAGATCTTAGAATGCAATCCATCCCAGCTTTTCTATGTCTCTGCCTTAATACAGGCATTCTTAATGTAAATTACATGCCAATGATTAATAGATTTTGTATCAATTGAACTTGAACTGAAGTCAAAAGAACACATTCTTTTCTATTCTTTTTTCTTCTCTAAACCTACATTAAAAAAGATTATTCAGAACTCTTAGAATGAAAAGTGCCAGGTCAAAACTCACATTTTTCTAGTGAGTCCATGAAACCTTGCTTTTCAAAGTCACATACTGTAGAATCTTAATCATCCTGGAAGGCTTATCCAGGCTATGGATTAAGTATGCAATTTGTGTGGTGCCAGCTTGTTCTGGGAGCACAGGACAAGGCACAGAGCCCTGCTCAGAGCTGAACTCCTCCTGGTCCAGATGAGCTCTGGCAGCATTCGGTGGCTTGGCACGAGCAGGGATGCCCTGCGTCTGCCCACCAGCCCCACAGGGTAGGTTGTCTGAGCAGTGCAGGTCCTTTGAGGTTCTGCAGCACTCCCTGGTGCCTCTGTATCATGCTCCAGGCCCTGGAAGTCTTCTTGATTTGGGAACGTGTCCATAAAGCCACACAGCTTTGGCTCAGCACGGTGTGAGAGCTAAGGAGTCTTCCTGAGTGCCATGTCTGTGCAATACAATCTCCTGCATGGCTCTTGGATTATTATTTTCCATCTAGGAAAACAACCCTTTCTCCTCCTCTACTTTGTCTCAGATGACAGAAAGCTGTTCATATGTCCATGAGCTTAATAACTTCTGGTCTTGGAAGAACTTCTCTGGCTGGTTATATATGAACATTTTTTCACATTTTTGATGCATGTGCAGTTCATAAAACCTGGGCAAAACTTTAAAGCTTGGAGACTATAATCTGGACAGATTATAAGTGTTATGTATATTCTCCATGAATTAACATTAAAACTTGTTATGCGTGGGGGCTAATTACTGAGAGATTTGGCTCTGAAATCAGAGTGTTCTCCCCTCAGCTCAGTTTTCCTGATGGTGTCAGGAAAACAAATATTTTAATCTCAGTTACGAAAATCAGGCTGTGTTTCTAAACTTTTCTGAGAACCTCAGAGCATTTAGTGTTCCTACTGATCTCCCAAATTCAGGACTTCCTGAGCTTCTGGTCTTCAAAATAAATACCCAGCTTTTGGGGAGATATCATCATCATAGCACAATAGAATGGCTTAGGATGGAGAGGACCTTAGAGATGATGTAGTTCTAAGCCCTCTGCCACGGGCAGGGTTGCTGACCATTAAATCAGGCATTAGATCAGGCTGCTCAGGGCCCTATCCAACCTAGTCTTGAATGCCTCCAGCGATGGGGCATCCACAGCTTCTTTGGGCAAAATGCCTAAAAAAAGGCTTAAACACAAGTTAAAAGAGAGTGTGCAGTTTAGGCTCACCTTGCACATGTCTGTTAGTTCAGGAGAAGGTAACTTGTGAACTGAAAGCCCAAATGGTGCAAATAAATTCAGAGTAGAGCAAAATGAGTGAGAAATACACGCCTAGAACAGGGGAGGGGAGTAGTGCAAGTGAAGCTGCTGTGCAGCAACTCCGAATGTGGGTAAACCTGTAATTACTTCTAAAATCTCACCATTACTAAGCTGTGCTTATAATTTCTAGAGGCCTCTAGTTTCTGGAACAACTGGAGTATGAGATTCAATTGCATTCACTTCAGTGGAGGATACAGTTAAGTACGGGCACGTTTTAAGGCTTGAGGCCAGTCATTAACAAATTAGTGCATGGAAACATTTGAGTTTCTCCAATCTGATTTTATGAAGTTATTTGGCAATAGCTGCTTGTCATCCCTTTTTCATCCCCCCCTCCTCCTCCTTCATCCCCTCTCTTTCCCCCCCCCAGCCACCTTCCCCTCCCAGTGAAACAGCCACCTCCGGAATCAAAAAGAGCATTGCAAGTACCCACACTTCCCATTTTCCCCTTACTGTAGGCAGAAATACATGTTATCTCTTGCTTTTGCATGTGTAAACACATATGTATTTTAAAATACGTATTCAGTCGATGTCAGGCTGCCTGTTTCCTTCCACTACGCAGCCACGCAAAGCCCTTTCACGGCAAGGACACGGAGCACGGCAGCGGAGGACGTGGCACTACAACCCCCATAGTGCGCGGCGAGGGACAGCGGGGGCCGCAAGGGCCGGGAGGCGCAAGGCCTTCTGGGAGATGTAGTCCCGCGGGGGCCCTGCCCGGCTGCCGCGCCGGGGGCAGCTCCCCAGGCACCTATGTGTGCCGTGAGAGGCAGGGCGACCGCATTGTGCACCGCTCCCTGCGGGGTGTTGCAGTGCAGCTGCCTGCTGGCAGCCAAACCAGGAACCGGTGGGAGAAGCATGAGAGAAATAGCCAGGTAAGGATCTCCCGGCGTTTGCTGTGGAGTTGGAGGAGGGGGGCTGCACATCCCCCTGCCCTACCAGCCGTCCTGGCATCTTGCTGCTGGCCGGCAGTCGTTGCCCTTTTGCTCCTGTGCAACCCATCTTGCTTGGGGTTGGCTCACAGCAGCCTTTGCAGCGCGAGCACGTGGCAGCAGTGGCACAGGAATGCCATTCTCCCTGCAGCTGCGGTCAGAAGAGCGGCTGCTTGGCTGTGCTGGGAGGTTAGTGGGAATAAATATTCATTCAGTCTTGGAAAGATGCAGGGAGGAAACCTCACTCTCTGTAGGGACTGGAGATCTTTCTCTAGTGAATAAGGGTCTTATGACATCTAACTTCTTGCTCTCTTTAAGCTTGCTTTTATAATTCCTTTTTGTTTTATTATTTTTTTTTCCCCCTCTTCATTTTAACTCGACTTTCTAGGTCTCAGTAGAAAGAAATAGCCAAACATAAATTTAGCGTAAGCATCTGCAGCAGCTTCTTCCTGCGTACACTTCCTTGTCTCAATGTCTCTGCTGCAGCCGTTGCACAGTGGCAGAGCTATAGGCAGCTGCAATTCCCAGGCTGCACCCATCCCCATGACCAGCACTGGAAACATTGGAAACGCTTTGGCTGCATGCTGCCATCAGGAGAGTTCAAGGAGGAGAAGCAGCTTTGTATGTTCATGGATCCTGGTGGCTGTCCTGGGAGCTCCTCCTGCCTTGCTGCTGGTCCTTACGCCTGAGAGCAAAATTCTCAGAGAGCTTTGGGAAATCCTTGGCGCAGGGATGTTCTGTTGGCCTCCCAGGGCTGAATACACGTCACATGAATGGGTGCTGGGCTGAATGACACAGCTGTATTCCTTTCTACAAATAGTTTAACGGTGATGCTGAAGACTGCATATACTGCAGGAACAACGTGGATTTTTTTAGCTAAGGCTGCTGGTGCCAGACCTTATTTAAATGAAAGGATGTGGAAGCAAAGACAGGAGTTAGTGTTAGGGAAGGGCTCACAATGCAAGAGGCAGTTCCCAGTTCTGCCAAGAGCTGTGTTGCCCTTTTAATGGTAATAAAGAAGCTTTGCCGTTAATCACTGCAAAGGCTGCCAAGTGCAGAACAGGTCCGGACAGCGAGGCTGTTCCCTTCCTGCTCCGAGGTCAGCATGGAGGTACAGATGTGGGCTGGGCTTGCACAACCATGGGCACTGATGCTAGAAGGTGGCACAAAGATGACAAGCAGATGTCCTGTATGAAGCAAAGGAATGTAAGAATGCTAAGGATAGTGCTCCTGAATGCATACCCACCAGGAGGGGTTGTGCATCTCAGATGGGGATGCTGCACTGTCAGCAGCAGGGTTGGTAAGAAGCTCCAAACTCACACTGTTGTGATGGGGAGGGCATATTGGCTGCTTCTCACAGGCTTCTGGTGCATCCTATGTTCCCAGTGATTATAGTGTCAGACATTTCTAATGCATATATAATAGAAAATAACCTTCTGGAGAAGTGGCACTGAAACTGAAAGTACCCCCTATGCATTCAAGTACCTTTTTCCCATGCATGAGCAGCACTAGTAAAAAAAAACAACAGGGACTGTATTTGCTGACAACTTGTCTGTGTTTGGAGCATTTCCTTGCATGCTGATATCAAGTATGCCCCTGCTGCATCTAACATGGGCACGGATTTCCCTGTTTCACCTGACGTCAGTCTACCTCCCTAAAAGTGGTTTTGTTTTCCATTCGTGTTACACATCAGAAATCAAACAGCATGAGGTGGCTAATGCTATCATATTGACCCGCTGCTGCAGTTGCTATTAATATCTGAAGAAATTCCCAAATATGACAGCCCTAGCAATAGTGCTGTTACCTGCCCATCTTTCTCTTGCCAAGTAGATCAGTGCCTTTTTACATTATCAAGTTCAGTAATTTTTAGATTTGCAATAGCTGGTGAGTTGATCTGCCATGTCATTTGAACAGTATCCAAACTGTCAATTATTTTCAAAATAGAGAGGCTGAATGGGTGTGGGGGGCTACCAAAATGTCACCCACCTTTTTTAAGAACAGTGCATTCAGAATCCAGCTGTAGTGCAATCAGAAATCAGCCTTAGTGCGCAGGCTACTAAATTTCTGTTTTTGTCATTATTGCAATTGTAGTAACCCTGTTAAAGACAAGACAAAAGGTTGCTCTTTTCACTTAGAGCCTTTTCCAGCCTCCACTTTTGCAACAAAGGTTACCCTGAGCAATGTGTTCATCTGTCTGTTCTAACTGTAACAATACATATTATTCATACCTTGTCAATGTGTATGCTAGAAAACAGAAGCTGAATTTATAGCTATATTTCCTTTCTGCCGGGGCTTTTAGAGTGAGTGTTTCAGTGTTTCCATTATAAACCCCTGTTTTCTGAGGTTTATAACAGTCTTGAAGAGTATAGTGGTCTTGAACCATAATAGAAAACATGTAATGTTGCATTTACAATACAACTGTAACTGCACATTAAAGAGTGTAATCTTCTCAGTGTACCCACAATAGTCCAATAAGGTTAATTGGAGTTACATTTACTAAGAGAAGAACAATATTTTACCCTTGGAGTTCTCCACTCAGAGACAAGGACAGAGTGCCTTTGCCTGCACCAGGCTCACAGCTGCATCATTCCTGGTGGCAACCCATGTGAAAGCTCCATGTGCACATGCAAGGCCCCTGGAGTATCTGCCTTTATGGGTTTGCTGAGCTGCTTTGCAGACTTAGCCAGTGGAAAACAAAGGTAGGTCCTGCGTGGCTACCTTCAGTAATGACATAGCTATGTCCAGACATGGAGTCCTTAGTACAGGAGAGAGATGGATCTGTTGGAGCGTGTCCAGAGGAAGGCCACAAAGTAGTGCAAGAGTTGGAGTGCCTCTCTATAAGGACAGGCTGAGAGAGCTGGGGCTGTTCAGCTTGGAGAAGAGAAGGTTCCAGGTAGACCTGAAAGTGGCCTTTCACTATCTAAGAGGGGGGCTGTGTGAAGCAAGGGGACAGACTCTTTTGCAGGGTCTGTTATGATAGGACAAGGGGAAGTGGCTTCAAACTAAAAGAGGAGAGATTTAGATTGGACATAAGAAGTTTTTTACAGCTAAATGTGTTGAGGCACTGGAACAGGTTGCACAGAGGTAGTTGCTCAGAGGTCCTTGCAGACATCCAAGCAAGGTTGGGCTGAATGGGTCTCTGAGCACCCTGATCTAGCTGTGAGTGTGCCTGTTCATTGCAGGTGAGTTGGACAAGATGACCCTTAAGATTCTCTTCCAACTTTAACAATTCTATGGTACTATGAAGACGGGGCAGAGATGATCAGTAGATTTTATACCTCATCAAATGCATGGGGAGGTCTTAGTCCTGTCTGTCTCTGCCATTTCTGCCCTTGGCTTCAAGTCTTGCATAAATCTAGGTCCCTCCTGAAACCCTAGGCATTTCTCCATTTCCAGCCAGCTTACTCCATCTGGCATCTTGCATTCATGTGTCACTTTGCTTACTAGGGTAAGGGAAATAAATTAGAGTTCATCATAACATCCCTTCACCCCCAGGCTGTCTCAATTAGTCCAGCTCTATTGCGTGGTTGCTGTTGCAGCCTGAGCTACCACAGGCAAAGCCAGGGCTTTTGAGGCAATGCCTGATACACTGGGGGACCTCTGTGGGATTTCTTCTCTAGAAAAGGTATGTATCTCCATAGTGTTCATATACAGAAATTCCAGCATACCTGGGACAGGGCCGTAGTTGTTGGTATGTGTCTAAGAGATCTGCCTCTCTGAGCTAGCATCTAGAAGAAATTTTGGCTGGTACCTACTAGCTCACACTGTGCCAGCTGGGTTGCTTTGAGAATGTAACTGTGAGAGCAGGTTAAGGTGTCAGTGCTGGTGAGTGGTGGTGTTCTGGGTTGGAAAGAACACTTCAGATAATGAGGAGAAGAGCTGAAGTTAACTGTGGGTAGTGCCAGGGGTGCTGGCCGTGCTCAAACTAAAGCAGATTTATCACTGCAATCCCTTGCTTGAGCTTGTTGTCCTTAACTGTGTGAAGGTAAGGAAGGCAGCAGCATGTTTGGAGTAGAAAGAAACTTCTAAGAATTGTTTTTAAAAAAATCAACAAAGCTTGAAGACTTTGTTAGGTTCTGTGGTGAGTACAAAGCACTCCTCTCAGATTGTCACAGGGCCGTGGTTTTCCAAATCGAACCCAAGCTTTGATCAGCAGCCAGTAACAAGACAAAGCATGATGGCTTAAAGTTGTTTTCCATACAATTTTTTTTTTTCCAGTGAAACTGAGAAGGTTATGTATTTCTTCATTAACCCAGTCACAGTTTAGAGTTGGGCTCATCTGCCAGTTGGCAGCAGAAGATAGGAAAGAGGTAGAAGGCCGCACTCACTGTGAGTGTTAGGCTTGGATCTCATCTATGTATCAGTCTGAGAGAACAGGTTAACGTGAGCATCAGCGGGGCTGAAATCTTGTTGAGCCTAAGTTCGTGCTGTTTCAGCTCACATGCCACCTTACTTAGTCTTCCACTTAACCTCTTTTCCTGTGGCTAACGGGTCAGCTTAGTGGGTTCATGCCCTTTTGGAAGTACTTCTAACCTCAGGCATTCAGAAATCACAAATTCACTCTCAGATTCATGAGACTGCAGGAAAAACATGCATTTTTTTTTTTTAATTGAGCAATTAAAATAGCTTAATTAGGATTTTGGCCCTGGTCCTTTTGAGTTTCATAGCTTTGGAAAATCGTTTTTCTTGCTGTGAGGTCTTGACCCTCTTTGCCCCCGGTAAAACCTGTATTTGTCACAATTGTACAAATGAAGAACTGGCACTTTGGGAAAAAAAAAAAAAAAAAAGTAAGCCAAGATTTGCAGTAAGAGCTCAGATATGGAAATGTTGGTTTTGTTATTGTGTAAGTTTGTTACTCACTTCTTCTGTTTTTTTGCCCCCTCACCTGTTATGCATGCCTGTGTATGTTGTAACATATCTGCTGAGAATGAGTGGGAGGGAGCTGAAGGGAATTCTGATTTGTGAATTAGTGCATGAGGGGCCAGCAGAAAGGACTGCAAGGAAAAAAATGATGAATTGGAGGCTACAAAAGGCTGAACTAGAGCAAAGCCATAGGTTTGTTTCATATAACTTCTGTAGCATTTAAGAGGCTACAGTTTGCATGTTAGTTATTTGTGCTCTTTCATGTGAGTAAGAAGGCCTTGGGGAATACTGGCCATGATCTACCAAGAATTTTTCATCATGTGATGCATGAATTTAGATAGAGAATATCCCCTGAATGGGGCGGATGTTCAGATAAGGCTTTCAATGTACTTTGTATTGCCTCTGTGATTGGCTCACAGCATAGAAACGCTTAGGTCTTGTCGCTATGGCTCTCTGTGTTTCAGTGCACCCTGAATTTTGTGTTCTTACAGCCATCTGAAAGTGTCTGACATGATTGTTCACCCTGCAATTATAGGTATTTTGCAATGTTTACATTGGGGAACATGGTAAATATTTCCAAAGGCAAGAGAATCAATAGGGTACCAGCCTCCCCTGCCTGTCTCAAAAAGGAGCTTGAGCAGAATCCCAGAAACCATGCACTCAGTGTTGTCCAGAAGAGCTTCCTCTGTACCATGATGGGCTGTATTGCAGCTTAAAAGTAAGGCTCTGTGGATGCTGGTAGAGAACTGCTGAAGAGCTGGGGTCATCCTTAGCGCTTACTTTGAACTGCCATGTTGAGTCTATTTGCAGCTGTATCTCCTTTGAACATGAGGATATAAACTAGTAGCTTCTGGGCTTCTTGAAGTTTCAAAATCATTATAATGGCAATAGAATTGGTCTGACTTGCTTGATTTTGACCATTCTTTTTGCTTTCTACTTGATGGTTTACCTTCCTTCTGTACTGAGACTAGATGGTGTTAATGCTCGAATTGTAGTGCTCATCCTGTTCTTTATGTCTGTATTATCTAATTCATTGTACATTCTTTTTCTCTTTCATTTTGCTTTCTTATTCACAACAGAGTGTTAATTGCATCCAGTCACTCTGATGTTCAACAGTTAGAGAGGTAAGGCAAACAGGCAGATCTGATACCGTCTGCAGTTCCCAGCTGGAACCTGATTGTACCATTCCTAGTCAGCTTGAAGGCTATCATAATCTGTGGGAACATTCTCTGTTCATTCATTCCTGTGAACAGAGCACTGAAATGGGCTGCCCTGAGTTGTTGTTGAGTCTCTATCTCTGGAGGTATTTAAAACCCACTTGGACTCTTCTTCTGTGGAACCTATCTTGGGAAACATCCTTTTGTAGGAGTTTGGACTCAATGATCTTCAGTGATCCCTTCCAACCTCTATGATTCTCTTGGTCTACGATCCTGTGATATCTGTGCAGCTTCTTCTGGAACCACATGCTATCTGGAAAAAAAACAGCGGGAGACCTGGCCAGAAAAATGTTTCATTTCCTCATCTGAATTTACAATTTCTGAGACTTTTGGTGTCTTTTCCTTTTTGTTATTTTGAATTCCAACAAGGTATTGATAAATGCACCGTTTCAGTAAATTTTCTCTTTCACATACCCTGTTCTTTTGTGTCTGTCATTATCTTTTCACCTGTTTCAGGCCTTAGTAACCAGTCTGGCAGTTGCCTGAGAGCACTGATAGGTCTTTGTTATTGTGAGTGGCTTCACTGAAGATCTCCAACCTACAACATCTTCCCAGGAATCCAAATGAAGTTCATACCTGGGAATTTAGTCCATCATATCCACTCACAGCAACTCTAGGACAATGCACTCAGCCCTACCTCTTCTTGGCTGCTGTTCTTCCCCTTGTCCTTCCTGTTTGTGTCTCTAATCCATTTTCTTTCATTCTGATGACCCAAAGGACTCAGTGGTCAAGATTTGTCCAGCTGGAAGTTCAGAAGCCATTGCTCAGAGCAGTGCAATGTTGAGGCTCGCTGTTTCTGAAGTTGCTGCCTCTTTGTTCTCTTAAGAAATCTTTCTGTATCCTACTGAAAGGATTCCATAATAAAATTATGGAAGTGCAAACTGGTGAGGTAATGTGGGGAATGTAGTAGCTACAGAGCATGTTGAGCTCTCAAAATTTTTCTGTTAATTGGAGAAAACCATTGTTCTGTATCTTTCCATTTGCAAAGCACAGAAAAGGACTGATCTTTGTATGTGTTAGTATTGATTCCATGGACTGGTAAGTGAAAGAGAAATTGATAAGAACTATTTAGTTAATTAAGTTATAGAACATGGTGCTTCTGTAAAAATTTTCACAGTTCTTTTGATCTGCGGCTCAGCACTCAGACACAGCTTGGAGAATTCAAGGCTTGAGTTTGCCATCTAAAGTAAATTTTCAGTCAGAGAACGTTGGATGTTTTTTTCTTGGCATTCACAAATTGAACTTCATACAGTGAATTATAACTTACTGTTTCTTATCGCGATATCGTTACTAAGACAAACATTAATGTGGCTTTGTGCTACTAGAAGGCTTGTGTAGGCAGGGTTCTTTGGCTTTTGCTATCAACGTGGAACTATTGATTCGTGAACATAAATCCTTACTTATCTCCAGTCAACTTTATAGCACAATGAAATTATAGGGTTGCTTGAATCAATCAATGTTTCTAAAGCAAGCTATAGAAATATAAACAAGTTACTGATTATTTAATAATGCCAATTTGCTTAGAAATGCCTGGCCTTGGGCAGCAGATGTTGCATTAATTTCTGCTTTCTCTGGAATTTCACTGGGGCTTCAAGACCTTAATGTCACTATTAGCAAAGGTAACTTTATTTTAGAAACTCATTCTGAGCCTCACAGCAAGACGAAGAAACTGATGTTCCTTTTGACCACAAAATGTGTGCTATTTCTAAGTGGAGTTCTTTGAAATAAGTAGGATATCTCACAGCTTGTTGCTTTAGAGGGGACTTAGTGCAGTGGCACTACATTTGGTTAGCATAATGAGGTTTTTTAGCCCCTGTAATATTGATTGATTTTGAAGTACCAAAATTTTTAGTTGTCTAAGATTAATTCTGTAGGTGAAGTGCAAGTTTGCATTTCAGCCTTCCTGGAATTTTAGGCTAGGTGCTCCTCTTCTGAGAAGCAGTTATGTTAATATAGCCAGGTTCTGACTTAGGGAAACAATTTAAGTATAAAATATATCTTTGTTTCTCAGTAGGAAGTCTCATGAAAGCAGCTTCCTCAATGTGGTTTCACGGTTGCAGTGTACGCCCTTTGGAGATCCAGTTCATTGGAGTGATTTTATTCAAGGTGGTTCAAGAACATTCCACGAGTCCATGGTGTCCTTTCAGTGCTCCTGGACGTTTGGAATTCAGAGCAGGATCTTTTGATCTGGGCTCTGATGCCTCAGTGGTCTATCTTTGGAGTAGTTTGTTGTAGCTTATCGTGCAGGGGGTTAAGACCACCTGATTAATCTGCTTGGCCAATCTCCTTACACAGGGATAGTAATAATGGAGTCATAGAAGGCAGCTGTAAATCCCTCTGCTGTAATACATTAATATTCCCAGGACTTTGGCTATTAAAGTTGTTTTAAACATATATATTAAAAGAAAAAAAAAAAAGCCTCTGAGAACTGTGCCTTTGATCTTTTTGATTGATCTACTTTAAAGATGTTAATAATTCATTTTTGCTTTGGAAAGGTTTTTGTCTTTAAGATAAATTAATGTTATATACATACACAGTTTTGTACATGGGCTTTGTTAAAGCTTACATGTAAACTAGTCTCCGATTAATCTCATGTTTTTTAAGCTGTTCTGTGGTATTTCATTTGCAGTAATTTGTGGCTAAGCTGCCTGTATAACACAATTTCCTTGATCTAAAGACTGTGCTACAAATTTCTATAGAGAGGAACTGCTATAAAATTAAAACTTAACACCTCTCTAGACTTCCTTCATCTATGGTGAAGTTGATACGGCTCGGCCTTAATTAGATTATTATAGACCTAAAATGTATGAGGTAGCATAGCATGAGAGAAGTTGATTTTGGTCATTAACAAGAGTTCTTGGTTAGTCAGGCTGGTTAGTCATTAGCCTCTGAAATACATGAGAGTACATTTTCCATTCAGTATGCTTTGAAGACTGGTCAAAATCCTTAATGTGATTTAGGTCTACTGAGAATGTCTTTAACCCTGCTTTTTAATAAGCTGTGTATTTCATGTCTGAGAGATACTTGTTTATGTCTGGCATTACTGAGGCTCACTGCCACACCTGTATTAATTTTGAAGTTGAAACACATTGTTTTGCAGGAACGTTTACAAAAAAAAAAAAATTCTTGGAATTAGAGCAGACAGGAATTTAATGTATGAACATTTCCTGGAAAACCCGGATAGCCTTTTTTTGTTTTAGTTGAGGAACACTTCAACTGCTTATACTCTGAATGTAGTGTAGTAATGTACTTCCCTTTTTAATATTTCCTGCTGCAAACATGCATATATACTAAAGTTCAGTCCTACTTCTGTCTTGTAGATCTGGTTTTTGCTGGGACCTCCAAGTCTGCAGCAATGTCAATGCTAAGGGAGGAGGGATGAGGTGGATATCCTGAGTGTGAGTTTGTGTTGGATGAGGTGGAGATCTGTGGCTTTTCATTGCCGCAGGAGAGAAGAGCTTGGATGGCACCTGATCGAGGAACTGTGAACTTTGGTAGATGCTGTCTTGGGAGAAGCCTTGTGAAGGCAAGCACAGTTAACTCTGCTGGCTTATGAGAGATGAACAGGAAAAGGCCTCTGCTGCTTCAGCTTGTCTCTGTCTTCCTTCATCAGGTGATTAGTGAGGACTTCGTATCTGTCTCCATAGTTCTTACATGTCCTTATAATCAGCCTGAGCAACGTATCTCCATATAAACAACAGAGAGGTTGGTGATAAATATGTCTGCTATTAATTAGCTATTAAGAATGTTTTTTCTCATGTAAATGGCCTGTTAGTAAAGAAAGGATGCTGAAAGCAAGGCTGAAGAATAATTTGTTTTTGTTGCTGTCTGCATCCCCCCTGATTCCTTTCCCCTGCCCCACAAAGTGTGATGGATTTCTGTGACTCTTCATGAAGCTGAAGTACTAAACTCTGGGACAGCACTTAAGTGTGTTCCAGGTGAGTTTTGGAAATAATGCTGCCTGCTGCTCTTTTCAGTGGCTGGAGGTGCCAAGTTAAAATTCTCTAGTAAGAAACAGGTGCTGAGGATTAAAAACCAAAGCAAAAATAAAACTCCAAGATCAACAGCAGAAAATGATGGTTGTTGTTGTTGGGAGCTTAATTATGTGTTCTCTTCCAAATTGGATGCTGATGTGAGAGCCTATTTTCTATCATAATGTGTGTGTTTAAGAACTGTTCATCCCAACTACCTCCCAGTGTGACTGGGAAAAGGCTCCAGTGTACTTCTTAAAAAATAAGCAAGATCTGTACTTGACTCTGTGTTTGCTGAACTTAATAGAACTTCTGCCACTGTCTTGAACAGGAAGGTATTAATACTCCACATGCAGATAAATCACAGAATCATAGAATCATAAAGGTTGAGAAGGACTTTTAAGATCATCTAGCCCAACCTTCCACCTCCCACCAGTGTTGCCCACTTAACCATGTTCCTTTGTACCATGTAACCTTTAATTAAAAAGCCAAGAGAATTAATGCACATTGAAACAGGAATATTATTTTTTTTTACTTTCTATATTTGTGGTAGGTTTTGTTTTGTTTCTTTTTAAAAAGTATTTAATACATATTGATATTTTTAAAATATTTTTTGTTTTAATCATTTTCTTCCTTAAAGTGGGGTTGGCTTGTGCCCGCTAATTCCTTACATCACTGGTCTTGTGTTTCGTTGCAATTGTTCTTGGAGAACTTGGCAGCTGCAAGCTAGCAGAGCTATTGTTGACCCTGAACAGCAGTAGCAACATTAATACAATAAGAAAAGTTTTCTGTGATCTACTGTGCTGTCCTGTGGAGCCAATGAGCTGGTTAACACCTTTTACTCATTCTGCAAGGATCTGAGGCTGGAAGGGAATTAATGCAGTTGTGAAGCACGGAGAACAAAAATAGCAGTGATTCAGTTAGAGTAGAGACAAATCTTCTTAAAATTAAACTCCATTGTGTTAGAGACTTTACTTTTTTGATACCTATATTATTAACTTCTCTGGTAAGAGCAGGAAATGTAATACAGTGATATTGGAGGAGCCTCACGCATTAAATCTAAGCTATTTTCTTGAGGTTGTATGAGAAGAAACAACTCTTCATCTGGTGTGCTGTGGGAATCAAATGTTGCAGACTGCCTCTTTCTCACTGAGTTTTTTGGTTAGTTTTAGTTCCCTTAACTTTCAGTACATTATGAGAAGGCTGCTGTGCATATATGTGTATTTGTAGTTTCGTAAGTTACAAACAATACCACATAGTTTCTGGGAATTTTATCACGGGCAAGTGTTTACCTGCATGTTGCAGCTGCTCATGTTGTAATCTGCAATATTTTTTGATACTGGTGTTTAGCAACTTTGTATGTAACAGGTTAATGGTCTCCTCATACAGACATGTTTCAAGGCTTACTTTCTGGTTTATCTTTCTCACTGTACCAGATCAAATTTTTGAAATAGGATTAAGGTTTGCAGAGAGGAAACTGTGGAAGAGAGCTGAGGAATTCACATGCTGGGGCAACTCATTTCCTGAACTGCAGTCAGACTGTGTTCAGGTTGTGTGACAGCTTGACTGTGCCACAGTGCAGAAACACAAAGGAGCACATGCTTCTATTAATGTTAACCCCGGTACCAGAGATTCTCTGGCTACATACTGATGCTGTGGCAAATAGTACCTCCAGAGGAGGCACTGCATTGAGCCTGGAAAATTTGCTGTGATACCTATGGACCTGAGATGGTCCAACCTAACGGTGCTACCTATGCAGCAACTGGTGCAAGCAACTCTAACTTACCCAGGTGCTACAGTTGTTTTTTTCTGCTCGTTAGTTTCTCTTTCTATGTATGTCTTCTAGTAGTCGCATTAGAAGAGTTTTCCCCTAATTCCTCCTTTTAGCTTAGGTAATTTCAACTCTACTGTGTTTAAAGTATAACCGGTTTGGAGATCAGTGCCAGAGAAGTTTTCTGTTGCAGAAATGCTCTGGTTTTATTACTTCACAGAACACCGCTGTTTGCATGCTAAGACACGGATGATGGGTGGTCATGTATTCTTCCTCCATGATCTGTACCAGAGTCAGGCTCTCCTTCCCCTCCTTCTTTTTCCCACATTTTCCCCAGTCTCCCACACTTGTTGTCTAGAAACCCATTTGACCGCACTGATGTCTTAAGCAGTTGATATGTAAATATTTACTGACATGACAGTCAGCAAAAGGGGAGGGGGAATTTCTACATCCTACCATTTGGTAAACCTTCAAGTTGTCTCTCTGAGTGTGCAGTCGATAAGAGCAGGAAAGGTTTGCAGTTCATACTTGACTCGATGTATTTTTGCTCTCTTGGTTCCTGTTTTTGTTGCAGATGTCATTCAAATAGCTGTGGGAGGTTTATCAGCTCTTGAGGAGACTTTCCCTTGTGTGCATGCTTGCACCACTGAAGGCCGGCACTGTGCTGGAGGAAAATGGAGCTCTCTGATCTCCTGGCATTTGCCTCTGCAGAAGTGAACAGTACAACAGTCACCCTGGCTTTACTGGCGGTATTCATGGCTCTTCTGTACTGGTAAGTGGTAAAGGCAAAAGGGGCCTGCTGAAGTTCTCCCAACATCTACAGATACTTCCTATTTTTAAGGTGCAACTGGAAGATAGCTGGCTGGAAGGGGTGCAAAGGGCATGCTGGTTTGGGTATGGAGGTTGAAATACAAACTTACGAAACTCACATTGCTTTTTACAGAGTTCTGTCCTTGCAAGACTTTCTTTTGAGTGCTTTACCAACAAATGCTCACTGAAATTGTCATAAAAATTGAGGACTTAACTCCTGTTGGTTTCTTATTAATTTCTCTAGGCTGCAGGAACACTGATGCTGATCACAAAGAAATTGAGTTCTTGTCACAGGGTGTTGTTGGACCCTTTTTTGCACTACGTTGCACACTTGACCTTTGCCAGGTTTCTTGGTTTAAATTTACAGACATTTTAACTGTTGCTTGAATTTCTTCTCTTCTTCTTTCCACACTGAGTAATGGACACAAACCAGAATAACAGCAATTCTAATGTTAAGTGCAGTAGGCATGACAATGAGCTATGCTGAGATGAAGGGAAGAAGTACCTAACACAACCCAGTCCAGATAATCTGTTTTGGAAATTAAAGTAGCTGATCTGGGAATGCTGTTCTGACTCTTTTCACTAGATACCTCAAACCCTGCTTTTTGGTCACGTGTTTTCTCATTCCTACGTGAATTCAAGAAATAATTTCAGAAACAGTGAGAGAAGAAAAGCTTCAGAAGAAAATCCCAAATTGATCTAGAAAAGAATAATGATGACATCATGATTTCAGCACAATTGTTCCAGTAGTGTAAATGATGGATCACTTCTGTACACATTTCTTGATTCTTTAATCCTATCAAACTTTGTTCCGCTTCCATATCAAGGGAGAGTCTAGAGAGACTGAGAAGAGCCAAATCAATTCCCTCTTTGATGTGCATTGCCATCTCAGGTAGGTGAGCAAGCCAGTTTTCTTCCTAAGATCTGCACAAATCATCACAAAGGTCCAAGTCCCACTGCTTCTGAATTTTAGTTGGAAAAACAGTGGCAACACTAGATCTTTTGGTAAATCCATGCTGTTTAGCTGCTGACCCATAGATCTGCATAAGCTCAAATAGGAGGAGAGAGGCCAGGGGGAGAGCCATGGTTCAGAAATGCAGCACAAGGTCTGGTGAACTCTGGCAGCCTGTGAGATGGCTAGAAGAGCCTGGTGCTTCCATGCTTTAAATGTCAAGGTGTGCTGAGGGCTGTGAAGGCAGAGAAGTGCTCTGTACAAATGTACTGTGTTCTGATCCATGCTTCTCCAGAGCCTTGCTTTGTGCTTCATTTTAGGAAAGGCTCTTATAAGAAAGGCCCTCCTGTAGAAAGGAAGGCATGGAAGCTCTGTGCTGAATTCTGTCTCAACATAAATGAAACAGATTGCTCTGATAGAGGTGATGGATGCCCCGTCCTTGCAAATGTCCATGCAAGGTCAGGCTGGAGCAGGCTCTACAGAACCTGATCTAGCTGTGGATGTCCCTGCTCACTGCAAGGGAGTTGGTCTGGGTGGCCTTTAAGGGTCCTTTCCAACTCAACAATTCTATGATTCTATAAATAAACTTGGATCTAAAGACAGACTAAATGCAAGCTTGTACCAGGCTCCTAGCCACGAGCAGTCAACTGTCATACAAGCTTCATAAAGTCTAATTAGGGGTGAGGTGGGAAATTGCCCTAGAGTAGAGATACACCATTCCTTGTTTCTCTTTTCCTCGCTGAAGATGAACCCTGTGAAGGTGCTGTGTAAAGGAAACTGGAGTTTTATGAAGGGAGGTGTTTTATGCCCTAACCTGTCACTGATCCTATTGATCTGCAGATGCAAGTTGATTTTGGGGTAGTTTATTAAATACAGCTGCCTTTAGGTCACTCTTCCAAGGAGGAGCTGGTGCTGTTTCTGAAACTTGCAATTAAACATGTTGGGCAGCGTACACGAGCTATTGGTAAGCTTGCTTAGTTGACTAAGTTATTTGGATCCATTTATTTCAGTAAAATGCAGTGAGTGAAGACATAAGTCTTGAAGCACATCTACACGAATGGTGCTTATTTTTCAGACTTTCAGACGGTTTATACTTATAAAACTTTTTTTTTTTTTTCTCATATCAAAGCTCCATTTAAGTGAATGAGTGAAAAACAACTCATGCTTGCAGCCTACTTCATTCACAGTTGAGACTTTGGATTCAAGGAATTACTTAAAGAGTATGTAAAAGATTGCTAATAAAATGCAGGTCCCTCATTCTAGAGAATGTCTTTTTTTTTTATTACAACCATTTGCATGCGGAGTTGTGTGGTTCTTCTAGGAGTTAGAAGGCACAAATTTAATCTGTGATGGGAGTATTAATAAAGTAATAACTACTCAAGTTTTTTTGATGTTTCCATTCTAAGCCTTACTCTCATTTTTTAATAACCTCTGAATACCTCTTTTCTGGGGGAGGCTTTTTTATTCTGCCAACGTTGTAACTTTTCAGGATGGCAGTCATAGGAGAAGGGAAGTATTAATATTTGCTGTTGTAAGTTTTGGGATGCTGGTAGCTTCTGTTTGATCAGGATTGTAGCGTGTCAACTATTCTGTGAATACAAAGACTAGGCAGTTTGTCCACTTTTCTTTTGCTTTAAAAGGCTTACAGGCTAAACAAAATGCAGTTGTAGGTTGAAAAAAGAGATGATAGACCTAACGTACACTAGAATTGTAATGTGGTGATGTCAACTGCTGTGTTATTGAGCTATTTCCTTAGCAAGAATTTTGTGAATGGCCTTACTTGGAGGTTTAAATGCCACCCCTGAGTTGCTGCCCATCAGCTAAGCCTCTGTAGCTGTTAGTGTGTGCATTGTAAGGCCAGCTGTGATTTATCACAGTTCAGCTGACAGGTGGTATCTTGCTAAATTGTGATAAGACCAATTTCTTCACATTTCTGGATAAGGTGAGGTCATATGAAATGGGGAGAGAAGTAGGGGTTGGTTGGGAAAGGTAGGAGCTGCTTAAAAATAAACAGATACAGGTCCTAAGAGGAAACTTGGATGACTTGGCCATTATTTAGGCTGCCTCTTACAGTACAATCAGGAACGCCAGTAATTCTGTGTAGAACACTGTCTAACAGCACACCTGATTTCTCTTATGTTTTTATTAATGTAATATGAGGATGATGCTGATAATGTGTCTTGTCAACCTTAATTCAGAGCCTATAATCTCTGTTTATCCTCCACATGACCTTAAAAAGCCTCTTCCTATAGCAGATTCAAGTCAGCTCATCTAATGTTGAGAGTACAGAGTATCTCTTGGGTACACAGTCTCTTCAGATTTGGAATGGGGTGAACAAACCTGAAGCTGCTTTTTTTCTGTCTTCTATTAATATAAGCTGCTCAGGTCTGCCTGCTCACTTCTACTCCTATGGGGTTTACTTGTCTGCTCCTTCCCCATCTTTAGCACTTGCTATCAGTAGGTCCAAGTCTCTTCCCCTAGACCTCATACCATGGATTCTTCAATGGCTGCTGCTACCTCCTTATTATTGTGATAGACAGTGAAAATACTGCTTTAGTGACAATAAAAAAAGCCAACAATATATGGCAAGTACGTATCAGAGGTACAACACTGAGCACTCTTAAAAAAAAAATAAAAAATCTCATGTCTGTGTTGCTTCCACCCTCTGTGATTTCTACTAGCCAAGCTGATTATCAGAGCAGTTTCTTCTAAGAGCACTTTCTTCCTCAATTCCAGGGGCTGCTGTCTCTGTTTGCTTAATCTCTGTGAAACTCAGGGTTCTTTTCCGGGCATGAAATAAAAACAAACACTTAAGGGAGGAATGAGGTTAACATTTACAAATCCCAGTGATATTCTCAACTGAAAAGTGTATCTTTACAACATATTGTTCATTTTCATTTCAAAGATCTCCCGAGCAGGGTATCCCGTGCTTGGTTGTAGCTGCAAACATCGCTTTGTCTCTTTTTGCTGCCTGGGAAGATATTTGATAAAATGAAAGCAGGAGTTTATTTTGCTTTAAAGTTTAATGTACCATAAACTTAGCATTATGAAGAAGCTGTCACAGCATTCAGATACCTGTGTTCAAACTAGATTATCAACCCCTTGTCTAAACAAACCTGTTTTTTTTTTCAAAACTTGGAGGTTGGATGGGAGGTGTTTGTTTATGTTTGTGAGATCCATGTTTAATTACATGCTTTCAAGCATAGCAAAATATATACTGGTAATGTCCTTGTCTGTTTCTGAAAAGCTAAATTGTTCATAAAGATGTCATTTTTACATTAATTCAGTGCTATGATCACTTATGTTACAGAAGTATGTAGATAGAATGAGAAATTTGGGTTTCCCTGGATCAAGGCACTGTTCATGCATTGCATAACATGTCAGTTCTGACACAGAGTATTTGCTGTCTCTGATGACCACAAATGAAAATGAAGTCTACTTTTTTTTTTTTTTTTTACTCCTTTCCTTATGCTCAGATGTTTGCATGCACTTAGATGCAGGGGTTGCTTGTACATGGGGACAATGTGTTAAGAGTTCATTAGTAGATAAGATGTCTGTAGTAGACCTCTTTCTAAGTTAATTTCAGGATAGAGGTATTTTGATACTGGTGACTGCAATACTATTGCTTTTTTGGCATGGCTTCACGTCTGTGGTTTTGGGAAGCAGTATGAAAGAGAAAGCTTATGAATGCCTGTCCCAAACAAAAACTTTGCTCTGATTTTGCAAAAAGTTGCTACTTTTGGGACTTGAGTTATGCAAAACTGAGATCAAATACTTTTTTTTTTTTTTTTTTAAACAAGATGCCACCTGGAACAAGATCTCACACAATTTCTTCTTCTTAAACATTTCAGTATTTGAAAAGATGCTTGATCACTGAAGCTCTGTGCTTATGAATTGAGTGCAGATATAGGGTGAGCAGATTATTCTCTCTAAAACATGCAGGTAAGGCTTCTGGGAAGATCCCATATAAGATTCTTTTGGAAAGAAGTGCCAGTTGTGAACATGTATGCCCAAGCTATTTCAGTTCTCAGTACAACCATCAAAGGTCCTCTGTATCTAGAAACCCAAGGCTGGGTGTGGAGCTCCAGCATCCATCCCTAATGGTGAATTGCTCTGCTCTCCTGTCAGGTTCATTGAGCTGAGGAGATCACAGAGGCATCTCAATCCTCAGAAGTTTAAGCAAGCTTTTCACCTGCTGGCAGGAAGCACGACTGCACAGACAGGGAATGCTCCAGGGCTGGTGCTCCTGGCTGCAGCTGGGCTCTGGCTGCATTTTCACTGAGCTCTGCCTGCTGAACTCTTTTCATCTTGCACATCCCTCCCACAGCGGTGGCTGACTTCAGGTTTAGGCTATAATTCTGTGGTTCCTTCTCTTTCAGCTGAATTGACCATCTCTAGGTGAGCCTGAAAAGGAGCAGGGTCTTTCCATATTACAACCTGGTAGTTTCTCAGTTTATTCCTGCATCAGGATCACAGGAGCAGAAAGCAGGGAAGTTGTTTAGTTGTTTTTTTTCTTTTTTTACTGTTCTATTAATCCCAGCTATTTTTTCCTGAAATGGCCATTATGTCACTGGAAGTCGTTCTGCTCCCCTTTATTCAAATGGCCCATTATGGAAGCTAGAAGGATCTGACTCAACAGGAAACATGAACAAACTGCTGTTGATGACAGAAAAAGCTTACAGATTCCAATAGTCTTTGTCACGCAGCTTTACATCAAGCAAATCTGGAATTCCCACTAACGCATCAAACATAATTTGATCCCACAGCTGTGCAGTACACGGCCTCCCCTTTCAGCTAAATCAAGCGTCTCTAGGTGAGCCTGAGAAGGAGCAGAATAAACTGCTGAATTACAGTTTGGAGAAGTGCCATACCACAAATGACTAAATGCTTTCTTCCTCTGAAAACAAGGTAGATTTGATCATCCAGAATGAAGTTTGCTCACTGCCCTGATTATGCTTCTTTTAAGTAAACAGAGTTCTCTGGTTTTTTTTTTTTTTTTTTTGAGAGAGAGGTAAAACAATTTTTCTATCACTACATTTGCAGCTTCAGGCTTCAGTCTGGGCAACTTTGGTTTTATTTGCTTGCCCTTCACTACAGGATCAAGAGCCCTCTTATGTTTAAGTTTTTTAAAATTCAGATTGTGTGTCCAGCAGTGTTTGTTTGAAGGCCCTCAAGTGCTTGTTGGTTGTAGGTTTTTTGTTTTTCTTTTTTAGAAGTGCATTACCCCAAAAAACTCTGTGAAGGATTCAATCTCCAACCTACTTGCTTCTCATAATCTTTGTTTTACCTAAACATTTTCATTCCCTATCCCTTAAGCACAATTGGATTTTAGTGCATGGAGATTATAGTGTTAATTGTAGGCTAAGGTAGACCTACAAGAGTAAGTTAGCTTCCTTTCCTGAAACAAGCATATTTTTATCTTCTGGCATCACTTGCAGCTGTAGCATCCAATGGACCATAGCCCATGAACTGTGAAGTTGGCTAATGTGCACAAGTGCTGCTGGTGACAGGAGTTAACCTTGGCCCTTAAGCAGTCTCATTTCTGCTTTCTTTTCCTGGAGGACTGGAATGGACTCTGGGTTGGGCTTGGTTGTACAGGCAGGAGAGGGGAGTTGCTCTGGTCTCTGTGCTAGGCAGTTTCTGCCTGGGAATCCTCTCTCTCTCTCTCTGTGAATCCTTTAGTTCTCCTGGACTCGGATGTTGGGTTTAGCTTCTGATCTGCTCTTTGTCTTGGGGCAGGTGATTTGTTTATTTTGGCAATGTGCAGGCACATCACAGTCTAGTTTTGGGTGCTGTGAACTAACTTCTGGGAGCTCCTGCCTCCATCTACTGACTGCATGAGGAATATGAGGTGCCTAACACTCTGTCCTTGCTGCACCAAACGGCATTGAGCTCTGCTCTCCCTGAGCCCCAAGGGAGCATATCAGCAACTCCTCATGGCAGAACCTGTACTGGGGGAGCCAATTCTGCATCCTCTTGTGTTCCAAGGGGCACAGACCTGTCACTCCATGTCTTTCAGACAGTGAGTTTCCTGCAAGCCTGGCTGTGCTCCTGCTTAAATGGAAAGTTAAATCAATGGGTGGTTTTGACAGGTAGAGCTTCCTCAGAGCGCGGAAAAGTAAATCTGCATTCCCCCTCCTCTTGCCTCCTTAAACACTACTTCCTTCATTAAAAGAAAGAATCACAGAATCACAGAATGACCAGGGTTGGAAGGGACCTCAAGGATCATGAATCTCCAACCCCCCTGCCAAAGGCAGGGCCACCAACCTCCCCATTCAATACTAGACCAGGCTGCCCAGGGCCCCATCCAATCTGGCCTTGAACACCACGGGGCATCCACAACCTCTTTGGCAGCCTGTTCCAGCACCTCATCATTCTCTCTGTAAAGAATTTCCCCCTGACATCCAACCTAAATCTCCCCTCTCTCAACTTAAAACCATTTCCCCTTGTCCTGCAGTTATCAACCATTTCAAAGAGTTGGTTCCCCTCCTGTTTGTATTCTTCTTCATTTCATTTTGCTTGTCCATCAACCTTCATCAATTTTGGGTGTGTTTTGTCCTTATTTCTGGCTCACCGGTAACTAATGCTTTTGACTTCCTTGTCTTGCTATATGGGATTTTATATGATATTTAATGAAGCTGCCTGAAAGCTATTTTAATATATAATATTGACATATTATTGATACATTGTCTTTTATCAGTTCCCCTTTGAATTTGAATCCTTTAGATACTCTCCCTATCTGTTATCTCTCTAGGTTTGTTCTTTGCTTTTGTTCTTTGTCAAAAACAAAGTTTACTGTTCCATGAGCTCACAGTGTGCCAACTGCTGATAACCAGCAGAAAGAGGTGAAAGTGTTTTCCAATTTGAACCTGGAAATGTATTTATTTCACTTTCACAGGAATAGTGAATGAGTTTGAGAAAATGATGGTCGGTGTCTATCTCATTATTCTCTCTTTTCATGGGCTGTTGAATAAACTGTTGACAATTTTTAAAAAATTCTATTTATCTACTTTACATGCATTTTCTGTGGCTGAAGCAACAGTGCAAATTGACAGCGATCTTCACATAGAAGACAGAGAATTTTCACATAGGGGCCATTTAACGTAAAGGAAGTTGTCCATATCCATTTCTTTGGTAGTTTCTTTCCTTACCAGCTTCGTCAATGGCTCTGCAGAAACCTGTGGGGTTGTGAGGGGCAGTTTACTAAGCAAGCAATAAACAGGGAAAAGGGAAAAACAGTTATATTTGTTTGGTGTTTGTTCTTTGTATAGGAAAAGAAGCTAGCTGCCCATCCAGATGAAGTGGAAGAATATTGTTACAGGTTGAGGCCAAGCATGTTTCAGAAACTTAAGGCTGGAGTAAGGAGCTGAACTGAGATATATGTTGGGATTAGGAGGGCATGGGACTGTAACCACATGTTTGTGATGACAAATCTGCTTTCTTAGAAGTAGACTTCTTAGAAAGAATGGTTCCTTTTAGCTAATAGTGATAATTGTTGGGAATGAAAAGGTATGGGAAGGATGATAAGACAGTGGACTTCAGAGGAGATGGGTAATTGGTATGATCACAAGATCCTGTTGTGATAGCATCCTATGAATGCTCTTGGATGGGAACTATTGGCAGTTTTGAACCTGTAACTCAAAGTATTCTTTTACTTTATTCAGTAGCAATAAATCTGATGTAATCTGTGCATGTATATTTGTGGTTTCTCATTCAGAAACTCAAAAGAGCTTTTATGTAAACACCCTCTTAGTAGAGCTGTAAGAGGTCATGGAGGCACGTGGTTTGAAAAGTGGGAAAAAGTTGAAATATAGCTACTGTGGGAAGAGGAAGGAACAGCTAAAGGAACTGAACTAAAGAGGAAGGTTACATACTAGCATGAGGGACATAGAGGGGAAATGGTGACCAGGACTACAAGGGCCTTCTTCCAACTCTTAGAATGTCAGTGTGATTTGTGTCCCCTCCAGAGATTTCTAACAAAGCTAAATTTTAAGATTTTCAGAAATATTCATCGTGAGTTGTGATTCAGCAATCCCTCTGAGAGACCTCAGTATAGGTTTCATGGAAGGAAAACTGAGAAGATGAGTGTCTGTATCAGGATAGATTTAAGTGAGTAAAGCACCAACATTCTGGATTGTTTCATGTCTCTGAGGTACTGCAATATCTGACTGTGGGATTCTTGATTGAAGAATTCAGCAGTCTCTCTTGGTTGAAGAGGGAATTCAACTTTAAGGAGAACAAACATCTTCTGTGTTTCCAGAAGGGCTTCAGATCCAGCCTATAGATAGCAAAGCAGGGCTGCTCAGGAGTTGTGTTCAGAAGCCTTCATTTCTGGATATGCACCTGGCCTGCTCTCATCTCCTCTTCAGAGTCAAGATCAGGCAGCGTTAAAGTAACTCTTCCTTGCTAGGACAACAACCCTTGAACTTTTTGGACTTTAGAATTGTATTTTAAACTTTATCTACTAAAAGAGTATTTAAACTTTAAGTAATTTCTCACATATTTGGTACCACACATTGTAGTTATGTAGGTTAGGTTTTCAGTAGTTTAAAGCTATTAACAACAGTTAATTTATTTAGTGCTTCCCCAATTTGTTTTCTTTCTTGAGATACGACTTTTGTTTAGTACGAATGGAAATGATGTCAACTGGAGTGGAAAGCCAGCTGTCTGTTCTCTTAGGACATAGAGCCCTGTTGTTGAAAGAAAGAGTTGATCTGATCTTTGCCACCAGACCCAGAGGAATGAGGCCTCCCCAAAGCAAGTTTATAGATGGAGGCTGGAATACTTATCTGGGCACACGGTGGTCAAAATACTGTAAGAATCTGTGTCTTCATAAGCCATGAATCTCATAGAGGCTGGTATATTTACAGTGAGTGTAAGGATGTTCATCTGGCCAGGGTGCAGGCTACAATTTGAGACCTGGGAATTGGGTACTTTGTCACTTGTATCCTCAGCTTTAGTGGAAGCAAGCAATTAACAAGCCCTGCAAGGAGGACTTCATTTCCATGACAGCTAGTGACTCAGTTCCTCTTCCAAGCCTGGACTGTATCACTGATGGACAGTTTTCTACTTAATTTTTGACATTTTCAGGGCTTTTGTGCAGCAAAGTCTTTTTTCCTTCCTTCCCCCCATTTTTATTTACGTTCCTGAGTAAGAGCATAGCCAAGCAGTGAGCTCAGTGCTATGGAAGCATTTTATATTTTGAGCAGAGATAAAAATCTCATTCCTTCTATAAACAAAACAAATCAACAGATGATGCCCAAGAGAACCGTTTCTCTATAGCCGTTTTCTTCCAGCTGCTTTCTATTCTGTGCAGCTCGCACTGCACCATATGAAATACGTGTGTGCCTTTGTGTGTGCAAAACACAGGTTTCCTCCAGACAGTGGCAGCTCCATCATTTAAAAAATAAAATAGAATTCTTTTACAATCCTATAATAATAAGATTACTCATAGAGGTGAGATGTTTGTTTAATAGCATATAGCTCAGCAACGCAAGGGGATATGATGAAGGAGCTCTGCAGTCACTGTGGCTGTGTCTTCACTCAGAGTGGGTTTAGACTATTGTCCATGGCAGCATGAGGAAGAAGTCTGAGTGCATTACAGACATGAGGAGATGATGGTACAGCTTGTTTTGAGCTTGCTGCCTTGCATATGCCTGTGCTGCTGGGGAGCTCCTGTTTACTGCTGCAGTGGTTTGTGGCTGGGCACAAGCCTGCTGCGGGAATAAGCCTGGCAGAAGGCATGAGAAATGGCCTCTTCAGCCTATTGAAGGCATGTGGCTGATGACACCTCTTGCTTTGCTGCTTTCTGTTTGGCAAACAGGTGATTTGTGAATGGCCAAATTTAGGTTGGATATCAGGAAAAACTTCTTTACTGAAAGGGTTGTTAAGCACTGGAATAGGCTCCTCTGGGAGGTGGTTTAAACACATCTCCTCCTGGATGTGTTTAAAAACTGTTTGGATGTGGTGCTCAAGGACATGATTTAGCAGAGGATTGTTAGGGTAGTATGGTTAGGTTGTGGTTGGACTCGATGATCTTCAGGGTCTTTTCCCGTCAGAGTGATTCTATGAGTGAGACCCTCAGAGGCACAGAGGGAGGGAGATCAGGCATGAGGGAGCAGAGTGCTCTGATGAGAATGAGGACCTGTCAGAGAGAGTGCATGGTGAGATCTCACATGGTTGGGAATAGTTGCAGGTCAGGACCTGACGGAGGGGCAGCTGTAGGTGACTCCTATCTCAGCAGCATCTTGCTGCTTGTCTCCTCCCACATGAACAGAGAGAGGATGGCTAAGCCAGATGTTCCCACTTTGGAGCCTGGGGAAGTAGTATCTGTCCTTGCAGAGGCAGGGAAAGGTGATAACAGTTTGAGAATTGCTAGGTTAATGGGCTGTTTTTTTGCTATACATAATCAGTGGCCTCTGAGACTTGGAGGAACTTAGAGCTAGCAGAGGTGGTGGTGGTGGATGCAATAACATTTGGCAACACCTCCTCTGGTTTCCTAATAAAATGTGCTTTCGAACTGATGTAAAGCACTTTGGCTTCTCATCCCAAAAGCTCCCAAAGGTTTTTATGTAAACCGGCTCAATGTACCTATGTATGTATAGACATATAATGTATACATGTGTATTTATGTATACAAATAGGTACCAAGTGACTAGGAACAAGCAGCTTTGAAGAAAAGCAGAAAAACAGAACGGAGCTGATTCCTGGGTAGATTGCACTAAGTCCTCAAAGCAAGCCCCTTATTCCATCTCTAGCCAAATGACTTCTGGCAGCCAAGGAAATAACCTTGGGTAAAACCGATAGAACTTTTACAACAGAGATGCTCACTATTGACCTTGAATGTATTTTTATGACACCACCTTGGTTTAGTCCTGTATATCTTCATCCTGTGGTTGATACGTTCTGCGCTTTTGAAAAACTGCAGCCTGTGTTCACAACTCCAGTATCTGTCATTTGGGCACACAGACCGTGTTCTTACCTTTGTCAGCACTGGGTCACTCTCCAAGACAGAGCTGATCTGAATCCAGATAAGTCTGCTAAGACAGTTTTTATTGAATTAATTGTAGTGCAAGATGGATAACTTACACTGCTTCCACTATGCTACTGGGAGGAGATGGGCTATACCTGGTCCAGCTCAAAGTCCATCTTTCTACCTTAACAAATGGGAGCTAACAGAGCTTGTTTTAACTAGATCAACACTTTTGGATGGTGACTGAAACAGTGTTGATAAGGTATTTGTTGCCTGAAATGTATCATTAAAACAGGGTCTAAAATTCCCTTTAATTTGTGGAATTGCTCCAGAAATGTTAGGGAGCAGCAAGAAAAGGTCGGTAGAAATCCCAGTGACTGCCAAGTGCAAATTAATCTATTTTTAAAGTCTTATGCTTGTGAATAAGTTTCCCAAGGTGATTTGTTTATGTCCAACAGCTTAGACCTGTATTATCTATCACATTTGAACTCAGAGCTTTGAGGAGATAAAAGTGTTCTGATGTAACTGACTCTATTTCTCTGAAGAAACAAAGTATTTTAAGTTCTCAGTTCTTCCAAAAATTTGGCTAGAAATGAGGATACTTAAGAAACAAATCTTGTCCCAACTGTTGGTAGCAACCACTGGTTATTTTTCTCATTGACATTATTTTGTGTCATAAAGCTGAATGTAAAATTTAAAAATGTTTTGGTAAAGTTCACATGGAAAACTTGTCACATTTATTACCCAAGAAATTATGAACTCTTAAATAACCCCTATAAGCTGGCTTACTGGTGTAAAACCTTTAAATTCTTTTGACTTGCATTGTTTCTGCCAGTGATAAAATGTTGGTTTTAGCTTTTTTCTTTTCCTACCTGAGAAAAGACTTTCACCCCTCGTCTTTCACATGCATCTTTTTCTGGCTAAAAATGTTGCTGAACATAATATTGATACAGTAAAAGAGCAACCCACACAGAAACCTAAGCTGTACCATAAATCTTTCTCTGAAGCTGCTCACACTGGTTATGTAAATAAAAGAGAATTGATGCTGTTTGCAGAATTGTGATGATACAGGCGAAACTGCTCTTGCATGATAGAAATTGCATGCACGTATGTGTGCCCATCTATCTGTCCACCCACTCAACTCCTGGTGTTCTAGGTAGCTCTGTAGCTGGCATATGTACCACACATCCATTAACTGGGGCTGAGAAGGTCCTTTCTCAAGTTTTTTGGGAGGATCATTACAGTGGCTGTTTTGTATTTCCTTCCTCGGAAAAACCTTTAGATTGAAAAATACGTTGCCTGGTTTGGAAGGAATTACTGTATCCAGTCAGACATCAGTGACTTTCAGTTGATTGTGGTGGATTTGTGCTGCCGTGCCAAATGGTTCGCAGAGATACAGTGTGCTGAGGGATGTTTCAGTCCTGTGCCTGTTGATCCCCAAGGATGCAGCTGACCCATGTATTTTTTATTTTATTTTATTTTATTTTGTAAATTACACTGCATCTGTAGGAAGCTGGTGGCCAAATTCATCATCAATGTGTTAATTTAAAGATCAGTCAACGTTTTCAAAGGCTGGGCAGTTTCAAGAGCTTTCTCAGAGCAAGTTGGAAGCTTTGTCTTGTAGGCTGTGTGCAAATTGTTACAAAACACAAGAGAATTGGTAGGAGTTTGTGGAATCATAATTAACTGACAATGGTTTTTCAAAAACCACTTCTTCCAATTTGAAATAAGCTGTTAAAATAATTTAGAACACTGTTACGATAGTCCCTTGACACATGTCGGTAGCTTTGGGTTAAACATATAAATAATGCTGAAAGGACTATATTTAGCTCCAGACTGATCCAAGGACAAACTGAAATACTGAAGGTCAAATAACAAAACAAAGAAAAGAAAATTATAGCCCTCGTTCTGTTCTGCAGCATGCTGCTTGGCAGCCGTGAATGTTCAATACTGGGGAATTTGTCACTTACAACTCTTCATGATTTGTACTTTAAGTAAAGCAAGTAAGCATGAAGTGTGTGTACTTATTGACAAAAGCACATGTCTGAGTCCTGTCACAATGAATCTAGATTGGAGCTTCTGAGTATTGCTGAATTGCCGGGGCCTGGATATTAAAAGGTCTATGGGAGACCAATTGCTCAATGACAACTTCCCCCACTCCCAAACTCCTTGGGCTCTAGGAATTTCTGCCAGAAACTGAGCTAAAATGTAACCCGGTGCTAAACATTAGATGAAGTTGCATTGTTTTTATTTATTTTGTACAAGCCATTAAAACTACTGAACTGGAGGAACTTTGGGTCTCTACTTGCTTCGGTGAGCTACAAGTCTGGAGCAGGAATTTGTTTAAACAATTGAAGTGCAGAGCTCAGTACTACGATTTGCAGAGAGAAGGCAGTGAGCATCAGTCCATGGAAGAGAGCTCTCCTCTCCTCTCCTCTCCTCTCCTCTCCTCTCCTCTCCTCTCCTCTCCTCTCCTCTCCTCTCCTCTCCTCTCCTCTCCTCTCCTCTCCTCTCCTCTCCTCTCCTCTCCTCTCCTCTCCTCTCCTCTCCTCTCCTCTCCTCTCCTCTCCTCTCCTCTCCTCTCCTCTCCTCTCCTCTCCTCTCCTCTCCTCTTTTCTGTCTTTTGGTGTAATCTGTTTTTTTTTTTTTTTTTTTTTTTTTTTTTTTGCAATTTCACTTTAAGTCTAGGATTTGCATTCTCTCAGAGAATAATGGGAATCAGAGATAACGGGAAGCAGCAATTCCCTTCTGGTTATCAGCTGGCTATCAGTTACATTTATTCTGTGTCCATCTCTCATTTAAAACAAAATATATGTATCTTAAAAATCTTTTAGTGATGGTGAATGTTGTGTCTAAAACCTAAAGAAATCAAATTAGCCACTAATTAGGGCTCTTTCTTCAGCAGTGAGCTAACCTCTTCAAAGAAGAACAAATTGGGATTGTCCTCATCCAAGTTCCTAATGCCCCTTGTTTGCCCTGGTTGTTTCTTCAGCTTCCGAATTTACAATATGTTTTATCTTTACAGTGTTTCAGAGTACAATGTAAACCCAGTTGTGGTTTAGAATATTGGTTGAAGTCTTATCTTGGCCAAGGCTCGTGTGAATTGAAACTTGAAATTTGGCCTTAGAAGAATTAGAATACCAATTCTTTCAAACATGTCCATTATGAGACAAGTTTCTAACAAAAGGTTGTTTGTCCACTTGTTTTTTTTTTGCTTCAGTTTTACAAGGAATGTAAACATGAGCAGCACATTTTTTCATTAGTTTAGTACTACTGTTCATTTGTAAGTACATATTCTTTACCCCAGACTTTCACAGATTATTTACAGACCAATTCTGAGTTCATAAGCTTAGATGGGCAAACATTTTTGTTAACCACCAGATTTTTGTGTGAGGAATTCCTGGGTAGAATAGGGAGTTCAGCAGTGCCTTGGGTGAATGAGAGTACAGCTCTAGTTTTGCTTCAGTAGAAAAAGAATGACACTTGCATGCAAATGCATGAGGAGGAAGAGATAAATTCCTGAAACTTCAGTTTCCTTTATTGAACTACCAAAAAGAATTAAAAAGAATCTTCGAGACCTCGCTATTTATGGTACGTCACCACAGCATAGTTAAGAGTTGGTTTTGGAGGGCCATTAACCTCACTGTCTTAAAGCAAGCGTGCAAACCGCATTCCTCTAACTGACAAATACAAGTTAGCTGGATGCTTTAAATTAGTTTTCATTTGAGAATGACACTTGGCTGTCCTTGTTTAGTCTGCAAGGGCACTCAAAGGCCTGAATTAAAGTCACAGATGGCCACATCAGGAGAAATAATCTTTACATACAGTGCTCTATCTTACATGCATAACTTTTCTAACAAAACCAACTAAGAAATATGTTAGGCACATAGAAGGCTTGATTATGATCTTTATTACCTCGCTGTAAAGCAAGAGCAGCACCACTGAGCTCCTTGGAGTTGCCCTAAATTGAAGTGTGAGCTCTGAAATACAGAGGAGAATAAATTCACTTTATAACACGTTAACTTGGAGAAGACAAGTCTCTGTGTCCCAGCAGGATTACCAGCATTCAATCAATTTTAGAGCTTGTATATCCCAGCACTGTAGGTAGGCTTGGGAAGCTTATTTTGCAGTAGAAGAGTCGCTGCTCCTCCACAGAATTCTCCAGTAGCAGCCAAGCCTCCTAAATAATCATCATCCCCACTGTTCACTGTGTCAGTACCAGAAACGGAGGCGCAGTTCTGACAGAAAATGTGTCCCTTGGAGGACAGGAGACTTTCCACTGGCATAAGAGCTTGCTTTTAAAGTCCTGCTGCTTGGCAAGGAATGGCAGCTGATGGCAGAGGTCTGCAGGCAGTGGGTGTTAGCTTCCCTACAAGCCTTGGAAAGCCTCTGGCATTTGTGTTCACTGCCATGGGCAGAATGCAGAGTTGCCGAATTTTTGAATACTTAAATTCATTATTCAAACTCCCAAATGTTGTGCAGTCACCTTCGGGGTAGGGAAAAGCATTAACCTTAACAACTTTCAGTTTCTCTATTTAAGCCATAAATAAGCCTTTACTTGCTTGTAGATTTGGAGACTTTGAGGTTGTTTTCATTTCTACCTAGCAATCACAAGACTAGAAATAAATTTTAGTCGGAGCCCTTTACCTGTGCCCAAACTTTGCTTCTTGTGCAATCATGTAGCTTTAAAGCTGATGCTTTCTGAAGAATCCAAGTAACTAGGGATTCATAATAAAGCCCCAAGATTTTGTTGGCAGATTTATTTTTGCAAAGCAGAACTAATAAAACTTTAAGGAAGAAGACTTAGCCAGGTTCTTTAAAGTAGGTCATTTTCTATTATGAAAAAAAATAAAATAAAATAAACCAAGCAAACTCAAGATCTTGAAGATTGAAGCTCAAATCAATTTAATTAATGTGACCAGCATAGGCTTTTTGGTGAAGTGGAACCAGACAAACAGGTGTTAGGTGCACAGAAAACAAAGAAGTGTCAGTATGTTGGCTACAAAATGAGTTTTGCTTCTTCTTCCTCCTTGCATACATAATGTTATGATGGATGTTGGCAAAAGAAAATCGATTGCACATGATTAAATGTTGACAGCCAAAGAGTTTGGCTCTCTGTTTACAGAGGTAAAAATGACAAAAATAAAAATCCTGTAGATCAAAGCTTCCTGTTTGTCTTTTGAAGTTCTCCTTGCACACAGCCCCGGAACTTGGAACTGAAAAAGGTAACAAAGGCTACAATAGTAATATAGTTAAAAACAAAACAAAACAAAATCAAAAACCGAAAAACCAAAAAACAAAGAAAATCTCCGCTAAGTGCACAAAATGTTTTAATAGAAAATTACTGTTGCTAATTGCAAAAGAATATCATTGTATCCACCCCCCGGACGTGTTCTATATCCCATAGTAGTTGGGAAATCCATGCTAACTGGAAAATGGACAAGTTTTCCTCTTTCCTGGGCTTTTGATATAATCATTTGGCCAACTCTGAGAAAATCCCCACATACTCAAAGAATTCAGTCATTTCTGAAATACTGATCTGGGAAGGTCGCTAAGTTCCAGAGTTGGTGAGGTCAGGGTAATGAGATCAAGTGACAGGCCCAGTGGTAGCCACTGATTCAGTTGTTTAGACACCGTAACTAAACCATGACCTTCTTGTTCTGCAGCCTCTTTGATCTAACTATGTGAAAACACAGCTGCTTACTGGAGATCGCGTGTTAGTATGCATGTAGGCGTTAGGGTAACTTTTCATGACATTTACTTCAGTTAGTCTGGCGTCAAATTATAACAGTGAGTATCACCCACCTGCCCAGCCTTATCTGTTGCTCAGAACCCTGGTTTTGCTCTCTGATGGGATAATTGGTGAGAAGTCTGCACAGGCTGTGAGAAGAAGCTTGAAGAAGCTCTGGGCTAAAGGGGGTGAAAGTCCTCCTGGATGAGGCAGGGAGCCAGTCGTAATCTCACAACCCTCTAGAAATGTTTTGGGGCAGAAGTGGCTCTTGTCAGTTGTAGCACATTTGCCAAGGGCTTAGTACTTGTGACTTTCACAGTGGGATCTACAGGAGGGCCATCTGCCTTACAAGCCTTGTAGGACAAGTTTCGCTCATACCCCAACCCAATGCTCAGTACAGGTTCCTTGGCATCTGTTTTCCCCTGCACTTTTCTGTGTGACATGGCCTGTGGTGCTGGTATTCAGCAGCCTCCTTTGTGGAACCTGCGTTTGCTCTGATTGCTACTTCTGTACAACTGCCTGTGGTGTGAGTCTTTGCTCAGCAATGATTCCATGTTCTCTGTATTTCTATCACTTTTGGATATATGTTTGATTTTCAACAACTCTGCAACACAGTGGTGCTCTCTGCCATCAACATCCCAGTGCCTGTGTCAGAGTCCACACAGTATTTCCTTCCTGGGCAGGAATACACAGGTATGAAGCACCAATTAAATCTGCTAAAAAGCTGTACCATGCTCCCATGGTAACTTCTACCCAGTTCCATATGAGATCATATGCTGGAGGCCAGCTGCTTCCTGTCCCAAGTTTATATACTGTGAGCACAACAGTAAAGTTTCATGATCTATGGATGTGACCTGGGATCATTTAGAGCAGAGGAGTTGGTTGCAGAATTTATGTCTAGCCCAGGGCAGAGCACATGGGCTCCTGGCTATTGCATACTTTTGCCTCTCCACTCGCACACAAGCTTATCAAAATGTTTTTGCAGGCTTGCTCTGACTTCCCTGCACAGTATTTAACTCTTCATTTGAGGACCTTTGCAGACTTTTTGAGCTCAGCTGCAACGTGCACTGCTCAACGAGGGTGAGCTTGGCCAGAGCCAGGAGCCCACAGTACTGTCTCTGCAGGCATGGTGCCTGCTCTTCACCTCAAGAGCAGGGGTAAGATGCACTTAAGCATAAATAGGAATGCAGCCTGGGGTGCCACTGTGAATGTCCCTGTTTGAATGTACAAGAGAAGTTTTGAGATTATCAATGTATAGGCCAGTATCAGAAATGGAAAGCACATCTGGACAGGCACCACAGTGCCCTACAAAGTCATGTAAAAACCTCTTAATGTTTTTTCTCCTCTGCTACACATGCTTCTGTAGGTGGTTTGGGTAAAAAAAAACCCCAACAACCCAGTCCCATAGCACTGGGTGCTGAACAAAGGATGAAGAGATACTTGCTGGCCCAGTCTCAGTTGTATGGGAGTCTGCTTATCTCATGAGTATGGTAGCGGTAAGGTTCAGATCTTCAAAGTGTGGTCTGTGTTTTGTAGGGAAGTGGTTGATTTTTGAGAAAGATAGAGGAATACTGCAAAATTTCATCGATACCAAAGTAAAAAATTGAAGTACCTTCTTCATATGATTTCCCTGTTTGTTTTTAGAAAAAACATTCTCTGTCCCATTTTGTATGTAGCATTTACACAGTGTATGAATAAAAGGTAACAATCATTCAGGGCAGATTTTTTTGCACTGTCTGAAAAGGTCTGGAAGAAGCAGTTTCAGGAATGTCCTTCCTGCTGTCACAAAACGTTTCTTAGCTGCAGAAAAAAGAAATTTCTTTAGTATGGCTCTTTTCTTCTTTCTACAGGAGAGCGTAGATGTTCTATAGCAAAATCAAGTATGGCTTTCTTTCCTTTTGTGCTTCCTCTTTGCTGTGATTTAGCAGGGGGTTGTTAGAGTTAGGGTAGTATGGTTAGGTTGCAGTTGGACTTGATGATCTTTAAGGTCTTTTCCAACCTGAGCAATTCTGTGATTCTGTGATTCTACTTGTCAAGCACCAAGACAAACTGCTAAACACCGTGCAAACTGCCAAATGTAGTCCAAATTACAGCAAGGCCGCAAATGTGTGTGTTTTACTGTGGATATCTGTGAGAAATCAGCTGGGCATTTGTAAAGTACCTATCAGAGCTTTTGTTTGGATTGATTTCCAATGTGGATTTATAGCAGGAATTGTATAATAAATGACATTTTGCTGATGCTTAGCATTACATGTGCAAAGTACTCATGTGGAACAGAAGACCTAGTTGAACATTTCAAAGAAGAATAACTTTCAAAGCATACTCTTTCTGTTCTAAGTTTAAAGTATTATGCAGAGGCTTAAATAGCAAGCTGTATTCTGCCCTTTCATTTAGTATGATAGAGAAGAATAATTTAGTTTTGCATCTAATACCGTGCAGCAGTGAATTGGCTGTAGAGCCTGGGAGTGGGCTTATGGCCGTAGGATGGGCATGATGGGATTCCATTGTCTGGTGAGGAGGTGGAAGAAGGCTTGCTAGAAAACTCCATGGAGTACTATAGAACTGTCAGGAGTGTGTTGCTGCAGGGACCCGATAACTAAACCAAAAAAAAGCTGTTTTCTCCTGATATGACGTGTTGATAATGGAATACTTCTAAAAGAAAATTCTGAAATGGCCAAATTTGACAGGAACTGGAAAGCTGCCTTGCAAAGTGATGAGCAATTCCTGTTTACTTGCTTTGTTACTTGTATACAAATTGAAAACATACACACTTGTTGAGGAGGGAAAATGTGGCCAGTGCATTCTTACATGTATGTGTAAAATGTGTCCTGATGTGTTAAATCAACCAGCACCTTTAATTTCTGAGACCCAGGAAATTGGAGTTGGAAGTGTCTGCAGCCCATAGTGAGACTGGTCTGCTGATCAGTCTGCTTGCTGGAGTCAACGGGAGCACTCACAGAGCAAGGTGCTTCTGTCTGTAATGTGTTACATCACAGCCAAGGAAGTGGATTACAGAGATAAGGGAAAACTGGGAGGAGGGAAGAAGAAAGTCTGTCAACGCTGAGGTGCTTTGGCAAGTTGCTGAGGAAAGGGCATTTCAGTAGAGGATGTAAAGTAACCAGGGGGATCATTGGTGATATTTTGTGCTTTACTGAAGATGGAAATATTTGGTTAAACTCCTCACTAGCTATTAGCTATTTATTATAGCAATCTCATGAAGCATGTGTGGCACTTGGAATGGAGCAGACATTGTTCCTGGAGGTTTTCAAGAAAAGGGTAGATGTGGCACTGAGAGACATGGTGGGCATGGTGGTGATGGGCTGATGGTTGGACTAGATGATCTTAGAGGTCTTTTCCAACTTGATGATTCTATGATTGAGACTGAGGTTAGAGATCACTTTCCCACAGTGAGCCTTGCTCCGGAGGGATCTGCCTCCTGTACCTGGGTATGAGCATGCCCCTGCTCAAATTCTCCCACAAGTCCAAATCCTGCTGATGTAACAGTGCCAGTTGTGGAGTATGTGTCACCCTGGCAGGCTGTTGGTGCAGGAGGTGGGCAAGGGAGGTGCTTGAGAAGGAGAGGGTGCTGCCATGAGATGTCACATTGCTGTAAACTTTTCTGCAGGCTGTGCTCTTTCCCAGCTTATAAGTAGTACTGGAGAGAAGGGCTGATGTACAGAATGTCAGGCTATGCCAGAGTGGAGTTCTGTGCTTACATAGTACAACATTATGCCATATCTGGGAAGAAAGCCTGAATTATTTGGTCACTTGCATAACTGTGTGTAAGAGTGTTTATAATCAAGGACTTGGGTTCTCTCCATATTTATGAATGACCAGGGCTTTGTCTGGGCATAGTTCCAGCACTGATACTGTGTGTGAATTGCACAACTCTTGTGGCTACATGACATTGCTGCTTCATGCTGGGCCACGGGATGGATGGGACATCTGGCAGAGCCCATGTTCCCAACTTGGAGGCATGCGTGTGCAGGGAGGACAGCTACTGTGTGCAGCACTTCAGCCTGCACACTGACTTCCTTCTACTCACTTAGCCACTGTCTCTGGGCTTCATCCCTCTCCTTCAGGTCATTTCTGGAGTTACAAGCTGCCCCTTAAATTTACCAGAAGCCTATCTTCAGCAAAAATGATAATAAAAGAGTTATCAACTTCCCTAAGTACAATTGTTGACTTCTCCTTTTGCTTTTTATTAATTGCATATGGATACAACATCTTCACACTACTTGATGAAATTTTGGGCAGAGTTTTAGTTCCACAGCTGTTATGGTTGTTGATGTTAAGCATTCACACTTCTCTGGAGACCACTTTACACGGGAACCTGATCCTGGCCATTGTTACCAACTCCTTTTGCTTTCCCCTTCAGCTGGAGGAGTGGAAACCTTGATGTTACCTGGGGGAAAAAAGGTAGCAAAACAGCCATGTCTCTGCTTCATTCACACCTTCAGGCTCTGTTCTGTAATGTGCTCCTCCTGCACTATTACTGGATTCCACTACATAGCAGATCAGTGCATTGCTTTAGTTCCCTCATTACCATTTCGTAATGATCTCGTCATGGGCTGCCTGTTGTATTTTCCTTATCTTTAGTATTCCCTGTTAGGGTTAGAGCCACATCTCATGGGAGCAGCTCACAGACTGAGTTGGTGTTCAGCTTCACCTGGAAGTAATCAGGATTGTGACCGTGTGAGGCACAAAGCAGTGACCTTCCTGCCTTGAAGATTCCAGTCTGGAGCAGGGAGTGCTGGTGCTGCTGTGTTCGTCACCAGCTAATGGCTCTTGGCCACTGTCCTGGATGACGGCTCTGTCTGCTATACTGACATCTATCCAATTTCAGTGAATACTGTATTAAGCAAGAGAGAGGCACTGAGAAAATGTCACAGTGATCTCCCAGAAACAGCCTGTGATGTGTGACTGGTTTGCCTTGTCCTAAACGAGTTGATGCTGCTGTAGAAATAAATGGAAAAATACAAGCCTCTCTGTGCTTTCTATTTGCACATAATAAGAGAGGAAATTTTCTTCCCTGACCAAACCTTGGCAGGTCAGTAGATCCCTTTTGAAATGGCACAGAATTAAGTAGAACAGTGTGCCTGTGGTAGCACAAGATACTCTTAATTTCACTTCCTTACCCCAAATATTCTCTTTTTCAAGAAACATGGTTTCAAGTAAGTGGGAAGTTGCCTTATTTACTGCTAGCAACTGTGAGTAACTGCTGACAACATCAGAGCTTGTTATGAGGGGGAAGCATCATTTCTGATTGGGGCATGTCACAGGTCATTTGGTCTTAAAATCTTCCATTGTTTCTTGTCTACAGATACAAGGGCATTGCCACATTGCTTCTAGAAACACATCTGTGTAAGTGCAAAGCATGCAGCATTGAAGATCTGGAGGAGTTCACCTTTCAGAGGAGGTGTTTATCCCAAATCCTTTTCAAGTTTATTTTTGTCCAAAGCCAGAGTGCAGCATGTTGGATGTGTGCTCTGCTGGAGGAGAGTTATTCTCCCTAGTTTTCTTCTGGCTAGGCCGGGACAGCACTGTCCCCATCCTGCAGCAGGAGCACGGTCTGGCCATAAGCATTTAACTTCCTTGCAGTGGGCTGTTACCCATTATCAGGCACAGCACTTCTCTTTGAAGATTGACTCTCTTTGGGAGGAATATATTGGCTGCCATTTTTAGAAAGGGGAAAAAAAAAAAATTACCTTTACCAAAGGAATGGAGCAGCTCTAATAGGATTTTTTTTATTGGGCTTTTTTTTTTTTTTTTTTTTTTTTTTTTTTTTGACTATTTGGGTAATTCAGTGATTATTACTGCACAGCTCTTTTTCCTTAGGGGATGCTACACTGTTCCAAAAGCGTTTGTTAGTTTACTTAGACATTAAAGGGATCCTTATGAATTTAGATTATGCTAAAGTAGTTCAAAGTATCCCTAGAGGTCCAAGCTGCTTTGAACTTAACCTTTTCTGCCTGGTCTTGTCATATGGGCGAGCCCAAAGATTGTAAGCAAGAGGTTGGTGTTTCTCAGTCTTTTTAATACTTTGACCTATGTTACAACAGGAAAAAATAAACAAACCAGGTTTCCCTCTGATCTATCTGGGAAGAAAGAGAGAGGACAGTTTCAGTGGGCCTCTCTGTGACCCTCCTCTTAACCTGAGCCATTAAATAGGACAAGCAGAAAAAAAGGCAAACAAACAACCCCCAACTGTAAATACCCATTGCCTCACTTCTCGATGCTTTCCTTTTAAATAAGCTCAAATGCTTCAAATATGTGTAAGATCTACTCGAGATCTTTGTATACATACATATATATATATATATGAATTTTGCTTAATGAAGCATATGAGACACTTACGATTGGAACAGTATGAACTTTCATCAAGGTGGTCGTGCCAGTGGGGCTGTTCAAAACAACTGCAGTGACTCCAGTGGTGTACGCTGATTTAAGTGTGGAGAGGATCTGGCTCTCATCCCTTATTATCTTTCAGTGTGACTGTGCAGCTGTAATGCAATCTTATTCAGCTCGTTGGGTTTGGGGGCAAAATAAGTACCCATGATTATTTTTAGAAAGGCGCGTCATCACAGGAGTTCATATGACTCTCTCTGATATATTTATTTTTTATTGCTGTTGACCTACCTGAGCTCTTCTGGCATTGGGAAACTTTAAAAAGAATAATTCAATATTTTCATCCACTGGGGATGCTGGGTAGTTTGTTTTTTCCCCCCTTTCTATTGCTTCACAGTGTTGGAGGCTATACCGGCAAGACATTATTTTGCACATGATGCAATGCAGCACTTGCTTTTCTTGAAAGGTGGGTCTGACTGCACCTCTTTTCACTTTTCAGGTGTCTGCACAGCCTGCATTCTCCTCCATTCTCTAAAATAGAAATTGGACTGCTTCAGGGTTTTGTGGGTCATGTACTTCTCATTTTCTCATCTGAAATCTGAGCACTCAGACCTTATGGTCATCTTGGCGGCAGATAACCATGATTGTTGTTTTTCCCAGTTTGACCTTTTTCTCGATCCCTGAGCTACAAAGGGGGGCATGAGGGCTGTTGGCATCCTCGAGATCAGGGTCTGTTGCCGCTCAGAAAGCCTCTTGGATGTGTGCACCCTGTTTATACCTCTCCAAATAGCATTAAGGAGGAAGAAATTTGGAGCATCAGTTATTTTAGCAAGCAGAAAGTGCTGCTGATTTCCCCCGAGGCATTAGCAGCTTTTTAAGAACATTTAGAAGCATGAAGCCACAAGGTACCACTGGGTGTTATCACCAGCATTCTTCTTTAAACTATTTTTATTTGCACATTCTTTATCTGCAGCACTTCTTCAGTCTGAAAAGATCAAGCTGACGCCACATGTGCAGCGTAGCCCAGACAGCCAGATGACACAGTACTGTTTTGACTCGAAAGTCTGACTTCTGCTAAGCATCAAGGGGCAAACCTTTATCTCTGCACATAGTGCTGAGGGTGTAGGGAAGAATTCATTCCCTCCTTAGAGGAGCTCATCTAGATTTTCCATTTCAAGCCTAGCAGCTGCAGGACTCCTTTCTCCAGAGTAACTCCAAGGCCTTCTTCACCTCAAACTTAGATCCCCCAGTCCTGCACAGTCCTCTCCCTCATTTGAAATTTGGCTAATGCAAAAATAAATCAATAAAGCAAAGCTTCCACCTGATGCTCCTAAAAAGGTAAATGAAAAGACTCCATCTTCTTTGTCCCACCTCTTAATGAACCTTACCTTGGTCATGCAGAAATGAAGGTTGCCAAAGGAAGTGACTGGCTTGCCCCCAGGAAGTATGCAAACTATAAAGGTGGTTCTTATAATGAAGAGCTATGAAGTAAGAATTTGTCGCTAGATTGCAATGTGCTGAGTCACTTGGGCTGACATAGGTTCTGGATTGCAGCTTGCTGTTCATGGCAGAGTCTTGTCTCTTATAACAATCCCTATTTTTTTCTTTTTTTTCTAAAGCATGAGGTCACCTTGTTCTGTGGTAAGTGTAGTTCATTTGTCTTCACTGCAACAAGGTATGCATAAATCACACTGTGTTATGATAGAAGTGCACACTGAAACAAATTCCTAATAAAAGAGTAAACATGGAAGCAATCCATCTGTACCCTGCACATTCCTCAGTGAAGCCTTCCTAGAAGCACAACCTGGGAGGAAACTGGTGGACAGGGATACTACACCACTTGCTAGCAATTGCTGACAAGTGAGGAGAGAAGCACCAAAGAAAATTCTGTTTCCCAAAAAGTAAGTGAGATTGGTGTCATACTTTTACACTGGCAGCAGAGCTAATCCACCACCACCAAGTTTACTTTCAAAGGCTGGGATGGCAATGCACTGTGGAAAACTGCTTCCATTAGCTCAGATGTGCTTCATCTGGACTTGCTGACTGCAGTATTGTTCTGAGTTTGGTTATCAAAGCTGGCAACCCTCTATATTTATAAATACCCTTATTAATCCCTCCTCTGCATGCCCTTCCTTCTCTCCTGAGAAAAACCCTGCTATCAGAAACAAACCACTCTGTAACATCTCCAAATCCAAGTACAGTGGTCTATGTTGGTTAAGTTTTGCATAGACTTTGCCTACATTTTATTCAGGCTTGCAGTCTGTCTTGCCCTACCGGAAGACTACATTTAAATAATGCTTGTTAAATAGATACTTATGACAAATACAAAGTACTGAAGAGGAGTATCTAGTGAGGAAGCATAGAAGAGGCTTGAACAGTTTCATCTATAGCTCCATGTTATACATCCTTAAAACTGTATCTATTATTGATGAGTGTTTAGACAACTGTGGTCACTGAGAAAGAAGAGAGAAGTGGCTCTCCTTTGCAAAGACACAATTTTAGCACAGAGATATGCATTTTATACCGATTTCTCCAGCACCTTTTTGTTTCAAATCCTTGAGCATTCAATAAACAAACCTGGAATTCAAGAGCATTGTTTTTCCTGGCTAAAGGTGGGACATCTTGAACACAGAAATGATTTGCCACTGGAGCACCAGTCCATGTCAGAACTGAGAATCAACCTAAAACTGCAGGCTTTCTTGGCAGTGAGTTTGCTCTTATGCATTATATCATGCTTGTGTGAAAAATGAGTACCATGAAAATATCTCTCCTCCACAGTGTAGCTGCGGTGTTTCCTGCATATTGATAACAAAACAAAGCATCTATAATAAATTCCAGGAACCTCATTCCAATTGTACTGCAAACAGTGATTACAGAGCACAGGGAAAGCTGTGGTAGCAACGAGTGCCTTGTCACTGTCTGAAAGTTGCCTTGGTTTGTTTGTGCCTTTTCTGCCCTGCACTGTGAGCTGCTGTGTGGTCGCCTAAAGAAATGGCTTGGGATGCAAGGGAGCACACACAGCTTTTATCTTGACTTTGTGCCCAGCCCTGGGCCATTTTTGAAAGACAGTGCAATGCTAGATGGCTGCTGTTACTTGCTTTGTTCTCTTAGCATAAGCGTAGGTTCTTCTCAAGTTTCATTGCTGCCTATCTGCTGCTGCTCTGTGAAGCTCAGTTTACCATGGGGCCCCGTGCTGAGTGATTAACACCATTATTTGCCCTCCAGCTCCTTGCAGACCAGGGCACGTGCCCAAAAGAGGTAGTCTGGAACCCCAGTAGGAAAAGGGGAGCATCCGTGTCCAAGGTTAGCTGGTATGCTTCACGTTCCCTCCTTCATGCATGCACCTGGAGAGCCACCTGGGCCTTGCTGCCCCTCCACGATGCCCTCTGGGCTGAACTCATAGCTCTGCTGTTCTTGCAGCTCTGTCCCCAGCAGCAGTCCCTCAGTGCAGTGGTGTGACTACCAGCTCAGCATCAACCCTGCTTCTGCTTTTCCTTTGTAGGATCGGGTGGTATGCATCCAGCTGTGCCCTACAGCACTGAGAGACCATTCAGAACAGCATGAATTCTTGTGAGGGAGAAGGAGGATGTTTAAACTGTTTCAAATAAAGATTTACTCCTGCTGTCTATGCTTAATAATTCTTGAGCTGATTTTTATTTTAGTCTTTACTCTCATCCTGCTGTAGGAACTCGTTTTGTGCATTTCTTTCATTGTATGCATAGTGTCAACCCTCACCTAGCTCATCACGTGCTGCAAAAATCCAGAAACCTGACTTGTTTGCATATGCTTTGTTGAGTGTACACATCAGTGTGCTGTTTCTTTAGCAAAAACATCCATGAAAACAATGCTGTAGGGTAAAAGTAATATCCCTCCCTCCTTCCCTTTCTCCCACACCTTTCCATCTTTCCTAACCCTGTTATAGGCATACATAGCCCTTTGGCTTCGCAGGCTTATATCTCATGTATTTATGACACAAACAGTAATGCACAACAGCACCTGTGAGCATTATAAAGGTCTTATTCAGATGAGCTTGCACAGCACAGTGTGGAAATGAAGGCGATGTACAAAAGCAGTGCGCAGAAAAAGCAAAGGTGTGCTTATGGGAGCTGCTACAAGGAGCACAGAAGGGAGGATTTTTGGAGCTGAGGCCTCTTTGTGCATGTTTTACTGATTGATTAAGGCAAGCACTTACCCTGGCCACCAGTCACAACTCACTCGTATGCACACTCACATTCCTGCCAATGGGTCATGCTCTCTGCCTGATGTGCTTTTAGGAGGAACTATCCTCCTGCCACTTTTGTGTATTTGAGGAAAATACCAAAGGGAGACAATTTCTGAGTTTCTGCACACACAGTTATGCCTGGACATCAGCAAAATGGACATTGATATTTTCTATGATTTGCTCTTTTTTGGCACATAAATAGTGGGCCATATAAACAGGTGAGACAGCGCGAGTATGCACACACATCTTCACAGATGTCTCAGTGATGTTGTTTATATGGAATTAATAAAAATTGTTGCTTTTTAAATTAATAAAATTGTTGCTTTTGTTGGTAATTCTGAGAAATCTTGCATTTTTTTTCTCTGTCCCTTAAGAGAAAGCCAAATCTGTATACATTCATTCTGAACTGATGTAAAGGTGTTTGCGCTGAATTTAATTCACTGCAGTGAACTAAATCAGTGGAAGTTTTATATGAAATCTATGGAACATAAATGCTCAACACTTTGTTCTGCTTGTTTCTTCAAGTTTACATGCAGTTAACCCTTTTTTCAAGATCAGTGAGATTCCTTGGGCTGCAGACAGCATGATTAATTAATTGAGAGCTAGCAAGTCTGTAATCAGTAACCAGTGCAGAGTTTTAGCAGTCCAGATTAAGCAACCTGCTTTCATATCCTCTGCAGCACCGTCATGGGTATCTTACCCGCTAACAAGAGATCCTCTGCAGGTGCTGCGAGGCAGCAGACCTGTTTCTGGAAGGGGTATTGCAGGTTTGAAGTAGTGAAATCACTGAGACCTGATGAGGATGCATACTCTGCCTTCACCAACTGAAAGCCAGGCACAAACCTGAGGCTCTGCGGTGATGTGCCGCTACTCTGGTGTGAGTTCAGGCTTTGATGGAGGAGTAGTTTAATGTGAGGTGAAGTAATTAGAAGAGCTGTGGATTTTTTTGCCTCTCTGCCAGAAGAGAAGCACCATCTGGCCAGGACAGGGGATGACCCACTTCTCAACAGCAGTGCTCCCTCCCTGTTCTTGGAGAGATGAACTGAACTTAACACATAGTTCTCTACTACCAGATGATATTCAGGAGATCACTGATTGACACAGCTTTGCTGGCAGCGTCCCAAGAGCTCTGCTCAATCCTGGTCTTTGCTGTGCTCTACCAGTATAGTGTGTGTAGTGTGTGCTGATGCGGTGCTCTGGTAGTCCTGCAGCAGCTCAGATCCTATACTACAGTCAGCTTTGTGTGGCTGTGTGATGGAGAATGGGGGAACAATATCGTTTGGCCTTTTGGATGAGACATTTTAACAGCTTGGTGGTGTCTCCCCTCCTGCTTTAGGCTTAGGCCAGCTGCTGCTCTGGGTTAAACTCACAGCAGAAGTGACTGGCCAAGTTAGATAATATGAGAGTCACAGAGCTTCTCATGGAGCAGTTATGGTTTTGTTTTCCCATAATCACAAATTAGTTTATTTTCTTTCCCATAGAGATGGGTGGAATTATAATAATACAAAATCCTATTAAGGAATATTGTGTCTGAACACCGATTTCTGGTTTTAAAGGGGTTTTCTGGGTCTTTCTGAAGGCTGTTTTCCTGTTGGTGTGTCAGTAACAAAGACGTGCATTTTGAAGCTCATGTAGTTTGAGAAGCTTAAACGGTATTTCTCGCTTGATAAGGTCCATTTTTGAGGACATAATGTGTTTATTGCAGGTTATCAGATCACATCACTTATAATTTGCTCTGAAAAGCGATCAGTTTCTTAGAATAAAATGGCACTGAAGTGTTTCCTAATATAGTGCCCCATAGTCTATCCATAGTCTATTTTTTTTCCCTTTTTCTTGTAATACCTATTTGCACAGTTCCTAAGTGCTGAAGTGCGTTTTCCTAGTGCTACGGTTTGCATGAAATGTAACTCAGAAAAAGTGCAGTTCACCCTCCACAAAAGCTTAATGTAAGACCTAAGCGCTACTTAGATTTTAATGTAAGCCCTGTTTTGATGGGCTGAAGTAGGATACCTGCTGACTCTGTGCACAGTGATGAATTTCACCTCCATGGTTTGATTTGCAATTGATGTTAATGAGGGGATGGCTCACAGGGAAAGCAGCCAGCGTGAAGACAAGTGCGGAGGCTCTGCCTTCATCTGGAAACGGTTATAGGTGTGGTGCTCCAAATTTGATACGGCTTTCTTATAGCTTGTGAAATAGAAGATTGAGTCAGCCTGTCAAAAAGTAAGTGAGGGCACGTTTTCTACTTTCCACTGCTTGTAGAGCAGCCCAGCAACAAACAGCAGTAAGCAAATGAAAGATGTGGAAGAGAAAGTATGGCAGGGCAAATACAGAAAGGGGTTCCTGAGGCTCTGGGCCCAATTCACTGCAATTGCATGCACCTGTCTTATCCTCTAAACCTTGTCATAAACTGGTAAAGCTTTGAAGCTCTATCTTATTAGGTGATGTTGGCTCCCTTATGTGAATAAGCTCTGTTATACATGCCCTTGACTTCGTTCTTCAGAACTTACTAATATGAAGATTTTTTTTTTGTAAACCAGCAAGAGATGTTGTTAAGTAAGGTGTAAAGGATCTAATTCATCTTCATGGTCAGGTTTTGGGAAAACTTTTGCAGAGAACCTGAGAGGTGAATGGTTTATTCATATCTACAGAAACAAGATAAAGAAAAGATGAAGGTTGATGTCTTTGGTAGGACAAAAAGGAGGGGAGGCACAAAAAGTGGCCGAGAGGTGTACTGAAGCATGAGATTTTTCGATCTCTAAAAACAAAGATGACAAGATTTAGATTTTTGAATTCTGCTTGCAATATATAATTACCATTTTGAGGGTTTTTTTTCTTTTAATCCTCTGACTGCAGCTGGAAATCGGGTGACAGCCTTACAAAGTTGAGCACTGAGAGAAGCCAGCGGTGCTGTGATAAAGCAACAACCAACACATAAGGAAAGCAAACATCTACTGTGCTGCCCAGTACTCATAGGCCAGCTTCCTGATGGAGGAACAAGGCAGGGGTAGCATTTACATAGCTAAGGCTTTGAATTTTCATTGGCGGCAGGGAAGGGAACATATGTGAGTTCTCTATGGTAGTGTTCTCCCAGGTGGTACCAAGTGGGGTGCAGAAAGAAAATATTTTATAGATCATTAGTAAGTAATACATAAAAAAAATTATAACAGTGTTTACTTAGTCTTTAGATCATCCTTTCTTAATTTCTGTTGTTTATAATGTATGTAAGATACTGGAAGAGTAATACCTATATATATATTTTACTGATTGTCTGCATGATCAAATAAGTCTGCAGGCTTATTTACAAAATTATTTACATGCTTCACCTTTGATCACACTACTACCCTGCTACAGCAAGGGCAAAATCCTTATCTTTCCTTCATCATACCCAGGCCTTGCTTCTGCTTTCCATAAGTCAGATTTTGTCAGCCTTTCTCATGCTCTGCAATACTTTTTATTCCAGCACTACAGCCAGTTAACACAACCATATAAAATGAGATTAATTGCAGTGTGGTTCTGATCCAAAACCCACGGAGGTCAGTTGAGGAACTCCCATTGTCTTCAGTGTATTTGAGATAAGGCCCAGGATGACAAGCTTGTTGAAATACAGTAGTTAAATGGGTCCGTCCTTTGCTCTTTTCCATTGATTTGATTGAGCTGTTTTTTTTTTTCTTTTTTTTTTTTCCTGATAGGAACAAAACAGAGCACACTAGCAGTGTGTTTGCACATGGGCTTGTGCTTTCCTCCTTTTCGTCTACCCCCCCTTCCCTGTGCTCACATGGATTCAGCATGGAGCCGACGCGCCGTTGTGTCAGCTAACTGACATGGAGCAGCATCTTTCTGATAAAACTGGGGCTCTGTTTGATGTGATTGCAGTCAAGTGGGCTTGATTTGAATAAGAGATTTTTTGAAATCTATTTTTATGCAGATTTTAAAGCCTGCAAGGTAATGAGTCAATAAGACAGCTATTAACACTTCAATCTTTTTGATACCCAGAAACTCAGAAAGAAATGGATGAGATCTGACTGCTGTAGATTTAGCCATCCTTTTCTTGCTTGGGTTACATTTACCCTGTTTTATATGCTGAGTCTGGTATTGGAGTAGTTCCAGATTTTTGCAAATCTGGGGTTGCTACGTGAAAGGCTCTTTAGGTGTGCTGAGGTGTGCATACAGATACCTCTACCGCATCCTTCTTCCATTTCCACATTTCTATTTCAGTGATAATGTCCATCTTTCAAGGTAATCATACAGCATCTTTTACTGACCTTAAAAAAAAATATGTTTTAGGAGTGCCCTCTCATGACTGTGTCCTTGTGATTTTTATTGATCACAGCACGCTCGAATAATGAGCCTCAGATTCTGTTGTTATGCAAGTCATGGAAGCAACTTGTCCAATTCTTTAAAATAAAAATAAAACAGAAAATCTGATTATATATTTTTGAAAGGAATTTTCTGTCTGTTTATGAAGTGTTGGGATAAATGACACATACATTAGATTTTCTACTTATTTTGCTTGCCCCTCTGAAGGTATGATCTTAGCTACGCTTATTGAGAGCCTCCTGCGTACAAACACAGGATACAATTGAATGTATAAAAAGCATTCCTAGTATTCACGTGTTTACTATTCCTAAATGTTCAGACTGAGTAATTACACAGGACGGTGCAGATAATTAAGGGTTCATGCCGTACACGTGAGGCAGAATCGAGCAGACAGTTGTGTGTCTCAACTGTGTGAGAGCTGTGTCTCTGCTCTTCAAGTTACAGCTTCTGAGGGCTCGGGTAATATAATACATGGAACAAAGAGGGCTCAACCACAGCTAAGTTTCAGTTCTGCCTCATCACGTGCAGGCCAGGCCCACAGCAGCCTGCTGCTTGTTGGCATGGTGCTTCTCCAGGCTGATCTGTGTGTCCACCTGCCTCAAGGTGAGGCACAACCTGCCCTCCGCTCTGCAAGGCCCGGCCCCGCTTTCTATGCTGCACACCTGATGTTTACATCCATGCTCTTCTCACCCTTCCTTTCTTCTGTTTTCTATTCCTGTGTACGGCTGTTTTGTCCTTCATTTTCTAGCATGGCTGTAGGCTGTTTCAGCCAGGCCTTTCTGTCATTTGAATTGTCGTGGCCTTTGTGGTCCGAATTTCCTCTGCTGTCCTCAGGTGCTCATATGAGGATGCATCCCTCTGTTTGTGGGGAATTCCTGCACAGTGAAGACAGAGACCCTTGACTTGTGCAGCTAATGCAGATTTAGCAGCTTTGTCTTTGGACACTCAGGTTTGAAAAATGTGGCTGCAGGAGGCAATGCAAACTGCACGATCTTCCTCCTTTCTTATAAGAGAAAAAAACATTTCCAGTAAGTGGGGATAGTATGTTGTGAGGTATGCAGCCCCTGGGTTACCTTTTTGGATATATATTTTTAATTAAGAGCAGGAATATTTGTTCTGTTGAAAAGTTTTATACATTTTGCTGCTGCAGCAAAAGCAAGGCCCTGGCAGGGCAGAGAAGCACGAGCAGCTAACATGGGTGCTACAATTGCTGCATACTGCTTGAGCTGACAGCCAGCCTTGCTTAAATGCTAAATTACCTTCAAAAGCAAACAAACCACCACAGGCTTAAAGATTGCAACATGCCTTTCCACCAGCCACGACTTGCTGAATGAACAGTAGGAGCAATGGTCTCAGGGGCTGACTGGTGCCCTGCTGTTTTGACAGGGCCCCTGAGTCATCACCCCACTGCTTCCCCAGCTGGCTGCAGGTAAGCACGAGGTGCAGCTGCCGAACACCAGCAGCTACCATTGCCAAAACCTCCTCCAAACCCGACCATGAGTGCTTCAGGTAGCTCAGTTCCCAAATGTCCCACCACTGGATACTGCTATCAAAAGCTTTTGCTTTCTCAAATGTCAGTTTCTGACATTGTTACTTTTCTTTCTTTGTTTTGCTCTGTTGTAAAAAAAGCTATAATAGGGTGCATGTGAAAGCTCATCAAGCAATAGGAGACAAACAATGCACATGCAAAAAAGTTCCATGCTCTGCTATAAAATACAACTCCATTAAGCAGACTTGTTTCAGATTCAATATAGCAACTGTTCTCCTGGCCCTGATCTGTCAGGAAAGAAGAATAATGACACAAACTTAATTTTCAGGATTTTTAGGCCCACAGGTGGCCTGCCCATAGTAGCAAATCTCTGGTTCATCGTATGTTGCTAATGGAATAATTAATCCCACCTGCTTGCAGCTCACAGAGCGGTAAACCAGGGCAGTCTGGCTGCTGAATGATGTGTGGTCTTCTATGGATGCTCAAATTTGGAAGCTGAGAATGTGCATGTCAGGCCTGGAATTTAGGTAGAGAGTAAAAAAATAAGTTGTTTTGCAGTTTATGTTGGAGAGGAGACTTGGTTAGAGGTTCTTCACATCAGTAAGTCTTTTAGAAAATACTGTATGTATTGGTGAATCTCTTTGGATTTGAAAGGGTAAATTCTGCTTTTTTTTTTCTCACTTTCTTAAAAGATGTTTCAGTTTATTGTCATTTACTGTAGATTGGAAACCATCCTACGCAACCACTCACGTGTCCACGCATACTCTTTTTTCTATTAAGAGGGTTGCAGAAAATCTTGCAGTGATTTTGTGCTGTAGTAAGAAAATTCAAAATGGGAATGATGATGTGGTCTCGTGTCTCTGTGTTCGTTGACTTTAATAGGCAGCGTAGATGGAAGGCTCCATGCTCTAAAACAAGTTTAATGAAACTGCGCGGTAGGGTAAGATGCTAAAATAAGAGCCAAGTGCTTGATCCTAAAGAAATCTTTCAATTCAGGAAGGTCTACAGATGTCTGAGGCTATTTCTGTAATTGTTACTTCGCTTGATATCTCAGCTTAGGCTCCCATTTAAAGAGTGGACGTATCTGTCTTTGTAGGTAAATTGTGGGCAGTTTTAACCAAAGTCCTCTTGTTGCTGTCCTCAGTTATGTGGGAGCATTGGTGTGGAAAGGGCCTGTTCTATGACTTTGTTGCCGATTTGTATTAAAAGCATAAATCCCTCCCTCATGGAAGAGTATGGAAATAGTCCCTCTTCCATGGGTAGCTAACAATTAGAGTGATAGTTAATCACTTATTTATTTATAGGCAAGAATGAGCTGTGCAGCCATCTAGACTGATTTCCTGTGTATTCGATCTGTGTGCCTTCCTTCAGACCTGCTAGGGAAAGTCCTGTTGTTGGGTTTCATGTGTGGTGTGACTTAAAAAATCAAACATATAAAGACTCATCCCTTCCCTTCTCCCTTCTCCCCTCTCTCCCCTCCCCCCCCCCCCAAAAAAAAAAAGACAGTTTTCTGAAAGAAACTATGAGTTCACTAGGTCCTGTCAATTGCTTTAATCTCAACATGTCCAGCATCCTAAGATATATAATCTTAATTCAATGTTATGTTTCTGTGCTGCCCTGTGCAAGTCATTGCAGGTAACAGCTAAGGCCCCTCTCAGCTTTCCATTCAATGTGCTTTGCTAACTGAGCTCCCTAAGCTTCTGATTTAGAGGTTGTTTCTAGGTTTTTTTTGTTTGTTTGTTTTTAACCTCATCCTTCTCTTTTCCTCTGCAAGCATCCTTTGGGCTTTGTCCAGTACTCCCATACCTCCTGTGCAGTGGTGGGCCAAGGCTATATAACAGTTGGGCAGCTGCCTAACCTGTGTTCCACATGCTGCTTCTTGCTTCTCTTGGAAGTCCCAAATATGCCAGAATCATAGAATGGCTTGGGTTGAAGAGACCTCAAAACCCACCCAGTCCCAACACCATGCAATGTGCAGGGCTGCCACTCATCAGCTCAGGCTGCTCAGGGCCCCATCCAACCTCATCTTGAGTACCTCCAGGGATGGGGCACCCACAGCTTCTATGGGTAGCCTGTGCCAATGCCTCACCACCCTCTGACTGAAAAATTTCCCCAACGTCTAAACAAAACCTTCCCTGTAAACTAAACCCTTCCTCCTGTTTGTAAGCTCTCTTCTAGTACTAGAAGGATGTAGTGAGGTCTCCCTGGAGCCTTCTCTTCTCTTGAAAAGAACAATCCCAGCTTTAAGAGAGGTACCCCACCCCTCTGATCATCTTCATAGCTCTCCTCCAGACCCTACCACCTCCATATCTATCTTGTGTTGGGGGCAGAGGCTTGAATGCAGTGATGCAGGTGAGCCCTCATAAGGACAGAGCATAGGGGGGTTATGTTGGTGCTCCTAGCACTGCTAGCTCTGTTCCCAGCTGTAGTCAAAGCAGCGATCTTGAATGTGCCTATGGCTTTGCCAAGTAGAAATTTCCATGCTGGAGGTATGATGTGGTTTCTGCTTCCTCGATGCATCGCTAGCCTGCCAGATGATTTCATTTCCTTCTTCTGCAACTGTAGCCTGTCCTTTTTGCTTTGTGCTATCCTATCAATCTTTGTGTCAGTGTTAGCTTTGCCAAGAAGGAGCTTAGTGACTGAGATGACCTCATGGCTCACTGCTGCCAAAAGGGTTATTCCCCTTCCCACCACCTTCTGCAGGTGCTGACTTACATACATCTGATCCTTCAGTGGACCTGGCTGGTTACTTACATGGGCATCCTTTGCTCTCCTTCTGGATACATTATCAAAAGCAAAAGAATTTCATTTCTGCTAGGTTTGTTGGCAGGTCTAATGGTTACATCAGCTCTGGCAAAGATCAGATGAACGTAGGAAAAGCAGCAAGAGGGGATCTGTGGAGATGGATGCTCTGGGATCGGAAACCATGTCTGTCTTTCAGTAATAGTTCTCAGGTTGTCGCAACTACTTCCTGCAACCATACTATAATAAGTATTGGCTGGATTGTTCCTGTTAAAATTCCACATCCAGGATGGGATTGTTGGAGTTAGTGACACAGGAGTGTTGGTGGTACCTAACACCTAACAGTTAATAGATAGCTGCTAGGACAGATTTCCAATTATGGAGTCCCTTGGCCACTTGTATTGCTTTACAGCAGCAGGATAGCAGAAAGACTTGCGGACATGTTCCTTAGCACAGAAAACTTAGGGTTAGTTTTTTAATAGTTGCAACTCCTATTTCCTTTTATTAATGACTGGGAAACTATTCCTGAAATTTCTGCTGCCAGGGGATCTGCTGATAAATACCTTGTGGTTATCAGCTATCTTTTGTGGTCAAGAACTAAATCAGCTTTTAATTTGTCTAATCTGGCATCTGATTGGTTCTCCATGTAGCGTGAGGTCTTTCAGGCAAGATGCTGTGTCATCTCCAGGTACTAGCACGTTGGATCAGCCTGAGTAGATGCTATTGGAAGACTTATTTTTATCAAATGTACCTGTATCCCTGTCCCCTGTCCTGCACCCCCAACACTATCCAAAATAAAAGGCTTGCCTGGTAGTACTGAAAAGCATTAATTACATTTTTAGTTTCTCCTCTAATTCCTTATTGATGACATCCCAAATTGATAGTTCCTTTATTTTATCCAGAGATGTTGTCAAATTAGTTGACTTAATACTTCTGCTTTTCTCTGGTCTCTTTGCATTTTGGGATTATGCTGGCAATCCTTCAAATGCTCTGAGTTGTGCCAGTGTTCCAGGGGATGTTAAATTCAATATTTTTAGTGTAGAGATCATCTTAGCTATTTTGTTAGGTATATATTATGTTCACCTTCAGCAGCATTGTGCTTTCCTCGGTTACAAACTGTAACTTTACTATTGCATCAGTTTAAAAAATGCTTTTTCAAAACATTGTTTGTTCAAATACAGATAACTGTGGATGCAGAAGTGAAACCAATCAATTTTATCAACTGCTTCAGGTAGGCAGCCACCTGCTTCTTCCCTCACATACTTCTATTTTCCTCTTTCTTATTGCAAGAGTCCTTGGAGTTTGTTGTCTTTTTCTATGTTCTCTTGAGAATAGAAAGACATTATACCATCTAACAGGTCCCTAATGCTATTGTGGTGGCAATGGGTAGGTTCTGGACCTTGGCATGGTTGTTAAGTAAAACGTTTGTGAGGGCCTAGGTACTGCAGCAGAGATCCAAAGAGTGGGAGAGTATAAAGCTAGCAGTAATTGGTGGTCTGTAGTATAGAAAATTTTCAATCCTTCGTGTTCAGTTTTCCCTGATATTCATCAGGGCAGCTTCCCATTCTGAAGGGTGTGACAGCTGAGTGTCATGTCAGCCCACTTCTGCTGCAGATGCCCCTTCAAGCAGTAGATGCACGTGAAAGACAGATGCTCAGCGTGAATGAAAACGTGACATACGGAACGCCATGTGGAAAACAAACATTAAGCAAGACACACAAATCTATTAAATACTCATTTTGTTCTCTGAGGGCTTGAGCAGACATGGTGAGTGGGGGTGTATATGGATGTATGCATTAATATAAGATTAGGGCTTCCTGATGGTTTCAAAAGTAGCCTAGCTTGAGTTACGCGCTATGCAACTATACTGGGAATAGCTAAATAAAACAGCCATCATGGGAATGCATCATCTTTCCCAAGCCTTTACATTGCAGACACTTTTTGACTTACCACTTTAGGGACTCATTACTGTCAAAGTGTTTCTTCTGAGCTCTAGTAGTGGCCACTGAGGGTCTCTTTTTTCCAGTATACCATGTTTTGGCACACCAGTATATTGTATACTGTTCCATTTCACTTGTTTTGAGTGGATTGTGACAATACTTTCTTCTCAGTGCCTTTTTCTTGTTCTTCCAATTCAAAGCTTTTAACCCATTTCTTTTTTTGCTTCTACCTTAATTTAATGTAGGAGAAGCACCAAATTCAAACATCCCAGCAGTAATTGAAGGTATTTGTCTCCAGACCTCTAGCTTCATATTTATTGTTAGCTAACTGGAGAGAAACTAAAGCTGGAAATAACAATGCAGGTCTGAAATTAGCCTTTAAAAAAGAAATTAAAAAAGTGTAAATTTTAGTGTAAGAAATACAGAAATCCAACTGTAATAATCACTGAATGTATTCCCTGGTATCCAAGTCTCCTCCTTATTTGCACTGTGGCTTGATGTGATGTTGAGGATCCTGCATCCTGTGTTCTGTATGTGAATTCCAAAACTTCGCTTTTCTCACAACAAACCTCTTTCTTTCTGCCAGGATTTCTGTAGTTCACATCAAACCTTGCTTTTATGCTCTTCTGTTCTAGATCTCAGTTCTGTTGTTGATCTTATTATTTCTATCAACCTCTTAAACTTTTTTAAGGCCTCTCATTTGTCTGTTCTGCCTCTTAACATTACCACTGATCTGCACCCAAGCTCTTGTGGAGAGGGTAAAGCAAACTGGCTTCTGCAGGCTTCAGCTGTCCTCCTGCCTCTCCTGTTCACAGTAACAACTCACTATTGTTACCTCCCTGTGGAGTTTTAGACCTTGTTGGTAGTTATAAAGTAATCGGTTGAGAGTGTGTAGGCTTCCCTCCCTGCCAGAGGACCTTGTGTTGATGATTTATTTATCGTGTTCACTTTAGAGGGAGCTGGGATCCTTGTCAGTGATCAGGGCTCTGCTGTGCAGTGTAATGGGAAGATGGTCACCGTCTCAGCAAGTCTGCTGCTGATGTGTTGAAGACTTTTACTTTCTTGTGCCAGGAATGTTAGAGACTGTTCAAATGACAGAGGGTGAGCTGGGACAGGAGTGCAATAGTGCAGCCTTTGAGAAGTGCTGGGCAGCTCAATAATGGATTCGCCTGGCCTACTGCTTGTGCTGCAGCATGTCAGATATTAAAGACACAAGAGCCAAAGAAACGGGCAATAGTAATGGACTTTCTTTAGTTAGCAGAGAGCAGTGGTTACACACTGCATCTGCTGGCCTGCCGGATAAACAGTTGAAGAAGGAACATGACTGATACAGAAGCTAATATGCTTCATTAAAATTAGCTCTTCCTGTTGTGTGTTCAACTGCTTCATGGAAAAATAAGACTGCTGCTGTGAGGGTTATGGGTGATCCACACGAGCAGACCACGGAGTGAGCTGTCATATGCTGTGGCACCCAGCAATGCAAATCAGCTCTTTCCCAGGAAAACCATTTTCGTGTCAACCTGTACATGAAAATTATTTGACTTGAACAAGTGTTTCCTTATAAAGTTAAGTGAATTATTTGTAAGGATTGGAGTTTGTTTGTGTCATGGAGGGATGGCCAGGATGGACTTCAGAGCACAGTCAGAAGATGAGATAATGTGCAACAAACATTATTTTAATAACTACCAGGCCAGAAGGAACATGTCAGCTTATAAAGTACACTTCTGTCTGAAAAGCCCAACCGGCTGTTTTACAAGTAATGCACAATACGGCTGCATTTTTCAGTGATTAAAGAAGGAAAATACCTTTCAGTCAGTTTTGCACTGGGTTTAATGCTTTGTGCATACCTACTGTTATTCCTGCCAGTATCAGCTGCCCAGTCCTCTTGTTGTTCAAATGGGTGATTCAAAGCTCTGGGAAACCCCACGTGCTTTTGTTTTGCGTTTAATCTGAGTGGCACTTGGGAGCAAAGCTTGAGTCTAATTTTTTTTTTTTTTTTTTAAGGCAGATTTTGAGTTCAGAGTATCTCCTTGAAGTTTGCTTCTTGTGATCTTTTCATCCAGTGTGTTTGAAATTCTGCTTTTCCTTTGGCTGCCTTTGGCATCAATTCAACTAACTACCTTCTGTTTTGTAGTAGTTATCAACCTTGGCTTGTGGCCCACAATAGCTTATTCAAGCTGGGGATGATGACTGCCTGCTGAAGCACGCTGAAAGTTGATTAAAATAGTTTTGCTGCTCTTCCTGTCACATGCCTACTCTTGCTAAAGGGTCTTCTGCTATTGCTGAGCTAGGGAATACAATTTATGCATACACCTTGTCCCTATTCACATTATCTCTTACACAATGAATTCATGCTATGAAAAGGCCTGATCTAGTGCTCCTCCTGTGTCAACTCTTACCAGCCCATGGGTACCTCTTGGAGATGTGAGTAAGGTGCAAAGAAGAGGCTGGGTTTATTTATTTGTGTTTCTGCAAGGCTTTGAGCCCGGTTTCTAAACTTGCTGTGTGCAAAGGCTCAAAGGAGGAAGGATCACCTCTTTCTTCCCTAGTAATTAATGATACTGCTCCTTGGTGACCATGGAGTTTTGAACTTTTTCACTAGGGGAGCTCCAGACTCCGTTCACTTTAATTCTAGTGGTGTTATGCAGGAAAATACTATGCTCTGAACTTGCATTTTTAAAATATGTGTATGGTAGCTTCTCTCAATCCTGGTGCTTTGCTGCCAGCTCTAGCACTATATAGCAGATTGCCATTTGTTCCCTGAAGCATTCCCATTTCCAGTGGGTCCTTCTATGCTACTTAATGTGTCAGCTTCAACCACCTGCCAGGCTATGGGATCACTCCTCCAGAGGTTTTTGTGCCTCTTGTATCTGCACGATGTGGAAATGAAAAGGAGGGAAAGAAGTGTAGTGTAATCATTGTGATGTCTTTGTTTGATACTGGAAATAAAGAAAAAGGAGAGGAACAGAGGAGTGAAAGTCAGAGCAAGAACAGAAAATCAGAGGCAACCTTTCTCCTTGTGGCATCAGAGTACCCCCGGTTCACAAGTCATGGGTGGCAGGCAGGCTCCAGTATTAATTTCAATTTTATTTTAGACTGTCTCGTAATGTACAGTATTATAGCATCTTTTCTGCAATTAAGGGTCAGACAGTGTTGTCATTGTCACCCCCTAGTATAATAGATTATAACTTGCATAAAATAACTAGCTATAAGCTGAGATTTTTATGTGAGCTCTTAGTCTGAACCAGCACTTTCCTTATTTCTAATCTGGCATACTTAATTATAGGCGGGTCTGAGAGCACCACAAATTAAGGTTGTGTGATGCTCCCATTATACAACTCTATTTTAAATTGCCTATTACTCTATCAAACTTTAACCAGCTGGGCTTGAAGTTTTCCAGGGCTGAGATTCACCATTGGAAGAATTATTGAAAAATTTCAGATAAAAGTTGCTCCATGATTTCTGAGACAAAGGCTGAAGAAAAATGTTTTACTTGCTTTATTTTTAAGATTGTGTAGTATTTATACTATTTAGAGGTGATACTTGATTTTCATATTAATTTTCCTATGCTTTGACAGAGGTACTCGATATTTGGTGGTAGGAGGTGGTTTGTGTCAGTGGATATATCTTTTGCTTTTCTCTTGCAAGTCTGAGTCAGCTGTAATCCTTCCAAAATTTGCAGTTAGCACACATTCATTGGAATTTCTTTTGTATATATCTAACTTGAAGTTAATATTTCTGGTTCTGCCTTTGCTAAGCATATTCCCACCCTCTGGGAAGCCAGTGCCTGTGTGCAGCTCAGCTTGCTCCAACTGCAGGAACTCAAAACTGTTGCTGGTCCCTTGTGTGATAGCATCAGTGAGGTTTGGGCACAAGGCAGGGAGTCTTGCACCTCTCTATCAGCCCTTTTCCTCTTGGCTTGAGCACCACCTGCATGCAGCACATCCAGGAGGGAATGCTTGAGTTGTAGGAATGTTGTTGTGATGAGAAAGAAGGGGACTTGTGCAAGCAGCCTGACAAAAATGGATTTAAAGAAGGAGGAAGTGGGGTGAGGAGTTGCATGGAGAAGGGTGGGTAGATGAGATGGGCAGAGATGGATTGGGGAATTCTCCCCTTTTGCTGTACTTTCTCCCTGAGGAACTACTGGAGAGGCCCTCTGCCTCGCAACTCCTTTGTGTGAAAGACAACCTGCTTCTTCTTTCAGCTCTGCTGTTAGCTCATTTGGCACAGGGCTCTGCTGTGGGTCCAGGGTCTGTTGATGACCCCTCGGGATGCAAAGTGATGCAACATGATGGATTTTTAATGAGCTCTTTAAAAACCTGAGAACTTGCATAGAGAAAGTTGCATTAAAGGCACATTAGTGAGTGAGATTGTAAAGTCAAGCACATGAAAGTTAGGAAATGCCAGAGTGAAGTTGGGCTGTGGAACATTAATTCAGGCACTGTGTACATTTTGAAATGATCTCTGGGTCTCTGATCACATCCATTTCTGGTCTGCATATCTGCAATGTTCTGTGCACTGAATGAATGGTGCCCACTTGATGTTAACTTGAATAAGTAAATAAAAATAATAATAATAATAAAACCAATTAATATGCAGTGTAATCATGAGGTCTATGTGCGTTTTTCCAGAACTGTCACAGGGAGGTGAATTGTTCCCACAGTCTGTCAGAAGTGTTGAGGTTACAAGGGGGGAAGCCCACTTGGGGAAGCCTGGAGGTTTGTTCCAGAAGCACTTTGTTTTGGCAGGTCTGACAAAAAGAGAAAGTCCTGTGTTCCACACCTCACCTTCAACCAAGGAAGTCCTCTCAGACTTGGAGGCATTGAGTAGCACTGAGCCTCTGGGAGCAGTTCTGTCCTTTTCCTCTCCCTGGCAGGGTGCAAGGCCATGCAGGCTTTATGCCCACTGGATGTACTGCTGCCCCTGAGGAATGTGGTGCCATACCTCAACTCCAGGGCTCATTGCTGCTGTCAGGGAACTGACATCAAGAGAGCTGCCAGGTAAACCACAATGGTGTGGATTTAAAATAGCTTTGAAAGACAGCTGAGGTATGAGTGCACTTTTGGGAATATGACAGCACTCATGGCCTGGAGATGGTATCATTCTCATGTGGGCATCACAATATCGATGTGAAGAAAGGTTGGGAAGAGGAAATTGGTGCTTAAGAAAGCTATGGTACCCATGGCTTCTGGAAACAAAAGGAAGGCCAATTCTGTGGTTAAGGCAGTGAGCTTAGAGGGCTCAGCTCAGCTATCAGCTCTTACTCAGGTTTCCTGTGGATATTTGTTATGGTCCCCTATGTGCATTAAACCCCAGATCTGTTGTGGACACTCTTCCTTCATGTCCACACAGGATGGAGGTCCCACCTCCTTTACCAGAGATACTGTAGAGATGTAAGGATGCAACTGCTGTTGACCTCCATCATTTTGTTTAAAAACGTTGAGCTCACAATGAAGGGATGAGGCTATGGATTTATGACTTGTTCATTTGTTCTTTATTTGGAAAAGTCAATGCCCAGTGTGAAGGGGCTGCACTCTGAGAAGTGATGAAATATTGTCATTGGCCTGCTGTACAGACCATCTGTCTCTCCCTGGGCTTCTTTGGAGCATGGTAAAGCGTGTTGCTTTTCTGTATGGTCTTTTTATTTATTTATTTATTTATTTCCTATCATTTAATTGGCCTTAGTTCACTTTTTTTGTTGTTGTTGTGTTTTGTTTGTTTGTTTTTTGTTTTTTGTTTTTAAATCAAAGCAACTTTAAACACACTGTGACAACCTGCAGCCTTATTGCATTTAGTCCCTTGAGCCTATCAGGTCTCTTATGGTAAGAGACACTAAAAGAATTGTTCAGCAGACCAGAACAGTATGGATTAAAAAAGGATTGATAGTAGATAGATGAAGGATAAATGTGATACTGGGCATAGAATTTGGCCTTTCCTGCACATTATTTCATTAAAGCACTTGCTAATGCACCAGGAATAATAAGCCTATGGTCATTTTTGTTTCACAGCTGGAAAACATCTGCCCCCGTGTGTAATGTCTGTCTTATTCTTGTGCAATTATGTCAAAATCCCAACATGGGGAGTGCAGACAAGTGATTAAGAAGAGCAAGCATCATGTGGAAGCTCTTATTATCTCTAGAACTGATATTACAGCCCCACAAATTCATAAAAGTATTGGTTTTTTGCAATTGAAAGTGAAATTGCTGTACTCAGCTTTATCTCAAGCTGGCTAAAGACTCTTTTGAAGCTTACCTTTAGCATATACTGAAACGTTACTTGTGGATTATTTATTTATAGGAGCAGTAGTCGTTTTTTCCTCTGAGATGAATACTCTACACATCCAGATATATTTCCTTTCAGCAGAATTCTTCATTTTCACTAGAGCAACTGCTGGGTAACAGCAAAGGGCAATTTGGTAGCCTTTGACCACAGTCAGTAGAACAGGTTATAAGAAAGAGTTAATTTCCTCAATTTTCGGTCTTCTGCTTCAGTGCTTAAGTCTTGTGGGGATGGATAGCTGACTTTCTAAAATTCTATTTTATTTTTCCTGTGAGTTCAGTTGCTGGAGGTGATAGTGAGAGGTGGTACCCACACTGGCTGCGATGCACATTGGAATACCCACTTTCAAAACGAGTTTTCTTTGTGTTCCTCTGTTGGGACTGAATAATGCTTTCCTATATCGTTTGTCCCGAGCATGAGATGAGAGTAAAGACTTGTCTGATGGCAGCTCTCCAGTGATCTTGATGCAGTATCCATAATGCAGAAATTCCCAGAGAGGGCTAAGAGCAGAAACTCTGACTCTATCGCCAGCCCAGGGATGATATCAGTGTATTGGTGAAACTGTACTTTCTAGGCAGGGCTCCAAGGAAGAACTTATACATTTTATGAGCCATCATTATAATGTTTGGGAGGCTACCATACTATTTTGTATATTATCAGTTCTTTGAGCAAAACTACATCCTAGTGTTAAGTGGGATCTAGTGTGGGTATACATGCCAAATGGGTGAAAAATGCATGATTATCTCTTACTTGGCAGGTATGATTTCCATTATTTCAACTTTGTTTTCCCACACAGTCTTCCAAAATAACACATCTCCTAGCTCCCAACAATGAGATTAAAAAACATCACTTTTTTTCTCCCCTCCCCTCTGTGTGTCCTAGTTTATAGCTTGCAGATATTATTAGGTTGTGCATTACTTAGATGTAGAAGGAATGACGCATTTTCTATTGAGAGAGAGATTTGGGGTGGTTTCAATGGTATGTTGAACTCTGATGCAGATTTGGCAACTCATGAATGATTTCTGCTGTACAAATTGATTGCGCTTAATGGTAGATTGTGTAATACTTTTTCTTGCAGTATTGATCAATACTGGATTGCTGGAGCAGATAGCTTGTTCTGTCACACACATATTCATCACAACTTCTAATAATTATCTGTTCATTTTAATTCCTTCTCCTTATTTTTTACACATTGTCTTACAGCAGGAAGTTTGTGTTTCATGTTGCTTAAGTCACTCTTGCTGGTCTACGGGAATGTATTTGGTGTGCTGACTTTCTCTTAACAGTTGTGTTTAATCTACGCAGAAAGCATCCAGCTTTGTGAGGCCATTTGTATATCTTTAAAGAATTACTGAATTGTTTATTGATCCATTTCATTACTGCTGTTCCTCTGGTTTCTTTTGATGTGTTGTCACTTTGTTCAAAATATGCCAAGATTTTAAATGACTAGTTGTGCAGGAAGCCCTACATATGTAAACATTATGGTATATTTCTCCTTTGAGTGAGAATATGCTAGGTTGTCCAGTCAGTATTGCTGCCACTGGAGTCTTATTCTTTATCTACCCCTCCCTTTACACAAAACTCCTGCCTGCCATCGTCTTTAGAAAAGCAGAGTCTGAAGTTTCATCTGTTAGGTTTTGTAACAGTATGATCTCTTAGGCTGCCAGAAGCTTACAGACCAGTTCCCTGCTTACAAAAATATTTTTTTCCTCTCCTTTCCTTTAATCTTTTCTCTCTTTTGTATTTGTTAAATTCACAAAATAAGTCCTTGTTGATTTTTCTTTAATTTTATTTAATCCCATTTTTTGGTAGCTTTTTGAGTGTCTAGAATAGACAGGATCCTGTGGCAAACAAAAGAGTTCCATAGTTAGAATATTGATTATTTGGAAAAGCGCTTCATTTTAATCCTGCCACCTGAATATTTATTTGTTGTCTCTGGCTTTTTTTAAATTTGGTTATTTATTTATAGCAATGATGAGTAATAATTCTTTATTTATCCTCTCTAAGTTATGCAGGATCTTAAATGTATTTGTCATGCTGCATCATTTGCTTCTTTTTCCAATATTATAGGATGGATACCTATTCCTGGTATGGAAGTTACTCTCTGTCATTGGCCATTTAGGTTACCTTTCAGTATCTCTTCTATTTTTAGATTGTTTTAGATGAAATATCAGAACTACAGGTGACATTTAACAGGAAAAGTGGAAATGTACGTTTTCAAGTAATAAAAATAGTGTAAATCTTTGGAGTTTTTTTCCTTTCATCTTTTCTTGCAAATCCTCTTCATCTTAGGGAAATACAAGTAGTTCTTGACTCGTCCTTTCTGTTTGCTAGTCTGCTGGCTGGTCTTCTTCTGTTGGTGTGCTCACATAGAAACAGCATTTTTTATTTTGGAAGTTGCCTGATAACGGATACATGTTTGGGATATATTAACACACAGAGCATCAGATTGAGAAATAAGACTTCCTGCTGGTGAGGAGGCAGATTCAGAACTGTTTCATTTAGATGTCCAGCTTCTTCTGTCACAGGTTACCTAGTATTGTGGTGGATGTCCTGTCCCTGGAGACTTTCAAGGTAAGGCTGGATCAGGCCCTGGGCAGCCTGGTCTAGCTGTGGTGTCTGTGTGCATTGCAGGGGAGTTGGACTAGATGGCCTTCTGAGGTTCCTTCCAACTCTAAGGATTCTGTAATTCTATGATTCTTGAGGTGAATACATGTGACTACCCACCAGGCAATCCTGCCTGTTTGCACTCCTCCAGCTTCTAGCCTACCTCCTCTTCCAGCAACAAAATCTGGCCGCTCTTCTTCCTGCGCTCTTCATGCACAGCTCCGCAAGCAGCTGGCCAAATGTGTGTCATGGGTGTGCTGAGTAGCTGAATCACATAAATTAGCCCCTTCTAGTTATCAGTCTCGTCTGGCTGAAGAGGCAAAGCCTCTGCCATGAAGCTGTCACATTGCTGATGTTCATTTGGTGTTACACAGTACAGATTTTTTTTTTCTTTTTTTTACTTTTTTTTTTTTTTTAACTCCCCTCCCTTCCCCACCAAATCTCCTCTTTTTCCTCCTCCCACCCCCTCAAATTGGTGGGCAGGAGCTGAAATGTGACAGAGATAAGGGAAGGAATTAAGCTCTTAAAATGATGCCTGTGTAATATTAAATCTTTCTGTGCATGCAGCATAGTCTGTCCTTCATACTCTTCTGCAAAACTACAGATATTTCAATAATGCCAGAAATATGCTGAAGTCTCAGCAGTATAGAGCTGTATGTATTTATTAATGGGATTTTTTTTTTCTTTCTGCTGGCCCTGCCCTTTTGTTGGTGTACTTTGGAGTGTAGGTTGACTACTGTCCTTCTGTTTCCTATCTCATTGTAAGCCCCGTTTCCCTGCCTTTTGAAAACCTGCTTCCAGTGCAGCTGAATAAAAAGCATCAGAGAAAACTCTTAGAAGGAAAAAGGAAAGCAAATCCTTGGTACGGAGCTGCCAGTCCGGTTCAGAAGCTGACAAAGATGGGCTGCTCGTCTGAGCACAAACAGTCCTCAGAGCCCAGGTGTGCTTCTTGTCTTGTGAGCCTGGCTGCTGAGCTTTGAGCGCTGCTCTCCTTAGCTCTGCTTCCTTCTAAGTATTTGCAGATCACATCAATTAATTGGTGCAGTGTAAGATTCTTTTACGTTTGTGTTTCAGTTTGCAGTACAGGGAGATCAGAAGTGTACAATGTCCACTCTACAGTGAAATGAGCAGTTAGCTCCAGCTCTGTTTTGTAACTTGTCACATATTCCACATTGAAAACATCCAGCAAAGAGTGCTGCAAAACTGACTGGTTTCCATTCAGATAGGATTTCATCTCTTCTGCTGTTTACATACAGAAGATGAGGGCTTTGCTGTGACACAAAGGCACTTTAGGCAGATTTCAAACAGCAGCAAAAAAATCCTCTCTTTGGGGAAGAAAATGCATCATGTAGGCTGCTTGTCATTTTGATGTTAGAATGTGTTCTTTTTCCCCAAGCATGTCAGCTATTTCAATTTAAAATAAAATGATAAAAAACTTTTTAAAAACAGTTAAGTAGCCTGAAAAGTCAATAATATATATAAAAACTATAATAAATGTTGACTTCTGTGCCTTTTTTCCTCAAAATACCCTCTAATACTGAAGTAGTGTTTTGACACAGACTGAAGACACATCCTTTCTATTCAGGTTTACGTTTGAAAAAGTTTCTGCTGCCTCGGTGAAAGAACATGATTGCTATTTAAAAATAATCGTATCTGTATGTTCCGAATGAATTTCTATAAAGTATCTTCCACAAAAGAAAATCCATTAAAAAAATTGGTATTATGCTGCAGGAAATCTTCTCAAGAAATTGAAATACAAAAAGCTACTCACTAGTTACTTAAGTCCCATTCTGTTTTGTTGGTCAAATTAGATTTAACACTCTTAATTTCCTATGTTTCTTTTTCTAGCTGCATTTTTTTTTTCCCGCATGCTGGAGGGAAGAACCCTTTTCCAACACCAACTCCTTCCTCTCCTCCATCCTCCCTGCTCCCCAAGATTTGTGTATTATTTACCCATTTGATTAAAGCCTGCATTATTTCAAATGAGGCATATGTAGTTTATAGGATATGAAAGCAGAGGTGTTCAAGTTGTAGCAGTGGGTTAGCACGGTATTCAGAGTCAAGGCTGTCAGCTGGGCTTCGTAGGAGAGTCAGCTCACTGGGATCTGAGGGCACTGTTCTTGACTGTGTCTCTATTATGTAATTCAGATGAATTGTAGAAGTCAGTAGCCTAAAGCAGCTGATACCATGACCCCTACACTATATTCAGTTCATGGTTTTTAATTTAATTTGATATAATTTGATTCCCCAGTCCCACCATCTCTGTGGTTCAAAGCTAAAGGACTGCTTAGTAGTTCAGAACTGCCCTGTTAGGAGGGGCTCTGCTCTCATACTTCATCTTTCTCTCAAAGAAGTGTGGTTTGCAGATACCAAAACTGCACTGGATGTGGAAATATCATGGAGTGAGTGGGAACAGCTGCGGGAGTGCTTTAAAATTGTTATTGCTCTGAGCTGGGGTGCTAATCAAGATACTGTCTTTATTAATCTTAATGATCTTTTGCACAGGTCCTCCTGGTGATAGTGTTCAGCATGATAACAATCGGTATTAATGTGTCTTTGGCTAATCAAAACTGCTGCTGTCAGCTCCTGCACTTACAGGTTTCACGACCTGAAATCAGCTGACTTAAACTCATTGTGTATATTAAGAAAGAAGGGGGAGTAGGTTTTGGGGTTGCTTCCTCCCCTACCCGGGATTGTCTCTGTTGACGTGCCACAATTCCATCTGAAACAAGGGATGCATGAGGCTTTTCAGTCTGTGTTTTGTTTCCCTATGTTTTTTTTTTTTTTTTTTTTTTTTTTTATCTTTGTTTAATTTGCTGACTGGCAGCTGGAAAATCACTTAATCAGCATATCTGGCCCAAATACTAGGCTTGACTTGGAAACACTGACAGTGTCTTGGCTCACTCACAACTGTGACTGGTTTGAATTCCTGTTCTGTTCCTGTATAGGTAGTGGTGATGGAAGAAGAAGAAAATAATCATGTGAAGACCTATTTTGCTTCTTTCCCAGCTGTGCCTCAATAGCCAAAACCCCAGTTCCCATTTCAGTCTCGCCATAATCTCACATCACTTTAATGATTCACTTACAATGCACTTATGGTGATCTTTGACGTCCATTCCCACCCAAGGCATACTGTGATTCTAAAAGACCTCTCAGAGGAAGAGGAGTAGCTATTCTGAGTGCCCAGGTTGCAGGCCTGTGTTTAAGTCCATTCTTCTGCCCTCTCAGAAGTGCTGGTTCCTGTGTCTCAAGGAGCAATGTCACCAATCTGACGGTTCTCTTTGGCCAACAACGGTTTTCTCCTTCTCTGAACTCAGGGAAGCCTCTTGAACAAATTAGTGTGGGAAGCTTTATCATGACAAGGTTAAAAATTAACTTACTGCCTTATTTTTTCCAGGTATTCCACCTCAGCCTTCTCCAGACTAAGCAAAGTGGGAATCAGACATCCCCCACCTCTTCCCTTCATTGGAAACCTGCTCTTTTTCCGTGAGGTAATAAATGGTTTCATTTGTATCTACCCAAAATGGTGGGAAAAGTGACTAGAAACTAGGAGGAATTGAAAGGGACTCTATGTTCAGTACTACCATCTCTGTAAGCATTCCCTCTGGAAAGAACAAGGAAAGCATGTTCTTCTGAGCAAATCTCAAAACAGTAGGAACAGTTGTATGCAAACAGCACTAATTTCAGGGTAAAATAAACTTGAGGGGAAAGAAAATGCATAAGCTCCTGAAGTTAATTACTTGAGCTTTTCCAAGAAAGTTCATGCACTCAATGAAACAAACTTAGTTATGTGAATAGAGCAGATTATATTAACTAGCCCCAACTGGTTTGTTCTGAGTGGTTTTGGCTCACATGACCTTTCTATTTGTTTGGGTTTTTGCTGATGGTACACATTTATTTTAAAGCTTGTAATGTTTCTTGCTTCTATGCAGTAACTGGAGTCAGAGATCACTGGATGCTATTGCTCTGTGCTCTGGATGTTGCCTTCCTGGACTGGGAGGGAAGTACTGTAGATTCTGCGATCAGATTTAATTCACTTACATTTCTCTCCCTTCACCTCCTGTTAGTCTGTTCACGCTGATCTGTTCTGTTTATTGCTTACCATCTGTAATGCTTCTGATTGTCCACATGCTGTCAATAATGAGGAGCTGCCATTTTTATGGTTGGACTCCAGTGGCAATTCTGAGTCAGGGCTTGAAATAGTGATTGAGCACCTGGTGGCAAGGCAGAGCCAGCCCAGGGGAGTTCAGTGCAATGCACCTGACTTACCAGAAGGGCTGGAGCCAGGATTTACCCTTTCCCAGACTTCATTTAGGGGTTGGCAGTGGAGGTGAGGATGTCTAGCTACAGATGCCTGTGTACCTGAAGCTTTCTGAAGATAAGCAGCTTCTTTTCTTTATTTCTGTGCCCACAGCTGTTGTATATGAGCAAGTCCTCATTTGCTCCAGCTTAAGATCTTGTCATGCTGCTGTCACTGCTGTGCTTTCCATTGTGTTACAGACTTCTACAATAAAGCCTCTCAAATGTGTCTGTTTCATTCCAACAACTTTTCAGGAAATCTGGGCTAACTCCAGCTGCAGCCCAATATCCTGTTTTAAATGCATAGTCATCAATATCCATGCTGAGATTTGAATTATTAATGAGAATGTAGTGCCTCTTACCTTGGTCTTCATGGTGATTGTTCTGTCGATATCTGACTCATTATTAGGTAAAACCCACTTAAACACCAGTTTTACATGTACATCTGATTTCATTTATAAAATAGCATAAAAAGTGGACTTACATCCTCTTCATTTATTTGAATGGAATTGATAGGATGACTCTGAGATATAGAGGATGCCAATCGTATAGAATGTAGACCAGTTCACCCTCATTGTTCTGGTTTAAAATCAGCTGGATGGGATGAAGTGACTCATTCTTTGGTGGCAAAATCCTGTTAATATTAGTCACCTGCTAGCACTTGCTGTAGGAAAAGCTGCCTAAGTTATTTTGTTATGCTGTAGATAGGCAATCATGTCTTGAAGTACTAAAGAATGCCAGACAGGATTTTTGAGCAGTTGAGTGATGATACAAGAACTTGAGCCCCACTGGGCTGTGTGTCCAGCACTACAGTGTTTTATAGTCAGTAGAAACAGGAAGGGATGAATCTAGTCTCTTTGTAATCTTCTTTTTCTCATATTTTGCCGTGTCTTCTGGACTTGTACTTGTGGCTACTTGTTCAGCAGTAGTACTCACAGCAACGTGCTGGAAAGAGGAAGGCTGCCATTATTCTGCTGGCTATTCTCCAGCAGAGCATTTTCTGTAAAACCTGTCTCCTTAATGTAAGCAGTAGAGGACAGCTTCTGCTTTCCTTTGGTGGATAGCTGCTGCATCCCATCTTCCTCAGGGCTGGAGCAGGTTTTAGAGACTTAGCTGCCAATGGGACAGTGGTGCAAGAGCAGTAGTTTGCTGTACCGTTAAGAAGTTTTTTCACTTGCTTGTTCATACAGCAATGTCTTTTCACCAAACTGGCTTTTTAAAGGACTTCTCTTAAGAGGCCAGCTCCTTCTCTTGCTGTATCACCAATGTTATGCATGGAAGAATGCAAGCCACAATCCTACTAAAAGGAGCTTTCAGCCCACGACCCACTTGTATCAGAGGGATTCATGAATGGTGGAAAGAGTAATGAATTCTCATGTGGTGTACAGGAATCTGCATATGTGAAACCTGTCCATTTCTTAGTTGAATTTGGTCTACAAATCAATGCATGTTGAAAACATCTGTATGTGAATGAAAATTAGAAATCAAAACACTTGAACAGATATAGTAAAGAGTGTGCTCATCTTGACACTGTGAACTCTCCTTCTAGAATCATCCCTAGAAATTTAAGGGGAAAAATGGAGGAACATGGTAAGTCCCTCTAATGTAACCAAGTCAATCTCAGACTTGGGGATTTAAGAAAAAATTACCCAAACCTCTTGGCAAAATTGTAGCAATAAGCGCTTTTTTTCATCTTGTAATGGCATAAATTCAAGAACTGTCTTTCTTTTTCCCTTGCTTACATGGGTGTGAATCAGTTTTACAGATGCTAGTGAGCATTCTTATTTTATTCTACCATATATGTTAACAGAACATCAGGACTTATGGTTCTTTGCTATCATTATTATTCTGTAAGCGAGCCTGAAAATGAATAAATGCTACAAGCAGGATTTGACCAGTGGAGCTGGATTGAGGTTTTTAATAAACTTTGAAATGTATTTTAAATGAGAAAATGTCTTCTCTATGAGATTTTTTTTTTTTTAAGACTCATTTTTTCTTTAAGAAAATAAATTGCCTGAAATAAGAGTTGCTATAATGTAATGTCTCTAAAAAAGGAAGAGGAAGTGCTGAAAGTTAAGGGGATAGGGGAAAGGCAACAAGAAAGGCCTATTTCCATCACAGAGAAGTAGACTTTAACAGCTGATCTGGGGAAAACAATGTTGTTTTACTGTATGTTGCCACTTTTCTCTCAAGTACAATAGAGTGAGATAATTGCACCCTGAATCTAAAACATATCCCCGTTAATCAGCTTATCTAAAAAATGAGAAGATATGAAATTACTGCAGTTCTGCAGCTGGGAAATCATCTGAGTGTAAGGTATTAGATTAAAAATTTTTCCGTTGCACGAGAACAATTTGTGGTGGGTAGGTCTGATGTAATAGTAAATATGATTAGACTGTTCAAAAAAAGCAGCATGTTCAGTTTTCCCAATAACTGAGCAGACTTGCAGCAGACAGACCAGTGTTTTGTTAGGAGCTCCTGACTGTTCCCCTATCTCTCCATGTACTGTATTTTTCTTCTGGAAAACTGCTTTTTCACCTTCTTCATAAAACAGGAGGCACAAAGGTATGCACAGCATGGGCTTTTTATATATACATATACAAGTATATAAGTGAGAAAGGCAGGTTGCAGAAATACTAAGCAGAACTGTCCTGTTAATTTGCAGGGTAAATATTTTACTATGCAACAAATGCGCTGAAAATGGAGCACACACATGCTGTGTTACCCTTCCTCCTGAAGAAACACAGTGAACACTGGACCTGTTGCTATGGCTCTGCTGTGCCTTTCTCCCCATTTCTCATCTCTTAGAAGGCAGCTATGCTGTTGTTAAATGCCACAGGCGCTGACATTTGAGCAGCTTAGGGCCTGGTACTGTAACTGTACTCTGTCCGGCCTCAGAGCAGTGCCCTATTGCAGCCAGGAGCTCGCTGGTCTGCTTTTTTGGGGTGCACCTTGGCTGCCTTGGTTGGGTACTTGGCAGGAAGGTACATGGCTGTGCCCTGTATGTGGCTGGTGATACGCCTTGGGTCCGTGTTGGCATGAACACGTGTTGCTCTCCTCCTATTGCTCCTAGCAAGCTCCAGCGATGCTTTGGTCTGGCTGCTTGTGTCCCTGCCTTGCATTTTAATGAAGGCCATCGCTCTCTTTAGCCCCTCTCTGCTTGGACAGGATACTCTTTGTTTACTCTGTTTATTTCTGTCTGGCCTACTTGTGGATCCTGGGCTATCCTGACGCTGCCCACTTCTGCTGAATGGGAGTGGGGGCTGTGTGGTTCTTTGTTGTGCCTTCAGTTTGGGATCTGCTTGGGCCATGTTGTTTTACAGCTGGCAGGTAGGAGTGGACAAGGGGGGAATGTAGCAAGGAAGCAGAGAGCAAACATCACCTTTCTCCCTCGGGCATCCCTTTGACTGGGAAGTAAAGAAAAATAAAAGGCTGACTCCTTGCAGGAATGAAATGAGCCTTGTGCCTAATTTTCAGCCTAGAAAGCAGTGTCTCAGTGCTGCAGCATTTACTCTTCTGGAATTTAATGACACAGCATGCAAACCCAAGCAAGGTTGGAGAAAGGCAAATGGTGGGTGGGGGAGAAAAAGAAGATGGAGGAAGAGGAGCTCTCAGACTATGAACCTGGATTTAATTACAATAATAATGTGGCTTACACTGACAGTGAAAGCTTACATATGGCTTTGTGCTGCTTTGCACAGATAAGCAGGATGAGGGAGCATGTGCTTTGTCACTTGATGGCTATCTACATGGAACCAGCAAGGGTGACCATGACATTGGTGACCAGCCTGGTGTATCTCCTCTAACTGTGCACATGTACTGTGGATTTTGATCATCTATACCTCATGGATGCTTTGGGTTGTCTTCATGTCCTGGGAAAACTCCTCTTAACTGGGAGGCCTGTTTGTGTGTTCGTGTTAAAAGAAATGCACCATGTGGTGTAGATCTGAACCTAGCCACTTTGCAGCCTGCAACATGACAGAAAACTTGGGATTAGATGAGTTTTTATGTGTGTATTCACGTGTTTGTAAGCTGTTTGTACAGTCTCTCTCCACTTCAAATATATATATTTTCCTAGTTTCAGCTGATAATCTCTGCCACCTTCTTTGATCAGATATTAGCATTGTCAGATTACCTGACAAAGTCAGAATAGTACCTGGTTGTTGGAACCTAATGCAGAAGAATGAGATATGGCAATTAACTGGCCGAATGCCATAGGCACCCTTCAGCAAGAGCACAGCCTCTGCTTTCTCAGAATGGCTTTGGACAAAGCTGTGCTAGGGCTCATACCAGCTACTTACCATGCCTATGCGGCCTCAGCAGGGAGAGCCTGTGGGGGAGCAGTGCGTACTCCTCAGACAGACTTACGTACAGACTTGGTATCCTTGACATTCCTGCACTTAATGTATCTGATAGCTATGTTCATGAAGTATTCCTGATATGACGTCAACAGATTCTCTGTAAATAACCTCTATCGAAGCTGGAGACAGTATTATGAGGCACAAAGCAACTGGCAGGACTTATGTGATGGAAAAAAGGTGAATCATTGCTGCTTTGCTGGTACGTAATGGTGACCCAAAGGTAGTGGTTGTGAAACATGCTTTTGCTTTCTTGAAATATTTTTTTCTTTTGAAAGAAGAAAGATCTGAGCTTTGCCTTTTGTAGTCCAAAGAACAGTTTATTGCTGTGTACCTTCTGCCTGCTCTACTGCTGTTCTGTTTGCAGTACTGTAGACCGCTGGGTAAATGTCTCCTATAGAAACAGTGGAGTAAGTTGCCTTTCAAAGGAGATGAAGATTTCATTGATGAGCAACATCATTTCTTTGGTATTCTCTTAGCTATGCTTTAGCAGTTTGGCATACTTTATTCTCACTTGAAGTAAGGAGGAAAGGCTGTGGCAACTGCTATCTATATGCAAAGGGCTTTAACAACTATGTGGAAGAGGGATTTTTTCAATAGCATCACAGCAAAGTGAGGGAGATTTTTTTTTTTTTCAATCATATTCCTAGCTTTCCCCAGACTCCCAGAGTGCTTTTGGGCAAGTCTGACTGGGGAAAAGTTTTTTATTTTCTGGATAAGCAAAGCTCCATCTTTTATTTCACTTTGTGCTTCTTTTTACCTGCCTGCAAAATTACTAGCATGGATGATGTTCTGGTACATATGTCCTGCTTTGTCATCTGTTTATGGTGAAACACTTTGTTCAGTGCCTAAGTGACTTATTTGGGGACATTCTCTGGTAGATTTTGGGAGACTAATGTTACTGCTCTCTTTAAAAGAGTAGACAGTTTGAAGGCTAGAAGAAATTGAAATGATCTGACAATAGATGAAGAGCAAATAGAATTGCGAATTGCTGGCAGGCCTGAGCTCTGGTCTGAAGATATCTGAACAAGGTCAATTTACAAGATCATCATGATTCTTTGTGATTTCATTCCATTTTTGATAGAAATCCATTGCTCCTTGATTATTTATTTATTTATTTATTTATTTTTGGTGGCAGCAGAGAAATGGCTACCCGATATCCATTTGAGTAGAGGTCTGCATCATTTAAATGACATGTAGCTGCTGGGAGTGATGTAGGGGAAGTTTGCCATGTATTGTGCTTCTTGGAGACTATATTTGCATGTTAATCACAAAAAAGTCCTGAGTATTATCAATACCCTACTCTTTAAGCAATGCATGCTGTTGAATTAAAGCTAGCTCTGGCATGCAGTGTAGCAACAATGGACATAAAACAGCTGTGCTACACAATAGTTAAGAGAATTAAGATGTGGAATTTCGTGGTAGCAGCATATAGATAGACCCAGCATAGCTGGAATTTGCCTTGAACTCCAAAATCATGCAAGTCATGCTCTTCACCTTGAAGAGCACTCAGTGGTGATATGACTGACTGAACAAGCTATTGTAGTGAACTTCAGGGTCTTCTGCACACGATCTTAAAGTGGGGACATTTCTTAGGCCTCATTGTCTTCTGTTGAATTTTGGCTACATTCACATCAGTGCAACACTGGCTTGGAGAAAGTAGGATTGAAATAAATGCCAAATGTGTTACTCCTTGAAATTAAAACAGAAAGCAGTAGACTCAGTAGTGCAGTGAATTAGAGCAGTCTCTGTTTTGTTACCTGTAAATCTGAAATTTAGTGGCATCATATGCTACTCAACTTTTTATTCTGATGCATAGAAATCTATATTCAGAAAAAGAAGTTCTATGTCAGCAGCATCCGTACTTTTTATAATAGTGGCCAGGTATCAGCTGTAATGCTAAAATTGTAGCCAGCTCAGATTGGTTGTTGAGAACAGTCATTATCCATGAGCCAACAAATTTAGCTGAGTCTTAACTTCATGAGCAGTGTCTAAATGCATTAGCCATATGCTCCTCAGCATATGGGTAAATATATAACAATTTATTTTCATTAGGGTTTTCTTACAAGTGCTGCTAACCCAAGCTCCACTAGAAATGTTTACAACATGACAAGTCTCTTCAGATAAGAAGCTGGCCTTCTGTACATCAAGACATCGTGAAAGGGTAGTAAACAAATACTTCCTCCTTTCTTTCCTTGAAGTAGGAAGGTACAGCTGCTGTAAGTCTCATCTACTGTAACTAGCTGGGCTTGGTTTTGTATTGGAGTGAGTAATACAAGGCTTTGCAAAGCTGTCTGTTCAAACATGTGCTGCTAAATCCCCAGTATTAATTGTGTACTGCCTTCTAGCTGCCTACTGTGAACTTTGGGTGATGTTCTCTTTTTGTGGCTTTATCTGAATGTAGGATTTATGACCTACTGGGTTTCTTACCCTTCCTCTCTTCCTCAAGAAGATAGCAGATGAAATCTAGCTTTCCCAAGGAGGATCTGAATGGGAAATTAGGTCTCAGTCTTGGCTTAAATGATCAAATGAATGCAGTGTAGGGAGACTACTGTAGGTTTGGGTTCTGGGACAGAGCCATGAGGGCTTAAGTAGCAGCATATGTGATACTGGTGTAAAGCAGCTGTTGCTGTTCTGTGACTGCTGGTGTTTTTTGGTCTGTGGGTTTTTATTTATTTTTTTTTTTGTTGTTTTTGGGGGGGGGGGCAAATGTTTGTATCAAAATGCATAACCATGGAAGTTGCCTACATAGATGTAGAAGTGTAAGAAAGGACCAAATTGTCTGAGGGATATAAAGATCAAATGCAATCTAATTCTCCACATACTCTGAGGCTTCAGTGAATACCTAAGCACAGACAGTAGTGAGAAACAAGAATTAACCAGAGTTAGACTCAAAGCAGGTTTGAGAGAGAAAAGGATTTTCTACAGTCAAAACAAACCTCTGTGTTTAAAACTAGGTATTTCAAATAGCTGTTGGCTTTTCTTTCTGTTTTCAGTGTGCAGCAGATTGACTGATACAGTCTTGGGCTGTCCCTGTAACTTTAGCATTATTTTTATTCCTTTGCTTTTATCATTGTGTTTTGAAATTCTTAAGTATTCTGTGACTTTTAGGCAAAAAGTTTTTTGGAAAGTTGTACCGAGGCATTTCTGAATATTCAGGTAGGAAAACAAAAAACAACTTGTCTCTAAACATTCTTGTTTTGGTGAAATGGATTTGTGAATGAGAATTACAAGCAAGACAAAAAGAAATGGAAACCTATGTATGTGTTCTAAAGGATCCCAAATATATATTTTCTTAACAAACTTGAGGGAAGAGCAAACCAAAGCATTAAGAGAAGTGCAATTTAGTCTTTACTATTTTTTGTCACCTTCCATAGATTTTGTGCGAGGTAACTAATGACCTTTTTCACTTATGGCATGATGCAAAGCTGTTAACTTTTCACAGGTAGTATGATGCTAGAGGCGATTCAGCTAGTGTTAGTAAATGCTGGACTACAAGAACCATAGGAAATCGCATGTAATTGTGATTTGAAGTGCTTAAGTATTCTCTGGGAAGCTGACTGGGACTTCAAACACCGCAATTATGTCATGGAAAGTGAAAAAGATGCATGGCAAGAGCAGGTGTTGGGGTGAAACAGATAAAAAGGGGATGTGGAACTCCTAAGTCTCCATTTTTGGGGGGGTTATTTGCATCTATGTCTATATGTCAAAACAGCACATGATAAAACCTGGATAAAACACCTCATGGCTCACAGAGTATTCTAGGAAATAAGTGCATAGAGATATGTACAAGAAATCAGTGATTGATGTATATATTTTTTGCAAGGGTTACATCTGGCAAAGCGATGAAAACTGTTTTGATCAGTTTATACACCAGAACATATAATATTCTGTGAAAACTGCATGGCAAGGCAGCAGGGAAGGGTGACATTTGAATTATTCTTCTTTGTGCTCTGCATATGAGGACAGTCTTGGACAGGAGCGTCTTGCAGCCAAACTGTGGTGGAAAAGGCTGAAAAGGCTCTTTATCACATGCAAGAGAAGAATTGAGATTTTTTGAAGGGAAAAAAAAGCTGCGGTTGGTGACCTTATACTAGGGGTCTCTATTTTAATAAAGAGTTTCTTATAGTTCATGACAGATAGAATTAGGGATTGCGCAAGTATCTTGTAGTTATATTTGTGTTTATATTTTTCACTACCTTTCCCCCCCTCCTGTGCCCCTGGGAGCCATCTGAGAGACCTCATAAATGTGAGATTTCATTTTCTAATGCTATTTCATTTCCTGGATGGAAGACCTGCCACGAGAAGACCAGACCTCAAATTATAATAGCCCTATAAATAACTCCCTGAGGCGAAAGGGAAAAAGAAAACCTTTGAAAGACAACTGCAAATACAAACATGAAGGTGTTTGGGTTCTTGTAGAACCAGACTAAGTGGCTCTAATTAGGGCATCATTTATTTAGTGTAAAGTTAGTGGGTTTGGGGAGGGTTCTGTGTTGTTTATCTCTGTGCTCTGTTTCCTTAAACTTAGATCTCAAAAGTCCTCTGAGGTACTCTGCTGGAGTTTGATTTTCTACAGTGTTTAAGTGTTTTTTGTCCTGTCTTTAAATCCTGCCAGGAAATGCAGCTTCTAGGTAAAATTGAAAATGATCAAAGAGACTGACTAAAACAATTACAAATCCAGTTAAATATAATCTGAAAATGCAACGTTCTTCTTTCTGGATGAAATTGTTTTATTTCAGGAGACCCAGACCCAGACTGTCTGCCTGCTTTCCACTGGAAATCTGTGCAGAATTGGCACATTGACTAGAATAAAAACATTCCCGAGGAATCGGCATGTTCTGTCAAAACATTTGAACAGCTCCCATCTCCCCAAGCACTGCACTGTTACGGAGCCTGCAAAGGGAGCTCTGAGACTGTGATGTGGTTTTGTCGGCTTTGCTTCCAGGCTCCCAGCTTGGATCGACCTTTTCGCATACTTAGGGGCAAAGGGCTGTGGATTAGGTTGTATTTAGCTGTGATGGGAGCAGGGAAGGAGGTCCACGAGACCTTTTGCATTCTGATGTGACCTGTGGAAGGGCTGGCAACGTGTGTGGTCTTTGTCTTCTCTCTGTTTCTGCTAAAGCAGAGTTAAATATGTGAGGAGAGGTACAAAAGATGAGTATGTGGGACCCAGTAGCTTCCAACAGCAGCCAGTGGATCAACCTACTGGCCAAGGTCAGCTGGCCTGGCAGAGCTGAGCTCCAGAAGTTCTGCTGCCCAGAGGCAGGATTTCCCTGCAATGGATGCCTCTGTGCAGTGCTTCACGATGCTGCTTGGCTCTCAGCTGTTTGTGAGCTCAGTATCCTCCAACAGCAGAATTTGTTCTTTGCATTGTGGAGTTACGTTGAGTTTTTTTCATAGATACCTTTGTGACTTGGTTCATAAATAATAAAATAAATGTAATCTTTGTTTAGAAGAAGATAGATACATTCTGTAATTGCTACATAAGCAAAGTGTGATTAGCATCAGTCTTTTTTGTGGGACTCTGATTGCTTTACTTTTTCTAGGTAGCATCTTACTCCTGCAACACTGAGGTGAAGTGAGTCTCACTTGTGGGATCTACTCGATCTGAATGAATGTTAAAATGAGGCCTGCAGCCAATTTACTGGAGGTGATGTCTATCTGCTAGTGAGACTGGTTGCTTGGGAGCATAATTGTGTCATTCTTGTTACCAAAATTGATATCCCCTGACCAACCACAGCTAAATTAGTTTTTATTTTTGCAGAATTTCAGGGTAGTTGCATGATGATGCATTATGGTGGACAGCATGTAGTCAGTGGTATGAAACAAATAAGTTTTTCTTTATATTGGAAACAATGATGTGTATCAAGCAATGCTTCACTGTGCCAATAAACTAGCAGATGGTGTCCTTTTTAAGGCTGCACATGTGACAGTACCCTGTTTGAATCAGAGTATCATACCTACTTTTCTAACCTCTATCTGGCAGAAGAATCCTTTATAAAGTAGCATAAAAGTAATCAAAGTGGAAAGGCACATATGTATGTGCCTATCTTGTCCACTGTGACACATGCCTACGTGCTGTGGTTTGACCCCAACAGGCAGCTCAGCACCACGCAGCCACTCACCCACACTTCCCAGGTGGGACTGGGAGAGAATTGGAAAGGTACAAGTGTGAGAACTCGTGGGTTGAGATAAAGATGGTTTACTAAGGTAAAGAAAAAGCTGTGCTCACAAGCAAAGCAAAACAAGGCAGCAGTTCAGAGACATTTTAATAAAAGTGGAATCCAACAGAGACACGATGGAAGAAAAGGACCTGGTTGTGCAGACCAGTGAGGACAAAGGTGGCTTATAAATATTTCCTGGCTCTGTTTGGGTTAGTGACAGCAGAGCGGTCTTATAGGGGGTGGGATGTGAATGTGAATTCCTAACTCTTTTTTACTTATCCCCTGGGCCAGAAGGGCCAGATGTGTTGCACAGGCAACAAATTTAATCTGCAAATAATCATTCCTAATGGATTCCCTCCAGTCAGTCCAGAGGTTAAGTTACTGGGCCCCAGCCCACATCAAGTAGACAAGACAAGGCCACCTAATCTGATGCCTTTAAGAAGGAGAGAAGGTGGAATTACTGTAATGAATAGTCTCACCTTTTATGCATGTAGTTGTATACACTGTGGTCAGTGGCCATATACTGGTGCATAACCCAAGGCAGCAAAATCCCTGCTGCAGAACATAGAAGTGTAACTCTGATTCTCAGAATCACTGGATGTTGTTAATTTCATGTTTTGCTATAACTCCTTTTATTTAGTCACCAAAGATGTAGTATGCTGCACTTGTAAATTCTGACCTGCGAATAGACCATCCTGCTGGAATACAATCATCTCTGAAAGTGAATGAGGGGAAAGTAGCTTAGCATAGCTCAAGTCATAAGGGAGGAAAAATCCCTCTTTGCATTATCATGGGAAGGATATGTTAACAGGCTTTGAGACCTTGCAGAATGATGAGTCCATCTATTCCTACGAGAGGCAACCAGATGAAATGTCACTATCAAAAGACTCTTAACATAGTGTACTACCTACTGGCTTGCAAAGATCTGATTGAGACTCAAATTCTTGCAGACTCACCACTGTGCCACACCACAGCAGTTGCTTGGTTTGCAAACATTTCATCATCTGCAGAGGCAGACCTAGAAAAGAGATTCCTGGGGTTCTGTGGGTGAAGAAACTGACTACAACAGTTTTGCTTCGCCACCTTGAGATCAGCAGTGAAGTGTCTGATATCTTCATTGGACATGGGAACAGCTACTGCTTGACTCCTCCGTGACTGCACAGAAAGAGCTGTGTGTGTTGATGTAAAATGCATTTGCATCCAATGGACTCTTGCTCAGCACTTCAATTGCTGCTTCTTTCCCAGAGTCTTTTGTTGCTGCAGTTCATATTACAAGAAGGATAATGGCTCAAAAAATCCCCGGGAACAAAAAGCATCTGAAGTTCAGGGTTCAAACACAGTTTGCTTTTCTGCTGCTTCTGTAGTCAGTCTGGCTATTTTTGTTTGGCTTTGGAAAAATGTTTAAATTCATTTTTGAAACATTGCGTCTCTTCAGAGAAATTAGTATCCTTTTTCTCTTTTTCAACAAGGAAAACTTGCTTTTGAAGCACAGATTTTGGCATTAATGTCTTGATGGAATAATAGGCGTGAGATGGATTGCAATCTATTGCCTCAAGACTTTGCCAATCATAAACTAAAATCAGTTAATGCATTAAATCTTGCTGTATTGTGAAACGTGCTAGTAGTATTAAAAAAATCAATCCAGAAAATATATTGATTATATTATCTCCATAGCAACAAACAATAATGGGATAAGGTTAGCTTAATAATTGTGCTTTGTGAAAACCTTTCAGAATAATTACTGTATTGTGGTCTTTTCACAATGTGCAATGTAATAACGTTTCTTCCTTGACTGCAGTCACCATCAGCACTGCGTCAAGAGATGGTGTTTATGTGTGCATACATATGTATCCACGGGTAATTTTGCTCCGGGTGAAACAATTTAGCAGACTATTTTGGGACTCATTTTTAAATGGTCAAGACCGCAAATTGCCAATTGTTTTCCATGTGGTTTGTTTTTCCCCACCTCCTCTGACAACTGGTAAAAAGAGACTGTTAACGTTCTTTCTCCTGCCTCTCACCTTGCACCCCACAAAGCTTTTGGAAGGAAGGGAACATCCAGCTAGTAGGTTAAGCATCTTTGGGAGAGAGGAACCCTGCCCTGAAGCCGGTGCTTCAAAGCTGTTGCTTTAATTGAATTTAATCACTCATCGTCTCAAAATAACCTGTTCCACAGGAGTGGAGATAGCTGTCTGTGTTTTGAAGGATATGATTTTCTTTGGCATCCTGCATTGTCATTTAATTAACCTGAGGCTGTTCTGAATAAACATACAGAAATTCTAATATGTATGTGTCTGTGTGTATAACACTTTTAGCTTGAAATTTTATCAGGAGAGTGAGGGATAGATATGTATTCTCTTCATGGGGGCCTTGCTTTTATTTTTGCTTTCAGATTAACCCTGTATTTTTTTGCTCTTGAACTAAAAAGAGGTGTTGACCCTTGTGTTTGATGGAGAGGCCAAGTATTTAGAGTGGTCAGGGGGGGAAGGAGTAAGGGAGAGAAACAGCAGTATTATTCCTGGAGTTTAAGCAGCCCTAGAACTGTTTAGTCCTCATGTAGCCCACACGGAGGTCTTACAGTGAATTAGGAACTCCTCCACCTTCTGGTCATGATAGTATTTCCTAATGCACCTGTTGTGCAAAGGCTGGGTTTAGAGATCAGCTAGTTAATAGGCTGCTGCCAGGTCTCACACCAGCTGGATTACTTTTACCTTTGATAAGGTGTTTTGCTATACTCAGTAATGTGGTAGGATGCCCCTCTGGGCATGAATGGATGACACAGTCTCCAGTATTGACTGTTCCAGCTCCTTTCAATGAGGGAAAACCAGGAACAAGCATTGATGTTAGCTTAAATTTTTAGCGCTGTTTGTTAACGTTTCAGTTCATATTATTTCATTTCTTAGTTTTTGACAAATTTGTTCTTCAAGTTGCCAATAATTTGGAATTTTGTCATTTACCAGATAGGAGTCCCCTTTTCTTTGAGGGTCTCCCAGAAAAAGCCCCTACTTTGGGACTACTATTGAGCAATATGGCTCCACAGTGGAGCTAGGAGTGTCCAAAGCCTCTCAACAGCATTATGGTGGTGATATGATAGTGTAAGAGTAGAAAATGCAGTACAGTATAGGAGCAGACAGTTTTCAGTTTGAGCTGATGCCTGTCCCAGTTCCTACTGTTCTCCCTGATCTGCCCAGCATGTGCTGGGCTTGGAACTGAGGGTTTCAGTCTGTCTTATTCCAGGGAGGTTTGACATGGCTTTTCAGTGTGTCTGTTGTCTGTGCTTGGATACTGCCAGATACTGCCTGGATGGCTTGGGTCTTAAACACTGTCTGCCTTCTAGAGAAACATGAACAGTTACTTACTTTATGAAAACAAGGAGAATTTGTTGGAGTAAATATTTTAAGGTAGACAAAGCATGGTTTGATGCAACTGTTGGGGCTGTAACTCATCTTATTCCAAGCGAAATAAGACTGTTCTGTCCTCTTGAGGATCTTATACCATGTTTTTGACCATTGTGGTTCAGGGTAAGTCTGTCCTACTTGGTGGATTGCACATTTGGGACCAGGATGAAGCACATTAAGCATTTGTTTGTATGAATAGGATGAGGATTTCTAAATGTATGGACTCACCTTGGGGCTTTTGTGTGTGTGTGCCAAGTAGATTTGTCTGCTCTTATCCTTGTGGCTTTTCCAGAAGTGATAGTAATAAAAATGGGTCTGTCCATGCTGCAGATAGCAATATTCTGCATCAGAGGGCAGCACAATCTTTAGGGACACTTCTTTGCCCTCGTGCTTGAAAGTGTGCATCCATACAAGTTAGAAATTGGACAGGAGGAAGCTTGTCCAGCTGTGTTACAATACAGAAGTAGCCTGACTACCTTCCAGTAATGCATTAAGTGGAACGGTTAATGCCTGTCACATGTAATGCTCTTTCCAGCTCCCTTCCTTGATGGAGTACTCTGCACGCAGTGCTTTGAGTTGGATCCCGGTTTGTGTTCTTTGTTGGCACAGTAAACAATCAAAACTTGGGAGCTGAACACAGATGGAGTGTGTGATGACTTTTAGTTCTTTCAGATCTTTGTTTCATAATTTCTGATGGTGGTCACAGATACTTAACTGTCATTAATTTTTATAATCAATTTATAAACCACAGTAGAGACCCCTAGCCCCATATAATGGAAATATCTGTGAGGATGCTGAAATACTATCATCCGCTGAGGGAGTAATGCTGCTTTGTAAAGCTGAGCATTTCTTTGAAATCCATTTGTCTACGTGATGCCTGCTGGGGTGCTAGTGAGTTAAGGCGATGTGAGATAGCCCGGAGTCCTTATCAGAGAAGAGAGTTAAACACCACCACTCTAATTTTGTAAATGAAGATATAAGATTTACATATGGGCATGTAACTGTTCTGGTATGTATTTCAAAGTCTGTTTGTACTCTGTTGTGCCAGAGAGACAGTTACTGTCTTTTTATCATGAAAAATGACATTTCTATAACCTAAAGTAATCCGCTGTTGCTGCATCAGAGAAGAAGGATGGCGCTTTCTAGAAACTCCTTGGAGGAAAGGAGAGTCCCTGCCTCCCTTTCTTGGGGAAGATGTCAACTTTAATTTCTCCACATGCCAATTTGTTGCTCCCTAAAACAGCACTGCATTGTCAGAGTACTCCCAAAATATTTATTTTCTGTAGAACTAGCTAGTATGTCTGCCCGCCTGTCCTGCAAGAAGTAGTTGTCAATTATTTAGATCATGCAATTGTTTCTTCGCTCCTCATATAGGAGGCCAGCAGGAAAAAGTAATACAACTCATTCACTATCAGTGATGTGCTGAATGCTTATGCTAATCCATCCGAGAGACACTGAGCACACAGTAAAAGTACACATTGCAATGGTCTTCTACGAATTCTCTCCTATAGAGAGCACTGTAATTCTCCATTTTCCTATTGTAATTTGAGGCAATAGTAATATTAAGAAATGCAATGAAGATGGTTAGTGATCCAGTAGAATTATGTACAAGAAGAGTTTGTGTAGGAGAGAGCTGCACTCAGTTTGGGAAGATGTCAACTTAGAAGAGGTTTATTGGAAATTATATAGTCAAACAGAAACAAGATCCATCATTTCTTTATCTCATTTTTCCAATTTCTTGACTTCTTATAAATATGTATTTATCACAGGCTCAGAAACTGCAGTGAGTCTGTAAGACCTCATATGGAGCCTTTCATGAACACTTATTGCACAAATTGTATTTCTCTGTGTGCATGTCTTCATAATAATGTGTTTTCTGTTTTCTATAAAGTTTCACAGTAGCCTGAGTAGGTGTCTTCTGTGACATTTACTATTAAATAAAATGAGGGCCTAGCAGTTTTGTGTTATTTAGACATTTAGACAGTAGGCCTAATAAAAATAGTAAGGTTGCAATTATAGCTCTACAGCAGATATAAACAAGGTCTAAGCTAATGGCAGGCAACATCCAGATAGATAAAAAGAAATATTATTTTTGCCATTGTAATCAGTCTGGAGAATTAATCATTACGAGAATCAGGAGAATCAAATACAGCAGCTGGAATAATCTGGGGGCCTGGATAATTTTATGACTAATTCTATTTCTAGCTATGCATATTATAAGAGTAATTGAATCTTAAGATAACAGTTGGGTGAGGAAGAAACCTCCCTCTATTTAAAGCACTTTAGAGTTAATCATATATGTGCTTTTTTCCCGCCCCCTTGCTTTTTTTTTTTTTGCAACCTCGGGCACGTGATACATTTGGAAGCTCATAAACAGACTAAATGTGTTGATGTTTCTATCTCACATACTGCCTTTTTCAGAGGCAGAGAAGGAATGGCTTTGTAAGATTCCAAGGAGGACTGAGAAACCTACAGCTCATCTCTGGCTCTGCCACTGACTTCTTGTGCGGCGTTTGGCAAACTGCTTAATCTTGTGCACTTCCAATTCCCCATCTCTGACAGATGGGCACTTACCATCCCAGAGATGTTGTGGAAATGAAGTTTGTAACATGAAATGAGATTGAAAGTAGAAAGACAAAAGGAATGCTAAAATCTCATTGCAGCTGACCAAATTAATATCCGAGGCTATTTCTGTGTGGGAATGCTTTGGAAAGCTAAGGAAAAATCAACTGAAAATGTGCATGGGCAGTGCATATATGAAATTTCCACTGAGAAGAGTCTCGTTTTTATTCTGGAGGCAGCTGTATGACACCTTAAGAAGCATGGGGCTGGAGTAGATGAGCTGGGTTATTGATCCCACGCTCCGTTATTCTGAGTATTCGCATACAATCGTGTGCTCTGCATCAAAACCGTTTTTGAGGTTTCTGCCTCTGCTGTTCTGTCTGAGAGGCTGTTCTAAAATCTTATTACTTTGATAGTCTATAACTTTCATCTAATTCCTACCAACATTTATCCATGGCCAGTTTATACTCATTTGATCTTTTAGTAATGTGGGCCTTTATATTAAATAGATATTTTCCCTCCCTGATGATTACTCCCTGTACATTTATAGACAGCAAGCATATCTGCTTCCTTTGGTCTGCTAAAATGAACCTTTGGTTTGCTAAAATGAACTTTCCTAATTACTACTTGTAAGACAGGCCTTCTGTTCCCTGAGGATCCTTGTAACCCTTCTCTCGACTTGTTCCATTTTTAATTCATTCCTTTTGAATGTGGCTCGTCAGATTTGCATGCAGCATTCTAGAGAAAGCATATTCTAGAGTAACTATATTTGTACTTTTCATCATACTAGTTGCTCATTGTTATCCTGTGCTTGACGTGTCCGTCCAAGTTTTTTCTTCTCCATCATTTTCAAACAATCTCTTATGCCAGAAAGTCTTGGAGTTAACATAGTCCTTTTAGAACACGAAGCCTGGTTTTGAAGTGAAGATTCATTCACTGTTGTTGTTCAGGTTCTTCAGGTCATCCACTTCTTCTGAGATGACAATCCAAATCTTTCTACTTGCTGAGGATGCTTTTCAACCCAGAATGGTGAGGATTCTTAGGATTCTCAGCTAAAGTCTCTCTGCTTTTCATGTCAGCCAGTTCTCAAAGCACTGAGCAAAGTTTGTCCCAAGGGTGACCCTTGGGACACTTGTGGGTTTCCACCATTCATGGCTGCACTTTTTTGAGCACAGTCTGTACTAATTTCTCTGAATGCCACCTGATAGAATGTAATACTGATGTGTCCATCTTCCATAGTTCTGTTACCTAGAGAACATTGCCTTCCCAGAGAGGAGTAAACAACTTATATTCCATTTCTCATTCCCTTCTCTGACAGTCTTCCTGTTTGGTATTTCTTGCACCAAAGGTGTCAGGTTATTGCCATTGGGCCAGAAGTGGTGAACAAGAGGATGGTAACTGATGGCAGCTGTTCTGTGCAGCCATGACACGGAGACATTGCTGGGGCTCACAGTATGGAACCTAAGATGTGATGGAATTAATGATAAAATTGAGGTCTATGTGTGTTTCATGGTAGTGAGAAATTGTGAATGCCATTGAGGTCAGTCTTGCTTGGTTTCCCCTTCTTCCCATCGTCTCTTTGGTTACTAGCCTATTTGAATCAGCCACTAACCTGTCTGATGGAGAAAGACAACAAATACCAGGAAGGATGATGTGCATTTGTCAGTTCCCTCTTGGAAACCTGATTGTTTTAAACTATAAATGTCTCAAGCAAGGGCCCAAATGGTTCCAAAACATATCTCCCTCTTGTAATGCAGGCACACGCAGGCAGAGGAGAATGAGATGAGGCCTGGGTCTTCTGCTTGGTACTTAACTAGGAGATGATCTTTGGAGGTGAAAGGGTAGTGCCCTGCCAAAACTGCACCGGTGGCTTTGAGCTGGCAGTTGCATTCAGGTTTGGGGCAGGTGAATTGGCATGACTGAAGCATATTGAGCTCAAACAGGGTTTTCAAACTGTATTATGACTGCTGCTGATGGAAGATGGCAAGAAGTAGTACAGCACACAAACAGGAACCTGCCAGCATAGGTTTTCTTTAAGACCTGAAAAGGTAAAAGATAATATATAATTTGTTTGGTATTTAGTTCAGGTAATTTTTTAAATTGTATAATGAGAACACATTGTCCAAATTTTCATATGCAGATTCAATTAGTGTTCGGTTAATTAGCCTTTACAAATGAAGATTAACTTAATTACATAACACTAACCTCTCTTAATAACTATTAAGGGTAGGAAGACTGCTTTTAATAAATGTGAAAGGGCTATGTGTGTTTTTTAAAATCTAAAATGGCATACACATAAATTAAACAAAATTACACAGAGGACAGCTATTAAGGGCAACCATCAAAGCAAACAAACTGTACGTGGCTTGGAATCAGACTGGTTAGAAGTTCATGCTGTTTTCCTCTTTGTCTGCTGGTATCCCAATGTTTTTGCTAGGGTTATTACTGAAAATGATGTACAGTCTAGGGGTCATTCCATCAAAGTGGATTGTAGTCAGATACTAGTTAGCTCTAATTAAATTCTAGCTTGTGTTTTGGTATATATATGTTGATTAGGGTACTGGGCTGTTAGCATTTCCAAATAGTCTAAGGAAAAAAGGCAGTGAAGCCCATTCAGTAGTAAAATTCTCACCTATAAATGCTGTCACTCATTGCTGTTCTGTACTGTAGACAGTTGTATAGATTTTTGTCTCTTTATATGAGGTATGTGCTCAAACAGTGATGTCTCAGTTAATATCACCATGAAACAGAGAATCACGTCTGATTACAGGGTGATGAAGGGGAGGGTGGAGCATATGCAGAGCTGTTCATGGGATGTGGCGTCTTTCGGCTTTTGACTCACACATTTGAATCCAGGTTGTCTTAGCTAGTGACCTTTATAGGAACATAAGTGAAGTGAGTTGGTGTGGCCAGTCCAGATCCCTATGAACAGGTACTGGCATCAGTTTACACCGCCGGTGGCATCATCAAGCCAAGTGGTGCTCACTTGTGCAAGTACCCCTTTGCCCCCCGGCTTCAGGTATGCTTTTTTCATGTCAAGGTTGACACACACAGAACTGCAAAGCAAAAAAAACCCAAACCAAACCAACCAAACAAAAAAACCCCTTGATTTATTTTTGTCATATCTTATTAATTCAGAGGTTAGAGGATCTCTTGATCTAATACCATCTAATACCACCTGTGATGATTTTCAGAAAGGTGAAACAAAAGAGGCCTTTTTCTCTTGGCTGTTCTTGCATGGGTAATAATTTCTACCTGTAATGGATTTGATAGGCACATCACATATATATCCATACTGCATTCTGAAAGTCACTTTTCTGAGCCCAGATTTTAAGCTATTGCCCAGAGCACTTGATGATCTTCTTGGGGAAAAAAAAAAAAATAAAAAAAATCTATTAACCCTTAAAAACTCTGGTTAATTTCATAATCCTCGTTTTGCAGCTGCAGCAAGTTGAAATTTTGCAAAGTGTCTTTCATGCAATTTGGGTTACCTTAAGCTTGAGTATTAAGCTTAAAGTCTCTTAAGTCCAAATTTTCAGCTCAGGAGATATGTAGTTATTGAGCAACTAATAAGAATAGGTCAGATATGCCTCATGTTAGATAATATTACTAGATACTTCTAAATCTTTGGCTTTGTACCTACACTCATTTTCAGCAGAGGAAGATGACACTGCTGCAGATTTTTGAAACTGTCAGGAACTAGCAAAGTGAATGTGCAGTAAGGAGAAAATGGTAGATGAATCCATCTTGGAGTGGCAGAATCTACTGAAAAAAGGGAAGAGAGTACTTGAGCCCAGTCCCCTTTCTGAAGGCCCTTGATTTACATGCTGTCAGACTGAGCTCTCAATATTTGATATCTCGAGATAAATGGTTGGTAATGGCCAGATTTTGCTTTGGCTGATGCAGACTTAAATCCTGTTCCTTTCCATAGGGGTTACACCTGTATCTTGGAGAGCAGGATTTGGCCTTGATAGTGTTCTCTCTGCAGATGCAGCTGATGATGCATGCTCAAAGGAACGGGAGAATGCAAATTCCCTGTAGGAAGGCAACCGCCAGCCATGTAAACAAAGAAGCCTTCTGGGTTTGTAGCAGTCAGCCCACTTGAGCTGCTGTTTCCATGGCGTACCAGATGCTGGAAAATACGGTTTCTTTAGAGAAAGAAGCTTTTCATAGTCCTGTATTATCTTGTTTGATAATGGACTGTCATCAGGCTGGTACCTCGATGTAGGGGCCACATGCAGGATGTCATACCCCCTCCTCACCCTGCTCCAACCCTTTTCGAATTGTTCTTGATTACAATTCATACTCTGTAGCTTCCAGACAAAGAGGAGGCCAAGTGATTTTTCTGTCCTGGAACAGCATCACTTACTATGTTTTTACACTTCATTGTTACTGCTTAATGTATTACAATTCCTCCTGATGTGCATGGTCTCACCTCATAACGTAGCATATTGGTTTGCTTTTCAGTTTCATTCTGTTTTCCTTTAAAAATGTAATAGAGAGACATATGAAAGCTAAAATACATCTTTCCCTATTTCTAATTTACTAACCTCCCCCCCCCCAAAAAAAAAAAAATTACATCATTATAGCTCTTCACTTATGGCTGTTTAAACCACTGTTTCTCAGTTTGCTTCCTCATCTTTGTGCTCACCCACAGGGTGGTCTTTGGGAGATGAGTAGAAGTCTCTGCCTCCATTTCTGTAGAACAGTTGCAATTATAAACCTTGACAAACCTGCAGTAATGACTTTTGGAGCAGATTGACATTGGGTAGTGTAAAAAAAGAAATGAAGTTGCCAGTAGCACTTACGAGGCTTGCTGTGTTTTCAAACATGACTCATAGGAGGAGGAGGAAGTCCTCAAGGTACTTGTCTGTTAGAAGCTGTATTCAGGAATGATGCTGCAAATCTGACAGGCCTATGTGGATGTGACGTATCTCCTGACTGTGCACCTGAGATGGTCCATTGGCTTTTTTCCATGGCTATCAAATGTTAGTGTCTCACTTTGCCCTCATTTCCATCCAGCTGAAAGGTTATACCTGTGGAAGTCAGCTGAAAATCTCTCAGGGACTTGGATAGGGATGTTGATGTTGATTTATAACTGCAAATGGTAAGCAAATAAAGAAATACTCCTTTTGTAGCATTTCTGAAGCTTTTATCAAATGCAGTAATGCTTTCTTCATTACTACCTTTTTGTCTCTTCAGCTTTCTCTTCCTGTTCCTTTTCAACTGTATCTCCTTACTATTTTCCTGGCTGCAGATAGAGATTCACACATACCTTCCCTTGCCTGTGCTCTGGTCACTGCCACCTCTCAAGGCTTGGTGCAAGCAGTGTACTGGTGTTTCACCAGCAGCTTGGTGTTCTTCTGGATGCTTACCACACCATATGGAGCCTCAGACTGGCACCAGGACAGCAGCAGGACTGGTGTGGCTGGAGGGGTCAGGTAGTGCTGGGACTGTAGGCAGAGTGGGATGATGGTGCATCCTGGGGTGTGGCAAACAAGGGCTGCCTCTGCTCCCAAGAATGCTTTGTCCTGATTATCTTGGTTGTTTCTCAACTCCATCCCTCCTACTGTCCTTCAGGTCTGTAGTTTGAGATGGGAGTTAATTTTAGTTAATTTTAAGCCAGTACAATCATTTAGGAGATTGCGAGGTGGAAAACCAGTTATCGGTTAACAGGACTGATTTGAAAAGTGCTCTGTCTGACCCTACAATGGCAGCAAGTCAGAGTGCTTCCAAGAAGCCGGCTTTCTGGAAGGCTTCTTCACAGAATCATTTGAAGCACAGGTTTCTTGTAAATGTTGAACTCATGCTGGCTCAAAGGAGCACAGCTGGTGGATACGTGGGCAATATGTACATGTGTTCTTGCAGTCCATAGGAAAGCTTAGCCAAAGGATGAAGAAGGACTGATGGATTTGGACTTGTTTAGCTTGGAGAAGGCTCTGGAGAGACCTCACTGCAGCCTTCCAGTACTTGAAGGTGCTTACAAACAAGAGGGGGACCAACTTTTCACACTGTTTAATAGTGATAGGACAAGGAGGAAAGGCATCAAACCAAAAGAGGGGAAATTTAGATTAGATATTAGGTGAAAGTTCTTTAAATAGAGGTTGGTAAGGCATTGGCACAGGCTGCCCTGAGAAGTTGTGGTGCCCCATCTCTGGAGTCTCAAGGCCGGGTTGGATGGGGCCCTGGGCAGCCTGAGCTGATGAGTGGCAGCCCTGCACATTGCATGGTGTTGGGACTGGGTGGGCTTTGGGAAGCATTTTGTCCCATTAAATATATAAACATATAAACTCCAGGATTAAAAACCAAACCATCAAAAAGAAATTAAATAAAAAAGCACACTTGTGTTAAAAAGAAAGAATTGAGTGGCTTTATATAAGGAGGAATGAAGGTGGTGACAAGTACTTTACTCATCTGGCTGCTAAGTTAGCACCCAGGGGTGATAAATGAGGAAGCTACTTATGATTAACAGGTTTTCTTTTTAGTGTGCATGCATGTTATGAGGTCTTGTTTATTTATGTTTGTATTTTATATATTTATAATAGTTTATATTGTTCTAGCTAATATTTTGCAGCATGTCTTAAAAACAAGAAAGCTTCAGTATGAGATGTAAGCATTCTACTCTGCCAGTGAGTTTTCTTTGAAAAATGAAGATAGATCACAATAGTCTATCTTGAATTAATATAAATGCAGATTAATGCAGTCAAATGTGTTATTTTTCCATAGATAAGTTACAAACACAATGCAGTATGACTTTCAAATACTGCAGTTTTGTTAAAAACAGATTTCTTTATAGTCACTTTTGGGAATAGATTTTACACACCTTCTTTCAGATTAATCGATTTGAATTCATTTGGGGCACTAACAGTTTAGTTCAGCCGCAGACAGATTTATATAAATGGATACCAATTTTCATCAATTATGAAAATCAAGCACGGTGTAAATTCCAAAAGTTTGTTAAAATAAATCTGCTTACTATTCTACGGAATCTCCCAGGGGACTGCCTTTGCTAAATTCCAAATCACTAAAAAAAAAACCACAATAAAACCCACCAAACAAACAACAAAAAAACACCCAAAAACTCAAAAAGCCCGAGACAATCTTTCAATGTTACCTATATTTCTTTAGTGTGTAGTAAGGCATATACTATGTTATAATAATAATAGCATCATTTTTTTTTCCATCCACGCGCATATTGGAAAAAAATGAGTAAGGACCTTGATCATGAAGTTAGTTAAAAAAAAAAAAAAAAAACAAAAAAACACCAAAAAACCAATATTTTGAAGTGTGGGAATCCAATGGAAACATGTTTAATGGCTTGCCAGATATTTTTCCTTCACTCATCATTTCTAGATTCTTTGTTCAGAAATGGGCCAAGGGAGCAAGATGAGATTGAGTTAATACCGTGGCTCTTACAGTTGAGGTTCAGAGCTTTGGTGTGAGTGTTAGCAGCACTGTGTAATAGGATTTCTGTTAAGTACTGTTCTAAAATACTGTGATATTTTTCTTTTACCCAGGGCTTTTGGGAAAACCACACAAAACTCATAACGGAGTATGGACCTATTTGTGGGTAAGCTTAGCTGTACCATCAGCTTTCTGCTCTTGTGGTTCTTGCTGTTTGCTTTGGTTTGGGTTTATTGCTAGGGAGAGGAGAATATACCACGACAAGCTGCTCATTAAAATGCAGAGTGCAATATTTCAGTCTGGGTGATAGATGTGGATGTTATTTGATCACACACAAAAAGTAGCATTGGCTTGTTTTATTTCAGTATCTGGTGTTGGACTTCATTCTTCCCATATAAATTATTATTATTATTTTTTTTTCCAGAACTATACAAAGCTACCTGCAACAATTTTCCTTTTTCATCTGCACATTCTTTCTATTTATGGTGAAGAGCAGAAATAATAACTTAATTTCTTAAACAAAATAACACAAACAGAACCTACCCAATCTATGAAATAGTGTGAATTTGGCTCAGCTGTTGCTATTTATATTTATGCAGAAATATTAATCTTAAAATACAATGAAATACATCTAGAGATGAGGCATTCCTCTCTAAAGCTCAGTTGTGCTCCCTTAGCAGGTTATTAGGAGTGAAGATGGTCCTTCATCCCAGCACTTCCATGTTTGTGTGAATATCATTTCATTTCCAAGATCTGCTTTCCAGTTTTCGTGGTTTTAACTGGAAATGCAGTTGCTTTACGGTAACTTCTATTGCTGTGGTCAGTTGGTGCTTCTAGCATAAATATTATTTTAATATTTAGGTATCAAATAATATCCACAAAGTATATACAATATCTTTTTTTTTTTTTTTTTTTGAGTGTTCTCTAAGTTTTTTAAGATACAGTATTAGTATACCATATAAGTATTTGTGTATTTGTTTGTAAATAATATAAATATGCTTTGGATGGTCTTCCACTTAAAAAAAAATAATCCCCCACAACAAACAACCTCTACCAGCCATAGAAAGCCCCAGTCGCAGCTTTCTTGTGGCATTTATGCTCAGCCCTAAGGACAAAGTCCTGAAAGAAGTAGTGGAAATAACGAATTCCAAGGGTTAGGTACTTGTCTAAGAGAAAATTATACATTGTCTTGCCTGACCAGGAGTGGAGAAATATATTCATTAACACTGTAGCAATTTGTATGTTGTGTAACAAATGGAAAATGACTGAAGCTTATTATCTCCATGACCTTTGGTGTGATGACGTTAAATAACAATAATGCAGGAACAGTGACATTCCTTCCTCAGCATATTTCCCTCCTTGTTAATATCATACCTATTTTTTCTAAGCTGAATTTGAGACAAGTTGCTATTTAGTTGTCTGGTTTTTTGACCAGGCAGAGGAGGCTTTCTCATGGGAGAAAGAAATATATAATTACAGACTTTGAGCAAATAGATAAAAAGTTTTGTTTTTCCAGTCTACCCATAGCTGTCAGAGAATGAAGCTTCTCTGCTTTGGTTACTAAGCTGGATGGTGGTGGTAGTGGTCAGCAAGAACAACTTTCCCTCCTTGGGATCCAGTAGGTGGGCAGCTTGAGTGTAACTGCATACCATTTATTGTGTGCTTGAAAAGCTTCATTTGTGAGAGATCTGGGATGCTGGCAGGGAATAAATGCTGCTTTTGATATTTCCCAGGAAAACAAAGTTGGGCTCAGACATTGCTGTGTTTGAGGTAAGATTGATTTGTAGTTGAAGGAAGACATTTGGAAACCTGACTTACTGAGCTGATGTTCAATAGGTGTGTGGTATGTGTCAGGCGGGTATTTATCGTGGTTCTGTCAATTAAAGAATTTTTTTCTCCTTCTCTGTACATCTGTTTGATTATATTTGTGGTTCTTTGAACTAGCAGTAAATGGTAGGTGCGCTTATGTGCACAACCCCAGCGAAGTATTGGATCTGGCAGTTAGAAGATGTGGCATTTCGCTTTTTCCAGATTGAAAACTGCTTTCCAATAAGCATAAAGAGCAATGATCTTTATTTCTACAGTGGTGAAGTGAGTTGAATACAAATCTTTGGAACTAAAGGCTTTTTTTCTTTCTAAGGTCACTTGAATAGTCTGAATGATACCATCACAACTGTTTTCTTTTGTGTGTGAATTGGTTTCCTTGACAACAGGATGTCAAATCAACTTTTCAGCTTTAATCAAGTCAAAACAATATATCCCTTCCATTCCAAAAGGCCTCAAGTCGTAGAGAATTATTTCAAGTAAGGCTTTTGTAGGTCACAAAAGCATTTTTTCCTTCGCTCCTGTGTGCTGATCCAAAGGAGAGGTGATGGTATTACTCTTTTATATGGAGAGACAATGCAAATTGTCTTTGGATGTGAATGTGTGCTGTGAAAACTGTCTGTTTTCATACAGAGGTGGCCCAAGATGGAGGCCGAGGGGGAAACGAACAGCTCTGGTTGCTGTAAAAGTAGAGGTGGAGCATTTCTGTTCAGTGGGGAAAAGCCATGCCACTGATACCACTTCTGATGAGTTCATGCATCAAAGTGATAGGCTTTGGTTTGGCTGTATTTTTGAGCATCTTAAAAAAAAATAAATTAAAATCTACCATCTAAAATGTATGTGCTGGTTCTCCGAAGCAAAAATACAAAGTGAACAACATCCTGCTTGGAAAGCAATGTAGTCTTGGTTTCGGTTATTTTAGTCTCTTATTTTTAGGTTATTCTTTTTTGATGTTTTATTTTCACCCCACTAAATCCAACTGTTTTATTTCAATTGCAGACCATGACAACTAGTGAGAAATAGCTGGTAAGAGGAGACAAAGAAATAAGGAACTTCTGGTGGTGAAGAGGAGAAGTGAATGGGTAGTGTGCTTGATAGAGTCAGAATGGCAATTGCTAATATGTTAGCACAGCTGTATAGGCAATGATTTGATTTTACTTCACATACATGCTTTGTATGCATGTGCCCTCTTACTGTGATTGCATCATTATGACTTAACTGTACTGTGAGTACTGGTGATTTGGAGGGGGAGAATAAATAACAGATTATTGGCCCAACAATACACCACCAGCGAATAATGAGAAAATAGAACACAGCCACAAGGCAGGTAACTGCTTCTGGGATCAGTGAATCTATTCTGCCTTCAGCCACGGCAGTGCGTTTGAATGTGAGGAAGAATGTAGGAGTTCGTAATGTAGATCTTGCTGTGTATAATAAAGAATGAAAGATTTAAATTTGGCACAATTTGTGGGGTGATGCTCTTTCTTCATTGCCTGTTGCATCAGAAACAACTTGCACCAAATCAAACCCTATGCTTACTCTTCCTTCACTTGAACGCTCAACTCAACCTTCTGCGAGAATTGTGAACAACTGTGTAGCAGAATGAGTGCTAACCAGGACAGGAACAAAGTATAAAGCAGAGGTGAAGAGAATGTTTCTGAAATGTGGTTTTAAACCAGTGTCAGTCCTCATTGAATCCATCAGCAGCAAACTGCAGCTACCTGTGCAGATCTTCTGCTGGCTTCCTGCATTAGCATCCCATGATCAGCACATTATCACAGAAAACATGTCAAGATACAGGTAGAAAAATGGGTTCACGTACACTCCTGGAGCACTTCATGAGAACAAGGATGTGAATGTAGTTCTATTCCCTTCTTGTTTTGCAGCAGGTTACTTCAACACATTTTAAAGTAATACAAAGCAAGCAACTTAAAATAGGGCAGACAATTCAGGTGTTTACAAAATTATACATTGTCTGTTTTTTCTGTTTGTTTTCTTTTTTTGATTAAAGACTTGAATAGTTTCCTAATAGATCATTATTGGAACCAAGACTTAGTCTGGTCACTTAAATGGTTGGGTGGTTTAAAGGATTAGGATAGATCATGTAGCCAGTCACTAACTTGAAATGTGTCCAGGGCTTAGTTGTGATTGTAAACTACACTGGCAGCTGACAGCTTTTCAGAAGTCCATGCAGCTGGAGTTTGTTCTGTCTTAATGCTTGACTTCTCCTCTCCTGAAAAAATGGTTGCTGCAGATGGCACTAGTTAGCATTCCTGCAGATGAGTCCTGAGTCAAACGGTTGTGGACAAAAAACAGGCTTTTCTTGCTGTGGCTGCTGGCCTCTGCAGCAGGGCTGAGGCACATCGGTCTGTCCCTGCAGAGATCTGGGGCTTTCCCCTTCTGTGTACAGAAGAGTGACATGCTTTTGTGGGATTTGGAAGCCTGGAACTTTTCATGAGTCAGTTTCTCTCCTTAAACATGGTATTGAGGACCTGAAGTGGACAAGGGCAGGATTTCATCCTTCAGGAGCAACTAGTGTCTTCATCATGCACTTAATTTATCTGAAGAAACACCTTTTGTGCTGCCATTTTAATTTCACAAGCTTATTGGGTTTTGTTTGTTTGTTTGTTGTTGCTGTTGTGTTTTTTACCTCTTGGTTTTCAGCTTTATTCAACTCTTCGTGTCTCTCCACAGTAATCCCAGGGCAGGCATTCTCATCTTTGTCTCTGACGGCTCATGCAAAGAATTAATTTAGTTTTATGAAACAATCTTACCCTGTTTGGTTTCCTCTTTTACATTGGGGGTCTAATGGACTTTCTACCTCTCCCATGGCCCTTTCTGTATTTTGATAATGTAGGCAATTCACTTTTCATATTTCAGTTAGAGAAAATCATTCCTGGGCAAGCAAAGGAGAGAGAATTGAAGCAAGCTTCCTGTATCTGATCAACAGCTCCTCGTAATCTCTGTCTTGCATTTAACCTGCTAAAGATTTTTGGTAGCTTCACTTGCTTGGATTTTTGTTTTCTTAAAGCCAAACAATTTTTTGGCCTGAGTTGAGGCTTTCAGAATCTGTCAGGATTCTTTTCTTCACAGTCTTTTCATTTCTGTATTTTGATAAGGCCCTTTGACTTTAAAGGATTATTGAACACACCTATAACTGCTGTTGTGAAATAATTATCTTTTTCCACTAAATTCTTACGACCTCTGGGCATCACACAGAAAACCCTTAAACATGTTTCTAACTTTGAGAACAAGAGTAATACCATTAAAGTCAATGGTGCTACTCAACTTGCTTCAAGTTAGGCAGAAGTTTATCTACCCTGATGAGTCAGCACTGTAAGAGAAACAATTACATTTGTGCTGAAAAATATTTTAACTGCTGCTGGTACACATAAGCACCTAGGTTTATTGTAGCTGAAAGAAGTTAATGGGGAGAAAAATATTTCTCCCTCCTCTCCACCCTCTCTTTTGACAGCACTTTGCATGTAGACAATTTTATTGTTCCTCTGAGTAATGTGCTAGCCGTTCTCTCTGAGATGGAAAAGATTATCTCAAGAATTGACTGAACAATAGGGGAATCTTAATATTCTTCTGTTAAACTCTTAAAGCACAACCCTCCCTTTTGTTTTTAATCAACACTTCTAGAATTTGCTAACAGTAACCTGTTTTTAATAAGCCTTTTTAAAAAGAACCCAAACCTAGCAATTTTTCTGGCTAACATTCAGTGCCACAGTGCAATGGTACATTTCCACCCAACTCCCCACACTTAACCATTATTAGGTATTGGTTGCATTTAGTCCCAGTAGTTAAATCAAGCTGTTGGAACAACTCGTGAGAATTATGTAGAGAAATATCATCACCAGTTTCTCTTCTATCTAGAGCTAATTAGTCTTGAAGACATAGTCTTTTACGAGACTAGTGCCTAGAGCTTTACCCAAAAGGTGACGTGCCACTCTGTTTAGAGAATTGGAGTCTAGTGTTATTGTTGCAGTGTAATGGGTTTTGTGGGCTGCCGCTCATTGTGAAGAGTTTAAGTTTGGTGTACAGAGGCCTGTGGAATGCAGTTTATAGGCGGAATTTATGGTAAATTAGTTGACTAGTTTAATTCTGGTGTGTTCCAAATGTGCTTTGGTTTCTGGGACATTGCAAATTGAAGCTCTGTGTACTTGTAATGTTGAAGGCATTTATTTATGAGCTCTTCCTAGCCATGGAGAAAATCTTGAATGTAGACTGTGACCTCCCACAAGATCCATACAGTATGAGCTCGTCTACTCTGTGAAGACTTTTTTATTTTGTCACTATAGCCTCTTGCGGTCTCATCTCCAAAGACCCTTTTGCTCTGGGTATTCACAAACATAGGACTCAAAGGCCCATTGAAATGTCGTGGTCCCAGCCTTCAGTGCAGGTGAAGCCATTTGGGTGAGAGTTTGATGCAAGTGATGCATCAAAACCTTCTGTCTCCTCTGAGACCTCAAATATTTTCCTGGGCTGACTGCGCGCAGGCATGTGCACCCTGCTGCTTCTCTCCTCCATCTCTGCCTGCTCCATCGCTTTATTGCAGCTGTCCAAGCCGACGTAAGTCGAAGACTTGATGTAATCTTTTACAGCTCTGGAAAAGGAGTGTGAAATACAACCAAAGGAGATGGACATTTTATATGTGCTTGGCAAGGCAACAAAAGAGAGCGTCGGTCAGCTGTACCATGTTCCTAATGCTCATTTCTGTGTAATCTGATGTGGTTGTAGCTTCAGTGAATTAGTGTTTGCACAGAGGGAAATTCCCTGCTCAGGACATCTCCTTGGAGTTGGTGTTGACTGGACATGGAAAGGCTCTATGAGGTTGGACAGAGTTACACCAGCTCTGAAGCAGCAGTGCAGGCCCTTGTAACATGCCTCAGCATTGGAGGAACTTGACTGAATCATGGTCTACTTCTACTTCTTCATCTGCAGCTGTGGCTGAGTGCAGGTTTCACCCCTGCTTGCTCCCAGGGAGGTGTCTCCTAGAGCCCACATTTTCTTTCGCATCGGTAGTGCAGCACTCAGCTGTTAAAGCATAATCCTTGTGAGCTCAAGGTTAAGATTATTTGAAAACTACTTCTTTAGAAAACATGCTGTCTGAGTAGCGTTTTACATCTAATATACAATGCAGGTGATCTTTTGATCTGTACTGCCTGCTTCTTAGCTAATTAGTGCTTAAAATCATCATTTTAAAGGGTTGGGGATGTCACTGCTTAACAGATTGCCTCATCTTATTGTGACACTTCTGATCAGTACCCGCATATCAGCATGTATCATCTTAATTTAAAGGAGGAGGAGGGAATATTCTGAGTGAACACCGTAATTACAAAAACTAGTTTACTACATTTAATTTCACCTTGAATCTATCCTTTTCACCATCTACCAGAACCTGCCTTCCTTAAATTTCTTAACAGGCTGTGAAATTCACCTTGTAATTTTTTCTCTTTTCCACCTTTTGAAAAGAAATGTGCTGAGGGCTTTAAAGACTGAAAAATCTGGGTCGTTCTTCTAGTATCTTATTTGAAAGTATAGGAAAGTAGCAGTATTACATAATATGCACAGCAAAATCAATGTTTTATTAGAATTTTCTGTAGTATCCAGAAGTACTGCTGCAAACCTGAAGCAGATGCATATAATACATCATGTCCAGTAGCTATTAATGGTCACTGACTTCACCAGTTATGTATCTGATTACATATGTACTATGGTGTTTTTTTGTGCCACATAAGGTAAATTTTAAAGGAAACTCCTGAATAATTTCCTCTTTCTTCACACAGAAGGAGGAAAATGCATCATCACCCTCAGCCCCTTCCCCTTCTTGAGATTACTGCCTTTCCAGATTGATTCCTGCTGCCAGTTTACCCTTCTTTGTGGCAGCAGAAAGAAATCCAGAACAACTCACATCTACCTTCTGAAATGCTATAGGAGGCATCAAGCAAAAAGGATTTCCCTTCTCTAACAAGGAGAAGGGTGCAGATAAGAGGCTGGAAACCAGCAGCTAGTTGCGCATTCCAGTTTTCTGCCAGGAACTCCAGGAGGCTGCTTCTGGTCACAGCTTTCTCTGCGTGCTGGGGAGTCCTTACCAAAGGCCTTGTAAGATCTCCAACTGCAAGGGCACCCAGCTGTGGTGAAGGACTGTGTCTTAGGGGTGGTGGCATCTTATTTTCTTAGAAATTGTCATATTATCCTCCTTGAGGATTACCGCAGCTGCTTTGCCCAGGTATATGCAGAGAGAAACTTACCATTCTATTACAGCCTCTTGTCCTTACATAATTCCACCAGTTTGGCTCTGGAGTGCTTGGTTTTCTCTTATAATTTTTACCTTGATAAGTTTCTTTTGTAGACATCATTTTCATGCTTCTGGCTGTATTTTTTTTTCTGTAGACATTTGCTCTGGCTTTGTTTTCTTCCTTCCCCCTGTCCTCTTCTACCCTCTGCCATCTTTCCCCCATACTCTAATTTTTGCTCCTCCTTTATTTCCTTATCCATGTTGAGCTGAAAACAGTAATCTGACCTGAAAATTTTTGCGTCATTCCAAGGTTTTTATGTACTTCCATAAATCTCTTCATTACTTTTTTATTGTTTTGTCATATATTGGTTTTAGTTTTTCCTCTACCTTATTAGTCTGGGGATCAATTTTAGTCTTCTATGTTTTATTAGTTGTAAAAGGAGCAAAATATCTCCTTTTTCGTTGTTGGTTTGGCACCATCTTCAAATTACCCTTTTTCTGTCTTTGACTGCCTCTCTTCCTTCCCTGGAGAGCCTGCTTTATGTCAGACCTTCTGCTGGTAGTGAACTGGCTATGATTTCATCAGGCAATAGGCAAAAGTGCAGCCCACTACAGGGAAAAAAAGTTGTTTTGAGCTGTTATGCTATTTTTTTTTTTTTCTGGCTTGGGGAGTGTGGAATGAGCTGGGCCACCATTACCCTGGGGATTGTGAATCTTCCCTTCCTTCCATTAAATTTGGTAGCAAAACTGAAGACTTGTCTTGAAGGAGGATTTATTTTAGTCACACTGATAAAATTGTACAGGTGTAATTAAACAGCTACCATCATGTCAAAAAAAGCCCACATCTCATCCCGTGTATAAACACAGAAGTTCCAGAATGGCACTAACTAAATCAAGGACAGAAGGGATCAATTCCTCCAGCAGTTGTTATATTGGTACGGCTATGCCCCCATAGGAATTTTTCCTAGTCTAACTGTACTAGAATTCAAACCACTTCTTGTCACGAATCTCTTCTCTTCCCCTATGTAAGCAAGCTTGAAAGTAGTGCTCTGAACATTCAAGCTATTGTTTACTTCAGTGTAGCTCTGTTAAAGCATGGAGCCAGGACTATGAGGATTTGACCCAATGTTTTAGGTTTCTCTCATGTTTATATAACTTGGATTTCTGAATGATGATACCTATTGAATAAAATCAGGTTTGGTATCCAGACATCTCAAAGTAGTTTACAGAAAAAGGAATGAGCTGGCAGCAATGTTCTGACTCTGCAAGGGCTTGCAGTAGCCATTTTATCACTGAGCAATAATCCAAGCTTTTCTCTCAATGTTGGAATCAATCTTATTGAAAAAGGGTTTGGCAAGGACACTGCGAATTGCTGCAGTGTCTTTTAAAAATGACATTATAAGAGGATCTTGGTTCTTGGGGACCTCTTATCCCATGGAACATCATATGAAATATTCTGAAGGGCAAAACAAAGTAGTGTGAAAGCAGCTTAATGATTTTCTGTTTTCACTAACTGTCCATTTGGTCCATCAGGTAATAAATAAGCTGTGCTTGGGATAGGAGAATGAGCAAATCAGTCTACAAGCAGGAAATCTAGAGAGGCAAGGATTAAAGCAGATCAGATAGTAGTGTAACATCACATGGACAAATGCTGACCTTTAATTATTGCATTATTTTCTACTAAAATAATTTAAATTCTGATTTTTGAGGCAGCTAAATGTATTGCAAAATTGTAAGGTTAATACTTGGAGTGAATAAATGTACTTTTACAGTAGACCTAAATTTCTCTTGAGACAATGGCATTTTGTATGCTTTTGTGCAGTAACTTGCACAACTGGATTTTCAAAAATAGTAAAAAACAGAACTGGGCTTATGAAAATAGTTGCTGTTGGTTTTCTTAGAAAAGTGCTTAAATAAAAGCATAACTTTTAGACTTTCAAAAAAAAAAAAAAGTAGCCCCTGATGCCTCATTGATACTCTGTTGTGTTTATACATACATGTGAGTGCTGTAGATGTTGCATTCTGAATAATTCCCCATCCCATGCACCTTTGAACATGCCATTCTGAATACTGCATTTCTGGAGGCTTCTGTTCACATGATGTGCTCTGGCTGGCACCCTCAAAATCTGCAGGCTGTCGCTGCTTGCCCTCTTTCTGGGGGAGTCGAAGTAATGGGTTGTGCTGGGGCTAGAGGGGAAGAGGCATTTGCTAGCAGCACTGAAACTACCTTGAAGGCAGCACTGAATATTTAACTGTACGGTCTCTGTTGGATTGAGCAGGCTTCAGGTGTGGAGAGCATGATCAATAAGTACAAATATTAAAAGTGGTGCCTTCTCCCTTCCTTCTTTGCCTACAGGACCCGAGGTATCTGAATTCCCCAGACAATTGCTCATACATTCACATTTTCATTTGCTGGGTTTATAGCAAAATTGTTCCAGCTATTGGGAGGGGCAGCTATCAAAGATGTACAGGCACTGCCATTGTGTTTTATTGTTCCAGTCCATTTTTCCTTGTGAGTGCAGGTGGGAGTTTTTCAGTGGGTTGGTTTTTTGTTTTTGCCTTCTCTTTCTTTATAGCATGTATAACCTTTTTATTGTCAGTCTTCAATCATTTTTGATAGATCAATATATTTACTTCAGTGATGGTTCATCCCACAGCTGTCTGTATTTTTTTTTGCTTTGTTTATAGGGACTGTGCATAAATTCAGTGACTTGCATCTCTGCTATGCTTCTCTTGCTACATGAGAATCAAATGACTTAATCTTGCCCTAACAACTTTATGTTTAGAAGGAATGTGTATTGTTTGCACTGATCTACTTTCAACTTATTTTACCTATTTCCTAGGTAGACTTTGATCAATTAAAAATGCAAGCTTTGGTTCAGAGATTTTCTGTTCAGAAGTATGAAGCACAAGTAGTGATGTTTCATGTATACTCTACTGTCTCAAGGGGAGGGTTCTTGGAAACAGTTCCAGCAGGCATCAGAGACCCAATAGGTTTGGGAAGTAATATAGCAAAGCAGTGTTGGATGATAACATTTACTCAGACAGCTCAGAAATGAGGCAAGTCCCCAGGAGTCCAGAGGCCTTTAGCCAAGCAGCTGCAACCGAGCCAAAGAAGAGGAATTCTTCGAGCCTACGTCTCACTGTCATCCCAGGGTGACCACATGTGAGCCCAGGATAGCTGTCTAAAGCAGTCATGGGCAGAGGTTGAATGTGTGCAGTGTGTGCATGGGGCTGGGGTCCCAGCATTGGTGTGACTCTCTGCAGTGTGTGCTAGGACTGTCCTTTACCCTTCAGAAGAAGGTGGGTGAGCAGGACTTGCTGCTACAGGACAGAAAGCAGATCAATGGAAGTGGAGTAAATGAGCCCCACCGTGATTAGGGATTCAGATTGCACATACTTATCCTGGAACAACTTGCTATAAAATCCACCCCCAAGTCCTGCTCAGGGGAAAAAAGTAAAGCAACAGCAAACAAAGTGTACTTGTTACAACTGATACTGTGTACAAGGAGTTCAATGGAAAAATAGGTCAACGAGGCCATTCTTACTGATATTATTTGAAATATGATCTGCTGTGTATGACCACGCATTAAATATTGGGTCAAACCTTCAAACTTGCATGGATTCAGTAAGGTTTAATAATGGAAAACAGGTGTTCACATTAGCAGTTTGTATAGGATATTATCCCCACAGTTGTCTTACCCGGGCTGTATGTCCTGCTCTTCAATTTTTAGGCTGGGATAATTTGTGATGTTATGAAAGTCGTGACTCAACTGCTTCCCAGCAGCGTGCTGACCATTTGTAACAACTGATTTTCCTGGAAGTCATTACTTTGGAGTGCCATTGTCAGCTGCACACATCCCCTCTGTTCCTACCATCCTTTGTGGTACAGATTTGCCTGTTGTTGTGAGCGAGGATGTTGCTACCACTGATGCACACTCTATCAGCTTTTTCCATTCTCTTCTTTCTTTTCTCTGTTGAATTGCAGTTTCCTTTGTCTTCTGCGTGATGCACTGAAAGAGGCTGGGAAATTTATCATGGTTGTTTTTAATGGGTTTTTAAGGTCCAGCACAACAGATTGAATTGATTGAGGAAAATTTCCTGGAGCTGCAGCTTTTTTTTTTCCTATTAAAAATATTTTTATCTTTAGAATTTTTCCTAAAAAAAAAAAAAAAAAAAAAAGACAGTTTTTCCTTCTAGTCCCATAACAAAGCCCTGCTTTCTAATGTTTCCACATGGTCAGATATTAGCCATTTCCCGAGATAATTTAGTTTGGTCATGTATACGGCTAGCATTTTTATTGTAAAGAATTCTGCTAGTGGTTTCATGATAAATGCATACAGCGTTGGGAAATGACTTTTATTGGGCTTAGTGTGCATTTAATATTGCATTAACAAAATTAAGCGATTTTGCGTGTGTGTAGGTCTTAAAAATGTATAGGAAAAAAGTACACTATCATAGGTATGCAAGGATTTAAAACAAATGAATCTCGCCTGACTGCATTTTGTATGCTGTAGCATAAAAAAAGTACATTCCCAGGAGCTCAGTAGGTGGTTACTATCCTCTTTTCCTTTGTTTCAGTGTTTTTTGAAGGCAGATCAGGAAAGAAAAGCAAATCCCAGTGCCTACCCCCCTCGTGGCCTGCCTGGCAAGCCCCTCTGTCCCCAAGTAAGGCTGTCTGGGGTTGGCTGGCAGCTCTGAGTTCGTAGCACACGAAGCAGTGGTGTGGTGTGCCCATGGCTTCCCACTCATCAAACCTTGCTTTTATTTGCTTATACTTCAGGTATCTTCAGACTGGTAGTCACAGCCAAGTTAAAATGCCTTGTTTCTTATGTAAGAAAGCAGTGTGTGCCTGTGTGGTTTGCTGTGCAAAACTCAATTTGGCTTACTCATTCCATTGTGTTATGTTTACAATGCAGAAAATCAGTATATTGAGTCTTATCTATCTTGGAGGAATTAAAATATTCTAATATTAAGACATTACGGTTCCAGAAATGCATGGATCTGCATTAATGTAAGCAGAGCAAAGGAATAAAAAGTGATGGTATGCAATATATTGCGGCACTCTCATTGATTTAAGATCAAAATGCCACTAAGATGGGGTGGACAGAAAGAAAATTATGTCTACGTTTATTTCAAACACATGCAGAAACAAAACATTGTGTCGTTCACTGCTGCTGATCGTATATACAGGAGGCAGATGAGCTGTCTTGCCTAGGAAGAAATCAAAGATAAAGTACAGAATTAAAACAAACAGAAACAGCCTACTGATTTTGAATGCTTCTGTTTCCAATGCCGCTTTTGAAGATATGTATCAGGACATGGCTTTTCAGCAGATAGAGATGCTCGGTGTTTTCTGAGAGCTGTTTCTTTCCTTTAGGGCTAAAATAGCTAACCCGAGTGGGAGATGTGAAAATCTCTAGTTACACTTGAGTCCTGGCCACAATAGCAAGGTACAGATGAATGCTGTGGCAATGCAGCCTTATGGATGGTTTTTGTTTGTACTCATGGTCCTCATGGAGGAAGAAAAATAAAAGTCTCTGTTTTGCTGAGGTCAGAAATGCTTTATGAGAGGCAGATGTTGAATCACACAGCTTTGTTTAGTTTTCTAGAAGAGTGTTTGCTTATGTGAGGTTCAGTGATGAGCATGGAACTAGCGACTTCATTAAACTTGAGGTTTTATTACAGCCAACCTGCTTTGTAGATTGCTGTATCGCCATGTCACCTTATCACAAATTATATTTGAATCCTTTGACATCTCCCCAGTTTCATTTTCTCCACATGGTTGCACACGTGTTTTTGTCCCCCATCCCCAAATCTTCCCTGAAGCCTGCAGTGCACACGTGCTCTCCTGCTTCCTAGGACACAGAGCATCCTCCCTGCTTTCACTGCTCCGATTGGTCCCCCCTGCTTTGCTAGAAAACAGCACTATGCTGCTCGCTCTGCTCCTTCATGTTCTCTGAGCTCTGTTTTTCTGAGTAGCTTCTTGGTCGTATCCCTCATCTACAAGCGTGCTGTGCTATCTCCATTTATCTTGCATGAAATGGCTGCAGCCTTGCCACGCTTTAACTTCCTGTTGCTTCCTAGAAATTGCTCGCTTGTCTGTCAAGGGAAACTGCTTTCAGCTCCAGACTAGAAATCAGGATATGTGCTGAGCACATCCGTCTTCCTTCCGTTCTTTTGGTTATTTATTTATTTATTAATAAAAGACAGAAAAGGCTGTCCCTTATGTAGCTGGAGTAAAATTGTCTGCTTATCCCCAGCCATCTTGTAGCCTTACCGCTTTTCACACTGCACTGAAAAGAATAGGTAATGCTGTCGAATATAAGTAATACGATCACACAAATCTATAAGTGAACACTGTGTAGATGGCTACAAGGAGAGTTTGGAAAGACAAAGTTTGCAATCTCCCAGATGTTGCCTTCCCTGGAAATAGTAATCCAGTGTTCTGGAAATAGCAACCTGGTGGGTTTTCTCACAAAAAAAAATGAGAAGTTTGGTACTGAATGAGGTGCAAAGAGCCCAAGATGAGGCTGATCTCACACTGCTGTGGGCTCTCAGGCCCACAGAAAGGCCAGGCACAGAAATATGCTGAAACACACAGGAAACGTCTGCTGCAGCATCACATGAGGTCAGTCAGGCATACTGTGCTTTAATGAGCGCAGACAAAACAAGCTTTGGTGAAAATGTCACAGTCTAAACATGGGTAACAAAACACAGATTGATACAGTCCAAGCTTGGTGGGAAGCGCGGTGGGAAAAGATTTTAGCAACCTTCTTCTGGCAAACTTGCCAAGAGCTATAAGCATTCTGAGCATCCCACAGTAGCAATGGCACTGTACTTCCAGGCAGGAGAGCCTGGTTTCTTACTAATATCACAGCACTTCTCATTTCCAGGAGCATCCTATAAAAGGGATCCCTTATTTACAGCTTTCATTTCGCATTAATGAAGTGGCATACTGATGCTGCTAATCAGCAGCAGTGAGGTGACGCAGACCCATGGAGCTGTGATGGTGGCAGTCGCTTCAGCCCGGTCGCCAGGATAAAAATAAATGCCAAACCCTGGCGAGGGAAGCTCCAGCTGCAGGGAGCACAGCACCCCACCAGGCTCTGCAGTTCTCCTGCCACGTGCCTGGAACAAGGAGAAAAATGGCTCTCCTGTCCCCACATTCGTCTCCTTTGCTGCTTCTCTTCCCTATCTCTGAGCAAGGACGTGAGATTTTGTGCTTGCCGTGGCTGAAGCTTGCACCTGGATCTGGACTAGAATTTCTTCAAAAAATGGAATGGACACAGATAGCCCCATTGGCTTCCATAATTCAGAAGGCTCTTTTTTCTTCTCTGTGTCACTTTCTGAGCTTAATCTGATCCCTTGTCGTTCGCAATATGTGTTAAATACTACTTCATGAATGAATGAATTCACACGGGTGTGTGGAGTCTGTATCTTCTGTGCTGCTCTTGGAAGGGGAAGGGGCTGGTAAATGAGGGGGAGACATGAAAACTCAGCTGGAGATAGAGATGCCCAGAAACAGGCCTTACTTGTACCATGTTATAAGGGCCCAGAAAAGCGCTGTCAGCTCTGCACCATGCAATGACCAAAATTAGTACCCCTGACCCTTATGCATCCCTTCTGACTTGAGATATTCTATGAGTCTCCGTACTGCTGAGTCTGTACTGCTCTTGTACCACCAGTCTCACACCTGATGAAGGAGGAGCTCCTTTAAATGTGGTTCTGCTTTTACTGGTAGGGAGAATACAACTAATCCCAGCATTTTTCTCCTTTCTTGATATTTCCATAAGCATGCAGGCAAGCAGAGGTCTTTTGGCAAGGTGCAAGACTGAGATAGTGCAGAGGTTCTTGGTATGGAGAAGATAGCGTTTGTAATCCTGGGTATATGGACAAAGAGATTGGTGTAGAGCAATACAGGCGGCACAGAAAGCATCTGTGAGAGCCTGGGCATCTTGTTACGGCGTATTTCTAATGCAGTCAGGAATTAAATTAATAGTTGTGTGTGCTTATTTTGAAGCTTTCATGACATGAAAAGAAGCGTACAGTTCATTGAAAAAGGAAATGAGGAGCTATTTATTCTTAAATAGAAATCACTGTGGCCATATCTTTTTCATGAATTTATACAATGGGTTGGATTAGTCTTAGGCTAAGGCATGTGTGTGCTGGCGGAGCTGCACTCTGTGCCTGAGTCTGCTCAGTGCTACCGGTGCTCCGTTTCCATTTCCTAGACAGATCACCTCTGTCTAGGGTGGTTTTTTTCTTTACAAAAAGGTGATGTGCATTTCTTAGCTCTCTGGCTGGAGCTACTTGGCTTGTGACAGCTCAGCAAAGGATCTCCATCGCTTGATGTCACAGCAACTTATTTTCTATGAGGGTGACAGAGCACTGGAGAAGGCTGACCAAAGAGGTGGTGGAGTTTCCTTCTCTGGAAATAGTCAAAACCTGACAGACTGTGGAACCTACTGTAGGGAGCCTGCTTTAGCAAGAGGTTAGCCTAGGTGATCTCCAGAGGTCCTTTCCAACCCCTATGATTCTGCGATGCTGTGATTCTTTGGTGTTGCAGCCTGGGCCTCAGGTGAAGCAGCAAAAGAGCAGACTCCTGGTTTTCTACCATGTTTCCCAAAGAAAATTAGCCCCAGAATTTTGGAAATGAATGGCAGCTGAGGGACTCTGGTCACACAGGGAGTCAGTAGGAAAAAAAAAAAGAGATGGTTGGCAGTTCCCAGCTCCTCCATCCTTGCCTGGATCTCAATCCTGCAGCTGGAAAGCAGAGAGTGATCTTTGTTTTCCATGCTGTTTGTTGCTTGTGGTTATTTAAACTGTGGGCTCTCCAGGCTTTCTACTTATGTATAACTCCTACCATAAGGAGGGCCCAAGGATGGTCAAGGCCTCTAGCTGCTAATATAACACAAATAATAATTGAACTGATAGGTAACAGGCAATTTTTTGTCCCTTCCTTTCCTTTCCTCTTGGACCAAGTGACCATTTCTGTGAAGACTGTATTTAGACTTTCCAGCTGTCAGTTTTGTATTGCTCACTGTGAGCAATACGGTCTGAGTTGCCTGCAAGAGCCAGGAGGGGACAGCGCTTATGACAAATCAATTTGCTGACCTCTGAAATAATTAAGCAAGCCTCGAGTCCTGTTTTACACAAGCAATGTGCTATTCATTTTTTGCATTTTTCTGCCTGCTGGGAATGGGTACCTCTAAATAATACAAGCAGAGTGATTAAGGAAGATTTTTTTTTTTCTGGAAGTGTCTCCTGAGTAAATTATCCTTTTCCCATGAAAATCCATGAATTTGCATACTTTTTTTTTTTTCTTTGCTCTTCCCTGACAAAGGTGTAGATAATAAAACTGTTTTTTTTTTTTTTTTTAAATTTTATTTTTTTCCAGAAGATCTTTGTGTACTTTACCACACTGCAGCATAGAAAACACAGGCTTATTTATTGCCTAACAGCATACGTGTGTTTTATGATTAATGTGCGGTGTTTGCTATACACGGCACTGATAATTGATAGGGAGATCAAAGTCTGCTGTGAATTGACAGCAGCACTATAAACAAGGTGAAAAGGTTGCAGGTGTTTCCCATGTGGGTGTTATATAAAAACATATGGCCCTCTGCCACAACACAGGATACGTGCTCTCTGTCTTTCCCCATGCAGCAAGACAATGTTTCTGTAGCACATCCACGGCAAGTGCTGGAAAGGAAGAGAGTCTGTTTGTGTGATGCAGGATGGGCTGCACCGTGCCATGATGGTTGGATTAGATGATCTTGTAGGTCGTTTCCAACCGTGTGATTCTGTTGTTCTGTGTGCCCCTTGTTCCATTGCTCCTGTCTTGGCTCATGGCTGGATGTAGTGGTGTAACCACCAGGAGCAGGGAGGTGATCGTCCCTATGCACTCAGCACTGATAAGGCCGCACCTTGAGTGCTGTGCTCAATTTTGGGCCCCTCTCTACAAAAAAGATATTAAGGCCTTGGAGTGCCCCCAGAGAAGGGCAATGGAACTGTGAGGGGTCTAGAGCACAAGTCTGATGGGGAGCAGCTGAGGTAACTGGGGTTGTTCAGTCTGGAGAAAAGAGGCTCAGCAGAGACCTCATTGCTCTGTATAACCTGAAAGGAGGTTGCAACGAAATGTGGGTTGGCCTCTTCTCACAGATCACAGTAGGATGAAAAGAAGTAGCCTTCAGTTACGCCAGGGGAGATTCATGTTGGGTGTTAGAAAACATTTCTTCTCAGAAAGAGTGGTGCTGCAGTGGCACAGGCTGCCCAGGCAGGTGGTGCAGTCACCGTCCTGGAGGTGTTCCAGAGCTGTATGGATGTGGCATTGAGGGACGTGGGCAGTGGGCATGGGGGGATGGGATGGTGGTTGGACTAGATCACCTTAGAAGTCTTTTCCAACCTTTACAATTCTAGGGTTCTGTCAGGGTCTCATGCATCTGTGACTTCTGTGGCCATGGACAAACTAGGTGCTAGGAGTGGGGTGAGAGACCTGGACTGTAGCTCTGCAGAAAGCAGTGGTGGGGTATGCACAAAGCAGCAGAAATCTTTACTAGATTGGTGCTTATTCGAGGGGTTAAAAGAACTGATGTATCTACTAAATGGCTAAGTAATTACAAAGAGGACAGCAGCATCCTGGATAGAAGTCTCTCCCTTTCATTAAGTGCTGCAAGAAAGATGATTGCCTGCTCCTGTTCCTACAAACGAAACTGCTTCAGTTGACTCTGTTTGGTATTTGTAGCCTCTGGAGTTATTAAAACACTCTGAATGCAGATTAACTTCCCATGCTTGATACACTACAGCGTAACCACCCCCTTGACCTTTGGTAAACATGCTGGAGGGCAGTCTTTTCCATAACTTCTGCTGGTGAATTTGTGCCCTCTGTTGAACAACTCTGAAAAACTCTTAGTGCAGCCCTCCCAGGGATGGTGCAGTGCAGGCTGCTTCCCTCTGGCACCAGCAACGTATGGGGTCTTGTCTCCCTCCCAGCCCCTGGGGAAAACTCATGCTGGTGATTTACCAAATGTGCTCTATCTCACCTTCCAACAGATCTAAAAAACACAGGTGTTTTTCTCTACTTCAGAGGGATGCATTCAAACTGAAATTTAATAGGAATTTCCCTAGGAGTGTGGCTTGAATAACTGATACCTTATCCACCCTTGAAAATGACAATTTTGTGTGTTGTGAACATTTCACAAGTGTGTTACAGTGGATTTCTTTCTCTGTGGACAGAGTTGCATTACTCTGTGGACACTGTGCTATGTTCACACATTCTTGTTTCTGTGCAGGAGTGAGCTAGGTAGTCATGAACATACACTGAACGTCCTACATGAGAGTATTACAAAGGTTTGGGCCAAGTGCTGTAATGGTACTGTGTCACTATAGTTAAAGGCAGAACTCTGGCATGTGGACAAGCCCTGTGAAAAGATTAAGCCAGAGAAAGTTAATAAAAAGTGGTGTCCTAAATTATTCATGAATCCATTTGTAATGTACTTGCTGGGAGGCTTTTGTTTTTTCTCAAACTCTTATTTATTAAAATCTGACAAGAGTATCGGGTTTTGTTCAATAATAAATCTAGGTCTCTGTGAAGCTGGTGATATCCTCATGTAGTAATACAGAATCAAAATGGAGTTACATGCTAAGGGTGCATATGTTATTTACTTTGGAAGAATAGATTATTGTTCAGAAAGATTTTATCTTTTACTTGCGATTTGAAAATGAATTTATTGCTGTTTTAAAATATAGCTGGGAATGTGCTCCTGGTTTTGAGACTTGGATGCTGCAGAAGATTTTAAGTGTATTAAAACTCAGTTAAGTGTACTTATGGTGGTTCTGGAGGTTCTGGACCAGTATTTGCTAAATCTGATAGTTCTTATGGTCCTGTTTCATACTTCATGGACATCATACTTAAAGCTTGTGGATTTTGTTTTGCAAACTGTGCCCATAAATGCTCTCTTCTTTCTATGTCCTTGAAAACATGAGATAAATTGTACTCAGAAAGTATTGGAAAGGAAAAAAAAAAAGGCAGGAAGAGAGTTTTACTGATTGGCGTACAATAGAAAACAATAATTTGAGTGCATTAGCTCATTAGCTGTAAAAGCAGAACTGGGAGTTTAGTAGACTGGTCTGAGCTGGAGAATGATACATACATTTGTTTGCATAAACTTGGCTTACGAGTCACTTTCTTGTAAAAACAGGTTAAGCAGAACATGCTCTTGTCCCATACTTTAATCCTGAATACAAGCACAAATGTACTGTGACACAAGTGCTCTGAGAGTACCATCCTCTTATTGCCATGGATTGCATCTGGAGCTCTGCAGCTTGAAGTAAGCTAGAAGTATCATGTATACACACACACATAAGCCTTGCAGGATATCTAGTGTGGTGCTCAGGGTTAAAATATCTGGGTAGTCTTAATCAGCTTCTGCTTCAAGTTTGAATCTGGTGTTTGAGACTTGGTTGCTAAGAAGAGCTATGTGTTGGAGCACCAGTCACTAGCCATTAAATGAGACACTCGGTAAACTTGGGGAGGGAAAGAGAAACATGAAGTGTGAAGGAAGATCATCGAAAGAGGTCGTTATTTGTGGCTGTTTGTCCTGGGTAGATTTGGAGAGATACAGACTTTCGCCTGGGAAGCTTGCTTTGCATTTTTAGCGTCAGAAATGTACAAAATACATGAGGAAGGGACATGAGGGATATTATCATTTTTTGCCAAAGGTTGATCAAAGCACTATTTAAAATGAGACTTCAGCTCTTCCTTGTGCAAGCTTAAAAATCCTGAAGAAAACTTTTGACCATTAAAAGATGGATGCTTTGCTATGGTTTAATAGACTAGTAGAGATGAGAGGCTTATTTTAATAGAGAATTAGAACCCACGTCTAAGGTACAAGTGAATCCTGTGGGGTGGATTTGGGAAATAACTCTTCCCTCTGGAAACCCACCAAATATGAAAATATGATCTCTTTCTTCCTGAAGAAATTTTTTTCTTATTCTTTTCTGACTTTTTTTTTTTTGTTATGAGTTTTGGTGGAATGGGGTCAAGATGGACTCTGAAACCTTGCTTTGGAATCAAGATATTTGTCTGACTTGTTTGCCCCTGGTGGAATCAGTGCTGCTGCAGCTTCATTGCCATGGGAACCTCCACTTACTAAATCTAATTTAGCCCAAGGTTTGCTTGTCTGCTCTGTTGCTGCAGTGTAGACAGGTGATAAGCAACATATTGATATTAAGCTATATCATATCAAAATGATTAGGCAGTGCTGCAGCATCTGTGGTTCCACTCTTCTGCTATGCTCTAAGCTACCCAGCCTTCCTGCACCTGCATCCAGCCTCCTCCACTCTTCTGGCACAGCTGAAGCAGCATCACAGCATCACCTGTGTAATCTTTCTGGTCCAGCAACTGAGAAAGGTAGGGGCTGCAGGCAACCTCTGCTTGCTGATGGTGCTCCTTCCTGCTCTGCAGAGCAGGCAAGCACTGAGTGTCCACAGAAACATTGCTGGGAGAAGGGAGGTCTGTGCCCCTAGGAACTATGGGATGTGGTCCCAGTGCTTCTGTATCATCCACTGAGGTATCAAGTCCCCAGAGGAACAGATCCTGGTGATGCAAGGCCAAATCAAACTGGGAGCAAGGAGGTGTCTGAAACAGAGTGGGACGTGTCACCTAGTCTTGTCTTAAAGTTTTATTAGCTTTCTTATACATAGCAAACATTACAGGTTGTTGGATTGTCTTTTTTTTTTTTTTAATTGGCATCATTTTGTGTTCAGATGGCCCTTCGTAGATGGTAATGATGAGCCTGTAAGTCTGAGATGCTCTCAATTCCAATACTTCCAGCAGAAGTGGTGGAAGTATGCATTTATTGCATCCACACTGTGGAGAAAGGTAAACTGTAGGCAAGACTTTGTCATGGAAAGGCATGTTGTATGATTTGCGGCAGAGTAATTGATTTTGTAGGTCTTCCACAGTTGTTGGAGTTGTTTGTTGCTAAGGTTTTGTCCCTCTGTTGTTGAGTTTACTGATACTGCATCGCTTTGTACTGAATTTGGAACTGAGCAGTGTGTGTAAACCACTATGTTAAAATGTTGGCTAAGTATTGATTAATCAGTAAATGCTTTAAGCTATTTCCTTTAAATTCCGGGACCACACATCTTACTTTAATAGTTGAGAGAGATGGGGAAGGATACTGATCTGCACAATAGTACATACTTTCTGTGGTGTTTGTTCATGACGAGTATTTTCAAACCAAGAAAAAGATTTTAGGAATTGTGATGATTTTCTGGTTGATATTATCTGCTAAAATGACTCTCTTTCTTGTAGATACTATATTGGTCGCCAGATGTTTGTGGTGATCTCCGCACCAGAGGTGATCAAGCAAATCTTAGTGACAGACTTCAGTAACTTCACCAACAGAACTGTAAGTAGATGGAAGGTCCTCTTTGTGGACAGAGGTGATAATGCTGCTAATTTGAGCTCAGATCAGAAACGGCCACAAGACAGCGGGAAACGCAGTGGGGGAAAGCATGTGGTTCAATAGAACTTAAAGGTATAGAAACTCTATGTGTTTCAGTCAAAGATTTTGATTACCAGAATTCAGAAGATGAAAGGGACTGCCATTAAAAGAAATACAATGCCCTTGTGACTGAGGCACCAAATAGATGTAGGAGAGAGAGAGAGAGTTTCAATATCCAGTTTTGCCACTTACCTCCTAGGAAAATCCCGTACTAGCTCTTTCCCTTGGTTCTCACCCTGTAGTATAGGCACAGTATTATTTGCTTTCTCCTACTCCTGGTCTCCTTTGTCTATTTAGATTTTCTAGGGCGGGAATGGGCTGCTGGGGCCTCTCTCAGCTGACATAGGTTTCTTAGCGCTTTGAAAATAAAGAATAGAAAATAATTAAATTGGGATTTGCAAGGATTTATACATATACTGCTGATTACTTATTTTACTTATAGAAATATATATATATTGAGAAGCACTTTTCTGAGTTCTGGTTAGAACAAATAAAAAGAGGGAGGGAATAGCCAGAGATATAGTAAATATTTCTGTCAGTTTCTCATCATTTTGTATCACTGTGACCACATACTGCCATCCATTCTTTTCTTCCTTCTGGCCCCTTTGTATGCGCAAACCTGCTCACGTAAACCTGCATGCATTCATGTCCTCAGGGAAAATTTCATCTCTGATCAGCTGTTTGCCTCCTCTGCCCCTCTGATCCTCTCTGCAGCCAGTCAGTTTGTTTGCAGATTGCTTGTCTCCTTTGCTTGCTTCTTCTGGTACATGAAGTTCATCTTGTGACTATTTGTATCTTATTTAATAACCACTTGTACCAGTCACCTTGCATTCTGCCTGTAACTCACATCTAAATGGAAGAATCAGTGTGCAAGCTTCCTAGGCTGAAGTTGTTGCATGCTGTAACATTCTTTTCCCCATCTTCTCTGTATTCAAAAGAATTTTCTGCCCTTTTCCTTCTTCAGTCCTCATTCATGTAACCTATTTCTTCCTGTCTACATGCCTTTCTCCTGTATATTTGGTATGAGTAGATTGTTTGCACTATTCACAGCTGTAGCTGATGCCCAAACAACACCTTTTGAAACTAGAGATCATTCCTTTTAGGCTATATTCAAATACTCACTTTACACTTAATTTCAGTCAGTCTCACCATTTGAATGTATTGGCTGAATTTTACTTTCTCTTCAGACTTTTGTGGTGGGAGGTTTATCTCTCTCTTTTGGTTGTACAGCCATCTGTCATGGTCTAATATTTGTTTTCCTCTCAAACTCAGGTAATTCAGATCACTGTAACCAGTCTCTCTCCCCTTTTATTTTCTTCATCAGAGATCAGCTTAGTCTAGTTGTCTGTGTAGATTCATATCTTGTCCATATCGCTTGACTGTCCTTGAACCGTCTGTAAGTTTTTTTGCACAACACCCTCCTTTCTGCATGAGGAGCTGAGGCACAGACTGGTTGATATCCCTGCTACCTACTAGCAAGCATGTGACAGATGTCCTACCTTTCTCTTTAAGAAAAGGAACAGTTTTTCCCCCTGTACACTGTTACTAAATCTGAGTTGCTCAATGCCCATAATCCTAATTCAAATGAACTTGCTTTATCTTGTGTACTTTTATCTGCTCATTCCATGGTCTTTTCACATAGCTGCAATCTTTGGGTGTTACCTTTTACTTTCCACTTTGTTTCTCTTCTTCTACCTTTTATTTATCATTAGTAAATGATAAGCAACCTTCCATTTCTGGGTCCTTCCACATTTGGCTTGGAAATCTTTTTTCCTTCATGAATTTTCATACTGGGTGCTCTCTCTTTCATAAATCTCTCAGTGAGGTGTTCTGGTATGCTGTATACTAAGGATTCTCTGTGTGTTAATAAATAGTGCTGTACTGTATGTAAAGAAGGTCAGCAGATTTTGTTCAGGTATAATTTTGGTTGTAAGTGAATACTGATGGAAAGGTGAGAGTGGGGAAAAAACAGTTTCAAGAAAGAGATCCTTCTCATATTGACTGGATAAATGTAATTTTAAGACTTTAATAATGTTCTGTTTATACTTCTAAAAACTACTCAAAGCAAGCTTCTCTACTTCAAGCGAGAGTCAGTTTGATGGGAGAATTCAAAACACAAACTAGATCTCTCTGCCTTATTTTATCCATTCCTTTCCCAAATGATGTGCTGTTGAGTGGTTATCGAACTGGCTTTGGAGTCAGTGCTGTTCACAAATTTAAGCTAATACATTTCAATCCAGACTTGGTATTCACTTATGTTGTTTTTTAACGTGGTAAGCAGATAAACACCATGTAGCTGTTCACTCGCTCTCCCCAACCAGTGGGGTGGGGGTGAAAATTGAATGGAAAAGTGCAAGAATTCATGGATTGAAATAAGTATAATAAAGAAAAAAAAGAAAAAAAAAAAAAAAGCGAAAAGATAAAGCACAATAACAAGAAGAATAAACAAAGCACAATTACTCACCAGCCGCTGACCAGTGCCTAGCCAGACACCAAGCAGCACCTACTCCAGATGGCTCCTCCAGGTGTATTGTTCCACATGATGCCCTGTGGTATGGGATATCCATTTGGTCAGCTAAGGTCAGCTGTCCTGGATGTGTTCCCTCCCAGCTCCTCAGCATCCCTACTGGCAGGGCAGAACAAGAAGCTGAGAAGTGCTTGACTTAGTGTAAGCACTCCTGTGTAACAAACTAAAACATCAGTGTGTTATTAAAAATATTCTCATCCTAAATCTAAAACACAGCATCATACCAGCTACTAAGAAGAAAATTAACTCCATCCCAGTTGAAACCAGGGCAGTTTATTTTGACCTAACACATTCTCTCAAGCATCAGTTTTTCAGAGTGGGAAACATGGGAATGGAGAAAGCCCCATGGGTGTGAACAGCCCTTGAGAAAATCCAGCATGTTCTTATTTTTTTCTTTCCCATTTTTTTTTTTTTTTTTTCCCAAAATTCATTTCCAAAATCTAAATTTGTGCCTCATGCACCAGAGAGGAAATGTGAATTATCTAACCCTGAATGCCACACAAAGAGAGATTATTCACCATGTTCTGCAGCAGTTGCATCAACAGCGTGTTAACATTGTCACTAACTTGAACGATGGATAGGATGATGTCTAAACGGCTGGTGTATTACAGGGTAGAAAATATTTATGTTTCCTGTGTATTTTTCTGCTCTTTCAACTGCCTAAATATGTATATATTACAGTAAGAGACAATGGGAAATTCAACTTGTGAAGGGTTGCAAACAGTGGATGTACTTGATAGACAAGAGCGAATCAGGCGATGATTCAGTGAACTTGGAGCTTTTATTAAAGCTATTCATAATGTACTGTCATGTCTTTGAGCACTTGTAAGAAGGATGACCTTAATCTGAGATTGTGCAATTGCCGGCAAAGTCACTATTTGTTGGCAAGTAGTCAGGAGATCATTACGGAATCAGGGTGGTTTTAATCTTCTTAGAGGACTATTGGAAGAGTTTGTTTAGTTTAATACCTGGATGAGAGATCCCATGTTTCAGTGAGGGAAACAGATAAAGGGCTGTGCTCCCTGCAGCCTGGGAGGCTGAGTCTAAAGTGTAAGAAGACATGTTGTGCAGCTGTACTGATGTGAATGCCAGGCTATGGCATGTGGGGATTCTTGACTAAGAACAATTCTCATGGAGTAGGAAGGGTCACCTTTGCCTTGTTTTCTTCTAGAGGGAGGGCTGAAATAATGAGAGTTTTATCTTTCTCATTTTTTGTGTGTGCCAGAAGGAAGCTGGCATGGTGTTGTATTTGGCCGAAGGGGCATGGCTGTGGTGGTCCTGATTCAGGGACTTATTTTCAGTAGCTGGGTGTTTTGTTACTGGATTGACTGAGTGCCATAAGGATTCTTCCATGCTTGCCAAAGCAAAGCAATAACAGTAGGTGCTGGGTGTATTGGGCCTATCCATGCTGGTTGTGTCTATGCTTGAATGACAGCTGTGAAAAGGCAGCGTCTTGCATCCTCTTTCCATACCCAGAGAGAAGTAGAACACTTCTCCTGCATTGAGCCTGAGTGCTCGCTTATTATAAGGACAAAATAGATTTTGCATGTGAACAGGTGCCAAATGATTGGTAATTTTTTTGTGAATATGTTTCCCTTTGACACTACATATTTCACATCTTTGCTATGAATATCTTTTGAATAATGCTTTGAAAAGATTTTTAGATTCCTTTGCCCTCTTATATTGTTTCTGAGCTACCGATTAATAATTCTTGTGACAGAAACCTATGATGACTGCAGATCAAATCTGCATTAAGGTTCACTTCATTTTAGAGCAAGCAACCAGGTCTTGCACAGAGAGTGTTAGTCTCCTGCAGGTGTGGGGTATATTTTATGTTAACCATATAATCACAAAAAAGCTATAATGACATCCTGTTTTCCTACTTAATTTTGACTTGAGTAAGGTGAGCATTGTAGGTATTTAAAAATAGAAAGGTCTACTGTAATGTACCTTCATACTTGAGGCATATGAAGCCTTTTCCCCATGTTTTTAATTACACTTGAAGAAGAAAAGATGAAAATTAGCTTGTAGACCTTCTGCCAAAAATATGGAACTGATTTTAGTTTAAGTTAACTATGGAAACCTCAGCCAGAATGCTAGGCAGGGCTGTGCCACAGTGAATAATACCTTCTTCTCACAAGCATGGTAAGTTGTCTCTTGTATAGAAGTTTTCTTTTAAGAGCTCTAGGACTATTCTTTAACCTTTTTTAACTGCATTATTGTGTTGTGTGTGAGACACATTTATGATGTGTTGCATGTTGCATTCTGCCAGGCAGGATAATGATACATAATCTGTTTTCAGATTGTTTGTAATTTGTGTATTGAAAATTTGTTTTTGAATTAGTACTGGAGAAGCATTAAAGTGAACAATTAAAAATGTAAGAGCAGAATGTTAAGATGGAGAGAGATTCCCCGTTATCTAATATAAATGACAAATTGTCTCAAAGTTGCAGGCCAAACTTTTGCAAAAAATATGGATCAGTAATCCCTAGGGCAAGGGTAAGCATTGGCTAGCTGAGGTTTGACAGGCTGCTGGAGTCATTGTTCTGCCAGAATTCATGTGGCTATCACAAGTGGAAACTGGTAGTTGATCCAGATCAACTCCTTAAATCTCTGTACCAACTCACTGGAGGAGGGTGATGTTCTTAAGTACACAAATCTGCACTGATTTCAATAGAGAACATCACTATTTTTTCAACAGAAGCTTTGCTGTTACAGTGGAAAAGTAACAATAAAATAACAAATAATAATGAAGTAGTAAAAATGACAAGGAAGTTGATATTACCTGGTGGTGTAAACTATTTGTTTCCCTCTTGAAGGGAAACTTACCTAGCAACAACAAAGCAGTCACCAATGAGGAAGGAGCCCATTTTCTGCATCTTGTTCAACTGTGATCCAGGATGACTGAGACATTAGTGCATCAGCTGATCTTTCTCATCTCTTGCCAGAGAGCAGGGTACCAGAAAGGAAAGTGTCTGTGTGTATTGCTCTAGGAAAGGGTCTATCCAAATTTGATACAGTATACCCTCCAGAAGTTCTTTCCAATCTCAACCATTCCGTAACTCTGTGGATTTTGCGTCAGGGACTCAGTGGTAAGTAGGGTACTTCCAATAACTGGATGACCCAGTGCTGACTGAAAGGATTTATTTATCTCCATAGCAGGGTGTGGATACACAACTGGCTTAGAACAGCTCCGTGTGGTACCTCAGGAATTGACTGTGTGTGTGTATGTGTGTGTTCTTGGCCTTTTTCAAGTAAAGGCTCAGTTGCATGTCTTGTGCAGGAACTTACTGGTTGCATGCTGCCTTGGTTTTTAGAGTACACGCACTGCTGGTAGGCAGCAGCCCAGCTGATGTGCTATCATTAGGTAAACACTAGCAATTCAGTCATATATACAGAGCCAGCTTGGAGGCTAGGCTGTTCCTTCATGCTCTCTGACAAATAAGGTTTTTGTTTTTAAAAATGGACCCACTCACTTATTCATGTGGAGACAAATAATGCAAAAATAGCCATGGAACAGTTGTGCACTGTTGCAAAAAATGTGTATATATGCTTTCTTGACCCTGTACTCTTGTTTTGTTTAGAAATGTTTATTTTCTTCAAATTAAATATCCTAGGATTATTTCCTGTTGTGTCAATGTCACTGTCTACATCTCATGTGAACTTGTTAGTCTATTACTACATTGTTGTTGCAAAGTACAATGAACTCCACTTGTAAACAGATGAGCATGCTTTGTTAGGGGCTCACCTGCACATGGGTACGTGGTTTGGAGCAGCAGTGACATACACAGTAAGAAAGCAGATAAGTCAATATTTGGGAAATGATTCAAACAATTTAAACAAGAGAAAAAAAATGTTGAAATTTATGTCATTAGATCTTCAGGGTTTTTTTTTTTGTTTTTTTTTTTACCCTTTGAAATGACTTTTCAGTGGGATTGTATAGTAAGCAAGTGATGTTCCAGTATGTGCTAATAGTTGACAGTGATTTTTAGTTTTAAAAACAAGCTGCTTTTTGAAGTATTGGAGGGAAAGAATGAATATGCCTTAAGTTTATTTAACACCTCAGTCTTTAAAGATATATTTATTCATTTTTTCAACTCTGCTTGTGTCAGAGGAGATGGAACTAAATGCTCTTTGAGATCCCTTCCAACTGAAGCCATTCTGTGATTCATTTTTTCCATTTGTTCATCTTGTTTCATCTTTGTTTTTGTTGGGTTTGCATAGGGCGTACAAAGTGAAATGCAAAGGCTTCTGGATGCAGGGTTTCTCAGGATTTGTTGCTATTCCTGTCTTTGTGCTCACATGTGCACATTTATATATATTTATGGATACATAAGGATGTAAACAGATTTGATTTGAGGTGTCTTTGAGATTTGAGGAAATGCCAAAACTTCAGTCCTCACTAGAGGAGCTATGGGAACTCCATAAAATGTGCCTCCTCTTGTATGCCATAGTGACTCTCATATGCCATTTCAGTTCATGATGCATCAAAGCCATCACACCTCATAGCAGGCCTTGCCTTGAATGTGTAGTTCTTTGTGCTAGAGCTGTGAGTTTCTCCCCTCCCTCCTTCCCTTTGTAGGACAACTTCAAGAAAGTGTCAATCCTACCACATGTACAATAAGGCTCAGTCTCATTGAGTTGAGAACATTCGTTGCTTCTAAAAATCACTCCGTGCTTTACAAGGATAAGTGAAAAGGTGTCCAAGCAGTGAATTTATTAAGATTTACTTTTTTTTGCCTAGCAGTTTCCTACAGCTGCTAGATCATCATTGATTTGAAATCCTGGCTGGTATAGCATCATTACAGAAAGAGAACTATACTGGGAGGAAATGTGTTTGGCTGTATAGCGCTTAACTGTGTAATATTAATCTGTTTGACTGCGTATCTGAGGGTGCTGTTGAACAGCCATATCAGTAGGAGCCATATGCCTGAAAGATTTTTCTAGTGTCAGTGCCTGCCAGGGCTGAGCAAGGGCTCTTACCCTGTTTTGACCTGATGGTTCTCAAGAGGGTTTGCTGGTGCAGGAGCTCCTGGGCTCAGGAGCTGCAATGAAGTATCCACTTTCTTTTCCTAGTGTTCCCCTGGGGCTATCTTCTAGGTACTGGTGAACCTTTCTAACTTGGTCAATGTATGTGCAACTGTTTTGCCTTTTGTTTTATCCTGTAAAATAGCTTTTAATTCCGGACTTCTTTTTTCTTTCCTCCTCTTGCTTTCAGAGCTTGCTAGTTAATTTTTTCTAAGCGATTAAATCTGGTATTGTTTAAATGTTTTAAACTAGGAGTGCATATGCTTGCAATAGACATTTGAAAAATTAAAATAATAAATATTGAGAGGGTCATTTCTTTCACACTGTGTATGTCTTTTTATGCGTGCACAACAAATTATCTCTTATTCCCCATCTGCTGCAGCTAATAGCACAAAACTAATGTAAAATGATCACTGCTGTTGACTGTAAAATTTATCAGACTTTAGCTTCAGTTAGGCTTAAAGAAAAACTTAACATATTAGTAAGCTGTGTTTTGGGAACAACCTGATCCTCTGAATCCCAGTGGGGTGAGATCTGGTTTTGTGATTAAGGCTTTGGGTTGGGATTTAGGAGCTCTGAGATCGATTTTTGGCTTTGCTACAGAACTCTTGTGTTCACAAGGGCAAGTCATTTAGGAACTGCTTTGTCACCTTAACAAATGTGAAAGAGAATATTGGAAATTTCCAGCTCAACATTAACACTAGGGAATGTTAGTGCTTCAGAACTTATTGAAGGGGTTGGAGTTTTATTTTATTTTATTTATTTTATTTTATTTATTTTATTTTATTTTATTTTATTTTATTTTATTTTATATATTTTTGGTGAGAGGAGTCAATTTGAATTGCTTTTCCTTCCCCATTTTTATGCAGAAATCTAAAAAAAAAAAAACAAAAACAACCAAAACCCTCTAGAAAAGGAGGATAGTTTTATTTGAAGGCTTATTTTTTTTTCTTTTGAATTGACTTTTTCTTTTGAAGTATTTTTTTTAAAGTAGCAAATATAGTATTAATGGTTTCAATTGACTGATCTGTATTTTGAGGACTATCTTAAGTTTATCATTTTTATTTTGTAATTCTGATTCAGAATGATAAACCAAGGGAAATCTGTCCTACAGGGTGCAAAAGCTCATTTGTATATACCTTGGACACCTGGCAAGTGCCTTTGGTGACTACTAGTCATAAAAAGATGTCATCGTTTTCTTACTTCTCTGCATATTCTTAAGTCTCATTTAATTCAGTGGGCCATGATTGTCTATTTTGATTGTCTATTTTCAAGAGTGTTTATTATATATTATAAATATTTATTATATTATTATATATTATTATAAAGCAGACTTTATTAATAGTCTGCTTAGAGTCAGGATGTTCCCTTAAACAGGGGCCTTTCCCTTTCACTGCAGCCTTTCTGCACCTTGCTTTGTGAGCAAAACAGTGTGTCTTGTCACATGAATGAGTGTATGGTAAGGATGAGTGCCTGAAGCTTCAGAAAGATCCTGAAAATTATAGTTCAGAATGTCACGGAACAGTTTACAGCAAGCAATCTAAAAATGCTGACTGTAGTTAAGTCTGATTGTTTTTTACAACCTGAGAGGATGGTCTGGTTGCCTTGAGAAGACTCTCTGTTAATCCCTCAGTGACATATAACTTTCTTTGAGTGGTTACCTAGCTGGTCTGGTGATTCCAGAAAGCTGGCCAAGCTGCCATGGCTGGAGAGAGCTCTCCTGGTAGAGTTCAGTGTATCCCTAACAAGGGTGGGTCAGACTGGAGTGAGGTTTGAGGCAAGCCACACTTCTCATAAGGACGCTATTTTTACCAGCTGATTTGAAATTTTAGAATCTTTTGGGTTGGAAAAGACACAATCAAGTCCAACCATCAACCTAATACCAAATACACTGCTAATCCTTGTCCATAAGCACCACATCCACACATCTCTTTAAGAGTTCCAGGAGTGGCAACACTTATGTAGGATATTTTCTTATATACACCTACAAGAATAACTCTGTATCTAAGGAAGATCACGTGAATTTGCTTGCTTAAGATCTATGAATTTCAGATTGAGGAAGCAAGCACTGATATTGGCCACATTTCCACGTAAGATAGCAAAGAAAAATGGCTGATTCCCTCCTGTATGAAGCAATGATAGTGTGGAAACAGATAAGTTGCCTGCAGATAGAATAACATTTTTCCACTGTGTATGGCAGCACTTTTCCAAAATTAAAAAGAGCATGGGTTGTCTATTTTCAGATGCTATGGGCCATAAACCTCAGCAGTGCCACTGACTGTAAGGAGGCTAAAAGGCTTAAATACAAGTTTCATCTTCTATTGCCCCCTATCAAGACATGGTGAATCAGTAGGCTGAGACCACAATTGCTGTTGATCAGTCATCTTATCTTTTGCAGGATTTGTTGCGATGTGAGTTATGTTTCATCTTGGTCTAAGTATTTTAATCTATCCCCAAGTATTTCTCTGATATATTAATGGGCTGCACTGCTCCCATCACCATGGTATCCTGACACCTTCTTCCTTTATGAAGACTGCAAAGCTGAATGTTAATGAAATTTGCATTTTTAATTCTCCCTTCTCCACACCTATACATATAAAAATGGCTTGCAAAATCACTGGAGGAAGCATACACTAGCACAGTGTGGCATGGAGAAACGACTGAGATTGCTGTGTTGTTTTGTTTGTTTTTAATGTTCTTTCTTTCTGCTATTATAGTGCAGCCTTCATTGGTTCAATACCTGCTCCTAGGTAGACACCAGAACACCAGATGGATTACATACTTTACAGCACTAATGATAGTGCCTGATAATGTGTGCAAATCTCCCTTTCACTGATTGTTGAAGGCAGTTAAGAAATACTGAATACAGCTGTACATAATTGTGCTGCTTTTGAAACCAAACCAGCCTGTGAAATTTCTGTTCCTGGAAAATGGTCAAAATTAGTCAATAACAAAGCAAAACAGACAACAAAAACTTGAACCCTTTGCATGCACTTAGTTAATGGTATACTGTGACATTCTGCTTCTTAGATGTGAGGCTTCCTTGCCAAGTCTATTGAAACTTAATGGAAAAAAAATGCTGCATAATGAGACTACAAAAAGGTGGTTTTGCTGCAGGTGTAGGAAGATGCTGATTTGACAACACTCAGTGCATATGCACTTGTTTGTCGGAAAGCTTTTGTGTAAAGCTAAGCTTTTGTGTTTTTAGCATGTTGCAGGAATGTGATGGAAGGATCCCTATGTCCACTCACTCTCGTTCTTTCACTGAGTTACTACAAGATCAACTTTTGAAATCTTCTTTATCAGCTTAGTAATTCCCACTTGTTTTTTTCCTGTCATTCTACAAATTTTCTTTTTTGAATGACTGAAGAAACCAAGACCAGTTTTATAAGGTTTTCCCTTCCCCCAGTTTTTTCTCCTGTTGAAACTTGCCAATCAAAGTTAAAGCCTACATTGGGCTTTTCTGCAGTGCAGGAGATATCATTAAGGCTTTAAACCCACTAATGAGGGAAATGTGCACTGCTTGAAGGCTCCTGCAATATTAACTACATCCAATTATGTTAGGTAAACGTATGAGTATAGTCAAAACAGGATGAAAGCATATCTTTCTATTCAGGCCAAAAGCAGTCTTCAGAGCCAATATTTCATCAAATGTACATTGGCTATTTATTTACTGGTTTTGTGGCACTTTTCTTTGTGCTGCGAGTCCTAAGACAAACAATACTTTTAGACAGGAAGGGGCTATCTATTCCCAGGGCTCTGCTCCTTAATTAAACAACACATTTTATTGCTGGATAAAACGTGAAATCTTAATACGTTTTCCCGGTTAGATTCACTTTTGCTTTAGGCAGCCTGGTCTTGTGGATGGTGTCCCTGTCTATGGCAGGTGGTTCAAACTTGCAAGGTCTTTAAGATCTCTTTTAACGCATGTCATTCTGTGATTCTATAATTCCTTATCAAAACCTATCTTACCTGGCTGCTATGAGTCAGTGTAGTACATCATATATGTGGGAATGGAGCTTGTACTTGTCTTGGTGGTCCACCCTTCTGTTTTCTGATGATATATTGGTTTTGTTTTAAGGGCAATTCAACTTGTCATACTTCTTTGAGCACATTCCGGGGGGGATTTTTTTTCCCTTTAACTTATTTTGTCTAATAGCAATGGTTTTAGACAGTTCCTCATTTCTGACTTCTGGAACTATTATTTGTCAGTAGCAAACTGGTTTTCTTTACTGTTTTCTCTCTTTTCCCTATTCTTGACATATAGTATGTCGTGCCTCTTAATTTCTACCTTTCCCAGTCTGTTTTTGTTAGGAAAAAGAGTAATTAGTTTGTTGCTTGTTTCATAATTCATGCAGGCTCTGATTACAACAGTCAGGTCGGCCTTTTTACACGCTCAAGCAGTCAGAATGTGGAGTGGGTACTTTGCTCTGTTTTCATGTCTTTATCCAGCTTTGGAGATAACTTACCTGCTCATCAGGAGAAAATCCCTTTAAGGCCTCTGACAATAGAGGAACACATTCAGGTCTCTGCAAATGACCTTCAACAGCACAGAGAACTGATTTCCATGTACCTAACCAGTAGCCAAAAAGTTTGCCACTGATAATTGTATCAGGTGTGACCTGGCAGTATACGATATTGCCTCTAATATGTGCAGCGTCACTGAGCATCCTCAATCATAAGTGTCCAGCAGCACAAGTCACAAGACTGGTACAGTAACAAGGTAGATCATGACAATAGTTTTCCTTTTAGCTTTTCTGCCCAGTCTCCAACAACAAATGCTGTGGTAACTTCTAGTGCCAGAGGATGCATCTGGGCATCATTTCCCTTAATGGGTCTATTGGCTATGAATCAGCTCCCCACCATCCCCTCTGTGGAACCCTTTCTATTATGTGAGCAGGTGTTTTTTTTTTTTTTTTAATCTTTGCATGGTTGAACTTTTTGTTTAGAATACAATAGGAATTATATTTAGGGATGTGTGTGTGTGCAGGTGAAGTTCATTCCTCTTCAGTGCAAGTTAATGTGATACAGCTGGGCATTACTGTACTGATCCTTGGAAGTCTCTGCTTTTAATTTTAAGTCTTTTGAAAGTAACTGTCATCTCAAAAAGAGTGGGATTAATTCTCTCTTTAGTCCTTCATTCAGATAGTTTAATCCATTTACCTGCCTTTATGCTTATTGCTAAACTTAAACATATGAGAAGTTTTTGTTTCTTTCTTTCTTGTTTTCTCTCCTCTCCTATTATTATTTTTTTGTCAGGGATCATGGTGATATTCTTATCTAGCACAATGCTAACACATTTTTGTTTAAAGTACATTAGCTGGACTTCCAATTCCCACAGCAAAACCTATAAAGTGGATCATATGAACATTCCTCATCTGGTTCAGCCCCCAAACAACTCCATTTTAGTTTATTTATTATCAAAGACTTTTTCAAGGCCATGCGGGCTGCTTGGTGCTGAAGCAGACAATGAGAGCTCACATGGGCTCTTTACCAGCTCTGGGATACTGGTAATCTCCAAAGGATGGGGAGTGGCAAACAGCTGATGGGGTAGTGATGTCTTAAGATGATGCAGCTATTTTTTCAGTGGTTCCCTCACCATAGCCTGGAAAGTTCTCTTCTGATCTTTAGAAAGTTACCTGCTGATTAACTCCAGTCGCCTTGGTCCAGGAAAAAAGATTTTTTTATGCTATGTAATGTTCTGCAAGGATAAAACCTCTAAGGTGAAGTACATTCAGAGATGATGCACTCTTTACCACTGATGGTGTGTTGCAGTTATGAATCTTACTGATCAGAAGTGAAATATGAGTTGGCAGGGCTTATTTTAGTCTCTAGTGAGAATTCTTTGTTTATATAGCAACCACATATCTTGGCACTTTTTGTTGAAAATAGTTGATAGCAAGTAGTTGTCTGGGCTGAGCCTTCAAAAGGGAGCATGCAGCAGTGCATTATGCAGGTGCCAGGGAGGCACTGGGCTGCTCACAGTGCTCCTGATGATGAGCAAGGAAAGTTACAGGGCACTTGAAAGTGCTGTGTCCTGATGCATCGCTTTTTATTAGCTTTATGTTCTCCACGACAAGTAGAAAAGAGAGGATGGGTGTAAAATTAAAGTCTTAGTGATATGTGGCTCAGTCTCTGCTCTCCAGCATAACAAATGCTCACTGCTTTGAGCCCTGCTGGCTGGTTTTGTGTTGATTCCACTCCTTCTGAAGGCTCAGTGATGGTTCAGGAAAAATTGGTTTAGGTGCACAGACACATGCAGCAACAGGTATTACACACGGATCAGGAAGCAGCTGTCCTGAAGCAAAAGAAAAGGGTAGTTTGCTTTTGCTAATTATTTACTTCTGCCAGTCTCTTCTCACTAGTGCTAAGCAATAGACAGGAAAATAACTGCTGTCTTTACTAAAATAATACGCAATTTTCCTACTTTTTATTTCACATCTGCTCTTGCACAAAGGATTTGGGGAGATAATTTGTAAAAACAAGAACTATCTTGCACTGTTCTCCTCTGCCAGATTAGCTGTAAGTTTGAGATGCATGAAATATTCTTTTTTTTCCTTTTCAAGGCAATTGCAAAGGACAGTTTCACCATTTCCTTTTCCATTTTCAGTATGCGCATTTAGATGAAGCTAAAACTGCATTCTTGCACTTTTTATGCAGCTTTCCTAAAATAATTCTGAATAATTTAACAATGGCTAAGAAGCATCCCAGTTTAACCAGTCATTCACCTTCACTCACGTTTTAATGGCGTCAGGTCTTAAGCTGTATTTCATCAGTCTCCAAAGAAGGAGAGGCAGAGGTGATATCTGTAATAAACGTTGCCCACTGTGTTCCATTACAATGTTTACCTTCCAGAAATTTGTCAAACATTAACTCTTTCAATTATTTTTTTTCCCATTTAGAATTTTTCTGTCCAAATGATCTTGGCATTTTGGAGCAGAAGCCTAGAGAAAAGATAGGGCTTTTTATCCACTGTGGGGAAAAATAAACACAATGTCCTTCTCTTTGACTTTGGCTTTGATCTCTCTGGTGTAGGGACTGGATATAAAAACCACTTTGAAAATCTAACCAAACTGCTTAAGTTTATAAGCCCCTGAAGAATTTCAGTAAATATAGACTCAATAAAAATTGTTAAAGACTGAGGAAACTCACTTCAAGTATCACTCTCTGGTGACATGGTTCTACAGATCAGTAACTTCTTCTACAAGTTGTCATGTGAACTGGATGTCTAAAGGTTGAGGACCCTGAGCTTGGGACTGATTGAATTTACATGGAAGACTTTTTTATCTATAACATTAAAAACTTTCAGAAATTTATCTTTTTCTGACTGTTGCAAAATCAAATAGAGATCCCATGGGGAAAAATAGCATAGCTAGAATGGGGCCCATTTTTGCATATGCTTTGGAATACGAAGGCCACATTGAATCTAAGATTTTCAAGCCCTTTAATGCTTTCTTTTGCTGTTTTAATTTATTTCTAATATAATCTTACTCAACTGCAGGTTGAATACATGACATGATATATTATATTATATATATTATATATCCAAAAAAAAAAAAAAAAAAAGAGGCTGCTCTGAAAGTAATGCCTCCTATTTTATTATACTACCCGAGATATCTGAGGTGGATGTGGGTGATATGAACCTTCCCACCAGTATTCTGATTTTGCTGTTATGCGATAGAGGGGCACTCTAACAAAATGGTGTCTGATGTGGAAGTGTGTGTAAAGCAAAGGTGTCTCATTAAATTCCTCTACGCAGAAAAAATGGCACTCATTAACATTCATGGATACTTGCTGAATGTTTCTGGAGACCAAACAGTGGATGTGAGTACAGTGAGGTGGTGGGTGCTTCCTTTCAGAAGTGGCAACAGTGAGGGGAAAGACAAACCACATTCTAGAATGCCATGTGCAGACATTGCACCATGAAATGAAGTGTCTCCATCAGCAGCACTTCTGTGTAAATTGGTGGGTTACAATCATGGAACTGTGTGCAGAGCTGAATATCAGCTTCAGTGTAGTGGAAATGACAGTGGCAACATTGATCTATTTGAGCCAGCTGGGTTCCATGAAGAAGACAATCTTTCTCTTGCAGCATAATAATGCCAGACCCCACAATTGTTTGAAGACTGTGGAGCACGTTCTCAGTCTTGGCTGGACTGTCCTACCAAACCCAGTCAGGATTTGGCACCTTCTGACTTTTATCTGTTTGGGCCAATGAATGATGAACTGGGTGGGCAATGTTTTCCTGGAAACAACACTATCATAGCAGATGCAAAACAGTGGGTCACCTGCGCTGGTGCATGTTTTTATGAGTGTGGTGGGTAGGCTCTTGTTTATCGCTTGCAAAAATGCACAGCTAATGGTGGTGGCTATGTGGGAAAACACTATTTTGTAGCTGAGAATTTGCTCAATCAGATAATGTTTTTGTGCTCTTTGTATCTGTTGTAGTTTCCTTGGAAATAAATAGGAGGCATTACTTTCAGAGCAACCTACCTATGTTCCATTGCCCTTAATGTTTCTGGAGATTTTACGAGGAAATGTGTGGAAAATAGAAGTTTCTTTTTGTGACTGATTTAGATGAGTCAGAAGCTGAAACAAAAAGTGAAAGGTTGATTAGAATATTTTATTGCAGTTAAAGCTTTTAAGGAAAAGTTGCAGTTGTTTTAGTTTGCAAAGTAAGGTTATTTTGTTCCAAAACCATACATAACAAGAAATTTTGTTGGAACTTTTCTCAATTTTTCTTCCAAAAAACATGGAAAAAACAAATTGATTTTGCAGTACTTTCAGGTTCTCTCAATCACGTTCCTTTAAGCTTCTCTAACTATCTTTAGTTTTATTTTGTTTAATGTAAATAATGCAAGTTTTTGGAGCAAGCCCCCTTTTTTCAGTGGTGCTTGGCCATGGCAGGTCAGACATTCCCTGGATCTCCTGGCTGCTGGACAGCATGGCCTTGCTTTTTCCCTCTTCAGTTGTCAAGTGGGACAGCTCTCATTTCCTCACTTCTTTCAGCTATTCCCTTGGCACTCGTGGTGGCTTTTATATTATGTTGGCACGGCACAGTAAGTTTTGGCTGTAAGATCTTAGGCTGGCCCCGGGGTTAAAATTTATTCAAAGGGAAAGTTTTACCAGGATTTCAGGCATGTTGCAGAGGGCTATTTTTTCAGTTTTAAGGTTCCTCTAATTTATCCAGTTATTGGATGTTGGGGGGATTCAGATATGGGAGAAGCAGCTGTACTGGTAACAAACCAGTTCTTGTGCTGGCCAACACTGGTGACTGGAGACTACAGACCTGTCTCTTCTTTCACACCACTGTAAAGATGTGCTTGAAAGTACAGTGACTGATAAGAAGCAGAAGTATTAGGCACACATATTGTGTCTGCAGCCTGGCAATATCACTGCTGCATGGGCTTCTGGAAAGCACGGCCTCTCTCCTCCTGTGCATAGGTAGAACCTGTTTTGCTCTCAGCAGGTAGGACTATGGCAAACTCTTTGCAAGTTACCTGTTGTTTTTATATATGCACCCACCTATCCTGGGGTTAATACTCAGCAAAAGGTTGCAGGTGTACAACCTTTTGCAGTGGAAGAGTCCCCCAAAAGGCTGCATTATCTGAAGACAGCTTGTTTTGCTGGAAAGGGATTGGTGATCTCTGGGGTGGGGGCTCCAATCTGTTGGGTTTTCTGTTTGGTTAGTTTAGTTTTTGTTTGTTTGCTTCATTTTATCTTGTCATAGTACTCTTAAGGTAACAAGATATAATGATGTGCTTTATGTTTCCTAGTCCATGCTGCTTGCCATTACAGCGTGGTATGTTTGAGAATGTGAAAGTAGCTGATACAGTTAATTTGTTTTGAACAGGGTACTTGTGGATACTCAGAGGAGCATTTTATCTGCACTCCTTGAAGAAATCCAACAGGAACAATATAAGGAACAGCCTGGTTACAGGTTGTTTGTGAAGCGAGGCTGCCGTAGTGAAATCATGAGCTCGAAGGAACCCATGATAATACTATTAGTCCTGTAATATTATCTGTACACAATAGGACTTGATTATTGTTGAAATCATCTTTTGACAAACACTTAATTCTTGATGTGTTTAAATTAATTTGAGCGTCAAATGAACAAATGCTATTTCCTTCCAGCAGGCTTCAACATGCTTTGATAAGTCAGGATATTTTTTTTCCACTTGATTGAAACCAAACAAATAATCACAAATGTGAAATCTTGGAAGATAAAATCCTGAAAGTGGGCTGTACAACTATCTACAAAGTTTTATAGCCCATTTTTTTCTTGAGGGACAAATAAATGAGGAACTAAAACAGCTACTGCTATCAGGAAAACACATTAGTGTTTTGACAGATAGATGTGGAGATCTTAATATACAAAGTTTGTTTTTCTCCCTGATGTGTAAATATTCACTTAATGTAATTAGAAACAATTGTGAAGTGGCAGGCAGGGAATTCAAATTCTTCAGTTAAGCGGATATTGCAAATGCGATTTGTTGACAGCTTGTCGTGCTGCCATCACAGCTGACCTGGAGTTCTCTTTCTGAACAACTTTTCAAAGGAAAACTAACATAAAAAGTATCATATTTGGGCCAGGGAGCGCTCTGCCTGACTTGCAGCAGATGCTCAGAGAAAGAGCACAAGAATGCAGCAAGTGCAGAGTGGCATTTCCTTTAGCACAGCCCACTGACTTCAACTGTCAATGCCTTTTGGATTTGCAGAGCTGGAGGTTGCAACCACAGTTAATTTTTACTAGTCCTTTTCTTCCAGTAGTTTGATTTAAGCAGCATCTTGAACTCATTTGCATTTTTTAAAGCCAAGAAGAGCCTTTGCAAGCAACCTTTTATTCATTTTGTTTGACGTTGTATTCGGTTTTTCATTTTCACATCAGGGAAAAAAAGATGGAATACTTTTTTCTGGATTTGTTTTGCACACATTGGACATAGTGGTCTGAAGAACTGACTCCAAATGTTCTGTTTTGAATTAGGTAAATGAGACTGAAGTGTATTTTGCATATCAGGATGTTGCATTATAGGAAATATGAAAATAGGCAACAGCTTGTAGATGCTATTTAGAAATTTAGAACACTGATAGAAACCCTTTCAAAAGACTGTCAAAGTTTGAATATACTTTACTTTTATTGGTGTATTTTTTTAGTGTTTCTCAGTGCTCAGAGATTTTAAGCCGGATGCCCTGTTTATAATTTTACTTTATATTGTAACCTTGGAGTGAAAGAATGCAAACCAAAATTTTCAGTAAGATATAAAATGCATTAAATTGACATTTTTAATATGTACTCTGCTCTGAAGAAAATCTTTGCATACAGATAATATTTTTACAATGAGCTGCTGGTGTAGGTCTCCCTTTCACCTCGCTAGCTTGGTTCTGGTAACAGTCAGAAAGTCTCAAGCATTTAGCTGTCATTCAAGGAGCTTTGAAAACGTAGATCCTTAAAACCCTTGCTCAGCTGTACGTAATGCTGGGAATTGCCTTGAACCCCTTGGGGCTGGCAGTTTCAACCAAGGTTTCTCAGGCCTCTGCAATTCTTTTTCTCAATATGGTCAGAAGCACTTTGGTGCACTTTGAGATCTATCTTGTGTTCAGCATGGGTGACCTAAGAATATGGTGGATCAAGAGAAGCTGAACCTCACAGGCATGCTTTGAGACTGCCTGTAGTTTGGGCTCTGAAAAAAATGTAGCAACAGTAAACAACTCTCTTTGAGTTGCAAGGGAAGGTGATGATGCTGGGCCCCTTTTATACAGTTCCCAGTGACAAAGGCAGCTGCCCAGAGTGCAAGAAAAAGGCTTTCATGCTTTTCTCTGCTGGAAGTCATGTCAAGGTGCTCATCTCATCTCTCTGGAAAGTGCTCTATCTAGCAACTCTTGGGGAAGATGCACTTGCATCCTTCTATATGAAAGTAATTCTGCCTTTTTCCTTGCAGTCCTTGGCATCCATGGTAGAGAAGTCAGTGAATGTCTTCAGCCTAATAGGGCAGTCATTTTATTCAGGCAGGCCAAGGTTTCAGATACTGCTTCAAAATATTGCTGATTGCAGAGGCCAAGGTTTCAGATAAACTGCAGAATATTATTATTTTTTTTCTTTATTTAATGATAGTTTATATGTAAACAGACCTTGGAGAACTGAAGCGTGAGGACTGAATGCTCTAATTACAGCCTCTGTTTACTCCTAACTATTCCTTGGAAAGGACAGGAGGATTTAGAAGTATTTCTCCCCTGCCCTTCCCCTTGCCCATACTCCTGCTGTGATGGATTTTTCTTGTTTTTCTTGATTTTTTCTTCTTGATTTTTCTTATTTCTTTACCTTTTTTCCTATGGGCATCATCAGTAATTTCTTTCTACAGGAATGATTGAAAACATGGAGATATTACTGAAACAAAAGTTACTGGGAGCTACTTTTCTCCCAGTTTACCTTACAATCTATAAAAGAAAACTTTTGATCCTCAACCTTTCCTTCAGGTGAAGTCTGCAAAAACAGAGAGGCTTTTATTAGTATTATGACTATACGACACTAAATAGTCCAGTTACATCAGCTGGAAAATAGACATTTAAACATTATGTTTAAAAATTGTTTTAACACAGCAGAAGCTGAGTATAGATCACAGGTTCTCTAGTACAACCTGTATGTGCTTATAGTACCAAAACCTCAAATAAATAAAAAGTAAATGCTTTTTTCTTTAGTTTGACTACTTTGACCCCAGGCATCCAAACTGACCCCTATAAACAAACTGATGAAGGTGTGGACTTCATTTTGGTCTTGTTTACACCAACAAATGAAATGATGTGTGACTTGCATGGGTCTAGGTCAGACCATAGGAGGCCATATGTGTTTATTTTAGCATTTATGAATGGTTATATTTACCTCATAGCAATGACTCGCTTTGGTTTCTATTGACAAAACCGTGACTTAAGATAATGTTTGCAAAGACAAGAACAGATGTTTCCGGGCATCTTGCCACAGACAGGAAAAATGCCAGTATTTACTTGTAAGCTGATGTTGTCTGTGCCATTTTTCCAATGAGTAATGATGAACAGTAGCCATTAGTCAGTTGTTGAAAATCCTAACTCGGCAACAAAGGAATGGACTCAGATGCTATTTTGTATAGTCATGTCTGTACAGTAGAATGGAAGACAATTGCTGCAATCACTCCAACCAATTCTATGTTGTAACACCCTTTTGAAGTTACATAATGATCAAAGAACACCTAAAAGCCTAATAAAATGCGTAATAGATGGATATTTTTTATTCTTCTCCAGAAATATTGATTGCAAATTAAAACTTTTACTAGACACTTTTATGAAATTACAAAACAACACCAACTTTTTGGAGTTAGTTTGGTGAACTTTTTTTCTTTATTCAACCATGAGATGACCTTCTAAATCACAGGTACTAAACTCAGACTAGTTTTACATGGACTTTTATAAGGGAAAACACTGCAGTAGACTTTCAGTAGAGTTAATGACAGTCTCAAGCAGCTTTTGGGGTGCAAAAGTGTGTGCTCAGTGATTTTTTGGGCAAGAAGGGACTGACTGCTCCCAACAGAGCAGAGGACTGTGAGGGACACAGTAGTCTCTTCCACTGGGGCATGGGGCTCAATGGCCTTTGCCCTCTGTGAAGTTTGTGATCTGTGAGTGAAGGGCTGAGTTTTTCTCCAGCTATGAGAAAATCTGATGTGTGAAAAGTTAGGCATGTCTATTACTTCTGTGTAAGAATGAACCTAATAGATGTAACAAGTAACAAACCGGAGTGTATGACATAAAACAACTCTGTTTGGTTTCGTGCAATAGCATGTATTACTGTACTCTCCTGGTTCAGGTGGAACACAATATGTTTTACAATGTCATGAATGCAGAGAGAGCTGACTATGGCTTTCCTCTTATAAATCACCAAGCAAATTCAAAGGAATATGGAGGCATCCTCTGCAGACTCATTTTCATGGTGCATTTACTGCAGATCTGGTAAGAGGGTAAACTCTCTGGTCCCTTTTTTATTTTCTTGGTGTGATTTTGTTTTTATTTTTTTAAGAGGAGGTATTAGGTTGGTCATTAAGTGTCATGCCACTGCCTGGATGAAATTCCATCTGAGCAGCTCATGTGCTTATTGGTTCCACCTGCTGGCTGAACCGCTGATGGTGACCTGTCAATCAGCTGGCATAAACAGGACTGAGAAAGTAATAATACGAAAAGGATTTAGAAATAACTCATGTCTGAAGGATGAGGATAGAAACTTTCCTTTTTGCTGCTAACCTTCTCTCTGATTTCTCATTAAATTAAATATTAAAACACGGTTTCTTAAACAGGATGGCAGCACCTAATTATAAGTGTGCTTTTAACAAGAGAAGATATTGAAAATAAAGAGATGAATAAATTGGTCTACCCGTGTGGTAGGCCTGTTTGCTGCTTATTCCTGCACGTGGGCTCACCCCAGGGAGAGAAAACTGAACCCTATTACCCCCTACAGCTATCACAGATACTGCATGGTAAGTCTGAGGGCTAGGAGAAGGACTATACCTTGTATTCAGAAAACATCCCAGAATTGTTCCGGAGAGGGACAAGAAGCAGAGGGAGGACCTGCAACTGGATGTTATCCCAGATACTGCAGTGCCATGAGCAAAGGTTGAAAGTGAGAGGAGCAAATGGCTTTTGTCAACATGGGTGTAGGGTTGTTATTGGGTATAGAATTTGGGATTCCATTTACAATTGGCCTGCAGGGCTAGAAGAAAGCTGAATACTTGCACTAAGGCAAATAGTGTTTGTTAGTTATCAGTAATGCCAAAATTACTCTTGGATTTGCTGTTAGGATTTGGGATTTTAAGAGCTTAGTTCCTTGTCTTAATCTCACTTGGATTTCAGTGCTGAAGATAACTTCCAGAAGTAGATCATCTTTTATTGGTTCTGAACATGGGAACAGTAAACAATGATTAAGATTAAATTTCTGAGGTTCAATTTCACAGTTTCATTTCTTGCTGTGTTATCTATGCCTGTGGAGCAGATGAGCAAAAGACATGAATGGTTTACATGGGCTTTGGAGCTAGTAGGTTCTTCAGGTTCTCTAGCAATGCCTTTAAGGTCATTTGAAGATTCACCTCTTTGAGATGTCTTAAAAGTTCATGGCTGTGTTCTTCTGCTTGTTGCAAATCATGAGGAAAGATTTCTGAGGGAATTTTGTGGTGATGCTAGCCTTCCTGCTGCTTCAGACAGTCACTGCTGCCCGTGATGCAGCCCTAACCTTTAGGTGGTAAACTCAGAAGAAAAAAAAAAAAGAAAATCATTTTTGAATTGCCCAAGGCTTTAGTAACAAATCTGAAAAAAAACAGGGCTGGGATATTAGTGCATGAGTAAGTCCTACAGATGTCCATATTGATGCACTTCTTAGCATGGTTTTGTCCTGTATTGATTAGTCTCCCCCAGACACAGTCTGGGCACAGTTCAAGAGATTAACATGCATAGCTACCAATAAGCAGTTTGGATACAGTCATTCTCTTTGGGAAAGCGATTTAACCTTGGGGACAGGAGGTGTGCTGTACCACTTGGCCTCAGAGCCAAACAGTTGTTGGCTTGAATTATTTAGAAATACACAGCAAGCCAAATTGACTGGGGGACGAACAAGCCAATAACTAGGTCTGAACGGTCAGCCTAAGGAACAGCATAATGGGGAGGGAATTCTTGCATCAACTGCAACGATGCTGCTCATCTACAAACATTTGGTTTCTGTTTTAAAAGCGCTGGTCTTTCAAAGATGTTTGAAAGCAAATTCCTGCAATTTTTTTTTTGTTTGTTTTTGTTTTGTTATTTCTCATAGCATATCTGTGATTGTGGGAACTCAGTAGCACAGTGTGGGTATGCTGCAGCAGATTACCATGCTGCCAGTAATTTTTGAGCAGCATTACTGTACTGGGGTCAAAAATGGTTGATTACACAGGAGAAGGATTTACAAAGCAGTTGTTGGGTGTTTAGATAATGCCAGATGGAATATGAGTCTGATTGCATTTGACTTAGAAGCAATTTCCTTCTCCACCTTAAAAACAAAATCTACCTCTGAAAATGTTACAGCTACGTTCCACGGTAATATGTTGTAGTGAATTTTATAGGATCAAGAATTGTAACATACAGCTAGTACATTGTCTATTTGGAAGGAGATAACACTTGCATCTTTCACTAAGATACATCAAGATCATTGTTATATCAAATTCGTTTTCATTCCTGTTCCAAGAACCTACAGCACAAGTTATGCAATTATGAAAAAAATGTTTGCAGAAATTACAAGAAAAACCCGATAAATGAAATCTGCTATCCGCTGTCAGTCACACTGATGCTATTCCAATAAACACAAACATGTATTTGAACACCCAATTTAAAAAGACAGAATAAAGTAATTTATGGTCAAAATTGTGTTTCTTTCCTTGCAGCATCTAAATATGTATAATGCTGTACACACCAAAAATGTGCTAAGTGAGCATTGCTGACGTAGAGTGCTAAAAAGGCAATGCTACGGTTAGTGTCATAGTTACAGCATTTCAGTTAACAGTCTTCCTGTTCTGTAACAGGTCCCCTTTCTGTGAATGCACTGTATATACAGTCTTCATGCAATTAGGAGCATTTTTAGGGGAGAATGTTTGGTTTTAGGAAGAGGCTTTGCTTTCAAGTCAAACACAGTCAGATTTATATCTCATCTGCTATTATCTAAGTGGAGCTTTGTCTTCCAGAGGAGATCTGTCTTATAAAGTGCACATATTGGGCAGCCTTTAGTTCAGAAGTGGATGCAAAATACTTTTCCAAGTGTTGCTCTCTATTTTTTTCCTTTTTCCTTTTTATGTTCCTGCACACAACCCAAATCTTGCTTGGAAAACTAATCAATCATTTCCTTGTGGGAACTGCCTTTCCATTCTTTCACTTTTTTTCTGAGCAATTCAGAAATGTGGATGTATTAGTAGCAATTCAGAAGAGGTGATATGGTATCTCCCCTTCATAAATCAGGAGCAAGGGTCCAGAAGCATTTGCTAATTTGGGGGGCCCAATTTGTTGACCTCATTTCTAGGGTCAATATATTTTGTGTGATCAAATCATATTCTCTTTCTTTTTTTATTTCAGTTGCATCAGTGAGTGCTCAGAGGCTCTGTAGTCTGGTCTTCTGGGCTTGAAGCCAAAGAGCAAAGAAAAAAGGAATACTTACTTAGTGACCATCTGAGCTAAGATTTAGTGTAAAAAGCTCCCCTAACATTGCACAATAAGTGTGGAGCAGAAACTTGTGTCTGGTACTTTCTCCAAGTAAAAATAAGACAGATAATTTATTTAACAGGTAATTTATTTAAAGAGGATACTCGGAGAAACAGTCCAAACTTCAGCTTTGACTGCCTGTCCAGATTTTCCTTATCACATGAAGTAGTATGGGCTTTGTGTATGGTAGAGAGGTACCCGTATTTTACTCAGAGTAGTCATCTCATGAGAATACCTGGTTCTATGTCTTCGTTCAGCTTAATATCCCATTGCATACTCTTCCACTTGAAAACAACTCATCTTTGCTCAAAACTGGTCTGTACTGTCAGCTCAGTGGCTTTACTATACTACACAGGGTGGTGTTGCTGACTGTTTAAAACTATCACATTAGACTGCTTACAATATAAAATGAACTTCTGCGTTTTAAAAGCTTATGCAGTGTGGTGAGATTCCTGGCAAGTGTAAAGGGAAAAGGTGTTAAGGAGAGCTGGCAGCTTCTTAAAGAAGATATTAAATACAAATTCTTCCAATACGCAGAAAAGTTAAGGATATGCAGTAGGAGACCACTGTAGCTAAATCATGAACATTTCACTGCCCCTAAAGGGAAAAAGGGTTTTTATAAAGTGAAAAATAGGTCCGATTTCCAGGAGCAAGGCTAAAAGAAGAGCATGTAGGGACAATAAAATCAAAAGGTATTCAGGTGTGTAACGGGTGGTAAGAACTCATTCTTTATGTACATTAGTAACAAAATAAAGACTCAGAAAAGTGTTAAGAGTGTGAAAGGAGTCAATGGATAATGTTGGGAATGCCAACATGTACTTTTTGTGGGTTTGCATCTTTCCTGGGAAAGTACTGGGACTCCTGTTGCTGTTAACACAGGGACTATACAACCACTGCTATCCTGGGCAGGTGCCAGATCTCAAGTGCACAAGTGAGTGTCTTTTTATAACGTGTTATCTGCACTGCGACATACACCTCTCATCCCCACCCACCAATTTTAGAATGATTTGTCTGGAGGAAATGGCTGTGCAATATGTGAAATATTGATTGAAGATGACTTGGGAAGGGTTTAGGGACAGTCCACTGTTAGAACGAAGGCATGTGTCAGGCGGATCCCAGAGGCAGGCACTTTACAAATGCTGGTCAGTACTTTTCTTAATGGTTTAGATGGTGGCAGCACTGAGCGTGATAACACTGTGTAGAAGGTACTGAGCTGGGAAGGATGAAGGGTGCTGTGAAAGAAACAGCTACAACTGAAAGTGATCTTGATCAGTCAGAAGTAATCATAAAAAGAACAGTCATAGTTCAACATATACTACTTTTAGGAGTAACCAGCTTCAAAGATATAGGTTGAGGAATAATTCCTAGGGAGCAGTTATTCAGAAAAAAAAGTCTGACAGTTGCATTGAACCATAAGCCAGGACATGAGTCAACAGTGTCATGCTGTGTGTGTAGCATTCTGGGGTGAATAGGGAGGAAAACAGCCTGCAGCACATGGAATGAATAACCTGTTATCTATGCTTGCTCATGATAACACAAATACTACACACTGTATAGGAACAGAGCTGGTGCTGCCTTGGTGAAAGTAAGCCAGCACTGGAACAGATTGCCCGGGGAGGTTATCAAATCTTGATTTTTGGATGTCTTCAAGAACAATTAGGAAAATCATCTCTGAAAATAATAGAAGTTTTTGGAGATTTTTCTATAAGGCCTTTTCTAGATAAAATTATGTTGTTTTCTGACAGGCTTCCTCTCTTTAAAAAATAAATAAATGTCCTCTTCTTGATGTATCACTGTTCTGTGTAAAGGGATTTCTTCACATTTAGCAAATCCATAGCAATTATCTCAGTACAGAACTTTATGGGACAATGCTTTAAGCTACTAATATGTTAGACCAAGTTCTGAAGCAGTAAAAACCCCAAGCCGGAACATCTTCATTCAGAAACACTCTGAGAGAGTTCCTTACAGACAGAATAAGGACCGAAACTTGCTTTCTAATCAACATATTTTCAGAAGACTTTGAAAATGCATGTAACAGTCTGACATACCAGCTGTCACCAGGAATCGTGTCCCCCACCAACACCCGCGTGCAGTATGTTGGCACTCATGTCACACAGAGAAGGAGTGTTGACAGGTCCTCTTGCTAGTCACCTTAGAAAGGGAGAAAAGAAATCAGGGTTCAGCAAAGGAGAGCTGGCAATCACAGGAGAACATCAGAAGCGACAGAACCAGAACAGTCTGAGTAAGGAGCTGATGACTGACCTAGGGCTTTTACAAGACCAAGGAGAAATGCAGGCAACAAGAGGGAAATATTCTGTAGCTTCATCCGTGTTTACCTTGGTGTTTGGGACTGACTTGAAACCCTGTCGTCCTGGGACAGCAATGCAATGCCATTCACGGCCAGTCTTACCAAATTCTAGAGCCTCCAGTAGGCTTTACTTGCCTTTGTGTTAAAACTGAATCATGTTTTCTTTTGACTTAGAAGCCAAACTTGATTTCCAAGCCAATGCTTGACAGCATCCTTTGTCTTCGTGATGAGAGATGGAAGTATGTCCGGAGCCTGCTGACCCCAGCCTTCAGTGATGCCAAACTGAAAGAGGTAAGGTATAGGCAGTGTTGCTTTCCTGATTTAGAAGGCGTAGTTTTCTTTTGTGTAAGCATCTACTCCGTATTAAGGATAGGTTAAAAATTCTGCCACTTTTCAATTTGCTTAGATCTTAGTAGTATATCCAGTTGAGAGTGTACAATGTGATCCATGTCATAGACTGGTGTAAGTCAGAATAGCTCATCTGAGGAGATGATCTTCTCTCTCTATATATACGATATAAAAGTGTAGCAAAGTGAAATTAAATAAATAAAATCTTACTCCAGCCTTTTTAGGAATGAGCTAGAGTACAGAAAAGGTTATTGCTCCCAACTGAAGCGTAGCTTTTCATTATTTGCAGAGTCAGCAGCTCTCACGTTAACACGGGAACTGCTGTCAGTCTATTTTCATTTCTCCATCTCCTTCCCCCCTCCTTTTATTCTTTAATCCTTTCATATAATAAAATAAGTCACTGGAACAGAATGTCATTGCCAGATAAATACCTCTGACTGAAAATAAATGTCTCCATGTTGACCTGATGCTAATTTCCTATAAACGTCTCAGCATTTACTTAGCCACAGGAACCCATTACTCAGTAACAAAGTTCTATTCCAGTGACACGATATCTCTTAATTAAATGCAGATAAATGATCGACTGGTTAAAGTCTTCTTTCAAAGGAAAAAATAACCAATAAACCACCACTTCTTCCTTTATGGATTTTATTCTGAAAGGGAGGCATGCCTCAATCCGGTGCCCAGTTCTTGGTTGTAAAATTTTCCACTGGGCAGACGCTTGTGTTGTTTTGACATGCCGCTGTCGAAATCCACAGTAACATCTAAATGTGTCTGGCTCTTTCGGCTCTATAGACAGCGGTCGCTTAGCAACGCCGGCTGTCACCTCCTTATTATGGTAAATTCTAATTGGCCGCAAGCCTGCTGGAGATGCTGATTAATCACAACTGACAATATCATTGGTTATGCACCTCGACATTTGCTCTGTCACCGGCTCCATCGTGGAATTTTATGGACACGAGGATTTTTAAATATTCAACCGATTAGTCGCTGATGGTGTGGTGGGAGAGGAGAGTTTTTGCATTTTCTGAGCTGAAATTAATCTGCCTTACTGCAGGTCATTGGCAAAGCTCAGCTCCCGGCTTTGGCTCTCTGCTGGTGAATTGACAAAAGATAATGCCCTCTTTCCCCTGGTTTGCACAGAGCTACCTCTGCCAGCACCAGCAGAGAGAGGTGAGGGTGAGCAGGCTGAGACCCTCTGTGTCCTGCTTTGGGGCCAGGCAGATACGGGTCTGCAGGGTTTGACTCAATGAAACTGAGGTGGGAGAAGTCACACTGCTCACTTCACAACGCTTTGTGGTGGAGTTGCAGTGCTGGAGGAGGTGCTGGTAGAAGGTAAAATGGTGGGCCGCTTAGCACCTTGTATCCAGCATGCACGCAAGAATTGCAATCTTTACTTTTACTTGATGGTCAGCTTTTCCTGTTCAACCTCTTCCAAACTTTGTGTACAGGGTGTAGGCTCTAAGTTACCTGGGAATGCTATTTTTCTGCCCCTCGTCTACACAAAGTAGGAAAACAAAGAGAGAGAAGAGTAGTTTTTAAAAAGGACCAACTTTATTTCTCTGTTTCATTTATTCACAAGAAGACTGTCCCTTCCTGTCCACAGAAATACTGGCAATAAGTCTATGTTAGCTTAAAAGCCTCTTTTGTATGGATGTACGCTGCAGTTCTCTTTCAACCCAAATAGATGGATAGTCCTTGGATCTGAAGTTAATGCAACTCTTTACTCGTATGCTTCTCGTGTTGTTTAATTTAGTAGCCATACCAACACTTCTTGAAGGAAATCAATGCTCATTAATTATGATCCCACTATTTAACTCTCCCACATTCAGTACTCTGCCAAAACTTACACAGAAGCATGGAAATAGAAATACTGTGTTCCACTATTGGCCATACTAGAGAGTATTCAGGGTTATCTAGAAGGCATCCTGTTAATAACAAACTCTTCCTCTCTAACCCAATGAATTATAAATGAGTTAGTTTTGTTACGAATTTATTGCATAAGAACTTGGACTTGTTGTTTGATACTTATTTATATATCCTGCTACATAAATACCTCATTTCTTCTCCTAGGACGCTGATTCCTTTGCCACAGATATCTGAACTCTGAAAAAAAAAAATCACCACAATCTCCCTGTCTGTTCACCCCAGATGTCTACCTTTCTTTTGTTCCTCTATGCAAATGCTCCGGCATCACTGGGAGACCATATAACATCAGAGTAGCTCTGGAGCGTGGTTTCCCTGTGCACTGCAACCCCTAGATGTGCTATGAACATACACTTTTCTGTCTGGACACTCCGAAAGAACTGGAAGCTATTAGCCTGTGACAGAGCTATAAATGTTAACAACTCTGTACTCCCCATTGCAATTCCTTCAGACAGAAGATGTGCAGAGAGCCAGAGTTGGGTACAGACTCCTGATATCTCCATTTCAGAAACACATGATTCTATAATGATGCCAAAAGATAGCTTCAGTACTAGCAATAACAGAAACTGATCATCTACTCTTTGAGCTGTCCAGTATAGGACAAAACCCAGAGAGAATATATTTTGCTAGGGTTTGACCTATAGTACTCCACTGAACTGATGTGGCTGGGGACAGAGATGTATTTTGCCCTTTTCTCTCCACAATATTGGTGTAGTGTCACTGAAAATTTCACTAAGCATGATTAATTTCATCTCCATTTGGCAAAAGCTTCCAAGAACTGATTGCCAAATGAAGAAAATTTGATCTCGGAAATGTGTACAGTTAGGAGCAATTAATTGAAACCAGAGGTTCTAGAGCTGTTGGGGAGTCAGTGCAATGATTGCTGCTTGAATTTAGAGATTGATTTTCCAACACTTTCTAAGAATTTTCTAGCATCTTTTGCGTTTGCTCTGTATCCTCAATTTCTTACTTAAGAAGCTGTGCTCTGCTTTGCTAGTGTTGTCCAGGAGTTCCATACTCTCTGTGTTCTCTCTTTTAAGTTTTCTTTTTCAAATGTATATGCAAAGATTAATAAAACACTCCACTTCATCGGAAGGAAGGTTTGGTTCCAAGTAACACTAAATTCAACTGCTGTAATGGTGAGCATAGTTAGATGACTTTTAGGTGTGATACTGCAGTAATATTTGGCAGTCTCATCCCACTTGAGATGCCACTGGGATTGGTAGCGGATCTGATATTAAGCGTTTCACAGTGAGACTCTTAAGTAGACTCTATGTACCATTGCTATGGGAGCACTGAGAATGAGGAAAGATAGGAAGCAAGACAACCAAGGCATTTCACTTCCAGCCTTCATTTCATAGACTGCCTTTGTGAGATCAGTAGAAGCTACTTAAATTCTCTGTACATGAAACATTTTTCATTTGTTAAATGGGAATATTACCAACCACTGAAAGTTGATCCAAGCTGTAATGCATGAGAAATTTGTGAAGTAATATAGCTGGAGGTTTTAAAGTAAAAGATGAAGTTGCCTGTGTCCCTGTCATGCTCTCCTCAGCTATTATGTACTGAAACAAGCTGATACGTTAGTGATCTTGCTGTACTGATCTTGATTCCCTATTTAGTATTTCTTATTTCTCTTTTTTACTCTGGTGCCTGTGATGATCCTGCAGTTCCGAACCCCTTGTCAGACTTGATAAATAGCTTTGCTCTCTTTTACAGCCAACACCAGCAGAAAACCTATTGATTTTTATTTATTCTGATGGTGCTGCAGTACTCTTGTCATCTCCTATCAGTATGCTGGGTATCCTCTTCTCCATTAACTAACTATTAAAACAAAACAGAACACAAAAATTAAAGAAAAGAGTGCAGCGTAATGTAGCATTGTCCTAAATAACCTGTGAAGTGGAGTTTGTGTTAAGGCATTTTCCTTCAAATGAAGGGAGACACAAAGCAGAACTTGTGATAACATAACAAAGCAGTGCAAGAAAATCCTCTAGTGTCACTTGAAGGTGTGTAGATCTTTCAGATCCCACTAGGACAGTATCTGACAGCGCAGCCACAGAGGGTTCCTTGATTTTCTCTACTCTTAGACAGTAGTCAGAGGCTTTTTGGAAGGGACTCTGGAAATTGCTGTTGCTATTAAGTAAAGCAAGTGCATTCACTTTAGTTGAGGCAAATCACTGAGTTAAGAGCTGGTATGTGAAAAGTACATATCCTTGGGCTGCAACTCAAGTGTATGGTTGAGTTGCTCTCCTTGATAAGTTGTGCCCATGAATAGCAGGGCCCCACTGTGAGGGGTTTACAGAATCAAATGTGGGTTGGAAGGGACCTCTGGAGATCATCAAGTCCAACCCCCTCTTAAAGCGTATTCCCTGCAGTAGGTTGCACAAGCAAGCATCCAAATGGATCTTAAATATCTCCAGAGAAGGAGACTCCCTCCCTGATGGAAATAGACCTCTGTACTTTTCCTGGTTTTAGTCAGTGATTTGAAACGTGGAACAGAAGATAGTCTTGTGCTGAGGATGTATCTTTTTTCCCTCCTCCTTCCCTTGTATTTTATCTCACTTGTAGGACAGGAGGCTTGCCACGACCTCACCATACTGTACTGAACAACGAAGTCTGCAGTATGTCTGCCTATCGTGAATAAAATCCAGGCTTCTACCTTACAGTTTTGGTGCTAATAATAAACAGAATGGTAATAGTAAATGGCAAGGACCACATCAAACTAGAGGAATGTGAGGCTGATGCCTTTAAACAGTGCAAACATCCCCATGCACTCTGCATACGCAGAATCGGAAGCTAATTGTTGTTATGTGCCAAATCGCGTATTGGCAGGATTAATGCAGCAAAGCCCCTGGCATCATGAAAACCTTAACCCCAAATGCTCTCTTTTGGCAAAAGAAAGAAATTTGGACTCTGGGCTACTCTTGCTATTAGATAACTGGCAGATCAAATATTTACAGGGACCATATTGTTTAGATTTTTCTTCATCCTGTTATTCTCAGCCAATCTGAACACAGAGCAGCTGGGGTTTGTTTACCAACCAAGATCTGAATCTCAGGCAGGTTATGCAGCTTTTATATTTTGACTGGCAAATGATAACATATAGGAAGCTAGTGATACCCAAGGCAGTGCAGATCAACGTGTCTGTTATTGTGCCGATTTCTGAAGTTTGGTGCAGTTCACCTCCCTCAATGCTACTTTATTTTTCTTGATGATTGAACAAAGAGTTTAAAGTATTAAGGGACTTGAGAATCTTTCAATCTGTGGTCTTTGTAGTTAGCAATCTTGGAAGAATTCATGTCCCTCAGGAGAATAAAAACTCAAGCCCAGGATTCCTGAGTATACATCCTCTGTAGCTTTCATATGCAAAGAAAGTCTTCTTAATATGACTCTCCTATGATTCTAACAATAAATCAAATCCATGTGTCCCTCTCCCCATTTTCCTGGTTAGGTTTGCTAGCAAGTATATCTTATGGTTAGAAATGAATTGCAACAGTATTTTGAAAGGCTAGTAGAATGTGGGAAGTTCAGACATGCTGTGAGGTGCCCTGGCCAGGAATACGTGCCCTGACCATGTCTGCCAGCTGTTGGAAAGCAATAGCAGCCATCTGGGTGGTTTCAAGTTTGGTGATGTGCTGAAGAAAAGAGAAAATAAGGCAATAAAAGAAAAATCTGAAATGATTACCATCTGTTTAGAAAACATCGTACCTGTTAAAATATGGATTTTCATTTTGTTCTCCTTGACTGGCTCAATTCATTGGAAGGTCTGGACCCAGAGAATATAAAGCATTTCACCCTGGTTCAGTGTGTTGAACAGAAATGTGTTAATTTTGATGAACCATTTGAGAAGAAGCTCACTGCAGGGGACCTTCTTTTGAAAGCAAAAAGGGCAGAAAACTTTATAACATGGTGCACACCTCGCAGATACATACCAGCTGCTTTTACAGAATACTAACCTGGCTTCAAAATTGTTTTGTGAGACTCCTGTTGCACAGCCCAAATCAATCCAGCTTTGAACTGAAATAGCAACAATCTGCGCTGTCCTGTATAGGTATGAGACCTTGAGAGCTGCTCAATACATTCTTAACTGAGACTTCTGCCTTCGGAAAACACATTGGATGCTCCCACGTTGGCCTTTTGACTGCGTATAGTCTTGCCCATGTGTTAGGATGGCAGTGTGCCTGCACACAAAGTGTTATGCCAGTTTCACAGAGGTAGAAGTGCCAAGCAAAATGGACTTGGCTGGGCAGCCTGCAGAGCTTTCGGATTGTGCTGAGAGGCTGCAGTAAGTCTTTTTTGGTAACAAGAATGTCAGAGTAGTAGGACAAGTGTGTTCTCATGTTTGTTGACATCCGTATGTTGAAGGAGGTTGCTCAGGAAGGAAAGATGGTTTGCTGTGCATATGTCTGCTAGTGCTTGGCATAACTGAGGCAAGGCTGGGGTACTAAATTGTAGGAGGATCTCAGCAGCCTGTGGAGAAAGAGTCATGGTAGGTAGTGTTGTTGGGGTAATGGCTGCATTGCTGCTATTCCCTCACTCAAAGTAGCAGTCAGCCTCCTTCCTCTGCCCTTCCTGAATGTGTAATCAAGGCAAGTGTCTGATGCCTTATATATGTAAAGAGTTACAGAGAGACTTTAAGGACGTCTTGGTGGTTGCCTGTGTCTGGTTTCCATGAAGAGAATATTTCACTGTTAGCTATAGCAGGCTGTGGGTTAGTTCTACCTGACCATCATGTGCCAGTGACTGAAAGAACTGCTAGCCACACAAGGCAACCCTTTTCTTGGGTGTAACAGCTGTATTTTTTCTTCATGAAACTAGTGATATGCATGGTCTTTTCCCGATGTGTGCCTTAAATTCCTCAGACTGAGGGATAGGGGAATAGAAATGCTGGGCCTCTGGTCGCGATATCTTTATAAGACTATGGAACCATAGAAAACGTTATTCCTGCTGATCTGGAGTGTATGTTACCTAAATACAGTGTACTGTAAATATGGACCATGATAGATCATCAGATGGGAAAGGGAATTATTTAAAAAGAAAGAAGACTATCTAGGTATATAGCCATAGATGAGCAAGAATTAAAGGTCAAATATGCATCAGGGCCTCTTGAGTTCAGGCCCCAGGCTGGAGAATGGTTTTCCTATAATATGTAGGATTACTTTTAACAGGTAATCCCAGCATTTTATCTTACCTGTGCAAAAGTGCCTGACCGCACCTGTGGAAGAACCAAAGAACTTTATGCCGTCTACTGGATAAGACTAACTTAGAATAATTGATTTTTAAATTGTTTTTATTTTTCACAGTTTTTAACAATATTCATAATGGAATGCGTTCCTTTCTAGATGGTACCACTAATAAACCAGGCCTGTGATGTCTTGCTGAGTAACTTGAAAGTCTATGCAGATTCTGGCAGAGCTTTTGATATCCAAAGGTAAGTTCAACATACCAGAAACTAATACCAGGTTTTAAAAAAAAAGTCAGTATCAGAAATTCAACAATTATTCTAAACATTCACCTACTGTATGCATAACAGAAGTTTTTTTTTCTCTTGCTTTTATAAGTGGAAATCACAGAACAAAGGATGTGTAATACAGATGCCTTTTCTTCCTTGGGGGGAGACACTGCATGCTTTAAAAGTAATTTTGGGAAAGCATCTACAGTATTTCCAGTTGTTGTTTAATGAAGTTTTACCATCTGGAAGCAGAAAGAAAAGTTGCACCAGTCCCTGTTCGACTACCGTCTACTTTCTGCCAATAATGTACAAATATAGGAATTGACCTAGTATCAAATCCTTCTGTTCCATTACTTTCATGCTTTTTTTGTATGAGATTTCTTGAGCGCTTAATCATTCTTGCCACATTCCTCCTAACCCTGTCTAATGGCATGCTAGCCTTTTGTGAAACAATGAGATTGGTACTCCAGATTAGAATGCACCACTATTTTATAAAATGACACTTTAGTATTTTCTGTACTGTGCTTTCTCCTATTTGTTATGCATTTATGATTGTATTATCTTATTTTTTGTTGCTTTTTCAGCAGGGATCTTCCCTCAATATTTTCTACCCCCTTCTCTGAGCAGACACAGTTTTTTTAAGGCATCTGTATGATGTATGCATAGTTCAAGTACATCCTTTCTGTTAGGCACTGTTTTACCTACACATCATTTGCTAGGTTTATCAGCATCTTCTGAAGTTTCTCATGACTTCCCCCAACCTGGAGTAGTGCAAATAATTTTTTTTCGTCTAAAGGAATGGATATTTAGCCACTATTTATCCATCCCCTGCACAGTACATGTGTATGTATGTATGCAAGTGCCTGTGTGTGTACAAAGATCTCTTTATATTATACATCTAAGGAGTTACTATGAAACTTGGAGATACATTGTGCTTACCATAATGCTTTGATTAAAATTGAACTTTTCAGTCCTCCTGGGTTTTTCCCTTTTTTGCATTTGTCCTTTTTCTTTGCTTAGTTTTCCAGCTATTGATCCATGATGGGGTTTCACCTCTCAAGAGGCACTTTTGTAAAGTCGAAATGAGTGATGTGGACCATCTGAAAATATGATCTTCCAGTTGTTTTATCATACTTCCATTTCAGCCAGTCTGACATATATAGATGTGATTCTCTCTGTCTTGGGAGCTATTTTTTGGTTGTAGGTACTCTATTTGCAATCTGTTGTCTTCTGTATGTTAGTTCTCTTTAGCCATTTTGTGTTTTGTCAACAACTCAAAATGTAATGTTTAAGCTTTGTGAGATAAGTGATTGAATACATCTGAAACTATTTTATTGTGGAATCTCTCTTTTAATATTTCAGTATTCAATAGTACATTTAGTGTGTGTGTAAGAGGTGAAAATCTAAAGTTGTTACTTAACTCCATAGCATTTTTTTTCTCCCACATTTGCCTTAGAGTCCTCAGAATAGCTGTGGTCCAAGTATTGTAGTTAGAGGTATTCTGCTTCATGGTATATACATGGAATATACTGGGCCCTAGTCCCGTCTTTTTCTAATTCACGCTCACTTGGGTTAAGACACCAGAAGAATTTGATATTAGCTTTTTGTAGTAAAGAACAGTCACAGAAAAAATGTAGCAAAACACTCAATTGCAAACAGATCGGAAGAATCAGAAGATTGCAAGGATATTTCACATTTGCAGTTCATTATCTCAAGTTACTATATGCGCTAATGCTCATTAGAAAAAAAGCTTGATGAATGGTCAGATATGTGGGGAAGGATTCAGTAAGTTCTAAAGTGTTGATGCCAAGGTCTACACATCACTTGTAGCTCTTAAAAAGTTTGCTTCTCCTCTGAAGAATTATGGGTTTCATGTGATGTCAGTTCCTTTTGGTTTTGACTGGGATTTTGTATTAGAAGGGAGCTATCAATAACAAGAAAGAAATCCTTAATAGGAAGTTGTACTTAAGGACCTTTTCACTGAATCATAGAATCACCAAGGTTAGAAAAAGCCTCCAAGATCATCTAGTCCAATTGACTACTTGGCACCAATATTTCCCTACTAAACCATGTCGCTCAGTACCACATCCATATATTTCTTGAACATCTCCAGGGACAGTGACTCCACCACCACTCTGGGCAGCCTGTTCCATCGTTTAATGGTCACTTTTGGAGAATAATTTTTTCCTAATATCCAACCCTCACCTCCCTTCTCATCTTATCACTAGTTACATGGGAGAAAAGGCTGACCCTTACCTCACCACAACCTCCCTTTGGGTAGTTTTAGCTGTTCTAGTGGTAAGGTTTCCCCTGAACCTCCTTTTTTCCAGACTAAACAATCCCAGTACTTTTGTGCTTCAGATCCCTCATCAGCTTCATTGCCCTTGTCTGGACACTCCAGACATCTTTCTTGTGGTAGTGAGGGGCCCTAGACTGAACGTAATACTTGAGATGCAGTCTCTCCATAGCTGAGTACATGGGAATGATCACCTCCCTGCTCCTGCTAGCAATGTTATTTCTTATACAAGCCAGGATGCCACTGGCCTTCTTGGCCATTAGGGCACATTGCTGGCTCATGTTCAGCTGAGTGTCAACCAATGCCCCCAGGTCCTTTTCCTCCATACAGTCTTCCAGCCACTCTGCCCCAAGCCTGTAGCATTCCCTGGGGTTGTTGTGGACAAAGTGAAGGACCCAACACTTGGTCTTGTTGAACTTCGTTCCACTGGCCTCAACACAGTAACCCAGCTAGTCCAGAAGTCTTGTGACTAACAGTTCAGAACTGTTATGAATGTTATGAATGTTCAGAATGTTCAGAAATGTTCTAGAACTGAACTGGTATGAGATGTTGTTTCTGCATTCTTAAGTGAGAAACAAATTTTCTCTTTTGCAAACTACAAACACTGGTTATGAATTTCCACATTAGATTTCTAGATAATCACAAATACACTTGATTTTTAAAAAAATAAATTATTAGTAAAATTATTGAGCTACAGGAAAGCATTTTGATTTAGAAGAAGTGATTGTTATTAGTAAGTACTGGCATATGTCAGAATGATGGAAACATCTGTTAAAACTCAAATCTAAAAACGAAAAGAAAATCAGAGACTAAAATCGCTGTTACATGGTGTTTATGGGATCGATATATTAATGAGTATGTAACTTACAGCTAATGGGTTATTATTCTCAATGCAGGTGTTACAACTGCTTTACTTTGGATGTTGTTGGTAGTGTAGCTTTTGGTACTGAGGTGGATTCTCAGAAGAACCCTGATGACCCCTTTGTTAAGAATTGCAGAACATTCTTTGAAATGTCTTTGTTTAAGCCTCTTCTTTTTCTAATCCGTAAGTATAGTCCACCTTTGTCTAGTTCTTTATGGTTATTTTCTGAAAATCATTCATGCAAAAGAAGCTCAAGCAGGAGCAGGAAGATGTATTGCAGACTTATTTCAGATGTGTTCAGAATTCAACCTACAGCCCAAGTATATCCTTTAGATTATCATAGTATGATCTACAACTCCTGTCATGGTTAATGTAACTTCCTCCAGAAACTGAGTCACAAAAAGCAATGCTTCATCCCGATTTGAGTGGAACATTTCTGGGACCGATAGCCTGTGGGCTATACTTCTATATTAAAACAGAGTAACTGTTACCTAATACATATTTTATAAATTATGTGTGGCCCTTGGAAGCCTGAGAACAAAGCTTTTGTGCATCCACATTACTTGGTAGAGAGGCTGAAATCCCACCCATAAACAGCAGTGTACTAATAACCAGGAGAGAGGTAGATGAGCATAAACAGATAACATGAGTCCTTTAAATTCTCATTCAAATAAATAGAAGTAGCCTAGCTGATGCTGTAAAGGATAAGGATGGTTAAGTGCCAGCATAGGTTGTCTTTAAGAGAATCAGTTTATTTTCACATGGATAGATTGGGAATGCAACAATATGGTACAGAATAATTTAGCTCCAGATCTGGAGCAGTAGGGCAGTGAGAAGTGGGGCTGAAGAAGCTGCAACGTATTTAATATTGATAAGGTTATTACAGTATTGCTATCTAGACCTGTTCACAGTAGTGTCAGGTACTGCGGTGGCAAAGCTTCCTGTGCCCATCTGATCCTACTGGCATTACAGATTGCACCTGTACTAGCAGCACATGAACTGTTTCCTTCTGGAACTGTGCATCCAAAATGTCCTGAGGTTAATGTTTAACCTGGTTGCAAAGTGGGATTTGTGACTAATTTCTGAAGGGACAGAGATTTGTTCCTAGTTTCTAATACTGGGTCCTCCATTAAAAAAAAACAAAACAAAACAAACAAACAAACAAAAAAGACTTAATTTGAAAACTGTGTTATGCTTTTGGCAGCAGGGGGTTTCTGATGATTTTTTTTTTCCTCTCAGTTTTAAACTGTTCATGAGTTAATTACAGATCTGTTTTAGTACAGGACTGCACTCTGGTGTCTAGCACCTGACTCTAAAGGTGATGGACTGGAGACCATCCTTGTAGTAACTTTCTATCTTAAGAATCTTTGATCCACTTTGAAAAGCAAAGGAGTGCAGAGTGCAGTAAACCAATGCCCAAGCATTGAAAAGCTGTAAATGGGAATGACTACCACACAGTTGCATGCATCAGTGCCAGAATCTCCTAGGCTAAGTCAAGATCCCCCACCTCCTGTGTGTAATTATTTGCATAGGCAAGGAAAATTATTCCTCCCTTTGTTGTATTGGTTCTGTGGCATCAGGAAGCTGAACTGAAATCTGGAAGCATTATGGAAGACTTGCAAGTCAGGGCGAGCTTGGTGGGCATCTGTTCAAGCAGAGAAGTCACAGCCAAAATGGAAATTGTAAAAGGAAGTGCTGTACTGACATACAGGAGTGGAAGGGAGAGAAAGTAGAAAAAAACAGCTTTCACAAAAATAACGCATCCCAGTTGATGAGATTTGTAATATTAATGAAAGGAGGGGGGTATTACATGCTTTTACACTCTACTTCAGTGTTTTCTTTCGTAAAAATCTCTTACAGTTTCTTTCCCATTCATAATGATCCCATTGCTTCGGATTCTGCCAAACAAGAAACAAAAGGAACTGAATGGATTTTTTATTCAAACTATAAAAAATGCAATTGTCTTCAGAGACCAGCAAGATGCAGCTGAGGTAAGGCCATTTTTATGACAAATTTATGGATAAACAAATGCTTTGAGCAAAAACTGGAAGTGGCACGAGCCTCAGCTGAAAAAGGGAACTCAGTCTGTTTGAACATTCAAAGCAATTTAGTGAGGATTTTCTTCATTTTTAGCTTCATGTACCATCATCCAGGCTTAGTGCTGATGCAGAACTGTTAAGACATTACAGAAAAGGCTGCTTCTCTCAGTATTTCTGTTCAAATAAAGATGCAGTGAATGTTGGATCTGGGATGACTTTCCAACCCAGTTTCTGGATCCAGAAGGAAGGAGATTCATTGTGTAGATTTTTTTCTCATCTTAGTCGGGAGTCATTAAGCTTTTCTTAATAAAATGAGAAAGGGAAGAGGCCCTACAGAATGATTCAATCCTGTCCTTATCTAGCAGGTGACAAGGGTTTTACATATTCCTGTGGCAGTTTTTACTACTTCTGAAACTGGGAAAAGAGAACCCACATGTCTGTTTAAGAGCAGACATTTTGTATTGCTATGGCTAAAGAGAAAACTAGTACATTCTACTTAGTATGTAAAACAATTGATGTGTATTAGTAACAAATCAGCCGTTACCCATCTCTTTCATTTAGACATAAGGCAGTTCTGATTTTTGTTGTGTTAATCACTGTTGTGAAGTATCTGAAGGCACAGACATTTTAATAAAGTTCTCTCTATTTATGATGTATGAAATATTTTGAACCTAGTGTGTGCTTCAATTTTGGAATATGAAAGTTGTTGAGATCTTCTTTTCCTTTTTGGCCATTCTTTGCTGCAGAGTGCATGTAATTTGCCTAAAAAACAAATTAACCACTTAATTATGGATGTGTAATGAGAAACAAAGAATATAAAATAGAATTCCATAGTAAACGAAACAGAGACAAGCGTTGCATATCAGTTGACTGGAAATATGCCATAGCATACCTATCAAGAAGCTTCTAATACTGAAATAAAGGAGATGTTTCTTTCCACTTTGAAATGAACAGCAATTCTGATGAGAGTAACAGCACAGGTAAGGATGGATCGGATCATCCCAACTTCTTCTCACAGCTTAGCCCCACAGCTGTCACCTTGCAGAAGAGCATAGATTTTAATTTACGCAATGTTGTATCTAGGGCACATTTAAAAATCAAATTGTACTTCAAAAATATTACTGCTTTGTACTGTGTTGCGTGTTCTGCTCTTTTTCTTTGACACTCTTTGTAGTGAATTCTCATGTGTTTGTTGTGCTTGATCATCCCATGCTTCCTATCTTTCGTCCAGCTCATCTCTCTAAGTCCTTTCCCCCTGTTAGCCTTTAAGTCTTTTCCACCCTTCTTTCCATCCAAAAGTTTGTGTGCGCTGCTAAGTAGTCATAAATATTTCATGATTCAGAAACATGGGTGATGTGTGTAAGCTTGTTGCAGACACTTCATTTCTAGTGCATAGATCCAGTGGGAGCTTTTAATAGCCCATTCATGGAACTGTACGTATGGAGAGTTTTGAGTCAGATTTAGTTAACGTATTAACTGTGTGTGTATTAGTGTTATGTATTAGTAGAATGTATTTCTGTGTCAGTAACACTGAAAACATCAGTCAGGGACTAAATTCTTGTTTATATTAGAGATGGTCATTCTCAAACTGCAGACTGCCCAGTTAAAGGACAACAGGTGATTGTGTTTAGGACAGAAAGAAAAGAAAAATGAGTTCCTAGAGACAAGCAGGAGTCATTCTCTCTGTATGCAATTTGTTTGCAGCTTTCAGTGGTGTAAGTGATTTGCAGAGGGGTTTAAGATTGTGTTGGAAGGGATATTGGGAGGTGCAAAGCTCTCAGCCATAGGATTTGAATTTTGTGTGTTGCTGTGTGGAGCCAGGAGTTGGACTTGATAATCCTTGTGGGTCTCTTCCAGCTCAGGATAACATATGACAGCAGTAGTCCAGTATCAGGACAGCATGGAAAGTACAAGGTCCATGTTTACCTTAACAGCATATGCAAAAGTCCATGACTGGCAGTGATCCCACCTGCTCCTGGACTTCTACCTCATTTGCAAAGTTGTCATATGGGAACAGTTTCAAGTGCTAAGAGTTAGTCAGACTCTTAGGGCCAGCTTTCTGAGAGCATATTTAAATCCCCTGTGCAGTTCAAGAATCATTAATGTGGCTTTCAAAAGTGACTGAAAAGTTTGAAGCTTCCTTTATTTCCTATCTTCACCAACTGCCTTATTATCCACTCTTGGATTTGAAGTCGGTGGAGCACAAGTTTTGTTACAAGAAAAGACAATAATTTGCCAAAGACTTAAAAATGAAATGTGAAGTGGATCAAAATATAACTGCTGTCCAATTCAGTGTAGGAATGTAATCTAAAGAGATTAGGTGTCCCAGGTAGCCCTGTGGTTGAAGAATAATTATGACCTGTGCCCTAGGTATAGCATGATGAAAGATAGCCACTGAAATCAATAGCAGTTTTGGCATTGAATTTTAATGATCCCATGATACAACCAGTAGCTACTGGTTTCTTATGCTAATAATGAGAGCTGTAAGCAAAATCTTACGGTCTCCTTGTGCTGCATTAGATCAGTGGAAATTCCTTAGATTGCCATATTCCTAGATGTTACACTGTGCCCATCTTTTACTTCTCATTGATTTTATCACCATTAAAAATGTTTTTGTTTTTATCTTCTGGGGGAGAAAAAAAAAACATTTGAAACATACTGTAAAACAATAAAAAAGCTCCTTGAAAGTGATTCAACTGAAGCTTGTCTTCCTCTCATCTGCTGTGAACATGAACAAAGAATAAAAAAAGGCCAAAAAATGATGTGACAGGCAGTCAGCTTGTTATCATCCATGTTCCATCAGTAAATGAAACAATACTTCTAAATGCCTAAAGATAATCCTACAGGCAGATAGTAATTTTACAGCCAGGTTTAGATCTAATAATATGCTTGCAGCTCATATGAGATCTGTGATGTCACTTTTTCTCATTCCATCAGTTAGTGCTGCAGATGTCATTTTAATTATATATTGTATTTCTGTGGTCAGTCAAATAATTTCAGTCCTGGATATTCCACTCATTTGGATTATATACAAAAACATTTAGTCATCGTACTTCAGAAATTTTAATATATTACATTTATTCATTGATTCAAATTATTGTATAAAGCTTTTTGCACTGTTTATAGGAGAGCGAATTCACCCTGCTCAGAAGAAGCTGCACAAATTTAATGCACCACTTAACATCTACTTTAAAGACCCCAGTAGGATTTAAGGGTTCAAATATCTTACTCTGATTGTCTGCCCAGGTTTAAATCTTTCCCTTAGGCAAAAAGCTTCCAGAAACAGGGTGGGTAGAACGTTTGTTTGTTTCGATAAGTGATAGTTTGATAGATGTTCATTTAATAATCTGATAGGCAAATCATTGTTCATGTATGTTTTTTTTTTCTTCTGTTAAGTTGTTGCTTGGTTCTTGACATGCTAGTCTGTTATAAATGATCTTATCTGCATGAAGTCTTTCATGGTGCTCGAAATTACAACCCCTAACACTGTGGGATGAAAGTGACCTCCCTCAACAGAAGAAAGGCCAGAATTTCATTTTTAACCCATAGGAATAACGTTGGGAATGTAACAATTTAATGATATTGCAAAGCGTTGATTTTTGAGGATCACAACAGATATGCAGAAAAATTCAGTTTTCGAAGTATGTACACTGTTGTAAAGGAGAACTGGAGAATTCAAGGAGGTTTGCATAATCACAGAATGGCCAGGGCTGGAAGGGACCTCAAGGATCATGAATCTCCAACCCCCCCACCACATGCAGGGCCACCCACCAACCCCCACGTTCAGCATTAGTCCAGGCTGCCCAGGGCCCCATCCAACCTGGCCTTGAACACTTCCGGGGACGGGGCATCCACAACCTCTCTGGGCAGCCTGTTCCAGCACCTCACCACTCTCACAGTAAAGAACTTCCCCCTGACATCCAACCTAAATCTCTCCTCCCTCAACTCAAAACCATTTCCCCTTGTCCTGCTGTTATCTACCCTTTCAGATAATCGATTCCCTTCCTGTTTGTAGGCTCCCTTTGGGTATTGAAAGGCTGCAATGAGGTCATCCCACAGCCTTCTTTTCTCTAGGTTGCAACACATTCTTCCAGTGTCTCTTAATTTTTCCAGTCATAGTGTCTGCTGTGAATGCATAATACAAGGTCAGTGATCCATGCTAGGAAGATAGTGACCTTATGATGTTTCTGATGCTGATCAGCTGTTTCTTAGTGGTCTCAAGCTGTTTTGAAATGAGAGGGAGACAAGGCACAGAGAAGTATCACCACAACTGTATTCACTGACATCTCAGCTGGCAGTTCAATCAATCTGGCTGGATATCTATGGGCTGCCTGAATGCTTTTGCTGTATGTCTGGAGCAGACAAACGATGGTTGGACATTAGTAAATACTTCTCCGAGAATGGTCAGCTGCTGGAACAGAATGCCCAGGAAGGTGGTGGAGTCACTTTCCCTGGAGGTGTTCAAGGAACAAGCAGATGTTGTACTGAGGGACATGGTTAGTGGGAACTGTTGCTGGTGGGTGGACAGTTGGACTGGATGATCTTAGAGGTCTTTTGCAACCTTGGTGATTCTACCATTCTGTGATGGGAGAAGTTCTGCTCTTGTGCCATGTGGTATTAAGCCACAGAGAAGCCCTGCTGCTTTCAGCCATGTAGATGACTTGACCTCCCAAGGATTGGTATGGCACTGGAATACTGTTTATTGTGCTAGGTCTGAAACAAGAGGTTGTCCTCTGGTCAGCAACTGCCAGTGAAAACAATTACAACATCCTTCTCCATTTTTTTTCACTTCTTGTTCTTATTCCTGACTGATACTATGCCCAGTCCTTGGTAGGTACAAGTCCACATGCCTGGGCAGGTACAAGTGGTTCCTGCTGGGTAGAACTTGGTTATTGTAGCATCACCCATGAAGGCCTAAAAAGGGCTGATATGTCTGGAAACTGAGCTGAGTTTTGAGAAATGCTTGTGAGGGGGAGGTAACTGCCCTTTCACTCCTGTAGTAACATGCTTTAATGAAGTGGTATCTTTTAATATCTTTCTGGGAAACGATGGCCTGGTTACAACTTTAATCTCTGGAACACTGATTCCCAAGGAACAACATGCGATGAGCTTCCCTAAGTGCTTTGCTTAAGGGGAAGAGGGACGTGTGTGTGTACCTGCATTCTGCAGGATAAGGGACAATCTGAAAACCTAATTACTGTGGCACTCTATTCTTTTCTCTCCCTTCCCCAGCTGTTCCCTCGAGTTTTTCCTTTTCTTGAACTAATGAACTATTTTATTCAAGAACTGCTTGAAATTAGTTGAGCAGAGGTAATCCTCCTGAAAAAGTCTGATCCTCTCCTTGTCATGGGAAAACTATACAATTACTAAGAAAACTTAGTTAAAAATTTGCTAAATGCTATGTACATTCCAGGAGCTATGTGCGTGTTTGAACTGTGGAAAATGCAGTGCAGATGTTTAAAAGTAAATATTTTTCTAAGGAAACGGCAGATGGGAGGATTAGACACTTTCTAATATTGTGCAGTTTTCCTGCCATTGTAGAAAACTAAGCAAAACCTGTTTATATTTAAAAGAAGGTGGTGTCCATTTAAGGATACATAGTGCGTGGCAATATTAAATTATCTATTTTTATTGATTAATAAAGTCAGTAAAACACAGATCAGCCTGGTCCTTTTGTTTTGCAAAGTCTGCAGGAGGGATGCTGCTCCACGAGGCTGTTCTCACAGTTTGATCATATTCTTATCTGTTGCCTTTGTCAGGAGGAAAGTGAAGTGGGTTTTCAAGAACAGCAAATCTGCCTTAAGGATTAAATAAATAAATAAATAAATCTGTGCTAAATATGGGGTCTGAGCCCAAATTGCAAACCTGTATCTCTGCTGTTTTAAGGAGAAGATTTAGTTCCTCTGGAATATATTAAAAATCTTCTGAACATTAAATCTGGTTTCTGTGCTTGGGCAGTGTGCAGTGAGTCTAACAGGATGAAAAGCAGCATTATGTTAAAAGGAGTTTTAGCTATTCAGCAGCTTTTGAAAATCAAGCCATTAGTGCTTGCCTTCAAAGTTGCGTTCTTTCCTTCCCAAATTTGAAGAAAAATCTCTCTCTTTTTTTTTTAAAGGGTGAATTTTTTAATGAATTTTATAACTTCCTGAAGATTTTTTTAAGCAGGCATTTAAACACAGCAAGGCCTTGAGTCCTCAGAGAGAGATGAACTTGAAGTCCTCGTTACTTTTGGTCACTAGTTCAAATTCTTTGGTCAGTGTGTTGTTATCTTTGCAAAGATTAATTGCAGGCCTACAAAACAGGATCTTTTGGTTTCAGGCTTGGGCTGATGTGCCTGGCTGAGGTGCTTTCATCAGGTAATACAGTTCTGCAGTCTCTCTGCTGAAAAGAGATCAAGGACAGAATAAGTAAGGAGAATGGTGACTTTCTCACCTCTGTGAGGTGTGGTGATGAAGAAGCAGGGAGAGTTTTGCATTGCTTCTGCATCTGGTCCCAGCTCTGTGGCCCAGCACAACTGTGAGTGTGGCAGAGTGCAAGCACTGCTGACACGAGGGGATAGCAAACGTCTGCTTGATTACCTGCTGCTGGCCACCACATTCTAGATTTGCTTGCTATTACTTGCCCTTTGACATTATCACACCATTCCTACTGCTTCCTCTGTTAAACATCAGAGTGCTTTATAGATCCAAGGCAAGGAACAGGCAGGTGGTATAATGTATATATTATTTACCCCAATCCAGCAAGCCCTGCAGCAGCCATGATAAAATAATCTGACATCTCTGATGCTTTCCCCAATATCTCCATCTAGCTACACTCCTGTTTAGCCTTTTTCAGCCACTGCTGTTTATCTGCAGTTCTTCAGGAGCAGCATCCCCTACCTGATATCTCACGTCTTACCACAGGCACGGTTTAGGCTCCCTCATGCGGGCAAGCAATCTCATTGATTTCTTGGAGCACTGCTCACATGCTTCGGTTGGCAAGAGCATAGACTTACATCGAAGGATAGAAATGAAATCAAAGAACCAGGATGTTCATACTGACTAGATCGGTGAAGTTTTTGGGTATATGGAGTTGCCAGGAATGATCTTACAGACCGTACAGAAAAATGTGGTTATCTTTGGAGAAAAAGCTAACCTCACTTGTTAAAAGGTGAGTGGAAGAGGTACTTCAGATGGCCTTCAAAAAAGAAGGTATCTTTACCCCTCACTGGGCAGAACTGGGGAGGTTCAGATGTGCCCTATAGCAGCATTACTTCACAGGAAGTCATTAGGCCAACAGGATGCCTTCAGAATCGTAGGGAGGAAGGACATAAACACTTCTATCAATAAACCTTGCATTCATTTTCCTCCTATTTTCACCAGCCAGCGCAGGAAGTGAGTATGGACATTTGGCTTTGCTGATCTACAGCATATGAGAAACATCTTTTAATTGAGAAGGGTTTTTTTTTTTTAGCATTAAATAAAGGCTTTTTCACCCAGTGTAAAAATAAATAAACCCACATGCTCAGCTGTTGGTAATGTCAAGGGTTTTAATGACTTTTTAAAATTATGTTTATGTGGTAAAAGCAGTCACTTAAAATATTGTTTATCAAAAATCCAGGCCAAAAGATAGTGTAAGGACTTTTTCAAATAACATTTGCAGTGAAAATTCCCTGAAAAACTGGAGGAGAGAAGAATTAAATAGCAAATCTGCCTTTTCCAGAGAAACTATTAGTTCAGCTTCCATCTCCTTCTGTGTGCTGAGTGTTGTGATCATATCCTATTCTTTCTGTTGATGATGCTGAAGGAGAGATGGTGGTCACAGTTCTGGTTTGTGTCCATAAACATAAGAAGAACAAGAACTCATGATTTGAAGGTGAAATCCATCAAACAGTAGTTGGTGTCACTGAGCTTTGCGGTGGCTTGGCCAGTACAGGTGAAAAACAGAGGAAGCCATAAAAAAAAGAAAAAAAAAAAAAGAAAAAAAAGAAGAAAAAAGGTTGTTGTTCCTTGTGAAGGTCTGGGTCTCTTGCTTCTCCCTTGTAAGCTAGACCTGGCCTACCTCTCATTAATTTTTCTTTTACCCTCCCAGGCCTCCTCTGTGATGGCAAGGGGACCCTGTACTTGTCATCCAGAGAGAAGCTGAAACGCTGACAATTCTGTTTATGCCTGCAGTAATTCCCTGTAGGCAGTAACGTCAGTGCTGGCCACTTGTCCCAGCCTGATCCTGTGCTAGTAATGAGTATTCGCAGCATGCATTTCAATGTCTGATTAAATCTTTCTGAAAGGCCATCTGTTTGAGGAGGATGTGGCATAGGTTTTAATACTTTTTATACATAGTATTCAATACCGCTGTTTCATGACCTCAGACATAAAGTTTGTCCCCTTGTTTGCTAGAACCTCTCCTGATACTCCAGTCAGAGGAAATAATTGGATCGAGGCTGTTGCAACCTGTCGGCTCCTGGTGGGTCTTTGGGGAAATGTTGCTAAGTATTGAGTTACAAGAGTTGCACCTAACCGGTGAGGCTTTAGCGTGGCTCCCTTCCTTCTGGGATGGGATTAAAGCATCTCTTTTCCCTCTTAGCACTCAGAGCAGGCAGTGTGTAGTTATATATATATTGATACATGCCAAATCAGTAAGCAATCTGTCCCTTCTGTTGTATGTTCTCATCCATGGAAAATATCCAGCCTGAGCAGTATTACCTGTGTCTTTTAGGGTCATTTTCCTATAGGATTGGAAGCACTGTTTCCTGCTGTGTTTCAGCATTAAGTATATCTTGTCTAATATATATTTTCTTACTTTCTTTTATTTGTTGTCTTTCATGGTGCAGTGTCAGTATTTGTGCCTTTGGCTGAAAAAAAAACCCCTCACCCCAAAATTAAGCCCATGTGCTTTCTTTTCCAACTTTGCCCTCTCTCGGTTCCTCCTCTCTTCCCTATGTTGCTTTTGTGGTCTGTCCCTCCCAAGTTTCTCAGAAAAGCCTGCTTTAGGTCACTGAAAGCCCTTCCTTTTTCCTGCTTAATCCGTGATCTGGTCTTCATCCAGGGTGTGGGGGTTTCAGGCAACAAACAAAGGGAATCTTGTAATAGAACAAAATCATCTGGAGATTAATTTCCTGCATAGCAGGGTGGTGACCTTTAATGCCAAGTTGGGATATAACCTCTAATCTTCATTTGCATAGCCATTTTTGAAAAAACCTTTTATTCATAGTATTATTTTAACCTTACTCTTGATCTAAAATTTCAAGGGATCTGCTGACTGGGACTGGGACTTCTATGTATGTATTTTACCTTGCCATTTACAGCAGTAGTATGTTTGGGTACTTCATCTCTACAGATTTTTTTTTCTGATATGTGTAACTGGAGAGCATCTAAATTCTTAATTTAGAAAAAAATTATAGATTTACTGACCTAACTGATATAACAGTTTTTCCTTTCTCTATCAGTATTATCATTTTAAATTTTATCTTTCATATTTCTTTCATCTGTTACTGATTCACCTTCCTTCCTCTCTGTCTTTCCAAACTACAAGAGGAGTTGCAGCACTTGTGATATTGCTGGGTGATGTAGAAATGTTTCTGTTAGTCTCTCTGTGTCTCCATTTGCCTACAATAACCCCTTAGCCCCGTGGATTGCCTTCTTTTTGCAATACAGCCTGATCATTTCTGAAGTAGTTATGAAAAAGCTGTTCTATGATATTTCATTCTGGTTCAACCATCTTGTCCATTTGTTGGTATGTTTTGATCTCTGGAGGTTTTTCCCTTGATCTGTCTCAACTGTTAGTATCTACTTTGCACTCCTTTGATATTTCTCCCTTTTCTTTTCTTCTACTTATGTTAGCAGACCTATACTATAAGAGACACTGACAGCAGCCCATCTTGCCAACAAGAGAACCGTTTATGCGGTCAGCATTTTGATGTCAAGTACATGAAGCTGCTTTTCTTTTGAACCTGAAGGCCACATCATTGTGAAAGTGGCCAACTTTGTTCACTGGGGCCATTCTCTTGTTGCCACCATGCCTGAGCTGCCCTGGATGCTGCCTCTCTTTCCTCAGCCTGTTGGAGCCAGCAGAGCTGGAGGCCTCTGGTAAACCTCAGCTGCTTGTGGCCGTCTCTGGATTTGGAGGATAATTTAACATTTGAGTCCCTTATTATGGGAAATGACAGATTCTCTGTCACTAGGAGCCTTAAGGAAAGGTTTTTTGGAACATGCCATCTATGTCAGCTGGCTGCAAGACAGGAATCTGCATAGCATTCCTTACTCTGCCTTTTGCAAAAGAACAGCCTGAACAATTGCAACAATTTCTCTCCCTCTCTGAAAATTTGCCTATGAAATCCTGCACAGCAAAAGTCGATGGCATCCTTGCCCTGCCTTTGCATCTTCTGGCTTTGCAGAGATCTCTTCACTTTCTCCAGAGTGACTATTCTTTCTTTTTTTCCACCTTCTGGGATAAGCAGGCTATATCTAAGGGAGACAGAGGCTAGAGGGGAGCCAAACACCTTCTTTCTCTCATCATCAGAAACGTACACTTTTTAATAATGTAATCTCAATTAAAAACATACCAATTAAAATGGGCTTTTTAGCAGGTCTCTTGGGAGAGGGAGCCATAATTCACATTAAAATGTAAAGCTTCAGAAGCAGGGAGAGCTAGGTGCATTGCAAGTGCCCAAATATTCAATGATTTTAATTACAATGGAAACTTGATAAATTGCTTTGTGCCACAATCCATTATTAACAGCTTAATGAATATCATTGCTGCCTGTTTTAAACTGCTCCATGGTGGAAAGCATTGTCAGTATTTCAGTTGCGAGCTGTGATTTTGTGTGTTTGTAACTCAACCCTTTAAAAAGAGAAGGGGGGTCAAGTATGCAGGCTTGGCTTTGGGCTGGGGTAAGTTCTGCTGGCTGCAGCATCCCAAGGGAGAGAAAGGAAAGGTGGACCTTCTCTGTTTTACCAGTATTGGACTGGCCGTGCTGCTTGCATGATGTAGAGCAGTGCCCCAGCTGCTGCGTGCTATGACAAGGTCTGGGAACACAGAGGGCCCCTGTGCTAACGGAGGGGTCCCCAGAGCACAAAGCTACCCTTGCATGTCCTGGTTTCATGCTCCATACCCATTAGGCTGGAGGACTCTTTGGGCTGTCTGTTCACAACAGGGGAGAGCAATAGTGTCAAAGCCTGTGAGCTTGTTTTGAAGTATGCAGTGTGGGTTGGTACACGTTTTCCAATTTTTAGCTAACAAAAAGCTGATTTGAGGTACGGCATTTGGCAAGTTCTTCTGGAGCACTGAAGTGTAAACAGTGATTGTGTGCTGAGCTTTGAACAAGAGCAAAACATTTATTTCTTTTCTTGACAGTTGTTATAATGGTTGTAATTGTGCTAATGTTAGGATTGGTAAAATATGTATTTCTATGTATATATTTATGTGTATGTTTATACTAAACTGGTGCCTTTTCCTCATTTTTCAAAGCAACTTAATATTTTAAGCATAAATGTTATTATTAGGAATGCTATTATTTTAGATGCTAACAGCAGGTATAGTGGGCTGGTAGTTGTGTCCCACTGAAATGTAGGGATTTAATCTGTAGGGATTTAAATAGTCATGAGCTGGCTTCTGCGAGATTTATTATTTATTGTGGGTGTTCTGTTTTCACTTTTCACTTGTGTGGTCTGACCAGAGGGTCATGATCTCTAAGTTGGGGTCTCTGGCAGGTGTGTGACCAGATCTTCGTGAGATAAGAGATGGATCTCAGAACAGAAAAGACTAAGAATTACTATTCTAATTGAAGAAAGTCACAATTGCATGTCTGGGATAAACATGATTTGTCTGAATGTAATTAATGTTTCAAGGTTTGCTATTATTATTCCTATTATGTTTTTCTGGAAACAACAAAAGCCTATTCACTCTCCCCATCCCAGAAATGGCATTGTTACTCATAGTGATATTAACTTGCACTCTGTCTCATTTTGCCAATTACACAGAGCTCTCCTGGTTCATTATATCAATAATTACACATAGGATTTTTTTTTCCTTGTGAAAAATCTTTCATTGACAGAGGAGTAATGATGCCTGTAAGTTGCTTAAGTATTGCTCAGTCAGGGATCTGTAAGATGTGGGAGATGTCCTCCTATTTTCAGGGAGAAAGACAGCTGGTATTCTGACATACTGTTAATATTCATGTGTTTCTGAATTTGTTTTTTTTTTCTTCAGTGTGTGACTTTAGGAAGCATTCCAGACCACGGTGCTGCCTGACTGCTATTTTTCATGCATCTCTATACTGGCAGAGGACAAAGTGGCATGAAAATACATAAAACGCCGTCTAATTTTTCTTTTGTTCTTTCATTCATGCACAACATGCTTCTTCTGTGTGTTTATCAGTGTGTGCAAAATGCCTATATTTGCAAGATAATGGACGTGTAAATATTAGAAAGTCGAACTGAAACTCTCTGAAGGGAAGGAGGGCAGGGTGAGAATGCTTCCTGCTACTGAGGAGCCATCTATTGGATAAAGCTCATAACTGAACCGAGCATCCATGAAACTGCAGAGAATAACACAATTTGGTTTTGGTCACTGGGCAGAAAATAATCCTTTCCTTCTCAATGCTGTTTTTACCAACTGTGCTGAAAATCAGTACCCCTTCACGCGCAGGAGTGGAGATCCACATGTAGAGGAGATTTATGTACTATTGGTAAAAGCCAGTTTAACATAGCCAAAGATCTGATATAAATCCTGCTGTAGCGTGCAGGTGTGATTGTGAATGGATAAAGCAGCAGTGGGATTGCCCACCAGCACTGGAGAGCAGTTGCTCAGAAAAGCAATAGTAAGGAAAGTGGTGTTTTTCAGATTGCTAGTAAAGACGATAAATAGCACTGTGCTTTTCATAGCAGCACATATCTTTTACACCAGTTTAACAGTTGTAATTAGCTTAGTTAAAAAATAATGAGATTTTTTGTTACCCAGAATTACTTGATGCCCTCACAAAACCGAATAATGAGGTGTTCCTTCCTGCAGTATATGCAGTGTGTATGTAAGATGGTACAGAAAGGGAGAATCTGGAACAAACTGTGGGAAGAGATGGGGGAAGACAGGATGTGACCATTAAAGCTACCAGACATCTTGGTGGCTGTTTGAAGTGAGTGGTGGGGCTTTAAGGAAGAATGAAGAATAAAGGAGAAATAATGAGATTTCTATGCATTATCTGTGAATGTCAGGCAACTGCTAAAACCAGGACTGATTATTAATCAGAAATTAAATTTAAGTAAATACAATTATAATCTCTGGCAAATAAAATAAAAATGGCAGTGGGGCTGTCTGCAACAGCAGCCTTTATTCAGCGGTTTGAGTCAGTTGAGGGTCAAGTTGCTGGGTGTCAGGCACTTATCCTACAACACTCCCTTCCTGCATCCTCCCTTCCTCCTGCAAATAGAGGAGGGGAGGAGTGTTGGATGGTTCACTAGAAGGCCAGATAAGCTTGGGGAGAGGGTGTGTGCATACAGCATGCAGCAGGGTGGTCAGCTCTGTGCTGTTCTGGGAGTTTGTACCAGTTCCACTCACTGATGGGCATAGGGGTCCTGGCCCAAGCTCTTCTCCTTCCCCAGTTACTTTGTCACTTACTGCATTTGCCTGCTGTGCATTCTGTTAACCTCACTCCTCCACCTTTGAAAAGCAAAGCATATGCAAGCAGAGGAAACATAGCTACAGCATGCACATACCCCATATTTACTGATAATAGCAGCAGTCATTATCAGTGTTTTATTATGCTGAATGTTTTGCAAATATAGAATGAAGAGGTTCCACTGTCATTTGAGGCACGCTTCTATAAGGTGTGTAGTGGTGATTGGGTGATAATGTGTGAGTGATGGCATTCAGTGTCCATAATTGTAATTACTCATCATCCCATATCTGCCTTCAGCCAAGGGATCTCAGGCAAGAGGTGTACATATTTAAGATCAAAAACATCCTCCTTCCGTGTGAGCCATGAAGACCTACGCTCAGCTTGTCTCAAGTAGAAGTAGTTCTTTGCTCTCTCTTCACTAACAGTGAGAACCAAAATTTAAAATCATCTCTGGATTACGTGGGGATGTTTTCAGAACACATCTGTTGTCTTTCAAGATGTGAGCTCTTTAGTGCCACTTGCAGCATCATCAGGCGAAGGGAGATGAGGCCCTAACACAGAAATAAGAAATGCCCCCACGCTTTGCTCTTTCAGGTCCAATTAGGTTTGCCTGTGCCTCTGTAGATAACTAAACGCTCTTAATTTAACCCTACTTTTTGAAGGATGGAATGCCTGAGTGGCAGCATGAAGATGTAAACCAACTGAGAAATTCTCTGTTTGCCCAAAGCCCAAGTGAGGTTGTAGAGCTTCAAGTACCAGAGTTTGTTCCACTGCCTGAAAGCTCAGCGCGTATGAATGGGAGCCAAAGAGAATATTGTCAACTCCTTGGACCAGAATAGAAGTTCTGTGCAAAATCCCCAAGGAAGGAAGAAAACAGTAGCACCAGAATGCTTTTCTCTCTCATCTCTTGTACTAAGCAACGTATAGCAGTATGGTTCTCTCTCACCTTCATGCTTTGTTAGAGGCCTACTGAGGTATCTTAAATATATAGACACGTATAAGTACGAGTTGTGGAACTCCAGACACAGGAGATGCAGCAGGGTGCCATCTGATGATCTTCAAAGTGTGCAGTGACTCCCTGCAGGAGGAGAAAACTCTCCAGTGACAAAAACGGCTCAGAGCTAGGGCAGACCACCTGCAGAGGCTGTGGGAATCTGAAGCTTGGTTGGGTTTTTAAGAGCAGGTTAGACAAACCGCTATCAGGGCCGTTTTGGCTGATCCTGCTTTGTGGTGAGGGGATGGAGTAGCCTCTTTCTCTGATGTGATGGTGCTTTCTGCTTTAAACTCTCTGAGTCTGTAAATCTGTTTTCATCCTGGGTCTTAGAGGGGTTTCTGAATCATCATTAGCTTTTCCACATGGGGTTTTCTGAGGTTTGATGTGTGTTGTACCGATTTTACAGATGGAGAAGCTGTAAATGTATTTTAAAGGCAAAATACAGAACTCAGCTCTCAGCATCCTGGCTTCTTCTCTAGTGGTCAGTGCTTTAGCTGCCAATTCACATTGGCTACTCTGTTGATGCGGTAGCCAACTCAGCCAATAAAATCTGTAATCTATGTGATGCTTGAATTTATACTTAAAAATAATAATTATTAAAAAAAAAACCAAAAACCAAAACAAAAAATCCCACAACATCAGACACATGCAGGAGATGTTTTATACTTTCCATGCCAAGGTGCTTTGAACAGCTTGCTGGCAGCACCTGCCCATTCTGGGTCCTGCTTGGCATTTCAGGTAGCATTTTTGTGATATTGTTATAGGGACTCTTCTTTCTTTGAAGCAGAAAGCAAAGGCATTTATGTGGCTTTTGACATCAAATATGGTGTCATTCAGTACTTGTGCTCTCTTACTTCAGTAGACTATAGCCAGAATCTCCCATGGAGTTTAGAGCTGATAATATGTAAAAATAGCAGAACAAGCCCAAAATAATAAGAAATCTTCCCAGTCTGGGGTTTCACTGCAAATGTTAAGATTAGACCAGGTTGACAAAGATTTCCAATTTCCAAGTGAATGCTCAGTGAATACTTTTTTTTTTTTTTTTTTTTTTTTTGCTTTGAATTTACTCAGGATTTTAACTCAAATCACATTGCTTTGTAAGACCTGAGTGCCTTTAGAAGCTCATTTACTATCAAAACATTGCAGTGGATCCTCCAGCTGATGTTAACAAATGCAAACAAAACATTTTTTTCTGCCAACTGCTCTTGAACGACGGTCAGACCCTGCAGTTCAACAGAGTCCTTCCAGTGTTGAGCGTTGTCAGCAAGAGTGCAGTCCCCACAGCCTGCAAGGCTATCAGCTCTGGCCTCCCAGATAATTCCAGCTTCTAAATTCAAGCACAAGGTGAAAGGAAGATCTCTCTAAGAGATATAGGGGCTGGTGTGTTTGCAGAGAGACTGGCTTATTTTGTGATTTCACTGAGAAATCAAATGAAACCTGTTGGTGAGGTTGAATGTGACCCTTTCAAAGCTGTTTGGAAAAATGATAGTTACAGTGGGACGGCATTTTGTGCCTCTTTTTCAAGAGGATCTTGGTAGCTACTATAGTGCTTTACTGATAACTGCAGTGTGACTCAGGGTCCTCACCTAAAAAGATGTTTCCTTAGTTAAACTTACAAAAAGTGACCTTGATATAAACGAATATAGCAGTGTTTCTATGAGTTTGTAGAACAGAATATTTCACTGAGATCGGAGCTTTACATCAGTTAGATAAGGATTCTGAAGCTTAGCTTCTGTTTTTTTGAGCTGCCATCAGGGATTTCAGAAGGGCTAGGAAGGTCTGCACAACTTACTTTGTGTAGTATTGTACTAACAGCATCATGTTTGCATGACTTTTTCACCACAAGTGCTTTACAGAATACTAAGTAATCATGTTTTCTAGACTGATTCCTTAAGTTGCTTTTCATAGTTTTGATATATTCTCAAGACAGGGAATTGAACTATTGAAGTAGTACAAAATTCAACTATACTTTGTACAAAATCCAAGTGAACTCACAGCTTTAGGAACAAAAACTGAGATGTAAGTTGCTCTGAAAGCAATGCCTGCTATTTATTCCGAGGAAACTACAACACATACAAAGAGCACAATAACATTATTTGACTGAGTAAATTCGCAGCTACAAAATGCTGGGTTTTTTTCCGCATAGTCACCACCATTACATTTTTACCACCGATGAACAAGAGCATTCACACCCTGCTCATAAAAATGTGAACCAGTGCAAGTAACCCACTGTTCCACAGCTGCTCTGACGCTGTCATTGCCAGGAAAACATTGCCCATACAATCCAACTTTCATTGGCCCAAATGGATGGAAGATGCTAAATCCTGTCTATATGGTGGGAGTGGAAGGGCAGCCTAGCCAAGATAGAGAGTGTGCTCCATGATCTTTAAACCATTATGGAGTCTTGCATTGTAGTGCTGCCAGAGAAAAGTTGTCTTCTTCTCAGGTCTGGAAGCTCAAGCCTTCAGCTTTGTCACAGTTGCAAAGTAGCTGTCAGAGTTTATGATTTGTGTGGGTTCCCGTAAGTCCAGAAGGATCACCTCTGTCCTATTTCAAAAGACAGTGCACAGTACTTTACCCACTGAGGACTGTGTCTTGAAATATTTTTTTGATAGGGAATTCACGTCACCTCTCCATGAGCTGCTGTTTTGACTTTGGCTCGTAGTGGTGACACCACAGGTCATCACCAGTAATGATGTGATCCAGGAAACCATCACCTTCGGTCTTATATTGGTTCAATAGGTCCTGACAAATTTGCATACGGTGTTCATTCTGTTCTTGTGTATTTGTGTAACCCACCTGGCACAAATTTGATGGTACTCCAGTCCAGCATTGCCACCATCATTTCCAATGCATCAAAGCCGATATTCTGCTCTGTATGCAATTCCCTGGTCATAATCTGCTGATTTATGTGGATGAGCTGATCAAGATGGTCTTCATTTCATGGTGTGAAAGCTGTGTGTGGCTGCCAGGAAAGTGCCTTGTCTTTTCACATCACTGTCACCACTGCTGAAACACAGCATCTACAGCCTCACTGTGCTCGCATTCACTGTTTGGTCTCTATCAATGCTCAACAAGTGTCGATGAATGTCAGTGGGTGCCATTTTTTTGCATGGAAGAATTCAGCGATGCACCTTTTTTTTCTTACGCACCTCTATGTCAAACCCATTTGGTCAGACTGCCTCTCTGCTGCCATCTGTCACACAGCAACAACATGGAATGCAATATTAGTGAGAAGGTTTGACTTCTACTGCCATACCACCAACTTTCTCCTGACGCTATGGGCCAACATAATAAAATAGGAGACATTACTTTTGGAGCTGCCCTTGTACATTTGATAGTCTATCTTAGGTAATTTTTTCACATTACCTAGCAGAAGATTCATATGCCTCAGTCTCTCTATTGAAAATGTAACTGAAGGGTCCCCTGGATCCCCAAATCAGTAGTGAATTTGCCAAAAGGTTGGCTAGTATCTCAGTAGTTGATATAAAAGCACAGTTCTCTGTTTAGGATGGGAAGATCTAGAGACATCCCCCTTCCCCCAAGATCCTCGTCCTCTGTGGGAAGAACCATGACGCACTGCATGTGAATGATATCTCTCTTTTCTTCTGACAGCTGCAAAACTTGAAAGTGGTGATTTAAGGAGGGGTGATAGTTATTGCCTTTCCTGGTATAGCACACATCTATTCTTCCAGTACGTAGCACATAGCTCATTACAGTTCTGTGCAGAATGATTTCTCTGCATGGCCAGGTGATGCTTAAGGAGGCTAATGAGAGAAATGATATGGCCCAGAACACTGGTGTCAGGAAATATATTGCAAGGTGTCTATCTCAAGGAAGCTGAAAGTAGAACTTGTCTTATTATATATTTCAAAGGGGATGTCTGTGTCACCACCAAGTTAGGCATACACTCTGTCCATGCTGCATTCAAATTACAATTTTTCAAGTAGTATCTTTCCATTCAATTTTCATTGGCTTAATGATAAACTCTCTGTTGTATCATGGCAAACTAGAGTCTACACCATTCTTTTGAAGCAGGAACTCGTTTCTAAGGCTATTGTAACATAACTATGCAAGTATCAGAGGACAGGATAGAGGCTATTATGGGCTTTTGCTTTTCGTAAGGAAAATCAAAGAAATGTCCCTAATGGTAAAGGAAGCCAACAGCCACACGTGATGACCAGAGAATGTTTTTGTGCAGTGACACTGTCAGTGCCCGGTCTGTTGTCATGTTGAAGAACTGGCTTATTTTTTTTCTTTTTCTATTTTTTTTTTTCTTTACTGCCGTCAACCTACGTAGAGAAAAACCCTGTGAATTTTCATGAGATACCTTTTCCTCATTTCCAGCACTTAAAAATCCAATTATATTTGGTTTTATGCTAGTATTTGCCTCTATTGCCATTGTTAGGTTTTTGAGTCAGAGTGATTTTTCTATTCTGATGGTGCGGAAGAAAAATATGTTTCATTATGACTGGTTATAACCCTGGAAATCTTTTCTCTCGCTTGGGTTGATGATTATTTTTTATGTAGCATTCTATACTGATGCCTAAAGTGAAGTAGAATGAACCATAAGGAAGAGAATCTTTGCTAAAATATATTTCCTTGCATTGTGTAAAATTATCTTGAACAAAGCTTGCATCTTACAAATGTTATGCTTCTTTCCTCTCACTATTGCTCAAATAGTTTTTAGAGATGAATGTGTTTTTGTAAGGATTGTTTATGAAACTATTGTTCTTAGCAACCTATGCTCACCTGTGAACAAACTGCATAGCACAGATAGTCAGTTGTTTCTAGATAGTGTGACCTTATAAGCAGATTCTGTAATGAGACAACGTTTTGAATTTCTAACCAAATATATTATGAGAGTAATAGAAATAGCCCCTCAAAATGGCCATGGAGGCATTTCAGAGCACATTCTTGGGAATATTCACTAGTGCTAGCATTCATTAAGTTTGTTTTCAGCAAAAATTCTCATGAATGAGTTTTCATTCAGTAGTCATTGTGATTATCCCTGTTCTATGACAGCATTAACAATATGCTTTGTACAAGGTCCAGATCTGATTTTATCTAAGGCTGGAGAAACATTTTGTAGGATCTCCAGAGAATGTATTGTCTAAATAAAAGACCAGACTCAGCTTACAGTTCATGACTTGGGACTGCAAGTCCTTGGAGAGCAATGAATTTATTTACAAGAAAATTCACAGCTAGAGAAGGATAAATGCGGAATTTTTCCAAATGTTTTGCCATTTGAACAATATTATATTGCAGTAGTACAACTCCAATGAATATGAATGTAATTATATTGTTTTAAAAGCAGTTTAGGCAATGATGGACTAGTTGTATGAAGAAAAGGGAATATCTCTACAGATGCAGTTCATTATTTTACTGTTCTAGTTTATTCACTCGCTAATTAACACAGTGGAAGTGTTTTGTTTTGGTTTGTAACCATGTAACCCAAATATATGTACAGGTGTAATACCTGAAGTGTTGGCCATACCAAGAGCTGGACTCTCTGTTGTACAGTATATGGACTCGCAGCTTGTTAATAAACTCCTCCTGGAGATGCTAAGTAGAACTTTCAGCTGTGGATAGCATGTGTATGCATGAAATCTTGTTCCCTGCAGTCTAAAGGAAAATAAAAGGGTGGAATTATTCTGTAACAGTTGACTAGAATCAACAGTTTGAATCTGGAGATTGTGCTTAAGTCTAGGCACAAGGAAGTATTTTCATAGCTGGCTTGTTCACTGGGCAGTATGTATATAATTCTGCTTTCTGTGCCTTCACTTCTCAGGAGGAGAAGCACTTGAAGGTGATGCAGTTTGGCCAATTTGTAGACTGCTTTCTGAGCACAGTGACTAGTTCTGGCTACTCTCTGGAGCATTAGGTCTCAGATATAGCAGGATACAATATACACTGTGGACATAAGTATGAGTACGTAATGTACGTGTGCAAAATGGAAAGTCTCTGTGGAATGGAGAGAGGGAGCTGCTAAAGATGCAGTATGCTAATTCCTTCTATTACTCAGACTTCAAAATAACCACTCCTTTTTGCTTGTAGCAATTACTTGTTCTCAGTCAGAACAGTTTGTTGGCAGCAGAGAAAAGCACAACTAAATATTTCTCTTGTTTCATTGCTCTCTTTTCCATGTCATATAGAAAAAAACTACCCAATTAATTCCTTTGACGTTTGTATTAATTACTCCTTCCTTAGTCTTATCTTGTTTTTCTGTCCTTTCCTCTCATTTTCCCATTTCTTTGTCTCTCTATTAGCAGACATTGAAATGATTTCTTTGTAATAGTTACATGCAGGTTTACAGGGTTTGGATTGGTTTGGTTTTACTTTTCTGTAATGAAGACTTGGTCCCTTCTCTTGTCCGTCCCAGTGCACAAGTTGTCATGTGCTGGTACTGTAAGTCCACTTACACTTTAAGTCCTTGAGCTATCATGTATTCTGTTGGTATTTGAGGAATTGAAAATCAATCATATAGCCTTATGGCTTAGGTTCAGCACAATTCTATTATGCCCACTTGAAAATGTCAATTCAAACCTTTTGGGTTATATTTCAAAGCCTAATCAAGCTTGCTGTCCAGGCTGGTTTGGAGTCAACTCACTCTTGCCCATGGGTCTGCTTATTAGAGTTTGTCTGTCAGAGGCTAGTGCAGAAGAAAACAGTTTTCATAACAGTACAATCATTCAATAGATGTTTTACAAAGACAGGTTGCCCAGACAAATATTTCAGCAGAGGAGTGCTTACAGTTGTAGTGCACTTCTGCAAGTATGTTAAAAAAAAAAAAAAAAAAAAGCAAACAACCTGCATTGATATCAGAATGTTTACAACTGTACTTTCTCATTAAATTTATTGATTTTTTGATAGTTTGTTGACATTGGTTCCTAGTCCTGTCTTGTCAAATTGGTACAGAAAGAATTGTAGATGCCAACCTAAATGTAGGAGACCTTTCATATTTTGGACCATGTGAATAAGTGGGGATGATGCCTCCAAACAGATGGGTCAAAAATGCTGGAAGAACAAGCTAAGCAGGAATTGCTTAGAATTGCATCATGCTTGGCAGATGTGCCTTGGACTATGCTTTGAGTATGTCAAAGTACTTCCAGTAAGTGTGAAAGGCTCACCCTGCAGTTGAAAGAAGCTCTGTTTGGAGTGAGCCATTAGCAATCCTCTGTGAAAATATGTACCTTTATATATTGGAGGCAGATGAGCCTTGTCCTTCAGAGAAGAACACAGTGGTAGGCTCTTAGTGGTGGCATTTCTAGCTGATTTATAGAAGTCTCTTCATTCAGTGAAAAGTTGTTGCCTGTCCTATGAGTGGGCAGTATAAATAGGAAACAACTCTCTCCTTTCATCTCCTACAGATAAAGGCATTGCTCTATGACCCATTCTTTGTGCTTCTTCTCACCCTGTGTTCTGCAGAGGCGCAGAGATTTTCTCCAGTGGATGCTTGACTCCCGCAACTCAGCTGATGCCTTAGCAGGTGAATATTTTGATAAGATCTGTCCAGCCACCACTTCCAGCCAAAATGAGGTGCCTCTTGTTGACAAGACCCCATCTGAAAAGGCTCAGAAGATGCTAACTGAGGATGAAATAGCAGGCCAGGCTTTTCTCTTCCTGATTGCTGGGTATGAGACCACCACTAGCACACTGTCCTTTGCCACGTATTTGCTAGCAACCAACCCGGAGTGCCAGGAGAAGCTGCTTCAGGAGATAGATGAGTTCTCAGCAAAACACGTGAGTACAATATGCTAGTGTGGAGCTTTTTGCAGGGAGTAAGGCAATATGGACATCACTCAGACATGACACATGCATGGCTCCTATTTGCATCGGTTTTGTGTGTACTGTTAATATGCTCTGAAGATTTGCACATTGTTACCCTAGTTTTTCTCTTTCATATGTGAAGGAGAAATAGAGGAAAGTTATTTGGTCAATAGTTAGCTCTAATTTGCCTTAAAGTGAATAATATTTTATGTTTGCTGATGGTGTGTCGTCTGATTTTCAGTCAGGAGCTTATGAGAGACACAGTACCTATTTGAAGTAGAGATTTTTTGGAGCAAAACTTCAAAATTGGTCTTCGCATATTGATATTTATTGTGGGGCTCTTTTCTGTTTTATTTCTTTATTTACTATTCATTCATTTTGAAATTGTTAAATGATGTCACTTTTCAGCAACTGAAGAAATGACTCAGGATCTTTGTGTCATAATGGAAATTTAACCTTTACAAAATATCTGACATTGTTGAAATTAACCAGCTATGGGCATATTCCAAAAAAGACATTTTTATAGTTTCCTGTTGTCCAGATGATTTTTTTCTTTCTGTGGTCAACTGTGATCTTTGTAAGTATGTGAAGAGAGTTATTATTAATCACAGGCTTCAAAGTTTATTCCTTTATTTTTTCTTCAGGAGCAGAGTATAAGTGTGTGCTTAAAAAAAGAAGTCACTCGTATGTAATTCTCTGATATTGTTTTAGAATGATTTCTCCTTCATTTTCTTTATTTATCACGGAAGTTCACGTTTCCTGGTTAATCATCAGCAGCGTTTTGCGTATCTAGCAGACAGTCCGGCAACCATTGTTGCACTCCACACAAGTCGTTAGTTATGAGAATTCAGGCTGAGCGGCTTTATCTTTCTACTTTATTTTTTTGTATTGGCTCAAAAGGCCAACCGACAAAAAATGATGCAAGGGATGACTGTCTTGCCCAATTTATATGCTGGATTTGCATACTGAAATCCTTAATGATACAATTTGGTAGTTTTATGCTTTCTATGCATTCCATGCACTATATTGTACTTAGAGAACAAGAAAAGAGTCTTATGATTACCTCCTTGGCTGGCAATATAAAGTTCTTGATTAGGTAAAAGTATGCCCATTCAAGTGTTACTGTTTCCCTCCTTTTGGTTGGGCAAATAGAAAAGCCTGAATTTGTGTACACAGAATGTATGTTTTGTCTTGCGTGAAGATGGTTTGAAAGTAGTGCTTCTCCATCAGATTCTTTTAACTTTGAGAGTGCAGATGGACAACAGCTGAGCTTTTCCTCAGTGCATGCTTCATACAGAATTATCATGGAATCATAGAATGGTTTGAATTGGAGGGGACTTTAAGGATCATCCAGTTCCAACCTTCATGCTATGTGCAGGGTTGCCGCCCGCTAAATCAGGTGTATACATAAGATCAGATATATCTCTGGTGTAAGTTAATACAATGAAACCATTGATGTGCTACATTCTAACTTACAGAATTCAGTTTATTTTACTAGGTCATTAGCTCTATGATACTCTAGTTGGACCATATATTTACTTGTTTCATTCACATACAGCAACAGACCTAATCAAGTCCAGTTAGCTCAGTTGACTTCCTTTAGGCTTGCAAAGTTGTGAAGGTGCAGTGTGGCCTGGAATATTTGTGATTTACTGATTAATACTGGCGGCAGAGTTGCACAGGAGAGATCCCTGTTGTGTAACCTCAAGGAGAATATGTTTCACTTTCTCTCCAATTCATTAAAACTAACAGCCAAAGAAGCTAAAGTGAAACTGCTGGGAGAGATCTTTAAATATGACAGGTTCATGATGTCCTTTCTATATGTGTGTAGATCAGTATGTGAATTAATATACTTTTCAATGTAATTGCATAAAAAGCTGTTGAGGAATATTTGCCCTGGAAGCTGTCATTAACTTTTTGTAGACTTTTGATGGAGGGAGACCGTTTACATGGCCATACCTGTATTAACAAGTACTGTGCTCCCATAGACACAGATTCACAGTCTGGCACAGATGGCAGTGAGGGCTGCTGGGTGCACACTGCACACATCTTGGAGACTTTATTTTGGGTTACTTCTTATCTGATCCTGCGCAACAAAGGCCACCTAGCAGTTGGAATGATCTTCTACTTTAAGTGCTATTAAAGGAACCCTGGGGGCAACCCTGAAGACTGTAGTGTAGACCTGTGCAACAGGCTTGCTTGTAAGCATGCTCCTGATCCAAGCTGAAACACTAATCCATTTGATATGGTCTGTCTGAGCTGTCACTCATTTTATTAGTATTTCAGTAACAATACAATCCAAATGAATAATGCTAGACTCTATTGATTTTCTAAGAAGAATATTTGGCCTCTGCAACATCAAAGGGGAATTGTGGAACTAGGAACAATTGTAGCAGGGAAGATAAAACATGATGTAGAGAGATGGCACTCAAATTAGTGATTTTTTTTCATGTGAGTAGTACACACAGTGTCATCCCAAGCAATGTCCTGTGTTTTGAATTGATTGGAAGAACCTTTCAAATCATTTCCCCATACTTTTCTATTTTCAGGTTTATCAGAGAACGTACATGACTATACAGCTGAGGAGAGCAGGGAGATGACTGTTCCTGAACTGTCTTTTAAGCAAGGAAATTCATGGTTGTAATCTGTGTAGCTCCATTCTTATTATAAACAGATTGTAATTTGACAGAGGACAACACACTGCTTGAGCCCATTCCAAAATAAAAATAAGGATGCAACAGTTCAGTCCCCTGAGTGACTGTAATTAGCTACATTTAGCCTAGAAAATAAGATCCACATGGACAGTTTGCAAGTTACAGGAGTTATTTTAAAACAAGGAATACATAGATGCTATGTTCATTTGTCATGCAAGAGAGAGGAAGAGGGCATAACAGCTACAGTTTGTTATCAAGTCAGTTGCTAAGAAATTTGATTAGGTTATAGCCTGTGCTCAGACATCAGCTTTGCTCTTATCAAGGTGCTTTGCAGTTTTCCAAAAGGAGGTTAGAATGCCAAAGCATGGAGAATAGTACGGCCAAGTTGTTATGACAGGTGGTTGAAGACGGCTTTGATTTGCAGATATGCAAGTGTTAAACACAGTAACCTCTCCAGCCAAATTTATACTTCGGTAACTATAACTACTAAATGCTCTCTACCATGTTCCCCTTCTTTCCTCCAAGCGTTCAGTTGCCTCATGCAGCATGCTTTATTGCCTTAATTTGTGCTTGTAGAGCTGTGGTGTGATTTTACAGCAGCTGCTGTGTTTCATCCTGGGGATGGCTGTACTTCAGTGGTGGACAGAGTGATTTATGTGTAGACAGATCCTAGTTTATACACTCATTTACTAAAGTTTATAAAGACATGTGGGAGCCATCTGAGAAAAGGTGCAACAAGTGACAGGTCCAGTTCCAATTTTCCTGACACACCAGTCAAAAACTCAAAGTACAGTGTCCTTGTGATAGCATGATAGGAGAGCAAGACCAGTGCATCTGGTCCTACAGTGGTGTTTTGGCAGCTCTGATTAGGATACCCTTGAGTTTGCTCTGATCTTCATCTATCTTGCCTGCACAATGATTACCTTAGAGGAATAGAACAGCAGGAAAGGGAAGGAGAAAGCAAGGCTCATTGAGAGAACTTTAAACCAGGTATGAAGTGGGAGGAGGTTAAAACAAGGCTTGCTAGAGATAAGCCTGTGGGAAATATGATGGGACTGGGGGAGATGTGAATGGCTCAATTGAAGTGCATCTACACCAATGCGCACAGCATAGGCAACAAATGAGAGGAGTTGGAAACCATCATGCGGCTGGCAAACTATGACTTTGTTGCCATTACTGAAACATAGTGGGATTGCTTCCACAACTGGAGTGCTGCGATGGATGGCTATAAGCTCTTCAGAAAACATAGGCAAGGAAGGAGGGATGGTGGTGTGGCTTTTTGTGTTAGAGACCATTTTGATGTTATTGAGCTACAACTGGGAAAGATAAAACTGAGACTTTGTGGGTAAGAATCAGAAGGAAGACTAATAGGGGAGATGTCTTGGTGAGGATCTGTCAGGATGAAGAGACAAACAAGCCTTTCTAGGAGCAGCTGGCAGAAGTGGCATGATTGACAGCCCTTGTTTTATTCAACTTCCCTGATATATACTGGAAACAAAATAGAGAACAGAAGAAGCAGTCTAGGAAGTTTCTAGAGTGTGTAGAAGACAAATTCCTGGCACAGATGGTAAGAGAGTCTACTGGGGGCGGTACCCTGCTAGTTCTGTTGTTCACAAATATAGAAGGACTGGTGGGAGATGTGGAGGTCGGGCGCTGTCTTGGGCAGAGTGACTGCAAAATGGTAGAGTTCTCTATTCTTGATGAAGTCAGGAGAGGGCTCGGCAAAACTGCTATCTTGGGCTTCCAGAAGGCGGACTTGGAACTATTCAGGACACTGATAGGGAGGGTTCATTGGGATTCAGTCCTGAAGGCAAAGGGATTCAGGAAGGCTGGACACTTCTCAAGAAGGAAGTCTTAGAGGTGCAGGAGCAGACTGTCCCCCTCTGCTGTAAGATGAGCAGGCAGGGAATAAAACCGGTGTGGATGAACAGAGAACTTCTTCTGAGGCTCTGGAAGAAAAAGAGAATTTATCACCTGTGGAAGAAGGGGTTGGAAAGAGACACAAAGGGAGAAAACTATAAAGGCAAAAGCCAAGTTTGGACTCAACCTGGCCACTATAGTAAGAAAGAACAAAAAACTTTCATATGAGTACATTAACATTAAGAGGAGGGCCAAGGAGAATCTCCATCCTTTACTGGATGCGGCATGCAATGGGACTGCTCAGGAGAAGGCTGAGGTTCTCAATACCTATTTTACATCTGTCTTTAAAAAGTCAGACTATTGATTCTTGGGGTACGCTACCCCCTGACCTGAAAGTCTGGGGTGGGGAACAGAATAAATCCCCATGATTCAGGTGGAAACAGAGACCCACTTAGACTGTCACATGACTATGGGGCTAGATGGGATCCACCTTGAGGGAGCTGGCAAAGGTGATAGCCAAGCTGGTTTCCACCATTTTTCAGCATTCCTTGAGAGGTCCCAGAGGATTGGAGGCTTGCCTACATGACTCCCATCTACAAGAAAGATCGTAAGTCAGATTCTGAAATCTACAGGCCTGTTAGCCTGATCTCAGTGCCAGAAAAGGGTATGGAACAGATCATCTTGAGTCAGATCACATGGCAAGTGTAGGACAACTGGGGGATCAGACACAGCCAGCATGGTTTCATGACAGGCAGGTCCTGCTTGACCAACCTGATCTCCTTCTGTGATCGTGTGACCCACATGGTGGATGAGGGAAAGAATGTTGATGCAGTCTATCTAGACTTTAGCAAGACCTTTGGCACTGTCTCCCATAGTATTCTCTTGGACAAGCTCAGAGCCCATGCCTTGGACGGGTACACTCTTTGCTGGGTAAAGAACTGGCTGGAGGGCTGGGCCCAGAGAGTCGTGGTGAATGAAGTTTTAAATCCAACTGGCAACCAGTCATGCTGGTTGTGGTGGTGTTCACCAGGAGCTGGTATTGAGTCCTGTCCTGTTCAGTATCTTTATTGACAACCTGGATGAAGGCATTGAGTATACCTTCAATAAGTTTGCAGATGACATCAAGTTGGGAGGAAGTGTCGATCTGCCTGAGAGTAGAAAGGCCCTACAGTGGGATCTGAACAGACTGGATAGCTGGGCTGAGCCCAGTGAGGTGAAATTCAAGAAAAGTAAGTGCTGTGTCCTGCACTTTGACCACAACAGTCCCAGGCAATGCTACAGGTTTGGGGCAGAGTGGATGGAAGACTATAGAAGAAACAGACCTGGGTGTATTGATCAATTGAACCTTGGTTGAACATGAGCCAGTTGTGTGCCCAAGTGGGCAAGAAGGCTAATGGCATCCTGGCTTGTATCAGAAATAGTGTTGCCACCAGGAGCAGGGAAGTGATAATTCCTGTGTACTGAGCCCTGGTGAGGCTGCACCTTGAGTATTCAGTAGACATTGCCCAGTTTATGGATAAAGATAGGTAAGTATGGTTTGTTCAAAATCCGTATCACAGCCATATATTTAACTGATCGTTTGAAGTTACGACCCTAGCGGGTTTTCCTAACATTGTCTGGTAAGCACTGATTGGCAGGATACTTAGAAACACCAGTGTGTGGAGGAATTAAGAGCAATTAGTCCCAACATGGCTCTACTCTATCCAGTGTTCTGTTAACACTTGCATAGCTATTCATTGCTGGAGTGATTTGTAACCAATGTTTTCCCCATTGTCTAGAGCCCATAAATTTTAAGTGCACTTCAAAATCCTGAGACACTCTCTCATTATTTAAATGGAGACTTGGAGATTTTTCCTTAATGATGAAAAAGAAATCTTCCTATTCCTATACATATTTGCTATTCTCTTGTGCTACGGCACAGTATGACTGAAAATGTTGACTGGACCATGTTTGTGTTTGCTGCGTGTCAATAGTACTGAAGGATGCCAGCTCATTGTTTCGTTTGTGAAAAGGTACAGCTTAATTCCATTATAGTTGTTGTGTGTGGTCAGTTGTGAATGGACTGGGTTGAACTGGATTGATACATAAGGCCCCTCCTCTGTGATTTACGAGTGTGATGCTGTTATTTATCAAACATACTGGGTGTGGGCAGTGACTCATTTGGGGTAACTTGGCACATCATCACTGAATTGAGTGGAGTCAGTCTATTTTACTGTGGCTTATGATTCTCTTCAACATATTGAGGAGCTCCTTCACTGATCGCTCTGCAGTCTAACAGATATGTCATATTGTAAAGGAGATTGTGCATTTTCAGAATTTCCCTTCCCTTAAAATTCCCAGAGAGCAATGAGAGGTAGCACCATTTTCATGGTGTCACTGTGCCTGATTGAGTACTTTATATTTTTAAGCTGTTTATGCAAAGAGTCTCCTTGGTAGCACAGACTGCTTTCTCTGAGCATTAGTGAGAGGTGAAAGTCAGAGAGATGGCACTGTCAGGGAATTACCCACAACAATTTGCATGAATTTGGTGCCTTTCATGCAGTATCTCAAGGCACTGCACTTTCAGAAGCCAGCAACTACAGAGACTAAGCTTCACTAAGTAAATATTGCTGACGGTGGAGGCATACATTTATCAAGGGAGCCTGAATTGTAAATAGTTTGCAACAAAAATCCCACAGAAGAGAGTCGCTGTTGCACATGCATATACATGTATATATATAAAACACAGAAACAGTAGGCACAAGCAGTGTTGTATCACGTTGCTGTTTATTCCATTCCAGGAAACAACCCTCTTCAATTTCTTTGTTTGTGTAAGAAGATATTACAGAGCCTCGCAGTATTCACAAGTGTCAGCTGCCAGCAATCAGTTTCGTTGTTAACAAATAAAAACATGCTTTTAAACATTAGAGACTGAATGCTATTGAGTTATATTTCTGCAGTTCTTCACACAATGACTTGAAGTCTGAAATCAGTTAATTAGCTTTGTTTTACATCTGTGTATACAGGTTGGAGATTGCTAAGTAGGAGAAGACATTATGTCCCCACTTCCCTTAGTATCTAGAATCTACTGATTTAAATGCAAGCTTTTGACTCAAGATCTAGATTCACTTCCCTTGGGCAGAGACCTTTTATTCCTTTTTTTTTAATTTATATTTTCTCCTCTGTACAAGAAGAGATAGCCTGAGCAAGCACTCGAGCCCATGCTCATCTTTTGTGTGCTCACTTTGACATGAGCTTGTTCCCAGACATAAAGGCTGAGGGGAACCACTCAGGGGGTAAACTCAGGCTCAGTTTGCCCTCTGTTCAAGCCTTAGCAGGTATTTATTTATCTAGTTGTCCTATATCCCAGACACCTTCATGGTGCTTACCAGAGGACTTATCCTGTAAGACTTCTGGGAAGATCCCTGCTACTGCTCCCACTTTACAGAAGATGTGATTTGTAGATAGACACAGTGGTTCTTTGTCTGAATTGCGGGCAAACAAGAAGAGTGTGGCCAGGCAGCAACCAAGTAAGGGCTATTATTTTTGCTATGTATCTGTAATTCTCATACTTTATCCACAGGTTTTGACTCTCCATAGGTACCTCTTTAAAAGGTAAGTACTTCCTGGAGATGAAGGATGTTACTACTATGGAAAGAGTTGAGATGGTTAGCTGGTAACCCCAGGGTGTGTTTTAGATATGCTTTGGCTTGAAAAGTCTACTCTGAGTTTATAGCAGCAAAGTCAGTGTTTCAGACCCCAGTGATATCTTGGCATTATTCCCCCTTCCTTGACTTTTCCAACAATCCCACCAAAAAGACAGCCTGGTTATGAAAAAAATATATTGATTTTCTGGGGAAATCCTATCAACGGCTGTGAACTGGTGATTCTATATGTCCTGGAGTGAGGTGCTGTTGAAATGATTAATGTGCCCATATTTCAAGGAATTTTATTTATTTTTGACATTATAAGATTCTTTTTCTCTCCTCTTCAACAAACAAAAAAAGAAAAAAAAGAAAAAAAAGTATTTTCCATTTGTTCAGTTCAAGCTTATCAGTCTCACGCCCATGAAGTCTAATTTATCTTTTGCTTGCAATGTCACATGTTGCTCAGCGACTCTACCTTATTGCTATTCTTGAGCAAAACTGAGTCTCGGGTAATGTATGCTAGACAGATACTCATTTTCAACCCTGATTTTTTTCCTGGTAGTTTGCCATTCTCATAATAACCGACCCACTATCACTGTTCACGTTAAAGAATTAATTTTTCTAGTGACACAGGACGGTTAACAGTGAACATCTTAAAAATGAAGTTATTTAAATGCAATTAGACAGATCTGTTTAAAGAGTAAGGAAAGGAAAGGATGCACCTTCCTCATCTTTCTGTTTCCCATCTCCTTCTTATTTATTTGTTCGTTTGTTTTAGAAAAGAGCACATTTGCTTTCAGTGTAAGGAAAAAATTGACTGCTGAGTAAGAAACTTGTTATAGTTTTGTTCAAATTTGTATCACAACTGCTCCAGCACACCCCTCTGGACATTTTTTGGCAATCACTCCAGAGACAGAGGAAGCCATATTCATACAATTATCAGTGTTTAATCAGTGCAGACTACCAATATCAGTGGTGTCTTTCTAGCTACAAAGTAGCTGAGTATTTGCAGAGTATAATTCCAGGTAGAATTAACAGATCAAATTTTGCACTGGGCAGTTGAGCCTTGAATAAGAAGATAAGGCCAAAGCATGGTAAATAACACTCCCCACCACATCTCTGGTAGGAAAATGCACTTACTGGTCTTGTCAGAGGAGTTATATATGGTTGAAGGAGAGGTGAACACTGCATGACTTCTCAGGAATGGGGATACCCTTTGTAGATGCACTTGCTTGATCTTTTGATGACTGTCTAGCAACTAAGGAGATTCATGTCTGTAAAGTGAGGGTAAACAAAGGTATTTAGATACTCACATACATTGATTTTCGTGGGAGTTGGGCACCAAAAGGTTTTCTAGAAGGTATATGTTGCTGATCTATGAGTACCTAGCTAAGAAGGGAAGGCCAGCTGCAGGCATAATCACAGACGTAAGAAATCAGATAAACCAAATCGTCTGGCCCCTCTAAATTTACAAGGGAGTGAGGATGGTCTTGGACATCTACAGGAAGAATTAGAGATTTACAAGAAGAATTAGAGATCTGTGCACGGTCAGGAGGCTATGATCTCATTGCAGTCACTCACTGTCTTACTGTAACACAGTGAGACAACTCATGTGACTGGAATGCTCTCATGGATGACTGTGTACTTTTCAGGAAAGGCAGACCAGCAAGGTGAGGCAGTGGAGTTGCTCTTTATGTGATGGATGCTTAGGGATGAATGATGAACATGTGGAGAGCTTATGAATGAGAATTAAATGGCAGGCTAATCTGGGTGACTAATGTGGGTGTTTACTACAGGTGGCCTGATCAGGAGGAGGAAGTTAACAAGGCCTTCTACTGGCAGCTGAAAGTAACCTTACAATCACAGGCAGTGGCTCTCATGGGAGAGCACCCAGATATCTGCTGGAAAAGCACTACTGTCAGGCATGTATTGTTCAGGAGGTTCCTGTAGTGCACGAAGTATAACTTTCTTACATGGGTGGTGGAGGACCCAATGAGGAAAAGTGTGCTGCTGGACTTTGATCTTACAAACAAGGAAGAACTGGTTGGGAATGTGAAGGCTTGAAGCAACACTGGATGCAGCCACCATAAGATAATGGACTTCAGGATCTTAAATGGAAGAAACAAAGCAGTAAATAGGATTGCAACCCTGGACTTCATGGGAGCTACCTCTGAACTCTTTAAAGACCTGCTTGAAAGTATCCCATGGGATACATCACTGAAAGGGGGAGGAGGAGGAAGTGGGGGGGAACAGAATTGATTGACACTCAAGCACCACTTCTTCCACGCTCAAGATTGGTGCATCCCTAAGAGTCAGAAATCAGGCAAAGGTGGCAGGGAACCTACATGAATGAGCAAGGCACTGGTGGAGAAAAAAAAAAAAAAAAAAAAAAAGAGAGAGAGAGTGAGTCTGGGGAATAGAAAACTTCTTGTGTCAAGGAGGATCTAATCAGAGATCATCTGGACAAACTCAATGCACACAAATCCATGGGCCTCAGTGGGAGTACTGAGGAAGCTGGTATAAATGATTACCAAGCCACTTTGTATCACCATTGAAAGGTCGCGGAGAACATGAGAGGTGTCTGAGGACTGGAAGAAAGTCAGTGTTACTCCAGTCTTCAAAAAGGGTAAGAAGGAGGAGCGGAAACACTACAGGCCAGTCCACTTTACCTCTATCCCTGGTAAAGTGGTGGAACGGCTTATTCTGGATGTCATCTCCGAGCAAGTGGAAAAGAAGAAGATTATCAGGAGTCGTCAACGTGGATTCAAGAAGGGGAAAACACGCTTTATGAATTTGGTAGCATTCTATGTGTCATGACTAGTATGTAGATGAGGGGACAGTGGTGGATGTTGTCTACCTTGACTTCAGCAATGCTTTTGACACTATCTACCATAGCATCCTCATAAGTAAGTTTAGAGAGTGTGGGATAGACGAGTAGACAGTGAGATGAATAAGAACTGGTCAACTGGTAGAGGTTTGTTGTCAGTGGTGCAGAGTTTAGTTGGAGGCCTGTAGCTAGTGGTCTCTAGAGGTCAGTATTGGCATGGTTCTGTTCAACATCTTCATCAGTGAGCTGGTTGAAGGGATAGAATACACCCTCAGCAAGTTTGCTGGTGATCTAAAGCTGGAAGGAATGGCTGACACACCAGAAGCTGCCATTAAGCAAGACCTGGGCAGGCTAGAGTGTTTGTCAAAAAGTAACCTTATGAGGTTCAACAAGGGGATGTACAGAATCCTACATCTGGGGATGAATAACTACATGCATCAGTATAGGTGAGGGGCTGATCTGCTGGAAAAGAACTCTGTGGAGAAAGACCTGGGTGTCCTGGTGGGCAACAGGTTGTCCATGAGCCAGCAGTGTGCCCTTGTGGTCCAGAAGGCCATTTTATGGCCAGCTGACCAAGGGAGGTGATCCTTCCCCTCTGCTCTGCCCTCCTAAGTCTGCATCTGGAGTGCTGTGTCCAGGTCTGGGCTTTCCAGTTTAAGACAGGGAACTTCCAGAGAGATCCCAGTGAAGCAGTTGGACCGGATAAACTCAAGAGGTCTTTTCCAATACATACACTTGTGTGATTTTGTGATATATGTTTCAGAACCCCACACTGAATTTCAACATTATCAATCAACACCATTCATCAGGCTGGAACTTGTCTGCTGGGGAAAATTGTGTGCTAGACAAAACAAAAAGCATTTCCAAGCTCTCTGTTAGTTAGCTTTGAACTGTGATGAAATCCCTTTGTGTCCCCAGGATAACAGGCCAGTTTTTCAGGGGATGAACACACTGGTCCAGCCCTGGCATCCCCATCTGCTACAGAGATCATCACTGAACTGTCTACTTCTGAGATGCTTTCAGGACGCAGGGAAAAAAATCTTACTTTAATGGTGCTGTTCAGGATGATCTTGGCTCTTGAGATCTATGAAAGCAGGTATCACTTTCTTCATGGTAAGGGCCTTTTTTTTGTGGAAAGAGTAAGAGAGAAAATGAAGAGAGGTATTGTGGGACAGCTCATAAAACACAGATGACAACAAGTCATACATGTGTGTATGCACATACCTGCATATGAAAGAAGGAGGGAGAAAATGAATTATGATGGAAGAAAAGAATATCTTGTATCTGAAAGCTGAACATGGATTCCTGAATTGTACATATTATATGTGTAAGGTGAGAAAGCTGAGCTGAGGAGAACAAGTGCTTAATTTGTTAAAAAATGACAAAATCCCAGCAGCAACCACAATGAAATTGAACTTGTATTCAACATATTAATCTCCTAAAAATGATCTTAGCTTGTGTGAATGTGAGGTCAAAATGGAATTTTTCCTCCAGGTATGTAGATAAATTAGATTGCACTAATAGGAAGTAACCAGTCCATTTATTTGTCAATAAGCATTCAAAGTGAAGGCTGAATGAGCCTGTGTCAGAAGGAAATGAAACTAGTTTGCATTTCATGATTATGCAAAGCAGTTCATGCTAAAATGCACTTCTAGTGACCTCCTCCTCTATTTCTTCCCTTCTGCTATCACACTGGCAGCACATATGTATTTAAATAATTTCCATTTTTAATGATGTGTTTATGTGTTACTTTTACTTAGCATGAGATGTCTTTTGTATTGTTTGCTGTGTTTATTCTTGTGCTTCCCTTTTAATGTGGACTGAAAGAAAAAGTGGTGCTTCAGGGTGTTCCCTTGCTCTGGAACTGTAGTTGTCTACATATGAGGAAACATTTCTCTGCTTAACCAAATATGAAGACTGGGACAAAGGGAGTAGTCAGGAAGATGCAAAGAAAAGTAGGAAATTCATGCTATTTGAGGACTGTTCCGTTTCCCTCCAGTTGATAGGTTTTACTGTCTGAGAACTGGATGACACCAGTTTTTTACTAGTATATCCAGGAAATTTGATGCTTGACTTTCAAAAGAGCGAATGGAAGTGTTTTCCAAAATACAAATAATAGAATCATAAAATGGCCTGGGTTGAAAAGGACCTCAGCGATCATCCAGTTTCAATCCCCCTGCCACAGGCAGGGTCGCCAACCTCCTCCACAATAAATCCTCCACTGAACTTTTAATGCAGCATATGTAGTCATCCTTTTCATGTTTCAACCAGTGTGCCAAAATGCTTTCTGTTGAAGCGGAAGCTAATCAGAAGTAGATCTTCACTGTAGCAGCAAGTGAGATAGACAGTGAGAGCCTCAGTCAGGGGAGAGAAAGAACTTGTATGCCCTAGAAACCTTGACTGCCTGTACAGACTGAACTGTTGATTTCTAATCAATGTTCAGTAGATGAAGGGGTGCTTGGATGAGGACGCATTTAATGATTGGTAGAAGATTTTCTAGTTTCCTTAGTCTGGTCTCACACATAAAAAGTCTGAATGCTCAGTTCCTTTCTCAGTCCTAGGAATTATCCTCCCTGGCTACCAATGAGGCACTGGAACTGTTGAGCTAACACTTTCCAACTGGATGAAATCTGTAGGTTGAAAATTCACCAAAATGTTTGTTGTTTTCTAAGTAAAAAAACATTGTTTTGAGGGCATCTGAAAGTAAAGCTGAATTGAAGAATAGTTTCTGTTAATAAGTGGGAGAAGAAATGCTGCTTTTTTTTTTTTTTTCCTTAACACACCTTCAGGTCAGAAGGAGAAATCAATTAAAATGATTTTGATCTTCTGGTGCAATAGAAATTTGAATAAACTTTTACATCTTTCTCAATAGTCAGAGTTGCACTTCAAATCTAAAGGAGAAAATTGAAATCTTGAGAATTGGGTAATTATCCACAGCCCCTTACTGCTGTCATCGATCTACGTGAAGGGATGAGGAAGTAACGAAATGTCAGCAAGTCATTGTATTGTGAGCTGGAACAAACCACTTTTAAGAGTTCTTGGTTTTTCAGAATTTGTTTTTGAGATGCATCAAGTTCATATGCAATCAGGATATGATGTGAAGAAGGTTTTGTGCAGTCAGGAATGAAGATTTAATAGCCTGATAAGTAGAGAAGCTTACAGATAATTTCAAGGTGTTAATCTAACCTTGCTGTGCCTTTAATCATTAAGCATTCTGGAGAATGTGAAAAACAAAAGCTGACTGTTGTAATATCATAGAGAAGGCATGGAGAGAAAATTTCTTCCAGCAGAGCAGCTTTTAAATAAATTATTGCTTTATTTTTTTTTTTTCTCCATGATGGGGGAAAAATAGCTCTAAGATGGATTTAAAGGAAAGTGAATTTACTAAGTGACCTGCATCTTTCTCTCTCGCTAATTAGTAACAGTCAAACGCTCTTGTTCTGCAGACACTGACTACAAAGAAAAGGATAAAGAACTTGGGAAAGACTCTAGAGCTGAAATAATTAGGCAATTTATCATTTAGGGTAATTGGACTTGTGCAAAGCAGTGTTATTTACCACAAGTTTCCATTTCTCCTAACCGGGTGTGAAAAATACAGCTACATCGATTGGGAAATGCTCTTGGTGCTTTTTCCACAATGCATTGTGCCAGAGACTCTCAGTTCAAAGTGTGATGTTCCTCCCAGTGATTTCTTTTCCCTCAGTGATCTGCAGAAGCAGTATTCAGCTTCTAAAACCTCAAACCGAAATTAGATTAAAGTGCCCAATATGGGGTCAGAAATGGGAGGGAAAGAGAGACGAGTTTCCACCAGGGAATTTTCACTTAACAAATGAAAGCCTTTGCTTTGTTTCAAAGGAAAAATTGCCAAGTAGAGGCACATCTTAATCACATCGGTAGCCAGCTGAGATGTTTATGCTAATTTACAAAGGTATGTAAGTATAAGAATCAGGGGGTCCAAAACTCCTGCTTCTGTGATGTGAAAAACAGGCATTTAAGTACCACTGGCAGATAGCTGTGATGTTGTTTCAGTTTAAGGGAGAAGTGGGGGAGCAGGTGAGAAGGCTTTCCTTGAATTTCACCTCACAGCTCGCTAGCAGCATGAACGACCTTTCCCTTGGATAATCAGCAAACTCCAAGCATTAAGAGTGCCGCGGGGCTCAGCCTTGCCAGAGGCTGAGGTTTCCCTTCATTCCTTAAGGTAGAGGGCACAGCTGCTCCTTTGCAGCTTTGAAGCAGACCTGTGGGTATTGGTCGATGTTCAACTGAACATGAGCCAGCAGTGTGTCCACGTGGACAAAAAGGCCAGTGGAATCCTGGTTCGTGTAAGAAATAGTGTTGCCAGCGGGAGCAAGGAAGTAATAATTCCCATGTACTCAGCACTTGTGAGGTTGCATCTTGAATGCTGTATTCAGGTTTGGGACCCTCTCTACAAGAAAGGTATTGAGGCCCTGGAGTATGTTCAGAAAAGAGCAATGGAGCAGTGAAGGGTTTGGAGCACAAGTCTTATGAGGAGTGGCTGTGGGAACTGGCATTGTTTAGCCTGGAGAAGAGGAAGCTCGAGGGAGACCTTACCGCTCTATACAACAACCTGAAGGAAAGGTTGTGGAGAGGTGGAGTTTATCCACTTCTCTCATATCACTAGCAATGGGACTAGAGGGAATGGCCTTAAGGGCCTCAAACTGTGGCAGGGGAGATTCAGGTTGAATGCCAGGAAAAATTTCTCCGAAAGAGTGTTCAGGTGCTGGCACAGGCTGCCCAGGGAGGTGGTGGAGTCACCATCCCTGGAGGTGTTCAAGAAATATTTAGATGTTGTACTGAGGGTTGTGGTTCAGTGGGAAGTACTGGTGATAAGTGGATGGTTGGACTAAATGATGTTGGAAGTCTTTTCCAACCTTTGTGATTCTACGATTCTATTGATTGTTATTTTAAAGTAATTTTGCTCTACCCACCTATTATTAACCAGCCAGAAGACTCCCCCACTGGAGAGAGAATCAGGGGAAAAGGCAATGTTTAAAAGCATTTTGCTGCTTGTCTGCAAGAAATTCACAAATATCTGCTGCCAGGCTGTTGTAGATGGGTGCCATGGAAGTGCTTTTAAGTGGCACAGCTTGACACCCGTTGCATGCATGTCTTCAGAGAATGTCACAGGTTGTGTGTTTTCTTCCTGCCAACAGCTTGTTATTTTAAAACAGTTGTATGCACTTGATATTTTCTTTAGCAAGGAGAAAGTCATGACTACCAGCAATTTTCTGTGGAGATGTAAGGAGTAGTAGGTTGTTACCTAAAATATTGTCTTTATCCTAAGCAAGCTGAATGTGTGACGAAATGCAAAATACAGATATAAATTTGTTAGAGTTTGATCCCTCGCTAAAGGAGTGTGTGAGCTCAGGTGCAGAAAGAAACACCTCTGCTGATGCAGTCAAATTATCAAATGAAGAACATTTCAGCATTTGTCAGTTTCTATGCCTTATCATGATTTGATGGCTTTTGGTGTTGATTGCTCTTGTCGAACAGTGCCTTTCCATGACTGACATTCCATGGTTTTGGGGTTGTTTTGCTTAGAGTTAGCAGGCAAATATCTTTCTAGTAGCCCTACTGATTTACAAGGGCTGTGTAAATTCTGTTTTTGCCCAGCACAGTAGGAAGGTAGGAATCAAACGGTGGGGTGTGATTCTTATGCTCACAGCCACGTGGAGCAGTAAGGACAGTGACAGTCTTTCTCCAAGGCAGTTTCTCCAGGCTGGGTTAGGTGTGCATCTGAGACCTTGCCTAGTGATTTGTGCTTTGTTTCCCTTTCCAGAACTGCTTCTTTCCTGAACTTACAGATCTTTGCAGAGAACTGCCCAGGGAAACTACTCTGCCCACGTATGCCTTGTGGATAACCTTGCTTGTTGTTTTGCATTACGACAGTTGCCTGTGCTTTGCACAGGGTCTGCAATCCTTCTTATTTGATTCTGCAAAGCAGCTTATCTGTTTCTTCAGTTTACCCAGAGAGATGAGTGGTTCCCTTACCTACAAGTCTGAACAGTGTTTAACCCAAGCTGTAATTTCAAGCCATTCTTTAGGCTGGGTACTCCACCTCTTCAGCACTGCAGTTTTCTGCCAGTAGGAGCAAGATGCTGTGTGTTTTCTAAATATTTTAGGTTATTTTAGCACTTTTCATACATTAGCACTCAAATGATACATAAGTACAAGTGTATAAATATCTATGCAAGGCTTGTAATATTAATGGCCCTGCTTTTTACAGCAGTGCATGAGGAAACACAAAATTTAAAAGTTTTAGTGTGAGTTAAAGAGATCTCATAATATTTGTAAGTTTTGGTTGATTTAAATGTCAAAGAAATTTTTTTTGTAAAATGACATGGTGCTCTACACATGGGTTTAAATGAAAATACATTGATTTTCATTGCGTAGAGATCTGAATTGCTACACTCACTAGGGCTACTGGTGTGCTTAACTTAAAGGATGTGCATCGCCCTGTACAAGAAGAGAAATGCAAATATCTTTTTCCCAGTGCTCAGAGTAGTCTCACAAAGCAAATATCTTTCCATTTCCGTAGGAATAAAAAATGGAGATATTGTCTATGAAATTAATTAAACCATAGATTTTAAGTTTAAGAGATCATTGCCGTGCAGTCTAATCTTGTGTACAACCAAGGACATAGGACTTCACTGAATTTAATCTGTTTAAATTAGTATATCTTTTAAAGAAAACTCCCAGTTGCTTAAATTAGATGGCATAAAATGTCTTTCCAGGCTTTGAAAATGAAGAATCCTAAGAAAAACAAGTGAAACAAAATGCTTTGTTAATCTTTTTAATTATCCTTGTTTCACTGTTGCAAGTTTGGCTGTTCCAGAAACGTTGGACAGCCCTGCTGTCAACATGCTGTCCTTACAGAATTGTGGAACTCTCCACGTTTTGAATTAATTAAACATATAAATCCTACAAACCATATGTAAGGCAATTGCAAATGAAGAGCCTGATTCTCAGTTTCCATTTATGCACTTTCATCTCTTGCAGTGGGAATGGATTGTCAAGGTATGCACACCATCCTTACGCTTATCTTCAACGCTTATCTTATTCCTGTGTGGTGCCATCTTGTTAATATATAAACAAGTGCTTGAAGCTATGGCAAGGCTTGTTTATGCTGCTGTGGTAGGACCTTAGTGTAACTGAGGATTGGGCTCTGAAGGCAATTCCTTGTGATTGCAATCCAGTTACTGAAAGGAAAACAACAATACTCAGCTTGCTCGCAAGGAGCACAAAGCAAACCAGAAAATGATTAGAGTAGGGGAAGACGAAAACATGACACACACCAGCAAGTTTTCCTTCTTTATTAATGGAAGAATGTGAATGTTTTTTTGTCATGCTCTCTGGTTTGATCTGAGAAGTATAAGCCATGCAAAATAATGGCTTTCCTTACAAAAGTTAGAGTAGAAAAAACTGTTTCAGTCTTTTTATTTCACACTACCTTCTTTCTTTTTTTTATGCACAGTTGGACTGAAGTAGGAACTTTGATATAGGAATGCAGATTATTTGATTGAATTTTGGATCTTGCTAAGGGTTAGCTTCATTTTGTAGAGTGATGATATCAAGATGTCTCTAACTTAGTAAATCTGCGAAGACTTGACCCAAAGCCTTGGGAGGGTGTTGCTTTGGTTCAGATGCTAAGTGAGAAGAGTGCTGTGCTTCTGTAATCAAACAGCTGCTGGAGCTGCACTCAGGGTTGTTGTTGTGGTGTGCTCAGCCCTCAAGACCAGCTGCTCTGCTGTAATTTGGGGCTGGTGCTGAGGGGGAGTGAGGGACATGGTAAACATGCAGACTAGCAGTAAATGACAAGAGGGATATGATATGTAACATTAACCAGGCTCAGTGTTTGCTGTGGAATAGTCTTTTAAATCAGTCTTTTATTATCAGTGAAGCCTTAGCTGTGCACTTAAATGGAGAACAATGCAAGGACATGGCAATGGTGCAAAGCAAGCTTTCTTTCTTAGCTCTGATTTTATAAGAGAACCAGAGATCCAGGTCATAACATGCAAATGTGAACTTTTTCCATGTTTGGCAGTGTTAGGAACTGGGCTCTGGTTTCATCCCTGTTCCTGCCATAAGGATTCATCTCATTCACCAGTCATATTGCGCATAAATCCAGCTGGGAATGTCACACAAGGAATCCTCCCACTCCTGCTTGGTCTTTCTGGCAACAGTCAATCTACCGCGATTTTGTTTACTCTCTTCCACTAGTTAGTTACCCTTCTCCTAAATGAGAATTCTGTTTGTTTCCATTGTTAATGTTTTGCTTTTAGATTCTCCTGAACGTCCATCATCCTTTCACACCTGAGTATAAGACCCTTTGTACATGAGAGATATTTTCTCCTCACTGTGCAATTGTAATTGTATTTTGCAATGGTATCAGCTGTTAGCGTTTTCTGATAAAATTGTTAAGTTTCTAAAATTTAATTTCGTGGAATGTCTTTCTTCAAATTGTATTTGCTTATTTAGTTAAGAGGATGGACAGTGTGTGTGACTGTTTTCAAAGGTTCACCTGTGGTTTTTTAACATTCTTTGAAAAATGTGGACATCAGAATTGGAGAGAGTATTCTAAAATCAATGTGCGTCAGTGTGAAATATTACCCAGCTTATCTCATAGACCTAGTTTTATTTGGTGCTTGCTTGTTTCAAATGATGCAGCTGTTACTGGAGCTTAGCATTTCTAAGTGATTTTAGATCTTTCATTGTATTATTTTCCTTTTTCTGCAGTTCAATAAATACACTGAGAGAAATTAGCTGTGAAGTGTGGGCAAAAGTTGTGATTTGGAGGGCTTGATTTTATAGAAAAACTATGTTACCAGAACTCCTAACTCCCCCCAATCAAAATGTTTCTGGAATGCTTGCTTGGTTGAAATCTGAAGCCTATATTTTATATTTTTCAGTGTTTCAGATTAAGGAAGTAGTAAATTTAATCCCACTAGCACTCAGTCTTTGCAGAGAAACATGGTAGCCAAGAGACACTTGCTGTGCATATATAGATGTATAAATTCTAAGCAGTTCATTGACAAATGCTACCAAGCCCTCATGAATGTCTTTGCACATCTAAATTTATGTGCAGTTATATATCCTTTAACACTGCACTAGGCTTTAGGCTGGTAATTGTAGATCAGCACAAGTAGATGTTTTTTTGAAAAGGTCTTGGAAGAACTTCCTTTTCTAAGTCAGTAGTGGGGAGAAACTGTTTTCCGCGTTTTGATTTTAATCTCTTCATATTTGGAATGTACAAGACAAAAAGAGAATCAAACACATCCATGTTGTCAGCTGAAGATGGTAGGTTTCTCCTACGGTAGACTCAATTCTGGTTCATCCAGCTAACACTGGAGATATTAAATGGAGACATTTGGTTTTGGTGCAGGAAGGATACGCTGCAAATCTCAGAATTACAGAACTGTAGGGGCGGGGAGGGAGCTCTAGAAATCATCAAGTCCAACTCCCTGCTAAAGCATGTTCCCTACAAGAGGTCACACAGGAATACATCCAGACAGGTCTTGAAAATCTCCAGAGAAGGAGACTCTACAACCTCTCCAGGGCAGCCTGTTCCAGTGCTCTGTCACCCTTATAGTAAAGATTTTTTTCCACATATTTGTATGGAACCTCCAATATTCCACTTTTTGGCCATTGCTCCTTGTCCTGTCACTGCACACCACTGAAAAGAGTCCAACCTCATCCAATTGCCTCCTGCACTTTAGATATTTATAAACATCATCCCCACTTAGTCTTCTCCATGCTGAACAGTCCCAGGTCTCTCAGCCTTTCCTCATACGAAAGACGCTCCAGGCCCTTTATCATCTTGGTTCATCCTCCAAGTGGACGAATGGAGGACAATGGAGGAAACAGGTCTTGAACTTAAAATTCCTTCAGGGCTTATGGATGTTATTTTGTTGGGACTTGGAACAGGGAGAGGCAGAGCTGCAAAAGCAGCACACAGAGATGTAATGTGCTGTTAAGCCTGCAGCACTGGAGGTCTGGACAAGCACTAGTTAAAACTAGTTAATTATTTAAGAAAAAAATTATGAAGCATAAAATATTCAAACTGCCTGTGTCTGATGCGTGCCATTGCACAATGGCACACACACCTGGATTTTAAATTTTTGCCTCTTCATTATGCTTTTATAAAGCAAAGATGTCTCAGTGCTAAAGACGGAATAATTATTTGTCAGGCATTAATAATAAACAAAACAAAGGGAAAGGTTTTTTGTTTCTTCCAGAGGGGGGGTACACCTTCCTCCTTTAAAATGAAAATCATTTACAGCAGTCCTTAGCTCTCTTGGAAATGAATAACTTACTAAGTGTTGTGATAATTGTGTAGAGAACCCATTATGGTAACACAGTGTAGCTACAAACTGACTGGGAAATTGGTGCCTTGAGTCTGAAATTACATGTTGCAGTTACCAGGCGTCATTTCAGATTAGCTGTACCTGTCTGGTGGCAGCTCCTATAGAGCCACATTGGTGAGTCAGTCTTCCTCTCTTAGAAGCTGGCCTGGCAGAGAGGGCTTGACTTAGAAACAAAGGCTCAATAGAAATCAGGCTACGCTGAGCTGTTTGAGCCTAGAGACAAGGTCTGCTAGAGAAAAAGTTAGTTGGAAACCTCAGCAAAAAAAAAAAAACCTCCTGCAAAAACTTGGAGAGGGTGTTATGCTGCTTACATACCCAGTGACAACTCTCGAGTACCTGGCACTTGCCTGAACCCTCTGTTGACATCTGCACACCTGTTCTTAGCAGGCAGAAGGCAACATTTCTCCTTCTGTATCTAAAAACGGCACTTCTCACACACACACGAAAAAAAGGCTGTTAGTCATGGTATCTTTGCCAAACTCCATTTACATGTTGGCTGCCTGAAGTTCCATCTGCAGTGTCGATCGCCTGACATTGGTTCACTTCCTGTCCTAAATTGCTGAAAAACCCCAGTGTGTGAAATGCTGGCCCTATGGCTTTTTCAAGAACAGATCATCATCTCCCTTCCTGCCTCTCGTCCATGTGCTCTCAGCTCACTCAGTCTCCATCACCACTCACCATGCCATCAGCATTTGTCAATGTGGATAAAGCTGCGCTGGGCTGATCCTTGAGACCTGGCCCAGCAGACCTTAAAACAGTCACTTTCCAGCTTCTCTGCTTGTGATGCCACATACACTTGCATTTCTGCAGCTGTGATCTGAGGTTGGGTCATGTCCTGTAACATCATGGCCACTGCCTGGCGTGCATAAGTAGTCACCTTGCTCAGCAGGACTACGTGTGTGGGTAAGCAGCATTCTGAATGTGTACCAAGATCCTTTGGGGTATGAGTTTTATAAATGACAGATGTTGTAAACCCTGACTTCCTGATGGCAAGCACTGGAGTGGAACATTCTGTCATCAATGCTTATTATCTCAAGATTCTTAATTAGTTTCATTGATAATTTTGGCACACTCGAATGTTTCAAATGCTTAAATATTTCAGTACTTATTTGGTGGAAATTCTCTCTGTCGTATCTGTGTTGCAGGAATACTCCAACTTAGGATTTTCTGTGATTCTACGATAGTACTAGTCTTCAGACTGCAAGTGGGAAAGTGGTGGCCACTGTTCCTTTTGAGCCCTGAATGGGAGCTTCTCTCTGAGGACTGATGTTACCTCTCATTGTAAGCAGTTGCAGAGTACCAAGGTGGCTGATTTAGGAGCACCAGAAGGAGGAATGGTGAAAAGGCCTTAGTTTCCCCCCCTCAGCTTTGAATACAGCATTTTTCCTTCAATCTCTGGTCTACCATTGAGGCATCCCAGCTGAATGCCCAGGATCATTTGGAACAGCTTAGTTCCTATGGAGAAAGATAGATGTTTTCCAGATTTAAGCAATTATACCTGAAAGAGGCTTCCTGCGGTGCTTTTTTCCTCTTCTTTCCTCTTGTGCTGAGGGCAGTGGATTTCAGAGTCATGGTTGGATATCAGTGAGTCTCCCTCTTGCATTTAATGTGCACGTCTCAAGCTCTTGCCCATCTGGGTCAGATGTGTAGAGTGTACACACACGGGAGCCTATGGGTCACTGGACCCATTTTCATCCCTCATAGCACTAACAATATCTCATGTCCAAGTTAAACTTGTCTTCAGTCACAAGGGTTTTCTCTAGAGAACATGGCATGTCTAGTTTATACACAAGAAAAGAGAAAACCAAAACACCCCAAACCTCTCAACGTCTAATTCTCATAACTATTTACTTAAACTGTAGGCCCGAATGCTGAACATCTGCTGTAAATTGATGGTATAAATTCGCTGTTTGCTTCAGGAGAGAATTTGGCTTTGTGCCCCTGGATCTTTAAGAAAGGAATGTTTTAAACCTATGGTTAGGAGATGAAGCACATTCATATCACTGCTTTAATCAGATTTCCTTATTCTTCTTCTTCTTTTTTTTTTTTTTTTTTCAGACCAAGATGTTATTTTTTTCAGAGCCCCATTCCTTGAATGTTCCCCATAGGTGGAATGTAATTAAACTCCACTGGCATCTCCCCCTGCTGGGATTTAGACGAGGGACAGATCTTTAGGAAGCATAAAACAAATACTGTGAAAAAAGAAACCTTGTTAGAAGAGTTGCCAGAGAATCAGCTCTGCTTCATTTACAAGCTGATAGTTTTGAAAATCTGCCCTTTCTCCTTTTGTGAATTGGTTTCTAGAAATTGTTAATTAATCACTTAAGCACCAGGGGCAGGGGGGAGCCCACCGACCTTTTGCAGCTCTGGCCCTGCTTGTGGGCTGAGAGTGCACACACTGAGAGCCACTTTATGCCTCAAACTGTGGCTTTTGCTTAAAATAATTCAGTGGGGCAGGCATTGCATTGGGAGGCTCTGACAACAGCCCTTAACATGCTGGCATGAGAATGACCTGGCACAGCAAAGGCCTCATGGCCAAGGACACAGGGCAGCTCCATCCCTGGCCTGCTCAGATGTGGTTCCCTCAGCATGGCCCTCCAAGTGCAGAGAGGCCACACACTGTTCCTGTCCCCAGTGTTCCCCGGCTTTGCCTCAGTTGCCACCAACTGCAGGCAGATCACAAAGCCACAGAATCATAGTGATTGGAATGAATGTCTGGAGATCATCTTGTCCAAAGCCCTCCTAAAGCACATTCCCTGCAGTAGGTTCCACAGGAAAGCATCCAGGCAGGTTGTGAAGGAGAAGAGGAGAATTCACAGCCTATCTGGGCATCTTGTTCCAGTGCTCTGCACTGTTGTAGTAAAGAAGTTCTTCCTTGTGTCTTTATGGAGCTTGAGATAACTGTGGGACCTGCCTTGGTTCTGGGAGCATAAATGCAGAGTAAACTTGTCAACTTGGGCCTACTGTAATTGGGATGATAATCCATTCTCAGATATTGCTTTACTAATGGTGTTCAGATGCAAAAGTGAAGTAATAATATTTTTAGATGAGTTCCTAGTGAGTTGGTGTCTGTACTGCAAAGCTGTCTGCACTCTAACTGTGACTGCCTTCAGTGGTCCTCCTGCCTCAGGATTTAAGATGTTCTGCTTGTAAATGGGAAAAACCCTAATGCTGGGAATGAGTTATTTGTTACCTGCCTGATACAGGGTGGCTGTGAGTGATGGAGCAGAGTCAGGCTGCTGTCTGCCCATGTCACCAGCTGCAGCTGCTGAAACACAGAGTAAGCATATCACCTTTTAACAGCCCTTTGCACAGTGGTGCGTGGAGGAGCAGTATTCAGAGATTTCTAAACCAGCAGGGTAAAAGCATGCAGCATGCTGTACAACAGGTACAAACATTTACAGCTTGTGGGCCAACCAAGCACAGTTTTAATGGGGTTTGTGTTAACCCCATCAATTTGTGGTTACTACAACTACACATGATTAGCACATTGCCATAGCGCAAAGAGACTGTAAGGCACCGTGAAGTTCTTGCAACGTTTTTCTCCCCTCATTATCCATCCCCTCTTCCCCACTCCTTCCTTCCCTACTTTGTTTTGATGTTCTCTCCATGCCCCACCATACACATGGGTGCTGGCCCTTTGAGCTGTTCCTGTTTTGTGAGGGAACTTCGTGTCATCATGTTTGGTGTTGGAGGAATCACATAGAAATAGGACCTTGGATAAGAAATCAGTCTTACTCCAGAAGCCTTGCATCATTTACAAAAATAAGTACCAAGTGCACTATGGAAAAAAACAATCAGGTCTGTGCATCTGTTCACTGCTATTAAGAATATTAGTTTTCAAGAGTGATCCATTATTCTGTGAAGTACCTTTATTTGTTGGACAAACAAGAAAACCCACACTTTTATTCTCCTGAAGCTTTTAATGGTATCACAGGATGCAGGTACTTGATACGCTGATACTTACAGTAGAGAGATGAAATGGCCTTAACTTCTCCTTGCTGTTGGCCTGAAACCAACAGAAAACAATGATGTGCCATTTTAAGAGGATTTTGACAGTGAGGACATTTTTGTAAGCATATCAGATGCATACATACAGGCAGGAAAGTCTGTAGACTAGAGAGGGGACTGTACTTGGAGCACTCTGAATTTTCTATAGCAGTATTCTAAATTCAGAGTAAGTCTAAAAGCATACCTGCATTGGCAGAGAGTGCTGGGGAGCAGGAATAACAACAGAGTGGGAATTAGCTGAGGCCTGATCACTTTATAGGGGAAGTGTTAATCACAGGTGTGGTTTTATTGGTTGTTTTTTTTTTTTTTTTTTTTTTTGTTTGTTTGTTTGTTTTTTGGGGGGGAAGGGGGAGTGAGGGTAGGGGCAGGATGCAGCAAGACTTCAGCATCAGCTGCTGAAGTACAGCAGCAGCAGCAGCAGCAGCAGCAGCAGCAGCAGCAGCAGCAGCAGCAGCAAGTTTGGGAGCAGGCTGCTCATCTCTGTGTAGCCAGAGATGAATTGTTGCAGCAGTTTAGTGAGCAGTGTCTTGTGAAGGAATGGAGGAGGTGCTCTGCTGTTCAGGGTGGAGGCAACATTGGCTGGGGCTGCCTGGAGAGAGTGAAGTTACAGTGTGCTGGCATGGCCCTGGGAGCAGAAAAATGCAAATTTGGCAGGAGACTCTTACCTATATCTGTGCATATTAAAGTATTACAATTGTTTTATAACTTGCTGTACTTAATGGATGGCTTGTCTCTTTGTGGTTGTGTATATGCCACTTGAGTGGCATGTGCATAGTGCAGGAGTGCATCTGGGTGCATAAAGCATCAAAGCTGGCATTCAATGCCATGCTTTTGCATCTTTGCTAATGATCATTGTGAATGTACCCCTCTCCTTTTGAACTCCACAGCCAGTGCTGTAAAAAAATGCTATTTGTGAGAAGAATATTGAAGAGAAAGGGAGAAAAGAGGGCATGAGTGTGCTTAATAAGAAAAAGATTCTCTGCACTATCACAGGTGCAGTTGTAGCTGTTTAGAGCAGTCACTCATCTCGCTCCAAATAAATAGTAATGACTGTTTCCTGTGACTGTGCTGTGAATCATATTCAGTCCATGCAGGGGAGTAGAAAATAAAGCTGCATGCAATCCACACGAGATGATGGCTCTTGTAATATTCAGCAGTTGGGCCTGGTTAGAAGCGTTTCATTATCTCAGAATTAAGAGAGAGCTTCCTGCTGTCGCAAAAGCTTGTTGTTTATTCTTCTGTCTCCCCCTGCTTTCTTTCCTTAACATGTAGTGTTTCTTCTGTCTCTGAAATGTTGACTAAATGGTTTTGAGCAGAACTGTGAGGTCAAATTAGGGATACTGGTTCTGGAAGTACTGTTGCTGTTATTAGTTCACTGCACAGTTTTGGGCTTAATAGAAGAGCCCGTGAATTTTCTTTTATCTTTTGCCCTCTGGCCTTTTTCTAAGATTATATTCAAATTGGTCAGAATAAGCTGAAGAAGCAGACATTTCCCATTTCATTAGAACTCTACACCAAGCCAATGGTAAAGAGCAAAGTTAATCAGTGGGAGTCTTTTGGTGAACTCCAGCTGCTGTTGCCACTTTAAGTCATGATGCAGTCGCCTATAACAAATGTCTGCTCTGTGCATGCAGATCAGTTTGTGCATAAGCTGGATGTTAGAGGTCGGCTAACAAGCTGGTAGTAAGACCAGCCTGATTCCCCCCATGACCGGTGGGCTGAGACAGAGCTTCTGTCACACTCCCTTAAAGAGGAAGGCCAAGTGCCAGAAATGTTCCACCGACTACACTGAGTTGCAGTGTGAGGTGAGCAAACCATCTGAGGCTGAAAAGAACCCATGTCATAAGAATCATTTGTAGCTGATGGACATAGATAACAGTAGAGGGAAATATGTCCTGTCCTAAAGTCTGAATGATCCCCTGGCTTCTAACGTAAGTACCTTAGTTAAGTGCCTCAGATAAGATGCAGTGAAGCTGCTCACTCTTCACTTTACTGCTTAAGAGGGTAAAAGGTGAGACATGAAGAAGTTGTGTTTCCTATTTAAAAATAAGCATGGATAACAAGTCCTTGTGTGCCGTGCTTCCCCTAGAGTCAGGAATATCAATCACAGTCAACAGGAGCACACAGCTGGAAAGCTGAGAGACTTCCTCAAGCCTGGTGTGATTCAGGAGGCATCTCATCTCAGGAAGAGCTCAGGTATCTTCAGCTGGGCAATGGCTTTGATTTGTTGTGGGGGTAGGAGGACAGGCTGAGCTGTGCATCTCTTGAACATGGTCCTGCTGTGTTCGATGTCCAGCACCTTTGGCATTAAATAGGTTCAGCCATGGCCTTTACAATGTCTGATTTCAGCTCATAGCTGGAGCAATGGTGGAACCATTGTGATCCTTCCTGGCTCTTCTCCAGCAAGTTCTCAAACTAAGGGAAGGAGCATAATGCCCAAAGGACACTGGCTACCATGGATGGTGCCCTCCTGGAGGGTGAATATGTGAATAGTAATGAATTCATTAAACCTCCTAAAGCATCCTTGTTTAAGTAGTGTTTGCCTCAGCAGCAGTCAAGATGGTTAAAAGGCAATTGCAGCCACTGAAATATATAGCAAAACTATTATCAGAAGATGTCATTTTTTGTAAATGTCAGTACGTAGATTTTTTATGGGGATATGGTGACAGGTAGTGAATAATTTAACATAAATTTACATAATATAGTGCAGCTGTTAATTTATGGCCATATTAGACTACAAGGTTATGTATCTAATGGCTTTTGGTCTCTTCTTCTTCTTCTTTTTTTTTTAAAGTTAAAACTTACCCTAGATTGTCCCACTTTACTCATAATTCATGAGACACCTGTCTTCCCTCCCTTGTGCCATAGAGAAGGCTGTGTGTGTCATACCCTTTTTGTAGCCTTATGATTCATAGTGAATTCATTCCCATCTCCAGATTCAATCATTTCATCTAAGTTTATTCCTGTTTCTTTTTCAAAACACACCCAAGGGAGACAACAAGTACCGTTACTACTGGTTGATTTGTATTCCTCAAGGCCGAGCACTTGGCCATTGCTAGAGACAGACGTTGCTACTTTCTTCTTTAATAAGCTGGAATTACTATTCAGTAATTCAAAGCATGTATCCACCTGCCAACCTTTTCCAAAACAGTCATTTTGAGTGGTTTCAACTCAGTGTTTGGCAAATGCAGTTGAGGATAGGTTTTTCCAAACATTTGTTTTGTGACTTTTTGTCATACAGATAATACTTGCCTAAATGTTAGAGAGATGTCCGTGGTCTGGAGATTAGGACTTGATGATTACAGGTTAGCTTGGAACATCATTCTGCTGCCATTTTATCCAGATGATGTCCAGCTCGTGGTGCAATGCAAGGAAGGTCTGTGCCTACCCACACCTGATGAGTCAAAAAGTTTTTCCCCACTTAGGCAGTTGAATATGATTTAGGCTTTCAGGATGGCTTAGTGCATCTAACAGCTTCCAGCATGATACTAATATGCCAAGTTGTTTGAAACTCTGATGTTTGGCTGCCCCTTGTGTGGCACCCAGGTAGGAGGTGAGGTCTTGGAAATCTACTGCAGAAATCAAACTGTCTGAACACCCCAGCCTAAGTGTACAACCAGCAGCTCAACAGGAAGGAATTATGATTAGGAAGTCTGTGTGAACTAGATCAGAAGCTATTTTTCTGAGACAACTATATTTCCAAGCAATTTGTTGGGGAAATTACTTGAAATACTTTTGAAGAGTCCATATATGCCTTTCGCCTCCTCTTTGCATCTCCAGATGTAATGGGAGCCTTTATGTTGCAGTTTTACACATAAGGTTCGGTAAAGGGTGACAGGAACAAAGGGTGAATGCATATCTGTCTATTCTGGTGATAGAGTGAGATTTTTGTTCTCTACAGAGAACAATGATCATTAGTGATAAATGATGTGCAATGTCTACAGGAGCTGCACCTCAGGAGGTGCAGGTTCTCTACAGGTAGTAGAGAACCACGTGCTCCTTCTTATTTGGGGGCCTGTATAATTCAGGCATTGTAGAATAAGAGTCATTGCTACATTTATTCCTTACATTGGTCACAGTGTGCCTTTTAGGGCTTTTAGGGATCCTATGTGCCTTTGACCTCAGTGACTATTCTATGTGTGATTGGGAAAGAGGACATCTCTTCTGCAAAGGCAGGTACATCTCTGAGGGTAGTGTGATCACTGTTTGCTTTTCCATACAGCACTGAAAAATGAGAAGTATTTTAAAGAATAAATAACTGTACAAGCAATTATAATTGTACTTCTACTGTCTCACACTGGAGAGAATAGTGAAAGACACGTTTGGTTACACACAATACGGTAGTTAGTTCACATTCCCTAGAATGAAATGTCATTCCCTTAGTTTCCAGGTCTCCCGCAGACATGGACTTGTTCTCTGCTCTTCCAGCCAGGAATTACCCTGCCTTGTTTTCCCAAGATGCCTCTCCATATGCTTTGTTTCCTCATGAAACATTGAGGCACTGTGTGCTGTTACCTCACCGAGACCGAAATATTACACCCGTGGCCATACCCCAGGCTGAGTGCGGAGTTAAAGCAGCATGATGGAGCCCTAAAGACCTTGTCTTGGGACTCACTGCAGTGTAATGATGGCAAGCAAATGCCTGTTTGCCTCTCTCAGGAAGGGTGCCTGTTAAATACCCAGTATGTTCCTTACTTTTCCAGCTTGCTGTCCCACCTCTGGTTAAATCTCCTCATCATCCTGGCTGGATTGCAGACAGAGCTGTTGTTGCATCAAATCTCCCTCCTCCCAGCCCCCTCCATGCCTGCTGTGTCTCTAGAACTCTTGATTCAATAATATATTAGGTTGATTCATAGAAAAACAGTGGACCAAATGCCTACCTCTCTTCTCATGTTTCCACAGGGCTTCTAGGAATGAAAAGAATTAGCACACTGGCAGCCTATTTCTCTAGCGTGCCACAGAGCTGTATTTAGTGTGGCCTCAAACCTAGACTGGATTCCCACTGGATACAGTGTAAATATGTTTAATAATTAATATCTCTTTTTAAAAAATCAAGGGGGGTAGAAAGAGGTTGATTTATCCCAGCAGTTCTTAACTGAGAGATGGTAATGGCTCAAAGAAATGGCTCAAAGAAATCTGATTTCCTACTGCCCTCTTATATTTCTTGTGAGGAACAGTAAGCAAACCTCACACTTCGGAGATAGTTGTGCTCAGCGTTCCTGGAGTGCTAATTGGAATATTAAGTGTAAGACAGCTATGAGTCACTGTGGTTCTTATTCAAGTCAAAAACGTAAATAGCACTTCTCATATATCCCTGCCATGTCAGTCAAAGATACTGCATTTCCTTTCCCCTCTGCCTCTAATAAACATCCGCCGACCTTAAGCTGCTATATACAGGAAGCAGCCTGTTGGTTATTGTGTAAAACTGATAAGGTCCCCTGGGATGCTTTATCTGTCTCTGTTGTGTGTATAAATTTAGCTTCAGTCATTGTAGTTTTTGTTCTTTTTCTCTTTTTCCTCTTCTCTCTCTCTGTTTTTTTTTCTTTTTTTTTCTTTCTTTCTTTTTTCCTTTCCTTTTCTTTTTAATGCCTGCTAAGTAAACATGGCATTGTGGAAAAAGGGACAAAGTAAGTTTTTAACATAATAGGATCATAATCCAGAGACTTGAGAATCCATCAATACACCTTGCCTGCAGTTCTTCTGCCTTCATCTTTCCTACAAATAATGGGTTCCTGTGTTTTGAAATCTCTACCTGTTATTTGCTGCTGTACCCTACCCATACCCCTATTTCATGCAGTTGTGAGCTGCAGCAGACCAGAGTGCCTGTCACTATGATTTTGCTCTGAGACATGATGGTATTTACAGCGATACGGTATCCCTGTCTGTGTTCATGGCAGGTTATGGAGCTTTCTGGCTCAGCAAAGCGCTGTGAGATGGCAGCCAGAATTATTCTTTCATGCAGCTCTTTGAGGAGGTTGAGCTCTTGGAGCTGTAGAGCAATTAATGTTCCTAAGTATTTCCAGTATTGCTTAAAGGCTTGGTGTTCAGAGGGTGGGGCTGGGGATTGCATTGTATTTGAGTGTCCTATCTCTCCTTAATTATTGATACATCTGTCAAAAACATCGCCAGTGGTATCTCAAAGGTGGCTGTAGCTTCTGGGTGGGAAGTGTGTGGTGCAATACCATTGTTCCTCACTTTTGCCTGTGGTGTGCTCCATACTAAAAACGTGTTGGAAAACTGAAGGATGTGGCTGGATGTAGCAATCCTTCTCTACTCTGCAGCCTCTCAGAGGCCATTTGAGTTGGATTGTCCTGGGCTGACTCAAGCGACTCAAGCTTTTTTTTAAGGTTTGCTTACTGCATGCTGTTATCGTTCTTTCATCTTGGAGTTGTGAAGAGCCTACATACCTGTGGTCTGTCATTTGTGTTATTGCATCTTATGCAGCTCAGAGGTAAGCGCATGGGGGAATATTTGATGCTCAGTTTGTACAAATATGTCAAATATGGCACCGTGGTGGTCAAAGAAGATTGAGGACAGACATTTTACCAGCTACTTCTGAACGGAGGACATGGAAATTGAGCAATCCAGCTGTTCTTTGTGCCTTGGAAAATCCCCTGCAACACTCTAGTCTAACTCCCCCTGTATTGCAGTGGAAACTTGGCACCTGCATTCTGCTTTTGTCTTTCAAAATGTCCTCCCTGGTTTGCATCTCTGAAGATGACTGAGTGGCCCCTAAAGGCACCTTGCTGGACAAGCCAGTGGTCTTGCTGCTGCTCCTGTAAATACTGCTTTGGCTGTGTATGGGGAGTGCTGAAGGTCAGTAGTGTATGATACTCATGGTTCCATGGCAGAATATCTGGTCTCTTCTCCATGAAGTCAACACAGGACAAAAAAAAAAACAAACAACCACAAAAACATATGAGGAGCATGTCTTCACCAAACCCAGACACAAAAAAGATGCTAGTTTATCTTGCTCTCTGTTTGATACTATGGCAGCTGCACATAGAGACAAGGTAGTGAGGTTGCTTGGCTTTTGGTTAACAAAGTAACTTTGGCTGCTCAGACAACAGGCCATGTTAATTATCTGAGCATTAACTCACGTGCATTTCAGCTCTCATCCAACATTTCTGCCTTCGGTGACCCTACTGCTCTTAGCTAGCCCAAAACTAGCTTAGCAGTTACATCCACATTAGTGGTTTTAAATGCAGTATTGACTATCGCTAAGGAATTTGGTGTGATTTTCAGGACAAAGGAAATGGAATCAAAGACTCTAAAAACTTACATGGCAAAAAAGGCATACAGCATCCTCTTGGCACCTTCTCCTTACAATAGTTTCCACAGGGCAAGGACAACATATACCTCCTATAATACTGAGAGCCTGGGGAAATGTGAGAACAGGATATTCCAACCAAATAAATGCCAACCAAAGTCTTTGCTGCACTGATGCTTCCTAAATTTCCATTGCCCAAGGTGGCTGTTGTCCATAGGTTTGCCAGGCAATTTTTGGAGATCTTCCATGTAGTTTGGCCAAGGAATTTGTCCAAGCAAGCCAAGGGTGAGGCTTTGCTCTGGTTTCTTCAAAGATGATTTTGTCAGAGTGGTGCATAAAAATGCATTAGCACTTTTTGTCAGTAATGAACTTCTTTGTTCATTAGGTTAACATTGGCTGCTGTAGCTGTTAAGTACATTTTAATGAGGAAGAGAGCATTTTGAAATAGTGGAAACCTGGCACTCTTGGGTCTAATTCACAGCTCACTGAAGTCGATGAACAGATAGACTCCCACTAAATTCAGGTCCCATTCAGAATGAATGCAATTTACCCTGGTCGAGGACCTGCCCTTGGCTTCTTCATGTGGCTACTCAAGTGTAAAGTACAGCTGCTGCTGGCAGGTTTTTTTTCTTCCATTTAGTGTTCTGAATCCATTTGGTCTTGTTTTCAAGGCAACAACACTGCAATTGGAGTTTTGTTCTACTTCTCCAAATTAAATATAATTCTCTTACACCATTTACTTCCACTTTCTGGTTTGCTTTTATTTGACCTGCTAACCATGTCACACAGCATTAGCTTTGTAAACGCTGTCATGAACTTGGTTTGAGGGTTTGTGCCAGGTCAGTTGTAATTCCCTGTTTTCCCCTTGCGTGCCAGAACAAGCAGAGAAATGTATATGGTGGGTGCAAGCCCAAGTTTGCAAAGTTTTGATTGTAAGTAAAATGAGCTCTTAAGATCTAAAGATTTTTCTGATAGTAAAATAATTGAGCTCTCATATTTTAAAGCTGTTATTTCAGCTTGTAATTCTCTCAGACTTTCTTTGTATCCCAAGTGTTTCTGATTGAAAAAACCAACAAATCGCATTTTCTCAATAAATAGTTCTGTGTACAAACTCCACTTGTTATTCCATGGAAAATATATGGGCCTGTTTTAAAAAGCTCCTTCTTCATTATTTCCTTCTCTTTAATAGCAATCGTACTAGTTTTCATAAGATGCCTTTTTTTTTCCTGCCTGGTATATTTGAATAATTTACACATCCCTGCTGCATGGGAATTGGAGAGTGAAGCAGACTTCCTGAGGGAATGTTGCTGTAATCTTTATTCCTGTGATTATTGCTACAATACCACTGAGAATTTCCACCTTGGATCTGGGTTTTATCAGAGCATACAATGTTCAAAAACCTAATAGGATATAGTTTCTTGAAAGCTTGCAGCGTGTACTTAAACTGATAAGACAATGTGGATTTAATGTTGCTCTCTATGTTAGACATTGGCTCTTTTTACAGTACAGGAACTGCAGATGGGTAGACCATTGTAGACCATTGCTCTTCAGTGAAAGACCATTGATTTGATTACTCCAAATAACTATCTGGATTCCTAGTTTCTTCTCTGTGGGACCAGACCCTGGGTGTTTCCCAAGGCCACCATCAAAGCTTCTAAACTGTGGTTGTGTAGTCCTGTAGATGTGCCTGACCTGGACGAAGAACAGCAACAGGTGGTCATCCCATCTTCTGCTTGCTCTGTAGGTTATATTCCTTTCAAATCTGCAAGCCTGAGTTGTTGCATCCAAACCTGCCTCAGTAAAAATGACCACATTTAGCATGACGATTTTTCATCTAGTGAAAGACTTTAGCATGAAATAGTAGGGATTTTGGAGTGAGTGAGTGGAAAGCAATTGCCTAGGCAGATCTGCTCAGATCCTGACCTGAAGGGCTGGTAGTTATACTTGCAGGGGTGATCAATGGAAGCAGTAACTTGGTCTGGCTCAGATGTGTGCACAAAACGTAGTGTGCTTAAGATACAGCTGCTGAAATGAACCACTGTCCCTTCTGAATAAAATTCAAAATGTTAAAGAAATAGCATGAAGGGGAAAACCAAGGAGACTTCTTTCCTAAGAACCAAAGGAGATAACTGGTCAACACAGTGCATGCTTTTATAAGGAAGGAGATGCTCAGAGCCTCGTTTGAAAAGAACTGAGCATCTCCTGTACACACCAGCAATATATAGTAGGTTATGGAGCACATCCCAGGCCTTCACAACCAACTTGAAACCTCTATTAAAATATCACTAGCTGCAATTTTAATATACACAGGAAAAGAAAGAGACATCAAGATCTTAAGCCCTGGCAGTAACATGGCATTTGTTAAAAAAACCCTCATCTTTAATGATCAAAGCTGTTGTTAGTATATGGGTGAACACAGGTATCTATTTCATGGTTTTCAATTTTACTTTAAGCTTTCAATAGTGAATGAAATCTTTCTAAACTGTAGAAATAAATTATATTTTCACAGCATACCATGTTATTAGAAATCATAAAAGGGGATCTTTTCCAAGTGCTAATTTTTCTGAAAATTGAATTTTTCAGGACACTCCCATTGGACAATGATTGAATCTGCTCTTGTATAACCCAGGGTCACTTCCCCAAAGCCATTAAATTAAGGGGGATTTCCTTTGGGTTCCCACAGACAGCTGCTGCAAGGGATTCTTGCTTTACTTCTCCAGGCTCATGTGTCGTGTTGGTAGGTTGGTTGCTCTTTTAGTACTGCCTTGACCTCCAAGGTTTTCAGATAGGAACAGTGCACATCACAGATGGATATGTTTTCCTTCAGGGTATTGTATTGTGGCCCTTTCATATGAGTGGATTGAACTTGATTTAGGGGGAGCAGGAGTAGAATAAAAGGGATGCTTCAGTTTCCTAAGGGAAAATGAAGTGAGCTGTATAATCTTAACTGTTTGTTTTAACTCTTGCTGCAGTCTCTTGCTTTCTCTAAAGAAAGTCTTTTGTCTGTTGGCAGTGACTGCAGAGTGGTTTATAGCTTCCTAAGCTTTAGCTTTGCGTAGTAGAAGTGGTACATATAGGCAGTGCTGTAGGCAAAGCTTTTTATGTTTTAGTGGAGAATGTTTTCTCCTTTAAAAATGTCAAGATTAATACTGTGATGCAAAGGAGCAGGGCCTCCATTAACCCTCCCCAACAAGGAATGATCCTGAGATCTTACTAGTTCTTTATTGGAGCAGTGGGTTTCCCCATAAGGCATCATTTGTTATATTACTTCCACCTTGTAAATTACATTTTCTTATTTCTTTTTCTTTCTCTCTTTTTTTTAAATTATGCTCTGGAGAGGAGAGGGGAGGGAAAGGGCAAGGTACGTCACTGAGTTAGAGTTTGAGGGAGTAAAGAAAGGAGCATAATGGAGTCCTTTCTGTCCAGAAGAAGAATAGCACAAGCTCAGAAAGGAGAAGGTGTCTTGCAGAGACTTGTAGAACAAAAGAATAGGAAGGTTCCTATGGATCCACTGCATCAGGATTATTTTTGATAGGCAGATTAAGTGCTTTTGGAAACCTGCAGCACTTGTACCTTTATGTTCATCTACTGGCTCGTTTCTTACATTTTTAGGAAGGATCTCATCACCCGTTGCATTCTTGAATATTACCAGAAAACCAGCTATGCTTTGTGCTAAAGTGATTCGATCCACCTCGGAATTGCTTTGCTGTCAGTGGTGAAATCTATGTGATGATGAATCTGTCATTCCTCCTCCCCTTTCATGAAAACATGTTAAAGTCAGAGCTGCTCAAGGACTAAGGCTCAGGACAGTCTTTATTTATCAAGCCAGGAGTGAAGGCAAAAATGTCTAAAGAGAGGAAATGTATGTAATATCTATAAGCCTGACGTCGATGTCCATTCTTCCTTTTGCAAGAAGAAATGAAAGCAACAGAACTGAAATCCAGTCAGTGTTTTAGCAGTGTCTGTCCTTGTAAGATGTTTAATTGCAGAAACAAACCTCGCATCCTTATGCCCTTCCTAGATACTATTAACATATCTGTTATACTGTAAAAATGGTTTTATATGAATCAATTCTTATGCATCCATCATCATTCAGTTACACAGTGACTGTTTAATATTTATCTGGTATTTTTCATTGATCCCATCATTTCAGCATCCAGGTTCCTTACAAAGTGTGAATAATCTAGGTGATCTATACAAATACTCAATTAATTTTAATTTATTACTATTTGTGTCACTGGCTTCATAGGGCTGATTTGCACAAGCAAACGCTGGCCCAGAGCCCCAGGCTCACATCCAATGGGTTCACAGTGGAGAGGACCTTGAAGCCCAGAGGCAGGGGACAGCAGTCTGCTGATGCACAATGGTGCATTGATCTTAACGAGGTAGGAAGGTTTTTCAGATCTTTTAACTACTCTTAATAAACACAGTCTTGAAATTGTGGGATTTCACAGTTACAATTTCTCTGTATTTATTTCATCGTCATCGAAAATAATTAATATTGCATCTTTAAAATGCTGCTAGGGCAGGTAAATTGTAATTAATCACGTGCCCTTCATCAATAACTAATTATTCGATTACATTAAAGATAATCTTGTTTTCAGCAAATATCAATCATTAAATGAACTATTGTTTATTTCTAATTCCTAACGTCAATACTATTAATTCTGTAATTGCAAGTGTCATGAAATGGCTAGAGCATAATAAAATATATATGCCCTCTAACCTCCATATTAAATCATGGTGACATATTGACAGATACTATAGTGTTGCAGATAAGTCAACCTTTTTGTAGCCACCTCTTTTCAGTTGAAATAGCTGGGACAAAATGAGAAATAAATACTGCCTGTGTCATCATTAAACCCATTTAGAAAGGTCTAAGGAAGCAAACGAACACTTAGCACACTGATAAATCCAGACATTTAAAAATAGTATGCAGCTATTTATGTTGCCTGGAGTATTAATAACTTTATTTACAACTGAAATAAAGCTCAGCTGGGTGAGCCAACCCCTGTATGACATTTCTGTTTCATGAGGGAGCAGAGGTGGCTCTGACATTTTTTTTAACTAATGGAGAACTAATCAGAAAATTTTGTAGCAGATGCTGTGTGTGTGTGCACAAATAACGACGATGGAGGTTTAGGAGAGCTATTTTGCACAAAACAAAACCAGCATACTTTATTCATCATCAAAGCAGTGCAAATAAAATGAGAATGCTTTGTTGTAATGCACAGAAAAACAGGAAAAAATAACTGATGACCATTACATTTTATAAAACCTTGTAACTTTTCACGATGTATCGTGCACACTCACATTGCTGTATGCTTGCCTGGGACAACTTGGAAATTGCCAGGGCTAACTGGCCCTGCCCAGGTCCCATGAGTGGTTGCTGTGCCCTTCCTGCAGTGGTGCATTGTGGTGTTTAGCTGAGTGCTGCCATGGGCACCATCCCCATGCAACATGAAGGGATGGTGACAGGGAGAAGCATACATTCATGCAGGACTACCAATGCTTGATAATCTGGGGTGATTTAGATGATCCGGGCTTGCAGGTCAAGTATTTGTTCCTTGGTCTGAGCCCTGTGCTGGACTGGGGAGCCAGAGCAGTGGCAGCTGCTCAGTACCCTCTGTATCAGGCATGAAGGTGGTCATCCATTCAAAGACTGGCACTGGCTTTTAAATCCTCTGTGAAATGGAAGTAGACATTCCAATCAATGCGGGGCTTTGCTGCTTCAGCAGGGTGAGCTGTTTATGTTACTAAAAGACAGGTATTTGAATTTGCAAAAGCAGTTTTTTCCTGTCTTATTCAATCTTTCTGCTGCAGCAGTTTCAGTCACTGAATGGTGTGTGTGTAGTTAATTGGCAGTCCTAGAGAAGGCTAGGAGAGCAGAGGGGGTTGGAAAAGGGAAGTGCTAACCCTTTTCCACCCCAAATCCCCAGAACCCCAGACGGCTCAGTTTCAGCACAGGCAGCCAGATGCAGGGTAGCCACGTGCTCCCAAAGAGCCACTGGGGACCTCTTTGCATCCCCTCCCTGTGTTGCTTGAGGGCACCTGAAGGGGCTTTGGAGTTCAAAATGTTCCATTTTTACCAAAGGGAAAGAGCTTGTTGAACAGCTACATAAATAGTGACAAAACTGGGACTTTGAGAAAATAGCTTCTTGTGTTTGTTGTGCTCTCAGTCTCCTGAATGTGATGGCATTCTTTACTGTTAATGAGGGCTTAGCACTTTCTCTGGCCTGTGTTGCTTTCCTGACAGGTGTTCATCCTGGCCCCTAGGTATAAAGGGCATGTGGCTGATGGTTCCAGCATTGTGCTTGTATTTGTCAAGCTCCTCTGTTAATCCATGGCTGAAATAAACTCAGAAGTCTGCTTTCTGAACTAGTCAGAGCCAAAGCTCTTACAGGAATAGCTTGGATGGTTCTCAATAGGGAAAGGCTTCCTCTATCTCCAGGTTGACCTAGGACAGTCCCAGTGACCTCAGACAGGAAGGCCATCACACCTAGCCCTTCCTCCTTGTAGGAGGCAACACTCCAGAGCAAAAGCCTGCATTTAATTCTGTCCATTGTTTCCTGGTAGTCAAATGCCTGTTGCACAGCTCCAAGGAGCAGAGGGATTCCAAGGGGAGTTAAACCCTGCCTCTTGAGTTTGTGTAGCTGTAAAGGTGATGGTTGCTGAGACATCCCATAGTTTTGTCCTCTACCTGATGTGTGCTACTTTGGTGTTGTTGATATATCAACGGAAACAGTGCTGCAAGTGAAAAAGTAACAGCCTTATCCTAATAGTTGCTCTCTGCAAGAAGTAAGCAGTTAATCCTAAGGAAGAGAGGAGGCAGCGTGGTGGAGCAAGTCAAACAGCAGACCTGCCATGCCACAGCTAGGCTGTGGGACATAAGAGCTTGAGTGGGTGACAGAGATAACAGCATCTTCAGACTCAGAGGAAGATGTGGGCCAACTTCTTCATGCTTGACTGCCCCTCCTATCCTGTGCCAGCTGGCACTTGGATCATCTGTAGAAACATATGTTTGACCAACCCAGCTGCCAGGGGAGGGTGGTAGAGCTGGTGGCTGGAGGAGAACAAATCAGTAAAGGAACACAGTGAGTGATGTAATTGTTTCTTTTAGCAGGGCTTGGTATGTTGTTTTTTTTTTTCTCCCCGTAAACTCTATCCTGATAATATTTCCCTTTGATAAAACTTTGATGTACATTCAGGCCCATCCTGTAGTGTAACAGTTGCTATCCATGATGTTGGGTTTCTCAGAGAGACTATAGGAAACATGGTGAAAGGGACACGCTATTTGTCCTCCTCTGAGCAGAAAGGCCAACCTCTTCCTTGGGTAACGGGTGCTGTGGAAGAAGGGAACATGAGCTCCATTTTTCTGACTTTCTTAATTTCTGGTTTGCTTTAAGACTACAGCACTTTTGTGTGGTAAATGGAGCATGCTTATATTTCTGTTAATGGATGTTTGAGATTCTCAGCTGAAGGGCATTAGGGAAGAGAACATATTATTATAGCTTTATTGTATCTCCTACTTTTTCAAGACATTATGGAAAGTTCATAGTAGTATTTCAGCATCAGCCTACACAAATAGTATGCAGCAGTGCTATTTTCAGGCAAAGGTACCTAAAGTGAAGCCCCTAACTCTAAATTTAAGCACCTGAGTATGTGCCCGATTTCAGTAAGAAGACTAGCCACCAGCAACCTCCACCAACATGGATGAGAGCTATTGATGTTCAGGGCCCTCTAACACCAAAACATTCATTTTTGAGGATTGCCCTAATCTGGCATCTAATTTCAAGCATCAAAGTTTGAATATGGTATGTCATCACTGATTTTGCAATCAGCATCTGACTGCAGAGAAACAATATTAAGTGTCAGTGCAGTTTATGCAGGAGACACAGCTGGTGTCTCCTTGGGGCCTGCGCTTAAATCATGTACTCCACGAAAGCACAATTCAAGTGTTTAGCAATGTTAATGTAAAAAACACTGTGTATTTTTGAATTAAACCAGGCCCTGGATTTAGCATCACTTATCTTCCCCATCAAGGTGCACAGCAGTGAGCGCAGCAAGGCTGTTATTGCTTTTACTGTATTCTAAACACACACACACGCACACATCTGTATCATCAATATCTGGCAAAAGTATTTATTGTTGTCTCCGAGCAGAAAGTAATACTCTGATACAATGTGCAATTTATAGGCACTAGTTTTTGCTGCCTCTTATTATAGAAACAATTCATCTCATTGCAGAACGTGTGCTTAATTATAATTTGCTAATGCCCTTGAGTTTTTTAAAGTCTAATTTACTGCTGATGTGTTCTGCAGCCAGCATTATCTGGTGACAAAGCAAGGGAATTAGCTTAAGGAACTCTGATTTTGCTAGCACTGGATTTGTGATCTGTGACCCTATGCAAAACATTTCACCTTTTTCATGAGTCAGCTCCCCCATCTGTTTTTAAAAAAATGGCTGGAGACCACCAGATGAGAGGAGCCATATTTTTATTTCTTTAAGTGTCAGAGCATTGGAAGCATTCAGCGCATTATTTACAACATACCACTCTGTGTTTGAAACACCTCATCATATTTATAATTTTAATTTGGCTTTACTTTTGCTATCGTTGCTAAACATAAACCACCCACAGATTAAAGATGTTGATGTTCCTAGTAGTCTAAGCTATACCAGTGATTCAACCATAGCTTAGTGGTAGAACCACAACAGTCAGTATTGCCACTGATTTTAGGGCTCAGTCACAACAAAGCTGTGCAAGGAGGGAAAATTGTTTGTTTTGTGACATCTGACTCAGACTAAAGTGACATTAAGGCTAATGGCATAAAGGCATGCAGTGGCTGAGGAACACGGGCTGCAACCTCATGGTGTGTGGATCTTGTCTGTGCTCTTCACCTTCTCCAAGGACACTGTATAGGTTTTGCTAAGGGAGAAGAAAAGAAAATGTTGTTTGTGACGGGAAGGAGAGAGGTTAGCTTTTCTCTCAAAAGACATGAGCTTTCTCTTGTTTGTGGCAACTTCAAGTAGCATGCTAACAAATCCACGATGCTGCTTCTGTTGAAGAAGGCTGTGGATGTCATGTCAGTGCTTTCAGAGCGACCCCAGGGGCATTGGAGTGAACATTTCCTCCAACTGTTGACATCTTGGTGGCCTCAGAAAGCTGGCCCCCTGTGGCTCATAATGGGATGTTGGCTGGATAAGATGAAACAGGACGTTTAAACAAACCACTGTTGTTTTCCAGTTCTTGCGTGCATTCCTGCTCAGCTCTGTATATAACACATCACATAATGCATCTGCATCCTGTCAGGAATGTGTAATTGATAGAAAAATATATTTGATATGAGCATGCAAAGAAACTGCTACTTTTTTAAAGCAAAAACTGTCCCGGAATCTTTCCTTTGCTGCTTACAGTGCTGAGATGTTTTCTTTAAAGACTACAATGCAAGTACCACTGTGTGCCCTGGGGGTGCACATAAACTCCAGACCCTGTTCAAATTGTGTGGCACGTGACAGCACCACAGTACCAAACCATGCTTCATAACACATCATTCAAATCTCACTGACCACAGGTCCAGCAGAAATGTTGCAATCACTTGTCCTGATCACTTCCTGCCAAATAACAAACACAGCTTGTCCTCCCTAAAAATAGGAATCTTACTGTGCAGCAATCCAAGTGCCAGCACCAGAACCATAGCTTTCCATAGTCCACTTCAAGCCTTAAAATATTTTTTTGCCGTGTTCTTTCTGACATAAGACATGGTTAGGGAAATCTATTAGAGGTATTTGTTTTGTTTTGTGGAGCGCAAGGGTGCTAGTGCTTTATTAACACAGTAGCACTGCTCAATGGCAACATCTGGTTTTCACTGAGATTTCAGGGTTTTTTTATTCCATTTTCCAGCTGTGTTGACTCAGAAGAGTCAGAAGGCAGTCAGCCACTTGTGAGAGTGAAGTCTCCAAACGCTTTAAGAGCTGAGATATTCTCTGAAAGTCCTCAATGTTGGAAAATGAGGGCAGAATCTGACAATACCAGTTTTTCCTCCTGAGGCTTCCAGCACTCACACTTCGGGTTCCAGGCAGAACCAGGAAATTAAAAATCGCATGGAAACTATTGCAGAGCTTTCAGGATGGCTGTAGGTTCGATCTGCACAGAGACAGAAAGTGCAGGAGGGAGACTGAGTTTTCCCAGGTTGTTTGTGCTATGTTGTTCATTTACCCTAAAAGATGACTTCAGAAGAAGTCCAAGTCAAAAGAATAAAATCTCGTTGGTCCGGAGCAAAGAATGAAAATGCAGCTTTGGTGTCAAGACATTAACAATTCATTATGCTTACCTGTGTCCCAGCAGTGGGGCCAGCCAAGAGGCAGATTTTCTTACAGCTTATATGAGCTGCGCATCTGATGTGTGCTATAAATCCCATCCCTTAGGGAGTGTTGTTAGCCAGGTGTGGGTATGTGCCTGTGGTTTGAGCTCCAGCAGAGCAGGCAATGAGTGGTGTGAAGGACCCGTAAAATGTGCTCCTCTACATTGCCAGCTCCTGCATGATGCTCCCCAGCACAGCGTGGCCCTGCCTTCCCCCCTCCCCAGCCTTGTGGGGCCTTCCTTGTCCCCAGCCTTGGTGAACCCCAGCCAAGGGACCTAAGGGATTGCAACCATTAGCAGGTATTTCACCATTGCTTTTGTCCTTGCTTCTCTCCACCCTGCAGTGCCCACTTTGTATTCTGCTCACCTGTTTTTCCACTTGTTCTCTCCTTCGTGCATTATTCAGCTTTCCTTTTCTAGCAGTGCTTTTGCTCCTCTTTTTCACCTCACTCCTCATACAGGAAGAGAACAGCAAGCTGGATGAGATTGCCCTGTAAGCCACAGCTGAAGGCAGACTGAAAGGAAGAGGAGGGAAGACAGCCTTATAAGTAAGCATGTGAAATTTGAGTTTTTGCTATTTCTAGTTGTTGTGGCTAGTTGTGGTAGAGAAGCTCTGGGGTTCCTCATTCCTGCCCCAGTCACCTGACTGAAGCAGGGGCTGTGCTGGCTTGGGGTGTAGACTTGGAGCCCCTCTGCAGCGCTGATTAAGCAGACTAACTTCACTGATTCAATAGAAACCTGTCCAGAGTCAAGCTGGCATAGGTGGTGGATGGGCTGGCTGCACTGTCTCTGACTCCTCATATTCTTGTTTGTAAGCATGTTGCCCTGACTTTTGCCCTATTCTCCATTTTTTTCCCATTTTTTTTTTTTTTTTCCTTGAAAAATGGCCTGGTTGAATATAGGAAAAATCAGCCTGCGGAACAGGAACTCTGGAGCTGTTTTAGGGTTAAGTTACAAATGTGGTTTTTTTCCATTCATGGTTTTTTTTTTTTCCTTTCCCAGACCGCTCAAGTCCTAAATTCCCCCCGTAAATCTGCTTTCTGTCCCATCAGTTCTCAGAACAATGAACCACTTGATATACCTGATAAGAGTTAACATGAAAAGCGAATAAATCATTTGCTACTCCCTTTTCTTTTTTTGCTGTAACTGGGTGTTGGTCTATAAAATGAAGGAAGTTACATAGAGCAGGAAGTTTAAAAATGCTTAGACAGATGTCATTAAAAAAATATATCAAAATTGGCTTCCTGCCAAGTGGCTGTAATTAAAATTATTCTTCTTAGTGAGAAAAAAGCAGATGCAAAGGGAGGTTTCCTGTCTCTCGGAGTAGGAAATATAAATAACTGATAGTCTCTCTTTTGTGTGTGCTTGTGTGAGTGTGTGTCTTAATGGAGGACTCTTGCTTATTCATGAAGTGGCTTTTGATTGAAAACTTTAGTCAACACAGTGTGGATGGCTGCTTTATTAATCTGTCCTTTTTTGAGTCTTGTTTTTAAACTTGATCTTTGTTGCAATATAATGTCTATAAACTGCAGTTGCCCTTTTTATGTTAAAGATTGCTCCAATGACTGCTTTTACAGAAAAAACTCCAATAAATTTCTGCAAACAGCTTTGAAGGGTGAATGGGATGTGGGTGCGTATACATGTGTAGAAGGCTAAATACATCTATGCACATCATATAGCTATAGCTGATAGCTATATTAATTCAAAAACCAAAGTGGTTAATGCCATGCAACTTCCTAGCATCCATGGAAGTATGCAAGTATAAAATTGCTTCCATCATCATATCTTTCTTTCTCCTGTACAAGCATCTTTAGTTTGATATAAAGCCTTTACATTAGACTTCAATTTCATTTTAATTAAGATGTCTTCTCATCTAATATAATTACAAAAATTCAAAAACAGTCTCTTAGCAAAATTAGACAAGTATATCACCAGGGGATGTGCACTACATCTCCTTTCTGTAGTCAGAGTTTAAGAGTGGGCTGATGCCTTTTCTCTCCTGCATATAGATGAACTATTGACTCATGTAGGCTGAAGAAATTTTCTCAGTCCATTTATTGTAGACTTTTTTAGAAGTTGCACTGAAGAATATAGATATGCTTCTCTTTTAAAAAAAAGTTTCACTTGATAACAGCATTGATCCATGTGAACTAATAGATGTTAGTGGAGCAATACCTCTTGAGACTAGCTAAGGCTACTACCGAGAAATGAGTTTGGGTGGTGTGCATACCATATACGTGTCTGGGTGTGACACTGGTTACTCTATTTAGATTCCTCCTTAGTGCTCTAACATGTATCAAATAGCACATCAATGTAACCTGTGCTATATGCTGTGCTAATAGCAGATGGTATAGGCAAGTGAGTGCAGGGCCTTAGTTTAGTATGAAGCACGTGAAGTGAGGATTTGGAAATACTGTATATTTTGGAGGTGATGACCACAGGCAAGCATACCTCTCCTATTGCATGGATGGACTACACAGGGGGAAAAGCTTAATTTTATTGCTGTTTTCTTCTGGGCTCTGCAGCCGTTCTGCTTCTGTTAGTGGGCCAGCCAGTCTCAGAGCAATAAAATCTGCAAATAGAAGCATTGCTTATATTGATTAAAAAAAAAAAAAAAAGGGATTAATTTTAATATTAGGAGTTGGATGGCACACTGGTACAGGATGTGCTGATCTTTGTAATGATTCTTGTGTGATTTTGGCCTCTTTGAGTAGTCCTGGTGAATACTTTCTTTGGAACAGATAGCAGAACTTGCTTCTGTTTTTGTGTTACCAGATTATTACCTCTGCCAAAAAGAGGTAATGAGAACAGATGAAAAAGACCAAGTGCATGTCTGATACAATCTGTAGCGTAATCACCATCCAGTGAACAGAAGTAGCAAGTATCTGAAAACATGTAAGAGGAACATGAATTCATGTGCAAGCATTGCAGTCCTGTGAAAGCCAAGAGAGGTCTTAATTGCTCTATTCCTATGGAGGGGACTTAGTCTAATTGAAAAGTGATGTAGGGTTATGGAGGTGAGATCAAGTTACAGAAACTGTCCCCAAGAACACTGTTGGAAAATCTAGCAGCAGCTAAACTTATAACTCTCTCAGAAAGTGAAACAGAAACCTTTAAAACTCACAGTCCACTTTACAGTGAAGCCCCAGGCTGTGGGTAATCCATCTTTGCCAATCCCAGGATGTTGCCAATAACTATATTCTTAAAACTGCACTGCAACAAGCTTTCTTGTGTCCTGAAAAGAGATTCATGTCTGTTGAAATCCAGAAGCCTGTGAAAAAGTTCAAGGGTTGGAAGTAGATGATCTTTAAGGTTCCTTAAAGCTATTCTATGATTCATGTGTCAAATGTACAGCACAAAACCATGAAATACGTCTGTTCATCTTCCTCTGATCCGGATGCTGTGCTTTTCTAGATGGCAATCTGCCTAAAACTCATCCAGTTGATTATTTCTGCTATTGTTAGGAGAAGTCTATCAGGCACACATTGCAGAGAGGTCCTGTGCTGCACAGGTTTTATGGCTGTTTGCTGAGTGGAAAGGCAGGAGATGGCAGGATTAAATAACCACTTCTGTGCCAGCACCAGATCAACTGATGTCATAGGCCTCAAATCAGCAAAAGCTTAAACTCTTACCTTACTTGAAGTTGTTGAGCCATTTACATGGAGAACACAGGAATGCTTCTGCTGTTGGCAGGGATGTCTTCCCTGCCTATTTTCCCCAGTAGTGGATTGGTATGTATGTATTTGGGGAGACGTGCTGTGAGAAGAAGGAAATTGGAAATTCTGTGTAGTGAGTAAAGGGGAACTGATCCTTCGTGTGCTAATAGTCTCAGAAAGTAAACTGAGATTTTACACTCTTGTGCTGCTTTGCTGCAGGCATTTTGTGAGCAGAAAAGAGAAGCAATGCTTTATTTGTTGGTATTTTGGCAAAGCATGGCTGCCCGCGGAAGACATCTGTTTAAATTCCTAACCTAGGAGAAAGACCAGATCTGGACGAACGTTTGGGGCCACATTTTTCCAGAAGGTTTGCATGTTATGTACCCATAAGGGCTGCAGGGACGAGTGACTGATGCCCCAAGCAGGTCTGGCCAGGGCTTTCAACTGAAATGTGTGCTTTGTGTCCAGCACACGGGAAGGAGACCGCATTCCTGAGGAGCTCTTTTAAGGAGTGCTAAGTAAACAATAAATCTCTCCACAATGGAATTTATTCTGAGAGAATTATCCAGGGTTAAAAAAATACTCTGTGGCTTTCAGCTCTTATCTTTGTTTACTGTATCACCAAGGACAGTGACCTGCCTTTGTGCCCCAATACTGAACTGTCAGCAGAGAGACGGGAAATGCTGCTTTCTCTATAGGCTCACTGTATGGGCTTAACGAGAAGGGTAACATCGTAGCAGCGGTGGTTGTTTTGCTCAGTTCGTTTTATTCTCTTTTGTTGATTTCCTTCAGCAAACCTAGGTAATCTTAGAGAGGGGCCTTTGTGCTCATTTTCTGCTCTCTGTAATTTAGTGACCTTCAGATATTTAAACATTAAGACCGAGCTGAGCTGACAAAAGAGCCGATATCCTTTTCATTCCCCGCTGAGCCGTGCTGCCTGAAGCCAGCACCCGCTCAGCACTGAGCTCGTGCTGTCCTCCTGCTCCAGCACACAGGGAGCATGCCAACACCGAGTGGAGCTGCAGCTCCTTCTGTTACTGTGGTAACGTCGGGATCGCCGAAAGCCCCACCACTTGTGGGTCACCTGATTAACAGCTCCCCTTAATGAAATGAGAAACACGTGATGGGAAAATAATCAAATCGAGGAGCGCCATCCAGGCTGGAGCAGAGATGAGCTGGTAGAATTGCTTGCGAAGCATCCCCACAGCCTTCTCTTGGCTTTGGCAAGGGTTTCTACACACCAGTGTGAGCTCCAGGGCCCTCCCTGCTCAGGGAACACTTTTGGCTGGAGAAAAGAGCAGCTCCTCTTATTGTGGAGGAAGATAGCTACTGTCGGGGAAGAGGGCAGGGTGAGCCTAGCAGGGAGGCAGCAGGGCATGGCCTTCTGCAGCAGCAGCCATCTCTGCCATGGTTCTCTCATCCAGGTTTGAGAGAGCAGAGGTGTGGGGAGCATGGTGCAATCCAACAGGCCCTAACCTTTGTTTGAGACCCGAGGGCATCATAGATAGAAAACCTTGAAAGCAGATTCCCTAAATTTCAAATTACAGCTTTTGTTTGTTTGTTTGTTTTCTCAAGTGTAGAAAATCAGTATTTCTTTGCCTTCAGTGTTGCTGGTCTATGGATGAGTGCATGTGCACCCATTACCACTTCTTTCCTGCCCCCTCCAGCAAATGTGCATCATAAATCACAGCTTTGATAGTGGGTTAAGTTCACTTCTAACATACAAAAAAAATTCTGTCCATGATTTTGTTGTCCATTCAAGACTTACCTTTGTTTAGTATTATATCATTGCTAAAAGCCAAGGCTCAACTTACCCATGACATGAAGAAATTTTTTTTAAAAGTGGGGTTGTTGTTAGTACTTTAGCAATGGCCAGGCTTTGAACAAAAGCTTTGTATGTTGCCTTCATCAGCAGTCTCCAGGCAAGCTCATGATTTAGGTTTACCAGTCTTAATAAAAGCACAGGGGGAGAGGATGTTGCTTCCCCAAATTCACTTGGAAAACTGCGTCAAGACTTGACCTCCTGACTGCAGGTCCTGTGGCTTTGCTGCATAAATGTTCCTCCCTGCACTCCTTCTGCCCTGCAATACTGTGCCTGGAATCTGACCCCGTGTTTCCCAGTGTCATACTGGCATCAGCTGGATCGAAATGAAATCTTTTGTTAACTTGTTCATTGCTTTGCAAGCAGATTTATCTTCTGTTTATTAGAAGGCGGCAGCAGTGATGGGCACTGAGCTCCTTCCCCATTTACGTACACATGCTCAGCACAGTCTTTGTAATATCCTGGCCATCTCAATATCCATCTCTTGGAGCAGATATGAGACAAGGCTCCATTGTAAAGAATACAAAAGGGATTTTTCTATCAAGCCCTCTGGAAGCAGAGAGGAAGCTGCAGTCTTCCCTGACTCTTCAGTTCGTGGCCTGTATAGTACTGAGTAGCAAAAGTGATGACATGCATATGAGGCATGCAGAAAAAAAGTTTTCTTACATCCTGACCTAGATAAATAGGATTTGGAATGAATTTTCTGACTTTGTAGCACTGACACCTCAGATCTTCTGAGATTTAAAGATCGAATTTTTTTTTATTCCTTTTTATACTGTTTCAAATTGATGGATGTGTTACAGAAAATACACATGCTTACATGTGTGCACACATGAAGAGAGACCGAAAGTACTAACACTACTCTATTTTACTACATCATAATGTAAAAGGCACTGGAGGTGAATGTGTGAGGAAAGGCAGTGGATATGGACAAAAGTGGAAGGTGTTCTGGCTCTTCTGAGCTGCATTGCAAATGCCTTGGGAGATAAAGGAGGGAAAACTGTGAGGTTGCTTGAAGTTAGGCTGACAGGAGGCAGGTCCGAATATGTAAGAGGTGTAAGAGAACCACATCTACTTGCAGTTCTTCCCAGTGCTTTCTCTTACTGGAGGTATAGTTCAGGCGGGATATGATCCCAAGTAACCTGCTTTCCAGTGTCTTAGTGCACCATAGGTATTATACAGATGGAACTACCAGAATGTTATTTAAATAGAGGAGCAAAGTTTGGATAGCAGAGATGTGCCACTCGCTTTGTGATTATCTGCTTGTTCACTAGGAGAATTGTAGCTTTCTTTACACACATGGAGCTGAAGAAATAATAAGCACCCTTCATCAGTCAGATACTTATACATCAGACTAGGTGTGGGAAGCATAAGGTCCTCTTTTTCTCTCTGTTTTCTTCTTGCTGATTTTCATTTTTTACTTTTTAATTAATTTTCTTCATTTGCAGTCACACAGCTGTCTGGGCTTCAGCCATAGATAAGTGGATCTGTGTGTGACAGCAGCAACCTGAATTTATCTGTCTTTCCCCCCCTCTCCTCCTCACTTCCTGCCTTCCCCACCCCCCGTCTCATACCCAGCAGAAACAAAATGCTATATATAGCCTCAGTACAGTTCCCCCCCAGTTACTTTATCTGCATATTTCAACCTTGCTCTGAGCCAGGCTTTGCCAAAGTGCCAATTTTGACATTTTCAGAGGAGATTGGGTGCTTAATTCACAAGGTCCCTCTCCCAGTAATCCCCCCTAAAACACATACCATAAAAATATGCTTGTTATAAGGGTCAGCATACAGCAGGGATCAGCTTGTGCCTGTGTGATGCTTATTCACATGAAATTCCTGCTCTTGTAGACTCCTTTTTTTTCTATATTTATTTTTTTTTGAAAGTCTGTGTGACTTGAGCCGAGTGCTTGCAGAAGACAGCCAGGCAGGGTTGGCCTCTGGAGCTCTGCAAATGGAGTATTATCAGCATCCTGCCATTGCATGGCAAGTCTCTGGGTATTTGTTTTGTATTCTCTTGAACCACTCACCACTGAAGTCAGATGTATAATTAGAATCTATCTTTTTTTATTGAAACAACAACAACAAAAACAAAAATGAAAGGGGAAAAAACCTACTTCTAACCACGATAGTTGAAAAGGTAAGGCCAGAAATAAGAAACTCAGTTCAGAAGCCTGAAGGCAAGTGAATTTCAAAATTTTATTATTTGCCATAAATCTCATGTTTTCCAGCTAGTTTCCAAGCAGACTGAGACCTAGCTCATGTTTGAGCAGTCAGAGCTGATAGAGTACTGAGTGTGCCTACCTGCTCTCACATGTGACCAGGCCTTTACAGGAAAAGCCTATAGCTGTGCTCCATCTTTGTACTCCTAGAAAATCCCTCTCTCCAAATTAGTCCATCTATAGGCACCCACAGATCTTTGTGCCACAAGTTGTGCTAAAAAAGGGCAAAGGATACAGTATTATATATGGGCAAAATTGCAAGTGAACCCCCTGCAGACTCTTACAGGCTTTTGGGCTTTTCTGGCTTAAAAGTGCTCTTTTGTACTGTATGATTCAGCAAACATCATTTTATGGAGGTCACTTTTGTGTCTCAGTAGCCTCTGGATTAAATGCCCTTCACTTTGAGGCTGGCTGACTTCCAGATGGATATCCCTGCATTGGCTGGGCTCTCCCAGATCTCCTTATTGCACCCCAGAGCTTTTGTGACGTTGTGCAAGGCAGAGCTTTGAAAAAGAGGAAGGTAAAACAAAGTAAGTCACAAAGCAAATAAAGCAAGTCTCAAAGTAGAATGGCCATAAGTGAAATGACAGCACAGAGGTGAGGCGTGAAGTATTGCAAAAGTAAGAGACTCCTTGGAACTATGGAGAGGTAAATGAGTGAGATGGCCAGGGAATGACAGAGGAAAGATCAGGTTCAAGAAACAAAAATATACCTGAGAAGCCAGAGAGGAATAATAGCAATTGGTCTTCACACCAGGATCATTGTGAGACTGTGAGATAATAAATAAATAAAGGCCAAAGCTTACTCATAAAGCAAAAGAAATCATGAGCAATACTTTCTCTTTGCCTTACCCATAAAGCCTTATATCATCCTAAAATGTGCTAGAAATGACCTTGTTTGGATTACAAATTGAATTCTGTATTTCCTCACTACTAACCCTGTGATTTCATCCTCCTTTTTGAACTGTTTCTCTTTCCATCCACTGACATGTGCTAGGTGGTTACTCTGTACACTCAGAAGGCTCCCTGCCAGTAGTAGCGTGGAGTGCCCCGTGACAAAGCTGTGCTTTCTGGGCTCTGTTCTTTCTTGGTGCAGATTCCACTGACTGTGTGCTTTGGGACCGTGCTAAAAGAGCCCACTAGAGATGCGGCCTCCTGAACAGAATGCTGTTCTTTTATAGTCTTCTCCAGTGTTCATCTTTAAATGTCAACAAGACCCAGATTTTGCTTTCTCTTTTTCTCTGCTTGCCTTCTATTTCATTTCTTATGGACCAGTTAGGTGCTGGAAGTTACAGAATAATTCTGAATAAAAAAGCAGACATTTGTTTTTACTTGCTGAGATTAAGGACAGGGAAGATGTCCTGGGGGAGGCCTCAGTGGAATTTGTCACTGTCCTTTCTTTGATTGGAAACCTTCCCACGATCTGGGTACAGATTGAGTGTCATTACAGAGATCCAGTTGGCCCTCAGATAACCTACTGTGCTTATCAGTGTAATCAGGACCAAGTCATTGTGTAAAGTAAATCATAAACAGATGGACAGCCATGCCATGCTGCTCTACAAAGGGCAGAGGAAAGCGAAGACACAAACTGATGCCAGAACATGACACCATGATGGCTTTGCTAAATCTAAGCATGAACAGGCTTAGGGAAATTTCTGTGTTCCCAGATGGAGAATAGAAAGAGCAAAGGGAGAAGGAATCCTTGACTAGGTGTCAGCCAGGATTCATTGCAGACAGCTTTATCTGAATATCTAGAAGGGCTTACCATAGGATAGTGCCTTGGAAGCTGTGTGCCCGTGCTTGCAGCCAGCTTCCCACTGAGCTTGGGATCATGAGTTTTGGACTGGCATCTTGTTTGTGGTTTTTTTTAAGATCTTCTTCATGCACTGGAGAGAAAAGTCACAAAAGCTGTTTTAAGTGCTATACGTTTTTGTTTTTTTTTTCCATACCAATTGTAAATTGCTTTGTTACACCCGTGGCAGTCAGCATTTTCCAAAAGGTGCAGAAGAGGAAAAGGCATCAAATAGCATTGGTCAGAAAATAAGTTTTTACCCTTTCTCTCTCAATTTTTTCAGCTAAAATTTGAGAATTTTCAACAGGTGCAGAGTTTACCCTTGTGTTCTGTAGAAAGTATGTCCTCTAAAATTTGATGTTAGAGCTGGGCATGGCAGAAGTCACATTGTCAGTCAAGAAATGAGGCAGCAGGATGGAGTAACAGGGCACAGGTCCTACTTAGGAAAGAGGGTCAGTCTGTGCTAGCACTGTCTGGATAGAGAGAAAAGAGAACTGGAGGCAAAAAGTTGTCTTAGGAACTGGGTGTAACTGTGCTCCTTGGCTCAAATGCCCCATGTGGAACATCAGCTTTAAACCACATATTAGAAAATAATTTCTCCCTTTGGCTGTGATGCTTCACTGTGCGGAGAAAAAGGCAAGAAGGGTTAAGCTGTTACCTGAATTAAGTAGGAAGTGCAGTCTACAGTAAGGAATTGTATCTTTGACACCTGAAAAGCTTCTTTACTTTCTGCACTTTTAGTACCACCAGTTTCTTACAGACAAGCTGAGCCCTGAATTAAAATCTGGGTAGCTAAAAACAAACAAAGCTCCTTTTTGTTGAAGATGTATTTAAATGCTCTGCAAGGTTTTTTTTTTCTTTTTTGGTCATTTTAAGTCTAGGCATTCAGAGCAGCATTTGCCTTCTTACTCACAGTAGTCACGTTGAGGTTGAAAAAAAAAATCAGGCTACTTATGCAGGCTGGCTGTGGTGGGTGCTCGATTCTAATAGTTGGGAACTGTTGGCTTCACTCTTCAGCACTTCTGCTGGCCCCTTGTGTGCATGAAGGGAGTATTTACCAGGAGCACCTCACACGTGCATTTGGAAGATGACCAGCTAATTAATGCTTGCTAAATGCTTCGCAAGCCGCAAGGGAAAAGCAACTATGGAAAGGCAAAGTTTTATTATTGTTGTGCTGCACTTAATGTACATAAACTGTTTTCAAGGCATCAGGCACTACATAAATGTTGCATGGTATTAAAACTGACCTGCCCTTGTCAGAGCAAATAATAATTATGCTGAGTGATGGGAGAATCTTGCAGTTTCTTTGTTGTGAATGTTTGCCTGTTTTCTAATTCGGAGAAGGTCTCATCCAGCAGCCACTAAAGCCGATGACTTAAGCAACCACTGGCTCAGGCCCATATTTAAGTATCCACAGAAGGGTAAATTACTGGAGTCATTCATTTTGTGTAAAGCTCTGCTCTCCTTGTAGGTCAAGCTGTGCTCTCTAGGGCATCTTTCCCAAAACTACATACTCAGGCCTGAGTCATCTCTCAGTCCATAAGGCTGCCAAGCATACTAAGCTGTAGAGACGAATGACCAATGAGGACCTCACTACTTAGCTAATGTGGTAGTGTCTATTTGCAGCATAAAAATTCGTGGTGATGTCTTTTAATATAAATATAACGTGCGGAAATGAATATTTGATTAAACTAAACACACGAGCCTTTTATATGCGAGGCCCTAATTTAAAGCACTGTCACCCCCACATAGAAAATACCAGTTGGAGCAGAAATGATTAAATTAAATCATCTGACTCTTATGTGATACCATTAATGTCTGCTGAGAGGGAAAAAATTCCCTCCTCTTTATTCCTGTAGATCTGCAGCAACCACCAAGGGACACTTCTATAGCAGGCAGGATTAAGTCTTGCACGAACTTTTCAGTGCTTAATGTGCTTTGGACTGGTGACATGCCCTTCGGACAGACCTACCCCAGTTTTATAATTCTCTTTCTCAGCCTGTTGGGCCTCTGGCAGTCCTTTCTCCTGCTTAATTTCCTCCTTGCCTCCCTCCCACTGGGATACTTCACCATTCAGAATTTCTGCCACCCAAGTAGAAATTTTGATTGTGTCAGACAAGTGTTGAAAGAGTCTTTGGAGTCTCAGTGGGCTGAGGTGAGCAGAGAGAGAGAGAACCAGGGGGGCTTCTGGGGGCTGAGTGCTCTTTAAGGAGAAGGAGGCGAGAAATGGGCAATCTCTGCCTCTGATGAGTTTAGCCCTCTCCAGTGAGCAGCCTCAGATGTACCACAGCCACACATAGCTGGAGTTGGGTGCTCTCTGCATATAAATAGGGAAGCACTCCTGGAGAGGAGTTTCTCTTCTCCACCAAACCTAATAAAATAAAATAAAATAAAATAAAATAAAATAAAATAAAATAAAATAAAATAAAATAAAATAGAAATAGGTCTAGCAAGGATATTTGCATATTAAACATTTCCTGACTGGGCACTGTCAGCACACAGGGTCCTACCCATTTCTTTGTGGCACTGCAGAGCCCCAGATGCCCATTCTCACTTCCAGGTATTTACTCTTTTTGTACTAAAGGACACTTCTCTTGGCACTGGAGTCTGCGACCAGGTGGGGCTGACAAATTCACAAAACCAACACTGATGTACATTTGTTTTCTCCTCTCTTTTATTTTGTACCTTGACTCACAAATGATTTTTCTAACAGTTTTCTTCTTTTGTTGCTTTTGTGTCAGATCCTGTACCTGATGGCACTCATTCTGTTCTTGCTGATCACCATGTGTCAGTAGTAATGTAGGAGGCAGGGAATTTCTGACTGTTTTGGTTACAGACTTGTGTTTATCTGTTTGGTTTTGGGGCACTGTTCAGTTTCAGGAAATATTTTTATCTCACAGAAGTTTCGTTGCAAACAGTGATGCTATGAAGGCCTTATTTTAGCACCAAAATTGCTAGCGGAGGTAGCGCAGGTCTGCCTTCTGTCAAGTGCTCAAGCCTTTGATTTGAAAAGCAAAGTAGCATTAAAGGCAGTTGACATTGGTGTAACCTTATACTTTCTGGCTGTTTCCCCAGCACTATTGGGTGCATACTTAGAACCACATTTTCCTTTGCTTTACAGTGATACAACCCCAGGGAGATGTGTGGATTTGCACTGAAGTAATGGAGGGAATTTGGCTGGAAGGCCTGCGTATAATGTGGTTACTGGTGTATAAGAACTATGCCAACCTTTCCCACCACCTCTGAACTTGGCCTGTGATTCAGCACCTGCCTTTCCCTGTGCTCCTGTGATCTGTATGGCAGTGGACCAGGCAAGAGGGAGCAGTGGAAGCCTCAACTGGGTAATGTGAAGGGTGGAGAAAAAGGAGGCGTGAGGCAGGTTCTTTGAACAAAAGGCTGTAACACTTTATTTGTTTGGCAGTCATGGTCTTTAAGAGGAGCTGGGAAATGTTGAAATGCCTGATGCACTGAGTGCTGAAGTTTGAGTGCTGGTGCAGTTTGTGAAGTGCTTTGATGAGCCAAGTAAAGCTCCAGCCCCGATAAGCAGTCAGTGCCCCACGCTCAGCAAAGGTGGAGATGAGATCATGCTGCATTTCTACTGAACGATCAGCTGAGCAGATGAGAGGTGATGGTGAACCCATGTAGCACAAAGAAGTACAGGGAAAACTTGAGAGTGCATGATTTTGATGGCTTTTACTCATTTCATAGAATCTTAGAGTGGCTTATGTTGGAAAGGACCTCAAAGATCATCCTTTTGCCATAGGAAGGGTTGCCAAATGCTAGATCAAGCAGTAGATCATGTCACTCAGGGCCTTGTCCAGCTTTGAACATCTCCAGGGCTTCTGGAAATGCAGGTATGAAGGCTGGGACTGAAGACGTACTTTAATGTTCATTTCAGAGAGAATGATGAGAAGGCATAATGGTACTGGTGAGACTTTCGTGCAACCAAGATGTGCTGTAAAATTTGAGATAAGTGCTAGGCAGCTTAGGAAGCCTCTTGTTACATCTTAATCTGGAAATGAGACTTGTCCTATTTTTCCTTCCTGCACCTTGTTCTCAGTCTGTAATGAAGAACTGAATATTTTGCCAGAAAAAAAAAAAAAAAAAGCAGCCTTAATCTGTAGGTCTTTGGCATTGGCCAGTGGACACTTAGTAATTTTAGGTACACTATTCTATATCTTAAAGCAGTGCATCTTCAAGAAACAGATGCACTGCCTCTGTCCTGCCTGCCTTCTGGGGCTAAGAGGCTACAGGGTTGCAGGTCCCTTGACCCCAGCACCAAGGGCTAATTCTGCTTGGTGCCATGCTTCAGGATGACATCTCATTCAGCAGATAGCAGAGAGAGATTTTGCAATAGGTATCTTATGATGACTGCCTTAAGTGGTTGGTTGTTTTTTGGGTTTTTTTTTGTTTTTTTAGTATTTGATCCAAGTTCTGAGGCTGAAGCCAAGAAATCTTACTCGGGCAAATTTGTCGCAATTTCACTGCTGTTGTAGGGAGGTTGTGAGTGTGATACAACTTAGGCAAGCTTTCTTTAAGCAAGTTGCAGATAGGCATTTGTTGAACCACCCCGACCCTTTTTTCATTGATCTGTAACTTGGGTGCTGCCCTGTCTCTAACCTTTCCTGCCTTCATGCAGTTGCTAGAAAGGCTGTCACAGAGCAACTCTGTCTTGACACAGCATTCTTGCGTTTCTCCCCCTCTCCCAGGCTAAGTGTGGCAAACAGGCTGTCACTCTCCTGGTGGATTAGCAGCTCCTTGCAGTGACCAAAGAAAGATCAAAACCTTCACAGGTTCTTTGATCTATCAGCAGCTTTTGATCCATTTGATCAAGAAACATTGTTGACCTGTTTGTAAATACTGATTGGCTATAGGCTCAACGGTTCTTTTGGAATTCAGGAGTGAGATTCACCAGGATTATACTGGTTTGTTGTTGACTCACCTTCTCTCCTGTTGCTTTCTTAGGTCTGTATTTGGGGGAGGGCTGATGTGGGCTGTGCAGCTCTATGTGCACAGATAACTCATGGATCTGCAGCTGCACTTAAACAGATGTACGCATCATCCCTCTGACGTGGATGCTGTCACAGTCACACCTGTCCATGAGATGTTTGATTTGGATTGCAACTTCTCTGAAACCACAGCTGGTAAGGCCCCAGCTCGTGACTCAGCAGCATCAGTTGTGAAGAATGTGGTCTCCACAGCCTTTGCTGCTTCCAAATCCATTTCAAGTGCATGTCACACTCTGTCAGCTACATACAATTTTCTCTGATATTTTTTTCATTTCTGGCTGCTGAGTATCACCAGACCATGACCAATAGGGTAAGTGGAAATCTTGTGTTCACTGATGAGTGCTTGGATTTCCATTCCCAAAACAGAGGTGATAGGGGGGATCTGTACCTTTCTTGACAGCTACTTTGGGAAAAATTTGATATCTTGTCTTAAAGTGTTGCTTAAGATAGGTTCATGCTGGACGTTGTATGGAAGCAGCCAAGGTGCAGGCATATGTTCCCTTCTGCTGATTTGGCTGTGGTGCCTGTAGCCACAGCCAGCAAAGAGGAGCGAGCAACTGGGAACAGTAACATCTTAAACTGCAGCAGAAAGATTGGCCAGACCTCTCATGTCAGCACTTTGATTCCCTTGGTGCTCATTGAAGAACTAAAAGTTAACTGAGGGTGGTGGCAGAAAATAGGTTTGCCTGCCTTGAAAATGCTAAAGCCAAAACTGAAAAGCAGAGGTGGATCTGAAGGCAGTTATCTCTCTTGGAACTTCTATGGGGATTAAAACATGCATCATCCCTGTAGCACGTAGGGATTTTATAATCACGGCTGGTATTTTGCTGCAGGGTCCTCTGTGGGGTTAGGAATTAATTTCCCACCTTTTTCTAGAAGCCTTGGTTATGTTGCCAGACATAAAAGAGAATCTGTAGCCAAAGCAGACATTTGCTGGACCTCAGAAGTGAGTAAATTGCCGGGGTTGGGTGAAGGTGTCCCACCGCCCCTCCGGAAGTCAAAAAGGGGGGAACAGACACAAAGAGAAATGCCACAAGATTTACGTGGCTGTTCCACTTCCAAGTCAGCAGGGAGAGATACTACAGGGCTTTGCAAAGCATAAGACAAACTGCTGTGCAAAGCAGTGGCTGCAAAATTAAAATACAGAATATTTCATTACCTGCAGTGTGGTTCCTCCTATCTCCTCCCACATCTCTACTTGTTACAGAATGAAATTTCTTTGTTAATGAAAATATACCCCATTCCGAGTAAAAGCCAACATTGCAACATTTTTGGAAGGGGTTAAAGTGGCAACTTTGCACAGCAACCCTCTTTTTCCCCAGCAAATCTGCCAGCATTTTAAAGATATAAATAGGGACATTTGGGGAGAAAAGCAAATTTAAGTTCCTTTGAAATGTGCTTGGCTGAAGGAATAATTTGAAGAGAGGGAGTGGAAAAACAAATGGAAAATATTTTCTTTGACAGGAAGAAAAAAAGAAGTGGCAAAATGTTCTTCCCAAATAGGGATACTTGGCTGGTGTGTACTTTACGCAGCCCTGGGTCAGACCTTACAAACAACGACTAAATTAGGTTCAGTTACTTTGATGTTAAAAGCATGGAAGTGCCAATAATTAAGCTGCATCAGATGTAGGAAATGACTGATGTGTCTGCCATGCTCATGATAGCTGAGTTCACTGCACTGCCATTTGACTGACCCCTTTTTCTATATGTAAGCAAAGGAAATTTTCTTCCAAGGAAAATCAGTTGGTTTTGCACCTTTGTTTTGTTCTCTAAACTGCTAATCCCCTGAAGGTATAGAACTATTTCAAAAAGCAAATCAAAGCTCACATAATTCAGTGTTACATTATTTGTTGATGTATGGTTTGATTTAGTGGCTACTTATTATATCAGGTTACCATATAATTATCTTAATTATTGACTCCAGAAGTAAGTAGAGGGATTATGAGAGAGGCAAGAAGGCCCAGTGGATAGCGCATGGCTCAGGGAATCAAACACATCGTGGTGTGGTCTTGGATTCACCGCTCACTCAGTCTACCTGGACTTATTTCTCAGCCATGAGATAGGCAGAGAGAGCAGGGATGGGGCTGAAATGGGGAATCAGGATTTGGAGAGATACAAGAGAGCAGAAAAAACAGAGGGAAGAAGAGAATGAATACACACCTCAGCATGCTTTTGCATTAAAGCCCATGGTGTCTGTGCTGCCATGGGGAACGACAGTGCGTCCACGAAGGCCTGAACACAGTCTGATTGTGCTTCATCTCCAGCCTCTGCTACTCATCTCCTGTGTGAGCGTGGGCATTGCTGGCAGCCTCTGAACTTCATGTCCCCTTCTGCAAAACAAGAATGATAAAATCACCTTCCTGCCTTTGCTCTTAATGGAGTGCAGCTCCTAGCCCAGCCTGCAGCCATGGTTCTCATGACATGGCTGCTATTTGTATGTTTGAGTCTCTTTGTGTGACAACCATTGACTTAAGTCGAAGGTTTGAGTTAATAGGCACTGCTGCAACGTGAAAAACAGCATTGAAAAACTGTCAGGACAGTCTGTACTTCCTGTATTGATAATATTTGGCATATACTGACAAAATACTTCAATGTATTGACAAGATGAGTGGTGTCTTCTTTTCCCTGTGAGAAGAGCAGACACTGGTTCTGCTCAGCATGTGCACATTTTTTTTTCTCTGTTTTTGCTTTTGCTCTCCTGAGCCGAAAAAAAATGGGGATAATAGATTGTATCTATTTCTTTCCTAGAAAAGATCAGTTAATGTGAAATGGTGCATGGTGGCTTAGTTCTGAATAAGTAGGATACCCTAATCCAGCAAGGTATCCTTGCTCTATTGTATGCCTTTTCTGCATACCATCTGGAGTTGCTCTCTGCTTAGTATTTGCAGTATGTACCATATGTTTTTGCATGAAAATTCAATAAAATATGCATTATACATGAAAAGTGCTGTAGTAAATAAAGGAAGGATGGAATCCAGTCCCCTTTGTGAATGACAGGGGCCCCAAATCTTCATAAAAGGTTTAGTTTAGTCTGATGTCTGTGCTTTTCTCCAATTTACTCCGTGTCAGTCTTTAGGAGATGCTCTAATTTAAAACAAAACTCTGCTCTCCTGATGAGGTTATTAGATGTACTTTGGCTGCCCTCTGCTGAGAACACTGAATAATGACGGGGAAAACATCCTTTTTTTCTGAGGTAGGTAACAGGGAGAAATTATCCATGCGTCTGTGTGCTGGGTTGTGTCTCTGCAACTGGTGATCATCCTGTTTGCTGTCTCTTGCTGCCTGTCAAAGGGTAAAGCCTTCAGCACTACAATGTAGTTTAGGTCTCAGTGCTGACTATGTGTTTTCATGGGTTGGGAAGTTCTGTTGGCCAATGAAAATGTGGGCTCTGGCATTTCCCACCACGCAAAATTTAGCAGTGTTACACAAGGCACAGGCATGAAAAGGAACAGATTTCACACCTGCTCAGTGTCCACTGGCACTTTGGGAAAGGGCAAAGGATTGGCTCCAATATCAACAAGAAAAAACTAATGTGTTGTTTCTTAGGAAGAAAGTGCTTTGCCATACTCCTGGTCTTGGAAGGGAATGAATGTCTAGTGCAGATCTCAGTGCATGAATAAAACAATATGACTGCTGGAGCTATTATTGCTTTCTGCAATACCCTATTTTAAATACTTTCTAGCAAGTTGATTTATTATTATATCTTCAGCTGGGCTGCACACCAAAGTGTTTTAATGATGAAAGAAATGTTATACACACATTTAATTACTGCCCACGTTTTTGTATAATTTTATCGTTTACTCTTTTAGATGAGACTTCGAGTTCTTCTACAGGAAAAATGCCCAATGAAAAATAGATGATTTAAAAGCTAATCTGGGACGAGTTTGGCATGCCACAGTGAGAAAATGTGGTTGTTCATTTCTTCCTGCTTTTTCAGATGGTCACCGATTATCAAAATGTACAGGAGCTGCCCTATCTGGACATGGTGATTGCAGAGACATTGCGCATGTTTCCACCTGCATTCAGGTACCCTTTTTTTTTTCCCCATTTCTGATTCTGCAGGGTAGATTCCCAGCTATATAAAATGGAAATCTACTCTTGGAAGACCGATGTGCTCTTGGTCTCTGTGCCAACATCAATACTGCTTGTGCATTTGGAAGATATAATGTGGCCTATTGAAGGAAAACTGGCTCATTCTCGTATTTCTAAAGCAGCTTTTTTTTTTTTTTTGTGATGAATTGGCCAAGACTGCTCTCTTGCCATTCTTCACATCCCATAAGATTAGAGGATGGAGCTGTTCTGCAGCAGAACTGGCCTGAGAAAGCCAGATGGTGCTGCTTTGGTACGCTTCATGGGCAGGGAGCAAAGAATGACCCTGGATGAGTGACCTTCTAGTCATTAAGTTTTTGGAAGGTTTGCACGTTCAGAAAACTCTGTTTTACATGTGTTTAACTTGTACCCTCCTGTTTTACACAAGCATTGTGCTATAATAACATCACTAAGTAAATGGCTACATCCATTAAGTTTTTAAAGTTTCTTCCCAATCTACCCACGAATAATTTTACTCGGTGAACTGAAAATGAAGGGGGAAATAAATCACAAAATAAATTACAAGACCATTTGATTGTTGAATTTCCAAGTTATCGCAGGCATAAATGTTAAGAGTGGAACATTTCAAAGCAGCCAGCCCGTTGTGCTGCTTATTGTTAAGCTGGGAAGAAATTTCAGATGACTGGAAAAGAGCCAAAGCTGAGCTTACTATGACAGCCTTTGGAAAACTTGCCCCACAGTTGCAATCACCTTAAAATTAAATAAGCTTAGAATCACATTTCTTTTATACATTCCCAAAGATTACAGTGCAAGGTTTTTCCATGGGCATCTGCAGGATTGCTCAGAGAGTAAATGTCAAGGATACTTGCTCATGGATGAGATAACTGAGCTTTACTGTGTTATACATGGTATACAAGTGGAAACTGTTTCAACAGTTAAAGCATCAGGGATCTTTGAGTTTCAGCTGAAGCACAGGGAAACAATCAGTGTTTGTCCAATAGGAAACGAAATGAGAATGGAGCAGAGTTGTTCTGAAGTTTCCTCTGCTGTTGTGACTGGTGTTTATTGATCTGGCTTTTACTCTGATGGATGAGCAGTGGGTAGGACAGCCCTGTGCCTTGGAAAGATGTTAGTTGCCTATGACAAGAATAATACAGTATTCAGGAGAATATCCAGTAGCAGCCAAGTATTCTGTAAGATGAGGTCCTTTTAAAAAAAAATAATTTACTAGCCGGAGAACTTTCTTCCACAAAACTCACTTTTCCACTGTCACCAAATTCTTGTGAGGATGAGAGGGATGGCTTGTCAATGTGTTTCTTAATGTGTCAGTGTTTTGTTCCAGGTTTGGAATCTCTGCTATTTATTTGTCTATGAGGAGAGAAACTGAGTGACAGTGAGGAAAGAATGTGTCTCTGTAATAGCACTTGACTGACAGCTCTGAAACTGAAATCTTCATTCAATTGCTTTGGCTCAGTGTGGGGAGCAGCAGTGGGAGCCCTGGTGCTCCCAACTGGTGTTGGGCTGGAATCTGCAGCGACCCTCCAAGCTCCAAAAGATGCAGATTGGGATCTGCCCTTGCACACTTGCACACCCACCCAGCATTCCTGCAAGGTTTGCAGACACAAACTCAACGTGGACAGGCTGCTTGTTTCAGCCAAGTTGTCACAGTGAGGTTCCTCAGGACAGTTCCACTCCTTGCAGACCACTATGGCTTGGGAGGAAGCTGGAGAGCTGTGCTGCCAGCGTCTGGCCTGTCCTTGATGAGTGCTTGCTAGCTGCAGTTTCTCAAAGGCTTGTGAATTGATTGCATTTTTGTAACAGCAGTAGACCACTTAGTTCTACCATTAAAACCAACTCTTGCTAGTATTCACATGTTGCCCTAAAGGGGGGGCAACTGAATAAATTTAAGAAACCCTCTTTTGATATAACTTTTCCTGAAGGCAGATACTCTTTCTCCCTGTTATTAGAAAAGACTGATACACTCCATCTGTAGTTTTCATAAAAAATGAGTCTGAAGCTGACGTTAGCAACACCTTTGCAGTTCAACACCTAAGCACTTCTAAAGATCATAAGCAACCAGAACTGTGAAAAGGGCAAAAGTTAGCCAGCTGGGCTGGGGCTGTGTACTTCTAGGTAGGTGGAGACGATTGTAACATGAGAAGAAACTAGCATCAGCAAAGACTGCTTTATTTATATACTGGGAAAGGGTTGCCTGCTAAATTGCAGGGTCAATAAATGGCTTTTATGGCTCCCTCCTGCTGTGTTTTTACCTGTATTAATCATCTGGGATACATGACATTGCTGTTGCAGGTTTACTCGGGAAGCAGCTAAGGACTGTGTGGTGCTGGGACAGCGTATTCCTGCTGGTGCTGTTATTGAAACTGCAGTTGGACATCTCCACCACAACCCAGAATTCTGGCCAGAGCCAGAGAAATTCATTCCTGAAAGGTGTGTAAGTGTATGCTTAACATTCTTAGGCTGGAGTCCTTATTAGGACAAGTTTAGACCTAAGACCTGCTTTTAATGATGTTAAAATGCATTTAGAGTGGGCACAGGGCTTCAGCCTGTCCAGTGGGGACACCAGATACTGCTTCTTCTTCACAGCTACAGCCCACAATTCACCTGAAATGGTATTTTGTTAAGCATATCACAGTTTAATTTAGATCCTAAAATATATTATTTCTACCAAATTAGACAACTGGTGATAGTGGTGCTTCCTGGAGATGATGCAAAGTCTGGTCAACAGCTGAAACAGGCTTCAGGTTTTCAGGTGTTTCCAAATCAGTTGCTTCAGATACTATCACTTCTGGGCATGGAAATTCTGCAGTAAGGCAGAATTCTGCACTGGCACAGAGCTGCACAGGAGTTTTATGCAGCTCCTGGCTAATTTGGAGCAGTCTTTCCACTGGAGATATTGTAACAGTTTGGGAATGCTGTGAGTGGGGAACCTATCCCATCTCCCACTGGGAATTTTCTCTCTGTCCATAAGCTGGGATCCTGGCTTCTCAGCTCTGCTTAGCAAGACGTATTTTCACATGGAACGTTTATTATGTTCAACTACAAGGACTACTGACAAGTTGTCTTCTTGTACCCTGCAGCTGCTGTGCTGAGCTTACAGGGCCCACAGAGCTTTAGCTTTGTGGTGCTGTGAGGAAGCACGGTTTTGTTTTGTGTGCAGCTTTATTTTAAGCTGTTTTGTGGGCAGCTATATTTTAAGCTACTGCGTGTTGAAAAGTCAACTAAGAAAGGAAGTGTATGCTCTGCAAATAATGGTGTGATGAAGGCAGCCCAGAGGCACCTTTACAAGCCAGTCAGCACGTGTATTGTAGGTAGGCTTGCCCAATGGATTTCTTTTGGAGCAAATCTTGACATACACTGCACCAAGCACTTGGGGTCATGAAGAAGAGCAAAGTGTGAATTATAGCTCAGAGCTCTTGTTAGGCAGGAATCTTAGCAATAACTGGAAGTCTGGAGTGGGTTTTCTGTTGGTTTATTTTTTTAATGTTTATCTAGAAATGTTGTCACTGTTCATCAACTTAACAGTGATATGAAAGTGCATAATGAGGTAAAATGGTTAGCAAGGACTGAAGACCCCTTGACTCAGTATGCAACAGTCAGCAGTGCTCAATATGTGAGGTATGGTCCTTCCATATCAAATTTGGGGATCTATGTATTTTCTAAGAGAGTATCTCAATCTTATTTAGCGTATCTAAATATGGGGATGGAGTTAGCAGAAATATGCAGTGTTACTTTCTTCCAAACCTCATAATAGTATGTATTATTTTTCATCCCTAAATCCTGCAAGAGTTTGTTGGACCGTAATAGTCTGAAGTTCTTGCAAACTGTATGTAAGTGAGCAAGAGATTCTCAAGGATTCCCCTGTAGATGAAAACCAGAATTTTTATTGTCATACTGTAGTGCAAATGCAGTCAGGGCTTGAAGCAGTGATCAAGCATGTGGTGGGAAGGCAAGGCCAACCCAGGGGAGTTCAGGTGCATCCACCCCTTTCCAGACCTCATTTAAGGACTGGTAGTGGAGGTGAGGGTATCTTGCTGGAGATCCTTGCTTACCTGAGGCCTTCTAAAGGTAAGCACATTCTTTCCTTTATTTCTGTGCCCCTGCTATTGCATTTGAGCAAATTCTCACTTGCTGCAGCCTAGGACTGTGCCACTCTGTTATTGCTGCACTTTCTATTGTGTTACTGCATGCAGAACTGGAAAAGTAGTTCTGTACTGCCAGGACAGTTCTGAACACTCTGTGACCTGAGGGAACTACATAGATTTCTGAGATAATTCCTCCTCTGTGTGTAATACACAGCCAACTTTGTAGACAAAGTTTTTAGCTTTTGGTTTGTACCACTGTTCGTATAGGTGTTTTGTTTCCTTCAGAGGAAAAAAAAAAAAAGTCTTATTTGTAATAAACTGATTGAGTATTTTTAAGCTAGGTAGTTGATGCATACCAGTGTACAGACTGCCACATTAACATTTACTCTGATAAATAAATTGAAATACTTCCACTCTGAAAACAGAAGGGCCTGAAATGTGAATGTTTCCTAGCTGGGAGACTGCTCTCTTTAGGCTAAGAGCAGAAAGAAGGGCTGCTCTGAGTTATAGCAACCATTTTCCATTGCCTGCCCAGTCCTATTAGATGATTTCATTGTACCTTGCAAGAGAAATTAGGAAGGTTAAAACCAATTCCTGTTGACTTGCTTCTGCAGTGCACAAGGAAGCACTGTTGCTAATTCTAGTTAGTTTATATTCTGGGCTGTTCCCTCTAAGCTGTAATCTCTCCCTCATGCACATACAAGTCTACATGAGTAGCATGTCATTCTTTTGAACATGGTCACTGACTAAAGCAATTCATTAAAAACAGATTGCAAATCATACATCTGTCTGTCTGCTTCTGTCACCAGCTGGCAAAGGCTGATGTCTGCAAGTCTGCTAACAGTTGACTTACAGGCATAATCTGACAACAGTCCCTTTCATCTGTCCATTAGGTGGAATAGAAATAAAAACTTTTGAAATGCAAATAAAATAATACGAAACTAGGAACAAAAAGCATTTATTGAACTGGTTGCCATCTCTTCACCTTCTAGGTTTACAGAGGAGGCCAAGAAGGAGCGTCATCCCTTTGCATATCTACCCTTTGGAGCAGGGCCCCGTGGCTGTGTTGGTAGGAAGATGGGTTTGCTGGAAACCAAAATGACTCTGCTAAGGATTTTGCAGATGTTTCGATTTAAGACCTGCCCAGAAACTGAGGTTTGTACTTGCAGAAGCTTAAAGGCCACACTTGTCAACCTCAGTGAGTTGACAGTTTTTCCTAGACAGGATGACTTACTTGCCTTTGTGAATTTCTCTTCATTATGGAAAACTGATAGAACCACTTCCATATTAAGTAGAAACAAAAAACCCTGACTGCATGTTTTAATCAAAATGTGATTTAACCCTTACAATTTTTTAATATAAGTTACACACCCACCCTTGCCTTGATGGAGAGCAGTGTATCACCACTGCAGTCAAAAAACATTGATTTATATGGAGAGAATGGGTGTATCTCTTTCTTCTTAGGATCTCAGCACTTTAGTATATGCCTGTTGCAGTATATATTGCACCTGTCACTTACTCAGCAGCTCCAGAGTTTACAGAGTTAATTTCTTTCTGTTCAGATCTACAATATACCTGGGCAATGACTGCCTCAGCCTCTGGCTATAAATTCTATTTAATATACTACCACAGCTGACTGTAAAATAAGCACTTTACTGCTTCCACTGTAATCCTGGTATGAATTTATTCCTGAGCAAAAATGTCTGTTGGTATGTGGGACGGTTATGTATACATAAATGAGCACATGCAGTCATACTTAAGTTGTTCTTCTGTCTTTCAGATTCCTTTGCAGCTGAAATCAAAAGCCACACTTGGACCGAAAAATGGAGTCTACATTATCCTAGAATCTCGCTAAAACAGAATGTACGTCCTGTAACCTCCTAGAATGGGACCTCTTGTTTAATGACTCACTGATTATTATTGTTTTTCAAATATCCAAAGACAGGTAGGAACCTGAGTCCCACTAAAGGTCAGCAGATGCTGCCTAACTGCCACCTGGTGGGAGAGTTTCAAGTCACTTTTAAAAATGAGATGTGGGCTTCACAGTCACTTGATGATTTTGAAATTGCTGTGAATAATATCTGAAAAGCATGTGACTTTCACTGGCTTTTCTACATTGCACTTCCTTTTACTCATCTATAAGAAAGCTTTCTCCACGCTCTAGTTCAATGGAAGGAGCAGGTGTTAAGTGTACACTAGATTTACGATAGGTTATAATTGCCATTCATTAGTTAATACATTCTGCTGATGCACTTATAAATCCCTGCTTTAGAAAAGCCCAAGAGACACCACAGTTGTAGCAGAAGAGTTGGAATCCCATGCATTGGATTTTATTCTGAACTCTGCTAAAAATCAAAGTTGAGTCTCCTGCACAGTACTTAACCTCTCCTTGTTCCTGTAAAGTAGAAAAGGCAGCATCTTCATGCTTTTGAAGTGTTTTGAAATACACTTAAATTAACAGTTTGCACTTGGCTCATTGCATCAACATGCCTGAAGAGGAATGAAGAGTTCCCCCAGTTGCCTGTTAGATTCCAGTAACTAAGACCAAAGAAGTGAGGTGATAACTATTTTGTTAGTTAAGAACTGCTCTTGGAAAGGTTGACAAAAATAAGACATAAATTTAAAGGAAGCAAGAGGATTGGAGAAAACTTTCAGGATATTCAGAAGATGTTGGCATAGTATCTGCTTCACTGTTCTGAGGCCTATACTTCCCAAGCATTGCAGTTGACATCTTTATCTCATTGGGTTCTGCATGCACTAAAGCCAATGGCCAGGGAGTGGGATCCAGGATCATCAGTCCCAGGAGTCCCAGGAGTTCTTTTGGCCCCTTATGTGACCCTGCAACAAGTTATGTCCCAAGTGCCTAGTGATGTTCTGTGCTAGAGGTTTCCTTAAGTACAGCATTTCTCTTGGTGGGATGCACAGAGAAGTGTCGTGGCAGCAGTGGGAAGAGACTGACTGCTCAGCTTCCCTGCAGGGATTGCTGGAAGGAGCCATCTGTTCACTGATCCTTAGCTGCAGTTTCTCTCCAGCAAGCACCTTTTGCTGCCTTCTTCCCACATGCTTCACTTCACACTGATTAAATTGCTCTGTCTCATTCCTGAAAGATTTTGTCTGTTGTTTTTTTTTTTTATGGGATTTTTTTTTTTTTAATCAGATCTGTACAGGTAACATTGAAGTACTGTCCTGGCAATCATGAAATTGTTCCTATTTATGTGGAGCATCTCTGGCAGGCTAACCAGAAATGTCCTATTGCAGATATTGAATTACTGATGGAGTGACTATTATTTGAAAAGCAACAGAGTGTATATGCCTTAATTTCCACAAGTTATCCATCACCTTTTCCTCTTGAAAGCAGTGTATTGACAGCTGATTTACTGTGCAGCTTATAGGTAACAAGTGGCAAAAAAGTTGGACAGTCCTTGCCTAAAAACTTCCCACCTACCCCAAATGAGCAGAAGGCTCATTTCACAGTCTGAAGAAGTCGGCCATGAAGGACTTGTTTGGCTCCTCAATATTTTTTTTTAATTCTATTTCTTCCTTATGTAAATCAGGTCTTTGTGTGCTTTGTTTTTGAATACTTACTCCAGTGTAAATGAAAATTGTGTCTCGCTTCAGCGTGCTTTTGTATGATCTGTTGTGATCTGAACACTGCTTATCTATCCTGCTTATCAGAATCCTGTTTGTATCCTTGGTATTTATCTGAGAGCTCCACTCACGTGTACGGCAGCTGAGCAGCTCACATTGCTGTAGCTAAACAGGGCATTGTCATCGTGAAGGCCATGTTAACTCTGCTGGGAGAAAAACAGTACTGCAGTGGCCACAACTGTGCATCACATTTTACAGGCTTGGAAATTGCACTGAGAGTCTTTCCCTGCTGCTTCTGAATTTAACAGACAGTACACAAACAACTAAACTCAGCTGAGCTGATACAGCCACCAGACACTGCACAGCCTTCCTCTGTACCAGGATGCTTAATGATGCTGTTCCTGTCCCAGGCTCAGCAACGTGCTGCCAGAAGAGCAGCGCTGCTCTGGAGTACTGGCAAAAAATGAGACATGATACTGCCAGCAGTTCCCAGAAAGAGAAACAGGTAACAGCACAGTAACTGCAGGAATAAGGAAGCTGATGTAAGATAACTTTCTCTCCTCAGTACCTGTTAGTCTGTTGTCTTGTATTGCTGAGCTGTGGGTATGTTTATGTTTAAGGCCTGCTACACAAGAAGCTCTTTGTCACTCTCAGAGAGGTGATATGAAGGAAAGGCTGCTTAGTGAAGGGAAGCATCTATTAAAAACATCTTCTGAGACTTTGCAACGATTGCTGAAATCAGTATAAAATAGTATTTATAATGACTGCTGCAATGATAGAAAACCTTCAGTTTGTACTTTCGTGAGGTTTTATACTTCAGTATACTTGGAGTCAAGCATTAGAAATGATTATGCTGGGCCAATTGCAAATGTGAACGCTTTACTTTATTTGGCATTAAACAACAGAATTTTCTCCATATGGGATACTTTCTTAAATGATTGACTGCTCATTTCCCCTTGTTAAATGATAATTCCATCTTGGATGCTACTTCACCTTCTCCTGTGCATTTACAATATGCTGAAAGCATCCACAGTTGACTCTGGAGCTGATTTTGCTGCTCTGTTCCCACTGGCTGTGCACTCCAGACAGTGATCGGATGCTAAGATATTTGCTCCTTGAACTCCTGGGTGCAAGGTAGGATGCAGGATTCCCTCCACTGCTAGGATTTTGGAAGCAGTGACTCACAGACTAGATGAGAAATGCAGGGGTGCTAGTCAGGAGCCAGCTGGATATGGCCTGCAAAGCCTACACTTGACTCCAGGTGAGCTCTGTAAGTGATGAGATGGGTTGGCCCTGGGAGGCTCCAGACCTCTGTCCTGCCTGGGGCAGAGGCACAGCCCAAACTCTGTATACTTTCTCCTGACTTGCCCTCTGTCTTGATGGAACGGACATGCTACCAGGATAAGGAAACAATCTTCACAGCTTATCCTTCTCCTCATGCAGTATGGGAGTGAGCAAGAGGTGGAGAAAGTGAAAGATGATGGCATTTTTCATCTTCAGTTTCTTTTGTCTTAAGTAGTAAAGAGAGATCCTTATCATTCATTCAGAAAAGAGGGTCAATACCAATCTTTATATAAAGTTTGGATTTAGGGCAAATGACTCTGTTTCTAAATGCAATCCTAAAAGCTGTAAGGGATTCCACTGTTTAGCAACAGCATCTTTAAGGAAGTTCCCAAGAAATCAGAAAGGTCACCCATGTGGTGCACTCAGAGAGTGGGGAAAAAAAGAAAAAACACGGTACAAAAAATTCAGCAGTCAAGTACTTTTTAATTGATGATACATGGGAAACTTTCCACTAAAGTGTTAAGTGTGGAAAACATGGTAATTTCTTTCTCCTGGATGTTACTGGAGAAATAACAAGTAGAAAAGTAATAAACCCAGCCACACACACACACACACACACACACACACACACACACAAGTTTTAAAAATATTGTTTGTATCTGAATTAGCCATCAAAATTGTTATTAAAAATATCTCAACTTTTTGCATGTTTCTTGGCAAAAGGGTAAAACACAGTTTTTCAGTCGGATCAAGCATAGAACAATGGCTCTCACAGCAAGGAAGGCACACCATCAGCCTCCTTATTTGCCACGAACATACAGATAACATGTTTTGGGAGAAGTCTTACTTTGCACAAGTAGTTCAAGCTTTCATGCATCACATTGCCCTTAATGAATGTATTACTTGCTGAGGTGAGATTTAACATGTGTTTTACTACAAATCTTTCAAGAGAAAGAATACAGCCAATATGCTTTTCCACATACTTCCTGGATTTAACCGTATGGTTGAAGGTATTTTCATTTAGGTATTTTGCTGCTTGCTTTATGGTTTATATAAAAGAGCTTCTGCACAGGCTTGTTTGGCTAACCGTGCCTCAGCTCCTAGCTCACAGTGCAGGTAGTACAAAGTAGCCCAACACCCACCTGTCAGTCAGGATTCAGATGAACTGGAAAGAAGTGCTTCTAGAGTAGAGGTAGAGAGAAGGTTTTTATGTCATATACAAACATGTCTTGAAGTTTTTATAATCTGTGGTTAGCATGTACTCTTTCAGCAGCATTAACATAGCAATAAATGCAGGATGCCAAGTATCATCAGCTTTCACCCTAAGAAATGCCCAGTAGTTCAAGATTCTTGTTTATCTGCATGTACTGACTGCTCGGTGCTAATAACATGTAACGCCTTTTGCTGAGAGCAGTTAAATATTCACCTTAGTATCGAGATTTTTAACAGCTTCAGCACTGCACCTGAAGACTACTCACAGTTTCTCCAGCAAGAAAGCCCAGAGACCTTGGTTACATAGGTAACTAGTACTTCCCCTGCAACTAAATACATCTAAGGCAAGCAAGAGATACTCATTCGTTCACAACAGTTACAACAGAATCACAAGGATACTTCAGAGAAAGAACGTGCTGTTAAGTAAGCAGTGCAAGCGCTGCATTTCTCTCCCAAGCATAATATTCCAGAATGAGGCGAGTCGCTTTCTCATCTCCTCACTGTGTATGCCAGAACTCTTGTTTGTAGGCACAGCAAAAGGCATTAAAAATTTGTGCTCTCACCAACTTAAAGTACAGTGGTTATTGGTAAAAAGTCAGTGGTTTAAGTACCACACCTCAAAGCAACCCTTGTTCTGGTTCATTACTTTGTTACTTCTTTTAAATGAGAAAAATCAGCAAGTGAGAGTAAGTCCCTGCTCCTTCTCAACAAAGGTTTAATTTTTGCAGCTACTTCAGTGAAGATTAAGTAGGGTCAGAAAAACAGTGCTGCTAATAATTTAGGCAATGACTTGAGTACAAGGGACAGATTGTACAGTCTCATTTGCAAACACTTTAACGTCTACTGCTGTAGAATACTATTAAAAAAAAAGCAGATTTTATCAAATTCTGAGTCGAAAAATGAAAAGGTAGAAAGGGGGCAGATTCTAAACAGTGAACACAGGTAAGGATCTATCCTGAAACAGCTGTAATAGAATATTATTTAAACTTGGCAGTTACAGCCAATCTTCATTTTACAAGCATCAGTGAATCCATCCAGTAAACACACAGAAACCTCAGAACACTGCAGTACAGGAAAAGCTGACACCTGCTAAAACAATAGGAGACAGAGGATTTTAATTCTAAAATATCCTTTGTGTCTTTTTGCTCCTTGACTTCCACAGCACGGAAAGTATAGAATAAATGTCTGAATGCTCATCTACCCAACTATATGACTTCCAGAAATCACTTTCCTCAGTTACGTCAAGATAAATATAATGTTTATTTGAGCTACACGTAATGATGACCTGTTTTGCTGCTACAGCATTCTTGCACATGCCTGATCCAAGTATTCAATGAGATACTCTGGATAAACCTGCTGCTTCTCAAAGATGACAAAGATAGAAGGGTTTGAAGAGCTATTCACACAGCTGTCGTAGAAGTTCTGGTTGTCCTTCAGGGGAGGACGAACATAACTCGACCTACCAACAGTGAACTCTCCCACCAACACTCGTGCCAGAAACATGGTCTTGCTGCATGAACCTTCCTTGCAGTAGGCGTCAGAATACGATGCATCCCTTGCAAAATAGCTTCCTGCAGAAAAGACATCAAGACAGAGTTGATAAGACACTAAAATTACAGAGATGGAAAGAATACGGCGTAAAAGCAAATGCACAACAAAAAGCTATGAAGCAGTTCCCAGATTACTTTTCACTACCTATCATTCTTAGTGAAAATGACCACTATGTATTACCTACCCTTTTATTTTTGATAGTACACATGTTAAAAACCAAACAGGTGATGTTCTAAATATTACTGCTTTTGTGAAAGGCTTCCCTTCTGACTTCAGACTTCCACACTCCCCCACTCACACAGGTTCTTCTCCTGACACAGGCTACTGATACTCATTGAAACAACTTTTGAGAGTATTTTGAGAGTACTTTCTGAGTATTTAGCTGGATGAGTGGACAGTCAGCCTCTCTCTTGACTTGTTCTCTTGATTTGTTGATTCTTTCATGTATACAGAATGATGAGTATAATTTCCTAGGAAGGCAATAAGCCTGTAACCAGGATGGTATTTATGTTCCCGGCAAAACAAACAAAAAAACAATCATGTAGTTCCATGCTGCCTACTATAGGAGCTGGAAGAAATTGGAATAGAAGTAGGTGTGGACCATAACAAAATGGAGCACAAAGGCCAAGGCCTTCCATTATGCCTTAGCTCCAAACGATCATTGTGAAAATCAGCAGTATTGTCCACAACTAGCCCCCGATTGGCCAAGCATCCCCTTTCTAGTTTTACACATCTGCAGTGACTAATGCATATTTTTTAGCAAGCCTAAAGTTAATGGAAGAGCTGAAAAACAACCTTTGCCATAGACTGTCCCATTGAGGCCACAGATCCTCCAGTCAAAGTTTTGATGACAGATGGCATCAATGTGTTTTTTACTGGTTCCATGAAATAAGAAACGTTCGTCTGTCTTTCCACCATTGCTCTTTTCCATTTGTTCCTTCTGCCTATAATGAGAAGTAGCACCATTGTAGTTTCACAGTGGCTAGATAAGTTCCAGCTGTACTAGCACTCAAAGACAAACTGTGAAAATCTTTACATTAAGACCTAAGCTTTGAGCAAACAAGATAGTGTTTTCTAGCTGGGTACAAACATGCTTTCATTGTATACAAATGACTCCGGATATTTAATAACTGAAAATGTTTTGTTCCATTCACTATTTGGTGGGTGTGGAGGAACTGCCATCAGTTTTTTGCTAAACACGAGAATTCATGGTAAGGCTTTCCTTCAGTGAGTCTTTCTTTCAATTTTGAAAGCTGTTTCAGTTTTGACCAGCTACAAACCAGTATTTCAGGCAGATGGGGCTGACATCCAGCTTCAAGACTTCAGTGGAAAGCAGCTGCCCTAGACTTAAGCCTGGCAGACATCAGAACCATTCGCTCCCACAGAGCTCATCTGAATATTCTGAGCTCTAATTCTTGACTGAGTTCTTCTTTTGCTGTTACCTCTTTATTGACACTGTTGATTCCGAATAGATATTTCCATGGGGAAGTGGAAACAGATTCTGAAATACAGCTGTATTTTAGGAATGCATAGCTATCCGTAGCATACAGCTAACTACAGAGACAACAAACTTCATTCATGCACATCACACCAGTATTTTACACGTACCATTGATACAGTTCCCAGAGAGATGGGTTCTGAATTCTACAAATCTTTTTGATCTGTGTTTTTGGCATTGTGCGTTGAAAGTCCCCCTTGACTTTGTTGTATTCTTCAGAAGAACTGTCAAGATCAATCAGCTGTATGGGAAGAGATTGAAACACTGCTCTCATCTTTTACTAAATCATAACAAAGTCACTCTAAATAGAGTTAGACCGCTCAAACCTTTTAAGTCTTTTCTGTGAAGGAGAGAGATGAACGGCAAAAATGCTCTTGGAAAAAAGGCAGATTAGAGATCCCTACTGTATAAAAGTGAACTCAGCTAGGGAACAGGAACTCCTGGGGGTTAAAATACCCAGCTTGCTTGCCCAAAGGATGTTAATGAGCAGCATGCTTTTTTGCAAACAACCTCTTTTACTGTTTAGGCCGAGATACATGCATCTGCATCTGTTGAACAGTACCTGAGTACTCAGGAGTAGTCAGTACCTAGAATCACAGAATCATTAAGCTTGAAAAAGACCTCTGAGATCATCTAGTCCACCCACTTCCCACCACCAGTATTGCCCCCTAAACCAAGTCCCTAAAAAATACATAAAAACAGAAAATTTATGTTGCAGCAGATCAACAGCCATGCATCTCAAGTCTTTTTTGTTTGTACTTCCCTATAGCCAATGAATGCAAACTACACTGCCTGTCTTACATTTTACAAATTGACCACTTTCAAGCTTCTCGTCAGGCTTTTTCTGTAGGTATAATTACCATCTTCGACTGAGATGGTGGTGGAGAAAGGCAGTGGGTCAGCAAAGGTAAGCCATGCAGTTATTAGCTGGGTGTGTTACAGAAGTACAAAAGTTCACTGTTGTTATCCTATCACCCTCATGCCAACCTGAACTCTGCTGATTTCAGTGGTGCTCCACAGACGCACAACTGTCTACTTATACAAACCTCAGGGCCTGGCTAACCCTAAAGTTTAGTGACATGATGCATCTCTGATGCCTCAGGACATGTTGGACTTCTTTAAAACTAAGCACCTTGGGCATCAGTAACAGCCTTACTAATACTGTAATCTGCCTTCAGGCAAATTTGCCAAATACGTGGCTGTGAAAGTCGATGTTACCATAGTTATACTATCGCTATTTGTTAGTTTTGACCTGGTTCCAGTTTCACTTCTTGGCCTGCCCAGTGTGACATCAGGCTCAAACTGAGAAATCCCTCTGCATTACGTTACTCTCAATTACTCATCAACAAAGGCACTGGATTTAACAAGCCTGCATGCAAGTACACTGATGGAAAAATGAAACAAAAAGCTCCAAACCTTGAATCCCAGCTCAGGCAGAGCAGATTTGTCCCAGTGAGATGGAATCCTCTTAAATTCTTCTGTATTCTTAAAGCCCCTGTATAATACAAGACAGTATGAAAAGGCAATTAAAACAAAACAAATCCTTACATTTTATGTACATATGTATCATGGTTTGGCCTAATTTCTGCAATTAGGAAGTTTAGGTGCCCACAGATCCGAGCCCTGGGAAAGGGGGGGGGGAAGGAACAGAAAAAGTATGGAAATGGGCCTGGATGAGAAAAAAAAAACAACAACAGTGGCAGCAAGGTAAAGGGGAAAAAAATCCAACAATTTAGTTTCCTACATATAGTAGTGGAATATGAGATAATACAATACAATTGAAATTGAAGATAGTAAATCAAATAAAATGCAAAAAAGAAAGTTTCCAAAACCAAAGCCCTTACTCTAATGCTGTAGGTGAAGCAGCCAGGGAGTAAAAAGGGGGAAGTCTTGTGACTTCCATTTTAGCTTTCCCTCCAAACAGAAATGAAAAAATGAAATCGTGTGGGAGTTGTAGTTCATTCTTCTCTTCTGAGACTAAGGGACAGGAAATATCAGCAATGAACAGAACTGCAGCATTAACTCTTCAACTCTCAGTGCATTGCATGATGTTATGACTTGGAATACCAACAAAACACCATCAAACCATAACAATATGATAGTAAGCATTTTTGCCAAGATAAGGGAGAAAATAGGCAACTTAAGATATTCAGAAACATTTCAGAATTGGCTTTTCAGTTCAGTAGATGAAAATATTTTTCCACATTGTTATGACAAGACTTATGGCAGTAGGCAAGATGCCAAAAGGAGCAAAGAATTTTGACATACACTGAACATGAAACTAGTTTTCGTAGTTGTAAAGAGTTGAATGCGCACAAAAAAGCCTCACTACACATGAATGCATGCTTTGCGATATAAAAATGCATCCACTACATCAGAAACAGAACAGACACAGCCCTCTCTTTCTTCCACCACCATTTTGGTTAGTGTCTTTAGCTGCTGCTCCTTCTCATGGTGTTTAAATCAGTGTGCTGCAAGGGAATACATTTAAAAAGCTGGCTGTTACATGGAATTATATAAAACTTTTCCCTTTTCAGACTTCCACCTTTTGATCCACTTGTGCCAATTACTGCTTACCTCTCAGATCCTCTGGTTGTTTCACAATAACTGTTTCTAAACTCAAACCAAGTTTTGAAAATGCATCTCAGATGTCAGAAAAAGCTCTGAAAAGGTGCTCATACACTTTATTTCTTCCATCTGTATCAGTTGCTCTAATAAATAAAATAGCTCTCTGCTATAAGCAGCTCCATACAGCACTGCCATATGTTGAACCCTCTTGTACACTTGCACACTTTCTGTGGGAAAGACCAAAATTCTTTCACCTCTAAGGCTCCCATGTTGCCTGGCCTCAGCTTTTCCAAGCTGGAAAACTTTGTTCCAACAAAGGTATTCTCAATTTCTTCAGAACTGTTGTAACAGATCTCTTTCACCTTATTAATACTTTTCTTCAAGACTATGCACTGGACACTATTCCAATACACTATACCCATCACCTGAGAACAAGCAGTTGCAGTTTACCTTTTTCTTATCTTTTCGACCTCTGACTGAGACACAAATTTAGGTCTTCTGCAAACCTTTCTCTCTGTTCTATAGCGAAGATTTTTCTGAGTCATGGCTGGGGAAGAAAACAAACAATGTTTTGTTTTAACCTGGCAGCTAAGGACCACACAGCCATTCATGCACTCCTGAGTGGGATGGGGGAGAGAATAAAAAAAAAAAAAAAAAAAAAAAAAAAAAAAAAAAGTGCAAGACCTTGTGGGTTGAGATAAAGACTTTAATAAGAAAGGGAAGAAAACAAGAATAAAAGCAAGTGATGCACAACACCAGTGCTCACCACCCACCCACCCACGCTCAGCAATTCCCCAAGCAAGAGTAGCCCCTCCTGGCCAACTCCCCCAAGTGTATTGTTTCACATGACACCCTATAATACGTGTTATCCCTTTGGCCAGTTTCTGGCTGTTTCCCCTTCCACATTCCTTGTGCACCCCCAGCTCCCTGCTGGTAGGGCAGCACAAGACTTAACTCAGTTTAAGCACTGCTATGTAACACAAAGAAGGATTCCAGTTTCAATTTCGCTCTTAGCATTGTAAGGAACCATAAGCTCTGACAGCTATGGAAATTTTGCCTTCATTGTTCTATAAGCTAATCATAAACAAAAAGGCTCTCTGTGAAAAAAATCTACTTTTTTTCTTTTAAATCTACTTTTGATCCATGGATCGTATCCCCTCCTCCTCAATTTGCAATCAAGATACTGTTTTTCTTCATGTATTTATAGATTTCAAACTCTACAACTGACAGGCGTGACAGGCCATTCATTTTTACTGACCACCTCCACCAGAGACAAACCACAGCAAAGTGAACCTTAGAGCTATCCGGGGTCTTGGATCATCACGTAGCTGCTATCACATCATCCTTGTAACTAAAAGGCAGTAGCAGTCAACAAAACTGAGGCCTCATCTTCAGAGAGAGAGTGAGCAAGTGTGCCACTTCTACTAGAAGCTTCCCAGCTTTAGTGCTGGGATACCCTTGATACTATCTAAGGATAATGTTAATCTTTCACTTGCTGGCACACATTTTTAAATCTAAGACAAGAAACCCTTAAAAATGAAAGGTTTGGAGGAATAGGAAAGCCACTCTGCTGTATTACCAGCTCTTACAAGAGTTACGAGAACTGTGACAGGAGCTCTCTCCTTATGTACAACTGAAGGACAAAGTTACAAACTTGATTTCTTGTATTAACATAGTTTAAAACAACAAATAACCTGGAAAAGAGGAAAAGAGAGAGAAATAAAAAATAACAAACAAAACAGAGCATACCTGCAAAATCCAGTTCATATTCATGCACTCCAGCCTTGAAGTTCAGCTTTGGAGAACTTCCCGCAGCGTAAGCTTTCTCCAGGTCATCACTGCTTACAGTGGCAGCTGCATGATCACTATCCTGTCAGGCCAAAACCAGAAGAAAAAGATAGATTCACCTGGTCTGTTACATACTAACAAGTTCAAAAAACCAAGTATTATAAGGTGGCTGCAGGCTGTACCAGACTTTATGCATAGAATCATAGAATCCTTAGAGTTGAAGGGGATGCTTAAAGGTCATCTAGTTTAACACCCCTGCAATGAGCAGGAACATCCACAGTGAAATCAGGTTGCCCAGAGCCTGATTCAACCTCACTGTGAAAGTCTCCAGGGATGGGGCATTCACCACATCTCTGATCAACTTATTCCAGTGCCTCAACACGCTTACTGTAAAAGACTTTTTCCTTATATCCAATCTAAATCTACCCTCTCTGAGCTTAAAGTCATTTCCCCTTGTTCTGTCACCACACACCCTAAAGAGTCTGTCCCCTTCTTTCCTATAGCTCCCCTTTAGATAATGAAAAGCTGCTGTCAGGTCACCTCCATAGCCTTCTCTTCTCCAGGCCAAGAAGCCCCAGCTCTCTCAGCCCGTCCTCATAGGAGAGGTATTTCATCCCTGGGACCATTTGTGGCCCTCCTCTGGATGCACTCCAACAGGTCCACGTCTCTCCTGTACTGAGGACTTCACATTTGAACACAGCACTCCAGATGAGGCCTCACCAGCACGGAGCAGAGGGGCAGAATCATCTCCCTCACCCTGCTGGCCACACTTCTTTTGATGCAGCCCAGGAAACCACTGGTTTTCAGGGCTGAGAGGGCATATTGCTAGCTTATGTCTAGCATCCCATCCATTAGTACCCCAAGTCTTTTCGGAAAGTCTACTCTCAATCAAGCAAACTTGCTGAGGGTGCACTCAAACCCACTGTTGATGACAGTGATGAAGATATTAAAGAGTATCAATCCCAGCACTAACCCCTGGGGGACACCACTTGTCACTGATCTCCATTCAGACATCGAGCCATTGACAATCGCTCTCTGGGCTTGATCCTGCAGCCAGTTCTTTGTCCATCAAACAGCCCACCCATCAAATCCATATCTTTACAATTTGGAGAGAAGGATGTTGAGTACTGCATCAAAGGCCTTACTGAAGTCAAGATAGACAACATCAGCGGCTCATCCTTTGTCCACTGATGCAGTGACGCCATCATAGAAGGCCACTAGGTTGGTCAAGCAGGATTTGCCCTTGGTAAAGCCATGTTTATTCTCTCATATCACCTCCATGCCTTCTGTGTCCCTTAGCATAGCTTCCATGAGGATCTCCTCCATGATTTTCCCCAGCACAGAGATGAGACTGACAGGGTGGACAGGGTGGTGAATCCCAGGGTCATCCTTTTTTACTCTCTTTAAAAAAGGGCACAACATTGCCTTTATTCCAGTCACCAGGGTCTTCACTTGATCGCCACAACTTTTCAAATATCAGAGAGTGGCTTGGCAAATACATCAGCCAATTCTCTCAGAACTCTGGGATGCATCTCATTGTGACCCATAGACTTGTAGATGTTCAGGTCCCTCGGGCAGTCATAAACCTGATTTTCATTTACAGTGGGAGAGACATTACTTCCCCAATCCCTTCCTATCAAACCAAACATTTGAGGGCAGTGTGATGAGCAGCTATCAGAGAAGACAAAGAAGTTAAGTACTTCACCCTTCTCCTTGTCTATTATTACCAGCCTGCCTGTGCCACTTCCTGAGGGGGATGCATGATAGTAGCTCAGACAAAATAATGTACTGTGCAGCTGAAAAGCAAAGAAACTGCCCCAAAGTAAAAGCAAGGAGTATTACAAAGATTGAAGTTACACAGTGCAGAGTCTGCAGGGAGCACTATCACTAAGACTGCATGTCCACCAGTCAGACCTTAACAAAGACACACAGAGTACTACTGGAATCTCAGAAAAGGAAGTTTTAGTTAGGAGCAGTGACAAGAATGTATGTTATGTGACCCTATCTGACATGACTCACTGAAGATCTGTCAAGAGAGACCGTGATTCAGCAGTGACTCATCCCATCTAAACTAATCATATTTGCAGGAAAAACATCTCGTTGTACCTTTAAAGCCCATTTGTGAGGTCTTTGGAGGGAGATAGGGGATGACAAAAGGGAGGATATAAACACTTCCCAGTAATTCTGCACTCTCAGCACAAAGTTGACATTCTCACCATTTGCCCACACTTACTTTTTTTCCATACTCCTGCCACACTCCATATTCATCTTCCCAGTACCAGATCCATTCTGTTGTAAGAATGAAGTGAGGTGGTTTAGTCACAGAGGAGGCTGTGGAGAGACGTCTGACCTTTTTTAATCCAGATTGCATATCCACGAAAGAGATGTATGAGAAGATAAAGCCCCATTTAGAAATATGTCTAGCAGATCTATTAAAAAGAAAACAACAACAACAAAAAACTTTGTGAACTTTTACATATAGATTCTAAAGCTCACCGCAAACCTGCAAATTAATTCAGCATCACTCAAGACCAGAGCACAAATCTGTAGTTTCCACAATAATCTCAGTTCTGTCCAGTGTCTGTACACATTTTATATCTTCAGGTACCCAGGGTATTCTAGTGCTTCCACAGCATGGGATGGGGCAGAGGGGGAGGATGGAAAATCCCGTGCTACCTCCACATCTTCCATATAAAAAAAGTGAAAGAGAAAATTACTTCTAATCATGGGACCTAACTGTGTATTGACAAGCTCTAACCAAAGACAGCTTCTCAAAAGTACACATGATACAATCATACATCTGCGGTTTTCCACTCAGGATTAAGACCGATGGTAGAAGCAGCAGGAACTAGTTATACAGTTTTTGGGAGTGAGAAATACTACAGTCTATGACTCAGACCCATAAAATCACGATGGCAGGGCATTCCTGGCCAGCAGACAAGTAACTGCAGAGTTGTTCGCTCACTCCCCATCTCTGCCCCTACAGGGCAGAAGGGAGAAAACTGGAAGAGCAAAAGCAAGCAAACTGGGGGGGGGTCAAAGTAAAGGCAGCTGATGAAGTGAAGGAAAAAGGGAGAGCAAATAATTTAAAAATCAAAATAAGACAAAATGCTCAACACCTCCCTGGGCAGACCACGCTCAGTGAGTTTCTGAACAGCAGACACCTTAGAAGTCAAAAACTTAAACTCTTTTCCCAGCTGAGATATTATTGCTGAGCATGACATTATATGGCATGGAATATTCCTTCAGTCAGTTCAGGCCAGATCTCTCAGTTTCCTGCCCACCCCCAGCTACTCATCTGTGGGGGGGGGAAATGGGACCAAGTGGGGAAACAAAGAGAAAACCTTGATTCTTTGCAATCACTGTTCAGCAACTGCTACAGTACTGGCCTGTTATCAACACTGTTTTAGTTACAAAGCCAAAACACAGCCCTGTATGAGTTGCTAAAAAGAAATTTTTAACTCCATCCCAGCCAGATCAAGTGTGGTAGCACAATGGTCCTAAACAGACCGAGGATGCATAAATCACAATGGGTCAGATCTCAGCAATAGCATACAAACAGAGAGGTCAGCAGAATACCAAATGCAATAAAATTGCAGCAATTTACAGCCACTGTGAGCCTGGTCCCTTATTGCACGCCCAGAGGGCAAACTCCAAACATTATTAAATCTTTTAAGCATTTATACCTGATGTTATTGGGGTCACAATATTCTTTTTCTAGTTCTTCCATATTCTCCAAGTCCTTCCAGGTATTACCATCAGAGATCTGCCATCTATATGGCAAGTGAAAATGAATTCTGATACACTTGTCTACAAAAGCGAAGAGAAAAAAAAAGAGATGCATTATTTTTACCATCTGTGAGGATGACTCCAGCATATCAGGCACATGCACCTAGCTGGTGAAAGTATCAAATGCATAGCTATGGAAAGGGTTCAGCTATGGAATCATTGCAAGCAGTAGTACTGAAGTTTTCAGCATGGTCAAGCAACACAAAATTTCTGAACTCAGGCCAAAGCTCAGTTTCTGCATGCAGTAGATTTGCTTTGTCCATCAAAATTGTTAACAAGCTCAGTTGTAAAGGACTGAGCTGTGCCCTTAATTTCAAAGACAAAAATTTACAGTAACTGAGACTACAAGCTCATATATAACTCTATTATTTCAAACGTGGTTTAAGGTAGCACAGACCAAATACATAAGACTAACCATTTAGTCCCGTGGTGGTACTGATGAAGAAAATAAAGCTCAATTTTAGGATAGGAAATGGCTGAATAAGTCAACAGCCTTAAGGGTCCAGTTTCTAGACCACTAATGAATAGAACAGTGGTTGCAGTATCTCAGATATCACAGGTGTCACTCAGATATCATTCCAAGAGTCAAAATGCAGCCATTCCTCAATAGCAACAAAGAACTAGTCACCAGTCCAAGTATGCACAAATTCCAGACTAGCTTTCACTGTAGGGCAGCTGGCAACATAACAACACAAAGAAGACATTTCATATGAGAAGATGTGCAATACCTCACAGAGGTACCACAGGTCAAAAACACCAAGAAGGAAAAAAATGACAAAAGGACATCCCAACAGAAGTGCATTTTTCCTGGACAAATCAGAACATTTTCAAAGGGATACAGAGCTCACACAGATGGAACAGAAGAATGCTAGAAAAAATGAGGAAGAAAACAAATTTCATAATAACTTCTGCAGTCATTTGCAAACAGGAAGAAGCCCTATCATTCAGCAGTCCCTTAGATGAACCCAGCTGAAGCAGCCAATCTCAAACATAGGCTAATACTAGACATTTCAAAGCAAAATTAAACAACTCCTCTGTGTGTTAAACTTTCATACCAGCATTCAATATTGCAATGTGATTTAACTACATGTAAGCATGAGCTTCCCTTTCCTGTGAAGAATTTCTATCACCTTCTCAAAAAATAAAAACAGACTGAGCTTGTTACAGTCACAACCTACCTCCAAAGACACAACTTGTGTACAGATGATACAAACAGATCTGTTCCACTTCATTACTGGTAGATGTGGACTCTTGGCTAGAGCTATGTTTTCTCTCTAGAGGGGGAAAATTATAAACCTTATTAGTATTCTGGTTTCAACAAGTTCTCTTAGAAGTGTAGCTCTGAGAAAATGCTTAGAAACAAAGGGTTTATTTACAAGAGCTGCTCTGAAATTAATGCCTCCTATGTTAGGATGTTGGCCTGTGACATCAGAGGCAGATGTTGGCAAGATGACAATAGAGGCTGAGCCTTCCAGTCAACATCCCATTATATTTTGTTGCATGCAAGAGATGGCAGCAGACACAATGGTGTCTGATGAGGCAGTGTGTATGAAGCAAAGGTGTGTTACTGAAAAAATGGTACACACCTACATTCATCAATGCTTGCTGAACATTTCTGGAGACCACACAGTGGACATGAGCACAGTCAGGTGGTGGGTTGTGCATTTCAGCAATGGCAACAGGTCATGCAGATTTTCACGAGTGTGACATACAGGCTCTTGTTTTTTTTACTGGTGAAAATTACATTACTGGTGAAAATGCACAGCTAATGGTAGTGACTACGTTGAAAGACTGCGTTCTGTAGCTGAGAGTTTGCTCTGTCAAAGAGTGTTATTGTGCTCAGTGTTGGAGCTCGTATGGAAATAAATAGGAGGCATTACTTTCAGAGCAATACACGTACATCTGTGCTCACCTTTGGAAAGACACTGAAGTCTTTGGTAGTCCTGTATGCACTAAAGTCCTACTCCTTTATCCTACAGTTGCTAAATATAACTCAGAAGGAGTTTCAAGCTGTCACCACAAAACAAGAATAGAATCCAAAGCATCTTCATTTCTAGTGGACCTGAGTTATCTGTGCATACTGCATAGTTGTACAACATAGGCAGCTATAAATGTCAAGTTTCAAAATTTGATACTTCTGTAAATCAAAACAATTAAACTGCAGGGAGAACAGAATACACACACTTGCATTTTTCATTCTGCTACCCTTTAGCTTTCCTGCTAAATTAAACAAAGTGACAATTCTAAGTAACTTCAAAATAAAATAAAAAACTGTCTCTGAGAGGCAACTAGGATATGGCTGTTGGTGAATTCTTGTGTTAGATGATAGCTACTTTAAAGAAAAAAAATGGAGAAAACAAAGTAGTTTATAAACAGTTCCCTACCATTCATGTGTTTTCATAAAGAGAAATCACAGCTCCCCTATCTTCAGTTTCCATTATGCTTTTCTAACTCCAAATGTAAGGATTTTTATAGAAACCAACGACTTTATCAATTAGACACCCATAATGCCTTGAAATCTACTTTGCTTCAATTTGACACGTCTCTGCCAATGACACATCAAGACATGAAATTTGATTTTCTCTTTTTCAGCAACATCTGTGTGTCTATAGTGACTACAGTGATCTTCTGATGCTCTCAAGACATTACGATCCATTTACCTTTGCATGGTGAAGACTTGTTCTCTTCTGTGTCATGCTTGCTTCCCTTGCTATTTTGTATAGCATACATATTTCTGTAAATGGATGGCAGTTTCTGAATAATATCTGAACTCATTCCCTGTTTCTCCAGTTTCTCACAGCATTCAGGCTTCGACAAGTCATGAGATCGCTTGCAGGTGCTGCCAAATCGGCACTGTCCCCGCAAGAAGTACTGGCAAACATGCAGTTTGGTGCAGAGCTTTTTAAAGGTACAAGATCCATAAGGTCCATCACCTTTGTTGTAATACAGGCAGACCTGGGGTAGGGGGAAAAAAAAAAAAAAGAAAATTTAAACATTCAAGTAGAATATGCTCAATATGCTCATATAGACTGTTTGAATTCAAGCTTCATTTTTAAATTCACATTTAGAAGACAGACAGGTTTTTTCTCGTTTTCATTTATTGTCTAGAAAGATCTTGCAGCATACAACAATTGCATCAGAGACATTCTCAAGCAAACAGTATTTTGCTCTCAATCACATACAAGTCGGGCCGTGGATTTTATTGTGTTGCTACCATAACTCTTTGGTTCTCTAGTTTCAGAATAGCAGATTTACTCAACATGAATTTGATGGTAAGAAGAACTAGATCTGGCTAGCATGGAGTTAATTTTCTTCACAGCAGCCCATAACACTGCTGTGTTTTGGACGTGAAGTCAAAATGCTGATAACATACCATGGCCAAAGCTTTATCTTCACTCCACAGATTGAAGTGGGCAAGACTGCAGAAAGGACAAAGCTGAGCTAAGCTGGCCAAAAGGACATTCCATACCATATTAACATAACACTCAGCAGTAAGATCTGAGGGCCTGGGGACGTCCTCTTACAAGTTAGACAGTGCTTAGAAACCAACAGGCCACAGATCTGTTTGTGAGTGAGTGGTGGTGAATTTGCAACACTTCATTTCCTTCCTCTTTCTCCACCACTTACTAGACATTTTATCTTATTTTATCTCTATTTCTTACAATTTTCTCCCAGCCATTCCACTGGGGCATGGAAGTGAGCAAGCAGCAGCACGCGTGCTGCCAGTCAGGGTCAACCTACTCACGTAGGAGAACAAAGGTTGCAGATTTCACGCATTAGATTTGGATTATAGTAACCAAATTGATATCCAACACTTCCAGCTAACACCACGCTTCTTTCACTTTGCAATGGTCACTCAGAAGGGCACAAAGAACAGTCACACAGTGCTCACCTCCGGTAAGAGGGTAGGGTCATTTTGGAGCAGAAGCTGGCGGAGTTCATCACTGCTAAAAGTGCTGTCGAGTCCATGCTGTATGAGAACAGTGTGGTTGTGAGGAGAGTAGAAGTCGTGAACAAACTTGCATTCCTTCCTACAAAGCAAGATGAAGCTAATGTATTAGCACAACTTGGTACCCTGCTTATAGCTGGTGGTCTAGTGGTTAGGATTAAAATAACTTTAACAGTACACTAACTTAACTAGTTTCAGAAAAATCTGTAGTACTACTTTGTAACTTTGTAATTACACGACCGCTCTGTGGATAACTGCCTTGCTACTTCAGATCTACTGCCCTCAAAGCATTACTGCAGCTCAGCAGCATTGGCACATCTGACCTGTGGTTCACACCTGTGCACGGAACAGCAGCAAAAAGGCAGGAAATGCCCTCAGCCACACGAACCAACACAGCCTGGCGTGTAGAGGGGGCAGGCGAGAGAACTGCGGGGAAGTGGCGGTGAGGTGGAAAGGAAGCGGCGGAACCAGAACGGGTCTCTCACAACCTCTCCTGCCTCTTCGCCTCGAAGAGAGGAAAAGAACCAAGTCTTGAAAGTACCTTCGCCGCACGGAAATGGAAGGAACGCAGGAGGAGGGGCACAGCCGGAGCAAGGCTGAGGCCCGAGGAAGGGCTCCCCTCGCCCCATCTGTTGCAGGCCAGAACACCCTAGCTTCCCCCGCAGGTCCTTGCCCTCACCTGGCCTGCTGGTTGCGGCAGACGCCCTTCAGATGGTACTTGCAGAGGTGCAGCCGCCCGCAGCCCCCCCGGCAGCCCGCGCCGTGCTCCGGGCACAGCCGCAGCGAGCTGGTAGCCACCACCAGCACGGTCACGGTCGCCGCCGCTGCCGCCGCTCCCGCCTCATCGGGCGTCCGAACCAGCGTGAAGTGCCGAGGGTCCCGCACCACCGCCGCCAGCTGCTCCGCCGTGGGCCGGCCCGGCAGCCGCCGCAGCAGCTCCTCCAGCTCCAGGCTGCCGCCGCCGGCGCACAGCGCCCGCAGCACCTGGGTGGGCAACGCCATGGCCGGCCGAGGCTGCTTTCTCCTGGGAGAGCCGCTCCCGGAGGGCCCGGCCCGGAAGCGGCTCCGCCTCCGCCGCTCCCTCGCCTCCTGGGCGAGGAAACGAAAGCGAAACCGCCGCCTAGAAGACAAATCCAGAGGGAAGGGGCGGGCCGCGGAGTGGCTGCGGCCGTGCCGGCCGGGCGGGGAGCGAAGAGCTCCTGGGACTGCCGTCATGCCCCTCTGCCGCCCCAGGGGGCACTGAGCCAGCTGAGCTGCCCTCGCCGCCCTCATGGCGGCATCACCTCAGGGCTTCGGTGATGTCATAGGATCGTAGAACATCCCCAGTTGGAACCATAAGGACCGTGGAATCCAACTCCTGGCTCCACACAGGACCACCCAAAAGTCATACTGTATGGCTGTGTTGTCCATGTGATTCTTGAACACCAGCAAGCTCAGTGCCATTATCACTGACCTGGGGAGCCTGTTTCATGTCCACCACCCTCTGGTGAAGAACCTCTCCTTAATACCCAGCCTGACCCTCCCCTGACATAGCTCCGTGGCTGTCACTAGAGAAGAGATATCCGTAATGAAAAACCATGACATTAGAAAGTAAATTAGTTCTAACCGCACCAAACATGAGGTATGATCAGTTATTAGGCATAAAATTACATTTTGAACAGAGAAATATTCTTCAGTACCTCCCCTGCAGGAGTCTGGGACTGCTATGAAAAATTCAAAATCTCATTCGAGAAGGATGTGTTACTCGTGTTACTCGTGTCCCAAAGAGAGAAATAACTCTCCAGTAACTATCTTGGGGGAATATGGGTTTTCCACATTGGAAAACCATAGTATGATAGAATCATGAAGGTTGGAAAAGACCTTTAAGACCATCTAGTCCAGTCATCAGCCCATCTTCACCACGCCCTCTAACAACACCCCCAGTGCCAAATCCACATGGTTCTTGAATACCTCCACAGATGATGAGTCCTCCACTTCCCTGGGCAGACTTTTCCAATACATCCCTACTCTTTCACAGAAGAAATTGTTCCTCGTATCCAACCTGAACCTCCCCAGGTGCAACTTGGAGCCATTCTTCCTCATCACAGCTACCTGGGAGAAGAGACCAACCCCCTCCTCAACACAACCTCATTTCATGTCATTGTAGAGCTCCTCTGACTTTCCTCTAAACTAAACAATTCCACTTCCCTCAGCCTCTCCCCATAAGGCTTGTGTTCCAGACCCTTCCCAGTTTTGTTGCCTTTCTCTGGACACAGGACTTCAATGTCTTTCTTGCTGTGAGGGGCCTAAAACTGAACACAGTACTTGAGGTACACTTCACTAGTGCCTTGCAATATTTCAGTTAAGAGCTCAGTCATGGCTGCCATTGGGTCATTTTGGCACTGCTGGTGCTGCATCACTTTCATTCAGAGGTGTGCTGTAAGTGAATGTGCAAAGTACTGTTATTCAATCTGGAGTGCCAGCAGCAGGCAGGGGCACAGTGACAGCTGATGGTGAATCTTGTTGGACAAGAACCTGCACTGTTTCCTTTTTTGGCCAGTCAGGTTCTGTTGTGTGCAGGTTCATCTGGTTGCCTTTCCCCTTAATTCTTTTTATTTCCTGCTTCGCGCTGTGAGATCAGGAAGGGAGTGACAAAATGAGAAGCTAGACAAGTACACTGAGCAGAAGAACAGCTATACTAGGTCAGTCTGTAGCCTGTCTCCAACAAAGGATGCCACCAGATGCCTTGGGGACAGTGTGAGAGGCTACAGAATTATTGTCCTTCACTCCTTCTTTCCAGCCTCTGCCAATTACATATTCTACACCAATAATAATAATAATAATAATAATAATTTTTAAAAAATGTTATCTTCTTGACTGATTTTTTTTCTTCTGATTTTATAGTCACTTATATCCTCCTCTGTTGTCTCTGAGGCATGGACACAGGCTGCCAACAGAAACTGTGAATGCTCCACCCTTGGATGTGCTCAAGTCCAGGTTGGATGGGGCCCTGGACAGCTTGATCTGCTGAGTGGTAGTCCTGCCCATGGCAGGGGGTTGGAGCTGGATGGGCTTTAAAATCCCTTCCAACCCAAGCCATTCTGTGATTTTTTGATTCTATGGCATCACCCCTTAGCTTGGGCTGTCTTCTGCTCTCTAGCTGTCTTGCCTCAAGGGGCAGGTCTGCAGATGGTATGCAAGATGAGTGTGTCAGATGCACATGGTGGTTTTTCAGTGTTTTTTTCTTCTGTCTTCTGTTGCTTTTCTAATAATTCCTGCTGTTTGATTTTGTTGATTGCTTTTGGAGGATGGAGTGTCACAGCTCATTTGGATCTTTTAAATTCAAGGACCTATGTGCTCTCTAAATTAATTTTTATTTTATGAGTTCATTAGTAAAGATAAACAAGCATATCAAACAAGGACTCCATCCCCTTCTGTCTGAAAGGGGAATATAAAAGTCTAATCTGAAGTGTGAATTTGCTAAGTCATCACTTCATTAACTCATAATTTTTGCACCCATGAGCAAAATTGTTACTTAGCTGATGGTGAGAGGACAAATGCCTTCTCTGTCACTGAGAGGGATAAAAGCCTTGGAATCCCATCTGCTGTTAGATCCACCTTAGAAGTCTTTTTGGAGAAGCTGATGTATTTATACCTTTCAGCTTGGAAATTGAATGGAATGGAATGAAATAGAATAGCTCCAATTGGAAGGAACGTACAAAGACCATTGAGTCCATCTGTTTGGTCTATACGATTTCTATAAGTTAGCGGATACCAAAGAAACTTCCAACTGTTTTATATGCAAAACAGCAAGCTGCAGGTGATGTTGGCTGCTTAATGACATTTAGCTCTGTGCGTTGCTCTCACTTTGACCTAATGGTTCCTAGCACGCATCAGACCTGAGAAGGAATCAAAGGAGTTGAAGGAGTCACGTTGGAGCTAGTGTCTTCACAGTATTAACCTTTTATCCTTAGATCTCAATCCTGACCCGTAATAACTCAGAAGCCACTGAATAGCCAGAATGATAATTGTAATTTTTTTTCACAGGATCAGAAGTTGAACTAGAAAAACAGACAAAAGCTGATGCAAGGGGAAGATTTGCAGAGCTTCTTTTGAGTACCTTCCCAAAGCAAATCATAGTTTATTCCTTTTCACACAAGTTTCTTGTAGTTTGTTCTGTGGCATGTTCCTCAGGAAGAAAAAAAGTACCTCTTTGATTTGATACAACTTCCCCACCTATGAATAATATATAAGCAAAATTGTATTTTCTCCTTCAGAAGAATCTTCTGATAATGAAAAAGTCAGTTTTCATTTGTGAAATTAAATACTTCCAATATAAGAATGGGTTACATTAGACCTAAGGGAGCACATAAGGCACGTGTCTTCTCTTCATCTCCCAGAAATGCTAATTAAAGGTAAGGCTGGAACTGATTTGTTAAATGTCATCATTATATAATTGCTTATGGGCTGTTCTACCTACAGTTTATGACTGCTTTGTGCATTGGCTCTGGAATAATCTCCTTTTAAGCATTCCCCATGGGTCTGGAACAGCTGCTGGACTTGCAAAGGGATTTTTAGTAGTTGTTGGACTTCATATGTAACAGTTTTGCTGAGCCACCTCTGATAATATATGATGTATCGTGCTATGAAAACTGTACAACAGAAATATTTGAGGTCCAATAATTAGAACAACATCTTTGATTTTAGTAAGAGTTAATGGAAAATTGTATTGTTTTGAATGGTATCATCATGTAGTTGTCTTCTAAATATAGTAATTCGGGGATTTTTCACTGAATTAGAGCACACATTTTTAAAAGATCCCTAGTTGCAATAGTACTTGTTGCAACTCACTTCCCACCTCATCTGATTTAGCTGTTCCCCTAGCTAGCATGGTGAAGCTCGTAGCTTTGTTGTCTGAAGTGCTGAACCTTCCCTGTATTTCTGTGGAATTTGTGCATACGCAGGTAAGGAGAATGAACAGAACAACATAGATTTTGGACTTAGTTGTGAGTTAGGATGTTCTTTGTTGAAATGTTGCCTTCTGATTGGTACATCAGAACTGTTGACCATCAGGAGCTTAGCAGTTTGGAAGTGCAGTATGTTTGCTTGACAATATTTTTGACTGCTTCTCAACCTACATTCAAGCACACGTTTGGAGGGCTAATCCTTCTTCCTGTGATGGTCTGACAGCATGGTTATTTTAACACTTGATTAAACTTTCAATAATGTTGAGTTCAAATAGTTCATTTATGTTGGCTTGTATTTGTTTTACGTTATTTCTGTATAATACGCTAATATCTTCGCTTATGACTTGTATTTCTGAAGTAAGGATTAATTGAAAACATCTCTGTATAACGAGCTTGCAATTACAATCCCAGGAATTTCCCAGTGGCACATTGACCTACGAATCACCCAACCAACAGATGATACACATACCCACAGCTCCAAAGAGGAGCTGCTCAGTTCTGCTGCAGTACGTCGTTGATACCAGGCTGTGGGGCTGTTGGCTGTCCCAGAAATCGTGCATCCTTTGCATTCAGAAAGCAGGGTGAATCCATGTTTTCTACAGCTGCCTCAGGACTGAGCTTATTTTCAGCAAGTAACTGTATTGACTGGACAAGATATAGGACGTGGGTTTTTATTTTTTTTTGTTGGTTGGTTTTGTTTGTTTTGTTGTTGTTTTTTAACAAAACTACCTATTTTAAAAGAACTGGTTAGCCTATTTTTGTATTTATATTTTTAATAGTTTACACTGTTGCCTAAGTACTTCACAAGTGGCCTTACTTCTGAGAAGAAAAGCAGTTCGGGTTGAAAATTCCCAGTGTAGTTAGTGATACCACTGCATGTCATTGGCACAGCTCTGGTTTTATTCAGTGTAAGCTTTAGTTACTTGGTGCAGTTATAAATGTTTATTCTAGCCAGAATTTGCTATTCTAGCTCAAAAACATGTTGTTTTCACACAGACCCATTACCTTCTTCGCAGATTTCCTCCACCGTACAGAAACCACTTCAGAAACTCTGTTCTAGACTCTGCTTTTCTCTGCAGATCATGTGTTTCCTCTACACTTTCTTCTAAAGACTGGCATGAGCTCTTTTCTATGTCTGATCCCAGACTCACTAGAGTTCATAGAATCATAGAATCATAGAATCATAGAATCATAGACCAGCCTTGGAAATTATAGAAATCATAGAAATTTGCTTAAAATGAATGCATTCCAGCAGTTCGAACTGTTCCTTTAAAAGCTCAATAACTTTTCAGTTTCCTGTGATAAAAAACAAATAAATTTGTCATGAACCAGAGCAATTATTGACTTTCATTTTGCACTGCAGTCAAAAGCAGTGCAGAAGTTGGCCTGGTTGTATGGTGTTTCAACATGTGTTAGACAAAATATGAAATTCCACTGACAAGGACTTATGAAGAGATATGCTTACGGCAACACATTGTACTCACAAATTAAAAGTCTGAACATATTAGCTCAAAAAAAAAATAAAAAAAAAAAATCCACAACTAAGGAAACACCAAAAACAAGCAAAAGACCACAGAAGTTTGTTATTTTTGGTTTAGATTATTGGTATTTATAAGATAATAAACATGCTACATGTTGATCAAGTTGGTTTGGAACACAGACCAGAAGAGACCACTTAGAACAGCAAGTCTATTCCCTCACGATCACCTACAACTCATTTTTTAGGTATTCAGTTCAGACAAGTCCACAGTATAATCACCAGGTTCCACGATCCTCTGAAAGCTTTCCAACAACTGTAAGATCTGTAGCCAGGAAAAAGCAGAATCATCGTAACTATAGGAGAGGCTAAGGGATTCTGGATTCTGCCCAAAAGCTTTTCAAGTCAGCAGTCACCTACAAATGTGAAGCATCACAAGCAAATCTAAAAAGAGAAAAAGAAAACAACAACAGCAACAACAACAATAAACAAAATAAGCCAAAATTACCTTTGTAAGAAATGAGAAATACGTGGCTTTATTTTCCAGTTACTAAGCCTTACTTTCAACTGAAGCTTCCTTGCTACAGTGAGAAGTTTTCTGATGTTTTCTTGTGTCCTTTACCCCTGTGAGTTCATTTACTTGTCTGTGTGCTCATCAGCTAAATTCATAGTTCCTCAAATAGTATGCCATACATCACCTGGAATGTCTTGGGGAAATCATTCAGAGATCAGAAGCAGCTCCTCACATTGGTAGAAGGTGAACACAAGGGACAAAGAATCTCATCAAGCAAAAAACATTCTGTCTTTTCCAACACTTCTTGCAGTAGTGTACTAAGGTATAAAACTAGTATATTCATGTTGTCTTAAGCAGCTACCTAGAACCCTAACAAAAAATATGCCTGGTAAAGGGAAACTTAAATTACACAGAATACTTAAGTATGTATAGTTTAACTAGGACTGCAGCTCTGAAGTCAGAATTTATTCATAGCTATTAATCAGAAAAAAGACAGTGCAGCAAAGTACTTCCACTGGGATCAAAGGCAATGCTCTCTATAACACAGCTTATTATTGGTGTAAATAGAAGTGAAATTTCAGGTAATTTTCTACATTGACATAGAACAAAGCATGCTCTCTGCTGAATTGATGATGGCCTTGTTCTACCTCTTGCCACACAGCTCTGTCTGTGTTAAACTATTTATTGATCTATCTACGTACGTAATGCCTTATAATTCCTGTCTAAAAATACATTCCATGTACTTTTTTTGTGTAATGATTGCATTTACTTCTTCAAATTGGTTTTAAAATAAAGCAGGTATGTCCTCTGGAACGTAGGATGTGGAATTACCACTTTTGTTTGCTAACAATGGTGCTACTATGTTAGCAAGTTTCAAGTTCTATTAAAAATGAGGAACTTATTTATAACAAAACTTATGCTGAGTCATGTTTGTCTCCTAAAAGTAGATCTATGTTTTCTGTTGCATTCTCATAGAGATTTCAAGTGGAGATTATTTAAAACAAAGTTGGGGACATTTTCTGCTTATTTACCTTAATTTTGCTTCATTTCACTTCCAAAGCTATTACTGATCAATGTAATTTTCACAAAGAAAGATTTTTTCATCAATCTTTGTACCCCAAAATAGCAAAGGAAGACCTTTTTTAAAAAGCAGTTTGTGGTATTTATTACCACTGCTGCTTAATACCTAACTATAGGCAAATAGGACTGAAAAAGAGACAATCTAACTCCTTTGAAATGGCATGCGCAGGAAAAGAGTGCTGTGTTTAATTTTTCTTTTTTTGCTTTTGAAAAAGACCTGATTTTTCTCTTTCTTCATCGGAATGTAGATACATTGTTTTTGCACATGTAGTGCAAGGATAGTATCAAGATCTTCATGCCATGTTTGTGTGAGAAGACCACAGACAGCTAGAAAATGAACAAAACTGTGAAATAATAAAGCAGACATGTCAAAGCTGTGACTTCTTTGCTACAGGCAAATCTCAAGCTCTAACCACATCTCATATAACTAGCTGGAGTCTGTATAAAGACAGCAGCCACTTAGTAACTCTAATTCCTCATGCGATACTGCTGAGGATGGTACTGCTTGGAAATTTATTTACATGCTCAGAGTGGTTACTTTCCCAAACAAAGAACTGGGAAGATATCACTGTCATTTCCAACCTCTAAACACTGCCAGAGATTTCTGTTCTCACAACATTCTGAAGTGTATTGTGTGTGCTTTGTGCCTGTAATCCATCTGAGTTGTATTAGTTTGGTCATTTTTAAGATAGAGATGCATACTGAGGATCTAGGAGTTGAGGGGAAAGAATATCTGACTAGTTACATCTTTGTTAGCATTGTTTTACATGAATATCTCTGAGTCAAAAGTCTTGAAAAACATTTTTGGAAGAAAATCATTATTGCTGTTAAAATTTTACATAATTGTTAAGAAACAAGAAACCCCCTTGAGAGCCCATCCTTTGTTTTTTTTTGTTTGTTTTGTTTGTTTGTTTTATGTATACTCTAAAGTAAAACACTAATAAAACCAATCTTTTTGAAACTACTTTGATAAGATACTAAGATTACAAATCTTAGTATCCTTTCAATATTAGTATTCAAAAGTTAGTGACATTATGGCAAAATCAACTTGACCGGTTCAGCTTTAATTTGCCTTCTCTATATATACGTGTGTTACAGAGTTATAAAATCATTAAGGTTGGAAAAGACCACCAAATTATCTAGTCCAACACCAGCCCACCCCCATCATGCCCACTGACCACATCCCTCAGTGCTACATCCACACGGTTCTTCAACATCTCTAGGGATGTTGACTCTCCCACCTCCCTGGACAGCCTGTGCCCATCATCACTGCTATCATCACCAGCCCTTCCTGCTACACAATCTTTGCTGCACAAGTCTCCTTGCAACATAAAAATACCGTAAAAGCATTAGGACATTTATATTCCAAAGATATTGAAGATATGAAGATAATTTTATTGTCCTTTCTTCACACTTGTGAGATGAAGTCACAAAGAGATTAATTTAGAGAACACCCATTCCTGTTGTGTATTTGATTAAAGATACCCAAGAGCTCGTGTTTTAGAGAGTTCAGCATTTGTGGGCACTATGGGCTCAGCCTGTTCTCCATGACCATGGTTGCAGCTGATGCTACTCAGCATTTCTGCAAATCTGTACTGGGGTCTCATGTCAGACATCCAGAAAATGAGGAACACACAGTAAGTGACCACCTGTGAAAGTTTGTTCAAAGGGACTTGCCTAGCATCATTTGGGAACTCTGTGGTGAAGACAGGGTCAGAACCCACTTCTCCAGAGTAGCCTTCAGCTGCTTTAACTTTGAGAGCATCCTCTCTTCCTTATTCACTAGATTAATTTGTAACTTCTGCAACAGATGCAGCAGGGTTTCTGCACATGACAGTCTCATTTACCAGTCACCATTAGAGCAAAATTAATTCCATGCACAGAAAAAGCAGAGTCCTTCAGGGGGAAATGTTCACACAACCAGAGAAGAGGGCAGGGAGGTTATGTTTTCGATTTTGGCTTTTTCTATCCCTGGAATGCTTCTGCTGAGTCCTGCTTAAATTTTGAGAGTTTGGAAATTGGAAAAGGGCATTGATGCTTCCCTTCTATTCCTTAACCTTAACCTCCTTTTCTTGTCTTTTACAGACCAGTCTTCTATTACCCCTGTCTTTGCCTTATGGTCTTCTTGCCCTGCTCAAACGAAGACTTCTCACCCTCAGTTGTACTGTCTTCACGTAGTCCCCCCAAAAATAAGTCTAAAATCTCCTCTTTAAATTTTCCTTAGGTGCGTACAGTCCACTGCTTAGAAAGAAGCTGAGAAGGAGCAAAGCACATCTCCTCTGTCTTCACATGCTGACGAGTAATCATGTACTGAGTATGAGTGAAGGGAAGAGTTCCAGGGGCTTGCAGCTTTATCAAAATTCAGCTTGCAGTTTTATCTAAATTTGTGGAACAGCAGACAGGTGTGTCCTCAGCATAAAACACGCTTGTGAGATTTTCTGTTTCTGTAATTGAACAGTCCTCAAAAGGATGTCATTAAGGACAAAGCAGTTCTGCTTGCCTTGGATTTTAGCTGAAAGTGTTCAACATGAGGTGCACAGTGGCATGCAAAGATAACATTAAGCTAATTATTTCTGTTGTGATTTCAATTTTTTGTCTTTTTCAGCATTTATTCAAAATCAAATTGAAAACAGGCAAGAATTAGAAGTCATGACCTGCGCTGTAGCTTCCTGGCATGGGTTGGAGTAAAACTTAATCTCTCAGGCTGTGCATATGTAATACATAATCTTTCTGTTGTGCTTAATTTAATTGAGTAGGCTCTACATTCCTTGAATCTAAAAGTTTTTCAAGACTCCAGCATGCAGATAATATTAAGAGCTTGACTTGAAATGATGAAAGTTAGGTAGACACAGGTCAAAAATACTGTTTGATCTGAAGAGTGATGTGCACTCAATGTTTCTCATTTCCCCTTGCTGTATCATGTTAAAAATATACTTTGCAAGCTTCTCCCTCTAGAATCTTCTTTACGTTTATTACTGCAAGGTGTGTGCATCTTTTTGGGGAGGTAATAAAATGCAAGGCACTGTATTTCTATGCAGTGGTATCTCTTACTGTCTGGTAATCACGGTCTCAACTTGTTTGGATATATTAAGTACATGCTTTGTATTAAGTTAAAATGTGCTTCCTATTAGGCATGAATTTAAGGCCACATCTGAATGTTTTCTAGAACTGTGTCTATAGCTGTATAGATTTCTGAAATCAGCTTGAAGGAAGTCACTTTAAACTAAACCTATCTTTATTTTAGGTTCTTGTACATGAGTGAATTAAGTTAGCGAGCCTGCCAGCAGCTTAAAAGCAATATCACAGAAGGCAACCAGAAGCCCTATTCATAAAACCATGATTCTATTTCTCAATCTGCTTCATGCTTTTTGATGTTTCTTTTGTACTTACCTTTATCAAATGCATCCTCACTCCTGAGTGAGCTGGGCTAGCTGAGATCATGTTGTAGGTGTGGGCTAGAGGAATTGCATAGAAGATACTCACAGCAGCTATATGAGGCTGAGGTGTGGTATGCCTGCCAAGACTCTTTGTTGAATTCAGTGATAATTAAACAGTTATTCAGCCTTTTATTATAGGTCTCTTCTAAGGAAACTGGATTTTAGAATGTCTATTTGATTCTGTGGGCTTCTACAGCAATCGAAAAAAGAGAGAATGGCAATGTGGACAACAAGCTGTTCCTAAATTTTATTTTAACTGATCTCTTCCCCTTATATTTCTCTTATCTAACCATTTTCATGATGGAATGTAGAAAAAACAAACGAACTAACAAAAAAAACAACTCTTCTTAGACAAGTAACTTGTCAGATTTTGCGATTTATTTTACCCCAAAAGAAATTGAAAAGAATGTGGCCAAGAGGAAACCATGACAAAAATACAGCTTGATTTAAAATCTACAACCATAAATCACCATTTCATAAAATTCCAGTCCAGAGAAAGATTCCGGGATGAGAAACAACATTACCAGCATGCCTCCCACCCTACCATTAAGGTACAGGATTTCTGTAATACCAGAATCTAAAAATCCCCAAAGCCTAAGTGCTTCTTCAATGCTTCCTTGGTAATATAGGAAGCACTTGTTTGCTACCGATAGCACTTTATGCCCACAGAAATGTTAGTATCATCAAAGCTTAAAACCCCATTTGGACTGACTTTTATTTTAAGTCATCTTCGGAGCATAGTAGCAGGAGGAATTCTATTTTTAAAGAATTTCCTTTACCACCCTGCAGTTCCTTAAAATGCATTTCTCTTATCTAGAACTAAGGCTGAAATCTGACCTCATTCTATTCCTTCAGTAAAGACTGAATGTACTGGCCTTTTTTCATTGTTAAAATTATAATGCTCATAATGGCCTTAAATAGTTCTTGGATTTAAACTACTTTGATTCAGAGATTTCAATGCATTTTCATGTCTGTAATTGAGCTCTATCAATAGGTTACCTCTCATAAGTATTTACTTCTATCTTCCCCCCAACCATACAGCTTTTCATTAGTGATAAGATGAGTGGGAATGGACTCAAGTTGCACCAGGACTGTATATTAGAAACAACAAATTCTCCAAAAGAGTGGTCAGGCACTGGATTGGGCTGCCCAGGGAGCTGGTTGAGCCACCGTCCTGGGAGGTGTTCAAGAAATGTCTGGATGTGATACTAAGGGATGTGGTTTAATGGGGAAATACTGGTGGTGGGTGGACAGTTGGACTGGATGATATTGGAGGTCTTTTCCAACCTTGGTGGTTTTACAGTTCAGTGATCCTATGATTCCTTCCTTTCAGATGATCTTTTATCAAGTTTCTAATACTCTGTTTTTTCCTTCTCAGCCCTGTGTAGGAAACAGATGTTCATCTCCCTGTCAGAACTTAAATCTGTCCCTGAAAATGGACAGTTTGTCAGAAGCTTTAGCTGCTAGGCCTTTGGTGGTTACACGCTTGCACAGATCCAAAATTCTGTGGCACCCGTCATGGAGCATGGTGCTAATACGTATGAGAAAGATATCAAAATGTTTATTTCTTTTTTATTATTCTGCTGTGGACTTTCTAAGATCTTATTGTCCTTACTGATTCATTTTTTCTTTAAGTCTCTATCCTTCTTTGATTATAAATACTCTGTTTTGAGGTAGTTAACATTCTTGTATCCAAAAATTTGGTGCTGGTCCTTCAATATCAATGTGCTTTGAGGCACGCATAACAGCTATATGATTATCCTGGTATTTCCAAATGAGAATAAGAACTTCATGGAACCAAATACATCAGCCACAAGGAGGATTATGTGCAGCAGATTGCTAGAAACTAGGTCCCCTTGGTTTTCCTCTTACGCTCATCTATAGGCATCCAGTAAGAGAAACAGTCAGAGACAGAACACCAGTCAGGTGGACTTTTGGTCTGATGCAGGGCAGATTTTTCTCTCTTCTTAAGCCTTGCTCATACTAGCTGCCTCCTCCATCTCACAGTTTGTGGAACACATTTTGGATTTCCTACATACTCTGATTTTTGAACTAGAAAATGAAACCCACCAATTCCAAATTCTTGCACTGCAACTAGAAACAATTTTATTACGTGCTATTATGCATTTTCATAGAAGGCATATGTATCTTCTGAGAATTTTTCCTGTTCTGAAGTCATCACCAACTCAGATCTGTCTCCAGGCTCTACCTGGAAGCATTTATCATTGTGAAATAATTGTGTATTGTACCCCAGCTGAATTTAAAAGTGCTGTTTTGAAATTGTCTATCTCTGTAAGCATTTAATTTCATCAGCACCTCTTTACTTGCTTTCTGAAGTCTGTAGATGATTAGATATCTGAACATAACACAAAAATGCTGTAAAGGTCCATATATGAGACATCTTGTGGCTAAAGAAATTTGTTGATACTTCTACATTTAATAGCCTTAAGTAGATTTTGCTCCAACTGTAGAAGTTAGAGTTTTGGAAACAGTCCTTTTGATGGCTTGCAGAGACACAAACTTAGCTGTCTCAGCCTGAAGGTGAAGAAGTGCTGTAGCCTAGATTTATCATGTAAGTCTCCTCAACGGTGGAGAATGTGAGTTTGGACTCCTGAGGCTGAGGAAGGAACTGAATTCACATCACCACAGCCCATGGCATTTCTTCAATCATTTAACATACCACTGCTGTACCCCCTACGAGGATTTTAGAAGGAAGGAAGGGGGTAGGATTTCAGACATGTTTTCTCTAATGTTTCTTACTAGCTAGATGAAGTACTTTTGTTTCCTGTGTGGTACTGTGCCTGATGATTGTAGTTGGAGTTACAAAAATGTTTCCAAAAGCTTCAGAGAGAACTTAGGGAGAATAATGTACTTCCTGCATTCTGGAGCCTAGGTGCCTAGACATACATAACATCTGCTATTTTATTAATGTAGCAGTAGCTTCAAGGTCAAGTTTTTAAGTTGCAATATGGATGATGCTACAGCTGTTTTTTGTACTCTGTTTTTTTCAGGTTTTCAAAAATAGACACAAATATGTTCTTCCATTCTTTGGAGTCCAAAAGTCTCTTTTGCCTAGAAAATCTCACCTTAATGATTTGGAGAGAATGGAGTTAAAATAGGGTATTGAATTAATTCCAAATGATCTAAATACCCCTTGAATCTGAAGGCATGATTCTTCCACAAATAGATAAAAAATGTTGTTTTCTTTTGGTTTCCCCAGCTTCACCATTAAGAATTATTAAAGTTAAGGTTATTGACAGACTGTGTTATTCTTTCTATATGCTTTTTCATTCTTACCCTTTATCAAGTTCATCTCTTGATGACAGACTATTATACATAGCTATTTTTGAAAAATTTTCTGATATTTTTAATCTTGAATTGAATGTTTTATTTCTTTGATGGTTTTCCCCAGCAGGATTATTGGCTTGTAGGTGTTCTACCTATTCCAGCAATACTCATAACTGTAGATTAATCAATGTCATTTTTTCATATACCACTTCAGAATCTTCTTTAACTATTTTGTTTTTTTTTTTTCATTGCATTTGTTATTAGTTCCCTGTGCTTCTGTTGTGGTTTTTGGTCTTCTGTCTTCACGGGACTTCCCAGCAGAAACTCACTTCCTTAGGTTGTGCAGAGCCAAAGAAGAAACTTCCTGAGAAGGCCTGCTGACACGGCCAACTGGACCAGTATCTTGGGTCTAGTTGTTAACTGGAGGGTTTAGACGTGGGTTTTCCACAGAAGAGCTGATCTGTCCACTTATGCAGCCTCCACAATAAACTTCTCTTCTAAGGCCCTAAAAGAGGTAATTAAATTTTCAGATGTAACCTCTGCAATGATTTCTCCAAATGCCTGGGTTGTTTATTTTTCCCCTGTAATTATTCAATCTATCTAAACCAACTATGTTACACATGTGAAATTTTCCAAGTAAATATGTCTTTTAAGACTGAATGGTGAATTCCCAAATCAGAATTAAGATTTAAACACATCATTGGTTCAATTTCTGTCATTTACATTAAGATAATGATAGTTATTTCTAAGGTAGTCTGAAAGTAGAATATCTTCTTAAGAAATAGAAATACATCTTTACTTTAGCCCTATAAAGCCCAGAAAAGTATTAACTCAGAAAGGATTAAAGCAATATTTCAAGAAACTTTCAAGCAAATTATCATAAATCAATATTAAGAACGTGATTTGGAATCTCAATGTAATAGGCGAAGGTTTCATATTCAAAGGTAGGGAAATTAGTCTGATTGAGATGATCTATCATTTCAGGTTTAAAATTCGATTTTTAAAATGTTTTCTATATCTTCTTTCTGCAGAAGAGAAAATACTGTATACGTAAGTCATAATTGGAGAGAACGATTGGACAAAGGTTTTTTTTTGTTTTTTTGTTTTTTTTTTTAAAGAGGATTAAAATACAAAAATGTCACTATGTCAGTCTATCCAAATGTGATGTTTTACAAGGTAGCTGAAGAAGCAGTTCAAATCAGGAAATCAGGAAGAATGTGAAGCATCAGTGCTGGCACAGCGAGTTCCACCTTACTGAACTGAAAATTAGATCAGTGTCAGCTTCAAGCCAGAGTCTCTGTTAATACAAATCATCAGTGATCCTTTGGCTTTGGTTGCTCTGTACCAATTTCCACCAGCTAAGAACTCATACTATAGATCTGACAATAGCAATAAAACAGTATTTTTTTTGCATTGCATAGATTTTCATTGCCATTTGTTGCACAATTTGTAAAACAAATATATTCTCATTTTCTGGTATTTGAATAGATCATTTTGTTTGTCAAAATGCATAGACCAAAATCCCCTAGCACAAATGTAGCCTTCAGATATAGTTTCATTATCTCATTTTCTTGTGCGACATAATGCCATAATTGTGTTTTCCATTTTAATGTTAGCATTCAGGTTTTTTTTCTGTCTGTAATTCTACACTAATTATCTGATCAAAATCACAGTAAGTAGTGTTTACTTAGGCCAGTAGTTAGCATGCTTATTTTTATTTTTTGATAGCTTAGTATTCAATGTTGTTGGATTTTGTTAGTTTTGTTGTGTTTTTAAGGGGGAGTTTCATTGTATTTTGGGACTCGGAACTTTAAGTACTTTCTGAAGCCACTAATTTGAAATTATATTCCATACCAATTCACTGTGAAATACTTGTGCCTGGATTATCACTGCAAAAGAAGAGATCTCTCTGTCGATTCCTGTTTCTTCTCTGTAAAGAAAAAAGCTGTATCCTTGCTAGAAGAAACTTTGCAACTTCTTTCAGACCTTGAATGAAGCAGACCAGAACAAGCATACTGTCAGGATTTGAAGATTTGCTGGTCAACCTGGTTAGGTTAAGGATGAGAGCGCAGGCACGTTCCCTCTAACAGGGAGACAGCATCTGTGGTTTTTCAGTACCGTGAACCGACAGCCATGGGAATTCATGATGAAGATCATTGCTCATTCAAAGAGCTGCACGGCCAGAATAGGATTTGCACAGAGATCTGCCAAAGGCCAGAACAAGTATGCAAGGATGGGAGCTCTCTGTAGCTGCCACATTTTATAACTAACTTCTGAAGATTGCTGAACTGGTAGTTCATCTATTACATGGGGGGCAAGTGACTCCCCATTACAGAATCATTTCTAAAAACAGAGGATCTTCTTCTATTGCAAGTAGTCTGTCTGTTTTACCTGGGCAGTTACAAACTATCTGACATTCAAAAACATCTGAGAAAGCTGTAAATCCCTAGTAAGAAAGCTTATAATTTCAAGTTTTGTGCTTCTATAGGGGGGTTTTGACTGTTTTTCATTCTACTTTTAAACAATGCCTCATGCAAGAGTCTTCATGCTTTCTACGGCCCACCAACAAGTGCTGTAATGCATTATTTAGTTCTTCTTTTTATTCAGAAAGGTGAAAATGCTTGTCCTATTCCAATATTATGAACTGACTTTTAGTTCCAGGCAAGAATGACAGAATGTTCTGAAACTTCAACAATCACTCTGTCATTGGAAGTTTATTTTTAAAACACGGATGAAGGAAAAAAGCTTGATGCTGTGATTTCTTACTGATACTGAAGTTTTGCTGTCAGGCACATCAATTGTACGAGACATCATTTCAATAGTAAGTTATCTTTTTTAGGCTTTTATCTGAATTCTATCGTCCCATCCAGTGCAAAAATCAAAACAGGCTTTCTTCCGTGACAGCATTTCTTGGTAGAGGCCAACACATTGCCTATCTTGACTATACAGAAGGAGTTTGATTTACCCTATGAGACAATGACTGCTCATGTTTACGTGTGATATGGTGTTCTATGTACGGAACTTTCCCATTTCTTCTGAAAAGCAACCTTTTGATGACCTTCCTTACACTGTAGCCTCTTACTTAAATGAAACATTTTGATTGAGCAATGCAATGGCTTTAATTTCTCAACTTTGATCATATTTGAGCTGGCTCCACCCAGTAGCCTTGTAGCCAGAATGAGCATGAAATTCCCAACTTCAGATAGAGATGTGGGGGTAAGTAGGTCAGATTGCCTATTAATACCTCAATTATCATGATGATACAAGAGATCTTGAAGCTCATTCATAATTTTAAATCTGATACAGTTGTATTGCAGAAAAGAGCCATACCAAGACATCAATGTTTCTCCACATTACAGAATAAACTTAGCAGTTTATGCAGAGGGAATTAATTGTGTAATAGAATTTTGCACTGAAATCCAGTGCTGAGTCACTGAATTGACAGTGCTGTTGTTGATTCATTTTTCCTTATAAACCCGTGTCATAGCAGAAAAGTACTATGAAGTGGAACTTGTATTTTGAAAAAAACACATACATGTATAAATATACTCCATTAAAAAAAAATTTTGAAAGCTTGTGGTGCAAATTTTGAAAAGGCAACTTGCATCTGAAACAAGAAAATGATAGTTGATATTAACATTGACTTCAAGTTACTTCCACTCAGCATTCATAGACAAGTGCAGGCTATGGCTCTTAAGACAATTCTTGTCTGAGAGAATATAAATAAATGTTGTAAGAGGTGATTACTATTTTACAGAAATGTCACAGTATATGTTAACAATACTTTGTGAAGCGTGCCTCTGAAAAACTTGGTTGCACAGTTGTGGCACAGGATTATGTCAGTGGCAAGAAGTTTTCTACTGAAAAACATAGCGAGTCCTCACCCCAGAGGACACAATATCATGAGTTGAGTCCTCATCCCAGAGGACACAGTATCATGAGTTGAGCTGCTCAGGAAGGGTGCATCAAATCAGCACCTACAGCTTGATGGGATCTTTATTAAATGCCTTAGAGCTGGGCCTGGGCAATAAACCTGAGCTGTGAAGCAGACTTTTGATATTCCCCAAAACTCATACTTTGGGGTCTGGTTTTGTCTTCTTCTTACACTGAGGTAAACAGGAGGTTCATCTGAAACCAGAAGGTCCACTGCAATCTGTTTGGGATAGATTAGGGGTGTAGGATTTTGCCCTATAACTTAACAATGGCAGATCTGTTAGAATGTCTCACAGCCAAAAGGAATCTCTTCCAATTCCTAAAATCTTCATAGTTTTGTTAAGTAGTTATAACGTTTAGTTTTGTTTTATTTGTTTAAATCACCCTTCTTTTCTGCTTAATGAAGGCCATGCTAGTACTGTACTACACCTTTACTCTTAGAAAAATTCCCTTCCCAAAACACTTCCCCAAAACCAGCTATTTAATGCAGCCCCTTTGCTGGCCCATTGCTATGGGAACTCAGTCTTTCATTTATTTATGAAAACAGAGATTCTTGTGTTGTGTGTAGAGCTGAAATTCTAGGTAAGTGTTAAGATTTATTTATTTTTTAAAATTTATTTTTGCTGTAACTTTTTCCTTTTCTTTTGTTAAACTGAATTTAGTTTTGTAATTGGTATGACCTTTCAACAGTATGTTGCTGATAGTGATAATTTTCAGTACCCTTTCAGGCTTTGAAAAGCATCAACTGCAGACATTCTGTCAAGGTTACCACTTGTCACTTTGAAGTTTGAGTTAGACAAATGCATTTTAAAGAAAGTGAAACAATTAAAATTATGATAACTAGGGTCTTTACCCATGAGATTCATGTCTTTAATTTCTACAGCTCCAAGATTCTGGCAACCATTGCAAGTAAAAAATTAATGTGGTCTGTTCTGGCTTTATAGTGAAATTAGTTTGTTGAAATAATTGCTGTGCTGAAATTAAAGAGAGAAATCCCATTGGCTCTGGCAAGGTCAATTGACTGAACCACCAGGATTTCATTCCACATATTGAGATCTTTCTGACATGCATAGTCATCAAGATCTTAAAAAGCTTTTTATGAATGTTGACAGTATTTAATGGTGTACTTTAAGATATGTATATTCTGACTGAGGCATAATATTCAGGTTAGAACATCCATTGTGAGTCTTAGCTGAAAACACTTCTCTCTTACACTTAAGCATCTTTCCTATTCCTTGCATTTTAAACATCATACAGACCAATTTTGTTGTCTGCTGAAATCACTACCAAAATGTCCATTTTTTTTTCAATAGGCTATGATCAAAGCTTTAAAGAGTAAAATAAAAAATATTTTTTTTATTGTTAATTTTTACCATTTTGAAATATAAATGGAAATGAGAACAGGATTAAAAAAAGCTGTTAGTTATAAGAAACTTCAATTATTACAATTTATAACAAATGTTAAGAGGTAATAAGGAATAGTTTCTGAGTAATGTTGTATGTAAAAGAATACTCTATATAAAGATACCTGAAATGCCTATTTTCACTGTTTATTAAACAATGACATTTGTTTCTGGAACTCAAACCCACTCTGGAAGTTTTTGTATATTCATATACAGTCAGATGCTAATTTAATTTACATGATGGAAAAAAACAAGCTTTTTTTTTACTATAACTAAAGAACAAAAGGACTTAAATGTTATCTTTTAATTCTAGTCACTATTTTCATTGAGAAAATTGTAGTTGAGCTAAGACTGAATGTCAGCAGTAACTTCTTTTAACATCAAGTAGTCTCTAAAAATATGTTTATGATGATATCGATGTTAATCTAAATGCTACAGTAGTAATGAAATTGGAAACACCAGTAATGAAAGATAGTATGAATTGTAAAAAAAAATTTTACATGTATTTAACTGCATTAAAACAAATTACCACTTTCTAATCCTAAATCCTAAGTAGTTTCACATTGTTTCATCACTAGAAATAATATGCATTTCATTTCATTTGTTTATGCTGAGACATTGTTTATTTTGAAATATACAAATTCACTGGTTTTTTTGTTTTTTTGGTTTTTTTAAACAGGATTCAAGTTTTGATATCTAAATAATGGTAAGTCTACAATGCCTTTATTCTTCCATTACCTAGAACTTCAAATATGCTACAGAAAACTCCCAGGCCAACAGATTTTGGGAGGACTTTTCTTAGCTTTAGTTGAAGTTCCAGCATTCTAAAATGTTCTAAAATGACAATAAATTTTGCTGAAAATCTATTTCAAAATTGCTTTGTTTCCTAGAGTAGTGTAATATAACATTGTCTCTGCATAAGCAATTCCAGATTTGCAAGTAATATTTTTTGCCATGTCGATGATACTGAATGATAATATTGGCTTCATAAATCATGGTAAACAAGTGATATATACCTCTGCACTAAATGCTATAACTCACTGCAATAATGGTAACACCCTTTAAGTAAACTTCTGCTGCAAATGAAGGAAATGAACCTTGAAACATTTGCCAGAGTGAGTAATGTTACCCGTGAGAGTTTTCCCACTGACCTCAAAGAGACTTCTCATGGGAGTGAGAACTTTCTCATAATAGTAGAGATTCTGGTAATACTTAATTTTCTGCAAAATACGTTCCAGGAGGATGGTATGATACCTGAACATTCTATGTAATCGCTGTATTTATTTGGGATCTTCCTACTGATGATACTGAAGAACACCTGGTCTTTTCTGACTTTTGACAGAAATATGTTCTTGCAGAGCTTTTCTGATCAAGACATACTGGGTCAGGCTTTTGAAGATGCACTAGAAGTACTGCAGCAGCACTCCGACAGAGAAATGCAGTACTCACAAGGTAAAGGGGGGACATTGCTTTATTTTTACTTACAGCTTTATATTCTTACAGAAAAGAATATCTTAAAATATATGGCTGGGACAGTAACTTCTAGAGGTGGATTAATGGACAGCTGAGGAGTATGATGCCTGTGGCATTGAGTTTGGAACTAGATGATTGTTGAGGTTCCTTCCAACCCAAGCCGTTCTATGATGAAAATGGAGAAGGGTTGGAGGGTTTTTGTACCTGACCCTGCCCAGGGTGGTTTGCATCTTCCAAGCCATATCACAGGGAAGTTACTGGACAGCCCCTCTTCCCCTTCCATCCTGTACTATTTGAGGTGTATTGAGCTCGAAACAAAACATGTAAGACCAAAGTGCAACAGGCATATTCCAGTTTTAATGCTTCAATTGAAAAATGCCCTTACGTTATGGTGTAAATAAACTCAAATAGGAATGAATTCCAATGCAAAGACTAAAAGAAGACAAAGAATTCAACATATGAATTTTGTTTCCATAATTGCTTTTTTACATTAAGGTACAAATTTCAAATATTTTTAGGCACAGTCTAGGTTATTAGCAGAAAAGTAATTTTCCTGGCTTCCAGATTAAGAATTTACGCACTACAAAACTTAAAATATAGGTAAGCTGCATATTCCTTCAGTTCAGGGAAGATATTTGCAATTAAAATGCGATAAAATTTAAAATGTATCTGTGTATGGTGTTTTTATATCATGAATAGAAATGGAAGGAAAGTAAGAAGCTACATTGCAAATCCTTTACATCCAGAAGAACATATTTACTGTCCTTTGTGAAGAATGTATTTCATGCCAGAAAGTTTATTTGCGCGTTTCTCTGTGATACATTGAAATGTAAATAAGACAAACTGGCTCATATCTTCAGCTGCTGTTAATAAGTTTTTGCCTCCAGTTCAGTGGAAATTTGCACACTGAAGTATCCACTACATATAAATGTTCCCAATGTCTGTATCTGTTGTCAGGGCCAACAGAGAGACATTTAAATACTTGCAACTCAGTGTACATTTACTTCTTGTTGCTCACACACATTGCTCCGCTTCCAGTGCCTTACTCCAGTGTCCTCTTCTGCTTCTTTTAAACATCCTGGGACCCTTTTGAGTTTTCTTTCAGGCTCCGCAGATGCTCTGAGAAATTCCTTTTTCCCATAGCTGATTTGAAATAGTAATGCTTTTAGATAACTGAAACAGTATTGCCCAGAATCATACTTACCAGTTTCTGTCCTTCACTTCATTCGTGTTTCTATACTCTCACTTTTGTTGTACAAATGACTTGCTGAAGAATCATGTGGCATTCCCTTTTCCTGTTCAAAATATGTAAAATAATCTTCTGTAATTATCCCATTCCCTACATTTGATAATCAGTTTGGCCCTCCGTTTTTCTAATAAGAAAACTATCTCACAATACTATAAAATAACTGACATTTTATCTTAAAGAACATTGCTTTAAGTCATGGAGGTTACCAAAACCAGCCTAGAGGCAGGTACCATTATGTACCTGTATGCAGGTTATGTTGGATAACCCACTGGCATGAAACATCCTGGCTATAGGGAGTTTATTACCCAGATGGCAACAATAGGATAATCACATTTTGACAGATGAGTAGCATCTTAGGTTGTTTGCTGCAGTTGTTTTTGGTTTTTTTGTCTGTTTTTCTCTCCTTCCCTCTTTTTTTTATTCAGTTTTTTGCTCCAAATTCTCAGGTTATAAAAATTGCCTGACTGTGATCAACCACCATCCCCACCTCCGAGCAAGTCCCAGCTATTCTGCAGTACCCTCTACAGAGGACCCAGGATATAGCTGGAGAACTGTGATAGTAAGTGAGCTAATTACTATGGATGTAAACTGAAAATTGGCTGACTGTGATTTCTAGTAGAAATAATTATGCTACCTCTATCATAAACTCGGTCTGGTCAGGTATAATTCAGGTGAAATCACATTGGGGCATATCTGCAAAACGTATTTATTAGTCTTTCTTCAGGAATCAGTTTAGCTATTTGGTGCTATTCTGTGGTTCATTATGTAAAACGACAACTAACAAACAAACTTTAGCCTGCAGAGCCCATCTTCATTCTGGAAGTGTGGCCTGCAGGAGTGGTGGGAAATAGGTGGTGCAGAGGAGATAATTTCAGGTAAATGAATTTCACAAAAGCCCATTTTCAACCAGCAGATTAGTGAGAATCTAACATAGGAGTGACAAAGTCTTTCCTGAGACACAGTCCAGGTGGCCCTTGTCTTTTATTGACTCTGAAAAAAATGTCCAGAATTCCTCTTCCGCTTCCAGCAGAATGGTTAAAGATGCAGAGTGAGGAAATCACTCTGATTTTCCTCTTAACTTCTTCTCTGGTGGGCCATCATTCCCATTCAACATGCTGGCTTAACTTTTTACTGATAGACTACACTGTACGCCTTTGTGGCTGTGAAAGAATCTTCTGGGGGCCAGGGGATGAAAAGTTGCATTTTTAAGGCTTCAGGTGATTAATCTTTAAGTTACTAACTCTTCGTTGTCTTAATTCTTGAAGAACAGTGCAGCAGATTTTTATGCAGATGATTCTGTCTACCATACACTGCAGAATACTCCAGAAAGCCAAGTGATGCATGCTGCTGCTGTCCAGCCAAAAGCAGGGAAAGGTGTGTGGAAAGAATATCTCTTGATAAGTGCATTGTGTTACTTTAAAATTCCCTTGATGAATCATGCATTCTATGTCCTAGTTTGTTTGTTTGTGTGTTTATTTTTGTTGTTTTGTTTTGTTGGCTTTTTTTTTTTTTTTTTTTTTTTTTTACTTTTGATAGGAAAAATACATTAATATTTAACAACGGCTAGAATACAACTGCGAATTTTCAGTTCCTGTCTGCTAAACCTTATACTTTAAGATAAATGTCCTCACTTCTCATTCTCTGCTCTTGCTTATTACATGGAAAAATGAACAAGGGATGCGTTTTCACTTCAAATCATCTCGGTTGAAGTCTAATGCAAAGAAGTTCAGCGATATATTTAATCACTTTAATAACTCATTTATTTCATGTGATCCAGCAAGTAACAGCTTTCTTGAAGGTTTTCCCCAGATGTTAATATGTTTGAATTGGATTTTATACCTTTCTCTGTTTAATATTCAAATTTTTTTCTTAGCTTTTGTGACAAGAAAAGGAGCACAATTTGATAGCTGTTTTTATGCTCTTTTTGACTGACTCTACTTGAATGGACATCTCTCTTGTAGAGTACAGGTCAAGTGCCAGTGATCATCACTTTACTTCAGTTGTTGCATTCATTCTGTTTTTCAGATGGGACTCAGCATCCTTTCTATGACTCTACTGGATGAGATTTCCACAGCTTCGTACCTACTTTTGACTGTGGGGTCCTTTTGAGCAGCTTCCTAGTTTTCTTGCTTTTTGAAATCCCCTTCTCTTAACTTTAACCACATGCTGTCAGATTTTGGTATCATCCCTTCCCACTGATGGTGGGTACTGTGGTTTCCGTTGCTTAGTAGCCCAGCTACTACAAGTTCCTCGGGACGATGAGAAGAATAATCTCTTCTTTTAAGTTCAGGACTCCTAAATCTTGACATTCATTGCCACAAACACAAACATGCCAATCTAGAAATGTTGCTCTTCTAAGTTTTACCCAGTGTTGGTACCCAGGGAATTTTATATGTTACTAGCTGAAGTCACTGCTGTTACTGCTCTGTTAAGCTTTATTTCCTTTTTCATGTTTCTTTTACATTATTATCAATCTATTTACTTTGTACCTATAAAATTTTAGTCCTCTTGAGCCCCTACTGATGCATGAGAGGCTATCTGTAGAATAGTAAGTAGTGTGGCCCTTCAGGGATAGATCTGTAGTTGAAACAACCAGCACTGAGGACCTAACGTCCATGTTTCATGTGTTTCACAGTGGTTATTAGAGCTATGTCAAGGATGACCATAAGCTCTGAAATTTACTGTGACTTAAATATGCTTCTGGAAAGCATCTTTGAATCCTGTTGCTTCTGAAACAAGTCCAGTTCATGCATTTCAAGACCATTCCTTGTTACGAACTAAAGCACGGTAGGTGGAGACAATCAAGAAAGAAATTCAAAAGACACATTCAGAGAGAATTAAGCTGCTTTAGGCCAATTCAGTGCAGAAACTTAATTCAGATGCTCTGAAACATCTTCTGGAGTAGCTTCTTCTCTCCAGTGACCACATGAGAACCTACATAAAGTAGCCTGCTGGCTTGGACTGATGCTGTGCAACAGTTTGAGGACAGGTAGTGACCACTGCAGATTTATGCATTGCGAAGATTCATGCACTAATCCCAGCTCAAATTGGTGCACCCACATGGTACAGGGCTTCAGGGATAATAGCTGGGGCACAGAAATCTATTTTCAGTCACACATATGAACCCTTATGTACTCTCAAACCAAGACATCAGCTGGAGAAAGAAGTACGTGTGTGTGTGTCTAGAAATAAAAGCTTGGACAGAAATGACAACTGAAGTAAGAGGAAAGACAGTATGAACTCTGAGATGCTGGTATGTACAACATCACATAGTTGTTTTCCTTCAGACTCTGTCTACAGCAGCTAGAGGCTCTGATGAACAGAAGAAACATCCAGATGTCCCCCTTATTTTATTCATTCTAATTAGGTTCATAGGATTATAGGATAACTCAGATTGGAGGGGATCTAAGGATGTCACCCACTATGATTCAGGCCTGCTGGGGCCAGGCAGTCTTCCTCATCTGTTTGCTTTTAAGCTACTCATTTTGGCAATATTATATGTACATACAGTAAAAAATGTACTCCCAGCTACAGGCCAATTTTTATTTAGATCCTGAAACTTTACAGTTTTTTGGAAAGTACCTCTGTTTTCAGGATCTTCTTCTTCCTAGTCTGGCCACTTCTCTCCTATTTCCTTATCACCAGAAGCAGAGTTACTGTCATCCCTAACAGATGTCTTGGCTCGACCTCACTGTTCCTTAGCAACTGTCACTTTTCCCCAGCCTTTAGTTTAAAATAGCCATGCAAGACAAGACTATGAAATTTAGATGCAGCTGCTTGTTTCCACTTTCGTTGAAGTGGAAGCCGTTCTTCTGCATGTACTCTCCTTTCTGCAAAATGTTCCTCTTTGTCTCGTAATCTTCAATTCTTCCTCCTTATGGCAGCTTCTTGGTCACCCTTGGCTCAGTGAAAGGAACTAGGAGTGCTTCAAAGAGAGGGACCCACAAGACTTAAGTGAAACTAAATAAGCCTTACTAGTAAACTTAAGTTTGAGAGCTGGACCTGTGGGAAGATGAATTTTCTTAACTGACAAATATTTCTTCCTTTATTCTGCATTGGAAGGCAAGTTGAAATTTCTGCATGCTTTTAGAAATATGCAGTGTGCAAGAAGGTAAAGCTCCTTATTGACTAGGTGGAAATTACAATGCAAAACTAGCTTGCTTTTCCTTCTTGCTCACTCCTTCTTATATCAGAGCCTACCTTGCTTCCTCAAAAAAGTCCTGAAACAAACCTGTCAAAATTGGTTCATCTCAAAATCTTTGAGTTCTAATTAATAGGAGAAAGTATTTATTAAAAAGCGTCCAGATTGGACCTTCAGAACTTCCTGCCAGCACTGCCTGAGGACATGATTTCCTGCAAAATGTTTGTTTGGAAACTTTTTGACAGGTTACTAAGCTTACCTATGTATGCTTTTTCCTTTAAGATCTTTTCCAGGAATAAGACAACTGCTTTCCTTTTAAAACAGGCACGAGTTCTGTTCTGACCTTTTGTACTTTGTTTCTTAATAGGTAGAAAAAAACTTCGTCTGTTTGAGTACCTCCACGAGTCTCTGTATGATCCAGCCATGGCAAACTGCATCCAATGGGTGGATAAGCCCAATGGTGTCTTCCAGTTTGTCTCCAAAAACAAGGAGAAACTTGCAGAGCTGTGGGGAGAAAGAAAGGGAAACCGCAAGATCATGACATATCAGAAAATGGCCAGAGCACTGAGGAATTATGGAAGAACAGGTGAAATCATTAAAATTCGAAGGAAGCTGACGTACCAGTTCAGTGCTGTTGTTTTACAAAGACTTGCTCCATCCTACTTCTTGGGGAAAGAAACTGTTTATCATCCATACATTCAGCCTAATCAAGAATATCAATGTGCGGATGACTGGACCAATTACAACAATTACATGTATAACAATGGTTATGCATTACAGCATGCTAACAGCTAGACATCACATAAACAGCTCGTAATATTTTCCAGAACAGGAACTCTTCTCTATACATAGCTTTTCCTATATTATATCATGCAAATACATGAAGAGGGCTTAAAAAATGATCTTAACCTACTTTGTTCCTTTTGAAGTTACCAACAAATAGTTACTGAATATCGAAGAAAAACAGCAGCTGTAGGGCAGATTCTGTTCTCTGTGGCTTTAATCAAAGGAAGTACATCAAATTCAAGCTGGTATATCCAAGATAGGGATCAAACTTGTCTGCAGTCTGGATCAAAGATCCTATCCTGATAATGCTCATTCATTTCATCGAAAGTTCTGTGCATATCCCCAAATTTCCAATCAGAATGCAGATACTGTTGTACCATAACTCACAATTGGATGCATGTGAATTAGAAAGGGAAGAGGTTTGGCAGCTGTGCTAAGCTACTGTCTGCTTTTTCATCAATGCTTTTTATTAAGAGATGATTTCTGAGTGAATCCCTGGCTGAACTACAGAGTCCACATGAAGGTGCACCTGTTGGCCAAGTTATTAATCCTTAATCACTCATATTAACATATTTTAGCACAGATCTTGACACATGGTATTAGGATCACCAGGTGTGCATTTCACTGTTGGCAGGGGATTATTTGAGAAAGAGACCATACCACGACAGAGTTAGCAAAGGATTATGCTTTTTAAGATATTTACAGTTCTCCCCCACTAATATGAGAAGTCAGACTTTTGTCCACCATACTTTTGCTCTATACTCAGCTGATGAACCCAGCTTCATTACTTACAACCACCTTTGGAGTTAGAACTTTATATATAAAAATGCAAAGTTGCTTCTCCAGCTTTTTTTCTGCATAGAATCACAAGGTTGGAAACAACCTACAAGATCATCTAGTCCAAATGGTATTCTTGTTGAGAGACTCAGTAATTTTATCTTCTCTTCATGGAGAAGAGAAAATTTAGATAAAAAAAGGCAAGTACTATCCCCTTACACCAGGATGATACCATTAAGTACACTCTGACACTTCTATTCATTTGTCAGCTTGGTTGTTTGCTAGAATACTTCCATTTGACTGCACTCAATTTTATAGTTTGCATTTTGCTTCAAGTGACTGCAGGTTCAGGCAGAAATAAAAAGAATATTGATTTCTGTGAAGAGGTATACATGGTGGCTTGATATGTTTCATGAAATTCACTGACTTAAATAGTTACCACTTGCTCTAACTCCTGCTTACATCCACAGGGAAATCATTTTATGTAATAGACACAATGCAACATACTCCACTCCAGAAAAATTCAAGATTTTGTGTTAATACTTTAGTTAAGATGAAAGATGTGTACCCTTAGAAATACAAGGTATATTAAACAACAAAATAAGCAGATCATAACTGTGTTGTTAATACTTTTGGTATAGTTTTCCATATGTAAAGTTGTCTATAATATACGAGATACCTCTAGTTGTATGTAACTGAGTCTGGATTCTGCTGTAGCACTGAACGTAGTGGGATTTTTATAAAGGACTGAGATCTTTAATTCAGGATGCTCTCACTATGTGAGCACCTACCTAAATACAGCATTTTGAATATCATAATGTACATAAATTTGATGAGAAACTGCATGTTAATTTACTAAACATCTGTCACCAATTGCGCTCTGACTTTATGTTATTTACAAGGCTGGTAACATACACTGCAATAAGAATCTACCTTGTGTAAAATGCTTACTTGTCAGTGTGTTTAGGTTCACTTTTCTGAGCCTCATCTACTTGTTAAGGAAATAAATACTTTTTTTTTATTATTATTCCATTACTTTTTAATTCAAAATTAATATATAACCATCAACATTTGCTTTGTACAAAACTGGCAACCACGTAAGAAGTTATAGCTGTAGTTGGGAGAACAGTACAAAACTGGAAAAAAAGCACAGGATGAAGAACCTAAGGGAAGTTCAGGCAGGGCAAAAATGAAAGCATCATTGTATTTGTGAAGAGGAAAAGAGGGAACTTGGAGTTAAGTAAAGCTAAGGAAAGAGAAGAGTATGAGTCCAGAAGCCTAGAAGGAAATGTCAGTGTTTGCTTTTTTCAACTTGTGTTTGAAGACACATGTGGGAACAGATAGAAACTAAATAGCTTGTGGATACTACAGAAAGGGAAGCTAAAGGATACTGTGCATGAAACTGAGAGTACAGATTTCAGGCACAGGAAAACTGCAGACTGACAGTTTTAGAAAAAGATTCATTTGAAGAAAAGGCGAGTCTCTCCACAAAATCAAGTACCTGGAGAGATTGTAGAAGTTCCTACTGTAGTTCTGTGGCTATACGTAGGGATATTTTGCAATACACTAATATTGAGCTTATATACAGAAAAGATTACTGACTGTTAGCAATTCTTTAAGCCAGTAAAAACAGGTTAAATCATAAGGAAAGACATAACATGACCAAATACTTGAAATTTAGGCTTAAATCTACTGAACTCTGAATCAAGGTGCATCCATTTTTAATGGAGTTCTTAACCACAAAAAACAACACACCAAGGGATGTGGTGGATCCTTTATTTCTCGAAAACTTTAAACCATGTCTATGTTCATTTCTGAAATGTGAGTAATGGCATTGTCCAGGAGTTTGATTGATAGAATCATAGAATCACAGAATCACTCAGGTTGGAAAAGACCTTAAAGGCCATCCAACCATGACCTAACATTCATAGATGTTGGTGCCTTAATCAGGGGATGATGCAACATCCGTTAAAATGAAGGACTGAAATGGCCAGGTGATAATGCCACAGTCATATCACAAGACACAACACTGAATGTTGGAGGAGGCTCAGCAGAGAACTTACTGCCCTCTACAACAGCCTGAAAGGAGATTACGGCAACATGGCGATAGGCCTCTTCTCCTAGGTAACTGATAGGATGAGAGGCAATGGCCTTAAATTGTGTGAGGAGTGGCTCAAGTTGGATATTAGGAAAAAAATTATTCCCAGAAAGAGTGGTGTTGCAGGCACAGGCTGCCCAGGGAGGTGGTGGAGTCACCATCCCCGGAGGTGTTCCAGAGCCGTGTGGATGTGGCACTTAGGGACATGGGCAGTGGGCATGGGGGGATGGGATGGTGGTTAGACTGAATGATATTAGAGGTCTTTCCAACCTTAATGATTCTGTGATTCAGTGAAATCCGATTGCTGGTACTTTCAGTACTTGCACTAGTCTGTCTTGTAACTCCATGGAAGAAAGCCGTGATTACATGCAGAGACACAAGCAGAGCTGGGATAGGCACTTGTAGCCAGGTGAGGCACACTGATGCCAGAAAAGGCAACTCCTTGTGCATCTCTCACCCTCCATCACTGTCCTCCCATCTTCAGCCTCTGCGTTGCATCCCCTCCCTCCTGCCTGTGCAGGCTTGGACACACGATGTGATGTCAGGAGTGTAACGCCCCGGCTGGAAGAGCTGCTCCTCTGTGGCGCGGGGCGGCTCTGAGCCCACCAGGTGGCACCAACACGCAGCTTTTCACACACCATTCGCTGTGCACACAGTCCTAGGCCTTCTCCATTAGTTTATCTTTCATTTTATCCAAATACACTTTTTTTACGCCTTTCATTTTGAAGTTATTTCCAAACCAGTTCCAGAAACTGCCTGGGCCAAGTTAGAGCAGCTACTTTCTGTTAGCAGAAGAACAGCTCTGTGCTGATCGCTCTGGATAGCAATCAGTTTAACAGCTGCAGTTCCATCTCTTCTCCAGACTAAGTGTGGATTTAGAATCATAGAATCTTTTGAGTTGGAAGGGGCATCAGGTCCAACTCCCCTGCAATGAACAGGGTCACTCACAGCTACATGAGGTGCTCAGAGCCTCTCCAGCCTGACCTTGGGTGTCTCTACAAATGCACTGCCTCTCTGGGCAACCTATGTCAGAGCCTTACCACACTTAAAAAAGCTTCTTCCTTACATCTGACCTAAATCTCCTCTCTTTTAGTTTGAAATCATTTCCCCTTGCCCTGTCACAACAGACAAGAGTTCTTCTTACAGCTCGCCTTTAGATATTGAAAGACCACTCTCAGGTCTTCTCGCAGCCTTCTCTTCTCCACGCTGAACATGCCAGCCCTCTCAACCTGTCTTCACAGGGGAGGTGTTCCATCTCTTGGACCACTTTTGTGATCCTTCTCTGGGTGCATGGGTCCATGTCTCTTTAGTGGCTTTGTAGGTTGCTGAGGGTGCTGCATGAGGAAAAAGCAAAGCTAAATCTTCTAGATTTTGACTTTTAGATTTCTGCAAGCAATCATTGTGTTGATAGCCTTACAGTTTTTGTGCTTTTACCAGAGTATCTCTGTAATATATTGAATTAAGCCAGTCTTGCCATTTATGTGCCATACATATGTATGCATCTCCGTTACAGCAGACCAAAAGCAGGAGGAATTCCTAGCTTCCAGCTGAGAAATCATAGAATCACAGAACAGCTTGGCTTGGAAGGGACCTTAAAGTCCATCCATTTTCAACCCCCTGCTGTGTACAGGGCTGCCTGCAGTCCAGTTCATTTGATTTGATTTGATTTGATTTGAATTTGATTGCAGATGTTTCCATCTGGTAGCACTTTTAGCATACATCAAGTGCGTTTCAACCCCTTCCAGCACTTTACCATTCTGATAGCAAATGGATCACACCATTCCACTGCTCCAAGCACAGAGGAATGCTGCTTCCAAAACAGCAATATAAATTTCTCCTTTTTACAGGCTGAGATCTTCTTCTGTCTCATCACTGAGCTGTATTTTTTTATTAATGCATTGCCTAGTGAGTATAAACAGGATGGAAAATATCACAAACTGTGATGGTACTTTTTACTGACCCATGGATTGCTTCTAAAATAAGTGTCTTGAGTACCAGACATAAAACTTTTTAACTTCTTGTTTCAATTATTTAGAGCTGTCCCTACATTCTTGGCAGAATTTAAACAGCCATAGGTAACTGCCAAATAGATAAACAACTCCAAGCACACTGGTGTATCAGAATAATACTGGAGTCCAGCTGGTTGATCAGGCAAACAGCTAGTTAGGTTTCAATGATGCTGGCTATTCTTCTAGTTTCCTAGTTTTCAAAATTTAACAAAGGCAAAGCAAATTCCTGGTCTCTCTTTAAAACTCAGGAGCAGATTCCCACATCACTGCACACACTGAGGTGAACGGTCTTGCATCTGCCTGCTGCTGTTTGTGTGAAAAGAATCACAGAAGATTAGAAGTGCAGGGGTTGGAAGGGATCTCAAAAGATCATCAAGTCCAAGCCCCTGCTAAAGCAGACACCCTGCAATAGGTCACACAGGCAGGTGTCCAGAAAAGATCTTGCAGAAATGGAATAGGGCTAAGACATAAACCAAAACTTGTATTTTCAGTCTTCTTTGGTCTGTGGATTTCAGTTCTGTTTTTCAGTCAGACTTACAAAGATGCTGTATTTCAGACTAAAACATCTCCTGTTTGATAATCCCTGTTAGACTTCTCTGTAGACAATGCAATTAAAGACTCATATGTACACAGAAAAGCTAAAAAACTGATTATTTGGGGCATTATGTAGGACAAAACCACTGGATAGTGACAGCAGAGGGCGCAGACTTGGCTGGATTTTTAAACTCGGCAGAACTGGCAGCAAACGACCAGCTAACCTCCTGCAAGTGGCACTTTGCAAGCAGCCACTGTCTGCCCAAGTAAGGACTTCTGCCATTGCTTTAGAGCCTTATTTCAATGAACTTCTGCTTGTCTTACATGCTGACATTCTGTGAATTTCATGTTTTGGACCAAAACCTGTCAGTTGGTGCTTGTGAGCTCTCCACTGGTTTATTCCAATGAGGCTTCAGTTTTCAATACCTGTATAAAGTGCATTGCTAACACCAGAGCACATAACATACATATCTTACCACGACTCTTATTATATCACTTTCAACTGGAGATTACACAGTGCTCTGTAAAAATTGTATCTGCAGGGACAGAAAAGCATATGTGGTGTGAGAGCATCTGTGGGCTCACAACATGTGAATTATTAGACAAGGAAAGTGCCAGCATCCTGAGCCCATCTTGCAGTTGTCAGCCATCAGCCAGGCCCAATTTGTTCTGTTCCAGCTCCCTGGTGTTCCTGAGGCAGCAGAAGAAATAGGTACAAAAAATAGCAGAGTCCATCATATTTGTTAAAAGTACCCCCAAAAGACACTGACCAGTTCTCCTCCAGCACAGAGCTGCATATAGCACACTCAGAGATACTGTAGTTTTTCCATATTACCAACACAGCCCACATTTGAGATGGGCAGGATGTGCTAAAGAAGGGCAGTCCTGGAGCAGGTGAGCATCTTTTGCTTAAACAGTATGTGTTTTGCTTTTTCTCATAAAGGAAGATACTTCCACATATCCATTAGTGACAGCAGTAAGCTTCAAGCCAGACAGCCTGCAGGGACATCTTAAAATATCACTATCCTATAGTGATACAGTGCATAAGAGGAACCAGTCACCTTGTTAGGAGGTTGCACAATGAAAAGTCAGTGTTGATACAATGGATTATAAGGTGAATTACAGTGCAACTAGGCTGTATTAGCAAGATGCCATCAAACTGCACACAGAGTGTAAACTGATGGATGGAAAAGTAAATTCCTAATACGACATTCCAGACACACATAACCTGAGCCAAGGGTTCAAGAACCACAGTGGAGTAAAAGAAAAACAGGTGGTTGTCATGATATCTCTGTGTAGATTTAAAGGTATTAATTATGTTTGAGGAATATTAATGACAATTTAAAATGGAATAGAGCTGATCATTATGATACTATCTCTTAGCAGAGTGCTGGTGAATCCATGTAATATATTTCTTTCAGATGAAGTGGAAACTCAGAAGATCTGTTTGCCTCTGTTTGTGTACTGGCCTAAGAGACTAGGTTGAGTCTTTTTGCCTCATCAAGCAGGATTCAATCACAATTAGAAGTAGAGTTCTTAGCAGATTTGACTAGATTTGTTGGTATAGCTGAGATCCAAAAAGCATGAGATGGTTTAAAAAGTCCTGGGACTAGCTTAAATATAAGAATATTTGAATGATTTGTGTAGTCGTCCAGTTTTTAAGTTCCTTGATTTCCACTCTGAACCCAACAATGTTGAAGCTAAGCTCTTTTCAAACAAAGGATTCTGAATCTGGGAGTGTTGAGGTCGTTGGAAAAGTAGCACATTTGAAGAGATGAAGAATAGTGAGAGAAACTCCATACAAATAGTAGTGTGCTTCACAGTGTAAACAAACCCACCTATCATAATGGCTTGGATGCTTGCAATCAGAGGCAGAGGCAAAACAATGTAGCCTTGACATGGTCAATAGCCAGTGGATATCTGTGCAATTCCATTTTGAGGAAACAAAGGATCATATTTGGACAGCTACATTTTCACTGCCCTAATTTTCCTACTGGTTCATTCTAGGCTCCTGGATTACTTTGGACCCCTGAGGTCTGCAGAGTTCTTCAGTCTTCACAGTCTGAGGCAAAGAATTTCAATGGCATTTTGGGATGCTGGGACAGGATCCAAAAAGCCTAATTATCCATTCCACTTGTTCAACAGTTGACAGTATTTAAACCAGATGGGAATCGGGCTTACACATCTCAAAGGGCCTTGGAAAGTCTGAGTATATCCCTAAAAAAAAAAACGCAGTTTTCCCTTGTTGTGCTGGGTTGCTTATGAAGCATCAGGACCCTGAATCAATGCCAACCTCTCCCATGCATTTGGCTGCCTGGACTCATGGTGATCTTTGATAAACAGCTGGCTGACCTTCAGAAAGCTCTGAAAAAATACCTGCTTGAGAAGAAGCTGAAGGAATTCTCAGCAGTCTCCCCTCTTTGCTTGGGATCCGCATTTAGGACCAGGATCACATTCTTGGGCTCTGCCTTGTCTGTGCTGCCGTGCCTTGCATGGTCATGTACCTTGCTGATCCACACACTCACCCTGACCCACACGCTGACTTCTCAAACTGACTTCAGGCTTTCCTTGTCTCTATAGACTTGCCTGGCCAGTGCTGGACAGTGTCCCATCTGACCTGCTTACTGCCACCAGTCCTGGTCAGTTCACCTCAGTTGAGTGCTGTGGGATTGTGTCTTTTTGAGGTATGTGCTTGGTGTACATTATTACACTCAGCATCCCACTCTTCTTTCCTTGCAGAGTACTGTTATGTCAGTATTATTCTCTCCACTTGTGAAATTTATTCCTCTTAAGTGTCTGAAAAATCTCATTTTGTCTAGAGTAAGTCTTACACAAGTATACTTGTGAATGGTGGAAGTAGAAGTTCTTTCAGTAGACTAGCAAAGAGAAGCTCTAAAGAAACAGATCTACAGATTTGGACCACTGCAGACTGCAAGTAACAGGAAACACAAGTCTTCCTGTTTTGTGGAGCAATTTTGTTCAGATATAAGATGATTTATCTCCTAGTATACATCTGTTAGTTTGATTTCCTCTCACGTTATGGAACTCTCGAGTAGCTGTAATTCACCCCTTGGCTTGCCCTCTGACATAGCGAGGACAGCAGTATATAATCAACGGCAGGCTTGCTCCTATTAATCTTCTTCAGTAATAGCCTGATCCTCTTTCTGTGAAAGGCAAGAGGACAGTTCACACCGACTTCAGAGTAGGAAGGATGGTGCCCCAAACATTAATGACTTTAACAGCAGATGTTTTAGGAAACCCTCATCAATCTTCCCTTTTGTTGAGATTAAGAGTTTTGCTTCCTTGTGCTGGGCTGGAAATCAAATGTCCATGCAACCTGACTCTCCAGCACTAGTGTGAAAGGTGTTGCCATGCAAAGCTCTGCTTTCATTATAATTTAAAGAAAAATGAACAACTGGCCCATTAGAAGAACACTTTCAAAATGATCAAAGTTACCTTAAGCTCTTATATTTAATGATCTTCCAAACATGGAAATAATAACCACCGTGAAGAAGCCAATTTTCTTACTTTCTAGTGGTAAAAATGTCCCTTTCTTATACTTCTTGGGCATGAAATCAGATACACGTATGGCTTTCAGGACAGAGAAATGTCTTGATTTCCTCAGCATGAGTCTTGGATTTGTAAGCTCACGAGTCTTCATTTTAGATTGTCAATCCACCAACGCTTTGGACTACCTGCAGTGAGTTTGGACATGGACAAAAGTCTTTGTGCTATCATGTCACAGTTTGTTGTTTTTTTTTTATCTATTACATCAACTATTCAAAGCTACTCGGAGTGTTGGAATGCTGCAATACTTCCTGAGAAGGTAGATTAATATCCTACATGGATATTAGTGTGCAAGTCTTAATTTTAGAATGTGTAAATGTTGTGTGAATCCTTCCTTCTGCAGAATCACCCATGGAATGGGTTAAATGTAGACCAGATAGCTAGGAGCTCTAGCAATATGCAAGTTATATGATTATACAACTATTTATAACATGTCTGTAAACTTCCAAACATTTAGGTATATATATATGCAGAACTAAGTTGGTCACTGACTTGGATTTCAAGTTTTTGTATACTTGCAACATTTATATAACAACAATATATAAAAAGCAGAAAATTTGTATGCACATAGAAGTTTATGTGCACAAACAAGAACCTGTGATTGAAAAAGAGATATACGGCCTCTTCAAACCACTTTATATCCCTTAATATATGATTGTTGGAGTTTGATTAATTATAAAAGTGCAACAGATGGGTGAACTTTGCTTCATGAAAATATTTTTCATATCATGTTGTCTTTTGAAAACAAATCTATTTATGTTTTGATATGATTTATGCCTGGTAGAGAGGATCAATGTTTAATTTCAAGATAGTGAGAGGTGCAAGTGGCTACAGCAATGTATTAATTTGCTTACAGTTGGGTGTAATGCTCACATGAGAAAAAGGTGTCAAATTTACTTTTATTCACAATGAATATTTAAGTAATGGTCACTTTACTGCTCTGTCCCCAGAGATAATTACTACAGAGAGATTCCAGTCACCCACCTCCACAGTGAGAAGTCTCAGCTGCTCCTGTTTTAAGGTGGGAAGGTGGCTGAGAGAGGAAAGGGTCTGAGCTGCACTGAGATGAGCTGCGCCAAGGATGAAGTGAGCTGAACCCCAAAATGCCTTCTGATGACTTTTGTTCAGAAATTAGAATAGAAGTTGGAGTTGTTCCAGTTAATTATTGGACATCAAAATGTTACTCCAGATCACATATTGGGAAATAGCTAAGGTGGTAGAGATCTGTGATTCAAGCATCCCCAGTTGCTCCCAGAGCAGCTGGTCAACCTGCAGGCTGGGGGAGATGGGCTGCTTCAGATTCTTTTTTCCAGCAGTGGCCCATGCCAAGACCTTGCAGTTGGTGGTGAGGGCAGCCTCTTCATCAGTGCTGTTTGGTAGCAGCTGCACTGAGGGAGGGCTAGAGTTCCTTCTCAATTCTGGAGGAGTTTTGAATATTCCACCAGATTATTTCATAACGGGACACAGAAAGGCTTCACACGATGCTTTCTTTGATCATGATCCAAATGCTCCCAGTTAATTAACTGGGACTCCCCCTAGGAGTCACAAAACAAACATTTCAAATTCCAAAAGTCGATGTTATTCAGGCTATGCTGTTTAGAGATGGTCACACTCTGAAGTCTGCCTTAGGACCCACATCCCTCAAACTCCAGGAGATTTTGAGGAGTATTAAAAATCGGTGTTTGCATTTGAGCGAGTCTTCTGCTTAACATTGCTGTGAAGTACTCTTTTGGATGAGGGTATTTGATGCTATTTGTTTTTCAACCTTTTTCTCTCTTGCCCTGTAGTGACACATGTCACGCTCTTCATATCTCACAAATATACTCACTAGGTAACAGAGAAACAATGCAGGCTCCTGCCAGTTGCTAATCATATGATCAAAGAGCACAGCACTGTATGTCCCAGGTCAGTGATGAATTTGCCTCAAGTCTTGCCTGGTACTTTCCTTGATGTAGAAAACTGGACCAGAGAGTCTTTGGCACAAACTTACGAGCTTTTCACAGATTGCTGCAGAGTTCATTACGTTTTTTATTTCCTGAGCCAGGTAGGAGAAGAAATTCACCACTTCATCCTCCATGTGACTTCAGTTGATCTTGACCCGCAGCCAAAATGCTGAGTGCTAGCTTTATGATTCAAGCTAAGACATGCTGAAGATGGGAGCAAAAATGTAAGACTTCAGATTACACTTCAGTAAGGCCTATAAAATTCAGCACTAACCTCTTTAAATCCTTTTTGTTAAACCTTCATTTTTTTCAAAGGTTAGCAGTCATTTGATCATCGGAATGAGTTGCTGTTGTAACTGAGGAGCATAAATCAGGCCATGGTGTAGTTAATATCATTTATTTTGTGTTCTATGTATGCAATTTAGTCTTTAGCTTTAAAAAAAATTGTTTTACTCAGCTGGACAGAAGACTTTCTCTGCTTTTATGTTTAGGAAGAGAGCTGAGATGCTGCTCAACTGACAACTCCAGCTTGCAGTGAGAGCTGAAGAGCTCTCGCTCTTTTAATTAAGCTACTGCCTGGTGGCCTTTGCTTTAATATTCGAGTATGTAGAATGGACGGGATCCGAACAGTACTCCCTTGTTTTGCTAAAACTTTAGTTCAGAGATTTATGAACAGGAATATCTCTGGCAAAAAAGATTCCCTTTTTGGTTTGAAGTCATTGTTGCAGTGTTATAACTGTACCTGTTAGCCCATGTCTATAGTCCTGCTAGGACGAAGGCCAGGCTAACATGTGCTCAGCTCACTGTACTCTTCACAGCTCACTGCACTGTTGTTCCATCAGCTTTCCCTCTACCCATTTCCCTCCAGCCATTTCCCTCCATTCTGGTCCTCTCCATGCTTTGACCTTCTCCAGTCCCATATCCAGTTTGCCAAATGCTTGCTCAGGGTTGCTCTCTCCAGCACTTCCCAAAGCTCCCAGTCTTACTGTCTACCATCGTTCAATGCTATCAGTTCATGTTTGACATTGAATGGACCTAGACAAAATTTTAACGAGGCTTTTATGCAGGATAAACAAGTGTTCAGTGTGCTAGCAATGCTAACATACGAGCTTTTAACTTTTCCAATAACTGCATCACATATCTATGTGTAAGGTACACCTCATCTGTAACATCTTGCTAGACATGAATGTTTTATAGCTTTGTGCAGAAATTTTTTTATAATAAAAATAGATACATTGATGTCACTTCTTGATAATAACACATATCAAATCACATCCCGCTGGTAATCTGGCATAGCTCTTTCTTACAAAGGTATTATATGAATGAATACCCAAAATAACATTTGGTGTTATCAGGAGCACCAAGTTCTCATCTGTAATAGCAGTAACTGCTGAAAATCCTACAAGAATAAAGCAGATGATAGTGCCTACATAAAAAAACTTGTGAGGTTTTATTTTGTCATCTCTTTGTATGGTGTGACTTCTTGAGGTTATTCCAGCTTGGTCATTAAATCATTAAAAAAATAATAATTTATGAAGGTTTTCAAGCCTTTTCTCCAGTTAGAAATACGTACATTAAAGATATTTCACAAATACTGAAATTAAGTAAAAATTGCATCAGTCACCTTTTTTCATAGTTTCTTTTTAGTTTCTCCCTGAAATTATTACATCTGCCACTTAAAATCAGGATTTCCCATTATAGCTCCAGGTACACATGCACAGAAGATTCAATTTAGGTATTAGAAAAATACTGGGAGCATAAGGGCCATGAGTCAGTGCAATACATCTCCAGAGGGAGCATATATTCTTCATCATTGAAGGTCTTTGTGGTCAAGTTAGAAAATGAAAAATAGGGATTATACTAGGATAAGGTGATTTTGCCTTAGCATAGGAGATGCATGAAAAAAATCTTCTAAGATTTCATCCAGTCCTCTTTTCTTACAATTTTATGTTGTAGCATTTTCTAATTTGAGGATACTATAAGAATTAATAGGACTTTTCAGAATATGAGGTGGTGGTAACTGCTGAAACTGCTAGAAGAGAAGAAGTCCTAAAAATACAGAAAGACCAAAATGAGATACCGGTATAGCTAACTTAACTGAAATGAAATTGAGTCCAGCCCAAGGAAACTGAAACAAAATTCTACGGAGACTGTTAGAAGTGGGTGGGGCTTTTTTAGGCTGTCACTGATATATGTGTGTACAATTTTACAGGCATTTTTATTTGGATTAGATGTAATGATGCAATTATACGAGCACGGACCACAGATCTCAGATCATGGCTGGAAATATGAATACCTGGGTAATGTTGGTTATTTGATGAGATACAATCAGGCCATGATCTACTGAGCTATGCAACAAATATAAGAGAAAGCTCTGACTGCCTAGGTGAAATGGTTGGGAATCAGTCTGGGATGAAGTTTTAGACATTTGAGAGGGTATTGCTAGATTGAAGCTAACAAAACAGCTTGATTCTGCTTGACTTTGACAATTTAATTCCCATCACTGGCCTCTGGAAGTGATAACGTGCTGAGAATGCAGGAGCCCACTGCTCAGAAATTCCTTAGTAAAAATTGGTAGAGAGGCCAAATGCACTATGCCTGTGTGGTTCATTTTATTTTATTTTATTTTTAATTGAACACTTCTAAGATTTCTTAGAAGAGCAGAAACTCCACTTTTTTTTTGCCAGCTCACTGCTTTGGCTTCACTCCCAATTTCTGCTATAAAATCCCATCCAGGAAGAATTAAGTCAGTGTCCAACACAGCCTTTAGCCTGAACTGTCACTTTCAATTTTGATCAAGTTGCAAGTCCTGCACTGAAACTGCTAAGCAAAGCAAGCAATTGTACATTCACACCAGCGTAGGGAGCATAAATTTTCTATCATGTATCATTTCATCTGTTACAACTGTGACAGCCACTCACCCTGTGGCTCAGTGCTAAATACTACGCAGAGAGCACCATCCTGCAAACAGGCACTCTTGTCAGTACACTTATTCATGTAGAGAGGCATGAAAGATGATTTTGCACTGTCTACAAGGAAGTGAAATTGGTGCAGGAGGCAATCAGGTAGAAGAACCCAAGAGGATTCATCCTAAGGGTTTTCTGCATTTCTGTACAGAGCTCACAGGAGCAACTGCTGTGATAAGTTACTGCATACATTTTGCTGTGCTGCAGGACATTCAGTTCTCTGTGCCAGACACAGTCATTTTTAGAAGCTTTTCTTGTGACTCCTTTTCTCTTCCTTTTTTTTTTTTTTTTTTTTTTTTTTTTTTAAATCCCAAAGGGCAAAGAAATTGATAGGCTAGAGGTTAGGCACAGAGCTAAGCCCAATCAGACAGTCTCTATGTATTGGATTTCTGTATACAAATTCATGAGCAATGATGAAAGTTCAAGGGGTTTCCTAGAATTTCAGTAACCTTTCTGTCTGGATCTGCTATGTTTGCTCATGGAGATATGAGTACATGCACTGTAACACCAGCAGGGCTGTTTTCCAGTAATTCAGTCCCTGGTCTCACCCATCTAGCCTTTAGAGGTATCCAGACATCTTAGAGAAATATCTCAAGCTCTCAGAGCGTATCTGGGCAAAAACACCAGAGCAGATAGGTTGAGTCAGAGAAGTCATGCATATATCAGAAGCTCAATTGTCCCAGAAATCTTACTGAAATCGAGGGATCTTGATAGAGTGATTGCAATTACCTTCCTATGAGAAAGCAAAGCAGAGCACTGAAGAAGAGAGGAGAGCTTTCCCCCTGACCCTATGCAAGGCACCACACAAAAAGACAGGGCTTTGTGGGAGAGCAGGGAGGGGAAATGAGCAGGCCCATGGGTGGGCTATGGTGGCAGCTGAGGCCAGAGCATTCCTTCTCAATTGAATTTTCCTGGCACACAGCTTCTAATGCATTCTCCTGTAGAACTGCAAGGAAAAAAATCCAAGTGGTTTTAATATCTTCCAACATGATAAAAAAAAAAAAGAGGAGGCATTACCGTGCCACTGCATTACTTTATTGGCTTATGAAAAGAAAGAAAGAAGAATTTGTTTTTATCCCACACAAGAAGAATCGTGTCTGTTTCTCATTTTGAACTCAAAACCCTTGCACAAGGAAAAGGAAAGCAAACTCACCTTAGCTCTGTCCAGTCACGCACTTGAGGCATACAAATAATGCCTGATTTTACCAGGAAATACTTCCCTCTGATCCCATCCCATATTGAGTAGAGCAGAAGCTGTCCTGACTTAAAGACACTCCAGCAATGCCAGGGGTTTATCTTAACAAAAAGTTTGGTGTGAATGTTGCACTTTCTGGGTGTTATTCAGTAGTGAATTACACACTGATTCCACCTCTTGACACCCTGAACACTGTGTTTCTCTTTATCCCAAGTTCTAAGTGTGATTCTTTACCATGGCTGTACTGAACAGCCTGAAGCCAGCAACTCAAAAAATTACTCTTTTCTTGGCAGAATGTGCATCAATGTGTGCTTGTATGCAAAAGCACATGTGAGAGGTGGAAAGTATGAGAGGAGAAGGGAGAGAGACAGAAAAACAGACAGGGAGAAATGCTGACTGGGATATTCTGCAGTCTCTCCTTTATGTTTATTTGCTGAATTTGTTCGAGTAAAGGCCATTTTGTGTTATTGCAAAGAAAGTATGCAAGTGAAAGGAAACTATTTAAAGAAATACAAGGACACAGTTTGTGACACAGTTTGTGTGTGAAGTGCTTGGTAGTCACTTTATTGAATTATTGTCCAGGCATTATCTGACTGTTTCCATATAGCACAGGCCTTTAAAAACAAAACAAAACACAACACCTACTCAGATAAAAAAAAGAAAGCCTATCTGTTTCTTTGGCATTGTCTGATTCACAAATCCCTCTTGGCTTAAAGCCAGTGGGTTTGTCTGCCCTATCCATCTAAAAACAGTTGTTCCTCTCAGGTTTTGCTAATGTTTTACCTGGAACTGAAGTCAGGGTGCCAGAACTAGAGTTACCCTATGTTCTCTCTGGTCTTTTTAAGGCGTGAAACATTTCTGTTCTTTCACTTCATTTTTTTTTCCCCAACTTTCGAAATTTACAGAAATTAAGTATTTGTGTGGGTATGTTTAGAAGTGTCAGGGTTGCTACAATAATTGTTTGCTACTACCTCTTTAATAAGAGCTTTATCTCCTTTTCTTCATTGTTGTACCTTTGTAAGAATTAGGGTTGGAATGTTTGAAGTCTGTTTTTGCCATCTTGCAACAGTACTGTGCTCTGCTGTTTCCCTCCTCAGAGCATCAAAAAGGTTTTCCTATTTCCCAGCTTCTGTCTAATGTCAGTGTTTCCATCTTTTTCTCTCTTTCCCTTTTGGTGATGTAAGTAGACTGTAATTGCATATAGCTCTGAGGAACGGACAGTGCGTAAGTAGGGCTGCACAGAAGGTTCCTTCTAGCATCATCCTTGTTCCCAGGAGTTACAGAGGAGTCATTTGTTGCTCATCATCTGTCTCTTGCCAGCTCATCCACTTTGCATGGCAGATAGTGGTGAGGGGATGGAGCCAGCCATTGCCCGTCTGCTTCTAACTTACCAGCTCCAAGCCAGCCCTATTAACATCTGTTGTCTGAGCTCGTGGATATAACTGCCCATGCTGGGTGGAAGACATTTCTCACATCTCTGTTCAGACATTTAGTGTGAATTAGACAGAAAGCAAAGTGTCTTGCTTGCAGAAGTACTGAAGTCACTGTGCTTATTCAAATTGTGTCAAAGCTTGATGGGAGTTATCACGGAGCTTCTCATGAAACAGTTGTGATTTTGCTGTGGTATATGCTTCTAGCCTTCCAGCCAACAGTGGGGAACACAGGGAGAAAAGAAAATTAAAAAGACTTTCAAACCAGAATGTAGGAAAGACAATTGGTATTTTGAAATCATTCCTCTTTAATCTGATTTCAGATATATCACCTTTGATTTCTCTTTTTTCCACTGCTTTCAAGAGTGCAGTGGCTACTTTGCAAATCTAGCCCTCTCCGAGGCCTGCCCAGGCAGCGATTGCCTCTGTCTTGCCATTCCAGGGAAGACTTTCATCATGCCATCGCCTTGACATCATCAGGAAAAGCAACTGCTCATTTTCCTAATGATATATTAGTCTGAAACAACATAAATGTCAACTGGCTGGCAGCAGCACGTGTTACCCTGAGAGAAAACAGTATTGCTCTGAAACTTTAGCTTGGTTTATGGGCAAACTGAAATGCCTGTATCTTAAAAAGAAGTACACAGAAGCAGAATATTGCAATCCAGAGAACAGTTAACATTAAATTTGCTTCTAATTTATTGTGTCACTTGCCTTTTCACACTGTTAGGATGATTGAAACTTTCCATATCATTTCCATTCTTACTTCTTGCTTCCAGCCAGTTTCCTCTTACTTGTGCTAGTGCTGGCCATCAGCAGAAGTCTGTATTCATTAGCCTCTAAGGAATAGTCACTTTGGAAAATTACAACAAACTCCATCTCAGAGACAGCACAGTAAACAAAATTGTTCTGTCTCAAAACAGTGTCCAGGCCTGGGGTTCCCAGTACAAGGAGAATGTGGATTTTTGGGAGTGGGTCCAGTAGAGGTTAAGAAAGATGATCGGAGGGCTGGAGCACCTCTCCTATGAAGAAAGGCTGACAGATTTGGTCTCGCTTAGCTCAGAGAAGAGAAGGCTCCAGGGAGACCTCATTGTGGCCTTCCAGTACTTGAGTGGAACTCATAAGCAGGAAGGGGTGTGACTTTTTACTCAGTCTGTGATAGTGACAAAACAAGGAAGAAAGACTTCAGACTAAAAAAAGAAAGAATTTAGGTCACATGTTAGGAAAAAATTCTTTATCCAGAGATTTGGACCTCAAAATTTTATCCAGTTTTGATGCACTGGCACAGGCTGCCCAGACAAAATGTGGATACCCCATCCCTGGAGATGCTCAAAGCCTGGGCAGACTGAGCTGGTGGGTGGCAGCCCTGTCCGTGACAGAGGTTGGGACTGAATACTCTTTAAGGACCCTTCCAACCCAAGCCATTCTATGATTTCATGAAAACTATTATAAAAACCTCTGCTACTGCTCTCACTGCAGTGGATGTCTTGACAATCCATTTGGTTTTAAGGAAAAAGGCTTAATAAAAATGTAAGAGCCAATTTCCACATCATTAAACTTCAGAAGGAAAACCAACCTACATCTTGGCTTGTATGATGGGATTCTTCTTGGCAGGAAAATGTACTGAATCACTGAAATTAAATAGGAATCTTTGAATGCTTCAGCAAATATTTGTTATATTGCTCTAATGCCTCTAACAATTTTGTAAAGAATATATTATTTTTTCAGAATGATCCGGTATCATTACATTAGTTTAAAATTGTATAAATTTTGCATATTATAAATGCAATTAATTTTAAAGAGTGCACTTCAGTTTGAAAGTACAACTTTAAAAAATTGGTTCTTGATAAGCACAATTTGTCTTCCAGTTTTGACAATATACTGATTCACCTTTTTAAAAACACGTCTGGAACTATAAAAATAGATTTGAGTCTATTCCCAGGAGAGCAGAGAAACAGTAGAGCAGAGCTGAACCACCACGTATCCATATATACTCTGTGATGGCTGCTGTCTTCAGAAAACTGATTCAAGGCTGATTGTGGCAGTCACAGTATCGTGGAGCTCTGTGCAGCCTGCAAAGCTCATCCAGATATCTATTCAATCTCTTGCGTGGGTTTTGCAGCTTGTGTTGTGTTCCTATCACTGCTAAATCTGCTTATGCTGTCCATTTTAAATTCTGGATAGGTATCCTGTGAACGGGTAGGCTTACGTGTTAGGACCTACATTGCAGTCATCACCATAGTGCAAATTCTTGGTTTTTAGTTAGTGGGCCTATTCTTGCAAACCAAGCTCATACACTTATAGAGCTGCTGGGTGGTGATATTATGTATGTGTCTCTTTTTAATAAACGAACTTTTTCAGCACTTCTTGGAGTACAAAGAGCTCATACATGTATCTGTAGCATGTATATATGAAAACTTTTATTCATCATGCATAAAAACTAGATATTAAAACTTTCGGGAAATTATGCAGAAGACAGGAAGGATTGCTTGCTATTGTTCCCTTAGAAAGCAATGATAAATCAAAGGGAAAAAGAATACTGCACTCATGTACTCTCTTATTGCAATATTAAAACAAATGCAACTAATAGCAAAATATTAAGTTGCTGATGATTACATTATGTTGTACACAATACTGCGCTGTATTATATTTTGCAGGTCTAAGTTCTATTTCGGCTGAGTTGTTTTTCTCTTAACCCTACAACTTGATGTCAGTTTTTGTTTTGCAGTTACTGATTACTGTGCAATTGCTAGAAGTCAAGCAAGTCTGGGGAATTTTGACCTTAATGCATTGCAAGAGACTTCATTTCTTTGCACTTTTCTTCTTTTCTTCAGCACTGAGGCTGTATTTATCAATATATTTTAGTAAGTATAGTTTTATCATAATGCCTCAAAGTAACTGCAAACCTCTGACAGCTGCAGCTGTTTTCAGACCCTGCAGTGAAATGGAAGATGAGTCACTGAGTCCGTGCCAAGAGATACTGCCAGTGCAATACAACCTCTGTGATACCTCCAGTGAGGAAAGCAATGTCAGTGAAGAGGAGGTGTCTATAAAGTCTGAGCCAAAATATGCCTCAGTGACAGATCTCAAGAAAGGAGCTACATCCCTTAGAAGGAAAGTTAGTACCTCTTAATCTGGGTTTGATGCTGTCAGCCTCATCAGTCAAGTGGCTTCTGCTAACAAGCAGGCTGTTTTTGCAGTGCTCACTGGGAAAAGTACTTCAAGACGTGCACCTCTGCTGGTTTCAGGAACAGAAGGTGAAGGACCCCCTCACTTAGAGATGTGTTCTACTGTACCTTCTTCCAGAAACTTCACTGGATATAGCAGTGTGAAAGAGAAATGTGAGTGGGCTGGGAAAGTCAGACAAGTGAACAGCACTGAAGTGGTGGACTGAACATAGAGGATAGCAGATTCCAAGATGGCGCTTTTTCACTTAGGGAATGTAGAGGAACGAAAGTGCAAAAAGCAACCATGATAAGATTTGATCAATAACAGAACAGCATATGTCACAATAAACCCAGGAAAATGTGAAGCTACAACTCTGTAGTCTTTGCTAAGTAGAAAATATAACAAAACTGTAATTTGTTTGAAAAATTATTCCTCAGCTCTCAGCATTATAAGCTTTTATCAAATGAGGTGTGTCATCTGTTGAGTATGCTACAGAGAGATGGTTCAAATCATATCCATGTCTATCTAACCACGGACAGTTGGATGTTTTTTAACATCTTGAAACCTAATGGCTGATGTGCCCTTGATTTTTTAGCTGGTGGAAGAGACACTATTTAGTCTTCTGGAGAAACAGCATCCTCAGAGACAATCTAGTTATTATAAAAAATTCTCTTCTGCAAGTATCAGGACTGGCCATCCCCTCCCATCAGCAACTGTGTCAAAGAACATTGTTGGATTCTGTGGGACAATTACTTGAAGAGTTCTGTGCAGGTACATCAAAGCTGTATGAAAGAGTGCATCTTTTGACCTCGTTGTTACTTATACAAGTACTATTTCATTGTTCAGGTGTCCACATCATCTTCAGACCAGCTTTCCCTTTGTGCTTTCACCTCACTTAACAATCCAAGAAACACGTCACTTTACATGCCTTCACTGTCTTCTCCTAGACCACAGCAAATTGCATTTCATGTTTTTGTTCTGCATGTTGTGAAGATGCTTTAATCCAATGTTAATTTTTTTGCCTGTATTTCTTTCTACCTACCACAACATGAAAATATTTTCTTTCACAGCTCCTTCTTTTTCTAAGGCTTCTTGGACAAATAGTTTTACCTTTAATTCTAGGTTACAGTACTTTCATCTTCTTGTTTAAATACTTCTGTAAGTTCTTATTGTCCTGATGTCACTAACACCCTCTATGTTTGTGACACAAGCCTGTTTACAGATTATCTTATCAAATTGTCTTATCCTGAGATTGAGATAACTCCAGAAGTTCAGATGTGGGGGAAATCTACTAGGGGAAGAATTCAGAATATTCTTAATATTAGGTCCATCTTGTTCATTTTCTGTCTTGGCATTTGCACTGGAACAATAGATGCAATCCAACAGAGCTTTAGCAAAATCGCTTTAGTAAGTGCAGGATAAACGTTAATCTACATGATGTGCCACAGACTTGCATGGAAGCAGGGAGAAGACACACAGAATTTTAAGTTTCTAATCCAATATACAATTGTCTCAGTTCCTATGGATGCCATCTCCACTCTACTTAGTGGGGTAAACAGCTTTAAGTGAAAAAAAAAAAAAAAGAGATGAACTTCTCATACTTAAATGGTTTTCATTGTCACTTGCAAAGGGAGTAAATATCTTAATTCATCTTGATGAGTGAGGTCTAAACTTGAACATAAGAGCTAAAACTGAAAGAGATTGGCTTGTTCAAGCTGAGACTGGGTAGAGGATGGGAATAAAAATTCTGGACTGTGTATGTATTACTAAACATTATGACCTCAATCTATGTAGCTGTCCATTTTTAGTTAAATAAGATTAGGATGTTAAAAAGTAGGAGCCTGAATCCATGTCCTTAAATATTCACATTTCTGTGACAAACTTTAACAGCAGTGCATAGACAGCAGCTTCCTTCAACAACGTAAGTTTTCTGAGACTGGACTTAAGTTTAAAAATTGCATTTGGCAGCCACCTCTAAATTCTCTTTTTTTATTTTTTTAAATCTGGCAAATGCATATTCAGGAAATTATTTGACATTTACTAATGTGACATTTATCTGTATTCATATGCTGTAATGCCAAGGAAAAATGATAGTGCTACACACAACCTACTGACTGATCCTTTGACATTGCAGAAATTTGATAGTTTGTTTTTTTCTCTCTATTTTTATAGTTCTCTGCAGCTTGATCCTTGGCAAAAGCACATGACAGACAATAATTGCAGAACACCAACAAAAGAAACAAGAGAGGGAGAGAGATTAGAGACAGGATATGGAAGTGAGCATGAATATGAAGGAGAGAGTTAACAGTTTCTCTTGGAATACACTGCAAGTCCCTGGACATGTAAGCTAGATGAAAGTTGGTGAAATTGGTAGATGTGTTTGAGGAGTGACCATTTTCAGGTACTCCTAAACACAGGAGAGTCAGAGGCTGTCATTGCAAAGATAAGATTATACAGCATGAGAATGTAGTAGAGCTCCTGTTCCACTTCAGTGCAGTTAGTGCTGTTATCTGAAAGCACTGCTGAAGTTATCCACAACTGCCAAAGGAGGGTGAGAAGAAACCTGCAAAGGTGGTAAATGCTTAAACTGCAATCCATTCCTGCAAGAAGGAAGAAGTAGAGGGGGAAGTTATCCAGCTTCTTAGCCAAAATACCTGCAGGAAAGACAAGGAAGAAGTGTTGTGACTGACAGGCTGGGACTGGAGCTGGTCCCTTCTGGGGAGGGTAAGGATGGACTATCTCTGCCTTCCTGGGAATTTGATACAGAAAAGCACTTACAATCATATAAATGAACACTTCAGATTTCAGATATAGTCACTGCAAGTCACAGAACTTCTAAAAAATTTCCACTTGAAATGATAGAATTGCTTGAGTTGGAAGGAAACTTAAAGCCCACCCATTTCCAACCCCCTGACATGGTCAGGGCTGCCAACCAGAAGCTCAGGATGCCCAGGGCCCCATCCAACCTGATAATTGAACACCTCCATGAATGGGGCACCCACAGCTTTTCTTGGCAGCCTGTGCCAGTGCCAGTGCCAGTGCCTCACCACCCTCTGAGAAAGGAATTTCTTCCTAATGTCTTCTCTAAATCTACTTGCTTTTAGGTTAAAGCCATTCCCCCTTGTCCTGTTGTTATACTCTCTGATAAAGAGTCCTTCCTCAGCTTTCCTTTAGGCACCTTTGAAGTACTGGAAAGCCAAAATGACATCTATCTGAAGCCTTCTCTTCTCCAGGCTCAATAACAGCAACTCTCTCAGCCTGTTCACCGGAAAGGTGCTCCAGCCCTGAGATCATCATGAACTCTAACAGATCTGTGTCTTTCTTATGCCAAGGCCACACACACACAAAAAAAAAAAGTTTGCTATCCTTGTTTAGGTGCCAGTAGATGGCACATAGTCTTCCTGCTTATGCAGTTAATATGCAGAAAAAAGTCCCGCATAAGCAATTCCAAGAGGGTTGTTGAACCGGTAATAACAAAGCAGTGATAGCATGGTGCACAAATACTGTTCAGCCCCATTTGGGCTTCTCATATGTTTATATTGTTACGGTTCCAGACTGCTAATGCCTTAATCCTGAGGCTCTAACTTGAGCAGAAGGATCTATTTTTGGACGAAGAATTTTTCCCATAGATGAGTTCTTGCAATACCAACTTCTTTTTTTTCTTTTCTTTTTTTTCTTTTCTTTTCTTTTTTTTTCTTTTTTTTTTTTTTAACTGTACTGTAAATCTTGAGCTAAATTGAAGAAAAAAAAAAAGGCCCTAAACATCATTTTACTACTAAGAAGTGACTAGTTAAGAACCCAGACTGGAAAATTTTTGCACTGATAGTCACTGAGCTGCCAACCAACAAGAGGTGCTGGGAGAAGAGACAGACCCAAGTGACTTATCGCTGCACAAATGAAAGACCTTGGACAATGTGTAGTTCAATGGATGTAGAGCCACCATGAGGGTGAAAGACCAAAGTGACCTTCCGTGGTCACTCAGGGAGAAGCTGCACAATCACGGGTTTGCTGCACATGAGGCAGCAGCTGCAAGGAGCTTGTTGTAGAATGGAGGAACACAAGAGAGGCCTTACTTATGGGAATCCAATGTATTATTATATTTATGAGACTACTGCTTTTTAATAAGCATTGATTTCTCTGACAGATGCATCCAACATGGCTGTCTGGATATCTGCATGTAGGCTGGTCACTGTAATGGGTATGACCAGAGAAATACAAGACGTGAGACACCTTATCCTAAATTGTCTTGGGCATTGACCTCCAAAACCCATTTGCTGAGGATCTACTTCAGCTCCCTAATCCTAGTATGTACCTAGTGCTGTCAGAGATGCCTGAAGTTACTGAGACAGCCATATAGAGCAGATGGATTTGACACCAGATCTACTGGTGGCCCAGACACCGTAGGGGCAATGGGATGCCATGAGGGGTATCAGCAGGCACTCTCAGGTGGCAGTGTGTGTTTGGCATGTTTAAGTAACTGAACTGAGACCAGTGACTTAGACCTACACTGAACGTATGGCTGAGAATGATGAGTTCAGGTATGGAAGATGGTACTGTACTCATGAAAAAAAACAGGGGATCTCACTCAAAAAGTAAAAATAAGAAATATCTGTCTTGAACTTTATATATGCAGTCATGACAAGGTGAAATATAACCACATGCAATTCTTTTTCTAGCTGAGAATAAGGACTGTATCTCCAGGATCTGTTTCTTTAACCCAGTACCTCTCATGGAGCTGCAGTCCCTTGTCTCTGTTCACTCCCTTATATATAGCATATTCTTACTATTCCATATTCTTCAGACTGTTTGTGAAGCTTAATTAATGGTGTAAATCCGTGTTAACTGATTTCAACAATCATTTTAAATGTTTAATCTTATTTTTTACTTGTCACTTTCTGAGTTAAAATGAATCTTTACAATTCATGCTGCATGTTTTCCAGAAAATTCAAGCCAGAATCCTTCACACAGAGTTTTTCCCCAAAATCTCCCCATCACTCATTTAAAAGACCATTGATTTCCTGCTCTATGTTGAATGGAAGTTAAAATGACTTTGGAAATAACAGGAACTTGCACTGTCTTCCTGTTGCAGACAATGGCTGTTCTGAAATGAAAGACAGGGTAGTGCCGTGGCTGTAATTCAGCCATCTTAAGTACTTCATGTAGAAGATTATATTTCTTATATTATAGCTGAGAGAAGGAATACACAGTTCCTGTCATTAAGTACTGTACAAAGGAAGAAAGTAAACCTTCAGTACCTGGCGAGTTCAAGGGTAACCATAAAGTTATGAGGCCTGACTAGACTCACAGAGGAAATGATGAGAACTTTATAACCCTAGTTTCTTAGTGAGGAGAAGGCCTCCACCAAAGGAGAGATTAATGGCTAATTATTACAGGTTTGCTCTCTTTGATTCCACTGGATGGTGCTACCTTTGCAGTTACGTTTCCTGCAGTCCATGACCACTCTTCTCTGCGTATCAATGGGACTCTCGTGGTTCATCGAAGGCTGAAAAGATTTCAATTTTTTCATCCAAAAAAAGGAAAAAAGAGATTGGATAAGCTAAAGAAAAATCTATCTCCAAACGACAGGAGTTACTGAAATTAGGAAATCAATATGCCATACTTCACACGCATCTCAATTATCTTCCAGAAGAGGAAGTGGATGTTTATAAACTGTGGATCTCTGACACAACGAGGGTATAATTTCCTGTTAAACCTAGCACTATGTGTGTGTAGGTTGTAGCTAAGAGGGATAGTCCCACTCCCCTGCCGGCAGCTGTGTGCTCCCGTTGCCTCATCTCCCCATTGCCTCATCTCCCAATGATCATGGGGCTGGTGGAGGGCATTGTTTCAACTAGCTATATCAGCAGAAATAAAGGACTTCCTACTCCAAAATGAGTAGGATTCTCTCTGTTCAGGAGGCTGAACTCTCCCATCCTGCATAGTTACAGGTTTGTTGTGAGAAGGAAAACAAAACGTACTGGTGAAGGGAGAAGAAAGAGAGAAAAGGCCCATCCTACTAGCAGCAGTCAACAGCTACACCAGATTACATATAGCAGGAAACTATACCATTAGTATGTCAAAGAAATTAGTCCAGTGAATTATATGATTACACCGCAGTTACACTAAGAACAAGGGATTTAACAGTTAGAGGCAGTACCAGACTGAGAACTTGATACCTTTCATTCCATCTATTCATATAAGGCAGTAGCATTTTAGTCAAGGTAAACAGTAATAATATATCATAGTATCAACCAAGATTAGAGCGCCACTGTGCAGGCAGGCAGTAATGCGCACTCCAAAGGGTCTCTAAGGAAACAAAGCACCAAGGAAAAGAATGAACTCTCCAGGACACTGATTGTGAACTCTACCTTTGTCATTGCAATAATTTCAAAATTGTTTCAGAAACACTACTTCAAGTTTTTTAATCCCCTATGCTAATATTTCTTGTAATATAGAATGTGCATCTTTGAGTACAGGAAGTGCCTGGAGGATTTTGACACTGGAACAAATAAATTACAACCAGGAGGAAAGCAGAGTTAGAAAAAATGACTTGAAAAAAAACCCAGCTGCTGTTGCTGAGATATCCAGTTATGGTTTTTGGGAATCTCTGGGACTAGACATCTACAGATATATTTTTGAAATTCTGCAGATTTCTAATGAGATAGACCAAATACACTAAAATTAATCTTCCTAGTTTAATAGAAAAATTATATATTTGCATTAGGAAACACACCAGAAATGTAGTTCTGAGGAGATCCAAGTAATAGTTTATTATCTTATTGGGCAACATTGAAAACACCACACCAGGGTGATATACTGTAATTTGCTGTGGTAAATCACATGTTTTTTATAAACCGCTGAGGTAAATTTCATATGCTTAATGATCAAATAAGATCTGGACTGAAAAACCTCTTTGTTGTACTGCACCAGGCAGTCACAACCAGATAGTTTGCTGTGTGGGTAGCATACCCATGTGCATGGGTAAATACAGTGTGAATCTTGCTTACCTAGGTGTAGCTCAGGTGAGGAGCTGCTCCCAGTTTCACTTGTGGAAGTAAGAACAAAAGTCTGGGTTGCAACGTCTCTCTCCTCTCCTGACTGCAGATTCCTTTTCAACATTCCTTTTAAAAACAGAATGAAATAAGCTTTGGCTCTCTTGAATTCAATGGCAAAATTCCCATCACTTTTCCCTTGTTAGAAACCCTCATCTTGATACGTCTTTTTTTTCTGATTGATTCAACAAAGCAATGGAAAGAAAGAAGCTGTTCTTCCTCCTGTTGTTTTGCCTGCTGCCCTGACCTAGGAATCTGCACTTGACTTCAGTGCTGAGTGCCTCAGTGCTCTGGAATTTACTGTCTGAAAGGAAACACTGTGATTGCTATAGGACACCATGGGGCATAGGTTGCTTACACAGTAATGTCACTCTTTGGGTCATTGTAAGGCAGAAGGTAAAGGTGACAAGTGGTGTTTATCTGTCAATGATATCTTGTACATGCCTTGAAGTGTCTCCAAGCTGACTGTCCTGGGGAAAAAAGAATGCGCTCTAGACTTTAATCTTTCCTTGTCTTGCTATGAAGAGTAAGATTCCATTTCTGGATGCTGCGTCTACACAGCAAATATTTCTCATCACTTCTCAACAAAGGTCATGTCTTATTTACATAGCAGAAAAGAACAGAGCAAGAAAATCTGTTTCCTAGCAGCCTACAGTGTTAGGTTGCAATTAAACTGAGCTAGCCAGGTGAATCCAGGTGTCTTTCATTTACACTGGAAAGTTCAGTATATACTTAAGATAAAAAGCATAGCCTTCACAAATCAGCTGCGGGCTTGAAAACAACAGATATCCTGAGATGCAGCATTCTTCTATGCTGCATCTTCTATTCTCTCTTGCAAAAGTAGAGTTTGTACATTCTTCTGTTGAATGCTTTTAGGCTTCCATTTGTCATTATGATTGCAATAATTTCTTTGTTATTTTTATTGGTAGAAAAGTTGCTTTTCAGATTATCAGTGATATCAAAAGAAACAAATGTACCAAGATCTAGAATGACCTATGTTAAATAGAGTATATGGCAAATGCAGAAGCTATGATATGATGCAGAGCTATAATGTAATTCCATATAATGTTATTATTAATAATATAATATTTTCTGCAGACACAGAAAACAGGATTTTCAAGATTTCTGTTGGTGGGAGGGGATGTGGGATTGAATGGGACTTGGGCACTGTCAAGCCTTATTCCAGCATCCCCCTGGGAAAGAATGTTTATTGGTTCTTTCTGATGAGAAGGAAGGCTCTATCTACTACTGCATCATAATGATTGTCCTCAGATTCAATAAGTAGCTGTTTCCCAGATGCTCCAAAACTCCAAATGCTATAACTCATGAAAAGTGGTTTTCCCTTAGATAAGTTTTCAAAACGTTGGTTTCTGTATCAATACAAAATGATATATTATTCATTCTTTAGTGAAAATACATAGACACCAGCATACCAGACAGTCCAGCCCCCATCTACGTGGGATGGGAGAAATAATACTTTGCAATTCAGCCATAACTTTAATTATTTTTGTGAATTAAAGCAGTTTCAAATACAAGACTAAAAAGAAATAATCCTAGCAATTTGGTAATAAGAACCATACAAGATGAGAGGCATTTTCAAGATTGACTTGAATTTAAATTTGAAACTTGAATTTTCAAAGTGGAAAGACCTGAGTATGTCATATCCTAGTTGAATGTTGTGGCTACAGGCTGCATGTTATTTTGAGCTGCATATCAGCATTTTGGAGGTTATTTCTAGATTTTATTCTGTGTGGACTTGAAATCCTTTTCCATTTTCCTCTAAATTGATCATTCCTGCTTTTCTCAATATCTGTAAGACATTTCAGTGGAGAGTTCTGATATGGTTTGGTTAAAGATGCATCTCTGACGTCTTGTAGGAATCTGTCCAGATCCTATGAATGGTGACAAGCTGAAGATATTTCTCTGGTAATGAACAGACAGTGACTTGCTATAGTAGAGACTGAAGTCAGTGAGAGAGTTCAGTTCTAGGAATAGCAGCAAATAAGAAGTTATGGATACAGACCTACCAGCTGCAACAGCAAATAAGGGCTTTGGATATACAACCAAGGGAATTTATTAAAAACAGATGAGAGAATAATTTAATCATTTGATGCCTCGGTTAGTTCTGACTGGAAACTGCGGAGGGAGTTGAACAGAGTTAAAAAATGACACTCATGTTTTGGAGAGAAACAACAAAATTAATTGGGACAGTAACGGAGATAAAGGATTGAAAAAATTTATCATTTTTTGGACCCTGAAGTGGCTGAGACAAGGGTTTATGATGGCACGCAAAAGCCGGAGTGTGGTGGGTATAAACTAGTCAGAAGGCATTCACTTTACAGGAGATCAAAACACATGGTCACAAGCCAAGTTAAGGAAGGAGAATATCAAGTTATGAGAAAGGACATTTTTACCCAGAGACATGAGGTAGCTTGTGCAACTGTGAGGGGTGCTTTTAGCAATAGGGTAAATTAATAAAAGAAGGGATAAGGAATACAGAGCCTCTACTTCTTCCTACTGAGGTAGAGGAGATGGGATAGAAAGAAAATGAAGCTCAGTTTTTTTCACATTGTGATTACTATGAAGGATTCAGTTCAATCATCTAGCAAGCAGGCAGACAGCTGAGCCACAAGGAGAGCTGGTCCTTTCATTTGCTCTGGAGTTTTGTATCCAGCACCAAGAGCAAACTACTGCCTCATCTGGTTCAACAGCTTCACAAGATGAGTTACTGTCAAATTAGCTGAGTGATTGTCATAAACAGTGAGTGTATATGACGTGTACTTCAGGAAAAAAAATGGCTAAAAATCCCAGACTCATAGAATGAATCATAAGACACATATACTGACAGAATGCATACAGGTTATGTGGTCAGGTAATTGCAAGAATGCTTAGACATCTCTGTGATCCAGGAAGCCAAAGATCAGAGATGACTAAAATGGAACAAAAACAAATAGGTAAAGAAGGTCAGACACTTTCTTCTTTTCAATTTTTCCTTCTTTTTTAACCAGTCATCAGGCAATTGGAGCAGTTATTGATCAAAATCAACCAGATCTGATGGTTTAAAATAAAAAAAAATAAAAATAAAAAAAATGAAAAAAAAAATCAGTATTCTTAGTGCTGTGGCTGTCCAAAGAGACTTCAAAAAGTAAATCAGAAGTACCTGAAAACTGTAGCCACTATTGACTGACAATGGTCCAGAAAGACTTAATATTTTCTTCTGGCATTAGAGGAAAACACACGTGAGCTTTGTTTTCTCTTTCTGTATGAAGCATTGCAGGTGCTTAAGGCATGTTTTCAGCTAGGAGTTAGACTGAAGCAAATAAAATATGGCTTATTATTTTCTTATGAAATTAATTGTTTTCCCTGCCATAACTATTGCTAAGGTACACTGAGGCATCACAGCCTAAATCTAGTCCAGTGGGTTTTTAAAATTGGATTCAAATTAGCTTATAGAAAAATTGCATCACTGGGATTTTTGGTCAGAGTAGAAGAGAATGTAACAGAATCAACCAGTTTGAACCCCACCTACCAAGGGCAGGGAAAATGATGTTTCTGCCCGGGATTGAACCGGGGACCTTTCGCGTGTGAGGCGAACGTGATAACCGCTACACTACAGAAACCTGGTTGACTTTGGAATAAAATGAGTTATACAACTATAAAGTAAGGCTAGGAAAGAGTGAAATGGTGAACAGATTTTCAGGTGGTTGCTGCTCCACTGTTTCAATTTATTGAAAGTTGAAAGGCTTTTGCTTGCACTCTCAGTGTAACTGAAGAAGTACATGTCTTACAAATACAACTATAATAATGTCATTTTTTTCTTACACATAACCCATATTTTTCCTCTGCTGCCTAATGGATCTCATAGAGCCATTTCAGTTTCTCTAGCCCTCATTATACTCAGGCTAGAATGTATACCAGAGCATCGGTTGACATGTTCCCCTGTGGGGACTGTTAGTATGCTTCCTGCTGGTTTATGCCAACTAGTACTCTTCCATCTCTGCCTAAGCATAGCTCAGAAACATGGCAGCAACCATTCCCTGTGGAAATTTTAGTTTTACTCTGCTTTTTCTAAGGATAGAGAGGAAGTTTGTGCTTTATAGATGAGAGCTATGCTCTTTCACTTGGTGTCAGAGCCAGTGAGTGGCTGGTCTTGTTCAGTAGTTTAAAGATCTTCTCTGAACTGAATATCATTTTCTGGAGTACTTTTCTTCCTATTCCTCCAGGGATCTAAGAGTATGCATTGGTCTTTGATCCTTTCTCACTGTGAAACTGAGATGTCCTCTCTGTATCCCACCTCGTGCTACTCTGTAACTGTATTTATTGTTTCTATTAACAGGAATCTCCAAAAACATAGTTCACAGGACTCTGTGACATATGACAGGTGAAACAAAAAGGAAAGTGTCTTTATGTCTTACAGAGAGTTGCTCAATAAATAGTATGGTAGAGAGAATCAGCAGTTGCACTTCATCTGCCTCTGATTCCATCCAGTGTAGAGTTCAGTGCCTGGATGGGGTCAGAACAAAAGGGGCACAGGAAAAAAATCAGAATCATAGAATGGTCTGGGTTGAAAAGGACCTTAAAGAACACCTAGTTTCAATCCCCCTGGGGCTGCCAACCACTGGACCAGGCTGCCCAGAGCCACATCCAGCTGTGTCTTGAATGCCTCCAGGGATGGGGCATCCACAGCCTCCTCGGGCAACCTGTTCCAGTGCGTCACCACCCTGTGTGTGAAAAATCTCCTCCTATTATCTCACCTAAACTCCTCCGTCTTAATTTTAAACCATTCCCCCTTATCCTATCATTGTCAACCCATGTATACAGCCTTTCCCCCGCATGTTGACAAGCTCCCTTCAAGTATTGCAAGGCCAAAATGAGGTCTCCCCAGAGCCTTCTCTTCTCCAAGTTCAATTTGTAGGCAATAGAAGTCCTTCTCTGCAGGGCTGCTTTTAAGGGGTTCTTCCCTCAGTCTGCATAAATACCTGGGATTGCACTGGCCCAAGTGCAACAGCTTGTACTTGGCATCGTTGAACTTCATTAGGTTCACATGGGCCCATTTCTTCAGCCTGTCCAGGTGCCTCTGCATGGCTTCCTTTCCCTGGTGAAAAATGGTATCTGCAGTATTATTAGGCCTGTGCATGCACTCATTTCCTGGTGCCACAACAATCCTATACTGACATACAAAATCCCCTGTTAACTATTTAAGGCATCCTGTTTGCTTTCCAAGGACAGGGATTATTTCAATGATATAAGGAGGCTTACCTAAACAGTAATATGAAACCAAGGGGAAAAAGCCTTTAGTACTGCTTGAGTTGGATTGTGTAGGCAGTAGTTTTGCATTTCTCTCTGTTTTACAGGTATATTAGTTAGTCAAATAATAAAGCACCACAGCGAGTATGGCAGAAAAAATCCTGATATGGAGAAATATGATATGAAAATCTCATATTTTAAAGAAAGAAATGAAACGATTACTTATGATATATGTTAAATGGCTAAATATCTGAAAGCCTAGCAGAGGAAGCAATCATGAGTTGGATAGAGAATAAAAAGGCAAATAACTACTCTTTCATCTCTAAATAACTACTCTTTCATCTACCTCAAAGAGGTAAAGTATGGTTTATACAACATTTTAGTGTATTTAGACAGTGTACAGGCTGTCTGTATCCTACTTCTTACAAACACGCAATCATGATATGGACACATACCTGTATATTAATAACATGAAACCCTTCACAATCCCTTTAGCTATTGCACTGCTATTTTGTCTTGAAATTCTAAAAGTGCATAAGAAAATAAATCCTAGTCCCCTCTGATGAACTTGATCTGTATTTCTATTGTCTACAATTCACAGTTTAAGTAGAGTAGGAGTTTAAGACCTCAGTGCGTGTGCTGAGGTTGGATTTGCATTCCTTCTATCATGTTCCCTGGCTTGTCAAAAGCAAAGAGTATTTCATCTCCTGGATGGATGGAAAGGAGAAGGTATCTCCCAGCAGTGACAATTCCAGTCAGTGAGGTAGTAGTGCTGAAATTAATTCTATGGGGTCTAGCTAAGCCAAAATGAGAATCTCTTCCTTAGAAACACTTAAACAAGGAAAAGACCCCAGAAAGTGTAGCAATATAAGCAGAATGGAGGCATGGAGGGTCTTCATTGCTCCAAATAGGAGCACAGTAATCATTTTTACTTCATTAATACCACAAGGTTCTCTCCTATTCACTCCTTCATTTCTGCATCCCACTTTCTCTCCAAGGAAGGATGTGAGGTTTGACTGAAAGCATTCTGCTCGTACTTATTTGTCCCTCTTATATTGTGGAAAATGGGATTAAAGTATTCAAGAAGTCCCTATAAGTTCTGCAGGCAGAATGGGTTCTTTAATAGCTTGGCAGTCACTTTTCAACCTCTGTCTGCGTGCATATGCATGTCTGCATGCTACAAAGAGGGACAGAGAGTGAGTACTGCAGCTGAATTTAGAAAGTTATAGATGTTCTCATCAGCCCCATGCAATGCAGCAGAGATTCCTTCCAAAAGCCAAGGGAGCAGAGGCTGTAGACAACAGATGTGAGAGGGGTTCCCATAACTGTCAATTTTCAAAGTGTTTGCATTGAAAAGAGAGGAGGTGCTATTTTGATTGATATTTCAGTTGCAGTATATAAAGCAGAGGAATTCTTCTCACCCTCTGCTTGTCATACTGATCTGCACACTCTCTCAGCTGGACTTGGGGCTACTACTTACTGCATCTGAAAGGCTGAAACTCCCTAGGAATAAAGAAACTTTATAACAATGCCGGAACCCACCAAGAAAGATGGTAAGCATAACAAATATTACCAGAACATTTCTTAATTATAGGAATTATGAGTACACACACAAGAGCAAAATGCTTTTTAGATCATCTTGAACATTTCAGCAACAAATGACATCTAATAGTGATAACTGTATAACCTCATTACATCAAGGCAGATCATCAATACTTTTAAACTGAGAATAGTTTCAGATGTAAGACAGAACTGCTTTGACTCCCACTACTTTAGACATTAGATAATGGCTGTGCAGAGATACTGAGAAAATACTTGGTTGAGCACATACTGTGCTGACTAGAATTTTTGAAGTGCAGTTACTGGTATCTAGACTCTGGAAAACAGGGTACATGCATTCATTATGCTTTAAAAAAGCAGCATGATATGTTTGATATGTTTTTCATTACCCTTGAAAATTAAGTTGCATAAGGAATTCAACAGAGAAGAAATGTTTATGAAAATTTTAAGTTTCTAATGAATGCAAGAGTGGAGAATGTAGTAAGTTCTTCTATGTAGATTGAACTAGAATTATGCATTTTACCACACTACAGAAATTATTATTTTATATTTCAGAAAGACATAAAAACAGTAATACTAGTCCCTTTACTAGTCAACTATTGAGTTGACAGCAAAAAAAACTCTTTACATAGTCTCCTAGCAAGATGCAACATCACGTGCATTGGAGGCTATACAAACATGTGTGAAACACTGAGAGACTATTAGTTCACAACTTCCTAAGAGCTAGCCACTTTTTTTTTTTAACTATTTTGGACATTTAAGTTAAATAAGACTCTTACACTTGCATTACTTCTATAGCCCTTCATTAAGTCTTCATTCTAGTTTAGTTGTGTTGGTAAGAAATTTTGATTATTGTTTAGCATTGGTGATATCCACAGCTTCTACAAAGTCATAAACGGGCAAACTGTACATGCATTAAAGTAGTGGCAAAGAAAGTATGCAGATAGATTTCCTAATGCATTCCCAAATGCAAAACTGAATTTAAGATTAAAGATGATACTGTGAAAAGAAATCATTAAGTAACATTTATTTCCCACCACTTTTGGAAGATACGATAGCCCGCGTATGTAGTGTGAATGAGTACTTCTGATCCTATTGATAGAACTTGCTTTATTTGAGATGCATTTAAAATATTTTCTATTTATGTGGAAGCTAAGAGCAGAGCAACTATCAGGAGCATTAGGCAGTTGAAGCACCCCATAGGGGTTGGGACATGTGAAAACTAAACTTTTTGCACAACTGAATCTTCAGCAAGTAGTGTTGACAGACTAAAGTGATCATTTTACTTACTGGTCCTCCTTAGTGCTCGAGGACAATGATGGATGAAGTATTCCTCTGAAAATAGCTACACCAAGTGCACGTATTAATACTAAAGCCTAATCCTCTGTATCAGACCTAGAGCCAAGCCCCTTCTAGAGTGTCTTATTTGTAATTCAAATGATTTACATGTGTATTAAGTGTCCCTTTTATTTGATCTGTTATTTGACTGGATATTACACAGTGTAACCAAAAGGCATTCTGTGACTGCCAACCAAAAAAAAAAAAAGAAAAAAAAAAAACTAAAATATTTCTGAACCTGTAAAAGATATGTTTTGGAGAAAAAGTGTTCAGAGGCTTATCTTTAAAAGACTGTTATTGTCTTTCAGACTAGATTGTTTTAAATATGTCTTTACAATACAGTTAATAGAAAAGCAATTATGGTGTTGCTGTGTTACAAAACAGGTTAGTGACTCTAAAAAACACATACACTTATACTGAAACAAATACCAGAACATAAACAGTATTGAAGCCTTACACATTAACTGCGTTTGAGTTTGTAGTAGGAATGAGCTCTGGAGAAGTGACTCGTACGGGCTGCACGGTGGTTCTTCTTCATTGCACCTAGCCTATTTGTAGCCAGTAGATCAGGGTGATATGCATATATATACGCATATATATATATCAGGGTGATATGCATATATATATATGCATATATATATGCATATCACCCTGATCTATATTATATATATATATATAATATTATATATATAAATATATAATATATATTTTATATATTATATATATATAAAATTGTGCTTAAGAGATTAGCTGCTTCCAAAAGATTTTTTGTAGATCAGGAACTCACCTGAGCTGGTGGCAGTGCATGTATTACGTACATTACCAGTGGCAAGACTATCTGTAGCGGTACTGGTGCGATTAATAGTACAGTACCAGGGCAGCTACCGGTAGTAGCTCTACAGTTAAATGTCTACTCCCAAGGTAACTTCCAGTGTGTGAAGTATTGAAGGCAATTAAGTAATGAAAATGAACCATGGACTGCATTCTGGCAGGGATCTGTGGATGCCCTCTCTGAGAAACCTGAGCTGACTGCAATGCAAAAAGTTTCTGCTCTACAGAAGCACCTAAGCAAGTGCTTTCCAAAAAGAAGCAATTTACACACATAGGACCTTTCAGTTAAAAAAAGCATACACAAGAAGAAGCAGCTGTGTGATCAGAAACTGGCTAACAGTTCAATGTTAAGAAAACCTCAGCTCTGCAATTTTTGTCACTGTAGTCTCTAAAGTAAATAGGAATTTCAAAGACAGTGCAGAAGCAAGATCTCAGGCTGATTTATTTCAGGTCGAATGCTCTGAGATATTTTAAGATCATTAGATTACTAAAGTGAGAAATTTCCTGGCTTGATAGGAGTGGAGCCTCACAAAATGCTCTTAACAAACAGGATCACCAAATTAAACTCACCACTCAGCTTAGAGAAGTTTATTGGAGCACTTCAGCCTAATGGAATTTGTCACTGTAGAAATAGACTTCCATAACTAATGATTTAAGGCCTCTATTGTACTCCTAAAGAGTCAAAGTCCTATATAGTCACATCAGCTGTAGCCTTCTCGAGGTACGTGGCCATGCTGTTGTGAGATAGCTTTATCTCGGTCTATTTAAAATTTCACAAGGTGAAGACTAGATCATGGGCACTCTGTTAGCTGATCCCAGTGGATGACTAGAATAAGACTGTGATGCCAAAGACCTTTATCAGTGCATTTAACTTTAATGGCCTTTCGTTCTTCTGGTAACTAATGAGTAACCCTCTCTCACCTAATTACTTCCTGTAATTTATTATAATCAGTCAGATGATCTTTCCTCTCTCTCCCTTTCCTTTTACCAATATTCATAATAAGGTCTGCCCATTAATTAGGTGTCCTCTTAAACTGTGACAGGCCATGGCATTTGGATATGCTTTTGTAGGCGTGCCAAGTCTCTCAAGAGCAATGGCTTCAGACTATTTGTGGGCATCATCCCACAGGGACAGGTGCAAGTCAGTCCCCAGTAGGCAGCTCTTTAAATTTGCCTTATTTATTCTCTCCAATCTAGGAAATAAGTCATGGCCATGAGTTAAGAGACCATTCCAAATTTTAAGCCAAAGCATTTATCAACTGTCTGCCAACTTCATTTTCTAAGGGTATGCAAGCTCTGCCCGGAGCAGTCACATATTGGCAAGGAATCAAAATAAAAAATCAGCGTGTTTATGTTATCCAGTGCTTTAGTAAAACTCTTTTAGATCTATAAACAACAGAGATTTTAAAATTCTGAAGATAAGCATGTGCAAATATTGTCTGTTTGAAGGACAGTCCCTGAAACATAAAGCAATTTGTGAAAGGAGGTAAACAGGCTTATCAGTAGAGACTGCTTTGAAGATGTGACAACACTACTCTCCCTGAAGAAACCCAGCTGAAACAGCTGTTACTTTGAAATATGACCAGTTTTGTTTCATTATATGTCTTTTATATAGTTATACTTGCATTATACTTATAATATTTAACTATTTAAAAACACAATCAGGTGCACCAACGTAACAGACCCCATAAGTTTTACCTAAGCTAGTCACATAAATCATGTAAGTATTCATGTAAAGCAACATTCCAGCAGGAAATCAATCTCAGTATTAAGGATGGAGAAAAATGAATTAAAGTGATATTTATTTTAATATTATATTTTCCAGACTAGATACGTTTTCAGAGGTGGACAAAAAGTTGAAAGGAAATTCAGCCTAAGTGTGTAAATTTGACTTCTGTCAAAATTAACACTGCTGATGGAAAGTTTTCCTGAAAATTCAGGAACCTTGCGTGTCAATATTGTATAACATTGCTTAGTGCTTTTCATGGAGGAGGCTGAACCTGTATAATCATTTTATTATGGCACCATACTGGGTAGTGCAGCTGCTGCTGTCTTTGCTGTGTAGATATGTGCTTCAGTAAGACACAAGGAAAGCACACAGACATTTATCTTCTGCCATTATCATTGCCCCTCTGCAGGGCTGACTGTAAAACGCGTTCCTATTACTTCTATCTACCTCAGAGCCCAATCACTCACAGCCAGGCCCATATGAATCATTTACAGGCACTGTGTTGAAGTCATAGGTGAATGAATTGTGATGGATGAGGGGAGGTGGAAACCCTAACCCCTTATCTTTTTTTCTCTAACAGTTCTTCAGAAAATTATCAGCTCTTGCTGATAAATTTAAAGCTATTACAATTGGAAAGCAAATGTATGCCTTACTGTTATAATTATCTTCATTGCGGTGGGCACTGCTCCCATGCTGAACACTGTAGAGCTGTGTCCTCCTGCATAGATCTTGTTGCATGTTGGGATCTGAGTTTTTCTTAGACTTCCCTTGCCCTCTCAGAGCTCATTTCCAAGTGTTGCTCCCACACTTCCTTCTGAGATACCAGAACGCCTCAGATTTGCTCTTTGACATCCCACCTCCACCATGCTAAAGTTTAAGGCTGCTCTACAGAAAATCTCAAATCTGATCTGTTTCAGTTTGGTTCATTTATCTTTTTTTTTTTTTTTTTTTTTTTTTTTCCCATGGTGTAAATTGTAGGAAAGTTTCTTATACAGTGCTCTAATTTTATTTTAATATTAGTGTAGGCAGATTGATCTGTTATTTTTACATGAGTTAAAAATCTCATCACCCTTTGAAAAAAACAATGCATCTGTGCATGGGAGATATACTTAACATGATCACATTAAAATCAAAACTCCTCTGAGTTTAGGAGGAAAGTTGGGAACTGTCTTTTCAGCAGAACAGAGGGTGCCTGTACTTGGCAGAACTGAAATTAGCAAATGCTGCCTTTGTGCCTCCCTATGCTGCACCTGTTGGGAAGATAAATAAAGGACTGTCCAGTTCTTTCCCCTCATGCCTCCTAAATATATCACTTTAAGAGAGCTTTGAAAAAAAAAAAAAATACAGTATGCTTCTGATCCTTAAAAAACTGGATGAGTTCCTTCATTTTATACTAAACAAGATGGGAGTTTCTACTGGGGAGACTTTGGTTATCAAAACAATAGTAGCTGCCACATGCATGAGTGGTCCTTGGGAATGATATGTCTTATAATAAAAAAGAATCTATTTCAGGAGGGGACATCCAGGGGGTTTCTTAAACTGAAAGTACAAAACATGTTAAAAAAGAAAATACTTATGGATTTTTTTCTAAGGATAAGGCCAAATACCAGATGCCCCACTCAGGAGAATGCAGAAACTCCACTGAACTGGAGATCCTAATGTAATAATTACTTTAGAATGAGGGCAGAAAATTTGTTCTCATTCAGACAATAATATGTGGCTTTGCACTGAATGCAAACACCAGTAAAAAGAAGAAGACAAAAGAACAGAAACATCATTAACTTTAGCTGTAAGCACGGTTTTCTCAGTCTCACTACAAATGTCTTTTTCTCTGGACCATGTAGAACAATGTAGCTGTTACAGCTATGCAGCTGCAGTCATCAGTTTCTCATCCCATCCATCCCTCTCACCTCATTCTCAGTCACTACAGATGTGCCATTCCTGAAGACTCCAGAAAATAGAATCTTTCTCTTTTTCACATTTGAAGCCATTTTTCTGTTGTTCACCAGGGGTTTTGATGTACTCTGGAGGATTTTATTAGTTTGCTTTGGATAGTTGATGGCATTTTAGGAGTTAGGAAGAGAAAACTGATTTGACATGAGTGTCCAAGACAGTCCATTGAAAATTTTTATATGCTTTCAGTCATACAAAGGTCCTGATGATCTTTACACTGCAATGGCTGAAGTCCAAGTTAGGAAACAGATACACAAATGGAAGCAAATGAGCTTCTGTCCTCTCTCTTGCCGAACTCGGTGGAACCCAAAATAGTTTCAGCTAACCAGCCAGCAGTTGCCTAAACATAGATGCCTACTGCCATATGAAATAACCACTTGGGGCTGGTAGGTAAGACTGAGGACCTGAGACTGCAGATCCGCAACATCCTGCAGTGACAGCTAGGAACCAAAAGGATATGCTGCAGAATCTGAATGTCAAGGAACAGTAAAGCTGAAGAGTTACTCTCTGTAATTTTCCCAATTAACATTTACAAAGTTTCAGTAATGGGCAGTTTTACGAGGAGTGTTCAACTCCAGCATTATTTGCATGCATAACTTAGTTGTACTGTCACTGTATACAAATATTTGGGATCAGATTCCTTGGGGTAGAGGAGGATGCACACTTCTGTAGCCTGCTGGGTGCACTGATCAACAGGGTAATTGGTTAAAAAAAAGGTGCTACTACTGCCATTTTGTGACTTGAGAGATCTAGTTGCTTTTATTTTTTCTGTTTCTGATATGAAAGATTCAGTGCATTTTGGTTCATGGCAAAGATGAATGTTTAAATCAACTCAAATTTACTTATTCTTTTTTATATTGGTGATGAAAAAAACCAGTAAATTGCATTCCTATTCAAATAAATATTAATTGATATAATTCCCCTAACTTTTAGCTCAGATTCTAAAAGAAATTTAGATTTTTAAATGAATGAGTGGTTACATCATGGACATTTCAAGCCATGAGGTGCAAGCCCTTTATATGTTAAATAATAAAGCACTTACGATAATTCTGCACTGTGCTCTGCAAAACACATGCAGAGTTGGGAATCTTCATTAATTCCTATTTCCCCCTAATTTATCATGTATTATTTTTGTTTTTGAAGCACACTGAACTAGCAAGTGCATCAGCAAGATGCAGGCTCTTACAGAAAGGGCGAATTAAAGCCAGCGTTTGGTTCTGTGCTTGACAAAAAATATATATGACTTCGGAAGATATTCCAGCAACAGTTTTGATGACAGTTCCAGTCAAACTTCACATTCTCCTGAGAGATTGTAGGATCAGAAAGAAAGAAACTGTGGATTCAAGAAGTATGAAGATTGACAGATTTCTGTTCAGAGACCTGAAAAAGGACAGCACTCACAAAACAATTTCTCTCTGGATGTTCTCCCCATTATCTATATCTGCATTGCTAATGGCATCTCCACAGAGCAGTCAGTGGGATTCAGGGTCTCTGCCAGAGGAGAGTCATTGACACTGTCTTATCTGTGCTGTCTGTACCATTGAAGGAGTAACACATCTGAGAAACTTCCCCAGGCTTAGTCTTGGAGGAAGTTTTATGTTCCAGAAGACCCTGAGGAGCAGGACAATTTGTGAGCACGTTAGTGAATGTGGCTGTCATGCAGTACAGAAAGTGGCAGTATCAGGGTTTGGGAGCGCAGCTGGGTGATTCAATTTATACTGAGAGGCCCCCTATATCCTGCCTCCATACTCCCCAGAGTGTAATGATACGACAGCATGAAGAGAATCCTCTTGTGTCTTGCAGCAGTGGGACATGTTCAGGAGAGTCACTGGTCTCCTTTCATCAGAGATTCCAAACCATTTCTTACATAATTTGCTATACCCTGGCCCTACGTCTAATTGAAAGTAGAATGTGATCTACTTCTTAGGACAGTTGCCCTTGTATGTGGTGGCTACAGCAAGTTATTTTGATCGGGTGATTATTTCAAAAAGCTCTGTTCTAATTTAATTCTCCACAAGATCAAATGGTGGTTTTAGTGAGTTTCTGAAAGCGTTCAATCACACCATGATGCCTCCTGAGAGGCATCTGTATTAAAATACACACTCATAATGTCTTACAGGCTCAGAATACCTTCCTAATTTTGGTCATAAATGCCAGTAGGTGGTAACACGGAGACACAGATGAGGAAAGATTCTCTTTTAATACAGATTTATAACTCTTAGGTCTGTGTGCATTGTCATAAATTGCAGAGGCATTTGCTCCAGTTATTGTTATAGAACCAACTTGAATGCAACATTCTTGAGGCTGAGAAAATTAAATCACAAAGTAGATCAAATTGGTTTTTTTTCTTCATCAGGATCCATGTTTTGCTCAGCCATAATGCAAATCCAGTCTGAAAGCCTGTTCCAAATTTTGTGTTCTCTCAAAACCCTGAAGCAGTGACGAAACTGAATTAAACACAGTTGCAGCTAAATCTGAAGGAGACCAAAGATGAAAAACTTACTGGTTCAGATAGTGGGATAGATTTTATTCCTTAGACACCACTCCAGTGTGGCAATGGACTAGAAAGACCAACAAGACACAGTTGCTGAATAGCTGTCATCTATGGTGATGTGGAGAATGTCTTTAGCTAGAGATATCTAGGAACAGTCGCACAAGAAGTGCCATGCAGATGGAGTAATTCACCAACTAATAGCCTCTGGGCCTCGTGCTGCGATATTCACAGTTGCAGATATTCATACACACAACACAGCACACTTGGCATCATCTGTTTTTATAAGAGCATAGTATCTAGGCCAAAAACCTTATTTTAGACCCAAAGAGGAGCTGTTATACCAAGGGAGGCTGTGACTGCCACTCCTCCACAGATGCAGACTTTGGTGAAGGCACAGAGGGTCAGATGCCTGATGACATTTTTTCCACGGCATTCCCTCCAGCCTTACTAATCTTTCATCTAAGCTTTCCTTAGCCCTATTTTTAAAGGGGAAATCTGACCTCTGTCCTCTGCCCCTTTTTCTTTGCCCTTGTTTTTTGTTTCCATGTTTTGCAATGAAGGTTTTCCTCTTACGCAGAATATTTTTTCAGCTGGAGAGAAAGTATATTCAGTGAGCTGTGACTCTTATTCACAACAGCGTCTCAAAGGCATTCTGCTATGATGCACTGTAAAGAGCTTTTTCTTATATATAACACTTAACTGATTTACTGATGCAATCCTTCACAGTTGGTCTGCAAACATCATGCTGTGTTGCTTTCCCTAAAGACAAAGTTAAATGATTTTTTGAAGTGAAGGCTTATAATTCTCACAGTTATCAGATGCTTTACTTTCAATATTTTAGAATGAAATTAAGAAGTAAAAAATGTAATTGTATTAAAATACAAGGATGTATGCAATTTACTGAGCCTAACAACCACATAGGGGCATAAATGACTGTCATATATACAACTATTGGTTTGTGATTCACCAAAGTGCCATATGTCTTTGATACATTAGATGTCCTAAATGTTTATGTACAGAAAATGTCCTTTTTCTCCCCATATGCAAAATGCTCCTGAATGTTTTTCAATATAACAATTCCAAACATGTGATCCACAATAAATATTCATAATCAAACATGCTTACAAAAAAAAAAAAAAAAAAAAGAACTAAGGCCAAGACATGTCAATCCCATTAAGTAATTACATTTCTGAATTTTAGGGCAACATTTCATTCTTTCAGTGGCTGGGATCTTTCCTGAATTACCAGTTAAGCTTTCTGAAAAGTTGTTCTCCAGAATTAACTACAAATTATTTTTGGGTGGCAAATGCCCCTAAATTTCTCTTCAGCAAATAAGGAATTGTTTGGATAGTCACAGCCAGAAGATAGTGACCAATGGCTCTATGTCCAGGTGGAGCTTGGTGATAAGTGGCATTCCTCATGGGTCCATTTTGCATTTGGAGATCTTTAAAATCTTTGTCAATTACCTAGAGAGTGGAATCAAGTACACCCCCAGCAAGTTGACAGATGACACTAAACAGAGTAGTGCAGTTGGTACGAGACAAGGAAGCGATATCATCCAAGGGGGCCTGGTTAAGCTTGAAAAGTGGAGCCATGTGAATCTCACGAGGTTCACAAGGCCAAGTGCAGCTGATCATGGCAATCCCAGATATGCGTACAGACTGGGAGAAAAACTCACTGTGGAGAAGAACCTGGGAGTCCTGGTGGATGAAATGCTGGACATGAGCCAGCACTGTGCTCTTGCAGGTCGAAAGGTCAATTGCATTCTGGGCTGCATCAAAAAAGGCCTGGCAGCAGGGTCCGCCTTTGTCAAGTCCCATGGAAGCACAGAATCACCAAGATTGGAAAAGGCCTCTAAGATCATCCAATCCAGCCATCTAGCTATCACCAATATTTCCACATCTGGCAAATACTGTAAGAAAGTACTGTGTCCAGGCCTGGGACCCCCAGCACAAGAAGGTTGTGGAGCTGTTGAAGTGGGTCCAGAGGAGGGCCATTAGGATGCTCAGAGAGCTGGAGAACATCTTCTATGCAGATAGGCTGTGGGAGTTGGGCTTGTTCAGTTTGGAAAAAAGAAGGCTCTGGGGAGACCTAATTGTGGCCTTTTCAGTACTTAAAAACAGCTTATAAACAGTAGAGAGACCAACTTTTTATGTGTGATAATGACAGTACCAGCAGGAACAGTTTTAAACTAAAAGAGGAAAGATTTAGGTTGGACATTAGGAGGACATTTTTCTCTCAAGGAGTAGTCGAGGCACTGGCACAGGCTGCCCAGAAAAACTGTGAATGCCCCATCACTGGAGGCCAGGTTTGATGGGATTCTAGGCAGACTGAGCTGCTCGATGGCTTTAAGGTCTGTTCCAACCTAAACCATTTTATGATTCTACATTTCGTAGCCCGTATGTTATCCTTAGTAAACTAAGAAAGCAGATGCCATTACCCTACTTCTCAAGTGAAGAAAAATAAATAAATTCAACTGAAATGCTGCAAGTGTTGGTCATGATTTTTTTCCCCGCAAGCCTGATGACTGAAAATTAGCATTGTTAGCATCAGGTAGACATAAGTAATGGATTGTTAATGATGCTATTTGAAATGATCTCTAATCACCTACATTCCTGACAGGCCTGTGTCGTGGTTTCTTGTTGCAATACTATTCTATAAGAATTCGTCTCATAAGAGGAGGCTCAGTACTAAAGTACACATTTGAGGGGACTTCTCTTCCATGAAGGAAGTCTTGAAATCTTCTCTTTCTTGAAAAAAATTACAGAGTATCAGATCATCTGCCACCCACTGTCAGGTAATCCTGAAGCAAATTCTTTTATTTGTTAGTTGATCACGCTGGTGACAGTGCTTAGACGCATTTATAATACTTACTGCTTTGACAAAGAGCAGATAACAACTGAGAAATTGACCTCTGGGAAAATCTCAATATTTACATGTTTGTTTTTGTTCTGAACTTCAAAGAAAAGTTGATATTTCAAAAACTATGGGATGGGAATACCTACAGATTTCCATTTTTAATTGTTGAAATATTTTATTCAAAAATTTGATTAAAATAAAACCCATCAACACATCTCAAAAGTTTCACTTTAATTTGCAAAAAATATGTCATGTGAATTCATATTATGGCAGATTTATGCTGATGCTCTCATTTCCCCTAAGAGTGAAGAGAAATGGCTTCCCACCGATGGGCACATACTTGCATGACTCTCAGGACCAACCTGGGACAAGTGCACTGGAGATGTGGTCCTTTGTGGAACTCACTCCAGTTATGCAGACCATTGGATCTATGACACAGCTCCCGTAAAAATATAGTGTGAGTTATTTTCTTGATTTTGAGTGAAATATTTCAGGATGGCTCAGCAAAACAAGATATTGTGATTTGGGTCAAGCAAGAGTGATTTTTCTAATCAGAATGTTTCCTGACCTGGTTGGGAAATTATCTGAATGATCTGTAGGAAAGTTCTCATGGTTATGTACTCAGTATGACTGCCCTTTCAATTTTATTGCTGACTTTTATTCTATAGATAGACATACAACTGTCATAGAAAATATATTGTTAAATGTGAGTAATAAATTAGTGCAGTTCCCAAGCAGCAGATCTTTGTTTTCTGAAGCTTGTAATCCAATAACCTTTAGTCCCCTTTATCATGTTTTTCAGCTTTCAAAAAGGAATTCAGCATTCCTCTCTGCCCTGCTATCTCTGGTATCACATTGTGGTGCCTTTTGCTTCCATTTTTCCCTAGGGAATCTTCTGAACTAAGTGAAAGTATTTGCTTTCACAGAAAAATCATTTACAAACTATTGCAATGAAAGAAAAAAAAATTGAGAAAAAAGTATACTTTTGCCATACTTTTTCACACATTTTTCTGATGAGTGACTTGACATCTTTCAGTAAATACGAAACAAATATCAATTAAATGTGGGCTATTTAAAGCAGAATTTCACTTGGCTGTGCTTTGTTTCTTATTAGTACCTGCAGCCAGAAACAAATTATTCTATGCGCAACCTGGTACATAAAAAAATTGTAGCAATACTGAGTAGGCCTAAAGATATCATAATTGTGCTGTATTCGTGCATCTTGTTCTGTATAAAATTGTCTCCTGAATTTCACAGATAACAAAATCTGCCTTTCCACGCATTTGTGTCTTTTATCACAGTAAATGCTAAAACACGGATCACTGAATTTTGATCTCTGAGCCAGATTATTAATTTTTAACCTTAAGATGGGAATCATACCTGCTCTGCCTCTTCTCTGCTCCCTGGGAAACAGCCACACCTGGGATGGGATTCAGATCAGTGTTGCGAATGTTGCTGGCCAGCAGCGCCACTTATGGGTCGCTAGCGAACACAATGGAGACCATCAGGTTTAGGAGCGTGCATGATCAGCTTACAGACCTTAAGACCTTTTAAACATACATTATAAAAAAGTCAGAGTGCATATTCATAGCTGAACTACAGTATCTTGGGAGCAATAGCAAAAATTTCAGTTTTGGAAGTTAAAAATAGGCCTTTTTTAATGAAGGAATTAATTAGAAAGTCAAAAAATGCAGCTAACTGTGGCCCTCAAGCTGTAGCCAGTCTGTGAGACACAAGCATAAATACTGTTTTTTCTTTTAGATGTGTAAGTGCTCAGCAGCCATCTTTTATGGTTTCATTTTTGGAATAAAGAGTAAGAGAAGAAAAATACAGTGGAAATAGCAAGGAAACACAAATGAAATTTATTTCCCACATGTTGGTGCTTTGTGGATTAAGTAGGATAAAAATGAACCTGAGAAAGCATGATAACTTGATAACTGAATTACAGCACCTATTTTAACTTTATTTTTTCTATTTTAAATGTTGTCAACTCTTGGCAGCTTTCTAGTTCCCCATTACAGTATGTACACAATGTCAAGCTTGCCAAGGAGGTCTTGCACCACCTGATGAGGGTGCTAACTGCTGATGGCTTCCTCTTTCTTACCAGATGTGATATATGTTCAGGATTATTTCTTATGTATAAGTGATGTAGCCCTTTATTGGACAGCCTACTTGCACAAACTTAGGAGAACACAGTTATGAAAACACAGAGTTTATTAAGGAAATGATATTTGTTGAAGCTCATGGTTACAATGCTCTTCACTTGTTAATGAAAGTAAAGTTCTAAATGAAAGCAAAGTTCTCATAAGAAATGAGGAAGTTGTGGACACTCACATGTTTGACTTGACTTACTAACATCATCATAGGAGAATGGGACCTGCAAGGAACACAAACATTACCCAAATGACATCTGTTTCTTTGCACCACCATACTCACAGTAACAATGAAGACAGAATCTCTTGCTTTGGTTTCTACTCCACAGAATTCACTGTTGCTGGGCTTTTCTAACTGTTTATTCAGTTTTTTAATCTTTCTTAATCAGGGATTTTTCTGCTTTCATCTTATGATGGTTTGACCTGATTCTGTGGCCCCTGAAATCCTATATAATTGGAAATAATTAGTTTCTGAATCAGTATTGTAGATGAGATTGCATGATGAGACTAGTTATTATTCTTGTGGGTTTTTTTTGTTGTTGTGTGTTCCTCATTAGGTATGGTTTTAAATTTAATCATATATAAAACTAAACCTTGAATCAAATTCTTTACTTATTTAATTTTTGCTCTGTTCTCCACCTGTACATGCATCACTGGATTATGAAGCTTTTAATTGCTGAAAAACATAAATAATTACAAACAGAATTTAACCTGAGGCCATCACTTTCATGTCTAATCAGAAACAGTAAAAGAGAGCCAAATCAGACACTGTCATCTGTCTATATCATCATTACAACCAGAAGCAGAAAATAGAAATAATAATAATTTTATCAGTCTGATTCCATCACATTCTTGACCACAATAATAGTAAAGTAGGCAAGGCATGAGAACACCACTGCTTTTTCAATTCAGCCTTTTTAATCTACAGTCTGGAGTCTGAACCACCTTACGACCTGGGATTGAATTGTGTTTGAAATGCCTTCTGTAGCTTTATTTTAAAGGTAACATAGACATATCCATGTCTATGGATATTCTAAAAAGCAAGTGTTTATATTTGTCGGTGAAAAGCTCAGACTCATGAAGCAGACAGAAAACCCTGTCTGAATGATTGTGCTCATGTTTTGCAGACTGCTGAGTGTTCTGCTCTTTACTGAAAAAAAAACCCAAAAGCGTGTATTGATTTCAAGTTAAGTCAAACTGAATGCAAGAGAAGCATTTCCAATGTTTACAAATGGTTTTGGTTCTAGGTCTCTGTCTTCCAGGTCATTTAAACTGAGTTCACCTAACATTACTGTTTACCAAAATAATGCTCATTAAGCTCCATTAGTATCTCTCATTTAATTGATCAAGTTCCTGTCTTCCAAAAGATGAGACTGTAGCTTTTCATCACATCACTGATGACCCTATGACTCTGTACAGACCGGAATGAAGTGACTCATAGAAAATGGTGAAATCATTTGTGGCTGCACTCAGAGGGAGACTCCTTACATACAATTGCTCAAGGGTTGGGGTGAGCCATACTCTCTCCTCAAACTAGTATTTTGTCTATTTTTGTTTGACAAGCAGAGTCAGCACTTTGGGAATGTCTACGTAATAGTTATATTTGTCTGATCCCTCGAAGCTGTATCCATGAACTTAATCCACCTACTTAAATGTGACACAAGTTGACAGGCCTTTGTGACAAAAAGCATTAGGTGATCATCCTTGTGCTCTTTGACATATGAAAGTCACTTTAACATGCTGCTGTTGCACAAACAGATATTGTATCTGTATCCATGGTGATGCAGTTATAGATCTGGTTTCATTTTCAGGTAAATGGGAGTAAGCCTTCTGGTCAGACTGGGTAAGATCCTGAATCCTTTGGTTGTTCAAATCAGAATCTTTGCTGGGTTGCAAACAATCTACATTTAACTGCAGGAAGAAAAAAATGCAGGAAACTTTCCTCCTCCCTCCTGTGAATGTTCTAACCCAGGGTTTTTGAAATGCTGTATTTACAATTTGTGCAAGCCCTGATTTAGTGCTCAAGGTCATTTTCTTCTCATACGGAGGGAAAAGAGACATTATTCATTTTCCAGTACTGATGAGCATTCTTCATAAGCCTGCCCCAAGCAAATCTGCTCATGATTACGAAGTCAGAAGATAAGAAGGATCATACAACCAGACCACTTTCTCAGTATGCTGGAGGTTACCTGCAACACTCCAGCATGGTAGTAAAGTAGGACCTGGGGACTCTTAGAGCTGTCAGCATGTCTCATTATGTTTACACTTCAATGTGAAAAGTAATAGATATGATGTCAGGGAGTTTCTATGCTTCTTGCTGTCATATAAGATGGTGGAACAGGGAATTTAGAGCCTTTGAAAACTGTCCATTACATGTAAGTATCCTGTCAATTTCCCGCCAAAGCACCTTGTGGTTATTGCAGGTTGGATGTCAGTACAGCAAGGCCTAAAATAGAATTAAAGTTTTAAATAATGATAGCCCCAACTGACAAAGTTCTTAAGCATTTTCATAATTTTAGCTCATAGGTATGTTGTGGAACTTTTTAAAGCTTATTTATCTATATCCATAGCTAAAGACTTTAAGTCTTATTTTACATGAAAAGTTGAATGTAGTGGATGTGGAACAGTAATGGAAAATTGTTGGTAATGGGTCAAGTTGCATCTCCTGCTGGTTTTCAGTGGTGTATGTGTGCATGTATAATTATAAATCACAAATGAAAAATGTCTTGGCTCCAAGTGCTCATATCCTATATCAAACTAGATCCTGAATGCATCTCATGACATGACTGAGAGATGAAAGCATTTCTGGATCTGTTATACCAAGTGACATTTGTGCTTTCACTTTATTTGCTAAACACACTTCTTAATATGTTATTCTTTCTTAATAGCCATGTAGAGAACACTGTTAATTCATTTTCTTTTTGTAAACATATATGGTCAACTGCTTTGGAAGTTTCAAATCCAAAGAGTAAACCAAGGTCTGCTTTTAGCATAACACAATCCACTGAAATGCAACAGTCTTGACTTCTTCAATAAAGAACTGCAAAGAGGAAACCTTTTTTTTTTTCCTTAAAAACCGGAACACAGAAATTAGATTTAGTTGCTTAGCAGAAGACAAAACGGATCGGAAGTATCGATCGATCTAGTTGTTCACAGGATTCAACAAATCTTCAATGGCCTCCTTCCCCAGCAGTCAAGAGGCTGGTCCCAAGTCATCGAAGAATCTTCTTCTCCCAAAGGTTTGAAGAGTTCCTGCTGGAAACAATTTCTCCACCATCAGTCCCCTGACAATGCCTTGACAAAGCACCATATTAGGCAATGGGATTATTGAGAATGGCATTTGGGAACTCCAGTGAGCATGTCTCCTAGGGAAGGACCACAACAGTAAGCTGCTTATTGAGTGCACAGAGCCCTTTCCTGGCTGACAAGTCTGTTTCAGAGGTCATCCAGAGAGGGCTATCATTCTTTAGGGAGGTGGAAACTACTCTGCTATTAATGGTTTTTTCCTGGCTGTCCTCAGGAATAGAACTGTAAGCTCAGCATGACCATGAAAGGGATTGCACATGACCAAAAGATTATGATGAAGTATCTCCCATGTCTTTACCACTTCCAATGCCTGGAATTCTCTCCTTTCCTTTTTTGCTTCCCACTCCATACTTCAGGACTCCCTTCTCAGCTCAGTTTTCGCCTGTTTTCCTAGCAATAGCTTTAATAGCCTTGAACTGTGATTCAGGAAAGAAACCATTGACTTCCAGATCTGGCTTCAGCCATCTTTCTGTCTGTCTTAGTTTCAATTGGGACTGAATTGTTTTCTTCAGAGTGTCTAGTATGATGCAATGTTTTGGTTCTAAGAGAAAAACCATGTTGATAACATACCAGTGTTTACTGTACAAAGCCAAGGCCATTCCAGTTTCTCAGCAAAGGGCTAGAGGTGTGGAGGGCAAGAAGCCGGGAGGGGACAGAATCAGTACAGCTGATTTAAACTGGCCAAAGGGATATTCCATATCATATGACATCATGCAAAAGGGGAGTTCTGAAGGGAGTGGAAGTTCATCTCCCTCTCTTCTGCTCGCCAGATGGCTGTCTGAACATCAGTTGGAGGGATGGTGAGCAATTGCTTGTGCATCACTTGTTACATATACATTCGTATGTATATATAAATTGTCATGACTAATATCCTTTTTCTTATCTCTTAGTAAATAGTTTTATCCCAATCCATGAGTTCTACTTTGTTGTTTGGTTTTTTTTATTCTCTTCCCCATCCCACTGGGAAGTATGGAGAAGTGAGTGAATGACTGCCTGTTGCTTAGCCACCTGCAGGTTAAACCACAGCACCATCACAGAATTAGAACAGTTGAGCTTGAAAAGAATCTCTGGAGATTGTCTATTCTAACTTCCCTGTTTAGAACAGAGTCAGTAGAGCATGCTGGCCATGATGTTGCTCAGGTTTTGTGTATCTCCTTACTTTTCTGAACATGTGAAATTACTTTTGGGCTGTAATAGTAGTGTTTAGGTCTGGTCTACACTATAGATTTTGGATAACAATTGTGCCTACTGATAGTTAAGACAAGACTGCAAAGGTGCGTAATTTCTGACCAAAACTTGTGATAGGAGACCTATAATATTTGTAAAACTGCACAGGATATTGAGTTTTGGTTATCATGGGCAACTATATTCCAACACTGCAAAGTACAGATTTCTGGAACAGCAGTATCTAAACCTCAAATGTGTACACACTGATAGTTTTAGGCTCGTAAGATAGAGATGTTATTTTATTCTCAATGTGAGATTTCAAAGTAATGAAGGAGTAATGTTCCAAGACTTACTTTTCCTTTTCATATTTTCCAAGGCCATAGAGCAAAGTTTACTATATTAATTGGTAGAGCAGAAAAACAAATTGCTATAAATCTAAGTAAAGCTATTATGTTCTAATGAGATTCTGTGTCTATTGGCCTTTACTGTACATTTTCCTTTTTGTTCTATGATAGGTGCTGTGATCAGGCTTACAGCAATGTACCTTTTCCTCCTAGTGAGGGCCCTGTTTGTACTCCACAATGATTTGCTTTAGTGTTTGTGGATTTGACTGGAAGTTCCTAAACCATATCGTATTCACACGCTCAGCCTAAAATTATCTTTGCACTAAAAACATTCTCCCTTTTAAACACTGCATGAATTTGACAAGAATGAAAAGTATGTTTTAGCTACATTTAGAATAGTGTGCAAAGGAATAGTCTTACCAGCATTTCTGTGTGGTAGAAATTTAAGACTTATTTCCTGAATATGACCTGGGATAGGGTCCCAAAGGTTAATACTCATAACATGACAGAGGTTAGTATCAGCCATCTATGTTACTGTTAAGGATTTCAACTTTTAAATCATTGCTTGTTGCAAGATGTTGAACTAGTTGAATTATAAGTCAAAACACTATCTCTTATAAATATTCCTATTTTCAAACTGTCTAGAATCCTCATAGGCTGACCATAAACTTCCATAATTCCTTTATCTATTATAAAAAATAAGCTTTGTCTAGTTAATTTACTCTTCTATTTACACAACCAAGGACATGACTCCACTAAGGGTAACATTCAAGTGGGATAGTTTCTCACACAATTGAAAAGGGTAATGATTTAAATAAAAAAATATGAAGAAGGAAGGAAGGAAGGAAGGAAGGAAGGAAGGAAGGAAGGAAGGAAGGAAGGAAGGAAGGAAGGAAGGAAGGAGAGACACCATTAATCTTCACAACCAAGGTGCTATCAGATATTATTCAACTGATAGAAAATTTGCTCAAACACAAGCTATCTTCTGACATAAGAATATCAGTTATGATGTTGGTTTAGTAAGTTTAACATTGTAAGTACCAATTGAAAAATCCAACACAAACTTGAAATTCAATTTAGATTCCTTAGCATTCCAAAACTGTCTTTCTAAACTGGATTTGACAAGATTTCCAGAAAAGTTCTAGGGTCCTCCTATATAAATTATTATGAAATACTCAGGTAGACAATTACAGTATGTCTCCAGATTGAACAAGTTCAGTTCCTCCTTTTCAAAGAACATAAACTTTAGCCTTCTGACCACACCACTCTAAAGACGCTAAGTATTGCCTGTGTGAAAGCCAACAAAATTTGAGAACTGCTTTGAAACATTAAATTAACCCAAAACCCAAAATGTCAAAATTCAGTAACTATGTACCACAAGCGTGAAAACTATATGCTTTTGATTTTGAAGCTCAATAGATGTCTTCTTTCCTTTTTTTTCAGAGACTGAAACTGAAAATGCTCTACCTCCTCCAGGTTGGTATGAACAAAAAAAGCTTATTGGTGCTCTAATACTAACAAGAGAATTGCATGTGACTAGAAACTACGTAGCCATAATACTTTTTGTGTTCACCGTCTTTCTGAAAGTAAGGAGACAATAAGAATGGTAAGAAAGCCTCACTTCATGTTTCTTCCGTGTCCACTTCTTTTTTCAGATTCAGGTTATTTTTGTTTAAGATACTTGATATTTTCATAACGATGAAAATATACATTTTCGTATACATTTCCCATCAGAGTACCAGAAAGTGACGACCGCTTAAATTCCATGTCTTAATTATTCTCTTCTTTGATAGTGAACAATATTTAACTACCAAAATAATCCCTTTCATTTCCCGTTGAAGGAAGGTGAACTTTGAATAAAGATGACAGAATCAAGCATGAGATTCATTTTACTTAATTCTAGCCATCTGAAGATCTGGTGTTTTGTCTATAAACAGTGGAGAAGATCCCAGGTCATGGCTGCTCATCTAATGGACATTTCCTGGAAAATGAAACTAAAATGTCACTGGCTGTCTATGTTTACATAATTGCCTCAACAAGTATAGATGCCTAAGAGGGTGAATACTTTCAAGGAAGTCAAAGTTAGCTGAGATGAAACTCGTGCAAAAGGACTGGAGTTTCAGATATAGCTGAAGCTCTGTGCAAAGCTGCTACCTTTTCTTTAGTGGGAGATGGAAAAGTAGCATAACCTCATGGATCAGAGATGCATTGAGAAACTTACATTCTCATATGCTGATTAATACATATATATTACATATATTTGTCTAATTTAATCATTTGGTGAGTTTATTATCTCGGTAGCTATTTGATCAGTGGTATGAAATAGATACTTCCCAGTTCACATGTGAAACCTGCATTTACTAACAGTCTTGCAAATTGTCATTCCACAAAGCTAATTCAAGACATTTTTGTTTAAAATATATACCTTTTCATTTATAAAAATGACAAAATATGAGGACGGTAGTATCATTTGCCACAAAGAGTTTCATGTTTAAATAACCCCCAAGAAATTTTCATGATAGGATGAGGTCTTTCATATTGTAAATATACCTCTACTTCTTAAAATCTTCTGTAAAATGAGTGTCAGTAGACCTTTATGGTTAAGCACAAATCACATGAGAGTATTATTGGTAATGACAGCCACTTGTCTTCACCTCCTTCCATATGAGCCAAGATACTGTCATCATATATTCCTGGGGACTATCACACAAAGAGGGAAGTTAGTTGTTCAAGAAACCAAAACATGTAAATAATTTATTGGACATAGTCAGCATTTTGAACTATACCAGGAAATTTCTGGGAAGACATTGTAACTGTTTCATCTAGATTCCATTGTCGGGCTAGTAAACTTGAATGAAGCTTCCCAATGGGATTTAAATTTGTTACCAGCTTCCAAGAATAGCGAATTCTCCTAATCCCAGCTACTAATGGGAAGGTCATGTATTAGTATAGCAGAATCACCATCAAAAAGAAAGGTTTGACAGACAACAATTTTTCTTTTTTCAAGGTTGGACCTTGGAAGCTTCTGACAAATAGAAGCAGCTGAGGGTCTGTCACACTTACAAAATATGGGCTTGTCTTCTTCACTTCAAGTTTTATTTTCATAGTCACTGTAGTTGTGTACACATGAGCAAAAAAATAGGAATCAAATCCCCTGGCTCTTGCAATTATTCCCTTCAGGACAAACGTTATCTTAGCTATACCTTAATGTTGTTAGTCCATTGGCCTTCATCAAAACCCAAGTTAATCCAGGCCTTTAGCAGGTAAGTTCACTAGACAAAGATTTTTTTCACTGTAACTAGACTATTGAGTGTTTATACTTTGAAGACAGTACAACTGATATGATTTGACAAGCTTCTGAATTTGCTTTGTATGCAAACTATATGAGATAGGAAACCAAAGGGGATAGGAATATTAACAAGAATCCAACAATGAATTTGATGTTATTAAATCTACAGTCCAAGTTTTCTCATTCATGAATGAGAAGAATTCAAGAATGTTAGAGATATTTCACATACCCCTCATTGGAGTACGTGGTGAACTAGCAACACTTCTGGTAAAAAAAATGCAAATCAAATAGCCTAGGAAAGATGATGATGGTAATGAAGAAGATAATCAGAAATAACCAAGGACACTCCCAACACATTGTCTCTCTGTACTGTTTTAAGGATAAATCAGTTAGACAGTGGAGTTCTGGTTAGCATTAATAGTTGGCAGTATCTCATGTCTGATCCAAGACATACTAAATACTATTCGTATTAACAGAGTTATTAAATTATTTTCAAAGGATTTCGTATATAACACCAAGAGCAAATGACAAACAATTGCTACTTAAAAAACAAAACAAAAACAAGCAAAAAAAACAACAACAGTATTTTGCTTCCACTAAGTACAGGAACATCAATTTCCCGTGACTCATTCAAAATGTAGGAAATCTATTGATATGCATGCATCTGTGAAAAAAAAATGTTTTAAAGACTTACAATTTTTAATTGTACATACATGTATACTTATAAATCTTTAATCATTTTTCAGTACTAGCAAACCTAGAATATTGATGTATTTTTAAATTCTGCGTAAGTTTTTCTTTTTTACTTTAAGATCCTCTCAAAAACATACTTGTACTTCCTACACAGAACAAAAAATACCACAGGATGGTGGAACTGAAAAGGGTAAAGGTGAGTTTGAAATCATATTTCAAAAATGGACAGCAAAGAGAACATTCTGAAATGCTGGTCTGATGCTAGATTGCTTGAGTTATAACTTGGGAATTTGGTGCCAAATTTTAAAAGTGTGATGTGAAGCTTCCTAGATCCTCATTCTGCATGACTTATCTAGCATTAGGAAGCTAGGATGCTTATAAGTATCTTTAAAAATTCTGTGAACAAGACTGACACTGCTTAGCACCAGTAGTTACGCAGAATGCTTTCTTAATAGATCAAATTTCAAGTGCATTGCATGAGCAGAAGGACATCTTTCTACTAAAGTGAATGTTGGCTCTGACCAATCTTGCCTAAACTCAGTTACTGTGCACATCCATTGCTTTTAATCAGTGGGGGAAATCTCCTATTACTCTAAGCTGTTTCTATTCTACCAGACACTTGATATTGCATGTTCCATCTTTTAGCAAAGTACGATAGAGTTATTAAAAATAAAAATAAAAATTCTATATTGCTTCTTTATCTAAGAAAAAGAAATTCCTCCATTCCTCTTCATTATTGGAAGTTCAGAGACTGTGGTCATTACAAGTTCTGAAAAATGTATCCGAGGACATTTTACTGTCAACAAACCCCAAACTGTGCAAGTAAAAATGTGCTCCATTTTCAGTGCAAATTTTACATCGCTGCAATTAGACTTCAGCTCTGTTTGTAGCTTTTCTAGTTAAGAAGGTACATTTTGAGGTAACTGGGTCAAATTCCACTTCTTTTTGCTACTCCCTGTTGAAGTAGAATTCAAACAGCTCAGCAGCTTATTTTGAAATGGATAATCCTTTTGTTTTTCATTCTCACAGAAGGATAAACCAGAACAAAATATACTTACAACAGATGCAATGCTTGCTTTTTTTTTTTATTTGTCACAGTTACGCTTTCCATGGCAAATCAAGAAATGTCTTTCTTGAAAATACATTCTGCCTTTTGATCTCTTACTCAAAGTCTTACCTTTTAGTGACACCAGATTCACACCTGAAACTTGGAAATTTGTTTGGCGAAGTCATGCATGGCCATTTTTCTCAGCAAAATAAAAATGCACTGACAGTGCGTGATTCAAATATTCCTTAGAATATAAAAATGACAAACCAAGCTTCAGTGCATGTTATTTTGCTAGCTATTTTTGCATTGAGCAATTATTTTGACAAACAACATTTTGTGTGAGTAATCAAATCTGTCATCTTGGTAATGCAAACATAATTCAGGAATAATGCATGCATGCCTAATGATAAGAAAACGATGAAGGTCTTGCCTCAGGCTATTCTAGCAGTTAGTTCTGCTTGGTTTAATTTTCTTGTGAGAAATGTTTGTTCCTGAACTGAACATGCACAGTGCTCTCTCCACTGCTTACAAGTCTACATTTCATTGAGCTAAAAAGAAAACATGGTAGGTATCACATCTAATACTTCAGTTGTTTTCTTATACATTATTTTATCATTTCTGCTTTGAATTTAGTGGAGAATATGGGATTTCCTAGAGAAAAAAAATGTTTTATTGGAGCTCAGCATATTTAGTAGGATTTTGCTGTCCCAATTTTTTTTTGAGATTCTTCTATGGGAAGTGTTTCCAGTTTCAATTCACAGTGGCAGTAGCCACCTCAGTAGGAATTCCAGTGAAATTCTGAATAGCAATATGTAGAAAGAATGACTTTCTGTTGAGCTGTCAACTTTGCAAATAACGTTGATGTCAATGCCTGACACTCTGCATTCTCTGCAGAAGTATTTGCTGTTTTTCTCATTTAATGACAGGAATATATATATTTGCACACATATATATGTGTTACACAGCATTATGCAGTTTCTACTATCAACTCCTGCTTTGTTGCAGAGTATCACCAAACAAAGGACAGTACATTTTCTGAGAGTGATTCCTTCATGTTTGTTTGCCAGAAGCAAATCTTTCTAATTGTTTCCATAACACACAAAAGAGGAAAAAGATTCTGTTTCTCCCATTTGTCCAAAATCAATATGAACTGAAGACAGAAACACCTGGAGGTTAGGTTTTGTGTAAGCTTTTTTTTTTAAAATTGTTTCTCTAGTTTCATAAATAACAGATTTGGGTACTTCCCTGTATGGGTTTAAGACAGGAAATATTTCATATCTCAATTCCACAGTGATTTTATGATACTGCACTTTAGCAGTTGTGACTCCTTTGTTACCAAATTATAACAAACAGCACACTGGAATCTGGGGCAGCGCTCTGCAGCACAGTCAGACAATGCCTGAATGTAGTGTGTAGGTAAGAAAGGTTGGTCCATAATTATGGGGTCTATATTTTTCCCCGTGTTTCTCAGACAAAGTCAGTTGCAGAAGTTAAGAAATAGAGTATATCTTCCTGTTTGTCTGTCTTACTGTTCTATTTCTTTGTAGTAGTTACTGTCTATGTGAAAGAAAATATTTATGTCCCTTTATGTTCACTGTAAAGATAAAAAATTGAGGATGAGTCATAAAGTCTTTATCTTGTCATTACTTTGCAGTAAATCAGCAGCTTATTGCAGTAGTTGTATGTGTACAGAATTTTTTACAGTATTCCTAGTTTGAAAAATAGCATTTAGTAAAAAATTCAGGATACATAAGAACATACATTTTATCTTCAGATCAAAATGTCATTCACCAAATTGACCACATTTATCCCATTCTTACTCATTTTATGTCTGCTTTTGTTTTTAATTTTAGCATTATTTTAAACATTGATTACTGTTGTAATTGTGTTTCCAGTTGCTGGAATAAATGAATTTTAATATCATTTTGCTCATTCCTTTTTAGGTCCAATCCAGCTATTCAGAGAGCTACTCAGATTTCTGCATGATTTACTGATATCTTTTCTCTAGGTTCCATCCAGTCATCTACTAAAATGTTTGCATGTTTCATTCTTGTTATTCCTCCAGGTTTCACTCATCCATTCATCTCTCTACTAAAACTTCCATTGCTGATGTATGTACTTCAGTTACAGGGCCAAGGCCCCTTGATAGGAGTGCTGAACACTTTGCAAATTAAATGGATAATTGAAAGCAACTAATTTCAAAACTCTTGGAAGAGTCAATGCTCAGTAATTTCAGCAAAAATGACAGAACCAGTTGGTTGAGTTGTTGTGGATTTGTTTATGTAGAGTGAATACAGTGGTTCACCCTTTATGACGTTTATCTATCTCTTGCCTTAGCCCTGAATGCTTACTCCAATGGGCAGTACTACAAAAAACATTAAGGCATTCTGAGTGCTATTGCAGGTGCAAAGCAGTGCCTCTGATGTGTTCACCTCTCCTTCTTGGTCATCAGTGAGCAACGGGTGATCAGCAAAAAAAGATTAATAAACTTATGAGCTCAGCTCACCAGTTAAATCAAAGTCGAGGTGCTGTTCCAGGAGCATTTGTTTAGTTGCTAGAACAATATGTTCAGAAAACTGACATGATTTATCATTACTGTGCTTTCATTGAAAATCAACATATTCTATGTCAGCTTAGTCCAATGGAAGGTGCAGGTGGTGAGAATGTGTCCACATAAGCTATGCGTTTTTGTATTTTTTTTCAATAAAAAATCATGTTTGTAAGATAATATATTAATCCTTCATCTGTAGGCCTACAATTAAAACTTCTATCCTCTTGCCAAGGGATTTTTAAATGAAATTTGATGAATCATTAAAAAGGAATGAGTAAAATGTCATGGCTAAGTAGTTAAATTCTATCACACCTTCAACTACATTTCAGTGATTAATAAAGCATAACATTTAATAAAACCAGAATTTTTTTACATGTAATCAGATTTTATGTGCTTTTTGCCATTGCTATTGCATTTGTCCTTGAAAAAATAAAGACAAATTTGAACTTTAAGACAAAATCAAATAATAATTAAAAGTAAATCACTGATTCTTGAAACCCAAATCTGAAAAAAGTAAATACATTTCATAAAATAATTCTATTTCAGATATCTTTTCCTTGACTTTGAAATGTTCTCTAGATTATTTTCCATTAGATTATAAAAGGCTTATTATTATCTTTGCTTTATGTACGTATTAAATCCTAAATAAATATATAGTTTATTCTAGCTTTTCAACTGTTCAACAGGTAATTTTTAAATTTTATTGTATTTTATTCTATTTTAACACACTAAAATATTCTGTACATTTTTATCAGACATTCCTATCTTTGATATTTCCAGTAAACACCTAAAATTTAAGAGATTATTGTAAAAAGAGTCTTCAACTTATTCTGGATTTCTGATAAGCATGATTACAGTATTTCAGTTTTAATGTCAGTTTCATGTTTTTCAGGCTCTTGGCTTATACAAATATGTATGCATAACTGTACTTTATTAGATTAATCATTTTGAGATACCTGAGTAGCAGTTGTTTCTAGTAATTTGATACCTAATGACTGCCAGCATTTAGTGTGATTGAAAGGAAAATCCTGTGGGATAATAGTTCTATCTGTATTTTAAGGCATATAATATGTGAAAAAAATAAGTTATATATTTGTTGCTTTTAAGATTAATATTCTAATAAGTAAATTATAAAGTATGAATATAGGAGAATATTTTTTACTTTTGCATACTTTATCTAATGATGCTGAATGCATATGTGGTACACATTTTAATTGCAGACATGGACATCAGAGAAATGGCATCATCCTCAGGTCAGATATGTGATTGACCTTGATTTTATTGTGGCTTTTTTGTATTTACTGTGGATTCCATCTCTAACAAACAGAACCACTCAGCAGCTTTCATACAAACTCATGATTTAATAATAGATCACAGTTCACATCTCATTTTTCTTCTACTTGCTTGAAACATTAAGGTTTACCATTTCAGCTACTGAATTATGCAAAGCTTTCTTCATCAGTTTGAAGCTTCCATTGTGAATGCTCCTGACTATTATGATTTTTCCCTTTCTTTTGCAGGTTTTACCTTTTCACATATTTGTTTTAGAGCAGATGATCGACTGTGCTTTGAGTTTCTTTATGTATTTTTTTATTTGTATTTCTTTTCACAGATGAAGATGACACAGTTAGCACACCACCAGCAGGTTAGGACCATGATATTTTTTTTATGTGTATGTATGTATGTATTTTTCTCTTGACTATTAATGAACAGAGTCCAACCATTTGGACTGAATTCATAACATACTCATTAGAGAATAAGATTTCTGAGGTGTCCGAAATTAATTTAGTCCATGTTCAGAAGTACAAGACCTTCATACCAGACAAGTTTATTTCTGGTCCTGTCTTGAATTTTTGTTAGAACTTCTGGCATTGGAAGGTAGAATATTAGCAACTCTGAAGGCATCCGTCTTAACTGTTACTATTGAAAAAGTAAGGAAAGCATTTTTAAGTTTTGTCCTGAGAGCAAATTCCAGAATTACAAATAAAATAGATGCCTTATGATTTCAAAATACACTTATCCATAGAATTGTCTGTCACCTCTCTTTAGGCCATAAGCCTTACAAGTTGTCTAGAAGACAGGTAGTTTTAATTTACGACTTCAAGATGGCAGATGAAATGCCTTTAGTTGGCAGAAGAAAAGTGACAGTACAGGGATCATTCATGGTTGTTGTGACTTTGGCAAGACTTCAACATGGTTTGCTTAGTATGTCTTTTAAAGAGATTAAACTTGAATGAAACAGAGATTTTGAACATTAACGTGCATTCTAGTGTATCAAATGAAAAACTCTCATTCTTGCTTTAAAACTTTTAACAAGAAAATGGCTTTATCACATCTTCACTGTGTTAAATTTTCCTGATTTATTTTTAAAAATGGCATTATTAACCATGGGCTGCATGCCATCTGAAAAATCAGTAGCAGTGAATTGATCAACAGTGGTAGAGATTTTCGTTGACAAAGCCAACAATATAAATAAAGCTTTGAATCACAAAACTCTATCTTTTAATTTCAAATAATAATAATAATAATAATGTTCAACTTGAATTACATAAAAATATCTGTTATTTAGAATCACCCCAAAGGATGAGTAAAGTATCAGCTTCAAAAATCCCTTCTACTACTACGAAGGAAATCTTGAGTGGAAATTAAATTTAGGCTTTCCAGAGAAATGGGGGAAAGATTTCTGACTTTTTTTTTTCTCAGCAGTTCACTTCCTCTGGTATTCAAATAGTTTCTCATAGGTACAGTCCTAGGTATTTATTCTAATCTTCTTGCATGAAGAATCATTGTTCTTAAAATCTTCATGACCTGAGGTCAGTTTAATTGTGATCTCTGAGCTGGTATCATCTAAATTGCTCTTCCCTTTCAGATGGGATGTCTAAGGCAGCGGAAAGAAAGGATTCAGGTGAGACCTCCTGAACAGCATGTTGAAACAGTCCAAATTTTATACGATACAATGATTATTAATGAGTTATTTCTTAGATTTTTTTTTTTAATTCCACTATTTACACAGTATTGAACACTAACTTTTCAAATGCTTTTCAAAATTAGGAACTTAAGTAGTTTTCTAGCAGCTAAAATGGGAGAGAGAGAAGACTCTGATGTACCATACAGGACACATACCAGACACATACATACATACCTATCTATCTGCATGTTTTTCCATACAGATAGATACGCAACTATTCCATTCCTCCTCAGCCTACAGGGTGGCAGTGGCTTACCTGAATCTCATACACAGGCTCCAGGAGATTGTGGGAGAATGGCTTCTTCTCACAGCACAGAGGATGGTGGGGAGAACTTAGCAAAGTCATAACCTCTTTCTTCCTACTCTGCCAGGTAACGCATACTGCGCCCACTTTTGTGGTTTCAGGATTTGCAGCCTCTGGAACAAAATGAGCAGCAAGTACTTCAACCATAGTTACTGAACTGGTGTAACAGCCTATGCCAGGCCTGTGAGCCACTGTCAGACCTACGTTCTGTTCTGATTGTTTAACAGACAGGAAAAAGCTAATAACCAGAGATGATGATAATATTTCTGCATTACATGGTACCAAATTCATGAGTCCATGTATACCACTTTCATTTATTAACATCCATTTTCCATTTCACCCCGTCGTGTCTCAGGTTCATTACTGCACCTGACCAGTTCCTATTTCAAGCACTGTCAGATCCTTCTGTTCATACCTGTAACTCTCACTTGTTCTTGTGTTATGTCTTTCCATACACTAGTATACCATACCAGCATAATTTTAATAGTTTGCATTTTTTACAGAGAGTAGATATAGATATGTATCTATACATTTCTCTGTGCATGTGTATCTGTGTATGTTTCCATATGTGTGTTTATACATGAGTGTACATACATGTATGTTTTATACAAGCAGAAATATACAGAGATATTAGGCATACCAGCTGTAAGTCATTGAAAGAGCTAAAGAGAAAGACTTTGTAGCAGAGCTATCCAGCATTTCTATGTGTCTCTGAAATTTCTTACAGACTTAAGGACAATAAAAGCAGTTTAGTTGTGTTTTCCTATGGTTGTCATGAGTTGTGCTTCATTAGTCACCAGAGGCAATTTTCATGAGTTGAAAAGGTTCCTGTAGCAGTTAGCTCTAAGCGAAAGGCAATTTTGTCTTCTGGCAAATGAGTTTTTATGGAAAATATTGAAGAGGGAAAATAAATTTAAATTTCAAGAACAGAATTGAGTAGGTGAGAAATGCTGCCAAATTAGTTCATCATTTGTACTAGTTATTAAACAAAAGAGTATTGGATAAATAACAAAAATCCACCTTTGATTTAGAAACAACTAGAATTCCAATGGGAACAAGGAATACAGCTCTGGTTTGAAAGTTATAGCCTCCTTTGTTTGATACAGTCATATGTATACACATTTGCTCTGCTATTCCATGCTAGCACTGGCTTTACTCAGTCTATTCTATGCACTAACCAGAACTCCTCAAACAAGGACATTTGGACTCCACAAATTCTTTCTCTGAGCATGAGACTTACTTTGCCTTTCGAGATGGAGGGATTCTCTTTTGGTATAGAAAGTCTGTCACTATCATGCGCTTTCCCTGTCTTTTTCTGTTAGGAATTAGCTCTGAGCACAGTTTTGCATATATTTACCAAAGATGTAACTGCACAGCACAAAGCCCTGGACGTTCAGATGTCAGAACCGTCAGAAACACATACCTGAGCTAACATGTTTTCAGCCTTAGATAAATTGCTTACCTGCCTCTTCTCTCACTATAATTGTTCTTCCTTCCCTTTCATTTCCAAAATCTCAATTTCCAGAAGAGAACACGCTCTGCCTGAATATGACAGAATCATTTCCATCTAACAAACTATTTCTCTCTACTGATTGATTCCCAAACTCTCTGTTTCTATCATAGAGAACAAAGCTGAGAACTAAGCTTCATCACTGGTCTAGTATGTGAGCAAAAAAGAAAAACTAGCTTATACTCAGCTGAGTTTGAGATTTACAGAGACCCACAGGAATTATCATCATCTGTGACTTGCATGTGCTTACAGCTGTTTGTGTTTTCAGAACTTCCACCTCCATTTTCCTTTCTGAAAAACAAAGAGCTGACCTTTGTCTACTGCCTCTGTAAAGTACTCATGGTTGAATGCTGGTGCCATTCAATTTGCTCATCACCCGCCTTGGCTGATCAGATTGCCACGTCTTCTTCTCTGAGTTTCATTTTCTGTTACCAGAGGTAGCATTCTTTCAGGAACTGTATGCAATGTGACAGCCAAGCAGTGGATGTCAATATGAACAAACACATATCTTTCAGGACATCTGAAGAGAGAGGTAATAGGGTTAGAGAGTTTAGTGAGTTCAGGTAAGTGTATTTTGGAGAGAGTCAAACATTGGCTGATAATTGATATTTTCCTCTTTCTCTGTATCTCAGTATGGTCTATTGGAGAAAGCGCTCCAGAAGAGACAGAAAAACGTGATGACTCCCAACGATCCACTTTATTCATTGAAAAACCTCAGAGTGGTTCAGTGAGTGTTGGTAAGTGCTTTGAAAGAAAATCAGAAGCCATTTCTGAAGAGAGCAACACAGAGACTGAAAAGATGTATGTGAGGTTCAGGTAGCACTCACCTTCTGCCCTCAGCTACAAATATTTCCACTGATTTTAGTTGGATGTGAACTCCTTTCTTTGAAGACAAAACAGAATGTACGAGAAGAAGAAGAAAAAAGAATTCTTAAATTCAAAACAAAATCAAAATGTTATAGCTTACTTGGCACAATGGACAAGAGGTATGCTTTCTGAGAACTCATTATTATAATACTGTTAGCCATAATGTTATTGATAGATCAGGAAGATCTGCATGATGGCCTTCAGTCAGCTTAGAGATTCCCAGGTCAACATTTATACTCTGCAGCCGCAGCTAAAGCAATTAGACTAATAGGAGCAGACCTGCACAGAGGCTGGCAGGGAGCAACCATCACCCCTACTATAATAATTGTGGGAGATTTGCTCTGGACTGTTTCTAGTCCTTGGCCTGAATGTCTTCCAGCAATTGGAGCACAGGAGGTAAACTGTCAGAGCACATCTTTAGTTTTAATTTAACCCCGGAGGAATCCAGTCCAAGTACTTCAATACCTTCCTATGAAGGAAGCCAGAGCATGATACATGAGGACAGTAAGGAGGTTCACTTCCTAACTGCACTTCAGTGCCATACTTACAACATTCCAATGCAAGAAGGGTAGCAGCATTGCAACTATGGTGCCAAGTTTAGTACAGGCTACCTAGTATGTCTGCTATGTACTGGGATAGGTGCCCATTGATAAGTGGGCAGATGTGCTTTTTATACACTGCTACTATTTTTCTGAGCTTCTGAGAACAACAGAAAGATCATTTGGGGAGGATTTATTTGGAAAACAAACATAAGGTATTGGCTGTATTCTTTTCTAGAATGTTGGATGGAGACTCCCAAAATATTGTTTACAGAGGACTCTTTTCCTTCTCTTTTTAACTTCAAGAATTAGTGATTGTGATGCATAAAGAGGCATTTTTCTAGATTCTGCTGTGTATTTGTGTTACAATTACCTAGCAGCTTAGGAATATATGTCTTATTTAAAGGCAAAGAAATTCAGCCACTTGAAGCATAGTGGCCATGACAACATGGAGTTTTGCATCAGCTAATTTTTTTCTGCTTCTTAGTTTGTCTCAGGCTTGACACTGCCATGATCAGAAGGCTTCCAGACTCAAAATCACTAATCTCTGTAACATTCTGCATTATTTTCATAGCTCATGTGACTCCTTCTGATTCTCATTATCATGGTAGAGCTAACACATGGAAGGAGTCATAGTAAAAGAAACATGTATAAATGTGACCAAGCAACCACAAGTTCCTCAATAACTGTGTTGTTTTTTCTCTTTTGACAAGGTGGGAATATTACATTTATAGCCAAAGTAGAAGCCAAAGATCTTCTCCGAAAGCCAAACGTTAAGTGGTTTAAAGGAAAATGGATGGACCTGGCCAGCAAAGCAGGGAAGCACCTGCAGCTGAAGGAGTCATTTGAGCGTCACACAAAGGTCTGTCTTTGGTTTTCCTTCATATAGGGGCAAAGCTCCAAAGAGAGCTTAAAGATCAGATTTGGACAGTGGGCAGAATTTTAAGTGAAGCAGATTCTAAACCTGGCTTCACGACACGGTTTTCTGTGACGATCTCCAGTTCTGTTCTGTTCTCCCAGAACAGAACATGAGGTGGTGTGGAAATCCATGTTTTCAATTGCTTTTTTGAGTTTCATTTTCTTTTCACAACCCTTTATTCAAGTTATATCTTACTCCTTTAGGTTTGGGTCTGGAAGATAAAATTTTCTATTTGTTTCATGCAAATGTATGTCCCACATTAATAAACAATTACATTTGATTTTTAGATACACACATTTGAGATGCATATCATTCAAGCTAAGGAGAATTATGCAGGGAACTATCGCTGTGAGGTTTCTTATAAGGACAAGTTTGACAGTTGCTCTTTTGACCTTGAAGTCACTGGTAAGATTCCAATTGTATTTGTAAAGCTTTATAAATATGTGATTTTTTTATTATCTGAAATTCCACATAATTTTGTTTATAACCATTAAATGAAGCAATGTTTAATCATAGCAGGAAGAAATTTTTAGCATAGACTGCAGAGAATTAAGCATCTGTGATTTCTTGTTTAAATAGACATTGGGATAGCTAGTATGTGAAACATTTAGGTTATATCCAAAAATTAGGAAAGCTGGCAGATAAGTCTATTGAATTCAGATCAGATTCTGGCACACAAGAGAGGAGCAGGCTTTGGGCTATTCAGAGAGAGATAATTCATCTAGTAGGACCGGAAGGGAGAGAAGTTGGCTCAGGAATGGCTCTCCAGAATTTGCACCCTGCTCGTGCATGGTGCAGTCATACTTTAGAAAGCCACAGTTCTTCCACAATGCCCCAAAATAAACAATAGCCTAATGTGGAGAGTGCTGGAGATTCATGTCTTTGTCTTTTTCCATGTTGTAATAGGTCTGACTCTACAAACGTTATTCCGTAGTCTTACCTTTTCCTTCAAGAGCACAAGAGTGCACACATACCTGTACGATCAGCCTGAGAAAGATGAATGTCTTCCAAAATTCCAGGGAAGTGAGGTACAAGTAGAAGAGAAAGCATTGGCATTAAGAAGAAAAAAAGCCAGAGCCAGCGTACAGGCAGGAGCAAGGATGTGAAAGAAACACTGCGAGGACAGATCGATCTCCTATGCAGAGCTGTAGGAGCTAGGCCAGAGAAATGCATTGAGTAAACTTGGCTTAGTGTCAAGCAGCTTTACATTTACCAGAACTTAATGCCAAAGGAGCACTAACTGTGATCACTTAGCAAGAGACTGAACAAATTTCTCATGCCAAATTACATTACTTATGTCAACTACATCAATTTAAAATTATGTCAAATTATGTTTTTAACCTCTGTCCTATTACTGCTTCACAGAATCCTCTCAAGCTGCTCCATCCATTGACATCAGATCTGCTTTCAAAAGAAGGTAACTTCAAACAGTGACCCTGCAAAACCCCTCAGTAATGGATGTGGTAGCATATGGAACTCACCTCTATTTTGGCAGGCAGTTTTATCAAGTACCTTCAGAATGGTTTTGGAAATAAAGATTAAAGAACTGGGGCTTAAGGTAGTTGGTAGAATTAACTAGTTACAATTCACTGGCAGAATCCCTTGAAAGTGCGGTGTCATTGCTTTAAGCAAAGGTGCAATATTCAAAGATATTAACTGTCCGTTTCTTCAGAGGTTTTAAAAATTATATTTTCATTCTCTGTAATATTTCACCATGTTTCCTGAAAATTGTGAGCTATGATATGAAAGATTCTGATCCAAGTCCTGCACTGATCAAAAGCAGAGACAAAATTTATACTGATTTCAGCAAGACAGAAGCTGGCCTTGTTTTACCCTACAACAAAGAAGTGTCATGTGGCCATCTTTGTGGAAAAACTTCAAATAACATACACAACTATAAAAATATAAAATATACATAAATATATATGAAATATATATAAAATATACTGAAATATTGCAGGGGCAGTAATGTAAAGCATTGTGTCTGAAGTCTTTTATGTTATTTACCTTTGTTATAAAACAGTAATTAATACCAGTATAAAGATGTCACCTTTATATTTTATAGAAAACAATTGTCTTATAAGGGCAGAAGTATTCAGACTGAAAATGTTTTATAAACAAAAAATGTGTGCAGCTGATTAATTCACGCATACAGGCAAAGTTGTGACTAAAAATTAACTACTTTTGTTTAGAAATATTTGATTTAAAGAGTAAAGAGAAATGATATTGTATTAAAGGTGCATACTTGTCTCCTGTACATCTTTTAAAAACTGCAATAACTATTCTGCCCCATACAGTGAGGATATCTCTGAATATTTTCTGTTTGTTGTAGGGGATACTTTGCATACAAAATATAGGATAAAATACTGATACCATTTGACTTAACATTTGTTGGATTTTGACCATACTGTTTACAAACGTTAAGGGAATTATTTTGTTTATATGCATCTTAACAACACAATTTTACTGCTTAAAGTCACATCATAGAAATATATGCACCTTCATAACACAATGATTTCATCTATAAAAATGTAAAATGTGCTGTTTTTAACCGATCTTTCCCTTCATTTAGAGAGAAACAATAAGTCTTAATTATATGCTTCGCAATCTGGTGTTTGACAGACATATGCTGTTAAAAGCACCATACAGCAATGCAAATCTTTGTTTTTACATTCACAGCGTAAGATCAGCACAAGCCCTTTGTTTTTATACACATCTGATATGGAAATGAAAAACAAAGCTCATTGTGTTGACTAGCTCACGTTTATTTGTGTTACTGAAATCTAACACAAATCCTGGCAAATTTATGTATGCAGTTACAAAAATTTGCCATCAAAGTATGATGACAAGCAATACAAACCTTTGTGTTATTTTTCACAAGTACCTCAGGTAAGATAACTTGTGTGAAAAAGAATACAAGTTTGTGTTGATTTTATACCATTAGTTGTGTGTCTGGACAGCGTTGAGTATGAGAGACATGAAGAGAGTTTGCAAGGTGTGTGTCGTTTACGTCTTTCTGTATTAAACAAAGATTTGATCTTTTTCTATTAATAACAGCGGTGATGGACAAGACGATGCAGGAGAACTTGACTTTAGTGGTCTCCTGAAACGTAGGTGAGAACCAAGTGATGCAGTGAGCAGGTGTGGATTGCAAACCATTAGGTTAGCACACAGAAAGAGTCAGGTGTAGCATTAATAACTTCTTAAGACTTTTCTGACATTTCTTTTTTTTACAACGTTTCTAACTGTCATTCTCATGCTATAATATGCAAATGTTCATTTAATTCTACCTTTTAAGTGTGCTGAAAAGAACATTCAGACTTGAGTCTACCAGGAAAAAAAGTGAGCCACAACATAAAGAGACTGATAACATTTAATCTACTTGCTATTTCTTTTGTGTTTGCATGGAGTCTCATGGGGGAGAATTTCCTACACAGGGATGAGCAGTTCAGAAAATTGATTCGGGTGCAAGAGCAAAAAGATGGAAGGATTAGATTAACCTCTTCACATTCATCTTTATTTGGTGTTATTAGCACTGTGATACAATAAATTATATATCATTTTCAAACCATTGAGACTTATATTAATTTGTTGCAACTTTCTGTTTCAATATATGCACACAAATATTCAATGATGGTTCATTCACCTACTAACTCTTAAATGGGAAAACATGGACACGTATTTCTCTTGTTCACCTTGAGAATCTGATGATACAACAGCTATGCTGTTAGCTATTTCAGACTTCAAATCCAGTTTAGTTTCTTAATAGAGTAAGACAATTCCTGGAACGGAAAATACGACCTTACATAACCTTGATCTACATTAATTGGTGAAATCCTAATTTTTAAAAATTTATCATTAAAAATATCTGACAAGAAAAACAATTACTCTGAAAGAGAAAAACCAAATATACAATATCAATTACATTTTAAACTTCACAGTAGGCCTGTGGGCTATAATGAGAAGGAGAGTATTTAGGCAACTGAAGTGAAAGCAGGAAGGTTGAAGGAAGAGAAAATATTACCTGAACCAATTCAAATCTACCAGGCCTTTTTTTCTAAACCTTTTCATCCCTAACTAGGATCTTCAGTTTGATTTTTTGTCTTGCTAATACAACTTACTGTAACAGTTCTTATAACTGCCTGTGGTGTGTTTTATTAGAAACATGAGCTGCATGTAAGAGGTCTTGTGGGTTTTTGTGGAAAGAGAAGTGTGAAAAAAAATCACTGTAACTTCATTAACAACTAACATGTTTTATAAGACAAATATTTTTATAGCCATATAAATGTAGAATAAGAATCTTGTGTTTAATGGGCAAAGCAAACTTTTAATTCATAAACATCACTACTTACTAGTGGTGAAATTGGTACATCACCTTCTAGCTTCAAGCACTTAAATGCAGCCTCTGTGAGCTTAATTAAACGGTAAGACTGCTACTCAGACCCTAGTGTGGATATTAGTATCCATTTCAATTATAAAAATACGTGTTTGCATTTCAATTATTGAACAGGAAATTCTGCAGGTGCACTCCCTCTCTTTTGTGTGGTCATACTGCCAAGAAGAGAGCTAATTTTTCACTCATGGTGCTTAATACTTAAAAAATACCTGTTTTTATTAAAAACATACACGCACACACACAAAAAAACTTGCTGCACAGAATCTACATATTCCCTTTGTGCTTGTCTTGAAGAAAAACCAACCAGTTTTTATGCAAGTAAGCCACTCTGTAACTGGTTATGCTTCAATTCAGTGCATCGGTAAGAGCCTGAAATTCCACAGAGCACAAGATCTCAAAAAACACTCACACATTTAGGTATTCATTTTTAATAGTACATCTTTCAGCAACATGCACATTTTCAGGAATAAGATCTGAAAGAACTTTTGCAGAGAGATCAATCCACTGAGGAAATGTGCAGCACTGTTTGCCTGCTGCCCACAGCAGAAACTGCCATGGTCTCAGAGCAAGGTTGGTTTGCCCTGTTTCAAAATTTGTTCTCCAGTTATGCAAGAGGAAGAAAATAGCCTGGAATAAATTATTTCAAACTGCTTGAAAATCAAGATGCTCTCATTGATCCTCATTCTCAGCCACTGCTTGGGGTTACATTACCTCAATTCCCGTGGAATGTAGCTCTCCTTAGAACAGACAGAAGTTGCATGGCAAGTGGCCAGTCCTGGGAGAGGAGAATGGCACTCCAGCAGGTGTGTCAGATTTACATAGGTTTGAAAGCTGATCTCATCTTGCTGTCACACAGAAGGAATCTCACCAAAGCTCCAGCATTCACAGTACGTAGTCACTCTCCAGTGATTGTGAACACAGAAAAAAAAAGTAAAAAAACACCCAAAATCTAAAATTAAATACCATAGATTTTCTAAGAATTATTCAGAGCTATCAACGTATTTCAAACATGACCCAATCAGATTTTTTTTTTTCCTTTATAAAATATCACTGGCTTATTAGGAAAATTAGTAAGTCTAAGAAATTAAACAGCAAAGTGTTTTTCCATAATTACTCATACAACCTTACAGGGCTCCCCAGTGTTGTTTCTGTATTATTGTTAAACACAATTCTGTGATTCGATAGTGCTCAGCTCTAACAGAGTATCATGGCAAAGCTCAGTCTCTTCTTTGTTTGTTTATTCCTCAATTTGGATTTCTTATTCTATTTTCAAAAACACTAAAAATAAAAAAATGATTTCATTAGACTGATATGATTAAGTCAGACTGATCCTGACCTGAGCTTAATGATCTTACATTAAAAAAAAATGCCTAAATTTCAGCTCTGTTTCCTTGATTGTTTGAGCAGTTCAATTCGAGTCATTCCCGAAAACTGCAATTTTGCTCAGAGTTCTTCCACTTTTTCCCTCTTCTAATGGTTGCCAGCGTGAAAATAATTGAATCTCTTTCTGTTCATTGTCTTAGCCTAGAGCTGGAGATAGTAAGTAGGATATCATAAGATAACTGATGATATTTACACAGGCCTCTAAAACATTTCCCATTCTTAAGACTGAGACAAACATGGAAGCCATCAGACCCATTCTGCAAGTCCAAACTGGTTGAGAATCTCCAGTTCCTCTCCATACTCCAGATTTAAGTGATTCTTAGAAGAGTTGGCGTAACTATAAACTGAAACAGATTCCCTTGGGTTTCATTATGTCCTCTCACAGGTCACCACTTGCAAGAGTTACAGGGTCTCCAAACTGAAAAACATTTTTGCATAACTATGAAATGTATGGATTAGACTCAGATCTTAGTAGTATTGTCATAAATTTTCCCTGATTCTAGTAAAGTTACAACAGGCAAAATCAATTTAAGCAGGTATGCTGCTAAAATATTACATTTTCAAACAGATTCCACACTATAATGAAGAAATACAACATTTCTTATTGCTGATTACATCAGAAAATGGCAAACAAAAACTTATATCTAAACTGTGCCCTGGAGCATTGTGAACTAAGGTGTGAATGTCATTCTCAACTACGCCACTTATACTGAGTGGAACTGGGGCTTGAATTCACTTATTTACAGACGTTTGGAAAGCTTGATGTCAAAGTGAAATAAAAAATATCTTGGTGGCCTTCAAATTTTGAGCAAAACATTTATAATATCACCATGGATTCAATTCCACTCTGTCTTTCTGATATGAAAAGGTCTCACTAACTCTTCTCCCACAATTTTATTTTGCCACTGTTAGGGAGGTCAAACAGCAAGAAGAAGAACCTGAAGTGGATGTATGGGAGCTCCTGAAGAATGCCAATCCCAGTGAATACGAGAAGATTGCTTTTCAGTATGGTATCACTGACCTGAGAGGCATGTTAAAGCGTCTGAAGCGCATGCGAAGAGAGGTGAAGAAGAGTGCAGGTATGGATAAGGCAAAGTATTATTATGTTCACTGGTCAAACATAACTGTGCACCCAATAAGCCCAAATACTGTATTATTCTTTCCCTCTACCTCTATGCCTATATGTCTGATACAAGGAAAGAACTGGAAGCTTATGTACGAATTGTTCAGCTTGAAGAAAGCTGTTCTCTATCCAGATTCATCACAGAGAGGTGCTGAAAAGTTAAAATGGAGAAGGAGCACCCTTAGCACCTGGAACCGCTTTGTCTGGTCCCTCTCAGCAGTTGGGTCAGATGGGTAGGAAGGTGCTGTCAGTTGTATCAGAATTTTTCAGTAGACATGGTTTTACCTACAGAAAGGTCCTTATATGGTGTGCAAAACGTCTCTATAGGATGTTTTCCACTTCATGCTACCTTTACTATAAATTGAAATCTCGTAAACGGTAAGATTAAATTAAATAAATTAAATAAATTATATATTAAAACAATTAAATAAAATATTCTGTTCAAATTTTGTAGTTCTACTACTGCTGTGTTGACAGATTCAGTCTTCTGCAGTTAGACATATGCATGACATAAATCTTACCAGAAGCTGATAATTTAGCTATTGGCAGTATTTTTTGAAGCACCATTTATTTTTGAGCCACAGATTATCTGCTTCCCTGAGTTTAACATTTGTGGCTGGCAGTAGCTAAATGTTGATGCTGAAGTGTTTTGAAACGTTTGAGTTCTGGCCTTACATTTTCCAGAACAACTTGGTCTACTTTTGCTCATATAAAATAATTGTTTCAAAAAGCTCCACTAGGATTCATGAAGTGAATTTTTGCCTGGTTTCATGCATTTTTGCAAATGTTTTGCAGCCAGAACATTTATCACAAGTGGAGTTGCAACCTACAGACAGAATCAAGAAAATTAAACTGGCTTTTAGACAAACCATTTATTTTTATTCAGAGAAAAAAAATTAGATTAAAATTCCTTGTTAACTAAGTGGTGTTGCTGGTAGAGAGGTCCTTTCTAATAGATTCATTCTAGATGCTTCCATTGCACAAGCTATATACTGTTTTACTCTGAAGTAAAGGTTCTCAGCAAGCTATCAAAGTTATATCTAGCCAATCTTAATCAGAACCATGTTATACTGCAAAGCCATGAAGAGATATTAACTAATCAGGATAAACTGAGCTGCATAACTGCATAACTCAGTAGTTCTACTGGTACTACTAGAAAAAAAACTGATTTGACTGAACTAGCCCAAGAATATAGAGTGATGCATAACATGGCATGTATATATATTCTGATAACTTTCATGAGGTTTATACAATGTCATTTCAACATTCATATTATTTATTTTCCGGTCTTCATTTACAATAACATCTCTCTTCCACAACAGCATTTTCCAAAGGACTTGATCCTGCATACCAGGTGGATAAAGGAGGCAAAGTTAGGTTCATGGTAGAGCTAGCAGATCCAACAGTGGAACTCAAATGGTATAAAAATGGCCAAGAAATACGACCAAGTGCAAAGTAAGTGGTTTTATTGTATGCTAGCTGTAAAACAGGTATATATATATATTTCCTTGATGTGTCTCACATAGATCTATATCTTTGATTAAGTTTACACCAATTTTATTTCTGACATTTCTTTACACTGAAGAAGTAGGTAAAATATGCTATCTTGCTCATGACCCAAAAATATGCACTGTATACTAGTTGTTGACATAGATTGTGTGCTTTATCTCGAGAGAAGAGAGTTAAAGATCCTTAACAAAGCATAGAGCCATTTCCTGCTTGGTAGGTTAAAACAAAGACAAAACCAGGAAGAATTTTGAAAAAATAAGTCTCCTCAGTTCTATGTTAGAATAAGGTCAGAATCTTTCTGTAGTAATTGGTTACTAAAAGGAGAGACCTTTAACATAAAGCCTACCTGGCTCATAAGATACCTATAAAATTATCTCTAATCAACACTATCTGTTAAATAGGTAATCAACCATATAGAGAAAAGAGGAGTAAGGTTTTTTTTCTCTCTCTCCACTATCTGGTTAACACAATGAAGCAAACAACCTGAATTAGTTCACAGCAATTTCAGACACACACAAATTATCTACTGTGCCCAAGCTTCTCCATCATCTGTGTCACTTATGTATTGGTTTACACTCTGGTTTTACCTATAATAAGCAAGAGGCTTCTTGGATGCAGGAAGAGCAATGGCTGGAACTTGAACCCAATCCCTAATATTCTCATATCTTTCACAACCTGGAGTACAAAATTGCATTCCACAGTCAAACACAGATAAGAATGGTAATGCATAAAAATGAAATGTTCCTCAAATATTGTTTGAAAGCACAGAAACCTTTCAATTTTCTCTTTCTGGCCCAGTGAAAAATTGCAATTAGCAAAAATCCTATTATGAGGAATGGAAGATCTCTTTTATTCTAACACTGCTTCAGTCAATGAAGAATTTGGATTAATATATGTCACTAACAAAGAAAAAGTGATAAAAGTGGTATATTTTCTTTAACTTCTGTGAGCAGTTCAGAACTGCCTTGCAAACATGCATTCTTCTTCAATAGAAGGACCTGGACTGAATGCTCCAGTGCATTTCTTCCAGGCTGCTGAAGCAGCTGTCAGATGCTAATGAGCTTTGGTCACTGCAAACCTGGAGCAGAACTAAACTGGTGACATAAAGGTGAAAGGCCGCATATCCCATTACCAAAACCCCATATCCCATTACTGATCTCTTGTGCCATCTGGCCTACCAATAATATTAACTTCTTAACCTTGGCTATTATTATACTTCATAAAAATGTTAAGAGTGTTGGAATGAGGATGGTCTCCTGTTACTGGTTATTTTCATCTTTACTCATCTAGAGTTTCAGTCTCCATTTTATTCTGCCTGTTTTTTTATTATTATATTTTTGTATCATGTAAGCCTGGAATGTTGTAACAAACCAGAAACTGTTTGTTATCACTCTAGCCATAGCTCTTTCTGCTACAAAGTCTATGATTGTTCTTAAATTTTCTGTTGAAACATGTAAATTGCATCCCAGGACTTTTTTTCCAGGTCTACGTAAGAAACAGGGTTTTCCCCTCTAGTGATTGCTAAAAGATTTTATATATGTGTGTCTATGTACATAAAGAAGAGCTCCAGCAGTTTTGCTAATGCATCTTTGCTGTATTCTATTCAAACAGATACATTTTTGAGCACAAAGGTAACCAGCGAATTTTGTTCATCAATAACTGTACGATGACAGATGACGCTCGCTATTACGTAACAGCTGGTGATGAGAAATGCTCCACAGAACTGTTTGTGAGAGGTAACTACACCAGCCTGTTCCCATTTCAACTGGTGTAAATTGATGTGGTTCCTTGAACTGCAGCAAAAATTAAGAGGAAGGATATAGCTCAGTATATGTTTGCATTTGCTTTAGCAGGGTTAATATGCATTTTTGTGATTCCTGATCATTTTTATTCATCCCGTACTTACTAATCTAGTGAAAACACAGAAATGGAGATACTGTTTATTTCATGTTTCATACTGTCCACTGGGATCCAGTGGGACTGTGGTCCTCCTCATAGTTTCAAAGCCATTTTGGAACTCATTTGTCTCTGTATTGGCCTTCCCTTACACACTTAGGAACCTGGCAACCCTGATAATGGTCCAATTGACCTGTTCCAAATACTCTAAAATCAGGCATTCAAATACTGATTTTAGTTTCATCTGCCAATATTTAAGGGAAGATTCTACCAAAATCTACGAATGAGTGATCTTTCCCTTAATATTTTTGATCCTGTAGTGTTGATAGTCTTATCTCCTATAGCATGATTTTAAAAACATCCTTCTCTCTCAGATTGTAAATCTGTAATTTTATCTTGTCAAAGATCCTCCAATTTTGGTGACCAAAGGCCTGGAGGATACCAGTACCTATGTTGGTGAACGTGTAGAACTGAGCTGTGAAGTATCTGAGGATGATGCAAATGTTAAATGGTACGTCATTCTTCGAACAGATATTGTTTTCTTTGAGACAGAGATGGGGCCAGGGAGGGGGAAGGAGGTAAAGAAAGATTTTATTTGTAGGCATAAATGTGGAGAGCATTTTCTGTATCAGGTATCAGTTTAAAAAAACTCAGGAGAACATTATTCAGTGAAGTAGTAACAGCAAGAACATTCTTACACATTCATGGGTTTAACACTTTTTTGTTTCTTAAGTCTTGCAAAGTCTTCTCCAGAAGTTTCAGTCTATGAGATTCTTACTCACACAGGACTTTTATTGGGAAAATAATCACTTTTTCTTTTCTATTAGGTTTAAGAATGGTGTAGAGCTTACCAATGAACCTAAATCTCGGTATCGAATCAAGGTTGAGGGTAAAAAACACACTTTGATTATAGAGGAGGCTGCAAAAAATGACAACGCAACTTACTCAGTAATGACAACAGGAGGCCAATCAGAAGCTAAGCTTTCTGTTGACTGTAAGTATAATATATCTTGCTGTTGATACTGGCGGTCATAGTTTGCTAAATAACAGAAATAATTTGCTTGCCTTTTTCTGAGTTTAAAGATAGCTTTATGTTCCATAGCAATTTCTCAGCTGTAGACCTCCAGTCTGCAGTGACTGACAATGAATTAGTCCTGCTTGAAAATTCCTGTCAGTTTATTAAGATGGAAAACAAAGCTATCCATGGAAAGATATAATAGGTCAACAAACTGAGACATTCAGTGGCAGTACTTGCTTTTCTTGAATCCTTTCAGGCTTTTACAGGAAAGACAAAACCAAGACTTTTTACATAAAAGGAGTGAAAAAAAATGTGTTGGAAAAAAATATATATACTCTACTACCAGGTGTACTGTTAACATGCATCAAGACTATTTGAACTAAACTAAAGGCACTAAAATGAGACCGTGTATCTCACTCAGCACTGTTTGAATATATCTTTAAAACACTTGTGGTTTCTAGCAAAATGTATGTATCCTTATAATCTGCCACTTTGGTTTTAGGCAATTGGTTAGTTTGCAACTGGATGTAGATTCGGTCTTGCCGGCATTAGTGAACAAGGTAGATTCTGAGTACCTGTTTGTGGTAAATTTGTTACACGCTGTAAACTTACCATATATCATACATACAAACATTCTACTTTTAACTATTTTATACAAAATGACATCCTAAGCACAAACAATTCACAGGTCTCTTACCAAGCTGAAAATTATCCACTGTGGCTATTGGGCTCCATCATCTTACCACAATACCACAGTGTTTTATGCTTCTTCTGTTGAGAACATTCCATCCATCTTTCTACAAAATGCAGTTTTTTCCACCATTCCTTGTTTCATATGTCAGTTTATAGGCAGGCATATTTAGTGCACATGCACAGTGCTGTGTGTTCAGCCTGGACTCATGTCTACAGCATCTGATGTTTCAGAAAATGGAAAAGGCTCAGGTTTCACAAAAGCTGGTAGTATTTTTGTGTTCTCACAAGGGTGGTTAAGGCAGCTTAGCAAACACAAGAAGTAATGTATGAAATAACCTGACACTATCCACCATGTCCTTTGATAAGAGCCGGACACAAGAGGCTCATAAAGACAGCTATTAGTTGTAATTAACTACTTTGTTAAGTCTCCAATTTATCTTGTGTCATCTGAGAAACCTCTGTAAGTAGTCAGACTGCAGGAATGCTAGGTAGACCTTTCTCTAAGAGCGGAGCACTTTTAGGAGTAGGACCAGGGACACAGGTCTTACAGATTTCAAAAGTTTCTTACTGGATTCTAGGGGCTATAAGTGCCCTCATCTTGCACTGAAACACCAGAAAGGGGACAGAATTCAAATACACTCCAAGTGAATATAGATTGGGTTTTCTTATCAGGGCATGGATATTTTGGATCAACCTTTCTTCTAAGCTGTTACTTGATATTAACATTAATATCTCTACTTCTCTTTTCCTAAGTGAGACCACTGAAGATTTCACTTGCACTAGAAGACCAGACAGTGAGACTTGGACAGGAAATCCACCTGAAATGTGAGATATCTGAGAATGTGGAAGGGAAATGGTACAAAAATGGACAATTGATTGAAGCTAGTGACCGTGTGAAGCTTTACCATAAAGGAAGGTAAGCATGTTGAATATTGATTTGATGTAACTTCATCTTCAGAGAAACAACCTATATGACGGTTATTTCTCTGAAAATGATATATTAATCAATGTGTTAAGCCTAAACTTTGTCCTTTAAACACAATTAGTTTTATGATCATAAAAGCCATATCTCCTTGTCCTTTTTCATACTGTGTCTTTTGGCTGTGAAATACAATAATAAAAAAATCCTTTAAACATCTATTTTTAAGTGATTCTTTTTTCCTGGATATTGCCATTGCTATTAGTATGGGATATTAGGTAGTAAGATCAAAATAATTTGAGGGCATTAAAGAATATTCAGATTTAAAAACGACACTATTTTCTGATTGTTTTTTGGTTTCTGCACCTTTTACACACTTGCACAGATCTCCTAAATTTTTTTCTTAGGACTTTTCCTCACAGTCTCAAGTAGTCTTCAAAAATAATTAAATGGCTTTCTTTTTCAATTTTTTACAGAATCCACAGATTTATTATAGCAAGTGCTGCTGTTGATGATGAGGGTGAATACATGTTTGTACCAGATGCTTACAATATTAATATTCCATGCAAAGTACACGTTGTGGGTAAGTACTTGGCACAACAAGTTACAAATTTCATTTCTTTCTCTGGCCTTTGGAAAGTGAAAACCGTGTGAAATATCCTTGAATACAATCAGTTTGTTTCTTCTGAGCAGGTGCTTACCTCAAAATACAGAGCTGCTACTTTGGCAAAGTGACATTCAGCTAGTAAGAGAGTACTTTGCCTCAGGATCTGGTCACAGTTTACAAGCCTGGGGTGATTGAATTCCTAAACTTAAACTTAAATCCAGAGAATTAAATGTTCCTGGTCAGTATTTATTCAGTAATCTAATTAGAAGGTTTGTTAATAACTCCAGTCTTTCAAAAAAATAAAAATTTAAAAAAGAAATACAATAAGGTATTGACTCTTCCTACAACAGTACCCCACTGACATTTAACTTCGGCCTGTGAATTTGAAATGACAGCAATACAAATCAAGGTTTTAGAAAATATGACTTGCAATTGATACTGAAAGAAGTGGGATACTTCTGTTAGAAATAAGATTGGCAAGAATTAGGGAGAATGACTAAAGGAGGGGAGGAAGAGTACTCTCAAAATAAAATCTTCTAATACATTAAAATAAGAGTATGCTCATCAGTTGTTCTCTGTATGCATGGAATACAACAGAAGTAACCATTTCATTTTCAGGAAAAGTATTTAGATAAAGAAAATGTTTAAAATATTAGAATAATGATGCCTGAAGCATGACAATTCCTAATGTTGAAAGTCTGCAACAGAAATTTTCAAGAGCCACTTTGAGGAAGTCTCTCTCACATGTTACCTAAATATAAACAACTTCATCTATTATTTTCTTCCAAAAATTTTTCTTCACTATTTTTCTTCCAAACAGATATTAATTGAGTAAAAATGCCAGGAAAATACAAACAGTGGAGCATATTTCTCTGTACTTCAAACTTGTTCCCAGGTTCTTAAATTTTCTAAGCGGCAGTCCTATGAAAATTTGGACGGTTTCTTCTTTTCCAGATCCTCCTAAACTTCACCTTGATGGTCTTGGAGAAAATAACACTGTGACAGTAGTGGCAGGAACCAAACTACGACTTGAGATCCCTATCACTGGCGAGCCAACACCAAAAGTCATGTGGAGTAAAGGGGATAAGGTACATCAGCATTATATGTGTTTTTAAAGATCGAGGAGGAGCTTTTTTCCCCCCAAAATAATCTCTAGTCCAGTGGAGATATAGAAGGAAATAACAAGGAGATACATTAACCTGTTGCACTTAAAAACTCTCCTCTCTCAAGTGTGAAGGTGAAATTGACAAACAGTGTTTAGAATCTTATGGATCTTTTTGAGGAAACACTTGACATTGTTAAGGAAAAAATTATGCTTTTTCTAAAAATAAATTTAAAGGAGAGGGATATATTAGATGCAGAAGAAATCTAATGAAAATCTACCAGGCAGCTACTCATTGTGTATATAATGTCCAGAATTCCAGTTTTGACAGGTAGACATAGTAAGGTCTGGTTTTGAAATAAATAAATTTTGATGAAGTGTCAAAACTAAAATGAAACATTCACCTGGGTTCTGCATATGGAGTCTTTGTGCTAAACTTTGCCAAGACGTACTCCTGACTGTGTGATATCAAAAAGCCAGACTTTCCATGTTTAGTTTTTAATTCTGGTATGTGCAACATTGCTGGTATGTGCTGAATTTCTCAGAACTACCTGGTCAAATCTTACTAGTATTTTTCAAATCTTACTGGTATTATTAAGACCAGAGCCTTGTTCAAATGAGAAGTTCCTCTAGGAGATCTTCTTATTCAAAAATGTGTAAGAATTTTAAAAACGATGAGGACAAACTACTGACCCTCACAATCCATCTCATCATTCAACTGTATGAATTACATTTCAATTTTTTTAAGATTCTTTTTTTAAGAATCTTTTAAAAATCTTGTACAGATTCTTTTTCTTTTAAGAATCTTTTAAAAATCTTTTACATTTAATCTTTTTTAAGATTCCACTACCCTCTTTTCATCAAGTAGCGTTGATTAAAGCATGTTCTTGCTCACACGGTAATCGAGCCTACTGAACCTTCCTCTGAGATGTAATGGCTGACCTGAGTACTAAACAGTTACAGTATTTTAAAGCTATTTATTTATTTATCACTTGGTTAGTTTGTCTTTTTTGTGATAATCAGATGACTGAAATACTAAGCTTTAATATGACTTTCTGTTTGGAAACTTCTTGTTGAAGTGTTCAGTAACGCACTTGAACTTTGATTTTTGAACATTTTGATTCTTAAAGCAGAAAACATGCTTTTTCCCTCTGCTTACTTTGATTCCTAGTGGATCACAGACAGTGGAAGAATACGTGCAGAAACATATTCAGACAGCAGCTGCCTGGTCATTGACACAGCTGAGAGAGAAGATTCAGGTCCTTTCAGAATAACATTAAAGAATGAAGCTGGGGAGGACTCAGCCCTTATCAACATAAAAGTAGTTGGTAAGTCATGTGGAAAAGTGCACATGAGCAATGTCATTTACCACGGCTCTTTTCAAAAAATTATCCCTGAGAACACTGCTTTTCTGCACTCCAATATCATCCGCATTCTTCTTCCTATTATCTCTCCTGTAAATGCTGTCGTCCCTCTGTTTTTCCTCATTTCCAGGTGTGAAATTGAGATGCAAGGATACTGAGGCAGAAAGTTAATTAAGGACACAATAGCTTTGTATGGATTTAAGCAGGAGTTAATTACCACCCCTGCTGCCACCTCACCTTGCTGAGGCTAAGCTTCTGAGGTTGCCTCCTGTTGCTTCTAGCATTCTGCATTTTCCAGGTGGCTGTGGCTCTTTCTTGGCACATGCCCTCAAGTGCCCCTCAAGCGTCTTGACAGTGCTGAAGAACTTGGCATTTATCCCTACCTATCCCACTTGTCAGGATGCACAGAGACCTCCTTTCTCTTTCTTCTGATTAGGAACTCCTAGGTCATGTTTCTCAGATCAGTATCCATATAAAATGATGCAAAAGTTACTTTAAAAAAAAATCACTGTGCTGTAGCTCCTTGGCCAGAAATTTTATTCCAAATGAGGAAATTTAATTTCAGTTTTTTCTCAGAGGAGTTACAGAACTGTGTCTCCCACAGAAGTGCCTTAAATGGGGGCTCTGCACTGCTACTACTGAATCCAAAAACTGTGCAAAGAACAGCTTGAGATGCTCTGAGCCAAATGTGCAATGCCATCGAAGCACCTATGGTCAAAGTTCTCTACCCCAGAGAGTTAAGTACAAATGAGGGCTACCAATATATTTTATGTACCTGGAGGACTTCCCTGCATTATTATCGTGCTTATCCCAGAAAACAGTGATTTAGAACATTTAAAATGAGTTTATGACATTTTACCTTGTCATTTTTCTATTGTCAACCTCATGTAGCTCCCAGTCCAGCCTTTGTGTAACCCCTTCTAAGAGTTGTAATTTTCCCCATGCATTACCCCTAACATTCTCTAAGTCATAGATTTGTTTTACTAACATATATATATGAATAAAATGTCATGTAAGATGATAGAAAACATTAAGTGCCCATGGGTCTTTGTGAGACTGTACTTGAATTACTTACAGAAGATCAGAGAAGAAGGACTAGCAAAGCAGGTGCTCTCAAATCTCAGAACATTAAATAGACGCTAGAATATCTTACCTACGAAGAATTTAGTCCAGAAAGGCCAAGTATATTCACAGTATCTATGTCTCCTACTTACTGTTCTGAATGTTGTCACTCACATTTTAGTGATGAGTTTTTGTCTCCCTCTGCTGCTCCATTCTTACCAATGTACTTGTGCTCCATTCATTCTCACCGTTTCTTGTCAACACAGGATTATTTTTGTGGTTGACTCTACATTTTCTATTCTAACTTATCCAATTCGACTTCAAAAACTAATCAGATTTGTTTATTGTTTGAGGTATTTTATTACAGGCTAGGCATAAAAAGGAAAGATCTTTTTTTTTTTCTTTTTATTATATATATATATAAATTTTTTTTTTTTTTTAATTTTTTTTTTTTTCAACCACAGATGTGCCTGATCCTCCTCAGGCACCAAATGTGACTGAAGTGGGTGAAGACTGGTGTGTTATGACATGGGAACCTCCAGCAAATGATGGTGGATCACCTATCTTAGGTAAATACTTTTCCTTTCATTTGGTGATGCTCTAATATAGAGAAAAGAAACTCATTCCAAGTAATGGGCATCAGAGTATCAGAGTTCAACTCTGGCACTGCAGAATGGCACTTTGAATGGTCTATCATAAGAATATTACATCCAGTCTTTGACTTTATCATGTTTTATCTGTTATCCATTTCCCTACTTGACAGGTGACTTTTTATAAAGGCAAAACTTGAAGAGTTTGAATGTTAGCAGCAATTTCAGAACCAACTGTAATATAGAAGAAGGTGACAGGAGATCAGAGGCCAGCAGAATCAGGCTCTCCAAACTAAATAAAATTAAATTTAAAATGTTAAATTAAAAAATTAATTGAAATTTGAAAAAAGCCTGTACATGGCCATAGAGGCCAAACATGTGACTAGCAGCTAATCCGCAAGGAGAAAAATTAAGCAGTAACTCCCAAAGAACTCTGAAGCTAGAAAGACATATTGAGCCATATTGAGAACTACAGGTCACTTTCACTAAAACATGGACACTTCACTATTGAACTTTTTGCTATTCCTTGCTATGATACCGTTTTGCTTGGTCTATAGGATATTTTATTGAAAGGAAAAAGAAACAAAGCTCACGGTGGATGAGGCTGAATTTTGAGTTGTGTAAAGAAACAACCTTTGAGCCAAAGAAGATGATTGAAGGTGTTGCTTATGAGGTCCGTGTATTTGCTGTTAATGCAATAGGCACTTCCAAACCAAGTATGCCTTCAAAGTCTTTTGTTCCTTTAGGTAAGTAAACAAGTTTAGAGAAATGGCTATGCATTAGACAATTATTCTTGATACATTATTGCAGTCATTTAATTATATAACTGCAGTTCTTTCTACATTTCTGTTGCTCACAATCTGTCTATACTAGGTGCTGTGTAAATTATATATTCAATATATCTAAATATATATCTTTCATAAGCAAGAAACAAAATAGGTACAGACAGAAAAATGTTGCACTGCAATAAAGTAGTGACATACTATAGGTGAGCCCAATATATTACAGTCAATACTTTTCAAGGACCATAATTGACAGCTTCATGTCTCTGCATATTGAGTCAATCGTATCAAACTACTGGAAGTTTAGATAATTGAGAATAATGAAATATTGTCTTAGCTGTTCTGTTTCTCCTGTTGTAAGTTCAGCCAGACAAGGACCTTTGGTGAAAAATAGCCAGAAAAAGTGAGCAGAAGTCTAAACATAAAGTAAAAATAAAATCAAAAAAAAAGAGCACCCAACATGGGTATATAGTCCATCAGTAGAAATAAAAATAAATGAATTTGCATGCCTCACTCATCCTTATTAACTGAAGTATGGTAGCGGGTTTTCTGTTTTGGGGATTTTTTTTTCAGAAGAATCATATATTATCAATACCTTTTTCCAACTACAAACCAAATCAGGCTAGATCATTTTTCACACCATTTTTTATTTTCTCTTATTATTTGTACTTTATATTAATGCAACAGTTAGAGGCTTTGTCACTTTCCTTATGAATGCTAATTTGTTGGCCTTTTAATGTAAAGAAAGAATTGTTCAAACTATTGTTATGGTCAGAAGTCCTTGTAAAATAAGTGTCAGTTTTGAAAATTAGCAAATGTTTCCACCTTGCTCAGCAGAAGAGGAAGGAGGTGACCGCTAGTATTGCTACAGCATGCTTCCTTCTTTTGTGAAAATACATACTGTCATGGAACATGCTACCCAAAACTTCTCTACCACACCTTTCACCTCCCTTCGTCCTCCTCATTCCTCAGAGGGAGGAATCTGACTCTTCAGGTCAGGCTGTGAGCAGGTACAGGATGAGGTATCTGTTCTGGTTTGGTTCTAAATGGGAAAGAAGTTCCAGGATGACTGGAAATGCCTGGATTTTGCCTTTTGCCTGAGATCTAGATGATGCCAGATTAGAGGAAAACATCAAAAATATAAACTTTTATGAGAACAGGAGTTTTCAGCCTTCTCCCTGCTGCCTTCTTGTTTCAGCTGTTACCAGTCCACCAACTCTCCTGGCAGTGGATTCAGTAACTGACACCTCAGTTACGATGAGATGGAGGCCACCAGACCACATTGGAGCAGCAGGTTTAGATGGCTATGTTGTAGAGTACTGCTTTGAAGGAAGTAAGTGACGACGACTGTGGTATGTTACTCAAAGTGAAAATATGTGAGACCTCCATTATTTCTTTAGGTGTCAGCTGCACTCACTTTGGGGTGATTAATCAGTTAGAAACCCCCAGCATCAGGATTCTGTTCAAGCTCCTCCTTAGTTTATATTTCAGATCCCACTCATTCTTGTAGTTTAACCCACTTTACATATGACATGAACAACAAATCAAAAAACTATTTAATGTGTTGCAGTTCAGGTAAAGACACACTAATGCCTTTCCTCTTCTTTTAGCTCGATGAAAAGTGGAAGCAACAAAGTGAGTGTGAATGGATTGATGGATGGATGAATAGGAAATAATAAATTGATATATGTGTGATCCAGATTGTGTGTAGGTTGGCTGGGTTTTAGGGACAGGAGGTCCTCAGTGTAATCATCTCTATCTTGACATATTACTAACGGGCTACTTCAAGTGCCAGTTCACAATATAGGTGGACAGCCTTCCCAACAACTGGCTATAGGAATTAGCTAGGCATGTAAACTTTATGTCTGAATATTGAATTTCCACAACATTTCAAGCTAATTAGATAAAGGATCTTTAACTATGCCTATCTGTCATAAAACTACATATAGCTTAAGGAGAATGATAAAGATGTAAGAGACAATAAAGACAATAAAGTAAAATAGGATGGAATAGGGAAACATCCTATATTTTACAACCAGCAGCTCTGGCAATTAAGCAGAGCAATTTAGTATTTTTCAACAGATTTTATTCTGAGTTGACATCAAATGAAGTCTGTTTTCAAAAAGTAACTTCTGAGTGTAAAAAAAAAAAAAAAAAAAAAAAAAAAAAAAAAGACTAAAAACTATTAAAAAAAAAGTGACTGTTAACTCCTAGGTGAGTACCAAACAGGCAAGACTGGTGTGTGCAATATCCAGCCTCTGTGGGCAAACATTAAACAATGGAACTTCAGCAATGTTGAGTGTTTGGATGAATGAGACTTTTTAATGTTGATTCCCGTCAGTTGCTGCTCTTCACTGTGTTGTAAAACAAGTGATGAGTTCAAGGATTTTTTTTTTCATAAAGACATCTATTTCAGTAGAAGAGTTTCATGAATACAATTCTCAGCCTGGATACAAGAGGTAGAGGAGAGAACTTGTCATTCACAATGTCACATATTTCAGATTCAGTAAATCTAGGAAACTAGTAGTTTACAAAATAGGTCAGATACCACAGGAGCAGAGAATCCTCAGCTCCCACTTAAGTGAGAGAGAGAGGGAGTGAAGCACATTGGTTTTTCTCGAGAGTACTCCACATGTGAGAGCATTGAGATGAATATCTGTAAGGAACAGGAAGACTGCAAGAAGCTCAGAGGTCTGGAGAAGATTACCTGAAGGTGGACACAGCAGGAACAACAGGAAGGGTTTTCCCTGAATACTGGGAGAGAGCTGTGGAAACAAGTCAGAAAGAGTAAGCATACAGTGTCAGATCAAGGTGCAGCATTACTATAATCATAGATTCACAGAGTTAGCAATGTTGGAAAGACCTTCAAGATCATTTACTCTGACTGTCCACATACCACTGTCTGTTTCATTTCCATAGTCAAAAGGTAAAAGGAAACTGAAAATGTGTGTGTTGTATATTATACTCTGTTTAGCATTTGTAGGATGATGGTGAAAAATAAGAAGTGTTTGTAATGTGTCACAGTCATAAGATCCTTGACATTATAGCATGTGATTGATGGCAAAATGAGAGAATGAGAAATGTATGTATATACAATAATCCAAACTAAGGTGTTTAAACGAATCTTCAAAATGTACCTTTTAAGGGCTGTTATAAAGAAGATCACTGTATAGCCATTCAATGAAACAATTTTTTTTCAGATACGTTTACAATATTAAACATAATGTTTGATATGACAAACATATGTTTGTCATGTGTTTAGAATGTCAGTGAACGTCATCTTATTGTTATTTAACTCAGTTAAAATACAATGGGTACCATGTATTTTGCATAAGTTTCTGATTGTTTATGTAAATCTATATGTCTTCTGTACATGTATATACACCTTTGTGTGCACAGTTGACATTATTAATGTATATATGTTATGAAAATGGCTAGGAAGAATCAAGCTTAGTAGAAAATGGTAAGAAGAGTTGTGTTACTGAAATATACAGTATTTTCTATACATGTTAACTTTTTTTTCTTTCCTGCAATATCTCAGTGCTTCCCTTTCTCAGCCCTTTCAGTGCCTTTTCTGTTTTGGACTAATTTATTCTATACCGTTTAATATCTTTTTAACTTCAAGATACTTCTTATGACTGTGTCTATATTCCTTCTGCTGTACCTATTTTTTATTTCTCTGTTTGTAAACTCATCTGTCTTCATTCCTTCACCGTCATCACTGACATAGCTTTAAAGAGGGTTTTTTGGAGCTTCCTTATTTCGGCATTCATTAGGAGAAATCACAGGCTGAAAATAGGAAGTCCGAATATGTGTGTCATCTATCTGTGTAATTATAATTTAGAGGAATCATGTATGATTGACATCAGTTTGTCTTTGTGAAAACTGGTATTTCCCTTTAGCCTGACTCTCATAAGTTGATCAACATGGTGGACTTTTGGGCTTCGTTAGTTAAGGTAGCGCCTTTGACAGCTCTCTCTATATAACTCAATAGGAGTTTCATCATGTGTGTATGCATCTGGCATTGCATGGGAATGAATAATACATTATGTATGGATAAAGAACTCCCTTCCCTAGGGCTAGCTTACAACATTCAACTTGAACCTCTTGTTTTTGGTGTGCTAGAATAGACCAAGTCTTGTTGACACTGGATAAGCCGATTCTTAGCAATGTACTCTGCTGGCTGGTTCTTCTGTGATATTTCAAGTCTAGCTTAATTTTCCCTTGGATGTTATGTTTATCTGCCTTTAAAGGGCCACTGCACCTGCAAATAATCTGTTTTTTTAGCTAGTAAAAAGGCATTTCAGAGAGTCTCTGTTGGCTGAGATCCTTGTGAGTGTTCCCATCTAGGAACATGCGTAAATACTAGAAGAATTTTTATTATCCTGAAAATAGCCAAGTTCAGGCTTCCAGGAAATCCAGGGCAATGATAGCTTTGATCAGGGAATAAAGCCTTAGTGATTACACTATATCTGTCATCATCTGTGATTTTCTTTCTGTGTTGCCTTTAGTTAAATGTGCTCTCTTCCTCTGTCTCCCTAAGTTTACTTTTCAAGACTTTTTTTTCTGTCTCTCTTCTCAAAATTCTTCCCAGAGTTCCTTTTCTCTTCTATGATGTTTTCTCTTCTATGATGTGTTTTTCTTTTCTCCCATCATCATTTTGCTTCATTTCTCTCTTTTCCAAGTGTTCTTTCATCTCTTTCTTTTCATCTTTCCAGGGCTGTGATCAGCCCAAAGAAAGAACCAACTTCATCTCCTCCTCTTTCTTTATCCTTTAGCTTTCCTGTGAGAATAACTGTTCTTGATCTAGATGCCTCCTTCCCACCTCTTCCCGCCTCTTTTCTACCTGCAGACTCCCTACGTATAGGTCCTCTAAGTCTATAAAATCTAGCATCTTACTAACAGGAATTTGTAACCACTGACAAAATGCTCCACCTGTGTGAAAGTGAGTGTCTCTGATTAATTTTAAAGCTGGATTCTCACAAGGTATATCGACAGATCAGTCTGAGGAATTGATGGAGCCACCTTTCAACCTGGAAGGTAGAGTATACAACAAGGGATTTGAAACTTCTTTAGTGAAAGAAAACTCTCTTTGTAAAAGTAAAGAAATTCCTGAGAGTACATGCACTCTCAGAGTTTGCAGCAGTGCATGTATAAGGGAGGGGGAGGTGTTCAGGAAGCACTCATTGATTACAATCCTCTTCTACTAGAACCTGAAGGAAGCAGCTCGAAGGAGAACTTAATTCCTAAAAGTAAGACACACACTTACACAAATGTATCGCAGTGTTGTAGCTTAGTCTGCAGGGCACTTCTTATAGTAGTTCCCTTGTCTTTTATGCTAGGATTACAATGCTGTCCTTACATGATGTGGAAAGTATCAGCAGTGACTTACTACTGCACAAATCTGATTCCTAAGGTCCAGGCGCCAGCAGCATTGAAATGATCTATGTTTTCAAGATAGGGTGAAAAAAAAGTATTGTTTGTATCAAAACTTATCTGAAAGACTGTACTGTTAGGATCACTCCATGGATTACATGCGTCCACTTAGGAGTAGGCCAAAAATTTGAGAATGTCGTCATTAAGTGAATAACTTGGATACAGACTTCTTCTTCTAAAGGCACCAGCAGAGATGGCATTTCATTGCAATGTGTAAATAATTTGTTCTTTTCTCATCCCCATGGTATTATCTAAGATAAGTACTTGTTTTGAATGTGAAATTATTTAAATGAATTCTCAAACCCTTTTCTCTCCAAAAAAGTTGTTAAAGCAATGGTGAGTGTTTTTGGAGATAGACTCTACGTCCTTCTTGTTTTCTATCAGCTGAATTAAAATGCTAATCTCTCTGGTACAATTAAGTGATAGACACATTATTAAAACATTTACTTATTTATATATATAATTGACAGAAATCCATTAAGAGTTGAAGCTTTTTTTTCAGTGATAATTAAAGTGAATCCATATCACGTTATTGAAGAAAACATAAAAAAAAAATGAGATGGATGCATCAGTATATATTGAATCAATTACCATTATGTAATTTTCCTTTCTGGGGCAGTGGATATATTTATAATTCCCTGTTCTTTTGGTTCATCCTCCTCTTTTCCTAAACTAGCTGATGAGTGGATCGTCGCTAACCCAGAACTGACAGACAAAACAAAGTTTACAATCAACGGTCTGCCGACTGGCTCAAAAATCCTTGTGAGAGTAAAAGCGGTGAATGCTGCAGGTGAAAGCGAACCTAGGTACCACCCACAGCCTATCTTAGTCAAGGAAGTGATAGGTAAGATCCTCCTGCTTATGTTCTCCCACACATACACTCTGCTTCCATGTTTAGTTCTATAGGGTTTTTTTTATGGCTAATACTTTTAGTTAGAAGCTGATGATATGGCCTTACAAAACCATTTTGTAGTGACTAGAAGACATGTAAATGTATTTAAAAAAATCTGTAATTTTTTAAAATTTCATTTCTGAGCCTTTATTGCACAGGCTTTAAAGTCTTCTTCTACAGATATTGATGTTTCTTTTTTAAGTAGCACTAAGTACCCACCTATTCTTACCATCACAGCATGTGGTGTTACAAACACCAAAGGTGTACTGAATACGGGACCAAGAAATGTAAGATATCACTCACTGGCCACTTCTGGGAACTGCAGAAAATGCAGATTTCTGTTTATATCGATGCCCACTAGTACTGCCTTGGTTAGAAAAGAAAATAAATTTCAAAACTTTTGGGTTTTTTCAGAACCTCCAAAGATTCGCCTACCAAGACACTTAAAACAAACCTATACTAGAAGAGTTGGAGAAACTGTAAATCTTGTTATTCCTTTCCAGGTAAGAACTAAAAACGCTGACAGGAAAATACTCAATACTCATTTTCCTTATGTTACTGCCTCTTATCTTCTTTTTTTCTATGTAAGTTTGGGAGTCAAGTGAGTTCATTTGAATAGATGTGATAGAGAGCACAAAGAAGTACACAGGCGCTTGAGAGTTTATGTCTTGATGTCTCAAATAAATGATGACAAGCCAAATACTGAATTGCATAACTAGCTCAGACAAACTGATTAGTCATCTGTTATCCACAGAGCAATTCTACAGCTGGATATTATGTGCAAGATAATCTCTACCAGAGTGCAAAATGATTAGACTGGCAGTAATTAGATACAGTAATATTTGATCATTGTGTTGTCTTGAGAGGGAGGTGAAGAGTGGGCAGAATTTCACAATCTCCTATAGGAAATGCAGCTTTAAATCCTTGAGATCACATCTATAGCAAGAACATCTCCAAGGATATAGCACCTTTCACAACAACGACTGCCTCTCTACCTATAGGGCCCTTATTCTTATGAATTAAAAGCTGTAATTTGAAATCTTCTCTGCTCACATAAAAATGCTTGTTTCTACAAAGCTACTAGAAGTTTAATAAAAGCTTGATCACCAATACATGACAAAAGACATTGTTTCAGAGAAACTAAAGAAATGTTCTCTAAAATTAGACATTTCAAAAGAGGTGAGACTATTGGACAGCATTTGTAAATATTTTGCATCCAGAAGGCAAATCTCATGGTAAAGCAAGTGGAATTCATTCCTATTTAGGCACCAAAATTGGGCACTACCATGCCACAACTATATGCACTTCTCCTCAAAAGATGTCAAGCCAGTCTGACTAAAAGTATTTCAACTGCTTTTGCAATGAAAAAAGAGAATTCAAAATTCCTGGAGCTTTAATCCACTATTTAGGTGCCCAGCAGTGTAGAAAATGTAGGCAGTTCCAGAAGGGGAAGAAATTTCTTTTCTTTTACAGATTTTCTTTAAAAAAAGAAAAGCGAAAAAAAAAAAAAAGTGGGAAGGAAGGAAGGAAGGAAGGAAGGAAGGAAGGAAGGAAGGAAGGAAGGAAGGAAGGAAGGAAGGAAGGAAGGAAGGAAGGAAGGAAGGAAGGAAGGAAGGAAGGAAGGAAGGAAGGAAAATATTTAAATATTTGTTCAGTTTATTCAGAAAATAGAGAAAATACAAATATTTTTGTCTATTGAAGGAAAAAAAGTTGCATTTTAGGTAAATTAATGGGATTGCATCTGAAATTCTGTATGATTTAAAAATGCTTCTTTCAAGACAATTTCCTCTTTGTAGCTAATGCTCTTTTCTCTCTGAAAAGCATATATAAATTGTTTCCTAACTTCTTACAGGGAAGACCAAGGGCAAAAGTATCATGGCAGAAAAATGGTTCTCCAATAGACAAGAACCAAATCAACATCCGCAACACTGAGAATGACACCATTATTTTTATCCGAAAGGCAGAAAGGAGCCACTCTGGAGAATATGACATGAAAGTGGAAGTAGAAAATTTGGTGGATAAAGCCACAATAGATATTCAAATTGTTGGTATGTTTTGAGAAACAGAAGCATATGCATGCCAGAGAAGAAGACTCCAGCCATTCCAATCTTATAGCTGTAAAAACAGAGGAATCTTTTCTCTACATCCAATTACTCGGCTATAGATTTGTAGTCTCTAAGTAAACCTTCGTACACAATGGAATGAGCTTGTCTGAACATGCCAGTCTCTTTTTTTCAGTTTTCTTTTTCATGTTCTTGTTTATTTAGGATGCAAGCCTTTTCCTTTTGACTGGTATCCATAAACAGAAATGGTTTCATAGTAAGTTTGTCATAAATGTAACATGGAAGAAATTCTAAATTGGAAGTGCATGAAAGCAGGAAAGAAAGATGAGAAAAAACATTTACTTACAATTTTTACCAACATATTTATTTACATAGTATGCATAATAATGATCTATCTTAAGAACAAATTTACAACTATCAGGTTTTCAAAATGTCATGCCTACCTGCAACTGAAGAGCGTATGTACCTTATAAACCATATTCACAAAGTGACCCAGATAGGATTTTCATGATTCTGGCATGGGTTAACTGTTGAAAGTGTTATTTTGCAGCCTCAGCATTCTTTGGACATTGAGTTTGGCATATGCATGTGTAAGAAAGAGACAAAGTAAAAGAAGTGGAATGTATATATAGAAAAGAGACAAAAGAGTAAGTGGAAGATGTGTGTAGGAAAGAGAAAGAACAGAAATATTATGAAAAATGATGACTGCCATATTTTCATTACAGATCGCCCAGGCCCACCAGAGGTTGTAACTATTGAGGATGTCTGGGGAGAGAATGTAAATTTATCATGGAAGCCACCAAAAGATGATGGCAATGCTGCCATTACTGGGTACACTATTCAAAAAGCAGATAAGAAGAGTATGGTAAGTAACAAGATGCTTAAAAGACTGATGTATTCACGAAGCTCTTCTTTTTAAAAATATAAAGCTTTATAATAATTAATGAAAGAGGACAAAGCATTGACTGGTTAATTTTTACGAAAATCTACAAGGTATTTCTAAACATTCTAAGGGTTTTCTGGCTCTAAAAACCTTTGACATGAAACAGCAATAACAAGCAAGATATTTTTTATCATTGTCATTAAACTAACATGAAATGTAAACTTCCTTAAAAGACAGCAGTTGGATTCTTACATTTAATGCTTACTGCGAATTAAAACACTGGAAAACTGGGACAATATTTTGGGAGCTGTGTTATCTAAAGGAATCCTTTTGCCCACTACCTAGAAAACTAAGTAAGTTGACCTGCTTCATGCTCTGATCAATTCATTCCTCCTGTGGATCTATTTCCCTTCCCATTCTTCAATTTTAATCTGCCTTCAGATTGCAAGAGATCTTCTTCCAGATGAAGAAATGTCTCCTGTCTTTGAGTCCTTCCTGTCAGAGGAAGAAAGCAACAACAGCAGTGTCTAGGGCTCAGAGTGTAATGGGTCATTCAGGTCATAGTTCCTCCATGTGGAGGATGAATTTTGTGGTGATGAATTTTGCAATTCTGGCATAGCTGTCATTCCACAGCAAATCATTTTGCCAAAAGACAGCTCTTTAGCAATAGGTCCTCAGAGGAGTACAGAAAACGCCACAGGTTACATGGGATGGCAGTCCATCAATTTTTGAGAAATCTAAAATAAACGGACTTTTGAAGACAATCAAATACCAATCAAATCAAATACCAAGGCACAGGAAGCTCAGCAAGAGTGTGTTTAAAAAAAAAGAAAAAACTGTGCAAGGCAGAGTCAGGAAAAGCAAAAACATTGTTGTCATACTTTACTTAATATTAATTCTATTTTAGCATAAACCTTTTTTTTTAATCTTAGTTTGCTATGTAGGTGTTACGTGCTAGGATATAGTTTACATGTCCTATTATGGCTTGAAGACCAAAGTGCTAAAATCTTTCTCTCCACCTGAGTCTTTAAACATTTCTTTTGCTCCAGAAGGATCACCTGGTTGAATGTATGTTCTTCACAAACATTCAACCCGTGGAAGAGGGGGGTACATTAATGCATTGGCCGCTCGTGAGTATGTGTCACAGCCCAGGGCTTTGTTTTTCTCTCCAGTCTGCAGTTTTCTTATCTGCAGTGGTTCTTGTTCAGTCAGCAGTGTAGAAGTCTACCTCACCTCACAAGGAATAAAATTTGTAATGCTGAATTTCCCAAACAGAAACCTTTGGGCTAACAGAGTGTAACCATTCAATAGGAGCCGCTTTCCATTCAGCCTTCACATCTCAGTAGTGAACTCTGCGTATGCTCATTATCACTCATGTCAGATGGAATAATTAATTACTGTTTACTTCAGCACATTGCTCTTCATCAGCACTTCTTTAAAAGAAAACTGTACTATCCCCCCGTCAGTGATCCTTCCAAGCAACATACGTGTGAAAGCTGCACTGCGCTGCAGGAAGCTTAGCCTCTGTGTTTGTATGTTTCAGGAATGGTTCACGGTAATCGAGCACTACCACCGCACCAGTGCCACCATTAATGAGCTCGTCATAGGAAACGAGTACTACTTCCGAGTCTTCGCTGAAAACATGTGCGGCCTCAGTGAGGATGCAACGATGACCAAAGAGAGTGCCTTGATTGCAAAAGATGGTTAGCTAATTAGCTTTTCCTTATCGAAAGGGACGGGGTGTGCACGGAGTCTGGAAGGTGATTAGACAGAAAAGCCATAGATGAGGCACAGTAGATAGCTAGGACATTTCATATTAGGACTTTGTTGTTTGTCTACATAGCTTATAAGTTTTTCTATGGAGTAGGACATTTTTTCCATGTTCTGTCACTTACTGTGGTCTTGGATATCACACTCATATGACACCACTGGCAGATGTAAGTCAACAAGAGTTGGAAGAGGAGCAAAGCGGTTCTGTTAAGAGCCGTGAGCCGTGGCCTCTCCATGGAGACTCAGCTCCAGCTATGCAAGTGCTGCAGTACATTTCAGGGCCAAGCCAACAAATAAGCTTAACCTCTTGCTTCACCTCTCTAGCATGTGAACCTGGACAAACAGAATCTCTGCTATCAAAAGTTCTGATATTTCAGAAACTGTCAGCTTAAAAAAGCAATGTAAACCTGAAAAAATAAGTGTCTCTTTATGCAATGAAAATTCCACAAATTGATAATTTAGCTGAAGAAAATCGAAGTTGGTTGGTTGTGTTTTTCTGAAAGGAAGGAATACATGACTGCAATGATATAGAGCATAGACAATCTGTGCAACTCACGTGGACAGGCTGAAAGATTGGAAGTCAGGGATAAATGGAATACACTTCCACTATTAAAAAGAAAAGTGTATTTCTGTTAGAAACAGGATCACAAATGAAAACAGAGCTATAGGAATTGCTTTTCATCACTGCTTACTCAACTCTGTCATGAAAGTAAATGTCAGGCCTAAGCTTCACTGTAGCCAGTACAGCAGATTGGAAAAGGTTTCAACAAAGATATCTGGTGGAGCCTGTGCACAGGGAAAGATGTCAGTCTGTCCAGCTGTCTTTATTTAGTACACCATCTACTCACAAGACAAAGAGAAGCTCTCAGAACTCTATATCAAAACCAAGGGCAATAGTCAATTCCCAAATCCCCTTCCAGCCTCTCTAACGATTGAAATTACTACACCAGACTGATTCCTGAGTGAGTGCAGGTCAGAATAGATGCAGAGTCTCTGAAACATTTCAAGATGTTTGGGTATTTAGTTATACTGCAACACTAGTCTTTATTAATGCATTGTTTTCATTTTATAGGTAAAGTCTACAAATACCCAGTTTACGATGACTTTGACTTCACTGAACGACCACTGTTTACTCAGCCTCTAGTTAACACGTTTGCTGTAGCTGGTTACAATGCTACTTTGAACTGCAGCGTTCGGGGCAACCCCAAGGTACAGCACAGCAGTGTCAGTTAACACATGAGAAACTTTAACCCAAAAACAGAAACTGTAATACAATTTTTATTATACAAAGCTGGCTGAAGAAAAGGAGTATCTTCCAATTTGAGTTACATATTAATGAGGTTTATTTCCTGCAATGAAAATCCAATCTAGTAAAATGAGAACTCCAGAGAGCTTAAGAATACGTTCACTTTCCAACAGTTGTGGCTGTTCTTTCTGAAAATCACTTTTAAAAACATGCTTTCTATTCTCATTCAGAATAACTGGATATCAAAAGATAAAGCTGAGGTGTCTGCTGTTATTATAAAACATCTTACATTGATAACAAGTTTATTTTTATGACTTTAATTACATGATAGGAACTGCACTGAACAACTCAGAAACAGGGGCATGACGTAGCCCATGCTTATGTTTAGTTAATGGTTAGCTTCCCTTCTATCTCCATTTTATCTTTGTACCATTTCTGAATTACTCAGCATTAACAGAGCATTATGAACAGTTGTAAAACATTTCCATTTGTAGGTTTTTGCATGTAGGTTTTCTTTTGTTTCTACCACAGCCCAAAATAACCTGGCTGAAAAACAAGGTTGCTATACTGAATGACCCAAGGTACCGAATGTTCGGCAACCAAGGTGTCTGCACCTTGGAGATCCGCAAACCCAGTCCATATGATGGAGGCACTTACACTTGCAGAGCTGTCAATGAACTTGGAGAGGCAGAAGTTGATTGCAAACTGGAAGTAAAAGGTAAGGGTTTTAATTCATTGCAAATGCACTGCTCATCTGAACACCATTTACACAGGAGACAAAAGTAAGGAAGGCAAAAGCAAAAGGGAGATTAAACAGGTTTTTAGCTTTCCCAGATGAAAGTAACTTGGGGTTAGTACAAAATGAACTATGTTGGCAGCATTGTTTTCTCTTTGAGGGCTGTGTGGTATTTACGCTGTATCTTTTTCTTCTCCTTAATCCCAATTCAAACATTCAGTGTTTGAAAGGACTCTTTCACAAGTGACACAGTGATAGAACATAACTCCAAAGCTCTGCAGCTTACCTGGTAAACACTAATAAGACTCAGCCATGGAACTTTTTGAGAAATGTTAAAAAATTATCCTGAAGGATACAGGCCTCTGAATGAAGTGGAAAAGAGAGGAGAAGGAAGAAACATTAATTCAAGGCAGATACTGTTTGCTTTAAAATGGCACATTAAACAAAGCATTTGTTTCCAAGGAAAACTTGTTAATGTAGTTTGTTAGCAAAATCACAGAGCAACACAAGAACTGTTGCCAAGAACACAAGCTAGCTGATATAACTGATGAATTTTTTTTAGGAGCAAAGTATTTGAAATGTTATTTTGCAAATACAGGGAAAGAGGAGAAGCATTTTAGCATTGACTGGGGCACCAAGAATGACAAGAGGATTTGAATTGGACTACTAGTTAATTTTTCTGAAAATTGTACTTTCAGAAAATTACTCCCTGGCAACAGATGTGGTCATATTTAACTGTATTAATTTTCACCAAAGGCTTTTGCTTCAACCATGAAATAAGCATTTCTGAAAAAATGAATGTGAAGTTGTAAGTAAGGAAAGTTGGCTACACAGAGCCAATAGGAAGTCTTTAAGTCAGGAGTGTAGAGGGATTTTAGGCTATCAAAATATGGTCCTAATTTTATTACTTCTATCATGCTTGCCTATAAAGAAAACTATACTGTTTAATATCCTCAAGCATTGTATTGTGTTGATTTTAGATTTCAATTTCCTTTGTCTGTGTTTTCTGGTGCATCTTGTCCTACAGCTCAAATCTGCTAGCAAGAAGCCACTGCAATAAATATTTAGCCTACGAACCTGAACTTTAACTAGTATAATGAAAGTACGCATAATATCACATTTCTTAACTGTTATGATTTATTTTTATGTTGTTGTTTAAAAGGTAATGTCCTTGAACTGGATATATGAATCTTTTCCATAATCACAAGAAAATTTTCTATTTCACAGCACAGCAGAAGACCTCATCATCTGGGAAGGTTGCTTCATCTATTTTTTATACTCATATATATTCATCTTTGTTTTTATACAGCAGGCAAAGTCCAAGTTAATTTGCTATTCCATCAAACTTTCTAAGTCCCCAGGCCTTCATGTCCTTAAAAAAGATAAAAATCACCTTTGATCAATACTGACAGAAATTTAATTGTTTACAATTGCATGTTTATGTACTGCTATCTGAAATAGGCTGGAAATGGTTGGATACTTTTCCAATCAAATAAAAGTAATTTATCTAGGGAGAAAAAAAGTTACAGTTCTGTTCACTAAAGTGGTTACTAGGTACACGTGATATTATGTCCTTGAGGATCTTTGCCGAGAAATATCTATCTACTGTTCCTATGTCCAGTTTCCTGACTAATGTCCTGAAATGAGAGCACACAATCCATTATGTCTGAATGCTTCCAGGTCTTTCCCAGCTACAGCTGACTCTTTCTACAATGGTTGAATTAAAGATTATATAAAAATACATATATTTATGTATCTTGCTACATGGCAACTTACACTTAGGATAGATAACACTGAGAATAGTGAAGAACTAGAACAGCAGAGGTTGTAGAGCCTTTGGTACCATGAGACTTTTAGAGGAATGACAACAGTAAAATTTATTGTTGGGTTACGGTATGCACTAAATGATGTCTCAAGATTGCTTCTAGCTCTGTGATTTTAAATCAGTTCCTAACATTGCCAACAAACCCTAGCACCTCAGTCAAATTCAAGCATCGCTCTGATCATCCGTCTCAAAGGAAATCTCAGATAGAGATTGGGCTTGGGGCATCATGTCCTGAGGACTGTTGTAATCATCATACTCGCTGGTTGCAGCACATCCTGCAGCCTCACTTGCTCTCATGCCCTATCTTGGGATTGTAACTGAACCCATCCACATTGGGTCCAATAGTTGCTAAGCGAGAATGAGAATGTAATTCTCTCTGTAGACAAAGTTCAGACTATCCTTCTCATTTTTTTTAATAAACCCTCCCACATTCATTGACTGGAATGTCTGTAGCACAGATACTTCTAGATTCATAAATACCTTTTTTTTTTTTTCTCAAATAAATAATATTTTCTTTAAAAGATCAACTGAAAAAGTATAATACTACTCCACAGACATCTTACTCAGAACATCTGATTGTTCTACAGTGTTGTGAGTTTGCATCACACCTGAAAGAAATCCCTAAAAATGCAGTTCATTAAGCATCCCATCTGGGCTGCATGCTGTTTCTTTCCCTTAGCTATGTGACAGATTCCTTCATTATCACAAAGCTCCTAATTATGGCATGCTTCAGAGCCCAATCTCATACCATCACCTGGTGCAGCCCCACTCCTTCCTACCACGCCTGCTTGATCTGTGTTTCCTTCCCAGCACTGTGGGCTGTGAGTCCTTGCCCTCATTGAGATCCCTCTCTGCATCCAGGCAGGTCTGTTGGCCACTGTTTGAAGTCTCCTGAATTCAGTCCGTAGGGTTTAGACACCAGACATCTGTTGCAAGGATTCAGTGCTGATGCTCTTAACACGACTGGCAGTTCAACTGATGAATTCAAAGGAAATAGGATTAAGCAAAGACAGAAGCTGTAGCTTGACAAACCAGCATAGGCCTGGGGTTTGCTATATGACACAGACAAATGCAACAAGTATTAAATGGACATAGAAACATAATTGAACCTTATTTCAACCTTCTGTCGACGTATGTGTTGAACTCACATTCTTTAAGTTTCCCAGCTTGTCTGTTCATTTAATAGGGTTCTTCAGATGACTGCAGTTCAAAATGACAAACAGAATTATGGAGTCTGAATTGCTAGAAAAGGATTGCAGTGTGTTTGGATATGTGTGTGCGCATGTGTGTATTTATGTGTCTTTAAATTGGTGTGACTTTAGTCAAGAAAATAATGATCGGGGTATGAATCTGTAATGTTGAGGTGCAGTTGAATATTGCCTGACCACAACCAACAGGCTCTAGGCAATGCTCTGTGTCTGGTGAATGTATGAGCTACAGTTGTATTACTGCAGACATTAGCATGGTAAGTCATGCTTAATAGCACCATTCCATGCAGAAGTAGATATTACAGTAATTGCATTTTCTTCATAATGGAGAAAAGAATCTCTAGCCAACTATGTCTGGCATGCTGGAAATCTGAAGATTATCGTGCGTGTATATATGCTCAATTTGAGGAATGCCATGGAAGAATTACAGACAGAACAGTGTAGGATTCAGTTTTACATGGTGTTTGAACAACAGAACAGCCATGAAAGCTATTGCTGGACCAGATAGTCTTAGCGGTCTTTTCTAACCTTAGTGATTCCATGACTCATGATTCCATGAATACTCTGACTATGAATGTTATCAATATGCTACAATTTTCTACTTTTCTAGCCATTTACAGTACTTCAGGTGACAAATCTAAATTCCTACTTGCTGCTAAATTTATTGTTCATTTTCTGAAAAAGTATTAATGCTAATTATGACAATTAAGAGCACCAATAATAATAAGTAAAAATAATAAGTCTTTATTTATCTTTAAAAGATTCCATGTTTGGTGATGTTACTTGAGAGAGACGTTGCTTCACTCGTCTGTTTTCAGTTTTGCAGAGTGAACTTAAAGAAGGCTGCTCAGAGAGCTGCTCCATATGCTTGCATATCCAATTTTTTTTATAGATATAACTGTGCTGAAAAAGATCATGTAATACAACTTAGAAACAAGAATACCTCTATTTTGAAAGATGATGCATGCACAGAATCTCATATTTTTCATACCATTTTACTAAGGAAAATTAAAAAAAAAAAATCAACAAATCCGTATTCTAAATACATTGAGGTAGATCCTTAAATGTGACTTTAAATCTCTGTTTATGCAAGGAAATGATTTTGTATCAGCTTCACAGGTCAAGGAAAAAAAATCAGATAGAGCACTGCACTTCTTTTCATCATGAAATGTGTTTTTAGATTACATTTGTCTTAAGAATGAAATGAAGATCGGTGGTCATTTGATGGTAACAAAGATGCTGTGTGAAAAAATATAATAAAAATATGGTGTTAAAATCGACTTGGAAGAATTTCAAATGCGAATAAATACCACTATAAATATTCTAATTCTGCAGTGATATATCAAGGAGTAATTAATCCAGGAGAACCAATCTTCATGGCGGGGAATAAGCAGGTTTATAATGAGTATAATCCTCTGGCCATTCCATTTCATTCCCTTCCTCTCTTTTCACACTGAAACGCATTTTCTGCATGCAAAGTGTGTATTTATTTGCTTTTTTTAGATTAAACTAGCTGGTGTCTCATGGCATACTAAGTCTATGCCACATGAGCAAAGAAGGCCAAATTAATCAAGAATATAGGAATTTAACAGCAGAATTACAAAAGTTTTAGCTATGCTTCTGCTATGTCACTGAGGATAAAGTTACTTGTATATATGAAGAATTAATTTAGTAACTGTGCCTCCTATTGCCGGAACACTTAGACTTTTCCAGGAGACAGAATTTTGTATCTCAGCAACTGGCTCTGGGTCTGTTTGCAGAATTATTGAAATAACAGAAGCATCATGAAGTCATTGGCTGTGCTTAAAATACGTTCTTTATCACAGATTAGTTTTTTATTACAGATAGTGCTCTGAATGATAATCTGTGCCTGAATTTGCACAACAGGATCTAGGGATAAAATCCTGATCCAATTGAAATCTGCTGAAATTTTATACTTTTAGTAATGTGAAATTTTGATGCATTTACAGCTTATTTTAAATGTGGATTCATTGGAATTACAGTGGCAAAGAATGTGGCCCATTCCATAGAAATGTGTTTCCTTGCAACCTTGCCCAAGTCCAGAATACCAGCAGAGCAATTTTAAGATGCCCAGAAAGCAGTTTCCAGTATTTTATACATCCAAATGTATTATTTCAAAACTAAAACAAGTTAAGAAATCAGGCTATACAATGTTCCTGTAGCATTTGAAGTATTAAGGTATTTTTCTAAAATGGCTGTGAAAGGTACAAATTTGAGTGCTTTTATAGGGACATAAATACAGACATTTTATATAGTCAAAATGTTGCATTAAAGGTAAGGGCTCCTATAGAGCCAATGGCATGTTGTAATTAATGTAAATGTGGATATGTGACAAAGTACATACTTTAGTTCACAGGTACATAATTAGTCTGTACTTGATAATTTTGCCTTATAGAGTTTCGACATATATATATATGTTTCAGTGTTACGTGTGTGCTTTTTTTCCCTGGTGGAAAATACAATATATATATATGTGTTAGCTTCTTTGAAGCTACGTTTGGAAACTTTTACAATACATATCAGTTGCATAATTTGTTTCCAATCTATACCGTAGACTAATTACAGAATTTATAGTTAATTGTACTTATTAATATAGCTTTTACACATTACTGATAATTTTGAAGTGGAACTGGATCCCCGCCTTTTACTCTCCATGTGTTTTTATTCCCATATATTTTACAAGACTAAGGATTAAAACATCATCTTGAAATAATTGTTAGCATAATTTCACTCAACATTTTCTCTCTACTTTTGTGTTTGCATTAAATTGTTACTTCTCTTTCTCTCTCTCCCTTAGTTACAGAATAAGGATTTTTGAATGTATATTGTCATCTAAGGTAAGCTTTCATATGGTACTTGCATATGAAGCTTATGTCTGTTTACACGTCATACAACGTCTGCCTCGTATGGCATGATTTTCATTATTTTTCTTAATGAAAATGGTTTTTGAAATGAGTAGTATGATAGTCTCAATGCCTGTAAAACTTGATTTTTAGAATAATTGCTTGTTACAGTAAACCCTGGCAGTACAACCTCTCACTGTTCTCTAATAGTGCATGTTTCAGTGGAATTTACCACAAGCATGACATAGCAGAAATAATAAGCATGAATAAAACACATTTTGCATTTACAGTCAGTTATTTTCACATAGGAATATGCCTCTACATAAATGAAATATTTATCCAGCACTTGATTTCATTTGCAAATGAATGATTCTTATCAAAATTTGCACTACGTAAGTTGAAAAGAATGCTAAAAAGCATGTATCTTTTTGTCTGCATTGTGCATCCACCTAAGGTCGGGAACAAAGTTCTGCAGCAATGCAAGTGTTAAACAAGACAGTTCAGTCTATAATCGCTAGAAACTAATAGCACCTTAACTGGATAATCCTTGTGTCAATAAAGGATATCGGTTCTTAAACTGTGCACTCGGGATAAATGTTGTACGTAAGTATCAGCTCGGTTGCACTTAGCTGAAGCATTCGCAGACAGTGATATCTCCATCCTGACAATGTACTTTTGCTTTAAAACTTTTGGTGCGTTCCAGAAAAAGCTGCAAAGGTAAGTGCTGTTATCAGTGGGTGATTTGGCAGCTCAGGGTGATTTGGCAGAGCGGAGCATCTAGCAGAACTACACGAGGAAGATTGGTGTTACTTAGCACTTTACCACAGATGCCACCCTTTCCCTTGAGTAAGGACAGCCTCCCGTGTTTTAGCAAAATATTTATCTTTTTTTCCGCTCCACATTCCAAATGAAATTAACAGAAGTAGCCATGCATTTCACTTCTTCTATAGATTTCCATGGCTTTTCTGTAGTGTTTTTTTTTTTTTTTTTCCCCAACAGAATGAGATTTCAGTTCTAATTTGGGTAGTTTTTATTCAATCACTGATACATCGGGATGCCCTGGCTGGTGTGTTACACACTGCACACAACTTTTTCTGGGCACTGAAAGAAATATTTTGTCTTGGATTCCTAAATTATTCAATCTACTCCAAAAATCTTTTGCCTGTGCCCTTTTGGTGCAACTTAGGAAGAGCAGAGCAGCCCTAGCCATAAGCAGAGCTTCCGTGGAGCGGGCAGCTCACGTTCTTCACTCAGACCTGAACCCAAAATAATTCCCCAGGACATAAAGGCTTTGACTGTAGTCAGATATTTCTGGAGTCTGTATTTCAGTCAGCCCCTCTATCTAAAATATTGTGGTTTTTTTCTGTTTATGTATACACACACATCTATATTACACATGCCATACCAGGTGTTACTTTCAAGCAGTGAGGTAAATATTTTGCTGAATACTTATAAACCAGTACAAGACCCAACTCTGAAATAATATGAATGTCTCTGCATGTTTTCCACAACTCTTTGGTGCCGGGTGCTTTCGCCGTTTCTCCTTCTGCGCTGACTTCCATCTTCAAGTGCTCTGCACCCAGCCTGATGGAAATCCAGGAGGGTTACTTGCTAATCAGAGAATATTGCATGGGGTGAGATGAATGACCATATATGAGACTTACCAGCAAACAGAAATGCAATTCATCCTGAGCAAGGGAACAGGAAGTTTCTGTGCAATACAGAGATTAAATAATGGTTAATTCTTGTGCTGAACTTTTGAACAGGGATGAATTTTATGCTGTCTCAAAATCAAATATATGGTAGGGGCTGACTAAATCTTTGCCACTTACGGCAGAAATTAAGGGCACAAACCTATTCATCTCTCCATGGATTTTGAACCTGAAAACTGTCTTATCCCTTGCTTGTAGGTGGGCTTTCGTTCTTCAAACTATTAATGGATGGAGTGCCTCCGCATATCATTGATTCATATATGCGCGAAGTACAGGCAGACAAAACTGAGGGGAAGTGAGAGTCCGACCGCAGTGCTTCCTGCCACCGCGCTGGGAATGGGCAGCCAGAGTTACAGCATTTTAGTCCTTGCAACAACAGAACAAACGTGTGGCTGGAGATTTTCTTTTCTTCTTGTTTTTTTTTTTTCCCCCTCATTTGTCGCTCTGTTTTCCCTGCCTGCTCTTACTGAAAAGAAAGAATACGCATGGATTGCTTTGGGATTGAAATGAAATGAACTGAAGACAACACACTCTTTGTAATGTTCAGCTTTATTTTCTGTTTGATATTGTGCTTTGATTTTTTTTAATGAGGAAAGAGGAGAAGATGTGTACGAGGAGGCAGTCAGTTTGTACTGGGTGGTACAGTGCAAATCTTTCGCAGACTGAAGGTACAAGGATTTGTCAGTAGATGTGCAATAAGACCTTTGGAATACATACCTCTTTGATAATGTATCTTATCCACCTGAGAATTGCTTAACAGAATATGGTTTTACTAGAAAGTAATTAATTCACATGTACTTAATGATCACTTAATCTGAACATATCTTCCTTTAGAAGTTTTGATTTCCTAAATCCAACTCACCAGTCTCTCAACTGAACTGAAATTGTTTTATTTAATGTACAATAAATATGAAGTGTTTAAGATCTAACAAGTTGTTGCTTACTATCTTTTTCTCATCTCACCATATTTCGTATGTAATTGATGCATAATGCAGAGCATTATGAGCACACAGCACCAACCAGGTCAGTCTCCTGAGCCACCAAACTCACCCTTTAACATACCTAAGACTGAGTGCGAATGAGAGATGCTATCAGATACGTGCAGTTTAATATCTGTGTGTTTTCAATATTTAAAATACTATAAATTCCATCGGTAACAGCTTTGATCAGTTTGGACCAGTCACTTTTCTGAGCAAGTCACGCAGTCTTTACAAGTATCAGAGGAATAGAGTTACAGCATATCATTTGTGAGGTTATGGTGCAAGGCCAAAACACCATAGCTAAGCAAAAATTGCTGCATTAATTCTCCAGCTCTACGGTCATTACCCTCCAAGAGAATTGGATACCAGCAGTATTTCAGAAGTCTGATCATCTGTAAGGCTCTGGCAAACTCTGACGCATGTGAGACAGAAGGTCACATGCAATTTGACCAGCTTGCCAATTCCCTATCACCTTCTCATTTATTTACCTGCCTGTTCTCACTCCAGCTGTGGAGATAAGATAGGTTGTGTGGTTACTGATTACTGATCAATCCTCAGTTATGGCTTGTGAAGAATCCACTAAATCCAGTAGTACCATTGTGTACACTGATGTCAGCACATTTCCAAACACCTAGAAGTTAATAATTATGCATGAATACATGAATTTGTTACTATGCATCACCACTGCTGGTGAATTTGTGTTTGAATTACCACTTCTTTCACCTGGGGATCTGAATGTCTTTTTTTTTTTTTTTTTTCCCCCTGTAAATTTTATTCACTCTGAGGACTCTTTTCTTCCTTTTCTCCTTCCTATCACTTTCCTCAGTCCTCCCTCTATGCAAGGAAGCAGTTCTCTACTTCCAATGATTCTGGACACTCCCCATAGAGCATTTCAACCTACTCCTCTCAAAACCATATCCCTCTTTTCTATTCACACCTACACATCAAGGAAGGCAACATGAGTATTAGGAAGAATATTCCACACGTGATTATTTACTTATCTTCATTCTGTATCTCACCAGTCAATTGGGTTTTCCTTCATCTGTTTTGATGCCTAAAAGGCACGGGGAGAGGATCAGTTTGAATATATGCCATATAGCTTTAATCTCATCCTTCCTTTGAAATAGTATGAGTCTAATTGGATATACTATGGTCAGCACCAAAGCTACAGCTGCAGTGAGGTTGTGCTTTTCACTAAACAAAGGAATACATGCATAGCCAGTTCACAGTTCATTTATTTGCCTGCTCTGCCATAACATACCACACACAATAACTTGGTGGCCAGCTATAAACCTCACCTTCCACTGGGGCTTCAGTGATGGAATTAGCTTCTCTGATTTGTGCCAGACAGCAACTGTGCTGGCAGACAAGCTGAACTAAGCTACTTTTCACTGAGTGAACACTAAGTGTGATGTTCACATGGCCTTAACTCCTTCTGAGTTGCATTGCCTGACATTTACCATTGAGTGAGATGCACCATGACAGCAAGAAATAATGGATATCTGGCCGTAGCTGGAATTTAGATGAGTATTAGTATGCTGTAGGTTCATACTTTCATTAGTGAAGATAACCAGTCAAGTCTCTGGATTAAGAATTACTTGAATATGACTTTAAGAGGAATTACAGCATTGAGTGGGATAGGAAAGGAAATTCTAGCAGGTTGCAGAATCTTCAATAGAGAATAAATTTTTGATTTACAATGTGTCACCTGGTGGAATTCTCCAAGGATGGTGTTCAACAGATGAAGGGAAGTGACAAACAAGATTAATTTTGAAATCTGACGTTAATACCAGCTCATGAGAAGGGAATATTGCAAAAACTACAGGCAAAATGACCAAGAGAGAATGGGAGCAGCAGGAGAATATCATGATGCAGAAGGCATGGCCCAGTGATACCAAGAGGAAATTTCTCCCAGGTAGGCTCACATGGGATTTGCAAGAAATCAGTGACCATGAAAGAGATCTAGGAGTAAAGGGCAGCAAATAAAACCTGGTCATGTGATATAGAGTAACAGCAAAATACAGGAGGTCCAGGAGAAATGAAACTGGCAGTGATTTTATAGCTTATGGCTGTGTTCCCTGAAGTTTAATTATATGTGAAACTAGTTTAGTCTTCAGCTATTTACCTGTTTGCTATTTGCACTCATCATCAACTATTTGGTGTTGAGCTTACTGTTCAGATCTCCATCAGTAGCACAATTTATAAGGATTCTCTTTTCCACTTACTTTCACAAAGTTGGTAGAAAATTCCTACTTTTGAAAACTCTCCTTTGATGTTAAGCTTGACTGAAATAGGATAAGGAAAGTTACTGCTTGGAATAAAAAGGCCATCCCATATGTGTACATACACACACTACACAAAGAAAGAGAAATCAAAGTTAATAAAAAGATATGGTACTTATTTTTAAAGAAGCCAGAAGAAAATATTTTGCCCTGCTGGCTTCTTTTGGCTTGCTCTCCTTGAAAGGGCACTTGAAGTGTAAATGTTTCTGTTACATAAATAAGCATTTTGTCTTAAACACTATCTGTAGAACTTGATAGACTCTCATTTGCATGGAAAGTTCACAGCCAGTTTTCCTCACTGACGATAATGACACAAGTAAAGAAAGTGGGAGAAAAACAGTGCTTGAATCAAGATATCATGGAATCAAAGAATTGTAAGGACTTGAAATGTATTCTAGACATCACGAATTCCAACCCCCTGCCAAAGCACATTCCCTAGAGTAGGATCCACAGGAAAGCATTCAGGCAGATTCAGATTCTCCAGGCCCCTCATCATCTCTGGCCCTCTGCTGGACTCTCTCTAGAATTTCCCTGTCTTTCTTGAACTGAGGAGCCCAGTATTTCACATGTGGCCTCAGCAGGGCAGAGTTCATTCAGAAATCCAGACTGAGAGACAGATTTTCTTTTTAAATATTCCTTTTTTTTTTTTTTTTTTTTTTTTAAAAAAAAAAAAAAGAACAACAACAACAAAAAAAAAAAAAAACCAAAAAAACCCCACATTTGTAAGTTTCCTGTACTTTGTACTTTGTTTACAGGGAAAAACGTAGTATAGCTCACTTCAACAGAGCATTGAAAATGACACTTATTAGAATGCCTTTTGTTGTATTTTGAGATTCTGGAGCAAAAGGCATTCTATTTTAAGCACAGAATACTTATGGTCACTGGGTTCACGGCTTGCTTTCCTGACTGACAAGTAAAGCTGCTGTTCTGCTGAAGCAGACAACAGAAAGTAAAAGCATATCCTGAATACTGAGGAAGTTCTGGAAACCTGAACACATCCAACTTTGATTTCTACCTTCTCTTGTTCTATGTTTTGTTATGGAACTTTTCAAAGTATATTAAAATAAACAAGCTAACCAAAAAAACACATGCAAAGTCCCTTTTTGGGTTCAATAATAAATAAATCTACTCAGTCCCTATCTTTTTTATGATAAATAAATAATAATAATTTTAAAAAAAATGGATGCAGTGGTGTTTCACTTACAACTCTTCAAAAAACTGTTTTTCTCCTTTTCCTCTTGGCTTTGAAAAGAGCTTGAGCGATCTCTCTAAATACCAATACCCTTATGCTCCTTGACAACAGTAATGCTCAAGGAATTCAAAGCAGCAGTTTTCACCTTTTTTCAAGACCAGTGATTCCAATGTCCTGGGGATCTGGCAGGCATTGAATATAAGTGTTGTGTATGCTTTTGCCCTTCTCTGCTTGGCTGCCATTGAATCTTTACTTTGTTATTGCATTATCCCTCCATTTGCTTGTGGTTCCTTTCTTTTCTGCTCCAGCCCTAATCCCCAGTCACTGTCACTGTATTTTGGACATAAGGTACACTCATCTGTTTCCTTCACTGCAGGGCAGCTAAGGTAGGTAACCTTTAAATGTCCTTTCTAACTGAAATGATTCTAAGATCATTTTGTGTATGTCAAGCACTCCTGACATTTGCCGTAGAAAAACGTGCTCAAAAACTTACTGGCTTCATCAAGGAAAGGGAACTGGCTTACACTGAGTAACAGGAAACTGCTCCGCATCAAAAGACTGTTGTGACCGACCAAAAGGCCACAGCCTCTGGCCCCCAATGGATTAATTTGCACTTGGATCGGGGCAATACCAGATACGTGTACTCACTGGGAGATGTCCTTAACAGCAGCCCTGAGGAGAACCTGAGGGTCCTGATGGACAAGAAGCTGGATATGAGCCAGCAGCATGTGCTTGCAGCCCAGAAGGCCAACTGTGTTCTGGGTTAAATCAGCAAAGGAATGGCAGAAGGGAGAAGGAGGTGATTGACGCCCTCTGCTCTGCTCTTGTAAGGCCGCATCTGAAGTACTGTGCCCAGGCCTGGAGCCCCCAGCACAAGGAGGACACAGAGCGGTTGGAGGGAGTCCAGAGCAGGGCCATGAGAATGCTCAGAGGGCTGGAGCACCTCTCCTATGAAGATAGGCTGAGAGAGCTAGACTCATTCAGCCTGGAGAAGGCTGCAGAGAGACCTCATTGTGGCCTTTTCAGCACTTAAAAGGCGGCTTGTAAACAGGAGGGAGACCAGCTTTTAATATGGTCTGCTAGTGACAGAACCAGCAGGAACAGTTTTAAACTGAAAGAAGGGAAATTCAGGTTAGATGTCAGGTGGAAGATCTGTCAAAAGGGGTAGTGAGGCACTGGCACAAGAGCTGCCCAGAGAAGCTGTGGGTGCTCCATCCCCCTAGGTGCTCAAGGCCAGGTTGGCTGTGGAGCCTGACCTAGGCCAAGGAGGCCAAAGATGTCCTGGGCACACAGGGTTTGGATGCCCCACAGCCACAGGGCCGACACTCCGCAGGCCGGTGAGACCTGAGCCCACGGCGCCGTGCCCGCAGGCTCGGGAAATGGCGCCGGGCGGGCAGCACCGCGATCCCGCCTGAGGAGACGGCCGCGCTCCGAGGTGAGAGAAACAACCCAGCGGAGGACGAAAGAACTCAGACAAATCGACGAGGCCCGACGGGGGCGGCGGTTTCTCCGAGGAGAGGCGGCCGTGGGGCGTCGGCCTCTTCCGCCGCTGCCTCAGCCCCGCCCCGAGCGGCGGTGGCGGCCGCTTGAGCTCGGTGCCTCGCGGCCCGTCTGGAATGGCCGCCCCGTGGGTTCTGCCCGCGCCTCTCAGCCCGGCGCAGCTGAAGCGCCTGGAGCAGCACCGCTACAGCGCGGCCGGACGCTCGCTGCTGGAGCCCTGGCTGCAGCCTTATTGGGGCTGGCTGGTGGAGCGGCTCCCGCTGTGGTTGGCCCCCAACGCCATCACCCTCGGCGGCCTCTTGCTGAACTGCCTCACGGCGCTGCCACTCATCGCCTCCTGCCCCACCGCCACCGAGCAGGTACCGCCCTGCGGGACGCGGCTTCCCCCGGTCCCCGCCGGCACGGAGTGTCCGGAGAGCCGGGCCTGTGTCCGCGGAGGGTGCGGTGGGTTTGCCCTGAAATTGGGGCGGTGTGCGGGTTGCACCTAGAAGTTTCCCAGGACGGAATTTTCGTGGTAGTTGGAGTGGGGAATATCAGGGGAAAGTCCCTCTGTGTGGAGGGCTTTGTGTCCTGAAGGTTGGCTGTTCTGTTGTTCCGATGGGCCTAAATCTTAATGGCAGAGATGGGGGCTGGCAGTTGGATTTATATATATATAAATATATATATATATGTATATATGACTTGGATTTACTTCCATGAGCATTCTTGTTGACAGAAGCATCCTTATTTGTCCCTAATTGCTTTGCCATTCATGCCAGCAGTGGTGCTTGCAGCAGTCAGATCAAGAAACTGATCCAGGTCAGAACTAACTCATCTTGGCCTAACCCTTTTGGCTTCATTGGTACACAGCTGCAGGCGGTGAGGAGAAAGGAGAGAGAGGAAAGGGCTGGAAACTGCAGGTTGTCGTCTTCTAGGCCTAGGGTCCCCAGCAGAAGAAAGATATGGAAGTGCTCGAGTGAGTCCAGAAGAGAGCCATGAGGATGATCAGAGGACTGGAGCACCTCTCCTATGAAGACAGGCTGAGGAAGTTGGGATTGTTCAGCCTGGAGAAGAGACAGTTGCAGGGAGACCTCACAGTGGCTTTCCAGTACTTGAAGGGAGCTTATCAGCAGGAGGGGAACCAACTTTTCACATGGTTTAATAGGCATAGGACAAGGGGAAATGGCTTTAAACTAAAAGAAGGGAGATTTTAGTTTTTTCACTCTGAGGGTGGTGAAGCACTGCCATAGATGCCCAGAGAAGCTGAGGTGCTCCATCCTTGGCGGCGCTCAAGGCCAGGTTGGATGGGACCCTGGGCAGCATGAGCTGCTGGGAGGCAGCCCTGCCGATGGCAAGGCATTGGAATTGGTGGGCTTTAAGGTCATTTCCAACCCAAGCCAGTGATTCTATGATTCTAATGACTGTAGAGCTGATACCTTCAGCTTACTGTTGTGATGTAAGTATCAGTTCTGTGCCAGCTGCGTGTCATGGTACTCATTCTAGCTTTTCTTTCTTTGCCATATTTTATCATAAAGCAAGTAAATTTTAAGTTATTTTTTGCTTTGAGGACTCATACAAAAATGTTATGTTGCAGACATTTGGGGAATTATTTCTTCCAGGAAAGCTCAGGTTGAGTTTTAGGAACATTTATGATTGCCACACAGCTTGATTTCTATGAGAACATACAGTCTGGACCAAACTTTCCCATTTAGACATCAGTATATCAATTGTAAGCGTGTAGCATAAAAGCATACTCCTCCTATTGCATTGTTCTTTGAGCAGAGACAAAACTTATGTTGCCTCTGCTCTGTAAGTATGCCCTGGCTTTTGCTCCCCTCACCATCATTATCTTTCTTATGCTTTTCTTCAGCTTTTCTCAACTGAAGATGGTGACTGAATGGCTTTCTAAAAAAAAGCTAAACCTGCTGCAGCACTACCAAGCGTTATATGTACTACTGTAACATCTGCTTTGTGCTTTTAGTGTGCAGGCTGGAAGGACTGGGGGAAGGTGGAACTGAAAGTTGTGTTAAAGATGGGCGTAGCACAAGCAGAACTAGTAGTATGGTGCATGTAAACGTTGCCTCACTGTGCTTGTGAGCCTCTTCCTCCATCCATGAAGAAACCATCCTTAATAGTCCTGTTGAGAACACTGAAGCACACAGCACACAATTAAGTGTTAAGTGGCAAAACCGAGCCCATGGATGGCAGCTCTCTGGTACTTGGTCAGACCCAGGTCCATCTGGCTCAGAGCTCCCTGAGAGCCTCTGGTGGCAGATGCTGAGAGTAGAATGCTTTGCCCTGGTGTGTGCATCCCAGAGACTGGAGCAGGGAGTTCTTAGTAGGGATTCTACTGAGATACCTTTAGAACAACTGGTGGATCAACTTCCCCTCGATTTTGCCTTTTAAATTCTTTGTTTGAATGCTTTCAGATTCTATTATGTCTTGTTGCAGTGAGTTCCACAGTTTAATAATGCTTTCCTTGCCCCAAACAATGCAATTGACGTCTGAAACCATACAACGCTTCCTTGTCCTCTTACTGTGTAGTAGCTATTTCATTATACACTGTATTTGGCATCTTCATGAGCACCAATAGCAACTAAATGCCAATTTGCTGCTGACCAGAGCAGCATGTTTTAGCTTTATAAATGCTGCCTGCTTGAGCAATGCCTTCCTGTGTAGAAGGAACATGACATGTATTGCCGTCTTCTATAAATGCACCCTTCAGCATAAGCCTCTTTATCTCTGAGTCACAGCAGACCACACCCCACAGGCACTGCAGTAGCTAAAATCGAATTGTGTGGATTTTCACAGTGTCTGTCCTATTTCCTTCTGTTTGAAAACAGGACAGCCACCTACAAAAATAAATCACATTACACTGGCTGGGGCAGGGGGACACTGCCTGCACATTTCATGCCCTGTACAGAGTTGATGTATCTTCTTTACTATAATTGAAGACTCAATTCTTTCTTACTTTCTCTTAGAATCATAAAGTTGTTTGAGTTGGAAGGGACCTTTAAAGGTCATGTTGTCCAACGTTCCTGCAATGAACAGGGATACCCACAACTAGATCGGGTGCTGTGAGCCCCTCCAGCCTGACCTTGAGTGTCTCCAGGGATGGGGCATCTGCCACCTCTCTTTTTCCTCATATCCAGTCTAAATCTCCCCTCTTTTAGTTGGCAATAATTTCCCCTTGTCCTGTCACAGTAGATCCCATTAAGGAGTCTGTCCCCTTCTTTCTTACAGCTCCCAGCTCCCTGTTAGAAACTGAAAGGCCGCTCTCAGGTCTCCCTGGAACCCTGAACAGCCCCAGCTCATGCAGACTGTCCTAACAAGGAGGTGTTCCATCCCTTGGGTCATTTTTGTTGCCCTCCTCTGGATGTGCTCCAATGGCTCCATGTCTCTCCCGTACAGCTGGATGCAGTACTTGAGGTGAGGTCTCACCAGTGCAGAATGGAGGGGCAGGATCACCTCCCTCACCCTTCTGGCCATGCTTCTTTTAATGCAGCCCAGGATATAGTTGGCTTTCTATGTACTACAAGGACACTTTGCTGGCTCATGCCCAGCTTGCCATCCACCAGTACTTCCAAGTCCTTTTCAGCAGGGCTGTGCTCCATTCTTACATCCCCCTACTTGTACTGATAATAAGTGTTGCCACAATCTTGCAATTGGATTTGTTGAACCTCATGAGGTTCTCAGGGGCCCACTGCTTGAGCCTATCTAGGTCTCTAGGATGGCATCTCATCCCTTGGGTTTGTTGAACAATCATAGCTGCTATACTGTAATTCTGGAGGTAATGCTTTCTGGCAGAAGCAGCATCTCCCTTTAACCCACTCTTTGTCTCCTTAGCAGATTTATTCTCCTATGTTCTCCTCTTGAAAGGAAGAACTAAGGATGATAATCATTGCTGACAGTCTCCTGGGTTTCTCAGTGTATCACAGCACGGCTGGGTTTCCTAGATATGACAAAAAGTGACTGTGCTATTGAAGTGTGAGATCAGTGAAGTGGGTGATCTGACAATAATCATAGAATATTTATTCACTGAAAGCTCTGCTGACCTACAGCGTGGACACCGTGCTAATATTGGAGTGTAGAAAGAGCACACTTTAGTTGAGGAGTGCCATTTATCCCCATCATGTAGTAGTGAACAGTTTTTGTTGCTGCAAAGAGTACTCCTTGCAAGCCAACTTCTCTGAAGCAGCTGCAGTTACTCCATTAACACAGGGTTTTCATACTAACAGCAGCCCTTTCTTTGTTTTGAACTTAAATCTATTTAAAAAGTCCTGTAGTAGCTATAGCAGGATCTAAGCAAAGAATGGCCAAAACTGATTAGAGTGGATTTTATCCACTGGTAAAGATTTGTCCTGCATGCTCTTGGCTTCTTTTGTTCTCACTTGTTTGTGTTCTTTCAGAGCATTTCTTCTCATTGTCTGTAATTTCCCAGAGGACACTGCAAACAGAGAAGGGCAGCTGTACAACCTCGTCTGTGTCCCTCAGTGCCACATCCACATGGCTCTGGAACACCTCCAGGGACCGAAATGTTTCTTAATATCCAACCTGAGGGAGCTTATTAGAGAGAGGAGAAGGTTGGAGGAATGCAAGAAGTCCCTGCTGTGCAGAAAGTGCTCTAGGGATGTGTTATGGTTATTCTTTTTTCTGCCCCATTGTAATGCAGATTTAAACAGCCCCCTTCATTCTGCTGCTGTCAGTACAATTGTACTGAAGGCTTCATGCTGAGCACAAGTGAGGGAAATTCTCCAGTTCTGGGGGGGAAACGGAGGAAGTCCAGTGACCTTTTGTGCATCTCTGCCAGAAAGGGGCACTACAGGCTAGAACTAGTGCAGTGGGAATTGAGGGAATTACATTATGATAAAAGTAGTGAGTAATGAGATGTGGGTGAATATTTAAATGTTGCAGTTTTGGGGCTGTTCAACTGGGTTTGAAGTGGGTTTGAACTTTGCTTGAAATAAGTGGCAAGGGATCTTCTCAGCATATCCACTCTCCTGCAGCTGTTCCATGGTCAGCCATCACACAGGGACACAAAACAAGGGCTGCTGTTGGACCTGTGTGGCTTCCTGAAGGCAAGGCGTGCCACGCAGTCCTGCCCAATGCTATGTCTGCATTCTCTTGGCATTTTCAAGCCCTGGGTTCAGCACGTGACTTGACCTTTACCAAATCTGCAGTTGACGAGATCCTGTATAATCTTTCAGACTTCTTTTGAATTCAGGCAGAGAAGCCTTTTTTGTTTGATTGTTTGTTTTTCTCTTCACTGGGGCTTGTATTATATTCTAGCTCTGTTACAGTAACATATGTTCCTAGCCAAATAATGCATTTGCTTGGACAGGATATAACTTTGGGCTGAGATAATAAACACCTCATCAGTGAAAAGCTGATGATTACTGGGAGCCTCCTGACCTTTCAACTGAGTTCCTCAGCCATATCAGCATTCTCAAATGCTCCCACTTCTCTAATTTGCAAACTGCTTGGGTGCAACGTGGGAAGCGGCTGGGGACTTCCCTGGATGGAGAGCCAGGCATGTGAGGAGGCTGGTGAGGAGATGGCAGCTTTAGTTATAAGGAACTCATCCCTTACAGGTGTTAATGGACACAGATGATCCTCACTGCCAGGAGAACAAAAAATCTTCCCCCCTCTTTGCAGTGGGGTGGAGAGGATGGTTCTAGTTTGGGAGCCTGGGAGGCGCTGTTGCTCTGATTTGTGTCAGCTAGAGCTCTGAGGCAAGCAGAACATGTATCAGCACTCTTGATGCTGTGCCTGTACTACAGCTTGGAAATAGACAAAAGCCACTGTAGTGCCAAAACACCTAATAGAATGGTCTGACTTCAAGTTACTTTGCTTCTTTGAGGTAAGGTAGACAGAGATGATGTTACCATGAACAAGAATTCTTGTATCTTATATTGTGGAGTTCTAGGGTAGGAGGGAGGAATGTGGCTAGTGTGTTTGAGCACTGGGTACAGTCTGCTTTTCTCCATGATATGAAGAACCCCATGACTTCAGCAAGTTAACTACGATCAGCCTGTCTCACTTGTAGGAAGAATACTGCAAAAGGAGAGGAGCCTAATGGAGCATGGGAAGCATTGCCAGGTGTGACCTGGTTACTGGCCTCAATCCTGAGATTACAGTCATCAGTAGATCTAATACTGTCTTCATGTAACTTGTGTGTGTGTGTGAAGGCACATCATAAAACCCTGCAAACTACCTCAGTGGTATTTCAAAGGAATATTGGTGATAAAATTGGGAATATCTGCACAGTTATTACAGGATAGGAATGAAACTCTGTTTCTCTTAGCTTTCTGCTCATAATGCTTCCTTTATAAATCTCTGCTGGGAGCTGGCTTGTTTGAGACTATCTCATATTCTCCATGAAGCAAAGTGGTCCTGAAAAAGCCCCTGTAGCTGCTCCAGTAGCTTTCATCTTTGAATTATATCACAAGTAAAATGATCTTAGCTTCATTGGGATCCTCACTGTGCTTTTACCCCTTGAAACGGCTAACCTGTGGCAAAGAACCCTCTGAGAGGGGCAAGGGCAGGAGTGGGGGCTGCCAGGCATCTGCTGCTGCCCAGTGGAGAGTGGCACCGGGTAAGCTTGCACCAGTGAAAGTCTCAAGCTTTTTCCCCTTCCCAACAGCTCTTTCAGATCCAGCCACTGCAGCAGTTGGCTCCTCTTGTTGCTGACAGCTCTGCCTTTCCTCCTTCATTAGAGGAGCAAAAGTTTTTCAAACAGTACTTAAGAATTCAGACTCATTTAGACCTCTTCCACAAAACAAAATAGCTTCTAGTTGAGCTGGGCTGACAAGAGAGAAGAAATCTATGCAACTCAACTAATTCCACTGGTAACTATCAAACATGTATTGCTGTCATCACCACAAAAAAAAAAAAAACGACAGCCTTTGATATAGGAGAAAGTCTCCAGTAAAAAGCTATTGCTGTTTTCAGGCTTAGAACTGAACCTCTTCTAAATACAAGATGTGTTCTATGGTCAGTGCAAAGGCATAACTTTAACTGAAGCTGTGGAGCATGGTGATGAGAAGACCACGTTGGCTGGCTCTCTTCATGGTCATTCTTATCGCTGCCTTCTTCTGTCCCTCCCAAGAAATTGACTGAAATTATCATTTTTGACTTCTCCCCAACGGTAACACTAGGCTTATCTGAGCATGGACAAAGCTCACCTTGTTGAGACATTTGATCAATTGTCTAAATCTAATTAATAGCCTTTGCTTTCTGAAATACACATAATCATGTTGGTCTACTTGCACTATAGGAGAGGAGTTGCAGAGGTGTGAAGCCACAGAAGCAACCTCCTATCTGCAGATGGAAAAGAATTAAGCTTCGTGACTGCCTATAGCTGTTCGCTTATTAAAATCTGCAAACTGTGTTTCCACCATTGATACCTGAGTTCGGTGCTCTCATGAACAGCACTTTTGAATATTAAGGGTACTGCTGGGTTTTACTGAAGCAAAATGTAACCTGTACCTCATTCAAGAAGTTTCAGAAGTAATTTTTAGTACGAAATAATTCCTTAACGAGGACATACTGACTGTGTATGAAAATGATGCTTCTGAAAGCTACTTTGTGTAGAGCAGCTCCTTCAAACCCCAGAGTGGTGTTAATACATCTGATCCACAGCTTGTTTTGAAACTAAGAGTCAGTGTTAAGTAGAGAGTTGCTCTGTGAAATTTAGTGAGTGGTTAAATTTCTTTAATCCAATTTCCAAAATGCACATGTAGCCAGTTTTTCTGTGTTGGAAAAAAAAACCTTTCCATAAGAATTGACATCTCTATTTAGTGATGTGTTTTAGTACCTGTATGTTGTAAATCTGAGCAAATGATCTAAATGTCTAATATTTAAGCTGCTGAGGATGTTCCTAAGTGCCTTCGTACTACTTTCTTTTTTAAGATCAGTTTAATTCTTTCAAACTTTTTTTTTCAGCACAAATAGTACAGTATATTGTATACAGAATATAGCAGTTTTGTGCTGCACAGTATTTTACCTTTAATTAAATAGATTATTGGCTGAGAAATTGGGAACCACCTAGTGACCTTTTATGTGAATCTCTTTCAGGCACCTTCTTGGGCATACATCCTGGGTGCATTAGGACTTTTTATCTACCAGTCTCTGGATGCCATTGATGGGAAGCAAGCCAGAAGAACAAACAGTAGCTCTCCTCTAGGAGAGCTCTTTGATCATGGTTGCGACTCAATTTCTACAGGTAGCCTTAACCTACTGTTACGCATCTTAGTTGTAAAAATAAGGTAGCTGTTTTCAAGAGGAGCTGATTAATCACACATTTGTTGAAATTGGAAGGAACCTCTGGAGATTGTCTGGTTCAGGCCCATGATCAGGGCAGCTTGTTCCCTTCACCATCAACCATTCACCCAGTCACTGCAGCCAGGGCTGCCCTCGACATTTGCATCCCAGATCAGGGAGGGTATTTCAGAAGCACTTTTAGCAGGTGTTGGGTAATACACAGTCTGCACTTGTACATCTTCATGCACTTTGAGCTTAATAATGAACAACATATACAGTAAGAGCATTGCTAGAGATTATATTATGCATAGTTCATGTTTTCCAGTAAGGTACAATTGATAAATAGGATTTACGTGCCTATAAGGCTGATGCTGGAACATGTAGCTAAGGGTTCTGCTTTATGTAAGATGTGCCAGAAAACCCTTTGTGGGCATCCAGCCTGGCAATTAGGAGGAGCGTGGTTTATAAATGTTCCTTAAAAGAATGAGCTTAAAAAAAAGTTCTTTGGGGGTTTCTAAAAAGTAAGCCTTGCTCAGTTTTACTTTCTGCAACCTAGCTGCTGTTTGTGGCAATACCTGCGTTTCTATGACAGTTTAAATAGCCTTGAGTTGGGATGTTCTTTACAGCTCAGTTCCCAGCAAAGCACTATCAGTCTTTGAGCATAGCTCTTCTGTTGGAGCTCATGTCTGTGCCATAAGGAAGAGGAAATTATAAGGCCCAAAGACAGAATGACTGCAGTAGGCTAAGGGGTGTGGCCTTGCCCTGGAAGGAAAGGAGTCTTGTGTTTTGGTCTGTCCCACCAACACTGACCCTGATGTAAGCTACTTAAGTATCAGTCATATCCTAACCTTGTTATAGTGACCTGAAATGCCTTGTGATTTTCTCTTAACTGCAAGCATAGAGGGTATGTGACTAACATGTTCGTTTCTGCTTTTCAGTTTTTGTTGTCCTTGGATCCTGCATAGCAATCCGACTAGGAACAAACCCTGACTGGTTGTTTTTCTGTTGTTTTGTGGGACTGTTCATGTTCTATTCTGCTCACTGGCAGACATATGTATCAGGCACATTAAGGTTTGGAAAGTAAGTAGGTACCTTTTAGAACTGCATATGACAATGTCTGAGGCTGTTAGCTACTTGATTTCCATTTCTTCTTCTTCTCTTTTCCCCACGCTCTCTGTTCCTGTTACCCTCTTCCTAGTCTCCCTTTTGCCCTAGCAGACTTCTGTTTTACTTTAATTTTAAGCTGTGTCATACTGAGTACAAGAGTACTGAGTACTTGTTCTTTTAGTAGTTGATTTTAGCTATCTGTGTTTCATCTGCATGCATTTAGCTCCTATTTGCAGATTTATCCACACAGACTTGAGTTGTCTTGCCTGCAGTTTAAGCAAGCACCATATATAGGAGTAGGAACAGAGCAAGCATCTCTGATACTTCCCATTATAATTACCCTGCCATCCTGGAACAGATCCAGCACAGGGGACTCTGAATCAGTGCATTTGTAGCAGAATTCCCTGGTAATTGATTTCTCTTCCGTGAACACGTTCAGTCTTCCTTTAAACAAACTTTCTGCATCCAGCACATCCCTAAGCAGGGAGTTTCACAGAACTGTGCCAGTGCTTGGAGAATTACCCCAGGTTTATTTGGGGTTTTTGCTGGCTCATATTGACTTTGATGTCCTTGAGGTTTTGTGTTAAATCACAGTTCTACTTGAATTCTGTCGTGTTGTTCATGACTTTGTAGACATTGAGTCTGTTCTCACTAAACTGTGGGAGAAGGGGTCATTGACAATCACGTAAAAGATAACAGTTTTGATTTAACTCCCGAAAGTGTGGAGAATGCTGTGCCCTCCTGCAGCTCTGATGGTGCCTAGCATGGTGTTTTACTGTCTTTAAGCAATGAGCTGCACTTTGACAATGATTTATGAGAAGTGACCTCCTCAGCAGCTATATCTGAAATATGTGAGAGGTGAAGGCTGTCCTTCTGACAGTCCTTGCCTGCTTAGAGTACTAGTGAGCTCTGTCTTGCAAGAAGCACTTTAGCAAATCAGAGCACCAATGGGCATGCAGGCTAATGATCAGCTATTTGCATGCTGTTTGGTATCTATCTGAAAGGCAGGCTGTCTCTGCAGTAATGCTAAGAGCTCTTATTTGCTGGCCATAAAAACCATAACTCTTATACCTGCTTACCCATCCTGCTTTTCTCCAGAGGACATTCTGTGGTGTAGACAGAAAGGGATGCTTTAGAATGATAGGTGAAAGGATAATTCCTGTAAGTGATAGTGGACTATGTCCAGTGATGGACATGAACTATGCCATAAGCTCAGGGCTTTTGTAACAAGGATTGCTTTTCTGTGCCTTCTGTTGCATAAGATGTGAGAATGATTTCTCCATATCAAGAAGGCATTGAAGCTCTTTTCTCTCTTAAGAATGAATAGTTGTGAGAGTCTAAATAAAGGTAGTATACTCTACTATATACTCTACTACTCTAACTATGTTATACAGATGAAAGCTTTAACTGATGTTGTTCCTGAATTAATGGCATTTGATTTTGGAAGTGGAATTACTGATGAGTCTCAGCACTGATGGCCAGGAAGAAGAAGAGTCAGCACAGCTGGGTATTATACCACTGCCAGGCTGTACAGATAGAACACTGCAGGGCTCAATAAAATCTTTGGCCTTCAATTTGAGCTGCACTGCAGCCAACTGTCTGAGTCTCTGTAAAATTAAGTACAAAACTTAGGCACATATAATGACTCAGCTTGGAGTCCTGTCACTTTACTAAACAGGTAGAAAATACAAACTCGCACAAGACTTGCAAGCTGAATTGGTTCATCTTACAGTCAGAACAGTGCCCACAACTAGGAGAAGTGAGGGAGCACAGTGACACAGGAGGGAGAAAAGAGTGCCCCTTCTTACTTACAGCTTTTGGCAATGACAAGCATCTCAGCACATTATCTAGTTGTACATAAAACATTGGCTCTTCTAAGAGTCTGAAGATTGCAATGGAACTTGGCATATTTTGTGTCACTATCTTACATTAAAAAGTTTGAAGTTATTGTGAATATCAAGATCAGATAAGTGTTTTCCATTAGCCAGGAGCTGGTTCCCATCCCCTTTTAAAAAAACACCACTTCCTGTGCAAACAGTTTGTGTGCTAAGCAGGGAATGATGCATCTTGATTTTGGTCAGTACTTTAAAGTAGCACGTCTGTTCTAACTACTTATGGAAATATATTTTAAACATCCATTGTTACTGCTTGCTAGTAACTTTAGTACTCTGGGGTTTTTTTTTAATACATACTTATATATAAATGTACGTGTATATATATACTTACATACTGAGCTCTTTCAAAATGTTTCAGAAATTAGAGACAGTAAGATAGATTGGCTGCCATGTCTGAGAACAATAACAGTGGAATTCAGAGTCTCAACTATAGAAGGGATTGAAGACCACCTGTTTTATAAAATGCTTTATGGAAAAAAGCAACATGTCAGTGATGAGTGTCTTCTGCTAACCATGACTCAGTCATCAAAATACCGCTCTTATGATCTTTGGGCTGTATCTGTCAAGTTTTCATGATACAACAACTTAAAGAAATCCCATCTGTCCCATTCTGCTCTTCGTGGTGCCTACTTCTGTATGATACTTTCAGTGTGTTTTCTATGAACTTAATATTTAACATGGTTATTCACATAAGAAGGCTGTAGATTTTTCAAAATTCTAAAATAGTTAACAGTGTATTCATTAAACATTGTTTCCCTGTGAAAATTACATTCAGCTTGCTCTAGGTTAAGCACATAGTTCCATTTTAAATGTGTGCCTCCAAACAGTATTTTTCTTAGATAAGGAAAATCACATTCTATATGTACTTTGTGGCTTAAGGGGTAATCTGAAATAACTCAATTTTACTTTGCTCTCCCTGCCCCCCATCTCCCTACACTTAAAGCAAACAGAACCTTACTGAATCACTAACATTTACTTTTTTCCCCCTAGAGTTGATGTAACTGAAGTTCAAATAGCCATAACGGTGTTGTTGTTGGTATCTGCATTTTGTGGAACAGCAATATGGGACTATAAGGTAAGTGTATAAAGTACATCATTTCCTATGGTAATTGAAGCTATGCAGTTCAACTAGAATCAACCCCTGCCAGTTGTCTGATGTTCTGCCTGGGCTTCCTGTACAACTATGGGTTATATTTACGTTGTAGGTAACTTAGATGTAACGGTGTGACTCGCTGTGCACAAATTTAGAGCTATGTAGAGGAAAAAAAGACTCCATCTGCCATGTATGCAAACTACTCATCTGTCACTCATACTCTGCTCATAGTGAAGCTTTAAAACATATTTTGTTACTTCTGTGTATTTTACTGCAAGAGTGGCATTTTTATTCTAATTCTGTTCTAATCTAACAAATCTATGTTACTGCAGAAAATCCATATTTATGTGTCAGTTGAGATGTACTGATTTTTAATGGTTATGTCAGAGCTGACTTTAAACATACATCCTATATTTATAGAATTGTTTTCTGTCCAAAAGCGTTTGTTTGCCTATCTCTGGCTTTCACTCCAACTTTAAATATTCACTTTAGCATGCAACAAAAGTGCATTAGACCAGTAATTCAAATTAGTTTACCAGTTTACTCAGCAGTTAGAAAGTATTTAGCTGAGGTTTGTTTCCTGCAAGGCACTTGCTCTATTTTCACACAGTTATTTTCACGTTGGAAAACAACTTTAAATATTAATGAATTACAGTTGCTTTTTTTTTTCAACATTAAAATCTGTGACAGTTATGCTGTATCTCGAAACAATCAATATTAAAAAATATAGTCAGTGGTTTCAATTTATTGCTACTTCTTTTTTCTTAAATCCTCTGCTGCCTTTGGAAGTTTCCTTGAAACTGCAATTGATTCTGAAAGGTAAATGTTTAACAAAAATTTTCATCCAGAGATGATTTTAAGTGCAAAGATACAGCATATAAACGAGTATTAAAACACAAAGCAGGCAGATGGCGTTTGTGTTTCCTGCGGTTTGGTATTGCAGTACCCACTGAGAGGGAAGGAACTGTCCTTCCTGCCCCTCCCATGTCCTGGTGGAGCAAGCCTGTGGCAAGCTTTTGCTTATACAATAAAAAAAAGCACCTGAAGAATACTATAAGCACATGCAGTAAAATCTAGTTCAGTGTAAAGGCCAGAAGTTGTTTGAATTTGACTTTATTCCTAAAAGAAATGTGATGCCTTCTTAATAAGGAAATAAACTCCAAGCATTGTCCTCCTGAGCTTATTTTCAGCAAGACAGTCATGCAAGTAAAACAGTTCCTTGAAAGGGTCAGTAGTGTGGTGGTTTTTGTTTTTTTTTTTAATCACCTCCTGGGGTGGGGGGGCAAAAGTAAAGCTGGTATCTGTGACCTTCAATATCTTTCTCTTGCTTTTCCTGCTAAGGTGCATTTGATAGGCCTAGAACTGAAGTTCTTTGCAGTTGTTGGCATACTGTGTGGAACAGCAGTTTCATGTTTCAATTACTTCCGTGTCATCTTTGGTGGAGGGGTTGGAAAGAATGGATCTACAATAGCAGTAAGTTGTTTTAACGTTCCGAATAGGGTTTGAATAATTTACATTCGTAATTTATTAGACTCCAGGTAATCAAAAGAGTTTTGTCTCTTTAAGCAGACAAGCATATGAATTTCACACATTAGAAATACTTATTTGTTAATCTGAGTATGTTGGATGGTCAAAGCAAAGACTTATTTAGCTGTCTTCTCTGTACCTGTTACTGGACTCCTTCTGTCCCAGGAAGCAGCAGTGAATTTTCTTTCAAAGTTGATCAGAGGTTATCATAAAGGATATTAATAGCAGCAGCACAGTGCAAATGGACTTTCCCTAAGATTTGACAGCTCTAATTGCTTTCATTCAGTGGGTGTTGTTATATATATATATATTATTATACTATATTACTATATATTGTATATATTAATATATTGGTTTTTATATTCTTATTATTGCATTATATTAATATATATTATTGTTATATTTCATATATTAATATATTGATTTTATATTATATTATTATTATTGCATTATATTAATATATATTGTTATTATATATAAAATGTTGGTCTTGCTGTGCGATTGAAGCCAAAGAAGAGTTTTCTCTCCCTTTGTATTTCAGGGAACAAGTGTTCTTTCACCAGGTGTCCACATTGGGCTACTTGTCACACTGGCCATTGTGATCTACAAAAAATCTACAATTCAGCTGTTTGAGAAACATCCGTGCCTGTATGTCCTGACATTTGGATTTGTGAATGCTAAAATCTCACAGAAGTTAGTGGTAAGGAATCTTCTCTCAGCCCTAAACATCAACCAGTTGTTGGCTTAACAGATGCATTCTGAAGCAGTAAGGACAGTGCAAGTTTTCCAGATTTGCTTTGCTACCACATTATGTTACTATCTATACACTGACACAGGCTTAGTCTCCTATAGAAATCAAATATGATATTGATGTGGGGGGGGGGCTTGCTTACAAGTTACTAGCCTTGCTGATTGCTCAAGTATATATGGATAGATGTAACTAAAAAGAGCACAGAAGGTCATGTGTTATATTTCCTATGTAATAGTAAAAAAAAAACCACCAGGACTTGATTCAAATAGCTGATATCACTGATTGAAGTGCTGTATATTGATTGAGCAACCTGCAGACAGGTTACTTAGCCCTTGACAAAGAAACTGTGAGAGAGCAGCAGGCTCTTGACCTGCCTGCTGATTGCTTTCCAGAGGGCCCTTCAAAGAGGCTGGTGCAAGGTAAGGACACTGTGCTTTCTCTTGAAGTGGAGGCTTTGTGGTAATTACAGTGATCTCACAGTAGTGCCTTTTGTGGTCGTTTTTTTTTTTTTTTTTTTTAAATAGGTGGCTCACATGACAAAAAGTGAAATCAGTCTTCAAGACACTGCATTTATTGGACCAGGACTTCTCTTTTTGGACCAGTACTTCAACAGTGTCATTGATGAATATGTTGTTCTATGGATAGCTCTGGTAAGCATTCTGCTTTATACTTTTGATGTGGCATATATAAAGGAATGGACTGAGAACTGTCTCCATCATTCCACTCTGCCATTTCAGATTTACTCAATTTCACCTGTCATTGTGGAAAGAGTGCCAGGATACTGCATAACCTTATGCTTTGGGCGCTAATTGGCTTTCTTTCCTCAGAAAAGAGATCTGAAAGTAAAATTATGGATCTCTTTTTTGTAATTCTGCTTTAATTCAGGTGGTTTGTTTAATGTTACTCTAACTACAAACTGTGCAGTGTATATCAAACTTCATAAAATTTGATATATTCTGATTAAAGCTGAATTTATAGCAGAGACAATTTTGTGAAATACGTTCTTAACCTGTTCTGTTTTGTTCTTTTTAAGTTCATATCCTTGTTTGATATGCTGAGATATGCCACTGGTGTATGCCTACAGATTGCTGCTCATCTTCATATACATGTCTTCCGAATTTCATCTCATCAAGCTCCTGAACAGGTTCAGAACCATACTGACTGATTAAATAGGTCAAGGAGAAAATAAACAGTTAGCAGAATGCTGAATGAAGCAGCCTCTCTGGGAAAACAGATTAAGCTTTTCAGTAAACTAGTTTCATGAGAAAACAGCTCATGCTATCCCAGAAATTACCAGTTGCTAGAGTTATTAAATACAAAGTCTTGCAGATTCTGTTTCAGTTTTAGACATTGGAGCTGTTACTTCATACCATAACTGTCACATTTGAAACTTTTGTTGTCTCCTGTTAAGTACTCCTAATTATGTACTTCTGGTCTCAGACTGTAAGCTGCAAACCAAGGTGCTACAAAACAGAATTATTTTTTCCTAAAGCAAGTGACTGATTTTCTAACATTAGTTTCTGAAGTATTCTACTGTGAAATGGTAGTCAGAGGTGGATACAGCACTGCATTGTCAAGACTGGTAAAAATGAGGGATCCTTGGGGTAAAAATAGTAATCTGCTTTGAAAGTTCTAAAGAACAAGATAGTGCACCAGTAAGATGAAGGAAATAGAGGAAAATTTTCTTGTTCTCTATTTCAAGATACTGTTGGCAGTGCCTTTAGGATTCATGCATTCTCTAGTATCTAGCTTACTGTTACTAAACACACTTGTAGCTTAGAGGCTGTTTTCTAATGGCAGTGTCTGCTTTTGTGATTATAATAAGGTTTGCCTCATTGTACCCATTATCTAGGCTGTGGGCATCTAGGTACTGGAGGACTGTAGCTTCACCTACCCTAATTTTTTTTTATCTATCTGTGAAACTGTGTAAGTTGAATGACTAAGTTCCTTGAACTTTAATGTCTGTTAGACCGTGACAATGCAACACACCCGAATATGACAATGCAACCTACCTGTGTGTAACTAATTCCCTCTGAACTGTGTTTGCCATTGTTTGTATTAATTTCTGTTGTAATCTAATTTATTTTGTTACTGTCACCATACTTTATCCAAACAAAACTATAAGGAACTAAAACCTATGTATAGTAAAACTCTACAAAATAGAAGGTCAGTCCTAATATCAGCCTTTTTTCTTTTCATTAGTGAAAAAATAAAGTAGCTTACTGTCTGTACTAGCAAATTCCAACTTGCACACAAAACCTAAATGCTCAAGCTCCTTTAAAGAGGTAATACATTAATATTATTTTTGTGAGAAGCTGCTGAATGTACACATTGTCACTTTTACTTGCTGCCATGTAGCTGAGCTTTAAAGTTCATAAAGACGTTACTGAATTGTACGATAAATAGTGCTATTATTTGTTGCAAAAATGTTACACTGCAGCTTCCTAGCTGCTGAATTCAGAAAGCCTGCCTGAGATATAGGACAGAAAATACTGTGCAACATGTTCCCGAGACCTCAAAAATGTAGTACAGTACTAGGTATAAATAGTTGTAAAGTTATGGTAGAGGTAAGGAAATGGTAGAAAACAAGTGCAGAAGTCATTGGAAAGCCAGAAACAAGAGGTAATGGCAACAAATCACCTAGTATAGAAGAGTGGAAGCAAAACCTGTTAACTGTATAGCATAGCATCATCTAATTATCCTTAAAGGGCAGAGACTGAACACCACAGCTAAAATTAGCATTGCTAGTTATCTGATACTCACCATGGATCCATACTACCTCATGCATCATCCTAGCAATGTAATTTCTGTGTTTGCTCTGTCCCTGAGTGCCATCTGACACAACACAAGACAGCTCCATACGGGCTACTTGCTCAATTTCAGTTGCAACCCACAAACTGAATTTTCTGTAAATTAGCTATCACTGATCTGTCTCCTGGCACTGATGAGCAGTCATCAGATATGTTGGTTCTGAACTAAAAATCCTAGTAAGCTGCAGATAAGAAGTTGTACGGTCTGGTTTTGAAATACATTGTTTTAAAGTAATCAGATCTGCTTGTGTGGGTGGTTTTTGTGTTATCTATTATATGAAACCTAACAACACGTATTTTAGGAACTACCTAATTTGTAAAAGTGGACGTTCAAGTGTAATGACTTTCTGTAAAAACAAACTACAATGCAAGCTAGGCTGGCTGTTTTAATTTATAATCACTGACTGTAATGAGATGCATAAATGAAAAATGCTTCATTCTTAGAACAGACCTCCCTGAACTGCTAATCATTTGAAACTGCAAAAATTAATATTCCATTTCAAGTAAGTGAGCTAGATTACCTCAGCAGAAGTGTGCAAAAATATATAACCCAAAACGCATGCAGTAATACTCAGTTATGCTTACTAGACCAGATGTCCTGTCAAGCTGTGGTACTACGCTCATTGTTCAATTAAAGAAATCTGCTTTTTGGACAAGTTACAGCAGTCGATACATCTCTTATTGGTAAAAAGAAATCACAATGGCCTGAACAAAAGGCCTCATGTTTCATTTACCATAACATACATCATTAAACCACCTTTCATAACCCATGAACTTTAACTACTGACAGGTCTGTAGGCTATATGTTGAAACTGTGAAAGTCTTGAAGCTGTGGCTTTTGTAAAAGGCTTCTATTTGCAGTGTACCCAGATTTGTTAAGTTTCTATACAAAACTTCAATTTTTTTCCCATTCATTTTACCTATTGTTTCAATTGAGCGTTATAAAAAGTGAAACAATCGAACAGTCCACTGCTAATGAAAGTGAATAATGGGCAGACCATAATTGGTTAGGGGTTTGTTCCCCTTAGAAACAGATTTACTAATATACCCTCTTACAACATTATCAGACACAAGATTAGAACAATCCACTAAAGTATTTAATAGGAGCTTTAAAACACTTAAATCTTAAGATAAAGTTCTTCATGGCTAACGCCTATACTTGTATCGTGTTACTTAGGTACAAGTTGTTTCTCCATTGAGCCGTCAGAATAACATGGACTGAAGAGACTTGCGAACGGTTGCCATCTCCTGCTGTTGCTGTTACAAGAAAAGGAGATTATTCTGAACAGATGCCATACCAATATGACTCCTTAATCTAATTAAATGATGTCTAACGACTCCCTTATAGAATGTTCTATTTTTGTATTTAACAAAGTTCTTTATAACTACTGATACTTACAGTGTCCATCATGATCTTCTTCTGTAGCATAGCCATTTCTTTGCGAAGTTCATTCTGTGCACCAGCTAGAAGAGTTTCATTGTTTTTCTCTAGCTCTTCCATGCTCTGAAGTTAAAGATAATCTTAATTCAGAATGCTCACTATCAGAAGTTCAATTTAAAAACAGACAATCCATTATTCAGATTACAGTTCGATTTTTATAGCAGTAGTGGTCACTGACAGTTGCAGATAAATTTTGTCATCAACTTGGAAAAGAAAATTGTATAGGACTCCAATCTACACCGCTGCTTAAACAACACATACCCTGTGACAAAAACAGTCCTTTCCACTCAGCATCTACCAGGTGTAAGCTACTATCCTGCATTTCAATAAAGATGACAATTCTACAAGTCTAGATCTATCTGTCAGGAAGTATGGGGTGGTACAGTTGAATATCGTGACAACATTGGAGACCTGAAGCAACAACTACAGAAAATGTTACGTTCCCTCCTCTTTGCACATTTCACTCTAAATAAACTGAGGTAAGGCTCACTAGTTACCTTCCCTTTTGCTCCTATAGTTTGCCTAACTGAATGCACATTGCTGCATTTTCTTTGACTTGTACTTAAAGTTAAGCATATTTGAGGCTTGACTTTTACCTTTTGATCTTCTCTGAGAAGAAAAACTGCAATTTTATTTTTTTTAACTTTGCTGAAGATGTTTAGACCTTTTAAAATGGTTATTGTTTATGAACATCTCTGTAACGTCCTATAATGTAAACTTCAACTATCAAAGTGTTCCTCTGTTTCGAATTTATTTGTCAAAGCTGCCTGACTTGAAAAAACATACCATAACAAGCAAATTTCAAAACAGGACAGTTAGGAAAGGTAGACAACTGCAAATGTTCAGCCTGCAGAAGAGGAGCTCTAAGGGAGCTCATCAGATTCTATATGTAACTGAGAAGGATGGAGAAAACAGAGCTAGGCTTTTTTCAGTGGCATCCAGAGACAGGACAGTAGGCCACAAGCTGACACACAAGAGGTTCCCTGTCAACATCAGGAGAGGCTTCTTCACTGATGGGGTGACTAAGCAATGAAACAGGTTGTCCAGAGGGGCTCTGGAGTCACCATCTTTAGAGATAATTGAAAGACTCTTAAGTAGTCTTGTTAGATCAGCTGCTGGTTAGACCAGATGACTTTCAGCAATTGTCTTTCTTATTAAAAGCCAAATTTGGAGTAATAGTACTCAGTCATTTTTTGTTTGCTGTCTAGCATATCAGCCATTTTTAAAAAAGGCTGATAATTATTTGTGTTTAAAATACAGCACGTTATGTAAGCAGTGTCCAAAAATTATACTTGTAGGGGCTGCTAGCAAATACAAAATCTATTCATAAATGAACAGGAAAGTTAAACTGGGATGAACAAGCCCAGCCAGTCCTCCCCTGCAAAGACAGGCTGAGGGAGCTGGGCTTGTTCAACCTATGGAAAAGAAGGCTGCAGGGTGACCTCATTGCAGTACCTAAAGGAGCCTACAAACAGGAGGGGAATCAACTCTTTGAAAGGGTAGACAACAGCAGGACAAGGGGAAATAGTTTTAATGATTTTGAGGGAGAGAAGATTTAGGTTGGATGTCAGGGGCAAGTTCTCTACTGAGTGGTGAGGTGCTGGAACAGGCTGCCCAGAGAGGCTGTGGATGCCCCGTCCCTGGAGGTGTTCAAGGCCAGGTTGGATGTGGCCCTGGGCAGCCTGGTCTGGTATTAAATGGAGAAGGTGGTGGCCCTGTGTGTGTGGCAGGGGGGTTGGAGATTCGTGATCCTTGAGGTCCCTTCCAACCCGGGCCATTCTGTGATTCTGCAATGAAACAGGACTGAGCAGAAATCATCCTGCAGGACCTATTTTCACCAAAAGCCACTATTTGTCAGATTCTTCAAGTTAGTTTCTGAGTAAATATTTATCTTTTGTATCAGCTTATAGGAAGGAAAACCCTGTCAAATCAGTGTTGGTTAGGGAGAAAAGAGGAAAAGGAAGCAGTAAGAAAAAAAAAAAAACAAACAATAATTGCATAATTTTAAAAGAATTACAAGTCATTTGTGGGCATTTTTCTTGCAGGAAGCAGCAATAGCTAGAAAGGTTCATGGCCAAAAAAAATCTGACATCAAATTCTCATGGAGAGTGCATGTGCCAGCAGTATTAGAAGTAGTCAATTACAGCATAAAATGTTAATTTTATGACTGACTTTCACTTATGGCTGACTTTCACTTTTTCAACACGTACAAAAAACCTGAGGGACAGTTGAGACAGAAAACCTGATAATTTGACTGTCTACATAAAGTTTTGGGTTAGAAGGCATGCTCTGAGGGTTAAATATTTGAAACAGGAAAGCCCATCAGACCCCTGCAAGAACACACTTTATAAAGCATTCATATACAGGCACCGTATGTGTGTGTATTTGGAAAGAACAACTCATTTTTAAATAAAGAGAACTAACTAGCATGAAGACTCATGCTAAGCTGTTGTCCCTCCTTAAGGAAACATTAAATTTCTGTATTACAGAAAGGATGGATTACTACAGCTTTCCTAATGATGTGATAAGGATCAGCTGTCTTCTAAAATGAAAACTTACTGTACCTTTAAGAATTGCTCATATAGTTGCTTAATAGTTTTCAGTCTCTGACTTTGAACTATTCTTGCCTGTTGAAAAACTTTTTGTTGCTGACGAAGCATATTCTGAAGCAGAAGCAAAAAGAAGAAAAAAAAATGCTGTTAGTTGACCCAAAGTACTCTGACATCAGCACTGGTTATCATTTATCAGAATGAAAAGATTCTACCTTCATTAACAATCTGGCTCATAGAATTGAAACACCTGCATGGAGAGTTATCCTTGTTTTTATTAATAAAAGGACTAAAGATTGGATTAAGCCCTGAGCTGTCACCTGCAGGCCTTTCCAAAGGGAAGTCTGTGACATCCTATGAGAACAGCTGGCCAACACAGTATCTGAAAGTATTCCAGGGAGATGTGCTGAACTTGCAAACATAGTGGGGGTACAAATTCACCAATAGCATGTGATTGTATTCCACTGTCTCCTTTCATCATGAAATTCTCATAGATTTATTGCATGGAGACATATTTTTAAGCAACGCTTGCTTAGATGCACTTTCCTGTACTCCTTTGTTCTTCCCATGCAAAGTCTGTGCATGCTCAGAATCAGCACATCAGTTTCTTCTCTGAAATCACCTCAGCTTTTCTCAGGCCATACATTGGCCTAGGGCTTCATTTACTCCCATTCATAAACTCGCAATAAAGTACTTCACTTTTTTCTTCACTTTGAAACATATTCTCAAATTCAAACATTTATTGAGCCACCAAAGGTGAATGAAATTCTGAAGAGTTATGTGTTTGTCTGAACTATGTACGGTATTTTCACATCTTTACATGTTTGGGTGACCTGGTTATATCAGTATTCCATATCATGACATCAAAGAATCATAGAATCTCTCAGTTTCGAAAAGACCTTAAAGATCATCAACCACAACCTAACCATACTACCCTAACAACCCTCCACTAAATCATGTCCCTGAGCACCACATCCAAACAGTTTTTAAACACATCCAGCTTTTAAACTCAACCACCTCCCTGTGGAGCCTATTCCAATGTTTAACAACCATTTCTGTATGGAAGTGTTTCCTGATATCCAATCTAAACTTACCCTGGCACAACTTGAGGCCATTTCCCTTTGTCCTGTCACCAGTGAGAAGAGACCAACCCTGTTCTTGTTGTAAGCACCTTTCATGTATTGGAAGAGAGCAATAAGGTCTCCCTTCAGCCTCCTTTTCCACAGACTAAACAATCCCAGTTTCTTCAGCCCCCCCTCATAAGGCATATTCTCCAAGCCCTTCACAAGCCTTGTGAAGCCCCACGTGTCAGGCTGTTGGGTGTAGAGGCACAGTGCACTGTACAGTTGCATTTCCTAGTCTCATGCCCTAGCAGTCTCACTTGAGTTCTGATTCTCCAAGAGGAAGATATGCTATACTTTGCAAGGGCCTCCACATGATCTACAATTCTGGGTGATAGAGATGACATGGCTTCCTGGTTCAGGCACGGTCAAAGCCTTCCTTTCTCTCCCATTTGAGAGATTAATTGTAACTCTCCTTATCATCACCTTACATTCCTTTACCATATGTAGTAAATACGTTCTCTCTCCTTATCTTAATTGGGTCATTTTTCTTTCCTTCTCCCCAAAAGGGGTGCCCCTGTCCTGTTGCACTTGAAAATGTGACACTGGGGGTCTCCCTGTGAATAATACACTGTGAAACACATCCCATGTTGGAAACGCACCGCTAGTTTTTCTTCCTGTTCCTCTGCTTTCTGCACATCTACATCCCACTGCTGAAACACAGTCAGGAACTGCTGGGAGAACTCATGATTGAGCTTGTGCCTACAAGCAGATGTTGGCTGTAAGTACTACAAACACTCCGAAGGATGACAAGGAAAGATAAAGGTTCTACATGTACAAATAGGAGCTGGTGTGAATTAAAAAAAAAAAAAAAAAAAAAAAAGGCTACTTTCAATCTGTCCCTAACTGAACATCATGCTTTAGAAAAATAAAAAAGGAACACTCACACATAAGTACTTATATACATATAGTGACACAGCACTGATAGATGAAACAGATTAAAAACAAACAACAAAATTTTCTCAGCAGAATTGTCTCAGCATTTTACAGAATTACTGTTTTAACCAAATTACAGATTTTGGCATCGACAAGTTTATAATGAAAAGAAAATCAGCCCATTCTTTAGTTCATGATGCTGTAGTCTCTCTATGTAAACAACATTTGGTTAATACAAGTTTCAAATATATAAAACCAAAAAGACAGCTGCAAGTCCTGCACTTTTTCCATCTCATTTTTTACGATTTGCTCTGCTTATTGTATCAGACATCACAGGTCTCAAAACCAAGGGTAAATGTTACCTCTGCTCCTGCTGTGTCTTCCAAACATGTTCAATCTTCTGGTTACTGGTTTTGAGTGAGGCTTTTGTATACATTTCTAATCTTTTCCTCTTGGCTAAGAGAGCTTTGTTAATGTCAGCTAGAATCAAAGAGTAGTTAGAAGTTAAGCATACCTTAAGCATACCTAGAAGTTAAGCATACTTGGACACCAGAGCATTTTATTAAAGATGCTGATGAATTTATGCTTTGGAAAAGCAAGCAAGGCATGTTCTAACAGAAAGAAGCTCACATGATCTGGGCTCATGTCTGCTAAATTACGAATTTTCTCCACCTGCTGCTGGCACAGGTATGAGAGCTGCTTCTTTATTCCCCCCATAGAGCCTACCTTACACCAGGCATCTGGAGCAGCAACTGGACATCACCCCTTCTCCTCATTTATTTCACTACACAATTAGCTTAACACTTCCAGGCCTCCCACTAATTCAGCTAGGCCAATGCTTCTTAGATTTTTCTCAAGAAAGAACACTGGCTCAAATGTTTGAAGAGTAATATCCGAGCAAATTGCCTAGATTTCAGAAATAAGAGGTTGTGTGGGATTACTGCCATTGTCAACATATTGAATGAATGAATGTCAAACTACTACTTATACATCAGAAAGACTCCAGTATTTTTAAAGAAGTATTCAGGTTAATCTAAGTTAATATGTTCATTTCATTTTAATTTACATTTGGAGATCTAAGGAACAAGTCACAGCTAGCTTAAGGTTGGTGTTTAAAGCAATTGCTTTTCCTTCCTACTGTAGCCTTTGGAAAACATCTCTCTAATTTGCTGAGGCATCTGCCCCTGCTACTGCCAACCCTATTACTCTTAATCAGTAATCAATCCTCTCTTTGATTCATTATTTTCCTTCCATCTTTTGAGTCCTGATTAAAAAGCAATCCCAGCTTTTTAATATTAAACACTGAAATCCCTCTCTTGTCTATACTGCTAGATCCAAAATAGCATACTAACATGTATATTAACTGCAAAAAAAAAAAAAAAAGTTAATTCCTTAATTAAAGAATTCTTCAAACTCTTTCACCTTGAGATTTGCATGCAAACAACAACTGTAGTTAGTTTTTATCTCATACATGAAACTATCAACCAGATACTAAGTAATGCCAGCATTACAATGTTCTCCCTTTTTGATGCTTTTTTAGACAATTTGTATGAATGAATTCATTGCGAGTGCAATGAACTTTTTCTCTAAGCTGCCAGTTGTCTGGAATTCAGTTCATCATTCTGAATGTTAAGTAAAGCCATCTAGGATTTCACTTGATTATGACTTAATTAAATCAACATAGGCAACACAAATCCCTCCACATTACATGGCCAATATTAAATACCCTCATTCTTTGGCTATGCTAGAAACTTCTTACTCTCCTTTCTGACTGCTGAAATTCTCATTTCTACAGGTTCCCAGATTCTCTAGACTTCTGCAGATGCAGTACAGACTGCTACCTTTCTAGCTCCATTTTATCACAGCTACAATTTACAGTCATTCCTTATCTTGAATTTGAGTTACTTTTTCCATTTAGCTGCTTTAGATGCCTTTCATTTCCTCACTCCAGTCTTGCAATCACTACTCTTACAACAAAAAATTGAATAAGGGCAATGGATTTTTAATTCACACTGTACATTCTCTGTGATATAATCACTGCCTCTCAACCACTCCTTAAAGTGGGAATTGATCATCAAAAGTACTCATGCATCTTTGCCTTCTTCCTTTATAACAGAGTCCACACAATACTTTTCTCTCTCCTTATATACAGTTATGCCCTTCTCTTCTATCCATCTGCTCCAGACATATCACATATTAGTTCTCATCTGCAAACTGGCTGTAGGCAGTGCTACAAACACCAGCCATTTTATTCAAATCTCATAAGTTATCTTGCAGAAATGAATTATTGCCAATTCTGTAACTTAAACATTACTTTTCAATTTGTTAGAACATGAGTGTACTTACCTCCAAATCTTTCCAGCATATTCTGTACTTCACCCCTAAAAAACAGTTTATGATTTTTGAGTATTTCTGGACTTTTGATTAAGACCTGATGTAAATGCCTTAAACTAATTTTATCGCAAGCCTGTTACTTGTAAGCAGTGATAGAGTTGTTACTGCTCCACAAGATATAAATAAAACTTACTCCTCCTTCCCCTCCTGCAAAAAAATCTTTTAGAATTAGTTTCTTGATGAAAAGGTTACTACAATCTATCAGCTTCTCAATAAAGAGGCATTGGAGGCATTCAAGGCCAGGCTGGATGTGGCTCTGGGCAGCCTGGTCTGGTGGTTGGCAACCCTGCACATAGCAGAAGGGTTGAAACTAGGTGATCATTGGGGCCCTTTTCAATCCAGGCCATTTTATGATTCTTTGATTCTATGATTAGGCATTTAAAGGGTCCTGAGTGAAAGAGAATGGTAAATAAAGCTAATCATTCCCCCATCCCCAAAGAAAAAGGTATGCAGAGCATCAAAGAACAGAGAACAACTTCATTAAAGTTAATGTAACTGAAATTTAAAAAAAAAAAACACAACATAACCATCCAAGATAAATGATTGCAGGGTTGTTTTTATAGCACTTAAGATGGTATCAGCAGTGTGTAAAGCACTGGTATGACAGCTGACAAAACAGTTACTGTGTTTATGTATTTATGTCTCACTTTTTCCACAGGATACCACTGTTTTTTGGGGAGGAAGAAAAAAAAAATTCAACTCAACGGCCTTAATCTCAAGAAGAGCTTCTGCAACACATACTTTTGCATTGTAGTTATTTAGCCAATACATTTTCACTTTCATTCCATTTATCAAAAATATTTTTCATGTATTTTTTAGATCATTTTAAATATTGTTAATATCTTCAAGCAACTGAGATCAGAGGGGGAAAATATAATAAAGAATTTTTTTAAAAAAATTCACCATTAAAAAAATTTAAGGACTTAATTTTTTTTTTTAAGAAGCATATTCTAAACCTTACCCCATATCATCTGGAACCACATGAGTAGTCACCATAGGTCTTTTCTTGCCATGCTTGTCCATTACTGGTGTTTCACCTTAATGTAAATTTCAAAAAGATTTACAAAGACACTTTATATTTTGTGGGGCCTTTTGAATTCCTGGAAGTGTAATTACTTTTCACTAAAATCACTTCTTTGAACATCTATCCCATCCCTTACACATCCAGCTCCTAACACTTGACTGCAAAGAACTGACAGATAGCGATGGACCCCACATGCCTGGATTTGAGCTGGCACTGCCCTGAGTTCCTCAGTGCTGGTCTCCACTAATTGGAGTTCCTCAGTCTACAGCTACACAATTACCTTGAGCTTCACAATGTAACAATTATCAGAAAGCTAAAATTGATCTTAAAAATCATGGAAAAAAAGACTTACAAGCATTTCATTTTACTCTAACTACTGAAACTGCGTACTCTGACTTTTAAGGAAGCAAAACCACAGAGAGATATATTTACATTCTCTCAAAATAGATTAATTAATTGGCTGTTAGATTTCTGTTACCAAAGGTGGGGGAAAAGATCAAGAAAGATAATAACTAATTCAAGACAAAAACAGAATTGTGAAAGAATACCTAGAAATATGGATTGTTTTGAAAGAGTGAGCATTAGTGCACACAGCCATACAAGCTATCCTGAAAACAAGACATCTATAAATGTTGTAAGGCTGTTCAGCTATTCTTAGAGAAATTACGTTGGCAAACTAAACAAAAACTGAAAAAGATTCTTCCCAATTCCATACCTACTTCCCAATTTTGCAAACCCCCTCATTCAGGAGGTTGTAGAAATGTACATTCTGATCCACACACCAGCTAATACAAACTGGGTGGCCACTGCTATTTGAAGCTTAGGACATACTGACCAGACTTGTCAGATATTTCACAGAAAGCAGCACAGCAAACTTCACAGGGAACACTCAAGATGCTAGTTTCATTATTTGCGCTTACATTTCACTGTCTTATAGAAATGAAGAAAAGGATTTAGTTCAGACAGATGGGGGGGAGGGGGGAGTGGAAAGGAAGAGAGACAAAACCCAGAGATGACTGCTGAAAGACAAAATCCAGAAGTTACATCAAACTTTGCCAAAAAATATCACTTGAAAAATGAGAATTGTATTTTAAATCCACTCTTTGCTACAATCCCTCATACTTTAAATGAGAATCCCTTGGCTGACTTTCATTCATTTTTTCTCAGCCGTCTGTACCTCTTGCTTTTTTTCTGTTGAGATTCTTCCCAAAGTACTTTGTGAACGTGAGACCCCAGCTCTGCCTTATATCCAATTCTGCTCTCTGTCCAAGCAAGCAGAGCTTTCCTTCGCTGTCCTGACCCTACAGCATTATATGCAGCCTAGCAATAGTATCTAGCTTTAATAAAGACATTAACAATAAGTTCAAGACACAGCAGGGCACTAAGCTCTATAGTGTTCTCTTACTAATCCAAACCACACACCAGGAAACTCTCACAAGCATTAGGAAGCATGCTTGTTCACTGACATATAATATCTTCCTATCTGCTCAGAGTTGGAAACACTACAAACCTTGTTTAAGAAAAAAAAAAAATATCATAATAATCAGCAGACAAGCACCTTCTCCAATATCTTCCTCTGATCCGCTCAGGTCTTTCCTTTCCTCCTGAAAGTCATAGGCAGATCTGGCTTGCTCTTCCTGTGCTGCTTTAGCAGCTTTTCCTGAATGCTTTCTTCCTGATGGTGCCATAACGAAATTTTCTTCCTATTGAGGCACAGTATTGAAACATAACTTTTCCCACAGTATTTTGAAGATAAATGTGTTTTTGTGTTTACCTTGAGCTGTTACATATTCCCCTGTAACCTGTAAGGATATCCAAGTAGTCACACAGGATTAACCTTGACACTGTTTTTTTAAGAGCAAGGTAAAAAATAAGCAAAAATAGCAATGAAAACAGGATCATATTTCTTATGCTGAAAAGCAAGGAATGCTCTGAACAGACTGCTCATAATGTCCCTGCCTGGTAAGATTCATTTTTTTCACATTTGATACCACCTTCCCAAAGAGCTGTGCTGATATTCTATCCTACAAAATACAGATATCATAAATGCTCAAGAAAAATTTATGACTCTACAGCCTTTCCTCACTGAGCAGAAAAATAAATTTTAACGTTGGTCAACGTTCACTGTCTGAATTATTTGTTTTTAGCCATTGCGTCTCTTTGTAAGTTTCTGATGCAGCTTCCATATTTGGGTTTTTACACATACACTTCTTTTAGTAACACTCATTTTTATATATTCCATGTGTTATTTTAGGAAGTAAAATGTCTACTTAGAAGGAAAGAAAAGTATATTTGTTGCCATTAAATGCAAGAAGGAAAAAATAAGATGTTTTCCTTAGGACTTCAATATCTGAAATCATATACAAATGCAGCAGAAAATAGCAGGATACAGTGACCTCACTGAAATATTTTTCTTTTAGCTTTATCTCATAGCAAAAGGCATGAAGCATTTCTAATTCAGTGTTACGGGACATATAATTTTAAATAACCTACCAAAAACAGCACAGGATTACATAGTAGATGGAAACAATAGAGAAAACAAACAAAAAAACAAGCACGAAGTACTTGGTCTTCTAAGCTTTAGCAATGAAGAAATTTCTTTCTCAGTGCAGCTCAACACAACAACAGATTTTTCAAAGGCCATGGAAATATAGTTCTGAACATTAAGTTTACACAAAACTGAGAACTCCAGTAAAGATCTTCAGAATTTCCAGGGCAAGGAGATCCTCCAACAGCAACAGCTGTAGTGCACACCTGAATTCCATACTTATATTTTGAACTAGCTGCTCATAGCTATAAAAACTTTTTTTTTTAAGCCACATATCCCATATATACAGAAAACAATCACATTAAGCTGTTAAGTGAAAAACATTTTCTGACATCACAGCTTCTTCAGTGGTTGATGCTTCGCTATACAGCATGAACCCAGGATGTTTAGAACTTAAAATTCTCTTGAAATTAAAATTTCACCTTTTGCTGCTAATTGGAAGATCACAAATTCTTGTGTTGTAATTATCCTCAAGTGAGAGAAAACTTAGGGGCACTGCACAACTTCCAAGCTTCAATGACTTCAGCAGCTGCTGAAAACATGATGGAAGCAGGGCAGCAGCTTACACGCATCTCACACCGCACACAGACATCTTCCTTTGTACTAAAACACCAGCCTACAGAGCACTATATGCAATAAAACAATGTTGCAGCCCCATATAATCATGATAAAGCTCTTTGCTTTAGTAGATTCCAACATTCCCAAGCCACAGATGTGTATTTAATGACGACTTTTCAGAGGCACTCACCTCCTTATTTCTCTCAGCCTGCAAAGATCTGAAATAAAGCAGTATCTGTGAGTCCCACACGTGCGGGACTGCTTCCCATTGACAGCCTCACAGCTGACGAGGTGCCCTGCCCCACCCAGCCACCCTTCAGCCTCGTCGCTCCGCCTGCTGACGGCCCCCTCCACGCTCTCAGTGCCTACCTTGCCTACCTCCGACTCACTCACTCCCCACAGCAGGCGGTAACGAGCCTGCCCTGCCTCGCCCCGCAGCCCTCCCTGGCCTTGCCTGCCTGCTACTGAGCGCGGTCCTCCCGCTACCCCGATAGCCAGAAAAAAGCGGGAAAGACGGCAGGCACCGCAAGAGCGCATGCGCACGCTCGCAGCGGGTGGGGGCGCGCTCGCGTTTGTACCTCAGTTGCCATTGCCCGCCATTGGTTGTTAGCAGTGGCTTCCACTGTTTCTGCACGTTCCAGCGTATTAAGTAGCGGTAGCACAAAATATAACCCTAAATTAAAAGCGCATTTTACAGCGTCGGGAAGTTTGACTGAACTTTGAGTACCCATTCATGCATCAAATTAATATTAAAATTATTACTGTTGGAAAGTTTTAAGAAAATAAGTACCACAAGGATTTATAAGCATTAATGGCTATTTTATCAAAATGAGAGAGTTTCATTGTACTCCAAAACAGAAACAGACAAACCTTTCATCACATTTTAGTTGTTGATTTCAAAGCAAACCAAGTATTTTACAGTACATATGCACATACATTTTGTACACCCAATTACAAAAAAAAAAAAAAAAAAAAGAAAAAAAGAAGCATTCTTTGAATACTGCTTGTACAATGAAGCTACACCACCAGAAAGTTCTGTCTGAAAAGTATCTTTTTCCCCCCACATAAAATCATACCAGTCTGATGTCTCAAACAAATACAGGGCTAAGTCCTGTGAAACTTAGAAAAAAAAAAACAACCACAAAGCTTCATTTGTCAGTATAAATATTGTTTTATGAAGTGAAACATTGCTCCCACACATTGCTACATTAAAGCAGTTCATTACCCATTCAGATAGAGAGGCACTTTTGTTGTCATATTTACAGTGCTTTTAAAACAATATAACTTAATCACTTTCACTTGATTACAACCCTCTCTTTGTAATCAAGATACGACATCCACTGTATTCTTTGGAATATAATACACCAGATAAAATGTAAAGTAATTTTAAAATAATCACTACCTGTTCTGTTACCATGTATTCTTATTAGCATGCATTTCTTCAAAATCCCAATTAAATACTACAAACTGGGCGGAGTGAATTGTCACTGTGCTTTAAGGAATGCCAATGGCATTAAATGTAGACTAAGGGTAAATGACAAATTAAGTAATTCCCATAGGGCTGGAGGAAAAAAAAAAGAAAGCAGTGACAGAATTCTGCAGAAATCTTTCGGAATGCAAGATCAAGGATCTGTTAAGCTCATCCCAAACAACTCTGCCTTCCAACATTATATGTAGTTGGCAACATCCTCTGCAATAAATGCAGCTACATTTCTTTAGGTAACCCTTTTTATAAAAAAGGATAGCATGGCCATGAACCAACATTTGTAAAGTAAGATCACTTGAAATTTGCCTATATACAGGCTCCTGCCATTTTTGTTTAGCTTTCTGTCACAGTTCAGCAGCTTGTATATCATAGAGTACTGCAGAGATTATAGATGTACATGCATGATTTTTTTTCTTCATATCAACTCGGTTAAATATCAAACCATAAAAGACACTTATGCAAGAGAGATTTTAAATGCTTATCACATCTTGAGGTAGTCTGATCTCCAAAATAAAGCTCTTCTACACTTTGATTCGTTCATGACCATCTTCCTTTTGGATCCTCCTTCTTGGAAAAATCTTTCGTTTAAGTGCGATTAGCTGAGAAGAAGAAAATACAGTATTTAGTTCCCTTCTAGGACAGAGGTACACAGCTGGTTAGTCTTTCATCCTAGAAGCCATAGAATCTTTGTCATCCATGGTAATTCAGTCAATACTCTTTTTTTTTTTTTCCACTGCACAGGAAGAAAGAGTTATTTACTCAAATTCATCTGTTACACATACATATTTTCTCAATAATCAGAATACAAGCAGAAAGTGAAAAACACAGTATACGTATATTCTGATTATTTGAAGTTAATTTACATAAGCAGGCTACATTGAGTTTCTAGAAGATGAACACAATGCTGGTAGTATTTACATACCTAGCTGTCCTACTGAGTTGAATACTCCCTTCCAAAATAAAGTTACTAACGCAGGGTGAGTTTTCAATGTATACAGAAGGCTGAAAATTAAGGGAAAGATTCATGCAAAAGTTACAAGTGGAGGGAAAAAAAATTCAAAAGCCAACCTTTCAAGAATTACACCCTCTTCATCAGACCACGGAAAGGGTTACTTAAGGCCCCAACCTGCAAAGAATTACCCATGTGATTTGTTCCATTGTCTCCCTCTTTGTATTGCAGGGTTAATATGTTCAAGAAAACCATTTTGTGCTTGCAGAATGGGAGGTTTTTTTTTTTCTTTTTGTGTCTGATTCAAAGTATGAGATTGGATTAGTCTCCTAAAATGCCTTAAGATCTTCCCAGGACTAGGGTATTGCTATTACTCAAGTTTTCTTCTTAGTAACTTTGCACTACAAACAATATGTCTTAATAGACCAAGACTTTCAGAAACAATTACTGATTTTGAATTCCCAAATTTAGCACATTCTGACGTACTTGACTGTCACAAGACGCCTGAAAAGGGAACACAATTCTCCTTCCCCCCCAGGTGTAGTCATACTTACTCTAAGAATGTCAACATGATAGCTTAAAAGTTGAAGCAACCTAATCAACATTTGCATATCATTTTACTAATAAAAATTCTAGCTATTCTATTAAAAAATCCATCTTAAAGTACCCTGAAGGTACAAAAAAACGTATTAAACGTTATAGTTTTGATAAGATATAATTTTTTTACCTGTTCAGCAAAAAATGAGATGACTGTAAATACTATAAGTGTTACTAGAACACAGTGGGTCCAGAATTTCAGCTTGTCTCTATATGCCCTCCTGCAGAAAGATGGAAACAGAGTTTCATGTATTATAAATCAGATATAAACTTCAAAGGGTTACCATGAAACAGGAAAAGAAAATAAAATGTTTTTGTAATAACAGAAGTTAATGCGTAAATAAGAAGCAAAATGCTTATTTACTGCTCATAACTCAAGTTCTGCATATTTCTTTTCTTTCCTTGCTTTCAACTTAATATTGAAACTACTGTTAATCTTCTTTAGTTACATTGGTTCCTAAACCAAAAATGATTACCATACATGATAAAGGTAGAAAACTTATTTTTCAGATAAGATTTCTACCAGCACTTCAACATGCTTTCCACCATCCCAGCAGAAATTTGTTTCAACCACAAAAAAGTAATAAGCTGCCTTCCGAAGCTAAAAGTCCTGGTGGTGGTCCTCAAAAACAGAGCCAAGAATACTTCTAATACTCCAGCCAAAGTTTATACAGCTAACTGCAGAATTCAGTTTACCCTCCACTCCCTCTGCTACAACAGGACTTGTAGCACTACAGTCCACACCCAATTCTTTTCACCTACAGTACTTCTCATACTCTAATATTTTCTCCTTCCTCACAGGGAGATACTTCTCATAACTCGTTGATCAGCAACAAAATTATTTTACTACTCTTCTTGTTTCATTTTTAATCACTATACCTGATGACCTTTTGTTTATATTCCCAAATCAACTTACTCAATTTCTAAATTAAATATCGTTTGTAACATGGCACAGGGAAAGCACATTAAAATTTCACACATTAAATAAAAATATGAAAGATGCACGAGTATCTTCTCTGATGATCATTAAACATCTTTAAATTATTTCTAACATCTTGAAAAAGTTACTTAGCAATAATAGCAGAATTTATATTTCGTTTTTGCCATACACATTCTAAACAGTTCTGGCTTTTTTACATTTAAAAAATCCACAATTCTTGATTTTTTTAATTAAAAGAAAACAACTTTGTTTTAAATGACTTGTGAACAATCAGTGAAGCATTAACAACTCAGAACAAGAAAATCCAAATCCTGCAAATCTGAAGTTTTAATCCATTTAAATATGTTTTCATGTCATCCTCACTGTTAATTCCTTCACAACAACACTGGGATAAAAAAGGGCTTGTACCAATATGCTCTATAATCATATACTAGTACACTGCAATAACCTGAAGCGAATCTGTCTAACATACCATTCCTGGAGTTCATGCATATGAAGGAAACGATTCCGATATTCTCTTGGCAGTTCAAATTGGGAAGGAATAGGAAACATTGATTCATAAAAATCCCTAAGCACCGCTTTCACTGTCTGAGCATCCTTATGATTGTGATCAATGTTATCATTTAAGCAAACAAATTTTCTAGAAAAGAAAAATGCTTTGTTAGACTATTTCCTTTGATAATATGGCAAAGATATTGGCAAGACAAGAACATAAACCTTTAAAACCAAATTGATATATTTGATACTGATAACTACCTTATTGCTGCATTATTTTAAATTAACTTGATTGCAATTCAGAGTACATCGAGGCTAACAGTGAGTCAGAAACTGAGGAGTCCATTGATGAGCTAAAGCTCTCTTCTATTTACATTAATGTTGCCATCTAATGGGCACTAGTGTGCATCATCTCAAAGCCTAACACTAGATGTAGACAGCAGATTAGAAGGATTATTATCTCGATAATTCTTTCACAGTTTTAATATAGAGTTACCATGAGTTAGTTATCTTAAATAATAAATTTTACATCTATTATAGGATGTAAATATACTAAGTTATTAATATTTTACCATATATGCTACATTCTTCAGAGAAGCTCAACGAAAAAAAATTAGAAGACGTATAGGGAAAGGCAAAGTTTGGTCCTCAGGCTTTCAGTTTTTGAGAAAACTATAAAAATGACTGTAACATGACCTGAATCAGAGAACCCAAACTTAATTTGTATAATCAGCCAAAATACAAACAATAGGAATAGTATTCATGTGGAAATCACTATGACCAAATAAACATGCTCCCAATAAAATATCTTGCAGAGAGTTATTTCTCATAGAAGAAACACCCAAGCATCTACATTACTGAAAACTGCTGAAGTTAAAGCAGCAGCTAGTTTGCTAGGCTGCTATGTGCCCTTGGCAATTCTGACCTGGTATACTTGATGACAAAAATTCCCCTTTCCCCATATGGGCAAGGTTATGTGCTTTATTTATATTGTGAGACACAAGACCTTACATTTTTCCCAGAGGGTAAAATTGTATCTGATGACTTTGCAATTGCTAATCTTTGTGAAGAAGTGGTTCTGGTCAGCTGCATTCTCTATAGCACAGTGTGCTCTTTTGAAGAGCAGAGTAAAGTTCAGGCTTGCTATGTGAAGCTGGATGTAAGGAAAACTCTAGAGCACATTGATTTGCCTACTGAGGACATTACTGCTTTTCCTCAGACTGTAATGAATACAGCATAATTGGTAATCCTGCTCTAGACAATTTCATGCAATGAACTGAGTTGCCACATCTGAGAAAAGCAAAATATGCCTTCCCTTTTGAAGCTTAGCTGGCTATGGTGATCCTATGCAGAGTATCTGGTTATGGCAATCAGATGTCTACTGTATCTGAGGATTTACCCCAGACTATCCCAGGCAGGCTCCCTCAGGCTGGCAGTTCATTAGACCCAGGAATGCAGAAGTTGCACTGTGAAAATCAGCTCACAGATTTGAGCATCTAAATGCTTTATCACTACGTTGTAGAGAAACAAAGGACTAACTTCCTGCTATGGATCACTTCTCACTAAATATTAAAAAAATGTTTAAGACCTCTTGCTATGTTGTAACAGAGCATGAAAGCACAGTAGTTATACAAAACAGATTTTACAATAAAAAAAACTTCTTTTTTTAATATTGCTACGTAAAACAGATCAAAATATTTTTTCCCGTAACAAAAATTTTCTGCAATATGAATTGTGTAAACTCCAGAATGGCAAAAACAAAAGCCTCAAAAATAGTTGAAGTATTTCTATATGTTCAATGTTTTAGATATATAATAACAGAAATTAAATAGATGACCCGTAGTGTACAAATTACAAAACAGGATACCTGGGATTTTTTCGTATGTCATCCAGCTGACCAACTACATGAGACACGTTTGTGCGAATCATTTTGAAGGCAATTTCCTCTTCTCCCATGATTTCAAACCTTATTAAAATATTTATGCATTATTTAAAACAGCTTGAAGTCAGATTCAATAAATACTAATAGTCTTACAACTTACTTCTAATCAAACTGTCCAATCTTCATTAGAATGTGACATTTGATTTCCTTCCGCTCTCTTACAGAGCACACAACACAGCTTGAGGTACTATAAATGATCAGATAACAATGCCCAAATGCTGCCCTAAGTGACACCTGTAACCTTCTTAATTCTACAGATTTACTTGACATTGTCACTGCTCCTGGGGCAAATGCATGCTTCAGAAGAGCCCCAGCACTCTTCCCATCCAACCTGTTGGTAAGGCATTGGACAAGAGAGGTCTACAAGCTCTATGCCAGCAAACTGGTTTTCAGGTTTCAAAGAGCAAAGATCATACACAATCTAGATTTTAGGCAGGTCTGCTCATGTACAATTATTCAAACAAACCTAAGTCATGGTTTGGTCAGCTTTTTCCAAAAGGGGATGGAAATTAGGGCTTTTTGTTTTGTTTTACTTCTTGCAGGAAAAGTACAAAGCAGTTACAGATATTTATGTATTTTTAAAGCTTTAATAGAAAATCAAGCAGATTTACAGCATAGAATTTCAAAGCACAGGAAAATCTCTTTCTGCCTTTCTCTGCTGTTCTAATTGCCATCACTGATCGTATATTATCAATTTATGTAGCTGTCTTGGAATGCTCCAGCTTCTTACTAGAGTACTGCAAGCTGGGGTCTGGGCCAACATGTACAGTGGAAATCTTTAGTCTACTAAATAAACTATGGAAAAACAAACACATCATTCCGCAAGATAAATAATTATAAGCAGTTATCACTATATTTCTTCAGTTCCACTTTAGTGTTAGCTCACTTTATTTTAATACAGAATGTTTGGACTTTATGTATTTATACCTCTTTTTATTACTCTACAAAAGCTAGTATTGATTTTCACAGAGCCATAACATACCTATATTTGTTTTTGTCCTTGTATGCCTTACGAATTCTGTCAGTCACAGGTTTGCAATTAGTCACTAGGTTTTTAGTCACCGGAGGCTGGAAGAAAATATGGCTTAGTTTATAGGTTACTGAAGTATTTATGAAGCCTGTTATAAGGGAATGCATTCTAGAAAGTTACATTATAGCTGTGAAGAACTATTTATTCTTTATTCTCCTGGAACAAAGAAATAATACTGTTTCTCGATCACCTGTTGAGAAAAATCATACTGGTACACTGTCTAGATTTCATCCTCAGAACAATATTCAGAAATTGTAGCTCATTTCACAGCTCCTTCTAAAATTCCTCCAGTGGAAACCACAATAGTGGCCAGGCACTCTGCAGAACAGATGATACACATTAACTGTATTTCCATCACAACAATTCTATCTACTTTTATCGTCAAACTACTCTGGGAAATAAAAATCCCTGTTCTAAGAGGACATTTCTAAGGTAATAAAACACTCCTAGAAATTTATCTGTTGCAGACAACAGAAGAAAAAAAAAAAAATTAAAAAAAAAAAAAGACTTCTGTGCTAAACACTTAACACATTTTTGTGACTATTTTAACATTTAAAATTTGTATATCAGGCATTAGTGCTTACATATTACATACAGTAATATTTTACTTACTCTCCAAGATTTTAATAATTTGTCATTGGAGACTTATTTTTAATCCTGTCTGAAAACAAACTCATGGCAGCCTCTTTAAAAGTTTATTTTCACAAAATTTTGCAAACTTAATTAGAAGTCAAAGAGGCAAGTAAAGAGGCAAAACAAAGAAAGGTAACATCCTCATATTATGCAGAATTCTCAAATCCACACTTTAATTTCATGAAACCGAGCTGGCACAATGATTTTATACAGTTTTGCTGGACTTCATACTTAGAGAAAAAATATTTTTAAAACCTTGTAACATGATATGATCAAGAAATCAAGACAGGATAGGTGTTCAGTGTCATAAAAAACAAGGCCAATCAATAGTCAACGCTCCATATACATTTACCTACACAAACACTTTAGAACCCTGTGCTTCTGGTTTGCATGTGTTGGGGGATATCCAATGGTTGCTCTTGACCTATACTCAAAATTATTTTAGCTTTGATACAGTGCTGGTTTTAAAGTATAAAGCATGATGAACTTAGCAAAGCTCATGCACACATGTTTTTCAAAAGCATGGACTGAGGCAGGAATTAAATCATCACTTGAAAAAAAATGTAGATATAAGTGCCAGATCTAAATACTATAAATTCCTCAATTCCCATAAATTTCAATGAGAATTTAACAACCAAAATAGAAATTCAGTATATAAATCCTTAATGAATTTCTTGTCCAAAGCCTTCAATCTTTAAAGGTTAAAAGGTGTTACTTAGAAGCCTCTGAATTAGGAAGGATGGCTCTGAAGATTTTCAAGTGATTTTTAAGTCTGTTTGAATGACGTCCTATGTGCTATTTATCAGAAAGTTCTAATCAGGAAAGTGTTATACATACTGTCTTTTTGGTTCACAATGCTGAATTTTCTTAACAAGGATGACTTTTTAAATCCCATATATCATAAAATTTTAAAGCTCAGCTTTTCTGATTTTGAAGGAAATTTTAACAGTTTTAAAAGTAGCTTGTAGAACTTTCATATTTAAATATTTAATATACACATTATTAGAAATTTTTGTGAATAATTTCCTTTTAGAAATCACACCAACATTTCAAGCACAGTAACTACTTGCTTAGGAAAGAAATCAAACACCTTTTAGGACCAACATCTCTTACCAGATTGGGATCATAATATGCTTCCTGAGTTGGTGGAATGACATGGATCTGAGTGATGTTAGCAGGAAGAGATTTCGAACAATTTATTAGCATTTGTTCCAGACCTGTCAAATCCTATCAGAAATGGAAGAGGAAAAAAAAAAAAAAAAGATAATATTGCTTTCTCATTGTGATAGTCCTGAAGTCAAGGATGCACATATTTAATGTTATATACATAAAATGTTTCCAAACTACTATGGGGAAAAAAAAAAGAAAAAAAAACACATTAGCAGACCCCAGTACATTAACTACTAAAGTTAATGGGACTTCCCATATGTTTCAGTGAAGCAAATGATGCTTGGTTGAATTGAGATCACAACACACCTTTAGAGATAATATAAAGGAGAATAGAGAATTCCCAATACAGGGGTGGCATATTAAATCACAGATCAAGCAACCAAAAAAAATAAACTGAAAGGAAGATTTTCTGATTAAAGTACTGGCCAGGAACACATTAAAGCAGAGATGCATTACAGCTATGTATGTCATTTCAAGAACATTATTGATATGTGCCCCGATCCCTCTCAGTAAAGCAGAAGGAGTACACAATTCTCTATCAACTGAATCTAAGAGCACAAGACACAAGAAAACTATGTCTCTTTTCTTACCAGTTTCCCAGAAAAACAGAAATGTGAATCATTTATATGGTCATAGTATTTACCAGTAACACCATTTCTTTGCTGCCCTTTTCCTCGCATCTTTCTTTAGGGTACAAGTTTTACAGTCAAGAATGTGGTTGGTTTTTGTTTTGTTTTATAAATTATGTGCAAGCCCAAGAGTAAGCACAACAGAATCCCACACTTCATGCTGCATTTTAGCAGTGAACATTTTTTCCTCACAAATTCATACTACACACTTCCTTGTTCTCAGGATACCAGTCACCAATTTTTCCAATGTTGCTAGAACTCAACTTAATTGTTGAGTCCATAGAAGAATGGTCCGTAAAGAAATAGAAAGTAACTCTGCATTCTCCAGCTAAAATTTAAGAATTGCCAGATGTTACCAATGTTAAAGAAAAGTAAAGATTTTATTCATTTTATTGTAACAGTTTTGGATTTCAGAAATTAAATTACTCGAATAGTTATTACTGAGGAAAATACCTGCAAACTTAATGGTAGTTCATGGATTCTTGTGGCCAGTGTGCGAATCTCTCGGTCAGACAAAATCCCTGACTGGTCTGTATCAACCTCATCGAAGATCTGAGAAACATTCAGTGGCTGAACTGCACTCATAAGATAGTAGAAATATGAAAAAGCAAACTGCATATCTTCTGAGTGCCGCACTTTGTGAAATGATGTCTTGTCAAACTCCTCAGGAAACCTACATAAAAGGATAAGTTAATACACTGGTTTCTGGTAAAACATTGCTCATCTGTAAACAAATTTTCATCTAAATTTTTAAAAAGTTCTCAAAAGTCTCCTTAGCTAAACACAACCAGCATGTTTCCCTTTCCAAAATATGATTTTTACGAATAGCTACTAATACATTAGAAGTAATTATAACAAAGCATTAACAGAAATACAGAATTATCTAGTTACGTGTATCTCCAACGAAAGACATACTCACATGTCCTGCAGCTCTTGCATAACAGTGCGGTCAATCATGTGAGGCATATGAGCAGGGACTTTCCGAGATGTAAATCCAAATTTACTGTTTAAAAGCTTATTTACATATCGAAGGGAATCAGCAAATGTATCTTTCAGCTGCCTTCCAAGATGTCTACCATCAGTAAAGTATGACATTTCTTTGAGTAATGACTCTTCCTCCTAAACAGCAAGATAAGCATACGTTAATGTTATATTATCAACAATGCTCAAAAGCATAAAACACATAGGAAAGTTGACATTTCAGGCAGGTGCTGGTTCTTTTTTAAGAGGTGAAAATGGAAAGAGAAGCTTTGAATATGTTTCTTCGTGTTCTTCTGATTTCTCTTTAAAAATAAAAGAAATAGAAGATAACTTCTTACTTAAAACTGCTATGCTCTGAGGAGAAGTGATTAATAGTTAATAGTGGATATTACTCATTTTTCTTCTGACATCTCTTCTGATATACACACTTCAGTCACTTTTTGCTATATTTGTAATACTGCCCTTTTATTTATTTATTTTTTTTCACATGTAGTAGTTGAGATCTTACAAATATAGAGATTTCTCATGCAAAATCCAATCCTAGAAGAACAGAAAGAGGTAGGCTTTTAGAAACATACCACCTTTGCTGTCTGGAGTAGTGCAAAGCAGTTGCTGCAAAACACAGTCTCTATCTTCTCTTCTAGAGGTTTTCAAAACTGCCAAAATGCTTTGGGTGGAAGTTTGGTAGACTTTCATTTTAACATTTAGAACACATTTGTATTTGAATACTTTTATGGATTGGATCCACTTTGGTATAAGCGTAACCCCAAAAAACTAATGTTTCTTTAGAGTACTATAGCATCCAAATAATATCACTGCATCAACATGCACTGAAAAAGAAGTGAATCTGACTTTAAAAATAAATAAATAAATACACAAGAAAACCCACAGTAGAAACAGAACAGAAATGGCTATTTGACTTTTACCACCTAGCTGAGAGAGGTCCAAATTATAAACAAATTAGCTTTTACAGGAAAACTCGAAGAGCTTTCAAAAAAATCTTGATAGGTGCATCAAAAGCAAGTCACATTCTAAATTTACAAATCATATTAATAATATGCAGAAAGATGCAACTATTCTAATAAGCAGTTTTAACTAGTCTAATAAGCAGGTTTAACCTACTGCCTTAACTAAGACAACAGTATGAGATACTCACATCAAGAAGGTCCTGGAAATACTTCTTTTTCTCCCATGGCAAAAAGCCTTGGTAACTTCCTGCATAAGACTGCAATTTTCTTCCCACTAACTCCTTTCTTATATTTGTATCCAACTGTACATGCCCTTTCTTTCCTTCCATTCCCTCTGCATCTTCTCCAGCTTCTACATTTGCAGTATTTTTTGATTTCTGGGTTCCCCTTAATATAAGCGCATTCAATACTTTATCTTTTGGTTCATTTTCATTTCCTATGCTCTGGGCTGGATGTGCGGATTTAGGCTTTATCCTAGAAATTGGTTTATTTGTGTTCACTGTCACACCAGTCTCCTTTGTTCCTGTAAGCCTTGGTAGAAATTCATCATTTGCTTTTGTTTTTTCTATTTTGCCATTGTTTACATCTTCATGAGGCTTCTGCCAGCTGGTTACATTCTTCTGATCTTGTAGACTATAATGCACTCCATTCTCTTCCAGACCTGCAATCTTCCTTACTGTAGTTAAGAACTGAAAAGGTCTCAGGAGAGCAGCCTTGGATAGGTTAAACCCCTTCTGAGTGATATCACCGTTTGCTAGTTTTAAGTCTAGGTTCTGCAGTGCTAGTTGAACACTTTCAGGAAGGAGAGATGGATTCACTGAAGGTATTATCACCTCTTCATGGAGACTCTCTCCTGTGCCATTTCGATGTCTCTTGACTCTTGGAAAGCGTTTTTCTTCAGGAATATCTTCAAATATCATCTCAGCTTCTGGTATTGTTGTTGTTTTAAAATCAGAGTTGGATTTTTGCATTGAAGTTGTATTCAGTTTTGGTTCCTCTCTAGTATCAACTTCAACAGCTACGTGCATTTTAAACTCGTCATCATTTTTATTTAGAAACGTAAGATTAAAATAGATCACAGTTGTATTCATGCCACTGTGCATTATGAGGTGGATAGTCTTCCATTTGTTTGCAACTGAAGCATGTCGGATAATTGGATTATCACTATATGAACCCTCAATTGCTTTCTTGGCTATTTCACTGAAGCTGAAATAGGGCAGACATTCACCTTTTGGAACAACATAGTAGGTTTGATTTAGCTGAAGTGTCACCTTGTACATTTCTTCAAAGTGATCTGGAAAAAAATAAATCTGTCAATTTCTAGTGAGATTTTTCTTCCACCAATCTTTTCTAGGTGCAATATATCCAGCAGCGAGACCACTTTGTGAAAGAACACTTACTGTGGCTTCTGATTTCTTACTAGCATTTAATGATGGTTTACTAGAACAGAATTATAAACCTGGCATTCATTCTAGTGGCAATTATAAAAAGAACTGTAATTCTAGAAAACACTCCTTCTACATAAATAGCTTAGCTGGCTCATTACTACATCTCACTAAAAATTAAGTATCAGTTGTAAGTAACATGCTCATATTACATTTTTGTCATATTTTGTCACTCGCATTACAAAAGTTGTTCACTACTACATTGCATCTTGATTTGGAATTTCCAAAATCAGACACGTTGAGATGAAATTTTCCTTGCCACGGAGAAAACATAGCAATCTCATGCATTCATTACTGACGCCCCCCCCTTCTTCGCGGCATAGCTCATGGCTTAAACACAGTAAGATTCAAAAGCCCATCCTAAATCCAGTTGCTTATGCATTTGAACATCACAATTATAAGATGAAAGCCTCTGTAGCCAGCAGCACACAAGGAAAAGACACGTGCAGAAAACTCACTCCCCAGCAGAACCCACAGGTGACTGAAAGTAGCCTCTGGCAAGAGAGCAGAGTCAGGCTTAACTCTCACCTTCAGCATCACAGAGGTCCTTTAATTTCCTTTTTTAACCATTATGAGATCATCAAATCAGCAGTTCTCATTTGAGTAAAGACAGTTTGCATAGCTGAAATATAATTTCTGCACTTTAAGTGTAAGCCTCTTGGGTAATGACTTTGATGCACGTTGTTTCATAAGACATCAAGCACCTCACCTTATCAATGCTTGGTAAATACAGATTAACAAAAATAGCATGCAAAAATGAATTCAAATTTAGATTAGTGAATACAGGAAGTGCCTGATTATTTCTTTCAGCTGCTGGCAGCTCTTTTTCTTGACACTGCTGGGCTCTTAGAACTATTGGAGAACAAGGAACCAAAAAACCTAATGCAATTCAAGAGAAGATTTACAGCTATGTATTTTACATACCTTGCCCACAGTCACCAGCATCAAATCCACAGGAGAGGACATTGCAGGCCTGATCACAGAATTTATCTGCTAGCCAGGAATTAGCACAACCTTGGTTACAGTATGAAACACCACTTATTCCTGCACCAAACTGCCATGGTGGTCCATTCCCTATACCTCCTACTGCACCACCACCAGCAACATAGCGACTACCTCCACTGTTACCTAAAAAGAAAAATTACAAAGATCAATCATTTGAAATTCTTCCTTCTGAGGAAAGGACATTTTAGTATACAGTGTTAAAGCTGGATTGAAAAGTCAGCAGAATCTTATTTATCAACAGAAAAATTGAAACCCAATTAAATACTCTGTGTACAATTGTACAATCTTTATTTTATATAATTTTATATAGATATAAATCTCACTGTAGACTTTTGCAAACCAACTTAAAACTGCAACAAAAACAGCAGTGTATTTTATATTCACTTCAAAAACGTAGGCAGAAAACTGATTTACTTCTGCTTGCATTATTGACTCTGCAGTTCCCTACAGTACTGCATCACTTCCTCAGTGCAGAAGCCTCACTTCATTTTCATAACCTACAGCCTGGAAAAATTGAATTTAGGTGCAGCTTCACAATGAACTTAGACTGCTCTGACTGCTTTCATGTCAAATGATTCACTTTTCCTGCACGTCACAATCATCATGGCTTTTCTGGGAGGAAAAGAGAGAGGGGATCATCCTCTAGCTTCATAAAGGATGAAAATAAATATCTATTTAAAGTGTTCAATAGAAAAGGAAGTAAAAATGAACCTTGTAATCAAAGTTACCCCATTGTGTTCACTTCCAGATAGTGTTAAGGATTTTCAAGGCATGGAAACTGATCCAAAAATGGAAAAGCAGTGGAACACAGATCAGAATCAGAAAAGTGATGATATCTACTTAGACTATATTTGACTGTGGCTTTAAAAACATAAAGTAAAATTTAGGAGAGGAGCGTGTACAGACAGCCTCCTCCATGAAGGGAAAGTGGGTCAGAACTTTGAAAATTAAACTGCATCATAAAACTCTTGTGCAAAAAGACTTACCAGCAAATACTCTGGTCAGACCTTTAAATGCAAAGTCAACTTAAAATTTCACCTTAATATGAAGCAAGCAATATTAAAAAAATAGGAAAGCGAAAGGAGACAGTACAACCTGTACTACTGTGCAAAACACTGTCATCATATTCACAGAACTTCAATTTACAATATACAATACTAAATGTTTCAGATAGTGATATTCTGTTCATGGTTCTTAATTAATCGACCAATCTCTCTTTTCTTACTTGTTTTCTTCTCTGAACAACAGACAATTTTGTTAAGGAATGAAACCAGGACTGAAATTCCCTTGAAAGTGCAAAATTATTTGGACTCTGAGGTTCAAAAATTTTCCTGTCACATAGTCAACTTTGATAGCTAAAAGAAAAAAAGGTTTCTTTTGTGTACCTTTTAGTATACGTGAATTTATTTATCTTTAATATTTAGGATGACTATTTTTCCCCTGTTACAGAAGGTTATTTTTTGTTTGTTTGTTTAAGTTACAGGAGAATCACATATTACAGAATTTTAACAAAAAAGAAAGCGTGGGTTTTTTTGCCCTAAATTAACCCTGTCATCTTACCAATGCAGTCACCTCCATCCCAATCACAAGCCGAGTTATTACAGGCTTTATCACAGTAACCATCTTTGATCCATGAACCAGGACATCCTTCAGCACAGTTTGGCACAGGCCAAGTCAAGTAAACCTGGAACAACATTACAGTTTGAGCCAAGGTCTGTCAAATAAAAGTCAGCTGAGCTTGTTTCTTGGAATATAGACTTAAAATAATTAGTCTCTGTATACAATGTCTTCAGTGTCTGCAAAGTTAAACTTTTAAACTGCATTTGAACTTCATCAGGCGAAATAAATGTTATCCCTTTCAAACAGAAGGAGATCAAGCCTCATATTAAATGAGATCTCTTGGCTACAGAGCATGGCAGCAATGGCTGAAAATAGGAAGTAGGACATACCAGGACATCCCAAATTCACTTTTGCAAAACATCTTCAAATGAAAATTAGTATTTTTATCTTTTTAAAAAAAATCTGATAAAGGAGGAGATTTCACTCTAAAATAGCTCTGAAGTTCACTTGTTTCCACAACTAAAGATGTTTCTTTATCACTTACCAGTCATGAGATAAGAAGCACACACTGAACATCTGATTCTCTTTGATCAAATAATTCTTAGAATTACCAAGATAAAAATAAGGCATGTCAGTACGTACATTTTCAACTGAGAGGGCATTAAAAACCACATACATTTTCCTTTAGACGTTACTGTTTCAAGATTTCTGTAGCACATTTAAAACAGTACGCAAGTTTTAAAGTTTTTCTCCACGTTACTCCTGTAGATCAAGCTGATGGTTGAAAACTCTGCTGGTACCCCATAGTCTTTATGCTGAACTATAGTCCTCAGCCTGCTTTCTTTATTTAAGCCCAGTCACGATAGGTTTGTTTTTGAAAAACTAAACGACTTCATGTTCACTAAAAGCACTACCTTTCTGTACACAATTATATATAATTCTACAAAGATTTGGCAAAGAAATTGTAGTTCTCTAGAACAGAGATTGTTAATGGTAAATTTAAATATTAGACTAGTCTGAACATCATCAGATCTCAGCATTACCATGGAAGAATCTATTTGGAACAGAACATTTTCCTGTGAATTATTTTTTTTTCATGGAATGAGTTGGCAGCTTTCAAATACGAAATTGGTCTTCCGAGTGCTCACACAGAAAGTGGAAGAAAAATTACAAAGTGAAGCCAAACAGAGGACTATTATGCCATTAAAAAAAACAAAACAAACAAACAAAAAAAACAGGGAGAAAATACCAGAAGGTAATTCTGCAATCCAAGAATCCAAGCATCAACACAATACAATCACATGGCACCTTTGCCACCAATTGTCCATCTAAGAATAATGATCCATTAGAGGTATAAGATGAGAAGGGATAGTGCCTTTCTCTCTCTTTCCAAGTAGTGTTTCTTCACTTTTTGCTATATTAGCACAGAGAAGTTTCAAGTCTAAAAAATTATTTCATAAGAGCTTACCTTTTGACCTTTAGAGTGACTGTAAAAATCATCAGGCCAAACATCCTTTCCAAACATAACATCATCATTGAGATAGATAAACTTCTGAGAGAGACCGTTGATACGATGAATGTGGCTTTCAATAGCTGGTGAACTGAAGGTTGGCAAGTGACTCACATTCTGAAATATTTCCTGAAAGAACAAGAAGAGACATATAAAAGAAAAAAGTGAGAAAACATTAGCAAAAAACTAAAACTTCTCTATTTCCTTTTCCCATGTAAAACCATTTTCATGTCTGATGCTTAACAAAAACCTGCACCTCATTCAATGCAAAGACACAAACTATCTATTTCACTGGCTACTGGATCAGGCCCAGCGTACATGTATTTATACTACTTGCGCAGTACAGGAAGAACAAAATTTCAAGTTGAATCTGTTCCAACATTCAAACAGCGTTCTTCCATCTCTTTCAGATAACTTAGCAAGCAGATAGCAACAGAAGCTGAATTAGTATCTTGTTACCACTTAAGTTGCTCATGGCTCCTATGTCATATCCACAGATCAAACTTACTCTTGATTTTGTATTAAAAAACTACTAGAGTATTTTTGTTGTTTCACTTATTTGGGAAGCTTGCAGGATTCCCTTTCTCTTTTAAATAAGCCTTGCAGAATGCGTAGCTAGTTGATTTTTGGAGCCATCTTCTTCATTTCAACAACTGTTGTCCACCCTGTCAGCAAATTTATTAGGTTAGCACTAGTTCTGAGTTCATGGATACAAATTATCTTTTCTTGCCATATGTTTTTTGTTGTTTTTTAATAAACATACTTTTATAAGGAAATTAGCACACATTGGCTGAAATCTTAGTATTTGGAGAAGTTAACTCAGTGAAGGGTTGATATACCTTCAGTTACCTGCTTAACCTGAGATATCTGTATCTGAAGTACTAAAACATATTGGGGTTTAACAAAACAGTGCATGGGAAGGGGGAGAGTTGGTCACTTTGTTCCTAACAAAAGCAGCCTTCAGCTGAAAGGGGCTAATTGCATTTCAAAACAGAATCTTTACTGATGGTACTTTTGTGCTTTTTCCTTTATTGTTGTTAGGTGGGGTTTTTTTTGATTGGCTTTGTGGCTTTTTGTTGCTTTGTTTTTTCTCTCCCAGGGTTGGAGGTTTTTTGTTGCTTATCTCTGGGGGTTTGTTTTTTGTTTTTACCTGGTGGGTCACTATGGTTATCCGGGGATTATCCAGGTTAAGCCAGGAAGGAATCTGCCCATTAGTGACAATGAAAATATGTCGCACCCAAGGAGCATGTCTCTCTATTGATCGTAAGGAATACCTCAGCTCTTCGTTATCTTCAAAACGGCTGGCAGAAATATCTTCATCCTGCTTAGACTATTAAAAAAGAAGAATCTTTTAGATTTTAAACAAACCATTTAAGTTCCAATCCAGCCAGTAAACAGTAGAATCCTTTACCATACAGGTCACAAGTAATAGAGATTAAAAAAAAATAAAAATACAGTGATCAAGTACTGACATTCCTCTAGAGGATTATACTTGACTAAACTGTCAAGGTGAACAGTACATCAGTGGCTCACCACTTGGCATCATTAAGTCATCTGCTGACCACACTGCAAGATGACAGTGCCTCATGTGATCCAGCTCTTGGAGAAAGAACCTCAGTTAAAAACAAAACAACAAACAAAACCAAACAAAAACAGCAAAAAACCCCACCCTCTTGCTCTCGTGAATTATCAGTCTCAATTATTTGCTGATCTTGATCAAAAGCCAAGTTGCATTTCATACCAGTAACATCATCTTTCAGAACTGCTGTTTTAAGAGACTGGGGCCTTCCAAGCACATCACATCATAAACCGTATATAACTGTGTCACCTAATATAGAGATACTGCAAGAGTGGTGATGTAGCTGCTCTTCAATTATCTGCTGGTCTTTCATTAAAAAAAAAAAAAAAAAAAAAAAAAAAGGAGGCAATCAGCTAATTTAATCCTAATCCTAATATTCACTACAAATAGCTGAACTAAAGATTTCCATAAGTTTTTTAAAGGGAAGCATTTGAAATTAGAAATTTCTCAGGTAAATAACAAATGTTTTTTACCACATTTCTTCTCCGTTTATAAGAACTTAATGGCCTCTTCCTAAACTGAGAATTAAACTTGCCATAAAGAGTAAGTATGGAAGCATGCCCAATTAGAAAAGGACACTTGAGGAAAAAATGGTAATCGTCTAACACTGAATTTTCACTGCAAATTCTATGCACTGTAAATAAGTCTCCTTTCCAATATATATTAATACAACATATGGATTCTGCAAAACATAAATGAAAACATTTAAAACAACTACATCAGCTAAGTGCTCATTTATAAATTGATGAATAATGTAAACATGGGAAAATACGAAGTCTGAGTTCATGGACTGTACCAATAAGCAAAAGTTCCCCAAACCCAAGTTAACTGGCTACAGAAAGCCAGTTAAGCATTATTAGAAACTTTACCCATGCTACTTGACATTATTAAGGGAAAAAACAAGATTTTAGATCTCATCTTGGAAGAGCTATCCTGGTGATTTTGTTTGTTTTCCTTTTGATAAACTTAGCATTCCTGCATTTATTCCTTGTTCAAATTAGAACTCTTTTCCCTATGGACACCTGTATTTAATTTCTTTGATTTTTTACAGAAGAGAAGTGATCAGCATTTGTTCAGCAAATGTAACACTGATCACTGTGCAAAAAAAAAACAAACCCAAAACTAAACTAAACAACAAAAAAACAAACCCACCACAACAAAACCCTAAGAAGCATACTGGGAAAAAGGTAATCACGTTTGTTAATAAAACCCTGTCTCTCTCCCACACACAAGCAATCTGTTTGTCAGTTAGCATCAATTAGGCTTTTTGGGACTATACTGCCCACAACCTTATAAAAACACATGTAGAGGGCAACATTTTTAATTGAAATTTCCTTATTGTCTAATAAATGAAATGCCACTCTTCATGATGCTTCCTCCTTTTTGATTTTAGAATTTGGCAGTGTTCTTATGGCATTTAATTACAACATAATAAATACCTTACCACACCCAAATTTTTTAAAGAAATCCCATGCTCCTCATCATTAATTAGTTAATTGTAAGCACACTTTGTCTGCACACTGCAACCTTTACATTCTGTAACAGGGTTTACCTACCTGACTAATGGAGCTCAGGTCCCACAGTAAGTAAGCAGGATTAAGCGTTAATTCTTTTCCATCTATAGTCATGTTCTTCTTCGCTTGTTTGCTCAGTTCATGGAAACCCTTGGGGTTATTCAGTTGCAAAAGAGCCACACTGGCTTCTGAATAGAGCTGCAACTACAAATGGAGAAAATAATGTTTGGCATGTACCCACAGCAGCACTGTTCTTTGGCCAACTCAATCTTTCTGTTCTATTTTCTTGCTGGCATTATCAGTAAAAATGACTGGTAAACACTGTTTTTAGAGAAGTACAATTTTGAAGGAACAAAAAAAAAAAGGGGTAACAAAACAGGAAATAAAAAGCATTTTAAGATATAGAACACTTCTAAATGCAAAGCCTTCACCTTCCAAAACAAATATTGCACTTAACGCAATAATCCAGTGACAGTAAGCTGTGTCAGAAATATTTAAGTGAGTAAGTCTCCTCCATTGTCTCCTACCTCCAACAACAAAATGTGAATTTGTGAATCACCGCAACTCTCATATGGCTGAAAGAATCATACTTCGCCCCTTTTAGTCAACTATTACTTTTCTGATGAAATTAAGGCCACCAATTCATCTTCGCTGTCAGAAGCGTGAAATATTCAGAAGGGTTTAGAGATCAACATACAGTTCAGAAATCTGAGATACAAAGGGCTCCAGAACTAATCCATGCAGGTCTCTGAGTCCTTAATGTTGGTTGCCAATACGCTGTTAAGGTCATTTCTTAGTTGGAGACTGTTTGATCTGTTTGCTGTTTTTATCTCTTGCCACCAGTAATTCTGGCTATCAGATTTCATAATGCACAGGATAAGAAGGAGCTTGCAGTAGATGTCCCATCTAATAGTATTATAACTTACAAATTGCAGGGCAGTGAAACATTTCCATAAAAATATAGCATAGCCCCAATAAAACACCGTATTTACCATATGTAGGAATGTGAGAAGATGCTGTGCTCAAAGTACAGCTGCACTTTCACACTCTAAATGCTTGCATTCAACAACACTCAGATTGAGAATAAATGCAGTTAACCACTAACAATATTTATTAGATATAATGCTTAATTGTTGTACTTTCATGCAGCATCAGAGTAATAAGCACATCTATCAGATTTTCACAGTTGGATGCTATCTGCAAAAGCAATTAATAACATTTTAAACACTGAATTTTTACCTTCATAATTCCCTTACAGATATTTTTTTCTTTTATTTATTAAATTTGCCTGTTTCTGTTCATTTTAAAACACCACTTGTCCCAGAGTCAGCACCCCTTCCCTTAGCAAGACCAGCTGTCTCACTTGTGACATTTTAAAGCTGTTGATGCTTTGAGTCATATGCTATTTGAGATCTTTCAATCTGACTTATGAAGCCTGCCATTAGAAAAATCTGATAAATCTCAGACCTTCCAGGGAATCATTTGAACCTATGAGTGGAAAGGGTGGCTTCAGTAGTTCAGTGGCTGAGGTATAGTTACAGACTGCAACTAGCAACCCCTAAAATATCTGAATACTACAGATTGCCAAGCTACCATTAGTGGTCATGTGCTTTATTTAGGAATACAACAGTGTCACACAGTTCCTTAGAATCTGTTACCTATACATAAGACAAACCAGATTGCTGCTCTAGAAGAAGTACTTAAGATTATTTAGTTTCTCTTTAACTTGTTTCCACAAGATTTATTGCTCCCAACTAATATAGCATTTAAGCTTAAGGTTTTTAAAATTAACAGTCCAAGTACAAACAAGTAGAAGAAAAGTATGTACTACTGATTAACTTAGGAGCTTGTGTTAGTTTTTACACCAATAGTGTGTTTTTTTCAGAAAAAAAAGTATTTTCATAAGGAATGGCTATGGATAAATTTAGATTCCAATGAAATCTCACGATGACATAACTTACCATACCTTTAAAATTCTTCATGCTTTGATTGGAACTTTCTGTTGCTGGTAAAATAGCATTCTCCCTTGCAGATTTTCTAAAGTCTCATATCTATTATCCTTCTCTCAGTGAGGAGGCATGCAGTTACCCATTTTCTTGAAATATGATATTCTGCAGACTGCCTTCATCCTGATCAAACTGGTCAGACAAACCAGCGATGTTGTGAAAGCAGAACAGAAACAAGCAAGCAGGTAAAGTGCCAAGAGTCAGAGTGATCTGGCAAGTTTTGGCTTCCAGCAGCAACAGCTGAGAAGACACCCCAGCAGGATGGCATATCAACCACCACCCACGGAAAACAGCATCTTCCACATCAGGTAACTTCAAGTACAAGTTCTCCTTCAGAGCCAACACCTTTCACACTGCTAAGTCTACACTTGGAAGTAAGCTGGATAGGAAGTAAGATGCTCCTTTTTTTTCCACACTCCCATATGGACACTAGGAAAAGCCACACTCTCACATAGCAAGGAGAGGTGAGGCTGGGGTGGTGGTGACTTGTGTCATGTCAAAGAGGTGGAAAAGCTCTTGTGAGTATGAAATACTGAGGTCACTGTACACTTACCAAGTTTATAAACTAATGTAGTAGGAGAACCTTCTCTGAAAGTCAAAACCAACACAATCCTTAAGGCTCCCTTCCCAGAACTGGCTTTGAGAACACACAGCAACAGCTCCTGATGCCAACTGTCTGCTCCTTCAATAAGAGCATGCAGCAGGAATCCCAGAACTCCATTGTCAGGGCATCCAGAAACACAGAGTTTCACAGTGCCTACAGGCTCCTATGTAGATTTTCTTTCATCGGTAAGATAAGGGCAGTAAATGACAACTATGCACCTTGGTTTCTAACACAATTTGTCCACATACGTGTGTGTGTGCACATTAAAGAGAAACCAGAATTTCACAAAGGAAACTGAATCTTCAGAGAAAGTCACCTTTGTGCAAAAAGAAAAGCACTATATATTAGCAGAAAAAAAAGTACAATGGTCTCAAAAACCAAACCAAACCCTTCAAACCTTCCCTTGTCAAACTTCACATCACTACCAGCTCCCTAGTTTTTGGGTCACAAGGTTCTATTTTAGGCTGAACAATAACAGTCTCATTTAGAAACATAGGTAAGGGACAGGGGAAGGAAGAGTAAAAAATATTTTTTACCAGCTCCTCTTCAGCATTTTAAGTTCAATTAACATCTCTCCAGTCTCTAAACAAAAATCACTTAGCAGCAAACACATAATCAGAGTAACATCCCCACCTAGTGGTTTATTAATGCACTATTAAGAAAGCATGGGAAATAATAGAAAGCCAAACATTTCCAGCCACACCTGTTAAAACATAGGCAATGCAAAGCAAGAAATGCAACAGCAGATATACTGCTTTTACCCTTCTAAAGGAGTGAAGTTTCCATACTATTACACTGCAACGCAGGCAGTTAAATACAAAAATTCAGGAGACTGTAACACACATAACACACCCTTGAAACCTCCTCTTGATGAGCACAACTGATTCTCTCAGAGAACCACTGAAGGTTTTTAGAACAAAAAAAGAAAAGTGTGGTCCAGAGGTAAGAGCAATTTTTATTGCTTTTTGGATTCAGAAGTGATTTAAATCAAATGAAAATGATCTGATTAAAGCAGCATTATCAATACTCAGCAAGGTACATTCCTCCATGTCTCCACTTCCCACATTCCTTCCCTTCTAAAAACTGCTCAGATGTTTTCACAGATGAAATTTTAAGTTAATTTTTCTTTGCTTTCAGCACTGCAGTAAGAAACTACCATTAAAGAGACTCGGGAGGAATCCATTAAGAAATGGGAGGTAGTGATAAGACAAGTTTAGCCTAATGCAAGTGTAACTTTATTCCTCTCCACTAGGCACCTCACAGCACTTTACAGACCTTAGATTCTAGAAGCAGCAACGGTAGAGAAATCACTAGTCTTCAATCTTCTAATAGCTGTCTACAACTACCTGAAGGGAAGTTGTGGTGAGGTGAAAGTTGGCCTCTTTCCACATGTAACTAGTGACAGGACTAGAGAGAATGGCCTCAAATTGCACCAGAAGAGATTCAGGTTGGGTGTTAGGAAATACTGCTCATCCAAGAGAATGGTCAGGAAGATGGTGGAGTCACAGTCACTAGAGGTGTTCAAGAAACCTTTAGATGTTGCACTGAGGAACATGGTTAGTGGGAAATACTGGTGTTAGGTGGACAGTTGGATTGGATGATCTTACAGACTTTTTCCAAGCTTGTTCATGCTAGGATTCTATGATTCAGTGGAGACTGAACAACCAACCCTTCTACTTAGCAGTAGCATTAACCTAGCATCTCTCTAGTTGGTAAAGAGGGAACCTCACCTGGTTATATTTATCACAGCTGCCTATCTACAGCTTCCAGTAGAAGAAGAACCAGCGTGAGTCTATAACAATAAATTATATTTACATTTAATATGCAAAGCTTTAGACCCCGTAAATAAGCACCTTATGTTTATATTCACATATTCTGTTATAGATTTAACGTGAATAAATTGATGATTAGTCAACTGGTCGGCAAAGAAACTGCCTCCTACCTCACTATAACTACACAGAGTACACTAATCTCAGGTTAAATGCTCTAAAGCTTCTACTACCAGGTGGAACACAGACAAAAATGACACAATGACAACGAAGTGGAGAATCTGCAGAATGCAATGGATTCCTGAGGAAAAAAAAACTGTTTACACAGAGAAACATCTAACCAAATTGCAGAAGAGGAGCTCTTAGGAACAGATAATAAGCTGGTCACAATGATAACGTCTACAGAAAGGTAAGAGCACACAAAGAATGACAACTGTTAACAAACATTGAACAATCAAGACAGGGTAAAGAAAAATCCTGTAGAAAGATAAGAGGCATTGGATGTCATTCCCATGAAGAGACAAGGAGATACGCTGCATCTCTGGCATCTTAACATTCATCTGAAAAGGAATCCAAAACCCTAGAGAAAGTATAGCATTCTTCAAAATTTGTTAAAGCAGACTAGCCAGTTACTTGGATGCAAGAAGCAGAACTGAAATGCAGAAATAACCTATCCATGCTTTTTCTGAAGTAATGACTACTGCTAGGAAATACTGCTGGAATGAAAAAAAAAATAATTAACTGTAGTTGCAGAAGACAGTAAAAAAAATTAAGATCCAGGCAGAATCATTCCACTCTAACAAGTCTTGAAACAAGAGAATAAAAACCAGTAGATCAGTCAAATGTAATAAGGGGCAAATCTAGGAATCTAGGTATTTCACTCTTCTAAGTCATCCACTAAGGAAAGCATCTCTTGATGGAAAAATCTTCATTGTCACCCAAGAAACACAGGCTAGCCTGAGAATAAGGCCTCTGCTTTACAGACGTGTGGCAGAAAACCTGGAGAAAATTATGAATTTCTCAATCCTGGGAGGAAAATTCCAGACTGAAGCATAAAGGAGAAAAGAAAAAGAAAAGAAGCATTTACACTGACTGAATAATAGTTTGAAAATGTGCTTAAAGAAATAATCAAAACTAATAGAATTAGAAAGTGTCTTGAGGAGAGATGAATTAAAAAAAAAACAAACACAAAACAACAGCATTCCAATACTGAAAAAAAAAAAGAATGTTTCAGCAGCAAAAAATATTAATATGAGCCAGATAATATAGGTAAGATGAGAAGGTGGTAGAATATCAAGGGCAGAAAGATACTTAATGATGTAAGAAAGATACAGAATAGCTACTCTGACAAAGAAACACAGAGGGTACTATGGATAAAAACAGTCAATTATTTTGGAACGCAGCTTCTGCTAGGGAGATAGAATATACTTCCAGATGCTACTTCAGAAGAGCAAGTGCTCCTCAGAACAAACATCATCTAAGATCGTGCTCCAGTATATTTCCAGATGTGGAAGCAGATAGTTTTCCACCAAATTATCACTGAACTGAGGCAGTATTATTTCAGATACCAATTTGTCAATTAATGAAGACATTACAGAAGAGTTGCTCCTAGAAAATAACTCTGGGTGAAGAAAATGTAAGTTAACTGATCTGAAATTAAAACAGAAGGAAAAATAAAGAGCACCTTGTAACTAAATTCCTTGATTGCTAAGGGGCAAGTTGAATAAATGGAAAGAGCTGGTAATTTATGCCAAAGGTATTCTGAGCAATTCAGCTTCATTAAATCACAGGTGTTAGAACTACCAGAAACCTCTAACCTATGCTGTGTTGAAGAAGTAGGAATGCCTAAAAGGATGAACTTGTACTCAAGAAGATCTTCAGATACTGTACGTCCAAGCAGATTTTCAGTCTTTGATTGCAAGTGAGATGTGCCAACATGGATAGGCCTGCATGATTCCAGTCTGCAAGCTGCTTTTATTGATTTATCATTCCTGTTGTCTACAGATACAAGTTGGGACTGAACCCCATAGGAAATGAGAATCTGGCGGTAGCAGTTTTCAGAGAATAATTGTTATATGAGCCAAATGATGCTTCGACTTGCTTTTAAATGAAGAATAGCATTTTAGCTCAGGGATTTTACAGGAAACACCATTTGTTTAAAGCAATTTGAAAATATACATACTGATAGCATATAAAAAACAAGCAGCACAGACTTTTGGACTGACCTCATGAATACCCACTGTAATCTAATCAATGTAACTACTAGGAGAGAAGAGGAAGAATGCTGCTATCACAGTAAAGTACACCTACCATCGTTCACCCAAACAGCAAGAGACCATTTTATGAGTTGCATTAACACAAAGCAGGAGAAGGAGACAATGGATGTCACGCAGAAACACTGGCAAAACTGTTTGCAGTGAGTGTGTTACAGCATATAAGTCTGCAGCCTTGTGTTAGCTATGTACGCTGTCTAAAAATTCTGGTGATGCTTCATTTAAAATGCTGCATGAAATCCTAGTTGATCATCTTGAAGACAGACAAATTCACAGTGGAAGCATCACAGAAAAGGGCTGTCATTAGGATAAGAGAAATGGAGAGCCAATACTGTGGGAAGACTGCCTCATTGATCCAGTGAAACAAAAAAATGCTAGGAGAACATCATACCTTATGTCCACAAATACACAGAAGATGTAAACAAAATCAAAAGAGAAGAGCTATTTAAGCTTTAAAAGCTAATTAAGAGCTATTTATATTAAGCTACTTAAGAGCAGTAAGAAGAGAGGTACAAATATGTTTACTTAGTATTATTCCTAACCACTGTTAATAAGATTCTAAACCAATCTTCTAACAGGAGCCAAGACAAGAAATTCAGACTGCATTCATCTGGAGTGTGACCAGCCTACAAAACCAGTTACGCTTTATTCAGCTGCAGCACAATACACAATTTGATAACATAGACTGCTAAAGAGATACAAGGAAAGCAAGTCATGCTCTTTCAAGCACCAACAAGTCATAAAGTGAATTGTCACATCCTGTAAGTAGACATTAGACAAATGAAGACATTTTTTGTATGGATTGACATCCCAATTCTCTACACACCTCTTTAGTTCCCTTCACATCACTCTCTCAGCCCCTCTCACACTACCACCGTCTCTGTGCTGTTCCCTTTACAGAACACTGGATTTAGTTAACTGGTAGCAGAACAGCTATTCTTCACCTTGTTAAGCTCTTACTTCAGAAAGAGAGCTTAGTCTCATCTCTCCAATGCCTAAGTCAATGATTTTCACAGAGTTCTGCAGCTTTCTATCTGTCTGTTAAACCAGGTTGTAACTGCAAAAGGTGTGCAAACACAGAAGAGGATGAAAGACAAAATGTCAGTGAGTGACACAATCGTATAAGTTGTGATCTTTTGTTGCCTTGCAGATGGGTAAGCTGATGTACAACTGGCTTAGGACCATACAGAACACTGGAAGAGATAAATACAATGTTCAGCTGTGAAAAATTTAATTGCTTTGACTATTACAATAACTTTTCCAAAACCAAAGAAGGAGAAAAAAAAGCTAAGAAACCACATAAACAAAATTCTGTCACATCAAACAATCCTGTAATTCAGTACACTTTAGTAAGGCAGTAGCCTATAGCAAATGGCTAAGAGAAACAGATAAATATACCATTTTATTTAACTTATTGCAGGCTAACAAATCTAACACCTAATAACTTACAGTCACAGAGAGGAAAATTGGCATTTTGAAAGCAACTGATCTACTGTTTACTATTCTTCACAGCTCAAGAAGAGTCTCACATACATACAAAAAAAGATTACTATCAGAAATAGGATGACATCAACTGCAACAGTTCTCTTGCTAGATAGGCAAGATCTGTAGAAAGCATTCAAAATAAGCAAACAAAAACAATACAAATAAGTTACTCTTTACTCCAAGTCCTTACCAATTTTACTTTAGAGGCCAGGCTCTCCGGTAGTTTTGATCGCAGCTGATTTGTTTCTTTGAATGTAGCTGGAAATCCACTAAGGAAGGCCAAGTCTTGCATTAACACTAGACCTGGAACTTCTTTGTCTGTAGTCTAAAAACAAGAATATAGGGTACAAAGGCAGTTCTTTTTTTTTTTTTAACCATCTATAGTAATTTACATCATTCGTTCAACCCTTCAGCAGCTGATAGATTTAATAGCATATAGTTTGTCATTTAACTTAAAATGCAAAATTGAAATAAGGGTAATTTTAAAACATTTTTCACTTCTTACTATATGTGAGCTATGGAGAGAGAATAGCACAGAAACACTTCCTAAAAACACACAAGGTTTAAGATACACAAAAGCAAAAAGAATTAATAACTTTTAAAAGTACATACCAAGTAACCCCTCCATACTATATGCTTGCTGTTGTCTTTCAACATTCCAGAATGGGCAGCTTCAGCTAGGATAAATAAAATGCATTGGCAATCAAAAACTGGAAGTCTTTTTTCTTCTATACTGCAGTAACTACAGTACATTTTTTTAAACTGAAAATTTAGAATGCTTAAGGAGTGAAGATTTGTCTTTATACTTGGCAAACAATTCTTTGTGACAAGACAAACACTAGTGAAGTCTGGGCAAGTGGGTGGTAATGGGCTGGGCACTACATCTTTAAATAAGAAGCCTATGCCTGGTCCAAGACCCTACTTATGTGTGTTGAACATACAGATAATTTAAGGTGTGCAATCATTTAAGGAAGGGCAGAATGTTGTTGCACAACATTCAGCCTATATACTACAACAATTAAAAAAACATTTCTAAATCTAATCCTCAGTCTTGTGAGATTATCAATGCAACACTGATTCTCAGATAACAGGTTTGTTTTTGCAATAGTACTTTAAAGCACAGAACTGTTTAATCTTTCATAATCAGCTGTTTGGTAGGTAAGAGCCACTATCTCTGATGTCATCATTTAGAGGATGAGACTGAGGGGGAAAGACTAAATGACTTGCTAAAGACAAAAAGCAAATTAGTGGCAGAGTCAGCAATGAAAGAAAACCAAATTAAAAACTCTGGAAAACCATCTGGAATCTGACAGACAGACTCTTACCATCCTTAGGGTTATCAAAAACAATCACTGTCACGTTGGTGGAAGGATTTTTTGGTTTTGCTACAAAGAACATATTATTAGCAGCTTGTAAAGTAGGATGAATGGACAGGAGGTCTTTCAGCGTGATGTTGGTCAGCAGTGCAGGATCCAGAACAAGCATTGGCACTTTAACGCAGTGTGTCAACAAACATTCCAGTTGCTTCTCACTACAGAAAAATAACAAAGGTATATTTAACATCAATATAAAATTCACAAAACAAATCAATATCAGGTGCAACAAAAGATGGTTTTGTAAAATCTGAACAATTATTTCCTGAAGTCTGTTGGAGGAAGGAGGGAACAATTAAAGAGTATGCTTATTTTGCAGAAGACATGCATCCCACTGCTACAGTTTATTGCATTTCCATTACTCATTCTCCCACCCCTTGCCCCTCCACCAAATACTTCTTTTCTCACTCATGGTGTTGTTTTGTTGTTTGTTTTTGTTTGTTTGTTTTTTAAGATTTTGAAGATTTTTCAGATTTCAAAGTTTGCTGAGATTCAAAGCAGATAAGACCTTATAAAGATCTCTAAACAGCAGAACAACTAAGCCAAATGAAGAATGAGACAAAGCAGGCCCTGCTGCTTCCTGGCAGCACTCAGACTCAAGAGCCTTGGCCCCTCACAAATAAGTGCTTGCAGTGCTATGTACACAGATGAAAGGCGAAGACACAGTTGAAAAAAAAAATAATCTTAATGTCATTGAATTGTAAAGCTCCAAATATATATACATTAAAAATCCTCATGCAGAATATGAACTATGTCTACCCAATGACAAGCATATCATTTTTGAACTTCAGAAATTGTCCAACTAAGGAGCTCATATTTGTCACTATCACATTACTGTTATTTAGCATGTATATTATCAAGCTGTCGACCTCTTGGAACTGCATAGAAGGAAAGCATAATATAAATAAAAAAATAGAAAATAAAAAATAAATTAAAAAAATAGAAAAAAATAAAAAAATAAGAAAAATAAACATTACCCCCTGCCAGCATTTTTCTTTCAGCTGAAAGTGAGTAGACCATAATTTATTTCAATTTACAGCCAATACAAAAAATAAAATAAAAATAAAAATAACATCTTACCTCTTCTTGGTTGGTTCTGTTGCATTCTTTCCAAGGATTTCCCTATTACAAAATTAAAACAACTACATTAAATAACACTAAGTTGACTATAAAGAATTTAATCTAATTTCAGAGCTCTAATTGAGTCAGGGACATGTTGTGAAAGCACAGATAGCCCAGCCATAAAAGTGCCAAGGACTGGCCTGTGGCCTACTTTAGGAGAGAGCAGGCTGACGTGCTTCCCCACTGTTCACCCATGTGCAGCAGAACTCAAAAAATTCTTGGCTGTGCTGGATCTGCAGCAGAGACACTCTGCCAACAAGATTTTTAGGGCTTATTACTACATTATTTAATTAAACTGCTGTTTATAGGAAAAGCAACAATAATAAACCAGGCTGAAGTGAGCTGAAACAAGACTGAATTCACTGCTTTGGTGAACATGTGTGTCCTGGTAAGTTCTACCATGCACTGGCCACATGCAAAAGAAAAAAATAACATCATAATGTGATCACAAGGGCAGCTCCTACACACACTATCCATCAAGTTACTCTCTCCTTCTGAAGAATAAAGCATCTGGAGAGTGACTAGTTTAACTCAAGTGGATCAACAAAAAAGTTGCAATTTACTAAGTTTAAGTCTGCAGTACTTAATACATACGCATTAGCAGAGATTTGCAGATTCTTTGCCTTTGCCTTCTGCAGTTACCTTGATTTCAAGAAATAACTTCTTCTAACTGTGCTAAACAATTCAGTAATACATCAGGAAAAAAAACCAACCAACATTACATAAAAGGGAAACTGGTTGTCCCTTTAGATGCTGAAGCTGATACTGACTTGAACCTTACTCCTGAGTTTGACGCACTTTCCAAATCAGCATTATGGGGGAACACAATGTGTGTTTTCCTCTTAGTAAAACAGGGAATTACAGCATCTCTCTGCCCATTAGTATCAATGAGCTGAAAATACAAATGTTTGCATAATAAATGCAGAATCGTTTCAGAGCAGAGGCCCTGTCTACCTTTAAGGTGTTTAAACAATGTAGTAGCAACTTCATTTGTGAAAGATACCTAATTGCAAGTCACAACATGCCAAAATTCAGGTCCATCTTAAACTCACTTGTGAATTTCAGATTATTCTCAATTAAAATATTATGTTCAATATTTAAAATATGTCCTTGTTCTTTCATTTAGTATTTTTCTGGTTCAAGCAGAACACATTACCACAGAGTTGTCTATAAAGAACTAAATCAATGGTTACAATGCCCAGACAACGGTAATGCAAAATGCCTTTGTTAAACACAAAGCCACGTATTACTTGAAGCCCTTAGATCAGTACTTTTACAGGCCAGAGTAGCACAATCACTACATCTTCCTCCTTATTGCCTTAGTTAGAAGGCTGAAAAATATGTTTCTAATGTGTATGAATGATATTCCTCAGTTTCTATGTTTGGAGACTACAAATCAAATTTTAAGAAGGAGCCTTTAAAAAAACATATTTTATTAAGCCCAGTGCAAGCAAAAATTTAATGTATAGTTTTATGATTGTTTTATTATTTGCAAGCAGTTACAGAAATCAATACAAAATGACCTGTACACAAAGCACAGTTTTCTGAATAGCATTTTACAAATTCAAGATAAAACAGCTTTAATTACTTCAAATTATTATGCTCTGTATTTTAAGCAGCTTCTTGATTAGGCACTGTTTCCCAGTTAAATGTAGAACTTAAACAAGGATTTGAGAATAATCAAAACAAAGAAAAACTTGCTTTGAGCAACATGGGAAAAAAGAAAGAGGGCTAGTACATCAGATTGCTGTTTTCAGTAGGATTGAAAAAAATACATATGATTATTACCTCATTATTTTCTGTTCTTCCTCCATCTGTTCTCTGACCTGTTGCAGTTCTTTGATCAGTTCAACATCTGTGCCGTTCACCCAGGTGTATACCACATCAATTGGCATGGGTAAACAAAGCCTACATAATTCAGATGAAAGCTACATGAGCTGTTTAATATTACATTACAAGCGTCTGTGGCATCCTACAATAGCAGTTTCTGTCAAACAACAAAATTACTTCGTGTCTGAGCTGCAAACAAGACAAAGCAAAAAATCATCCCTTCAGCTAAATATATATCACCCCTCAATTATAAATGAGCCTTTGGCAAAACAGCCCAGACAAAATCTAAAAAGGATATAGAACAGGCATAACAACTCAGTAACTAAAGAAATCTGAAATTTATGCTCTAGACTTCAGTGACATGTTAACCTATAACCCAACTCCCGACAGCCCATTAAATATTTCTCAAGCCAGTACCAGCGTCATTAAGGCACATCCTTAATGCACCAGCTGCTAAAATTAGACAGGACAGCATGAAATATAAAGTCTTAAATCGTTTGTGGTGTCAGGTAATTTCCCAGAGGGAGTAAGATCTCACAAGTACCAGGTCTTTATCTTAGAACACCTTTTAGATCTTGTACTTGGGATTTCACCAGCTAACAACCTCAGCAGGCTGTACGACTTCAGATACCAGAAACAGCAATCAAATCTATGCCCGACACAATTTAATACTGTGAAATTGTAGCTGACTGCTTACAGTTGTCCCAGCATACTTAATGCAAAAGCAGCAAAGAAAGGTTTCTGAGTACCTTTCTTCTATTTGCTGATGGTTATCTCTACTCTGAGGCCCACACCTTTGTTTCTGCAGGTGCTCCAGGCTGCTGCCAGAGACAAACCCTTCAGCCCCACACAACACGTGGCAGCCACAACTGTAACTTCAGAAGCTTCAGTATCAAGCTACTCGCTAATATCTTCCTAAACTGTAGATGGTCTACGCAGACTTCAGCAAAATGCAACAATCCAATCGCTTGCCAAGCATATTAAGTTGTACTTAATAAGTTTAGATCCTCAGAATTTAATCTCTCTCTCTCGCTCTGATGTCTTTGTTTCCATGAAAGATAAGTGAAGACATAGCTAGGAGAAAAGCAGAATTTGGATAATATTCCAATGCTAAGATCTACAGGACCAAGCAATGAACTACTCAAGGAAAGGTGCTCCTTCCCACTCAATGCACCCTTCAGACAACATGCAAAGAGAGACACGGCGAGCATCTCTTCCATCTTCCCTCTGATTCTCAAGCTCAGTGAAGGAAGCTTTAGGTTAGATAAAAGGCAAAACTCTTTTACAGTGAGGGTGGTGAGGAACAGGTTGCCCAGAGATGTGGTTAATGCCATGTCCCTGGAGACTTTCATGGCAAGGCTGGATCATGCTAAATGAGGCCCTGAGCAACCTGATCTAGCTGGGGTGTCCCTGTTCATTTCAGGGGAGCTGAACTAGATGGCCTTCAGAAGTCCCTTCCAACTCTAAAGCTTCTATGATACCTAAAAGATGCTGGAGGGCCATTCTAAAGACAATCTGAATACCCAGCAAGAGGAGACAGAGCAACCTCTGGTTCATTAACAGGCACATCTCTGCATAGATTTTGTCTAGCAGCAGAAATTCAATGGCAGGAGCTCCATCAGCTGTTCTGCATTTGTTGTGATCAATTAAACTATTGGCTTGACAATGCCTTGACTTGTACAGCTAGGAGGAGCATTTCATATCTGACTTAAGTCAGCTGATTTCAAAATCACAACCCTCAGTCTTCTAGGCAAAGTGCAGAGTTTATTTACGCAGGCTTCACTTAAGAACATAAAATGTGGAGAAGGAAAGACTGAATTCCAACTTGTTCTATGGTGTGATGCAATTTTAGCACTATTTACACACCTGTGAAACCCTTCCCAACTTATCATTTGCTAATAGCATATTTCTGTACAACAGCAAATATAACTATGTAATTCTCTACACTCAATTTGTAGCACTGAATAACAGCTCTGAATTAACCCTTGTGTGGCAAGCTCATTCTTCATTAGCAATGGCTAAAAAGAGATAATTTTTAAAAAGCTACCAAAATAAATGATTCGCTTGCAGATCCATTAGATTATTTGTTTACAAATTGTCTGAATACTTAGGAAAAATTTCTTAATGCATTTTAAAATGGTTAGCATACATCTTTGAGAAAAGTAGTGGCTATCAGACATAATCATAAAAAATATACATAATTAATTTGTTGCTCCTAATTTACAGTGGCCCCAATTAGGACCAGTAACAGTGCAATGAATTCATCTTCTCAAAGCTTTCTGATTTATTTCAATGCCTCTAAAAAACAAACAAACAAAAAAACAACCAAACAGAAAAAAAACCATTGAGACTGAGGATTTTTATCTTTTTCAGATCATCCCTTACACTTTTCCTTTCCCAAAATGTACCTATCTCTACACACAAATCAAAAAGCATAACTAAGATCTGAAGATGAAGCCAGAGCAGTCCTCTCTTGCTGTAGGAACAGGAGACTCACTGTGTGCTGTCTGCAGGTCTGTGCACCTGCCAGGACACATTTTCCATCCCAGTGATGTCTGCATATGTGGGAGAGCCATGCTTGCAGCAGAGATTAGAGCCAGAAGACAAAGCCTCATTGTCTCAGTGTCTGCAGTTGCTAAAGAGTACAGCAGCCTCTGGATCCCTCCCAGGCCACCATATTGTGATCTCAATCCTTGCTGAACCTCTTTTAAGAACAAGTACAGTCCAACTACGCCCTTAAGCTCTCCACTGTAAGAGCTGACTTCTGTGAAAGTTGACTAAGGAATGCTTTACACATCCAAAATGAAATATAACAATACAGCCTAGAAATGGAAGTTAACTATTTCTACACCATGACAGTACAATCTTATAAAAACATTAATTACTTAGCACAAAGGCAACCTTTTAGTACAGACAATCACACTTTCACTTCAACTCTGCAGAAAGATGTATACGCAAAGCTAATGATCTATATGAGTTGTATCACTGTCTTCATCTGCCTTTCTTTGGTAGTTAGGGGAGGGAAGTCAGATGAGGTTATAGAAGTGAGTAGTATTCACAAATACAATGTAACACACATTTAAGGAATTATCCTGCACCTACCCACTCAAGCATGACAAACTGATCTGATCATTTCTGCTGTCCCATGATTCAACAAACCTCAATGCAGATTAAACATCTGCTTTCAGGGCTTTTTCCAGTCAAGTGCATCAGTGCTTCAAGATTCAGATGACAACTTGTTAGTAGCTTCTTCCACCTACCAATTCACAGTCCATTGACTTCCTGAGCAACAGATCCCATGACTACTCAGACACAAACTCAGAAACCACAAGAACCTACTTAGCAGTTAGCAAAACTGATGCAAATGACCCATCTGACTTGGCTTCCAATTTGCTGTGGGTGACTTCAATGTGTTCACCTTTAAAATGCTGCTTCTTGTTAGCATTGTGACTTTTCTACTAAATAATATCCCTTTTTTGAGACGTCATGGAAAGCTCAAAATAAGTTTGTATCTTAATATGGAAAATATATCATATTTCCCCTTCACTGTTAATATTATTGTCATTTCGCTGTTTCCTTACAGACTGGATGAATTAAATGTATTTAAGATTTATATATCTATGATTAGAAATTACAAATTCCAGACTTTCACAATGGGATATTAAGCACTAACTCACAATTTTGGAACCTCTCCGTTAGTAATTCATTACTCATACAATTGCCCATACAAAAAGTCATACTCAACAGTTACTTACTTTATCTAGAATACTTGATATAAATATTTGAGAAATCATTCAACAGTAAAACATGCAATATTCCAACTGCAAATAAAGCTCACCGATTCTGAAACGATTTGCCCGCAACGTTGTCTCTGTATGAATCAAACATAACATGATACTGATCTCTGCTCCACTCCAACACAACCTGTAAAGAAAAAAAAATATAAACAACTATACGCCACCAACTTCTAAAATTAGGCATTTATTTCTGAAATGCTCAAGCATGACCATTTTCATTCAAGCTAATCTCTGTATTAATGCACGTGACCAGAAATGAATCCAACCTAAGTTATTACGTTGAGGTAGGAATCAGGTGCAGAACTTGCAGCACGCTTGATTTAAAACAAGCTTAGTTTTTATTCCTGCAAGGAAGGGCTTCACGTTTTTTGGATGTAGTTTTTAAGTCACTTTTTAAGTTTGTTTTGATCACCTCTGCCTTGCCTTTTACCATTTCAAAACACAGCAATTTCTCAAAACTGAGATCTTAAAGCGAATATGATTCAAAGCAAGCAAGAGCCACTTCCTCACCTTGCACAAATTTCATGGTCTTCCTTTCTATTCTCATACCTCTGAAATCTGACCTTTGAAAGCAAACAGTCAGGCCAGGACACATCAAATTATGCATATTAACCCAGGCGCAAACCAAGTCAGTCGCTTTGCAGGTGACGGCTCACACAGCAGCCCAGCTCATGCAGCAGCTCAGTGTTTCTGCAGGCTGCAAACTTCCCTCCCCCCTTTAACTTGACACTGAATTTCACCCAGCCCTGTGAGCCAGTGAGCTAAGTCTTGGAGATGGACCACTACTTTAAGACTGAAAAATACATGAATTTAAAAAATAAAGATTTTACTCTGAAACAAACTTACTACGATATCTTTTGCAGCAGAAGATTAACTTGAAAAACCACAGTACCATCTCACAATGTTTACAAGAGATAAAAGGGTAGGGGTTTATTTTATCCAATAACATACCTACAGATACGTACTGAGGGGGAGGATGGGACACCACCAGATGATAGTATTACTTTGCAGTACTTGCCTAGATTCAAGTAGCACTACTCCTTATTTCTTGTGGCAACTATGAAACACACCATTTCTCTAAAATAGCACTGAAACCCATAATTTTTGAGGCTGCATCCCTCCATTTTAAGACGACGAGTCTCTATACCCTTACGCCTGCTCAAGTAAATTAAAGAGTTCTAAAGCATACACAGGACAGAGAAGCCTCATCATGTGTCAGTGACAATCAAAATTATTTCCAAAGCTGCACACGGTCTCACTGCAATCACAATCACATCTGTACAGTCTCGTTCCTCCTAGACAAAGGACATGTGATTTGGAAGTTGAGCAAAAATACCTACTTCCTTAAATACCGAAAACATTATTACACTTCTTCACACTCAAGTCATTATGTCCTTTTGCGAAATAATTAGTTTAAAACCATACACACTGAAAGCTGTCTAGACATAAACATTTGTAATTATGGTTAATTATGAATTGATGCACAATGACCTGCTCCTGGAAGAAGTACAGAAGTATTTGAGTAAAATAATGTTTTGCTGTACTGCTCTCCACTAGAGTGACATTAACCATTCCAACATTTACTTTGTCTGTTTGTGCAACTATACTAAAGAACCATAGCAGCTCTCTTTAGATAGACGTCTATTAAGATGTTACCTATTTCCCATCTGATACATTCTTTTTTTCTACTGTTTGTTTTGCACTGTGTTAGCACCTTAAGGCCTCCTTGCTTCAACTTTACGTACAGATATATAAAGCCACTAAGGAATAACATCACAAAAAAAAAAAAAAAAAGAGAAAAATGAAGATACCCCCAATTAGGAGATACTGTATCAGCTGTGTGAAAACAATGGCTCCCTTATTCTAACTGAAAAACATTTGACAAGGCTGAGTGATCAATGGAAGGTCAGCTACAAGTTGTTTGTAGGCGAACTGTCGTGAAACTCCAAAGTTTAACTTATGACCAGGCTACAGCATTGGCTGAGGCCTGGCTATCCTGTACACTGTAGCTCCCAAATCATGCTTAAATGCACTGTTATTTCCCTGGGCTAATCTTTTTCTTGAAATGATGCTCTTTTTCATCTTTGAGGCTGTTAGGATATTATTCCAATCTCAGTGTTTTTTCTGTCATCATCTACTTTTGAAGTGCAGCGGAAAAAAAAGGAACTACATACTCTGCTCAGATAACAGGGTCTGAAACATATTACTGCATGCCCTTGAAAGGTCCCACAGAACGTTAAAAACAGTTCATTTGATAATTACTAGAAAGATGTCTTGGTTTCATGCATAAAATTCTTACATATATTGTAGTAGCTACTGCCTAGCAGACCATAGTAAAGAACAGAAATGCTTTCTATTCTATGTATGGTTACCAGAAGAGGTCTAATAGTGTTTTACTCTCAGAAGCTCAGTCTACCAAATCCTTTAACTACCACTATTTGCCAAAACAGGAACACTTTAAAACATAAATAGCAAAATGCATGCAAACATCTCTTACTGACTTTTGTATTAAAAATGACAACAAAAGATATTGTGGTTTTGATGTTGTTTTTTTTTTTTTTTTTTTTTTTTGTATTTGTGCTGATGTTCAGTTTGTTATTTTTGGAGGACAGGAGTAGGAATGCATTTGCAGAGTCCCATTAGAAGAATTCTGGTCAGCTGGCTTTTTTTTCCTTAACTTACAGTTTTGAAAATGTATGTACATGTATTTGCCAGTGATTTGTTTGTTGCCTAAATAGTACCTAAGATTTCTAAATAGTTTTGATAGTAACATAGCTGGAAGTAGAAAGCTAAGATTTGGGAGGAAAACATCTAATTAGTGGGTTTGATACTCAGCAAAGTCAGCCATAACTTGGACAAGGACTGAAGCAGTTCTCAGAAATGCTAGCTTGTCTGGAGTCCTCATTCTAAAGAAAATCAAAGGCTTATTCAAAGTTTAACAGCACCAAGAGATGTATCTCAATCAGCTTCAAGACCAATTTGACAATTACAAACAAATGGATGGCTGAAAGTATCACATCATTAACTCACACCTGGTTACAAAGCCTTTCAGGAATTTCTGAAGGCTGCAAGACGGCAGGCAGGGAGCACGGCCAGACAAGACTGCAAGTTCTGACCGAAACTGAACTTCTGACTGTGTGCCACTGCAGACTTTCAGATAATACTGGCTCTTCTCTTTTCTGAAGTGTGAAAGAGTGGATCAAAACAAAACAGGTGATAACAAGGAGAACCCAACAAACACACAACAACGAGAGAGTGTTCCTTCAGAAATCTTGGAATCAGGAAATACCAGTCTGCTTGCATGTGACACTGACCAAGTAAGTTGCATCCCATCGCTTACAAAATTATACTGAATAGCAAGCGGTGTAACACAGTCCAGTGCAGGCTATATTTAACTCCTTAATCTCTGGAAGGGAGAAGGACCCCGTTGCTCCTGGTTGCCACGTGAAGGCTGTGGAAGAATCCCACCAGCCCGTCCAAAACCAGAATAACAGCACTGACAAACCCCAGAAGGGCAGTGCAAACAGTGGCACAGGTCACGACAGCACACACCTGGGGCGCACAGCCTATTCCCAGCTCCTCTGTGCCGGAGCAAGCCGGGACTGCTAAAAACTATCTATCAACCTCCTCCGAATCACTCAAAACTCGTATCTGCAAGCGGCCGGGGAGCGGCACGACTCCGCGAGGGCGGATTTCGCACCCAGCAGCGCCAACAAGTGCGAGAAGCTTAAACCGGGCTTGGGGACGGATTGCCCCCACGAGCTGCAGCCGCTTTTCCCTTCCACCGCTGCTAATCCAAACGAGCTCGGAGCACCGGGCATAGTACGCTTCCCATGGAGCCCCCGCTCCCCCGGAGGCGGCGCCCAGCGCGAAGGAGCTGCAGCGCGCCGCCAGCCCAGCCGCACGGAGGAAGGGAACGCGGGAAGGGGCTGCCACGCCGTACTGACCTCCCCGAACTGCAGGGCGGAGACGATCATGAGGACGAGGCCACCGAGGCAGAGGCAGGGCCCATAGCGGTGAGACAGGCAGGTGTAGGTCTGGCGCTGCAGTAGCTTTAGCAGCATGGCCCGCCGGCCGCCACCGCCGCCGCAGCCACCCGGCCAGGCGCGGCCCTGCGCGGTGCGGCCCGGCGCGGCCCGCCTCAGCGCGCTGCCATGCGCCGGGCCGGGCGGGCGGGTCCCGCCGCCGCCGATGGTCCCGCACGGCTTCCGGCAGCGCTACGGCGCCACCTGGCGGCGGGATCGGGAGGGCGGAGTAGGGATCACCGCTGACAAACGTCTCATCAGCACTTCTGGTCACCAGAGCCAAGGAAGGAGAAGCAGTCGGCATTCAAGAGACTCTTTTTTTTTGCCCTGCCCAGAGCAACAGAGCCTGACCGTTTCCAGAAGTTTGTCCTGGTGTGTTTACGTGGCTGTGCTGTGGGAGGACTGCATGCAGCTATAATTCTTCAGGATTATGTCATAGCATCATGGAATCATTGAGGTTGGAAAAGGCCACTAAGATCATCTATCCCAACCGTTAACCTGTCAGCCCCATGCCCACGTCCCTCAGTGCCACATCCTCACGGTTCTGGAACACCACAAGGGATGGTGACTGCACCACCTCACTGGGCAGCCTGTGCCACTGCAGCACCGCTCTTTCTGACAATAAATTTTTCAACATATCCAACCTGTAACTCCTCTGACTCAACTCAATGTCATTACCTCTGTCTTATCACTGTTAGCTGGCAGGAAAGGTCAACCCCTATCTCACCACATCCTCCTTTCAGGTCACTGTAGAGAGCTATGAGGTCTCCCCTGAGCCTCCCCTTCTTCAGACTGAACAACCCCAGTTCCTTCAGCAGCTTCTCATAAGACTTGTGCTCCAGACCCCTTAGAGCTCCATTGCCCTTCTCCAAACAGTCCAAAGTCTCAAGGTTTTATTGGAAAGGTAAAAAAATTATTCTCATTTACATTCAGAGCTTCACAGGTCACCACAAAGTGCTTTGCACCACATCCTTACTGCATGTTATAAAGCTAATTAAATATATTGTACCCTCCATGGTAACTCATTCTTTCAGTGTCAGCATGAAGAATCTTCCAATCAAGATTTCATCACTATGTTGCACTGCCAACATTTTCTCCTCATAAGTGTGGTCTTTCCTCAATGTGCTGAAGTACTGCTCTGGAGGAAAGTAATCTTTAGTGACTTGCTGGTACCTCCCTCACCTCTACCACCAGTTCAAGCACAGAGCTATTATTAGTGGTAGGGAACACCTCACTGACACTGACTGCAGCATTACAGCAGCAGTGTGAGTGATGGTCTGGGTTTCTGGGTGAGCAAACTGAGGTTTTGCTTGAGAATTCAGCCATGCATGCTAGTTATGAAAACAAGAACATTCATTCTGGTCAATAATAAGAACATAAATACAGAAATTGACTAAAATGTGCTTAAGATATCAAGCCAGGATATAAATTGTACAGGTCATGCACAAATGATGGTGGAATTGTGTCTGCTTTTGTAAAATACTCGTGTTCAAGTAATATGAATCTGAACTGAAACAAATGCGAAAGGAAAGGAAAGGAAAGGAAAGGAAAGGAAAGGAAAGGAAAGGAAAGGAAAGGAAAGGAAAGGAAAGGAAAGGAAAGGAAAGGAAAGGAAAGGAAAGGAAAGGAAAGGAAAGGAAAGGAAAGGAAAGGAAAGGAAAGGAAAGGAAAGGAAAGGAAAGGAAAGGAAAGGAAAGGAAAGGAAAGGAAAGGAAAGGAAAGGAAAGGAAAGGAAAGGAAAGGAAAGGAAAGGAAAGGAAAGGAAAGGAAAGGAAAGGAAAGGAAAGGAATCAGATTCTGCCTTCTGATGAGGCACTAAAAGGGTTCAGTATGTTCACATTATATTAATGAAGATCAGAATGTAACTTAAGCTGAATTCTGTGATGCCTCCACATGAAATAGAAAGAAAAAGATAAAAAGAAAAAAAAAAATAGGGGAGCAAAAATGAATAGTAATAATAAAAAGAAACTAGGAAATCCATCTTCATTAAAAAATCAGATATCAGGTCAGGGACCGTACAACAGTTAGTCTGGCTTTATTAGCATGTTTCTAAAGGGGAAGGGATTGGGTCAAATTCTTTTTCACATTTTATCTAATTTATTGCTTACGTAGTTGTCCAGGTGACTATCTTGTTATTTTTGTCCATCGATGGCTTACACAACTTTCTTATTTTTCTCCAGTTGCTCTATCAGATTAACCTATATATTCTGCTTGGAGCAATGAATTCCACTAGGTGTCAGGATAACTGAAAATTACAGGCTGCAACTATAATTAAGCAAATACTTAAAGGCCTTGCCAAATCACTACCTATGTAAACCCATGGACTCTTAGAATAATTTAGATAACTGTACTTGTATTCTTACTAATTTGAAGATGCACATAGCACATAGCTGCACTTTAAGCAAAGCCACACCTGTCACTGAATATGAAATAACCTAAGTCAAATCATTATAAAACATATTTCATATTGTTTCTACTTCTCTGCAAGTTGCCTTCACTGTCTTCTATGTCTTAGATCTCAGTAAGCTCTCTGAAGTCTATAGTTAGGCCTTCTTTTCAAGAGAGGAGTAAAACCTATTTAAAAAAAAAAAAAAAAAAAGTACTTACTGGTTCTTTTAAATGAGACTGGAGATCCTGTAAGCCTTGAGCTGTTGCTACTCTTCCTCATTGCTACCCTGGGAAAATAGCAATCTACTGCTCACCCTTTTGTTCTCTTAGAAAAGCTAAAGTATTGTGAAGTTATTTTTTCCCAGATCTTTACAGTTTGCTTTACTGGAAAGGGAGAAGAGTAAGAGCTTAATGTGTGAGGCAATAATGTAATTATCTGTTGTTGAGACAGAGGACCAAGAACAATCAACTTAAACACTTAAGCATCTCTGTTTGCCAAGAATAATATTCACCGCACACTCCTCAAATCTTGCTCTAAAGAAAGAATTAACATCCTCAAAGGCTTTCAGTGTTCATCACTGTATGATCTGTTCCACAACAAGAATATATATTGTAGCATCTTTGTGAAGTAAATATTATCAAGCACAAAGGCAGAGATTAAATTCTGCAAGCTTCATGCCTTCTACTTTAGGACTAATTTTCCACAGTGCAGGAGCTAAGCAGCAGTACTCTGAAGACTCGGCATTGAGCTCTTAGACACTTCATTTACATTTGTGAATGCTCAGAACTTCTGAGTGGTGTGCCAAATCAGACAACAAAAATAAAGTGCAGAATGGTGATGATTTACCCATACGAAGTTTGTATGAAGTGATCTGGCCATCGTCATGTAAGTTTTGCGTAATTGGCTAATTCATATTTGCTTATTGTAATTAGGCACCCATCACTTCTATTCCTGCTCCACTCACAGCAGGTCTCACAGCAGAAAAAAGATCTGCACAGTTGTGAACAGGTTCATCCAACACAATTGAAGAATGGAGGTGAGAAAAAGTAGCCAGATATTTCACCTTTAACTCTGTTGTAATGCACATGCCCAGGAATCATGTAACTTCTGAGTTTCTGCATTCTTAACCATGTTTCAATGTAGGTACTTTGTACAAATATTTTATTTCCTACATAAAACTACGTTGTTAACACACAGAATAGCAGTGGGCTACATGAGACTTTAAACAGCCCTCATTCCATCTGCAGCCTTCCTCTACAGCTCCTCACTAAAGCAGGTCAAGATTTCTCTGCTACAGTTGCATGTTCATTTACTATGTTAACGTACTTAAGGACCTGTTCCTCTAGGAAGTTGTCTTTCCCTACGCTCCTGGAAATCAACAGAGGGTGCTGTAGAGGGGTAAGGCTTTAACAGCAGTCAAATCTTACAGGTGAATTTGTCATTATTTTGAAGAGCTGCATTATTACTTTCTCTGGAAAGGAGATGAGAGGCAATAGCAGGGTGTTCTAGGTCTTCTCTCTGTTCTTCCCCCAAAATACATGTTAATATACTAAATTTAATCATTTATGCTTCTGAAGCCCTCTTTAAAGCAGGAACCTTAGGCATATAGGGATAAGTAGTTCAGTGCAGCACAAGGAATGTACTAGTATTACTATCTAATACAGTGATAAAATCAACATGAATCATTCAGGACATTACAGAGTGAAGTAACACACACCAATCTGTATTCTCTCGTTCAGAAGGATCCCATTTTGACTCACTGTTTACAGAGATCTTTGTCTTTGATAAGACTCATTCCCACAGAGATCATCACCCAGAGGTCAGCATCGAGGTCTAAAATCATCTTCCAGAAACTGATGTTGTACCTTGTAGTGGATTATCTCTGAATTAGTCTGTAGCTCCATGAGTGCATGCACTTTGTTTAACTGCACCTAGTGAGTTTTCAGTCAGTACTGCAAAAAATTTGAAAATCATGCTGAGGAGAGGCTGTATTGCTCACTACAGCTACCTGCAAGGACACCGCAGCAAGGAGAGTGTTGATCTCTTCTCTCAGCTGACCAGTAATACTGATGCTATTGCACTTTTACTGAATAGGAGCAATTCTCCTATTTTTATTTCGTATTCTTTCTGATCTCGTTTGAGTTGCTAGGAAAGGAAAGAGTCTTGCGTTGTGCCAGAGAAGTTTTAGACTGTGCATCAGGAAGAATTTCTTCATAGAGAAGAGTAGTTAGACATTGGTGTAGGCTGCACTGGGAAAAAAAGAAATGGAATCTTCATGCTTGGAAGTTTTTAAGAAACATCTACTTATGATATTGGGGGACATGGTGTAGGGATGGGACTCAGAAGGTCAGGTTGATGATTGGAATTAATGATCTTTAAGGTCTTTTCCAACCTAGATAATTCTGAGATTCTACAATCTTTTCTCCATTTTCCCTAAGAATTGAATGAACTTTTCCTCAAGTCCACATTTTCTCACTCAAATAATACAAAATGTTGCTCTGCTCCTTGAAGTTACTGCAGTGTCCGTGCCCAAGGTACAAAGCTGAGCATTCACTGATGTCTCATTATATTGATGCCATCGTACTTTTACAGAAGAGGAGCAATCCTCCTATCTTTATTTCATATTCTTTCTAGTTTTATCAGAGTTGCACAAATCTTTGTTATTGAAGAGCCACAGAGGATGTTGGCAGAGGCCAAATAAGGATGAAAAACAGAGTTTGTTACAACTGGAGGAAAAAAAAAAAAAAAAACATTCTCAAAAGGGATCTGACAAAACATTTAGGTTTTGTAAAATTACATTTTGTTTGTTAGATTTGTATCAACTTGAAACAAATAGTTCAGTCATAAAGAGGTTTCACAATGTTACCCTGAAGAATTTGTATCTGATCTCTGTGGCTGTTCTAGATATTCGTGTCAACAGACTCGAAAGAAAGAAGTTTATGGAAGGAGCAAACACTAAGGCCAACAATGTGCTGAGTGAGCTTGGTGTAAACAGGAAGAAATAGTTGAAAATTCCAGATTTAGCAATATGCTGTGGTAGAGAAAGACCAATCAACATCCTGAAACTGAACAGAGATTTCGGTTCTGTATGAAAATGTATGAAGATGTATGAAAATAAGATCTCATTTTTTGAGAAAAAAATATTTTTAATAGTATTTCCAACACCAATCAAATCCACTCGGTTTAGAATCTGTTTTCTTTCATTCCTTTGCATCCTGACTGAACTCGAGGTGATGAATTTCATGACTTCCTCTTTAGCAAACAACTGTGTTCTAAGTCATAGTCAGTTACCTTACTCTGGTAAGAAACCTACAAAGGCACTTCTCTCAGATGGCAAAGCCGTGTAAAAAAGATGCCATTTTATTTTGAATGTCTGCCTTTCTCCTGAAAACATGTTCATTTTTTCCTAAAAATGCAGTGTGAAATTAAAATGCTAGCTACAAATTCACACATTACCTGCTTCAGGATGTTGACTACTTCATTCAGAGCACAAAGCCACTGCAGAATGACTCATCTGCAGCTGAATAATCTCTCTCTTGCTACTGGTAGCCCAGAGAAGTCTGCAGCTTGTGCTTTCTGGAAAATAAGGTTTACCCTATTAATACCTTTGTTTTGAAAACCATCACTTTTAAAGCTGTACAGCAAAAATAGAGAGTAAATGAATTATAAACATACCTTTTGAGAGTTAGTCTTCTCCAGAAATTCTGGACTAAAACTTACCCAATCTCAGTATTGTTGGGAAATATCAGTTCTACTGATATCAGGCTACTGTCAGGTAGAAAACTATACAACTGCAACTCAGGAGTTACCTCTCCTAGTTCTTAATGGACTTTGCAATAGTTTTGATGTGTCTGCTCTTTTTTGAGAGTGGAAAAGACTTTATCTGCTTTGTGGTTAGACATCTGGTTAGATACAGCAGTCTAGCTAACCAAATAGGAAACCAGAACAAACTGAGCAATATATATTTTCTCATCTTCGTTAGTACCTGACAACTATTTTAAAACATATTGCCTGTCTGAAATATTAATACAATATCATAAATGCCTCACAGCATAAGTGATTGCAGATATATGCTTTTATTACTAAGAAGGCTGCAGAACTTTGGCATGTGACTGAGAATGAAGAGGTACCACAAGGCCAGCCTGAACTCTTCATAAAGCCTTCTGCAGAAGTCACAGGTAGTGTGTATCTGATTCCTCCTCTAAATGTCCAATTCTGGCACAACCTACATCTGGCAACTTATTTGATTTTTTTCCAGCCATTTTCATCTTTACCATAGTGGCGCCCAGCTGCTGCGCAACTCTTGCACCCTCCTTATTCTATTTAACCATCCATTGCTTTTCTTTAGAAAAGCAACAGACTTTCTCTTCTCCCTCTGGTCCCTGGAAAGATGTAGTTCTTCTTATTAGCAGCCATAAGTCTGAATTCCAAAGGCTATGTTGTTGCTGAGGATCTCTCTAGATACCTGGACCTAGTTTCTTATATATAAGCCCCAGAAATAATCTCTAAGTTCAAAATGCGCAGGCCTTGTTTTTGTATTCAAAATATTTTAGAGCCTTTTGTTTCTCTTTTACTCCAGAAACACTCTCAAATTTAAGGAAAAGGTGAAACCACAAGGATAGATATATACATATTTACATATATATAAACATAAATGTTTCCAATTTTATTTGGGGTTTTTGAATGTCTGTGCATTACAGCCAGAGGATGCCTGGGACAGATCCTTTACTCACATTTTAAAAGTACATATGTCAGAGAAAAATCACTTGGTTTTGCTGTAGTGTTTGTTAAAGGATTGTCATGTCTTGGTAATAATGTTTAAGCATTCAGTGGTCAAGGCTGCTGAGATGCTGACAGTTTTATTCCTTGTGCTTCTGCATAGTAAAAAACAAGATTTTGAAAATTAACCAAAGTACTTAGCTTCTCCTTTGTTCAAATTGCAGACTTCCATTGCTGCTATGTTCTCGTTTCACTTGCTCTTACCTCTTCCAGCAACTTCCTTACCAAATTAGGAAGAAGCTATTGTAACAGTTCTCCACAGAATCTGTCTGAAAACTAACCAAAGTAATGGAGACCAACTTATTCAGGAAGGGAGTGACTTCTAAGAAGGTCTTTTGTGTTCCACATTGCTTTACAACAAATGATCTTGAAATTAAAAACTGTGGACAGTATTTTCTCATTTTTATTTAGATCTCCTTCAAAATCTAAGTTCAGCTATCTTCTCCCACACCTTTTCTTTTTTTTTTTTTTTTTTTTTTTTTTTTTATAATTTTCTTGTCAATGCAGCTTACACAATTTATTTAGGTTGCTGTTTATGAGCTATGTAAAAACAGATGAAGGGAATGTATTCAGAACTTCTATCTTACTTCTTTGACTTATTCAACTACAGTAACCCGAATCTTTTGAGCTTGAGATCACTCTGATGTCTACTACTTGCCCAAACACACTAATTTCCCAAGAACTGCCCTTAAGAGCACAGCAGCTGTGCATGCAGACTTCTCAGGCAGCACAGAGTTTTAGATCACAAAGTGGAAGGACTAAAGAAATTGGTATCAAGGCCACATTGATGGAACAAAGACCTCAGCAATGTCTATTTCAGCTCCTCTCACAAGAGAGGATTCACAAGACAAAAAATGGTCTGCGTTTGACAGACACAAATACCAGAGAGGTGATATGCAAGTATTCAACACTTTTTTTTTTTAATCAATAGTCTGGTTGAGATGTTTATATGGCTAGAAATGTGATTGCCCAGCTGTTGCTTCAGTCCTGCCCCTTCAAACTAGCCCTTCCATCCAAGTTAGTTTTATCTATGCCTGTTTCTGCTGGAAAGGGATTACCTTTCAGCTTTTTTTTTTTTTTTTTTTTTTTTTGCCAGTGACAAATTAATAGTTTACATACCCACAAGGCAGTATGTGTGCATTCAAGTAATAAGTACATTTTGGGGGATCAAAATACAGTTATGGACTTCAAGGGGAGCAGAATGAGAAGATGTTTAAAAATCAATATATAAAAGGCCTCAAATTGGAGATGCTGAGGTAAAATTTATTCTAGGACAAAGTATTTCAAAAAAGCAAAGAGTGCTACTTAGGTGATAGAACAAATAAATGAAGTTCTTATTTTGCACTGAATATCCCTTACACAACTTAGCTATTAGAAATTACTTGACTTTACTTGGAAGGTAATGTGATAAAGAAAATATTCTTCTATTTTTATTTATGTTCATTATAGATGTAAATATTCAATGAATATAAAACCAATGGAAAAAAGACTGCAAATGAAATAGAAGTAGATATACAACTACCAGCATTGTGATCTATTTTAGATCTCTTACATGCTTTCAGCTCACACAAATATTTGTACACCCTGTCTTTATTTTTCTTGTAATTCTGATACAATATTACTCTGGCAAATGAAAATTTATACCAACGTTTTACATATATTTAGGAAGTAATTCAATCATTTTGTTAAATCCAGAGCAGTAACATTAAAGACCATGTTCTCATGCTGGAGCTTTAACAAAATTTGTCCCAAGCGCAATAAATCAAAATTCATTCTCTGAAATACCATACTAATGTTATCAAACTCAGTAAATAAAATGTCTCCTCCTCAACTTTGTAAGTAATCTGTTTTTATTACTCCTTGCAACTGCTAATGATCTTGTAAAAAACTATGTAAAAATGCCACTGACAAAACGAATCCAAAGATCATCACTTACAAATTCTGTGCTCTTACTACTTCCTGCAATAAATGTATCACATGAGCAATAATAAATGTTTACATAGCAACAAAGTGCCTTTGCTAGTGATCATCAAATAGCAAGCTGCCACCTGCTTTCAGACCAAACAATGCCCAAGCACTGCAAAAAGTCATGTGAAGAATTTAAGTACTTAACTCTCACTTGAGAGTGAGCTATTTGCCACTTACAGAAACATAGCCAGTATAGTTTTGCAGAACAGGGGATGAAATGTTTGACATTTTTCCAACAACGTCTCCTACACTGACACTTATGTGTTGTTGGATCTATAAAGAACCAAAATGACATACAGTTATTGATGAATATATATATATATATTTCTGTAATTAAAGCAAACCTCAATACACTTCTGCAGTCTAATACATGGACAGTGTATTTCTGTTGTCTGACACACGCTCACTGTACCAGAGTCTGGATATAGTGCCTGAACAGTATTCTTTTGTTTCAAAGGACAAAACAAGGTTACCTGTCACAGAGGTTAACACAAAACTTAATAACAGTGCATATTAAGGCAAGTGAAATATTAATTTCCACCCATTATTTTTTTGCATTTCTGACTTATAAGGAAATAAATACATTGCAAGACAGTTTCTGCTACTTGCAATTATTGAGACAGATGAGCTATGGAAAGATTAACTGCGATTTATTGTATTTTTTTAAGCCCTTGTTTTTCCTACATCTAAAACACCCCTCTTGCAGAGCAGTACTGAACTAGCCACCATGAAAATGGATGGGCTGTATTTTATGTGTGCGAAAGTACTCCAGCAAAATCATGAAGTATGAGTGAATTATTAGACTCAAGTTGCACCTGAAGAGTATGAGCAGTATGAGCTATTCCAAAAGGCACTCAATATGCCTTCAGCATATCCACAGTCTTGACTGTAGAGCAGTTTGTGCCATTACTTCTCTGTATTTACGCCCAGGTGTGCTGTCCTAAGTGTCTTGGTTCCTTGTGTCTCTGAAGGTTGGGGGAGTCCTGAGCTGCTACCCTACGATGCTTTCAGTATAGGGAACTTCACAGAATCACAGAGTGGCCCAGATTGGAAGGGACCTCAAGGATCTTGAATCTTCAGCCTCCCTGCCAACATGCAGGGCCACCACCCTCCCCATTTAATACTAGACCAGGCTGCCCAGGGCCTCATTCAACTTGGCCTTGAACACCTCTAGGGATGAGGCATCCACAACCTCTCTGGTCAACTTCCACAGAAAGTGGAACTCACATGAGATTGTTATGGGTTATGGAGCTACGGAGCCACAGCACACACTGAGGTGGAAGGGACCCACAGTGACTGTCGAGCCCAGCTGCTGGCTCCTCACATCACCACCCACACTCATCTTTGGGAACAGTGACTGTGCATACGGGTGTTAGTCCGGAATGCAGACAAAAGCATGCAGTCAAAGCAAACAGAAATAAACTTGAGTAGTTGTTCACAGCTTCGGCTTCAACCAAAGTGAGCACATGGAACAACGTGAGCTGGGATTAAACCCTGCTCCCCTCTCAGTGTGTGAAAAAGTGAAACCTCAGACATGTGCCAAAGGAGGTCGCGCTGTGTGTCAGAGGCGTTTTGAACGCGCGTGTGTGTGTGGGAGTGAGGGGGAGGGGGAGAGGAGGGCTTCAAACCCACACCGCAAAGCCCACGGCCGCCCGCCGGGCCCCAGCTGCCCACCGTCCCGCGCCGCCCGGTGGCCGCTGTCGGCCGTTAGCCGGGCGGGGCGGCACCGTCGGCGTGGAGCGCTGAGGAAAACGAAAGCGATAAGGGCAGGCTGCGAGCGGCGGGGAGGGGATCCCCGAGCGAACTGGAGCCGGAAAACACGCGTGAGGCGGGAGGGTGAGGCCGGCCCCAGGCGGCCTCGGTGACTCCCCGCGGCTGCGGTCTCCGATGCCCGGGGCAGGGCGGCAGCGGGAGATGCTGTGCTTTATGCCCGGGGTGGCTGTCGTGCCCGCGCTGCTTGTCGGTTGGTCCTCGGCCGCCTTCATCATCTCCTATGTGATCGCCGTGCTGGCTGGTCACGTCGAGCCGCTCGTCCCCTACATCAGGTGAGGACGGCCGGGGTTGCCGGGGCGCTGGGCTCAGCGGGCAGAACCATGCTTTACATGCACTGCCTCCTCATATCCTGATCCCTCGGAGCCACGGGATCTACATGCTGGCAGAAGTGCAAAAAAGGGTCTGGAAGAGGTTTTGGCTGGAGCCGAGGTTGTGCTGCTGGCCTGATCCTGGGGAAACTGATGCTGAATGCTCTGTACTAAGTTGTGTAAATGCAGGGTTTTTCCTTGTTCGTTTGAAAAACTCCAGAACTGGTCCAAAGTGCAACAGATGATGATGTGACTTGTAGAGACACAACTGGCTTGTTTAGGAAACAAAAGTAGGCATTTTAAAAATTGCACCATAGGAGCAATGTATGTAGAAGACTAACTGGGAAATGAGTGGTTGTCCAGAGAAGGGCAATGGAGCTGTGAGGGATTTGGAGCACAAGTCTGATGGGGAGTGGCTGAACTGGGGTTGTTTTGCCTGGAGAAGAGCAGCTCAGGGGAGACTATTCTACAATGACCTGAAAGTTTGTGGCAAGGTAGGAGTTGGCCTCTCCTCCAATGTAACAGTGATAGGACAGAAATAATGGTCTTAAGTTGCACCAGAGGAGATTCAGGTTGGATTTTAGGAAATATTTCTTCTCAAAAACAGTGGTGTTGCAGTGGTACAGACTGCTCAGGGAGGTGGTGGAGTCACCGTCCTGGAGGTGTTCATGAACTGTGTGGATGTGGCACTGAGGGACGTGGTCAGTGGGCATGGGTGGGAGATGGGCTGATGGTTGGTCTTTTCCAACCTTAGTTATCCTATGATTCTGTGATTCTATTCTATGACCGGTATGTTCTTTCTAGTATCTTGTCTCCAGAAACCTGGTCAGTCTAGATGCTAAAAAAAATTCTTTACCATGAGTGTGATCAAACACTGAAACAGGCTTTGCAGCAAAGGTGGTTTATGCCCCATGCCCACCAGTATTCAAGAGGTATTTGGATACTGGTGGCGAAGTGATCAGACTGTTGGATGCAATGATTGTTGTCAATCCTTTCAATTGCACTATTCTGTTCTATTTCATTCCATTCAATTTGATTCTAGATTTAGAATAGATGTTAGGGTTAAATTTTTCACTGAGAAGGTGGTGAGGCACTGGCGCAGGCTGCCCAGAGAAGTTGTGGATACCCCGTTCCTGTAGGCACCCAACGCTGGGTTGGCTGGGGTGTTGGGCATCCTGATTTGGTGGTTTGCAACCTTGTCCATGGAACAGAGTTGGAACTAGACGATCATTGAGGTCCCTTCCAACTCAAGTCATTCTATGATTCTGATTCATTCAATTCCTTTCCATTCTATTCAGTTCCATTCCATCTCATTGTCTTAGTCATTGAAGCACAGTTTTGTATAAATCATTGCTTATATGTAGTTAACATTTAAATCCGAATAGGGAAATTACTAGCATTTGTCTCTTAACAGCATAAAGGTGAGACAGAAATCTGAGAATGGTTTTTGATATCTAAAGAAGCTTTTCAATTACATGTTTCAAAGTAAATCTATGTCAAATTCCTTGACAGAATCTATGAACACATGCAATTTTGTAAGACTGCTAACCTGAGTTGTATATACACTTAAATTTGCTTGAAAGTTAAGTCTGTGAACGTAAGCAAGTTAGGTGATGCAACCCACTGCAACCCACAAGAAAGTTGAGCTTCATTCAAACTAAGCCAAAGAAAATTGAGCTTCATGCTTATGTCATCCTTCTTAGGATCATCTACTCAAATACAGCTCTTAGAAAGCCTGGTTCCTGTACATGCAAATATCATCTATAGTTTCAACAATCACAGTCACAGTTCCATTCTCCTCTGATTATATACAGTTTTATTGGCACAAAAAATGCAATTTCTCCTGTGTTATCCAAGAAAAATAAACCATTTGGTGTAACTATGTCTACACTCAGTACATGGTTTGTGCTCAGAACGACTTTGAGGTTTTATAATAAAAAGTTTGACAAATAGTGTTTCCTATGGTTGCAGTATATGCCGAGTCCTTGAGTAAAACATGAGTGAATAGGGCATATTTTATGTACAATTATACTTACAGTTAAGTTTTTGACAGCAAAGACATGTTGCTTGTGTCATTCTTTTTAAAGTTGCAGATGAAATCAAGAATTTACACAGATGTAAAACTGATGAAGGTATCGCAACTAACTGCCACAGTTAATTCAAGAAGAAGCTGTGTGCAGGTAATACCTAAGTAGAAAAAATGAAACAAAACAGCACAAAACAAACACCCTAAAACATTCTTATCCTTTAGCTAAGGAATATCTATAAATATCCATATACCTTAAAAAAAAAAAAAAAAAAAAAAAAAAAAAAAAAAAAAAGCAAACAGGACAGTTAAGACATTTTCAATAAAAAACAAATGAACAAACCAATGCAATATTTCAGGCCATCTGAATTATCTAGCAAAAATCTTTTTTTGAGAGAGAGATGTTTCGTTTATTTTAATATCTTTTAATGCAACATTTTACTCAGGTTTTACACTGTTGGTGAATTTTAAGTAGTTCTAAAAATATATGGTCCAGGCATATGATCTTTGTAGAAGGTACACTTGGGAATACTGTTGTTCCTCCCATGTACTCAGGCCAATATTTATAGTTCATACTTATTTTGCACATTGTTGCTTTGGGCTGAAAATCTGAATCATGGGATTCAGTGATTTAGTGAAACTTAATGTGATAAAAAGAAAGAGGAAGAATGTTGCAAGATTTCAGTTGCGCAATATCTTAACTGAACTTGAATTTGCATGGGGAAATTCCTGTTGGACAAAGGAGACAAGTATTGACAATTTTCAGTTCAACATTTCTCAAATTCTTTAAATTCTTAAGCAACCTATGCATGCCTTCAGGTAACTTGTTCACTGTATTTGTTCATCATGTGACAGCTGCCTCAGTGAGAGAAAGACCACATTTACATTTGCCATTGAAACTGTGCCAATGTCAGAATATAGTCTTCCTACCTTGAAATGTAAGTGTTCCGTTTAGAGTGAAATAGCTTAGGATGTCTACACAGAAAATCTGATGATGATGGTGATGAGTCTTTTGGCCCTAAAATATTTCTTCCCCTTCTGCTCTACTTTCTCTTCTTTTAAGACTTTAGAAGACTGCTGGACTTGGAAAAATTTGCTACGGGAGCTGGTGATTCAAATACTGTCATTTTCATACTGCGTTTCTCATTTGTCCATGACTTGCTCACCTGTGCACAATTGCAAATAAATGAGCACAAGTTTTTTGTTTCACATGTGCCTTTTTCTTTTTTCCTTTTCTTTAAAAGACAGTTACTGTCACTGAATACTTTAACTTTTTTTTCCAAAGTGACAGACCAGAATTAAAACAAAAATATATCTAAGTATTCATTTAGTCTTAGGGATATTTTTGGTTGAAATTAGGGTGCTAGGAAGATTGTATACTTTCTAAATATATTGCAGATATGATACAATATTCTCGGTATGAAGTAACTTGAAAGCATACTTCTAAAATCATTGAGTTAAAAAGTCTACAATTGCAAAATTCACCACCTATAAGGATTTTGCTTAAGAAAAGCTTTAATTAAAAAAATGACTGGAGATCTGTGCAGTTTCAGCTTATTTGGATTGCTCTTATGGTGAAGTGTTCCAAGAACTTCAAATGGTTGCTTTCTTTACATGTTCCAATTCCATTCTCTTCTCACCTACACCCTTCAAAAGCTTTGAAGTGATCACAGTCACTTAGCATAGAGCAGCCTCTGATTTGCAAAAGTCCTTCAAGGTTGTCACAAGTGGCCCACTGTTTAAATGCAGTCCTCAGCTGTATTTATGAAAACACTCAAGAAAGATGAAGAAAAGATGTGAAGTTCAAGGTTAAAAAAGCTGCCCAAACAAAGAAAGGATTAAGATGGTTTTCAGAAGCGTCAAACAAAATAAGAATCACCGTATTCTTTTCATCAATTCCATACCTAAGAGAAACAACTAATATAGGATACAAGCTGCAACAAGTCTTTAGAAGGCATTACACCAAGAGAATACCTATGAGTGGGGATTCTTAATGCTTGAGAAGTTATAGAAACTTGCCTAAAAGCTGGAGTGTCCCAAGCCTTCGTTGTCTGAACATTTGGAAGCCATCACATCAAACGGAATTAAAAGATTGTTCTGTTTTGTATCATGTAATAGAAAAGGGTTCTGCCTGCATTCCAAGCTTTCTCCCATTCTTTATAAATCATACTGTCAGCTGATAACTCAGATGCTTCTATAACGTGCAAGGGAATTATAATAATGTAGTTTCATAGTACAAATAAATATTTTGTTGTGGCCATAATTTTCTGCCTTGAAGTTAACAAAATTGTCAACATCTTTATTTGAAAGCATTTGCGTATGCAGACACAGTTTTCTCTTTTGGCTGCTAGAGAACAGGCACTCATGATGAGATCCTGTCATTTTGCCTGCGTTCAGCATGAAAACTAATCCAGCCTCTGCTGGAATGAAGCGGATTTAACTTCGTGAAACATACTGAAAATCTCTAGCTAGTAGCTGCTTGCCTCACCATATAGCTAAGAGAAAGTTTCATTCTCAGAGTCTATGTTCAGTTTCCAATGAATTTTGGCATTAGCTAAAATCTTCCCTGTGTTTATGAGAATAGTGTTCCTTGGGTGTCTTTGTTTACAATACACAACCATGTTAGTACTCATGAGGAAATTACACCACAGCCTCTCAATAGCGGTGGGGGATTGAAAACTCAGTTCACACCCAAATTATCTAAGGGTTTATGAGCTACCTACTTGCTATTGGCTTGACCAAGAGAGTCTTATCTAATAGATATTCTCAACTGGTTGTGTTTTAGACAAGTAAAAATAATGCAAAGAGGTGATGGCATTGCTGTATTCTTATTTACACAGAGCACTCACATAATCTCAAGAGTCCTACTTGAGGGGACTTGAATCCTTATCCTCCCAGGAGTATGCCCGTCCTGTAAGGCAAAAGCATTCTCTGGTATGGGTGTTAACTCCTATGTAGGGAAAAGAGGGAAAAGAATTCTGTGATGAAGGTATTCCATTTTCTAGGCAACATACATTTTTTAAAGATGACATTTTTCATATGAATGTATTCATTTATGAATGAATGGATATTCTCACACTCACACTCCATTTCTCTGGCCCAGGGAACTTCTAATTATCCATTAAAAGAACAATTTGCTTCAGCAAAAGAAGCTTGCAATATCTTGGACTGAGAGTACTCTTAAGCTACACCTACATTACAAAATTAAACAATGCCTAGCAACATTCCCAGGTGTTGGAGCACAACTGCTCTTCTGGGGTATGGTCCTTTGAAACACGTTAGGAAATTAAGCTCAATTCTCTTAACATTTTAGGATACTGAATGCCGTTAGATAAGTTTATCACAGTGTTAGTTCAGTGGATAAAATATCATTTATACAATCATTTATTTAATTTATTATGAAAGTATTGCAATCTGACACATCTATGCATATTGCATACACAAGAAGAAGGAATGCAGTTCAAATATTGTGCTCCAAATACGTGATTTCTTTCTGAAAACAAAGTCTCAGTACTACAAAGAAAGCTTAAGAATGCTGCAAGTGACGTTACAGTTTTTATGTTCAAACGTGATACATACATAACAGCAGTTCACACTAGCTACATACTTCTTGGGGCTTCATTTGTCCATTTCATTTATGTTTTAAAGATCTCAATTAACCTTAAATTTCTTCTCTCTCTTCTTGCTTTAGTGATACTGGAACTAAACCTCCGGAGAGTGGTATCTTTGGCTTTATGATTAATATTTCAGCACTTTTAGGTATGTATGAATTATTTGATCTGAACACAGTAAAGCAACGTAAACTTGCAAATGTTCTCTGCTTGTGTTGGAGTCCATGCAATGTTCAGCAGAAAAAATAATCTACAATTAAATAACAATTTAATGGTATATCAGTGATAAGGAATTCCCATACAAGGGCAAGGTACTTGCCAGTACTGTCACCTTAGTGGCCCTTTTGTCTCTTAAGAGCATTTAATCAGTGCAAAGTAGTTGGTGTAACTGGAAATAAGAAGTGGAGGAAAGATGGTGTTAAAAAATGGTGTTAAGGCAACACTTGTTTTCTGTGAAGATGCCTACTCCTCCAGTATATCTGCTTATTTTGAATGAGAAAGTTTGGCAGTTCCTATTTAATTCTAGGGGATGGAGGGTCAATAGCTATGTGACTGTGTGTATGGAGTCTGTGATGAACTTCATGCAGAGTAAAATCCCACATTTTACTTTTTCAAAAAGACTCATTCAGTCATACTGTCTAGTTGAATTTCATTAACATCTTAGTACACGAACAACATTAGGTGGTTTAATTTTCTAGCTGTAGATAAAATGTTCTGTGTTATCAAACTGAATTACAGTTTTGCTTTTTTCATGGAATCTGGTCTACTACTTATTATACACTAATGAACCATGACCTTCTAAATCAATAGAGGTTTTTGTCAGGAGTGAACTGCATAGAGGTTGCAATAAAATGTGTGTGTAAAGGAGACCCTGTTGTATGAAAGATTAGCCAACACTGCTTCAAAATTTTGTGAATATTTTCTGAATACAGAGCTAGTTACTTTTTTTTCCTGTGTACAGACTATGAAAATATATTAATTCTTCAGGTTGTCTATTATTAAAAGATGTAGTTCTAGTACAAAATTATATATCAAAGCGGAAGGAATTCTCCCATTTTCATGTTGTGGATCTTCTCACTGTAACAGCTATTCCAAATGTGGAAAGCCAGTGCCTGGTACTTCGTATGGTATTCAAATTCATAATTTTCTTTAACCAATTTGAAATTCTTTCTAGATGACACTGATATACAGTGTTGAGTTTAAGATGTGTAAGAATAGTTGCAAAATTAAAGACAGTATTATTTATCGGATAATGCTTATCATTTAATTCTGTATGTAAATTTGTTATAGGGCAAGAAATATAAGAGATTTATGAACATTAAAAAAATGTTTCTTTTTTCAGGTGCAATTACAATGTATATCAGATATTTAATAATAGAGAAGCAGAATGAATCACTGCGCTTTGTTAGGTCTTCATGCAACACGTTTTCATTGTGTATTGGACTGATGGGTTGTACTGGAATGGGCATAGTTGCAACTTTTCAGGTAGGATCATATTTTCATATCATAAATAAAATGAAAGGTTTTTTAGCAGTTAAAAATGTAATCGATTGGAATGGTTCATATTATTCTAGTATGGATATTTGGGAAGTGGAGCAAGAATGTCTTTTTTGCCCCCGGCTTTTTAACAGCTTTAAAACTACAGACTTGGTTTACTCCTCTGAACTCAATTCTTTTTTTTTTTTTTTTTTTTTTGCATAGCTATGTAGGCAAGGGGCTCAATGTGTGCTTATCCTATAACATGTTTGTACTAGAAGACAACTTCATATATAAATATATTTTACATATACATTCTGCATCTCAGAGTCAAATCAAGTATACCAGGCAAGTAGCTTGAGATATTGCCTTTAAATCTTTGGGAACAGCTAAAATATTTCCTTCAAAGGATGGTCTACTTTTAGAAATGTTTTGGTAAAGACTGCTATGCTCATATAATAACCTGACAAAGTATAGAGAAATGGAAAACAAAGATTGTGAAGGCATCAGCCAATGAAATTTTTGAATGTAATTGACATGCTGTTTTCAAACTATTTAATCTCTCTGTCTTAGACTGCTATCTTGCTTTTTTATTTTTACCTCTAAGCAGTGCACGTAGAAAGCAAACATTACAGACAATGCATATTACTCTATTTTAATTTATTTATAGGTGGCACAAAAAAAAATCAGATGATGGGTAGCAATGTTGCTGGCCTAAAATATAAAACAAACTCAGCTTTAATAAGGAAAAGCTACATAAGGCATACAAAGTGATTTGGAGAGTAAGGGAAGTAGAAATTCTGCTCTTCATGTTTCAGAAGTTCTTATCTAACCTTTATTGGCTGTCCTTGCCTGCTCATATATTTCCTCCATACTCAAGTATCATAGTAGATCTGACTGACATTTCTGGGCATCACTTCATTTTCACTCTTTCCTAAGCAAAATACCTGGTTTATTGAAAAGACTTCAGAAATACTGCTGTATTTCATGTATATGTAAGATGTACACTTACACAAATCTAATGCTACTTATGATGAGTTTTAAGCAGTATAATTAGCTGCAAAGAAAATTTTTCATACTTTTGCTGCAAGGTAAGGTATGCTAGGTAGAATAGGATTTTAATGGCATTGCTTTCTGAACACTTAACAAAAGTGAGAATAAGAGTGGTAGAAAACCCTAGCAGTGAATTCTCTAAAAGCAAAAGACATTCTGGAAGAATAAGTTATGGTCATGAATGAGGCGTTTGTTCTCTATTTTAAATAATGAAATGCCTGACAGTGAAGGGATAGCTTTAAGAATACAACTGGATATAGAATGAAAAGACTTGTAGCTCTTATTGAATGAGGCAAAGCAGAAAGTCAGGTCTCAGTAGGTTTGTTTTTGCCTTTTGGACATTAAACATTATTAAAGAGAGATCTCACTGTCTTGGACTAAAAGACTTAGCAGGCTTACCACACCAGATGTAGCAAGATCTCCTACAGTTCTGTAGGAGTTATGTGTAATGTGTTTCTTAGGGAAGCTGTGCCAGCTTGAAAGGAGCAAGACTGAGAGCTGCACAAGAAAAGCTCTGCATATTGTATGTAGGGCTGAATGTAAAAGCTAGCAGTTATGCTTAATGCTTTTTATACCAAATACTGTCATTTCTGCATGGAAGGCAAAAAGTGGGACAGAGGAGAAGAAAGCCCAAATATAGATGAGAGACCACTGCAATGCCTCTGTGAGAAACATGCTTTAAAATTTGTCAGAACTTAATACATCACAGAGAGACAGAAGGGAGATAAGTAGAAAAAATGCAAAGAGAAAAAAATTGAAGCAGAACATGTGAACATAATCCCCATTAAAAGAAAAAGAAAACAGTGGCCACCAGACAGAAAAGATATTAAAATATAAATTTGAAACTAATGTCTCTGTTTGATGCTAGATTCCAGAGTAGCGTAACTTAGTGTTCCTATTTATTTTTTTTTTTAACATTTAGAAATACAACAATTTCTTTGGAATCTCAAACTGTTTCATTACAAGATTTTTCACTTGCTTGTGTTTGAAATGAGAGAATATTCTATGTTCAGATTTTTACAAAAATACAGGCCACATGTAGTGATATTTTCACTTGTGGAAAATTAATAAAAGTTACTGTTGATGTGCTAAAGAGTAAGAGTAAGAGGGCTGAATAATTCAAGAGATTGACAGTGGAAGATCTTTCTGCTGATTCATTTCCTGAGACCTTGTGACTGCCCACTGAAGCATGGGGGACAAAGCCGTAGCAGTCAGGGTTCATATCAGCTGCCATGAAACCTCACCGTTAGTGTGGCCATAAAAGTGCAGATTCAACTTTCAACACTAAAGAAAGAAAATGTTCAGCAAAGTAAAGGGAAAAAGGAGGTATAAGAATCTCTTAAGAAAAACACAAGCCAGTTCCTGCCTGTGAAAACAGTAATCAACAATAATCAACTGCTGAACAGCACTTAAAATTATCTGCGCTTTTTCTGTGCTTGACTTTGACCTGTTGGCTTTGTTCAAGGTTAGCCTACCCCTCTGGGCTACTCCTTCTATTTTTCTTTCATCTTCTCTATGTAGATTACTTGGAGAAGAGAGAGTTTCCTGCTGCTTCTACATGCTCAGCATAATGTAGCTATCATCTTCTCAAGACTCACTGCCTCCTACCACGGTAGAAATAAACAGCTAACCACTGTGTTGATTCTCTTTCCAGGAGCTGTCTGTTCCCAGCGTCCATGACATAGGAGCTTTGGTGGCATTTGGCTGTGGTGTTGTATACATAACGCTTCAATCTATCATCTCTTACAAGTCCTGCCCACAATGGAACACTTATTTTGTGTGTCACATAAGGATGCTCATATCTGTAATATCATGCATTTCTTTCATTCCCAGTATCCTTTATAGTGTATCCCCCTGCTTTCCCTTTGTGCCTTCATGATCATTCTTTGAAGTTATACCATTGCTAATACAGGATGAAAATGAGGTTACAGTCTTTGCTTAGGACTCTCAAATATTTCCGCTATAATAATGCAGATAGCTTGTCAGAACACTATTAATAGCATAAAGTTAAGCTTCAGAGTCATTTCAAAAAGATGTACCAATACCCTGATGTTCTTCATGGGGTTACACAATAATTCAGATAGGAAGGAACATCAGGAAGTCAGCTAGACCAGCTTCCCCACCTCCTCCATTTATAGGGGGTTGTAGAAGATCTGCAAAACATAGGGTACCACTTCTATAGAAAATCTAATTCAGACACTCTAAACACTGTTGGCATACGTCAGATTTCCTTCCAGCCTAAGCAGATGCTTTAGTTCGTGTTTGCTGGCATTTGGCTTAACCAAATGCCTCCTAAAGACACACTCAATACACTTATTGGATTTTGCCATAGCTCGCTGAAATTTGAGTAATTCCATTGGTTTTATTAGATTTTAAGTGATCTTCCAGTGTTAAATCTGGTTGCAGCAGATTATCATGTCATCCAGCTACAGTCTGCTTTTGTTTTCAGCAGCTGTAAAGTATTTTTAAAGAGGGAGCCAATCCTGAGAGAAAATTATACAAATGTATCAAGGTCCTCATTGTGAACCTATGGAAAATGAGCTCATTTCCCTTCCAACATTGCCAGGCTCTGTGGCCACAGTCTTCAGTCATCAATTTGAGCTATGCTTTGGAATGTCTCCCCATACTCTCAGTGCTTTGGAAGAACTCCACAAAACCTTCATTTGTTTAGAAATTTGTTTTGATTGCTAGCATTCGTTCCCTTTTAATAACACACTTTACTTACTGTCTTAAAATTTTGATGTGATATTCTGGTTGTTCAGGATCTCTCGTATTAGAGAACGGGAAAATAGGAGGGGGAAATGGAATCTATTTTTATAAGCAGACATTCTTGCTATCAGTCATTAACTTTTATAGTTTCCTTTACGCTGTTTTTTCCCCAGTGATTGTGTTTGCTTCAAGAATTTCCATGACAAAAATTGATTGGACTCCAAGTGAAAAGGTAAAATTCCATTAGGAAGCCAACTTACTCAGTTTCATTCTATTTGCAGAATTCTGTTATGTTTGTCTAAAAGTGTATAGCATTACACACTCCTCAGAGACTTTGAAGAGTACATTCTCACGAACAAAAGATCACTGTGTTTTGGGTTTTATTAGTTTACTGTTATTTCTTCATTAGCAAATTGTGGCTAGTTGAAATCATGGATGGGTAAAACTGAAGACAGTTAGACTTTCGTTTTAACTAGGCACTAGAAACTTACCAGTAGAACAAAGCATAAAAAACAAATGTTCTGGTAATGACTTGTTCTACTTCCTTCTATGGTCACAGTTCTTGAAAATGAATCTCACACATGGAACAAAGGCGAACCAATTTGATTCTGACACTTTCAAGTTTTTCTGCTGCATTTCTTTTCTTAGTTTTTGCTATCGTTCCTTACTAGTTAATCTTTACTAGCATGGTAAACATTGGGTGGTTGTATTCAATTAAGTAACAGGTATTTGAGTGGTTTTTGGTGTTATCAGAATGATTATTATGAAGGGCAAATTTTATTTTTGTACAAACTTTCCCACATGGAGATATTCCAAAATCAATTTAAATAATACAGAGAGTTTATCCAGCTTCAAGTGTTTCATAAAAGCAAATTTGGTAAATGTATTTCAACAGTAAACATTTGATAAATGTATTTCTAAAGTTAGATAATCTTAGTAATAGCTACCTCTTGAGGCTTGTTTTGTTGTTTTTTATTTTTTTTAATTGAAATGAAAAAATGTTTTTATTGAAAGATGGCACACTTGTTGACAGCACATGAAGAAACACTTCTAATTCTGCTTGTGTCATACTATATAGGACTTTCCATGATAAGGGGCAGTCGTACAATGGTTGCCATCCATTTAAAAACATTGTGAGAATTTCCTGTAAGGGATTGTACTACTGAACTCACTGACTCTGAGTTAAAGTTTTGAATATGGGCACTTTGATATTCTTTACATATGAACATATATTTATCAGGTGAAAATTATGTGTTGATCTTGTGCTAACTGTAATTTTCTTACATATTTATACACTATAGATACATCATGCATTTGCATAGTTATGCACAAGACATATTGTTTAATGGGATATATACAGTCTTGATAAATATACTTAATATTTTCTACAAATGAAATCTATTAACTTTTATACAATAAGTCATTAGGATGATGAGTTGTAAGCCTTAGAATATTTATTGAATTTATGAATGTTTCTCATTTAACAATACCTATCTTTATAAAGACTTGAACTAACTACATGTGATTTTACATACGAAATCAGTTTCATTTCCCTTTGAAATAAAATAGCATAACATTTGGTGACAACGCTAGCTATTCATAAAACAAGCACAGTGGATTCATTGATGGAAAAGAAACACACTTAAATTTAGTGAGTATAAGTTGCTTAGAAGATTGTTAGGTTTGTTATTGCTTTTATTTTATCTTTTATGTTACAGTGATATAGGCTCACATAGTATGTATTTGAATGTATCTTTATGTATTTGAATAGTACTGTTCTGTTTAATTATTGTAAAGTTGGAGCTCCTAAACAAGAGTCCAGGATCCTGTTATATAAGCTTGGAACACATCTCTCCAAGTGATTTATCATTTGAAGCACATGGACTCCTTTCTCAACTCATACACTGTCTTTTAGGGATTACTCTTTTCAAAGCCTCAGAGCACTAAGCTTCTGACAGACTTGTTGTGAACTCCCAGCACCATACTACCTGGTGGCACTGTAAGACTATCTAATCTGTGGCCTGGAATAAAACCTTTTCAACATTCATCATCAGAGTTTACAGGTTTAGAAGATGTCTTATATGCAAAAAAATAATAAAAACTGTTTGCATACCGCAGACCAAAAAATGGGAGTAGAAAGGTGTTTGTAAGGATTTGTTTACACATACCTTATGAAGTTTCATATTATTGTGAATCTCCTTTTCTTATGCAAAATAATAAGAAAAGTTTAATGGCAAAATTTAAGCAGTCCCTCTTACTTTGAAATATTCTATATTTCTGCTGTGTACATCAATGAGAATTTCTATTCTCAAGCTTATTTTTATAACATTCCACAGTTATTTTTTTAGCTGTTTTTTCTGAAAATTTATTTTGTGCCTCATTCCATCAGGATTATACTTACCATTTCATGAGTGCAATCTGTGAATGGACAGTGGCCTTTGGTTTCGTCTTCTTCTTCTTAACATTCATTAAAGATTTTCAGGTTGGTATGTGAATTTTTTAGCAGTGACTGAAAACTATGAATTGAGTAACAAATGCAATAGAAAATTGCTACTCTTTATCTGAGCTAGAAATACCAAAGCTATACACAAACAAATTTTCTGTGAGAAGCCATTTCTGCCTACCTTGTGAATATATTTTCCTCTGTTTTTTAAAACAAAAAATAGTGTTATAAATCAGTTTAATAGGTGTTTGGTCTTAAAAATGTCTCAATAAATGCGTATCTGTATTTAATAATGGCTTTGTAGAAAGAGACCCTTAAAAGAGTATATAACACCAAAACAAATGCTGCAACTCAAACTGCATTTCTTTCTACCTGAGGTATTTCATATAATAATGCACTTTATTTCAAATGTAGCTGTTTCATTTATTTCCACAAATTACGTATTTTGATACCTGTTCCCTCATAATGTGAAGAATATCAAGTACATTTTGAATAGCACTAACATGAAAACATTTTGTTTCGTGTAGCTTCAGTTTCTGGTGATTCATCAAACATGACTACAAGAAGAGAAAATATTAGATGAGTTAAAAAGAAAACACTTTTATGTGACTTGAGCTTAGTTTCTTCAGCTTACTCTTCCCACATTTTCTTGCTTACCCATCATGTTTTAGCTGCAGTTTCATGGGTTTTTGATTCAGTGCAGGGATATTAAGTGCTGAAAATATGAATATGCGAGGCTTAAATTCAGCAGAAGAACTTGTAAAAAAACATCAAAAAACATAAAAAAACACTGCTTATGGTAAGTGCCTACTGAAGATGCCACTGTACATGTTAGGAAGATCATTGTTTCCTTGCCCATCTCACAGTTCTGGATATTTGATTTCTCCATATCATGGCTGCATCATTTAAAGATAGAAAAGACAGAGAAATGCTGTTTTGCATCATAACTAAGAACTAAATCACTGTGGACACTGTATCACGTATGTAGGTCTTTCACAAATACCATTCTCTCACACAATTCCCAGAAAGTTAAAAATTATAGATACAAAATACTTGTGTAACTGAAGAACTACTTGGGATCACATATGCGAGCCAACTGGTGCTGCTATAAATTGCTGGAAACTGTAACTGGGTCTTTTGGAGATGGGAGGTAAGGAAAATAGTGGGAGCCCTCTAAGTCATAAAACTTAAGTTTTACATGAGATCACATAAAATTTTGTAATTAGCATAACTTGCTTTTTCACTTACATGCTTGCTAAGCATGGGAATAGTTAACACATACGTGGTTTATCCATATATAAACCATACATAACTTTCATGAGCATATGTGAAAATCAGTTTTCAGCTAAGGATGAGAGTGGTGAGGTGCTGGAACAGGCTGCCCAGAGAGGTTCTGGATGCCCTGTCCCTGGAGGTGTTCAAGGCCAGGTTGGATGGGGCCCTGGGCAGCCTGGTCTAGTATTGAATGGGGAGGTTGGTGGCCCTGCATGTGGCAGGGAGGTTGGAGAGTCATGATCCTTGAGGTCCCTTCCAACCCAAGTCATTCTGTGATTCTGTGACTAATAATACTGAATAGGCTATGGCTGTAGGGTTTTCCCATATTAAAATGGAATCTGTATTATGCTGAAATAAATGTATTGAAAAAAATGTAATTTATCAAAATTGCAGAATGAATTATATTAAGGGCCTGTAACTGTCTTCCAAAACTGACAAAAAATATTCAAGCACCATCATCAAATTTACCACTTGTCTTCTCTTGTATTTACTGCCAGTTCACCATGGTTTGATGATTACATTTCTGATAGCATTGATTTTACCACTGAAGTCATACCTTGCAGATACACATTTGTAGTCAGTACCATAGTGCTCAGAGAATAACTTAGTCAATGGCTCTCTTCAAATCACAAAATTCAAACACTGAAAGTTTAACTACATATAACATTATGATCTCAATAAATAAAAAAAAGCAATAGAATTAAATGAAATGTATATATTTTAACTTACAGGCTATAAAATAACATGGCATATAGTGTCAATGTTTGACGAAGACATTTTTTTATTGCATTCTCTTTTTTTGTCTTAATCAGTGTCACAGGAAGACAAACTATTAATCCAGGAAACGAAACACCAGACTATAAGAAAAATAATCCTTCGTTATTTTTAAATATTTCTCACAGTACATATTGCATTAAAATATGTATTTTGTTGTTATAATTCCTTGTATTCCTTGTATATCACAGAACTGTAAAATTAATTTATCTTAAGCTGATCTGTTTTTATTTTTCTTTTAGAGAGTTACTTTAAGAATATCAACAGAAATACATGAAGACTCCTGATAGCAGAGAACGCTGTATTTTGAATTGATGAATATTTTATGTTTCTTTTTATTATGGAAAACATTGCAGAGGAGCAGGGATTTCAAGTTCTATGAAGAACCCACACCATTAATTCTGCAACATCTTTAAAAGCATCCACCAAAACATTTTAAATACTAGCAGCAATATTCCTGCTCCCTTTTTGCATTATTCTGTAATTTTTATATTGTTTTATGTATTCAAAATACTGCAATAGAAGTAATCTACAGAAACATTTAAAAGATGTGGACCTCCTCAGTTATTCCCCTCTGGGCAGAGCCATAGTCTTTTTCATTTGTTGTAGTCTGATAAGTTGCATTGGCTTTAAACTTGAGAAAATACAGCCTGGAAATAGTTTGAAAAGTTTAAAGACAATGGACAACACTAAACCTGAACTCCTACTCTTAAGTTGCAAGGAGCGTGGAGGAAGCAGAAGCTGGCAACTTTGTTTCAAGATTTGATATTTGCAATTAGTTGACTGGAACACTATACTAAAAGCTTTTGATGGTGGACACAAATCGTAGAAGTTTTAACTATATTGCATGAAAAATGTTTTCTAATCATCTTTGCACGATATACATTGTAAAAGTCTATTCCCTTTTTTTCCCCTTTTATGCGTTCCTGGACACAGGAAGCTCAAAACTAAAGTGGAATAGGAAGGAAATTTACATTTATATGAGATGTACTAAAAAGAAATCATACTGCTGTGTGGTTAATACGGAGCAGAAGTTTTCCAGCCTTTGTTTTAATCTACAGTGACTACAATAAGTCTCCAAAAAGTTACTGAGAATGACTAGAGAACAAGAAGAGGCACTGATAGTTTTCATGTATAAGCATATGAGTGTGATATATGTAAAGAAATGAAAAAAATAATCCTGGAGAGCTTCTGTGGTTAAGATATGGCACATTTACTGCTATTAATGCACTCCTCTGATGAAGTACTTGGAAAGGACATAACTGAGAAGTCACATGTTACCAAGTATCTGAAGGCAAAATGTTCTTTCATGGGCTGATTCACGACCTCCACTTAAAGCAGTAACCACCTGGCTACCAATCAAATTTTGTGAAAATAAAAAAAATGTTAATTTTGGAGAGTGATGCCTTAAGACTAGTCTTCTGTTGGCATTTCCTTTAATGGGTATTTTAAACTGTAATAAATTCATCTGTTTCACAACTTAAAAGCATCCATGTGTTCTTAATAAGCTATTCCAAATAATAATATTAAAAACGTTTTCCTTTGACAGATTTGCTTTCTACAATTTTCAGGTTAGCCTGAAATGTTATAGTTTATAGTTATGATCATGCTGAAAATAATATTTAGCGTAGATCAGATGCAAGACTTACTGTTTTGCGTGTTAAGTGTCCTGCAAGGGGCACATATTCCTTGGTCTGAAGATCAGAAATACTCATCAGAAACTGTATGCCAACCATGAAATGACATCCTGTTATTTTCAAAGGCCAGGTTAAGACTGTATTTTATGTATTTCATAGATTTTAGTGAGAACTGTTGGTGGTAAGTGGATGGTTGGACTGGATGATCTTGTAGATCTTTTCCAACCTTGGTGATTCCATGATTCTATGATATTGTATTGTGATTTGTTCTTTGGCTTTTTATTCCTAGTTCTCTCAAACTAATGTATAAGAAGCTTGAAAATATTACTTCAAATGAGATTTGATGTAAACTCATCAGTTTATGGAACTCTTTAAATGGACAAAAGAAATCATGCTAATTTGAAGTTCAGCCTTTAGTAAAGTTTAACATGTTTTTACAGTGAATTCACTTACACAAGAAAATAGTTCTTTGGACTTTATTGACTCAAGTAAAAATCACTACAATGTTCCGCAAGTTTTAAGGCGCAGAGGCAGCAAACACTGAAGAAAACTTTCAATCATTCCCAACACAAGTCTCCTGAAATGAGTTCATGCTTACTTAATCTCTACATCCCCTTCTCCTCAAAATAATCTTAACCAATCTGTAAGCACTTTCACAGTGCTTACAGTTTTCTGAGGAGAAAAAACAAACCACATCCATTTCAGAGTAAGCAGGATATATATATATATATATGTATTTAAAACCTTTTTTGCTAAAATCAAAAGTAATTCAATTAATGCACTAATATAGTTTAATAAAATCCTCCAGTTTTTCTGAGCCTTAACATGCTACCTTATATGAGTTGAAGTCATGCCCAAAAGAATACATCAACAAGAATTTCCTCTTCATTAAATTCATTAGGCCAGAGGTGTCAACATGCAGGTGCAGACAATGGACCTTTTCATCTGTGCAGTGAGCAACCACTGAAGATACTTAGATTATTCTCTGAGTCCAGGCATATTTTTATCCCAGATGCCATGTATTTTTTAGTTGCAGTGTGAGTTCATATGTTACAAGCAATTCAAAGAATTTTCTTCTATCAAGCTGAATAATGACTCTTGTTGAGTAATGCTGTTCAATCTGTTACAAATGATCTCTAGAGGCCATACAGATAATGTCACAGCATACTTCTATTACTTTATTCTGTTGCCCCTTTTTCTATTGCCTTCACACTTCCTAGCAACAAGAAATAGAGATCTTCCTTTCTTAGGAACTATGCTAAAAATATTTTTCTAATCTACTCCATTTGCATGATGTTTTCTGTCTGTCAGTTCATTATGAGTGAATGAGAAACTTTTGTATAAACTATAGTAAACCATATCAGAGTTGATCTTTTTAATGGTTACACTAAATCCTGTCTCCACCCCTTCCTAAGGTGCACAGCCTCATTTTTCTAGGCTGTGCAGCTGGCTTTAATGATGGAACGCTACCACTCTCTATCACAGTCAGAAATCACAAGGAAATGAAACCCAATCAACTTAAACTACTTAAATAACACTTCATCATAGGACACCTTTACTTTCTGGTCGTCTCCCACGTGTGCTGAGCCAGAGATCACAGTATATTGTGCTATTTTAAGGAATGCAGGAGCAAAAGGATTACAGAAAAGCACCCTCCAATATGGACTTCAGAGTGGCTCTCAGTTGAAAACTGTAAGAAATCCAGCACCGAAGATCTTAGCAGGGAAGAGCAAAATATTCATTTGGAAGATTGAATCAGTGTGCTGGGATCTGGCCAACAGGAATCTGTGAGACAAACTCCAGAGTCCTGCCACAGGCAAAAAGAGAGATTTTAAATGTGAGAAGGCATATGGAGGAAGAAGAAACAGAATATTCTAAGTTGGAAAGGACCCACACAGATCATTTAGTCCAACTTTCTGCTCCACAGAGGACCACCTAAACTGTAAGCTATATATATCTGAAAGCATTGCCAAAACACTCCTTGAGCTCCGGCAGCTCAGGACCATGATCACTGCCCTGTTTGGTGTCCATCACCCACAGCTGAAGAATCTCTCCTAACTCCCAACTCGAAGCTCACTTGGAAAAAGCATTAATTAACCCAAAAGAGCTGATGAAGAGAATTTATGCTAGTATGCTAAAGTTCTGATTGCAGAATGGATTACCTGAGCTCTCCCAGAAAACACAGAAAAGCAGAGATTGAACAGAGTGACAATCTCATACCCAGAGCTCAAGTGAAACTTGAGCCACAGAGGCAGATAGCAAGGTTGGTGGAAGAAACACAGCCTTGTTCTATGTACAGAACGATCAGAAAGATTAAGTCTTTGCTCTCTTGAGTGCTCTGTGTTATACAGCATGTGTTACCTAGATGCAATAAATCTGTATGAAGGGCAAATACAGCAGGAGGAAGGAGTAATCAAATTTATGCCACCACTCGATGATGAATTGAGTGCAATTTAGCTAAGAAACTTAGCTCCACAAAAGAAAGGTGGAATTCAGATCTTAGCATTGGAAAAGGAAGGTGGGGACTTTCCCTGAGTAGTGCTTCCTCACCTGGCTTGTGGAAGCAAATTGCTGTGCTCACTAAGACTTTGCAGCATCAGAATTTACTGACCTTTGTTTTGCAGACACATCATGCTGACAAATGATAGGACGTGAGGAAATGTTCTCAAATTGGATCAGATGAGGATAAAATTGGATATCAGGGAGCATTTCTACATGGAGTGGGTGGTCAAGCACTGGCATAAGCTGCCCAGGGAAGTGGTAAAGTCCGCATCCCTGGAGGTATCTGAGAGTTGAGTGGATCTGGCACTAAGGGATATGGTTTAGTGGTAGGACTTGATAAGTTAGGTTTATGGTTGGACTTGCTGATTTTGAAGGTCTTTTCAAGCCTAGATGATTCTATGATTCTATAGTCATGCCGGGAGGGAAAAGCACTCAGCAGCTTCTTGGACATAGAGTAAGCCATCAGTAATGTGTTTTCATTGATAATGTTTCCACGGGTGTGACTAAGACTAACACAGCTGGGCCTGCCTTTCACTCTCTGTGTGTGTGTATGTGCATGTGTGTGTGTGCATGTGCCCATACAGTTGTACAGAAATGCCTACTCAGATAGCAATGGCTTGATGAAGCCGTGCAACCATTAAAGTCCTGTGTGTTGCTGCAATGTACATGAATGAATGCAATTTCTATATTTTGTAAAATACAAAACAAAACAACAACACAAACACTATGTTTTCCATCAAGTACTGTGATGCAGAAAGGGCATGTTGCATTAAAAGGGAAAATAGGCAGCTTTCACCATTGGCACGTGTATAGCTCCTTGTACACAGTAGATGGCGGTAGGAGACCACATGATCAAAGTCTAGTTTCCATGTTCAGGGAGAAACCATGACCACTGCTAACAAGTACAATAGCTTCATAGGTAGTTCTAGCTGGTTTTAATGGTAAATGGGGAGATGCTTAATTTATATTTTATTATGCCTTTGTGGAAAAAAATAAAAAATCAGATGTAAGTTTCCTTTCCATCGCTTTCTACCATAATCTAAGAAAATATATTTAGTAACTGCAACATTTTCACAGCAACTTCAATAATCAAATTAAATAACCTGAATCAAAGGAGACATTTCCTGTAGTTAGCAAGGGCATGAGTTGCAATTCAGCTTTTGTTTTAAAGCCACCTGCCTTAGGAACTTTTCTTACCTCATTGCATAGTAGGTACATTTTACTCAATAGTTTATCTATCATTTTCTAACAGAGCACTGGAACATAAGATAGACTTCATATTCATGTGTCAGCAATATGGAAAATACAAGCTTTCAACATTTCAAAATTAAAGTTACCTTACCCAGAAGCAGTAACATACCAGATTGATTGAAAAAAAAAAAAAAAAGAGCAAAAAAAACCAAATTGAAGACAGCTGCTGTATTTACTTAAAATCTACTTTTGTTTATGCATAGTAAGTCTGTTTCCAGTTATTTCATTGCCTGACTAAACAGCTGAATGGCATTTTTTGCATGTTTTCTGTGGGGTGTAGCAGTAATCGAGGCCTCCAAGCATCTACCATTTTACATGGAATTACAGAAGTTCAGCATTCTCAGTCCCAAATACTGAGCATAGATATACTTCTAAAGACAATCATTGACAATGTTGCCTGTTTGTTTTAAACAAATATAGAAAATGCTTTAACAGAGTATGGGTTCTTTTTTGTTGCTAGACATCTTTAACGCAGTGGGACCTTCTTACTTCACAACATGTTCTCTCCACAGACACACTCATAAAATTCTCTGCTAAGTGGAAGCTACATTTAACAAGGCTTCTCTGATGAATGTCTTGTTTTCCATCATGAGTTCTAGTCAGGAGAATAGTATTTCCGTCAGCCTACTTTTAGTAGAGATATTAACAGTTGGTAGATCTCCATGTGAAGAGATCTCTTCCCTTCCTCTTACAGTACATCAAATAGTTTACACAAATTAGATGATTTTCAAGTTTGTTGTGGCAATGGGAAGTATGAGGGTGGTGGCAGCATGGATAAAGTGGCCACAGACACACATATGCACGGTGGGTTGGGTAGGGATGAGAAGAACATCTCTGCAACAAGGGTTTTGGTTTGTGGTTTCACTCGGTAAAGGCAGAAACCACATCAATGTCTATAGAGACTACTTCAAAGATCTTGCAGAGGGCAAAGGAAATTCCAACCAGGAAAAAAGGAAATAATACTGGTAATGAGATATAACATGCCTTAGCTTTCGTCTTTGTGCATAGAAGCTCTTTTAGATTTTTGTTCATGTTAGATAGAATCTGGAATCCGGAAATATATATTTTCTATTTGCCTACAGGTGAGTGCGTAAAGCAATTCTCGAGTAACACAATTTGGAGGTATCATTTTTGTTCAAACCAAACTGATTTTCCCCTAAACTTCCAAGTACAGGTATTTCAAAAACTTCGCCAATGCTCCAATCAAATGATCTGAAACAAGGTCTTACTCTGCCAGGATTCGTCATCCCAACATTTCCAGGCTGGCTGTGCTTTTTCTAGCAACCTGTGCTGGGCTTAATTTAAATAGACTACCTGAGAAAGCTTGTTACTGCTTCAAACATTTCTTGTTCTTTTACCCAGGACAGTCCTTCATAGTATATGTTGTAAGTAGAATATTATACAGATCTGGAGTTGCATTATGCTTACATGTAAAATCTTGTAGTCTTTCACTGCTCAGAATGGCTTTTTACCATAGCTCTCAAGTTCAAATATTCCTTCTGATGAAACATCACTCTTTTCTACAGAGAGATAGGCATTCTTTGCAGATTAAAATTCAGTAAGAGAGAAGAGCCTCCATGTCAAGGAAAAGCAATCACGCTTTTAATCAGCCAAAATCAGATTTCAAGTCTTTCACTGAGACTATAATGGTTAGTACATCTACTGCTCTGCAAGTGCATACATTGTTCATGGGGCCTGGGGATTTTTTCTGGATAGCTTCTTGAGTGTGTAGAAGAACCTCTGGAACGGATCTGGAAAATAACTATTTATGTGTGAGAAATTTGAAGGAGATGTCAAACTCTAAGACTCTGCTTGCTCTGCTCTTCATCCTTAAGCCTGACTGGTTTTCCTATTGAAAAAATGGAAACGGAGTGTTCAAAGTCAAGTGTTTAAACCTGAGGTATACCAATCCCACAGATTGCAAAAGGATGCTGTTTTGACTAATCTCTAATAAAATTTAATTCAAGTGCAAAAGCTATTGTGTGTAGAGATGATCACAGTGTGGCAAGATCTGAGAAGTCCCCAAGTAGCTGTAACAGTCTTTGAAGCAACTGAGGAAATGGGAGCCAGGGATCAGAAAGCATTCATTTTCTCAGGAGTGTGGAAGCTTTCCATTGGCACGGGTTCTTGTTGGTTTTGGGGGCACAGAGATGGCGCCATTTCTTATTTCTCCCTTTGTCCTCTGTCATTCTGTGTTACATAATACTCAATTCACACAAATTGTATTGGCAAACAGCTCTCTGAGTATGTTAGTATTAGGATGTGGTTTCTATGATTCTGCTCCAGAACTCATCTTTCTTCATGACAGTCAACAAATTAGCATTACTTTCCTCCATTTTGTGGTTTCCATGAGATGCCTGGGGAATTTGAACCTATGCAGGTAGTAAGTCATGGGTGCTCTCTGAGCTGACTCTCTACCAAGATCAACTCTGAACCAAGATATTACCTAGAGCTGGTATAGTTGCTTAGGTTAAAAGTGTTTAAACCAAATATTTGGGGCAATTATAGTATTGCAGCAGAGTTTGGAGGGTGATTGCCAGTGCTGTCAAAGGGTGAAGCTGACATTTTTTCAGTATCTCTCCTTGCCAAAGAGCTTTAAAATGTGAACGTTGTTATTGTATTAGTGTAGCTTTTTATTCTTGAACTGAATTTTAAGCATGCTTACCATTTAGGGTAGGCAATACAAAATCCCCTTTGCTACTTTCCTGGAATTTCAACCAAAAGGAATGGTATAACATTATATAATCAGATTTTTTAAAAATCAACTTGCAGTTTTACATGGCATTTTGTGTTTGCTCATGGCAGCCAGAACTGAGCGTTGCCATTGAAAACAGAGAGTCATGGCAGTATATGCACTCCAAAAATACCTTCTGGTTGCAAAAATATTTAACAATGTTAGGCCAAAAGAGGAGTGAGAAGAAAGGAAACAAAGACAGGATTGGAAATTGTTCATTGCAGTGTCAGATAAAATTCAACATGGAGAACAATTTGTGGAATAAAAATGCAGCCCTGCAGAGTGCTGAGTCTTCCCGAGTATGGGGAGAAGAATGAAAAAGGAATGACTCAAACCACCCCATTAAACTTGGTGAGCAGAAAGCGTTGTGCATCATTCAGCTCAGGACTGGTGAAAGATACGTCTCTCCTGCTTTCTAGAAAGAATAGACACACTGTCTCTAAGCGTGCCTTTGGGTTCTGGAAGAGCAGAAGTCTCAGAAACCAAAATTCTAGCTATATTATGGTTGTGTTATTGAATTGAAAGTATGCCATAAATTACTGTACAGTTAAATGATCCAGCAAAATGAGAATTAGTGATCTTTTGATTTTCCTCAAAGGGAGCTGGAGATGGGTCACTATCTCTTATAATAAGTGATGTAACTTTATGACAGGACCAGCAGTTCTCATGCATTTTTGTCACTTGCTCTTCGAACATGCAGAGTGAGCACAGATCCATAGTATAGAAGCTAAGAGAACAGGTAAGATAGAGTCCTCACATAAGAAAATGGAGGAAAGAAAAGGACAAGTAGAGTTTGACTCAGAGCTGTTGGAAAAAAAAGTACGGCTTTTGTCTCAGTTGTTTATTTTTGGGATATTGTGAATTGTTGGTATTGTTTTCTTTAAACAAGGGAACACATTATTCAGAAAGCATCAGACAACATCTTCATAATTATCATGAAGTCTCCTATAGAGTTTCCTGTTAACTTTCACAGTGTTCTGAAGAAAATTCTTCTGAAGGCTTTTATAGGCTCCTGTCCAACATATCTGGAGAGTCTGTATTTCAGCATCTAGTTTTAGTTTTCTTTAGCTTTTATTTATGGCCACTTTAGCGCCTACAACTTCCTCGCATTTTAACACATTTTTTAACCAGCTTATCTCAGATTTGCAGATTGGAGCAGTGGTCAGTTGGCTCACTGGTAATTAAAGCATAATCATAAAGCCTGCTCTGAAACCCATTTCATTTGCAGCTCGTGATCTTCCTTCCAGTGCTGTGCATAAACATGCACACAGAGCTTACTTTGTTCACTTCCATGTAGCTACATCAGAACTGTGCAGAATGCGAACAGGAAGATATAGAGGCTGAAGTTTACAGCAGATATTGTGAACAGGACACGAATTCCAGTGAAAACTCCATTCAGGAAGCCTAGCCATCTTTTTCACTTATTTTCTTCCCAGTATTTTTTTTTTTTAATTTTGTCTCTAAGCCACCTCATTTTTTTTTTGTCTCTAAGCCACCTCACACCTCTAAGCCTCCTGGTGGATGACAGGTTGGCCATGAGCCAGCAGTGTGCCCTTGTGGCCAAAAAGGCCAATGGCATCCTGGGGTGCATTAAAAAGAGCGTGTCCAGCAGGTCGAAGGAGGTGATCCTCCCCCTCTACTCTGCCCTGGTAAGACCTCATCTGGAGTACTGTGTCCAGTTCTGGGCTCCCCAGTACAAAAAAGACAAGGATCTCTTGGAAAGAGTCCAGCGGAGGGCCACGAAGATGGTGAAGGGCCTGGAGCATCTCTCCTATGAGGAAAGGCTGAGTGAACTGGGTCTGTTCAGCCTTGAGAAAAGGAGACTGAGAGGGGACCTGATCCAGGTCTATAAATATCTAAGGTGTGGGGGGCAGAATGGCGAGGCCAGACTGTTTTCAGTGGTGAGTGGAGACAGGACAAGGGGAAACGGCTGGAAACTGCAGCATAAGAAGTTCCGCACAAATGTGCGCAAGAACTTCTTTACAGTGAGGTGATGGAGCACTGGAACAGGCTGCCCAGGGAGGTGGTGGAGTCTCCTTCTCTGGAGATGTTCAAGACCTGCCTGGATGCCTACCTGTGCGACCTGCTATAGGGAACCTGCTTTGGCAGGGGGGTTGGACTCGATGATCTCTGGAGGTCCCTTCCAACCCCTACAATTCTGTGATTCTGTGATTCTGTGATTTTAAAGGGTACAAATTAGTCTTATTTTCCTCCAACTGACTTTGCTTCCACTCCTTATCAGAACAGCAAATTTAAAACATATTGAGACAAAATAAACTTACATTATTTCCTGGCTGCTTATAAAGTTCATAAGAGCTGGCTGTTGCTTGCACCTGCAGTTACAAAGAGGGAAGCAAACATTTCTGCAGTAAGTCCTCAAACCGAGATACAGGTCCAGTTTCTTTCTGAAACATCCATTCTCTTGCAATCATTTCATGCTTGCTGCTGCATTCTTTTCTCCATATTGTTCATAGCAACATTTCTGCAGATGCAGTGCAAACTGTAGTTTTCCTCTGTCACTCATTATTCATTACTTCCTAACATCTACTCCTAGACAGGGACAGTGCTGTTTCAAATAGGACAGAAATGACAAATCCCACCATGCTACTGGCCAGGTAGACTTGAGATAGCTTCTGTCTCTGCAGACAGTACTGCAGCTGACATCTGGCATCCCACACAGATGGTCGGGGCTTCTCTGCCTAATGGTTGAAATGTTCTCAATCAGCAAATACTTCAACATATCTGGAAACTGGCAGAATACGAGGGGTCTCCTGTTAAGTAGGACATCTGCCTGCACAATATTCCAAAAGAAGGCCCTAGGAAGAAAAATTATGGAGTGAGAAATTGTTTGTGTAAAGGCTAAATTGTTCAAAAAACAACTATTGTTATTAGATCTGAATTAGCTCCTCTGATGTTACATCAAACCTTATTAGCTCTCGTTTAGCAAAAAGCTGAGGTTGTTGCTTAACTTGCTGGAACAAGCCATGAATTCCATTGTTTTTCAGAGGCTGTGGTTTGATTCCCAGAACCAAAATGAATCTGATTCTTGAGCTGGCATATACCCTTAAAACATTCCTAGATCAGGGCTCTGAAAAGGGAGACTTTGGTTTCAAAGCCTCGTCCACATTAATGGGTTCCTTACGGGTGATAACGGTGCAATTACAATAGAGAATCAGACTGAGCCCAGTAGCCACCCTGTCCACATTCATTAAGAGAAGGAGCAGGGATGAAGGTGGTTACATCTGGTGCTAGAAGAACAAGGAGATCTCATAACCACTGACTGGTAACGATGGTGTTAAGAAGGATGTTTACTTGAGGACTTACTCAAAAATACTGAAATCCTGTGGAATCTTTCCACTCCACTCAGATTTAAATCACATTCTGTTCCTGTCACGCTTATCTGCTCAGTGTTAATTATCTTGAAAAGACCTTTGAGAGCCATTTGCAGAAAAAAAATCCTGCTCACTATTTCTGGTTGATAGTTACTTACTTATGAGGCAGGTAAACAGCAGAGGTTACAGATGTCATTTTTCATACAATCATAGAACCACAGAATCATTAAGGTTGGAAAAGACTACTAAGATCATCTAGTCCAACTGTCCTCTTACCACCAATACTGCCTGCTGCCCACGTCCCTCAGTACCACATCCACACGACTCTGGATCACCTCCAGGGATGGTGATTCCACCACCTCCCTGGGCAGCCTGTGCCACAGCAGCACCACCCTTTTCATGAAGAAATTCTTCCAGATGTAAATTCTAAACATGGTACAACCTGAGGCTGTTTCTTCATGTCCTATGGCTTGTCACCTGAGAAAAGAGACCGATCCCTACCTTGCTGCAGTCCCCTTTCAGATACCTGTAAAGAGCAATGAGGTCTCCTCTGAGCCTCCTTTTCTCCAGACTAAGCAGCTCCAGTTCCCTCAGCCACTCCTCATAACTGTTTTCTTGTCCCTTCAACAATTTTGTCTTTCTTCTCTGCACGTATTCAAGTAACTTAATGCCCTTTTTGCAGCAAGGAGCCCCAAACTGGACACATATTTGAGGTGTTGTCACACCACTGCTGTGTAAAAAGGGGGCATCTCTTCCTTGGTCCTACTGGCCACATTATTTCTGATGCAGGCCAGTATACCATTGGTTTTTTTGGCTATCTGGACTCTGCTGGCCCATGTTCAGCTGGCTGCCAGGACGTTCAGGTCCTTTTCTGCCGTGTGCTTTCCAGCCAGTCTTCCCCAGGCCCATTCTGCTGCATGGGGTTCTTATGACACAGGTGCAGCCTAATCATTGATCAACCCAGTCATGCTCCCTGCAGAGCCTCCTCAATCACACAAATAATACTTCTGACCCACTTGGTGTTGTTTGTTAACCTCCTGAGGATGCACTTAATTCCTTCTTCCAGCATTAAACAAAAACACAATGGAGCCCTGGGAAATGCCACTCGTGACTGACCACCAATCACATTTAGCTCCATTCACCCTGGCACTTTGGGTACAGCCACTCAGGCAGTTTTCACCCAGCAAACAGCACATCCATCTGATCCATGAGCAGCCAGTTTATCCAGAAGGCTGTGGGAAGCAGCATCCAATGCTCTGCTGGACTCCAAGTAAACAGCATGCGCCCTCTCTCTTTTACCCACGCAGTGTGATGGGTCAGGCAGATCCTGCCTTTCACAAACCTGTGTTGGATCGGATCACCTGGATGTGCTTTGTGATGGCACTCACTCTTAGAACAGAGTACATTTGCTGTGCAGGATAGTAGGGATCAGGGTGTAACCTGTGAATGAACTAAGCAACACTGTCATTCAGAAGACAGATCTTCCAGTTTTACTACAAATGCATGGAGGTGGAGGTAACAGTGAACCAGAGGTAACTCTGGTTCTGTTATCTGTAATCCAATACTGTTGAATACTCAACCTGTTGTTCTTGCAGTTCAAAAAGTAACAAGCAGAGACAGATGAAAATTTCTCCTCATAAAAATCTATACTCCTGGTCAACAGAATTCAATTAGATTAGAACAGAAAAGTGTTAGACAAGATTACAATCATACAGTGATAGAATCATTTATCATTGGAAATTACCTCTAAAAAGTCCAATGACCATTATGCCCACTAAGCTTATTCAAGCCAAGAAAAGTCTTCCCTGAGAATGAAGGAATTTGAGGAAATACCTACTATCCATAACTGACTGTATGCCAGGTTACACCTCAGCAGATGAAAAAATGCTGGTATGTCCAGGAATGACTGTTTTATTCAGGAACAAATGGCAACACTGTGGGCAGCAAAGCCCATTCATTCTGAAAGAACACACCTAAAATCACCAAATTCAAAGAAAGTATTTAGTCCTTTTCTGTAGGCAGGCCAAACAAATGAAGAAAGTCAAACTGTAATCTCTATGAACTTTGTGTGACACTGAGATTTGTTTATCTATAACAAAATGGAGGAAAAAAGAGGCAGGAGCACCTATCTTGTAACATGAACTTCAAAGTGTAAAATAAATACAGAGCTAAGAAGCAGTCAGGCCCAGGAATCCAAAACAAAGTTTATTCAAAATGTGAGCAGTGACACAGCTGTCACAATGCTGACATTGCATTCTTCACGTTCCAAAGGAAAGCCAAGTCCCATCAGTGTTTCCATGTCCACGTAAATCGATCACCAGCTGTACCTGCAGACGCTGCACTCATTCACAGCTGTTCATCAGGGAAGTCACCAGAATGGCAGTTGTTCTTGTGCAAACAATAACACGTGAATAGCTGCATGGCACTATCATAGAATCACAGATTCATTACAGTTGGAAAAGACCACTGAGATCATCGTGGCCAACTGATAATCCATCACTGACCACGTCCCTCAGTTCCACACGGTTCTGGAACACCTCCACGGGTGGTGACTCCACCACCTTCCTGGGCAGCCTGTGCCAGCACACTGTCACTCCTTCTGAGAAGAAATTTCTCCTAATACTGTATTTCTGCCACTCATATGGACACCAAAATTGAGTTATTAGTTGCTAAAATTTCAGTTGCAGTTTGGAAAAGTGATTCCCAAGCAGAATTTGTGGGTCAATAGTCTTCTGCAACTATCCTCAAAAGGACCGATACTTCAAGCTCTTGGCAGGCAAGAACATAATTGGGAACTTGACAGTAGTTCAGTGCTTTAACTCTTTAAATCATTACTGATTTGGAATATTTTTTATTTCAATTGTTTTTCAGAGAAGCTAAGTTCATTTTGCAGTGCTTTCAGGATCACGCTCTGGTTTGCAGCATGCAGTTCAGGAAGCGTATTTTTCTCCCTGCTATGTAATCAGCTGCAGGAAATGTGTTCTTCCAGGGAGAAGAATGCATTACCTGGAGAATACAGCCTTTATTTTTTACTGTCCATATAATTTCTTTAAAATAATAGGTGAAAATTCACATAGTGTATTTCCAAAGTGTCACTATGTTGTGAATAAAACTACAATAAATGAAGAAAACTGAAATCAAAATACAATTTGAGTAGTGGTCTCCATTTTACCAGAAAAAGAATTCACATTGAGTATTCACCTTTCTAGCTCAGAGGCTGGCGGGACTGTTTTTCGAAGTTGAGCAGGCACATGAACGAGAAGAGGTGTTCCCACATCTGCCCAGTGTAAGTAGCAGGAAGGATGGAACCACACTACGTTTAGTTCATCTTAATTCTTCCAAACTTGGCTTGGGCTGTGGTTCTGAAGAAAGAGCACAGCTTGGAGCCAGCAGTGCCTGGAGGAGAGGGCAACCTGGTGTGAGGGCTGGATGCTGCATGTGTCTATCTGCTCCGTGCTCCTGTTTGGTGCTGCCAGGGCAGAAGGATCTGTGCCATTGGTGAGAGCAGGACAAAATCCAGAGTAGGTGTCATTGTGGTAGACTGTGAAGAAAAGCCAGTCTTCGCTCTGTCCTCATCCTAATTTGCATTTTTCACTGCTATAGATGTGATACTCAAGGGAGTATTTTTCCTTTAACTCCCACTCCTGCTGCTCCTTACTTAGGTGGACAACAAAACCTGTCCAGATGCTTTCCTATGGACCCTACTGTGGGAAATGCTGCTTTGACACGGGGTTGGCCTAGGCCATCTCCACAGGTCCCTTCCAACACCTACAATTCTGTGATTCTGTGACAACATGAGGTGTGTCTGAGCAGCACAAATCCTTGACAAATTGCAGATGCAGACCTGTGCTTACATACATGGGACCAGATGGCAGCTAAAGCTTTGGCAGCCCTGAGGCATTCCCTCCACGAGAACTCCTTCTGCCCCTGGTGGACCTACACCAGTGGAAGGTAATCATTGCTGTTTTGAGTGCAGGAACCATAAACTGGCTGGAAAGATCCGAGATGTGGAAAATCAGAAATTCTATAAAAGTTTGGTTTTAGTCCTCATTTATTGTCACAAAAGCAACAAGAAATGATTCCAATCTCATCAATCCTTTCCCACTGACTGGTCTGCCATACAACTGGTCTGGCACCTTTTACCACTTGACCTGAGGTCTGTGTCAGTAATTCAAACAAAGGAAAACAAAAATTTAAAATGCTGAATTAGTTTTGATTGAATGTGACTTTTGAGCACTTTTGGGCTGATTGCCATCAAAAGAGGCAGTAAAGAAGCAAAAAAGAATTTTAGATTTCTGCAGTAAAGGCAGTCAGCTCTCCTCTGTCCCACCCCCAACCACCCTGTGCTTTTACTCCAGTGTTTGTATTACCATTTTGAGAATAAGTTCCTTATGATTTTGCTTTGTGGAAAACTATGTGCCAACTCTTAAGCTTCTACAGTAAGATTTTATTTATGAGTCATTTGTACCAAAACCAGGCACTTTTGGAACCAAACGCCGCCAAGTCAGGACATGTAATAAAAACACAACTGAAAATTTAACATTAAATCTTTTTAGAGATCCTTACAGTGATCCGACAGCAGAAAAGCTCTCCAGACATTTGGAATTTCACATTTTGTCATTTGTTTGCCTTGCTGTATTGAAGCAAGTCGGATGTGACCATTTCCATTTAGGTAGCACAGCTGTGCTTTTACAATGCTCATTGATTTAAACCAAGTGATGCCAAGCACGTTTCTGGAGAAGTCACCCTCTAGCCACATGTACACATGTGCTGATGTGGGACAAAGGTTTTCTCAGCAGGAGCCCCACACTTCCTTGAAAAACATTTATCATGCTAGCCTACATTGCTCTCTCTCTCTCTGTCTGGCCATGGTGAGTGTATAGGCAGAGCAAGAGATGTCAAAAAACCAAAGGACTCATACTTGCACCACGCTGTCACACAGTCATGCTTTTCCCTTGAATCTTTCTCAGAGATGTGCAAATCATCCTCTACAAGAAAAGGAAAGAATGAGACAAACCTGTACGACTATGTACATCAGAAATGGTTTCTTTGGTGCAAACCAATCCCTTATTTTGCAAGTAGTAGTTCTTTCACTGCATGGACGCTAGGGAAGCATCTGCTAATAAGCAGATGTTGCAAATGTTGTGTCGATGATAACAAAGACTAGAAAGACTTACTGCTTTTTGAATAGGCCAAACTATGCAACACAGTATTTTCTTTTTGCATGTTTCAAATACAATGTCGGCTCTCTTCACCATTCAATCCGCTTCACTAATAAACTGCTTCTGGATTAAGTATGAATTCATCTAAAATGTGATCTATGTAAAACAAATACAGGTATCTAGACTCCTACTTTTAATTTCAGATAGGTGGGATGAATAAGAAACCCAAAAGATCTCACAGTGTAAATATAAAAAGAATAAAATAATCATATCCTCATTAAGACAATCTTTACACAACTATTTCTGACTGACCATAAAAATTCATTATGTTCCAAGGGAAATGTGACAATAATTACTCTTTTAATGTTTCATACAAATCAATTACACCTTCTCCCAAGTATTTCAAAGCGTTTCAAAACTAGAAAACTAGTTAAAAAAATGTTATTTCCAGATCTTTCCATTAAATCTTTCAAACATCCACTTTGTAAGATAAACTGAACTCACTTGATGGACACAAAACTTCCACACAAAGGCTGAGAGTTTCACATTTGTGGAACTTAAGCCACTGCCTCCATCAAGCTCAAATGAATGACACAAAGTTGTGCTGGCTGCTGTTTTACTAGGTTGCTAGTTTGTTTTTATGCTGTATTTTTAGGGAAAAACTAACTTTAATATATTTGTGGTCCCACCTAAGTAATTACAGAAAATGTAGCAATCGTATGGGTTGGACATCACCACTTCTGTCCTCCATTACTTGCTAATATCTTTTTTTTTCACTAGGAATGCAAGTCACTAACCGTGCTAGATGGAAAAATACAAGTTTACTGAAGACTACAACTGAGTTTTGATGATCAGGAAATGCAGCTCTAACTCATTTCCTCAAGTGCCTGCCTATACACTTGGGGATGGCCAAGACACACAATTTATACCGTTCAGGCATCCTCCAGACATGCAAAGTGGGATGCAATATTCTTCAATCCTAGATTTGCCTTTTTTTTCCACTTCGTCAGCCAAAATGTGTTTAGAGGATGCATTACAGGTGCCTGTGGCAACTAGGTATGTTTATCAGGGCATTTGTTGCTGCACCTTTTTGTGGCTCTGTCAGAAAACTATTTCTTTTTATTTCAATTGAAGTTTTCAGTTTTCTTTCAAGAAACCCCTCCAATACTCAGAGAGACTTTCGATGTAAGCTATTACTGCCAAAAAATAAAGCTTTACCAGCCCTCTAATTTATATGCACTGCTGCCTATTTTTTATTAGGTGCTATTTGGTATCTTTTCCACACTATCCTTCCCCACACAAGAAGAATGAGTCAATCCTTTTCTCTTGGTCTCCACTGCTCATACGTATTAAAATTTCAAGCCAAAACTGGGCTTTGCAACCATCACGCATTTTTTCCCATAAACGTCAAGTTGCAATTTGCCAGTTTTAAAGCTACCTGTATGAAAATACAGTCTGAAACTCCTCTGCAAAGACACTGAGATTTGGGTCTGAATTTTATAGTTATACCCTGTATTTCCATTGGGAGCCTACACTCCATAGAAATTCATTCTCCATCCTGGACACTAGCATGGGCAGCCACTGCTTTGTGGTTTTTGTACTTGGCACTATGAAGCTCTTCAGCTGAGGCGAGTTGGTCCTGACCTGCAGATTCAGTTTGGCTTCAGACCTGTCTCGTCTCCATGGACTTGCTGGGTATTTTAGATTCTCGGTCAACATCAGTTGCTGCTACTGTGTGATCAGCTCTGTGCTCTGCTCCAGTTTTGCCCCCCACCTCTGCTCCCTGTCATCCTCTCTTGGGAAGGAAACATTCTTCTGCTGCTCCCTGACAGAGGTTTCTTCCCTGACGTAAAAATGAAGACTCGACCTTCTCCAAAACATATATTTTTTAAAAATCTGGTCTAAACCAACTGATCTTTTCTCCCTAACTTTCCAAAGAATCCATTTTGAATGAAAGCTGTCAGAAAGAAGTGATCCCAAGAGTATTTCACCCCAGCAGCTGAAATGTGGCAGCTCTAAAACTCTGCTTTAATCTTAAAATCATAGAATGGTTTGGGTTGGACAGGACCTCAAAGATCATCTTGTTCCAACCTCTCACATTGGTCAGGCTTGCCTCACTCTAGATCACAGTCTCATTCATGTTGGAAAAGACTAGTCTACATCACCCAGTCCAACCACCAGCCCATCCCCACCATGCTCACTTGCCAGACCCTCAGTGCCACATCCACACTGTTCTTCAACTCCTCCAGGGATGGTGACTCCACCACCTCCCTGGGCAGCCAGTTCCAACACCTCACAGAATCACAGAATCACAGGTTGGAAAAGACCGTCAAGATCATCCAGTCCAGCCATCCATCTATCACTAATAGTACTCACTAGACCATGTCCCTCAACACAAAATACACCTTCAGGGTCGGTGACTCCACCACCTCCCTGGGCAGCCCATTCCAGTGCTCACCATCATCAGTGCATCACCATTCTACCACCTCACCATCAAGCACCAGATTAGGTTGAGCAGCTCTGAAATTTTTATAAATGCTTCAGTGCCATTTTGCAGGAAATGGGACCATAGAACAAAGAGAAGAAGGAAAGAGGCAATTGGGAAAGGCAGTGAGGCATCACAAAGGAGCTTGAGGAAGCAAAAGGAGTCAGCTGATCAGGCTTCCTTCCCTGGGAGATCCATACACTCCTGTCAGAGAAACATGAGCTGAAAATTGACTCGAGTTGCTGCAACAAACACAGGTTCACCATCACAGTGTAACAGAAGAGACAGAAGCTTCAAGTGGCATGTGGTTACAGAGCTGAATTACTTCTGAGAAATAGAGCTGTATGCCTCAGCTGAAAGAGCTGAACATCATTACTACTATCATCATGGGACTGTTTATGTAAATGAATCACAAACAGAAGAGGTTTAGAAGAAAGGAAGACTGTGACAGCCTGTGAATCAAGAAAATAAACCAGGCAGCTGGAACGAAAAGGCTACTCCTATGATGGGCTCCAAAGCTCAGTCCTTGTTTAAGCTGAGTGAGATTTAACGATGGGGAAAAGACTTTCCTCCGAGATTTAATCCTTTGCCTTTCATTGAAAACCCCTGTGCATGCAACACAGAAAAATCACAGAGTGATTTTATTTCCACTTCATATATAAATACGTCATCCTGATAAGAAAAAATGGAGCTGACAGGGCTCAAAGCAGCAGTCCCTTCTCAGAGAACCAAACTTTGGAGCCCTCCTTCCTGAAAAATTAAACACTTAAAAATTACTTATCTTCTGTGCTCTGTTCTGCGGGTGTATTGGGTTTGTTATCCTGTTTTTTTTTTTCCTTTCTTTCTTCCTTCTTTCACATGCAGCACACATTGTTTACAGAGGGAATTACAAGTGGCTTCCTGAGTGCCATCATCCAGAAGAGCAGAGAGGCAGAAGCCTCAGGATGTCTTCTATTTACAAATCCCATTCAAGAGGTTTCTGTTCTGTCTCAGGCAACTTCACGGAACAGTCTTGAAAACAATCACTGAGCCACATATCTATTCAGCTACAACTTTTCCAACATGACTATGAAATAATTCAGGTATCACGTCCTACTGTTTCGCTTTGCGATTTTTGTTTTTTCTTCCACATTTGTTTTGTTATGGAAGGATTTTTGCAAGGGTGAGCTAATAGATTTGTGAATTCCCTCCAGGACCTTTGAATGGAAGTGTGAGGGAAGAGAAAAACTTTTGTGGCTTTTCCCTTCCCTGTTTCTTTTCTGATCTAGACACGTCTGATCTTGGCTCGCAGCTGAAGACCAATAGGCCATGGTGTAATAACCATGGTGTAACAGTTTCAAAGATTCTGCAGAAGGAGATTTCATCACAAGATTCCCCCTTCTTCCCAAATCCTGAGAAACAAACAAACAAAAAAGAAAGAAAAATCATTTCAGACCAAGGTGCATTGAAACCAGGAAGTGGTTTGCGATGGTGGGAAGTAGGGGCACTCACTTGATATTAGGAACTGCAATGTGTAATACTATCAGCTCACGACTTAATGAACTTCAACAAGAAGCTTGGTTATTTTTAAAGGCGATCGAGACAGCAGAAAAGAGAATTTATGATATCTGAAAACACCAAGGAAATCTTTCAAGTTCTTTTTTTCCCACGGAGTTACCAGCTGCTATGGCTAAAACCAAGCCCTGCCATAATCTATTTTACTAATTCTTTCGTTTTTCAGAAAAAGAGTGTAACTTGTAGGCCAAAACCTTATGTAGGTCACTAGGGTTGCATAAAATACTGTGTAAACGCTGTCATAAAACCAAACAAATCAAACTTATTCTGCCGTAAATAACATGTGGTTACCATTTGTTTACAATTTAGTCCAGCTATCAAAACAAGCTAAACATTTTGATAAATGTTTCACAGTCGTTTTGTACAGAACGCAGATTAGGAGAAGTATATCCCACATCTGCTCTCTCAGTGTCAGCAGCGCTGCTCAGCCCTCTGGGGTGAAGCCAACTGGGCTGACTGGGTATGCTGCTCACTGATGCACCGAGGAGCTGATTCCACCAAAGCCATCCTTGTATTTTAAAAGGAAAGGAAGAAATGCAACAAATTCTCCCTTCATTTCATTTAATTCTTTATGAAAGAAGGAATTTATAGAGAGTAATGGGATTTGGGCTTGACAGCGCATCATTTTCTTTGTACACAACTGACTTAAGATCAGCAATTACAATTTGTCTGGAGGATAAACATGGAATGAACTGAAGAGCTGTTGGAAGTGATGTGCAGAGGGGATACGTCGGGCTGCCTGCAGAGGCTGAAGGGAGGACTGCTTCAAAGCCAAGTTTCAAATATCATCTGTTTTCACTATAACACGATGTAACAAAACAAGCCTCAGTAAAATTCTCATTTAAGTGGGAGATAATTTAATTGTTTTGCTTTTTTTTTTTTTTTTTTGACTGTCATTTCTCCACTAATTCAGAAAGATGTTTGAAGGATTTTTGTTTGCTTGGATCTTGGACATAAAAAAAGCACACACTGCTCAGGAACAGATGAAGTGTTGCAAATGGGAATAAAATATGTAAACATGTTGGGAAGGCAGAAGTGTGCATGCGAGAAGAGTGTACATTGAGATGCATTTTTGTGAAGTGAAAGAATTTATATAATAAAAAAGCTATTGAAACTTAAGGAAAAAGGTTGTCCATAATCAAATAAATTATCCATGAGTGCTCTTTTCTCTCCACTGTGATTTCATATATAGGATAGAGAAGAAGATCAGGCCAAGCGATTAAATGAAGACTGACACTGAAGTGAATCTGCTATGTAGACTTAAAATGAGAAATCCTGCCTGTCGTCTCCCAGCTGTAAAAAGCACACGTGTTATCAGGGAAAGGACACAGAGTACATGGGGAAACAATTGCTTGCAACCAGTAGATGTGGAACCCAACAGGGATGAACAAAGTGATGGCCAGTGCAATCATGATAATGCTGACTCCTCTGTGACAATGAATCTTACACAGTGACAATGCATAAGGAGAAACGGAAATGTGGCATTCAAAACTGTACGGCTGATTCTGTGATGTTAATTGATATAGCTTGATTGTGTGCTCACTCTGTAAATAAAATGGTAGTTAAGATGCCCAGTAGAGACACACTAGAAGATAATAGCCAAGAACGTGTCAGAACGTATTTGAAGAAAGGACAAGGGAAGTCCTCCGAGGGAAGGTGGGGCTTGAGGATCCTGGAGTTAGGTTATTGGGTCAGCAGAACCCCATTATATATAATATAGGAAATCCCACTAGACTGACAGTGCTTCCATTACTTATCACACTGCCCTTGTGAAGGCATCTGATGAAAGAATCCAGAGACAAACGCTTGGGCAAGATTGAGCAATTCAGTCCCTGGGAGAGGTGAGATTAGAGACACAGTGTGCAGTCGCCAGCTGGGGCCTGAAAATGGGTAGCTGTACTTTCTGCTGTTGGTGCTGAGGTTCCTTGTAATGCCTGAAAATCCTGTGGAGGGCAACAGCATGTCATGGAGCAAAGAGACAGATGCCCAGAAGGGCAGGTCCTGGAAAAAACAGCTAGAGCAATGTGTGCTGGTATGTATGATGATATAGACACAGTATTCAGATGGAAAAAAAACCATCCAGAATAGGAGAAAGACAAGTTGTGTTGTGCAACCCACTCTGTTTACATGGCAAAATAAGCTTTTACTCCCACCTGATTTACTGAGGACTGCCTTACACAATACTAGCACACTGTGGCCCGCAGTATAAATAATTCCCAAAGAGAACTGTCCTATTGTTTCTGACATCTCTGCCAAAGCTTCAGTCTCCACAAAACCATGGCAATATCTCTTCATCCAAACTGGTCACATTTTGAAATGTTTTCTGGAAACTGAATGCTAACAGTGAGCACTAAGGGAAATTAACACAGTTTGACTTCCTAGGGAGTTCTAATACATGTCCAACTGGTCTTGATTTCTAAGATGCAAACTCTTTAAGGGTATATTTCTTACACCAGAGTAACAAATCATGGCCCTACACTCATGGAAACCCAGCTTAGAAAACCTCAGATTCTAGCAGTGAGACAGATTGGCTGCCACTGGTCATAATCTCCCTTGAGATGGTTCAGTGCTCTGAGGTTCCGTTAATCAATATGGACAGAATAAAGAAAATGCATGAGGCAACTCTAGAATTGAATTAGGGCTATATACCTAAAGAGACCTAAAAGTTTCTGGCTGATAAGAGGGTCTGGCCTTAGAGGAAGAGCATACATGGTACTTTATAACACCTCTTTCTGACATTAACTGGCCTTCTAAGATGGAGTGAGGCCTTCTGGGATAGAGTGACTGCATTGGTGATCAAGGAAGGGCAAGTGATGTCATCTACATGGACCTGTGCGAGGCTTCTGACATGGTCTCACACTGCAGCCTCAACTCTAAGTTGGAGAGATATGGATTTGAAAACTGGGCTGTTCAGTGGATAAAGATGGTTATGGCCATCCATAGTGGATGGTCATGGCCAGATGGTTTTTGTCAATGGCTCTACATCCAGTTGGAGGTCAGTCATGAGTGGTGCTCGCCAGGGGTCTGTTTTGGGACTGATGCTCTTCAACATTTTTCCCAATAACTTAGAATGTGGGATTCAGTGCACTCTCACAGCAAGTCTGCTGATGACACTAAGCTGAGTGGTGCAGTCAATACATTAGAAAGAAGGGATGTCATCCAGAGAAACCTGGATAGGCATGAAAAGTGAGCCCACAAAAACCTAACCGGATTCAATAAGGCCAAGTGAAGTGTGTTGCACTTGGACTGTGGCAACCCTAGATAGGAGTACTGACCGAGAGATGAACTTCTAGAGAGCAACTCTGCCGAGAAGGACCTGGGGGTCCTGATGGATGAAAAGCTGGACATAAGCCAGCAGCGTGTGCAATGCCAATGGTAGCCTGGGCTGCATCAGCAGAGGGGTGGCCAGCAGGGATCGAGAGGTGATTGTCTCTCTCCACTCTGCCCTTGTGAGGCTCCACTGGGAGTACTGCATTCAGGCCTGGGGCCCCCAGCACAGGAAGGATGAGGAGTTATTGGAGCGAGTTCAGAGGGCCACAAAGATGATCAGAGGGCTAGAGCAACTCTTCTATGAAGAGGAGAGGGTTGGGATTGTTTAGCCTGGGGAAGACTGAGATGAGACCTCACTTCTAATGCTTGAAAGGAGCTTACAAGCAGGAGGGGACCAAATTTTTACACACAGATTGTGACAAAACAAGAGGAAAGGATTTAAAGTGAAAGAGGGGAGGTTTAGGTTACATGTTAGGAAGAAATTCTTCACTCAGAGGGTAGTGAGGCACTGGCACAGGCTGCCCAAAGAAGTTGTGAATACTCTTCCCTGGAGGCATTCAAGGCCAGGCTTGGTCTAGTGGTTAGCAAGTCTGCGCACGGCAGAGGGGCTGGGACTAGATTATCTTTGAGGTCCCTTCCAACTCAAGCCATTCTATGATTCATTCTATGATTCTATGAGGTCTATGGGGTCTAACGACTTGAACTAGGGATGCAGACTTTCCTCAGCTCAAACACCTATACACTTTCACTCTCTCCTACTCAGTTACTTATTACATCAAGTCCTCAGACACATCAATTTTGAGAATTCTTGCTCTTTCCCCTACCACAACAAGCCAACTCAACATTTGAAGAGCAAGGATGGCAGGAAGCTGGAAGAATAATAATAAACCTTAACATTTACAACAGAAAAGGAAGTCGATGTGAAAACCAAGTCAGAGGCTGAGAGAAGTCACCGTAAGAAAAGTGTTAACAATCAGGCCCAACAAAGATATTTTAACTGCATTCAGTTGCTATGAACTTTGTGATATACCAAATGCTTTTGTGTGGATAGGCAAGCTTTTAACATCAGTTCTCTAAAATTCACCACACACATCATAAAGCACTACAAATCATTTTTCACTTAATCAATTATTACAAAAACACTGGCTGTCGCCTATTTCTCTTTTTGAATTTGATGATGCCAGACACCATGCTGGGTAAATGATACAACGTTGTTTAAGGTTTCTCGGAAAAAGTCTCCATTGTTACTATTTGGCAGTCACTAATAACACTGTACTGAGGAAATAGCAAATGATAACACACTAACAGACACTCATTTTCTCTACCCATCCTCCTTCCTACTTCAACTCTACCCTAAAACTGGCCCCGAAAAATCAAAGGATCATCTCAGCATGCAAAACTATTTGTTTTCAAAGGGCTGTTGGAAATCAATATGGAGAAATCAACACTTCAACACATTGTGAAAAGTTTAGCTCTCACTGGGGAAGATTCTCCATGTCCCTGAAAAATTATGTAAACTGTGATACAAGAAATCAAACACAGATTATGAACTCTGCTGAGAAAGTCAACTGAATATTAGAGATAATTTGAAAGCAAAAATGATAACCTCAACTGGTAGATTTATCAATTATAACAGGCCTTTTCTGCTACTGAACTCATAACAGCAGTCTAACTGAAGTAATTCTCACATCTACAAGTAACATGAAGGGTAAGGTTTGTTAAACAGTTGATAGAACATAAAGCACTGTTCACATACATGTAAAATGCACTCTCACATCCCCTTCCTTTGATAAACCCTTTTCAGCACTCAGATACATGCTCTTTCCAGTATATTTTGGTCCCAAGCCTAGCATCCACTTTACTACAGCTTCTGATCCCACAGATTGGGATAGATAATGAAGTACAGATAGGGATTTCTAGTTCACAGAGAACAACATATCCTCAGACACAGCAGCGAGCATTCAAATGCAAGCTGAGACAATGGATCATACAAGAGCTTGATTAGCAAAACTTCCTGAAAATGAGAAATACACTGAAAAGGAATCATAGAATCATAGAATTGCTCAGGTTGGGAAAGACCTTAAGGATCATCAAGTCCAACCATGACCTAACCATACTACCCTAACTCTAACAACTACCACTAAATCATGTCCCTGAGCACCACATCCAAACGGTTTTTAAACACATCCAGGGATGGTGACTCAACCGCCTCCCTGTGGAGTCTATTCCAGTGCTTAACAACCCTTTCTGTAAATAAGTTTTTCCTGATGTCCAACCTAAACCTCCCCAGGTGCAACTTGTGACCATTTCCCCTTGTCCTGTCCCCTGTCAGCAGTGAGAAGATACCAGCCCCACTCTTGCTGCAGTCACGTTTCAAGTATTTGAGCAATAGTGTCTCTCCTCAGCCTCTTCTTCCCCCCAAATAATCTCTTTGGACTAAAGAGAGATGGATAAGTTTGTCATGCTATATCTGTCCTCAAGTTACGCCAAAATAAGAGTATGTGGGTTATCCAATGCTCGGCTTGTTTCTGTCATTCATTTTCAGTATGGCACGGAGTAACAATTTTAACTTTCTGCTTCATTTCCTTCAAAATGAACCAATCCTTGAAACTGTCTTAAAACATTAGCAAAGCTAGACAGCCGAACACAAGGCAGGAATATCCAGAGCTTCCAGCACTAATGCAAATGTTTTTGGAAGCACTAACAAACTTGTAATCTAGCACCAAGCATTAATCTCTGCTCACAGCTGGTGGCAGACAACGGGACTACAGGAGCAGTGTGGTACTTCTCACATCTTCTGTTAAAGCATTCAGAATTGACTTTTATAAGAGACAGAACTGCAAGGCAAAGTGAGTCACAGGTCTGAGCTGTGTGGTAGCTCCTATCTCACCTACAAAGTGTCCAAATGGAGACAACATAACATTAAGTATCACGGGGATAACATTTCGGGTAATAGTGCCAACATTTGATTTGTAATTGTCAGACAAGAAATTGCCAAATTTTCTGGGAAGTATAAAAATACATGCTCTGTTGTGCAGGCAAATGCACTGCAACACTGGACCTGATGATCCTTATGAGTTCCTTCCAGATATTCTACGATCCTTTTATCAGTTATTCAGGGATAAAGCTGTATTTCTTCCAAAATTAAGACAGTTATGAACTTCAGTTTCTTGCTAAATATCATCATGGAAAGCACATGTGACTCAAACTGATGATCTTGGTGATGTTCTCTTTTTCAAAATACAGCCCATAGCTTCTTATGGTATTTTGTTCACAAAAATCACTGGTGTAAACAAGATGCATCAGAAAGAAAAACGAGCAAGAGAACAAGACCCTCTTTCAAAAAAGACAATCTACTTTCTTTTCAAATGCAGCAGGACAATTGAGATGAAACAGATCAACAATTAAGGTGCTAAACCGGTGCTTCAGGATAAAATCATGCCCAAACGTTGCTTTTGCCTTTGACATGCTTGAGGTTTAACCGAACATAAATACAGGCATGTATCAAGCCTTTAGCACCTACGTGCATTTAAAATGCTTGTCTTTAAAAACTAACCTCTACGTACTCTGCATTTCAGTTTACCTGCAAAATGAGAAAGACAGCAATGTGATAATTTGTTTAAAAACGAACTGCATAATTTACTAGCAGTACAACAGTACAATTGCTACAATTGCAGTACATGGTCTGTACTAACAGGTGTGTTCAACAGTTATTCCAGCAACAAGCTGAAGCAGTTCTCATGCCTGCAAATTGCAGTATTGCCCTTCACGATGATTGTAAATCCATGTAAATTTTGGGTACATTAGACGTATATGACTGGTACATTTTTTTGTACACAGTATTTTTAACAAATCATTGCTGTTGAAAGCTTTCTGAAAATTAAAATTACTTAAAAAGACTTCTTCCCTTGAACAGACTATGTATATCTGATCACCACACAGCCAAACTGAAGTACTCCATCCACCTCCTATTCCAAAATAGACGGTAAATAATGAGCAAATTGGAATATTCCCTGCTTATAGTATTTAGCTTGTGGTTAAGGATTTTCCAACTTTCTGGGTTAGTACCAGCTCACTAGAAAACTGCTGTAGATCAAGAGGGACTAACACAGCTGACATAATACAGACCAACCTTCCCATACTGAACAGATTCTTGTATCAGCGTGTGTCCTACGCTGAAACATCTCAGACTGCCTTGGCTCCAACCTAAAAGCACAGGGATGAGCTTAGCAGATGAGGCTAATGGAAAGAGCGTCCAAAGGCAGTGGAAGAAATATGGCTGCTGATGAACTGAAGGTAAAAGAGAAGGTTTTATCTTCTTCTCTTGTTTTCCCATAGTTCAATCATTTGGATTTTTACTGTAATGCATACCATCACCTATACAGCAGAGAAAACAAAGTGGCAACATTTTTCTTTAGGCTCCCAAAAGCCTAACACAACCAAACTGTGCCAAAGAATACAGCTACCCTGCAAAAAATATCTTAAGCAATTAAATTCAGCATGCTTATATGAACAAAATTACTGTTTAATGACAAATATATGCACATGTAACAACTGACTGTCTCACATAAAAATGGACTGTAGGTTAAGGGCATCTTATACTCCATTTAAAAGGTTACAGAATTGTAAAAGACAACCTATTTTATCTTCTTCAGACTGAAATTACTTCACAGAAAAAGCTTCTCCAAAATGATAAACAAAACGTTAAGTCAGGTTCAGTTTTCCTCTAGTCAGAGTGTCACAACTTCACAACTTGTCACAACTTCAGTATAGCTGATTATAAAGAAACATGAATTAGAGAGACTTCAGAAGAATTTTCCCAATTTTGTTTAAAACACAAAGGAGTAAAATGGCACTGCAACATTGGTTTACAAAACATCGCTTTTATTATACAGATCACTTAAATAAGCTTTCAAATATAGATTTCAAAAAGTTTTTTAATATGTTTCTAAAGTAACATTATAACATTTACTTCTGAAATATTTATTGCTAATATGTTAACATTTCTCAAGTTTTGCCAAGTGTGAGCTATTGAATATTTTTGTTTGTGTTCAATAACAATTAACTCATAATTGAAATGCCACTTCCAGACACTTTCTAGTGCCTATATACCTTCCTCCAAGGGATTCAGATTATATTCTGATTTATGTGTGATGAAATTATGTGTTATTTGCTTGACTCAAATGGGAGCCATGCTAAAGTTACAGGAAAAAAAGATCAGCTACCCTATTGTAGCTACCCTAGTGACATAAATAACTAAGAGAGGAGATAGTGACTCAGCCATTAAGGCTAACAAATTTACACACTCAGAGATTCAGATTTAGTATTTTCTTGGTCTTGGGAAGAATGCGAAATACCAAAAAGTGATTGATTGCTGGTCACACGATTCTGGTATAATCACAATAGTCTGGGGAATTCAAATAGATTTTGAAGAATTTAATGTGGAACAAATTATATTAAAGAAGATTCTTTAATGAAATGTCATTTTTGACTCACACAGCAGATTAACTACTGTGGAGGGAAGTCTTCAGGGCCAGCTTGGCTCCAAGTTGATTTCTTCATATTGTTACCCAATGCATCCTCAAAAGATAGCAAGGTAGTTTCACCATTACATAAACTGAATTTTGACTACTGAAAATATCAGCCAGGCCACTATCGTGGAGGTGATTTTTTTATCCTATGTGAACTGCACAGCAACAACTCCTTTTCAACAAGCCAAAAAGTGCTCATAAAATGTTTTTTATTGACCCATGTGAGAGTAAAAAGTGAGAATCTGGTATTCTGTTAACAATGTCCCAGTCACTTGCTTTTCTTAGTGAACTTAAAAAAAAACCAACATCTTGCAGTATCTGTAGTTTCCTTCACCACTGTAACCTGAATTTGATCAATAATTACACTGAAGAGCAGGAATTTATTTAACAACTTTGTATAACCTCTAGCATGAAATCAAATAGCAGTATATACTTTAAGAATAGGTATTTTAAATGTGTAGTCTAGGCTCTTTCAAAACAGAATATCACTGATATGCAAACACTGCGAGATAGGTGGCTTCAGTGTAATTCTTGTCATACCACTTCAAAAATACAGCATATTTGAGAGGAATAAAAAAAAAAAAAAAAAGGCAGTTCGTAAGTTTAAAAATAAATTTTGATAAGTTACTTTAACTGAATGCTGTGGGACAGAAGGCAACTTAGGTTAGAAGTCTTATACAGAAACCCAGGAATGAACAGCATGCAGTCTTACAGACCTGGAGGTTTAAAGAAACAAAATTTCTGAGTTTTTTTTTTTAGGTAACTCCAGAAAAATCAGAAAGAATCTGAACTAACAAAGGATAAACATCACAAGGATACTGCAATCAATTTTCATGATGGAAAGTTTCAGGTCAAACACGTTGCCTGCCCAGACTTCTTGGGAGAGAACGCAGAAGATCTCAGTGCTAAGAAAAGCTGTCAGATAAATCATGTCACCCACGTGATGCACACAAAATCATTATTTGCAAAAGCTCCAAACACATTAGCACTTAACGGAGGTTTCCAAAGGCTAAAATTGGTCTTTTTAGTCACTAAAGGAAGATTCACTATCAGAACTGTCTTCTGCATTCCCATCATCTCCCCAAGCAGGCACAGGGGCATCTGGAGTCCTGCAGGCAAGAAGAAGTGTTTATGTTGTAAATCCTAGAAGGTAGTTGAGTAACTCAGTAGGCCATGCCTTTTACCAAATTTACATGCAATTTATATTCACAACATTTAACATATTAATTGTTAGCTTTACAAATGCACACCTTATCGGCGTTGCTTCACCTATAACTGAAAGATCAATACTAGAAACTGTAACTCGCTGGACATTAAAATTCTGTAGATATCACTTTGAATGCACACCTTCAAGACTATTGGAAATTACGACAGTTCACTAAGAAGCAGCAAACACTTGAAGAGAGTTGAAAGCAGGCAATACTGATTAATTTTTTTTTTTTTTTTTTTTTAATCAGAGGTTATAGGGCTGAAAGGAACATGCTGTACACCATTAAGCAGTGTAAATAGTACATGAAAAAAAAATAAGACAGGAAATGAACAATACTGTATCCAACTAAAACTGCAGGGATAATTTAGAGAAGCAAAGAAGAATTACTCAGAGTGGAATTTGGCTAGAACACTGGGTTAAATTTGACATGCAAGAGCAGCCATGGGATTTTTATTGACTATAAATGATCAGACTTCTAGTATTTAGTTTTGAGAAGAATATTTAAGATGGATCTCAACATCGTGTCAAAACATTTGCTTGTAGAAATCTACTGGGAATGGAGCACAGAGTAGCAAGTCATCTACAGAACAACCACCACTACTGACCACAGATGCTGGTTCTCCTTTGAGACTCTCTTTTATGTAATGAGTTTGACAATACAAGCAAGACTGCCGCTGCTAAATTCAGAAACCAGAGTACAAAGTACATGTGCAGCTATACTTGGCAAAGGGCAAAGAATCATCTTTACAGAAAATAGCTTCTTATAGTTTAATGCTCTTTTTGATAAAACATAAAATTCAATAAGTAAGGTAATAATTGCACTCTTTTTTCCTGTTGTTATTTGTCTTTGGGTTACCACTCTGTGTAATGCCAGAGTATTTCTTACCCAACTTCAATTGTTTATTTTAATGTCTCTGTTGGAAATCCCTAAGGTACACTCACAGTGTTTATAAGCATTCTGGGACAAAAGTAAGAAGTGCATAAAAGAACCTTAAGAGCCTTCTCCCACCCCCCTGCACACCTCCAAAATAAATTAAGAAAGGGTTTTCTTTCTCATGCAAATACCACTTCACAATATTATTCCTTGTTGCCACGGTAATGACAAAACAGAAGAGCTGTGCAAAGACATGTGATCTGGAGAGAGCAGTGCAAAAACTCTCCTTTAGTTAGGAGAAGATCACAATGAATTCCTTCAGGAGAAGCAGGACAAAATCTCCTGGAATTGTAGACAGGCAAGAGAAAAAGGATAAGAAACAAAAGTTAAAAATTAGATAAACTAGCTTAATAAAATAGGCAGTTTTCAAAAAAAGCTTGTAGAAAGCTGAGAAAGGAGTGATAACAGAAGTAGACGTAAAACCTCCAAAGGAAGAGACCATAAACATCTCACTATTAGTCAGCTGCCCTGAGGCCACAGAAAAAACACACAGTCACCAACAGGCAGCTGGGACAGTCTGTAGCAAGTGACTCAGCATACAGCAATATGTAAATGTTCCTAAATTTCACTGGGACTGAGCTAACAGGCCTGAGCCACCTGAAGGCCCATGAAATGTTGCGCGAATGGCAAGATATATCTAAAAAAAGTCTGTATGATACTGGGACAAAAAAGCAAGAAGATTAAAAAAAAAAAAAAAAAAAGAAAGTTTGCCATGGCTTCTCAAGATACACTTGGAAAAAAAAATAAATCTCAGTAATACTGCTTATTTACACATACACACACACACACACACACACACAGAGGAAACGTTAGTCTCCTTGCCAAAAATAATTCACTTTCTTTAACTAGGCAGATAGGCAGTAAAATTTTCAAATTGGTAACAACTTAAAGACAATCTGCCTGAACGTCAGTGTTTCAAAGAATCCTTGAAGATGGACTGAGACCAAACCCCAGTCATATTCTGTGAGCCTCAAATAATGGTAATAACTTTCTGTCTTAACTCCATCTTAAATCAGGAAATCCAAAAGCAGATACTTAAAAAGCTGATTATTTTTCTTTTTTCTTTTTTTCCATTTGCAATAAAAAATCCATCAAAGTATGAGCAAATAGCATTTACACAAAAGTATGTACTAGGAATACAGAGTAAGAAACAGAACAGATTTAACAAACATATAGTAAACACACGTTTGATAATCCTTTCTCAGACCTATATAGATTCTTACTTGCATTTTTATTTCTTGTTTGATCAGTAAAAATATCAAATTTTTCCTGAGAGGAATAACTACTTCAGGCTTACTCAGACACCAGGAAGCAGCTGGGAAATAAAACGACTCAACATATGACAGTAACTCAGTTTCCCAGTATTTTCATTTTAGTAAACATACTGTAATAAGGCTCCACCAAAAGGAAAAGAGGACTTGATATCATCATACATCAGCAGTTTCTGCAGAGGATGCAAGTATTTCAAATGGTTTGGTGGCTACAGGATAAGAACAAAACTTACTGTTTATTATTTCATCACTCTCAGTTTAATACATTTTGTGAAACAGTGCAATGAAACTAAGCTACATCTCAAAATGTAAGATTCTAAAATCTGTACTTTAGATAAATCAGTACTGAAAATGATTATCTGTTCTTAGTAGTTGTTACATTAGGTTGGCTCAATCCCGTTACAACACTGAAATGCTGACTTCAGCTTACTCTATTTATGCTGAGCATGTACACTGTATCAGTACACTCTACTGAGGGAATCTGATAATAAGCCTATTACTTCTCATATACATAAAGCAAAATAAAATAAAGCTCGTTTTTATTACTCCACAACGATGACATCTGGCTACCAAAGTGTTGGAAGAAAATTTCTGGGATATATCTCATACTGAAAACAGTACAGACAAAATGGCAACTGACATATTATTTCATTCCCTATTGCTAGATGTACATTGACAGATGTCACCTTGTCACTGCTATATCCTTTCAGTTGAACCTGTGCTTAGCTTGGAAGAAGAGATCCCACTTCTTCTCAAGTTTGGTAGGTAATGTTCTGCAACTTTCTGTTCGGGAGAGTGCAATATATGTCCACCTACATTCCAAGCTCGGCGTTTCTTGGGCTATGCCTTGGACTAGACAATATTGAAAAGGCATCTCTTACTTGAGATCACATCCTTCATCCTATGATGCCCTTCTCAGACCATCTTTTTTCAACAAATGGTTGCATTCCAGCCCTACTGAAAGTTACAATTTGGAAAGGAAACATTACTTACTCAAGAAGATCTGGATTTAGCCCCTCAGAAATCATTTTGTTTCGTATGGCCATAACAGGAACACCCTGTGTAGGAGGAGAAGTATAATATAAAACTACTGGACACAAATTAGAGAATTTCACAGCTTCTTCTGAACTCATTTTCAGAAAAAGATGCACAATCACACGATGAACAAGAACATGGATTGATAATCTCACTTGCCATCAGTATGAACCTAGAAGCAAGTAATGTCGGAGATCAAAGCCCTTTTTAATCCTTCTTATCTTTACGGCAAAATGTCTCAAAAAACTTGAGGAAATCAGCAACAGACAGATTGATTTGCAACCCAGTATGATGAAGTTATATCTCTCAGTGAGAATATGAAGAAAGCACAAAGTAGCACAAAGACAGCAGAGAGCAGCTGTGTTGGAAAGACAAGAGAACTCAAGACATGCAAGGTACAGCTTCAGTGGTAAAAGCATCTCCTATTGCTCTGGAAAGGTTTCTCATGGTACTGCCAAAAACTGGAAAAGTCTTTGTAAAGTATGCAGGAAAAAGGCAAACTGGACTTGAGAAGATAATTACAATTTAAAAGTGAATCCTCTGAATACAAGTGCTTGTGAAGTCAGGGTTGAATCTTCAATGATGTGCAGACAGATTACAGCCAGCTAAGAAAAAATTCTTTCTACTTTAAGTCCTTCCACAGCTTCTACACTTTGTTTTATTCAGCCCCTCATCTTAGATCACATGCTGAAGAACACTTTGACCCACACAGTCTTACAAAATGCATTCCAAGAAACTGTTCCTGTGCTTCCACTAGAATTGCTCAAAGAAAATGTGCTGCTTTGCCATCTCCTGTTGCAAATGATCAGAAACACCACCTGAACCACAGCATACCAATGCAGAGGGGGGTGGTGGGGAAGATAATTGAATCTCTAATCCCAAGGAACAATAATACCAGTGCTCTAGGAAAGGCAGGAGAAACCTAGAAAACTAAATGAACAGTACTGCAGGATTCTTTTGGCACAGGGCAAATAACTTTTGTCTAAAGTAAATAAAATAGTGATAAAATAATGAACAGTAATGACTGATGTTCCAGAGAAGAACACAGTTCTAGTGACAACTGCAGTAGCTAACCTGGCAAAGTGTGAGCTAAGCCAGTTGCATACAGGTAGCGGTCTACTAGGACTAGACAAAAATCTGACTCAAGCAGTTGTGAGACATTAGATTATGATACATAATTTCTCAGTAAATAACATTTCATGCACATGACAAAGGGGAAACAGTTGAGTATTTTATGACTGTTTAATGCATAGGGTCCTTCATCAGCACTGAATTGTTTACGCATCAGTTCAAGCCAACTGAAAACAAGGCACTCTTATTTGCTCTCAATGAAAGGAAGCTTAGCGTATGAACTAATAACAGTGGAGCGGAGACCGTTATATCGTTATGCTCTCACTTGGAGAAGTGTTTTATTCCAAAACTGTATGCATCAACATATGCAAGAATCATTTTAAAACACAGAATCTATTATCTGATAAAGATTTTTCTTTTTAAATCAGTATGCCAACCGCTAGATTCATAAACTAACAAGCTTGCTTTGTAGCTAGTGGAAGACACTTAAGGTCACAGCTACTGGAGAAGTCTCTTCAATACTTGCAGACTCGTAACTCAGAGACTTTGTAGAACGCATTGCTTCAACAGTTGTTAACAGAAATAGATTTTGCACCAATTATAAAATAGAGGAATTCATGCAATACTAACTAGCTCTCTCACTGTTGTAGCATCAGAAACACTGTGATCATTCATGTACTAGCATAAGGTAACTCATTACTTTTAAGACTGTTCTTGTGAGAAGTCACAGCCATCTTAACTTCTTAAAAACCTTTAGGTATTTTCTGCTTATAAACAGAAACTTTATGTTCCTCAAGTACCATTTTTTCCCTATTGGTAAATTCTGCCCTATTAAGTTTTTTTAACATTTGTAGTCCCAGTCCAAATAAAAAATAAATTTAATCTGAAAGACAATATATCTGAAGACTGGAAAAAAAGATTTCAATACCTTTATGTATCAGATTTACCAAACTTATCATAAGTTTAATCAAAATTCCCCTGAATGATGTACACCTTTTTCATCAAGGGAGAACAAATAAGTTTATATCTATAATTGTTTATAATACAATTAGGGTACTACAAATACTGTATCCTTCATATTTTCTTAAGTTTAAACTGGAAAATCAGAGTCTAGTAGTGCTGCGTATTATTAAAATAAAACAATTATTTTAAATCTAAACATTAACTATAAACTATGATCACACTGAGCAAACAAGTCAACTTAAACGGCAGGCGTACTTTTTTAACACAAGCCAACACTGAAGTCCCATCCCTGTCTCTGTCCACTTAAAGTTTGACATAGTCTAAATTCAGCACACTGTACCCCAGCCTATATCCAGGCTCGTCCTGTGGCTTAAGAAGTCTGCAGATCCTGGAGAACCTACACTGCAAGTGGCAATCTCATTGTAAAAGAGGTTTTGGTCCTCCTCAGTTCAGAAAGAGGTTAAACATCATTACTGCTGGCAACTACTTAGGATCAGTGTAGCAATCAAATTTCACTTTTATTTGAGTTCTTTAAAGCAAGAATCAATGTATGTTAGGCCAATCAGTATCTTGGCCTCTACACAGTCACATCTGGTGTTTAGAATCCACCAGAAGTACATTTACTTTAAACATACCATGTATCTGAAGCCCTCCTGAGAGGAGCAGTACTCCTCTCACTCTGTCAATACAAGAATTCTGAACATTTATTGTAGCAAACATGATACTCTTTTTGTAATGTTTGCTTGAATACTGCTGCTTTGTATTTAAGAAAAAAAAAAAGAATTTTTGTTCAACGGCACTCCATCAAAATGAGTTTGTTACAGTTCCACAGAACAGCTATCCTCAGCGTAAAAGAAATATCACTTCCAGTACTAATTCTCCAATACTAGAAATATTGTGGGCCATAAATAAGTGATCAGTTCAAATAAATCTTCACCTAGAAACTTAATTTCAGCAAATAAGCGACACTAACTGAACTACCCGACTGGGCGAGAAGACCAGGTTGGCAAATAGAAAAACACACATTAATATGTAGCATGTTAGCTTGACTTTCCTACCACACTGTTTACAACTGGCAGAAGAGTCATCAGGAACTGCCAGTACAAAGGATAAATGTGGAAAGTGAGATCTTACTCCTCCAGCAGTCACCAAAAAAAAAAAGTCAAAGTAATTAGACCATCCAGCACTTTCACATCCACTTTGAAATCTGGCATCAAATCAATACACTAACAAAGTATTCCGCCCTTTGCCACTATCCCACTGCTTGGCTTTCCACATGATTTGTAATAAGCCAATTTGTGATTCAAATGAAAACTAAGCTCTGGAACATCATCCAAAGAACTAAGCTCACCAACTGTAATAATTGCTCCGAAGAGGGAAAAAAACCATGCAGTTAGTTTTCACATAGGCAACATTTTACTATACTGTGAGTTAGTAATGTTTTCCAGGATTATCATATATATTTTAGAGAAAAATTTCCAATGATTGCTGGAAAATAAAGACAGATCTTTTTTCTTTGTTTCCAATGCTGTTTTTAGTTTTGTGGATGTGAAAAAAGAGCTCTTAAAAAAAAAAAAAAAAAAAAAAGTCAAGAAGAATCTCCTACCAATGTTTTCCCTCCTTCATTTTCATGAATGTAAGTATTGAGATTATACTCATTTTCTGTTTATCTATAGAAAAAAAAGATAGATGAAGTGGGAAACTAAACATGCATCATGAACAGCAGGGAACTGAAGTGAAAGTAATTAGTTAAACAATTCTTCTATCTCTACTTTGAGCTAATTAGTTAAACAATATTTCTACCTCTACTTTGAGCCCTATGGGAATAATAAATTCTCCTGCTCTAGAGAATACTGGCAAAGCTTTGTTTTGTACCCTGCAGCAAATAAAAGCTGCAAGCATGTCTGTGTGCAGGGAATGACATCAATTCTGCCAGAGTAACTACGCTTCCAGTGCAATCTTCTATAACTCCAAGTAGTATCACTCTGCTTTTACACATCTTCGTACCCTCAGTTCACAACTACATTGGCAGAATTTTGTAGAAAGAACTCGCCTGAGGCTGTCTGCAGGAATACATTACATCAAACCATTTCTTAGAGAAGACATGCTGCAAGTATGCAGATGGCTTTAAAAGTAATGCCTCCTATTTATTTCCATGAAATCAATAAGTACAAAGAACACAACAACACTTCTTTTATTGAGCAAATTCTCAGCTACAAAACACCACCATTTTTCAACACCGTTAGCCGTGCATTTTTATTTTTTTTTAAACCAGAAATGAACAAGAGTCTGCATGCTGTGCTCATAAAAATTCACAAGACTGTCCAGAATGTGACTTGTCCTTCATATCATTGTTACATCTATTGATGTAACCACTCACTGCCTCACTGTGCTCACATTCACTGTTTGGTCTCCATACATTTAACTGGGTACCATTTTTCCACACAGAGGAATTCAGTTACATATCTTTGCTACATATACACTCTTGTATCAGACACCATTTTGTTAGGCTGCCCCTCTGCTGCCATCTGTTGCACAACAAATGTAACAACATTGATGGGAAGGTTCTAACTCTACTGCCATAACAGCAGCATCTGCTTGTGACACTGTTGGACAACACTATAAAACAGGTGGCATTACCTTCAGACCAATCCTTGCATGTTAATGCTACTCTAGCTTAAAGATTATTGACACAATGTATGCCTTCCACATTCACTTACAGTTGTGTATGAAGTTTCACCTAAAAATAACTGACTACCCAAAGAATGATATGACAGCTGACTTACCACTTGTACCATTTTGAGATATCTGGCATATCTTGGGTCTTTGGCCACAGTTCTCATATTTTCTGTTACTATCTCCGTTTTCTGTAGTGCTTCTTCATGTTTATTGTTCTGCTGTATACAAGGAAGATAAGACTTCAGTGGTTAGGCTAGGTACACAGATCAGAAGCACTGAGACTTCAATCCAAGAAGTTTGAACCTGAAGAGTAAAGTACAACTCCTCTTACATCATGATTTTTCTGATCTATACTCACAGAATCATAGAATTGCAGGGATTGGAAGGGACCTTAAGAGATCATTGAATCCAACCCCCAAATACTTCTGGCAATAATTTACTGTACAACACGTGGAAAAAAAATTCAACAGTCCAATACCACAAGACATCCATGTAGCCTAAAGCAACCATCAACTGTATTTAATAAATAAAACAGAACTAATTTAAACACGTTCTTTATATGAAAGATTTTGCTAAGATCATATTTATTATGCTTATACTGTAGCTCTCTCCCGAAGTGGTCAATGCATTCTGCCCTCACTTTAATAACCTCTATTAAAAAAGTCTGCTAGAAACTTGAAGTCGACCTAGAAGCTCACATTCTAAAACACAAGAAAAGAACTGGAATTATGTGAGATGAGCTGCTCCTTTCATTCATGACCTTTCCAATCTCTGAGGTAATTCATGTTTATATTTTAGTGTGACTGACCAAAGAGGATGAAATCATTTACTACTTGATTTGAGTTAGTTCTAGTTATTTAATCCACATATTTACGAAAGGGTATGGCCTTGTTTTAGAAGCCATTGTTTAGTTTCATTAATGAAAAATGTAACTTTAGATCTTTACAAGGAGAGTGGTTAGGCCCTGGAACGGGCTGCCCAGGGAGGTTGTGGATGCCCCGTCCTTGGACGTGTTCAAGGCCAGGTTGGACGGGGTCCTGGGCAACCTGATCTAAATGTGTATGTTTGGTGGCCCTGCTAGGCAGGGGGGTTGGAACTACATGATCCTTGAGGTCCCTTCCAACCTGGGTGATTCTGTGATTCTGTGATTTACAGCTGGTGTGACTGCCCTCTTTAAGTAGACTTACTTCTTCCATTTGCTTCAATTGAGATTAGAAATTTGATATGGAGAAGTATATTCCTTCAATACACTATTTATCTTCATTACTTACTCCAGACTGAGGTGACACAGCTGCCTGTTGATCCGTAGTAGCTGGTGCCATGGGACTACTTGTAACATTATTCAGATTTGCACTGGACACTTCAAATTTGACATCCTCTAAGCCAGGAATAGAGGATAACTGAATGGACAAAACATGATCAAAATAAGCAGTGAGCATATTCTAAGTCTATACATAGAAGAAAGTCTGCAGTATGTCACTTACTAACTATTTCACAGGTGAGTTTCACATTAACATAGCTGTAATATTTTATCACTAGTTTTGGCATTCCAATTGCCTCTCTTTCCACACTCCTTCACACTCCGCCCCCCTCCCCTCCCCCCTCCAAAAAAAAAAAAGAAAAAAAAAAGAAAAAAGGAACTTCCCTGTTCAGGTGGTTTCTATAAGAAAATCCCAAAATGCTCAGTTTGAAGCCTTTACTGGTTACACTGAGCTGCAGGGCAAGAAAGGTTTCAACACCTTCCCAGCATTTTGCTACTGCCAACAGAAATTGCTTCTGTCATTAACAAAAGAATTGTTTAAAGTTTTGGCTATTTTTTTTTTTCTTGCAGCTAATTAAATGATAATTCATGACTACTGGTTATATCCTTACGTCACCTTATCTAAAGAACATACATCAGACACATCTGTCACTGCTCAAAGTTAGTCTGTACACATACAAACCTTTGCATCCAATATATTGAGTGTTGTTTCAATTTGCTGGATACGGAGAGAGAGTGCTGACAATTTCTAGAATAGAAAACAATTAAGATGTGAAAACACTCTCCTGGGCCACTAATATACATAACAGCGTTAACATCTAGTTAAATAAAATCTTTTAGTTTCAACTTGCAAAAGACAGTAGAGTATAAATAAGATGAACGTACATGAAATAAACGAAGCAACGCCATCACCCCTTTTTAGTACAGTAGCTACAGTGGTTCAAATTGTAACTAATTTTACTATTTATTATTTGACATACAGAAATGAAGACAGATTATGTACAAATGGCAGCCAAAGTAAGCAGGGCACTTTGGGCAACCAAATGACAGACTAATGGCAGACACACTGTACTCTCACAGTTGACCAAAATAACTTCCTTCAAAGCTTTTTCCAAATGTGAAGGAAGAAAAGATGTGATGTGTGCATATGCAACTGAACACATACAAACAGAAATATTTGATGAAGATTATAGCAGGTGAATGGAAGTCTTAGACAGTCACAGTGAATCTGGACTAACCAGAAGGTTTTATTTTCCAAGTATACCTCAATAAAATTTTGATATATTTTTCTTACAAACAACTTAAGTTTTTCTAAATTACTCTATAAGCACAGTCACTCTGTTAACTAATCGTTACCATACTCCACCAGACCTGTCCAAGTGAAATTGGCTTAGCACGCAGGCTGGCAGATATGTACCACTCTGACAGCTCTCTGGCACATGGGCAAGATTCTGCCTGGCTCTTAAGCAGAGCTTTAACACCCTAAGAAAATGGCAGATCTGCCAATACGCTGAAAAAGTAAAAAGGGAGTGACGAAAGTTAGTCTTTCTAAACAGCTGACTTGTTTACAGACAGCTCTTTGTTCACAAAGAGAAATCAGCTGCCTTGAAAGGATCTATACACTCTGCAAGCAGTGGACAAAAGGGGAAGAAAGATGCACAAAAGATAGTTCTAAAGACATATCAGCGTGACAAGAATTTAGAGGTAGGCTGGTGGCAGCCTGAATTCTGAATTTTCTGACTTCTGCTGATTTACACTGGGACCATGTACATTAAAAACACTTCTGTACTTCATAAATGCAAAATCTTTTCAAGTTTGTAGAGTAACTACTAAGTCTGTTCAGCAGCAACACATTTAGGTTAACTAATAACTCCTTTATTAATCAGACTTCATAGTGTTGCTCCGTGCTCAAGATGGCTTTTTGTATATACGCCTTGATTTCTGCAGTGCCTTTTATAATAAGTAATATTGAGATCACATGAAAATCCAGTTCTGGACAACTGATAACATCACTGGGCAGTGACAATATCCCATATACCAAGTCAAGAAAATCCAGATTTTTTGATTTTTTTTTTTTTTTTTTTTTTAATTTTGAAACCTATATGTTAATATAGTAGTCAAAATTTATATTTGCTAAGAGTCTGGCTGTAACCTTTACTAATACAATAATTTCTCAGGTTACATTGCTTACTCTGGATCTGACAATTGCTGATAGATAGGGCTGTATAGTGGCTTTTGTTGAATAACCTAGTTACAAAAAGCCCCACAAATGACAGAAAGTTAAGCTTACAGCCACATCAGAATCAATTCTGCAACTGAAGAAGCATTCCTTTCCTGTCCTGTGGAGAATTTTAGTCCTAGTAAAATTCCAATGACATTAAATTTGAGACAAAACTACTGATTTTTAAGAACTTTTTTTTCCTTCACAAATCATAAACATCAACTGCTTCATGTTCCAGAGTAATCACTTGCCAAAAACATCCCTTTTTCACATCAAAAATTGTTCGCCTCCAGAGATATTTGTATACCACCCTTTTAAAGTAAAGGCAGAGAAAACTGAAAGCAAGTTTTGATGCAGTGCTCTATGACACAGATGAGGGGAACAGAGAATGTCAAAATGGTGTCAGCACCAACAGAGCAGCCTCTTTCCAAAATGAGACTATATTCACAGTAGAAAGCTCTAAGAAAGAGAATCAAAGTTCAAAAGCTATGCCAAATATGAAAGTTCAATGAAATAAAGTTAAGTGAGGCATAATCAGCAGTGGATATATTGGAGGAAAAAAAAAATCTGTCTTAGTAATGCATTCAAGATGAGCAGAAAGACTGATGAGCAGACTAGATTCTAAAGCTACTGTTACAAATGCAGCAAAAATAGTGATGTGAATCGTCCTCATTTCTAGGAATCTTTCTCGTGGAATAAAGTGAGGGATGAAGAATAGCAAACATACCTCTTCACAAACAGTAGAAAAGCGGTTCAGAAACTGCACTGTGTGAACAACAAATTGGTTTAGAAACGCTACAGTTCTTTTCTGCTGAATAGCAGGAACCTGCAGTAAACAATACGAGAAAATGAGACAATTTGTAGGTGTTAATCCTCACTTTTGGACTGAAACACGTATTAAAAATGCAAAAATTCAGGAAAAATATTTGGAGATCTGCCTTAAGCGTGTTTGCTATGGATGCATAAAATCTAAATTTACATAACATATATGAGGATTGCTCCAGAAGTAATGCCCCCCCATGTTATGATGCTGGCCAATGACATCAGAGGCGGATGTTGGTGGTATGGCAGCAGAGGCTGAAACCTTCGCACTGATGTTCTGTTACATTCTGTGTGATGTTGTTTCCACGAGGAAAAAATGGCACCTGTTGATATTCATGGAGGCTTTCTGAACGTTTCTGGAGACCAAACAGAAGCTGTGAGCACAGTGAGGCTGTGGTGGTGTGTTTCAGCAGCACTGACAGCAACAGAGGGTCACCTCTGCTGGTGCAGATTGTTATAAGCACAGCATGCAGGCTGTTACTCGCTACTGGTGAAAACACAGAGCTAACGGTGGTGACTGTTGAAAAACTGTGCTTTGTAGCCGAGAATTTACCAAACAGCATTATTCTGCTCTTTGTTGTAGTTTCCATGGAAATTAAATAGGAGGCACTACTTTCAAAGCAACCTAAGTAAAAATCCTTTTCCGCCACCAACATCTAAGAACACACTTGAAAAGTGGCAGGATGCACGGAAAAAAAGGATAATATCCAAATGAAGGAATGTTATCTTATTTCAGAAGCTTTTAGATGGAATAGCAAACTCTCCTCAGAGTTAGCATTAAGAAATTAAACATCAAGAGGGCAAAGCTGAGCTGTTCCTTCTGACGCAGAAGGAGGAAAACAAATCCTCCACGTCAGATGCGCATGCTTTTCAAACGAAAAAGCAGAATATTATGTTTGCTAGAGAGAAACTTTCACAACCAAAAGCGCTGCACGTGAAGCAGCTCCGCTGAGGACGAGGGATGAAGCGCCAGGCGAGGCGAGGCGCAGCCGTACCTTAGTGAGGTCGATGCCGGAGCCCACGATGGGCAGCCCGTCCTCATCCATACCCGCGGACCGATAGACTGCTCGCACCCCGGAAGCCCCCCGCGTTCTCAGGCGTGCTCGGCCCGGAAACAAAACCCCCCTGCCCGCCCTCCAGGACTGGGCTGACCGGTCTGCACATGTGCGCTGCCCGCGTGGTGCACCATGGGAAGTGTAGTTCAGGAGGGGGAGCGCCTCGGCAAGGCGCTGCTGAAGGGTTAACGTTACGCTTCTCCCATTTCGGCTTAACCAGAGAATCATTAAGGACGGAAAAGGCCAGTAAGATCACAGAATGAAATAAGAGAATTATAGAATGGTTTGGGTTAGAAGGGTTTACGATGATGTTGGTCCAATCCCCCAGCTACAAGCAGGGACACCTCCCTCTAGACCAGGCAGCTCAAAGCCCCATCCAGCCTGGCCTTGAATGCTTCCACGGATGGAGCATCCACAGCCTCTCTGAGAAACCTGTTCCACTGTCTCACCATCCTCACAGTAAAGAATTTATTCCTGTTATCTGGTCTAAATCTGCCCTCTTCCAGTTTAAAGCCATTGAAGTCCTCCATGAAGACTATGTATCATGAAGCTGCTCCTTGTTCCCCATGCTCTGTGCATTAGTGTACAGGCATTTGATCTGGGCTCCCATTGAGGCTGATTTAGCAGTTGGAGTTCTCTAATCCTGCACCTTCAGGGCTGTCTTGCTTGTGATCCAACTCCAAGCCCAGAGCATCCATTACCACCATCAGCCTCTAAGTGGGATGCTTTGAGGATCACTTACCTCAGCAACCCTAGTTTAAGTCCTAGTTTAAAGATTAAACTGGAAACCTTGCTGCCAAAGATGGTCTTCCTCTTCTCTGAGAGATGAATCCCATCCTCTCCCAGAAGAGCAGATTACTCAAAACTAGTTCTATCACATAAATAGCCAAAGCCCTGTTCATGACACTGTTCCCTTAACTATGTATTGATTTTCTTAATTCTATCAGCCCTTTCCCTCCCCATTTCCCTAACCCGGAGGATTGATGAGATTACCTATGCTCTCAGCTCCTTGTAGACTCTCTTGATATTCTTCAGGTTGCTAACATCTGTGTTACTGGGGCATCAGCAGGCTGAAGCCTGTGGGATGTACAAGGTCTAGCTGACTCTGTGTCACATACCTGATGCGGGCCCCTGGCAAGTAGCAGACCTCTTGAGATAGCAGGTCAGAATGACAAATGGATGCTTCTGTACCCCTCAGAAAAGAATCACCCACCACAATCACCTGTCAATTTTTCTTAGTTGCTGTAGTTGATCTGCAACAGGTCTGGCTGCCTTATTCAGTTCAGACAACGTACCTGTTACTGTTTCTCTTTCCTTCTCAGCCTGCTGAAAGTCAAAGTGGTTCCACAGAGGCACATCAGGCTTTGGGGCAGGCTGCTTCTTCTTGTTAGTCCTTCTCGTGGCTATTTGCCATTTCTCATCACTGTTGTCCTTCTCTCCAAATGGGTGTGCAAGTGGAGGAGTTTGGGACTGCTTGTCCCCAGACTGTAGATTCAATACAGGCTGCATGTGAAACTGGCTATTTCTGCCTCCCTGATAGTACGCAGTCTTTTGACAAACTCCTGTAGGTCAGTCAGTTGTTGCAGCTGACATATATTACAAACTGTGAACAAAGACTGATTGTTACTTTACAGCACAGCTGTGTCATGCTTGACTCAAACTGATGGTCCCTATAAAAGCTTCAGAAGGGGATCTGATCTCCTGGCACTGCCACCCACATCTACTATTCATGCTAATAACATTTTGAATATGCTATGTACAGTTAGAGAGTTATAAATGAAAGCTAAACAGAAAGTATATTTGACTCCATGTTGTTCAATATTAAATATTTAATTCCTGCATCTTAACAGGTCCTTTCTGGTTTAAGCCATCTGTTCTCTGGAACTCATATGCCAGACAACTGTTTGAGACCAAAGTTGTAAAAGAACAAGTCATGAAGCAAGAGAACATGTTGTCTCTATTAAAAGTCAGAAATTGCCAATACATCATGCATCTAATCCCTAGGCTGATTAACTACAAATGACAGATGAGAAATTAGTTTTAAATCCCCAAAGACATGGCTCCAGACAGAGCATTAGGCCACACTTGCATTTGTAAGTAAACCTCAGCTTGAACACTACATGCAAACTGCATCCACTGGCAAATTCTATGAAAACCATATGAGACTTAGAACTTATGTTAGCCAGGAATAATCAGTTCAGGAAAGAATCTATCCTTTGGAAAAGGGATGGGAACACCGAATTCCTAGTCTTCATATCAGGGGTAAGTTTTGGAGAATCTAGGCTAAGCAGCTAAAAGTCTCAGAATGATGTTATGTGCTACGTTGGTAATCTTTCTTCCAATGGAACAAGAAGCAGCCCAACTCACTCAGTAAAGCTTCATTTTAATTCTAAGATTGTGTACTATGGGAAGGCAAGAAAAATCAGGGTGATATGGAGCCCTTGTTTATGGCAGTCAATTCAACTAGCACGTAGCAGAGGAAATTCTTGGTAAAAGTTCTTTCTGGCTACATCTGAATACTGCTAAATCTAATAAAAAGCTATCTAAATTTAGAGCAGTTAAGAATGTACCATAGTTGGAAGCTGTCAGTAGGAAGCTTCTCATGTGATGAAGAAACAAAATAACACTATTTACTTTAATACTCGGAAGATCATAACCCCAAACCGCCCTGCTAATTTTAAAATGTTAAAAAGAAAAATCAGTTTACTTCCAAATGATTTCATTTTGCCAAGCATTTTACAAACCCCACATTCAGAATCTGTGACAGCTAGAAAGCTGCAGATAGAGCACCTAAATTTGTTACTCCAAGCTTACATAAAACCCTAATTCATGTAGGAAACAGCTTTTCTTTTAGTTCAAGCTTTTTATTTCATCACTTTCTTTAAGTAACCTGCTGCCACACTCACAGCTTTGTTACCTTTTAGTAAAACATTACGTAACAAAGTCTGCTCACCCATACTGTTTGAATTGTTGAACAAACTGTATTTTCTATTATGTTGTGGGGTAAGGGCATGTAGTTGGCAACTTCTTAATCTCCCAAAGGCAGGGCAGGGGTTAGTCTGTAAAATTAAATAGGTTTAATCGACTTATAGGAATTGTGTGAATTATTTTTGGAGAAAGGAACTGCTAAACGATCCAAGCGAATGCTTCTACTTTAATTACTTCAAAAAATCCCTTAGTTATATGCAAGAAGCATTAATCTCATTTACGATAAAATGTCTGTAATGTTTTCAGGCAATGCTAGAGCAATTTAATAACGTAAATGCTTAGTTAAATTTTTAGAGACAAAGAGATTCAGATAAGTTGGACAAAAAAAATCTCACAAGAATATGATCTTCTGTGAACTTTCTGGTACTTCCTGCTTTTAATTTGGCAAAAAAATACTGCATAGAAAAAACTGCAACACAGCACTTTTTTTTCCCAGCTGGAATTAGGAAGTGCAGGGTATGAAAAGTGAAAAACAGAGTACAGGAAAATGATCTTTTTTTTTCTTTTTTTTCTTTTTTTCTTTTTCTCTCAGAACCTCCTGGAAATGTTTTAATTGATCTGTTAAACCAAAACTATTAATATTTGAACCCTCAGTGGGAGTATTTATAAAAAGAAGTATCACAGAATCATAGAATTCTTAGAGTTGGAAGGGACCTTTAAAGGCCATCTAGTCCAACTCTCTTGCAATGAACAGGGACACCACAGCTAGGTCAGGCTGCCCAGGGCCTGATCCAGCCTTGCCTTGAAAGTCTTCAGAGATGGGGCATCAACCACATATATATAATTGAGCGATAATATCCTAATTTATGGATGTTAGTCAAACATGTACTTTGTATCAGTACCTATACTGGATGATAAATACCACTTTAAGGAATAAATACTGCACAGTACATAACTGCTGGCAGTTCATACCCTATTTATGTATATGTACACGCATACGCGTGCTTAAAGGTGAGACATGAAAGAAAGATTAAAGACTGATTAACAGCTACTAAAATATACTTCAGTTGAACATTAGTACCGTGAAGATGTTAAGCCTAGAGATGCTGAGAATAACTTGCACAGCAAGCTGGAGTGCAAGTTAGCAGAGGATAACTTATGAGTGTAAGCAAAAGCTGTGTGTACAGACCAAAACTTTGTCCTCATTAATGAAGATATTTTGTCACATGATTAGCATGCACTTGAAAATAATGAGAACAGCAAAAGCTTCAAAGCACTGAAAGTGATTCGCTACATATATTTTTATACTATCCAAAATCAGAGCCTTTAGTCAATTGCAAAACAGAACTGCAGAGGCTAAAAAAACTGGCAAGTGCTACTGTACCTTACAGTGTTCGTATGCATTTTATATGCTGATATACTGTTACAGGTCCCAGGACATAAAATTCTCTTAGAATCAGCATCGAACTCTAATAGCTATACAATTGAGAGGTAAGTTAAACAGATACAAAAAGTTGGTCCAAAAAAATTTCCAGACATGGTGTCACCTGATCCTCCATAGGGGCAACAGTTGTTTTTACTAAGGTGGTCCAATGAACAGCTGAAAAGGTCAAAGTGTAGATTAACATTTTTTTGATTTCCCATGGAGTCCTCTAAATCCATGCTTACAAATGGAATTCTGGCAAAACTTTCCATACAAAACTTGTATAGCCTCAGTGATTTTCCCCCAACTGAAGCAATAGAAAAAAAAAAAATCTGTCTCAGTAATAATTTAGGTATGTCAGAATATGTACGCAGCAAGCCAAGAAAAGGGTCAGAGAATTACCAAGCCCATGATTGTTAGGCAGACTGAGTAATGCAATCTCAGGTGTTATGTAGGTTCAATTTAAAAAACAAAATGAGAATTAAGTGATAAATGAGTTACAATTCTCTGAAAGCAGCTCTTTAATTTTCAGTTTTCCTGGTACAATGCTACGGCAACATCAGAGATTTAACTAATGTATTTGTTCTGCAGGGAAGAACTTTGGGAGCATGCTAAAATCATTAACTGCTTGTTTTTTTGTTTGTTTGTTTGTTTGTTTCTTGTTTGTTTGCTTTAAATACTTTCTTACACAGGAAGGAAATGATAAGAAAAGCCCTGAGCTTGACAACATCATTCTAGTTCTTGGTAAATAGTTTTAAGCAGTCCTGAAAACCAAGGATCTTGGCGTCATAATTAGACCATAAAGAAATTTCTGCCTCTTGTCTCCTTGCAGTTTGAGCAGCTCCAAATAATAAACAAACAAAATACCTGACTCAAAGTGTACCTGTATATATCTAAAGAAAACTGCCTTTGTTAATATGTACTGTGTACTGAGTATACTTTATATTAGGCATACCAAGATGCTATATTAAATTTTGCTCTGAAGGACAAAACAAAACAAAACAAAACAAAACAAGCTGTTTCACTTTCACTATAGTAGCAGTATGGCCAAATTCCAAATTTTTCTTTCAGACCCACAAAAATTTTAGCTGTCTATGAGCCAACTACATCTCCTGTTTTTACTTTACTTTCCCTTTCAGTTTCTGGTCAAAAGCTGGGGCTAAGAGCTAGATTAAGTGCTGTATCTTGAAACATCCTCTGCTTACTTTGCAAATTAAGCAAGCACCAGTCAAGATTGGACAGCCTTCCAAAACTAGGTTAACGGTAACAAAATTGTGTAAATTCTAGTCCAGTATTTTCTAGCATTTTGTGCATGGAGATTTCCTTTTGGTTACCTTTTTTTTTTTTTTTTTTCCAGCCATTTGCTATTAATTCTCTACTGTCCAAAATAAAAAAGGGTAAATTTTTATGGCTGTTAGTCAGTGGAGCCCAAATGGAAAACTGTGCGTCTCTGGCAAAATGAACACAAAAGAGCTCTATATTCTGTGGACTCCAGGGACTCAAGTCTTATAGTAGCATCAGCTACTTGCACTTTCCTAGAAAAGATCATCTGGATGGTGACAAAGGAGGGGATGAATCAGAGTTCTACTCACTGCGGGAAGTATATTAGATGCAATAAGTCCATTTGCTACATTACAAGGGAAAATGGTGAAAGTCCTTGTATCTCTAAAAATTCCATCTATATTCTGGTTGCATCATTTGAAGAACCCAGATAAATAAACTGCAGTGTGGTATTTTGGCTAGAAATTAGAAGAACAACTAGACACAGATAGAAGGAAAAACAGAAGATAAAAAGGGAGAGGATCTAGAGAAATGCTGTATTTTGGAACATGGCCAAAGGTGACTTGAGAAGGTAATACCAAAGGCATGATGATGCTACTTGGGAACATGCAGCTCTTAGGTCTAGCTCCATTTCCGTGACCTTATCTCTCATGAACTATCACAATTCAAAGCCAACAGGCTCTGGCCAACTCCAACATTAAGACAAGCAATGAGATGCTCAGTGAAATGGAACAAACAGATGCAAAGCACTCAGTCTGATCCTGTGTGACCAAAGACTGTCCAAAGAGTACAGGTCAAATTCTTTGAGAACACTGCTATAAAATTTTCTTGGTTGCATGCTAAATAGCTACATGCTTCTCGGGTCCATTTCCACTTTTATTCACTTCTCAATGCTACTTTGCTTGTTCTAAACTTTTGGTGCTTTCTCACAAAGAACTAAGATACCCAAAATGGCTTTATAAGGTTATCTGAATATTTACTTCTATTAATGAATGTTTTGGTTGTATTGTATGTGGTTGAGTGAATGACTTGGAAGTAAAGAAAGGGGCCAAAATGTTGCATGCAGCTGATTCTGACTGGACACCACAGTAACACCAAAATGTTTACCCATATTTAAATCTGTTGGATACCCTCAGAACCAATTCTATCAGCTCTTCGTTTGTGGCATCCAAATGGTTTTTAAAATTTTTGGATTTTAAAATTTTCTTGCTTTCTGTTTAAGGATCATAAATATTGTTTTAATAACCACCTCTTTCAGAGAAAGCCTAGGAAAGTGAGCAATCTTTCAGATTTCACTATTTTGGACTACTCGATCCTTCTATCTACAGAAGCTGCTTAAATTTGAGACATGGAATAAAGTTCCACCAAATCAGCAGAAGTTAAGTCTGTCAGAATTGCAGGTTTTGTTTCGCTAGCAAGGATTAAAAAAAAAAAATAAATTAAAAAGAGGTCTTTCAGATCATTTGGAATTGTCCAATTATATAACAGTGTGTGGAGACAGAGGTATTACCAACTACACAAATGAAGTTCTTGATGTATGTTAATTACTGGCTTTTGCTTGTTTTGTAGCACACAGAAGAAGACGGCAATAACACATCTACCTTGTTTAGAAGATGGCAAACAAATTCAATTTAGAGTACATGTGACAACCCTAAAATGTTAAAAAGACCTTACAAATTATAACAGTATCAATTTAGTTACTGAATTTTTTTTTTAAAATACATTTTATACTGCTTAATATAAATCAGTAATAAGAGTATCTTGGAATAGGTAGTAAATGGCTCTTAGTTTGCTGGCAACCCAAATAAATCTATAAACACATTTTTTGTAGAGTTCAATTTGGTTTTTTATCTATAGGTATTAAAATTATTGTGATTACACCATCAGCTTCTTCAGTGTGGTAACTTCTGTAATCAGCAAACACATTCACAGATAATATTTTATGACAGTACGTTACTGTATTTCTTTCTTAAAAGATAGCAGTGAATCAATCAGGAAAGTTAAGACAGAAACAGATGTTCATGCTGTAGGCACTCTATGAGAATCTCAAAGTATTTGTGCTGTGTTAACTGAGAGACAACTGGGATTGCTAGATACACAATCTCTTCAAATAAACAAATCAAAGTTACCATTAAAAAAATAAATGCCACACTAAACACCACGTTGAAAAATGTATATATTTTAAGGGAAGTTAGACAGGGTCAGATTTATGATATCTGATTTTATCACAGTTATTGCATTTGCAAGCTGAAAATGAAACACAAAAGGTTCTTATTTTGCTTTTTCTTATGTCCTGCAAATGAATAAATACCAATCCCTTTGCTATGAAAAATATGTCATACTGTGAAGTTCAATACTGAAAGCATATGGCAATTTTTACATTTCTGTTACCCAAAAGAAAATCTTATGGTCTCCTCCAACTGCACATAATGGAAGGGTCCTGTGCCATGTCAAACCAGATCCTACAGCTGCAGTACCAGTAAGAATGGGCTTAAAGAGAGAGAAAAAAAAAAGAGAGAAGTATCACTACAGCTTACCACGTACACCACATATACCAAGTTGCATGAACAAATTCTCACTTAAGTAATACTCCTTAAAAAAAACAAACAAACAAACAAAAAAAACCCCAACAGTTAAAATACATCAAAAATGAAACTGAAAAAACTGATTATTTTTTCATGTGTTCCAGCAGTGGCTTACTGTATTTGAGTAAGATGCAGCAACATCTTTCATGATGAAATCTTTTAAATGAAATTACTTCCTTCTATTTAAGCGTAATCACAACTATTTATGTTTGGAGATATCTTTTACTCTGCAAATGTATACTAACTTGAGCAAAACCAAAAGTACTCCTTCTACTTGACATGCACTGTCCTGATATATTCTTGTTAATAACATAGTTAATTCAAAGCTGAAAAATACACAACGATCTGATTTTTGTATCTTTAGAAATAAAAATATTGAAAAAATTATTAAATAACGGGCTAAATGTGTGTTTTTTTTTTCTTCATAGAATCATAGAATCACAAGGTTGGAAAGGACCTACAAGATCATCTATTCCAACTGGCCTCCCATTACCCTTGCTACCACAAGCCACTAAACCATAGCTTTTTTCTTCCTTTTTACATAAATGAGACATAGCAGATGGGTAGATCAAGCAGCCTTTTAAGTAACAGGCTAAGTATTGTGTGAGATTTTTCTACAGCATGGATGAAATAATAAATAAAACAAATAGGCAAAGCAGCATTTCTGGATGGCTTTGGCTATTTTTCAGTTCTAGCTTTTAGCTACTTGTTAGTTTGATTTCAAAGGGATAGATGCAATCCCATCCAAAAGCTGAATTCAAAAGTTTACCTGGGGATGTCCTAAGTGATGAACAAGCAGTTGAGTAGTCGCCTTTCCTGGATATCCAATGGTTGCAAACAGATTTTCATTCACTTGGGACCACCTAAGAATAAAATGAATTACCTTTCAAATATCCCTATCAGACTATCAGAAGCACACATAAACTGGAGATATCTCACTTCCAACTAATTGTGTGAAGCCATCACTTATTCCACTGACGCCAAGGAAATTCAGGGAAATGGCTTGTAAATTATTTACTATCAAAACCCCTGTGTGCATGTTATTGTGTAACAGAGAAAAAATCATGGTTTTTCACAAATTTCACAAAGCTTATAGACCAGGTCCCCCTAAAAAATGATTTAGGAGACAACTATTCCCTAACTCACAACCACTTGATTATACATAGATTTATATTAGAAAGAAAATCACACAATAGAGGCAACACTTATACCTGAAGAATCTGGCTCGATCAACATGGACGGGTCTCTTATCCTGCGGATAACTAAAACAGACATTACACGTAAAAAACCTTTCTGCAAACTACAGATCAAACTGTAAGTATCAAAACAATTATTTTAAACACCGAATGGGAAATACTGTCTACTCTTTCTGAAGAAGCTTACAGAAAACATGAGCTTCCCTGCAGCCTACATCTCAATTTGGAGTAGGAAAATCGATTAAATTAGTGACTTTATCATGTTTCAAAAGTTACGTATTTATGACTTAGAATGACACGATAATAAACAAGCTTCACAAACAGGAGAGATGCCCTCTCTCAAATGGACAAAAAGAAACATCATGCTATTTTAACAGATAGAAGTAGGCATGAAAAAGTAAGGCAGGAAATGACCTGTACTTATTCTATAATCTCTGATGAATTTTTACTATTAATTGAATAGGTGATGCAATACATACTGCAATTAAATGCTATATTAGCAAAGTAGCCACATGACTTCATGTGCTGTTTAAGGAGCAAATACTCTCCTACACATAAAACATACCTGGAATGACTGATATCCCAGATTAGCCAATCACATCCAGCAACTGCTCCAATTCTGAGAGTATTCTTTAAACACCAGTCTGCTGACATCAGCGGTGTTTGTTCACACTCTAGGGAGAGAATGGCCTGGTGTGTAATTAGATCGTAGAATCGTATTGTTCCACTTTTCTCTGCTACCATCAGCTGGAAGAGGAAACAATAAAACCTTGTAAACTTAGCACGTAAAGAATCTTTTAAAGCTTTTCTACTCTAAAGCAAACCTACAGTCTTTTTAAGGATACATCAATATTTGGACTTACGCACTTTTAATTGTACTCCAATCACACTGTACATAGTGATTACATGATTTCATCTATATATACATATACACACATACGTATATGCATGTATGTTTTGGTGCTTAGCAGCACCAAAGAGTTCTCAGCAAGTCACTGTTTTGAGTACAAGGAACTGACTAACAGAGCTGTTCAGGAAACAATGATATTGATCAACGTAACTGTAATATCTGCATTCACACTTACTGATTTTGTATACCAACACTGGCTAGTAGCAAACAACAGCAGACATTGAATTTTGATGCTACCTGAATCAATATTTCTCCTAGTTTTCTTAGTAAGGACCATATATTGGTGAGAAGCATAAGGAGAATTCAGATAATAGAATCACAGAATGATAGAACTTCTCAGGTTGGAAAAGATCTTGAAGATCACTGAGTCCAACCACAACCTAACCATACTACCCTAACAACCCTCTGCTAAATCATGTCCCCGAGCACCACATCCAAATGGTTTTTCAACACATCCAGGAATTGTGACTCAACCACCTCCCTGGGGAGCCTATTCCAGCACTTAACAACCCTTTCTGTAAAGAAGTTTTTCCTGATATCCAACCTAAACTTACCCTTGCGCAACTTGAGGCCATTTCCCCTCATTCTGTCACCAGTGAGAAGAGCCCAACCTTGTTCCCTGCTGTTATTTAACTAATTTGACACCTGATTTGACTGCTTTTTTTGATAGAAGTGTGCATTTTTGTGGTAATCTGAAAAACTGTGTGCAGCTACTTAAGGCAATTATGAACACAAAAGAAATAATAAATCCTAAATTGAAAGGACTAGAACATTAACGAAGCTGAACAATTTGGTATATATCAACAGATTAATCCTTATCTAGTACAATAAATGGATAAGTACAAAGTCATAATTTTTTATTTGATTTTTCAGCATGTTTCATATATTCCAAGCAAGAAAAACAAAACCACAAATCTCTTGGTAATTTCAAACAGATATTTGGCTTGCTTTACAGAAGTCTGTTATTGGTGAGTCTTGTTACCATGATTAATGGAAACTTTTCTCTGATAACTGTACGTTAACACGTAAACAGCAGAATAGTAATCAACAATAACTGATGTATGCAATCAAGAAAGAGCATTTCTGATGGGAAGAATGAGGGACTCGGAGTAAAAAAAGAATTAAGCAGGACAGTTATTTACACTGACTTCACCTTAGTGGATTCTACCAATACCCAATTATAATGTGCACAGGCTCCCCAAACTTAAGCCTTAGCATAGCATCAAAATTCATAGTTTAGAGTTTCTCCTGCTATTTTAAAGGTGGCAGTGATGAAGAGCTGCAAAGCACAACCTTAAAAGCTTCTTCAGGATGCCAGCAAACACTCATTCCAGGAGAACGTAAAACAAAATGGGCCTTCTCATTTCCTTCTAAATCCCAGACCCTAAAGAAAAAAAAAAAGTAAAGAATTGAACTATGTATTAGACTGCTAATACATTAAAATCTGTGCTTCAAAACATTTAACAAAAGAAGAGACCCAAAAGAAAAACAGTTTGTGCTTAGTCACTTCAGGAAGAAAAGAAATGATAGAAATGTAGAATGAAATGTGCAGATGCTTAATAATTGTGCATAAAAGTCAGTAAAAGCTGCCAGTGCTGAAGATAATGTATTCTGAAAATGATGAACAGGACACACACACTCTGTATGAAAAGACAACATTCAAATAAGTTGACAAACTCAGTTGTCTGGGCATGAAATCTAAATGTATTTTCTCTCTTTATTCATAATTCAATATTGCAGCCTTTGTACTATGGCACAATTAACAGACAGCACCACAAAGTGGGAAGATCACTGTTAGTCTGGCTGATGCAAGCAATCTAGAGTTAAGTACCAAGCAACTTAAATCATCCACGTTATCATGAAAAAGATGATGCACTGAAGTGTTTTGCTTATATAGTACATGCATTTTCACTTCTTTTCTGGTAGGTTAATAATGAATAATGGAAATACAAGAAACTAAAAATGAAGCTAAAGAATTTGTGGCAGACATACAATAGCCTACCAAGGGTCTTGGCAAGCTTTCAACAAATAAATCATGCATATCAGTTTAGTTTTTTTCTTCAGAATTATCTACAGTATGTATCAGGCATAAACATATAATATTAAGAAAAATAAAAACAGTCAGCAGTAATATGGATTGACAGGGAAGTGTATGTTGAAACACCAAAGTTAGATTAGATCATGATTGGATTTTCTTTGGATACATTCCCTAAGAGCGTTCACTGAGCCATGAAGCTACTGGGTTTATAAAATGTAACAAAACCAAAACAGAGACTCACAGCTACTGCTTAACTGCCTCTCTTCCTATTAAATCAGCATAAAGTAGTGTAAATCAATTTCAAGCACGTGGCTGTACACCATAAAATGCATTTTCACACGCAAACACATACATCTATCCTTCCTCACTAACACACAAACCATCTAATTTTTAAGCACAGTGTCCTGCTCAGTCTTCACAGTAAGATGAGTGGCTGTGTACCATGACTGTTGATTCTAGAGGATTTTTGCTCACTTCCTCCAGACTTTTTCACTTTATATCTCACCAGGGTGCTCAGAGCACTGTATTTTCCAAATTACAAAAAAACTTACATAATACATCATAAGTCTAGACAAAATATATGGGAATAAAGTAAGTATGTTTAATGAATGGTGCTATTTTCTCATGCCAAACCACAACAGATCAAATATTTGTTTTCTCTGTAGAAAATACAGTTTCTAATCTTGAAGGACCAGTGTCCTTACTAAAAACAAAAGTCAAAACAAAAACCTGACAACTGTTTAAAAAAATGAAATATCTACTTGATTAGGTAATTTAGAAACATACAATATTTTCTTCTATTGCCAGAAATTTTGCCTTGTAGATTTGTCCAAGTCAAATCAACACTTTGTGTGTGTATTTACTGTGCAGGGAGAAAATTATGATATAACAGAAGATGGTGAATCATTTTGGCCAAAGGAGAATGCCATCATGCTTCCTTCCCTGAAGTGATTGAGGTTATTAAGTGCTAAGACAGAAATTTATGCTTTCTACCTCTGTAACTTTGTTATTTATAAAATGCTAAACTATTATTTCTTTTTGTCCGAATGCTGAGATTGTTAGTAACAAACACTAGAGAAAGAAAGGAGAAAAAGATAAATGCCCCACATATATTTCCTTCTTTATTTATTGATTAAAAAAATATGATATCATTTAGTTTTGGAAAGAAACAGACAGTACACATCCAAACAGATCCTTGACTGAATGCATGAAATACATGTTGTTACGGAAAATTACAATTACAAATACATTTAATTAACACCTCGAAATATTTCCTAGTGACTAACACAAGTCACAAATGTGCAAAGATCAAAATGTTAGCCAAACTGAGTTTTCAGTTGCTTGGTAATAACCAAATCAGCTACAGATGCTATAAAAACCCTCCGGTTCTCTCCACATTCCTATCACATAAATCAATCTGTAAAGACTGAACTTCTTGGTTTACATTCAAACTCCATGAAACCTTACTAATATTACCTTGTTTTATACTAAAACAAACTACTGTCTACTCTTCATCAAATATTTTTATTTTTTGTACCTCTGCATTACATCATCCTTGTATTGATCCTACTCCCTCCACTGAGTATTACTGAACAAACTTATTGGGTTTGTGGGTTTGTTTGTTTTTAATAGTTAAAGAAAAAAATCCAGAATATCTTAAAGAAGAAAAATCTGAATAACCATAGTTGAAATAAAGGCCAAAGCTGGAATAAAGGAAAGCCTCAGAAATTACCTACACATCTGCTCAGTAAATTCATTTATTTTTAAACAACTAAGAATTTAGAAATTATATTCTGTAGCATATGCAATTTTAAACTAATACAAAATTACTGATAGCTACACATGCCATTCAAGACAATTCTGGGAGAACTGGTATATTTCTCTTATCACTTACATTCTATGGGTAAACAGATGATAACTGTAGTTATCTCAAAGCATGGAGCTATTCAAACTACTTTGAACTGACACTATTTTATGTAGTATGAATTAATATAGATAACAGACAAGCTGCATATGTGTGGCAATTTTACCACAAAACAGACTTTTTTTTTTATAAAGAAAGTTAGGAAGGTATTCATCAGAGCATTAAAAACCTGCTTCGTGGCACTGAATATTACCCTTATTCTGTATTCTAATTTCCAAATACAGAATAATTCTAACTAGAGAGCAAAACCAAGTTTTAAGTGAATAAAAGTCATCATAAGGAATAGTATAAGAGCAAAAACATACTGTAACTTTAAGGCATTTCAAAAATCCCTAGAAGATGGAAGTTAAAAACAAAAAACACCCACCCAATTTCATTCAACATAAGGTTTCCTACAACCTCAGTGAACAAGGATGAACCATAGAATACCTAGTATCATTCAGTGACTCCTTGCCTCAAAGCTGCATCACCTATCCTTGAACTCAGTGATTACTTCCTGACCTACTCTTAAAAATGACCAACAAGAGGTTTTAATTATTTTTTATAACAGCTATCTCAGATATCCTTTGCTGAAGTTTCTTTGCATCTCCAGCAGACACATTCCATGTGTGAGCCAAGTCTTGTCACTACTGAATAGCCTACAGAACGAGGAAGAGGTTGAGCAGTCCAACTTCCAGAGATCACACAAAAAAAGTAAAGAGAATTAAGTCATTCCTCATTGTGCAGCAGGAGTGAGAAGACCTTGGCAAAGGAAAATGGAAATGCAGAAACTGGCTAACCCTATGGGGAATACAGCCAACGATGGCCTTGCCTCAAGTTTCTTGTCAGCTCTGTATGGTGGTGGTTACCAAAGATTTAAAGAAAATTCTGGGTAGGACATGAAAGAAGAGAAGGCTCAAGAGGAACCATAAAAAATTTCTACTCGCAGTTCATGAGACAAAGGTGGATAGCTTCAAGTAATTCATTTTGTCTTACTGATAAAGTTTCTATAAATGAAGTAATGCACTGCTCAACTAGGTGAATCTGTAGCAGAATTAGGTAGCAGAAAAACTTAGTAAATAGTGGCAAATATGCCACAAAAATGGTTGCACTGGGAGAAGAGGAAATTCATCTGCGTTGCTTAACACTAGTCTTCTAGGCAGAAGAACTGTCCTAACCATCTCCTTACTCAGCATACAAGGTCCTAGTAGGGCATTTCCTTCAATTATTTTTGATCTATGAAATAAATGCGTAAATAGTTTATCAGAAAGCCGACTCAGGTTCACGGTTTTCTTTCAGTGGCCAAAGGAGCCATCAATTATTAAAGAAGTAGATATTTGAATCTTTCAGATTGAAATTCAGCATTAGAATCTGAAGTTTCTCTAGCTTCTTGTAATATTTATTTGGTTATACAAGCATTGATCAGTTTTTCCACTGGTAACTGTGGGATGGAATCCTGATTACGCCCTGCAGTGCTGTGAGAAGTGTGAGAGCCATCTTGGCCAACTGTTCTTCACTAACATGCATGCTCAGATTAAGACAAACTAAAACGTGCCAGCATTACTCCTACAATATCTTTAGTTACCTAAAGCAAAAGCAGAGAGACTAAGCACTATCTTTGCATTAATATAAAACTTCAATTGTATTTTTTTTAACTAAAAAAAAAAATCAGCAGTTCTGATCAACATTTACTGAGTTGTAAATGTAGACCACCTAAAACTAACTGCTTCTGAGGGCTGACCATTACTGGAAATTCAACTGTGATTTTGCCACTGAGTTTCTAGAACATAAAATAACTGCCAAACAAATCAAATGCAATGATTTATATTTAAAACAATTTATATGCTACACTACATTCTAAAACTGTGTGATTCTTAACATAAGTCATAACACGTCACACAGGAAATTGCTACCATTTCATAAAATTTCTCTGAATATTTTTAAGACTTTGTAACTAAAGGCTTATTCACCCATACTTAAGATCAGACTGAAATAACATTCCAAACATTTGATTTGGAAAGTGATTTCTTTTCTTTTTTTTTATGCTGACTGGATACAATAGTAGGAGACTGGTTAATACTTGCATCGTGATTGGTAAGTACAACCAAAATTGTTGGTTAATAGTTGGGTCAGGACTGTAAAGTATAACAGAAATCATGAAAGACTTCAAATAGGGAACATACAGGGATACATACAAAAAGCATGCAAAGCAAAAGACTGAAGTGATAAAAATAATCCAAGACGTTCATTTATTTTCATCCATTATAATGCATAACTAGCTTGATAAATGTGATCAGCATACATCAAAAAAGATTAACGTTTCAGTACGACATTTATAATATGAGGGGACACTGGGGAACTCTGCCACAACAAATACATTAAGATAGAATAACATGGAATAGAATACTCTTTATTTTTTTGTAATCTATAACTGAGTTCACTAACAATAGGGAGATACAAATAACAATTTGGTGAAAGAATTGAGGATGGTAACTGACTGCAACAAGATAAGAGAGGTACAACAAGCACTGACAACATATTAAAAAAATCACACGACAAAAAACAAAGAGTTATCACTGTTTTTCCTGGCTACTGTCTAGTGAATTACCCATGCAATATATCTAAGACATAAGAGTACCACATAAACAAACACATTACAGGTCAAAACAAACAAACAAACAAAAAACAAAACACCAGAACCCAACACATAAAGAACCACAAGTTTTGTGATTCTATAGTTAATTTACTTTTCAGTAGTACCAAACCTTCCCTCATGTATGTCTACATAGGAACTAAGTCTAACTTTCCAATCACAGAACATTCCGTTAGAAGGGACCCACATGGATCACAGAGTCCAACTCCAGGCTCCACACAGGACCAGCCAAAATTCAAAGCATATTTCTGAGAGCGCTGTTTTTGAACTCCAGCAGGCATGGGGCTATGGTCCTTTCCATGAAAAGTGACCATGAGAAATTGCCATTCTGTCATTATTAAAGTCCTGATACCAACAGTAAATCTTTCTGTTGAGTGAGGAAGGAGTATGAGGCAGTTACCAATTACATTCAAGACCTATCTCTCTGCAGTCTGGCCTGGCAGCTTAACATTTGTGTTCACTGTCAGGGTACAGATCAGATTAGTGACTTTTAACAGGATGATATTTGACGTGAAATAATTCAAGAAATTTTAGATAGTGTCAAGAACTACTAACCAACAGCTAAGTGGTGTCAAGCTCTTTGCGTTTCCCAAACACATCCTACGTACATTTTACAGGAGCTTTATTAAGTATCAGAAAAAAATGATTTGCCCATATGAATCCCTGCAGAATGATAACTATGAAAATATTTTGAGATCCTACAGATATACTTTTCTTAAAATGGTGAACAGAGGGCTCTGCTCACCCAGTCCTTACTAGCAGTGGGGGGATGTAGGTGCTCCTACACTTAAAGCAGATGTTCAGAGTATAGCAGTGTATAATGCTTTCATATTCTAAGGTATTAAATTCCCTAAAGCTACTGTGAAAGATTTCTTTTCTTATTCCCTGAACAAGCTCTTATGACACCAAGAAATCAACAAGATTTAAAGGAAAATAATGAGATTACCAGGCACATGGCTTTCAAAAGAAATGTATTAAAAAAATGCAAATATAAGACATTTATTTACACATATTTACTTATATTTACTTTAAGTGTGCTCGATGTTAAAACATTTGACTTACAAATTTGACTTATAATTTTGCTTAATACTACATTAATAATTTAATAATAGTTATTTTAGATATTTTCTCTACTGGTGGTATTCAAATTAAAACTTTGCAGTCACACTTCAAAAATATTTTTTTTCTATTTTTAATGGAAGGGTAAACCAATTATGAAATGCTTAAAAAAGTGAAAGAGGAAACTATCCTGCAAATTCTTCAATGTTATTTTACAATCAATACAAGCAAAATTTGAAATTACACTATTTTGCCAAAAATGTATCTTAACTACACCCTTGGGCACAGCTTCATACTTAGTGGAATACAGCCATCCTTGGGACGCAATCAAGAAAGTAACAAATAACATACAGAACTTGAGGTCTTAATTTTTCAAGCAAATCTGCATGCATAATTTCTGCAGCTAAGGGAATTTTGATCTCTAATATAAGTACAGTTGTGAGTACCCACAACATCGTGTGGGTTTAATCAATCTTTCAAAGGTGTCTTCTGTCAGAGAAGAAATATATTTTCTAACACTGTATTAATTTTGAGATTGCCAGTGTAGAGAAATATGAGATGTTTAATTTTTTTTTTAACCTTGAGTTTACAAACAGACCCCTCTTCTTTTGTCTGAGTGCACTTCTATTCACAACCAGGTAGCATAGATGGCTACTGCAATTATTTGTATGCAACAGTATTTTCAGTACTGTTTCACAATCAGTTCTATTTTGCAGCTGGTCTTGTGTTACAAGACCAACAAAATGACATAAAAGAAGCAACAAGAATCCCTGAATCACGTGATAGCAATGTAAAGGTAAAAACCCTGAATGTAATACCACACCCTCTTTTCAACAGGCATCTGACTTAAGCTGTCCAACAACACGAAGGAAAAGAAAAAATAAAAAAAAATCAAACCCAGCTACACGACATCATGCTTGTAGCAGCTTGTGGCAAGATGGTTTAACAGATGAAAACTCATATCCACTACAAATTGTTAAACTTACTGCTGAGTTAAAACAAGGTAAAATTTAAATGAGTCCCTCTACATAATGTCCATACTGAAATGTAGTGTTAATTATTTCAAGACACAAGTCTTTATTATTTCAAGTGAAACTCTGACAGAATAATACTGAAATACTTGAAACTCCATGTTCTTGTGCTAATTGTTCTAGTACTTCACTCCAAAGGTATGAACAGATGATGTATCCTGAGAAAAATTTCAGGGTAGAAACTAAACACAGACAGAAAAACTATTTGTCTTCTTACACTACTGCTGAAGCAGATTACACAGTAAGTAAGGAATGATTTTGGTAAGTCTGAGGGAATGCATTTTCCATTAGTTTTGAAAGTGTAACCTTTAAATTCAATAAAAAAATGTCTTCATGCTCCACATGCATGAATGGAAAAAAATAAGAACTCAAGTATCCAGAAAAAAAAAACAAAAATCCTACATACTTCCCATGGCTTTTAACTACAGACTTTATGGCTTACTGCATAACTGCCTGTCAAGGTTACCAAGCTCAACTCCTGATACTATATGTTAATTACATCAGTCTATTTCCTTTTATACTTAGTATCAATTAGCCTATTGGTTTTAAAACAGTTCTCTGTCATACCAGGAACACTGATCATATCACAAAACAAACAAAACATGCCAAAACATTTTCAAATAGCTCTTCGCTGAATAAACCCAACACTAGTTTTTGACTCACTGAAGAAATGAAGAATAGAGAATAAATCAAAACAAGCTAAAAATATAAAGTCATACACATTGCTACTATTCATTCCTAATGATTTTCTTAGAAATATGGACAGAAGAGCTCCTAAAAATCCACTCACTGGTCTTAGTACTATTTCTGAATTCTCTAGGGGCATCTAAAACTCACAAGCCTTTTAGATTTTAAATTTGAGAACAGAGTAACTCAACTAAAGTTAATAGACCATGATTTATACCAGCTGATGATTTGCCCTTTACCAAATCTTGTACACAGAATAATCCTAGCAGCTATTGCCTTTTCTCTTAGCAGGTAGCTTCAGACACTTTTTTTTTTTTTTTTTTTTTATTAAAGTTCAACTAATAAATGGCCTTTTTTTCCCCCCTAAGTCTTAAATGGTTATTTCCATTGCAATCAATATCAATATGGCAATAACTTCACATAATCAGAGAAAAACTAAAATAGTTCCTTAATTGAGACAACTTCCGTTTTCTCACAGCTATAACAAGAAAAGTCAAAGATGATGATGCTTAAGCCTTTCACTATTGCAATGACTTGTTAAGCCTGCACAGCTGCCAACCTACTCACTTGAAATCTGAGCTGAATTGCAGAGTAGCATTACAGATTCATGAGCACCACCAGAAATGCAGGATGAGGGAATGTTTCAAGAAGGAAAAACTTGTACTACAAGACCTTAAGCAGTATTTTTCAGAGTATTTAACCAGCTTTCCCTTGTCTTTCATTATTTGCAATTTGGAAATCAATGGGTTTGGAATAACTTTAATCACTGTACTATAAGCTGCTTGTATCACTGTACTAGTAGGACACTGCCCTTAGGTGACTTATTTGCAACACCCAGTAAGGCTAATAGGTTTGTGTATGTGGACAAGTTCACAGGGGTATACTGGTTTTAAATTTGACTTAGCTGATGACAGAATGGATGGACAAGAGTCTGCACGGTTCAGTGCTGAGCTACGCATGCCTTACATCTTCTGTTCAGACATTTTTATTCCTGTCCCAACAGGTGAAATTGACAGCACACAATCACAGAATAACACACGTTGGAAGACACTCACACAGATCATCAAGCCCAACTCCTGGCTCCACACAGGACAACCTCAAAATTAAACAGTACGCCTGAGAGTGATGTCCAAATGTTTCTTGAACGCTGGCAGCTTGATGCTGTGACCACCACCCTTGGGAGCCTGTTGTGGGACCATCACCTTCTGGTGAAGAACCTTCTCCCAGCTCCCAAAACTACCCCTCCCCTGACACAGCTCCATGCCTTTCCTTCAGGCCCTGTCGCTGTCACCAGAGAGTAGGGCTCAGCGCTGCCTCTCTGCTCCCTATGAGGAGCTGCAGGACACAATTAGGCCACCCCTCCACCTCTCGTTCTCCTGCCTAAACAATCCAAGAGACCTCAGCTGCTCCTCATTTATCTTGCCCTCTAGATCTCTTCCCATCTATGAAGTGCTCCTCCAAATAGCCCTCTCTAACAGTTATATGACATCCTCATATTGTGGTGTCCAAAACTTCATCCAATGCTCGAGGTGAGGCTGCACAGTGCAGAGCAAGCCCTTCCCTCACTTAGCTGGCAGTGCTGGGCCTGGCACACCCCAGGATACACTTGGACTTTTTGGCTGCCAGGACACACTGTTGGCTTGTGTTCAACTTGTTGTCAATCAGAAACCCCAGATTCATCCTCATGGGGCTGCTCTTCAGCCTCTCATCCCTGTACCTAGGATTTCCCTATCCCAGCTAATGAGTTCAGCACTTGCTTTTGTTAAACTGCCTGTGGTTGGTGATTGCCCAGCCCTGCAATTCACCAACATTTCTCTACAACTCCTCTCTACCAAGGGAGTCAACAGCTCCTTCCAATTTAGTATTATCTGCAAAAATCATGTACACTAAGTCTTGCATTCAGATCACTTATGATAACATTAAATAGAACAAGTCCTAAAGTGGAGCCACGCAGAACTGGCCACTTACTGTAACCCAAAAAATGTAATGCATTTACCTTAACCCTTCGAGTTTAATCCCTCAGCCAATTGTTCATCAACTGCATTACATTTTTGTGTAGCTGCATACTGGATATTTTGTCCAGAAAGATACTTTGAGAAGCAGTTGCCAAAGCTTTGCAGGAATCCAAAATGATTAGGGCAATCAGCTTCCACTGGTAAGTTAGGTAGATAACTTTGTCACGAAAATGAGTTAAACAAAACTTTTCCCGATGTGAACCTCATGCTGGCTGTGATTAATGACTGCACTGTCTTTTAGATGTTTTTCAATAACCCTCAAAATATTTTTCTCCATAATTCCAAGACAGAACAGTTTTCTCATTCATTTATTAAGTTCAAAATACTGCTTTGAAAACAAACAAGTAAAAAAGAAACCAAAACACAAAAATCAAACAAAAACCCCCATAATGTAGTTAACAAGGCTAATTTTCCCCTTCAAAATAAAAGCTCAATAAAAATTAAATGAGTGTAAAAAGCATGAAATAATAAAAAAAAAATAAGCAAGCATGTAAATACACGCATAAAAAGCCAGTGCTACTATTTCAGTGATGTCTTGAATAAAATACATACCTGCAGGTGTGATCATCACTTACACTTGCAACTTCTTGACCTTCTTTTGGAGCGAACACCAGGTCATTAACATAATCGGAGTGGCCATCAAATGTCTGTCAATCAGAAAAAATAGATACATTTTTACCTTACAGCTGACTGTTCCATCAATCAACCATGCATTAAACAGACACACGATTCCAACAGGGAAATGTGTGAGTGTAAAATACAGATATCACTGTACATGGAAGGAATAAAAATACTCATTAGAAGAACTAAAGATCTTTAAAAGCTCTTACTCGTGCGTAATCACACTGTAGGTGGACAGATCTCTACTAAATTGTTAAGTTATTACAAAGATCAGCTTGATGCTCTCGTTTGACAGAGGTAAGTGAACTGCACCAGAACTGTTTTATCCTCCTTCAACCACTGAATTTTGAAGGCAGAAGATAACCTCAGATAGAAAGAGGAAAGTAAGCAAGAAGTAAACATACACATATATCTTGAAGAATTCTACTTGTAGATGTCTCATCTCTGAATAAGAGTTCCTAATACGAACTCCTGCAAGTAACAAGAAGTTTCTTTATCCTGAGGGAGCAATAAACCAATCATTTGTTCAGCATATTCCATTTCCCAAGCAATTAGCACAGAAAGAGCAGCTGGAAAAGGATCAAAAGATGAAAGGTAAAGGAATAAAAACATGAAAAAGTCTCAATAAAAGAACATGTAACAGAGGATAAAGCATGCTTGTGGTTTTAAGTAAACCAAAAATGAAGAACACACGAAAAATAAGTAAGCCACACAACACTGTAGTAATTAATCACAATTTCTTTTAAACATTTGAGAGGAACAGACACAGTGCCTGGTACTCTTTGCTTTCTACTCCTGCGCTGAAGAATAAGGAAAACCAGGTATAGTGCAGTCTTACTGTAAAACTAATAGATCAGCCATTCTCAGATAATAGAATATGAGCATCCATGGTGTGAATGTAAACTGTCACACAAAACCAAACATTTACAGTTGTAGCAAAAAAAAAAAAAAAAAAAAAAAGTCATTTCAAAGGGAACTATTGCTGTGTAACTGTTCCCAGATGAAATTCTTAATCACATCATACTTATTTCAAAGTACCAAGAATTGTTTATCTTTAATGAAAACCTATGTAGCAATGTAACTTCTCTGAGTGAAAGCAGAATGTCAGTTTCTAGTAAGAGTTGGTAATTTTTTTTTTTTAAATATACTTCAAAGGGTTTTCAGCTTTTCAGTGTTTTCCCACAATACCAAGATGCCTTTTCCTTCTCCATTTTTATTAATCATTTTGTGCTTATCTACAGACATCAGAAATCTTTTAAGTTTTACAGTACCTTTAAAACCTGTATTAAAGAACATACATACAGCAAGCAGTAAGCACGCAAGACTCATCACACCTAGGGATTAGTCAAAATTTGAAGTACATTCAAATTCATTCACATGGTTGCTCAGTATGAATAATTCATCTCTGGTCTCACTAAAAAAAACCTGTAGCTAATAAAGATCAGTTTGGTCAGCCTGAGGACTTACATATGCTTTCTCTCATTATGGTCTCGCTTACATTTGAGGTCAGCCTGTCCCATCCTCTTCACTCCCAATGAGTACATCACTAGGCATGGCTGCTTTTGTTTTACCCAGCAAAGTATCATAAAAAAAAAAGACAAAAATACCCACTACGTAATGGCATGATATGAAGAGGTTCCAAAGAAAAACAATGTCAAATGAAACAATCATCTCTGCAGTTTTCTAAAGGGAAAATATACAGTCTCTTGTACATGTCTGTTGTTCAGAATGAGCTACACAACTGATCAATAAAAAAAGAAAATTAATACATCTGTAAAGCATGCACAATAACTAAGCTCCCCCTCTAAAAAGTTATGAATGCCTCATCCATTTTCAGCAGTCAGCTTTTTTTTTCCCCCCCAATAGGTCATAAATTTTATAAAACCTTGTGGATTTTATAAGAATACATCCTTAGATGATGCTAAACTATTTAGACAGATATGCAAGCCTTCTAAAAATTTCAGCATTCCAAATTCAAATACTCCTACCTCATTTTACATCCACAGTTCTGATGAAATATGCTTTTTATTAAACAAAATTTGAAGCAGAAGGAAGCCACAATTCATTTCCAAATGAAAACCTCAGAACAAGAAAAGATTTCACAAAGATCCATCAGTCCTATTTTACCTTTTGTTTGTTGTTCTGGGACTGACCCAACCCATAAATTTTGGATTAGTAGTGTTGACAAAGTAATGGAAAATTCAGTGTGCCTGAAGTTCTTTGTTGATAATTGCATCAAGACAGTTTTTCCACTGGGCAAAAAGAGTAAGATTACCCTGTCTATCCCTCCAGAAGCAACACATACTAATTGTTTACTATAGAAGAAAAATTGTTCAGAGATTACATTTTGACTGTAACCATATAATTTCTTCAGCTTTCGTGCACATTCTATACCTGTCTTGAAAATCTCTTGTGCAAAGTGTGCATCGTACAACAGCTCAAAGTCTTGCATGTATTCATATAGCACACAACCTCAGGCTTATGAAACAGCTCTCCTGAAGTTTCAATTGACTAACACTAAGAAATAATTGAATCAAACTATTTAGAATTAACTCAGCACAGCTCACAGAATATTTGTGAACATCTGAAATTTGAGAATACTGTACATAGGGATTTAGGGGTTTCTTCTTAAAGTGAAGTATACAGTTCAGTGGTCATCCAGGTTAAACAAATTCATATGATTATCCAGAGAAAGTATTTTCCCCAGTTTTTAATCAAACAAATAAAAAAACAAAAAAAACAAAAACAAAAAAAACAACAGGACATACTCTCATTTTTACCAATACAAACACACTACAATGAATTTTTCACTAAGGAGATCCTAACTCTTTAGGTAAGGACCTACATTTTTAGTTGTTTGCTAATTTCTTTAAACATTAGATCAAGCCTGATTCAGTAACAGCGCAGATTTTTACTTCTTCAGCCTTAGACTAAAAGCTTCACTGAGGAAGTACTAAGTTCAAGTGATAAAATTGTCATAAACAGAACTAATAGCTTTATTGCTAAATTCTAGTCAACAGAATTTATTTCTATTGCGTAAGCCACAAAAGGTCTCAAGCATTATGTTGTGTCAAAATAATAATAATAATAAAATATATCAAACTTTATGATCCCTCTGTCTGTATTGGACACTGGAGTAGCTTATTTTTATCAACTGGAGTTCAGTTAAATTACTATGACTGTTTTCTTTTGGGTAAAAAAGAAGCCCTATAATTCTAGAATTTATAGGTGGAGTCTTTTGGTCTTTATATTATATTTTCATACCAAACTCCTGTTGTATTAACACATTCTCTGTGTTCTTGACACTCACTATGCCATAAAAAATATTCTGATGTGTGAGGGAATGGACATTTTTTTTGCAGTAAAAACTTGTAAATGTAAGTTGTGCTGTCTGTATTACAAAGAAGTCCTAAGGATGAGAGATTCTGAAATAATCTTTTTGTATAACAAATAATTGTTGCCTTAATAGAAATGTAAGCGTGGCATTTTGATTTATTTGTAGGCACCTACTCAAAGCTACTGTGTAACAAATTTCCCTAAATCAGAAGAGCATGTTTTAAAGTTTCATTTGTGTTGGTCAGCCACCAGAAAAAAAGTCTTGTCAGAATTAGGAAAACTGTAACCCATCACAGAAATTCTATTCTGAAAAAAACCACCCAGTATTCATCAGACTGTGCTACTGAGTTGTACTCTTTGCTTCTCTGGTCTTAACATTGACAGTAAGCTAGAAAACAATTGTGTCAAGCATATTCAAAATAATTATTTTAGAAGTGTGCTGTTTATAATCTCATTCTAATCAGTAATGAATAGCTTAGCAGAATTCTTCTTTAGAATAAACTTGCTTCTTTGAACTTGTAGTTTAGAAGCTTAAACTAATGAATTATCAAGTGTGTGTTTATGTGAAGATTACCGATTATTTCTCTGGAAGCAATGTGTTCCTACTCAGCAAAACAGCATATCCCACTAAAAACTCCTGGTGTTGGCTTGGGTTGGACTGTTGCAAACTGAAAGCTAGTAGAGTCATGAAGTCTGGTCTAGAAGATCCTTTTGCTAAAGACCAGATAATACACAACAACCAAGCTGAATGATATTCAACATTCAGAGCCCTGCAGAGAAGGATTCAGAGGTTCTGGTGGATGAAAAGCTGGACATGAGCCAGCAGTGTGCATTTGCAGCCTGAAAGGCCAGAACTGTATCCTCAGTTGCATCAGAAGAGGGGTGGCCAACAGTGCAAGCGAGGTGGTCGTCTACCTTTTCTCTGTTCTCATGAAGCCCCATGTGGCATCCCCAGCATGTGAGAGACATGGAGCTTTTGGAGAGGGTCCAGAGAAGAGCCACAAAGATGATAAGAGAGCTGGAGCACTGTTCCTCCCAAGAAAGGCTGCAGTTGGGTTTGTTCACTGTGAAGAATTTTAGGTTTCAGGGAGTTCTCATTGCAGCCTTCCAGTATTTAAAGGGAATTTATAAACAAGATGCAGAATGACTCTTTACACATCTGATAACGATAGGACAAGAGACAATGGCTTTACACTAACATAGGGAAGATTTAGGGTCGATGTTAAGGTGAAATTCTTCACTCATGTTTCAAGTGCAGAACTTTGAAGTAGATATACAAGTGATACAGAAGTCACTCAGTCATCCACGTCTATACGAATAAGAGAAATCTCGGTATCTAGATCTGACATCTCTTACTAACTGATTTAAGAACATGAAGTGAAAATATATCTGAAGTAGACATTTATTTTAGTTAAAGTAAATGATGGTCCACACGCATGTTTTGTGAGGTGTCTGCAGTTATGTACTTAATTCAGTGTTCTTAAAGTTTTCTACTGTATTAAGTAGTATCATTACAACTTTCCAGTTCCCAATAAAAGAGAGAGATCAGTAAAGTCACTTTCCGTAATAGAGGAGTCCAACAACCAAAACATACTTTGTAATACTGTACCTGTAATGCTTTACAGGTCTCTATGTAAAGACACAGTACTTGAAATTCAGCTGTACAATATTCTGATCACAATATATTTTGGACTAAACATAGGCCCCTTAAAGATGATGCATCTGCCACAGTGTAGTGCTCTACTTCACAGAGGACATTAAACAAAGTGAAGCAGAAGGATAATTAAAGCTTAGACTCCACTAGAGAATAAAGAAATATTTTAAGTGAACTGAGTTGCCCTTACCTTATATTCATTCTTGTCCTGCAGGTCTGAAGTAAATAGTCTTAACTTCCTATCAGAAGCCGCTGTACAAAATCTACACCCAACAGACACAAAAAAAAAAAAAGCCCTTAGGTCAATCAACAGCCCAATAGTTGACTTCGAACAAACAAAGGTTTCACTCCAGTTTAAACCTGTAAAACAACATGCAAAAGGAAATTCGGAGAGCTTTAATTGGAACTTACCTGTAAAAAAAAAACAGCATATCAAGTACAAAAAATATTTTCTTATTGCAAAGAAATGCAAAATATTTACAAATCTAAGTCTGAATCAACTGTGAATTACCTGAAATCTCTCTTATAATTTCCTCCAAGCTAAGTTTCAATGTCAATTAAGGGGCTGATGGTAAGAAAACTTAAACTTATTACTAGTGTTTTAAATATTTAAGCATTAAATTATTAACCAGTTTCCAACTTATTTTAAACAAAAGACTGTAAAAACATGCAGCACCAGGCCATCATCATAGTTTCAAAAAGACTTACAAGCTACTGAGAATTTCTTAGATCTTGTTGAGTGTGTATTTAATCAGCCATCTTTCTAGATTTATGGCATGCCAAGTCTCACAAACAGCATCTGGCTTATGCTAAACACAGTTCCATAGAGAATACTACATGTAATTTTATAATGCAGGCCATCATAATAATCTCATTCTTACAAGGTATTCTTAAAATTCCTTCTTCAAAGACATACAACAAAAGGACAAACTACATTTTAGGTCCATTAGGTTGATGAATAAGGAAAAAATTGTACTATTTACCAATGATCCACTGAAGGGACAGAAGGGCAAGTTGCTCAGAAAAAGGAGCTCCCGAAGCAGAACATATCAAGGATAAGTAAGAATGAAACTACTGTTCTAACGATGTTCAGAGACTTTGCTAGCAATTTCTTCAGAGTAAGATTTCACTTATACACTTTTAACTTAGTTCAATATTAAGGAGTTAGAGAAAACAGATAAGTGACAAAGATTTGCTGTAGTCAATTATTCTACATACTTTATCCGGGGAGGTAAAGCATCAAGTCTAGTTTCCGGACTCCATGCTATGGCATCAACTCGGATTCCATGATGAAATGTTCTTAGCGTCTTATACTGAATGCCCTCCACTTCTGCATCCTCTTCCTATAGAAATACAACAGTTAGCTAATCCAGAGTAACATCTTCAAACAATTTTAATTTACATGAAACAGAAAGGCTTTCAAAGTTTGATGTACCTGCTGCAATAAGGAATTTTACTAGAAATACATGAAAAATCCACATAGTGATGGCAGTCTCAAGTCAGAGTCCAATACTGAGCACAAAAATCAGAGATTTGTGCTACAAATATGAAGTTACTGCTTAAGATCCCAGATAGTATCACTTGCAAACGTTGGCAACTGCTAAAACTAGGATGTCTTTCAGAAGAGTACTCCTGCTTTAATTGCAGTCAATTTAGAAAGCATACCATCAGGACAGTATTTTATACTAATTTGTATGCCTTGGGAAATATCCCAGATTCATTAATATAGTAATTAATTAATCTAGTAAACAAGCACAGTGCTTCCTGGTAAAAAAAAATAAAAAATAATAAAAAAAGCAATTTTAGTCAGCTCTGGACTTTACCAGCAGAAATGCTGGCAGAGTTTCAGAAAGAAATTAATAAAACCAACAAACACAAACCAACCTGAAATCTGCATGTTCCAACAACCACATAATTGTTGCCACCATATGCAATGAGAGAGCATGCATCTCCACTATCAAATGGATTGAATTTTATCACATGCACATAATCTTCACAGTCCACAGTATAAGCAGCATTTCTAAGAGAATCTTGCTTCATTTTCAGGGAACTGTATCAAGCTATCACAGAAGTGATGTCTTTTCCAGGATGAAGTCTACATTCCTATATAGAAAGTATTAAAGAACATGTATTATACACTCACATAAGAAAAAAGGCATTTGTGGCACAGCAAATCAAAATTTCCTATAATGCTGCATTAATGGACACAAAAGGTCAAATTAAGCTCACTACTTATAAATTTAGCACATAATTACAACTATTAAGGAATTAATTAAACCAATTAACCTAAATGGCTAGCATACATTTAAAAGCACTCCTAGAGACTTAATCAATAACTAGATTTTGTGCTATTGGTGGCAACCTAAAACCAAGATTAACTATACACACTAGAAAAGTCCCATTCAGAATGCTTAAGTTTTCAACCAAATTATGTATCATTATGTATCAACATTGTATCATGTTGACAGAATTATGTATCAACAAAAAAATTATGTATTGTTACCTTCATATTCTCTACTCTGTTGTACCACTTTTAAAGGACAGTGGGTATCTAATTAAAAGCAGAATTAAGGCTGAAAAACTGCAAATGAGAACACTATCCTGTAGAATACTTAAGCATGGTTTCATGACTGAAATCAACTCATCTGCAACCTATCTACAGAGCCCCTATGCCTCTGTATTTGAACAAAAGTAGTTAGCTTTCATCTGGAGCTAAAGTATATCTCAGAATTAGTGCTTTACTGTATTCAAGTGCTTTTCAAGACAATCAGGCTTCTGTGCTGGCACCAAAACAGCTTAGATACACAACTGATTCTGGAACCATCCCCCTTAATCCCAGTAGAGATTTTATATTAACTTACACCTTTTGGTAAAATGCCTTTTTTTTTTTTTTTTTTTTTCTGCATGCAACATGGAAAAATAGCTTTAAATTTCTTGATGTATTTTGCTATGTTAATGACCTGATGGTCTCAGAATCCAAGTCAGAACATTTTGCTTGGGTGCTACCATGGTTTGTGGACACCACAAAGTGGCTCCATATAGCTGCAATGTTTGTTTATTAATTAGCATGATATGCTACCCCATTAATTTATATACTTCAGCCACAGAATCACAGAACGTCAGGGATTGGAAAGGATCTCAAAAGATAATCTAGTCTAATCCCCCTGCCTGAGCAGGAACACCTAGATTAGGTCACAATTTGCAGAGCGATGCTCCCAAGACCAAACACAACTTTTAACCCAACCTGTAATAGTCTTCCTTAAAGCCTTCCCAACAACATAAAATAATAGAATGGCGTGAGTTGGAAGGGCATTTAATAGCCATCTAGTTGAACTCCTGCAATGAACAGGGACACCCACAGCTACACCAGGGTGCTCAGAGCCCTTCCAGCCTCACCTGGAGCATCTTCAAGGATGGGGCATCTACACCAGTGCCTCACCGCTCGTGCTGTAAAAAACTTGATCCAACCTAGGTCTCCTCTCTTTTAGCCTGAAACCATTTCCCCTTGCCCTGTCACAATAGACCCTGCTAATGAGTCCATCCCCTTTTCCTACAGCCCCCTCCAGATAGAGAGAGACCACTGTCAGGTCTCCCTCAGAGCCTCGTATTCTCCAGGCTGCACAGCTCCAGCTCCCTCAGCCTCAATGAAAACCAACTTTAGGCTAACTTTAACTAAAAAAAACCCCAAAAAACTAAAAACAACAAAACAAAGAACAACAACAACAAAAGCCTGCTAAAATATGCTGCTAGCTGCATTCTTTACGGAATCACCGCGCACACACACACACACCTGCTTTTCCCTTCAGGGCTCAGGATGGCTCGCTGAGTGGCCCCACAATTCTACAGGTGCTCAGGAGACGGCCCAATCTCCTCTCCACGACCCGCTCACCCCCAAGGCAGGTCCGAGCATCGCTTTTCCCTCCCCCTCCCACAGCAAGCCCCCCTCCTCCCGCGCGGCCTCACACACACCTCCGCAGCCCCAGCCGGCCATACACACGCTACTCCCGCCAGCCAGCACCTCCCGCCCACGGGCTGCCGTGTGCTTCCGGGTCAGGGCTCGCGCTTTCTATTGGGCATCTGCCGAGGGTTTGAATGAAAACCGCCGATAGAGGCTGATGGGCCTTCCGAGCGGCTGGTGGAGTGCTTGGTCTCGTCCTCCTGGTTGTGCAGGTAGTGGCTATTGGCGAGCGGGAGCGCTTCAGCCGGCTGAGAGTGTGGAGTAAATAGCTTAACTTACTTAAAAGGGGAGGGACTCTAGCGAAGCGTAGCAATAGAGCGATTTTGAATCGAGAGAGGGGACGTTTGGGTTAGATGGGAGAGGGAAATTTTTCACTCAGAGGGTGGTGAGACACAGCCCAGAGAAGCTATGGGTGCCCTGGCCCTTCAGGTGCTTAAAGCTGGTTTGGATGGGGCTCTGGGCAGCCTGAGACGCTGGGTGGCAACTGAAACTGGTACAGAAACTCACTGTCAAAGGGAATAGCAAATATGATGACTTAAGGAAAGGAGCATTGAAAAGGCTTTGTATGGAGGCAACAAAAATTTTCAGAGGTGTCTTCGATAATAAGTTGTAAAAACAATACTGAATCTCTTGCTTAAGAGATTCCATACTAATAGATGCTGGTCTGAATATGATGTGGTGAATATGAAAGGTGCTCTCTAGAGGCATTCAGGCTGTCTCTATAGAGGCAAAAAACTGTCCTGTCAAATTACTGATATTATCATAGAATGGCTTGGGTTGAAAAGGACCACAATGATCATCTAGTTTCAACAACCCTGCTATGTGCAGGGTCGCCAACCACCAGACCAGGCTGCCCAGAGCCACATCCAGCCTGGCCTTGAATGTCTCCAGGGATGGGCATCCACAACCTCCTTGGGCAACCTGTTCCAGTGCATCACCGCCCTCTGTGTGAAAAACTTCCTCCTATTATTTAACCTAAATCTCCCCTGTCTCAGTTTAAGACCATTCCCCTTTGTCCTATCACTATCCACCCTGGTAAACAGCCATTCCCCCTCCTGTTTATACAGAATCACAGAATTGTAGGGGTTGGAAGGGACCTCCAGAGATTATCGAGTCCAACCCCCCTGCCAAAGCTCCCTTCGAGGATTGAAAGGCCACAATGAGGTCTCCCTGGAGCTTTCTCTTCTCTAAGCTAAACAAGCCCAGTTCCCTCAACCTTTCCTCATAGGAGAGGTGCTCCAGCCCTCTGATATTCTTTCAAGTAAGTAAATGCAAGGAGGACAAGAAGTCTTTATGAACATATCATTCATAAGCACTCTCTACCCCTTTTCCTGGTAGTTATTCCATTGTTAGTGAGGTAAGTCTTGCTAGACTATGTTTTTTGTGGGATGAGTTTATTTTGTGGATTTGATATGGAAGAGCAAACTATAGTACACAGCTTACGGTGACATGTATAGGCCTCTCATATATTTATATTCACAATTATTTCTCTTAATTCTGTGTTCTACTCTAGGCAATGATTTCTTTACAGCAAAAGATTTTAAACTTAATCAAACATTTCAGAAGACAATGGCCCTTATTTTCAAACTCTGAAAGGACTACTGTATGTGGAGCCGATTGCATGCTGACAGCATTACAACTGTCCATGGCTGAAGTCAATAAACAGGTTAGCATTCTTTCTGTATGCTCTTGGGGCTTAGTGTGACTTAAACTTGGTTTGCTTACTAAACTTTCAGTTTATCTATTTAAAACAGTTGTTTTGGTCATTTCAGTGTTGTTTTTCATCTGAGGGTTAGATGCAGCAAGATGTTATAAAATAATGATTAAGTACAAATCAGAGCTTACAGAAAGATGGGAGAAGTGTTTTAAGATTTTTTTTTTTATTGTAAATCGTCAACTGTAATAGTAAACGATAGTGTATTTTGTCTGATTGCATAACTTCAATTCTGCAGCAGAGTTGGGAGTTGATATGTGTGGGGTAAGGGGTTGTCCTGCACTCAGGGAGTCCTCTGGGTGAGGAGAAAGCTGCTAGGGGTCCTCAGCCCTTGTGAGAGTGGCTGAAAAGACATGGGTGGTCCAGGAGCAGCAGCAGCCACCCATTTATGCACAAAGGTAACCACGTGGAGTGTGAGCAAACAGGAAAGCTGGTTTAAGGCTGGAGGGTGCCTGCTCTCTCTCTTCTGGAACAGTCCTCTATTAAAGGAAACTTGGTGACAGTGTGCTGCAATGGCTGAGCTGAGGTTGTAACCTAGGCAGGGTGGCTGCAACCTTCACGTGCAGATGCATGCACCTAAATAGGCTTCCTGAGGAGTTAAATTTCTATCCTCGACTTTTGTTGCGGGGATCTCCAGAATCTGCAAGTCTGCATAGGGACTGCGGGCAGAAGTGGATGTCATTAATACAAGTGTGCCCATCTCAATGAACTTTTCCAGTGAAAGGACAGGTTGAAAGAGGAAATTGCCAGGCAGCACTGAATCCTGGAATTGGGGAGTTATGTATGGTGTTTTGTTCTGACACAGGCTGAAAGACTGCCCTGACTTAAATCCCTGCAAGGGGAGGAAGCTTAGATAGCTTTCTGGTCTGGAAAAAGGAGAGGGTGTGGGTAATGATTCAAACTCAGGAAGGGACTACCCCATAAAGTTGGTCAAGCCAACCACCTGTATTAGAACCAGTGCCATCAAAGCTAGATTTGATGGAGGAAGGGGAGTTGTTTTGAATGACAGAGAATCATAGAATTACCAAGATTGGAAAAGACATCTAAGATCATCCAGTGCAACCATCCACCTATCACCAATATTTCCCGCTAAACCATGTCACTCTGTACAACATAGAAGCATTTCTTGAATGCCTCTGGGGTTGATGACTCCACCATCTCCCTGAGCAGAAAAGCCATAGACACTGTAATTATGGAGCAGCAGAAAAAAACCACAAAATTGCTCTAAAGGAACTGAGGAAGGCTTTTTAAAAAAGATAACATTGCTGATAGCCCAGCTGAAATGCCTCTATACTAATGCACGTGGCATGGGAAATAAACAAGAAGAATTAGAATCGATGGAGCAATAAAAAAAGTATGACTTAATTGTTATCACAGAAACAGGGTAGGAAGTATCATGCAATTGGAATACTGTAGTCAGGGAGTGCAATCTTTGTAGAAGAGATGAGCAGGGAATGAGGAGAGTGGGTGTTGCCCTTTGTGTTAAGAAATTGATAGATTGCAAAGAGATGCCCTGATTTTTTTTTTTTTTTTTTTTTTGGTCCTTTCCAGCTACTTGAGCCACCCTACCAGCCCTTGCTGAGAGTGTCTTTGGCTCTGAACAGCACTGCTTAGCAGCAACATTGTTGTGTTATCAACATTTTTTTTCTCTGAGAACCAAAAAATAGCCTCATACCAGACGCTCTGAAGAAAACAACTATGTCCCAGCTGAAACTAAGACACTGTGAAACATAACACTGCAATGTCTATCATGCAATAAAAGTCCAGAACTTTTTGGACTTCCTTTGGGTATTAGTCAGCTGGCATATGCTTATTGCAAAACATCATATTTTATTAATGTTCCCTTTAAAACCAGATATTCTTGACAGTTGACTGTGTAAGTAATGGAGTGCACTGTCACAGTGAGTGCCTGATGGTATAAGTTAGCACCTGGAGTGAAATTCAACTTCAATTTCAAATATTCTTCCAGTGCTAATATAAACTTTGCTAATCTCTACCGGTCCTTGTTCTTGCAAGGAAAAGTTTCGATTTACTAGGTACCATATTTAAACTGTACTGTAATTTAGTTTGAAAAATTCTTTCAGAAGTAAGAAAATAGTGAGAACTTTTTTTTTTTTTCTTCAATGTACTATTGTTTTGATTTTCTTGAAGGTGATTACAATATGGTTACAAATGTAGTTTTTGGGGAAGTTGGAGTGGAAAACATGCTCTATAGAAAACGTATGACATTAATTTTCTTGCAATCTCTGGAGTAGCAGGCATGTTCATAGCACTGAATTGTGCTAGAAACCACATGCAAATTTAAAGATGGCTATAGGGCTGATTTCTGAATTGGGGAGGTTAGAAATGTGTACGTAAGGCTTGGGATGCAGGTCTATCTTTTGTTTCCATTACCATAGCTGAGTCTAACTAGTAGCAAATCTCTGCTACTTTGTAATTTCACTTACATGCAGTAAATACAAGAGCCTGCATGCTGCCCTGGTTAAAATCTTCACAAGCCCAGGTGACCCACGGTTGCCACTACTGAAATACGTCTCCTACTGCCTCACTGTGCTCACATCCATTGAAAGTCAAAGAGTGCAATTTTCTCCACATGGAATTATTCAAGACTTCTGCTTCATCTGCACTTCTGTGTCAGATGCAAATTTGTCAGACTGCCCCTCTACTGCCATGTCACACAGCAACAAAATGTAATGGAATACTGGCAGGAAGGTTCAGCCTCTACTGCCATACCATCGACATCTGCCTATGATGTTGTGGGCCAACAAAATAAAATAGGAGGCATTACTTTTGGACCTACCTGTGCTTAGGTGTATCTTGATTTAATGCATTCATTAGGTCTGTGGCAATAATATCAATATTATGCAAGAGTAGAAGTGTATTAGCATTGGAGGAAAAAAAAAAAATTGATTTTGGTGTGTAATATTCCTGTGAAAATCAATGTCTGTTTCTGTCAGCAAAGTTCAAAATATATGCCTGATATTTTAGAAACAAGGGATCAGGAACAAGGACTGCAAATTCCAAAAAGTCAACTGTAAGGCAAAAGCATTGAAAGAATTGCAGTTATAAGTAACACTCCATTCATTACAAATGCAAATATTTAGATTGTATTAGTTTTTCTTTGTATACATATATGCAACTTGTTTTAAAGTAATTTTTAAAACTACTAAATATATAACATTAATTTTTTTTTTTTTTATTATTGTTGTTTTATTAGCACCATGGAGATTTCGCAGCATCACTCAGTGATGTGATGGAAACTTGGAAATATTTGTTACATGACAAACTAGGATTATTGCATGAGAACATGGAAGAACCTGAAAATTATGCTGACTTTAAAAGGGCCTATCATACTTTCTTAGCAAGCAGCAACATGTTAGATATAATAGACATATATCAAAAGTGCTGTGCTCTTGCACTTGTCTCTGAAGATGAAAGTATTGCCCCCGTAAGTATTTTGTTTGATTGATCTCTGATATTATTTTGATACTTCTGATATTGATTATGGATTTACAGTGCTTCTAAAGTATGTGCAGAAATCCTGAATTATTCACAAGTTACTTGCTTTTTCTGTGTGGAAAACAGATATGTTTAAATTATTAAATCCTTTAAAGACTCATAAGACCATTCCAAAAATTACTTCTTTCTGTCATCCTGCTGGATGTGTAGATCTCTTCTCCAGAAGTTTTTCTGCCAGAAAAAGGCAAACTGTAGAGATTTGATATGACTGGATCAAATCTTAATGATTAACGTGCTCCGGAATTTTGGATATATCTTGCTATGCTGTCCAAATATACTTTTTTTGTTGTTATAAAAATAACATGCTTTTAAACACAAAAATTCCTCCATATTCTACACGTAGCTTCATTTGATGTTTTTTGGGAAACCAGAAGAGATTCATCTTCAGCTACTCAGTCAAGCATCTATTGCAGTGTATTGCAATTCAGTTATTGTAACTCTGCACATAAGGCCATGCTGTAGGCTAGAGAAGTTGTAGTATGTAGTCCAGTCTGACAATGAAAATAGCACAAATTTGATTAATTTTTACCAGATCAAAATATATTGAATAATATATTAGCTGCTGGAAGGAAAAAAAAAAAATTGAGTCCAACTGTTAGACTATTTTAGGACTGATCCAAAGTTTAAAACATGTCATTAAGAACATTATATAAATGCCTCTTAAACACGAACAGGCATGGAATGTCAGCCACCTCTTTAGGATTCCTGCTCCAATGTCTAGAAGATTTTTGTAATTCATAAATTTTTCATAACATCTAATCAGTTTCTGACTGATGCAGCTTTGAACTGCTCTTGTATGTCCTGTCACTAGATACCAGGGAGCAACCCCCTCTCCACTTCCCCTCCTCAGAAAGGATCAATCAGATCATTCCTCAACCTCCTTTTCACCAAGTTTAACGAACACAGTGTTCACAGTTGTTCCTCATAGGATATGCCTTCCAGCTCTTTTAACCAGTTTTGTTGCCTTCTCTGCGCACGGTCAAGTATCTTAATGTGCTTTTTAGAACACGGAGTCCAGAACAGAATATTTGAAGTGAGACAGCACTAATGCTAAATATAGTTGGAGAATGACCCCTTTGATTGTTTGGCTATGCTGAGTTTAATGTACTCCACATTGCTGCTTTCCTTCTTGGCTGCCAGGGTATGTTGCTGACTCATGTTGAGCCAGCTGTCAACCAGAGTCCCCAGGTCCCTTTCTGCAGGACTCCTCTCCAGCCACTTGTGTCCTAGGCTGTACATATGTCTGATATTACTCAATTCCAAAAACAGAATCCAACATTTGATAAATTTCATACTGTTGCAAATAGTCCAATGGTTCTGATCAATGTAGGTCCCTTTTCTAGAAGCATTTTGTATCTTCAGAGAGTCAGCAATACCTACCAGTTTAGTATCATCAGTAAATTTTGGAAGGATGCATTTAACTCCATAGAAATAATTGATGAAAATGTTGAATAGAACTGGTGCCCAGATTGAGCCTTGGAAAATGTTGCTAGTGACTTGTCACCAACCAGATGTAGTCTTTCTTTACTACAGCACTTCAAGCCCTACTTACTGTTCAGCCAGTTTTTCACCCAGCATACAATGTGCCTGTTTGTCTCAAACCTGGACAGTTTATCCAAAAAGACTGAGGGACCGTATCAAAAGCATTGCTAAAATACAGAAAAACTACTTCTACTGCCTTCCTTTTGTTCACAGGGAGATCTTATCATAGAAGGATATTAAATTAGTGAGATAATAATCTTCCTTATCCCGAGCCCTTGTGGGCTGATGATTGGGTTGTGTTAGTAGCAACTAAAAAACTTTGAAATATAAGCATGCCATATGAGTTTGATTTTTGTGCTCTCCAGAGCATGGAAAGGTCAAAGACAAAGGATTTTGATTTAAAAAAAAAATAGTAAAAATAAAATAAATTGTGGATTTAGATTCAACTATTTCTGGCTTGTAAGAAAAATTACAGAAAGAGTTAACTGTCTTCTTGCAGGAAGGTAAACTGAATTATTAGATAAAAACTAGGAAATAAAAAATAAAATATTTCAGTTGCTTTGAGGAACTCTTCCTATTGAGTCAGGAATAAAGCTGTGTCTGTGGAAAAAGTAGTCAAATACTGGAACAGACTCCTGAGAGAATATGTGAAATCTCATCATCAGAAATATCGAAACATAGAAATACTGTTATAAGATTCAGTGAGAGGTATGCTTGTAACAAGTTTGCCTGCTTCCTTAAACTGGGAGAACCTCTACTTAAACATTCCAATTACTGGATACAAAAGAAGTTACAAGGAGGATTGCAGTTCAGGAAGCTCTCATTTTCTAATTTCTTTTTATAATGTAAAAAACTCGAGAAGATTAACGGGCTTTTCATATCTGTGGTGCAATGTTAGCTTCTTGTCTTTCGGGGAAAAAAAAAGATGCTTTTAGTGCGAGTGTCTTACAGAAGTGTACAAGATCTGTAAGTTAAATTGAGTCTTTACACCTGATTTCTCTCTAAACATTTGTACTTATGAAGACTAAAGAAAAAGTAAGTTTTGGGTCTCAGAAAACTAGCAAACTGTAAGAAATCATGGTTTCACTTGGTTTTAATAGTATTTCTGCTTTTTAGTCACCTTCATATTTTAACTGATTCCACTCGTTTTATTGAAGGTTCAACTGCTAGAATTTATTTCTGGTGGAATGAATGTATCAAGAAGTAATGGTTCTGTTCTTCCTTCTGCACCAGTCTACAGACAGGATCAGAACAGTGTGAAGGTAAAAATTATTTCTATCTTTTTTTTTTTTTTTTGTAATGTTAAGTTTCCCATGTCTACACAGCACAATGTGATATGTTACGTTGTTTTCTTTTTGCAATTATTGTTATTAAAATATTGCTATTTTAAAAATAATAAACAAGTGTTTTCAAAGTGTAACTCATCAGTGTGTCTATGGGGTAAGTACATGAACTTATACTCTGAAAGACAGTCCTCTTATGGCAGGCACTTGGTATATAGATGTAATATGTCTATAAGTGCCTTTAAACATTTTTCTTCAAATATACTATCATAGCCTTATTAACTGAGAGTTAAATGATTTGCCTGATGTTGCTAAATGAAGTGCTAAGTGATGTAGACTTATTAGGTTTCATCACCTTGTTTTCATTAGCTTGTATTTACTTCCTTATGGAAGAAATCTGGATAGCAACTGTAATGGTAGCTGTAGCAAAGCAAGCCAGTCTTGTTTATCCCAGTGGATGACTGGAGACTTTTGGGGAACACTTGATTCAACCCCCCAGATAAGAATCTGAGAATACTGTATTGCAGCACTTGAAATGCTAGTGCTTTTGCCATTTCCTAGCTTACTTTACTCACCAGAAGTAGCAATTTAAATGCAGTGTGTAGATACAACTTAAAAAATAATTCTCAACATGTGAGCAAACATTGTCCCAGCAATATGATATCAGGCTGAAAAATGCTTCAGTGAAATGCAGTTTAGTGCTTTTCTGTTTTTTCACTACAGTTCTTCCCTAGATAGCACTTCTACCACTAAGCTAATGGCTTGCTTGACATTGGCATGTGTAGAAAAAAATATTCCTTGCCCTTTTTTTCTTTCTCTCAAATCTATCCTCTTAAGCTGCTACATCTATATATTTTTAATATTCCTGTTGAATAAGAAAAAAATATGTAGCAAATAAAGCTTTTCTCATTAGTTTTCTTTTCATCAATAGTCTTTTTTTGGTCTTTTTTTCTTTTTTTTTTTTTTTTTTTTTTTTTTTAAATTTTTTAAATGTAAATTTTTCAGTTCTGGGACTGTTATTCAGTCCTGAACAGTGCTGCAATATAAGTAATTATATTGATGTAATTTGATTATGTGAGTGGAGTTGAATATAAAATTCTGATTCTTCAATCAGTGAGACTTCTATGATTGATATCCCTGGGAGTCAAGGGGAAAATTAGTGAATCTGAGCTGGAGCTGGTGAGGTGATGAAAATTTTAGCCTACTTGAAATTAATGTAAATCCTTTATGTGGTTTCATGGTATTAGAATTTTACTTTGGGATATAAAAGGAACATCTGTTAGGAGGTCTCTAAGCAGAAACAGATACCCAATTGTAATAGCTAAATATCATAGAATCATAGAACATCTTAATTTGGAAAGAAAACTAGAGATCATTTCGTTCCAACCCCTTCCATGGGCAGGGCTGCCACCCACCAGATCAGACTGCCCAGGGCCCCATCCAACCTGACCTTGAATGCCTTCAGAGATGGAGCATCCACAGCTTTTGTGGGCATCCTGTGTCAGTGTGATTATTCAAGTACAATACACATAATTTTAACGCATATTAATCATGCTTGCTTTTGTCAAAACTTCCAGAATTCCCATACATTAAGTAATAATTTGAAATTATGCAAAGTGAGACACTTCTATAAAAGTCTTATTAGTAGCACACATGTAATTTAACGGCAGGGTGACTAATCAATGTTGATGCTTTTTTATACAGGTGATGCTCTTTGCCAAGAAGTGTTTTTATTCATATTTAAGCCTGCTGGTGAATTCTAAGGATGATCTGGCACTAGCTCGTATTCTAAACATTCCTGACAGAGGACTTGGTAGAGAAGCCTTCACTAAACTAAAACATGCCTCACAGGAGAGAAAAATGTCAATTTTCCTGGTATGTGAATCCAATGAAACTTGCTGTAGATCAGATCAGAGATAATGAAATAGATTTATAAAAACATGAAATGTTACTTTAGTCTCATCTGCAAGACTACCATTTGCAAGCCAACTCAAACACTATCATAAGGAGAGTTTCAAGGCTTAAAAACAAAGAAAACCAGCACAACAGATTTCGTCTTATAAAGTAGATGATTGATTGGTCATGAGATCTAAAGATACCCCAAAAAAGTAATTTCTGCCTGTGAACCTCTAGAACGCTACAATGTGATCTGGTAAAAACAGGAATCTCTTGACAAAAAGAGTCTATTAATAATATATCCAGAGTGTTGCAAGTACATACTTTGGTTAAGTGGAAAAAACACAATTTTTCTGTGTATTTGTTAAACTGTAGCCTAATGTTTCTTTGCACAAAATTCCTTTTGTAGAGCAATCTGAAGAAAAAAATTCAGTGCTTGATGTGTAGATGAAAGACCAAAATTTGGAGGAACAGTATTGCTGTTTTTTCGGCTCTGACTCAGAATTTTTGGAGTGTAATACTTGCCATTCATTTACAGCTTGATCAGTCTTGAAACATTCTTCAAGATGTGATTGATATGGGATATTCTTGCTCATGTTATTCTCAAAGGCACAGGGCTGGAGAGAGAAAAAACAAAGGATGGTGTTCTCCCTTATACAGGAACAAGAAAAAATTACAGCACATAGTCCTCAGAGAGGCTTGGAGCTAAGGAATCTAATTTTGTATGTGAGGTGAATTTATATTTATAATTAGAGCAGTTATAGCCAGCGCACAGGCATCTCAAAAATAGAGGAGTAAGATTTCTTTCTCCAGAGAATCAATGTGGTCCCTCATATTCAGATAATCAAATTTTGCATACACAGTGGGATCTGTACAGTCAACAGTAGACCAAGGAAAAATAGTATGGGTATATAAAAGTCTCTCAAGCAGCTGCACTATTGCTTCAGATTTTACGGTTTAAAAATATGGAAAATTTGTGAAATCTCAGTTGCAGGATTAATTATTTGAGCTCCTAATGCTCTGTTAAAATTCTATGTGAAAAAAAAAAGGCTGTGTTTGGACTGGATTTATTGCTTCTTCCTCCCAGCTGCCAGAGGGGAAACTTCTCTACTGTGTAAAGAAGTTGTCTTTTCTGGCATCTATGTCTTGCAGAAAGTCCTGCAAAGCCAGAATACTTTCCATTGGAAGGCAAGGTCCTATGAACAATATTAATCCAGTGCAAAAGCAGGGATACTGGCAGGTTTATTTTCTTTGCTAGAGTAATTCCAGTTGTATTCTTTACAGTCCCAAGAGCTTTATGATTTAACTGTGTAGTATGAAATTAAATTGTATAGGTAGAATTAATATTGCTGTATCTCTCAAATGTTTTAGGTTCTTATCTTTAACTTTTTATGGGGAGATTTATTTTATTTAACTGTTGGCTTAAAATGTGAGGGGTTACACTCTAAAGTGTGCTGCTGTTGTGGTTCAACCTGGCAGACAGCTCAGCACCACACAGCTGTTTGCTCACTCTCTTTGCATTCCAGTAGGATGGAGGAGAGAATCAGGAAAAAAAAGATCTCATAGGTTGAGATTATAAATCTTACTAAGATGGAAAAGGATGAGAGAAATAATAGTAATGATAAGAACATTTATGTATGCATGTGATGCACAGTGAAATTGTTCGCCACCCATTGACTAATGCTCAGCCAGACCCTGAGCAGCAGCAGCTCCCCCACCCCAAATTCCCCCAGTTTTATATTTGCATGATGTCATATGGTATGGAATAGCCCTTTGGCCAGTTTAGGTCAACAGTTGTGGTTCTGTCCCTTCCCAGCTTCTTGTGCACCCCCCGCCCTGTCACTGACACGACATGGGAAGCTGAAATATCCTTGATGCTGTGTAGCGCTGCTGAGCAGCAACTTAAACATCAGCATGTTATCAGTGTTGTTTTTCTGCTAAAGCTAAAACATAGCATCATAGCAGACAATATGAAGAAAATCTGTTCTGTCTCAGTTGAAACCAGATCAATATCCGCTTCTTATTCTGTATTGTTTATATAGTACTCAAGTCCCACACTTTTTCCAATACACCCCAATTAATTACCATCACCTTTTCTGCCTTCTGAGAGAGAGAGAGAGAGATATATAGATATAGAAATCTGTATCATCTGTGTCATATACATATACATATATATATATACACGTATATATATATATATACACGTATATATATATATATATATATATATACACGTATATATATATATATATACACGTATATATATATATGTATGCGCAGACATTGTTTCCATAGTCTTTTGGCCATTTCACAATGTTGTCTGTGGAGTTCACTTAATCTGTGACTTTGGGCTCCATCTATTGTAACAGTCCTTCAGGACAAGAGACTTGTTGGATGTTGCATGCATCAACTAGATGTTGTTAAGAAAATCAGCTCCATCCCAATTGAAACCAGGACGACTGCTGATGGGACATCTCTTATTTTCAGTGTCTTTACTGTATATAAAATATAGGGAAACTTTCAGAATGGAGTATCTGTGATGCTAGAACCTTTAGCTATTTTTTTTTTTTTTTTAGAAAATTTGAATATTCATAGTATTTATTTCTACCCCTAAAAATAAATATAATTCTCAAGTCAATCTTTGTGTGCTTGTATTAAATGTTCCTAGGTTGTAAACAACCCTCTAAATGTAAGATTTGTCTTTGTTTGGTAAGCGCGAACACTTAAAGAGCAGCAACAACAACAACAAAACTATGCAATTTTAATAAAGTAGTTTTTTTCCAAGCTATCAGTGTAAATATCAAATCAGTTGGATCATTTTCGTTTAACTTGTAAGTACTTTAAACCCCAACTTTAAGTATTGGGCTTGCAAATGTATACGGAGAAATGTAAACAGCTTGCAATTAAAAGGTATTCTGTTGGTTTCCATTAGATTTCTATTATTATCCAGCTGTTATGTGGTTTATGTATCTGTAGGAAGTCAATTCAAAATATGTTCATTTTCTAAATATTTCTCCTAATAGATGGCAACATCTTTTATCCGAACAGTAGAACATGGAGGAAAAGGCTGTGCAGCTTCATTATTTGATCCACTAAGAGTCCACCTAAAGGGGCTTTCTAACTTCATTAATTTTATTGACAAGCTGGGAGAAATTATTGGTGAAATCCCAGATCCAAGGTAATACAATTTCTATTGTATTTCTGTCTCTTTTGAGCAACTTCCTATTTTTCTTGTTCGTCTGGCTTGAGGAGGGGGGGACAAAGGAAGATCTAATCACTTATTTCATAGTAAATGTTTAAATCTTTAATTTTTAGCTAGGAAAATACAAATGTTTGGAAAACAGCTTGGATAAGCTTTTAGGTTTTGAGGCTAATATTTGTATTAATTTTTTACTTGATTAGTGCATGTATGTACATTTGGTTAGTTCCTTAATTGTAAGTGGATTTCCAAAAGGTTTAAATCACGTGGGTCTGATAAAGACATAAAGATCTTTTAATTTTTCTTCCTCATTTATTACTCCTTTATGTTATAGCACTTTATTTACTTTTCTATAAAGGACTCCCTTGTCAATCATTTCTTTCGTATTAAGAGCTGATGAATAATGGCAGGTTATTTAGCCTTTCTGCTCCCTTATTTCTAACAACTGAAGCTAGTTGTATTAGTTATTTCTTGGGAAGGCTCTTGTGAAGCTTTTGTGTTTGGATGTTTCTGAAGACTTGAAGTTAATCTTTTGAGCAGGGTTATAAGTGTAGGATGAATGACAGACAAGCATCAGTATAATAGTTACTTAAATTAGTAGGTGCTAGGACAGTAGGACAGTACTGGCTTTAGGGTGGAGCATTCTTTTTAAATAATAGAGGTTAGTAATATTTTTCATTTATAATCAGCAATTTTTTTTTGTACAAAATTTTAGCCAATTACCTATTATAGTTCTATGCTCAAAGATCTGTTTTAGTTTAGATAATATGATTTATGTAGTTGTGAAAATAAAATGTTATAGGACAACAAAAAGCCTTATTTAAATTACCATTCATATTCCATTGAAATTGGAAGTATTTCTGAAGTTGTTTTTTTTTTTTTTTTTTTTTTTTTCCCCATGCTGTTTTTGTTTTACTTTTCAATGCTGCTTCTTGGTTTTTTCATTTGAACATTCTAGATACCAGAGACAATCCATCTATGTCTGTAATCATTGAAGAAAACTTCTGACTCCACTTCTAGCATGTGCTTTTTTCCTTATTTATGTCTGGCATTATACATTCATAAAAATGAGGAAAGAAAGTAACACTTGTGTACCAACTTATCTTTTAAGATGGAAAGACTACTTTCTGATTATGTGTGATTCAGCAAATTGTAGCATTTTATGTCTCTTGTTAATCGCACCCTTCTGTTTAAAATGTGAGAAAAATCAGTAGTTGCTTTGGAAAATTGGAATTTCTAATTGGGAGAATTGTCTTGAGCCTGGAAATCATTTTCAACATTCATCTGTTTATTCTATTGCTTTCTCTTTTTTTCCTGTTGCTGTAGCTGCTGCCCTTTTCAGCATTCAAGTTCCTTTTATAATTCTGTATAGATGATACGAGAATCTATACTATTTTATGACATATCTCATTAATATCAGACTCTGGCACGTTCAGTAGATTACATGTATGTATGTAGTTGTCATTGTTTGTATCACTTGTCAAGAACAAAAGCTATCTGTGCTGTATTTTTTTTTTTTTTTTGTTATCTCGCACTTCGAATGTTTTCTTTTTAACTGCAAGATATATTAAAAAAAATACTGCTATCAGGTTTATATGTTTCTATACCTAGTAGCTAAATATTTGTAGGACAATTTATACAATTATATACCAATTTGTTGACTGTCTTCAAAGGAATATTCATTAGAATGCTGAAGTTCTTGAACTTAAGGATCACAAGATTTGTGAACAGAAAGAAAACTATTCCATTTTCCTTTTGCAAGTGTTTAGTAAGCCATGCGAGTGGAGACAGTCTGCATGACCTGCCTGTGATTTTACATTTATTATAAATTCCAAAAGAAGCAGTTTAACAAAAGAAATTTCTCTAATTCTATTACTACTGCAGAATGAAGAACAGGAGAGAAACGAGACAAACAAACAAAAAAACCCGAAGAAATGAGCAACAGTGCAGCAGAAGTTTTTAGTTGCTTACTCCTTAGGAACTTTCTCAGAAATCTGGGAGGATAACGAGCAATCTATGTGGCGTTGCTCTTTCTCTGCTGTAAAGGTCTTAGTATTTTCTGTGCTACAAAGTACACAAAATGTTTTTCTCATCCTCAAGTCATTCCATTAAGAAAGAAACTGAACAATAGATGAGTAGAACAGCAAAGTCTTAATGAAACTATGATGTTCTGATTCAGGTGAGACACAAACTTTAAGGACATCTGGTAGCAGGAGATAGTATTTAAAAAAACAAAAACAATCAAACAAACAAACAAACAAAAAAAAAAACAAAACCCCACCAAAACAGTATTTTCAAGGAGAATTTGCTGAGCAGAATAAACATTGTTACAAATCTCTGAAATTTTCTTCTCATTCTCTAGCTGTGCAACATTAGAAGACGTTGCTGAACTTTCAGGAATCAGTAGAAGCACGAACATTCCTTGAAGTTTGGGGATGCTGTGAAGCTTACAACCCCTCAAACTATTTACAGATTCTGTACATCTTGGACAATGTTTATGAAGTAAATAGAGAACTTGCATGATCTACTTGTTTCCTGTCAAGAGACAGAAAAATGCAAGTGTTGCATTTGCCAGTGGATGATTATTATCCACCTGCTGAACTGGAGGCTCTTTTATGATATAAATTAAAGCCTGCAGTACCCATCTATTTTTGAAATCCTCCTCATTTAGACCAAATGGTAAAATGCTGCTTACATCCAGGTAGAACATTTCTTCTATTTCTCAAATGACATTTTTCAACTTTATGAAAGCTTTGTGTCACTCAAAACTGAGTGATGGAAAAGTATTTGTATTATTCGTTGCTGCAATTTTTGCTTCATGTGCACATGAATATGTGTATACAAAAGTTATAAGTCCCAACTGGTTTCATAGAGTAAGTTGGTAGATGGCAGATTTTTCTTCTCGAATTGGCCCTCACTTTGTTGTAAGTACTGTCCACTAGGTGACACTATTGCACAGCTCACAGTAGTAGCAGTTTAAACTGAACAGCTGTAGTAGGTGTTCTGTTTATCACCTTTGAGTGAGTGTGATGCTTTGGGTGGGATCTTCATATCAAGTCCATGAACAGTCTTCTACATTTGATTTACAGTTTGACTTGATCACATATGTATTAGTGCAATAAGCTTTCAGAGGATAGGGAAAATACTGCTTCTGGTGTTGCCTTTGTAAAGCTGTGATTGCATCTTAAAATACAGGAGTACTTAGGAGAGAATGCATATGAAGCTTTATTTGATTGTCCTGAATATTTGGATAGCTTTCACACAGCTCTGGAGTTTTGTGTTCTAAACTTGTGGGAAAGTTGTGCAAGTATGTGCAAAGCACTGTCTTTGGAATTTTAGAATCATTATGGTTGGTAAAGACCTCTAAGGTCATCTAGACCAATGTCAACCTGTCTCTACTAACCATGTCCTTCAGTGCTGCATCCACACATTTCTCAAACACCTCTGGAGACAGTGGTTCAAACACCTTCTTGGACAGCCTGTGCCAGTGCAGTACCACTCTTAAGAATTTTTTCCTAATATCTAACCTGAACAATTCTCTGATGCAGCTTAAGGCCATTACCTCTTGCCCTCCTACTAGTTATCTGAGAGGTAACTGGTATAACTCCACCCTTGCTACAGTCTCCTTCCAGGCCATTGTAAAAGGGATAAGGTCTCTCCTGGGCCTCTTCTCCACACTGAAGAATCAGTTCCCTCAGTCACTTCTCATGAGGCTTGTTCTCCAGACCCTTTATCAGCTTTGTTGCTTGTTTTTGGGCACATTGAACTCAAGATCATGAAATAATTCTTGTGAAAGTAGCTTCAGGAAGCTTTTGATTCGACTTCCTACTCAAAACAGGTCAATTATGAGATCAGCCTAGGTTAGTTAGGACTTTGTCCAGTTAAGTTTTGAAAACCTTCAAGGATGGAGACTGCAGCATCCTTCTTGGCAACTTGTTCCACTGCTTGAGTGTCCTCATGACAATAAGCTTTTTTTGCATATCCAGTTAAGACCTATCTTATTTCAGTTTATGCCTATTGTCTCTCTTCTGTCCACTATCTGCCAACTGCCTGTCTTCCTCTTCTTGATCACTTCCTTGTGGGTATCAGAAGGCTGCTAGTGGATCTCCCAGAAGCCTTCTCTTCTCCAGTTTGAACAATCTGTTCCTTTAACTTCTCAGATGACGTGTTTCCCTGACCATCTTGGCATTCTTTTACTAAACTTGCTTCAGTTTATCAGTATCCATTCTGGACTGGGGGGCCAAAAACTGGATACAGCATTCTAAGTTCAGTCCAATAAGTGCTGATTAGAGAAGGATAATCACATTCCTTAGACTACTGGCTACGCTACTGTAGATGCAGCCAAAGATACTGTTGACCTTGTTTGTTGCCAAGGCACACTCCTGGCTTGTTTAGCTTGCTGAATGTGCACCAAGACTCCCAAGTTTTTTTCCACAGAATTTTGTGCCCAGCCAGTAACATTGCAAGGGCATATCTCTTTCCAAGAATTTGCATTTCCTGTTGAATTTTTTATGGTTCCTGTCAGCCCTTTTCTCCAGTCTGTCTAGGTACCACACTGCATGGAAGCACTTCCCCACGATGTATTGAATGTTCTACCCAGTTTTGTGCCATCTGCAAATGCGATAAGCATATATTTTATCACCACTTCTAGTTCACCAACAAAGGTATATAGACAGAATCACAGAATTGTAGGGGTTGGAAGGGACCTCTAGAGATTGTCATGACCAACCCCGATGACAAAGCAGGTTCCCTAAACCAGATTGCACATCCAGGTGAGATTAGAATATCTCCAGAGAAGGAGACTCCACAACCCCCCTGGGCAGCCTGTTCCAGTGCTCCATCACCCTCACCATAAAGAAGTTCTTGCTCACAGTCGTGCGGAACTTCTTATGCTGCAGCTTGTATCCATTTCCCCTTGTCCTGTCTCCCCATACCACTGAAAAGAGACTGGCCTCACTATTATGGCCCCCACACCTCAGATATTTATAATCTTGGATTAGATCCCCTCTCAGTCATCATTTCTCAAGGCTACACATAGAATCATAGAATGGTTTGGATTGGAAGGGACCTGAAGGATCATCAAGCTCCATCCCTTCTGCCACAGGCAGGGCCACCAACCTCCACATTGGATACTAGACCAGTCTTCCAGGAGCCCTGTCCAAGATGTCCTTGAGCACTTTCAGGGATGGGGTATCCACAGTGTCTCTGGACAGCCTGTTCCAGCACTTCATCACTCTCCTGGTAAAGAACTTCCCCCAATATCCAACCTAAATCTTCCCTCCTTCAACTTAAAACCATTTCCTCTTGTCCTGCTATTATCTACCCTAGTAAAGAGCTGACTCTCCTCCTGTTTATAGGCTGTTTATAGGTTCAGGTACTGAAAGGCTGCAATGAGGTCACCCTGCAGCCTTCTCTTCTCCAAGCTGAACAAGCCCAGTTCCCTCAGCCTGTCTTTATAGGAGAGGTGCTCCACCTCTCTAATAATCTTTGTGGCTCTCCTCTGGACCCTCTCCAACAGCTCCCTGTCTTTCTTGTACCGGGGCCCCAGACCTGGATGCGGTACTCCAGATGGGGCCTCATAAGGGCAGAGTAGAGAGGGGCAATCACTTCCCTGTCCTTGCTGGCCACCTCTCTTCTGATGGAGCCCAGGATACTATTTGCTTTCCAAGCTGCAGGAGCACACTGCTAGTTCGTGTTAAGCTTCTCATCCACCAGGACCCCTAGTCCTTCTCTGCAGGGCTGCTCTCAAGGGCTGCTCCTTCCAGTCTGTATATATGCTGGGGATTACTTCAGCCCAAGTACAAAACCTTGCACTTTGTTGTGTTGAACCTCATTAGATTTTCCCAGGCCCACCTTTCAAGCCTGTTAAAGTTCCTCTGAATGGCATTCCTTCCTGCCACTGTGTCATCTGCACCACTCAGCTTGGTGTCATCAGCGAACTTGCTGAGGGTGCACTCGATTCCGTCATTGATGCAGTTGATAAAAATGTTGAAGAGCACTCATCCCAAGATGGACTCCTGGGGAGCACTGCTCGTTACCGGCCTCCACCTGGACATAGAACCATTAATCACCACTCTGTTTCTGTTGCCTTTCAACCAATTCCTTATCCACTGAGTGGTTCACCTATCAATGGGATCCTGGGCTCCATCAGGAGAGGGGTGGTCAGCAGGGAGAGGGAGGTGATTGTTCCTCTCTACTCGGCTCTTGTGAGGCCCCATCTGGAGTACCATGTCCAGGTGTGGAGCCCTCAGTACAAGAAAGACACTGAGATTTTGGAAAGGGTCCAGAGGAGGGCGACTAAGATGATCAGGGGGCTGGAGCACCTCCCCTGTGAGGACAGGCTGAGGGAGTTGGGCTTGTTCATCCTGGAGAAGAGAAGGCTGCGGGGTGACCTCATTGCAGCCTATCAATACCTGAAGGGAACCTACACCCAGGAGGGGAGTAAACTCTTCAAAAGGGCTGACAACAGCAGGACTAGGGGAAATGGATCCAAGTTGAAGGAGGGAAGATTTAGGTTGGATGTTAGGGGGAAGTTCTTTACAAGGAGAGTGGTTAGGCCCTGGAATGGGCTGCCCAGGGAGGTTGTGGATGCCCTGTCCTCGGACGTGTTCAAGGCCAGGTTGGACGGGGTCCTGGGCAACCTGATCTGAATGTGTATGTTTGGTGGCCCTGCTAGGCAGGGGGGTTGGAACTACATGATCCTTGAGGTCCCTTCCAACCCGGGTGATTCTGTGATTCTGTGATTCTGTGATCAAATCCACATCTCTCCAATTTGGAGATAAGGATGTGGTGGGGAACCATGTCAAAGGCCTTGCACAAGTCCAAGTAAATAACATCAGTTGCTTTCCCTGGAAAAGCACGCATGCTCTTCTAGTATATTTGTTTAGTCTTATAGTTTCATTACAGGATCTGAGGAGTGTTGCGTGGTATGGAGAATAACACATATTAATCTTGGTGCATGAACACACTGACAGAACACCAACTATGTTTCAGGTAGTAAGTTCTTGAGAAGATGTCAGGTGTTTTTTTCCAGGTGGCATCTCCTGAGGGAGGGTCATTTTTAGCTTAGTGGAAGAAGGCAGAGGTAAACATTTTTGACAGTGCAGCATAGGTACATGGAAAAATACTTAGCAATGGTGTTATTATTATTATTATTATTTGCTGTGCTTCTATTGTGGATCTACTGAACTGCAGAACTCCAAAGGGTTTTAAGTTGTGTCTTCACCATACGTATTGTTCTGTGTGATTTTTAAAAAGTCAGCGATAAGGGACAAATGCTTAAGTTCATTGTTTGGGGTGAAGTTTTTGAGTAATGGATTTTGATATAACTATTTCTTTCCCAGATATTTTAAAAATATGGATAAGTCCACTGATAAAATTTTATTGTTGAAATTTTATTGAAGATGAACAGCTATTTTTTTTCATTTTTATGCAAATGACTTAGCTACCAAAAGTAGGTTTACTTTAAAGGCACAGTTACTACTCTGTTAGGAGCAATTCTATTTTTTATTCTTTCTTACTTCTATTTTCTCTAGTTTTTCTCCTCTCGTAAGATGGAACTAGTTGAAAACCTGTTTTTTTGTTTGTTTGTTTTTTATGTTTGAGAATAGAACTAAATTGCTACACTCTTTGCCTGATTTCAAATTTTAAAAATGGATATCTGTTTATTGCTTAAATTCTGAAATATTTTCCTAAATCTGTAACTGTCAATAAGGCTGTGATTTCTAACCCTTGATGCATGACTATGTCTTTGTAACCTATTGAAATATGTTTTATTTGAGTACATAAATTGTATGCCATCTCTTTTTTCCTCAGTCAGGCATTCTTATCTTAATTTAGACATCTGGTTTTTCTTTATGGCTACAAGGCAAATGAGAGAAATACTATGTGAATAGTATACTCTTCTTTTAGTGCTGATTCATGCTGACAATAGTCAGCTGTTTCTTCTGTCAATTCTTATCAAATCTTAAATGTCATAGGTCTTTTGTATTAAACTTCACTGAAAAGGAGGATATTGAATAAAGATCACACAGAACCACAGAATTGTAGGGGCTTGGAATCATTGAGGGATCAATGTAGGGATCATTGTGTCCAACCCCACTGGTTCTGTACAGCATGTTGCGCAGGAAAGCATCCAGGCAGGTCTTAAATATTACCAGAGAAGGAGACTCCACAGCCTTTCTGGGCAGCTTGTTTCAATGCTCCATCACTCTGACAGTGAAGAAGTTATTCCTTGTATTAGTATGGAACATCCTTGTACCAGTTTCTGCCAGTTGGCCCTTGTTCTACTGTTGCTCACCACCAAAGAGTCCACCTCCGTCAACTGGTTTCCTACACTTTAGATGTTTGTTAGCAGTGATGAGATTCCCTCTCATTCTTCTCCAGAGTTCCGACCTGAAATCTTCTAGAAGGTAGAATTTAGAAGATAAGAACGGTCTTATTTCAGAGCCTTGTTCACTTCTTGGGTAGTTTTTCCTAATCAGATTTGCCAAACAGTCATCTTAGCACGATAGAATTGTAATGGGATGGCTGTCTCTAGACTGAGGAAACTCATAGAGAACAACTCTAAAGGAAGATGGGGGAAATTTATAAGGAAATACTATGTTTCTGGTCTATGTTTTACTCACTGCTGTCAGAAACTACAGAAGGGTGTTAATTTATTATTTCTGAAATTATGATCTTGAGCTGCTCATGATAACAAACCAAATTTATTTTTTTGATTGTTTTCATAAGTCTTTCTTGTTAGACATTTGACAGTATGGATAATCAAAGGTAAAAAGTGGCCAATAGGTGACAGTGATCAGCTGATCTAAAATATCTGGGGACTTGTTCATTTAAAAAAAAAACAAAAACGTTAACAAGGCATTAATTCTAAAATTAAACAGTCTGCCTGTGAAGTCTTAAGTTCAATCACCTGAGATGCATATGGATTGCTCTAAAAGTAATGCCTTCTATTTATTTCCTTGGACATTACAACAGACTGAAAGAGCACAATAATACTTTCATATAGCCAATTCTCAGCTACAAAAACAGTATTTTTCAACATAGGCACCTCCATTAGCTGTGCATTTTTGTCAGTGATAAACAAGAACCTGCAGGCCATGCTCATGAAAATCTGTACCAGTGAAGGTGACCCAATGCTTCATAGCTGCTATGATGGCATCACTGCTAGAAAATGTTACCCATGCAGTCCATCTTTCAGTGGCGCAAACAGATGGAATTCAGAAGGTGCCAAATCTGGGCAATAGAGGGGATGTAGTAGGGCAGTCCAGCCAAAATTGGTAATGTGCTTCATAGTCTTCAAACTGGTATGGCACCTAGCATTATTGTGTTGCAAAATAAAGATTATCTTCTTGAGCCTGACTACAGAAATTTGAGCCTTCTGCTTAGTTGGTGTCTTGATGTAGTAGTCAGAGTTGATGGTTTGTCCATGTTCAAGAAATCCAGAAGGATCCCCCCATACCTATCCCAAAAAAACAGTGCACTTTACCTGCTGAGGGCTGTGTCCTGAACTCTTTCTTCTGTAGGGAAGTCACATATTGCCACTCCATAGACTGCTGTTTTGACTCTATCTCATAGTAGTGATACCATGTCTTGCCTGCAGTGATGATGCAATTCTGGGAACTGTCACCTTCAGCCTTGTGTTTGTTCAATGGGTCCAGACAAACTTGCTTACAGTGTTCTTTCTGTTCCTATGTGAGCATTTGCTTATCCCTTGTGGCATACTGTTTGCTGCAGTCCAAGGTTGCCACAACTGTTTCCAATGCATTGAAGCCGATATTCAGCTCTGCACACAATTCTCTGGTCACAATCCACCAATTTGCACAGATGAGCTGATGGAGATACCCTTCACTTCGTGGTGTTATAGCTGTGGATGGACATCTGGAATGTGGCTTGTCTTTCATGTTGCTGTCACCATTGCTGAAATGCATCACCCAGCACCTCACTGTACTCATATCCACTGTTTGATCTTCATAAACATTCAGTTAGCATCAATGAATGTCAATGGATGCCATTTTTTCCACATGAAAGAATTTAATTTCACATCTTTTTTTCATATGCAATTCCATATCAGATGCCATTTTATCAGACTGCGCCTCTGTTGCCATCAGAGGCACAACAGCAAGATGTAATGAAATGTTGGTGGGAAGGTTCAAACTCTACTGCCATACCAACACGATCTGCCTCTGATGTCACGGACCAATGGAATAAAATAGGAGGCATTACTTTCAGAATTCCCTCATATTAACATAGCCCTGAGTTGTGTGATTGCATGCTTTCCCTCACTCACTTGCACAGCATTCTAAACTATTTTGGGCAGGAAATAAAAGAATGAATTGAGACTGTGTCATGAAAGATGGAGGTATTTGTGAGAGCCTTACTTCATGTTTCAGCAGCTAGGATGATGCAGCCCATCAGAGAATCTTTGTTGGTGCAACTTGAGGCCATTCCCTCTTGTCCTATTGTTAGCTGCATGGGAAGAAGAGGCCAACCCCACCTCACCACTGTCTCCCTTCATGTTGTTGTAGAGAGTGATAACATCTCCCCTGAGCCTCCTCCAGACTAAGTAATCCCAGTTATCTCAGCTGCTCCTCCTAAGATGTATGCTCCAGATCCTTTACAGCTTCGTTGCCCTTCTCTGAACACGCTCCAGTGCCTCAGTGTCTTTCTTGTAGTGAGGGGCCCGAAACTGAACGCAGCTCTAGAGGTGTAGCCTCACCAGTGCTGAGTACAGAGGGGTAATCAGTTCCCTGCTCCTGCTGGCAGCACTATTTCTGATACAAGCTAGGATGCGATTGGCCTTCTTGGCCACCTTCTGCTGGCTCATGTTCAGCCAAGCATTGACTAAAACCCCCAGGTCTCTTTCCTCTATGTAGAACAAAGAAATCTTATTGCATGTGACTCTGATGAGAAAATCATATTATTAGAGATCTTTAAAAAAACTGCTACCTTAGGATATCTATTATAGTGATAACTGAGTGATATTTGTTGTTAATTGGATTTGAAAAGAGTCCTTGCGTAATATGACTTAGAAGACCAATGATGTGAGACTTACGCACCTTGTTTTAGAATATTTCATGTCAGCAGCCTGAGATCTGAGAATTGTTAGCAGGCACCCTGACTGGAAAGGAAAAAGTTTCCCAAGTTCAGTATTACCTTAGACAAATGGCATTACTTGGTTTAACGTTTATTCTTGAATTCACTTGGGTTTTGCCCTTCTTTTTCAGCATTAAGAAGAATTAAAATTCTTAACGTCTGCTGATGCAAAAAATGATTTTAAGACAGATAAGTTGGTTGATACAATTCCATATTGAAAACAATCTTTACTGGCATTCTAGCTGTTAGGAATTGCAAGGTGGGTAGCAGTTTTCTACCTCATTTAATTCATATAAACATTTACTATCTAGTACTATGCCAGATATTTTACACTCCATTTAGATTCAAATGGTTTTTCTAGGAAATATGAATGAGAGTAATCTGGCATTCAGACTCCTTTTCCAATAAGCAAAACAAAAACCACCAGCACAACCCCCAAAAGCTGCATTTTTACAGCATTTTCCTTTTATTTTCATGCTTTTAGGTGAACTTTGCTTGAATGTCAGTAGCAATGAAATTTTCCTAGTGAATCTAGAGATTCTCAGGTCACTTATTTTATTACTTGAATTAGAAGTATTGCATCTGTTATTTAATTTATAAATCTACCTTCAAGATTATTGCTTTTTGAAACATTTTTGATCCAGTGAGTTGTCTTTTCTGATAAACAGATGATGATCTTCTACTACCAAATGGACTGCTTAAATTTTAACAGTGGCCTAACCATCTCAATTGATGCTATAGATAACATAGTTAACTGCCAAAAGAATGCCTTAATTGCTTTTCCAACTCAGACTGGTCTGAGTGTACGTTATGAAACTATAAGACTTGGTCAGTGAGGGCTTTTTGTAGTAAGTTTATGAGTAGCACCAAGGAGAGGTGTATACAGCATTTCATAAATTTATTCAATATTTTAATAAAATTCACAACAAATGATACTGAATATATCACAAATGATATTGAATTCTTCATTCAATATCATTTCCTGTTGTAAAATGCGTAAGCTGTGGCACAGTGTTTCAGTAACTAATCCATACACATTAGATGAATACTTGATGTCTTATTTATATAATAATAATAATATTCATATTATTATTATATAATAATAATAATAATAATAATAATAATAATAATAATAAATATAATATATTAAAGTATGAATAAACTTTTCTTTACTCCAATTAGTACTACGTATGTCAGATTGGGAACTGGAACTCTTTCCTGGAAAAGAAGAGGGAATATGGGGAGAAAAATAGATTAAATTAACTTTACTTATAACAGCTAAGATCCTTAGTTGGCATTGAGTAGTAGAAGCAAAAAAATACCAAACAAATAAATAGAAAATATTTTTATCCTATTTTTTCTTCCGTGGAGAAAAACTGCAAGGTAATCAAGAATTACAGACAACACATAGCATTTTAATTAAGGATGCAATTATCTTTTTTTATATTTTTTGTGTCCAGTGTTGTATATGGAATAATCCTTCTTCCAGCATATACATACATTATGTATATATATATCCCTGGGCATATATAGGGAAGATCTATACTTTGAAAGACAGCTTCAGCCAAACACTTCACCTGCTTGTTTGTTCTAGAGTTGTAGATTCCATACAGTATTTATGGAGCAGATACACCTCAGTTAATACAATGCTTTTCTCAGTTGAGGGTATTGTTTTGGAAAATATCACTTTAGTCCTGAGGAAATAAAACTGTTTGGCAAGTATCAGGAGGCTTGGCTAGAGTTCCTATACATATCTCTGATACAGAATTTTCTTCAACAATACTCTCTTACCTCTTGACAACTTGCACTGAATGATTTTTATTTTTTTCTCCCCTTGAACTTTTCATTCTCTTGTGGTTAGGCTGAATTCTGTTTTTTGGAGCAGAGGTACTCAAGCATTGGTTTTTTCCTTTCTTTAAGATGTGCTATGGTTCTTGAGCTTTGTGCTGAGGGACTTCACCTGGTGACTTTCCTTTTGGCTGAGTTCATGCATTGTGCTTAAGCTTCTGGAAAGCTAACGTTTATCTGTTTAAACAAGACTGTGAATTCTAATGTGAATTGAATAATCTTTAATCTGTAAAAGTTAAAGCTGAAAACTGCATGGAAATAGTTGTTTCTGACCTGGAAAAAAGCCAAAAATGTTTCATATTAACTTCAGGGCTTCTAAGTTATTTACCAGGAGTTTTGTTCAGCCAGAGTAATCCAAAGCAGCAAGATGCCTGGCCTCATTCCTTCCATGTATTTTAACAGAAAACAATATAAACAAACTTGTTTCCCTCTGACGGAGTCCTTGTTCTTCCTTAGCCCCACACAGTTATTTTCTATTTTGGATTATGAATCTAGACAGATAGAATTTTACTTGATGGAGGTGTTCCTAGCAGGAATTCTGAGACTTCTCTTTAGAATTTAATGTGTGCAAAATATGACTGTCTCTGTATTTACAAGGTATCGTTTTAGGAAAATTAGGTAGCTATTAAGTGTGGAGGAAGTTGAAAAGTTAGCCTTGCCCTTGCCTATGGCAAAACAAATATTTTGGCATTCAATTATTTATATTTTTTATGTCTAACTTCATGGATGTTTCTGGACTTAGAGTAAATATACTCTATGTTTTCTCTTGATTAGAAGATTGGTACTGTGTACCTTTATGTAAAAACAGAATGTTCATTTAGTCTAATTACTAACTACTGAAACAAAATTGAAAGCAGACTGATATTTTAAAGAACTTTCATGAAACACAATGCTCAAAATCTGAATTGGATGTTAAATTAGGATCCATGTTTGTTCACTTAACAGCTTACAAGCGAAACAGTAACTATTGGTTTAAAGAAAGTGCTTTTCTTTGGACTTTATGGAAAAGTTAGTTTTGTGTTGCAGGTCAGAGTAGTACTAAATGCTGAATTCATTACCTTTTCTTATAATCTCTGTTTTTCTTAAGCAGGCTATTATGTTGGACAATGCTTCCACACTGCTCTTTGATTTGAAAGATCAAAGCTTTTCTCTGAAGAGTTTTGATTAACTGTGAAGACTAGCTATGTTCAACACTAATAGGTATACTAAAGTGCTGCCAAGATTAATGTGGAGATGACCCTCTGCCTATTTTCAGAGTTGCAGGGGGGCAAATTCTGTCAACAGTGAAGATGCATTTGATGAAAGGCCGAAGCAATGGGGATCCTTTCTATCAGGCAGTAGAGGAAGTTGTACAAGATTTGGATTTGAGGATTAAAAATATTATCGATTCACAACATGAAGTCTTGACTGTTAGTGCCACTGGAGTCAGTCCAACACGGGTAATGGGACTTCTTTTGTTCTTTTTACTATTTAGCTTTACAAGAAAGTAAATGTCCTTCTCCTGGTTTTGTTGTTGTTCTGTGTTTTTTTTTTTGTTTTTTTTTTAAAGACTTTTATATAGGGTATTAGCTTTTCCTACTAACAGAGCAGTGTCATTTCCCCTGCAATGTGGTTTTAAACTTGCTGAAAGACTTATACTTTAGGATTACAGTGTGGATTTCAAAAAGATGTTTTATTTAAGCTTCTTACATTGAAATAGTACATTAAATGCTGTTCACAATTTATTTTGTTCTTGCAGCAGTTCTAAATGTAAATACTTGTAACTGTTAGATTTGACAGTAATTTCAAAGTAGTAGACCTATAACATTTCCAAGCAGAAAAAAGCCCTCTTGAAAGTGGAGTTAAGATTTGAGAACATACATCTGCACTTTGATTAAAGAACACAAATTTTAATTAGCTCTGAGTCAAGTATTATGAAGTGTAAGAAGCTCAAAATATGGTTGAATCTGAAAGAAGTCCGGAATATGGTGAAACCTTGGCAGGGATAACAAATGAAAACCCAAATACTCTGTGTATGCTTTTCTCTTTCAGTGTTTCAAGACTAACACTAATTAGTTATTAATGCTTTTTTTTTTGTGTATGTGTGTGTTTTTTTTCTTGGAGGGAATCAAAACATTTAACGTTTTAAAAGATAGGTGTGGAGAGTATACCTGAATACATGTTTTTATTTGTGATTTCTGTACTTTGAATCTACATGGTCTTCTATTATGATATTTTTCTATTGAAACATCAACCAAGTTTATTTTACATTGTTGGTATATATAAAACAATATCTTATGTGTTTTTGTCTAGGAAACTTTTAAAATCTGCTCAACACTTTTTGTGTATATTCTTAGAGTGCTTGGTATTGCCAAATCACTGGAATTACCCCATAGTAACAAGATTTCTATCAGATTTTTATAAAACTTCCAATATCCTTTTGCTTTTCAATAAGAAGTAGAAGCCTCTAGATCTTAGTGGACAGTTAAATTGATTTAAATATGTGTTTCCACGGATTAGCATCCTCATTTTACTGCATCTCCCGAGGCTTCCATTGCTTTGTATTACCATTTCCCTTTCTTGTCTTTGTCTTTTTCTTTCTCTGCTCCATCTGAAAAGTTAGCAGCCCTATTATCTCTGTCTTTATCTGGAGACCTGGATTCCTGAAAAAAAAAATCTAAAGTCTTAGATTTTTTATCAGCTAGGTAAGATTCTTCTGATTTACCAAGCAATGCTTTTCTAACATAGCTTATGTTTCTTACTGTTTTCTATAGGTTGATACTGTAGTCTAATAGTCTGTAGAAATTTTTTCTAGTTTCCTTGTTGAGGCAGAAAGTAGTGGGATGGTTGTCAAGAAACATGGAAGTACTTAATTCTGTTAAGAACAGCATGAAGTTTTGTTAAAATGGGCGTCTGTAGGCAGCTTATCTACTTAACTATATTACTGTGAGTCAGTGGTTCTATGTTGAAGGTTTTCCCAATTACGTTTTTGAATTTAATCTCTCTGTTGGAAGAACCCATCTGCTTTTGAGTGGGAAGATTCTATTATAGTTTTTTTTTGTGAGAAAACTTGAGTACATATCAGAAAATGATGGGCTTTAAGCTAATCCTTTTCACCATACGCACCACAGAACATGCATATGCATAGCATGTACATACAGATATAGCTAACAGCCATGAGGGATGACTGTGGCCTGAATGTGGCTGATATGCTGGTTGGCTTGAGAAATCTAGTGCTCACTAAGAAAGCATGGGCAAATGTTAAGCAGAGATTTCAAACTGCAGGTTTCAGTGGAGCTTTCAGTAGAAAGACATTATACTAAACACACATAGATGGGAGGGGTTTTATTATGGATTTTGATAATAAAAGATTTCCACGCATTTTCCAAATGAATTTGAACTGTGAAGAAAAACTGGAGTGTCTGTATTGCTCCATTAAGATCTTAGGACAGCAAAGGTTAAATGTCTGCTGAGTTTCACATCTTTAAGTACAAATTGTAAATCTGAAATTAACTGTAGATCTGAAAAGGATGCCTCCAGCAGCTGTTAGAAAGACTGGCACTACATAAAATGTACTTCGGTTTCTATTCAGGTCGTATAAAATATACCTGAGAGATATTTTGTTGGAAAAATATTTGCTTTTTCTCCTATTAGTTTTCTTACATCTTTGCTCAGTTTTTCTGTAAATATCAGTTTTATTAAAGTCTAAAGCTGTATAAAAAATCAATATTTTATGCAGAAGGAAATACAACTTTTCACTGAAGACTTCATGAGTGACTAATAGCAATTGTGATGAATTTCTTCCTTAGAAATTTACTGCTGTAAATTGAATACAGTTGGCATTTCTGGAACTGGCTTGAATAGTCTGGAGTAGTTAATGGTTACTTCCCTTGAAAGATTAATAAATAGTTTACTTGAAAAAATATTTAGAGTCATTATTTTAATAATGAACAAGATTTTTGTGGCAGGGATTTTTATCTTGCCTGAAGTTCCTATTGTTTTTTGGACAATAGTATTTAGTACACCAAGCTTCTGTTGTAGTAGTACGTGAGATTTCTGAAGGTCATCTTTTGGCAGTTAGGAAGATATACTATATTCTACACGTTATTATTGTTACATTTTCTTTGTATATAATCAGTCAAGCTGTTGTCAAACTCATACTTTTTTCATTAAGATAAATTTACCGTGACCCACATGGCGTTTTATAAAATTCCATGATGTGGATGATGTAGTGATGTAATGACTGAAGAGGTCCAGAATAAATTTTGAGGAAATTAGATGTTACTGAAATAGACCAATTTTGTAAAATCAAGTATAATAACCATTTCTGTAATTGCTATTTCTAGCTATTGATTATAACTTATAGTAACTGACTGACGTGTTGCTATGGCTTCTTGAAGGCTACATACACTAATTGATATAATCAAATAGGGAGAGAAATAGAATTCGATCTTTTCAAGGCTGTGTTGAAAACAGTTAACTGATTAAAGAAATGCAGTTTGTTGCCTGCCCTGTTCTAAACAAAGTTAGGCTACTGTATGTTTCTCTGTATTGGTAAAAAAGAAAGACTGTGGTTTTTAAACCTTAATACTGTGTATTTAGCACTACATTTGTTTAGAAAACCCCTAGAACTTTACAGAGAAATGCTATAAACTTGCAACTCTAGCAATCCTATGAAATTCTGCATCTGCTGGCTATAGCATTGAACTCTTCCAGATGTGAATTGTTATTTTCTTTAAGTACTTTTTAATTCTTGTGGAAAACTGAGGAATTTATCGTGTTACAAACAAGAGGGGATTGTACCTCTTGCCATATCTTGGTCGAAAAATCTCTCTTTACCAGCTGCTTTTGCAGATTCGGTTACAGGAGTTGGACTTCATTAGAATGTTTGTGTGGCACTCGAGCTGGTTTTAAGGAAATAATATATCAGTTTCAGCAGCATGGTTTCATGACAGATTTGAATATTTGTGTGACTTGCTTTTCAGTGTATGCCTCTAGTTGGCAATGATCTAAATTCTACTCATTCCTTGGGATGAAAAAGAATCTTCCATGTAGTCATGTTACTTGATAGATGCTTACTGGGAAAGGGGAGGAGGGGGTTCTTGCATCTTCTGCTATTAGTTGCTTTTGGAGGTGAGCTATTGATTTCACTTTTTGACCTTTCTTGCAGTATGTTCTCTTTAACATTATTCGCTTTCAGCCAAAATTGCATTCCATAAACCATGGCACTGCATATTGTGGCAGAGATACCATAAAGGTCTTACTAGTTCTTCTTGATGAAGAAGCAGTCAGTGCTCCTACCCAGAACAAAGCGGAATTATTATATGATGATGTAAACTTAATTATGTTTGGAAGCACCTCTGTTTTGACACTCTTCAGGTAAGTACTAAAAAGCTTTTTGTTCATTTATAAAGATTTTATACTAACTGATTTAAAGCACTGATATTTTGTATGCTAAATTTGCAGCCTGTTGGGAGCATAGGTGTGAAAGGAAAGTGTTCTTAGGACAGTGTCAAGTTCTCAAGAGTATTCTACCTCCTCATCTTCACTTACTGTTTTTTTTCAATATGCTTTTGGAAGACAGACTTTCTGGGCTAGTATGTTTCTGGGCTGCACAAGACCTATGAAGCGAGTATCCTTTGCAACTAGTCTTCCAGATACTTGTCTATATTCTTAAGTTCAAATAATGTGTATTCAGTAGCTGACTGTGTTTATATTCAGTTTGAAAATTCCTCCTTCATCTAACTTTAGTACAAGATATTTTGGGATGAAAATGTGTTTTCTTCCTACGTAGTAATTATTTTGTAGAGACTTTTCTAAATGGTTAAATAGATTTTCATATTGTGATACACCAATCAGTAATATTGGACAACAAAGGATGTTGAAACAAATTCCTGTGCATGAATATTTATTGGTGGTATCTGTAGTTCATGGCATACATTGACTCTGATGGTGAAATTGAGAGAAAGAAGGAGAGGAAATAGAAAAATTTCTCAGTGACCAGCTGGGAAGTGAAGCAGTCTGGGTCTCGAGACAAGCATCATCTGCAGTACAGCAGTTGGTTCCACTACAATATTATTCCCATGATAACTATGTTTTTTTCATAAGGACCTGCTAAAACCCACTGCTGACTGTCCCTGTTTTTTGATGCCAATAGAGGTGGTTACTACATCTGTTCATTAAGGCCAGGACTGCATGGTTAGTTGTTTCTTAAGGTTTTTGCCTGCACATTTTGGGTTCCCAAATATAAAAGGAGAGCTACAATGAAAGACTGTAAAAAGTGGGGAATTAGAGATTTTCTTATGCTGATGGCAGTTGCTTTACACGAGAACCCACCAGTACAACACTGTCAGGGCATGTTGGTGCAAGACTCTGAGAATAACAGAATAGGCAAAGAACAAGAAAAAAGCCTGGACAAAAGGATGCAGGAATGTGAGTAGAAATCTCAGTTTCTGATATGTGTTCCATAGCAATACAGGAAACAAAGGCACTTATAATTCTGTGAAGCTGTTGGTTACTGATTTTATTACTTGATTTTTAATGCAAGAACTTCCTCACCTTCTTTGAGTCCTAAACTGGAAGAAATAAGGAGATAGACATAAAATAAGGAGAATTTGGTGGTTCCTCTAGATTTATAGTTCAACCTCTTTTATGAAACCAACCAAACTATCACATTCCAATAACATCCAGAAAAAATATTTTCCCATTATTTTTGATTCAGGATTCATTAAATTAATAAACCTCAATCAGGATGTGTTTTGTCAAAACGAATAGGAGCTTAATCAGATTTAGATTAGTGCTCAATGTGAATGCCATCAAAGCTCAACTGAAATTTTCTGAATTAAGCATTGCTGTTATTCATAGCTAGAAATCTTTATTTGCTTTCTTGAGCAACTCTTTAAAATGGAATAAAAACCTCTTATTTCTGGATAAGAGTGTCCACTGAGTAAAGATATAAAGCATTCATTGACTTGAAATCTTCTCCTTGTAGGTGCAAGGAGGTGCTGCTATTTAGAAATGTATATGGTAATCTACACAAAATTCTTGTGTTTTCTTTAATATTTTCTGGTGATTATCTTGTTTTAGATTTTATTTTTCACATATCAAATTTTAAATACTATTTGTTCACATAACATCTAAATAGAAATAATTGTGGAAACACACAAAATATTGAATTAACCTTAAATAATTGTTTTAAGGAATACATAAATTTGCAAAGCCTAAGAAGAAATATGTGAACTTGCAAACAGCACCTGTTCTCAATTTTTATTTAAATCTTTGTGTTCTACCTTTCTGTAACAGTTTATACTGTAATCTTCCAATTGCCTTGCAATGAACATTTTAATATCACCTAGCATAGTAACTAAGGTATCTGTATTTCATCAACATACAGGCACATATACAGTACCTTTTTTGTTAATACTTCTCAAACATTTGATCGACAGTGTTTACAGTCTTTTGCTGATCCATATAGTTAAAAGTAAGTCTGAAATAATTTCCAGGATAAATGGCAGTAGGTTTGACAGTAAACACTGTAGTGAAAATTATTTTTGCTAATTTGATTCAATGTAACAGGTTGTCGTCTCATATGGTAGCTTTATGGTTTTAGATCAAATGGTAGTTTTTATTTTGAGGATTTTCACAATATTTTTTGTTATCTCTAGTGATTTTACTACTGAAGAATCCCAAGATATGTTTAAAACTTTTGGGTGTATTTGTCTGGGATCTAATAATGTTAAAAGAGCACTGTTATTTTTCAGTTGAATGCTGAAGATAAATGAAAGTATCTCCTTTTCATAATTTCAGCATTCTTGGAATTTTTTGAAATTAAATTAATTGGCTCTATTTATCTGTCACCTTTTAAATCCTGTAAGAAAGCTGCTGCTCAAAAGCAGTTGTTGTGTGATGTTCATATTTTCGTTAGTTTTCTTTCATTTAAAATCATATTTCAATAATTTGTAAATTGCATAAATATTTTCAGACGGAAAATGTAAGCAGTGATGATATTTTTGACCATGCAAAACAAGCTGAAGTTTTTCTCTGTTTAATGGGACCTTCAGTACGCACCTCAAATATTTTCCATCCGTAAGAACCTCATTTTAGTTTGCTTGAGAATCATCCTTTTGAATATGCATTATAGAAGTGTGAATAAAGTTCCCGTACTTCTTATTAATTTTCATCAGTTTTAAATTTTATTTCGAACCTTATACAATGCAAGCGTGCTGATTTCCTCTCAGTATTGCTAAAATTTGTAATTAAACAAGTATGTAGTGATCATATTGAAATCAAAGTAAAGTGATTCCGATACAATTTATTATATTGTTTACATATAAAATTGAATTTTGCATAAATATGAATTAAGTATTTTCATATGTCTTCACAATAAAGTTTTTGGTTGTTTTTTTTTTTTATTTTTTTCTGGTTCTGCTGGTTCACCAAGTCTGTAGGGTTAAGGGCAATATTATATTTGCTGCTGTTTTTCATATAATGCCTGTCATCTTCCTATCACATTACTGCTAACACAAGTCTTTCTTTAAAGTATGTGTGACAGAGCACTAGAACAGTTTGCCCCGAGAGGTTGAGGATTCTCCTTTTGCAGAGATATTCAAGACATGTCAGGATGCCTAGCTGTGCATCCTATTATAGGGTACCTGCATTAAAAGCAGGGGGTTTGGACTCAATAATCTCCTGATATCTCTTTGACTCCTTGCAGTTCTGTGATTTACTTCTTGCTAATTGTTCCCTCCCCTCCCCTCCCCTCCCCTCCCCTCCCCTCCCCTCCCCTCCCCTCCCCTCCCCTCCCCTCCCCTTCCCTTCCATTCCCTTCCCTTCCCTTCCCTTACCCCTACCCCTACCCTCCCTCTTTCCTTTCCCCCTCCCCCTTTTTAATTTGAATTTTAAACATGTATGAAGTATATGCAAGTTGATGTGATCCACAAAGCAACAAATCTCTTTCAAAGCAATTTTTGTTGGAAAAACAAGTTAATATATCCATAGAGTGGAGAGGCAGCAATGATTTAACTGATCACTTATCCTGAGGAAGCACCAGGCTTTGGAAAAGTGGGATGCTGAGGATTTTGTCACTATGGGTCATAAGGAGAACACATGAGCCGTAAAAATGCAATAGATGGGAACATGTAGAAATTACATATTTTGGCAATTTAAATACATTGAAAAGGCAGGCAGAAATTTAGTGCCACATAAAAATGGAACTTAAAAAAAATTGAGCTAAATAAAATAAATTTTATTTTTTTATTTTATTTTTATTTTATTATTATTATTTTTTTTAATAAATTTTTATTTGTTCTGAATACTTCATATCTCTTTTGAACATAGATCGCCAGCACAGTCCAAAGAATCTTCTCCAAAACCTCTTAGACAGCGTATTCAGAAGTCTGTGGATGAAAAAATAAGTAAGGTACTGTACAGAATGTGCTATACACATATGGATGCACTGAAATAGTAATGCTAAGATGAAAATAATCGTGATAAAATTTTCAAATATTTGAATGGTATTCAGTAGGTAAATAATTGGTTACCTTGTGCTTAATGGCCTAACTCAAACCGTATTGAATGAGAACGTGCAACACTCCAGAAAAGTCTTTAAGCTTACTAAAAATACTTCGTTGTGAAGATCTCATAATGACAATGTAATGCATAAATCTATATCTCCTAAATTAGCTCTCTGTGCATCTCAGGACTGTAGGATTAAATCTGAAGATATGTGAAAGGAAAAATAAGATTGAAAAGAGGTACCAGATTTCAATTCTAAAATAATGATTAACTGTTGGTTTTTTTTCAGAGTGCTATTTGTTTGTAACATTTCATTTACATTTCCCTTATTGTATACATAAAATGCATACAATAAAGTGCAGTAATGCTTGCTATTTTCTAGGGGAAATAAAACATTACAGTATACTGGTATTGTAAGTGGCTCTATTTAATAGAACAACTTCAGTGTTTCTGAAAATTACAGCCTTCGTAAAATTGCATTTTACATCATCTCTTTTTCTCAAAATTGTCAAATTTTAATGTTGGAACTATAGACAGAGACAGACTATGTATCTTCCATGGCATTTCAACAGAGAACTAAATGAAAGTACTGACTAGTTTTTACAAAATTAGTTATGACAACAGATGAAAACATAAATAGTATGTAAATAAGGAAACAAGTTTTATAGGCCATCAGGATTAGTTTTGGTAGAGCACAATGGAAAATATATCTCTGCCAGTGAAGATGAAGGGAATTTTTACGTATTACATGTATAAGAAATAGAAAGTGATTGAAAGGAATTAGAATGAAAATTATTGTCAGTTTCTCCAACAAGTGCTTTAAATATACTTTGATTCTGCACAGAATATGCTTTTTAGAGAAGTAGAGGAGTGAGGCTGTTGTTTTAGATGCATGTATTAGTTAAGGTGAAATCTACCTCGAAACTAATGGGAAAACATTTGAAAAGATTGGAGCTGATAAATGATATTCATGCTAATTTTACTATAAATAACGTAAGTTGCAGCTTTATTCATCAAATAGCAAAAATGTAATATGCCATTTACATAATACATTGAAATAGGCAGTTTTTTTCTGTCTAAACTGAGGTTTTGTAATTGGGTTCATGAAGTTATGTTCAGTGTTAAAGCACAAAAGAAAGTCTAAAGTTAATTGCCTGTCAAGTTTTGGAGCTTTACCAGGAACATACAAAGTTTCTCACAGAAACTATCAAAAATATGAAACCTGAGATTGATTCCTGTTATGAAATCATTCTTTTCTTTTTTTTTTTAATAGTTTTTTGCTAATCAAAAACATGAGATTAGCTTCTATAGAGAATTTCTATGTAAATTGTAGTTCTTACCGAAGGTATTTAATCATGACAGCCTCCTGAATTGATTCTATATTGCCTAAGAAAGATATTGTGATTCCTATATCCCCTGTTAACACAATACAAGGAGTGACTTTTTCTCCATGACTTTTGTCTCAGCCTTGTTTTCACTGTGATTGATGACACAGAATGTGTCTGTAGCAAAATAGAATGAAATATCTATTATTTTTAGCCAGTCTTTGTTGAAGTCTTTCAGTCTACTTCTAAAACTGATATTGACACTCACAATGTGCCCTCATTATAAATGAGGACGACTATGTTGAAATGTAAATTACCTTTTATCTTAAGAAAATCAAAATACAAGGAGAACAAGGAACAGGTATAAAGTCTGTGGTTTATCCTTAGAACATTCATAGATCATAGAACAATCATAGAATCACCAAGATTGGAAATGATCTCTGAGACCATCTAGTCCAACCATCCACCACCAATACTTACCCACCATGTTCCTTAGTACAACATTCAATTGTAAAGATTACCTACAGTTTTTTGTAGATTAAACCTGTAAGATTTGACTCACTTCTACTTCAGCAGAATGGATGCTAAGGTGAATGTGATTAATTTTTAACTAAAAGGCCACTTGGAACTACACAGCTCATGTCTTAAAGGAACACTGGGGCTGCCGAGCTGTCTTTTGTAATCATAAACAGTTTTCTTCATGGCTTTCTTCCAGTGTATCCTATCGTATCAGTGAGAAAAAAACACTGCATGGAACTGAGGCCAGCTTTCTCAAGATGTTTTTCCATATTGAAAAATCATAACTAAAAAAATAATGTTGTACAAAATGTAAATGCAAATATGTATCAGTACAGAGTTTTCTTACCCAGACTGTTTCACGTTGCCTGAATGTTTCACATTGCTTGCAATTCTGTTTTCTGGGTATTAGCCAAACGTTTACCATCCAAACTATACTATATGCTTGTAAAGTCTGAGATTGTTCTTCTGATATTCCTATGCTCTCTTTAGTCTTGCTTCTCCCATCAGTTAATCAAAATTGCTGTTACCAAAACAGCTAATGACTTTTCCAGCTGAAACTCAGAGATAATTCTCCAACCTTCATCTTTGATCTCCATTCTCTCACAGAAGATGTAGATTTTCTTTTTTATTCTTCTTTTGTCTGTTCCTGGTAGCCTTTCTTACAATTTCTACAGTGTTTCTTTTACATATTTTTCCCCTTTTCTTTTCTTACTTAGAAGACATTTGGGATCATACCTTCTTTTTCTTACCTTCTTTGTGGAGGAATACATCTACAAACAAGTTCAGCTATCAGCCATGTATGAATAATTCATAAATCTATATGTAACCTAAGTATCTCTTTTGTCAAAACTAGCGATTTTTGTAACTTCTTCTATAAAAAACTTCTTTTAAGTATGTCTGTCTGTCTTAATATATTTAACTTCGAGAATAGTACCCTATCTGCTACTTTTTTTGCATTATAGCAACTGTAGAATATATTCTCCTTTATCCATATGTCAATTTGACTATAAATCATTAAAGATTCAGCTTGCTTTTTGATCACAGTGGTATATTTTTCTTGGACTTGGTAGATGATATGTGCAGATTTAGCCTATCTTCACCGAGACTGACAGCTGTTGAACAGCAAAGCATTTAGAAGGTAAATGCCATTCTTCTGTTTGCATATCAATCTGTTCCTTTAAGTGGTAGTAGATACAAACTACTTGTTTTAACGTATCTTTAGCCACACTGATTATTTCTATTTTGCTGCTCTGAGATACACGTTCTTACTTACATTCAGCCTACGGTACCAATTTTCCTTGTTGGTTTGTTAATTTTCAGCCTGGTTCTTCCAATTTTTTTGCTTTATACTATTTCTTATAGCTGAAGAGATTTGCTATGGGTATCTGCAGAGCTCATTATCCTCTTTTAAAAGCTTTTTCAGTACTTTTAAATCAACCTCTCCTCGAAATTTAGCAGTTTTATGTATTGAGGTGGATGCCCATTACAATGACTAATCTGGATTTCTTTCCCTATGAATCCATATATTTCTTGTCTTAGATTGTAATGTCCCTTGGTAGAAATATTTCTTGTTCTGTCCTTACTGTGCAGCACATGGCACAATGAATTCCTTGTCCCTGACCATAGATCTCAGGCGCTGTATTACTGTTTATCACCTTCTTATGCTGAGTATCAGTTTTCACATTCCAAAATTGTTGTATGAAGTAATAATTTACAGGTTGCCTCTAAAATTTGTACTTGTAAATTTTGCTATGCATAACACACAGATTTCAAAATTGACTCACAAGAGATAATGTACATGGATTCTGAATTATACAGTAGAAATATGATGCTTCTTTTCAATGTCACCGATTCTCCTGAGAAATTTCTTATGTGAGGTAGCATTAGTTCCATAAAATTGTCATGAGGGCTCTTTTTCACGCTGTCTCTTTTGACATGGTCAGATTGTTAACCTACAGTGCTAACTTACCATCAGCCATTTGGATTTGTAATAATTTGCAATAAAAGTTTTCTTTACTGTGATATTGAGGGAAAGTGATGATTAGCTTAGTTATATGCTGAGCCCCATCATGAATTGTATGTTGAATAAGGAATTTTGGGAAAATCCCTTAAGCAATGGGAAAAAGGGATACTTCACTAAATTAAAAGTAGGAATAATAAAAATAAAAATGATATCCCCTCCTTCCATAATAGGAACAGACTTTTCACATCTGAAGAATTGCAAAGAACGACAGATCAGTATTTAAACATGGAGCACAACGTAGTGCACGTGTTTTGTATCTAAGAATAAAGAAAGTGGGAAAAGTAAGCAGGTAGCTATGAATTGTAATGCATTTAAAAATAAGGTAACTCTATGAGTATTTCTGTTTTCCAAAAACCAGTTCCTGGCAACAGTGAAGAAGAAATATTTCCTCTTGCAGTCCTCATTAGATACTGGAATAGATGCAAAAATATTCCCTGACTATAAAGGCATTTGTTAGAAGGCAATGCTAGTGCTCAGTTCCTTGAAGAGGAAGAAGTTTGGAGATCTAGTATGTTTCACCTTTTCATTCCCTCTAGCAGAAACAAGTCAGAGTAATAATGAGAAATTCAATTTCATCTTCCAATGAGAGGTGATTGAGTTGTGTTTCAAATTTCCTTTCCACTGTTAAAGGGAAGTATCTTAATGGCGAGTGCTATTTTGTGGAAAAAAATATTTAATTCAGAAAGGCTCACAGAATATTCACTTCTGTCTCTCGCAGCCAGTTTTTCTTGCATTCAGTTTCTGCTTCATAAAAGAAAACAGACCACTTAACTAGACAAGAGAGAGCTACTTTATCTAAAACGAGGTATTCCAAACTTATGTCTGGTACTTTGAATTATACTTACATTAATTTTAAACCCTACTGTTTAACAATTTGTGAATGCAATGGTATTATTTAAGTAGTAATTACTTTTGTGTGAGAGGAATGGAATGATTGTAATAATCACCTCCTTTGATTAGGTTAAAGATCAACTTAGGGGAATAAACAGAATGCATAATAAAGATTTAGTTTTTCCTCTGCACCTCAAAAGATAAACTGACGTTTCAAGTGGTAGGTAAAACACTGTACTGCATAGAACTAATGACTTTGGGTGTGAACATTAGCAATTATGAAGGAAGGAGCAAAAGCTATTAGGCCATAAGCATACAATATGTGAAAGAGTAGCATATTTTTATATTATTTTGGAAATTGAAGGTTGTTTCAGCCTTTTAATGCATTGTGTTAATAATCCTGCTACACTGCTAACACATTTACTCCATGACAGCTGCAAGAACTTTCAGTAGTTTGGCATGTTATTTTTTTTTCTTAATGTAACAGGAGACCACCTTTCCTATCTGAAACACTGTTTTCCTCCGATTGGGAACATAACTGTAGTTTTAGTTTTAAAACAATCTGTGGCTGAATAAAACTCTAACAAATGTTGGCATGTTTGATATTCATTGTAATTTCACTGTGTATAGAAATCCTCCCAAGGAAAAAAACTCCACAAAGCAAACAATTCCACTCTGCCTTTCTCATGTGACTTGTTCATGCCTATACAAAGTGATTTAATTTCTAGATTCAAGCACTGAAGTTATTTTTCACTGCTTAGTTTCCCTAAATGCTGTTACTTGAGAAAATTGTTTTGCCTGTTTGTGATTCCAGTGCAAATAAATTCTAACTTGGAAAATTGTCAACAGGAAGTTATCAAGAGTTTTCTGCATGCCCATTGTAACTATGGGTAGAAAAGGCATAGCAATAGAGAAAATAATCCATCTCAGGCAGACATATTATCTATTGTAAAAATGAAATTTCTGACTGGAATATAATTATGGTATGTAAATTGATTAGTAGTTTTGGTGGTTATGAAATGAGCTAAAAAATGAAAACCTGAAGGAGAAAAGGAAGGGGAAGTATAGATTATGTTCAATAAAAGATCTAAAGACAGGCTATTTTTCTTCATCAGGTACTTGATAAACTATACTTCTAGGGGAAATACCATTATTATTACTACAAGACACCTGAAAAATTTTCTAAGGATCCCTAGCTGTGAATTATGAGCACTCTTGAAACCGTTGTGCGATAATTTGTGGCTGAATGCTTTCAAAACAGTAGTAAGTTAATTTAGGATTGAGAAGATTGGTAGAATGTCATGCTAAAAAAATTGTCAGATTTGGTAAAATAAAAGCTTGCTATTACCTGAGCTACTACTAGTCAAGATGGTTTTTTTGTGGTTGAATAATATGATGCCTTATTTTGATGATTGTGTTTACTGTTTTTTTTTATAAATATTTTATTTCTCTTCCCTTAACATTTCCTTTCTTTCTTTCAACTTACCTTTACTATGTTTTCTGAAAGAAAACAAGTAAAGATGCAGAGAATACATTTTTCTCTACTTTTTATCTCTCTCTTCCTCTTCCAAATAGTATTCTAATTGTTTGGCTGGAAAATAAAAACATGTGTTTGTTGTTACTGATGTAGGTTTTCAAATTCTATTAAGCTATTCCAGCATATAAAACCCAAATCTTAACATTCTTACTGACTAAGTATTGGCAGTACTGACTGTATGCAGATGGTGAAGGAGGTCTGGAATAGATTATCAACTAACTTTTAGAAAGAAATAGACCACGCACCATTAATTTTTTGCATAACTGTGAATATTTTATACTGGCATCTCAATGAACTGAAAATCTTTAGGTTCAGAAGTTAAGGTGGGAGAATATTCTACATATTCTGTTTGTTAGGACTACTATCTGACCTACATGTGCTAAACACAGGATATTTTATATGCTGTTGTAGTTTCTTCCAGCTAAACAATAGTAACAGTAAACCCCTATATCTGGAATTCATTAGAATTTCTTTCTATGTATAGGTGTAACAGAAATATCCATCTTGCTTGTGTAGAGGAACAGGAACAGCAAGCCTTAGTTCATTTCACCCTACTTATGTGCAGCTACTTGCTTAGGAAGTTGAATTCCCAACATCTTTTCACTTTCACAGAGCGGTTGGTTATTGGATTGGTGATGTGGATTCCCTCAAAGCAGTAGAGTTTGGGGAATTTAATGTACAAAACCACTCATTTCTAAGAGTTTTCCAAGTTGTTGAAAGCATTTATTATGTGTTACTCAATCAAATTTGAAGTTAGTCTTTTTTTTTTTTTTTTTTTTTTTGAAGGAACATTCCGGAAGACCTTTTCTTTTTGATTCAGCTGTAGACTCACACTGTTTTGTTCTGCCTTCGGGCTATTAAAATTTTCTTGTTGCTAACTCAGTGTAGTACAGTTGTTGTACTAGCAGGTTTATATTCCTACACCAACTGGGAGGTTTGCTTTAACAAGTCTGGTTTTGCAGTCTTGATTCATATATACCTTTTAGCTTAGTACTAGGATCAACTGAAACAGTTCTATTTGGTAGAGTTTTATGTACTTTATTTGCTTGTAAATGGCTGAGTAGCATGTGATGTGGCACAAAATTTTGAGGCATATTTTATGCTTCAGTGTAGTTGAAATACAGACAGATGAGTTTGTGAATTTTTTTCAGTATTTGGTCCTTTGATTCCACATATTCTAATCCCTGAAAATTAAGTTCATTAAATGTCTTGTGGGTGTTGTAAAAAAAACAACTCTGATGTCCAAAAAATAATTCATTGTTTATAGAATGTTAATTATCAAGCTTTCTTGACTGCTTGATAGCTTTTTTGGTTCTGTATTTATTACATCTTCATTAGCTCAGTACAAAATGCATCTTATTTGCCTCTTGCAATACGAATGTGATAGCATTTTGTGTGCAGGTTATTGTTGCATAATGTGTATCATTTAATACAAAGTTGAGGATCGAGTAAATTTTAAAGGATTATGATGAAGCATTGGAGAAACAGCAAAACCAGGAAGCATAATAATACAGTAATACTAAACTAAAAAAAAATTAAGCCATGTATGTTCTGAACATTATATAAATAGGATGTTACATTTAGTTACAAAAGATACTAATCTTTTATGACTACATGCATTTTGTGCAGTTTCAAATACTTATTCTGAGTCTTTGGGTATAGTTTCATCCTTCTCTACTGGGTTTGTATGGCAAGCTTTGTGTAGCAGCTGAGCTACAGGCAACCTCTATGAGAAGAGATCAGGAGCTGCCCGCATGCTGGGCAGAGTCAGTTATAAAAAAAGCCAACACTGGCCAACGCTGACTTATCAGTGATGCTGGTGATAGTTCTGTGGTAACATATTTAAGAAAGGGTAAGCATGGTAGCTGTAAGAAGTGAATGAGAAAAGTGAGAGAAACATCTCTGCAAACACCAAAGTCAGTGAAGAGGGGTATGAGGCGCTCTGGATACTGGAGCAGAAATTCCCCTGTAGCACATGGAGAAGACTATAATGAATCTTTCAGTACAGATATGGGCACATTAAGTAAGAATTACCCATGTTCATGTAAATAAAAGATAGCAAATATATTCACCTGATCAACTGCAGTATCATGCAGATACTAGGCTACCTCTAAAAGCTAGAGTCTATTACTTTACGTGGATGAAAGCAGTGTGTGATGAAAGTGGTATAAACTGTGACTGAATTTTGCGACCCCCATGAAATGAGATTTCCAGCCATGTATTCTTTTCTGTTATTCTGTTTGAATATGAAAGTTTGAATTGGAACAAAATGATCTATAGAAGTGAAATCTTGGAAATAGAGTATTTAAACATGCTTGTGCATAGAAGGAAAGTATAATGCAAACTTTTAAATCCTAAAAGTGCCTGCAAACCTCCTACTCAACAAAACCAACTGAAAAAAATAAAACCAGTATTTATTTTGTGACAATGTTTACTGTATTTTCTTTTTGCTGATGTTTGCACAGCATTTCTCATTCAGCTCGTATTTATTAGAATTCACCTGTGACATTTTAACAGATTTATTAGCTAGAAATCCTAATCCCTGCTGTAACTTTCAATGTATTTTAAATAATTTAATAGACTTTCAAAAGGACTCAAGGGCACAAATTGTCTTGCAGACTCTATAACATTTCTGATGAATTGGCCAGCTAGTTTGAAGTTTGGCCCTGGAATTAGAGTAAGTGATAGTCAGAAAGTGTAGCCTAAGTGTAAACTGAGGAAGATTGACCTGGAATCACCAACTCCAGTAAATATATTGACTATATTAAAATTTTCACACAATTTTTGTAGTTGAACAACATATTTTGATTTGCCTGGGCTATAAGACTAGATTATCTCCTTTCAAAGCTAGGAAAGGGCGATGAACATAGAGAACCAGATACAGTAATGTTCTTCACCACTGTAGCTTTTTGGCAATGTAGGCTATGCATGTTTTGACAAATGTGGCACTTGACATCAGTGTACAGTACGCCTGTATTTTAGAGATTAATTGCAAAATCTGAAGGTTAACACAGAGGGATCTGAAATAATATTTTATATAGAAGTTTTAGACATAAATATATTGAAGGCTAATTTATATTACTTTTGCAGTGTTTCACTATTATTGCTGTAAGTATTCTTGAAAACTTATGTATTTTGTATACTTTTGTATGTTTTGAATATTTCATATAAATTCTTTTTTTGTGTGAGTATCCTCATTTTTTAGTAAAACTTTTGAGACAACAGAGTGGAAATTTAGTATTTTACTAGTCCTGCAGGTGTTGTATTTTACTTCTGTAAGTAAAGCTAACACGAATTATTATTGGTAGATGGAGCAATCTTCAATCAAATCTCAGTTTGCATGTACATACAAAAATGAGCTGAGTAAAATAAGGGATCAGCACTTCCTCAGCAGTAGACAAATGTCAGCCTGCATAAATCCTGCACCAAAGCAACATTTGCAAGGTAAATATTTCACAGGTAAGCCGTTGTGGAATTGAATATGTGAATGTGATATCTAATTTTTCAAGTGTTATCAAAGAAAGCTTTGGTAAAATTCATGTATGTTTTCAAGAAAAAAATAGATGTCTCATTGCTTTGTATATACTGTGACCAGCTAAATGCCTTTGCATTGAAATTTTAATGTTAATATCTTAAAAATTCAAATTTGTTTGAAACACATGTATTGATGCTATCTTAAAGTAAAAAAAAAAGTGATACTTTTTGTACTTTTTTTACTTCTTATTTGACATAAGCAAGCTAACTGAAATTTATATATTTAAGAAAATAATCATTTGGGTTATTCCTCCATAAGCTATATCATATATATATTCTAAATCCTTTATGCATATTTTCTAATATCTCAAAGCTTTAAATTAATTTCCCTAATTTAGTTTCCTTAGCTTATTTTTGAGCAAAGTAATTTTAAAATATCAGCATACTTAATATGTAGCAAATGCAAGTGCAATGACCAGAATAGTTTTGTTCTGCTTTATAAAGCAATTGTTTTGATAAAAAAATAATCACATGATAGTCCTGATAGAAAACAGATGAATTAAACCCAGGTAACTTCTATTGCTTCACATATGTTTTTGATATTCTCGCATGACAGAAGGTATGAATTCATGTCTTGACATACCAGTGCTTGGAACTATTTCTGAAAATGTTCATCAGAGTAAAAATTATAGAGAAATGGGGAAATTGAGTTGTCAGCCAAGGAACAAGAACTCCAAGAATGAACAGATGGATTTGAATAATGACAAAGTTATCTATGATGAGGAAAGTGAAATATCTTTGCCAAAAAATGCTAAGAAACGTAAGACTTCAAACAACCCTCAGAAGAAATTGGACAGCAAAATTGATGGAAAAAGAAAGAACAACAGAACTGCAAGCAAGAATAAATTGATTGTTGGTCAGGCAAAATTAACTCAATTTTTTAAAGTGTAACTTTTTATTTTTATCTGCATTGTCTATTGAGCACTTCAGAAGTGAGATTTTGTAAGAAAAAGGTGAAATTCATGATTTGCTTTTCTTCATACTCAAATCAATGAAAATTGCTTGTGTGTATAATTAGACAAATGCTTACAAGTCTGATTATGCAGGTATCTTTTATTTTTGTTAAGAATACATCAGTATTGACAACTGTGCTCTGTTTTGGTAATGAATTATGCTTCTCTCAACATTGCAATATAATGAAAATAATGTTAGATGCATATGTGTAGGATTACTAAGACACAAATATCTTCCAATCATGTTAAACTCACAATAAAATATTTAATCTTCTTCAAAGAAGGTGCTGTGAGTCAGTAGTTTTCAGACTTGCCAACAAGGTCGATAGACTCTTCCCAGCATGCATCTGAGCACTACAGGAATATAAAGCGAAAGTTTAAAATAGCAAAGAACTAGAATTCTGTATGGCCTACAAATGCCTACACCCCACCCCCCAGACTGTTTACAGTAGAGGCAAGTTGGAAATGCAGGATTTAAATAGCACTAACAAATCCCAGATATTAAATGGAGTTTCTAACTGTGCTTTTAAGAAATGGTTTCAGAGACACTGAAGTATACCTTACCAGAATTAATCTAAAAAAAAGAAGAGAGAAAAAAATAAAATGTACTTACTGTCAAAATCTCTCCTTCCTATGGGGAATTTAGCTGAATTTTCTTCTTCCACTGTCTCTCTTTCCTGTATTGATTCAATATTCTGAATTTCAGTGTCAGCTGGAAAAGCAATGGCTCCCTTCACTGCAAGATAAGGTAGTTGCTTTCTGCCTGCACTGATAGGTACACCATGATTTAAGAAATCATGTCTGGAATCAGTGTCCTGTTTTAAGAAGAAAAACAGGACTATCAGTTTACCTTTAGAAAAAAAAACAAAAAGAAAAACACAAGAGACATGCTGAAACATAGGCTCTTCCCCCCAAACTTTTGTTTCTATTTATTAGTTTTTATTTTTTAATTTAACTGCCCAGATTAAACATTTAAAAACTGGAAATTAGAAAATTCATAAGAAGAAATTATGGTAGAAAATTTCATTCAATCCTAAACTGATTTTTTTCCTGTACCCAACAAGTCATTACTTTAAATTACTTGCCTTCTAAAGGGCTATGAAAAGAATTTCAATTTAATACTTAGGCGATTAAAAAAAATGCAAAACTGAAAACTCACAAAAAACTTTAATCTTCTGTCATCGTTTTCATCTAAGAAGCTTTCCTCAATCTTATAACGTTTCAGCAAAGGCACTGCTCCTCTCTTTTCAGTTCTATCTCCATTTCGAAGGGTTCTTCCTAGATTGATTGCAGTTAGCAACATATCTTCATCTGCTTTTTGCAGAGATTTTGAAACTGAGATTAGGAAACCTTGAGAAAAAAGAGAGAGTATTAACATATATGATGAGATACACATTCTTAATTACTTAATGCTTTCATATAAGGTAAGCAGTTTTCAAACTCTAAGCTTTTCAGGTGTAAATTAACATGTTCTCCATCTGTGCCCACTTTATATATTTTACAGACTGAATGGAAACTCCTTCAGTGAGTGATGAGTTCAGTCTTTTAAATGAGTCACATTAAGGATAAGGCTTTGTATAAGCCTTCTAATCCCATCTATTGTTTAGAACTACTTAAACATTTCTTTAGCATGGATAATTTTTTTCTTTCAATCTTTTTAGAACAGCAAGATAGCTCCTTTGGAGCATCATCATTGCAAAGCTCAGACAAAACAGTGATGTCCATTTGTGGTGTTTAATAAGCTTCACATTCATTTAAGGCAACTTGAGAAAAGGAGCTAATTTACATAAGTAAGCAGGACTTTGTGAAGGTGTGACTTATAGTCTTTAATCAAAAGTGACTTACTAAAGAGTTGAAAAACTTGGAATTTAACATTATCTTAGACTGCTACAGTGTTCAGGTTGAAGTAACTAATTTGTCTGTTATCTTTAATCAGTCAAAGAACTCAGGTAAGAAATATTTTTTAATACTTAAGTGATTTTCTGCATTTTCTTGTTGAAAATGAACATTTCCCAAACAAATACAAAATAATCAGATACACTTGCTAGGAAAATAGAAAGAAAGTGAAATTTCATTTTTAAATTAAAAAATACATATATTTGAAGTCTGCCTACTGTTCTGTGGAAAAAAAGGCAGGAATTTGTGTATAATATTTTTTGCTTCATCTAGAAAGCAAATGTGGATTTAGGTAATCTCTTAATGTCAATGACAGAAAAGATCTATTCAGTGACTGTGTGCCATCTCATAAATTCATGCTTATTTTAACCTTTAGGCTAGGGCATAGAACCAAATATCATCCTAAGTAAAACAAACTAATAGGAAATTGATCAAGAAAATGAGAAGGTTACGATTAGGGGATGGTGCAAAATCTCCCAGCAGGAGGCCGGTAGTGACTGGGGTACCCTGAGGATCAATAATGGGTGCAGTCCTGTTTAACATCTTCATTAATGATCTGGATGATGGGTGAAGCGCACTTGGTGAATTTGTGGCTGGGATAGTGGCTGCTGCCTGGATGAGACCCAAGGCAGCCTTCTGTCACTTGAGCAAGGGGGTCGGGTAAGTGACTTCCAGAAGTTCTGTCCAAACTTTAGCTTTTTCTGATTACCCTTAAGTAATCCTACCTGTTAATGGGTTAAAACCAAAGTCTGCATGAAACTTTTTTCCGCTGTTACAAGTAAAAGAAGCAATAAGGGAGTATGGAATAGAAGGAACTATGTGAATAGATTAAAAAAAAAAAAAAAAAAAAAAGTGAATTAAGCAATATCACCTTTTTATACAAAGATAATTAACTGAATACTTAAGGTCTGAAGACTAACCTAGCATGTAACCTAGCACATTTTTGCAAGATTCATGTATGAAGCATCATCAGGAATTTGTCCCATACTCATATGTGAATAATTGTCATGTGTGAGCTTTTGAGCCTAATACTTAGTATTAAATATTGAGCAGTAAATAAAACAGGTATGAAATCAAATCTCTTTTTTTAAACTAGTATCAGAACTGAAAAGCTTCATAATGCAAGATAGTATTTAAACAATCTTAAAAAATAATTTTACTGAATTTTAAAATAGCAAAAAAATAAGAGGTCAGTGTTGATTTGCCCTGTAAGATACTACTTTTGGTTTAAAAGGTGGCTTTCTATTTTAATTTGGACTTTGTAATGTTTATTTTAGACCAGAAAAATAAAAAATAAAAAATTAGTTGTTTTGCAGCCCTTTTGGAGTGCGTTTAGAAGACGTCTGTCATCTTAACTGAGAGTTTAAAAGCATAAACCTTTCATAATGCACTTGTTCATTTGTGTGATCCTCCAGAAATGGAGAAGAAAGAAACCACAAAAAACAAAATAAAGACAAAACATGTATTTATATGCATGTGACCAATGAAGGCAATTATAACATTTGGGTAGTTCTGAGTAATATAATAATTTTCTTATGATAAGTGACTAAATATGTTAGATTTAAAACCAGACAAGCCCATAAGATAAACCAAAATAAAACAAAACACAATTTAAAAAAAACAAAAAACACCAACTTGGAATCTGTGACGTTTTAAATTAAATACCTGTTTTGGCAGTGATATATCTATGCACAAAGTTTCTGCTAATGATCATATGAACCATTACTTACTAGCTATTTTAGGTCCATATTGTAAGAGACAGGATGAACACCTTACTGAAGTCAAGAATTGTATTTCCTACATTTCTATGTTCACAAGGTATATGCATGTCAGAGTTGTTGACAGCTTGTTGACAAATCGATACGAACTGTTGCTCATCAGCATGTTTTTGTATATGCGCTTACTTCATTCAGTATTTCTTTCAGCAGAAAGGACTGCTTTCTGTGGTGCTTTTTCCCCATAATTAATCCCAGTTGCTCTGATCTTCTAAATGTTGGCTATAGTCTATTTGATCCTGTTATCTTTACCTTACCAAGAAGATATGTATTTGGGTTTTTTAACTGTCAATCTTAGTAAAGCGATGTAAAATACAGCCTTTCCATGATTAAAGTTTAAGCTGATATGTCATACAAAATTCTTCAGATTTGTGATTCTTCTTTTTAAAAAATTTTACAATTATTATTATTTATTTATTAGACTAGATATTGGAAAGAAATTCTTTACTGTGCAGGTGGTGAGACACTGGAACAGGTTGCCCAGATTGGCAGTGGATGGCCCCTCCCTGGAAGCATTCATGGCCAGGCTGGATGGGGCTTTGACAGCCCTATCAAGAGGGAGGTGTCCCTGCCAATAGCAGAGGGATTGGAACTGCATGATTTAAAGGTCCCTTCCAACCCAAAGCATTCTATGATTCTATGATTTTATTTGATGATAGCAAATAACTTCAATTTTAACCCCTAAATTGTGTCTCAGTGAGTCTAATGATCAAACTTCGTCTTTTCAAAGTCATTCTGCTGGACTTAGCAGGTATGCCATTAGGAGTCAATGCTGTAAGTATATTTTTATTTTTTCTGACAAGACTTTACTACGAGAATGAATATTATTTCCAGTTAAAATTTGTTTTGAGGTACACAAGGACAAGAGTGTGGATGCGTAGTAGTGGTTTCCACATCCTGAGATTTGGAAGAAAAGACACAATGACCAATATGTCTTTCATTATAATCAGAAGCATCTAGAGTTCAATTACTTCTTACATAATTTACTTAAACCTTTAGCACAAAGTACACATGGAAATAAAAATAAAAACAAATCTGCTTTTTTTTTTTTTTTTTCAAAAGGTCACAGGCTTTGTGCATGTCTTTTCAATTATTTGGTTTCTCTTTGGCCAACTGTACCTCATAAAGCAAACTCATTTATATGTCCATGTACATTCTTATTTTGTTAAAATGCTTGAAGTGGTCTTTTTTGATGGTAAGTATCCATATCTCTGATAGAAGTCCCTGGTGCACAAAGTTATTGTGGATGAGCAACCAAAAGAAGGAGCTTCCTTATAAGCATAATAAAAAGTCAAAAGAAGACCAGGGCCCCTTTTCTTTACAAAGAAGTAAATAGATTTTAGCTAAGGAAAAACACAGAAAAAAGGAAATGCAACTGAGATTCTGAACTACCTTTGAATACATGGCGTCTTGGAGATGCCACGAGGCTGGCAATCCTATTTAATCTGCTAGAATTCCTGCAATTTCTACTCCGCCATTGATGGAGTATTGACAGTGCTGAGGTGAGTCATTTATTTTGTATGACTATCACTGGTGCAGGAGAATTTCTTTAGAAGGTTTTCCTCATGAAAATGCTGATCCACCATTAGTGGATCAAGTCCGGTAAAGGGTGGTGAGTACTGCTGATATACAGTGATCCTAGGACTGACCATAGCTTGGATTTGAGAGCAGCAGCAGTTCCTCTATTTCCGACTTTGTATGAAAGCAATCCAGTTAATGTAAAAAAAAAATTATTATGATATTATAACAGGTTTTTTACTTATCCATAAATTCTACTAAAGGCGTATTTACGTTCCATGCATGTGAGTACAAATGCTTTCAGAGAGCTGAATCCTCTGAGTCTGTTTGCATGATGAGAGATGACATACTGCTCACGTGGGTGCAATGAGTGAGCCCAGTTCTGCTACAATCCCTTTTCACAGACCAGGCATATAGTAAATCAGCACTTCTTTCAAAAATAAAAATAAAAATCCAAACACTTGGCTGTTTCTTACCTGAAAATTTTATCAATTGTGACAATTACTGATAAAATATTTTTTTGTAAGTTTATTAATTTTATTCCCCTTTAAAAGAGAATTGCATTTTTGTCTGAATGTTTTTTGAAATAATACTTTTTTTCTAACAGCAGAGGTTTTAAGAATCTTGGTGCTTGTGAAGCAATAATATTACAAGTCCACAAAGTATTTTTACAGTGCTTTGGATGCGAGGTACATTCTTGAGATGTGCTATTTTGTAAGTAATTCCTGACAAAGGTCAGAGGTGTTTACAAGAAGTTGTGATGCCTAAAAAGATCAGGGAAATGCACTCAAAATTTTCATGTGTTAGGCTGAGTCATATACTTAAGGCATGCTTTTGGGATTCTCCTGATGGGTCCTGATATTAGGAATCAGATATCTTTTTGTGTTGTTATTGTGAAGTGAAATTCAAAACCTGCAAATGTCCCACTTGGTATTCTGTCTGCTATTTTCTGTTCCAGTCCTGTATGCTAATGATTGAAATGTTTATTCCTTATCCATTCATGTGCTACTAGCTTTATTGTAACCAGAACCTTACAATAGTTGTAACGTCCTCATTACTGCAGTAGGTTATTATTCCATTGGTAATAACTACTATCCAAGATCTATGATTCACATTATGATCTAAGAATTGCTCCAGACTGAATCGAATCGTACCAGTTTCTGTTATCTCAATTACAGTCAGACCCTTTTCATCCCGATCGTGATCATTGATTGAAGCATGTCTCACAGTCTCTCAGTCACATAGTTTCTACACCTTATTACCTTTGTCTGCAGATGAGACTGTACTAACACTGATACTCAAAAGTAGAGCCAAATAAAAGTTTCCAAGAGTTACTGCACAGAATGGCAGACACACTGGAGATTCCAGTGGAATCAGTCCAGGATAAATCACATAAGTTTCTGGACATATTAGGTGCCTCCATGCCAGCATGCCTTGTAATTCCCATAAATGTAGGCTTTTTGGAGTCAGCCAAATTACTCTGGCAGATATCTGCTTCCTTATTATTGACAATACAGGGGACTGGATTGATGTTATCCAGTGCTATCAGCAAGCTTTGAACAAGTCTATAAACAGTAGTGCTTGATTGTTAAGTGCAGCATCATTCCATTAATGGAATAGGTGAGCATCAAGGTCTACAAAGATCCCTGTCACAAGATAAGGAATTGAACAAAACTTTAATTAAACAAAAGTGAAAGCAACCTACTTTTAAATTATATTCTTTTAGTTATGAACTACTGCTGTTTTAATCAAGGGTTTTTTCATGAAATTTGGAATTGTTGTCATTGAAATATAAAAATATTGATAAAGAACTGTGGAAGATTTTCCTCAGCTGGAGTTATATAAGACTTGGTTAATTTTCCTGCAAGAAATAAATGTGATTATCCTACTACATCTTGTTGTTTGTTTGAACTCTAAGGGCCATTTTGCCCAAAGGCAAGCAACATCAGCTGTCTTAGGGAAATGTACTGTTGCAATTACCTTTGCGAAACATTACTATTTCAACTTGATCCCAAATTTTGGATAAAAGTATGGTTTGCAGCTGAAACTACTCTGTTTCACTATTTTGGGAGATGCAGTCAGCCATTCATAGTTAAATCTGCATTGTTTCGCATTCAAATAATAACTTGCTGATGTTACATTTGATTTTCTGAGATGTTATCAGTGTGCACCCTACAACATACTCTGTTTTATTTTTTTGGTGGCACTGCCTGCCATGGACACTGAATTGTAAGTGACACTGAAGTGAGCAAGGGTTCCATGCTCTTTATACTATACATGAGGCACAAAGAATAGAACTGGCATAGATTACAGCTTCAGCTAGAAGTCTTGGTGTTGCTTCACCTGTACAGTGATTCTTACTGCATTTATAATGATTTGCAAGTGTTCTTCCATTTGGGATCTGAACTCAGTGGTTGGTTGTGCTTTATGCAGCCGGTTGAATCATTTGTTTACTGCATTGCAATTTAAATCAGCTTACCCTTCAAAGCAACCTTTCTATTATAAAAAATATAAAATCATATATATAAAAAAATATACAAAGGGTGCTCCAAAAGTAATGCCTCCCATTTTATGGTGTTGGCTTGCAACATCAGAAGTGGATGTTAGTGATAAGGCAGTAGAGTTAAACCTTCTCCAAAATATTTCATTACATGTTGTTGCTATGTGACAGATGGCAGTAGTAGGGCTTTCTGATAAAATCACATGTGATGTGGAAGTGTGTATGAAGAGAAGGTGTGGAATCGAATTCCTCCGTACTAAAAAGGCACCCAGTGACATTAATTGATGCTTGCTGACCATTTATGGAGACCAAACAGAGGATGTGAACACAGTGAGGTTATCAGTAATGCGTTTCAGCAATGGTGACGGCAACATGAAAGCCAAGCCACGTTCCAGACAGTGATAAATATTATTATAAACATGGAATGTTTATGATATAAATAATGCTCTTGTTCATCTCTGGCAAAAATGCACAGCTAATGGTGGTGTTTGTATTGCAAAATAGTGTCTTGTAGCTGAGAATTTGCTCTATCAAATAGTGTTAAATCATCCTTTGTACGTGTTGTAGTTTCCATGGAAATAAATAGGAAGCATTACTTGATATAAAGTTGACCTAGTGAGAAAGGCCTGAAACTGAATATTCAGCCTAAATTACTGACTTTTGTCAGTAATGTGATTGAGTGTTTTCTCCATATCTTGCTTTTTGTGCATAAAGGAAGAGTCCTTTCTCTAGCCTTATCGAAATTACTGTGAATACTAACAGTGATGCCATTAATAAGTTCAGCAGCTGCCTGATAAAAGCAAGTAGACCAAAAGTTCTGCTATTCAGTTAGTAATGTTAGAAGAGAAGGGAAAACCATTAAATTTGAGGATTTATGTGTAAATACAGCTTCTAAAGTAATGTGTTTCTTTTCTTGGATATATGTCTTTGATGTGCTTCATTCTATTACATAATTACACAGAATCACAGAACTATATGGTTGGAAGGGACCTCTGGAGATCAAGTCCAACCTCTTGCTAAAGTGGGTTCCCTATGGTAGGTTACGCATTTGTCATGTGTCAATAATTTTTTAAAAGTTTTCCTGTTCATCTACACATGACTGAACTTTTTAATTTGGAGACAATATTCCTGAATGTTTTTTTAAATTAATATAGTATTGTTATCATTACATAGAATGTAACACTTCTTATTTTGAATAAGCTGCCATACATATTTGATAATAAAATAGATAAACTGGAAATAATTTCGACTTCATATACACATAGCAATTCTGGCAGAAATTGTTACAATCTAAAATCACAAATCATTTAACAGCCTTCATGTTCACAAGTTAACTTTTAGTAAAATTCTAGCCATTCAGTATTTTTCTGAACTGCTAAAATAGGATTTAGTTCAACTGGAAGCTGATTTGCAGTTTCTAAGATATAAAAAATACACAGTCATGAGCAAGAATTGATTATACTACCTGTCCATTCAGAGATGCTGCCTGTAATTACAAGCCTTAATTTGAAAGAAAGATAATAGGCAATTCCTGGCAAGGAACAGTCAGATTTTAAGGTAGAATTAGATTGCAAAATCTATAAATTTATACCAACTGGATGGCCAATACAGCATGGCAATATCTGTCCAGGGGATATTTGGAGTGCACTGGCAATAACTTCTTGATAGGTGACTGAGGAGCTGTGGAGGGGAAGTGCTGTTAATGAAGAATTGCATCTGAAGGTTGAGGTGATCTTGGCTGCAGTGATTTTGAAATAGTAAGTAGTAAATAAGGCAGAATTAGACTCTTTTCATTAGCATCCAGTGAATTGAAAGGAGTCAAGGGGCACAGGGTGGTACACTAGAAATTGCACTTAAACATAAGATGAAAAAATAATGTAAGGGTGGTGACTAAGTGTTGGAATAGCTTGGACAAAGAGATGGTGGAATCTCCAGTCTTGGAGGTATACATGTCTGAAAGGACAAAACTCTGAGCAATGGGCTGTAGCTGATCCTGCTTTCATGAGGGCTGGACTAAAAGACTGCCCGAGGTCCCATCCAACCTCAACCATTTTGTGATTTGCAATTCCCAATTTGTTTTTACATCTCAGTGTAACCTTATGGTTGCTAAATTTACATCTTCTTAAGCATTAATTCATTTCTCCAACTCCAGCAGATGTATAATTAACTTGAATTGCCTATCTGAATTATTGGTTTGGCTAACAAAACATCTGGAATATTCAGCAAAAATACTTTCTCCAGGATATAAAAATGAGTAAAAACAATTTTAATAGTGTCACCTTTAAGTAGTAGTAATGTATGAGAACTGTTATGTCACAGCCTGAACTGATAACTGAGCACCTGGTGAAGGGGGGTGGCTGGCCCAGAAAGCACAGGTGCAAGCAATTAACCTGTGTTTCCTGCCTGACCAGAAGGTCCACCTCTCCCTGGGTTAATTTAAGGGCTACCATCCAAAGGAAGAATGTTTCCTGAATGAAGGTTGTTTCTGGAGGAGGAGTATTCTGTAGTTAGTGACCCTATTACCATTTGGGTTGTTTTTTTGTTTTTTTGTTTTTTTTTTTCTTTTTTCTTTTTTTCTTCCTTCCCCCAGTATGTGATTATTGATATTCCTGACAACGCTTTGTCTGGTAGTACAAAGAGCTTATGAGAAGCAATCTCATTGCTTCCATGGACCAACAGTAGCAAGCTGGATTTTTATTTTATTTTTTTTTTTAATGAACTTATTGCCTTATTTATTAGCTTAATGAATAGAAGTCTGAATTTAACATACTGTAAGTATTTTTAACCTGAAGTGATGAGCTTGTTCGTTCTGTCTTGTAAGTCAAAAATACTTGTGCAGTATCACTGTTTTTGTTTTGTTTTGCAAGAACAACTATAAATGGTTAACAAGTTTTCTAAGCATTGCTATTGATGTCTCCTACTTCATACATATGGTGATGCTTAATTCTGAAATGGAGCTACATGAGTGTGTTTTACTTTATATGAGGTTATAAAGAGTTGCAGGGGATGTATTACTAGGTGTATAAACATGGAAATTTATGCTTATTGGAGTTGTGTAATATGCGTGTGATAAGGAGTGATTTTTCTTATGTCTGATGTATGAACAACAAGTGCATGTTCCATACGTTCTATAGAATCATTAAACTAAGAGAGAAAAACAGAAGCAAGAGGAAATGTAGGGAAGTCAACTCATGTGGTATAGTTTCCCACTTCTCAGTTTGGTAAGAAGTATATGACTTCTGAATCTGACTGAATTTCTGATTGATGTGTAATATGTAACACTGGCTCCAAACTCTGTTTATGCTACAGGAAACATAGTTTAATGTGTGAAGAACTGTATGGTAAGATACAAAGGTACTTGGGATAGAAGTCTGGTTGCCTCCTTATCTTTATAGTAAACTAGTGCTTAAAAGCATTGGTGATTTGTCCTCTCTTTGGATCTCTTTTTGCCACGTTGTTTCTGATTACATAATCTCTTGAATATTTTTGTAGATGAAGTCATAGATAATATTAAAACTCAACACTGTTTTGGTGTTAGAAAAATGTATCAATTGCAGTCATCTGGATTTTTTCCTGTTGTTGAATTTCCTTTTCATAAACAGGCAAATGCTTCTAGAATGGTAAGGAAATTGTTTATCATCAGTGTACTAAAATGGCTGTGAAAGCTAAATAGTTACGTATGACATGGATTATATTGAGTAAGACTGTCCCTGCAGTATTTGCCACATGATGATTGTGCAAAATCCTGCTTCTGATGATGTACTTAATTGTGGTTCTTTAAATATTTAATTTAATTGGAAAAAGTCAAGCTGTGCTATTGTCACTAGTGTTGCATATTTCCATAACAGCTGTACTGCTTAATGAAAAATTCATTTTAATTATGTAGAGATACTTATATATCAACCAAAGGAGATCTCTGAAGTAAAATTGTAATTGGTCTTAGACTTACACCTATTTTAGGAAGTAGTAGAATTTGGACACCAGGTAATGAACTTTAACATTGAAAGTAAAATGGAAATAGGTTGTTTTTATATCAAAAGTAATTTTGAAGTATAGTTTTAAATACTTTAAATCCACCAAACACTTCATATTGATAATGCATTTCATTAGTTATTTTTGCAAAAAATTAGATATTGGGTTTGACTTGCAAATGAAAATGTTTTGTTACTCCAGTGTACGTTTAAATATGCAACATAATGCATTTCTGTTGCATGGAAACTACATCTATGAGCCAAATGGCATGTTTAAGTGGTGTTGCTGAATATACTGTGGATACACCACCTAGTACAGTATGATTCTTCTAAGAATTAAAAAGTGTTACTGCAAATTTCTGCATTTCTTCTGGTACTTCCCCCTCCCCTGCCCCAAAATGCCAGAATTTCTAGCTGCTATTAGTCTGGAGCTCTTCATAGGTAGAGTAGAAAAACCATAAATGCAAAATACTACATCTATTGACTAGCAAAAGTTTTTTATGAATGAAAAAAGTATGTAAGTGTACACGCAAACAAAAGTTTGGAGTATTTTGGGACTAGGAAATGGGTTTCATGGAGATCTTAATACTGGCTGAATATTTCTAGCTTGGCCAGACGATGACCTTGTCTGATCTTCCATGGAAAAAAGAAAAAAAAGGAAAATGTTGGCACTAGACTGAATAAAACTCAGCTTTATGTCTGAGTATTTGGTATTTTGGGGAGAAAGTCTCATGGAGAAATGTAAAGATTTCTCTGTCAAGTTGTTTATAACACTAATAAGAGTAAAAATGAAAAGTGGCTTGTTGAAATCCAGAAATCCTAGGAACATTAGTCTTAGCAATAGTGTGACAAAAGGCAGGTAATACAATCAAAAGTCACTGATAAATATTGTTATATGAAATAGCTTTTAAGTGTCTGGTGATATTCTATCTTGGAGACAACCACGTTTTTATTTAAAAAATAAAAAAATAAAAATGAAGAATAGAGCCAGGTATGGATGTAAATATTAATACTAACTGTAAGCACTCTCCTTTGTAGAAGAGCAAAGGGATATATATGCTACACTGTACAGTAGGTCCTTGGAGGCTTTCAAGGAAAAAGCCTAGAAGATCACTACAGCCAGCTGGCGAAGATGGAAAGCATCAAGTCAGTAGACTTAAAACTGGCTTGCAATCTAGAGATGTTTATAGATCTCGCTGATGAGGAAAGGTTATGCTAAGGTAAGTGAGCTAAAGGTAATTTTTGCCCTTTTAAGCTTATCATATGATATATTGCTTGGAGAAGACTGCTTATATGTTTTTTCTTGTACGAGTGTGTGCAATTACTTTCATTACTACTGAATTTTTATGTTCATTTATGGTTTATGGTCCTTTCTTGATCCCATGCCTGAACGCTGGAGGAAGGGAATTATAATATGTAATATAAACTTAAGCAGTTAAAATGTACTCTTGATATCCTAACACTGTCCTTGCAGTTGAAAAAATCTCTCTTCTTCACTTTCAGAAAACTTCATGTGTTTTCCTGTAATGTCGTCTTTTCAGTGCATTTGATTTTTAAATTGTCTCTTCTTAAGATGTTTGTTCAGCCTGGATATTAAAATCAAGCATGTTTGACATGGTTTTCCAATTAGTTAACCAAGGGAAGCCACTTACTGTAATCATTTTGCTTTTCTGCAAAGCCTTTGATGCTGTTTCTCGCAGTATTCTTACATACAAAATGTTCTATGGAAAAGCTTGGCAAAGCCTTATTGTGATGGGTAAGTAACTGGTAGAGGCACTGGGCTCAAAGAGTTACGGTAAATGGAATTATATCAGGCTGGTGGCCAGTTATTAGTGAGGTTCTGTAGGATTCCATTTTAGGGCCTGTTCTTTTTAGTGTTTTCATAAATTACTTGTATGCGGGACTTGAAGGTATTATGTTTGCAGATAACGCTAAACTGAGAGGAGCAGCTCAGGGCCCTGGTTTGCTCAGTGCAGAGCGGAGGAGCTGGGGGGAGGCCTGACAGTGGCTGCAGCTCCTCACAGGGAGCGGAGGGCAGCGCTGAGCTCTGCTCTGTGTGACAGGGCTTAAGCTGGGTCAGGGAAGATCAGACAAACCATGATCTATGGTCATACAGTGTGGCTGTATGATATACACAGGGTTTTTTTTTGTATGATTGTTAGGCAGATCAGCCCTTCCTGAGTCTTCTATGAACTAGATAGACTTCAACCAAACTTTGAGCAGAATCTTAGAACCATCATCCTTTTGAGCATCGTTTACCTGATGTATAATGGCAATTTGGTATCTGGGTGAGATAAACAACATAACCAGATTTCATGTAACTTATTCATGGGTTTCATTCATCACTTTCAGAAGAGAAACTTTTTAGTCAGGCATATAATATAAGCATTGAAATAAAGCCTGTCTGATGTTTTCACTGGTGTACAGTTACCACATTTTAAACTAGAGCAATTGTTGAAGTGTGACTCTCCCGTGAAACACATACAGTTATAAGAATACATTGGTTTGTTCTGTGAAAGTATATTCTGTTCTGTTCTGTGAAAGTATATTTTTGCGAAGTGCTTCTGAAAGTGAGAGACTACTGGTAGCAGGAACACTATTCATGGAAGGTGTGACAAAGCCCTGTTTGCAAATGAGACTTGGTAAATAGTTGCACTTCGTGAAAATAAAAAGTGGATTGATATGATCATAGCACTTAGCCTCATTTCTAATTTTAACAGTGAGGGTGGTGAGTTTGCCCTGAAATGTGATTGTTCCCTCCCTGGAGACTTTCAAGGTGAGGCTTGACCAGGCCCTGGACAACCTGATCTCTGCATGTCTCTGTTCATTGCAGGGGACTTGGACTAGATGACTCCTAGAGGTCACTTCAAGCTCTAAAGATTTTGATGTGATTAACTGAGGAATCTTGCATTTTGCAAGGCTGTCCTTGTGTTATAGTTACACTGTTCTATCTCCTTCAGTGCTCCTACAGAGCTTCAATGTACTACATCTGTTCACTGACTGCTGGGCAGGTACAACTGGGCAGGTAGCACACTATAGTTGGAATACTGGTAATATTACAACAACTCTTTCTCATTTCTAGTTAGGTGAAATCATGCATAATCAGTGAAATTTGCTAGATGATGGTATCAGCTCTCATTGTTGGCATTAAATTTTATTCTACATGAGAAAACTATGATATAAACCTACACTGAATTGGGGTGGGAGTGAGAAGAGGAGAAAAGTAATTCTTTAACAACATTCTGGGGAGTAAGTACTTCTCTCTGACATGCATCATACCATTCAGTTTTATATCTAACTGGTTCCAGGAACTGATGGAAAGCAAGGTTTTTTGAGCTGTGCAACTTGCATGTGTTTCTCAAGACTTAAGTAATCTTTCCTCTTGCAGATTATTTCCTGAGAAATACACTAGTGCGTCTGAATAGAAGCTGAATTTTTTTGTCTAACCCTGTCTGATCAAGAAACAAGTGTGTGTAGAGGGGATTAACAAACTGTTCATGATGCTCGTCTTCTACTCTATGGCCAATAATCTGATTACTTTTGTGCAGCTTGTTATTGACAATATCGTTTCGTTTTCACCAAGTGGGGGGGGGGGGGGGGGGCGAGGAATTGGGCTTGACTGAGTATAAGAAGGATGTTTCACAAGTAACTTGCTGTCTGCTAACCCAAAAATAAAACGTTAAAATTTCTGCTGAACACCTGATTGTTAAGGAATATCTGTGAAATTCTGCAAGACTGTTGACAGTTTATGCTCCCCTGCTAATTTCAATGGAATTTATTTGGAGAATAGAGAAGAGGTAGAGATGTTACTGATAAAAACTTCCCATCAGTTTCATTAAGTTGCTAGAAGAAGAGACCCACTAAGTTTCCCATCTGAATGACAAGCTTTTGTAGGAGCTCAGATTTATCCCAACTGCAGGTAATGAATTTGGATGGTATACCTACAGGAAAAACTTTAATTTGAAACCATTATAGTGACACAAGTTAGAAGCAAACTACATCTCATTTTCTATTGGAACAAATGACTACCAGTTGAAGCAGCACAGTTTAGAAAAAATGACCATGAGGTAGTGTCTGATGGTTGTGATTTAATCTGGCACATGGCTCAGCACCACAAAGCTGTTCGCTCAGTCCCTCTCCTCCTTGTGGCATAGGGGAGAGAATTAAAAAAAAAAAAAAGAACTTGAGGGTTGAGGTAAGACTACTTGTGAAAATATGATCATGACTTTTTCTTTTCCCTGTATATGAATGTACATAACAAGTGATGCGCAAGCAAATGCTCACCATCCCCCCACTGATGCTCGCTAGCCCTGCAAGTAGTGGATTACAACAGATGAATTTCCACTTCCTTCAAAACTCCCTTCTCTTGTTGTCACATGGTATGGAATATCTTTTTGGCCAGTTAAGTTAGCTGTTCTAATTTTGTTCTGTGCCAGATCCTTGGGCCCTTTGCTGTATATTGTCTTGGCTCTATAAAACACTGCTTAGCAGTTAACTATAAATATTCTTATGTTATCAATGTTGACCCAAAACAGTCATACCAGGCACTCTGAAGAAAATCATTCTATCCCAGCTGACAGGTAGAGATTTAATCTTCATGGAAATTGAATTTCACAAATTGAGTGTGTTCATGTGTTGGGTTCAGGGCTGCCCAGGCCCAGGAATTTTTCTCTAATACAGCCTACGTCTTCTTTCCTGTAGACCTTCTTGAATGTACCAAGATCCATTAGAATTAAGGAGTTATAACAGTTATTTAATGAGAGCAAAGACCATGCAAGGAAACAAGTATTAATTGGCTTTTAGGGAACAAAAAAGGCTTGGGAAGAAGTCTCTAACCTGCAGCTGAAACAATTAATAGCCATTAGTCTTGGAAATAAACTCCTTTTTATTTGAATTTGGGAAGGGAAGTATTGGTTAGAGGAAAGAGAGTTCCTGTTTTTCTGCAGACAGGAGTTGTTCCAGAACAGGGTGGCAGATCTATCAGGTACCAAACAAACTGTTTGATCTTTGTGAAGAGATTGCCTGGGAATAAATGGTTGTTCATACTAAAGAACCTTTCTGTGTATTTTGAGAGAACCTACTCTGTATCTTGTCACCCGGGCACCTGCTCTATTCAGCAGTCATATTTTCCCTGGTCTTCTGCAATCTTAGTACCTCTAGGGGCTCTTCTAGTTGTCTTTGACATACTTCACCAAATTAAGCTCCAGCTGGACTTTGGTTTTCCTAACTTTCTGTGCACGTTTGAACAGTTTCCTTGTATTTCTCCCAGACTACTTGTCCTTGCTTCAACCTTCCATATTATTACCTTGCCGTTGCTCATAGTTAAGTATTATGAAACAGTGAAGTCTTTAAAAACAATTGAAAATGTACTACAAAAGAAGGGAGAAAGTCTTTACTGTTCTGTTGATACTCATCCAAAAGCATTAAAAATATGTTAACTTTGTGAAGTTGTACCATATGCAGGAGTACAACTATTTTCCAACTGTTACATCATATCTATTCAGTATGAGAGTAGCTTTAGGCATGAAATAAAACTTTGATTGCATTATTTTAACCTTATGTGGAAGAATGTTTATGGTACTCCTGGAAACGTTGCATTGAATTGCACACATCTCCCAGTTTTATATTGATCTAAGAGAAGTCATTAGCAATCTGCATTTTTGAGATCATTATTGGTACAACAGGGTGGAGTGAGTCACCAAAAGCTTAGCGACATAGAGCTGGGAAGCAAAAAATGCGTACCATTTGTTCAGCATGTTGCATCTGAATTAGTATATTATGATCAGAGACTTAAATTGCCTTTTTATGCTCTGCTTTTCAAAATGTGATTTTAGTAAAAGTACTGACTGAGAAATTTGAAATGATTCCTCTCTGTCCTTGAACAGACACAACTATTGGAAAGGCTGCTATAAACAGCTAATGCTGTGAGGCCTTGTCTACTGAAACTAGCACTGTAGTTTGCATTTTGTAGATTTCATGGTGTTAACGTGGTTGAGACTACATATTGGTTGGTGCTGTTTGATTTTTATCAACATGTGGTACAAGGGTTCTAATTATAACAATGCTACTTAATTATCAGTGTAAAATACCAATGTATTTTCATAAATAAGCTTACAAAAGCATTTTTGGAGGGAGAACATACACTTGGATGGCTTTATCTTTTTTGCCAGATAGTACATAGGTAGAAGACAAATAGTAACACCTAATATGAGTTCTCATTTCTGAGCTACATAAGGTCAACTGGTTCATATTCCAAAAGGAGATGACAAGATTGCTTCATGTACTTCTGCAGGATCTGATCACCTGGAAAAGCTGTACTTTGCATAAATGCTTAAATAAATTTTTTTAAAAAAAAAAAAAAACACACTTATTTTTAAATGAAACCAAACATTATTTTTAATTGCTTGAAACACCAAAGGCAAGCAAATCTGTAATACCCACAAAAAATTTAATCCTTACTAAATCAATGTACATTTGGAAGGCTTAAACGAATTTAGACTGGATCTAAATTGGGCTCCTAATCTCCTTAAAGAGTGTATAATTATAGTACGAAAATGTCTTGGCTCTTGTTTGTTAAACTGATGGTAATTAGAAGCATAAACTATGTCTGGCTATTTTATAGTTAGTAGGATAACCTTGTTGGGTTTCTGGGATTTTCTGGATTTATCTCTATGTGTGATACAAAAGCACTGGGGAAGATGAAAAGGGAAGGCTACAGAATTACTGTCACTAGCAATCTCTTAGTCATTGTTATATGCATGAACGTATCTTATTTTTGCATTATATTGCATCAAGAAAATAAGACTTTAATCCCACAGCCCTAAATTGTTTTGAACCAGAGATGTATCTTTTCTGGATGAATGTGTAAGTCTGGAAATTCAGTAATAAATAATACATTAGTCATATTAGCTGCTTCTATGTGATCTGGTTTTGAATGGGGGCATGTAGACAGTTATGGGGCAAGAGGAAGGCAGATTATTCACTCACTACATTTAAGGAAGAATCCTGTGGAGAATCTAAGTAGAGAAAAGAAAGCAGGTGAAGGGTTTAAAAATCTGGGTTTAATTGCTAACCAGCTATTTTACGTTTGGACCTCAGGAAGTAGCCAAGTTCTTGGGTAGTGTAGAAGGGTAGTTAGCAAGAGAGATGTAAACCCTTTAGCTGGTGCTGTCTTTAATTACCAAGACAGAATTTTTCTGAGTGCAGTAACATTACTGAAGTTATGCTGTGTTTCTTATACCATCAAGCAGATGGAAAATAAATTGTAAGGAAAACTGGAACTTAAGGTCGAGTGTGCTATCAAAGACACTCCAGTGTAAATTGATGACTAAGTAGTCCTTACAACCAAGAGGTGAAATGAAGACCTTAAATCTGCCTGCATCTAGCAGAATTTATATGAAGGTTGGCAGTGCCTTCGACCTTGGAGATAATGGAGGGGTACCTGCAGACCCAGCAAAAATGATCTTACTTTGGGTAACTTGTGTAATATTACCTATGAGAAACCAGGCACATACAGCACAGAGATATGGTATTTGGCTCAATTAAACAATATATCTGTTGCTTCTTGGACTTCAATAAGCTTTAAAGACTGTCTGTTTTCAGGTTGTCAGTAACTTCCAAACAGCTATTTTTGACAGTGTTGGAAAACTCTTGCCTTTCCATTTTTTGCCTGCTTGATTCTGCTTAAGAATTTTACACTCAGTGATGAAGTTGTTTAGTTATGCAGTTTATCACATCAGTTCTGAGTAATGTTAGCTAGGTTAAATATATGAAAATGAAAAATTCTATTTTGTTCTTACTGTGCTTATGAACACTTCATCCTATTGAGTTTACAAATGCTAGATCTCTTCAAAGGATTGTCACATGGAGAAAGCAGCATAAATACCTATCTGCACCTTATCATTATACCTATATATATTATCAATATATACATTATGTATATTATACATATAATATACATTATATGCAAATAATTTTGAGACAATATGACAGGTTTTTAATGCATTAAAACTCTTTCCTCCCCCCCCTCCAAATTGTGTTACTATCACTGTCAGGATTTCCATACAGATAAAATTTGACTCTATGTTTCAGTCCCAGAATTAGTAATTTCTCCTAGATGGTTCAACATTTACTAATCTTGGAGGAATGGAAAAAGTTTGTGCAGCATGACAAATCACATTTCTGGTCAGGGCCAGTAGGCACTTGTGGAGAGAATGCTTTCTTCAATGAAAAAGGGAATTCTTGACTAGTTATTGACTGGTTATATGTTCTGATGCTGAAGTAGACTATGCTACATGGAATATCCAGTTTAGAAACATTGTATATGTGAAGACTGCTTTAAAAGTAATGCCTCTTATTTTATATGACATTGTTCCATGATGTCAGAGGTGGATGTTGGTGGTACGGCAGTAGAGGCTGAATCTTCCTGTTGAGATTACATGTTGCAATGTGACAGATGGCAGTAGTAAGGCAGTCTGACAAAATGGCATCTGATATGGAAGTGCATATGAAGCAAAGGTGTGGAATTGAATTTCTCCATGTGGAGAAGATGGTACCTGGTAACATTCACTGATGCTTACTGAACATTTATGGAGACCAAACAGTGGATGTGAATGAAATGAGGCAGTGGGTGACGGATCTCAGCTGTTTTGACAACAATGTGGAAGGCTAACCATGTTCCAGATAGCCATGAACAGCTGTCATATCATGAGGTGAAGAGCATCTTGATCATCTTATCTGTGCGAATTGGTGTCATAGCTATAGTACACAGTAATTAGGTTGAATGTTGGCTTCAGTGAATTGGAAATGATTGCTCTAACATTTGAATATTGCATGTGTGTATCAGACAAGTATCACAAATGCTCACATAGAATCAGAGCGCCATATGCAAGTTCATCAGGACTTACTGGACAGTGTGAGGCTGACAGTGACAATTTCAAGAGTCAGGCCTGAGAAGACTACAGTCTCTGTTTTGCAACACAGTAGTACCAGGTGCATTACCAGCTTAAAAGACTGTGGAGCGCATTACCAGTATTGGCTGGCTGTCCTACCACACCTACTGTATAGTTGAGATCTGGCACCTTCTCGCTTTCATCAGCTTAAACAGATAGAGGATGGACTGTGCGGCTAACTTCTTTCTACCAACAGCGTCATAGCAGCTGTGAAACAGTGGGTCATCTCTGCTGGTGCAGCGTGCAGATTCTTCTTTGCTAATGAAAATAGATAGCAAATGATAGTGACTATGTTGAAAAAGTGATCTGTAGCTGAGATCAGGTTCTATCAAATAATGTTATTGTACCTCTTGTACCTGTTGTAGTTTCCATTTAAATAAATGAGAGTCATTGCTTTTGAGGTGACCTGCACATATTTAAACAAAATTGACAATCCTGTTAAACTAAATTCCTAAGTTCTTATTTAAAAGTGAGATCTTAGCCGTCGCTGGAAGTTTGTCTCAAGAAGTAGATATTAAGGAAATAAAGTAAGTTTACCAAACTGACTTGATTTTAAGAAATTTGTACTTAGATGTTGTCATTGCAATTCCTATTTCCTACTAGTTAACTGAAAGCTTTATGTAATTTCCAATAACGCATGAATCTCGACTCATATTGTTTGGCCCTTAGATAGATTTCTTCTAATTTCTTTTCAATGTCAGGAACCCTGTAGGCATTTAAAGAGATTTGCAATTTGTACTAGTCATATTATATAGAATAAGAGGAAGAGTCTGTGCTTGGTCTTCTGTTTAACAGGAAGGCTGTCTTCAACAGAAGTGCTCCACTGCTATTGCTTTGAAACATATCATTACAATCAGTATCATTTGTTCTATGCGTTTTCAGCATCTGTGAAGCTGCAGCTGGTTACTGCTTTCTTCACTATCAAAGTGCTTTCAAGGACGTTGGGCTAGAAACTTCTAGGAGAATTTTATTAATTTTAAATCACAAAAATAGAGTATTTCAGTTTTGTTTTCAAATGTAGGTCAATTAAGATATTAAAAATATTGGAGAAGGCTTGCCCACCATGGGAATGTGTTGATAAAATATGAAACATATTTAAAGGAAGGATATTCTTCTCATAATTTTGGTGATTCTTCATTGTTTTGATAGTTTTGATTGTTGTCTTTGCGATTTCCCTTTATTTCACTGTTTTGTCCCTTTAAATGTTCATGTCTGACACAAAGAGCCTGCAGTTAATGAACTTACCTTCTGGGTTTTACATTTGTAACACAAAAAACAGTCTTGAAAGAAGGATCTGGGGATGTTCTAGCTGCCTCTAATCTGTCAGCAACATTAAAAATGGATAAATTGTACTTAACTGATAGCCACTAGCCTACATTTTACTTGTATGAAACTTGGCACTGAAATCAAAGAAGTGGACGTTTAAGTTTAGAAGCTGTGTTTTCCATGTCAGGAAGGGTTTCCAGTTCATTCTTGTGCAGAGACTCAGAATTTTTCTTTTAATGAGTATCTTGATCAGTTGTTGCATAGAGAAGATAAACCTCTAGTTGATATTCTACTCAGAGCAATAACTTGCTTTGAAACTTTTTAATAGATCAAGACACCAGAACTGAAATGTTTAATTTACACTCGGAACTGAATTATGTGAATACATTCAGAATTATTAAAGAGAATTTTTCCCACATTTGTGGTTATATTTATCTGTTGAGAGGATGATGAGCTGCAAAAGTGCTTGGCAGAATAGTCGTACTTCCTGTCCTAATAAAACAAAACTGAACTCCAGTCAGCATGTGAACATTCTTTACTTTCATTAGTATCAAAAGAGAGGTTCTCACTGACCGTAGTAGATTTTGCTCTTGTGCAGGTCTATAGTTGAGCTGTTTTTAGTGTTCTGATGGAAGTCATGTACATTTGAAATATTCTGAGCTGCTGTCACATTGCATATATGCTTTTTCCCTAGTATCACTGTTCTTCTTTCCTGAACATAGCAACTCTGAATGACTTTTTTTTTGCACAGCCTTACTGATAGAATACGTGTTGAGAGATATGGGATAGTTGCCTATTTCTTCCAATTCAATATAATTTGGCTGCTTATGTGATGTAGGTTCCTGATTTCATTCCACCTAGCTGGTGATTTCTCAAGAGATTATTAAATTGAGGTACTGAAACACTTCACCATCTCATGGTTGCCAAATATCCTTTTTCCAGCAGAAAGGCTATGTTTTGGCAGAAGAATAACAAAAGTGAACAGGTTCAGGAATACATATATAGTCCCAACTGCAGTCCAAAAAGCAGAATGTAAATGTTTATCTGTTGATTAAAGACCTGTCTGTTTTTGTTTATAGGACATTTTGGAAATCTGTGACAGCTGAAGACTGTACTATCTGATGTTTTCAGTAGGACTTCTAAGTTAATGTCAGAACAGCAGTTTATTGCTTTCTGCATTCTGGATTTGCAGTCTCATAGATACTGATGTCTGGGACTTCATGCCTAAATTTTATGATGGCATTTTAAAAGTAACAAATATATTTCCTATATAAATATATTTAATTTATATATTTTTATATATATAAACATATTATGTGTGTAAATAACACTGTTCTAATGAATGTTATGATTTAATTTTTCTTTGGAGTTATTCTGAGAACTCCGGGTTAACTATGTATTTTGGTACACATGTTAAATTCTTTATTGCCAAAAAATTTAAAACAGTGGCTATGAACTATCAAAAGGCTCATATGCACACATAAATTGATGAAGTTTATGTATATACATTAACACATATGAAATATATTACATATTATATATGTATTATTTCATAATTTAAGCAGGCAGCCAATCTAAATATATGAACTTTGATTGTCTCATGATACAGAAAGACTAATAATCTATTTATAACTGGAAAGGGATGTCATATACACTTCAAAGGCCCTGACACTAATTCTTGTTGATTTTAGTAGTTTTCTCATCAGAGCTATCCTGCATTTGAGACTTCATTTTTCAAGTCTAGAGAAATAGAATGCATGTTGCAAGATATTTATTTTTAACATTTGGAATTCTTGAGTGCAGCTCTTAGTTCTGTTATGGACTACTTACATATTTTTGAACACATTAGCTAGAATTTTGTCTTTGACTTCCCTCTGATGCAAAATGAAGGTAATTCTGCTTCATTTTCTTTTGAAAAACACTGTGATGTTCTTAAGTAGAAAGAATTATTCATTCATGATCTCATAATGTAATTATCTGTACTTTTCACTGTCATTTTTTCTATGTTATGTTCAAATTCTATGGCACACCACCTTGTTAATATGTTCAGGCTTCAGTAATTTGTGAAACCATGTGACACATTTCTAAACTGAGAGTTTTAGAGAGAACTTCGTCATAAGGTACTATGTAATTACTGTTATGTTTCAGCTTTTATGGTCTTGAATTTGGTCCTTCAGTTTCCTGAAACTTTTGAAGTTAAAACTTCAGATTTATTCTTTTCCCAAGCATCTGTAGTTGAATGTAAATTGGATGAGTAATTGCCATTTCTGTGTTAGTGTGTGAGCTGGGTAGTTAAGAATCCAATGTATTATTAGAAATTCTTGAATACCGCTTTCACCCAAATATTGAACAAAGTATTTTAGAGTTGGAGAGACATTCCAAATGGAAGTTTCATTTGATTGCTCTGTTTTTGACTTGATAGTTTTATGAACCTTTCAAAATTTTATCTTGCATGCCACATCTTTACTAGCCTTTTGTGCCGCTGGTAACCCCTCATCTACGTAAAATTGTTCTGCATACATTCATGTCATTCTAATAATCTGATAACTTTTACAGCCTCTTGAATTACTCTCTAGAGATCAGAATCTATTAATCCATCAGAAAACAGGAGCAAGTTAAAGGGGGTTGTCTCCATGTTATGCTCTTTTAAAATGGAATGAACACAGGACTGTAAATTTTATTCCCGTTGCTTTTATTGCCAGGCTGTAGTTCTCTGCAGTCATGCTCCATGAGGGTTTGAAGTGTTTCCTTAATACAGAAGTATTAACGCTTTCAGTTGTTAGCTAGATACTTTTGGATACAAAAATTTTACAATCTTGTCTAAAGTAATAAGGAATTTGTGGTGGAAAAAGGGCAAAGCCTTTCATGTCTTCATCAAGTTGTCCTATCTAAATCATCTAAAAATTCTAGTGATTTTTCAAGAAAGCCATTCCAGATCTTAATATACTGCTGCCTTTAAAGAGAAGGTACTTATATTGTTGTTTTTGTGACTCATTGTATAGAAAACAGGAAAAAGTCTCGTAATGAAGGACAGTAGGATGGAACCTGCTGGCTACTTGCATTATGCAGAAAGGAAAGGAAGCTATAGTATGCATCACAAAATTCTCTCATTTTCTTTGGCTGTGGAGAAAATGTTTGTGAACAAAGCAGAAGCATAACAGTCTACCTTCTTGCTTTGCTAATACTATTTTTTTTTTTCGGTAGTGAAGTTAAGAGTTATCTGGAAGAACTGCTAAGCAACACTAATGCTAGATGTATCTGAATCAAAATTAATTCTTAAGATTCTCTTGACTGCCACCCTTTTGGGTGCTTGAGAGAATTTAAGAAACTAATATAACAAGTCAGAAAGAAGTCATAAGATGCTGGAGAAAACACTGTGGTGGCATGAATTACCCTGATATGTTAATCAGGTTACCAGGGACAATCTGACACCAGTAGGCCGTATGATATTAGGGAATTTATTTTGTCCATCACAAAATGAAAACATTCATTTTCCATTGAGGGTGTGATAGTCATAATGAGCAAGTTGGAAATTTTGAACTTAAACAAATTTCTGTTTTTGTGGTGCTTGGAAGCCTGAAAGAGTGGTGGACACTGCAAAGAGAAGGACAAAGGTTCTTCCTCATGGCCTAGACTTACTGTCTCACAGAGAAACCAGATAGCATGAAAAATGCTCTCTTGAGGGGTTCCCTGGATGTACAATTACTAGAGCATGAGGGATGGGGAAAGAATGTTTGGCACTAATATTTTTGTACAAATAAACATGCGCAAACATGAATTCTGTTTCAAAAAATCAGAAAATATGTGGGAGTGATGTTTTTTGCACTGGATAAGGGAGTAGAAAGCAAGATGTAGTACAGGAACAGGGAAAAGAAGTGGGACAACAGAAAAATGGCAACTAGCAAAAAAAAAATAATCAAGGAGTCTGAATACTTGCAAGGCAAAGAATTAGAAAATACGTGAAATATAGGAACCATTCAGTTTATTATTTCTTTGAAAGGCATACAGTAATTTGAAATCATTAATTAAAGTGAGGGCTGAATGCATTATTAAATATTGTTGAAAAATATTAGTGAAGGAAGTAAAAAAAGAGTAGCTACGGAGAGAAATCACAATAAAATACATTGCATAGCTTTCAGTTGAAGTAACAAAGGGCATATCATAGAATCGCAGAATCATAGAATGATTTAGGTTGAAAGAGACACCAGGGATCATAGAGTTCCAACCCCCCCCCACCACAGGCAGGGCCACCACCCTCTGGATCAGATACTAGACCAGGTTGCCCAGGTCCCCCTCCAACCTCATCTTGAATGCTTCCAGGGATGAAGCATCCACAGCCTCTCTGGGCAGCCTGTGACAGTGCCTCATCACTATCTGTGTGAAGTACCTCCCTCTGATATCCAACCTAAACCTTCCTTCCTTGAGCTTAAAACCATTCCCTTTAGTCCTATCACTATCTACCCTTTTGTAAAGTTAATTTCCCTCCTTATAAATACTGGAAGGTTGCAACAAGCAAGGTCTCCGTGAATCCTTCTCTTCTCTAGGCTGAAGAAGCCCAGCTCCTGCAGCTTGTCTTCATAAGAGAGGTGCTCCAACCCTCTTTACATCATGAGTTGATGAATGAATATACATATTCATGTTATGTATATATGTGAATATATATCTTAATGGACTTACAATGCATTACACAGTCAAATACTTATGAGGGCATCATTATAGTAATATAGATTTTATTTAAAAATTGATTTAAAGGGGAGTAATTGAAAACAACAATATCTTGATATATCTTGACTTACTAGAGTCATTGGGGAATGACAGGATTAATATATTCCTAGTTCAGCTATTATTGCACTATCTCGTTTTTCTGATTACACACAGTATTGACACTAAAATAAAAAGAGCAGAAAGTGAAATTAGGGGTAAGAGAAACTGTTCCTGAGTTAACTGAAGCTATCAGTGTGCTGGCTGGCATGTTGGAGAACAGTCAGTATTTGAGCTAAGCTAAAAAGTTATGCTAAAACAAAAACAAACCCCTAAAATTTATTTAGACAAAACAAGAATAACAGGAAACATTAAGTCACGTATACTTGAGAAAGCTGTGAAAGATGATGCTCAGCATGTTAGACTACCAAGAAATTTACTGACTGACTTGGTTTTAAGAGCTAAGAATGTGTTATGTGTACTAAAAAATATTTGAAGCTGGGTAGTACTAGCAATGATATACAGATGAAAATCTGCAAAAAAAAGGCAATAATATAAAGTATTGAATATTTCTGAATGAAAAGCAAGGATTTGAAGAATGTTAGATAAGGAAAGTATAGCTGTTGCACAGTGTGAATACAGACTATAATAGGAATTTTGCAGTCCAAAGTAGCTTCCATAAAATCTCTTTGCAAATTCAGGTAATAGCCCTGTATGTCTGCAGTGAGAACTAGAATACAAATAATGAAGGTAAAGGAAACAAATTATTTGCAAGAACTAAAGAAAATAGGTATCTGAAATACCAACACCTAGACAAAAACTGATAAAATATCAGCAACTTCCTTTGTGGCCTGCTAAAGGAGGTAATAACTGAATTTCCCTGCTCTAAATTCTTTTAGTCTAAAATATCTGTAAGTGAAGAAAAACTGTGTGTATTGTATGTCCAGAGCTGTTCTGTCTCAAGAATTAAAATATACTTCTCACCCGTAAGCTACACAGGGATCTGGAAACCATCCTATACAGTATTTAAGTCTTCAAACGTATTGACCTTATTGACCGGCTTGGTGCATACTAAATAATGGAATATCAGCAGCCTGAAAATGCTAGTATTCTACTTTTTTCCAAGTTATGAGATCATCACCATATATACTGAAGATGGGAAATCTAGTTTGATTCAGTTTTCAGCCTGAAGGTGCTGAAAACTTTCTCATCACGGAGCCCAGATCAGTAGGCTTAACTAGTTTTTTTTTGTTGTTGTTCTAGGAGAGACTGGCAAGGCATTTTCTGCACTTGCTGCTTTTCCTTTTGAAGTGGGTCACTATTTAAGAAGAACACATGATAAATGCTACAGAAGGAAAGAAAAAAGAAAAGAGTGAAAATATTACATAGGGGATAATGCAGATGTTGAGAATTAGAGTCCTGGAGGGCTTGGTGGCTAGTTGAAAGACAGTGCATTTTAATTGAAATGCTTGTTGTATTAAAGGTTAAGAACAAACACTCCTGTCCCCATCCTCTCCCCCCCCCCCCCCCCCCCCCCAAAAAAAAAAAAAAAAGCTGCAAAAAACCAACAACAAAAAAAACAACCCAGCAGTAAACTGGAAATCCTGCTTTCATCTATGTTTTATCTTAGTTTGACTAACACATCTCTTCCATTTCTGTTGAATTTCTTCTGTATGTTTTGGTTGTCAAAATATAGAAGTGATAAATGACTTCAGAAAGCCAGCAAAAAATCTGTATGTGGCTTGTACATAGTGCAGCATGTGCAAGCTGTTGTAAATGTTAATATCTCCATCACTTTCTCAGTTGGTAAAACCGACTTCTCTGAGTTAACTCCTTTTCACTGAGATATGGGTTTGGGTTAGAATCATCACTAATCAACTTGATCTAAAAATAATTTAACAGAGATAGAATAAGTAAAATATAGATTCTTAAGACACGGTGAAGGAAATGTGCAAATAAAGATATTTTTAACCAAAAGATGCCAGTAAGAAAACACTGTAAAAAAAATGAAGGAAAAAGCCACATATCACTATAGCTTTCTGTGGAGTGGGGACCGGGGGGAAATCAGTTTAAATTCACGCAGAATACCACTTTGCACTTATGTGGTAAGAATTTCTTCTATGACATATTTTAATAGCTGCTACTGATATTCCTAATTCTTTCCAAGCTTACAGAATTCCTTTGGCCACCAAGAAGCAGCTGATTTGTAGACTGATTTTCTCTTTATCTGTGACCCAAAGCCAGTTCCACGTTGGGGCGATAAATAAGATGATTTTGCTGTAAGCCAATATGAAGGCTTGGTTTATTTGCAATCAGTCTTTGATCAGGACTTCTGTAAATTAAACTATCTTCATCTGAGGAAAAACACAATTGGAGAGAGGAGCTGGCCATTAACATTTTAATATTTGTGAACTATTACTCATTTCTTAGATTTTTTTCTTTATCCCTGGCAAGTTTTTTTATTTTGATTGTGTTGATACATGACTGGAAACTTATGGTGATGTGTGTGATACATATGATTAACTTTTTTTAAAACTGTGATTAAGTCTACAGACAAATGTATTTTAGAAATGTTTTACGGCTGTGTTGCCAATCCAACCCTTGTTGTGGTCTCTGTTAACTGCATCTTGTCATTAGACAGTAACGAATATTTTTCAAACTGAAATCTCTATAAATTTTTCATTTAATTTATTTAATTTTCAATTAAATAAATTGAAAATCAAAATTTTCAATTAAAGTACTGTGATAAGGTAGTGTGGGTTTAAAAATGATTGTCTGTTAATATTTAAATATAAAATAAAGAATTCTGTGTGAATGATAATATTGTAGGGGTTGTGCACTTAGAGAGTGTGCACTTAAATTCGAGTGGCAACTATGTCAGCAGGATTAATACATAAGAATATGAGAAGTTTGAGTGAAGATGAGATAGGGAAATGAGTCCAGGAAACTGTTTTGCACTGTAGCCAAAATGAATGTCCAGGGAAAAAAACTAGAAGAAGGCAATATGAAGCGAAACTTTCTTACTCTCAGTTGATTTATAATTCAGGAACTTCCTCAGTCAGAGTCTTTTGTTGTGTCTATTTACGCTCATAGTGGTTAGGCTACCCACAAGCCTCCCAGAACTATGAGCCTACTGGCAGAGTCTCAGTATGTAAAGCATTGCCCACAGTCAATAGAGAAAAACAGTGTTATGGAGTACTGAAATCAAGTAGAGATATCCAACTTCTTGTGACCAGATGGGATATGTACAAATATGTTACGGATAGTTCTCATATATAAAGAAGCTTGGTGAGGTGAGAGGTTATACACTGAAATTCAGATACCAGTTTATTCCTGTCATTCACTGGCTGTTTATTTTATCTGTAGATTTCATAACTCGTTCTACTGCCGCTTTGAGCAAGCAGCTAACTTTCTATGTCAGTTTTATCTCTGTAATGAGGCTTACTCATATTGTGTTCTGGTTTTGGTATATTCTGAGAATCAAAATCTAAGTGAGAGGGAAGAGAAAGAGAAGAATGCAAACTACTGCAAAATCTTTGTGGATGAGGAATTTTCAACACATTTTTTATTAACCATAATCCTTTATTAGACCTCACAGAGGTGTAAGCTATACATACAAATACATTAGAAAGATACCCTCTTAACAGTAATGCTTCACATTTTGGACCTGATACCAAGAGGGCTGCAAACATTTCAGTACATTCTACAAACCAAAGGGTGCATTAGCCTTTATGTATACAGAGTGACAAAGCCCTTTACTGAAATCAAAGTAGATAAAAGTGAAAAATCAGTCAACTACCTCTTCCAGCCTTTACCTACCATAAAAGCATATAAAAGCCTTTAAAAGCATGAATACACTATTACTTATGGAACAAAGTTTTGAGTTGTAGACAGCTTGTAGAGACAGGGGAAGAGAATGGTCAAGATGACATTACATGAACTGCAAACTAGCAAAAATTCTTGATTTTTTTTTTTTAAGTTTATACATACTAGGAGCTCTGTCTTTTGATTTCTTGGTCATTACTAGAAAAGCTTTTAAGTGCTAAATGGGGAGAATAGCGCAACAAAGACATTGTTGAGGTATTTGGGGGATTCTGCAACACAATGATGTTACATACACAGTATGAAATATTATTTGTCATCAAGTAGTGACATTGTATTATGAGTAAGCACAAGAAAATTAAAAAAAGAAAGAATAAATCCAGTTAGAACTTTAATAGAGAGTTTAAATTGCTTTTAGTTAATGAACACTTAACAGTTGTCACTGTTTCATTTTAATGACTTGAAATGTTAATAGTAGAGTTATTCAGTAGTGAAATCAGAAATTCATGTATCCACATTCATGCCTGCATCATTGAAACCGCAGTTTTAGACAGGATACCAGTGGAAGTCCAAAAGCAAAGGGATAGAAGATAGTTAATGTTTCTATTTAAAAGGGTGATCTCTGAAAAATAAGTGCTGTTGGTTGCTTCAGTTAGCACTTCTGGGTGTCTTGTGCAGATAATTTGGTGGGAGAGGAAGCCCATGTGTTATCTGATGATAAGCAGCAGATGGTGCTGCTTCTTCTAGTTTGTTTCCAAAAATTCAGAGGATTGATAAACATTTGTTATTCAACCCATAGAATCCAAGAATTAAGAAACTGTAAAACAGGACTATCACATTTTGACAAAAGCAACATGAAGTATCATACTAGAGCTAAAGCTGTTTAGAACGTTATCAGTATCATTATGCTTTCAGTGGAGACAGTAATTTGATGAGACAGTTTGATCAGGCAACTATTATGATTATACACTTTTAACAATGCTTTATTTTTTCATCTTGCACTGGATTTCTATAGAATTCAGTTGAAATAATTCCTTAGAAATGGTTATAACTCAAAAGGTAAGATTTATCTACTGTATCATGCAGTGTAGCTTGCATGTGCTTTATTATATTCAAACTTGTTTCTAAGTGGAAATAGTGAAGAGTATCATACTTATATAGTATTCATATCAAGTCAATTTTAAATCCTAATCTAAACTTTAAAAAAAGATACATTTAAGATAGAATACATCTCCATGGATGAAAAAAGGCCGTTCTGTCTCTTTCATTGGCAGCATTTTATTGGTCTTCTTTGCCTCTAATCACTGCAGAAGTGAATTTTTCGTACCACTGATGAGGTTAATGGCAGTAAACCAGAAATAATGGAATATTCATTTGATTTCAAAATGTACAAAGTTAGATATTTCACTATAAAATATAAATTTCACATAATCAGTTGTATTTATAGTTATCTGGTTAAACTTTTTCTTTAACACAAGAGTACATGAAATGTGATTTTATCACCAAGATAGAGGACAGTCCTGTTTGTTCTGCATTTATTTTGCTGTTGCTTACCAAGCAATGAGATGGTATTAACAAATGTAAAATACCGTAAGGTGGAATGTCTTTGATTTCAATTAAAAATGGTTCACACCTTTACAATATGAAGAAGAAAATCTTTCAACCACGTTTATGCTGATTTTAAAAACTTCTATCAAGTGTGAATGTAAATATTGTAAATGGATATTTATAACATTAGTTGGAAAGATTTTTAGCAGCAGAAGTATAACATTGATGATTTTTTGAGTTTTGTGAGCAAGGGTGGCAAAATAAGGAGTCACTGAAGAATACAGAGATATCAAAAAAGTTATAAAAATTTTTGTATATATGAATTTATAGTACTAAGTCTTTTCCACTTCTGAAATCACTAAGGGTAACATAGAAAAACATATATTCTACTTGTAAAGAGCATCTAATTGATGAATAATAGAGGAGATATTATTAAATGACAGAAATCTTAATTCTTCCCTGTATTACACATTATTCTTAATTTGAAAGGACACATGCAGTTAAAAAAAAATCTCATCTAACAGAAGTCATCCAGAGAAGGACGAAATAGAATTCTTAAGTTGATATTTCCAAAATAAGGTATTCAGAGTTTGTATTTTACACCCATACTTAAACAGATAAATAGATTTGCTTGATGACAGCAGAGAAGAGTCTCATGATATCAAAATGAAGTGATTTCTTGAGGTGTGAAAAACAGATGTTGGATCTAGCTTGTGACACCCATATTATACACTATTCTTCCAATTGGATTATTGAAAATAATCCATGTGAAATAATACGTAAAAAGTAACAAATTCAAATTTTACTTGAGAGGAAAAAGAATAAAAGCATAATATACATGCCCACACATGTACACATACACACATTCTAACAACATATATATACATATATAATATATATATGTATATATACATATGCACATACAAGTACACACACCCTTTATGTAACTAAGATAAAATTTCCTAATGTAAGATAAGCATCAGGGAGGTCCTTCTTGTTTTGGTCTCTGCTAGACTGGTATCTCTTCACTGTACTATATGTAATCAAGTTTCAGATATTCTTAAAACACCCTTCATGTAAAAAATCAAAGAAGATTTATATCAGATACTGTGCGTTTGGACAGTTTAAGTCCAGTAGAATATTACAATGCTGTGACAAGCAAAATGTATAATGTAGGATTAGAATGAGTAAAAACTTTGTGTTAATGACTGCTTTACTTAATGTTATTTCCATGCATGAATTGGATAATGAGTAATCTCGTCAAGGCAAATTATTTTTGTGGATTGTACCCAAGAGGAAAAATTTCAGTCACTCGAAGGCCTCATCTCCTCCTCCTTTCCCCTACTCCCCAAATAGAAACAAAGTGAAGCAAGGCAAAACAATCCCCCAAAGTAACAGACAAATAATAAAAATTACGTTCCGATGATGTTTTAACTAGATTTACTGGGGAAGGAGGAGGGAGGAATGAATGTTGTTTTTGAATATAAGAATGGTATTTGGAAGACTTGTTTTTACTGAACAGTATCCTTAAAAGAGGGACCAGTGTTGAGTCCCCAAATAAATTATTACTATTCCTTTTCAAACTAAAAATAGAACATTTTAAATATATTGACTTTTACCTTTATCAGAAAATCAGTATTCTATCTAGCCTACAGGTTCCAAGAATCTCTACTTGGGCTTAATTTACCATCATTTAAAAAACAAAACAAAACAATGAAATGTGTAATTTTGCATATTAGGATGCTCATAGTGACCACATAAACTTTTTAAAAAAATTCACAGACTATTAGCCATATATTTCAACTTTTTTCACAATTTGAAACTGGTGAGAATTAAAAATAGCAACAGTTTCATTTAGGAATATATTGTTTCTTCATTCCTTGATAAGATTAAGTTCATTTTTTGTCCTGCTTTAAAAAATAGTGACTCCTCTGGGGCATACCATGGAAAGCGATCAGGTACAAGAGAAAGTAATCAGATACAAACAAAAGCTTGTGTTCAATAAGAATCTCAATTATGTAATGCCACTGACTTTAAGCCAAACTCAACACTGATTTCAGTCTGGACCGTGTCTTAAAAATCTTTGGTATAGTACAGAATTTTTTCAGTAATCTGAACAGATTTTCAGTCATTTTCATTGTTCTTTGACTTTAAATGCTTTTCTTCATATGTGTTTCAGATTTGAGAAAAGATTCAGAATTCAGGTCTATGAATGTTTATATCTTTTTAAATCTTTTCTCATGCTCCATCTCCATGGATTTAGGATTTCTTTTTGGATTTAGGATTTCATTTTGGAGTGAAAAAAAGTTGAAAAGTTATGGCTAGTTGTATTCCTATTTCAATAACCATACCTATATAAGTGTCATTTTCATACATTAAAAAAATATTTATGCTTTCTTTTATATTTTAGTCAAGTACTTTCTTAAACAAAACAATAGCACCACTTTGGCATTGTTGGCCAAATCAGTAAAAGGAAAAGCAAATATACATGTATTTTTCTGATCTTGTCTTATCATATACTTGCTTATTAAAATGGAGAGCCAGGAGGACAGAGTGCTTGACCTAGAGTCTTCATCAGTCACTGCTTAGCATTGATCCTAACTCAACACCTATTTTCTGGAGCAGGTGGAATTGGCTGCTAGTTATGAATGGAATTCAGTTCTGCAAAGAAAGCTTTAATTTTCTTGTCTATGTTAAATGGGTTTCAATAAGTCTCATACCAGTATTCCATACAGATATGAGTGTGTATATGTAAGTACATTTAGAGCAGAATATTTATTCATTTTCCATTCAAAGTCTTAATGATTATTGTTTTTGTGACTCACATTTTTCTACTTTGAAAGAGATATATTAACTTCAGAGGGTTTAGATGTGAATAACTTTTGAACAACTGAGAATAATGAGGCTTAATTAACTTTTTTACATTTGCACTTTAGTGACATTCTGTATAGTAATTAGAGTTTTATGTCAATTCTAGAATGTAAAAATCTGTGACTTCTGTCATGTGTATTGCATGACATGGAAGGATGGAGAGTGCAATTTTTTTTTTATCACTTAAGTGATTTATGAGAATAGATCATATCTAGTAGAACAACTGTTTCTAAATATCTAGAGTGCTGTTGAAAATCTCTAATTAAGAAATTTTTCAAGTCAGACTACTTTGTACATTTGGGAGGGAGATGTTTTGGCTTATACTTCAGCTTCTTTAAGTAGCGGATTAATTGAGATTATTAAGCTAATGCAGTCCTTTTTCTTTCTCACTGACTGGCATATCATGTGCTCACTGCCTTATGACTGGAGAATTTTTGTGCAAGTATACATACCCCATCTATGTATTTCTCACCTCTATAGTGGTAGATCTAGTCTCCATTTTGTGATACTGTTTTTTCTCTAGTAATGTCAAGTGTTACCTTTGAAGTTAGAAACTATTCATTATTAAAGATATTCTTTCAAGAATTACTGGGATTTGTTTAGACAGTTGTCAAATTCTAATGTTAAATATCACTGTCTATAAGAAATATTTCGCATTATAAATAATGTCTCATTCTTAGAATGCATTTAAGAATTCATAGGAACTATTTAAATTAAAACCACTTCCCTCTGCATCCCTCCCCCCCCCCACACACAAAACAACAACAACAACAACAAAAAAAAAAGCCTATTAAGAACATGACTGATAACAGATTTGCTGCAACTTTGTATGGAATTGGTTGTAAATATGTATGTACCTAATTTAGGTTAGCTTCCCCATCTACTCCTTTGTACCTTCATTTTTTGACATACCTATCACAGTCAGTGACAGCTGTGGCTGAGTAAAATATTCAGCCACTGTTCTGTTTTTACATTGTGATGGTAACTTTGTATGCACAAAAGCATGCTTTTCCTAGAAGGGAAATGATTTAAAGAATTACACAAGAAAATATTGCCCTTTTCTTGAAAGAAATACGAAACTCAAATTTCCTAAGGAGAAGGAAAATGGGGATTAATTTGTTACACTTTTAAGACCTACATTTCCTGTCTGGTTCACAAGAAACTCGTGATGAACTGTGCAATATATAATCAACAGAGATTCTTCTGTATTTTAATCAATTCAGTCCACCCCCATAGATGCGGTAGAAGATGAGACAGCTTTGAGCCTTTAGAGACAAATATTGCCTTTACAAATCAGATCTAACATCTTTCTAATTGCTCCCCTCACACCATATTCCTGATGCCCACTTTGAGTCTGACCAAGGGATATCTCTTTCCTTGCTGCATGCAGGGTAGTGAGGTGGAAGAAGTCACATGGAACCATGCTGCAGTTCTGCAAAGGATCAAGCAGTGCCTTCTCCCCAGCATTCTCTTTCCTTCTCTCACGTTAATTTATTGTTCATTCTAGGACATTGTTGGCTATCTATCCACCTTTACTGCATGATTAATCTAGCACTGAATAGATTTACAAAAATGGGGCAGAAGAAAGTGTTGTTAATGTTAGAATCAATGCACTGCATATCAAGCTTATATGTCAGATATTATCTGGAAATATATTAAAAGTCTCCTACAAAGCTTTCAAAGTAACAGTTTGAAGGCCATTATGGTTTTTATCTTTTCTTGAAGACTTTCTATACCGTAATTTGATGATTAGCTTAGATTTTCTGATTTACGGAGAGATGCAGTGGGCTGACTAACAGCCATTTCAGTCACATCAGATTTTGGGAAGTGATGAAATGGTAGAGGACCTGATTAACCTTCAAAAATATTTGAACAGAATTCTGATATTTCAGAAAGATTTAGGCCTCGATGTGCTACCTTTTAAAATTATTTGAGAACTCTTTTATTAATTGTCTTTCCTGCACCTTGTCATCTATAAATCTGTTTCATGTAACCGGGGGAAAAGACCATCATTCAATCAGCTAAAAGAAAAAAAAAGCAAAATATCTGAATTTCTTTTGTGAAGATGGAAGTTTTTTCCATCTTGGAATCCATGACCATTTTAGTAATTTAAACCAAATATTCACAGCATCATTTTATTATTTGAACTTCATGTTTCCATATTTGCTTTTACCTATTACTGTTTTGGCCAGACCCTTTCATATAACAAACTATAAAATAGCACCGTTGTACTATAAAACAGAGATTTTTACATATTGTTTGATATATGCGTATTATTGATATGCTAAATTTTACATACTGCATTATATGGAGGAAGAAAAAAGTTACCTATACTGTTGCAAATAATTACCTGGAAGAATCATTAACGCTTTGAGAGCCTATGTATGCTGTAACTGCTTTTAAAAATCTTTTGTCTCACAAGTTGCAGTAAACTGCATCTTTGCAAGAAGAAGGAAAAATAAAGCTGTCTTAAAACAATTGTATGTGTAACCCATGTTCTGTCAAAATGTCACAGATGGAATTAATGGATGTTCAAAACTGTATATGTTACCTTACTGCTGCTGTTGCTGGGAATGTCGGACTGTGCAAATATGAAGGGGTAGACAAACAATGTTATCAGACGCTGTAGAACAAACAGCCTGTTGCTTGTATAGAAGTGCAAATAAAAAAAACACCACTTAGACAAGGCTGATGAATGACTCCAGCAGCCAGTGTTCATAGGTTAATTTAGTGCAATTGGATCCATCAAAGGCCCATAAATTTGTAGGCTTTTGAGGGGCACAGGACTTTAAGAGATTTTGTGCAGGACATCTAAAAGAGGTTAACACACAGTTATATATCAACCACAGATTTTTTTTTCGCTCTGAGTTGGTTAAAATGTTCTGTTTTCTAAAAGACTTAATATTGGAATGTTTAGTTGCATTGTTCACCGGGAGAATGCCCATTGGTTGAGATTGCATCAAGCTTATTAAACCATAGTTGTTTTAGTCTTCCAATGTTTAACAAATAATTTATTTACAGCAAAGTATCCTGCAGATGGCACATTCATTCTTCGTTCTTTTGGATGGCATGATCTTACATTCTGTAGTTTCTGTTTCCTGTGTTCCCTCTACTTGTATTCTTCAAATGCAGTTCCTGAAGATGTAAAAAAAAAAAAAAAAAAAAAAAAAGTCATTCTAGAAAGAATTTTATGTTCTATATGACCACACAGATTAGTAAGAAAAAAGTTATCCTAAATGCTAGAATTATTAGAGCTCTTCTGCTAGATTGCTGAGAACTTGACTACCTAAAATTTGTACTGTCATTTTCCTCTTCTTCTAGGTATAAACATCTTGATTGCTGTCACTGTTGACCTAAATAGTTGCAACATAACTGCATTTTGCATATTAATGATATTTGGAGAAAGTCAACCAAGTGGAAGCTGTTATTTTGGAGCATTTTGGCAGAGGAAACCTCTATACACAAGAACGTAGGTGGCCTTAGACAACACAGTTAGGTATCATAAGTTTTCTTTCTTTCAGAACAAGGGCATTTGCAAAAGCAGGATGCAGAGGGGCCAAGGGAACTTTAAAGTTGTGACTGTAGGGTTTGTGGAGCCTTCTGGGCTTTGGTACCCAGTGAGCAGAGGTTTTCAAAATTACCAGGTGGAATTCTGTTACCTACATGTTGCATGAGCTGCATATTGGATGCGTAGGTAAAGTTTTTGTTGGATAAGGCCTTTAGCATATATTTTAAAATATATGTGGGTTTACTGCAGCAGCAGCAGCCAAATCATTTGTATTCTCATAATCAGAGCAATGTGACAAACAAATCAAGAGGACTTTGGAATGAATAAATGCCCTCAGTTCACCGTCTTTCCGTATATAGGCTAGTTTCTGGAAGCACTAGAAGTTGCTATATACATTTTTTGTTTGTTTGTTTGATTTCTTCCTTTACCATGATGATAAATAATAGCTGGCCTCCAAACTTCCCATTCTCTATTGGAATAGAGGCAGAATTGACAAGTGACTTTCTATTTTTATAGACGTCATCAGAAGTGAAATTCTTTGTGAAGAGGAATTATGTCTGCTGTCATAAGAAAACCACAAAATATGAAATTTCACTGAGAAAAGTGAGGCATATGTATGGAGATGTGCCACTGCACTGACTTCTATTTTAGCCCTAGAAAAAGAAATGTAACATTATCTGAAACTTAAAAAGTAATGAAAACATCTGCTTTTCTGATGGACAGAAGGAAAATATGTGCTAATTTGGTGCATTACAGTATAGATATTTTTAAACAATTTCCTATATAAAGTACTATTTCATATATGACTTTTTACTTTGCTTCTTGGATCTATTAAAACATAAAATCAGAAAGTGATGAAAGATTACAAAACTTTAGCTCATATACAGTTTATTGATTGCCATTGGTTTTGGATTAGGTTCTGATGGATACATGTTGAATTATGTCATTTAGAATATATAAAAATATCAAATCCAACGAAACCAACAAGTGTAAAATTAATTATACAACCAAGCAATAACATTGAACTAAACTTAAAATTATCATCGCTGACAAAAGAAATTTGTTATCAGTGGAGTATTCATTACAAAGATATTTCTTTGTTAGGAATCTTCCTTTATAGATTTTCTTAGCCTAAAGTACGATGCTGAATGAAGAAGAGATTAATCATCTAGTTCTATCAATTCAACGGAATGTGGGCTTATCTTCATCGAATTTTACTGATAGAGCTATAAAATAATTTTCTTAGAATGGATTGAGGACAGAAACAAAAACTTCAACAGAATTCTGCTTTTATTATCCTATTGCTGTTTGTTTCTCTCCAGCTTTTCTACCTTTTGTTTCTCTAGTTTCCTCTCACTTGCACTTTAGTTTTCACCCTAAAGTACTCATTCTGGATTTTTCATGATCTTCAGTTAAACTATCATTGTAGCACTTCACATGAGCTAAGGATCCTACTTCATGCTACAAGTATTTTGTTTAATGCTACTATCTATGATCTGAATCAAGAGATCAAGTGCATTCTCAGTAAGCTTGCAGATGTGACCAAGTTGAGTGGGAGTGTTGATCTGCACAACGGCTGGAAGCTCTGCAGGGGTACCTGGATGGGCTGATAGACGGGCTGTGTCCAGTTGTGTGACATTCAATGAGGCTGAATGCTGGCTGATGCACTTGGGTTGTAACAACTCCATGCAGCAGTATGTAGCTGGAGTGGCTTGAAGTGTGTCCAGCAGAAAAGAACCTGAAAAGCTGGTTAGCAGTGAGATCAGGAGCCAGCCAAGTCCAAGTGGCCAAGAAAGCCAATGGTATCCTGGCCTGAATCAGAAATCTTGTGGCAAGTAGGACTAGTGAAGTGATTACCTCTTTTTACATGACTACATCTCAAATACTGTATTCACTTTGGGGCCCCTCAGTATGAGAAGGATTTTGAGTTGTTTGAGTGTGCATACAGAAAAGCAGTTAAGCTGGTTAAGGGACTAGAAAACAAGAGTTATGAGGAGTGGCCAAGGGACCTGGGGCTATTTAGTCTGGAGAAAAGGTGGCTGAAAGGAGCATTCATAGCTCTCTACAGCTACCTAAAAGGAGGTTGCAGTGAGGAGAATGCTGGTCTTTTTTTTTTTTTCAAGTGATAGAGGAAATGACCAGAATTTGAGATGGGGGAGGTTTAAGTTAGATATCAAGAAGAACTGCTTCATGGAAAGGCTGGTTAGGCATTGGAACAACCTGTCTAGGGAAGTGTTAGAATCTGGTCCTTAGAGGTATATAAGGGGTGTGTGGACACAGCACTGAAAGACATGAAGATAGGCCTCAGTAGGTCAGGTTGATGGTTGTGCTTGATGACCTTTAAGGTCTTTTCCAACCTAGGTTCTATGATAAGCACTTCTATGAAGTGCTTGTATTGTAACAATGCACCAAGAAGAGAGGAATTCATTGACTCATCTGTCTTGTTTTTCCCTCATGGCAACAAAACAAAATAGCCTTGTTACTGCTTCATCTAGAATCTCTTTTTTGAGGAAAGCTTACTAGTATATAAGAAACAAATTATACACTGCATTCTATTTGGAAAAAAAAAAAAAAAGAAAGTCAAATATTCTTAAAGGCTGCATGCTCATCATCTATAAGAAAAGTAAGAGCCTTATTATGAAACAACAGCCATTTTCACCTCAGTAATAATTTTTTTTCAACTAATGTTGTTGTCTGACTTCAAAATTGCTTAATCACTGAAATAAAGCAAGCTTTCAGTAATAGCTGTTAATACTTGCATGTATATGGAGAAAGAGCTGTCACAATGTACAGGCTAGCTTTGAAATTGAGGAAAGATGGCAGGTAACTTGTAGAACAGTTTCTCATCTGGAATCAGCATTTTGATCCATAAATAGATTAACGTGCATGCCAGGAAGTCCTTTGACACATATAACACATTTTTTTCCAAGTATGCAATGTTGAGACTATTTAAAACAAAATATGAATGCCTGAATCAGGATCTCAGACACATCTTTACTCTAGTATAGAAAACCTTGCCTTATTTCTATAGACTTTGAAATTAAGTAACTAAAAATGATTTTTTTGTGTGTATGTGATGTTTGTTTGTCTGATCTTTTTAGCTGATATTTAGATATAGACAAATGTAATAAGCATTTTAAGATGCCAGTTACAAAATGTCAACTTTGCATAAGTCACTTTGTGAACAGAGAAGTTCAAACTTTAAGCCTACCACCTTAAGCATGGATGTTTGGAGAGTCACGGATAACAACAACCTCAGTGACAGTAAAGGTCATTTAGCTAAGATGAAATGTACTGGGAAGCATGCAACAGCATTCTTATGCTATTAGGATGGACTTCCAAAACTCATATTGGCATTAAAAGATCTCTTGCTTTATTGGTAATAAATGGAAAGTCTAATGTTTGTAGTAACACACATGATATCTTAGCTACGGATTCTCTAAGGTCTATTTGAAAGTTTTTTAGTTTTGTGGGCAGTGTGGTTGGTAACAAAATAACAAGACTGGAAAGTAAGCAATGGGAGAACATTTTCTGAAGTGAAGAGGCCAAGTCCTTCTATCTCTTACACATAAAAGGTCCCTTGCTGGCTTTGGTAATGTAGTATGGATGTGGTAGAAATTAGGATTAATGCCATTAAGCATATTTTGGTCTGTAAATATATCTGAGAGTTGATAAAGAGCCAATTACAAAAGATTAAGCCAATCTTAGAAAGACTAATGAGAAATCATGCAATATGCTTTCTGTTTTCTCAATGAGATTTTCTTAGAGTAAAACCATCATATTTTCACTGTTTCTCAGTCCCACTTAGTATTTATTTAAATTTTGAAGATGAGATATAATCTGAAAGGATGTTGGCTAGTATTTGATCTTTTGAGAGAACCCACTTCCTACTACTACTTTGCTATTAATACATTTGTGTATTTTCCACATATAAATCCTAAAGAAGAATAAGGAATAGAATTCTGAGAATGAGTTAAATTATACCAAATTGTACATCTCTTCAGCCTTGCTTAGGATGCAAGGGCATGGCACTAAATTACTTTTTTTTTCCTGTTCTTTGGCTAGTGAATTTTATAATCAGCCTTATCAATGCAAAATTCATGTTATAATTCTCAAGGCATCTTGTAGCCTTTGTGTCAGCTTTGGACATTGATTTTATGGCACTGTTTCATTCAAAAAAGTTGCAGTCTTCCCTTGAGTATATACATAATTATTGTGGAAACAGTTCAGTCTCCTTTGCTTGAACCAAGAACAGTCGTTTTTCAAAGTTTTTCTCCCTGTTTCTTATTCCCACCTTACTAGTTAATGTATTTTCTCATTTAAATGAGATTCTAATCTAAAAACAAGGTCAGTAGTTATTCTCATGTTAGGGGAAAAAAAGATCTGTAATGTGCTTTGGTTTCACACTCATTCTCTTTGTTAAAAGTTCAGGGACATCTTCCTTTTTCAAAACTTTTTTTTTTTTTTTTCATTCAGTCTACTAGTGAGATATATAAAAATAAAGAACATTAGTATTGCATATATGATAAATGGATATATGACAGACATATGATAAATAAAAAAGTAATATATATCAAATTAAATAAATTAAAGACAGGAAAGCAGTCTGTATAGTATTGGCCTTAGTATTGCAGGGGGATGTAAAATAATTCTGTTTCTCATAGCTAAACTGTCCAGAAGAACAATTGGCCCAAACATCTTTTTTTTTCAGTCTAAACATTAAATTGAAATGTAAGTTTAATCACTTAGTTTTGCTTAAGTAACTTACTGGAGAAAATCAATTGTGTTACTGTTAGTTCTCATTTTATTATGGCATTTCTGTGTTTCTGGTGAGCAGCTGCTACACTGAGGAATCTGAATGGTCATGGAAACATACTTTAGAAAACATTAATTGAGTAAAGATTATAGATCCTATTCTATTTCAATTCAACTTTGAAGGTAAATTATCTCTGTAGATTCTATTCAGGGGAAGAGAACCAACACACATAAAGTAAATAGCTTGCTAAATTTTAGACATGTTGGTCTTGTATAAATTTTGCTGATTGTTACATCTACATATGATGGCTACTGAAAAAACTATTTCTACATTTTCTCATTGATCAACCATTGTTCATTTGTCAAACATACTAGAAAGTTACTTTCTTTTCCGTCAACTTTTAAGCATTTGAAAACAAAGCTGCCACTTCTTTATGGACTTTCACATACTCTCGCTTGGATCAGTTGTGCAGCACTGGAGAAAAAACATTCAACGTCTCAAAATACCTCTCATATTACAAACATTTTTTCATTACAGACAGTTGCTGGCCCAGATAGGTTTGGTGACCTCTGTAGGCTATTGCTCAAAGAATATAAAATATTTCAGGGATTTGGGGTGATACTTCTTTAAAGCAGGACACATACGCTCTAATGAGAGTTTGATATCCTTCGAATAGATGTCTGAGAAGGACGCTTGACTGCTGGGCACTACAGAAACGACATGTTTCTATAGATCACAACTTCATTAAGGTCGATAGTGTTGAAATCCATACTCTGCGTTAGCCCATTTGGTTCACAATAAACTTTGGAGTGGTTAGCCAGCAGCTGTAGCATTGTGCTCTGATGTACACTTTATTTCTTTGCGCAAGCAAATATCCATGTCTGGTACTTTCATTGGCTGCCCCAGTTTAAGATAATTTTTTTACAGGCTGGCTGTGGAAAAACAATTACAGAGATATTGACAGCTTGGTATCTAACTTAGAATTAAGGTTGAGTATGTGCTCCATTGCATATAGAATTTATGGCAATAAAGAAGCACTTCTAACTGCCTTTTTCCTCTTTCATTTTTTTAGATCTGTGAAGTATGCTGTATGTAAAATATCACTTTATATGTTATCAAAGTTTTTATTGCTTAGCTTTTGGAAAACTTTTATATTTGATTATGAATAAAGGTCTTAGAATGGAACAAATAACAATCCTGAAGAAAAAAATCTTGTTTTTTTTACTACACAAAAAAAAACACACACCCAGAAAACTCTACACATACAGTCTCTGTACTTGGATAAAACTGGTTCTTGATGCTAGCCTTCTACCAGCACAGACGTTTTGGGTTTCCCAGGCCACATCAATCATCCTCTGTCTGCCCCTGTTTATGAGCAGGATTACACAACATGTGCAGGACAGCCTGGCAATCAGGCCCAGCCTGCATGAGTTCATGAAAGGCAAGTTCTGCTTGACCAACCCGATATCTTTCTGTGATAGTGAACCTATCCAAAGAAAAGATATGCACATAGCATTGTCTTTCTTTAATGGAAGCATGTACTATTGCAAAAAGAAAGAGTAAATAATAACACGGAAATATATATTAGAGCTTTCTGATGTATAATTTTTTTCTTATTGCATTCTATTTCTTTTAACTATATGTTCCTCTTATCTAGCATAAGTTAGAATTATAGTTTCTCCTACTCCTATATTTTTGTTTCCTCAATCTAATTTTATACATTAACAGAGATGAAGGAGAAATTCAGCTTGTTTTTCCTATAAGATTTCTAATATTTTATTGCCGATTTCCCATCAAGAAGCATTTATGAACTTTTTGCTTCAGATCATCTCTTTCCTCCTTCTCCTATACATTTACTTCATCAGTTTTCTTTTCTTTAATAGGAAATTTTTCTCTAATTTTATTTTCTTTCCCATTTTCTCGAAACTCTGTACTTCATAGTTCGTTCAGTTCTTCAGTATATTTCATCTTACGAGACTCTTTAATTCCCTGCCTTATTTTTTACTGTTTTTCATTGTTTTTTTACTGTCCTTTGCACCTCTTGTTTATTCTCCTTTTCTTGAATGCTGTCTGCTGCAGCTAGTTCATCTCAGTTACTACACACTCACTCTATTTTTTTTCCTCTTAAATTAGAATATCTTAGATTGGAAGGGACCTATAAGGATCATTGAGTCCAACCCCTGACTCCACTCTGGGCAGCCTAGAAGCAATATCTAAAAGCACTGTCCTAAAAGCTTCTGAAAAACTTGAAGTTTGATATCTCATCTCTTCTCTGAGGAATGGGAGCAAGGCCCTGATGCACACTATTCTTTCTCGAACACCTCCTTCTCATCTAATGTACAAAGGCCTTCACTCTGGCTCTTCCAGTTTGTGAAAGTGTCTTCCTGCATGTATTCCCACAGGGAAAAATATATCTGTTAAAGAAGGACATTCCTTGGCCCTCTAAGGAAAGTGGCATGGAGATCTATCGAAGAGCTAGCAGGTATCTTGTCTTCATGCACATGGTGTTATAGAACATTTTACCCATCACCCTAGCAATAACTATGGAAAGAAGTGCAGAGATTACAGGCCAAGCTTGTTTTCTTCTTTCTCCACAAGCCTTAGAAGTATGTGTGCCTTGATATGAATAAACTACAGGGTTTTTCTGTCCATAGTTGTGTTCTGCATATGTTCTACACACATTTGTGTGGATCTTCTGAGATGTTCATGACTAAGGTGATGTTTCTCAGGAAGAATCATACAGCCATTACTTTAAAAGGTTGAAAATCCTTAAGGAAGAGATGGAAAGGATTCTCTTTCTTTGGTTATTTTATGGAAGAGAAGTGATGTTAGAACATTTACAGTTGTTATTTAATGAAGATAATGTTAAGAAAATTAGTACATAAGACTGGTTTCCTAGCTTTATATGATGTCTTAGGATTTCATGCAGTTTAATTCCTATATGAAAAAGTATTCAGAAAACTGTAGGAAAGGGAACAACATATATATAGGAGAGAAAAGGTCAACGGCAATAAAATATATTATTGTAGGTTTACAGAAGATGACAGATAACATGTAAAACAGATGTTCAGAACTCAAATAGGAGAGATAGTTGGAAGAGAGCTTAATGGCAGCCTAGCTGAACTATAGGCTCTGTTGAGGATAAAAGAGATTTAACAACATATATGTACAGTATCTACATAACATAGGCAGATGTTTGAATGCTCTGAATTCTGTAACTATACAGATAATATCAATGAATATTTACAGTTCTTGGAGAATACACATATTAAACATTAACCAGTTAAAATGAAGTATATAGTGACTGGAGTTAAATTATCAATTTAATTTACTTCTGGTAAATAAAAAAACCTAAAAAGCCGAAACAATAATGAAAGAAGAAAATGATTTGTTCATTTACACAATAAAAAGAATACTAGAAGAGCTCTCAGTCACTCAGTCTGCTTCTTCCTTACAAAAACGGATGAGTGAGTATTTTCTGGATAAATGAGTATTTAAAAACTCTGTTTGATTTCTCTTTTGAGAGAGGTTTTAGGTGCTATTTATGATCAGATGACGTAAGTACATCTCAGTTAATACCCAGAAGCAGGATAAAGCCTCACAACTACTAGCTTAGCAATTGCAGGTTTTTATTCAGCATTCTAAGAGATGAATCTTCTCCTTATTTTCTACCATGGAGGCTATTTTCCCCAAACCCACTAAATCTCAGTGTCTCTAGTAGGCAGAACGCATCAGTTTTTTTGCTAAGTAATCAGCCTTGACATAAATTTCTTTTCCTAAAATAGAACTTTTTGTCTTTTGGCCTGGCCTACCTTTTGTGCTTTTGGCATATCAGTGTGGCGCTGAGCACGTACAGAGCGTGCAGATTTAGGTGGCTTTATTGGAGCACAGTACATCTCCAGCCTCCTCAGGTCACAACTCTGGAAGCAGCATTCATCCACTATTCCCTTGTGGTGTAAGCGTCTACTGCTGGATCCATACCCTGTAGGCTTACCTATTCAAAACACAAGTGGAAAGTTTTCATGTTAGAAAGAAAATGCAAAGATCTCAGCAGCAATCATATTAAGTTGCATTATGTTTACCTTAATTAGCACAACAGTAGTAGATGCAGCATCTATGGCTGTTCTTAGATAACAGCTTTCAAGGATACTTCTGGAAATGGCCAGCTTTGACCTCTGTCTATGAGTGGTTGCATTTAAGCATTTATCAAGCATATATCTTCTCAGAAAATTATTATCAAATGATTTTCTTGAACTACCTTGGCATTGAAAATGGAGAAGAAGAAAGCCACATTCTGGCATTTAGAGGACTTGCAAAATAAAATTATCCTTTAGCTTTTAGACAAAAGCTGATCATTGTATTGATTGAGGTAGCTGACGATTAAAGATCATACCTGTGCAGTATTTTCAAGTATTCTCAAGTGAGAAAAATGAAATTAAGCCACTGTATGAAGTTAGAATATGTTCAAACGGGAGAAAACTGTATAAAACTACACAGGCTGGAAGATCTGCAAGTTCAAAAACTTGCAGGAGGAAATAAGCTAACACAGTAACTAATGAAATGCAGCAAAAATAGGATTGTGGTTGATGGAACAGGTAAAGACAGAATGGTTTATATTGTATAGCTTTGCACAGGATGGAAAACTGGACTAACATAACATGGTCCTTCCTGTGTTTAGTGTTTATGCTGGGCATCTGTAGAAAATACATTTTACTACCTTTTCCACTCAGCTCCAGTAAAGAGTTACACTTTGACTCACAGAATTCTTGCACTGTCAAGGATTTCTGATTTCTTTACTACCTAGAGTTTTCACTGACATATTATGAAAAGATTACAGACCTATTTTTCCAGGGCTTCTATGTATAAAGCCCAGTTGGATACGTAGTTGCCCTTCTATGACTCTAGAAATGAATGAACAGTAAATTCACAGAAGAAACAAAATAATTGCTGTCTTACTATGTCTATTTTTAAATTCTGTTAGAATTTGGTTTCAGACAGTAAAATTTTGAAAAGATTAAATGTTTTGTTTTGACATTTTCAGCATTAAATTTTTCCATGTAGAGACAATCCACATTGGATAAAAACCCAAAATATGGAAAAAAAAAAAGGAAAGAAGGAGCCAAAAAAAATGAAGTAACTCAATTCAGTCAGCTCAAAATTTTTTTTTTTATATTTTTCCTTTTCAGTTTTATCACTGAGACCAAAACTCTGTTATTCAGAGTTTGGCAGGGAATTCAGCTTTTAGAAATTACTGAAGCTAAATAAAGGGAAAGGGTATATCAACAAAGATGAAAATTCCATTTCTCACTGAGAATTCTTACCTCCTACACAGAAATTCTAGGTTAATCTCCACATATCTGGTCTGCAGTTGTCAATTTGAAGACAACACTGCATTTTGCAGATCCCTGTGATTAAAACATATGTCCACTGATGAAGAACCCATGCGGCCTCAGTACATCCGTAAATGAAAAGACCTCTAGTGGTAAAGTATGTCTAACATTTTAGCCAGCAGTACAATCAGCTAAGAACTAACTATCCTCATGAGCTTTGTAAACCCAGACAATAGGTTTTTAAATGTCTTTTTTTTCCAGGGACTATAAATTAAACAAAAAGAAAAACATGCTTACTTGGTAGATTGCAATTCACTGAGGGCCTCTATACTGTACATTGTCTGCTACAAATTATTTGTTTCATAAGACTAAACAGAATAGCATGCCAGGAGTATGCTACAGTAATATTTTGATTTGTGAGTGTGCATTGTTTTCTGTGTATCACTGAAAAGTATTATGAATAGGAAGATAAAGATTTGTTGTTGGATTTTTTTTTCCAGACTATTTTCACTCACTGAGTTATAAGTTACAAGCTGTTCACTGGATTATTTTTTTTCCTGAAGCCTATTAATTGGATTCTCTAAGCCTAATACTCTTAAAATTTAGCTGTCATGATAGCATCTGGGGTGTCATTACTGTGTTGAATACCCAGAGTGCTCTCATATTTTGTCCTGCTCCAATTTAAAACATAGGAAGGCAAATTCTGTGATTCTGTGAAATTTGGTTCCTTCTCTTAATAGATCCAGTTGAACAGCAGGTACAAATTTTTGATTAGTTAAACATTCTTTTCTCAGTCTATCAATGTCTCATAAGCAAAGACACTCTAAAAAAATTCATTTGGGATTTTTCCTTTGAATAGTATTTCATAGGAGCTCGCAAAGTACATAGGTTGGCTACTGTACCCATTGCCATTGTATTGTATTGTATTGTACATTGTATTGTACCATTGTCATGCTACCGATAATAGTAGAAATAAGGAGGGACTGCTCATTTGTAGGTTTCAGCTGGCTTATCATGAGCTTTCTATGTAGAAAATAGGTCATACATTAAAAAAATCTGTCAAGCCAATAAGAAATTTTAGGATTAATTATGTTTAGCTCTTCTAAGAAGTGTACACATGAGATCTTCTTGACATTCATACTAGACAGATGTTGTTATATCACAGTGACAAAATGTAAGGCCAATAAGATGAAAGATCTCTGCCAGGAACTTCCAAAAGTTATGTACAGAAGCTGATACCTGAAATCTTCGTGCTATGAGAAGCAAGACTACAAATATCTTGAACTTGTAAAGTTGTTTAGCAAAACAAGTGTCCTTTTTCTTTGCTGAAGCCAATTATTTACTTGGTAGAGCATTTACTAGGGTAGTTTTCCTTAGTGGAATATTTTGATCAGAATTTTCTTCCAATAATGACTAATGGCTAATAGTGGCATTTTTATGGGATCCATTTCTACACAAAAATGCTATAAAGGAAATAATCAAGTAAATGTTCTCAGAAATGTGCAAAATCTATTATTGTTTAACATTGCTAATGTTAAACAATAATAAAATAAAAAAAAATTAGTAAAAAAGCCAAAGATGAACTGGTTAATGGAGGTGATTTTTTTTTAAAGTCCTTTGTCCTTTTTATCAATCCATAATTCTTTTCAGTTTGTCCAGATTGAGCATACAACATAGCTTAAGTTTTGACATTTCAAATTTAGCTCAATTATATAATTCAATGCATTCTTTCCTCAATTAACTTCTATTGCAATAGGATATATAGCATTCTGACAATATATCAGTATTATTTTGATTGTAAAATCTGTGATGTTTTGTTCAGAATATTAGGCAAAATAATAGATAAGAATAGGAAAAATTGATTATTTTTCATATTGTAATTCTAGGCTCTACTTTTGAGCAATACCTAATGCTTACATTAATTAAAAATTAACAAATTTGAAATTGCTATTGTCTTCTAAAGTACTGCAATACATAATATTACTATAGATAGAGATGAGACAAAGAACTGCAAGAAGTTGTGATCACTTCTGTGGGTCTTATCAGTACTTGGCCCATGCTATATTCAGTAGGACAGGAGCTGATTGTCCCTTGTACTTGGCACTGGTGAAGCTGAATCTCAAGTACTGTGTTCAGTTTTGGGCCCTTCACAATGAGAAAGACACTGAAGCCCTGGAGTGTGTCCAGAGAAGGGCAATGGAGCTGTTAAGGATCTGGAGCACAAGTCTCAGGGAGAGTGGCTGAGGGAACTGGAGTTGGTTAGTATGCAGAAGAGGCTTAGGGGAGACCTTGTGGCTCTGTATAACAATCTGAAATGAGGTTATGGTGAGGTGGGGATTGGCCTGTTCTCCCAAGTAATAGTGATAGAACAGGAGGCAATGGCCTTGAATTGCATCAGTAAAGCTTCAGATTGGGTATCAAGAAAAGTTTCTTCTCTGAAAGAGTGCTGATGTGGAGGAGGCTGTTGTGGAGTTACTGTCCCTGGAGGTGCTCAAGAACCATGTGGATATTGCATTGCAGGATGTGGTTAGTGGGCATGGGAGTGAGTTACTAGATGAACTTCAAGGTCTTTTCCAACCTTTATGATTCTATAATTCTGTGATTCTTCTGAAAGGACTGCAGAATTAGATAATCATTATCAGATGCATTTAGATCTAAACCAATGTTCAAGCAAGTTGTAGTAAAGCACTTCAACATTGAGCACGTGCCCGAGTGCTGTTTTGCATAATGGCTGATTTAACTGAGAACTTAACTGCAAACTAAAATCCATATGAGTAAATAAATGGTTGGGAGTTCTGCACATTTTATATCAGTATTCTGTTCCTTAAGTTTTTATGATATTGTCTCAAAATATGGACTGATCCTGCTGCGTGAGTATACTGGGCACCCATAACATTTTTTCTCATATTTCTGACATTATTTCAGTGCTACCCTCCAGCTGTCATCAAAAAAGTTCCTTATATTTACTCAACCTTCAAAGTGCTGCCTGTGGACATGTGACAGTCCTAGGCATTATTTTTTGCTGATGTACACTGATTTCCTTGGAGGTTTCTTTCCTTTTTTTTTATTTGTCAGTTTCAGGCTCAAAAGAGGTTTCATATTGTGTAGGTCAAAGTTAATAGAATTTTTGGCTTTCATTTAATCTACTGTACCAAATATGTGAATGTTTCTTTCCATGTGCTACAAGAAGAGACAAAGTTTAGTCACACTATTCTGAAGTTCACTGAAAGCAGGCCAAGTTGCAGAATTCCAATAGTTAAACAGCTGGCTTCTGTACTAACAGCACTTCCCTTGAAACAGCACAAAGCCACTGCAGTAATTCAGTAGGTCTTGTTTATGTTTGATTTGTTTGTTTCCCAACCCCCAAATATTTCATTGATGCTTCTGCTCTACTGACAATTTCAATGTTAGAATCACTGGTGTAGGTGGATTGTAAAAGTTTCAATTGTCAGACTAACTAGACATTCTTTAGAGAATCAAATCCACTGTTTTAATATTAAGGGGAGGAAATTACATGAAAAATAGCCCAGAAAAAAACCAGAAAAAAATCAGTTTTTGAGGACTTTAGAAAGAACTGGGGTAATGTGTCCTTGAAGTTTTCTGCGACTTCTTATTTGTAGTACCTTTCAGTGTCTTTTCAGGCCCTACAGTAGAACACAGGAGTGATTTTTAGACTGTAATTTAGAAAAAAATGTAACTCTGAAAAGCAGTGAACTATGGTCCTCACTTATTAATAGTCAACTTTCAGCTGTAACTGCAGCGTTAGTAACATAAAATGCTGTTGACATATTAGTAGACTGTGATATTGTGACTGTTGTATTTTTGACCTGAAAAACTCAAAACGTTTCTTATAAAATGTCATGATAACATGTTCTGTACAATTTTGAAAGGTCGATTTGAAAGATCAGTTTGGAGGTTTTTTTGGATTTGTTTTTCTTTCCATTTTTGTTTTTTGAGAGATTCTTTGAAGTGGTGGAATGCAAAATTCTTTTTCTCATTTACCAGTGTTTATCTGGATGTGTGTAGGCATACCATGGAGTAGTAGTTCAGCCACAGAGAACTTTCTGAGCTTGAAAAACAAGGATAAGAGTCTATACTGCTATACTGCGATGTAGTAACAGAACAAGAATGTCCTTTGCGCTAGGTCCTGGCTGGGAGTTCATTGTTGAAGTACTCGAGTTCTATTTGCTCTCTGCCTTTTGGTGGCAAAGCAGATAAATCTGAGATTCATCTTAATTAGCTCCTTTATCAGAAAATTAGCGGTCAAATTTGAGATAGTCAACAGGGAGGTGCATCTGAAGAGTACCTTGGTCTGTTTGGGGCACATTATTCAAAATAAACTGTTCTCTGAGAGAGCCGGTGTTCTTTCTTTGACTACAGAAAGCTACCTGATCTACTCTCAGGGTACGCATGCAATGTCTAGATAATTGAAGTAAAGTAACATGATTTGCACTGCAGGTGATTTGTCCTAAATCACAAAGCATGCACTGCAAGTGGACTACAAAGCAATTTATTTCTATTTTCCGTGATTAAATATGATGACCCATATTTGTTCTAAAAAGCATACCACCCAGTCTAATATTTAGTTATGCATCTCTATGCCTCTTGGCTTATGTTCCGTGTTTATGTATTATAAATAAATGCACATACAGAGTATGAGATTGTTGATATTTCTTTTCATCTGAAGATGTCAGACAAATGGTTTAGTATTATATCAGTAATACTTGCTGAGAGTACTCTGAAATTTATAATCAGAATTTGGAAAATTATGAGTCAGTGTTCAATCAGCAGGAAATGCCTGTATTCTGATACTTCTATGAACTAACAAAACACATACACAAATGAATAAACAAGCAAAAAAAAAAAATGTTGTGACCTTTCCTGAAGTTCCTTAGCAGAAGTACCTTGTGATTTAAATTTTGCAAAGTAGGCATTCTGATTTTCATGTAAATAATTTGCATGCATTTTGAAGCTACAGTATTTAATATTTAGCTTCCACTTTCCTCCAATGTTTTGTCAGTGCCAAAAAATAATTATGCTTAGGCTGATTTTTGTTTGTGTTCATCAAAATGAGCATATATTAGCATTTATAAATGCTCAATGAATGGATGATCTAGCTCTGAAGTCTAATTTAATATGCATGAGAATAGAGGATAAGCTTTATCAGTATGCACAAGAGAAACTTTATGAAAGCATGTGCATTTGTTAATATTGAGATATTGCATGAGAGTTACTGCTTTGTAGAATACCAGATTGTATTAATTACTCAGTCTAAGGCAAGAAGGTCTTTGCTTGTTGTTAACAACTTTGCCATTTAAAATACTAGTTGATTAGAATCAGTTAACACTGTTCTATAAGAGAAATCTATTAGACTTTGACTTCTTGGAGATTTTTCCCTGAGTAATCAACATTTAGAAGCTCACATTAGGGGAAAAAAAAAAAAAAAAAAAAAAAAAAAAGGAGAACTCATAAACATTTCAAGTGCAAAATAAAAGAACTCTTTCACTTCAGTGAAGTTGATTAGCCAACAAATGTAGATTTATCCTAAAAGTTATGATAATTTAATTTATCTGTCTATGTTTATCAGGTACTCTGCCACAGCGTTGAAGAATGTTTTCTCCCCTCCTCTGGAAATATGCTTTCAGGAGCACTTTTGTTCTTCAGTGTATTTTAAATTGTATGTATATATATCCTCCTCTAATCTTATTTCCCAAGAACAGCAGTTGTAGCGATTTTCACTCACATATACTTACTAACTATATTCTGTTCTCCTTATGGAACTGCTGCTTCAGAGGTCATTAAGGATACTAAGCATGTGATAGAGCCATAGAGCCATTATGCTTCACACAGTAGTTGCTAAGCCAGATGCAATGTGTAAAGAGAAAGACCTACAGTTTTGTGAAAATTGCGCTGGAATACAAAGCAGAAATTTTAGAATTTAGAATTCTTTTGAGGAAAAAAAAAAAAAAGAGGAGAAAGAGTGGGAAACAGCATAATGTATTATTTTACACCAATTCAGTGCTCTAGAGGGTGAAAATGTTGCCAACCAAGCACAATTTACAAGCTTACATCAGATTCCAGAGCTGGAAAGTGCAAGATGCTGCCAAATATATATGTACTCTGGCAAGGGAAATGCTTTGCCGGACAGAAATTCACTCTTGCAAGTAGGAGCAGGTTTATCAAGGTTTAGGACAAGATAATTAGAAACCAGAAGGTCATTGTTACATCTGGATATTTCCCACTATTATGCAGCCAGGAGTACAATGGTAATACAGTCATCCATCTGTAATGAGTATACATTCGTTCCTTTTCCTGTATATGCTCTCACAGTAATTAACAACTGCTTACCCTTGTGCCTAGTAAAAGAACAACAAATCATGTTATGACCTTCCCTACCCTTCTTATCCCATAGCCATATACATATATTAGCCCATAAACTCTGATTTATTTGGAATTTCCAAATGAATAAAAATGCAAAAAACAAAATTGGGTGAAATCCTAAGATCACTGATGTCATTGGGAAATCTTCTATGTTATCCTCTATTATGAATCAGTTGCTTGAAGATACTTATATGGAACCTAATCCAAAATCTATTAAAATCAATTTTAAAACTTCCATTGCTCTCAGTGGGCTCAGCATCAGGCTGATAATGAACAATCATTTGATTTGCCTTCCAATCTTGCAGTTTAGTGAGTAAACAGTATCTTCATGGCATCTGGAAAGATGTGCAGGCAGTGGATGTAATGTGATTCGTTGAAGGAGGTAAGAACAAAAGAATTCTTTTGTACAACATGAAGCAGACCAACTGCTTCTCAGAATTAATGCCTCTGATTGCACAACAAGTAATACAATGTCTTGCAGTGTAATCGGGATTTTATCAAGATACTCTTTTTCAGAGGTATTCTGAGAAGTGAAAGCAAATGACAAATGACAATCAGGGAACTCTTAAGTCTGTATTACCTAATTAGAGGCAGAAAGTTTAAGTGGCTGTTGCATAACAATGAGACTAAACATCTCGTATCTCATATCTTTCACACTATCCACGTATGCAACTATAGTTACATGCTACCAACTGGCAGCAGTCCTTACAGGGTGTAAGCAATTAAAAGCAGGCCACTGTCATTCAATCTATTATAGAGAACGATGCCAGCAAGTTTCCTTCCCTCATTAGAAACAAATATGACAGTACAGGGTATGAGGAAGAGTAGGAGGGAGAAAGAAGATATCAGCAAGGGCAAGACTCACTTCTCACACTAGATATGTATTTGTCTAACACAGTTGACTTCAGTGCTGTTTCTCTATTACGCAATGTGTTACAGAGCTATAGGCTCTGATTAGCAAGATGTTGCTAAAGGCTTTGTCAGCAAGCATCCAACCTTGTATACTGTTCTATGCAGTAATTGAGAATAAGAAATGAACAAAATTCAGCCTTGCACCTGTGCAGTAATTTTGTTTAGACTCTCAACTATTTAAGATTTTTTCTAGAAGTCAGAAACACACTATTTTTAAAAATTAAGCAACAGTAAAATATATTAATGCTTTCAATTGAAGTCCAGCATGTATCTTTCTTACCAACAATATTTTAAATGTTAAATATTTTCCAGAAAAAAATATTTTTTATTGTCTGCTAGTTTGGGGCTGTTGGTGTTTTCTTTGTTGAGGTTGACTTAGAAAAGTTTTGATGACCTACACAGATTAACCACCGCATTCTGAAGGGGAATTTAGACAGAAAAATTTAAAGTCAGTTTCTTTTATCTTCACTGATGTTAAACAGTACTTTATCTGAAATTAAGTGAGCTCTTTGCAGAGGAAGATGCTACTTAGTTTGAATATTTGTGTGATCCAGCTATCAATTATTTGCAGAACAGAAGGCTGTGACAGTGATAGGAATTGAACTGACATCAACATAAGCACATTTGGTCAATATCTTAACCATATACCTGTTCTAATCTTGAAAGCAAAGATTCCTTTGAGGTCATGACACTCCTGCTAAGTTTGTCTAACAAGATAAAAGAAAAAGTGAAACTTTCCAGCTAATTACATAGCAATTAGGGAGTGAGGATGAAGTCACCGGAGTGAGAAAGGGACATTGCATCTGGACATAAAATCTCGTTAAATCTAGCTAAATATAGTGCTATGCTTGACTTGCCTTTCACTTGCACTGGTTCTCTACCAGTAGTATCTCTATTCCTTAGTGATTTAATACTGCAAGAGGAGGTGGGAAGATACGTTCCAGTGACAGGGACAAGAACCTGAGCAATAAGTGAAACGACTCTTACTCGCCTTGACTACCCATCCCATCTTTTTATCACAGAAGACTTGCAGAGTACATGTAATCAAAGTAACGCTCAAATAGTTCAGGGAGAAATACACTAAAACCATGTTTTCTGTGGGACCACTGAAGATGGCAGTGTTTATAGGCAATAAAGATACATATGAAGCAAATATGCAGTAATCCTACTTATACAAGACTGACAATGCCATTTCCAGTCACAATTTCCAAAAGACATTGTAGTTTTCTAAGAAAATGTTTTGAAGTTCTCATTTGCAAAGTTTCTATGGCCTTTTCAGGAAAGTTGAAAGTTTTTAAAAGTTTATTTCCATTTAAAGAGAAGTTTTTTTCTAAGTAACAAGAATTCTTTTACCATTTCCTTTCCAACAAGTTTAAACTTGATTAAAGATTGAAATCTCAGCATCAGTTAAAGATGTTTCTTCATGTCTTCCCTTATTTGGCCGTCATACTGCGCTTTTGTTTCCCTCCTTGTTCTCAGGGTTAAATAGGAATATTACCAGTATAAAAAGGCTGTGGTGATGCTGAAGTTTTAATCCAAAAAGACTCAAATTTTGACCCTAATTCCTTCTGGAACTGATCTAGCTTCTAAATTCCACATGCCACTTTTAAAAGCTCACTGACTTCTTTTGGGCCACAACTTTGTGCATCCACAAGCATTTAAGCAGAGGAATCAATTTCGTGAGAAAAGAAGTCGGATGAGTATGTATGCAACTACGGATGAGTATGTTGCAAACTACTTAATTTATCATTTCGGTAGACTAATGTGTAAACTTAGTAAGCTGTGTCTACAAGATCATTCTTCCCAACATGGCCAGTGACTTTGTACATCATGAGATCCTCTACATCAGGCTGGACATATTTCTGCTCAGGAGCTATGGTGTTTATGGAAAAAAAAAAAAAGGAAAAAAAAAAAAGGAAAAAGAAATTCTGGAAAAATGAAAATAAACCCCACCAACTGATCTTAAGCATGCTTGGCTACTGAAGGACTCATATGGTGGTATCACAGAAAATAATAAAAAATAAAAACAAACACGTAATTCTTTTGAAGTATATTTTTAAAGAATTCCTTAAGTCTCTATATTGGTCATTATAAATCACAACCATTTTTAATTCTCATGCCTTCAACACCTATAGTTCCTTGAAACAATAGTAAATCTCAAAACCTGAAGGATTTTTTTTTAAAGTTTTTGATTCTCTGACAGTGTAGATTCTGAATTGTGTCTGAAGATATTTCTTGGACATAGACAGAAGTATTCAAGTCTTTTCAAATATTTTTGTTGTGAGTCTTACCTATTCCACAGTTGCAAGTTATTAGTTGCATTTGAAATTAATAATCTAGTATTCAAACTTGAAATTAAGAGTCAACCTGTAGATAGGAAAGTAGTCTTTGGGCATACCTGTAGATACCCAAAATTTCCCTTAATAAGGTCACTAATTTTTTCATATAACTGCTCTTATGTAGTGCATTGTAGATAATCCTACAATCAAATCTGATATTGATATACTTAAACAAATTGAATAGCTAAAAAACAATAGTTCCACAACAAAAAATGTACTCCTTGTAATGTATTCATTTGCTTCTTCTGTATAATTTCATACAATTAAAGGAAAGGGCTAACGTCCAGGAGATATTAAGTCATGTTCAACCATCACATCTGTAGAGTTAGAAAGTATTTTTTATAACATATTCAAAGTAACTTTATCCTTAGACGCTCAAATTTCATAATAAAATAGAATAATCAAATTCAATTTTGTGATTATACATGCAATCATCTGCACTTTTAGCATTTATACACTCAAGAGTGTGGATACAGATTCTGTCAGCATAGTGCTTCTCTCTCAGTTGTTGTGCATCAAAACTGCTCAGAGTTCCTTCCATTCAGAGTAATTTTTGGATAAAATCTGACCGTTGCTCTCACTGAAACTTTGGTCAAAACGTATACCAAATGAAAGTTTTCTGTGGTTTGGGAAAGTTGGATTAATTTTTTCCCCTTGTTTTTCATTTCGCATTCCTCTGAACTGCTTTTTGCTAGCCAAAAAAGGAGGTGCCGAAATAAACCAAGGAGGCTGTGCAGCCTGGCTGGAGAAGTTCAGCAAGTTTAGTGAGTGTGGCTGATCCTGTGAGGTTTCCAGCTGAAGGGCCTTAGCCAAGATGACACTAATTCTGCAGACCTCAATCTCCTCCTTTGTGAAATTCAGAAAAGTTTCAGGTTAGCATCCAGAATGCAGTCATAATAGGAAGTGAAATTAAATCAGCTTGCCTAAAATGAGTCTGTTTTCTCTTCTCAGTTTCTAAATTACTGTCTAAACTACATCTCTTGTGATTTTGCTTAATTATTTGCAATCTATCCTCATCTGTCATTTGCATATGCTTCTCATACAATACTTCTTGTCTTCTTTGTAATGTCACTTAATAACTTTTCTAATGAATTTCCTAAATTCATTCCGGCATCCTAGGTATCCTTTGTTTATGCCTCTAGCAGTTAGACAGCATGTCATTAAATAAGTTGTTATCAATTTAAACTTTATAATTGTTTTTACTTTCCATCTAGTATCAGAAAACTGTTATTCAGTCAACTGTAATCACTCTAAAGATTAAAACCATAAAAATAGACTACTGCATAAAGTTTTCTCTATAGAACTTAAGAGCAATATTTTGTGGACCAGATACATTTAACATATATCTCATTTAGAATTAGAGATGATGGAAAACAATCAACATAAACATCATCTTTGCTGCTTTTTTCTTGATCTTGATGATGCAAATCACAAACCAAAGACGAGGGAAGTAGCTGCATAGTATTGACTCGTTTGAGACTATTTGCTTCTCTTTATTTCTCTGTGTGCATGACTAGCAGCTATGCAACATCTGCAGAAAATACCCCAGGTACCAGCTGGAGAACCTCTCCTATGAAGAAAGCTTGAGGGAACTGGGTTTGTTTAGCTTAGAGAAGAGAAGGCTCCAGGAAGACCTCACTGTGGCCTTTCAATCCTTGAAGGTAGCATATAAACAGGAGGGGGAATGGCTGTTTACTAGGGTGGATAGTGATAGGACAAGGGGGAATGGTTTTAAACTGAGACAGGGGAGGTTTAGATTAGATATTAGGTATTAGGAGGAAATTTTTCACTCAGAGGGTGGTGACACACTGGAGCAGGTTGCCCAAGGAGGTTGTGGATGCCCCATCCCTGGAGGCATTCAAGGCCAGGCTGGATGTGAGTCTGAGCAGCCTGGTCTGGTGGTTGACAATAGCAGGGTTGTTGAAACTAGATGATCATTGTGGTCCTTTTCAACCCAGGCCATTCCATGCTTCTATGATTATATGAATTGCCCTCTGTGGTGACATCGGTAGAAATTATTTCTATTTAATAAAAGATAGAGAGAAGTAATTGTTGTAATGAAGAGGTATCATCAAATCACAGAATGCCTTGAGTTGGAAGGGATCTTAAAGGCCACCCATTTCCAACCTCCTGCTGTGGGCAGAGCTGCCACCCAGCAGCTCAGGCTGCCCAGGGTCCCATCCAACCTGGCCTTGAGTGCCTCCAAGGATGGGGCACCCACATCTTGTCTGGGCAGCTTGTACCACCTCACTGCCTTCTGAGTGAAATACTTCCTGACATCTAATCCAACTTTTCTCTGTTTTAGTTTAAAATTTTTCCCCCTTGTCCTATCTGTACCTACTTTTGTAAAAAGTTGATTTCCTTCCTGCTTATAAGCTCCCTTTAAGTGTCTCTAGCTGATAGATCTGGGCACTGAAATATCCAGAATATTACTTCTACTATAGAGCAAACTGATCAGACCTCCAGAAGACTTGTGTTATCAACATGGAAGAGCTAAAATTTACCCTAATACAGAGGCTTTCTGTCTTTTAAATGCATTTTAGAAATTCTTCCCGATGCGAAGATCTACTGAAAAACTGAAACAATCCCTTTACTACTTCGGTGTTGATAGCCAGGATCTATCACACTCATTGCTCCTTCCAGCCAAGGCACCTTGCAGGAGTGCTGGTTGCTAGTAGCAGTATATGCAGCATTGTGAGCCTGTTACTCTAGGGAGCCCTGAGCACTTTGGTGGCCGGCACCCACACCTAATCATTGCTTCTGTGTGCTCTGACACAGTAGTAGGACTCGTATTTTACAGACTGAAGGAAACACTGCCCTCCCTGCACATTGCAATAGGTTTCCTGTCAGTATTTGGATCTTGGACTGCAGAGGCTCAGTTAAAAAACAAGAAGTGAAAAGAAAGTTTAATTGTTATAGGAAGGCACCCCCATGTGATAACTCCATTTTAGAGTCAAATTTCAGGTCATGACCTGTAAATATAGATCCTGCAATTTGACAATTAGAGAGAATAAGTGCAAATCAGGAAGTAACTCTTCTCTAGTATCTCTCCTATACTCTGTACTTCGGCCTCCTTTCCACATTATTAATAGCTTCTTAATTGTCTGTGCAGAAATTTCTTAGTATTAATCAGGCTAGGCTTTCTTAATTTCTAATTTAAATTAAGCATTATGGTAGAGAGTATTCAAATGCCTGTGTATTATAGTTCAGTAAACTTTTAAGAGTTTCTAAAGCAACCGAAATACGTTCTTTGCAACTGCTTGTGTGGTAAATAAACACTGCTGTCTATTCAAGTAATGATATCAGAAATTGTTCCCAATACACAGAGTTCTGTTGATATTTTAAAATACCGCTACTGATCTCCACAGCTTAAGCAGTTAAGCTCTACCCTGCTCTTTGTTAGCTTCATGCTTTGGAAATGTCACTGGAGTGACAGCTGGTGGAGTGAAGGCAAAGAGCAGAGTGGAAGCGCTGAAAAATGCTTGGAACATGTTGCAGTACTGCAGAGAGAGAAGATAGAAGAAATACTGGAAACAATATACGCTTTTAAAATCTACAGTTTGTTCTGTCCAGTGTAAAAGCGAGGACTGGGTGTAAGGAAACATACAGTGAGTGGGACATTTATCAGAGCTCCTTGCCATTCTTCAGTAATGCAGCAACAAGGAAGATTATCCTATTCCCTACTCCAGGGTGACGTCATTGTACTGATAAGTAGGACTTAGGAAAGATTTATGTTCTTAGCACTAGAATTAAAAAATATAATGCTCTTTTTAATATAATTATTTCTAGATCTAATAACTTTCAATGTTTATCTTGTGAGATCATTAGGAAATTCAGAAATCATTTCTCCTTGGTTGAGAGAACAGGAGAGGGGTGATTTAAGGATAAACACGCTCTCTGTTAATAGCGTTACTTTACCATTGTACCACATCTGGCAAGTACCTACAGTGTTTCAGACCAGTACCCTGTAAAACTACTAAGAAGTGAAGTCTTTAAAAAATCGTACATACTGTTAACATTTCAGTGTTGAAACTGGTAGTAATTATTGAGTAATACATTTGTTTCCTAATAGAACAGATGTTCTTAATTTATTATTTCACATTGTAAATTTTCACATTAGACACCATACTGGCTGAATGAATGAAAAAATGAATGATAAAATATCTCTGATAGAATACTTGCTCTTTCCTTATGTTCCAAAGAATCTAAGCATTGTTGCACCATGTCCCATATCTTGCTCAGACACATTTTGATTCACTGCCTCACAAACATTGCTGAAATATTTCCAGAGTTCTACATGGACCATTCGTTCATTATTGTCTCAGTGCTCTGGTACAATTATGTAAAAATCATACTTAGTGAATGTAGAAGTAGGAAAAATGAGGATTAGCTCTTCTGGATATGGCATCTGGTAAAGCTCAAGCTTGAATCAGTGAGGGGCAGCCCAATCCCTAAAGAACAATTCATACTGCCTTATTGCACGCAGCATATGTAAGTGTTTGAAAATTAAATACTTTTACAAAAGCAAACTAAATATCCTGCAACACTATAAACAACTGAGCAGCAAAATGAAAAGTCTGTTAGTCACACACATAAATTAAGACTGTTTGGCACATAATATTGACAGTGACACTAATAGCTGGTGCAGGCAGCAACACCTAAATTTTAGATTGCCTGACACTTTCTAATATTAATCTCTGCCTTAAATTTGTTATAATTTAACCAAATCTAAATGACAGAGTTCCAGGTGTTTTGCATTGTAGGTCTTCAATAGGTTTTTGTTTTTCTTCTTTTAGAGGATGAAAGAAAGGTGCAGACAAAACAACTGAATAATTTCTGACAATAAGAGTAGAAGAATGCCCCTATGAAAAATTAACACCTTCTTCTCTTAACTATATGGCTGCCTTACTGTGCGACTCTTCTGTTTCCATGAAGTGAAAATTTCAGGCTTCCAAAGTTCTGAACTGTGTCAATAAATATAGGTGTAAATAGTTATCAATCTAGTGTAAGTATCTATCAGATCAATTTTCCAAAGAGTTAGTCTGCCACAGTTTTTGCTTTTATACCTGCCACGTGATAATCTTAAGAAGTCGTTATCTGGCAACTCTTCTGTTTCTTAGAATGTCTGCTGCCATTTTTTTACTGCTGCTGTAACTTCCAGTACTGGCTTTTCCCCACCTGGTTGTTGAAGGAAGGTTTCTCTTAACATTTGCTCTTGGTCTTTGCTGACATGTAAGTTAAGCAAGATGTGGCTACTTTGTGGTTAGGTAGACTGGTGTGAGTACTTCTGAAGAGATCCTTTGCAGCCTGCTTCACAGTCTGCACCAACCAGGGCTGCAGGACTGATTCTTATATAGCTATCCACCCACATGCATTTGCTAACACACGGTGCAATCGTTGTCCAACCCTGATCTCGTAAGAAAAATTGGATGCAATTGCAAGTGCTGTGCGTTTGTGAGAGGAGAACTGTCCTTGAAATCTGGTTCAAACATGATTCACCCTCAAAGGAATCAAAGTCCTAGTTCAGGTAAGGTAGCTGCCAAATACAGAACTTTAATAGTAACTTTTAAAGTCCCCTCTATCTTAACTTACGTTTTCATCTGATCCATCATGTTTACCTCTTTTGAGATGAGACTTTTCATGCCTTGCTTTTAATGCTTTCCTGTAACTACTCATTTTCACCTCCATTTCTCCTGCATGCAATTCTGATATGTGATGATTGTATTTATTTTTAAAACAAATGTACCACAGTAGCAACTCTTATAAATGAAAAATGGAGATTTCAAAACTCAGAATAAGGGATTTATTTTCCCTTCAATCTTGTGTTCACAAATGTCGGAAACTTTTGAACTGTTTCTTTTAAATTGAAAAGAGTAAAACGTCTCTCAAATGATTTTCCCAAATCAAAATTACTTTGCAATTCTGAAAAAAAAAATACCTCCAAAGTTAATTAACACAGTGTTGACCCAAAACTAACAGATAGCCTACCTACAGGGAAGTCACTGACTTCAGGGAGGTTAACCTGTTGGGAATATTGACAAAAACTGGGCTAGAAAAAGAACATGCAAGGCTAGTAGGTTCTTCTCTGAGGCAACTCTTGATTTATTGCTTCATCTCTGTGTTAGTGTTGGCAGAATGTTGTGGAGAATGAAAAGAAATTGCTTACTAGGCTCTACCACATTACTGAGAGGATGCGAGAAAAGTTGTGTGAAGAGTGGAATGTGTGGGGAATTAGAGTGAGAGCACAGTATTTTGTCACTGGCAGATGTCTGCTGGGCTTTACCATTTTACTGGGGTGGTACAATTCAGTTGTTATGACACATCCAGGAAGAAAAACAGAAAACACAAGCTGAAGGCTTGGAGAAAAATAAACGATGATGACTCAGAACTTACACCCCAAAGTAAAATGAAAATTGAAATATTGCATCAGTTTGCTTAGCAGAGCAATCTCAAGCACACATGAAGAAGTAAGCTCCCAATTATTTGAAGATTTGCACTGATCTTCAGATGAAGAGGGTAGTACTAGAAAGCCAGTGTTCATGTGAAAGGATGATTACGGATAAATTGCAAACTGAGCTTATGTTTTTTCCTGACATTTTCTTCTATCTATGCTTTTTGTTCAGTATGTAGTCAGCCCCACATCTGCTTCTGCTGAAGTCCAAGGAAAAGTGTTTCAGTGCCTGGAAGTGTTATGGTTTTACTTGTTTGGCTAGGAAAGCTGGTCTCATGTAACCTCTGAACCCTGTGCCATATACTTGCACTAGGTTGTGGGGCCTGCTTGGGTGATCTACTTGCTGTTAAGTTTTATATAACTGTTAAAGTGTTGCTTAAAAAAGGTTTCAGGGATTCCTTGCAGTAATATTAACTTCCAGCTGTAGCCAATTTTTATCCCTATGAAAAAAAAATGCATTTTTTCTGTATTTACTGAACTGTTCTTTTAAGTCTGAGAAACTGTTACTTGCAATTTATTACCTTTACTGCAGTGTGTAATTTTGCTTAAAATTTTAACTTTTCCAATAGTTGAGTTTACATACGGGTAAGCTTCTAAAAAATAGTGTTTGGATGGATCTGAATGGTGACCTTAATCAGTGGGTTTTAAAAACGTTTAAAAGGTGAATAAACATCATTGCCTCATTTTCACACATGGTGAGTAAGACAAATACAGATAAAATGATTTGGTCAAGGTTATTTAAGATAGATCTAGAAATAGCCATAGCCCTTCCAGCTGCTGTCTGTTTAATGGGTGTTTGATCTGTTCTTTAAAATATAAAAGGTAAGAGTTTACACCTACTTCTAGTGTTCAGAAATCCATTCATGGATTACTAAGAAAAAAGGTGTTAACCATAATTGTGTACTACTGGACCCATACATTTAAACATCTCACTGCTTCTTTTTATGGGTGCAAAAATGATAAATAAATTCACTGTACATACGAGAAACTGGATAGCAACAAGATCATCTTAGGTAGCATTCAAAGAAATCAAGTGAATATGGGTTTGATACTGAAAATAAGATATGCCCAGAAATCTTAAGCTCTTTAAATAGTAGTTATTGCTAAGTGTTGAAAGACATGATGGTATTTATTACTTTATTTGCTACTGTGGATACACAGTTGCTTTTGTTCATACCAAAGAATCTATAATTCAGTCTATTCCAGATGATGGTTTTCTAAGGGGAACATCATTCCTTATCTTGTGAAAGGAGAACCTCAAATCACACTGAATAATATGCAGCATAATGGGTTTAGTAAGCCTTTATTTTATGTTATTTTGTATTTTTGTGTATAACAGAGAAAGACATTGTTAGTGGTCTCCTCAGTGCATCATCAATGGCTACATAACATCTTCAGAGATGTCTGTGATCTCACAGATTCTATCAGACCAGCACAGTGCCTCTGAAGTGCTATACTGATACTCTAAAAGGTTGGGTTATGGGTAACAGCAGATAGCCCCTGCCGTATGTCATTTGAAGCAAAGAACTTCACTTCCTTTACAAATACCTGGCAGCACTGAATTCTGCTTATTACCAGGCACTTGGCAATGAAAGCTATTTCTGGTCAGTGCTTTTCTGATGCACAGCAGCAGCTTTGGACTTTGTGCAGCTCTCAGGAATGAGTTGATTTGTGCAATGGCAGAAGATGATGCTTTGGAAAGGTTCTTACTTTTGAAAAAAAGGAGATGAAGATTACATTCTGAGCATCTGTTCTCCATTGCTTGTTGTTGTTGGGCCTAACCTATGTGGTGTTAATTTGGCTATTTACTCATACCATTTACTGAGCTCTGTAGGATCTCAATGGTGTTTGTTACTATGTGCATTTAGGTGCATTTTGTCCCAATTGTGTTGTAAAAATTCAAGTTTACTCTTGTCCATCAAAATGAGATTAGCTTTCCTTCCAGTTGGTGATTCCTGATTATTGTTTGACTCTAGGCTTCTAGTGTTAACACTGGCTAAACAACCTTTACATTCTTTCTCCCTTCTAAAAAATATAAAGAACTCATATTTCAAAATAAACCTCCTGATCTGTCCATTATTTAATATCTGACAGCTGAAATTTTAAGCTGTTGAATGCACATATAAAGTATTTTTAAAAGTGACACTGAGTTATGAGGTTATGAATTACACAACAACATAATGTCAATCTTCTGATTGGAGTCACAGTATTTAGCAATGTTGCTTGGACAGGAAAGTTCACACACAGAAGCCTGTCCAACAGTTCTAAGAATTTTATATCTTTTGAAGTATTTAATGTATTTCTTTATGTGTTAAAGCAGTGGACTTCCAAACCCTTGTTTTGGTTTTCCAGTAATCTCAGTGAACTCAGGGTCATTGAATCGCATGCTTTCTCACTGGCTGAACTGAAATCAAGTGGCCAGCAACTAAATTGCAGTAGTTTAAATGTGTCTAAAATTATTTCAAAGCAGTAATTTAAAAGAACATTATGACTCTGCTTTCAACATAGCATGCTTATATAATGGAAACTGAAGAGGTAAAAGTGGTTCAAAGAAAAGGTGGATTCTCTGTACTGACTCCTGTACTGACTGTACAGGACTTTCAGATTTCAACTGTTTATTTCATCCAGAACTTTTCTGTGATTGTAGTTGTGTCAGTAAAAAGACAGTCTGCTGTTGTACAGAATTACATCAAAGTTTTCCTAGCCATCTATATGTATTTTGAGACTATAAGAAATCAGCAAAATTGGCAATAGAGAAATGATGCACTCTCATCTCCTTTGTTTGAAAATGTCCAGCCAAAGGCAGCTATGGACTTAACAAACAAAACTGTTTTGTTGTATGTACCTGTTTAGGTGGTTCAGAATGAACAGTTTTCCTAGTGTTTCTTACAGTACTGGTGATAATTTGTGGGGGAAGCAGGAAGAAAAAACAAATTGTCACATAATGTGGATTTTTTAAACCAGTTTACTGTCCATTGGCAGCCCAGGTTGATATGTGAAAAACATTTTATTCATATATGAGTACTGCAATGGTGGTCTCTGCTGACATTCACACTGTAAAATTATTTGAATGAATTGCCATCCTGTTGGTAGTTTCAGAATATTAGCCATGAATGGATAAGCCTAATTTATGTTGTTGTTACTGGAGACAGGAAGTTACTTATTCCAGCTAAAGGCTTAGCTTGTAACTCCGAGAGGTGTTTCCATAACCACAGCACACTACGAATTTTTGCAAACAACCATAGGGCTTTTCTGTACTAATTTGCTTCAGCTTTTATATAGCTGCAAAGGTTTTATATTCTGTTTTGTTTTAAATATATTCATCTAAAATGAGATCTCTGGACCAATAGATTTCAATCAGTTACAATTTTAGATGATTCTGCACAGAATTCTGTTTATCACCAGCCACTTGGCAATGAAAATTATTCCTGGTCAGTGCTTTGCTGATGCACAGCAGCTGCTCTGGAATTTGTGCAGCTCACAGGAATGAGGTAATTTCTGTTGCTGTAATGGCAACAGAAGAGGGTAATGATGCTTAGTTTTGAAGAAAAGAAGAGGAAGATTAGGTTGCTTTTGATTCTAAGTGTCTTGTCAAAAGTGCTTTGTTAGTTCAAGTAGAATGGGGCATATTTGCCCTGTAAAAAGGAACAATGCTGCTTAACTGTATCTGTAGGTTAATTTCCAAGATATTTGTATTCTGTTTTGAATATACAGAGCACGAGCAGAAATTTTAAAATTACTTTACCAAATTAATCTTTGTCAGCTCCATTTGGGAATACAATTAGTAGGTCAAAAAACCTTGTAAATGCTCATAGAAACAAGTAATCTTCTGAGAAGTTGTATGGTGCAATGCATTTGTCTGAGCATAACAAACAAATACTTCTGTGATGAGCACTCAAGAAGAGTTTATGAGAAAAATATTAATTTTTTTGTCTGTAGCATTTGGATCTTTGAAATCAATAGGACACGAGACCACCCATTAGATAATGAGAAAAAAAGTAAATATTTGACTGGTTTATTCTTTCATCAATGAAGCATGCATCCCTGTGTAACTATGAACACAATTTTTATCAAAAAAAAAACCTGTAACATAGTGTAAAACTGGTTGACCCATGACCATGTAAAATGACAAAATTATGGTTAACATCTCCTGATTTTAAGGGATTTAAAGAACCACAGTTTCAGTCACTATTTTTTTTTTCATTAAGCTCTTCTGTTTTAGCAACCGTACATATTTAAAAATACATTCAATTCATACACTCCTACATTATTTGTGGTTACACAAACTAATACTTAAAATAAACCCTGTGGATTGTCTTACTCCTTATAATACAGTTCATTTAACATTACTGTGATAAATTTAGCTATCAGATGCTCTCATTTCATTAGAAAATGATAAGTGCTTAGAATTTCAAAACAAGATCTCATGTGAACATCACTTCTAAGAATTTTTAGAGATTTTAAATTACAGTTTTCAGTTTATGACAAACCAAACAATAAAATACGAATTGTCTCAAACTTCCTGCAATGATTATTACTTTTCTCATGTTCAGTCTTCATCCTATAATAATGTTTGTGATCCACATTCAGGCCTTGGCATCTTGCAAATAAGGTTAGTAGAAATATAGAATTTATAGTCCTTATTAACCACTATCTGTTCCAGAATGCTTCTTTTGAATACTTATCCAAATTCAGCCTTCATTATTTTTAGCTCACTTGGGAAATTATTAGCTTTCATTTGATGTCTCACATACTTATGCTAGAAATAAGAAGATTTCATATTAAGCGTATTAGTATGTTTCACGTCAGAGAGGAAGCTAAGTCATTATTCCAACTCTTATTTTAAAGGGCTGTTGATAATGGTAGCTCTTTCACCAGCATTCAGTAAGTTCCAAAACTGAACTAAGACAAGCAGGGAAGGAACCTGACTCCTGTTTCCAGAATCACTAAAGTGACTAAAACCAAAGGTATTTGCCTAGAAGGGTATTAAATAATTGTCTAGGACCATCTATCATTTATTTCAGTGGAAATTTGGATGCATGCTCGCTTCTGAAAATCTCTTGAGTATCTATCTGCCACTTCAGTGCCTATTAAAATTTGTATATCTGCCATATATGCCTTTAGGAGTCTTCCTAAGTCTCACTGACTTTTAAGAGACTTATACCCTATTTTGAAAACAGGGTATAAACTATTTTAAAAATAGATCAACGCTTCTAAAATTTTGTCTCAGTCTTCCAGATGTAGGCATTTGGATGCCACAAAACCTAGGACAGTTCAGACATTTCAACAAACATCTGAATAAATTGGTATTCTTAATAGTTTACGTCATGTACAAGTGGTAGATGAACTTTAAAATTACACTACAAAGCTCTCAGATTGATTTGCAGTGCTATTGCCAGATGTTAAAATGATTTCCCAATGTGTATTTTCCCTTTTCTTACCAGGCACGAGAAGTATCTATGGATTGCATAAGATAAATAATATTTACTATGTTTATGATAAAAGGGGAAAAATATCAAAATTTCAGCTGTTAGCTCTTAGGAAAAACAGATGATTGGTTAGAAACCTGTGGGAATCCAGTCAAGGGAAAATATCTGTGGTCCAGTTATGCTTATAGTAAAAAGGTCTAGGAAAATCGATCATTGTTTTCTTAGGTGAATATGGATAACTCCTCAAATTAACTCACACTATCCTCATTGCACTGAGCCAAAGCCAATTGAAGTTAGCAGATAATCTTGAGTCCATTGATTCCTAATAGTGGATTGTAAAGTGAAGGAACTCCTGAACAAGGCTATCCTGGATTATTTAGTGTCACATACTAAAACAAAACAAAGCAAAATGAAAGAAAAAAGCTGTTCATTTGTTTCTTAAGCTTTTTTTTTTTTTTTTTTTTTTTCTTGTATTTTGAGGATCAGAATTTTAGAAAAAATACCTGATTATTATTTTATTATTTTTCCCCTCTCTGGTAACATATATCTTCGTTCCCTATTATACTACATAACAGCTATTCCTTGACAGTGTTTCTCTTTTTCTTCTGCAATGTGAAACTGCAGAAACATGCTTTTTTTGTTATTATATCTTTACAAAAATTAAAGCCACGGCCCTCTCACCTGTTTCATAAAGATAACTCGGTTATTTGATTCTTGATAGGGGCTTAATGTCTGATTCATTCCAAAAATTTAGGTAATTTCACAGATCTGAGGTTCACCTGTTTAATATTAGAATACGAATTTATGTTTGAAAAGAGCACCAGACAGTAAGAATATCACCACTTATAATTTTTGCTCATTTTGTAAATCTTCTTAGTGATAACAGGAAATAGTTGTCCTACTGCTTTCAAAAACTAAATGATTATGTAGCAAAAATTATAGCAGTTCACATAAAGCCATTAGAGGTGCTGTTATAGAATTTTGTTCCATTCTTTGCAAAACAAAAATATCTTCCTGTTATTTTTTGAATGAACACATTAGTTAGACTACTCCACTTTTTGAAATAATTGTATCTTGGGATAGCTATATTATAGCTATATTATATATTATTATTATGTTATTATTTCAGGCATATGGTTTAGTGAGAACTATTGGTGATAGGTGGATGGTTGGACTGGATGATCTAGTAGGTCTTTTCCAACCTTGATGTTTCTGTGATTCTGTGATTCTGTGATCTAATGTATTAAATTCCTTAAATAGAGACAGAATTTTATGAGTGTTTGAGTATATCATACAAGATCATGCAAGTACCTTACACAAGATCACCCTGCATGACTTTTAAATGTGGAAATCAATATATAATTGTGAAATCAGAGAACACTATATAAACAAGCACAGCCCTCATTTCTATTTTCCCCAAAGTCAACTAACTGGGAATAGTACAACGCATAACTTCTCTGGTTTTTGTTTGTTTTGTTTTTATGGTTCTCTGATTGCTTTAAAATATTTCATATTAACAGTCTGTCACAATCCAAATGACCTACTAATTCTTACTCTCCTAGCTGCTTCAGAAATTTTATGTTTCCAGTGAAGTCATCACTCTAAAGGTCACAGAATGCAATTATCTTTGGAGTGGTCCTATAGAGTTTCTGTATCATCTTGAGTGAAGGGAGAAACTGAAGTGAGGAAGGTAGAGGGGCATTGGGCTGTTGATTCAAGTCAGTGAATGGCTAAGTACTTCAGGAAGGATTCTTATTTATTTCAGTTGTGTATTTGCTTTTATATATGATCTTAAAACATCATGAGTAGTTATGAATTAAATCTTCAAACTGTCTGATTTATCACTGAGTATCTCAAACCTTACTTGAGCATCATTCTGGTATCATCCTCAATTCTGGTACTTCATACATTTCAATGGAGAAATTGCTTCTTTAATGAGGTATGATTTCTGTGTTTAAATATCACTCTAGGTTTCAAATATTGTTATTGTCTCTTTGTCTTAGAAAACTGCCGGGCCATGCACAGTCATAGGACTAGGAATGAATCGTTGTGAATAGCAGTATAAAAAATGGCTTCATTTTTTGTTGCATGGATAAGTGCACCTTGTCTTATTATGCAGGGAATAAAATATGAAGGAATATTACTTATTTTTCATAGAATAAAATCATAGAATCATTAAGATAGGAAAGACCTTTAAGATCATCTAGTCTCAAAACACATGCAAGATGCGTGTCTTTCAGCTAGAGATTTCAAGCTTTACCTGAATCTTACTAGGTTAGCTACAGTTGTACTTATTTTCCAGAACATAGTTCACAGTAAGAAAAATCCAATTCCTACATGAGTGATCATCAGCACTTAAGTTAGCAACAATGTTTGATATGGATAAATAACAGAGACAGAAGAAGCTATTCTTTTTGAGTTTCACAGTAAATAATGGATTGAATTGAATACAAATTCCTACTTGAATGTTTCTTAGCAGACTACTATACACGCAGCTAAGATAAAGGCTACAGAATAAAAGTTAATGGCCGGAGCATAAAGGATAATAGTTTTGGCACTTACCCAATAAAGATGGGAAAATGCTTTTTTATTAGACCTTGGTAACTGCAGCAATAAAATTATATATATATATATACAATATATATATATTATTCTAATAGAATGCAGATAAAATACTACTTTAAGATTTTATTTTTTAATAGAAATGTATTAATACCATATTTTCATTATCAACACCACTCTTATTTACGTCTTGTAGAGTACCCAGAGTGCTTCCTAAGGAGTAGCCTGACACCTGTCCTTTGAAGAATGTATTAAACCTATCTATTATGGGAAACCTTGAGGCAGAGAAAGGACAAGGAGCAGCCCAAGCTCGACACATCTCTGTGTGGTCCTTCTGAGAGCACCTTAATTTAGGACTTAATAGAGAATCTTTATTCAACTAACTTAACTAACTTAAGCCTGCAGTTGCCATAGCTTCTTTACTTAATTTAGAGAAGAAGGAAAGGTTTGTGCTATGGCATATCCACAACTTACAGAGAGATCTGAAAGCTTCTGACTCCTTTCACAGATTGTAAAATGAGCTCGGTAATCTCCTAACTACAACATCTCATTTAAGAAACTGAGAGTAGATGGAGTGAATGTGAAAAATCTCCTTGTGTATTGGATCAAGCTTTTTTAAATCTTAATCTTTCAGAAAAGTTCAGTCTGTATATGGATAAATAAAAATGATACATTTGTCATAGATTGTCTAGAAAGAACTTAATTTGAAAGAGACTTTTGTCTGAAAAGAGGCATAAGCAGCAATAGAATCAATATAAATAAATATGAGAGCCCTTCTAGTACATCTATTCTCCATATGAATCACAGAGGAATAACATCACCAATTATTCCTACACCTCTATTCTCCCTTAAAAAGAAGAGAAAAAAAAATCAGCAAGAAAAAGCTTATATTTCTGAATTTGAAAATGTAAATACGAGCATAATGCAAATGATTTTAGGACTGTATATGTTTTCATTCGGTGCCATTGATTTAGCATATGATGCCAGAAACAATTAGGAAAAAACATAAGTGTTCTAAAAGCAAGGATTAATGGTGTTTTGAGGTTTAATATTAGCTATATATTTCAGAAATAAACATGGCTTTTATTCAGAATATGTATTTGCCAATAATACATCTGATTAAACTAGGAAAATTAGACATACTATCAGTAGCTTGCTCCCAAATTACACAAGAAGAAATTAGATACATTTTCAGTAGCTTGCTCTCAAATCTCTTCAGTCTGTGAGTCACCAGATTCTTCCTGCCAAACTAAATATGTCTGTGAAAGGCTGGAAACTTTAATGGAAAGAAACATAAAACTTGAAATACGTAGGAAAGTTTTTTCATGGAAGACCTGTTGACTAGTAATTCAGGAATTCAGGGCTTGTAGAAACAAATTATTACATCTTACTTGACTACAGCAATTTCAAGGTATGAAGTATATTCATTTTAAATTTGCTATGTTAACTTAAAATAATTGTCCTTATTAGCTTTCATGTAACCTGAAGTAATCAATAAGGAGTTACAGGAAAAAAAAGCTATTAAAAATTCATTGTAATAGTAGAAGCTTTCATCCAGTCCTTTTGATGTCTCTGAGTTAAAAGAAAACTTCAGTATATTTAAAGAAATATCTCTACTGTAGTTCAGGTGCCTTTTATACAGTACCATAAAACCATCAGAGCTAGTTAGGAATGTGGTCATCTTTTCAGATTACAATTTCTTCTCATTACCATTTTCCCCACAACGCTTATATTTTTCCTACCATTTGAAAATATTCTTTAAAATACTAAGGCGTGAAGCAAAGAGTTTGTGTGTGGAACTTAATATTTTGTCCATTGCCTAGTAATAAATGGCTGTTAATGAACATTCTGTTGAAGTCAAAACAATTTTCAGCAGTATCTACTTTCCTTAGAAGCTGCTGTTTATAGTGGCTGACAGTATCAGCTTGGAGATAATAAAAAATAAGAAATAGTTGTGAAGTATTGTTAGAATATTCGTTTTCTGAAAGAAAGCCATTTTGTTCACAGAGCTGGACTGAATCAGAATGGTCTGAGCCAACCCATTCTTTTTGCTGCTTACTCAAAGCCTTGTGCTTATCAAGAAACTGTGCCAACACTATAAACAAATTATTATATATATATATATACATATATATATTTTTTTAAAAAATATATATATAAAACAACATACACTTTCAGATTTGGGAGTAGGCCATAGTTTTCTACAGAAAGTGCTTTAACAGCATGCTTTCTCTACTCCTACACTTACATGGGAACATAAGAAAGTGAAAGGATCTTCTTCAGCAGTCATTCTCTTACTCTGTAGCAGTTACATTTCATAGATGACAAAATGAGATCATAGCTGAATTTCAAAAATAAGATGGTAAACAGACAAATTACCTGAAGAATCAGAAAAGAGAAAGATGGGCCCTATAAGGCATAACTTGATATTATTTCTTTGATATACAGCTGTTCTAGTTTTTATTAACAAAGGATTTGGTATGAGGTAAGTGAACAGGTTACACTCTGTCTTTGAAGAGCAAGAAAAACACATTAGATTTGACTGTATTGGATACAGTTAGAATACACATGTACATGTCGAATGTAGAGTATTTTAGTTGAAATAGGCAACTTTTGCATACAGTGACAATGTAAAGTTTTCTATTGGTTGGAATTACACACTGAGCAGCATATGTTCCTGCCGTTAGAAGACTGTATCTCTGTTAAAGATTTTGTTTTCAGAACTTCATTTACTAATCCAAACATGAAATGTGCTTGTCACTTAACAATTAAACCCACTACTTGTGCTGTATCTTGAATAGTAACTTTGGATTAAAAGTACCACACACACACACACAAAAGTATGAATTGAAGGCCTTTTCTTCTTTTTGACATGGAAGATCCTGCAAATATTACAGGGATAAATTGAATGTAAAATACTCAGCTGTGTGTGCTCCTTTTTTGGTACTAATTTTTAGAATGAAAAATGAATTAACTGTTGGTACCCCTTTCATTTGCGGTCGTATTTTTGATCAGTTAAACTTGTATCATAGACAAATGTTGCATTTGAGTATAATTTTATAAATAATTTTAGAGGCATTCTTTTTCAGAAAAGCTCTGAAATGAAAATAGCTTTAAGTCTACTTGATTTTCAGTGGGTGTGAGAGAGTTTTGAACAGATGTGTAAGAACTAAAATGCCAAATAAGCTTTAGAGAAATGGCTGTATGAACTTCCTTCTTTGAATGAGTACTTGGTATAGATTACCCTAGATGCTCAGTTAATGGAAGAGTTTTAATCAAGAGGCTGTGTTTCTGGTAAAGTGAATAGTTTGCTTTGCAACAGTTCCTGCTGTTGATCAAATATTAATTCATTATTAGTACCAGACAAATGAAGATGTCCACATGCAAAGTTTTGGCATAATATATATGCCAGAACTGAAGTCAGTGAAGGGTTTTTTCTTGGTATTTAAGATTCAGTGGAAAAGTAAGAGGGGCATCTATGCCAAGAATAAATGCTGGTCTTGCCGAGTGCTTCTTTGAGTGATTTTATCCAACATGAGACTAAACATTGTATTAAATATACATATAGCTAACTGCAGTTGAGGAATTAAATTTCAAATAACAGCTTTCTGTGATTTGAGATCAAATTTGAAACTTTGTCTAGTGCATAGATAAAGGCAAACATAAAATGCACTAGCATCTCCCATGTCTAACACCTAATAAGGACATATGTAAATTAAACTTCTGAAGAAACTATACTTATTTGGCTTTAGTAATCCGGACTTATCTCAGAGATGTTTCAGCATGAACTTTTGATCAATGTCTTGCTTCTGCTCTACTCAAAATTATAATTACTACTGCAGTCCCTCATGGCGAAAGGACTGAAAGGAAATGGAATTCTTGGGGACAGAAGAAGAACTAGTTGTAAAGGAGACTTTTACATACAGTCTAACTTTAGTCTATGCTAAAAGCTAAATCCTCCCAGACTCGTTCTCTCATCTACGGATAGAGAAAGATGAATCTCCATTTCTGTTATTAAAGAGGTAGCTTAAGAATATTAACCTCACTAAACTAAGGCTAGCTTTTTTGAGTACCTTCTAGTCATTCTTAATAAGGTAAATAAGAACAAAATAATCTTAAAGACAGACTTTTTTTTTCAGAGAATTTACACAGTGATTTTTTACACTGGGCAACATAGCATACTCCAAACATCAATCAGTTATTTGACTGTACAGTGATATCACTCTAGAAGCCCCAGCTATTTTTTGTTTTACAAAAATGTGTCAGTAACTGCATCTATAGTTCTGGTTCCCTGAGCACTGACACTCTGGGATTGGCTGAATTGCACCTTAGCTCCTTTCTAGGCTACAACTCCCCTGTAAGATGTAAGGAGGGTAAGAGGGAGGAAGAGACTGAAATATTCCATGGATGCAGGATGTGGACATGGATGGGGCATGTAGCCAAACCAAGGAGCTTAAATTAAAAACACTCTCAGATCTTGCTGAGTGGACATAGCCAAGACAACTAATATTTTTTTGTGTTAGTCTGTCACTGACACTGTGAGATCTATGTCCACCACAGCTTTTCAGCACACCATTCCTGGTAACATTACAGTTTCTTTCAATCAGAGATACACAGAGGAGCTAGTGACTCATAGTTCCTACAGATATGGAGTAGTTAAAGATTCACACTTATAACACAGAAGCCTGTGCTAGGTCATTCTCCATTCCCTCCATTCTCATATGAGACAAACTATGTACTGTCAAGTTTCTAAATTCAGTTCCTCCTTTTCTGTGCAAATGATGCTTTTAGATTCAGAAGACTCATTTTTATTCCTGAAGTTGATACTCTGTGCTACATCTCTGTGCTAAATTACTGTTGTCATTGAACCTGGGCTTTAGAGGTTGGAACAATCAAAAGTATCCAAAGAAATAGGCAAACTACTTCTTTATTGGCATTTGCATATACTGTTAGCCAAACTACTATCCATGTAATGGGAAAGGAAAATAAATATTTTCAAAAGAGAAGAAACTAGATGAAAAGAGAATATAGTATTTTAGAGCAAAGTGCGCTTGCTGTTTTTTTTTGTGTGTGTGTATTTTTGTTTTTTACCTTAGAAAACAAAACGAGTTAGAATGAATGTTTGTCCATCAAATTCAATCAAATTCAACTAACATGAAAAAAAAGGATATTTTGTTTTATTTTTTTGACTAGTTTAAGAAGTAAATGCTTGTTTTCCCCTAAATAACTTTAAAAATACTCCCTGTTAATCCACCTCTTGAAGAACACAAGTTTTAGAAACATGTTTTGACTTCCTCTTGAAGTCAATACTTGTCTTCATGTGTGGTAAGCAGCTCAATCATCTCTTCAGAAGCTGTAATGAATTTCATTTTATAGCTATGAAATTAGTTTTCATGAGCAGAGTATACAAAGAACAAAACTTTATTCCAGTCCTAGTAGTAGATGTCGTTATATGGTTATGGGGTAGTCTACCTAAAGTATCACAATTAATTCTATCTTTATTTCCACCTACAATTTCCAAGAAATAGTCAGAAGCTTTGGCCTTGAATCTGAACCAGGAGATCCACCTCAGCTAAAAGGTACATTTCAAGTCTCTAGTGAAGAAAACCTTCCCACCTTCCCTCAGAGCTACTTTGTGAGCAATTTAAAGACAAACATAATCCATGATTATACGTTATGTAAAGATACAAGAAGATGAGAATAGAGGGCTTAAAATACAATTTAAATTGACGTCCTCTTCACTGTAAAAAAAAAAGTTCACTGCATTTTTACTTCTGCAAACAATGTAGTCTTCTTAAACATACTGTTACTGAACAACGTTTAAACTTCCAACAATATATTGCATTCTGAAGTACAGTTGATATGAGGTTCTGAAGCTGTTTTACCAAAGAACTTACTATAATTTTTATTATACTTTAATAAATAAGAGGAAGAACACTAAAACAGATTAAATGGCTTCCTCATGAATTAATAGTAGAGTCAGGCATGGGACATAAATGATTTGGCACCCAAGGGCCAGGTATTAACTTTATAAATTTCTTGTTGCGATTTCTTAATTACAACAGTGTAAGACTTTGCTAAAACACATTGGCCATGTAAAATCTTTCATAGTCTTTCACAAAGATAAAGTAGAACTTAATGTGTCACCAGTTATACTAATTTCAAGTCAAAACTTAGAATGTAAGCGCACAAGAAAGAAAACTAGAGAGGAAGCCTCTTACTGATGCCAGACGAAAGTCAAGATTGCAAGGGTTATGAACTCCTTTGAAAAACTTCTGAAAGCCGTCCTGTTATTTTAAAGAAAGGATCATCTAGCTCAGGGACTTTAGAGATTGGAAACAGGTTGTGTAATTTTAGAACAACTGAGATTGAAAGCAAAGACAATTTTTTTTTCTTTTTTTTTGCTGATAGTTAGCATTTGACATATATTTTTACCTTGAGCAACACAATAATTGCACAGAAATGTTGTCTGATTATTTGGCAGTAGCAGCCACTCTTTCAGGAAGCAAGTGTGATAGTTCTCTGAACAAGCAGCATTTTGCCAAATGACTGGAAAAATGCCCAAAATCCACACACAGTTAAAAAAAAAGAAATAAAAGCTATGCTGTTCTAACAATAAAGTAAATTGTCTGATTTTTTTCTGATGTAGAAAAAAGAGGAGAATAAGAAAGTTTTCCTTTGAATTCCTTCAAATCACAAAGAGAAAGCATATGTATGCTACTCAAATAGTCCATTAAGAGTAACTTATCTGCTGATGATTGTAATAGATTGTGCTGTCTAGGTGAACAAATAAAGAACTGGTAGAAAAATGAAAATTTCTTTCTGAGTGCTTTAATGAATTACTGTGCATATATGAAACTGAGGCTTTCAGGTTCAAAGGGTAAACTTTAACGAATGTCTGAAGAAGAAAATGAAAATGTCAGCAATTTGTATGTAGAGGAAATCCAGATTTTCTGTAAAGTCAAGGTCCAAGAGTTTGGATTTCCCCAGTTCTATTTTTATTCCAAGCAAGGAAATAAATTTTGAAATCAATAAATCCATGTGTAGAAATGAATAGGAATGGTGTAGGGGGAAACTGATCAGAAAAACGAACGTGAAATCTTGGAAGGCAGGAATTATTGGGATAAAACAAGGATTGAAAAATTTTCTAAAAAAATTGTAGACTTTGCAAAGAATATAAAAAATATGTAGGAAAATTAAAACAACCTTCAGTTAGATTCTTGTCTTTATATCCTAACCACTGCATATTTCCTTCTATTAGTTATATCCTTGTTTGGAAAGGGAACTGAGGCCCTGAAAGACAGGTAACTTCAGACAAGAATAGTCTGGGAAATTATTTTGTTAGAAGTAAGCACTAATTTCAGAGGCTCTACAAGCACAATTTTATGTCCGTTTTGAATTTATAATATATTCATGAATGAGTTCAGAATGAACATACTCCTTGCTAAAAGTTTCCTTATCCTTATAGCATTTGAGTAGCAAGAGCTGAAAATTGGAAGTAGACTTCTATTATTTACATGTTGTGTATTCTTGATCTTGATGCCACTTGTAAGGAGGTGCTAAGAGCTTCGCACAAACTAAAGTACAGCAAAGAAAAGGTATTGTGATGTTTATTTTCCAACTTGCTCCAAAAAGTTTCTTGAGTACTAATATATCCACTCTGTTACACACTTAATTTTATCTATTATCTGTACTGGAAATATTCTTTATTATCTCACCATGAAAGTATTTTCCTTCACCTGTACTTAACTTATGTAGCATGTGGATACTTGGATACAGTACCTTTCTGCTTGCTGCCTTCCAGCTTTTCCTTTTTTTCAAACCAGATGTTGAAGATTTGTGTGTTTTTAATATGATATAATGTGTACTTAAACTGTTTACGAATAGTCTGAGATAATAGGTACGTGCAGTTATGCTCTGTGAATATCTTGGGTCCAGTGTGTCCTTTCATTTCCTTATTTTTAGTGGCAGGTCAGGAGAAGTAATAACATAGCAGGTATGATAGCAGCAGCTGGTAAGTAGTTATAAAAACAATAATATGCCTGAAAAGTAAAATTCATCAAAATCTCAGAGAGCTGAATATAGGAACATATCTATTCTTAACTGAGATTTAATGGTCATTGAAGGCTTGGGCATCTCTGAGATCCAAGATACTAGTGGTACCTGGCAGCCTGGTCGGATAATTCCTATGCTTGCTTAAAGCAGTTGCAAACTCAAATGGATGACATAGAAAAACTTAACGGTTGAATGTAAGGATTGACTTACTGAAGTAGAAGCCTCTGTCTCCACATACAAACTGAAGAGCATCAACCAGCTCAGCACCACACAGTGTTTCTGGGCCAGCAGCAGCAGAACTGGTTAAGGTAAGCAAACACAGGGCAAGGTAGAAGAAATGAATGTAGGACACAGTGTGCATCTTCACCTGCCAAGGAAGGAAAAAGTACTGTGTCAGTTTCCCAACAGAGTCTTAAAAAAAAAAGAATCCTGCACCTGTATAAACTGATAGCGCATATGTACTGTAATTTGTTAGACAATATATGCAGTATCAGGATAGGCTGCAATCTACATATTCTAGACTTAACATTTGGTAAACTGATGACTTAATCTAGTACGTATTCTTGGTTTACATTCACATGTAGTTAGAAAGCCTTGCAGGAATTATGATTAATAGTTGCTCTTGTTAGAGAAGGATATGGAATAGTACTACAGAAAGATGAAGAAACTCAGGAAGCCTGGAATAGTTAGGGTAAGGAAAATCGGACAGCCTTATGTTGTTCTGTTTGCGTCCAGGTAGGCTAATAGGGAAAATAGCTGTCTGTCAATGCGCTGGGTCATGTGGAAATGGTATATAAGAGCTATTTAAACTTTAAAACAACAGTGCTGTCATAAGAATAAATAGCTGTTAACTAGATGAAAGGAAATTTTGCCCAAGAGGAAAAAAATAAATTATTAGAGCTCTGTGGCTGTCCAGACACTTTACGAATGAAAACATTAAGACAACATAAAAAGGTGCTTTAAGATAGAACTTGCTGAAGTTACTAAAGAGATTGTATGGGACCTTCTACCATAGGGGACTACATTCAGTGACTCTTCCAGTCTTCTGTTACAAGCAGGTTAACATTTGGAAACATTCAAGAAATTAAGAGGAGAAATAGCGAAGGATTTTTTTGTATTTGATACAAATACAGAAGCAGGTATGCTTTCTCTATCTACTTAGTTCAGGTTTGGCTATGAGGCATAAATACAGGTGATGAATGTTTCATCACACTTGGATGCGAAGTCTTTTTTTCCCAGACGTAAGGTTAAAGTATGGTTGATCCTCAGTGGGTGTCAATTTGCCCAATTGCATTTTGTCTACTTCCCTTAGTATCACTTAGTAGCAACAGAAGATCTTACTCAACATAGAATTTTTTTGAGTCTTAGGAAAATCTATTTCTATTTGGTTTCAGAACAGTGAAGAATGTGCTTAATGCATTTTCTGACCTGATTTAGATCATTTGACAAAAATGCTATCTTCAAAGGGTGTAAATCTGCATTTAATTTCATTCTATTGCAAGGTTAATTTTAGTATTGCAGTCAGGTAAGAGGTTATGAATCTTTCTTTTATGTACAGTTAACCTTGGCTTAAAACTTCCTTACATTAGCAACTGGAGTAAAAAAGTAGTATTTCCTGAAGTTTCTTTTAGGGACTTGTTTCTCTTATTTTTTCACTGGACTTCTGAAAAACTGACGAAACTGTCTATTGTCTGGTCATATGAGAGTTGATCCAGTGGGGTATTGAGCCTTCTCTCATTTAAGTCAATAATTTGTAAGTATTCTTTTCTTCTTGGCAAGAGATCTTAGCATCTTGCTGGATGAGTCCCCTATTTCAGCTTAAGTCAAAGCTGAGTAAGAAAAAAGTCTATAAATAAGTCAGAATGTACCCCTCTGTTTTTCCTGATAATATTTCCACTGCGAAAATAACAAGCAAATCTAAATCCCAGGTTATCTCATGAAAAGAAAGAATAATTATTTTCCCATTCACAACAGTCTTTAGCCAACTTTGCCATGGAAAAACCAACAAGTTTTAATGCATGGACATCTGCTGACTACAGTGGCAGATGGAGGAAGGTCAATTATAAATGAATGATAACACATGGCATTCTTTCCTGTAATTATTCCATATCTTAAAAACATGAACTTCTTTTTTCCCTTGCCATATTTTTTAATTTTAAAGATTAATGTTATGCACCTGTGGTTTAAGATGGTTCCTAGTTCTGAGGAGGTAAATCAGAAAACTGTTCAGCACACAGGCTGAGACAGGAGAAAGGCATTATAAATACAAGAACATTATGTATTTAACAGTTTGTTCTTGTGTAATATTTGGGCCAGAAATAAATATAAATCTTAGACATTTAACAATTTTGTATTTTGCATGACTTTTCAGCTGGGTTACATTTTAAGATAAATATCAGCACTAGACTACAACAAAACAGATTATCTACTGTTTTTCCTTTACTGGAGGCCAAAAAGGCTGCACAGTATAAACCACAGAGAATTTCTACACTTTATCTCCAAATTTAAAAGCAGTCAAGTACTTGCAACCAAGTAAAAACTTTGGGAGAGAGAAAAGATCAACATGTTTCTGGGAGTCAATTACTTTTTTGTTTAAATGCTGTTGTGTCAAAACTAATTCCAAAATATAGTTTAAGACTTTAGCTATACTTCATCAATTTAATTAAATACAACATTAGTTGATTCAATATGTTCATAGTTAAATCACAGTTCCCATTATTTCTAAGGAGAATAGTCTTAAGAAAATACAAAGTTATAATCCAAAATTGCTTCAGGTCCTTTGCAAACAGGCAGAGTTCTTACAGTGTCCCCAGTTTCACTAGAAAGTTGAGACTTTAAAAGAAAATGCATTGGCATGTGGGTGGGGTTTATTGAAGCATCTAATTACATTTGGAAATTGAATACAGGTTCAGGATGAGCCTGGTTAAACACTTCTTTTGGTTGCATAGAATGACTGACCATATTTTCACAGCTGGAATTTCCTCTTTTTTTTTTTTTTTTTTTTTTTTTCAGTAAAATAACCAGCTTTTGCTGCATTCCTCTTTTAATAGTCCAGAAGAGTGGCACCACAGAAGAATGTCATATATGAGCACTCTACATCTCTTTTACATCTTAGTTTTCTATGTAAATCCACTTCTTCTAACAAGCTATTAGTTGGCATAGTTTGTGCATAGGAGTTCTTCCCATGCTTGGTCATTTTAATAGCATACTGACATTCATAATAATTATAAATATCTTGATGTGAGAAAAAATTCTTATGGATAGTATATGCTATAGGAAAAAAAAAGTTATACACATTTTGCTACATAATTTTTGGATCTAATTACCAAGTCATAGTAAAAGTTTACAATTAGCATTTAATAACAGTATTCCCTAGCATTTATTATATGTAAAGCATATGTACTTCAGGATGGATCAAGGTTTAAATACTGCTAATTTTGTTTTAAAAAAATCAGGGCTACATCTTAACCTAAATCAATATGCTCCATTGATTCCCAGGAAGCTTGGCAGGATGCATCAGCTGAAGAACTAGCACATTACTTTTATGTCTCTTAATGCTTTGCTCAACAGTTAAAAAAAAAAAATACTTCTTCACCTTTCAAGTAGACTGGAAAGGATGCCCATTTGTACATTAGGAGAATGGTTTTATCCATTGCATTTACAGACTTGCTCTTCTGAATCACATTAAGGAAGGGAGTAAGTCTCTCTAAAAAAAATAATTAGGCCCTAAACAATTAAAACAAGAGAATTCTGTCAACTGCATAAGTGTGCTTCAAGCCACTAAAGAGAATAAGTTCTTGAAGGATATAAATTTGTTGATAATGAAAAGTTGAACAAGAGCCAATTGACAGAAACAGAGGTCAGTGCACATACTGAACCCAAATTTACCTAATGACAGCTTATATTAATGACTAGAAATTCTAGAGTCATAACATGAAACTTCATATGCAAACTTTCATGAATCAGCCCTCCCTACAAGAAAAAAAACTTGGAGAAGAACATGTAGGAGAATTTCCATTTTCTTTATATACAATTGCTTGAGCTAGACAAATATGCAAGGTCAGCAAGAGTTGCAGCTGGGTTCTAATGTAAAAAACAAACAGAACTTCACATTTACTTTTAACATATGAAAGCAAAAAAACAAGCAAATGCAACAGTGCTGCCAGAAAATTGCTGCAGTGACAACATCCCTTAAAAGTTTCTGTGTGAAAGCATGAAGATTTTATCTCTGTGTTTAACAAACTACAGAAACTTAACATGTGTACAATGTCCATTTTCCTATAAAAATCTGCACCTGCAGAAAACTGCTAAAAGTTCTTGTACAGAAGCATTAATTAACAATATAGACAATGATGTAGTTGGACTATTTAATAATGACATAACTGAAATATTGTGAAGTTCTCTGAACAGAAGTGACATTTAAGACATGTATCTGCAATAGTTTACCCTTATACTTATCTATGTAATTGCAACTATTACATACAACCATTTTCCAGATCACATAAAATTGCATGTTCAGCAATTTAGAAATAATTCTCAATACTAAAATAATGCTACTGAAAAGTGCACATACTCTTCAAAGCAGAAGCAGACAACACACAGTAAAATAAAGCTAAAAAATTATTTGAAATAGTAATAAAGATTTACCTTCAAGAAATCACAAAAGCAGCACTTAACTAATTGTGTTGAAAGACTGTTGATTTTTTCCATTGCTTCTTAAAAGTGCAAAGTCTGGAAATGAATTTGTTAGCAGTAATGATGAGAAAAAAGAAATCCAGAGAGATGTGAGATGTTGAGAGCAATGTCACATTTCAATATTGAGGACTTTATTCCATTGCGCAGGCTCTATCTGCTCTGATTTTAGCAGTGACAGTGAGATTTAGCAAACAGAAGAGGGATTTAGAGAAAATCCTCACATTTATCTACATTACACAGACACTGTAGACAGGAAACAGCTGGGGGAGCATTTGCCTTCTCTCTCTCTCCCTCTTCTGGCAAAGTTACCGAGTAAGGACTTTTTTGGGCATGGTGACAAATAACATCATACCTTTGCATTTTAAAACTAGAGCACAGAAGCATATTTTTTCCCCTTTAAAAGAATGTGAATTAGTGACTGAGGGGTTAGCAGACAAAAAAGCTTATGCTGCCACGGAAAATAAGAGAATGTATTCTGGTTAACTTTCGGGTGGCTATGTGTACATTTGCATTTTTGTGTGTATGTGTCTGCTTTTCAAATAGACAAAAGCCTCCATAGGTAAAGGCATCGTCTGTATACCTTTATATTACTGTGTACGACTGTGCACATTTCATTCATGCAGAGACACAGGTATTTTATTTCATTTATTTTAACCTAGAGAGACGGGCAGACAGTTTACTTTGTTTTAAGTGCATCTTTACGTTACTAAACTTGGCACGCTTACATGCTGACTAACAAATAAAACCACTGACTCTCTGTGCTATTAACCCTAAAATAACAGTTTGTCATTTGCATAAAGTAAAAGAGTTGTTGAGCACTGCTTGTGCAAATAGGGCAAATAGGGCAAAACAGCCCTGTGATCCTTTAGCAACCACACAGAAGTCATACAATTTCCTAGAATTTACAGTACTATGAATGTAGTAACTCAAGTAGCCTAGTTTGAAGGGCTTCTCTTACTTTTATTTTAAATGCTCTCTTGTAATTGTAAGGCGATTTTCTCCTTTTTAGAAGCAATTTTCATAATTACTCTTAATAATTTAAGTGACACTGGGGAGGAGAGAATTTGTTAGTTCTGCAATACCTAACTTTTGCCTTTTTATTTTTCCTCAATTATGAGTATATTATAAATAACACCAGCTGGCCAGCAGCATGCTCTCACGGGTTATGATGTCATTCAAATCCCTCAACTGTGTTAGTGGCTTGCAGTGTGCTCCAAGCCAGCTGTTTTTCTATTTATAATGTATGCTTGCATTTCAATACTTAGCTATTGAGAATAAAATCGAGATGCTGTTTTATGGATACAGTTTGTACTTGTTAGCCTTTGATTTTGGAAGATGGCATTTAAAAGTAGAGCATTAATCAAGACTGCAAACAAATACATGTCACAAACCATAACAGGTAGATGTACTGTATTATTAAAAATAATAATTGAGGTCATATTGTTTCAGGTCCTCAGTTTTCAGATCCACTTTGAACCTTATCATACTAGCCAGGCAGAAAGGATGTAGTTGGTTATTAGTATCTTCTATAAATGGCTGATAGTCTGCTCTGTGTAATGTTAAGCTGGTTAGAGTTAGATAAACTAACTCCTTGGAAGGGGCTTCCTCTAATTTTGCATAATGGCAGAATCACAGGTAAGTTTGTTTAGTTGAGGCAATACCAATCAGAATTTCAAGTGTACCAATATGCATTTATACTGAAGGCACATTATTTTGTAATCCTGGTATATTTTATTAATTCCACTGTGATTCAAAGTTCATTGAGCAGTGGCATGGTTCTAAATATGCCTTGAGGATATTCCAAGGGATACCCCAACTTGCAGCACATATATCACTTATTTCACCATCCTAATAGGAGGAGGTGAGAAGAGTAGTACTATAGATGGATGCATGCACTTCTTCCTTTATCTTCCTAAATATTAAAAGGAATCAGTACATTTCTCACATCCCCACTGCCAAGGTTCAAACCTTCATTTTACTCCTCATGGTGGCTTTCTTGACTTTTTACCAGGCCTCCACTGGTCATGACAGCAACACACAGCAGAAGGTGGAACTTTTGTCTTTCATGGTAGTCAAAGAATTGTGGTTTCTCTCCATAGTACTGATCCATCTTCTTGCGATGGAGCCATTCTGAACTCTGTACCTTCATTCCAGCAATATAATTTGACTTTCGGAAGCACTCCATTTCTGTCTAATTGTCACTTTCAAGTGATTTTGTGAAAGGACAAGAAAACAATGACAGATTTTTGGTAATAATTTTTAGACTTACTGTTAAACAGCGCAATACATTTCTTACAACCCATTCCATATTTTTTTTTTCCTAGGAAATAAAACATTCCTTAGGACATATTTATCTGGGAATCACTACTCTCCTAAAACACAGCTTCTCTTCTGATCATTTATTCTACTCAGTATAGCAGTCTGCTAATTACTAGAGATTTTTTTTTTTCTTCCTGGTAAAAAGCTATTAGGTAATAAACCATTTAGAATAAATTGCTGTATGATTTACTTCTTAATGACTAGTTGCAGTTATATCTACAACTTTGAATAAAATGCACTTGTCAACTCCATAATGTATGGTAGTCATAAAAATACTCAGAAAAAAAAAAAAATCCATTGGACTCAGCAGAATTTCTCTAACTCTATAAAAGACAATAGTCTGAATATCTTTGGCTTTTTTTTCAGTGCCTGAAAGGCAAAGTGTATACTGTTCTCTTGCCTTCTCCTGTACTAGTTCACTGGTACCTATATTGAGTTACTTATTACATAGAACTGCTGTTTCTTTTCCTATATTAGGATAATAATTCTTCTGGAATCAAGGTAGAATCAGAATAGATACCATTGTCTTAAAAACAGCAATTCTGCACAGAACATATACAAATGCAGTGAGATACAAGCTGATTGAATGGTACTGAATGTTGTGGTAATATGTTCCCTGTTCCCCCCAAAAGGCAGAAGAACCTCTAGAAGAACACTGTCTTATCAGTCTTCCCTCAGCCCTTCAGTAGGCCTCCTTAGCCTATTTAGCCTACTGATTGTATTGACTGGTTTCTGAATTCATTTTGTTGCGCTAATGGAAATTGTATTGTATTTTTCTCCCTTCCCCTCAATTCCTTCCCCTTCCCTTCCCCTCCCCTCTCCTCTCCTTTTCATTTTTTGAGGAGACAATCATAAAGCTAGGCATTAAAGGCAGTATTTGTTTCCCTAAATCTGGGCATCCAGTATCATTTTTAGGGCTGTAGGATATCCTGCATGTCTTCCAGCTTCCACTACTGAAAGATATGTAATTCCTCTCTGTGTCATATCTGCTGACCCTAGATAGATTTCTCGGATAGCTTAGGGCATCTCAAATGGCCTTCAGCAACAGTGTTTAGGTAACTGAACCCCACCATAAGGCCTTATTTTGGCATGCTGATCTAGGATTCTTGTAAATGCAGACTTTGACCTGAGTATTACCTTTGGCTTCTTCATAAACAGAGATACTATATCTTCTGTCACTTACTATTTTTGTGATCCTTTTCTGAAAAGGTTTTAAAGTGGAGAATCAACATTTTCATTCTATCATAATCTGAATGTATATTTTCCTTATTTTCTTATTAGCATCCAGCTCAAGGTCTTTTGGTTTGGAGAATTCTCTTTTTATTTACTTCATTAATCATCTTGCTTGCTTTTGGATAAGATAAAATGTTATTTACAATGTAGCATTATTTCCTGAAAGACAGAAATGACTGCTTAGTTCTTACAGTCTCACATGAATTATTTACTTGTTTGCTATTGGAGAAGTTTAGCTTTCTTTTCTAGGAAACTTTGGATAAACAGGTGAAGGTAAATATTGTGTGAATAAGAAATGTTGCATTGAAATTCAAAGTAAGACAGGTAGAAAAATCCTTGCCAACTGTTTTTTTAAAAACTGGACTAACAAAAAAACGAGCTACCCCACTTTTTCCCATGGTGACCTAAGTAGTATCATCACTACATGAAAAACAAGGTACAAATTTGATGGGGAGAATAATGATGTTACATTTGAGCTGTCATTACAATGGTAGTATTGAAGAAAGACAAAAGAGAAGAGCAGTGCCATGAAAAGCAGTTTCTCTTTAGGGCAAAACAGGGAAAGTGCAAGTTTCCCGATTAAATGAGAATCAAGGAAATTGAAACCTTTTATGTTCACAGATCAAGAAAAACATGTTTCAAGAGAATGGGTGTGTGAGGACCTCAGTTCAGAGCTTCTTTTATGGGTAGAAGCGATAGAAACAACTGGTATTAATAACAGTCAAAATTAACCCATGGGTTCGTTAAATGAATGTACTGAGTAATTCTATAAATTTAGTTTATCACAGAAATTAGAGTGTCTACATTTGGAATATCCTTCAATATAATATATTATATTTTTTTCCACGGAGATTTAGAAAGTTTCTGCTAAAAATAGTACAAAGCCAAATACTGATCTTACTTTCCTATGCAAATGAAATACACATCAATTTTTATATGTACTGTTTTCGCAATTTAAATACTTAAGTAGATTTAAAAAACAAACAAAAAACCCACCACAATAACATCTATTATGGAAATTACTTACTTAATTAAGTGACAACAGATAACGTGCAGTTATTTCTGGCAAAACAAAAACTATACAATATGAAAAGTAGTGTAAAACTAACAAAACTAAAATGTCAAAAAAAATAATAATGTGTTTCAACATTTTTTGAAAGCATAGTTTTTAGGGTATTTTTTCAATTTCTGTTTTGTGGGAAATTTTGAAATAGTTTATTCTGATTCTGAATAATCAGAATACCAGAATTTTCCATTAAACTGGAAATCCCCGGTTTCAGCCGTCTGTAGTCTTGTTCTCCCTTTCCCAATGTTAAGATCATCTGAATAGATCATCTTTGCTCCAAGAAATTGCTTTTTTTTTTTTTTTATTTCTAAAAGAAACAAAAAGTCAGAATTAACAAAGAAAGAAAATTGAAAAATATTACTGCATAGTGCAATGCCTGCATACAGGGAAAGAAGGCAAAACAAATGGGAATTGCAGTAGCCTGGGAAATATGTATGTTTGACTTCCACTGCCACTTAAATGTCTGTGTCTCCCAGAGATACATGTATGACCTTAGGTATTTCTCTCATTTTCTAAACTTTTACTTCCACAAGTAGATGAATTGTAGAGATATTTGTTTTTCCTGAATGATCTCAAAGATGCATCTCATGTATTTTTGAACAATAATCTACCAGATATATGAAGACTGTTCTGAAAGTAGTGCCTCCTCTTTTGTTAGCCCACAACATGAGAGGCTGGATGTTGGTGGCATGGCAATAGAAGCTGAACCTTCCTGCCAAAATTGTACTTTGCTGCCCTGCAACAGATGGCAGCAGAGAGGCACCAAACAGTGAAAGTGAGCACAGGGAGGCGGTGGGTTGTGCATTTCAACAGTGGTGGCAGTGAGTCATTTCTGCTGGCGCAGATGTTTGTGAGCATGATATGCAGGCTCTTCTTCATCGCTGGCAGAAGCGCATGGCCAATGGTTGTGTCTACATTCAAAAAAGGTGTTTTGTAGCAGAGAATTTTCTCTATCAAATTACTGTTCTCTTTGTTGCAGTTTCTATGAGAATAAATAGGAGGCATTACTTTCGGAATTATGTACGTGGTTTATAGTGTTCTTCCTTTTCCACATATTATGCATGTGAATTCTAATGCCCATGCTATGATTTGTTTTTCTATTTTTGCTGCCTTAGAAAGGACTGTAAAAGAGAACAAACTGAATATTGTGCATCCTGTCATAGATTCGTTGTATATTTTTCCATGCAAATCAGACAGAAAACATGGCAAAAATATTTATTTCACATTGACCTGAAGAACTCTTGCATGAGTAAGAATAAAGAATACTTATCCCTGCTCTATAACTTTCTTGTAAGCAAACACTTAGAGATGAAATAAGATGTCTTTAAGGAAAAAGAAACAGCCCCTTACTCTATTTTTAGTTTATTTAATTTACTACTAATTCAGTCTTATACGACACTGCTTAGGACTCTTTCTTCTGGGTTCATTTCTCTTCACACTCGTGATTTACTACACCTAAGTGGCTTATCTCATAACATTTCTGCATTGTTTCTTGGACAGAAGCCAGTATGTTCTGCATCTTCAAAGGCTGAGCCCCCTTACTGACCTTTTTATTAGATTTCTTTCTTCAAACAGAAGATACTGATACGTTGCTTCTAATTTGACCTATTAGCTACAATGAGCAAGTTTATTTTTATCAAAACATTAAGGGCTTATGAAAAATTAACAGAAATCCATAAATAATCTTCAGTTAACTATAATCTTCAGTTAACTATAACTTCAAGATTTTGATCAGGTTTGCTTTCATTAAGAAACTACCGAATCATTTATTTAGCTATTGAGCTAGTAAAATCACCAGAATTCCAATGACTGTACAGAAACAACCCACAAAATAACAAAATTTACACAAATAAAAGCTACATTGATTCTTATTGATGTGTGCTCCGCTGTGATAAAAAGATAACCAATGTCATTTAATATCCAGCCTCCATCTATATATCCCTAGGGTATAGAAACCATTTCTGCAACTGTTGTCCTAAGAAGTATTATTTAGAAGAATAGTAAGTGCAAATCTATCTTAACTCACCCACTCATGAATTCTATGGTTCTGAAGAATAACTGTTTAGTAAGTGTGATGTATTTTTCACCTTTTATTTTCACCAGATTTTTATTTTATTTTTTTTTTTAATAGCATATGCTTTCTAAACACTGATGGTAGTTTAGGCCATTAAGACTTTTTACAAAACTGTGGTTTCAGATTTTGATGCATCCTGCATTTGAGTGCATTGAAACAAATGAAAATGTGTCTTTCATTTCTAATAGGTCTTAAATATATCTGTGCTGAATTGTGCTGCGTATTATCATTTTTTACCCTGGTGTTACAGTCCACTTGAGCCATTACTGCAATCACTTCCATATTTTCCTATCTGTAAAATATGAACAACAATTCTGAAATACTTTGCAATGTACTTTAAGGATTATAGACGGAAAACAGAACGAGCCAGGCTATGTATTTTTTGGAAAACACTATGGTGGCCGGAGCAACACCTCTCTATATTTATAGGAAATGACAAGTTACTGTGTAGCCCTGCTCATATTATGTCTCTGTCATCTTCCAAAAGTGTTAAGCATAGCTGGATGAAGCCCCAACAGATGCTTCCTTTTACTTATTTTCTTCTTTTTCCCTTTACACTATCCACAAGTGTTCGTGTCAAGGACCTTATTTGCAACCCTTTTTTTTTTTTTTCCCCTGGAATTACTATTCTTTATCTGATGACTATATGATAAAATATATAAAGTTAGTAAGATAACAGTTGTGTTACTTGTCATGCATAGGGAGCAGTTTAATTAGTAAACCTTAGTCCATGTCTGATTTATAGAATAGTATTCTGATTCCAAGAACAGATTCATTGGCTCTAAACTTTGTTTTCAGTCCCTAAACCTGCACATGGGTTAAGCCATGCTCCTGCACAGGGGAGAAAAAAGAGTATGAAGAAGGAAAAGAAACAGCTGGCAGAGAGGCTACTGCCAGGATTGCTTTCTAGTGGGAAAGAGGAAAAGGTACATTGGTTGGTTTCTTTAGATACTAATTGGTAGTTACCATTTAGGATTGCTAAGATTTATTTGAAACTAACTTTCCATAACTGTTTACTTTCCTTCAGTGTTATGTAGAATATTTGTTAGATCTTTAAAAAATAAAAAAAATAAAAAAAACCCCCACAAATCTAAAATGTTTTGTCACATCCAAAACCACACAAAAAAGTAAGAAAGCAGGTTTTATTGTCATGAAAAAGGAGCAAGCTCTGTAAGAAGTGTCATGGGACAGAAATTTAGATGGTGGAGATAAACAAGACTCATAAGCCAACTGACTTAATTGTTTGGAATTTTAGTATTTTTCCAAATGACTGAAAGACGGAATACAAATTTACTTCAAATTTTGCTATCCATTTAAATGGAGCTTTCATTTTTCTGTGTTTTCATTTTATAGCTACCACATCTTCAATTTGTGAAATCATTATTTTTCTTGCATGACTATTTTTTTACATAGGGCATTTTATAGATCAAATATTATTACTGCTTTTATAGAGAAATGTTGCTGTTTAGAATCTTTATGGGTAATGACATTATCATTATAGGATAGATCTGAATACTGGTGCAATTTTGAGAGGCTTCAATCAGTGGTTCAAAAAACTTTAATATTTGAAAAATGTAGTGATGTGTGTGGCAAATTGTATCAGTGGAACAAAAATCTTTTCTTGCTCTTTAATTTTGTAAGTTTTTACTTATATATTTATTTTTCTATCCTTGTGTTTCTTGACTAAATAAGAATTACACACACAGCTGTCTACATATATTTTGCAATGTTTGTGGTGTTTATTTTGTTGCTCTGTCACATGGCGAATGACTCAGATTTTTATCAAGACCAATAAAGCAACCTCCGATGCCATAAGTAGACTTTTTGACAATGTCAAAATGACAATGTCAAGTTTCGTCCATTGGTGGTGATAAACATTGCTGACAATCTCTCAGTTCTAAATTTATGAATCCTTAAATATTATCTGAGCTTCTCTTTACATGTGAAGTGGTAGGGAATGTTTCTATACTCATTAATACCAAATATACATGCTATTGACTCATACAGAAATGCAAGTCTGAGCCCTATCAGCTCTGAACATAAAATCCTGTTTCTGCTGAACAAGGCATAGCAGAATTCAGGGCTGATTTGATTTGTGTAGGTTTTAGAAGACGATATGGCATGTAATTCTTTATAACATTACAGAGATGTCAGCAGTTGTTATGTAAGTTGGCATAAAGACTACAGGTACAAAATCAAAACAAAACCCGTCAAAACTTCAGCAAATTTTAAAAAGTACAGTGAGTTTCATTTGAAGCTTTGTGTCATGTAAACTTGTAATATTTTTGTATAGTATTACAGCTCTAAAACTGCATATACTAATCAATAAACCATGGGTCCAACAGCAAAATTGAAACCTACTGTCTTCGAATGTGCTGATTTTGTGAAATGGGTCGCTTCCACTGGTGCAGATTTTTCCAAATGTGGTATGCAGGCTTTTGTTCATTGTTGGTGAAAATGCACAGCTAATGGTGATGACAATGTAGAAAAATGGTATCTTGTAGATGAGAACTTGCTCTATCAAATATTGTTATTGTGCTCTATTTTATAGTTTCCGTGGAAATATAGGAAGCAAACTTTTGGAGCAGCATCCATTGTGATTGCTCTATTTGATTCTATTCATATTAGAATGTCAGTAAGAAATCCCATTCAATTCCTAGCTCATACATGTGGAACAAGATTTGTTTGCTTCTTTTGCCCCTCCCCTCAAGGTAGGAAAAAAAGACTTCACAGTTGAAATATCAAGCACGTCATACAAGAAAAAAAAAGAAAAAAAAGATCTACTGTTGCACCTGAACCCTTTAATAAGCCCCCAATGTACACTTAATTTTTTCCCTGAATAAGGGAGAATTTCTTAGGGAAAAATTCTATGTGGTCATGTAATTACAGATTAATACAGTATGGAATCATGGCTACATGAGCAGCTACATGTTTGGCATTGCCCAGACCACTTTCCAGTCTTGTAAAACACCTATCTGAATAGCAAAAATGTCATTTCTTGGGCTTTGAGCACTTCTTTTCCTCATGTTTCTCTCTTCCTGCCACAAAATTATTGTTGCTTCTCCATGGCTGCACAGCCTGTGTTATTGTGGCCAGTGCTGTTGAGTAATGCTCTTACAGAGGCTATGTTTATACTTCACAGGGTGAGCAACTTGCACACTGTCTTTCTTTGGAAACCACAGCAAAGTGTACATATTCAAGCCTTAACTCAAGATTCAGGATGTGGACAAATGCACACCTGAACTAGGAAGCTTTAGGTCTGCTTCTCAGTGCTCAAATGGAGTCACAGAAACCTCAATGGCTAAACACTGTCTGGGAAAGAGTCTCTCGTATTTTCATGTTGCGCAGTTTTCTGGAGGTACTAGTTGCATGACCTTGTCTATATTAGTATATATGATGAAGTAATTGAGGTGTGACCATGATTTACTTGGGAAGCTCTGTCAAGAATGTCTGCCTGCTGAAAGAAATGTTTTTTAGCTGATGCAGTTATTCTCCATAAAGGTGTACAGGGAGGCACTGGTGTCAAAAGAGATTTGTAACAGATGTTAATGACAGTTCCTAGGTTCTTGATTCTATCTCTGCAGCTACAGATGTCTATGTTTTTCTTTCCTTCCTGCTTTGTAGTCATGCGTCATGCCGTGCATAGTAAAAAAAAAAGGCGGTCGCTTTCCACTGGGGACTTGATGGGGAGACATTTTTAATATTGTTACAGACCCTTCAAGACACACAGTGTTTAAAATTATTTATTAACTTATTTCAAAATTAATTTAGCCTGAATTTAATTCTAATTATGTGTGATATTTGTTTAAAAGACAGTGTTTGAATAATATGCAAGACAGAATCATTTCGCTTTTGTCTATTCATCCAAACTGATCGGCGGCTTTACTACTTGCAGACCTGTAAATATATTTAAATGTATGCTTAAAAACTGTCCAGTGTGGTATGAGTAGTGACATCTTTTCTCAAACTGACTGCAGGAACTGGCAAGTAATCCTCAATTTAATGAAAATGTTCTCAAAATCATGTTTCAAAACACAGTATCTTAAACTTGCATTATGTGAACATTTCTGGTTTTGGTTGATTCATGTGTTATAAGAACCAGCTGAAGTTCATGATGTAACCATGTTAACACTTTTTAATAGCTCTTTGAGAACACAACACAATTGTGTTAATGATAATCAGTTAAAGACTCTATTTGTTCCAGATGTTACTTTCCTAGGCAAAAGAAAAAAAAAAAAAAAAAGAATTTATTCTGTGTCCCTGTTTAATATCGTCTACTCAAAAAGTCCTAATGCTAACCTAATATTTTTCTTTAGATAACATGCTAGGAAGGCGTATCTTGAGTTGAATGAGAACTGTGAAAGAGAGATGCCTAGAAAAGCATTTTCTTTTTTCAGTCATGGGCCTTCAGTTCCCAGTGGCATACAGTTCCACACCACAAAATCACTATAATTGGCATGGCTGGCAACTCCTTCTCTCATTGTCAAACAGATCCTTTACAGTAAATTTGTAGGAACTCTGAAATTGAGCTAATACCAAAAGTATCAGAAGAGAAAAAGGAAACAAACCACACACAGATTCAAGCATAGCAATACACGACTGATCTTTGATAAACCATAAAATTAAGTGACCTATATTAACATGTGCAAAAACAATATTTTTATGTTCTTATATTTCAAAGGTTTTTGCAGGAGAAACTTGCCATTCTGTGCCTCGTTGCCAACACTGAGTACATTTTACTAGTCTTAGATGGACATGTTCTGACTTGTTCAAAAATGTTAAATAAACACCGATCTTTAGGTTATAACTTCAGGGAAGAAATCAAAACCTTGTGAGGTGGTGAAATATTATACATTTATGTATTTTATGTAACTTCTGTGTTACAGTAGGAGCTGTCAAATATTTTTAGTCATTTCAGTAGGCTGGAGGAAATGACTTTTTCCACAACTTACCCTTCCTATGTGAAAAGACATGGTGGCCCTTCACTCTCACAGAAAGCAAGAAAGTTATTTGTGAGTCCTAGAGTTATGTAGGAAATGTTTTGGAAATGGTTTTAAACTAAAAGATGGGAAATTTAGACTGGACAAAGGAAAAAAGCTGTTTTACAATCAGGGTGGTGAGGCACCTGTACAGGTTGCCCAGAAAAGTGGTGGTTGCTCCATCCCTGGAGACACTCAAGGTCAGGCTGGAAGGACTCTGAGTACCTAATCTAGCTGTGGGTGTCCCTGTTCATTGCAGGGAGTTGAACTGGATAGCCCTTAAAGGTCTCTTCCAACTCAAAAAATTCTATGATTCTATCCTCTTAAATGCTTTGGCGAATCTCCCTGACAAGGGCAGCTCAGGGAGAGTATTTGTACAAGACTCCAATGAATATTCAATGATTTTCAACCATTCATTTTTACACCATATCCTTGGGGTACAGTCTCTTGTAGGTAGGTACCTCTTGTAAGGATAGTTTCCTTTGCTTTATATCAGAAACACTCTATGGCTCCTCATATTGCCTTTCATTAGGGAGCTTTCTCAGTACATCCCTTTATCACTGCCATTGATTTTTCCATAATTGCATGACAGGAGAGGTGTAAGGGAGGAAGTAGAATGCTTCAAGGAGGGAGGTGAACCTGCTGCCCAGAAACAAAGCAACCTAACATCCTTATGCGTATATGTTCACTGTTTCCCTATCATCAGTACATGTTCCATTGAAGTCTCTTTTTCTTTGCTGCACCAGGATCTTTTGCTGTAACAGCATTTACTCAATTCTGGGCATGCATCATGAGCATACTTGGTAATATTAATGAGACTACAAGAATTTAGCTACATGGAATGACTGCCATGTATCCATTGAGTTTTTCTCTGGTTTTCTTAAAGCACAGAGGCATTGCATATGGAGCAAGTGGATTTCTGGAGAGTGCTATAAAGATCATTAAAGACTACAAAATTAATATAGGGAAAATATGAACTGTCAATGTTAATTCCAACCCAGTGAAGACTTCAGTCTTCATAGATAATGCTCTTGCATAATAAAGGAAATTTACCATCTATATCAACGTATATTAGGCATTAGATAAAAATAATAGGTTTTTTTTTTCATGAACAGCAAACCTGGATTTTGTTCTTAAGTGTAAAAGTAATTTCTACTTTTCAATTTAAGCAGATTGTATTTGCCTTACACGAAGACAAAAAAAACGTTAAAAGTAGTGAAACATCAATGACAGATCTTTTTTGCTCTGTTTTAAAACTGAAAGAGAAGAACACAAAAGACAGAAGATATTTATAACAAATGCAACCAAAATCTATATGAAAAGGCTATCCATATTAATTGCAGTCAGGTTAGGAGTTGACATTTTTACAGAAGCACTACCCTTAATGGGCTGCTTTGTTTGGATGTTTTCCAAGTGTTAGTGGGTTTTTGAAGGTGGATTAGGAAAAAGCAGAAAATTTAAATATCAGTTGGGTAGTAACAAGGATTTTCAAAGCTTGCAAGAAAAAAATGTTCTCTAAGAGCAACATGTGCATGTGGAACAACAATGAACAAAGTGAGTGCCACTAGCCTTCTCTGTTGTACTGATTTATTGTCTTCTCCACTGTGTATTCATTAAAAAATGTCCATTATTACAGTTTCTCTATACTACTGCAAAAAGGACATTCTGCCTTACCAAAAAGTAAAAGATTGAAAACAAACAGGGTTGTGATGAGATCCTTCTCAATGTCTGACAGTCATTCTTTGGGAAGTAACTTGCAATCACTTTACTGATCAGTGTTGAGGATGTTTTGGACGCCTTCTCTGCACTCTTTTTAGGTTAGGTGGATAGAATCACTTGCCTTGACTTCACAGTGTTGAATACATAGAACTGAAGTAAACAGAGGTGGGTTTATTGGAGGAGTGCTGCTGTGTTTTTAGTCACTTTAACAAACAGCACGCTCTTCTTACTTTTGCTGAATGGTGTGATCTTGCCTGCTAAGACTGCTGTTTTGGCTTAGTAGGAAGGAGATTGTGGACATATAGATAGGAGAGAGATTCCACTGTCATTATTTGCAATAGGAGAAAGGACTGGAGGCTTAGGTGTCTGCCTCATTACATTTCTCCTCACAGGGAATGCTGAAGTCCACTTCCTCTTTCTTATCCCCATGGACACGATCATGATCTTCTCCCAGATGTGAACATCTTGTATACAAATAAAAATGCCTGCTTTATGAATTTGTTCTGTTTAGAAGGGTTTTTGAAGGGAGGCATGGAGGTTAGACTGTCTGATCCATGATTGTATTAGGGCAGGCTGTGCCTTCTGATTTGATGCTTTGGAATACAGGGCTATGTGACTGGAGTACACACTACCTGAGCTGTGTAAAGAATTCTGTGTAAAGAATTCTGGAAGAGAGCTCTCTGGGGTTTCACTTCTTGACATTGCTTGACGTGCAATGCTCTAAGTTCTTCATAAAGGAGATTTAAAGTGCTAGATAATGTGGCCAGTCAGAGAACTTGGTTTTGAATGTGCTGGTGAAACTGTAACAAGACAAACTAACTGCAACACAGCATTTGACTCCTTCTGGCCATAGCCCTGGCATGGCTGTTTCAACATGTGCCAAGCCGATTATAGTCTGCAGGAGATGATGTGCCAATTGAGAATTGCTGGAAGGCAGGCCAACATCAAAACAGTTAGAGGGTAAACTGCTTGTTGACTTTGTGAGTGACTTCTGGGAAGAGGGGCAGCCTCTGGCAGCCTCTGAAATAGTTGAGAATGGAAGGAAGTAGTGTCTTCTCAAAAATGCAGTTTGGGGTGGTTATGAAAAAATAACCCTTGTATCTCTTTGAGAAGAGAGTGGGAAAGATAGATTGAGTTTATGGACTCACGTGGGGGCCGTGAATGAAGAAACTTGCTGGTTTAGTTAGGAAACTGGTTAGCTTTTTCTTGCTCACTCCAGTTCCACCCAGAGAACTGGGGCCCTATATGAGCCAATGAAGTGAGGGTGGTTTGCGTTACATTACGCTTCATTGGCTACAACTGAATAAGCAAAAAAAGCAAGGCTTTTAAATCCTAAACACATTTAGTAAATATGGTCACATATCATGCAGATGCCCTTGAATTTTATTCTTTTTGCAAATTATAAGTTGACCAGTGCCCCTCAGTTGTCCATGGCTAGCCTTCTTAATGGAAGATGAAATTTACAAGACATAGCTATATTTCTTTGCTTTCATCTGTGCTTAGAAGAGTTACAGTTGGAGTCGGAGTTGACAGATAAACTTGTGGCACTTAAATCCAGACACTTATTCAATATGAAATGTACTTTATTCATTAAATCAATCTTCGTCTGCATATTTTTCCTTCTGCCCTCAATTCTCTGTACCACTACAACCAAAAGGAGTTGTAGTGTCTGCATATTTTTAAAATAAACAGAAAAATCCTTGATGGTGCTGTACTAGATGTTCCTGATAACATGTTGCCAACAGAAAAGTTCTCATCCTTTAAGAAAGTTTCTCAAGTGGTCATGACACTCTCGATCATGTAAGCCTTTCTTCAGAACAGACATTCAGTGCCCTCAAATGACTCTTCAGACTTGGCTCAGAAGCAGACTGACACAAAAGGGGCTAATTAACACACACATTTTCATGTGGAGGGATCTGTTTTCCAAATAGATTTTTACCAGCAATATAGCTGATGAGCTGAATCTGCTAGGGTTGTTTCTTCCATCCAATTTGAATGAAAATGGAAAAGAGAGATAGGAGTGAGGCATCTAATTCCAGATGTGACGAAACAGACAAGATGAATTCCTTTGAGCTGAACGTCTGTCATGTTAAATTTCTTCTTAAATGAAGCAAGGCACAAAATATAAGGGAAACAATTTAAAATATATATGAATGTTACACGTGTCATGTCATAGCCACAGGAAATATCTCAGGCATTCTTTCTAGAAAAGAGGCAGAAAGGGTAGAAAGAAGGTCCTGAATTATAACACTGGATTAGAATGATGAAGGCAATACTAAATTTTTAATTTCTACTATAGACTTTAAATCTATAGACCTCATTCTGTTACAGATTTCATATTCCCTGCAAATTGTTTTGCTCTACACAAAGGTTTAAAGCTACACGCGTATCTGCCCAGGTAATCATGAAAGAACAGTGACAAAAAGGTTGTAAATTTAGTAGAATACAGAAACCAAATAACATCACCTCCACCCCCTCACACACACTCCCCAAGCCAGTTATCCAGATATACTTAATGTGCAGGGCCTCAGGTTCTCCTACTTACTTCCAGATGTTCCCTGCTCCACTGGGTTTTACTCTGAAGCAATTATTATTTTACTGTCATCATTATGGGAAATTATATATGACTCTCTTCCCACCATAGCAACAACTACCAAGTGTTGATAGCTAATTGCTGCAGACTAATCCACTGCATGTACCCTTATATCTGTCTGGGTATTGTAGTAGCTGCTACGACAGGGCTCTAAAGATAAGAACAGATTTTCACAAGTTTAAGTGCATCACAAGGAGACCATTGTAACATTGTGCCCTTTGGATTAACATAAAAGAAATGATTTCTTTTTCAGTTTATCAAAGGAAAATTAAAGTTCCTTAGACATCAGTTACATTAAACCTGAGCCTTTAATCATACTGACAAGGAAAGATAGAGAATTTGAGCTAAAGCACAAGCTTAAGGCTTGTGTTTATAGCCTTAATGTTGGATTGCTGGTATTTAACTCTGAGTAAGCTACTAATATTTTAAGGGGGAAAATGTATCTCTCTGAAGATATATACTTCTTTATCATTTAAATTGAAAACATTCTATCCTATCTATGTACATTCATCTCCTATGGTAGACTGGATTTTTTTTTCTCATTCCAACAACTATTAAATAATTTTCTAGAAGTGATTCATTCAGAAATCAGCTTCTTTTGCACCCAGCAACATAAGAAACTCAAACACAATCTGACTCTCAGTAACACTACCTAGGTAGTCCTTGTTACTTACGGAAACTTATTTGCAGCATTACCAATTAGCATACTGATAACTATTATAAATAGGTACTGGCCCAGCTTCTAGAAAAGCTTTTAAGAAATTGTTAATAAAAAATGCTAAATATGAAATGTCTCTATAAGAAAGTAAGGAAATGTTCTGAAAATAGTATGCAAAGGTAATCTTGCAAATGAGTCGATGTACAGTTATTTGGCATTATAGACTTTATCTACATTTGACCAATAGAAAAATGAACAAGCAAGTTAAAGGTCTACTAAGATAGAAAGCCTGCTTTACAAACAGCTGGGGGTAATTATAAAACCATGGCAAGCTATCAACAGTGGAGATGTTACTTTCAGTCTGGAGCCAAAGGAATAGGAGTCAGTTAAAAAGATGATTGTGAAGAAGGAATAGGAAAGAGCTGTAAATATAATAACATAAAATGTCACCTTAAAAGCAGGAGAGGGAGTAATTAAAGAGTATACAAGCAACATAAAACATGTACTTTCAAAAGAACAGTATATTTTTAGAGACAAAAGAGTAGAAATAGTTTAAGAATTATCCAAGGTCAAGCTTTATCAGATATTACCAAAAATCAAACTCAAACCCTAAATCAAATTCTTGTCCACCTCTTCTCTTCTACTCTTCCCATTCCTAATAAGTGGGCTTATTGCACCTTTTTACTTTCTTGCCATGTTTTCTGCTTTCTCCTTCACTTCATTTTGCAGTGCAGCAAGTATTATGCTACTATAATTCTGCTATGTAATGTGCTCTTATTTTCTTTCATTTGTGGGTATTTTCATGGGTTGTCTATCTTCTTGTCTCCTTTAACATAAATTTTCCCTTTCATTGCTATCTCTTTGCTAACTGCAACAAGCTGGAATATTTGAGATGGATGTTTCTAATTACACAATATCTTTTGCTATGAAGGATCTCCAGTCATTGAATACCACGGGTGATATCTTTTGCACGCAAAAGTATTCAGAGCTAATGTTAATACTCAAAAACCCAAAGCCCAGCAGGAGATAGATTTACATGGTATGACCATTTAAAAAGCAACAGCGAAAATACCGAGGTGTGGAATCTTTAGCGTAAGTAGCCTAGGAAGAAGGACAGCAAATATCGTACTGCTTTAAAAAAATACAGTGTGCCTTCAATGACTTGCTAACATCTTAATTAAAACTAGCATGAAAAATACTCAACAGATATGAATGGTACTTCATATAGCAGTATATGTATTTAATGAAAGTCTATTATCTACAAATCTTCACTCAGTAGAATGTTACTACAGTCAGTAAACAAATATCATTAAATAGTTTTCAAGACTGGAGTTGATTCTCTTTAAGTGTCTTTTGATATTCAATTCTACAGTGATGTAAGGTGCAGTAAGTCCACAAGAGATTTAACACTTTGGGTGATTCAAGAAGAGTAACTTTTAAGAATTCACTTCTTGTGAAGTTTTAAAAATGTAAGCAAGAGTGAACCTAGACCCAAGAGAAACTATGGGGTGATGGTTGGCCTTTTTGTTCAGAACCAAAAAATAATGCTGAGCAAGACAAGGCCATCATCACAAGAAAAAGGGGAATGAGAATAAACAACGCTATCACCTTTCACTAAAAACTGACATCTGAAACAGCTAATAAAAACCTGTAACTTCCAAGTTTAATTACAGTTTGACAAAACTAACCTGAATTTAAGTTGATTTTGAACTTACAGATTTTCTGATATGTCCTCTACAGTCAAACTAGTTCTTTAATTTGGTTTTTCCTTTTCTTAAATTATTTTCCTGTTGAGTTTACACAATAAAATTTTTGCCTTTTGGATCCACTGGTTACAGCTCTGAAATATCAATTTATGATTTAAAGAATGGTAGGGAGCATCAGGTATATGTTTGCATATTTTTAGCATAAGTTGTTACAGAAAACACTATATAAACACCACAAAAGTTTTTGGCAACAAATCTTGAAAGCTGTTGAAAGAAAATGTTGAGCCATGAGAAAAATAAAGGAGTGTTTAACTTTTTGTGTTGATGTGTACTGAATATGTATTCCTCTGTTTGTGAGGTGTCAAGTTTAGCATGCTATTTAACCACAGCCTTTTCTAGTGGCTGAGGTCTAAACTTGACCCAAGTGCATGTTTAGCCAGATGTCATTTGCGATTACTGGAATTTGGACTGACTTTCAGATAAACCACAAACCTGGATGAATGTTGTTCCAGATGCATTATCTTATAATCCTAAAGAAAATAAGATTTCAGATGAAAGGACTATAGAACTTTTCTTTGTATGAGCTTTAAAAGCTAAGGCTAATCCTGGGATCAACAAAGAGGTTTAACCTACCACTGTGTGAAATTTTAGCCAAACAGAACTTAAGAGTCTTAATACATTTGTACTACCATGAACTAGTAAAGGAATATTCAAAATTAATCAAATTGGTTCAGTGACCTTAAAACATGTAAAAAATTTTCACCTTAAGACACTTCAATATAGCATGATGTGTTTCAACTTACGTTGTGCTATCAATGTCTTGATGATGTACATATATTGATTATTCTTCATTATCGGGATCTCTTTACATAGTGTATTATCTAGAAAGGTCATGGAGGTACTACAGCTTAATTTAAAGTCTTCCACTGAATATCTGGAGGAAAAGGAACTGGGAGGAAAATAGTGTTTTTAAGTGTCTTTTCCTCAGTCAATAAATAGCCACTGTACATTTATAAGAATACTATATGTATACTGTATGAATGTTACTACTCCTCAATCTTACTCATCTGTTCTGGAGAAGGCAATCCAAGCTATTAGTTTAGTTACAAACTTTTAGCTCATTAGAGATCTTGGGTGATGCCTCCTCCCACACATAGTATCCCTGGTGACACAAAAATAGAACAGCAGCATAAGCCCGCTATCTTCTGTAGAGCTGAAGGTCCAGTATTGTTAATGCCATTCTGTCATCCTTGATTTCAGATTAGGTTACAGTGTATTAACATGCTATCATCCATCAGCTCAGCTGTGACAGATGTAAATGGATCTTAGTCTGTAGCACGAGTAAAAATGTGTCTCAGTTGAAGTTGTCTTCTTTGTAGGTGAAATATTTCACAGTGTTTTCTCTTTCTTTCTGGCTAAGAGTGAACAGGCAGACAAAGAAGATAGCATGTTGTATCATAATTTGTTACAGCACCAGGCCCCTGCTCTTGATAGCGGGACATTGTTCTGGATTACTTGAACCAAAAGAGGAAAAAATATGTGTATATGTGTATGTATATATATATACATACATTTATATACATATCCTTAAAGTGTGTGAGAATCATCATCAGTTTCCCTCGTGTCACCAGAGTGACTGATGGTTTGTGAACTACAATTGTGGAAACAGCCATGAAACAAAATGAACAGATTTAGAGGTTTGGGAAACGATGACAAGGGATAAATATGCATGAAGTGCAAATCAGTTGTGCTGAAGACTTTGCTGTTAATATCTTAGAAAAAAATGTTGGCTCTGTTCATGGTACATGTGCCTTTGAGATATATGTATTAGCCAAATGATGGGAGATTATCCAGCCTCTTTTAGTTAGCTAATTTGTACAGGCTTGTGTCAAAAAGTAATGATATTCTTTTCATTTGGGGATTTGACACCTTGTTATAGATATTTTAGAGTGTATGAGAGAACTGTACTTTTGATGCCAAATGGCAATCTCCAGTAATGGCCTACATTGTTATAATGAGTATCACAGATCTAAGTAGTTACTCCTTCCAACTATACACTTTCTGGATGAGAAGTGAAAGTCTGCTAACATGATACTCAGTTATTTGCTTAGCCTTCTTAACATTTAACCTGTGGCAGCAAAGTGTACAGATACCTGAAGGGAGGGAGTAAACAAAATGAAGCCAGACTTATCAGTGGTATCCTGTAAAAGGATAAAACTCAATGAGTATAAATGAGAACATGGGAATTTTGATTAAATGTAAGAAAAAAGCTTTTTTGCAGCAATGTTGTTCAAAGACTGGAGGATGTGGCTCAGAAAGATTGTAAATAACTCATCCTTGAGGATATTCATAATCTGACTGGATGCATTTCTATAAAACCTGCTTTAGTTTACCCCATTCAGAGCAAGAAGGTGATAGATGAGAGGAGAGCAGCTGTTATTATTAGATGATTGACAGACAATCTCCTGAGGTCCTTTCCAACCTCGATGATTCATTTCTCAGTATTGACTTGTTGGGGACAACATATTCATTTCTTGTATAGATACAAATAGTTGGGAAAAGCATACTGTTATTATTGAGTTGGCTCAAGTCACAATCATAACGTTCAAAACTAAACAGTACTTTTACAAATATCTTCCTTTTTCAGTATCTGAAGTTTTATATGTTTTAACTTTCAGCAGTAAATGTGTCACTCATACAGAAGACTCATCCAAAAGTCTTAGTTGGCACACACTTCATTATACCAAATAATACTAAATAATGAAGAAGAATGGAGACTGATTATTAATGCAAAATGACTTGAAAAAGCAAGTGAATAGAATGACAAAAATAGATTAAATAATTGCAACTCTCAAAAAAGATGTTAAAATGTACATCTTACATAAATCAAAAATGAAGTGTGTACGACACAGGATGAGTCATCCTGTGAATAACGGGGAGATGAATTCAAATGTTATTTGCCAGTCGTAATAGATGGTACCACTCTGGTTCTGTCAATTGACTAAATCATAATGATGGACCTGATACAGGAAGTCTGTAGGAGTTTTGCTTGGCTAAGGAATGTAGCATAGAGCACTAGGAAAGTAATGAATTTAAATAAGAAATATCTATTGTGTTGGCCTATGTTCTGATCCTGCCTCAGTGAATGAATTAGCAAAGTGTTTATTAGCATTTCTGGGAAAAAGGAAGAACCCCCTCTCATCTGATACAAATTCATTCTTAGCAGCAAAGTAAAATGTAAACTAATCTGCAAATAGCCTGTAACGTTATTTTTGCACAAAATATTAAGTTTTAACGTACTTTTTAAAGTAATATCCATCAGTGAAGGACAAAGTAAGAATATTGCTCATTTTAGAGGCAGAAAAATATATGTTTTTTCTGTCATATTCAATGGAAATCATGAAAAAAATAACAAGTCTATAGGAGAGTTGCAAGAATTAACATACAGATGACATCAAGTTATCAAATCTGAATATTTTAAACAGGTATTGTTATATCCATCACTGCATTTGAGTATAAAGTTTTACAACTGAATTAGAAATTGGAAGCTTAAAATCAAATGGCAAAATGCATTTCTGTATGAATTTCTGGCTAAGGACAAGATGCCACTTGATAAGTCTTGAAAGTTTCTATTGTTTTCAGTGGTGTCTGGATTGGCTCAGTTTTTCAGTCTCCTTTCCTGCTCATACTAGGGTGAAAATACTACCACAAGGGCTGCTATTTTATTGTGCTCGCAAATGTGAGTTCTCAAATTTTAACTTGTCATTGCTCAAGAAAAAAAAAAAAAAAAAAAAAAAAGAGTAACATTTTTAGTTCACTGAGAGAAGAAAAAGCATCAGAAAAGTAAAAAGAAAGACAAAGGGGAAATAAACTTGGCAAAAAATATCTTAAAGTACAGGAAGGTCAGAACAGAAGGGAAAGCTTGGAGGAGACAGATGTGCTTGGGAACAAAAAGGGTAAATGCAATTTCTGGAGTAGAACGAAGGCTTGGACTCATTAAAGCAGAGCAAAACAATAAGGAAGGAGACTTTGGGGAGCAAAGAGAGCAATCACACCTTGGAAGGAAAAAGAAAGAGAGAAACTGGGAAGTGGGCCTGAAAGAGGAGAGCAGGGGAGAGTTGAGAAATGAGGTTTTGGGAAAAGAGATCAAGCTTTGCAAGGATGGAGTTAAGTAAAAAATATTGCTAAAGGCTCCAACTCTGTGAAATGTCAGCCAAGGTGACTGTTTGTAAATCTTTGGGTTTATTTATTTGTCTTGCCACAATATATAAAGGAATTTATTTAGTTAGTGAAACACATTTTTATTGCATTCTGCATTCTATTCTCCCCTCCATGTAAATGCTAATGGGAAATTGTTGAATAAATTGAGAGGAGAGCATATGTCTCTGAGTAGTTTTCCACTGGCAATTTTTTCTTGCTAGTTAGAATATTTAAGAATATGCAAGCTTTTGGAAGAAAAAAAAAAACAGAAACAAAACCATGGAATTTGTCTAAATCTTGCAACCTACAAACACAGAAAATCATACCTAGTTGTGAAATACAGAGGGCTGATAAATATGGCCTAACCCTGGAGGTGCTTAAGGCCAGGCAGAATGGGGCCCTGGGCAATCTTATTTACTATTTTACCTAGCTGTTGGCAACTTTGCTTGTGGTGGGGTGTTGGAACTTGATGATCCTTGAGGTCCCTTCTAACACAAGCCATTCTATGTTTCTATGATCTGCGATTCTATCATATAACTCTGAATCTGCTGATCACTAACACGATCAAACTGACTGTCTGTGATGTTACTCTGAGAGGAGGTGCTTCCCTATGAGAAAAACAATTGTACACTGAATTCTCTATATCTTGGACAGTGAATTGAGCAGACTGAGTGATTAATGAATTCATATAATACTGGAATAGTTTAAACAGACTTTGATTATGATGGCTTCAGAGGAATAAATAACTTAAGGAAAAATTAATGGAATTGACAATATAGTTCTTTTATTGAAAGCTATTAAGTTCTGTAGAATTTTTCCAGCTATCCATATTTAATCTGATATATCTCATTAGAAAAAGTCTGCTTCCTTTTTTTATAATAATTATTATATCTTTCTTCAGATGGGATGCCTGAAAATAACAGAGCCCCCTGAGAAGTAATGTACTGTTCTTCTTATAAAGATGAGGAAGAAATAATGTGTTAAAAACCTTCATTTTTTTTTTTCACAGTGTATTAGCACAGTTCACTCCTTTCTCTAATCTAATTGTTGGCCTCTATCACACCATATTTTAGCTTGAGCTAAGCTAAAGCAATCTAAAACCCCAGTGAATCTGCAATGTCTCATGGATTAATGCTTACAGTTTTGTGGGGGTTTTTTTGAGGGTTTTATGCTGGTTAATTACTTGAGGATGTTTTCTGTACCTGTTGGTGAATCTGTTGTCACTCAAACATTCTGAACACAACAATTGTTACATTTTAAATAGGAGTGTTATAAATCAACAATTGTTGTTAAATTTTAAATGGGAGTGCTATAAATGACAGATTAATGTCCTCCTATGCTTAGAAAACGAAGGAATCCTACCTAACCAAGCTGTCTCTTTCTGTTCTGTAAATATATATAAATATATGTATATATGTAAAAATTCCTTAACTCTTGTCCTTGTTATATTCACACACATGCACATACAAATTAATTTGGAAAGAAAAGTTAACACAGTCTTTTAAATTTAAAGTTGCATGGGCAAGCCATACCCAGAAAGCAGAAAGGGGCTTCACTTCTTTGTTACTGAGAGGAGGGAAGGACACTTCCATGCAAGAAGAGGTAGGTTAAATGTGCTGAATCAGCTGCTGTGATCAGAGTGATTTCTGGCATATTTTAAGAAATGTACTGGTGTCTAGTACTTGTAGCCATATCAGAAAGCTGTGTATTTGGAGTCCATTTAAATGCTAACTGTCGAGAAGAGTGCTTGTTCCTCTATAACAGGGATTGCAACCCAGGATGAACTGTGTCCTGAACTATTTAAAACTTAGCTGTGGGAAAGTTTTTTTTCTTTATTTTTTTTACTAGTTTCATAAAAGGTGAGTGTGATCCCTATTCTGAATTTCAGCACCTGAGAGTACCCATCTTAGAAACCAGTCCCAGCAATTTACATGTTGTGTGCATGAGAGTAAGTGATGCAAAGAAGAGGCATGTATCACATGACTTGCTTTGCAATTGACCTCTATGAGACTTCATCTACAGCCTCCCATAGGGATCTGAGTGAATACTAGACCCCCTACAGGTCAGAGAGCTCTGCCAACTTCAATCAAGTTTACATTAAAACAAGAAAGGATAAATAAATTCTCAAGCTTTTCAAATGGAGAAACATTTTTTAAATTAAGATTTATTACTTGGTTTCATAATCTGTAACTTGACAGCGGCTGGCTATACAAAGTGTGGAATCTATTAGATTAGTTTATATAACAGATCGTTCTGTTTTCAAATTTACTCCAAATGTTCAGATACTTTAGTCAATTAATATTTCCTATCTGATAGTATGCCATAGGCTCAGCTTTTATCTTTGATCTTTCAGCAAAAAAGAAGAGTTAATAAAGACTATTGGAAATGATTGACACTTGATTTGAAAATGGCAGCCTAGGGAGTGACAGATTTATTGCCATAAGTAAAGGCAATAAAAGTACTGTACTGAGGTTTTAGCTAAAATCACATATATTCAGTGCTAAGGTTTACTTCTTAATATAGTTTTAGGGGAAGATTTCAAAATCTGTTGTATGTGTTAGGCAGGAGCATGTGGTCTTCACACTACTTGTTTACAAATTACTCTTAAAAATGCAGAAGGAAAGCAAGACCAGACCAATATATTGATTAGACCTCACAACAGCTCTGTAAAATGGATAAGATTATCTATGCAGTACAATACCCTGTAATAGATATGCTAATTGTAATAAATAGGTCATCTCTATGTGTTTTTGAATCACTGGAAGAAAATAAATTGAAGCCAACTTCTAAAGACTGGCAGGCAGTAGACTGTTGTCCGTTTTTCAGTCAGTAGATATATAGAATTGTCCTTTATCTGCATTTTAACCTTATATAAATTTTGAAAATTTTACTTTCTTTATTTAAACTGGCTAAAAATAATGCAGAAGACTATTAAGAAAATAGGAGCTGCCAACAACGAGGATTCTGTTTCAAGAAAAATTTGCACACTGTACCTACATGGGGTATGATACAAGTTTCAATTATGGTATGACACAAGTTTCAATTACATAGCACTTTTAATTCTACAGCCAAGTTCTACTTTTCTTACAGAACTTCAGCCTCATTAAAAGCTATGACGAATTGTGTTCACTGAAAATTGGTCTTTTTTCAGTTCTTCACAGTCTCATTTTTCAATGTAGGACCCTATGCATTATTTATGATGTGCCATCCAAATCTGATCTGTAACATGAAACTTTTGTTGTGGACAGAAAAATTTCTGCTGGGCTCCTACATTAGTATCAGTGAATAAGTGCAAAAAAAATATATGACCTCACACTGGATTCCAGAAACTTGGAATTATGTGATCAGACCCTGCATCTGTTCGGAATTTAAAGATATTTCAGAAGATTCTAAACATTAACTGTCAAATTCAGTAGGTCTCCAGGATTGCCCATAGAGGATTATTGAAGATAAAAGTCTTTTCATCTTGGAAAATTTAAGAATCTTAATCAGTGGTACAGGAAAGCATACCTTTGCAATTTAGGCGTCCGTCTGTCATTCTTGGTGCAGTATGCTACATTCTTACTTTCCAAATTTGACTAGAGGAGACAACAAAGGAGTTCAGTGTACTGTTTCGGTTGTGTTAAGGATTCATTAGTTTACTACTTCAGCATTCCATTGACATTTCAGAAATTCAGGTTTAGCTAATTTCGTCTCTGATGGTGGAATCCAATTTGGACTTCACAGTCATCACACTGCAAAAATGCACTCAAGTTTCACTTTATCAGGCAAGAAGGAGTAAAAGGTGAGACACAATTTCTTACAGGCACTTAAGGAATGTGTAGTTTAGAATGATGTAGGAAATTAATGAGCAGCTGCTGCCTAAGATAGGCAATATCTACTTTTTTTTTTTTTTTTTTCTCATAAGCAATCATTTAAAAATATGAAGAACCTATAGCGGAGGTGAGGACTTTCTAATCCAGCCTGAAGACCACCTGTTCAGAAAGTTTGTACTCATCATCATTCCATGTTGTAGCATAGTTTCTGTTGGAAACAGTACCTGTGTACTCCCTTTCTAGTATGCCTTGTAAACCTGTGATGTGAATGTTTGAAGAATGACCCACTTCAGAAGAACAGGAAAATTTCATCTGTATCTCCTACTTCTCTGAGAAATGCTGTACTGAATGGACTATTAGCTAACAGGAGGCATCACTCTCTTGGGCAATTAGGTTCTAGCAGAAGTCAGTGGAGTAAGCTTTCTAATGGGTATAGATAGGAATTTCTCCATTCAAATCAGTCTTAGGAATGATTGCATATTGAATTAAACTCTATTAACAGTGACATGCTTCTCTGGGAATTACCATAGAATTATAGAATGCCTTGAGTTGCAAAGGGCCTGAAAGATTACCTAGTTCCAACCCTCTTTGGTTGACTGCCCCTAGGTTTCCACTGGATAGACAGGGTTGCTTCTGACTATACAGCAGCAGAATTTTAGATACTTGTTACACTGGGAGGTTGTGGAAACTAGGTGTGGATTGGGGAAAATGAAATAAGTATTACAGAATCTCTGAATTAGAAGTAGCTGCTGATTTAATTCCATGTGAAGAACTACTGTAGATATTTTAGTCTTTTCAACCTGTCCATGACACTTTACAATTACTAATGATTTTATTTTAGTGACAGCTAAAATAGCCAAAGAACATGGGTGGCCAGTCTGACATAGATCAGTTGGCAGTTTTACAGCCTAATTGAAGAGCTCATCTTGGGATATTTTTGGTCCCAGTGTCCTCAGTTGCAGCATTAAGAGCTCAGCTCACACTTGCTATGTGATTTCACAATGGGCAAGAGAAGAAAACAAAACAAACAAACAAAAAAAAGCCCCCCCAAAAACAATGAAGAAACAAACAAAAACAACAACAAAAACGAAACCACGTCCATTTCAGAAAATTTCAGATGATGTCATTTTCTCAACACTACTGAAATGCTGCAGAAGCAGCCAAGGTAGAAATCAGATAGGGAGACTTTAACTGCTCTAAACTTGAGGACATCCCTTTACCTTCTACACATCCTTGGGGCTTTAAGCACCACGAACTAAGTAAGGTCTGGCTTCACATGAGGAACTGTATCATTACAGACTTGAATTGTTTCCATATACCAATGCACAAGAGAGGCATGTCAGAACTACGTAAACCAATTTTAATTTCAGCAACAATACAGGAACAAAAATTAGACTAAAAAAAACCACTGAGGTCTTAATCTTGTGAAATTCTGTGGATCCTCACATGGATCATCAATGGGGCTAGGTTCTTGAAATATCTAACAGCTGTTTAGCACTTGAGCTAATGAAGTAATTTGTAGTAGCAGAAGGCTTTTATCTTCCACTAGGGGGGAATGGATACACATACTTATTTGGTGAGTTTAACAAATTTTTGCTAACTCACGAGGAAATGATGAGGCTTGGGGATAGGAGATTAACTGGTGTCCTAAGGCAAAGATAAGGAAAGTCATAATCTGAAAGTAGAAACAGACCCCAGGAATGATGTCTAGTTTTATCTGCCTCTTGATTTCTGAGGATTTGGGGATACACTTGGGCCAAACTTTCTTTTTTTTTTTGAAAAAAGGGAAAAAGAAAAGGAAAAAAAGAAAAAAGTAAAAAGGGGGGGGAGGGGGGGGCTAAAGAAAGAATGTTATGACAAGATTCATAGTAAGAAACACCTGAGTAGTTGAAATATAGTAACATTTTTAATGACAGAGTGGGACCAGAGTCATCAGGTCAGAAATGCTGAGCAACCTCAACCATAGCCACAGTACTAGATGTAATGCCTAAAAGTCTTCCACTGCTGCCTTGCACTCTACTCACTACAGTCAACAGCAGCTAACCTGACCAGCTGTCCCAGTGTTTTCTGCTTTAAATTATTGTGAAGCCAAGGTGACAGGACCTGACATTTTGTAAATAAATAGATGAGTAAGAAATTTAAAAAATCAATGATGGTGTGAAGATCCAAATTCTGGCATCTCCGGTGTACAAAATTGAGAGGGCTTTTGTCAATGTAAAAGCTCTAGAATGTTGGTCTCAGCCGGGTCCTCATTCCTGTGATGTGTGGAGGGCTTTTGGCTCCCTCGTGGTCTTGGCTATGCATGCTGTTCTGACTGTCACCTCAGGCCTCAATAACTGTTCTCAATTTTTATTCTCCCTACCCTGTTTATTCTTCTATTAATTCCAGTTCTCCTCCCTCTCCCTTCCTCATGGTGATGAATTTTCATTCACTGTGGGCCTCTCCAATTTCCACTGAAGTCAATGAGAGTTTTGCTGTTGACTTCCGTGGGAACAAGATCAGGACCTTCCTATTCTTTCTCTCTCTTCATCTTATCCACTCCAGCTGTCATCTATCTATTCTTATGCTGCTGCTCTAGGTTTTTTAATTCTCTGTCCAATATTATAAACTTCATATTTTTTTAATATTTCTCTGGCCTCTTTATGCACTGTAATCTGAACCTTTTGCTGTTTAACCTCACTAACGTTTCACACACCCATTCCCCTGTTCCTCTTCCATTTTGTTTCTTTTCCAGATTATGGCTTTCCTATTTTAACCTCTCTGACCGAAATAGGAAACAGAAAAATAAACGAAAATACTGACAACATCATACAGTAGCTGGATGAGGCGTTGGTTTAGATTCATCAAAGGGTTTTCGTTTTTCAAATTTTAATAGCCTAGATAGGAATCTTCTTCATTATTCATCTGCGTTACAATTGTAATTAAAAGCTGGAGTGGGGAGAATTAAACTTCTAGACAGATGCTTCATAAATAAAGAAACATTTCATAAATATCAAATTGCCTATGTTTTAGTGTGTGCAGGTTCTCTGTCATTATAGAAATATGGTAATTATCTATGATTATTCATTATAATTTAAGAATGGATAGTGAGTGTAAAATGAAGGAGAGAAATACCTTTAGCATTGAAATGTTACTCTTTTTTTAATGTGAGATTTAGAGGCTTTTGCAGTATTATCTCAGCACTCATTTCAGCAGAGACAGTAAGTATGTGATTAAGCAGTATCTCTCCTCAAGAGTACATTTAACTATATGTTTCACTGTATATATTTCACTGTTTGGAAATACTTTTTCCTTGTGAAGGGCTCTCTGTCTTTGAACAGCACTTTATTCCCACTGGCTCTTTGATAAAAGTAGTCAATAATAAAACATATTTTGCTATTGTTCTCAAATGTTTGATAAATGGAATTAAATAACTAAATTTACAATTTTCTTTTGTATTCCACACAGGAATAGTCAACTCAATGCTTAAACATGTTTGTGACAGACAACAGCAATACAAAGTTCTCACACTTTCTCATGCCAAAGTATCTCCTTTTTTCCTGAGGGGACACTTGAGGAGTGAGAGATGAGACAAATCTGTAGGGTCTAGCCATTCTGTGAAGTTTCTATTGGGAAGGATCCCAGTTGTGGTAGTGTTTGGTGTCCTGTAGTACCTGTGACAACAGGTATTTAATAGACATTCACTAACATGATAAAGGGAATTGAACTGTTCTTTGGATGCTATATGATGGAGAACATGTTTCTATGACCACCCACCTAATCTAGATCAGAACCAGGGTTAAATTTGAAAGATACATGAACAGGTAACAAGACCATTAGTACTAATAAAAGTTCATTTGAACAAAAGAGGAAGGTTCCAGAGTAGTGGATTAAGTTTGTTAGGATTCCAGAAAGTATGATGTAAGGTCTAAATGAAAAGCAAAGGAATAACAAAAAAACATGGTGTAGGGAAAATACCTCTGTATTCACAAAGAGGTAGTAGAATGTACCAGTGCTTCTGCAGAGGCTCAGTTGAGTTTGCATGGCAAAGTAAAAAGCAGTTTGCAAAAATGTGTAGTATAGCTGTCATTACCTCTGTATCTACAAGGTCAAAAGCTGCCTTAAGTATTTTTAGCATGTAGAATACCTGTAATCTCTTCCTTCTTCTTCTCTCATCTTCACACATGCAGCCTGTTAGCCTATATTTATTCATTGATTTTCCAATCTAGAAAAATGAAATGTAACATTGAAAATAGTAGCTGTAAAGAAAACTTGTATTCTTACGATAGGGTAGACCCCCAGCTTCTAGAACAGCTAATCAAGAAGAAAAGCTGACAGCCAGCTTTTTTCCTCTTAGCTTAGCAACTACAACAGCCACTAAGAAACTTGATTCTAGGCTGTTCATGAGCTGCATCCCATACATTAACTTCACAAGTGAATTCTCAGATTGGAGAGCATCAGATTTCTGTAGATTGCTTTCACACCGCACATACTTAACTTCAATTCAAAACTTTGTGCTGCCATGCCTAAATCATCTAATTATGTCATCTGTCAGAATTATCCTCTGCTTACCTACTCCACTTGAAACAATCAACCCTAAAATTGCAATTAGTTACAGTTGTCATAAGTATAAAAAATCTGTTTAAAATCTGAAACTGAATCTTAGCTGCGTTAAATTATCAGAACGTGTGAGCGGAATGCTCATCACTTCTGGATGTCAATGTTCTAGAAACTCAGTTGGGAAGAGGAATTGACAGACTATCTAGCTATGCCTTTTGCAACCAGGTACTATGAATGGCAGACGGAGCACAAAGCAGCTTCATAATTATTCATTTCAGAGTCATGAAGCACATAGGAGTTTTCAATGGACATGAGCCATGAACTAAAAGCATAGAAAAAGCCCATATTTTTAGTTCAGTATTCTTTTCCTCAGTAGATTTCAGTATCCCAAAACACTTCTGGCAGAATTGTTTCAAACTTCTTTATCTTTTACACTTACTACATTTCTATTTTATAGCAAAAATTCTTGTCTCCTGTCTTGATGATATCTTAAATGGGAATAGATCTTCTACAGTTTACTTGGGATTTTTAAAGAATACCTGGCTGCAAATCTTACCGTTCATTGTAAGACGCCATGCAAATTCTGTAGGCATATAATATTTTAATATCACATGGGAATCAGATGGGAAACCTAGATTATTTATCTTTGAACTACTTGGAAAGTAAACACAGATATATAAAAATTCTTGTGTGCAAAGTGCTGTAATATTTCTCTAATATCAAAATGTTACAGAAAGTTCTTTTTTGTGAACTGAAGAAAGATTTCAGTCATGCATAACTTGTAATATTCCTTTGCCATATTAGTGTATAACTACAGCAGTAGACTTACTCTTGTGTTGTATTAATGTCAAGATTTTGTGTGCACCAAGGTGTACTTAGATAGCCTGTAATCCTAAACCATGTGGTAGGATCCAGTCAACACTCTTTTGTGGATTTAAATGCAAATAGTCTGGCATTTAATTTTTATTAGTCATATAGCACTCTAAACTTTCTCAGAGTCTGATCTTTTCATCCTGAGTTTTTTTGATCTTCATCCAAATAACTAGCATGATTCAATATTCTCTCAGGATATAATATTGTAGTTTGCAAAGTAATTCTTATATGCGTTAATAATTTCAATGGGATCATTAACAACATCTCTTGTCAGTGACCTAGCTTGGATAATAACTTTCTTGTGACTTTCAAAAGCAGAATTTTCTGGGGGGAGGGGCATCCTTTCCAGACATTTTGTTTTTTAGTTGTTTTCCACTGACTGAAATAGCTTTTAACTGTGGTATGTCTGGAGGTTTATGCGTTCATTTCTAACAAAATGCGGTAACTGGTTAACCTGCCATTCCTCTGTAGTTGGCCTTATTGCTTAACCTCACAACTCCACCAATATTTGCAGTAAATACCAGTAATCACACATATTTTTCATTATAATGTCATATTGTTATAGTCATTTAAGACAGCAAGAGTCTATTGACACAAGTCATACAACACTGTTAAAATAGCATGGCAGATAAATCCCTTTTGGTGTGAAAATTAGTTTTGGCAAAATTTCAATTTATAACAGTAATTTGTCAACATTGTTAGTATTTTCATGTTGAGATAGTCACATGATTGCAAAGAGTAATTTTATGGCTCTTGGCACACAGCTGAGAACTTCAGAATACACTGCATCCTTGAGAGAGCCAGGAATCACATTTATTTCTGAGTTGTCTGTAGTTGGTTTGAGGGACTGCTGTCTTACATCATTTCATCTTGTAGGTTACCCCATCCTCCCACAATGGTACCAAGCTTCATAGTGGCTAATGCCACATTGACTGTACTGATTGCTCTTATTTTCCATGTGGAGAATACAGAAAGTCTACCTACTTGTCTGCCCTGCAAAAAGATTGCTGCTCTAAAGGAACAATTTCTCTTCCTTCCACTTTATATACTTTTGGATGATGTGTAGGCAATGGAGCCAAGGACCAAGGTAGTGTTCTTTATCAAAGAGTAAGTGAAGTTAGTTGAGTGAACAACAATAAAAACTGGTAAAACAGTGAGAAAATTATCCCTTCCAAACATGGACATAAGTTATTAGCAACTAGTTCCACAGTAATTGTTTGTGTGTGTGATCTGGTTTGGGAAAGTTAGTTTTAACTGTGGCTGGAAAGTGAGAAAGCTGCTTGTAATGGTCCTTCACCGAAACATACTTCTATTACTCTTCACTGCTCTCTCCCTTCATATGATACTTTGAATGTCATATAACTGATAAGCAAATCTTATTACAGACTATCTAAAGCAGTCCCATCTTTACCTGGTTTTGCACATACATTAATAGGGCAGAATGGTGTCCACAGCAGCAGACAGCATTTACTACTGAGGTGTTCAACGGACAGCAGAATAAGTTAATTATATGTGCAGTGCAATTCATTTTACCATATCATCCATCTCTTTAGACGCAGAAAGTTTAATAACATTTTTCAGATGCATATTGTTATTACTCTCATGTTTATATAGTAAAATCTGAAAATAATAATATTCCTTACCATGGAGATCTTAAGAAAGGTCCACTTAAGAATACACTTAAATTACATACACTTAAAGCAGGAAAACCCACTTAAAAATGTTACTAAAGAAAGTTCCTTTCCATGAGGATGGGGGTGAGATGTGGAAATTCTGATGTCCTGAACATTTAGGAAAATATTGAAGAGAGGAGGGCCACAAACTGAAGAATAAAGCACCACTGAATAAGAGATGATATTATGAAAGCAGTGAGAAAGAGAAAACTGTGAGTTATCTGGCAGAATGATGATTCCAGATTGGCAAAGAATTGAGGATGTAATCACAAGTAGTCAAAGAGATGCAATTGCATGGAGAGACATTTACAACAAGGAAAATAAAATGGAAGAGAATCCGAGCAGAGGTTGGAAGAGGGAACTGTCCGTAAATTTTCAAAAAACCTCTGTGGAACAAATAAGTAGACTGCAGTTAATCCTTAAAGAAGATTTAAATGGAAAAGAGTAATTCCAGTTGAGTAGTTCCAGAAACAACAAATTATAAAAGAAGACAAAGCAAAGAAAAAAACACAGCATTTGTGTGTAATCAACTCTTTAAAACTGATTCTCTGTCAAGCTGCAACCTTGAGAAGCCACTTAAATATCAGCAAAAACAGCTTGACTCTCCATTCTAGCTAATGGCATGCATATCTGTGAAAAAAACAGATTTCAAAGTGGCTTTAACTTTTTTTAGGCTAAACTTGGAGCTGTTATTCTTCAGTCCATTCTCCAGGTCAAGTCAGAGTCACTCATAAGAGTCTATCTTCAGTCAGCAACTGGTGGGTGTAATTGAGCTGGTTATAACAGCTGGGGAATGCAGGCATTCATACAATGACTGTGTCATTGTATGCATTGGCATAAGCATCGCTCTAGGAACTTTGCCCTGTTGAGCTTAACCTCTTCATTTACCTTTTCCAGAAGAAAAAATATCCTCCACTGGCTGGTTTGGAAGTTTCTTTCCTCTTCTGAAACATTCTGGAGAACACCTAAACATAACAGAAGGGTTCCCAAATCACTGTAGGCAGATTTTCCTATGAACTAATGCTAGTGTAATGATTAGTAGAGGGGAAAGAAGACTATTAAATCTGTCTTGGTGTAATGCAGCTCCCATAAGACGTCAGTTAACAGGATCCTAAACAGCATACTAATTATGCATCATAGCTTCAGTCTTGTGAAGTCCTGTAACCTGTAACTTAAAAACTTTTTAACAAGCCAGAAATCTGAGTAGGTGCTTATCTCCTCTCTTCAAATAGGTGTTTGAAACTTAGGTTGTTAGTATTACAGAATCATAGAAATTAAAGATGGAAAAATTTTATTAGATCATCTACAGTAGTTCATCATCTTGCCAATAAAAGCATTTTACTATAGAACAATGACTCCTTGCCCAAAGCCGCAGAGAGAATCAGCGTCAGAGCCAGGATTAAAACTCAAGGAGTTTCTGGCTCTCTGTCCTCTACTCAGACTGTCACAGAAACTGTAGAAAAGCAAGATTGTCCAAACATTAACAGAAAACAGCAGGGATGATTTGATTAATTCTGTTTAGTTGCTAAAAGTCCTGTAGTGGTTTTGATTAGCCCTTGGGCCCTCACAAGGCTCAGGGGGGTATGTGTGTTAAATTTCCTTTTACCAGTATATTATCTAGAAGATCTTGAAGTGATACATGGTTTTGTGCAATCAGAATATCACTTCAAGCAAACCCCTGTGAATATCTGGATCAACATTTTTATGTTAAATAGGTCAGACTTAATCCTGTAAGCTCTTGAAGGCAGGGGCTATGTTTTCAATATATCCATACTGTGCCTTACTAGACTCCATAAACAATATAGTCCTATAAATAAATAATAATTCTTATTTTGTAGACTTGAAGGCTAAAGTTTGAAGTTGTTTTTGGAGTATACTTGTTCATAAGCACTTGCATTATGATAATTCTATATGCTTAGACCACAGGGCTATTTGTGGGTATCATTTATTCTATATTCCACTTATCTTTGCTCGGGTAAACATTATATGATAAATTATTATTATTATTATTACTATCATCATCATTACTATTATTGCATAGACCTCAGTATTAGTATATGTATATGCTCATGTAGCACATGTAGGAATGACATTTAAAAGTGGCAGCATATACTGCAAAACAGTGTTTTCACTTCAACAGCAGAATTTTTCATGCAGAAGGTTCTACACCACAGTTATTATTAATTGGGACTGGAAATGCCACCTCGTATTAAAGTTTTCAGATGCATCTCATATTATCTTGTTTTCAGTAGTTAAACTTTTTATTGTTTAAGTGAATTTTCAAGGGTATGAATCTATCTCAATCTCAGATAAGATTTCTTGGAGCAAATTTTATTCCAAATAGTTCCATTTTTATTTTTTTTTACTGAGATGACTTGAACTTTTGTGTTTTGGTGAATATATCAAAAGATGTTCTTTATATTATATGGTTTTTTTTGGACTGGTTTGATTGGACTGTTTTTTTTCCTATTTTGAATGAAAATTTGAGAGCACTGAGTTATACTGGATGCAGCTTTTCTTAACTTCTTCCCAATTTAAAAAGGAAGCTTTCTCCTGATCTGATTCTGTTTACTCTTAACACCAACATTTTTGCCTCTTCAGGGCTCATTTTGTACTTTCCGAGTTGTGAGGTGACCTCTCAGGCACTAGCAGGGGGATGAGATTGAGTGGCTACGTGCTGTGGCAGTGCAGAAGCTAATGAGAAGTAGTTTTCTTCATGTAGCTACAGTTGTTCTTTCACAATCACTTGAAGACGATCTAAATACATGCTTCTTCCAAAAGTGGTGACCTCATCTACTCACACAATTGTGGGTATATTCATGCTTTTTGAATCTTAGAATAGCAACCCAAATGAAGGCTACTAACTTTTTGTTTCAATTAGTTTGCTGATTATGTAGCTAAGTGAATGCTAGCACAGGAATGGGGAGCAAGAATGCTTATTCACAACAGGGACAGGTTACAGTAGCTCATACAATCAGAAGCTGAAATTATCTTAATTGAATAATTACCTATTAGTTGTACCCTTCTCATCAATCTTTTTACAATATATAGTCTTTGAACTCAATCAGCAGTCCATTAACACAGAGATCAGTTGATAAGACACGACTAGTGAGCAACATTTTTTGATTTTGCCACTAATGGTGTTTATCTGCTTCTTGTAAAGTATTAGAAATAGTCATGTGTGTTTTGCCATCTACCTGTATTTTCCTTGTTTAATTACAAACACCTGATTTACAAATATAATTTCAAAATGATAGATGAGTTACTGAACCTGAGATGTGTGTAATGTGCACACTGACAACAGATATGATCATCTAGGCTTCCTTTAATCAGTAATGAAGTATTTGTTGTAAGGACATTTAGACTGAAACCTGTTTCAGTAATCTGTATTTGGACAGATTAATCACACTAGAAATTTTTATCTCTGTTGAACAAAAAAAGAATAATTCTTTGCAGATGAGCAGTCATGTAATAATATATACATTATATGAGATGAAGCCAACAAAAAGACTGTGACAGCTAACCTGGTATACTCAGGGGCTGGTTAGGCAAGGAAATTTGGGCAGAGAGAGACTGGAATGGACTGGAACATGTATGATGCCACTGGGAATAAAAGGTAGTGAAAACAGAAACAACCAGTGAGAGCAACCACTGCTGTGGTCTTTGCCTTGCAGTGGTAAGTTTCTTGTCTCCTGTGGGTATCAAAACAGTATCAGTTGGTGAATGTTGCCAGTTGTATACTTTGCTGTTTTAAAAACATGTTTATTCAAAGCCACATACTTAGAAGTAAGAATTGTCTTTAAGTTCGCTCCTGAATGACCATCATCCATGCTACAATTTCTATAAGATGCAAATCTCAGGTGTGAATTAGACTATTCCTAATCAGGACCAGTACATTTTCCTGATTTTAAAGTTTGGAAAGCATTCTTTGATAATCCTACATATCTTTGAAGGATTCAGACAAGTAGAAAAATGCATTAGAGAAAAATCCAAAACTTCTGAAGAAATAATCTTTTCAAAACACTCATTGCTTTGTAAGCTCTTTTTTCTTCCTCTCCTCTCCTCTCCTCTCCTCTCCTCTCCTCTCCTCTCCTCTCCTCTCCTCTCCTCTCCTCTCCTCTCCTCTCCTCTCCTCTCCTCTCCTCTCCTCTCCTCTCCTCTCCTCTCCTCTCCTCTCCTCTCCTCTCCTCTCTTCCTAGCCAAATTTAACTTCTATGTATAATAACATATTCATGCTTTGTTTGTTGTTACCTATCACTGATTCAGTGGCCTATATAGATGACCAAAATTAGGCAAACTTTAAACATTTAAGCAAAGCGGTAATTTCAATATACAGTTCAATTAAATGATGTTTTAAATATAAAAAGTAGAAATGCATTAATTACAAGTGGGTAACATTTAAGAAATAAGCAGCTGACTACCTGACTGGACATTTACAACTTTAGGCATGTAACTAGCAGTAGCTTTAGTGCAATTTAAGTGCATCAGGTTAAGTCCTGTGCATAGGAACAAGAGATGTAAGAAAAACTTAAGCATTAAAGGCATAGAAGATAGATGAACAATGACCAGCACATCTGTAAGTATCATATACTGTTAATTCCCTGGCTCCAGATGCAGATCATGCCATTGTTTCTAAATAGCTTTGAGAGTCCTCCCTGTGTCAGAGCAAAGCATTGTTAAAATTTAATATTACTTCTGTGGTGCACAGTTTTTGAGTTTTCTTGGCATACTCCACTGAGGAAGAGGAATGCTTAGGGCTAAAAATGAATAACTTAATTGGAGTAGGGCCTTCTATTACTGGGCCAAATTCTGGGGCCTTCAACTGAGCAGAACTCCCAGTAATTTGAGAGAACCTTTTGTTCAATTGACTGCAAAACTTGAATTGTTGTCCCAGATTAACTTCTGGTAGCTTAACCCCATTGCAAGATACACAGGAAAATACATCTTAATCAAAAGGAGATGAGTCTAAAATGGGCCACCAACAGCCCTGGTCTAAAAGCTTTTATATTCTGGCTTCATTTTGATTGAATATTTTCACGTTCTGTTGATTCAGAGTACAGCTTTTATATTAGCTGAGGATCTGTTTCTGAGTTACTACTGCTGTGTTCTGGGACAGCAAGAGTAAAATTCTTGAATGTTTTTCACTAAAAGCAAATTCCAGTTGTAAATATCTTGCATATTCTTGTAAAATGATTAGTTTTGTTAATTTGGCTAACTACCTCAAATTCTCAGTAATTTTATATGAGTGAGACACTGGAACATTCTGTTGAGCTACACTTGAGGTTGATTGCACTGAATGGGTTAATAGAGTAGGAATTTCTTATTCCACTTCTGTTTATGATAGTTGATAAACAATACGATTCTGTAATACTTCAGGAAGAAAAGAATAGGTTTGCAAGATATATTGTTGTAACGATTATTTTCTAAGGCTTTAAATGTGGTTGTATATACCATTACTTTGCTCTCAAAGCAGAAGTGCCTCATGTGAGAATTATTATCAGCATTTACTTGTTTGTTTTGCTTAAGTAACTTGTTACTAAAATAATATGAAGAACAGCTAACTCCTTGTAAAGTGTCAGTTTTTGCGACAATAAGGGTAAGGTATTTCAGAAGTCTTACTTCTTATTCCGTCTTTTCTAGCCAGCAGGAAAAATCTTACCAACTTTGATGGAATTTAGACCACAGTGGAATCAAAAATCATTAGAAATTTTGTAAAATCAGAAATTTTCAACTTACTTTCTCATCTCTGTGTCTACTAAACTTCTATTTATGGGACTTCTTCCCATAATGTTCTCTGCGTTGTGACTGAAGTTATCATAATGTTATTATTCTCAGTCTTATCTTATTAATCCTAATGTTAACCCACTTTTGATGGATTTAGGAAAAGTGTGTTAAGACATTACTTTTTCATTTAATGTATTAAAGTGGTGAATAATTTCTCTGTAACATTTGTACGTTATTTGTTAAAGATTTTGATAATTCAAAGTACGCACCTTAATATTAACAATTTTTCAACTTTAATTTCTAGCTTAGTTTTTTCTTTTTTCTTTTTCTCTTTTAAATTAAAACAAAACAAAACAAAACAAAACAAACAAACAAACAAAGAAACTATTGAAAACCTTGTAATTTAATGACAAAAACTACTATCAGGTCACCTAAATGGTTTCTCTTAGACAGATGAACTTATCTTAGATAAATTATCAATCTAAGACTACTTTTCCAAATCATGATTCATTTTTATTTTTCTTCCTGAATCCTATAATTTGTTTTAATAACTTTTTTTTTTTTTTTTTTTTTAATTTAATAGCAAGCCTCAGAATTACACTCACTACTCCAGTAACAGCCACCACTGGTGAGAACCACATGTAAAAGTCATTACTAAATGCCAGAGAGCACCTAGCTACCCCAACAGATATAAATGCTGTAATAACATTTGATGCCATTCCAAACATTTTTTGGTTTGTTTTGTTTTGATTCCTTTGATTCTATACAGTCATCAAGTTAAGCTTAACGTGAGTTTTGGTTGCTTCAAAACTGTAAAGTTAATCTCAAGACAGCCCACATTTCTCTCCCTCCTGACCCCTCAATTTTGTTTTGAAACTATGCAAAAATTTGCATTTTGGTTCTTTTTATTCAAACACAAATAAACTTGGTGCAACTGTGCTGAAAATTGAATCATGGCTTGTTCAGAATATTTGCAACCCTTTCAAAGAACATCAGCTGTATTTAGGGCTTGTAATGAATTCTGGGTTTAATAGAGATTCAGGTCATAGTTGTGAACATTGTCCTGAGTTGAAGAACTGTGCTTTTTAATGTTTCAGAATATGCTGCAGTAAGATAATTCATTTCCATTTTCTTCTGGGATGTTATTCATTGAAGCTTAAACTTTTTATCTGAATAGTTTGATATTAGTAGGGAAGTGAGAGACTGAATGTGGTACATTTAAATTAAAGTTATTGAATGCAAGAATGACTCTATAGAGAATTAAACTGAGATCTGCTTTTCAATAATATTTGTCATACTGATTGCCTCAAAATACCACTTTACACAAATTGCATTTGGCATGTTCAAGCTGAGCACATTAGCTTGACAAGTAACCATGCATCAGGAGAGCAGCAGTTAGAGCATGTAAGTTTTCTGCTCAAAGCAGACAGAGTGAATTCAATACGAATATTTGGACACATTATTATAATTATAGTTATTTATATTATTATTATATATTCAAAATCATAGAAACTGTCCCATCTTTGTAGCTGATCTTGTATATCTGCCTATCCTATATCAGTCATGTAATAACACAATGTTTAAGCATCAAGAAAAAAGTTTACATGGATGTGGGCATAGAGGATCAAGTCCAGCAAAGGTGATTTAGGGACCAGACCACATGATATATGAAGTGAAATGAGAGGGCTAGAAGTTCTTAACCCTAAAAAAAGAGGTGGATCTTATCAAACTATAAAAATACTTGAATGTAGGGAGTAAAACAGATGAAGTTAGAACTTTCTTGTTGGTATCCTGTGAAAAAGGCAATGGGCATGAGCTGAAATTCAGAAAATTCTGATTAAGCATAAATATATATATTTATATTTTATTAATGAGAGTAATCAAGCAGCAAAAGGTTGCCCAAGAAGCTGTAGACTATTCATCCTTAGAGATATTCAAAACCTGACTGGACATGAGTCTGAGCAAGATGATCTAAACCTGCCCTGCGAAGGTTCCTTGGGCAAGGCAGTCATCAGAGGTGCTTTCTGACCTCTGAAATTCTGTCAGTCTTTGAGATTTGCAGGTGAGAAAACACAGTGTTTTTTCCCCAAAGCTCCAGTTGTGTTTTTCTCAGATAGACCCTAACCAAATTGCTGTGTTATGGGTCCATGTTAATAAATGTATATTCTTTAATTTCCCCACATCTCAGTCAGATTCAGCAACTATTTCTAGCTCAGCCATTTCTAGCACATTTTCTCACTGCATGCTTTCCATCCACTAATTCCTCAGAGTATTTGGACTCCACTGTCAAACTTTTACTCCCAGACGTGCACTTTTCAAAATATAAATGTTGTAAGCATCCTTGGTTCATCTTTTCAGAGATAGGCATTTCTGCTTGTATAATGAGTCAGAAAAATCTTGAGCCACCTCTTCAATTCTATCTGCAGAAGATGGTAAATTACAGAGTTTTTCCTTCATGGAAGGCTGACATTTGCTGGGATGGTGGAACTACTCATAATATTTGCTAGAATGATTCAGAGGTTGATCAAATTTAAATGGAAATCCTGAATGTTTACAACTCATGACAGCAAACATAATGAAGTTTGAGTGCTGCAGAAAGCAATCACTCTTCACTTCAGCAAGTGTAAGACATAAATATGGATAAATAAAACATGTACATATGTTGCTCTACTTCTCTTTCTTCACAGCATCAACTCAGACTGATGCAACTCATCCCATTCTTGGATATCAGAAAAAAATATTTCCTTCAATTTCTGAGGATATTCTTCTGCTTTTAGTCATTTCTTATTCTCATCTCTCAACCTGTTGTTACTTTTTAAATATCATTTTTGTTGAATCTCATCACTTTGATCAGACGATAATATATTTTTCATTAGAGAATCATTGCTATTTGTCTACCCACTTTGCTGCATTTGTGTTTTGGCTGTTATCTTTAGAATATTCAAATAACAGTCACTGTGATCATCTGCTTACTCAGTTCAAACCTGGATGCAATCCTAGGTTAGCCCACTACTCTCATGTTTTCCAGCAAATATTTTCAGAAGTTAACTATCTGATGTCCAGGAACACGATTTACAGTGTTAATCAAGTAAAGGGAAACATGCATTCCATTGTTAACATTCAATTCAGGGATTTGACTTTTTGCTCATGTAACATTCTTTTCTATGAGAAAGTTTTGTCATCTAGCTAAACTGGCACACTTTATCTAGCACAAATGCTAAATGTTGTGCTAATGCTTGTAAACCAAAACCATCATATTTCATGGAGTTCTCTTCATATCTGCTATAATACCTAGACAAAATGAACTGACTTGAGGACAGAGTTGCAGCCCTAAATCTGAATTTTCTAGCTGTTGAGGGCTTAAGTCATACTCTTAATGTTATTTGAAAGGGGTTTTTTTGTTGTTTTTGTGTGTGTGTGTGTGTGTGGTTTAATATATACTATAACTTGTTCTTTTGTGACAACTAGATTTATACTGGCATCACCCCTAATACCACTGGAAACTGGAAGCGGGTCATAGTGTGAGCCTATCTTCCAAATATTCAAAACAGAAAGTCGCTATTCTGTACTCATTGCTCTTGCTGTCCAATAAAAGTTCTATGTTCCATATTAATTAGAATGATGCCTCTTATGTCAATACCACATCCAACTTGTGGACTGTTTATCCTTCTGAATGTCAAAGGTGAACAAATGAACAAGTATCTCTTTGTACTTTTTCTTCTTTCTTTTTTATTCATATGAAAATGCCTGGTTTTAATGAAAAAAAAAAAAAAAAAAAAAAAAGGTAGGTTTTATAGGGTTATAGGTTTTTTTTTGTTGTTGTTTTGTTTTGTTTTGTTTTGTTTTGTTTTGTTTTGTAAACTAGAAATTCTCTTCTTGTTTGACTTGATTTTTCTTGGCTGATTCCATAGTTGCTCTATGCTATGTTTGAACTTTTAATGCTACAGGCTATGTTCATGTTGACAAAAGTTTGCCTGAGTCTACCTATAAAGAGCTATAAATATGTTCTCATATTAAAAGTGTAGCCCTCTGTTGCCTGAGTTGACATTACATCACAGAGCAAAATAAGTTCATGGCTACAAATGAATGTTGACATAAAACCTGTGTTGAAGTCCTGCCTCCTAATGATTGCTCACAAACCTGAACGTTGCTACTGGAAGTCAAATTGAGCAGCAGAATGCTCTTTCATATATGTACAAACATTTGAAGTATTAAAACTTTGGTTAAAATATCCTTTTTTTGTCACTCCAATTGTACAGGATAGACTGACTGCCGAACAGAATACGTACCAAATCCACGTGCTTGTTACTAGAGAAGAAAGATTCAGGATCTTCTAACTGAAAGGAACACAGTTTCATAAGAACCAGAGAAGTAGAGATATCAGTGGAAGAAAATGACTCAGAGGAACAGGACAGGAAGGCTGGAGAAGCAGCAGAAGATCTTGAAGCGGCCTTGGTTATTACCTGTGTCCTTATACAGAAAGGAAGTGGTAGTTTCAAACATATGGTTCACTCCATCACTATGGCATAGGCTCTTTCCTTCCTAGGAGTGATTTGGTGGCCGTTATAATTGAACCTACATGAAGGCTGTCACTGAAATGGGCAGCCTTTCCCTTCCCAGACTTCTGGCTGTGTATTCCTGTCTTGACATCTTCCCTTTACGAGGCATTAAGGAGAAAGCATTCATTCACTAATTCAGAACTGATCTGGCTGTAGATGGAGATGAACTTCTAGAAATTTTATTTTGCTACCTTTTCCTGTAGCTTTTTCCCTGCTTACTTGCATATGAAGCAGAATAAAAAACTCACCCTCGCTTGAACTGATATGGCTATCAGACACCTTTTTTGTAGCTTTGTTTCCATGATTTGTTTTACATTACAGAGGCAAGGGGACAGGAACATGATAATTTTGTTTTACCACCATATTAACTATATAACATATATATATATATATACATTCATATTCATACAACATTCATATAGCTGTAAAGAGAAGAAGTATAAGAGGAAGTGTTTTGGAGACAGAGACCAGAAAAGATCTTGGACAGCTTATCTGCTCTTTGACTGAAAACTTCACTGAAGCAACTTTCAGGGTCCAAAATCTTTTGACATAATTTCAGACACTGGCTTATTTTTGGAAATGTAACTAATGTTGGTAAAATTACTTGGTTTCTTATCTTCTCATAAAAGTGTAAATCACTATTTTCATGCAGTCTGAGGCAAGAGCTTTTAGGAGCTGTTATTGTCAGGCCTGTTCTCAAAAGATCTGGTGGACTTATCCTTACTCCAGCCATAGGCTAAAAGAGGTTACTCAGAACACAGTGTCAGGGTTATATTTGCAAGATAAATACCTTTTGCATTGATTTGGGTCCCAGCTCAACACTGTTTTATTTCACCAAAGAGTACGGAAGGAAGGTTCATATTTGCAGCTGTTTTATGTTGTGTTTTTTTTTTTTCCCATTAAAATAAACAAGTATAAAACCATTATTTCTTTGTTATTAGTTTTAGTACTCGCTTTTCAGAACATCTGCAAAGAGAAAAAAGAACAATACTTTTTTTTTTTTCTCTTGAAATTCAGAGTTGTGAATTATGGTAGGAGGCATCTGGCATACTGTGTCAATCATTTGTTGCCTTTTCAGAGCCCAGTTTCTCCCACGTAGTCTAAGTTCCCAATGCTTAGCTCGTTCATCTTTTCCTAGTACTTTTCTGATAATGCAAAGAAAGTTTTGTTTATTTTGAGGGAATTCCAAGCAAATATAAAGCCATCATAGAGAACCATATGTTACGGAGCCTGCTTCTTCCACCTTTCATCCTGTTTGGTAGCTGGCAGAATGCATCCGAAGCTCTGGCAATCCTAATCTGACCAGATGGCTTCCCAATAACATTGTTACAAGCTATATTAATCACAAAGCTCTTACATCCTTATTGTTTGCTGAGGAGAATCAAAGTTCACAAGACTGAATTTACCAAAAATAAAGTGATATCCTACTACAAGGTACATATGCTCACATTCTTGAAATTGGAAGATCACCCAAAATGGCATTGGCAATGGTTGGTTTGCTGATTCTACAGCACATGGGTCTTCTCTTCTCTACTCCAGGTATGGGCTGGAATATTAATCATATTTATATGCATTTCATTTCACTTTCTGTAAACTCTAACTAGCAAAATGCTGAAGACCAACAAAGGTTCGTATTTGCTACCTCAATATAAAATACAGAAGGATTTGTCTATGTGTGCATGTATGTTTGCGTATCAATCTGCACACAAACACAAGTAAATAAATGCATGCATACAGAGAGGGTAGTTTTAACTTTTTTTAAAGTGGTTAAGTGAAATGGAAACTAAGAAAATCCAAAATGAAGTCTCAGCTTCTCCTAAGATTTGAGAACAGAAATAGTTTTCCAAGCTTTCATGTATGGAAATACCAGATGAGTCAATGGGTGTTCTCCATGCTAGGAGCTTCCAGAACTACTTTCTCTATGTCAGCAGCATTGCCTTATAACTTGTTTTTAAAGGTTGTCCAGCATCCACAGCCACTAATGCTTTAACTGGAGCTCTGGGTGCTCAGTACCCCTGAAACTGGGCTTATGGCTTCCATGATACTTCAGGGAAGACAGTCACACAAAAATGGGTTAGGGAAATTAACATCTGGCATTTGGGTTAATGTAAGATTTTCTCAAGGTGACAATTCCTGGTAAAAATTACTCTGCAGAGGGAAAAAAAAAAAAAAGAGAGAGAGAAAGAAAGAAAGCCTGACTTACTCATAATGTAATAACACCGTGCTTTTAAAATGCTTTTAACCACAAACAGTTTGGAGCAACCAACTGCAATCTATTAAGTTTTAGCTCACAGGGATTTTATTTTTTCCTCAAGATTTTCTTGTACCTTGTACAAGTATTTAAAAGAAATTCATAGATCTTACTGGATTTAAGAGAAATATCTAGGTTTACATGGAGAAACCAAATAATATCCAACTACTGCTTCTAGGGTAGATCTTAGAAATTAAGTAGATTTTTCACTGTTGATATATATGTAAATTATTTTTCATTGCCCTTCTGAAGTTATTTCTTTTAATTTCAGGGCAAATCCAGCCTGATTTATGAAAATGACATTGCATAGGGCATTTGAACTTTTATCACATTTATTATTTTTCTATGAGTAAATTGACTGAAGAGTTGGGCAGGGAGGAATCTGATGAGGTTTGATGAGAGCAAATGTAAAGTCTTGCACCTGCTGAGGAATAACTGCATATATTGGTACAGGTTATGGGATTATCTGCTGGAGAAATTGTTAATGGAGAAGGACCTGGGTGTTCATGTAGACAGCTGGTTGGTCATGAGCCACCAGTATGCCATTGTGGCCAAGAAGGCCAACGGTATTCAGGGGTGCATTAAAAAGATTGTGGACGGTAGGTTGAAAGAGGTAGTCCTCCTCCTCTACTCTGCCCTGCTGAGGGCACATTTAGAATACTGTGTCCAGTTCTGGTCTCCTCAATCCAAAAAAACACAGGCATTTACTAGAAGGAGTTCAGAGAAGAGCCGCAAAGATGATAAATGACCTGGAACACCTTCCATATGAGGTTGTTGCTGAGTAACCTGGGTCTTTTCAGCCTGGGGAAAAGAAGATCAAGGGGGGATCTGATTAATGTTTGTAAGTATCTAAAGAGAGGCAGAAGGTCAAATGGGTGAGCCTAGGTTCTTCTCAGTGGAGGGAATATGACAAGGAGTAATGGCCTAAAACTTGAACATAGGAAATTCTGTAAAAATGTGTGGAAGAACATCATCATGGTAAATGTTACAGTGCACTGGCTGTCCAGACATGTTGTGGAGTCTCCTTCTACAGAGATATGCAAGACCCATCTGGATGCCTAACTACAATCTATTGTAGGGTACCTACTTCAGCAGGGGACTTGATAATCTTGCAAGGTCCCTTCCAACCCCTGCAATTGTATGATTCTGTGATTCTGTGAAATTAAGCAAAAAAAGTGCCAGTATATCTGTGCAGAACCATATTTTTTTTCCAGTGGCTAGCATACTGGGAGAGTTGTTTACATATAAAATGTATTTATTCTTCTTTAATTGTTATATTTGCAATATTTTGATGCTGTACTGATACAACCACAATAATAATTTCTTTTTCTACACGGACCTTTCAGAAGTTTCAGTGAGAATTGAAACATGTTCATCTCAGCAACAGTGAAGATAATCTGTTTTTTTGGAAATGAATGAATAATCCAATGAAATTCTTATTGAAATAACATGCACATACATATATTCGTCTCTGTTTTAGGATGTGGTTATTTACTCTGATTTGCTATAAGATATGTTCATGAGTTTAATGGTGTTGCCCATTATCTTTTATTCTACTTTTGTGGATTAATTAAATATTTTATGGAGAAAGCTAATTTAATGTTGTAACACATTATATCAGGATAGCAGTTCTTGTATCTAGGAATAGAAATCTGCTGAGTGGCAGAAAATGTTTTATAATGCTGCTTGGAAGATAATGGAAGGGAAATAATGTTTGCTTTGGAATTGCAATATTTTACAGATTATTAAGGGATTCATATAGTATTCTTACTCTCTCCATCTTTTTTTTTTTTTTTTTTTTTTTTTTGTTATGCAGGTTATAAACAGATAAATTGTTTACAAGATTTTTGAATTGTTTTTTAATTGTCAGATTTGCTGTCAAAACAATATTGAGTTATATAAGAATAGATGGGGATATGGCAGTGAGGATTGGGCCTTTTCTGGTGTAGTAAAATTATGGTCTCCAGCTAACAAGTCTGAGATTTACAAGAACAGGAGAAGAGAAAAGAGATGCTTGGTGAAACAAGTGTCAAATAGCATAACACTTGGAAGGAATTTGGGAGGCATTTATCTGGAAAACCATTTCTGATTTTATTATCTAGTCCTGAACAAAACTATATTCAGCTTGAGCCTGGCAACTAGCTGAAAGAATTTAGTCCTGTGAAGATGTAAAAGAAAATGTAGGTAGTGGTCTGCAGTACTTGGAGGTGTTTCTGCCTATTAGATTTTTCAAAACAATACTGTTAAGCTTGATTTCTCTATTATGTGAACATTGATACTGTATCAGCATAAAAATGATGGGTATTGTACTTACTGTGTAATCTGGGGATGTGCTAGAATCATCTGTCTTTTAAAGCAGAGAGCAAACAGTATTTTATGAACTGTGGATAATCAAGCAAATATGATCATTTTTCTGGTTTTTCTGGTGATCCTAAGGTTACTGGGGAATGGGGAAAGTTCAGGGACTCAAGGAGTCTGTCAGGGCCATAAATCTCAATTGACAAGGGTGATTTGGAGTCTGGAAGATTCGCTCTGAGAAATAAGACACTTATTTGATTAAAGAGTTCTGGTAGATTATGAACACAAAGAGCTCTATATGCAACCTTTCCAATGAAAAGGTGACATTGTATATTCCAGGACAGACCAAGGGTCTCTGTTGGAAAACAGACGATAGAAATGACCTGAAGTAATTTAATCAGGCTCTCCAGTCTTTCCATGCGGGTTCCTCACATAGATCGTTGTTGCCTGCTTCATAATCTAGATTTGCATATGATACTTTGCTTTATGAATTGCTTTCTCTTCTCTCTTTTAGCTTTTACTGGTTTAAGTAGATGATAACTAAGACAGATGGCTATGCACTTATTAGACCTGTCATTGTTCCAAAGAGAGCATGGACAGAGATTCACTCCTGTAGTCATATTTGCAGAGATCATCTCAAAGACCTGCACTGTCAGCTTCCTTCTGGATAGAGAGAGAATAGAATAAAGGGTTCTGTACAAAAAAAAAAAAAAAGTGACATTTCAAGATTTAGGACTTAATTAGAGGTGCATTAAACACAGAAACTGTAAAAAAGGCACTCTGGGAAATGAATCCACGAAGATTTTGTAAAGAGGAGAGATAAAACAGAAGTTAAATAGCCCTTCAACATTCTGAATATGCCTCCCAGTTTTTATAGAATGTTTGAACTGTGCTTAACTCAATTTAAATTTTTGCTTTGTGGTTGACCTTTTCCAGATTAATGACACAGTTTCAATAGTAGGACATAGGAGATTTGCCAGTTACAGTGATTAAGGAAAAACATTAAGAGAAACTATATATATTGTTGCCTAGCAGAGAACCAAAACATTTTTTCATGAAAGCCACATGAACTTATTTTCCAGGTCTTAAAAATGGCCGTGCATGAGACATCAATAGAAAGGAGCTGGCGGAGAAAACTGGTTTGTAGTAGTTTAAGTTTGGAGGACAATGATAATAATTAAAATATTCTCAAAAACTTCTCAAATGAAAATAATTATTTTATTTGAAAAATAGTGCCAGAGTATTAAGGTAACACTCCACTAGATACTTGAAAACATACTTAACGATTGACTTTAATTTCTATCTCTTCCAGATCTTTCTATCAATTTTCAGATGTTATCTTACACCTAGAATATATAAACGAAGACTTTTCCTTTTTCCTCTCTTTTCCCTTTGAATTCATTTTACCTTCTATGGCTAATGCCCATCTGCTTGCTTTGACACAGACCCCAGGTATAACATTTGGTTTGGGCTTCATTGCAGACCTTCATGTCCAGTCTTTTTTTTCATCTTTGCCGTTTGAGACCTCCATCCAAGGCTGGAATTGATCTGTTTCTGAACACTCCTGTCTGTGAACCCTAATTGTACATAGGTCATAGAAGCAAGCATTTTGGATAAAATTAATTTTTAGTAGGCCATAGCAGTGGAAGAAAAAGAGGTTATTGTGGAAGAAAAGAGTGGTATTAGGAGCTGTCAACATGGATTCATGGAGGAAAAATCATACTAGACCAATCTCATAGCCTTTTATAATACCATGACTGACTGGGTAGATGAGGGGTGTGCAGTGGATGGTGTCTATTTTGACTTCAGCAAGACTTATTACAGTGTCTCCCATAACATCATTGTAGGTAAGGCTAGGAAGTGTAGAAAAGATGAGTGAACAGTGAGGTAGATTGAGAAGAATGGAAGAGCTCAGAGGGTTGCGTAGCACAGAGTCTAGTTGAAGGCCTGTAACTATCAGTGTTCTCCAGGGATCAGTACTGGGTCCATCTTCCTCAATGACCTGGATGAAAGGGTCGAATGCATCTTCAGCAAATTTGCTGATGATACAAAGCTGAGAAAAGATCATGTTGCCATTCAGTGAGATCTAGATAGGCTGGAAAGTGAGGCATTGAGGAACCTGATGAGATTCAACCAGGGCAACTGCAGAGCCCTACACCTGGAGAGGAATAACTGCATGCATAGCTACTAGTGAATGGTTGACTTACTGGAAAGGAGCTCTGTGGAGAAAGACCTGGTGTTGTCCTGGTGGGCAACAGGTTGGTCATGAGCCACCAGGGTGCCCCTGAGGTCCAGAAGATCAATGGCATCCTGGGGTGCATCACAAAGAGAATGGACAGCAGATTGAGAAAGGTGATCTTCCCCCTCTCCTCTTCCCTGCTGAAGCCACATCGTGTCCAGTCCTGGGCTCCTCAGTTAAGAAAGACAGGGAACTTCTAGAGAGATTCCAGCAGTGAGCCACAGAGATAATGAATGGCCTGAAGCATGTTCCTTATGAAGAAAAGTTGAGAGCCCTGGGATTGTTCATTCTTGCGGAAGAGAAGAATGAGAGGAGATCCTGTCAACACATAAATATCTACACTCTGACTGGCAAGTGGATGGGGCAGGGCCCTTTTCAGTAATGCCTATCGATGTGAAAAGGAGTAACGGGTACAGACTGGAACACAGAATGTTCTATATGAACATTAGAAATTTTTTTTTTACTTTGAGGGTGTCAGAGTACTGGAACAAGCTGCCCAGACTGATTGTGGATATCTCCTTCTCTGGATCTTCCTGGATGTTTTCCTTTGCAACTTATTCTAGGGAATGTGCATTATCAGGGAATTGGACTTCCAATCCGTATGACTCCGTTATTCTGAGATTCTATAATAAAATGAATGTTAGTATAAGATGATGAAGTTCTCATATTAGCAACATGAAAGGGGAATATTCTTCTGGGCATACTCAACTTCTCGAAGCCTGGAAGGAGTGTGATAAATATAAACAAAGCCAGAGGATGCCTCTGACTTTTGCTACAAGAGGAAATGAACTCAGTTTGACAGTTCATATTCTCTTCAGTTCTCAAAAGCTTTGAACTGTAAGAGTGGACAACCATCCGTGAAGATTAGAATGTGTTAATGCCCTAGTAAACAGACTTATTTTTCTATGATTTTGAGAATCAATCAATTTTCTAAAGTATTAGGACAATTCCTTTCTTCAGGTAACATTGGAAGATAATGTTCTTTTATTACAAGAATTTCATTTTCAAATTTGGCATTTGGATTAGGCTGAGTTTTCTTTATTTCTTGTCTGTCACATAGAAGGATTGAAATCACATGACATGCAACAGAGAGAGGGAAAGAAGGGACGCTAATTTGTTTGTATTTTAAATGCTTGCATAGATTCATAAAGTTAGAAAAGACCTCTAAGATCATCTAGTCCAATCATACATCTACCACTAATAATGCCCACTAAACTATATCTGTAAGTATTACATCTGCTTGTTCCTTAAACACCTCCGTGAACAGTGACTTCACCACCTCCCTGGGCAGCCTGTTTCAGTGCGTCACAACTCTTTCTGATAAGAAATTCTTCCTAATATCCAGTCTGAACTTCCCCTGTGGCCTCAGCCCAGCCATCCAACCTGACCAGATCCCTCTATAGGACCTTTCTATCCACAGGTAGACTGACATTTCCTGCCAACTTGGTATCATCTGCAGACTTACTGAGAGTATGCTCAATTCCCACATCCAAATGATCCATAAATATGTTAAACAGGACAGGCCCCAATCTCCGTCCCTGGATAACACCACTTGTGGTCAGACTCCAGCTGGATTTAACTCCATTCATCATTTGGCCCTACAGTCAGTTCTTCACACAGCAAAGACTGCACCTGCTCAAGGCAAGGGCTGCCACTTCTCTAAGAGAGTACTGTGGGAAAGAGAGTCAAAGGCTTTCCTGAAGTTGAGGTAGACTATGTCAACATGCCTCATCTAACAGGTGGGTCACCTGGTCATAGGAGATGAGGTTGGTCAAGGAGGACCTGTCTATTATGAATGTCAATGATGTCAGTTCTGTGCATGCTGAGTGACTGCACTCAAGATGATCTGCAATATTTAAGTGCGAAAGGAATAGTGCTTTCAACAATGCCTTTTTTTTTTTCCTAGAAGTTAAAAACATAAACTTAATCGGAAAATACTTAATTTGCCTTTTTGATTTCTTTGAAACTTCATTCCAAGATCAGCTTTCTTTTTCCTCATCTTGAAGTAGGTTCCTGTTTTGTTTTGTTGTTTTGGTTTTTTTTTTTGATTGTGATACTGATCAGCTTACAAGAATGAAGATATAGTCACTATATCACTATCCGTATTGTAGACGTATCTCTAAAACACATCCACACAAGGTATACATATAGTCTGTACCAAGAATATAGCTAGTATACATTCTTATAACTTGTGAGTGGGTGCTGTAATTCCTTCCCATATTAAAATTTTCCTGTTCAAAATATTGCCACTTCAGTGCATGCAGAGGTAATTCTAGGCTGATGGAGCCAGAGCTCAGTTTCTTCAAGACCAGGGCTATAAATATGAGGAATCGGTTTGCATTTGCAGATCATTTTTAGTTTGCATTGTATGGATTCCAATTACTGTTAAAAAAAGACTTTTATTTATTTTAAAAGGGGCTATGAATTTTAATAGATAGATTATCCAAATGGATACAGTTTCTTTAGGCAGACAAGGAACATAAATTTATTCTGTGTTTCTAGATATTTTCCTATTTGCTGGCAATTTGAAAAATAGTGTTCTCATCTGCCATTTTCAGTGTTACTGGTCTCCATCATACTGTGATAAAAACCAAACCAAACCCCCAAAATACTCAACCCTGCATGGAGTCTGTCTTTTTTCTCTTGTTTGAACAAATATTCAAACAAGCTGTGTTGTCTATATACCCACAATCTCCATGTGGTATTCACTGCAAAGTTTAACCTGATTTCAAAAGACTAGATTTGTTAGATTTCATGGGAATTACTTAAGTAAAATTGCCATCTAAGTGAGAAAACATCACATGAAAAACAAACAAAACTGTCTTGTAAAAAGATGTCTTAAGCCCAAATATAACAAGAATATCATTGAGTCCAGTTAAAAATCGAGGTGAAAAATTGGAAGAAATTTGCAGGGAACTCTGCCATTTTGTTTTACAGAAAATGAATGGATGTTTTCCCATTTCTGTGGAAAATTCTGGAGGTACCTCACATAATTTGTAATTGATTTTCCACTAAACTGTTGAAAAATCTTCCTTTTTTTTTTTTTTTTTTCTTCTGCTGCTGCTAAAGTGCAGCACCAGCAAAACTTTACAGAACATCTTGTCAAATTCTTAAGAAATGAACTATACCTCAAAAACTTGGAAGTATGGTCTTTCTTTTTTTTTTTTTTTTTTTCTTTTTTGTATTTGAAAGAGAGAATACTATGAGTGTGTGGAATACACTGGCTCCATAATTCAGTAAAATACCACAGTACTATAATTATAGCAGTACATTTAGCAGAACATTTCAAATGGCACGTCAAGGTAAATTTTCATTTCAAATGGCACTTTTAGGTAAATTTTATACTTTTTTAGATTTGAAATATAACAGTACCCTTTTGGAGTTCTTGGACCTCATCTACGACTGAAGAACCAAGTACCAGCAAGTGTCAAACCTGCTGCTCTTTTGCTATATTCTGTCTCTATTTTGGTAGAGATCCACAGATACGTATTACCATATTTTCTGAATTCAAAGCATTTAAATACATACCAGACTATTACAACAAAATTCTCAGCTGGAATAGTAATTCACTGACAATAGCAGATGCACGTGACATCCAAAAAAAAACTATTGACTACGTTTTGCATGTAAATGTTCTTTAAAACATATGAATTATAGTCAACCTGGTACTTCAAACAGAAAATACCTGTTTTAGACATCTAGAATTAAGAAATGGACTTCTGCTTTCAAGACTGGTTATTTATTGATTGATTTTAAAATCCCTCTTGATCTTTGACGTGAAATTGAGGTACATTTTCCTTGTAATTACTAGTCTGTCTTCTACACCAGATATATCTGTTATTTATACCTTTGATCCTAGGAACATACATTAATTTGAATGAGATTACTCACTTTCTTAACTTTAAATGTAAATTTATATGATGCAGACAATCTAAGCTTCACTATATTCAAGATAACTCCTGTCTATATGACACTAAAGGGAAAGTATGAAATCAGATCTCAGGTTAACAATTCGTTCTAGTATTATTTCAGGCTTCAAACTAGCTTTCAGAGATTATCCCACCTTCTAATGTATGGTTTTAAAGACTCAAGCTTTCCGTACTCAGATGTTTTTGCTGCAGTGTACTTTGGTTGTGAAGCTTCTCACACTGGTATTTATGAGCATCAGTTGGTTCCATTTCTTAAAATCACATTGAAAGTTCATTTTACTTATGCCTTATATATAACTGCAGGATTTAAGTTCTATTTCTTTAAATTTTCTGAGTTGTAAGGCTTGATGGGAACCATGAAAAGTCTTTCTTATTTATGAACTGATTAATTCTGCAATAATCTAATTTTACTTTGTAATTAAATTGTATGTTCACAAAGACAATACTCTAGGGAAAATTAACATCAATGGAACTCTCATCTCTTCTGCTCCCTCTATTTAAGAAAATCATTACATCCATCTTCAAGTTAGCACATCCCAAGGGAAAACTGCTGTGTAACTTTGACTCTCCTGCACAAATAAGTTGCTCAGTCAATAAAAAAATAAGGGCCAAAGATGCATTCTAGAGCTGTACAGGAAGAAATATCAGCCTAAATTATTTTCCAATTTTACCCCATATTTTCACCTGCTCTGTTGTCCCTTGGGCATACAGTGACTTTTTTTGCAGTCCAACTCCACTTTCACCTTGCTTTCATCTTTATTACTATTTTCTGCCACACAATCTGCAAACGCTATGTATTCTTTTGGAGTCAGTTGTTCTCTTATTTAATTTATACCCCAGATGTGAAAAATAGTGGGATGCATTTAGAATGGTAAAATTCTGCACTGTGATTCAAGACATGAAAAGGAAATTCTTTGCGTTTTGCAAAGAGAAGTCAGAGAAACTGTCATCACTTATTTATGTGCCATAGACATTGCAATTAGAGGCACTTTAAGATGGTGTGTTAGTGGTGTATGTGGTGTTCCAACATTTTTCATTACAGGATTGTTTATTAAAGCACTTCTACCTTTGCTAAATGTTAACTGTTTGGGTTGGAATTTCGTTGTCTGACTGGGACTGAAGTTGTTTAAGTTTCATTTTCTCAGAATATAATTTACACATGCTTGTCTTATGCTTGCTACCATGATAATGATCACAAGTCCATACTTTGGAGGAGAGACTTACATGCTAAAGGGATTGTAGATATGTTTAAGGCCCAGTTTTAGATATGGGCCTTGAAAATTATTACTTTGAAAATTTGTCCAGCTTTGGCCAGCTTGCATTTCTCTGTGTAGTCTTGATTTGCTCACCCGCAGCATAGTTTTGTTAGCATATTTTCACACACCCTTTATGAATATTCCCTATGCCTTAAGCATGCCATGTCTGCTCAGTGAACAAATGGACCATTAAAACTCCTTGAATCATTTTCAGTCACTTTGAGAAAATTACTCAAACAAATTCTCTGTGCAGTTGTTTCCAAAACACAGCATGATTTACAGTGTTTATACTATCCAAAATTTTAGTGGCTTCCATGCTAGCTTGAAATCAATATCCATAAATACATTTCACAGTGCAAATATGGCTATTCTTGCCTCTATGTAGGACCGTGCTGCATTCTGTTTATTCTGGGCCAGGTAGTACCAGTTTAGGTATCTCACCATTTTCCTCCTCTAACTGCTGTAGGTCCACAGCCCTTCTACTCTTCATATGCTTATTTTAGTTCCTGAAATATCATAGGTAAGGAAGAGAGGAGGAAGGATGTTCACAGTGAGCAGAGGAGGTTAAACATGTCAGAATCCTGGCAGAGGAGAGAGAACAGTGGCATAGGGACAGCATGGAGGCATGTTAGACAGGGAAAACTCTGGAGACTAGGGCAGAAGAGCCTGGAAACACAAGAACAAATGTCTTGGAGGTTCTAGTCTCAGCGTTCCTACTCTGTCTGTTAAGTATTTATGGAAATCCTTAACAGGCTGAGTCTCTTGACATTTGTTAATTTCAAGTGAGAAGTTCTGCCATTTATTGTATTAGCTCAGGTTGTAGAGGACTGTGTTGTGATTCCAAAAGTTGTGACTCAGCTGAGAACCAATAGACTACCTCAAGTAGTCTATTTCGGGAAATTACAGTAAAAAATATAGCAAGACTATTAGAGTCACAAAGTCAAATACTTCAAAGTTGTGTCAAAATTGAAGATATTTCCTCTCTTTCTAGTAGACTCTTGTTTGTGTAGTACAATGATGCTTTTAAATGTGTTTTTGAAAGCTAAACACTTTTCTTAGCTATACTCATGAGGCAAACATATTAATACATAGGAGAACGAAAGCCTGATGTTTTGACTATTTTAAAGTGTGGATTAGACAACATTGGGTTTTGCACACCCTAATAAAAGGCAATTTGGATTTTTACGACAAGAACATTGCTTCACTGTATCTGACAAATAACAGGGAGATTTTTTTTTTTAACTCCATTCAAATGATCACCTTTGAGTTTCTGCGTCAACTGCTTTAAATGAACAGGGCAACCCATATTTTTCAGAACTATTGTTTCACAATCTTATTATATTGAATAAGAAAAAGAGTGGTTTTTCACAATAGGCATTTTCAGCACTTAATATTTTGCTAACGATGAAAACTAGACAAAACTGAGGTCCTGGTTTACAACTATGGACACTGTAGCAAATCAAGGAGCTACTAGATTGGAAGGTATCAAGCATACATTGCTACACGAGTAGATCAGCAGACCAAACTAGTTGGTGCCAGGCACCCAAGTTACGTAAACCTATGTGCTATTCGCACATACAAGCTCTCACTTTAAACAAGATTAGCCTGGTTCCCCGGAACAAAAGCATGTAACTCAGCAGTCTGAAAGGAAACTGTCACAGAACTGTTGCCTTCTGGACTGTGGACCTTTCAGTGAGACCCTACTAAACGCCATGCTGTCTCTTTCATGAAGATGTTGGTAGTCACTGCATTTCTCCCCATATGACTCACAAAACCTTGGCATACATAACAACTTTACTTTGATTCTTGTTCATTTGAAAGTGATGCTTTGGTGTTTGCTGCTTGAAACCTTTTCTGAATCAATGTCTGGTAGTTTGCTGAATATTAATTGGGAGAAGTGTAAGGGGATGGTGTGCCTAATCCTCCAAGTTCACCAGCTAATCCAAGAGCCAAAACTAATTGACTTCAAACTTTTGGGATTTTTTTTTTTTTTTTTTTCCTGAGAAAGCAGATAGACATGATTTTCGGGGAGTCTTTGCTTCCCTGATTAATTTGCCTTGTGTTCAAAGATTATGGACATTGGAGACAGAAAGCTATGACTGCATCATACTCAGACATGGGATGACCAACAGGGAAAAAAAGTCTGGATATAAAGAAGCGAAACCTGACGCAAGTGAGTGCTTCAACTTTCATCACCAGAAAGGGATGCCAGGACTTCCTTCCAGAGTAGGGAAAGGAAAATTCCTGGCATTTGGGTATCTGTGCAGCAATGGAAACACAGCATACCCCCTGCACTGTTGGATCCCGAGTCTGTAAGCAGATAACCATACAGCCCATGTGTGGTTCACATTCTTAACCCGTTTACTTTGAAGTGGACTGTGTTTATGTTTGGCAGAGCACACAAAACATATCCATCACCCTATTGATAACATACTTGCTATGCCCTATGCAACCTCTGTGAGGACTGGGTGAGGGTTTATTTGGCAGCTGCATAACTCTTCATAGCAGGTGTGAGTAGGCAGAGCTTTCAGAATGGTACTTACATTGGGACACTATTTGTGTCTTCACTGCTGACTGACATGGCTGAACTACATGTCCAGGAGCCAACTGAGTGAGATATGGGTCTTTTCTGCTGAGACAAATGACAGAATGAATGGACAGTATTTGCGCAGCACATCTCTCTCTCTTTAGCTCTCCTCTCTCCTCAGCTGCTCTCTCCCTGGATTCACTCTAGCCACTATTCCTTTTGAGCAAGCATCCTCAGGGATTCTGACAAACAGCAGTGAGCGTAGCCATTTATGATTCATGTAAACTAGTGTGTGACTGTGACTACTGTCTTAGCAGCTCTCAGAAAACGTTACAGGCTGAGGCCTGAATATCAACTGAGGAAAAAAAAAAAAAGGAGTAGACAAGCTGCAGAACATCAAGTGGTGCTTACCAGGGAAGCAATCGAGATGGTTAGATGGTTAGTGGAGCATAGTTTGCCTTTTTATTAGGATATGGCAGGAGAAGTATAAAGGCAAGGAAGTGGCTTCTCATGACTTTGAGTGAGACTGTAAAAGATAGGTGGACAGAGTGATCTGATTAGTTCCTGTGGAGTGGAAAGGTGCCCTCAAAAAGAAACCTTCTGCTGTCATTGAAACAAGGGTTTCTGTCTTGTCCCCTTTTTTTCTTCTCTTCAGTAAAATGATTAACCTGTCCTGTGCTTATGCTTTTGGCTCAAACACCTACTCCTAGAGCTGCTACATGCTTCCAAACTAATGATGGGAAAATTAACACTCCATGACTTGCATACCCAGCATTAAGGGTCCTCACAGCTGGTACTCTTCAGTTTCGGCACTACCTCCCACTCATAATGAATTCAGCAGCCAAGATCTCTGCATGCCTATTCCCCAGCAAAGTCAGAGACGGACCACTATTCAACAGCCCATGGCCCAGGCATGAATCTTTAAACAATAGCCAAAAATCTGAGTGGGAGGAACACCTGCAGCTCAGCAGAAATGGTTCGGCAAAAGTGTTCAAACAACAACAAATTCTTATTCCCTGAGAGGGCCAACATGACCCAAAACTAGTCAGGATATGAATAGGAAGGGAGATTTTGGGGTGGAGGAGTGAATAGCATATGAGACAGGAAAGGAAGCTGTTCTGGTTTCAACTGGGACAAGGATGATATTTTTTTCATAATGCCTGGTATGATGCTATGTTTTGGCTTCAGGAGAAAAATAATTCTGATAGCACAGTCATTGTTTTAGTCATTGAGCAGTGCTGCACAGAGCCAAGGATGTTTCAGCTCCTTGTACGCTGCTGACAATGAGAAGGCAAGGGGTGCACAAGAAGCTGTGAGGGGGACAAAACCAGAACAAATCATCTAAATTGGCCAAAGGAATATTCCATACCACATGACATCATGCAAAAACTAAAAAACTGAGAAGAGGAGTCAGAAGGAAGCTTATGCCTCTCAGGGACTCGCAGGGCGTTGGTAGATGGGAAATGAGCAACTGTGTTGTGCATCACTTGTTTTATACATATATATACTTACGTATATTATCACTGCCATTCTCTCTCTCTTTATGTTGTAATAAATAGTTATGCCAAACTACAAGTTCTACTTTTTTCTCCCTGATTCTCTCCTCAGTCCTACTGGGAGAGTGGAGGATTGAATGAATGGCTGTGTCGTGCTGATCTGTCTGCTGAGTTAAGTGAAGCACTGGAACAGGTTGCTTAGAGAGGTGGTGGATGCCTTGTCCCTGGAGACATTCAAGGTCGGACTGGGCTCTGAACACCTCTAGCTGTAGGCATCCCAGTTCATTACAGGGGAGTTGGACAAGATGATGTTTAAAGATCCCTTCAAACTTCAACAATTTTATCATTCTATGGTTCTATGATTCTATGATTAAACCTCAACAAAAGTGGTGGATCCAATACGCCCGCCATTCAGAAATTTCTTATTAAAGTAGCATGGCCAATTAGAGGCTGAATAAATGAGAAAAACAAAAAAAAAAAAAAAGGAAAAGAAAATACAATATAGCAATTATTATACATTTATGCTGGAGAAGCTCCATCAGATGCCCTGCTGTGTGAAGTCTGCTGACATGTCTTGCTCTCCTGAGCCAATATGGACGTCTAAGAAGTGTTTCTGAGGACTGAATATAAACACCATTCATGTCAAGGAAATGAAGATCTTTGTCACAGTTTAACCAACTTTACTCCACTGGTGATTCCTGCTTCTGGCTGACCTGTTTCAAATGGAAGAGTGCCACAGGAGGCATTTCCCTGGAGCTTCCTGCTCTCAAGTCTCTGCGCAAGTGTTTAGGTAGCCCAAGAACTTCTGTGGGGTCTGCTGTTTCTTTGTCTTTTTCCATCCTCGGCACTCTCAAGCCTTGAGTGGTGCAGCAAGGCCTTGGGGTAAGACTTCTGAGACTGCTTCCTACCTGCTTCAGTGAGACAATAAGGCATCAAGGAGAGAGAAATAGCTTCCAGTAGGAAATCTTCATCAGTGTGAGGTATCAAGGAAAGTAAGTCTGTTGGTTCTTGATTTCTTGTAAAGATACAACACAGTTATCTGTGGCCTATAGCCCATCCCTACAACAACATCAGGTGCTAAAGTTTGTGTCCTGTTGTGCTTATGAAGGGGAATGGTCTTTTGACAAAAGCCTTAGAGCATTGTATTGACATGGCACAATTGTGTGTAGCTTTTTTTGGTGACTTAAGACAAAAAAGGGCAGTTATACAGGTTGAGGGATGGATTTTGACAGGGCAAATTGCTGAGCAAGATATTTGAGTCTGATTGAGTTATGTGCAAGGATACTAAAGCCTCTGTTGAGAAATAAAAAATTATAGGACCATAGGAAAATTCAAGGTGAAGGGGATCTCAGGAGGTCAAACAGTTCAATGTCTTCCTGAAAAATATGCTGTTAATTTAGAGATTTATTCAGTTTAATACTCTCAAACATAAGATACCTAAGCCTGTGGATGTGTAAGTGCTTTCTCACAGAGTGCCTTACATCCTCCCTTGTTATATATGGCAAATTTTCTATCAATAACTACTTTAAGTAGATCCACAACTTGATTCATTCCAAATGCCACTGAAATACCTGTAGAACACTTCTTTTCCTTTATCATCTCGCTGTCCGAATCTAGCTATTGATCTGTAATTCATTTACTGAGTTTCTTTCTTCTAAAATGTTTTTTAAATGTCTTACCATTTTTTTTGTTTGTTTTACAATGCATTTGTTCGACCTGTTGACTTCATTACCTACTTATTTCCATTTGTATTTTATTATCATTCTTATTTCATGGGTTTTTAATTCTCTCTCCATATATGCATGTGCACATGTGTTCTTTATGCTTGTGTATGTACGTAGGTGCAAATACACCGTTTCTGTCATTGCTTCTACCTAGAAAGACAAATTCTTGGCTCAAGTGTCATTTTTTGAATATGAGAATCTTGGCTTTTTGGGCATCCAGCAAGATATTCCTGAAAAATTCCCAGTAATTTTATGTCTCTTCTGTTAAATACATGTTCCCAACTATAATCTTAGCCATTCCTCTAACTTTCGATAATTGGAAAAGATTTTCAAGATATTTCAGGTTGGTGGCATATTCAGTTTGCACTTAATAAATCAAACCTCATTTCATTAGGCATTTTTTCAATTTTTATAAAAGCCATTAGCTGTTCCTTATCTATCATAATGAGGCCCATTATGGTGAGTAATCGATAATGGACATTACTGAGTTACTTGATATCCCATGAAGAAATTTCTGTTTTAAGTAAAAAGTCATTACTTTCAGAGATTTCTGAAGTTTTATTATTATCTATGTGGATTGAGAAAATGATCTGCAGGATGAAAGACACTTATGGTAACACAGTTTCCTTTCTGCTTTTAGTAGACATACTTTTGAGAAACACTGTCCTGTATTTTTGTGAAGAGTGGTTGTGTGTTATCGAGACTACCTACCTTAATTCTATTAATTTAACGAATTAGTATGTTAATCATAAATGCTGGGGAATCCACTCAGTTGCCCATGAGTTTCTAATAACAAGTAGGATATTGGATGTAAATGTCATCACTGTCCAAAATGGTTTTCCTCTGTAGCATTTACAGAACACATTAGAAGTGAAATGCAATCTTCCCCATAGGACCTACCCCATCAGGTTTATCTGTTACTAATCACGTAATTTGTCTTCTCCTGTACAACTGCTTCCAACTACTGTTTTTGAATATCCGGGCTTCAAACAATAGTATCCATGGCGCTTCTCAGCATACCACTTTACTTTTAGGTTTGTCATAAAAAATGATGCTTTTAGTTGGCTTATATGTTTAGATAGTTATGTCTTACTCTTTCAACACGATTCTCTCCTTTCGTGTCGTTTGAGTAGATTAAGTCTTCCTGACTACTTTATCTGTCAACCAGAAGACTGGTATTATTATGCTGAGATGAAGGACATAAAATCATGCGCTCTATTTGTTCGTTAGAGGTTATTTTTCTGTTTTGTACAAACACGTACTGCCTCAGCTATTGAACTCCAGTATCTTCTGTCCGCTTATTAATCTAACTTGAAAAACAGCTAACATTTCTGAAGCTGGCTTAGCTTTGATCAGCTTTTCTCAGCTCCCTTGTTCATGAATATTGTTAGAAAATCAACTTCGGTAAATAAATATCCTTAACTTCAGTGCCTTTAGTGTTTCCTGTTTGATGGGAGAAATCATCCTGCTAACTGTGTTGTAATGTGAAATACATCTCAAGCACAAGCTGAAGATAGTTCTGGCAGCACTTCTCAGTACTGGATTGAACTATGCACCATGTCTACAAATTCTTCTCCCTCAAACTAATGAATATTTCTCACAGACAGTTCTTTCCTGATGTCTTATTCAGTATCAGGTAGTTATTTGACTCACACATCTGGAACAGTAGACTTTAGAAACTGTTAAAATTGGCAGTGACAACAGATTGATCTTTGTATTGTCTCATAAGATATCAATCATTACTTCTCATTGGATTACAGGACAATCTTCTGTGATACAGAACTAGAAGATCCATTGCAAAATTCAATATGTATACAATATATAAACCTTAATATCATGGATTTTTCTTCCATTTTGGCTTCCAATCTGCACCCCATATAGATTAAATCATTTCTGTTCACAAGCACAGATAGTACTAGATTTGGTGTTGGTCATAGAAAATGATGACTGTTTAACTGTGTTGCTATAGCAAAACCACACATATGCAGTAAAGCTTATAAACAATATTCTGCAAATTCAAATGGAAACTTTTCTGCTAGCTCTTCAGTTTATAATGGACATTCAGTATCTGCATAAACAAGCTTTTATTCATAATTAAAGTCAGTCCCATCCTGCATCAAGAATTGTCAGAATTGTCATCTCTGGTAGAGTGTGTGAAAATCAGTGATGCATGCTGTGATTGTGTGATATGTGATTGTTCATAGAAGATCCAAAGAGGGATACCTCAAATTCAGTATTTGGTCTGCCCTCATTTGATGTCCTGGCTGCCCTAAAGCCTGGTTCTGCTCCTTGTTGTGGAAGATTTTTGAAATCTTTCTTCCTTTGTTTTCTGTGAGGCAAGATTTATAGGGAAGGTAATATCCTTTATTAGACCATTTGGTTCTTTTGGAAAAAATGTACATTCTTGCGGGGTCAGAGTCCCTGCATTACACTTGTTTTTTGCCTGCTTGGTTTTTCCATTTCTGAAAGGCTTACTTAGAAGAAGCAGGCCTGCTCATTTTGTCCTTTTCAGTTACTACATTTTCTTCCAGTGTAATAGAGAGAACACATGTACTTGTGCTTTTTTTGTGGAGACTTGGGTGCTTGTTTTTCCAAAATCCAAAATAAAAATAATAAAAACAATTTTAAGCCAAACAACTGTATTTTGGCCCTAGTAAATGGAAACCTCACTCCCTTCAGGTTTTTTGGAAAATGTCCTGGACTGATACGATCAATTTCTTCTTTCTTAAAGGAAAAATAAAAATTGTATGTACTCATGAGTCAGCAAAGACCCTATGGAGAATAAGAAGAAATATGTATTGATTTTAAAATGAAAAACAGAAACATTCCAAATATTTTCTAAGCATTTTTTTAGCTGCTTACCCCCCAGGTAATGGAGAAACAATGTGTGTTCAGTAAGAGACTGAATATTGTGAATAATTTTAAGGTCCAGTGCAGCCCTGAATTCCAGACCCATGCAACTTCTCAGATGTCTAGCAGAGTTTATGTAAGTTTTGACTGAGTTAAATATCAATATTTTTTTATTTGACAGCATGATCTATACATAGTGGGCAAAGAGTTCTTGCACTTTTCTAGTAATCTCATTCTACGCTTTTCTCACTCTGTTTACTTCTCCCTGAAATGACCGTGACCTTCTGCCAGAATTTCTTGAAGGTTATGCTAATCTTTATTGGCAAGAGAAACAGTAGCTGGAGCAAAAAAGTGAAAGAGAATGCCACATGAGAATGAACAGCATGCAGAGCGTGAGAAGTTTCTGCAATAGCTGGAACTGGAGCAGCTTTGTCAGCATGTAGTCCCTGGAGCAGTAAGTGGGGATGTACTGACTTAAATATCCTAGAATGAAATCTTAATTAATTTTCTGGTACTCAATAAGGTATTTGGGATAAATCCTTTGCTAAACCAGGGGGTGCTCCTCAGGTATTTTGTATGAAATTTTGCCCTTTAATACAGCCCCTCGTTTGACCTCCAAACTTTTTTTTTCCTTGTTTAAATCAAAATGAATATGTACATCTGTCTGAGTGAAAATAAATAAATAAAGACTTCCATTGCTGTGTCTCACTTGCCTGAGAGTTTATGTATAGCCTTACACATATAAATGACAAAAGTGTTTATGAGCAGGGTCAAAATAACTTCCCATAAAACTTTCTGACCTGATCTCAAATAACCATAGCTTAAAACATGACCAGAATTAAGCTACCTCATGTTAAATTCATGCTGACCAATGTATTTAACAAGATGGGAGTAATCTCAGGGAGTAGTGGAGAGGGATTAATGCCTGTGTCTTTGAGGGGCAGGAATTACTGCTGCTTCCTATTCCCAGAATTGCAGTTTAAGCTACTTCAGGCTCTTCAGCATTACAACATCTGTAGCATGGTTCAGGGCCAAAATACAAACAGTTATGTCACATCTACTTTACAAGATGGAACGTGGTATAACCAAGTTGAGGGACAAGCATGCTGTAACGAGGCCCCACAATATGTTTGTTTTTGTAGAGCAGATGAACCCTAAATTAGTACCAGATGTCAGTAACAGACCTGCTGTATAGGGAACACAGCAGGGAACTAGTTATTATGGAGGAGCCACAGTGAGGCCATATTTAAGGTTGCATTCTGTTTTTCACTTGCACTGAGATCTCAGTATTTTCCTATTACAGTAAAAAGTATACGACTGTCCTACTTCCAGTGTATACTCACATGTGTATCGACTGCAGCATGCTGAAGCGCCTTGCACTCTCAGTCCAAGGTACTTTTTCCTATAGAGTACTCAACAACATATATATTTTCTATTTCTATTTGTACTCTGCACTGAGATCATGAAGAATGGTGTGAACTTCTTCCTCCTTGGTTTGCTTCTACTGCCTTTGGCTTCAGATGTAGCTCTGCTCTCATCACAGGCTGCAATGTTTTTGGCCTTGCAATCATTTTTCTGTCATTTTGCTTGTTAGTTTGTTCATTAGTTACTTAGCAATTTTCTTTGTTTGCCTGGCCTTTTTTTGTTGCCAAGACCTTCCCTCTTGGCAAAAAGGGAAAAAAAGGAGATTTTCAGTTTGAGTTAAGCCATGTGTCTTCCAATGGCCTTTCAGTTCTCTGTCTTGCACATAGCTTTCTTTGTGACGAGATCTTCAGACTTGTGCCTTTCATCACATGTGTTGAGGATGTCTGCCCTTATTGTCAGAAACAATTATCCACTTTGGAGATTCTGCTACTTTAAAGTTCTTCTCTACAGGAGATTTTGAGAGCAGTTTCTCGATCTTACATGGAAATCTGTAAGGACATCTTCAGGTACTAGTGGGATAATTCAAAATTCAATGACTTCATACTCAGAATGTCTCTTGTGTCTCATTAATATCTTACCAGCTTTACTGTGATGCAACAGAATGCATGCCTGGGAGCTCAAGAAATTCAATACAGTATTTTCTAAATTAGTATCCCTTCTTTCTTTGTTTTTAACTTCAAATTAGTGGTTCTGCAGATTGCATCTATAGCAAATTATTGCACAGGAAAAAGATTTAGGATTTAACCATCTTTCTCTGGACTTCTGTTCCTCATCAGGAACAGCAGAAAGCGTTTGGTATTGACCCACTGAAGTAAAAAGTGCACTCCAAAGTTGCACAAAGACCTAGTATCTTTGAAAGACTGGTCTCTATGCTGTTTTACCCACTTGAAATTATTCTTGGAATCATAGAATCATTAAGGTTGGAAAAGACCATTAAGATCACCTACTCCAACCATCAAACAGGAGCCTAGCAGACAATGTTTTCAATCTATCAGCCTCTGGGTTATGAGCCCAGAATGCTCCTAGTGTACCACTCTGCTACACATACACATTTCAAGGCATCAGAAAAACTTCTTTTGCCAGAACGAGCAGTTACTTCTCTTTTCACTCTTCTAACCATAAAAAAGAGATTCCTAGGCCATTAAACTGAACTCCTAGGCTACTAACCTTACTGAAGACAGCAGAAAGTCTTTACTGCAGTGAGATTTCCATCACTGCTATTTAGCTTCTGATCCTTCTGATCTTCTGACCCCTCCTTAAGCTCAATCCTTGAGTGGGGAACAAGACTCATGACATTCACACCCATATGTCTAAAGCTGACTCCTCAACTACTCAGAATTGCCTTTTGCATTTGAGATTCTTAGCAGAAAGACACTAATATTCAGTCCTCTGGGCTCAATATTCTCTCTTGTGTGTGCCAAAGATCTTACTAATCCTAGACTTCTCTACAAGAATGCAAGATCATTGGTTAATTGTATAATTGGTTGATTGTTGCAGGATATGGTCACAGCCTTGCAAGCTGTCACTCACCTTCCTCAGGTCCAATGAAACTGTAGTGCAAGGACTTAGAAAGGTAAGTTGCCACCCAATGAAATTCAGTGCTTTGCTTTTTCTGTCTTTATCCCCCTCTTACTTTGTAGTCTCTCATGACACCCAGGAGATTATTTAAAGTGTTTCCAGGAACTCCTAAGGTAGTTCCAGTCTTTTGTGATCATAATGGAGGACTGTAAGTGTCTGTTTAAAACCAATTCAGTCCACTGTTTTACAATCCAAGGTAGTATAATTGTGAAGATTTCCATCTCTTTAATCAGTGAGGAAAACCTGAATAGTCTGAGAAGTTTCAGGAAATTGGTCAATAAATTAACTGATTCAAAATTAACTCAAAATTGTCCTTTAGTATGCCACATTCAGAATTGCATACTTTTCAAGGTCCATTTACCTTAGCATTTCAACATTGGAATGGAAATTTGATAGATTTACAACACGTTTTTTTCTTGTTATTAAACAACAGTATTTTATTTTTGAGAAGCAATTTAATCTATGGTAATAGTAAGCTAATAGTAACCAAGTTTTGCTCAACTTCTGTCCTCTTGCTCAATTTCAAGAGACAAGAAGGGGAATTTGTAAGCAAAACAAAATGAAATAAAACAAGAAATAATACCACCATAAAAGTGATATATTATTTTAGTTGTTCTTCCCTTTACTCCTGGGAATAAAAAGCAGATTTTGTCAGGTTGGGGAACAGAAAGCAATAGAATTACACAAGGCCCACAGTTTATGCAAAGATACTGGTTATCTAACACCACAACACTCATCAAACCTTTTGTTTAGGTAGTAGGCAGTTCACTTGCTCTACTTGTGGGGAGAAAGTATTGATGAATTTTGAAGAAGGTTGTGTTGAGCAAGCAAAGTTGATTGTACTACCAGGGAAATATGCTTCTGCCTTTGGAATAAAGCTATATGCTACTCATGGTTGTACTGTTTTATGTTTTTCTTTTCTCAGTTTTGAATTAAATGACTTAGAAAACTGATTATAACAAGATGGTATATACAACATGGTATCATTGCACATTATACAGGAGCTATGAAAGCAGAATGGAAATGGGTTCACCTTCAACATAAGAGATGAAAATTTCAAGAATGCAAGATTTTTAATAAACGAGTAATCTCTCTCAAGACTACTCTGAAAAGAAGAAATCTCCATCACGATTTGAAGTATCCTGTTCTGGAACCACATTTTGATCACAGTCTTTTTAGCATAAAAAGTGCTTGTTTCCTCTTGCAGGTAATTAGGACTCCCTTGCCAGATGTTTTTCCTTCAGTTACTTTAAGCTTGTTCTATCTTGCCCTATAGCACCTTTATTCTTTGCCTCACATCTGTCCAAAAACATTTCTGCTGAAGTCGTATTCATTTCCTCTCACACATTAGCATTTCATTGATTTCCTGTCACTTGCCATGCTCCAATTCATCTTTACCTACAACACCTTTATTATGTACCCCCACCTATATTTTCAGTTTCATTTCCTCTGACTCCTCATCCCACATCCCTTATCTGAAATGACTTTGGTCCACAGGATCAATAGCCCAACAAAATAAGACAGGAGTGCTTTCGACAAAAGCCCAGAGCTCTGTAGTAAGTCATACTTGCTTTTGTGATTTTAGGCCAATGTAATCAAGCCTGGACAGCTTTCTTCTGAGGTGTTCCTTTTACCATGATATCTGCATTAGTTTATACTGGCATGTTTAAACTACGCTGGTGAAACTGATTTGAGACTCAATATAACTGTCAAAAACAAATGTTTCTTCCACTGTAAATTTTTGATACTTAAAAAAAAACAATCCTGAATTTCTTCTGAAACAAAGCTCTTAGATCCTTTCTATAAATGAGAAAGACCTACACCAAAAACATAACAATGGAGTTGTGATAAGAAACTTGATTCCTCGTAAATCAAGCAGTCAAAAGTCTTGATCATGGGTGTTTTCTTATTTCTCACACTTTGTCTGCTTACTAAGTCATCTATTGATCTGGTGTTTGGAAGAAGCTGCCTCTTCCTCTCTCACTCAGCTCGACTTCCTAACTTCCCAGCATGTCTTTTCTGTATTTGTCTTTTCTCTAACTGCATTTATAAGCATGGAATAGAAGAAGTGGGCCATAAGCAACATTAAGACAAGACTAGTATAAGGAAGAGCCTTTACTATTTGTAACTGCATGTTTTGCTCAGGGATCTCTTCCTCTGTAGCAGTCTAATTTCCTTATTCCCTATCTATGCCCGTCTTTATGGATTGGTACACCTGACCCTTCCTATGTCCTGATATATAGTTTTCTGCCCAGCTTTGAGATGTCATTGTATCTAGTCAGTTTAGCATAGTAAATAATTTCCAAAATACTCAAACCTTCATATTCCTCTATTGCTTTTCTCACAGTGAAATCTGATTGTGTGGGGGATGGGGAGACTGGCTTCTCTGTTGTATCTTGGTTGTAACATACGACTACACCTACACATACACAGACACTTCAGCTCCTGGCACATCACTGCTCATTTCTGTGTACTTAGTCACATCACTTGAATGTCTATATGTAGGCTTTATGTTTAAGAACTGCTCTTTCTTTTTCTCATCTTCAAGAACATAGATATTTAGGAAGACTTTTCTTGTTTAGAGAACTGCCAAGAATATACTACACAGCATACGTGTGTGCATGTTTCTTTGATTACTGGGGTGTTTTAATCTGAGTTTAAGTATTCATTTTGAGACTGAAGGTGAAAACAAATGGCTGTCTTATTAAAGATACAAAAGGTCAAATTTACTCACAGGGTAAAGGTACTTTATCTACATTAGTTCTCCCCATTGAACTAGAAGTGAGTGTTTTTCCAGCACATTTATTCCACCCTAGCATCAGTAGAGATAAAGCAAGCTGAGGAACAAGGGGTGGGAGATAAAGTAGAGGCCAAGGGCAGGGAGCTTTTCGTGCAGCCTCTTAAACACATTGATTGTAGTTTAGGATTTTTCAAAGCTGCACATGTTGAGTAATATCTGCCAATAAACACAGCTCAGTGGGTGAGAAATCTGTCTGCCTCTTGCTGAGGATTAGAAGAGAAAAGACACCAAATGAGCAGTTTCTTCACATGTGGGTCGTGCCCCTCACTGGGGTACTTGCCCCTGACCTAATCCTGTTCTACTTTGTCTCTCTTACTCCCTCCTGTCTTCCTTCCCCCTTCTACTCCTCCACTGCTGCACTACTGGTGGTCTGCTGCATGCTGCACAGATGTTTTCCCTATGCTATTATAAGATTATTTTTCAAGTGGCTTCTTGGAACAGATGTTCCAGTGTGTGCACTCTTCTTCCTTTGGCTGAAAGCACTGTGCACAGAGAGCAGATTGCATTGCTGCTCTCCTTTTGATCTAAAGAGCGAGAGAGAAAAAAAAATCCCACACAAATGATGCTGGTTTTCGTTTCAGGCTGCTTGGCAATGGTGCACCTGGGTGTGTATCTCCTGCTTCTTTTCTCCCCCATCACTAGTGCTGCTTGCAGATGTTTTTTTCTGTGTCTTTCTTCTTCAGACCATTTTTTCCCCTCAGTGACCCAATACTTTACTCCCACTGCTTTTATATTTTCTTTCATCTACCATTCTGCTATTCCTGCTTCCAAAATAGTTCTCTGACCCACTGCCAGTGCCTCATCTTCATCTTCTCCTTCCTTTGGCAACTCCTGGATTGTTAGGATGGATTAGTCCCATGTGTTTTGGTGTAAGGCCTGGTTTTGGCATAGAGTTCTCCTCCATAGCCCCAGTGAATTCACCTGAGCATCACTCTTTCTACTTTTTATTTTATTTCTCCTATTGGGGAAGTAATATTCTCAAGAGTCAGAGGCCCTGAAGTATCAAGGGAGCATCATTTTCAAGTAGTTAATTTATGGATTGAAGAAAGGTATGACAGAAGGAGGTTGTGATATATATATATGTTGCATTGTAGGATACTGTAACTAGGCTTAACACACTGAAACACATCTTCTGGGATAAAAAATAAATAAACAAATAAACAAGTCTTTATTTGATTACATCTAGACTTTTAAATTTTATATCAGTTCCAAATCCACACATTAATCTTCCTTAAAATAATTCAGCTTCCATGAATTCAGTTTTTGGGGAGGCAAATAAATATTGATTTTTTTGTTGATTCAGTTGATTCAAAATGATGTACATCAGATGAAAAATTGGTTTACACATATATTCTTAAAAAAAAAAAAAAGAAAAAAAGCTCCTTATTATTCCTGTTTTGATAAAGCTAGCATGAGCCCAATACTTGTTTTTAAAATACTGTCTTATGGAAAAGTCTTGTTAGATTGTGTGGGGAATCATAACCTTGCATAAGAACATACAGGATTCTCTAATAGCAAAATTATTCTCTATTGCATTCATTGACTGTCCTAGATTGCTCCAGAAATGCTAACAGTCTTTGTTAATTTATGGACTTAGAAATTTCTTTAGCACTGGGTTGAAGTACCAAAGCTTCCTGGGAAAGATTTAAACAGCACTTACAACCTTGCAAACCCTTTATTTTCTATCTTCTTTTGCATGATTGTTCTACTGCATTGTACTGCAGTGTGTATCATCTAAGTAAACAACTAAATAATAAATACATAAATCAGTAAATAAACAGATAGGGAGCTATACGACCAGTAAATCAAGCCACAGCTTTGGCAACATTTCCCATCAAACTACTCCTCCCTGTGAGCTGAGTGTGCAAGCACAGCTGTAGTTGCAGTGCACTGCTCTCCAACATCTGCAAATCTGAGATAGATCTGTAAACTCACCTACAACCCAAATAATCCACTACAGGTAAACAAGATTGTCTGCGGTCACATTTTGGACCAATCTATCACACATCCTTCATCTCTGAACTCAGAGAACCGGCCTTTCGATACTATTGAGGGCAGCTTAATTCTTGGAAGCCTTGCATACTGCATGGAGTTATTAGAAAGCTGTGCTGCCCTTCTCTGTACTGTTTGTGTCTAAATGGGTTGTGGAAGGAAGTGGATAAGGAGGGAAACCATCTGTTTCAATGCTGATTTTCAACAGGTTTATGAAAAAATAAAATAATTGTACGACCTAAAGCATGTGATAGCAGGAAACTGCATTCTCAGGGTACAGGAATTTCAGTCCTGTTTCCTCACATTTCAATGTGTTTGGTGCAGCAAGTGACATTGTAAACACAGTTACATCCAGCACAAACCCAAAGTTTGCAAAAAAACCCATCAATCTATTATTTCAGTTAAAAAAAATCTAGAAATTATGCTGAAAAACAGCCATAAGCATCCACCCAGGCCATTTCTTCTAACCCAGGGCTAGACAATTTTTGGGACAACTATTTTTTGACTTCCTAAAATCCTCTGTTGACAGGGATGTCATGGGTTGCCCAACCCATTCCAGTGCTCAACTACTGCTGTTGTTTACACAGTGAACACATAAGTGTTGAATGACATTTGTGGTTGCCAAGCATCTACAGCACTCTTTCTTCAAATACTTATGAGGAAGTAGTAGAATTATCTAGCAGATCTCTGTTAGGCTTTTTTGAGAATCTGATTTAGGCATAAATCTATTGTTTTAAACACTATATTGGAAGGTAGGGATTGCTTTGTCTTGTTTTTCTTTATTTAGATTAACTAATGGGAAAGTTGAGGGTATAAGATTCTACTTGTGGTTGATCTTTGCAGGGGATACAGTCATGGAATTATGGAATCACGGAATCATAGAATCACAGAATGGCCTGGGTTGAAAAGGACCTAAAAGATCATCTAGTTTCAACCCCCCTGCTATGTGCAGGGTCACCAACTCTAGACCAGGCTGCCCAGAGCCACATCCAGCTTGGCCTTGAATGCCTCCAGGGATGGGGCATCCACAGCCTCCTTGGGCAGCCTGTTCCAGTGCGTCACCACCCTCTGTGTGAAAAACTTCCTCCTAATATCTAACCTAAACCTCTCCTGTCTCAGTTTAAAACCATTTCCCCTTGTCCTATCACTATCCACCCTTGTAAACAGTTGTTTCCCTTCCTGTTTATACTTTCCCTTCAAATATTGGAATGCCACAATGAGGTCTCCCTAGAGCCTTCTCTTCTCCAAGCTAAACAAGCCCAGTTCCTTCAACCTTTCTTCATAGGGGAGATGCTCCAGACCTCTGATCATTTTAGTGGCCCTCCTCTGGACCTGTTCCAAAAGCTCTGCATCTTTCTTGTGCTGGGGGCCCCAGGCCTGGATGCAGTACTCCAGATGGGGCCTATGAACAGTAGGAATCAAAAACTGCTCTTATATATCAGTTTGATAATCATTTTCAGGATAAACTGTATTTCTCTACAGGTGGTTGTGACCACCACAACATTTCTTGTGGGAGGGAGTGCTAATAGAGTGAGTGCAAAAGAAATCAAAAGAAAATGAGGCATCATCTGGAGTAGTATGTTCAATTCTGGGCCTCTCAAGTACAGGAGAGATATGCATATACTTAAAGGACCAGTGAAGGGCCACAAAGATGAGGCAGGGATGGGAGCATCTCCTCTCTGAAGAGAGGCTGAGCAAGCTGGAACTGTGCATCCTGGAGAAGAAGAAGTTCAAGGGGATCTCATCTCTGTGTACAAATAACTGCAAGGAGGAAGCAGAGAGGACGGAGCCAGGCTCTTTCCTGGTACCCAGTATCAGCACAATAGACTACAGCACAAAATGGAGCATGAGAGGTTCCATCTGACTATGCAGGTGATGGAATACTGGCACAGGGTGCCAAAAGAATTTGTGAAGTATCCCTCCTTGGGAATCTTCAAAAGCCACCCTGCTGTGGGTGCTTGAACAGGCATTGGACCAGATACTACCAGCAGTACCTTCCAATCCTTAACCATTCTGCAATTTCATGGCTCTGCAAGGTAGCTTTCCAAAAGTACTCCATTAATGAATAGGAGTTCAGAATGCTGGTAGCTGGTGGTCACAAAAATGAAGAGTGGATCTTAAATGTAGTAAGAAAACACATCAAGAAAACATTTATGGAGTAAATTCTATGTTCTGCCATTCTATTATTTAACAATGTGGGAGGGCAACAATATGGAAAAAAGGTTAAGAAAATACTTTTAATCATAAAAGACTGCAGACAGTATCTTAAAGTAACTGTGTATTGGCTAACAGTTAGACTTCACAAGAGCAATTTGAAAGAAGCAAACTTTATATAATTTCACCTTGGAAAGGGAAAATGGGCAAATTCATCATAGTTAAAAAGAAGAGAAATGTTGATATAACTTGAAGTTCTGAGCTCCAGTCCTTTAAGTGCATCAAATAGTCTTCTATAGGACACTTTTATTTACTTCTGCTTATTGCATCAGGGCCTCTGTCTCACGGCCTATGTCACAGATACACTTAAAGATATATAGGTACCTTGGACCCTACTTCTACAGTTTACAGTCTGTGGATGAGGTGTGGGCCCAAGGACTTAACCTTGTCTTTCATGACGACAGGTTTCTGTTCTTGGATTGAGATCTCTGTCCTATGTCTTTCTAAGTTATCATGAGAACTTTTGCTCCAACCAGCAGTCCTACAAATATAGCATTCAGAATACAATGTTTCTGAAAGTACAAGAAAGGGCATTTGTTGCCACCATCTACACGTTTATTCTTTCTGTTTTGTCTTTTTATTCTATAGGAAATTAGTGTCCTCTCTGTTTCCCATCTGCTTCTGCATATCACATCTTTGTGACATTTATCTCCAGTCATTGCTCCTGTTCCCATATTCTTGTACTCACTCCTGCATTGATCTGGACATATTTTTGATCTTTTCCAAGTAATCTGATCTGTTGTCAGTGCTGATGCTAATCTTACTGGAACAGTGTCACCCCTGGAATTCTGAGGGTGGAATCTAAAGAATAATGTGCTAAAAGGTATTATGGGGTGCATAGGAAATTGTTCTTTGGACAGGAATAAGGCAAATGCAGTCTACAGGATGTTCCTGTGTCATTAGTATCTTACATGCTGTCCTACAGTACCAACAGTTATTAAGCCACTTGATGGGAAATACTTTTAATCATAAAGCTTACTCTCTAAGCTTCTGTGTCCCTTCTTCCTGAACAAACATATGACAAATGATTAATATTAAGCCAAACATTGCTCATTTAAGAGATAATTAAAAAAAAAAAAAAAAGTTATTGCTTAACAACTCTGTTTGAAAGCAGTGTTTTAAAGGGGATCACGTCATAAAATGGGAGGAAACCCAAGTGGCAACATAGAGCAATGAGCTGAGACTGGTAACAACTGAAGTCAGTTAGCTAGGCAAGGCTGTCAGAATTTACAGAGAGATGAGAACAGGTCTGTTTGATTTGGAGTCAGGTTTTCAGCAATATTTCTTCATTGCACAATCGTTAGGATTTAACTCTTATTTAGAAAATAGACTTGAGCACTCAAGATTGCAATGTCCATCTGTTCACCGTCATCTCAGAAGATCTTTTCCTTCTGGCTTGGAAGTCTTAAAAAGTAGTTTTTTTGTCACTGCAGTGCAGTTGATTTCCAAGGAATTTTAAATGGCACTGTAGAAGTCTTCATTTTTATGGGACAGCCAAAACTTCCTTGGCTCACCTGCCAGCTCTGTTCTGACTTGTGTGTCACACATCTGTCTGCTCACACCACAGCGTTGGACAACTACTGAGTTTATGGGAATATTTGTGACTGCTCTTAATTGAGATGAAGGCTATGACTCCAGCAGCCAACAGCAGGCAAATATCATCTGTGTAAAAGATATGAGCGCTCTCTTTTATAAAAATGCATTATTGTTTCTGGCACACTCTAGATGCTGAGCTCAAGTGCTGGAGAATGAGATTGGGACATTGTGACTCAGCTGTTTGCTGTATAGCATTCATTAATATGTTTTGTATTTTTCTGCAAGGACAGTTATAAATAGTTTTGTAAAGGTCAGATGGGAACCACTAAGCACAATCCTTACTCAGCACCACAGGGGAATAACTTTCTCACTATTCTAGACACTCTTGTGTTTCCCTGACTGCTTTTACTACTGAGATGGTGCCCTCTGCATGTTGCTGGCAGTAAAGAGACTCATCACATACTGAGGTGAAAAGGAGGACAAAGAACCAGAATGAATGCAAGGAGCTTGACTCTGCCCCATCTCCACGTGCAAGCTAGATTAAAAGGCTATAGTTCTGATTCAGGGTTCCCTGAAGTCCATGCAAATATTTGTATTGATTTCAGTGGCTTTGGATCTGCTCCTGTGTACACAGATATAGCAAAGTATTTTTCCCAAAAGGGAGCAAAGTCTTGTTTTCCTTTCATAGAGAGAAGGTGAATGCTGATTCTCAGCTCAGCTCCATCTAGGTGTTGCTGGGCATCTTGAGCTGTTGTTAGATTTCTAGCTGATCCCTAGCCAGTCCTCCTCATGTGTATCCTTCCCTTCTTGTCATTAAAGGTGAAGGAGAATGATGCACAGAGTTTTCCACCCTGTAGTTTTGAATGTGAAAGAGATAATCTAAGAACAGAAACTTTCATGGAATGTGCCAGTTTCAAATGAGGGAGAATTTAAGCCTTTATTACCCAAGGCATCTATAAGTGAGTGTGACAATGCCTTCATTCTTTAAAAGCACATTTCACTTGTGCTACCATACAATTATACAATCTTTTTTTTCTTTAGTTTTATTTTTGTAAGCCTTTGTACCTGAAAGTTTTGTTGTTTAATTTCTTTTTTTTTTTTCTTGGAAAATATAGATAAAAAAAACTTACAAGCAAATAAACCCTGAGGCTAGAATCCAGGTAAGTTCACTGTATCACAAGCCACTTAAGTTCATGTTCTCACATCTCTTTGTGTGCATCCCCCCTTGACATGACGTTGAATGTAATTTATCTACAAGATTTAGTGTCTGTGGCATGTTGCAGGCATCAGCATTAGTGCAAAAATACGTAGTAAGGTCAAGCCACAGGGACCTGCATGATTTAAAAGAAGGGCTTTATCACCCATGTTTTGTCAGTTTGATTGGCTACTGTTGAGGTAATGGTCTGCGTTTAATCTGTCTTCTTGACTTTTCAAAGTTTCAGTCTATCGCGAATGTTGATCAAGCCTCTAACTATAAAACTCTGCTTTGAAATTTCAACCATGACAATTTCAATATGTAGTAAGATTTTTAAACAAATAGAACTTTATAAGATTATATCATATTATTTTTCAGCTTGAAGGAAAAATTGAGAGGCACTGGTTTCTCCTTTTTTGAAAGAAGAAACTTTTGAAACACAAAGGAGCTCAGTTCTTTCTTTGAAGTATTCCTGAAATATGTCTCTAAAAATCAGTTTTGGTTCATCTGTAGAATAAGTCTCTAGATAAAATGCTTGTAAATTAAAATATGGTTTGGAGGTAAAACATACAGTAACAGATTTTACAACTTCTGAAATGTCTTAATATGTGATGGTATTTTGACTAAAATAAATGCACTCACTTTTGGTCAATAATACAAAATTTTCAAGTTCTTTCTAGAATACCAATCATACTTGGGACAAAGTCCTTCTAAGTCATCACCTTCCTGAAAGAACACTCAGTAAGGGCTACTGGATGAAGTAGGCAAAGTTCTTTGCACCTCTTATAAACAAGAAAGAAATAGGAAGATTACAGCATGCCAGAATATCTCTCTTTACTCCCTTTTTCTGTTTAGTCTGAGAAAAAATATGCCTGTGTTTTTTTTGCTTCACTGTTTATCTGGTCTCTCTGAAAACATCTGGAGTTGATTTTCAGCAGCCATAGGAGGAAGAAAGAACCCAGAGGATTGCTTCCTATGCTCTTGTGATGGTGGAGAAGGATTGCAGGAGACAGTGAAGGTGGGCACATCTGTGGGCAAAGCGGAAGAAATTAGGGACATGGTGGCAACAGGGTTGCACAGAAATATCAAATATTGGGGTGAGAGAATTGCGGAGAGGCAAAGATTACTAAATTTATGATTAGAGAAAAAAAAAGCACATGGAAAAACAGTATTATCACTTTGGAAGCAAGGACTGGTAGGTTAATTACAGAGACAGAAACGAGTGAATGTGAGAAATTAGATTTCTTGGATTCAAGACCAAAATCTCAGTGAACCAAACAAGAAATATCAAGGGTGCCCAATGAAGTACTGAATGAATACTTAGAGAAAGCAAGCATGTAGAGTTGTGAGAGAAGCTCTTGAGCAGAGCAGAAGTTGAGAACATGTGATTTCTTCCAGTCTTCTGAAATAGCGATGGCAGGCATTGCTGTGAAATATCCTTGTTCTTAGACTCTCTATGGACACTTCTCTACATTCTCCAGATACTGGTGGACCTCCTTGAAGGTCATGTCTGACATTGGATGGAATGTCTGAGAGGTGTTACTGGTGAGAGCAGAACCTGCTGAGCAAAGGAGAGAATATGAAAACCTGGCTTAAAGGTTAAAAGATTACTTAATTGTTTTTTGTTGGTTTTGTTTGTTTGTGTGTGTGTTTCATTTTATTTTAGCTTTAGTTTTCATGTTAGAGTGTATGCAAGAGTTAGAGCTACAGAGGTTTCTTCTTATTTTGTGCCATTCCAAGGCAGCTAGCTGAGGGCTCAGCAATCCTCATTTTTAAGATCCTTGCTATTTCCAGAGAATTCTGAGATGAGTGACGAAAATCCCTAAAACCAGCTGCTCCTGGCCCACGCCTTTCGGTTTCCTGCAAGGAGAAGCTGATTCAGACACAGATGAGATAGGGAACTGCTAGACAGCATGGCAGATAACAATGGTGTCTTAAATGTAGTGTGTAGTTGTTGACTTTACATGTTAGAATGAAGAAAGAGTTAATCTTGGGTAATGTTTGTTATCTACATCAGTGTCATGAAACTATAGGGGAGAAGTAGGTAAGGCAGAATGAAGAGCTATAAGGACAGATTTTCCTGCTGTTAAGTAAAGGCCCACTTTTTTAATAGCCAGCCGTGTCAATGATGCTAACATAACTTATCTGTGATCTGGTAGTACGCCCAAATTACAGCATTGTTGACCCCATTCCTTGGTATCAACTTTGCTTGGAGAGGAGATGAAGTGTCAAGACCTGCTTGTTGTCACAAACTACGAAAGAAGGATTCAAGAATGCTTTCATGTGGAGCTTGTCAAAGTAAGTTTCATGTGTTGCCCTCAAGGCTTACAGGTACACCTACCTTCCTCATAAAGCATGAGCATGAACCTTGATGTCTAATTTGCCTGGTCCATTGGAGAGAGTTGCTATATGATTAAAGTATCTTGACGTTTCTGAGTTAGATGAAATATTTTTAATATAAGACAGAGTCAGAGGTTATAGCAATGGTGAGGTGCAGATATATGACGAAAAAAAGGCATTGTTAATTGCATAGGAAAGACTTGACAGAATCTATTATACTACCTATCACTGAAAACTTGGTCTAAGCGTGCCTTCACTTAAGGTGTTGTAAAGACCTGCATCATGAATTCAGACAGGACACTTCAGACAATACCCTAATGCAAGCACTGTTTTGGGAACACTGTTTTAGCAGTTTGAATGCAACAAAAGGGTAAATCCCTGAGACTGATGCTTTTTAAAGGAGTGATTTTAGAGAGGGAACAATATACTATGGTGACAAAATACCTGCGCTGTTATCCAACTGTCTTAACTCACAATTCATTTGTGTAAGGGGCGAAAATAGAAGACATTACAAATAATGTAAAAATCTCTAATATATCTCAAAAAGATTGTAATAATTATGTAAAATAAAAGAGAAACACATTTGTCTGAGCATGAGGTTGGAAATTGGAAGAATGGTGATAGTAGTAACCTGTTGTGTCAAAGAACACACAGCTCTTCGTGAGCTGCTAACAGACAATTATACAGTCTTCTGAAAAAAAAATAAGAGACATGGCTTTAAATTTGTTTCAGGAAAAACACTGTAGACTAAATGTCACAGGATTCTAATCTGTATGTGGTGTACAGAGCTAAGTCAGAACTGTACCATGCTCAGGTGTAATGTAGCCTTGCAGACAAATGGGAATGGCCACATTGTCGTTGCTTGTCCCTGTGAATAGGCAGGACAAAAATGAAATTACTGCACCATTCCACAAGTGAGTGGAAAAGAGAGTTTGGAATTTCGTTTACCTTTCACTTTTCTACATCCAGAGTTGCCTGAATCCTTGCAAAATTACATTATCCTTCAGTAAGACTTTCAGCAACCTTCCACCTTCCTAGTGCTATTCAGGTGTGCACTGGTCCTTGCCTCTTTCTCATCTCAGCAAAAGACATTAGTGATGCCTAAAAGTAACTGTATCTTCAGAATAAGAAAACAGTATTTTTAATAAGAATTTTATTTTAAGAAGATGAACTATCCATTCCCATTCCATCAGAGCATGTATTTAAAAGTTATATCTACCAGGGGAGACTGTTGAAAGTTCCAGATACAGTGATGTTATTTTTGAGCATGGACATTTTCTTCCAGAAATGCAGAAATTAGGATAATCTTTATTTTTTTTCTGTTGAAAGAACAGCCAGGTCTTCGGCAGATACTCCCAAATGTTGAAGTTTTCCGAAGGACGAGTTTGGATGATAGAACGAGAGGGTAGGAAATGGGCTTTTGTAAAATGTATGCCTTAAATAAATAACCACAGAACCATAGAATGGCTTGATTTGGAAGCAATACTCAGAGGTCCACCTAGTTCGATTCTCCTGCAATGAACAGGGACATCTACATCTAGATCAGGGTGCTCAGAGCCTTAATCAGCCTGATCATGAAGGTCTCTGAGAACAGGGCTTCCACCTCCTCTCTGAGTAATCTTTTCCAGTGCTTCACCACCTATATTATAAAAACCTCTTCCTTATAGCCAGGCCAAATCTACCCTCTTTAGTTTAAAGCCATTTCCCCTTGTCCTGTCACAACAGACCCTGCTAAAGAGTCTGTCCCCTTCTTTCTTATAGCCCCCTTTTGAATACTGAAATGCCTCTCTCAGAGATTCCTGGAGACTTCTCCAGGCTCTGAACAGTTCCATCTCTCTCAGCCTGTCCTGGTAAGGGAGGCATTCAATCCTCTGGTTCATTCTTGTAGCCCTCCCCTGGACATGCTCCGACAGGTTCATGTCTCTCCTGTAATGAGAACTCCACACCAGGACGCAGTAATCCAGGCAGTGTCTCACGAGGGCAGAGCTGGGATAGACCAAAATCTACTGTGAAAATACGACCTAGAAGGTAGAACTGAATGATCAGGACTTATCATCACAGCTTTTAAAAAGAGGCCTTTAAAAAAATTAAATTCAGAGTATATTTCATATTTCAAGAATGTCTGAAATAGAAGAGCACGGACTGATAAAGCAGGATAAACTCAGGTCTTTTGTAGGAAAATAATATTTAGAAATAACATTTCTCCCTTCTTTTAACATTCTGTGGATGAGTGAATTATTCCTGGCACTTGCTGGGAAACTAAGGCCTAGAAGTTCTTCTTTACTAAATATATGTATTTTTTCTGGGACAATACTTTGATATGCTGTTATGGGAATTTTATTTTTGAATGTTTTGCCTATCATTTAAATTCCATATATTAAATTAAAAATTAATGCAGATTTACTTGGGTGACATGGAAGAAGTGAATTCATGTGGAAAATGCTGCCTCTGCATAGATAAAACTGCATTTAAAAATATAAATCATAGTATTTAAAATCAATACTAAACAATTGGTAATTGCACCATTTTTTTTCATGTTGAAAACTTACTGTTTTAGACATTAATCAGATATATAGGAAAATAAAGTCTTTCTTTCATTCTTCAAAATCTGAATGACTCTTCTTAAATTAATAACTACATTTCAGTGCATAAGACTCCAGTTCTTTAAATGATTCAGAATGCAGCTTTGTTTATGAGCATGCAACTCATTTGTCTTAAATGAGTTGCATATTTGAGGTCAAATTTCTACAAAGGGGTACAAAAGTTATAAGCTAGTCACGTATATAGTACATTCAGTGTAACTGCTCACATATGGTCAGATATTTATGAGTCTAAGAATTTGCAGAAGGGGATCTGGATCTTGCTTTAGATTCTGGCCCAGTTTATTACTTTGTCCAGAAGTGAATGTGTGATTTAGATCTTAGGCCTGAATCTTGCAAACAGTTAACGCCTGCTTAAAATCCACATCTCTGAACTTTTTTTAAGGTGTGTTAAAATTAGAAAGATAAAATTCTCTGGCCAAGACTTTCTCATTGAAAAATTATTTTCTCTTGACTTTCTCATTGCTGATACCCACTGGTATCAGCAGAGCCAGGATTTACACTAGTATCCGTGATATATGAGTTTTCATAAGCCACGAGCATTGTGCATATGCTCTCAAGTTTTTTTATATGTTGCTTCAGATCTTGTTTAATCTTTATTTTCTGACATATTTCTACTCTAAAACCAAGAGTCAAAAGGTCTGTAGGAAGTAACGGTTACCTCATTTACTGCTCAGATGATCATAATAATGGGTCAGTAATTAGAGGAAGAACACTGCATGCTTGTTGTGTAAAAGGGATGCATCTCTGAATAGCATTTTACTTGGCACATTCTTAAAAGACACTCAGGTTGATAATTGCCACAGCTGATTGCAATAAAGGCTAGCAGCCCCTAGGGATGCTGGGAACATAAAGCCATTGAGGAGTCCTGTAAGAGAATAGCCCTGTTTTGTGTTTTTCTAACCTTATAACTAATGAGTTAGGGGTTTCTCATTTCTTGATGCATACAATTATGGAATAATTCAAAGAAGAAGAAGGAGCTTCGGAACCTAGGTGAGTTTGTTCTTTCAAAATTCAATCCGATCTTGAAAGCCTCTAACTTCTCTTGTCGTACTGGCCAACTACCTTAGTACTGAACACTTCTTTGAGGGCACAGAAACTGCTGAGCAGGTTTTATATGTTGTTGTTTGGGTTTTTTTGGAGGGGGGGAAGGAAGGGGGGTTGCACAGGTTTCAGTGCAGGATTTCAGTGATACATATGACTTTTCAAAATCTTTGACTGGAAATAATGATTGGTGATGTGCTTATTTGGAACATAAATTATTGTGTTACAAAAATCTGTTTAATGTGTGCCAGGGAAATAAATCCTTAAATTGAATGAAAGCAAATATCCAATGGGGATCTGTAAGAATGGCTATTTAGGTAGCGTACTATTATCTGTGTATTGTGATAAATGAATTTGATAGAACATAAGTGTGGTAATTGGGTAAGTGGAAAGACTTCACAAGAAAAAGGCCACCCAGGAATTCGATCATATCACTATTTCTGAGTAAACCTTTTCCCTGATTTATTGTAAGTATTCCACTGAGCTTATTGCTAAGGAACAATAGAGAATGCTGCTGTGATTACAGGAAGAGAGACGTGAGGCGTTCCAATTTTTCTCAGTTTAACAAAGAGCCCAAGTTCATACAAGTTTATGTGGATCAGAGACTGACCTTCTGAAAGAAGGCAGTCGAAGGGCATATCCTTTCAACACAGATTTAACTGCAACAGATCTACACCCAGACTGAAAAATACAACTACTGGTTATTGGTTTTGTTTATGGGTGGCTTCATGAATATGTTTGTAAATCCCTTGAGGTAAAAACAGACCATTTACCACAGGAATCTATATGATAGGGGCTACTATACAAACTGCCTTTTTTTAACCTCAGAAATTGTCCATGAAACTGAAAAAAAATGCTTCATTTTGAAATCCTGGCTTGAAATGGGCATGATTAGAATATCCATGATTAGGAGAGGAAATATGAAGTGGTCTATGAGGGCTCTTTTCAGGAAGATCCTTGCCTAAGCACAGTTTTTGCAAAGTTGTTGGAAGCATAATGGAACATGCTGAGATCAGGAGGATGTCACTAGGCAGTGTCAACATGTCCCTGTTTGAGAGATGCTAATAGAACTTTAAATCATATTTTCTGCTCCTTAAGCCTCATAACATGCAGTTTTCTTCATTGCAAGGATCTGAGTATGTTTTCTGAGTTTCAGCATTGATATATTTCTAGGAAACGGAATACTGAGTAACAGACATGAGGTTGAAATAAGAAGACCTTACTAACTTTTGTCTAAATTTGATTCTTAATTAGCCTCAATTAAATAGATTTTCTTAATTGAAGAAGCTTTGTTTAAAGCTTTAAATTGTTTCATGTCCCATTTCACCAAGCAACTATTTACAAATACGTATTATAAACTCCCCCGCCCACACAGGCACGTTGGATTCCAGATGAGTTAATAACTGATCATGTTCAACACTTCATAAATTTCTAGTTTTTTATTCAGCCAACCATTTTTGAATATTTGCATGGGTTAGCAGAAATAGTTTGGTTATGAGAGTATATTCTGGAGACTTTAACAAATGTATTCACATGAAGCATTATTGCAAAATATATCATACATATCACTGTACAAAGATGATGTTAGAGACTTAGGGGAGGAAGAACAAAAGTTTCAGTGCCAGAATCTAATGGGTTCCTTGAAATGAAGATGGTTAACTGTGGTTAGCCAAAAGAATTATACATCAAGAATAACAAATAGAGCAGAAAACTTACTGCAAAAATGTTCAGTAATTAAGGTAATGTGTCTGAGAATATTTCAAGGGAAGCAGTGAGACTTATGCTAGGAGAATAGACTGATAATCTGAACCGTGCCTTTTTTATAAGCACTCATGATGGTTGATTCACTCAAAGAGAGGATATCAGGAGACACTGGATATTTGTTTCTTGAGTATAAACATTAAAAAAAAAATAAATAAATAAAAAAAAAAAAAAAAAAAAAAATTAAATGTAGCCATTAGGAATGGAAGCCATAGAAATATTAAGTATGAATGCTTGGTGCTTCTGCTTTTAGAGTTGTTTAGGAACCTCTTGAGCTTTAGAGAACATGGTGTCACTGTGATGATAAACAATAGGGGACTGAAGGTGATCTTTTTTAATAGAGATCCAAAAGGCACCCAATCCAATTTGCTTGTGAATGTGGGGAATGAGGGAATTTTTTCCCTCTTTCCTGTAAATATTGACTTGTGCTTTGATAATTGATTGAATCATCTGTGGTACTTGTTGAGTTTTTTGACATTGTTAATCTGAATTTTCCAAAATTCAAAAACATCTGGAGGATAAGGGGACATAGTTTAGCTACTAAATCCAGTGACCCAGCCCATATCCTCTGTCTAATGCCAAGAAATACCAGCACTCTTTTCTGTTACATTACAGTGCTTAATACGATGCAAGAATATTGCCTTTCATTAAATGAAACAATCTTTCAGCAGCCCCTCAAATAGGTCATATAATAATGTTTCCTCCACAGTAACAGCTGAGATGCTCACTTTTCAGTTTTGAATCCTATCCAAGCTTCTAAGCAACAACAGTTGGACTCTTTCAGTATCTAATCTATGTGTTGTTGCCCCAGTATTACTGGTGCTGACTAGCAGAGGTCTACTAGTGTCATGTAATCTTAAGTATTCCTGTGACTGAATGCTAAGTTGTTAGCGGTTCCTCTGATATGTCGCATCCCTTTCTAATAGGCACAATGCTGCTTTTAAAAACAGAAACCAAAACAAACAAACAAAAAATTAGTTCCCAGTGTTCTGTGGCATTTGCCACCTCTTGGACTCAGTTTTGCCTCAAAATTTATTTTCAGATATTTTTCAAAATATGTTAGATCTGGAAACAAATACAGATTGGCTGGCCACAAGTCCACGTTGATGAGATTCAGGTGCAGACTGGGAGATGAGTGACTGGAAAGCAGCCCTGCAGAAAGGTATCTAGGGTTGCTTCTTGACACAAGGCACAATGTGAACCAACAGTGATCCCTGTCAGCCGAGAGGGCAAACAGCATTTTGGGATACATTAAACTCATAGCCATCCTGCCATAAGAGGTCATTCTGTACTACACTATGTTTAGCAATGGTGCAGCCTCACCTTGAATATTTTGTGCAGTTCAGGTCTCCATAATATAAAAATGACCTTAGGTCACTTGAATGCATGAAGAGGAAGGCTGGAAGACAGGTTCTGTGAGGAGAGGCTGAGGATACCCTAGTCATTCAATCTGGAGAAGAGCGTGCTGAGAGGTGTTGTCATTGTTCTCTACAACTTCCTGAGGAGGAGAAGTGGAGAGGGAGGTGCCAGGCTCTTCTCACTGGTAGCTGGTGGTCAGATATGTGAGAATGGCTCAAGGCTGCACCAGGGGAGATTAAGTGTAGACATTAGCAAAATTTCCTTTACTGTGAGAATAATCAAATGCTGAAACAGGTATTCTAAAGGGTTGGTTGATGCCCCATGCATGTCATTATTCCAGGGATATTTGGACAATATCCTTCATCTTTTGGTTAGCCCTGAAGTGGTCATTCAGTTGGACTTCATGATATCTGTAGGTCCCTTCAAACTGGACTATTATGTTTTAACGAATAATTATGTTCATATCACTAATTTCTGTATTATCAATTAGTATTTTTAATATTGACACAGCCTTTTGTTCTTTAAAGTATATAATATGCTGTAATCTGATGTATAACACTGAACTTTAATTCTTTCTGCTTGTGAGAATCTCTAGTATTAAACGAAATCTGAATTGGAAGTTCCAGTAAAGAATTGTAGTGATTCTGTTCCTACAAAATAAGAAAATTTAGAATATAACTTCTACTTTTAAATAAAAATGGAAGAATTAGTTTTCTCCTTGCAGACGTGAGAGAGAAAAGTAATTTCAGGTCATGACGGATTCGGAAAGATTTATATAGTAATTTGCCATTATTAGCAAGGTAGTAGTATCAATAACAACTATAATGCTGAAAATAGTGTCTTAAATGGGACAATAAATTTTGAGAAAAGGCTGAATTGTTTTTCAGATAAATGCTAAAAAGGTTATATGTCTAAATTACTGTTTGCTACAGTAATACAGATTTCAGACTTCAGTCAGCAATGGGAGAATTGTCTTATCTTAGAAATGTTTTGATTTATCTTGATTTGTTACCTATGGATTCTGAGATTTTTTTAGTAAAACAGTGAAAATTCCACCTACGTTCTAGGAAATTAAGTATACTGGTCTCTTTGGGAGTTGATAAGGTAAAATAAGATGATCAGGTGGGCTTGTTCAGCATGGGGAACAGAAGGCTTTCGGAAGACCTGATAGTGGCCTTCCCTACTTAAAGGAAGCTTATAAGCAGGAGAGAGACCAACTTCTTACATGATCTGATAGTGATAGGACAAGAAGAAATGGTTTCAAGCTAGAACAGGGGAAATTTAGATAGATGTTGTGAAGAAATCCTTTACTGGGAGGGTGGTGAGGAACAAGCTGCTCAGAAAAGCTGTGGATGCTCCATCCCTGGGGATGTTCAAGTCCACATTGGATGAGGCCCTGGGCAACCTGATCTAGTGGATGGCGACACTGCTAGATGATTCTTAAGGTCCTTTCCAACACAGGCCATTCTGTGACTTTAAACTGGACAGTATTTTGTAAATATTCCTGTACTGAGTTAGACAAAAGTTATTTTTTCCAAGTCTTTTGCCTCTGACAGTGGCAGACGACATATACTTACGGAGAGAATATAAAAAGGTAGCATACAGACAAATACTTCTACTGGTATCACTCCAATGTAGAAACTTGCAGATCTAGACACTATATTTGTATTTAATGGGATTTGATTTATTTGCTTTTTCTGTATCTGTCATAGCAACTCATGAATTCACTCATGCAATTCTTTTCAAATGCCATGTGTTTCACGTTTTAATTGCACATTATTCAAATACTCTGTACTTCAATGGCTAGTTAGCACTGTAGTTTGACACCTAACAAGTGACAAGGATGACTTATTTCTGTAAGTCACAGAGGTTCTGTGCTTTTATCTCTCACTTGTATCTTTTTTCAAAGAGTTTTCTAGGTTAACTTGCTCTCAAACCCAAGCTTCTCCATGTTGATCATCATTCTTGTTTTGTTGTTTGTTTTTTTTTTTTTTTTGTATTGTTGTAACATTCTTTTGGAGTAGAGGTGACTTGAATTGTTCATGTGGGGGCATTCTCTTGTTTTCTGTTTTGATTTTTGACAGCAGATGCTTAGGCAAGTAAATTAGAGAGGAATATCATACGAAATGTTGGTGGTTTCCCAGTGCTTGATCTTACTAGCAAAATAGTCAATTTATTGGTTAGAAATTTCTACAGTGAAAAGTAACCCTAATTCTCTCATCCACTTTATTGTGGAGTATTTTTCAGTTTGGTAGAAAAATGGTTGAGCATAGATAGAAAGGATTAGGAACTCCTAAAATGAGAGAAGTAATGTGAAATGATGATCTAAGTAGTAGTCTGCATTACAATTGTAGAAATAGTTGCTTTTTTGAAATCTTTACTTTGCAGGAGGAAGGAGGGGGGAGATCAGTGCTTGAACCCAAAATAAATAAGTTCTAGTGGTAATCACAAAGTAAAATTTTTGTGTGAATTGAAACAAATAGTCACTGCCAGCAGAAATATTCAGCCTTGCAAGGAGAAGATTCAGTTTCTAGGTTCTGATCTAAACAGCAGAGATTCTCAACAGATATTCACTTTTTGCACCACATGCTCTTATGACCTATTGTAATCCTGCATCCTATTGCTGTGAATAAGAATAAAGGTCTTCCTATATATGTTTTCATTTTTCTTCTTTCTGAAAGAAGTGAGATGTTGTTCAACAGCAAATCAAATTTGGATGTGATTATTACTGTTGAGAGAATAAGTGGCTGGCTGACTGGGTAGGGAGCCAAGAACGGTTTCTAGTCATGAGCAAAGAAAACAGCAGGATGGGACTCAGCAACTCCATACCCTTGCCAAAAGAGTAACACTGAGCTTGAGGAAAGTCTGTCTTGCAGGCATAAAGAAATGCTGTCCTATATATTGGGTACTGGGGTATGCTCTTCTTGGGAAGTTAATAACCATTCAAGAACTGCATGATTTTGCAGTTGGAAGATGGTGAGTGAAAGAGTGCAGAAAGCAGGATATAGAGTTTCTAGTTGCTCCACCCCCATCCTTGTCAAGGAAACATCCTTGAGAACAGCTAGCAAACTGTAAGATCTTAGGCTCTGATAAGGAAGACACTTCACTTGATCCTGGGATTGCACAGTGTCTAGATTCTTATGTTCCTCAGAAACATTCTTTGGCAAAGATTTCAATTATGATGTAGAACAAGTGCAAAAAAGTGAATGTAATAGCTGACCGACAAAAATTAGTGTCCAGTGTATTGCAGTCCATTAAGCATTAGTTACAACAGAAGCTGATTTTTTTTTTTTATATTGCTTATACAATTCTGTTACATTACAAGAATTATGAAGAATTTATAGAATAATCAAAGAATCTTAGAATGTCTTAGATTAGAAGGGACATTAAAACCCATCAATTTCCAGCACCCTGCCATTGGCAGGGCTGCCTGCCACCAGCTCTGGCTGCCCAGAGCCCCATCCTTCATGGCCCGGAGCACCTCCAGTGGTGGGGCACCCACAGTTTCTCTGGGTAACCTGTGCCAGGGCCTCACCACCCTCTGAGTAAAGACTTTGATTATAACATCTAACCTGCTCCACTTAGCTTGGTGTCAACAACAAACTTGCTGAGGGTACACTCGATGTCTATGACATTGATAATGATATTGAAGAACATTGGTCCCAAGGCCCCTGGGGGTCACCACTCATGACCAGCCTTCGCCTGGACATAGAGTTGTTGACCAGATCTCTCTGAAAGTGACCATCTAACCAAGACTCTCCAGACACCAGGGACTTTAGTGTTTAAATTATGTTAACAGTCTAGTTGAAAATACTTTTCTTTAGAGAATTCAGCCAGAAATGAAAACTGGGTATACTTGTCAATGTTCTTTAAAATAATTTTTTAAAAGATACATAAATAGGCTAAAAATACCCCCACATAAAGGAGACATTATTGTAGAATGTATTTTTGCCAGATCTCCAAATTTCTATCACAAAGTTTCAACAACCATGGAAAAAAAAGAAAATTCAAACAGCCTAAAGAACAAAGAAGATCAAATTAAATCTGTGAGGTGCTCTAAAAATGAAGAGATGGCCTGAAATGATATGAAATAATAATAATAATAGAAATAATAATAATGAGCTCTGTGGCCCACAAAGGAATATTTGGGAAGTGTACTAAGACTTGTCTGTGTTGATTTGCCCTGAAACTGCTAAACAACCAATGAAGTGAAAGTTCAACTCAAAATGTTTAATCTAGAGCTGACTGAAAAGTCTTTGGTTTTTAACATCTGCCTTTTAGTTTTGGTTTTGGTGTTTTTGTTTTTTTGTTTTTTGGGGTTTTTTTGTTTTTGTTTTTGTTTTTTGTTTTTTGTTTTTTGTTTTTTGTTTTTTGTTTTTTGTTTTTTTGGGTTTTTTTTGGGGTTTTTTTGGGTTTTTTTTGGGTTTTTTTGGTGTTTTTTTTTGGTGGTTTTTTTTTGGTGGTTTTTTTTTGGTGTTTTTTTTTGGTGGTTTTTTTTTGGTGGTTTTTTTTTGGTGGTTTTTTGGTTTTTTGTTTTGTTTGTTTGTTTGTTTTTGTTTGTTTTTTAAATAACCAAGTATTTTGGTCTTCTATTCCCCCTTTTTTTCTTCCTACTTTCTCTTGCCACTGGATATAATCCCTAGGCACTAGCCTTTACATTACTTGCTCCCAGAGTTCCTTTTCTATGTTTTTGTTTTTGTTTTTTTTCTCTTTTTCATTTGTGATTTCCAAAACATTCTCAATTATGGAAGTGTTAGAATAACAGAAAACAGCAACAAACTTGCTTACAGTAGAGAATGCTTTGAAAGCTGTAGAATAACAAACACTTTTCTCTGAATAAAATTATGTTTGGAGGGAAAGAATAAACTCAAAAACAAAAGTTTCAGTTGAAATTTGACAAAGTATAGTTCAAGCCACATATGAAATAGTAATAGCAATACATTTTGTAAAAATGTTTATTCTGCTGTTTATTTTCCCACCAGCGTTGTACATTTTAATATCAGGAAGGACCACCACCTTATCCAGTTTTCCTATACATGCCCAGTTAATATGGAACCTCCTGGGACTGCCTGTGAGCATCCATTTTGTTCATTATCTCTGCAAGGTGCTGTTGACCAATGCCTGAAATACTTCTAATAATCTTGCCATTGTCCAGAACAGTCTGGAGAGCTAAACATCCTACATATTTCCCTCAAATCCTATAATGCAACCACAGAAATGGTACAAATATGCCTGAATGATTTCAGAAACAGCTAGCTTTGTGTCTGGATTTGTGGCTACAAAACAAAAACCAGAGGGCTTATCCACTTCTGATCTCCAGTCTGTACTGAACTCCAGGCTGTTGCAGATAAACTGCCAGTGCCAGAGGTACCTCAGGTCCTTCTGCATTGCTCCTCCCTTTCTTACTGATGACAGCACAGGTGTAAGTATTTAACTGACTCTAGACCTTAGTTTATTAAAAAGGCAGCCACATGAATAACTGGGATGTAAGGAAGGCAATAAACTGACGTAATCTGCAGAATGAATACTGATGAGGAGTATATGTTTAATAGTGAGGTCACACTGACTGAAACATCTGACAACAGACCCAAACCCAGCGAAGGACAAACAAATTGCTTCTGGAGCTTCTTGAAGGTCAGTGTCAGGCTGTGAACATGCCAAGCTGTTACAAAAGCATTGCCACAAATTCCAATGTTTCCCAGACCTTCCAACCTGCCTATTGGCAGGTAACTACTGCAAACAACCATTGTGCATGATTTTAAAATGCACTGACACTGATGGAAATAGTCTTTGGCTTCCCTTGGCTGTGAGTAACCTGTGAGTTCATCACCATTTTAGAATGGCTAGAGGTAAGTTTGAGATAAGAGTCAAGGGGCGTAGACACACCAGACAATGTAATGGAGCTCTGGTTGTGAAACAATGTTTTTTGCAGTATCCTGAATTTTAAAGAATGTGTGCAGGAAAAGTATGCCAAGAGAAGGTAACAAGTAACTGTAAGATGAAGTAGTCCAGGAATTATTCTAGACTTTAAACAATATACTATCAAGATTAAAGGCTAAAGGAAGAAAACCATCTCAGATGAGTAAGAGAAAATCAAACAAGCTTTTTGTAGTTGTGAGGAATGAGGAAAAATATGTAGGAGAGGAGAATTTAAAGTAGGGAGACATAGCATGGGAAAGAAAAGTTATGATTTGAGAAAATTTTGTCAAAGTTGATCCGGAAATAATAGCTTTGAGTAGGTGTGAAGGGAAGAAAAAAGATAGCAGAGGAAATGTCAGGGAACACAGAAAAACATATGGGGATGGGAAAAGAATCAGCAGCTCAGTGAAATACAACAAATAATTGAAAGAAGGAATGTTTTGGGGTAAAAGACAGGCTGATGTAAGCATGCAAATGAGCCACTATCCTTTGTTCTGTTCTAACAGGACAGAGTCAAGCATACATTGAAACTAGAATGAATTCAGCTGTTTCTGAGAGCTGAAGATCACTTTTCTTTACTGAATTGTTAGGGTAGATGCTGGCAACATTCTAACCCAGATCAGAAAGCACTCTCCTTGACAGTTCCTGAGAATGGCTTGCTCATGCCAAGGGCAGTTTGATGCACTCACTGCAGTTTAGCAGGTAAGGGATGTGAATGGGTTTGAGGTAGCCTGCTCTGTGCCAGATCTCTTCTGGGCCGAAGAACTTTCCTTAGCATATTTAGTTTAGTAGCATGGATGCAGCCAAAGAGTGAATTGCTTCTTCTCTTTACAAGAGAGCATGCAGTAGCTTAAAGCGAGGTTCCTGTAGACAATAATAATAATAAAAGCTACTAGAAGAACAATTCCAAATCTGAATGCAGGATGCATGGAGCAGCAGAATGGGGGTCTGTGGAATTAGATGTGCCAGTAGAAATCTTGGGTGGAATAAGAGAGAACTAAACTGATGATGAAATTGTATCTGGATGTGCTGAAACCATTGTCTTTCATACTGTAAAGTAATTCTGTTTTGTTTGTACAGATGGCAAAACTTGGGATCCTGTCTGTATTCACTCTTAAGCAGAATATTGTTTATGACAGCAGGCAGTGTCACTTGCTTAGTGTCTTCTCTACTTCCTATGCTCATGAAAATACGTTTAGTGAATTGTGGTGCTATGTGCAGAATAGCTAGTTTAGAAACAGGTTGGAAAACATGCAAAAGCTAAACCAGTGAATTGGCAGATGATGTCACAGAGAGACCTGGAGGTTAGGTACAAGTAGACATGAAATTACACAGTTTTCAGGTTTTTTTCACCTACTGACATTGAAGCCAAGAGATGCTCCATAAACTTATATTAATGTATTTACATTTTTCTAATTTACTGGCTCATGCGCTTTGTCCTTTTGTACCTAGATGTTACAAGTCAACTGAAATAAAACATTTAGCAAAACAAAACAAACAAACAAACAAAAACCAACAAGAAAAACCACCCAGGAATTTAATTCATCAATGAATATAGCATTCTGCTAGGCCAAAAGTGTTGCTCTTCTCTGTTAGCAGGTAGAATGTACAGGAAGATTTTGAACTTTTATAGGACATTCAAATGTTTAATGATGGAACACTGATGTGATTTTTGTCAAACAAAATCCTCTAGACCTGTGTTCTTTATCTGTTTCTATTCGGGTCAAATGCACATGCTTCTTGTTTATTATTGTCTGTCACATGCATGACAAGAACACCTAGAAGCCTCACTTGAGATAAGCTTCTGTCAGTCCTAGATACTACACAGAGCCTGACTCAAAGAGTTTACAGTCTAAATGAGTATGACAAAAAAGGATGCAGTAAAATGAATTCATGTAGAATATCAAGAGCTGCAGTGGAACCAGATGAAGATGAAATCCCATCCTTGTGTCAGTGAAAGCTTCATTTCCATGTGACCTGGATTTGTACTCCTGAATGGCGTTGCCAAAACTACAGGGGAAGTCTGCATTGGAGACAGGAATTGAACTCTGAGTCCTTGTTCAGTGACGCTATCCTTCCTGCCAAAGGTGTAAAATGATTTAAACATGCTTCATGCGTGGCTCTCTGAGTGAAGTTAATTGAAGTTGTAGATGTAGAGGGCCTACAGGCTTGGGTCATTCATCCTTTCTACATGCTTTCCCTTCACCTCAGTTCTGACTGTGTGATACGAGTAAACTCAGCAGGTTCACAAAGAAGGCGTTTATGAACATTTTACAGTTAGAGTGTGAACATAGCTTTGGAAGAAATCCAAAACCTCAAAAGGAAATTCAGCTGAAATGACCAAGTTTTGCCTGGTTTAGGGTCAAAACTTTGTGAAAACAACGCTAGTAAGCCTTGAATGGGAAATCTAGATCACTTGTATTTGGATTATGTTTGCTGTCAGATAATACAGTAACTGGTACAACAGAGGTGATCAAGGGAATTGCTTGAAGTTAGCTCATACAAAAACTGCAAAGGAGCGATTTTGTCCAACCTGTGGGAGATTGGTAAGTATTTTGATTAGAAATCTGATTTCATTTCAGTGCTACCATCTGGTGGGCAAAATGCGAACAGCAAAAATCACATTGTTACAATACTGGAACATTCTGATACAGTGAGTTTTTGTTTTACTTTGTGAAGGAAACATAAGATATTATTAAAACAACTTGAACATCTGGTTTGGGGATAAAGTCATTTTGCAGTGTTGCTGCCAAGCCTCAGGGCCAAGCACAAAGAGAACAACCTTCCTTTCCAGCCTCTCCATAATGCTTAACACCAAACTGTAAAATTTCATGTCCAACACAGATGAAGAACAAAACATACTGAAGCAATGGCTGCATGTGTCTAGAAAAATTCACCTGATAGCTGGAATGCCAGGGAACTATGAAAGAGTAAAGCTGCAGATTATAAGAGGCTAAAGACAAAGTTAAATCAGGTATTCTAAGGAAATGAAGAGGAAAGTCACTAGGAAACCTTTGTAATTATTTATTGAAAGGCTCTGTTAAGATGCCTTCCTGAAGAGCAGTTCTGTTTTCTTTGGTACAGTTAGAATTTACAGTGTGAAGGTGGAAACATGGGCTAGACCTGACCTTCTCCAACTACTGCCTGAAATTTAGTGGATCTGGAAGAAAAGTAACCAATTGTTCCAATGCTGTATCGGTTACTTTCAAATGAATCTGGCCCCAAACCTCAAACGTTTATGTAAACTTCTTTCCCATTAAGATGTATTGTCATAATCACATGTCTTGAAGTTTCAGAAAACCTTGGGGGAGATTTTACTGAAAACATTTATTCAGAGTTGAAGTTCTGATGTCTGGTGGCTGAAATTTTACCCATACCATTCTTATTCTTTCTTATACTGCCATTTTTCTCTGATATAAATGTGAACTATCTATGGATGTTTCAAATGCTATAAGGCTCCTACTCCAATACTCTCCTTGGCAATCTGCCTGCAATCACAAAGATGTTGAACTATCTTCTAAAATGTGATTTAAGTTGTATCATACCATTTGGTATCACTGTGACTTTTAACCTGGCAAAAATTAATGGAAGTGTTACCCAGCTTAGCAAATCGATGTTTTGGTTGGGTTTTCTTTTGTGTGTTTTTTTTTCTTTTTTCATTTGTTTTTGTTTTGTTTTTAATAGATGTTAATGTACCATCACTGGTCTCAGAGTTTGGAGTTTGAGACACAGAATTCTTTGATTTGATTTGGTAGCCTTTATACAGTGATATTCTGTCTTTAGCTGCTGATATTACAGTTTTTTGAAACTTGGATAATGTAAATCTGCTACTCCAGACAGTCAGCCAGTAGATGACTTAATGTCTCTAAGAACTTCCACTAATGACTGCAACAGTAATTCATGGTAACTTCAACCTTGGTAATAAGGTTCACAGAGATCTATCTGGTCAAACATTCCAAAACTTTGGCTTTGTTGGGAAATTTGTACTGAGGTTGAATGAGAATAAATAACCATTTTCTTAGATTTACCTCATGTATTGCCCTTCCGAGTTCATGCCAGCTTGTCTAGCAGAACAAATAGGCATTTTCCCAGTATGGATTAAAGTGAATTCTGCTTCTCCTAGTATAGTCTTTGCTCTTTACTTAGAAATGATACTAAGTTGCAAGAAAGACTGAAATGAGTTACTATCACATGGGTGCTTCCCTGAAAGTAATGCCTTTTATATTATTACGCTGGCCCATGACATCAGAGGCAGATGTTGGTGGTATGGCAGCAGAGGTTGAACCTTCCCATCAATATTCCAAAAAATTACGTTTTGTTACCATGCAACAGATAGCAGCAGAGGCCAGTCTGACAGAACAGTGTACATATGAAACAAAGGTGTCATTTAATTTCTCTACGTGGGAAAAAACTGAGATTCATCAGTGCTTGCTGAGCATTTATGGAGACCAACCAGGCTATGTTGAAAAATAGTGTTTTGTAGCTGAGAATTTGCTCTATGGAATAGCATTATTGTGCTCTTTGTCTTCGTAGTTTCCATGGAGATAAATAGGAGGCATTACTTTTGGAACATCCTAGAAATATCCTAGAACATCCTACATATATGTAATGAAATGAAAGCTATTTTTTGACTCCACATAAAATATATTCCTTAGTTTTAGCCCTTCTACACATTTCATGTTGAGAAGGTGGACAAATATGCAAAATTCTCAGATTTTAATGACAGAGGAGCAGAAAAGAGCAACAGCGGCTCATTTAATTTGATATATTGATATTTGAAAAGGTTGTGCAAGGTCAGCATGGCTTTCAGTTGTTTTTTGTTGTTGTTTTGGCTTGTTTACTTTGTTTTCTTTTAGTGCAAGCTTATCATTGTTATTTGTGGAAAATTCATTTTGCAGTACCCAGAGTTGTTCTTATGATCTGTTAAGATCTTCTGTACAAAGGAAATTACACACTTCTGCCTCTTCCAGTGGCCTGTAATTTTTAAGAGACTATGCTGACTGGAATGGCTTGAGACAAATCTTGACCTCAAAAGGACCTTGAGGACAATCTGGGGGATTTCTACTGTGTGCTTTCCCTGGGCTTAACTGTGAACTAGGCATCAGCTATACACTCTTGTCTGGGCTAGGCAGAGCCTTTGAGCCTGAATGACCATTCTTATGTTTCTTAAGACACTAATGTGAGACTGAGTTACCTAGGAGGCAATATTTTACTTTCCTTTACAGCAAAATCAACTCAAAAGTCCAGAAGAGGAGCTGGTGCTGTCCAGTATGACATGATTCTCTCACTGTGGAAAGTACAACTGCCTATCTCCCTGGACTGGGACCTTGGTAGGATCTGGGAGCCCAGAGCAGTTGCCTCACACCAGAGGCAGTATCCTGTCTCCCTGATACTGCCTCAACTTCAGCAGAAGTCAAGGCTTAGAGTATGCTTTAACTCCAATAGAGATGGAATCTTCTCTGTCAGAGAGGCAACTGACTTTGACTCTCCCTTGTACTGAATTATACTGGATTCATATCTTTCACCCTTTATTTCAAGCTCTTCCTGCATAACACTCGCCATAAAACACTCTCTTGGAATTCCTTTGTTTAATGTATTTCTTCTTTTTGATTGCCATGATATCTTTTAGAAGGGGATCCAGTTCTAATCTGAAGACTTGATTTCATAAGTTTTTCTTCTCCTCCTCAACATTCATGTGTGTAAGCATTATTTATTTCTCGACTTAGAGACAGGACAGCATATAGCCATGGAAAAAACATAAGTAACATGACCAAAAGAAAATAATTGAAAATAAAACCATAAGGATTCCTTACTCGTGTGCTAGTGCCTCTTGAAGAAAAATTGGATTTGACACTTCTCACAATTTTTGGCTTGCTCTTCATATCAGTTTACAATAACCATAAAGTTCTGAGGTAAGTTTCCTTATCAAAGAGGACTGGAAACAACATCTCTTTTTCAGGATAGAGTGATTGTAATTGTATAGGAACAATAATCCTTTGAGATGATTCAGAAAATCTGCAAGGTATGCCCTTCTATTATTTAGTATTTTTTTTTCTGATTACTCACACAGATGAGTTTATGAAGGCTGTCCTGAGTTCTTGTCCTCCACAGACAATATGATTGCCACCATCAGAATGATCTCCTCCTTAGAAAACTATTCTGACCTTCATATTTTCTTTATTGCAGATCACAGTAGTATCAATCTTGCTGTTATCAGTGTTATGCGTACTCAGAGATATTCCAGAAATAAACATATGGAGCTGCTTATTTCTTCCATGGAAGGTCCAAGTTAATTTTTAAACTGAAATGAAAGCAACAAAGACGAAGTCCAGGGAAGTCTGTAAATATGTTGGTATGTCTAGCAGCACTAGATGTGAGAGAAGCACCTTCCTGTATTTAATGTGTTTGCATGCTGAGTGGTGAAGTAATGACTATTTTCAATAATAGCACTTCTTTTTTTCCAGTGGAAACTCATTCCCTTTTTGTACCGCAGCTGTTTCCTACATGATGACTTTAAAGCTCCACACATTACAGAAAGGTATTCAAAGCAACAATGGCTGGACACGCTTCAAGTATGTTGAAAGAGAACACTACTGGCCCTCAAAGTACTTTGGCTGTGTAGCATGAGGTCATAAGGTGTAGAATGGTACTCCTATTGGGCAGAAGACACATACTGTGGGGTTTTGTAATAAATCCATACATTGACAATAATTTCACATGCATTCCACCAACTCCTTAGGCTTGCCTGCTAGTAGGGCTTCTTCCACCAGATACGTCAGCCTATTTTCTAGAGCCCCTCTAGATTCCCACCTCCTTTATGTCAAAATAGGTAAGCAGGCATTTATTTCAGTACGTTAGCCGAATTTATACCGGTTTCCCAGCAGGCATTTCTTTGCGTAGTAGAGCAGACTGTCTCAGACTAGCACTAACTATTTGCATTAATTTTAGAATCTAATGCAAAATAAGGTTTATAGTGATTGTGGCTATTTGGAATTGAGTTTCTCCAGTCTCAGTCTCATTAATAGAATTGGGTGTGGGTTTTTTTCTCCTCATTTCTTATTTGTCTATTAAGGATGGTATGCATTCACAATATGAACTTTACGAAAGGTCTTATGATCCTTTTGTGGCCAGCGATAATATCTGGCACAAAGATATTTGGTTATGGGAGCAGAAGAGAAAGTGAAAATGTAACCCCCCTGTAGAAATTGTAGAGATTTCAAGGGAGAAAACACATTGAATACACAGATTAGAGAAGAACTATCCCATGTATCTGGCTTGCTTCTCAGGCCCTTGCAGTTGGCGAAATATACAATAAATAACACTATATCACCATATGTCTTCTTTTGCATATTTTTTTGAACAGTACCACAGCATCATGAGTGAAATTCTTGAATTCCTGCACTCGCTTCTTCAGCACCCAGTGGACTATAGACACTTTTTTTTCCCTATGTCATCAGGTTATAGACAATAAGCATTTCACCACAGTTATGGAACACATCCTAAATTTTTTCTTAAATTTCATAGAACAGTTCACCTCTATAGATGGAGGGGGAAAAAAAAAAACAACATTTTTGAAAGCTCTGTGTTTGCTAATCCCTGCCTTGGGGCAGAACTGGTTATGACTGTTGACATTTTCAAGTGTGGGGTTCCCCTGAGTCTGAGTTGCTCTCTCCCTGCTGACTGTGATAGCACAAGGCAAAACTGAGAGTTTCATGTTCATTTCATTAGAGCACCATTCCCACAAGTCCAAAGCTGTCAGTGTTATTATACAGGCTAAGTATATTCCCATTAAAGTAGATTATTATGATTGCATGTTGTCAGTAGGAACTAAACCATGGAATTTTATACACTTCCATTGAAAAACTGGATCCTTTTTTTACAGTAACAGTAAAAGCTCGTGGGCTTTGATTCACGGGATGTGTAACAAATGGTTAGGGCTAAAGCATAAACGAGCTCAGAAAGGTTAAACCTGTTTTCCTGAGAGTCTGTTAAAAACTGATATTCCTGCTCAAGTATTCTGTGCTTAAGGGATGTTACAATAACAGATATGTCTGTGCCAATTCCCAATTCTTGTCAATCTGGAGGAAATTTCCTTACATTTCCTTTCTTTTCTAGAAGATGCAGACAATCACAGGATTGCTTTTCATTCTTAACCATTTATGCTGACCAGGGCTACGCGTTAAAATCCATTTGAAGCACAAATTACATTATTTAAGGTCTAAAGAAGACCAACTAATATCATATATATATGTGTTTTTTTATATATGCGTGTGTATATATATTTTTATATATATATTATTTTTATGAGCTTCTCATTGGTGTTTGAGTCAGCTCTTGCCATTGTAGGCCCTTGAGAGAGAACATTTGCATATGTTCAATTTATGCAGGTTTCTAATAAGACTAGTACTTACACACAAGCCTCCAGACACTATAAATGCAGTTCCACATAGCTTTTCCTTTGCTTCCTTGCATTTAAATCATTTAAAATTCGAATCCAGAACAGAATCATTACCATTCTTCAAATGTAAAAACTATTGCTTGATTATTTATTTCATACTATTAACTTATTCAGAACAGTTGAGATCTCCTTTTTTTCTTTTTCTTTGAAAGTTCCTAATCTAGAATACAAAGTAAGAATTATATAGTGTTATGGAAGATCTTGTATATTTGGTATTTGATATAGTTTTTCTTTGGTTTCAGCATCACTCTTTGCCCCTTAGGTAGTGCTTGGTCCGAATGAAGCCTTAAAAACTAATCTTTTACACATGCTGAACTTCATGCCTCAGGCTAATTTCAAGGAGAAGGTCTAATTTAAAGAAGTTTAATTCCAAAATGGGTGGGTAAAAACTACTTCTGACTTCCCTGTATTTAGGACCAGGTTAATGACTGAATAATATTTCCGGTATTTGTTCTTATATTTACATATATTTGCAGATAGAGTGTCTTTGTTTTCAACACACGAGAACCTAACAAGTCCCAGACATCTCTAACATAGGCTAGATGAAAATCTGATCAAGCAAATAAACTTAAAAAAATAATAAGAATAAAGTCATAGACAGTACATTTCCATAAAGGCAAGATAAAGTTCAAAGAGAAAGCTAAACTCAGGCATTCAGTTATGAGATATTTAGGACTGTACTGAAGAAATATTTAAATGTGACAGTTTCCATGCAGATAAATAAAATGCATTTCAATATTCTCATGCTAGTCTATGTTTATATGAGTTTATACTAGAAGTCAGACTGATGATAAGGATTTGCTACTGCAAATAATTAAAGATTAATCCAGATTTTGTTGTTGGTTCATAGAGGAGTAGAAAGTAGATGTATTGAAAGCAATGGAGCTGCTGCTGATGCTTGCTTATATTATATTTTGTAATATATGGTAGGGATGAAAGCAGTGTACAGAATGAATGAATTATGTATATAAATTCTTTGTATGGGACAGCTGGTAAGAAACATATTTTGTACTGAATTGTGCATAATCTTAAAGCATCCAGCCTGTCTTCAGTGCTTATGCAGAATTTGAGTACAGTCTTGTTTAAAATCTTCATTAATGATCTGGATGATGGGGTAGAGTGCATCGCAGTCATGGGTGACAAACTGGAGGACATGGCTGACTCACCAGATGGCTGCATTGCCATCCAAAGGATCTGGGGGGGCTGGAGATGTGGACTGACAAGAATCTTATTAAGTTCTACAAGAAGAAGTGCAAAGTCTTATACTTTGGGAGGAATAACTCCAGGCATCGGTATATGCTGGAGGCCACCTAGCTGGAAAGAAGAGGAGAAGAGGGCCTGAGTATCTTGGTAGACACCAAGATGAACATGAGTCAAAAATGTGCCATTGTCACTAAGAAGGCTAACAGTGATCTTGGTTGAATTGTCAGCAGATCAAGAGAGATGATGCTCCTGTTCAATTCAACATTGGTTGTACTGCACCTGGATGTCAATGTCCAATGCTGGAATTCCCAATAAAAGAGAGACCTAGATACTCTGACAAGAGTCCAGCATAGGGCCACAAGGATGTTTAAGTAACTGGAGCACTTCACTTGTTAAAAGAGACTGAGTGCCAGGACTGTTCAACCTGGAGTAGAGGAGGCTCAAAGGAAATTTCAGCAGTGTGTACAGATACATGAATGGAGGATACAAAGAATATGGAACTAGACTCTTTTCAGCGGTGACCAGTGCTAGAACAGGAGACTGTGTACATGAACAAGAGGTCCCATCTGAACATCAGGAAGTACCTCTTTACTGTACAGGAGATAGAGCACTGGCACAGGCTGCTGAGAGAAACTGCTAAGTTTCCCTCCTTGAAGATCTTCAAAAGCCACCTGGACACTGTCCTGGACATTCTGCTCTAGATGTTCCTGCTTGAGCAAGGAGTCTGGACTAGACTTTTAGTGATCCCTTCCAAACTTATCCATTCTGCGATTCTGAAATGGTTCTTCTGCCAGGGTTTACTAGAAAACGGTAATGTTTTGCTTTGTCAAACCAAATACCATGTTGCAGAATGGAATGGTATGGAATGGGATGGGATCCATTCAGCTATACTATAACATGATAGTGCTCTCTCCTGCTGCACAGAAGGAAAGGTACTACTCATGAGTGTAATTTCCTGGGGACCGTGGAAGCTAGAAGCACCATTCCATTCAGTCAGATAACCAGTTTGTCCTTTTAGATCAAATTTGCTAGGGAAGAAGTAGCAATATCAGCTAGAGGAGACCACAATAGGCAGAGAGTAGAGGAAGCAGGAAGGGTAGCTCCAAAGCTCCACTAATTCTTTCAAAAGTTTGAAATATAATTTCCAGTTTAAATTCAGTCCAAGACAGCCTAAAACCATTAACAAGGTTCTTGTCTTTGGGTTTTTGAATTTTTTCTTTGTTTCTAGTTTTACATCTTTTCCTATGTCTGCTGAACTTACACAACCACTGGGTCATCTGGCAGCCTTTTAAAAGTTTTGCTAGTTTGAAAAAAGTTGCTTTTATAGGTCTTCTCTTATGAGGTAGGCTAAGTGATTATTTTCTCTACCTGCTTAATTTTAATATGTCTTTGTTGTAGATGGGTGGTCAAAACTGTATTGTGTTCATAAAGAAGGATTGCCAAAGCCTTTAGCAATGGTATGAATACTTCCCTGTCTTTTGTGAAACGTGCTAGATTCATAGCTGTCATCTTCTTTGTGGCTGCATCTCATCAATGACTCATTATCTACCCTTTCCCTCTTCTCCTGTCATAATAAAAGTTGTAGCTGTAAGCTGTAACTAATAAGGCTTTTGTTGCAAGGCTTGAATATTACCATAGAAGTTTCAAATGAGAAACTGTTTACTTTCTTGCAAACTCTGATCTCGTTGGCCAGAAGATTTCAATAGGAGTGATGTTTATGGGTAAAAAGTCAAACAAGTAAGTAGTTTTTGTATTTGTTTTCCTTCCAGTTTTTTATCCTTTCCTGTGATAACATCAAAAGAAAGAGGGAGTAAGATGAGTCAAGCTAGCCTATGTCAGATAGTCCCACTTCCATTGGTTTTGAAGGGCAGAAAGGAGTCACCAGCTGATTAGCAGGACCAGGTGATTAAGGTGATCCAAATCTTCTTTACAACCACTTGACTCAGTGACCAGCAAACTAAAAAATGTTCTGATAATAGTGTCAGAGTTTCACTTGACAACTGTGGAAATAGTCACATGTGGTGACATCTCATCCTGTATCCCTTTCCTCTCTCAGTTACTTACTGAAGTGGCTTGGGCAATAGAGCACGTATCTTAAGAGAAGCACAAAAACTTACAGGCATGATTATACAGAAAAGTAGAACTGCAGTGGAGGTTTCCCCATTCTGTGCCTAGCATACACCTTCGTGTTCCCTCCCAGCCCAAACTACCATCTCCTTCCTAATGAGCCCCAAACCCTATCTCTTGGATCTGTAATTGCAGAATGCCTATACAACTGCAGAGATGTGGGCCATATGATTATAAGTCTTATTATGAGAAAACTGTTTAAATTGAATGGTGTCCCTGCCCCTTGTGAAGGGGTTGTCTTTACAGGTCCCTTCCAATCCAAACCACTCTGTGATTCTATAATTCTGTGAAGTTGGTCTATGTTGTTTGGCACATCACAGACATGATCATTACCACAAGCCTGAATTTGGAACTTTTGGGTGATTGCTACCAATTCTCACTGATCCTTGTTTGTGTAATGCTCCTTGGGTCCTGGTTTGGGTAATGCTCTGAGACTGTTTCCCTATATTTGCAGGAGATAAATATCCATGTAACTTGGGAGTAGAAGACTGATTTTTTTCTTGATCTCTGAAGAGACTCTCCTCTCTTCATTAACCACAGAACAACTGTAAGCTGTAAAACAACTGTATTCCTCAGACTATTCTGTGAATCACTTTCCAACAAAAATAAAGGAAACCAAAAGGAAACTAATATCTACCTGCCAGCTAAGCCAGCCCTGAGGATGGTAGAGAACTGGTAGAGAACAACAGCTCTTATTCTACTATACAGTTACCTAACTCTTCACTGTGTTAGAGGATATTAAAAAACCTTGGCAAGCCTCCGCACCCCAGTGATGGGGACTTAAAATCCAGTCAAAATGAGCCCTAGTTAAGGTCCTAAGGATGGATTAGGTGGAGCCGTTGGTACTAGGAAGAAATCCACTGGAAATAGAGTTTGTTCTCTCAAAGCTTACTGGCATATTTATGCTGCTATTATTACAATTATAAACACCAGTAATATCAAATATCACAGCTTAAACAGTATGTGAAGGACTCCTATGGCCAACATAAAACTTTGCATATATTTCAGATAATTCTTCATTTGGTAGTTATCTACTGCCTGTCTGCTTCTGTTGGGTATTTGTTTTTAACGCTGGCTATCTTGTCTCTGTAGCCCAACTTCTTCTTTGAGGCATGATTCTTTGCCTTTCTGTTGTGATTCATGTGGTTTGGTTTCCATCTTTTTTTTTTCCCATGGGTAGAAAATTCAGCCATCAGCAACAACTTGCGCTTTTTCATTTAAGACACATGGCTCTGCTTTGTGGTAAGACCACTGTGTGTGCAAAGTAGCTTTACTGCTATGCTCACACTTCCATGAACCCAGAGAGTATTTAATGAAGTTCTGCAGTGGTTTCTTTTCTACCTCAGGCTCCCCGTGTTACTCTGCTTATGGCTCCCAAAGGGTTGTTTCTCCAGATGAGGAGCAGTAAGAATATAAGGATCTGTCCAGTTACAGTGTTTTTATCTTGCTACCTACCCAAGGCAAAGTAGTGATTGGAGTGCTACTCTATTCCCAAATTTCCGTTCTCTGTATTAAAGGAATTTTTCCAAAGGCTGTGAAGCCAGGTGTGAGATGTGTTTATGTCACTGGCCCGCTGCATTGTAGCCTTGCTGGAGCTGGCAGCCTGGCCTGGATTGTAAGTGTACTCTGAGAGGCAGGCAATTCAGAAACTCAGGAGCCACTTCTCTGCGTGCTGGCCACAATTCCTGCTTCCCCTGCCAATATGCTTATGGTTTGGCATTTGTAGACACACCACAGCTGTCCAGTTGATAAACTGACACACTCTGGGTGGCCCACATCTCTTGAGATTTTACAACTGCTGTTTGCTCTACCAGACATGAAATGAAGTCTTCCGAACTCTCCCACAGAGACTTTCCTGGTACTCTGGTGTCAAGTTTAGAACGAGAATCTGGAGCAGACTTTTCATTCCTAATAGCACTTGTTTTCCTATGCTGCTGCTCTTCTTCAAGTAATTGGTGGCTGTGATGAACCCACACTTTTATTCACTGATTCAGCTTGTTCAGCAGCAATTAGAAGTTGTGTACAATGTTCCTCCTACCCAGAAGCCCTCCACCCTTGAAGAAAAAAGGACCTCCTATGTTCTACAGTCAAATCCAAGGTCACAGGTCAAATATATTCTGGCACACATGCAGACTTAAAAGACTCCTAGGTCTCTTTCTAATGTTTCCCGAATGTTTATTTACTAAATGAAAGAAATAGCTGCCATCTATCTTTACACAGTAAAAACACCACTAAAAATAGTGCCCCTAGCAGAGACTTGAGAACTGCAACTGTTGCATTGTCTACATCTAAATAAATAGTCTAGTAGATTATAGTGACTGGTATCTGTCTTGGATCTCTCATTCAGTGCTTGCTTTATTCACACATTATTCCTAGAATATGTGGCTAGTAAAAAAGAAGAAATTTTGTTTTGTCATTTTCTATGGGAGCTGATGTTTCAGGAACAAGGAGCTGAAATAGTTTCATTTTAGAGGCTAACTTCAGAATCTTGTCAGCATTACTCTTCTAGATCCCAAATTATGAAATTCAGGTAACAGTGAAATTAGATGCACAGATAAATCTAATTGCATGCCAGGTTGACACCACAGCAGAGCATCTGTTGGACTGCCAACAGAAGGAGAGGTATTCATTTCCTTTAGCTTCTGCAGTAGTTTCTTTGAAATGTGTTAGCTCAGCTGTGTGCATATGTGCTGATGTAATCAAGCCAGGTGCATGCATAGGATTTTTTATAGGAGGTGAAGATCAGTCTGGATCGTGTATAGAGGAGATGGAGAGCTGTGCAGAATGTTTAAAGGTCACAAGGATGCTTAACATTTTGTACCAGACGTGAGGAGGGAAAATAGCATGGGGTCATTAATGTGTGCAGAGTCATTAATGTTCTGATTGGCAAGAGGGATATGGATTAGGCACTTAATGGTGTGCAGTTCCAAACTGTATGATGAAAGGGGGAGCAAGGGCACAATTGGCCCCTTTGTGAGTTTAGATAGAAAAGGTTATGGGGACATGGACTACTTACAGAAAAGGCAGAGAATAGAGTAAGAATTAACTAGGGAACATTTTACTGTACTACTTGGAGCTGACCAGGCTTTTTAGTAGGCAAGTGTGTTTATTAGGTCATGTTACTTCCACCAGAACAGACCCAGAAGGAGCTCTTGTAAAATAGTTGGTTTTGTTGCTGTTCTTTTTAATCATACAAATACTGTATTCAGTCTGCTGTTTTTCAAGGGAATGTGGTTTTCCTTTGCTTTCTCAAAAGCAAAGAGAGAGAGATAGGACAAGGGTGTACAAGAGGACACACAGACAAACAAGGCTGAGCTTGTAGAGAAATCTCTCCAGCTTGATTCTTGTCACCAGAGACTTGTATATAGTTAAACTTCCTAGAGAGCCTTTCAGATTGTATAAGTGAAAAAGGTATTACGTAAACTGCCAGCATTTTTCTCTTTTTCACTCTGAGAACCACCCTTGTGGGACAGTTGTAAAGAATTCAGTAGAGTTGGCTCTAATAAGCTGTTCTAGGTAGTACTCTGAAAATACAGACAAGGAGGAAGTTTTGCTCTTTTTTTCTGCTTTTGTTTTTAAACAGATACAGGATTCTACAAAAGGGATAAAATTATTTTAAAAGTTTTATAGGGTACTGTGGATAATCTTTCAGTATTAATTGTATTCTATGAAACATTCACTGAAGCAGATATACTGTAAAGTATTTTCAGTGGAAGCAGGTACACGTTTTTAGGTTTTTCCAAAAATTTGCCGGATTATGTACCGCATCCACAACCTTCCAGTGAGTTGAAAATTACAGACTGTTTCACTTTTGCATTCTTAACAATAGCTTGCACTTTGACTGAGACTGACTCTATCTCTAAAAGAAATAGCATACTGCTGTAGCCCTAGAAAGCTTGTTCATTTGACAACATGTCCATTGATAGAAAAATTGAGCAAGGCAGTGAGTTCGTATGCTTCCAGGATGGTCATCAAGTGTGTTGCAATTCCTCTGAATATCTACTTTGACTTCTTTTCTAGGTCACAACTTCATCATCTTGATATCATCAGCTCATGAACGGCCTCAGTTAGGGAGATCATTTGGATAGACATCCTTCTTTCAATTTTTAGTATGTTTCATGATTCATGAATATTCTCATGAAATTCAAATCCAGTTATTTTAGCATTCAGTCAGTAAGGACATCTAAGATCAGACTGTTCCAAAGAAGTGAAGATTGATTTGCCATGTAATGGACATGAAAAAAACTGTATTTTGTTTAGACCAAGAAGCTGCCACACAAGTGCTTGTGTCTGATTTCCATCAAGAATACAGGGCAATGCATGGGCTCTGACAGTAAGCCATGTAGGCAAGCCCTAGCTCTTACCTAACCCACATCATCTCTCTCTCTCTTTCACCCATGGGATTACTCAAAATCAACTGAATTATGCAACGAAGGCTGACTGAGGTCTTTATTGGAAAATCCAATATTACAGACCTTTGCATAACAATTCCAGGATTAACATTTCCCTCCATCTTCCAAGAAATTTGATAGTTCAAGATTATGACACCTCTGCAGACTGACTTTTCCAGATCAGTGACCATTCCCTAGGAAGTTTGCCTCTGCCACCAAATGTTTACAGTGACTTTGGAAACAGTTTCTTCTGTTGCTTTTTACCTACACCAGTATATTACCAATGTTGATTCCAAGATCAAATCTATATCAACATCCATATTAATGAGATTCACTGGTAATTTCTTAAGCAAATATCTGCTAAATGACAGTCTTTATCAAAGTCGCTTGGAAAAGAACAGTACCGTAGTCATACACATACACGTTCTGCAGCTGCAGAAAAAAAGGCTCTTCTCAGCATTCTTCTTTGTGTATAATTTTTGTAGCCAAAAACTGGAGTGGGAAAGGAAAAGATAACATCTGAGTTGAGATGACCAAAGTACATAGAGAGAACAATTTAGTCTCTTAAAACAATACAAGAAGTTAGATTCCAGTAGTAATTCAAGTGAAGGCAGGGGGTTGGGCAACATCCAAATGTCTCTGCAATCTTTGTGACCCAAGCTATCACATGTGATATACCTCACTTCTTTATTTGCTTGTTTATTCTGAAGGACTAGAAGGACACTTAATGTGATAAAATGGACAATGTCCTGAGTTCAGCTGGAGAGAGTTAGGATATTATCTTTCTGGAGCTTCTCCCTGAGTAATGATGATACCCGTTTTGGGGTTAATTTTCTGTTGAATAAGCATGTCAGGTTTTAAGGCACTGATCCAGACTGTAAACAAGTCAGTCTCTTTGGAGCCTGACTTGGCAGCTCTGCTGAAGTTACTATTTGTATTAAAATATTTGCTAACCTATTCTTCATAAAGCCAGGTATATTTCTATGAAAAGGAGAGGGAATGTTGACATCTATCCTCAGGCCAGCAGCAGCAATCATGTTACCTTCTTATTCAGCTAACCCTTCCTCATGCTGATCACTAAATAAGGGACTGCTGAAGTTCTGGCCCAGAGCTGATTGGATTTCTTCTCCATAGTCACAACTCTGAGTATCTGTGCAGAAGACAAGCAGCTCAGTTCCGTCTATGATCTTTCCAGTGGCACCTTACTGCTGAGAGAAATCTGTGATGGAAAGCTCTGGAATGTAAATTTTGCATGAGGCAGAGATTTTCATATGTTGCTGAAAAGCAATTTAAAACACTAAGGAGAGTTCAAGAGGAAGTTAAGTGGTCCACGTAGATATATGGATACTAGAATAATTTGGATGCATTTAGGATGCAGGATAGACAAGGAATTCATCTTATCCCCAAGCTGTTTGGAGCTGTGGCTACATTTTGGTTCTCAGTTTGTACAGTTTTCTATAGCAAGACTGGCCCCAACTATAATAGATCATTGTAATAGCTCCATTCATATTACAAGGTTGGGGAGTGAAAAGCAAACAATCTAAACAATGTAAGACAACCACAATTTCTTCAGTAGTTTTTATAGGTTACCCATAAAATTGTGGGCACTTTTCAGGCATAGAAAAGTCATAGGCTTGGGTTTAGATCTTATAAACCAAGACTCCAGCCCAACAGTGCTTGCATTTTCAAAATTCCCATTGACTACAGTACTAGATCCAGGATAAAATGTAGGCAGTTCAGGACTGTTTATGATCTGAGATTAGAGGAAGTGTTTAGAAGAAGAAAAAGCATTAGCTTCTCGGGAACAAAAGGTTTCTGTCCCTTCTGTAAAGATGTACAGTCCAAGAACATGAGACCTGATTTTATCTGGTTGGGGTCTCTTGCCTTTTGATTTGCCATTGTGTAATTAGCAATATCTTTACCCTGCGTAGTTTTCCTGTTGTCCATTTCTTTTCATTTGATACATGGTCCAAATTATGATGAAGAAATGTTAGAAATAATGTTTGTGCCTAACAGTGACAACAAAAAGGGTTAAATCAGGCATGGATCCTATTGTTTGATTCTTGAATGATGGGACAACTACATCCATAAGTTAGATAACTTTTACTTTAAAGTAAGTAAGATTTTCAAAGCATGTGAGTCTGACTTCATCCTGCTCCCACAAAAGTGAAAGGTTAAAGCTTGCGCTTACCTCAGTAGGAGCGAAGGTAGATAAATGATGAGTACATTTGGGAGCATTCCCTGTTAAGCAATTAGGATGCAGCATTCTGCTGACCAGATTCTCAAGTGTTTTATCAACTACTGAAATCTTATATGCATTCACTTCACCGAGTGTATTTGGATCAATTTATATCCGACCTTCTCTTCTGGGAATTCCTAATGGCAGTACTAATGTAACTACGATGGGCTAAGAATACAGACAAAACTAGTTTTGTATGAAGAGATTATATGGTTTTTATTCCATACTCTATTGCTGGGAAAAAAAAACCAAAAATCTTCAGGGCATATGAAATTCCTTTTTCCATTTCAGAACTGAAGCTTGATCCATATGTCTGAAGGCATGTTTGGTTTTTTTCTGAGGTATTAACTGGACTGAAAAAAGACATCATCTTTCTCCATAAACCTAGATATGGAAGTCTCTGCATGACATGATTGTCTGTTGCAGATCTTTCTCAGGAATCTGTCTAGCACAGGACAGACTGTTGTTTTTTTTTCCACTCACTATTCATTGCTGCTAATTTCTGCCCCTTTTCTCATCCCCTTCCCACTTCTGCCCATTCCCATCCATTATGGCTCACTTCCTGTAATCATCATGCTGAACTCGTATTTAACTTTTTCCCTTATTTGGTGGTGTGGGGCTAGCTCCACAAAAGACAAAGAACTCCACAATATCTTTATTATTGTGTTTTGACATTTCTTGATTCTCATGTAATTGTAGGCTGAGTTACTTTGATATGGGCCTGATCCAACATCTTAGTATTTTATTGTTTTGTATACTGTCAATGTTAATAGTGCCTTTTTTTTTTATTTCAAAGTGACAAACTGTCCTTGTTTTCCCTTGTTTTGATTAGATTTTCTTGTCAGCAGGTCAAGTTAGGTGCTTTGCCATCTCTGCTGCTTCTGTCATATCCCAGAGTTGACACTGACTTTTACAGAGCCAGTTGTTCTTATCTTTGAGCTTTCAGAGCAATATTTGTATGTGAGGTAAAATTTTTTTCTCACAGTCTTTTTTCTGTCTCTGCTTCTTGTCTTTTTGGTTTGTCTTTGGCTTTTGTCTTTCTTGTTGTTTTGGCTCAGCTGTTCAGTAGCAGAGGCAAAGTTATTGTTAGCTCTGGCTGAGAGAAAATACAAGATGGAGATGTGCTTCTTTCTTCCATGCTTTAATTTACTGCAAGATCCTTCTGATTTTGAATCCTACCCTGACTTTTTCAAGTATGAAATTAATCCACCTGAAGTTACACAGGCAAATTTCCATGTCAGGCTACGTTTTTTTTTTTTTTTTCCCCAAGAAAACTTGCCTGATATTAGGGAAAGCATTTGTGAGATGCGGAGACATTTTAAAAAGTGGGGTGACCTCATTTTTTGGATAATTTCCTAATGTTTAGTTTAATTAAATGTCATGACTCAAAACTGTCTTGACCAAGAAACTCCAAATTAGGTTTACTTTGTTTTCCCTGCAAGGGTAGATAGTTTGGACTCATTTGGGAAGGTGAGGGTATGAGGGATGTTATAATTTAGATATTAGTAATAACAATGTCCACATTGATTAGAAACACAGCATTTTTCTGAATACCACATTCTAGCTTGTGCACTGTTTATAAACCACATGCCAACAGCCTTTGTGCTTTTTAAGCATATGCAATACTATACGCTCTTTAGGAAGCACATAGCCAAAGGCTACCAGATGCCTGAACCAGATGCTATTCTATCCACCAAGTGGGATTTGAGATGTACTCAGTTTGAGGAATCTTCTGATCTCTGCAGGAGTTTCTACAGAAACTTCAGCTTCGTGGCCATTCTCAGGATTCTTCTGGCTGTCAGGGCCACTCAGTGCCTCTCTGGGCATATCCCAAAAGTGAGGTCTTGATGCACGTGAGTATGGGGTATACTTAACTATACTTTAACTATAGTCAAGGCTTGTGAAGGGCTTGTAGTATTTTCCCTAAGGGGAGTGATTGAAGGAACTGGAGATGTTTAGTCTAGGTGAAAGGAGGCTGTGGAGAGACCTTATTGCTCTCTTCCAATATCTGAAAGGTACTTACAGTGAGAGCAGGGTTGGTTTCTTCTCATTAGTCACAGGTGACAGGATGAGGATTAAGTTGTGCCAGGGTAAGTTTAAACTGGGAATCAGAAAGAACTTCTTTACTGAAAGTTGTTAAGCACTGGAATAGGCTCCCCAGGGGGTCACCATCCCTGGATGTGTTTATAAACTGTTTGCATGTGGTGCTCAGAGGCATGATTTAGCGGAGGGTTGTTAGAGTTAGTGTAGTATGTTTAAGGCTGTAGTTGGACTCAATGATCTTTAAGGTCTTTTCCAACCTAAGCAATTCTCTGATTCTATGATTAGAGAAGCACTTACACATTTCTCTAAAATCCAAGGATGCTGCAACATGAAAACTCCCTAATTAAGGATTAAGGTCAAGGAAAAAGCAGTAGTTAAAAGAGCAGGTGGGGATGTGAAAGTTATTATGAAGAAAAAAAAAATAGTAACCTTGAAGGAATGTTGTAATTTAAACTCAGTTAGTGGCAAGTAAGCAAATGGAAAGTACAAAATTATGTAAACAGCCCCTAAGCATATAGAGAGTGAAAATGATTGTATTCTGCCTGAATCTTAGTACATGCAAAGGCAAACGAGCTTATGATGTAAAACGTAAAACTCTGAACAGTCTTTAAATATTCTGGTCCATAATTCTTGGAGACCCAAGTTGGATTTTTTCTGAGTTCTGCTCTTAATCAGAAATTACAAAGGTCAGGAGAGTACTTTATTAACTGGTATTCTATGGCACATATTAGAACAGCTGCAGTGTGAGCTTTGATTCTGCTGACTTCATGGCACACTTGACCTCAAGCTGCAAATGAGTGCCAGCAGGAGAAGGGTTTTGGTCATGGCAGCAGAAAAGCAACAGAGGCTGCAAAACCTTCCTAAGTTGGGCAAATTAGCTTCTACTAAGCTCCTTGCTGGCACAGTGAGACAGCTACTGGTGCTCAAGCAAGGTTAGGTAAGGTAAGTCTAAATTATACAACCATTCTGTCATGTAGAGAAATGCTGAAACATTTTGAAATTCCTCTAATACCAGCACTTTTATTCATAGCCTGTAATGCTGTATGATCTAATAAACCTATAGGGTGCGGTCAACACACCAGAGGGATGAGATGCCACCCAGAAGGATCTAGACAGGCTTGAGCAGTGAGCCTAGATGAGCCTCATGAGGTTCAACAAATCCAAGTGCAAAGTCTTGCGCCTGGGTTGAAGCTACCTCCATTACCAATACAAACTGGGGGATGAAAGGATTGAGCACAGCCCTGCTGAAAAAGACCTGGAGGTACTGGTGAATGGGAAGCTGGACATGAGCCAGCAATGTGCCCTCACAGTTCAGAAAGCCAACCATATCTTGGGCTGCATCAAAAGAACCGTGGCCAGCAGAGCGAGGGAGGTGATCCTGCCCCTCTACTTCGTGCTGGTGAGGTCTTACCTGGAATGCTGCATCTAGATGTGGAGTCCTCAGTACAGGAGACACATAGATCTGTTAGAGCACGTCCAGAGAAAGGCCACTACAATGATTCATGGAATGGAACACCTTTCCTATGAGAACAGGCTGGGAGAGCTGGGGTTGTTCAGCCTGGAGAAGAGAAGGCTGCAGGGTGACCTGAGAGTGGCCTTTCAGTATCAAAAGGGGAGCTACAGGAGAGAAGGGGACGGACTCTCTAGCATAGTCTGTGGTGACAGAACAAGGGGAAAAGGTTTCAAGCTCAGAGAGGGTAGATTTAAGTTACATATAAGAAAAAAATATTTTACAGTGAGGGTGGTGAGGCACTGCAACAGACTACCCAGCATTGTGGTGGATGCCGTGTCCCTGGAGATATTTGGAGGGTGTTAGGCACAGAACAGAACACCCAGGGCTGTGAGCGTGCACTGAGCTGCCAGAGTTCAAGGAGCTCTCAGACTTATGACTTAATTTTCAGATAGGTCTGTGGGTCCCTTCCAACTCAGGATATTCCATGATTATATGATTCTATGGATATGAAATGCTGTTTCTGAAATCTTGTGCAGAGCAGTGAATCAATGAGGAAGGTAGGTCTTTTTATTGTGAAACACATGTAATTTTCAGGACTAGTATCAGCGTTCCACTCTGAAGGAATGAGAAACAAATTTAATAGACTAATGAAGTGGGCAATTAATACTTCTGCAGTAGAAACCTTGTGCAGTCCAGATTAGTTTTGGGATACGTTTTTCCAGGCAAAAGCTAAACTTTTGGGGATAAGTTTCTCCAGCAAAAACCAAACAGTGTTGACAAAGCTAAGTTCATCCCTTGAGAACCACCAGCAACATTTTACCTTTATGGATGATGGGCTAGGATCTGCTAGAACACAAAATATATTACTGTCTTTTTCAAGTGACATCAGAAAACAACATCTCTCTGAGAGGAAAGAACCACTGTCCAGAGAAGAGAATACTTCTGTAGGACATGGAGTCTCTAGCCAAATATGACCATATTCACTATGATTCCTTGTGTACTTCACAGTTAAGAAATCTCATTGAAAGTTCAAGGGACTGGATTAAATTTCTCTTGGATTTCCTGTGATAATCTCAGTTGGATCATCAACTCTTACGTGTTAGAGCTCAACAATGTCTGATTCTGTTAAGGAAAAATGACGTTTATTAGACACAACTTTCCTTCACAGACCTTCCTCATCTGGCTGGGAAAACATGCTATTAAAAAAGCTGTCTTGCAGCTAAAAAGAACTTTGTATAGAGAACAAGAACAACAACAACAACAAAAAATTAGTATCAGACAGGAAAAAATGGAATGCATTAGCCTTTTATATTAAAAAAAATCATTTCTCTCTGCATTCATTAGAATTCATTTAACTTATACTGCGATTTTAGTTTCCTGCTTTGCATTGCTTCAGGATCTGGTTTGAAGCACTGTTTATCCAAATTATCTGAATTTTTACCAGAACTTTCAGGAGAAGGTACTCCGAATAGTCATTTTCAGTAGGTGTGTGCCAGTCTGAGGGATTACAAAATGTAATTTGGTAATTTTAAGAGTCAGAGTCCTTGGATATAGGCTTTTATTTCAGAAGACTTGCTTTGTGGATATTGAAGGATATATAAATACTAGTGAAATGGACTTGTAAATTGGGACAGAAGAGCTATTCTTTGCATTTACTCTTTGTATTTTTATTTTGTTTCTACATTCACTATTTTTAAGAGCATCTGTGGTTTAGGAATGGAGCTTGTGTGCTTCTTGTGTTAAAATTTAAGTAGACAAGTATTAAATATTCAGCTAATAAAGATCATCCAACTCCTACTGATATTAAATTTACTTACCTAATGGTCTGGTCTGGTCTGTATAGGTCAGTGGAAGTTTTGGTGTTGAATGTAGTGGGCCAAATTTAACTCAATTTTATAAATATTTCAACAATTGTATTTCAAAATTGTGACCTTGGTAAATGCTTTGAAACTACTTGATAAAGGAAATGAGCTTGTGGTGTATTTTTCCATGTAGTGAGCTTGCATACATTGTCCTTTTGTTTGGTTTGTCTCCAAACAAAAGCACTCCACAGAGTACTTGTGGGTTTTGAGTAGTCCATAAGTTTGAGTAATCTGGTAGCCATGCAAATGTAATGATGTCTTTTGGACCAGAGTTCTTTGTTTCCTCCATCTGTAATCCAGAAGTTCTCTTATAAGGATTTACCTATACATCGGAGACAAGGGTTGGTAATTCTGTCTGTTAGCAGATGTGTATTTTACTGGAGTTAGGTTAAGTCTTTGACAGTGATCTGTAATGACTCAAACACAAGTACAGAAGAAAGTTTGTGCTGTCTTTCCTGAAAGAACCCTTTGCTGATTTTTGTAGGTTTCATCCAAAACTCAATAAGAGAACTCTTCAGTTCCATTAGAGAGGGAGAAGCATTTCCAAGAAAAAGGAAAATTTGAATATCTGCATTTTCAGCAGTGACTAGTATTGGTTATTCCTCAGTTTTGAAATTCACAAACAGAGAATTCAAAGGAAACTTTGGAAGAAAATCCACATGAAAAGGGGCCCCAGTTTCAGGTTGTTGGTACTTTCTGCATTTTAAACTCCTCTTTTGAAGTAAATCCAGACAGGCATCTGAATCACTAGTCATTTTAGAATTCTCAGGCTCATTCTTTTATTTATTCCTCATCTTTTTCTCTTTTCCTCTTCCCTTTTGTATTAAGGTCAAATCCTGCTTCTCCTAATGCCAATAATAAAAGTCCTATTGATTTCAACATGAGCAGGAAATATGCAGTTTGCTATTTACCACAACCACCACAATGAATCTCTGGGAAGAATTCATTTATATTCATTCCAACAATGCCATGAAAAATGGGCTTTTGCTATTTTATCGCATCCAAACTGTTGCTCTAACTCTAACATCCTAGCTGTTGCTAACAAGTCAGTGATGATTTGTAAACCAACAATTTATGGTAACCACATTCCATCCCCATTATGATGTGTGGTTTGGAAATGGAAAAGTAATCAAGACCTCCTGTTAAGAGACTTTATTTCAGTTGAATGTTTCTGTAAATAAAAGCATTTTTAAAGGATCATTGCTATATGTTTCTAACTCCAAATTGTTCATTTGATCTAGGCCCCATCTACGCTCCAAATTCTGCCAGGCTCTGTCTGTCAGGAGTGTGAGATCTCCAACTGTGGCATGAACATTTTGGCAAAATCATTTCCATCAATATAAGTATTTTCACTCACTTGGATAGTTTCACTAGACTTGAACAACAGTTCAGTTTCTTGGAGAGAGCTGTGTCCATTCCTTGGAATACTTTATCATACTTTATCAGCAGACTATAAGGATACACTGACATAAATAAAGACCTCCTATTACAGTTACAGTAATAGATGAAGAATTATAGTCAGAAAGACAAGAATTATAGTATGTAGCAATGCTCTTGGGAACTAAGAGCCTGTGTAGTTTTGTGCAACACTTAGTCTTGATTGTAAGGATTGTGGGCAATCCCTATGACATTAAGAATGGCTTTCCAGTGCTTTGCTGGGAGACCACCTGGAATTACTGGTAAAAAGACTCAAACAAGAATTTTGTCCCAGTAGAAGGCTCTGGTACCAGATAATACTTGAAAATAGTATTTTGATCCCTTTGACACTAATACACTCTATCCTTCCTACATAAGAAGCCTAGCAACCTGGGTTTGAGGATAGAGCCACTATTTCTGATAGAGTACTGAGCGGAGACATCAAACTAAGGAGTCTGTTGAGTATTTTAGTTCATCAGCACTATGATGTGAAATGAAGATAGAGCCCGTACTAATTAGGAGTTAAAGCTTTTGCCCCACCTTTTTATCTCTGGTTGAAAATCACTACTTGTTTAATTTACATATCTCGATATTAATGGCAATTCACTGAGGAAAAGCAGTCAACTTGTGTCATCGTGAATGCCTTGATTTTTTATTGAATGAAAACCTGACTGCTAAAAATCACTCACAGACTTTTATTTTATGAAACTTCATAAGGTGTTATTTATCTTGTCTACATTGTAAGAATAGTAAAAAGAATAACCATATATTCTGCCATCAAGTAACTTTCTAAGTAGCAATGCACACAATATCAATGTGTAGTACCTATTTTTAAGGCCATTTTGCCCAGTTTTGTATCATAGACTGAAAAATTAAAAAAAAATCCTTTAAAGAAAGCTCACTCCCCATGGGAAACTACAGTTACTGATCCATGATACAGAGTGGTCATGGGCTAATCTCTAGCTTAATATGTTCTTTTCCACTCCTGATGTTCTACTGCAAGCATAATACCTTCTTGTTTGTGGCAGCACAACTGTTCATGAGTCTGTGTTGTAGACCTCTGAAATTTGTCTTTAAAAACAAAAACAAAACAAAACAAAAAAACAGAAACAAAAACAAAACAAAACAAAGCAAACAAAAACAACAACAACAAAAAAAAACCAAGCACATTATGTGTGAGGGAAAGAAGAATGTTGTGTTTGTTTCTTGATCATTCACAGCTATGCTGCAAGGTACAATAGGCAACTGAGCAGTGGAAAGTGAAGGGAAGTTGCAAATGAGACTGTAGGAAGCCAGTAATGTTGTTGCCAAGGCAAAACTACAATGCAATGTAGATTTAGAAAAGAGCCTAAAAGTTTTGCTGAAGAGATGACCAAGATATTGTCCCACAAGCTGCTAGATATAGGTTCTGCTGGGTCTGGAAAGGACAAGTTCTACCATACATTGTTCTCCTGTCTGAGAAGCACTCAACTTTTATTTTAGGGGCAACTGCATCCTAAATGACTTCATCATCCTTGAATAGCATTTGATAATGCCTTGCCTCTTCAGTTTTGGGAACAAGGCAAAATCTCAAAGATGTGTTACATTATTTAATCCTTCATTCTTTCCATTTCTCCCTTTCGTTCTTGGAATAGATCTCTGTAGCTCTTCTTTTGTATTTGTACAAGTATCATTATATATGTCTTTGGTCTAATATGTCAAGCTGTTATTTAAAAAATAGAAAGTTAAAAAGTTAACAGAAGGAAGAACAATATCAACGTTTGTCCAGTAGTGGGAGTCTGTCAGATACCTAACTGGTCCAAAGTTGATCTAGCCACCATCTTTACACTAATGTTAATGCTGCGCTACCACCTCGTGGACAAAATGTAAACAACACAGAGCTGCTACACTCTCGGGCCCTATGTAGTACGGCGCTGCTTAAGGTGGCTGGGACATTACAGACTAAGTGCTTGAAACTGAGCCATTTCAGGATCCCAAAAGCTAACAAAAGTCAGATTATGGAAATTTACTGGAGCTCTGAAGTGCCATGACAGGTGGAGGATACCCCTCAATGTGATATGACAATCTATTTGTCCTCTGGGATATAGAGAGGGCAAGTAGAAATGAAATAGTTATCCTGTGATACTAGTATACCATATACTAGTATACTAGTCTATATAGCAAATCCTCTGCCTGCTCTCAACTGCAACCATCAGGGCTGCCTGCAGCTTGATTGTCTTCGAAGCACTAGCTCATACAGCAAGTCATTTGGCAGTGTATCACATTGCAGTCCCAAATCCTTAGTGGTTTTATCACCAGGTACTGAGATTATAGCAGCTCTCTTTCATTTCAGTTCCACTGATTAGGAATTGGAAGAGCACCTCAATGTTCAGTTACTAAACATGTTGCTAATAACAATTATTCTGATTTCCTTCTGTTTCTTCTCTCTCATCCTCTAAATTTTCATAAGGTAGTTTAAGTGGACTTTTTTTCCAAGCCCGAGAATTGTCCATCTAGACATGTACCCATAATGGAAGGAAGTGTCCTGCATTGATAAAATAAGGATCTTCAGACAAATCTAAAACATTAAAAAAAGGAACATGTAAGAGGTGGAATCAACATCAGGAAACCACATTTGGAGTGTTAGTAGAAGGACAGTGACAGAGCGGAACAGATCTGTTGAAATGGTTTAGAAATGAAAGTTTTGTACACACAGGAAGATATTGGGAGAGTTGTGACTGTTCATCCCGGAAAAGGCAATCCTGAATCATCTGGATCTTACCAACGTGTAGAAATATCTGATGTGAAAGGTAGAGAAGATAGTCAGACATTTTTTCATTACCACCTTCTGAAAGGGCATGAGGCAGTGGGCACAAAATGAAATAGAAGAAAGATAAAAGTGTTTGTTACTGTAAGTGTGTTCGAACACAATATCAAGCTGCTCAGAGAGGTTGCTAGATGCTCTGCCCTTGAAGATATTCAAAACCTAACTGGCCATTTATTGAGCAACATAGAATAATAGAATCATTAAGGTTGGAAAAGACCTCTAAGATCATTCAGTCTGACCATTCACCTACCACCAATATCACCCACTAAATCACATCCCTAACTACTGCATCTATCCTTTTCTTAAACACCTCCAGGGACTATGACTTTACCACACTCGTGGGCAAGCCATTCCAATGCCTACCTGCTATTTCTGAGAATAAAATTCTCCAAAAATATCCAACCTGAACCCTCCCTGGACCAACTTGAGACTATTCCCTCTTGTCCTAATGTTCTAGTTGACTCTGCTCTTTTTGAGATGATGGACTAGAGAATCTCCTGCGGTGCTTTCCAACCTCATTGTGATTCTGTTCAGCAGCTTCTGGTTCAGCGCCATGACTAGATCCCTCATCCTTTGATCTGCCTCAAGCACGCTAAAATTGTTGCACAGGTCTATCAGAAATTCAGGACTCTCTCCTGTTTATGCTCACCTGTTGACCCTTTGCTCCTTTATTCCATTGGGAATCTAAGCCAGGTTGAAGTGCAACAGGACAGACCAATACTGTGACTTGGCACAGAAGAATACTGTGACTTGGCCATGGAGAAATGAATAATGTACCAAAGAATTTACTCTTAGATATGTATTAATTTCACTTACTGAGATCTTTCTAGTGAAGGATATTCATGCACATTGAAAATAAAAACTTCTTTACTAAGGATGGAAGTCTGGTAATGTGACAAAGGCTGAACCTGCTTATGTCTGAAGATAAATTTCTTGCAATATATTCTGTGATGATGAAAGAAGAATTCAGAGAAGAACAGTTCTTGTTGGTTTTTATTAGTTCTACCTATGGGACTACATTCTTTATCACTTTTACAAGTGGGGAAGAATGGGACCTGATTTAATGGGCATGGTGGTGAAAGTCAGTGGTTGGACTTTGTGGTCTTTTCCAAATTTAATAATTCTATGATTCTAAACTGGACTTACATTAAAAAAAAAAAAAAAAAAAAAAAAAAAAAAAAAAAAAAAAAAAAAAAAAAAAGAGTCTCCCTGCTTTTTATTTCTTAAGTTATGCAATTTATTCAGGCTATGATAGTCAGTTTGGCAATAGCCTAAGGTAGCTCTACTGAAAATGGTGGAGTAGTAGTTTTGTTTTATCTTGTGATATGGATTTAAACTATCAGAGGGAGCCATACTGAGCCCAGCAGTCCTTTTAATAGCTCTTAGTTTCTTCATCTCTTGACCAACACCTGGAGGCTTTAGTAAATTAGTGGAATGTGAAGAACAACTTGAAGAAAACAAAGATTTTCTTACAGCCTATCTTCATGATTTAAGTAGTAAAGAATGAAGAACTGTGAAATTTTATGTGTAAAGACTTAACTGTCTTTTTGCTTTATGTTTTCAGTCTGATTCCTGTACAAATAGAGATGTCAAGGCAGTAGGAAAGTCAGTTTTCTTCTGCTGTTTCTTCTTTTTTTGCTGTTCAGTTCATTGCTTTGATTTTGTTATTGTTGTTTAAGTTTTTCTTGAACTCCATTAAGGCAAGGAAAATAACATTGCAGAAAGTAATGACATAACAAGAAAATGTGCTTGGATGATTTGCCCACATCCCAAGCAAGCTATATCACCATAAACTTATTATTACATCAGTGATGGAGTGAAATTATTACCAAACTGTGTATGAACTTAGTACCAATATGGGTACTAAGCTGTCTAAAATCAAGCCCATGCTGGTTGTGTTGATTTGCTTCTTGTCCAGGGATGAAGACTGGTAATTGGAAAAAAAGTTACAATGGACAAGTTTTATTTAGGAAACTTCTTCCATCTCAAGCTCCCTACAGCTAACACAGTATTTCATATATGGAGCTAAAATTTGGATTTGGTTGCAAAGCCTGCCTTTGTAGGACACTAGAGACTAGAGATTTGAGTGAAATCATTTTGTTTACTTAGATTTAAACCAAGAAATGTGAACTAATACAAGAGTAAGAACAAAACTGGAATGTCTGAAGTACAAGACTTAAACACTGTACAAAATTCATATCATCATCCAACACACATTCCATTTCTAACCCATCAGTTTTGGGATTCATTCAGGAAATACTTAAAAACAGTCTTTTTTTTTTCTTTTTTTTTTTTTTTTAATGAGTTCTATTGAAAATGTTCTAACACTTGCACAAAACATAATGATGATTGTCTGTTTTATCTTGTGAGATATTCTTGAAATACAGTATTTGTTAATTAACAAGTTAATAGATATTTTTCTTCTGTGACTTACTTTAATTGTCTGTTTATGCCAGAAAATTTAAATGTGCCAGTCTACCACTTCAAGGAATATTTCAATAGTAATGATAATTGCTTGGTTTTTTCCCCCTCTGTCAGTAAATATGAGAGTAATAAATGCAGCACAGAAATATGACTGTAAATCGATCCTTTATTTTTATTTCCACATTTTAATGATTAGTCTATTCAATAGGAATTTTGCTATTGATTCAGAATTTATGACTGGGATCAGTCAAACTGGCTTTACCAAAGTCAAAACATATCCAGGGCTTCAGTAATAGCAGAAGTAGGTCTTGTAATTGTTAGAAAATTATTTCAAACTGTCCAATTCTGTTTTTGCCCTTCCAGACTACAGGTTTTTTTTTCAATCTACTTTACCTGACAGGCATTATGTGCTATGTTTTATAGTTAGTAGTTTATGTTCAAATCTGCCCTGAATAATTTTGTGAAAGATATGCCTTGAAGATAAACAATACTAATTGTGAATAGTAGCAGAAATCTGTTTTGCATACATCAGATGATAAATATCACATCTTTTAGCCAAATTTTGCTAAGTCAATTTTCTTCAGCAAGGGCCAAGTTTAAGTTTAAGAGGGCCTATTTTTTTTGCTCAAGGATCATCCAAAACTTTGAGAAAGTAATAGTAAAGTTTATCAAGTTCAGTGACAAAATTTTTCCCGTTTTTAAGCACAAGCCAAAGGGATTAGCAATCGGCATTTCGAATAAAGGAGGATAGAAAAGTCCTGACAAAATAGTTAAGCAGGGTGAAAAGCAGTACCTAGCATAAAACTATAGCAATAACGAATTTACAGTCTTCTGCAGAGGAGGCACTACTGCAATGTTTTCTTTCCCTTCCTAAGGTAGCCTTCATTCAAAATTTAGGGTTCTTGAATCTTGTAAGGCAACATTACTTCCTGGGCAGTTTCTACTTTCTCACATAACATGTAAAACCCTCTTTTCCAAAAACCGAAGACCTCTTTTCTATTTTCTGACCTTTATACCACATCTTGAAAACAAATATGTTAGATAAGGCTAACACTCATCAAGCACAGTTGAAAATTCTTAGGTGACCTTAACTTATCTACACTCTTGCAGATACAAACATTATTCCTTTATGCTAAGGCTCCCTTTTAAATGGTGTTTTTTTTCCTCCAATATATGAAACAACACTTGCAAAATAAACATATTTTTAGGTTTATCCATCAGTCCTTTCCATTTACTGTTCTTTTGCTCTCCCAGTTGTCAGCCACACTCATCTTCTAGTTCGGCTTTCTTTCCCCTGAGGAATTCTTGTGGTGGGAGAGGTTGCCAGAGATTTGCTTTCACTTTGGGACTTAGCCACTAATATTTCCCAAAGTTAATGTATATATAATATAATACAGACAGTAACCTTTCTACCATGTTCTGACCATGCACCAGCTGGGGAATGCTGCAAAGTAATGTCCTCTAAGCAAATCTAAAAGCCCACATATCAACTTCTGTTTAGTGGTGGGGTGACATTACAAGAGATATATGTCTATACCCAAACCTCTATTTCTTTGCCAGTTGGAATTTTTCCATGCAGTAGAATATCTACTGAAGCAGATGCCAGAGAACCTTCTGTTTTTTCAGTAAGGCAAGGCTACAAGGGGTTTTTTCTTAGTAGTTTTATTTTCTGTCTCCAACAGTCATGGAACACTTCTGTCTGTGATTAACTGATGGCCACAATTTGCTGGGTAAGTTGTGGCATTTCAGTGACTGCTGTAAGACAATCTTCATGTGAGTAGCTATACAATGAAAAATACCATATTTTAAGTTTCTTCAGGATTACACTATCATTTCTGAGGAATTTTGCTTTTTTAAAAATTATTTGTTTGTTTATTTTAATCCTCCTTCATGAGTCAGCAGAGTGAGTGAAATATAGTGGTTCCTTTCTGAGAAGGATTTCTGTATGTTAGTTTGATTGATTCTGTGATTTCCTTAATTGGTTAAGTATGGTTTTATGTTCATCAGGTAGTAGAAAAGTTGAAATGTTAAGGGAGCCAGAGGGAAATGATTGAGAAGGTCTTTTGGAAGATGACAGTTCTGCCTTGTAATACAATACTGTTTCTCATGGGAGTGGGTGGGAGGCCTGCCTAAATTTCCTCTTCCTGTCCTGCCAAATTCCCCAAATTGCATAACTGTGTATTCTCCTTACACAGTGGTACCCTTGGCATCCCTAGAAAATCTGCAGGGAAGCAGGGAAACAGCTGGAGGCTTGAGAGTGGACCAAAATTGGTAGAGGTCAGACTTGATTAGGCAAAAAAACTGAACAAACCCACAAACTGAATTTACTAACTCTCCCATGTATAACTCAACAACACAATACAGATTTAATAACATACACTATTTTGTTCTAAATGCACTCCATCTAGGAAAAATAAGTTTATCGGGATAAGCAAAGGACCCATGGGGAGTTCATCAGTTCAGTTTCAAGTCACAGGATGTGTTTTACTTGGCTTTGGAGCCTTCTTGTGCAAGACTAATGTTAAACTGCTGAAATGCAAACTGACAAAAAGACATATTTTTACTGGTTGGTGCTTTTTCCTCTGCCATTATTTTCATTGGGAAGCCTCGTCAGTACCTCTCACATCACCTCCATCTTAGACTGACAAGAGTATGAGGTACTTCTTGGCTTCTTTGAGAAAATGAAAAAAAGGCTGTTGGAAGAGCAACCTGACCAGCATATCTCATAAGGATATAACCCTGAAGGCTTTTGTTTTGTCACTACACTGAATAAGAAGAGAAGAATTTGAACCGAATTATAGAAAAGCATCAAGTATGGTTATCCAGGGGTAAGGTGTGCCCTAGTAAGGAAAGAAAGATGCCTCCTTTGGAAAAAATATTTTTGTTTCTTAATATTTTAAGTAGTGAAATTCATTACTTTTGAAACTTTGTTAAGCTGTGCTGGAGCCTACCCTAGCCATGTATTCAGACTGACTATCACTAAGAGAATAAAAAAGCAAGTACACCCATAGAGATTTTGATAATCCTGCTCTGACTTTCTGCATACAGCACTTTAATAGGCTCAGTACCGTTGCTGGGATTATTTGAGAGATCAGGTACTACTCAGCATGTGTAATGATTGGAGAATCTGGCTCCAAATGGTTTCTTTTTCTCTCATTGCTACAGGAACTGGAAAAAGGCAAGGATGTGTGGGCGGGCCTGGAGTTCCTCCAAGGAAAGTGTGAGGCCTTGGGCAAAACAAATCCGTCAGGTCTCTCATTTCTTCCAAATATAGGTCTGTTCTGAACAATAGCCAAACTCAAGTATAAAATCCACATTCAACCGTTTCAGAGGGAATACATGAAAAAGACCCTATGGTCTACAGAATCCATCTATAGAAAATATTTTGTTAGCTCTTTTGCTCTGGCATTATCTTCCACTTAAAAAGAAAGAAAAAAGAAAACACGCAAAGGTGGTGCACGTTTCAATTTGAAATGTAATGTAACTGGTTGATGAAAATAATATTTCTAAAAACAATCTGTTGTCAGCTATCAAGCATTTTTGCCTATGTACCATTTGGCAGCAAATACACAGATAAATTATTACAATATGTAACCAAACATTGCTCTAAAGAAAAACAGTATTTGTAAGTGTGTAAAAGCAAGATAAGTAGAATTAAATCCATAAAAGAATGTTGAGAGATCATCATACATCACAGCAGAAATATACCAAAAGTAAAGGAAACCACTTCAGCAGTCCCTGTCTGAATCTCTAGCAAAATAGGCTTTACAATACAAAAATATTTTTCTGAAGTAGAATAGAAAAATCCTGGGCTTCAGTGAAAAAGAAAGAACTTGAAATGTTCCTGCTGTTTAGACGAAGGAGACCATAGCCATTTTGCCAAGACATTTCCAAATTTGTTAGGTATCGCCACATTTTAAGAAAATGGAGCCACTGCAGCATCCTCACAGATCTTGAATTCTCTGCAAGTGTCCATGAAAGAATTTTCTTAAGTGCTTATGGACATGAAGATTTAAGTGACAAAATCCCATTAACCCAGTCCCAACAAGAGAGTTTCTGTAGAGCCTGGCACATTGACAAATTACGGTGAGATAAGCTCTGTATGAAATAACAGCATGTGAATTGCTCTGCTGTAACTTTCTGTGTACATGCTTTTATTCCATGGTGACCAGTTAAGGCAGAGTTGATGACTCCTTTTCCAAGAGCCAAACCACCTCACATTTACATCAGAGTTCAGGTCATGTATGCTGTCAGTTAGTGGATAGCAATGAGCAAACTGTAAGTTTGCTATCTCCCTTAATTTAAATACACTTTTGAAAATACAAGCAAAGTTTCTTAGCTGCACAGGATAAATCTACATTGATGTCTATGGAATACTGTCACCCAGGTTCAGTCATGAGATCCATATAGCTCCTGTTTATGCCATCACCTGTAACCTGTTTCGACATTAGTGCTAAGCAAAGAGGGAATCTTCCCAGGCATGAGCCTACTCTTCTTTTCCTAAATTAGTTGCTATTTGTGAACAGTGGAAGATGGAAATGAAAGGACAATTAAAGGATTGTTTCTGTGAAATGTGACCCACAGAGTGTAAATAAATTTCAGGCACATCTGAGAAAGAGATCAGAGTGGGAGGCAAGATGAGTTGCAGCACATACCTGAAGTTGTATCCATATAAAAGCTATATTGCTTCTGGTATTTGATCTTAGAATGTATTGATGTTTAGCACCTTTGAAATTTTGATTATTACTGCAATCATCGTAATGCCAAAAACAAACAAACAAACAAAAAACAACAACAACAAAGAAAACCCCACAAAGATGTTTTAAGGTGTCCAGGACTGTTTGAATCCCATGAAAAATTAGTGAGACATTTTTTCTTGTAGGCTTCTTTGAAGGTTTTTCTCCACATCCATCTTTTTATTCCCTGGAATCTTAATTTCTTTTTCAAATCAAACAAGTATGTTATAGAGCCAGAGAGAGTATCACAGTCCTCATAGTTTCTATCTTTTCTATCTTTTTTTAGTCAATGGACACATATTTTGTGATGTTAAATATGACAGAAAATTATTTAGCCACATTTGAACTAAGTAAGATGACTGCTGAAAAAATAAATGCCAAGAAGAAATAAAAGGTCTGTCTTATAAACTCTTGTATTTGTACATTGTAAGAGAACCATTCATAGTTTATTAGCACAATAGCTGATCGTAATTACTAGCAGAAATGAGTTAGCTGCAAGGACTGCAGCCAGGTAGCCAGCCCAAAAGATTGTGATCATGTCATTTAAGCGAGACTTCGTGACTGAAGAGTTACTGTGCTACTTCACGGTAGATAACTTCAGAACGTGGCAAATAACTTCAAAAGGTGAATTAAAAAGTTACGTTTAAAATAAGAGATAAATACACAACCAACAGCTGCAGTTCATATCACCTACCAGAAATTGGAGTAATTTGGTGTTGTTTGCCACTGAAGCATATTCAATAGGAACTCATTAATGTGGCTAAGTCAGCAGCCTGAATTACAGTGAAAAGATTTGCTTGACAGAGCTGTTTGTGGGATGAAGATTTTAGCATGCAGCTACAACTTCACTAAATTTTCAAATGCTGGAACTGCCTACATATGTATCAGTGCCAGGCGAGAAGTACTGCTGCAGTTTTAGGAGAGGTTTTCAAGGGACAGGCAGAGGTTTTTCAGGTCCTCTTTCAGTCGACTGACTTCCCTCTTGACTTTCTGTGGTGTATCCAGAACCTCTATACTGCTGGTGAATGGGTCGTAGCACAGAGAAAAAGGCTTCTTGATCTTCATTGCATAGTTTCTGTGAGGAAAGAAGACAGATTTGCTAGTTCAAAAACTATTTCACTACATGCAGGACCTAGTTTATCAGTATGTAGGCATAGATTTCTAAGGCTGACTGTGGTTGCTGTGACATCTTCCTTACTGTCACTCCTTAGAGTTTTCTGGTGCAGTATATTCTCCCTGCAGCTGAAGTGTTTTGCAGCCCAAAAGATCTGCATTGCCTGCTTTTTCAGTGTGGCTGGCTCAGATCCTTCTGCGCTCTTACAGCTCTATGTTAACACAGCTCAGAGTTATTACAACCACAAGCTACAGGAATGCAGAAACACAGCATGTCTGTTGCCTTCACTTCCAAGAAATAACCTGAAGTAGCTCTTACTGCTTAAAATCTTAAAAATCTATCCATACTAGGCATCCTGGGCTATTTTGCCATCTGCATGGAAAGAAAAAAAAAATACAAAACCCAACTACACCCACGATTGCTTGCCATTTTTGACAATGTTTCCATTAAGTACAGGCTGATAGGAACCCCCTGTACTGATGTTGCCTTATGTTTTCCGTTCTGACAGATTCTTGAGTCTTCTGTTATTTTGAGCTTTGGCTGAGCAACTATCTTGAAAAAACATATGAAAAAGCTTTAAGTCTGACTATGGTGTATTCTTTGTCCTTTTAAGTTCTTTTCAGGTCTGCCTGAGTCAAAAGCTCTTGAAAGTCTCTCTTCTGCCAGTGAGTTCTCAGCTGGGTTTTTACAGTGCCAAGACAATAACTAAATCTGAACCCTCAGATTTAAGATGAGGAGCCTAATTTGTTATTGCTATAACCCCAGCAGACAACGCTTCAGGGCAGGAGGTGGGGGGAGCTGGGAAGAAGTCTGGCCCGAGATATCCTCCCCTAATAAATTCCTTATTTCAACTCCTGCATGCTTCCCAGTAGCTCCACAACCAGCCTCCTGCCTCCAGCCAGAATTGGTCTTGTTGTTCTAACTGTTGGAGATGGAGGCCCAGAATTTAAACTCTGCTTCCTAAAAAAAAACAAAAAAGGCAAAAAACAAAAGCCCTTATTACATAACACAGTCACAGAATTGCATTTAGAAACACCTTAAGCTAATGTGAAATAATATTATTTAGGTTGCAGTCAGCTACTTGGTAGAAATTAGATTGCCTGTGAATGCTGTGTCTGCATTCTTGTGCAGATATAATCAGAAGAGAAGGGCAATCTTGTTTTTAAGCCCCCCACTGATCCATGTTAATTCCTGATCCTACTATAAATTTTCCATGTGACCTTGGGTAAGTCAGTTCTTCAAAATTTCCCATTTGTCTGGAATAATACTGAGGCATCCTTCAGAAGCGGCTAAGATGAGGCACTGTAAGATGAAGGATAGTTAAGGGCATAGGAATACATAGCTATGATTTCCTATGAAGCTTTTCTCAGTTAAACATTGTCATATATATCTTCACTCTAAGAAGACCACTGTGCAGAAACAAGCAATAAGATAGCCTAGCACAGTTATTACAGCAGTGGTAGCTGTATTTATGATTAGGATTTAAGCTAGCGTGTCCCCTTCAATGAAATTACTTACTGCAGTTTGGCCTTGGCATCTTCAAAATTTTCTGCTATGAAATAGACAGGCTGGAAGGCTTGATCCTGATAGGGGTGAACTGCAGTCACTTCTGGATCAAAGGACTTGTACTCTGGCTCGTTTGATAAAGCATACTTATAACAGAAATAACAAAGGTTAGAATAGATGATTGTACACAGCAAGAATTACTGCCTACTGAGCTGTGAAATACTCATTGTGCAATAGTTAAAGGTAGTATCAATTCCTGTTCTTTCACCAAGAAATGAGAAAGCTGTTTCTCGTAAATAGCAGTTAATAACAATAAAAAGTTCTGGTTTGTTCTATTTGAACAGAATGAAAGAGAGAGATATTTCCCCTATTACAGCATTGTAATGATTTGGTACCATAGCCACATTCTCAAACAGGAAGGAGGAACTCTATGCTATGCCCCAGATGCCCCAGAATATTAGTCTCTAACAAAAATAAATTGTCTCAGTATCATGTTTTAAACCAATATCACAGAAGAATCATGGTACTGCACAGCACTGTTTTGAGTTCCTCAGACCATGTTACAAAGTCCACATTTCCTACTGCACTGAAGAATAAGTGGGATGCTCTTGGCATTTTCAGCACAGCTCCCATGCCAGTTAAGCACTCTTCAAGTTTTCCCAACACTCAAGACATAAATGTACACTGCTCTCCGTCTGTGTATTTGGAGCACAGAGTTTATTCTAAAAGTTCTGCTCAGGTTCTTCTGAACCCAAGGCAAGCTTAAAACCAGCTCAGTTCCAGTGTCATTTGGACTACACCACAGATGTGTCTGAATCTGGATTAGCCTCCAGGGAGCAGGATAGTGAGTGCAGTGTGCACTTGAGTGAACTGTTCCTGATATTGCCAAAAAAAAGTCAACTCTGGTCAAAAGCAAGAACTTTCTTCACATCTTCAGCCTGAACAGAGGGCTCCCATCTGATTAGGGACAGTCTTTTTGTAGCAATCCATTTTTGCTGGTTGCCTGCTTGTCTTCTTCTATGCTTCTCCAGTCTTCAGAAGGCTCCTTTCACTATTTCATAATGCAAATGCCAGCTCCCATGGTACTTGTAAAGAGCTGGTAAGACTGGGTGATGCTTTTCAAGACTATTCAGACAGTCCCCTTAAGCACATTTTTGCATATTGCACTGAACTGAGCCTGAACTCTCCACCATTGGAGGCCTGCCTCAACCAGTAGGCCAATTTGCTGCAGAACTGGTGCAGAAATTCTTATACACTTTAAAAAAAAAAAAAAAGATCAAGAATATAAAACACTAAAAGATGGCACTTTTCCTGTTCTTCATTTGCAGCGTGTAATTGAAGAATAAACCTTGGAGAGCACTCATACAGTCTAAGATGGATGATATACACAAACATAAGGCTGTTCTTATAATCTTAGAAACCCAGGGGACTAATGGGAAAAGATTTTAGAAACTCAAAACCTCACAGGGGTCCCGCTATGCTGTCAGAATTGAAGCAGAGCTGAAATCCCATTGATTTTAGTGGATGTTCTGCTTGAAACCGGATGGCCTGAAAGGCCTCTACAAGTTAAGTACTTGTTGTGCTGCAAGAAAAGGATATGTAGCACTGAGTGCTGCCAGAAGTGTGGTATGAGCCATAAGATTTTACAGTATGTAGGACAGAGTCCAGCTGAGTGTTAACAGGAGAAGCATTTTGGATAATGCAGAACAGCTGACAGAGTATAGTGAAATAAACAGTGCAATACTGAGAGCTATTGGGGAGGAATTCTTACAGTTCAGAAGAGGCAAGTTTGGCCAGCAGTCAGACCCATTACAACTGTTCAGTTTAGACTTGGGTATGATTTTCCTGTTCTTTCTGATACCTAGCTGCTGTCATTAAATGATTTGTTAGATAACATGTATTCAAGAACAAGTACCAGGCAGGTGTCATTTCACCTCTACCTTTCATCACCTGCCTTTCTCCAAGTTATTGTTTGGGCAACATCAGCTCATACATAGAAAATGCTTGAAATAGACTTCCTACTGGTAAGAGTGGGTGTTACAGAGAAAAGGAAAACATTTTGAAGAATTCATAGTCAGGACACGATTCCTTGGGTTGCAGTCATACTCACACAAAGAGTCAATCCAGCCTGCAGTTCAGAGATGTTTGTAGACGCCTTGCTGATGCTGAATTCTCACATAAAATTAGCTAGATGCAACAGTACTCGCCCTTTCCAGCTGGTTAGTTGTTAACTTCTTGCAGCCAACAATTTGGCCTTAATAACTCATGTCTTTATTGTGTCCTCAGAGACCAAACCACCCTGCTTTAAGTGGTCCAGGAGCCTTCACTGCTGAAAAAATCTCTTCTTCACCCAGATTAGAGCAGTATGCCTCCCTGGTCATACAAGTAGCAGAGAGTCTACCCGTTCCACTTATGCTGGGCTTCAAGATGATACTGAGTCTGGGGATTCCAATGGTAAGCCTGTGGCATATCATTTATACTGAGAGTATCAGTGGGTGGTATTGAGAAGGATAGCAAATTACTATCAGGATGGACAATGGCTTTCTCCCAGGCAAGAGTGAAACTTATCTAGAGATTTTTCAAGAGCTATCCTAAAGGTGCAAAATGAGCTCTTTAAGAAACTGAATGCCACCATGAGCTTCACTACTTTCTGGTCTGTGTGCAGGGAACATTTTTTACTTCATCTTTTCTAATAAAACTCAAAACAGTCTGGCCAGCACTGTATTTCTTAAAAAGAAAAAAAAGGAAAAAAAAAAAAAAAAGGAAAAAAAAAGGCATTTCTACTGAAATAGGCATTGCATTACACATACTTCTCCTGTTTAGGTGAAAAAGAATGTATTCGATATTGTTCCGAATAATAATCCATGAAATGAATCAGTTTGCCCTAAAAGGAAGCTTCAGTGCTTAAGGCCATAGATATAATTAGTGTACCAAAAGTTTCAGATGCTCAAGTGAAGCGCACAGAAACCACTAATCTGCTGTCCCAAAAAGTTACATAGAAACAAATCTCCAGAGCTCACATGGGGTCAGCATAACATCGTTACTTATCAATTGCTTACCAATTTTCATACTTTTTGGTTATTATGTAAAAAGTAAGCAGGAAAGGGGTTCTGAGTGAATACTTCTTCATTACCTATTAAGCACAAATGCCATCACATATATAGGTAATTTCAGAAGTAAGATGGATGAAGACCCAAATGAGCCCAATTATATCAAAAGCTTTTCCAATGACGTTACCATTCAAGTACTGATAATCAAAGTAATGACAACAAGCACCTATTAATCAAGGATGGTTACCACTTCTGTAGTTGGCCTTACAGTTAGGGAATCTGAGATGCTGTTATACTTTTGTGTTACATGGAGCAGTTTTGTGAACACGCAGTGCTTGCCTACTACTTAAATACAAAAAAGAACAGTTTGTTGGTTGGGGTCTAGTGAAGAGAAGGGTACTTTGGCTGGTATCTGGTGAGGAAGAAAAGTACAACTCTGGTACATGCAATTCCAGACACCAAAGACAGGTGTTTCTGGCATGACTTTTATGGTCAACTGTATCAAAAGAAAACAGAAAGGAAGGTAATATTGTGCATATAGGTTTTATGGTGCATATTACCACAAAAGCTACGTAAGTACTGGAGGCATTTATCATCCTGTTTAACAATTGTATTTGATTTAAAACTATAATTTATTTATCTATAGTCTGCTTTTATGTATCTCCCATGAAAACTTTCATTTCTAGTTTATAAAGAGTCTTAAAAGAGTACTTTGTCCCCCTTCTTCCCTTTTGAAAACCCTTCTTGTCCTTGCTAATGCCAAAAATCACCCACTATCTTCATAACTTGAGGCCCTGAGAACTACTTGAGAACTACTGACACCAGAATTTTTGCACTTAGATCATCTGCTTCAGTGTACTGCGAAACTGAGGAGAAGAGAATATCTCCACTACCAACTGTTTGTCTAAAGGAGATGAAACCAATAAGCTTTCTGTGTAGGTATACAGTCTCTCTTTCCTTGAGGAAGAGCTGTATCCAGCCTGCGTACACGAAGTTTAGTCTGCGTAAAATTTAAGATAGAAGTAGTTCTGAAATACTTTTATGAATGTAACACTTCTAAAACACTTTCTATTTGCAGTTTTTTCTTATTTACAGTTTTTTTGTCACTTTGTTTGGTCACATCAGTCAATGCCTTTCAGATTTATACGTGCATGAAGGTCAAGTGTGCAGCTGAGTTCATAATAGGCATAATATTGCCCTCTAGTGTATAGTCAAGAAAAGTACAGGAGTTTTACGTTCAAATCAGTTGCATCACTACTGGACAGAAATAATAAGAAGCAAATCTGACATTTTGTAGGTTGTATAGTTTCATCATATTTCATCTCTCAGGGTTGAAAACTTGTACAATCTGACAGTAGTTTGTCCTCTACTCCTCAGCTTCTTGTGAGGAAGAATGAATTTCTTCACAAAAGAAAAATCAGTATCTTAAAGAATATTGTCTTATGTGAGGAAATACCTTGCTTTTACCAGTGAGTTTAGAAAACTATATTGTAGAAATCTTTTGATACCACATAGATGACACATACCGTAAGTTCCCCATAAGATGAAAGCAGTCCTGCCCCGTAAGCTTTGATGGATCCATTTTGCTTGCAGAGTCCAAACTCCACAGTAAACCAATAAAGCTGATAATGAGAACAATTTCTGAAAATCGTAGTCTCAGCAGGCATCCTTCCTATTCTCACTCCTTAAAAAGGACAAAACCTGATAGCTATTCTTAAATAGATTTTAATAAATAAAATTGAGTTGGATTATAGTCAGTGAAAACTAACAAACTGTGATAGTACCCAGAAGGATGGCTAAACACCCACAGAGAGTTCAAGACAATCAGAAAAGTCCTTGACAGGGCAGTTTTCCTTCTCTTAGATCTGTATGATATCATTAAAAAGAACTGAAGAATGACTTATTCTTTAGCAGCAATGTACCCAATAAGATAATACCAATTTTAAATTTATCTCACTGCAATAGAAAATAAAGGTGCATCTCTCTGGGATTTTCTTACAATAAAGTATGATTAGGATCATACTTATTTTACATGCTGGACAGTGGTGTGATAAAAACTACTTGTGGTTCTGCCAACCTGTCATCCCTTCCCTTATTTTGCTGTATGAGGAAATGGATGTTGAAGGAACAATTCTGGACACAGCCTGACCCCTGAGATACTAGGTAGATGTTGTGTGAAACATAGAAAATATAAGACATTCAAAAAATATAGCTTTGTGGCTTCTAATAAACTTTTAGAAAGCTGAGATATTGTTTTAACACTGAGGCTATTTGCATTACTACAATCAATGGAGTGTGATGGGGACTTCCAGAGGGAAACAAGAATTTATGGTAGACATCTCTGTCAGGATAGGAAATACATTAAACATTCTTCTCTTTCTGGTTTCTCTTTCAGGTTCATTTTCTGGTGAAGAAACTTAAAAAATAAGTCTAGGCTAGATGTCTAACTTTTAAAAAATTTGAAGTTTGAGAGACTAATCCAGAGTATGTTTACTATTCAGGATATCTGAATGGCCCTTAATAAGTAGTATTCTCACAAATCCTTAACAGCAGGAAGCTTTTTCAAAAAAGTCCTATCATTCTATCTCCCAAAACCCCAAATGATATTGTAAAAATTTTAGATCTACGACATATCTGCTAACATAACCATATCCTTTCCAGAGCCAGAGAGGGACACTTGCAGAGGAATGCTGTGTAAGACACTGGCCTTCACCCAATCTCACCAAGACCTGGGAAATGCCACAAAATATCTTCCTGGCACACATCATTCTTAGGTCTAATCAAAAGATGAATCTTAATCTTATTACATCCTCTCCAGTCTAAGAAAGGAGTAACATACATCTGCCTACAAATAGATTTTAGGTGAGTCATAATCTCATTCAAACCGTGCCTCATTCCACTTCGGCAGGAGTGGACCTGTGCACTGGTTGAGGAATTTCAGGTGTGGCCATCTCCTCTCGTCTACCCCATTTCCTGCAGATTCTCATCCTGGTGGGTGAGGATAAAACTGATAATATAATCAAGAATGGGAAATATCTGCCATATCAGAAAAAAATCGTCTGTCCTCCAGCCCACTTTCGGACCAAGTTAAGATGGCAGCTAGGGGTTGCATAAGTTGTTTTCACAGATGTTTAAAGACTAGTGATTCAGGACCAAGTGTCAATATCTGCTTTCAGATTGCTCACAAATTTTGTGAGAGTAATGAATATCGGGTGCCCTGAATTCTGATGGTGCCCTGAGCCTCTATGTTTAGGAGAAATTGCAGGAATCATATTGAGTATCCAATCTACAAGGTGAATCTGTAAAATGAATTGGGACCCTCCTATGACTGGAACTGTAGAGACTGAGATTCAGGAGTACATTCTTACAGCAGCAAGAAGCGTAAGCATTTCCTCAAAGTGGAATCACATGCTTCTGGGCTCCTCCAGAGGAGCTCCAGCTTCTGTTCCAGCACCTCCCTAACCTGTTGGTGTGGAGAAAAGACAGTTCTGCTGATGCTCTCATTTTTGCATGCTTAAACTGTGACATTAGAGAAGAGTCTTTCCTGAATAGTGAGGGATATGCAGCAAGCCTTTTGGTTTCGCCTGTGATATTAAACTGCTGCCTGTACTTACTGTGGACAGTTTCTCAATCTCTGCTTCAGATGATCCAAGAGAAGCCAGTCCAATATCCTAAAGCAAGTAGGCAAGCAGGCAGTGTTACACTAGCGTGATTATTCAGCCCAAGGGAGAGAAAGAGGGGAAGGGGGAGGACCACATAGTTTCTAGCATGAATAGAGTGAACTATCCATTGTTTTTGTCACCCAAAATGACCTTCCATGGATCCAGGATGCCTACCTCTCCCTGGCCCCCAGCTACATACCACTGGGAGCGACATTAGATGAGTGTTTAATCCTCAGAGTTCTCTGTGTAAAGTTAACTGTCTCTCAGCTTAATGCTGTATCCCAAGGCACAGATTTATAGGAAGGCATGATATGTGAGGACTGCAAGGTGAATTTTATCTCTGCCATTACCTTTCTGTCTCTCATTCTCTTTTTGAAAGCCCTTACGAATGTGTCAGATCCATGCAGGTGCAATGCTGTTTAGTCACAACTATGCTGCCTTTTAATTACTATTTCCATGATAAAAATCTGTAGGTGTCTCCTTTTGTCTCTCTTGGGAAATGTATAACACATCAAATAAACCAAACTGTTTATTATCCTTCATTCATCTTTTTATATTGAATGTAATAAAAATAAATAAATAGATTCATGGGGTGAACGCCATCTGTGAAGATGCTTTGTGAAAATGTGAAATGAAAAATGTGAAAATTTGTTTAATGTTATCCCATGTTGCATAATCAATATTATAGGCGGGGAAAGGGTAAAGCTGAAAGTTTTGTAAGTGCTGTCTTATTTTTATGGTGTCTTCAGTTCTAGCATTGAACTGAATTGAAGAGCTCTTCCTGAAAGAACTACAGACCTTAGGATATTTTAAGAACCATTACACTGAATCTGGTAATAAACAATACTTAGACCAAAATGGAAATTGGCATGTATCCACACTGATACAATTGAAGACCATGATCTGTAAGGTGAACTGGCCTTCTTTTTCAGATATTCATACAGGGACATGCATAATTTAACCTTCTGCACTTACTGCCAGTTTTCACAGTGGCCGCTAACAGATAAGCCTAGAATATGAATTATCTTCTTCCCCCTGCTATGATTCTGAGGCCTTTAATTATACTAGGTCATTGAGTTCACTTGAGTCTGACATTGACTGCTCATTCTAAATAGATTCTTATTGTACAAAGAAGCTCTGTTTGCTTTTTGGAGCCTCTTCACCAGCATGAGCAATGCTGTGAGAATCTACTGAGTTGTAAAAAGAAAAACATCTCAAATGAATGACATGGTGATGGACAAAATTAAAGTATCATGTGAGATAAAAATGTACATTTGGAGACAGAGTCAGCCTAGGGGCTCAATGGCTTTGGTGGCTGGGTTTATTTGGCGTGAGACAGGAAGCCAGGGGAATAGTGCAGCCCACACAGCTCAAACAAGCAGCACCACAAGGGCTCAACTAGCATCCTGCTGTAGGCTGACACAGCCCTCCCACAGAGAAATCCCACAACATTGCTTGTCCTTCCTTTTACAAGTGGTGCTACCACTCCCTTGGAGTATGTATCTCCTACAGCACTGCTAGCCCACTACTGCTGGAGGTTGAGTCAGACACAACCAAATTTTTAAATAGCATTTCAAGCAGGGTAAGCTGCATGCCTCAAAGGCATGTCTGGCCTGCCTTGCAGAGCAGTTGGTTAAACAGCCAGCAGAACAAGCTTCTTACCTGGGAGAACTGGGCAAACTCCTTGTTGGCTAGCATGGGAACATGACCCAGCAGTTCATGGCAGCAATCTCTGGAAAACAAGTGACCTTCACATTTAATAAAGGGAAGATTGGTTGTTGTTGTTATTGTTGTTGTTTTCCTGCTCTGTGTGAAGACTGAATCTTGTGAAGACTTTACTGCAGGAGAGGCTTACACAGCAACCAAGCCTCCAAGTAGAACAAGGTACTCTTAGGCAAGAGCAAGGTTGGGAGTTGTCCCTTAACAAATTCCTGTTTATCATCTTTTGCACACATGTGTGTAAAAGATTTGTTAAGGGACATTTGTTAAGGGACAACCCATGCTGTACAGCAAATGAGAGAGAATCCAAGGATGAGGAAACAAGCTAGGGATTGAAAATGCAGGCTCTATTCTCTGCTTGATCATTGGGACCATGTGTGATCTAAGACTGCCATAGGGAGCTAGTGCAAGAATTTTAACTGTTTTAATTAATCCGCAGTAGGCGCTTCCATACCTGGTCTGGCTTTGCAGAGAATATGGCAAAGCACCGCCTTCTACTCCGGGGTGCCAGCTGCCTCCCGCTACACTGGCTATTGTCTCACTTGAGATGGCATGGGCAATAGTGCCCTATGTCACAACATCTTTGAAAAGACCCTGTTTTGTCCCAGCGTACAACAAAAACGTCTGTGAACTTGTAATTTCTCATGAAATGTAATTGCTGTTGTCTGGCCAGCAGTTACTGGGAGAATTTCACAGCAGGGAATCAAACCTCAGCAGATGGCAAAAGAAGGCAGGATGAAAAGATTAAACCAGATATTCTCCAGTCTTTTCCTTTTTCAGACAACTTTGCAAAAGAGAAAGAGACCCACACCCTTGCATGCTTGACTTCCCCTTCTAAATCTTCAGCTACCACTTTCTCAAACTATTTAATTCTGTGGACTACTGGATAGAGCTCCAGAATTATTCCCAAGGGAATCATTTCCATTCAGATGGATGGAATTGTGCCAGGTTATCATACTTACGGTTCTGGTGAATGTGTAGGTGAAGAGAAATGCCTTATATACTGTGTGCACTGAAAGACACGAAATGCGAGGCTGGCAAGGAAGTCACGAGCAGACAACAGTCCTGCTGCTGGTATCAGCTGGAAACCTGTTGTTTCTGCAAGGGAAAGTGAGACAGAATTCCACAGTTAATTGCATGACACACTCACTTCGGATAAGAAGTTTCAGCAGGCCTTAATACTCTGCTGCACTATCTTCCTCCACCTAAGGATTGTAGGAACATACTGACTTTTCAATATCTAAATGTTCCAATGCTTTTATGGGTCCAACTACTGTAACATAAAACTACCAGACTGCTCATCCTACGTTTAGTCATACAATAATGATATGAGGCACAGAAATCCTGCTCACTCCAGCTTAAATTTCTAACACATTTGCACACATTTATCTTCTATGTCCCATATGTCTGTGATGTGTCTTAGATCACACATGGTCCCTATGATCAAGCAGGAGATAGAGCCTGCATTTTCAATCCCTAGTTAATTTCCTCATCCTTGGATTCTCTCTCATTTGCATGTGTAAAAGATGATAAACAGGAATTTGTTAAGGGACAACTCCCAACCATGCACTTGCCTAACAGCACCTTGCTCTACCTGGAGGCTTGATTGCTGTGTAAGCCTCTCTTTCCTGCAGAATTTCTTATTCCCCACTCTAAAATCTCTGGTACCTCATGCTGTTGAAGACAGAAGTATGTGAACTGTGAACATGACCCACTCTCGGCAATTCTGTTTCTCAGTGCATCTAGTTCAGAACGCCCCACATGCTGCCCAACTTCATTTCAGTTTGTCAGAGTGTCAAATGTATTATTTAGATCAGCACTGGAAAGCCTCGCTGTCAGTTTTAGCTTTCAGTCTGAACTTCACTGGAATGTGAACACTCGGGAGAAGGAACAAGTAGGTCCTTGCTAGAGATGAGGGTGTTGAAATTTGGCCCTTAGCCATTTAATGTCAGAGTTTTCATTAGCTATTCTCAGCTATTTTTCCTTCTGATTTTTTCACCATCACGGTTGCCTAGAACTAGCTAAATACCTTCCTAGTGATGTGACCATATACATTTTGTTTTGCATGTATCTGCAGGAAAGGTTAGAAGAATGTAACACTTGCACTTGGTTTTTACCTTGTGCTAATCAGTGTTATCTCTGGGCAATCTGTATTACTATGGAAGGTCTGTGAGAACAGCTAGCAAAACAATCAGTTCTATGGTTAACAGAACACATAATCTTCATTTCCATGGGAAACATGGTTGGTGGTCTACAAAGCTAAGAAAACTGAAAAACACTGCTTTTAAAAAGAGCCAATGGCAATCTTTTTGAAGTTCTATATTCACAATCTGTGTTGCATTCTCAGCTTCCATAAATGACATTTCATTTGCTGTAAAGCATAAAACTGTATTAAAAAATCAGAAATTGTTTTTTTCTCCCTTTCCTATCCATATCCTATTGTGTCATGAAGCCCAGAACATAATTTTTTAATGTAAATGAACAAACAAAAAAATCCCACCCAGAAACTAAACTGTTTACAAGATTTGTTTTGTTTTTTAATCTTTCTTCCAGCATTTCTTGTCTGGCTCTTTCTGCCTGTTAGTGTTTTTCTCATTTAAAAAAAAAAAAAAAAGAAAAAAGGAAAAAAAAAAAAAGGAAGAGAAGAAGAAAGAAAGAGAAAAAAAGAGAGACAAAGAGAGACAGAGAAAAAGAGAGAAAAAGAGAAAAAGAGAAAGAGAAAGAGAAAGAGAAAGAGAAAGAGAAAGACAAAGAGAAAGACAAAGACAAAGACAAAGACAAAGACAAAGACAAAGACAAAGAGAGAAAACAAGCCTTACTGGAAGAAATAGAAGTGACAAAGGATGTGAAACTATTCAAGACAAAAAAGCATGAACAGAAAGAATGCTTCTACCTGACAGTAGAGTTTACCGTGCTCATCTTCTATTGCTTGCCGAAATTCAAAGTAATGAGTACAAAAAGGCAAAAAAGCTGAACAACAGAAAAAAAATCTATGGAGATTATGTCTATCTATAAGCTGACCAAAGGTATCAGAATTAACCAGGGAACTGAATGTAGTTGCAAAAATCTTCCTGTTCTCTTCTCTTCTCCATTAGGAAAGCAGGGTGTTATGGGAAATAAACAGAGTATCAGCTGTGTCACCATACGGGCTGACCAGGAGCTGAAACAACAAGGGGACTCCCTTATTGCAGATGCCATACTGGGCTAATCAGGAAGAACATGAAAAGCTGAGATCTGGTAATTTTGGGGCTAAATTCTGAGTCTGAACCATCTGAAAAATATATCAGACCAGTACTAAGCTTTGAAGTAAATCAATTTTGGAAGACTATGAGAAGGTCTAGGGAAAATCATATTGTTTTAGAATCCATGTTGGAGGAGCTGAAAGGAAATGAAAATTAAAGCTTGTGTTCCCTGGGATTTGTTTTTAAAAATAGGCCAGTGAATCATACAGTCTGTTGATGGAACAAGCTTGGCAAGTTGCCTACCAAAGCCATAGGAAAAAGTTATCTGCTGAAGGTATTATCTGCAAAATCTGAACTTTCATTTCATCAGTACACAATAAAACCAGCAATCAGTAGAGAACTGGAGGCTTGACTGATTGGACTTGCTGCCCAAAGGTCTCTGAAGTCAAAAACAGATGAAGAGAAGATCTTGAGCAGTTGACCTAAAGTGATCCATAAGACTTAAATCTTGGCCTAGAAAAATTTGTGCATACAGTACTGCACATTGTAGTGTGAGCTTGCCTGAGCCAGTTCACTGGCTATAATTTCTTCCAGCTGCAGATGACAATGAATGTCTAAATCCAAACATCTTTCCTAGAAAGAAAGAAGTATCTAGGTTTGTCTAATTAATCCGTTAGAAAAAAAACATTGTGTTAATCTGTCACCTGGTTAATCCTTTAAATTCACTTTAAGTAATCTTGAAATACTCATGATGTAGGGTCCATTTGTGTATAAACCAACCTCATTAACAGAGTAGATAACACTAGGCAGATCTTGTAGTTCTACTTGTATTAAATTCAAAAGGAATTGCTTGGCAGTGTTCACAGACACTGCTGTGTAAAAGACAAGATGGAATTTCATCTGGTTTTCTAGGCTGGCTATAACATGATAATTTTCTATCCAGGATATTCCTCCCTCTCTCTGCATCTCCATAGTTTATTAGACAAAGGCTTATTTATCATCACATATTCTAAAGAATGGTCCAGTCATTACAGGCACTGTTCAGTAAAGATATGTGCTGGGATTTGTGTCCAAACTGGAAGAGTTCAGAGCTCAACCAGAGCTAACCAGTGACAGGATGAACAGAACGATGCATCTTTATACAGGGTTTAGTGAGTGAAATTCCTCCATAGTATGCCAAGGAACTTTGTGAGACCTAATGGCCTAGGGATTAGCTGAGGTTTGTTTGGTGGAACACTGCACATCCATAGCACAGGAAAGAGCTTAAGCTGTTGATTCATGAGTTGCAGGAGCAAAAATTCTGGCATTGCCAAAAAATGTTGGTAAAAGCCAACCAAATTAATAATAAATAAGAATAATTCCTTATAAATCATATCCTTCACCCAGTGGATGACTGGTACAAGGTTGTCTTTAACATAGCTTTTGAAAGTATTACAGATGCTTCTGACTCAGACAGAATTTTTTGCAAAGAAAACTTGCAGTAATGTCAATTTTAATGCAATCCTAAAAATTTTCTGCATAGTGAAACAATCATACTAGTCATTAAAAATAAAGAATATCAATTCAAAGTCTCCAAGCATCCAAAATATCTTACTGACTTTTAAGTGTCTATCTGTAAACATAATACATTCCACCAACTCTGTTCTGTCTCTGCTTAATAATTCATAACGTCTTAAGGCTGAACAGTAGATTTTATCTACATTTTAAGGAAAGTAGGACCAGCACTCCAGAGAGCCATTCTTTCAATTTTCCTTCAACACCCATGCCAGGATGGAATAAAATGATTCTGACATTCCGGTTCTCATTCTCAGTCAGTTAAATAATTTGGACAGTTAGCTTACACTAACCATGCTCTTTTTGAAGTAGTTAAGCTTATACTCCCTTTGAATATTATCTCAAATTTTACTAGAAGAATTATTAGATTGACCATTTTTACTGTTTTTATTGTTGTTGTTGTTGTTGTTGTTTTGTTGTTGTTGTTTTGCAAAGCATGGAGAAATTTTAGAATGAGAGCCTGCAAAATAACTGAACAGGTCCAGACTCCATGCAATCAAATCCTGTCAACAACATGAGCAAGAGAAATAGTGCATGACAGGATATTATGTTGTCCTAAACTCTCTCACTTTGTAGTCAGCTGATTCAGTTACAGAGTATTGAATATCCGTGATTTCTGTAGCTCTCTGCTGTCAACTACTGTGCAAATCAAACAAGATGAGATAAACTACTTCATGAGAAAAATATCTGTAAGCCTAGGGAAGAAACAGATAGCTGAATAGAGAAAAAATAAGTGAGAAAATACAGAAGAGAATACATAATACACATGAAAATTCCTACGGCTGGTTGTGATGGTGCCGGCATGTTCATGAGAGACGCAATTCATATATATAAGCCAGTCCTCCACTCTCTTACACTAAAAGTGCAATAATGTATTTATCATTAAGTAATTTAACTTTACTAAAATTGGCAGTGTCTTGGAAACATATTCAGGCACAGAAAGCTTAACTAAGTTTACTATCTTCATCTACTGATGCATGGAACAGGTCGCTTTATTCCTTGAGTACTAGATTAAATGGAATTTATGTAAAGTTAAGGCAATGTTTTTATTTATCTGTTTTGACATAGTGAGCAGCTGTCCTACACTCTCTGGCACATCTGCTTGTCACTGAGGATGAACAAGGAGGTTTCAAAGACAACCTTTCTTTAGTTCATTTTTGATAGCAATGGTGAATCAGCTGAGTGACACATCTCAATGGACAAGAGAATGTATTCATCCTCTGGCTTAATAATAGTACTGCAGGCTCTCTTCTAAGATCATCAAGTCCAACCATCAACCCATCAGCACCATGCCTGCTAACTGTGTCCCTAATATGCCACATTCACACTTTTCTTGGAAACCTCCAGATTCAGTGACTCTACCACCTCCCTGGGCTGCCTGTGCCAGTGCAGCACCACACTTTATGAGAAGAAACTGTACCTGATATCCAACCGGAACCTCCTCTGATGCAACTTAAGGCTATTCCCTCTTGTTCCATCGTTGTTACCCGGAAGAAGAGCCTGATTCCCACCTCGCCACAAGCTTCTTTCAAGTCTTTGTAGAGAGTAATAAGGTCTCCCCTGAGCCTCCTCTTCTCTAGACTGAACAACCTCAGCTGCTCCTCATATCCTTGTGCTCCAGACTCTATACAGTTCCTTTTCCTCTTTTCCTTTCTCTGGACATAGTTCAGGGCCTCCATGTTTTTCTTGCCACGAGGGACCCAAAATGAACATAATACTTAAGGTGTGTCCTCACCAGTGCTGAGTACGGAGGGATGATCATCTCCCTCACCCTGTTGACTACACTATTTCTGACACGAGCCAGAATGCCATTGGCTTTTTTGGCCCCCTGCATACACTGCTGGCTCATGTTCAGCTGGCAGTTACTTTACACCCTACATCCTTCTCCTCCATGCAGCTTTCCAGCTACCACCAAATATCCAGGAAACCATAGAACAAGTCGTGGTTCAAAATGACTGGCCTTTTAAAAATCTGGACACATCCTGAAGTTGAGGTATGTTGTCTTCTTGGTAGCCACAGTGTTTCTCCAGCTGTTGGAAAGCATCCAGGTATTGTGTGCAGGCATGAGTAGGGTAGAGGCTTCTCAGCTTCCTGTAGACTTCTCTCCTGGAAAGCAAGAGCTGTGTAGAGTGTCCCACCTCATTGATTAAATACCTAAAGCATAACCCTCAAGCATAGGTGGCAATCTAAAAAGTAGTACAAAACTATCAAGTAGTAAAAAAACAGTAAAAAAAAAAAACAACCAGTAGTATTAAAACAGTAGTGGCAAAAACAAACAAACAAACAAACAAACAAACAAAAACTTATAGAAATGATTATTTTTGCTCAGACATAGCCCTAGGGTGTTATCAATTTCTACAAATCTTGTTTTATGAAAATTGAGATCATTCTTGGAAATACTGGCTATGGAAAATGTTCATTTGTTGTTTTTGTATTGCTGTTTTTGTGTGTGTGTGATGCTACTGTTGCTATGGAGGCGATAGCCAGTCTCTGTAATGTCCCTGTCCATTTATATGGATATCTTACACAGTATGAGAGTAATGAATCAGAATGAAGAGGGAAGGAGAAAATGAAACAAAACAAAACAAACAAACAAACAAAAAAATACAACACAAATCTCAAAACTTAGGAGGAATAAAAATAAAAGAACAGAGGGAAACAGTGGCTGCTATCACTATTGCAAAAGCTGCAGGAGACTGGGCCATTTCCGTGGAAGAAAAAATGAGAATAACTAGAGTTCAAAAGTTGCCATAGCTTATTCCCCCCAGACAACTTCTGACTTCAGTGGGGTTGCATAGGATCTGAACTAGCACACAGTTCCATGCTGGACTGGAGTTTAGAGAGAGCAGAACTGTTTACACTGCTGCACATATGGTCCCTTTTATCAAAATATCACTCTAGTGTTTGTCCAAACATTGACTACCACAGAAACACAGAGAGACTGAGAAAGCAGTGATGAATTGTCCTAAGTCAAGCATCCATTCCCTCTAAGTCCACGGAGGAAATCATCTAAGTTCCCTCAAAAGTCGAAAGAGAGTAGCAGACATCTCCAGAGGGCAGTTTAGCTTGCCCTAGAATAGCATCTCAAGTAGATGTGATGCCTCATCACATGGAGGTGCTAGTTTGATTGTAAAGGACCCTCAATCATGGATCATCTTTCAGAAAACTGACGTAGAATTAAAAAATTACGGTACTCCATCCTTTTTATTTCTAAAATAATCACATTGTTTTCTGCATCACTTGTCTCCACAAAGGGCCATTATGCTGATACCTGAAGGTCTGGTACAGAGATGGGAAGAGAAAGACGTTTTACATATATTTCCTTATTGATTTGGATAAAAAGTGGTACTATTCAGTTTTTTTTATGATGATGTCACAGGTATACCCCCGTAATTTTGTCCTAGATTTTCCCTTTTTCTTGTCATACCTTCATATATTTGCCCACAAGAAGCCTTATGTGATTACTCAGTTTCAGGGCCTTTCACAGCGTGCCGCTTAAAAACAGAAACAGCTCATCTTCACCCTTTTTTATTTTTTTTCCCTGAAAGTCATATTTCTGCACTTGATTAGTTTTCATTTTTATAACCATGTTGCTACAAACTGAAGGCATTCAGCAACTCTTCAGAGAAAATTCTCTTCAGAAGAATTCAGTCTGTGCTACAAATTTCCCGTTTGATTGCACTGTTCTCAATTACATTTTGTTGTTCCCTTGTTACCTGATGTCAGGTCACAGCTCTGGGGAGCTGTGATAACCATTGGGAGGTCTAATTTTGGAAACGGTTTCACAAGACAAGACAACCTAGATTGTTGGGGCTTGCTTTTTGAGGAAATAGGCAGATACTGCTGTAAAGGTCAATTCTGTTACCACACTGGGACTAATTCCAGGTGGAGAACTGGAATGACAGAGTTTGGGGGAAAAAAAAAAAAAAAAAAAAAAAAAAAAAAGGAAAGAATACAAAATTAAATTTTCTTAAATATGAGTTTCACACACAATATACCATGCCAAGATTGCTGGCTAGTGGTGCTAGTGGTAGCAGTTATGAACATACATGACACTGGCCAACATGACAATTGAAAGATTTTATGAAAACCTATTAGAGCTTAATAATAATATGACTGCCTGGCTGAGTTGGATTCAAGTTCTCTATTCTATGTGATTCTAGCTTTCTGTGGCATGGTAGATCTTATTTAAAATAAAATAATTACTGAAGAAAGATGGAAAGGCCCTTTGGTTGAGGTCCTGGAATGAGACATTTAATATATGTATTTAATACCTGACATGGATATAAAATTCCTATATAATTTGAGCAAATGACTTAAACTTCCACTTTTTCAGTTCCCCAGCATTCTTCTTTTTCCCCACCTTTGGGCTATCTTTCCATTTAAACAGCAAATTGAACAAAGATTATTTTGTGCATGTGACACCTTTCCCACGTTTTAGATATTCTACTATAGGCTCCAGGTGGTTTGTGGCTTCTGATATCTTGATGTAATGGTCTAGCAGGGAAATGATCAGGAAAATGCATTTTGCTCTAGAAAGTGAATAGTCAGTTTTAGCTCTGAGAATGGCTTTCTGTAAAACAAATGGCCAAAAGAAAATACTTCACTATAGAGTAAGATCTGAAGTGGCTAAAGATGGTTTCAAATTACTGCCTCACACTGCCACTCCTTCCTAGTACTGTTGTGGAATGGTGCAGGAGTCAGAGTGTATGTGACAAACTCACCAAGTTGCAGTCTCCTGCTCTGTGTATTCGATGTAAGGCAAAGGGTCCCCACTGTAAAGAAGAGAGGAAGTAATGCATGCTTCTAAAGCAAGATTCAAATTCAACTTCAAGAATTTCTTTCTTTGCCTGCACAATGAATGTTTGCTGTAATTAATGTAGAAATAGCAAATAGGATATAATTAATCACTTATTTGTCTAGGTAGATTCTTATGTGAATTTTCTCCACTGTTAAATCTGGGGAGAAAACAGAGGGATGTGTTAAGAAAGAGAGTCGTGTTCTGCTTGACAGAAGAAGAAAGAGGCATTCCAACTTAACTTTTCCTCTGCTGATTGCAATCTAGCAACCATCATATACTGTGTGTCTGCATGATCTGTCTCTGGAGGACATGATCATCACAATATCATCACCAAACTCATCAGCACAGAGATGCCCAGGCACACAATGATTTCTCATATAGACAGTCTTGTCTTCCACACTCCAATAGCTCTGAGTCATTTTATTATATGCTTTTGTGATGTTTCATGATGGACTATCTATAGCATATAGTGGCACTGAGAAAACTATTGTCAGATAGAATTCTAACTTGGGAAATTTTACCATTTCTTGGACTTCCACAACCTGTTCTAACCACATAGTTATCTCCTCCAGACAGCAATGTGATTCTAATGAAGTTTTATGCAGAAAGACAGTAACACTTTAATTCATACACATGAGACACAAGATTTTTTTAGGCTTTTCTGTCTTCCTATTAGAAAAGACTGTAGTCTTGATAGCATTGTTCCAATTAGGAAAAATTTAGTTGGGAATTTTAATCTGCGTGGGCATAGACTTTTGACAAATAAATAATAAAAATAGTAAATTTTCTTTTCTTTGTCAAAAATACATTCTAAAATCTTGCCAAGGAATTTCATAAACATTGTTCCTCATAGTTTCTTGAAAAAGATAGAAAGACCCATATGGAGGAATTACCTCTGATAAGACACTCAGTGAGATGTAAATTCAACCTCATGACTTTATCTTAGTATGTATTTGCTGTGTTGTGAGAAATGTTTATTTTGTATGAAGGTAAACGTTCTGTTTCTAGATTCTGTTTTCTATTAAATAGCCTCATAGATACATTGACAAAATATTTAGTCTCTGGTGTTTCCTCCGCATGACGATGTCTGAAAGTACACAGTGAAAGAGAAGCGTCTTTTCAGCAGCCTTATACTTACACTCTGTAATTATAGGCAAGGTCAGCAAAGTATGCCCTCCTCTTCCTGTACTCCAGGTCAGTGTATCCCTGAGTTAGAACATAATTAAAAAAAACAAACAAACAAACAAACAAAAAAAAACACTTTACATGAAGAGATGTTTCAGAGCATGAATAAATTCTCTGGCAGAAGCATTCAAAACAACTAGGTTTCTTTTAAGTTGTTGTCTCTAAGGCAATGAATCGTGATCCTTTTGAACAAGGCAAGCCAAAATCTGCTCTTAGTTACATCCATGACATTCTGCTCAAACCCTGGGCTTTGTGGCAGAGAAGAAAGTAACATGTCTTGATGCAAATGTTTTGGAGTTGTTCGTAAATGCTACCTCACAGACAATTAAACTTACAGTCAAATTTCAATGAAAATCATGCTAAAATATAATTGAATTAGAGGTGGCTTATCTCTTCTGCTGGAAAGGAATTGAATCTCCGAGTCATTGCACTTCTTTGCTAAGCACAAAAGCTGCTGCACTGGAGAGTGATGAACATAACAGTACCAAGTCTGATATCGTCTTACCAGAGAAAGCACAATGCACCTGAACAATGAGAAAAGAAGGAGTCTTCACTGTCTAGAAATCATTGGAACAACCACTTAATACATTTAAAAAAGTGCATTCAGCTGAATCTCCTCATGCTCATTTATTGCCATGTTATAATAAAGACACATTCAGAGGTGTTGTTTCAAAAGGGCAGTTTACATATTAAATATGGACATTTTCATTTTTTCCTCCTCAGTATTTACTAGAAGTCTAGCTTCAAGCAGAGTTTTCCAGCTCTTAATAAGAAAAAAAACTTGTGGAATCAAGTTCCCTTGAATTTTACATCATCCATAACAGGAATAATATTTGAAATCTGGTGCAATGTTACTAATATAACTCATAAAGCACTGTTGATCAGCATCACTGTACAAATATTTATTATTCTCAAATATTCAGAACTTTCTGGAACCATTTTGCCTTCTACAAGCCAATTTTCTCCCTTAGGTTCATTCACATAATTTTCAGTGTAGCAATAATAGCAGTAATACTACAGTTAATGAGTATTGTGTGCATAAATCTAAGGGAAGAACAGGATCCCAAAAGCCACCTTTGCTTATCAGTAGGTGTAATGTGCCCATGTAAAACACATCGTAAAGCCATTGGACCAGGTTCTTCTTGGTGTTAGGACCTTTCATCTTCGTCCCTGCAGCAGGGATCTCCCCAAGGAAGCACAACAGTTCCTAATCAGTGTACCTATTCGGTAGTAAATGTGTACACAAAATTTCTGAGCCAGCTGTATACATTATCATGTTTTGATACTTTCCACTAGCATGCCCACATTGAACCATGCTCAACAGCATAGTAAAGAGAGGCTGATTTGTGCTCCTTCGTGCAACAGAAAATGGTTTCCAGTGCTTGAACTAACTTGCTTCAAGTTTAGGCATTTCTACATTGCACTGCATTCTGCAGCGTCAATTTATTTCCACTCAGTACTTCAGTAACTCTACACTGCTAATGCTTTCTTTCACTCTACTCAGTACTCACACCTTCTATTTAGCAAATTGAAGAGGAACTTAGTCTTATTCAAATACTTCCCAATATGTATTTGTTAATCTCATGAGAAAAAAACACCTCAGAGTCAGCTCAGGAAAAACATAGGCAAACACTTGGAATGTTTCTATCAGAAAGATGCAAGGAAGAATGAAAGAGAGAGTCATAGAATATCCTGAGTTGGATGGGATGCACGTGGATCAACTTGAATCCAACTCCATGCTGATATCCTGGTGGAGGTTTATCTGAAGATCTCCTAGAGATTTTTAGTTTAATAAATCACTATCAGAAATAGAATATAGACCTGAATTATTTTTATATTTTTTTCCACACAGAGATGTACAGTCAGGAAATGGCCCTTCAGATTCCCTTATTCATCTGTACAGAATTCATAGCTCACTTATTCATCTGTTCAGAATTCATATCTCACTATGCTGTATCTGGAAACCTTTTTTTTCCCCCAGTACTTTGTCTTAGAATTAGCATCAGTAGGAGTCTGCACTGCATTTTTTCTCCTCCTAATCTATATTTTCTAGATATTAGAATCAAAGAGTCACAGAGCATTCCAAGTTGGAAGGGGCTTATAAGGATCATCAAGTCCTACTCCTACATTTTCCTTTGTCCTTTTCAAAAGAGATGCTTAAATTGAAGTTCTGATAAGCTCCTGTTCCTGCTCACGTGGCAAAGTAAGCAGCAGGGAGGTGTCTACAGAATTCCTTCTCCTATTTCTTTCATGAAAAATCATCATTGAATCTGCCTAGTTTTCAGTTATCCCACCTTCCTGCTGAACAGGGCTACCAAGGGGCATGCTGAGAGCCTGAACCATTCCTCCACAGATTTTGGTATGGTGAGAAAGTCCCCAGAACAAAATGGAAATCACCATTGTAAAAAACACTTTGAAAGTTTTAAAACAGCAAGAAATCCTATAGAGTCCTTATCTTGTGAGAAGAAAAATAAACCACCACAAAACTAGGATTAAAAAAAAAAAGCAAATTCTGGAATCTGCCTTCAGCCATCACAGCTCCCACTCTCACCCCTCTAACCTCAAGCACTGAACCACGCGAAGCAGAGCCTGGCACCATGCAGATGTTACAGGTCTGAGTACATACACAAATCTGTTACAAGTAAAACCCTGTTTGTGGCACACTCATAATGAATACCTAATGCCTGAATCCAAAGGAAAGTCCATAACAATCATTGTAACAATATTTTGCTGACAGAAAATTATCAGTAAATACTGTCAAAACTCTGGCTCCAGAAACCTTGGGAAAAGATGAATGTGAATAAGAATTATAGTCTTTGAAACTCGCTTCCAATTTAAATTTTACCTGATTATTTCAGTTGAAATCACTAGATATTTTGAGATTCTTCAATCACATTTAAACATTAGTTCCAGTATTATGTCCATGAATCTGTGCTGCCGTGTATCTGATTTATTTGTTGTCTAAACAATGTATTCAAGTTCAGGCATCATACTTCTCTCTGTGGAATCTGACAATATGGTATTTCTTAGCAACTAGCTCTTTGCTTCTTCATTATTGTCCACTGTACATCTGCACTTGACTGAGATTTATGGCATATACAAATTTAGAAATGCAGACATTAAGTGTTTGAAAAATAAAATCATGGGAAATACAAAATGTGGAAGACTGAGAAGCCTGAAGTCTAGGTGGACCAAATGGTAGAAAGTGGGTATACTTCAAAGAAAATAGGGGTAAAATAATAAAATAGAGATTTTTATTTTAATTAAACAATGAAATGAAAACACAAGCTAAAGACTAAAATTGAAATGATGACAATCATGTTTACTTTGGTGAATCAAGGCCGATAAGCTTCTCTTGTTAATTTATTCATTCTGCAATCCCTAACTTCACTGAATATCAGCCTTTTTCTGTCTCTTCTTTGCTTTTTTTCCAGAGTGTTCTCTTATTACTGAAATTCTCCCCAACAAACAAACAAACAAATAACAAACAAACAAACGAAAATATTCCCTAAAGAACGTTCCCTTTTGGAAAACAAACTGTGACATCAAACTTACAGGGTGACCATGGTCAAAACTGGGTTCATACGTGGTGATCAGATGGTGACATTTGTCTAGATCTTGAATTTTTCTGGGGAACCAGGGCACTGTAGAGAAAGAAGTAAGAATTAAATTAAATAGGATCAAGTAACATAAGAAAGACATAAAAAGCAGAAGTTATGTGGATGATTACAAATCTTTAAAGTAAAAAATATTTCATCTTACATCAAATGGGATGTTCTTTTTGGAACAGTACAACAAATTTTGTTCTACATTTTGGATTTCAAAAATATTTTGATCTTGTCTAAACAGTATTCTTAAATTTTCATACTGTTAAAAGTGAGATCAGCAATTTAATTTCTCAAAACAAAACAGGCCAAGAATATTACTTTTTTTTTTCTTTCTATCTCTTTTTTTCTTTATTTCTTTTTTTTCTTTTTTCTTTTTCCGCCAGGAAAATAAATAAAGCATTAGCTGAATTTCCAACAGTTTCCTTCCCTTGAAGTGAGGAACTTCTCAGGTGATTAAAAGAATATTTATACAGTACTAATTTTAATTTAAATCCCAGCATTTATAATTAACTAAGTTTAAAACCACAGAAGAAATACAAAGTTAATGTTGCTTTCTGAGATCAGACTGATGCTGAAGCCACACTCTGTCACTGTAGCTGAGAAAAGGACCTTTAGGAGTCACCTGAATCTGATACTTGATAAGAGGAGATCAGGTATCTATGTACTGAATGACAAACTCAGCTTTAGCCCTATTAAATTACACCCAAGCACTGAAGTGTAAAGCTAGAAAAGCACATTAATTTAGGAAATTTCAGTTCTTTCATGCAATAATAGGCAATGCTGCAATAAGAAGGAAGAAATACAAGTCCGACAGATGTCTTACATCAACTCTTTTTTTTTTTTTCTCAGTCTTTTAACAGACTATGCTAAGCACAGATCCTAGTTCCAGCAAATCTAAAATGAAGAATTTCTTCTGAGCACAAATCTCTCAGCTACCAAGGAAATCCTAAAGAGACACTCCTTCAGTTCCAAAGCCAACTTGGCTCTCCACTTGCCCTGATGACAGCAATATCCTTTTGAAACCCCTGCAGTCCCTGAAGACAGCTTGGACTGTCTCTTATCACTAGCCTGAAGGTGAATATCATGAAACACCCAAAGGTGTCCAAACAGAACTGGATTAGCTAAAAGGTCCCTGAGGATTGCTGCCTGGTGTTGGCAAGTATTGGAAGCCTGAAAGCAATTTCATATTCAGGGAACCATGAGTCAATCTATCTCTCTCATCTAGTAGGGGCATTTCTGACATTCCCAATTTCTAATAGTTTCCTGTACTCATTCATTCCTTATCTGCCTGTAAACAGGACAAAGAGCAGTTTATCGCTGACAGATACACTTTTCCATCTTGCTATGGTAATTCAACTGGCTGTTAGCAGAGTAGCCACTTGCAGCATTTTACAAGAAGCTCATCACCTGCTTCTACCAGTGAGACCACTACCTCAAGGCTTTCTGCTGATCCTCTCTTCCTCTTACGCTCTGGAAGCTTTTTCCAGCAGGTAGCATTTAGCTCTTTTCAGTGGAATTGCAATCTAACTCAAGAGAGTCCTTCTGGAGCCAAATGGCAGCAGCCTGGGCACAATAAACAGACATCTACAGCTCATTTTTAGCAAAATCAACACCATACACTACAAGCAAAAGAAACATTCAGACTCTCTGCCACATTACTGCATTCCCAGCAAGTGTCTGCAGTCAGTTCTATTCCAAGCTCTCATTTCTCAGTCCACAGTTTTCCTGTCATTGAAGTGCTTCCAGTTTCTCCTGAGCTTCTTATTTTGCCACTCTTTCCTTTTCATTTCCCTCTTTTTGGAACACTGTTCTCACCTCTGTTCCATTGTCAAATTCAGCATTTGACAATGCCAAAATGCCCTCGTTTTCACAACAGCCAGAATGATCCCAGCGAAATGAGTCACACATGTTTAAAAAAAAAGTGCATGCTCACCTGCTTTCCAGTCTAATGAAGTTATTATCATTGAGCTAAAGGTAATTAACAGCCTCAGAAAAAGAACTGCCAACAAAAAAAAAACTACCCCAAATACAAATAAAACAGCATTAGCATATGCATATGGTTCTTACTTTTGTCTTCATTGCCAGTTTTCACATCCTCTGTTACTCTCTTTAAGGATGTGATAAGGTGACTAATATCAGCTCTGTGAACTTCACATTCAACAAAAATATCAAGATGATCAGCAGAGTTCTTGAGCTTTTTGATTCTCCTGGTTTCAAAGTGATGGATCTCAGTTTCAAACATCTGCAAGAGCTAGATGTTAATATGATGAAGCTTTTCCAAAAATATGAAAAGCCAAGTCTAGAGACAGTTCTGCAATGTCTTTAAAAGGTGATGAAAAAAGATCTTAGCAAGAAGTACATGTTAAGCAATGAAGTGTACTAATGCCCAGCTTAGAAGGAAGATTCAGGCAGAGCTAGAGTAAACACTGTAGAATTAGGTAGAAGGAGACGGAGATGAAAGATGAGATATTGTTGATTGCAGTATTTCATCTGTGCAGAAATAACAAATGAGTGGAACTCTCAAGAGCCAGCAGAATGGAAGCAGATCTATTGATGTGTAATTGCACCATAATCATTAAATAACTGCAAATAATTAGAAATAAGTAACAAATACAATGCTTTAATTTTGGGTTATTCATTTTCTCAGACAAGAGTGAGCACTTTGTAAGGATAGTTCATGCTCTTAGAATACATAATGCCTCTGTGATTTACAGCTCTTGTATTTTCTGTCTTTCCTGCCAAATATGGAAAAAAAAAAAAAAAAAATCATTGGCTCCTAACATCCCTACATTTAAGTACTTCAAATGTTGCCCTGTTTTTCTGTCATAGTTGACCACCACAACTGATAGAAAGAAGAAACAGACCGGTATATGCTCTTGTGTAGAACTGTGATTCTTCTAAATAACTATCTAATTGCTTCTTCCATTCAGAAAATTTTCCTTCTTTACCTAGAAAAATCATTCATGCTCTCTGAGCATCTGTAGCACAACAGGAGCAAGAAGGAAGGAGCAAAGCAGGTGGAGAGCACAGGCAGGCAGAGAGAAAAGAAGGCGAGAGAGATGGAGATGCAGAATGGGAGAGGTGAAGGCAATAGAAACAGTAGAAGTGGGTCTGTGGAGGTAGGGAACAACAGGTGAAAAGTGCAGTCTGTACCTCAAAGACTCTAGCTGCCTTAGAGAGCTCAGTCTTCTTTACAGTGCAGAGGGTGAAGTTCAGTATGAGAGTGGCTCTGTCATCCGTCTTGCTGGAGTCAAGACTACCTCGCCTGTTTAGGGACTCTGCACTACACATCTTCTCCTCACTGGACTCTTGCGTTTGGCCTGAGGTCACTCAGAAAAAAATCTTCATTGGGAGCCAAGGGAGTGGATTACAGCTGTGAGATGTCCAATGGAAATTGGACTGAGGATGTGAGTGCTTCTCCCAAAGTAATGGCCAGGAATTCTGATGGAACTGGAGATACAGTGGGTCTGTGTGGATGGTGGGTTAGATATAGGGTCACTTATGTTGACCATGACAGACACATCAAGGGAAACCACCTACGTAGGTTATGCGCAAGAACCCAAGGTAACCCCCCTCTTCTGGGTAACTTCAAAGTGGGGCCCACCCACTCTGTTTGAAGGTGCCTGCAAGCCATTCCCCCTAGAAATGGGCTCCTTTGTGGATAGGCAATTAGCTTGAGTACCATTTACATCTTTCAGTTTGGACTATCATCCTCCCAGAGAATCAATAGTCTCTTCTCTCACTTCCTAGCCAAATCCAAGTGATGTCTCCTTGAAACTGATGCAACTGTGGGACAGGCAGAGAGATCTGAGCCAGTAAAAGGTCACTGCCTACCTTCGAGCTTTTCCTGTTTACAATCTCTGACCTGTTCTGCTCTACCCCTGTGAAGACTGAGTGCAGCCTCTAGGCAGCTTCTGTGTTGTAACTTATTTCTGTTAGGATTTTTCTTGCAGTAATATAAACTCTTTAAAAACCCAAGGTAACTTCCTTCTTACTGCTGGTAGGACAAGCACAAGGGGATTTCAGTTCTGCTCCTGCATAGCATGACATCCCTTGAAGTCTGTAAATATGTTTCTGGGTCTGAGCACCTGTGTATTCCCATCCCAAGTTACACCATACTGAACCCCTATGAAAGTCATCGTGGAATCCAAAAGCCTCTGTCTTTTGGATTCCAAGTTCTGTCCTTCTTTTGCAGATGCAGCCATTTCTGATGTTTCCCTTATCTGATCCTGGCTGGATCTCACACCCTAGTGATTAATTTATCTTTGGACAGAGCGTATAGACATGCTGCAACTAGATTTTTACCCCGCAGATATCATAACCACTCTGCATTTCTCAAATGGCCCAAAACAGCACTGGAAAGTTCTCTACTGCCTCAGCTGTTGAAGGTAAATCTCATTGCCCCTGAAGCACATTGGTTTATCCTTACGTAGTACAGTCCGGGCTCAGCAGAAGGGTAAGCAGCGGACTGCGAAGCTCCGTCCCCGCGGCAGCGCCCGGCCCGCGGGCAGAGCCGGGCTAGTCGCTGTCCGAGGTGCTGAATCCGACCGGTCGCTGGGCTCGGGTATTCTCTCCGTAGTCTGCCCAGGGCTCCCGGCACTGAACACCCCATCCCTGTCCAAAGTCATGTCTCAAGGGACATAGCGGCCCGTATAAAGCCCAAGAAGGCACCAGCCTTAACTCTGCCTGTAAAATGGATTGAACAGAGGAGATAGGGGCAGGGAGTAGGCTCTGGGGAGGAGAGCCTCCTCCCACTCTCATGTTCTCTCCACTGTCATGTTCCCATAGCAGTGATGGCAAGGCTGGGTGCAGATGAATAAGCCAAGATGAGTCTGACTGCCTGAACCCATGCTAGGCTTCTCCAAGTTGAATGGATGCATACATCTTCACATCCTAGTCACAGGCATGTCTCAAATAATAGATGACATGAGATATCATACTCCAGCCTATTCTCTTTTGAGTCCTTGCACTGTAGATTAAATCTTGAGGGCCTGAGATGCATGTTGAAGGCACTGGTCATAAATACTAGGAGAGAGAAGCAGCAGACTCTTATGAGTGTCTCTACAATCTTGCGTCAGATAGATTCCCATCTCTACATGCTTGTACAACACAAAGCAGAATGTTCTTGCATACAGATTGAGATTTCTCAATTTAGCCAGACTGGAGTCGTGAGCTACCCGTTAAATCAGCACAGACAAAAGCTTGCAGTGCAGCTTTGCAGCCGTGGAAGATCCAATACAGAGTGGCATAACTCTCTAGGTGGTAGCATGTCCTTTCCCAGCTAGAACACTTTAGAGCCACCTAGAATCATGTTTGGGGCAGGCCCTGAAAGGAACCACACATTATGTCATAACTATGCCACACATAATGCCACACATTAAGTCTGCTTTGGTAGGACATCTGAATTAAGGAAAGTAAGTTATGTTAAAAGTTCACCTTCGTGAGGTGCTGAATCGACAGATACAGATTTGAGCTTGCTAAGCTGGTTTCTCACTGCCAGTAACAGATGCTTTTCTACAGACCTAGACAATTAGTGCCTGTTTTTCTAAATAACATTGCTAGCTTTCCCATCTCTGGAATGAGAGACAGAAGAGTAGGATGGTAAACCACAGATTAACAAAGAAGCAGTGGATTGGTGAACAGAGTTGTAGCTGATGAGATGACAAACCAGAGCCAGCCAAGTGTCCTCCAACCTGACCCAGACCTTCATCAAAAAGACCATCAAACAAAAACCGAGAGATAGCATGTGTAAAAGAACTGAGACTTGGGGTAGGGGGGGATGTCAATCATTCTGGGTACTCATTGTAATAATGAGTAATTTTTTTTGAGTGATAATTTTCTTGAACATCTAATGCATACGTAAGCAGCTTGTTTTTTAAAGTATATATTTTTCTTGCCCTCCGGTATGCAAGCTAGGTGGGAATACCCCCTTTGCATCTGGCATGTACACAGTGCTGATTAGACATACCTGCATTTTGACTACTCTGTGGTTATAGAGTTTGATTTCTACACATCACATCCCACTCCTAGAATTTTGTTTTCAGCACTTTTTAGGACTTCTAGGAGTATAGAATTACAGGTTTTAGGCTGGAGGCTACAGTTCTATGTGAGGAAAGAAGCACAGTGTGTTATCACTTCCTATAGGAACAGACAGCTACTTCTTATAGAAACTTGGTTTTTCCTACTCAAGAAATAGTGTGTTACTCTTTTGTGCAGATCCTGGGTGGAAGCCATGACTGATCACCACAGATAACCTGCCCATTTTTCATCTTTTCCCACTGTGAATTTCTCCACCATGTATGAACTCAGTGCTATCCATATAAAGAGATGTAGAGCTAATATTTATTTTACTTAGATTAATTTAAATGGCTAAATTTTAACATTAAAAGTCTTCTTTGCCAATTGTCAGCTTAGTATGAAGGAGTAGAGATACAGGCTTTAAAAGAATGCACTCTTGTGCACTCTTCCAAGAATTTTGACATCCTTTGAGGAATAAAGCAGTTCTACTGAAATGGTACTGTCTGCCAGCATCTTAAGAAGCCCAGAGGAGACCACATGCCCATGTGCAACATGTGTTGATCACTCCTTCTTCCACCACTATCAGTGATCTTGGTTAAAGTCACTGAAAAGGCAGAGGACCTCATGGGAGGACTTCTTTGGTCACTTGAAGCAAGGCTTGAAGATGGGCATGTTGAGATAGAAGCAAGTGCCTCCACTTACAAGGTGGTCTAGGGATAGGTTAATTAGAGAAGCATACAAAGAGATACAGAGTATGCAAAGGTAAAGTAATCAGTGTGTTACTGCGTATTTCTAGATGATTACATACATCAAGAGAATTTTCTTTTTTTATCTCAGTTTCCCATAAAGTTCCATAGTCTTGTTAGAATGAGTGATACTCAACACCTCAAGATAGCCTTTTTTTTTTTTTTTTCCATTAGAGCTCACATCAAATGGTCTTTCCTTCTTACCTGGATATTTAATTCTGATCAACATGTGTGGAAAAGCTACAATTTCCAAGTAAAACAAAATGCGTGGAATTAAAAAGTGTTTCAGTAAGAATACACTTTCAAATGCAATTTATTTTGTACTATTTAAGTCACATTAAAGCCAATATTTTTCTGCAAGGAAAATCTATTTTCAGTATAGTTTTACTACTTCTAAAATATTGAGCACTTAACTTCTTCTCATCTCTAAGTCTTGGTGAGCAGATTTGGTTGAAGTTATTGTTCATTTGCACTTGCGTTAAAGGACACAGAACCACAATTATGGCATCAGTGTCCTTAAACTATTCTAGCACATAAAAGATAACCACGACTCCTGGGTTCTCAGTATCACTGTAGATTTATTACTGCTGTCACACATAACAGAGATCAAAAGCAGAGGAGTTTGGAAAGCAGTCTGAGGGTTAGTCTGAAAGATTTCATCCCTCACATGAAATTGTCTTTTTCTGAAAAAGAGTTACATTAGGGATTCCATTTTATTAAGATATTAAAATGTAGGTTACTTTGACCCTGAAAATACATGCCAACCAAGACTGAAAGAACTAAACAGATATTGTCATGAGAAAAAAAAGAAAAAAAAATATATAGAGCTAAAAAGTCTTACCTCAAAGCACCAAAATGATACAATTTTGCATAAGTATAATTCTACAGAAAAGATTCCAGATTATATCTTTTATTCAGTGTTATTACTCACTGTAAATATAATGGAAACAGTTGTACTTTCTGTCTTCCGAGAGGATGATGCTTACATGGAAGCTCCATTGATTTTCAAACTAAAAATACAAGAGTAGCACAATAGTAGGTATGGGACTTAAGGACTTTCAAAGTCCCGTCCATGTTTGGATCTTCTAACTGAAATATAACTCTTTAATCATCTTAGTATCATAATGCAATATACTTTCAAGCTGGAAATATTCTGGATTGGTTTGCTCCACTCAGTTCCAAATGTTCAATTTACAAATGTTGATCTCACTCTTTCAATTAAAGAGCTATGGAGAGGGATTATGCAATGTTGACTGGTCCAAGAGAGCATTTCGCTACCTTGAGTGAAAGTTACTGATAAAGTACAGAAATAGTTTTCTGAACAGCAAAATTCTTATCTCTCTGTGACTCATCCATTGGATTAAGCTGGAAATACCCCCACTTCCATTTGCTGCTTGACAATCTATACTCCAGGCAGGGAAAAAAAGTGCTTTAACAAAAGAGGAAGATTAAAGTACAAGCAGGGGAAAGAAGGAAAATCTAAAAAGCTTAATGATTTAGGAGCTGTCTTGAAAGATAGCATGTGTGAGTTTGAAAGCATTCAGACTTGGACAGAGCTAACCTCTGTCTCCCATAGCTCAAATCAATCCATCCTTAAGAGCAAGAAATCAGGCAAAGATGGCAGGAGACATGGATTGTCTAAGAGCTTGTGGAAAAAAGAATATAGGAACATTTTCAGGCATGCAAGAATGACGCAAGGAAGACTAAGTCCTACTTGGAATTAAATCTGGTGAGGGAGGTCAATGGCAACAAAAAAGATTTCTTTAAGAATGGCAGATGAAAAAAGGGAGGCTAGTGAAAATGTAGGCCTTCTGCTGAATGAGGTGGGTGCTTTGAAAACAAAGGGCACTAAGTAGGTGGAGTTATTGAACATCTTTTTTGCTTCAGTCTTTACTGTTAGGAATTCCTCTGAGGAATTCCAGGTTCTGAAGATAGTCTGGGGAGAGGAAGACTTCCTTTTGGTTGAGGAGGATCTGATCAGAGATCTTTTAGGCAAATGACACACACAGATCCATGGGCCCTTATGGGATGCATCATCAAGTGTTGAGGGAGCTGACAGAGCTGACAGCATTTGATTGCAAAACCTATTTCTATCATGAAAGATCATGGAAGAGAGGTGCCTGAAAAATGGTGGAAAGTCAATATAACTCCAGTCTCCAAAAAGGATAAGAAGATGAACTCAGGACACTACAGGCCAGTCATCCTCACCTGCATCCCCCAGAAAGTAATGGAGCAGTTTATTCTGGATCTCTAAGCAAATAGAAGTTTATTAGAAGCAGTCAGCATGGACTGACCAAGGGGAAATCAGTGCCAATAAATATCAAGTGAATGTGGCAGGATATTTTCAGCAGTGCCAATAACAGAACAAGGGGCAATGGGCACAAACTGGAACATAGGAAGGTCCATATAAGCATGACAAAGAATTTCTTTTCAGTTATATGTACTGGAAAAAGCTGCCCAGAGAGGTTTTGGAGTCTCCTTCTCTGGAGATATTAAAAACCTGCCTGGATGCTTTCCTATGGAACCAACTGTATGGAATATGCTTTAGCAGGGCGTTGGACTTAGATGATCTCCAGAGGTCCCTTCCAGTACTTAAAATGCTGGTTTTGGTTGGGATTCTAGACACAGATACAAGAAGTTAGGAGTTGGAAGGCTCCAATATTTTCATCTGTTTTGTAAGCATCACTTCTCCTCCTGGTGGAGGAAGATACCGACATTGAGGATGAGTACTGATATCCACCTGATTATGAATCCAAAACGTTAGGAGAAACCTTGCTGCAGGTCTGATTAAAGCACTCACCCTCAGAGGATGAAGAACGTCGCCTTCATACCTCAGCCTTCCACAGTGAGTATCAAAAGAACTATCCTCTTTTTAAGCATGCTGAATCAATTCTGAATCCATGTTACAGAATATTATAGCAGAGTTGTTACAGCTCTGAATCTGAGCTAATAATACATTGATGCACCGCTAAAATCTTTACATTTTGTCTTGCTTGCCTATAGTAATGGCTTAGTGATCTAACATCCAACTACAAAAAGCCACACAGATGTGTCTTTAGGTAATTCTTCGCTGAAAAGACTTCTTTGTGAGTACAGTACTGAGGCATGGACTCCATGTTTTAGATAGGCAATGTCAGTGCCTTTCTGACAAACTCCACTCTGCAAACCATTGACACAACACAGCACACCATGTTCTTGGTCTGAAGAAACCATTTTGGGATTAGTGCTTGTGCAAATACAGTGTATTTTTGCATATTTTGCATATTTTTGTGATAAATTTCTGTTATTGAAGCTGCAGCATACTTGCTGTCTTTTCCACTAGCATCTGTGCTTTTAATCAATGGCAACATCAAATTCTGAAGAAAAAAAAAAAAGTATTATTTCAGGACAGAGGCGTTCATGTGTAAAAAAAGAGGTACAGTTTCACCAAGCGAAGTCATGGTTTACAGGGCCAGGCAGTATGCAGACTTCTGAAGCATATAGAGTTCAGCATTTCATGGAAACATGCACAAATGTGAGGAAGTGATGGGAGAATGTCTGAGAGGAAAAAAGAATAAAAGACGGATTACTCTGTGTTGGTCATTATTATTCTGTCACTGGACCAAGTGTGGTAACACAACCCCATGTTTGTAACAGGCCGTAGCACTGCATGGTGGAGATCTCTCCCTTCTGATAATTTTGTTACGATATATGTGGAGAGTTTCCCTAGATTCCCAGTACTAAGATTATTGTTAGGCTTTAATGAGAAAAAAATGGATTAGTGTCTGAAGGCCAAAATAATAATAATAATAATAATGATAATTGAGATATATGATATAGGCATGCAGTACACAGTAAGATAATAAACTGAAGCTAAGTGAAGACTGGCATTTTTGCACGACTTCTTCTATGTAGCCAGTGATTTGCAAGAGTTACAGAAAATCTTCATTTGATCTTCTGGAGGGCATTGCAGAGGATCCCCATCTCACCTGTAAAGAAAATAATCAGACTAATTAGTCCTACAGCTAGCTCATTTCTAACTTTTATATATATTATATAACAGTATATAATGTATACTCTATATAACATATACTTATATAACAGTATATAATATATTATATACAGTATATATTTATATTTATAGTTATATTCATTCCCTGAGGAAAAAAAAAGAAAAAAACAACAGTTTTCAGAGACAGCCCTTCACTTTCATTAGTCATACAAGGTTGGCTTGTAGGATCAGGAATGCTGATTCTTGGCAGGGTAGCCAATGTTAGGAAAAAAATATATCGTGAGAAAACTAGAAACAAAAAAGGAATATGCTCTTCTTCAATAAAAACACCTGGCGACACAGATCAGAAACCATTACAGGGCCTCTGAGTTTTCCTAGCACCTCCAGTTAAAATGGATATTTCAGATGTAACTAACTATGGTCAACTAGAAATGCTATTTTGAAGCTTGTCTATAATTAGAAAGGAATTTTTGTGCAATAAAAGATATCTGATGCTTGATCATGGTCAAGCTCAGAGCATAAAAGGCAAGGACAAAATCTGTTTTGTGGTTATTATTTCTGATTTGAGCTTAGAGGTATTCAGGCTAACAGAGCCATAGTTCCTTACTGTTGATAGTGTCAGCTAAGTTCTTCAGTTGCTTTGCGTTGTCCAAGACTTCGATCCTCTGGGTGTAGGGATTGTACCGAACAGAGAAAGGACGAGGGATTGTTTGGGCAAATTTCCTGAGGCAAAAATACAAAAACACATGCAAATGTGAAAAGTTCCATTTTTCAGCAACTCTTCTCAGTTGGCATGTACATTTGCTGATGATGGGAGGAAGGAACTGAAATTCCTGCTGAGTGAGATGATGGTGTTCTGTAACACACTTGAATCTTTATTTGTCCTTACCACCTCTAGTTTTTCCAGACAAATCTAATTATTCTACACTTCTGACACAGGACAGCTACATAGCTATCAGTATTTGCCAAACAGCAAGATCTCATTTTCCTTTCAGTAATGCAAAATCCTGATCCGCGTCTACAATTTCTGGAAAGCAAAGTCAAATATTATCATATTATGCCTCCTGCAATATCAGGGAACAGGCAAACTTCTGGCATGGTTGGTAGTGGTTCCCAGGTCACTGAAAAATAAGAGTCAGTGAAGTGAAGCCTTTGCCACCCTTATTCTCAGCCTTCTCTGCTGCAAAATAGTTAATTCCATGGCAGAAACATTAAGATTTAAGTATCTTGGGATAACACTAATTTGCATTACCACAGAATTGTAGAAGGGAGAGCTGAGTGGGAAAAGATGGTCAGAGCTATTGTTCCAGGCTCTTTGCAGGACCCAGCAGGATACTGGTTTATATATCTGCTTCAGATTACTGAAGTTATTGCTGAAGGAGGAAAGAAAGCAAACAAGAGTTGATTTTGAAGCCTCACTGTATAGGCTGTGACTCAGCATGGTTAATCCCATGTTCCCAGAACAGTGAAATATGTTGGATGCCACTTCTACATTGCTCCTCAGTTTAGCCCTAATTATTATCCGAGAAGGCCATTGTTTCCAATAGAGTTCAGTGTGAGCAGGCTACAAGGTGTGACAATAGAAAACGATTACACTGACTACAATGAAAGAATTTAGTATTGTCAGTTCAGCTTTACTAACTGAGAAGGTTCTATTTAGAAGATGGTCTTCTTAAATATCTGCTGCAAGTAAGATCCATTTTAGAAGATGAATACCTCTAGGTGAGATATTTCAGGTCAACCTCATAATTTTTCAGAGAGGTGTTCTATTACACACACACACCTGTAACCCACCAACACAGGCACTGAAACAACATCTTCACCTCTATTTAACCAGTTTTCCAATTCTATTTTTGAAACAAGTGAAAGAAGCAATAAAACCTATAAAGTAAGGAGTTTTCTATAGAGTAAGGCAACATCTTTTTCTCTTTAGAGTAAGACTTTTCCTCACCTGGAGAATCTATCTTCACACAGTGAAGATAGAAACTGTATGCAGGATGTTAATAGCATAATCCAGAGAAGAAAATTATCTTTTTCAAGTATTGCTCCACAGAAAAAGGCAGGAGTAGAGGCTACAGGTTAATGATGACTGAGGAAACAGTAGGGGAAGTAGCAAGGAAGACATAGCACCAGGGAGCCTGGGGCAGGTGAATGTCTTGGTATGTGTTAATCTGCAAATGGGAGAAAGTGGAAGAGAGAAAGAAAAATAGAGACGGCAGATCTGGGACAAGTCCCTGTATAGCATCTGCTGTGAAAGATTTATTGAGCGTGAACAAGATTAATCCCCAGATGCTTGGCTAATGTCCAGAAGGAATGTTTTTGTTGATAATGTTATTACAGAAAAATAGAAATAGTTCTGTGAGGTGGAACCCAAGCTGAACCCTAAGTGCAGTCTGAGCCAGTTCTGTTTCAAGAACCAGAACTGAAACTGGACTTTTGTTTCAAAGTCTTGTGCTGGAACTGAATTTGTATTTGAGTCACAGATGACTCAAAGATTTATTAAGTAGCCCTGTAGGCTTGTAAACACACTGTTCGCAACAAGCTGGAGGCTCTGTATTAAGCTAACAACAGAGGCCTCAGGATTGGTGTTATTAGGCTTGCTGCTAGTTTCATTTAGTTGTAATATCAGTTGTCTAATGACCATGTATCTACTACCCAATTTATCACAGTTTTGCTCAATTCTGAAAAATTCTGCTTTATAATGCTTAGTGTTAATAACTTTTGTATAGGCAGGAATATCAAGTAGTTATGCTGTACAAGGTGAATTAAGTCAGACCCTAAAGTATGATGTAATATAAAGATCTATTAGAGGGCTGATAAATGAGGCCTAAGGGCATGAGGATAAGATGGGATAGAATGGGAAGAGTTAGGATGGGATGGGATGGGATGGGATGGGATGGGAATGGAACAGGCTAGGGTAGCATGTGGTAAGGTAGATGATGCTGTGGTCCCTAGGCTATCAGAAGTTCCCACTGATTAGGTGTTCATAGTAACCTAGGAACTGAGGGAAAACAAAAAACAGACAAACAAAAAACTCACAGATACAATTTGAGATGAGAAAAAAGATGTAAACAAAACAAAAAAGATGTAAAGCATATTAGAAAAGACCCTGAACAGACCTTGGGCTAAGGAGGAAGAAAGGAAATGTAAACATATTTATCCTCCTCAGGAAAGAGAGGAAGAAATACTGTATATTAGCATCACAATCTTGCTCTGAGAACCTCAGGAGCTGCTGATAACTTGAGAGCTCCACCCCCTACCCCCTGACTAAAACTGTTGACTTTAAGACACAAAAGAAAGTGTAAGAGTGAACATAAGTTGAAAAGAAAAGGGAAAAGACACAAGAAAAAAAAATGTAATAACAAAGTTTAACTATATTATTGTTAAATAAACTTGTTTTGCCTTAATTTGCTAGCTTTGACCCCTGGTGTTATTATTATTTCAATTGGACTGCTAATCTGGGTTCTTGTTTTTAGTTTTTTGTTTTTTGTTTTTTAAATGTATTTTGGTTAAACAGGTGAAGCTCTTAATTAGAGCAACCATGAAGTTCTTGACTTCATATACCTATGGCTTTTCTACCTGTGAGAAGATTTTGAGTGTAACAACTGCTTAGACTCCTAGAGCATTGCACAACTTTTTCTCAAAACATTTCCGTCATACCAATACCTGTTACAACAATGAGATCTGTTGTATTTGCCCTGGATAAAGAATTGAGTTATATACGGAATGATTAGCTTACCTTAGCTTTTCCTTAGCATCATTAAAACTTTCAGCAACAAAATAGACAGGCTGGAACTCAGTAACAGTGTAATTCTGCACAGAAGTGTTCTCCAGAACGAGAGGCCGAATCTCAGGCTTACTTGATAAACAGTACTATAAGCAAAAGGGTAAGAAATCTGTTTCAGTTAAATAATGCTTTAATTTTTTATGAAAGAAAGATACAGCTCCTAAATACCCCCCCCCCCCCCCCGGTTTTACAGAGGAAAAACCTGCTGCTGTGGAATACCAATCATATGGTAACTTAATAGGGAAGAAGCAACTATGAGGCATTTCCATGTAAATACACTGACACGTTATTATATAGAACACTTCAACAAAATATAACATTATGTACTATGAAGTATGAAGCAAAATAAGGATCTAAAGACAGCCAGAAGATATATTCGAGTAATTTTAAAAACCCAGGCATGAACCATATATCATGATTGAAATATTGTTTTAAAGAACATACCTGCAGCTCCCCAAATGAAGACAGCAGCCCAGCACCATATGCCTTTAGTGAATCACCTTCCTTACATAGTCCAAACTCCACAGTAAACCAATAAACCTAGCAAGAAAATTATACAGGATATGATTCTTGACCAGAAATGACAGGTACACATCATTAATTTGAATGCGTTTAGAATTTGCATTTCTATTTGAAATGTTGCCGTATGTCAAACAACAAATGTATAAATACAGGAAATGTTTTCACAGATTGAAATTCTTCTGAGAGGGCCACGCTAGATTCAGTGTGTCTGCAAATTCAGTTCCCTGACAAACAGTGTTGTGCTTTACTGTGCTTACAGTTGTCAGCAGAGCAGAGACAATGAAAACATAGCAATAAAATTTCATTTTGGCTGGCCAACCCAGCTGAAGTTTGAACCTTTGATGATAGAAATATGTTTCCTGTTTTACTCAGAGGGTGTCTGGCTACAGCATCACAGAAGAAATGAGCTGTTATAGCAATAGTAGATCCTACTGCATGGCTCCACTCAACTTTTTGCTCTGTCACTATATATTTGAAGGGACACTCACTCTTGCTCAAATAAAACCTCCTTCATCTATCAAAAACAGCAAAGATAATGCAGCACTCTGCCCAGATGATTTGGCACTGGTGACACTAATCTCATATTCATATCCTGATGTGGGGTCACAGTTCTCCCAGCGCATGATTCAGATGGATCACTGACTGCAGAGGACATTATCTGCTTGGCAGGGTAGAAGAAAAGAGACCCCGGCAGATAGAAGAGTTTTACTGAAGCTCTCTACCAAATTTTCCCAGGGGCGTGTAGTAACACTCAATCTCTTCTTGCCCAATGTTTGTAATGATGAAAGACTTGACCAACCCTCTGTTTTTAATCAAAACTGTCACTTGGAATAAGAGGTGCCAAAATTATTTTCCTTTAGTGCAACTAAAGTGCAACTAAAACCTTTAGTGTTTCAGGGTGAGGTTTTCCAATCATGGACTTCACTCAGTTCTCATTCAACTCTATGGGAGTTCTATCAGTGACCTCAGTGGCAGCAGAATTAAAACAACACAGGGTGCCTTGGAGAACTGAGCTCTCATTTATTAAATTACCGTAGCAAGTTTCTCGATGAAATCATCTGGAGCTCCCAGAGATGCCAGGCCAATTTCCTGCAACAATAAACCATTATTCTTCAAGTCATTTATTGCAAACATTCTTCCTGTCTTGTCTTATGTAATTTTTCCCATTTTAAATGTTACCATCTCATACTACCACACACAAATGTTTACAGGATTTGTTCATATCATGCAGCATCAATTTTAAAGCAGAAATCTCTCCAGAAATGAACAAAAGAGTCCCATCTAAGTGTCATTTATGAGGCACAACTCTTTAAGTCTGCTTCAAAACCCACTGAGGTCAAACAAAATTTTCATCAAGCCTATAATGCACACCAAAGAGAATGATAGTCAAAGAGAGATAAATCAATCACATCCATACACCTCTAATATTTATCTCTTCTTCAGTGAGTCCTTACTATAAGAGCTTTCTTGCAGCCTTGAAAGAGAGGTGTGTTTGTTTGGTTGGGGTTTTTTTTTTTGTTGTTTCTTTTTTTTTCCAAAAATTAGGGCATGATTTGAAAAAGCTAGCTTATACCTTGGGAGCTAATGGAAACTTTCCTAGGAAGAATGCAATATCTGAATTCAGAAGACAACCATGTAAAACTGCATAATAACCAGATATCTTTCTCAGTTTACTCCAGGGTGAATTGGACATCAAGAATTAATCATCCACCTCTCAGGCTTCCACACACCAAAAGCATTGGAACAACTACTGCCATGGTAAATTCTAGTAAGCTGAAGGGCAGTAGGACTTATCTTGAAGGAAATTCTGGCAAAGGCCTTTCCTGAGAGTAAAATTGAACTACATCAAATTAACTACATCAAATCAACTTCTGTTCTATGAGTGAGATGTTACATCAAGGTTGTTGTTCCTTGCCTCCATCTTTCTGTCCTTTTGACCTTCCATTCTCTATGCTTTCTGTCCTTCCTGTCTTTCTCTTTGTCTTCCTTTCCTTGCATTTCTTTTTTCTTCTTTCTATCTTTCTGTCTATGCCTTTCTGTTTTTTCTTGTTTTATGGTAAGATGCAGCCAAAAGTTTACTTTTTCCCTGAGGTTTGGCTTCTTTTCCAGTCATGTTAACATTACCAAAGAGAAAACTTTTCTCCAGACTTTTTCCACACTCACAAGCAAGATAATTCCTCACTTTACATCTCTGCAATAGCTTCCTTCATGGCTTTAAAAAAAAAAAAATCTTCACTTTCTCTAGTGTTTGGACTACAGAATGAATTGATAACTCATATGATTAATGATCCATTCAACTTTTCCCAGAAGTATCAGCATCTACAGAGAAGTTTTTACGTGAATTTTTCCCAAAAGTCTTGCCTGTAAAAAGCAAACCACACAAGACAGACATTTGGGGTGTGGGCACTTAAGATCATCTATGTGATTTGTGTCTAGATTTCAGTAAGTCATAATTCGTAGCCTACATGGCATCAGCTGTACTTTCATACAGTTTCAGCCAGGAACATAGCAATGTTCTCTCTCTTCTGGCTTGATTCTTCACAACTCTTTAGAACCTACTACCTGTGGACATTTGTAATTTCTGTACCTATCAATTATGAATGAAATCTTCACATTCAAATGACCAAAAGGCAAGGAAAATAATTAACACTATTTGTTATTTTGAAAGGGAGACTCAGCTGACTTCATCCATACTTTAACAATAATCTTGAAGGTGAATTCTCCCTCATCCCATCTTATTTCATCCCATTCCATGTCATCCCATCATGCACCATGTCATCCCATGCCATGCCGTGCCATACCGTGCCAGCCCATCCTATCCTATTCCTCATGGCTCTTGTGTCCTATTAATTACTTAGTCTGTGATGTGTTCAGTTTTAAAAATAGTATAAATAGTAAGTAACTTACCTGGGAAAACTGAGCAAAACTGGGATCAGCAAAAAGAGGCACATGTCCTAGTAGCTCATGGCAAATATCACTGCAGGAAAATATGACATGTAGGTAAATGTAATTTAGGAAATGCACTCCTATGAGCAAATAATGCTCAGGAATCTTGGAGTAAATTTTTCCTGCATTGAGATGGTTTGCACTTCTGTTTCTTTTCAGTGGTTTTATCATACATCAGTCAAAGGAAGGATGTTATTTGTTTTTTTTCGTGGAAGGAAATAATGCTTCCAACTGTCCAATTCTTCAGCTCAGGAAAACCAAGGAAGAAATCACCTCACCAAAGGGAACATGCACTATTCTGTCTCACGGGCAGGAAATACCTTCAGATGAAGCTCGTACTACAGGCAGCCCAGAAGCTCAGCCCCAGTCACTGTTCAGGCCTAGAGCCCTCAACTGAAAGATGGCTCAGTTCCTCAAGTGGAACCGTTTTCATCATGATTTGAACAAGTGGCTGGCATGTTTGGGGAAGAACTTACCTACACACTACTAGATTCCTCAAAGACAGAGAAGCGGTTTGATGAGAGAAGAAGTGAAAAGGAGTGAAATACTCCCAGGAGGCCAAGGTCTGTGCAAGGTGTTTACAGAAAAGGCATTCAAGGAGATGCATGCCCAGGAAAACTGGGCTCCACCAGACCAACTAGACAAGAATTGAATTGAGAATGTCAGAGGCCAGGGTCTCAGAGGGAAAGATACCAACTAAGATGTGAAATATGTAATTCATTGCACCCTCCCAGAGACAAAACACAAGACTTATAAGAACTGCACAACAACAGGGGTTGGCAGTGAGGCTTTCCAGTGTACCATTTGCCCGAGTTTGCCTAGACATTTTGTGAAGAGATGAGAACAAAACATTTCAGTGTGGCTTTGTGCAGGATGGCAATAGGGTGAGGAGAAGCAGGGAGGAAAATTAGAAGAATAAGGAACGGAAAAATGGGGAGGAAAGGGAGGTTGTGGGAAGAAGTAGAGAGCAAAGAAACAGAGAAGAAGGGTCAGAAGAGCTGCAGTAATATGAAGCAGAGGAAGAAGAGAACTTACTTGAACACAGTAAGTAGAAATGAACAATGGATGGTGACAGAAAGAAAAAATATAAAACTTTAAAAGAAAAGGAGTCACTGATATGGGCTTCATTTATCTTTCTACCAAAAGCTTGCTTGCACCATGTTGAACCACTTCTGCATTAGATTTCACACTACTGCTTTGGGTGTTAATAGGTAAGCCAAATGTTTTTGTACACTGCTTTCTCACCTTTCAGCCACCATGTTAGCATGTCTTCAGTTAGCAAAACTGTCTGATAAATCCCAGAAGAACTTTCAGAAGTGGATACAACTTACTAAAAAGACTAGAAACCTTCAGTGTTTTCACAAGAGTGGTCACTTGGCTGTTCTCTGTTAGATCTGTTCCCAGGAGTGCTCTGAAGTCAAGCATTTGTTATCATTTGTCCTCATCCTACAATTTTACTTACTTTCTATGCCAAAATACTTACGGCTCTGGTGTGTACATAGGTTTGGATGCATGGCGAATATATTGCGTAGAGTGAAATACTCGGAATGCCAGTCCAGCCAAGAAATCCCGAGAGGAGAGCAAGCCCGCAACAGGACGCAGGCGAAATCCAGTGCAGGCTGAAGGGACAAAAAAATGGCATTTCAAAAGCAGCTAGGATGCTTGATCTATCCTTACCTGGACACCTTGCAGTAAAAGAACATTTTTAATTGTTTTCTTCTCTCTAACTATGTTAAACAGAATTTAACTGCAAAAGAGCAGGGAATTTTCTGCCCATGTGTACAACCATCATAACATCTGAGCATGCGAAACACTGTACTTCTGAAACATTTAGAGAGTGATATGAGACAGTCTAAATGATGTGACCAAGTGCTAACAGAAAGTCTCTGTGAAAGCATCACCCGCACAAACATTTGTGTTTGGCAGGTTTGTTTCATTTTGTTTCTTCCTTCTTTTTTTCTTCTTCTTTTTTTTTTTTTTTTTTTTTTTAATGAGGTGTTTTCATTTGTCTGTTTTTGTTTTAACGATTCAAACATACTCTGCAAAAACTTTGAAACATCTTCAAGCTGGGGAATGTTATCCTCCCGGTAGCCACAGTACTTCTCCAGAAGTGGGAAGACATGGTTGTGTTCATAACAAGCATGAGTTGGATAGAGATTCTTCAGCTCTCTGAAGACAGTGCCCCAAGTTTTCTTTTCTTCTTCTGTGTAGGTAACTCGAGGAATAGGTTGACCACTGAAAAAAAAAAAAAAAAGAAAAAAAGAAAAAAAAATGATGCACTCAATGGGAGAGGCAGAGAAATTGTCCAGTTCCACCAGCATCCCACCCAGGAACTTTCCATGGGCTGACCAGGACTACAGTTGCAGGAAGGAAGACACCTTTGCTCTGACATGCAGGTGCCAAGCAAGCTTCACTTGTTCCTAGGCAATGCCTGGGAAGAACTCACTGAACTCAGATGAGAATGCAGATCTTGTTTAGCTAAGTGACAAGAAGGCTCTGGGAAGACCTCATTGTGGCCTTCCAGTACTTGAAGGAAGCATATAAACAGGAGAGGGAATTGATGTTTATGAAGGTGGATAGTGATAGGACAAGAGGAAATGGTTTTAAACTAAAAAAGAGGAAACTTAGGTTAGATATTAGGAGGAAGTTTTTTGCTCAGAGGGTGGTGATGCACTGGAACAGGTTGCCCATGGAGGCTGTGGATGCCCCATCCCTGGAGGCATTCAAGGCCAGGCTGGATGTGGCTCTGGGCAGCCTGGTCTGGTGGTTGACAACCCTGCACGTAGCAGGGGGATTGAAACTAGGTGATCTTTGAGGTCCTTTTCAGTGCAGGCCATTCTGTGATTCTGTGAGAAAAAGGCCTTTAGTACATTTCTTGCACTACGGTGATGCTAATAAATTAGTGCTTATTTGTCTTACTGAAATATTCTTTTAAAAATATGAACTGGTTGATGATTTCAGTGTCTTTCCATTACCAGGCATGGAACAGCTGTTGAATTTCTTGCTCTAGTCCACACAACTAGGAATCAAACCCTCTTTGTTGAAAGAGGGATATGATCAGCTCCAGAAAATTCTGCTTTGTGAGGGTCAAAGAAACTCTGGGGTGGGCTTTGTGCTACAACAGGTGCAGACTTCAAGTAGTTTGACTTTTTTATTGTAACACATAATTTTGAGTCAAATCCCACCCTCAGGCCTCCATGTACTTAGCTCATGTTGAAGATAGCAGGTATTAAGACAATCACAAGCAATGTGTTTTGGCCTCCTGCGAATAGTCAATTCTTAGCAATAATGATAGGGCCATAGGTGAATCCAACAGCTTTGAAAAATCAAAGGGTTTTAAGTAACTTAATAGGGTTAACATCACTGCTGGAGTAATGCTGGAGCTTTCCAAGCCCCAGAGACACATTGTTAACTCTTGACGACACGCCACCATCCCACTCTCTCATTTTTCTCTTGAGCCTCAGGGCAGCTGCGCTGGAGCACTCATTTTCTGCACCTCTGTATCAGCCCTCCTTGATCTGTGGAGCCTTAAACATCAGGTTGGATTATGAATCTTGCTGGGGGATTTTTGTTTCTATAGAACTTCTAAGTAATTCTCAGACACCTTCCTGGGCAACAGGGGGAAGATACGGCTTAAAAATCTTTCAAATTTCAATTTAAAATTTGCAGGGATCCACAGGGACAGAAGCAAAGGAAGACAGAAGGAAGAAGGCAGGCTGAGAAAAGCAGAAACAAGTCAGGGAGATGAGGAATTCAATGAAAATGAATGGTAAAAGTTCCAAGAAAGAAGGCAAAAGAACATGGGTAGAGAGCAGCAAATGCAACAAAAAACAGCAGGACAAAAGAAAACAAAATAATCACAGAAGAGTGTGCACATAAGAAGATTAAAGTGATAAGGGAAATAAAAGTAGGAGAAAACTGACCAAAAACTCACCTCACCTTTGTAACTGACATTAGAAGCTAAGCATCTTTGCCTTTTCAGATACTTTCCACAGTGCCTCATAGCTTTGGTTGTTCCTCTCCTCCTGCCTGCTTCTCTATGCTCCTGTCCCTCCATGCAGGGGACACCCCCTTGGCCTCTACTGTCCTGCTGCAGACCTTGAAAGACATCTGCCAGGTGAAGCAGCCAGATCAAGTACACTATCTATTTGGGCCTTCATGACTCAGCATCCAAAGCCACAAAAAACCGACATCTTTCTTCAAGACCCAGAACCCCAAATGTAGGTTTTTCACAGTGTCCTATAGCTGAAAGATCTTATTTAAAAGTCCAAGAATTGCACATAAAAGGTGCTTTTATGGAAATCTGTTCTAGCCTGCAGAGGCTCCAAAGTGTCTGAGAATTTGGATAACAGACTAACTAGTAATTAGCTACATCTTGGAATATAACGGTTTCATCTCCCTAAGCAGGTTTCGGGTTGAATATAGCAGAGGAGGCAGAGGGTAAAATACGAACTCATTTTCATTTTATTTCTGTATAGGATATGATGAAAGCCTGCAAACTAGAGACCAGAATTTGCTATCTGCTAACTGAGAAAGAAAGAAATCTTCTATGGGATACTTACAAATGGAAACTAAATCCATCTAAATTTGGCCACAAAACCTTATTCAATTTTTCTAGCCATAAATTGGACTTCTGACTTTTTCCACCTGGCTTTTTTTCACTATACATCAATTAGGCCAATTATTTCTCTCATTTTATGATTGCATTATAAGCTTTTTGGCTCAGGAATTATCTTTTCATCACAGTTCTATCTGAAGTAGCGCTCTAAATGTACAACATATGTTACCTTATCATTCGCAATCACAATTTTTTACCAGTCTCAGCAAGAATCAGACCAAATAGTACTGATGTAAATGTGTGAGTGGCTCTGGGAACAGAATTCTATCTCCTCCAGATTTGATCACTGGAAGCAATCAAGCAAGCCTGTTCTAACTGAATTTATCATCTCTATTCATTCACTTTTCTTGGGAAATTAGAGCCCAAGCTGCTGATTGCAGCTGGGTCAGACAAGATAAAAGTAGAGTATCAGGCGCTGGATTAGCATCAGAACCATAAGTTATTCATTATTTTAATAGTGTATGCAGCTCCTGCTTTAATGTAAATGATAGGCTCTCCTCCCCCAGCCCTGGTTTAATGAGGAGAATACCAGAAACAGCTTTATTCAATGCTCAGGTCTTTGTAGTAGCAACTAAGTCTGCTGTTCAATTAGACAACAAAGCCAGAGATAAGGGATGCTGTGGGGAAAGAGGATAGGCAATGTTCTCAGCTGAACATGTGCCTGCAACAATTTACTTATGTTTTTCTGCAATTTGAGGATAAATGCATGGACAGGAAGATTTAAACATACGAAAAAGAAAAGCCAGCAGAGGCAAGACTCTCGTGAAAGAAAACAGGGCTCACAGCAGGGACAGAACCCCATAGAAGGCAGGAGACATGGGTTTGCTTTCTGCCTGCACATTGAGCACTCACTGTCTGTAGTTGTAAGCAATGTCTGCAAACTCCTTCCTCCGGGCCCGATACACAGGATCTTTGAATCCCTAAAGAGAAACAGCAATGATGGGTAAATGCAGGTGGTGAAGAGCTTTTCTTCTGCTGAGAGCATGGCTGGTCTGAGGAGCAGTGAGCTTCTAGGGAGCCCCAAAAGTACAGGATTTAATTACTATAGAGAATGTCTATTAGACTTTGTGGTTAGCAGTTTGACCTTTGCAGCTAATCATCTGTCTGATCAGAGTTAAATACAATTTCTAAATCTTCTACTGGGATAACCATTCTCCTATCCTAGTGTGACACTTATGGGATGTAAGTTCCTCAGGGCTAGGAGTGTTTTCATCACCTAAAGTGATGTCCTTCTCAGATAGAAGAAATATCTACGAGGCAAATAGCAGTAAATTCATGGGCACTGCCGGAGTTCATGAATGCCTCCCTCAGAGATGCATGGCGTGAAAGGAGTGAGGGGCCATGAAACACAACCAGGTACAGGATGCCGCCGAGGTGGAGCATCGATTGAAGAGCACCAGTCAAATAAAGGCCAACAGTGGCATAAAAAACACTGTCTCAGATTAACATGGTATAGATGTATTTGTGGTAAAATCTCATACTTAAGTACTAAAATATCAAAGGCTTTTTTAATTTCTCTCTTTCTGTATTCTGTATGTTGCTATGTCTATTTACCTAGAAATTGTCTTCTTTCTTAACACAACCTGAATTAAGTACTCTCTAAATAATTCTAGGAAGCAAAGCTGTTCATTCCTTTCAACATCTATGTTTTTGTTTCTTTCTTTGAATACAGTCTTGGTCTATTCCCACATGACACATGAGGGGGCCATTGGCTCAATGTATCTCCTTTCATTCTGCCTTTCATATGACTGCACCAAGTATCATGAATCATTGTATATGATACATAACACCTCTCGAATTAAGCAATAGGTAGTGAATGACTAATCACCTCATCTCAATTAAACTAATAGCAGCAATTTTTGTTGCGCTGCATGTAATTTATTTATAATCATCCTATCTCAATTAAACTAATAGCAGCAATTTCTTTTGCACTGCATAGGACTCGGTTTGTATTGACAAATGAAAATAAGTTGTTTGCTTGGAGAAGAAGTAAAAGCAGCAAGTATTCTTCTATTCGGAAAAGCTGAAAAAATGTTCAGCTAAGCCAGTGAGTAAAACTATCTAACTTTACCACTTTAACCATGACCTTTTGAAAAAGGAACCTTTTCTTTTTTTGTGTCTCATGAAACAAGAATCGTGACAGATTTAACAACTACATCACAATGCTCTGAGCTCAATTGTGTGTCGTATAAAATGTAAAAACACTCTTCCTAACTCCAGGCTGTTATACACTGCTTTTGAAGATTTTGTTGTTAGTGATTCATAAACTGAGTCTCAAGTCAGCGTATCAGAGCCATATGGGAAAACCAGAGGTGTGCCTGTCGTGGCCTTCAGCTTGACGAAGTCTGTGACTCTTCAGGTCTGCTGGTATATGCTTAAATTAAAGCAACTTCAGGGTTGCTCTACTTCATAGCAGGGAATGAACAGATTCTAGCTCTAGAAATATGGCGCCTCTCTTGTTTTAAACCTTGAAACTTAGTCTACTGTATTTGTCTTAAAGCAGAGCAAATGCAAATGAGAGAAACGTCTATCCAAATAACTAGAAACATGTGGACAAAAAAAACACAACAACTAAGTTCTTTTTCTCACAGGATGGTCAGCATCCAGCTCCGCTCCATAACTTAGGATCTGATTGGCAAATCTGTCCAGCTCCTGAATACTTCTTGGGAACCATGGCACTGCGAAGCAGAACAGAAACAGAGGCTGTTAGGCTTCTTTGTTGGTTGGTTTTGGGCCTCCTTCTTGTCTATCCATCTCTTAAACATAAATATAAAGAAACACATGTAAGGATCTAATGTCTTCACACTTCCTTTTCCTGCAGTAGAAGGCAACAGAAAACCCTGCAGATCGTGTTGAATTTGTGGTTGTTCTGCACTGTGGGAAAAATACAGAGCATCAGGAAAGTCCAGCCCTTGGCACAGAGCTAGCTTGTGATGTTTATGATTTTCTGTTTATTATTCTGGTTTCTTGGCTTACCAAAACATAGGAATTTTTCCAGACTGCCCTTGCTTTCACAGTAGCTCAAATCAACTGTTTCAAAGGAATGCCTTCTGAAAATCTCTTTCTAAGACTTACTTGGTGGCCTCACTTAGGCTTGGATGCCAAAATAAAATGATAAATGGCACTCTGATACCTCAAACTAGCATTGTATTACTGCACTCATTATACAATAATGTATTCATTTAATTAAAATTCTGGGCCTGGTTCTTCATTGCCTTGTAACTCACATTCTATATACGCTTCCTGCAGTGCAGCCAGGATATGAAATGGGACCACACTGACTACATGGCATGCAATGCCCCTGTGGCCTTCCATTTACAGAAGGTCATAAGGTGGAAAGCAAGGAAGAACAATGGGACTTTCCAGATGTGGTGTGCTCAGACAGGGGAAAGTGGAAAGCAAATATCTTCAGAGCAATTGAGCTACAAGGAGGGACTCACTGCAAGACTCGTAGAATAGATCAAACCTTTGGAGCCATGGCTATGTTCACCTCTGCAGAAAGAGTCCTGGCACATATGCACACTGGCTGTGCTAGGCTGTGATCCCTCATCCACCTCTTCTAGGAGGGTTTGGCTGCACACTAAGATGCGGGTACCCTTGTCAGTCATTTCTGGGCCTGCCCCCTCCTCTCCCCACTGCAGTGCTGAGTTGGGGAAGTTTGATGAAAGCAGTGCAGAGATTATGGCCCTGTTCCTTTCCCTTGCCTCATCAGCACACTGGGCAGAGCATCCTTATGTAACTCCTCTAGGTACCACTAGAAGCTACTAGTGGTAGCTTCAGCTTCCACTTGCTTAGAGTTCCCTCCAGCTGCTCCATTCTTACATGGTAGGAATTTTGACACTAGCCATCTGTCTTTTCCCATACCTTCCTTTTCCTTTTCCACTGAAATAGCACCTTTTTTTCCATGGTATCCTTTGTTAGCACTTCCACCTCTGTCTTTTTCAAGGAAGTAAAACCTGCTCAGGGGAGCAGTATCAGGGCAGGTTTAACATACTCTGGTACTTCCCCAGCAACTCACCGTATTCAGCAGTGGGCCACGGAGGGCCTTCCTGAGTCAGAGGCTACAGACATGCTTGAATTTAATCATCAGAGGAACTTTTTTTCACAAATACAAGTATCTGTTCTTTCAATCCATGTACGAATTTATCTCTAATACATTCTGATGCATTGAGCTCTGTCATTTCATTATGTGTGATATGCCTATCCCTGTTCCCTCTCCTCATTTTTCTGGGCACTGCTTCCAGTTCAACTCTGCTTTTTTTGAGGATCAGTGACAACAGGTCCATGTAATGATGCACCCCATTCTCAGGCCCTGTACTCGTGTCCCATATGCTCTCCATTCCACATACAAGTCAAATTGACAGATACTGAGGATAATATCACTTCAAAGTCTACTATTCCAAGCTCAAGATCTCTCAGCTGCTGCTCTATCAGTAAAATGTTGGCTGTGTATTTTGCAACTTTCTTGTATGAACAGGGTCACTTGTTCAGACAGAGTCTCGAGAACATTGCCCTCTGTGGCTTCACTCAGCTAGGAGCACTGCCACTCAGCCACACCTCCCCATCTGATTTCAGGTTTTGTGCCAAATTAACCTGATCACAGGAAAAGCCCCCCATTGGGGAGGGGGGGAAGGCTTTTTCTGTCTGTAGGGGCAGAGCCTCTGAGGATTTTGTTGGCAGCTGCTATGTGAGCTCCCGCAGTGCCTTGCTGACAGGGATCATCCTGGCTCCTGATAGACCACCAAAGGAATAAGAGGATTACGCAGCCTCCAGGACTATTCAGCCTTGCTTTTGTGGTGCTGGGTTTCTGAGAGACACCAGCGCAGAGCGGCCAGAGCAACACAAGTCACTTTTTGGATGGCCACGGCTTGGCTGCATGCAGATCTCTCACACCCTCTGAGCTGGTGTCCCACAACCATCTTGACTCTGTCCATGCAGCTTCTGTCTCTGGGCAGCATGACTCCAACCAGCATTTCTGCCGAGTCCCATTTCAAGCTGCGCACTCTTCTAATAGACAGGCCTGAACGAGACACTAGATGGCAGCAGCAGTCCCAGAAGATCTGCTCTGAGCCACTGCTGGGTTTACTGCTCGCTGGTTTGTTTCCCCAGAAATGCTTTCACCTCGTTGTTTGGTGCCCCTTAAGTTAAACCAGCTGGAGGAGATGACTAACAGGAGTTATACTGAATCCTAGAGAGGAGTCACTACTGTCTTTTACCGTATTAGGGGTGAGTCTGCCCAGCCATCCTGCCCCTTTTTTTTTATACACCCAGCAGGGCATGGCATTTATCCCCCAGCTCTGCCACTGCCTTTTGCATGGTGTGGGTGGGAGACTGCCACAGTGTTTTATACTTCTGGCTGCCCACTGTTAGGGGAGCTGAACCCCGCTATCACAATCCTGACAATTGCTTTGGGATTAGGAAATGGAAAAAGAAAAAGAAAAAGAAAAAGGTTAAAAAAAAAAACCTGCCTGGCAGCCCTACAGGAAAGGATTTGTCAATATTTAAGCGAGGAATCACCATTGTCAGCGGCACACCATGAACAGAAAGATACCAGATTGTGTGGAAAGACCAATGGGGCTGAGGTCTGCAGTGGAAATCTGTAGGGATTTGCTGCCTTGTTTCAGAAAGGTTAAGGTGAGCATGGTTTGAATCATTCCAACTTCAAGAAGTGATAAAATGTGTATAATAATGACTTGCATTCATTAAATACATTTTATTCACAGCTTTCCCTGAGTACATGGTGCAGAGATTGTGATAAATTGTATGGCAGACTGATGTGCAAAGCTGATGCAATTACAGTCTCTGACATGTAGATAGGTAGCTTACTTTTCCCCTGTGCAGGAGCAGCATCTTATCTTTTACGTGCACAGTCACTGTAGGTACCAGACCTATTCTCTGTACTCCCCTCACACCCACCATATACTGACAGTTGCTCAAGGTGAGCTGCTCTGGTTGAAAGCTCAACCAATAGGCTCTAGAAGAGGAATCCTGTTGATGCTCTGGGTTATTTGCACCAGCATAAACTGATGTTAAGTTCTGAACCCTCTCAAGCACTTGTGGCAACAGTAATCAAAGGTGCTGAACACAGCCCTGGTGCAGCCACAGCACCTAATCCATACAGCCCCAGCAACAGGCTCCAGGGTGCAGAAGGGCCTCTGCATGGCAGTGGTGTGCTGGGATGCTATCCCCAGCCCCTCCAGCAACTATCAAATCAAATTATCCCCTGATGAATCTGCCCCATATTCTGTTTGCGACAGCCTCCTCCAGCCCCGTTGCCAGACTCACTGTCTGTCTGCACAGCCATTAACAAATACCCAGAGCAAGCTGTTGCAACACTGGCTCTCTGTGAAGGTCCAAGGAGCAAACGTGGGCTGATCAGTAATAAATATTGATTTGTCTGTAAGTGAAACAGCGGCATTTATGGGATGGTGCTGGACACCCAAGTGGTGACCAAATTACCATGGGGTCAAATGCTTAGCAGAATGCTAATAAGCCATTTGTATGAGGGGCAGCAAAGCAGGAACAGCAAGGACTTCTGCAGAACTCTTCCATTTGGATCATTGTGAAGAGGGTCAAAGACAGGTCTGTGCAATTTATAGCAGTTCAAGGCCCAGGTTTAGCCCTTTTTTAAACAGCCCCAAATGCTTTGGCCAGCCTCAGGGTTCAGCAAAAAAGGCTCCTACAGAACATCAGCCTCCAGACTGTCTCAGAAATGCAGTAAATTGTATGCATTTCCATAATGCAGCAACAGAATAATATTTAATTCTTTTTATTCATAGGGTCTAAGAGGTCTGCAGATACCCATCTTGTTTCCAAAAAGAGCCATTAAGAGAAATGCTGTTCACAACAAATTTTTCCATCTCTACAAAGGCCGTTTGGCCCAGTGACTGCTCTCCCATCTCATCTGGAGCTTGAAAACTATTGTTGCATTCATGGCATTTTGCTGGTCATTTTGCTCTCAGATGACATTACACTGTTGATCCAAACCCAGTATTTGTTACTTGTTGGTGTTAAAGGGGAAACTAAAGCTGCCTTTTGCCTTTATGAGAGTAAGGACCCTAAAAACACTTACAGTGTCCAGATAAAAAAAGATAATAATAATCACAGATCAAAATAAAAACACTGTCTTTCATTTATACTTTGTCCAATAGAGCATGTGTTTAATAAAACATGCATGTATTTAATGCTCAGCTATTGAAAAGAGGACAGTAATTTTTTTCCAACTTTCCATAAAACACTGCCCTAAGAGTGGCACTATGTGCTTCCTATGGGAAACTGAGTGAAAGAGGGGCTTTTCTGCTCAAATCATGAGCATGAGCAATGTGAATCCTTACAAAGAAAGGGCTGAGAGCAACTGTAAGCAATGGTGAATCAATCTCACGGACTGTGGATTGGGCCTTAGGAGAAATTGCCAGCTTTACCTCTCAACTGAAAAGTGTGTGACAATATCCCCATGAGCCATATGCTTGAGATTTTGCTCCCTGGAGGTGTATCACTCTCATTCTGTGCTCTGGGAATAAAATTTCACAAAAGCACATCTGCAGGTTGTGACCAGATTTGCCAGGAGGATGCATACTTTTGAAAGGCAGTCTGACCTAAAAGGCACCCCAAGGCCTATTAATTGTTAGTGCCATCAGAAATAAAGGACTACATTTTACCACTCTTCCTACAGCCCAGTTACTCCATTTCAGTCTGCCCTTGTAGCTGCCTCAGCAGAGAATTTGCCACCCACAGTTCAACCCCTAAGCACTGCTTCTTTGACCTTTCTAATGTGGCTTTCAGTTTCACTGGATCCTCACTACTCATGAGAGAAGTTGAAATTTGAAGAAGAAAAGAAAAAGGGAAAAGGCAAGAAGAAATATCAGTCTTCCTCTCTTTCCTTTGCAGTAATTTGCTCCCAGTTTATACTATTTCTCAGTTATTAGAACTAAAGAATAAACACAAGTTATTCTCCCAGAAGGAAGGGGATCAATTTCCTTTCTGCAGCACTCACACACTAGAATAATCTAGCTCAAAAAATGCTTTGATCAACACATTAACATGCAGAGAAATCTAATCCCACAGCAGACCAGCAGACCATGGGCGTTTTGACTTCTGTGAGGTCAGAATTTCAGTCACAAACACTTCCTGTCTGGTATTTAGAGCTGCATCTCTATCTGACTCTGGCCTAGGTTTACATATAATTTTAACACCTTCGTAATAACAATTAGAAAAACAAAAGTAATGGTATAAACCTGTTAGGTCCTGCATCTTTCTTCTGGAAATAAAAAACGTCCTGAAGAGAGAACATCTTTTATTTGACAGACCATAAATCATCTAATCAACCCTTTATCCCTCCATCTCACGAATGGAGAGAACTGACTCCAAAGAATATCTGCCAACTTTGTTTTCATCTTCAAATGTAATGTCATGGGGAGGACACAAAGGAGATGGTAAAGGGATTACCAGGACTGATCTCATGAAGGTATTAATGTCCTTTCATGCTGTTCCTAGAAAGGAAGAGGAAGATCCAGACCTAAAATATTTAAAGTCTGAAATCCTATTAAAACCACATCTGTTATCTGAAGAGGCATTTATGTGAATGTGAACTGAATGTGGGGCAGCCACCACAACTGTTCAAGGCAGTCTCAATTCCAGTAAAAAATTAGGAGTGTGAGAGCTCAGAAAATCTTTCCTTATTTCCTCCAAACGCAGAATTACTTCTGACATTCCCAGGACTTCTTCCAGTAGTGAAAAGTTATTCCTGATCCCACTGAAGTGGGTGGCACAGCCTCCCTAATTTCAATACCAGGAGTGAGGGGGTCCCCAAGCACAAATAATGGAGAGGCAAACAGTGTTTGACACACACATACCTGGGTGAAAGAGAGCAGGGGAAGGAGGGATTGCCACTGTTGGGAACTTCTCCTCTCCTCCTCTCATGTCTGCCCAGAGGTGCAATAGCCACATAGTGGAAGGGGCTTCAGAGCTCATGAGGCTGATGTTGAAAAGTAAATCCCAGTGTTTAAAGGAGTGCACTAGCCCCCTGAGTATGCTACCATTTCATGCTAGGTTTTGCATGTAATTGGGCTCTTATCACCTCCACAACATCACAAGGTTTATATCAGGGTGATTCATAGATCCCAAAGATGTTCAGCAAGGGGGAAAGCAAGGTGGAAGTCTGTGCTTTGCTGTCACTTCTTGTTTTGTTATGTTGCCATTTGCCAGTGATCCTTTCTAAATAAGGATAATCTGAAAGGCTGCTGGACTTTGTAGGAAGCATCTATTGAATAAAGAATTTGTAAAGAGTCAGAAAATGAGCAAAACTAATGAATACTGCAATTAGGCTGTCTTTAAGAGACTGCATGTGACGTCAACAAAACCAGTGAAGACAGAGTACCAGTTCCTACAAGACCTAGTAAAAAACTTGGCCAAAAATAGAGCATGGTAATCTATATTGAAAAAATCTGTATGAAGAAGCTTACAATACAGACAAAATAGACAGAAAGAGGGAGACACAATCATCAGGTCCAAGGTTAACACTTCTGCTGGAGGAAAAGGAAGTAATTTAAGTGTGTGACATGAATATTCCTATGTCAATATTGCCTTTGCCAGCGAATCCTTACCAGTGTCCTTCTTTTTTGTCCGTGAAAGCTCATGCACTGTTACTCCAATATCATTTCTTAAGGACCTGATGATCTTATCCAACGCTGGGACATTATTGCCTTCCAAGTTAATGAAGAATTCATACTCATCTTTATTGAGACGAGAAGGTCGAGATTCAATGTGAGTCAGATTTATGCCTTTTTCCTACGAGAAAGAAAGAATTTGGTCACATAGTGTCTGAAGGAAGGAATACAACAGAACGACTAGGCATCAGTGAACTACCTATGCCATGTAGTACTAATAGCTCAAAAGCAGAGACTTGACTCTGATTGCCATTGGACTGAAGGCTTTAAAAATGGAGGGAATGAAAAGGGAATGAAAAGGGAAACTGAGAAGGATATAGGATTCACCCTTGTGCAGAGCAGCAGTATAAAAACCATTACCACATAAACCTTAGAAAAAAGCAATCCAAGTTGCAAATAGGATTTGTACTGTAAATGGTAACTCTAGTACTGCAAGCATATATTGGAATCTCACCTGTGTAAACAAGAAGTTGTTCCCAGGATCAACATGGAAAAGAAAAGATTTTGTCCCTCTTAACAGAAGGTGAATGTTGTATTTATGTACGTTTTTAAAGGCGGTCATAAATGCGAGGATTGGGTTGTCCTGTGAGCTAAGCTTCTGCCCAGCCAACAGAGTTGTCTGCAAAGCCACCTCCACAGCTTCCAGGTCTGTGAGCAGATTTTGGGCAGAGATCCAATAGGAAATATGGATCTACACCAGAAAGGTAGCCCAGGGTTGAGTAAATGAAAACATGGTTGTTGTAAGATCATAGAATCACGAAAACAAAGAATTGCAGTCAATGAGAATGCATGGGAACTATGGAAATAATCTAGTCCAAGCATTTGCTCAAGTAGACTTCACAAAAGCTGGTTGCTCAGGACTGTTTTCAGTTAGTTTTTGAGTATCTTCACAGATGATAGAAAATTTACAGCCTCTCCAAGCAAACTGCTCCAGCATCTGATACTCTCACAACAAAAACAAAATATTTGCTTTAGCGCAGGAAGTCAAAATCTGTCTCGACAAAGACCTTCACTTACAAACAGCAGCACCTCCTAGCTCTGAAGAAAGGGACTGTTTGCAACCATAGCTGTAACAACTATGACTACTTGGCATCTAACCTCTGCTGTCACCATGACAAGTAAAGTATAATAAAAGTAAAGCAATCAGTAGCTAAGATCATATTTTTCAGAAAAATATTTTAAAAAACCTTTTTAACAGATTTTAATCAGTGCTGACCTTCCTTCTGGCTCCCACGACAGCCACAACCATGTCTGGGTCAGTTTCTGTCTCTTGCAAGGAAGAGCGCTAATTAACCCTGTGAGAAAATTTTGGCCTGAAGAGTAAACCCAGAGGAGTCAGAGGAGCTGACGCACGGTGCTCAGCAGCCACACTGACATTGCTGTTTCGCTGCTTTCAGGCTCAAGTAGATCTCAGACTACATGGGGTGAAATGATGGCCTCACTAGTATCAGTATCAACCCCCTGCAGTGGGGTCAGGATTTCATCCATGAAGAAATGCTGCAAGGATCTATTTGTGACCTACAGGGAAGAAAGAGCAAAGATTTTTTTTCTCTACCTCCCTCTAGCTTGAGCTTCTCAAGCACTTTAAGGTTTTCTTTGCTGCTCTCAGTGCTTGCACAGTGCAGGGGGGCATCTGGCCATCAGCAGCAAAGGCCTCATTCACTCCACCACAAAAGGCAGTTTATTACTTTGTAGGAAACAGCATGCATGTCATTCCTCTGTTTTCTAAGTGTCACACGCTACAGATGAACTTAAATTGTTTGGCTAGATACCAATACAATAAGTTGAAAAGGTCAAAAGCTCATTCACCACCAACTGCCGCTCTAGAGAGATAGTGTCCTCATGGGGCTGTCTGCGGGCAGAGAATGGCTGTCACTGTGCTGGGCCCTGAGGACAATTTGTTTTAGGCCTCCAAAGCCCCATTTCATAAACAGACTGCACATTGTCCCCTCTGTGCAGTGAGGCACTGGGCGGCAGATTGGCCGGGAGATGGAAATTCAAATAACTCCAAGCTGGAAAGCTTTTGACAGAGAGCAGGCACAGGGCCCTTTCACCACGACCACACCATGGAGATCAGTGCAGTAACACGGGGCTGGCACCCCTTCGGCATAGCCACTCACAGGGGTGGAGAGAGCGTAAAACACATCTCTGTGCAAAGAGTGGGCCAAACACACTGAGGTGCTGCTTTACATTCACTTTGCATCACTTGGTGCATCAGGGCATTATACCCTGTATCTGCGTAGTATCACAAGGGAAATGGGTCCAACTTCTTGCAGAGGTTGTGATAATATGAGTCTCTCTTCAGCAGCTGTTACTACCTACTTCTTTTCCCCACTCAGCATCCTTCTCCCAGGGGTAGCGTGGTTGTGTGAGATATTCCACAGGTTACCTCAAACTGTATGTTTTATTTTTGGCAAGGTAATTCACAGAATTGTAGAGATTGGAAGGCACCTCTAGAGATCACCAAGACCAACCCCCCTGCCAAAGCAGGTTCCCTAAACCAGGTTGCACAGGTAGGCATCCAGGCAGGTCTGGAATATCTCCAGAGAAGGAGACTCCAAAACCTCCCTGGGCAGCCTGTTCCAGTGCTCCATCACCCTCACCATAAAGAAGTTCTTGCACACATTCGTGCGGAACTTCCTATGCTGCAGCCTATATCCGTTTCCCCTTGTCCTGTCTCCACGTCCCACTGAATTGAGCTGTACCAGTTCTCCAACTGGGCTCAGCAAGCAACTACACAACCAGTAGTGCCTGCAAAATGGAGAGAATGTGCTGAGGTTGGGAATGAAGAAACAAGCCATGGGGCGGGCACAAGTCAGGGGAAGTATCAGTGGCTTCCAAAGAAGGGAAGGGAAGGGAAGGGAAGGGAAAGGAAGGGAAGGGAAGGGAAGGGAAGGGAAGGGAAGGGAAGGGAAGGGAAGGGAAGGGAAGGGAAGGGAAGGGAAGGGAAGGGAAGGGAAGGGAAGGGAAGGGAAGGGAAGGAAGGGAAGGGAAGGGAAGGGAAGGGAAGGGAAGGGAAGGGAAGGGAAGGGAAGGGAAGGGAAGGGAAGGGAAGGGAAGGGAAGGGAAGGGAAGGGAAGGGAAGGGAAGGGAAGGGAAGGGAAGGGAAGGGAAGGGAAGGGAAGGGAAGGGAAGAGAAGGGAAGGGAAGGGAAGGGAAGGGAAGGGAAGGGAAGGGAACTAGAGGACAGAAGGATCTTATGGAGAGAGTAACCTCTTTCCTTACACATAGGATGAGCACAACTGCCTTTCTGCAGGATCTGAAGCCATTCACGGGGCACATTCAGCTCAGTAATATGCAAAACCAACACATTAATTCCTTGTATGAAGGCTTCCAGGCAGCGGCAGAGCAGCTGAAGGGAGAACCCTTCTGGTGACTGTTTTCAAAGCAGGAATTCAGCAGCATACATCCCTGATCTCTCTCATAGAAGCAGGCTGTCATATGCTGTGCATTTGTAATAAAACCCCGATTTCAAAATACTTACAGCAGTTCCATTACCAGAGTTGTTTAAATATCTCAATTTCATTCTAGTCCAAGTACTCCATCTAGTGTCTAATGTTCATAGTTTCACATCATTCTAAATTGTATACTTGGTATTGTTGAATTTTGCAGTGTCATGAAGTTTTTCACAGTGGTTTAAACCTCTGCAAAATGGCAACCTGAGAAAGGTCGATGGGACGCTTTTTGTTTTATTTTGAGCAATTTTCAATCTCTATGTTTTTAGTAGAGCTTGAAATCTTGTCAAGAGACAACTAATACAAATTCTAGATCATAGAATGAAAGAATGGCTAAGGTTGGAAGAGACCTCAAAGCCCAACTGCAAAGCCTATCCAGTTCCAAACTTGTGCCATAGGCAGGGCTGCCACGTACCAAATCAGGCTGCCCAGGGCCCCATCCAACCTGGCCTTAGCGCCTCCAGGGATAGGGCAAAACATCTATTTTTTTATGAAGTTTCAAGATTTCTGAGTTAATTTTTGTTGTTGGAAATGGACTCCTGAATTTTGGAAGATCTGATCTGTCATATGTTTGATGTTAGATTTACACCCAAACTGTTAATACTTGTTTCTCCTGCCCTTACTGTTTTAAAGCTGGTAGAAATCACTTGAACACAAAGCTCGAGATTTGGCATTCGTTTGCTGAATTTCACCCATTATTGCCAATACACTTCTGAAGAACTTGCAGCATGTTGATGTTCCTCTACTTCTCCTCAAGTTTATGGCCAGCATAAAGGTTGAGTTCCTCATCGTGATCCATGATACAGCCACATGCCTGCTGGAGTACTTCTGTGCTGGTAATTGAAGGGTAGTAGCTCACTTTGCATTTGATTCAAAGCAGTGCAAGTGTGAATAGCAGAATAGATTCTGCCTTGAGGACTAAGGGAAGCATTTAGTTGTAATATTTAAGCAAGATCATGAGAGTATGGTGTTGCGAAGCTCTCTGAAGTTATCTTCAGAAGTCTCTCAAAATTTCTTGCTGTTACCCACTCCTGAGGGTAACGTATTTCAACTTCCATTGAGTATTCAAATTCACTGTATCTCTATCACTTCCCATTAGAGAAAGAAATCTCAAGAGATGCTCTGAGAGGCCAAAAACCAAGTTGAAACAAAGCCTATTTTGTTGAAGTCATGATTTTTGAATGACAGGGTTTATCAATATGGATTTCAATTCACCACAAAGGCAGTAGAGGAGACAGAAAGACTGCCTGTCTCCCTGCCTATCTTTCCACACAGCTGGAAATCCTCCTTGGCTTCCTTTCAGATGCCATGGAGCAATTCTGTCCTCTTCCCCAGATTATGCCAGCTGTACCATCTTAACAGAGTGTCTCCCTTGCTGCAACAGCCCCACACTATTGGGATCCAGCCAGTTTGATGTTACTCTACATCAGCAATCTTGCAGAGGTCACTGGCAACAGAAATTGGTCCCTTCTTCAACTAGTTTAGTGGAACGGATATTGTAAAAATTGTGTTCTCATAGCTAGTCTGAGAAGCTTTGAGTGGAGATGGGTAATTTCTGGAAATGCCACAAACTAATGCTTCTTGTAGTATTTGTATCTCCTTCAGTTTCTGTATTTCTAACTGCTCCTGAACATGGAAAAGTAGCATTGTGAAATCAATCTCCAGCTTGTGTGCATGAGTATTGACTTAAAAAAGTTTGGCTTCATCAGGAGATCCCACTTTGTTACTAGATGAAGACCAGCAATAACTCTACAGCACTATTAATGAACATTCAGTGAGAACTTGAATGAAATCTTCCAGGATAAGGATTTGTTTGTATTCCTTATACAAGAACAGCAACAACAAAAGTGATGAGTTCTTTTAGTCCTTATCACGTCCAGGGCTTCCTGAAGGAAGAGTCTTTCAGAAGGATCATAGACTCATATGATTGTTTGAGTTGGAAGGAACATTTAAAGGTCAGCAAGTCCAACTCCACTTCGGACAGCCAGATCAGGGTGCTCACTAATAGAACTAGTAGAATGTATGTACTAGTACTATGCCTAATTTTCATGGATCAAGGAAGTTATGAAGTTGCAAAGATGGTTTCAGCCACAGCTTCCTAAAGTGAAGACTGGGGAACTTGTGCTCAACTTTACGGTCCAAGGATTAGTTTCTCAGCTAAAGACAGAGCTTTTGCATTTTCTCCCTCACATCTGCCATGGTCTTCACTACATGAACAGGCTTTGGGATACAAAGGGATCCAGAAGGGACCCCATCAGCACCTGTCCCTTCATTTGCATCACTCAGCACTTCTTCTCCAGCATGGAAGTTTAGCATGAAGTGCTATGAAGTTCAATGCAATATAGCTACAAAATAAAAAATAAAAATAAAAAAAGTAGACATGAGAGCATATGGCACCACAAATAATTAGAAAAAGAGCATTCTCCTATATAAAATGTCCTGTTGAATCACTTGATCAAGAAACCCTGCTCCGCATGCCCTAGAAAGAGGTAGAACAATCTTGAGAACAAGAACACTGAATTCATGCATGGAAAATATGTTGTAGATATCCAGATATGTGCTGCAGTGGAGAGGCAGGCCTGTGTGATCAGCTATCAATGCAGGCATCTCCAATACATGCCCTGGCCAAAATGAATGCCTACCTCTCCTGGTTTAGCAAACACCATGAGCCAATGCCTACCCAATGGATGAAGAGATAACAGTCACTTTGGACTTTCTGATGAATAAAGTAAGCTACAAAAAAGAAAAAAAAAGCAGAGTCATCTTTGCTGGCTCTGAAAGCTCAGGGTCTTGTTTAGTGCAGCCTGTCACTCCCAGCCATTCCTCCAATGAGTAGTAATTTACACTGAGAGCTTGGTGCAAATCAATGGGGTTATGAGCTAGAGTCCTACTCACTAGGAGTAACACAGCTGAAAGCTGGACCCTGTACTGAACTCTTGCTCTGGTTTTGAAATGGTGAGGAGAAGATTGGAGGCTCCCACCTAAGGGCGGGTTGAAAAAATATGTAATATTTTGCAACACAACATTTGACACATTTTATTGCTGAAATGTTTACTATTACTTGTAATTCCATCAGAGAACCTCAGAGGAATAAATGTATGTAGAAATTCATAGAAATTCCTTTATTAATATAATGAAAAGTTTAGTTCTGATATTTTTTATTGATATATTCAAGTTTGGTAATACCAGGTTGAGGTTTTTTTTCTCCTTTTTTTTTTTTTTCCCCTTTCAAAAGACACTTTACTGTTGTTTTAAAAAGTGATCTCGATTTCAATAGGCATTTATCACTATAGATATAAGATAAACATTCCCATCAAGTGTAACATTGGATTGAACTCCATATTCTCTGCTTTGCTTTTTCACTAATAAGAAATCTGGGAGATTTTTGTAGCCTGAATTTACATTCTATATTTTTTTTTTTTTTTTTGTCCAGTGAATCAAAAAAAGAAACAGCACTCCACAATGACTACTCTGTCTTCCTGATTTTAAGGATGATATTTTGCTTATATGGGATGTTCTATTTTAGACTGAGATGTTTATACAAGTTTTGGCTTCTTAGCTATTGTGTTTTCTAACACCATAAGCCAGACAATCAGTTTATTCGGCACTGTCATAGTATACTAAATGTCCTATTAAAATTCATGTAGTGATTCTGATGATGGGCTTATGCTGTCTGTACACTACTCCCAAGCCTACAATGAAGACAGAAGATTTTCCAAGCAGAGCTCGCAGGGAAGCTGCATCCACAGTGAGATGGATAAAGACTATGTGTAAAGAAGCTTTTCAAGTAAAAAAAAATTGAGTTTGATTATTTAACCAAAAAGCAAATCTTTGCCACATGCCAATATGCACACAGAGAAGGTAGCATGAAAAGAAAGCGGATTAATAATTTGATTATTGCTGGACCTGATTGAGGTGCTACTGCATCTGCGTTTTTTGTTTGTTTTTTTTTTTTTGCTTTTTTTTTTTTTTTTTTGGAGGTTGTGCACTGACCTAACACTGAAATATATTAGAGAGAATATGAGACAAGCAAATATGAAGAAAAGTGGATATAATAAAGAAGGTTTTGAACGTAAAGTTAGTAGACATAAGGAGCTGATAAGAGCATGTAGAGGAGATTCCTCGGAAAAAAACTTAAGATACACATGTAAAGCAACAGTTGTTACCACAGCCATCTTCTGTGCAACTAAGACCTTAACAAAAAAAAGAGTTTTGGTCTCTGAGCCAAAAGTAGATGTAAGAGCAAGTGGCACTCTGTCAGCTGCATGAGCAATTTTGAAAGATGTTTGAGTAGGATGAACACTAATCAACAATTTTGCAGGACACACTAAAATTCCTTAAATTTGGTGTCACAGTTACAGGATGTAATTCTGTGACACGAGCATTCTGTAGTGACTGGCCTTGTGCCTTCACCTGCCTGCATAGGTGGTGTCCCTACCTTCAGTCCACCCTGCCCAGCAAAGGCTTACCCAGTTCATCTGAGCTGGGTTTGGATCTGAGAACTTTTCATTGGGTGCTTCTTTTGGAGTTTTGCTCCCCATGTAGACTAGGGAGCAACCATGGTGCTTGATGTGACGTTTCTGGGTCTTCTGTTACCTACAGGCAGGGCCAGGCTGAGAACAGAGCAGCTCCCTTCAGGCTCCTGCTCCACTAAAGGCCAGCTTAGAATAGAAGCTAATACCTGGTCAAGTGTCAACCCAGTGTGAAAGTGGAGTACATGCAGGATGTGAGCTTGGATGTGAGCAAATGCTTCTGCATCCTAGGCAGGGATGCAAGAATGACATAACAGTCCTTGCAACATAACAGAAATTTTTGCTCCAGCTCTTAAACCACGGAGAAAGAATCTGCCCTTGTCCACATGGAAATCTACTTCACAGAAAAGCAGCCTGGCTGCTGGTGGCACTGCTAGGTCTCTCATTTCTTCAAGTATCTTCTAATGTCCTCACTTCTCAATCTGAACCTTGCTTTTCTCTTGAGAGATTTTTTTTTCAGCACTCTCATATTTACAGATTTTTAATCCACCATCTCCTCCCTTCCAGGCTCAGTATAGATTTATAGGTTGGCTATAGAAGAGGCAAAATCCTCAAAACCAGAGCCAGACACACAAGAGCCAGCTGGCAGAAGGAAAGGGCAAAGTGCTGATCTCCACCTGCATTTCTGCATCAAAGTTCCTAGAGAAACCCTGACAGCTTGGGCAGATACAGCCTTGGTAATGACCAGGAGGTTCAGAATTCACCATGTGCAGCCAACCTTGATGCAAGTGCCTGCAGAGGTTCATCTCTCTGCAGGGGTGTCTTAATTTTAGCTAGTGGAATTGCTTTCTTCAGAGTGCCTGGTATGATGCTACACTTTGGTCCTAGAAGAAAAACAATGCTGATAACACACCAATGTTTATAGTTGTTGCTAAGCAGTGTTGCACAGAGCCAAGGCTATTCACAGCAAAGGACTCAAGGAGCTGGGAGAGAACAAAATTAGGACACCTGAGTGAAAATGGCAAAAGGGATATTCCATACCATATGACATCATGTGGAAGGAGTTTTGAAGGGGGTGGGAGTTAATCTGGCATTCTTCCACTTGCTGGGGGGCTAGGTAGACATCAGTCAGTGGGTGGTGAGCAATTGTTTGTGCAGCCCTGGTTATATACAGTCATATATAGAGAGAGAGTCATAACTATTATTCCTTTCCATTTCTCTATTTAAGTAAATAGTTTTATTTCAGCCCACAAATTCTACTTTTTTTTTTTTTTTTTTTTTTTTTTTTTTTCCCCTAATCTCTCCCCCATCCCACTGGAAAGTGGGGGAAAGTGAGTGAAAGACTGTGTGGCGATCAGCTACCTGCCAGATGAAACCACAGCAAAGGCTGTCAGCTGCAGCAGTGCTGCTGCTCTAGGGAACAGTCTGACTCCATACTGTGGGATTTTTGTTTTCTTTTTTACCCACTACATATGGCTACACAAGGCAGCAACAGGCAGAAGAGCCGCACCCACATCTCCTCCCTGTACCACTCAGACCAACTTGACACATTTCCTTAGGCCACAACCATCTCTTGGGACAAGGTGTGGGGGGGGGGTCTCAGTCTACAGAAGAGCCCACCAACAGTGGTTCTGGACCTACTGCTACCACTAACTCCTACCACTGACATCTGTTTTTATCAAGCAGGAATGGAAGAAGTTGCTTCAGACATAAAGGCCCTTCACTCTTACACAAGGAGAGATCCATCAATTTTTCTACCGAGTTGCCAACAGAGTGCAAAGCTTGCATAAGAGCACCTATGCCAGGTCTTTTGTAAATCTTGGTACTGGGGGGAGGCTTGTAAATACTCAGAGAAAGATTTGACCTCACTGGGATACTAATCAAAAAATTACAGAATCACATAATCATTAAGCTTGAAAAAGATCACTAAGATCATCCAGTTGAATCATCAATCCACCCACTCAAAAGTGCTGGTATCTTTACCTGAATTTCTGTCTTTCTGGCTGCCATCAGTCATGATTGAAAGCCATGATTTAGCTGGCCTCATTTAGGTACCTGCTTTGGGGCTAGAAATGTTACATCCTTGAAGCAGCTACATATCTCCTTCCCATACCAGAGTTTTCCTTTAAAAATGATAATAATTTCCTTAGAAGATGGTAATGCATTTAGTGATAGAATATCATCAGACCTCCTTAGTTCATTAGAAACCATACATGCTGCTAACATACAGACATTTTGCAGGACTGAATAACAGTAGTCAATTCACAGTTTTAGGCAAGGTCTGCTTTATTAGTATGAATTCCAATTCATCTTAATGAGTCAAATATGGTCTATAATTCATATTTAATATGGTCTATAATTCATATTTTTTTTCATTTGTAGTAGTAGAACACAAATATTTCATTTCTTTGTCATTTCAGCTTATGAATGGAAAGTATGTTTGCCACAGTTTACAGCGTTCTACAGAAAGAACTGCCTTCAGACATGAACAGATGATACTGTGTTGTTTGTTTTTCTTTAAGTTGCAAAACCAATGTAACAGAGTATTTGCTTGCGAGCACAGAGTATTTGCTTGGGAGCACAGAGTAAATAACTACATGTGTTGCAACATAACCATTCTGATTTGCAAGGATTTCACGCTTATTAAACAGCATCCATGACATCTGGGAAATTTTTCTTTAAGAATAAACAGGCACACAACGTCCTGGAAGGTAAATGGCTCTTTTTTCCCCTAAAGCTTTCCAAATAAGCCAGTACAAGATCCTATGTTCCTTGGGAGTGAACTGCAAAACACTGCCTTTCTGATCCTTTTTCGGAGGTACCTTCCTACTCTCTCTGTGGAACTAACAATAGGGAGAGATGGTGGGTTCACTTATGTCAGATTACTGAGGTGAACAGGAGCTCAGAGGATAGTTACTCCTCCACATAGAAATGCTTCATTCCACGTGGCTCATACTCAGGCTATATTTGCCTTTCTTCGCTATACGTGTACCTATTCAAATGTCAATCTCAGGTTACTGCCCAGTTCACTTCTGCCTCTTATTTTAGCTGTTGCAATGGAATACTTCCTCCTTAAGCACAGAAAAAAAAAAGCTTTTTTTTTTTTTTCACCCTCATGCCAGTTAAAGGTTTTAAATGAAAATCCTGAAATCAAGCTTTTAGCTTAAAAAGGCTACTCCTGTTCCAGGACTTCAAGTGTTTTCAACTCCAGAAAAAAAAAAGAATGACACAGTGGCAATCAAATAGAATTGAGAACATGCAGAGAAAATGCTGCCGCAACAGGAAAAAAACAAAGACCTGGTTGGGTCTCTTGAAGAAAAATATTTACCTCAAATGTGCGCAGAACTTTAGCCAGTGCCCCAACTTCTTCTTTCAAAGAGAAAATCAAAGAAATCACACCATTTTTGTTTGAGGACTCTTCAATGTACATGGATTCCTGAAAGAAACAAGAAAGAAAATCATTAAATTCACCCCAGGAGTTGCTTTTGCTTTTCTCCACCGCTCTTTTGCACTGCATTAGCAACATAAGGAGAACATAAAGATCTTTTAAATAGGATTTAAGCAACTGTTGCTTCCAGGGGAAAGAGAACTGCTTTGGGGCTGCCCTTGTTTATGATGGTAGAGACACACAATATAGTCTTTCAAATTAAGTCCCATGTGTGAGGAAGGTAGTAAAAAATGAAAACAGCCTCACTCCATTTCTGCCCTGCTTTACTTCTCAAGAGTATCGAGCTCAGAGGACACTGGAAATATTACTCTAGTTTGGTTTCAGCTACAGTGAAACACCTCCCGGCTTCTGTTTCATTAGTGCTCAGGATAAAACAGAGCAACACCGAGTTGCTTAACTTTTCTAATATCAGTGTAATTTGAAGTACAACCACCACAAACTTTTGGAACTCACAGGAAGACCTTACTTGTGTTTTTTAACTTTTGCTGGCCTTGGACGCATGATGTTAGGCTGGCATTTCAAAGATCACACCAGACATTTGTAACACACAGAGGTGTGATGTAACAAGTACTAGGTCAAAACCCAACTCAAGGTATCTATCCTTCCAATTTTTCTGTATTAGGATCTACATTTTCAGTCAGGTTCTGTCCTCATTATAGCTATGGCTGAATTTAACATATAAATCAGAGTATAAAGGGTTTCAGTTCCTATATTGTCCGTAAAAATAGCAAAGGCAGTATTTGCAGTAGACATTAATAATGAAATCCAGCTGCTTGGAAGCCATAAAGCTCTTGGTGGGACTACATGTCCTAAGGCAGCATTATAATGAATTATCTTCTTCTATAAAATACATAATTGCTGATTTTCTGGGCTGTCTTTTAAGCTGCTGCTAATGTAAGTATTCACTGCCAAAAAACAACAACAGATCTCTCGACCTGGTTTCATTTCCAGAGTAATTTTGATATTAATAGATTTCTCTACACCAAGATTGCCTTCATTCCAAAGAAGACTTCTTTCCAAGGCAGATATGTTCTTATTGGTGACTAGCATGGATTTGCTGAGAATAGACACTTTAAGGCTGTTTTCACTCATTTTCCCAGTCTTGTAAATTAGTTTATGTTGGTGCTTAAGAATAAGGTACATTGCAGTAGGGACTGAGCACTAATTCTGCAAACATGATGACACTTATCAACTTCTTGCACATCTGCATCTGAATGTAGTTCACTGGGAGGTCTTAGTTCAAAAATTAGTGCATGTTTGTGTTTGTCCACAGAGGTAGAGGCTTTCAGTGCAAGCTGAAGAGAGATTAAAATGATTGATGTCATAACTGGTACCCAGATTTTATCATCTATCTATCTATCTATATGTTCAGGCAACATACACTGGAACCAACATATAAATACAGGCACTCAAATCTATTGCTGAACTTTTTGTACTACATATACATATATTTTCCTGTCGATTACAGTTTATCCATTCTCCGTTCTTATACTAATTTCTTGACTTTTATCCTCATACAGAGACCAATTGTAGTTTTGGGTCAATTCTATTCTTTTACTTCTGTGATGATGATTGAGAGTTGAAAAAATTGTTTCATTGTCACTGAAATACTACCTGTATGATATTCAGATGTGATCTATAGATGTTGTGTGGAAAAAAAAAAGAATCAGCTCTAAGTCTCTTTTCCCAGGAAGTAAAATAAGAACAAGTTGACAAATAGGTGCATTCGTTTCTGGACCTGGCACTATCTCTTACAACAGTGATGTGTAGTTTCAAGGACAGTTTGCCTGAGTGCAGTACAAATCTAAGTTTTTCATTAACTACTTGCCACAGGCATTGACGTTACCTTTCTAATACACGTGGCTGTACTGGAGGACAATAACACAGACCTGCCAGTCTTCTAATCTATTTCTGAGCTGGTTAAGTAAAGCTCTTCAGAGCAAATTCCACAACTGCTGAAGTTAAAGAAAGTTTTTCCTGCAGTTTGAGAGAGAGTAAACTTTCACCTCTCTGTCTTAAGTTGCAGAGTCAGTAGATGTACCAAATAGTGGAGAAAAAAAAAAAAGGAAAAGAATATTTCAAAGAAAATAAGATTTCTCAGTCACTTCTGAAAATGGAACTAGTTTCCAAGCCACTTAGTATCCATTTTCTCATGGCATTTAGATGCTCAGCTCCCACAGACCTTGCCATGGCCAACCAATTAAACAACCTGGAGAAGTAACATGGTGAACCGCTAGCAAATCTGGTGGGGAAATTCAACCTCAGCACACAAAGCAGTAGAAAACCACGCTTCCTTGGCTCCTCTATCCCCAAGAACACTTTTGGAAAATGAAGCTTTTTTTGCACATCTGTTGAAGTTTTTCTTTGCCATCAGAGGCATTGTGCAGGACAAAATAACTAATAATCCTAATAAATAGTTACGTTGTCCTCACCATCACTTACTCCTGCAGTAACTACAGTGCCTGTAACCAAAAGTCATGAATTTCAGTATTTTCCTGAATTTTCCAAAACAAAGGTTTCAAAGTCAGCAAAGATTACAAAAGTGTTGTCAGAGTGCAGAAAGTTAACAAATAGCTCTGCCACAGGAGCACATAACTTCAGCTGCTTTACTTTAACAGTTTGCTTTCATTACTTAGGTTTAAGCTGCCAATCTTTTCTGCTGCATCTTCTATTTGCCATATAGGCAAGGATCCCTGTGCATTCTCTGTCATTTCTCCTTCCTTTCCCCTTTGGTAATGTTTTCATTTTCATTCCCACTGCACGTCTGTGAGCACACCACCACCAGCTGCCAAAAAGGGTAACGGTGGCAACCAAAGACTGCAAAGCATGAGACATGCACCTTATTTTCTCCCACTGTGGGCATCTTGGAGAGCAGAGAACAAGATTTGCAAGCATATGGGCTTAGGGTTACACTTAGGGTTAGGGTTGCAGTTAGGGTCAGGTTTACAGTTAGGATTAGGATTAGAGAGGGGCCCCACTGCTCACCTGGAAGGAGTCTCCATTCATCTTGCAGTGCTGTGCATCCATGGTGAAGAGGAGACAATGCTCACACAGAAACTGCAAGTAAAGCCTTCTGATCTTACCACAGTGGCCAGAACACTGTGCAAAGGTATTTAAAGTGGAGCAAGCAAGGCAAACCCATTCTCTTCTCCAGCTCCCTCCCCTGGATGCTGTGCCAAAGGGGCGTTCTCATTCCACACCCCCTACCCACCCACCCTGTCCTGGCATATGGACTAGCCAGGCCCCCCGGATCCCCATAAGAGCACTCCAGCATATTGTTTTTATCTCTGTACGCTGGAGATGAGCAACATGCATTGAATTAGCAGCTCTCCTCCTCCTGATTCAGCCACCACTTTCATTCCTGCACATCTGTGCTCTGTCTCTCGCTCAGTCTTCCTATGGCTGTGTGTGTTCAGCATCAGGTGGGCTGCCCATCAGGGATCACTCCACATGATCAGAGATCAGATGTTCTCCAGGAGTCTCTCATTGCATGCCAGACATGGGGCACGGCACACAGCAGTGTTTGTCTTTTAGCAGGGCATCCAAGAGGTCAGAGAGCAGGAGGTACAGCTCGTTACACCAGGCAATGAGATAACAGAGGCCAAACATAAAAGAAGCATGAGACAGGAGTCAGCCATGTAAATATTACTCTGGAATATGTGTCTGGACATGGAAAAGTGAAGAAGATAAAGGAAAAAAAATGGAGGATGCAAAAGAATTACCAAAGGTGTATGTGTCCTTGCATGAAATGTCAGCCATGGAGAGCTTCAAGGGTAAGAAGGAATTTGGAAAAGGTTTAGCACAAAGAGTTGATATAAATCAGCCCAGATTTGGTTTGGAAAGAGTCACCGAAGGGAATCACAGAATCATAAAATTGTAGGGATTGGAAAGGACCTCTGGAGATCATTGAGCTCAACTCTCTGATAAAATGTGTTCCCTACAGCAGGTAGATGTCCAAAAGGATCTTCAATATCTCCACAGGAGTCTGTCTCTCTGGGCAGCTTGTTCCAATGTTCTTGCACCCTCACAGGAAAGAAGTTCTTCTGTGCATTTGTATGGAGCTGCCTGTGTTCCAGGTTCTTCCCTTTGAGATAATTGATTGAAAATTATAGATTGATACAAGATGACAGGTGGAATAAATGAACAAATCTAAACAACTGGTCAAGGTCTATTTTGCTATTTGGAAAGATGGAGTCCACACTAAGACAAGCTATGACAAGGCAGGTAATCTTGCTACATTTTTGTGATGAACGTAGAAGAGAGCTCCATTACCCTGTTCTATAGAACAGAAGAATCAGCTCTTCATGATTGCTTTAGGCATGAGGTAATCCCTACTGCATGTACTAGAGTGAATTCAGAATGGTGAATTTTTGCATAGATGTGATGTGAATTATTTGTAAATAAGAAATCCAATAACTATCAAATCTGATCAGCATCACAGTAGGGATCCATTTGCAGGTATCCTAGTCCAAACCCATGTTCAGCACCATGACCAAAGGCTCAGAAACCAGCCCACTGAAGTCATAAAATCAAGTAATTGTTTGAGTTGAGAAGGACCATTAAAGGCCATCTAGTTCAATGAAGGCCCTCTGCAATGAACAGGGACACCCACAGCTAGATCAGGGTGCTCAGAGACCTTCCAGCCTGATTTTGAGTGTCCCAGGGATGGGGCATCCACTACCTCTTCGGCAAACCTACTCCAGTGCCTTGCCATCTTTATCACAGCACACTTTTTCCTAATGCCCAATCTATATTATCTGCTGTATGATGTGGATCTGCAGTAACTCATTGCTTTGCGTGTGAATGTATCCATTTTTCAGACAAGGAGAGATGGTCCAGTAGTAGAAAGGGAGGTTAGCCTTCCTAATTGCCAGCAGCATCAAACCTAGAGACATTGGAGGTCACCTTAAGGCGGTGAGATTAGGATGGCAATAGCATTGATTATAGTATTCCCTATGTAGGGCAGGACAGTTTCCATCTATTCATCTTATTTGCTCCTTGCTTTTCCCACAGGCCATGATTCTCTATGTGGTATACTTTTCAATTAGATTTCTAAAAACTTACATGTGTGTCTTACAGCTGGCCAAAATGTCTGTGCCATCCACAGCCATAAACCACATCTTCTGTCATTTATTTTTGCCTTCCTTTTTCTCTCTTTATTTCTTTCTCTTTTCACAAACCTTTGATCATCCTTTTTTTTTTTTTTTCCTTTTCTGTGGATTTTATGTCCATTTACTTTTCTTCCTTTCTCCCATCCTTCCCCTTTTCTTGAGTTTTAGACCTTCTGCTCACTCTACCTTGACAGTAATTGCAAGGCAAAGTGAAACACTGAGTATGCAAAGTACTGTGCATGCCAAATCTTTGCAATTTGCTGGTTTTGACTCTTACCATTCTCTCTTTTTTTTCTATTTATATTGCAAGTTCCTAATTTATTGCTAGTAATCATAATAACCTCACCAGTGCATTGCCATCAGTTCTCTGTTTAATCAGTAAGAACCTCCACAAGCTGCCTGGTAGCACAAAGCACTGGGACTGCAGGAAGCAAAGCTTTTTGCCAGAAGGAATTCCCAAATTCTCTTGTTCTGGAGCAAAGGTGTATGTTTGTGTGTGCATGCAGGCTGATATTTGCTCCACAGATCAAGCCAATGTCATTGCAGTATGAACACAAGATTGCATCAGGCCTGGTTACCTTGGACAGTTTCAGAATCCAAATTACTTGAGCTGCCTTTGAAGCCCTGATTCAGTGTACCAAGCACAGATCCTTTGCCCCACAGTGACACTGCTAGCCAGGATTTGCCATTTTATTGCCTCCACCTAAATTCCCCATGTATCCCTTCAAAATACCCCTGTTCCTGGCACAAGCACACTACACGCACATCTATTTATGGCCATGCTGCTCAGCCACAACTGAAAGGGCTCTTTGCACAGAAAGTTGGCTGCTTTCACTGGCCAGCACAAAACAAGTTTAAAGCACCATGGACTTTGGCTACTTTTCAAAGTACTCTCTCCCCTCTCTGCCTTTAGTCAGTGTTTGAGAGCAGTGACTTTCCCAAGCCCAGTGACTTCCCCCAAGTGTTCTGTGGTTTGGGCAGGGATGTCCCTTCCTGTGGGTGGATACCTGAATCCCTGGTTCAGGTGTCCTGCTCAATCTGAGGGAGCATCAAGCAGAGAGAGACATTCCTAGAAGTTCCTGAACAAATCCCAAAGGAAGATTCAATGTGGATGCACGCAACTAAGGCAGGGGGTGTCCTTTAGTGAGGGCCCCTCACTATAAGAAAATACTGAGGCCCTGGATTGTATGTAGAGAAGGGCAACAGAGATGTGAGGGGTCCGGAGCATAAGTGTGATGGAGAGCAGCTGAGGGAACTGGGGTTGTTCAGTCTGGAGAAGAGGAGGCTCAGGGGAGACCCTATTGTTCTCTACTACTACCTGAAAGGAGGTTGTGGGGAAGTGAGGGTTGGCCTCTTCTTCCAGGTAACAGTGATAGGATGTAAGGCAATGGCTTTAAGTTGCACCAAGGGAGGTTGAGGTTGGATATTAGGAAACATTTCCTCTCTGAAAAAGTGATGCTGCAGGCACAGGCTGCCCAGGGAGGTGTGGAGTCACCATTCCTGGAGGTGTTCCAGAACCGTGTGGATGTGGCACTGAGGGACGTGGGCAGTGGGCATGGCGGGGATGGGCAGACAGCTGGACTTGATCTGGGAGGTCTTTTCCAGTCTTAATAATTCCATGATTCTATGGTTTATAGATGTTGTACGTGCATTTAGCTAGGTTCCCATGGGGCTGTGGTTCTTTAGACATCAGCCAGACCGAATTTCCTCCCACACCATGGTCACCAAATCTCCAGCCACATTTCTCTCTCGTTGCAGAGCCAGGCTCTTCCCACCCCTGCAGCCCGCTGCTAAGTGCTTCGGACGGCATCCCGGTCCCCTCTCGTGGGTGGCCGGGAGGTGGCACTGTGTCCCCATGGCAGTGGACGCGGAAGACGGGGGTCAGGAAGCCGCAGTAGCCCCGTATCCCCGAGGAGAGTGTCGCCTCTCAGACAGCAGCAGTTACGGCCCGAACCCCCCCCTCCTACCGCCTCAGAGGGGAGGCTCCAGAAAACATCCACCCTCCACTCACCCCCCTTTCCTTTCTTTCCTCTCTTTCCTCCATCCCCAGTTTTGCGATCCAAAAAGTGGGCAGGCGGGGGCAGCGCGGCCGTGATGGACGCGGAACGCGTGTCCGCACAATGGGACACCGGCGGACGAGGGGCTGCGAGGCAGGGGCGCTAGCGCCCGGCGGGATTGACGAGAGCAGCTGGGGGGAACCGGGGACGGGAACGGTGTGGGACTGGGGAGGCTGTGGCCACTGCTGCTTTTTTCCTCTTTTTCCTTCCTTCCTTCCTTCCTTCCTTCCTTCCTTCCTTCCTTCCTTCCTTCCTTCCTTCCTTCCTTCCTTCCTTCCTTCCTTCCTTCCTTCCTTCCTTCCTTCCTTCCTTCCTTCCTTCCTTCCTTCCTTCCTTCCTTCCTTCCTTCCTTCCTTCCTTCCTTCCTTCCTTCCTTCCTTCCTTCCTTCCTTCCTTCCTTCCTTCCTTCCTTCCTTCCTTCCTGCCTCCCTCCCTCCTTCCCTCCCTCCCTCCCTCCCTTCCTCCCTCCCTTCCTTCCTTCCTTCCTTCCTTCCTTCCTTCCTTCCTTCCTTCCTTCCTTCCTTCCTTCCTTCCTTCCTTCCTTCCTTCCTTCCTTCCTCCCTCCCTCCCTCCCTCCCTCCTTCCCTCCCTCCCTCCCTCCCTCCCTCCCTCCCTTCCCTCCCTCCCTCCCTTCCTCCCTCCCTTCCTCCCTCCCTTCCTCCCTTCCTTCCCTCCCTCCTTCCTTCCCTCCCTTCCTTCCCTCCTTCCTTCCCTCCCTCCTTCCTTCCCTCCCTCCTCCCTCCCTCCCTCCCATCTCCCTCTCTTCCTCCCTTCCTCCCTTCCTTCCTCCCTTCCTTCCCTCCTTCCTTCCCTCCCTCCTTCGTTCCTTCCTTTCTTTCTTTTCTTTTCTTTTCTTTTCTTTTCTTTTCTTTTCTTTTCTTTTCTTTTCTTTTCTTTTCTTTTCTTTTCTTTTCTTTTCTTTTCTTTTCTTTTCTCTTCTCTTCTCTTCTCTTCTCTTCTCTTCTCTTCTCTTCTCTTCTCTTCTCTTCTCTTCTCTTCTCTTTTCTTCTCTTTTCTTTTCTCTTTTCTTTTCTCTCCCTTACCCCCCCTCCCCTCCACCCCCCTTTATTTTTTTCTCAGCCCTATATGCAAACTGTCACTACAGGTTAGCACAAGACCCGATGTGGCTCATTAGCATGAGCTGTATCTAATATGCTTAAAACCTCTAATTATTTATTATGCCCTAATTGGCAGCCTGTCTTCGAAGCAATGAGTGTTCGTCCCAAGACGCCTTTCGAGAGGAATTCGGCGCTGTCCGTGGTCAAACGTCGGGTTTAATTCTTCATCTGGGGCACGGGCTTCATTCCTCATGGAGAGGGCACAACACGAGTAACTCTCCCAACTTTCTTGTTGGAGGGCAGCAATTATTCACCAACACGGTTTAATGTTCAGAGTCCTTTCTTTAAAGGGATGCTCAAGAAGGGACGTGTAAGTCCATTCAATGTGCAGAAGTGAAGGCAGATGCTCCTTTCTTACCACTTCTCCAAAGGAACACTCACCACTAAAAGTTGTTTTCCTTCCCACTGAAAGTAGGAAAGCTTCAAAAATTTTGTGCCCGCAGAAACTGTTTCAAAATAAGTTCACCTCCATGGGGTCCGTTCACCTCTCCTCCCCCCGCCTCCTAATTGCCTTTTTTTTTTTCCTTCCAAGTCTGTATTATACTTCTTCGGGTTGCGCCAACTATTTATTTATCTTTATTCTTCCCTTTTCTTTTCATTCATTATTCTCTCTCCCCCTCTTTTTTCCCCCTTGTGTGTGTGGCTCTTCGGGCTGATCCGTAGCTTGTTACCACCCACTGCACGCTCCCTCCTGCAGCCGAGGTGTTTCTATACAAACTTCAGCGTCCAGTTGTCATATTAATTATTACACTGAGTAATGACTGAAATAGTCAAAATAAGGGGAGACTCAAGAGAGCTTTTTCTTGCTGCTCAAAGATTCAGCAAAGAAGCCTTGCAACAAAGCACTAATTGGTCCCCAGAAATACTCTGACAAGGCATGGAAGATAGGTTTCATAAAGCCCAGCAATTGTGAAGGGGGAAAAGATCCTTGAATAGACCCCACGCTTCTTTTCTAAACTCTCTTGCTGAGCAAAAAATGGACTGCTTCTTGAATACTGGACTGATCTTGAATGCTATACCCAGCAGAGAAAAAAATGCACCATTTATTGTAAGTTTTTTTCCAGCTATTCATGTGTTCTATGTGGAGAATAAGCTGGTTTTGTTTACCATGAAAGACCTTTTACTTTATTTTCACTCTTGGGGGGGAGCTGGAAGAGGGGGTGGCAAGGGGAGGGAGAGAAACACATGTGCCCAAATCCAGAGGAGCTGCCTACTGTAACAAAATGGAGTGTAACAAATCCTACAGAAGTCCCCAATGTATCGATTCTTTGAAGTCTATATATATTAACAACTTTCGTTCTGCTTTTCCAAGGTGACATTTAATCATAACATAAATGACCTTTAAAAAGGGGGGTGGGGGGAAGCATACCAAAGTTTTAATAATAATAATAATAATAATAATAATAATAATAATAATAAAAGGACTTCAAAAGAGCTCATGAATGTGATTGTAATTCAGGCACAGAAAAAGCTGCAATAAAATAATGAGTACCTGATTTAAAAAAAAAAATCATGGGGGAAAGAAAGATAGAAAGAACAATAGAAAGAAGGGAAGGAAGGAAGGAAGGAAGGAAGGAAGGAAGGAAGGAAGGAAGGAAGGAAGGAAGGAAGGAAGGAAGGAAGGAAGGAAGGAAGGAAGGAAGGAAGGAAGGAAGGAAAACAAAGAAAAAGAGAAAAGGAAAAGAAAGGGGAAAAAAAAAAGCCCATTGAAAAGGTTGAGGGCTATTTATCATTATGTTAGAATTAGGAATTTTGAAGTGCAGGTGCAGGACCATGCACACAAGTGGGTGGCGGCAGGGGCCTTGCAGCAATATTTGTTATCTGTATATCTGACAGCCTTGGACTTTTTGCTCTGTGGAGCAAGCAATGTGGGGAGATGCTGAGATTGGCATTACTGGGGCAATGTGAAAGATGGGCTTGTTCCACTGCAGTGTGGATGGTACAGGGAAGGAAGGGCTCTGTCTCCATCACTGCCTGGTGACAGGGAGCTGGAAAAGCTGGGCAAAGACAGGCAAAGGATTGATGCACGGTTACATGTGGTGACCTCAGGGACTGACAACTTTTGCCTAAGAGCTCTCCTTCAGAGCCTCCTGAGACTGAAGAACTTTGGACTCAGGAACTCTTGTCCCATTTTGCATTCTGGAGAAAAGAACGGGAACCTCCATGCTGTGGTGTTTCCATGCCAGTTCTTGACGCAACATCAGAACAATTACTCTAAGCACATTTACAGCTTACAGGGTAGCAATTCCTTTGGTAATTAATTTCCTGATCTCTGTTGCCCCATTCCAGAGTACTGGGAGGTGAATATCAGCATTTATGTGTTCCCATTCTCTCACTCCTATGATGTCATACCATGAGTAGATGATGCACTGCATCTGGAGCTCCTGATGCTGCTTCTAGCATAGTGATGTCAGACAGAGGATGTCCCAAATCAAAGTGTAATAAAATGGTTGGGCTGGAAGGGATCTTAAAGCCCACCCATTTCCAAACCTCTGCTGTGGGCAGGGCAGTCACCCAGCAACTCAGGCTGCCCAGGGCCCCATCTAACCTGGCCTTGAGCACCTCCAGAGATGGGCACCCACAGCTTCTCTGGGCAAATCATCAAGAAAGTGTTGAATGGAATGCAAATTCAATATGCAGAGACTAAAAACAAGTGCTGTATCCTGTCTGCATGTGTCCTGTAAGAGAAGATCAATTAATTTTCTATGTTTGATGGGACAGTAAGCTAAAAATCAGAACAAAAATCAGTGATCAGTGAAGAGGACCCAGAAATAAAAGATTTGCCAGAGGTTAGACCTCACAGACACACTTAATCATTTCCATCATACAATTGCATTAAGGAGTGCCACGATAATTTGCTCAGACACCATCCAGTGGGTGCACAGTACAGTTCTGCCATTTTGCACTGTTGCTGACACCCAAGCACTTAGCAAGAATCAGGGCTGCAGTGGCAGAGGGGGGGCTCTTTGCAGCTCCAGGCTGTTGTGGGTGAGGTCTGCAGGGCCTGCAGAGCTGCTTTTTGCCCTCATTTCAACGGACACCTGAGCAGACTGCGCTGTGCAGGTCAACTCCCACCATACCTTCAGGCTGCTGTGAGCAGTGGACACAACTTGCTGGGAACTTCCTAGGGAGGTAATCCCACCCTTGCTAACGCTACTGCCAACAGCCCTGCTGTTTAGAGCAACAGGTAGCACTAATTTCTGTGTTTTCAGAGTGGAGAAGGACACAAAAAGGTGGGGAGCAATATTCAAAACTGTGTGACAGTCTTGCATGGATACATGGATTTGTGCAAGCCAGGAGGGCAGGAGAAGTGCTGAGCCTGGCCGTGTGCCAATGGTCATGGCCATGTGGCTGTGTTCCCCTGGCTGTGTCACCCAGGATCCCCATGCTCTCATGATGCCATCACCTGCTTGGGGAGGCAGCAACGTGTAGGGAGGATAGAGTATCCAGGCAAATAATGGGAAATGGGATTTGGCAGTCATGGGTGCACTGACTGCGCACATCCACTTGTTTAGCCCCAGTGAACACCCCGAGCCTTTATGGTGCCCCAGGAAACACAATCACTCTCTGCGTGCTGCGGCCGTCCTGTGGCACTCGGTGCCCGAAGGACCCCAGCATTGTGAGTGACAACTGGGACCGAGCATCCCGGGAGCTACGCGAGCCCTAAGTCACAGCCACCCCCACCTCAGAACCGCGCCCCCCGTGCACCCCACGTCCCCCATCCCCGCGCTGTCCACGCGCGCCACCACCCGCCCCGTCGGGCCGCTCCCCCCTCCTCCTCCTCCTCCTCCTCCTCCTCCTCCGCCGCCGCCGCCGCCGCCCGGCCCGGCGCCCCGGCGCGGGTGTTTGCTCAGGGCCGGGAGCGCGGCACGCGCCGAGCGCACGCACTTGCAACAACAAACCCGGGAGGGGCGGGGGGAGCGGACCCCGGGGGGGCGGGGGGAGGCGGGGCCGCGCGGCGGGCAGCGCGCGTGCGGCGGGGGCGGCGGAACGGGGGGCGGGGGGGGTTGGGGGTCTATAGGGGGGTGTGGATGTTGGGGGGGTACTTGTCGTGTTCCCCTGCCTGCCCCCACCGCACCCTCCTCCCCCCTAAAGTGCTGAAGGGCGGCGACGCCCCGCGGCCGCGGAGCCGGGGAGCGTGGAAGGCGCAAGGTGCAGAGCGTGCGTGTGTGCGGGGGGGGAGGGCGGGGGGCAGCGCGGGCGTGTGTGTGCCGGAGAGGGGAGAGGGGGGGGGGGCGAGCCCCGTCCGCCCCTTATAAGAGACACAATCCCCGGCCGCCGTTTTGCAAAAGGGGCTTTGCAAAGCAGCCCGCGCACACGCGAGCGCCACGAGCCTCCCCGCCGCCGCCGCCGCCGCCGCTCGGAGGGCGAAGGGAGGGGGGGGGTCCGAGCCGCCCGGCTGCCCGCCCGCCCGCCGCCCTTCGCGGCCGCTCTCCCTTCTCCGTCTTCCGCGCGTGACGAGCGGGAGCCGCCGCTCCTCTCTCTCTCTCTCCCCCTTCCCTCCTCTCTCTCTCTTGCACCTCCGGCGGGGGGCAACGGGGAGCGCCCCCGCCTCGCACGACGCCCCCGCGCCCATGGCCAGCGGCAGCCCCGCCGGGATGGCCAGCGGGCAGCCACCCTTCCTGCAGCCCGCCTGCTTCTTCGCCGCCGCCGTGGCCGCCGCCGCTGCCGCCGGTCCGCCGGGGCCGCCCCCGGGGGCGCCGCCGCCGCCGCTCCCGCAACTGAGCCCGGCGGGCGGGCGGCCGTCTCCCGGCGGGAAGCCCTCCGCGGCGCGGGCCGCAAAGCGGCAGCGCTCGGCCTCGCCGGAGCTGATGCGTTGCAAGAGGCGGCTCAACTTCAGCGGTTTCGGCTACAGCCTCCCGCAGCAGCAGCCCGCCGCCGTAGCGCGGCGCAACGAGCGGGAGCGCAACCGCGTCAAGCTGGTGAACTTGGGCTTCGCCACGCTTCGCGAGCACGTCCCCAACGGCGCGGCCAACAAGAAGATGAGCAAAGTGGAGACGCTGCGCTCCGCCGTCGAGTACATTCGAGCCCTGCAGCAGCTGCTCGACGAGCACGACGCCGTCAGCGCCGCCTTCCAGGCCGGCGTGCTGTCTCCCACCATCTCGCCCGGTTACTCCCACGACATGAACTCCATGGCGGGTTCCCCCGTCTCCTCCTACTCCTCCGACGAGGGTTCCTACGACCCGCTCAGCCCCGAGGAGCAGGAGCTGCTGGACTTCACCAGCTGGTTCTGAGCCGGCCCCGGTAGGTGGGTGCGTGAGGACGGCCGGGGAGGGGGTTCCGGCGCTCCCCGACTGCTCTTTCCCCGTCGGTTCTCTCCCCGGCGCGGCTTTGACCTCCTCTTCTCTTGTCGTTTCAGGACGCTCGCGAAAGGGGAGATAAGCGCCTCTCCCGCAGCCACGCTCACAGAGCACCCCGCCGCCGGCCCACCACCAACTGTTGCGTTTTCCTCTCCCCCGCCGTCGGAGGGCGGTGCGGGCACGGCTCTCGGCGGGCGGCTGCGTCCCCGCGGGGCGGGCGGGGCGGCCACCCTCAGTCCGGAGTCCCGAACCCCTTTCTGTGCCCCGCGGTGGCCCCGAGGAGCCCTTTCCCTGCTGCCTGTCTACTCCGTGCGGCCGCTCCGCGCTTTCTGGACCACGTTTCCCGGTGTTTGTGGAGATGTCGAGATGAAGCTATGCTGTACTCAAAGAACCCCCCCCCTCCTTCCCAACCCGTTCCAGAGTCTCCTTCCGTCTGACCCTTTTTTTTTTTTTATCATAAAATGCTTCCAATTTTTTTTTTTAATTATTTTGGTGAATTTTTTTATTATAAGAAAATCTATTTGTATCCTCCCTGACCAGTTTGGGGATATATTAAGCTATTTTTGTACATAAGAGAGAGAGAGATTTATAGAGGTTTTGTACAAATGGTTTAAAATGTGTATATCTTGATACGTTTTTTAATACACGATGCTTTTACCTCTCAGTGTGTAGACATGCGGTCGGCGTTACTTTCCCGCTGCCATCTCGGTCCGTGCTTTTGTCGAGGCCTTGGACTCCCTCCAGCTGTACTTTAGCACCGACGTGTCTTACTTTATAGAAACTTTGTTAATGTATTAATAACGTTATTAAACTGTGTTCCGAGGGAACGACGTTTATGCAGCTATTGTCCAAACGCAGAAGGGCGGCCGTCTGTTTTTGTATGCTGCCTTTTGGGGGAAAAACAAAAACAAAAACAAGTGATAATACTACAAGTAAGGAAACAACCGGCCCTGCTGGCACTGCCTTTTTCGTATTGCTCTATGACAAGCTCACCAGGCCCTGTATAACCCTGTTTTATACAAACTAGTTTCGTAATAAAACTTTTTTTAATTGAAACGCTCGGCTGCCTGCTGCACATACTTGTGTTTTGCCACTGACAACAGTGAATGTAAGAATGAAATGTTGAAGGATCCTGTGGCAGAGCTGAGCTACCTATGAAGTGTTTGTATCTGATAGATGTATCGTGTATGCCTTTATATAAATATGCAAAGATGGAGCGGTATCACCATTACTTTCTTGCCCTACTGTGCAATCCCAACCCTAAAGGTGATGGATGCTGTGTCACCCTCTGCGTGTCCCTCAAGGGATGGAGCCCCAAAATCAGGTGCTGTGCCCCATCCCTGTGCTGGCCTGGCTGCGTACATAGAGTAGAGGGAGGGGGGAGGAAGGCGGGGTGCAAGGGGAGAAAATAAATAAATACCGTAGTAGGAATGGGTGGCAGCTCTGAGACACCGGGCTTTCTACACTTGTTATTCTGCCCAAACAGCGTGATCTGCGTGTAAAAGTACCCAATTACCAAGATTCAAAAAGAAATTGGACCCCTGCCCCCCCCCCCCCAATCCCCCTCCTCTTTTTCTTCCCCCCCCTCCCCCCCCCTTTTTTTTGGCTGGCCCGCTTGTTGTCAGTGAGCACGGACGTGACCAGAATCCGCCTCCTGCTCCATGCCCGGCTCCAGCAACATTGCACATTCAGTTGGCGTGCACCAAGCCGAGCGGAAAGCAAAGCGCAAAATGCATCTTCCAAAAAGAAAAAAAAAAAAAAAAAAAAAAAAGCCAACAAAGAGCGAAGAGAGCTGCGATGTGTGTGTGTGTATTTGTATGTATTTGAGTGTGTGTGTGTGCAGTGCTATCCGCCCAGCCTCACTGTGTGAAGATGCGTTGCTTTAAAAAGAAGAGGGAAAAACTTTGGTGGAGCACCCCGGGTTCTGTGGCAGGTTGTGTGTTTGTGCACCCTCACGTGTAGATGTGCAGATATGTGCGGACATCTCAATGACGGAGTCATTACGGTTGGAAAAGTCCTCTAAGATCATCCAGTCCAACCTTCCACTTACCACCACTGCTGCCCACTAAACTATATCCCTTAGTACCACATCTACCCTTTCCATAAACACCTCCAGGGATGGTGACTCCACCGCTTCAGTGGGCAGGCTGCTCCAATGTCCAATGTATTGTGACCTCTCCACATTGCCTTCCAAGTGCACTCCCTGCAGCCACACACCCCGAAGTGACCAGTGCCATTTCCCTGGGGGGAGCTTGGGGTTACCCCTCATTGCTCCAATGCAGCACTCCCTGTTTAGGAGTCGATGTTTAGTTATGAAAATAATAACCACTATACACCTCCATCCTTTGCGGCATCTCCCTTTTTATTTACCCACTTTTGCCGGCGTGCAGATAAGGTATGCAAAGAAAGCAGAGCGGGTAATTTATAGCTATGAATATAACATTAGGATAATGTTTCATTCTGTTACAAAGGCGAAATTTCTCTTCCTTGTGTAGACAGGTGTTCTTTTTTGCTCACTTCTGAATAGTAAATATCCAGACTCATTAAACTAAAGGCAAAGTTACGCCGTTGTTCACTACAATGCGTAAGGCCGGCTCTGAAATTCCCCCCCTCGGCCCCCCTCCCGAAAGAAAGAAAGAAAGAAAGAAAGAAAGAAAGAAAGAAAGAAAGAAAGAAAGAAAGAAAGAAAGAAAGAAAGAAAGAAAGAAAGAAAGAAAGAAAACACACACACACAATTTTACTGAAGATAGGGAAAGGGCAAAGCAGGATTGGGGTAAATCTCATTACATCTGCTCTAATCGCTTAGCAACACAAAGCCCTTTTCTTGTATTAGTGCGGAGCGCCTTTCAGCGCTGCCTGACAGACAGTATTCACTTAGCATCGGCAAACTCCATAAATCAGGGACTTCTTTGGGCGCAGGAGAAGTTGTGGAGCTGCTCGGGGCTGGGGGGTGCGGGTTTGAGGGGGGGCTGCAGCGAGGAGAGGGCTGCAGATGGAGCCGGGCCGCGTGTTATACATTGACTGACCTCTGGATGTATTTATCGTCACGCTAGAAATTCTGCCCGTTAACAAATAAACGCTTCTCCCCTCCCCAAATCGGGCCGCTTGCCCTTAGTCCCGCTCCCCAGACTTCCAGGTAGGAGTTGGGGGAGCTCCATCCCCATCCCCACGGCTCTGCATCCCGGAGAGACCCCACTGCCATAGCACTGCGAGCCTTTTTCAAAACTTTGTTATCCTTTTTTTTTCTTTTCTTTTTTCCTTTTTTTCCCCCCTTTTTTCTCCCCTTCCATTCCTTTTTTTTTCTTTTTTTCTCACTTATTTTTACCCCCCTTCCCCCTCCCCCTCCCTTCTTTCCCGCCGCTCAGCTCCTGCCTTTTGAATGCTCTCTCCTGGGGGGGGCCGCCGCGGCGGGCAGGCAGCGGGCAGCGCTGCCCCCGCGCGTGTCACGCCGCAGCCTTTCTGCCGGCGGGGGGGGGAAGCCCGGCAGGCTCGGGGGTGGCGTGCGCCCGCCGCAGGTGCCGCCCGCTCCCGCCCCGCACCACCGCGCAGCCCCGCGTTTCCCCGTCCCGGGGCACACGAGGAGAGCGAGCACCTGCATCTCTCCGGCCATAGGCAACTCCGTCACTTGAGACACGCAGGGTCTTACCGCCCCCCCACCATCGCCCTCCCCCAGCCCCCCGGTCAGTCCCAGCGAGCCGCAACTTCTTGCTCCTCGAGCGGGCTCGCTTTTGGCGTGTCAGCCCGCACAATGCGGGGCTAATTCCTGCTGCAAAAGGCAAGTGGTGAGGAATCAATCGCGGGCTTTATGCGTTCGAAAGAGATGATGGTGTTGGGGTTGGGATTTTTTTTTTCCCCTTTAATTTCACGTTGCCCACCCCAGCCCGATTTTTTTACTGCTCCTTACCCCCATCCTGTTAATAATCCCATGCAGGCGATTGCAGACCGAGTTAAATCTATCATTTGTATGCGCCTGAAGATTAATTTCCCCATGTACCAACTCAACGGCATAGTTATCTCTTGAACAGGGAAAACAGTTTGGCTCCATTGTCGGGTTGCCAAGACCGCCTTTTGAGAAAGGGAGCCCGGCTCGCCTCTGATCAAACTCAAAGGTTAGTTAAAAGACAAAAACAGCTGAAAATCTTCATGAATAATGCTGTTTCCCCGGCCCAGTGTAGTGCAAGCGCACATTTCAATGCCAGAGCATTTTGTTATGCTGCTCGCCTAAGTCAGAATTTCACAGAAAAGGCAGAGAAGAAAAGCTCCAACAATTAGAGGGGGCCTGTCAGAAAACATTAACGCCTTCCTCGCCCAGCCTGTCAAGCGTGCTGGAAATAAAAAAGTGGCATAGCGAATCGCACCTCCACCCTCCGGAGCTGCGGGAGGGAGAGGGAAGGAGGGGAGGGGGGCAGCCGCGGAGAGATAAGCGGACAGGCCGGGCTGCAAAAACAGCTCTGCAGTTCGTCCCTAGGCTAGAAAAAGAGGGGAAAAGAACCTGCATCTGGATGCTGTCTTTACGTATTTCTCTCTCTGTTTCAGGCACCAAAATGACATTTTCTCGCAGGACAGTAATGCACGCTCACACCGTCTCTGGCTGCCTTCAGCCTTTCCCTGCACTCTCCTGCAATGTTCTAGTGAGATGTTTGGTGAAACAGCCACACAGCACAGCTCCTACACCTTCTGTATTCCGTTCCCTCCAAAATCTGGCATCCAAGTTTCCATGCCATGTGGATGCCCGGTAGTGATAGCTTTCAATAGCTCTGTGCCTTTGACAGTAGATATTGCACTAGGGAAAAAGAATTGTACATATGATTATTGGGTCTGGGGTACATTTTTAATGCATTTTCCTAAAACAACAACAACAACAACAACAAAGAAAATCTAAAGAATGAGATATACAATATAATATACAATACTCAGTAAGGATGGTGAGGCACTGGAACAGAGAGACTGTGCATCCAGCTATTGAAAGCCATCACTGTCTGTAGGTAGACATACAGGCTTGGGCTTTCCTGGTCAAAACAGGGATTTTTCCAAGTATTTACATTACAACAGAATTCTGCACCTGTATTTATATGGAAAAAGTTTTTTACCGTCAGGATGGTGTGGCACTGGTACAGGTTACCCAGACAGGTGGTGGATACCCCATCCCTAGAGACACTCAAGGTCAGGCTGGAGGGACTCTGAGCACCTGATCTAGCTGTGGGTGTCTCTGTTCATTGCAGGGGAGTTGGACTAGGTGGCTTTTAAGGTTCCTTCCAACTCAAATGATTCTGTGATTCTTACTGAGAGCAAAGTCCCAGATCACCACTTGAATCTGTTCTACGCTCTTGTTGCATTTGCTATCCCGTTGCACATACCTGCCTATGTCAATACTGAGGAGCAGATCAGTACACCACAGCTTCTGTAGGCAGCATTTGCTGGGGGGTGGAGGGTGGGAGATAATACTATTGTGAGTTATGGGCATTAAGTCACATGTGTGTTGAAAAAAAAAAAAAGACAGCATTACAGGAAAATATTGAATGCCTAAAAATAAGGAGTGTCTCCAGCCCTATAAGAGGTAGGATGAGAGGTAATGGCCTCAAGCTGTGCCAGGGGAGTTCAGGTTGGATATTAGAAAACATTTATTCTCTGAAAGAGTGGTGCTGCCCAGGGAGGTGGTGGAGTCACCATCCGTGGAGGTGTTCCAGAACTGTCTGGATGTGGCATTGAGGGACGTGCTTAGTGGGCATGGTGGGGATGGGCTAGAGGTTGGACTGGGTGATCTTAAAGATTTTTTCCAATGGTAATGATTCTGTGATTCTATATCCCATGGCAAAGGAGCTCTGGCTATAGTGATGGGATCTTTGTCTCCTTTGTCTCATGCACACCTTGGGACAGCAAACTGGTGATATGGAGCTTGTTTCCTCTTCAGCATTCAGCTGCTCTGCAGCCAGATGTAGCCCCAAAAGGATGAAAGAGGATAAGGAACCTCCCTGAGGACTGGTGCTTTCATGGGCTGACACAGACAATGAGTGGGTAAGGGGAAAGTTTCCTGAGATCTCCTTCTCCGTCTACCTTGGTAGATATGTTAGTCACAGAGGGAGACAGTGGTAAAAATGCAAGGAAGGGGGTGACTAAGGGAAAGCTGCTTTTTGTGATGAGACATAGTCTTGAGTTGAAGCTGTGTAGGTACTGCATATAGTTTGGTCCTGGCTCAGTCTGTTTTAGCCTGTGAACTAGAAACGTGAGACAGAGACCATTAGCTGTTCCTCACAGGTGCCCACATGTGTGTAACGCTGGGAGAACATGCAAAAGGTGACAGGGAGAGGAGATCATTGAAACTCTGACTCTGTTCTTGTGCAAGGTTCTATGGAAAGAGCCAGTGCATGTCAATGCCCTGGCAATACAGGAGGCAAGACAACTCATGTTTCCTTTTGAGTCATTCTGAGCACTTTCAATCTTTGTGATCTTCACCTAACCCCCAGGAAAGGGACAGTCACAATAGTCTTTTTTTCCAGAAAACTTCACTTCTCAAAAACATCCAGGCAAACATCTTTATGTTGTCCTCTGTGTTATCTGGAAGATACTAGGGAGAAAAATTCCTTTGAAAACGTGACCTATCAGGCCATGTGTTTCAATCTTCCCATGGGCCCTGCAAATGATTGCCACATTCAAGTTGCCCAGGTTTTCTGCTTGTCATTCATCTTGCAGCAACACACTGCTTTCTTGCTTTCTGCTTTTATAATCTCTTGATGGAGATTGAAGTTAAACTCTTGGGATGTTGGACTAGATAACCTTTAAGGGTCCCCTTCCGATTAAAATGACTATATGATTCTGTTATTCCATTATGTAGGATTCCCAGTTGCTCTGGGGAAGGAAAAACAAAGACTGCAAAGACTCTTATAGCCAGCCCTGTTTGTATAGGCCAGGTCTTAGTGATAGGGATCGTGACTGCCTCCTGAAGAAGAGCCCAAGCTCATTTGGTCCAATTTTACAAAAGCCCATAGTTTCCTTTTAGGATGGGATCATCCCACTTTCCCACTGCCACACTGCTTTCCCCCCTCTTCCCTCTTGCTGTCAATCGGAGCTGTGAGCTGCTCCAGTTTGTGCTTGTTGCACAGCAGAGCTTTATTACTCTTGAACAGGAAAGGAAAAGTCCTATATTGGTAAAGTGTGAAATGCAGTTTTGACTGAAAAAGGAATCCATCTCACCAGGATTATACTGTGACAGCACAGATTAAACCCCTTCCATATGGCTTAAGATAGGCTTGCTTTTACTTTCAGGTAACAATGCATTGCTAATTAAGTGGCGATGACATTTCTAAATGGCTTAAAAAAAAAAGAAAAGAAAAGCCACCTGTACATGAAATAGAGACAGTCAAGCAGAGGGAAGACATTCATCAGCGTTAATAATACTGGAAATCAGCACTCTTTTATCGCTACGATTTGCTTTGAATAGGAGATGGAATTTGTTTGATTTGTTACTGAGTAAACAATAATTCACGTGTGCACTCTGAGAGGTGAATGCGGTGCTCCTGAAAGGCACCCGAGTGACAGCATGGGAGAGCAAAGTCCCATGTCCTGTATCATATCAGGGACAGCACGGCAAGGTGTCTGCCCTGTTGTGCTGGGGTCTTGCACGAGGCTAGTGGAGCAAAGTGTTTGTAAGACCTAAACACATGCTTCAGCACCTCTCTTTTGCATCGCCAAGGATATCCCAACAAAGAGTTGGCACAGAGCTCACAGTTCTTGCTACATCCATTACTGTGCAGTCATTGAGTGAGCAATAGGTTTCAGAACGTACAGGGGATAATTTCCAACTGTTGGTCTACAAGCCACTTGTTTACTGATAATGCCTTCGGTCGTTCAGATGAAGAGAGTTCTTCGAAAACTTGCTTGAAGTTTCCAAGCGCTTTCTGTGCGCATTCCTCCTTGCCACACAAATTGTGCCTGGAGCTGCTGACTCAGGAGGCTCAAGAATAGGCTGTGAGACATATTTAAGTAACAGTGATGCATCTCATGCAGTTTTGCTCAGCAGAGGGCCCTGTAGAGCAAGGACAGTTGTCTGACTGGCAGTACTGCCCACCAAAAAAATCCAAATAATCCTAGTTGCCTCTCTTATGTCTCTCTCTCACTGGTAGTGTTGCCACAAGATGAACACAAAAGTTTCATGTAATCCTCACAGATTTTGCATGCTCAACGGTTTGAAGTTGGAACTGAGCATCCAGGTAAAGTTCCAGACATAAATGCCCACGGATGAGCCCAGCACAGCCTTGTTTCTTCTGCCAAATTTTTGCTTTGTTCTCCTCCACTTCTTTGCCTTCTGTTCTGTCTGGGGCCACAGCAGTTTCAGAGTTGAATGAGCTTGAATGAGCTTCTAGGTTACATACCCTGCTGCATAAGTCTTCATTGAGGCATTTTCACCACCCTGACCAGTATGGTGAATGATGGAGACCTGCGAGCCAAGGCAAAAGCACAGTCCTCACTTTCAGAATCCAAATTCCCTTGGACTTCACCAAAGATTTAGGGCCTACCTTTTATGGGTATGATGGTGAGAATGATGGCCAACTTCTGCCTCTGAGGTCAGTGAACCTGTAGAAGGTGGTTAAAAATGCTGGTGATTGCTCCTGATGTAGGAGAAAGAGGGAAGAAGTGGACCTGAAGTATCACAGGATGCAACACAAGAAGCAGGAATAGAAAGTCACAGTAATCAGAAAAGAGAGGGAGGCTCCCCACCTATCAGCCATGCCACTCATTGCTGGATGGGCACCAGCACGGAGCAGGGATACTGAGGAGTAAATCAGGAGCACAGTGAATTGGCATCAGTAGGCAGACACGTCCAAAACCAGGTTTGACAGCCCGGAACAGGGCTGGAGGCTGCACTTGCCCATCTTTAAAACCCACCCGTGGCTTTATCCCTCCACCTAACTGGTTCCCTTCCTAAGATATGTTTTCGCCATTAACAACACCGCATGGTAATTGCCACAAAGGGATTATGATGTATGAACAGACAGACATAAAATAGCTGCAAGACAGAAGGACAGAAGCAGCAAGTGAACCTCCTTCCCTCCTCCCCCCCTCCAAATTCCTTGTCAGAAGTCCACCGTGGCTGAAGTGGCAGGTGATGAGGACAATGACAGGTCCACAAGGGGCATTCTACTCAGATGAACTTGTCCCTTGGCTCTCTGCTCAGCCAAATTCTGTCTTTCTTGGCACATCCCTTTTAGTTACCACTGCTCCTTCTCACTCTCTGTGTGTGGAGCTGCTACTGACCAATAGAGCATTTATAAATAGAACAATGTTTAATTAACACAACAGTAGGACAGACTTGTTGAAATACTTCCCAGACAGAAGGCAAGAGTCCTGACAAGGAGACTATTCTGAGAATTTTAATGAATCCTTCCAAATTGGGACAGCTTCCATACACCTACATTGCAATGACTAATTTTGTTTGGTGAAATTGTATTGGTAAATTCTGCAGGGTGACAATAACACTGGAGACCAGTGAACTGAATAAAGTCACCGGGTGACTGTGTGAAATACTGCCTACAGGATGGAGCAGGGCATTTATTGAATGTACTACAGTAGTGGGTCCGAGTGCCCAGAAGCCCATATCAGATCCAGCTACAAATGTAGTTTGCATAAGGCAGGCAAAGAAGCAATTAAATAACCCAAACAAGGATCTAGCTGTGCCAGATGCCACCACAGCATGAAAAGAAGTAAGGCCTGCATGACTGCACAGCCACTTCTGTGAGACACGACCCGGAGGGAGCATTTGCCTTATTAACATCACCATTAAATACATGCCTTCTAGCTGCCTGCTGCTGCAATTGAGACAATTCACACCTATCCTTGCAATCGCTTTGCTGAAGAAAACAGGAAGTTGAAATTGGCTCCCTCAGTGATGTGCCAATATAAAGTTTCCACCTACTTCTAATAGCAATGTGTAAAATGTGAATCAATGGACACAGGAAAGACAAGTTTTACAGTGTCAATGCATTCTGTTAGGTCCTTCCCTCTCTCTGCTCTGCAAACTCTCCCTTATCCTCCAGCACACTGGATACCATCACCAAGTTGGTAGCCATAACTAATAAATACTGATGAGCTCAGAAGTTCAGAAGCAGCTTCATGTTCTCCAGGATCCTACGCAACAAAGTTCCCATTTTCAATGGCAAATGGGTTATTCTTGACTTTGCCAGTTTACCTGTCCAGTATTCACTTGAACAGCAGTCAACAGGAAACAGTCTACAGACCCCCTTCTTCTGATTTGGTCATCATGCATTTGAGATTGTTTTACCAAAAGACCTACCTATTAATGGACAGATTCAAGATGCACATTATCTATCCAGGAAGCCTGATGGAGCAAGTTCTCTCCTACGTTATTGCATTTCACCTCCCTTGAAGGCGTGATCCTTTTTTTTTCGAGTAGACCACACTGGCTGTTGAAAAATGCTGCACCACACTCCAAATCAAATAGTATAGCAAAGATGAGTTTTTGGGAGTATTTGTTGGAATACTAGTAAATATAGCCAAATACAGGTTTTGGTGCATTATTTCATACAATCTAGAATAAAATCAGCTCTAATTTATTGGGATAAGCAAGATTAAGAAAGCCAACAAAATTACTACAGAGTATTTTAGTAACTCACAAAGATTTCACTGACATGGAGTGACACACACAAACTGCTTGCTATAGGCTTTGGTTTACTGTAGAAAAGAGATTGGGAAGAACTGTTCTTTCAGCTGCTCCAGATGCTGCTGCACTTAGAGGTGCAAGTTGTGAAAGCACTGATTATTTTTATCCACATGCATCTGTTTCCTGTTGAATTCTTCCTTTTGCATAATATCGAGTCTTGTCTGAAGATTAACATAGATCTTCACTCCCAGACAAAAGTGCTGGCCACCAATAAATCTATCTCCAGCACACCTAGCTCCATTGGTGGGCGTATAATTAAAGGTAATGAGCTTGACACTCCCCTTAGCTCCAGCTGCCATAGCAGCGTGTGATGAGCCCTGCTCTATGGACTCTGGCTCTCATGCTGAAACACCATTGAGAAGTGAGACGGCATGCCCCTGAATCTAATTTACTTCTTAGCATCAGCTGGCCCCAGATGATGGAAAGTCATCTGTATGGAGGGTCAAGTGGTATAAACAGCTCCAAATCTTCCTTCTGCCTGAGGATTTGGAGCTGGTAAGCCACAGGGCACACAGGCGCAGACTGATGGGGGCACATCAGTGGAGCAGACTCTGCAGGATAATTCCTTCAAAGCATCTGTTTTCCTGGATGAGGAAAAACTCCCCTTAACTGCATCCCATCAGCGTTTGTAATTTAAAGCAAATTCAGTGCAATAGGCCAGGTTCACTGAAGGAGTTAATCTGCCATTGTAGTGACTTCTCTTCTGATGGAGTAATTTTCCTAGCTCCTTAACCACACATAGCACTTTATGTTCTTTGTAAGGTAACAAGGAGTTTTAGATCACATTGTAGTATGATTTTCTTTTGAGAAAGAGAACTGGGGAAAAGGTATGAACAGTCCAGAAGGAGCCAATGTCAAAGGCTGAGGGGAAAAAGAAGAGAAAGAGGAAATTGTGATACTACCTTCCAGGCAGTCCTTCAGGACCATGACAGCCAAAGGCAGTGCTATTGAATTCAGTAGCCTCCAAAAGATTTTCTTCTTCCATGGACGTGTTGTATGCAGCATTAAGCTGTGGATGCACATAAAATAAGCCTGGCCAATAGGAAATTTTGAAAGATTCATCTGTTATATTCAGTGCAAGGGTTTGACTTGCCACCACTAATAGATACTAATAGAGCTATGTCTTTCTGTGTTCTGAAGGACTGTGGTCCTTGGAGAGAAGGATGGAGACATAAGCTCGGTTTGGGAGGAGTGCTGTTTCCTGTTGGGAATGTAGAAAATGATGGTCATGTCATTTAAGGATGTACTAGTCCTAAATCCAGAGATGCAATAGTCCAGTAGAAACATCATGGACAGATCCACAGCTGAAAAATTCAAAGCTACTAGTAGGGTTGGGGGTATATAGTCATGATGTATTCAAGCCTATTTCTACAGCTGCTCTTTAAGAGCAGTAAAGACACAACCATTAAATCCAGTGAGACTACCTGAGGAGCAGGAAGTCTTCCTGAGTAAGTAACAAGGGAAGAATGAGACCCATAGGATGTGAAATATGAGATTTTTGATATTTCTCTTTCTTTAGCTATTATCACCTCTCCCAGTGTGGACAAAGATCTATTGGTGAAGCTGTTCTCCTTTTCTGCTGGGATGACAAGTGGGAACGGAGGTCTGATAAAAGTATACCCTGATTTGAAGTGGGTTGTGAGTAGGATCTGGTCTAATTTTTCATCCTGGTCAAATAATTTTATTTAGCTCAAAACTTTCTTTAAGGAGAATGAGCTCAATTAAGAAAACCACAACAACACAACTTTTAAAAAATACCATTGTTATTGTCCATGTGGGTTTTGGGTGGGCTGTGGAAATTGATTTACGAGTCAACCACTTTTCTCTTTTCTTGCCATCTCTCGCTTGAGTGGTCTGTAGGCCTTGGCCCTTTCTTTCACTCAAGGAGAATAAGGTTGTCTATGGAAGAGGTCAGCATTTCAAATTGGTGGAGTTCAACTGCACAAATGACATAGAACTGACAAGAAAAGACAGGGGGTTTGGAGGTCATAGACTGCATAGGTCCTGGTTAGGGTTTTTGCTTTGTGATGGGACCTGGCACCAAAATGAATTAAATAACAGGCTTAAGGACTATTGAGGGAGGGCTGAATGCAAATCAAAGATAAGTAGAAGTTTTCTTTCCTAAAAGGGGAATGATTTTTTTCCTTACCTCCCCCTTTCTATATCTGCACAGGCAAGGTCTGCATGTTAAACATGATTTAGCAGGCATTATTCTGGAGCCTTTTCATCAGGTTTCTGCAGTGATTGCCTATCTTGGCCTATGATTAATGATCTGCTGTGCAATTTGGAGGCTATAATGACTCAACAATCCACACACAAACTATATAGTCGCATTCCTTTTGCAGATTTGCCAAGCTGTTACCAAGGGGCCCACAACCAAGCAGGATTGTTAGAGAGATAGCTAAGCATTTCTGCAAATGCCATTCTGCCCTTATCTTGCTGAGAAGTGCGTTGGGCAGCAGGCTCATTTACAAAATTCAAAGCCTAGATTTCAGCGGTTCCTTTAAAAAAAAATCTGGACTGAAATAATCATTAAAAAGGCTGGTAAGAAAAGATCTCACTACATGGCTTCTCAGTCATTATACAGACAAAATACTTTCTTTGTTTCCAAATTTTGAATCTAATTAATTGAGGCCTAATGCTATTAATGCAGTTTGAAAGAGAAAAGTTAATCTTTGAGAAATCCACAGCAATAATGAAATCTGAAAATCTAAGCAGGTTTTGAAGCAAAAGCTTTGTCTTCATCTAGTTTCCATATGGGAATAGGTTATGAAGATTTCTCTATAGTTTTCAATTGGATCTTCATCCAGTCAAAAACTGTTCATAAAACAACCATTTTATAAACTTTTTTTCATTCGAAACATGTATCTTGATGAGAGTCCCTTCAGAAAATCCATGGTTCCTTTTTGTGACATTGTTTTCAATAAAAATAAATGTGAGCAGGGAAGGTGAGGACAGAGCTACGTGTGGATCCAGCTTTCAGAAGGACTTCAGTTACCTCATGAAAAAGATTACAGTATAATCTCATTATGTTTCTTCTACCATTATTAATTATTAGATGCAGACTGTACAAATCAATCAACCAAAGGAGGTCTGGTATTATTTCACTGTGGTCACATTTAAAGATCCATTCAGTCTGAGGTTCCTTTTTGTCAGACTTGAGGAAAGGAGAATTGAAGGAGCACGGAGCAGACTCATCCAGTACATTGTATTATTATTATTATTGTTATTATTGTTAACATAATCACCACTGCTATTATGGAAGTGCCTGGAAGCTGTAATCAAGGCTAAAATTCCACTGTGCTATTGCTGAACACTTATAAAAAAATTGTACTGTCATAATGAAGGACATCTCTTATTCTGATATTTAATGCTCCAAGACACTAATTTTGAGATGTCTTCATGGTATCAGACACAGACTCTTCATATCCAGGCTGAAGCAAAACCAGAACACTTTAGTCTATGTCCAGAGTTAAGACCAAAGTGTCTCCAAGCTGCTTGGGAAGAAAGCCTTTTTCCGCTGCAAGCAATAGCAACCTTTCTCAGAGCCATCACAGTTTCCTACTGATGCATATGAACAAGTCAGAAATCTCAGGATATGGATACACTCTAGCAACACAGAATTTACCCTTGCATCTCTGCATAGAGGGGGTCACCCATAGTCCCAGAGCCAACCTGGAGCAATGCACCTCGAAGGTACTACTTTTGTAGGTTTAAACTAATCCTTTCCCCCAATACATACATACATAAATAAAATCAACTGTGAGCACACTGCTGTACAGCAACGATAGTGCTGCTGTGCACTTAAGTCTATTAATCTATGAATGGCTGTATAACTGATGCTGCCTTCAGGGCAAGAGATGGGGTCAGCAACCTTTAAATGGTGCTATTCTAACTTGTGGTTATCATCCCTGAAGCAGGGGTTACATAGAACTGCAAGAACTCATCAGGGACTGAAAGATAGTGCCTCTTAAAGAGGCAAAAGCTGACTCCCATGTAGCTCAGCAGGGCATTGGCCTTTGTGAAACATGTCCTACCATCTCAGGGAGTGATACAAGGACAACAGCAAGGAGCCCTTAAACCTCTCAGGATTCACTCTCCAGATGCCATGGCCTCTGAAGGTCAGTACCTGTCTTCTCAGATTGATGACATCTCTAAATCTGCTTAGGACTCCTCTTCTTTGGCTTTGTGAAAGTTAGGACAAAGCAAAAGTATGCACTTTTCCCACAGAAGAAAAAGAACCAGATAAGGAAATTCAGAGGAAATATTTTGTTTGAGATTCAGTGGGTGATACCAAAAAGGATAAGGAAGTTGACAGACAATGAACACTAACTTAAAACATCCTTAGTTACTTGTATGTGAGTGAAGCTTGCTCTGTACCTTCCCAGCCACATTAGCAGTAACTAGGTTGACAGTAAGATGAGGATTCCCACTGACTTAGTTCTCAACTACCCTCTGTGAAAAGCTCAATGCTGAGGAGAAAAACAGTCCCTACAACAATTAACTTCTTGGCTTTTCTACTGGAAGCAGCTGTTTGAAATGTGGGATGTGTTTTCTGAGAGACAGCCAACCGCCTGCTAGGCAGGCATGAGGAGGTCATCCTTATTTCACACTGATCATCAGCTCTCAGTTCCTTGTGTTTATTGACCTCAGTCTGAACTGTTGCCTAAAGGTGACTTGGATTGAGATTTTCAGAGGTCATAAGAGTGTGTGAAGACCTCTGTGCCTGAATGCGAAAGGGAACATTTCAAGGCTTTTATTTTCTTGAAGGAGGTTTTCAACACTTTATGTGAAACAAACTCTTTCAAGATATCTCACCCTGAAGATTTGCAATTACTAATCAATTTTTGAAAAGGAGTTTTGCAAATTCAGTCTTATTTCCAGCTATCTGAGCAAGTTGACTTTACACTTGACAAGAACCATGTATATCGACAAATTGAAGCAGAGTGTGGATGAGAAAATCAACCGTCCATCGTATTTCTTAGCACGTTATCTAGTCAGATTGGAAGCCTGCTGGAAGAAGATCTTTGAAGTGTTTCTGTCTCAAAACGGAAAAACGGAACAGGATCATGAACAAAGAAGGGAAAATTATATAAACCATTTCAGCCTTTAGAAAATGTTCAGCTGAGGTGTGGCTCAATCTTTACTATTGAATACTGACAGGAACGGTAGGCTTTCCTTCCTCCAAATTCTCATTGCAAGGCATTTTTATAAACTGTAATGTCCCAGGCGGTGCTTGTGTATGCATATATCTGCATACTGCTCAGTGTGGAACACCCTTAAGGATGGAAAACATAGAGAAGTAAGCATTCTCTTTGAAACTAGGTGACTCAGTAGTATGAAAGAGGCTATGTCTATAGGGACGTGTCATACCAAGGTCACCATCAGTTCGCATACATATTAAATGTAACTGGTAGACAGAGTTTACGTTCCAAAAATGAACAAAGGAGGAATAGGAATTGCTCCAACTTTGATCTTGGCTAATTTCTATACTTCATGTGTCCCAGGAGGAAATACACTGGTCTTGAGTGATGGCTCAGCACTTCTGGAGTGGCAGGGCTCAAGTTTTAAAGAAGTCAGTGACAAGAATGGAAGTGGTCAGGTCTGGTAGTTTACCTTTCCTTGTGTGTCTTAGCACTGCTCACAGAGCAAGCAAGTCAGTGTTTATCACTCATCTGTACGCTCACAAATTGCATGTCAAAAAAAAAAAAAAAAAAGTTCAGAGTTTTTAAAAACACGGCTGCAAGGCACATGCTAATGTGTTTTGGACTCTGTGAGTGACTTAAGTCAACTCTTTCCTCCGATGAGGGAGAAAGTGAGTTTAGGTTAAAGTACTGAAGCTTTAGGAATGTGGACAAAAGTAAAATTTTCTACAGAGCAATGAGAAAAGCATGAATTTCACCAGAAGTGAAAAATCTGTCCCAGAATCACCTTTCTTTAATCACTAGTTCATATGTACATGAAATATCTGAACTAGTAGATCATTTCTTTGATCTAAAAAGAAAAAACAACTATGCTTCTTTTTATTTTTTTCTCCGAACTGATTGGCAGTTGCAGAAAGCATTTCCATGGGTTATTTTGGAAGTCCTGAGTACACAATTTGGTACAAACAGGGATGATCACAGCTATTTCTGAAAAAAGCTGTCCTCAGTAGGACCCCTTGTCCAGAGCTGTATCTCTATGGGAAAGAACATTTTTTTGTGCCATTTACAGAAACTTATTTATAATGCCTACCAGACAATTGCAAAAATAGGAGCTAGAAGTTAACCCTTGTTTATAAAATGTATTGAACAATTAGTCAGTTTCTCTGGAGGGAATCCATTTCTTCTATGCCTCGTTTTAAGTTTTATATGCCGCAGATAGGTAAAACATGATCATGGGACTAAAATAGAGAAGAACTTGTGAGAGAAGTCTTAAGGAATAGGAACATTCTATTTCCACACTGCCTGTGTGGGAAAGTCCAACCATGTATGTCTCAGAAATTGACATTTTACCCTTCAAATGCTTTTTATTCTGCTTGCTAACTAAATTCAGGGCAAGATGAGTCTCTGTTATGTCTTGTATAGTCTATAGGTCTTAACAGAAGCTATTTGGCCAGATTTTCAAATATCAAACTAGTTGACAGTTTTTGCTGTATTTGCATTTGACCACACATGATAATAGCAAAACTATCATGGAGTAAGTAAAAATATTTTTCTTAGCTAAGAAAATTTGGCTTATGAGAGCTAAACTGGAAATCTGAGCCTCAGATTTCTGTTACCTAGTTAAGGGATCAGGATCACATAAAGGGTTAATGTCTGCTCCTCCAGATGTGAACTTCATTAATCTAATCTAAAACATCTTGAGACATAATAATACACATATTTTCAATTACAACAATTATTTAAACAGCCCTAATCTTGCACTTCATGAAACCATTTACATTCACTCTAATGTCAAGCTCTGCAGGGGAATATGTTAACACAGGAAATGCAGCATCTTCTAATTACAGTACTTCTATAAAACAGAAACATAACTGAGTTTATGAAGGCTGAGCTGAGAGCACAGGCTGCCCTGTGTCAGACAGGGATGCAGAAGCACCGGTGCTGGTTGCAGACAGGTGGGTATATTATATTTTCTTTCCATGGAGACATCTACATACACGCCCAGGAAAAGATGTACTACCACTGCAAAATGTGCTTGTCATTTTGGAACAAGATGATACTACTTGATTGAGCAGCTTCCATAGTTACAGGTCATAAAAGAATCACTCAACAGCTTGGAGGCTACAGCTGAAAAACAAGTCCCCCAGATCTTCTTTAAAATCATGTAATTTCTTCTGCTTTTATTCTATTGTTACAAAATGTGAATTCCGTAGATTACAGTGGTAATAGTAAATAGTAAAATATGACAACAATGCCGCATGATGCAGACAGGCCTTAGAGAAGGTTTGAGCCATAGTCAGAAAGGCAACTTTGGGTATATGAAGCTCACAAGATAAAATAATAGCGAAATGTGGATGGGAGACAGAAAAGACTCATAATAACAAAATGGCAAACTTGATGGACTGGAAAGCCAATCAAAAAGGAAAGAAGCTAAGTGTTTTAAAGGAGAAATTACTCAGGGATGAAATAATGTCAGAAATAGTGAAGTGAGAGTGGGGAAAAAAATAGGTGAGAAGAGAGACTGATGGGATGGAAACAAGAACAAAACTCAATGAATGAGGGACTGACAATCAAGAGGGATGCAGGGAATGAGTAAAAAAATCTAACATGTAAAGAAAGTGTAGGAACTAGCTACAGTGGACAGAAGAAGTCCATCAAAAATGAGACAATAGTAACTTAGAATCAATTGCTTTGAAAACCAGAATGTCATGCTGATGTACTGAAGCTTTAAAGGATGTGTCTGAAAAACTAGTATAAATTTGCAGATGGGAAGACTACAGGCTACTCTGGACAGGGTGCTAATGCTGCCTATCCTTCATGATAGCAGAACTACATCCAGTGCCAGCATGAGTAAATGAATGGGCAGCTGAGAGACGCTCACTTTCTACAAAATTCACTGCTAGTTGGGTACCATGCTGCTTCAACTGCCTTCATAAATCCTGTGCGTACCTTCAGTTTTTCTGGTATCTGTTAAGATTTTCCCCACTGGTGACTGTGATATGTAAAAAGGTAGTAAAATGTAGTTGACAACAACACCAGCCTATGCTAAAGTCCTTGATGTGATATCTGCACAAACAGTAAAGACTGTTTCTACCAAGAGCGAGTTGCCCTGAAGAGCTCTTCTGTCACTTCATTACACTCAATCACCAAAATATGAATGCGGCCTTTGGAGATGCAGCAACCTGTTTTATTCCTTGAACTTGACTGAATTGCTGACTGTCTATAGCTGACAAACTGACTCCAGAAAGGCAAGCAAGAAAATATGTCCTTCCTGAATAAATGCATGGATATGCCTTCAAACTTCACATCCACTTCAAGTGATTATCTCAACTGATTGGTGTTCTATTTCAGTGGTGCTACACCCATGCTGTAAAGACTCACAATTGCCCCTCTCTCTGACCCTACACTCTCCTTGGTAGAAGGCCATTCACCAGCAGCCAACACAGCAAGCGCTGTAGTTCTCGTAAGGGCTCTGATACACACAAAGAAATCAAAATCTGTCTTAAAACAGCGAAGGAATCTTTTGTGCAAAAAGTTTCCAAATGTATCAAAAGCTACTCCATCCAATAACAGTCTCTCAACCCACCTGCTAGCAGGAAGGCTGGGCAGTGCAGGGGACTGGGGCTGGGAGGGGTTGATGGGGAGGGATTTTTTTTCAAATTGTAATTGCTTGGGTTTCTGATCCAAGGTAAATGACAAGAAATCGAAAAACACCCCCAACACACATATTTCAACCAAAGCAAGCGCTTGGGATTATTTTTTCCCTTCTGTGTCTGTTTGAAGGTATTCTCCTGAGTTGACAAGCACGTGTTTTGGAGACCATTGAAAAGTTTCTGCCATAAATAGAGGAGGCAGCTTGGCTTAAGTGTTGCTAGGGAATACCTGGCAACAGGCAACAATAGTCCTTTTAGAGAGCCCAGGGCAAACAGTGACCGTGGTAATGGGGTGGGCTTAAGGGAGGCTCCTTGCCCAAAGCCCCTCCACTCACACTGCGCCTCCAGCCCTGGGCTGTGTTCCGGAAATTCCCCGCACAAAGCCCCCCATTCAATGGGAGGCGGGCCCGTGCGTGTGCTTTTCTGGTGGGGAGGGGGGTGTGGAGGGAGGGAGGAGGCCTTCTTGCCAAAAAAAAAAAAAAAAAAATCCAAAGTTTTGTGGGTTTTGTTTTTGCATAGGCTAAGAGAAGCACAGAAAGTGCTAAGTTTGTAAAAGAGGCTGAAAAGGTTCAGAAAGGAGCATAATGGGGCCAGGGAATGCCTCGTGAATTTTGAACAGAGAGCAGAAAAGAGACCCTAAAAAGCAATTAGTGATGCTGCTTGTCGCTGAAGAGGGAGCTTGAAGGAGGTGGGAAGGCGCAAAAGGAAGAGGGCAACTCCAATCACTTAGTAAAGCATGAGTGAAGTGGGGCACAGGGCTGGAGACGGGAGCCTTCTGCGATGCTGGCGGTAGGACGGGAGGGAGGCACACGGCGAGGGCAGCGGCCGAGGCGCGCCGGCAGCCCAAGGCACAAGCCAAGCTGTGTCTTGGCGTGGTCTCCTCTCCCCTGCTCATTTCTGTAAAGCTGGGGAAGCAGAGAGCAGGGCTGCGCTCCCTCGGCCACAACGATGCACCTCACATCTCTGCAAGGAGGGCTTCACAGCCACCTCACTTCATTTCCAGAGCCTGCACATACTCCTATTTATCTTCACATTCCTTGTGCAAAATAAAAAATAACACTGTCTGCTCATTAGCTGGGAGTTATTAGGAAGAAGGAAAAAAAATAGACAAAAAAAAGGGCTGTCTGAACAGGCCTGAATAGCTATAACCTTAATGGGTTGTCAGAAGCTGGCAGCAGGGTAAGGGCAGCCAATCCCCCTCTAGTCTTTTGTCCCAGACATTGTTTAGGATCAGTGGTAGCTCATTAGGTCGGGACAGTAATATTTGTAACAGTCCTGCAGGGCTGAGGCTCCAGACCGTATCTTCAGCTGCTTTCCTGCTGTCAGTCTGATTCACAGAGAGGTATTTATCTCGACAAAGATACTTCTGTGGAAAGTGCTATTCACCTCCCATATCCTGATCATCAGCCTTTGATGAAAGCTGCTTCTAAAATGGGTACAGGTGAAGCTGGGCACCTTTCCTGCATGTACAGAGATGTGATACAGTGACAGGAAAGCTGTAAAAGCCAAGTTGCTGTGTCCTCGGGTCATCATTTGGCCTTACACTTTGCCTCATTGTATTTTCAGATTTCACCTGCAAAGTAGGGATTATCACCCATTTTGCATTGTAGGGTTGGTATAGGAAAAAGTGCTAGACTGCAAGTCATTCTGGCAAAGAAATACTGCAAATTAGATTTTTCTTAGTGGTATATAATACCCCTCACACTTTATATTTACTTCCGGAGTAGCAGCATGAATGTGCTTAGGAGGACAGTAGAGTTAAACCTCCCTTCTGACACCTCTGCTCTTGAAAGCTTGGATGTAGGCTTGGGTCCCATTCCCTGAGAGATCAAATCCCCAGTTTTGGTCATATATATCATTTGATGGTGCCATAAATTCAATATGACCTATTAGCAAAGTGATGAAACTGAAGGATAATTGATCACTGGATATATTTTCTTGTCATTAGGCAACACATTATACATTCACTTGTTAATCTCACCAGTCAGAGAGAGCAAAGTGCATCCTCATTCTCTGCTCTGTCTGAGACATTACTTCAGTATTTAAGGCCCAAAGTTTTCTAAGGAATCTGAGAGCTGCATGCAGCTGCCCTAGATCCCTATTAACAACAAGCCAAACTAACCAATAATGATTAAATGATTTCCTTATCTATTTTGAGTTAGAAAACTGTGTAGACAATGAAGCATTTTCTGAAACAAAGGGGCAAGAACTACTTGTCCCTTTCACTGAGATAAGAGGATGATAAGTACACAAAGGTCAGCAAACAGACATTGAAGGGTTCAAACCAAGAGCATAGCAAGGCAATGAGAACAGCATCCCCAGGTCCTCAGTGAGTGCAAAGCCCACCAACAGCTGCCTCCATGGTGCTCCAGAGCTGGAACAGCTGCTGTTGACATCCTGCAAACCAAAACAGTCCTTTCATGTTCTCTGCGTTGGAATCCTCTGAAATGGATTGGTATCTCGCAGTACACCATCAAAACACAATGGGAGGCACAGCAGAAGGGTTATGGCTCCGCACTGTGACTTAGCCATGATTACGTTTGGGTAACTCTGTGATCTTGTAAATGAATGTCGTGAAATATGAGTTATCCATGAAGAACCCTCCCACCACCTCAAGGAGTGATGGAATTTAAGACCAAAAATAGCAGTTTCATACCAGGTGGGGGGAATATTCTGCAGTCAGTGAAATGGTTCTTGTGATAAAGCTTATTATTCCCAAGTTAGCTGGTCACAACAGAGCAGCACCATGGGTATCGAGAGGTGCCTGCCATCAGCAGCACACACCAGGGAGCAGGCCACATCTGTCCAATTCAGATTCTAAATGGTGAACAACAGAAGAAATGCTACCCGGGGATGGAGTGCAGCAACAGGACACACCTCATCAGTTATGGGATGGATTTTGCTGAACGCCTCTGCCAAGTTCCCCTTGCTGGATTGTTTCTCTGAAATCCCAGAAACAGAGTAAAAATATAGTCCCATGCCTAGGCTGCTGATGACGCAAGTGTCTGTACCTGCACTCACAGGAATGAATAAAACTTGGCAGCAAATAATAAAATGTGAGTTTGTGGAAGCTGTCGTTGTTTTCCTCAACAAGATGTTAAACAACTAGCAGCATTTCTATTATCTGACTGAAATACCATAATGACCATAATGACTAATGTGCCAAGTTCTGTTTTCTGCCACAATCAAGCAGAGAAAAAAGTGTTCACCAGAATCTCTGGAAGGTGTCTAAAATATTTCAATTTATGTTAAAATAGTCTTCCACATTTATGATCTGTGTAGCATTTCTAACCATGGGAATAGATGTATATAAAGGCAATTGTAACTTGTATGGTTTCTTGAAGATCACACTGGCTTCTCAGCCTTGTGGCAGGTTCAAAAACTGCAGACCTGTAAGAAACTTCCAAATTTGAAATGAGAGTTCTGCTTGTATTTATGATGACAAGATACAAAAATGTTACAAATTATAAACATGAATATTAGAACTAGATGTTTTCACTTTTTCAAAGGGATGCTATTGCGATAAACAAAGGTGTTGCCATGTTTCGTGCTGTTTGCAATTTTAGTTACTCTGTCACAGCAAAATATGCTTTTGAGTGTGATGAAGACATTAATTTGCTGATAAGGAATTACGGACTTTAAGTGTCATCAAAATGCCTATTAATTGGAAAAATCTGTAAATTACCCACCTTTCTGTGTGAGCATGCATGTTCTTGAGCAGATTCGCGTCCACATGCACAAAGCCCTGCACAACCCACGGTGGCATCCCTACCCCACACCCACCCAGGCCCGACCCGCACGGCCGTAGTGGCAGCACCACGGACAGCGCCCGCATTACCGCGCCTTGGCCGGTGCTCTCGCAGTCGCGTTTCCCACGCGCGGATCCATCCTCAGGAGCCAGAGACAAAGTCATGCTGATATATTCCCCTTTGCCTCGCAGATGCATCAGCCAAAATCCCTGCAGAGTTCCTTTTGTTTCAAAGGGAGGATTTTTAAAATCACCTGGCTTAAAAACTTCAGAACGCTTTCCTACCTGGAAACCATGCTTATATATCCAAGCTGTCAAGAGGAGTTTTATTTTAACACTGTTCCAACGGACAGCAAAGACATGAGCATTCACCCAGTACTTATAATGCCATCTTATGTCCAGTTTGTCGTGTTCAGCAAGGCCTAACAAACTATATAAATTGCGTCCCAATCTGCCCCAGCATGAAGCTACAGAATAGCGGCCTCCTTTGCCAGTGAAGATTGCGGAAGTGATGGCCTGGCTGATATGATACTATAACCTTGACTGCCAGGTGTATGCAGTTGTGATTCTTGATGGAATGGAAAAGCACTCCGTGTTGTCTGGACATGATAGATGAAGTTCACCAAGTTGCAGTGCTCAATTCTTGGTCATGGAAGAAGCTGTTTCAAGCGAGAGTCGATAAGATGGCTAGAAAGGCAAATTCACAAGAAGGATGACACAGGATGACACAGCTCCACAGCTGGTAGACACACCTGCAAGGCATCAACACATTGAAAGTGACTGGTTGTAAGCTAGACTAACTCTACACAGGTCTAAAGGAAGGGCAAGGTTCACAGATTTCAGCCACAAAATTTAATCTAATATCTCCTACATCAAAAGCTTGCTTAGTAAATATGGTTATTGATTAACTATACTGACATGCTCTTCTGTCTCAACAACACCTTTCCTGCACCAGAAGCAACAGATTTTTGGATTCTGTGCTGCAGAACTCACCTGGCCAGTACCTGAGCTGTGTAGGACAATGGCTGCAGGCATGAATGTAGAGCTATGCTGTGATTCTGAGATGTTACGTCTGGTCAGTCCTCTGAGAATTTTGCAAGATAGCTAAGAGAAATGGTATATGGGGCCTCTGTGGGTGTACTGTGCATGAACTTTTCCAAAGTCCATGTGACACTTTGTGATGCTCTATGTCATTTTTCCACCCATAAACATCTCCAGAAACACTTTAATTAGTAATTCTTATGGGAAATAAACATAGATATGCCAGGAAAAAAAATTCTTTATAGATCTAACATTTTAAACAGACACAAGGTGGGAGAAAAGAAGTTTTGTATAACACACTGCCCATTCTCCCAGCCAGTCTGAAACAGGACCTAGCCCAAGGGAGCATGGACCCACAGGGGCTGTCCACCTGCATGGAGGAGCACTTTGCCATGCAGATGCACTTGCATCAGGATCAGCAATTTTATCAGCCTGACACACACACAGGCTTTTCCTCTCGGCCAGGCATATTTGCTTGGGCTCGGAACTCTGTCAGCACACACACAGGATTGGACTAGCAAGTTCAGAGCCAACAGGGTGTCTTTTCACTGAACTCCCTGACAATGCAGCCCTGATCTTTCTCACCCTGTCTGAGGCTTAGCCAAGCATGCAGATGATAAGACTCTCCACTGTTCCTCCCCTTTCTTGCTTTTCATTTGTTGTTTGAGATAGTTTGAAGCAGAAAAAGACACTTTATTTGCTCCTATCATTTAGTACTGACTGAAGCTGTTTAGATTTCTCTGAAATAGTCCTACATAACAAACATTATACCAAAGGATAGGCACTGACTTTTTAAATACATTTTTGTTTCGAGGCTTGCGACTATCACCTATCCTTTGGGTCTAATTCATGACATTGCCACAGGGTCTGAATGAAGGCAGCACTGAGCTGGACAACAAGGGTAGTGAGAGCTTGGAAAGCCGAAGCTGGCCTTGGCCCAGAGAGAAAGCAAGTTTGCAGGAGCCCAATCCCTTAAGTAGCTTATCTCCTCCTCTCTGTTGCAGCACATGGGTGTACAGTGCAATTGGGACTGCATCCTCTGTCCACTGGTGCAGAGCCACCTTGGACTAGTCTAAGGTTATGATGGTTGGCAGAAACGTGAGAAACTGAAAAGGCAGATCTCAATCCTGCATTGTTGGAGGGAAGAGCTGAACACACATCTCCCACAGCCAATGGAGATGTGTGTGAACAAACTCACTTTAGTGAAGATCTGGCTAGTAATACAGTGTGAGATGTATCCAAAAAACAAGAGCAGACCTCATAGCTGCCCAACACATAGAGCACTGAGTTACAGTTTGATCCTTCAGGTTCAGATGTGTGATCCCAGCTGGGAGCAATCATCCCAAATATTACAGCCTGAAGTGTGGAAAATCTCATAAGCAATTCCAGCCAACCTATTCCTACTTAGATAAATCACTGGCAATTAAAACAAATCACAAAAATACAGACTGGTGCTAACAGGGGCCTACAGGTATTATGTACAGAGAAAAACTCAGTACCACATTAGGATGGACCAAAGGGAAACCTGGTCCTCATGTAACAACTAAGATGTTTGTTTTGCTAAAACAGATAATAATAAACACATTTCTGTTTTGATGAATATTCATCCTGCAGTGAACTCCAGAAAAGACTTCAATGTTTTCCTTTTCAGGGTGGATGAGTGGTTGTGACTTGTAGAACTTGCTAGAAGAGGAATGTTGAAACCAAGAGGTGTCGAGTCTTAAATGATCATCTCCCAGCCCAAAACATTAGCTTTGAAACTGGCCACGGAAAGAAAAATCATACAAAAATATTTTCAAAATAACTGAGAAAAAGATTAATCCTTTTAGGAAAAAATCCAATGAAGAAGTAGGAAATTTTTTCCCCAAATTAAGATAGAAAGTGACTGCATGAAAGAGAGGAAATGTAATTTTAGATAGAGCTGTCTGAAATGAAACTGAAAAAAAGGACTAGATCACATTACTGTCTTTTGACTGCAAATTGTTTGCCATACCAGCCGTGACGGCGGTGTGTGCGCCCACTCACCTCAACCCTGCATACATGCATGGAAGCAGCAAAGAGCCAGGCACAGGCAGGAGCCCTAGGACTAGCTCTTCATAGCTCACACCTGACCCAGACCCATCTCACATCTATCCATGCAGATCTGGCAGGCCCCAAGTACAACCTTGTTGAGATCCTCAACAGGCAGTATGGACTTATTCTTGTGTTCATCACTATGCATTTAATAGCTTCCCAGTGCACACTGACCATTGCAAGGCTGTGCCCTGAAACAACAACAACAAAAGCACAATTGTCTCTTCATTAGCTGCTCTTTATCAATGAGCACTACAGGAACACATTGGTGAAGTAAAGGGTAACTTTCTTCTTGATGTAAAGTAGCCACAAGGATCTAGATCACAGCAGCAACATTCTGCTAATAAACTGTCTCAATTAGTAAAATACGTTGTCTTTGTCCAGGTAGCAATCTCTACACAGCATATTTCTTTCAACTGTTCAATGAACAAGGCTTTCAAATTAGGACAGTTAGCCTCTGAAGTAACACTTTCTTGTAGCAACAAGCAAAGGGACAGAATTGTTCTTCCTCTTTATTGATATATATCAGGAAAGATGAGTCTTTCATAGGATTACCACTTATTAAGAAACTATCTTCTTTCCCTTTGATGCTGAGAACTGAAGCTGAGCCCACCTTTTTGTTCTTTTTTTTCCCTCCCATTAGTTCTTAAGTGCCAGTTCAGAAATCCTTTTTTGTTCAAGGAAAATTTATCTAGCATTGCAATTCACCTGCAGTAGTATCTGTTCAGTGGTGATTCATCACTACAGGACATAAATTTTGTCCCTAAATCTTGCAAAAAATTGCTTTCAATAGCACAGAAGGGAAAATTGAGAAGCTCGGTATTTTGAAGAACAGCAAGCCATTAAAGAAAGGAGCCAGAAATCACTGTTGGACTTAGATGTGAAGAATATAGAACAGTCTTTACTGAATGGAATGACCTGTGCTTGTTGAAAATTGGTCTTTTAAAATTTTTTTATAGCATGATGAACAATTTTGATGCTTCAGGAAATTTTTCTTGCAAGAAAGGGACACTCCTTCTCTGTATATTTATTTAGTTGTTATTTTCACAGCTTTTTACGGAAGATCATTATTGAATTTGGGCTTCAAAACTACACACGAGAGCCAATGCTGTTTTCTTCTGATGATTTCTATACATTTCCTCTGAGCAGAAACTATTTTCACTCTTATCTCCTCAGAATCATTTTATCACATGGAACTTGAAATGTGTTGGAGTTTCTCTTGACTTGTTCTAGTCTTTAAGGAGAAGAACCTGACTTTTCTTCCATTGAGAGTGCTGTCTGTTTCCTATGTGAGTTCACTTTGAGTAATTCATTTCATTTCACAGGAAGTCTGTTCCTGTATTTGCCCTGTAAATACAGGCACAATGTCAGAGATCTCCTTTTAGTGTATACTGCTAAGCTTTAACAAAACTCTTGATTTTGGAAAGATTGCAACAAGACATCGTAAATCACCACCTTTGAAGGCATAAGGCAATACTTCCCTGTTACAAAGCTGCACATAGACATTTTCCAGAATTTGAACAATTCAGCCTCCTGGTAAGAAGAAAAATCATTTGCTTAAACACCTGTATGGAAAGTGATATCTAATCTTTTATGTTCACTGTTGGAGAGTGCTCAGGTCAATCAACAGTCAATAGAAGGTAGTTGTAACTCTTATTTTCTATTTTATTTTACAGTCAAGGTTGAGTATTTGTTTTTGAAAGATTGGCGGGGTTGGTTGGCAGTGCCAGGGAACCGGATTCTCTTTATCTGTGTGCTTGTTACAAGGAGGAGGCAGGTGCAGAGCAAGCCTTCTAACACGGTCAGCAGCAATAATCCCCACCTGAGCACTGACTGGCCACCTGCTCTTCAGGCAGAAAGATAATTCAGGCTTGAAGTGAGCGTGGTTCTAAGTCTCTGCTAAGTAAAGACTCATAAATGACTCAAATTACAGCAAGATCAGGGGGCATGTCAATATATCAGTGTTTGATCACTGACAGTGATTCCTTCTGGATTCACCCCAAGGCATGTGGTTCAACCTGAAATGGCCTCACCCAATTTAGTGCAGCTGTGGTATATGGAGGACTTACCTATTCCGTGTGCTGCTGAAGATAGCACATAACTTCTCAAGAACCCCAGCACCACCAGCTGCCCAACATATTAGAGCCCAGGCACCCTAAAACCTGATGAACTGTTTCACTTATATTTCAGTCAGCAGTCAACATCCAGAAGATTTTCACCCAGAGTGTAGACCCCAGTTTTCCATGGGATTTATCATTTTTTTACAGGAAATCATCTCCCTTTGCTTAACAACACATCAAAAAATGCACAGTGTGAAGTGTCTGCTGAGAGGCACAACAAACAGGAAAATACAGACATACACAGAAATGTGTGTTAGGAGGCAGTGGAACTATTTTTATGTAGGAAAAAGAGAAACAAATGAGGCTTCGCCTCATTCCTCTGTTATCTAAATTGCTTCATTTATTCCCCGTAAATAGGAATTGACTGCATAGCAAACACTTCAATGAGCCAGGACCATAACATTCCTTGCTCGCCAGTTCTGATACAAAGCCATTCTTCTCTAGAACTCAGGCTTGGTTGTCCTGAAACATGATGGAAGTGCCACAAAACGCACCAGTGAGACAGAGCTCCTGATTTCACCTACTGCTTTGCCTTATTTCTGGGGTTATGCTGTGGGCCATGCAGCATCCTCAAGCTAAGCCCTGTACCTGGGCTAAGAGAAGGGTGAAATGGAGAAGTACCAATTGCTATGAGCAATGCTGGGTCCTGCTCTTCTTCCAGGAAAGGAAGAAATACTCAGTAAGCACCTCATTAGCATGCAGTGGAGAACCAGGGAGACTTACGTGAGGCTAACTTTACAGCTAAGCCAGGGGAAAATGAAATAAAGGCATTGGCTTCCCTCAGTTCCCTCAGTAAGTAGTTAATTTGTCCATAGGCTACATGCTAAACAGGGGAGAGTTATGGAACTGGTACTTGTTGACTCCTTACTCAGACTTATTAGACAAACCTTGCCTGAGTCTCAGTGATGAATCTGGTCCAGACCATCAGATAGCTAAAAATAGTTATGTTTTGTGTTGTTTTTGTGTTTTTTTTCTTTGAAACCTAACAAAGATTCACAACCTACCCAGGGAATTACAAACGGAGAGAGAATTAGCAGTGCCAACATGCACCAGTATGCCTGATTTTTCTTTGGCCTAGATTGATCCTGAGATGATGATCCATTATGAGTTGCATGATCCACTATGAGTTGCGTGTCTGTCTGTCACCACAATACATACAAACAGGGAACAAGGAGATTGGAAGAAATTGGGGAAAAAAAAAATAAAAGGAAAAAATTGAGAGATTGCTGCTGATAAAGGATGGATTCACATGAAATCAAGAAGTTTTTCCATACCCTTTCACTATGAAAAAAATGTTGAATTCATTTTTAATTTGACAAAAAAATAATCATCAGGATATTATTTTTTCCCACATCACTCTACCAAGCAAGGGAAAAAAATCAGCCCCCTAAAGGCAGGGAGTTGAAACTTGATGATTTTTAAGATCCTTTCCTACATAAGCTGTTCAATGATTCCACAGTTCTATGACTATTCTAGGGACAAGTTCTTGGGAACTTCTGTAACCCCACCAAATCTCATTACTGTGTTTAGAAAGATCTCAACAAGTCCATTTCAAATGTTCCTACAAGAAAACAGAGCCATGGCCTTGCAATTACCAGAAACTCTATAAACCAGTAACTTCAGTCTGAAAATGTTGCTCAACAGCACAGTGCCTGTCCCTGTGCATCTCCCTGCCTTATTGGCACCATATGCTCCTCTTGTTAGGGCTCCCTTTTTGTTCACTGCATACATGACATCTCTCCCCAGTGGGAGCTGCCAATGGACAGTTAAGGATATGCAGGCAATAAAACATACAGGAAATTGCAGTAGCATTGCATCTTGTACTGTTCCTTCATCAGGAACTAGGCCAAGAATATTTTTGTGCGCTCAGAATAAAAAAGAAATAACAACAACAACAAAAAAAAGGTAAAGAACATGCAGAGACTAGCTCTGTTCTTAGAACGAAGCAAGTATTGTTCCTTCATGCGGGGTTTATTTCAGAGCAGCATAACAGCTTCCACAAAGTGCATTAGATGAAACTCCCAGGTGACTTGTTGTTGTATTTAAATACTGCCTGCCTAGGATTGAAATAAACAGCTTTTATATTAATTAGAAACAAATCCTCTCAATTGGAAGGTATAACTGATTCTAGATTGCACACATAACAGTTACTCAGATTTTTATTCAGTTACATGCTTTTAAATTTGTCAGCCATTCATAATCTAATATGCTATAACTACAGTTTACAACAGCACCATAAAATATTGATTCAATTGTTTTGACCTTTTATTGATGAGCATAACATGTAATCAAGCCAGTGTGCACCTTTTCTCTAAGCAAGCTATTCACTCATTGCTAGTGCCCCAACCTAGCTACATATTTACAGCCTCAGCTTAGGAGTATTGGGTTCTACACGTGTTTTGCAGTAATACATATGCCAATTATCTCTTTGCTGGTTTCTGATTATAGTTTAATCAAAGACACTCAATACTACACATGTAGGACCTGAATATAGATTGCCACTCTCTTCACTGGCCAAGTACATTGATTTCGCCAGCTGAGAACCTGGCTCAGATGCTTCATACTAAACTGAAAGCAAAAGGCTTGTAAAGAGCCTGTGACTGCCAGAAACACAGGAGGCATCATTAGGTGCACCTGAGGCTGATAACGCAAAACTCCCTCCCAATGCAGAGCAAAGCTTTCTTCCGAAGTCCACGGGGATATTTGCTTGCTCTGAAGTTGTTAAAGCCCCTGTATCAGCTTTCTCCATAAGATAACAGGCTTGCTTGGCTCTTGGGAACAATGCTCCGCTTTTCTTAGCTTTGACCCTATTAGGTAAATCCACGTTCCTTTTGTGGCTGACTAGCTGCAAGAAGATGTTGTTTATCTCGGTTTACCTCACACCCTTCAGAAAAAAAAATCTAAACAGATTCTCAAAATGTTTGTGATCAGATTGAATAGGCCAAATTAATCCTTTGTGCTTTCAGCCTGTTTTTCATTAATTAGTGGAAACCCAACCTGACAATGCTCAATATCACAGTCACCAGACTAAGAGTGCATTACTGAGATAAATGGAGAAGAAGGAAGATGTCAGTTCCTGGCATTATCATCCTCCTGTGCAATAGCTGTTTGCTTGTTTGTTTGTTTGTTTGAATATATATGATAATGGCAGATAATGCTTCTTTTTTTCTTTTTTCTTTCTTTTTTTTTTTTTTTCCAGAGCCTAGGACATTTCCGTGAAGTCATGTAAATAAAATAGAGAGACCAAGGATCACTGTGGTTGTCAAGTGTTTTTTTAAATCTCCACTGGCTTATAAAAAACTCCTCCTGTTTTTATTTTTTTATTATTATTATTTTTTATTTTTTATTTGGTATCAGTTCAATGCCTTCACGAATGCTGGCACCTTTAAAGCCTGGGCATCCTTTCAAAGTACAACTGCACAGGACACCTTTTCTCTCTCAGAACGTATATGCATATGGAGTCAGTGTCATTCCAGGTCCCAGCCTCTCATGGTTGTGCTCCCAGTGACTACTGCAACAAGAGCTGGCCAATAGCTTTGGGACCTCACAGGTTTTGTGCCATGATTACTCTGTGTTACCTCCAAAGTCTTTAAGAGGTTCTGGTCTTCTGTGGCTGTCACATATCTTCCTCTTCTTCCTCCTGTACCCAGCTCTCCTCAAAACTGCTCCAGTAATCAATATTGCAAAGAAACAATTGTTGAAAATCAATGAGGTTTTCATTCTTATTTAGCAGTTCCTGCTCAGCTTTGGCTGTTTCTGAGTTTGCAATTTCCATTAATTGTGTCAGTTTTTGTGAGGCTGTCCTGGTGCAAGTCACAGCTCACACCCAGCATGGCAGAGGATGGTAGGGCTACTTTCATCCCTTTATTGCTAAAGGCAGCCAAGGGTGAGATGGTCCTTCTGCACCAGCTGGAGTAGACATGTGGCTGTTGTAATTTGTTCTTTGGTGAAGCAAACTGTTCACAGCATGATGTGATGAGATGGAAGTGCTGTATCAAGCTGCAGTAAGAATTCAGTGTCCTACTTTCACTGAAGAGACATGGAAACAGACAACTTTCACCATTCAAATTTTAAGTAATGTTAAACAAGAACAACAAAAAAATCTTTGTGTTTCTCCAAAAGTAAAGAGGACTGTGTGGTCAGGGAGGAAGATAGCACTTTTTCATGCTTGGCAAAAATGCTAGTACCAAAATATGCAGAAGGAAATGTTACAGGAAGATGCTTCTGGGTGGAAGCATGGACTCTCCTGACATTTACTGGAGGCAAAGATGATGGGTAGGCAATTACAAAGCTTCCAGTTAGACATTTTGCCCATACTGGAAGATGACAAAGGCATACTAACAAGGCTTAAGAAAGGATAAGCAAGCACTTCACCTACGAAATACACTCCTGGAAATCCATGGAGGGTTCACAGAATCATAGAACTGTTGGAAGAGTAAGGCCATCTAGTCCAACTCCCCTGCAATGAATTTACAGCTAGAGCACCTCCAGCTTGTCCCCATCCTCCTGTCTCTGAGTGACAGTTCTGCATCTTCTTTCATTTTCTCTAATGTGCACTGTGGTACAATGTGACAGCTTATCTTAGCCACATACTTTGCTATTGCTCTCAACACAGTGAGAGCTTTAAACCTGCTGAGGATACAGGAATATTCAAGATCTAATGGGCAGCTAAGGAGCAAGTACAAGGCAGCTGAGGAGCAAGGTCTTTTCCTTCCAACATACTCAGCTGAAGATAGTCTGGGAGTATCTTCTCTGCACCATAGAATTATGACTCTGTCTGGACAACATATTACTAGCAGAGGGCTAAGGTATTGCTGAGGTCCAGAGATCGAGAAACTTCAGTCCAGCTGCTGAATTCTCAGCTGCAAATATGCAGAGTGCACGTACACGTGTGTGCACTAATCTTTACCTTTGCAAATGAGCAAACTATTTGTTCAAGCAAATCCACTTGCCCTATATCCCAGCGACTCAATTTATGAGCACAGATTTCTGGCTGACAATTTCAGAGGACATCACCAAACCACTCTTTTAAGATCTAGTGACTGTCTTCTTAATGCTCTCCTGATTCTCTGCTTACCCTGACAAAATTATGGAGTGTGCTGACAGCACCTTTTCTAAGATCACCTCCAAAGAAGAAAATAGCTTGTATTACATTTCCATACTCACATTCAGCTTTTCTGCCAAGATGAATAACCCATACAAAACCAAGCAAGGACGCCAAGCTTTGAGAGATGGCTATGCAAGCGGAGCTAACACGTGGGTATACATTGTATCATCCTCTGCTTCCCTGCCACCTCCAGTCCAGTGTGCCAGCAGGGGTCTGAAACCAATGAGGCGGTTAAGCTCAAAAACTACATGGGGTCTCATACCTAAGTGGGGACAAGGTCAGACAGTATTTGTGCTGATCTCTCCTCTCCAAATTAAGACTGAGAGACTCTGATGGGACTGGAGGAGGAAGCTGACACTATAGGTGCATATGGGGTGGATGCAAGAAAAACAAAGGAATAAAGAAAAAAACAATCAAGACATTAATAATTATTATTAAAAAAAAAATAATCAAACAAACAAACAAGAAAAAAGAAACAACCAAGAAACAAAAACACAACAAAGCAAAGCAAAGCTGAGACAAGGCTGTCTACTTTGTAACCTTTCTGCCTTGGTATGGAAGAAACTGCTTTACTCAGAGGTTTGAAACCCAAACCCCAAGGGCTCAACAGGACGTGCCTTGTGCAGGAACAGGACAGAGTTCTGCTTTACCATATAAGCATTGTGTTTTGCACACCATAAACATATTCTTTCTATAAGCTGTCTCATAAAGCTTACTTCACCGCATTTTTTTTACATGCTGTGTAAGAGACAACTCTCATCTTACTTCAACAAGACCTTAATTTATTCAGAAGAAATTCTCCATGCTCTGAAATGATCTTTATGTGATCAGCATGTTCAAGCCTCAAAAACAAATTGAGTGCTCCATAAATGTGGTGGGTTTGTCTTTGAAAAACTTCTCTACACGGTCTTTACAAGCTTTACACAGATGAATTTGCTCCCTCCCACAATTAACTAAACAAAAAGAAAGAAACAATGGTTTGTTTTGACGATCTAGCCTCTTGTTTCAGTACAATTGTTCCAAACCATAAGGAAACACTATTTATTTGCATGTATTCACAGAAATATTAAAGTTACTCACAGGAAAGAGAGTTCTGAGTTTCTCTAAACTAAGACTTGATCTCGGACAGCCCTTCCTGGCCATGGTGTGACACAAAACAAATAAGACAACAGTAGACAGTTACTGTCATCAAGCCAACAGCACCGCTTCAAATTCAGATAGAAACCAAACCTGACTCTCCATAGAGGCTACTGTGGATTAAAGAGACTCATGTCTTTTTCTGGGACAGGGAAGTGTCAATTCTCAACCATGGCTGGAGGAGTCGGAGCATGTCAGCTGAAGAAGTAGGATCAAAATGACAATCAGGAGGGTGATGGGTCTTGCTGGGATGACAGGCAGGGTATGCATGTGGAATGAACACATACATGTGTACTCTATTGCCCCTGAACTTCCTGCTGTCCCTTTTCTTGTGAGCCAGCAGGGCTCCAAGCCCACTGAGACAACTGACTTGTGCAATTTCAATGCCCTTTAATAATACACAAGAACAGAACCGACAGGAGAGCAGAGTGGATGGGGCATCACAAGGCTTCTATTTATTTGCATAGCCATGAAGCCCGTGGTTTGCTCACAGCACATGCTTCAGTGACCAGAAATTTAAGATTCTACACCGACGATTCTTTATAGCAACTATCTCAGGAGGTGTCTTTTCAAGGCCCACCATGTCCTAATTAACAAGCAAAGCTATAGGTGCAAAGTAGAAACCTTCAAGGTCTTGCTTAGAAATTCCACTATAGGGCACTATTCAGGGAAAACAGCAACACACAATGCCACACTTGTCCCACCTCCCATTTCTTACCCATTCAGAGCTCCTACAACTTTTTGTGGCATTCTGGGGATCAAGGTGGTAGCAACCAGCCTGTGGTTACCTGAAGGCTTCTCTCAAACACAGGGTAATCCATAACTGAAACTACTTCATTTTCCCAGCAAGAACCAACAGATAGAGGTAACACAGAAATCTGTGAGATGTGACATTCTCCCTAGGGATTCAAATCTCTGAAGCCTTGCTTCCTCCCACCACAGCACATTCCCAAAGCTACCACATAACAGAGAGTTCCTCATGAGAGAGACCCAAACTGTCATCTTCCCACCAAAATTTCCCCTTGATGTCCACATCCAAATTCTTAGCCTGTTGCAGCTCAGTGTTCGGCAGGAAATACTGAAACACATCTCCTGATACACATACAGTGTTTACTATTCCAAAGTGGAACCAGCAATCTTCTCCTTATTTAATCTTGCAAACATACACAGTTGTTTTTGAGATGCAGTGATTAGGAAATTCCACATGGCTCTAATGTATGCAAATAAATCAATACATAAAGATAGATTAAAAAGGCAACACCAGAAAAGAATAACAAGGACTGTGGTCTTATGCTAGTTGTTTTTCTTGTAAAGATGTTTTCAACTTCATTTAGAAATGCCTCCTTCTCTCTTTCTGAATACACGTGTGCAGGACATTCATGGAGAAATCTTGGTCAGAAGGAACCAGTTTGCATAGGGAGCTATTGGCAAGCAGGTTTCAGAGACCATATTATTCTTGTGACTCACTTTGTCCTCTGCAAAATTATTCCAATGAAAAGATTTTTTTTCTGAGGTGAAGCACAATTAAGTTTGACCTTCTTTGCTTAAATTAAAATAGGACTGAAATGAAGAATCTGACTCATTCCTCTAATTTTACAGGCTCAATAGTAATCTAGCCATGCTATTCATTTAGAGAAACCATTAATTTTGTTATGTGGCTGAAACTAGAAGGCCTCAGCTTTCTTTCTCTCACTTTTCCCCCCTCTTTTTTCTCTTTGTCTGTGCACCTGTTTGCACCACTTTACCATCCCATTTGAAAAACTTTGGGTAATCCTTTGGCACTAACCCTGGTGTGATAATACTTGTGTTATTCAGAAGCATAATTACAAAGGACAACACAGATAAAACATGTCTTTTACTTCTGCTGTGAATATGCCAGTTTTGCCATTCTTCAAGGTGAATGATTTCTAAAACCTCCTGTATTTAATGTTAATCTAAATTCTTCACACAATGAAACTTCCAGCACCTTAGGGGAAATTGATTACATTTGACACATCAGAGAGAATGCTAGCGGTCAAAACTTTTACTGTAATTCTCTTAACAGCAGCACCTTCCATACCAGAGTCCTTCTCCTCAACACTTTGTGAATCTTGATGCACATGCTCAGAGGCAGCTTAGTGTTAGGCCTTATTTTGCCAAGGAGAAGCCAAATGCTGGGGCCAAGAAACACACCAGTGGTGAGACAAAAGCAAAATCTTTGATTACTGCATCGCGATGCTTGGGCCTGGATATTATTAAAATCTAAATGTCACAGCTTTTACTTTCTTTCCGTATTTTGGAGAGGACGTCAATCAACTTTAAATAATCTACCAACTGCAAAGATGTTTGCTACTCATTAAATGTGGAAAGCTCAACAATACCCTATTAATATCATCCAGGTGCCTGGATTTGGGAGAGGTAAAGTCAGCATCTCCACACCTCTTGTTACCTTTCATTTTAGGCTCTATCAGAAAGGGCCAACTTTGCTCCATTTGATGTTCCATTGCAAATTTGGACTCATTGGGGCTAGTAGTGAGGGGATTGTCCCAGAAGCTTGGGTCAATCCTAATGAACTCCAACCAAGCAACCGCTTTCGTTAAGACAACAAAAGCATTTGCATGAGTGACTTATGTGATTGCAACAGTTTAAACATTACACAAGAAGAAATCTCATTTATGCAAGTATCCTTCAAATTCTTTAGGGATTTTCTAGTAAAAAAACGGTAGTATTTTAAACCCTACATAGGAGAAAACACTCAGCAAAGGCCATATTGTCAATGCATTGCAGACTGTGGTGGCTAGTGTTGTTTTACTGACTGTTTTCCTCACAGCCAACAAGAGATATTCCAACTAGTTTCCTCTGGTGTGAGTGGTAATAGCAACATGGAATTCATGGAGGACTACAAAGCAAGAGAAATTACTCCGGATTCTCTTTTCAATAGCTTCTATGTTTAGAACCAGTTTTCCTCTACCATGTTGCTCCACATCACCACAGGATAGAATCATAGAATCACAGAATCATAGAATCTCAAGGTTGGAAACGAACTACAAGATCCTCTAGTCCATCTCCTCATCACCATTGCCACCACTAGCAGTAAACCATATCACGCAGCACGTCATCTAGATGCCTCTTAAGCACTGCAATATAGACAAATGGATAGACAAATGTTCCATTATGTTCTTGTTATGTTGATAAATTTTTCTCAGGCTGCTGAACTATTTGGAGTAGGATACCTGTTCTAGTCCTCTGCTTAGCTCCAGACCGTTGACTAGTCATGGTAAATATACTGTTGTGATAACAGTGGCAAATTGACATGCAAAAGGAATGGCCTTCATTTCAAACCTGATTGCTGACAAAATGTGCAGTATCCAGCAGCACTGTCTAGAGGTAATGAAAATGAGATTCATGTCAGATATTAGGAAGAATTTCTTCTCAGAAAGAGTGGTGCTGCAGTGGCACAGGCTGCCCAGGGAGGTGATGGAGTCACCGTCCCTAGAGGTGTTCCAGAACCATGTGTGGATGTGGCATTGAGGCATGTGGCCATTGAGCGTGGTAGGCTTGGGTTGGTGGTTGGACATGATAATCTTAGAAGTCTTTTCCAACCTTTATGATTCAAGCTACGAGATATGGTTTAGTAGCTTGTGGTACTGATAGGAATGGGAGGGTGGTTGGACTAGATGATCTTGCAGGTCATTTCCAACCTTGTGATTCTGTGATTCTATGAGACCTGAGAGGGACCAGCAGAGCTCTTTGATCCCTGACTCTCATTCATATGAGATATTTCCTCCCATAAACTCAGTGAACCAAAAGGGTGAAAAAGAGTTGCAGAGAGACTCTCTAGGACAGAGCTCAGAGGGCAGGTGCCAGCTCAGCACAGCTTCCTGTTATCTCTGAAGCAGAAGAACAAATGAATAAGTGTCCAGAAGCAAGTCAGTCACATTGCGTGGTCCAAGCCAGCAGTGAGAGCATTGCGTACCATCTAGATCATTTCCCAAATCCTGATACATTGTCGTGCCCCCAAAAGAGACTGAAAAAAACTAAGGAAAGAAGAACATCTAGGACATCTCAGTCACCTCTCCACAAATTTCTCAACAATCTGTTTGGCTCCAAACAGAAAACTGTCATACAGCAGTAATAATTAGCTATGTCATCAGCAAAAGGTAAGACAAATGGAGGGTAAGGTGTACCTATCCAGCTACATGTTTTGCTTCACACCATGTGGGTTTTCTCAAAGCTTGTCCCAGCACCTCAGATTGCTTTGTAATAGCACCTAGCCTAAATCCAACTATGTAAAGCATAGAATGACTCTCCAAATATTCTTCAGAATGCCCGGAGAATCACAGTGACCATTTCCAATTCACCTGATCTTCTGCCTGAAGAAATGTGGTATTTCCTCAGTGGCAAGTGTTTGGTGTCAGCTAATCTGATTTAAACAAGATGTTTAGTGTTCAGATCAAATCTGCAGACCAAGAGTTTGCATATTACAGGCACGGGTATAAAAAATAAATAAAATAATTTTTTCTTGCATTGCAGCTACAGCACAATATTTAGAAGATACTTATGAGCCTTTCAGTCAATGTCAATGTCATAACACTTCCATCTCTGGACTATGACATCATATCTTCTGAATCAGTTACCATCTTGTGTACATAATGTGAACCGTCAGCCCAAAAAGTAGGAGATAAAAACTTTGTGGAGGTGTTAAGAAGTCTTCCCTGCCTCACTATACAAATACTTAGAAGATGAAGAGGATGCTCGGGGATCCTTCTGTGAGAGCTGAAAACAGAAACTCTTCATACAGTAAAATCATAGAATCGTAGAACCATAGAATGAACTAACTTGGAGGAGACCTTAAATCCTATTCACTACCAACCCCCTGCTGCAGGACAGGCTTCCACCCACCAACTCAGGCTTCCCAGGTCTCCATCCAACCTGGCTTTGTGCCTCCAGGAATGGGGCACTGCAGCTTCTTTGGGCAGCTGTGCCAGTGCCTTACTGCTCACTCAATGAAAAATTTCCTCCTGACACCTCATCTAAATCTTCCTTCTTTTAATCTAAAACCATTCCCCCTTGTCTTATCAATGTCTTCCTGTGGAGAGAAGTCCTAAAGAACCTCCAGGGTCCTTCCCTAGAGCTTTCTGAGGCAACTCAGATGTCATTAGTTGACCAAGATAGACAGCCTGGAAAATAGATGTTTGTGGTCATATTCTGTACTGACATACCCTCATGATGATAAGTGCAAATTTCATGTCTTCCACTATCATATTCGTAATAGGATAGAGAATTAATTTCAGCATGTTAATAAAGGCTGTCTAGGTTTGCATCCTAGTGTTCATGAAATCCTGGAATGCAACAAATGTTGAAAAGAGCACAAATAGACTGTGTTCATAGCAATTCAGTGAGGAGTCTCCCAAGGTCAAGTAAGGCTAATATCTTCCAAGCAAAGAGGAAAAAGATAAACTTTTCTCCCTGCACAGGTTTCCCAGATGAAGAACAGTGGTTATTTTGTGGGTGGGCACGTTTTCAAAGTTTCAATTTAATTAGGATACTTTTCTAACCACTTGGCTTCTTATCAAAATGTCGGCAGGATAGAAATTGGGCAAAAATGCTTCTAGAACAATCCTTCTTGTGAGAGATCTCTCATTCCCTGGTCCTAGCCAGCTGGAAAACACCGTGAATCGCCTCTTCAATGATATTTCAGTCTCCTGCTTTTGGACCCAGCTGAAACCAGGAAGTGCGGCGAAACCATAAATACCATTGAAAGACAGAGAGGGAGAAAGATTAACCAGATTTTGGCAAACTTCCAAAATTCTGCATTTCAGTTTGGGGCACAGGTTCAAGCTGGTTTTCCTGGGTCAGTTCATCTACCTCAGTTATTTCCTGCTTTTACATGGTATAAAGTGCATTTGCTTATCTTTTACTCCTTTGTACATCAAGCACTACCCATACTCCTTATGCATCAGGCAATATTCGTGCAAAAAGAGTAAGAGGACTAAAATCATGGCAAGACTCCACAGCAAATTTGGAATAAGAAATAGTGGGCGGCACAAGCTGATTCCAGCTGCAAGGGGTTATATGGAAATAACCCTCTTCCTGTTTCAAAGTCCTGTCCTGTGTAGCACGTTTGTTCATTAATTAGAAATTATATGTATTATTGATCACAAATGAATAGCAAAATTCATTGTGCAGGCCTGCTGAAGGAAGAAAAAAAAATGGAAAAAGAAAAAGCTGAAGGGCCTGTGATTTTGGTTCTAGATGGGGAGAGGGGTGAGGAGGAGACCATTCCTGCTCATCTGCTCCTGTGTAGTAGTCAGCGGGAACATGGCAGAATGGCTACTTACCCTTTAGCCTTTTCATTTATAGCAACTGTTCAAATGCCTTTTGCATCTTCAGTAGTCAGCCTGGGACTATAGCATGAGGCACTGCCACAATATTCAAAACCATCTTGTAAGGTCATCTGAATGGGATACTGATCACCTAGAGTCCAAAGGACACTGTGAAACTGTGGTCACAGACACACAAAACACAGCTGAAAGAATAGAGAGTGAAATAGACCAAGACAATATCAATAAAAAGTAGCAGGTATAAAGTAGTGTATGATTTGTCAGAAATGATTTTCAGGCAAGTATATTTACTTTTCCTTTTTTTTTTTTTTTTTTTAGGTTGGAGGGTGCGAGGGGGGAATAAAGCAAGCTGCATGTCCTTTAGAAACAGTGCTAGTATTATTCACGCTGCCAACCAAACCACTTAAGCTGCAGAACCTTTGCAGTACCACAAGTGTAATACAAAAAAAAAAAAAAAAAAAAAAAAAAAAACCCACAAAAAAAACAACCAAAAACCACTTACTTCCTTTTTTTTTCCCCTGAGTATTGACATTCTTGTGCAGTATTAGGAGAGCTAATTTAGCTTCCAGTTCTAAGAATTTTTGAATCTATAGCCAGTAATTATTTGCATTCAGGGGTACAAAAGAGGAAAACAAAGCCCACAAATTCTAGCACATTCATGTGGGATTGGGAGTTGAATTAGGATCCTCACACCCCATTGAATTATCGGCCCCCCTATTAGAGCCTTATTAAAATGGTAATGATTATAATGCCAGTCATAGGCAGGCTGTCGCACCTGTCAAAAAAAATACCCCGATTATCCTGTTCATTCAACTGTCTGGCACTCGAATCGTGTCTCAGGTTTACTATTCTGTGAAGTTTCTCTTTTTCTTTCTTTTTCCCCCACTTTCTATGAAGAAAAGCAAAAGATACAAGAACAAACACTTCCACAAAGGTGATAAAAAAAATCCCTTCTAATTTAGCAAACCTACTACCCATTTGGCATTACAGTATCTAGGACAGCAATCTGTGAGGAAATAGATACTATTTCACTGGATGTCTCTATAGTGCGGAAGAATACAGAAGAATACAGAATACAGAATAAAATCTCTTTATAAAAAGGAACACTGGTATTTTAAGAACAAAAAGAACAATTGTCCTTCCCCTTTCCCTACACACACACATGCACACACCATTTCTACACACAGCCAGGATTACATTAGTCAGAGCAGTGAAGTCCTTCTTCATACACAAAATAAACACCTCAGATGGTTTAAAGAAGCCATCCTCAAAGGACCATCATTAGTCTTCGTTCACAGGTTTTACTGAGAAAGAAATGGTATTTATTCATTTTCTCTTTCTAAATTAGAGAAAATAGAATTTAAAATAAGCAGCACACATCTTGGGTCTAATCCTGAACACACATTCAGTAAAAGTGCACTGAGGCTTGGAGCTTTCAGTTTTAAATCCTGGAGGGATTATTTCAATCACAGTTATCAACAGCAAGAACAACAATAATTTTAATAATAATGAAACAACACAGAGATAGTTGGCTTCCTTCAAAGTGAAAAACAAGTCAAAATGGCATACATAGGTTCCTGAGGATTTTAGCTGATTATTAGGTGGAGAGAAGACTAAATATTCTCTATTCAAAGGATGCCTTTCCTCTGTCCTCTATCTCAGTTGTATGAGTTTGTCAAATACCACAGTATAAAAGAATCCCAGTGGAAGAGCATTTAGGGGCTGAATGCCTTCAATAGCATCTAAGACAGATGCTGTATCACTAAGTGCCCGGGACTCTTTGGGAAGTGGAGGAACCAACAAAAGACCGCTTGGGTTCTGTTTGTTTTGGTTTGTTCCAGAAAAACATTTTTTATGAAACTTAAAAAAGCTGGGATTTTCTTAGCATTGGGAATAAAGAAATGTGTAAGAACAGCACTTAGCTGGCGTCAGCTCCCAAGCTCGTGAGGCACTAGATTTGATCCTATTTTCACTGAAGTAATTAGAAAAGAAAACTTTTATTTAGAAGCTGACCTATTAACTTGCATAATTATTTCCATTCTAAGGCAATAGGGATTGTAGCTAGACTTTGGCGAAAACAGCCTTAAATGCCATTATTAAGTTGTTTGTTATGAGCCTAAATATGTATATATTTTCTGATCTCACAACAGCTCAGAGAATATTTCTTAAGGTTGAAGGGAAAAGATTTTGAAAGGATTTTTTAGTAAGAAGCAAGAAATGAGCAGAGAATTGAAGAAAATAATTGATCTAGCAAGGTGTGTGCAGTTTGCTACCTAACACCTCCTCTGTCTGAACATTAATAATTGTATTTTTGGACCTGATGTCCCTAAGTATTCTGTTTTCTGCTTTTTTTAGATGATAAATACTCTACAGCAGGGATGTATGCTGCTTGTTCATTGCCTGCAAAGGATAAAATGAGAACTTTGATTTCTTCAATGACACAGTGATTCTTCTTTAAAAAGTCCAGTTATCTCTATGGAAGGAAAGCTAGGAAAAGCTTAAGCACTTCTGAAAATCCTGTTTATATATAAGCACAATCACTTCACCTGAAATCTCTCAATGTCCCTATAGTCACAGATGACTGAGCAATGTGGTCAGACTGTGAGAAATAAGCAACCTACATGTTTTTGACTCTTCACTCCTAAATTTGTAGGATGAACATACGGCTGATGCCACCCTCATATCAAGTTCAAGCAGCTCTAAGTCACCTGAACTTTTGCAGAATATTAAGGAATGCTCTGAGATCATACAACTAAAAGTACATGCTACCCAGTTGTTATATTTACTTTTTATTCTCACCTTAAATTACCTCTGCTGACTTGGAGCCCCCCATCTTCCTACACAAATTGCTGAAATCCTTGCTCTTTTATAGTATCCTTGGTAGAACCAGAACGTTCAGACTGATGGTGAGAAGCTGCACATTACAGAGGGAACAAGAGAGGCTACACATGCAAGGAAGAGTTGGATGGGATGAATGCAGATGCTGCCTGTATTCCTGAAGGTGGAACATAGCTTGGACCTGATAAGAACAGCTGAGGCAACAGGACAATGAATGGCTTCTCCAAGCACAAAGGCATCAGAGAGCCCCTGGGCAAGAGAAGCCAAAAAACAAGGGTGCATCTCATCTCATGTGCTTCAATCAAATAGCTGCAACAAAAATCAGCAGACAAATTTTGAGTGAATGAATGTTGCCACCCCTTGTGGATATGGTAGCTAAAGAAACTATCCATTCCTTCAAAAAAATTCTCAAGCAGAAACAGGCCACCCACTAATTATTAGCCAGAGTTACCAGTTAAAAACATAAGGGGAATCTCATGAATGGAGGGCAGTGTGCTTGTTTTATTAGTTTGAACAACTGAATAGATGGATGAAAGATAAGGTAATGATTTGTGACAGGGGTCCAAAATTTGATTTCAACAATTAAATTATCCTTCTAAGAGATCCCCAAGGAAATCTATTAAAATACCATCTTCCCCTAACCCCAAAGTACACAAAAGCTGCCTAGTAACTGTCCAGTATCACTTCCTTTGTGACGTGTTGGATGATTCCCAAGACAAAAACCATATGCTGTTCAATGAATGGTAGAGCAATCAACAAGGAAAGGCTGTTCTTTAAGTTACTTGCCCTTCCCCCGCTCCCCCCAGCCCCCCCACCAAAAAAAAAAAAAAAAAAAAAAAGAAAGAAAGAAAGAAAAAAAGAAAAAGAAAGAAAAAACAAAGGAAATTAACAGCTACACAACACAGTTTGGTCTAGAAAACATAGGGTTTGGTTTTGCACAATTTGTTTTTCAGTGGATAGTCAAAATTCCAGGTCTTAAAAAGCAAGATTATATTCCTAGAAAGTATGAGGGGAAATGAACTCCTGAGGCCATGAAATCTCTGCACCCAAAGGCAATCGCCTGCGTTCATAGGAGCATGCAGCACTGAAAGCTGGATTGTCTCATGCTTGTTCAAGGGATTAACCCTTCTATCAGTTCTCTGACGTTGAAGCCTATGTTCTTCCTCTTACCAGCACTTTACAGCCTCCTTACACTGTTGTTGAACCTAAGGTTAGCTCAACAGTATAAAGATTGCTATTTAAACCCAGAAGTTCCATCTGTGAAGCATGAAAGAGATATCCACAAAAGAAGTCAGAATGAACTTCTGCACCATGATAGAGTTAAAGGGAGGTTTTGACTTGAAGTGGAACAACTTTTTCACCTAAAAATAATACTTATACCCAAATGTGGAGTATGAAGCAAGATACTGAGCAATACAAGAGCCCATAGAATCATAAAATCATAGAGTTGCTTAGGTTGGAAATGACTTTAAAGATCATCAAGTCCAACTGCAACCTAACCATACTACTCTAACTAACAATCCTCCGTTAAATCATGTCCCTGAGCACCACATCCAAATTTTTTTAAACAAATTCAGGGATGGTGACTCAACCACCTCCCTGGGGAGTGTATTCCAGTGCTTAATAACCCTTTCTGTAAAGAAGTTTTTCCTAATTTTTCCATGTGACATCTCAGGTGCCTAATTTATTTACCAATTAATTATGTATCTATTGATGGCAAGAAACAAAGTCATGGTGCAGATGTGTCACTTTGAAATATCAGTTTGAGATGTAATATCAGAAAACAGTATCAAGTACTGATGAGACCAACATCAGGAATGAAGCTTGCCCCCAGCCAGTTGGTTAACACAGTCCAAAAAACTTCCCTATGTGCTATTTTTAAATTTTTTTCTCTACTCTCATCCAAAATTATTTAAATTTTTTTTTTCAGTCATCAGTTCTATACAGCGAAATATTCCATGTTTAGATGTGATTTTTGATGCCATGAATAAAAAGGTGTTTTTAACAAGAAAACTTCACTTTGGGAGATAAGCACACCTCTCAGATGACTGCTTTGTTCACATGCATACCTCAGTCCCACAAAGATTTAGACATTCACATCACTTCTCTGTATTCTTCTTCCAAAAAACAGAACTCATCCCAATGTAAAGAATTTTATGCAAATGAGCAGTTTATGTCTAGGCAGATGCAGGCAGTTAAGACTTTGCAGGACTTAGACTGGAGAGAAATTGCTGTATGTGGTTTCAGAATTCTGCAAGAAACTCAGAGAGGAGCCTTGTGAGAATCACTTGAGTGTTTTACCTATTCAGCCTTGCACATTTAATTCCAGGTCCCAGAGTCTATGCAGCTAATCAACACTCTCATAATTCAAAAACAAGAACAAGAGAGACTTTTTCACATACCAGGATTTTCCTTTTCTTAGGAAAAACCTCAAACTTCAAGAAAATCTAAAGAAATATTAGAGACAGCTATATACACATTTTTTAAGATAAAATTTTCTCTTTGTATGATTATTCACAATCCTAAAGTCAAAACCCCAGATCTGAACAACTGCCCACATCCCTCTTCAGTCTGGCCCCAAGTATAGTTAGCATTCAGTTCAGAATATACTGCTTTGACTCTGAAAAGGAGCAGTTACCTCTTTCATTAGCAGAGAGGAAGATTAAAAAAACAAAAACAAAAACAAAAACAAAAAACAAAACAAAACAAAAAACACCCAAAAACAAAAAACAAAACCAAACTAGGAAGAAAAGAAAAAAGAATTCTCTCCTTGAAAAGCTTGAATAGATGCTCATCATTATGGCCAAGGTAGAAGTTAATGGTGTAAGTACTTTACCAAAGGCAAGATTATCAACTGATGATTTGCTCCACAACCCAGTTCTGCACATGAAATTCTCCAAAGCTGCTGCCTAAGCTCAGTGACTTAGTGGTTTCCTGTGCTAATAGGTCTGAAGATTCTTGAATACTTGATGCTGTACATGGACATTCCCATTTAATTCCCAGTTTCTTAAATGCACTTAGATTACCCCTAAACCTGCTGAGATTCCTTGCTGTGATGTTCTTCTGATTATCTTGTCTGCAAGACTTGACAACACATGTCCCCTGTTCACATCTACCCTATCAGCCACATGCAAATGGAAGAAGGTGGAATTTATGGACTGTGGTTTCCTGTTCAGCTTTTGTGGTTCCTATTCCCGCCTGCCTTTTTCTCCTATAACTTACAGAGCTTCGGCACCCAACTCAGGACTGCAGATGCCCCAGAATGACAAATACTCTGCCCTCAAAGGTGCAAAGTTCAGTTAATGGATGTAGCTGTGACTCCTTCAATCAACAAACCCTTCCATAGAGGCCTCTGTTAGCTGAGACTTTGACTTCATGGTATTTATTTTGCTTTGCTTCATAAAGATTTTACCACCATTGATGACTCACCCAGCAGTTATACATGGTAATTATTAGGACAACTGGAACCGAAGGGTTTCGTGAAGGAGTTTGATTCTTCATCCTTGTATACAGAACATACGAATGAAATCAGTGGAATTTCTTCAGTCTAGTTTCAAATTAACACCAGATCAGGCTCATAAATTTATTCCCAAACTACAAACAGCCGTGAAGCATATTGCAGGCATTTGTTTTTCTCTTAGCATTCCATCCTTATATCATGGAAGGCAAGAAAAACACCTGCCCTGCTGCAATATCAGTTGGGTGTAACTGTACTGAAATCAAGGGAGATACAAACAATAGATAACCAAGAATTATACTCAGCCAGTTTTTAGTGCTACTCTCTTATGCATTCAGTAGGTATTAATGTGCTAACAGGAAATCTAGTATTTTTCAAACTTACTGGTTTGTGACAGTCTTTGAATGGCAATGATCACACAAAAAAAAGGCTTAAAATGTTCACAGTATTTCCCATTAGCTTTGCTGATGGAGAGAACTACAGCTCCCCACTCAAAACTTTTGTGAGGAAATGTGTTTGATAGGTATGCAACATCACTTGGGGTTTTTACACCAGCCCAGGTTGTACAGTAGGTGCTATTGTAATGGGAAAAAAAAAAAAAAAAAAAAAAAAAGAATAAAGCAATTATGCTCTTTTTTTTTTTTTTTTTCTATTCGGTTTATTATGAACAAATCAACAAGAGAAATCTCCAGTCAAAAGACTGTGGGAAATCACAGGTTTCCAATTAATCCTAAAATAAAATCCTGCTGACTAGGACACAGCCAATGGTCCTTATGCAGGCAAAATCAAGACAAGGTAAAGTTCAGAAAGAGCACAAAATAAGGGAGAAATGAAAATGTCTGTCAACCTCTCTGTCAGGTCCTGTGCAAATATCTGATGACACTATTATGCATTAAGATGGAGTATTTGGGTGTATTGAGAACAGTACACAATAAATCGATATTCCCCCACAACGATTCAGCAAGCATTTAAGCAGGTGCAATTCAGCCCAGCCATTTCAGATATAAAGAAGAAAGTGCCACTGTAAATGTAATGCACAAAAGTATGAATTGGAACTCGCACATTCTAGCTTTGATTCTCACCTCTGACCTTTCCTGTCTGATCCTGGTCAAGTCATTTTATCTTCATACCTCAAATTTCCAGGTGTAAAATGTCTATTCACTTTCCACATGCCCATCTTATTTGTTGAATAAGATGAGAAGGAAGAGGTCTGTCTTTCAGTATGTTTTTGTGCAGTGCTTAGCACTACATGAGCTAAACAGTGACCTAATACAAAAACCAAGCAGCACTTGGGTGCTTCCAGAAGGCCTTTTGCCAATCACATTTCCTGTAACCAGGAAGAAACATTGGCTGTTAGCATGAATGGAAAGAAGAGACAAGGTTTGGGGAGCTTTCGTAAGGGGCACCCCGTTCCTGAGCCTCCTCTTATACAAGAGATGTCGATGCCTCCTTCTGAAGCCAAAGGACCCTTTCCAAATTTGTCAGCCAAAAGCATGATTACACTTTTTTGGACACACCTCCATTTCCCCAGTTGCTCCTTTCTCCACCTCTCGTTCCAGCGGCTCTCTCATCGTCTCTTATCTCCCCTCCACAGGATATTTTCTTGTTTTGGCCAGAGCAATATCGGGTTTTATTTTCTCTTCATTCCCTCCATCCAGTTCCCACACCCAGACCCCCCCAAACCACCATTCTGCTCACTTGAAACAAAAGTGTAAACTTCAGAAACTGTATTTCACGCATATTCACACATTATGCCAAAACTATGGCCCAAAAGTTTGGCGGGTAACCTCCCCAGAATTCGTGAGCTGATGATGAATGGCTGTGAAGCCTTTGTGATTGCTCAGGCTCCATTGTGGCTGGAACAATGGAGGAGGACACAAGTCTGGCTCAGGAGAGCAACGGATAAAACTGTTGGGGAGAATGGCGGGCTCCTGCCGACATGACCACTTGTTGACATTGAAAGGATTCAAAAACAAGTGAGCAGAAACAGAAACGATTCTGTTCGGCGAGGCTATTAGTTGCAACGTGTGGCACTGGAGCGGTCACTCCTGATGTGTTTCCTCGCTAATGAGCCCTGAATGCCCTATTAAACTGGGATGCTATAGGCCCAGCGCCACTAGGGCAATGCTATGCATGGACGACTCCCCCGGCACCTATTGGCTGCCTGCATGAAGGAAGCAACTGGCAACACTCAGATTTAAATGGGACTGACAGTACAGTTAAATGATCATTAATTAGAGTTGCTGAACAGATAGAGACTCAAAGAAATTCTTAATGACAAGATAACAGTCTAGCATTACTCAGCTTTGAGCAAGTTCAAGTTTGCACCCCATCTTGGTCTTTGTATTACAAAGACCAGTGTCAAATTGATTTTAGTCTCATTCATATATTTGTAAACCATAAGAAATCCTGACTGTGCATCAAGACATTAATAAAGATTTTTGTATGAAAACATGCAAAAACAAAAACAAAAACCTTGTGTTAAAAATAGATTTTATGTGGAAAAGCTGACATCAGAAAAATGAAATCAATCAGTTATCTTTTACCATATTTGGAAATTAATCCGTAAAGAAGATTTCATTCACATTTTTTAACAGACTCTTTCATTAGCCCTACTCCTCAGTACTTAAAACGCTCAATTCATTCAACTTTACTCCAGTCTTGCAACTTGATCTCCTGGTTTGCTTGGTACTGAATACTTTTGGAAGGCAAGAGAATATAGCATCAAACTATCAAGCACTGAAAACCAAATGTCAGGACAAGTGAACTGTGTGGCTTGAGGGCATCATCCCTATGCTCATGCTTGGGAAGAGCCTTTCCCTAAGAGCACATTATCCCTTAATCACCCGGGCTGGTTTTGTCATTCTACAAAGTAGTGTGTATGGCCTGTTCTTGCAACTGGATACTGGATTAGCATGCATTTGAGATCATAAAAGAAATCTCTCAAGTTCACTCAAGATTATGCTGTTGAGCACTGATTCTCACAGTGCTATATAAAATCTTCTTAAGTATACAGCACAGTTCCTAAAAGCTTAGAAAACCAAGGCACTTGTACAATTCTCCCATTAGGAACTGAACTCCTGAAATAAAAAGAAAAAAAAAGTGTATTTGTGACCACAGTAGTAAAGATCAAAGTATTTGGCAGCATATTTATATCTGACCATAGAGAGATTTTGTTCTTAAAGAGTGGAAAGTATACTGCAACAATGATATTAGTTACGCAATAGTATAGATAGGAGTATATTTATTTGTGACAAGGTGAGTCAGGAATGGATTTTTTTTAATAAAACATAAGATTATGTACGTTTTCAGCAGTAGATTACTCTGATACTTTCTGCAAATATTTTTTTGCATTTAAAGGAACAACAGTACTGTAGGATAAGAAGTAGATGATCATAGAATAATAGATCATAGAATCGTAGAATGGCTTGAGTTGGAAGAGACCTCAAAGATCATCAAGTTCTAATTCCTAACCATGGGCAGGGTTGCCAATTGCCATAGATCTGACTGCTCAGGAGTCCATCAAGCCTGGCATTGAGCAGGGATGAGGCACCAACAACTTCTCTGGACAGCCTGTGCCACTCATCACCCTCTGAGTGAAGAATTTCCTCCAAACATCTAACCTAAACCTCCCCTCTTTCAGTTTAAATCCATTCACCCCTGACTTATCACTATCTACCTGCATAAAGGTGGGTCCCCGTCCTGCTTCTAAGTTCAAGTACTGGAAGATCGCAATGTCTGGAGCCTTCTCCTCCCCAAAATAATAATAATCCCAACTCCCTCAACCTTTCATCATAGAGGAGGTACTCCAGCCCTCTCATCATCTTTGTGGCCATTCTCTGTACTAGCTCCAACAACCCTGCATCTGCCTTGTACTGGGGGCCCCAGGCCTGTACATGTTGGCTATGATGAAAGACATTCTTGAGAAATTCACTGTAGCAATTATTTGTAATGTGTATTAATTGGTGTGACATTATTTGTATAATGAAATGTGATTATATTACATGACTCTTAAAAAATCTCTGTACAGCATCTAACACAAGAAGGCCTGGTCTAGAGGGTTTCTAAATCCTTACTATCGAGTTAAAAAATAAAAAGTTTGCTTTCACGTGCTCTCTCCATTCAAAAGAGTAAACTTTCTAAAGGAAATTACAGTCTCACAGTAGATGGTATTATCTAAGAAATGTGCTGCCATTTCTTGGACTAGATGGTCTTAGAAATCTTTTCCAGCCTTAGTTATTCTATGATTCTGTGACTCTTATCTGTATAGATTTTCCAAACAAAAGGAATGAGAATGGTTCCAATGCAAAAAATTATATTTCCTTCCAGATAATGTGATCCTCGCTTTGTCTCATAGAATAGGCATGGAGAAGGATGACCCCAATACCTTCTTTCTCTGTTCCTCTTCCCCCAGCCTCCCTTCTAGCACAGACAGATGTAGCTGTAGAGGGTGAGGGCTCACATATTTTGACCAATTAAATGCTGGCCCAGGGCACAGCAAAACTTGCTGTGACATCATGAGGTTGGGGGTCTATTTTACATGAGCAGCAGGCGGTCAGCCTCATTGTTTGCAGAAAGGCCAGCCTATCTGCATCAAATTCCAGCACTGGGACTCTCAATCAAGTTTAAATCTTCAGATTTTCCAAGTAAGTTTGTTAATTATTTTCTGACCTCTAGGCATTAAAAACAGCTTCAGAAAGGAATTCTCAAGATTTGTTGAGCTTATCATAACTAAAAACACTAATATTTTAATTTTTAAACAAAATAAAACAATAAACAAATTTTAGGTACTTCCCTGGAACTGTGAAACTTCAGGTTAAACTGACAAAATATGAAGCATAGCCAATAACACTTCATTCTTCTAGAGAATCTCACTGATTTAATAATTCTGTGGCAACTTCCATAACAAATTCTATAGGGTTGTGTGAAAACATGAGCAGACCATATAAGAAATACGAGGGGATAGGAATGGCATGGATACAGAGCCAGCTTCCATAGGAGAGGTAAGTTTGTTTTTTTATTGCTGTTTAAAATCCTTACAAAGACTGAATGACAACTGTGCCACTGGACACTTGCCTCAAAGAATTTGTAAATCAGCTTGTTGGGGTAATGTGCACATAATAATCCCTGTTTTAATTTTCCAGTTCAGACCACCATTATGAACGTGCTTGCAACAATGTCCAGAGGTCCCAGCTCAGAAGGGCCCCAGGACGCTGGCCACTGTATGGATTTTGTTATGTTAACGACCACACAATAATTACACCCTTCTCTTGATTAAAAGAACATGAAGAAGAGTATTGTGCATTTGCTATTGTCTCTCCCTTCTTTGCTGTCTGGGCTGAACCCTCATAAGGCCTAATTGGAAGTTTGCAGTGCACTCAGGGAGGATGTACCTGTGTGCTCCTCGGCCAGAGCAAGGCAGTGACACAATGCCCCAGGACCTCCTTGTCTGGTCCAGAGGAGAGGAGCACTTCCTGGTGCAGCAGTTTATCCCGATGGGCTTTTTGCCTTTGCTTTGCAACGCAACACCACAGCTGCACTACACTGAAGACATAACACACAGGCATAAGAACAGCAAACAAAAACTCTCCTTTTCCATATTCCTGAGTCTGTTTTCATTCTTAAGAGGCAGACTAAGTAATATTGCATTTGAGGTAAGCTAGGGAGGCAATACACAGTCAGCTTTCTTACCCGCTCATCTATCTGTTATTCTCCATTGACATAAACATCACTGTTCATTTGAACTCTGAAATGAAAACCCAAACCACCACCACCACTGAAAACTTTTGTCAGAGCACATACAAAGGAATGTCCTTACGGTGAAGTTTTAGTGAAAGCAAAGAACATTCAGATGCATAAAGCAATAATGTCTCCAGTCCCAGATACTTCTGTACCATATGGCCAGAGAGAAACAGATGGGCCGGGTCACAGCAGGGGAAGAGAGGGAGAGCCTGGGGATTGTTATCTGACCCACTGGGCCAACACTAGCAGGCTGTCCTCAGCAAACAGCCTATTATTATCAGAAGGGGCTGATAAGAATGTGATCCTCACATTTATTTGCCCTCAGGTAGTTCTCACATCTGACACCCAATCAAAGCATCTTTTTCAATATTTTTTTTCTTATTTGCAGATTTTATTTGGGGGATGGAGCTTTTGACTTACAAAGAAGCGAAGGACTGTGTTGCATTTGACTCTGATTGATTTTAGACATGGGTTATTTCCTGTCTGCCTGAAGTTCAGAAAGTGATTTGTCTAAACAAGATAAATTTAACAAGTAATAATGCAAAAAAGATATTTATTTTTTTCATTATTTTTGTGTGTCCAGGGCAGTATAAACATTAACCTGGAAAAAACAAATACAGCATGATACCTGTCAGAGAAATCCTGTGATATCAGGTGTGATTTCATCAGGAGAGTTCTATGTTTCTGTGCTCCTCAGTTAGCAGAGTTGTAGGAACAATTAGAAAAGTTTCACAAACCATTACATTTCCTTCCAGTTAGGGAAGAAAAAAAAAAAAAAAAAAGTGCATGGAAAGTACTTCCATAGCTGTGTTAAAAATGAAAGACAGCTACTTTTTGTTTCGATTCATGGTTACCAAATATTTCACCAGAATTGCCAGATAGACTCATCAAGGTGAAGAGTGGCCATGTCACTGTCAGATCGGTTATGTGGAGTTAAAAACCCCCCAAACACCCTATCCTCTTAGACACTACTGCAAATAGTTAACACAGAGTGAAACCTCCACTGTATGAGCACAAGTCATGGCACTTTGCTTAAGTATCAGCTCCCTAACCTCTACCATTTTGCCTTCTGATAGCTCTAAAAAAGAGAAAAGGAATTTACGCTTGCTACAAATACAAGACGCTGAAACATGTCACCTGCCCTCTTTAATCTTCTGGCCATGGCTGGTGGTGAATATTTCCTGAGAGCAACAACAGCTATGCTATTTTTCTCATCCCAATCTAAGGTGTTTTGTAAAAGGAAGATTTTGCTGACCAAACATTGCTATTTGATATTAAGCACTAGTAACTGGTTGTTATGGGCTGCAAAAGCAGAAATGCTCTGTGTTCAGAATTTCCAGACCTTATTAAAATGGCCACATGGGACATTGTTACTCAAATTAAAACAGATATTTATTGCTGCTAAAATTCATTACTGGGACTCACAGAGCCCAGGCAGATTGTTACCTCCTACTGTGCCTGGAGCTGCTGGCTGGCCTCTGCATCGTGTCCTCCCTTCGAGAAAATGTCCTTGAAAAACTCAACACCAAGAAGATCTGGCAGGGAGTGGATAACGTTCTATGTCCCAAAGGTGCTATGGAAACTCAGTGTCTTACAGAAATGACTGCAGGTTGGAGATGCGCAGAGGGAAGAGGTGTGTGTGTGTGTGCCTTTATCTAGGCAGAGATGGTGGACAAGCAATAACTGAGCCCTTTGAAGAGGATTTGGGTGTTCTAGCATATCCTATGGCACCTACTGAGTATTTAGGACTGTGGGCTAGCTCTGACTTAGGGTCCGATGCAAATTATGAATAAGTTGCTCTCCTACCAATGCAAGGTGAACAAAGAATAGCATTTGCAATTTTTTTTTTTTTTAAATTGAGGACCCAACATTCTGCTCTTCTGTGGAGAGCCTGAGAAATCTGATGATTCCAGATTCCCAGGATGTGAGGAAACTAGGTACTGTGGTTCAACAATGCACCTAGGAGCTGAGCTTTAGCCTTCATTTTTGAAAATCTTGGATTAAAAGTTTCTTGTAGATAGAATTTGTCACTGTCCTCCACTTCCTAATTCTAATACACATGTATTATATATTTCTCATATACGCATATGTATTTGCCAAAAATCCAGGAAAACCTTGGTTTTAACACTTCAGTCTCTTTCTGAGAAAAAATCATCACAACATCTGGACTGAAAGAAGATACAACAAAGATAGTGATAAATGCATAGCTCTTCCTTAGTAGAATCACATATATAACAAAACAAAGCACATTTCACTAAGAAACATATACTGTAATTATCCTTTGCAGTCTTTATGGGCTGGAATTAGGTTTTTCCACAAGTGACTTCCAATGGGAGATATATTCCTGAGCTGCAGGGAAAGACCATCCCTCGTCTTTAGGGGTCCCAGCGTACATCTAAGACTGGAAGACCTGCTATTTTACCACTCCTAAACTTCCTCCTATGCTGATAAATTGGTATATATGCTAGTTCAAATGATAATTATTCAAGGTAAAGATCTATGGGCTAAAAGATGCCTCTTGAGTCCCTGCTGCAAACACAGTTTTGAGGTCATGGCATCTTTGGACATGTCGTGGTGGAGATGGTGGCTCTGCTGTGAGAAACACAAAATACTTATCCTGCTGGGACTTATGCCCAGCTCTCTTGCACTCCCAGGAAATGAGGAAGACAAGGGGCAGACTACAACAGGATTTTAACCAGTTTACACAGATCGTCATATAATACAGCTTAACAGGAAAATATGAGAAGTGAAACTTCAAGATCAACTCTCTGCTTATTTTCTATTCAATGGAAAATCTTTTGGTCTCATCTTCACTTTCTCAGTCATCTGCCCCTGCAATACATTGATGCTGATGCTATAATTTAATTTAACCTAATCTTAAAATATTATATGACAGCTCTGATTTGAATATGTGACTGATTTGTTTAGAGGATGCTCTTCTGTGGTGAATGCCTTTTCCCCGTTTCCTCTACTTTACCAGGAAGTTTCCATTGACTGGCCAGGCACAGAAATATTTCTGAAAGGCAAGCAGTTAGACTTTTGGGAAAGGGAATTATATATTTAGATACTTCTCAGAAATTAAAAAGAAAAAAAAAGAAAAAAATCTGCATTAGATTGCCAAAACTCTGGTAAGTTACAAGAACTTTTATAGTATATACAAAGAAACAAAAATGATAAGGAATAAAGAAAACAATAAGAGGTAAGTAGGAAAGGGAAATGCATTCCTTTGGTGTTAAGTATTTGGAGAAGGAATATATGTAATTTAGGTGACCAACGCAGGTGCAATATTTTTCCCCAGCTAATGGAAATGGAATTAAATAGAAACAAAATCAAAACCAAACTCTTCCTGATATACATCATCCCAGCTTGATGCTGCAAAGTACTTTTCATTACAAGCCAAAAGAACAGCCCTCACTGATGCTTACTTGAATGTCTCAATTTCTGGATTAAGCTGTCCCATTGTTTTGAAGCATGGTTATGGTTTAGAGATCAATGAGACACAGACTATCCTAATCTACTATGAACAGCCTATAGCAGTGAAGGGATACTCTGCACTAGAGAGCCATCTAAATCTTCTAATTACTTCAGCTACTGATAGATTGGCTCTTACCCCCTTGAATTCCTTTGTCACCGAGGAGTTAAAATTCATGAGCGTCTATGCTGCTGAATGCTTACTCCAGTGCTGCTATTTTCTACACCAAGCTAGCCATCACCGCAAAGAGTCGGAGGTCTGTCAGGCCATCTGTTACATAATAGTCAACAATCTCTAAAATCTGGGGAAACAGAGATGGAGAGAGCAAAGATGATGAAGGGTTTAAAAAGAACAGATTGCTGCCTTGCTTGGAGGGGAGGGAGGTAGGAGGAAGGGGGAAGGGGGAAAGGCCAGATAATAAGCTCTGATGGAAGCAGAGATAAGCCCATTTAGCATAACCAGCAAATATATATATATATATAGTATAGTATATATATATATATATATATATATATATATATAGTATAAACTGTAGTGGCTAAAGTTGAAAGAAGTTGACTAGGATTCCAGATTGGTGGAACAAAAAAAAAAAAAGAAAAGCAATTTTTTTATTGCTTTGGGTCAATAGAGCTGAAGGAGATACTGAAATATTACAGCTATAATTCAGCTATAACTCAAGCATTGCCATACACAACTAAGATCTAAAGCCTCTTTGAGAACATCCTCTAAATCAGTGAAGAATCCAACCCCAAATCTTTCTGTCTCTTGGTGTTCTGTCACACTCTCTGGTGTATCACAAGAGTCAGTGAATTTTTTCCTTCCATCCTTGTCTTTCCTTCCTTTCCCCTTCCTTTGCAAAGGAGGCGTCTGACAATTTCTAAGGTATTGACATGGTGAGAAATTGCAAGTAAGTCTCAGATACTTTATATTTGTCTTGCCACATGGCCACATTTTAAACAAAACTAACCATATCCGGTGCAAAATGCTCTCAGGAGACATATTATCTAGTTAACTGCCTCTGCAGCCGTTGAAATAGTACCAGCAATAACATTAGCATGGTGAGCCACCCAGCTGTACTAGAACTGCTAACATGAGCTCACTTCTCATCTGCTCTCTGGCTGTCTGGTCCTATGCTTGTTCCACTTGTTCATGCTTGCAGAGTTTACTATACCAGTACCAAACACAATGCTGATGTTGCCTTGGTTTTCCTGGTGTACTGAGACACACTGTACTGCAGATCTCACCATCAGGCTCATTGCAACTCCCTCCAAATAGATGTTGTTTCAACATCAGGGCTCAGTTTTTAACCCCTGGATTCTCTTACAGTGGAAGTAAAAGACCAGGTGGGACTTCAAGGCCTTGCAGTAGTTTCAAGCAGTGGTTTCTGCCTGAAACAATAATGTGAAATGAGAATTTTGTTTTAATTTCATCAGCCCTCTTTGTGTTTTGGGGGCTGCATTCAGGACTACTTCTGTGACCTCTCATAACATGAAAACAAATGACCTTAACTCCTGCAAAGTTCACATGCTTCAGAGTGTTTCTTCAGACTGAACTGAAGTCATACGTGTTCACTCGCTGATGTGTTTGGCTTTATTATCCCTTTGTAAAACATTTTTGATCTGTAGTAGAAAACATGTTATATGCCTGCTGAGGGTGGCAGAGGAAAGGAATGTTTTCTAAATGCATTTATACAAACAGCTAAAGATATAGGGATAACTTTACTGGTTAAACCTTTCATATGGCAGTAACCACCGCCAAAGCAAACAATTATAATGGAAGTAATTAAAACCTGTGTTCATTTGTTCATTGTTATCTCTATAGAAAGAGGTGCTTCATTAACTGGGATCCAAGTGTATAAAGTGTAACAACATCTCATTGAGCTATATTAATGGATCATACACAATAATTTTGACAGATGGAAAAGATCAGTCTTACAGGTCTGATAAAAATAAACAACAAATGCTGCTGTCATTGTGCAACATGAGTTGTGTAATGATGCTAGCTCTGGTCTCCGCTGTAGAGCCAGTGCTTCAGAATACTAACATCAAACTACTTGATATGTGTTTGATGTCTAAACAAGTCACATCCTTTGCTGTAGGAAGAAGTTGTGCTGGGGGCTGGGGACCGTCTATGGTGCTACATGGTTCAGATAAATATCTTCCCAGATGAATTCCATGTAAAATAATTTGCTCAAAAGACCTTCTTTTTTAATCATATGAAATAGATGGTTGGAACCTTTTTGAAGAAAAACATCCAAACAACTTAGTCCCTGCTGTAGTGCTAAAGCCTTGTTCTAACATTTCGTGCTGGGAATGCAAAGCAGGTCACCAAGTACAGTAGTACAAATAACACTTTATTTACAGTTTCATGGCTTTCAGATTTCCTGTCTCCATAATCACTTCCTTCTAATTTCCTTCTGTTTTGTTTGAAATGGTAGTCTTTTCAAAGGAAGTGCTCAAAGAAACAACTCCTTTGTAAGGTTTGGATTAAATCACGGAGATTTTTATACTTCTTTTTCTTGATGTCTGTATTTCCTAGTACCGGTTTTCTGTATTAACAGAGTTTGTATGTCTGGTTGGTTCAAACAGGATCATGATAAGAGAACTGCAAAAAGGCCAGCAATGAAGGACTGAAGTGTCAGCTGGGGGAAGCTGGCACAGTTCCACTGATGTACATCAGTACAGATCAGAATCATTTGAAGAGCCAAAAGTTTTAATATAATAAACTGGATATAATGTTTTGAGTGCTACCATGGAACTTGGAAAATTTGCTAATACTTTTGTCTGTATAAAATATTTGGATGCAATAAAGTATGTATGTTGTAGAAAGCACATTAAAGGATGAAAAACTTACCATGAGCCAGCAGTGTGCTCTTGCAGCTCGGGAAGCAAATGGTATCCTGGGCTCCATCAGAAGAGGGGTGGCCATCAGGGACAGGGAGGTGACTGTCCCTTTCTACTCTGCCCTCGTGAGGCACCATCTGGAGTACTGTGTCCAGGTCTGGAGCCCCCAGTACAAGATAGGAAGCTGTTACAGAGGGTCCAGAGGAGGGCCATAAAGATGATCAGAGGACTGGAGCACCTCCCTTTGAAGTCATGCTGAGGGAGCTGGGCTTGTTCAGCCTGGAGAAAGCTGCAGGATGACCTCACTGAAGCCTTACAGTGCCTAAAGTGAACTTACAAACAGAGGGGAGTCAACTCTTCATAAGGGTAGATAATGGCAGGACAAGGTGAAATGATTTTAAGTTGAAGGAAGATTTAGGTTGAATGTCAGGGGGAAGTTCTTTACCAAGAGAGTGGTGAGATACTGGAATATGCTGCCCAGAGAGGTGTGGATGTTCTGTCCCTGGAGGTGTTCAAAGCCAGGTTGGATGGGGCCCTGGGCAGCCTGATCTAGTATTAAATGGGGAGGTTGGCAGCCCAGCATGTGATGGAGGGGTTGGAGCTTGATGATCCTTGCAGTCCCTTCCTACCCAAACCATTCTATGATTCTATGATTCTGTGAGTAATAGAGATGGAATATACAGGGAAAATAGGTATGAAATTTAATTCATGTATTATTTGATGCATATTTATTTTGTCTAGTGGTTTCAGTTGCCTAATGAGTAACATCTCCTATAGATATATTTAGACTTCTCTACATGATATCAAGTTGCCTGACCAAAATGGCACAGATCACAAATCTCCTGTCACTTTTGAAAATGTAGCTACCAATAGAAAAGATCTGTGCAAAGACATAACAGTAAGATCACATGAGTAGACTACACCCCTCATGCTTCCTCTTCAGCCTGTCCCAGCTACTCGGCCAAAATTGCCTACTCAACAGCCAAGGTAAACCCTCCCATTTCCACATTGATATGTGGTCTTTCTCTTCTTTCAGTTTTGATTATTTCTCAAAAACTTGATTATTTTGATTATTTCTTTCAAACTCTTAATACTTCCAAAAATGTCAAATGAAACAAGCCAAGAGAAGTGCTGGTGCTGTGCTGCAACCACATCTCACTTTTTATATGCTCCAGTGATTCATATCTGACTGTTACACACTTTTTCAAATGCAGTCAAGAATTTTTTCTTTTTTTTTTTTCTGTCAATAGCACATATTTTGACTATTCGGTTTTGGATCTGAAGTATTAAGAGAGGAGAAAGAAAGTTGTGCTATTTCATTTAATAGCTGGGTTATATAGGGAATGGTCTAAAAAATAAATACCTCCCACATATGCCAGTGCTGCTGCTGGTCAGGGCACTTTTTATTTAAGGGGAGCTTTGACCAACCAATTATTACAAATAAAATACGATGCTATGATATGGGAAATATTTTGCCACTCTCTCACATTGAGAGATTGGGAGAGATCTGTTAGGTTTACTTCCTGCATAAATCAGTGCTTCTGAAGCAACATCTTTCAAAGGCCATAAAAACTTGCCAGCAGTTCAAGTACCCATCTTCATCAGTATAATCCTGGAAAGACACTCATAATATTAATTTTTTGGAAAATTAGCCACTCACCTCTGGGTAGAACTCTGTTGTCTCAGAAATGCAGCTTTGACAGTGTATGCTTAATTTCTGCCTTCATTTTCAAGCTGAGGAAAAGCCTCAAGAACTCTTATTCTTTGCCTCTACTAAGCAAAGAAGCACAGCAGTTTATCATTTAAAAAAATTTTTTTTTTGGGGAGTCCACATCACTTTCTTCAACCATTTGTTATTTCTGGATACGTAACACAACAAAGCTGAATTAGAAGTATGATCAACAATACGAAAATCATGTGACTATTAAGAAATGCTGAAAGAAAAGAGGAAGTTGCCATCACTGTCTTTACCTTGATGTTACACAGAGCTAACACATACTCTGATCTCACTGGTCTTTATGTCCAGACTCATATGTTCATTAAGTTTCATAATGAGATAATTTAGGTACTACAGAGAGTAAGAGTCTTTATAACCTTCTAGAGAAGACTCACAGACAGAGAAAATAGATTAGCGTAAATGAAAATTGTTAAGTTTTTCAGCTTCTTTTACCAAAACCAACTGTTTTTACTTCAAAGTCGTTTGTAAACTATATTATCACTTATTTCCTTTTTTTTTTTATCATCTCAAATGTCTCTCTTAGTAGACAAGCAAAGAAGTCTTTTTTGCACCCCCTGACATCTCTCTAAGACTCCTTCTCTTCTCTTCTCTTCTCTTCTCTTCTCTTCTCTTCTCTTCTCTTCTCTTCTCTTCTCTTCTCTTCTCTTCTCTTCTCTTCTCTTCTCTTCCTACAGCCTAAGTAAACTTCCTCCATCTTCAAAAAATGTCTTCTGCCCCTGACCTAGAGCTTAGAAGTCAGTTTGGCCTTTTAGAAACTTTTGTCAGCCCTTATTTTTGCTTATAATCTCCCAAAATAACTTGTAATGGCAACATTTAAAAATTGAAAGACCTTACTCCATACTAAAAGCTGTTCTTGTTCACAAATTAGGAAGAGTATAAAATGCTTCTGTGATGCAGAGACTGAGCAAGAAGAATTTGTTTTGTGTTTTATGGAGAAAGAGAGATTCAGAAGGAAATATGAAGGTACTCTACACTTCTAACCACAAAATTGTTGATTCCCTCCCCTGCTCTCAAGTTCACCAGCTGCATTAATTTGCATCTGTGGTTCAATCAATACCATAATTTAGCAATAGCATTAAGGGAAAGAAACAAGGAAAAGAAGCCTAGAGTGAAAGAACAGCACCAGAATATCCTGAAACTTGAGTATCATACTGCTTTCAACTTTATATCCTGAGTATGGAAATTTTAAAGGTGAAAGCTTAGCAAAATCCTTCAAATATGCCTTTGATCTGCTCAAGTGAGAGCCCAGAGTCTGAAACCTGGCACCCAACAGAGCCATTAGGCAGAGAAAAGTGCTCCACATATCCACACTGAATGAGTAGAGGGGCAAAAACTGTGTGGGAAGTGTTCTCCAGCTGTGGGGAGATGTGGACACTTTGCTGCTGTCCCAGTATTTCACACTCTGGTCCAGGCTGCAAGTTGTTTTGACTTTCTCATCTGACACGGTTTACCATTATAAGAAGAGAAAGAAAACCTTAGCACCCCTTCCTACCCCCTCCTTGAACCAATTGAGCTGTCACTGTCTGCACAGAAAGTGATTGTTCAGTCAAAAACATTTCAGCCTAAAGCAAAGTGAACAGCCTTGAAAAGTGCACTTTTCTTTTGTATCTCATGTCCAAAGAAAGACAGCAAGAGGAGAGGCAGGAGGAAGGTGACCACTACCAGCACTGCTCCACAGCCCACCCTTGGCAGGCAGCCCCAAGGCAGCAAGCTATGGCCTTCCCAGCTGGGTGAGTAGAATTGTTCAGATGGAGCTGGAGGAAAGTGATGGACTTTCAAAAGCAGAGCTTTGATAAGCAGTGGGTCACAGCCTTTGGTTAAAATTTATCTTCCAGAGGTTGGTAATTTAGCAACAAGGATTTTTTTGTTTGCTTTCTGCACACTGTAGTAGCATCAGGCACATCAGAGTACAGGTGCATATAGAGAATCACCAGGGAACTGTGACTTCCTGCTTTCTGTACAGAAGAGATGGACAGGGACACTCCTCTCAGGCAATGTGCTACTGTTCTTTACACATGAGACTGCTAGGAAATAGAAAGTGTTTTCTAGATCTCACCAAGGACAAAATTGGTTCTGTTCAGTTTTATCTACAAACAATGCTAGTAGTCTGTTGCTAGTAGCTAAGATTTCCATGAAGTTTCTCTAATGGACACAATTTCCTTCTTTTGAGGAGAAAATTTTTGTACCTCCAATTACTGAAGCTCACTTCCTTCATTCACTGTCTACAGAACATGCATGCAGGAATCCCTTCCTGTTCAAGCCAGTAAATTTTCTGATGGATGACTACTAGTGAATTTTGCAAACTCTCAACAAAGAAAGCACAGCACCAGAAAAAAAAAGGATGCAATACTTACCCTCAGGTTATCATAAGCTCAGGTTTTAGCCACACATTTACCTCCCTTGCCAATATTAATTATTTCATTATCTATTTTCATAGGGGAAAGCACATGCTACACAGTCACAGCCTGTGATGGACAGCTCTGGCACTGCTGCATAAACTACCTTCTGCTCTGATTAGTTTTCACCTAAAGAAAGGTGAGAGGTTAAAAAACAAGGCAGGTGCATCCTACACTAGAGGAGCTTGAGGAACCATGCGGTGCTCCCATGGGGTTTTATCTACTCTCTGTGCACCAGCAAGGCAGGCACTGAATGAGGTTCAACACAAGCACTACCCGCTTAGAAACTTTGAAGGAGAAGGAAAGTGCACAGAATTGACTTCTCTATTTAGACAATTTGTTCAGACAGCCTTTGGACTGCAGGTTGACACAGGTCTAACTGACACTGGCAGCACCAGAGTGTCATTTGTGCACAGATGATCTGGTCCTGGTAGCACATTAGGAACTAAGGCTTTTGTTAGACTCTGCCACAAAGATCTCGTTGTTTAGAAGTGCATTTGAGTGAGTTTAGTTGCCAGTCAGGAAACTGATGTAACTGTGACAGGAAAAGGCAGTCCCTATGCTGCCTTTCAATGTGTCCTGGAGAAGAGCTTTGCAGTAAAATAGCATGGAAAGAGAGTAACTGAAGAGGAGCATAGGATATGACTAGGACTAGCTAGCCAGGTCTAAACACTCGAAAGTGATAATGCAGACCCTGCAAAATCAGAAATCTTTTGAACATCGCAGCTTTGTAGCATGGAGGTAGCAGGTAGAAGTACCAGTGTAACACTATATTTAGTTTTATGTATTTAACTTCTTCTCTTAGTCAAACATTCAAATACACATTTTTCACAACTTCAGTAATATGACACCAGGACGATCTGTTTCACAAACGTTTATCCTGGGAAACCCAAAATTTACACTTTCTGCAAGCATCACCAGAAGGCAGAAAACTCCAGCTGTTCTGCAAAGGCACCTCATCTGTGAAAAATAGCAGTGTCTCTGGCTCCAACCCATCTTTTCACTGTTCCCATAGTAGGACCTCACATCCTTCCTCCAAGACAGTCTTAACCCAGCTGCTTCTCATGCCAACCAAAAGAGCTCACTTTGGCCCTACAAGACACTGTATAGAACTTTTCACTTGCCCCTGACCTCTCCAGTTCTTGTAAAGCTCATTCCCTTGTTGAACTCCTACCCTGTTTGACTTTACTTGGGAACTGCTGGGAAGAGGAATGTGACAAATCTATCAGGCAATGAGGAAAAATTATCACCAAAGGAACGTGCAATTTGCGACAAAGCACAGGGGTGTCTGTATGTCTGGGATGTGGAACTGGTGCCCAAATTCATGTCAGTCAAAGTTTTCAAAGGGTTAGATAAAGGAAGTAAGCATTCATCTGCTAAGAACTTTGTTTGATTCAAAACAGTTCACCCACAACACAAAAATATTATGTGAATGATCTATGTCTTCAACAACTGAAATTTTAGAACCTTGCATTTTTGAAAGGTTAGTTTATTAAACCAAACTGTGATATCTTTGCTCTTCTGCCAAAAGGCCTTTTATCTATGCAGAAAGGCAAAACACCTTTGTTACTCAAAATAGAAATCAACAAAGTGCTTACAGCATAATGTAAAAGAGACAACTTTTGCTTACCAACACAATTTCTTAAAAGCACAGCCCAAATGACAAGAGTCATTATCTAAACTCAATTCCAGATGCAATGTTCTGAATAAAAAATGACTCCCAGAATTATTATTATTTCATCTTTGAAAGACTAGGTGGAAAGGACAAGGTAAAAGAAGGACGTGGAAGGAAATAGAAGCAAATAAAGCAAGTTATAATTTGTCACAGTGCACTGCAGATTTGTTGAAATCAGAGTCCTGTAGTCTCTTCTCTCCTTCAGACAGCAACACCAGATTCAGATGAGCAAACAGCTGACAGAAGAAGCAGTCTTTCATTTAGCAAAAGGTTAAAAAGCACCAGAGAACAATCTGCATCTCAGAGCATTGGGATTTACTGAGGAATGGAGGGGCAACTTGGAGATGAATATATAACAGTTCTAATTTTGTGATTAATAATACTTGTTTCCACTGTTAGGCAGAGACATGCAAAATCGCAGTGACAGAGAAGGTGGAAGTTCATGTGAATCCAGTCAAGAAAAGGAAAGCTATGAGGCAGTAATATGATATGAATGTGGAAAACGTGATATAAGGTTTGTTGGGGGTGGGGGATGGTATTTACAGAAGAGAACCAGTATAAGTAGCAGTGAAAAGACTTGATGTGTAATCACAGCTGGAGCTCTGGTTAACCCCTTCCAACTATCAAGGCCTGAAACAGCTTGGTTGGTTAACTTTGCTGATCAGACTTCATGGAAGGAGCCACAAGGAGACTCTTTAGGGCCTTGACCCATTGGCCCAGGAGCTGCTTTAAGTTCCAGCACTCACCCTTGGACTCTGCCCGAGCTTCATCATTGACCTTGACTTACAAACTGACTCCTTGGCTTGACCTCAGACCAGCCTCATTACTGTGAATGTGTCTGCAGTCACTGGGCTGTGTCAGTCTGGAGACTGTGCTGACCTGACCTGGGACAGGGCCTTCCTAGTCAAGCCCCAACCCTTCTCACCCTGTTCCCTTGCCCGCACTGTGCCCCATAGAAGGAGGAAATCCTCCACCTGTAGCAGGGCATGACAGTGCCAGGAGGCTGAAAGGATTGCTTTGGTCAACCAGGCAAAACCATGGCTGAAGTAAACATGTATATATGCCTTGATTGTTACTACAAAGTAAGAAATGGTAAAGAGGAAAAAGCTAAATTAACAGGCAATGTTGGCAGAAAAACAAAAGTAATCTGGAAATTAGACAAAGATTTCTTCCCTGCAAAGAAATCATGGTTCTGAAAACCTGTCTGAGCAGCTCAGAGAGGAGATTGTATGGCATAGGCAGAGAGAGGGCCAGATCCAAGGTCCCTTTTGTGCAACACCCACAGGAGCACAGTGATGTACAGGGTGCCCCTGGGGCTGGAAAATGAAGGATTCCTGCTTAGATCAAACTGCTTCTTGTGACTTGTCCTTTTACCACACCATTTGTGCCATGTTTCCCTGCTTCTTTTTCTGCATACTGAATACACTTCCAAGCTTCACGACTGTCACGGCCAGTGAAGGGGAAAGAGGTAGAAGTATTTATTTTTTTTTTGTAAAATTCTTACTCATCTTAAACCCATATTTTATTACATGGTGCTACTGCACTTATTTTAGGTGCATCTGGTTCATTCTCTTCTTCAATACCCAGCAAATACTGGACCTAATTACACCCAGTGTGCTCACTGCAATTGACCATTTACTCTGTGCGGTTTTCTCACATGGTGAGCTAAAGAGAAAGCTTGAGTCAGTGTTTGAAATCCTCATTCAAATGCTGCTTTCAGTCAAATTGCTTTTGGGGAGGGAGAAAGGAGGGAAGGAGATTGGGGGAAGCATGGTTTTGTGTTTGGTTGCTGCTGGAACAGCACAGGGAAGGAAGGGCCTGGTTTTTGCTATCCCCACTGGGGAATTTAATTTAAGGCTGGTGTGTTGCTGTTTGGAAAGATGCATTGAATACCCAGATGCAATTGCAGTGGGTACAGAGAAGAGCAAAATAAATACAGGATATTGGCTCATCTATTTGGAGGGCTGATTTCCCAAACCTGGCACATTCAGGATTCACTGCCTGCCCTGATTTTGTGTGTCACTGATTTGGCTAGGATCTAAACACAGAGCTTCACAGTTATTGAACCACTGTCCCAGATCCAGCCAAGGCTGAACACAAAGCAGGCCTGAACAAACCAGCAGGCAGACTACAAAGGAAAAGCAATTGTTCTGCTTAGCAGCAGCACTATTTCTACTATGCTTAGCATCAGAACAAGTTAATTTGGGAGCACAATCTTCTTAAAAGGAAGCATTGCTCAGCCCAGCATCCCCAGGTCTCATGCAGCGTGCTGCCCTTTTCACCAAGCAAGAGCCACAGATGCTACTTGTAATGTATTTTTATGCTATGCAAGTCATATAAAAGCTTCTGATGAAAATTAACTCTCTTAAATCTCTGACTGGCATCTTGTTCAAAATTGATATCATGTTTGCTGGTCATCACTGGCTCACAAGGAAGTTTCTGCTGTGATTTAATAAGAGGAAGAATTTTACTGTTAAAGACAAAAGAATACACCGCAATATCAAAACAATTATACAGTGTCCTTAATCCAAAGTACTTGGTCTTAACTGCCCTTTTACAGAGGTAAAAATAGATCATGATGAGTAAAAGTCAAGGCCATAAAATAAACAGCAGAGCTTCCAAATGCATGTAAGCTGTCCCTGGATGCATTGTGGTTAATGGAGCTATAGAGATCACCAGTGTCTGAAGACTTTGACAGTGGCAGAGGAGCCCTCAGGGTAAACAAAATACCTTGATGTAGGGATGGACAGAAATCATCCCACTATCCTCATGGCACAAGTGTCCACCTCCTCTCTAGAGGACTGAAAAGGTGTGATTTTTCATTACTGCAGCAATTGTCTCCAGATGCTTTCGTATTTCCCGGGGACAACCAACATAAATCAGTGATTTTCAAACTCCTCAAGCCATTTGGGACACCCAACTGCAGACTGACAAAGAACTTGCTTGCACTTATAAGCACTGCCGTGTGCTCCTCAGCTGCATTAACCACTTTTTGCTATCCATTGAGTTGAGTTGCCTTTGTCCTCAAATCAGTTTGTGAAATAACAGTGCAGCAAAATGCCACCAAAGGAGAGCAAGCAGCCCCCAGACTCACTCATTCCAACCTGCCAGTGGGGAAGGGAACACTCTGGGGAATACAGCAAGAGAGGGTGCGAGCCTCTTCCCTCCTCTGCAGAGTGACAGAAGTCTAAATTACTGCCCAACCTCATTCACCAGAGCCAGCCAGCTGAGTAAAGCCTGAATGGAGATGTCAGGATCTGGCCCCAGCAGCCGGGGCCAGCGCTGCCTCTCTGCGTGCCAGAGGAGCTGGAGTGGGCAGAGCACCCAGCCTTGTGCTTGGCCGCCGTGTGCAGGAACAAAGCGAGCGCTGGGTATAGCACCCTCACTCAAACAGCACCAGAAATAGTATCTTTTTTTTTTAGCTCTTTTTTTTTTTTTTTTTCCACGAAACTACTGGCAGAGAAAGATATACAACTTAGCATGAAAATAGGTATCAGAATAAGGCCTTGGCTGAATAGTCAGTACTCTGCATAATTCTCTCTTTTCATCCCCTCAGCCTAGATCCTCTCCAAATATTCAGATCAAACTCGGCAGTGGAGCTCCAGCATTTTGGCCATTAAAAGTAAAAGCTGGAACACTCAGATTCTGCCTTTATCATATCCCTCTATTTTGAATAAAGACAACTCTCTGATTTTGACCTCAGGCTAATCGTGAAGTCTCTGTCCCTGTCTCTCTTAAAAAGATCAAAGAACTGAAGGAAATATACTTGCTAGTGAATTAAAAAAAAAAAAAAAAAAAAAAAAAAAAAGGAGAGAAAGAGAAAGAGAGAGAAGAAAAATACTATTTTAAGGAATGCATTCCGTTCCTCTCTATACTAATATGTTGTACATGAAACATCTTACTCAGTCTTCGGCATATGAAAAAGCACGTAAAGGAAAGGGCGGAAAGAAAACCAGAAGTCAGAATAAGCTGCAGAATGATGTTACTGCCATTTAATGGTGAAAGTCCTTTTCAAAGATCCCAGCATGCATTACAGTCTATCTTTGAATGATGCATTGTTAGACAATGGAGAGGGCCAGCAGAGGGAAGCAGTCTAAAATTATAAATGAAAATTACAAATTACAAATGAAAATACAGAACAGGAGACAAACCCAACCATGCAATTTTCATTTAAACTCTCTAGGCAGTACAGTAAAAGGGCTAGAATACACTCCCATCAAAAGCAGTGGGAATAACCACAAGAGCCATCTTTCTCAAATCACAGATGAATTCAAATGGGAAGAGGCATGCAACAGCAAAACAAAATAGTTGTTAATGCATAAAACTACTGTATGTCTTCCAATAGCTGGACTCTAGAACCCTGGTTAAATACTGACTTTCTTTCAGAGTCAATCAGATAATAAGACCCCTTTAGAAGCACAGAATAGTTAAATTCATCACCATAATTTAATTGTAGAAGGTTATTAAAGAGCACTTCGACTCCCCTCCTGCTTCGGCGCTGCTTTTGTGTATTAAACTCAGACTAATCAAATTGCAGATTCCAAGAGTACTGTATTAGTCATCCCCATCCCTTTTAATTTGTTTAATGGCCTCCTTTTTTCTCCCCCCTCTTGTGTGTGTGTTCTGACTGGCTGTGCAGCGCTTGGGCTCACGACATGTAAATAAAGAATGGATAGGGGAACAGTTCGTCAAAAAGAATAAAGCGTGCCTCCATTCTAAAGTTACATTTGATGTCAGCGTAATTCATGGGACGTGTACTGCAAGCAATGGTGCTTATTATTTCTGCTTAACTGTCCACAGACACAGGAGGAGAGGGGAGAGGGAAAGGGAAAAAAAAGGAAGAAAGAAAAGAAAAGAAGTCTGAATTTACACTTACCGCTTCAAAAGCCCTTTTGTACTTCGCCAACTTTTCCTGGCTGAAGATGCAGTATTTTGCCAAAAAGTCGACTGCAAGGGAGGACAAAAAAGGATAAAATACCCCATAAAAGAACTCTTTTCCCCACTTTTCCTTAAGCATTTTTGTAAATCACCGTAAAGAAAACTATTTTTTAAAGGGCACAACAATGCTGCTCACAGAAACGTCTTCTTATAGAAATTTCAATTTATGGCTTACTTCTTGTGTTTTGTTTTGTGGGTTTTTTGTTTCTTTTTTTTTTTTTCATTCTTTCTTATTTGGAAAAGTCTTTTCACCTGGCCCAGGGCACAAAGTCAAAGTTAGCTCTGAATAGGAGATGTTTAACATGTATAATGCATAAGAGCTCCATCCTGGTGAGGCAGTAGTCTGGGAGCGTGGCAAGGGCTTGTTGTTGTTTGTTTTAACTGTCCCAGAAAAGGACCTCTTTAGACTTGAGTTCTGCAGAGCAGCATTCTCCGTATGCACTCCCAAGTCCAGAAGTATCAATGGAAGCCAAATCCCTCTTGTTTTGTTCTAGTAAGATCAGACAGCAACACCAACATAAACTTTTCCAGAACTAATTACATGTTTCTTAAAAGTGGCTCGCTATTTCCTATTTCTCCCTCCTGATGGAGTTGCAGTAGAAAATATTGGATCATTAAATTATTGTACATCATCCCCCTCTCTAAATTATCACTACTTTCCTGGCTTGCTGCCAAGCCTATCATCGAAGAAGTCAAGGACCCTTAGTTACTGGGTTACATGAAGTTGGCCCCATTTCCTTACACCAAACATAGTGTGATAGCAAGTTGAGAAAATAGGAGGGAAATGTCAGGTTGTGACACAAACACAAGATGAGCTCAAAAATGAAAAAACCAATCATGTCCCTAAATGGTATCGAACACAACACTTCTGTGTTCAAACTCCTCTTAACATTTATCAGTTCCCTTCTAACTTCTCTGTGCCCCAGAATGATGTTTCTATTATTTCATCATTTTTCCACCTTCATTTAAAGAGGCTTCATTTTGACTTCAAGGTAAGCTTCTGGCCAATTCAGGACCTGATGGGTGAAAAGCATGGAGATTTCCTGCTCATTGAGATTGAGAACTGGGAAACAGGTAATAATATTCAATAGGGGCCTGGAAAAACATCTAAATTTTCATCATCATCATTATTATCAGTGATTTTATTTTATTGCAAAAAGAAAGGGAATTGTATGTAACATTGTAGCAATGTGGTATTCTGAGTGGCATCTAAACAAGCTTGCAACATAAATCTTCTGCTTCTTTATAAAAGAGTACATTTGTCTTCAGAGTGTGTTCTGGGACATGTGAAATAAAGGTTCCTATAGCGGGGGAAGGCTTATTGTTTGTAACTGTGTCCTAAACAGTACAAAAGGATAAAGGTGCCTAAATGCCACTCTCTCTTATCCCGTCTGCTCCAGATGAAGCAAATCTGTACGATAACAACAACAGCAAAAATATCATTGTTTTCCATGGCAAAACAGCAGCAGGGTTTTCTATTTTTGAGCACAAATCAACAGATGCTCTAAGATCTGTTGTTACTGCACGATATACTTCTGAATTCCAAATTAAACTATGACACTTAAAGAAATGGTAAAACTAATTTCTGACACAATTTGTCTTACATGTCTACCTGTCTTATGGGTAGCATCTAAGAAATATTTAAGTCAAAGAAGACCCACTAATGACACTAATGGCTTCTAAAAAAGAGTTGCACCACACTTAGTACTGAGCACTGCCCCAGAATCCTATGTTCACTATAATAAATTTGCACAAATTGCCCTCTTTTGTTTGCACACTGACATTGGTTTGGAAGATGTAGATGTTTCAACGTTCTGTGAAACATCACTTATAGAATTATCTGCATTGGCGCCATCTGGTGATTCTGGAAAATATCAAACTAAAAGAAAATGCGTCATGTTTACTCTTAATAAAATCTTCACATTTCTTCTCCCCAGATATTTCTTAACATTGCCACTTCACTTTCAAATGTGTTCCTAAGACAATAGCCCTATAACAATTTTGAGGGTGGAAAGAGGGAGACAGAACTCTTGCCCAGAAAAAGAGGGTGAGAAAGGCAAGAACATATTGAGTCAATTTTAAAGGATAGTTTAGGCTCTTAGAACTTCTCTAATTTGGTTCATATAAGGTCCAAAGGATATTGTCACGTATTAGTCCAAATAGTAGTACCTTACAAGAGCAGAGTTTTCTGGAAGAATGTCCTGCATTGATTTGAGGCTACTAGAACATGGAGAACTCCACACAGATGTATGTTGCCAATTTCTGAAATCTCCCTCTGGGTTACACATTGCCTGAAGTTGCTTTTACTCTCAACAGTTTTGTGATGTTAAAGAACCTTTTAATAACCAATGATTCCTCCCTGTAAATTTACTTATACTCTCTAGTGAAGCTGAAACTCAAAAAAAAAAAAAAAAAAAGTGGTGCCCTGTCAGTAGTTCTGTCAGATGTTTTCTACAATCCTTAAAGGAATTTCAGTGACTCTTATTTCCTCCTTCCAAAGAGGACATCTCTTTAAAACATAGGCACTCATACTGTGTGAACAGTTACACCAGTGGTACAGATCTCCTCTTATTGTTTCCCTCCAGTGTCCTGTGTGGCCAAAGAGGCAAATAAATAATGTCATTTTCCATCCCAATTTTCAGCAATAATTTTGACTTTAGAGAATGAGCTTTCTTCAGTCACACTTCTCCTGCATCTGTTTCTCCCTCTTTGTTTATTCCCTTCCCATCCCCAGGAAGTTTTGAAATTGCCGATCAATTTTGACCAAGTGTGACAGAGGCGTAGAGGTTTGACAGGAATTAAGTACCTACAAGTTTCATGAAAATAGGCAGCAGAGTAAAGGGAGGGAGGGAGGGAGGCCCTATTAATTCCCTCATTGAGGGAAAGGCCCCAGCATGAGCTCAACCTTTGTTGCAGCCCCGAAATCCACACGAGAGAGAGACCCTGGAAAGCAGCCATCATTAGTAGCGCCGCTCATGGAACCACCTGTTTAATTAATTATTCTCCTCCATAAAGAACCATTTAAAAACAGCTCCATAGCTCTCAATATAAGCTTGCTTGCACTGCCCCCAGTAGGAGTCACAGAGACTGAGTTTAGGGAAAACTGGGCCCCATGTGCTTTGAACCTCTCATAATAGTCACCCCTAAAAGGCTGCTCTGGGCTCTGCAGATCCAAACATGGGTCCCACTCTTCTGCCTTGCCTCCCACTGGGCTATGCTTTTCCACTTCATGTCTTTACCAGCAAGCCTAGAGCTGGTGAGCTAGAGCATCCAAAGTCATGCTCTGTCCATCACTGTTCTGCCTGCACAGAGCTGAGTAAAATCTAAGAGAAAAAGACTTGTACGATGCACACTTGTACTGAAGCATTTTCCATGATGAATTGGCCAACCTTACAGGACAGTGAGAGAGTGCATCCTTCATACTGTACTGGTCAGTCACCCTGTGCCAAATGTCAAGTCTTCATTCCAAAGAGTAGAAATACCTTGGCTTTGCATGATCAAGGTTGTTTCTATCTTTGGTGCAGGAAAGATTATGTACTTTTCTCTTACGTTGAGGAATAAAGACTATTCTAATTGAAACCAAAATCATTCTAAGTATTTTTAGAAAGAATGGACAACTAATATTTAATCCTTTAAAAGAAGAAATAAAAGGAACAGCAGCCAATACTGGAAAACTTTTTTAGCCCACTGTATGTAAGATCCTACCTCAAAATGCCACATAAGAGAAAAATAACATACGTTACTGTGGTGGAAAAGAGGATAATTAGTATTTGTTGCTTTGTTTACAAGATTTGCTCCACCTGTAGTATTTGATCCATCCACAGATTCAGCTTTGTGTTACTGCTTTCTGCACTTCTTCTGCCTGCTTTATAAAGTACACAGGAGATGCCTTACAAAACCAGGCATAAGTATGCAGAAGGAAAGTGTCCAGCAGGTTAGTATGGATAAAGGTAGTCAGAAAAGGTCATGCAAGATGTCAGGGAAATAAAAGAGGATGAATAGCACGCCCACCCAGGGTGAGAGCTGGGGCATGGGGACCTCATGGCTGTGCAGAGCTCATGGTCTACATTGATGTTGGCAGAAGGCCCCATCCCCAAGGAGGGGAAAGGTGGCTTACTTTGCTTTTCTGTAAATGAAAAATCTCATACAGCAAATTTCTTACATTAAAATATTATTAAAATTGAAAAGCCAAGTTCTCAGAGGCTAACTCAGAGGAAATTAAAGAAAACACTAGTATGTTGTACTCTGGAAGGCCACGTCATGCTGCAAGAAGGAGGATAAAAGTGAGATTGTACTGACAACTTTAGCTTTGTCATTTCAAAACAAGATAAAAACTGAGGCAACTGGAGGAAGTCAATAACAGCCTCCATTTCTACTCAGCTCCATAACTTCCACTCAGTTTTTGGTTACATTTGTTGTATGTTCTTAAAGGTGTAAAGAAGATCTTGTAATATTTTATGACCATCAGTGGATTGGCCCTCTTCACCTTGGCTGAACAATACATTGTTCCCCTTTTACAGATAGGGAAATGGAAAGATTAAGTAACATTTCCAAAGCCAGAAAGCACAGTGATAGCAGACTCAGAAAATCACTGCTCTTCAGCATCATGCTTTAACTGGAGACAATGCTCTCCCATGGGATATCAGTGTCAGAGCTTTGAAGGACATCAAACTATACTAGGCTGTCAATAGAGATAATGGAATAATTGGCATCTCAGTCTATGATGCTTTTCTTTTCAGGAAAGCTGGATTAGGATCTTCAGCCAATTAAGTAATGCTGATGACTGGCCAATCATAGATGTTTATGAGACAGATAGAATGGCAACTACTAGGGAAAGAATAATCAGGGTTCAATTAAATACTACTCACAAGGAGCTGAAGAAGAACTATGTACTCTCTGTCTCTGCTGGAGTAGAAACTAACTTATGCTTGTACTTGGCCTTTTGAATGTCAGGGCTGGGAACCCAAATCTTCAAGTTCTCAGCAGTAATTCTGAAATATTGCTATGCAACATCATGGCAACTTATTCGATCAAAAATGCTTTTCAACAGTTATACAGGTTTTCAATATTGATCTGTATGCAGCGTAGTAGATTTAGCTCACCACCACTCGAAGACAGAAGTATAGAATAGGTTCAAGAGTCCAGTAAGTCTCTGCTTGCATGCTACAGAAGTAAAGCAACAGTTTCATATGAAAAAGAATACCTTTCTTCTAAGGTAAGGGTGTCCAAAGGGCACCTTCTTTTACAGGCTGCCCTAACTGACAGTCCTGTAACTCCCAGGTGTGGCGTCCGTGAGGCATTGTAAATAACTCAATTTATTTCCCCTTAAAAGAAATACACCTTATAAAGTCAAGATCAGGACTTTGTTTCGGAACTGGTTTCTATATCCTTCTCCACCTTTCTTTTGCACACCGACACACAAACACAGACATCCCTATATTTTGGATAGGTTGTCCTAGGTTGTCCAAATGTTACCCTATTCTTTGCAAATAAAGGTGTGACCATCGTAACAGCTAGTGACAGACAGTTTACAGTGTCTAAAGCTATTCCATGTAACAGGAAAGGCCAAGAAGGAAAAACTATGCCAAGATAGTGAAATGTGTAGTCTTTTGACATCAGCTTTACTTTTGCTAGCCCAGAGGCCCAGAGGCTGGTCTTCATTTTAACTAAAGTAGAAGTAGACTTGTGTGTTTTACATGCTCCAAAATATTTTCCACTGATTTTTTAACATAATTGTCTGTAAGGTCAGGCAGATCTTCAGATTTGTGCTGCTTCTGTCTCATGCTTTTGTTTTTAGGCACAAGCACAAAAATGAGGGTTTACAGGAAGTTATTATGCCTTACCTCATTAGGTCTTAAACTTCAGGGTGTATTAATGCTTGATAGTTCTGCAGCCTGTTATTTGGCTTTGCAACAAAGTTTTCTTTCAAGATGCTCAATTGAAATCACCGTGGATCTTTGGACACTTTGCAGTTTCTTTGCGATAAACACATCAGCAGAAAAAGCCCCTTATTACATCAGTGATCCAGCTTTATGAAAACAAACAGACAACCCAACCTACAACAGATATTCTCATCCCTGGCACTGATGTGGAGGATTACTAGAGAGCATGAGAATGCTTGGGAGCTTATTTCTTCACTTGCATAAACTTTTGGGGTCAGCTGGCAAAAACTTGATCAAATCAAATTAATTCCAAGGCAATGCCTGTCTTGTCAGGACAAAATGGGAAGCCTTTTGTTTCTGTGGGACTTGGGCTTTATCAGCTCATTCTGTCCCTGGTACTTCCTCAGCCCACTTGCAAATCCTCCTGGATTTATTGTAGATGTATGAAGCTTGCTGGAAATAATAGTACAAGCAAAGAGGCTAGTCAGCAATCGCCTCCAAGCTCTAGGTAATACCAATGGGAAATTATTCACACAAAAGGTGCGCTGGGGTGACAAATGAAGAGAGTGCTTTGGCCCATTGAAGATGCTAGGAGCTCAGACAATGCTTATACACTAATACCAAACAGCTCATTTTATCTGATTACATACTGAACGCTTGCTGGCTCACACCCCTTCCCCAGTGCCAGCACCCTGCCCACCCCCATACACTTTCCCCTAAAGGACACAGGTTGCTTTCTTATGCGCAGTGTACCATGAAATGGTAATCTAAAGCAGGAGCGTGTCTAAAAAACAATTGAACTTCACACAAAATGACTGTCTTCTTTCTCCTCTCTTCCCCAAAAAGACATCTTTAATGTTTGAACATGCCAACAACAAAGCGTTCCTTGATAAAACAGGAGGAACGTGAGCAGTGATTTATGCTTTTCTTTCCCATATCTCCCTCCGATATCACTGAGAAAAGGAAATAATTCCTTTGTCCACTTTTTTAAATTTAAGAATTTCCTCCAAACCCTTTATCAAATACTCATCCCACCCCCTACTTTTTTTTTTTTTTTTTTTTCCTTTAAGAGATCATTGTTACATTTCTAAAGGGTATTCTAGGGGCTTTGGAGGGAAAGACCTATCTGGGCCTTGGATCAGTTATTAAGCTGGACCACTACCACATTTTCCCCCAGGATAGTATTCTTGAAGCCAGCATGTGCTGAGCCTCTGAAGACCAGATTGCTCAGGCTCTTTTGGATGAGTCATGAAGGTCTTATGATGGACACTGGGAAATGTGCTAGCTTAAAGGATGCTGAGAAAATTAAGAAAATTGTGGGTAACTTTGGAAGTCTTCTCATCTAAAACTTACAAAGTACTTTGAAGTGAATAACCACAATGGAAAATTATATAAAAAATAAAAGCAATCCTAAATGTGGCTCTGGTGTACTGAGTAAGAAGAAAGGATGTAAATACCAATAATACCAATAAAGAGAAAGCAGGAATTTTCTGTATATAGTCCTTTGGTGTAATTAATTGAAGAAAAAAAAAATTGCTATACTGAACTCACTGATGTAATGACATCACAGAATGATCCTGAAGAGCCTTTCATTGCAATAATAGCTCATGGGTGCATTAGAAAGCAGGCAAAAAAGTTAGGCATCAGCCAACCTGGAGAAATATTTTGAAGAGTTTTGACAGAAAATGGAGCAGCTCTTTGGCTCCTCGCTAACAGAACACTGAGCAAATGCTAGAGCTATAAGGAAAGCTAATGTTGTGCCACTGTTTTAAAAAGGGTAAATGGCACGACCCAGGTAATTATAGACCTGTCAGTTTGACATCAAACCCAGGCAAAACAGTGCAGCAGCTGATAAGGGATTTGATTAATAAAGAATGGAAGGAGGGAAATATAATTAATGCCAGTCAACACAGGTTTATGAAAATAGATCTTGTCAAACTAAGTTGATCTCTTTTTTGGATGAGATTACTGGTTTGGTTGATATAGGTAATAGACTTGGACTTCAACTGCATATTTCACTTGGTATCACATCAAATTTTGATAAGAAACCGGAATGACACAGAAGTAACTTGGCACTTATTCAGTGGGTTTAAAACTAGCTGACAGGTCTAAAAATGTAATTACAAATGAAGAATATTTATTGAGCCGTATCTTAGCCCACTCCTATTTAACATCTTTGTCAATGATGCAGAAGAAAAACTCATCACTAAGGAAGATCACAGAGGGCTACTTACTAGGGAGGATGATAAATTATTAAGCAGCTTTGTGGCTGATCTCAAGTAATCTGGATAGTTTAGCTGGCTGAACACAGGAAATCAGTATGTGCTTTGAAGTGACTAGATTTAAGGACTTCCTAATTCAAAGATCCGTGGGTCATAATGCACAGTTGGCTGAACATGAACACATGAACTTCCAGCTCAGTACCATGACCAATGGCTCTAATACAATTTCACATGAATAAATAGGAGAATATGAATGAGACCTAGATTTGTTACTTCTGGCTAGAAGCAGAGTTGATGAAGATGCTCTTAAGGTCTGTTTTCCTGACCATATACACTTGAACAGACTTACACTTGACACTGACTACTCAGGTGATATGGAAGGCCGAACTACCAGGATGGCAACTATTTCACTTATCAGCCCAACCCACCCAGCTAGTATTATTTACTATTTATTTATTATTATTACTTATTATTATTATTTATTTATTATTACCTGGAACTGCACAAGATGGCTAAAATATCCACAACACAACCACGTCACCTCCATTCATGTTGCTCTGGAGGTTGTGCAGCTTCTCATGAACATGATTCTACTGTGATTTTCTCCTTCCCCAAGATTCTTTTCTCCATATGGATGATGTACATCATCTGTTGATGTCATTGTAAATTTGCCAAAGTTTTTCAAAACCAGAACTTGCTTTAGCAGTTTGTTAGCTGGATGGTCCAACAATAATAGTGACCTAGATTAGTTTGAGGGCACACTAAAGTATTGTTGTATAGGTGCTAGTCCAGGTGAAGGCACGTTTTTACAGAGGAAGCCCTTGGAAGTTAGCAGTATTCACATAGCTTATATGCTATATCAATGCCAGTGACACAGACAAGTTGTCCTGTTCCATCCTCTTGGTTCATTGAGAAGGGGTGAGGGAAGAGCCACGCCACACCAAGTAGACTGATGCACTCTTCACTGTATCATCCTTGGGTGTTTCTTTTTATGGTGTTGAGTGATGATAACATCAAAACTACTCTTAGAAGCATCTATCCAAGTTAGAGATGTCTCCATTTATGGAGTGCTTCAGTGGAGCAAGATTAGGACTGGACATTCACTGTCATCCACCATTTTCTGAAAAACAAAGTTTAGCAAGTGAAAAATATCTGAGAGGACCATTTGGGATTTATAGCTCAGATCAAACTGTGTGAGGGAAAAAACAGACTCACAACACTGCAGTAGTCAAGATGTGCTCAACCTGTTATTGTAACTTCTGTGTGGTGTCCCAAATGCCTTGGGATGGACACTTACTCACTTACTCACAAGCACTTACTCATTTTCTGACTTTGCACTGAAAATAAAAGTTAAAGTATTCTGGGGGGCTAACTTTAAGATCCAGTTAGGTGCACATCTATTTTAGATTGAATACTTAACACTTAAATATTCTATATCCATATTTTTGACATCTAAGAAAAATTCAGCCTGTTTTTATGTGGCCTGATGTACTTTCAGAGGTATTTTAATGCACACTGTTGTTTTAGCAAGTGTTGCTCATTTTGTCAGAAGCAGATGGTGTTTCCTGCATTCTATTTGTTCCAAAAATAAGCAACATCCAAATGTTCGCTATGGAGGTGTGGAGGAGGAAATGTCTGATGCATAAATACAGTTTCTCCTTCCCACTTCACTTTGCTATTGATCTGGTGAAAGGAACTGCTTCTCTGTTGATACAAGTCTGCAAAGCCATGGAACTTGCGCTGTTGTTCTACCAGAGAGGACACATAGCTCCAACTACAGCCTCTGCCAGAGCAAAGCTAACAGCTCCTAGGAGGCAACTCAGAGGGCTTTGTAAAAGCTTCTTTTTGGCCTGCAGAATGGACACATTTCTTACTAGGCAGTGTTAGCACGTAGCCTTAATTAGCACACATCAGGCTCCCTCTACGATCAATAGAGGGAAGTAACCTTTTTCAGGCAGATAGTAGAAGTTCTGTGTTCCAAACTGCTTGTTGGAAGAGTTGCTAAAGAAAAACTAAAGAAACAGTCTGTAAGGACCCACTTCCAACTTACAATTTCATGGGCAAATGAAGTCTCCACTCTGACTGTCTTCCATGGGGAGGAACAGCAGTGCAGTGGCTACACAAGATTGCAAGGGACAGATGCTCCTAGGAGGATGGCTGTAAGGATTGTGCTGCTTTCCAGGGCTGGGCTCCAACAGGAGGAGGTAAATGTTCTGGGGACGAAAGGGGAGATGCAACCTGACTCACATTTAGGAGCTCAGGGAAGAATGTAGGAGCTGCAAGGAGCCAGCTCTGTATTCATTTCAAACTCCTCATGAAACTAAGGGCACATCTTTATGGAAAGCATTTATAACAGCCTGAGCAGACACAAGACTCATCAGTCCTCACTTCTGAGAGGTAAGCCCTGTGCAGCCAAGCATCTCCACAGCTGAGGTTTGCTCCTCAGTGTGAGACAATTAGGCCTAGGAGCACCAACAAGGTAGACCTTGTCAACAAGGAGCTGCACTGTATTGTCTATATGCACCTGAATACAGCAGTGTTGGGCCATTCCTTGATGCCTTCACCTGTGCTGAGGTAGTTCTTGCCAAGTGCCAGCTGGGGCTGTTGTGGGCTTCTACTCCACCAGCAACCTCCCTACAATGAGACTGACTTGAGGTCCAGCTGCCCAGACAGTTAGAAACTGTTTATTTGGCCAAACTATCTAGCAGCACATCTTTAAATCCTATGCTAGATAAAGACCTTGCAATAACTCCTGATGGCCTCCACCAGCCTGGAGACAAACTTGGCAAAGACCCTGAAACAGCAGCCAGTGAGCAATGTCAGGAGAGGAATATGTGGCATCTAGGAATATATTTTTCTGAATAAAGTGCAGGGTGCCCTATTAAGTTTTTAAAATACTCCCCGTTTGCTTAATGTTTATCCAAAAAAGCTAATTATACTTGTCGCTTAATGTAAATTGCTGGATAAATAAACACAGAAATAGGAGCTCAGTGACTGCTATGCTTTCTTTAAAATGCTGTCTGAAGGTTCATTATGCTAAGCACAAAAGAGAAGGGAACTTCTTACAGTGCACTTATTAAAGGCACATTTTCTACAGAAATGATTATAGCATGATTGTACAATAGCATATAATTTGCTTTGTTGGCATTTTCAGCGTGAATCTTGAAGACAGCAGGCATGGATGGGAAAAGTAGCGGCAGGGCTGCTGCTTATGCTGTTAGGAGCTGTCAGCAGTGATTCAGAGGAGGGTGCCCCTGCCCAGACGAGGAGTGCTGGCAGACCATACAGATGACAATGGGGCAAGAAACCCCATGGTTCATTTGCACATATGCCTATCTCTGCGGTAGTTTTGATGCTGACACCTCAAAAGACTTACATGACAAAGCTATGATTGCTAACAGAAGAACATGCTGTTGCAGTTCACAAGCCCTGCAGATGGGATCCAAGCTAGCCATTGACACGCAGCTGTACTTCTGTCAAGGGAGCCAAACATATCGCAAGGAGTTATGCCACATTAATGCCCTTCTGCTGGCTTAATGCCACCTGAAAAAGGACAGACAAGGAAAAAAATCAGAATGGTCCAGATGAACATCACTCACCTGGCACGTAACTTGCAGGTACGAAGTTAATCAACACAGGTCATGGCTTTGCTCTATGGCCATGGCATTTCTGATGCAGCAGGAGGTGGCCTCAAGCCAGTGATAAAGTAATATCCACCCGCCATTCTTGGAGGGACTTTCCTGAAAAGCAAGAGAAGTAGCAAATTTCAGGAGGGTTAGGGTTTGTTCCTTGTTCTTTACAAATACAGCCAAGTAAAGGGAGCAGCTACAAGAAAAGGTGAACATAAGGATGCTACACCTGAAATTGCCAATTAAATTCTTGACTTAAAGAAGATACACAATCAAATATGAGTTTGGTCCTACTAACTTTAACACCCTACAAGCCCAAGTTACTGTTTTCTTTGCATGCCACCAAAACAGCTCCAGAGCCATCCAGGCCCTGACATAAGTAGTGAGGAAGCTGGGCCGCAGAGACAAGGAGAGTAGGGACTGCTTTGGGCAGACTGCATTTTCACTCCAGGCCACGGCCATGCTGCAGGTCACTGGGTAGACTGAAACACTCACAAAAGAAATGTGTCTTTTACCTTTCTGGCCTCTTGAGAGACTTACTTGCCACCAGTTCCAGTCTGGTGGGTGTTTTAACTTTTTCTAACTCTTCCTAGGAGTTGTGTATTAGTTTGCACTGCTTTTGAAACTAAGTAGTTATCCTGAAAGGGCAGGAAGTGGGGATTAAGTCCATTAGACAGTGTTTGAACAACTCTCTTTTCACTGCATGTTGTGACTCTGCTGCCTGCCAGTGCATTTCTGCCTTTTCCAGGAACTGGCACTGCAGGATGGAATGTGGATGGCTAAAGACCAGGCATCTGTACTGACTTTCATAGGTACCACACTGGGAGAATCAAGGAGGGAAACTCTAAAACAAAGGAGGAAGAAAGGTCCCTGGCACCATTATCCCTGCAAGTGTTACATACAGGATCTGGGTTCTGAAGAAGCTCTCTACTGCCTGTCGAATATAGAAGCAAAGAACTGTATTAGACTGCAAAACGTGACAACCTAATTGTCCTGAAGGGTACTATTATTGTCTGCTTAATATGCTTTCCAGTCTCGATGAACAGGGAAGGCTGGCTGACAAGTGCAGTATGATGTATCTAATGGCTCAATACTACCATGATGGGTCCATAAAAGGAATCTAATTTCACAGTTTAAGGGAAATACAGATCGTGCAATCATCACTTGAAATCCAGTGATTTCAGCAATTTGGACAAGTAATTCTGATTTAGGACATTCTGGTGGGTCAGCATTTTGCTTTATTTGACAATGACTAATTTAAATCTGGGACCTAACACTGGAGACTATAAAGACTATAAAGACAGAGATGTCAACAAGAGTGTTTTTGGTTCTAACCAGATGAAACAGTGTATCTGAAAACATTACACAGCAGAGCAGTTTATACTACACACGAAAAAAAATGTAACTTCATGTCATAGGTACAGATTCAGGTTATCATAAGCGCAGATTCAGGATTTCTTCCAGGCAATCACACATGACAATCCAATTACTTCATACACACAATTATTTCATTTGTTTAAAAGGACGACTTGCTTATATTTTGAGTATAATACATAGTTCTGAAAATAGACTCTATTTTCCTTCTACTGAAGATTATGCTGAAACATATTGTTGTACAGAGGACATGATTTCAGAGGTGTGTTCCTGTTTCCAGTGTAGGTTGCAGACAAAAGGGTGCGTCTACCCTTTTTCCATTTGCTCTCTAGAAAGTTTTAAGACAAGTTTAGATGTAAAAACTCACCACTTGGGGAGCTGGAAATGGCCATATTTTAAGTACTTTTACAAGGCAGATGTGAGCCTTCTTGAGTTTTCAATAAACCTGTGCTTCTTCATCCTCTTCTTCCTGTTGCTGGTGTGCTTCTTAGGGATTTCTGTGATCAAGGCTGGGACAGTGTCCTAAGTCTACAGAAAGAAACTCCCTTCGGCATTCTAGAGAGGTCAGAAATCTCACCTCTCGTGCATAATCTGTCTTTTTCTCTGTGAGAACCTTCAGATGGTTATTCCAAGATTAGGAGATAAAAGATAATTCATATGTAAGGGAATGAATAGTAAGAATTAAATCAAAGAGGAATAAAAAAAAAAAAATACACAGACTAAGTGTGTATCTTTTTTGGCCCTTCCCAAGTGAATAGTTAAGAAATATACCATGTTGTAGTTCAAAGCATCATTTTTTTCCTAGCTCTGTTGTCAAGTACAATGGTGCTTACCTCTAATTCTCAGTGTTGGCAACGTTCTCATTTCACTGTCCACTTAGAAACCTCACAAAAAATACCTTGGTCTATGTTATTGGAATAAAAAATGTGCATGCCTGCTTGTAAAATTCTGGAAGAGCTATCCTCTGGGCTAAAGTGTATGGTATGGAAGATAAATAACAGCCAGATATTTCTAGAGCTCAGCTTTTTATCATTAAAAGCCATGACAAAGAAAATAGTTTTATTTGACAAAGAAACCTTAATCTGTCCATCAGAAAGCCTTTGGCTTGCTAATCTTTGCTGGTTGGAAATGAAGGACCTCTGCAACACTTAGGCACCCTACATGCAAAGACTCTGTCTAACGCAATTGGCCTTTTCAGAAAACCAAAGACTTTCGTTACTGAGAATTTAAAAACACACACAAAAAACAAAACAAAACAAAACAAAACCCTGAAGCAGACAGTAAGTCTTATGGTTTTCCGGGTAGGAGTTCACAGAAAATTCATTGATACAAAGGTCAAGATGATCGTTCTCCGGCAAACTGTGGAGAGTTATGATGGTTGTAACTGTGTGGGAAGCATGGGCTTTGTGAACAATTTTGATAAGCACAGAATGCCACTGGACATCTAATCCTGCTAAATTTATGCAATTATTTATTTCAGTGGGATGATTCCTGTGAACAGAGTGAGCAGGATTTGGCTTTGGCTATGGATAAGTGAAAACAACACCAAAGCATAAAATGGCAACTTAGAATGATGGAGGAGCTCCTAATCCTGAGGAGCCCATTAACACCAGCCAGCACAGTTCAGACAAAGCACTAAGGGGGGGGGGGGGGACATGGTTGCTTTCTGAAAAGAAAAAAGAAAGAAAATTGACCCTAAAAGAAAAATCCATAATCAGGAGGACCATCAATAGAAGAGATCCCCAATTGGTGTGGTACCTTCAACCAAGACAATTCCCTACATTTGTTGATCCTAATCCAGCTGGCCTGACTCGGATTTGTAAGCGCCAGATGCATTGCAATCAACTATAGATATTCTAAAGAAAATCAAATAAAGGCTTTTTTAAACCAGTAAGTAGCATTCTTACAGATGGATGAAGAAGACAATCCATCACAAAATTAATAAAATCACTTCCTCTCCTTCCAAAATATTTAAGACGTCTGAATCAAGCCGCCTTTAGTTTGTATACATATCAGATTATAGAAGATCTGCCTCTTTATAATTTTTTTTTAAAGGATGGCAGTCTTAGTTCAATGGAGTTAGTGAGGCAATCCTTTAAGCTGTGTCAAAATGCCAGTTATCCTCAGATGCCACCCAGATTTGAATAATTTAGGAAGAGACAAAACCACAGAAAGGAGGAATCATCCTTTGACTACTTTTGCTTTTGACACGGCTGCCTCCCTCTCCCTTTTACCAAAGCATCTTCGTCTCTCTATCAGCCATGACAAGTGCCAATCAAACCTTCTGTTTCTAAGGTTCTAGGGGAAAATGAAACATGAAACATTTTCTAACAATCACTGACCAAAGATGCACTATCAGTGTGTGGTCTGGGGGAAGCCAGCCTTTTCCTTTTTCACTTCTAATCTCTGACCTACTGTTTACCTCTTCTTTCTTATATACTTTAATCTCTGTGTTGCTCCAAAGGATCCTAAACAAATTGTAGGTCAGCATGGATTAGGCTGCTTTGTTACAAATGATTAATACATTTACTTTTGCTTTAACATCTTCAGCAACAGCTGAATGTCAAAAAGATCCAGCAAGAGTTTGTTTAATCTCAACAAAAACTATACTCACATCTTCTTACAATTGCATTGTCAGCCTCAGCATAAAGAACTGGAACACAATAGGAGACAGTGACCATGGACCTGCATTGTTAGCATGTATTTTCAGAGACACCATTCTAGTAATTCAGTACTAGCACAGTCAGATTCACAGTAACCTTCATTAGATCAGGACAAAAAATTAAGCTTCAGATATTTTCCTAAGAGTCTGTATTCTGCTCCCATTTGCTCAGCAGTTTCACTGTATTTATAAATGGTATATGCAGCTTGACAGTCGTGGAAATATTTTCAGTACAGCAATTACATTAAAAGTTGCTTGACAATTATGTAAATATACAGATCAGAAATAAATAAGGAAGTTACTGGATACTTTGGACTAATTTCAAAAGTAAGGATCAGATAGTTCCCTTTAAAGCATCTTAGATGTTTCTAGACTCAGGAAAGCTTTCATAGAAACATAGAATGGCTTGGACTGAAAGGGAACTCAAGGATCATCAAGTTCCAATCCCCTTGACACATGCAGGGCTGCCAGCTGCTACATCAGGTACTAGATCAGGCTACCCAGGCCTTATCCAGCCCGGCCTTAAAAACCACCAGAGATGGTGCATCCACAACCTCTCTGGGCATTGTTTGTTTCTTAAATTAACATTGCATCTGCCCTGTCTTTGAAAGTATATTGGTGTGATTTATACGTATGGGGCTGCTGTCCCATCGTACCTTTTCGCATAAAGTTCAAAATATGTGCCATCAATTTCAAAGTAACTTCACCACTCTTGACTCTTTTTTTTCTCACCTACCATTGCTTGATGTCTCCCAAGCACCACCATCACCGGGCCTCTATTCATCCACATCTCTGATAGTGAGCACCATTGTTTTTCCAAATTTAGTCAGCATAAGAAGTGACATCCAAACCTGAACTATCAGATCACAACCTTTCCTTCATCAAAACACTCCTGTCCACTGTCACCTTGTAGAGCTGCTTCTCAATGCATGTTCTACAGGGAAATTGCCCCTGCAAAAACTGCTAGCACAATAAGTTTTTGAAAGTAGTTGACATGTCTGACAGATAAGTAATATTTCCAGTTGCTGTTTATACCAGATTTTTATTTTTTCAGGGTTTTCACCAATAGCAATTGTATGGTAACCTGAATGTTTGTGTCAGGAGGATCTTCATAGGTTTTCCTTTCATTGCCAGAAAAATAAAACTCCTACCCAGTGAAATTTCAGAAATTTTTGATTTATTTGGAAATTGTAAGAATGTGCACACATATATCTTTATGCAGTATTTCGTAGGATTCACCCAAATTTCCCCAGTGTAGTGTGTCCATAAACACACTATTTTTCTGTATAAATATATTGCCATAGTTAAACCCAGAGAAAGGGTGTACACAAATTCATGTAATATTGGAGGAAAAAAAACAGTAATTGCATTACTAATTAGCCAAGAGCATTTAGGTCCCAAAATCAAGCAATAAAATCTTCAAAAACAAGTGCAAAAAAGGGCAGTGTTCATTCAGCAAGCCAGGAGATGTGTAACTAAGACAAACTGAGAAATCAGAAGAAAAAAAAAACATATGCATGAGCTGAGATCAGATAAGAAAAAGAACTAGAAAATTGAGATAAACCAGCAGTTTATTGAGGGAATCGGTAGCACTTACTATCCTATATACAAGTTCATGCATTTTAATGAGAATTTAAACACAGTATATGAAAGCTAAGAATGCTTTAAGGAAGCAATCCTCAGCTTACCTGTACCATCCCAAGTCTTAGAGGTAATTGCCCAATAAAACAAAGGTCCCAGCTCTCTGGCTTGGATTCAGTTTCACTCAAACCTGTCAGAAGGCATTGCTATAAAGAAGTCTTAAGAAAGGCAAAGAGATTTTTATCAGATTTCAATTATTAACAAGTTTATAACAGTAAGTCATCAATCCCTTATTTTATCATAATTGTCTTGGTATTCCATGTTATTCTAGGTAAAGATATATGAAAAAAAATATTCTAATAATTAAAAGGTCCTTTAAGAGTTAAAGAAAAACAAAACAAAACAAAACTGGTAAGCAGAAAGAAAATTGTACCAAAATAATAATACTATAAATAAATAAATAAATAAATAACTTTAACCTAGATATTTTCTCTGCCAATTTTTTGCATGCTAGCAAGAATTACTCTAACAAGGGTGATGGCCACTGTGCACATTTAGCCCAGGCAGCCTCATGCCCCAGCAAATCTTCTGCCTTCCACCCAGTGCCTGCCCCAAAGGAAGGTCCAGCTGCATGTTGCCTCCATGGCTCCATGAACACTTATCTCCCCAGCCAGTGCAAAAGCAGGGCTGTGCAAGCCACTTCCTGACAATCTGCCTCAGTCTCCAGTGAGGGAGATTTCCTCAGCTCTCTGGAAAGCAGATTTCAGAAGGTATTCCTGCTGGTTTCCATCACTTGGCATGAATTTCTGACTTCTCTCTTGCCTCCTCCAAAGAGATAGATGCTGAGATGCTTGAAAATATTGGCCTTGGCCTCTGTCTTGCAGAAGCCCAAGATCCAATCTATGGGACACAATAACCCAACAACTTGGCTATGGGTAGATGCTGGATGGATAGACTCTAAGCTATAGTCCAAATTCAAATTCAAATCTCAGCCAAACATGTGACAATGACATCCTCTAAACCAAAACACAAGACCTGCAAGCAACATCACTATGGCCACCTCGCTTCCAATGGCTGTCTTTACTGTAGTTTCGTTTGTTTTCAGTGTATGTTTTGTCCCACTGTTGCCAAAGGCAATAAAAATATTGCAATTGAGGGCCTTGGCTCCTACACAGGATTCTTTTACCTTTAAATAAACTGTTAGTGACAAAAAGCATATTTACCTCTCCACAGCACAATCCATTGAGAACAGATATCTAAATTCAATTGACAACTCTGAAAAAGTCTTAAAAAAAAAAAATTATATGCTATATGCATAAACAGCAGCAAATGCCATCATCTGCAGAATAAACTGTACATTTCAAGGGAATAAAATAGTAATCTGCATTGTGGTCCTCTGCTGGGGCACGTTTAGCAGGGCTTTGAGCCTATTTATTCTGCTTCCCAGATTTTGATGGGCTAAGATCTTGCACCTGTTCACCTTCTGCATCTACTCTGAGTATCATCTGCTCTGCACGTGGTCCTTCCATGTCCTATGGAAGAAGTAGGAGAAATATAAAAAAATTCATGATGGAAGTACCTCTGAATGTTACACTGATAGAAGTTACACTGTTTTAGTTGTGAAACTTTTATGGTTTAGGATTTCCTTCATCACTGCTTACTGTAATTAACTCCTTGAGAACGTTATTTGTTAACTGCAACTCAAATAATTGTGGTTGGGTCGGCCCAATTATAGAACATGAGCAGATCTTTCATAAATAAAATACCCCTGATGTCTTCACACTAATTGTTTTGTAACTCTAGCCTCGCATGTCCAGGAGTTGCTGTGCTAAAACACTGTAAATCAGTTTAGCACTTCCATTCACTCATTGACAGTCTGTGACAAACAGGATCACATTTCTTATCCAGACAACCCCTGCTAAGCAGTCAGTTGGAATAGAGTAATTTGAACAGGTTCACATTAAAAAATATATGATATCATCCAGAGGAAGCTCTCATGCTCCTAGTTCTTTCCCCATTCCTACCTACAACAGTGTATTCTTCTGTTAAACAGACAAATGTTCCTCCTGCAGCCAAATTCATTACAAAACTTCAGTAAAGCAAAAGAAAAACTACCTAGTTGACAAAAACAATTGCTTTTTCTATCCTTGAAGAGGACAGTTTAAGAGCTAACAAGCCTTGATATAGCCTCTAGGTCTTCAAAGACAACTGCCAACCAAAAGCCCACCTGAGCATCAGGTGTCTCTAGATGCACACAGGGCATCAGTCCTTTATCCACAACTCTCTCTCCTGCTTTTGTCCAAGGGAAAAGCATGTGGTTGACACTTGGAGCAACAAAAGCAGAGACTGCACTCTGTTTTAGAAAAACATCATTGGGCAGGCAAAACTTGTCTCAAACACAGTTATTTTGCTTTTAATGCAAATGAGAGTAATAATGTAAGGTGTACATATAAAAAGAATATCAGTACTTTATCAATAACAACACCAATAAAAACCATACCAATCTACTGCCTGCATTAGGAAAGAAAGTTGTATTGCATGGACAGTGATACTTCAAAGTGATGTAATAACTATAACAGCAATTTCTCTTTGTTTAATAATCTTATGGAGTTAACTTTTATTTACTGTTATAGCAAAAAGAACATTTCCCTGCTTAAAAGATGAGAAGTTGAACTTCCCCAGCAAGGTGATCTTCTCAGTATGAAGATAGGATATAGGCTGAAAGGAAAATACATCTTTTCATGAGGGGCTTTAAGAGAGTCATCATATTACCTAGAAGAATTCTTCTCTCTTCCCCAGGGGAAAGAAGAGCAGGCAGCAATGCTAAACTTTACCTGTTTCTACTTCCTACTTATCTAGTAACTAGTAGAGCAAATAGCAGTCATTATCCAAAGAAGATTCAGATAATTTTATTCCCAAATGCTTTTTGCAATACGTTTTAGGAGTAGATAAAGCATTCCTGATGGTACTAGGAAATTTTATTCCAGCAGGCTGGAAACAAAAGAACAATGAAAAGTGATTTACCTTCTGTGGCACACTGAAGCTTGTAGTTATCTCCTGGTAAAGAAGAGATGTTCAAGGCCACATTAGACCCAGTACCATCTTACTTAAAGAACAAAATCTGAGATGTCGATATTAGTAAAGTGAGACATGTGCACATGTATACTGCTTCCTTCCTAATGTTTACAAAGACTGTGCTGCGCAGATACACTGCACTACATGTGAGGACACTCAGTCTGAAGATTTCAATTACACAGGTTGGTCTGGTCAGTAACTAGTCTACTAGCAGCTACACTGGGAATAGTCTGTAAAGTTTTTTTCAGCTAAGTTGCTGAGCGCTAAAGGGAATATGAGTTAGCTGGAGTATATTTTGACCACCGGAGGGCTCCTACATTTTTTTCCTTTAATAAACAAAAGCTGTAAGGAATGGGTGGCCTCGTTTAGACTCAGTGAAAGAATAACATGTAGCTAGCAATGTATTTGATGAATTTCATCTTTATTTTTATGTGAATCACTGTGGACAGTGTCTGTGTATGTATTCAATCTATGAACTACTCAAAGCTAGTCACAGATGCTTTTATCAAATATTTTTAGATTTGCAAATACTTAAAATGTTGTCATTCCGTTGAATATCTTTCTTACCATCTGCATTATCAATTAAACTATTAGTGCATCAAAGCCAACCTGTATTTTTAAATGTGTATTTCATTTGTATATCATTTACTAAATAGTACAAATGGTCAGGATCTCGGCCTATTTACAGTTTAACCTAGTCTCTTCTTGTTCAGTTGTTTCAGTGCCTGAAACTTCCCACAGATTTTTTTTTTAGTCTATGTTCACATGTTTGAGTGGAACTTATCATAGCTCTAGAACCCACTGTTTTCCTCACCCAGCAGATAAGCAGCAGATAAACACTTTTAGTCCCTCTGGGTTCTACTCAGACATATATATCCCTCCTGTCTTACCTGGGTTCATGCTGCTGTAGTAATAGCAGAAATGTTTCGCTGATATCTCAAAAGTGGACTATCAGTCTTTTTTCCTAATTCCCTTGCAAACATAATTTCCTTTGTAAGACCATTCTGGTTTTGCCTAGTACTTGTAAGCTCCACTCATAAAACAGAAGTTGGGCAAGCATTTTCGTGTTGAACGTGGTATGACTACCATAATTTGTATGACAGAGCCAAACTAAATGTCATGTTGACAAAAATCACTTACTACAATTTAACAAACTCCTTTATGCACTTTTGATGAGAGATAAATGTTTCACACCACTCTCAAGAAGCCAGAGGAATTAACCTCTCAAGTCCTCTAGCTTCCAGCAGAACAGCAAAACAGAAAATATTTATCTAAATTATAGGTCCATGATAAAATACCATCTCCAGAAAAAGCAAATACAGCAAGGTAGGGAAAATTTGTTAGTGGATTTTTAAGTATTTTTAAACAAACAGAGTGAGGCTTTCACCTTCCTTAGGCTTCAATACTGGGGCTGGAAGGAATTTCTAACAGCAATGTATAATGTATTCACTCATTCTCTAAATTCTTCCATTCCCACTCGAAATATATAATATTTATCAAAACTTTCCACACAGGTGGACTCACCTATGATTCCAGCAACAGAACACATCTGTTTCAAAGCTGAGTCCCATTGCTCTTCAGGGTGTTGAAAACTGAAATCTGCATGAAAAAAATCAGATTAACAGCAGCCAAGTCCTTAGTAAGGAGCCTGTGGCCCTTTTCCCTTTTGAAGCATAGAAAATTATTCTCACTGTATATTCAGATTTAAGCACAGTGGAAAAGTGTGGATGTCATTACACTTTACAGAATGTGTCATTACACATTACAGAAGTCTTGAAGTAGAAACAGTCAGCCACAATTTCTTTGGGGGTGGTTTGACTTTCTAGTACTCATCTAGGCTTGCCTTTTCTCCTCTAGTTTATTACCTTTAGGTTGCTTCCTCTCACCTGGTTTGACCTGATTGCCTCAACTTCCAGATATTGTTGTAATCTCCTCCGTGTGGTTTATAATGACATTTGAAACACAGTTTGGAAAGAACTGACTTAAACCAAGTAGAGCTTTCCTCACTGAGAAACAAGTGTAGATAGATGCATTTTATGTTAAGAGGGTGCACTCCGATAGAATGATCCTGCCTGGCTCATCTTTAGAGGTCTTTTTTTCTCTTTAGGGAGAAACAGTAATCCTTATCCCAGAATAAAGGTCACCTAAGAGGAGAAGATGAGCAAACATCTCACAAAACAATTCTGCACTTTACTTGCCACTTGCCTTGATTTCGTTCCCTCATTCATCCCACCTCTATTAGGATGTCAAAATCCATTTCCTTCCTTGACAGACTGAATCCAGTGTCAGGTGAGATGCAGCCAATCACATTCCTTCACCTCATCCCCTTTCAGGACAGTGGGTCAAGGTCCCTTGGCACAGACTGCCGGGTGGTCAATGTGTTGCATGGGAAGACTCTGCCAGTACAATTGGGGCACCCTTGGCATCTCATGGAAACTTAAAGTTCCTCTTCTGGAGAAAAAGCTGCACACTAGCATGGCTTCTTCCATAGTGCCTGTCTCTTGAGGTAGACTTCTCAAGTCTTAGTGTTTGCCACCCAGACAGTCTAGCTAAACCCAACCTCCAGATTCATTCCTGTAAGAAAAACATAATTCGCAAATAAGAAGAAGCATGCAGTTCAGGTATGTTACCAGCTTTGAAGCTCATTCTTCAGCGTCTGATTCAGATCTGGTGCACTTTGGATAAATTTTGTACCCTCACAGTGATCACAAAACAGTAAATCTCAGCTGTGTGTGACTGATATGTAAACTAAGAAAGCTTGATAACAGAGACCATTCCTTACTATTCTCCGCTGGATATTATGGCCAGGCCTTGCCAGTATCTGAAGCAAGTGTAACAGAAGTATTCAGAGAAACAATCTTTTCTATTCTAACCAAATTTGGCAGAAAAACAATTACTTTCCCAAGTATTACTTTCTGGGTTCTGTTTCAGCCTCTTATATCTGGTACACTGCACAGACTGTATCTGTACATACACCTCACAGAGCCACAGCTCCTCTGTAACTTCTCTGTAAAACACGAGTGCCCCATGCAAAGTAAGACTGCTTTTAGCACCACAAAGCTCTTCCCAAAGATTCTCACACCAGTGGCACTCAGGCATATGAACTGACACAGCACAAACATCTGTAGTGACAGCAGGCCCAAGAGACCGTCTATCAGATTCAAAAAGTGCACACAGCTGTGGCTCACATGTCAAGATAATTGCTGGAAGAACTGAGCCTATAAACCCCTCCTCAGCCAATTCTGATCCCATCTCACCCCATCTTCTCAGTGTTAGCCATTCTGTTGTATGTAAAACACTCTCTTATTTCACACTTCTTTTAATTATACTAGCAGAGGTTTAGCCCTGAATTACATGCAGTTAAGAAAGCTTCCCACCCTCATGAAAAAGAACCCCTTCATGTTTTGTATCTTTAATGCAGCCAATTTGCAGGGTCCTTTAAGAGCAGCTGCTAGTTTTATGTGTCAAATGACCACAAAACAAAAGAGAGTGTGGCAGTGTGTTGTGGGTTCTGCTGACACAGCAGACCATTTCAATTGAAAACAAGAACTAGAAGGAGCAGTTTGAGAAACCTGACACTAGCTGTTACCTTTAGAAATCACATCTTAAAAATAAAGGCTAGCATGCATAGTACATGTGTATATATATTGTTAAATGAATGTTAGATGTAGTTGGAGACACAGGTGATCCTCATGTTCTTCTGAAGAAGTATCTGTTAGAAAAGAAAAGGGAGCAGAGAGGGTGCCATTTCTCTATCACTATGGTAAACGCCTAATGCACTGTAAACAGCAGGTCATGCAGTAAAACGTGAAGAAGCTCTTTTTTAATCATCTGAATAGAAATTTAATATCTTTGCATTTGCTAAGTAAGGCAACTTGCCCAAGCAACCAGATACACAGAGCCTTATGCGTTTATTCTGCCTTTGTTGCTATTGAACGAAGCTCCTATGTCACAAGCATTAAGGCTGGTATTTACTAAGCAGTTGCACTTGAGGGCACATTAAGAAAATTAGGACTCCCAAACATGTAAGGAAACCTGAGAAATCAAAGAAAATATTCATATATACAGCAAGACAAGGGGGAAAAAAAGAGAAGAAAGAAAAAAAAAAAAGAAGAGTATTTCTAGTAGTTTTGCTCTTCTAAATGATGAGGTCCAGCTAGGATTCCAATTCCCCACGTCAACCCCAATTGTACTCTGTGCAGAGGAGCTCAGATCTTGGTCACGCTGTGAGGACTGGAGAATAGTGGGAACGGCATGTTGCTACCACACATTTCCCTTTGCAGCTGAGCTGCAGCAGCGCTAAAGCAAGAGGAAAAAAATAAACTATTACCATCCAGGAGACCTATGAGCTTTGGTAGGGAGGTTTAAGCATTATATCAATACCATCTGTCAGCTTCCAGGAGTTAACAGAGTACTGGCTCTTTTTAAAGGGCAATTGCAAGGTAAGAGCAATGCCACAGAGACTAGTGTGCTTAAGTTTTCACCCTCTTTTCTGCACACCTGACAGGAAGGGAGGCTGCTGTCAAACAGTAGGGTCACATGAACATAGCAAAATTCACCTGCCCAGTCTGGGAGAATGAAAATCAATTGACTATTCAAAACTGAGTAGCAATAAAAAAGCTCATATTCAGCTTTAAAGCCCAGCAGCAAAGTCCACCATACTATTACAGTAGGAAAATCCTCCAGCACCGTTTCAACACAGCTATTTACAACACAGAAAGCACTACCATGTGAGAAAGTCTTTCAAGAAGCCTGCCAAATATTCCATTGCCCTCTCCTAATCCTGAGGATAAATGCCGAACCAGACCTGCAGTTCACAGAATCATAGCATCTCAGAATACCCCAAACTGGAAAAAACCCACAAGGTCCATCAAGTCTAACTCCTGGCTCCACACGAGACCATGCAAAATTCAAACCATGTTCCTGATAGTGTTTTGAGACCTTCTTGAACTCCAGAAGCTGAGTGACCATGGATCACTCCCCTTGGGAACGTGTTCCAGTGCTCAACCACCCTCTCAGTGAAGAACCTTTTTCTACTACCCAACCTGAGCCTCTACTGCCATTCTCCAAGGTTTTTTAGGAGTTAGCAAATATTTCTAATTATTTGCCTGGGACAAATCAGAAATCCCTTTGTGTGAAATATGCAGAATTAGTTTTGCAGAGAACTAGCAAATCTTACCTTTGCATGGGCAGAAAACAAACCAGGACTGAAGCTGAAGACTGCGTTATGAACAAATGTAAATTCATAACCGGAATATTAGTATTGCAACTATTACAGAGGAGACAGACACCAGATTATGCCTTATTATCAAACAGCTCTTCCAGATGGTATTTCAGTAGGCATATGTGAAGTTCTGAGCTAAAATCTTTCATGACATGAGCTTTAAATAAACAGCTCACCTAAAAATATTTTGTTGTCCTGATGATAATCCCTCTGTGCCTTCAAAAGTTTTACGCACAACTTGAGCTCTGATGAGAAAAGGAGAGGTGCCTTTCCTAACCTTTTAGCATTTGCCTGCAGTGGAGATTTCCAAGTTCAAGCTCCTTGTTTGAGGTGGGTGTCTGAAAGAAACACTGTCTTTTAATTATTTCAGCAGCTTTACACAGGACCTCCTCCCTGTGCAATGTTCTTGCACTACTCCATGTAGCTTGACTACTTCCCTGACGTTCCGCATATCTCTCCCCTTCTGGCAAATGTATGGCAGAGGGATAATTTTCTGAGGTTGGATTTTTATCTCATTTCCTTCTTTGCATTTGTTTATGGTGAGATATTTAAAAGATTCAAAAACTTCTGTGCTTGTACCTCTTGTCTATGCATGCACAGATTTTTGTCACCCTTTGCTTAATTGATCCATTTTTGCTGAACATTTGTACTTCCCCTTTCTCCCATTTCTTTTTCCTTATTAAACTGGCAGATCTCAAGAAGGAAATGCTCTTTTTTTTTTTTTTTTTTTCTTTGTTTTTAATACAACTCCTAACATGGTGGCTTGTAGGTATAGGTTGCTGTAATACAGTACTCCTCTGTGCAACATAACTTGTCTTTATTGATCACCATGCCACCATAAGCAGCTGACCCGTTCTAACATTATAAATGCTTTGGATCCAACACTGGAAATTGACTGGTGCCTTGTGTTTCCATACCATGGCCTAACGCTTCAACTGACGGACCCACCCCCCATTGCAGCAAGCACACAGCACCCTACTTCCTAGCAGTTAAGCCCTTTGCCTCCCGTGAGGCTTGTAAAATGCAAATTCCTGGTAAAACACACAAACTTCCTTTTCATATTTGTGAATAAGATTTTATATCTCCTTTTCATAAGCATTTCCAACTATTCTGTTCATGCTCTCACTTGCAGATAAAGCCTTTCTTTAGTTTCTTCTGTATTTCTGAGTCAAAGCTATTAGCTATTCTTCAAAAAGCCTTTAAATATACACATGCATACACAAAATAGGTGGGTGTGAATGCATGTATAAATATACCCACCCACATGTGTATGTAACAGATGTATACGCATTGTATGGAACAAATGCAAATGAACATAGAGTTCTGATCACTTCTTTCACTTTATTTGCCAATAAGGAATTACTGAGACATAGTAGCCTCGTGACTTAAAAGATGAGACCATGCTATTGCTATTTTTACACTTCTGAGGAGAGTGCAGGTGTTTCAAAGCATTTATGAAATTGCTTGATTGACTCTTATATAGAAGTCTATTGACAATACTTTGAACCTCTGCAGCTAGGCTGTAAAAGATTTGATTATAGTAACAATACTAACCGTCATGAATGTCATAAATCTTAAGAGAAAGGACGCATATGTCACATATAATGCATGAAAAAGTTGTCCTTTTATCATGGATAACTTACCATTGTGTAGATACTCTGCTGATCAGCTACTGCATTATTTGAATAAGTATCTGATGTCTTGTTTTCTTTCAAGGAGGCAGGTGCAGGACAAAGTAGGAAGCCTGCCAAGAAAGATGATAAATTGCCACTCAGTGCTGGGGACCAGTGCAATACTGCCAGGAATTAAAGCAGTGGAGTAATAAGAAACTACGAAGAAAATAACTTCTCATTCTCAATAAACAGATTGAGTCCATTTTCTTTATCCATTACAATTTTTAGCTTATCTAAAACAAAGCATTCTCATTATATCATATCTATCATGTATATATATATATATATATAAACAAAATGTAAAATAGCCTTGGAAAACATCCTATGATTTACAAGCCATGAAATTTTAAAATAATGATATCAGTTGCTTTTCTGATAGGGAAGTAATCCTGAAGCTAACAAGCTAATTCAAAAAAAAAAAAAAAAAAAAAAAAAAACCCACAGAAAAATAATTGCAAAGAAGCTTGGTCTTCAGCTTTCAAAATCCATATAAATTTTGGCTAGGGTTACTCCTCTGATTTATTCAGTAACTGTGCAGTTGAAAGTGACAGGGAGCCCCAAATGTCCCAGGTTTCCTTATTTCCTCATTTAGCCTCTTCTGCACTGAATTTGATCTGATATAAATTAGCTTGGGAAAAAAAATTATGTGATTTACATTCATTTATGTGAGAAATAGAGCAAAACTTGCAGCAACTTCACAACTGAGTGCCTACACATGAGTTATGTGGGTTGCTCTAAAAGAAATGCCTCCTATTTATTTCCCCAGAAATTACGGTGGATAAAAAGAGCAAAATAACAGTATTTGATAGAAAAACTTCTTAGCTACGAAACACTATTTTTCTATGTAGTCATCATCATTAGCTAGACACTTTCACCAGCAATGAACAAGAGCCTGCATACCATACTTGTAATAATCTGCACCAGTGGAAGTGACCCACTGCTTCACAGTTGCTATGACAGCATAACTACTAGGAAAATGTTGCCTACACAGTCCATTTTTCATTGGCCCAAAAAGATGGAAGTGAGAAGACATCAAATCTAGATTATGCAGTGGATGTGGTAGGACAGTCCAGCCAAGGTTGGCAATGTGCTCTGCATGTGCTCCTCAAACTGGCATGGGGCTTGGCATGATAGTACTGAAAAAGAAAGGTTGTCTTCTTCTTGGGCCTGACTCTGCAATTTCAAGACTTCAGCTTAGTCAGTGTTGCAGTGTAGCAGTCAGAGTTGATGATTCATCTAGATTCCAGGAAATCCAGAAGGATCATCCCTTTTCTATCTCAAAAGATAGTGCACATCACTTCCTGAGGGCTGCATCTTGAACTTTTTTCTTCAGTGGGGAATTCCCAAGTTGCCACTCCATGGATTGCTCTTTTGACTGAGTCTCCTAGTGGTGAAATCACATCTCGTCGCTGGTAATTATGTGATCCAGGAAACCATCACCGTCAGCCTTGTACTGGTTCAATAGGTCCTGACAAACTTGCATATGATGTTATTTCTGTGTGTTATTTCTGGGACCAACTCAGCACGCACTTTGTGATAGTCTAGCATTGCCACCATCATTTCCAGTGCACTGAAGCCAAAATTCAGCTCCTTACACAGCTCCTGGTCATAATCCACCAATTCTCATAGATCAGCTGATCTAGACGCTCATTTCATGATCTGACAGCTGTTCGTGACTGTCCAGAACATGCCTTGTCTTTCACATCACTGGCATCACTGCTGAAACACACCAACCACTGCTTCGCTGTGCAGACATCCACAGTTTGTTCTCCAGAAACATTCATCAAGTTTTGATGAATTTAGTGACGCACCTTTACTTCATATACACTTCTAAGTTAGATAGTACTCTGTCAGACTGCCCCTCTGCTGCCATCTGTCATACAGCAACAAAACATAGTGGAACATTTGCAGAAAGGTTCAGCCTCTACTGCCATACTATCAACATCTGCCTCTGACATCATGGGTCAAGATCATAAAATAGGAGGCATTACTTTTGGGCCCAGTCCTTTAAATGCAGCACAAAATACAGATTCATCGAGAATTTTGTCATTCATATTGACCAAAAGTCAAGAAAATACTTCAGGAAAGCTGAATTCCTTGTAGTTTGACATTAGAACTAAGTTCATACAGCCATCAAATCATTGTCAATCTATGGCCAAGTTATACACATACACATTTCCTATTTTCCTATGCCATCAAATAAGCACAAAGCAAATATATATCTCACTTCTTTGTGCACACAATGCATATGGGGGAAAACATAAGTTTCCAATTTTACTGACCTTGAAATCTTTGACTTCAGAAGCAGTTAAAACCATGCTCTCACCAAAACTTCAGCCAGTGATGCTGTGCTGACACTGTGCTCTGCTAGGAACAGGGATGCTTTTTGCAATCTGAAGTATCCCATCTGTTTTTGTCTGTTTCCTGACTGGCCAAATTACAGGTATTCTAAAAGATCAGTCAGTTTACAATGCAGTTTCTGAGTTGATGACTTTTGGGGAGCCTTTCTGCACAGCCTTTGGAATTATCCTTATTGTATTTGATTTGGACAATGGTGCAGGATCAGATCTATACATATAACCAGAGACCTGCCTCTGGCAGTGAAAAAGGCTTCAACATTCTGCACTCTACACAACATTTTTTCATATCATTCAAAAACAAAACTAGTCCTGCTCAAATAGAGTCAGTTCACTAAGAATTTCTATTCAAATCAACTATTTTAAAAATATTTAAGATTTTGAGAACTATGGAGAACACAGACCTGTGATTGCCTTTCTTCCCTCTGTATAATTAAAATATCAGTAGAGATATCGCTTTGGGGCACACAACCCTGATCACAACCAAATCAGTAGGTACTATGGAAACCCACATCACCCTTTTACTAATATGCTGACATGTACAAAACCTCAGCTAGAGCTGTTTTTGACATTCATCCATCAGTAAAATTAGAAATAAATTGAAATACCAATTATCAGTGGCATTCCTCTTTTGCACCATAATAATTTACGGCAATATTTATATTTTGAGATTGGCCATTAGTCAAGCAATTCATCTTCTGAAATCTTCACCTCAGTAAAGAAAAGACGCCTTAAATCTAGCAAGATGAGAACATTTGAATAAACATTTTTAAAGCTTGTGTAAGATCTATGTGTAATGTCATCTGTACTGTATCCAGAAAACTGCATGACATCTAGAATGAACGTTGAAAAGCTGTGTGCTATTTAATCTCATCTGCATTCCTCCTAGAACTGTTCATCTTACTACCAAGACAAAGGAATGATGTGACAGAGAAAGACAGTTAAACATCTAGGTGTTGATTTTTCAAGTTGCATATCCCTCAATAAGCTCTGATATTGAAACTATTATTTAGCAAATGTAGATGATAAGCTAGCTTTGACTGTTACACATGAAGTCTGTCCGTGTCTTAGTTTGTCTTAACTAAGGGAATTTTCCTCTTTGTAAATACAACAGTGTCATGATTAGTTTGATTCCTCACACAGTGCGGACAGTAAAATATCAAAGACAGCAAAACATAAAATATAACTCAGGGCAGTATAACACATTTTAGAGAAGTTTCCCTAAAGGAGAGAGTGAGACACTGGCAAAATCTAAGGAAAAACTTTACATTCTTTTTGCGTCTGAATTTAGCATAACAAGACGAATGCAATATTACCATCAGGGAGCTAATTCACCACTGTAGGCATGTGAAAATTAATCAAGACCTCATATCAGTTACAAATATCTCATAACACCATTATCATATATGTACAAAGGAAAACACTAAGCATTGAGAACCTGAAGTGTAGATTTGTGCTTAAGGATTTTTTAGAGAATAAGGTGTTCATAGACCAGCTTCCATATTATAAGCCCATCATTATGTTCTCATAACTAGAATGAAAGCAAATAAATACTTAAAAGAAATAATGATTTTGCATCCTCAAACTTAACTGTTGAGGTATGTTTTATCACTGTGCAAGGACTATATTCACGAGAATAACAAGGAGGTCTTCAGGACTGTGCTTGTAATAGCTTCCCTGAAAAGTAGAGACATCTAAGATCAGTGAAAATCCTTGCTCTCTGTAGATTGATATGACTGACATACAGGCCAAACTCTCTTGTTGGTAATCTCTCCTCTCATCCCCAATTTTTGTAGTCTGGTTGCTATATCCTTTTTTTCTCTATTCAGCTGTGCTTTCTACTTGTTTGGTAACCAGCAAAACCTGTTCATGACATATTGGAACCGATTCCAGCCCCAGACCACCATCACTGTTTGATCTTTCTCTCTCCACTCTCTCCACTCATTCTTAGGCTGAAGAACACAGCAGATCTTGCTAAAGAGCCTGTCCTCTTCCTTCTTACAGCCCCCCTTTAGATACTGAAAGGCCACTCTCAGGTCTCCCTAGAGCCTTCTCCAGGCTGAACAACCCCAGCTCTCTCAGTCTGTCCTCTAAGGGGAGGTGTTCCATCCCTGGGACTATTTGTGGCCCTACTCTGGATGCACTCCAACAAGCCCATGTCTCACCTGTACTGAGGACTCCACAGTACTGAGGACAGCTGGACACAGTACTCCAAGTGAGCTCTCACCAATGCAGAGGAGCAGAATCACCTCACTTGCTCTGCTGGCCATGCTTCTTTTGATGCAGCCCAGGATACGGTTGGCTTTCTGGGCTGTGAGGGCACATTGCTGGCTTATGCGCAGCTTGCCATCCACCAGTCCTTTTCATGGTGCTGTGTTTAATGAACATCTCATATCAGACAGTTATTCAAAGTTGTAAACATAACCAAAGCACAACTCTCATTTTGGCCCAGGAAAAAAAAAGGCATTAGTTACAATGAAAATTTCTGGAAGGACAAAAAGGTATTTGCAATGATTCATGCATTTTGCTGTGAATAAATTTTGAAGCTGTATCACAGACATTTCTTAAGTTTCTTAAGAAAGAAAGAGGAAATATGCCACAAAATTATTTTACAGCAAAGCAGGAGCTAAAGAGTATGTATAGGGTCTAGATTCTCCAGTACCTTTCTGCATCTGTGGTCATGTAGTTTATGCAAAGTGCTTTTATTGTGCTTGACTTCCAGCTTTGCTTTGTGTTGACTCAAAGCAGATAACAGCGAAGTAAGAGAGTCCTAGAATTGTTTATGTTTCACTGTTTATTTCATTGATAGGTTTTTGATGTAAGGAAAACAATTGTTGAATTCCTCTTTCAATACAGTACTGAGATTACTCCTGTGATCTTTTTTTCTAGGGTCAATACCAGCAAATGTATTCCAAGTGCAGTTATGCTCCAGGATCAGTTGATCTGGACTACTATTGCTTTAAGTTTATAATATTATCAATATAAATTGAAGTTAAAGAGAAGTAACTTAATTTCTTTAATTTACCTGTCATTCACCCTACTGATACTAGTGGTCACCCTTAAGACTACAAGCAGGAAGATGAAACCCTTGCCAAGGGACTGACTTCATTTCTCAGTCAAGCAAGAAGAAGAAATAAATCCTGGCTCAGAAACATACACTTAAATTAATCTTGGTGAGATGCCAAAGTACGTACTGCTTATTCATTGATTTTCTGTATCATATTCAAGTCTAAGAAGCTTCAAAGGAAAAGCGACAGGCAGCATGCAGTATTCTTCTAACTTACAGTAAGTTATGCTGATATTTCCCATGTAATCAGCATTACAAAATTTTATTGCAGAGACATCCATACAACTATGGATTTTGTTTTAACATTATCAAATGTTTCACAATATTTCATCTTTCCAATTTGTTTTGTCGATAGTAATATAATTTAAAAGATGAAGATGAGCAGAAAAACATGAAACAAATAATTTGAACTTATAAAAAAATCATTGGGACATTTTAAAATAGTAATAAAATCAGTACAGTTCTGGAGAGCACACTGGTTTCCCAAAAATAAAAATAAAAGATTAAAGAAAAAAAGATGAACAAAATATTTTTAATCAGCTTAACTAAAAAGTATAGAGTTGTCCAGAATCATGATGATGCTGATGCTGTTTCCAGTTCCTTAACTGAGGTCTCCAGAGCTGGTTCAAAGCACTACTCCAACTGATTAGTGGTACTTTTCCTGCCCTATAGGTCTGAAACAGTTCCTGAATGCCCACTGGAGAAAAAAATTATGGTTTCTCATGTGCTGTCACTCTAATATAGCCTATTATTCTGCCAGACAGGTGAAGAGATTCCCATGAGAAAGGATGTGTTCATGTGGCTTCCCTGTTAAAAGTGTGATCCAAATTTTTGCCAAATTGGAGGAAAAAGTCCCAGTAGATTTTAATGAGCTTTTCATCAATGGATTCCTTACAGATTCTTCCACACTTAGCACTTCAACAGCAACAGGAGAGAGGTGGCAGGTACAATTTTACTGAGTGCTCAGGAGCCAGATTGGGCACACCTCTTCTTATGGCAGGAATATGCAGCTTGGTCTCAACTAGGCTAGGAGCCTACATGTGGCTTGTTCATTCACTCACAGGATTAACGTGGGAATTAGCTCCCATATGAGCAGCATTATGTTATCTAATTTGCATAGTGTCCCCATTCTCGCAGACGATACCAATCCTGACAGTGGGAGTCTATGCTTTTGGAACAGGAGGTACAGCTCTCTATCTCCAGTGACAACCATGAAGTCTATATGGGAAGGGCAAGCAGAACACTTGACAACCATGACGTTTGTACAGCCTGTGAATTGTTACAGTGGCCATATTTTGAGACATCAGCAGCCTGTGAGAACTCCTTGCGTATTTTCCTACTAGACCTGATCAAAAGAGAAACCATCTTTATTTTTTTAAAGAGAACCCTATAGAAATTTCAGATACTGATCAAGTAATAAATAACCAGCTCACTGATGACCATAACAAGGACTCTGCCATGCTTTCACTGGACTCCTGTGAAAAAGGCGTGGGTTCCCCTTCAACCTATTCAGCTATGAAATTTCTTCAAGCAGTGAAAGAGAAACCATAAAACCAAATGTGATGCGCATCATCCCAAGAAAGTCCTGCCTTGCAATTCCCTTGGCAAAATTCTCCCAGCTTTAAAAGTACTCTTTTTGCAAGAGTCTGAAACAATTTAACACCAGTTCTATTTGGTTCTTCACTGAAAGACATCAAAACTCTTAAAATGAGATCTTTCCTTGATAGATACTAAGAGACTGTGTCACTGAATAGGCCTCTTAGTAAGACTGTCCAACAATCTTCATCATAACTTGTTTTCAGCTGACTGAGGTGTACAGCTATAAAAATATGCTTTGAATGTTCCAGTTTTGCAAATATATTTTGCACTGTTGTCACATAAGGAGTTTCAAACAAATACCGGTCAATACATGATAAACCTGCAACTAAAGACTGGTGGTAGTGGTTGAGTATAGAACATGGAGAGCCAAAGCACTGTGTTTTCAGCTCAGAAGAAGAGCTACTTGAAATTGAGAGACTTGGTATCTTTTTTGCATGAATGAATAACCAAAGAAAGAGCTGAAATACAAACTAGAATTACTTGAAAAAATAACTGGAGATACATAAAAAATCAGTGATGCAAAGAAACATGTTTACAATCAAATATAACATTCATTAGGACCCTTCTACCGCAGCAGGCAGCACTTCAAACAGCACTTTAGCTATATATCCCATTGATATCACATGCTTAAGATCCGCTGTAGAACACTTTGCTGCACTACAGCATCTGCTAGTAAAGAAATAAATATAGCCATTCACTGTTGAGGGTATCATAATCACCAGTCAAAAGCTTCCATAAAATTCATTGTTTCAAAAGAGGTACATTTTTTTTTAAGTGCAAGATTACCCACTAGAAGCCATTATAGCATATAGAGTTTTTAAATTGCTATATAGCTTGAAACATTAGAGTAAGAAACTCTGAAGCAGATGTCTGTGAAAATGCCTGAGTTGATGTGTCTTTACCATTTTAGAAATCAGTTTATCAGGTCACTCAGCTTTCACTTATAGGGATTTAGCTGTGAGTCCCCAGTTTTTAAAAATCTTGGCATAAATATTTTAATTGCTCACACCATGAACTATCAAATCAAGTTCTCAAATGTTCTGGGAGGATTCATAAAGGAAAGCTTTCCAAGCCACCTTTCCCTGTTAACAGTAACACTTACAGTTGCGTTGTCCATTTGTCTATTTGATTTGCTGCCTTTAAATCTCTCTTCTTCATTGAGTTTATGCCACATGAAGAAACTGAAAAAAAAAAAAAAAAGAAAAAGAAAAAAAAAAAGAAAAAAGATCTTTATATTTTTCAGAGTCAAATTGTCCTTCAGTGACATGGATGTCATTCATGTCACAATGAATGAGAGTCATACCCAAAGAAGTGATGACTCTAAATGTAAAAGAAAAACATCAAAGGTAATAGAAAGTCCATTTAGGCCCCCAAACAGACAGGCAGGCAGGCAAAGACACAAAAAGAAGGATGCTATTATATGCAAATCTCAACATCTTCTCCACATGACCAGTTTAACAGTGTTCATCCTTAATAGAAATAAAATAAAACATTTTCTAATTTGTTTAACTTGGTGTTCTTTTCCTCTGAAACCAGTTTTGATTATGTGATGGAACTGCAAGTTGTTTTAACGTAGGCCATCCTGTAGGATAGCATAGCTAAATCTTTTTTCAGAAGTAACAATCCTGAAACTATCCTTTTTTCACATGAGCATAGCTTGTTGCAGCCAGAGATGAGGCTATAACATGATTTTATTTGAAGTCATGCTTTTGAGTGTCTTTGACAGCTCTTTCTCTATTATCATTATCGTTTCCTGAGTTACAACTGTCAGTTACCACTATCAAAAGGTTGGAGAGAGAGGTTGAAGCCATGGTCACTCCGCCTTCCCATCTGGGTTAGCTACATATATGCAAAGGGCCATTAAAAAAGTGAGAGAGGGAGAGAGAAAGGGAGGATGGAAGGCTTCACCACACTAAATGAAAAGCAAACAATATGCATATCAGCATCCTAAGGAGATGTACCACTCTGCTGGGAAAAACCAAGACAAAAGAATTATCTGACACAACAGTTCAAAGCATATTGCACCTGTCAAAACGTCTGTCATCTTCTATAGAAATGCACCATTCTAAAAGAAAAAAGAGAAAGTCTAGCAAAGTCACTCAGAAACAACAGACCACTTTGTCTCCTTCCTTCCAGCCAACTCCTCCATCTGAAAGCCATTTAACTCAATGCTAAAGATTGCCTGGAAGGACCAGACAATAGGAAGGTCTCTTTCATTGTCAAGGACAGTTACACTTTGAAGATGATGCTCAAAAGGGGTTAAAATGGGTCAACAAGCAATTGTTGGTTCTATCCAAAGAAACGTGAACAGAACATTGTTAAAGTCACACACACACAAAAAAAAAAAAACCTAAAAGAGCACATCTTTAAACTGGGGAAGTATGTGGGTGTCGGGGAGGAAAACATAAAATACTGATGTAATCTCATAGAGGAATGAAGATTAAAAAACAGCAGTACAAATGAACAAATGGTGAACTCCAGTCTAAGTACGGCAGTGCTTAGCAACATGCATCCAAAATACAGAACAGACAAGAGGGATACAGGCTTACAAGCAAAGGTAAAAACAACAGAAACCTGCAGAGAAACAGATGGAGTTTTCCCATGACTTTTTCATCTGTGTACTTTCAACTTTCACAACTTTTTTGCAGAAATCACTGCATTTTGCACAGCTAGAGGGCATGGATCCATTTCAGATAATGAAATAAATTTTAATCATTTGTCATTAATAACTGTTTCAAAGGATGAAGATGCTTCTGCTTACACACAAATTCTCTCATCAGTACTTCTGCAGACCACAGAAACATCTTTGTGTGCATGTTCTCTTTGCAGCTACATGAAAGTTACCATTACAAAGAGCCTTTTAGATTTAACAACAACAAAAAAATTCTCTAGTAAATCTTCTGTGAAATAAAAGATGCATCTAAAACCATTTAGTTATCTAAAACCAGTCATTACTTTTCTTAATTTGTATTAATTTCATTAATTACTTTTATTAATCTAAATCCCCTATCCATCTCTTTTTTTTTTGTTTCTGATACTTAGAGTATCACATAGGAATATAGGCATCAAGCCTGAAAAATCAGTTCCAAATTATTCATGAATTTAAGTGATTTGCGTCTACATCTTCAGCAAAGGAACATTCCATTATGAACTAATTCAGACAATAAAATAGCCTGAAATTTCAACTCTGCCAAATTTAGCAAGTTACCAATAACATCATTGGAGGCAAGAAGTCAGTTCTCTTTCCACAGTTGTACTTCTGATTTAGGTCAGTGATAGTCTTGCACATGTTGTTTATTTGATAGCTTCTCCCCTCTTGCTTTTCCAGCCTCCAGGCAAGACAACAGTAAGAAGACAAAAACATTGTTGAAACAGTGGATGGGTCATTAAATTTTGGAAAATCCTTGAATCTAGAACTGAATTTTCTTGCAATTTCATGCATCTGCTGAGATACAGAACTGGCCTCTGATTTGGTGTCACTTCCATACCTCCCCAAGGGTCAATAGACCAGCATTCAGTTGCTGAGAACACGGTTTGTGGTATTCTCTTTTAGTCACCATAAAATGGCCTTGCCCATCAAAGCAGGAAGATCATGAAAAAAAGGAGATTATTTGAGGAAGTTCAAATTCACATTTAAATTTAGAATCAAAATTTGCAATGGGAGCCCAATTATTCATGACTAAGAATCAATGAATACAACAAACCCTTCATCGTACAACTCTCACTGTAAAAAGGCACTTACATTTCTAAAGCAATTCTAATTTTTGCTTATATTTGGCACACTTTCTTTAAATCAAAGCAATCTATTGCTAAAATATTAATGAAAGCTCAGCATTTTAAACAGTTTACAAGGTCATTTTTTCAGGTGTAAAATACTTCTCAGCCTTTTTTTTTTTTTTTTTTTTTAAATAAGTTTTTTTCCAGAGGTACTACTGGAAGCTCTTCAAGTAGCAAGCCCCAGACAGTTTTTAAAGATACAACAAAATTCCAATTTCATTGAATCATGGAATATCCTGAGTTGGTAGGGACTTATAAGGAAAATCAAATCCAACTCCTTTCTCCACATATTACCACCCAAAAATCAGACCATAATTTTATCAGCTCTACTTCTTTACTTCGAACTTCTACACTGCATTCTAAAAAGAAAAACAACAAAAAATTAAAATCCTAGAAATATTGATTTCTCAGTGCTTACCTAGCACTAAATAATTGTATGAATATGTTAACAGTTCCATAGACTATCCTTACACTGCAAATCCTTCACATCTGAATTCTGAAATAGCTTTTTTCTTGATTATGAAAAAAATACAGAAAAAATATTTTTTTTGTGACTTCATGCAAGTGATATCTGTTGTTAATAGCAGGAGGCACAATAATACACTATTGATACCTCTTTCAGAATTAACTATTTTTAAACTATTGTTGTGATTTTTAAGCTTTCTGCAAAACCAATCTTAAAATACAGCAGTCAAAACAAAGATGAAATAATAATCATTATGAAATTGCTGGTCTCCTGTGCAATTCAGATGTATTTGACTAAACCAGCTTCAAAAGAAATGCCTTGTCAGATGTCAAGGTACAAAAATTCTTCCCTCGGCAGTATTTGGCAACTCAGACGGTGTTACTATCCTGGTTTTCTTTCTCCATCCTTTCTCCTCTCCCATATTGCTTCTTCATCACCCACAACACCACGGTCCCCATCCTCTGCATTTTCTTCCCCTCCATGGCTCAGCAGCCAGAGTGTTTGAAGAACAGAGGAACCATTATTCCCTTGCTGAGCTCTGGTTTTGGGTATGAGGGCAGGCTGCTGCAACCAGGGGCAGAAGAGGAGAGCCTTTGAGATCATGGAATGGGGATGCTACACATGCAGAACACGTGAAACCTGTGCAGACTGTCAGCCAGTGGCATGAGACGAAATCTAAGATTCCAAACTCTAACACAGATATAGTGAACATGTGTAAATTCTGTGCACATATGTAAATTCTTATTTTCAGGATCTAAGAATTCATCTAGTTTTACATGAAGAAACAACATCTTCCTCCTCATCACACTCCAGTTATTAAATATAGACAAGAACATCTTTTCTTCTATCTACTCTCATCTTTTCTTCTATCTACTCTCATGATCCACATATATTTTTTCAAAGTAAGAAAAAGAAAACATCCCCCTTGCACCTATTCCTGTTATCAGAAATTGAGAAAAATATCAGTTGATATTTAAAAAAAAAATTATCCTAACCAAGACACCTGGAAGAAACACTTCAGCTTTAACATGATCTCAACAAAGAGACATGCATGAGAAAAGGTTTTGTGATGATAAATGTGCATAGATATTACTAACAGCAGAATAAACAGCAATATACAGTATCAAGTATCAAGACTTATCTTGACAAATGTAGTCAGATTTTGTCCTTTTTTCGTATTAAAGTATAATTAGGATTTAATTTTTCTTGTGACTGATATCATTCAGAGGATAATGGAAAAACACTGGGTAATATTTTCTGCTTGCTTGTCTCTGTACAGGCAGAGTTGCACAGTGAATTCATGTGCTTTTTTAAAAAATCTTTGCCACAAGTATAAGCTTTTCACATATGCTTGTATAATGTTAACACAGACAACGATTCTCCAGCAATCTCCATTCTCCCATTCAACCTGCTCCCAAGAACAAGCTTTAATTTCAGTTTACTACTGTTGTGTTTTGGAAGACCCAGTCCTCAAATAATTGGAAAGAGATGATTACATGTGACTGAGAAAAACCATCATACTCCATGAATAAAGATTAGCAGTAGATAAGAAGTAAAGGGTCCTACAAAATATAGGTGGAAGTTTCCCAAAGCAAACTTTAATCTGTTTCAGGTAGCAAACACTTAAAAATTCTATCCATTTAGCAACGAGTAAAGAGCAAATGTGCTAAATTCACCTGACAATGTATTTGCAATGAATCATTTAGCAAGATAGTGCACAAGTGCACAAGTGCATTCTGAGTTTGACAATTAAAAAAAAAAAAAAAAAAAAGAAGATAAAAATATTGCCTTCAGATAGCTGTCTCCAATGCTTTCATAAGACATCAGGGGGTTTCCTCTCTAAAAAACTCAATTTCTTCTGATCGCAGGAGTGTACACCTGACTAACATAACACAATCCACTTACTGTCATTAGAAGATCCAATTTATCTTTGTCCTCTTTCAAGTGTCATCATCTAAATGATTGTCTAAATTCATATTCCAGAGTCTTTTTGGAAAATGTGAACTACTGGCAGCAAAACTGTTGTACCTTGATTTTCAAGTTTCTTTCAAGCACAGCAGTGGTAGTGATTAGGAAAACCTTTTATTCTAAAATCTAAACAGTACTGTGAGACAGGACAGTGTTATTTTAACTTTTCACAAGTAAGTTTAGTCCTCTGATAGGCTGTTCACAGGAAATTGGAGTCCAAGCAATCCTGAATCTGAAAGTTCACACATTTGTACTCCTCTTGGCTATACTGTAAAGACTGAAGGTGCTTTGAGATGTTCATCAAACATGAAAAAGCTGTGCAGATGGCACTGTTCCAAGGAGTAGAAGGAAATTCCTACTCTGAAATGAAGCTTCAAGGAGCCAGTTAATATTTGTTATTTGACCTGAAGCTGGAGTCCTTCTCAGAAAAGCCTGGTGATGGATGGGACAGCCCAGGTGAAAAGGTTGCCTAGAAGACATTCTTTGGTTGAAAGCCAGTTATTTCACTTGATCCTCTACCAAACTCTTGGATTTTCTAGGGAAATTCCTTACAATAAATTTCTTTCTATTCCCTAAAGAGAACAAAGAGTCACATACAGTCTTCCCCTTTGCAGTCTCAAACAATGTCCCTCATATCTAAGGCCCAAAAGGCAGCCAGACCAGATGCACACAGCAAGGTCTTCCCAGCCACGCCGTAGCAGAAGCGATGTGGAAAGCATGCAGCCAAGAACTAAGGTAGGCACCAGCCAAAGGTTCGTGCTGTTCTGTCATGGCCTTGGAGGGAAGACTGGGACACCTGCCCAGGATGGATGAGCTACATCACAGGGGGTACCATCAGTATTACCTGTGCTTGTTCAGGGCTCTTCTGAAAAGCAATGTTAATAAACATCAAAGAAAGGCAAAGGCTCTCAAAATCAGAGTTTAAGAAGTCATTGCAAGCAGTGCAGGAAGGTAAAAAAGCAGCTTTAAAGGACAGATGGCAGTCACACTGCTAAATGAATAATTTGAAGGTATGCATTCTACAGTGATGAAGGGAGAAATGAGGAGAGGAAGAACAAGAACTAAGTGGCTTCTTGATTTCTTGAAGAATAAAGGAAGTACAAATTACAGAAACAGGCATAGCAAAAGGAATATTTAATATTGATCACCAAGAACAACCATCTAGAAGAATCCTTGAATTTAGATTTAGGTTTTCATCACATTATCAACAACCATTGCATTTTTTTAATTTAAAATTTTCATGGGTTTTACTCACTTAGGAAGGAAGCATAGAAAAAATATTTCACCAGAATCAGTAAAGATTTCTCACAGGAATCCTATTTTATTTCAAGGAAAATACAGTGAAATGTGTGATCATGCTCTTGGAAATACAATTTTATGTTTGCAGGTGAAAAGCAGTGAGTCGCAGTTAGAAGCAAATTCCAATCCACCAAGTAACCTTCATGTTTCTAATGAACAAAACCTCGTCATTCGTGCTAGGCCTCTGCACACTACAGAAGGACTGCTCTGCATCTGTGCTCTTTGCCTCAGAGATATTTCTTTCAGCATCAACAAAAAGAGAGATAGGAAGTCATAGATCTTTCAAGATGAAAGATGGAAATGCAGAGGATGGAGAAGATAATTCTTCCAACAAAAAAAAAAAAAATTGCACTACTGGATAGAAGGAAGAAATTTGGTTCCACTCTGTAAAAGGTTGCCTGGAGAAGCTGTGGATGCCACCCATATCTCTGGAAGTGTTTGGGCTGGACAAGCATTTGAGCAACCCGATCTAGTGGGAGTTGTCCCATGCTCATGGTAGGGGGTTGGAGATAAATGATCTTTAAGGATACCTTCTAACCCAAACCATTCCATGAGTCTACAATTTGTGAAAGGAAAACCTTTGTGATATGTCCTCTATGACATCCAAGAGATCAGTGTATTTCTTCAGACCATGTAAACCAAACTAACTGATCTTTCTGGTTGTCTCTTACAGTTCCTAAATATAAACAGAGAAAACAACTTTTAGCAACTGAGCAAGCAAGCAGCAGACCAACATTTCATGCACCTTGGGAATTAATCACTGCGCATGTAGACAAAAGCCAGAATCTCTTTCTTATTTCTTCTGTTTGAAATTACATTGATTCTTCAAACATTAGGAATAAGTTCAACATCCTGTTTTTTCCCCTCATGCTGTAGCATATAATGAGTCTACATTCAAAAACTACTACTGTACATATCTTATCAATGAATCTTTTTTTTCAAGTCTTTCTCTTTGTATTTCAAAGTCAAAGGAAGTTATTAACACTTCTTTTTAAACAACATATTTTAATTTGGGGAGTTTGGTGGGGTTTTTTTTTCCTTTTTGGTGGGCACTTTGATATTATTCTTAAATTTTAACTGAAAACCATTATTCCTGGCTAAAATCTTATCCAAAGAGACCTTTTTTTTTTATTTTGGTTTCAGACTGCAAGTCAAATTTGGAAGAGGAAGATGACAGCTACCAAAAAAAAAAAAGTCGACTGTTACAATTTCTGCTAAAATTCATGTTCCCTGAATAGATTACACACACCTCCACTTCCAGAGGGACTTCTTCCAGTGATTTTTCCCACATACTAGGATACATCATCCCCTTTTTCGTATGTGGACAACTAACACCAAGAGGCTCTGGTAGCCTCTCTCCAGGGGAGGCCAGGACAGCTGGCACTCCCTACTTTCGTACCACTGTCATAGCTCAGCAGCCAAGAATGCTGCAAGTATGTTCAAGAGCATTTCTTTTTGCCTGACATTGACTGAAATGGACACAGATATAAGTCCACTATACTTTTTTTTTCAGGAGCACGAGAAGCTCAGTTTACCAAAGCCTGTGCCCCAAATGAGGTTTCATCCTCTATAACTGCAGAGAAACTTCTTCCAGGCCCTCTCACATGACATCTCAACTAAGCACTTCCTACTGTATATCCCCTAATATTTATTTCAACAATAGCCAGAAAAACTTAAGTGTCAGTTTTAGCACTAAACTGAAATTAGATGACTAAAAACACCTACAGCCTAAACAGTAGTTTAACTGGATGGAATCCAAAAATTTTGGTGCCAAAGAGAATATAAATATGCAGAAATGCGGCTTTTTGACATTCTTCCCTGGAGTCCAATTAAAATAAACAAAGTAAACTGCACAGAACTAAAAATATGTCCTGCAAATAAGCTTCATAGTAGCTTGATCTGCACAGCAGAAATATTATCCACAAATTAAACTACAGATTAAGGACAGCTCAAGTTTATTGTTAATAGGTACTATATAAAATATAATGAATCACAGTGAGTCACCAATTGGAGTTTCTCTCAGAATAAACAGTCATTAAGGTCTAGATGAATAGATATTACAGCCAGAGGGGACTACTGTGATTGTTTTTGACCATCATTATCGTTGTTTTTCAGTGCATAAAGCAATTGTTAAACCTTGCTTTAGACTTAATTCAATTATGAATTACGCAACAAAACACAACAGGGCTTCACTGAAATAACATATAATTAAGGTGAGCATTTTGTTTTCCTTTCCTTCATTCCATCATCATTAAGATTCAATCCTCCCGTACTTTGCAAAATTCAGTAGTATTTAGAAGATCAAAGTTCCAAGTAACATGGCCAGTTGAGAAAAAGAAATGTTTATGTAAAGAAATGGGAATATTTTCACAGAAAAGAAAGAGTTCCTATCTCAAAATAAATTTAACAAGAAATTGTGATGTGGCACGCGATATACCAGATTCCTATTGTGAGGCACAAATTCTTCACAACACTGGGAGACATGGAAGAACAAAAATACTATTAGAACTGGTTCAAAAGGAACATTTTTGGCTAGGATAGAGACTTTTGACATTATTTATTAGGTTCAAAAATGCTTAACAAAGGCCTAACAATAGGCCTGTGGAAACCACTACATCTGAGGCACTTTCTGTTGTTATGTGCTGGCATTGATTTGAAGATGGCCAGCATTAGTAGAACAATTCCCTCACAGCAGTCAGTGCAAGTGAGCATTCATACACACACAAGCAAAAGCCTGTGAATGAAACATATGGAAACAGGAAAAAAAAAAAAAGTAAACATTTATTAACTTCACTGTGGGGAGATGGGTGGAAGAACAGGGCAGTGGGGAAGGAGACGGTCATGCCAAATTTCTGTGAAATAAGGTGTTTGCCTGAGCATTTTTCCACAGAATATGAAGAAGCCCAGAGAATGTCCCCAGTGCCTTAGTAACAGGGGATGCTGGGGCTGCCAGCGCCACAGATACCCTTCACCACCAGGCACTGTCCTTGCGCTGCATGGGTTGGCACAGCAGGCTGCTGCCTCTTTCCCTTTCCACCTGCATCAGCTTTGTTAGATGTGGAAAAAGCTGAGTTAACCTATGGAAAAGAGATGTGAGGATTTGGCTCAGCAACTGAGCTAACATATAAAGGCCCACACCAAAAAAGCCAGAAAGCTTTGCACAACGTCTTCCCTGCTTATACAAAGATACATTACACCATGGTGACTGGTGTAGACAAGTTCGGGAATGACAGAACAGGATGCAGTGGTATCTGCAGGCCACCATATTTTCCAGTCATAGCAGAGCCAGGAAGTCACCACCATCCTCACTGGGATATACAGACATAGTAATCAAAAGCCCAAGGTTTGATTCACACCGCATGAGCTCATCAGACAGGCCAGCTCATAGAATCATAGAATCATAGAATTGCTCAGGTTGGAAAAGACCTTCAAGATCATCAAGTCCAACCACAACCTAACCATACTACCTTAACTAAACAGTCCCAGTTCCTTCAGTGGCTCCTCAAGTTCCTTCTGTCACTCTCATTATGCTGAGGATCAGGCACTGCTCAGCCACAGCGACATTTCACAATTGTACTGTTTTGGGTAAAACATAATTCTTCTACATAAAACTGACACAAACTTTCCTACAGAAAAAAACAAGCAAACAAACAAACAAAAAAACCCTCTATTTCCTAGTGCAATCAATATTTAAATTACTCTTTTTTGCTGAGTGTTGTCTTATAGCAGATTAACCTGGGCATTGCCTCCTGGTGGCCCCCCTGCTCTCACCAAGAAAGAGCAGTCTCCTGAAGCCCTTCAAGTGCACTTAAAGCAGCATCTCCATCCACACCTGGGTCTGAGTAACTTGAGTTCTCTCTTTCCCTCAGTCCAGTGAGGAAGATTCGATGGGTGAGGACAGCTTAGCAAAGCCACATTGAGATTTATGACACAACATGTTTGTCCTCTCCTCTAAAATGGATGGAAGAAGATGAAGAAAAAAGATAAAATGTGATGCATGAGAGTAGCAGTCACTAAGGTAAAGTAGCACAAAACCTGCGAGATGATTAGCTATCTCAGTGGTGAATCCCTCACTTCACCAGCTTGTTTCTGAAGCTAACAGTGCTGCAACAACATTATGAATTCAATACTCATCTTCTGCTTCACATGAAATTATTACATCTCCAGTCCTTTCAGAATAAAGATCGTGAATTTCTGAATGCCAAGTGAGTGCCTGAAGATCTGCACAGCTATCCTTACTTTGTTATCACGGTGCATGAACAAACTCTGAAAATTCAAACACCACCAATTGATTTTTATTTTACCCACAAACTCAGTGTTTCTAGCCTGATCAACACTGAATTGCATTTGACTTATTTCCATTCATTTCTGCAAATAGGAAGAATTCTAGCACAGGACACTCCTGCTCGCTGTGCTGCAGGCCTTGAAAAGCAACAGCTGAACATTTTCCTGTGACACCTCAAGCCTGGTTGGGATGGAGATGCTTTTATATGAACTGCTTATTATATTAAATAAGCATAAAATAGGTTTATAGGGTAGTAGTCTAAGGAAAAGTACTAAGGAAGTAGCTAATTTATATGTATAGATATAGAACTGCAAAGTGTTCCTGGATGCACGCAACAGTTCCATATTTTCTAAGCATATCTCACCACAGTGCATTTGAATACAACAAAAAGTGCTTAACATGCTCTGTTCCTACTGCGAGCAACCCTGAACTGGGAAAATTTTGCCACTGAGTACTGTTCAAATGCTTTTAAAGGGTTAATATTGTTCATTTGAAGTCCAGTCTGGATCATAGGAGATGTAAAATACATAGTTCTCTGAATGATAGTTTACTTTAGAGTTTTTCAACATAGAATCATAGAATGGTTTTGGTAGGAAGGCACCTTTAAGATGATCTAGTTCCAACCCCCTGCTATAGGTAGGGACACCTTCCTCTAGACCAGGTTGCTCAGAGCCCCATTTAGACTGTCCTTGTAGGGGAAGTGCTCCAGCCCTTTTGTGATCACTTTTGTGGTCCTCCTCTGGACCCACTACAACAACTCAGTGTCCTTGTTTTGGGGACCCCAGAACTGGATGGAGTACTCCAGACAGAATAACACAAAAGCAGAGTAGAGGGGCAGAATCACCTCCCTTGGCCTGCTGCTCACACTTCTCTTAATGCAACTCAGGATACCATTGGCCTTCTTGTCAGCAAGTGCACATTGTTGGCTCTTGTCGAGTCTTACATCATCCAACACCCCCCATCTTTTTCCTCAGGGCTGCTTTCAAGCCACTGACTGAGGCACAGGACTTGTTCATGGCTTTCTTGAACTTTATGAGGTTGGTATGGCTCTACCTTTCAAGCCTGTCCAGAACCTTTCCCTCTAGTGTGTCAACTACACCACTCTGCTTGGTGTCGTCTGCAAACTTGCTGAAGTTTCACTGTTCATGTTTCACTGTTCATGTTTCACTGTTCATGCCACCTATGATGCTAAATAGCACCAGTCTCATCACATGTTGAGCCATAGAATTACTTGTTGGGGGTTTTTTTGTGGTTTTTTTTTTTTTTTTTTTTTTTTTTTTGTGGGTTTTTTTTTTTTTTTTTTTTTGCTTTTGATGTAATAATTGGAAATTTGATTTACTTTCAGTGACTTTGACTTTGATTACTACAAAAGTAACTCAGTGTCTTATGGCTCCTGCTGTACATAATGTTTTTTATTGAGCATTAAAGTTTTTAACATTTTGATAAATTGTGTACTGTCTGTACAAATTAGTTTTGAAGTATCAAGTTATTTTCCTTTCAGTAGTCTAGAAGGCTTTGGTCACAAGTTATATGTTGAAAATGTTGAAACCAATAAGCATCTGTTATAAGACGAATAATCTAAATGTGGACATACCAGAATCTGGAAATCAGTATGAATGTAGATTGAAATAATCTGAATTTTGGAAAGAGATCAAAGTTCTCAGCTTACATTCAATTAATAAAGAATTCATGGCACGAGTCTTTTCAATGATATTCTCCAGAAAACACTTTTTTTGTTGTTCTACTGCTTCTACTACAAACTATTAATAATAGTTCATCTGCTGAACTTTGTATCTGCCAGTCTCCTGAGAGGTATGTATCTGATTAATTAGATAATCAAAAAAATTAAGCTGTTACCTTGCTCTATCACATCAGGTTTAAAATACTGCTCTTGATGAGACATCACATTTATTCCTAGTAATACTTACATATAAAAAGACTATAAATCAAAAAGAAAATTGTGTGTCACAGTCAAAGAAATGCAGAAACAAAAATGAAAACAAAGAGGAAGTTCTGAAACACATGAGGTGTTAGGAGCAGGCCAGGAGTTCTGCTAGGGCTGTTGCTTCAGGATTGCTGTGGATGTTCAAACTTTGCTTTTGCCAGCAAGCACCTGGAAGTGGTCAGCAAACTAAATATGACAGCCCTATTCTTGTTCCAAAATGATGCAGTATGTAAAGAGAGAAAATAACCATCTATGCTTGATTAATTAGGTTTGTAAGTATTGTTCAAGAACTAAACAATATTTCTAAAGATTTCAATAGTTCAAAGATTGCCCTATGGCCGTGTGGCCAATACATCTTCCAGCACACAGAATTTACAAGCATTTTTCTTCCCAATATGTTGTCTTCGTTTGGTGCGACATTGTTTGAGCGCGGGTCTATTTGGGTCAGAGTAGTTTTCTTCCCATCACAGCAGTGGTGCTAAGGACAGCACTTGGACCATACATCTTCCATGTCATTTCAGTCAAAGGCACATGATGCTTCCCGGTGTCCAATCAGGAAGGGTCCAGCGCTGGACCAGGGGGGCATATTGGCAAACCAAGCTTTTTTAATGACAGCCATTGTTCAAGACAAACAAAAGCACCGTTCTGAATATTAACATGCGGCCTTGTGTAAAGGTCATCTGTATGGCACATTCATCATCGCCCCAAAACAGGGGGGCAAAACGCTTTAAAATTCTGTCAAAACTTGTTATTGTCAGAATACGCCTAGAAGCTGGCAACTGATGCAGGCATAGCAACCATTTGAGCGGTCACCCTCCTTCTCAGCAGCCACTTTGCAAGGAGCTGAATACACAGCAGCAGCAGAGAAAGTGAATACAAGATAATAGATATATTCTTCTTAACTGGCTAGTAGGGGGGCTACTTTAATTAGGCTACCCAATTAGAAAATTAATCTAATAATCTGTAATAATTAGGCTGAACAGCAGTTCCTTCTATAAGGTAGAGCTCCCACTTGCTTGCTCCCTCTTCCTGTGGCTAACTAGGAACAGGTAGTCAGCAACAACATTCTGGTTTGGAGGCTCAATAGCATGCTTTTCATTTGTGACAGTATTTGAAAAATCAGAATAAAAAGGATATGCAGCACAGGAGGTTAAAATATTGAACTGATCCTTCAACACAGTTGTAACTAATGCCAGTGATGTTATCCCAATTAAATACCATTTGTATTCCTTATATCAGCAACTGCCTCTTAGGATATGACATTCACAGTCTGGCCCTTAGATGGCATGGAAGGGACAAAACCATTACAAACGTTTCAGAAGTCTGTGTAGTAAAATTAACAAATGACAGCAAGACTCCATTATCAGTGCTCATTCATTTAGTAAAATTAAATAGTTTGACTCCTTTGTTCACTGAACAAATACAGGCTTCCTAATCATCTTCTGCCCCACTAAACAGTTAGAAGCCAGGAAGATAGCATTTATTTCTATCTTTGCTTCAGTCAGCTGTTCAGCCAAACTGTACAGATACATATTTAAATTGAGAATCAGAATACAACATATCTGTGTAGAATATTTTATTTTTAAATTGGAAAGAGTGTTTCCATAGCAACTCAGCGTCAAAGGGGAAGGATTTGTCTTTCAGAGCATTTTTACAGTTTTGCCCTGACATAGACCAAGAGGGATTCTTCAGCAGACACCATGAATGGCATGGATGGATTTCCACCAGCCTTGTGCCTGGTGAAGCACACTGCTCTGCTGTTTGCTGTCTGTTTGAGAGCTGGGGAGGAAGACCTCTATTCTTCACTATGGAGAAGTTCAGCCCAGCTTGCAGCTATCCAGGCAGTACATTTACTCTGGGGTTTTTCTAGCATCTCTCCTTGCTATAATACATTGCACTGAGAAAGGTATGGGGTTGGACTGTTTCCTTACAAACTCATAACTAAACTTATCCACTGTGGGTTCCTTGGCATTAAAGCAGGCAGATCAACGAAATGTCAGCAACACAATGAAAGCTAGTTTATTAAGTCTGTTACAGCTCTGGCATACCTACACCATATCTGCAAAGCAATGGAAAGCACTGCAACAACAGCAGAGCAACAAGGTTCTAGGCTGCAGCAAGTGAGGATTTGCTCACATGCAACAGCCATAGGGACAGAAACAAAGGGAAGAAGCTGCTTACTTTCAGAAGGCCTCAGGTACACAGGGATCTCAAACCAAATAGTCTTACCTCCACTGCTAACCCTTAAATGTGTCACTGAGGTGCACTGCATGCTCCTGAGCTCTCCAGGGTTGGCCCTGCCTTCCCACCAAATGCTCAGTCACTGGTTCAGACTATGACTTAGCATTTCTGCTACAATATCCTACACATTCTATTCAAAAAGAAAACTAAGAAAAATGCTAAATGCTTTCAATTCAGAGTTTGGAAGACAAATTAAACAGAACTTGAAGTTTTTGGTTCAGTTAAAGCAAGACCAAATTCAACAACAAGCTTACATATGCTCCTAATAATCTTGTTTCAAGAATTTGGGGTTGACTGATTTCTTTTCTCAGCAAGAGTTAATGTATTTTGGAATGAAATTTGTACCCATGACAGTGTAAGATTAGTCTGAAAGACAATTTATCTCCATAATTACAACGTGAAGATAAGGATGACACCACATTTCCCAGGAAGGCAAAACAGAATGGCAACAGTCACAGCAGAACAAAATGGGAAGACATTTCCTGAATGATTTTCAAGAAATACTCCCACTAGCTCTGTGAGATTCAGTTGCTGACTGTCAAGATCCACTCCCAAATCAAGAGAACAATTCTCTGTACACTTGGCTGGGTGCATTGCTTTGCAGGCGGTCTGGCTCAGTCCCACTGTGCGCTCAGTGCTGGACACCAAAAATTGTGCCTATTCTTATATCCTGTACACTGCATGTCTGTGAAGTGCTCTCACAGGTGTAGGGCTGGCTGCAGGATGACATAACGTACAGACAACATACATCAACTGCTTCTAGGCTTTAAATCTAATTCATCCACTGTATTTCAGATAAGTGTCTGAAAGTACTTCTCCTGCCTGACTGCTTACAGAAATTCAATTTTGTGTCTCCGTGCTAAATAGTAATATATCTGATTTGTCCTTCTTCACTATCTAAAAAGAAACAGATCAAGATCAGTCAATCCAAATTTACTTAAAGTTCTACTGATGACATCCATTTTCCACAGATAATTCTGTGGCAAAACCAGGGATCTGAAGGAGAAATCCAAATCAGTGCGGGAAGTGAGGCTGAGGGACTTTCGCTTGTTCCTGGCCATACAAGCTACTTGTGATTTTGAACTGTGGCACATGCCAGGCACAGCCAGCATATGTTGTTCCTGATCACTGCTCTTCCTGACTCTCTGGTTGTCTTCTGGAAGAAAATGGACTGTTTGATCATTAACCTCTTTAATCATTTCTGGTGACAGATCGTCCCAAGCTTCTTGGCACACTGAAGTAATGGCATCTTTGTGTTTGCACAACACTGGGTTCTCAAGGGCCCCAGTGTTGGCTGGAGCCTCTACCATTACACAAATGCAGAATAACCAAGTAAATATCACAGACAATAACCTACTGCCCACCTTTTGGGCTGACAGCTGCTTGCCAGTCAGCATACACCCACAGAATCTGGAGCAAGGATTTGGCTTTCACTTACATCATATTAATAAACACCCAAAAGCAAGTCTAAACAATAAATGTTTTCATGTGTTGAAACAGGAAAATTATTATTAGAATGACAGGGTGAGCTCTTGTGTTGACTGCAAAACCGCACACATTGGAAGGTGGAGGGAGCAATCCTACAGACAATTGCACATGGAAATTAAATGTAGGCATAACACACTTATTTGAACCACAGAACTGATTACATGTTCACAGCTAGAATTAGCTTTGGCAGTGGGACCTTACTTGCCAAATTAGTGAGTGTTCGAGTTTGTATAATATTCTCAGAACAAAAATTAGATAGCAACATAAAGACATTGACACATTGCAGATGTCAAAGCAAATTATTTCTTTTTTATAGTTTTTTTCAGATAAATCAGTCTACACTAAACAAATAACCATTTTTTTAAAAAAGAAAAAAAAAGAAGAAGAAAGAAAAAAACATAAGCCTACTAATGTTCTCATTATTATGATGGAATAAATATTTTCTCCCTCTAAAAAGATGTTTGCCTAAACTTCTGCTGTTTTTCAACAGCAGGTTTCATGAGGATCCCGTTAGTAAGCAGTGGGATTCAGAAAGAGCTGGGGGTTATGAAAAACTGTAATCTGCACTAAGTAACTAGAGACAATAAGATTCCTACCTTGAATCTACAACCACACCATACAGCTGCATAAATAAGGTTTGAGCAGGAGTTTAATAGTGCCCATACACTTATGTATCTTTACACATGTAAGATTACGGGACTGAGTCCCATAAATGTACATGAGAGCTAAGATATGTGGAGAAAATACACCCTTTTTGGCTAAACTGCGATGGACACAAGCAATATTTTAATATGTAAAATCTGCGGGGCACAAATACTTGTATTCCAATCTCGTTGTGCCAGGTAAGTTCCGCTATCCTTTTAGCCATGAGGAAACTATCACCTCTGACTACGTCCTCATTGCTCGTGCTTTTGTCATCTCTATCACTGCAATTCATTTGGCAAGTTTAACTGCACACTAAATAAAATCAACCTACTGCAAGTATTTACTCTATTTAATTGTGTGGTTATGTGAAGAAAGGCTCATGCAATATGTACTAGTGTCTGACCTCTTTTCTGACATCCCTTACTCTTATCATAAAGCAATCTGCTCACCAGTCCCTTTGTTTATGTTTTTGCAAACTTCAAGCCAGGTTGAAGCATATTGCCAAAAAAACATCCAGTTTAACTTGATCTCGTATCTGTAAAGAATTCAACATACAATCTTAAGGCTGAGAACATTATCGTAAATGGAATAACATTACACACGCTCTGGCAAATAGGAGAAAACCACAAGACCCATTTACTATTGATCTTCCTGATCTTCTGCCTGACAGATGATCCAAAAAGCTGAGGCTGACACAGACATCAAATGAAATATGTGCAGCAGTGGCTAGATCAAATAACCAGCAAGGCATTTTGCAGCATTAGGATGAGCACAGGTTTATGGGGCCACAGTATTGATAGCATGGTAACAGGATTAACATTATTTGTGACACAAAAACCACCTCTTGTGCCAAGCCATTTCTACCTCATCTGAAGCAACTTGCTTTAAACTCCAACTGCCCAGACACTGCTGCCTGGAATCCAGAATCTTTCAGGACTCCAAGCCAGATAGCTTTCAAGTATAGTCACAAACCCACTGAACTCAGTCTAGAGCAAGGAAGGTACATTCAAGGAAACACATTGCCTGGGGAGTTGCAAAGCCCTCACCTATGGAGACTTTCACAAGACAGTGAGACAAATGAGGGGTTTCCAAACACCCTAAGGTTCTCTCCAGCAATCAAGTTCATTGGTCATCAAGTCAGTTTTGTGATAAATTGTCTTCTGAGAAGAATTACGACTAACAGCGAGAAGGTTTAGTCTTCACCTTAATTTTATTAAAAGCAAATTAAATTGCTTTCTGGACTAGAGTTTGGCCTGAGATTCCACCCCAAAAAAGGGGAGTACACTCTTTGTTTAATGTTCCACTTAAACCATCTGCTTGAGCTTAACTGCTGGAGGATGGAAACATATTGTGTAAGTAAAACACACAGAAGTATAGAAAAAGAAATCCAGTCTCTCTTTTTTTTTCTCTTCTTTTCATTGTTCACAACCCTGAAACTTGCTGATGTCTGACAGAAGAATGACAGTGGCATATTTCCCAAACTACAGTGACTTAATGGTTCGCTTTGTCAGGATGGAGATGGTAGCAAAGCCAAAAGTTGTAAAAACATCCAATAAACCTTTGTGATGATTCAGCAAAGAAGACCGACAAAGTGGAAACAAAACTAGTTAAAGGAGCATTTAAGAAGTTGTTCTTGGGAAAATCCCTATATTGTGATGGGGGAATTTTAATAGTTGGTATGTGAATGAATTTAGAAAAATATACACAGCACAGTTTTAAATATACAATCTAATACTAAGAGGCACATATAATCACTGCATATCCCTTGCTTAATCTCTCACTTAGGCCAATTCGGTTCATATAATCTACATAAGATGTGTATTAAACAAGGATGAGAGCAATGTGATTCAGCTGTTCTTAAAATAAGAGGCATTTTAGCCTAGCAACAGAACAAACAGCATATCCTACCAAGTGGATGAGCACATTAGCTCAGCAAAGGACTGTGCTATGATTTAAGAGGAGTGGATAAAGAACCAAACTCCAGGTTCTTGAGTCCAGCCAGAAACGGTTATTTTATCTGTACCAATCAGTTATGGCAATTTATAGAGATATTTCCCAGACTGGTATTCACCATTTTCTTGGATGAATGTTATGGAAGATATTGGGTCTTGAGACAAAACAAAGATTTTTGTTATATCTGGGGCGTCAAAGTTCCTATCCTGATGGTCACATAAGGGAGAGTTAAACAAAACCTGGCATCAAATCCTACAGTTTGTGAAGTTGACACTTAGGTCAAACTAACAATTAAACAAATTATTCCTACAACAAATCTTCATTCATAAAACAAAACATTATGCTCATCTGTCATCAGTTTTAAAAGCCTGAAATCTTCGACAACTGTCAGAACTATCACAGTACAGCAATGGATTAGTTTCCATATACAAAGTTGTTGTATATCCCATCCTCATCTCTACTCTTTGTAGGAACCTGAGCGAATAACAGCAAATTCTGATTTTAAAACCATTTTTGCCAAATTTAAATCTTCTGAGCCACGTCAAGTGAAACTGTCAGTGCCTTCAGTCCTGTGAGGCTTCCCATAATACATGGCACTGCAAGTAATTATAACAGGAAAAAAAAAAAAAGAAGAAAAAAAATGTGTTAAGTCTCATTAGCTATGAAGATGGCAAATTAATTTTTGTCTTCTGTAACTGAAACATAGTCTGGAATATTCACCGTGACACAGATATTTGTGCTGTTTACTTCCTTCCCACCATGTTTTTATTTTTAAGATTTTAAAGTATAAAAGATAATCTTGCATGCTTAATGTATTTCCTAAGCAGGGCAAGAACATAAATTACAGTTTGCCAATTACTCTACAGAAAAAAGAACATGTTTGTGCTGATAAGTATATAAAAACCAGCAAAGATGAGATTAGCTGTGAATAGTGAAATCACAGGCAAAATATTGTTTGGATCAGAACTTTATAAAGAAGCTGGTTTGCAATGTCTTTCCATCATTGTCTTAAGTCAGCATCTGGCTCTGCAAACTAAAGTAGGACTGCTTTTACATTGAAGCTGTTTGGTTTTGTGTTTTGTAGCCCAATATTTGTCACATTCGCCTCCTACTTTAAAAATAAATATATTGTTATTCAGTATATGTTTGCATACATATATATGGATGGATGGAAAACAGCATGGAAGAAGGCATGTATATATTGTACATGTTTATGCATGTATGTGATGTGCATGTATATATATAATGCATGTTTGTGTATAAAAACATACATCCACACCATTTTATCCCTTCTTCAAATCTTCAAAATCCCTTTATACCTCACATGAGGCCAAAATTTCATTGAATTTTCCTAAAAATATTTATGCTCTTCTGGATTTTTCTCATGGGAAAAGAGACTATTTGTCATCACATTTTGCAGGCATCCAAGTTTACAAATTGCAATCACAAGAAATCCTTGCAAATCTTCATACAAAATCTAAGAGACTTTTTCTAGCCAGGTGAGGAGAGGATCCCTGGTTAGGTGCTTGGGTCTGAAGTAGCTAATAGATTAAAAAGCTAAAAAGTTAAAAAGCTAAAGAGAAGCAGTGATGGGAAAATCAAATCTATAGCATTCGCACCAGTATAACCCTAGAATTGCAATGAGACATGGAAACCTTCTACATCTGCCAGAGGACAATCGTCCTAATATTCCCCTGGACTCACTTTTTGCTAAAAAATAGAATAATTCTTCCTTTGAAAGTGGACAGGGAAAGCACTGAGGGGAGGCAAGGCAAGGCATGCACTGACTGGGCAGAAGAGCTAACATTCTCCAAGGAAGTCATAAGAAGTGTAGATCCAGCATGACAGAGCTAATGGGATGCAGCTCATCTCCACAGCTTCCTTGCTCAGATTATTAATAGGGAAAAAGTGGATGAGAAAATTCATCAAAGAAAATGTACTGGTTTATTTCTATTCCAGCACTCCCGGTAGTGTAATAGGCCAGTGAAAACTATTACCACAAAGTCAGAGTTGGTAAAATGTATTCCCCTGGTGACCTAGAGGTAAGTATCAAATATTTTTCTGTCTATCTTTCTACACCCAAGATGCAACTGTTTTGCAAAAATACAGTGGTAGAAACCAGAGCCCCAGATACAGCCATACATTCACTACCTAACACTGAACATCAGCCTGCAGAGAAGTCCCTGCAACCACCACCACTGTTGAAAGCAAAAGGCTGATTGTGATGCAGAAGGATGGAAAGAGAAGTTTGCATTAAGAGCTGATTCAAGCACATTTCAGCACGTGAGGTGTTCACCTGATGGCCTGTTCAGTGTCAAGATGCTGACTATGGCATACAGCTATAAAAATTACAGTGTTCCCCATAAACAGCCCGCAGGAATGCCACAATGATAAGCCACATGCACCCCTTTAATTGTAAAAAGAAGTCCCAAATATAGTCAATTTCTGCTGTGTTAGAGATAAACTTCTTTCTGCTTTGATTGTGGAGAGAAGGCTGGTCCTGTATATGTCTGGATAAAAATATGGCACTAAGAAATGTTTACTTAATGCAGATTTTGAATTAAGACCTCAAATACCATTTTGGTCATATTTTGTATTTCATCTTTTGCTTTGCATGAGTTGGACCCAAGTCATAAATGAATGGGTCCTGTGCAAATTTTCCTTCATGCAGAGCAACCTGATGCATGGTCATTTTCTCATTTCACCTCTTCTCCTAATCCCTGTGCCCAGCCTGACCAGCACCCAACTGGGAATGCTGAACAGCTTCCAAAAAGATCCAGCAATGCCTTTTCTGCTTGCCAACTTCTCCTTGTGAGAAGAGATCATGAGAGAATTCTGATCTGCCACAATTTGCTACAATCAGTTAAAATTTAATTTGCAGATAGCTCAGACAGACTTGATTTAATTTTGAATGATGCCAAAGCTCAGCAAATCTCAGCTTGGAAACTTTTGTCGCCTTTCCCACCCAGGCACTGTTAGGACAATATGAAATCCAGAAAGCATACAAGTTGCAAAGGCAGCATGCTCAAATTAATCTTACCATCCCTTACTAGGCTCCCTTGGAAAAAACACTAACTCATTTCAGGTTTGAGTATTCTGCATCTAAAACAGCTCTTATCTTAACTTGCCTATGTGAGATTTACAAATGAGAAAAGAACAAATAAGGAGTAATTTAAATTTTAATTTAAAACCCCTTCATTTTCTTATCCCTTATCAAACTGCCAGCATTTTTCCTGCTAACAATGAGCTGAGTGTCATGGGCACCGCACAGCCCCCTACCACAAACCAAGTAATCTCTTTCATCTAAAACCCTGATCCCTTTAATAAACAAAATACGAAAAGGCAGTCAAAATTACGCTCTGGCTTTATGAAAGAAGCAGGGAAATCCTCAGAGCACAATCCCCTACTTGTTATTTTCACAGCCCACGTGACCCAAAGTCATTCTGAAGGATAAAAAGACAGAGGCTGCCACCAGATCTCTGCCATGATTTTTCCACAGTTCCCAGCCTTAGCCCATCTGTTATTCAGCGGCCACATGAATGGCATGTGTCAAGAGAGTCATCACTGTGCAAACTGCCCAAAGAAATCAACCAGCCAACTTCCTTTTGCTTCCATGGCTTCAGCAATTGTTGCTGAGCCGGCCACCATATGGTGAATAATTAGTTTTTCGACCCCACTCTAGAAAAATGTTCGCTCCATTGCCAGGCATTAGCAATATGTGTGTTAATGAATAGCAGATGATGAATGCCTATACATTAACAAAAGTTGAGATTTTCAGGCAGCAAGTTGCATTCAATACAAGAATCCCAATGACTTTTAAGGGACCGAGTGACGGACAGCATCAAGTCATGGCTGAAATGTACAGTCCAACCAAATTTCTCAAACACTAGAACAACTTTGCAATAAACTGTTGTGCTCTTCTCATCTTGCCGCTCTCTTTTCTTAAAATGATGAATTGAACCCAATAAAGGATTGGCATTTCAGTGCTCTCAGACAGACATCCTCTGTTCTCAGGCAACCGAGATGCATTGTGTACATAGGCGGGATGCAGGTTCCTCCACACTTCTCTTTGTCTGAGTGCTTGATGCATATGAATTTATACTGAATACCTGCAGTGTGCAAACCCCTTGAGGAGTAAGCCCCCGGACCTCTGAGCAAACACTCACCTCCAATGGCTGAGGCTGGTAAATATGTCTGATGGTTTCACCTAATGGACTTAAAAGCTCAGCTAAGACCTCCAAGCATATTTCACTCCCTAAAGTATTTTTTTTTCCCACTCCTCTAGTTAAAACCTACCTTCCTTGATAGGACAAAGTAGCGTCATGTTATGCAGATATCCTGATCACATAATGAAAAGCTGATGGTTCTGGCTATAAATTTCTGCCATAAATGAGGTCCCAAATGCATTCCAAATATCTTCTAAAATAAAAGCAATGATTTACAAACTGGTCTGTTAGTAATTAGCTACAATTGTGGCAGATGCACTGTGTATAGTACAGAAATACACATTGTAATATGTATCATGATTATAACACGTTAAGCAACAGCTTCTCATCAGAAGATGAGAGACAGTACGTGCAGCAAGACACTTCAATTTCCTTCATGGAAACTTCATTTCAGTAATGAAAGACACAGAAGGAAAGGCACAGAGCAAATCGATATCCTCTTGTGTTCAAGAAATGTTTAGGTATTGTACAAAGGGACTTGGTTTAGTGAAGAAATACTGGTGGTAAGTGAACAATTGAACTGGATGATCTTGGAGATCTTTTTCAATCTTGGTGATTCTATGATTCTTCAGATCCTATAATCCCTGTCAAACCTCGTGATTCAACCTTTGGCAAGTCATTCAACTTCCCTGCATCACATGGTCCCTCTGGATCACAGAGGTCAATCAGAGAACAAAGGTTAGCTGTGCACAGATCTGGATTCACTTTCTAGTTCTGACAAGTAGGCAGATCTTGAAACATCTATCTGCACATATTACCTTACCATGTATTCAATCTGCCCAATAGGCAGGCAGTTTTTTTTCCAGGACAAACCCAAACTTCATACACAGATGACATGCATGGGTAGTGACAATGGATTGGGTTTTTCTCACATTCTTATGAAAAGATAACAGTTGCAGTTTTAACTCCTTTTGGTGCAGTTCCAGGCAGTGACCACACAATTTAATTTGTGCAAGCATTGAATGGAGAAATCGCTATCTGATAGATGGATGCTCCAGTAAGCCTTGTTGATCAAGCAGGAGTTATAGTGTTTAATTAAAATAGTGGTATTACCTAAGGGGAAAAAAAATGGATTTCATCTGTGCAGACTAAGGCACCTATTCAATATATTTTTATATTTATTTTCTGCAGCAAGACTTTTAAATTTGAAAGAGAGAGGGCTGCAGAATTATAAAGGTGATTTAACTGATGTCTTAAGTTCCTCTGCAGGCCCTTGATATAGAAAATACTCACATGTTTTATACGTGAGTAGTTTCTTTCAGGGTACCTGTTGAGTCTTTTGAATCCTATTCAGTGACTTAGACCTTCTGGAAAACATATTTTAATTATGATTAATGGGCAGTAAAGATATACAAAGAACACAGACAAGAATTACGTCCACACAGAGTGCCAGGATTCAGGTATGAATCTTTGGTTCAATTTTCAGGCCAAGCTTGAGACCAGCGTTGATGGCTCCAGGATATACTTTCATGACTCAGACACTATTAGTTTAAAGCATTCCCATCCTCTGTGCTCATCTGTGCTACTGCCTTCCAAGTCTTTCCAGTACTATCAGCTGTGCCTTGTCAGGGAAATATTCTACATTAAAATGACTTTAAACAGACAAAATAACTTGGAACTCCACCTCAGACAGTAATTACCTGGAACACTAGGTGTGCTATGACAACATTCAAGAGAAAGATGAACTGTACCAACAGACATGCGTAACAACAGCATACCTGGTCAAAGCCTTATACAAGTATTATATTGTTTGCATTAATAGGATTTTTACCTACACAAATACAGTGAGAAAATATGTCAACAGTTATTCTTCAGTACTCCAAACTCTGAGAGCTTTATATAGTATCTAAATAAATTTCTGCTTCTTTGTGATCAAATTGATATAATTTGCACTCAAGCCACTGCATAATTAAATGTCTGATAAATAAATGTCCACCTGTCCATCTCTGGAGGCACTCAGGGCCATGTTGGAAGGGGCCTTGGGCAGCCTGAGCTGGTGGATGGCAGCCCTGCCCATAGCAGGGGGCTGGTACTAGATGATCTTTGGTCTCTTACAACGCAATCCATTCTGGGGCTCTATGATTCTAACTGATACGATTGCTATTCTCCTTCTTAGCAAGGAGCTAAGAGCAGAAAGATGTAAGTGCACACAACAATAAATATCCTAAATATCAGGAGCTGTTACAAATGTCGGCTCCATAACTAGAAGGGCAAGGGAACAGTCATTCAAAAAATGCCTCTTTTCAGTTACTATAGTGCAAGTATAGAGATATTTTTCTAAATATCAGCCTTTGAAAACACTTAGATGCTACAACCACGAATCTTATAATCTTACACTTCAACAGTAGTAAGAAAGAAATGTCAGAGATTTCAGTGACAACCCTGAAATTGTAATGCCTTGAGATGGTGATTTTGGTAATACTTGCAGAACTCCACTGTCCTTTAGAAAGTTTGCAGATATGAGGATATCAGGTAAAAACTACACGCCTGTACAAGTGGAATCACTGCTCTGATTTTCTCTTGCAGGATTTTAACTATTGTTAATGATAATATATAGAGGAGGAACACATCTTGATTCTAAGAGGCCAAGAAACTACATAGCAGGGATATCTGAAAAAAAAAAAAAAGGTATTATTTGTTAACCAAATAAATTCAAAATCAGTGTAAACACAATGAACGTGGCACATTTGGTGCTCTTTTATTGCAACTCTTCAGATAGAGCTAGAATTTAAATAAAGGGCGCCCGGGAAATCTGTGAATATAATTCTGTGAGATGAACTAAAGAAAAAGGACCTAAATACTTCTACTGTATTTATAGGATTAAAATAAGTAAAGAAAGAAAGAAAGAAAAGAAAAGAATACTACATACTCAGAATAAAACACAAAACTGAGCATTTATGATGAATATTCCCACAATAACTGTATAAGTCACAAAAACAAAAAACAAACCAAAAAAAAACGCAAAAAAAACAAAACACCAACACAAAATTACTGTCCAATCTAAAAAATTTAACTATTTTCCCAAAATCAAAGGGATGGAATTAAGATATCTTTAAAGCCTGCACTGAAAATCTGTGGAATATCTTTTTCAGCTAGACTGTGGAAAAAAAAAAAAACAAAAAAACAAAAAAACAAGAAACCTTCAATTTCAAAAAGAATATCCTTAAAAGTCATTATGTAGCTGAATGATCTTAAAAGGCTGCACAAAGGCAGCCAAGGAAAATTCCTGACATGCATTTTAATGGAACTGATGCAGTGGCATTTATAGCAATGTTCAAGATAAGCAACAAGAACATTATTTTAATTATCTGTAATTCCTTTGTATACTTTTAGGAATATTCTACAGGTTAAAGAATGTATTGTTTTAAAAAGTGCAGATTTTCCTAAGTATTTGTCTTTAAAATACTGAAATATTTCACTAAAGAAGGGCTTTGAAGCAAAAGGGCTAATACCTTTGCCCAGATGAATCCAAATTTTGCCAAAGAGGGCTGTGCTGGCGACCTGCCAGGAGCTTTAAGGCTGAGGGTAATTTGCATGAAATGGAGGAAATTGCAGCTGCCCTCAGACTTAGTATGGAGACACAGACAGCCCCAATTGAGACAGAGCATTGCACAATGGGATTTGTGAATACAAACATGCCACACTTCCTTATTTCAGATGAAAGTAGCTATAGGCAACAGAGTAAGTCCCCATGAAAGCTACTTAGATACCTTTACCCCCACCTTTCAGGTCCAATGACCTCATTTCAAATCCAGGTGGGGGCTGTCACTAGGCCACAGATGGAAACGAAAGCTGATTGCAGAAGACAACCACTTTCAGAAAAAGTGCTAGAGAATAGGATTAAATCCCATTCAGATACACTCCTGGAGGAGAATACGATTCAACACATTCTTAAAAGCACTTAAAAATTCCTGAACTAGGGGCTTCAGAAAACCCTTCCCAGTCATTCCTTGTTGTCACCATCAGGACCACAGGAATCACTGGAGATGGATACAGAATACTTGCATGCCCGCTCTGAACAAGTCTTGAAAAATTGCATCAGGTTATTATTACTATTTTGATCACACGGACAGTATTTCACTCTCATCATATGAGATATCTTCTTGATGTTATTCTCAAGATTTCCACAAGATGCCTGTTATGTTTACTTAATTCTTCATTTTGGTTAATTCAGCATTATCGATATGAGCTCAAAGGGAGGAAAAATATATTGCACTGTGTTTCACCATACTCCTCATTCTACACACTGGCTCTCAGAAATACAAAAACCCACTTATCAACTAGTGGTGGAAGAAGTACACAGACACAAGACACTACACTACATCACAAGAAGTTAAATGAACAGACAGTCTCAAATGCTGAGCAAAATGACACAGGCTGCAATTCTCAGTAACCAAAACTGACATTAGCAGTATATCAGTATGGTCTTGCTATGTGCCTTCAAGAGATTGGGTTGGTTGTTTGTTACTGTAAGACACATTATATCAGAACAAAGTCCCAACATAATTGCCCTTTTCCCTTTCCTTCTTGGCTCTGGCAATTCGCTTATCCAGTACTCACTGTTACACTAAATAAAGCCACTGCTACAGTAAGAGGCTATACAGAGTACAGACAGTTATTCACTTTTTGGCAGGTATTACAGAGGATGCAAAGCTCTCATTTATTAAAAGAACAATTATCTGTGACTTATGCAAAAGATCTCCACCCCTCCCCCCCTTCTTTTTCTTCCATATCTCAATCTGCAATACCTTTAAACAAACTTTAAGGTGGTTGTCATATGGGTGGCACTTGGACAGCATATAGCTGGTGTATGGCTGGCATAAGGCCAGTACAATTTTACAGTGTGACTTTAAAATTGGGCAGGAATTTTTTATATAATTCCATTGCTAAACACAAAAAAGTAAAAAAAACCTTCCGCTCCATCATTTCTTCAGAAGTTGTATCCGCTTCTTAAGCAATGCACTGTGACCTCCCCAAAGTGCCAAATGGAGTTTCACTTGACATTTTCTTCAGACGTGATATTTCACCAGATTCTATTGTGTATCTTTTCTTCAACTTCCTAAAAACATTGAAGAACTTTACTGTTAAAAATATTATGAGTCAAGCAACATAGCAAAACTCACTCAACATTTACCTTACATTTCTACAAGATCATTTGGAAAACTTATAGCCAGGGAGAGCATACTTCCAAATGTAAGACATCACTTACTTCTTTTCTTGCAGCAGAACAAAATATGTCTTCCTTGATTTAGCAACAAACATGTAGAATCACAGAGTCATAGGATGGTTTGGGTTGGAAAAGACCTTTAAAATCATCTAGTTCCAACTCTCCTGCTGCAGGTAGGAAAATGTAGCAGACGTATAGATGCTTAAAATGTTATCTTTAAACTATTATTGAGGAGTTCAAGACAGTTTTGAGAATGAATCCTCTGCATCTAAATAAGTTACAGTACCCTGTCAGAAGTGGTTCCATATTGAAATTGTAAAAACCCTTTTGAGAATTGATGAAGAAGTGAAAATAATTGCAGTCACAACATTTAGAAAGTGCAAAGTGACTTGTTAAAACCTCAGTGAAATGCAGAACAATTTAGAGAATCTGAATCTTTTTAGAGAGAGACAGTAAAATAAAACATAGCCTTGATTAAAAACACCAGTATGAAGGTTTAGCAGTGTTGTTCATGATGCTTGCAAAGTAAATTGAAGGTTGAAAACAGACCACTGAGCTGCAAATTAATAGTGAAAATCAAGCTCTAACTTTACATATGTTCAGATATAAAAAATTAAGATTTATTTACATGAAACATTATTTTCATTCATATGAAAACACTATCTGGCAGGGCAACAGTATGCAGGAAACAGCACTGTAATAAAGCTGATATCGCATATATGCACAGTCGCACACAGATACAAGGACTTCCTAAGCAGTAAAATATGTCTAATGTTTTGGACATTTGCTTTGTGCATGAGAAAAACTATTCATTAATACCAAGTGCAAATATATACATCTGTGTTTTTTTACATGAAAGATTCATGTCTTTGTCTTTTAGATGAAGAAGATGTTACAGAGGCTGTAAGGAGATCATGAGCATTTTTCAGAACTACATGGAAAACACAGTGAATTTTACTAATATTTGAGTATAGCAACCATTTGGCTGAAGTCTGGCTTCAACATTGCTCATCTGCAGATACTTCAGAGGAACTTACAGAATAACATGCTTTTGGAAGCTTTTTTTTTTTCTTAACACATCAAGAGTTATTTTCTCATATCCAGAAGCATGTAAATGTACGTTCTGTGTACAGTTTTATTCTATTTAATGCAACTGTAGATGCATCTATTGAAAATCTTTGTCAAGAAGTATACGAAAAGCACAAGGGCTAGTAGTTTTAAACTTAAAGGGTAGGTTTAGATTATATTTAAGGAAAAAAAGTATCCACATGAGGGCAGTGAGGCACTGGCACAGGCTGCCCAGAGAAGCTGATGAGTGCCCCATCTCTGGAGGTGTTCAAGGCCAGGTTGGACAGGGTTTTGGGCAATGTGATGAAGAGGGAGGTGTCTCTGTCCTTGGAAGGAGTTTTGGAGCTAGGTGATCTTTAAAATACTTTCCAGCACAAACCATTCTGTGATTCTGTGCTTTTCTGACAAGACAGTCACGTACGGTCAACAGGGAGAAACCACTGCTTCTAAGGTAGATATCTAACACAGAGTGCAGGGATCACATGAAGGATCACTTAAGACATTCTCTTCTGTCTGTAAAAAGAGTTTAGATAAATAAGTTAGTTTAGATTAATTGCCTTAGTTCTACATATCTGAGGTCTGGTAAGAAAAATAGCAAAGGAACAAGACAAAGCAACTGTTCTGCTACTCTATTTACTTACTTGTGGAATTCCACTTTCTCCTCGAGTCCACATGCCTTTCTGATAGACCAACATCCTTAAGTAATGAAGTGAGAAGGAAATTCATAATTGTGTGCTCTATAGAGAACACAGGACTTCCATGTTCCTGAAGAGGATATGGCTCAGGAAGGGACATACAGTACAAAGTTCTCCACAGCCCCTCACTCTAGGGAGACCTTTCTCTATCCTCTCCTTACTTATCTTTCCTGTCACTTTGGCTCTCTTCATTCTTGCACAAGGGGCTCTTCAGAGGAATTTTACTGAAGATTTGCTTTTGCAACCAGAACTCCTAGGATTTCTCGAGACCTACTTCTTGATCAGAGGTCTACCTGTCATCCTGTTCTTTCCTTCCTGCTTGTAGAATAGATATTTGTGCTTCACAGAAAGTCCTTCATTTGATTAGAGGAACCCAGCTGTCCTTTCAGAACCTGCTGATGGAAGGTCCAACACCATGTACCAGACCTTTTCTTGAATGATTGGTGCATCTGCTCCTCTTCTTCCTACACCTTTTCCTGCTCCCTGCTGGTATTCAATATTTAAACCACAATTTTATCCATCCCATACACTAGAAATCATATACTATGCCTCCAAGATTTCTTAAAAAGACTAAAAGCAACTGCAATTAAACAAATCATAGAATACCAGAGTGATAGAATATCCCAGGTTGGAAGGAACTCACTAGGATCAAGTCCAACTCCAGGCTCCACACAGGACCACACAAAGGTCACTGTAGTGATCAAAATTGAGGGCTGATTTCATTTTTGAACCTTTGGAGTGCATTTTCAAAATTAGTTTTGCTAGGAAATCAAAGAGGTTTTTTAAAAAATCTCACTTAGAAAAGGAAAGCTATGTTTCTCCTACAAACAGTTGCTTCCAAACATATACCAAGAATTTGTCCATAGTTCTTTTAAGAAGAGTGAAAAAAACATATTACTTTGTTCTTTCACTTAAAGTAATTGGGATAGCCAGAGCAAAATTTGATTTTAATGATTGCCTACAAAATCTATAGAATGTAAAGCACAGATACACCAAAAATGCACAAAAAATATTCAGGTTAAATGCTGTGGATAAGCAGAAAAAAGTTCTGCAGTACACAAAAAAAGCAAACATATAAACAAACAAAATCTAAAATTCAAAAGATAGTATGTCTGGTTCCAAGGAAATCACTTGGAAGGCTATGGCAGTAGCTTAAACTGACTGCTCTTTGAAGGTTGGAGTTCAGACCAACCTACATCTGCCTTTGTTGCTCTTTCTGTGATTGAGCTTACAAACAAATAACTTCAGGTAATGAGACTAAAGAGAAACACTGTAAGAACGAACTGTAATAATTTTGATATTATTTGCAATAATTGTTCCTTTCAGCTACAGTGATTTGCCAAATCAGTTTAAAAATAATTAATTAGTATTAAAAAATAAAAAAATGAACAAAAAGATGCTTCACCACTCCTCTGCCAGACCACTCAAAATATGTCTTTAATATGCTAGAATAAATATCTTTTGCCTTCTTTTTATGAAATAAGAAACTGGTGAACACTCAAAATCTGTGCAATATGTTTCCAGTCAGACACAGAAGTATGAAGTTAGAACCTGACATAGTCTGCAGCCAAGGAACAACAACAAAAAAGTCTTTATTTAGGCCTCAGATCTTCAGGTCTTAAAAGAAGGCCTAGTTCTCCAAAACATTAAACTTTGAGTTTGCCTGATGAGAGGCAGAATACTTCTTACTCCCTTATTGGTAAGAAATGAAAAAAGAGTCAAGATCACTTCTAAATGAATCTCCTTGGGATCACAGGAGGTCAGAGGTCATTTATTCTATTCCCTGCTCCAAGAAGAATCAGCTGTACCTGTCCTACTCCTGACAGATTTCTTTAAAAGCTTTTTGCAAAGAACCCATGGATATGGAGAAAAAATTACTACCTTCTCCTTTGCATCAGCTTTATACATTACTGGAGACTCTTCTCTGATTTGCTAAGACTTATCATCCTTTATACTCCAAAATGGGTGCCATATCTTTCCTGAGTTCTAGTACCCAAGTTGACAAAACAGCCCAGTGATCACGGCTGAACAGAACAGACTGACTCCATCCTGTGTCTGGCAGGATAAACTACATTTATAATCTCCACTCCAGCCACTCCAAATTGTAGCTGCTTGCTACTTTGATCAATACTTATGAGGTTCAAGTTGGATATTAGGAAAAACTCTTTCTCTGAATCGAAACAGGCTGTCCAGGGAGATGATGGAACCACCATCCCTGGAGATGTCCAAGAACCAAGTGGTGGGCATGGTGGGAGGGCTGATGGTTAATACTAGATGATCTTAGTGGTCTTTTCCAACCTTCATGATTCTATGATTCTGTAAGAAACAAAATAAAGATGCAAGAAGCTTTATAGTGGACATTCAGGTCACACCAGTCTGAGAAACAATGAGAAATATAAGAGGAATATAAGGAATGAGAAAATACCCATTTTTGCATGAGTGTAGAAACTCATCACTGGAGAAAAATGGCTATGTTGGACTGATTTGCCATAGAACAGCATTCTTTATAACAGATCTACAAGCATAAAGTAGATAATGTCATGTCTGGAAGGTCTGGGACAGAGAGTATGAGTTTATACACATTTTAAGTTATTATAACAGGCATTGCAGTTGAACTTGATTGGTTCCGTGTAACTCAGAGGTCATGAAAGGTGGAACTGCTGTGAGGCTGAGCAAATAAAGGTCAGAACTTCTAATTATTGTGAGCAAATAATAAATATAGGATCAAACATAGGATCTCCTTGTATGTAGATAATTGCTAGGCATACAAAGTCATTAGGAGAATACTTTAGAAAGACTTTACATTTATATTTATATTCTTTTTTTATTACATACACATCTCACTGTGGGATAAAAATAAACAACTGCATCAGAAATACTTCAAGCACATCCTATACGTTTGAAATCAACTCCATAGCATCATTTAATGACCCTAATGTGACCTCTTTGCAAGGTTTGAAGCTTCGGTTTTAGCTCTGCTAAACCCTGAGATCTCAGACCTTTAACCTATTTATAATGTAAGATTGATTGCTACTCATCCTACGTCCTGCACCAATGAAAAGAAGCGGGTGCCTACAGGGGAAGGGGTCAGCCTTGCATTTACAAGCCAAAAAAAAAAAAAAAGAATGGTTTTGGAAAGCAGATGTAAAAAATTGAGAGCTGGAATCAGTGAACAGAAAGATGAACAGTCAGATGCTGGACACTGGCAGCTTGTCACATGGCCTCACAGAGCTAATGTGAGCATATATTTTTGCATGTGACTATATTTTAATGGAAAGTGCGAGTCCGTACCTCCCAAATCACTCCCACGTACAAAAGCAGTTTGTTAAGGATTTCTCTGAAGTTGGCCCCTGCTCCACTTTCCAGCCTGTCACCAAAATGATACACAAAAGTGTTTGCTCCACAAAAGAAGCTGGGTGAGAGCATTCCGCATGTGCTGTTAGACTCTCTCTTTGCATAAAAACACAAGGAAAGAAAAAGGCACAGGTTTTAAACTGGGTGCATTTCAGGCAGAGGGGAACACTAGCACATAGCTTAGGACACATACAAATCACCAATGTGTGATCCATGGGGAAAAATTCAAGCAGCATCCCTTATACAGGGAGAAGTTTATAGAATTCCCAGTGCCTATGGCACTCTTATAAATGCTCCTTCTTTTGTTCCTGCAGGGCTCCAAAGAATAATAAAAGAAAATACAAAGCGGAGGAGGCACCACTGAGCGAGTGCAACAGTGTTTTATTAATCCATGTGATTAATCCAGCATGCTGAGGAAGATTCTTTACAAAATCAAAACGTTCGTGTTTTTGATCCACATGGATTAAGGGAACACTGTGGCATTCGCTCAGTGGTGCCGCCTCTGCTTTGTGTTTTGGTTTTATTCTTTGGAGTGCAGCAGCAACAAAAGAGGGAGCATTTATATGAGTACAGCAGCATGGGGACTCGGATAACCTCCCCTCCCTCCCTGAAGGATGCTTCATGAATGTTTCTGAGGGCTACATCTCTTGTTTGTGTCTGCAGCTTGCCCTCGAGAAACCAAACTACTACCAGATTATAGAAGGCTGTTACTGCTGAATTCTGAATGCCAGTCATGCTGCTGAGAGGGTGTGCTGTGTATCAGACACGTACCTGTGTATAATAAGCAGACAAAAAATAGGAACACTGGCTACATTTAAAATTTATGTTGGACTAGAGGTACAAAACACAATGTAGTTCAGCAGATGTTTTTTGGCAGATCAAAGGACTGTGACATCGTACATGGAATCTGACAAAAGCCTTAAGTTTATGCTTATGGTTAAAGCCAAAGTCAGACTTAACTGTTTTGCATTCAACTTTTGGCATGCTTAAATGTTTTGTTGTACAGAGTTTGAATTTTCACTTGTTTGCACTGGGAGTGATTGCCAGAGTAAGTTTCCTGGTAGCAAAACCAGAGTTAGAAGATAGACATCCAGCTTTTAGCATGTCCAACAAAAAAAAAAAAAAAAACAGGTTCTGATCTGCACTGAAGCTCTGTAACCTCCTGCACTGCTTTTGTAGCTGATCAGCAGCATGAGCCTCCTCTCTGTCCATAATGAAACCACCTGAACAGGTCACCCATCCCCAGGCTGCCAGCCCCGTACCAATGCAGTTTCTGCCCAGTAGACAGCCAACTGAGAGGCTCACAGGTGGATGCTTGGCCACTGGTACAGGAGGGAGCTCTTGAGGCCAGTGAGCTTCCCAAGATTTTAGCTGCCTGATTGTTCTCCAAGCTTGGACTTCAGATGTTTTTTTGTAATTAACATGTCAAATTGTCTTTCATTTCAGCTGGTATGATAATACTTCAGAGTGTCTGGTATGATGCTGCGTTCTGGTTCTAAGAGAAAAACAGTGCTGATGACGCACCTATAATAGTTGCTGATAAGCAGTGCTGCACAGAGCCAAGGCCATTCACAGCAAAGGGCGCAAGAAGTTGGGAGGGAACAGAATTAGGACAGATGACTGAAACTGGCAAAAGGGATGTTCCATACCACAGGACATTGTGCAGAAGGAGTTTTGGAGGAGGTGGGAGTTCACCTTGCTCTCTTCTGCTGCTCAGGGGACTAGCTGGGCATTGGTCAGGGAGTGGGAAGCAATTCCTTGTGCATCACTTGTATACATTTATTTATATATTTATCATAGTTATTACCCTTTCCTTTTCTCTATCTCAGCAAATAGTTTCCCCTCAACCCACAATTTTTTTTTTTTTTTTTTTTTTTTTTTCCAGTTTTCTCCCCTCTCTCGCTGGAAGGGGAAGGAGTTAAGTAAACAACAACACAGTGCTCAGCTTAAACCACAACACAAATTCAAGGGCTCTGGCAAAAGGCAAATCCTAGACAGAGGCATAAACCCCGCTTGACATCTAGTCACTGCTCCCAGAAAACACTAGTGCTTCTCAAGGAAGCTGTCTAAACCTTTTTCACATCAGCCAAGTAAACCTGTTTTCCTTGACACTACCTTCAGAAAAAGCGCCACTTTTGCCACTTAAACTATTAAAAACACTCTGTGTGAAGTATATAGAAGATAAGGAAAAATTAAATCTGCATCATGGACACTTGACAATGTGTCCTTAGTGCCTTCAATCACTGATAATAGAACATTACATAAAGAGTAGGACATCATTTTCCATACTTCATAATAACACATGAAGAATAAAATTGCAGCAGCAATGTCTAATAATCAGTATGATCATAAAACATTTTTCCTGATTTTTACAAGTAAAACTGATCTACGAATCCACAGAGGGAGAATTATTTTAACAACAACAGAAAAAAATGTTTAAAATATCCAGAATACTCCAACTACCCTATTTTCCCAATTTTTTTTTTAATACCCCTGAATCAACTATTCAACGCAAAAACGCAAAAACCATTTGCAATTTTGCCTCAGGTATTGCTGGAAATTGTATGACTTGGTCACACTTGTTCTGTCACTTTTAAAAACACATTTGCAGATAAACTCTCACATCTCTCAGTCCTTAAGACATAAGAACTCAAGGCTGTCTTATGGAGACACCTGACTTTCTAACTGGAAAAATTCCCCCCACTCTATTCTCAGCACATCTTTTCAAACACCTATTGTTAAGCATCCTAGGCAGTTCCTAAATTTGAGCTTCTTATCAAGACACCCCATGATGAATCTCTGCCCACTCTTAGTAATAATTTGAGATAAACTGTAGCCCTCAGTCTATCGGCCAAAGCACTTGGCATTTGGCCTCACACCAATCCTCCTTTGAAGCTGAAGACTATACAGAAAATGTCTTGCTCCCCACTGAGCAAACATTTGACCCTGGACTACTGGGAAGGAACAAACTGGACCTTCTGCTTTTCAGAGTAAGCTAAAAGGTTACACAGACCCTCCTGCTGAGTCTTAACAACTTCAGGCAATATTCTTAAGTAGGTTCTGCATGCCGAGATGTCGTCATGGCTCTTTCCAAGACACAGAATATGGCATTCATGGAAATCAGTATGACATGTTTCTGGTGCACTACCAGCCTATCTTGAAGGAAAAAAAAAAAAAGTGGGAAAAAAAAGTGAAATTTTGTTTCAGAATCATACAGACTCTGAAAAAAAAAAAAAAAAAAAAAAAAAACCACCACCACCACCAACAAAACAGAAATAGAAATAACATTAAATGCTTTCTCACCCTGCTGGCTTCCATATGGCAGGAGAGAAAGTCTAAAACTCCAATCTGGAACAAATTATTTTAAAGATGGATCAGTAAATGCACAGTATTACCCAGAGGTGGAAAGAAAGAAGTAGAAATGTATAAGGTGCTGAAGTTAGCATAGATTGTAGGACAGTCATCCTGGGGAAACTAGGACAGCAGCTTTCCTACTCTTCAGAACTCTGAAAGTTCTTAAGCTCAGCTCCAATTCTACCACCAACAGATGACCTGTTCTAGACTACTCAGAAAACTAAAGTAAATAATTGAAGTGTTTCTTCTCAGCATGAAAAGAAAAAGTACTGAAAGGCAAATTACAATCATCATTGTTGAAGAAGGCAAGGGTAGCAAGCCAGTGATGTAATAAGCAATATATGATGCTTTCAGGCTGCTAGTAACAAACAAGAAGGAGGAATTCATGGCCATATTATATTTTTTATTCATTTGCAGTTGTTGAAATTTTAAAATTTATTATGAAAAGGCCATGTGGTCTGAGTCTGCTGAAGATTTATGTCATAAGATAATGCTACTACATGAAATATAAGAATAATTTTATTGTACAAGAGTAGTTATAACAAATAACTCCTCCCTAACAGAGAGCCCTGTTAGATACTAGACAGAGAATGGGTTTCAGTAAGCAGTGTGTATCTGTGTGCCAACACTACCAGCACACATCTGAACTTCTCTTTGATATTCTATTTTCTCCTTCAAATAAGTAGATAGCAACAGATGCCATAGTTTTAACACTGACAATTCCAACATCCTAAGCCTCGCTTAACTAAAAACACAGATATTATACCAAGAATTTTCAACATTTATTCTTCTGAGAAGGTGAAGGAGAATCCCCCCAAGATGTAACTCCACTTTTGCTTTGGAGTTTAGAGCTGAGCCCAGGACTGCACAATGTTCTCAAAGGTAGTACAAGTACGAGACCAAGCAGCCAAGTTTCCTTCTTGTGGTGTTTGCACTATGTGAAGTGAAACATGGGTGAGATTCAATATGTCTCTGTGCATGTGCATGTGTCAGACACCATCCTTCTTCCCCACAGCATAGTGGAGGTGCAGGGAATACTTCCCAGCATAATATATTATCACCTTGTATGCAGATGAAGAGTTTCTAAAGAGAACAAAAAAAACCACATATATTGTTTCTGACGTAGTTTGAAATTTAAACAGGCTTTTCCATTCACCTTTACTTCTTGTTTTTTTCCTAATTATTTCCAAACAAGCGACAATTTCTGGTACTTAAGGTAGGCTTTCTATGGTTAAGCAGTAGATGCTAGGCAAGATAAGGCCAGCAGGCTGCCAGAAACTACACAGCCATTAAATGGCACAGAGTGATGACTGTTTTAGTTTTTACAGAACTAATTTTACCTGATGGACAGTAACTCTGCATTTAACTTTGCTCATCAACCTTCCCTTATCTGTCACAGCCCTCACTGACTTCCTCCTTTGCAGCTTTGGATAAGTATTTGTCACCTTGGCTTGTCTCCTGTGCACTCCAACCTGATCCTTCATCTCCCCTTGCATTCACCATTGTTGTTCAGCTTATCAGCTGTCTAGAAGGACATCAACAACTGGAATTCTTTGCCTATATTACACACAGTATCTCTAATGTATTTACCCTTGGCACTCAACCTCAATCTCCTGAATAAGCTAGCAAACACTGTGAAAAGACAGGGGAGGAGGTTTTGGCAGCTGTTATGGTGGGATACTAGGATGTTAGTTGGAGAATGGAGCTCAGTGATCTTAAAAGCAGTGCTCAGAACTTGGGGTAACACCATTTCTAGCTCCTCAGCACCATTTACTACAGACTGGAGTTCTCAGCATATAGCATGTTCAAAACCATTTCCACTGTCTAGGTGCATACATACCACATCTTTCTCTTTGGATTTCCTAATACTTCAATCCTGGCAAAGACAACAGGAGAAAGCAGACTGCATCAGGGATAACACAGTGAAAAGTGGCAAAACAGATGATTTAAGAACTCTTATTAAGTCTCCATTTTTTCATTAAACTATAAACAGCACTCATGGTTTCTAACACATACGGGAGCCTTCCATGAGATCAGGAGCTTTCAAAGTACGGGTTTATGCTTCTCCACAAGCAAAACAGAAGTTGGAGTGCAGCATCATAAACAGTATCTGTCCAATAAGCAATAGAAGAAGAGAAAAAAATAAAGCTGAACAATCAAATGAACAATAATTTCTACTCAGTAAGTACCTTTCAGGTTCACAAAACTGGCCCAAGGACTTCATAGTTTCCCTATAGCCATATCTAGCATCTGTTTTCCTTGTTTATACTCCCTTCCACGATGAATTAAAAAATTACAGATGAAAGGTTTAGTGCAGGCAAAGCTAGTTTGAGAATTTATCATAAGGGATTAAACTCTCTTTTCATAATGCAAAGTGAAATGAGGGGGAAAAAAATCAATGCAAAATGGAGATCTGAGTCTTTCCTGTAAAAATGTAATCACAAAAAGTAAACCATTGTTACTGGGAAACTATTTCTGAGCCTTCTTAATTGTATTATTCATTACAAACATTTCCTTGAGGGCAAAAGTTTATTTCCCTCAGTAGAGCACAGACCTGAATTTCAGCAATTCACAGTACTGCATTTTGGATGCATTCTCTATTAGCCCTTGCTATCATCCTGTGCCAGAAGGACTGCACCCTGGCTAACATAGATCTGAGAGCCTCCATTGATGGTACCATGCTCATCTTTGCCGCTAGCAAATAGGCATCACTTGTACCATTGCTGTGAAGCATGATTATTATTCACAAGAAATACTCTTCACAAAGAGAACTAATGGAAGTATTTTTCAGATGTAACTGTTCAGATTATTTCAGTTTAACTTTTTCTTAACAGTAAATGAACAGACTTGGAGGGTTAAGTGTGACTCATTGTAAAGAATGTGCCCTTTTCAATAATACAGCTCTTTTGATTAACTAAAAGCGAGGCCTTATATATTATACACAATCCTCTTTTTAAACAAAGCAAACTCCCACACTACAAAGATACTAGAACAGTAAATATTGATTTTCTTGGCTGATGGTACACCTCATGCCACACAGCCCTCTCAAGTATCTGCTTGTTACCACGAGCTATTCCTTTTGTCAGGGAATAAAGAAAAGCGGTGTTATGTGCTATCGGTTGTCGATTGCAAATATCTAAAAGAAATAAATTTCTCAGAATGAAAGGTAGCCTCTTTTGATTTAAAAAAAAAAAACAACCACCACAACTATTTACTTTACGCCTATGTCCACTCCTAACACCTGTAATTTTCGATTGTTAGCTTGCCAGGAACACTGTGGTTTTCTTACTGACTTTTTCCTTAAATAACAATTTATTACGCACAAAATGTCTGTGTAAGATGTACAGTACTTTACTACAATAGGATGATAGCCTGAAAATGCTGCAGAAAATTCCAGCTATTAAGCTAGTACATTAATGGGTACTATGTATATGCTACCAAAAAAAAGTGTACTAAAGAAAAGATCTGGATTAATTTTTCTCCCTTATGATCATTTAGATACTCCTACTCTTTCATTCTTCTGGAATATTTAAGGATATGTTTTCCTAAAAGAAAACCACAACAATAAATAAGGATCAGATTTGCAATTATATCAAAGTGGAGTGACAGAGGTCAGGTAGATAAAATATCCTTTCTAGTGATTTGTATAGAATACAAGCTTTTTTGCTGCAAATTAGAAGGTTGATTTTAGTCTAAAAATAGGAGCTTCCAGTCCTGTAGCCACAGAAAAAAATAAAAAAATAACTACAATAGTTTTTCAGCCATATATATATTAAAAAAAAAATGGAATGTTAATCTGTTGAGTGTTCAGGGAAAAAAAAAGAAAAAGAAGTAAGCAAATACAGAGGAATAAGAAAAAAGGCGAATGAAAACCTCAAGTATATAACATAGGAACTGGCATTTGCTAAATGCATCTTTAAAAAGTCTTACACACAAAGATTGAGGCCAGACAACAATATGTCATTGCCTGGCTTTACTATAGCATGGGGCTTCCTTATGGGTATCCTCTTCTTTATTAATTGGATGAAAGAATCATAATTCAATTACTTAACGATTTATTACAAAATACTTTGCCCACACAAGATTTTTTCAGCATGTAAACACCATACTATTAGACTATCTACTATTACAGGCTCAGCATTTCAGATTTCATTAGTAAATAAAGCCAGGTTTATTTGTAATAAAGTTAAGCCCTTCCAACTGCTGACCATGGAAACCAGATTTTGAAATAATTCAGATTTGTGTTTCTGTTCTTTCTAATTAAGGGTAATATCGGGAAGGACAGACAGTGGGTAGCATTGTTCAAGCACCATGGATTTAAGCAAGAAAATCTGATTATCAGCTCATGTCAGAAGCCAAGCGATAATGCAGCTTAGCATTCGTTTGGGCTTTTTCTTTAGCCAAAAGATAATTACTGTTCGTTAAGTCTTACGTAAGTGTATCTAATATCTATGGTCCTAAAAATTATGAATAGTAAAAGCACACAACAGGCAAAGAAGAGTTATTGTATTTATTATTTACTTGGGCTTCTCCATCATGGTAATTTCATTAGCCAGGAAAGTTAAACTTAATGTCAAACTATAATTTCTTAAAGGCCAAAAAGTTAAACATAACTCTCATGCAACTGATACCAGAAGTTACATTTTTATCTGAACACAAAAGGCTCATTAAGGAGACGCTGAGCCCATCCTGCAGTCTCTCCTTAAACCAAACGGGTGCTGAAGCTTTCCCAGTCACACACTCCCACCCCGGCCAGCCCGCTTAAACATGCAGATGTAGAAGCTCACTGAGGAAATGGCAAGGAGCTGAATTTCTACTAAAATTCTCCTTTCATAAGCTGAGAGACAGAAGAGGATGGAAAGGCCCTGGGGTCTCTGACAGAAAGCAAGCAGCAGGGTTTAATATTTAGCTGCCCACATTAGGAGGCTTGGCTTCCTAAGCTCACTTACAATGCAAACCAAAAGACAGACTTATTTGGAAGAGGATTCAGAGCAGGGACATGGCTAATGGGCTTTAATTTACCTCTCCCCCTGCCTGTATAAGGCACCTCAAGAGTATCTTATCCACATAACGTGCAGAAATGGAGAATATGTGATTACCTTCCCCCAGGTAACAGCAGCTATTCCCTTAAAACGACCCTCAGCTGAGCCACCAGAATGACTCCACTGAGCCATGCTTGGGCACAAGCCCCGGGAGCCTGAGGGTCCATCACTGCACCAGAACAGCCCTAAGGCCTCCACCATAGATAAATAACAAAGAGGAATGTAGACATTCAGAAGAAGAACTGGGGCTGCGCAGTGAATACAGCAGGGCAAAGAGAGGAGACAGGGACAGGAGGCAGTTCTGCTCCCTTTTATGATGCCATGCTGCCAGCAATAAGGAACACTGTTCTTGTGCTCTCTTGCTAAGTTTCAGGAGAGCAGCAGGTCTTACCAGAACCTCAGGAGGTGCAGGAAACACAGATCAGCCAGCCCAAACACCAGCCACCCAGTGAGCGAAGTAGATCCATCCATTGGGCAAAGTAGATGCTGACCACCTGTATTTATCTGCATATCCCTTCCTTAGCCCAATTACAGACTTCAAAGGAGCTGGCATTTGCACAGTCACCTCACCATGCAAATTCAGTACATGCTTTATGGCAGCTGAAATGGTTGGTCAGGTGCAATGTATATCAAAAGTAAAAAGAGAGATAACTGTACCCACATAGCAAATCTACCCAGTAAAATCATCTGACATCCACATTAAAAAGGAAAAATCCTTCATACTTAGAGAGCATTAATAAAATACAAGTAGGCTATATTGTTATATTTAATTCCTTTTATTTTTGACAGGGACAGATGCTGGGGAGAGAGTCTGTGCCATGATGACCATAGCTGAAGAATCCTACAGCCTTGTTCTTAGGAGACTTGCATGGAGCTCACTGGAAGTAAAATGGGCTAATGGCTGAGCAGAATGACACCTTTCCCAGGTTGTCTATCATGCTAACTGATAAAAGAGATGAGTCTCCACGAGAAATGATAATAGATGACAGAGTGTCTCTGAATGAGCTCTGTCCAGGGCATGATTTGATATCAACAGTCACATCTCCATGAAGTGGAAATCAGTTCACTGTAAGCATTACCCTTGAAATTAAAAATAAATCTGCCTAATGGAAGCAAAGCTCAAGCAAGATGGAAGATTTATATTCCTTTCAAGTTAGTCAAGAACTTACTTGAAAAAGGCCATCAATGAGAAGTGGAAGAAAAATTCAGTTTATGCATCCCAGCAGGTGCAATAATTCTAAGAACCCTGTTAATGGCATGTATCAGAAATTAGGAGATAAATAAATAGAGGAAAAGAAATATCAAAGTTACCCATAAAGTAAGCTACTTTAAAAAGACACAGTTTTCATGAATAATAGAATACTGTGCAAGGAAAACAAAATTAACAGGCAAAGAGAAACACAGGTGTAATGATGAAACATCACCTTCTGTTTTTTGTTTTTTGGTTTTTTTTGTGTATACACTTTATGACTGACAGGAATCACAGTGATTTTCATTATAAGGTAAGGAATAGATTCAGCACCTTTAAAGGAAGTCATAATGGCAATAGCACAATTGCTAATGCAAAAAATCATTTTGCCTGAACAATTGTTGATTTTGCAACTGTAGATTTCTTTTGTGCAGAGGATGGTTCATCAGAAACAAAGCAAGTGAAGTATCACAGAGCTGGCATATCTGTTGCAGAGGGATAAAAAAAAAGAGATATTAAGTCACCAGAGCTGGAACAGGATTGAGTAATACTTCTCTACCAACAAACAGGAAAATCTCTCCTGCAAGCAGTCAGAGCAAAGCATTGATACAATATCACTTGGTCTGAGCCAGTGTTTTGCTGATTCCTTCAGGTATGATGGACTCAGCTAGGCCTGGCATGGGACAGGTAGGATAGGCATAATTCCTGTGGCCACATTAATTCTCCTTAGGCCCTGGTAGCCATCTTCTTCTCAGGCTTTTTATCAGTCATTCCTTTGGACTTAAACAATCACACTTTGTTTTTCAGGATCAAGATGTAATTTTCATTACCCTGACACCTAGAAACATTTAATGGGTAATACAGCCCATCTGAGGATATCAGTCTCTTGCAATCTAAAATTGTAACATAAGTCATTAACTTCACTATCTCCATATGTTATACTATCATATAAAACCACACCCTTATTAATTGAAAAATGCTGGCCCTGAAAATTGACTAAACGTCTTTTTTCCTTCTCTTGCAAACACTCTCAACTATATAGTGGCTCATTGTTTTCCCTTCTTGAATGGATGTCCTTAAAAAGCACAAATAAAGAGAATTAAATGCTGTGTCAAACTACTGGTACTGCATGTTTAAACACCTGCTTCCCTTCATCAGTCCTTCATAACATTGTTAAACGATAATTATACATGCTGATGAGTAATGAATCAAAATACTGTAATCTATCTTGAAAGGAGCTTTGCTAATATTACACGTAAAGCATTAATGAGATATTTAGACTGTTCTTGTGAGAGAAAACATATCTTTGTACACAGAGAAAGAAAAACACCAGGAGAACTTATTGCATTTTTCTCTCTACAGCTGGCTTCAAACAAAGCTGGTCTGCTACTCCTTTTGCATTTATATACCAAAAAGGAGACTTAGATTTTCTTGTATGTTTTGGTCTGAACATTGCAGCTAGTTTACAAATTTTCATCATCATGTGCTGTGGTGAACTCTGACCCTCCCCATGTCCATGTCTCCTGGCACTACCCTCTCTCCCATGTGTGGTCCTAGCAGCAGCCATGCCCCTGCCCCATCCAAACAGCAGCTCCCAAGAGCCAGATGGAAGAGAGCTGGTTCCCACACTTCCACCCATCTGTTTAGCTCATGGCCACAATTTTTCCCACCAAGACTGTCTGCAGAAAGAGAAACACTGACAGTCTGTGCTAATAGGCATTTGAGATGCTTAGTATCTGAAGTGAATGATGCAGGACTTGTTAGGACCTAAGGTAATTTTGACACTTTCAGCACCCCTTCCTAATTTACTTTTATTTTTGGAGCACTTTTGAAGTCATTTTTAAAGCAGCGTAGACATTCATGCAGCGCTCAGCAGAACTAGTGAAGTCTTTTCAAGCAGGCTCCTCAGGGGATTTTCTCACATCTAATGAGTTGAAGACTAAGTGTAACTCTTTTTCAGTGAGTAAATAAACAGATTTTTTTTCCACTTTAATCAGCTATTGATTTCCCAGACACTATTCAAAGCTTGACATTTTTACATTTTTCCTGCTAATAGATGAATAGGCTCAGAATTTGAGACACACAGAGTGCATCTTGACAGTACTATTGGAAGACCAAAATGAAATCTGAAATAGGAAAAAAATGAAAGCATTTACCCTTTATTTTTGTTTCTGACTCATAACTTCTACTGTTCAATGGGCCAAGTATGGTTAATGATAAAAAGAACATAAGGTTTCTACTACTTCATCTCTCTGTGATAAATAACACTGTGAAAATTGGCTGACATCAGTTAAGAACAGAATAATATTCCTCCTGAAGGAGCAAATCCACCTCTGCCCTGAGCAAAATCCTGAGCAACACTAACCATCTACAGAATACCTGCAAAAAATACTCAGAAACTAAATGTGGAACTCTGATGGATGTGAATAATTTGCAGCACCTCTACTAACTCTCAACTCCATTAACTTCTCATTAACCCTCTCAGTGTTTCAAAATTACCTCCCTCCCTCTTCATTAAGTATCTCATAGTCTTAGTGACCTTCCTTTTACAGGGTTCCTCTTCAACCCACAGGTACGTAATATTATTTCTATCCGACTACCTAACACTGTGCTAAAAATGTGTGAGCCAATAGCAGGCCAGCACCTGGCAAAGCTGGCTGCCTTTCAGATCGCATCTGAAATAAATAACGACCTCCAGCACACCAAGCATGAATGCAGTATCTCAGAGTACCTGCCTCAAAGGTGAATTTAAGTCACTTACACCCAGAGGGAAGATTACACAATCCTGCTGTTGCACATCTTGTTCCCTGCTGTCTATCCTCCTCATACCATATAATATGTAATGGCCTCACACAATCCTAAACTGCAATTTTATATCATTTTATCTTCAGAGGTGTGATTTTCTCTTGAAAAGAAGCTTTCCGCAGACAGTAAACAAACCATATGTGAACTCATAACTCAACCTGCAATCCAGCAACTTCCCATTGCCTTAATTGATGTATCTTAATCTGGTGTAACTACTTCACTATCTAGAAAGTAATCTTCACTTTTTTGTTTTTTTAATACACATTCATACAAACGTAAGATGCTGTACATCTTGTACCAATGTATTTACACATCATTAATGATGTTGCAATCAACAATCACACAGTACTGATGGGATTTTCAAAACTTTCATTTAATTTCAAGGGAAGCAGCAGGTAAACCAACACTAAACATTTTCTATAAATTCCACAGTGTGTTTGACTAAAACCCTGGGAAGCAATTTCAAAATCAGAACCCAAAGGAATTGATACAGAAAAGACAAACGGCTTAATTGTTCATGTCATTTATAGACGTAAATCTAGAGTGAGTCGTGAGATATCACCAAAATTGCATCAGATTCAGATGAATCTTGGCTACTTCAAGCCTGGAAAGTGAATTTCAAAATCAGTGAATTACCTTAGGGTGTGGACAACTAGGTTGTACTTCGTATTCCTCTTAGCTGTGAGAACAAGCATATGACACAAGCAGAAACTAAAGTGGCCCTCTCAAATCATTCAAAATTCTCAGTTGTAGAAACTTTCCTCACTTTTCTTAGCAAAGTAGTTAATTCAAAAGACTAATTACAGTATAAGCATCAATGCTTTAAATGTCTGTACTGAAGAATCAGCGCTGTCCCCTATTTTCCCACTTTTTTTTTTTTTTTTTATTACCTATCTACAGCAGTTTGATGTCTCTGATGTTTTTGTTTGGTTTTGTTTTGTTTTTTAATAATCTGGTTTCTGGATTGTGTGATGTTTAAGTGTTTTCATATCAGAAACACTGATAAACATAATGTAAAATAATATCAAAATTGTTTGTCATGTTGTTAAGTAATTTCTTTCACAGCTTTGGAGAGTGAAAGATAATTTGTAAACTGTTTGAGAAGCAAAATAGCATAGATCTCCAAGAGACTCTTTTTCTCAAACATAACACATTCCTATTTGAAATAATAGCCCTTACGTTAAGTGATTTATCTACAAAGGCAGAGACTAGCTGTTCTTTGGTTGTTGTTTATTGGCCCTTTCCTGAGACTTTTCCATGACATTTACACTCCCTCATGACAAAATAGACACATCATAGTACAGTGGCATGTCCTAGTTCTGTTCATACAACATACATGATAATTATCATGCCACTGTAACATTGCAGTAAATCTTGATAGAATGCTATGCCACTTTCAACAAACAAGTGACCTAAAGAAAAAAGAAAGTTGTGTTGACTTACTGATTTATTAATTGCTGAATTTTATTATTTTTTATTTCACCAGTAGAAATTCCTGCGATCCCATTAAGCTGACAGAGAAGTGGAGGAGTAACAGAGAGAATCAGCACACAAATTCATTCTTACCTCTGCTACCTGCAGTTGTCAGGTAAAACAGCATGTGATAAAGAAAAAAATAAGTGCTGCCTCCATATTTTGCGTTTTGCAATACATACTGATTGTAGGTCACTATATTAGAAGTACAATTCCTGATTCCTATGTAAATGCATAATAATTCCAGTAATACAGCAAAAGATTGCAAAAAAAAAAACACTGCACAATGTTGCCTGCCTAAAAGCAGTGGCTAAGAGACTCAAAAATAAATTACATTTTCTAACCAGCACAAATATATCAGTAAAATATTTCCTATACGCAGACCTTGAGCAGCTGTACAGTTCTTTTACAAAGCTGTCCTGAAGTTAGCATTAAGGTTTACAAGCAACCCACCTCCTTTTGCTGGCAGACCTTGTCTCCACTAGGGGGTATTACCAGTATATCTATATTGCCATAGACGCACCAGAAATACCTGCCTTTCCTCTTCTCCTTCCCTTCAGTTCTGCAGTCAGTCTGAATGACATTCCAAAGCTACTGTATTATGGGGAAATACAGTGAGAGACTGCAAGTTGCTGTGTACTTTGACAAGCAAGAAATCATTTTGTTTTAAGGTGCTGTAGAGAGCCAGGACTTGGATTACCAGGGTACTCCCAAAAACCTCTGCACACATATTGACTCTAGCAGTGTTTTGCAGATCTCGAAGCTGTGATACTGTGGACTATACTTTTGAATGCACCAACTGGAAAATAAGAAGAAAATATTGTATTTTACTCTAAGAGTAATTTAAAGTAGAGGAAAATGCAATGTGAGCGAGCTGCCACAAACACTTGGATTATTTGGAACAGTTTTTCCAGGCAAGTTGTGGAGTCATCATCTGTAGAAGTGTTCAAGAACCACATAGATGTGGCTCTGAGGAACGTGGTTAGTGAGCATGGTGGGGATGTGCTAATGGTTAGACTAGGTGATCTTAGTGGTTGTTTTCATCCTTAATGATTCTATGATTCCGTTTGCACAACAGAGGAAAGAAAGGCATGGTGACCGAAAGGCAGGTGGGGAATCTTCCCTGTGTTGGCCAAATAAAAGTTTGAGTCCACAGAGAATGACGCTGTAGATTCATATATAGGCAATTATTAATTAGATAACTCCCTAGGCAGAACTTTATGAGTCTGTACCCTTTCCTCTACCATGTAGATAGTCTTTGTGACTACGAGCTGAGGGTCAAGAACTAAGATCTGCTACCTGCAACACTGCACAAAAAATAAGGTAGCCATTCCCACCCCAAAAACCTTGCTGTATATTTATAGAATACAGGCAGGGCAAAAGGTGTGTAGCTAAGTGGAAGAAACAACAAGGCCAAGAGGCAAGGAACAGCATGAGCACTAGGAAGATAAGGTTAACAGCAACATTTGCAAAAGATAGTGGAATAGCATTCTGTGTGATGTTTCATCAGCTGTTCCACTAGCTTTATCCTCTGACTGCATCTATCCTATTAATCCGCAGGCTGAACAAAAGAAGGTTACCTCAGTTTGGAACTGTTATGAAGAGAGAGAGGATAGATAATTGGAAATAGTGACTGTAGCCCTACTCCTGCCTCTAATTTCTACAGTGCTGGGAAATCTCATTGCTCTCATTGAAGAACTTTCTGTTGCCAGCCTGATACCTCTGGGTTACATGCCATCTTAACAAGTTTAGAGTTTGTCACTAGATGAGCTGCAAGTTACATCTGAACAAAGTAAAAGCAAAAGGCTGGGTTCTGCTTTCCAGCTCACACAGACTAGAATAAAAATAAATAAATAAATAAATAAATACATAACAGCCAAGAAAGTGGTTTTATTATTAGCACTGTTATCAATTGCAGCATTGTTCACAGCCAGTAGAAAATAGGTATTAATTACCAGCAGCAAACCAACCTTGTCTTGGCACCAATAATATTTCTTCTAAGTATAACAACCTTGGCTATCTCCAGCCACATCAAGGTCACAATTCTCATTTTCAGGGTAAAATACTGCTCTCTTAAATTTAGAAACATATCGTGGATTTGTTTAGATTAAAGCAAATTTACTCACCTGGTGTGTAAAAAGCAATTTTTTTAGATTAAGAGTAAATTGGATAAAAGCATGCTCATTTACCTTACTCTACTTTATTTGCAGAGTAAAACAAAACCAGGTCTGGTAGCTTCTTTGCTATGTAGTAATTCTCTGTATTCACACATCAGGAGATAGCAAGCATTTCTGCACAAGTGTAGCTGACATGGACACAGAGGGAAAACACACAGACCACGCAAATCCTTCAGTAGGAGGTAGACCAGCAAGAGAGATCATATCAAACATCTCATTCTTCAAATCCTTGTAGAATTTTACACATTTCATATCTTTCACATCAGGGAAGGCCACAAGGGAGAGACACGTTAAGACATACAGTGTCACCATGGTCACCCCAGTACAGGCACAACAGCTGCGGGTACAGCAGAAGTTGGTACCCACCACTGTGATCACTGCAGGTGAAGGTATCAGGTCATGTTATTGTTTGTTCTAAAAGTAAAGGCAAATAGAGTGTGCGACCCTATTCAAAATACACTGGTGAATTGAAGCAAATGCCGCTGTTCACCAAGTTAGATAGAAAATATTTCTCAGTTCAGTCATGCTGAACCACATGAGCGCTGTGACTTCTCACATAATTTTTACAGGAGGTGAATATGTATGTAACTAAGGTACAGCACGTTTTCTGCCGAAGACAGACATAGGTCAGTTAAACCCTCTTTATGCTAGAAAAAAAACACATGGACAGTGTGTGGGGCATGAGCCTGAAAAGCATAGTGGTCACCACTGAAGTCTTACTCCCCTAACCATTCATTGTAAATAGGAAGGAAATTGGGACAATTAGAACAGTTAAAATGTAAATGACAGAAATAGCTGAATACCTTTTTCTTCCAGTTCCTTCTTGTTTAAACAAAAGCCTAACAAGCCACAATCAGAGCGCACTGCAATGGATCCATGGCAACAAAAATCCCTGGCCTATGGCTACCATCTTTCCCAGCACACTGACATTAATTTATCAGATACACATGCACACATTTCAGGAAAAATCACCAGGCTCAAGCTTCATTCATTGAAAAAAAGGATCATTAGCAAATGAAATAATAAATATCACAGGTCAGCAATTTCCTTGATGAACTCATCTATTTATTTTTATTTGAAAGAGAAGGATGAGATTATTCTTGCAATTTTTGTGCTTTGTGCCTCTAGTGAAGGGAAAATTGCACCTATAAAGCTGATTTTGATTCTTACACAGCAGATGAATAGTAAAATCCATGCTTTGACATCTACATATCCCTAAAATATTCCTCACAGAATCATCGGAACTGCACATGAAATGCAAAAGGTGATAGTGCTAGCATTAGTTCTAAAAATTACACCAAGCGAGGCTGTATTTGTTGTTATTCTGTGATGGTTTTAATCCCCATGCATGAAAAAGGAGTTATTTAATCCGCCAAAAGATCAAGAGCTATACAGCAGTATGAGAACACTAGCTTCGTCCTGATCAAAACAGAAATTACTTACAAATAAAGAGATATAAATTATCCATTTTGGATATGCTGCATTCTACTAATGTGGCAATAGACTTGTTAAAAAATTAGAAAACTTTGTGGGTGGAAAAAGGGCTAAGACATTTCATTTTGGATGTTTTCTTGCTGTCAACTTGTGGCTCACCCAGCTGAGAGGAGCTGTGTAATTCCAGGAGTTCCTTGTGCTATGTGCCAAGCTCTATCCGTTAGGCCAGGAACTTCAGTGTGCGCTGCTATCTCACCCTTCCCCAACCTCAGCAATCTTCTCCAGCTACCAGCAATTCCATCAGGTTATCAAGTCTGCCTGTTCTCTAGGATCTACAGGTAGCACCTTTTGCTGTTGGAGATGTTTCTCCTCCTTGCAGCAAAATGGCACAGTCAAAAATATATGATCCCTATTGCTGTGCAGCATGGTCTCTGGTGAAGAGAATTTGGTACAGTAAAATGCCAAATAACCTTCCATGAGTGGTGTAATTGTGACATTAGAGCAATAGAGCGGAGTGCACAAAACAACACCGATTGAACACAGCAGTTTTGAGACTACTCTAACAGTGCAGCAGTACACACCCTCTTCCCAAGAGGTTACTCCATTCATAGAGGTTAGTTATGCAATAAGAGTCAGACTGCAATACATTTTAAAAGTAGCCTTTTATTTTTATTTTATTTTTGCAGTCTGAGCACATCACTTTTAGATAAGATTTCAAAATGAAATGTCAAAGAAATAACATTTCTAAGGAGAATTTCAGGTACCACAATAGAAATTTTAGCTCAAGTTGAATTTTGCCCCTACAGGTTTGCAATCTGGCTATAATCTATCATATTCAGGCTTTTTCAGTTGGCCCTATCTCTAAATGTGATGTTAGCCTACAGTTTCTGAAATGAAACACTCAACCAATAATTTCTCAGAAATTACTTAGGACTCAGCATTAAAACTAAACTCCTTGAACTGCAGTTTCCACCCCCCAAGTCAAATGGAGAGAAAGCATAAGAATTCTCCAACAAATATTGGCTGATTGTCTTGATCTGCCCAAAATAATCATAAATACATAAATAAAATCAAGTGTCTAGGATATATCTCACTATCTTGTAGTACATTAAAACACAATATCAGGATTAATTGGTCACATTTCCCTTTCCAGCTTAAAACCAGGAACACATCATCGTAATGCCAACCTCAAAGACTTGCATAGGGATACCGCAATATCCTTCTGTGTTGCATCTAGCAACGATTTCAGTTGTCTTTGCCTAATGAGCAACCTCAGCATATGCTTAGCTTACATTTTGGCACATTCATTGAAGTTCATTTGTGCACATTACTGAGCAGACAGAGAGGGGACAGATGAAACCTGGGACATCAGGAGGAACGATTCAGAAAAAAAGTACACAGCGTATACTTTTTTCCTTCTCTGTATGAGTAATATCCAAGGGAATCATTCTGGCCATAAAAACTTGAGTGCTGCTGCTAGATGTCAAACAATATAAGTGACACACACCTAGCTGTTATGTTGATATAGAACCCTACTCCTGGCCATGGTTACTACGAAAATACCGGCATTAACTGGGAGAAGATAATGGTCTCTGACGCATCAACGTCACTTAAATGCTTTCACTGAGTAATAAATACAATTTGCTGACTTTCTCTGCACATCTTATTATTTACTGACTTTCATTACACATCTTATTTCAAGTTCCAATTCGTTTGAAAGGAACATTATAAAGAGACAATTACATTTCAACTGTATTATGCTTCTTTGTTTTTTATTGTCTGCAACATCTGACAAACAGAAGTCCATAGAGTCACTCTAGAGACTCTTTTTCACACTGTTTATAATTAGGGCAAATATGTTCTTTCTAGGTTTAGTTACCAATAAGGAGTAATTTCTTTATAACTGTGAAGAGTGATTGTGCTTGGAGTGTCCAGCAGGACTATGTTCACCTGCATTATTGTTCAGTATGTTCATAAAGTCCCTTAAAGGTCTAATAAGGCAAAACAGGAAGGCTGTTGATAGATATCAATACAAACAATACAAGACATTTTGTTTCCAGAGCCCTCAGAAGAACTGTAGTTTCAATTCAAATGCTCTTAGGACCTCTAGGCTTTGATGTTGCCATGGCAGAAGCGATAGCAAACAAAGATGAGCCAATGTTTTATAAAACAAAATATGAAATATAGCCTAGTTATTATGGACATATAACTTCAAATAGCCAAAGCTTTTTGGCAGGCAGAGCTTTATAAAGCAAGACAAAAGATATTCAGCGTTACTTATCTGTAAAATATCTGTGAACTACATGTAAATGTACATACACGTTTGTATTAGGAAAATCTAGTATAGGCAGGATTACTGAATTGTTCTAAGAAAATATAATACTTTAAAGCATTTCAATATAGTTAACATCTAAGAATTTCATCAGCTATCAAAATACAGTGACTTCTGTAGTGAAAGATACCAACCAGCCTAAGGAATTAGCTTTCTGTACAACACATACAGAAACCAGGAGCTAAAATATATTACGTCTGGTAGAGTAAAAAAGAATGTTCTTAGCTAGAACACAAATTTGTCAATGCAGGGTCTCATTTTATCTCTGTGAGAAGTTCAAACTCATGGACATATAGAACTATGTGCAATAGTATTAGCTTGTAAAACTTCAGTTAATATTAAATTTAGCCCCACTTTCCATTTGAGTGCTTGCCTGCCTTGAACTTTAAAGGCCTGTAAAATTGAGTGGTTGGGTGAGAGGGCAGTGTCTTTAAGACCTTCACCACACACCCCCACAGAGAAGTAACACTATTCATTGTAATTACTGTGTCTCAACAAGAGCAGTATGTTCTCACTTACAGATATAAATTTGGCATACTCAAATGTCTTATGATTGTAGAAAGGGACCTGGAATTGTTCTTTGTCACCCCAACCAGCCTAAAATAGTCTACCTGAGTAGTCTGCATGAGCAAACTGAGGATAAACTAGCAGTTACAGGTGTCTGCCTTTGACAAATGTCTTTAGCATTCCACCCAAAGAGAAACCACCTGCAATATGGTTATAGGGTGTTGCAAAGGTTTGACCTCATCACATTTCAGTTGGTCTAACATACAGGTATGATCTCTTTGTAGATTAAAGAAGTATTGTAATCAACAAGGGAAAAAAAACATACTTGAAAGTAACAAGTAACACAGATATTCATTACTAGCCATTAACCTGATTTTCTAATGAATACAACATTAGGCATTCATTAACAATCATTTGTGTTTATGTGGAACAGTAGCTGTATAATGAAGGTTGATAAATGAATAGAAATGAAATGAGGGAATTTTGGACACTTGTAAAGCAATTAACTTGTTTGGCATTAATTACATATTGAAAAGCTAAATCAAGTACATTTGGAAAGCCACTAGGACAGAGACACAGACCAAGGGTAGTTATAAAGACTAGATATAAAAGAAAAGCTTTATTTCTTTTAAATAAAGAAATATAGCCAGAAGTATGGTATTAATGACAAACAAAGTCCAATTCTAGCAAAAAGAAAGCAGATTGCAGACTGCATGTTAATAAAGAAAAAAAGTTAATGAAAAGTGAAACAATTAAGAAAATAAAATAACCCCTCACAGTTGACAATGAAGTGCAAACAGGTGGTGTACTAGAGGGTTAATGTTTTTGTTTCTTAAAGAAAGAGCCACACAAGTGCCCACACACTTGAATGTATGCTAATAAACAAAACCACCTAGCAAATTAGATGCTAGAAATGAGGGAATATGGAAGCTCATTTTACAGTTACCAGGATGCATTCCCTTTAATGAGTTAGTAACCTGATCGTTCCAGACGGTTTTGACTGTGTCTATTCTGCTCAGTGTGGCCCCAGCCCCTCCAACAGATGCTTCCTCTACCCTTCGTCTGTGCAGAGATGCATTAACTTTGTAGTTAATGCAGCCTCAGCAAACATTGTCTACATGTCTCTTTTGCAAGATCAGGGCATTCAGTATTAAAGATCGGGGCAAAAAATGGAAATAAAAGACTGAACAATAGGTAAAGAGAAAAAAAACATAGCATCATAGAATATTCCAAGCTAGAACAGACCAGTTAGGATCATCAAGTGCAACTCCTGGCTTCCACACATAACCACCCAAAGATCACCCATATGAGCGGTCTGATTTAGCTTCCAAATAGACAGAAATTGTGTTTTGCTGGGATTTGCTAAGGTGGGAAGTGATCTCTTCTAGCAAAAGAAAAGGTATATTTTATTCCTTTCCATGTTCTCTTTCCTCTCCTTATTCCAGGTGTCAGCTGATGAGAGCTGTTTTGTTGGGATGCTGTTCCTACCAGCAGAGATCCGGACCTTTCTCTCTACCCTAACTGGGGTGCTGCCAACACCCAACACATACCACTGTGAAAAACAAAGAACTTCCCTCTGCCTGTTGCTCATGCAGTAAAGTTTTAATTCTGTGTCATCGAAGATACATATGCTTGCACACCTTTAACTAGATAAAGACAGCTGACAAAAATGCTTCACATTTCAAAGGGATTCAGCAAACACAAGGTATAGAACCCAGATCCATTTCCAGGAATCATTATGAGGCCTTCTCTCAAGTCAAATGTGCTGCTGCTGATTCCACTTACAAAATGCCAATATGATCAAACTAAAAAAAAACATATAGAAGATGACTTATATATTTCTGCCATTGCAAAAACTTTACTCACGACAGTATATACTTGACCTGACAGGTGCTATCTAAATTCAATCACTGTTCTGGATTTTGTATCCTATACCACCAAATCTACTTATTCTCACCTGAGCTGCAAGCACACTACTACAACACAAGAATTAAATCTCATCTTGTTGCAATTAGTCTTCATTGGGCTCACAACCAAGCTTTGGTGGATGCACGTTCCCATATGGCATAGTTCACATCAAAGACTGCCACAGATGCATCACCCTCTGTAGGGAGAATATAATTTTATTTATTTAGGGCCAAACTGCACATGGTCATCAGTAAATAGGAATAAACTCATTTGATATTTACCAGAAGTGCTTTAGACTTTCTCAGTGTGTTTTTCCTCCATGGCTGTAGTGTCTCAGTGCTAGCTGAGAACTCCGATGCATCTTCAGAAAGAACCAACACTGCTATAGGAAACCACAAATCCTTAACTAACATATGCTAACTTTTCTCCTAGGAACAAAAGCGGCATCTCTGTTGTGCCCTCAGCAGAAAACACCAATCACAGAAGACTCTTTTCAGGAACAAATGTTAGCCAGGAACTTCAGTTGTGTTTAATTAAGTTCTTCCGAAAGAAACTGCATGCTGTGGCACTGAAAAGGTTATCAGAGGTCAGCTGCCTGCCATGACTTTGTGACCCCCAAAAGGCAAAATAAAAGATAGCAGTATCCCTGCTGGTAAGATTGGCTTCTGCATTTGTGTCCATCCCTTTCTGCTTTAATTTAATAGTAATCAGCACAATATGGCTGCTTTTCTTCAAACAATAGGATGGGCAGAAGTTAGATTTACAGCACTGCGAGGGGGAAAGCAGGAAAGAGGGGAAGCACACTATGGCTCTTGATCTACAATAGGAACATCACTTTGATACCCATAAATAACTTGCAAACCTACTTAAGATTCATTGCTGTCAAGAGCAGACAGATGTACACTTTTATAAAATTTAGTATTACCTTACGGAGATTCTCAAACACACAACTGTTAAATCAAACACCTTTAGAAATGAAAGATTATATGGATATATATCCATGTGGAGTATGTAACAGGTTCTCAGTATTTCTCCAATCCATTCTAGAAGAGCTATCATCATCGATATATGAATCTACATTTAATTCACCAGTACAGAGAGTAACAGAACCCTGGCAGGATCCTGTTTAGGTTACTTTGGTCACAACAAACATGGGCTACAGTCTCTGCGGCTACCAAAGTTGCCCAAGGGAAAAGTCCATGTAATTTCAAGGATTTTAGAACACCTGTTATTATACTGCCACCCTTATGATATATTTAAAGCACTGCCATCGATATTAATGAGATTGCCTCCCAAATTTAGTTTCACTGTTAGGTGATGATAAGCTAAAATGAAGTTACTGAACCTTCAGATTTTGCTTAATCATTTTAGACTGCAAGAATTTTAAACACTATGAACTAATATTTCTGGTATTGTTTGAGAATATGCAATGTGAGTGATGTTTTTTTTGTGGGTATTTTGTCGTTGTTATTGTTAAATCTTTCCAACATCTTAAACTGTTGTCCCTCATGACTTGGAGAAATCCTCTGTCTCATTCCTGCACAGAAAACTGTCCTGCATTAAACAATTCCATCATAGGAATCTTACCAGCAGTTTCCTTCACACTCAGTACAGGATGCCATCCATGGCCTTGCTGATATCTATCCCCACTGCACCACATATTAGCCCCATCCAAGTTCATGACAAAATTCTCATTGACTTCAGTGGGGCCAGGCCCATCCCCAGCTCTTTGATCAAAATCAAGTTCATCCTTTCTTGTTTACCACACCCATCCATCTGCTTTCTAATGTATGAAACATGTCCCTGCTCCCAGAGCCCAAGCAGAGGCAGAAAGGCTTGGAACAGGCAGGGAAGAGTCAACTTCAGTCCAGACAGGGAGCTTGGGACCACCGTCACCACATGTATCACGCTAGCTGTTAAATCCTATTTGTTTTCAGCAGGTAAGCCATACATCAAAAACTAAAAGTGATAGTTCTACCCCCTTTTAGATCACTGATTTAATTTGAGGAGAGGACAAGTAGTGGGAGGGTAATTCACTGTAGCACTGTAAAACCTCCCATTGAAATCAGTATGATTTTAGTTACATTAGGAATACAGTGTATTCATATTGTGAGTATTGACTTCATTTCTAACCTCTTTAAATATAGAAAATATCTTTCATGTCATCTACATGTCTATAGTATTGAATCTCAGGTCATTAAGATGCTCAACCATAAAACCAGGACGTCAGATATCTTATGGCAGGGTCTACATTTCTTTTCAGTAATTGTTTTTGTCACCAAGTGTTTGAACTTCTCTTTGCCAAGTGAATTACTCTCTAGCAAACACAGTTGCTCTTCCAAAGGGGTATAATTTTATACCATCCCAAAGTGCAAATATAAAAAAAGAAAAAACCCTTATCAATAACTGTATCAATTCCAGCAGCAAGCCCAGCTTCAAACAGTTCAGAAGCGCATATTTTAGTGATTCACAATAAGAAAATCACTTTCAAGATTAAAGTCATCACAGATAACAAGAAACAAACTGCTGCTAGTTTTCTGCAGCAACAATCAATCCTGTTCTTCCCTGTGCTTGAATTTTCTCTTCTGCTGAAACACTATACTCATGAGGCTTTAATCAATACATAAATTACTATCTAAAGTAAAACAATCTCAGGTCAACAAAAGATAATGGAAATCATACAGACAGTTATTCACGTCTAAATGCCAAGCTTCTGGTTTCACTTCCAGGCAAATCCAAATGACTAGGAGTACAATATTTGTTTTCCCTGGTAACGCGCTGGGATACTGCAGCATACGCTTTAACTGAGTACAGTCTCCTGTGTTTGTCTTCAGCTTTCCACATAATTCAGTAAAATACACAGACAAGTGCCACATCTGGATTTGTTACCTAGGCAGCAAATAAACTTAGTCTGAAACCTCATAGCAAAACACACTGTTCAAAATTTTAGCCAAAGCAGCAAGTGCCTCGTTTGTCAAACCTATGAGGAGAAAAACAAAATTCTCAGTTATAGTAAAGTTGCAATGGGGATTTTCGACTTTAATTGTTTTAATTTTCTAGCTCTTACTTTCATAATACAACTGAACATGGAATGGAGCCCTTACATCTATCGTACACCAACATGGCAACAAAGTCCCAGATCTATTCAGAGGACAAGATGAAACCATCTTCATGACAGCAATTATATTACATTTGTCACCAAATGCAAATAGGAATACTTGCGGTTCTACCAACTATATATTTTATTAAAAATACCTTTGGGATAAAACTACCAAACAAACACAAGTGAGAAAAAAAGGAAAGACTAATCAGTCTTCTACTGCTCTGTGCAGCTCAGCATAGAAGTTAGGAAAATGCATTTTATATTTTCATTCAAATGATTTAAAGTTGCTTACAAATATTTTGGCCTTTAGAATACTTTGAGTCAGTAAGTGGAGTCTTCAAGCTCGCACTCAGCCTTTTAAAGTGGAGTTCTTTACAATGAATAGATTCCAAACACACTTCTAAAATGAATGACCCAGTTGCCATACTGAGCAGTTGGTCAGTTTAAGAATTGTCTTGCTCCTCTGAAAAAAAATGCATCATTCATCTTCCCTGCAATAGAAAGTTATTTATACCTTGCATGGCAGATTACTTGACATGATTTGTCTGAGAAAACAAAACAGGCGTCTTTGCTGATACTTCAAAAGTATTTCTTAACCTTTTGAGATGCACATCAAGATATGATGTTCAAAATCTTCAGGGAGAGGCAGAGTTCAGTGGTGAAAATAACTAAATGCTAGGCTGAATATTATCCATAAGATGCTAATGGTAGCCAAGTGATTTTCCTCAAGTATTTTTAACAATGGCATGGACTCACCCTGGAAATGATAAGCTGAATGAACATAAACTCTTGAGGCTTCACAAAAGCCTCAACAATCAATAATCAATAAACATGATTATAGGCACAAAGGCCGATCGTTTAAAAGATAAACAACAATAGAAACTAATACATTGTAGAAGAACAGGTCACAATTATTCACCATATGAAAGTTCAAAATACCACTACTGTTTGTGGCTACTGAAGAAAGAGGAACATTTGGAAAACTACAGAGACTGCATGTTGACCTTATTCAGATGTGCTAGCAGTAAATCATAATTTCTTATCACTCTCGGGCCTTTACGCCATCTTTCCAAGAAGAGTTAAGCAACCAGATCTGATTGCTGAGATTATCTAGGATGAACTCAGTCATCCGTGGAGCAGAATTCAAGATGCTGTGGGAGTAAAGAGAGGTTTATGTCTTCTTAATGAGGCGGCTGACATCACCTCAGGTCACTTCACTAAGTGGTAAATTCAGCTGTACAAGGAAGAGATGCAATTATGGATCCACCAGCTCTGACTCTACACTCACATAGATGAGTTAAAAGATGAGATCCTGCTGCCAAACCAACTGAGTCTCAGGTTGAGCCTATGCACAAAATCTGGATATGTGTGGGACTCTGCAGTCCCTCTCTTTCCTGCAGGAAAGAATAGTGATGAGGGCTCCAGCTGTACAGTTACACTGATACACATCCTCAGAGACCAAGAGGAGATACATTAAGAGGACTTTTCCTTCATTTTAGGTTTAACTGCACCTTCCCTTTCCTGCTTTGGAGTAAAAGTCTTTCCAGCAGACAGTAAGCAAAATCCAGAGCCCAATCCAGAGCAGTCCATAAGGGTGTGCGTGAGACAGATACCACAGAGGTGCCAAAATGCAAACTGATCTCAGCAGAAGCAGAGGGCAGAACTGACATCTCCCTTTGAAGATCTGTCAGGATGTGATGTTGAATGCTGGCAGGTAAATTGGGTGTGGGATGAGACCAGGAAGTCAAACATCCAAGTTCCTCCACTTTATAAGCTGAGGAAAATTTCATCTCATTAAAACTGTGCAAGTACAGAAGCAATGCCACACCCATCATCTACCCTGCCTGTGACACAAAACAACAGCGTTCACTCCATACATCCCATCACATAATTTTTCCACTAGGTTTTTCCCAAATGCCAAGCTCTTTTTCCAAACTTTCCAAGCCCTGACTAAGGAGTACACCTCCCATTCAACAAGCACAGGGTTAGAGAAGATTGACTGCATTTCCCACCACACCATTTAAAATCAAAGAGCCCTAGAGTAATATTTTTCAGAATAAAACCTTTAGAAGTGTTTCTAAGTAATATAATCATCAGTTTAAAGTGTCTCAGTATATCATGAAAAGATAGAGAGATCCCACAGAATATTTCTTGCAATTACAATACAATGATACTTCATGTTCAATAGCTAATAAATATGCAACTCATTGAATGTCAGGTCTTCAATTGCATGTTTTTAACTCTTCAGATGCAAGATCATTTTCACTTGCAGAAGAAGAAACAATAGTGACAGAATGTTTACTGATCACAGAATCACAGAATTGTAGGGGTTGGAAGGGACCTCCAGAGATCATCGAGTCCAACCCCCCTGCCAAAGCAGGTTCCCTACAGCAGGTCGCACAGGTAGGCATCCATGCAGGTCTTGAACATCTCCAGAGAAGGAGACTCCACCACCTCCCTGGGCAGCCTGTTCCAGTGCTCCGTCACCTCACTGTAAAGAAGTTCTTGCGCACATTTGTGCGGAACTTCCTGTGCTGCAGTTTCCGGCTGTTTCCCCTTGTCCTGTCTCCACTCACCATTGAAAAGAGTCCGTCCTCGCCATTCTGCCCCCCACACCTTAGATATTTATAGACCTGGATCAGGTCCCCTCTCAGTCTTCTTTTCTCAAGGCTGAACAGACCCAGTTTACTCAGCCTTTCTTCATAAGAGAGATGCTCCAGGCGCTTCACCATCTTCGTAGCCCTCTGCTGGACTCTTTCCAAGAGATCCCTGTCCTTTTTGTACTGGGGAGCCCAGAACTGGACGCAGTACTACAGATGAGGCCTTACCAGGGCAGAGTAGAGGGGGAGGATCACCTACCTCCTCCTGCTGGCCACGCTCTTTTTAATGCACCCCAGGATGCCATTGGCCCTCTTGGCCACAAGGGCACACTGCTGGCTCATGGCCAACCTGTTGTCCACCAGGACACCCAGGTCCCTCTCCGCAGAGCTCCCCTCCAGCAGGTCATCCCCAACCTGTACTGGTGTGTGGAATTATTCCTCCCCAGATGCAAGACTCTACACTTGCTTTTGTTAAACCTCATCCATTTTTTTTCTGCCCAACTCTCCAGCCTGTCCAGGTCTTGCTGAATGGCAACACAGCCTTCAGGTGGGTCAGCCAATCCTCCCAACTTTGTATTATCAGCAAACTTGCTGAGGGTGGCTACTATCTCCTCATCAAGGTCATTGATGAAGATGTTGAACAAGACTGGACCCAGCACAGACCCCTGGGGGACACCACTGGTTACAGGTCTCCAGCCAGACTCTGTACCACCAACAACGACCCTCTGCGCTCTGCCAGTCAGCCAATTCTCAACCCATCTCACTGTCCACTCATCTATCCCACACTTCCTCCGCTTTGTTATAAGGATGTCGTGGGGGACAGTATCAAATGCCTTGCTGAAATCAAGGTAAACTACATCCACTGCTCTCCCTCCATCCACCCAGCCAGAGACAACATCATAGAAGGCTACCAGGTGACCTCCCCCTGGTGAACCCGTGCTGACTACTCCTGATAACCTCCTTTTCTTCCAGTTGCCTGGAGATGACATCCAGCACAAACTGTTCCATCACCTTTCCAGGGACAGAGGTGAGGCTGACTGGCCTATAATTGCCTGGATCTTCCTTCTTGCCCTTTTTGAAGACCGGAGTGACATTGGCTATCCTCCAGTCTTCAGGCACCTCCCCCGTCCTCCAAGACTTCTCAAAGATGACAGAAAGCGGTTCAGCAATCAGCTCTGCCAGCTCCCTCAGCACCCGTGGATGAATCCCATCGGGTCCCATGGATTTGTGAACATTGGTGTTGCCTAGGTGCTCTCAGACCACCTCTTCCCCAACTGAAGGGAGGTCTTCCACTCCCCAGACCCTCTCACTAACCTCCAGGGTCTCGGATTCCTGAGGGGGGGCTTTTTCACTGAAGGCAGAAGCAAAGAAGGCATTCAGTATCTCCGCCTTCTCAGTATCCCCCGTTACCAGAACACCCCCGTCACTTAGCAGGGGAGCCACATTCTCCTTAGTCTTCTGATGTAAATCACTGCTTCTCTACCTATCTCAACAAGGCCATGCTTCTGTGAGAATCTGATATAAAGCTTTGGTCCAATTAACACTAATACAAGTGAGTCTTAGGGAGAGAGCAGCCCCAGGGCTATTTCAACAATGCCCTGTAATTTATTAGTTGTGCTCGGCACTTCAAATCCTTCCTCCATCAAAGAGGAATTTGAAACATGCTGTTCAGGTCCTCAGCCTGAAGAAAAAAAAATTTTCTTCTCCATGAGAAGAAAAAAGTGATTTTATTTTATTTTATTTTGTTTTGTTTTATTTTATTTTATTTTATTTTATTTTATTTTATTTTATTTTATTTTATTTTATTTTATTTTATTTTATTTTTTGTGTCTATAATTTAACTGTATTCAAAATGTAACAATGTAATCATGTTTGATTATTATATTAAAGAGTTTGAAATTTAAAGTATCCTCTGCTAAAATAGTTCTATTCAAGGAACTTCTCCACACTTACAACTGTTACTCAGAGACCATAGCAGGGTCTTCCAAAATGCCCTGCATTTACCTAATTTTCAATGTACAGATTGCTCTGTAAGATATGGTCAAAGGTTATTAGCCTGGATAGAATGCTTTGTCATCACTGGTTGATCCCTTCTCCTGATTGCAAGAGAGCAGAATGGATGAATGCAGCAAGATCAAGCCATATATATCAACTTCAGTTATTAGTTCATGAAATAAATCCTAGTCTCCCTGTATGAATGCAAAACAGTTGTTTCATATTAAAATTGCAAACTATAGCCAGAAAGAGGTATAAGAGGTATAAGACAAATCCTTCCCATTAAAATGGATTGTTAGTGAATTACAGAATCATAGAGTGGGTTAGGTTGCAAGGGACCTGAAAGCCCACCCACCTCAACACCCTGCCATGGACAGGGGTGCCACCCACTAGATCAGGAGTCCATCCAACTTGACCTTGAATACCTCCAGGGATGGGGCATCCATTGCTTCTCTGGGCAGCCTGTGCCAGTGCCTCACCACCCTCTGAGTAAAGGATTTTTTCCTAACATCTAGCAATATACGCTTATGTATACATATGTAACATCTAACATGTGTACACATACCTATGTATGGGATTACCCAGCACCTTGCACTTGGCCTTGCTGAACTTCATTCAATTCGTGTGGGCCCCACTTTTCAAATGTCTCCAGGTCCTTCTGGATGGTATCCCTTCCCTTTAGTGTGTCAACTGCACCACTCATCTTGGTGTCATTAGCAAACTTGCTGAGGATACATTTCATTCCACTGTCTGTGTCACTGATAAAGATGTTGAAGAACACAATGAGAAAACACTTCTGTTCTCCTTCCTTCTTACCACTGCCTCCATCCCCTTTGCCATGGTGGATTGCACAGGATCCATCATGGAAACAAAAGTTTTCTATGGATGATTCTGATCTTCTATCCATAGGCATAAGCAGAAGCAAAAATCTTGACTTGTCTCTTATCAAGAAATGTTATTTGTTTTTCTCTTTATTGCTGTTCAGCTATTGAATCACTAGGTCCTTCCTTAATAATTTGTAGCGGCTTTCCTTAGCCTTCCTCAGAGCAGTTGCAAGGAGTAGAGTTCCAGGAGAATGGGTAGAGGGCTCCCCCAACAAGGAGGGCAAGAAGAGCAGTTTCAGCTTTGAAATGATGGCTGTGCATTGCTCTCCCAAGCAAGAGTGCAATCCATCTGTAAAAGCAAGGAACCTCATCACAGGTGAAACTTACAGCCACGAGGTTCAAAAGTCCAGCGTGAAAACTCTACTAAGAAAAAAAGATATCCTACACCTAGGACAGGCTTTAAGCCTGAAACAAAGGTATACCCAATTGTGAGAATAATAGCTAAGTATAAATCACATTCAAATTCTTATTCTGAAGCCAACTAAGCAGTGTTCAAACTCGAATGACAAACAATAAAATATGGGCATTCTAATTAGTATCGTTCACTCTTCTAGGGTTGTTCTCAATTGTTTTCTTTAATTCTAGGTAACTCCCAACTTCACCCTGACAAATTATTTTTTTAAATGATGTTTTTCATGGCATCAGCTGTTAATTCTCTCCTTTCATTTTGCTTTTCCAACTAATTTAATACAGCAGCCATTCCTGAATAGTATTTATAGAGCTTTTATTCAATGCCTGATGATGAAGAGGATGCTTTGGGTTTCTGATTTTGCTCATAATTTCATACTGGCAAAGTTTGTTCAGATTCCCTTGAAAACTTTACACCTATCTACCAGCCAAAAAAAAGATACAACTTAAGAACACAAAATAAATAAATCCCTTTGAATTGGTAACAGAGGGGAGCATTTTCTGCCATTTCAATAAATGATCTAATCTTTTTGAATATTTGAAGTGTTTGCTTTAATGAAGATATTTTAATTTAGGACATGCAATTCTCATTCAATAAAACCAATATTACACTGCCACAGCTTTGTTCCTTGTGCTGTGAAAATAGAAACACTGTTATGAGAGAGGGCTGTTTTTAGGAGTACACTGTCTCACAGGCTTGCTGAGCTTGAACAAAGCACAGAGCTCTGTGTAGATATCTGAAAGGTACAGACACTTCAGCCACTTTTTTTTAAAGTTTTTAAAACAACAACAACAAAAAAATGTCTCGCATGAGTTTGTCAGAAGCCTTGAGGAACTGGAATAAAAATGCACACAGACAGCACAATGCTCAGTATTGTACCAGGAAACACATGCGTGACTAAAAGCCTACCTAGGGCATTAGGCTGGGTCCAGTAGCAGAGAAAAGACACTATGTCCGAATATTGCTCCCCAAACTAGATTATGGATCTGGGAACATGAAGGGGAAAAAAAAAAAAAAAAGAAAAGAAAAGAAAAAAAAAAAAAAAAAGGCTTCAAAAGAAAAATAAAACAATGCTACCAAAATAGGCCTGATTATGTGGGTCACTAAGTACTGTGTATTTCCCCTGTAGCATTTCATAGTAGTTACTGTTGCCAGGGGAGGCTTGATCCTCTCATTATGTATGTTTGTCTTTCACATCAGAGCTCCTCTCTTTCTTTCCATGCCCCAGCACTGTAACAGAAATAAAAATAAGGAATGAACCCCCATTATTACCCAAATACCTACAAAGCGGAGGGAGCGACCTCAGCAGGTCGGTGGGTCAGCCCCCTCATCATTGATGCACTTGCTCCAGCGGACCCCTGGCTTTTGTGAAGGGGTCAAAGCCAAGACCTCTGCTGAGTGTCCTCAGTGAAGAATTAACAAGTGTGACAATTTGCGGTCCCTCCCCCCCAGGCCTCTGGTCCTGCCCGTGTGAATGCTGTAAATAGAGACATCTGGATGGAGGCCTTTCACTGCAGTAATTGCAAATGAACATGGATCAAGTTCTCGCCTGTTGTATTCATAAATCTTCAGGCTTAATTACATTAAATGGAAATCTAGGGCCCGGCTCTATGGAAACAGCAGATCCTATCGGGTGCTCAGATCATGAATCTTTAAGATAAGCATTTCTCCTCTCTTCAGGACAGTCGGATGAGAAACTTTGATCAGATCTTCCCAGTATTAGAAAATCAGCCAACAACTATAATTTCTATATTTTCGTATTTTTTCATACACGGGCATGTTCAGCAGTTGCCAGCTGAAGGACCCAGGCATTTGAGGAACCGGGAAGCTTTTGTACCCTGCATTTATGGGACCAGTCTCAAAGGGACACCATACACATACGCACACTGCACTGGGTAAATTTAGGGGCAGAAAAACACACAGCTCAGTGTCAGGGTTTGCAGACACCAGGTCATTGGTCCCACTCCCCAGGGAAAGCTGGAGCAAAGAGGGTCTGCTGCTCTGATTGCTGCTCATTTCCACATTTTTCCAAGAAATGTAAAAGGGGATATTGAGTTCAGTAGAGACTTTCATCATCTCCGCCTTTAAAAACAAAATTAGTTTTTTGTTTGAGAAATGGCCAAACTTCCTGTTCTGAAAAATCAATAAGCAAACCAACTGGTGGCCGAAGGGCAAAAACTGTGAACTTTGAATGAAATTTTGCAATTGTTCGCAGAGGGTGGTTCAGTGTGAACACTGACATTTCGGACAGAATGGTCTGTCTCACTACCTCTCATCAAAGCTCCGCAACTCAAAGCAAGCTTTTGCAAAGCAGGTTTCCAGTTCAGCAGAAGTTCTGCTGAAAAGAACACTGAATGGAATAAAGATGTATATAATCTAAGGTATTTTATGTGAATTAAGGAATTCCCTAGAGCCTACCCCAGTGTAGACAGACTCTTGTGATTAAATCCTTTAGAAATTAACTTGATAGCATGTAAGCTGACTACCGTGTCCACAGCCACCAAACAATGACCATGAGCCACAATATGGCCAGTAAAACTATTCATTGCATTACCATTGCTGTTAGTAATAATATGGCACTGCAAATAACAAGACCTTGTATCTTGGCCTTTATATATGTTATGAATGGTGCTATTGTGATTTTTTATTGTTTGTGAACATTTTAAATTTAAAGAAATACTACATCCACCAGGAAAGAAATCTTTTTAAAGCAGCTCAAAAACAGCAAGAAAGCTCAAGACTTGGAGGAAAGAAAAAAAAAAAGCCTAAATTCCCAACTGCAATTTTATTTCTATGAAATTTCAGCCTGAATGAACTTCTATATCATGACCATAAATTTACAATTAATAATAGCAGGGAGAGTTTCAGGCAGAAACCAAAATTAGGCCCTTAGCTCCAGGCTCCCCCCAGTCATACCATTATCTCCAGTCTGTTTCCTATAGAGCAGGCAAGCTCTGCAGCAATAAGAGGCAGTAGCCAGCATGCAGGTCTTCCAAAAACTGCCTCCCACCTACTCACTCAGGGGCATATTGAAACAAATAAAATATCCTGAAAAATATTTCCTGAATTGGGAGGGATAGCAACCCACCTTATTTAACAAATCGTGATTTTGTTCCAGGACTCATTCAAACAGCTGTGGCAGAAAACTGTCAATAATGTTTGCTCTGCAGGAGAAGAGCAGGGTTACTTTCATCATTCAGAGAAGGAGGGCTCAAGACACAAGTGTTTCTGCTGCCAGCATTTACCACTATATTAACAGAAAGGGCTAGGTAATGGCACTGGGATGATCTGTATGAAACCCAGAGCACTGTGAGGTACTGGAAGAGGAAAGGCACACTGCGCAGTAACCATGTGCAAGAACCAGAAGGGACATGCTTCCTGATGGTGGGATCTGGGGGCCTCTGCTGCTCTGCTCCAACACCTGAACTCATATGTACATTTTCCAGCAAGGTCAAACTGTGACAATAAGGTGAAATAATTCATCCCGAAGTGAGACTAATCCTCCACTCTGTGAGGCCTTTTTTATCTGACAGGTTTACTTGCATCATTTGTCCTTGTTATTCTCAAGGATTCTGCTCCAGGATCCTATCTTTCAACTTTACATGAATTGTAGGCTTAGTTTTTGAATTGTTGTGGTGCTCTCCATTTTAATTCAGTCATTCTGTCATGCATTTGTGCAGAACTTCAGATTTTGTGTCCTCTTTCTGCTGTCTTTACTACCAACCACTACTTCAGCAGTAAGACCAGCCAAGAAACAGAACTGACTCCTGGGGGCATTCTAACTGCCTGCATTTTTAAGAGCACTTGGGAGATGCCAAAGTAGATTTTAATTGCAATCGTGTTTCATAATTGGGAATCTTTCAAAACTTGTTGATGATCTAGGCTAACTCTTACTGAATACCTGTCCAGCTCATCTTCTTACAAACGTAACGTTGCTCCTCCTATGACAGCACTTGTTTTCCTTTCAAACCCCTTTTTCCCTCCTTCCTCTCTTCCATCAGCAACCTGGCATGTACTCCTGACACTCCCCCCTTGTACGCAGAGTAGCTCAGAATCTGGGTCCTGTGTCTCATAGCAACTTCTTTAATATGTACTCAGGCAATACTGGGATGGTGGTACTAAATACACTGTGCAGCCACAAACACTTTCAAAGGAAATCAAATTATCAATTTAATATTCCTCTGCTTCCTGGAAAGGACTATGCAAAAATCTCATATTAGTAACAAATAAATAAACCAATTAAACAGATGTGATGGATTCAGTCCTTCACATACCTCATCATTGTCTCTCTGGACTCTTCCAGATCCAACAGTCTTCTATCAGGTTATCTTATTGGCCTTAAATAAACATAGAATAGGAAGCAGCCACTGAGGTTGTGTACTGCAGCATGTTATACTATTCCTTGTGTTGATGTGGACTGTGAGATCATTAAAAAAGGTAACTTGATGCCAGGTTCTTTATTACTGTTATTGTAGAATGTGTTAATGCATTCAGAGAAACCAGAAGACATTCTTTCTTGTCTTTTATTTAAATTCTTTGGAGACTGGCTGCCTAACTCCAGTAACAATACTGCTGACAGTAACAATTCGTGTTGTCTAATTCTACAAACAAGAAAGCAAAAATTCTCCAGAAATATCAGTGGCAACACTATAAGGTCCATTAAAAACAGTTAACTTTATAGCAGACATCCTGAAAAGAAAACCCAGTCGCACCAGTAAAATTTGATACAACTTCTTTTCCTTTCATTCTTCACCCATCATGCATGTACAACTGTTGATGAATCTCACCATGTATAATTCAGGTCAATATGATGGATACTAATTAAAAACATCTGTTCAATCCTGTTGTACAGATCTCAACAGCCAAAAGTCACCTCAGGAGCTGAGAATATGATCTCCATGAGTCCAGTTTTCCTACGATCTCAGATCTGCCCTCCTATGAATATCTAGTCTCATTTTTCCATGTCTCACACTTCCAGATATAAGGGCTCTTCCACCCATTTAGGCACTTGGAAAGAGGCAGTTATTAAGGCTGTAAGGTCACAACTGTAACTTCTTTGCTCGAAACGAAGGCAATGCTTTGTCCAGCCAAAGGCACCAGGACAATTTTCTGGATATGTAGAATCTAAGGCACTAAAATATTTGGAATGAAAATGCCACTCCTTGTGCAATGGGCCAGCACCAGGCCCTACTAGCAGTTACAAAAATGTCTTCGCAGGGAGCATGAAACTCCCCACTAATTTCATGGGCAGCCTCTTTAATGGCCTTTGTGATTACTGATGCATAAAGTCACACAGCATAGAATGTTTTTATGGGGGCATTTTGCTTTCCCATGTTAAGATGTCTACCTCAAGCAGTACCTGAAGCCATGCATTCCTTGCACTGATCCATCAGTCACTGCCATTCCTAGGATACTTAAGCCCACCTTGCATCAAGAAAAAAGACCAATAGCTACTGAGACACAGGCAGGGGAATCAATATTCTGACTAGGAGAAAATTGAAAAAACTACCAAGCATCACTAAATGTGTGAAGATATTTAAGTGGTAAGCCAGATGTAGGATTTTAGAACTATAGGCATCATCATGTTGGACACTGCTTCCCCTTGGATTGACTCTATAGACCTCCCAGCCTCACACACCAGATATAAGAGATTCTTTATGATGCAGTTGTGTTGGGCCTCTAAACCATTAAAGAAGCTGAATACAAACATTAAAGAAAACCTGAAAGAAAAATTTCAGGGCAGCAACACAGTTATTCCCCCTATGATAATACTGTCTGAATGTTCATACACATATACAAATGGAGCACATATATATTTTCCAAGTAAATTTGAAGCTTCGGTAAAACAGAATGCACCCCAAAACCACTCTCTTCCACTGAACAGAGGCCTCACAGTGTTCCTGCATATGTTGAAAAGACCCAGTGACAGCTGGCGAGGTCATTGTAAATGAGGGAAAAAGAGAGTCTTGTCTCCATTACCAAATGGCAGCCACTAATCACTGTCACATCATGATGTGGTTCTGAACTGTCCACAGGTTTATTGTGGCCATTAACCTATTCAAATATTCTACTTGAGGAGAAAAAGAAGTCTGGGGCCCAGTCTGGATCCCTGAGTCTTCTGCAGTCCTTTCAACTGCTACAAAGTCACCATAAAACAGTACCAAACCAGATCACATCCTTGCAAAACAAATACAGTGAGACAAGCTGGAGCTTGAGTATGTGGTGTATCACTGTCTACAGCCTTCATGCTTGATCTTTTACCCTGTAAGCCATGCAAAATATTTTTTGCAGCTTCCACAGAAAATCAAGCCCTCTAGTATTTACTGGGCAGTAAGGGGAGCTCAGCAGGGAGCGATGAAGGCTTTCCAGCCTCACACATCGCTTCACCCCATGGCAGCTTGTTCATGCCACCAGGCTTTCAGATTGATGGTACTTTATGGCCACCTTGCTATAGTGCAAATAGCCACATTGGTGCAGAGAAAGGCAAACAGACTGCAGGAAGGAGGGAGAGGAATTGCCTCTTTCCCTGTAACTTAAAAGCTAATGCTCTTTGTCGTGTATTTCCGTTATTTTAACAACAGGAGGCTGACTCCCCCACTGATTTTCTTATGGCGTCAACATTGTGGAGAATGATGAATAAGCAATAAGTAGCCTTTCTCTCTAGACTTCACAGAACATTTTAGGTGAGTTTTGTGAATTCACGCAAGTGTTAAGTTAGAGAGAGTCATCTGTTCTCGGGGCTTGAGGAGGGGAGGAGGGGAGGAGCTGGTGTTGTGGGTTTTTTGCCTGAAAGAAGTGAACCGTACAAATGTGAGACAAAACAATATTACATTGGGCATATGTCTGCATTGCATGAGCCTTACATTCTCTAAGCACTGCATGCATACCATACCTAGAAAGAAATCATATCTAGTAACCAGACAGACAGCAGTATAACCTGTCAGTGAACTTTACACAAACCTTTATACACAGTTCCTTACACAATATAATTAGGGTTCTGTGGTGGTCAGAAACAGTGGGAAGTTCCTGCATCTTTGCAATTCACAGCAAAACCTGGTTTATCCTCAAAGATAACATAAGAAAGGAGGGAGGCTAAGACATAAGACCATATTTCAGAAGGCTTAGAATTGCCATAGTCAGGGCAGTCTGTGTGACCTTTGGAAATAACGCAAGGCTTGACTGATGACACAGCTGCAGATACACCCCAGTGAGCTGTGAGCACCCAGCTTGGGTACTGCGTGGGGGGCAAGAGGGGCAGCTTGGAAGGGTTTTTTTCACCTTCCCCCAAAGTCTGTTCTTCCAAGGCAATATTAACATTACATGAGCTATCTAATGTACAACCAGGTGGTACAAATTCACATGATTTTCACAAGAACCATCGTCTGTTGGAGAATCAGCAATACCATCTATCCAAGGAACTAATTGTGAGCATTTCAATTTGCCCTCCCACTGCTGAAGATGCAGTGTTCCTGAATCAAAACTTCAGATAAGCATTTGAGCTAAAACCATATTTGTAATGCACCTTCTACTGGATAATAGGGAAAAATACTACTTCAGGTGTCTATCTAGCTTATAACCACTTTAAAAGCTGGATGTCAATGGTTTTAAAGAATCTCATTCTGTGAAGATGTGATTTCAGTTGAGCTTCCTAGGCAATGCTCCAATAATAGGTAAAATCAAGATTTTTTATCGTAACTAAAATAGTTGTCCAATGGACAAATTCATCTTTTTGCGCTCTTCTTAATGTCATAAAAAAGCAGTCAGCAGAGAAGAAATTGTCAGAAAAATTATCAGTGAAAATCTGAACACTACCTTTTTCTTCTAAGCTTGAAAAGTCAGTAAAATAGTTAAAAACAATTTATCAGAATCTACACTCGTGTGCATGGTGTGCAGGGTACTGAGGACACTTAATGCATCTGCCACTCTATAGCTGCATTTTATTTAATGCTCTGGAAGTGCAAATGCTTCCCCACTAGTGAAACCACATAGTTTCCAAATGCTGTCTTCCATTGAGAGGACAATTGTTTTCTATAGAGATGAGAAACAAATACCCATGACCCACGTCACCTTGCCTCAGCAGGCTTTTGCTGCAGCTTCCTCTGTGCAAATACAACAAAGTCTGGCAGCAGTCAATCCTGCCAGCCCACACTGAGCCACCACAGAGTGCATAGCTATTTACGCTTCCTATTAATCTGTCAGTGTTCTAGTCAAACATGCAAAACAATATGGTGCGTGCATATCTGAACTAGTCATTGCTAAGTTACTGAGGAGCAACATGAATGACTGGAAAACCACGCAACAAACTATAACACTAGATTTTTAAGGTATGGAATATTGGAGTTTTCAATTGTCAGCGCAAAGGAAGCAGCCATGGTGCTCGTAGCATGGTGACAATAATGTGAAAGTTAAAATGTAGACCCAGTCTGCCTCTTTCATTGTACAATAAATGGTTGTTGTTTGTTTTGCTCAGATGAAGATTTAATCCCTGCTCTTTCATAGGTTCCCTGCTCTGTGCGGTGAGGAAACAATTAGGAAGCTTGGGATCCTGTTCTTCAGTTTGCTCCACGCAACCAGACCACTGTCTCCATGCAGAAATCAATGACTGCAGTTACCAGGGATGTGGCTGAGCCCTATTTCAAAACTGAAATACTGTTACTTCTCAAACACTGACAAACAAACCTGGCTGAATCCAAAAGTCGCACAGTAGATAGCTCTATCATGTCTGCTCCAGTCTTCCTTATTCAGATAAATTCAGCTCAATCATAGCAGTTCTTGCCCTGGAAAGTATCTTTAAGTCTAAATCAGCACATGCTGTCAGACTGCTGAGTCAAGCATGCTGCTTGCCTTTCTCAGAGCAATAATCTTATTTGATGATGATACAAGGCTCTGCCAGAGCTAAAAATTCACATTGCCTTGCTATCTTTTTAATTTGTTTCCTTGTCATGAACAAAAGGAAGAACGTGTGTAAAAGAAAGCAGAAATAGAGGATATATGTCAAAGGGTAGGTCTGAGTGTCAGGAAGAATTTATCTCAATCGGAATTGTCCTTCCTCAGTCAGCAAACTCCCCAGAGACAATGAGAACTGCAAAAAAATATATTACTATGGACATTATCCTAAATTAAATGATAAAGTACAAATAGCATTATTTAGGCATTTTCAAAAAGAAAAAAACAAACAAAAAAACCCACTTGATTTCTTGAGCATAAAGCAAAGCAAAGATCAACATGAGAATTACTAAAAGACTGTTCAGCTGATGTACACATGTATGTGTATATATATATATATATACATAAGAATACACAGGTGAATGTACATGAAATCACACTAAGCAACTGACAACAAAGGCAAATTAAGGCTTCACTTCTGCAACTGTATCCATGTGCAGCTTTATACCTCTAACAAGTCTCATTGACTTCAGTAATGCTATTTATGTATGAAAGTATACAGATGGATATCCCTGAAAGATTTTGGCCTCAAGATCTCACTGTGAGATTGCGTAATACAATGTGATTGTATTAACAGAACTGCAAAAGAATTCCTGGATCAGGCTGCAAACTAGCAATTTACAAAGTGATAAATTGTATTAATTAATCATTTTGTAATTGTCCTAGCCAACATCCATTTGAATTTGAAGTTCATTGTCTGATCTACTTGAAGCTGACCAAAATAGGCCACAGTAGACATCTCTTTGCACTTCTGAAAGATGAGTGGTCCAGGGATGTCCAAAAAAGTGCCTGGATCTGATCCAAAGGCAAAGAAAATACGTTAATCTCTGTCAGTGCTCAAGCGACAACTAGCTAAGCATACAGAAAGCAGATCTACCTCGCACGATCAAGCTATCAGTCTCAAGGGCATTCAGGCAAAATATCACTCTTTTAGTAGTGCTCTGATTATTCTGCTAAACTTCTTTAACTTCATTATCACGAAGGACAGGTAAGAACAGCATTATTTCAAGAATTAGTGAACCATGATTTCATTGGTAATATATATGAGGTGTTAAAGTCCCTGACGCAGCATTGCTATTTCTTCTACTTACAAGAAAATGACATTTATTCACAACCCTGCTCCGGCAAAACCCACCAGTACTGGGGACAGCAGCAGTTCCCCTGCCCAACTGATGCTGCATGCTGAAGTTTTTGGGCGGTAGTGTTATCACCTATTTACCCATGTGCACACAGTCACAATCAGATTTTTGGAAGAAGTTCCACCAGGAAAAAAAACCCATCTCTGAGCTGCAGGTTCAAGAGGGAAAGCCAGACCCCACAAGGTTTGATAACAACAGTAAGTTTCCAACACTAAATTCTTCTCCCTCTGTTGAAACTCTTGTGCAAGTATCTCCAGAGTGCTTATAGAAAAGAAAAAGCTCTGACATATCTTAGAAGAAAAAGAAAGAATAAACGTTCCTTTTTAGTAAAATGCATTCAAATTGTTTAGGGAACAGAGAGGAAGATTTCATGTATTGTAACTAACTGAAGAACAAAATATATTGGATGAATACCTCATTAATCACAATGTTTCCAACTCATTTCTATCTGTAGTCATCTGGAGGAGACTTAGGCCTCAACACAGTAATCTTAAACCACTGAGAGTTAATTTACTTTGTGGGCCCTTCAGAAATAATCCACAGACTACGAAAGGAGAAACACCAAGATTATGTCACTGTTTCAAGCGACCTGAAGACCTGCTTTCCTTATTTATTGTATATGTGCCTTATCCACAGCACACCAACGGGCAGTAGAAATCTCAGGGAGCAGTGATGTGTGTTTCTCCAACTTGCAGCTGGTAAAGCCAAGCAGCATTTTTATAGGATCTATTAATTATATGAGGGTTGTTCTGAAAGTAATATCTCCTATTTTATGATGTTGGCCTATGATTTCAAAGGCAGATGTTGGTGGTATGGCAGCAGAGGCTGAATCTTCCCACCAGTAGGTATCAAAGAAGCCCAGACCTGACGAGCTGGAGCCATTGGGGTAGGTGGTGTAAACCAGCCTACTGCTCCACCTTCAGTACAGGTCATTGCTTTGCAGGGCACGGGGATGTGGAGGCTGCTTCAGAGACACACTTCAGGAGGAATAATAGAGTCTTAGCTTCTGCTACATCGCCTCAGAAAAGCACTGATATTCTGACGGATTACTAGGCTGATCTTTCCACTTCTCTTTTTATCTCATTTCTCTCTCACAGCATCCTCTAAATGCTGGCATTTGTATTCAGTAATATTTCTGAGGGTTTTCTGAGTTCCATAGTCTCAGATGAGTTAAAAAAAAAAAAAAAAAAAAAAAAAAAAACCACTATTGTGCACAAATGTGACATGCAGTGTAACTCGAAAACAATGTCTCACCCCTCTGTTTATACATATTTCTCGTGTGTCCCCTTTACAGCTCCTCTTTGCAAACCACAGGTGTTTGCAGGCATAATGCCCCCGATGCTGTAAAAAAGAGTTTATTGTGAAGAGCCTTTTCTTTGCCACTTGTCCTAAACCTGTTCGCAAAGTGCTACATGCGTTCTACCGATCACCATAAAAATCAAGGAACAAGAAGTCCTCTGTAAGCCTGCCCAGCAGCACCACTATGACATTGGTAGCGACAGCTTTGTGACCCTGCATTGTTTTCCATTCATTCACAATCCTTTTTTTCCCTCTATTTTCCTTCTTTTTTTTTTCAACTTTCTCAGGAAAAAAAAAGGAGGGGTGAAGCCTTTATAGGCATTTTTATCTACTGTAAAAAAAAAGAAAAGAAAAAAAAAAGAAAAAGAAGTATGTCTGCTGGAGTAATAGAATAAAAAAAAAATTTACAATGTGACAGCTACTTTAGAGAACACTGCATGGAGTTACAGTAGTTATAGTTTCAAAAACCACCTGCAAACAAGTGCAGATACCATAGCAAACTGCCCTTACAATTTCTTTATTTCTTTTTTCTTTTTCCTCACATGCTACTTCATTTTCTTTTTTTAAGTTCCCTCTTGCCATTCTAAACTCAAAGTCACCAATGAATTTATGTGACAGCTATGAAGCTAGTATTAAAATTGTGAATAGTGCCTGACAGTGCTCATGCCCTCAGTGTTAGCATCCTTGCACAGCTGTGAACGCAGGGCTGAGCCTGCTGAGTGGGGCGAGCAAGGGGGCAGGCAGGCTGATGGCTAGGATTTTATCTTATTTATCTGTACACAAGCATCTGATAGAACAGGAAGGAGGGGGTGGGAGGAAGATTGAGAAGGGGAGGAAGACAGGACGTGATAGAAACAGTGAAATGGAAACAGTGGATTGGAAACACCAGGGCTACTTGTGCATTTGTCAGTGCATGCTTAGGGAAAAGGGAAGAGGAATGAGCAAAGGGACAATTTTTCACATTTGGAGAAGAGAGTGTAAACTAGGAGGGAATTTGAGAAAATAAAGTCTCTGCTTTTGATTTCACTTAAACTTGTGTTTGAGCAGGTGTTCCAGCCAAAGGAATGTAGAAGAGAGGATAGACATGGAAACAGAGACAAAGGAGGCCCTTTAGTCTGTCCTCTCAGAACAGGTGGGAATAAATTTGTCCTTTCCTTAGCCTGTTTCCTTATATGCATAAACACAAGCAAGGTTAAGGGGCAGGATGAAAAGGAACCAAGGTGTTCAGTAAGCTGGAGAAGGCTGCCATGCCTTGGGTGGGTCAAGCTGGGAGCTAAAGGAGCCTCCTCATCTCCTCAGTCTTTGCACTAAGGGAGAGGGTGAGATGCAGGTCCAGAAAGAAGTGTTAAAGGGTCTTGAAGGCAGGGTGGAATGAGAGGTGGATGCCCCTAGAGAAGGCAAATCATAGGCACCCTTCAAATCTTACTGCAGGCTGAGGCCTCCTGACAGAGCTGAAGCTTGTGGGCTGGTTGAGACGGGCTGCGATGGCAGCAGGGAAAGTGGGGAGGGGAGAGGGGGATGTTATTAGCAGCAAAACCTCAAGACCAAAGTTGAAGCTGAAGAAGAGAAAAGGAGCAATATGATCAATATGGTTTCATTGTTGAGCCCCGCTTACCTCGGCGGGAGACCATCTGCTCCCTGTCAATGCATCACCTGCTTGTCTGGGCTGTTGGCTGGGCAACACGCAGGCGGGGAGATTACAGGGTCCAGGGGCCCACCCGGGGGTTGTCCCAGCACTGCCGGGCAGGGGGAGGTTGGCCGGTCTGGGTGGGAGGCCAGGCGCTCCTCGGGGCACGGCAGCTTCCAGCAGAGGGGCAGAGGAGGGCAGAAAACCACCAGGGTGCTTCGAGACAGCACAGTGGTTTCAGGAAGGCGCTTCCTGCTCCTGGAAGTCGGCATTTTGCTGCACGCGCTGGATTTAGGGATGCATGAATGAGCCTGCCACAATAGCTGCTCAGGGAAGAAAGGGCAGCAGAGGGGTCCCTGCAAAGCCAGACACGTCATCAACAGAGCAACCAAAGGAAAGCAAGGCACAGTGCTCACACATCCCCCCAGAAGGAAAGTTCAGCGCAGAAGAATACATTGAAAGAGTGCAAGAATATTGCTAAGTAATGCTAATACCGCCACAAAATCACTTCCACAAAATCACAAAATTTCCATAGGTTAAATGCAAGGCCTCCCACTATGTAACAGCATCAGCTGCACCAGCCCTGGTTTGATTTTTGGATAATTTTGAATATATTTAACACTTCGAGTGCCTGCTCCTGCACTGTTCTTTGCAATATAACCTCACTGATTTGAGAGGATGTCCTGTTTCTGTACAGAGTTTTATATACATATCTTTGTGCATGTTTGCATACACGTACACAGTGTCGCAAACATCAACCTCCCAAAACACTGTATCAGGATATGATGCTCTCTTGTTTTACAGCTATAGTAGAGCCATCCCAAACGTTCAGAGTAATAGTGCTAGAGTATCTGATTACAGTGTCTTTGAAGCATATTCTCCCAAAAGAGGGCTGAGGTCATAAAATGGTTTGGGTTGGAAAGGACCTTTTAGATCATCTAGTTCCAACACCCTGCTTTAGACAGGGACACCTCCCTCTAGACCAGACCTCAAAGCCCCATCTAGCCTGGCCTTAAATGCTTCCAGGGAGGAGGCATCCACATCACCACTGGGCAACCTGTTCCAGTGTCTCACCACCCTCACAGTAAAGTATATCTTTCTAGTATCTAGACTAAATCTACTCTCTTCCAGTTTAAAACTGTTTTCCCTCATCCTGTCACTACATGCCCTTATAAAAACTCCCTCCCCAGCTTTCCTGTAGGGCCTCTTCAGGTACTGGAAGGCTGCTGTAAAGTCCTTCTAGAGGCTTCTCTAGGCTGAAGAGCCTCAGCTGTCTCAGCCTGTTCTTGCAGGGGAGGTGCCCCAGCCCTCTGATCATCTTTGTTGACCTCCTCTGGACCCACTCCAACAGCTCAATGTCCTTCTTGTGTTGGGGGCTCCCAAACTGGATGCAGTACTGGATGTGGTGGGGTTTTACAAAAGCAGAGCAGAGGGGCATCTCCCTCAGCCTACTGGTCACACTTCTCTTGATGCAACCCAAGACAGGGCTGGCCTTCCAGGCTGCAAGTGCACATTGCTGGCTCATGTTGAGTCTTTCATTAACCAAAACCCTCCAAATCCTTCTCCTCACGGCTGCTCTCAAGTCATTCTCTACCCATCCTGTATCTGTGCTTGGGTCTGCCCCAACCCAGGTGCAGGAGCTTGCTCCTCATCCTTTGGAGTAAAAGAGGACCCATGTGGGTTAGATTTAGGGTTGAGTTAGACTTCTAAGTCAGCACCACCAGAATCTCAGGACAACATCACACTCTTCTGATACTGAACAAACAAAACTCCTTGGCAAATCTTGCTGGTCCACTGAGTTTCTCATTAGCAAGTGTGTTGATTTTTTCTAACTCCAATGAAAGATCCAGGCAAGGAGGAGGGGATGCATAAACAGGAGTACAAGAGAAGCTGAGTTAGATTTCAACTCTTGCAAAGAACTTTCCACCTTAGACATCACTCATCAGGGAGAAAATTCCTTGCATGAAAAGCTATCAGCTCCATTCAATACAAACAACTGTATTTGGGTATTGTTATGCATTGCAAAGCTATAACTAAGCAGACTATTACAGCTATAACCACGCAACTATTTCCAGTTTTAGAAACATCTCCTGCCAGTGCAGTCAAGGGCCAAAAGCTCAGAGAGACTCTGAGGTCACATTTGACAGTAAATCTCCTACTACAGTTTCAGTGACCACAAGTCAACAGGATAATGCTTGACTTATCCTTCTAAGGCAAAGTAACACCTACCTACCTAACTCTTATAAAGATATAACATGCTACCTATATTTTCACTGAAAATGGCTACTTAGTGTACCTAACAATACAGCGAGGTTGTCCCTTAATGAAGTTTGTTGAAACACTGCAGAAAAATTTTCCAACCAATTAAATCAAAGCATGAAGACATATATCAAGATGGAGAAAGGTGTTTTCTTGTTAGTCTGAAATCATTGTTGAAGTAGTTTTTCATGTAGTGCCACACTTGCTTTCAGAAATGCTAATAAAGTTTTCTATGTTGACATGCTGAACATAACAGTAAGTACATGCTTTAAGTGTCAGTGCTAATAGTCCTCACTGCTTGCATGAATCAATATGGACAAACCAGGCTCTTAAAATGAAAATTCTGTTACCCAGAATATTATTTCTTTATTATTTAACTTATGGATTAAAGCTATCCACGCAGGAAGAACATGGAATATTTACATTCTGGGTTTACCTTGTGTTTAAAACATATATTTCCAAGCCAACAAAACGATACTGCATCAATTATAAGGTAAATGTGAAAGGAATAGCAAGAATCACTTCTAGGAAATCTGAAATCAATAGGTAGACAACTAATACGGAGAAACAAAGATAAAGCACACATCTCGTGGCAATGAGTAAAGTGCAGCTTCTGCAACCTCCTCTAACAACTTGTCCTAGAAAGTAGTATATCTCTAGTTTGTTTCCCTGTTGTTTTTTTTCCAGAAAGAATACTTCAGTGAATTCATCATTTACAATTCAGGATGAAAACAATTGGGAACGAAAGCTAAAGAACTGCCCCGGTTTACGCAAAGAAACTGTTTCCATTATTTCTGCACTCCCTTGGGCATAGACTCACAAAGGCCTTTAGAAGGCTGCATCCACTAGGATATGAGATACTGAACTCATCTCCCAGCCTAAACGTTGGAAATCCAAATAACCAGACCTATCCTGCACAAGGAAAGCAGTTAAAATTCCTGTACATTTCAGAATAAAGCCCATTCAAGTCAATGAACATCATTCCAGAGTATGCTGTTTGCTAGAGTTCCTTAGCCATTTTTGTTGCATAGACTATGTTGATACAGTGCATTTGAATGCACACAAGAATCTATCTTAGAAAACCATAACATCCTGAGGAAAAGCAGCATTGTATGGAAAGGAACATGGCATGCACTAGATAACATAAATGCTTATTAATGTATTAATTTCTCAAAGCAGATTTGTCAGCTTGTGTGATGAGATGCTTTGTCAAAGCAATGTGAGACCTGCTGAAGTAAGAAGACTGGACAATCTGAAAGTATTTTGGAACAATCATGAAAAAACTGTGCAGGAAACTGAAATGGAAATTTCCTACCATCCAACTTCCAATCAGAGGCGGTGTACAAGTACTGAACTTTCTTGCGTGGATAAAGCCAACCAATTTTGACCAATAAGGGCACTCTGTTCTGAGAATTCCCGTATAATATTGATTTTCATTTCTGTAGCTAGCTCCTGCAAAATCTCCTGTACATCTATAGGTATCATTATTTTCACCTTCTGTTGTTCAGAAGCTGGGAACAGGGGGAACATTGCTCCTCCCACTGTAAGTGAGGACCAGATTCATGACCACCTGAGGAGCCTGAACACCCATAAGTCTCTGGTTCCCAATTAGATGCATCCCAGAGTCCTGAGAGAACTGGCTGATGTAGTTGCCAAGCTACACTTGATATTTGAAAGTCATGGTGATTAAGTGAACTTCCTGACGACTGGAGAAAAGTCAATGTAACACTCATTTTTAAGAAGGGTAGAAAGGATGAGCCAAGGAACTACCAACCTGTTAACCTCACCTCAGTGCCAGGGAAGATCCTCCTGGAAACTATGCTAAGGGATATGGAAGAGAGGGAGGTGATATGGGATAAAGCATGGCTTTATAAAGGGCAGGTCCTGTCTGACCAACTGTGTTGCTTTTTACAATAGACAGAATAACTGTGCCAGTGGGCAAGGAGAGAGCCACTGGTGTCATCTATTTGGACTTCAGTAAGGCCTTTGACACAGTCCCTTATAACATCCTTCTCTCCAAATTGGAAATACATGGATTTGGTGGATGGACCGTTCAGTGGACAAGGAAGTGGGGGTGAGATCATACCCAGATAGTGATGGTCAATGGCTCGGTGTCCAAATGGAGACTGGTGGCAAGTGATGTCCCTCAGAAGTCAGTACTGGGACCCATGTTCTTTAATATCTTCAGCAAGTTTGTGAATGACATCAAGCTCTGTGATACAGTCAACATGGTCAAAGAACAAGACGCCATTCAGTAAGATCTAGATAGGCTTGAACAGTGGTCCCAGGTGAACCTCATGAGGTTGAATAAATCCAAGCACAAGGTCTTGCACCCAGTTTGTGGCAACCCTTGCTCTCAGTACTATCTGGGGGATGTAAGGAGCACAGCTTTGCCAAAAAGGATGTGGGGTATACCAGAGTACGTCAAGATGGACATGAGATATCAATATGCCTTCACAGATCAGAAAGCCAACAATATCCTGGGCTCATCAAAAGAAACATGGCCAGCAGAGTGAGGGAGGTGATCCTGCCCCTCTTCTCTGAACTGGTGAGACCTCGCCTTGAGTACTGTGTCAAGATGTGGATTCCTCAGTAAAGGAGAGACATGGGCCTGTTGGAGTGCATCCAGAGAAAGACGAAAAAAATGATCCAAGGGATGAAACACCTCCCTTGGAAGGACAGGCTGAGTAAGCTGGGGCTACATAGCCTCAAAGAGAAAGCGGTCATTCAGTGTTTAAAGGGAGGCTGTAAGAAAGAAAGGTACTCTTTATCAGGGTATTTTGGGATAGGACAAGGAGAAATGGTTTCAAACTAAAAGAGGGAAGATTTAGTCTGAATATAAGGAAGTTTTTTACAATAAGGGTGATGAAACACTGGAACAGGTTGCTCAAAGGGGTGCTGTCATCCTTGAAGACATTCAAGGTCAGGCTGGAGGGGCTCTGAGCACCCTGATCTAGCTGTAGATGTTGCTGTTCACTGCAGAGGTGTTGGACTAGATTACTTTTAAAGTAATCCAACTCAAATGATTCTATGATTATTCCTATCTTATCTAAGGAAAATAATGTTATTTATGTAAATTACCCTTGAGATGGAAGTGAGAATGAGATTTGTGTCATGAATTAGTAACTAGAAAACAACAGATTTCAAACATAAAGTCATTCTGCATTCAGAATTGCAGTTTCAAAAGAGCAAATCTGCTTCCTTGTGCAGATGAGATGTTAACAACTGTCAGGCACTGCAATAATGGCAAGAGAGCAATTCACACTTTAGCCAGGAGGTTGGCTCTGGACAAAAGAGAAAATCAAGTTTTCTGGAATGCAAAGATACATTTCTGTCCTATTCAAACCACACTATTTCACCTAAGCTTAGAAAACAGGTTTAAAATCCTGCTAAAAGCAGTCCTGTTTCCAGATGAAAAGGCCAGGCAGGCACTGAGGAGCTCCTAAATGCTGCATGGTAAGGGACACATGCTCCCAAAGATGCTAGCTGACATGTAAGGTCTGAAATGGTGTCTTTTTCAAGGCACTTCACCTGGGACCGTTGGAGTACTGCTTTCCTCAAACATGCATTAAACTAAGCACAGGCATTAGTTTGGAAATCCATAGATCATTTTTTTAGAATAAAACATCCAAAGTGAAATAATGTCTTTAAATTTTCCTCATGCAATATTGAAATACTCTAATAAATGCAAAATTTATGCAAGGACAACTGGATTTGTGGAACCTAAATATTAGCTTGGGAAATCAGTTTGTCACAAAGCTTCTGGCTGCTCTCATAATCAATTTCCTAATTCAATGTTTCAGCCGTGAGGTATCTCAGAGTTACAGAATGGAAGCTGAAAGGGACTATTTGAGATCCCCAAACCAACCTTTTTCTCAAGCAGTGCGTACTGAGCAGGATTCCTGGGACTGTGTCCAGTTGGGTTTTGAAGATCTCTACAAATGGGAGACATCACAAACTCTCCGGGCAGCCCTCATAATAAAATAAGTTCTTTTTTATGTTCAGAAAAAATGTAATGTGTTCCAGTTTGTGTGCATTGCCACTTGTCCCGTCACCAGGATCAGCAGGATATCCTGCTGATTGCATTAGCTATCAAACAGGAATTTTCCCATACTTCCTCTAGAAATGTATAGATTTGCTTATTCATATTTATCATAAGTTTTACTGTTTAAATTAAATTAGGGGCTCATTTAACACCAAGTCTCCCTTGGGTACTATTATCTCTGAAGAAAAAAAGGACAACTTCTGGTGCAAACAAGTTTATAATACAACAATTAAAGTCAACATACCTTAAAAAAGAGCAAACACAAACAAGACATGGAAACAGATGCAGGTAACATCAGTAAGGTATCCTAGTTGCCCAGGCCAGCTGCACACAGGCTGTCATGTGAATTATTTTAATAATAATAAGCTCTCAGCTGGGATTTCAACAAAGAAAACTAGGGGGATACCTAGGGAGGGGGGGAGGGGGGGAATAAGCAATAAGCAGCAGCAGAGAAAGCATAACTGGGGACAAAAAACCCATTTGTCACAATCAGTATCACTGAACAAAACGAAGGAGACATAGGGTTTTAAATAACCCAACAAATAGGGACGTTTCAGGGAACACAGTAAAAATAAGGGGAAAGTTGCAGAAATGACACAGAGATGATGGTGATATTCTCAATGAAATTAAAAGGAAGACCTAGGCAAGTAAACTGGACAGGGCAGGCTTCACTTCCAACAATTCAACAATGCAAACAATCCTACAGTACTGTGATGAATATATCTTAATTCTGACTTTTTTATGAGAACACGTGAGCCCAATTAATTACTAGTTGGTTTTGAGTGGGTGCACTTGTGTGAATGGCTAGCAAGTGCAGCACCAAAGTTTTGAGTTCTTAAAAAAACTAACAGCAATCTGAAAGTCAGAGTGCTGATATGGATGCATTAATGTCTTCTATCTTTTCCTGAGAAGAAAGAGGTAGTGAGGGGCCCTGCCAATCTACAGTACCTGCAAAAGTTATCTCTAGTGATGTAGGAACAAAGCTGATGTAAGCATATCATTTATGTCTTACGTCCTATTTCAAAAAACAAGTGAAGCATACAAAAAATGCAAATTTCAGTAATTTGCCTGGGATTTTAGAGCCTACCTTTATAATCCGATTTAAAAATTTCACCCACTGAAAGAAAACTAGAACCAAAGGTGCTGTGGGTGCAGTGGACATAACAGGATAAGCTCTCCTTCCTTTTAAGCAAGCATCAACAACCATCCACCTTCCATGTCATAGAGTAAATGCAGGTGAGTACATAGGTAAAACTGCAACTAGACACCCACATTTTGAAGAAAGTTCTGAAAAGCTGTATGGACTTCACTGTGGACGAAGACAGGTTTTGTTTTGTTTTTTTATCCCCTCAAATCACAGTGCTTCAGTCAAGAGCTTTGCACAGCCAAGAGCAAGGTCTGTTGCACATTGCACCAGGCACCCAGCTCTAGCAGGATGATGCTTTTTTCATTGCAGGAAAAGAACAAAAGTAGGATAGCAGATGACTACTAATCTTTAGCCATAAGGTTGGTGTGTTGTTGTTTTTTTCCCTTAATGATGCATTTTGTTAAAAGATGATTCTGGACAGCTAAATATGTGCTATTACTGCCGTCTATTAGGATTGCTGTTGTTCTTATGTTTTCCTTCCTTTTGTGGCCATTGACTCAATAACAGCGCTAAAGCTTAAATAACTTTCATTTTCAATCCTCTAATAAATGATCTGATTTAAAAACAAGCTTTCTATAACATTCATTAGTATCAGTGGGAAGAATAACTATAACCTTTTCAGGAAAGGCAGAATAAAAATGGAAAAAATGACTCCAGGCAGCTCATCTTTCACAAATCCAAGCCAATTAATGTATTTGCACTTGCAGGATTTGTCTTTTGGCCCAGCGTATCTAGTGTTTAATTTTAGATAGTCTTCTCTTCCATTAATTTGTTTTTCCTACTGCTTTACTCTTCCTTTGTACATCATCCTCTCTGTGGTTTCCTGCACCTATCCTTCACCTGCTCATTTTACAGACTTTTTTTTCCTCCCTCAACTGTTTCTCCCTTCAATTGCCATAGAAGTAGCAAAAGCTCATCTGGAAGTTTTAAACATTATCTTTGCTATAGGAGAGCTTTAAAATCGTGTATAAAAATGAGCTGATAGAAAGGTAATGTTTTATTTAAGGTGGAGGGCTTCCTCTGCAGTAGCACTGCCAAAAAGGAAACAAACAAAGAAACAAGGTCGTATTTTTCCATTCCTCTTATTTCCTTAGTGCCACCAGAAATAAATTTTCTTAAACCCTATTGCTAGAGAGATCAAGGATTCAAAATCAAAGATCAAAACAAAGCTGGCAGTAGGTACAGCCTAGTGTTTGCCTAACAAAATCCAGCTGTGATTTAGCAGTGCTGCACTTCCTAAACAGTTATTTTGCATTTAAATTGTGCGTTTTCTATGGGTTGTAGAATTCTCTTTCCTATTTTCATGCCCACCAAAACACCTTGAGCAACTTTCTGTCAGGGTACCCCGTGATTAATAATCCTTCACAAGCAGACTAAGATAAGTACTGTTCTAGATTCATCAGCTGATGGATGTGTTTTTAAACATACAGAGAAAAAAAAATCACATTAAGCTGTCATGAGTAGTTAGAGAGCAGGAAAGTCATACGCGGAAACACCCAGCAGCTAGGCAAGCACCCATAGAAATGATTTCCTCTTTTCTTCAGCCAACTGACAGCAGGAAAGAAAGACTCAGCCCTGTTTTCAGTGTTTTCTTTCATTTAGAAATATGAACGTTAATCAGAAGGCTTATAGACGAATCAATAGACAATGTCTGTCAGAGCCCTAATTAGCATACACAATCCTGCAATTCTATCTTTACAAGAGAAGCTGCTTTCTACATTATTTTGAGAATCATGTAGTAAGGAGACTCAACGGATATTTCCAATGTGCCTCTGAACTCTCTTTTGGGTTAGAGGGGGGTTTCCAGGGAGGCTTTAAGGATCAGAACGGAGAGCAGCATGACCAGAGAGCTTCCCCATATCCCTGAGCAACTTCCCACTTTCTTACACCCATCTGATCTCAACCACAAGTCTCAATCCTGTTTTAAACCAACAGCCATTTTCCCTTTGCACAAGCAGAGAATTTCTTATTTCCCAGACCACCCATTGTCTGGTTCAAACCCTCTCTCAGGAAAGATGAGTTCAGAGGAAGCTCTAATTTCTCTGTACTTCTACTGTCTTTACTTTTGTTAGCCAAAACCCTGTTGCTGGCAACACTCTGGGTTTTGCTCTACTGTCCTTCTGCTCACCAGTGAGCAGTGTGGTACCCATCGGGAAGTGCTGGCCATAACCTTCATAGGAGCAGCATAATTAGACATCTACACCAGCCTCCTCTCCCCTGGCTCCTAGACAGAGTATAGTTGTGCTGTTTGGGACTGTTTCTGAACTGCTCAATGACCTGAGGTGTTTAACTTCGTGCTATAGTCAGGACTAGACTCCCTGAAAATACATTGCCTCCTATGATGAAAGATTTAACTTCAACTCACTCAAAAATGCATTATCATTCACTTTGGTTTCTCTTATAGATCTAATGCAATACTCCTCAGAGAGAGTTCACACCTAACCCACTCTGTCAAGATTTAACTAAAACACGGAGCTTACTGCTGCCTAAAGAAATAACAAAACATTTTTACAGCTCTACTCCTCTAGAGGCACAGACTGCTTGAAAGTGCATAATGATGCATATTTAAGGTCTCCCATATTTCTGGAGAATTTCAACAATTTGCTATTTTCTCAATTGTTTTTATTCCTGGTACAGTGTTGGTTGGGGAATACACTCTTCTTGGAGGAACTGTGCTTTATTCTCTCTTCCTCCAAACATTCAGAAACACAAGCTTCACAGCACCCATACTTTTGTATAAAAAGTATCCTCAAAGGACTCCAAAATACCAAAATATGCTTTCCTCTCTTGCCATAGTGTGCACTCTGAGGTAGAGACTATCTTTCCCAATGTACACTTCTTAAAGCAGAGAGGGAATAATCAACTTCATTGTCAACATCAAGTTCAAATTCAGTGTCCAACAGAGAGGCTATCTATACAGTCAATGGTTGCAGGTAACCGTGGACTTTGAAGCTAACTCTGCTAATTCAGGAAATGAAACACACTGCACTTCAGTAGAACAAAATAGAGTGCAAATCACAAAGCTCTCTCAGAAGCAGGATAAGAAATCGTTTCTTCTCTCATGCTGCAACCATGCTGCTTGCTACAGCTATCCAGCAGTAATAATTTTTAGTTAGCTGAGAGGCATCTCAGCATTCATACCATTTCATAGCAGTTTAGCCATACTAAACATCATATTAGCAAGACTTCTCAGCCACCTATTTATTAAACCTCTATTTCCAATCTTTCAGAAAGAAAATCCTAAATGTATTTTTAAAAAGCTTTTTAAAATGCCCCATTGACTTTCCAGTGGGATTTTGTTGCAAAACAGATTGTCATTCTTGAAATAAAAGCTCTATGATAACACATATACTTCAGCAGGAGATTGCTGAAGGTGATTCGATTTCAGCTTTTCTTGACTCCTAACATATTTTTCACAATGTTAATGTTCTCAGCATAATTTGATGTGGCATTTTAAAACAGCTTACGTGAAATTAGGAACAGAAGTGTAAACCCCAGAGGCAGAGGTACAATTATATGGGGAGCCATATCTTTAAGACTGTATCATACACAACTTCTCCAATAAAACTTTATGAGCAAAGTGTTGAATGTGAGATAACATAGAACAGTAAATTTCCTTTCATCGCTGTCTCATATCAGTCTGGCAGCCTGACTCCACAAGCCTTTGTTCACAGGGACCACATCATCCTTTGAAGTCACAAAATCTAGCCCCAACTCAGATATACAGTTCTTCTTCCCCATTTTCTTCAGTATTCTCTCCACTCCTTACATCTTCTCTGACTTCTCTTCTGCCCTGTCTCTTCTCTTGTATGTCTCTGACACTCAGGATGGGTATCAGAGCAGGCTGGCTTGTTTCAGCATCACAGCACCTTTGGAAGAGATATTGTGGAAATATCACCCAACAGGAAATGAAGAAGGCAGCAAGAATATGAAGGACACAACTTCTAGTTCAGAAGCTCTTGGCCCCACTTTGCTCCCACTAAAGTCAGGATTATACCAAGTGACATTGGTGGCTCCTCCATAAGACTCTAGCACATTCAATTAACAGAAATAATTCCATGATAAGCAAGAAAGTTTCCCGTCTGTTTGCCTTTTAACTAGAACTTTTCCCTGCCAACTTCATGCCAGTCTTCACGTTCTATCATGTTACTAACACACATTTCCTTGGGCTCTTGATGGTAGTCAGTGCAACATAGACCTACATGCTCTTAGTTCACTCCTGCTTGTATGTCTAGTTTCATCAGCTCAAAGGTTATGAATATAAATGTGATTAATATAATTCATATTGCTTTCCAGTTTTAAGTCAGTTATACTTTATATGGTAACAGCCATATTCACACTCTGTAGGTTTCAGCCAGTAGTCCCTTTGCTCATAGGATTGTACACAAGAGAGGATAGAAGTGAGTACGCATCTTTTCCCAGACTGTGTTAATTTTTTTTTATCAGCAAAGCAAAAGCAGACATGTTCTACATTCAGCTTGTAATGAATAAAGGATTCCCTTTTCAAAAAGTTCTCAAAACTAAGTACACAGGCAAGTTTAAGTAACAGTGCAACTTTCTGGTAGATTAGCTATATTTGAAAAGGTATAGAGCATTTTAAAAGTGTTCTTCAGTGAAATGCATCCAGCTTGTCAAAAGTATGTTTTTACAGGCTTTGCAGTTGGTAAACTATGTAGTTCACTCACAAAATTCATCTTTACATCTGTGTTAGTTACTGAAATGAAGAGAACAAAAATTTATCTACCAATGTTTTGCTAATATCCTAAAACTAAGGTTGTTTTTTTTTTTCATTAATGTTTCAATCTCTATTTCTAAATTTTGCATGAAATGGGCATACAGATGGTCCTATAAACTTTCTTATAAGAAAACTATTGCTACCTGACATAACTTAGTTCTAGACCATTCTTATGGATGAGAATAAGCAAAAGAAGCAAATTTCTTCTAAACAGTGGACTACTACACTTATATCTGATCCCACTCTTGTCTGCGCTAAACCAGGACAATAACTATAGCCAATAGGATGACATGGGGTCAAACCTGTTTGAAATCTGAATGAAGACCACACTCTTATCATCCTTTAGAAACACTCATACCATTTTGCTGTTGTTTTACCTAATTAGGCTTTCCTTTCTGGTTTTCACATTCTAGCATAAGACTAACACAGAACAGATTCATGAATTTAAGCTGGAATTAAACAAAAATAACCCTATCAATGGTTCTTTCAAATGTAGGTGAGGAAGTTATAAGTTCTCTAATGCCTTTTTCTTCAAGAATATACAGTTGCTAAAATTGTAGTTTTGATGAATAACTACTGTTAGAAAAAATTCCTGATCTGGTTCTTTGGTCACTTCTTAGTAAGCCTAAAGAGCTCTCTCAGATTGACGAAGGCGAGAACAGTTCCCTCATGCTAGGGCAGCCAAATAACATAGTCATTAACTCAATAGAAGGGATACCTTTGAAAGCTTGTAGACCTCAAGGACACAGAGGTCATTTGGACCTGCAGCAAGTGAAAAAGGAAAAGAATAATTTAAAGAATAATCCATTATCAAGAAAGGGAACAAATTCATTAGACGAGGAAAGCAGATCCCTATTCTGTACTTACTGAGATCTAAGAATCCTATCATACAATCATAGAATGGCTTGGTTGGAAGAGACCTCTGGGTAATGCTATATTTTGAGGTTACGAGGCAATTCATTAAGTAGTACATAATTAATGTGTTTCACTTGTTTTAACATATGTTTTTCTGCAGTGACTTTTTAGCTATTCTCTATGTATTTTTCATTTTGATGTTTAAATTCAGGTGAAAAATGCTAATGGAAAACATTCCCCTATGGTCAAATGTTTCCCTGTTTCATTTGAACTATCTTTGAGAGCATTATTTGTATTTTTTCCTGGTTACATTTTCTGATTTTTTTCTAATTAGCTTTATATTTCGTTTCACGATTCTTTTCCCTTTCAAATACTATAGCTCATATCACACAGATTCCTTCTGCAGCCTCAGATGAGAGTTTATCATGTCCTTCAACTGCTTATAGTTCATTTTAAATCACAGCTTTGCCCTCTTCAGTTTGAGATAAAAATCCTTAAAATCAAAGGCTGCTAGTTAGAAGCACATATATTTGAAGTCTTTGGTTTTCCTTTCATTTCTGTGAGCCTCAGATGAGCCTGTACAACCCTCTTTGTTCATTTATAGCCACAAAGAAGAGATTCCCTTTCATTTAACAAAACCATAACTACTCATGTAAAAAAGAAAATTTTTATACACGGTGTTAGGGCATTACAGTTATTTAATGATCCTATAGGCTCACTATGTGCTTCCCCTGAGAACCCCTGCTGAGGTGTGGAGCAGGGCCGGCCTACACTCAGCAACTGGCCTGCTCCAACCAAGCTGAACCACAGCCTGCAGAAGGCACAGCTGGAAAATACGCCACCCGAGTGCTGCACAGTGCCAAGCTGAGTACGAGTCGGGGGAAAAGCTGCCAGAGCCGTGGGGCTGAGCAGCAGCCAGTCTGGTCCTGCCTGTGGTGGCATCCAAGCTGTCACTGCCACATGGCGCCTGGGCTGGCCTACGGGAGGCCCAGGAGGGGCATTTGGTATTCTGTGCGGAAGATGGCATTCGCCTGTGCGTGGGGAATGAAGGAGCGATGGTGTTTCTATGAGTCCTGTGAGCCTTTTATTTCATTCAGCCCTCTGCTGCCGCACAGCGTGAGCTGACTGAGCCCTAGCAGAGGTTAACGAGCACGACAGCCATCATTTGTGAGGAGTGGGAAAGAGCCATGTGCTGCACCAGCTTCTTTTCAAGGCTCCTGATTTTAATTTTTGTTTTGTCTTCACACTGGCACAAGGGCAAGCACACAGCGTAACTTGTCTTGAAGAGCTTGGCAGAGTGCTCCTGGCCTGGCAGATCTGGTGAAGTCAAATAATCTGTACATCATCTATTCCTTCACTTGGGTGACTTCTGAGTTGGGAAGAAAAGGGGCTGAGGGGAAGAAAGGCTTCTGGATTTGGGGCCCTGTTACCATTCATACCATAGGCATCTTGCTTTGGACAAACTAACCTGAATTATCTATTGAAATCCCACCTGTTATGCAGAAATTATTTTTTTGAGACAGCTCCCTCTCCCCGCAAACCTCCTCCCCTTTTTTGAGCTGTCATTGCATAGATTTATTCTATTCAGCAATCACATTAGCAGATGTGAATGAGGGAATCTGACTGAGCCTGTCAAGGCAAAGAAAGCCATGAAAGAGAAGAGAGAAGAAACATTACACAGCGATAATAGCAGCCACAATGGAAATATGCTGGCATGAAAACAATTAATGCAATCAGTGCCTTAAGTTCACAGCTTACCCCAAAACCAAGTAGCGCCTAGAAACATGAAACACTGGAAGCAGATCGCAGTGTAAGGACAAACCCTGAGCCATGGAGAAAAGTGCAAGGAAAAAAACTCTGCTGAGTACACAAGGCTGCTGGAGGCAAGAAATTTAGCAAGCAGCTACTTTGCCACAGACTGCTCTGGCTGACTCATGCTGTGCCTTGATTGACCGGAGACAGGCAAGGCAATGTACTGACAGACTTCATCTCATCCACATCAGCCAACCCCTGCAACAGCATAACTAGGTGTGAGGCCCATCCTGAGCAGCTTTCCCCTCCTTTGCAAACGTGAAGATCCAAAATACATTCCTCATTTTTGTGAGGGGTAAAACAAAGTATGTTTTTCAATTAGGTCGAGAGCACGAATACAAAAAATAAAAAATTATATACATACATATCTCTCATTTAGAGAAGGTTGAACTGGGCAGTTCCAAGAAATTGTCTTTTCCTGAAAAGTTTTTGTTGGGATTAAATCTGGGAAAAGAAAAAGAAAAACAAAACTTATTATGGAAATTTCTAACTAGCCCAATAATAAGCACAACACAATTGACTTCAGATACTTCAGCCAGCACTAATTCTCCTCTGAAGTCACACAAGACAAGTATCATTGTATGACACTGTCACAGCAGAAGTGCATCATTCCCGCAGCTCACATCACTAATGACCAATGATAGCAGAGTCACAGAATCACAGAATGGTGGAGGTTGGAAATGATCACTTGTGATCATACAGTCCCAGCTGAAACAAAAATAAAAGGAATCAGTATGGGATTACTATCTTAAATGGCAACAGTTATAAAATCAGATTAAAATTCATTATCTAATTTGGATAACTTTTCTGTCTGAGTTTAATGCATATTAAAAATACAAATTAATACAAAAAAAAGAAACAGAAGTGGAAGTTTTCTCTTTTGAGGTATTATGATGTAGAAACCGAAAGCCCTTCTGTTGATATCACTTATCAGATGTATGGCCACCTAAGCCACTAAGCATCTCCTGCAGGGCAGAGACTAAGCATGCTGCAGGAAGGAGCTGCCAAGGCTCCCTCCCAGCACTACCAACAATTTCATCTACCCATCTCCTCAGTGTCCAGGAGCACCCTGAGGTAGGCAGTGGATTTTACACTGCAGCAACCTGATTTTGTGTATTCTCCACAGCCTCAGTTATAAGGACTTTCTTCAATATGCTGCACACTCATAACAGCACTTCAACACAACTGCCACCAGATCTCCCATTTGGTATGCACTTGTATGGAATTTCACAAGAGGGCATTCAGTGAACTTATCTGGTCCTCTTGCTTTTTTCTCACATCATTTTCTTTTAAAAGAATGTATTAATCTGAATGAAAAGCTGTATAGTTACAAAAAAAAAAAATATTGTTTTGTTTTGTTTATTTATGAAGTATCTTTTCTTACTTTCTAAAATTACATCTGCATGTATTCTCTGGTAGGTTTTTAGGTGTCTTCCTGTACTACACAATTTCATTTGCATTTCTTTTCCTTTGAATGCAGCAATAAAACAGAACCACGATATGCACATCTATCTCCTCATATATATAGAAATGATCCCTCAGAAGTCTAAGGAGATTCATCAAGATCTTCTATCTTTATTTCACTTTAAAATCACCTCTTTGTGGTTATGAATAAGGCTTCTTTCTTTTTTTCCGTTCTTGTGAAGTCTATGGTAGCCATCAGTCAGTGCTGTAGGTCACAAACTTGATATGCACTGAGGTCATACGTCACTGTCAGAAGGCAGCTACTGTATCACTGAATAGGCCTCTGTACATACTAATGCAGCAACACCTACAAAAGGATCTGAAACACCCATTTCACCTGAAAATTTTAAATGCACAGTTGTTTTCCAGAAGAGTCCCCAGTAAGTGTTTTGTCCTTCGCCTTACCCAGAAGCGATACTCATCTCCTGTTGTTGTCTACAGGAGCCCTATTGGTCCAGGCCAGCCACTGCCAGCACTGTGTGTGAAGATCTTCAGTGACATCACTGCTTTGCCATCCTAGGTCTGATCCAAGAAATATTCAGGGAAGAGACAGAAAGGGGTAGTGAGGTAGCAGGGACATAGAAAATCTACCCCTGAAGAACAAAAGCTAAACAACAGTTTTACAGTTACAGCAAATGAATGTGCTGCAAGTCAGTGCAAACATTCAGCTCAAGCAAAAGCTCAGCTTATTAGGGGAAGGCTTGTTGAATGCCAAAAAATACACCAGATATTGGGTGCTGTCTCAAAGTTAAGTCCGAGAGCCAGGCTTTGTACACAATGCAATTAGTTTATATTTCAAAATTTAATTTCAAAGCAAACAAACTAACAAACAAAAAAACACCAGCCTGTATGTAAATCACCCAGTTACCTTATTGCTGTGCATCGTATGAAGTTCCTAAGGCAGTACTTAGGACAAAGGAGCATATTTTCTCCATTGCTTTTTTGTTCAAAATAGAGCAAGCAACATAAACAAGATGTTATAAACCCTCTATGCTAATTAGATTATTATTAGAACGTGTAACTTCTCACTAGCTGACAAAAAAAGCAGGGAAAATTAGGAGAGCTGCAGCAAGCCATGGTGTTCGCCAGCTCCCTATTATGACAGGGTGTAAATAGAGGTTAGACTCATGCTTCAGCCTGCGAGGAGGTCACATCAAACTGCTCTCACCCCACAGGCAAGGTGAAAACAAGACCACACATACAAAGAGGAATTGAGCTTCAGTTGGCATGACTGGAACCAATGCCAGTCAAAGAGTTCATTGAATAGTTCGATCATTTATCTTGACAGGATATGATTCTTTTCAGAGTCCTTCCAGCACTCAGGCACAGTCAGCTCCTTTAAATTCTGACACAGTATTTAACAGGTCTAATGATCCACATGAATATTTAATCTAGAAAATTAACTTTTGATAAAAGTGGCTGAAATACCTTCTTACAGCATATTGTGTTTATCAAATACTACAGTAACTGATCTCTGATGAAAACAGAATGTTAGTATTTAGGGACAGACTCCACTACTTCTTTTCAAACGAAAGTTTTGAGAGACATTTATAGTGGCCCATGTCACAAAGGTTGCCAGAGTATGAATCTGATGTCTTTAATGCCAAAACACATATCTCTGTCTCTTGAGAGGAAGTAGCAGTGCCAACGCACCTCACATTCAGCATTTTTTTATGAGTTCATGTTGCTTAGTCTGAGTTCTAAGCCTGAAATTATTGCTGAATTTTCAAATTAATTTATTACATGATTGCCCTGTTTGTACATCTCTACATAGAAATAACTATCCATTTAACAGAGATTTAGCCACAGCTGAAATGTAACTACAGCACATCTGAGTTTTCATCGAGCTTTCATCCAGCTAACCATAGTTCCAACAGTGGAATTTCCAAGTTTCAAAAGTCTTTCCACAAGAGGGCCGTATGGAGGTAAAAACTTGAAAGTTTGTAATAGGATTTCTTCTCAGATACATGCTTACTTTCCTAACAAACTAAGACTTCAAACACCCTTTCAAAAACTGCATCATAGCACTGTACAGCTTTCTCTGTTTTACAATTGATTTAAGGAGCGTGGACTAACACTAATTATTTTTGTACTCCCACCTGTGACATCTCTAAGGCGAGTGGACACAAAACCACTGTTTTATAACCAACTTCTGATATGTTTGTCCTTTTTCTTACCACAGTGTACTAAACAGAGCTGGGGTTGCCACATGCACAGCTCCATTTTCTCCCCCCACACCAATCTATCACTACCAAACCATCATGTTTATAACATATATTTTGCCCTTAAGGATCACAGAGCACTCCAATGGGATGAGGTTGCTGAGGAGAGGTATTGAACTCATTAATGATGAACACTCTCCAACACAATAATAGGGGAAAGAAGCAGATTTTAGAAGCTATGCACCCTCCAAAAAAAAAAAAAAAAAAAAAGTCCCTTCACCTGCATTTCCCTGGCCTGCCTGAGGCCCCACAAGGTGCACATGCTGCAACAGAGGTGGGCTGGGTGAGGACACATACCCAGGGTGGCAATGGGGTGAGAACTGGAGCACAGGGAGCTGCCAGGGCCAGCAACAAGCAAGGGTCTCTTCAGGCTTTGAAACAAAAAGCAGGTGCCTGCAAGAATGCAGATGCTCATGCATGCATGGCTTCTCTCTGGTTCTCACAATTTCCATTGCATGAAGGGCACCCAAATGTGTTGTGACCTTGTGTAGACATGTCTTCTGCTTCACTCACAGTTGAGTTATCAATGATACAATGATATGTCCTAAGCCTTAACGAGGAAAAGAAAACAAATTCCAATCCCCTTCTGAAGTCACCAATAACCACAATAGAGAATATTCAGAATACCTCAACAAAGGACTCTACATGACCGAGAGCTTAAGAGACAAAGCATCTCTTAAGAGACAGCAGATCTATCATGTGAAAGGCAATTACAGACAAGCAATCCATAGCACTTGCTGACAAATAATAATTTAGGAAATGGAGAATAAAATACACCTTACCTGGTATCATAAACTGTAGTTTCACCAAGGGATTTTCCTGGTGTTATTAAGTTTGAAAGACAAGCTCAAGTGGCTGAAATAATAGAAAGAATAAAATACAACTTCCAAAATGTTATGTCTCAAAGTACACTTCCTTGCGTGTAATATAAAGAGTAGTCTCACACCAAATACATCTGAGATTTTCTACTTCACGTTCTGCAGCTCATATTTGCAGCTCTGTGCAGGTATCTAATTTCCATCCAATCTAAAACATTACACTGGAGGTAGCATGAGGTTATAGCAACAAGCCAGTCAAAAAACAAATTATTCAAAGACTGCTCAAAATAATAGTGTAATTCTATCTTGTGTGCAATCTTTGCTTTCTAAGGACAGAGTAATATGCTGTTCACTGGACAGACTTTTCAAAGAGAAAAAAAAAAAACCACAAAAACAACACACCACAGTTTCTGTAGCCTTACTGAACTCCAAAGAAATATAATATACACTTTATCACTAGTTTATCATTAATCTTAATTCTGCAGTACCAAATAACTGGACACTTATAAATTATTTGCTTCGAAGGGGAAAAAATCAGTAGCAGGCTAATTCTGCACAAACATTTTGCTTTGGATAAAGAAATTATTGATGAAATATAAAGTATATTATGTCAAGATGATGACATATCTGAGAAGCTTGGCCAAGTAACTGAAATCATAGAATCACAGAATACTTAGAGTTGGAAGACACTTTGAAGATCAACTTGTCCAACTTCTCTGCAGTGAAAAGCTACATGCACAGATAGATTTGTTCATCTGTTTGTGCTGCGTGATCCAGCCTCGCCTTGAAAGCCTCCAGGGACAGGGCATCAACCACATCTCTGGGCAATATATTCCGCTGCCTCATCACCCTCATTATAAAAGACTTTTTCCTCATATCCAATCTAAACCTTCCCTCTTTGAGCTTGCGACCATTTCCCCTTGTTCTATCACCACAGATCCTGCTAAAGGGTCTGTCCTCTTCTTTCCTGTATCTCCCCCTTTAGATATTTGAAAGGCCACTATCAGGATATATAATATCAGAATATATGGGATGTAAATTGCTGTCAGAATATACAACAGGTTTTCTTGTGTATCAACTGCAAGATGCATAAGAAATGCTCCCCAACTTAGATCCATTTATGAAATTCATGCAGTTTGGGTGCAGAGCCCCTGCAAATCTCTCCAAAAAAAACCCAGTGGTTATGGAATGATTCTTCCAGAGAATTACTAAGTGAATAATGGACAGGAAATAAAGGAAAGGAACAGATTTTGCCAGTTTCTCATCTTAGAGAGAATATTTTTTGACAAAGTGAATAAATCTGATTGCAGGGATAGATTTTAAATCAGCATTTCCTCTTCTTGAAAAGACCCGGAAGCTTGTGGCTACCTCTCTGAAACACCAGACCAGTGTTCAAGAGCAAGCTTAAAAGCATGTTCAACGTTAACAATTTTAAGGAGAATTGAGAACAAAACAGAAAAAAAAAAAAAAAAACCTGTTCTGAAGACATACAAATCTACAAAGCACAGTCATCATGAATGCTTTAGGTAGCTTGGTGCAATCCATTTTCAGAGCAAGGGATAGAGATCTCAAGGAGGTTTCAGTTCAGAGAAGGAGGAGGAACTAAATAAACTGTAAACCTTGCATCTCAAATAGAAGTAACAGAGGCAGAGGGATGTGATATGACTTCACAAAGTGCCAACAGTCTGCTGTCTGTTTCTCACACCCCAACAGGTAGGGACACCCAACAATGGTATGTGACAGCAACTTTGAAAGAAAAGAGGTGAGTTTATAACACAGCACACAACTATATTGTGGAAGCAATTACCACAAGATGCTATGGAGACAAAAGTAAGAATACAAAACAGGTAAAAATAGCTGGTTACGAGTGGAAGTCAGTGGAAATATTTTAGAAATATTATTCTACATTTGGCTTGGCTTTTTTGTACTTTTCTCTTAAACATGCAGCAGTAAGCACTGTCAGAAAGAGGATACCAGACTACATGAGTATTTGCACTTGGTGTGATTATTCCTTTGCTCCTGCACTTTCATATACATTAAGGGTTAAATGCAGAATTCCATTCTCACTCAGTTTTGCCAAGAACAAGGATTTGGGCATTTTGTCTCCTAAGCACTGTGACAGGTATTAGTTAAATCCGACTTTGTAAGGGAAACAGTGCTTAAAACTTGTACTGCTGTCCTATCATCGGCATAATCTCCTTCTCCTATGCTTTTCTTGAAGAATGATAGTAACTGAAGAAACTCTCTTAAAGAATTCATCCTCACTTTTCAATCATATCTCCTCTACTTAATACCAAACTGGAAACCTTTCTCAATAATAGCATTCATTCTAACTTTTTGTATGGCGCATCTATCAGCGTATGAAAAGAGCTGCACTGTATCAATCCTGAATTAACAACAGTACACTTAAGCGCAAACTATAGCTGCTATTCTGTTTTTTGCAAAAATTTTATTTAAAGGAGCTCAAATACTAAGTAAATATCAAGGGAAACCACATACATGAAACACAAAAATGCAGGGTTGATAATACACATTGCTTTGTGGTAAGAATTTGCAGAAGGAGTCAGCTTTTATGACTAGACTAAGATGCTATTTACTCACCTAAATAATTATTAGGAGGTTTTCAAAGGAGCTCAGTGCTCAGTGTACTGAAATCTTTTGAAAATCTGGTCATAATAGCCACAATGGGAACTGAGCTCTTTTGAAAAACTACTCACAGCTGAGAGTGCCAAACCAGTGAGGGCTGGATTTCAGACAGGAAACTTGCATCATAACACCTCTTGAAATAATCAGCGGTGGCTGATGGGAGTGGACGAGCATCTAGACTCTGTCTGCATCAGATGAATAACCAGTTGTGATTTTTCCTTTACAGTGATTCCCCAACAGGTATCTTGCTTTCCAAAAAATCCTTTTCTGAGAGAAGATACTGATTTTGAAGTACCGGTTTGTTTTCCTTCAGGATATAATTTCCACAATCTGCAGCTATGAGCATGTCCTGGCAGCCTGTACTTCTCAGCTTGTGAATCCACAGAAACTACTAGAGAACAGAAAGGAAATCCATGAATTAAAAATCACACACCTGTAGAATTTTGTCAAGTGGGAACTTGTGAAAGAGACATCTGTGGTCATCCTATGCCCAGCCCTGAGTAGTTCCATAAGCTCTGCATCTCTTCATGCTTTCTGTTTTCAGCGGCGTTCTCATGCCCTTGGGTTGTGTTTCAGCTGTCCAAGACCATTTTGAATTCCTCCTGACATCCTCTGTGGCTGCCCAGCTGCTGTTCCCGTGGGCCACAGCACTCACCAATCTTGAAAATCTGAGGACATCTAAAGAGGCACTAGATGCATGTGTCTAGGTACTGAATTGCTCAAAATCAGCAGATTTTGGGACAAGCTGCTACTTCTCTGAGGAGTCCAGGGTGACAGGCCAATAAGCTCGAGCCAATAAGCAAGACACAAAGGTGAAAGTGTAATTTCTTCAAGTTGACTGTAGAGACTTACATTTGGAGTTCAAGAAAAAAAAAATTACTCAAAATCTAATTATTTTCTACAAGAAATATAAGGTGTCTACTTGCTGCACAATTTTTTGCTTCTGTCATGATTTAATCATTGCCATTTTCATTCTCCAGATACTTCCAAATCCTTCTATGTCCTTCATGGGATGGGAGATCAGAATCAAAAACCATAGTCAGTTTAATATTCCACTGAGGCATATCATAGCAAAGCAAACTGAGAATTTCTGTTACTAAAATATTCAGGCCATATATTGAATTACCTTTTTAATCCTCTCCTGTTAAGAAGAGGTCCTTCCGCTCAAGAGGTTAAACCAGAATCTAAAGTTTTGTTAACTTTAACATACCAATGCTATCAAAGCGAAGTTCATGAGGTGACATCACAGTGTTCGTCTGTAATGCATTTCCTCCACCTGATGCCTGAAGTTTTAATGCAAGCTAAGATTTAAAAATAAATACATAAACAAAAAGACATTGAAGCTTTGGCCTACAGAATGATATTCTGCACTACACTGCATAACTACACACTATCAGTCATAAAGAGAGATGCTACAGCCCTTTGAACATCTTCATGGCTCTCATGATTACATCTCCAAAAGCCAGAAAGTAGCCTTTCTATTTCTGAAATTTGAAAATAAGCCAAACACTCAAAAACTAGAAAATTTCTCATTTATAAACTCTCCATAACCTGTTTTTTCTCTCTTCAGGTGCATGCTTTATGTTACAGTCTCTAATTGCTGAACTGAATAATCCTTTTGGGGTGGAACATTTAAATTTGGTCTCTTCCTACTTCTAATTAGTCACCTTCTCTATCAGAACTATCAAAACTGTTGCCGTTTTCTTTTTGTACACTGCACATATGCTAAACTTTAAACATATTTGAAGATGAAGACGAGGCGCGGTGCCTGCTCGTAACTTACAAGTGAAATGAAAGCATTTCTGCATTTTATTTCAACACACTAAGAAAGCAGAAAACCTTTCTGGCGTGGCTTAGTTTCAGAATGAAGGGTGTAAAGCAGACTCTTTCAGATGGGACTTCAGTTGATGCTCCTGTACAGTTGAAATTACCACACACAGCACCTACACGCTGGGTGGGAATCCGGGGATGGGAACAGCCACCCCAGGTTCTCAGTGCTGGAGACGCAGTGCAGGTGCCTGGATGCATCTTCTCTGCTCTGCATCTAAACGAATCCCTCCCAGCCTCTGCACTCTATACAAACCATGTCCATTTAATGCCGTCCTTGTCGTTTTTCCACCCGCGAGCCCTGGGGCTGCTCCTAGGGCCTCAGCTATAGCATTTATTAGTCCCCCGCTGGCCGGCAGCGGGCCCGGCTACGGCGCCGTAGCCTGGGCTCTGCTGCCCCCTGGTGGCGCGGCGGGGACTCTTCCGCCATCTCACTTCGCCGGGGTGCAGCGGGCCAGGCTGAGGGGCTGCTGTGGGATCTGCTTTTTCTCACCCTCACAGCACGTAGCAGATCCCCGTAGCCTGGTATAAACCACCGCCGGTTTATATATCGCAGCACGAAGGCGAGAAGAGATAACACTGTGTTATCCCATCTCTGGAAATCATGCTGGCATGATTGTTTTCTGTGTGATTTTCTTTTCCAAACAAATCTTAATGTGTCTTTCCTCAGACAAGATAACAGGCTGAAATCAATTCATTCCAGCCATAAAGCCACACGTTTGGATAATGCTATAAAGGCTGCATTTAAAAGGTAGGGGAAAAAAAAATGGGCAAAGGTTGATTGTTCCTTATCGTTATCTGCAATTCAATTCTATTACTAGTAAATTATTAACTGTATTAATCTAACTTTGACTGTTCAAAACAAAGGCATTACTATGAAAGCATACAAGCTAGATGTAGGCCAAAATAATAACGAACTCTGCATTGTCTGGAGCAAGGAAGGAAGTCAGCAGGTAATAAAACCACAGTAAGAACACAGCCTCTGCTGCTTCCCCCAGCAGCATGAATTCCCTCACGCTACAATGCTTGGCATTTCCAAACACCCCTAGTTCTAATAGCCAACTGCTAAGGTCTAAAAGTTACATGCTGTGCTCTGACCTGCTTGTCTGTTGTGGGCTGGAGAAACCCACAACATTTGTCTCACCATTTGCCTGATCCATATACTCCGTGTAACTCTATCCACTCTAAATTTGGGCATCTCAGGGTTTTCCTGCTATTTTGACCTTTCACTCAGCAGCTCTAGCAGAAATACAAGACATGTAGAAACAGCTCATCTCTCTCCTGTTTGAATCATTAGAAATTGCAAAATAGTTTTGACTGAGATTTGCCCTTAAGACCCGTTTGAGCCACATTCTCATATTGTTTAACCTCAGTATATGTTCTCAGTTCCAGTTTCACTGAATCATAGATTGATATGGGTTGACAGAAACCTTAAAGAATACCCAGTTCCAAATCCCTGCTATGAGCAGTGTTGCCACCCACTAGATCAGGAGTCCATCAAACCTGGCCTTGAACACCTCCAGGGATGGGACGTTCACAGTTTCTCTGGGCAGCCTGTGCCAGTGCCTCATCACCATTTGAATAAGGAATTTCTCCCCAGTATCTAATCTAAATCTCTTCTATTTTAGTTTAAAGCCATTTCCCTTTGTCCAATCACTATCAGACCATGTAAAGTCGGTTTCCCTCCTATTTATATGCTCCCTTCAAATACTGGACAGCTGCATTAAGTTCATCCCAGAGCCTTCTTCAAGCTAAACAAGCCCAACTCATTCAGTCTTCCTTCATAGGAGAGGTACTTCATGGCCCTCCTCTGAACTGGCTCCAACAGTTCTGTGTCCTTCCTGTACTGGGGGCTGCAGGCTGCTGTACTGGACATTGTACTGTAGATGGGGCCTCATGAGAGCAGAGCAGAGGGGGATAATCACTTCCCTCTCCATGCTGGCCTCCTCTCTTTTGATGCAGCCCAGGCTACACTTGGCCTTCAGGATTGCAAGCCGACACTGATGGCTCACGTCAGGCTTTTCAACCACCCAGACCCCCAGGTCCTTCTTTACAGAGCTGCTCTTGTTGAGTTTTTTTCTGGTCTGTACACATACCTGGTATTGCCCCACCCCAAGTGCAACACCTTGCACTTGGCTTTGTTAAATTTCAAGAGGAGGGCCCACTTTTCAAGCCTGACAGGGTCCCCTTAGATGGCATCCCTTCCTTCTGTTATATCAACTGCACCACTCAGCTTTCCGTCATCAGCAAACTTGCTGAGGGTACACACAATCCCACTGTCTATGTCATTGATAAAGATTTGAAGAGCACCAGTCCCAAGACAGACCTATAGGGGATACCACTTGTACCTGGACTCCTCCTGGACAAAGAGTCATGGATCACATCTTAAAACTTATGTGCTCATGTTATGCAAACAGGCAGATGTTGATTCAGTCCACAGGTTTACTTTGGTGTATTTATCCACCATCTCATTATGATTTATTTCATTCCAAGTTTTTGTGAGGAGTACATGTTATATTTGCAGTCCATTAAATACCAGATTTAATGATTCTGAAGAGTACTGTGTTGCCAAAAAGAGTTATGGTGTTCAAAAAAGTCTAGATACTTCTCCAAGGCAACATCTTCCTCATTTGCCATGCTGCTAGCTGGCAGCAATATGGGACCATAGTCTATGCATGATCTCTGAAGAACCACAGGACAGAAAATGATGCTGAGCAAATACAGGAACACAAGGCTGGCTTCCGTAGCTCTTCATATCATCTGTACCATCATGTCTGAGTTACTAAGTCCTTCCCTTCATTCCTGTAGCATTGTCACCCAGGACTCCTGCAGACTTATTCCCCTGTACATCTTGACTATATGTCACACAGCTGAGCATGAGCGATGCTTTCTACAACTCTGAGAGTTATTTGCACATTCTACAGGGCACAGAGTTTTACCTATGGCTAGGGCCCTACTTTCATGTTTTTTTTAAGCAACATGCTATTCAGGCACAAAAGGGCAGCAGAGGTAACCCTGAGCAGAGTGGTGTTTTATGGTCATTCCCTGAAGAGCAGGGGTTATATCTGGTTATATGCTGAGCCTAACAGCTCACCCACCTAACACCACCTTAAAATTCATAGTAAATAACACTGTCTAGGTTTGTGCCATGTATGCTGCTCTCTCAGTGTCTCCCTAGCAAAGCCCTCTCTGCAATGGCCTCAGCTAGAATGCCTTTTGTTTACAATTTCACCAGCTGAAAGACTCTTTTGAGACCAAAAAAAAAAAAAGAGGGGAGAGAAAGAAAGCTGAAGAGGCCACTATGAGGATCTAATCTATGGCTAAGACTTGACTGGCAGTCTGCATTGCCATCAGCTGTATGCATTGGGAACGCATTTGGGTTTAGATCAGCTGTCTGTGCCTTCTCCCTCATTAACATTGATAAAAGCAGTGGCCTCTGCCGGCCGCACGGCATTCCTCAGCATACCAGCTGCAGTTCTATCTTAATGCATCTTATGGGCTTGGAGAATTAATTAGTTCTGATAGTCATAGTGTTTCAAAATGACGCCTGTCATAACCCCGCAGATAAAATTACACACCCCTAAAATTCTCCATATTGACCATTCAGACTCTCCATAGGCCATCATTGGTTTTCTCAGATGTATGGCACTAGCACGATTTAACTTGCCAAACTTTTTTTTTTTTTTTTTTAACCTCTTTGTTACATTCCAATTAAAGCTGTGTTAATCAGAGCAGTATTTCCCAAATATTTCCCCCTCCTCTTTCCCCAAGCCTCCTCCTAGGCAACTTGGTGGCTTGTGCCCCCCTTCCTCCCACCTACAATTAGCATTCAGACGTTCCTCTGGGCCTCCCTCTCCTGAGGAAGCTTTCTTCCTCTGAGCATGCTTTATCTTTTCCTACCCTCTGCAAGGTGCTTTGTCAGTTTCCAAACAAAGAGAAAAATGACTTCCCTCGGACATGTGCAGCCTCAAATCACAGCTATTCAAGCACCTTGTGGACAGTTTTGCCATGACCAGTCTAAAACTGAGGCTACACACTGAGAATAATGATAGCTTGTTTATTTTCTGATGTTCACTTACACATTAATTTTATCTCAAAATTAGCTCTTACACTTGGCACTGGCTCCTCAATTCATTCTCTAAGACCTCATAGTGAAGATGTTCTCCAGGCAGATGAGTTGGAATACACGGTGACTTCCTCAGCAGAAGCCATTCCTGTAGGCAAGGTGGGATGTACCTGGAACATGGTGTCAGCTTTTGTCACACACAGCTCATGAGTGTTCAGGCTTCAAAATGGTCTGCTTTTTTATTTCTTCCTTTTAAATGTACTTTGTTCATATTCCAAAAGGGCTGAGTTTCGTATGAAACGCTGAGAACTCATGATGTGTTGTTCAGCCACCTTCTGCTTCACATTCCAAACGTTCAAAGAGTGATACACAACACAAGTCGTGTTACTATTCAATTTTTTTTTAAGTGCAAGGTATAATGGAGTTATCAAAACTGCAGAGCTAGGTGAGTGCTGCAACCCTAGTGTCTGTATCTCCATTAATTTCTATTTACCTTTAAATTAACCTCAAGCATCAGACATCTGACTCTGAGGAAACATCTCCTTGTGATGTGCTGAAATATTATTTTCAAAACCATCTACACAAATGAACCATTGCATTTTCTCTGGTTGATTGACGCTTTTCACACCAGAAATAGAAAGAACTACTTGGAGAGAAACAGTTGGTGGATGCAGAAAGTAAAAAGGCAATAAGATCATACCAATATGAAATCGGAACACAACAGCAGAGCAGAGGAAGACTGTGATGGCCTGTGTTACACACAAATGTATGCCACACTACCAGGCATTTGCAGCATTACAGCACATACAAAGAGTCTTACTTATCTTTTCAACCAGGCTCTTGTAGCCTGAAGGCTTTCAGAGGTACAAGAGTGACAAGCAGCTGAGAGAGAACATTTGAGTGGCCCCGATGTCCCCTCAGGTTGGTCCCAGATTTCAGGTGCATTTGTACCCAGAGTCACTATCACTTCATACTTGCTCGTTCCCCTTACCTGTATCAGCATTACCTATATAAAAAATCCAAGGGAGCCAACTCCACGAACTCCTTTTAATTTTGACATCCATAGCCCGTGGCTTCCAAAATTTTCACTTTCTTCTAGCAACTGAAGAGATCCAAGGCCTCTTCATTGCTCCAAATGGACAGAGGAAGAGACAAAGCACAAAGCTAAAATAAAAAATCCTGCTAAAGTCAGGAAGGTTGAAGAGTTAGAACTGCAAGAGCATGGAGGCTCCAGAAGAGCTATTAGAGCTACAAGAAAATGAGGATGCAATAGTTTGCTGCTGTGATCCTGCAACAGAACAACCCCAGAAACATGGGCTTAGGTCACCAGGGCAGCACATGAACACACCAAAGGCAGGAACTGGAGGATGATGAGGACAACTACGGCAGTGCACAGGTAGATGCTGCCTCCAAGAGGTGCCCGAACCCCTCAGCGCTCTGGAGCCTGGACATCTGCAGAGAAAGAGGAAAATATGCAGAGACCATCAGCAGAACACTGCTTCTAAAAGCAGGGGGTGAGACAGCAGGCAGTTGGCCATGCCAACATCACATCAACATAGACAACAGCTTTGTCACCAGTCAGTCTGAGATGACTTCAAGGCTGTCATCTGCAGCAATGCCACAATGCACCGGCTGCTTCAGCCCTCATGCTTGCCAGGAAACGTATTAACCTGTGTGTTTTGCCCAGACTGGGACAATAGCACCCACACAGTGGAGTCCAGAGCCTGGCGCAGTCTAACTTATACAGATGAGAAAAATTCCCATAACCAGTAACAGGAAATAGTGGCCAGGCTTTCTGCAGCAGGGCAAGCTATCACCATGGGGGCTAGCAGAAACTATGCTTGATGTGAATGGAGAGGAAGGAAAGAGAAAAAGGGGTTGCTTCACAAAAGTGCCTCTAGGGGAGGTAACAGCAGATAACAGAGTGCTGATTTGTGTTGGTTTTTATCTTGAGCTACAGCACAGGAAAGGGACATGCTTGATTTACAGCTCCTTTCACCACTGTGCTGTCTGAAGTGGCAACAGGCAAGAAGCCTTGCAGCACTCCAGCTTCTACAGAAGCTGTTGGCTCCTGATGTGACACGCACCACAACCAGGCAAAAGTGCTTTGCCCAGGTCGTCACCCTACCCAGGCTAGTTCAGCCTGCCCTGGCTGAGGCAAAATAGCTTTTAAGTCCATACTTCAGATTTATATATCCTTGAAAAATGGTTTCAAGTATCAGTTCAAGAGCAGGAGGAAAAACAGGTTGTATTCCCTCTCCTACAGTAAACACAGGACCTGGGATCCTCCTGCAGAGGGAAAAGGCCAGTCTCTGGGTATTTTAAGTATATGGCATGAGGTATCTAAATTCCAGTGCTGAGTGCTGAAAGTCAGGGTGCAATGCATCCCACTGCCCATGGAGTAAAGCTGTGGGTTGTCAATACTCAGAAGAGGAGATCCTTCAAAACTCTGCCTTTCTGGAGAAAAACCTGAGTGAATCTTTGGATCAGGCCAGATCATACACTGTATGCAAAACTGAAGTAAGGTTAAAGGCCTTGACCTCAGAAAAAAAGGAGGGGCAATTCTCAGGGTCATACGTACTGTCAACATACACGTTGCAACTGCTGGCTGCTATCTTGTCTGCACAAACAAGAAATGATTTATTTTCCTTACCATATAGAAGAAAGGAACAGAATCTGCTGAGCATGCAGAAAACATCTTGCCCTGCCGACTCCTACCAGCAACTTTGCAGTACTCACTCAGAGCACGTAATATGACTATATAAATTTGTGTATAATATATGTATCATCACTGAGTTCTCTAGAAAAAAAAAAAATATCCTATTGTTTTAAGAATAGGTTACAATTGTATCAGGGAATACATTTGTGGTCTGAAGGTGAATGCAGCATCTAGCCATGACTACAAACAGAAATCTGTCAGAAAGGCAGGAGAAAGTGCTGTGCTTACAGCCACCGTACTTCCATCAGCAACATAACCTAACACTGAAACACAGCTTTGTATGAAAGAGAACTTCCAAACTGACTTTGAAAGATTGAAAAACCAAATGATACACAACACTGGCAAATGAGAGTCAGCCAAATCATCAGTAACTTGAGAAGTGAGAAAGACTGCCCCTACAAGAACAGCCAGAGCAGCAGAAAAGAGCAGCACTGGAAAACATCCACAGAAGTCACTTTTGGCAGTATAAAATGTGTGTCTACTGATCCTCCTAATAATGTGCAAACAATGCAGTTAATTTTAGTCTGATTAGTTTAAGAAAATAAGACAAAGTAATTTGTCAAATAAGGCAATAAGAAAAATTCCCCTTTTTTATCCAGCTAACCAAAGCTGGAAGATGTGCCTTTGGCCCCCTGAGATAAAGTCAGAATTTATTTCCCAGCTACAGCTAGGGGCCCAGCCTTGTATTATTAGGGCTGATAAGTCAACTTCCAGAGAGCTTTGCTCTGCCTGAGAACAGCTAAGTAAATGGAATGATAACAAGCACAGCAATTGCTCCAGTCTCCTGTTCATGCCCACCTAAAAGAAGAAAATATCTTCTGTCGTAACAGTTCAGTGTCCTTGCTTTTTACTGTCAGCAACTTCAGAGAGAGGGATAAATGGATTGAGCCCTGTCAGGATATCCTGTCATTCAGTTGGGAAGGGTTTTCCAGCTTTGCAGTGAACACTTTCGACAAAGACACCACGTTTTGGAATTTTTCCTGTCTTCAGGCAAGCTTCACATGATCTTTCACTTATTTTCCATTAGGAAGACAAGTGTCCTTTTATATTATTCTCCTAAGTGTCTCAAAGAAATACTAGTTGCTTTAGATCCTGATTTTAGTACTCATGTCTAAAGGGATCTGAAGAAAAACAATTCAAATTCTTCACAATGGAAAACAATCCATTCATTTTATACTTTTTGGCTTTTTTGGTTGCAATGAAGCTGCATTTGACATCACAAGTCCCAGATCAGGTAAGAAGCACATTTTTATTCAAATATTGAATTGTTTGTGTCTCTGTTGCACCATGGGAGTGGCTGTTCTTTCATTGCTATAGAGAAAACAGTAACAAGGTACTGTACCTTGTGGAAGAAAAACTACCACTTCAGTGGTTGCTGATACCATAAGACACAGAATTTCAAACAAACAGCTACGTAATTCATCCCTCTGAAATAAGAGAAATGTATCTGTTTGGTCTGGCTGAGAGTTTGACTCAGAGGATGTGTCAAATATGCCGAGAAAGTCTCTAAAAATAGCAAACCTTGCAAGGATTGTAGCTGGCATTCAACACAAGCAACAAAAGAAAACCAATTGAATTTATAAATCAGAAGAGGCAGAAATTTTGCTAGAGTGAATATTAGCCAATCTACCAAATACAGGGAAGGAATTCTATTTCATATAGGTGTTAGGGAATTCGGCCACTGAAAATAATTGTATAATGTTACAAACCTAAACAAAGGTTTTGTAGGCTTTCATGGAGCTGGTGTGTATTTCACATGTGAGTCCTACTGATCTGTGGACTTTCACAAAATCTGTTTTCACACCCTTGTAGTGAGGCAGAAAGAGTTGTTCTACAAAGCTGACTCAAGAGTTTGGCAGATAATTGAGATAATATGCACTCATTTATACTATCTCAAAAAGTCATGCTCCAAGTTACTGCATTCTGGAGGAAGAAAAAAAAAAAATGTGTAGAAACTGGAAATAAAAGGACAGTGAGAAACTGAAAAAGAATAAAAAAAGAAGAAAAAGGCCATTCAATTTAGTTCTTTTTTTTTTTTTTTTTTAATGGAAAAGTACTTTGTTAAGTATAAACAAGTATGTGGGACTTTATTGTTCTTTCTCTGAGGACTGGCACATCTTTTTCTTTTTTTCTTTTTTTTTTTTTTTTTTCCCCTAATGGCAAAAAAGAGAACAGGAACAAATAGGAGACAGTGAATATTACACTACTATTTTAAAATAGTTTATAGCTGGTGGTAGGGAAAGGGTATAACTTATTTTTATTTAGCTGTTATCTTCTATAATATCTTTTTCAATTTTCTCAAAAGTAAAATTTCGGGGCATCACATTTTGATGAAAACTGATGCAGTGAGATAATTTTAGGTTTTCCTATCAGTAGATTTTCAAGTCTAAACTTTATTATCTTACAAGCCCAGCAGTTCACATAACCTCAAAGTCCTGATTGCTTCCCCCAAATACGTGTGAGGAGCCTGGCTTAAGTAGAACTTGTTTAAAGACTTGGGAAAATCAGCCAAGGCTCTGATTTCAGGAGGATTCTTCAACATTAATGATATCAGTTCGACTCGGTGGAAAGGAGCTGAGGTATCTGGATTTTGTTTTTATGGCATTGGTCCTTCTTCTGGTGCATACAGGGTCTCTCACTGAGGCTAGGCCCATCCAATGCCTTGTGACAATCAGTGCTTTGAAAGGCTTCTGCTCAGAAGCTGCTGCTTGGCCCTTGGTATCATCGAGCTGTATCTGCATTACAGCTCAAAAATCCGGAGAAGGGTCTCCTTTTTAATTCAAAAGTTCCTGAAATGCCTCTGCACTGCACAAAGAGGTTTCACCACCCAATTGTAATTCTACCTGAAAGCTGCCCAAATCAGATTTCAACCGTACACTTATGAAGACTAAAAACTGGCAACTAAGTAGATCTTGAAATGTACCTACAAGTGGGTGATCAGAATCAAGGAGAGTTCCTCAAAGCTTGTGTAACTAAATATCCTTATCAGTGTCTGAGACACATTCTCACAATCTTCATTACCAAAACATGCTACTATCACAAGAACAGGAATGATAACCAACAATGAGGGGAAATCTGTGGAGTGAGGACTTCATGTCAGAATACCAGGGTGCAGCACACACAGAAACCTTAACCTGTGTGCCAGTGTATCCATCAAGGCCAACTGCAAGCTTCTGCAGAATCCCACATGTGCTTCTTAGCACATGCAACCTAGAAAAGTGACGACAGGATACTGAAGCAAAACATTCACCAATGAATTACGATAGACACAACATACCACACTTGTCTCTCCTCAACTGACCATTCCCAAATCAAATAAGTGCTTTCTAAGAGATCTTGCTTGATCTAAATTTTACACCAGAACCTTCAGTGTCCTGTATGCTCTTCAAATATAATTGTCCTTCTGGCTTTATAATCTGTGAAGCTAATTTATAATCTAAACAGACTGCTACTAACTTACAAAAATATTCCAGAACCAATGCTGCTGCTATAACTGGCCCTTACATGCATACACACACATAACCATGCACATAAGCAGTGGGCAGGTACAGCTTTTCAAGATGAACATTAAGCATTTCCTTGGGTTGATCTGGCAGCACTTCAGACATTGTCTTAATTGACTAAGTAACTAGTTAATTGAAAACCCATTCAGAGATTTCACTTCAATCACCCGGGATCAGATAGGAAGTCTGTGTGGTCAGTACTGCTTCAGTGAGTTGGTATCTTGAACAAGAAAATAGAGCATTTCACAATACTTCCTCTCCTGTAACGATAGCTTCATTTATTATTTTTTGTTGGCTCTTAAAAACCATATCTTGTATTACCTTACTTCTCTTCACTGTGAATTATGAACTCACTTCTAGAAACACTTAATTAGAAGACAGCATTGAACGGTGCTGAGCATAGTCTTTTTGCTTTTAAACAGAGTGACTTTTAGTAGCAAGAAGGAGACCATTTTGGGTATATAGATGTTTTCAAAACTTTCATTTCTAAAGCTACAAGGCACAGTACCATCACTGTGACACTGCCCTAAGCCTTTTCTCCTTTTTGATATCATCGCAATTCACTTGTAAGATTTTGCATTCCTGAAACAACAAGGCAAGAAGCATGAGGCCTTGGTATTTAAGCTGGAAGTCTATGGTGAGGTTTCCTAGGCTGAGTTGTGGTTTTCTCCAGGTAGGGAAAAAAAAAGACAAGGCTGTATTTCTCAGTGTGCTCCATCCTCCTTTATCCTCCAGTTCAGTACAGAAGTGCTGATAACAAGACATCTGCCTTTTGAAAAGACCAAAGGCTTGTGCCATGTTCAGCGTGCACAGAAGCACAAGCATTTTCCTCCACACCTCATGTTTGGTTTCAACGCTGATACAGGAGACACTTGCCAACACATCTTCGTCTGTCCTGCTTTGGGATTGTGAGGCAGTTTTGGAATTAATAATCCATAGGCTGTTGCTCTCTTGGTAATCCCTCTTTTAAAACTGCTCGATTTAGCATTTATTGGATAAAGTGTTGCTAATAGAAATAGGGTTTATCCTGCATGAATGTATTGAATGTACTTCACGAAGAGAAGGCTACTGAAAAGCCCTGGTAAGTGATACACTGCCTAGTTCAGCCCCAGAGCTGCAGTTCATATCTGCTGACAGGACAGAGCCTGTGACTGAGAATAAAGCTGAGCTACATTGGTTACTTGTCAGCTAAGCCACTGGAGGCAGAGTTAGATCAACTGAGACACCCTTTCCTCCTTTTTAATTAATCTTTTCCTAAAACAGATGAAGAAGCGATGTGATCAAAAGCTGCTCGTTCAAATGGAAACTCAATGTACACCTTGCTCTCTAAACCTTGAAACCCGGTGCCCTGCTGGCTACATCAAAATTACCAATGGGACTGGGATACCAGACTGCAGGTATTTCTTCTGTCAGAGGTTTTTACCATGAGCACTGTTCTCAATGGATTAGAATAGATTGATTTGTATTATGAACAATCTGTCCCATGTGATTTTCTTAATGAACACTGAAATTTATTTACAGACAGCATTTACTGGCTTCACCAGCACTAGAATTCAAGCATCTATGTCTAAAGTTAATCAACAAATTACATCAGAGGAAGACAAACATTGATATCAATGCCTAAGAGATTTTGCTTTGAGTGGTATCATAAGATGTCTTCCTCATTTATTCTGCATACTTCAGATGAATTATAGCATACAACAGATAGTTTAAACTTCCAGATATTGTGTAGAAGTGTAGACAGAGCAGGAAGAAGTATCTCAAAAGAAATCTGATATTTTTCTGAAGGGAAAAGCAACATTTAGGGAAGATGAAATACCTACTTTGAACTTAGCATTTAAAAGAACCTTGATATTTAAAAAAAAAGAAAAAAATTAAATGCTACCTCAAACCCAAACAGATAAAATTGCTTTGTTAAGACTGTAGAATTGAATAAAATATAAATATACTACGCAAAGGACAGAGCTGCAAGGATGTTTTTAGCCCTTGATATGCAAGTATATTTTGATGAATTACATTACATTGATACAACTAAATTTGAAGGGCTCTTCTCTGACATTTAAAGAGAAGGAGGAGATTGGGAATTTCATTTTTCCCCACAGAAGTCTTTTATGTGCTTTAGCATTGTTCCAATTTCTTTTCCTTAGGTATTATCTAGAAATCAGATCACACAGTCTTTCTTTACCTGGATGCCGGCATTCTTGTATGAAGGAAATTCAACAACCAGAGTGCTGCCAGGGATATTGGGGCCCAGACTGCACAGGTAAACTCTTTTCAGATAGAATTTGAATAGAAATAAAGAATTGGCTTTTCTTGCTTTCAGAAATTATTTCCATAAGAATTACGCTTTTCAGAGCTTACTACAGGATCAGAAATATACAGCGCTATTTGTCCAAAAATTGGAGGTTTTGGAGAAAAAACAAAACAAAACAAAACACATATCCAGAGATTATTTTAGAAAGAATAATTACTTGAACGTTTCCCAAAATTCAGGAGCTCCATGGATTTTGAGATATTCAAAACAAATATCTCCAATGTCTGCAAAACGACTTTTTGCATATTACACAATAGCTGAAGTGGGCAGGGGTGACTGGAGCTGTCTGGTCCAACCTCTGTTCAAGCATGGCCACCCAGAGCAGGGTGCTCAGGACCATGTCCAGATGGCTTTTGAAGCTCTCTAAGGAGGAAACTCTACAACCTTTCTTGATAACCTTTACCAGTGCTCCAAAACCCATACCGTAATGAAGCCTTTCCTGATCTTCAGACGGAACTTTCTGTGCTCAAGTCTGTGACTACTGTCTCTTGCCTAGGCACTAGGCATCAATGAAAAGAGCCTAGCCCTGTCCTCTTTACATCTTTCCTTGGGGTACTTAAGGATACTGATGAGATCCCCCTGAGCCTCCTTTTCTCCAGGCTGAACAACCCCAGCCCTTCTCAGCCTCTCCATCCAGAATAGATGCTTACATGCCTTCATCTTCATCATCTTGGTAGCCTTCCTTTGGACTACTTCCAGCATGCCCACTCCTGTCTTGTACTGAGGACCCAGAACTGGACCCAGCATCCCACATGAGTCTTTGCCAATGTTGATCTCCTTCAACTGGGAGAATCTCCATAACAGATTTTGAAAAATGAAGTTTTCAAACAGAAAATTTTTAAGTTCTAATGTTAGGTCAGAAATGTCCTTTCCTGAATCTAAAGTATTTCTCAATATATTTAACTCTTTACTTCCTGATCTAGAAGGGTCTTTTTTTTTTTCAGTTATTTTTGAACAGCCAACAAAAGTTCAAGGCCATTACTCAAGAAGCGACAATTAGGAGCGCCACTCCTCCAGCAGTCCCTTCCTCAGGAAGAATCTTTCAGCATCTCCACAAGTACTCTAAATTTCAGGTTACTGAAACAGGCACCAAGACCTGCAGAGGATGTTTCCCTGCCCACAGAGAGCATTTCCTGCTTTAGGAAACAGAGTCAGTGTCCGCTTCAATATCTGTAAATTCTTTCTGTCCACAAAATAGATAAATAATCTTAGTGTGACCCACACAGTGGTTTAAATAGCAGACATTTATCTTCTAAAACAAAATAATAAATAAATATAAAAATTTTAATTCCTATTTACAGTTACTTCTGTAGAAATAAATAGGAGTGTAGAGTAAAATGCAGTCTTCCTCTGAAGATACGCACCAGTGCACTGATGTACCATTTTCCCAAAGGAAATGGAAATTCAGTGTCCAGAAGGAGAACATTTGATCATCCCATACTTCAGGGTGTTGCATGAGGCCACGTGAGGTGTATGGATGTTTTTAGAATGGATGATGAGTTCTGCTTTGCTGCAGACAGAGGGTGGAGAAATAAGGAGGCCATAGAGACAAGGAGGCTCCCTCTTCCTTCAGGCAAGCTTCTTAGCCCCAAAAACCAATGTTTCTGAAAATTAAGGTCACAGAATTGTTTCTGCTGTCATTTGGAGGAAGAAAACAGCTCTCTGCATTATCACTATCTCTCTAAGAATGTGCAGCATGCCTTGAAATGTTTGGAGGAAAGCAAGTCCTTCCTGAAGCTGAAGAAAAATCCCTGACTAGGAGTTTACTTCACCTTTGACATCTGATGGCAATGACAAAATTAGCTCTTAAATAGTTCTCTGACTTCCTTAAATGATAGCCCTTACTGCTACACATGGTATGAATGAAATATGTTTTGTCTGCATCCTTTCCTACTGTGACCCTTAAGAAATGAGCCACCTCTTTGTTAATAGGCATCAGGAAAAAGGGATCAGCGCAGGGGAAAAGAGCACAGCCTTTTAGCACTGCCATCTTGCACCTGCCTTGAAAGAATATAAGTGACAAAACCAGGCCAAAGAATATGGCTTTGTAGAGAGAGCTGTTTCCAGGGAGAGGTCCCCTCCATCTAATCCACCCACAGAAGCCAAAGCTGGTGTAGTTTTTGTGCCCAACATCAGTCACTGATGGGCCTCAGTGGGAGCTCCCCCTACCCCAGCTCAGGTTTCCACTCTGGGCACGTGTTTGCATGTCTCAGTGCTGCTGTCTGTGGGGAGCCCAATGAAGACAAGTAATCCAAGAAGGGGCTGCCTTTGAAAATAGTTAGGAAAGCTGAATTAAGCTCTCAGTTCACCCAAACGCTGGGGTTGGGCCAAGTGACAGTACCAGCATCAATGTATTCCATCTGTGTCCCATGTCAGTCCTGGTGCTGCCTCCTGCAGCCCTGGGAGCGAGGGGAAAGGAAGTGCTTTATCTGCCTGACCAAACTTGTTGAACAATGCGGTAATGTGCTAAGCTTCTGATAAAGCTGTCCTTTGGTGGTGGCAGCAAAACAGGAGACAAGATGTAGTGAAGACAAGGGGAAGTGGAATGAACACAAATCGTAAACACTGTACTGTCAGCAGTTTTGAAGTATAATTTCCCAGAATTTGTACCATAAATGCTTCATTTTCTCTACCTTTGCTTAATAGAAGCATCAGAGCAGTTAAAATTGTTTTCATTCATAGCTAACATTAAAGAGTTTGTATCCATGCAAGTCCTAAAGATTGATTTGCCTGCCACACAGTACCCAGAAAAACAAGACTCACTAAAAGCCACTTTACAGATTAAAGTACGTGTACTTATTGTACTTATATGTAGTTTAACTCATTTCTGGTTATTTCATCTCTCTTAATACACATTTCTATTTCAGCAAGCATAAGGTAAACCAAACTCAAACATCCACCTTTAAATGTACTATTATTCCTTAGAAGCTTAGAATTCTTCCTGGATCTTCAGAACCAACAGATCTTAGAGATTCAACATTAAGATACAGACAAAGATTAGCAGATTGATACAAAGCCAAAGTCCTCACTAAAATTTCTTGCAGACATATGTACATCCACTTAATTTGTCATCACTCCACCCAAATCAGATTTATTTTCATGTGAACTTCCGTGTCATTTAACCACTCTAAATCAAGATTAAGTTCCTCAGTGGTGGCATAAATCCAGTGCTGCCCACTTCAGCCTGCACAAAGCTAACCAAGGCTCTACACAACCGATAAATCTACCAGAAAGGTACAGCAGAGCAACTTCAAGGACAATGAGAGTTTGCTACACTTAGTCACCATCTGTACTGGGATTATGGTACTGAATGGGAACTCCAGCTACGCTGACAGCTTACAGGAAGGAAGGGTTTATGTAAAGAAGTTAATAAACCCCATTCACAGAGAGGCTTCACAACTTAAAAATAAGGATATTCCTACAGGGAGGAAAACTTGACAGAACAATTTGAACAAAAACAATTATTATATACATTTTCTATAGATAATCGTTTATTTAAAAAAAAAAAAAAGTGAATATTGAAAAATCTCAGCCAAAAATTAACTATTTTGATTCGGTAATGTAGTCTCTCATTCTCATTCTTTCTGTCTGGCTATGGTTTGTGGTCAAACATCACCTCACTTGGTATACCACCACCTGTAACCATGGTTTTAGCATCTAAGGATTTGAAAAACATAGCACATCTTTGGCACTTAAGTTTTACAGTAGCCACAGACCATTAGGAGTGAAGCGGATCATGAGATACCCAAACCTCAATTTCTAAGAGGATTTGAATCAAATATCACAGTCTGATGGGAGGTACCAGGGAAGTACTTTCCAGATAGAACAAATATAATTTGGGGAGACAAAAGTAATGATGCATTTTGGAACATGAAAACAATTTTTCATGCAATCCTGTGATTACAGAAATAAGTAATTAAATATTTTTTTCTGTGCTAAAGAGAGATGCTGGTTTCTGCTGAAGTTGAGTTTCTAGAGGGTAGATTCAGCTGGATGCAAACAGTAGACATCATCTGAGGTCTCTGCCTGGCCCAAAGCCACTTTGAGGTCCTTGTCTCTAATATGCAAGGGGAGCAGACGAGCAGAGCAAGGTGACTGACTGATTGTTCATTGTCATTTCCAGCATGTCCAGGAGGAGCTGCATCACCATGCAATGGGAGAGGACACTGTTCCCAGGGCTGGAACGGAAATGGAACATGCACTTGTCAGGTACAGCCTTTCTCTTAGAGTAAAAATGTAACAGCTGCATATATGTACAGCTAAGGAATAACAATGACTACTATTATATAAAATAACATATGCTACATTCTATTGTAAAATAGTTCAGAAACAGCAGAGGTAGACCACATGGAGTTCATTTTGCTTAGTGTGCATTAAACTTGATAGCATTATCACTAGTGGCCTAGACAAGTTCAGAAGAAATTATTAAAAAACTCTTCTACATTTACGCTCAGGGGAGACCTTATCACTCTCTACAATGATCTGAAAGGAGGTTCCAGAGAGGCAGTGGGTGGTCTCTTCTCCCATATTAACAACAGGGCAAGACGGAATGGACTGAAGTTGCACCAGAGGAAGTTCAGGTTGGATATTAGGAAACATTTCCTCTCAGAAAGGAGTGGTGCTACAGTGGCACAGGCTGCCCAGGGAGGTGGTGAGGTCACCGTCCCTGGAGGTTTTCAAGAACAGTTCTCCTGTGGCACTGAGGGACATGGCCAGTGGGCATGGTGGGATGGGCTGGTGGTTGGATTAGGTGATCTTAGAGATCTTTTCCAACATTATTCTATGATTATGTGAATCTTGAAGCGTGTTGGTTTGAGTTTTTCTATTCTTTATGGCATGTTACTACTTATGATTTTTTGCCTTAATTGAAAGAATGTGTTTTTGGGACTGTAGTCTCAGTATTATGTTTATCTGCTGGGAGTGTAAAGTGCAGTGCTTAATAACTTCAGCCAAAAATAATTTAAAAGAGAAACACACTTCACACTGTTCTACTTCACTCAGTACTTATTAATCTTTGTTTTACACCAAAAACACATCTTTGGAGGGCATATGAAAAGTAGACAGAGTGAAAAGTAGGCAGGAAATACAATTTCATAATTACAAGAATGCTTTTGGCATTAGGCTTTATTGTTGTTCTCTATTGTTAACTTGAGAAACAAAAAAAAGTAGAGAGAAAAAATATTCAAAAGACAACACTTTCTTCAGCACCATAGACAATCAGTTCTGATTTCCTGACTGATTTATTTTCTATTTCCTTAATAGTGTTATGGATATGGTTTGGTTATTTTCCTTGCTGTTTGCTTGCTTTTTGTGGTTAAAGATGTTGCTTTCAGGCTGCTAACCATATATCTACCTGTATATAGATGACAGATTTAAGTTTTAATTTCCATTCTGTAATTCCAGAAAGGATTTGCTGGGACAGCCTGTGAAAAATGTGCTGAAGAACATTTATTTGGTCCTCAGTGCACATCAGGTGAGTTTGAGCTCTCTCAATTGAAATGGGGATAAGCAGGTGAGCGCAAGCTATATTCATACTCTGAAAAATCACAGTGAAATGGGCAGGGAGCATAAGGTTTCCCATCAAGAGCTGCTCTGTGCTTCAGGAAACACAATAAGGAAAGAAAATGAGCAGCTACTGAATCCCTCATTCAGAAGGGGGCTGGATTCAACTCAGAGCTGTGCAGGCAGTGCTGTCAGTGTAGCACTACAACAGTACCCTAATATTGTCCTTAATATCTTTGTTTTGGCCAATAGTAAAAAAAAATTAGGAGTTAGAATAATTTTTGTGCTTCGGCAGTAGGGCCTTCCTGTTATCCAGTCATGTGAACAAGTTTTCATTCTAAATGATGAATTTGTATTTATTTGATCCAAATACAGGAAATTCTTATTGCACTTGAAATATTGGATGGGAATATATCAAATGCATAATTGACAGTGGCTTACAGAGTTTTAGTATGACTTTTAAATACATCTACTAACTAGAACTTCTGTATCAAGGCAAGAAACACCCATGTGGCACTCAAATTAATGATTCCTGATGGACATCCCTCTCCAAAAAATTAATTACCTTGTCACTGGATCCAGTTTTGCTTTCAGTCTCCACAATATTCTCTGCCACACAGCTCCATAATTCTTTACAAAGTGTGAAAAAGCAGGAGTTTATTGATTTTATAATGCATTTTTGATTTGTTGATTGTTTCGCTGGTTGGCCATATTTCTTTTAGAAGTAGTGGGACACTGAGTGAAGGACCAGAGCTATTTGGACTATTTAGTATGAAAAGAGATAACCAGTTAATATACAGTATTCCCCTATTTTGCCTGTTTCCTAATTTTTATTTACCTTTCACACCCCTGCTGAACATTAGGCATATTCAGAAAATTATCTGAAGAAAGAAAAATTACTGAGAGGTCCCTTCCCAAGTGTTAATACTTATGTAACTCTAAGTAAAATTTTCTTAAGATTTGCATTAATTACACCTAGAAAGAGTCATGAACAGACTCAGTTCTACACTAATCCTATACCTCAGCCTACTCAAAGGCACTTTTGTCCACTGGATGCCAGTGTTGTTACACAGAAACGCAACTAAGCCCATGTTTTCATAAAGATAGAGTACTTGAATGAATTCAATATTGGAAACCTAATTATTTTCTGAGCAGGTACTGGAGGATTCAATGGCATATTAATTTAAAAATCATTTTAGACTTCAGCTTTCAGATATTTGAATTCATCCAAGCTTTTTAAATATTTATAAATACTGTACATTTGTGACTAACTGCCTTTCCACAATACCTTAGATGTTGCTAATTATTATAGCAGGAATAGTAAGATGGGTAAAGTATTACTAATTAAGTACAGTAGGTGATTTGTAAGAGCCCAGGCTAAGTTTGTAGAGGAGGGGGCAAAGTTTGTCACTATAACTTGAAGTCACCAATAAACCTTTATACTTCTTGGTCTTTTTCAGTATATCTGTACAGGGCTTTTTTAAAAAGCATTGCAATGGTAATTGAAATGGTTATAAGGCTTTTAAGAAAACATGGAGTTTCAAAAACAGCTTGTAAAAGGCCCTCACAGTTGACTGGACTCTGAATACAGAGTTGTGTGTGCATATTTTCACAAGGTTTGTAATCACATATAGCAGAGTAAAGGAACAAACAGGACCAAACTATGTGGTTCAGACCTAGTCCCACATAGTGACCAATTATCCTTTTAAGTAGATTAATTCTCTTTTGGAAAAAAATGTTACATTACTCATTTTCTTTTGTTTGAAAGGCAGGAAAACAGAATTAAAGCAAAAATTAGATATTTGCTACCCATTTGAGAAGAGTAATAAAAATGAATTGTATTACATGTTGTATTCAATTTGGACTCAAGATTGCATGTCTAATTTTTCAAGACTTATTGTATTAGCAGTAGGTCAGTTTGGTGTTTCAGGCCCTCAAGCTGTTATTAGACTGTAAAAATCAGAATCTGTTACTTGCTGACGCATGCAGATGTAAGTACTGATTTGCTCATTGACAGAAAAATTTAAATTTAAGAACTCAAGTCAAAACTTGGTTTTGAAAATTGCACTTAGTAATACTTAACAGTTGTTGACCAGGAAACTATTTGCTACAGGTAACCACTAAATATATCTTTCCAAGTACCATGCTGAGTCATTAAATCCAATCACTCTCTCCATCTAGTTTGCAACTGTGTGCATGGAGTATGCAACAGTGGAATTACAGGAGATGGAAGATGCAATTGCTTGTCTGGATACCAAGGTCTCAGCTGTGATCAACGTAAGTAGTCTGTTTTCTATATAAGATACATTCTACTGCTCTAATAGATTTTGAATTGGTAAGTACAGACAACCAAGCATACAATCAAACTCAAATCCTACTTATGAGCTGCCATAACCATTATCACCCCTTCAATAGCAATAGCAGTAGGATTTATGATCTGCAGATCAGGAGAATTTTCAGCTAGTAAACTGGAGGATAGAGTGTCTCCTGGCATAATATGCAGACACAGCTTAATCTGTCACCCTCTGTCCCTCAGCAATAGCTGAATGCAAGGCATTGCAGTGCCCTGCAAACTCAAGATGCACTACCTCGGGCGAGGATGGCAGAAGACTGCAATGCACATGTCTACCCAACTACCACGGAGATGGTACAAAATGTGAACGTGAGTAATTTTCATCTACACTAAGTTTTTTGGAAACAGCAACATTAATATTTTAGTTCACATACTGAGTACACTTTTGAAACAAATCTCACCATCATCATGACTTAACTGTTCTCCAGTGCATTTCCCAAAGCAATCTGAGATACACAAACCAGATTCCTTCTGGATAAAACTAAACACTAAAGTACACTCCAGAGGCACATCAGTCCAAAAATCAGACAAAAGCTAGTAATGCATAGTGCTTTGAAATGCATATTGTGGATGCTAGGTCATCAGTGCTTACAAATCCACTCCTATCACATCACTTGCTAAAGTCTGACTTCAGTTTTCTTTCATAAAAATCAACAACATCAAGCAAGGGTCTGTACTGACTGACTATCCATCATATGTTGGCTCAATTTTATCATTAAGCATAAACTCCATAGAAAAGCTCAGTTCAGCTTTCCTGTTTTCCATGAAACAAAGATAATAATCTCAGCTAGAATAAAAAATCTGCCATAAAGTTTTTCTCATAGGTTTGTCAACATGCTGCTGAATACTCAACCGTATTGCAAGAACCCAGATTTTATTTCTTCTGCTTACAGTATATCTTGCAGCTTCAATTCCTCCTTCTAGACAAATTTCAGTGAAGAATAAAAGGCTGTATCTGAAGCTGGAAACATATTTAGTAAATGTTCACTTGGAAAACCAGAAGTCCTTCTTATTCTATCCAAGAATATTTACAGTATATAATTCAATCCTCTCAGTCTTGAATGCGTACCATCCTTTCTGAGCACTCTTGAATACCACCTAAGAGGAGGACTTCAGAAAGTGACTCCTCAGGGAATGCAAAGTCCTACTGACAGGCAGCATAGACAAGCAACCAGCAGAGAAGGATGCTAGTATTCTTACCCCCCACGTTTTGTAGTGATGCAGTCCATGACAATATTGTTCCTCTGCCCAAATACCTTCAAATACTGGGATCATCTGTGGCTTAAGTCAGTGTTACACATCTGACTAGCTGATAGAGGACAAACAGCTCTAGGACAATGAGGAATGTAACAGAGGACAGCAGTAGTTGCTTCAGACTCAGCTTGGAAGTGGTATTGTTCCTGAACAATTTGAGTTTATGAATGTCTATGTATGCGATTTTACACTGGAGCAGAAGAGAAGTCTTGACAGAATGAAGCTGAGCATTGCCAATTCTCCCAGTCCCAGTTGAGGGGAACAAAGAGGAGGACAAGAGGAGAAGACAATGAGTATCACCACCTTTTTGTTCACTCAGGGGCCTACCACCTTCCAGCTTCAGTGTGTGCTGAACTGGACACAAAGATGTGTGAAGAAGCATTGCTGAATTATGAACAAGAACAAATAATGCCATTGCCTTTACAAAACTGGCTTCTGGAAATAGATAGTGAGCTTCTAGTCCAGTCCTGAATCTACAGCAATGTGGAAGACACAACTAAAGAACTTGCTGGCCAGTTTTCCATATAGCTGAATGGTTGACATTATATTGTTTAATTACCGGAAAGAAAACAGTGAAGGCCTATTATATTGAGAAATAGTTTCCAACTGATCTAACACGCACTTAAAGCTTTTACTGACCTTGTATCACCTATCTGGCCTCCTTTGGTTAAAATCCACCAGAGAACAGGGAAATAGATGTGATATTTTAATGAGCACATTATGTGATTGTATTCTGTTTATAACTCAATTTGCCATGTTAAGAGATCATTTCTATACAAAAGCAACAACAGATGGTTGCTATGTTAGTATAAACACATTCCTCCCTTCTATCTTCATGCTGCCACAATACTTTGGACTGGGATGTTATGAGAAGTTGTCATGAGAAGTTTAGTCTACCCGGGCTTTGTTTGGCATGGGGATGTTCCAGTAAATCTTTGTATTCAGTTTTTAGAATGTGGGCCTTAATTCTTTTACCTTTTTTCTTTGTTTTTCCCCTCAAGCTATCAATCCATGCTTTACAAAAGTCTGTGATCCTAATGCCAACTGCACTTACCTTGGACCAAATCATCACAAATGCACCTGTCGAGAAGGTTACAGAGGGGATGGTCAAATCTGCTTGCCTATAGACCCTTGCCAAGTGCTGTATGGGAATTGCCCTGCACAGTCTACCATTTGCATATACGACGGCCCAGGAAAGGTTGGTGTTGAACCGGTGCCCCAGATGTTTCCTGCATCAGCTGCCTAGCAACAAATAACGTTTCATCTCCAAAAAGGAGCCAGAAGTGTACAGGCACAGGTCTCAGGGAGGCCAAAGCCTATTCCTAGCTTAGGCGTAAGCTCTGTAGGTGGCCAGGAGATATCTCCTTTCCCTCTGTATATAGAAGTGTGTGTCAGCCTCTGAAGGTGGGAATGAAAATAGCAGTCTTTTTTTGTAGAATGTTTTGGCTCAAATTTGTCTCACATAAGTGGAGGCACTGAAATGAATCTTCTCGCAGATACATTTTCTGTCTTGACTGCAAGGGACTTGTAGGATCAGTAGGGTCCTTACATAGGTACCATAGATAAACATATCTAAAGTTAGTGTAACTTGAGTCTTTGAGGACTACTGATGAAAGGCATCAGTGTATAGGCTACACATTATTCATGCTGTCAGGAACTGGCTCAGATTTGCGTTGTGCTTCTGCCACTGAAAAAAAGAAGACATCAGAAGGCCATGCTTGTTTTGCCTGTACACCCTATAGAGCAGAAAAAGGAGTCAGTCATCCAGAGCTGTCCTGACTCTCATAGGCAATCAACTTTTTTCACCCAAGTTACATGTGGCCAGTATGCTCAGGCTAGTACGTACTGCTGATATGTCTCACCAGTTAATAATATGCTTTGGCACTTCTTTTTGATAGAGGGAAGTGGAAACAGAGGAAAAAAAGCCTAACCTATCAAAATTGACTTTAAATGTTCTCAGTCACAGAAGTGAATCTAAAGGCTTTATCTACAGGAAAGTTATCTGGGAGTCACTAATTTTCTGAAGTGGATAAAGCCTTGAAGAAAGTTGTATAAATATGGATGGGCTTCATACTTGCATCTGAACACACAAGGTGATTAACTAAGGCTTTGATATTGACTGGTCTTTAATTCTTAGGAGCAGAAAGTATACTGAAATCTCTGCTTTGTGCATGTCTAATTTCTCTCTACCCTCTCCCATCTCTTTGATGCAGTCCCACTGTGAATGCAAGGAGCATTATACAAACTTTGTCCCTGGGAAAGGATGCAGCATGACAGACATCTGTGAAACGAACAACACATGCCACAAAAAAGCTAAATGCTCGATGGTTGCTCCGGGACAGATTACGTGAGTATTTCTTCCTATTAAAGCTTTCACTCAGCTTCTCCCTCCTCATCATAAGCAGACTTAAAACAAATCCAGTGGATGAGCACTTTCCAAAGTTATTATTAATAGTTCTGTTATCAAGGACAAAGGACAACATTTAGTGGCATAAGGATCAACAAAATAGCACATCAGCCCAATAGATAATGCACCATTTTTTAAAAAGGATCAAGACCTGTTTTCTGTTCCTCAGAACAAACAGCATGGTCTGGCTTACAGCTAAAGGCTCTTCCTCTTCAAAATCACAGTAAATGCCTCTTGGCAGAGGTCCCTGGCACATGCTATCCCTTCAGCTGTGCTTGGGCATTGCCTGGGAAAATGTTGTGTGGGCCAGAACCATGCCAGGCAGCATGCTAAAAATTAATCAGCATTAATTACCACAGGACAGTGCTGGAGCCCTGGCCATTTTTAGTGTACTAACCAGGGCATCTGTCCCCCATGCTGTTAAAGTAACACTCGCCTCAGCAGAATCCTCAAAGCACGTGAGAAATTGCACAACTTACAGCAGAATCTCTTTTTCTGTGCAGAAATTTATTTTGCAGATATTAGGAGGAAAGTCCATTTTAACACAAGACTTAACAGTGTTATATCAGTCCAAAAGCTCCAGAAGTGCTGGCTTTTAGGAGCTAAGAATTAGAATGTCAAAGACAAGACAGATCATTAGCCATAAGCTGGCTAACGAATCATTTTATAGATTCACAGACAGAAAGTGTTTGCATCGAAGAGTATACTCATTGCCAGTTCTTGCCTCATCACCCAGCTTATTCTTATAGTGAAAAATTAAAATCACCAGTGTGTAAGCTGTTGTGCATTTCCAACAAGTTTCATTTCTGGAACACAGTGTACTACACAAAATGCACTTTGCTGCCACAATCAGCACACCGGCAGCACCAGGTGTGAAAACTTAAAAGATAGAAGAATATTTCTATCTGAAATCAAGACCAAAATGCAGATTTTCTTGAGTTAAAGATTTTAAACAAAATTCCACAACAGATAAATCAGCTCATTTCTTTCCTAGTTTATCACCAGTTTACTGCAGCAACTCAGTTGTTAACAGCTACGTGTTTACAATTCCAGAATGGGAAAACTAAAAATTTATGATGATAAGGAGAAAAAAAAAGGAAAGAAACAATCCAAATGCCTTGCATGTCATTCATTTCATGACCTCTAACAGCAGACAAACAGACAAACAAACAAAAAGAACACTGAAGGATTAATTTGTATCCCACATCCTATCTATTGAGCAAAAAAGTGAAATGCCATGAATAGTTTCCAGATAAGGTGAATCCAATTATGAAAGAGAAACTTTGCAAAGAAAATAATTGATTGGTAAGTGTGGGCACAGTAAATTGTCTCTGATACACATGACACCGTTTTTGTTGCAGCCCCAGATTTTAAATGCATTTGGGATTTGAGGCTAGGCATGGGCCTTATTTGGATTTCCTTTTTTCTGTTTATTTTTTGTTTGTTTGTTTGTTTTTGCTTGCTTGCTTGTTGTTTTTTTTTTTTTAATTTCTTCTAAAACAGAGTTGTAACAAAGTCCACAAACGTGTTTTTTCCTTTCCACTTTTTTTTTTTTTCCATTAAAGACTCAGTTGCACTGTTAGCTTCCTACATATAATTACTTCTGCTTTCCCTAGAATCAAATGATCTGTACAGGAATAAATCTCATACACAAAGATGTAGAAAAGACAAACATCTATGGTTTGTGAACATAACACAGCAACCCAATGGAAAATCAAGGCTGTCTACTTCTGTTCTCAAATAGATCTTTTCTGAGTGAGTGCTGACACTTTCTACAGCACTGCTTCAGCAAGCAATTACACACAGCCTCGCCCAGAAGCTGTGAAGTCTTGGCTGGTGCAGAATTACACTGCTTGTGAGACCATAACATCTCTGCTTGTCATGCAGAACTGGCTTTCCCTCATCCAGCTTCCATTATTTTCTATTCTAATACCACTCTTATTTTACCTCTGACTCTGCTTTCAATGAGAAATTAGTAGCTTCATAAAGTAAAATTTTATATAGAAAGTTGAGTTTCCCTTGTTTAGAAAAGTTACAATTCTGCTTCCTGTCCCAGTTAGACTGGGGAATTGTCACATCAGCTCTTTTCCTATACTGTCCATGCATTGTATCTTGAGAATATCAAACAGGTTAAAGTACACAGTGTATTCAATGCAAAACATAATCATATGAAGCATCAGTTGCAAACCAGATTCTCCAGACAAACAAGATAAAACTCATCTAGTCAGTCACATATATTTACAATGCTTTTAGGCTACTATTTTTACAAAGGTCTGGAAGGAGCCAAAGCTTGAACCTCTTGGCCAAAATGCCACTTAAAAGTCCTCTGAATCTAAATGCAACCCTACTGCAGGAACTGTGGGAATTTTAGAATGAGATCACTATAATCAAGAATATACCTGTGGTAAAGACCATTTCTGTCCAGACGTAAGATACCTAGCTAGTAAATAGGACCTGGAATCGGGTTGATATTACTGTGGGGTGTAATTAAAAACGATTAGGTCATTATTTATATAAAGAAGTTCTTCCTGTTGCGTAGGTTAATGTTCCTGCTTTAATTATGCCTTTAGGAAAAAAAAGTCTAGAAAGGTGAATCATTATTAATAGGGCTTGTATGAATAATGAACAAGCTAGAGACGTGATTAGGAAAGGCGCTATTATAAGCCAGTGTTTGGCAGCACATAACATAGTTGTTTAGCCTCCTAAATATAGTTAGAATATCTTTCTGTGTGTGCTACACGTTGACAAGTGCCTGCTTTAATTTTAGTACTGAAGATGAGTAGATCACAGAGCTGACACCTCCAACCAGTCCCATAGGCACAGCACTTCTGAAGAGTGCAACAGAAATTGATGAGATTGGCGTAAAACTGTAGGTGTTGAGACAGATACAAGATCAATGCACAAGCAAGCCTGAGTTGCTTGTTGAAAATCAAAAGCATTTGTACCCATCATCACTTAAGAACAAGCACATTTCAACCACGTTGACAATCAGCAACTTCTTCCCCACCTCTCTTGTGACACAGAGACTTTAATGATCTTAAAATCCAATTTCCATGACACTTTTCCACCACTCATGAGACGGAAAATGTCAAGTTAACATTTGGGGTTGTTCTTCCATTAATTTCCTTTAGATTTTGCCTTGGCTGAAACACATTACCTTATACACAGAGCACATCCAGACAGCAACGCTGCTGAGGTCATCTCAAGGCAGTGCTGATAATTCTTATGGGTGCTGATGCTGCCCCAGAAGTCTGTTGTATAACACTGACACCTCCCAGAGACTCCAAGGGACACCAGAATTTTTAGGTGACATGATCTTGCCAGTGCAAAGACAGCAGCAGCATGAAGTATACATCTGAAAAAGCGTGAGATTTCATGCTACTTCTTCATTCAGAAGAATGAGAAGGCTGAAACACCAGTTTTGTTGCCCAAAATGTCTGTGTCACTCAAAAAGCAGTTTAACAAACACAGCCACTTCGCTTTATTGAGAGAACTGACAACCTGGTCTGCCTTGTCTACCAGAGGGGCACAAACATTTATCAAAAGGATTGATTAACTGCTTTAGCATCCCCTTTATGTGTAACTACTATTATCCTGTTGAGCCCGACATAGTGGCTGGAGGCTTTACATGACCTCTTTGCCACTGTGAGGGTGGCAGCCCACAGTCATAACCTTCCCTTGTCTGTGGGCAGGGGGACTGAGTAGACTTCTAGACTCTTGTAACCAGCATGTCCAGAAACCCCAGAGGGTCCTCTACACAGCCAACGGTGCCACACAGCCAAACCCCAATCATAGTGGCCCTGCAAGGTGAACACCACTAACATACTGCTACTTTCTGGCCCACTGACAAAAGACCATCCTAACTGGAAAGTGGCCACCATGCTTCTACACACATCTACAAGCATAATACACTGAGATCGCCAGCCAAAATTGTTTAATCAGGAAGGGTTTAAGAGTATCTTTGTGGCAAAGGGATACTGTTTCACATTCATTATGCTTCCTAGATGAGGCTTATTAAAATCCATAGAAAAGGCTACAAGAATAAAAGGAGTTTACAGCTGGCAAGTGATGAAATAACAAATTAATATAGTTATCCAACAAATGACACATACAGCATCCTATCACCAAATGGTACCTTATTTTTGCTGAAGCAGAGTTGTGAAACTAAAATGGTTGTTCCTAAGTATGCCCTTCAGAGAAGTAAACATGCTTAGCATGCTTAGCTAGAGCCCCACTGACTCCACAGTGCATCAACACACAGCTGAAAGGGCAATCCCTTCCCAGGTGTACGTGCCAGAGGGGCTCTGTGGGGAATGGATTTGTTTGCTATGGAAACATCATGGAGCGCCTCCAAGACCTGAACACAGAAGCAGGAGGACGGTGGCAAGGCAAGCTAACATCTGCCCTAGCACTCATGGGTAAGTGACCACATGCACCAGTCATCTCCTCTTGGGTTATTTTGCTTGTATTCATCAAAAAGCCATGATTCATGATCCCTCAAAATGAGTGTTTCAAGCTCAGTGCATTTATATTTTCCAGCATAAATTTGACATGCTCCATTATCCTTGTCTTAGGAAAGTATTTTATTATCATACTAAGGCATGGGAGAAGCTTCTGCAGCCACTCATTAACACTTTTAGGTACATGACTTTAGGAACTAACCCGTGTTATCACACGCTATGTAATAATGAATTTACATTCATCATACCATAAGACCCAAAGCCACCAAGGCCGTTGTCATGCATGTCATCAAATTGTACATATCATATGATAACATATCAGATAAAGACAGTGACAGTCAATAGGTGGGGGGAAAAAATCTATTTAAGTTAGATTGTAAGCATACGCTCAAGGTCCAAATGCAGATCCAAGTACTTCCTGCAATTGAATTTGTTGCTTAGGACAAATAGAATCCTATAATCAGATGAGCTGCAAAACCCTGGTATGTATGAGGTTTGGAAGTATGCCAGAGGAGTAAGAGGAGGAAACGGACCAGAAAGCAGTAAGCAGGAAGGATGATGGCAGTGGAAAAAAACTGCTGGTAGCAAGACTAACGTTTTGGAAATCAGGACAGACAACTGCTGTGCATCTGTGAACAAATTCCGTTTTCTTGGGAAATGAAAAGCAAATTATTTGCAAACTCTCAAATAGAAGGGTAAAAAATATTGAAGAAAAAAGAAAGGATTCTTTTATTTGGCTGAGTCATTCACCTCGCCAAAGATTTTTGTATCTGTTCATAATTGTGTCATAATATAAAAAATCCTTGTGAAGAGAACATAACTGTATTCACTATCTTCTGCTGCAATGTCAAAAATATGAGACCTGAGCAAATACTGCTAGAATAAAGATGGATCTTTGAAATAGAGTAAAAATCCTACAAAGCTGGTCAAGGGCAAAACCTGGCAATTGCCTTCATATTCAGCACTTGAAAACAGAAATTGACTGCCTAGGTTGCATTTTTTTCTGTACTTCACCATTTGTGTCAGAAAAGTGCCTGGCATTCTGGATGTCACCATTTTTCAACAACAGCAATCCAAATGTTATGTTCTTTGGTTAAATTTTGAGCTTGAATATGCCATATGATTTACAAACCAGCAGCTAAAGACGTGTTAAGCAAGCGGGTTATTTTGCAGTACATTCTCTCCACATTAATGTCTTTCAAAAACTAAGAATATACAGCAGAACAGTCCACGTTGTGTTGCAAGATAGAGTAATAATTTCAAGATATATCCTCTATTATACCATACCCATAATATCTATGAAGATTTTGTTCACTTCTAATTTTAATCCTCTGGAAAACGATCCCATTATTAGAAATATGTAATGGCTTCAGCTACAGACTCAGTAGGCTCATCAGACTGTCTTGGAAATGGAAATACCATCTGGATAGCAAACAAATTCTAATTAATACTCAATGCATCAGCTTTTATTACTAGCTATGTGTTTGCAGTTGTTTGCATTCCCAGCAGGTTGTCAGCAGCAGATCCCTCACCCCAAAAAAGCCCGAACTGATACGAGGCAGGAAGCTGCTTCCCTGCAAAGGCACAGCTCTAAAGATGCACTGTTCTCATGGCCATCACCCTGGTTTGCATGTTGTGAATTCCAGGGTACCAAAAATGTTCCGAGCATTTTGCTTAATCCTGGGTCACACACACAGTAGCACCTGGATTTCATATGCCAACTACTTCTCATCTTTCAACAACTCAGATTTTAGAATCTTAAATTAACATTTAACAATCACAGATACTACTCTTGCTTATATTCTATCCTTGTGTTCCCCATATTCATTTATCTTATTTTCTTCTTTCCTCATCAGAAAATGTCTATGAGTGGCCACTGAGCAGCCTGGGACCCTTTACCGTATTTGTACCAACAAACAGAGGACTCAAAGGTACCAATGTAAGTAAAAAGCAGTGAGAATTTTGAAGAAGAGGGATTTAGCTCCTTCAGAAATCTGACTTTTTTGATTCAACAGATTCAGAGGAAATTTTTGCTCTAATCTACTTCTGGCTCACCTTTCAATCTTAGAGTCCAGACATTGTCTTTTTCCTACTTGAAAGAAAAGCAGAATAATTTAGTCAATCAAAGTAGGATGCAGACATGTTTTGAGTAAGAAAGAAGTGGTCTGATTTTCAAAATGCTTAACATCCACTACCTTCCACTGAAAGGCAGGACAACTTTGGAGGACCTTACTGCTTATGCAGGAGCATATAGGTAGGATGTGAACTGAAAACAAGAGACCTCTGCTTGGTTCAGACTCTATTATTTCACTTCAGAAGAAAACATGTCATTTCAGAATTTAACAGTTAGAGGGAAAAAAATAAACATTCATTCTGAGACTCTTTTTTGGAAGAAGACTGTATTGAAATTAACCTTTGTTTTTTTGTTTTTGTAGATAAAGGACCTTCTGAATAACAACCTGAAAGCACAGTACTTTGTGAAACTCCATGTAATCGCTGGTCAGTTGAATACCACTAGCTTGAATAATACTGATATAATATATACTTTGACTGGCAAGTCAGGAGAGATATCAAGGGGAGAGAAGGTAGGTGAACTTCCAGCCTAATCAGCAAGGATACTAGTTCACGTTTTTAATTCAACAAGGAGTATAAAAGGTTTGTTCTCACTGAGATATCAGGTTGCAGAAACTTGAAATCTCACTGGAAAATTTGCCTCTAATATCAGTGAAAACTAAAGTTACTTTTGGAATTGCACCACTGCAGAAGGCTCTAAAATTAAATGATCTTAAATCTGCTGGCACAACTGACAGAGCCAGGGAGGCATTCAAAAAGCCCAAATAAACTCAGAGGTGGTATGGAAGGGAAAAATCATAGAATCAATAAGTTTGGAATGACTAATAAGACCATCTAATCCAACCATCAACCCATGCCTTAACCTCTCAAATCCCACTGTTTGTGCTAGAAACGTGCATGTACTGCTCACACAGAGCAATCACCAACTGCATTGCAGAGTCTACCTTCCTTTGAGCATCAGCCCAGACATTTTTTGAATTATGCAGGAAAGAGAAACGTTCAACACAAGTAAAATTCACATGGCAGTTTATCATGAAAAATATGGAGTAAAGTTCATTGAAACCCACTTTATTCAACATCTGCAAAAATTGGGGCAGTCTGATGCCACAGTTCATTTCTGAAGCTGACAAAACATTTTATGCTCTAGAACTATTGTTCTTGGCCCACTGTCCTTTAATAGCTTGAGCCTGTGTGAAGGCTGAAATCATGTATTTTTCACATTTTTCTAGTAAGCCAGTGACATCTAAGAAAAGAGATCTGTTTTCTTTCTTTAACGGTTATGCATTCCATTTGTAACAGGAAAATATCATTGCTGTCTGAGGCCCATCAGCTTCCTGCAGGCTTCAGTACAATGCACTATCAGCAATATTTTGTTGTTTTAAACATACATATAATATAAGGAAATGGATTGTAGTCCCTTAAGATTACAGGACTTGACCAATTCACTACAACCACATTCTGAACCATTTCCTGACAGACTTTTATTAGTAGCAGCCATCAGAGCCCTTTCAGGTATACTGCTCCCAGCTTGTTCCCTTGGCCTTGCTTCTCTTATGAACTTTGTTATTTTGAAACAAAATAACATGGTCCCAATCCAAACTCAAAGGATTTTTTTTCCATTTCCTTGATAGGTATTAGAAGCAATCTTTAGCCCCCCCAGATTTAGATCACCCAGTTGCTGGTAATGGAAGGGGATGTTAGATACTATTCAACATGCACAGTCCCATTCCGTAATAAAAGTTCACTACCCACTGCCTCACTTCTTTTAGGATAATCAACTAAGAATTAGAATCCAGGGAGGAAGAAGGAAAGGAAAACTTTTGCAAGGCAATATTATTGCTTCCAATGGCATTTTGCATATTGTTGACAAAGCCATGGACAACATGGAGCCAACGTTTGGAAGCAACAAAGAGGTAAGGAGGAAGCTATATCTGTGTGATGTTGGACTTTCTTTTACAATAGTTTCTTGTTCATTTAATGCAAAGAATGACTGACAGCAGCTAGAGAAACTCTGTTATGCCAGCATGCATCAAGTCAGAGAGACAACATTCAATGTGAAAAGTAGCAATGTAATTTCTACACCAGGCAAACCTTTTCCACCAAGCTGGATCATCGTCATGGTTCTACTCAATGCATCTGAGTTGTTCATTCACACTCTGTGCATTCAACTGAACAGAATAACTAAATTAAACAAACTAAAACAAGGAATATTTGCACAGATTCCTGGCAAACTTGTGTTCAAATCAGCAACACCTCAAAGACTAAAATTCAGAAACTTATCAATTTGAATGCTTTGGGTTTTTTTGGTGCTCTGCATTCAGTTCTCAAAGAATGCAAATATTTTCTTTTTTTGTACTTTTCCATTGGAAATACAGAAATAATACCCTGTCAAACACACACACCTTTTACATGTTCTGTGAACCTACCATTTTCAGAACTATGACAGACACTAACTCTAAGCCAGCATAACAATGAGGACAAGAAGGCACTGTCATTTCAGCTGCTTACAGACACTGCAATCACTCAAAAATTAAAGAAACCCAAATACGTTCAGATGTGTAATAACTGAGACCCAAACCGATTCAGAAAGTAACTTATAAAATTGGAATTCATTCTATGTAATCTATCTAAAATATATTCTGTATTCATCCTATTTCAGGAAACCATAATGTCAGTGCTTCAAGACAATGGAAGATACAGCCAATTTGCATCTTTGATAGAGGTAAGGATCAAGATAAGCAGTTCCATAAAGATATCTTATAATGATTTCCAAAAATAATATGCAAATTTCACTTTCATTTTTAAATCAAAACAGAAAACTGGCCTGGGAATGGATTTACAGCAGGAGAACAGACCTTATACAGTCTTTGTTCCAAGTAACGATGCTCTGAGTAATATGAAAGCTGAGGATCTGGATTACCTGCTTTCTACAGAGGTACAGTCTTTCTATAGCACAAACTCACCAGAGAGGCTTAGAGAATAGAAGTACGTGGAATGTATAGTAGATTCATAAATACGTATAATTCCATCTTTAGTATTCATTTACACTAAGTTCCCATAATCAAGTTTTAAGCCATCTTGAAAAAAGATCAAGATACCTAGAGAGGAATAGGATTTGGGATCACATCTGAAGTGATTGTGGCTCCAAACCACTTCCCTGCTCCCTTGCTCTCGCCCTGACCACCACTTGGGAAAGTCCCAAACCCAGACCTAGGATGTGTTACCTCAGCTGGGAATAACTGATGGGAGTGAGTGCCACAAGAGCACTACAAACTGGGGATTACCACTTGTGGGGTCCTGTGGGGTTCTGGGATCATCATATCCACAGGGTACCTCCTTGCCATTGCTGATGGAATCACAAGTCTTTGGGGGCTGAAGGTGTACCTCTGGATATACCAGGGATGGTTTACAACACTTAGATGATTTAGGAGCAAGGGCAAGGACCAGTAGGGCACAAGGCACAAGTTAAGCATTACCACTGACGCAGAAGTTACCAATTCCAGTGATGATGCAGTTCTCAGCTCCATGCTCTCACATGGACCAGGTTGGGTTTGCATTACTCACACAGTGCTAAAAAAATCCTCTTTCTTGCTCTTGTAGGGTTCACTGAAGCTACTGGAGCTGGTCCGATACCACACTGTTTCCAATGCTGAGGTGAGTGTGGATGCTTCTTAGATTGAGAGCTCAAGAGAACTTTTGGCAGGAGTTTTCCAAGAACAACCTCCTCCAGTGCAACCTACAGAAAAGCTTCAAAGGAGAGAGGTGGTGCCTCTGCCTTTTCTAAGGGCAGACATTTCCACAGATCTCTAAGGATGCAATCACAGCGATATTTAGGGAGAGGTGATAACTTTGCTTAAACTGGATTCTACAGAGGAGGATAAATTAATGTCCTAGTCATAGAATCATAGAATCGCCAAGTTTGGAAAAGACCTCCAAGATCATCTACCAGTCCAACCATCCACCCACCATCAATATTTCCCCAGTATGTCATGTCCCTTAGTGCCATATCTGAATGTTTATTGAAAACTGAGACTGAGACTGACTTCACCACCTCCCTGGGCAGTCCATTCCAGAGTCTGATCATTCTTTCAGAGAATGAATGTTTCCTAATATCCAACCTGAACTGCTCCTGGTGCAACTTGAGGCCACCCCTCTCTTCCTATAGCTAGTTACACGGGAGAAGAGGCTGACCCCCACCTCTCTACCACCTCCTTTCAGGTTGTTGTAAAGGGCAATAAGGTCTCCCCTGAGCCTCCTCTTCTCCAGACTGAACAACCCTAGTTCCCTCAGCTGCTCCCCATCAGACTTGTGCTCCAGACCCCTCACAGCTCCTTGGCCCATCTCTGAGCACTCCCCAGGGCCTCAGTGTCTTTCCTGTAGAGAAGGGCCCCAAACTAAACAGTATTCAAGGTGCAGCCTCACCAGAGTTGAGTATAAGGGGATCACCTCCCTGTTGCCACTGGCTACACTATTTCTTTCTTATATGAGACAGGACAGAATGCCATTGGCATTCTTGGCTACCTAGGTACACTGCTGGCTCATGTTCAGCCAAGAGTTGACCAACATCCCCAGGTCCATTTCTTCTAGCTCCAAGCCTGCAGCATTGCCTGGGATAGTTGTGGTCAAAGCCCAGAACCTGATACTTGGTCTTGTTGAACTTCATCCCATTGACTTCAGTCCAGAAAGCTGTTAAGATGCAGCAAGCAACTAGCTTTGTTGAAGTTTAAAGTAACAGCTCTAACTTCACTATGCTAACAGGTGTGATAGTACAAGGCTACCCATGGAGATAGAGAAAACTGATGGAGTCTTTTGCTCATCCCACAAATAAAGATGGTGTTTTTTGTGAAATCCATTTGGAAAGAATGATGATATTACATTTATTTCAATTCACTTATATTCATTTCAGCTAGAGATTGCCAGCCTCATCTCAATAGGACACATCCAAAGCATGGCAAAGCAGTTCCTTAACTTTAACACAACCAGCACTGTAAGTACAAGGCAACTTTCACTTGTGGCCAGCTTTCTCTAAGCTAAGATGAAGCAGCCAGCCCACCATTTCTAGTGACTGTTAGAAATTAGTACTGTAAAAGATGCAGGACAAATGTTTTTTATGTAAAGATAGCCTTCAGTCTCTTTCTTCTTATGAGTAGCCCCAATCCAGGAACAGTCCTCATTTATGCTCTGTGTGGTTTGGGGTAGGAGAGGAATAAAGAAGTCTATTTCACATATTTTAGTTTAAAAATTTTCTGTGCATACATAAGTATTTTTTAATTCCCTTTAATACTATATTCTCTGATCCTGATGAACATAGTGAATACTTTTTTAAAGGTGTTAATTTGTCTGTCAGAGCTTTTGATAAATCTTATCAATACTTATCAATATATTGAACTCCCTCTGTTCTATGAGTACTGTAATCAAATGTAAATGTTCTAGAGAAAAGATTCATATCTGAGAATTATTGTAAAGGCAGAGAAGTTGCATGAGTAAATGCAGAAAGAATATTTTCCTGTGGACTGGGGTGGCTCATAAATTGTGTCCCATTTTCTTCCCTCTAAACTCCTTTGTCAGAGAGGGCAGCACAGAACCCAAGCCTATGTCTGCTGAAACTAAGGAGCTGAAACCATTAGTGATCTTTCTATTCTAGCCAGGCTTTTCGTCACCACTTCTACAGGATAATGATGCAGACTAAGAAGAAAACATTAGGTGCCTCTTCTATCAAAGATTATAAAGAAAATGGGTGACATGTGCATGCTTCTTCCACAAATAAGTGTAAGAAAATCTAGGCAGCACATTAAAAATGAGAACCATGACTAGATTATTTTTTTTTTTTAATGGAAAGATCCAATATTGGGAAGTTATGAGATAATGAATTAATATATTATTAATAATAATGTATTGTTTCACAGGGACAAGTTTTGGTGAGTGGAGAAGAAATAGAAGAAACTGATATTGTTGCAAAAAATGGTCGCATTTTTACTCTTGCAGGAGTTCTTATCCCACCCACCATTGTTCCAATTCTGCCTCATCGGTGTGATGAGACAAAAAGTCAAATTGCAATGGTAAGAAAAACCAAAAAAGTACAATAGCTGTAACTACTCCATGCAACACACATAAAAAAGGGGGAAATCAATATATCAGTGAAATACAGCCACCTGGTGAGCAATGCAACACAGATAATTTGCAAAGAGGGCACAACACTGTTCTGTATTTCAGTGAGTGGGACTTGGTACATCCTATTCAGTTTGGCAACAAAGTGCAGGCCTTTACATTTGATAATACTCAGGTGCTTTTTCTGGTAAGAAGCCTGAGCATCAGGCTGATCCTTTAGTTTGCAGTAAGCATGGCTCCTGTGAGCTATAGCTGGATGGTGTTCAAGCACATATCAGGGCCAGTAAACAGTTCCAGTACAATGATGAAGAACAATTGCCAGCTGAGCTCTTACAAGGGTCCAGAACCACTACTTTCAAACAGATTCTCAGCAGAGCTGAACAGCATCAAAATTTAATAAGGAAAACACAAGAGCTGGCAGTAAGGAGCTATTACCTCTGGCAGTGACTCCAAAGTGCCAGCTGCACAATGTGTCCGTAAATCAGGCAGAGCACACTTAGGACACTATGGTACTTGGAACTCCTTATCAGAAGCCTCCCTCTACACTGTGAGAAAAATGATTTAAGGAAAAAAAAAGATAGTGTCTGGCACAAAAACGCTTCCTCAAAGCGAAGTTAGGCACTTTGTCGGCTTTGGTCTTCATGCATAATTAAAATACAATTTAATGTTGATGGCTTTGTAGCAGAGCACCAATGCCAAGGAGAATACCAGAATGGAGCTTTGCTGTTCTTAGCAGACATTCTGTATTTTCATTCTCAGAAAACAAGAACAATCTCAGCTCGTAAACCCAGCTTGTGGTATCACTGAAAAGGTTGTCAGAACTGGAGGTTACGCACACCTACAACAACTGCACTTCCTTAAATATGGAACTAATACACACATATCCATGTAACTGTACTTGAATGCTGCTCGTAACTACGAGGCTCAAAGTACGCAGAAGACAGATGAAGACTGGAAGACCACAAAAAAGTTAGAATCATAGAATCATCAAGTTTGGAAAAGACCTTCTAAGATTATCTAGTCCAACCACCAGCCCATCCCCACCGTGCCCACTAACCATGTCCCTCAGAGTCACATTCTAGGTCACATCCTAGGTAGTGAAAGGGGGCAATAGGTGACACTGCGTGGCACTGAGCAGCAGAGAGAGCAACGCCATCAGAGGAGACATTTTCCACAGTTATTAGGCAAATAACCTTTTCTCCAAAGGAGAAAAGAGGCCCTTGCAGGGATTTTCAGAAACCTTAACAATAGTAGAAGCCTAAGACATTACTACACAGCTTAACACAGAATTTTAATAATGTATTTGTGAAAATACTTATGAACCACGAATCTTTAGAACTGAGTAGTGGCACCTGTGGTGTGCAGCCATGCGACACACAGATGCTTTCATACATCTGATCCTTTGTTTCCTAATGTGCTGTATGACAGGAGAGATGACTATATCCAAACCAAAACTTGATTCTGTCTCTACCAGCACCAGTGATAAGTGTGGGGGGGATATGCCATAATTCCAATCATTATAAAACACAGAGAAGTAACACACTGGATGCCTGCTCTAAGATTAATTCTAGTTTGGTTATGACAAAACACGTTAGCAGTAATGAGTCTCATGGCTTTGACAAACTCCATACCTATGCACTGAAAGGCTCATCCTCTCTGACGTTATTGAACACTGAGCTTGTCTGAGAACTCACCTTTAAAATGGCCACTGTGGTTTCTATTTCCTCAGTGCTGTAATTGCCAGTCTCTGTCACCACCATCTGGTGGTTGGCTTAGCTATTGAGAAAAGACAACTAAGAATTGAAGACAAAAGCAGCTACATACTGATGTATCATAGCAGAGTCACATGGAAGCAGAAAATACATTTCTCTCCACTGCCTGTGAAGAAAACACATTAGCTATATACAAGACTCAATTAACTTGGTCTTCCTAAGAAGAAATAAAAATTCTTAAGTGTAGACTGCACCAGAGCCTTAGACAGTCTTCATTAATGCATTATGTGAGGTCAAACAAAGGACACCAGCTAGCTTTTTCCCACGGTTGCCTTTTGTTTAGGAAGCTGCCAGGTCTTTAGAAGGGAGTGGAAGACAGAAAATTGAAGATGAAAAAGAGGAAGGAACAAGGAAGGAAAAAAACAGAGCCAATTTTACAATCACTCAGCATTTTGTGTCTTTATAGTTGGTATAATGCCTTTCCAAATGGTAATCCTAACTGTCTCCATCTAGGGTGTCTGTGCAAGTTGTTTCTCACATGCATTGTCTCCCTGTCCACCGGATTCAAAACCAATTGTAAGTGATGTTTCCTGACACATTCCCCAAGATACAAAATGTATACATCCCCATGTGTTGTTTGTTGCTTTTCCAATACAGCAAGAAAAAGAACCCAGATAGTATTACAGAAAACTGCATAAAAATATAAATGTAGGCAGTAGATTAGTCTATTTTTTGCAGCAATTAAAGAGTCAGGTAATTTTAGTGTTACTTAATTTGCTGTATCAAGATCCCTCACATTTCATAGCAGTTATGACTCTTCTCTCAGGCAAAGATCTATTTAGGATAGGGTTTGGTGAGAGAGAGAGGTGAGGAATTAGAATTACTGTGATTATGCTTTGGGAGTTCGTAAATGAAAAATAGAGGAGGGATGCATTTATATTAGACCACAGATCTGTTAAAAATTTTCTTTTGATTAAGCATCCCAGAAGTAACTACCTGCAGAAATTTTCTTCCCCATGTTATAAAAATCCACTGGTAGTTAGTCCTATATGCCATATTCAGTAATGACCACAGGCAAAATTAAGAAAAATCATGATGATGAATCATTAAAAAAAAAAATGAAAATATGTGACTTCTCGGCAAGATGCTTTGTTATCTGATTAAACTGTGTTCCAGTATTAAGACTGCACCACAACACTGTACATTGGTCATAAATACTAATGCTTCCATTTTGTGTGTTTTTCAGCCTTTCTCAAAGCGGACATGCATTATTGAAGGCCCAGCCTATCCAAAAACTGGCTGTACTAGATACTGCAACATAACAATAAAGGTACACAGTTACAGTTCCTTAAGATTAAATGTACACAGAAGTTTTCCAAAGGGTTGTCTTGTGCATCATGATCTATCCTTCAGGGTTGAGATACACATGCTGATAGATGTCCATGCACTTTCCATATCAAACCTTCTACAGGTGGATGAGAGCAAAATACCAGGCAATTTTTTGCCAGTATTGATTCCCCTACCTGCAATAACTCCTCTGTACAACTCATGCATACACTAGTACTTCCAACAAGGCTTTTCAGCTGCCATGTGTTATTGACAACAACAATCTCACGCTAACTGGGCTCCTTGCCCAAACATCGTGATGGCCCCTTTCATCTACACTCACAAAGAACAGCACAGTGTGGATCCCCTGGACCCAGCTGTCCCTGCCACGAGACTTCATGCAATATTCAGAAATAATGAATGACGAACAATCCAAAGTCACAGTCTACTTGCTCTGCCTGTAGTCCTCACAGAAGCCTTTGGCCTCTTGGGAGGCACTTATACCTTTCCTGGCTTCCAGAACTCTGAGTTAGGTGCTGGTGTAAGGGGCTGGTGCCTTCCCTTATACAGATCCCTGTAAATACTGAGTTACTCTGGCTCCATCTGTCTCACTCAGGTTTAACCATTCATTCAGATGGCAGACAGAACTATTCGGTTAATTTTGCAGAAACCTAAGTGTTGCAGAGGCTTCTTCGGCCCCAGCTGCAGTCCATGCCCAGGAGGTTTCTCCAAACCCTGCTCAGGAAATGGACAGGTAAGCAGAACCTCCAACCTCATCCTGCTCTCTCTCAGTTTTGGGGAGGATGGAGTGTGTCCCAAAAGCCCAAGAATAATTTCTGTATTACAGGATTATTTGGTTCTGTAAGATCTGCACAGTCCAGTGATGGCCATGAATTGAGGGGTCTGTTAAAAAGAGGAGGGAAAATGAATCTGTCTCCTCTTAATCACTTGAACTGCAGGTTTGCCTGGTCCCAGTACAGAGGAAAAGCTGGGGTTAAATGACTTCCTCTGAGGCTTTTACTCTGCACACTGCAGGGGAGTAACAGATCTCTATTCTTATTTTAAAACTGTGGAAGAAGGTACAGAACAGCAGCAGTGTGACTATAAGCACAAGAAAAATTTTTGCATTAGAAGATGTTTTTCATTAAAGATGAGGATCTTTCTAATTGCTTCTCAAAAACAAGGCATGAATAGGTCTATAATCTCTTTTCAGAAGAGAGACAATGATTTATTTCAATTTATACATAGAAATCACCTTTCTTCCTTATTGCAGTGCATGGATGGCCTGGAGGGAAATGGGACCTGCATTTGTGCTGAAGCATTTCAAGGCTCTCTCTGCCAGTTCTGCTCAGACCCTGACAAATATGGACCTCAGTGTGACAAAAGTAAGTACAGCCACACTTCTTATGCCCAAGAATCATAGACTTGTTTAATTGGAAGGAACCCTTAAAGGCCATCTAGTCCAAATCTCCTGCAATAGACAGGGTCACTCACAGCTAGATCAGGGTGCTCAGAGCCCCTCCAGTCTGACCTTGGACATCTCCAGGGATGGGGCTTCTACCACATCTCTGGGCAACATGTTCCAGTGCCTCACCACACTCATTGTTAAAAATTTCTACCTCATATCAAGTCTAAATCTCCTCTCTTGTAGTTTGAAACCTATTCCACTTGTCCTAATCTTACAGACCCTGATAAGGAATCTGTCCCCTTCTTTATTACTGCTCCCCTTTAGATACTGAAAGGCTGCCCTCATGTCTCCTTGGAGCCTTCTCTTCTCCAGGCTGAACAGCCCCAGCTCTCTCAGCCTGTCCTGATAGGGGAGGTGTTCCGTCCTTTGAATCATTCTTGTTGCCTTCTGCATGAACTCCAGCAGTTACTCCCAGTACTTTCCATACTGGGACAGAATGGAATTTTCCCTTTATACTCTAGTATAAAGTCATTTATATCCTAATATATTCTATTATACACTAAGGCAGGTGCTAAATGCTACATAAACAATCTGCACAGCAGATGAGATGGTTCATTTCTTATTTCAAAGGAATAAATTTAAGCCTAGATTTAGAGAAAATCTTCTCACTGGCTTAACTGGGTTTTCTGTGTCATATCTCACTTGATATTAATTTATTATTTCTTTTCTGTCTCCCTCACACGAGTAATTGAAATGAAAATCTTTTCTATTCATTGCTGTTCTGCTGTTGCCTACACTTAAAACAGAATCTGTCTACAATGACAAATGTATGCAATCCAAGAACAACTAAATCTGTAAAGAGGTTGTAGTTAGGTCTGCCTAATAATCATCCCTATTGAATAATTTCTTATCTACTAAATAGTTTATAGTGTTAGCAGTCATCTTCACTGCTAACTGCTAATTTTTCAGTACACTGAAAAATTTTTCAGTACACTGAAAAATTTAATCTTGCTGTGTCAAACTATACTGCATTGAATAGAATCATTAAAGTTGGAAAAGACCTCTAAGATCACCCAGTCCAACCTCCAGCCTATCCCCACCATGCCCACTAACCACGTCCCTCAGTGCCACATCCACACAGTTCTAGGCCACCTCCAGGGATGGTGATTCCACCACCTCCCTGGGCAGCCTGTGCCACTGCAGCACCACTATTTCTGAGAAGAAATTGTTCCTAATATCCAACCTGAATCTCCCCTGGTGCAACTTATTTGAAAGTCTATAGAATAGGTGTCATGAAATATAAATATATTCCCCAACTTTATAATGCTTTTCTAGTCTTTTTGCTGTGAAACAGCCTGCCTTTCATCAGCCATGGCTTATTAAGATCCAGAGGTACGTGGACAAAAACTGAAAGACAAATTCTGTAAGAAAAGCTGAAATTGCCTAAGGTCCAACCCTGGCCAGGGGTTGGCTTCACTAATTGCTACTTGAGATTGCAGAAGTGTTACCTATCAGGCTCATTGGACATACTGATGTGCCTCCCATCAGCACTGATCAGTGCAGTCATAGCAGTGTGGCTAGGTTTGTGCTGCTGATTTGTGCATTGGCCCAGCTGATTCTAGACTGTGTTTTATCTCTGGTAGAGTGCCTCTGCATTTATGGGAAGTGTGATAACCGAATAGACAGTGATGGAATCTGTCTTCCTGGATCATGCAGACATGGATACATTGGGAAATTCTGTGATAAGGCAGTTGTTCCCTGCGAGCCCTCTCTGCAGCTCTGCCATGAGCATGCAGACTGTCAGCTTAGTGATGGTGCAGTGAGGTAAGTCAGCAATTTCCATCTAATTAATATTGAATATGATGCAGCACTTTCCCACTTTCTTGATCAAAGCCACACCTTGTAGCAGCACACAAACATCAGCCACTGAACTACTGCTATGCAGCAAATAAGCGAAGCACAGACCATATCAATTTCCACTTCCTGGTAAGAATTGAGAGCTGTAAGTTCCTTATCCCATACAATATCTTAAAGACTGATCAGATAATGTTTATGGATCTGACCATTGTTAGAAGGCTGCCCTCCTTCTAACAATGCCCTACAAGAGCTCTTTATTTCTGACCTTCCTTTAGTGAACTAGCAGTTTGAGCCTTACTGAAAAACTATTGCAGTTTGGAGATAAATAACTCAATGAAGTCAGCCCAGATACAATTCAGATGCTGTAGCACTATGAGTCCATGAGTGAACTGGTCATAAAACTGTTCCTACAGACAGCTATCTTTGCTTGCTTATTCCCACCTTGACCATCACATGCAGCAAGTTTGCTTCTTGCTTCATTGCACTAGTAATGAGTCATTGCAGTAAGCAGAATGCTGGATACTGCATAACTGTGCTTCAGAAATTCCTCCCTCTTGGAGAGGGAGGGACCAGGGAAACAAAGGAGCTCTTGGTCTTGTATGCACTTCAAATAGAAAGCTATCTTCTGGGTCAATGAAAGAAAAAACATCAATTTAGAAGTATTACCTTACCTTTGCCAAGATCACATTAGCACTGAATTAATTTCACTCTCAATTTCATACATGAGAACAGATCCCTGGTTTGTATTAAACCAGTCATGTATTCTCAGGAGGGAAAGAGGGGGAGAGGGGAATGAGAGAGAGGGAGGGTGTGGAAATAAAACAACATGCACTGTTTGCATCATGAATCCAAGGTTACCAGTTTTAAATTGTCTTTAAGTTGCCTATAAATAACATATTAGAGTAGAAAACATTTCCTTAATTTTACAGCATCCCTAACACATTCAGTGATTTTCCTCTCCTCTTGTCTCTATAGCTGTGTTTGCAAGTCTGGCTATGAGGGAGATGGCATGACCTGCAGCAGAGTCGATCCCTGTGTTAGTTTAAATTCAGGTGGCTGCAATATACATGTAAGTATAGGCTTTTCCTCTGAGCCTAGCACCACAAAAAAGCAGGCAACAAGCAAAGTAATGAGCAAGGTTTGGCTGAAATATTTCCAAAAGAAGCATCACAATTTTCACTGCAGTTTCAAGGTCTTTCTCTGACAGGGATATTGTTATTGCTTAGACCTAAGAGTGCATGCCACTTAACTGTCCATAGCCAAGGTAAGCCATGACATGTTCCAGCCAAGCAGCAGCAACATAGCTCTGGTGGAAACAAAGTTAGGATAAAAAGGAATTTTCCTTCAACTCAGAGGCAGCTACGAGAAAGTCTTAAAGTAGAACATGCCCAAGTAAGGAATTAAAGATCTTTAACTATTAGCCTCTCTCACAGGAGCTATTCAGAAGTCTGTGTGAATAGTTGTTCCCCACAGGTGGCATTTGCCCATCCGGGTATGTGGGCCTAAGGTCTGACCTCAGAGACATTAACACACAGGGAATTTTATTTCCCTTGCTGGTCCAGGGTTGGATGTTGCTTGGATGTTAGTGCGAGCTTTGCTTTTTGTCCCTGACAGCAGTTTTGTGGATTAAGGAGGATTTGATGCTCCATAGTTTCTACTGCCGCAGCCAAGAGCCTACTTCTTTGCACCCAGTGCCAATTTTACCCAAAAGATTACGGCATGATCCTGCTGCCAGAAGGGGTGAGCGAGCCTCCTTGGCTGAGCTGCTCCCTACCAGGTTTGCATGCCCTTGCCTGCACAAATGGAGATAACTTTTTCTGCCCTCTGCTCCCTTCTCAGGCTGAGTGCATTCAAACAGGCTCAGGAGGGCACGTGTGTGCTTGCCAGCCAGGATGGACAGGCGATGGATGGGACTGCTCAGCCATCAACAACTGCCTACTGCCTTCCATGTCTGGATGCCATGAAAATGCCACATGCATATACATTGGGCCTGGTCAGGTAAGGCCTCACATTCTTCTCACATTCTGCACCAGTTCTCACTTGTTTTGTTCTGTTGGCACTTCCTGCCCTTATTCATCCCCAGGCTCTCCTTTCCCTCCAGGCCACATGCCCATTTCCACACAAAGCAGCCTCCCACAGCTCCCATTCCATTTTTCGCTTGTGTTATTTCTCCAGGAGCAAATACTGTAAAGTACATTAGGTGTCTAGTATCAAGGTCTACTGGAGGTATTAGTCAGTCACATTCCACTGAAGTCACTGGAGCTATGCAGGAACATGGACAGACTTATCTGCCAACGTCTAGAATATGTACACAGTTTTAATCATTATAATATATTGCCGTGTTTTATTGAAACAACAGAATGACTGCAAGTGTAAGGATGGATTTAGAGGGAATGGAATTGAATGCACACCCATAAACTCATGCCTGGAACAAAATGGAAAATGCCATCATCTGGTGAGTAATAAGTCATTCTTTGAACAGAGTGTTCAGATACGTATCACACCTCACCTTCTGTGCACACCATAGAATTTCCTTACCATTTCAAACTTGCAATTTTTGCTCAAGATTAAATAGAGCTTTTCAGTCCAAGCAGTGATACTGCCACCAAAAACACTACACAAGTTACGTCAGTAAGGTACGTGCATTGGGCTGCTCCCATTTCCACCTTCATGGAAGGCACTCTCTGGAGTGAATGCCTTCTGCTTCTCTATCAGCAACTACAATCTGGATGCAATAGTTTTTTGAGACATTTACCTGAGTCACACATCTCTAACTGGACATCTGTCAGTTTTACAAGTATCTGTGTATGTTCAATGGACCTGCGGGCTTTGCAGAGAGAACACTGGGAAAGAGATAAAGTAAAAAGCAGAGAAAACTAGAGGATGGATATATGTTAATCAGATGAAGAGGCAGGGCTCAGTATTTGGAGGAAGTAAGAAAGGGTTTAGTTTCATGAATTTAGTACAACAAGGGAATTAGTGCCCTCAATTGGTGGAGTTTATCTTATGGGAAGGTAAGGAGGCTCATGGAAGATGGAACAGAAATACTTTGCTGAGATAATGTCTATATATGTATGTATATTGGGAAGGGTTTACAGGCCATCCTTGCTCTGGAGTAGCCTCCTGAGTATTTGACAGTCTTTCTCTCTTTCTGGTGTAAAGGCAACTTGTCAGCTTGAGCCTTCGTATGGCTGGGAGTGTGTGTGCCCCAAGGGCTATGAAGGAGATGGCAGAATATGCTATGGAAATGCTGCAGATGTAAGTAAGATGTTTATCATCTCCAAGCACAGGACCTAGTGCACATTTATTATACTGGATCTTAACCAGACAGCAAAGTCATTATAAATAGTTAGAAAAATGTGATGCCCAACAGTGCTGACTGCAGAGTGTTTCTGCTGGAGACTCATGTCTGATACAGAAATTATCTGTTCTGTTCAAAAACATATCTTGGAAAGAGGCCTAATGGATATAAGTGTATTTCTTTAAGACAAATTATAAAGTGCCAGCCTCAGAGTCCTAACTTCATATATTCTAAGCAGTCCTAATTTCACATATGCTAAGCATTCATATCCCAGCTGGGAATGGCAGGCTCTCAGCTCTATCAAAATTCTGCCTTGAGCTACCTCAATTGAGATGGTCAATTTATCACATTACTCAAACCATGCAGACTGACAGACAAATAAAATCCAAACAAGTAAATTGGAAAAATAAATGTGCTTTTAACATTGTAGGAAAAATGAAAGTGTCAGCTGTCTGAGCCATCGGCAGCAATCTTACATGCCTCCTGGCACTATCTCCCATGCTTGCTTATACCATCATCTATATCTGTTCCAAGAATTGTGGTAGAATAAAAGCAGAATTACATGTGAGGTGTTGTAGAAAGGCCACACACAGTGGGTTACTCCACAAGCTACAGCAAGAGTATTTAGTATTTAGCTTGTTAAAGCTTACATAATCATTGTTCTCTCTTTCTGTTTTCAATCAGGAGTTATCTACTCTATCAGAGGCAACTGCATTTAACCAATGGATTAATGTAAGTACTTTATCAACTTTATGGTTGATATTTTAGTATGTTCAAGTCCACAGAAAACCATAAGTCTTTTAGCCTTTAGAAATGAAAACCCCAAAGTAATATTCAATATTGTCTCGTGCTGTAGAGACTTCAGCTATTTGAAGAAACTGGAGTGTTTCTCCCACTAGTCAACAGCCATACTGATCATCCGATTCTCGATCTCTCTCTGAAAACCAGTTCCTGGTCCCAAATTCAAGCAGGCAAGAAAGCTCCATGAGTAGAAGAGTTAGTTACAAGCCTGCTTTCTGAGGCAGGGTCTACCTAGGCCATGGCCTGCCCTGTAGCACCAGGGTACACACAGAGCCTGAGTATGCCCCAGGGAGATCCTCTCATCTTTCCTCATGCAATTTAACTACAAACAAGTAGAGAGACAGGCAATGCCCTACTGCTCTCATTCTCACTGAGCCTAGTGCCAGGAAAGCATTACTATATGGCTGATCATTGTATTGCTGCTACATCAAGCACTAAGGAAAAAATTTTGTCTCCAGCCAGGCTTGACTTCAGTGCAGGAAATGAAGTGTATTAATGTGTTTGGCTTTAGATCAGGGAAAGATTATCAACTTAAATTTTATAAAAAAGAAGTTCTAGATAGGTTGATTAACACTGGCAACTTCTTATTTCCATATGTATCACCTATTCCTAGGGCAGCAATAATATTAGAGACCCTACCCATTGAAATGAGCATTGGTACAAGTAAGATCAAAAACAGTTCTTCTACAGAGTTTAAAACATAAGAAGCGTGTAGCAAGTATATGGACACATGAAAGGAACAGTGATATGCTGATGAGTGGCACTTGAAGCAGCAGTCATGGCATATTAGCTGCTTTCATGCTTTTCAAAGTTTGACAGTTTGGGGACCATTAAAACATGCAATTGCAAAAGGAAGCTCAGGGAACTACTTGAAAGTAAGGCCAGTATGGCTGATTTAGATCTGTTAGCTGCCTGGGCCTGGGCTCAGATTGCAGCACCAGCAGCTCTGAAGGGAGCAAAACTAATGAAATTAAAGAAACGAGCATAATAGGAGAGGCTGCTCACCTGCTAATGTGCTCTTTAGATAATGAAGCAGGGGAAAAAAAAAAAAAAAGAATTTTTTCCCAGGGAGCAGACATCATTTCCTGAAACAGAAGTGCGGAAATTCCTGCTACTCTTTAAATTACAGTAAATAACGGTAGCTAAAAACATGAGCAAGACAGGGAGGTACATCCATCTGTGTGGTTTTTAACTTCATACTTGAACAGGAATGTGATGTTTACCACGTTTCATAACCAAAGATTTTTCTTGCTGGTCAAGAAGGTTGAGAAAAGGAAGCCTGTTGCTATTTTTATACTTAAATATTTGGAAGGAGACATTGGTGATGGCTAGAAAGAAAGATGATCTTAACAGAGACAAAATTCCCAGCTATTTAAGGGAACTGATTCCCTTCTTGACTTAAAAACCAGTATGAGTATTGAAGGATTATCCAAGATAAGCCAGGCAGCATACTAGCCACAGTACGAAAGGTAGAATGCAAGTTCATATGGCTCCCTCAAGTTTTGCAGTATCAAAAATGGCAACTTGTGAAAAGTTTGGAGAACCATATATTCAGATAGATCATATTCCATTCAAATCTTCAGCTCTCCTTTTTCTACCCCACAAAAATCAGTCAGTCAATCAACCAACCAACCAATCAATCAATATAAACAGGTGGAAAAATACTCTCCAGTGAAGATTTGCTTTGACTTTAAGGTAGACATGAACATATAGGGGATGATGCATACTACAAAGCCTACATCCCCCAGCTAAAATCATGGCTGTCAGAGCAGAAAAACCCATGGAAGTGCTGGTGTGCACTGTTGTACATCTTGAAAAATCCCAGTCAATTCCAAATCCATTCTTATTCCAAATGTGAACATTGCATTACATGGATTTCTTGTTTTACGGATCACAAACCTCCTATCTATTAAGTAGGCAGGAGCATTCAGCAAGAGCAGGTCACTGCAGTTATGAGTGACTAGCAGAACTTAGCCCACTGATTTTCTTTTTTAACATTTAGGAACATAAAATAGAACCCAAAAGACAGGGCAGCTTTGGTGGGAGGTGATATGACTTCCCTCACGTGCTTCATGATAAAAAAAATCAATTCTGACCTGAACTTTTTTGTTGCCCTTTAAATGCTGTCAATCTATTCTGTAAAATATAGATACTCATTTACTATTTTTGTTCAGCTCTAAGTACTTCTGTTCAAGTCATTGCTCAGTTTAATAGTTTTTCCTCCTCAGGCCAGTCACAAAGCACGTCACACACCCCACCTTGCTAGTAAGTCAGTGGCAGCTATTTATATGTCATAATTAGGATTAATTCTTTTACTTTTCTTATTTTCATGCAGGATGCTCAGTTAAACTCAGTGTTGTCCACCACCTCAAATCTAACTGTCCTCGTGCCTTCTCTTCAAGCAATTGAAAACATGGATGAAGATGAAAAAGATTTTTGGATGTCAAAGAGTAATATCCCAACCCTACTGAAGTACGTAATGGTTTTGTTTTTCTGTGAATTGCTTTTCATTCCAAACAAGTCTTTGATATGAAGTCCCCACAGCAAGACAGCTATGATATTTTTAAGGGAGGCACATAGTATTTTACTTCTAGTTACAGTACTATAAATCTCTGTAGCAGCTCCACTGAAAACAGAGACATTATTTGTATCATGCCAGAAATGTTTAAAGGCTAAGCTAAGATCAAAACATAGCTGAACTAGGCATTGTACAAACCATTTCTGCTTTAAACCACAGTTTTAGACAAAATAAATGTGTTTGGGGGAGGAGGGGGAGAGAAGAAAAAAAAAAAAGAAAGAAAAAAACCTGAGAAAATGCAAAACTTTAAAATTCAGTTCATTTCTTTTAGGTATCATCTACTGACAGGAGCTTTCAGCTTTGCCGATTTCCAGAATTTATCATCTTCTGATATGCTGCCAACATCCCTACAGAGCAACTTCCTACACTTATCTAAAGAAAATGGGGTGAGATGACCTGCAAACCACTGCGGTATCAAACATAAGACCCTGACATCTCTGCTGACAGCATGCTCACGTTAAAAACCAGATAGATATTATGCACCTGTAGTTTTAAAAAGACTATGCCATAAAATTAAAGGAATAGATCAATTATATGGGGCCCTCTTGGCAAAACACTAATGTGATTTTCCCCACAAATTGTCCCAGCTGAAATTCATTGGCAGTATTATTTATTCCTAATGTCTTGTAGTAAAACAGAAGTGCAACCTAGGCCCAGCACAGCCTGTGAACTAATTTAAGACAAAACACATCAGGGAAACCCAATAACTTATTTTAGGAAACTGGAAACATAGGAGGAAGAAGTGATGTCATGCAAATATCTGCATGTGCAATTCAATAGTCTCAGATCACACAGAGGTGTTTTCAAAGGTAAGTAGTTACCACTGACAGCCCTTCATCCTCAGCCTTTTTATATAGTACTCCATGTTCTGAAGAGAAGTATTTTCTAGAAATACCTATGACACGTTTAAGCACATCAGTCCTGTTACAGGAGGAAAGAGTTCTCCACATTGAGAAAAAAAGCATGTTGTTCCTGAGGGACGCAAAGACACAGCAGAGTGTGACAGTGGAGGTCCAGAAAGGAGCTCACTCTGACTCAGGTGGGGCAAGCCCCCCTGCCCCAAATGGCCAAACCAGTATAACCATGTGGCTTTGCTGGTCAGCAGGTGGGTGCAGCACAAAGTCCCCGGGTTATGGTTTCCTGAAGAGAATTCAACATCAGGGCCAGATTGGTGGAAAGCAGAGCAATGGTAGAACCTCAGGCCAGAGTCTATGAAGCTGTGAAAACCCACAGCACAAACCACCAGGAAACCATTGCCACCATGGTGCCAAACCCTTCCTTTTCTCCTCTTGTCCTTTCAGAACCTCACTGTTGAGGGTGCTCACATTGTGACTGGTGACATCGCATCCACAAATGGGATCATACATGTTATTGATAAGGTACGTGGCCAAGCAGAGAGGGTTCATTCCTCTGCAACCACAATCCAACAGAATGTAGTCAATGGCTCTTGAGAATAAATTATTTGAGCAGAAAAACATCTGCTCCTGCATCTGCTCCTTGCAGCTGCAACCACAGCATTTGCACAGGTGGGATACACTTTTGTATTAAAATTTTAAAGCATCTACTTTCTTTCTAGGTTCTGACCCCCCTGCGAAGCACCATCATGCCGAGGCTACTGGCCCGTCTTGAGCAAATGCCCGACTACTCCATTTTCAGGGGCTACATTATTGTAAGTTTTCACAACTTTTTAAAGATAGGAGCTTGAATTTGAACTGGTATCAGAGTATCAGTGATCATCCCATAGTGATTTGTGTTTTTTATGTATTTTGCAACAGCAATACGGCCTGGCAAATGAAATAGAAGCTGCAAACACATACACAGTGTTTGCCCCAAATAATGGTGCCATAGAAAATTACCTGAGGGATAAAAAGGTTGCTACTCTGGTATGTATTACTCACAGGGTATGTCTTAACACCTGAGGGTCTCATTTCAGTTTCAAGTGGATGGATTGAAAGGATACAGAAATAGGAAGAGGTATTCATTTTCCAACAAACTAGTAAGTTTGTTATTACCACCAGCAGAGATGAGGAGGAGTGGATCCATATATTTTCCTGGCTTGACAGAAATTAACTATTTGTTCTGGGTTTTGGCTTTCTCTGGATTAAAACAACTCTAAAAATCAAAGTATTGGACTAGACTTTCTCCAATGTCCCTCAAGGAAGATCAGAACAGGAATGACCAGGAATACCACTGAAATGGCTTTCCTAGGTGAACAAGTCCAATCCCCTGTCATCACTAGCGAATTCATCACAAAATAATTTGACTCCTTCTTACAGCTATCCAGACATTCGTCCCCATCACTCCTGCTGGAACACCATCCCACACCACTTCCTGCAAACTGTAATGCTGTAATACCGACATTTAAGCACCTCTGGCCAGTCCCAGAGTTAAGAAAAATACCTGAATATTTCCTGGCTAGAAAAAATTCATCTGGCAAACCCCATTACCATTGCCCTGTGCCAGCAACCTTATACTAGGCCCAGGCCCTACCCAGTCACTGGCTCCCTACACTGGAGTGGATGTAGTTATCCCACCTCCTCTGACAGTTTCAGGCCTCCCTCTCAGAGTCAGTTCATAGTATTTTGACAGCATACTTCTGGCTAGCTCGTATCCCTTTATTCTTATGCCAGCGTCATGCTTTAGCTGAAACATACTTACTCTGCTGCACTCTATCTCTGCTTCCATAGTCCCCATTTTCAGCATGGAAGCTGAAGGGCACAACATTCAAATGACTCATCCCGAGACATTAAATGCTGAGCAGTTGTCCCATAACAGAATCCTGCCAGTTGTCCCATAACAGAATCCTGATTGCTTCCTCACCAGAAGAAATCATGCATTATCAGTGTAAATCATCTCAAGTGACTTTTGATCTCTGTTTTAATTAATTTCAATGTCATCATTTCCACATCACTATAAGTATCTATAATAAATCTCTGAGAAACACATACATAGCTTTAAAACATCAATCTTGTTGGATTTGTGTTACACACAAACAGAAGTCCTTTTCATTTTCACTGCTTACTAGTAAGTTTATTCCATTTTTTCCCATGCTCCCTAATTTCATATCCTCTTTATAAAACACCTCCAGAGAACTTTGTCTCAGAGAAGAGATCAGCACAGTGAAGAGATCCCATTTCTTGGCCTCTCAGGAGGCAAGGTTATGTTAAGAATGACTTCTCACCCTGCTGTTGACTACTACATGATACATAAATGAGACCCTGTGGGCAAAGCCAGGAGACATCACAAATCTTGCAGACTGGGTTACTTCATGTTTTCACACACTTTTGAAGGAGCAGAAGAATAAAGAGCAGTATGAATGTTCAGAACATGGGGACAATAGGCAATGGGATTTCTCATAGGTCTTGTTTACACTCTGAGAAAAGTTACCCCAAATAACTTTTTGTGCTTTGTTACAGAACCCTGAATTTAATTGTGTGTTTGCAGGATGAGGACCAAATCCGTTATCACATTTTGATAGATGAAAAGCTCCTGAAGAATGAGCTGCACAATGGCATGCACAGGGAGACCATGCTTGGGTACTCCTACCATGTTGGGTTTTTCCTCCATAACAGCCAGGTACTGCTGTCTGCAATTATTCAGTTTCATGCCTTACAAGCAGCCAAAAAGAGCCGTGCAGCCAATGATAGCTTCTGGGCTTAACAACACAAAGTATGCCACTCATACTGAATGCCTCTCTCAGATCTATAATTCAAAGTCACCCTCGAAGGGATCTTCAATTGGATTTTATTTCAATTATACTTTTTACATTCAGTACTGCATTTTAAAAACCACTGTGGTAGACATGCATCTCTAGCAGTCACAAGCTTGCATTGTAAAGTAGTCATTAATCTGACTTCCAAAGAACTATTAAAACCTACCTTCAGTTATAACACATCAAATTAATTTTCTGCAGATCTGTTCCACTTTCAGACCTAAGAGCTTTAAGCATTTGGCAACAAATATTAATTGCTTTTCAACACCACTCATAGGAAAGTCAATCACAGAAAGATTAAGGAACCCACCCAATTCTGTGGCACGGACAAGAAGGGAATTTTGTCCTCCTCCTTCTCTGCCACAGAGCTCCTTATGGGCATAAACAAGGGAGGACGGAAAGCTCCTTACTAAAACAGTATCAGCCCTGCTGCTTTCTCTGCAGATTCCTGGAAAAACAACTGCTTGTGGGGTGGAGGAGGGGATGAAGGGAGAGGGGGATAGCAGTGTGATGCTGAAAGCCCACCTTGAAGGAGCAGTTGCCAAGAAGTTCTTCCCTGAAACATCCTGCCCCCCAACAAGGCAGAAAACACAGCCCTTGACTTGCTTCAGGCTTCTTCTTCTTCAAAGTGTTTATATTTTGCATCCCATGTAGAAAAAGCAGCTCAGACAGATCCTGTTGCTAAGTAACTCCAACAAGTTGCATCTATCTCATGCCCTCCAGTTCAGTAAAGCTCTTAAAAGCATCAACTGAGATGCAAGAAAGTGCTTCAAATCGACTGCACCCTTCCAGAAGTTTTCCAGAAGTGAGCCATGTGCTCCACTCCTTCCTTCACTCACTACTGTTCAGTCACCAATGAGATAAGAGCTCTGCTGCTGCTTTAAAACTGATGGCATTTCTTTTGCAGCTATTCGTAAACGATGCACCTATAAGCTATGCAAATGTTGCAACAGACAAAGGAATTATCCATGGATTGGGAAAAGTTCTGGAAATCCAGAAGAACAGATGTGATGCTAATCATACTATTATCACTGTAAGTGGTTCTGTTTGTACAGATTCCCAAAAGCCCATCAAAGATATCTCCAGCAGAACATGGCTAAAATGTACAGGCTAATATGTACAGGATGCATGACACTACGTGCCAGTAAGGAATGCATGCATTATCTATGAAGGATATTCCTACCAAGGATTTTTGCATCAGTTAAAATGTACTGACAGCCTGGATAAGAAAATATTAGAATACCCCAGGAGTAAGTTGGTTAATAAGCTTTAATTTTCAGAAAATAATTACGTACCATTTTAATACATCTGTTCTACCAGATGATGTTTGTCAAGTAAAGCAGGAAGTGGGGAGAAAAAGAAAATACTTTTAGTAAAGTATTCATTCCAGAAACAGATCGCCTCTGCCTATGCACGTGAAATCTTTGTGCCCTCTGAGTAAAGCACTCTCCCCCTTCTGTTCCTTTTATATATGAAATCCAGATGGTTTTATATCCCTTTAAGGAAGGATGTAGTTTCCTCGTATGGGCAGAGAAAGGTTATTTTGGTTTTTCTCCTGAGGGTGGAGATAGGATAGCAAACCTGCAGTGTAATTCCCTTTTGATGCAGCCCACAATCTTCTAGACAAGGCAGACAAAGTGAGATTAGTGCTTTGGCCAAAGCAAATTGAACAGGCATGAACTTTTGTAGCCTAATTATATTCTTTGGGATACAGTCCTGTATTTGTGTATAGATCACCCAATTTTTTTCCAAGCTTTTCTTAGTCAGGTGCTAGGCTTCACACAGTCTTTGCTTTTGCTTGCAATATTATTTTCCAATAAATTCAGCTACACACTTTACATTTACAAGCCTTAGTAAAGTGGCACCAAGTTGCCATTACCCTCATGGTACAAGCAAGCTGTATCCAAGGTCAGGGTTTATTTCATATTGCACTCGAGTGGGGAGGTGTTCAGGAAACATCACTTTACAAGGGTATTGCAAAGTATCTAAATGAGCTTTCCTTTTCCTTTCATTTTGCTTAAGGAAAAGTGCAGAATTTGTTCACAACCATCAAGTTGCCCCCCAGGAACAAAAGAAATAGTAAGTCTTTTATTGTACATACTTACTATATATATATAAAAACTTAGCATAGATATGTTCAATCTCCTTTTGTATATAGTTGTTCAACGAACATTTAGATGTTGTGTTGAGGGACGTGGTTTAGTTAGAGCTATTGGTGACTAATGTATGGTTGGACTGGATGATCTTGTAGTTCTTTTCCAACCTTGGTGATTCTATGATATGATTCTATGATGTAATAGCCTCAGTTTTAACAGCAGTCATCATAGTTAGTTTGGTATTCTATATACATTTTTTACAGAAACAGCATAAATCCACCCTTGGTCTAAGCCACCCTTTGGGCAGGGGAGCAGAATCAAGAGTATCTTAAAGATAGCTTCATCCAGAAAGACCAGTTTCTAGTTAGCGCTTTGTCACATGAAGAATCCTCCAACTGCAGTAGTTGCTCTACCAAGCAAAATTCCCTACTATGAAGGAGTTGAGAACAACCCAGAGCATATTTGCTACCCGAGCAGGTTTCTTACTCATCAGGTCAAAGTACAGAACAGCAAAATCAGCCTGGCTCCGTGCTGTGAGTTACCCGTCACACAGAAACTTGGAGACTGTGGGTGCCCAATTCCCATGTATGGGAACTGTGGATATTTAGGAGGACCCTACCAACCATAAGGAGATCTAAAATCTCTTGATGTCCGAATTTTTCTGGGAAAGACCCTCTGTTGGGATTATATAAACATTTTTTCCTCTAGAATTTTCATCTTTAATTAGACTAATTGTGTTGCTAATAGGATTCCAAAAGAGATCAAGTACCATCCAGTCCATTAAAATAATTGGTTGGCAAAGCCCAACTAAAGCACTCATGGGTAAATCTCAAAACCATTAACATTTCATTTTCAGCAAGTAGCTGGACGCTTATCTCAACTTCCTAACAAATGTACAAGACTGGCATTTCTTCTCCCAAGAGCAAGCTTCCCCAGCTGTGTCCAGATCTGGGCGATAATGTACCGATGGCTGCTTTTGACATACTTTGACACTTGGTTTTTCAAGAAGGTTAGGAAGAATGCACAATATTGCAGAAAGAAAAAAGCCAGTCAGGCCTCAGAAGAAGATTCACTTCAATTCTGAGGAGAGACAATATTAAATACATTTTTAAAATGCTGCAGGGTGCTGAATGAATTTGGCTGCACATTCTTTAGCGAAAATCATTTTATCTAAGATGTTACTGCTGTAAGTACTTCTTAGCTTCCATTACAAATGTATGAGTCATTGCACAGCATGCAAAAAATTAATCCCAATCTTTTCAAAAACATTTGAAAACAGCTGATCAGTACTGCTCAGAAGTGCAGCTCTTTCTCCAATATTCACTCAGGCAGGGGAGAAGAAATACTGCATCTTCTCAGAAAACAACATGAGACTGTACACCATCCAGATCGGATGCCAGCCAAAGTGTGCAAAAACCATTATTGTGAGTACACCATTCCTGTCACAGGGATACTGGGAACACCCATCCATGATCTTCACTTTCCTTGTAATTGTCACTAAACACATGGAGCTTGTATGTGTAGTCCCTGGCAGCATACCTTCTTGTATCTTGTATCCTCTAGGGTCTAGACACAGCAGAGATGGGACTAAGGCTGCTGATGTCCTGAGCAGAGGAAGGGGTGGGATGCAGAAGCAATTTGGAAAAGGTCACTGTGTGCTTGTCTTTCCACCTTTCCCATGGTGACCCCTGTTGATTTTGTGAGGGCATGGTGGGGGTAGGTTGACTTGGTGAGCTTAAAGGTCTTTTCCAATCTTAATGATTTTAGGGTTCTATGGCTCTAAGTCTCAGCAGGGACTTGGGGGAGCACAGTAGGGATCAAGGCTGCAAACAGCAGAGCTAAAGCACTACTAAACTCCAGGTCTCTAGCTCCCTCCATCCAACATCAGATCCAAGAGACAATTCCTTGCTGCCATGTTTAAGGGTCCCCACTGCCCTTATCCTGATCCAGTTTCTCACACTGCAGACCAGGGAGTGCTGTGCTGGCTTCTTTGGACAGCAGTGCCAGCCCTGCCCCGGCAAGGCAGGTAGTGCTTGCTTCGGCAACGGCATCTGCCTGGATGGCATCAATGGCAGCGGCATCTGCCAGTGCGGAGCTGGCTTTGTCGGCACGGCCTGTGAGAGCTGCGCCGAGGGCAAGTATGGCCGCAACTGTGATCAAGGTACTGAGTGGCCTGAGCTGCATCTTTCTTGGTCTTCTCAGGGGGTGCAGGGGTGGAGGATGGAAGGAAAATTCTGAGGGTTGCGTGATGCAAAGTCAGTGTGGTTAACTAATTACATGTCTGGTTTTAAAAGTAAGCTGCTTTCCATGAGGTTTCTAGCTGATCGAGGGAAGTCTCCAAGGGAAATCTAAAACCTCCTTAGTTCTATCTGCATCCATTCTATGTTCTTGAAAGCTACATTGCTTATGTGTTAATTGGCCAGCCCTCTTGGCCTTTTCATAACTTTATCTTTCCCAGTAATTGTATTTTCTCACTATCTCCTTCTTCAGAGAAGCCCCTACATAGAGATATACCCCTTCTCTGGGGCTTCAAGCAGCATCCACCATGAATGATCATCTAAAACACTGATTTTTCACCGATGTTTCCTATTAAAATACATTTTCAGTCCCTGTATTTGGGATCAGAGGGAAGATTTGAGCAAGATCAGAGCAAGATTTGAGTTTGGATTTATTCTACACGCTGGTTTCCTCCCGTCTCTCCCTACAGTGTGTGCATGTGTCCATGGGAAATGCAGCAGTGGGATCGATGGGGATGGCTCCTGTGAATGCAGCATCGGCTGGAGGGGAGTGACATGTGAGAGTGGTAAGTGCCCTCCTTGTTTTCTGGGAAAGAAGTGAGCATTTTAGGAAAGGTCGGAACTGCAGAAGTGACCAGAGACCAGTGTCAGGCATCCAAGTGCACTACCAGATATCCAGCAGCTTCCCACAGGCCTGTGCTCAGAGATTTAGTCACTATACTAATAAAGAGTCAGCTGCTCATGAGACTTAAATGCCATACTTAGCTAATTCTCTAGCCCTGTCACCCTATATCTGTCCTAGAACATCCTGTTTGTTAAGGCTATGTATTTTGCAAAGCAAAATTAGCAAACAGAATTTGGTCCTCAGATACTACTCTCAGGGGTTTCAATAAGTTGATTCAGCTGTGCAAAACTGGATATTAAGTTATGATCTCACTAATACAATAAAAATTGACTGGCAAATAAATCAGTTTGTCTTGATTTAATACAGCTCCTCTATCAAATTAAATTATACTTAGTCAGACATAATTGAAATGTATTAAATAACTATTTCAGAACTCTGCATAAAATGAAGAACTGTAAAAATACATTAATAATAGCATTTAATATCTATTTTAAATTTCAGGGGGATATAGTAGTGAGGGAAACTTAATAGCTAACACTGACAGGAACTTACAGTCCCTTTGGAAAGCTTACATAATTAAACCAATCATGCACAAAACTTACCAGCATAAAGATAAATGGCAGCAGGTGAAGCATTTTTGCTGGCAATGTGTGAACAATCAGTTTCTTTGTGGCTGAATTTAAGTGGTACTCACTGATCTGTACAGAGTCATTGAGCCAAAGGGAATGCCAGATTCCTTGTGAGCAGCTGGTTGTCTGGCACAGGAGCCAGAGACTCCAGCTCTGCATGAGAGTCATGAAAAAGTGGGAAACTCAAAGGATATCAACCTGAAAGGCTCTGATCTCTGCTTCACTTTTTTCCCTTGCAGAAATCAAAGATGACGCATGTAACAACACATGCCATACCAGCGCCAAGTATGTATGAAATGTACTTTTTTGGGGAGAGAGAGGAGAAAATGGGGGTCTCCGGCAAAACAAAACCATGGTCTATCTTGTTCTTTTTGAAGATTTCTCAGCAGTACAGATAACTCACGTTTTCTACTCCAGAGATAAAGGGCAGTGTTAACAATGTATTCAGTAATAAGGCTGAAATTTTCAAAATGCACATGTTAAAAGGGGAAACAAATGGGATTTAGAAAGAGAGGGAGGTGAGACACGTCTTGCCATGTAACAGACAAAGAAATTTAAATCCACACTTGCAGACTGAAGGTGATACCGTACAAGCACAAACAAAAATTTGCGCGCAGCTTTTGAGTGGGCATGAATTTCTGGAGTTCTGCATGAGAAAACAGGACATCTGATGGCCAAAGCACTCATTTTTTAATACTTGAAATGATTCGTCTAAAACAAATTCTGACAGCTTGGTCTGGCTGAGTTTGTTCCTATGATTGTAGTTACATCAAAATATATGGTTAAACATTTCTTTCTACACAAAAGGGAATGTATGAAAGACCTGAATGTTATATTCATTTATTTTAATGTCACCTATCTCCTTTCACATCTCTAGCTGCCTTCTCCTGTCAAACGACACTGCCTATTGCAAATGTGCGGCTGGGTTCACAGGGAATGGGACATTTTGCACAGGCAAGTGAACAACATCTCCTCCCTGTTATAAAGAGTGCCTGAAATGCACTGTGGTCACAGTGGAGCTGCTGAGTGAGGAGCACTCCCCTGCACACCACTTAAAAACAGGAATTGCTGCCAGTTTGCTGGAAATGAGTGAAAGTGCAACAGGTGCAGATTCATAGCAAACAAAGGGCTCAGAGCCTGCAAGTTAGGGGACGTGCTAAGGGAGACTAGAGGAGAGGGAACATCCTGTGCACAACTCAGGCCCCATTGTTTGCAGGGTAATGAAACCTGGATTATGACTTTTACTCCTTTTTCCGACAAAGCTCAGCAAACAGAGATCAACTCAGGGCACAACAGCACTTCCAGCTGCTGGGAACTGTACAGCCATGTTATTTCCTCAGCGTTTGGAACTTGTACAGATTTCTGGGGTGGTAAAATTCAACTTATTTAGGGCATACAGACCCTCCAACAAGGGCAATAGCAGCTTATCATGTGTGGGCATCCAAAAGCCTGGAGATCCAGATTTAAGGGATAGACCATTTCCGGCTGCAATTACTACAATTTTACAGTTTATTTACCTAATCCCTAGCTGATTAAGATACTAATGCTCTGGGGAACAGAAACATATCTGTCTACTGACAACGGCTGGCAAGATCTTAATCCAGTACCTGAACTATTGCTATCCCAAACCCAAACCAACCAAAAGCAATTTTAATCTCCTAATAGGAAATACACAAGTGCAAGAAGAGCTGGGGGATGTAGGTCACCCCTATAGGCTCTAAGCTCATCCTTATGCCCCTGCACAGGATTCCCAGACAAAAACAACTACAAGAAAATAATCTCCTCAGTCTGGCTGTTAGAGATGCTGAAACAGCAATTTGAGGTCATTTGAGGCAAAAACTAAAGCGGTGTTCGAGCTGGTTTGATCCACACGAGTTCAGAAGAAGCTCCCTCACTGCATTCTGGGTCACAAGAAGGGTCAGTTTGTGATCCTCTAATTCATTCAGAGCTACAGGAACAGCACAAGCATCCATCTGAATAACAAGCAGTACTTTTTGCCACAGGAGGGCTGGATGGTATTAGAGTCCATAAGAGATGACCATTTGATCTGTGTACAGAAAAGGGCAAGCTAAAGAAAACCTTCAGACTCCTGTTTAATCTGGAGAAGAGTACAAAGGGGCCTTTTTTGTTGGTTGATTAGAATGTGCAGAATCAGAAACTGGAAAGTTATCGAAAGCCAAATCTGAATTTGAATTCTTATCTTCCAGACCAGACAAATCTCCTGCTTTCCTTCTCATTACCTCCCTAGTTAGAGGTAATAAAGAGGAATAAAAAAGAGATAATAAATATTTGGTACAAATGACATCTACAATCTCTTAAATGAGAGTCATTCAGAAGATGTCAACAAATCCCATTAGGTGTTTAAGACCACTTTATCTAACAAGAGAAGAGCCATGTAAGTGTATTATTGGTTTATCTGGGTTCTCATCACCATTCAGCTATTGACGCCTGTGAGACCAGCAATGGTGGCTGTTCTGCCAACGCAGAGTGTAGAAAAACAACACCTGGAAACAGAGTGTGTGTCTGCAAAGCTGGGTACACCGGAGATGGAGTAGTCTGCTTGGGTAAGACATTCCAATGTCTTATGTATCACAGTAGGAAAATTACAGGAGTGAGCTTTCCTGTGCATGGAAGATCTGTTTTCTGCTATGATCCGGAAGTGCAGTTTCTTGACACTAGAGACCATAGTGACAAAGGCATCCCTACAGGCTTGTCTGCAGCACCACATGGTTGGTACTACTAGACAAATCGCCCAAGCGTTAGCAAGTTACAATCATAGAATGGTCTGTGTTAGAAAGGATCCTTAAGAACCATCTAGTCCAACTCCCTTGCAATGAACAGAGACACCTACAATTAGATCAGGGTGCTCAAAGCCCCTCCAGCCTGACCTCAAATGGTTGATACACTCCTGTTCCTCTGACCATAGCAGACTTAAAGACTTGAGGAGATTGTGTGCCATACAGTCCCACAGGTATAGCTTTCAAAATGCTGATGGCAGTGTTTTAGCATTTACCGAGGCAACTGCAAGACCCAGACTGAAATATCTAATTAAATGAGTTTAATTGATTCTTAACTGCTTCTGTTTGTTTCATAAAGAAATCAACCCTTGTCTGGAGAACAATGGTGGATGTGATAAAAATGCAGAATGCACTCAGACAGGACCCAATCAAGTGAGTATTTTGTCAGTGTCGATGAGTAACTGCCTGCCAACATTTTACAGTTGGAAAAAAAAAAAGATTGCCCTATCTCAACTTTGTTTTTAAATAGAAAACTGAGTTTCATAACAAAGACTCTGAAAAGTGTGTTCCTTCAAAAATACATTTGAGGGGAAGCCTGCACAAACATGAAAACTTGGATTTCAGTGAAAGAAATCCAGAACTGCAGAGAAAAGCAGTATTTTGTTGTTTTGAACAGTTGGTTTTTTATCTTGGGATTTTTTCCAGTGAAAACCTTTTATTTTCAAAGTATTGACAAATTATTTTTGTTACTATTATAAAAACTGCCTATGGAAAAATCCCATTTCAGACCAGCTCTTCTCCCAGCTCAAATATATTCACAAAGAAACAGAAGAGGCAGAATCATAATTATCATTCAATAGTTACAGAATAGCAGCATCTCCTCCTGTGAATGTTCTGCAACTCCCATGCAGAAGTACAGCATGCTCTGCAAGGGAAGAAGTGTGAAAAGACAAAGGCAAAAAAGAGGAACAAATTGCCCAGGCAATCAAGTGGCACAGATTAGTGTTTCTATTTTTGTGCCAGACCCAGGAGAAGCTAAACTGCCTGATTGCAGCACTTCTTGTCATCCTTCTATAGCTTCATATTGGGTACTGGCAGGACTGTAATCCTGCAACAGGCAGTTACATCAAAATTTCTTCAGGAGCAGAAGTGCTTCTGCAGGAATTTCAGTCATTCAGATACTAATATTTTGCCTAGCAGATTTTTCTCTGCCAAAGAAAACGTCTTGAAAATTTAATCTCTTATGTATTACTTGTTCACTCAAAACTGAGAACCACCAAGCAGTAGAACTGGAAAGGAGAAGTCAAAGTCATTGTGGCCGTGTCGCAGTTATCACAAAGATGAAAGGCTAAGCGCCCAACTAAGTGACTGTGACACAAACACTGAATATGCTGCCAGCAGGTGGGAAATTATCAGTAACATCAGGACACAGTTCTAAAGGTGTTTTGCAGGTATGACTTATCACTTAAAAAAAAAAAAAAAAAAAAAAACAGGAAGGAAAAATAAAGAAGTAGCATAAAAAATGGGAAAAACAGATTAGGGTTTTAGTTTTCTTTGCCAGCAAGATGACGGTCCAGATATGCAAAGTGTCATTTTAAGTGATCAGAGAAGCAGAGGAGAAACAAGAGAGATGAACAAGCTTGGGGGGGGGGGGAAGGAATAGATCCTGTCAGAAATTGCTTTTCCTCAGCCTTAGTCTGTGGTAGCTCAGAACTGAGGAACTGCTGCAAGACAGGTGAAGTGCTTTTTGTTTAATGAGTTGTAAACCATCTCACTAGGAAATGAGTTATTCCCATTTAGCATAAATGTTAACCTGGCAAACAAGCAAACAAGCAAACAAACAAAGGAAAGAAAATTAAACGTAAACTTGCTGAAAAATCTAACAACCCCGTGTATGCATGTTTCCTATTCTTCCTCTGTAGGCAGTCTGCAATTGCTTGAAGGGATACTCTGGAGATGGTAAAAGATGCACATATATCAATCTATGCTCACAGGTAAGTAACACATGGAGAGAGTATTTAAGATCTTGCTATGAGCATTACACTTTGAGGTTTGGTATAAGTTAGATAGGTAAACCAGCCCTTTCATGCTTAGAAATCACATTAACTTATTTAATCTTTAAACGTTCTTACTTCACTACTTGCTTTCATACTGTCACTATTTTGGAAACAAAATATGCAGTGAAAGTTTTTCCTGGACCACAGCCTGGACATAATACAAGTGCCTGGACTCATCACTAAGTCTTAAAAACAACTTTAAATCAGATCTAGAGACACAGATCCTAGACTGTAATGGTAGCATGTAAATCATGTCTTCTCAGTAGATGATGGAATTCCTATAAAAAGCCACTAGCTAAATTAGGGCTCGTGTCCCAAAGGTCTAACCAACATTTTAGCTATTATGAGGAAAAACTCGGTGTGAACTATTACAGGTTACCTGCAATAAAATACATATACATATATATAATGGGGATGCTCAGTAGGTAGGCTGTAGCTGTTCCAGGAGCAAGGTGATTGAGAAGCAAAAGGAATCTACAGTAGGTCAAAACCACCATTTATTTTCAATATTCTCCAGCCACTAAACACCCTGGTGTGATATGGGAGTCCACATGGGTGGCCTAATTGAGAGGGATGATCAGGTGACAACAAACATATACCCTTCTTAGGCTGAAGTTTCAATTGCCAAATCAGAGCATTAAGTCCTCACCATTGCTGGATGTTTACTAGTCAAATCCATACTGGGGTAAACAGTTGTTTGGAGAACTGATTGGAGTAGAAGTTCCCAGTGGAGGTCCCAGCCTACTTGCTCAGCTGGGGCAAAACTCCCATGAAGCAAAGACCAGAGCCATGCAGGCTTAAAAATAAATAAAAATAAATAAGAGCGTCTTCTCAGGACAAACTACTTTCCTTCTTAGCCTTTACAAAATGCAACCCAGACCTTCCCATGGCATTTCCCTTCCTGACCTTCACCTGAGGCCACTTCCATTTCATGCAACCACTGCAAGCCATGTATTTGCAAGCAATGCAGTGCTCTGCACAAGCTGCGTTGCACTGCCTCTTGGCAGGCTGCAGCAAGGACAAACCCAGTCTCCCATACACATTAATTCTTTGTGTACTGAGCACAGCGAACATAATTCTTATGCTCCCTGCCTGTCAGCAAGCTTTCTCTAACCTTGAAAGGTTGCTGAGATGAAAGAGCAAGAACAAAGACAGAAGCTACAGGACGAATAGCTTGAAATTATGAGTCATTGTCCTATGCTTTTTTCTGTGCCATGTTCTAGCAACTTCCACATTACTAATCCTGCCTTTTAAAAAAAAAATAGCCTTGAGATTTGTTACTGTCAGACCAGAGACTAACCTAGCTCCAATATGGCCAAACCTCTCTGCAGCAAAACTTCATGAGTAGCTATGGCAAATCCAAGATTGCCAACAGTCTGCCTACAGCTAGCAAAATAAAAAGAGCAAGCCTATCCAAACTTACTACTTATGGCCAGCCCCACTGAGAGATCCCGAAGGATCCCAAAGGATGTTCCACTACTTTGCCCATGGCAAAGGATAAGCAGCACTGAGAAGGACAAAACAAGCACACAAAAGAAAACAAGATAGCTTCATTTTTTCCTGATTTGCTGTCAAGTCCAGGATAAAATCTTTACTGCAACCTGAGGTGCTAAGTGGGGAGCACAGACTCGTGATGGATCAAAGCTGTGAACCCCTCAGCTCAGAGTTTCCCAGAGGGTAAGCAGTGCTGGGGTGCACCTCTGCTTCCAATGCACATTATCTGGATAAAAGGAGAGTCATGTGATTTCTTAGGTGCATTAAATATTCTTTCTTGTTTGCAAGAACAAATACATAGTAATAAGTGTCAGTAAGATCTGGTTTCTAAAAGCCACTTTGGATTAAATCCTCCTAATGTGTATGCATGAGAATAAAAATGATAAACTAGAATTGTTTTATTACACCTGGAAACAAAGAAATACTTTAAATTTTGATTTTACAAGAATAATGGAGGGTGCAGTGAATTTGCCATCTGTAAAGACACCGAGCTAACAGAACGGACCTGTACCTGCAAACCAAACTACATTGGAGATGGATTTAAATGCCGAGGCAACATCCACAGGGTAAAGTATTGCATACATTTGCTGTCTCTTCTTGTTCCTCACATAGCTATTGAATACAAAACTTATCTATAAACATATATTTATAGATATATACTTATCTATAAACATGCCTTTATTTTTTAAATTTTTTTTATAACTTGGTAACCCTCACCCAGAATTCGCAATTAACCTAATCCAAGAATTGGGTATTGCTAGATAACAACAACAAAACAAAAAATGAGTATAATACACAGTACATCCACAGCAGTGCAGCCTTCCAGTACTGACAAGCTAGTTTTTGTCTTACGGGATCTCTTACTGATAACAGAGCTTCAAGAGAAAACCACTACACTGATGGGTTGATAGTGCAGCACTAGCACATTACTACTGGTAGTTTCAAGTTTCAAAGAAGCCTGTTATTTTATAGAACAAGGCAAGAATAGAAGAGGGGCAATGGCAGCATTAACTCTAAGCTTGAAGTTTCCTTTTTTTTCAAGTGCTGCAATTAGTTGCATTCCATGCACTTTGCTCCAGATTTGCAGCATTGTTACAAAGTCAATGTTCTTGATTGCAGGAACTTCTCAGGAACTTCAACACATCTAAGTTTTATTTTCATTTAGAGGTAAGAAAAGTGCTGGCTTTTTTTGTTTGTTTGTTTTGCCTCAGGATGTGCAGAGGGGAACAGGCAGGGATCTGATGTGTACCAAAGTCCTTGACCAAAATCCTTGGATATAATTGGTACTGGGTTCCGATCGCAAGCCATTAACATCAGAGACGCTCTGATTTAAACTATTAACTGCTATAGAATCCCCAGCATTCCTGGGAAATGTTAGGCCTCCTTACCAGGCATAAAACTGCATTTTTCCACCAGTTCAGTATAAAGCTTTCCAGTACTTCTCTCACAAATTCCGGTGTGAGTGAATATCAATCTTCTACCCCACAGCAGCATTTTCATTTTGCTACACCATCTCCAGATGTCTGAAACATCACAGGATGCTGGTGTGCATTACCAGTTGTCATTGTTTTCCACTGTATGTCAGGAGCAATTGTTTACCCACAAGCTCAGGACAGCACAGATTCACATATATTGGCCAACTAGTCAGACTTATATTCTAGCTTCACTTCTGTTGCCATGGTAGATGGATGAATTCATCCCACTTCAGCAGTGCTCTCTGCTTATTTTAGATTACTGGTGATCATTGCGAACTAATGACTCTGTACTGCTTTTATCCCATCCAATCTGACAGGCCTTGTCCATCAGAGATACTGCTGGCCCAGGCCCTTTCACTGTGTTCGTACCTCACACAAAAGTTTTAAATAGCGACCAGAGGGTGAGTAAGAAGGCTGTGAGTTTTCAGATGGAGCCACCTTGCTCAGCTGCTTCTCAATTCCTCTGCATTCTGTTGCAGGTGAGGGGATGGCTTGCCAAAGGGGTGATGGCTCAAATCCTCAGGTACCACATAGTGGGCTGTGCCAGCCTGTTGCACAGTGACCTGACAACGCTCACAAACATCACTTCTCTGCAGGGGGACGCCATACAGATCAGCTATGTTCAGGTAACATGGTGAAGAAGAGGTATGGGTCTGAGCAGGCTGGGTTCATTCAGCCTTTTTCAAAAATGGAATGTTTTCCTACCATCTCCGATGCATAAGAATAAATGTGGTATTAAAAAAAAATCAAAAAAGTGTCTATTTAGCCAAAATGTGCAGTACTTATCTGCCATGTTAACACTGGAGTTGTGTCAACCTTGCTTTGAGAGTTCCTTTACCTTACAACTCTGGGGTTTGGTTCCACTGTTTTCCATGCTTGCAAGGGATAATTTATTAAAACCACTACTTGTTGCACATAAAGACACTATATCAAAGAAATTTGGCAGCAGCCTCACCATCCAACAAGAGCCCACAGAAAATATTTTTAACTGCCTTTTCAGAACTCTCTGTATTTGAACAATAAAGCTGAAATTATATCCAGTGACACTGTTGGTACAAATGGCGTGATTCATGTCATAAACCAGATCCTGGTCCCATCACACATTCAGGATTTCCCCCCAGGCTCTAAGAGGGTAAGTGCAGCTCATGGTTATTCTCAACTATGGGGCTTTTATATTACCTAACTGTTGTTACTGTGCAATTGTTACATAAAGTAGTGATACTAAGAAGACCTTCCATAAAAACGGTTTGACACTGCCCATGAAGTTAAATGCTATATTTAAAATTCATTCAGGAAGTACGTTCATGCTAAGAATAGTGTAAGAGGACTTTTGCTCAGGGCTTCTTCAATAGCTTTTGTAACAAAACACAAAACAAAACAAAAAAAGCAATAACACTTAAAGGGGAAATAAGACAATATCTGTGTTTTAAATACATTGATAATGTATTTATCACATTAATCTACCGGCTACTGCTTTCTTTGTAGGAAAGCCTTGAAATGGTTGCAGCCAAAAATGGATATGTCCTGTTCAGCAATTTGCTAGAGGTAAGTGCACAAGAGTCAGCAGCCATTAGGAACATGTTTAAAATGTTTTGTTTGTTTTTTTTTATAAAAATAAAAATAAAGGCACAGACATGGCACACAACATCACTGTGTATGGGAACTGCTGAGTCACAGCCTGAACCTGTGATTGATCACCTGAGGTGAGCCATGAGTCAGCCAGAGGAGCACAGGTGAAGGCAATTCACCTGCGCTGCAGGAAGGGGTGGAGCCTGGCTGCACCCCTCCTAGACCTATTTAAGAGCTGGCTCCCAGTGGGAAGGGTCTCTTCTGGAGATTGCCTCTATTGGTGTTTTGTGGTGAGCCCAGCCAAAGGGTAAGCTCTTCCACTTATTCTCTTTTTGTTATCGTTGTCTACTTTGCCTAACTCTCTTGATTATATTGTGATTACAACATCTTGATATCTATTGATTATACAATCATATTGTGATTATAACATCTTGATATCTATTGATTATACACACTGACAAGGTGCTCCTCAGTGGAGCCAAAAACTTTCAGCCAGCTTTCATCTCCCAGCTCAGCTCTGTCCTATAGTAAGTCAGATCATATGACCAGTGTTCAAACCAAATATGTCTTTCACCCCTTATCTGGGCCCATAGCCTGAGTGTTGGTGGACAGCTGAAGCACTTCAGAGAATTGGGTCATATAGCTCAACTTGGGTAACTCAGCAGTAGTTTTCAAAGTCACAACATTTGCAAACCGGTAATCACTGCATCCCAGTTATACCAGTATTCACCTTATAGGGTCAACATTGTTTTAGAGAGAGCATTAATTACATGCATGCAGAAAAGTATTTTGCATGTTACAGAAAAACAAATTGCTTGGGCTGATCAATGATCCCATTCACAAACCTGTGACACTCTTCTGGCCCACGGACACAGCTATCCGCAGTCTGCCCCAGGAGCAGCAGGATTTCCTCTTCAAGAAGTCCAACACGGACAAACTGGTGCAGTATCTCAAATTCCACATTGTCCGCAATGCTGAGGTGAGACTTATGCTTTTTTAGGAGCATTGCCTAGGTTGAAACAAGTGAGACTGAGCACACACATCTCTTTGCTTCTTTCTCAGATATTAGCCTACCAACTCCCCCACTCCACCTTGCTGAAGACTCTGCAGGGCTCCAACCTCAGCATTAGCTGCGGGGATAACAAAGAGATTGTAAGTATTTTCCATGCCAGCACCTTCACCCCTTACCTCTGCCATGGAATCAGCTCATATAAATCCTGCTGTGCCTGTTTAAAGAGCCTAGAAATGATTAGTGACACCAAAACTCAATTGCTTGTTGTCAGTCCATGTCAACAGCCACAAAACTGGTGCATCCACCCTACCCCTTTCAGCACGCTAGTTGGTTTGTAAGAGTTTTTCAATTTCATTGTCATTTTCTCTCCTGTAAGATGCTATTTCTTCAAAACAGCTCTCAGTAACCTGAAAAGATAAATACTAGCACACTGACTTCTCCTAAAATGAAATACAAACTATTAGGATGGACCTGGCTTTGGCAGAAACCTTGTAAATACATCATCTGGGTGCAAACTCTGGTTTGTAATTGCTTACAGAATAAGACTGTAGGTATGTATGCAACCCATTAAGCCAAAACAGCAGCATTTTTTCTCAAACATATCAGATCGTACTCATATGTTCTCTGACAAGCATATGCCTCTGAAAATGTAGGCAAGCCAAAATGCACTTGAGGTAGGCCAGTCCACTAGAGGAAACGAAAAAGATCTTCCCAACAGTGAGATTTTAGCACTGTGAACCCTAGGAAAAGAAGTTAATGTGGTTTCAAGAGCCTGCAGGCATCAACATTACCTACAGGACAGCTTGACACACCATTGCACATCAGGAGCATTTCTAAAGGAGAGAATTCTCCCTGATTCCTATTCAGAATCTGGATCCGGTCTGGCCCCACAGAAAACTGCCTCACCATTTGTCACACTCTCTCCCCATCTCCTCCCTCAGGGCACGCTTTTCCTGAATGACAGACAGTGCAAGATTGTGCAGCGGCAGCTGGAGTTTGACGGGGGCATTGCCTATGGCATAGACTGCCTGCTGATGGACCCCAGCCTGGGGGGCCGCTGTGACAGCTTCTTCACCGTGGACATCATGGTAAGTCCATCTGTTTCTGCCATACTATCATTTACCAAAGGCACAGCCCATGGGCCAAACCCTGCCTGCAGAAGGACGTGGGTCAATGCTCTGAGCAGCTTTGGCACTAGCAAGATTAGGTTCCATCACTTCAGGTTGCCTTCACCTGTGCTTTGTTTCTATCATACTTGTTGGAGACAGGCTCTTGGCCTCTCACATTTCTTGCTTTCATAGAAATAACACTCAACACACCTAAACTGACACAGTTAGCGTGGATGAAGTTTATTCCATGAACTTCAACATGTCCTACAGTCAGGAAGTTTTGAAACCCACCGATCTTCAGATGTTTGCAGCACGTGCCACTGGTGGCATTTTTCTGAGAGTGGGCATTTGGTGCTAGAACAGGGCAAAGTAAAGGTGATGAAACACAAATTTCCTGTTAGGCTTGGGCACTTTTGCATCCACCTTTGATCCCCAGATTGTGATTTTGCTTCTGAAACTCCTGTTAATTTCATTATTTCCAAACCAAAACATTTTAAAATAGTTTAAAGACGAAATTTACTCTAGCTTAATTCAAAACATGTTAAAAAAATCACTTAGAAGTAAATTAAATTTCAGGTAATCATTCTAAAAAACATCTTGGAATTCATATTTCAGTCAGGAAATCAACAACTTTGCATAGTTCACCCACTTCAGTTACCTCTTTTTTCCTTATTTTGTTAATTGAAATGGATGTCGTTCCCTCAGAATGCCTCTGCTTCCCAAGAAGTAACCAATTACCAGTACTTCAAATTACACACCCAGATCTTATGTGCCCCATGTGAATATTTTTTTAAAGAATATCCACTGTCTCATTTTCTTACTTGTTTAGATCAGGAGTAGATTTCTTCCGGGGCAAACATTCGTTTCTTGCATTTCATGGCAATAAATCAAGGCAACTATTTTGTTGTTCTCTCCTTTCTCTAAAGCTATATTCTGTTTCAAGCATGATAAACCCACATTCTTTTCTGCTCGTATTTTCTGCTCACACAAAACAGACACTTTTTATCTACTCAAAATACTCTTTTGTTGCCAGTATGCTTATTTTCCTTTCCATTTTGTACAACAGGGGTACTGTGCTAGCTGCTTCAGTGGTGCCAAATGCCCTCCAGGGACAAAACCAAAGGTAATACATTGAAGGCTTGCATTTAAGCAGCCTAACTTGCTCATCTCTGTACTTCACACACACAAACTGGAATAAGTTGCTTGGCAAAAAGAGGGAAAACTCAACTCTTGTCTTATATGATAACATAAAGCTGTCTAAAGGCATGCTGGGCATGGGAAGACTGTTGGCCTCACATGGCATCTCTTGTAGCAAGTACTTCTGATCTGTCCCTGGCTCATTAGCCAAGCTTAGCAAGCTGTATGGGAAAAATGTATGAGGCTTCTTACATCCTATTTTAATTCAATGCATATCAGAAACGATGATTAAAAAATAATCAAATCTCCACATAGCACTCACCTTCCTGTGTTTTTTACCTCTCTGCACTGCCATGCACGATGCCCAGGAGGGGATCTACCGGTGCACTTATGATTCCTATGGGCTACGGAGGGATGGCTGCCGCAGGAACTGCTCCATGGTCATCCACACAGCCAAGTGCTGCAAGGGGTACTTCGGGCCCGACTGCCAAGGTAGGGCAGCACCCAGTGAGAAAGACAGGAAGGCCTGCGCCTTCTGAGGCTGGAAGGGTGCACAGCACCTGTCTGACAGGATTTGTAAAAGCACCTCGGGGATCTCAGAGCATGAAATTTGCAGTCAAAGCTGTCATAGCTGCTTGTACAAACCCGAGCAGATTCATTTACAGGCGTTATTTTTGTTCAAGATTTTACAAAACAATTAATAATGAACAGTGGCAATGGATAAGGATGCGCTTGAGCTCAGTATCCACTTTTTTAATTATTATTATCTCATTTCCTTTTTTTTTTTTTTTTTGACCTTTCAGCTTGCCCAGGGGGTCCAGAGACTCCATGCAATAGCCATGGCTACTGTGACGATGGCTACACTGGCACAGGAGAGTGCCACTGCTACAGTGGCTTCAACGGGACTTCATGTGAGCTGTGCTTGCCAGGCAGATATGGCTCCAGCTGCAGGCGTATGTCTATGTTTCATTTCCATACTACTGCCCACCTCCAGTCTGAACCATTTTGTCTATGATGTGGTTTTGAGCAACAAAAAAAAAAATGCTTCCTCCTTTCAACACTAGCATTTCTCTTGAGTATCTCCTCATGCAGAGGGATGATGCAAGGTCTCAAAAGGGAGGAAAAGGCAGTGAGGATAGAGGTGTTCTTAGTTTTCTGTGCAGAGCTCCTACTTTTGCGTGGTATGTAAGTGACATGGAATGGAATCAGAGCCTCAGTCATGAAGGTGTATCAACTACAGCACTGCTTTCCCTCTCATTCTCATAGAGGACTGGTCAGTATTTTAGTTAGCACAATGGCTCCTCAAGGATCATAGGAGGCCAAGACCATGCACTGCTTTTGCAAAAGAGAAGGAAAAGGACACTGAGTTGAAATCAGTTTGTGAAGAGGGACGGCAGACAAGAAACTGCTCATATATCTACTTGGCTGTGGTTTAAAATGTAACTTAGATGAAAACAGGATCAACAACATCCCTTAAACTTAAATGTTTTCCGAACATGAAGCCTTCAGATTAGAAGTTTTGATGTTAACTCTTCCATTCTAACTGTGTATACCTGCAGCACTCACAAGACACACAGGGTTGGAGGTTAGAAGCTGGACATCTTTAGGATTAAAGTAACACATCTTGCTCAGGAATACTCACGTCACCAGCTTATCCATCTTACAGCATATTGTAGCACAAACTCTATGAGAATTGCTTTTCTGAAACTCAGACTGTGATACTTAGCAGGGAAAAAAAAAAAGTCTTACAGCCACTTCTTTTCAATATGTACTTATGTTGAGTAAGAATCAGGTAACCAAACTAAATGGAAGAAAGCCAAAGGGTGAAATTCCTTTACAGCAGAAACAGGTTCTCACAGAATCAAAGTCTGACCAAATCTCACATCATTACCCTCTTTAAACAAGAATATTTGAGAAAGTGAAATGAGACAAAAAAGGCTGGTTCTTCATTGCATAAAACATAGAGCTATCAATAATTTTTTAAGACAGACTTAGTATATAAATTATTATAGCACCAAAAGAGCAGAGAAAAACATCACCTATAGATTAGAGGAACCTCTAGGGCACAGTGGGTAACATGCCATAAATAAAAGGAAGCCATAAGCAAAAATACATAAAACCTAAAAAAGGCATTACGTGTAACTTATCCATATTTTGCAGCATAGCTTACTTACCTCATATTGGACTTTCTTAATCAGACCGACCTTCTCCTGCACAGCAACCAAACTCCTTCTTCCCTCAGGCCACATTGCTGTCCAGCTGAGGCCTTCCCTACAACTTGAAGCTGTTACTTATTAGGACAGGTTCAGGCTGAGTCTTCACCTCAGCCATTAGCTTCTTTCTGCTGTAGTTCTGTGGGAGGTTTTCTACTGCTGTCGCTATGCAGGACAATATTCATTTTCAAATGCACGTTGAACTAATGCTAGTTCTACAGCTGTAAGATCACGTGATAATTCATGTTGCAAGGGATGTCAAGAGGTCTTGAGTCCAACTTGTGCCCAAAGCAGGGTCAGCTCTAAGCTCAGACCATGCAGTTCGGAGTAGAACTGTAAGGACTTGAGAACCTCTAAGAACAGAGGCTGTCCAATCACCCTGGGCAATCAGGTCCTCTGCATAACTCAACTCCTGGTGAAAAACTGTGAGGTCAAACTTAGCAAAGTTATTTCTAGGTAATAATGTACCTAAATTTGGAGTCTAAGGAAGGCTTCTCTATGGAAATATCTTCTGCTTTCACAGCAACAACTCTGTAAATGATCTTTATGTGTTTCCTTTGCAGCCTGTGAATGCAAGAACAACGGGCAGTGTGAGGAAGGATATTCAGGGACAGGACGATGTTTCTGTGAGACAGGATGGACTGGCCGGCTCTGTGAAAATAAGCTGGGTATTTGCCTCTGCTCCCTGCACTCTGTTACTTGGAGATAGGTGCTGACAGCATTCACAACTCAACAGAATTGAGAGTGCATAGACGAGAGTGAAAAAATGCTGATAATGCCAGAAGCTCTCGCTGGAGATTAAGGGAGTTCCAAAAGCAGCATCCCTAATGCTGCTTCAGATTATGAGCAAATCCTTTCACCTCCCTGTTTCCCCTCCATGAGATGGGCATATGAGTGCTTCCCTCCCTGGAAGGTACTACCGAAGAGTTAATCAGTCATAAAAAAATTGTACAAGTTTTTCTGTTAGCAAGACTTGAGGGTATGAGGGTGTTCCTGTCTATATGAAGCAAGAGTATTGCAATGCAAATACCATCTACATCCCAGCTGTTTTGCCTTCCCCACAGCTTTGCCACCAGTGTGTTCACCAAGCTGCTCTGCCAACGCTGTCTGCATGGAGAACAACACTTGCCAGTGCAAGCCACTTTACAATGGGGATGGAATCACGTGCACAGGTGAGCTCCCTCTCACAGTATTGCACTTTCAGGATTGCTTTCACTGGCTCTAGGTAAAGCAGCTCCCCAGTAGCATCACTGCAGTAACAGTCACTTTCAAGCCAGATTTCTCGCATCCACCAAATTCACCTTGGATGGAGCAGAGTCCCCTAAAGGCAGCTCTTCTGGGCTGCCAAGAGGCAAAGCAGAATCTCTGGGTGTTGGTGCTATGTCTCTTAAAGCAAGGATGTCTGCCAAGCGCTTCAGAGCTCTAAGGGATAGCTATTCTGCAACTGCAGGAGTGCCTCAGGAAACTCAAATAGTATTTTTACCCAAAGAGATGTTCTAGTATTTTTAATGTGCCTTAGAAGAACAAACTGAAGGGGTTTTCCCTTTGAGAGGAACAAACCCTTTAAAAGCAAACATTACTCATGCATTTTTTTTTCCTTGTGCAGCTGCAGACCTCTGCAAACAAAACAATGGTGGGTGCCACAAAGCAGCCAACTGCACACAGATTGGGGTGAAGATCTTCTGCAACTGTCAGAAGGGATACAAAGGAGACGGCTTCACATGCCTTCCTATAAACCCTTGTGCCGATGGGTTCAATGGAGGCTGCCATGAACATGCTATTTGCACTGTCATAGGGCCTGTAAGTTAAATGATTTGGGTCTTCATAGGGAAGTCAGAGACACTTCTTCCCGGTGCCAAGAAGTCTCCTTCCCAGATGGATCATACTCTCTGCTTGCTTCTCAGAGCCCCCTGTTTCCCAGAACAATTATTATGTGACACCAGTCTACTTTCCATGTCCATTTTGGCATCGTTTCGGATGAGGGCCGAGGAAAAGGGTGCTACAGTAAATAGAATGTTTTGCATGCTGTCTGTCCTCTTTTGTAGCTCTCCCTTCTTGGCTATCCCTATTTGCAGTAGAAGTTTAGCAGCATGAAACTGTGTGTATATTGGTGTCTAAACCTGGGGACAGTTGGCAGAATAACATCACTTTCTGGTTGATCAGACCCTTAGATAGCTCCTGCAGCCACATGATTCTTGGCATGAAAGATCAAAGCTTGAGGAAAACTCATGGCAGAGATTTGATCCAGCATTTGTCTTGGTGCTTTTGGGATCATCTATCTGTTCCATTTTGGTGGTTTGCCTGATGTGTCTTCCAGGAACTATCTAGAAAAGCCTCACTGTTAATCCATTCCAGCTGCTAACCATCACATTCCCTGGTTGTGTCAGCTTCCTCAGTTTATAGTTCCCAATTTATTATGATCAGTGGACTGCTAAATTCCTTTCATGTTTCCTCGCTGTCATTTAGATGTAATTTTGATTGGTGTGTAATCCGTTTGTCTTAATTACATGTCATATAATTCCCCAACGCACATTATTAGCTTTGTGGATGGAATTATGCCTTGGCATTTATTTAGCAAAACACCTAGGTACGTGCATAAATGTTTTGCTTAAAAGAAGAAACAACAGTGTGACAGTTTGCAGTCTGTTGAATCATGGTTGTTAGTAGCAACTTTTCTGTTTGCCCATTCCTGGCTGTATCTAGTGACATTTTTCCAACAGTTCAGTATATTGTGTGAAATACCACTTTTATGTCAGTGAAATACTTGCCTTGGCTTTTTTCATTCTCCCCCCAACCAGGACAAACGCAAGTGCGACTGTAAAAACAACTACATTGGTGATGGGTTGAACTGCTCAGTGATGCAGCTTCCTCTTGACCGCTGCTTGCAGAACAATGGGCAGTGCCACCCTGATGCAGACTGCACCGATCTCCACTTCCAAGGTGAGGATGGCACACCATGGGACAGAAAGGTCCTTGTCCCCGTGCCACTGCACTGATGTCAGTGGGTCTGGCCTGGATCCCTGTGTTTGTAAGATCCCCAGTCCTCTACCTAGATCCACTGGAAACAATGAGATGTAAGTACAACTCAGCTTAGAACATTAAATACTTTCGCAATACTGGGTTTATGAACCAACAGATGAAGGCATTCCAGGTAGAAATGTTACCCGTGATTCCCTGTCTGTCCTAACTGTATTTCATAAAAGTTACCAATATTCCCTATTGCACAGTTGATTTTTAATGCAGAAATGGAAGCCCCATCAGTAAGAGCTGGTCCCTCTCTCTCTGCAGACACGACAGTTGGAGTTTTCCATTTACGGTCTCCCCAGGGGCAGTACAAAATGACCTACGAGAAGGCAAAGGAAGCCTGTGCCAATGAGTCAGCCACTGTCGCCACATACAACCAGCTGCTCTATGCACAGAAGGTGATGTAAGCTCGCTGCAGGAGGAGTCCCCAGTGTGGATTTAGCCATGGTGTAAATGGAGAAGGAGGAGCAAGGAGGTTGCTCAGTGCCAATAAATTCTGTGTTCTAACCTTTCTTCCCTTCTGCCAGCCCAGGATATGTTTGCCTGAGAGCAGTTTTCAGACTGGTTTTAGGGTTTGTGCCTGCTCATACCATGGTGTAAATGGAGAAGGAGGAGCAAGGGGGTTGCTCAGTGCCAATAAATTCTGTGTTCTAACTTTTCTTCTCTTCTGCCAGCCCAGGATATGTTTGCCTGAGAGAAGTTTTCAGACTGGTTTTGGGGCTCATGCCTGCTCATACAGCACTGAAAACAATTCAGTTGCCAAATTTTTGTTTCCAGTTTTCCAGAGAATAAAGTCAGACTTGCAGAGGGTTTTCATGAGAGTTGTAATTCTTAGTTCTTCTATAAGAAATGTACGAGTTAGATCTATGTTTGGATTTTATTATTTTTATTAAAGTAATACTCTAGGATTACTATTAATTTAGCAGAGCTATTTCCACGCTCCTTTTCTTGAGTGTGCTGTAGGCAACACATGGTTGATGTCAGTGGGATAAGCATCATCACACCTCAGGTTTGTAAGACTTGTTTTCTGTAGGGTGAGCCAGACTGTACTGTTCTGACTCCTTCCCATCTGCAAAAGGAAGGAAGGAAGGAAGGAAGATGTTCATGGTTAAGAGACATTTTTCACAAAATATGAGGCTGGACCACAGCCAGACTCCTTCTGCAGCAACAAAAGGGCTGGACGGGCAGGGAGCAGCAAAAGCAGAGCAAGCTGCAAGGCAGGGAGTTCACTCAGATTCCCGAAAGTGGGCTGGGGGATGTCAGATGCTGTCCCTGTCCATCGGCAGCTCTGGCCCCACAACCCAGCTCTCCCCATGTTCTCTCCCTCATGGCCTTGCAGGCGCGGTACCACCTGTGTGCAGCTGGCTGGCTGGATGGCCAACGAGTGGGCTACCCTACTGCCTTCTCATCACCAAACTGTGGCGCCGGGTACGTCGGCATTGTGGACTACGGGAAAAGGGTCAACCTGAGTGAAACATGGGATGTCTTCTGCTACAGGGAAAAAGGTGAGAATGGCCTCCTCAGCCTCGCCGCAAAGGGGGCCCTGTTTTGAGTACTTTTGGCAGCCAAGAACAAGGAGAACCAAAACTGCCTAGAGAAGGGCACTGGCCCACATAGCTGTCTGTGTTTGTGCATTCCAGAGGTGAACTGCACCTGCAGGCCAGGCTACGTGGGGGATGGCTCCTCCTGCAGTGGGAACCTGCTGCAAGTGCTGATGTCCTTCCCCACGCTCACAAACTTCCTGGAGGTAACGTCTGCCACGGGCACAGGGATAACCGGGCTGTCCCGGCACCCAAACACTGTCATGGATTCATAGATCCACCAAAGTGGAAAAAAATCTCCAAGATCATCCAGTCCAACTATCCACCTACCACCACCATTTCCACACTAAGCTATGCCTCTTAGTACCTTAGTACTGGCTGTTGTGCACAGCCAGTGTAGGGGACAGAAAGCGAAGCCTCTTTATTGTTACTAATATGACATCTTTTTATCTCAAAATTGCCTTTCACTAAAGCTGAATTTTGTTTCTGGCCCAGAAAATCATGGCTTACTCCAACAGCTCTCGGAAAGGGAGAGCATTCCTGCGGTACCTCACCGACCTGTCAGTGCATGCCACACTCTTCGCTCCAAATGATAGTGGATTAAGGGAAAATCAGGCAAGAATGTTTTCACTTTTCTTTCTTCATTTTAATAGCACTTTCTAAACAGCCATTCATGGGTTTCTCTATCTTGATGCAATCTCAATTAAAAAACAGTCTTTGTATGGCACGATTTCTTTGTAATCCCATATAGCTTGAACTGTGCTTCTGGAAGGGTTAATTTCATACTCTCTGCTTTCCTTCTATAGTCAGGAATACTAAGTTACTGAAAGTCTGACTCACCCCAGAGAATTTTCCATCAGGAATTTTAGTCATCCAGCTGTAAAGGTGTCTGACATGAAATCTCCCATGGCTTCATTAAGCTCAGTTATTCAAAGAAAGCAGTACTTCTGATATTTCTTGCAAATGCTTCAAAGAAGGCTAGTCGTAGCTTCATTCCTGTGCCTGTCCTTTTTTCCTTCCTTCCACAAAACATTGCCTCCAACAGCTGAGGTGCAACCCCAGACACAGAGATGAGGTCATGACTTCTTCACCTGTCCCGGAGTGATAAGCCACTCAGGTATAAAGCTGTGTACTTATTAAAAGCAGCACACAAGAGATTTCAACTCCTATGAGTTTAAGCTCTGCCTTGCATCAGGCTATTCTGAGTATCTACAAGGCTCATCACTTCAGGTCACGAGAGAGTAAAACCCTTTGTGCCAGCACAGCCAAAGGCCAGCAGGGTTGGAGGATCCTCCCTACTGTTTGCATGCAGGTTTCCCAGCAGACCCTGACCTGTACTGCACTTACTGAAACATTAATAGCAGAGAGGAAAAAGGTCACAGGCACTCTGACTGGAGGTAAATCCAGTGGATTAAAGGGACTGATTAATATTCCTTGTATTTCTTTCTGATTTTTAGACACTTTCTGGTCGAGACATTGAGTATCATTTATCTAATGCCAGTATCGTGTTTTATGAAGACTTGACAAATGGAACCACTCTCCTGACTCGTCTTGGAGAAAAACTTCTAATTACAGACAACAGGGGAAAAGAATACCAAGCTCCTTCCACCGAACAGGTACCTTTGTAAGAAATCCCCAGCTTTTTCTCTCTCATCCTGTACCTTCTAATCAGCTAATGTGCTGATCTGGAGAGCAACACTGTGAGGTTACAGCCAGCAACAATAAGAGGCTGAACTGAGAAGACTGGTGCTCCTAGGGTGGGCAGAGCTAGGACTGTAGCATATCCAAAGAAGGGCAGTAGAGCTTGCTGGAACACAAGTCTTATGCGGAGAATCTAAGGAAACTGGGATCATTCAATCTGAAGGAGCTCAAGAGAGACCTTATTGCTCTCTACAATGACCTGAAAGAAGGTTGTAGTGAGGTAAGGATTGGCCTCCTCCCAAGTAAGAGTGACAGAACAAGAGGTAATGGTCTCACATTACTCCAGGGGAAGTTTAGGTTGGATCTCTGTTCCAAAAGAGTGGTGCTGCAGTGGCACAGAGTGGTGGAGTCACCATCCCTGGAGGTGTTCCAGAACTGTGTGGATGTGTCACTGAGGGACATGGTCAATGGGCATGGTGGGGATGGCTGATGGTTGGACTGAATGACCTTAGAGATCTTTTCCAACTGTAATGCCTTTATGATTCCATTATTATGATAGCAGCTGGCAAACTGTGAATATACACATCTGCAAGCAGCCACACTCCAACATGCACAACTCAAAAGATGCAGCTCAGACTGCCTGAAGGCACTGCAGCATGGGGATACAGCCCTGGGTCAACCCTTCTTTCAGACAGTCAGGGTTACAGGAGAGAACAGAGAAAGGGCAGGAGAGACAAGAGCAGCAGCTTATCATTAAAGACACTTGCATTCGTGAAGTTTGTTGGTAACTTTCAAGTAGAGGGAGAAGGAAAAAAAAGAAAGAAAGAAAGAAAAAAAAAAAGCCTGCAGGCAGTATAGAGGATAAGGATGAAGGCTCAAACCAAGCCCACCAGTGATTTCTCTTAATTTGTCAGTATCTGACATAGCAGCTGGGGAAATAAGCTCCCAAGGCAGGAGGGCCAGAGCTCAGATCTCATTGTTCTCTCTCCTGGTAGACCGAGACCAGATACGTGGATGGAAGTGCTATTGTTGAGTGGGATATAGTCGCTTCCAATGGGATAATCCATGTCATTTCAGAGCCTCTGAGGGCTCCGCCAGCACCTGTAAGTACATAGGGACTTCTGGGGTAGTAGGAGGTGGCTGTGGCTTATATCCCAAATTAATTTCTGATATTCATATATTCCCAGTTCCCCCCCTACCCCCCATGTATACAGTTTCAGTTTAAAAAGTTATATTGAAAGAAATTCAGAGGGTGAGAACACAGTGCTAGCGAAGCTTGTTCTTCCCACATATTTTTTTTTCAATTCAATCTCTTCAGCTATTTTGCACACCCAAGCTTTTATAAAGATCCCTTTGAATTTTCCCAAAAGCATCTTTCAAGCTTCTGGGGAAAACTCGTTACTGTTGGTTTTGGCACTTCCTCCTTTCCAAAACAAAGTGTTTGAAAACTCAGATTATTTTTTTGCACGCATAAATTCCTGCCGTGGTTCCAGTTATCCCATCCGTGAGGAAGAGCAGCCAAGCCAAACCCAACAGCACATGGCGAAGCAACGCAGTGCAGAAAGGGCTGCTCTCACTTCCTTTGGGCCCTTTCACTCGATTCAAAATAACACACCATTTCTGTCAGTCCATAGCACCACAGTGATAATACTGTGCATATTATTTTCTTCATAACTCAAATGCAGGAGGACAACCAAAGATTTTCTAATATTTAGCTGTACAACTGCACTATACTTCAGTGCAGAGTGTATATTAGTCAGGATAATTAAGGGATTGTTTTTGCCAGCGTGTATGTAGAAACCCTTTCTCTAAGAAGGACACAGAGGCATCATAGAGAAAAGCCAGAGTCTCTTCCACACTGGAGACCCCTCTTCACTCCTAGGATTACCAGCAAAGAGCACAGTGGTTGGGAAACTACATCCGGAGCACCCTAAAACCTTCAGACAAAATTATCACCAGCACAAAACCAGCAGTTCCCTTCAGGACTGCAGTTGTATCAGGCCACAGGGCTGCAGAAAGCAAACCACCAACCCAGTTTGGAAACATTCTTCCCACATAGGTTAAATCCAGATTACGTGTAAATTTCTTTCAGCTCTTTGCCTAGGAATTTATTAAGAAGTTATGCATACGCATAAAACAGTCTATTCTGGATATTTCAAAACACAAACAAGCTGAAGCTGTACCAAAACCGTTGTTGAGTGCGCAGCATCCAAATTCTAGTTTGCAGTTATTATCAGAAAGTCGCATTCAAAGGTCTCTGCAGACCACATAGTGGGGAACTCCGCCACAAAAGCAGCTAAGGACTTCAGACGTAGCTCAGGGAAACATCACAGTACTGGGATGCTGGCAGGCAATCAGTGCACACCCCATAGCTCACCCTGTCCGTGCTTCCAGGCTCATCTCCATGCCAGTACGGGGACAGGGATATTCTTTGGCATCTGCCTGGTTATTGGAGTCGTGGCCTTCATCGGATACTCGTACCTCCGATTCAGGAAGCAAAGCACAGCCTTCCAGCACTTCAAGGTAAGAGGCAGGGGAGTGCAAAGCAAGCACTCCGCACTTCCCAGACCCCACTGTGCTTTCCAGATCTCAGGCTCCAAGTTATCCTCACATTTCATTAAGCTAGAATTGCAGAGACATTTCAGATCACTTTACGCTTGAACTGCTCACACTGACACATGACAAAGGCTCCCATATTTGACTTGGGAACTCGGTTACTTTGCCTGCTGCACCACGCTGGGGGGCACTACCAGGGCTCCTGCTCTCGCTGACACTACCAACAGTAAGGCCTGGCCAAACGCTTACATCTGAACAGCACCAGTGCAGAAGGCCGTGTCTCCAGAAATGTCAGCTTTAGGGAAGCAGATCAGTTGAACCACTTACAGATGAACTTACTCTCTTTCCCCTCCCCTTCCATGGCACTGCTAATAATTTTATAGCTCTGGAGGTTCAGGTATTTGATAGGAAAAAAAGGCTGGATTGAGAGACAAGCAAATCAGAGCAGATTGAGAAGTATAAACTCTTATACCGATGTGCTCTCATGCTTGCTTTCTCTAACTTCGTTAGCCTCACAGAGCATCTTGATGATGCAAAATCAGCCAGTAGAAGCCAAGCTATCCAGAGACAAGGAAGTGATACAAAAAAAGTGATACAAAATCAATCCCAAGGAAAGCAATCAGAAACTCCCTCCTATTCTAGCTTATGTATATGTATAGTACTATAGAAATAAAAAAGGAGCCATGAACCAGAGGAAATGCTTGTATCTTTATATCACAGCAGCAAGCACACTTAAGAACAAGCACATACTTTTCATGCTAGGCACAATGCCAGTGCAGTACTTCCTGTCCTGTTCTTCACAGTGACTTAAGAAGGGGGTAAAATGTTTGAACATTAAGTGATCCAAGACAACATGACACCCAGAGTTCATGAGTGCAGAGTTCATGCCTGGAGACACAGAATTAGATGATGAAGCCAGTTCACTCACAACACTGCACTAGTCAGTAGAGAAGGTTAAGTGCTCCACTTAAGGCACCGTAGGAGGAGAATGGATTTAAAGATCATCTGTGTTATTTTATGTAGTCAAAAGATGACACTGATGTAACATCACTGGACAAGCCCCAGCCTTCAAATATCACCAACCCCTCATATGAAAGTTCTTCTGCACTGACTCCATCAGAACCTACCTACGACCTTTTCTCAGTAAGTGTTAAATCTTATTTGGGACACAACTAAGATCATAGTAAGAAGGGTGATCTTATAAAGGAAAAAATCAACTTGGAAAAAGTATTTGGAAAAAAGCTCATTGAAATTCCTGGCTTTTCTATCTCAGCCCTGCCAGGAATGGGGTAGCCTCACTTGGAGCTTAAATGAGGCTATAGTCTATAGCTCTGCCTCAAGTAAGACGAGATAATAGCCTTAAGTTGCTCCAGAGGAGGTTCAGGTTGGATCTTAGGAAACATTTCTTCTCAGAAAGAGGGTTGCTGCAGTGATACAGGCTGCCCGGAGAGGTGGTGCAGTCACTGTCCCTGGAGGTGTTCAGGAACCATGTGGATGTGGCACTGAGAGACGTGGGCAGTGGGCATGGGGGGGGTTGAAGCAAGATGATCTTGGAGGTCTTTTTCAGCCCTAGTGATTCTACAATTCTAAGTAATGACTACTGAGGCTCCAGCTGCTTTCAAAGAGAGCCAAACTAAACTGGACTTCAAATGGTGCTGCGACATGTCTATACAAACTTTAAAGCCTTTCAGTTTTGTCTTCTCATTGCTGCAAATGCAGCTGAGTGTCATGCTAGCACACTGTACAGTGTCTGAAACACAGTGAGAAAGGGGTGGGAAACAAGAGAAGGAAAATCTGGGTAAGACTGAATCATCTGGGTAAGACTGAATCATCTGGGTAGCCTTAATGGCCCGATTTAGCAAGACTGTCATGTAAATACAGCAGCTAACGAGCAGAGTAGTCTTGTAAAAAGGCTTATTCAGTGCAAAAATGGCAGTTGCATACTTCCATCTATGTGGATAAAACCCATCTATGTGGATACATTTCCCAAAAATGTGAGTTTCACGTGCATGATGTTAGTCTGATTTGTTTTCCCTTCTGTTTCATAGGATTCAGATGACCAGCAGCTTGTGATGAGTGGCCCTTATGATCAGAATTAAAGACTCAGCTTGGCATTAGTCAGTTACAGAATACATTTCTATTTGCATTTACTGGGGGGAGGAACCACAGCAACTACAATTGTCAGGGAATAAAACCTCATTATAAATTAAAAACCAAAGCATAAGAGTTCTGCCTTGTTTAACACGCAGTCTGTAGGATTTGCAAAGTTACCAACCTCAGAAACACTGATTGAGAAATATCAACTCTGAGTGCTAAATGCCAAAGTGAGGCTCAACTCTCCAGCAGTCCGAGAGAAAAGAGGCACTTATTTTTCTACAAAAAGCACAGGACTTTCAGTGGCCTCTTATCACCCAGCTTTTATTCTTTGTACAGGATTTTAAATTGCCTCAAACACACAGGCTGATAAGTTGGCAAATATACTAAATTTGCTACTACTCCAGCTCTGCCTTTGTTTTGGCTCAGCTGCAACTACAGCCAGCTGCCATGAAACAGAATGTGTTAAATCCATAGTTTTAAACAAAAAAAGAAAAAGAAAAAAAAAGCCATAGTTTTTTGGTTGGATTTTTTTTGTTGTTTTTTTTTGGGTTTTTTGTTGCAATTCTTACAGAAAAGGATACTGGCACATCTGCCTCAGCTGGCCTGCTCCAGCATTTCCAGCTTTCCTAAGCTTGGTTTATATCTCATGTCACTCTACAAAGGGCAATATTAAGCATAGCTGTACTTCTTGCTAAAGTTGCTATATGAGAGTATTAAAATAGAAACACGTTTGTACTTGAGCCATTTTTGTGAACAAGTAGCCAATGAAGATACTCTGCAGTCACATCCATATCTTCAGGTCTGACAGAAGACATCTGCTTCTTCACACATGCTGCCATTCAGCCAATGCTGTAACAGCAGCAGCTATTTTCACCTTACTATTACAAGTGAATCAACCCCAAGTTTGACTGACAGAAACTACAAAACAGCAAGGAAAGGAGGATGCTATTGCTCAACAGCAGTAATGTTCACCTGCAGCATATTTGCTACATGTGGGAAGGACAAGGGGAAAGACAGCACTGGAGGGATGCATTCATTTCCTCTGAAATATCCTCAGAGTACCTCCTGTCAGAATAAGCCAGGACTGATGACAACTATCAAGGACAGCCAGGGGAACCTCATGTGTAAATATACAATGAATGAAGGCCACAGACTGATTTCCCTAGGATTTGCTCTTGCTCCTATAGAGGTGTCTTCTTGAACTTCCCTAGAGATATTAAAAAATACATATTACAACACACCTATAAAATACACACATTTAAGGGAGTATTTGTTAGCCAGTTTTGCAGCAATATAATTCATGTTCTTTCCTCCTCCCACATTACCAAAAAAAATTAACATTCATAGGGACAAGAAGATAAAGTTCAAGCATTTATTTTTGTAGTAATCATTAAGTATTTTCATCACAAAATGTTTCCACAGTTCATTAAACTCTTCTTTTACCAGACTATTGATTCTCTTTGAGTTTTTGATAGAACAGAAAAAGAAAATTATTCTTACTTCAGTGTTCCAACAAACTGTACTCCCAAAACAAACAGAAACAGACATTGCCCTTTCAATGCACCCAAAAATCTTTGAAGCCAGTAATGAAGGGTTCAAATAAATAATGCAGAGAACACAGAGGTATACAGCTCCAGTTCTTTGAAATCATTATAAAAATGCAAGACATTTTTAAAAGACTAACATTCTAGCAGTGAAAAATAAATACTACATTTTAGAACTCCCACTTAAACTCAAATTGTATATAGTTTTAAAAGAACATGACTCTCCCATAATTAATTTTTTGTCATGCAGTGCTGTTTATTTCAACAAGTCATGCAACATAAACAAGGTTTATTTCAGCTAGCTGTTGTCAGGTAGCTTTGTACAGACATTGGATGGATTTCTAAGGTAAGAGAGGAGACAACTGTCTTGGAACAAAATGGGCAGTGCGTGGCTAACATCATCCAACCCTTCCTGGGTATCATGGAAAAAATGGGCAAACAAACTGACTCCTGGCCAGGTTCCAAGGAATCAACATCAGAGCGATTATTAAATTCAATAATGCAGAACTGAGTAGCAGTGCTATTAATCGCTGGTAGCAAGATGAAGCACATACATTTTTTTGTTTTATTTTAAACAGCGCATTGAGATCTCTGGAACAAGAAAGGTGCTATACAGAGTAATACCAAGTTCACTTCTAGCTGAGCATGATGATGAGGAACCCAAGGCAAACTTCCAGCTCCAGAGCTCAGCTCACAGAACAGCTCATATTATCAAATTCTGCTAAGTCTCTTGCACAGCCCCACCAATACCTGTCCTGATAATGCCTAACTAACTCTGCAAAAAAGCATCTTTTCTCTTTCCCCAGAACAGCAGGACGGTCAGATGAGCTCCCTCATTTCAGGTGCACTCATCTGTTCAAACACACACTTCAGGAGTATTGCATGTCAAGTTTGAAACAGGAGCTCATGAAAACCACAAATAGAAAATCCACAAGCACATCTCCAGGCATTCAGACTGATTTCAAGCATACAGGAAAACTGCATATGAAATTGTGCATGCTAGATTAAAATACATTCATTACTTTGCAAATATGCTTTTAAAAAACATTCAAGATATCACATCTTGAATTCAGTACAGATTCGTATACATAAGACTGGTTAAAAACAAACAGGAAAACTTTTGGTCACCAAAAGTTTGTCTACCTGACAATCATGATAGGAAACAAATGATGCCCTAAAATGAAAGATACCAAACTCTATATGTATTTTGTTAACTGTCATGCTTTTAACAAAAGAAACCTTAATTAACATTTGAAAGCCATTATATCACTTACATGCTTTCTAAGATGGCTGGAGCAGGAAGCACCACTTAAGAAAAAACAAAATAGAAAAAAAGAAAGCTTTCTTTTGGATGCAGAGAAAAGAAAGCATCCCAATTTAAAAACAACCATATAGCAGTTCTATAAAGTGCCTGTTTGAGGAAACACATCAACAGATGTTTTCCTTGTGCAAAATAGAGATATTCAGCTCAAATCTTTGGAACATTTATGCCTCCCAAAGTTTGTGCTCATGCCTTCCTTCCAATTTTAGTTAATTCAGTAAAACTTCTCACCTGCACAGTCAAAATTATTTTGCTTGATACAAATTGTCCATCACCCCCAGTTCAGCTTTGGGGGTTTCAGCTAAAAAAAAAAAAAAAATTAAAAAAAAAATGCCACCAGTTAACTCTGGATTTCTTTTTCTTTCTTCATATACTTCTCCACCCCCCCAACTCATTTACCCATTGTGCGTATGTACTACTGAATGCAGACACCCGTTACAGAAGGCTATGTGAAATACATTCTCTCCAAGGAAGCTCCTAAACTGCATTGCATGCCACTGTAAGACACTTAGAAATGTAAAAAGCAGCATTTTGGATCAATCTGAAGTCTGATGGAATTCCGCTTTCGCTTTGAAATGCATCCTGCTAGACCTCCTGAAATGGCTTTATTATCACAGAGCGGATATTTAGTTTGTTTAAAAACTAAGAAACATGTCTAAAAAGAAACAGAAGGAAGCTGAAGCAGCCCAAGCTTCCCATTGCTGTCAGGCTTTGGCTCAGGTCCACATCCAAGCACAGGTGTACAGGCAGGAAAAGAGCACATCCACCTGAGCACGCCTGTATGGCAGCCATCAGAGCGCAGCAGAGATGCACACACATACCATACCAGTTACATCAGTTACAGATAACATGCTGGCTGCATGCAACACAAAGTTAAAATGCATACACCATCTCTCTAAATCTTACCATAAACTGGCTGGTAATTGCATATCACTGCATTACTAATACCGGATTTACGCTTTTGAGTGCCAAGAGCTACTGCAGACTGCAGCTAGAGATCTGAAGGGACAGCATAGCTCTCTCTAAATCACATAGCTGTAGATCCAAGTTTCAAACCAAGAAACAAAGGCAACCACCCTTGAATGTCAGTCTTTCCTCCCACCCAGCCCAAAACTGTTTCGGCAGTCCAGCATGTCCTCTGTGTGTAAGAACAGGTTTTGCATCTCTGAGCAGGAGGAAAGAAAATAAGTACAATGCTTACGAGAACGAGTATGAATTACTTCTAAATCAAGGTAATGATTTAAGTGACTTAAAATACATCTATATTCAAAAACAAAACAAAACAAACAAACAAAAAAAAACAAAAAAACCCCAACAAATTAGCCCATTTTAGAGAGAACAAGGCAAGTGCTTATTTGACCTGAACTGTCTCTTGTAGGAAGGGTATTCTGAATGTACCAGTGCACAGCTGGTCTGACCAGCCAGGAAGTTCGTGCTGCAAAGGAGTCCTTCTTGGATAAAATGTGTAATCAGGCTCATAGTTCAAGAGACAACTCAGTGATGCCATGTAGATATCTGCAAATCTAGAGAGACGTCTGAGGAAGTAAGTGGGATTCTCATCTGTTCTGAATAAGCTTCCAAATTGTGCGTTGAAGAAATTCCTGTTCATTTCCCTGTCCCCCAAAAGAGAAAACAAAGAATGAAAGGAACACACTTGCACACATCTTTTTTACACCAACTAGTTTCCAGAACCTGAAGCAAGAAGTTCCTATAATCTGTCATCCGTGTTACATTCTTGCCATTTTGCTTCAAGCCACTTAAATGTGCAATGTAAGAAGTGTTTGCATCTCTTGCACATAGATGGCCCAGAAACAGTCATCACAGCAGTGAAAAGAACAGCTCTGACACTGAGCTTGCTGGAGTTTCAGAAGTATTTGGGCAGTGCTTTCAGACACATGGTCTGATTTTTGGGTGGTCCTGTGTAGAGCCAAGAGTTGGACTCTATCCTTGTGTGTCCCCTCCAACTCAGGAAATTCTATGATTTATATTTCTCCTGCTAAAAGCAGTGGGAAGTTACTTCTTCAGAAAGATGGCATCTCAAGCTTTCACTTCTAGAGGTAGTGAAATAAGCCTTTATCTAAGTCCTAATGGCATCTATTTATCCCAGAGATAAAAGACTAAAAAATAAAGTTTAGCTTAACATACACAAAAAACAGGAGTTAGTTTGAAGGTGAGTTTAATAGTCTCCAGCAAGCTTTACTCCTATTTCATTTACTTTCAAATTCTAGATAAACCTGTGGAAAACATCCCATCAAACCCTTTGCTACCATGAAGAATACTGGAAATAGTTTAACTCCTCTTTCTTACCTCATCTCCTTTCTTTCCTTCTTCCATTCTTCTAAAATCATTTGTGAATCAGGATCACGGTGAACCTGAAATGTGATGACAGGTAACAAAGCATACCCTCATCAATGAACCTGTCCATTAATACATCTAACAGAACAAGAGCAATGCTTCCAAGATCACTATACAGAAGTTAACGTGTTTTAATTAACTGAAAGCAGGAGTCAATCCAGAGCAACCAGTGGAAAAAGGTATTAAGATCATGAGAAAACTCTTATCATCGCAAGTAACTACATTTAGCTGTAGTTGAACTGTGAAATTTCAGTGAGACAGAAGGTACTTACAACATTAATACCCAGCATTTAGAAACTTGGCTGTATCCCTTCAGCTGTACAGAACTGATTACACATACACAGAACAAACCTGCATGTGTTCCAGTAATCCTGTCAGAGTTTGCAGCCAGGTCATGGTTTGAATGTACTTCTCTGTGTTCATGATTTTAATCTCTGATCGTAACTCGGGGATAATCGCACCGGTGCGCCAGCCATGCTTCAGGGTCAAATCCTATTTACCAAGAAGAATTAAAGATGCAATTAGAAAGAAAAAATAACATTCAGATCTACTTAGACACTGAAGAATTTGAGCATTCTTTATTCCAAAGGGTATTAAATTAATTGCTTCTTCTGCATAAGCAGACATTAAACTGCAGAACCTAATTGTGCCAATGTGCAATAGGTTTTAATTTTAGAGTATGTTCCAAATCCCACATTTTCAGAGAGAAAGAACACATGAGTAGCTGCATATAAAACTAATTCATTAGGTTTAAAGGAAACAGTAGGAAATGCTTCTTACAGATGAGATCTCTGTTGCTGTCGGAAGCATTTAGGGGAAACTGTATGTTTCCAGCTATTCAAGTTTCTCCTGATGATTGCAACGTGAGACAACTGCTACCTGGCACAATGGAAAAAGGAGCACAAAGAGCACACCAGCCTTCTCCTTCCTTTGACACTGAGTCCTCTGAAACACTCAGGCTTACTTTTCTATTTAAAAGCAGACTGGAGCAAAAATATTTACATCTGCTGCTGAAACTTTGTCACCACATTGCTGGCAAGCACATTTGTAGAGGTATTTATATGCGATCAATTACAGAAGAGTTAAGTGATGGTAACTTATTTTGATGTGACAGCAAGCAGTATATTTACTGGTAAGGTAGTAAGAAGACACCTGGAGAACAGGATTGCAAACCTTTCAAGATCTTGGGAAGAATATCAGCTTACCATTAGTGACAGAAGGATTGCCACCTATCATTCAAGACAGAAGTTAATTCAGTTCTTATTATACTTGGTAGCAAGTGTCATCCAGATCAGCTACATTCTGTACATTTGGATGTCCACATTTACTTTCTACTACATCTGACACAATCAGTATCTGGACCACGAGTATAAACTCCATCCCCCTTAGTGGTAGGACAAGGGGGAATGGGGTTAAGCTCAAGGAAAGAAGACCTAGATTGGATGTCAGGGAGAATTTCTTCACAGATAGAGTGGTGAGGTGCTGGAACAGGCTGGCCAGAGAGGTTCTGGATGCCCTGGCCCTGGAGGTATTCAAGACCAGGTTGGATGGGGCCCTGGGCAGCCTGGTCTAGTATTAGATATGGAGGTTGGTGGCCCTGCCTGTGGCAGGAGGTTTGGAACTCAATGATCCTTGTGGGCCCTTCCAAACAAAGCCATTCTACGAATCCCTGAGCTACACGCAAGTTAAATGCTACAAGTCAGGTGGAAAGCAAGATCAGCCTTCCATGGCACCAGTTTTCTTTAATGAAAGAAAAGCAAAATGGCTTACTACCAACTCAGATTTTGTTGTATTCAGAACTTGTCGTTAAAGAGCATTCTACTGAATAATTGTGGAAGAAGAAAGAAGCACAAACAGACTCAGCCTTCATTCTGTTTCATGAGAGTAAGCTACTTACTGCCAAGTCACTGTAGATGTGATCACCAAAGTAGAGCACCTTAGAGCCTCTCCAACCAGTCAGCTTCAGAAATTCGTACAAGTTGCCCTACAGAAACAACACAGACATTGTGACAGCATGCAACTTGCACTGTCACAGGCAAGAGAATTCAGTATGCGCTTAAAAATATTTCTATATCAAGCCTCCCCTCAGTTTATGGATCATGAATCCCAAATTTCACATGCCATTTCAGTAATACTTATACTTTTCATATCCATTTTTAAGAGGCAAGTAAACAGCAGAATAAGATACAATCAATCAACTCAAACTACTTAAATTATTAATATAACCTTAAAAACCATTTCCAAGTCTTTGTGATAGCTGAAGACATTTGGGACTCTAGGAAATTGGTATTAAATCTGAACTGAATGTGAGGGAAGTCACTGAAAGTGTACCTGTTTGTAGATCTGGCCTTTCTGCAGTTTGTGGATTTTGTCCCAAAGCAACACTCCCCTTTCATTCACTTTCCGAAATGGTCTAGAATAGAATTATACACATTTATTACACTGTTGTGAAGCGTGATAGAATTCCTACAAGATTTCTGCAAGTATGCTGGTATGAAAAATGCTCATCTTTCAAAAGGAAAACACACCTTCTAGCAACTGAATATTTTGCAAGAGGAAAAGCAAAGCTGTAAAACTTCAGCTTTAGCCAGGTGAATGTTTCTACGCAGTATGCTGATGACATCTATAAGAGTTTGAGAACAACTGTTGAACTAAGGCAGGGAATCAGCCTCCCCAGACAGAGGAGGGAAAGTGTCAGTGATCTGTCATTAAGCAAAGAATGCAAAAAAGAATGAAAATACTTAAAAACTTGCCCAGTATCTCACTTTGTACAACTGAGTGACTTGAGGAAGGCAGCACTGAACTAAGGGCTGGAACTACAGCAATACTGCCTTTTAAATTAAATGGAAAACAGAGTAATGGAAAAAAAAATCTCATTTCTATCTCATTTTCAAAATTCTAAGTACATATAAAGAAATAGATCTTTTTCAAGTGTCAGAAGTGCTTACACATTACAAATGCGTTCACCTAAGTGAATAAGCAGTCCAAACATTACAGCCTGTCAGCCAGCCTGCCCTTTAAATACCATATGTGACTAAAGAAAGCCACAAGCAACAAAAACATTTCCAGATTGAATGTAACTTCTGAAACGTACCAACAGCTCCCAAGTTTAGAGGAACATTTAGTCAAACTACACATTAAGGTGTTAAAAACAGCCTCTGTGGCTAACTCAGTCCAGGAGATTAGACCTCCATTAGCTATTGGAACTTTCTCAGATAAGAAATGGTAATATTTGGACATCAAAAAGGGGTGCTCCTGGATTTTGTCATGACCTTAAAACAGGATTTCATGAAATGCAACTTCATTTTACATCATACCCAAGTCAAAATTCTACATAACATGCTTTATAGCCTTATACTGCTGCTTGACAACAAGCTGCTTGAAACTGCCTTTACCAAATACCCACCTTCGCTTATCATTGAAGAAGTTTGGCTTATCAGCCTGCACAATGACCACATCAAAGAGATCCCTCCAGTCCTTGCCAACTATAAACCTCATGCCTTTGTCCCTAAAAAGGGCAGAGGGTTATTAACAGCCATATATAACAGAAGTGCAACTGTTATTAGTGCAATGTGATAAATTACACTCAATCTCACTCTCCCCATCCTTTATAAATTGATAGTCGAACAGAAAATTACTTCACTTACACAAAGCTGCTGGGGCTGTTTGTGATAAGAAACATCTTCTTGCCATGATCAGCCAGCTTAGCTAATACTGCACGAGTTTGTTCAGCATAACAGATATATTTCTCTGTGGGGATTAAGGAAAAAATGTTAATCTCAAGTTTCTCAAGAGAACAGTTTTCTGTTCAACCAAGGGTTCCAAGTGCAAAGCTATACTTACTAGAGGCACTCTAGATAAGTGGTAACACCTCTTTCAAGCTTTAAAATTTAGAAACTTAATATCTTAAATAACGTATTGACCATTCTGGCTTCCTTATCAGTGGAAAAAAAGCCTTGACAAATGATGTCATTAGTACTTACCAATATCTGCTTCAATTGCTCTATACATTATTCCTTTGATGTGGACATCCCTGATTGAATCCTGTCAGGAAATCAACAGAGCATTGAAGAACTGCAAGAGCTTTTCAAGTATGAAAAACTGCATAGTAATAATTTGCTTTTATAACAATTGCATTCCCTGAATTACCTTTTCAATTTCACAGAAATGCCACGTGGTATTCGTTACGCATACACTACCACTAGACAAAGCAAGATTGTTCTCCTAGAAAACTCCTTCATACTTTCAGGAAGTATGAAATGGGCTTGTAACAACTGTGACAGAGAGCTCAGAAGGGTAAGGGAAGTGGGGGGAGTTGGGGTGAAAGCCCTATGCAGAAGCCAAGGCATCAATCACAGCTTTCTGATGTCCTGTGGAGTAAAATACATTCCTTTCCTTGGGCAAGGGGAAGCTGTAATGCAGGCTTTACATTATCATCACTCCCTAATGCCCTGATTTAAAAAAACAAAAACAAAAAAAACCCCACAACTGAACAGGCAAATGAAGCTTAAGCAGAGGACCAAAAGGAGCTCTGAGGGCATTTATGCGCCATCTCTACTGAGCTGGCTCTGCACCAGAATGCTTTGTTTAGGACAGTGACACTGCCATACTGGCACTATGCATAGCCCACAAATTCTTTAAGAAGTCACTTAGGCAGCTTCAAAGAAGCTGGTAATGCTGAACAGTTAAATATATGGAAGTTTCTACAAATGTTTCAGCAGGAGCCACCAAAACTAGCTTTCTGACTACATAACTGTAGGCAGGAGGAAAGATTAGGAGGAGATGGAAGGAACTTCTCCATTGGAGAAGCTAGAAGTTCAACATTCAGGCCTGTCACATACACTTAACTACACAGAAGAGGCATCAAGAAGAGGCTACAAGAAGGATTTGGATGACAAGTTCACATAGTCAAAAATTCATCAAGTTGGGAGTGGCCTTTTCTATTCTTAAGTATATTCAGAACACAACTTTAGCTTCCCTGTAGGGTACATCTTCACGAATCAAGACAGTCAAGTTGTTCTAATCATTATTACCATCCTTTTTTTGGAGGAGGAAAAGAAGTAAACAGGCAAGAAGAGATATGCTGAAAGCAAGAGACAAAAAATGATTGCATGCTAATAAAGATACAGAGGCAGCACAGACAGACATTCCGTGGATTTCCCCGTAGCCTCTTACAATTCCTGCTAGCAAGAAAAGTATACCTTCAATAACAAGCAAAAGAAACTTTACTGACATGAGAGCTTCTTCACTTTCCTCTTAGCCACCCCCAAACCTATAGATAAAATAACTACCACAGAACATGATTTTTAAGACAAATTGCCAAATTACTGCATTTTTCCCCCCAATGCTTACTATCATTGTGCTGAAGTTTATAGTCTTATAGCAATAACTACTCTACACAAAACCTAGAGTTGAGGTATTTCACTGGAATTAATGCAGCAGGATGAGCCTTGTGAGATGCTCACAGACAAGACACACAAATGTACAGTTTTACCTAAATCTTGAAAGTTAGTACCTTGACATCTTTGTACAGATGAACAGGCTCATAGTCTATGTTGTTCTTCAGAAAATACTCATTCACACAAGAAAGGAGTGTCATCTCTGGCAAGGAAAATATATCCATGAATTGCTTCATTGTATTTCCTTGTGAGCTCTACAAAAGAAAAAGAAAAAAAAAAAAAAAAAAAAGAAAAATGGTCAGACATTGATTCTCAAATTGGAGCACTTCCATTAATAAAAAAAAAAAAAACTCAGATTAACTGCAAATGCTCAGCCTTTGCTACCACTCTTCTCACCATATTAGAATTCTTTTGAATAAACAGACTTTCAATAAAGTAACTGATGAAAGCATTGGCTTTATTCTGAAAATTTACCATGAAGAACCACTGCTTTAAGAACCATATTTTATCTCAGGAGCACATAAAAGAGTGTTCACAGATGAGTCAAAAGAAGTATTTAGAGACCTCTTTGTTGGAGGTCTACAATTCTACAAGCAAGCAGTACTGTTATGGGCAGGGGAGAAGGGAATGGTTTTTTTGTTTGGGCTTTGACAAAATGTTAACTAGGACTGGGAGAGAAAGGCTATGAAGAAAGGCTGAGTGAACTGGGTCTGTTTAGCCTTTAGGAAAGAAGACCGAGAGGGGACCTGATCCAAGTCTATAAATATCTAAGGTGTGGGGGGCAGAGTGGTGATGCCAGGCTCTTTTCAGCAGTGTGTGGAGACAGGACAAGGGGAAACAGCCAGAAACTGCAGCATAGGAAGTTCCGCACAAATGTGCATAAGAACTTCTTTACGGTGAGGGTGACGGAGCACTGGAACAGGCTGCACAGGGAGGTGGTGGAGTCTCCTTCTCTGGAGATGTTCAAGTCTCGTCTGGACACCTACTAGTGTGACCTGGTGCAGGGAGTCTGCTTTGGCAGGGGGTTTGGATTTGATGATCTCTGGAGGTCCCTTCCAACCCTATGATTCTGTGACTGCAAAACAATTTGCCTTCCTGAAAAGAGATAGAATGCTCTATCTACAATAGTGAAAGAACAGACATCCACTGCACAAAAGTTGTACCTATAGTTAATTTTAATTTAAGTAGAGGATCTCACTGTACAGGAATAAATATTTAAGAGGGTAAAACAACCAGGTATCTTTGTTCAAAACAGCACATTGGTCAAGACTATAGAACAGTCAAGGCTAGAATGGATCTCTGGAGGCCGCCTGGTCCAACCCTCTGCTCAAGCAGGGGCAGCTGTAGCAGGTTGCCAAAGAGCACAGCCAAGAGGCTTAGGAAGATGCCCAAGGAAATGACTCCATAATCTATCTGGGCAACACGTAACAGTGCTCAGTCACACTCACACTTAAAAGAGAAAAAGCATTTCCTGATGTTCAGAGGGAACCACTTGTTTTGTCCTGTCACCCTCCTTTTCAAGATCAACAGAAGAATAGTGCTGAAGAGCAAGGTACTCTATAAGGACTTCCAGGCTGATATTCAGAACTGGTGCAGCTGCTCCAGAGACCATAATTGAGAACTACATGGAAATTTTAAGTTGAAGGTAAGGCATCAGACATGGTTCACTTCCCAGCCTTTATCAGACTTGCTGTGTAACTGAGAAAGTCACTTGACTTTTCAATATTCTACTTCTGTACATATGACTGTGCAAGGGAACAGTAAAAAGATTAATGCAAGTAATAGAAAATGGGTATTTGTCACATGAGAGAGAAAGCTTCTTATCTAACACTATAAGTCAACCAGGAAAATATAACAGTAGGAGCAAGAACAAAATGCAAACCCTACCCACTCCATTAAAAAAAAAAAAAAAAAATTCCATTTGTGAACAGCAGCAGTTAGTATTTTTACCTTTCCATAAAAGTCACTCATTTGTTCCAAGGGAACATGGGAACCATCATACATTGCAATGACTTCTTCATCTGGGACAACACTGAGGCCTCTGGAGAACAACAAAGGGTTCAAAAGTCACACTAAAATTCTGAAGTAATTACTGAATAAAAATCTATCAGATCAGTACTTAAATCTGGAGCTTACTGAAATACCAATGTCACAGGAACACATTAGTCTAAGTTGAAACAGCATCTCTCCTTACAGAAGTAACATTTTAACAGGCTGACGCATGCCAAAGGCATTCCAAATTTAAGTCTCCTACTTTCTTAAGAGGAAACAAAGGCTAATTAGTTGCCATTGCAACTCTGCCTGAAGGGTTTATAGAAAGTAGTTAGAGCTTCCAACTTCTTAAAGTAGTTCCTCACACTGCTTTTGTTTCTTAAAGCCCTGATGATGTGATAGTGTGTAAACCAGACTTTTCTACATTATGACCTTGAAGAACACACACAATCTCTAAGTAAGAGTTTAAGCTGTATCAACTATTTAGGTTCCAAAATTTAAAATTACTTGAAGGATTGCTGACAAGTAATTAAAGTACAGAAAAGGAATAACAAACAGAGAACAAAGACATATCACCAGAGTTTTTCTACCAACTACACTAAATTACTAATGATTCCACGTTCAGGGACTGAGTTGGTATTTCTGTTGGTTTTGATTATTTAGAGTGTCAAGTGTCTTGCATTTAAGCACTTAGAACACTAAATAAATACAGTAATCCTCACCAGAAGAAAAGTAAGTAGAGGATGAGGACAGGGAGGTTTTGCTTAAAACTGAAGAACACAGAAGTCAGATCATTTGGTCCTTTACTCCAAGTCTACTTATGTTTGTGGGTTGTTTTGTTTTTCCCCTGCAGCCTTATAAGCAAGATAGTTTATTTCAGTGACTCCTTTTCTTGGTCACCCCAAAGTGTTTAAAAAACTGTGTAAGCCAGTGTTGCCATTATTATAATTCATATTAGGCTTGCAGAAGAAGGGCATGACATACAAGCTGCTGTGGTAGCAGAGGTCCATGTCAACCAGCTCCCATACTGCCCTTTTCAACGCTACGTTGACTTACGTGTAGCTCCACGCTACTGCTGGTAAAACTGCAGCATTCAAGTTAGTATTGTACAAGAGCAAAGCAGTTATCTACATTACAAAATATATATACTAAAAAGTTATTCAGTGTCATCTACTCCACATCAAGAAACAGAAAAAAATGCAACAAAATTGTTAAATGTACACCAAGCAATACTACCAGATTGACTCAGGTTCTACTCTGCAGACAACTATGCCAAATAGTTCTTAAGTACTGCTAAGAAAAGCACTCTTTTAAAAAAGGGAACCATTTAAGTGCAAATCAAGAGAGAAGACAAAAATTTGCAAAATCCAGAGAGGAGAAAAGACATTTGGTAAAGCAATACATGAGTTTTTCTAAAAAAATCCATAGTCTTGACAAAGTTCACAGTCCAGCTGTATAACTAAGTTTATTTTATTCCACTCAAAACCTAGTACTAAAAGCATCATGGCTCATCTAAAGTAGTGCTTCCACTGCTGCCCTTGAAAATGGGCATTATTAAAACAGTACCAGAATTGCTCAGAAGCTCTCAGTGCAAGTTCTCACGCTTGGCCAAGTCCTACTATTTTCAGCAGTTTAATTGGCCAACAAATACACAGAACACATACAAGGTTAAAGCTAAAGAACTACAGAGCTTTGCTGCTGTCATTTGCTGTCTATGTATGCTGGTACATAAGAGAAAGGTAATCTTATTTTAAAACTAAGAAAGTATATGATTGAAATGATAGTTTTCACTCACTCTCACAAAGACTCAAATACCAATACATGTGGCTAAGAAGTCTGTCCAGAATTGCTTTGGGTGCGAAAGGCAACACATGAACTCTTCAGGAAATCTCAACATCTCTTTGGAATCTTCTTTATAAGCCATTATGTGCTGGCTCTAGTCTGATATTGTTAATGTAGGGCTTAGAAAACAGAAACAGCAACGGGTGTCGACTGTTTGAAATATACAGCATGAATAGGTCACAAGCAAATGGTGTGAAGCTGCATTACGAGTACAATGACGATGCACACAGAACACAGATTGTTTAGCAGCTTTACACAGCCACTACACTGTCAGTATCAGCCTAATGCTGGACCATGACATCTTGTTGCCTTTTTATGACTGAATCGTGTACCTACCTGTGCAGCTGGCAAAACGAGAAGTAACGAGTGCATCATCACTTCACACAATCATACACACTTACATAGCAAATCACCTCATGGCTGCATTGTCTTCTGGTCCCAAAGGAGAACTTTTTGCCCAGTGAAATTAAGAAACGTACCCAGGCTTGTTGATTTAAGTGTGGCATTCACATTAATCAAGCATGTACTGCTTCATCAGTGCAAGCCATGCTGAAGACTCTTATAGCAAAAATCACACTAAGACTGTGCTACACAAGAAAGCACAGCACAGTGACTGCCAATGGGACTTGAACTCAGCACACTCACTGAGCATCACTGTGTGTGTCACACTGTGTGGACACAACGTGCTTGTGCTTTGACTACATCACACTCGCAGAACGATTTGTCAAAATCTGAAAGCTCTGTGCACATCTGCAGCCACACTAAAGACATGCTAACAGGCACCCGGCAGCAACTGTTTACATTGAAAGCACCAGTGGAGAAGTCAGTGTGTTTTTAGATGTCTTTCAGTACAATTTAACAGCTGGAAACAAAGTGACTCAGCAGTGTGACCAACTAGCTTGCCAGCATCACCAGCTTTGGGCTGCGAAACTCAGCTGTACTGTACTGAGCTTGTAAGTGTGTGCTAGTGTTTGTGTATATACACAGAGGTGCAAAGAAGCCCCCTCCAGTAAGGCTGCAGTACTCATTCATGCCTGTGCTGTTCCAGATAGGGGTCAAGGCATGAATTAATAAAGGCAACTACAAGCTTCAAAAACAAGAGTATACTTTGTTTCTTATTAATACAGGCAATAATTTTACCTACCTGTACACTGTTCCTAGCTGTATATAATGAAAAGCATCAATCTTCATTAATAATGCCTTGCAAGAAAAAAAAAAGTCAACATTAACTGCATGCCAACCATCTGAAATTGAACTCTTAAAAGAAAAAATAAAGAGAGCAATTTTATCTGTAACCATTCTGCTTCCAGACCAACTGAGCACCTTCCTTTCAACCACTGTTATTGCTTCCAAAATACTTTCTCAATGATTTCAAAATACTTCTTTAATGATTTCAACATAGGGCCTGCAAAAGTCACCAAACATCCAGTGTCCTGAACTCAGTCATGAAGAAGTATCTTCTTCTAATAACAGCAGCGTACTTCATCCTGCTGTACTCTTCCCCACACAAAACACCCAGCACACTTTTTACATAAGATTAAAAAAAAAAAAATTATCAAGCTCACAGCAAAAGGAAAACATTTAACAAAATCCTTACACAACACAGAATGAGAGATTAGAAGACTTCAGAGACTCGTTCATGTTCTTTGGCTGGGTTTTCAACACTATGTAACTCTTAACAAAGATACTTATACATACCCGGTGCACATCATAATGAAGTCCTCTTATTGCAAAATTCGGATCATAATCATACTTCCTTATTTCTGCAGGATACTAAGAGAAGAGAAAATAAAATTGATTTTAAATTATTTTAAGAAAACCTAAAAACTGTTTCTGCGTAATTTGAAAAGCCTGTGGTTTATCTGCTTCTCGTTCCTGCTAGCCATCAGAAGTGCTTTTAAGTAAGTTGATGAGACTCACAGGAACATACACACAGCATGAGACAAGCCAATATTTTAAACCCAAGTCACGCACAGCACTTGAACATCCACCTTTTAATTAACTGTGAACATTAGTCTTCTGATCAAGAGATTTTAATAGATGCAACCATGAAAGTAGACTAAATTAAAATTTGAACTGCTAAATTACCTTGTACTCTGAACTTTTCCCACAAAATAAGCTTAGAAACACAGAATACCTCAAGCTGGAAGGGACCTATAAGGAACATTGAGTCCAACCCCTCAGTCCACACAGGACACCCCAAAAATCAGACCGTATATGTGAGAGTGTTGTCCAGGTGCTCCCTGAACTCTGGCAGGACAAACTGAAGACAGCTCAGTCTATGAATTCAAGATGCTCAATCTCATCTTAACAAAAATTTCTGAAGATATTTGAGATCAGCAATTTCAAACTATGGCACTGTTCTTCCCTGGCACAGGATTGGAGTGTACAATAATGTCAGACTTCCTCAAATGTTTGCTGGCTCTTAAAACTACTAGGCTTTAAGAGTGCAACCACCATTAGTTATGCCTTTTCACTAGTAGCAGACTTCATAAAAGCAAAGTTGGTAAGAGTGCAGACCCCAGGAATTTCATGTAGGAGCATGTGGTACTACCAGACACAGCTGCTGATCAGCACCACATGCCAGGCCCACAGACACTTGGCAGCCAGTCAGTGGTTTAATAGAACTGCACAATTCAACAAAGGCTTACAATCACCTTCTCCAAACATTCACCATGCTACATCTTAAAAAACATACACATGAACATCGACAGCATTAACATCAGACTTGCATCTGTGGAGCCAGTACCTTTCAGGGTACAACACACATCAGATCTCAAAGCAAGGATGGTGTTGAACACCATCCAAGTGAGTCACTTTAGAAGAGCATCACAGTGACCCAATGTATTACTCTTGCAGGTTGCTTCACTGCAGATACAGACTCGCTTTTCCAGAAAACCATGTACTGATAAAAAAAATAAGCAGTACTCATCCATTTTTACTAAGTTTCCTCATCTCTTCCTTATCTACAGCATAGATGGGAAAACAATTATTATCAGTAGCCTGGAGGGGGCTTTCACATATGCTCACTTTCTTTAATGCAGAAGAGTTCGGTTCTGAATCATTATTTCCTCAGGCTGTTTATAAAGAGCATAGGTAGAACACACCACCTATCAGAATGGCCCATTTTCAGTTGATTGTGATTTTATCATACTTTAAACATAGAATAAGCATGAAAAAAATTAAATGTCAGGCAAGTGTCTTAGGCTAGGGGTTATGTCCTTTTGTTTTCAAAAGGTAAAATGTTTCAGTCATTTTTTCCAGTGCTTGAAAAAAAAACCTCATTTATTTGATTAACCATCTGAAAGGTGATTCTTCATTTCCTTTTCACACACTACAAACCTCAGAGAACTTGATGCACCTCAGGCACACCCTCCACTTTTCTACACAGCCTCCATACATAATACAGCTGGCTTACAAGTCTGAGGGGGAAAAAAAAAACACAGAAGTTGTGCAGCCTCAATAGAGGCGCAAGCTATTTTTAAAGCAGTAAAATCCCAATTTTTCCAATAAATTTTTAATCTGTGCAGAAGAGCACTTGCTCTTCAACTGCTGCAGATAGGCACCTATAATTAAAGAAAACAGTCCTGTGCTTGGTATGAGCACAATCTTTCTCTTGGCTTCTCAACTGCCATCCCTACTATTGGTTCCAGAAAACACTGATTTCAAAACAGAATTGAAAGCCTAAAGACTGTTTCTGAAGATATGCAGAATCAGCCAGGAAACATGAAGCAAAACAAGAGAAGGGGAAAAAAGCACAGGAGAGGATATGGACTGTGATCAATTAAAGACAACAATGTACTGCATGGGCCTAAAGTGGCCGCACCAAGAATAAGCGAGGAAATTTGACTTTCTGAAGTTTCTGCCTGCTTGACTTTACGACTTCAATTTATTCCGACAGAAGGCTGTCTTTTGCACATGTGGCAGTACGTGCAAGCAAAAGACTAAGCCTAACCTGGCACACAAATTAAAGCCTCCTTACAAGCCAAACAAAATAATGATAAAAATAGCACTGTTTGCTTGTCCCTTCACCACCGCTTTTGGTTGAGGTAATATATATTATATGGACTGAACAGCAGCCTGAAAAAGGTGGCACAAGGCCCATACATTGGGGAATACACAAACCCAAGAACAAGAGCTTACATGCCACACTTGCTGCCAACCATGAGATGAGCATTAAATTCATATTTATTCTTTCAAGCACACTTGAAAATTCCACATCTCCACATTCCACAAAAAAAAAAAATTTTGCAATTTTTGAATAATTACCTTACACTGTCATGGCCAAAATTGGTCATCTTCCATGCTATCACTATCATAATCAACAATGTAACATTAGGAAAAACTTCCAGATAATATTGAGAAAATCATTAAGGAATTGGTATTAACAAAAAGTGCTTTCCCTCAAGCTCCAAAAGATTGTGTGGATGTGGCTCTGGGCAGCATGGTCTGGTGGTTGGCCACCCTGCACATAGCAGGAGGGTTGAAACTAGGTGATCATTGTGGTCCTTTTCAACCCAGGCCGTTCTATGATTCTATGGTTATACATTTCAATAAGCTGTCTCAGAAGCTAATTGGAGTTTCACTCACTACAGCGTGAGAAATTCTTCCTGAAACAACAAACAGTAACAACTTTACTATCTGAATCCAATCCAATGATAAAAACTTGAGTAATGTTTTTATTGTCCCCTTACTGCTACTATAAAGGCCCTTTCAAGAACCAAGTCACTTTACTAAAGTGCATTTATTCATTCCACAGAAATTGCTACCAAAGCATGCCAAAATTTTAGGGGGATCAAATTGTGTATGCTTCTAGTGCCCATGAAGTTTTGTTTGTTCTTGCAGAGATATTTATAGATTATTTATATATAGCTCCTAACCTTTGGATTGAAACATGAATGGATGGTGTTATTCTACTTTCAAGCTTAGTTTGTATAAAATATACACACAGTTTTACTAATTTAGCCTGTAGAATTCTTCCTTTTATTTTCCTGCAATTCCTATACTGCAGTTATTTATTTATTTATGCTTCCTCCAGTCCACACTTGCTTTGGACCTTTTCCCTCCAACACCTTCAGTTTTCCCTGCAACCTATCTGTATCCCCTTCCCTGCTTCCTGACATACAGCAGCATCTCCCATGCCCAACCCACCTCTAAGCTGCCTGGATGTTGACAGGCGACTGATACAAATGCACCGCTTGATAGCAGCAGATACACACTCCCTCTTAGGGGACTACTGAGCTGAGCACTTATTTGGGTCTCTTACACCCAAGCTCTGGTTACAGTGCCACTGCACACACTGCCCCTTTAGGTAACTGGGCTGAAATGCTGAAAGCATAGAGAGGCACGCAGCACAATCACAGACCTCATAAGAAGACGGGCTGAAAATATTTTGCATGGAAACTCATGGCTGCAATCACAGGGTGCATAAAACACTGAAAACAACTTGGAAGTTTCTTATATTTTGGGGTGACACCAATAACTGACAATCAGGTAAAAAAAAAAAAAAAAAAAAAAAAAAAAAAAAAAAAAAAAAAGAAAAGCTATTGCTACCACCAACTGAAAAATAAAAACAATCAAAAAACAAAACAAAGAAGAAAACAAAATGTTCCCTGACTGCTGCCAGACTGTACTCCGCTCGAAACTGCAGCTGAGAATAAATCAGGACTTCCGTGGTTTGTATGTTAGCTGTTGTATGAAGTGTGTAACGAAGGAGCCAAGCCAGGGCTGAAGCATGAGAAGATGAGTTATACCTCCCTCAACTAGAAATGATCTGTTACTCTCTTCAATACTAAAATTATTGTAATCCCAATAATTTTACTTACCCTATGCTCATTAATAAGAAGATCACGTGCAGCGTTGAAGATCAAAGTGTGCAGATGCTTAGAATAAAAGACCAACGTGTAGTCATAATCAAAGCCATAGATTTCAATGTCTGACAGGCTCATTTCATTGTTTGAAAAAATAGCATCCGGGTTCAGCATGTTACTCATAATTGAAGGAACTAATTCTGCAAACAGAGGAGAGGGGAAAAAAGTTGTAACAGCCTCACAGTTTTGGTAATAAAACCATTAGCGACTTCTAAATATAGAAATTTCATATAAATGAAAATGGAATCTATTAAACTGATTCACACTAATATATCATCTAACCTTCAGCAAAATTATGTTACTGAAAATGCTATCCCTACTTTGTCATTGACTCAATGTTTTTATTTGAAAGCTTTCCTCAAACAGATCAAGTAAAACAGAATATGTGTTTCCAGATCATGCTTAACACAAAACCCCAGAGTCAATACACAAAGTTTTTGCTAACTCCATTAATTCATTTTTATTTAATAATTACACTGAAAATTCATGGCGGAGTTTGAGGAATGGAGGGTTGTTATCACTGTCACGCTGAGAGCTTTGTCTTCTCTCATTATTTGGTCCAGGCTCTGCCCCAAGAACAGAATTACCACTGTTTTAACCAGACGCTGTTAAAATTTTTGCCTGGCCATATCAAGGCTACCACGTTACTGCATTCCTATCCATACGGATGTGTTGGGTGGATAATAGGAACAATTTCTTCTGGGGAGAAGTGGTGCTGCAGTGGCACAGGCTGCCCAGGGAGGTGGTGGAGTCTCTGTCCCTGGAGGCAGGTGTTCCACAACCGTGTGGATGTGGCACTGAGGTCAGTGGGCACGGTGGGGACGGGCTGGCGGCTGGACTAGCTAATCTTAATGGTCTTCCCTAACATCAATGATTCCAGGATTCGATGCGTGTGTAGTGTAAGTGAATGCCACGCTTTCTGAAAACAGCTTAATAAGCATAGCAATGCACGCTTACCTTCCAGCAAGCCAGAAACTCCAAACACTCTGCTTATTCTCTTCACACATACTTGATGTGTGTAAACGGCTTCAGCTTTTAAGGGCACATTCCTCTTGTTGTTTACTCAAAAAGCAGATTGAGCAAGAACCCTTTACACCGAGACACAACTCTAAGGTCAACACGACAGTCATCATTAAAGATGTTTGTATTTCTTCATTTATTTTTTCTTTAAAACCCTGGAAGAACAGCTTCCAGAGGTTGTTATCTCATTAGAAGCAAGTTCCCTTTCCTTTCTTTCCTGTATACTAACTTTATTATCCAGCCTTTACTACTAGCAGGGAAAAAAAGTGGGCTTTCATTATAAAGCTGCACTTGGAAGGGTGACTTTGAAGGAAACAGGCCTGGTTATTTTCTAGGTACAGCTGTAGAAGGAGGGACGCCAGCTCTGAGGACACACAGACTGCATGCTCCACCATGAGAAGAAACCAAACCAGTGAGACAGGCAGGCAAGGCTATTGCACATCTTTCAGAAGCACCACGCTTCTTTTTGAAAAATCTGACCAACCCACAGGAAGGGAAAGAGCACTTCTTTCATAAAAGCAATGCGTTAGATCGCTGCACAGCTAACAGGCAGATGCTACAAGCACTTCAGAGATGGCCGGTATTTCAGTAATCTGAAATCCTTCAGACACACACACCTGCTATTCACTGAGACAGAACAGCAGTTTCACCAGGTCTCCTTCCAAGTTTCGTATGAAGTGCAGCATCTCATTCACCGAGTAGGACAGCAGGAATTTGCCACGCTCAAGCTGACGTGCAAAGCGACATCCTTCCTAAACAGTCACTGGGGGGATCTAACAAAATAAGCCTCAACCAAAACATTACCTCCTCCTGCCTCCGGTCACCTCTCACGAAAAAAACAGTAAGTAATTGTCATGTTCACTTGAGGTGAGGAAAAAAAAATACAAAACCAAGTGCAATTTGACATGCTACTATTAAAACAATCTCTCTCATCCTATCAAAGAGGTCATGAATCATTCAATTCCTTGAAGTCCTAACTTGAGTTTTAAGTGAACTTTCAAAGTGATGTCATTTAAACCATAATGTAGGAACACGTGTTGTACTTTTTCCAAACACCAACTGTGGAGCCTGGTGAGACGATGCATTTCAAGCAGATATTTCACACAAACTAAAAACAAAAAAAACAAAAAAAAACAAAAAAAAAAAAAAAAAAAAAAAACCAACCCAAAAAACAAAACACCACACCATTAACCAGCCGCTGCCTGAAAAATGCATCACAAACAGCTATTGCATATTTCAGCTTGCAGACAGAACCTATAGAACTTAGATCAAAAAAGTCAGGACAGGTTAGTCATCTTGTCATCCCAACAAAACAAAGGACAGACACCTGAAGCATTTGAGAATTCAGGCAGTAACTAAGTATTCTGAATGACTCCAAAAGCACTCACCTTCTCTGCCGCTGACCCACACCCACCCAGCACCTGCCTCTCTTCCCTTAATGCTGCCCTACACTCTGACCCCAGTTCTAAAGTGTTACAGGGTGTGGGTTGGGGAATAAAGATAACTCCAAAAGCAGGAAAGGAAAAAAAGAAAGACTCAAAATAAAAAGCAATCTCTCTCCTCCTCTTTTCCCTCATCCCACTGTCCCAAGCCTACAGTACCTTTCAGACAACTGCAGTACTGGTCTTAATCCACTGCTGCAATGCTGCCCATTTTATTTGCACCCAGACCAAAGACATCACCAGAGCTCATGGCTCAGGATTCTCAGGTTGTCTTACGTTACAAATTTTGTTTGTTTCCCTTCTGCAAAAGGCAAAATGTGCAAGAATACGGCAATATTCAGATAAGCACAGCTTTCCTGCTTGCCAGCACTGAAACAAGTTACCTCTTGGTAATGTCCAAGCATCTCCATCACACTAAGCATCAGAACAAGGATGGGAACAAACTATATTTCAGAGAATCATAGAGTGGTTAGGCTAGGAAGGAACCTTAAAGCCCACTCAGTTCCAACCCCTGCCATGAGCAGGGCTGCCCTCCAGCAGCTCAGGCTGCCTAGGGCCCCATCCAACCTTGAGTGCCTGCAGGGATGGGCAGTCACAGCTCCTCCGTGCAGTGCCTTGCCACCTGATTTTGCCTTTGTACGACGACTTCTGCAGCCTGTCAGCAATCAAGCAGTGAGTCCTAGAGCAGGGCACTCCAAAGGACCCAAAGCAGCAGTCCTCCAGTCCCAAGCAGAAAGTATTCAGTTTGCACGACACCATGGGCCGCCTCTGGGACAACCCTGACAAGCCTCCAGTACTTTCAGATCTGGCCGCACCTATGACAACCAATTTTGTCTTTGTATGACAGCTCCTGCAGCCTGCCAGACAGCAACCAAGCAGTGGGTCCTAGGGCAGGGCACCAACACACGGGCACAGAATTCCCTGGATTTCTGTGGAACTGAGGCATTTGCACAGCCCTAACTTTCTGCCCAGCAGGGCAGGGGCTTCCTTACATTCATCCTCACACTCCAAACAAGCGCCTGGCTCGTCACTGACACAGCATTAGCATGCTACTTCACGGTGCTTTTAACGGAGCTGCAAGCAAAATGAAAAAAACTCAGCTAAGACTTCTCAGCGTCACAACTTCTCCGTGAGACGAGCCTTCCGCAGCAGGCACCTCACGCTGCCGGACTCCCTTCCTGAAGCCGCTTTCCGGCAAGCAACGCACCGGCCAGCAGCAGCCCTACTCGGAGGGCACACCCCGGCACGACAGATGCCGGCTCACCATCGGCCCAGCCGCCGTGTTTCAGTCGCTTCTGCACGGAGCGCCCCCGTCCCCGTGCCCCGCTCACCCTTGGTAACCCGCTTGGCCTCCTTGTAGCGCGACCACAAGTAGCTCCTCATATCAGCGGGAGGCTGCCGCCGCTCCCGCTGCGGAGCTACGGTGCAATACGGAGCAGCAGCGACGACAGCGGGCAGGCCCCGGCCCCGCCGTCCGCAGCCCGCCCGCCCCACCGCCAGCGCAGACCGCGCCACCACAGCCATGACCCCCAAGCGGCGCGCCGCCGCCGCCGGCTGAAGTCACTTCCTCGGGCTCCGCCCCGGGGCCGTACCAAGGCGGGAGGCGGACCCGACCCAGCGGCAGGTAGTGCCGGCCGCCCCGCCTACCCGCCCCACATGCGGAGCGGGAGGCGCTGCAGCCTCACTGAGCGGCTCTCCGCAACCGCAACCATTTTGTCAGCGGTGCTGAACTGGGAACGCATAATGCGAATAAAGCCATAGGAACCAACAAACATGTTTCGAGACTCCAACTAATACCGGTACACCCTACAGCTCTAATCATGTGTGTTAACACATGTAAAGGAAAAAATATGGAAGGCATGGAAGGCAAGAGGTCCACTAACTCTCCACACAGACTTACGTAGGCTTGTCATGCCGTGGGGCTGAAACCCGATTGAAACCCTTGTGCTACACGGGGCCTGCCTGAGTTGGCATGTTTAATGGCCTGCTTTGCCTGGTGGAAAGAGTCCTGTTCTGTTCTCCCCCAGTCCATCATCTAGCCAAGTTTCAGGACATCAGTGTTTCAAAGGGAGCGGAGTCGGAGTCGCGGCTCGGGTCCGGGCAGAGGCTGCTTTCGGCACCGAGGGGCAGCGGCGGGGGTGGGAGGGAGGGCGACGGGGAACAGTCGGAAGAAATTCTTCCTCGTCCAATTTGCTTAAGCCCTTCCATTATGTGGCGCCAAACAGGCACGAGCTTAGCAGCCGTTCTGTCTTTAGTCATAGAAGCCTCCCAGAGCCCCGTGCCGACTTTGTCCCAAAGCTCTCCGCGCAGAGAGAACCCAGTTCTCGGAAATTCGGGGACGTTTGGCTCAGCCCTTTAAGAAGGGTAGTTAATGCTGAAGCGGCTGAAGGCTGATTCTGAAGCTTTAGCCGTAATGCTTCCGCAGTTACTTGTTGCTCCGTCGGTAGCGAACTCCCCGTAGCTCCCGACTGCTCACCTTCTGGCCTGCAGAACGCTGCGGCCGCGCGTCAAACAATCTCTCCGCACTGGAGTCGGGCGGCGCTGCCGGGCCGGGCTCGCTCAGCCTCCGCTTCGTTTGCTCCACGTGGTGGGCGCCATTTGCAGCGTCTGATGCACGCACTCAGAAGGGAACGATCCACATCGTTCACTGCAAATTCTCACATCGCTTACACACCCTCCCAAGTTTTCTTTCTCTAGCTGTCCCACCCGGCCCCACCACTTTCCCAGCTACATTTACATGTCAACAGAGCATTCTACGGACGCTCCCCAGCCGTTCACGGGGCGCTTATCCACTCGGAGCCGTGAGCTGTTCCTTTTCTTCTAGACGTGCCCTTGCCTTTCATGCTTTGTCTTGCTCCACAGCTGCTGATCGGTACAGTGCTCCTTGTACTCCCACACACCCGTGCTAGCGGCCTTCCAGGACCTGAAGGGGGCCTGCAGGAAAGCTGGGGAGGGAGTTTTTAATCAGGGCACGCAGCGACAGGACGAGGGGAAATGGCTTTAAGCTGCAAGAGGGCAGATCTAGTCTAGATAACAGGAAGAAATTCTTTCCTTTTACCATGAGGCTGGTGAGACTGCAACGGGCTGCCCAGTGAGGTTCTGGATGCCCCCAGCCTTGAGGCATTCAAGGCCAGCCCGCATGGGGCCTGGAGCAGCCTGGTCCAGATGGAGGCATCCCTGCCTATAGCTGGGGGTTTGGACATACATCATCTTAAAGGTCCCTTCCCAGCCTAACCATACAGTGACTCTCTGGAAGGGAGGAAGTGGAGCTGGGATTTGGGTGTAGAGGCCCAAGCCCGAGCTGGGTGCGTGGCTGCACTCCTGCGTGTCAAGGAGCCATGTTGGTCCAAATCTATACAACAGTCCCATTTGTAGTTTTTTTGTGGGCCAATAGAAAAGCATGCTTCTGGTATTTCAGTCTGCCAGACCGAAAGTACTGCTAATGGGAAACAAAAATGGAGTGAAGCTGAAGTACACTGTTCCCCTCTATTATTAATTCTTTCATTATTATGAAATCTTTCCTTAAAGTCACGTCCAACATTGTCCACATTGTCCACATGTCCACACTGGCAGCCTCCCCCAGCACACTCATTTGGGACAGCCGCTGGTGCTCACTGCTGAAGCTCTGCTCTGGGTGACAGCCGCTTCTGGGTTGAGATTGATCTTTGGGTGAGAACAGGATGAAGCTCAGCCAGATTCTCTTCCTGAACAAAGCTCTCTCTCTGTCCCCACTTGCTGGATTCAGCTCCAGCTATTGCAGCTATTTTGCCTGGATTTGGAATGGAGACAAGGGGTCAGACCACCCTCAGCAGAAGGAGCATCCAGTTGAGATCAGGACCGGCAGCCAGCCTCGCTGGTTTGGCTTAGCCACGTGCCATGTGACAATGGAGGATGGGGACCAAAAGACGGCATCTCAGGAGCAGCAGCTGCACATTAATGCCCAGCGCCATGCCTCCAACTGGCCCCGTCAGCAAGGCCTTTTGGAACGCCCCAGCAGGATGTGGTACAGGGTCAGCAAGGTTGACACTCCAGGGGACCCAAAGCAGCAGTCCCCAGGCCCCAAGCAGAAAGTCCAGAGCTTGCAGGATACCCTGGGCCACCTCTGGGACAACCTTGAGCAGACAGGGGTAACCTGGATCCTCACGGATGTCTTCAAGCACATCTGCATTCTGAGCCTGTTGAGCATTGCCTGTGGCCTCTGGAGAAGGCTGAGACAACTGCAGGGACAGGTGAGCTACTGAGATGCACCATGCAGGGAGGGCACCTCAGGTGGGGAGCAGGCAACCACAAAGCCCTTGTCTGTGAAGTCTTCCGAGGAAAGCCGACTCCCAGCGGTCCGCTAGCTCTCCCCAGGGACTTACCCAGCCGTGGGTCTGACACCCAATTGGAAACCCCTGTGCTACACGGGGCCTGCCTGAGGTGGTGGGAGCCCCGTGCTTGGGGCAGTCCTGCGAGGCAGGAAAAGCTGCACAGGAATCGCAGCCCTGCAGGGCAATGCTCTGCAAAATGAGCCTGCATCCCTTTCACTGTGCCCATGCTCTGTCACTTCCAGGAAACGGGACCAACAGCCTCAGCCTCCAGAAGAACAGAGCACAGGGGAAAGGACGACATCAGTGTCCTTTTGTGACCTGCTCTGCCACACGGAGGCTAACGTAGACTCAATGGAGAGGCACATGAGGACCCTCATCCAGTCCCACCAGGAAGCGTGCAGGAGCACGCAGGAGAGGCAGGCAGCTCATGGTACAGGGAACAGGAATAATCCCTCTGCGGACTCCACATCCAGCACTGGCTGAGCACTCATTCAATGACACACAATGTCTTTCTAAATAAAAACTTATACTTCATGTCTCATCTCGGTCATACGCTTATGAACCAAGTGGTTTTAGATGGGGCTGAATTTTGTGAGCAGGAATAATTCAGAGGCTACATACCATCCTCCGTTCACAAACACCAACTCTGGAATACCGCTGAAGGCCCCGAGCATACATAACATCTCATCTCTGAGTGTGCAGACATGTAACATCAAGACGGGGCCACCGCCGTCCTAGGAAGGTGGGTCAGATCCTTCACCCACCCCTGACTCGGCAGGGTGGTCTTAACTACGACTTCAGCCGTTTGGGTGATCGGCTCTACCGCCTGTACATGCGGAGCAGGCAGCCAATAACTGTTTTTCAATCATACCGTATCTTTCTTCTGCTCCGTGCCAGACCCGAGAGCAGAACCCAAATCTGTTTGGGGGTCCAAACAGAACTCTGGCGTTGCCACAGGCCCCAGCCAAAGCCATCCTGAGTGACACGAATGCTCAGCTCGGCTCGGAGGGTAGGATCAAGTTTATCCAATGCCTGGGCTTGTTGCACGGCCAGCTTTGCCTGGTGGAAAGCGTCCTGTTCCCGCCGCCCCGTCTGCCCGCCCCTCAGAAAGAGCGGGAGGAGCTGGCGCCTCACGGAGCAGCTGCGGCGCGGCGGCAGGGAGCGGCTCTGCGCAGCCACAACCGTTCTGTCAGCGGTGCTGAACTGGGAACGCGTAATGCGAATAGCGCCATAGAAACCCACAGAGCTGCTTGGAGGCTCCCAGTGACAGCGGTAGCCTAATTGGCAGCTCTAATCATGTGGGCTAACACCTGTAAAAGAAAAAATAGGCAACGCGTGCATACAGAAAATAAAGCAGGCAGAGAATGTCTTGAAACACATCTGCATCCAGAGCCTGCTGAGCATTGCCCGTGACCTCTGGAGAAGACTAAGACGACTATGGGGAAAGGTGAGCTACTAACATGCATTGTGCAGAGAGAGTAGCCCTGCAGGGGCTTGCTCTGCAGAGCAATGCTCTCTGCAAAATGAGCCTGCATCCCTTTCACTGTGCCCATGCTCCATCACTTCCAGGAAACAGGACCTAAAGCCTCAGTCTCCATAAGAACAGAGCATCGAGGAAAGGATGACATCAGTGTTTCTGACCTGCTCTGCAACATGGAGGCTCAACTTCATGGAGAGGCATCTGAGGACCATCGTCCAGTCCCACCGGCAAGCGTGAAGGAGCCTGCAGTTGAGGCAGGCAGCACAAGATAGTGGAAAGAGGAAGAATCCTTCTGCGCACTCCACATGCAGCACTGGCTAGAGCGCTCGTTCAATGGAAGGACTTCAGAAAAGGCAGCAATGCAAGCGAGTGCTGTGGCGAGGCCGCTGCTTCAGGCACAAAGGGCTGCCTTTCCTCTCCTGACTCCTGAACTCACGGCTGCAATGTTCCCAGTAGGAACCCCTAGTAGGAAGGAGGAGAATGGGCCCATATCCTGGCAGATGACCACTACCCTGCAAGTCACTGGTGCCCATGCCCTGCTGGGTTCATCTTCGGCCTCAGAAAAACCTAGAGGAAAAGTTATCTGAGCCAGCTGTTTTGCCTGGATTGGTAATTGGGACAAAAAGCCACACGTTGCTCAGCAGCAGCAGCAGCATCCAGTTGAGACCGGCACCTCCAACCTGCCCTGCTGGTTTGGCTTAACCACCTGTCCCGTCAGGTCTGGGAATGGCAACAAGAAGCTGGTGCTTCCTGAGGGGCAGCTGCTCATTGATACCCAGCACCATGCCTCCAGCTGGTCCTGCTGGCTTGGTCTATTCTCCTGCCAAGTAGCAACGGAGGATGGTGACCAAAAGACAGCATCCCAAGGGCAGCAGCTGTCCATAGATGCCCAGCGCCGTGCCTCCAACTGGCCCCGCCAGCTGGGCCTTTTGGAACGCCCCGGCTGGATGTGGTACAGGGTCAGCAAGGTTGTCACTCCAGGGGAACCAAAGCAGCAGTCCCTGGGCCACACACAGAATGTGTTCAGTTTGCACGACACCCAGGGCCACCTCTGGGACAACCTTGAACAGAGAGGGGTAACCTGGATCCTCATGATGTCTTGAAGCACATCGGCATCCAGAGCCTGCTGAGCATTGCCTGTGGCCTCTGGAGAAGACTAAGACGACTATGGGGACAGGTGAGCCAGTGAGATGCATCATGCAGGGAGGGCACCTCAGCTGAACCCAGATCTGTTTGAGGGTCCAAACAGAACTCTGGCGTTGCCACAGGCCCCAGCCAAAGCCATCCTGAGTGACACGAACGCCCAGCTCGGCTCGGAGGGTAGGATCAAGTTTATCCAATGCCTGGGCTTGTTGCACGGCCAGCTTTGCCTGGTGGAAAGCGTCCTGCTCCGTTCTCCCCCAGCCCATCATCTTAACAGCAAAGCTGGCACACTTTCTCTGGGCTTTTGTCAGAACCGTTCTACCAGGTCCATTAATTCCGCTGCCGTATATGGACGGGCCGCCATATGTAAGCGAGTTTGGGCAGGGGGCCACTGATCAGGAGGGCACCCCTGCTGGTCTGTCTTGTATTGTTTTGCTTTCTCAGTTATTATAGGACAAATCTCCAAGGGATCTGTTGCAAGCGGAGCACTGAGATCCCACTTAGAATTTTCATTTTCTGGATCAGCCGGGTCCATTGATTCAGGAACCTGTTTATTATCTACTGAAATGTTACAGACCTGCCCTAGCGGAAAATTCAGGGTTGTTTTTTTCCCTGTCAGTATACCGAGTTCTTGCTCTAATTTTTCCATGCGGTCGTGCAATCCTTCATTTTCATTTTCTAAGGTCCTGGCCCTCATCTAGGCCTGATCTAAAGCATTTCACAGTGGCCACGCCACCGCAGAGGCAGCTAACTGCTGTTCTTTTGTAACCAATCTGTCTTTGCTTCGTCCATGAAAACAGTCCGCCATGCGGAATGGAGAAACATTTCCCATAGCACGCAGGGAACCCCATTTTTCAATGATGGTTGCCAGCTCATAATAAGGAGATCCCAGAAATCCTGGGATCTCTCCAGGAATTGTTAAGTCTAGAAGGGTAATGTTCTGCCCCCTGACCCATTTATAGATATTCCAAAGACAAGACAGTAGATATACATGTATATTTATTTCCAAAACCTTCTGGCTACCGCCATGTCTGCAGTAATCAGGACAAAAAGCCACTCCTTCCTCAGCAGCAGCATCCAGTTGAGACCAGGACCTCCAGCGGGCCCAGCTGGTATGGCTTAACCAGCTGTCCCATCAGTGTGGGAATGGCAACAAAATGCCGGCGGTTCTTGAGGTGCAGCTGCTCATTGATACCCAGCACCGTGCCTTCAACTGGCCCTGCTGGCTTGGTCTACCCACCTGCCATGTAACAACAGTGGATGGGGACAAAACGAGGGCATGCCACATAAGCAGCAGCTGCACATGGATACCCAGCACCGTGCCCTCAACTGGCTCTACTGACTTGGTGTACCTACCTGCCACGTAACTACTGAGGATGGGGAAGAAAAGACGGCATCCCATGAGCAGCAGCTGCGCACTAATGCCCAGTGCTGTGCCGCCAACTGGCCCTTCTGGCCAGCTGAGGCTTTCTGAACACCTCAGATGAATCCAGTACAGGGTCAGCAAGGTTGTCACTCCAAAGGACCCAGAGCAGCAGTCCCCCGGCCCCAAGCAGAAAGTCTTCAGCTTGCACCACACCCTGGGCCACCTCTGGGACAGTCTTGCCCAAAGATACGTAACCTGGATCCTCATGGATGTCTTGAAGCACACTGGCATCCTGAGCCTGCAGAGCATTGCCCCTGGCCTCTGGAGAAGAGGAAGCCGACTATGGGGACAGATGAGCTACTGAGATGCATCAGAGAGGATGCGCTCTCGATTACGGAGGGAATGGGAGCAATGTGGATGGGACCTGGAGAGTTTTTCCTTTCTCTAACACTAACCTGACTAATACTTCACTTTGTCCACTCAGGGCAGTCTCCTTAGGTCAAAGGGAAGTAGGGTATGCTAATGCCTGCTGTTTTTACTAGCAGAAAAGTTAGGAGTTTCATGAAGGAAACAAATTCCTTAACTGAGGATCCTATAAGTGTAGCAGAACAAGTAGATGAATTTCTAGGGCCTAATTTCTACTCACGGGTGGAAATTATGTTTATCGTTGACATGTTGTTTATTGGAGAAGAAGGAGGTGGGCAGCTATGCAAGTGTGGGAAAGGAATACAGAGGGAAGGGTGGGCCCTGAAGGGAGGCAGAGAGGAAGGATCCTGAGGATAAATTGTACTGGTTATTGTCACTGCCTTTGTGATGGTTCAATGTCCATGTTGTGAAAGTGGCTGTTAGGCAGCAAGGGGTGTCTCAAGTGATGCCGAGCAGAGCCCCTGGGTTGTGTTTTGGCTCACTGGAGAAACACTGCTGGCGAGCCAGGGGGAATATTGAACAAGAAACCAGGAACATAAATGGAGTAAGGGGACCAGTTTTATAATTGAGTCCCCTACTGGAGAGAGCGAGTGCTGGGTGTTTGCGGAAGTTGAAGAACTGCATTGTTTGATTTGTGGATTTTAGAAGGCAGTGGTTGAAACTGTCTTGACGGTACAAGGAAGCGCAATTGTGTTTCCATCACCTCCCAAACATCAGGAAGTACATGGAGAACTCAACTACAAAAGGAGGATTATTCTAGGTGGGCCGTTTGTTTTCTGAATTAATTTGAAATTAAATCATACAACTACACTGCAATATAAGATGAATATAAGCTTTGTACATCCTAAGAGCCCATTGCGCTCACTGAGGCTGCCCCATACTTAGCACTACGGAATGCTCCAAGTCCCTGCAGAGCCCATGCAAACAACAGCTTGCAGCTGAGCTGAAGACCAGCAGATCCCCGGAGGGATCCATGTCCACTACCTAGCACACAGCACTGGCATTCTTTTTCCAGGATTGACCCAACAAAAAAAAAGTAATAATAAGAGGCAGAGATAATAGGTAAATTTTGTCTCTGGCTGTTTGCTGAGAACTCCTTGCTGTGCATTCAACAGGTTGATTTCTCTGACTATTACAGTTTATTTATGCTGTCTCCAAATAGAGGAATGAGCACTTTTTCTCTGACACAAATAAACGTTGTCTGCTACCTTCCCTGGCAGCTTCCCTCTTTCTGGGAAGCAAAAAGTTATGACATTTTTGCAAGGAGGTGGCAACCTGTCTAACCTGGGAAAATAAATAAAAATAAAAATTACCAATTAAAAAGAGGCAGAGGAATAGTTTCTTTTTTAAAAACATATGAAGATACATAAACATATGTAAAGAATACTTGGGGGAAAAAAAAAAAAAGCCTGAGAAACAGCTCTTTCCAGTCTTAACCTTATCCTCATGGGGATGAGCACACAAGGGTAATGTGCTCTGGTGTTTTATGTTTAATTGTCTACAAACAATTCTCAGTTATTTAGCTCTTGTACAACCAAAGGGCAGATATGAGCAGTTCACACACAGATAACCCAAACCCATGGAAAACATGATGGTAAAGTATTTCTTAAAAGAGGCAGCAGCAAGGCTTGGTGTCTGGATGTAAAGCCATGGCATGGAAATGACAATCGAGGGCCGCTAGGGCGAGCTCTCGCCCAATACATCGAGCCCGAATTCCTGATGTTTGCATCCTTCCCCACCTTATTTTTCTCTTTAGCTCTGCTCTGCAAACCGAGAACATGACAGCTTTCTCCCTTCTCGCTTCCCCTATACTAAAGCTTCTGTCACACACAGTGCGAATGCACGCGCTTCACCTCAAAGATGTGACTGCTTTCCTGGCTTTTTAATGCATGCCCCCAGCTGGAGCTGACACCCAAAATTCAAGGACACAGCGCCCAGAAGAAAGCACCTAGATGAAGCCTCTGCCAAGCAGAGGGAGTATGTAGTAGACACTCCATCTCATGCACCTGTGCTGAACCACTCCACCCTTAAGTCTTTATTCTGCTGTGGGAAAACAGTGGTCACAGATCCAAAGAAGGCTTAACTCTTCCCATAGAAACAGCGCTCCCTGTGCTAGGTTTTGTATTCTTAGCCACAGAAATACATCACTGCAGGTGTGGATTTCCAGTGATACTGAAACTCGCAGAGGTTTTAGCATCTGCAGAGCCTGGGAGGTTTTTGTAATGATCAAAATAGTTCTTTTATCTGTATGGCCATCTTCAAGTTACAATTCTTCACCTCCATAGTTTTTGCCTTTTATGCTAAGGGCAAAAAAAAAAAACCCTGCATAAAAGCCATTTCCTTCTGCCAAATACTACAAGAATACAACGTGAATCTTCAAAGGACAGCTGGCAGAGTTCAGAAACACTCAGGGCAAAGGGCAGATACAGGTTACTGCCTTTTCACTACCAGTTCCAGCTGCAGTGTCTTTGTCAATCTCAGGAGGAATGGCATAAAGCAGACTAAAGGCCAAATGATACTTGAAGAACTGTATAATCAATGAATATTAAGATGTTATAATTATGAAATAAACAAGAGAGTTTGACAAAGCAGACTATGATAACAATAAGAGGATAAATAGAAGGCTTACCCCTATCCTGGGCTCACTCACAAAACAGCAGCAGAGGCAATCTCCAGAAGAGATCCTTCCCTACTGGTAGCCAGCTCTTAAATAGGTCTAGGAGGGGTGCAGCCTGGCTCCACCCCTTCCTGCAGCACAGGTGAATTGCCTTCACCTGTGCTCCTCTGGCTGACTCATGGCTTACCTCAGGTGATCAATCAGAGGTTCAGGCCGTGACTCAGCAGTTCCCATACACTCCACCCCTTCACAGAGTGAACCAACGATCAGGTTAACTAAAGGGTAAGCTCTCCCTAATACAGAGATCCGCTATATTGCAACAGTTATGCAATTTTCATCGCGACGCATGTTGGTACAATTCAAGACCAGTGATGATCAGTGGATGCCCATACTCTTCAATGGGCCAGTGCTCGATGATGTGACTGGAGGCATGAGGTACTGAGGTGCAGGTCCGTTCTACGTTCCATCTGTCCCATGCAGACCATCACCGGGTGTTGTACGCGATCTGACAGCAACACTGGAACGCTTGATGGCATTTTGTTCCTTCTGGTGATCCTGAAGGCTCTCAGACTCACGGGGAGTAATACTGATGTTTCAGAGGTACCAGGAGGGGAAGGTCTGCCCTCCAGGGCAAGATACAGGCCGTATTTCTATCCTGGGTCAACACTTCTACTTGTACTGGGGCACGTCCTGGCCGCCTGTACCACACCTTCTGGATGGATGTCTGAAGCTGCATTATGATATCAGGCACCAAAGGAGGTGTCCTGATCTGCCACAGGGACACGATGGGGGTCCCTTTAGCAATAAAGATTGGAGTGTTGACCACAATATCAGTAGGCCATGTAACTATTACTGGAGGGACTACTGAGCCTCCCATCTCCAATAATCTCCCCCAAGGTGCAAGTAGGCCACACCTCTTGGGTCCTACCTGCACCTTCCAGGGCCATTTCATTTTATGTGTACCCAGATCTAAATTCTCAGGGGCAGGGAGCAGAATATTATTTTCATTACCAATCTGGGGTCTTACCTGATGATCAGTGCCTGTAATTCGGATCCTAAGCGGGGTGGCCCATGTCATCTGCAACATTCTCAGAGCACTGGGTCTGCCATCTCAAGGTCTTTCATTCAGGTCCCGCAGGGTTTCATACAGTCTTTAGGCCACCCCTGCAAGGACTGGGAGTCTGTCTTCAGGGCAGCCTTAAGAATACCGTTATAACATTCAATGAGGCCTGCCCCCATTGGATCATATGGCAGGTGGAATCGCCATTCAATGTTATTTTCTTCTGCCCAGCGCTGTATCGTTGCACCAGTAAAATGAGTCCCTTGGTCACTCTTGATGACTTGAGGTGTCCCTTAAGCAGACATCAGTTTAGTGAGTGCCTTGATGGTATATGCCTGGTTTGCTCTTGGTTCTGGATAGGCCTGCAGTAGCCCACTCGCACTGTCAATGCAGGTCAGGACATATATTGCCCCCTCAGAGCGAGGAAGGGGCCCAATGTAATCGGCCTGCCATCGCTGGAGAGGACTGTGTCCTCTAGCAAGATGGGCTGTTGTTTCAGGCAACGATCTCGGTCTCATCTTGGAGCAAGCGTCACAATCCTGGCATGCCTGGACGATATCAGATAGTTGTATGGGCAGTCCCCATGCTTTAGCAGCTGCCCACATTGTCTTTTGTCCAGCATGCCATAGCTTCTGATGTAACCAGCGGGCGATGTTCTCAGATGGTGAATTCTCAATCCATCGAACTCGGGCCAGTGTGTCAGCTTCATCGTTTCCCGGTGACTGTGGGGGCTGATGACCAGAAACATGGTAGACACATACAGTCCTGTGTTTGACCGTATTCCATATATCTAACCACATGTCTTTGCCCCAGATCGGTCAGGCGTGGATAGTCCATTCCTGGGTGGCCCACTGTGCAATCCAAAGAGTGAGCCCCCAGTACACAGCCCAACTATCTGGGCAGATGTTCAGGATACCATCATCGGGTTCCTTGGTTATAACCATCCACACAGCTTGCAGTTCTGCCCATTGGCTGCTCTGACCATCCCCCTTGTTGAACCAGATTGTCTCAGTGGAAGGATGGTACGCTATTGCTCTCCACTTGCTCGGGTTGCCCTTGCTAGACCCATCTGTGTATCAGGCATCTTAAGGGATAGGATATGCTCCCTCCTGAATGGGACTCTTCTCTGGTGGAGCAACCAGTATTTCTTTTGGTGCATCACTGTGATAAGTCACTGGGCCTAGGATCTTCTGGAGTTCTTCTTTCAAGGGTGATGAAGACAGACTGCTCCTTTGACTGAGATAGGTGACCCATCATGCCACTGTTTGTGCTTGGGCCACCCCTGTCTTAGGAAGGTGGGTCAGATCTTTCACCCACCCCTGAATCGGCAGAGTGGTCTTGACTATAACTGCAGCTGCTTGAGTTATTGGCTCTGCTGCCTGTAACGCCAAATAGGCAGCCAATAACTGTTTTCCAATCATGCTGTATCTTTCTTCTGCTCCGTGTCAAACCTGAGACCACAAACCTATGGGGGTCTGAACAGAACTCTGGCATTGCCACAGGCCCAACTGAAGCCATCTTGACTAACATGAGTGTCCAATTCAGGTGGGAGGGTAGGATCAAATATACCCAATGCCTGGGCTTGTTTAACTGCCAGTTTTGCTTGTTGGAAAGCATCCTGTTTGGTTTTCCCCCAGTCCCATAGCTGCTCCTTTTTTTGTGAGTCTATCTAGTGGCCTTAGCAGCTGCACTAGGTGAGGTATAAAGGAATGCCAGTAACCCAATATACCTAGAAACTCTTCCAGCTGCTTCGATGTTGTAGGGACTGGGAAAGCCTGAACCTTATCTATAACAGCACTGGGTAGTACTTTGGTCTTTCCTGACCAAACCACCCCCAGGAATTTTACAGACAGGCCCGGACCTTGCACCTTTCGGGGATTTATAGCCCATCCCCTCTGTTGTAAATAGGCGGTTAATGAATCTGCTGCCTGTCCTACTGCCTCCAGTGAGTCGGATGTCATCAGGAGATCATCAATATAATGATATAGATTAACATCATCAGGTTTTCTCCAATCAGCCAGATTACGCACCACTAGATTGTGACAATACGTTGGTGAATGCACATACCCCTGCAGCAGGACCTGAAAGGTCCACTGCCTACCTCCCCACATAAATGCAAACTGATCTTGCGATTCCTCAGCAATTGGGATACTGAAGAATGCATTTGCTAGATCGAGGACACAATGATAGGTTTTTTATCTCCCTACTCAATGCGTCCATTAGGGAGGCAATATTGGGTACGGCTGCATGAATAGGCGGCGTGACCTTATTTAACTCTCTGTAATCTACTGTCATCCTCCATGTGCCATCCGACTTTCGCACTGGCCATATGGGGGAGTTATATGGGCTGTGTGCAGGTCTTATACTGCCCACTTTCTCTAATTCCTGCACCGTTCTTGATATTTCATCTTGCCCACCCAGGAGTCTATATTGTCTCACATTAGTAATCCGGCGCGGTTTCGGCAGGCAAACAGGCCCATGTTTTGCATGGCCTCTTAATATTGCCTGCACCGCCCGGATACCGATACATCTCTGTCGAAGTCTGAACTCTCCCACGGTTGTCTGGAGAGCCAGACCCCATAGAATATCTATGCCCAGGATGTATTCTTGGACTGGGGCAATAGAAACCTTGTACTCTCGGGGTGGGAGATGCCCAACCCCCCCAGTTTTAACCATGTTCGGGTGACAGGAATAGTCTGTCCCCCAAAGCCACCAATCATCACTCTGTCCCCATCAAATTTCCTCGGATCTCCATAGATAGTTGATGTTTCTGCTCCGGTGTCCACTAACGCCACAAGTCTCTGAATATTTTTTCGGGACCAATAAATCATTAATTCTACATAGGGCCTCTGGTCCCATCTGGAGGCCCTAGGGGGACTAACATCCCTTGTCACACCATGAGTGTGTGGCCAATTCTTTTGCTTCCAGTGGCTCAGGCACTGTGGCCCAAGACACCTGAGGCGACTTTTTTTTTTTTTCCTATTTGGAACAACAGAATGTTCTAGGTTCCATGTCATTCTTGGTACTCTCTCTATAACCCTTACCCTTGATTTCTTAGGGTAGTTCTGGAATTTTTTGATTGTCCTTTAGTCCTTTAGCTGGAGAAGAACATGGTTGGGCTGGCGGTCAATCTTAGCAAATTGAACCCCAGCCCAAATTAAATCACTAAACATTTGTTTTCAGGAGACCCTTATGGGTCCCGATTGAGGAGCTCGAGTAGCTGGCATTTTGGTTTTACTTACCAGCAGGACCTCTGCTTCTTTCAACATTCGAGTGTTGCGCCTAGTCTGCAGGCGTTCTGTTTCTCCCAGGACGGCCAGTAACTGGGCAGCCTGCTGGACTACAGCTTCCAAGGCCACCAGGGGATTTAATACAGAGACTAGGGCACCATAGAGATGAGAGGGAGCTTGCTGTAAAATCAAGTCTCTCATCCCTGCTGAAAATTTGACCATATCAGGGCCATCAAGCGTGCCTTCATAGATAGCCTCTCTTACACCCAGTTCACGGATATAATTCTGGAGGTCCTCCATGGAGAACCACATCCCTGTATGTAGCAGTATATCAGATTTATTCGGCCATACCATACAGCAGGCCGCCATTAACCATTGTATTATAGAATGGTTTTCATCAAGGTATTGATTACCCGCATATAGCCTCTAGCTGAGAGCAGGTTGGACAGTCATGGTGGCCAACTTGGCTATTTCTGGGCCATTCACCAAAACACTTTCTGCCCCAGAATCCCACAGTCTTAATAACCAAGCTGGCACACTTTCTCTAGGCTTCTGCCAAAATCGCTGTACTAAATCCATCAGTCCTGTTGCCGTGTATGGCCGGGCTGTTACATGTAAATGAGTCTGGGCAGGGGGCCACTGATCAGGCGGCACCCCTGCTGGTCTGTACTGCACTTTTTTGTTTTCTGAGTTATGACAGGACAGACTTCTAGTGGATCGTTCAGAATTGGATATTCAAGATCTAATTTGGATTATTTATTTTCCTGATCAACGAAGACTGTTGATTCAGGAGTCTGGTCACTGTTTATTGAAATGTTACGAACTTGACCTAAGGGAAGATGTAGAACTGGCTTCTTCCCTGTTGATAAGCCAAGTTCTTGCTCTAGTTTTTCAGTACGGTCTTTCAAAAGTTGATCTTCATTCTCTAAAATATTACCTCTTACTTCCATATGATTTAAGGCACTTAATAGCGGCTATGCCACCGTAGAGGTAGCCAGTTGTCCTTCTATAGCGATCAGCACACCCTTGCTAAGTCCCTGAAAGTAATCTGCTATGCAATATGGGGAAATATTGCCCATAACGTGTAAGGGACCCCATTCTTCAACAATAAGCGCCAGCTCATAATAGGGAGATGCTGCAAATCCTGGGATCTGCCCTGGAATCATTTTCTCTAGAGGAGAATTGTTCAAATGATACTTGTACTTGAAAAGCTGTATAATCAATGAATATTAAGATGTTTTAATTAAGAAATAAACAAGAGAGTTTGACAAAGCAGACTATGACAACAAGAAGATAAATAGATGGCTTACCCCTATCCTGGGCTCACTCACAAAACAGCAGCAGAGGCAATCTCCAGAAGAGATCCTTCCCCACTGGGAGCCAGCTCTTAAATAGGTCTAGGAGGGGTGGAGCCAGGCAGCACAGGTGAATTGCCTTCAGCTGTGCTCCTCTGGCTGACTCATGGCTCGCCTCAGGTGATCAATCAGAGGTTCAGGCTGTGACTCAGCAGTTCCCATAAAAGAACAAACACTTTCTACCTAACTCAGAGCAAGGCAAAAATACAAATTAAAAGTTGTGGAAGTATGAGACTGAATTTTAAGACATTATTTGTCTTTTATAGTTTCATACTGAAACCATAAAGCGGTGGAAGATACAGATGGAGGACTCTTTCTAATATCATTTTGATGGTGTTACGTTGAAATAAACACTTTTACCAAAACTGCTTGCTAAAGGAATGACTTGGACCCCAGTCCTTTAAATCCTTAATTCCACCTCAGAACAGGTGAGCAGCCTGCCTAGTGTCAGCCAATCTTTTTTCAGACTCACAGGACTTGCGTAGCAGTACGAACACCTCTCCTGCACATTCAGTGCTCGAGCTGCACGTTCAGTGCTTGAAATGTCAGAGCTCTCCTGGAAGCTCCTGGAGCTTGAATCCACAGAAAACCACAATTTGTCTCCAGTGCCCTCTTCAGGCATAACAGCTCCATAACTGCTGCTTCTGAAAAACAACTGTTTGCCCTTAAAGCCACCTAAGCATCTTGGCTTTCATTCTGAAGCCCCCAAGCACTGAAAATCTCTAGTATTGTTAAAACTTACTGCATCAAGTAACGACAAGCCTAGCTCACTCCTGACCTCCTCAGAGCAAACAACTCTCTCTTTCATACCTGACAGATCTCAGTCCAGAAAGGAGGCTGAGAGCATGTCACAGATTAGGCTTCAAAAAAGGGGGAGTCTGCTGCCTTGCTTCAAAAAACAGCTGTATGCCTAGCATTTACCGGGCTTTCATCCAGCAAATCAGTGATTGAAATATTAATCCAAGCTGAGGGAGATTTCAATTCAACTAGGGTCTTCACCTTCCCATCTCTCACCACTGTGAATAGTGATCTCAAAATGGTGGGGATAAGGAAGCAAAGTTGGAAAAACACAAACAACCTGCAGTGCTTCATAGCAGTTATTCTGCTTTTTTAGTGATGAGTGACGAGGGATTAATTTGACCCATCATTTTGGTACCTAAGGCTCCTTTTCGGATTTCATTATAAGTGTATCTTACACCCATTGCATTCAGGCTCCTAAGACTTCAAGTTGATCAAGTTAACAAAGCATCTACAAATGCCCATAGTACCCAGAAATGGCCACCTCAGATCAGCCTGGTATCTTCTCTTCAACAGCAGCCAGCTGCAGAAGTCTAGGAGAAATAAAAGGACAAGAGGAAAACCCGTCAGTAAGAGCCCAGACAGTTCCTGTTTGCATTTTGTAGCTCACTGTTTCGCTGCTCACTCAATTGGCTCTTTTCATAAGTAAACAAAGAGGATTTGTTGCAATATTGAGACGAATAAAAAAATAAAAGGGTTCCTCAATTCTTTAGATAAAATGACAGTGTTATACTATAACTCCTTAGGATCTAATCTGATGCTGTTTTAGTGGGTGTTTTTGCGTGTTTGTTTTCTTTTTTTGTATTGTTTCTGCAGAAGCCAGAAGTAAAATATGTAAAGTGGGAACACTGCTATTACTGTAACAATTACTAAGAAACATTCCGATTTAATGTCATTATTAAGAGTGATTTTTATATTGAGAAGCAAGTTTTGCTATCTGCAGAAAACTTTGCCATGCTCCGGGAGGAGGGCACCAGCAGAGGGCTCATGCCCAACTGGATCCAGGACTCTGATCCCTGCTGCAGCCAAGAAAGCAACACTCTGGACAACAGCCCATCACTGTCCATTGCCAGACCTCAGAGAAAATGCTGCTTTTCTCAAAACTGTTTCTGTTTGATCGGTTCATGGATACATACAGTAACAATTTTCATCAGGATGAGCGTTCTCCTTTCTCTTAGCCATTATAATTCACCTCTAGGGTAATGAAGATGCTACAGCTCATGACCTGTGGCACCGCCACGATGTGTTTCATACCACTCTCTGATGATTATTGCTCTCTGAAAAGAGTGTATACACACATACATTATCACATCAAAAACTGATAGATGTGACACTGGATATCTTGTGTCATCTACAGCACTGCTACACCACGGGGACAGTCACAACCACAGCACTATATGAAGAGGATCTACGGACCCTTGATGACTTTTCAGAAAGATTCACAAATATTCAGCTGCACAAACTGCCAAATTTTAGAAAACCAGATGGGAGTTCTTCAGTAGAGGTTGTGGTGTTTATGAATAGCCATACAATATTACACCTCAGTTAATTCACTAAAAACGTGTCTAGTCTAATTTGACAGTAGGTGGACTTGCCATGTAATGTTTTCTAAGGTGATTTAGTGTCCGGAGAACTTTCCACTTGAGCATTTCCAAAGCAATTCAAATGCTGAGAGATATAAATATTAGTTTGGCATTTCAAGTGTTGTTACAGTCCACAGAACTTCTCGCAGGATAGTGTGTGCAGGATACCCCCACAGTACAAACCATCAGAGAGGGGTAATCCCAGAAACATACACATGTCTTATTAAACCTTAGGCACTTTCCAACAACCACGTTTTGGATGGAACTCCTGGACTGGTGTGACACTGAAAAGCATCAGTACAAAAGGCTCTGTGATAGATTTCTTTTGTGACCACATCGAACAGATATTAGATGGGTCCCTTGATTCACTTACCAGTTTGTTAGGAATTTGGAAGCACTGTGGAGGAGTTACATGCAAATCATAATCAGTTTGGTAGAAAGGAGTGAAAGAAGGGGTCAAAAGAAATGGTATCACTGTGCAGGGAGTACCAGTAAGCCAAGATGACCTGTAAAAACCCTGAAGCCAGCTGTGAAGTTTAACAGATCCAAGGATTGATATCAATCACCACCCACACCCACAACAACACAAAACATAACGCTACTGCAACCAAAAAACGTAATCAAGAGGTACATTCAGTATTCTAGCATGATCAAATCTTCAATATTTCTGTCACAAAATACAAATGGGTAAAATCAGCTATTAGCCTTTTTGTGTTCTGTCAAGGTCCCACGGTGATCTTCTGTAAAATAAAACAAGGCACCAACTTGCCCTTTCTGGGCTTTGTTAACGTGGTTAAAAAATGAGGAAACAATCCAGCAAGTGTTGATTTCATATTCCTTTTTCAGGGTGTCTTTAGCCTTCCAAGGATATTTGTTAAGGGATCCCGTTAAGGTTAGGGAAACTGGCCACAGGCTAGCTGAGTCAATCGACACAGTCTGGCCAGGGAGGTAAGAGTGTTTCCCTGCCTTATCAGCCACTGGACTGTGACTCACAGGGATAATTGGCAAGAGTGGTGAGGCCTTTGGCAGAAGGTGTTAAATAGAGGATCTTGTTTCCCTTTGTTGTGAGCTTTCTAACGCATCCGCCCTTCATCGCCTCTACCCCGCTCACTTGGGAGGGGCAAAGACATCAGTTTTGTAATGGCTTGGATAGCCGCTCAGGTTTCCTGGGAGAGGCCCTAGGACCTGGGGTTTTGCTCTCCTCAAGATTCTGGAGCTTTTGTTCTGGCCACCAGTTAACTAATTTCTCTAACCTGACAGTGGGTAATCCATTCGTCAGATCTCGTGGAACACCCTTTTGCCAGCCCAATATCCAGAGACAATTACGTTTATGATCAATATTTTGCCTACCTGTTTTTACTGACAGTGAGACCCTTCCAGTCCCACTGAGCTTTGGGCTAGGAGGCCTGGGGGCAAGGCTGACTGCTGCAAGTCTTACTTCCCTTGGCTCAAATGTATGCTCGAAAGGCAAATGGGATCCTGGGCTCCATCAGGAGAGGGGTGGTCAGCAGGGAGAGGGAGGTGATTGTCCCTCTCTACTCGGCTCTTGTGAGGCCCCATCTGGAGTACCGTGTCCAGGTGTGGAGCCCTCAGTACAAGAAAGACATAGAGATCTTGGAAAGGGTCCAGAGGAGGGCGACTAAGATGATCAGGGGGCTGGAGCACCTCCCCTATGAGGACAGGCTGAGGGAGTTGGGCTTGTTCAGCCTGGAGAAGAGAAGGCTGCGGGGTGACCTCATTGCAGCCTATCAATACCTGAAGGGAACCTACACCCAGGAGGGGAGTAAACTCTTCAGAAGGGCTGATAACAGCAGGACTAGGGGAAATGGATCCAAGTTGAAGGAGGAAAGATTTAGGTTGGATGTTAGGGGGAAGTTCTTCACAAGGAGAGTTAGGCCCTGGAACGGGCTGCCCAGGGAGGTTGTGGATGCCCCGTCCTTGGACGTGTTCAAGGCCAGGTTGGACAGGGTCCTGGGCAACCTGATCTGAATGTGTATGTTTGGTGGCCCTGCTAGGCAGGGGGGCTGGAACTACATGATCCTTGAGGTCCCTTCCAACCCAGGTGATTCTGTGATTCTGTAGTGGAGGAAGACATCACCGGCCCATATTTTCTTCCATAGTTAATTAACTCTTGGACAACCTCCCCCCACGTCCATACTGCTTCCTGACTGCAGATGGTTAGGGGTTACAGTTCCTTAAAAGCCATTTGCAACAAAGCCGAATTACATTTCTCTCTTTCTAATTGTTCCTCAAGGTTCACCATTTGATTCTGCAGAGTTTTTACCAATCCTTGCGTTACTTGAAACCGATTCCTGCAGTGCTTGTATACTTTGGGTTTCTGCCGAACGCTTTTCACCTCGGAACTCCACGGCTGCTTTTAAAGTAGCCCCGAGTACGGCACAAATAAACGACTTTCCTTTTCCAGCTTGGGTAGGAGCATTCCTTTGCAGAACACCAATATGGTCCAAAACACCCTGCAAGTTATACCAGTTCTGTCGTGCTCAATCCATACCTGATAAAGAGAGTCGAGCACCATGCTTTGCTAAAAGATCAAATAATGCATTCTTCACTTTTCATGCTGTCAGTGTTGTCACTCATTTTGCAATACAATGAAACACCTGCACTAAGGGAGGTGGAGGTGCATGTATTCAAAAGCTCAGGTAACTCCTTACCTCCACCCAGGGAGGCACGCAAAACCTATTAAACAAAAGCAAATGGTTTGATGGTGACCTCCCAGAACCAGAAGGGGGCCTGCAGGAAAGATTGGGAGGGACTCTTTAGTAAGGGCCTGTAGCAACAGGACGAGGGGAAAAGGCTTTAGACTGCAAGAGGGCAGATTTAGCCTACGAAACAGGAGGAGAGAGGTTCTTTTATTATGTATATACCCAGTGTATATGACCTGCTCTGCAACATGGAGACTGACATAGACTCAATGGAGAGGCACCTGAGGATCCTCTTCCACTCCTGCCGGGAAGCGTGCAGGAGCCTGCAGTAGAGGCAGGCAGCACAAGATAGTGGAAAGAGGAAGAATCCTTCTGCACACTCCACATGCAGCACTGCCTAGAGCGCTCGTTCAATGGAAGGACTTCAGAAAAGGCAGCAATGCAAGCGAGTGCTGTGGCGAGGCCGCTGCTTCAGGCACAAAGGGCTGCCTTTCCTCTCCTGACTCCTGAACTCACGGCTGCAATGTTCCCAGTAGGAACCCCTAGTAGGAAGGAGGAGAATGGGCCCACATCCTGGCAGATGACCACTACCCTGCAAGTCACTGGTGCCCACGCTCTGCTGGGTTCATCCTCGGCATCTAGAGCACCTAGACGAATTCTCTGAGCTCTGACCCTCTGCCTTGATGAAACCCTAATCTAAAAAGGCCACTGGAGAATACACCAGGGCACACTGGGAACCCTGTGGCCAGGCTAAGGTACAAGGCTTTGTGGCACGGCACAACATCCGTCTTAACTGTTAAGTCACATTGGCAGCCTCACCCAGCACAGCCATTTGGGGCAGCCGCTGGTGATCACTGCTGGAGCTGTGCTCTGGGTGACAGCTGCTTCTGTGTTGAGACTGATCTTCGGGAGAGATCAGGATGAAGCTCACCTGACTCTCTTCCTGACCACAGCATTCTCAGTGTCCCCACTTGGTGGATTCCGTCCTGGTTGTTGCATCTATTTTGCCTGGATTTGTAACGGGGACAAAAAGCCAGACCTTCCTCAGCTGCAGGAGCACCAGTTGAGACCAGGTCCTCCAACCGGCTCCGCTGGTTTGGCTTAACATGTATCCTGTCAGCTCTGGGAATGGCAACAAGTAGCTGGTGGTTCTTGAGGGGCAGCTGCTCATCAATGCCCAGCACCGTGCCTCCAACTGGCCCCGCCAGCTGGGCCTTTCGGAATGCCCCACACGCATCACTACAGGGTCAGCAAGGTTGTCACACCAGAGGACCCAAAGCAGCAGTCCCTGGGCCCCAAGTAGAAAGTCCTGAGCTTGCACGATACTCTGGGCCACCTCTGGGACAACCTTGAGCAGAGAGGGGTAACCTGCATCCTCACAGATGTCTTGAAACACATCTGCATCTAGAGCCTGCTGAGCATTGCCCGTGACCTCTGGAGAAGACTAAGACGACTATGGGGACAGGTGAGCTACTAACATGCATTGTGCAGAGAGAGTAGCCCTGCAGGGGCTAGCTCTGCAGAGCAATGCTCTCTGCAAAATGAGCCTGCATCCCTTTCTCTGTGCCCATGCTCCATCACTTCCAGGAAACGGGACCTAAAGCCTCAGTCTCCATAAGAACAGAGCATCGAGAAAAGGATGACATCAGTGTTTCTGACCTGCTCTGCAACATGGAGGCTTAATCAACTTCATGGAGAGGCATCTGAGGACCATCGTCCAGTCCCACCGGCAAGCGCGCGGGAGCCTGCAGTAGAGGCAGGCAGCACAAGATAGTGGAAAGAGGAAGAATCCTTCTGTGCACTCCACATGCAGCACTGCCTAGAGCGCTCGTTCAATGGAAGGACTTCAGAAAAGGCAGCAATGCAAGCGAGTGCTGTGGCGAGGCCGCTGCTTCAGGCACAAAGGGCTGCCTTTCCTCTCCTGACTCCTGAACTCACGGCTGCAATGTTCCCAGTAGGAACCCCTAGTAGGAAGGAGGAGAATGGGCCCACATCCTGGCAGATGACCACTACCCTGCAAGTCCCTGGTTACCATGCCCTGCTGGGTTCACCTTCAGCCTCAGAAACACCTAGATAAATTATCTGAGCCAGCTGTTTTGCCTGGATTTGTAATTGGGACAAAAAGCCACACGTTGCTCAGCAGCAGCAGCAGCATCCAGTTGAGACCAGCACCTCCAACCTGCCCTGCTGGTTTGGCTTAACCACCTGTCCCGTCAGGTCTGGGAATGGCAACAAGAAGCTGATGCTTCCTGAGGGGCAGCTGCTCATCGATACCCAGCATCCACAGGAAAGCCCTGTGCTACACGGGGCCTGCCTGAGGTGGTGGGAGCCCCGTGCTTGGGGCAGTCCTGCGAGGCAGGAAAAGCTGCACAGGAATCGCAGCCCTGCAGGGCAATGCTCTGCAAAATGAGCCTGCATCCCTTTCTCTGTGCCCATGCTCTGTCACTTCCAGGAAACAGGACCAACAGCCTCAGTCTCCATAAGAACAGAGCATCGAGGAAAGGATGACATCAGTGTTTCTGACCTGCTCTGCAACATGGAGGCTCAAATCAACTTCATGGAGAGGCATCTGAGGACCATCGTCCAGTCCCACCGGCAAGCGCGCGGGAGCCTGCAGTAGAGACAGGCAGCACAAGATAGTGGAAAGAGGAAGAATCCTTTTGCACACTCCACATGCAGCACTGCCTAGAGCGCTTGTTCAATGGAAGGACTTCAGAAAAGGCAGCAGTACAAGCGAGTGCTGTGGCAAGGCCGCTGCTTCAGGCACAAAGGGCTGCCTTTCCTATCCTGACTCCTGTACTCACAGCTGCAATGTTCCCAGGGAGGAGAATGGGCCCACATCCTGGCAGATGACCACTACCCTGCAAGTCACTGGTGCCCACGCTCTGCTGGGTTCATCCTCGGCATCTAGAGCACCTAGACGAATTCTCTGAGCTCTGACCCTCTGCCTTGATGAAACCCTAATCTAAAAAGGCCACTGGAGAATACACCAGGGCACACTGGGAACCCTGTGGCCAGGCTAAGGTACAAGGCTTTGTGGCACGGCACAACATCCGTCTTAACTGTTAAGTCACATTGGCAGCCTCACCCAGCACAGCCATTTGGGGCAGCCGCTGGTGATCACTGCTGGAGCTGTGCTCTGGGTGACAGCTGCTTCTGTGTTGAGACTGATCTTCGGGAGAGATCAGGATGAAGCTCACCTGACTCTCTTCCTGACCACAGCATTCTCAGTGTCCCCACTTGGTGGATTCCGTCCTGGTTGTTGCATCTATTTTGCCTGGATTTGTAACGGGGACAAAAAGCCAGACCTTCCTCAGCTGCAGGAGCATCCAGTTGAGACCAGGTCCTCCAACCGGCCCCGCTGGTTTGGCTTAACATGTGTCCTGTCAGCTCTGGGAATGGCAACAAGTAGCTGGTGGTTCTTGAGGGGCAGCTGCTCATCAATGCCCAGCACCGTGCCTCCAACTGGCCCCGCCAGCTGGGCCTTTTGGAATGCCCCACACGCATCACTACAGGGTCAGCAAGGTTGTCACACCAGAGGACCCAAAGCAGCAGTCCCTGGGCCCCAAGTAGAAAGTCCTGAGCTTGCACGATACTCTGGGCCACCTCTGGGACAACCTTGAGCAGAGAGGGGTAACCTGCATCCTCACAGATGTCTTGAAACACATCTGCATCTAGAGCCTGCTGAGCATTGCCCGTGACCTCTGGAGAAGACTAAGACGACTATGGGGACAGGTGAGCTACTAACATGCATTGTGCAGAGAGAGTAGCCCTGCAGGGGCTAGCTCTGCAGAGCAATGCTCTCTGCAAAATGAGCCTGCATCCCTTTCTCTGTGCCCATGCTCCATCACTTCCAGGAAACGGGACCTAAAGCCTCAGTCTCCATAAGAACAGAGCATCGAGAAAAGGATGACATCAGTGTTTCTGACCTGCTCTGCAACATGGAGGCTTAATCAACTTCATGGAGAGGCATCTGAGGACCATCGTCCAGTCCCACCGGCAAGCGCGCGGGAGCCTGCAGTAGAGGCAGGCAGCACAAGATAGTGGAAAGAGGAAGAATCCTTCTGTGCACTCCACATGCAGCACTGCCTAGAGCGCTCGTTCAATGGAAGGACTTCAGAAAAGGCAGCAATGCAAGCGAGTGCTGTGGCGAGGCCGCTGCTTCAGGCACAAAGGGCTGCCTTTCCTCTCCTGACTCCTGAACTCACGGCTGCAATGTTCCCAGTAGGAACCCCTAGTAGGAAGGAGGAGAATGGGCCCACATCCTGGCAGATGACCACTACCCTGCAAGTCCCTGGTTACCATGCCCTGCTGGGTTCACCTTCAGCCTCAGAAACACCTAGATAAATTATCTGAGCCAGCTGTTTTGCCTGGATTTGTAATTGGGACAAAAAGCCACACGTTGCTCAGCAGCAGCAGCAGCATCCAGTTGAGACCAGCACCTCCAACCTGCCCTGCTGGTTTGGCTTAACCACCTGTCCCGTCAGGTCTGGGAATGGCAACAAGAAGCTGATGCTTCCTGAGGGGCAGCTGCTCATCGATACCCAGCATCCACAGGAAAGCCCTGTGCTACACGGGGCCTGCCTGAGGTGGTGGGAGCCCCGTGCTTGGGGCAGTCCTGCGAGGCAGGAAAAGCTGCACAGGAATCGCAGCCCTGCAGGGCAATGCTCTGCAAAATGAGTCTGCATCCCTTTCACTGTGCCCATGCTCCATCACTTCCAGGAAACGGGACCAACAGCCTCAGCCTCCAGAAGAACAGAGCACCGGGGAAAGGACGACATCAGTGTCCTTTTGTGACCTGCTCCGCCACATGGAGGCTGACATAGACTCAATGGAGAGGCACCTGAGGACCCTCTTCCAGTCCCGCCGGGAAGTGTGCCTGAGCATGCAGGAGAGGCAGGCAGCGCAAGATGCAGGAAACAGGAAGAATCCCTCTGCTGACTCCACATCCAGCACTGTCTAGGGCGCTTGTTCTACGGACACACAATCTCTTCCTAAATAAACATGTACCTCATTTCTGATTAAGCTCATTGGCTTATGAACCCAGTGGTCGTAGTTTGGACTGCATTTCGTGAGCAGGGCTCATTCACAGGTTACATACCATCCTCCATTCACAAACACCAACTCTGGAATAGCACTGATGGCTCAGAGCAGACGTAACACCTCTTCTCTGAATGTGCTTCCATATACCTTCAGGAATTGGGCATCAAGATGTAACAGTGTTTTCTGCGTGCTCTCCAGCTTGCAGGAGGCCCGCCATTGCAATTGCAAATAAAATCTGCTCTATCAGAGTTAGCATCCTGATAAATTATTTGGATATTTCCAACACCTCCCAAACATGAAGAAGTACATGGAAAATTCAACTAAAAAACAGGATTATTCTAGGTGGGCCATTTGTTTGTCTGAATTAATTTGAAATTAAATCATACAACTGCACTGCAATATAAGATGAATATAAGCTTTGTACGTCCTAAGAGCCCATTGCGCTCACTGAGGCTGCCCCATACTTAGCACTACGGAATGCTCCAAGTCCCTGCAGAGCCCATGCAAACAGCAGCTTGCAGCTGAGCTGAAGACCAGCAGATCCCCGGAGGGATCCATGTCCACTACCTAGCACACAGCACTGGCATTCTTTTTCCAGGTTTGACCTAACAAAAAAAAAATAATAATAATAAGAGGCAGAGATAATAGATAAATTTTGTCTCTGGCTGTTTGCTGAGAACTCCTTGCTGTGCATTCAACAGGTTGATTTCTCTGACTATTACAGTTTATTTATGCTGTCTCCAAATGGAGGAATGAGCACTTTTTCTCTGACACAAATAAACGTTGTCTGCTACCTTCCCTGGCAGCTTCCCTCTTTCTGGGAAGCAAAAAGTTATGACATTTTTGCAAGGAGGTGGCAACCTGTCTAACCTGGGAAAATAAATAAAAATAAAAATTACCAATTAAAAAGAGGCAGAGGAATAGTTTCTTTTTTAAAAACATATGAAGATACATAAACATATGTAAAGAATACTTGGGGGAAAAAAAAAAAAAGCCTGAGAAACAGCTCTTTCCAGTCTTAACCTTATCCTCATGGGGATGAGCACACAAGGGTAATGTGCTCTGGTGTTTTATGTTTAATTGTCTACAAACAATTCTCAGTTATTTAGCTCTTGTACAACCAAAGGGCAGATATAAGCAGTTCACACACAGATAACCCAAACCCATGGAAAACATGATGGTAAAGTATTTCTTAAAAGAGGCAGCAGCAAGGCTTGGTGTCTGGATGTAAAGCCATGGCATGGAAATGACAATCGAGGGCCGCTAGGGCGAGCTCTCGCCCAATACATCGAGCCCGAATTCCTGATGTTTGCATCCTTCCCCACCTTATTTTTCTCTTTAGCTCTGCTCTGCAAACCGAGAACATGACAGCTTTCTCCCTTCTCGCTTCCCCTATACTAAAGCTTCTGTCACACACAGTGCGAATGCACGCGCTTCACCTCAAAGATGTGACTGCTTTCCTGGCTTTTTAATGCATGCCCCCAGCTGGAGCTGACACCCAAAATTCAAGGACACAGCGCCCAGAAGAAAGCACCTAGATGAAGCCTCTGCCAAGCAGAGGGAGTATGTAGTAGACGCTCCATCTCATGCACCTGTGCTGAACCACTCCACCCTTAAGTCTTTATTCTGCTGTGGGAAAACAGTGGTCACAGATCCAAAGAAGGCTTAACTCTTCCCATAGAAACAGCGCTCCCTGTGCTAGGTTTTGTATTCTTAGCCACAGAAATACATCACTGCAGGTGTGGATTTCCAGTGATACTGAAACTCGCAGAGGTTTTAGCATCTGCAGAGCCTGGGAGGTTTTTGTAATGATCAAAATAGTTCTTTTATCTGTATGGCCATCTTCAAGTTACAATTCTTCACCTCCATAGTTTTTGCCTTTTATGCTAACAGCAAAAAAAAAAAACCCTGCATAAAAGCCATTTCCTTCTGCCAAATACTACAAGAATACAACGTGAATGTTCAAAGGACAGCTGGCAGAGTTCAGAAACACTCAGGGCAAAGGGCAGATACAGGTTACTGCCTTTTCACTACCAGTTCCAGCTGCAGTGGCGTTGTCAATCTCAGGAGGAATGGCATAAAGCAGACAAAAGGCCAAATGATACTTGAAGAACAAACACTTCCTACCAAACTCAGAGCAAGGCAAAAATACAAATTAAAAGTTGTGGAAGTATGAGACTGAATTTGAAGACATTATTTAATATGTCTCTTATAGTTTCATACTGAAACCATAAAGCAGTCGAAGATACAGATGGAGGACTCTTTCTAATATGATTTTGATGGCGTTACGTTGAAATAAACACTTTTACCAAAACTGCTTGCTGAAGGAATGATTGGGACCCCAGTCCTTTAAATCCTTAATTCCACCTCAGAACAGGTGAGCAGCCTGCCTAGTGTCAGCCAATCTTTTTTCAGACTCACAGGACTTGCGTAGCAGTACGAACACCTCTCCTGCACATTCAGTGCTCGAGCTGCACGTTCAGTGCTTGAAATGTCAGAGCTCTCCTGGAAGCTCCTGGAGCTTGAATCCACAGAAAACCACAATTTGTCTCCAGTGCCCTCTTCAAGCATATGGATCTACAACTGCTGCTTCTGAAAAGCAATTGTTTGCCCTTAAAGCCACCTAAGCATCTTGGCTTTCATTCTGAAGCCCCCAAGCACTGAAAATCTCTAGTATTGTTAAAACTTACTGCATCAAGTAGTGACAAGCCTAGCTCACTCCTGACCTCCTCAGAGCAAACAACTCTCTCTTTCATACCTGACAGATCTCAGTCCAGAAAGGAGGCTGAGAGCATGTCACAGATTAGGCTTCAAAAAAGGGGGAGTCTGCTGCCTTGCTTCAAAAAACAGCTGTATGCCTAGCATTTACCCGGCTTTCATCCAGCAAATCAGTGATTGAAATATTAATCCAAGCTGAGAGAGAAAAAAAAAAGACTCAAAATAAAAAGCAATCTCTCTCCTCTTCTTTTCCCTCATCCCACTGTCCCAAGCCTTCAGTACCTGTCAGACATCTGCAGCACTGCTCTCATTTCACTGCTGCAACGCTGCCCACTTTATTTGCACCCAGACCAAAGACATCACCGGAGCTCACGGCTCAGGATTCTCGGGTTGTCTTACATTACAAATTTTGTTTGTTTCCCTTCTACAAAAGGCAAAACGTGCAAGAATACGGCAGTATTCAGACGAGCGCTGCCTTCCTGCTTGACAGCGCTGACACAGCCTACCTCTCTGTAATGTCCAAGCAGCTCCGTCACACTAAGCATACGAACAAGGATGGGAGCAAACTATACTTCAGGGAATCATAGAAGGTTCGGCTAGGAAGGAACCATAAACCCCGCTCCGGGAGGCGGGAGGCGGGAGGCGGGAGGCGGGAGGCGGGAGGCGGGAGGCGGGAGGCGGGCCCGCCGCTCCGCCTGCCCGCCCCTCAGACAGAGCGGGAGGAGCTGGCGCCTCACGGAGCAGCTGCGGCGCGACAGCAGCGAGCAGCTCTGCGCAGCCGCAACCGTTCTGTCGGCGGTGCTGAACTGGGAACGCGTAATGCGAATAGCGCCATAGAATCCCATAGAGTTGCTTGGAGGCTCCCAGTGACAGCGGTAGCCGTTGGCAGCTCTAATCATGTGGGCTAACACCTGTAAAGGAAAAAAGAGGCAACGCGTGCATACAGAAAAAAAAGCAGGCAGAGGAGAGAATGTCTTGAAACATATCTGCATCCAGAGCCTGCTGAGCATTGCCCGTGGCCTCTGGAGAAGACTAAGACGACTATGGGGACAGGAGAGCCAGTGAGATGCATCATGCAGGGAGGGCACCTCAGCTGAACCCAGATCTGTTTGAGGGTCCAAACAGAACTCTGGCGTTGCCACAGGCCCCAGCCAAAGCCATCCTGAGTGACACGAACGCCCAGCTCGGCTCGGAGGGTAGGATCAAGTTTATCCAATGCCTGGGCTTGTTGCACGGCCAGCTTTGCCTGGTGGAAAGCGTCCTGCTCCGTTCTCCCCCAGTCCATCATCTTAACAGCCAAGCTGGCACACTTTCTCTGGGCTTTTGTCAGAACCGTTCTACCAGGTCCATTAATTCCGCTGCCGTATATGGACGGGCCGCCATATGTAAGCGAGTTTGGGCAGGGGGCCACTGATCAGGAGGGCACCCCTGCTGGTCTGTCTTGTATTGTTTTGCTTTCTCAGTTATTATAGGACAAATCTCCAAGGGATCTGTTGCAAGCGGAGCACTGAGATCCCACTTAGAATTTTCATTTTCTGGATCAGCCGGGTCCATTGATTCAGGAACCTGTTTATTATCTACTGAAATGTTACAGACCTGCCCTAGCGGAAAATTCAGGGTTGTTTTTTTCCCTGTCAGTATACCGAGTTCTTGCTCTAATTTTTCCATGCGGTCGTGCAATCCTTCATTTTCATTTTCTAAGGTCCTGGCCCTCATCTAGGCCTGATCTAAAGCATTTCACAGTGGCCACGCCACCGCAGAGGCAGCTAACTGCTGTTCTTTTGTAACCAATCTGTCTTTGCTTCGTCCATGAAAACAGTCCGCCATGCGGAATGGAGAAACATTTCCCATAGCACGCAGGGAACCCCATTTTTCAATGATGGTTGCCAGCTCATAATAAGGAGATCCCAGAAATCCTGGGATCTCTCCAGGAATTGTTAAGTCTAGAAGGGTAATGTTCTGCCCCCTGACCCATTTATAGATATTCCAAAGACAAGACAGTAGATATACACGTATATTTATTTCCAAAACCTTCTGGTTACCGCCATGTCTGCAGTAATCGGGACAAAAAGCCACTCCTTGCTCAGCAGCAGCATCCAGTTGAGACCAGGACCTCCAGCGGGCCCTGCTGGTATGGCTTAACCAGCTGTCCCATCAGTGTGGGAATGGCAACAAAATGCCGGCGGTTCTTGAGGTGCAGCTGCTCATTGATACCCAGCACCGTGCCTTCAACTGGCCCTGCTGGCTTGGTCTACCCACCTGCCATGTAACAGCAGTGGATGGGGACAAAACGAGGGCATGCCACATAAGCAGCAGCTGCACATGGATACCCAGCACCGTGCCCTCAACTGGCTCTGCTGACTTGGTGTACCTACCTGCCACGTAACTACTGAGGATGGGGAAGAAAAGACGGCATCCCATGAGCAGCAGCTGCGCACTAATGCCCAGTGCTGTGCCTCCAACTGGCCCTTCTGGCCAGCTGAGGCTTTCTGAACACCTCAGATGAATCCAGTACAGGGTCAGCAAGGTTGTCACTCCAAAGGACCCAGAGCAGCAGTCCCCCGGCCCCAAGCAGAAAGTCTTCAGCTTGCACCACACCCTGGGCCACCTCTGGGACAGTCTTGCCCAAAGATACGTAACCTGGATCCTCATGGATGTCTTGAAGCACACTGGCATCCTGAGCCTGCAGAGCATTGCCCCTGGCCTCTGGAGAAGAGGAAGCCGACTATGGGGACAGATACTCAGAGCTACTGAGATGCATCAGAGAGGATGCGCTCTCGATTACGGAGGGAATGGGAGCAATGTGGATGGGACCTGGAGAGTTTTTCCTTTCTCTAACACTAACCTGACTAATACTTCACTTTGTCCACTCAGGGCAGTCTCCTTAGGTCAAAGGGAAATAGGGTATGCTAATGCCTGCTGTTTTTACTAGCAGAAAAGTTAGGAGTTTCATGAAGGAAACAAATTCCTTAACTGAGGATCCTATAAGTGTAGCAGAACAAGTAGATGAATTTCTAGGGCCTAATTTCTACTCATGGTGGAAATTATGTTTATCGTTGACATGTTGTTTATTGGAGAAGAAGGAGGTGGGCAGCTATGCAAGTGTGGGAAAGGAATACAGAGGGAAGGGTGGGCCCTGAAGGGAGGCAGAGAGGAAGGATCCTGAGGATAAATTGTACTGGTTATTGTCACTGCCTTTGTGATGGTTCAATGTCCATGTTGTGAAAGTGGCTGTTAGGCAGCAAGGGGTGTCTCAAGTGATGCCGAGCAGAGCCCCTGGGTTGTGTTTTGGCTCACTGGAGAAACACTGCTGGCGAGCCAGGGGGAATATTGAACAAGAAACCAGGAACATAAGTGGAGTAAGGGGACCAGTTTTATAATTGAGTCCCCTAATGGAGAGAGCGAGTGCTGGGTGTTTGCGGAAGTTGAAGAACTGCATTGTTTGATTTGTGGATTTTAGAAGGCAGCGGGTGAAACTGTCTTGACGGTACAAGGAAGCGCAATTGTTCATGGTATACAGAAGCGCAGCTGTTAACGGTACATGGAACTGAAATTGAGGGTACAAATAGTGGAACTGTGGAAAAACAAGCAAACGAGGACAAGAAAAAAACTGGGAACCCTGTGGGCGGGGTGGGGCAAAAGACTTTGTGACATCACTGAGCGGGACATGACATCAGTGTTTAAGTCACATTGGCAGCCTCCCCCAGCACACTCATTTGGGACAGCCGCTGGCGCTCACTGCTGGAGCTGTGCTCTAGGTGACAGCTGGTTTTGTGCTGAGATTGACCTTTGGGAGAGAACAGGATGAATCTCCACCAGATTCTCTTCCTAGCCATAGCTTTCTGTCTGTCCCCTCTTGCTGGATTCAGGTCCAGCTATTGCAGCTATTTTACCTGGATTTGGAATGGGGACAAAGAGCCAGGCCATGCTCAGCAGAAAGAGCATCCAGTGGAGAGCAGGACCTCCAGCCGGCCGTGCTGGTTTGGCTTAGCCACGTGCCATATGACAGTGGAGGACGGGGACCAAAGGACGGCATCGCAGGAGCAGCAGCTGCGCATTAATGCCCAGCGCCATGCCTCCAACTGGCCCCGTCAGCAAGGCCTTTCTGAACGCCCCAGGTGGATCCGGTACCGGGTCAGCAAGGTTGTCACTCCAGGGGACCCAAAGCAGCAGTCCCCGGGCCCCAAGCAGAAAGTCCAGAGCTTGCAGGATACCCTGGGCCACGTCTGGGACAACCTTGAGCAGAGAGGGGTAACCCGCATCCTCACGGATGTCTTCAAGCACATCTGTGTCCTGAGCCTGTTGAGCATTGCCCATGGCCTCTGGAGAAGGCTGAGACAACTGCGGGGACAGGTGAGCTACTGAGATGCATTGCGCAGGGAGGGGACCGTGGGTGGGGAGCAGGCAACCACAAAGCCCTTGTCTGTGAAGTCTTCCGAGGAAAGCCGACTCCCAGCGGTCCGCTAGCTCTCCCCAGGGACTTACCCAGCCGTGGGTCCGACACCCAATTGGAAACCCCTGTGCTACACGGGGCCTGCCTGAGGTGGTGGGAGCCCCGTGCTTGGGGCAGTCCTGCGAGGCAGGAAAAGCTGCACAGGAATCGCAGCCCTGCAGGGCAATGCTCTGCAAAATGAGCCTGCATCCCTTTCACTGTGCCCATGCTCTGTCACTTCCAGGAAACGGGACCAACAGCCTCAGCCTCCAGAACAGAGCACCCAGGAAACGACAACATCACTGTTCCTGACCTGCTCCGCCACATGGAGGCTAACGTAGACTCAATGGAGAGGCACATGAGGACCCTCATCCAGTCCCACCGGGAAGCGTGCAGGAGCACGCAGGAGAGGCAGGCAGCTCATGGTACAGGGAACAGGAATAATCCCTCTGCGGACTCCACATCCAGCACTGGCTGAGCCTGATTCAATGATACACAATGTCTTTCTAAATAAAAACTTATACTTCATGTCTCATCTCGGTCATACGCTTATGAACCAAGTGGTTTTAGATGGGGCTGAATTTTGTGAGCAGGAATAATTCAGAGGCTACATACCATCCTCCATTCACAAACACCAACTCTGGAATACCGCTGAAGGCCCCGAGCATACATAACATCTCATCTCTGAGTGTGCAGACATGTAACATCAAGACGGGGCCACCGCCGTCCTAGGAAGGTGGGTCAGATCCTTCACCCACCCCTGACTCGGCAGGGTGGTCTTAACTACGACTTCAGCCGTTTGGGTGATCGGCTCTACCGCCTGTACATGCGGAGCAGGCAGCCAATAACTGTTTTTCAATCATACCGTATCTTTCTTCTGCTCCGTGCCAGACCCGAGAGCAGAACCCAAATCTGTTTGGGGGTCCAAACAGAACTCTGGCGTTGCCACAGGCCCCAGCCAAAGCCATCCTGAGTGACACGAACGCCCAGCTCGGCTCGGAGGGTAGGATCAAGTTTATCCAATGCCTGGGCTTGTTGCACGGCCAGCTTTGCCTGGTGGAAAGCGTCCTGCTCCGTTCTCCCCCAGTCCATCATCTTAACAGCCAAGCTGGCACACTTTCTCTGGGCTTTTGTCAGAACCGTTCTACCAGGTCCATTAATTCCGCTGCCGTATATGGACGGGCCGCCATATGTAAGCGAGTTTGGGCAGGGGGCCACTGATCAGGAGGGCACCCCTGCTGGTCTGTCTTGTATTGTTTTGCTTTCTCAGTTATTATAGGACAAATCTCCAAGGGATCTGTTGCAAGCGGAGCACTGAGATCCCACTTAGAATTTTCATTTTCTGGATCAGCCGGGTCCATTGATTCAGGAACCTGTTTATTATCTACTGAAATGTTACAGACCTGCCCTAGCGGAAAATTCAGGGTTGTTTTTTTCCCTGTCAGTATACCGAGTTCTTGCTCTAATTTTTCCATGCGGTCGTGCAATCCTTCATTTTCATTTTCTAAGGTCCTGGCCCTCATCTAGGCCTGATCTAAAGCATTTCACAGTGGCCACGCCACCGCAGAGGCAGCTAACTGCTGTTCTTTTGTAACCAATCTGTCTTTGCTTCGTCCATGAAAACAGTCCGCCATGCGGAATGGAGAAACATTTCCCATAGCACGCAGGGAACCCCATTTTTCAATGATGGTTGCCAGCTCATAATAAGGAGATCCCAGAAATCCTGGGATCTCTCCAGGAATTGTTAAGTCTAGAAGGGTAATGTTCTGCCCCCTGACCCATTTATAGATATTCCAAAGACAAGACAGTAGATATACACGTATATTTATTTCCAAAACCTTCTGGTTACCGCCATGTCTGCAGTAATCGGGACAAAAAGCCACTCCTTGCTCAGCAGCAGCATCCAGTTGAGACCAGGACCTCCAGCGGGCCCTGCTGGTATGGCTTAACCAGCTGTCCCATCAGTGTGGGAATGGCAACAAAATGCCGGCGGTTCTTGAGGTGCAGCTGCTCATTGATACCCAGCACCGTGCCTTCAACTGGCCCTGCTGGCTTGGTCTACCCACCTGCCATGTAACAACAGTGGATGGGGACAAAACGAGGGCATGCCACATAAGCAGCAGCTGCACATGGATACCCAGCACCGTGCCCTCAACTGGCTCTGCTGACTTGGTGTACCTACCTGCCACGTAACTACTGAGGATGGGGAAGAAAAGACGGCATCCCATGAGCAGCAGCTGCGCACTAATGCCCAGTGCTGTGCCGCCAACTGGCCCTTCTGGCCAGCTGAGGCTTTCTGAACACCTCAGATGAATCCAGTACAGGGTCAGCAAGGTTGTCACTCCAAAGGACCCAGAGCAGCAGTCCCCCGGCCCCAAGCAGAAAGTCTTCAGCTTGCACCACACCCTGGGCCACCTCTGGGACAGTCTTGCCCAAAGATACGTAACCTGGATCCTCATGGATGTCTTGAAGCACACTGGCATCCTGAGCCTGCAGAGCATTGCCCCTGGCCTCTGGAGAAGAGGAAGCCGACTATGGGGACAGATACTCAGAGCTACTGAGATGCATCAGAGAGGATGCGCTCTCGATTACGGAGGGAATGGGAGCAATGTGGATGGGACCTGGAGAGTTTTTCCTTTCTCTAACACTAACCTGACTAATACTTCACTTTGTCCACTCAGGGCAGTCTCCTTAGGTCAAAGGGAAATAGGGTATGCTAATGCCTGCTGTTTTTACTAGCAGAAAAGTTAGGAGTTTCATGAAGGAAACAAATTCCTTAACTGAGGATCCTATAAGTGTAGCAGAACAAGTAGATGAATTTCTAGGGCCTAATTTCTACTCATGGTGGAAATTATGTTTATCGTTGACATGTTGTTTATTGGAGAAGAAGGAGGTGGGCAGCTATGCAAGTGTGGGAAAGGAATACAGAGGGAAGGGTGGGCCCTGAAGGGAGGCAGAGAGGAAGGATCCTGAGGATAAATTGTACTGGTTATTGTCACTGCCTTTGTGATGGTTCAATGTCCATGTTGTGAAAGTGGCTGTTAGGCAGCAAGGGGTGTCTCAAGTGATGCCGAGCAGAGCCCCTGGGTTGTGTTTTGGCTCACTGGAGAAACACTGCTGGCGAGCCAGGGGGAATATTGAACAAGAAACCAGGAACATAAGTGGAGTAAGGGGACCAGTTTTATAATTGAGTCCCCTAATGGAGAGAGCGAGTGCTGGGTGTTTGCGGAAGTTGAAGAACTGCATTGTTTGATTTGTGGATTTTAGAAGGCAGCGGGTGAAACTGTCTTGACGGTACAAGGAAGCGCAATTGTTCATGGTATACAGAAGCGCAGCTGTTAACGGTACATGGAACTGAAATTGAGGGTACAAATAGTGGAACTGTGGAAAAACAAGCAAACGAGGACAAGAAAAAAACTGGGAACCCTGTGGGCGGGGTGGGGCAAAAGACTTTGTGACATCACTGAGCGGGACATGACATCAGTGTTTAAGTCACATTGGCAGCCTCCCCCAGCACACTCATTTGGGACAGCCGCTGGCGCTCACTGCTGGAGCTGTGCTCTAGGTGACAGCTGGTTTTGTGCTGAGATTGACCTTTGGGAGAGAACAGGATGAATCTCCACCAGATTCTCTTCCTAGCCATAGCTTTCTGTCTGTCCCCTCTTGCTGGATTCAGGTCCAGCTATTGCAGCTATTTTACCTGGATTTGGAATGGGGACAAAGAGCCAGGCCATGCTCAGCAGAAAGAGCATCCAGTGGAGAGCAGGACCTCCAGCCGGCCGTGCTGGTTTGGCTTAGCCACGTGCCATATGACAGTGGAGGACGGGGACCAAAGGACGGCATCGCAGGAGCAGCAGCTGCGCATTAATGCCCAGCGCCATGCCTCCAACTGGCCCCGTCAGCAAGGCCTTTCTGAACGCCCCAGGTGGATCCGGTACCGGGTCAGCAAGGTTGTCACTCCAGGGGACCCAAAGCAGCAGTCCCCGGGCCCCAAGCAGAAAGTCCAGAGCTTGCAGGATACCCTGGGCCACGTCTGGGACAACCTTGAGCAGAGAGGGGTAACCCGCATCCTCACGGATGTCTTCAAGCACATCTGTGTCCTGAGCCTGTTGAGCATTGCCCATGGCCTCTGGAGAAGGCTGAGACAACTGCGGGGACAGGTGAGCTACTGAGATGCATTGCGCAGGGAGGGGACCGTGGGTGGGGAGCAGGCAACCACAAAGCCCTTGTCTGTGAAGTCTTCCGAGGAAAGCCGACTCCCAGCGGTCCGCTAGCTCTCCCCAGGGACTTACCCAGCCGTGGGTCCGACACCCAATTGGAAACCCCTGTGCTACACGGGGCCTGCCTGAGGTGGTGGGAGCCCCGTGCTTGGGGCAGTCCTGCGAGGCAGGAAAAGCTGCACAGGAATCGCAGCCCTGCAGGGCAATGCTCTGCAAAATGAGCCTGCATCCCTTTCACTGTGCCCATGCTCTGTCACTTCCAGGAAACGGGACCAACAGCCTCAGCCTCCAGAACAGAGCACCCAGGAAACGACAACATCACTGTTCCTGACCTGCTCCGCCACATGGAGGCTAACGTAGACTCAATGGAGAGGCACATGAGGACCCTCATCCAGTCCCACCGGGAAGCGTGCAGGAGCACGCAGGAGAGGCAGGCAGCTCATGGTACAGGGAACAGGAATAATCCCTCTGCGGACTCCACATCCAGCACTGGCTGAGCCTGATTCAATGATACACAATGTCTTTCTAAATAAAAACTTATACTTCATGTCTCATCTCGGTCATACACTTATGAACCAAGTGGTTTTAGATGGGGCTGAATTTTGTGAGCAGGAATAATTCAGAGGCTACATACCATCCTCCATTCACAAACACCAACTCTGGAATACCGCTGAAGGCCCCGAGCATACATAACATCTCATCTCTGAGTGTGCAGACATGTAACATCAAGACGGGGCCACCGCCGTCCTAGGAAGGTGGGTCAGATCCTTCACCCACCCCTGACTCGGCAGGGTGGTCTTAACTACGACTTCAGCCGTTTGGGTGATCGGCTCTACCGCCTGTACATGCGGAGCAGGCAGCCAATAACTGTTTTTCAATCATACCGTATCTTTCTTCTGCTCCGTGCCAGACCCGAGAGCAGAACCCAAATCTGTTTGGGGGTCCAAACAGAACTCTGGCGTTGCCACAGGCCCCAGCCAAAGCCGAGTGACACGAACGCCCAGCTCGGCTCGGAGGGTAGGATCAAGTTTATCCAATGCCTGGGCTTGTTGCACGGCCAGCTTTGCCTGGTGGAAAGCGTCCTGCTCCGTTCTCCCCCAGTCCATCATCTTAACAGCCAAGCTGGCACACTTTCTCTGGGCTTTTGTCAGAACCGTTCTACCAGGTCCATTAATTCCGCTGCCGTATATGGACGGGCCGCCATATGTAAGCGAGTTTGGGCAGGGGGCCACTGATCAGGAGGGCACCCCTGCTGGTCTGTCTTGTATTGTTTCGCTTTCTCAGTTATTATAGGACAAATCTCCAAGGGATCTGTTGCAAGCGGAGCACTGAGATCCCACTTAGAATTTTCATTTTCTGGATCAGCCGGGTCCATTGATTCAGGAACCTGTTTATTATCTACTGAAATGTTACAGACCTGCCCTAGCGGAAAATTCAGGGTTGTTTTTTTCCCTGTCAGTATACCGAGTTCTTGCTCTAATTTTTCCATGCGGTCGTGCAATCCTTCATTTTCATTTTCTAAGGTCCTGGCCCTCATCTAGGCCTGATCTAAAGCATTTCACAGTGGCCACGCCACCGCAGAGGCAGCTAACTGCTGTTCTTTTGTAACCAATCTGTCTTTGCTTCGTCCATGAAAACAGTCCGCCATGCGGAATGGAGAAACATTTCCCATAGCACGCAGGGAACCCCATTTTTCAATGATGGTTGCCAGCTCATAATAAGGAGATCCCAGAAATCCTGGGATCTCTCCAGGAATTGTTAAGTCTAGAAGGGTAATGTTCTGCCCCCTGACCCATTTATAGATATTCCAAAGACAAGACAGTAGATATACACGTATATTTATTTCCAAAACCTTCTGGTTACCGCCATGTCTGCAGTAATCGGGACAAAAAGCCACTCCTTCCTCAGCAGCAGCATTCAGTTGAGACCAGGACCTCCAGCGGGCCCTGCTGGTATGGCTTAACCAGCTGTCCCATCAGTGTGGGAATGGCAACAAAATGCCGGCGGTTCTTGAGGTGCAGCTGCTCATTGATACCCAGCACCGTGCCTTCAACTGGCCCTGCTGGCTTGGTCTACCCACCTGCCATGTAACAACAGTGGATGGGGACAAAACGAGGGCATGCCACATAAGCAGCAGCTGCACATGGATACCCAGCACCGTGCCCTCAACTGGCTCTACTGACTTGGTGTACCTACCTGCCACGTAACTACTGAGGATGGGGAAGAAAAGACGGCATCCCATGAGCAGCAGCTGCGCACTAATGCCCAGTGCTGTGCCGCCAACTGGCCCTTCTGGCCAGCTGAGGCTTTCTGAACACCTCAGATGAATCCAGTACAGGGTCAGCAAGGTTGTCACTCCAAAGGACCCAGAGCAGCAGTCCCCCGGCCCCAAGCTTGCACCACACCCTGGGCCACCTCTGGGACAGTCTTGCCCAAAGATACGTAACCTGGATCCTCATGGATGTCTTGAAGCACACTGGCTTCCTGCAGAGCATTGCCCCTGGCCTCTGGAGAAGAGGAAGCCGACTATGGGGACAGATGAGCTACTGAGATGCATCAGATGCACTGAGGTGCTGGGAGCTCTGCAGGGGCTTGCTCTGTAGGGCAATGCTCTGCAAAATGAGTCTCCATCCATTTCAGTGTGCCCATGTTCCGTCACTTCCGAGAAATGGGAGCAACAGCCTCCGCCTCCAGAAGAACAGAGCATCGGGGAAAGGATGACATCAATGTTTCTGACTTGCTCCGACACATATAGGCTGAAATAGACTCAATGGAAAGGCACCTGAGGACCATCCTGTCCCACCGGGAAGCGTGCAGGAGCCAGCAGGAGAGGAAGGCAGTATAAGTCAGTGGTGCCCATGCCCTGCTGGGTTCGCCTTTGGCCTCAGGAGCACCAAGACCAGTGTGTGATTAGGACCGTCAACGCAGAAAGGGGCAGATGGAGCAGTGAACAGGGAGAGTGATTCCATGAAGCACTTTTGTTCATTTGACAGCCTTTTCTGACGTCAGGGTAACAGCCACCAGTGATGAGGCAGGACGCACCTCAGCCCCCCAGAGGTTCTTGCGCTGAAGACACCTTGATGAGTACAGTGTCTTCTACTGCCATCAGCGCCCACTCGCATCCTAAAGGACCAGAGTCTGCTCTGTTTCACCAAGTGTTCAGCAACAACGCGCACATGCAGCAGTGGCACCCAAGTGACGTGGAGAAACTCGCAGTGGCAGCAGCCTTGCTCTCCCTAGAAAGCCGGGACCAGCCTGTAATAATATGCTGGCGTGAGCTGCTAGTTCCAGGGTTTTTGGAGATCTGTCTCTCCGCATTTCAGACAGCATATGTATACCTGCAGTGTACACACAAATATAAACAGATTTCCTTTATGTCATTCTGGTGCCTAGAACAACAGGGTATTTTCTTCTTCTGAATGATGCATCGGTGTTGAAAAACAAACTGTTAAGCAACTGAGCTTTAAGCTGAGTTGTCCTTTCCGTGGTCCGAGTATTAACTCAAATTCGGGAAAGATACGTGGTAATATAAACTGGCAGGAAGAAGCATGCATGGAAATACATTTTTTCTTTATCTGGGTTCTGTGGATACCAGATTTTCCATCTCCATATTTTCAGATCTGGCTGCACCTATGACACTTACCTGGTACAAACTCAAACGGCAGAGTGCACAGCCAGGGCTGGCACTGAGAACCACAATGAAGAGCCTCACAGAAGAACAACGCTTTGAGGAGTAATCATTCTGCACAGAGAGAGTGAGGGGTCCTACAAACAAAAAGGCACACAGTGGTGTTAAATACATGCCACAATCCCCGATCTACATCAGTCATCGCACTACTCCTGGTCTGTGGGATAAAGCTGGGGCTGTGTGGGGGATAATATACACAGTCTCGTTCTAAATAAACATATGGTCTATGTCTGATCAAGTTCATACGCTTATGAACCAGGGCTTTTAGCATGGGCTGAATTTTGTGAGCAGGAATTATTCACAGGCTACGTACCGTCCTCCATTCACAAACCCCAGCTCTGGAATACCACTGAAGGCTCAGAGAGCAGGTAACATCTCATCTCATTCCTAGAGGAATTCTCTGAGCTCGGACCCTCTGCCTTGACAAGATCCTAATCTAAACAGGCCTACCAGGGCACACGGGCGTAGGAATGGAATGTTGTTTCTGCATTAGATATTAAAAAGGGGGAAGATCTGATCTGAAGAAGTAGAGCAAAATGCGTTTGTATTTTGTAACTTGTCCTTAGACATAGCTGATGTGAAAAAGTAGGAATAGCATATATGTTAGTAACACACCTTAGAAATACCATTGCTGAATTGTGTGATTACTTCTTGCTCGCAAAACTGTAGTAGTTTCTAAATGTTCCAAACAGTGTAGGTATAGTATTATGGACTAGAAAGCATATTGTGGGGCTGTTCTGCTTGGATAAGAGACCCTCAGCAAAAGAAAAACAGACTTCACAAACATCAAAGAAGCCAGGGCCTCCACACAAGGCTGAATTGCCTTGCTCTGTGGGTAGGCTGGGATGCAACCCAGGCAGGCGTCAAGATACTCTGCCCTATCCTCCTTCCAAGCTTATCTCCATGCAAGGACGAGCAGATGTCCAGAAACAATGACCAAATGTTGAATGAGCAAATGTGAGAAGTTAACTAATTAGCGAGATTTGCTTAGCGAGCAAAAATCTATGGTTCGCCAGTATCTGTGTGTTTAGTTGAGCGTCAGGAAGATTGTGAACCTGAAGTACTCAGCCAACGAGGAGCCAGGGGAGAAAGAGATAAGCGTTGAGTAATAGGGCATAAAAGATATAACGCTGTTTTCTGCATGCTCTCCTGCGTGCAGGAGGTCTGCCACTGCAATCGCAAATAAAATCTGCTTGGTCAGAGATACCGGCCTGATAAATTGTTTGGATATTTCCAACAATTTGGGGGCTCGTCTGGGATCATTATCGCCTCCTTTGCTGCCCTGGACAGGATAGGTGCACCCCACTGATTTTAGCGGTCCTGTCTAGGTGGTGAGGTGATTTCTTGGGATGGCCTCTAGGGCTAGGGTTAGGGATAGGAAACCGAGACTGTTACACAAAGACGGGCTCTGTGAAAGCCAAGGGGCAGGTAGGCATGGTATCGACCCCTGCAGACCCGGTAACTTCGTGCACGGACCAAGGTAAGGGAATTAGATTCTTGCCTTGGGGGTCGGGGTGACTCGGGTGAGTCTCGGGAGGGAGCTGTTGGTGTGCGGTACCCTGGACGCTTGACAAAGTGCCAGCATTACACCCCTATTGAATCTGGGAATCAGAGCAAGGTGCTCCGGAGGGATCGGCCCTAAATCCGAGAATCGGAGAGTGGTAACCTGTGAGCTGGGGAGTTCACAGCAGCATTCCGGAGGGATGGGGAATAGGAGCTCCCATAGAACAGTGGAAAAAGGTCCCCAACTTTGTGCCTAGAGAGAGCCCCTTGGGAAAGAGGCTTCAGAATTGGGAAATAATCCCAAAAGTAGGGAAAAGATGTTTAAATACTGTACACAGACAAAGCCTAGAGAGCCACTACAGGCAAAATCATTATTTTGACCAAAACAGGGGACTGACAAAGGTTGCGCCTGTCAGACCTTGAATTTATATGTAAACAGTAAGAGTCCTTTTTCTGAAACAGAATTGGCTTCCGTCGCTTAATGGGTACAAAAAGTAGAAAAAAGTTCCTCACAAGAAGGAGTCGAAGTTCAAAAGAAAAAGGAAAGAGGAGCAGAAAGATCATAAATGGGATCCCTTAGATAACTTTCCTCCCCCTTCAATTTCTAAAGCAACGCAAGCGGCAGTGACCTCTCCAGAGAAGGGGAGTGGCCGTGCTGCTGATCCTGTGCAGGGCCCTGGAGAGAGGATGCGCTCTCGATTACAGAGGAAATGGGAGCAATGTGGATGGGACCTGGAGAGTTTTTCCTTTCTCTAACACTAACCTGACTAATACTTCACTTTGTCCACTCAGGGCAGTCTCCTTAGGTCAAAGGGAAATAGGGTATGCTAATGCCTGCTGTTTTTACTAGCAGAAAAGTTAGGAGTTTCATGAAGGAAACAAATTCCTTAACTGAGGATCCTATAAGTGTAGCAGAACAAGTAGATGAATTTCTAGGGCCTAATTTCTACTCATGGTGGAAATTATGTTTATCGTTGACATGTTGTTTATTGGAGAAGAAGGAGGTGGGCAGCTATGCAAATGTGGGAAAGGAATACAGAGGGAAGGGTGGGCCCTGAAGGGAGGCAGAGAGGAAGGATCCTGAGGATAAATTGTACTGGTTATTGTCACTGCCTTTGTGATGGTTCAATGTCCATGTTGTGAAAGTGGCTGTTAGGCAGCAAGGGGCGTCTCAAGTGATGCCGAGCAGAGCCCCTGGGTTGTGTTTTGGCTCACTGGAGAAACACTGCTGGCGAGCCAGGGGGAATATTGAACAAGAAACCAGGAACATAAATGGAGTAAGGGGACCAGTTTTATAATTGAGTCCCCTAATGGAGAGAGCGAGTGCTGGGTGTTTGCGGAAGTTGAAGAACTGCATTGTTTGATTTGTGGATTTTAGAAGGCAGCGGGTGAAACTGTCTTGACGGTACAAGGAAGCGCAATTGTGTTTCCATCACCTCCCAAACATCAGGAAGTACATGGAGAACTCAACTACAAAAGGAGGATTATTCTAGGTGGGCCATTTGTTTGTCTGAAATAATTTGAAATTAAATCAGACAACTACACTGCAATATAAGATGAATATAAGCTTTGTACATCCTAAGAGCCCATTGCGCTCACTGAGGCTGCCCCATACTTAGCACTACGGAATGCTCCAAGTCCCTGCAGAGCCCATGCAAACAACAGCTTGCAGCTGAGCTGAAGACCAGCAGATCCCCAGAGGGATCCATGTCCACTACCTAGCACACAGCACTGGCATTCTTTTTCCAGGTTTGACCTAACAAAAAAAAAATAATAATAATAATAATAATAAGAGGCAGAGATAATAGATAAATTTTGTCTCTGGCTGTTTGCTGAGAACTCCTTGCTGTGCATTCAACAGGTTGATTTCTCTGACTATTACAGTTTATTTATGCTGTCTCCAAATGGAGGAATGAGCACTTTTTCTCTGACACAAATAAACGTTGTCTGCTACCTTCCCTGGCAGCTTCCCTCTTTCTGGGAAGCAAAAAGTTATGACATTTTTGCAAGGAGGTGGCAACCTGTCTAACCTGGGAAAATAAATAAAAATAAAAATTACCAGTTAAAAAGAGGCAGAGGAATAGTTTCTTTTTTAAAAACATATGAACACACATAAACATATGTAAAGAATACTTGGGGGAAAAAAAAAAAAAAGCCTGAGAAACAGCTCTTTCCAGTCTTAACCTTATCCTCATGGGGATGAGCACACAAGGGTAATGTGCTCTGGTGTTTTATGTTTAATTGTCTACAAACAATTCTCAGTTATTTAGCTCTTGTACAACCAAAGGGCAGATATAAGCAGTTCACACACAGATAACCCAAACCCATGGAAAACATGATGGTAAAGTATTTCTTAAAAGAGGCAGCAGCAAGGCTTGGTGTCTGGATGTAAAGCCATGGCATGGAAATGACAATCGAGGGCCGCTAGGGCGAGCTCTCGCCCAATACATCGAGCCCGAATTCCTGATGTTTGCATCCTTCCCCACCTTATTTTTCTCTTTAGCTCTGCTCTGCAAACCGAGAACATGACAGCTTTCTCCCTTCTCGCTTCCCCTATACTAAAGCTTCTGTCACACACAGTGCGAATGCACGCGCTTCACCTCAAAGATGTGACTGCTTTCCTGGCTTTTTAATGCATGCCCCCAGCTGGAGCTGACACCCAAAATTCAAGGACACAGCGCCCAGAAGAAAGCACCTAGATGAAGCCTCTGCCAAGCAGAGGGAGTATGTAGTAGACGCTCCATCTCATGCACCTGTGCTGAACCACTCCACCCTTAAGTCTTTATTCTGCTGTGGGAAAACAGTGGTCACAGATCCAAAGAAGGCTTAACTCTTCCCATAGAAACAGCGCTCCCTGTGCTAGGTTTTGTATTCTTAGCCACAGAAATACATCACTGCAGGTGTGGATTTCCAGTGATACTGAAACTCGCAGAGGTTTTAGCATCTGCAGAGCCTGGGAGGTTTTTGTAATGATCAAAATAGTTCTTTTATCTGTATGGCCATCTTCAAGTTACAATTCTTCACCTCCATAGTTTTTGCCCTTTATGCTAACAGCAAAAAAACCCTGCATAAAAGCCATTTCCTTCTGCCAAATACTACAAGAATACAACGTGAATCTTCAAAGGACAGCTGGCAGAGTTCAGAAACACTCAGGGCAAAGGGCAAATACAGGTTACTGCCTTTTCACTACCAGTTCCAGCTGCAGTGGCATTGTCAATCTCAGGAGGAATGGCATAAAGCAGATAAGAGGCCACATGATACTTGAAGAACAAACACTTTCTACCAAACTCAGAGCAAGGCAAAAATACAAATTAAAAGTTGTAGAAGTATGAGACTGAATTTTAAGACATTATTTGTCTTTAATAGCTTCATACTGAAACCATAAAGCAGTCGAAGATACAGATGGAGGACTCTTTCTAATATGATTTTGATGGCGTTACGTTGAAATAAACACTTTTACCAAAACTGCTTGCTATAGGAATGACTTGGACCCCAGTCCTTTAAATCCTTAATTCCACCTCAGAACAGGTGAGCAGCCTGCCTAGTGTCAGCCAATCTTTTTTCAGACTCACAGGACTTGCGTAGCAGTACGAACACCTCTCCTGCACATTCAGTGCTCGAGCTGCACGTTCAGTGCTTGAAATGTCAGAGCTCTCCTGGAAGCTCCTGGAGCTTGAATCCACAGAAAACCACAATTTGTCTCCAGTGCCCTCTTCAGGCATAACAGCTCCATAACTGCTGCTTCTGAAAAGCAACTGTTTGCCCTTAAAGCCACCTAAGCTGTGAGCATCTTGGTTTTCATTCTGAAGTCCCCCAGGCACTGAAAATCTCTAGTACTGTTAACACTTATTGCATCAAGTAACGACAAGCCTAGCTCACTCCTGACCTCCTCAGAGCAAACAACTCTCTCTTTCATACCTGACAGATCTCAGTCCAGAAAGGAGGCTGAGAGCATGTCACAGATTAGGCTTCAAAAAAGGTGGAGTCTGCTGCCTTGCTTCAAAAAACAGCTGTATGCCTAGCATTTACCCGGCTTTCATCCAGAAAATCTGTGATTGAAATATTAATCCAAGCTGAGGGAGATTTCAATTCAACTAGGGTCTTCACCTTCCCATCTCTCACCACTGTGAATAGTGATCTCAAAATGGTGGGCATAAGGAAGTAAAGTTGGAATAACACAAACAACCTGCAGTGCTTCATAGCAGTTATTCTGCTTTTTTAGTGATGAGTGACGAGGGATTAATTTGACCCATCATTTTGGTACCTAAGGCTCCTTTTCGGATTTCATTATAAGTGTATCCTACACCCATTGCATTCAGGCTCCTAAGACTTCAAGTTGATCAAGTTAACAAAGCATCTACAAATGCCCATAGTACCCAGGAATGGCCACCTCAGATCAGCCTGGTATCTTCTCTTCAACAGCAGCCAGCTGCAGAAGTCTAGGAGAAATAAAAGGACAAGAGGAAAACCCGTCAGTAAGAGCCCAGACAGTTCCTGTTTGCATTTTGTAGCTCACTGTTTCGCTGCTCACTCAATTGGCTCTTTTCATAAGTAAACAAAGAGGATTTGTTGCAATATTGAGACGAATAAAAAAATAAAAGGGTTCCTCAATTCTTTAGATAAAATGACAGTGTTATACTGTAACTCCTTAGGATCTAATCTGATGCTGTTTTAGTGGGTGTTTTTGCTTGTTTGTTTTCTTTTTTTGTATTGTTTCTGCAGAAGCCAGAAGTAAAATATGTAAAGTGGGAACACTGCTATTACTGTAACAATTACTAAGAAACATTCCGATTTAATGTCATTATTAAGAGTGATTTTTATATTGAGAAGCAAGTTTTGCTATCTGCAGAAAACTTTGCCATGCTCCGGGAGGAGGGCACCAGCAGAGGGCTCATGCCCAACTGGATCCAGGACTCTGATCCCTGCTGCAGCCAAGAAAGCAACACTCTGGACAACAGCCCATCACTGTCCATTGCCAGACCTCAGAGAAAATGCTGCTTTTCTCAAAACTTTGATGGGTTTGATGGGTTCATGGATACAGTAACAATTTTCATCAGGATGAGCGTTCTCCTTTCTCTTAGCCATTATAATTCACCTCTAGGGTAATGAAGATGCTACAGCTCATGACCTGTGGCACCGCCACGATGTGTTTCATACCACTCTCTGATGATTATTGCTCTCTGAAAAGAGTGTATACACACATACATTATCACATCAAAAACTGATAGATGTGACACTGGATATCTTGTGTCATCTACAGCACTGCTACACCACGGGGACAGTCACAACCACAGCACTATATGAAGAGGATCTACGGACCCTTGATGACTTTTCAGAAAGATTCACAAATATTCAGCTGCACAAACTGCCAAATTTTAGAAAACCAGGAAAACAGGAGGAAAAGAAAGTGAAGTTGTCTTCTGATCGAGGATTAGGTCAGTGCGAATACTCTGTGCTTACTGTTTTCTTTTATCCTCCTATTATTCAAAGCAACTAAAGACCTAAATACCTCTGTAGGAAATATCCTACAGGCTGTTCAGGCCAGTATCTCTGACCAAGCAGATTTTATTTGCGATTGCAGTGGTGGACATCCTGCAAGCAGGAGAGCATGCAGAAAACAGCGTTATATCTTTTATGCCCTATTACTCAACGCTTATCTCTTTCTCCCCTGGTTCCTCATTGGCTCAGTACTCAGGTTCCTCATTGGCTCAGGTTCACAATCTTCTCGATGCTTCATTAAACATGGAAACACTGGACAAATATAAATTTTTCCTGCATAAGCATAAATCTGTAGTTAATTAATTAACTTATTCCACACCTGATCTTTTTTTTTTTTTTTGCAGATATCTGCTTGTCCTTCTTTCCACAAAGATAAGCTCGGGAGAATGACAGGGGAGTATCTTGGTGCCTGCCTGTCACATCCCAACCTTCTCACAGAGTGAGACAGTTCGGCCTTGTGTAGAGGCCCTAACTTCTTTGATGCTCGCTAATCCATTTTTCTTTTGCTGGGAGTTTCTTATTCTAACAGAAAAACTCTACAGTATGTTTTCTAATCCCTAACACGACACTCGCATTGTTTGGAACATTTAACACCTTACAGTTTTGCAAGAAAGTATTAATCACATGATTCAGTAATAATGTTTCTAAAACATGCTGCTAACATAAATAGTATTTTACTTCTTAGATCAACTATTTCTAAGGATAAGTTAGAGAATACAGAAGCATTACGTTCTACTTCAAACCAATTGCTCTTTCTAATGTCAAATGCAGAAACAACGTTCCATTCCCACACTCCTTCAGCCATCTCTTTCACACAGCTCTCCACTGCATTCTGGAAGTATTAAATGCATCCACATGTAGCAAGTGATATTATTATAAGTGGGGGGGAAAAAAAACTTCCAAGTGAAATATAGTTCATTTGCAAAATGTTAAAAAAAAAAAAATCAAAATATGTTTGTACATTAAAATGAATATTTGGCTGAGTAGCCTTTCACAGTATAGGATGTACCCTTTTAGTTAGGATTTTCCACTCCTAAAACTAGAGCAAGGCTGGAAGTCCTATGTAAGGCATATCCCAGGCTTCTAGAAGTGGCTTCTCAGGCTTCTCAGCCCAAAAATCATAGAATGAGAGAACTGTACAGTTTGGAAGGGACCTCTGGAGATCATCTAGTCCAACCTCCTGCTACAGCAGGTCTTGTAGAAAGGTTATGCAGAGGGGTATCACTTTCTCCTAGCCATAAACTCCTGCTATTTACCATGCTCCAGTCTGGTGCATGGTAGACGTGAGATAAGCTGATTTAAGCACAGGGTATTTTGCTGGGCTTCAGTTTAATCAGATCAGGAGTGACATATGCCACAGCTAGTACAGTGGAAGAACTATCCCTCTGTTACAGATGGAGTCCAGGAAGATTAGCTGGCTAATTTAGCTGGTTAAAACAAATACCCAATCAGGTCATCTGAACAACACTCAGTTTTTCTCTATAGCCATTTCTAGCAGCAATACTTCTTGCTAGTTCCAACTTTTAGGCACAATCGTGTGGCATCTTTCAATGAGCAGGCTCCCCCTAGGGTAGACGGGTGAACTGATAAAGTTGTACTCAGGGCACTGGATAGTTTGCTCTACTGTTTGCATGGAAAAACACATTACCTGTACTCTCTCTTATTACCACATACTCTTGCTTTTCTAGTTAAAAGAGCAAACAGAACACTTAAATATACTCTTTCTATCATTATACACATAATCTTCAAGAGTATATGTAATTGCTTTCCAGGACCTTTAGTGTAGCTAATTTTCAAGATGAGTACTATTAGCTCTCAGAAGTTACAGCTTTGTAGCAGCATTAAACCCTGAACAGTGATATTCAGACTTCTTTTAAATGGCAGTGCAACTGAGATTTTTAAATCCTTCTTGAGTGTTTATTTTTTAAGCAAAAATTATGCAGAAATTTAATGTATTTTAAGTGAAAATTCTACTGAGATTTGTTTCAAGCATTGGACTAGATGATTAAGGTTGGACTCACTGATCTTAGTGGTCTTTTCCAACCTTCATGGTTCTCTGACTCTGAATAAAACGTAGATAGCAGTACCGGACAACATGTTCATAGCTTTAAAATAGCTAAACAATTTTTATAAGTTTAGTGTTCAGTGGAATTGGTCATTTTCAAATGCCAACCTCTCCACAAAGACATGGAAGCCCGCAGCTGCTTCAGTCCTATGTATCACCTGCGTCCTGGGCAATACAACCCAGCTTTGAAGAAAGCAAACAGTGCCAGTCTGACCTCTAAATTTAGAGCACTAAGCAAAGATATGACAGTTCCATATCTCCTTTAAAACCAATGTTATATATTGCATGGTCATAAAGGTAGGGTAACCCAAAAGATTTGGAGTCCACCAAATTTGATCTAAAATATTTCTTCATGGAAAAGGAGGTTAGGCATGGGAACACACTCAGGGGAGCGGTGGTGCCATCATCCCTGGTGTATTTAGGAGATGGACGTGGCAACACCATGTGGGTGGACGCACCTGGCAATCTCGAAGGTCTTTTCCAACCCCCAACGACTGCGCGATCCCTCACGGACAGTGATGGTCTCCACAATAGCCCGCGTAAGGGCACCAGAGGGCAGCACGAGCCGAGGCCAGGACATGGCGCGTAGCCACCTGAGGCGGGCCCCGTAATGGCGCCCATATCGTGCACAGCCCCCGCCAGAGCGCGCCGCGCCCCCGAGTGAGGACTACAACTCCCTGCACGCACCGCGGCACCACACGCAAGCACACTACCTGCTGCTCTCACTCAGCTGTCGTAATTCATGGCAGCCCCATCTGTCACCGAGGCACGACGCGAGCGGAAACACCTGTTGCCATGGCAACGGGGTGCCTGGTTAACATCCCGAGTGCTCCCGGAAGCGGTCGAGCATAGCGTGCCCATGTGGACTTTGTCCTCAACGCTGCTGGCCGCAGCCACAGCGGTTGCATCTACCGGCCACGGTGTCGGCCGCTGACCAGTCGGCCGCTACAAAAAACAACGTCCGGCCGTACCCGTTAAACTCCCCCCCCCCCCCCCGGATACGATTGGCCGAGCGTGGCTCCTCCCGGCCAATCGACGCCGGCCACGCTCCGTCCGCAGGAAACCGCACATGGAAAGCCACGATTGGCGGTGAAGGCTCCAAGCCCCACCCTCAAGCGTTCTCTATTGGTTGCGTGTTTGGCGTGGTGCGCTCCCATTGGCCACACGCGAAGAACCCCCCCCGCCCTCCGTCGGGGCGCGTTGATAAGGCGGAGGGGGAGGGCCGGGGCCGCTCTAGCGGGTTCGGCGGCGGTGCGGGAGGCGTTGCGGTGGGTTGTGCGGCTCAGGGCAGGGCGCGTTGGGCCGTTCTCCTCTCGGCGACTGCAGGCCGCGGCATCATGAAGTCAACGTGGGCGCTGGCTCTGGTGTGCGCGCTTCTCCTGGCCGGTAAGTGCTGTAGTCCTTCTGGAAACGTCGGGTAGGGGGAGGGGACTCCATAGGGGGTTCTCTTGGACGGTGCTTAGCCTGCTACTCGCTAAGGGGAAGGAGGCCGCGGGAAAAGAGTTGGGCTGCTAGGGCCCGGGAGAGCCGGCGCTGCCTCCATCCCGGCGCTGTAGGCGCCTTAGGGGAGCGGGGGAGGGGAGTGGCGCTCACTGCTCATGCGCCCTGACTGGGGGGCGAGGCTGCGGGCACGTCGGGGATGGGGTGCAGGTGTTGGCAGAGCTGGGACCGGACTCATTATTGTTCGTTTTATCCAGCTTCGGTGACCGCTGAGGAGGTGGATGCAGATGCGACCGTGGAAGAAGATCTGGGTAAAAGCAGAGAAGGGTCCCGAACTGATGATGAAGTTGTTCAGAGGTAGGTAGTAGAGGTGCTGCTCAGCTACTTGTGGCATTAAGGCTTTCTCCTGCTTTCAGAAGATCAGTTCCAGCATGAGCAATGCTTAAATCCTCAAAGGTTGGAGTGGAGGGGGTGTGTAATGCCTTTCCTAAACTAAGTCTAGTCAGTTCTGAGAAATACAGTACTCGAGGAAAGAGCTGTTGCTTCTATATAAAGGCAAGCTTGAGAGCTTGGATTCAGAAATATTCTGCTTTTTGTCTCATTGTAGTAGCTGCATGGGAGTTGCATAAACTGACAGAGAGCTATTCTTTTGCATAAGAATATAAGTGGTGTCATCTATGTGCTTGTTGATTGAAAAACTCTGTACCTATAAATGACTTCAGCTCCTGTGTAGCATACCGTGTGTTGAGGATTTCAGTCCTTGTGACATACCTGTGTTTCTACCTGAATTTCTTCTAAGTAAAATAATCTTAGCCACATACGTGGGTTTTTGCTCAAGTTTGAGATGGTGGATATGCAAGTGAGGACAGCTAGTATTGGAAATCTTGTATAATTTTACCATACTTATACTGTCTTTGTCAGGGGCTAAGAATCTTGTTCTTGCCTTAGCTAGACTATTATTGCTGTTGCCAGGTCATGAAACTAATGATAACTTGCATAGGTATGGCTGTTTGACAGATTTTCATTATTCTCACAGAGAGGAAGAAGCTATCCAGCTAGATGGCCTAAATGCATCCCAGATCAAAGAAATCAGAGAAAAATCTGAAAAGTTTGCCTTTCAAGCCGAAGTTAACAGAATGATGAAGCTTATTATTAACTCTCTGTATAAAAACAAGGAGGTTAGTGTCTTTATCACGTTAGAGCTGTTAGAACTGTTTGTGTTCTTGAGTTCCTGACAACTTGTTTGTTTCAGATTTTCCTGAGAGAACTTATTTCAAATGCTTCAGATGCTTTGGATAAGATACGCTTAATATCCTTGACTGATGAAAATGCTCTTGCTGGTAATGAGGAACTCACTGTTAAAATCAAGGTATGAAATGTTAGTTATGTAATTCCTTATTGATATTCTCACTGAAGAGCACTGACAGGGATCTAAAAAGTTGGTGCATGGTTATTTTATTCAGTTTAATGCTTAACAGTGTTACATCAGGACCCTAGTGATAATTTTTATCAAACACCACTCTTGTTTCCATCTGGATAATAGTAGCTTTTGCTGGCAGACATGTTTGAGGAGCTAGCACTCTTCACTCTTTTCTCAGTTGGTGCACTGTCTTAAGATTTAAAATGAAGTCACACTATCTCTTTATTTTTTTCAGTGCGATAAAGAGAAGAACATGCTTCATGTTACAGATACGGGTATTGGCATGACAAAAGAGGAGTTGATTAAAAACCTTGGTACCATTGCAAAGTCTGGTACAAGTGAATTCTTAAACAAGATGACTGAAATGCAGGATGATAGCCAGTCAACATCTGAGTTAATTGGCCAGTTTGGTGTTGGCTTTTATTCTGCTTTCTTGGTAGCAGACAGAGTTATTGTCACATCTAAGCACAACAATGATACCCAACATATTTGGGAGTCAGATTCAAATGAGTTTTCTGTGATTGATGATCCAAGAGGAAATACTCTGGGACGTGGCACAACCATAACGTAAGTATTAGATTTCCTTGGATTTCAAGAATTATTTTTAACTGGAATACATGGGTGGCTTTAGCATTGTGACTACGTGTGTTGTTCAGTTCTTGGATTGTAGCTTTTTCCAGTTGAATAGAAACATCCAAACTACTAGCTGCATGCAGAAGGTGGAGTGTTAATGCACTAATACAGTTCTTCATTCCATCTAATAGAGTGAAGAAAACAATGAACACCTTGACAGCTAATGGTTGGCATGTGGTTCCAAACAGTTGCAGTTGCCAGCAGATTTAGTTTCTCAGTGCAGTTGTGAAGTTGTGATACAACAGAATCTCTACAGTGGTTGTAGAGTTTCCTCTTGGAAAGTGATTGTGGTGTATAAATAGTAATCAGACTGCTAGTGCAAGTTTCAGATCAGGTGTAGTTTGAAAGCCCTATATTTTCCTATTTTTTTATGAGCATGTAAATCAGTTTGATCTGGGCCTTCTAGGACTCCAACCTGAAATCGTTTTCAGGACTTTTTACTAGTGGTAGGTAGGACATCAGTGTTACAATGCTGTTTGTTGGCAGGAAAAAGTTCATTGTGGTGCTCTGGTTCCAGATGAAGTGAGAATACATCAAGATCCATATGAGCATCAGAGTATTTCTTTTTTGGTTGCAGTAGTAAGAAGTACAGACTGTATTTTCAAGAGATAGCTGAGCATTGAGTAGTGCAGTTGTATAAATTTAAATCAGCATAGCTGCAACAGTGGGGAGATGCATCTCCTTCCCTATTTGAAAAACTTAATTGAAAGTACTTGTTCAGCCTTTTAACTTTTGTTTTTCTTCAGCCTTGTCTTGAAGGAAGAAGCATCTGATTATCTTGAGTTGGACACCGTTAAAAATCTAGTCAAGAAATATTCACAGTTCATAAACTTCCCCATCTATGTGTGGAGCAGCAAGGTAAGCGCATTTAACAAAGTGTTGTGTGCTAAGAGCTGTGTATCACAGCCTGCAAGGGCCTGATCTTTCGAGAGTGAAAGCATGTTACATACAGAATGCTTACTGGTCTGTTTCCTGACTCTTCTTTTCTTCAGGTGTTCTAAAATCAGTGAGAAGAAAGAACTGGCTAGTATTCTAGTAGCTGGATGCTGTCCAAAAGTCAATGCATTACTAAATTGCAGATTTCAAATTTGATTTGAACTTTGATTTGCTGTGCCTCAGTGCTGCAAAAGAAGCAAGATTGCACAAAAGATGTTTCTTCCACTGGCTTTGTTTAGTAGCTGGACGCTTGTTAAGCTTTTAAGCAGGGCCATGTTTAGATGTTCTTCTGAACTTAGGGCAGCCTTCCAACTTCTAGGCTTGTTCTTAGGATGTTTTCTTGGTATAGTGCTAACTTGAAATCGTGCTGAAGATCTTGAAAGTTGAAAACAGTGACCTCCCAATGTACTGCAGGATAGCATGCATTCACAAAAAATGCAGCTGAAAAAAGGTAGCTGTCTATTGACAGATGTTTGTGGGAGGGCAGATAGCACAAGTTAAACTAGTGCTGAGATAAGCTTTCTGAGAGAATACTGGAAGATACCTGGTAGGAAACTAAACATTCCTCACTTTCAATTTTCTCTTTAGACAGAGACTGTTGAAGAACCAATTGAAGAGGAGGAAGCAAAGGAGGAAAAAGAAGAAACAGATGATGATGAAGCTGCAGTTGAAGAAGAGGAGGAAGAGAAGAAACCAAAAACTAAGAAGGTAAGCTTTCTGAGATGAGGGACTTTGTAACAGACAGAGATTTGGGGAGCTTTCATGAAGCTGACATTGTGGGGAGGATGATGGTAAATCAGACTTGTATGAAAATAAGACAATTGAGTGGCAATAGGCTTGTGAGGCAGTAGTCCTGGAATTAACTCTAAATCTTTGGGAGTTTGTGCAGTGAACTGCTAGAAATGAGAGGTAGACTTGAGTGAACTGACCAACTAGCTTGAATATATTCTACTGGCTGGCAGTAGAACAGAAATTGCACTAATTGAGTGTAAAATGCGCACGTGCTATGCTGAAGTATGGGTTTAATTTCTGTTCCTTTGCGCTCAGACTAATGTGTACATTCAAATAGGAATACCCAGTCCATTGTCTTGTTAATAAACTATACACTAATAAACAATGCTGTTAACAATTTCAGCTTTAGTCAAGTTCATTTGACTGAAAAGCTGAATTGAGAATGAGTATTTACTCTGCTTTTAATTAGGTTGAGAAGACCGTCTGGGATTGGGAGCTCATGAATGATATAAAACCAATCTGGCAGAGGCCATCTAAAGAAGTTGAAGAGGATGAATATAAAGCTTTTTACAAAACCTTTTCCAAGGTGAGCTTAAAGCCTTGAGATTATTCTGAAGGAATAGTTTACTGCTGGTGAGAGTGGAATGATAATGCTGACCGAGGTCTGAGGGGTAGGTGGTGGTAATCCAACCTGTGTGGAGCTTACTGTTGTACTTAAGTACTGACAAATTAATTTTCCATCTTGTTTGAGAGAGTAGTGATGTTCACGTTGTATGTAGTGAAAGAAAGGCACGTTGTCTTTGCATGTAAATACAGTGTGATGTTAAGGTCCATGTTGTGAGCTATTGATTACTGAGCTATTGTTATCTTTATGGTTGGCTTTTATAAGCAGAAGTGGGGTAGGTCTCACACTTCTGTGTGAGTAACGCAGTTGAATTTGGAGTTCTGTTTTCACAAAGTACAGTTAGCTGTGCAGCAACATGTGATATCATGTTGTGGATAGAAGAGTATTGATTTGCCAATACTTGGTGAACATGGATTTAAAAAAAAAAAAATTCTCTTCACAGGAACATGATGATCCAATGGCTTACATCCATTTTACTGCTGAAGGGGAAGTAACTTTCAAATCAATCTTGTTTGTTCCTAATTCTGCTCCACGTGGCTTGTTTGATGAGTATGGATCCAAAAAAAGTGATTTCATTAAGGTAAGGCAAGCGAATGCTTATAGCTGTGATTTGTCTTTAAAAATGAAGAAAGTCATAATTGTTTTTTTCTTTTCTAATTCAGCTGTATGTTAGAAGAGTGTTCATCACTGATGACTTCCATGACATGATGCCCAAATATCTAAACTTCGTTAAAGGTGTTGTAAGTATTAAACCTTATTTCCATTTGTGTGTGTTTTTTTTTTAATCCAAAGGCTGCTAGCTATACTTAAAAAGTTTCTCTTTCAATTAGGTGGATTCTGATGATCTTCCTTTGAATGTATCTCGTGAAACGCTTCAGCAGCATAAGTTATTAAAGGTAAGGTAGATGGTTTTAGATATCTTTGATTTTAATAAGGAACCAAATTAAAATGAATAAATAGGTGACAAGATTTAGGAGGCAAAAATAGCTTGATTAATTTAGTTTTCAATATTTCGCTTTCACATTCCTGACTGTATAAGAAGCCAAAGCTTTGTTCAGACTAATTCTGTTTACTTTTAAAGTGGAAATAGTGTCTTGAACCATTATTTGTGATGAGGCCAAATTGAGGGTTCTTATTGCTATAACCTGACATTATTGCTTTCCCTAGGTGATCAGAAAGAAGCTTGTTCGTAAAACTCTTGATATGATCAAGAAAATTGCAGAAGAAAAATACAATGATACATTCTGGAAAGAGTTTGGTACCAATGTAAAGCTTGGAGTTATTGAGGATCATTCCAATCGTACAAGGCTGGCTAAACTGCTTCGCTTCCAGTCTTCCCATCATGAAAGTAACCTTACAAGCCTTGACCAATATGTGGAAAGAATGAAAGAGAAGCAAGACAAAATTTATTTCATGGCAGGTGCCAGCAGAAAGGAGGTACGTGAGGAAGGAAAGAAGTTACAGCTTTAGTTTTCTAAGTATGAATAGCGAGCTTTTTGTATTTGCTGTGTATGTGGCTATTCTGTGCTTATATTACCACTGCTGTTCAGTTTCCCTTGTGTTAATGTTCATTAAATAGATGTATAGTTCCCAGTAGTTGCTGGTATCCACACTGTTAAACTGACATCTGAATCTGTTCTCATCTTAGGCTGAGTCTTCACCGTTTGTTGAGCGCCTTCTGAAAAAGGGCTATGAAGTAATCTATCTGACTGAACCTGTAGATGAATATTGCATTCAGGCTCTGCCAGAGTTTGATGGCAAGAGGTTTCAGAATGTAGCGAAGGAAGGAGTTAAGTTTGAGGAAAGTGAAAAGTCCAAGGAGAGTCGTGAAGCCCTGGAGAAGGAATTTGAACCACTCCTGAACTGGATGAAAGACAAAGCTCTAAAGGACAAGGTACAAATGTCATGTTACATGTGGAAATGACAAATTTGCATTTGTAAATTTAGAAGTAAAGTACAGTGCCTTGTGAATTCTTGGGACATAGAGCTGGCAGTAAGGTCTCTGTTCTCCAATTGTTTTCTCTAATAATTGTGTTTAAGCACTTATTTGGGGAAGGTGGTAAGTTAGAATGACATTTTAGAGTTTTCAGAAAGCATTGAAGTGGGTACACTTGAGTTTTTTGCTTTGTGAGAGTGGTGCTGTGCACTAATACAAACATGTTTTCCGCAGATTGAAAAGGCTGTGCTGTCTCAACGTTTAACACAGTCTCCATGTGCACTTGTGGCTAGTCAGTATGGATGGTCTGGTAACATGGAAAGAATCATGAAGGCTCAAGCTTACCAAACAGGGAAGGACATATCTACAAAGTAAGCTTCAGTTACGTAGCAGCAGATGTGAAAAGTAGTTGATGGCCTTCCTTGCTTGGTGGGATCTCACCAGGCTTCCATCTGATTCAGATGATCCTCAATGATTTTAAGGTCACTTACAGATAGGTTGCAACACCTGACAAGCTGATATGTAGAACTGCTTTCTGAGCAAGGCTCATCAGTGATATTTGTATCTCATTTGATGATGAGAGCAAAAACTTATCAGAACTCCAGTGCCTTTCAGTGTTTAGCTAATAATGGGGGGGGTGAACTTTTAACTGTGGTTGTCATTAGCATGTATGAGCTTAAAGGTGTAGCTGGGCCTGATATTTCAAAATCTAGTGATGTGACTTCTGTTCTTTCCAGTTACTATGCTAGCCAGAAGAAGACATTTGAAATAAATCCCAGACATCCACTGATCAAAGACATGCTGAGGCGAGTTAAGGTAAACAAACAACGGTAGTGTGAAGCATTGCCTGCATAGCTGTGTACAGCTTAATTAACAACTGTGTGCTTGTGATTTCTTTTTGATGCTTCCACATTAGGAAAACGAAGACGACAAAACAGTTTCAGATCTTGCAGTGGTGTTGTTTGAAACTGCAACTTTGAGATCAGGATATATGTTACCAGACACAAAGGAATATGGAGACAGAATAGAAAGGATGCTTCGTTTGAGTTTAAACATTGATCTGGACGCAAAGGTTAGTTGGGTTGCATACAACTTGCAGATGATAACAGGCTTAAATACCTGTTTTCTAAGATGAGCACCTATCTAGTTTCCTGATGTGGGCTCAGGAGCCCAGTTAAATTCTTGACTGGAAAGGTGATGAGTCTACTTCATGTTTGTATCCTCTTTGTAGTTCCGGATTCTGCTTTTCCATTGTGCTTTTCAAGTATTTGCCACGTTTTTACGTGGTGGTTTTGTGGGAGTAAATTAGAGGCCAAACGTGTAATTATTTTACTGATGGAAAAATGCAGACATTGGTATAGGTCTTCCTCTGATGCTGTGCAGGAACATATATGGTGGATATCCTACCAGGGAGAATGTGGTAATGTATCAGTGCTGAAAAGAACCTGGTTTATCCTTCAAGTAGTGTGGGACATGTGTTACAAACTGGCAGTAGTTGCATAGCCTGTGTTTAACTTGTCTGCAACTAGTAAACACTGTATGCAAAGAAGGTGCTGAATACCAAGTAAAATGTTTGTGACCCCTTCTCCAGGTGGAGGAGGAACCTGAAGAGCCCGAAGATGCTGCTGAGGAGGCAGAGCAAGATGAAGAAGAGGTGGATGCTGATGCTGAAGACAGTGAAACACAGAAGGTAATATCTAAAGTCCGACTTGTTTTTTTAATACTCACATGCAATTTTATTCAGTGATAGTTTTCTTCATTTGGTCTTCTGTAACAGTAGCTGTTAGTGTTGGGTTCTCCAGATTTTTCGTGAGAAACTCTGGCACAAATGACTTCTCATTTCTTAATAAATTTTGGTGTAAAAAAAAAAAATAATAATAATAATCAGGTATATTCAATACTAGAGCAAATTGAAGAAAAAAGCAGATCCCCTTCCTGCTACCTGTTGGGTTTCCATAGCTTGTAGGCAATACTAATAAACTGACAGTGCATGGTTTGAAATCCTTCAAACAGCACTACAGACTTAGAACAGTGCTGCCTTGACTTTGGATTATGTCTGTAGTTCTAATAATATTTTGTTATGCTGGGCTCTCCAGTATTAGTTCTTCAGTGACATGAATTTTAAAGTCACTGTGAAATCCCAACTCTTTGTGCTGGCTGAAGTTGCTTTTGGAAGAGTGCTGTAACTTTTGTCTTTTGCCAGCACAAATACAAAGCTGTTAGAGACATTCAGCTATTAGCCATCAGATTACCTGAGAGTACACTTGAAGAACCATACTGTAGCTGTTGCATTGGTTTTGATGCTATTGAACTGCTTTTTCACAGTTACATAACATGAAATGACAGTAATAAGGGAATTATATAGTATTAGGACTGCATTGTTCCCTTAGTACTGTCACTGCTTGGTGATTCTGTGTTCTACTGGATGAGGTTGCTTGCATGTTACACAAAGGTTTCTGACTGTTGACTGGAAGTAGTTGAACTTCTCAGTGCTGTAGTCAAGTAGAATGGGGCTATTAGGAGTACTAATTGAACCTGAAAAGTAGTGAAGAAATTAGTGAAGATAAACAGTCAACTATAGATCTGCTGCAGACACCTGAACAAACTGGAATAAAAGTAGCCTTTTTCCACTTCAAATAGCCAAGTCTTGATGTTCAATCACTTGAACAGGAATATGTTTTCTTCAAAAGTTGCATTGTTAATGCTTTGAAAAGCATCAACGGTAGTGAATGTGAGGCAGCTCTTGTAACCATTGGCACTTCAAAAAAGTGAAGTTCTGATTCTTTGTTTTGTCTCCACAGGAATCCACAGATGTAAAAGACGAACTGTAAACTGCACTCACCTACTGTCCTGCACTGGGAGGTCAAGAAAGGATGTGAAATTAGATTTTTGGTTGGTTTTCCACTGTAAAAGGTTGAGGGATGGTATGGGGCTTAAGGGCAAAGGAGATTTTTTTTTTTAAGTTGACTTTTCTAAAAAAACATTCCTCACGAATGTAAATTTGTATTATTTAACTGACTTGGTGTAAAATCTTGTCATGTACAAAATAAAATGTTCCCAAACACCAGTACCTCTAAATTTTACCTTAGTTCATCCTCCACAGTATCACAAGATTTAAAGGGATGGTCTTAAGTGTTCAGGTCCTTTGTACAACCGTTAGTTTGCCATCCTCATGCCTTTCCACACTGGCACAGCCACCCTCCTGATTGCTGTGTGTTCCATAAGTGTATGCTGAAGGCAGGGTTTTGCATTAATCAGCCTGTTGTACTGTTCATCCAAGTATGCTTGGTATCTGGGAGCTGGATGGAAACCTGGGTAGAGTAAATATTTAAGAAGTTGCATAACTACTGTCATGTGGTGGGGTGTTTAAAAATAGTGTTGGAACTGAAGCTTATCTTTTGTGGAAAAGCAACTTTGTAAGCTGGTTGTAGCAGGCTTTCTGAAACAAATATAAAATACAGTTAGTAATGGATTGTGTGACTTGATTGCACTTTACAGAGTAGGCAGTGGTAGCTTTCACTGCTGAGAACAGCAAAAGTGATTTCCTTTAAGGGTCTGAAGAGCAACTGGATGTGGCTGTCTGTCCAGGAGATTAAATGTGTTCCACTGTAGTAACCCTACCTTTAACTCAAGTAGCTTTCCTAACAGCTACAGTAGTCCTACTTTATCCTCTTTTTTTTAATGTTGAAGTTCTTGGCAGTTGTTTAATTCTTGTTCTACTATTGCGACAAACCACTGTAAGTACTTCATTTAATGCAAGCTAAATCTGTTGACACCAAATGAAATACTGTGAAATGTACGAGTTTGAGCTGGGGGCACCACCTTGTTACATACATTGTGTTAGCTTTATGTGGTTAGATAAAGCACTACATTCTCTAGTGCCTCTGCTTTTGAAACACCTTCACAGGGTTGGTGGACAGTGTTTACATTGGCTTTACTAGCCTTCCTCTGTGAAAATACTTCATAATAGTGCTGTACAAGAGAGCTGATTCTCAAGTAGAGCTGTTAACTAGGCAGGTGAAAGAGTAAATTTTGAGTCTTGAAATCGAAGTAAAATTTGTAATTAGGTGAGGCATCTAAACAATAAGCTGAAGAGATTGCTTTCTATCTTTCCATTTGCTTTCACTAGGTTTCTCTGTTGCCCAAGCACGCTGTTTCCATGTAATAAGCACAGATACCATATGCTAGTGTGGTGTTACTGAGTTGGGACTTATTCAGAGGCATAGACTTTATTAAAGTATGCTGTTTGATGCTAGCACAGGAGCTTAATTTATTGAGTGAAAGGAGTGTTTTTGCTTGTTATTTTCTTGCTTACTCATTAGTGGCTTAAGTACAGGGTTAAATATTGGTACAGGAAGCTGAATGGCTTAACCAATGCCATTCCAGCAGGTAACAGTATCGACTGTAGTTTGCCTCTGAGCAGCACTTAAGGCATGGTCCTCTTAATATGCCAGGTGCAACTTCATTTTGTGCTCTTTTGTAACAATCAGCTGCTTCTGAGGTTTTGATTTACTGCTTCCTAAAAAATATCTTTGTGAATCTGGAATGTTACAGCTTGAAAAATGAATCAAACATCCATTAACGTGTAAGAAATGTTCTTCTGTGTTTGACCAGCCTGAGCAGCAACTGGCTCAGGCTTACTGTATGTCTGTTACTGAGCTCAGAAATCTAACAGATGTTACTAGAAGTATAGGATTGTCTGGCTACTTTAATTTGTTAATTCCTTGTTTCATGGCTGAAGTTCTCATTGCATTGATGGGTTCTAGAGTGCCCAATCTGATTGCATTTTAGAAATAATAAAGAGAGCACTTCCTAGTCATGCTTTGTGCTTCTTCCTCATCTGAGGATATCATGTGCAACATGGCTGTGGTCCAGATGCTTTCTTTGCCCTTGAGTGACAGGTGTTTGCTGTTAATAGGCACAAGCATGCAGTTGTTAAGGTTTGGGGGTGTTTTAGTTATTTCTGTCAACTCTGTAGAATGACATCACTGCTGGAAAAAGCTTTGCAGTCATACTGAGGCCATTTCTTTACCTGCAGTAGTTATGCTGTGCCACTGCTGCTGTTGGAACTTGGTATAGAGACAGCTTTGCTGCTACTAGATAGGCATGCAAGACAGTGATTTCCCCCAGAGCTAGAGTGTACACCACACTGTTCCATTTCCACTAGCAGCAGGAGCCATTTGGAAAAAGAGCTGAATGGATGTGATTAAATTTTCTGCAGCCCGTGATCTGAAGTAGAATGCATCTTGTGCTGTAAGGCAGTGGCATAACGATGGAGGTAATATTCTGACAGTGTAACTCAGGGTAAGGCTTAGTAAATCCTCATTCTTTAAAGGGATAACTGAAAATGCTGTTAGCTAGAATAGCAACAAAATACTGTTGAACTGCCTCATTTTCTTCAATAAACTGTTCCTTTGTTGTCAAATGTGCTGAGGTGAGCAGCGTCAGTCTCTTCTTTGCCTTTGTTTAGGTGCAGTGAAAGAAGTACCACTGCAACTGAGCTTAGTAAAATGTTTTCCTCTAGATTGATTTTACTTGAACTCGGTGTGTGAGATAGAATTAGTACCTTCTTTATGCTATTTTCATTGATGAAGATAACTGCTCTAGTGATGTGTAGCATGGGCTGCAGGATGAACTCCAAGGGGGAAGAGAATAAGTATCCTTCTTCAGCTGCTTTTCTGGATCATTAGCTGCAAACAGCTGTGTGACAGGGAAGAACTATACATCAAGCTTCTTTCATTAGGAAAACAGATCCCACCTTACACAAGCATATGTAAAATACCATATGCTTCACAGCTGGAATAGACATTAAAACGCTTGCAACAGCTGTAGATCTTGTGCTATAAAGAACTAGGTACTGTGTCAAAAGCTGTTAACGAACTTTTTGCCTCCTAGCCACATGGGTCAGCAGTCAGCCTGTGATTTTTCTTTCCCAAGTCCAACCTCAGTGAGAACTGCAAATGACCCTGTGCCTTGGTTAGGTACCTTTCCCATGGGAAAGCAATCCCCAACCTCCCCCTTCTACTGTGAGCCATTCAAAAGGGGGTGGGTGCACCCTCTTTATAACATGTTCAGTTTGTACTTTTTTTTTTTTTTTTTTTTTTTTTAGTTCTGAGTGTAAGAACTTTGTGGAGAGACTGTGAGGACTGAACAGTAAGCCTGTTCTTGCTGTTTCAGAGTTCTGAATATTCATGGCTATCAAAAGCAGCCATAATACATAATGGAGTACATACATATAATTTTAGTGTAATCTGTAAATGTGTACTCAGTTTTAACTGAAACAACCTTAGCTCAAAACAGACCTTCTGTCAGTAATACAGAGCTAATGCAGCTGCTGCTGTGGCAGTTAACCAATATTAGGAGGCCTGTGTGCTCTTAGTAAAGAAACTCATGTTTAGAAAATCATGGTAACATTTTTCTGTATTACATTCTAGATTACGCTGAACACAACTGAGCTGTAGTCTACAGAGGTGGGAAATGCCAACAGTTCAGTGGAGTTCTACTACAGAAGAACAAATAGGACTTTATGCTTGGCTATAGAACTTGACTTTTCCATAGGCTTAACTTGTTCTCCTTGCTAATCAGCTCTTGTGGTTTAATGCTCAGCACAGTGCAGCTGCTCACTCACAACCCCTCAGTGAGATGGGGGAAGGGAATCGGAAAGGTAGAAGCAAAGAAACTCATAGATTGATGTAAAAGCATTTACTAGCTAAAGTTGTGTATGAAAGCAAAATAAGGGCTTCATTTGCAGTGAACTATTCAGCCACTTCCATCAGAGCAAGACCCAGCATGTGTAACACCTTCCTGAGAAACTGAACACTAACACTTTGGACAGTTGGGGCAGCTGTTCTGGCCATGTCCTCTCATGCACTCCCAGCCTCTTGCTGGCAGTGCAGCAGGAAAAGCCAAAATGTCCTAGACCTGATGCAATAAGCACTACTCAGCAACTGTTACCAGCATTATTCTCATCTTGAGTCCAAAACACAGCACCATAGCAGCTAGCAGGAAGATTATCCCAGCTGAAATCAAGACATCAGCTTAAAAGCTTCAAACTCCTGTAGAATTGGCCAAGCACAAGTTCACATTTTTTATTCCGAAGAATATTTATACTGCAAATCAAAATTAATCATACATATTTTGGTATACAACATATTACACTTTTAACAGTATTTGTTTGTTTTTAGCATATACTGCATATAATTCTGCTTTCAAGAAAGAAGAAAAGCTTCATTATTTCACGTATGGACTTCTGCAGTTGAGAGAATTGACCAAATGTTCTAGCTGTCCTATACGAGCTGCTCCAAAAGTAATGCCTCCTGTGCCATTATGTTGGTCCATGATGTCAGAGGGGGATGTTGGTGGTATAGCAGTAGAGCTTGAACCTTCTTGTCAGCGTTCTTGTTACATTTCGTTGCCGTATAACAGAGGACAGCAGAAGGGACAATCTGGCAATGGCATCTGATGTGGAAGTATGAATGAAGCAAAGGTGCATCACTGAATTCCTCCAGGTGGAAAAAAAATGCACTCAGTGACATTCATCAATGCTTGTTATGGAGACCAACCAGTGGATGTCAGCACAGTGAGGCAGTGGGTGCTGTGTTTCAGCAGTAGCGATGGCAACATGAACGACAAGCTGCATTCCCAATGGCCACGCACAACTGTTACACCATGAAATGAAGAGTGCCTCCATCTGTTCATGCACACAAATTGACTAATGGTGGCAACTATGTGGAGAGACATTTTTGTAGCTTGGAATTTGCTCACATACTCTTAAAGTGCTTTTTGTATCAGTTATTGTTTCCATGGAAATAAATAAGCATTACTTTTGGAGCAACCTAAGTAGTTCTCAAAACACAAAAAGCAAACTGCCGTCAATGCTGTGATGTTTCAGCTTGTTTTGACCTTGCTTTCAGACCCAGCAGCTCTGTTCTCAGCTCTCCAGGCTTAGGAGGTATTTCAGGTATACTCTGTTAAAAACAGAGAAAGATGTCACTGTTGTGGAAGAAGAAAAACTGCCATCACAAAAACACTGCAAGAGACAGCATTATCACAGAAAGACAGGATTGTAGGGGTTGGAAGGGACCTCCAGAGATCACCGAGTCCAGCTGTCATTGCATCTCCCAGACCATACTAATTTTTACAAACAAAACTTCAACACCTACCTACTGTCTTTTCGAAATCTGACTTCAAATTTCAAAGCACGCTTTGAATTAGAGGAGGAGAAAGAGGTTTGTTTAAAGGCACAAAGCTGCCCTTGGCCACTCGATACGACGCGCAGCGTACCTTCAAGGCACCAGCTGAAATTTCTGACAAGGTTTTTTTCATCTTGGTGACAGAAAGAGAGGTTCCGTTACCTTTTATAAATTATTTAGTTTACGGCAGCACTTACGAGGTCAGGCCGGTAGTACCGGTGCACCACCTCGGCTCCTGCGAACATGGCCAGCATGCTGGCAGCCAGCGTCTTCAGGTAAGTGGACCAGGGCACACCCGCGGGCATGGCGGCCTACCGCCTCCCATCAAGTGGCGCGCCGGAAATGCGTCACCCTTCCGGGCCGCCCACGCGCAACTTCCGGTTGCTTCTCAGCCGACCCCTCCCCCGACCACCCAACCGCACGCTGCCATTGGCCGGTGCTGGTCACGTGCCGCGCGGCTGCCCGGCAGGTCGGTGGGGATCGGGGGTGGGGGGGAGCGCTGACAATAGCCCGATGGCCGCCGGCGGGGCGCCGCGCTCGGCCATGGAGGCTGAGGAGCTGGGCAGGTAGCGGGGGGAAGCGCCGTGCTGGAGCTTCGCCGCGGGGCTGCGCTGTTATCGTTCTTTTCCCTCTGCTGGGGGACCGGGGCCGAAACCGGGGCTGCCCCGTTGCGGTCCCCCATTCCCTCGCCCTGAAGGAGCGCGGAGCGGGGGTCTCGCATGGACGGCGCTGACGTGGGCGCGCTCCCGGGCGGGGCGGTGCCGCTGGAGGCCGCGGGGTTGTGAGAGGGCCGCGGAGGGCCTGGGGGACCGCTGAGAGGGGTTGGCGCATTGAAGTGCGTGTCGGGAATCCTTGTGCGCGTAGAACGATTCGTGTTGGTGCGGGAATCCGTGTGTAGAAGGTGGGAATTGTGTGTGATTTAACGTCTGGTTTTGTTGTGGAGGACGTGGTTTTTCGCCTTTGTTTTTTTGTTTGTTTGTTTTGTTTTGTTTTCATTTGTATCTTGCCGCGAAGCAGCGAGTTAAGTCACCACTTTGAATTGGAAATATTTACGTAATGCTCCATTCGGCGTTAGCAAGGCGCTAGGGATCTGAAGTCATGCCGAAAAAAAGTGATCTACAAACTCCTATGAGTGCCAGAGGTGAAGGGGGAGGCCCTCCTTCATCTTACTGGTTAGAATTTGGGGAACTTGGATGGGATGCCCTGCAAGCCATCCTCTGGTTTGTAGGGAATTTTACAGCCTTTAAAGGAAGGGAATTTTATAAGTATGTATGATAAGAACATGTCTTGAAAGAAGGCATCTTGTTAGAGACCTTTCTCCAATTAGATCCCATCATGTTTCTCTTAACTGATTCTGTTCCATACTCATTACACAATCACCCATGTTCTTCATGTCTCAGCTGTGCTCCCTAATGTAAATCCAAACATCAGTTTTGTTTGGTTCAGGAACTGTGTGAATGTTTTATATGAAATGGAACAGTTCCAGCAGTTGAGCCAAGAAATTTGGTGGGTTGAAAACCTCAGGTTGGATGTTAGGAACAATTTCTTCTTGGAAGGAGCGGTGCTGCAGTGGCACAGGCTGCTCAGGGAGGTGGAGTCACCGTCCCTGGAGGTGTTCCAGAACCGTGTGGATGTGGCACTGAGGGACGTGGTCAGTGGGCATGGGATGGTGGTTGGGCTGGGTGATCCTGGTGGTCTTTTCCAGTCTTTATGATTCTATGAGTACAGATTTGTTCTCCCTGATTCAGGACAGTTGTTTGCTTCAAAATTAGCATCCTGTCCCCATGTCCGTGGGCTCTTCTGGCATAAATCTGATTGACAGAGCGGTTCTTAAACATCCCTTGCATGATAAAGAACAGTTCCTTTTCAAGGGTGGCCTCATCTCTATATACCTAAAAACTGATACATTTATGAATAGTTATGATAAAAATATTGAAAACTTACTGTTTGTGAAATCTTTTCAATGTATTTGCATAGCAGTAGAACGTATGAACGAAGTGCCCGCAAAGTAGCATTAAGAGAATGTTTCAACTCAGTTGTGTTGTGAGCTGTTGGTGGATAGACGGTTGATGTGGCTAATGTGGGCCACACACAGTTTTCCCCAGTGTTAAGGGAAGCTCTGTGCTGTCCTTAAAATTGCTGTGGTTCTTCTACTTTATAGCAGTCGTGGGAGAGCTGGGCTGTTGGTGTTGGGTGTAGCAGCACCTCGTGGCTGCCATGCAGCTGGACTTCTTAACGGAGTTGAATCATTTACTGCCTGGTTAATAGAGTAGCTGGAGAATGTGAGTGGGTGCTTGGCAGTCTTGATAAAGATAGATGTTTACAGCCTCTTTGGTACATCGCTACATTACTAAATAGTTGGTGATTTATGCTTCTTGTTTTCTCTCTTTTTAAGATATTACGCTTATCTCCAGCAAGCTCAAGCTTTTTACACATTTCCGTTCCACCAGATGATGACTGCGCCGCCTACCATGGAAGCCATGACTGAGCAGCCAACTCTAGAGGGCATTCCAGAGCCAAACCTTGCTCAGGAACCTCCTAAAGGTAGTTTGATTGGGCTAAGAGAGCTAAAATCTTAGAAATTGGTTGGAATAAGCATATGGATATGTATTTGTCTTAGTAAACACCTTATTTGGAGCTGCTGGGTTTCATTTTCTTGCTAGTCTTTGAGAAAGTATTGATTAATTGCATTTGTTTAATAATATTTATTACCAAAGAATGAAAAAGCTGAGAAGTAAACCCTGGACCCTCAAATTCTCCTCCATAAGAAACTGTGAGCAGTTGATGCAGTGTTCAGTTCCTGTGTGGTCGTGATAAGTTCAAACCTTACCCTGAGACCTGTTGCTTTTGGTATGCAAGTCAGTTTCCTCAGTACTTTATATGATTTATAACGATGCATTCACCTATTCAGAGGCTGAGGAGTAGATAGTAGACTAGAATTCAGCATTCCTCAGAACCTAAACTTGCATGTTCTGGCATATTCTCCAAAACAAGTGAAACTGTCTCTAAAAGATGATTGCGTGCAGGATGCAAACAACGTAGCCTAGCCATGAGGTTATTGTTGGTTCGTATCCTAAGTCAGCATAGTTGCCTCCGAGTGGTACAGAGACACCCAAGCTGAGCCAGGAATACTGAAATCCATCTGATAATTGTTTAATTTCATGAATTTTGTAGGCATGTTTCTGTTTGATGTCTTTTTCTAGTCATAAGTGCAGTTCATTCTGTTTGAATGTTCATGCTGCAGCCTTAGAAATGTACAAAAAATGTATTTGCTATTTTTCAGAAGTTAAAAAAGGTGGAAGGAAGAGAAAAGCCAAAGCAACTGAGCCAAAGCAACCTAAGAAGCCTGCTGCTAAGAAAGAAAAAGCGACCAAGTCGAAAGGGAAACAAGAAAAGATCACAGATACTTTTAAAGTGAAAAGAAAAGTGGATCGTTTTAATGGTGTGTCTGAAGCTGAGCTTCTGACAAAGACTTTACCTGATATTTTAACCTTCGATCTGGACATCGTAATAGTGAGTAACTCGCAGTTACAGAATGAGGTAGAAATGGTCTGTGCTGTGTTTTACAATCCAGCCACAGTGGTTGTGATTTACATTCCTTCGTTATTTATCTGTCTTACTTACACCTTGCAAGATCTTGCCATGAAGTTTCTAAACTGCATCCTGTGTGTACAGCTGCTTTGCATTTTCTGTTAAGAATCATAGTAACATAACTCTGATTGCTGAGAAGTCTTACGTTTAATGCATAGTCATGAAAGAACATTACTTGACAGTTCACCAGAAGTGCTACAGCAGTGGCTGTGAAGCACGCTAGGAGGCTGCTCTTTTGACAGTGCACATCAATGAAACCCTACTGTAAAACTGCCAGGTTTTTGAACAATGCTGGAAGATATCAGTGGTGTGCTTTTGTTTATCGACAGTAAATTCGGAGAGTGGAATAGGCTTCCTTCCTGTAACTTGCATTCCTGACCAGTGAGCCATGTTCCAATCATTAAAATGGGCTGTATCTTGCTTTGCAGATTGGCATAAATCCTGGCTTGATGGCAGCTTACAAAGGGCATCATTACCCTGGACCTGGAAACCATTTTTGTATGTTTTCTCTTTATTTATGGCATTTGCAGAACTTATGGTACTTTAATTAAGCTGTTGGGTTTTTTAGGAGGAGTGGAAAGAGGGATTTTGCTTTTAGCACTCTGAGAGTGATTAAAATCCCATAACTTTTTCTAACAAATAGTGCACATAAAAAGGAATAAAATGAAAGGCTTTGAATTGTCAAGTAAATGCAGTTTATTGGATTGTATCACTACATAACTTCTTAATGTGCAACGTTAGGAATAAAAATCAAACAATTAGTTCTTGAGTTATCAAGGGGAAGTCAGCAGGCATCAATTCACTACAAAACTATTTGTGTTTTCCCGAGGAGACATTTCAGCAAGTCCTCTTCCTTGTACATGTATTCATTTCTGCTAAGTGAGCTTCCTAAGTGATGAAAAAACAGCGGCCACTACCATTTCCCAGCAGGCATATGTAGCACAGCTGATTCTCCAGAGTTTTTTTTAGCCTATTTTTCTATTTAAGTAACATTTTCTGCAGCCTGTTCTCATAAAGAAAGGTTGTATGTAAGCTCTGTTGAGCTATGCTGTTTTGCATAGCGAGAGTCATTCCAGCTGTGGTAATAGGGAACTCCACGCAGGCTGATTTGCAGCCCTGTGATATTCCAGCCAAAAAACTTCTGGTACCCAGCAGACCAGTAAATCAGGTATTATTTCCCAGTGTTCTGCAAATGAGCTAATCTAATAGTCTCATTTGTCAAGAAGCAGACTAGTTATACGTGCTGTGACAAATCCAAGCATTTGCAAGTGTGTTGGACCATTTGGAACTATGTGTGGTTAATCTGCACTTAGAGACTGACACTCTATCCAAACTATACTTTTATATGTTAAATATTATTTTAAGATGCTAGTGGATACTGTCAGAGAGGCCAAGTGCAGTAAAAGCAGTGGCAAATATGTAAGAGAAAGCTAACTTCTCCTATAAGAAAAGGTGGAGGGAACTGGGCTTGTTTAGCTTGGAGAAGAGAAGGCTCTGGGGAGACCTCATTGTGGCCTTCCAGTGCTTGAAGGGTGTGTATGAACAGGAAGGGGAACGGCTGTTTATGAGGGTGGATAGTGATGGGACAAGGGGGAATGGTTTTAAACTGAGACTGGGGAGGCTTAGGTTAGATATTAGGAGGAAGTTTTTCACACAGAGGGTGGTGACGCACTGGAACAGGTTGCCCAAGGAGGCTGTGGATGCCCCTGGAGGCATTCAAGGCCAGGCTGGATGTGGCTCTGGGCAGCCTGGTCTGCTGGTTGGTGACCCTGCACATAGCAGGGGGGTTGAAACTAGGTGATCATTGAGGTCCTTTTCAACCCAGGCCATTCTATGGTGCTGTGATATGATTCTATGATAACTTACTGTATTTGTCACATCGTTTCCCCCAAATTAGCTCCTGCTCTATTAACATAGACTCTTCCTTCAGTATGCCATTACTGTGCCTTGGTAGCCAAAGGTTTTTTGGTAGTGGTGGTTTTTATTGCTGTCGTGTGTTTTTAAAAGCGAATGCCTGTCTTCCTCTTTTGCAGGGAAGTGTCTTTTCATGTCTGGTCTAAGTAACGAACAGCTGAACCATATGGATGACCACACCTTACCACATAAATATGGGATTGGATTTACAAATATGGTGGAAAGGACAACACCTGGAAGCAAAGACCTCTCCAGGCAGGATAACATAGGACAATACCATACTCGTTAATGAATTAATGGTTGTTATTATAATTTTTAGTAATTTATTTTCTTTTTTTTTTTTTTTTTCTTCTTCTAGTAAAGAGTTTCGAGAAGGAGGGCGAATTCTGATGCAGAAATTACAGAAGTACAAACCTCGTATAGCAGCTTTCAATGGAAAATGTGAGAATCTTAATTTTGAATGAATTAGTTCTGTTAGTAACCCTTTTTTCCATTCATCCTGTCCTCTCATTTCAGGTATCTATGAAATTTTTAGTAGGGAAGTCTTTGGAATCCGGGTTAAGAACTTGGAATTTGGATTGCAGCCACACAAAGTACCAGAGACAGAAACTGTAAGTACTGAGGGCACTCTTTTTTGGTCATTTCCATACTAATGAAATCTTAGGGCTTACACCCTCTTACAGTGATGTCAAAATACAAGGAATGTGAAGGACTTTTACTTAATCAGAGAAAGATGGGGCAATTTTCAGGCACGTCTGTTATACAGCTTAATCAGACTGGCAGATATTATTTTGGAAATAGTGTATTATGATTAGTAGATCAATTCATTTTATGTGGAGTGTTTAAAAAAAATTAAGAAAACACTTGTGTCTTTGTAACTGTCATCTGCTTCCATCTGATTATCTCTGTCCAATTACCTGTGTGCTGATGTTACTGAATTTTGATGCTGGGAGCCACAGCTGAGGAAAAAAAAAAATATGAAGTCTGTGATTGAGGTTACATTCTGCAGCATTTCTGTTCTGAGCATGCCCAAGCACTTCAGTCAGCCTCAGTCATCTTAAGCTGGTTTGCAGCTTGGAATTAAATTGGATGCTTAAAGTACAACAGTTTGATGAAGAGTGCAGTAATCACAGGCATCTACAGTTGGAAGGTACTCGTTTATCACTGGCATCTGGTGCTGGAAGGATCCAAAAGATCAGCTTTGTATCATCACAGATAGGTTTGTTTAACTTGTTCTTAATAGCAAAGGCAATGGCATTACCTTCCAAGGCAGCTCATTCCAGAGCTTCATTACCTTTTCAATTCAAACTTTTGGGGTGTTTTTCTACCCATCCCAAATTATTAGTGATTCAAGTTTCAAGTGGTTTAAACTGTCCCTCTCTATTGGTGGAGTGTTGCCATCAGAACCTGAAGAACTGTTGGTGATAAAATGCTTCCTTCTTAAGTAGCTTTTCAGTACTTCTGAAGGAATTGTAAGAATGATAAATAACCCTCCTTACAAGTACTTGTTCATCAATACTGTTATGTAATGAATGTATTGGTTGGGATTTTTTCTCAACTAACCTCAAGCCTTTAGCTAGGGCTGCCAGCAGAAATGGAAACACCAAAGTTGACTTCAGTTAAGTTGTGTGACATACGCACACGTGGCCAAGAAGCAAGGCTAATTATTAACTCATTATGCTTTTTGTGCTGGATTTGGGTTTTTGCATACTATCACGTCGTCTGTGGCCTTTCTGGCTGTGAGCTCCATCACCTCCTGAAGTGTGTAAATGAGTGGTGTGAATTGTCTTTGTTTCATCAGCTGATACTCAGCCCCTCTCTTTAGGGCAAGACAGCTAGCTGGACAGGAAAAATAAACTCCTTTTATTCTCTCCTAGAAACACCTTTGGTATCAGTGGATGTTTGTGCAAAAGAGTAGAACAATAACATGAGCTTAATTGTCAGTTACTCTTGATGCACTAAATATTAGGGATCAGTAATGCTATTTTTTCTTGTTCTTAAGCTGTGCTATGTTATGCCATCATCCAGTGCAAGATGTGCTCAGTTTCCTCGTGCGCAAGATAAAGTTCATTATTACATAAAGCTAAAAGACTTACGGGATCAGCTGAAAGGCATTGCACCAAACACAGAGGTGCAGGAAGTGCAGTACACGTTTGACTTACAACTTGCACAAGGTATAGTGGTTATTGGAATTATCTTATAAAATGTATGGTTTTTTTTCACATGTTCTCTAGTAAAAATATTCTTTGAACACTTTCTGTTGTTAATACTTGAGGTCTGTTCTCTCTGCAGAGGATGCTAAAAAGATGGCTGTCAAGGAAGAAAAGTATGATCCAGGTTATGAAGCAGCATATGGAGGAGCTTACTGTGATCGTGCACCATATGAAAGCGAACAGTGCAATTTCTCTTCAAATGGAACTGGTAAAGGGTGGTGCTCGGGGCATTCATTCTCTAAACCATTCTGTATAACTTCTTATAACCATTCCAATTTTCTACCCTTTAAGCGACTTCCACAATTCATACAACATATTTAAAGCATAGCAGCAGTTAAACTCTTACATAACTGAGGGAATGTGTCGTCTCTGTAGGAGGAAGGGGTGGAGAAAAAAAAACAAAAACATTTACTCTTATTTAAAATCAATCGTCTGCAACTTCAAACTGTTTTCCCAAACTCTGATTCATGGGATGTGACAAATAGACATAACTAGTGGCTTACACAGTAAACTTCTTCAGTTGCAGTCACTTTTGTATGAATGTGTCATGCTTTTTGACACTTCATGAGTTTCATTCCTAAGGAAAGCAAAGTAATAGAATGGTAAATGAAACTGTTCTATTATTGGTGAGGCAAATGAAGGAGGAGTATTTGAACACTGTAACCCGAGTAATTCAGTTGTGTTAGAGTAGCTAACAGAATAACTGTTAGAACAGTTTGAAGACTAAAAGAATGAGTCTAGTAACCTTGCTGTAACTATAGAATCATAGAACGGCCTGGGCTGAAAAGGACCTCAATGATCCCCTAGTTTCAACCCCCCTGCTCTATGCAGGATCACCAGTCACCAGACCAGGCTGCCCAGAGCCACATCCAGCCTGGCCTTGAATGCCTCCAGGGATGGGGCATCCACAGCCTCCTTGGGCAACCTGTAACTATGACGTTAGGAATTCTGTTTCCCAAAATACTACCAATTAATTGAAAGTAATAACAATAATGGCAGAAGTAAACTTCTTCAGTATCTTGAAGTTTTTAGTCCTAATCTCAATTAGAATGCGAAATTTAATCTGTGTTATATTTACTCTATTTTGTCAAAGGGAATGTCCATTTGAGAAGAAGAATTTTACTCAGAAAACACTGCAAAGTAAAGTATTCATTTAAATGTTCAGACTCTTAACTTGCATTTGTGGCATCCTTAACTTCAAAGAACTTCTGATGAAAACCTAACGGGGGGAATGATCTGGGTCTCCAAAGGCAGGCATTCAAAAAGAATAAGTTTGAACTGCAGTCTGAGTAGGTATTGAAAAGTACAAGGGATGATGCAAACTGCAAATATCTTTTTGTAGATGGTTTTGTGTGGTTTTGTCTTAGCTGATGGTCTCAGCTGCATTTTCAACTGTACTTAATTTTTGTTTGTTTCTCAGCACCAAGCAATCCACAGTACTGTGAGGGGTCATCTTTCGGTGAAGTTGCTAATGGACAGTGGATGACGCAGTCCTTTGCAGACCAGATTCCAGAATTCAGTGCTGGTATGACACAGGAACGAGAGGAAAGCAGTGCATGAGAATTCTTTCTTCTCAGCTATGCATACATGCTGCAGTTTTAATGCAGTGATCAAGATTGGTACCTCGGTTCTCCAACTGAAGCATTTTAATAATATTTTATCTCCCTTAGATATTTTATTATAGTCCTAATAAGTGTGTGGTAGGCTCAAAGCAATGAACTAGGTAATTTTAAGGAACTGTCCAAACTTTTAAAAAAAAAAAAATCCCTTTTTTTTGTATATGAGTTTCATATTTAATGTATGCCATTTCTTGCAGTTTTTGACAAACTGCTTTCTCATTTGTGAAGATTCCTTTGGGGCGTTAATTTTATTCCATAAATTGTAAAGTAGGAGTAAAAGCAGCAGTATACTTTTTATTGATGCATCAATATTTGGATATCTCATAGTCTTTTTATATCTAGAGGGGGAAATGGAAGTGCACCCTTATCTTACATGAAGTGGTGCTTTTAATCATGCACAGTTAAACAAGTGGTGCTTTTTAAGACTTCCTTTGCACTTCAGGGCAGGAATAGAGAGCTCTGTCTATTTGGTGACTGGACCATAGTCAAGTTGAAGGGAGCAGAGACAGCACTGGTCAGGAAAATTCACGTCACCCAGGACAGGGCCTAAAGTATTCCAGTCTTAGAATAAGGTGTTCTTATCATTCCGTTTCTTTCTCCCTTAAATTCCAGTGTAAAGGAACTGGAATTCCTTAAAAAAGAAAAGTGGTTCTCAAATCTGTGGCATTTGTCAGTTACTTCTCTGTGATTAGTCTCTTCTTCTGAAGCTTAGCAAGGGAACAGTTCATATGGCAGGGAATTGAAAGACTGTATTCCCTGTAAAAACCCATCTGCAGTTATGTTATTTGTGTCAGGTACAGTTAGCACAGGGTGAAACAAGATCGTGCTTTAGCAGGTTTTTTTTTTATATTACTTTCTCCTTAAGACCTTAGGGGGTGTTTTTTTCTTAAACATCTTATGTAAAAAAGATTACTAAGTTGAAGACAAGGGCAGGTATTCCATTAATTAAGTTGACAGCTGTTGGAACTACAGTTTTCTTCTGAGGAACTTGTTCAAACAATACACAATTTTGGCCAATATTGGCGACTGAGAAAGAAAGGAGATTCTGTGCTTGTGCCTGATCATCATCTACTTTCCCTCTTCTATCACATGAGGAAGAGATGAAGTAAAAGCAATAAGCTGGTCAAAACGTTCACGTTTTGATGATCTTATGAGAGAAGGTGCTTCACATACTTGAAAAATAGATACAAGCAGTATCTCCGTCCTCGGTGCTGCTCGCAGGTTCCTGTTCTGGTGCTTTATCCTTTCCTCACAGCCGCTGACAGTCATCATGCATTGAGTGCAATTAGTTGGCGTAGATGCTAATCCTGCTGTAACAGCTCGCACTGAGCTCACACACTGCCATCCTGTTGTGAGGCAGGCATGATGTTTACAGTTCTCTTCCCAAATTATGTGGCTTAACTGAGCGTCTGAAATCAAGAAAGCGTGCATTATGATTGTATTTATCAGCTTCAGCATAAAGCTGCTCCGTATGATGTCAGAACGGCATAGGATTTGTCTTGTCTGTTTTTTAAAGTGTACTGTATCACGTATTGCTGTTTACATGGATGTTTTCCCACAGGTGCTCAAAGTACCTCGTGTCAGGGATTTGTTACAATTCAATTTTATTTTTCAGCAAAGTTAGAAGCATGTAACTCTCACTGCTGGTGAGATAGCACAGTAGTACAGAGCTACTGTACTGCTCTCCTCTTTGAGTTGAAGGGAAAGGTCTCTTTTGGAACAGAGGCACCTACTGGGTGTAAAATGCAGTTACATGTATAATGACCTTTTCACTCAGTACTGCAGTTTGTGTACTCCCTTGGGACCGGTGCTCTTTTCATTACAGTAATCCAGAGGTTCTTAATCTGTCTTAAATCTCTCCCTGTTTCACAATAAAATCAGGAATTGTATCACAGTGTCTTTGAGTGTCCTTTTACATCCTGCTAGAGGTGGCCTAAATACTCTACAGAGCTACAGACTATGTCTGTGCGCTGACTGCACGAACACAGTGTTCTGCAGAGAAAAACTCTGCAAAGTGATCATCGTGCAGCTGAATTCTACTTATTAAAATGCTGCCTGAGTTTTAATTTTGAGCTGCTCCATGTCAGCTGATAGACTAAAGACACCTTGTATCTAATATCACAAGTTATTTCCTCTGTAGATTTTCTCCTCCTGGCAGATACTTGACTTCACATTGAAACACATTATCTGACTTCACCTCAGTAAATATTTAGTGAAAATACCTCACTGTAAAATAAACTTGTTTCCTCACTTTATTTGAAAATTAAAAAAAAAAAAAAATTGAACTGTGTAACTAACATACCATCCATAAGCCCTCAAAACTGATAGTCGTTTCATGGCAATATATAAGCAACATTTTTCTAAAATCAGTTAAGTTATACAATTTGATGTGTTGCATCACCAACTATTTGCATACTGCAAACCAAAAGGTCTGAATGTGTTGAAGTGTTTTCATTATCAGCTGTCAGGACGCGTTAATTTGAACTTCCCTGAAGGGTCAGGGATAAACCAGTTTTCCCAGAGATCAGTGTGAACGCTGGGATAGTCCCAGGGTTTGTATCTCCCATTCCAGTGAAGTAATTTAGCTTCTTGAAGAAAATGCTCTGAATACCGGGTATCAGGACTCCAACCTGCATGAGTACATGGAATAAAATCCAGCTTTTAGTACTGGAAGACACTACACAATGAGGTAAATACAGTTTGTTTTTAAAAAGCCTGATTAGCATGGTTTCACCCATCAGTAGGCAACTAACTGTGAAATAGAGCAGCATTTTTCAATTTCAGGCCTCTTTGACTCCACATCTGAAAAATCTCAGCTTCCTCTCAACAGCAACATCGTGGTCTCTGGGATTTACAAACAGCTTCATCATGCTGTTCATTTTACTTTGCTAGCTGAGCTATTATCTTCTCAGGATAAGTCACTATTGCCAGGTGAATGTCAACTGCATCCTCCAGAATGTGGGCTGCACAAAGACTGCCAGGCATCCCATGTGCTTCTGCTGTGCCTGCCAGAAGCGTCTGATTTTATTTTTTTCAGTCTGTGACTATATTCAGATCTTTCATACATTCTTTTCCGTGGCTCAAGATAATTTGGATCAATTATTCTGCAGTCCTGTAACTAATGTAAGGTCCTATACTGGAATCTTAACCTCTCACTTTATTGGGTTCCAGCTGCAAATGGAAAGTTAAAACTTACCGAGATGCCGTATGTGCCACATAGGATTAATAGTGGAATGCTTTCCATGAAATACAATCAGCATTGGAGAGGTCGCCACACCTCCCCCAAGGGTGCTGCTGTAGAGGTTTTCCCTGCAAAAGAACAAAGAAAATGTCTGAACCTCAATCAAAGAGTGTTTAGTGCAAAGATCAGACAACTAAACACGTAAGTACTCTGAACAGCCTGATTTTCAGCATATTCCTTTCTAATGCTTTTAATTGTTCAACTGTTTGTGTTTGGAGCTCCAATTCCTGCTGAGTAGGTTGTTGCTACAAAGCAGTGTGCTGGGAGTCAGACCCAGCATGAAGCTGAGCACTCTGCACACTGCCTGCAGTCTACAAGGCTGAAAAAGTTTACGGTAGGAAAAAGAAGCTGTCAACATAAAGGAATCAAACCGATTTTAGACTGGTTTCTTAGGAAGATGCACACACTGCCATGCGTCTGTCCTCTTTCTGCTTTCCACCTGGCCAACTTTGAGGCCTGAAGTTAACTGCAGAACAGATTTGGCAGACTGGTTAGTATAAACCAGCAGCTAATGGATATTAATTTCCCGTGAGTTCTGTGAAAAATGCAGGGTTTGTGTTTTTTGTTTTTTTTTAAAGCCAAATTACTGTGAAGGGAGGCTTAAGTGGTAGCAGGCAGATGTCTGGCCACGCAGCAGATGGGAGCAGCCACAGTGCCTGCAGGACATTGTGCTGTCTGCTGAGTCCAGCAAGGAGGAAGCCTGAGAAGTATCAAGAGGTGCTCAGAGGCTACAGAACAACAAATAAATAAAAATCATAACTTTCAAAAGCTCTTTCTGACTAATAACAAAGCTATTCAGTTCACTGTGGTTTCAATATTGAGCTAAAAGGAACACAAATGTGTTGTTATGGTACAAAATCATCTTTCTAGAATGAATCTGATGTGATGCTCATGGAGGTTTTTTTCAGGCTCATAAAAAGCATAGCAGTGGCCTTTCAGAACATTCTGTAAACAGAGTAAGAGAAAGCCATGGAGATTTTCATTCATTCACATGCTCATTGTTTGTGTCTTTCCTCCTTTGTTCAGTCTTGAAAATAACCAACAGTGAATGGAGTCCAAAAGCACAAATAATTGTTTCAATTTAGCTTTCCTAAATTTAAGCCTTTGCAGGGAAAGGAAGTGTCAAATCTGCAAACAGATTAGCAATGAAAAAAAATGAACACTGTTCTCACTATATTCATATTCAAAGTCATATTCATAGTCAAAGCTAAAAAATTATCTTTCACATCAGGTTCATTTCATCTACAGAGAAGTGTTTTTTACTGGTATTTTAAGAAATGTGACGCCCAATGACAGTTCAATTAGAGAGACCCCACACAAACAAGGAAACATTCCTTCCTCTCTAAACCAGCCTCAAGAAGGGAAGATAAGTGTATTGAACCAAGGTGAGGTTGGTCATCCAAAACAAGAACCACGTGTTCTCAGTGCCTCTCAGGATTGAGTGTGGTTTGGGATTAAATGCAAGACTGAAATTCCGGGTGGTATTTCCTGTTACACTATTGATCAGGTTTAAGCATGTGAAAATTTACTTTGGGATTTCATGAAGCAATGAAAAGACTGTTGATAGAGTTACAATCTTTAAAGAGCTTACAAACAGAAGATGATACTTTAATGTTCAGTTTACAGTTAAGTGCAAAGTTAGATTTCTATACATACTCTACATTTCTTTGCATCCACTTTTCCAACTGCTTTGTGAGCCGCTGATTTTTCCATTCGGTCATGTTAGCAACAATTACGCCAGGATTAAAGGAGCAGGTGCTGGGGCTGATGCCAAGGTCTCTAATTGCTTGCTTTCTATAGTCCAGAAATCCCATGTATGTGTTCTAGGAAGTTAAAAAAAAAAAAAAAGAAAAATACATTTATTACATCCTGTGAATCTCAATGAATATAAGAGTAAGTGTAGCTCTGTGTTACTAAATATACACTCCCAAAGCTGAGTTTCTGGATGATGATTACCTATCTCAATTTCCATATGACATGGGGTTGAAAGGCACAGTGCTCCCAGCTACTGAATTACTTCTTCCACAGTTTTGTACCATGGAAGTTCTATAAAGCTCTCTCCTCGCCACATTTTGGTCTTTCTGTACAGAACTGTAGTTCTTGATTAACTGTAAAACTAGTAAAAAATCATTTTAAAAAATTAGAAGAAAACTTTCATGGAATCATAGAATAGTTTGGGTTGGAAGGGACCTTTAAGATGATGTAGGTCAAACCCCCAGCTATAGGCAGGGATGCCTCCCTCTGGACCAGGCTGCTCAAAGCCCCGTGCAGGCTGGCCTTGAATGCCTCAAGGCTGGGGGCATCCAGAACCTCACTAGGCAGCCCGTTGCAGTCTCACCAGCCTCATGGTAAAAGGAAAGAATTTATTCCTGTTATCTAGACTAATCTGCCCTCTTGCAGTTTAAAGCCATTTTTTCCACATCCTGTCACTACATATATACTTTGGGGAAGATATAGATCCATATAACATTTATGAGTCAATATATTCACGATTAGAATTTACAGAACAGCATTTTACCTGCATCCCTACACTTCTAACCATCTCATGCGTGGAAGGGAGATCACAATCATCTGAAAAAGCCGCAGCATGGCCAGGAGCCAGCTTTGTATCATAGAGTTCTTGAATGTCACCTGTTCAAAGTTCAGAAGCATAAGAACAAATGTATCACACAGCTACACAGATGATAGGATAACTTCTCATATATGCTAGTTAAAAACTTGACAGTTTCAGCAGATATTCTAGGTATCAGTCAGGGCTGAATTTTGCAATATGGGAAAAATTTCAAATTTGAGTCCTGTATCTGGATGTCTAACTTCAGATGTGGATGTACTGAATACTGATTATAGTAATCTGGTCTGAACATCCAAAAACAACTAAAGCAGAAGCTGATTACGTTGTTAAGAAGCATGGTTACAATTATGCTTTCTATTAGTTCTTTCCCTCAGAAGTGCCTTTTCAGTTTTTTGTTTGTTTGTTTTTGTTTTCCTGATATTACTGTGTTTACACCTTTTAGGAAGATACCTGCATTCCCAGTGCTGATCAATGAGCACTGACCAGCTGAAAGGTGCATGTTACACCGGAGGCTTCCCAACCCACCCAACTCCTTCCTGACAGAGGGAAATAGCCTAACACATGACGTCTGCATAAAGAAGCTGTGGATGCCCCATCCCTGGAGGTGTTCAAGGCCAGGTGGAATGAGGCCTGATCTGGGTGGCAGCCCTTCCCAAATCCATGGGTAGGCAGTGGCAGAGGTGAGCTGAGTGGGGTCACATCCCCCACGGTGCCAATGGGGTGAGCGCTGGGACGTGGGCAGCTGCTGGGGCCAGGGCTGCAGCCTGAGGTCCCTCTGCCCAGGTACCCAGCCCTTCCACTCCTGGCCACACACCTGGGAGTGCCTGGCAGCCTCATAAAAGGGGCACTAACAGTGACCAGGACCTACACCCGCCCTGCAAGAGGCCACCCCCTCCACTACAGTAGCAGGGCTTACACTTCTCTGTAATTAAAAATAAATACACAAACACTACACAGAATCACAGAGTTGTATGTGTTGGGTCCTCTGGAAATCATCTAGTCCAACCCCTGCTAAAGCAGGCTCCCTATAGTACGTTCCAGAGGAAGGTGTCTGCATGGTGTGTGAACATTTTCAGAAGAAACTCCACAGCCTCTCTGGATTTTGCACCAAAAGTTCAGCATGTTTCATTCTTACTGCTCCACAGAAAGCAGCTGACCAATAAACAAACCCCAAGTTAAACTCTGAAATCCTCATTCACTCCTTACCATGTCAGAGTTCCTATTCCCTCCCATTCCAGACGCATCAAACAGGGAGCTCTCATATTACAGATAAGCAGCTGCCAAAACAGACTCCCACCCTCTGCTTCTCCTCCCACATGCCCAACCTTATTTTCCTCTTCTGAGCCCTATGATTACACTGCCCAAGGATGAGCAAGCTAAGTTGACTGAAGAAACAAGGAGAAAAGAGGGTTTTGTGTTTTGTTGTTGTTACATTTTTGATTGCTTGGTTTCTGTTTTTGTTTTTTAACATAGCTCATCTTCTGCCAGGTCAAGCAGCTGAGTCAGCTCGTTTCACAGCTGTAGATGTGAAAGAAGAGAAGTAACAGGAGCTGCCTGAGGATAGGAGAGACCACTTCAGTAGGCAGCAGCCTACCGTAAGCTGTAATGAAAAACTGCACCTTATCTGTGTTTTCAGAAGCAGTATCAGCTGACACAATCTGGTATACCCTAATGGAAGAGAAAGCCCTACCTCCCCTCTGCTGTGGGCCACCTCCTTGCTGTCTGTGGGAGTACTGCCTTGACTCCTACCAGGAAGTTAATTCAGGCTGACAGTAGTCTTCTTCCTGGTGATTGTCAAGTGTGGGTGCAGGAAAGAGGGATGCAGGTCAGAAATTCTCAAAAAAAAAAAAAAAAGAAAAAAAAAAAAGCAACTGTTCCTCTAATTTGATTTGTTTGTACGAAAAAAAATTTATATGTATATGTTTTTCGGGATTTTTGTATTTTCTGACTGTTCTTATTTGTCTAAGAACTCTAACATCTTTGATCACAATTTGAAACATGCTGTGGATTTTGAACTGAAGATGTTTGAAGTCACATTTTTAGTATTTGGGGTTTTAGTCCACCTAGCTGAGAAAATTCCTCCTACTCTGAAGAACAAATAGCAATTCTGGGTAAGACACTGCCAACATTTGTGGGAATTTGAATGCTAGAAGGAAACACAAGACACAAAAACAACTAAATATTGTAGCAGCCAAGTGAAAACCAAGATATCTTTCAGCAATTGACCAAATCTAATTTAAATGAAATCAGTGTATGTAATTTTGATCACAATCAACTATTCAGCAGACATGTAGAGACACACTTTTCTTCAAAATTTCCTCTAAATAAATAAAGAGATTATTTGTATTTTTCACAAGCACAACATTCCTAGCAGCTTCCTTCTAGACCATGAAAGCTGCAATAACTTTTATGCTAATTCTGCCAGAAATTGCTTTTTGGAGACAGCTTACCTTGAACAATGACATCATCATCCAAATATATGACTTTCTCGTGTTTCTGGATAAGCAAAGGAAGGTAAAATCGAACGAAGTTCAGCTATTAAACAGGAAAAGAAGAGTAAGTCCTAAATGACAAAGAAGTTTAATGCATTAGTCTCAAGCTTCCATTAATATAGGTTGGTTTAGCAATAGGGATCAATATATTAGTTTGAGAACCAATATATTAGTTTAGCAAAAGGAATCAATAAGTGCTATGTTAGTTCTAAAACTTTCCAGTTTAGCTTTGCTTGGTGTGTGAACAGCCTTCTTTTTCTCAATGATCCTGCTTCACAGAAGCACTGAAGTCACCACAGACTTCTTTTATCTTTGCAACCACTGGGTGCAAGGGCTTTTTTTCTTGAATTTCACATATATTGTTTTAGCTTATAGCACCCCAAGATAGAAAGTTGCTCATTATGGCATTACAAGCAATGGAAATCCACCAAACTGGGGAAAAACAGCCAATGGTCAGCCAAAAGTCATTGTGATGAAGATGATGATGGAAAAATGAGGAGGAAGTAGGTGGTCTAAGACCACCAGAGGCTCCTACCAGGCACACCCAGAAGGACAATAGCATATATTGATGAGTTCTTGGAAAAGAATGAATATGCAAATGTATTGCATATGTATGTTGTAACTGTTTAAATGTAGAACTTTAATTCTGAGAGCACATGCTTGACTTGTCAAGATGCCCAGTAAGTATCGTGAGGAATAAAGGAATGCCTCTTTATAACACCACACTGGGACTAGAGAATTTTCTTCCTGGATTTCAGATGACACTGTCTCAATTAATATTCTGTTTTGATTTCTCTCATCATTGAGCACTAGCCAACTATCATATGCTTCTTTCTTGTAGCTTTACCAGTGTCTTGACCCCATTATTATTAATTATTTATCTCACTTGGTTTACTGTGGGCTTAACCAAGCAGTCCAAAATAGTTTATCTTCCATCAGAATCACAGAACCACTTATGTTGGAATGGAGATCCCTCCCAGACCATTCTCCCCTCTGACCACCAGGGCAAACTGCATGGGATTGTGTCCAGTGGGTTCTGAATATCTCCACAGATGGAAACGTCATGCCCTGCTCTGTGTGTTTGACCACCTAAAAATGATTTACCTTGCATTGAGATTTAATGTTACAGTTTTAACTTCTGCCCATTGCCTTTTCCCCTACCAGCAGGCACTACTGAGATGAGTCTGGCTCTCTTGTCTTCATCCATCCCATCAGGTATTTAATAAACACATTGACCAAATCCTTTGGAGCACTCTCTTCTGCAGGCCAAATGGTCCCAGCTCTATTTGCCTCTCTTCATGTATAGATGTTCCAGTCCCTTATCACCTTGGTGGCCCTCTATTGAACTCACTTCAATAAATCCATAAATTTCTGGTACTGGGAAGCTATGAACAGGACAACAGTATCCCAAATGCAATCTCACCAGTGCTGAGTAAAGAGGGATGATAACTTCTCTGGACCTGGAATGTGTTAGCTTCACAGTTAACATAGCCATCTTTTCACTCTACAGAAATGATTTGACTAATAGCACAGATGAGGGATAGCATTTTCTACAACTGAAATAATGAATACAAAGAGGGAAAAGGCATCACCATCAACCATATTGATTCAGGTCATTTCACTTGTCAGAGTGGTCTGAAGCAGAGATGATCAGACAAATGTAAGAATACAGCAAGTATACAGAAAAGCTGTTCTACAGCTTCCATGTATTTTTAGCTCAAGAAATTTCCTGAACCAGATGTAGTCCACTTCAGCCTCCACTGAATCCCTGTGAATTTATTATGTTCACAAGATATTTTAGCAACAAGTTCTAGAGGTTTAGTACTCACTGCTTGAAAAGCATGCAACATTTCTTCTTTGATCTGGCTGTTCCTCTTACTAAAATATTTGAATAGCTGTTAGTTCTTATTTGAGAAGAGACAGTAAGTTATCATCCCCTATTCTGACCTCCATGCCAATCAGTTCTGTGGATCTCTACTGTTTTCATGCCAAAAGGCCATTTACAGGCTAAAGAATACTAAATCACTCTCACAAATATTGCATGAAATTCTTTCCATGCATTAGAAATGCCACAGGCTCAGAGAAGGGCAAAAGAACACTCTGAACAGTCCTAAAACTTTTCCAGTGGTTCTATGTCCTTTTGAGATAAGAGGGTTTAATCTGCACAGAGTATTTAGGGTGGTGGGAAATCTATGTATTTACATTTTGGCATAATGTTCTTCTCTGTTTTGTTTCTAATAATTCGTTACATCTGATTTGCCCCTTGTCAGCCAGCAGTATTTTAGTTTCTAGTCTCTGAGTTAATCCCAGACATGAGCAGATTGCAGCCCGCTAGATATCATGGAGGCACAAAGAACACTGTGACACCTTTCCTCTTCTAAACAACACATTCAAATCACTGAGTTTGTTCCGCAGAATAGATGACATCCCAGCATGACAGAAGAGTTGCAAGGAGCTTGTTACAGTGCACATCTCCTTCTTGAGTGAAAGCTTAGCATTGGACTTGAAGGGGCTTCTTTGAGTTACACCCATCCCGTGTAACAGAACAGAGAACTGGGAGATCTTAAAACCTGCAATGAGCATTAAAATCCTGAAAATGTGTTATGTGGTGTTTGTCTACTCACAGGCTGCAGTAGCTCAGGACGCGATGCATCTTGTCTGATTTTTCCTTTCAGTACCATGGGGTTGAATTCCACAGTCTTAAATTTTATTTCTTTTAGTTTAGAATTTTCAATCCATTTTCTATGATTAAAAATAAAAGTGTTAAAATAAATATTCAGCTTTTAGCAAATATTTTCTCAGACTCGTAAAAGAATAAGCGGCCTTGGAAGCTCACTTGGTCTGTCTGACCCCAAGACAGAACCACTTGTGTCTGCAACAACACATCTTTCTTCACCACTAGCATTAAATGTCATTTTCCTAGTCTTTCTTACTATAAACCATTTTTTTTCTTATCCTATGTGCTGTGCAGATAATTAAGAATTAAGAATAAACCTATTAAAGAATAGGTTACTTTTTTCCCTTTTGCCCCACTTTATGTTCTTCAAAATGATCATCATATGTATTCACAGTTTAGCAGAGGAAAAAACTGTTTTTGTCCAATATTTTGTCGTAGTTCTTATCATCATAAAATGTCCTCACATTTCCAGAGGCCATATACATCCACAAGCATATCTCACTATGAAGTGTATGTGTGTGTGTACGCATGTCCACGCACAATAGTGCAGTCCATTATCAGTCACAGCTCTGTAGTTTTCAATATGAGCGTATCAAAGAATATAGGAACACCAAGTACTTAATAAAAGAGCATTGAGACAGCATCTATCCCTCTGTGCCCTTGCTCTCTCACTATGCTTATAGTAAAGTTTCTTTCTGACCTATCATAAATTACTCTCATGTTACTATGCACCTGGAGTTCCCATATTCTCTGGCAAGTGTTATCAAATAGAATCTATGATTCAATTCAGGCTGGATATTAGGAAACATTGATTCTTAGAAAGAACAGCACTGTGCAGTGGCACGGGCTGCCCAGGGAGGTGATGCAGTCACCATCCCTGGAGGTGTTCCAGAGCCGTGTGGATGTGGCACTGAGGGACGTGGTCAGCTGTCATGGTGGGGATGGGCTGATGGTTGGACTGGGTGATCTTCAAGGTCTTTTCCAACCTTCATGATTTCGTGATTCTATAAAACTTCTGCTTTAACCTGAGCTAACACAGTCAGTTATTTCCACCTCTACTGAACTTCATCACATTTTACAGCTCATTTTTCCAACTCATCAACACTTTGTTTTCAGCTCATCATGCTGCTCAATGTCTCTTCCAGCTTCGTGCCAACTGCAGATACAGAGAGAACATTCCCCATTCTATTTTCTAGATTATTGATGAATTGGATTGGGAAAACTCATCACATCTTTTCACTTTGACACATTTTGTACACAAGCTACAGAAGCAGCCAGAGGCAAGAACTTCTAGAACAATCAGCTTTAATTTTGATTTACACCGCACCTCCATTTGTAGGGAACATTTGAATTTCACATCCAAACATTCATTACTAGCTTCTTTGGGCCTCTATTTCAAAACTTTAACACTATGTCTTACCCGAAATTAGCTTTAGGCAGCAGGCTTTGCTACTCTGAAGCTGAAGATATGACTCCACACGAGGTGAGCTCAGTGCCACAAAGAAGGCTTGCAACAAGTAAGCTTGTCACTTACCTTATTATATGTTCTCCTGCAGATACAAAAGGCAGAAAGGCACAGCTACGGACTTGATCTGGTTATTTCATACCCCTTTAAACTAGTCAATGCCTCGAGTGGGGCAAAATGATCCTTATTCCTAAATGTAGGGAATCCTGGGGACTGAAACCAATAGCACTACTTAAGCAAAAGGAAGAAGCAATTTCCTGAAAAGTCCTCTAAACGTTATGCCCATGCTAAGGAAAACAACAATCTGCTCCTAATTACAGTATGAAATAAAATAAGGCTGGTTTATACCGAATATGTGGGATGGTGTTCTTCAGTCCAACTATGTAGAACAAAACATTAGCCTCTGTGTTGCTGTAGATGCTACTGATTGCTGCTACAGTTGCACCCATTCTGCCTGCAGCAGCGCAGATTACAACTGGGATTTCTTCCTCCATTTCCTTAGGACTCTCCAGGTCATCTACAAGAAACAAACCATATTTTATATCAGAAAATTGAGAAACTTTTGTATCCTATCTGGATGATATGAGTGAGCACAAAGTTCTACAAACAGCGGAATCATATCATGATCACCCCATTTCCTTACCAGATCTTATACACATCCACATTCGCCAAGACACACAGCATGAGCTGTCGCTAATCCAGAACCACATGTAGGTGGACAGGACTGTTGGATGTCTCCAAACAGAATACAGAGTTCTCTGTACTTTCTGCCCAACAGGCTGTCCTCCATGTAACTGCTTATTCACATGAAACCTGAAGTCTGAATACCTTTGAGACTTCTCAGTTATATTTAGAACAAATTGAATGATGGATTCCAAAATTATCAAAGGAAGGAGGTAAGTGGAAGAGCTGGTGCAAATGCATGAGCTTCACTTCTTTGGAAAGCTAGAAAGGAATAGTGAAAAGTTCTGCACCACAAGGAAGTTGCTAAAGATAAAATGGGGAAAAATAGCGTTCAGTGTAAACGAAGATATACACCAGTTTACAACTTCATCAGTGACATCTGTATAAAAACTTGAAGCAGGATGACAATTTTTAGTCACTCTCCTGCTAGTTTCTTTGAGGAATTCAGAACCGAAAAACTTCTGCATCTCAGACCACATGCAACAGCTTAAATGGCTCATCTACTGCAAGGCAAACTGGTTTAATTAGGGGAAAACAAACAAACAAACAAACAAAAGCCCAACTGCTCAAATGAAGAGGAAAGAACTATAAATCAGAAACATAAGTCATTTACCTGCTTCATTCCTTAAGGCAGATGGTGCTTTGTGAACTTTGTTGTACAGGATTGCACACACAGTTAATATAAGAAGTAACAGTAAGATCTGGTTAACTGAAACAAAATAGAGAATTTGTTAACGATCACTCTCATAGCTAGAGTACTAATTGTACCTTTTTAGAAAAAAAGACTATTTGCAACCATTACATAGCATAATGTGTATTTGCTGTGTTTGCCAATATCTCCTTTCTCTTGCTATTTGATCAAACTACAAATGCCATGTTAATAGCATAATGCATTTCTACCTCTTTCCATTTATTTCCAACCATCTGATTTTCGTTGATTGGTTGCTCAATAAATCACTGAGCTCCCAATACACATGGGTTATAAAAACTATTAAATTCATGTTTCTGAATACTAGAAGCCTGGAACTTTCTTTCATTGGCTACACCATGGGACTTCAAGAACGAATTATTTTTACCTACATTTTCCTTCACTCACACTTCCTTCAGACAAAAGAAAAAATAACTGAATGCAAATCTTGAAGGTATACCCAAGCAAAATTCTAACAGTACGAGAAAAATAAACCCAGCACACCACTGAAACCAGGTAGGGTTTATTGCAAAATATTTGAAAACTAATTAAAGTGTCAAAACATAAAAATATTGACACTTTAATTAGTAAAACCAAATCCAACCATGCTAAAGCAAGTGCCTTGCTGTATATTACGACTTCACAGTTCCTATCAGTTTGTGTTGTACTACATTAATTCATCCAACATAAGCCAACTGTGAGTACATAACAGCTCAGCCGTATAATGGGGAAGAAATACTCAATGGAGTTCTTTAGATCTTCTTCACCACTTCTGTACCATCATAAAGGTGATGGTTAATATTTAAGGTGTACAAAAGAACAAAGGAAACAAAGTTTTAGTCTCTTTGATTCAAAAGGGTTATTGACCAGAACTGAGCATACAAGTAAGTTGAAATTGGTTCACACATCACCAACTGCACTGACTGATGTCAGCTGAGAAAACACCCACTGGCTTCAATGAAATTTTGGGTCAATTTTCAGTCATTGATCTTGACAGCTGATGAGAACTCAAATTTCTCAGGGCTGCATTTCAACAGCGAGTATGAAGAGCATAGGTGTACATAGCTCTGTTAAAAAGCCATTCTGGGTGCTCTGTGCACACCCACATGGAGCTACTCATTACCTGTGCCCTTAGAGGGAAAGCCCAATTCGTAAGTATCACACAGAAAAGTGGTGAGTGATCTCTGGTTAGTGGAATTTATGACCACACTTATCTGATGTAGTTGACAAGAAAAATCTTATTTTGATAATAAAGCTTAAGTATAATTTAGCAAAATTAGAATTTGCATGCAGCTGTTATAGCAGTTTTGAGAAACTGCATTTGATATCACTGCCCTCTTTTAAAAATACGTATTTTTAAAATGCTTTTAATCTCTCTTACTTTTCTTTAAAAGAGCCATGTGTTCTGTTGGATAAGAACTGTGGTCTGCAGTAAAAAAAAAAAAAGAGAGAGAGAGAGAGAGAAATTGAAATGCATTGTGTTTTAATACATTCAGTCACCTACAACCCAGTCACCCAGATCAGTAATAAGTAACATCTTTAACACATCTTAAAATAATTTACAAAATGGTGTCAAAACACCATCAGGTGAAATTTATAAATACATCTATTTCCAATCTCAAATAAAACACAACAGTAATCATAAATACTAACCTCTTGCCAGAATATACTTCCCAAACTAGGAATTGTCCTGCCAGCAACAGTAAAAGGGGAACTTGTGCAAAGTGACTTGTATGTAGGCAGCTCTGAAAGAAGTGCCTCCTATGATCACTCCTCCTAGTGATCCTTGATGATCAGAGGGCTGGAGCACCTCTCCTATGAGGAAAGGTTGAGGGAACTGGGCTTGTTTAGCTTGGAGAAGAGAAGGCTCTGGGGCGACCTCATTGTGGCCTTCCAGTGCTTGAAGGGTGTGTATGAACAGGAAGGGGAACGGCTGTTTAGAGAGTGGATAGTGATGGGACAAGGGGGAATGGTTTTAAACTGAGACTGGGGAGGCTTAGGTTAGATATTAGGAGGAAGTTTTTCACACACAGGGTGGTGATGCACTGGAACAGGTTGCCCAAGGAGGCTGTGGATGCCCCATCCCTGGAGGCATTCAAGGCCAGGCTGGATGTGGCTCTGGGCAGCCTGGTCTGATGGTTGGCGACCCTGCACATAGCAGGGGGGTTGAAACTAGGTGATCACTGTGGTTCTTTTCAACCCAGGCCATTCTATGATTCTATGATTCTATGATTCTATGATTCTATTCATTTTCTTGGAAACTACAACAACTACAAAGAGCACAGTAGCACTGATACAGCAAGTTCTTTGCTACAAAAGGCTGTTTTTCAACACAGTCATCACCATTAGCTATGCCTTTTTGCCACTGATGAGCAAGAGCCTTCATTTTGTGCTCACAAAAGTTTGCATCTGCAGAGGTGACTGTCACTGTTCCCACTGCTGAAACACATCACCACCACCTCATTTTGCTCACATACACCATTTGGTCCCCATAAATGTTCAGCAAATGTGAATGAATGCCAGTGGGTGCCAATTCTCTGCATGGAGGAATTTTGCTTCTTACACATTTCCATGTCAAACACTACTTTGTCAGACTGCCCTTTTGCTGCCATCTGTCACATGGCAACAACATGTAATGGGACATTGGTGGGAAGGTTCAGCCTCTCCTGCCATACCACCAACAGCCGCCTCTGATGTTGCAGGCTAACATCATAAAACAGGAGGCATTACTTTCAGATTTATGTACTGTATTTGTGATGCTTGAGAAAGTGAAGTAGGCTTCCCTAAAACTGCTCTTCTAAACAAGGCCTAAGAGTGACCGTGTCTTTATGCTGAAGAGGAAAGAACGTAACCCCTAAAATACAGAACTGTGTAACAGATAACATTTGTTTGAATTCTGCAAGCACTGGTATTGTTTACTACTGCTGTTTTTGTGAAAAAACAACAGTAAGAAATCAGCATCAGAAGTTGGGGCAGGAGGAAAGGAAGAAACAACCATGTGATTCCACCTCTACAGCAGCTATCTGCACAACTGAAAGCCATTTTTCCCAATTACAGACACACAGATCCACTAGAGCCTAGATAAGGATATATAACTGTTTCTGTGCACATATAAAAATGAAGTTCATTCTGATTCCTTGAAAAGGAATATGGAACGGCAAAAATTCTTGAAACTTAAGTCACCAAAATGAATCTCTCCCATTGGTTAATACTAATAGTGAGGGAGCATAATGAATTAGACTCCACTTTTTGATTTGCAAGTACAATTGTAATAAAAATATACATAAAGCAATGATGAGGCTTTGTTTACAAGCCACTATATATTTGCATATATTTAGATCCTTACAGCTGACTAGATTGGAGAGAGAGGAATATTTCTAAGAGAAATTCTTTCACATCTGCAGCCCTTGCCTGCATTCCAGCAGCCCACTCCTTTCATGTGGCATTCATTTACATAGATATGAAAACAAACTTATCAGTCACAAAAGCCTGTTGTTTAGACGTACCCTCTCTCGCACGTTACACAAGTATTGCAGCATTAACCATTACAAATTTTACTCATTTAGATGAGGACAGAGGCAACAAAAACCGCTCCACTCTTGAAGTACCATTCTCACCTCATTCAAGCTAATAGCAATTTTCTACTGACTTCAATGGAGCTGACTACTGCTTTTAATTAAATTATAATGAGAGTCACAAATAATACTGATGATCACCACAAAATGAAAGTTGAATAGTCACAGCCTCAGGATGTCTTCTGCATGATAAAAACAACATAAATTGAACTATGTTTTACATTTTAAAATCCAAAGTCCAAAAGAATCAAACAAAATAAGTCTGCATTTCAAACCTACAAAGTTCCTAAAGTTTCAGCAACTCAGACTGATCGCCCACTGGTTTCTAGAAAAAGAGAGGAATATTTGTTCCCCTTCAAATATTTATTCATTTTTCTCGAATTTAGACATTAGTTCCTAGAACCTGGCAGTCCATAACTCAGCTGCCAAAATCTGTAACAAAACGAGGGGCTGTAGAAGGGAAAGCTCAGAAACAGTGACATTACTGCTCGGACATTTCCTGCATAATTAGTCTTTTTACCTCTTCAAAGCAGCACAGTAATCGGGACTCCTTTCTCCTGAAGAGCTGCAGAGCTTTTTACTTGGATCCTAGATAGCCCACAGCTGTCAGCATTCTTGCCAAAGCTTCCTTGCCCATCGTCTTCCTTTAAAGTCCCCGGTACAAGGGCCTTACAGGGCACAGAAACAGTTTTAAGATTCAATTCCTTTTTCAAACTCTTCAAAGTTTACTTTGGAGTTGTGCTGGTTTTCTTTTCTCTCCCTGCTGCTGAGGAATAGCACAGAGTCCAGACGCGGCACCAAAGGAATGAGAGCCCATAAACCACTTCCAGATGTGCTGAACGATGATGCAGCCCCAGATCTGGCAAACTTGCCTTAGAGCTTCATCTAGCAGATTGCAAATAAATCCCACAAGACGAAAAGTCTTAAGGGGGTGGAGGAAAGAAGGAAATAAACTGTTCCAGAAGTTACTTAAAATGTCTAGTTGCAGGTTAGGTTTCTAGTCATTATTTATGGTAAATGTGAACAGATAACTAGTGTGCAAGAGCCAAATAACAGCGTGCCAAAGTCAAAATGAAAGCCAACATTTTTCCAGTGTCTGTTGGCACAGTTATTGCAAGCATGAAACTAAGTAAATTTGCAAACTTCAACTCTGAACATGCATGCTGACTTAAATTGCCTCTGCCCCAAATCTCTGAGAAACTAGAGAATCTAAACCCAAGGGTTTGGGATGGAGTCAAAGGGGCTTGAGATTAAGGAACCTCGCAGATGTTGGTACTCAGTTTCCTAAGCTCTCCTGGAATGCTCTCACAATTTTAGTTCTCTATCAGTTTTTTTACTCAAATTCTCTCCCTCTTGTCTAGGAACCTTCCTTTTATATGTTTTGCAATGATAAAAACAACACAAATTAAACTGTGTTTTACAATTATATGTATGTTTTAACACAAGACTTCCATCACTGGTGAAAGGAGTAATAATAGATCTTAAATTGTTTTTCACGTGTACTTACAAAAAGTACAACAGCTGCTCCGAAACTAATATCTCCTATTTTATGATGTTGGCCTGCAATGTCAGAGGTGGATGTTGGAGGTACGGCAGTAGAGGCTGAACCTTCCCACCAATATTTCACTATGTTTTGTTACTATGTGACAGATAGCAGCAAAGAGGCAGTCTGACAAATTAGTGTCTGATATGGAGGTGAATGTGAAGGGATGGAACTGAAATGCACCGAGTGGAAAAAATGGCACCCGTTGAAATTCAGTGCTTGCAGAATGTTTATGGATACCGAACAGTGGATATGAGCAAAGTCAGGCAGTGGGTGGGATGTTTCAACAGTGGTGATGGTGACTGTTAGTCACATCAGCTGGGGCAGATTTTTGTGTGTGTGGCATGCAGGTTCTTGTTCAATTGCAAGAGAAAATGCATAGCCAGTAATGGTGACTGTGTTTAAAAGCAGTCTTTGGTGGCTGACAATATGCTCCATTAAACAGTGTTATATTGATCCTCATCTCTGTTGCAGTTTCCAAGGAAATAAATAGGAGTCATTACTTCCAGAGCAACCCACATATTTAAAATGCAGGTTTATAGTTTTAGAAGTTTGACAATGACTGTTATTCTATTCCAACAAACTGAAAAAGCTGTCATCTAGCGATATGTGTCAAAAATGCCAGCAGGAAAGGAGCAGAGCAGACAAGGACTGGGGTGTCCTGGTGGGAAACAGGTTGGCTGTGAGCCAACAGCATGCCTAATGGCCCAGAAAGCCACTGGCATCACAGTGTGCATTACAAAGAGCCTACTGCAGGGAGCCTGCTTCAGCAGGGGCTGGACAACATGATCTCCAGGTAATCTTCCAATACATACAACTCTGTGATTCAGTGTAATGTTTAATAAATTAATTTATTTTTAACTAAAGAGAAGTGTAAAGCCCTGCTACTGAGGCCGAGGGGGCGGCCTCTTGCAGGGCGGCTGTGGGTCCTGGTCACTGTCGGCCTTCCTCTTAGGGGGCCGCCGGGCCCTCTCAGGCGAGTGGCCAGGAGCAGAGGGGCTGCTGCTCCGGGCAGAGGGACCTGCTGCCGTTTCCTGCTCCATCTCTTCGTGGGGCTCCTCCGCTTCCCTCGCCGAGTGTGCAGCGGGGACGTGATCGGGAGACACAGGAACGTCAGCCACTGCAGTGCGGGTCTCCTCCTCCATGCTGGGACATGCAGTGCTGACTCTGGGCCCCGACGTGAGGTCCAGTTCTGGGGAGGCTGTGGGGCTGTCCTCCTGCCCCCTGGCTGCAGGGCCCTCCTCCCGCCCCTCAGGCACGTGGGCGTCCTGCAGACCCAGCAGTCTGTGCGCCTCCTCGCCGCAGTGGCGCACAATGTTGTCGAGGAGCTCCTGGACGAACGCCTCCGTTCTGTTCCCCATGGTGCCCTGCATCATCTCCATCAGCCACTCTCTGTCCGGCCCGATTTCACACAGGCCGTGCAGCAGGTAGGCTTCCGCTGCCATTGCCGGCCACCAGTGCGTGGGAAAGACGGCTCGCAGCTGTTGGCGCAGCCAGGGCAGCACAGGGTCCAGGATGTGCTGGTGTTGCCTGAACACATCTGCCCAGATGTCAGGAGGCAGACCGCCCACTGTAGGCACCTCCTCTGCCTCCTCATCCTCTGTCTCCTCGTCATCTGCGTCCTCATCCTCCTCCTCATCCGACCACGGTGAAGGGGGTGGCGAAGAGGATAGCGAGGAGCTTGAGCTGCTGAAACTGGCAGCTACAGCTTCCTGGAAGCAGGCAGGGACAGGTGTTGCTGGAGGCCAGATGACAAAGTCCAGGTCCTCGTCATCATCCAGCGCTGCCACCTTGACCACTTCCATGACCCTCCTGCAGAGAGGGCAGCTCTCGTGCTGCTTGCCCCACCGCAGGATGCAGCCGAGGCAGAACTCGTGACGGCACGGCATCGCGTAGGCAATGTCCTTGCGCTCATCACGGCAGATGGGACATACCCATTCCTCCTCTGCTGCCATGCTCCTCACTCTGTGGTTTGCTGGGGAGCAAAGATGAAGAGCTGCTCCTCTTCTGCAGCACCACAGGGGGAAATGTTGCGCACTGCAAAGACAGAGGCCGCGGTCAGTCAGTGTCCCAGGTACAGAGGACAGAAACACCCGGGTCCCTCGGCAGGAAACCCTCTCGGCCCTACTGGGGCCCACCCATGCTCCATGCCCTCCCGGGGCCCTCAGGCTGTGGCCCTGGCCCTGGCAGCTCCCCATATCTCAGCACTCGCTCCATTGCCACCCTGGGGGCCGTGTCCCCACCCAGCTCACCTCTGCTGCTGCGCGTGCACCCCGTGGGGCCCCGGTAGCCTGAGCCAGGCAGACCAGGGAAACGCAAGTGATGGCTGTAAGGATGGGCACCGAAAGCCACTGCCAGCAGTGCCCAAAGCACAGCCCAGCACTCAAGACAAATGCTCGCTCCACCTCCAAGCCTCGCAACCACACGCTCGGCAGGAGTCCAGGCACGAGAATGACTGGGCCAGGCTCTGCCTGCACCCAAAGCTGAGCAGACGGTGCTGAGGTCACAGTGCCTCGCACAGTGACGTCATGGCCTGTTGCTCAGCAACGTCACCGCAGTCCTTCTGCCCCCACAGCATTTGCCCCAGCACCACTTTGCATCCCTGTGTCTGCACGTGCATTTGGGGTGACCCCAGTGCCTCTTCCAGCCACTGCACTGCCACTCCCTCCCCTCCCCTGTCCCCTTCTCCTTTGCCAGCAGTTTAGTGCCGCATGCTGCGCCTTGCCAGAGGCCCATCTGATGCCCTTGTCCCTCCCTTCATGGCGTCCAAAATAGCAATCAAGATTGTCTAAAAGTACTTCCCTAAGTTTCAGAGAACACCTGACGTTGCTTCCACTTTTTTTGTTTGGCTTTCCATTTTGAACATGCCAGCAAGATCCACTGCTTCTCAGATCTGCTTTTCCTTGCTCTTCTTGCTAGAGGAGAGTGTTCATTGCTGACGTACTCAGCACCTCTCCTCACCAACCTCGTCTCATTTAAAAGCTCTGTGATCCTTAAGGACAAAATAAATTGTATAGACATTATGTTTTGGTGGTGATAGATTGACAGGGGGAAGAAGGCAGCACTGTGCACATGGCAGCTCCAGCTCTCTCGAGCAACAAGCAAGAAAGACTGTGGAAGAGTAAGGCTGGAGAGTGGGGAGTGGGTGGGGAGGAACCCGATGAGGTTCAACAAAAGCAAGTGCAGAGACCCGCACCTGGGGAGGAATAACCACACACGCAGGTGAAGGTGAGGGGCTGAGGCGCTGGAAGGGAACTCTGCGGAGAAGGACCTGAGTGTCCTGGTGGGCATTGGGTCGGCCGTGATCCAGCAGGGTGCCCCTGTGGCCCAGAGGACCACCATCATCGTAGGTACATTGCAAAGAGCGTGGCCAGCAGGTCGATGGAGGTGACCTCCCCCTCTGCTCTACCCTGCTGAGGCCACAGCAGGATTAATGTGTCCACTTCTGTGCTCCTCAGTTCAAGAAAGACAGGGAACTTCTAGAGAGAGCCCAGTGGAGGGCCACCAAGACGATGAGGGGCCTGGAGCACCTTCTGTATGCGGAAAGGCTGAGAGCCCTGCGACAATTCAGTCTGGAGAGGTGAAGGCTGAGAGAGGATCTTACTGATGTTTATAAATGTCCCACTGGTGGGAGTCAAGTGGATGGGGCCAGGCTCTTCCGAATAGTGCTCAGTGACAGGACAAGGGGCAGTGGGCACAAATCAAAACGTAAGAAGTTCCATATGAACACAAGGAATAACCTCTTTGCTTTGAATGTGACAAGCACTGGAAAAAGCTGCCGGAGGTTCCTGTGGAGTCTCCCTCTCTGGAAACTCACCACCCAGATGCTTTCCCATGGAACCTAGTGCAGGGAACCCACTTTAGCAGGGAATTGGACTAGATGATCCCCAGAGATGCCTTCTAACCCATACAACTCTCTGACTCTGTCATTCTGAGTAATCTTTTTTTATTATGATTTTTTAAATAAATAGAAGCGTAAGCCCTGCTAGTGAGGCCGAGGGGGCGGCCTCTTGCAGGGCGGCTGTGGGTCCTGGTCACTGTCCGCCTTCCTCTTAGGGGGCCGCCGGGCCCTCTCAGGCGAGTGGCCAGGAGCAGAGGGGCTGCTGCTCCGGGCAGAGGGACCTGCTGCCGTTGTCTGCTCCATCTCTTCATGGGGCTCCTCCGCTTCCCTCTCCAAGTGTGCAGCATCAGCCTCTGCTGTCCTGGACTGCTCTTCTCTGCTAAGAGTTATACTGCTGCCGGTGAGTCCAAGCTGTGACATGAGGGTCACTTGTGAGGAGGCTGCAGGGCCAGGGCTGTCCTGCTCTCTTTCAGCAGAGCCCTCCTCCTGCCCTCCTGACACAAGGGTGCCCTGCAGACCCAGCAGTCTGTGCGCCTCCTCACTGCACAGGCGCACAATGTTGTCAACAAGCTCCCAGATGAATGTCTCTGTTCTGTCCTCCAGGGCAGGCTGCATCAGCTCCACCAATTCCTCACCGTGCAGCCCGATGTCACACAGGGCATTCAGGACTAAGCCCTCTGCTGCCATTGCTGGCCACCAGTGTGTGCCAAAGATGGCTCGCAGCTCTTGGCGTAACCATGGCAGCACAGGCTCCAAGATCTGCTGGTGCTGCCTGAACAGTTCTGCCCAGGCCTGAGGCCGAAGACCACCTACTATAAAATCCTCCTCTACCTCCTCATTGTCCTGATCTTCTGCCTCCTCATCCCTTGCTTCCTCTGCCTCTTCATCGACTTCCTCGTCTGACAACAGCAAAGGTGATGGTGAAGGGGACAGCAAAGGACTAGATCTGCCGTAAATGGGAGCTATGGCTTCCTGGAAGCAGACAGGTACAGGTGTTGCTGGAGGCCAGATGACAAAGTCCAGGTCCTCATCATCATCCAACGCTGCCACCTTGACCACTTCCATGACCCTCCTGCAGAGAGGGCAGCTATCCTGCTGCTTGCCCCACCGCAGGATGCAGCCGAGGCAGAACTCGTGACGGCACGGCATCGCGTAGGCAATGTCCTTGCGCTCATCACGGCAGATGGGACATACCCATTCCTCCTCTGCTGCCATGCTCCTCACTCTGTGGCTGGCAGGGGAGCGAAGATGAAGAGCTCCTCTCCAGTAGTGCCACAGGTGTGAATGTTGCACACTGCAAGAGGGAGAGAGAGCACAGTCAGTCACTGTCCCAGGGACAGAGGGAAGAAACACACAGGTTGCTCAGTGGGACACTCTCCCAGCCCCACATCTGGGCTGCTGCATGCTCCACACAAACCCACAGAGGTCCCTCAGGATACAGCCCTGGCCCTGCCAATTCCCTGTGTCCCAGTGCTCACCCCATTGCCACCCTGAAGGATATGTCCCCACTCAGCTCACCTCTGCTACTGTGTGTGCACCTTGTGAGGCCCTGGCTCTCTGAGCCAGGCAGACCCGGGAAATGCAAGTGATGGCTGTAAGGATGGGCACTGAAAGCCACTGCCAGCAGTGCCCAAAGCACAGCCCAGCACCCAAGACAAATGCTCGCTCCACCTCCAAGCCTCGCAACCACACGCTCAGCAGGAGTCCAGGCACGAGAATGACTGGGCCAGGCTCTGCCTGCACCCAAAGCTGAGCAGACGGTGCTGAGGTCACAGTGCAACTGTTGGTGACATCACGGTCTCAATGCTCAATGATGTCATCGCAGTTCTTCAGCCCCTGTTGCAGCACTTTGCTTTTGTGTGTCTGCATCTGGCGCTACCACTGTGCATGTCCAGCTACTGCCCTCCCCTCCCGTTTCCTCTTCTCCTGGTGTTGCTGTTTCCCGACAGCTCCAAGCTGTGGGCTGTGCCTTCACAGAGTCCCATCAGGTGTCCTTGTCCTTCTGTTTTTTGTATCCAAAATACCAACTGATCTTGTCTTAAACCAGTTTCCAAAGTTTGAGAGAACACCAGGCATTTCTCCTCCTCCCTCCCTTTTTTTTTTTTTTTTTTTTTTTTAAATCTTTTTGCATCTTAAACATGCAAGATCCTGCAGGATCCCTGCAAGATCCACAGCTTCTAAAATCTGCTTCTTTCCCTTGTTCTTGTAGAGGAGAGCATTCGTTAATGTACTCAGTGCCTCTCCTCTGCAACCTCATCCCATTTGAGTGCTCTGTGATCCTCATGGACAAAATAAATGGTATAAACATGACGTTTTGGTGATGATAGATTGGTGGTGGGAAGAATATGACACTGGGGACATGACAGCCCTGGCTCAGTTTTGAGAACCAAGACTTTGTGGAAGAGTAAGGCTGGAGAGCTGGGCAGAGAGGAACCTGATGACGTTCACCCAGGACCAATGCTAAATCCTACATCTGGGGAGGAATAACTACTGGGGTATACTGGAGAGTACAGGTGAGGGGCTGACCTGCTGGAAAGGAGCTCTGTAGAGAAGGACCTGGGTGTCCTGGTGGACAACAGGTTGGCAATGAACCAGCAGTGTGCCCTCGTGGCCCAGAAGGTCAATGGCATCCTGGGGTGCATTGCAAGGAGCATAGCCAGCAGGTCCAGGGATGTGATCCTCTTGATCTCCTCTGCAATGATGAGGCTACATCTGGAGTGCTGTGTCCAGGTCTGGGCTCTCTGGTTCAGGGACAGAGAACTTCCAGAGAGAGCCCAGTAGAAGGACACTCAGATAGTAAGGGGCCTGGAGCTTCTCCCTTATGAGGACAGGCTGAGCCCTGAGACTGTTCAGCCTGGAGAAGGCTGAGGGGGGATTTTATCGATATTTATAAATATCTCGTGGGCTGAATTCAAGTGGACAGGGCAACAGGCACACACTGAAACGCATGAAGTCAGCGGCCTATCGCTCAGCACACTCAGCCATGGCCAACTTAACAACAATCCTGTGACACATTTCCGACGGACGTCTCCTCCCCGCCTCTCCCCTCAGGGCCGTAGGGTGCCCGCCCCGCCGCCATCACGTGACCCGCGGCGGCCGCCCCGCCGCCTCCCGCGGGCGCGGCGCTGCCCCTTCCTCCCTCCTTCCCCGCGGCCTGTCCTGGCCGCGCGGTGCATTGTGGGAGCGGCGCTAAGATGGCGGCGGCCGCCGCTGGGCTGAGCTGGAGGCGGGTGTCTTCCTTCACGGGGCCGGTGCCGCGCTCCCGTCACGGGCACCGCGCGGTCGCCATCCGCGAGCTGGTCATCATCTTCGGAGGCGGCAACGAGGGCATCGCCGACGAACTGCATGTCTACAACACGGGTGCGCGGGGCGGGGCGGAGCGGCGGGCGCGGTCCCGCCGCGGGCGGGGGTGGGGAGCGCGGGGCGGCGGGGAGCCGAGCGCCGCGGCGCCGTCACGTCCCTGCAGGGTTCGGGCACTGGGCTCGGGCCCGCTGCCCGGCCGGGGGTGGCGCCCTAACACCGCCCGCAGCCTTCCGCCCTGCCCTGAGGCCGCTAAGTGGAAAAGCGTCGCCCGGCTCGGGCAGGGCTCCGGGGGTCTCGCCGCGCCGCGTAGCGCCGGGTTCGTTCATAGGGAAGGGAGCTGAACGAGCTGAGACGCACGTCTCGCTGAGGAAGGCGAACGTGCTGGCATCGGGAGGTTTTCCAGGCAAGAAGCTGCTTCAGTCTGGTTTGTGTGCGGAAGGTGGGATGCCTGAAGAGTTACTCCGCGCCGTGCTGTATAAGGCTGGGAAACTTCTGTGCGATTTCAGTCGTGGGCCTGAAGTGGGGGAGTTGGGTAACTGAGCGGCGCTCCGCAGCTGCTTCTCGTTGGCTGCCGGCAGCGTGTATTGATAACGCGAAGGCTGCAGCATGTGGGCTGTGCTTTCAGTTCGCCGACTCTTAGGAATCATTCAGAAATGCCTGCTTTCCTCACATACTCCAAAAAGGAGTTTGTTTTTCCGTGGTGGTGTAAAAATGTACTTGATCACCTTTTCAGGAGGCAAGGGAGGGGTCTCTTAACCGTGCTCTTGTGACAGGTAATCAAAATAAAGCTTTTTGGTATGAACATAGGTCGCTCCGAAAGTAATGCCTCCTATTTATTTCCACGGAAACTGCAACAGATGCAAAGAACACAGTAACGCTATTTGATAGAACAAAATTGCAGCTTCAAAAGACTATTATTTTTTTTTTTTTAACACGGTCACCATCATTAGCTGTGCGTTTTTGCCACTGATGACTAAGAGCCTGTATACTGTGAGCATAAAAATCTGCACTGGCAGAGGTGACCCAGTGTTTCACAGTATTTCACCACCTCACTGTGCCTCACATCTACTGTTTGGTCTCTGTAAGCATTCAGCAGGTGTCAGTGAATGCCAGTGGGTGTCATTTCTTTGCATGGAGGAATTCAGTGGAGCACCTTTGCTTCTTACACAGGCTACGTTCTGTCAGACCGTCCCCCTGCAGCAACATGTAATGGGGCTTTGGTGGGAAGGTTCAACCTCTACTGCTGTACTAACAACATCCTTCTCTGACGTTGTGGGCCAGCATCATAAAATAGAATGTATTACATTTGGAGCAGCTTTTATATGCCTTTTAGAACAAGGGCTGGGATTGGTGCCTTTTCAGTGAGTCTTAAAATCAAATTTTTATTTTTCTGCCCAGATTCCAAAGGTGTACACCCCTTTGCCACAGTAGCAGGAAGGGCCATGACTCAGTTGTTGCAGTCCCGAGGCGGGTGTTTGGTTCAGACCAATGATGTTTTTTTGGCTGAAGACTGAGGTGCAGGGCTGTGACCTGGAGTGCTTGAGCTTGGGGTGGCACCCATTGCTTCTGCTGTGGGTGTGATGACTTCCACAGACCTGGCACATGGGAAGAACTGCTTAATCCCTTGCAGCAGTGGTCACTGGAAGCTTTGAAGTTCACACATTTCTTCTTCTTAGCCATGAAAAAAAGGTTTGGAAAAGGAGAATGCAGTGTTTCCTTTAATTCCTCAGTTCTAACACAGTTTAAACAACAACATGCTACTGTATCAGCCAGTCTCAGTTTTTCTTTCCTGCCTGTGTTTCTCATCTCCCTTTTCAGTGCCATAGTCGGTAGATACAAACATTGGTCCAAGAGTTGTGTAATTACTTTTCAATAGGGCTATTAAATCCAGGCACCCTGCCACGTTGTTGCAGCTATGATAATTCTGGTACTCTGACTTAGTGTAGTTACCTCTTCTGTGTGGAACAGCACGTGTATTCCTTGTTAACTTCTTTTTTCAGCAAGTCTATTAAATTGCTGTATGACCCTCAGTAAATGTCTTGGTGCCCTGAGATTCATATACTGAGTAACACTGGTTTCATAGAGGTGTTGGGAGATTGTTTGGGCTTTTTTATTTGTTTTATTTTTCTTTCTTAAGTGTTTTGTTTTAAGGCATTGTGTTAAGCAGCCCATTCACAATCACCTACTGGAAAAGGTAGTTAACAGTGGAGATGTTTTAAAATACACTTTTTTTTTTTTCTGTGTTTCAGTGTTTAAATCCCTTTTTTTTTTTTTTTTAAACTGTAGCTACAAATCAGTGGTTCCTTCCTGCTGTAAGGGGAGATATTCCTCCAGGCTGTGCAGCACATGGATTTGTTTGTGATGGTACCAGAATACTAGTCTTTGGAGGAATGGTTGAATATGGAAGATACAGTAATGATTTATATGAATTACAGGTAGGAGATGTTTGAAAATGTTCCAATTTTGTGGAGTACTTCATTTATCTACTGAGGAATAAGCACGTTTTACATTACCAACTGTGATATGAATGAAGGTATTTCTGATTTTGCATTTCTTGTGTTTAAGGCAAGTCGATGGCTCTGGAAGAAAGTAAAACCTCAAGCTCCTTCCACTGGATCTCCGCCTTGTCCTCGACTTGGCCACAGCTTCTCTTTGTATGGTAACAAGTGCTACTTATTTGGTGGCCTCGCAAATGAAAGTGAGGATTCAAACAATAATGTTCCCAGGTATGCTAGTTTGGATTGATTTCAGTGACTCAACAGAAAAAGACTAGATGCAATAACTTTGAAGAGGAACGTTCTAGGGAGACTGTCCTGCATGATGCACTGATTGTAAGGTGAATGAATTGCGTGCTAAGAAGCTTAGATGTTCCTTCTGTTGATCACACTGAACGGAGCATGGAGTGAAAGCTCTGACTTTTTTTGAGAGAAACCTGAGTAGATTTTGGTACTTTCCCTGGCTGATATTTTTAAGAATTCTTGTTAGTTAGAATTAAATACGCGAAGTCTCATGGGTCATCAGGGAATTCACAATGGAATTGTCACCTATAATACTGTGGGAGATAGTTACAATCTTTTCAGAGTAACAGCTGGAGTTGCCCTTATTATCAGTAAAAAAGTTCTATGGCACTGAAATTGAATACGGTGTTGACCTACAGTTGAGAGTGCTTATATCCACAGAGCAATTTGAAACTCATTAAACAAGAGGTACCCGGAGTGAGTGCCAAGATTCAAAAGTTACCTAAAAATAACTTACCAACATCAACACGTGGCTAATTGTCTGTTGGGCAGCCTGAACACGTCAGAAAAGAAGCAGCTTCTTTTCACCTTTGTTGCCTTAGAATTGCAGGAGTTCTTGAACATCCTGTGTGTGTTTCTTACAGCTCTGCAGTTTGTTCCAAGTTTCTCCACACACAGTAATTTCAGCTGAGAATGTTGTTTGCTGGTTTGGAATGTTTATTTGATGAACCGTAGTGCATGAATTACGATATGAAAGACAACTATCTTAGAGGCAAGAAGCTACCGTAGTTCATTTTGTGTTCTAAATCAGTTCTGTTTAGGTGCTGCCTTAATGCCATCAGATGTTCTGGGATTTTAAAATTTTCTCACTCTTTCAAGGCAGAAGTCATAATACATGGAAGCAGTAGGGGTTTAAAGCTCACTTACGATCTTGTTAATAAGCATGCTTTTCATGCTTCCTCCATAATTCTCCAGATACTTAAACGATTTCTACGAGCTGGAGCTGCAGCACGGATCTGGGGTTGTTGGCTGGAGTATTCCTGTGACAAAAGGGATCTTGCCATCTCCCCGAGAATCACACACGGCCATTGTGTACTGCAGAAAAGATTTGGGAGTTCCAAAGATGTATATTTTCGGAGGGATGTGTGGCTGTCGGCTCAACGATCTCTGGGAACTTGACATAGGTGAGTTTGTTTGCCAGTACAAGTGCAAGGACCTGGCAATGATGAAATTAATGTATGTGAGGATTAATGGCATTCTGTGGTACTATTGAGAATTGAGATCTTTTGTAATTTTTGAAATGAGACAGATACAGCATTGTTTGCATTTATTATCCTCACTGATTTGGGTTATGCTGTGAGATTGTTGTCTGAGATTGCTTTAAAGACTCTCGCTGTGGTAACTGTGTTGAATAATCATAAAGAAAGTGGGTTTAATATATCCTTTTGAAAAACAGTTGTTGAGAATTTTGTATGATTTTTTTTTTGAAAGTAGCTCTAAGTGCATGTTATTGCACTTTCTTTTCTAAATTGGCCACCTTAAAAGGTGAAACTTTGTTTTGTTGAATTCTAGAGGCATGTTCCCACCTAAACCTGAGGTAGTATAATACACAACAGTAAGTTATTTGAGGATTTTTATTCTTTTTCTTTTAGAAACCATGACCTGGTCAAGACCAGAAACTAAAGGGACAGTACCACTTCCTCGCAGTCTGCATACGGCCAATGTAATAGGAAACAAGTATGTCTGTTGTTAAAAGCTCAACTATAGAAAGGTACACCTAGTAGGAGAATGGCAATGCTTATCCACTACTGCTCAGTATAAACCGTCAGCCCTGTAGAGTGCTTCTCTGCTTCTGTTCCTCTACCTCAGTGGAAATTTAGAAGTATTATTTTTAATTTAGAGTTATTAAACTGTTGATGTTTCCATACAGCAGGATGGTCTGCTCAACCCACAGGCATTTTTCCAAGCTTCTCGATGCATCTCTGTGCATTCTGTGGCAGAATCAGCTGGACCTGAGCTGGCTCTGTTAGGAGCCAACTTCAGTGCCTGTCCGTCTGTGACAAGGAGATACCTACACAAATTAACTGGCCCAAATAGAAGAATTAGTTCTAGGCAAAATCATTCTGTATTTTTTGTGGACCAGTTTTTCTGTGGTCTGTTCTTCATTATTTCACAAGTCAGTATGACTTGTTTTGTCAGATAGAACCGACAAAATGGACTTTTAAACATGCATTTCAGTCCATTTTGTATCAGTTTACAAGCCAAGGTGAGGAGAAAGAGGCAACAGATGGGAAAAAGGTGAAAAAAGCTTTGTGTTTTGAGTCAAGAGCTTAGCTTTTTTTTTTTTCAATACATGAAGTTTTATTAGGTTGTAGCCTGCATTGTGCTTTGAAGTTTCAATGCCTGACTTAGATATGCCTTCTAACTATAGAATTATTTACTGAAAGATCTACAATGAAAGTGTAGAAATTCCATGTAAATACATGATTTTTGGAGAGTCTCAGCAGTTTAGTTGTTTGTGAAAAAGTGAAGTAGTAACTTCTGTATCTGGGAAGTTGTTTGAGTTTGTTGTTTAGCTATTCTATTTTCAATCAGTTAACTTACTCAAAAATTTCAAAAGGGAGATGTCTGCAACAAGACTCCCATACAATCTGATGTAAATCAAAACTGTAAAGCACTGGAAATTTTCTGTTTTGTCCTAGATTGAGAGAGCACGTGCAGCAGGTCTTGAAATGTTAATTGGCTTTTCTTTTCTTTTTCCCTCTTCCCTCTTTTCTTTCATTTCAGAATGTATATTTTTGGTGGATGGGTTCCACAGTCAGCAGGAGGAGAAATTTCTACTCATGATGGTGAATGGAAATGTACCGGTTCATTTGCTTATCTTAATTTGGGTTAGTGTTTCTGCCTTTCTGGGAGTGGGCATTTTGAATTAATACTTTCCTAACAGAGCAGAATTAACATTCTGAAGACACTGAGAAAAGTTTGAAGACGTACAGCTGCAAACCCAGCTGACAAGATACAGATAAAGATACAATCCTTTTCTTCAACTTTCTTAAGAAGTTTTTATTTCCTTTGGAACATTCAGCAGATTTGCTGATGCAGATCTTTGTTCATGGATCTTTAGTACTAGGTAATATAGATAGTACTTCTGCATTTGGAGTGGGACTCAAGAGACAGATCCTGACATGAGTTTTTCCTGAATTGCAACAGCACTGTCTCTGATGTTGTGTTTGAAAATTGATCCTATATTACTTGAACGTAGCCTGCAAATTAACTGGAAAGTGACCTTCATGTTGTAGTATTGAGAACGGAAATGTAGTCATTATAAAAACAGAGTTATTTATTCTCTCTATTTATTTTCTCTGAGCAGTTACATGTATCAACATATGTATTGCTAGTTTTGAAAAAACAACTAGAAACTAAATTTTCTGAGTTTCATTTGCTAGATACCACAGAATGGATAGGCCTGATCTCAGATTGCCACGAAGACAAAAGTAACTTGTTACCAGGGCCAAGAGCAGGACACTGTGCTGTAGCAGTTGGCACTCGTCTGTATATCTGGAGTGGTAGAGATGGTTACAGAAAAGCTTGGAACAATCAAGTTTGCTGCAAAGATCTTTGGTACCTTGATACTGGTGAGTCAGAGATAAATAAAGGAATTGTTCTATGCTCTGTGTTTTATTAATGTGTAGGAAGCTGCCGTGATCAGAAGCTCTGAAGCTGTAGCAAACACAAAGGTCTTTTAAATTTTAAAGCTTATTCCTGTGAACCGTACGTACGTGGCAGTCAGTTGTTTGAAGGCTACAGCTGTAGCTCCATCTGAAAAAAAAAAAAAAAAAAAAAAAAAAAAGTAATAAAAAGTTGTGTTTAAAGCCCCTGAAAGAACATGGCTAGATTCTGTATTGCATGCCATAGCTGATAGATACAAGATTCTCATGGAAGTTTTACCTGAAGTCTAAGTTCCTTATATTTCTTCTGAGAGTGATCTTTTCTGTTGTTGCTACTTTTTTTTTTTATTATTATTACCAAACTCCTCCTTCTCATGGGATCATTGCTGCTGCTGCTGCTGCTTCCTCATGTTCTGGACCGCTAAAAGATACAGAGAAAGGACCAAATTGTTCTGCGGTTGAAGGAATTTTTGGAGCACTGATTGCACATTAGTAGCTGAAATGATGGATATTTATTTGATAGCAGGACCTTGAGACAGTACTGGGAGCGAGGGACTAGAATAGTACTTTCAAGTGGAAGTTCCTGTCTACTCGAGCAAAGTGTGAGTTATTGGAGATCTTGAATTATGTAAGGCAGGGGAGAACATGTTTTTGTTGAGTTTTTTTGGTGGTTTTGTTTTGTTTTTCCCCCTTTGAAAGGGTTGAGTAAAAAAAAAAAAAAAAAGGAGCAGTAAGGGAAGAGTGCATCCTAGTCAGGCATCAGGGCAAGCGAGGGGAGCAGGTTGTTGGCATTGAGTCATGCCTGGGCTTCAGCCTGCACAAGCTTTTGAGGGAAAGTTCACTTCAGCTGTAAAGAGCAAGCAGAAAGGAAGTGCAGTGTTCTGTGAATTCTTTCCAGGAATGTGTAAAGCGTTAGGAGTCAGAGCTGTGTCCAGTCTTCTGGGAGAAGACGAGGATCTCTTATGTGTGTAATGTCTATGGTGATGCCTACACAACCCAAAGGCATAGCAGCAGCACAAAACCTAGCTGTCAAAACCCTAAGAAAAGGCATAAAAATGTTAATTCTGAATGCTCTAGAATGGCAATTTGCAATTTTTTGCTTGATTTGGCACTTTTGACATTATCTCCTGCTTATTTTGGTATATATTGTACTTATGTGAAAGGGGAACTCTTGATTTTGCTAGCATTACATAGATATTTCTTAAACTGTTAGAAGAGAGCCATTTCAAACATGGCACCTGTGTCTTTCTGGTTTCTTGTAGAGAAACCTCCAGCCCCCTCACAGGTCCAGCTGATTAGAGCTACAACCAACTCCTTCCAAGTGAAATGGGATGAAGTACCCACTGTTGAAGGATATCTTCTTCAATTACATGCTGACTCACCAGTGCCATCAGCAGCTGGAACACCTGGCACTGGGGTTCCTGAGACATCGGTGCTGAGTTCACAAGGTAGTCATCACATCACTTCATGCTATTGCTTGTGCAAAGGCAGAGTAGATATTTGTGTAAGTAATGAATATGAGTTTGTTTTAAAAAATAAGATAATTTTGAGAGACTCTATTTTCTTTGACTGTTCCAGAAATACATATGTCATAGTTGTAGAAAACTCAGCTTTAATGTCTCTCTGTCTGTTCTGGTCAGCAGTCTGAATGCTGAAGATATCTGTGCAGTGCTGAGTTGTTTGAGAGCAGGCAGTGAGGAAGGGATTATAACTGACTGTTTGGCCACACAGTTTCATTTCAGTTTAACAGCTGAATTGTCCTTTAGGCAACTTCATGTTTCCCTCTTGCTTACTGGAATGGATTCCACCCAACGTAATACTAAGCTTTGTGTAACTGATTGCAATTTGCTTTTGTTTACCTGAAAGGTGGCTCTTCTCTACATCAAAGTCCACAATCGTTGCCCAGTGTCCCCTGCCCAGAAATGAAGGTGGATCATCCCAGCCAAGCAAATAATGTCATTCCTAATAACGTAAGTGTAAACTGAGAAACACCAAGGTGGCAAAGTAGTGTGGGAAGTGAGAGAACTGCCAAATAATTTCCCAGTTTTTAAAATCCCTGCATACATTTAAACCTTAGAAAACCGCCAAATCGAACAACAAAGAAGACACCTGAAGTGCTTGTTTACTTCCTTATATTCATCTAATTTTCATGATTGATGCAGTCTTAAAAGTCCTCTTTGTGGTAATGTGTAAAGGATATTGTGACTGTATTGACTTCCAGGGTGCTAACTGGGAATCTTGTAACAGTAGAGATATTCTACATCCTCAAAATGTTCGTGAAATTAACATGGGAAGCAGGAAGGGTGATGCATGTTTCTTCTTTGTTAGGGTTTTCATGCTGTTTTAGATATTCCACTGTTTTGGCAATTTGAAAGAAAGAGGAAAATCTCTGGCGGGAGGTTCACAGTTTTAGAAATGTGGGTCTTTTCTTAGCTGGGTAAACCCTCAGATCTGTATGGAATCCATAATATACTCTTACAGAAAATGAATGTAGAACTATCGTGAATTTTGCTAACAATAGAAATCTTAGATATGTACCAGAAGAGCAATGGATGAAAGTTTTTCTGATTGTCATTTTGCTGTATCCCAGTCCCCATTTCTCATCTGCCTCGTAGACAAAATGTATGCATCAGTGCACTTCCACATAATAAGAATTTGAACTTGCTCAGATAAAATGTAGTATGGGCTAGGGATACTTATAAGTCAGTTTAGAGCTTGAGTCCTTGTTTTATGTGGCTAAAAGAATGTGGATTCTTAGGTTGCTTGCTTGTTTCAATTTAAAACGCTAAGGGTATTAGAGGATTTTCATTTGTTGCTTTTGAGCAAGCCTTTTCATGCCATGTTTGCAACTGACAGCTCTGAACTTGGCAGTTACACATTAAGCAATGTATTGTTCTGGTAGGTCCAACTTTGCCTTTCATCCAACTCACTCTTAAAAGTAGAAGGAAAAGAAAAGGTTGCAGCACCCGAAAACAAGATTACACAGGAGACCATGAAAAACCGTGCAGATGCGACAGCGTTCAAGGAATCAAATGCCCCTTCTCTTTTGCCTGTTTGTACTTCAAGTAAGATATCTATAGAGTAAAAACTAATAAAAAAGCAAGTGTTAAATTCATCTACTAAGCATAAAGTAAAATTATTTGTCTTGCAATTTAAAATTAATTTACATGTCCTTGTGGTTTATAAAATTCCTTGTGCTAGCTAATACTGTGCATATTTCTAGAAGGTATGAGGAGAAATGAGATGTTCAGTGGGGTGAATCCAGGCCCAAGCACACGATCTGTTTATATTTGATGTTTATGTAATTTAGATGGCGTGACCATTTTTATTATCCTCAGTTTAATTTAAGTATTGCCTGCAAATTTTGGGTCTTAGTACTGAGTGAGAAAGAGACTTGCACTGCTGGCGATGAAGTTGTTTGTTATGAAACTCTGATGATCATTTGTGTGGGTGTTTCTTTTTTTTCCCAAATGAATTCTTTCGTCACCAAATGGGTATGAAATACATCCAACACAAATGAAATTGCAGTTTTAGTACAACTGTGTACATATATTTGGTTACAACTGTGCAGACAGGGTCTTACTCAGCTATACACATAAAGCATTTGCTTTATTTGTTCACAGTATTCCTTATTGATTTCATAATCAGATCTAATCTAAATCTCTGTTTTTATGTGAAACTAAAGCCATTAGATTAAGTTGAGGTCCATGTTGGGTATCATCAGTATTGAATTCTGGTTAATATTTTCTTTTTCTAAGGTCCTCAGACTTCAGCAAATGTAGGTGAATTACATGACTTGGACAAACGAACTGTAATTCCTGATGCTTCTGTATCCAGTACTGTCTCCAGCACACAAACTATGGTAACCCAGCAGGCTGTTAAAACTGAGTCATCAAGTACAAATGGGGCAGTTGTTAAAGATGAAACTTCACTAACAACATTCAATTCAAAATCTGAAGGTTTGAAATGTGTTTCACATACTGTATTTTGAGCCATATGTATCTAAGGCCATCAGAGTTCCTGTGGTGTGGTGGGATTCCCATCTTGACTTAGTACCTGGGTTAGAGATAGGGCTTTGGGCTATGGAGGACCTCAGGCAGCCTGAATGATCTCTGCTATGATTTACATACCTCTAAAATCAGGATATTCTTATACTTTAGTAAGCTGCTTGGTTTTCTGTAAGTGAGAAGTCTTTCAAATCTTTATGCAGATGCCTGTTTTATAAATAGCCATGGTGGGCAGTTTTGTTGCCTGTGAGACATTTGCTTTCATCTGGCGATTGCTTTTTTTAGTCAGCAGAAGTCTATTGTTTGTAACCTCGGATTTTCTTCATTTTAAATAACTGACCTCTGTAATGAGCATGGCAGCTCACGTGGCTGGCTCACCACTAGGCAGACGTGGTGACCTCTCCACAGTCTGTTTGAAATATCCAAAACAAGCATCAGTACAGAAGCTAAACATATGGGTAGTTCTTCACATCTTGTTTTCCTTGGAAATCACCAGGATGTGCTTGCTGCTTTTTGAGTGTTAGCTAAAGAGTGGTATTCTTTATTGGCACTGAGTAGTGTACTTTTTACTGGACAATACTGTTCTTTAAAAGCAAAACACAAACACAAGAATAGAGTACTAATATTCCCTTGTATTGTTCATGTGCTTTGATTTATTTTTAGGAAGCATTATTTTCCCATTTCTTAGGATTGCTAAAAGATTAATTGCTCTTATTACTGCAGTCTGAATTCTTTATGTCAGAAACAGTGCAGTAAGATTTTAGGCTTAGTGATGACACTTGTATGAGCAGCCTGTATGCCTCGATCTGATACTTTGATTGTTTGCAGTATTCTCTATTGATTTCATAATTGTGTCACACCTAAGGATAGAATTTCTGAGACCTGCCTTCCAAGTTCTGTTATCTGCAGTTATCTGTGGTGTCAGCTTCTGTGAATATGAAGCAAGCCAAAATTAGTTGTCCGTGATATAAATAGAACTGCATGCAAAAGAACTTTGAGACATGCTTTTGCAGCAAACGCTTGTAAATGGCTGCTGAGGTCAACTCTGTGGACTTCGTGTTAAATTTTTCTTAGAGTTAAGCTTTTTCAATGTAACTTTTTGTTTCTAGCTGCTGAAACTGCTTATTTCATGCCTTCAACAAAGGTCAATACTGGACAGGCAAATGATTCACATTCCTCTGTAAGTCTGCAAAAGCAAAATCAAATTGTATTCTGTTGATTAGTTGTAAGGGTTCTTCTGTTTTTCTTCAACCGTGCCTCTTTGACAGAGAAAAAAAGAGCTGGAAGTGAATAATACAGGGGTAAAAATTTTCTGTTGTAAAACTAATTACGTTGTGCGGGTTAGATTTGAGTCTAAGAAGCAGTTGTTTAGTTGGGAGGAGATCCAAGAATGTGTTTCAGCTGTTGAATCATTTGAATCGACTGGCGCAGTGGAGTGGGCTTTCTGCTGCATGATGTGCAAATGTGGAATGTTCTTCTGTCTGCACAACTGAATTTAAAATGAGATATGCATTAAATCAGGTGTAGTGTTTGCTGCTGATGTGTAGGTTTGGAACGTAACTGAACTGACATCTTGATGTTTTTCCCTAGAAGAGATGGGGACTGACTATGCAAGCTGTAAATACTTCCTGAAAAAAGTAAATGCCTCCTATTTCACCTGCTTACATCTTAATACACGAAACCAAGGTGCAGTTTTTGCCACCAAAAGAGTGGAGCTAAGGATGGGAAGAAGCAGCAGCTAATTAAGAGTTGGGTTGCTTTTGCCAATAGCAGCTGACACTTCTGCCTCTTTTCCACTCTAGCAGGAGCACCATCTGTCTGTGCTGGATTGCCCTGGCCATGCAGGTGCTCTTCCTGGTGCCTGGAGTCAAACAAGAAAGATAGCTTGTCTTTCTGGGTCAATCCACACAGTTCCCATGCCTTCCACAACCACTGTGCCATGCCACAGCAGCAGTTCTGCTCTGAGCTGCAAGTTTAGCAGTTGCTTGCTGCAGGGAGTTGGGGCTGAAGTGCAGCAGAATCCCAGACAGAGCTGCTGATGTACGACACACTTTTGTTAATCGCTGAGCTTGTGAGTGATTACATGCTGCTCCACACAGCTAGTTCGACAGCTGTAAGCTTCTTCCCCTCCCTGCTTCAACTAGGATGTCAGAGATGACATCCCAGCTGCAGTTACTCTTATTTTTTTAAGTGATGATCTGTTCCTAAATTTCTGAGAACCTGCTGGTTTTGAACAACATATTAATAATAAATGCATATTCGTTTGAAGTATACAGAGTTACTCACTGGTATGGAAGGGAATTCTACATATTCTAGAATCTTGAAATGTTCTTTTAATGCGATATTGAGGTATGGATGGTCTACATAACCTGTTCTTCAAATACTAGAGAACTCCACAAAGACAGATGGCACCGGTGAAATCAAGGGAACGGCAGTGGTATGATGTTGGAATTTTTAAGAACAGCAGTGCTGTGGTGAGCCAGTTCTACTTGCTGCCTGAGGAAACTCTGAATGCCTCTAACAAGGTAACTGCTAATTTTCCTCTGATGTAGTTTGCACTTGTGCATTCTCAAATATGGTGCTCATATGCTTGACGACAAAATGTGTGATTTTCTGATACTGCAGCACAAATGGGTCGTTATAGGTCGTATTTTATTACCATGTAGTTCCTGGTGTATTTGGCCTACGTTTTTCCTAAACCAGACACATCTTCTGTTGCTTTCTCCTAATTATATGGAACATCTTATTGTGCTGTTGCTAATTCTTTCCATCTGTCTGTTCTACAAATAGTTCCCTTAGGAGGGAACTTTCAACTTAGTAAACTTTCAAGTCCCTGGAAACTGAATGGTTCAGCACTTTGCAGTCTGTGATTTCACTAGAGCATTTCCAGTCAGTTTCTTCTCTGTCTCAAGGATCTTCACTTAGAAACTTTTAAAAATACTAATAACGCCTAGTGTAGGATATTTAAAAAGATCAGATGTGGAGGTGTAGTGAGTTTTGTATTTGATTTCTGTAAGTTTATGTTGTTAAGCATAGAAGTTTGTATATTAACATACTAAATATGTGTAACTTGCAAAACATTTGTAGTTTTGGTGGTGAAAGTATAATTTAATGATGACTAAGTGGACTAGAAACAAAACTAATTACTGTGTCAGGTAAATGGCCAGAAGTGCCTACAGTCAGGAGGCAGTTCCTCTTGAAAAGAGGTCTGAGTTGATTTCAAACTCAGAAATCAGTGTTCACTTACACACACCTGACACTTACTCGCATGTGATCTGGCCGTCACCAAATGGCCACGTATTTAGCCATGCTTTCCTTTTACCAGAACAGGTCTCTGCTTTATCTGAACAGCTTAGGTCTGCTGCTTGTAGATGGAGCATATGAGGGAAAATAAAACCCACAGAGGATTTTGATCTTTGCTATGTATGTATGTGTAAATGGGCAATCTGAGCACATTTCTCTCTACTTCTGCGAATACTGATTGTGCTGTCCTGTTACGTAAGGTGCCTATATCTTTCTAGAATGTATTTGTAGGATTCATAGTGTAAAATTGTTTGTTAGTTGCTGAATGTATTCAACATACTGTCTTTTACAGCAGTTTGTATAGATTGTGATTGCTTGCACATTATTTGCAAGGAAAATAGTTTTGAATAGGTTGGTTCAAGGATGTATCAGTGCACATGGTAAGCATGGAAATACAATAGTACATAACATGTCAGAATCATAGAATGGCTTGGGTTGGAAGGAACCTCAAGGATCATCAGGTTCCAACCCCCCTGCCACAGGCAGGACTGTCAGCCACTAGATCAGGTTGCCCAGGGTCCCATCCAGCCTGGCCTTGAGCCTCCAGGGGTGGGGCATCCACAGCTTCCCTGGGCAGCCTGTAGTAATGCCTCATTGCTCTCTCAGTAAAAACTTCCCCTGGTATCTAATCTAAGTCTCCCTTCCTTTAGATTAAAATCATTCCCCCTTGTCCTGTCTTTGTATACCTGTATAAAAAGTTGATCTCCCTCATGTTTATAAATTCCCTTTAGATATTGGAAGGCCACAATGAGATCTCCCCACACCCTTCTCTTCTCCAGGCTGAACAATCCCAGCTCCTTCAGCCTGCCTTCACAGGAGAGGCGCTCCAGCCCTCTGATCATTTTTGGGACCCTAACAAACTTGTTACTAACTAACTGTGCTTTTCTTTAGGAACATTGTGATTACTGTTTCATAAAATGGTACCTTCTAGTTATTGGAATGAGTGTTCTTGGAAGAAAAATATTTTTGAGGATAGGGGAGTATACTAATTAAATCATAAGCTATACAACTGGAGACACTACTTTGCTTTTACTTTCCCAAGTTAAACTAAGCCAGAGATACTGTTGAGTTTAAATGAGTGTGCAGATGTGTGGGTGTGCAGTGTGCTTCAGTCAGAATCCTTCTATAAATCCCAATGAAAGTACAAAAATGTTAAATCAGGTTTTTTTATTTCAGTTAAACTTACCTTGGTTTCGTGCTACCACTGTATATTTTTTTAGGTAACTGTGTTTAGAATGCTTTTCAAAGTATTCTGATGTTGCTGTATTTTCAGAAGGAAGATGCAGACGTACCAGACTACAGGTTACTTAAGAAGCAGGATCTTTTTCCGGGCACAGTGTACAGGTTTAGAGTTGCTGCAATTAATGGCTGTGGTGTTGGGCCTTTCAGTAAAGTGAGTGAATTCAAGACATGCATTCCAGGTTTTCCTGGAGCTCCTTCAACAGTCAAAATCACTAAGGTGAGAAATGCAGATAATTGCTGTGTTGTTATTTATTTATCTATCTATCTATCTATCTATCTATCTATCTATCTATTTATTTTTAATTGAAAGTTGTCATACTAAATAGTGACAAATTCTTCATTGGTGAATTCTGCCCAATGTGATACGCTTGAAGAAACTGCTAAAATGAAAATATTTTAAGCCTTAATGATCATGTTGCAAGAGGCATCTTAATCATCTGATAATTTTTCCATTATTTTCTTTTCTTGCACTCTTTATTTTGTAGGAGTCTAATGTGTTAATAAAAAAGAAGTGTCAAAAGATAGGTTATTACCTCCCAAGGATGATCTTTTGGCATAAAACAGTGGGATTTTGCCAAAATTAGAGGCCACTCCTGGGTGACATGAATCAACACACTAAAATGCATTTTTATCTCTTAATCTGCTAACTTTCAAGTCAGATGTCTTTTATAAACCTCTGCCCCCACGAAGTCCACTTTAAAAGTATTTGGGGAGGTTTTTCTTCCTTTGTTTTCTGGGATTTGTAATTTGTTTTAATGGTAGATGAGTTTTGTTGTTTGGTTTCACGTCACCTGCCATCCTTCTGTACTAATGACAACTCAGTACATCTACAATGACAAGAAAGGCTGTACTTTGGAAATGTAGTGCCATTGGTTCGTATTCCTCCTGTGTGAATCAGAAAATGAGTATTCTTGTTTTCCAAAATATCCTTTAGCATCTGTGTTGTCTCTGCACAGGTATCAGTAGAAAGAAGTTGTTGCTTCTTGAATGCAGGAACAGTGACAGAATAGGTTAGAATTTTAAGATGCTCCTTAGAGATGTGTGTGTATATGTATGCATATATGTGTGTGTGTAGTAAATATATTATAAAGATGTTTTTATAAATTATATGCTTAGTTGAATATCTGATGATTAACTGCATAGTATCGTATTTTCTCTCTGTTTTTTCCAGAGTGTAGACTGCATTCATCTTTCTTGGGAGCCTCCTGCTTCACCTTCTGGCAATATTTTAGAATATTCTGCCTACTTAGCAATACGTTCCACACAGTTGCAGGAAAACCCAAATCAGCTTGTATTTATGAGAATATATTGTGGTCTCAAGACATCTTGTGTAGTGACTGCTGCCCAGCTTTCAAACGCTCACGTGGATTACACTTCCCGACCTGCGATAGTGTTCAGGATTTCTGCAAAGAACGAGAGGGGCTATGGACCAGCCACACAAGTTCGATGGCTTCAAGGTAATGTTGGGGTCAGTGCAGCGTGCGAATGGGCCCTAGCTGTGGCAGAGCTGGTCATGGCTCTAGAAACCACCCTTTGCTCAGCACAGTGCTTTGCACGGCAGTGAAATATCAGTTTGTTCTTTATAGCAGTTTTAAGAAAACGCAGTTGTTCAATTCAGCATTGTATTAAACACGGTGGTATTCGTCCACAGGCAAGTAGTGAATGCTGGTTATGGAAGCTTACTTCGTCCCTCGAATAATGAAATCTTATTAAGCTTCCTGATTTCCCTGGTCTTCACTTCAGCTTAGCAAAATTTCATTATAAAAAGAATCCAGTTCCATGCATGGATGTAATCAAGTTTTTTTTTTTCCAACCTTTTTCCCTTCCGTGTCAGAGTATTTTTTCATGAAGAGACATAAGGTGTATGTTTGTGATTGATACGCTTTTTGAAGTCTGTATTACAGTTACTCAGAATAGGCTTTATCGTCTCATTTCTGCACTTGAATTTGTATGGGCTTATGATTAGTTGGGAATGGGAACAGACCGACTGGAAACTAGGTTTCATTTTCAGCCTGTTCAGTTCTCTCGTGTCCATCTGTGCAGCTGCATAAATGCTAGCACCAACACAAAAGCACAAGTGACTGCTGAGAGAGGGACTGTGGCTCCTAATGGCAGCATATAATCTAGAAGCACAGGCGGGGTTTAAGTGATTCTTCGGTCAGTTTCCATTTTGTCATCTAGGCAGTTCTTGGTGCCATCAATTGATTGTATTTTTTCAGTTTTGCAAAATAACCTTTCACTTTCTGCCTTAGCTTTCTGCTAGCTGCAAGTTGACGTGGCTCAGCAGGAGGTGTTGTGAGCATGGAGGGAGGTTAGGAAGGGAAGAACCAGGGGAAGCTCTGGTTTTTACCCCCTTTGTTTGCACTGAGCTATTGCTTGGTGTTTAGCTGTCTTGCCAGTCCACTTGCTGTGATGTGCAGGGTGTAGCTGACAGAGTGCTGTTGGTTGCCTCAGTGTTTGTTTGGAACATGTAATTTCTGAGATGGAGAGCAACAATAGAATCATAGAATGGCTTGGGCTAAAAAGGACCACAATGATCACCTAGCTTCAACCCCCTGCTATGTGCAGGGTCACCAGCCACCAGACCAGGCTGCCCAGAGCCACATCCAGCCTGGCCTTGAAGGATTGTCTCGAGTTTAAGATTCCAGGACAGTGTTAACCTTTTATGTGGTAAGGGTTTGGGCCATGATCTGCATCCCAGAACTGTGCAGGAGTTGTTTTGATGGTGTTTGACCTCACGCGCTATGTGAAATTATGAAATGACTAACAGTGTCTCCTTCTTTTTGCAGATATGAAAACATCAAGCTCAAAGTAGAGGCAGCGTAACGCATTTCAAGTTTCGAATGTAGTGTTTGATGTAACTCCTGTACTATTTGTAAATGCTACAAATATTTTATTTTTGCATTGTTTTTATCTTAAAAGTATATAACCTTTTTTACGTTTGAGACATCGGCGTTATATAGCCTTGCTCAGGTCTGAGTACCAGATAGGAATGATACTGAAGATGCTGGAGTGGAGGACCATACTCTATCCAGCAGCTCTTTTTCGTAGTGATAATTAAAATGTCATTAAACATATCAGTTTTCAAATTAAAAAAAATAAATTGGCAGTAGTATTTGAGGTAGAGTTCCCCATGATTGCCACAGATCTTGCATAGACAATTCAGGAAGATTTGGTATGTGAGAGAATTCTGTTTGGTTTCATTGTCTTACACCAAATTCTTCCTTGCGGTGTCTGAGTACAAGGCAGAATTTTCAGTTATTATATAGTAACTTAAAACATAAATATTTTAATATATACTTTTTTGTAAAAAAAAAAAAAGAAAAAAAAAAAAAAAGAGGACAAAAACAAAAATGATTTTTTTACTCTTTGTAACAAATATAATTCTGAAAGATATTCCCCTGAAAATTTAAAAGGAAAAAGATAAACTCCGCCATTTCTCTCATTACAGAAAAAAAAAAAAGAAATGTAAATTCATTGTAAATGCACTACTAATATTTAGAATGGTCCTTTTGTAGTTGTACAAATCTTCAGCTTGTAAATACCAATGTTTACAAGAGACCTTTGTGGTCTTGTATTAAAACTTCCACGAGATTCATTCTCTTTTTTTTTTATTTTAAACCCATATGCTTTGCTTTTAGCATATGCTTGCTTTTTGCACTAATAATAACTTACCTCATTCCTGTGTTTGTAATCACTTGTGTTGCTTCCATCATGTTTCTGTACAACTTCAATCTGAAAATTTTAACCAAAGTTTAGAATACATGGTAAGCAATTTTGCACATACTGTATGGCAACTATCAACATATTTATTCCAGTTAATCTTCTTAAGTGCTTGTTTGCTTTACCAGTATATTCTACCAATCAAGTTCCGTATCTCCTTTTACTATGCATCATTTTACATTAACTAGCTAGCTGATAAGTTCAACAAGCATTACTTCTAGGAATAGGTTGATCCGTTCCTACGCTAAATGGGAAAAAAAAAGTGTTCACAGTAGTGAAATAAAGGTAAACATTTTAAATGCTATTTATGTATCTATATATAAACCTATGTTTACCAAAGTGTAGAGGAAAATGGCTGAGTCGGACAAGGTCATTAGGTGAGTAGATGGAGGCACCTAAATGAGATTTATTTTAAAATAAAATCTAAATTACTTACCTGTGCAATGAAGTTTATACTTTGCACTTTAATTTTGCCCTGAATGCCAAAATATTACACATCAAGGTAGGATTGCTTGCCTCTGTCAGTTAAATTTGTCTTAAGAGCATTTGTAAATAACTCAACTAAAAAACAAAACAAAACAAAACAAATGATGTGCCTGGTTTGGTGGGAGAAGTATTGCTGCGGCGTGAGAGGTGTAACAGCTCTCATGCTGAGCCAAGTTTGAGCTACCCTGCAAGTCAGGGTTGTAACAGAAGTGCTGATACAGCCTTAATTATCGCAACACATCACAAGCTATAGTAGCGTATGAAAAGTGCTGGGGACCATTAATTGCTGTAATAGTGTTAATTGTGGCACAGGAGTAACACGTGGTCTTACTCCAGAGAAAAATCTTGTGATTATGACAATGGCAGATATCCCAGACTCACTTTAAGCAGTGTTTATAGTATGAATGTATAGGATTTTTCCAGGCGTTAACTGGCTTTAAAATACTTGTGTTTTAATGATCCATTTCATCAGGTATGATCTCACCACCAATACTGTCTGATAATTGAAATTTTACTGTACATGAGCTGTTAACTAGAGAAAATATAACTTGGCTTTCCTTATTAGTACTGTGAAAGAAGCCTTTAGAGAAAACACTTGTGGCTTTGGTTTTGTTGGTTGATAGCTGTGATCGTAGAGTTGTTATTTAAGAATAAAATCTGTTGGGTTATGTCTGGGTGGAGTTTTTTTGCACTTGGTTTCACATGCTTTGCACAATTTGTTTTTCAGTGGGTGTGTCACAACTACCAAAGGGTACAGCTGTGGCGTTTTCAATGAAAGTATGATTTCCTTGTAAGTGTGCTTTCTCCAGCTGACTCGACATGAAATGTCACTTTCTCTTCTTTGTCCGAGCTGGGTGATGTTGAATAGTGACCATATGCAAATCCAGTTCCTTACGGTTTTACTTTCAAATGCAATTGTGGTACATGCTGTAAAATACACTTGGTGGTCTGTTTTTAGGATTGTGTTTCTAACATGTCTGAATCCCACCCGTTTGCCTGCTAACTAGATACCAGGCAAATACGGATTGTTCAATTTGAAATTAATTTAAAGAAGACTCTTGACGTCGACTCCTTGGGGATCTGTGTTATCCATTTGTTTCACGAGTCACTAAACAAGGTGTAAGAAGCTGAAATCTGTCGGGCGGCAGTGCCCGTGTCGTAGGGATGTCTAGGTTTACTCAGTTCATGAGGGATGTTGTGCCAGGTACGGCAGGCGCCGCTACAACTTCACCGTTGGAATGTTCTTGTGAAAGTGGGCATAAAGTGAACGAGAACCTACACTTTGTGTTTTCAAAGTAATTATAGCAATATCTTTTGAATGTAGTTTGGAGTAGAGCACACGATCATGCCATAAACTCTGAATATAAAATAAGTATTACTGTTGTTATCTGATATTTCAGGATAGCGAATTTGACGTGAACTTAGTCTTACAGCCTGTTACTTAATGACCTCTACAAGGAAACTGACATTTTGTACAATTAAAGTTGATTGGTCTTATTTCAAAGCGTTGTTTGTTCTTTGTAATAAAGTGGTTGTCCTATCAAACGCATTGTAAACAGTGATGTGTGCGTCTGCTTTTTCCAATAGGACAGTACAGGGAAGAGAGAGTGCTTGGGAGGAAGGCAGAGGGTTTATTGATGAGCATTGTAAGAGTGAGTGTTACTCTTTCATAAAAAGCATTTGGTTTTTTTGGTTCTTGGTTCTTCCCTTTTGGACTTCTTGGTTACGTTACGGTTTGTTTGGTTGTTTGGGTTTTTTAATTTCCTAACTGAGGTCTCCCAGTTCCCCACCACAACCAGCTCCTCTCCTGTGCTCTCTGCCCGTTCTGTGCCTTTGTGCCACGCAGTTTGCTGACTGCCCCGTGACATGGCTTTTCAAAATTAATTCTCCACCTAAGCAGCAGCTGTGTTCAGAAGGAATGGCAAAGAGTTTTGCTACAATTTCTGGAAAGGGTGGGGTTTGAGGAAGTGCTTCACGTCCTCAGAAAGCTTCTAACATCCAACTGATCCGAATGCCAGAGCCTAGGGGCAAGCTCCTGAATTTGTATTGCCATTGGCTATGGGGATGTCCTGGGGAGAGAAGTACCACACTTCAGCCCCCAAAAACAAGCTCCTTGATTGAGGCTGGTTTTGATTTGCGGTCATTGCTTTATTGAGGGAGCTCTTGTGTTGCACAAGCATCTGCTTTTAATATATGACATCATTGCTGAGTTGGTGTAGCAGCTCTTTAAAATGAAAAATAAGGCTCAGATATGGTATCCTCAAAGGGAAATAGAAGAATTTCAGTGTGTCCCAAATGGTACATAGTGGTGAGAGAATTATTTGTGCTGTGAGCTGCAGGTGAAAGTAATCAATTGGAAATTGCTTCCACATGGTTCTTAAAATATGCCATAGGGTGTGTGCCATCCTGTTTCCTCAGGCTTGCCTCTCGCTTTCTTCTGGACCCTGACGTTACTTTATATGGTCCTGCAGATTTGCTGTTGTGTGTAAATCCTCTCGTGTTCATCCATCTTAGAACGCTGTCAAAGCCATAAATGCAATTGAAGTGTGATTTATCAGTGAGTTGGGATTTGGCTTGGTATCACAGACTTCAGTCAGGAAAGGCCAACAGTGTTCTGGGCTGCATTAAAAAAAGGGGTGGCCAGCAGGGAGAGGGAGGTGATTGTCCCTCTCTACTCAGCTCTTGTGAGGCCCCATCTGGAGTGCTGCGTCCAGGCCTGGGGCCCCCAGCACAGCAAGAAAATGGAGCTCTTGGAGCGGGTCCAGAGGAGGGCAACTAAGAGATGCTCAGAGGGCTGGAGCACCTCTCCTATGAGGAAAGGTTGAGGGAACTGGGCTTGTTTAGCTTGGAGAAGAGAAGGCTCCAGGGAGACCTCATTGTGGCCTTCCAGTGCTTGAAGGGTGTGTATGAACAGGAAGGGGAACGGCTGTTTATGAGAGTGGATAGTGATGGGACAAGGGGGAATGGTTTTAAACTGAGACTGGGGAGGCTTAGGTTAGATATTAGGAGGAAGTTTTTCACACACAGGGTGGTGATGCACTGGAACAGGTTGCCCAAGGAGGCTGTGGATGCCCCATCCCTGCAGGCATTCAAGGCCAGGCTGGATGTGGCTCTGGGCAGCCTGGTCTGGTGGTTGGCGACCCTGCACATAGCAGGGGGGTTGAAACTCAATGATCATTGTGGTCCTTTTCAACCCAGACCATTCTATGATTCTAATTTTCATATAGATTTCATACAGAATAAATAGAATTCTGTTTAAGGGACAACAGCGTTAATGAAAAATATTAACATCCTTACTTGATAGAATTGGCAAATTCTTTTTTTTATTTTCTAGAATCTATGCTCCCTTCCTATTAAGGAACGACCTTAAATAATTTGCAAGGTAAGAACTCAGTATATGAAATAGCAAGTAGAAGGCATCTTATTCATTCAGAAAGTTTAAGCAAGAGAGATAGATAAATGGAAGTTGTGGCCCTCAGTCCAAGAAAATACACAAGGTAATAGCTGCCAAAGGCAAAGGGTGCCTTGTTGGCAAAGCTATGCAGATCTATGGCCAGCAGCCTGATCTCAGCTATTATAAACATGGATCTGATAAACGTTTATAAATATCTATAGGGAGATCAGAGGCAAATGGATGAGGCCAGGCTCTTCTCAGAGGTGTGTAGCAATAAGACAAGGAGCAATGGCCTAAACTTGGACACAGAATGTTCTGTACTAATGTGCGGAAGAATTTTTATACAGTGGGTGACAGAGCTCTGGAACAGGCTGCCCAGAGAAGTTGTGGAGTTTCCTACAGAGACGTTCAAGACCTGTCTGAATACCTACCTGTGCAACCTATCATAGGGTACTTGCCTTGACAGGGGGTCAGACTCAGTGACCCCTTGAGGTCCCTTCCAGCCACCGCGATTCTGTGATTAGCAGACTTTGTTAGTACTTAATATCCCTAAGATCTCTGCAAGAATAGGACTTACTATGTACATTCCTTGAGTTGATGCACCTTTATCCAATTTAAGGAATTATAAGCAGAGTTTGAGGCTCAAGTGGGACTGATTGCACAGTGCCTGACATCTCAGCCATTGCAGGCTTTGGCAGCATTTTTCTGCAAGCCCCTGGTAGCAATCCTAAACGGGCAGTCATAATGGATACCCTGAATATGCAACTCCTGGCAGACTGCAGAGGAGCAGAAGGCAGGAACATGCACCTGGGAGAGCCAACAGGGTGCAGAGCACTGGTGTGTGTGGAACATGATGGACTCCCTTAGCCAGGGCTCTGCAAGTCAAAGATCAGTGGGTGAGCTGGAAGTCATTTGTCCAATGCCAGCCTGAAGTTGCTCTGGAATAACTGATCTTCTGTTAAAGGTCACCTAATTGACAGCCTTTTGTCAGCCCTCCCATTTGCTCATCCCAGCTGTTTCCAGTCAGAGCCTTCTCACACCAGTGTGTTGGGAAAGTGGCCTTGCATCTCCATTGAGGTTTGGATTAGTGGACTCAGGCATCTGCCTGGGCTTGGATTTATGGCCAGGGCAGAGGAGTTGAGTGCCTCAGTAACAAATCCACATATCCTGGTGTGATGCTCTTCTCTCCAGCGATGGGAGCTGATGTGGGGTCAATGATGTGCATTTGGGGTGAGTCCTGAGCTGCATCCCACTGCGATTTGTTAGCCAGAAGCCAAACCCCTTTACAGAGATCTGTCCCAAAGTCAGTTGTTGTCTGATCCTGGAGGAGCTGAACCAGATTCAGTCTTAGGCACACAGATTCAATTATCAGCCTGCAGAGCGCTGCTCTCCCCAGCAGATTTAAACCCTCAATAGTTTTCTCTCATACAAATGCACATCAGGTGTCTCATCGCGCCTGATAAATGGATCCTACTGCCCCATATTCTGCAATAAGGAATTGCAGGAAATGACCCTGGCAGGTTGCCTGGGAGGTTTCTTAGAGCAGGACTGCTGTCTCCCTCTGAGCTGCTGTGTGCTGCCTCTCGCTGGAGACTGCAACTCAATAAGCTTGCTGCAGCTGGCACCAATGTGGAGACTGTTGTGCATACAAGCAAACCGCTCACTCCCCAGGGGGTTTGGCTGTGGTTATGAGTGTGGAATTTGCACTGTGTTTCCATAGAGCTTCATATTAAATTTTTACATCCAGAGGGTCAGAACTGGCACGCAGTCCCTCACCGTGCCAATTCACAAATCGATTGGTACACAGATCAATATGCCACTGCTTAAGTATAATTTGGATAAGGCCCTGGGCACCCTGATCCAGTTGTGCTGTTCATTGCAGGGGATTTAGAGCCTCAGAGGTCCTTTTCAACTCTAAGAAATCTGTTACTCCATGAATGTTTTTCAGCATTTTGAAAAGTGAAAGTGTGAGTGACCACACCTTATTTTCAAGGAGGAGAATTTCAAGGAGGAGTAAAGGGCCCATGTTCTGAATGAGGCATCCTTCTACCATCACTCTTCATTCCACCAAACCTTTTAGAAAAAGGAGCATAAACATAACCATCACTGGAATTATCAACATTTACCTTCTTCCTATGGACTGCTTGGACTCAATGTAAAATAGTTCTTTACAGCATTATTCATCCCAGAATTGATACGTGGGCTTCTTTGATTTACAAATAGAAGAAAATTCACTTCACGTTTAAGTGAAAAAAATCCATTATTTTATTCAGTACAAATTGAAATTGAAAAAAGTCTGGCTTGCGTGATCTGGGAACGTGGCAATTTACAAGCAAGTTGTCTTCTTTCTTTAAATAGAATGGAAGCAGCAAGCCTGCATGACAACTGGAACATTAATCACACCCAAAGCACTACAAAATGAAGAATTTTAAGCTACAAGCAAGGCTGCTGCCAGCTCTCATCATGACAGCAAGGCACTGGGGAAAGGCCTTTGGCTTTCCCCTATGCTCAGTGTCGCTCTGCATTGAGGCAGCTCCTGTGCGTGTGCAGTGACCCATGTGTGCTCCTCCTGCTGCTGGCCGGAGAGGAATCGATCTCTATCCTTCTGCACCTATAGCTGCTTATGGCACGTTAGTGGGGGCATCACCTCAGAACAACAGCGGGGCCATCTGCTTATCTGACACGACTCGCAGCACATTTACGAGGCGTTTCAAGAGGACAGCTTTCTAAAGCATCACACTGATTTTTGGCTACAAGGCAGATAAGCACGGTCAGCTGGTGTTTGGGATGTCCCACCTCACATTTCCCAAACACCCACTTAGCGTGCAGCAAAGACCAGACCCGAGGAATAAATAGAACAGCAAAGACGTATGCTTACATCAGCGAGATCGATAAAGGCAGAGCACCAGCTTCCATTGAACATCCACGGAAGAACTCCAAGCTTAGCTTTCCTTATGACTGCATTTTGATTACAGGTATGTTGTTTCCGTGCTTTTTTTGTACTGGGCCCACTGTATGAGCGTCACAAGGACCATTAAGTTAAGGCAGAAAAATTTGTGTCATGGAGAGGTACCTGAGAAAGTCACTGTTTGAAAAGAGGTCTCTGAGTATCACTGCTATTTGTTTCAAGCATCCTTTTTTAGAGCTTCTGGAATAGGCTGCCACTGCTGTCTTGACCTCAAGCTCAGTTCTGAGCTGTTTTAGTTCAAACAAAACACTTGGACAGCCAGAAAGACTGCAATTCTACAGAAGCAGATGGAATGTAGCAGAAATGGTTACTACCATTTAGTCTTTAAAAGTAGTTTATATCATGAGCGCTGACCAGTAAGAAGGTGAGAATATGTAGAGGGCTGGCCGAGTTGTGGTTGTGTTAACTACCATTGACTGATCCAAATTCAGACAAGTTCCCTCCATTATTTCCATACGTAGGGCCATACGTACTTTATCAACACTGTAACACCCTACAAACAATTACTTCCACAGCTGTATTTTCAGGAAGAGAATGGAACAAGGTTGATGCAGCTTTGTCCCTCAACCACATGGGGTGGGGTGGGGTGTGAGAGGGAGTACAGGAAAAGCAAAACAAAGTAATATTGACTCCTTTGCTCTGATGATAGTTCATAAACCATGAATTCAAGAGAACTCCTTAACATAAGCTCACAGAAGAGCAGGCAGAGCAAGAAAGATGCAATTGATCTCAAGCAAATGAGTCAGACACCCTTCACTCCCTTTCTACACATCCAGCTGCAAAACTCCTAGCTTCTCCTTAGCAGTAATCACAGCTCTGCAGCCAAATTTGCAATGGAAAAAGGGTATGGAGGCCTTAAAGAAGCTGAATACAAACCAAAGGGGCTCCTGTAGTGACTGTGTCGTCCAGTTGTACATCTAATGAAAAATTCCATTTGTTTAGAGGTGTAGCTGCTGAAGAACTGCAGACTGCCACAAACCCCAGAACATCTGCCTGGACTGCCACAGCATACACTGTGCCTCCCCTAGACGCCCTGCCAGCATCATGCTGGCTTGCAAGAACACTGTTTAAATCCACACATACATAGAAGTTTTGGAGTAGCACAGAATTGACTATTTCAGGCTTGTGAGATGGCTCAGTTGAGATATTTTTCCAATACTAAATGGTTACTTGTTTGTTTACCAACAAGAAATGGTATGGCAGTGAAGGCAAGGTGTGATCTGTTTAAATTAATGACAGGTAAATGGAAAAATAACAATTACATGTTAGTCTCTTGCAAGCAGTAGGAAAAAACCAGAAGGTTCCAAATTGCAGGCTATTACTAAACCCACCACCCCTATCTTAACAGGCTAAGGAAGGGCATCTAACAAAATCACCCACCTAGCTATTAAAGAAAGAGCAATGTTACCAAGAACAGTTGGCTAAATATGCAGAACTACATTCTCTAGTTAGAGTTTATTGCAAAACCAGAAAAGAGACAGCAAAGTTGAAGTCTAGCATTCGTTGCAGATTTGTACCGCTTGTCCCAGTTTCAGCCACTCGCACGTACGCGCTCACACACACGCTGTACACAGAGAGCTGCTAACACATTTCAGTTCCCACAGTCTCACAAGCAACCTGAAAACATTTCAGTAGAAAGTTAAAATGAGGTCTCTTACCACAAGGACTATAAAATCCCCCCCACCCCCCACTACCGTAGAATTTCTAAGTTTTGGATACTAAAAACCATACATAAAAAGGAAGAGCTATTTTCAGTAGCACAAAGACCACCTTAAACTTACCGAAATCAGTCTAAAGAGCGACTGAAAAAGAATGAAATGAAGACCTGCATCATACACCATCAGTGTTTGCATTAACACTGTTGACTAGCTCTAAGTCTCTAACCGTAGGAGAGTCGCTTGTTTCTGATTTACTTCTAAGTTTCAAGTTACATAAAAAACAGTTGTAGCAATGCCTCTGAGCTGCACTTTTGTGAGAAAAAGTCCCTTTCAAAATTTCAATAAATATAATGACATCTAAAGTTAGCTGAGGTTGTCATGCAAGACAAGTTACATAACCAAGACCAACTCAATCTTTATAATAAAGGCAACTTGCATTCAAAAATGAACTTTACCCTTACCATTTTATTCAAAGGGTAAACATGAATTAACCCAGCTGTTTACCTGAATTACAAAAGTAACATGATTCAATATGAAAATAAGAAACTGTCTACAAATCTCTGACAGTAATAAATTGCAATATACAATGCATACAGGAGTTATACAGAGCAACAAACTCTTGTACAAAACAAAAATACTTTAATACCTTTAAAATCCAATTTGCTTCTTTAAAATTATTCATGAAAAAGATTTGAGTCTGAATTCATACCTCAATTAGTCAAGCTTCAGGTAGCTACATTACAGCTATTTAATATACAAAGAGAGAAATCTCTTCACCAGTCATTAAAACTGTCTTTTCATTAGAGTTGCACAGCTTCTGCATCTCGCGTTCCCAGATCCAAAGTTTTCTTCAAATCATGAGAACTGAATTTGCTGAACACCGGAGATCTGGAGAAAGAAAATGGAAGCTTACATTCAACTTCACACGTTTTGAAACAGCATCACCATCGGCAGCCTTGAGTTGTCAGAGCACTGGGATGGCACAACAGCCGCCAAAGTACTAAAAATATCATCAGTTTTTGCCTTTCAGAGGAAGGCAGCTGAGTTAGCATTTGAATTTTTGCAGCAGAAGGGAGAACAGATGACAGGACACTGTACCTGCTGATACGATGTTGTATAGACCATAACATTCTGCTGCTGGCCGTCTGTAGTTATTAAGCCCGCTGGCAACTGATTAGCTGAAAGAAAAAGCATTTTAAGGAAGTTAGACAAGAACCACGGGATACATGGAGCCCTGTTTGAGGTGTGTATTACCTACAAAACATTTAGTTGTGGCATGCTCTGGGTCTGTGGAACAGTTCCTCTCATGACAGCTACATCACCAAGCTCATTACCACTGCTACATATCTCCATCAGCAGTTCAGAACCTAAATTCACCTGGATTTTGCATCGGATAAGCTAGAAGTAAGACACGAATGTGAGGTAGAACATACGCAGCAGCACAATGAGGACTGGATTTTGCCATCTGACCATCAAAAAAAAAAAACCCAATCTCCAACATTCAATACTCTAAGAAATCTGGAGAATTTGGAGTTTGTTTAGACATAAGATTTAGCACTTGAGTTCCTCGTGCATGTGTATGCTCAGGGAAAAAGCGGTACTTCTTTATAAAAGCTCTAACGTGGAGGCAGTTGACATTGTGCTGCATGACTTCAGCGTGCCTTTCAGGTTATCTCTGAATTTTACAGAGGAAAGATGAGGCCAATGAACCGAGTAAAAAGTACTTCTGACATTTATAAAGAAAATTCAGGGATGATGCCCTAAGCCAAACCCCTACAGTAATGCATAACGGTAAGCTCTGTGACATTCAGAGTAACTACGTGCTGCAAGTGTTAGCTGGAAGTAAAGCTTCCAAGTCGTAAGTTAAGTTGTTATACAGCATAGCACTCTGTACAAGAGGCAAAACCCATAAAAATATCAAAACAGTGTAATCCTAACAGCTTCAATACAAAAGCTGAAGCTTGTTTTTGCTTTCCTTCATCGTACTAACTTTCAGACGCTTAAGTTGGCAAGTTAACTGAGGCTTTAAAGATCTCCACAGATCTAGACAGATTTAAAATCACAGCACCCTCCACCACATATGTTGAACAGCTTAATGCCAGCTCTCTGACCCAGATGTGGTGCAGATCTACAAGGAAGAACTACAGGCTATGCTGCAGCAGCACAGCTATTACTGCTGCTGCCGCGAGACCACAGCCCTGAAGGGATCCAGAGCTGCGCCCCTACAGAGAAGAAATGCCCGCAGCACGTGACACCATCACTCACTTCAAAGAAATCCCTCTCCCTGCCTTTCTGCTACTGCAACATCTCCCTGGGCATCCTGCCAACACTGACTGTTCTCTTCCAAAGCTGCTCTCTTCAAATCACAGCAAATTAATGCTTATTTCATAGGGCACTCTGAGCCTCCCAGGCCTGGGCTATTTGAAAAAGGGACAAGGAACAGATCTCCAGCCTTCTGCCACTTAATGGTATAATAATAATAATAATACAGTATCAGATTTGTTGGGACAGATGATCCACAGATGGAATAGTAATCTTTTTTTCAGTTGTACAATTCTGTGTGTGTGTGTGTGTGTGTGTGTGTGTGTGTGTGTGAGAGAGAGAGAGAGAGAGAGAGAGAAAACAGACCACAAGCATCTCAGCTGCAGTTCAGGTTAATGAATTGGGCCTAATTCATGCCTTACCACTTCTGAACCAAAAGAGCTATTCCGTAAGACAATGCAGATAAAGATTAGGAAATCCAAATAGCAAACTCTTAATTGTAAATTAAAAGAATGAAACCCACATAACAAACAAACAAAAAAATCTTACATCTGTCATTACAATCCATGCTTAAGTATAGAGGAAAATACTGGCACTAACGTATGTGTGCTTAGAAGTCTCCCACAGTTGACAGGAGTTACTACTACTGTGTCAGTATTTCCCACCATCTTCATTTTGATATAAATTCTGACTGGGATAAGTCAGAAAAGCAGAGGGTATCCTCCAGACTTCTCAAATGGAAGTCTCAGAGGATCATGGATACAACACAAGTGGCCCAGAATCTCTTCCTTGGTTAAGAATTATCATGCCCTAAAGGACGCATTGTTTTAGAAGATTCGTAACGATAACGAAAACAACTAAAGAGTATTACTTACTAAATGCTTCTTCTGTGAGCTCCTCACTTAAACCATCTCCAGTTGTAACTGTTCCCCCAATTCCCTTTTCTCCTTTCATTGCCTGGACAGAAGAAAAATGGGTATCCACATTAGTGCATTCTTGGCACGAGACGGCTTGCAGAATCCAAGGTTTGGAAGTTGAGCTGGACTTTGAAATCCAAGACCTACAAAACTTGTGTTTAAGACTGTGCATTATACAAGAACAGGTAAAGGGCATTTTTTTTTAATCTTAGTCATACTCCTCAGAAGCCAAAACTGCGAAATTAGTATTGTGTAGTTCTAGAAGTTTACTTCTGCACAAAGTCAGAGATGTGCAACAATCCAGAAGCAGCAGCTAGCACGTGTATATGGAATCACAGTCTCAGAACCAGTGAGCGCACAACCTTTGCCCACCAACCATATTCAAGTGCCATCATCATACAGCAAAGGGTTGACTTTTAAAACCAAGATTTGGATTTCTTCCCCTACAGCAAGGACTGCAGCCACAAAGGATATCAGCACAGAAAGCCAAGGCTCCCAGTCATCTGTGTGCAGTTCTTTAATTATGAAGTTTGATGATCTGTACTATTACATAAGAACCTGCAGGAAAAAACACTAAAAACATATTAAAAAAAAAAAAAAAAAATCTGTGCAACTGTTTGATGTAGAACAAACATAAAAGCTACAAAACAGAAACCTTCATGGAGTACCTGACAGAATACAGAATGAAGGCTTAAAACTGATGGCCAGAACTGTCCAAGGCACCCAAAACCATTTAAAAAAGTAATCACAATACTCTGCTACCATGGCATACACATCTGCAAAAGATGGACATTTCAGAAGAAGAGCAGAATAGATCCACTTCAGACTTCTCCAGAAGTACCACAACTAGATAGGCATCACTTGCTTTAATTAAAGCACATGCCTGTGCCATCAAAAGTGTTGTTACTGCTATATGGAAGTGGGAAAAGACAGCAGACAGCCGTGCTTCAATTTTTAGATTTCACCTCCTGTTACTCACAGTCCATCATAACAAATGACCTCCTGGGAAGTGGAAGCTTCAAGTGCTATCAGCAAATTAAATACTGCTAGTGTGCCTAACCCTGTTAATTGAAAAAACTTGGATTTACAGAACAGACAACATCTGAAGAGCATCTCTTCCTACAGCAGTGCCAATTCAGACCTCCCTGCTTCACTCATGCCAGTGAAGCCTCTTTCCATGATCATTTTGACCCTGAACAATTTCTTCATTCAAGATTTAAGGAAGAGAGGTCATCGGATGAAAATGCCTTTGATTTGTTTGATTACAACTTGTACTTTGAAGTAGATAGAATATAGAATAAAGAAGTAAAACTTTCTTTAGTCTCCAGGTAGGAGGAAGTGGGAAAAAAAAATCCCAATTAAATTGCTGAAAGGGGGAAAAAAAGCCATTTTCTGCTAGAGAAAAGATAAAGGAAAATGCCTCGGCATACCTAGCAGATACAAAGTATCGAAAGCAAATTAGCAGACAAGCAGTAACAAAGAGCAAATTGGAATACCACTGTAATAAATAGTCCTTCATTCAAATCATTATTCCGACATGAGAAAAAAAATCTTTTTCAGATCCAAAGCCCAAAGAGCGGGCATTAGGCCAGATCCTCAGAGGATGCCATCCAATACAGTTTTATGGATAGAACCCAAAGATCAAATTCAGTATTCTGAAAGGTGCTTTTAAAGAATTTAGTGCTTTACTTCCATATATATTACAGAAGTTACTCGGAGGAAGCTTTAACTACTTTGAATCAGCAAGTCTAATCAAAATGCTTGCTTATTCTTTTCTCCTGAGAGCTTCTGAAACGTTTTAAAATGCTACATTAGTCCCCATTATTCCCTGACAATTACTGTGAGATACAGTGCAAGTCAGCCATTACAGAAATCCAATAAAGGGCTCAGAATAAAAAGTCAGGATAAAAAAAAAAAAACTCAGAATAAAAAAATCAGGACAAATAAATGAGGAAACATTAAAGTATAGACCAACCTCTCTGAATTTTTGGAGGTATAACTTCAGAGGCTCAACATAGCTATCAAATCCCAAGGTAGACATGGCAAAGAGAATATCCTCCCCGTTGATGGTCTTTCTTTTCTCTTGGTGACACCTCTCACTTGCTTCTGACGTTATAAAGCTGATGAATTCACTTACACACTCTTGCACACATTCTTTTGCATCCTTAGCAATCTAGAGAGGAAAAGCATCATAAAATGATGAACATCTGAGAAAACTAAAAATAAATAATAATAATAAAAAAACCAAGAAGGTTAGATAGTAATAGATAATAAAGGAAGCATCCCACCATCGGGTGATGCTGCCATTTAGGTATGTATGTGAGATAGCCACTGGATGTCATCGCTACTCTATGTAAGCACAGCTGTAATGGTTTTAAATGAAGCTTCACTATTTCAGCACAACTGTCAGCATTTTCTGAACTCATAATTGTGCTCTGTATAAAGTTTCATATATACAGGTACATATCAATATTGTGCCTGGATTTGCTTACCCACTCCTTCAAATCTGCTCATTACAAAGTCACAGCCCACTTACATCTTCCTCTCAGTAGACCAACAGTTCCAACCCACTGCAGCACATTCTCACCAACCTGACCATGATGAGGTTTTTTTACCCTGACTGAATTCAGGGACTGAAATACATGCCTAGCAGCAAGCTCCTCTAGTGCTTTAATATTCCTGTATAAATTTGCCAAATGAGAATTCAGCTGAAGAAACACAACATGCCTCTGGCAAGAATGAAATAAATATATTTGATTCTGCTTTTCAGCTGGACAAAGTAATTTGCCTCACTTAAAATAACAGCAAGCATTGCTCAAGATTATTAGGGAAGCTGACAGGAGCCAACTGAAGGATTATAATAATTAAGATCCTTATTCTTCACATGAGAAGAACCTGTTTGTATTCCCCTTAAATAACGAAGTGGTAACTATGCAGGATCTTCAATTCCTCTGATATTTTCAGAGGAATAGAGCCAGATTTTCAGAAATACTCATCAGCCAACAGCTTCCCTTGCAGCTTTTCACAAAGACCTCCCTGATTTTTTCAAGAGAGCTTGGCATCCCATATGCTGAATTCTTGAGAAAAATCTCATCTTGATTGCTAAAAATTTATGACAATATGGACCAGTGAAGAATTTTTCACAGCAAAGATAAAAATGTAACACCCAGATTTCCAGAAAGATCTGAACACTGTGAAAGTATGAGCAGATGCAAGAAAATTATGCCTTGCTTCTATTTGAAGGAATGTAAAAAAAAAAAAAAAATTCAGCCTTAGCTAGGAGTTAAAGCAGCAAGTAATAGGAGCCCCGCAAAGTTTTAACATAAACAGGTAGAACATTTAAATGCTTATCCTGTTGCCAGCTCAGAATTGATTTAAGAGTCTATTCTTAGAAGAAAGAAATAAAATAAGTCTTCCGATACCTGGCCTGCTTGCTATGTGGCACAAAGCAGGCTCTTAGTCTGCTATTGCCTGAATATCCATATCCAAATGCTAAAATGACCTGAGTGTTCTCTTTCCTTCAGGAAGAGAAATGGATTCTTATTTCATCCAAAAAGTTCCACTTATTCCACATTTGAAACAAGTCAAAGCAGAAAGTTACTTCTTTTAGGACATAATTCCATAGAAAAAGTTCTTAGTGATGTGGGATTGTCACCAAGTTTGACCCGTTGACAACATCAGGGAAAAGATCTATGAAAAATAATGCCCTTGAAAGCCCTATAGGAGCCCTGTTGCAGCCCCTGTAATTAGGGAAATTACTAAAAGCTTTCTGAAACCTAAAAAAAAAAAAAAAAGAAAAGAAAAAAAAGAAAAGAAAAAAAAGAAAAGAAAAAAAAGAAAAGAAAAAAAAGAAAAGAAAAAAAAGAAAAGAAAAAAAAGAAAAGAAAAAAAAGAAAAGAAAAAAAAGAAAAGAAAAAAAAGAAAAGAAAAAAAAGAAAAAAAAGAAAAGAAAAAAAAGAAAAGAAAAAAAAGAAAAAAAAGAAAAGAAAAAAAAGAAAAGAAAAAAAAGAAAAGAAAAAAAAGAAAAGAAAAAAAAGAAAGGAAAAAAAAGAAAAGAAAAAAAAGAAAAGAAAAAAAAGAAAAGAAAAAAAAGAAAAGAAAAAAAAGAGAAAAGATTTGATCTCAACTGCCCCCTGTCCAGAAGATGCAGCTCTGCCAGCTTCAGTTCACTCAGAGAAAGGAACAAAACTCAATACTAGATTTTGTTTAAAGATGAGAGTATTACCTTTCCTGTTTGGGGTATGGCGTTTTTCATTATCCTTGCCACATTTGCAATTGGAAGATAGATATCTTGTTCTCTAAAGCTCTCTTTTGAACCATTTGTATCTTCATGATCATTCATGCTGTCCTCTGTGTCTGAAGAAGTTAACAGAAATTGTATTTGATAGATAACAGGCAATAAGTCAAGTTGAAAATCTTAAACTTTTTTAAACTAAAGATTAAACTTTTTTAAACTAAAGATTAATGACTTTTGAAAGCCCACCGTATTAATAATGTAGAAATAACTAAAATGAAAACAAAAAAAACCCAAACCCACAGATGATAGATGTAATACCACAGTACCTTCATGTGTGTTTGGCACCATACTTATCTCATTATACACAGAAATGTCATGTCAAAACAAAAACTCTTTCCTAGAAAGGCAAGGTTTTTGTCATCACCCCCAGGGACTCAGTAGCAACACTGATAACTCCCAAAGTTGCCTTTAGACTGCAGGAAAAATGCTTTATGCAGTAAGGCATCATAATGGATGCCTTACTGGATGAAGCCTTAATGGATTCATAAATACAAACAATTATCAATTCTTAGCTTGGAAATGATAGCAGAGAACTTCACAAGAACTCAAATGAAATTACATAGAGGCAAAAATAATAATATTTACATTTCTTACCATCATGAGGCTGTATCACATAGTGACTGCCACCAATGTAATCTCCAGCAATTCCTAACTGAGAAGCATCCGTCGTGGAGCTATCACCATCCATCTAAAAACAGAAGAAGCAATGCTTTCAGGTACATTTGTTATAAGCTAAGAGCAGCTACAGCTGGAAAACAGCACTTAATAAACCTACAACTACGAGAACCAATTGTTACAGCCTGAATATTTTGCAATTTGAGAACTCTCATAGTTGCTGCACTTTACTAATTGCTTTGATTTGTTCCTTCAGATGCAACACACCGAAGAGCAATTCTTGCAGCTATTTCTCATTCATACAAAAAAGCTAAGTTAAATAACTTAGCTAAAGAGAGGTAGCTTCATGTATTCCATTTAAAACAAAGGTTAGCACTTCCTAATAGCAGTTTCGGTTTTAATTTGTGGGGTTTTTCTTTTTCTTTTTAATGACAACCTATAGCCCATCCCCAGGTCAGGCATGGCCCCAGGGCCAAGCATCTTTATGAATGAAAAAGCAAAATCCCAGGCAATCAGATTAAACAGCAACATCATGAATTTGAACAACCTTGACTTTTTTCTCGTTGACGCCTTGAAAAATAAACTTTTGCAGAGCATTTAGTTCCCATAAATCTCAAATATCACTTTCCTGTTTTTGTTTTCACCTGTGTAAGACTGTAATGACGCTGTTTCTGGAGAGCAGAAGCAATGCAAAAAAAACCCCAACAACTCAAGGGGCTCCCAGCATGTGCAGAATTCTTTCTACAATGGCTCAGAAACCTAGGGATATTTTTGAGCACCTTTCCATGCACAGTATCTTCACCTTCAGTATCTTTCCTTCACCTCAGACTTTCTTGGCTGTGGATGCCACACACTTCTGATAACATTTTGCTCTTTACCTGCTCACTCTGTCATCCCCATTCTATGCCCTGAAAGGCAGCAGAGGAAGGGAGGGAGGAAGGCATTTGACTGTGCTGTGGTCACTGCCAACAAGAGCCTGCAGCTCCCATTGGCCTACAAGAGGGTGAGGGTGAGACAGTCCTGTGCTATTTTTACACCTCCCAGAAATATGAGAAACCAAACCTCTCTCAAATCTGAGCTCTGAGGCTGCAAGGGCTGAGGTTTTGCTTACAAATGTTGAAGCAACATCCGGTGCCATGCTCAGCCACAGACACACGTGAAACCTGAGCGCTGCAGGCATTCACAGCAGCATTACATAGCTGGATGCAGCCGTAGGAGCTGGTTAAAGGAAGAACTCTTCTACCTCTTCTCCAGTGCACAGCACTGCCCACTGCTTCCTGTAAAGTACTTCTGATCCTTTCCAATGGGCTTTAAAACAGTTTCATTTCACACACAGCAGCTCTATCTGAAGAAGGGCAGCGCCTTAAGCTTTACCTTCCTCATGCCAGGTGTCACAGCAGACTGCTTTGTCTGTGTGCTGCAGGCTCTTTGTAAGAAGACTTCACTTCTCAATTTCCCAGCGTCCAGAGTTTGCTTACTCAGCTCACTGTAACAACTGTGAAAAGGTTCCTCAATCCTGAGCATCCAGAACACCAAAACTGATTTTGCCTTTCCTCAGAACAGCCATGCCACTCTTTTCCTTCTGTAATTCAAATTGGTTATGTTCTGTAGTCTGCTAAATCCCAAAAGCCGATTCCAAAATTAATTTGGGATTTTCTGGTAGTCTTGTTCCCAGAGCTCAGTTTCAGCTTTGGTCCCTGTTCAAATTTAACTCAGAATTATGGACTCCACAAATCCTAAGCATGAAACTCATTCAGTCCCAGTTCTAGCTGAAATGCCTTGAGGTTCCCCCACAGCCTTTTATGAAGCGTGCCTTTCAAGGTACTATGATGGGATAGCTCTGCTTCCACCCGCCCATTCTGCAAGCTGCCCTCCCCCCATCCTCATAGCCAAGTCCCAGTAACATTGCTTAGGAAACTCCCATTGCTTTCATCAGCTCTACTCTCCTTCAAAGGACAATTCTTGTTTGAATCTCTTCTCAAAGCCCACTGCATCTCTTGGCACTTTTGACCTCATTAGATTAATGCATTTTTCAGGTACCATTTTTGCTTTTTTTCTCTTGTGTCCACATTTCCATTTTTACTTACATGTCACCTGATAATTAGCAAGGTTTTTTTTGTGTGTGTGTGGAATCTTATCACCATTGCAAATCAAAGCCAGCAATTAGATCAGCAGAACTGAAAGGAAAAGGCTTGCACAAAAGAAACAGGTAGATCTATCCCAGATAAAGCAAACAGACACTGGTAGCCTTATACATACTGAAATTATTTCCGTGGTTAGACTGCAGGAAAGGTTTTTAAGACAACCACAGCACAGTGGTTGGATGGACAGTGTAACACCTTTCTGCACAGCCAAGTCCCTAATGCAGGAGCACAAGATAATTCAGTTATCTCACAGTGAATACAATTACCTGTGCAGGTATTACAGGTTCAGCTTCAGATGGTCAGAACTCAAGAAGACACTTGGATCACCACTTATTTAACAGCCTGCTCAAGCCAGTGCCCACAGTACATAACCACATAATCTAACGCTGAGAAAATACTGCTTGAAGTACAACATTTCTAATTAATTGCCTTTTTAAAAAGGAAAAGCTCTCAGTATCACTGGACTTGCTCTAAGAAAACGCTGAGAATCACAGAATCATTTAGTTAGGAAAGAGCCTTCAGATCATCAAGGCCAACCATGCATTCTGCCTGTCCCTGGTACCTCTAATGAAGGAGACCGTTACTAGGAAGATACAAATTAACAGCTCAGGGAAAGTAACACCAGAAATATTTTGAAAGGGAAACACTTCAGATCAAAGACATCAAAGAAAACTCAATGATGAGTGAAAGTGAGTGCATGTACAGTTTTACACTACCATCTCGTAGGAAGTCTTCTGGAGGATGCTTACAAAAAAAAAAAAAATGCTTCTGTCAGCAGCCCACAACTCACACCGTTCCTAGAATACATCTACACAGAACTGATAAATCCTCACTACCCTGAAGTAAATCTTGCATCCTGCTTAATCTAAAAAGCTCTCCTAAAGAGCAGTATCTGTGGCTCTGCTAAAGGGTAACTGCAACAATGCAACCCTGAGCTGCTTTTGCTGAGAGGATGGGTCTGATGCTTTCATCAGCATACAAGGGAAAAATGGAATAAAAGCTAGAAAGAGCTTGTCTTCAGAATTACCTGACAAAAATTAGTCTGCAAAATTGGTCTCTCAAGGGAAACCATGTACCTCTTTGGCTCTAAGCACCATTCAGTATTTATACAGCTCATCCCTCTCTCAAACTGCTACTTCAAATGAAGGACAGAAGAAAATTCTATGCCACAGACTGAAGAATGAGGTACCTTCTTTGTAGCTGCCATGGAAGCAGGACAGATAAGGTAACTAAAGGTATAGGCAGTTAACTATATCAGCCACAGTAGTTTTATTTTGCCACCTGCCCATAGCATAGAAGATGTAAACCTGAAAAGCAGCACATGACATCCAGTGGGGACAACAAGGTTTTATCTGAGCTTTCTGCACCCTCACTCGCTGTACCTACAGAGAAAATTTCTGATTGAAAAACACAGTATTAATTCCCTTTTATTGCCACTGATTTCTGATGAACCAAATCTCCACTGAATTCTCACCTGGCAGCAAAGCCTCCCACAGCAGGAAATGCTGCCTGGTAAATGCACCCACGGGCACAGGGCATCACTCCAGCACATCCGCAGAAATGTAAAGCTAAAACCCCTTGGCACATGCCTAGAACACAAACAGATGCCACCCTGCCTCTCCCAATCTCCAGCTCCTCTAATCTCTCAACACAACGTTTTCCCCAACAGCAGAAAGGCATCAGGAACAGCAGATTGATGCTGAGAGGACCTGACAGCTTCACTAACACTCACTGGCATCCAGGCTGTATTGGGTTCCTTCCCCTGGACTGCTGTGAGAAAATCTCTCCCTTCCAAAGCCCAGCAGGGCCCACCCAACCCTTCCACATTCCCACATCCATCAGTATTACCAGCAGTAATGTCACACCATGGCCTATCTCACCAGTCCTACTGTCCTGGGCCACGAGTTGGTGCTTTTGCAGGAGCTGAACAAGGCGGCAGCACTGAAAGGACTCAGCCTCAGCAGCTCCTTCCTGCTGCAGCACTGACTGTAAGCACTATGCTGTGTTTCCATATGGGGTTTTTGGTGTTTCCCTAGCATCTTAGGTGAAAAACTAAGCTTATCTGTTTATTAAAGCAGCAAACCCTGTCTTTTTCATTGGTGAACTGGTTATGCTTTTCCTTCACTGTGGCAATATGTCAGTTAAGTGTTGAGAAGTTTCTCCATCTCCAGCTGCAGGACCAGGAGGAGTTTATACAAAGCTGGTTCAGGACAGACGACTATTTTCAGCAGAATCCTCAGACTTGCTAATGATTTCTTTTCTACTATCAACATCACTTATAAAGGTTGTTCCACACATGCATACACTGTGACCGCTTGCATGTTTTCCCAGCATCATGGCACTAAAACATCATTTTCCAAATTCCATATTTCTCTGACGTACTGTATCAAAAATCACACCTGAAAAGCCAAGTTTAAAGCATCAGCTGAAGAGAGCCTTGCAAGCTTCCTTCTTTTCCTTCTCCCCCATTTTTTTGACAAACAAAAACAGATATGACTACCAAACAGTTATAAAGCATTTCATGTTTTGAATCTTCAAGTATTCTGGATCTCCCTCCTGCCTCCAAAAATAAAGAGCTCTGCACACTGTCTCCCTTCACATAATCATTACTACAAATAAGAGGTTCTGTACTGAACTTTGAACTGCTGTAACTGTCAAATATTAAAGCCTGAAGAGTAATATCCCATGTTCCTGGCTTCTTTCAAATATAGCTTTATGGCTGTCAACACTAACAGCCAAGCCTATATATAATCACCTGCTCAAAGTAGAGCATGAGAAACAAGCAGAAACCTCAACGATAGCGATTCAGATTAAGCCACCTCAGATCTCCCAGGGAATTACAACTGAATTCTTCCCTAGCATTAAAGTGCAGCGCCATAGGCCACATAAATAAATACAAGTAATCACTGACCTTATTGTTAAGAATATTGTGCTAATGATTATGCATAAACATCACTTCTGCACTCCTGCAAGTCAATTAAAGTCAGGCTGTGAGTAATGCCCAAAGCAGCACCTTCCACTTAACTTCTTGCCACTGCTTTGTCTGGGCTCCTTTTAACAAAGCACTAAGATTTTTTAAATGCATTTTTTATTGATGACAACTTCAATCTAAATCAAACAATGTAACGGTGAGACAGGCACAGGTTACTCAACACAAAGGATGCCATTTGAGGACTGAAATCCAGGCATCCACCTCTCTGCCTGCCTAGAATCACTCAAGTCGCTGCCCTCCCAAAACTCACCCGAGTCCACTAGATAACTTTTACATGAGAACAACAACTTTTTGGCTAAGTCTGAAAGAGACTGGTAAAGCTAGAAGCCTACTGGTTTTCTATGATCTTCTGTCATATTACAATTCCATTGGGATCTGTAACACAAAGTCAAAGAATTACATATATCTTAATAGCTGCAGAACTATGGTTAGAACAGGTGATTGTTTTCCTTCCTGCTCTGATTGTCTACGAATAACTCACACAATATACCTCTTTCCAGGATCACCAGCTGCAGTTTCTGGACAGAGCAGCAGCTGGCACACAGAGGTACACCTGCGAACAGGGTGACCTGCTCACTCGTGGCACCTACGACAACTGTAAGGTAGACACCCAGCAAAGGCAGGCTTCCATGTCCCCGACCGTCCCTGTGTTACTGTTTAACCCGCCGACCCGACTCGGTCCGCAGCCCAGCGGGCTGATCGATCTCTCTTCCTGATGTCGCGCCCTTCAGTGATGCAACAGCACCCACAGCGAGGCACGGGAGGGAAACCCTATTTACGCACATTTCCTCACTCCAGCGCACGCCTGGTCGGCGGTCACCTTTCATGCCTTGCTTTCAGATGGAACGAGACAACGTGCTCCCAGGCGTTCAGCAACTTTATTGTCAGCCACCTCGGCGGGCAGCGCTGCAGCGAGCCGATAGAGCTCCCGCTCTCCGGCCGGGGCCCCGCAGCACGCTGCCAGGCAGCCACGCTCACCCCATCCCAGAGCCGCTCCCCGCGCTTCACACCCGCGCACCGTTCCTTCGCGGACCGCAACGGTGGCGGCGCGGCCGTTCCGCTCCACGCCGGGCCGGGCGCGGCGGCCATGGGCGTGGTGTCGGGGCCTCCCGCCGCACCGCGGGGAGGGGGGCACAGCGGCCGGGCCGCAACAACGTGGGGCGCTCGCCGTGCCCGCCGGCAAGCCTCCTCCCCGCCGGGAAGGGGACCCCGAGGCTGTACGGGAGTAACACGGCCGTTAGGGCCCGGCCCGCGGCGGACACGGCCGCGGGGCAACCGCGTTCCCGCCTCCGCCTCCCCCCGCCTAGGCCGCAAAATGGAGCCGGAACCGGGGGGGCACCTCCCCGTCGAGACGGGGGCAGCCGCCGCACCGAGACTTCCCGCCGCCGCCGCCTCGCTTCTCTCCCCGTCCGCCAGCCCGCCCGCCCGCCTCTCTCCCTCCCTCTCTCTCTCTCTCTCTCTCTCTCTCTCTCTCTCTCCCCGCCGCCCGCTCTGCTCCGCTCCGCTCCCCGGCCGCGCGGCCCCGCTCCCTCCGGCCGCACAAAGAGGCGGGCGAGCAGCCGATGGCGGCGGGGCCCGGGGGCTGCTCGCCCCCCACTTCCTGGTCCCCGCGGCGGCAGCGCGGCGGCGGCGCCGGGGCCCGAGGAGGGAGACGGACATTTCATTCGAGCCTGCAGTGGAACCGGTTACCAATCATTGGCCGGAGCCAGGCACAAACCTCCAGTGCGGCCCTGGTTGGCTCCCTCCGCAAATCGGCTGTTTGGTTGGACAGAAAATGGCTGCGAAGGAACCAGTCCCAGCGCGGAGCCCCGCTTCCCGCAGCCGGCCTGCCCTCCCTCCGCGCCGCCTCCCCGCCACGCGCGCCGGCTCTTCCCCTCAGCGCGTTCCCTCCCTCTGCGCTGCCGGCGCGGCCTCCTCGGCCCTGCCCGCCTCCTTTATGGGGACGGAGGCGCCGGACGCAGGGCGGGAGGACGCCCCCGGGAAAAGGGGGTCTCAGCCCTGCGGTGTAGGGCTGCCGTTGCTGCTCTTTGGTTGGTTGTTGGTGGAGGCTCCTCACAGCCTGCCTTGGCTGTCCTACACCTGCCCTTGGCTCGTCGGGTTGAGAGGGAAATAAATCGTGTGTCCCTCATTGACTTTGCTGCCTTCCTCATCGCCCGCGGACTGAGAAAGAATCACAGAATTGTAGGGGTTAGAAGAGACCTCCAGAGATCACCTAGGCCAACCCCCCGCTAAAGCACGTGGGGTTCCACAGGAAAGCATCCAGGCATGTTTGGAGTATCTTCGCAGAAGGGAACTCCACCACTTTTCTGGGCAGCTTTTTCCAGTGCTCTGTCACCCTCACAGTAAAGGAATTCTTCTTCATGTTTGTATGAAGCTTCCAATGTTGCAGTTTGTACCCATTGCCCTTCCTTCTGTCACTGCACAGGGCTGAAATGCTAAGAAAGATGAGGACAGTAAAGAAGGAGGAAGGCCCACTCTTGGTCCCAGCCACGTGCTGGAATAAAACCCGAGGGGAGGGGGTTCTGTGGCTCAGCCTTGCCCCTTCCCTTTGCAGAAGTAAAATCTCACTGCAGACCTGGAAGGATCATTTCCCCTGGTGACACAGCCTGGTGAGCCTGGTTTCCTCTCACCTTCAGGTTTTGTTTTAGTCCTTAAAATACAGGCTGCTGGGTGAAGATGATGGTCTGGCTTCTCCTCTGAGACTTATAAAACTCCCTTGTGAAGAGTTTATATGAAACACTTCATAATCCACCAATCCACCATTTACTGGAACCAGAGAGTGATTTTCTCTCAAGCAGAGCAGCCAGAGACATTCCACACACCTGCTGCCAACAGCGTCTGTGTGCAGCCTCTGCAATGGAAGTAACAGGAATAACTCGGGAGACTTCAGTATTTCACCTAAATACATGAAAATCATGTTTCACAATGGCCTGTGTTAACATTCTTCTTCCAGTTAATACGTAAATATGTTCCTCTACAAGTTTTCTTCTGGTGTTCGAATTTAAACGAAGCAGAACTCATAAACCTTATAAATCTTGCTATTTCCACTTGTTTTCAAATAAGAATGTTAGTTTCTTGTGTTTCGATACATCAGAAAGATTCACACTCAGAATGTCCATGGGTTTGGACTGAGTTTCAAATTTAAATGCAAACATCAAATGAGACAAATTTTGCATGGCCTCGGGTTTTTACTCCAAATGCTATATATCATTCTGCCTCCTGTGTACTGTGAGCAGTAATTAGTTAATTTTTTTTGAAAATGCCTGGAAGATGTAAAGTAATAATAAAGCATTCACTAACTGCAGGGCCTTAGGGAATACATTTCCCTTCTATCCGTCTTGTGTACCGTAAGTATAATACCACGACAATACAGCATTCATCTCGCTCTGCGGTTTCAAGATCTTTCTATGGATTCTCTCATCTCAAACTGGAATTTCACAGGGGAAAGACAAACACTGACATTAATGCTGGTTCTTCAGGGCATAGAGTAGATGGTGCCCTTGGCTTTGAACAGCTCCGCTGACATTTTGATTGAAAATGTGGCCCTCAAATCTTACCACTGTATGTTTTTCAAACTCAAAGCAAAAAATACTGATTGTTTTGCCTGTGATGTTTTTGCTGGCATTTACAACTTCTTGAATTGATTGAAAACTACTTCTCCAATGATTCCAATGATTTTATTGATTTTTTTTTTTTTGGGGGGGGGGAAGGGCAGGATGGTGGGAACAAGTTCTTGCTGTTACTGTTGACAGAAAAGAACTCAGTAGTTAAATATGTCAGCCAGCTGAAGCCAGAAGATCCAAGATGAAGTTACTCTTTACATACCTTTTATCTCGTGTTTTACCATTGGTGACAGCTTCTATCACATCTTTATTGTGCGGACTTCAATTGGCTAAATATCTTACCCATATGCTAAGCACATTTTCAAGCTCCATATATTCTCATGTGTTCTTTCATGCTATATATCCTAAAAATGTACATTTCAGCATACCAGTCTGCCTTTCCCATGTGTACATTATTAGGAGTTTCTTGTGTGAACCTTGTTATATCATAGAATCACAGAATCTTTTGGGTTGGAAGGGACTGTTAAGGTCATCTAGTCCAAATCCCCTGCAGTGACCAGGGACACCTACAGCTAGATCAGGGTGCTCAGAGCCCCTTCAGCCTGATCTTGAGTGTCTTGAGGGATAGGGCGTCCAATGCTTTTCCGGGCAACTTGTGCCAGTGCCTCACCACTGTTATTATGAAAAACTTTTTTCTTATATCCAGCCTAGATCCCCCCTCTTTAGTTGGAAATTATTTCCTCTTTTCCTGTTACAACAGACCCTGCCAAAGAGTCTGTCTGTCCCCTTCTTTCTTACAGCCACCCTTTAGATATTAAAAGGCCATTATCACCTGGTATAATGCTTGCTGCTTTATTATCTAGCTGCTTATCAAATCTCAAATTCCTTATCATGTCTTTTAGCTTTATATTTTCCATAACTGAATGTAATTCCCCTTGTATGCAGTGCATTCCTTTTAATCTGTGGCCAATCTGTTTCTCCTTTTAGATCAGCTCAAATTCTGTCTTCAAAGAAAGAGAAGAAGAATGTTTAAGAGCAGGTGGAGTTAACTGCAGTAAGATGTAAGGGAGAGTTGCCTGAGGTTGTGATCTATACTGTGTGAGGTCGTCATTGGTGTTTGAAATTTCTGCTCTGCTTAGTAGGTGTTAGCTAAGAAAGCTGTCAAAGTGTGATACAGGTGTTACTACAGAACTTTCTTTAAACTGGGATACATCGGTCTGCTCCAGAATGTGCCTAACTTGTGCTCTGGGCTCTGTCACGTGTGTTTGGAACAAGAAAACAGAGTTTTTTAGAGAGATAGCATTATGAGATCCATCAGGCTTCTGGAATTTCTTTTCTTTCTTCACAGTGACCTTTCTAATACTTTCTATCTGCTCTTGTAGATGAGAGCATTCTTATTTGTATCAGAAAATTCTAATTAAAAGAAGATACTTGAACGATACCACTGAGCCTGCCAGTGCTGCATGAAAAAAAGATTAAATATGTCAATGCATGTGAAACAATTGAACGTGGAAATCCAGGAGAAATAATCTACAGGTAATTAACCAAGCGTAGGAGTCTCAGAAGGGGGAGATCAGATGGAACGGATTAAAGTTCAGGACATCTTTCATTTTCCCAAAGCTCTCACATATGTTGAAAAAATTATTTAGCAACTCCAGTGCGACTTGCTTTTAGATTTTGTTGCCCTTTCAACACTTTGAAGGAACTCGGTGCTTAGGTGCCATTCATGGTGTGTGGTCCCACAGATCTGAAAGAGTCCTGAGCAGGGTCTGTATTGTGACAGCACACCTGAGAGGCAGCGCTCTGATAGTAGACAGCTTTGCTATCCCCTTTATGAGGTCTGAAGGAATTCTGAGTGAATTGGTACCCAGCCAAAAGGGTGATGAGCAAAGCGTGATTCTGAAATGGCTACAGCTCATTTGGGCATCATGGTCCAAAGAGCAAGGTGCGAGCTTGGATTCAATTCCCTGCACACCACTTGTATAACCTTGGACAAATCCAGGCCATCAAATCTGAATTGAGAGCTAGTCATTTGATAGTCTGTTTTGTTAACTATATTTTGCCTCAATTCCCTGTCTGCTGCATCAGTAACAAGACTACTTTTCTAGGTCAAGATGAACTGTGAATTACTTAGATGCAAGGATGCTTCTGTACATAGATGCTAAGGTCCTTAGCACTAGATACTAGTACTAGGTTGCTAGATACTAAGATAATGGTATCACAACTTACAAGAGGCAAGGGAAGCTATTTCCCAAAAATTCTTGAGGCTGAGCTACTGTGTACAATTTCTAATAGATGAACAAATTTTTGAGCAATTTCCTCTCACTCAACTGCCTTTCTTGCCAAAGAAGTACAGAAATAGAGTATGTAAATTTGATTAAAATTGGCCAACATGTCAAAAGTTAATGAGGGAAATGAAACAAATAGGCAATGCATGAATGCATATGTCTCGCTCCTTCAGATAGAAGAAACATCAGCTCGTTGTTTTCACCAGTAAAACAGCTAGTGAAGCAAGTACATCCAAAGGTACCACTTGAAGTGTACTAGTTAATTTTTTGCCAGGTGGTGCTTAATGTGGCTAGCAGCAATCCCTTTGAAATGTGCCTGCAGCAGAACTGACTTGTAATCGGGTAATTTATATGTTAAAACATGTCTATAACATCAAATGTAAACATACCACAAAAGCAACCAAGAACTTGGAAATACACATGCAAGAAGATGGTGCATACAGAACTGTTTGAAGGCTGAGATGAGATCTTGGAAGAAGCCTCTAACTTGGCCATGAGTAATACAGCAACAGTTAGAGATGAAACCGTAACAGTATCTACACTGGCTTGTCTTCAACAAAGCAACTCTGCACTGTTACTGAGATGGAATCTGACAGAAGCCCTGCTTCCCAGTTGTGCAATTATTGCCTCTTGGATAGAGAAACACTTCATTGGTTTGGGCTCTTTTTGAAAAATGGGGAAAAAAACACAGTACTTGTTTAGCAAGTATAAAATGAAAAGCCAAGGTGTCTCTATTAAAATTTTAACTGGACGTTTTTATAGCTAAATATATGATGTTTTCAAATGTCATTCACATGGATTTATTTGTCATCTGCATTTTGCTGTACTGTGGTTATGTGTTTTTTGTTTTCTCCTGTTATCTGCTGTATGTGGGATTGAATTTATCCAGTAGTGTGAGTATAGTGAAACACATTTTAATTCTACTATGGAAGAGGACAAGCATCTGCTAAATGGCCCTGCGGTGAAACTCTACATCTCCCGTGGGCTGGAAAGCTGGGTTCCATTACCACTCTGTTTTGAGTATTGCAGAGAGAGCCAGAAGATATGTATGTCAGATGGAAATGGGAAGTGAGGAAATGTGAACTGTTGTCCAGGTCAGTTGTGATGACGAAACTGCAGCTAGGAAAGCCTCATGACTGACAGTGCTGGGGCTCTGGGGTCACAGAGTAGGGGCTCTAGAGGACTATAAGTCTAAAATTTTGCACTGTATCATGAGAAGTTCTTTTCAAGTTTTGTCTTTGTGTTTGAATCTCAAAATGGCAATCAATTTGATTACTTAGTTTTGCTTGTCATGGCTGGAGGAGCGCATCACGGTCCTGGAACTATTTGAGTTTTCTGGGAGCTATCTTACTTGTCTCCATTTGTAGTTTCAGCCAGCATGAGTTCATGAGAGGCAGATTCTACTTAACCAACAAAGCTTCCCCTAATCTGTACGTTTCCCCTAAGCTTGGGGGAGACATGATTGACCTCTGCAACTATCTGAAAGGAAGTTGTGGTGAGGTAGTGGTTGGCCTCTTTTCTCGTATAACTAGTGAGTGGACCAGAGGGAATGGCTGCAAGTTGAGCCAGGGGAGGTTCAGTTTGGATATCAGGAAAAATTATTCTTCAGAAGAGTGGTCACATACTGGAACAGGCTCCCCAGGGAGGTGATGGAGTCATCGTCCCTGGAGGTGTTCTAGAAACATATAGATGTGGTACGAAGGGACACAGCTTAGTCGGGAAATATTGGTGATGGGTGGATGGTTGGACTAGTTGATCTTGGAGGCCTTTTCCGGCCTTGGTGATTCTAGGATTCTGGGATTCACCTGTACAGGTCACTCTGGGGGATTTCAAACTGCAGAATTGAAAGTTTACCACTGTATCAGATCACTGAAACTAAATTGCTCTCTGAGCCAGAATCTTTTGCAACAGTTGAATCTTAACTGTGCCCCTTAACAATCACTAACACTGTCACATTGGTAGTGTAGGCAGAAGCATAGATTTCTTCTGTCAACTTAAGCATGAAAACTGAAATTCTCACTTGAATTTGTCCAAACAAAGGGCTATGGATAGATAGGCCCACTCTTCAGAAGTGCTTGTCTTTGGAGGGATGAGCAACCATCTGGAGATGCCTTTCTCGGTTGGCTACAGAGGGAGTTTAGATCAAGAGCTTATAAGAGAGGCCAAATTCTTAGGTAACCAATGTAAGAAGAATCTAAGTTTGCAGAAATGTCAGTTATTTCAATGGCATTAATATTCAGAAAATGCAAGGACTGTGCCAGCTATAAGGATGTAAATATCTAGGTGATTTTTGTGTTCAGCATCAATAATTCTGTAACTTATAAGAAGGTAGCACTGTGGGCTCTTCATTTACTGACACTAGCCTTCCTCCTAGTTTGTGTATGGAAGGAACATACAGAAATATTTCTGAGAACAGAAATTATAATCCTATTTTAATGATCACTTGTGTAGTAAGGAGTCATTTAGCTCAAAGAGACTGGCCCTACTGATGTACCATTTAGATTATCACAGCTCCGTTTCAGGGTTCTCCAGCAGCAATCATGCACCAAGTACATTTGCTATGCATTTTCAAGATTTCAAGATGAATGGAGCACTTCACATTTCATTTTTTAGAAAGAACATTATCATTTAGTATCTTACTGCAATTGCTATTTTTATTATTAATTCAGGTGTTTTGTAGACTTCTTAGACATTAATTGAATTTATTATAGCTGATCTCTTAACATCAGCAGTGGTATTTTACACCATCTGTGCTTTACAGTAGTCTAGTATTCAACACAGGATGCTATGTGACAGATTTTGAAGCCTTTCCTTTTTTTCTACAGATATTTCTAATGGGACAGTTGTTGCTGCTTCTTAGCACTACAATTTTGAAGATTTGCACTAATTTTTCATGTAGATGGAACTAACAGACTAAAAGACAAGCTGAAAGCATATTTAAATTAATACTTTGGAATCAGACTGAAACAGGCTTTCAAAGACTTGATTGGTCAGATCTATCTATGACTCCAACAGGGATTTAATTAGTGGCTGTATGAAGTAGATGTTACAGGAACTGGGGCACCGTCAATCTTATGATCCTGAAGACTGTTTTCCAGCATGTGTCCTTGGTATTGGAGAAGGACAACATGAAGATTATTTATGAGGAGGACAGCAGTAGAAATTGAAACGTCAAGCATTTTCTGAACAGAGAGGAAGATAAAGTCTCTCTCCCAAGGTGTATAAACAGAGAGAAGAAGCCAAAGAATAAGGAAGAAGTGTATAACATGCAAACAAGGTAGCAGGAGATCACACTATAAATACTGCATTTTTTTTCTTTTATCCTCTTTCTTCTTGTTGGCATTCTTGTCATCACATTCTGATTTCATTTCAGTGGCCCAACACCAGACCTTGTGTATGTCTGTGGTTCAGCCAGCTAAGGATAAATTCTAAGATAAATGGATGTACTTTTTATAAGCCTCAATAAGTTTTTCTTCTATGAGAAATTGAATGAAAAAGATGCTTCTTGGATTTGCTTAGTAGTAGATATTCTGTGGGGAATGCTGTAATAGAGAAGTGCCTCTGTGGGAGATCACATAAGCAAGATAAAGAAGTGGATAACTGGAGAGAGGATGATCTGGCAAAATAACAAGTCAACACAAGTGAAAAGAGTTTACAGGACCACGGTGTTGATCACAACCTGTGACTCATGAGAAAGTATGAAGCCAATGGAAGATGTTGAAAGGAGTCATCTTAAAGAGGCTGTGATAAGGAGTGGCATGATTAAAATAACTGTTGAGGAATATAAGTAAGTACTCGAGCTGCACTTTGAATGGCCTGAAGGCAGCATTAGTGAGGCTTTCTAGTGAGGATAAGTAGTGAGGTGTGCAAGCAAAGCTGTGTAGGAAGAAGCAGCACATTTGGAGGAGTGGGATGAAGATGGCGAAAATGAATGTTAGCCTTCAGGTGCAGCATCAAGACTCTATTCTGCAATGACATAGCATTTGGATTACTACACTTAAAATTAAAATGTGATTTTGGAAAATTAAGATTTTAATTGCACTGTTTTTTCAGTATTTTGAAACACTTCAAATGTGGGACTTAATTTTTTCTACTTCCTCAATGAACTTTCACTACAGCAATATGAGATCTTTTTTTATTATTATTATTTTCTTAATGAAAGGAGATGTTATGAGAACATAATTGCAAAACAATAAACACAGTGAAACACAGTGAATGATTTCAAGGACAGTAATAGCACACCAAGGTATTTTTTAAGCTTGTTTCGTTTTCTCCTGTTGACTGATTGTCAGTTGGTAGTCTCCATTTTATGAAAATATTGAGATGGTGTTTGACAGAACAGAGTTCCTTCCCTAAGCTTATTCATCAAATGATTTTAATAACTTTAATTCCAAAGCTATAATAATCCCTGAATGCATGTAACAATTATTATCCTCATTATTATCACAATTTTTTATGTTATACATATCTATATTGAAGATATCAATTTTAAAATTTCAGCGATCATTCTCACAGTGAATTCAGAGATTTTTTTCCACTTATAAGCTTAGTTGTAATTTTCTTTATTAGAAACTCCAGCTGACACAGGTGGTATCACTGTGGAGCGAATGAGTAATATAGCAGCACAAATGGGAGCTGCTGAATTCCTCTGTGAAAAGAAAAAAGCTGAGGACTGGGAGGCAGTGCCTCATAAGCCTTAAAATTCATAAGTTATTATCCTATTCTGTTTTCCCTTTCTATGAGTCCTTTGCTGTCACTACTGTGGTGGAGTAGAGAGCCTAAGTGTTTTATCATTCCCTAGGAGAAGCATTACTGAGGTCATCACATGTGATCTTAAAGAGACACAGTCTTTGCATGTTACACTGAAGGACTGTTGCATGTTACTTTGCATGTTACACTGAACATGAATGAAATCAGAGGACCACAAAGTAACTTCAAAGCTGTGTGAGGAACTGCCCAGAGGTGTGGTGGATGCCAGGCCCCTGAGACATTCAAGGTCAGGCTTCAGAGGCTCTGTGCAATCTGATCTAGCTGCACATTATTGAATTAAATAATTGTTAAGGTTGAAAAAGAGCTCTAAGATTGTCTACTCCAACCATCTAGTGCCACCAATACTGCTCGCTAACCATACCCCTAAGTGCTACATCTATATGTTTCTTGAACACCTTTAGGGATGGTGACTCCATGGCTATCCTGGGCAGCCTGTGCTAGCACCTGATCACTCTTTTGGAGTAGAAATTTTTCCAGCTATCCAATCTGAACCTCCCGCAATGCAGCTTGAGGCCATTCCTTCTCATCTTATCTCTGTTACCTGGGAGAAGAGGCCAACTCCCTTGTCACTACAACTTCCTTTCAGGTCACTGTAGAGAGTGATGAGTCTCCCCTGAGCCTCCTCTTCTCCAGACTGGTCAATGCCTGTTCCCTCAGCTGCCCCTCAAAAGTCTTGTGCTCTAGGTGTCCTTGCAGGGGAGTTGGACTACATGATCTTTAAAGGTGCCTTCCAACCCAAATTATTCTGTCATTCTACATACTGGGCTTGGAGTTCCTGAGTCTGTAGCATGCGTTTTGTCGCAGTGCTTTGGCATTCAGCATTTTTCCTTTCTGAGCACAGCAGCCTTCACACTCAGCATGCAGCCCAGCACGCGACCTGTGTCACCAGAGAGAAGCTTCATCTGCCAACAACACTGTTTTAGTGTGGCTTTTGTGGCAGTTTTTTTTTGTTTGTTTGTTTTGGTTTTTTTTTGGGGGGGGGGAGGGGAAGGGGACTGGAACCTTTCAAAAAATGTTGTTATTTTCTCTAAGAATACGAAGGAGGCAAATTGCTGTGTTTGTTGTAACAAGTCACACGCTTCCACATGAAACGTGAAGAAAGTTCCAGTTAAAGCTGACAGCAACAGCGGATATCTGCGTGCTGCTCTGTTGGTGGTCTGTGGGGCCACAGGTTTTTTCGTTCACTCGGTTTATGCCAGAAACCTAAGCAGGCACTTGGCACGGTTTTGTGTGAGAGCAGGTACAGCGGGGCCAGGACCCGCGCTCCCGGACCTGCGCGGCCCCGGGAGCCGCAAGGGGTCGCGCCAGGCGCGGGGCCGAGCCTGTGGCCGCTCGGTCGCCATGGCGACGGGCCCGGGCTGTGGGCGCGGAGGGCCGCGCCATGGGGAGCGCCCCGCGGAAGAGCCGGGCGGTGCGGCAGGCCCGGAGCGACGGCGCCCGGCAGGTAGGCGGCCGCCGGCTGAGGTAGAAGTTCGCAGCGGGGCGGCGGGCTGCGAGCGCCGAAGTACAGAGAACGGCCCCAAAAACCTCGGTTTTGGGGTAAAGCGGGTGAGGCTCGGCAGGGAGCAGCGCGTTTGTGTTTCGGCTTTCGGAGCTTCAGCCTCCGGTGCTCTTTGGATGTGGTTCGTGGTGCCCGCACCACGGGCTGTACAGCGGTCCCACCTACCTTAAAAGCGCTCAGGATGCAGTGTTTCAATGAGCATTTACTGCTGAGGGCGTGTTGAGAAAGGGGCCTGTTTGTAAGGGTGTTCTTATCAATGCAGTAATTGGCAGCTTTAAGATCTCACAGAGCATCTCAAGGCTTATGATACAGGATGGAAATTGTCAGTGATGCGGCAAACAGGAACAGAGGTGCCCGTGAGGTAAGGATCTGTGTAAGGCAGGAGCTGGATGAGGTTTCTAGCTGCTTTAGACACTTGAAATAGGCTTATTGTTATGGCTGCATGTTGCTTAGCGACTTTCAGTTGTATAAATACAAAGTTTTATAAGCTGATTTGAAGGCATGGCATTGGAAACACTGGGTATTCCTTTACTGTAACCAGAAAGACTAACAAAACAAAACAAAACAAAGCTTTCCAGCTGCTGCCAGGGAAATTACTGGCCTTACACTTGGGGGCAGTGCAGCTCCCTGGGAAGAGTTCAGGTACTGTTGATAAGCTCCCTCTCCTAATACTGCCACGTGCCTACTATGTGTAGAAATACCTAGTTTGGCTTTACATCAGCTGCTGAATGCTAGGCAGCTGTGGTAGCATGGAGTTTGGGGCAGAATGAACAGTCTGTAGCCAAGATACCCAAACTTAATTCCTCTTGACAGCAATGTTATCTTCTGACACAAACTCAGAAGTGAAGCCTGCGTCTTAATGAGCTTCTTCTACCTTGTGAATCTGACTCATTTAGGCAAACATGACTGAAAAGAACATATTCAGGCTTCAGATTATATGATCTGCTGAATCTTGTTGGTTTTTTTTCCGTGTAAGAAAGTGTAAGCCATTCAGAGAGACAGTTTGGAGCAGTGGGCCCAGGAGAATCTCATGAGGTTCAACAAAGCCATGTGCTAGGTCTTGCACCTGGGTCACAGCAACTCCCACTGTCAGTACAAGCAGAGGATCAAAAGGATAGAGCACAGCCCTGCTGAAAAGGACTTGAGGGTACTGGTGGATGGCGAGCTGGGCATGAGCCAGCAATGTGCCCTCACAGCCCACAAAGCCAATTGTATCCTGGGCTGCATCAAAAGAAGTGTGGACAGCAGGGTGTGGGAGGTGATCCTGCCCCTGTGCTCTGTGCTGGTGAGACCTCACCTGGAGTGCTGTGTCTAGGTGTGGAGTCTCAATTGAAATGCAAAAAATGTGAGTTAATTAACAATTGTTTAACTGACCCTGAGGCGTGGAGAATCTTAAATTAACCCTTTTCTGTAGTTAGTCATACCGGGGAGTAGACTGTTGGTTTTTTTTAATGTCTACATACATCTCCCCTACAAGATATATTTCAAATTCTATTTCAAATTCCTTTCAATAGTACGAGGGTGAAACTGGGTCATTCCTAGCAGTAAGAATTTCTTAATTACTTTCTGCATTTTTTCCCACCCTTCTATTATTTTGTCACTGATAACAATAAATTGAAAGTTAGTAATTTGCTGAAATATCTTAAGGATATTTAACAAAAACAAACAGTTTAATGCCAGGAATGAGCAAAATAAGCAAGGAAAATGTTGGCTAGCATTGGAAAATGTAAAAATTTTAAGATAAACAGCTTATATGTGTTTCACGTAACATAGCTATTAAAAAAATTCCCTTAGCCTTAGCTTGTGTTTTTGAAAAGGTTATCCTGCAATCCTCAAATAGTATTTGGTTTACTTTACTGGTTACAGTATTTATGACACATTTTGTGGATGTAAAAGTATGAAAATTGGAATTAACTCAGAAGATAATGCTCTTATGAGTTAATTTTGCTAATCTATCTTTGTGGTATTTTAGTATTTCTGTATTACTAAACTTGCATTTTATTGCAAAAAAAGGAATCATGAGAAAAATCAAAGCTAACTAAAGTTACATGACTGAAAATTAAAATAGCACAGCTTTCACCTTTTGCATTATAAAATACACTGTTTCTGTATGGCTCTCTCTTGTTATCACCTCATGTGGGATGAATTTTACAAGTGGCTGTGTTTTCTGTTCAGTTTGGCTTCCACGTAAGTTGAAGTTGCCCAGTTCCTTTCGGGTAGAGCTAGAAATTTCTTATAGACTTGGAATGAAATTTGGGTCAGACTCTAGGAAGCAAACTCAGATAATACTTTTCAGAGCATTACTGCTTGGTTTTGGTGCTAATATGAGAGATCCTAGCTTTGTGCTGGAGTACCAACATTGGGGGTGATTATGTTGTTCTGATATTTATGTGCGATGATCAAGTGAGTAATAAGACCTTAAAATTATGTATTTATTTATTTTTGTGGTATTTCCTGCAAAGTTTCAACCACATGATTTGCATGTGAACTGCACGGGTGTCACAATAATAGATGTCATTGCACTCTGTGGGGAAGACTTGCCTCCTGGAGGTGATGTCATGCCTGCTCGTTTGCTTCCTTCTGCCCTGGTTTACAGTTAGGCCACTCCTTTGACTTCTGCTGTGAATGGGAGCAGTACTTGTCCTTCACAATGTACTGGTTGTCTTTTTTCCAGTCCATTCTGGATTCTCTGTTTTCAGGACTTCTTCTTTCATGCAGCCCAAGATATGGTTGGCTTTCTGGGGTGTGAGGGCACATTGCTGGCTTATGTCCAGCTTGCCATCCACCAGTACCCCCAAGACTTTTTCAGCATGGCTGTGCTCAATCCTTTCATCCCCCAGTTTGTATTGGTAATGGGAGTTGCCTCAACCCAGGTGCAAGACCTAGCACTTGGTTTTGTTGAACCTCATGAGGTTCACGTGGGCTCACTGCTCAAGCCTGTCTAGGTCTCTCTGGATGGCATCCCATTCCTCTGGTGTGTCAAGTGCACCACAGCTTGGTATCATCAGCAAACTTGCTGAGGGTGCACTCAACTCCACTGTTGATGGAATTGATGAAGATACTAATATCAGCCCCAGCACCAACCCCTGGGAGTCACCACTCATTACTGATCTCCGTCCAGACATTGAGCCATTGACCACCACTCTCTGGACTCAATCCTGCAGCCAGTTCTTTATCCATTGAAAAGTCCACCCATCAAATCCATATCTTCCCAATTCAGAGAGAAGGATGTTGTGGAGTACTGTGTCAAACGCCTTACTGTGGTCCAGATAGGTGACATCAGTGGCTCTTCCCTTATCCACTGATGCAGTTACACCATCACAGAAGGCCACTAGGTTGGTCAAGCAGGATTTGCCCTTGATGAAGCCATGCTGGTTCTCCCCTTTCTCCTTCCCTTCCATGTGCCTTAGCATAGCTTCCAGGAGGATCTGCTCCATGATCTGTGGTGTGGACGGGTAACTGATAGGTTGGTTATTCCCAGGGTCATCCTTTTTACTGTTTGTAAAAATGGGTGCAATGTTGCCTCTATTCCAGTTATCAGGGGCTTCACCTGATTGCCACAACTTTTCAAATATCGTAGAGAGTGGTTTGGTGTAGGGGAACTGCTGAGTCACGGCCTGAACCTCTGATTGATCACCTGAGGCGAGCCATGAGTCAGCCAGAGGAGCACAGCTGAAGGCAATTCACCTGTGCTGCAGGAAGGAGTGGAGCCAGGCTGCACCCCTCCTAGATACACTTAAGAGCTGGCTACCAGTGGGGAAGGATCTCATCTGGAGATCCCTCCTTCTGGTGTTTTGTGGTGAGCCCAGCATAAGGGTAAGCCTTCCATTTATTCTCTCTTGTTATCACAGTCTACTTCACTTAACTCTCTTGTTTATTTTGTGATTGTAACATCTTGATATCCATGGATTATACACTTGACAACTACATCAGTCAACTCCTGGGGTGCATCTCATCAGGACCTGTAGGCTTGTGGATGTTCCTCAGGCGGTCATACACCTGATCTTTGCTTACAGTAGGAGAAGCATTGCTTCCCACCAAACCAGACATTTGAGGGCTGTGTGATGAGCAGTTATCAAGGAAGACTAAGGCCAAAAAAAGTTAAGTAACTCAGTCTTCTTCTTGTCTGTTGTTACCAGCCTGCCTACATCACTCAGTAGGGGGAGTGTGCCTTCCTGGAGTTTTCCTTTTGTGGTTGAAGGACCCATTGAAGCCTTTCTTGTTCTTTTTGGCATCCCCAGCCAAAGAGTGAAGCGAAGAGTGGAAAATTAGCTTGGCTTTCCTTAAGTTTAGCTCCCTAATCTTACTTTTCACCTGTCTCATGTCCCTCTGGAGTATGAACTCAATGATAGTATGATCACCATAGCTCAGGCTGGTTCCAATTCTGATGTCACCAATCAGTTCATTTACATTGGTGAGCCATAGGTCCAGTATTGTATCCCTCTGGTGAGGCCATCAATTACTTGACTCAGGAAGTTATCTTCAGTGCATTCCAGGAGCCTCCTGGATTGTCTACAGCTAGCTGTGCTACTTTTCCAGCAGATGTCTGTGTGGTTGAAGTTCCCCAGAAGGACAAGCGCTTGTGATCATGACTCTTCCTGTAGCTGGAGGTAGAAGGCCTCACTGATAGGCTCTGACTGATCTGGCAGCCTGTAGTAGTCACCAGTCACAAGGCTCCCTTTGCTTCCTCGGTCTCTGTCACCCGTAGGCTTTCAACTTGTTCTGTTCTTTAGGGACAGCTCTTCACATTCCATTCCTTTCCCAGTGTAGATAGCAACATTCCCACCGCTCCTTCCTCACTTGTCACTTCTGAACAGTTTGCAGCCATTGATAGCCACACTCCTGTCATGGGAATCATCCCATCAGGTTTTGATGGGGGCAACTATATTATGGTTTCCAAGCAGCACAGTAGCATCCAGCTCCTCCTGTTTGTTTCCCAGGCTGTGTTTATTGGTGTAGAGGCACTTCAGCTGGGCAGCTGGTCTTGTCACTTTCTTAAAGTTAAAGGAACTCCTTAGTTCCTTCTGGGTATTTCCCATTGCCTTCTCCTGTTGCTCCAGCAGTCGCTGCTTCATCATCATAGAGTTTTGTACATGCTGAAGTGTTGGAAGCACATCTCAAGGCAGCGGGTCCTTTGAGGCCTCTGCCAGCATCCTGTTCCTCTAATACAACTATGCCATCCCCACACCTTATCACAGGAAGGCTCACTATATCCCCTGTCCCCCTTCACACCTAGTTTAAAGCCCTTCCAATGAACCCCGCTAGCTTTTCCTCGAGGACCGTTCTCCTTTGAGAAAGGCTAACCTCATCTGGTGCCCACAAACTCGGTACCATGTAGGATAATTGTCAGAAAAAAACCCAACAAGTTCTGGTGACAGCATCAGCCACAAAGCCTAAGTGATAAGAAGAAGTGATCCTTTGTTGTTTGTCTGTGTCCTTACACAATACAGGAGGCAGAGGAAAAAAAGATGATCTGAACATTCAATTCCTTTAGCCATCATCCCAAGGCCCTGAAATCCGTTTTGATTGCCCTTGACTCATGTGTAGCTGCATCATCTCTACTTATATGGAAAAGCAGTAAGGGGTTGTGGTCTGTCAGCTGTACCCCAGGGTAGGTAGTTTCCTGGTGATGTTCTTCACCTTCATGCCAGGAAGACAGAAGACTTCTCTAAGAAGAGAATCTGCTCAGAATATTGGATGTTTCCTCACCTTCAGCTTGGTTTTCTTTCCTTTTTTTTTTTTCAGAAAGCTCACAGATGTTGCTTTCCTTACCATGTTGTCATTCCTGCATGTAGCCCCTACACCTTATATTGATACTGTAGTTGGGCTCATCTATGTTAAACCCCCTGTGATCCCTGCTATTGTTGGCTGTCCCAGTGCTATCTGACCAAGCACTTCTATTTGCATACTTCCTCCCTTTGCAGTTCTGTTTCCTGCTATTAGAATCTTAACCAGGTGTCTGAAGATTAGATTTTGTTTCCCTTTTAATGGCATGTGTCACTTTCACACATTGGTTTTACTACTTGGTGTGGGATAGAAAACAATAGGAGCCTGTTATAGTGTAGTCCTAAGAATCCTAAGAATTTAGAAATGGTTTTTAGTAGTAAACCGAGATGTCCTCCTATTTCATGTTCTGCAATAGCAAGCATGCCAGTTTGATGTGTAGAGGTAATTACTCAGAGAAGAAAGTATTATTTGGCACAGTGTCCCAGCTGTGGCAGTAAGGAAGTTCTCTACTTCCTCAACTCCACCACTGCATGCATAGCCTGACACAAAGCAAGCACATTTCTCTACACTGTGTCTCACTTCACAAAAGTGAACTGTTTGTTGTTTTCCACCCATCTTTCACAACCATTTCCAGTTAGACTTTTGTCTGAATCTGTATGCCTCAGATGTGTGGTATTAGTTCCATAGCAAGGAAGTTGGAGGGCAGTGATCTGCAGGGATAGGGTGTTTTGATTAGCTTGTACAACTGCTGAAACTTTGCTGAGCTGCTAGAAGCAGGAATCAGTGGTTACACCTAAATTCTTCTGTTTCTCAAGGCTGAAAAACTGATTTCTCAGGCCTAAAATAAACACGTTCTCCCCCTCTTAAAATAGTCCTGCTTGGATTAAAACCAAAAAAGTATCTCAAACATTCAAGCTTAACTACTTTTCACAATGTGGTACCAACATTAAACTTCTTTTACGTTCTGGGAAAAAGAAAACCTTGAAAACCTTGTTTTCTTTCAACCTTGTTCCCTTTTAACGTTGACTTGTTCAGCACAAAGAAAGAAATAAGATTCTGGGTGAGATGTTTTCCTTTTTTTTTTTTTTTTTTAAATGTTCTATGTGACTCAAATGTAAGCCTAGCTAGAAAGAGGAATGTGAGAATGAATAAATGACTTCATTGTGATAGAGACAATAAAGGCATGGCTGGCAGCAGTATGGCCTAATGGTGGTACAGTACCAGGAGACTCCATTTCAAATCCCACTGACACTGTTTCACCTCCCTGTGCCTCAGGTCTCACACTTGTTAAAGCATGGCTGGTGGTTCTTCCTCCTCTAGCACGAGAGCATTAATCACAGTTTGTAGTAGACGAAGGTTTGAGTTGACCACAGGAATGACAAGAAAAAAAAAAAGGAAGCTCAGTTATTTCAGGTTGTCTCAAAGGAAGGGTGAGCCGGTATGGCAGGGGGATGATGTGCCCACGGGTAGTCACACCAAAAATTAGCCTTCTTTCTTTTGATTTGGATTAGACGAAGTACTGTACTACCATGTGTAAATCCAACAGTGACTTTCAAATGGAATAGGTAAAACTGCATGGTAAAAATTGTTGTTGCTACAAGGTTATGTTTTCCATGAAGACTGTAAATAAATCTGTATATGAGATCTTACAGGTTTTACTACAGTTCCAAAGCCAGAGAAGCTTTGTTTTTCATGACATAATTAATTTTGCTCACAATTAAATAGAATGGAAGAGGCAAGTGCAAAGATAGGTAATTAACTGAGCATTACTTGCCTTTTTGCTGAGGAAGAGAGAGTCTGAAGTTTACTTCTGTTTAGTTTATTCAGCTTGCTCTGTTTCAGGCAATAGTTTGCATTGTAGGTGCTCCAGAAATATTTGAGGTTAACATGTGATGTTATACTCATGGAAAACATCCTTATTAATGCTAACTAGAGCAACCTCACTAAATCCTATATGGTTTGCTGTAAACAGTTACATAAGAAGGCTGAAGACTTTCTAGGACAAGTAGCAATTGCCTTATATTGCTACAGGCTTTGGTGGTGTGAGAACTGATGGGAAAGGCTGTGTGAAAGCCTGGATCGTGGTGGAGTGGGCTTTCAAGTTCCTTCATTTTTATAGCAAGTACATATCTCCTAAGACTTCTCAGACTGAAGGCTTTTGTTGAGTCAGTCTCCAGACTCTCATAAGAAAATGGAGCTGAAAGGGGAGAATTTTGTCACTTTGGGCACTCATTTGAGTGAGGGCTTTCCAGAGATGAATGGAGTGTTGAATTGGGCCCTGGGAGAGATGTCACTTGAAGATGATTTTGTTTGGTGTGGCATTCATCATCCCTCTGCCAGTGTATCTTCAGTGGCTTGTCTTGGGTTTGTAATTCCTACTCTGCTGTGGATGGGTTTGTTTACAATTTCTTAGTACACTTTTCTTGTCCTTTGAGAAAACAGAGCTGTGAAGCTGTTATTTTCTACCTTTTTCATATGTTAATTGCATTTGATTGCTGGGAAATGATGTTTTCTCCTTTGGCTTAGAGAACTTAACAAGCTGAAAAGCTCTCTGAAGAAAATTTATATTTACATGCTTTCCCACTTAGGAAAATGCTTTTAAATGTCCTTTTTTTTTTTTTTTTTTTTTCCCTGCTCAAATATTAATGAAAAAAAAAGAATTTATGCTTTCATAAAGATAAGTATTTTGCAGTAACACTAAGACTAGAGTATTAATTAACAGAAATCTGAGACAAAGAAAAGCCCCAGTTTCTGTTCATGTACCCCGCTTGTATTACATCAAAGTTGTGTTATTCCACATTGTTTGATGGTGATCACATTCAAGCTAGGCTTTATTTAAATAGAAGATGTCTTAGGCTTTTAGATATGAAAAGCAGGTTAAGAAGAATACCAGTGGAACAGAAGCACTTTAAAATAGCATATTGAGAGATACAAGTGATAACATAGCTAAGACTCAGATTCCTCAGGAAAATGAGCTTCATGTTTGTCAGTAATGAAGCTTGGTGGTTTGGGCTTTTAAGAGTGAGTCATAACACAGCTTTGTACAAAATGCCCTGTTCTTGTTTGTTCTTGACCTTAGGAAGATCAAGGAAATGAGCACACAGAAGAACATCATTGGGCCAGGTCACACAGCTCAGTCTTTTGATGATGTCGGAGCTGGGTTGGGTCTGATATCCAGATCAATCAATAGCCAGCGGTTGCAAAGCAAAAATACAGTTATGTAAGGAAGCGAATCTCTCTGAGGTTAAAGTTTTCTTGACATAAAGCCAAGAAATCAGAGTCATTGCATAGATATTTCAGCAATGTTTCAAGTAAGTCACAAGCAGGAGAGGAGCTGTTTTCTAGGCTTACATATATGTCGTTGCTTTGTGTTACATGAACAGTGCAGGCAGGGGAGGCCAGTAGGTAACAAAATAGACCCATGAACAAAGAAAAAGGCTGGAGGTGATGTCACTGTTCAGTCTGCTACTGCTTATGTACTCTGCAGGTGAGAGAGCTATTCAAATACCTGGAAGTTCTTTGGTTTTCACTTGAACTAGAGTGAACAGATAAGCAAGGCAGAGTGCACAGTTCAGTCTTTTCTCCCTTTTTCCTTCCTCAATGCTTACGTATGCAGGTAGTGGAATTCTTCTGAGGGGAAAAAAAAACCAAAACCTACACAAAAGACCTTCAGCCCAAGGGAAGGTCTATGTTGTCGTGATGTTGGTGAAACCTTTTTGTTTGCCACTTGCTGTGGAATATTTTCCTTGCAGGTTAAAATTAGAATCCATGGATATGCAGCTTTTGCAAGCTTCTGCTAATGCATGTAGGCGTGAAAGCTGCACTGATGTGGTTTGCTTATTTGTTAATATTTAACATTTAGGGTGGAAAGTAGAGGTCTTGAACTGTGTAATTTCTGTGGAGTGATCACTTGTGCTTTCCACATACTTAAAGGTAATTTCAGAGAAAAAGCTAGAGGCATTACATTTGGGTGTAACATAGATCTTGGTCTTATACACAGGCAGCAGGATTCTGAGGTTTGTATATGCTAGCCTTCAGTAGTAGCACTCATCAGATGTCAGTATCTCTGATGTGATTACACTGCTTGTCAGCGAGCACTGAATTCTGAGTATATAAATAATGTCAGGTGGGACTGTCTTAACATTCCTGGCTTATTGTGGGATCAGACTTTGGCAGTGCTCAGATGAGTTGAATGCACCTCTAAGCTATCTTTCAGCATCCTCTGGCAGGGCAGTCAGGTGCTGAGTCAGCCCTTGGAAGGAATGTGAATAGCCACAGGCTGCTAGTTTACCCTGTCAAAGGTAGCCCTGGTTGGAGCCAGAATCACCAGAGCAAAGCGTATGCAGCCTTGTATGCGGGCCCTGACACATCTGCTCAATTAGCTGTAAGGCTGCTGTCTGTCACAGTAAAAAATCAAAGCGTGAGGTAAGCTGAGGATTTCACTTACGTGATTGACTCAACAAGAAAAAGCTTCTATGTATCATTTTTTAATTTCTCACCCACTGATCCTGAATGTCTCGAAAGCATGGGTGCATTGTGATTCCTCTGGGGTAAGGCAAGCTTTATAGGTTTTCATCCTTTCGTACCTTCTGTCCCGCGTTTCCATTCCTTCCCAGTGCTGTTAGTTCAGCTGATAGCAGGACAGCCTCTCAGCACTCGTTTATGGTTGTAACCTGGATAATGTAATGGTTGCCCATTGCTTCCAAGTATCTGAGCTTATGCAAGTGGGGAGGTGGTGACCAGTGTTCGAAGGGCAGCAACAATCTGGTTAGTGGGCATGGTGGAGAAGGGTTGATGGTTGGACTAGATGATCTTAGTGGTTTTTTCCAACCTTAATGGCTCTATGATTCTATGATTTAAGCATAAACAGGAGAAGGAAAACCTGAAACTTTCTCCACCAAAAAGCAGACGCATAAGATAAACCTTCATCATCACATGAAATACTTAGCATTCCTCAGATGCCTGAGGACAAACTGTAAGGCAAGTCACAAGCCTGTTTATAAGCACTACGTAATTAGAGGCATCTTCCAAACTACTGAAGACAGCTATTTTTTAATTATATTATTTTGTCACAAAAACATTGCGGAGTTCTTTCCTTTTAATAATGTCTTGCTGTGTGGCATATGGAACCAAACTAAATCAGAACACACCTTTGCCTTGCAGAGCCTTCAGCCCCTTCCTGGTGAGCAGCTAAGGGCTGGAGCTTGCATATCCCACGCTGTATGATTCGATCCCTTGGTGTGTTCTTCTGCAGAACAAGGCAGTTCTTATCCTGGAGCATTTCTGCTCATAAACAGGTTGTTCTGCAGGGCTTGCCAGCTGCCCCCGTGGTCAAGGCCTCTGAAAGCAGCCATGCCTTTTTTCACACACCCCTGCCAGGAGTTACCTGGGTCTAAAGTTCAGAGGCCAGGCCTCAGGACCAGCGTGGACTTTGGTGCATGAGGAAGCTCTGTCCTGATAAGGAAGGATATGAATTTAAAACACCACAGTTATTCCTTTTTTTTTTTTTTTCTCTGCACAAGTGGCAGCGAGGCCTGATAATGTAGTCTGCTTCAGAAATGGATTCAAGTAAATGCTAAAAAGTTGTTTTCTCTGCTGATTTAACAGTCTCCTGAGCAAATCTGGCAGCTCGACACTGGTGAGAGAGATCTTACTGCCTGCTCTTCCTCTGCACTAGTTAGTGTGGATACACCATCTCCTCTGTACCAGCTGTGCTACTGGTGGTATACCTCCTGTGAGTCAAAAACCATCCATGTGTTCTTTTCTCCTGGTTCAGGGCACTGGTGCTAAGTACGCACACAGGGTATTTCATCAAGAGGAACTAAAATCAGCCTGGTGGAAGAGCCTTATCCTCTTGTGACAGTTTGTTGGCTCTGTTCACCCCACGTGAAGGAGTGCTTGGCAGTAGCAGGGAGGTGGCGTGTGATAGTCGCCGCCTAGACTGGGGCTATCGAAAGTTGCTGAGAAGGAAGTGCAGGTTTGGAGCCTGGCTGGATCTTCCTGTAGCAGCTAAAGTGAATATTGATGCTTACCAGCAAAGAGAGCTGTCCTGAGTGTTGCATCTCTGAGGACTGCTTGGAGCAGCTCACTGATCCAGGTGAGCAGCCTTAGTCTGAGAGACGGTACATGCAAACTGATTCCAGGAAAGTATCGATTTGCCAGCAGGGGGTTATGGTAATTGCCATTAATGGATGCCATTAATGGATGGAATCTTATGGAGTGCGAGCACATGATACAAAGCATTTTTTGCTTTGTCATTCTGTCTGTGGCAGATTGCCCAGACTAGACAGGGAGAGGCCCCTGGCCTAACAACCTGCAGCCAGAAGGCTTTCAAGATCCTGCCAGAGGTTATGGGTTTGGGTATTGCTAAAGCTGTGAACCTTTAGCAGAGATCTACCTGAAGATAGTGTTGCTTATATAAATGCCTTTGTTGTCTAACTACTTGATTTTTATCTGATTTAAGATGTAGTTTTACATGAACATTCCTGAGACTGTTTAAACTTGTTGTAAGAATAAAATGTAAGACTTCAGTTGCTTTAGGAAGCCACAGGACTGCAGCTTTGATAATGTATTGGGCAAAAAAAGCCCTCCTTTGTGCAGGCTGTGACCGCTGTTCAAACCCATGCTCTTGTTTTTCTCAAGTATGTGTGTATACACACGTGAACTCCCAGATTCTTTCTTCAGGCTAAAATAAGCCAAGAGTTATCCATCACTAATATTACTATTAACTATTGCATAACAACTGCTCTTTGTGGATCTCTGACTCCTTTGCCAACATCAGCTGGAGGACTTTTATCTCCAAGTTGCAGAGGACAACTGAGACAACAGTACTGTTCGGTTTTCAGGGACAGCGTTTGTGTGTATGTGTGTTTGGATGAATGCTTTGCAGATCTGTGGTCTCCCTGCCCAAAGGATGCATGCACGCTCAGGATGGCTGTCTGTCCAGGTATGCACACGTGTCAGTTTGCTAATTAATGATGACTGCGCCGTACAAAGCATGTGTGTGGTCAAGCACAAACAAGCGTGTTCTGACCCATTTCTTGGAACTTAGGCTTAGCGTAACCCAGAGGCATGTGGAGAAAAGCAGAGCTGATAGTGGCTTCCAGTCATCCATCAGATTTCTTTTTTTGTGTCAAATCAAATGTTTTTTTTTTTTTTTCTTGCTTCTAACACATTTTACCCTTACCTGGTCGTAAATCAGATGTGACCAGTGAGCAGGCACAGGTCTGTTCCAGACTCTTGAAAACACTTATTTAGAAGATTTCAAGGTAGAAATAATCTGGAGGAAGGAGCAGGGGGCTGCCTGAAAAAAAAAAAACCAATGATATATTAAATTGAAGTTCCCAGAGGAACTAATTGAAAAAGCAGAATCAAAACATTCAATTCCTTTGTAAAGTGTATTAGATTGGGCAAAATAAACAAAATAAAAGGAAAAAAAAAAAAAGGGGAGAGGTGGGGAAACAGTGGCACAGCAGCATTAAAAAGTCACTTTCTGTGTGACAAAAGTAAAATCACCACTTTCCTTTTAGGCTGAAGTTTCAAGCTTAACCAGCACAGGTCATATTTCCTTGCTTTGTTTCAAGTGTATTCCTGGATTGGCAGAATATCCTGGAATCCCAGCCAGCTCTCGTATGGGATTTTTGTTAAAGACAAAAATATAGCAAGTCATCCTAACGTTGCAAATGACTCATCGGTTGCCTTAGGGAACACTCCCCTGAGACGGCGGCTGCTGCTGAGGAAGTGATGAAGCCGCAAAGGCCACTCCCCCGGCCAATTTCACTGCTCAGCCTACATAAGGGACGTCCCTCCAGAAGCGACTTTGTTTTATCCTTTATTTCACGGGAAGCGCGCAGAAACGGCAAGGAGTGCAGTGTGAATTAACCACAACCAGTTTTCTTTGTGGAAGAGAAGCAAATAGAAGGTCATGAGACAATTTTAAAGGTAGGGGGATTTGCACTTTAAACTCTATCATTTAGTTTTGAGATTAATACAAAAAGTCTACAATGATTTTTTTATTATTATTTTATTTTTATTTTTTAATAGTTCTTGGGAGATGAAAGCAGGAGATCTGTTCTCAGCATGAGATCCCATTTCTGATTCCAGTAAGTTCCCTCTTTAAATGAGAGCTTGTCAGTCTAGTTTTTTTGGAGCCGGCTTCTGGGAGATGGTGTCAGAGGGGAGCATGTAATCTATGAAGTGTGAGCTAAACTTCTAGCATGTTTTCATGAAGAATGAGTATGAAGAACTGGTGAAAAACTAACCAAACGATAAGGAACCACTGATGGAATAAAGTCTGAAGCTTCTTAATGCACATGTGAAAATACAAAGCGTTTGTCTTTAAAGGAAGAAAAATAATATAGTTAATGATCTAAGCAAACTCCATGAGTAGGTATTGTGGTTTCATTATGCTCTGTGTTTGTACGCATCATAAAGATGCAGTTCTTGATACTTGAGTCTTCTGACTGTGTGGGAGTTGAGACTGTCCTTAAGTGTCACTGAGCAGGCAAGGTGTACTTTTGGAAAAGTACACTGTGTTTTATTACTTTCATGGCCCTAAATATTAATAAAATGAAACTGCGTGTTGTTATACAGTCTATGCACTTTTTTCAGTCTTTTTCTGATTGCAGTAGGAAAAACAGCTGATAGCTGTGTGAGAATAAAAGAACTGATTGCAGACTAGATTCAGTGGTGGGGTTATATTGGGGTGGCGGAGTGGGAAGAGAAGAGGAAGGAAGCCAAGGTATTTTTGGATGTCTTCACCACAGCAGATGTTTTCTAGGTTTTGTTTCTACTGTTAACATGCTACCTAGGGTTATGAAAGACAAATATAAATGTAACTTTCTACAGGCGGAAGTACAGTCTGAACTTCTGCTGGCATTTCACTTCTAGCTGGGGGAAGTGATAGGGTTGGTTTTGTTTTTGTTTTTTGTTTTTCTTACTGATACGGATACACTGGCACTTATACTGAAAGGGGCTAATTTTACCCCAGAGGAAGGCAACTGTAGAATAAATTGAGCACAAAGAGCTGAAGTTAAGATGAAAAGAGAGGGAAAACTTTTATGTTCGCTTGTATTGTGTTAACCATGACTATTCTGGCAGTATTGACCGAGTAGGCAGATAGAAACACTTTACTAATAGCAAACAGAAATATTAAGTGCCCAAGTGTGGGCTTGTTCATTCACTTTTTTAGACTTAAAATGTGATGTTAATTGAAATTCACTGATTTACATCAGTTGAGGAATGTGGTGTTTGCTCACTCCAAATCTTGTCTGCAGTTCGAGAAGCACTGAGAAACAGCCAGCAACTTCAAAGACCTGAAGGTTTGAAGTTGTGATTGAGAAGAGCTCACAAATTGAGTTCAAAGAATTGTTTTACATAGAGTGTATGAAGATTAATGTGATATTCTTTGTGGCATACAGCTCTCAAAATTCTTTTTAGGACTTGGGTGGTTGCTTTTCTCTGGTATTAGTGTGTATCTGTTCCAAAAAAAAATGAACCTCTTCAGTGATCACACGTGGTCTGTTTAGCTTCAAAGTTAGCTATAAAGTTAAGCCAAAGAGCCATGTTACCAAAATGTAGTTTTCAGAAGTTTTCTTCATTCAATTTTTTCTGTTCATTGGATTGGTAAGGATGATAACTGCAGTTTGTTACTGTGTTGCATATGGTTGTTCTATTTTCCTACTCATATATGTAGCAGAAGGGGGAAAACCCACTAATTAGAAAAGTCCAGGGCAGATGAAAAGAATGAAGTAAGTTAATGAGATGCCTGTGTCAGCAGGTATGTACCTCATCCTGGAGTCTGCAGTTTGAGGAGGCACTGTAGTTGTGGTGATGTGGAAAAGTAAGCTCTGTAAAGAAACTTGGGTCGCCAAAGAACAAAGAAGTTCATAGCTCAGCTGTACTGAGATATCCAAGGATGGGTTAAGATGACAAGATTTTAAAAAGCTAATTAAAAGCAGAACTGAGAAAATCCAAGCGCACTTACATTTCCTTATCACAATAAGGAAAATACTTGTTTTTGAACACCATAAGTAATTTTTTGGTGTTCCCTAATCCTTTTTATTTTCACTGTTCAGACCCATAAAGAAGACAAGCCTCAGGAACTGCTGGAAATGAATGGGAATACAGCAGAGTCCCATTCCTACGACTATGACCTCATTGTCATCGGTGGAGGCTCAGGCGGTCTGGCTGCTGCCAAGGTATGAGAGAGAAAATGTAGATTTGTGCTTTCCTTGTGAGTGGGTGACATCTTCAGTAACTCGGTTCTGGATATGTCTTAACACTGTAAGGCCGTAACATTTCTGTCTGTTCAGCTGGACTTCTGTTGAATTTAGTTCTAGGTTAAAGGTGCTCTTATCTTACCCATATTTGTATGTATTATGCATGCCATACACTGAACTACTGTGGTCAAGAAAGCTAATGGCATATTAGGGTGCATCAAGAAGAAGCATTACCAGCATATTGAGGGAGGTGGTCCTCTTCCTCTATTCTGCCCTGCTGAGGCCAGAATATTGAGAATTGTGTGTCCAGTTCTGGGCTCTTCAACTCAAAAATGACAGGGATCTTCTAGAAAGGGTCAAGTAGATGGCTATAAAGGTGAGCAGGGGTTTGGAGCATCTTCCATGGAAGGAAACTGCAACTCTTCAGTCTTGAGAAGACTGAGAGGGGATCTTATTGCTGTTTATCTAAAGCATGGGAGTCAAGTCAAGGGATGGGCTCTTCTTGGTGGCATGCAGCAATAGAACAAGGACAAAAACTGGAAGATAGGAATCCCATACAAATAAAAGGATGAACTGTACTGTGAGAGTGATGAAACACTGGAACAGGCTGCCCAGAAAGGTTGTAGTGTCTCCCCTGCAGACACCTTTCTGGGCACTTTCCTGTGTGACCTACTTTAAGGAACCTGCTTTAGCAGGGCCTTGGGTTCAACAATTTCAAGAGTTTCCTTCCAATCCATACAGTTCTGTAATTTTTGTAATATAGTCTGCTTTTCCATATATTTGAAGCAGAAAAATACGAAAACATCATGGTATAGCTTTCAATACAGTGCAGCTTGTTCCTTGCATCCCCATTAATGAAAGGGAATGATTTTAGAAAATAGGAGGTGGATAACTTTACAATGAGAAAGCACACAGCTGAGTGGTGGGTTGTAACGTGCAGCGCCTGTCCATAATTTATTTTGGTAGTTTGCTACTCCCTCATCAATAGGATCGCTGTTGTCATGGCTGAGGATGAAAGATAAGTTCTGTGAAAATTCTGAGAACCTGGAAAGAAAAGTAGAAAGTAGTTTTTAGGGGACAGGAATGTTCAAGACAAAATAGTAAGAAGAGTAAAGGAGAACTTGGAGTAGTACAGAACAGACTTGGAGTAATGAAATGCCATCTGTTGAAATTTCCATAAGGAAGCTGCTTTGTTTTGCTGTATGCATATTCTAGCTTGCGAAGCTGTATGATGTTTATTGCATCATTTCTCAGCTCTGGGGCTGAAAATGTGTGTCTAGAAAAATGAATGGCCTTGTTCCTTCAACTCAAGGGAGTAGGGAAAAGGTAGGAAGATGGGCTTAGATGAGGGAGAAAACAACAGGCCATAAGCTAAGAAAAAACTAATTTACTAAAAATGATAGTGGAATGTGAGATAATATAATGTAATACAATATAATTGGAATTGAAGCTAATAAATAAATGAGAGAGTGAATGTCTGAAAACGAAAGGTCTTACTCTAGTGCTGCAGGCGAGATGGCCAGGGAGCACACAGAGCCAAAGCGGGCAAAAAAGGAACAATCTTGTGACTCCCAGTCAATTTCTTCTTTTCCTCTGAATGGGAAACTGAGTAATGTGGTCTTCTGGAAGCTGTAGTTTACTCTTCTCTTCTGAGAACCACGTACCCGGAACTATCAACAATCCACAGAACCACAGCATTAACTCTTCAACTCCCAGTTTGCTACATGATGTTATGATGTAGAACATGGCTAACAGACCACAAACTATGACAGAATGTCTTCCTTTTTTTGTCCAAATGGTGCTCAATATTTGGTATTTTGGAGGCTTGTCTCCACGGTGAGTGTAAATGCTGCCAGTCTGAGCGAGCAGACCCAGACCAAAACTGCCACCATTGGTAGTGAACTGTTGTTGTGTCATAGAATCACAGAATGGCCCAGGTTGGAAGGGACCTAAAGGATAATGAATCTCCAACCCCCCTGCCACAGGCAGGTCCACCAACCTCCACATTTAATACTGGACCAGGTTGCCCAGGGCCCCATCTAATCTGGCCATGAAGGTCATGCAGCACTAAATCTACTAAGGCCAGAAAACCTACAGGGCAGGTTTTATTACTGTGGGCATATCACTGTGCAGAATTAGTTATATCTGCTTGTGACCTCTGCTCAGGTGGCAATACGGACCTGTTAGCACACAGCTGAGCTTGGGAATCTGTGCATTCTGGTTAATCAGCTGACACTAGTAATGTTCTTTCAAATTGTGTATAAGAGCTGTCATTAGAAGGAAGCAGTAATAATACATCTCAGTTCTTAAGTGCTTTTCAGAGGAACTTTCTCAAAGTGTTGCTAGTGTGTAGAAACTAGCCTCTTGGCCAGCCTTGATCTTTAATAGGAAGCAAAAATCCAGTACATTAATATTTTCCTAAGTCATCTAAACCTATGTTATTTGAAATATGTTTTGTATTTTGCATGGAATAAGATGCATTTAAAATTTTAATTTTGATTGTCAACTGTTTGGATTAACAAGTATTACCAGTAGCATAATGCTGAAGGCTGTCCAGACTCCTCCTAAACCAAACCCAAAGCCCTAGAGTAATACTCTGTGCCTACAGCTGCTGTTATGAGTCTGAGAGTTCATCATGTGATGCAGCGCTGTTGTGGTTACTCAACATATCAAAGCTGTTTTGCTGCATCTGGTGGGGGAATCTGTTGTGTCTCAGCTCCGTAGCATTTAGTTAAGTGTTCTTCTCTGCCTCCAGTCATTTCCAGTGATTTTTGCCTTCCCCTTAGAAAACACAGAGGGAATAACGTAGTCAGTACGGAAATTCCAGTTCTCAGTATCGTGTACACACGTTGCCTGTTGACTTGCTAATTAAATTTCTCAGGGGAATTATCATAAATCAAATCATTGCTTTTCTAGAATGGATGACACTTGCACATCCTGACAGTCAAGTCAATTTACCACGTGTTGTCTAGTCTGAAGATTGTACTCAAAATTGAGTCCTCCTTTCTACCACAAAGAAAAAGACTGGACAAGCGGTAATGCTTGGCCACATGACTGCTTGTGTCATTGTGTGATGTGGTTTCAAATAAATATTTGAGGAACCATCTATGAAGGGAAGACGGGATTAATGAACAATTTGTTAAATATATTACAAGTAAATGTCACATTGGGCAAATTATTATAAACATTATATATTATTATAAACATTATAAACAAAATGACAGGATGAAGGAGGGAAGGAGGGGTTTGACTCCCAGAGATTTTTATCAACTGGTGCCATGCTCTTGTTCAGCAGGGCAAATGACTGTTTTTTCCCTTCATCTTTTTTTTTTTTTTTTCTACTGACTGCACAGACTAATTCTGAAGATTAATGACTGCCTGGCCATTCCTTGCAAATCATTCATTACTGCTTAATTAAAAGTCACAAAGCTCTTTAGCAATGGTGTTATCATCTACTCTAAATTTAACTTCTAATATTTAGATATGTGTCTTATTTAACTTGTTTTGCAGGAGGCTGCCAAGTATGAAAAGAAGGTGATGGTCCTAGATTTTGTAACACCTACGCCTCTGGGAAATTCATGGGGTAAATGTTTATTCATTGTAAACTTTTTACAGTTTACTAAGAGACTGACTGTCCTTTGGGGTCAACCATACCAACGTGTGAAAAACACATTCTGTTTCTTTCTCTCAGGTCTTGGAGGAACATGTGTAAATGTGGGCTGTATACCAAAAAAATTGATGCATCAGGCAGCTTTACTGGGACAAGCCTTGCAAGATTCACACAAATTTGGATGGGAGTTTACAGAAGAAGGTACAGAAGAAAAAAATTTTTTTTTTTTTTATTGTAGTTTTATCATTTGTGCTGGAAATACTGAGGTACTTTGCAGAATGAAGTGCTTGTTGCACTTAAGCACATGCTAACTTTAATGATGTGAGGCAACTTCACAGAGTCTAGGTGTAAACTTAAGTGCTCTTCATAGCTTCTTGCTTTGCAGCATTTGATCTGGTTTTAACATCTTCCCATCATGTAAATGTTTGAGAAGAGTGCTGTGTGCATAAAAGCAGTAAGATACTACTACGTTTCTGAATGTAACACAGCATCTAAGAGATTGCCCCAGATTGTTCTTCATTAGAAACAGAAACTTGCTAATAATTGCATACAAGATTTTCTCCATTTCTACAACATCAGAAACTGAATTTTACTTTCTATTAGCTCTAATATACATGATTGTAAGATTGGGATTTAATTAGGGTTCATTTGTTGAACAGTGTACCTGCTTAGTATGTGTCATTGGGAAACTATTGATAAAGTGTGAAGTCCAAATGTTCTGTATTTCAAAGGCTGCGACTGCACTAATATGAGGGGGAAAATATCTCAGATGGTTGGCATAAAGAACACTCAGGTTAGTTTCTTTTAAAGATATCTGCTTCATGGTGATTTCTTGTGTTGTCTGTGCTAATATAGTTCTTTTGAATTTCATTTGAGTGACCCTAGAGTAAAATAGGAATAAGACAAAGGTGACTAGGTTGTGAAAAATAGTCTGTCTAGGAATGTAGGGCTGGCTACAAAAAAGAAGGGTTAACATTCTGAAAGAGGAACATCTGTTTTGTTTCCAACAGTCAAACACAACTGGATGACTATGACAGAATCTGTTCAGAATTACATTGGCTCACTGAATTGGGGCTATCGGGTAGCTCTGAGAGAGAAGAAAGTCACGTATGAGAATGCATATGGAGAATTTGTTGGGCCACACACAGTGAAGGTACTGCATAGCCATGGTTGCTGGGTCTTGTAGTGCTTTCAAGAATAATTTTTTCCCCTGGTAGGACTGTAAATACTCAGTTTGGACAATTGCTTTGTTCTCAGGCAACAAATAAAAGAGGAGTTGAAAAACTGTACACAGCTGAGAAATTTCTCATTGCCACTGGTGAAAGGCCACGCTACCTGGGTATCCCTGGAGACAAGGAATACTGCATTAGCAGGTAAAAACAGTGAAGAATATGAAGATATTCACTGTGTGTAAATACTAAACTTCTAAGGGACAGTAGTGAAGCATAAACAGGGCTGCTTGCTTGGTGTTGTTTTTCCAATGTAACTTTTTTAGAGGAAAGTAAGCAAGAAAATAGCTATAAACAGATGTTAAGGTGGTGAGAATGTTAGTGTCTGGTGGGCCCTGCTGAATTGTGGGTGGTTGACTAGAATTGTTCTGTTTCCAGCTCATAATGGCAGTAACTGAAAATACCATAAATGTCTGTCACAAAATGAATTTATCAGCTGTGCCCCCGTTACAGTTACATGTTCTTTTTCCTAATTCCTTAAGGTTTTTCAGTTCATGTACAGACATTTGTTCACAATAAAGAGCACAGCCTGTTTGGAGGAGAACCCCCTGCGTATCAAGAAAAGAGGGAGTGCTGAGGCAGCTGATAGCTGAAGCTCAGATTGGATACTAGGAAGTATTTCTTCTCAAAGAGAGCGGTGCTGCAGTGGTACAGGCTGCCCAGGGAGGTGGTGGAGTCACTGTCACTGGAGGCATTTCAGAGCTGTGTGGATGTGGCACTGAGGGATGTGGTCATTGGGCATGGTAGAGTTGAGTTGGCTGTTGGACTGTATGATCTTAGAGGTCTTTTCCATCCCTAATGGTTCTATGATTCTATGATGTTGTGAAGCTGGTTGAAATGTATCTGTCATCGTGCATTTTGGAAGTGTTGAAGCTTGACCCAATTTTTCCCTAGCTACCTAGTGAAGCAAATTTAACCGTTGCTAGAACCTCAAATGTCTGAAGTGCTAAAGCCAAACAATTTTAGCACAGTTTACACACACAGACACACAAAAAGGATAGTTGGGAGGAGAAGTTACATACAGATGAAGTGTGTTTTCATACAGACTAATTTCTAAAAATTTCTCATTGTAGAAACATGGGTTGGAGTTCCAGGCTCCCACGCCTTTAGCAATGAAATAAATAACTGGTAATTTTGTCAAACCAAAATATCATGTTGCCTGTTTCCCTTCTACAAAGTAGTTGTGAAATTAAAGGTAATAGATTATGAAGCCTATGAAGTAGTGCTTTAAAATAACAACATTTTGAGGGTCATAACATCAGAGACTATCAAACTGAAGCTATCTGTGCAATCTTAACTGGGTTCTTCAGGGGTTGTAAACTATAATGTAGCCTTTTTCATTATACAGTCAAATTTATTCTCTTACAGCATTTGCAGAGATCACCTTGTTTAGCCTTTGCAGTTGTTGGCTGAAAGAGAGACACTTTTTAAGGTGTAAATCTTTGGAGAATTTCATTACCAAACTCTGCCTGAGTCCCTGCTGAGCAAGCATGACACCTCCCTGAGTCTCTGCTTCCCTGGGCAGCCCTGGTTTTGTAGTCTAACTCCAAAGTGTAGCAGAAGTGACATGTGTTGATGAATTTTAAGCAAATGGAAAACAGGCAAAGAAATGTTTTCCATAACTTTGTACTTGTATCTCTATTTCTGTGGTTTGCATTAATTCATGTTATTGTCTATATGTATTAGTCACCATGTATGATGCATTAGCAAAAGGAGAAAACTTCAAAGAAGTTAAAGATATGTATGTCTATGTGCTGAACCCCTTCCTCTTCTATTTAGCTACCAGGAAGTAAATTTTGCAGCAAAATGTGTGATTCAGTAAAAATATCCATTTTGTAAGAAACTGTAATAAGTTTCTGCTTTAAGAAAGAAATAACAACCACACAGGATTTTTGTGATGTTTCGGAGTATTTCATGCTGTTCTTTTGCGTGTTTCTCATTAGAGCTTTTTAATTTGCCACGTACTGATTATATATTCTAACCGAATTTCCAAGAATAATTTTTGTTTTGTTATTGTCAGTGATTATGAAAAGGATTAAGTCCAATTCTTACAAAGCAATATAGACAAATGTGAAATGTATTCTCCTGTTTTTTCTAATAATTAGCTGTTGTTATTTCTCCCCTTTTACAGTGATGATCTTTTCTCGCTGCCTTATTGTCCAGGGAAAACCCTGGTCGTTGGAGCTTCCTATGTTGCCTTGGAATGTGCAGGATTTCTTGTAGGTCTTGGATTAGATGTCACTGTAATGGTGAGATCCATTCTTCTAAGAGGATTTGACCAGGATATGGCAAACAAAATTGGTGAATATATGGAAGAGCATGGAATCAAATTTATTAGAGAATTTGTTCCAATCAAGGTAAGCTCAAAGTACTATAAGACTACAGTTGATTGCATTATACCTATCACAGTGTTTTAAGTTACGCATATTTTATATAAATAACTTGAATTTGCAACGTAGGATCAATACCACAGGTTATTTTTTAATTGTTTGAAATAGATTGATTTCATGAATCTTATGTAATTTTAAAAGTACTGTTTGGCCTTAGTATTGGAATTGTCTGAGATTCCAGAATTTGTTGTTTTTATGAGAATTAGATGGGTTAGTATATGTTACATTAACAATGTTATGTCTGCTCCTCTTGATCCTGCAAATGCTACATATGCTTAAATTCCAGCAGCTCTCCTGAAGTCTGTGAGACTTCTTGCAGGCTGGTACATAAGAAGATGTTCCTTGTAAGATCATGGCTACTGCATCACAAGTAATTCTACTTTTTTCATTGTCAGTTCTCAAATTCTCAGCCAACAAATACTGCTTACAATGCTCAGGATCAGTGGGCTATACAGAAAGGTCTGAAATACCCATCTCTATCCTTTATGTGGCAGAGGCCTTAGATACATGCCTAATTTTCTTTGAATTCCATAGGGATACTCATGCAATTAGTTAGGTGTGTGTATATATAAGCAAATTCAAGTTGTAAAGTAGATTAGTTAAGCTCTGGAGCTTTTCTGATGGCTTCACAGGCTTCAGAGGGTCCTAACTGTATTTTTCTTAATGCTTTTTCATGATGATTAGTGTTTAATTATTATGAATTAGGCAGTAATGTATTAAGCAGTTTGCTGCTTGGTGTTAAGCTACCGTGTCACTGAGTTTAATGCTTTAGGAATGAAAGCATGAAGTAGAGTGAAGACTGGTTTTGTTGTTTGTTTGTTTTTTAGTCCACAGTTATCAAGAGTAGTTTAGGAAATGCTCTTGCCAGTTTCCTCTCTATAGATCTGACCCATAGAGGGTCAAGGATGATTAGCTAGTTTTTAATTTTTTCAGATTTAGCTTTTTGTAAAGTTTTTGGGGGGGAAAGGGAAGGAAGAAATTGGTGTTACAAGCAGAAGGTCATTTCAGGTAAATTACAATGGTCTCCTCCAGCCAGATGCGCTCTATAGAGTCCATTACTCTAGTCATAAAACAGTCTGTGTTATATGCTGTTCCTTTACTACATGTCTTTGATTTCTGTGTGAATAAAATATGTGGCCCCGTTTCTAGCTAAGAATAACCTTAAACTTAAATTGCCAAATATCTTTTTATCAGGTCATCTCATTTCTTTCAAACATTGTTTTTGAACTTGTGCATGTTGTGCTTATTAAGATGTTTTCAGTGGGACATTTCAGGACAGAAAATTATTATTAATGATGCTACCTTTGAATAGGAGCAGTTCAATAGAGAGATCCTTTAAAGTTGGTGGGATGGCACAGAAGGTTTGAGGGTTTTTTAAATAAAAGAAAATAAAGGATGGGGGGAGGAATTGTAATCAGAAATTTTGCTTTTTATGTCTCCAAATATTTAATATAAAATTGGAACGAGGGCAGTTGTTCAGAAGTATTCTTTTTTGCCCTTTGGTGCAAACACTAAACTTTTCTCAGAATGGTCATTACGTTTTATACTTACACATCCAGTCTACAGCAAGCCATAGAAAGCAACTGAGAACCTTGCTGTTCCTGAAAAGGTAAACGAAGGGCTGTAGTTGAAGATGTATGGTTCCTTCCTCATAGTTCAGTGAACACTAAGTAGGGCAAAAGAGAACCCACATATGTAGTTCCAAATTTCATTCACTGTTTGATTGATTATTTACTTTGGAAGAAAGAGCCAGTGGCATCAGTCTTTTTTTTTTTTTTTTAGTATGTAGGAGTTGCATATGTATAAACAGAAACATGTCCTTATTATGTTCATTAAAATAGTAAATCCACAGAGATGAAACAAAATGTTTGAATATGTAAGTAACAATCATAAATCTAGAGAATGATGAAAATATCTTTAGAACATATGTTTGAACTTTAGGTCATGGTTAAACGCTCACTTTCAATCGTAAGATATTGAAGACAAATATACATTTATTTACATATTTTGATTTGAAGCTAATCCTTGTATTTTTTTATTTTATTTTCTCCCTGAATGTTATAGGTTGAACAGATTGAAGAAGGAACTCCTGGAAGACTGAAAGTTACAGCCAAGTCCACAAAGGATGACCAAGTAATTGAAGAGGAATACAATACTGTGAGTCCTGTCTAAATATGCAAAGAACTTGGAATAATTTTTATTTAATGTTAAGATTTGAGATCTTTATGTCTTTATGTTAGTTTTATTAAAAAGTAATTTTAATTATTACAATATGCTAGTTGCATACAGTCAGCATCTAGTTAATGTGAGAAAAGTCTAAGAATCCAGGAGCATGAGTGCCTTCTGAATCACTTGTGTGCTTTTGAAACCTGTTTTTTAGCTCAGGGTTTGGAAGAGCTTGATAGTGTGGAAACAGATGAAGGATTTTTTTCCCAGGGAAATATTTGTCATAAACTGTAGGTAATGATTTTCAATCGCTGTCACAGCAGCTGAAGCATGCTCTTTTGGAGTTAACATAAAGCAGTTGTCCTTACAAGAGCTGAACAAACCGGTGTCATGTCTTCTGAAGATCTGTTGTTGATGCAGCATCTTCAGAAAAACAACTAATGCCCCATGGCAAGTCAGGCAAGGAATTTTAATACACACTTAAAGCAGCAAAATTATGGTGCAGACGTATTCAAGTTTGATGGAATGTTTCCATGACCTCTCTCTCACGCCACTCATTTTCTTAGGCCTTGATGCTAAAAGCCAAAAACAAACAAACAAAAAAAGAATTGTAGACTTGTGAGAACACATGGACTGTATAAAAATCAGGATTTGTCAAGTTGGGATTTTAGACTGCAAATACACTGTGCCAGTGACTTCATCTGCTTATATACTGCATCAGTTCATTCCATAACAAGGATATGCGTCAGTGTCTCTGAGTGCTGATATTATGAGAAAGCTAAACAATAATAACAGTATTGGTTCATAGATGTTTTATTATTTTTCCTGCTCTGTGGTACTGAAAGTTGTTTTGTTTTTGTTTTTTTTTTTTTTACTTTGCAAAGCAGTGTCCTCTTTACTTCCGATTTCTTATTGCTGCTATATCTTTCACTGACATGCTGTCACTCATTCTAGAAGCTATGAGTTGTGTGTAATCTGAAGACCTTCAGCTCTGAACGTTTACCCAGTTTGGTCGTTTAAAAGAGTTGTAGCAGATCTTGGACTCCTACATCACAGTTCTGTTGTCATTGTGTAGTTACCTGGCCAGCTGTTCAAGACTGCAAAGCATGCAGCATTTTTCTGTGCAATAGTAAACACTAGAATTTGTTTTGCTTGTTAAGGTAGCCAAGTTTGTTGGTCTTCACAAGAACTCAGAACGGTCTGTCTAGCATTCTGAACAAATGTTCAGACAGATAATATTCAACAGGTATTCTTTGGCACAGACTTGGTTGAGAACCTGTGTAAGTGAATTATACATATTGCTAAAAACAACAATGGCTTTACTGTCTTCCTATTTGCCTAAGCATTTGAACTTCCTTCTTAAAGAACCCTTTCTTTGAAGAGCATTTTGATGTCACTTGTTCTAGTAGAAATATGATGTGACAATTCTGTATGAAAATGCAAGGAAATCAAGTAACACATTTGTTTAGAGTGCTCTTTGTGCATTTCTCCAAACTCCAAGGTATTTGGCTGTATTTAATCCCAAAGCTGAAATGTGATGTCAGTAGGTTGCAGTGATGGAATGGCCTGTCCTGAGCTCAGTGAATGTATGATGAGTAACAAATGTATTCATATTCATGTTACTGAGCCTTAGCTGCTGATCTTTAGTATATAATGAAAATAATAGATAGCAACAAGCAGAAGTTTTAGGAAATCAGTAATGTGTGCATTTCTGTTTTGCAGGTGTTGCTGGCAATTGGAAGAGATGCATGTACAAGAAAAATTGGTTTGGACAAAGTTGGAGTGAAAATCAATGAAAAGTAAGGAGAAATGTCTCCATCACAGACTGCTGAACTTGAGTTATTGACTAGTGCGGTGACAGCAGTGTATCCATTTTCAAATGCTTTGAGGAAAAAATTGTTTCCTGTTTGCGTGCATTTGCATAGGAGACAGTGTGGCAGATATCTGCATTTTCTACCTAGTACTAAGTGTTGGTTTTTTTTCTTTTTTTTCTTTTTTTTTTTTTTTTTTACTGAAATCTCAGTTCCTAAATGTTGAGTTCAGAGGTGTCTGTTGCATTCTGTCTGTGTTCACAAGCCAGTCTCTCAGCTTCTTCCAGTGACTGGGCCTTCTAGGATCTGCCATTTGTTTACTATACGTTTATTTTCTTAATATAAGGCCAAAGAAGCACTCTTAAACTCTCAACAAGAGTTAGCGATGTGTTTTAGCATTTGGAGAAGTTTATTCCCTGACTTACAGCAGCTGCCAACTCCTGCAGAGAATTTCAGGTTTAATGTAGTGAGACTGATGCACTCGGGAGTGGAGCTGTGGGGCAGCATTTTCGCTATTGGTAACTTTAAGACATCTTCTAGATCTGAAGGACCTGGGCTGTGTTCTCTTTTAATTAAAAGATGCAGGACCACGAACTTGACTTGGTTATCTGTGGGAGAGTAGTGCAGAGGGCAGCTTATATATGAGTGCACTGACTGATGTTGCTGAAGAGGTGTTAATTGCTCTAAAGTGAAAATTTTGGTCTACTAAAATTTGCCAGACCTGTGCTGTCTTGGAGAGCAGTACACAACTTTATTAGACACTCAGACATTTATTACTAAGAGTGATGGAGTAACAAAGAGTCTTTTTCTAAATAAAGTTGTTTTTAATATAAAAATCACAACCGGTCCTTCAATCAGTTGTTTGATTGTTTCTGTGCCTGATTGGTTTACCTACTGGATGTGTTTCCTGCAGTGATTACTACACTATCTCATTAATGGAGTAGGAAACATTAATAATTTAATACTTCCATTAGCCCAGTACATTTAATGCTAAAAAGCTTGCTGGCTGTCCCTTATGTAGGGTGTACAACAACTTGACTTGTCTCTGCAAAGAATTCTGAAGTTTAAGTGTCTAGAAAATAATTCATCCGCTGACCTGGAATTTCAGAGGTGGAGAAATTCCTTTGCCCTGTAGCTTGAGTGGGAAAATGTCTCTTCCTGTCATTCTTCAAGGTTGCCAGCATGCAGTTCAGCTGATAGTGGTGTGTGTGTGTGTGTGTGTGTGTGTGTGTGTTGAGGAAAGCAGTTATGTCTCACTGAAGAACTGATTCATAAGGTGAATCACAAGTTCCTGGGCTACCTCCTTACCCGGTGTGTACATTTCTGTAATTTTGAGGGAGACCAGAATTTGCAGTTTACCTTCTTGCTCACGATTATAGGATTGTGAATATGACTTCTTTCCCTCATATTTCAAATATGTGCTTCTTTTTAAAAGCTAGAGGGCTCTGCTCTTGCAATATTATTTACTACTAGAGTCTTCACAGCAGAATACTTACATCTTTTGTTCTTGTTAATGCAAACTGTAGAACAGGAAAAATACCTGTCGATGACATGGAGCAAACAAACGTGCCATATATTTATGCTATTGGAGATATACTGCAGGACAGGCTGGAACTCACACCAGTGGCAATCCAGGCAGGAAGACTGTTAGTTCGAAGGCTCTACGCTGGGTCGACCATCAAGGTAAGTAACCAACTGCTACAACACTTTGTCATTGCTCTACTTCTAAGCAGATGTGATGCTCTGAATTTTCAGTGTTATTTGCTCTAGTATTTTTTTCCTTTTGTTTTCTATGTCATACATAGTTCTGCTACAAATTGAGTACGAACATAAAGATCAAACCTGCCAATAAGTCAATGCAGGAAGCTGAGTCTATGAAAAAAGTGTTTACATCTCATGTTAGTGCAGTAGTATATTTCCATCAAATTATGTTAGTCCAAATAGGAGTAACATGAGTACTTATTTATACCTTATATGTAATGTGTAAATAGGAGGAAAGGAGAATGCCTTTTAAGAAATGTTATTGAAGCTCCATTTACGTGGATGTTTGTGTCTCCCTCATAACCATATATCAGGTTCTGTTATCAGACAGATTTAGAGCTTGAATGAGTTGTTTATTTAAGGTTGACAGGTATCAGAGTAGCAGAATCCTGAATCATTGTGGCTGATGTTATTACATCAGTCAGGCAGTGTTTAAGAAAACTGTAGCTGGAGCCAGAATTTTCTCTTACTGCAATATTACACATACGTCTTAATTTACATTTTATGCCAGATAAAGATTTTCACGCCCTGTGAGATAGTTGTGCTACTAAAGAAGGCGTCATCACTTTGAATTAATCCAGTAAATGAATACCTACTTAGGTGGAATCCTGGGTTAGAAGAAACTGTTAACATACCTAGTTCCAGCCTCCAGCTATAGGCACGGGCACCTCCCTCTAGGCCAGGTTGCTTAAAGCACCACGCAGCCTGGCCTTGAATGCTTCCAGCGAGAGGGCATCCACAGCCTCACCGGGCAACCTGTTCCAGTGTCTCACCACCCTCCCAACAAAGAATTTCTTACAGATATCTAGATTACATCTACCCTCTTCCAGATTAAAGCCATTTCCCCTTGTCCTGTTGCTGCATGCCCTTACAAAAAGTCCCTCCCCAGCTTTCCTGTAGGCCCTCTTTAGGTACTGGATAGCCACTATACGGTCCCTCCCTGAGCCTTCTCTTCCGTAGGCTGAAGAGCCCCCGCTCTGTCAGCCTGTTCCTTTTGGGGAGGTGCTCCAGCACTCTGATCATCTTCATGGCCCTCCTCTGGACCTGCTCCAACAGGTCAAAGCCCTTGTGTTGGGGGCTCCAGAACTGGACTCCAGGTGGGGTCTCACAAGAGCAGAATAGCGATGCAGAATTCCCTTCCTTGACCTACGTACTGGTCATGCTTCTCTTGATCCAACCCGGGGTACAGTTGGCCTTCTGGGCTGCAGGTGCACGTTGCCGGCTCATGTTGAGTCTTTCATCAACTGGCATTCCCAAATCCTTCTCCTCAGGGCTGTTTTCAAGCCATTCTCCACCCAACCTGTATTTGTGCTTAGGATTGCCCCGACCCAGGTGCAGGACCTTGCACCTGGATAGCTGGAGCTTTTTGTACCCTCTGTATAGTATCGCTTGGGAGGCTTTGTAAGTATGTGTAGGTACTTGATGGTAGAGAGACTTGTAGATGGAGCCAGACTCCTTTCAGTGGTATAAAGTGCAAGGACAAGAGGCAATAGGAACAAACTGAAACACAGGAAAATTCCACTTATGCATAAGAAAAAACTTTTTTTGCTGTGGGGGTCGTCAGATCTAAGGAGTTTGCCCAGTGAGGCTGCAGAATCTGGATACTTAGAGATATTCCAAAGCAAGTAGACACAGCAAGCTGTAGCTGCTTATGCTCTGAGCAGGGATTTGGACTAGATCATTTCTGGAGGACCCTTCTAAGCTCAGCCACTCTGTGTGTGATTCTGTGTAAATGGTAGAATTTGCAATATAAATTTGCACCTAGTGATGCACCTAAAAATGCATACATAGGTAGATGTCTATACAAATACAGCATCTTCCTTAACATGGTAAGTTGGGAGAACCATTCTGAACAGAGAACACTCTAAAGCTCCCATGAAGTCAGGGTGATTTGACTCATAGTATGTGTTGAGGCAAAGCTTTAGTTCTTGCTGTCCATTCAAATGTTTGTAGTTCATGACTTTGGTTCTTTGACATCTAGGTTGTGACTGAAGAAGAAGATGATAGTTATTGGATGGTGAACGTCTTTGTATCATCATCTGTTAAAAAGAGTGTTTTGTGGAAGCAGCTGAACAGTTTGCTTTTTATTTCCAGTGTCACCTGTGATCTGATATGCTTTAAAGCAGGACACTTAATATTCTCTTACTTCTTAATCTATGCATATCAGTGTCAGTATGGCTTTAAACAGATTTCCTGTTCATGGTCTGGTTAGCACTTCCAAGTAGGGGACAACGCAGACTTCTGAGTGGGGGACAGCGTGATTTAAAACAATAATTAAAAACAACTTTTAGGGTAGAATAATAATCCAGGTTTTCTTCCTGTCTTTCAAACAGCTGAATTTTTACCCAAAATGTTGTTTTTATTACTAACATTGTATGTTTTTTATTTTATTCTGAATACCACACAGTGTGACTATGTGAATGTTCCCACCACGGTGTTCACTCCTTTAGAGTATGGAGCATGTGGGTATTCTGAAGAGAATGCAATACAGAAGTTTGGGGAAGAAAACATTGAGGTAAATGCTTTAGTTTCGTTTGGATTCTAAGTTCCCAATTTGTAATTTGAAATAATGTAAGAGTTGATTCAAACAGCATTCTGTGTTCTGATGTAAGGGCAGAAGGAGGTGTACTTCTGTCTTAGCAGTTCCCGAGGATGTTAGAAAGTTCCCAGTTCAGATAGTTCTGGTTCCAAATATGCTCTGTCTTTGGCACATAGAGCTCATAGCTGGCATATTTGTCTTCAAAGGAAAAAAAAATAAATTCTGCAAGTGCTTCAGGGTGAATCAAAGCTTAGTACAAAGTTAATGCCAAAGAAGAGACTTTCTTGCTTTCTTGGTTTTGACTTTATGTTCCCAGTGTTGTGACGTCACTGTCCGTGGTTGAGTATCTAAGCAGGTATTTTACTCACTTGAGTAATCCCTTTTCATTCACTGGCATTGCTGTTGAATGAAATTAGAAACTAGTGCATCAAGCTGTTCTTACAATATGCCAAAGAGACCACGTTGCAAAAAGCTTAAGAAAAGGGAGTCAGACAATAATCTGAACTTCGTTTACGCCCTGTGAAGATCACTTGAAGAGCATTATTTGGGGAAATAAGCATATGAGTGGAGTTCAAGTTAAAACAGGATTTTGGGGTAGAACTGCCTCAAAACACTCTTGTTATTTTGTGAGATGTATCCTATCCAGGTGGATGAGTAGCCTAGTAAGGCAATAAATCATCTGTCCAGTGATACTGGATGGGGGGTACTGGGGAAGGACTCTCACCCTGAGTTCATGTTTTCCAAATTCTGTGTACATGGCTGACTGCTAATGAGGAGCTGCTAGGAAATGGTTCATTCACACACTGCATCTCAGTTGTTGAAAGTTTTTACATGAACGATTTCCAAAAGTGCTTTGCCCTCCAAAGTCTGCTGCAATGGCAGTCAGTAGTAAGGTGCTCCCTTTGGTGGCAGACAGTGTAAATTTAAGGCAAACTGGCAGCTTTTGGAAGATCGTGCTCTCTGCTGTGTAATTAGGGAACTTCTTTTTAATCTTTGTTGTGTTTCCAGGTGTACCACAGTCATTTCTGGCCACTGGAATGGACTGTACCATCCAGAGACAACAACAAATGCTATGCAAAGATCATTTGCAATATTCAAGATAATGTAAGTGTATCTTTCCTTCCAAGGAAAGCAGAAATTGTTTGTTCATCATGGGGACTGTTAATACCACAGCTGTAAACTGGTAATATTATTGTATTAGAAGTCGTATCAGTGGCATCTTATTCTCCCTTCCCCAGACTGGGATTTCCTTTTATGGGAGATTCTTCTCTCTGAAATTGAGGTCACTCAGAATGCATCACATCTTGTGAACTCTGCAAATCCACATGTGTCTACAGAACACTTGAGATGCTTCCATTTCAAGAATTATTGTATTTGCCTACACAAATATCATTTAAAGTGCTACGCTAGGATTATTGTAGGACGAAAGTAAAACTTTCTGGTTAAGAAAACATTCAGCACCTGCTAAAACATAAACCAAATTCTGATTGCAATAATAAGCTAATATTATAAATATATTAGCCCTAATAAAGTTTTGGATCTATTTTACCTGTTTTCTTTTATCAGCACCTACAAACTGATCTTTCTGGAGTTTTCCTAAGCATTACGTCATAATTTTGTAAAGTCTGCAAACCTGTCTGGTTTTGCTCATCTCCTTTTACTGGAGGAGTTTGTACTGGGGTGGATGCTATTTTAATACCCATGCGTATGTTCCTACTCCAAGAAAATAGGAAGACTTAATGGTGATTTAAACTGTTTCATTAATTGTTTCTGTTTCTTGTTCTGAAAAACAGAAACTCCATCTGGAGATGGAGTTGAAAGTTATCCTGGATGAAAATTTTGTTCAGGAGATATTTGAATTTATGGTACAAACTAGTTATCTCCACTTAATTTTTGTGGTTTTATTTTTACATACATACATACATACATACATATATATATATATATATATATATATATATATATGTATGTATATATACATACATGTATGTATATATAGTTTTTTTTTTTTAAGGGAAGAATGAGGATAATTCAAATTTTGTTATTCCCTAATTATAGCTCTTATTGTTTGTATTTGTATATTGTTTGTATTGATACTCTGTCCTCAGGCTTACTGAAAGTCAAAAAAAAGTAATCTTTTGTTGTTCTGAGTATCCACACTCCCTCATATGTGATTCTTAGCAGGAGGAGCAGATAACTTCAGTTCCCAGCTGGGCTAGGTCAGTGCTCAATAAAATCCAATTAATGCCCTGAAATCACCAAAGTTCACAGCAGTTAGCTTTTGCTGGGGGAAACTTTCTTTAAGAAAAGCGAGTCAAGTCAGCACAGCTTGTTCCTTTGAATGTTCAGTAAGAATATGTGCACAGTTTGGCATATTTTACAGTTGAAGGGGAAGCAGGTTCTTGATGTAATCTTATTCTTCTCAGAGAGTAGACAACATTTTTCCCACTGTCCCTTCTGTTGAAGATAATGATTAGGGTAGCTCATGTTTGTGTGGCTTCGTTGATTTGTGGTATCTTTTGTAAACTGATGAAATTAAGTACTCTGAGTAAGAAAACTCAGCAGAAATTCAGAAAAAGGAGATAACTCTGCTTGCATTTGATGGTCTTTGTTATTTAGGAGAGAGTAATTGGTTTCCATGTCCTCGGTCCAAATGCTGGAGAAGTCACGCAAGGCTTTGCAGCAGCTATGAAATGTGGATTGACCAAAGAACAGCTGGACAGCACCATAGGAATTCATCCAGTCTGTGCAGAGGTTTGTATATGAAGGCACCTTTGTATCCTGGTTTTGGTAACGTTCTGGAATAAGGTGTTAGAAACCTGAATAACAATTTAACTCAAGAAGTCAGAATTTAAGGAAGGTAGAAGGGAAAATAGGACAGGAAACAATCTGTTTTAACATTTATAAATATCACATTTAGGTTTAATGTGTCTTTTTTTTTTTTTCTGTTTATGAAATATTTATCGTCTCCCCTAACCCAGTGCTCCCTCTGCTGGGGAGTAATGAATCTTCGTCCCACTCATCCGTTTTTGAAGGCTTCAAATCCTGTTTCCACTGAGATGGTTGTCAGAGTTAATTTTTCTGGATATGTATACTGAAACTAGGCTCACAAACTGCTATTGTGGAATGGGGGGACCAGCTGCATGGCAGTTTTTCTGTTCAGTTCTGTTCTTTTGAAGATCTCTGCTTTGCCCTGTGGCACTTCATTCTTGAAGTGAAGTACCCACTTTTTGTGTTTGGCTGTTTCTCTTCAATGAATAACTGAATTTTCTCTGTTGGGTGGGGCACAGCTCCTCACCCATGTAAATCAGTGATACTGCACTGATTTTAGTAGTTTTAGGACCTCTTATTTTAGTTGACAATCTCAGGTAACTGCATACGGCCTTTGTAGGTCATTGTACAGAATTTGGTTTTACCTGCATATTTTAGCTACAGAGTGTAAGAGAGGGCATTGAGGTACAGATCTGTAGAAAACAAGTCCAATTCTCTTGTGATATAAGCAATATAATACAAGCACCTTTAATTCTGACTGCAAGCAATCTGAATCATCTCCAAAGCATCTGCAGTACAGATTCTTTTTTTCCCCCTGTGATATCATCTATTGGTGTTCTTGGAAGCCCTTGAAGAGAGGCACTGCGTTCTTATCAGGGGCCTTGTAGAGGGGGAACTTTGAGTGAGGCATTCAAACCTGTGAACTTGAGTAGGATATTAGCATATGCAGTGTGAAGAGAAGATTATAGTCATAATTTATTCTGGACATCTGAGCTGCTAAAGCTGAAACTGAATAGAATGATGATTAGGTATAATTTAGGGAGGTAATTTCAGATAATCATATTTGTTTGAGTGGGGAAGGAAGAAATTGGCTTAGGAGAAATACACTATTTAAAAGCTCCAGGGAACAGTGATCATTTTTAGTGCCCATCTTCAGAAGGCTTTTTTATGCCTGTTACTTAATTTAATCTCTGATGCAGTAAACAAAAATCGAAATGCAAGATGATACTCTTTGATTAAGAAAAGCATGCTTTAAGTTTGTTGGGAATTTGTCAGAACTGTGCATATCTGGCTGAAGGGGGTAATGGATAACAGCATTCTGTTTATCATACATCTATAAAAAGGCTAAAGAAAATGAAGTCTGATCTGAGCAGTAAAGGCACAGTGTTGCAGGATCAAATGCTGACATCTTTGCTGGCATTAGTACTGTCTGCTCAAAGAGCCTCATGTGAAATACAGTATTACTCAGCTTGAAAAAGGCTATTAGACTGAGGATTCCATTTCTCACTGTTTACAAATTAGAACCAGATTTCACTTCCCTTATTTGAGCAGCATTTTGTTCAGCAGAAAGCCCAATTCTGAATAAAATTTCTTGTAAGGCAAAGTACAAATAACTGCAAACACAGATTGGTAAATCCTAGGCCTTACAGAGTTACCTCTCACCTTGCACTGTACTGCACAGCTTGAAATACAGGCATGTACTGAGCATCTGTGATGAAGAAAGTGTCTTCTGAAAACAGGGACAATTCTGTGAGTTTGCTAATGACTGTTTTCCAGTTATGGGATCTACAGAGTTGTCTTCACTTGCATAAATGGTATGTTCTGTCAAAAACTTACATTTCCAATGATTACTGAATGACTCTCAGCTGGCTTACTGGAGCTGGGGAGCTGAGGGTCCCTGCAGCCACTGGAGCTGGCTAGCAGACACAGAGCTTGCAGCTGAGCCAGAAACAAAATAGATCAATTTGCACTCTCTGTTTTTTGCCTTTCAAGTCAAGTAACAACAAATGAAGGTACCCATACATTGTCAATCTGTGGATCAGAACTAAGAGTTAGAAACCCCATCTCAAGCCATGCACCATGGTTTAAATCTATTTCTGTTCTTTCGCCATATACATCAGACATGCATTTATCTTCCTGATTTATGCATAATGTTCTTACCCTTGTAGAAAGCTGAGGTATATCATTTATTAATGTTTTCTGATGGGCTCTGGCAGACTTAATGCACCAGAGCTTCTACTTGCAAGACTGTAGAGCTTTCTGATACCTGTTATCACAGAATCACCCGGGTTGGAAGGGACCTCAAGGATCATGTAGTTCCAACCCCCCTGCCTAGCAGGGCCACCAAACATCCACATTCAGATCAGGTTGCCCAGGACCCCGTCCAACCTGGCCTTGAACACGTCCAAGGACGGGGCATCCACAACCTCCCTGGGCAGCCCGTTCCAGGGCCTAACCACTCTCCTTGTGAAGAACTTCCCCCTAACATCCAACCTAAATCTTTCCTCCTTCAACTTGTTATCTTCAGATACTTCAGTGTTATTTGCATAAAAGAAATATGTATATTCTTTACTCTGTGCTAAGTTATTCTTCCAGAGAGAAGGCTTCAATGATAGCTAGTTATTGCAACTTTGAATCATTGAGATGAAAGTGGATCTTGTTTCCCTTTTTTCCTTTCTCTAACGCATCTACCCAAAACAATGCAATTGTTTGCATAGTAAAGTTCTAATCTTAAACAGTTTTGTAGAATGTTTCCTTTTCAATTTTGACGCCATTTAGTTTTTACAATAATTACTTTTGAACATGTTGTTTTCTTTAATGTGACTTGAAAGCACTAAATATTTTACTTTATCAAACTAGATTTACAAGGTGTTTCTTAGCTATGATCCAGGGAGTACAAAACACAAACATAATACCTACATCAGCAATCAGCTCCACATTTCCGTAATATCTGGAAAGATACAGAGGCAGAACTTATGCTCTCTTCAAATGCTATAGCCTTAGGTTAGCTTTGATTTGCCAACAAAGAAGTCAGCTTTGGGAAATAAAGACATTTAGTAGGTGTACAAACTGGAGAGTATTATTGCTGAGCCCTTTTCTACTGTGAAACTTAGCAGCAGGAAGACAAGGGGCTGTAAAGCAATGAGACTTGCTTCACTGGCATAAGGCAAATGTGGAGAACAAAGGGTATTTGTGTGTGTGCTGTTTAGTAGCAAGGATTTTAGGTGCACGTCGTTCATTGTTATTTTATTACAAGAAATGGCTGTGGTTTTAAACATTATGCCTATGTTAATCTTCTAGAAGAGAAGATTCATTCTGGCCATACTAAATGTTGTCTTTTTTTTCTTTCCATCAAGGTATTTACCACTCTGGCCATCACCAAGCGTTCTGGGGAAAGTACACTTCAGTCTGGTTGCTGAGGTTAAAGACCCCATTCCTGTTATTGCCAGAGACTGACTTTCATCGCTATGGCTGACTTGCACAACTCAGAAGAAAGATTTTGGAAGAAGTCATCATCAGATGACTGCAGAAACGTTTATGTTTCAGAGAGAGCACTCCACAGTCCCAAGGAGAAGAACAGAATGGGACTTAGCCACCAGCGGTGATCAACTGGCAATCAACAATGCAATGGGCACATTGACAATCCAGCTGATGCTTAGCAGGGCACTTCATATGTGCTTTCATGAAATCACAGCCTGAACCCTGCGTTGTCTGGTGGGCAGTGATGGAAGAACTGCTGGCACAGCTGAACAACAACTTTATTTTTTTTTCCTCTGTAGTTTGCTACTTGAACAAAGGACCATCCATCCTAACTCAAGAATGTCACCACAAGTTCAGACGTCTGTGTACTGAATTATAACACTGCAGTTGCAAATTCTCCTTATGAGCATGCATTTTTACCAGTGACTTCTGCATGCCAACACTGGGGATATTCTCTGCGTGTTTGGTTATGAGGAAGGAGGTATCACTGGAAAGAAAAAAATAGTGCTGTCTACGATAATGACTCTTTGCTTCCAAACAGACTGCTATGACTGTTTATTTAAGAGATACTTATTTCTGGAAATATTACTAATGAGAAAGAAAATAGTTTCTATTAAGGCCTTGTTATACAGAAAGTTTTGGGTTTGTTTTTTTTTTTTTTTTCGTTTTTTTTTTTCTGATAGTAACAACCTTGCACATAACACAGAAGTGACCTCTATAGCTTTATCTTGCAATTTACATGATTATAAATAATCCAGTTTGAAACTGACAGAATTCCAATTTGGATTGAATTATATCTCAAAAGCATGGCACAGCTTTATTCAGTTTGGATAAATTCTTCCTCTTCAGGTGTGCAGTGGCATATCTATGCTTTCAGGTCTGAACTGGCCGCTTTGCATGCAGTGATACTGAGGCTTCCTTCACACTGATGGGGTGATCGAGTCAAAACCAAGCAACAAAAAAAAAAGAGAAAAGCAAACCACCACCCACTCAATCTCTGAAAAAAAATAGTGAAAATTCTTCTATGTAGACAAGGCCTACAAGATATATTTAGTTCTATGAATGTTTTGTAATGTATTTGATTAAGAAATCAATACTTTTGAAACAGGATTTCTATGAAAAATAACGAGCAAGGTTACTTTCTTGAGTGTTCCTCCTCTGCCAGATAAACTGCATACATATTTATCAGAAAGAGGTAAAACCCTCTTTGTAATGGAAATGTCTGTGCTTTTTGATCTGGTTTTTCATTCTCTCTGTTTTAGCAGGAATGTTCAGGTTACTTTCATTACATGGTTCTTTGGAGTTCACTGTGGTGTGAAAATCCCTCCAGGCAAGACACCTCGTTGCCTATGTTTCTAGCCAGTAACAAACTCATGGTTTTCTTACTAGAATACTGCTTTAAGTTATTTTTATAAAGTCATAACTGAAGGATTTTAAAGTGAGTTCTGTATGTATCAAAAGGACAGTTTGTGGTGTTCTTTCTCTGGCCAGTTTATTAAATAGATTGAATGTTTGCACAAACAGGTTCTCATTTTGATGACTTCCAGGCAAAGAAAGCAGGTGATGGCACAATAGCTTTTTTAATAGGCCAGAAGAGGGCACCTTGATAAAGTTGTGATTTCTTTCAGCCTTTTGAATTCTGCAGGTAGATATTTCTCTGAAAACAGGATATGGGGCTATTCCATGTGTGGGGGTTTTTTGTGAGCTAAATATATCAGAAGAACATAATTAAAAAGAAGGAATAAATTGGGACCAACTCTACCAGTGTTTGCTGTGTGCATATAGCTTTTGAAAAAACAGAGGTCTGGGTTCCTGAGCTGTTTCACAATTTAGTTCTTCACTTCAAAGCACATGGATAGCATTAATTTTTATACATGTCTGTAAGAATGTCAGATCCTGGTGTGTAGGGAGTAAAGACATGTATGAGCATGACTTTGCAATACTGCACCCACATGTACCACATGTTCTTTGTCAAGAGCCGTGTCACTGGGGTAATGTGTTATTATGCAGTGACTGATAATTCAAAAAGTTTTTGTTCATACTTTTTAATTTAAATTGAAACTCTGAGGTTTTTATGGTTAAATAAAGGACTATGAGGCAATACCAGCACAATGAGAAGTGCACTTCTGCCATGCAGCGTAATGCGAGGCAGACAATGCAGTGATGTCCTCTTGGGTTTGACCAAGTTGCTTGTCTTGCTGTGGGGTTCCTGTTCCACCGTATTCCTACAGTGATGAGGTTGGGATGAGGTGACTTGAGGTGTCTCCAAGCAAATTTTTCCTTTGGTGGTGCATTGAGGTCACTGTGTAATGGAAAGAAGATCCCAGAAAGAAAAACTGTGCTGTAAGCAAAAGCTGTTAGGTGTTTTAGTGTAACCATTTCCTGCAAGGAGGTTTCTTGTCCCAATACCATCAGCATATCCCAAAATAAAAATACACAACTGGTAACTTCCCATCCAGGCAGGCTGAGACAGCGGTGTGTACAAGGGCACTGCAGGTCAACACCTGGCTGGCAGATGGTTGCAGAGGAGCTCATGCTGTCCTTGTTTGCACTTTCCTTGGCTCTACTGGCACAATTTCTCCCTTAGCTGTACAGCTGCTAAAAATAACAGCCTTAAGCTAATAGCTTGTGTTGTATTAAGCTGTTAAACTTGCTCTGGTCATATTGAAACTGCTGCTTATTGCCCGTTTAGAGCTGAAATAAGATTCTTCGAGGTTACCTTTTAGTAGTTGAAGTCAGATGGCGAGCACATGGCATTTGTGCTGTCCTGAGGGACCCTTAGGAGCACTCTGCATAATTCTTCCTGCAGCACCAGGGAGGAAACAAAGCAGCAGCATGGTTAATGCCGTTCAAGGTATTGTTTGAAAGAGCCTCACAGATGGGTACCAAACTGTTTATTTCTCTGTAGAAGTTAAAAGAAAGCAATGGAAAATGTCTCTGAGCCTTGTGCTCGGGCAGCTATTGGGCTCATTTCAGTGCCCTGGGACAATTAAAGTGCAGTTGTTAGGGTCGAGAGTTGGGAAGGAAGCTGGGAAATGCGTCAGGGTGCATCTGTGCCTTTCAACTTGGGAAGCGAATGAAGAACGCGTGTCAGAGCAGGAGCTGGAGCCCTCCTTGTGCTGGGGGCACTGTGCTGAGCCATCATCAGGGTGTGCTGTGAAGTACCTTTGAAGGGAAAGTCATAGTGGAAATCAAAGCGGCCTGAAAAGAGAACAGGTGAGGAAGTTGCCATAAAACACCTTAAAGTGGTGTCTGCTTTAGACGTGCTGCCTCCGACAAACAAGACAGAAGAAAAGCAATGCACTAGGAAAATGGTATTTTCTGGTATTGGGAGGAACAGAAGTGACTTACATGTCTATCCTGCAGTGCCTTAAAACTCACTGCTGGTACGGATTTACTTTAGCTTTTATCTGCTGCTCTCATTTCTCCCTTTGTTTCTTTGCAAGCTTATTACAGAGTCAGACTTGTCTTAGGGAATTCTCCTAAAGCGCTTTTTCACCAGTCCCAAACCCATACAGCCTGTGGGAGAGGCAGACGAGCACCATGCAAGAGCTATAGTTAAAGAAGCTGTCAGGAAGCTGCTGGCTTCAACAAAAACCATGGAAGGTTGTGAAGATTTTTTTTGTTGGTTTTTGGCATGACACGTAACTAAGGGGAACTCACTACCACTGGGTGTGCCTCAAAATATGACTGTATTGAAAAACATCAATTGTATGCAAGCAGGGTGAGGGGTTAATAGATTGATCACCTCTTGCTGTGCTTATGGCACAGGATGTCCTTAAATCACTGATATTCAGGGAAGCAGTCATAGCACTGAGCTTGCTGGTATTCAAGAAGTGACTGCGCACCTCTTTCAGAGATACGGTCTGATTTTTAGGAAGTCTTGTGTGGATGATCCTTATGGGTCCCTTCCAATGCAGGATATTCTGTGGCCATATGAATAGGCAGGAATCATCCTTCTGTGTACTCAATATTTTCATAATCCTTTTCCAAAGTATTTTGTATTGTTATTTTTATATGTATGTGATTATAGGGCCTTTACTTTCTCAGTCTTGTTCTAAGAGATGGGACATCACATCCTGTCAGGGTCAGCACTGGGGCATTGCCTTTCAGCAGCCTTAACTGAGCCAACAGCATATCTTCATCTTCTCAACAGGCAGCCTGAAGTAATAAGGGATGAACTTAAAATAATCCTGCGTAAATCATGCCGAAATTGAATTCAGTAGCTTCCCAACGTCTTTTGAATTGTTGAACAAATGGAAGTGGCATCTTGTCCTGTGTCTCTACAATGCAGAAATTTTATACTTATAGAAGTGTACAATGAAACATTTTTGAGTGAAGCATTTGAGTTTGCAAAGATTTCCTTTCCCCACAAGTTGTTGTTAGCCCTGCAGCTTATGTGCAAGATAATTTGTTTCCGTCTTGGAGCCATGGTGACACAGCACACGTGTTGCAGAGTGGGTTTGTACTGTTGCTAAAGAGCCTTCTGTTTTCCTCCAGCCACGCTGCACGTTGATCCCATGGTGTTGGCGTGCAAAGATGGCATTATCCACTCTGACTTCCAGCCACAAGCATCTGTGCACAGCTGTGGGGAAGTCCTCCTGCGTCTGCCCTGGCTGCTACATCGACCACTGTGGACACAGAGGGATTATAGTAATTGTCTCTGGAGGATGATTAGTTTTGGCAGCCACAAGCTCAGTTATGTACTGCACTTGCTGCTGCCTCACTTTATGGATGAAGGGATGCTCCCCAGCTGGCCCTGCCTTATGGAATCACAGAACATCCTGAGTTGAATGGGACAATAAGGATCATGGAGTCCAACCCCTGGCTTCACGCAGCACCACCCAAGAGCTTAACCCTGTGTCTGAGACTGGTATCCAAATGCACTCTAGAACTCTGTTATCTTGGGACGCCCACAGCCCTGGGCGTTCTGTTCCATGCCCACCACCCTCTGGTGCAGACCTGTCCCTGACCCCCAGCTGCCCTCCCCTGACAGCTCCATGCCGTTCCCTCAGGCCCTCTCACCGTCACACAGAGCAGAGCTCAGCGCTGCCCCTGTGTTCCCTGCGAGGAGCTGCAGCCGCCATCAGGCCTCCCCTCAGCTCCTCTGCTCTGCGCTGAGCAAAGCAGGGCCCTCAGCCGCTCCTCACGTGTCTTGACTTCCAGACCCTTCGCTATCTTTGCAGCCCTCTGGATGCTCTGTAATAATTTTATGTCCATGTCATGTTGTGGGCAGCCCAAACCCACACGATGCTCACAGCTGGTCTGGCTGCCCTGCCATTAGGACAGCTCCAGGTCAGGCAGCCACCAACAGCTGCTGGAAGGAATTCTGTGCACACTTCAGATATGTGGAGAACCGTAGTAAATTTCAGCAGCTTCTGCCCACTTGATTTCTTCTTATGCTTGCTAGTGAGCCTTAAATCACACAGACAGAATCATTTGGTAGCATTTGTCCCTTCCTGTGGTGGGTGGAAATGTAGAAATTTTTGGCTTAATGCTCAAGGGCATAGAGACAAAGAGACATATCTTGTCTTGTTGTTACGTTTTAAACAAAATCTAATTTGAACTTTGCATAGTGTGGAATTTTGGCACGTTACTCACCTGATCTGCTCCCATTCTTTACCTCTCACGTAAGCAATACCCTATGTCACAACAGTGTGCCATGCAGGAATGCTCAAGCTCCCTCTAAGTTACTTCCTTGCTTCCCAGCCTGGGCAGGGTGCTTGGCTGTACCAGAGTGGCTGCTGAAACACGGGGCTCTCAAAGCTCACTTAAATACCTCTTTGTGGTACTTTGCTATGCTGATACATGATTTTTTTCACAGCACAGGCAGAGCTGGAAGAGAGGAATGCTGTGGTGTGCTGAGAATGGGAAAACCACATCCTCAGTCGGGCAAATCAATGAGCTGATTTTGATCTCATCTACATCAGGTAGGGGATTTGGCTCCTGCCCTACTGTCAAGGCTCGTGGTTGATCCTGACTTGATTTTTTCCAGTCTTTCTTTTATAACTTGTCTTTAAAGGACTGTCAGGATGTTGTTGTTAGTAAGAGGCATTTTTTCCCCCGCTACAGACCCTAAAGACCAAAATGTCTAAACTCCCAGGCCTTGTTAATTGAAGTCCTAGTCAACGAGCATAAAATTGCATACAGACACCCAGAAAGGGTGCGACGGTTCTTTTCAGTGTGTGCAATTCAACATGCGTTTTCAGTCATATCTATTAATAACCGACTTGTTTACAGAAAACAGACCAGTAGAGCAGTTTAGAACTTTAATGAAACTTCACAGTATGAAGGGGAGGAGGAGGGGGTTGGTTTTTTTGTTTTGTTTTTTTGTTTTGTTTTTGGCATTTTATAGGTCCTATAAGGAATCACCAGCATAGTACAGTCCAGAGCATTCATGATTTTCAGCCTGGCATAAAGACGAAGCATTCAGTGAGATATGGGCATTGGCTGAGGAAGGCAGCATCACACTGCAGCACCCTCTCTCTTAAGGTGTTACATGGGTTTAGAGCGTTGTTTGCTTCTGCATATGGAATTAAGAGATTTTGTTACAAAACCTGTGAAATAATTCCATATGAGTGTTAACTGAGGAGAATGAAATCTTGTTTCACGGTGGATGTGTTTGTATGTTTGAACAATGCTGATTTTTCAAAAGAAGAAAAAATAAGCATTGCTATTCAAAAGTGGAAAATGACATTATTATTCACAGTGAAAAATCTCACTGCTGTGCTGATAACTGTTGACAGGTACTTGTCATGGCTGTGCTCTGTGATGTGCTAATTATTCTGAAGTTCAATCAGAAGGCATTTTGTGTTTTCATTTCAACTGTAACAACACACTACTCGTGACACATTGACAAGCGTGTGTTTAATTGCTCCCTGGTTATCTTCCGAGCTCGTGTGTTTTCCATTTAGTTTGTGAAGAAAAGATGTGTAATTAGCTCTGAGGCTACAGGGTGTGTTGCTCATTGCTTTATTTTCGTTCTCTCTTTAGTGATAAATACAGAATTGTGACAAAGATGAAAGCCCATCTCTGATGCTGACTGCTACCTGCTGGAATTTACAGTCCAGGTGGAGAGCTCTGGCTGACCCTGTGAGTCATGGGCACCAAGCAGCTGCACTGAGACCTTGTCCTCATCCTCAGCTTCTCTGTGCCTTCTTCCTGTTACGGGTGAAAGTCCAAAAGGATCCACATCAATTAGAATTTTAAAAGGCTGCTTAACACATAGCCAGGACACACTGTTATCAGCACTGCCTGTTGTTTCCAGTTACACCTAGAAAGACAGAGTTGGGCTGTCGCTCAGTTGAACATTTCTTTCACCCAAACTCAGTGGGATCTGGATCTAAATATCACAGCAATCAACTCTGCAGGTACTAAATCCACACCTGTGTTTAAATACTAAGTCTTGGCTATAGGAGGAAATCAGGACAGGTGTTTTCTCAGCAGTGTCCCAGCTATCAGTCTGAGGCTGTGTAGGCCTGAACTTGGTAACCTGGCACTGCTGTCTTGTCCTGCTTCTTACAGACCTGCTCCAGCACTGTAAAGCATGGTGATGAGGCAACTCACAGAAGACTAAGCTCAAAGTGAATGTTATTTGCAGTAATTCCAGTTTCCACTTAGCTGAAAGCAGCCATGTTGAATCCTAGCAAGAAGAGCTTTAAGGTTAGGATAAGAAGGAAAAAGCATCAAGATCTTCTTCCCTTTATCCCTTGCAAGGATATTCTTCAGTTGCTCCTCCAAATCAGGCAGAAGAAAGCCCATGGGTATATGAATCCATTTGCATGCATAAAGGCATTAGGTTGGCATCAATCAGGATTCATTACGCGCTATTGTACAGAAATGTTAATTATAACTTTTTTTTCAAAATGCGTTACATAAATTCTTTTAAAACCCATCAATCTGTCCACTCGGTCAGAAAATATTCTAAGTCAAAATAAGTTTGTGTTTTTGTTTTCTGTATGGGTTACAAAGCCCCTGGGATTCAGAGGCACATGAGGCTGCCCCAGGGTGACCACTGTGCGACCTGGTTTGCTTTCACCCTGTCAGAAGCATAGATGATCTGAAGCATAGTTGCCTCTTACAAACAGACCCATCCTTGCTGAAAACCTTCGTGAATGGGAGAAAGGATGATTATGGCTGTGACCTTTCTTGCTCCACCTGAATGAACCAGGTGTGTGGCTGGGACTGCAAACTTCCTTTTGCTCTCCTCATCAGTTCTGTCACCTCTGCTGGCTCAGCTGATGGTCCAACGAGCTCCATCACAAGTTTAACACATTTGTTTGAAAGAAAGATGGGTTAGGTCTTGCTGTATTAAGGTGAGTACAGGAGTTTGCTTTCTATTTCCTCTGTGGTGTTCAGTGATTGAGCATTAACAATTTTAGGATAATTTGAATGTTCGAGGACAGTTCTGTCTCATTAATTTTCTCCCTGTTTAGAATTCAGAACAGCCAAACTGTTATAAAAACTCTTCAATCAAGCTGTCATTTTCTCCCTCTCCATCCTTAAACTTACAGTTACAGTTCCCAGCATTTCCTTGGCTAAGCTTCCTGTGCTCCAACATGAGAAGAAAAGCAGAGGCTCATCAGAAAGGGGCAAACCCTGAGATTAAATGTCAGTATGTTTTCACTATTCAAGTTACAGGCTTATGGAATACTAACTTGCCAAGATCCTCCAGCAAAAAGTACGCAGCCAAAGTTTAGTATTTATAGCCTATTTTTCCTATGTAGCCTACTCTAGGGAATATGATTTAGCAGGAGACAGGACTAGATGATCTCCAGAAGTCCCTTCCAACCCCAACAATTTTGTGATTCTGTACAATATATACTGGGGAAAAATTAATTAAAATTACCACAAAGAAATCAGAAATATTTGCCATGTTTCTTTCTCTGTGGGATGACAGACATTCTCATCTGAGCCTTCTGCTTTTCTTTTGACATGACCATAAAGTTACTCTGTTCTGCTTTCATGCCTCATGATGCTGATTTCTTTAAAAATAGCTTTTCTCCTCATAAGATGAAGTCAAATACTTTCGATATGTATCCTTACTCTGATACTTGAGGGAAAATGCATTCATTTGTTTTCACTGACTGCTATATTGGTAGTGATCACAGGGTGGATATACAAGCTTCCCTCTGTGCTCTAACTATTTTTGCATACAGTAGCTAGTGAAATGAGTACCTTGTGGGAGAAATAGGGAACATGAAATTTACCCATGTAACCACCCTGTGTCTCATGTGTTGAATACAGCTTAGTGCATTTACCTCAGTCAAATTTGTTTTACAGTCTTAGTTTCCTGTATTGTGCATTGGTCTGTATTTATTAGACAAACACATCTCATCTGTATGCAGGAGTGACGCCAGGCTGATGGAAGGGAGCAGCTTCAGGAGCTGCAAACTTGTACATCTTTATTCTACATGTTTGGGGTTTTTTTAGTGTATGTGTATGTTTGGGTTTTTCTTTTATTCCTATAAGCCTGTGGATAGTACCAGTGCCTGTTTTTTACATCATCTCTTCTGAAAAATGGGAAGTAGAAGCATTACTGCTTTTGTAACCTATAGTGAATTGATCAGATAGGTGGGTTTTTATTGAAAGGGAAGTAAACTATATGGCTGCTCCTTGAACTATATGTAGCTCGCTGTAAACACTTCTGATGGGCCAAATCTAGCACTTCTGAGTTATATTCTGCTCCATAAATAAATGTTCTGCTGCAGCTCAGGTTAGTTACATATGTATGCTCACAAGATTTACAGCATTTCTCAAAGAAAGTTAGGAGACAGCATATTTGTAGTAAAAGCTGGAATACTTCCCTTTCTCATAAATATTTAAGTTGTTTTCTTAATGGATTCAGAACCAGTAGATGTCAGCTTACTTTTATCTATATTCCATTAGCTTAGGCTTAGTAGAAAAGATTCTCACTGAGTTTGTTGGGAAAACAACATTTTTCTATGCAGAATAATTAGAAGCATATCCTTGGTTTATCAAGAAATGTGTTTTAATTACTTTAGAGAGCTGGGATGAAACCCAGAGGTATCTCACCATAAAGATGCTGAAGCAGAAAGGTAATCTCAACAGTGGTCATTGTGCTTTGTAGCTGTAGCAGAAACACTGAGTCACAGCCTGAAGCAGTGGTTGAGCACATGGTGGGAAGGCAGGGCCAACCCAGGGGAGCTCAGCTGCATGCAGCATCTCAGTGACCATAACGGGGTGGAGCCAGGATCCACACCTTCCCAAACTTCATTTAATGGTTGGCAGTGGAAACGAGGGTATCTTACTGGAGATCCCTGCTTACCTAAGGCCTTCTGAAGGTAAGCAGCTTCTTTCTTTTGTTTCTGTGCCCATGACTGTTGCATTTGGGCAAACTCTCACTTGCTGCACTCTAGGACTTTGCTGCTGTGCTGCCATTGCTGCACTTTCCATCATGTTACACTAGCAAAAGACAGATCTGTGATTAAGGATTCTCATCTGGAGACTCCATCTACATCCTTGTAACAAACCTGGAAGTGCTTTTTTCAACATGCTGCAAATGGAAAAAACAGCTTAGGGCTGTGGAAAAATGGGAGATGCCTCCTAAAATTTTAACACAGCTGAGGCCCAGACTTTCAGCTATGAACTCCAAATATGGAGATGAGCTTAAGAAAGAAATGAAAAGAAATGCAGATAAGCATGAACTAAAGCATGGACTCTTCAAGTTACTTACACATTATCAATGGGAAAAACAAAACAAAAAAACAGAACAGTTCTTAAAAGTGGCTGGAATACCTGTTAATTCGGAGCCTACTTGTGGCAGTGTGGCAGTGTTCACAATGTTTTCCTGTTCCAATTCATAATATGTCTCAGCTGCACTTATAGTAATGCCAACACAGCATCTTGTTTAGTGATATAAGGAATATAAGGATTGATTTCTTTTTTTTTTGTTTTTTAATCTAGCCAAATTTTGTTAAACAAAAACAAAGATGTAATTATTAGGATACAAGATTCTTTGATTAGATGTAGCTTATTTCATTTTGACTCATAGATAAATAAGTGAGCACAAGCCAGGCAAAAGCTGAATCAAAGGAGAGTTTCAATGACACTTCTGAAAGTGTTCAGAATGAGAAGTCATTTTTCTGTCAATCCAGCTAATGAAGGTAGCTGGAACACTTTCAACCTCACCAGTTGTGCCTGGCCAAAGTTACCGGCTCAAGGACTTGCACATCAGGTAAGCGTTCATTTCCCCTTGCCTCAGACATCTAGAAGTGTGTTTCCTATCTAGGCTGGGTATCTGGATCTCTTCTACAGCTGATGGGGAAATAGAGAGAGAGAGGGTGAGAGACAGGCATCTCCACAAGACAATTCTTCCCTGTTTTCTTAGGCATCTTAAAACAGAGAGATGGATGAAGTGACTCCTTGTCCTGCTAATGCTGCTGTAGGCAGTCTCTTGGGACTGGTCCCAAATAAAAGTTATGTTTGCTTAAATTAAGAAAACAAAAATCTTTAACTATAGCATTAAGTAATCTCTGGACTGACTGACTCAAACTAGAACAATGTCTCAGACTCTTAAGGTAGAGGACACTTGTGCTGGCCTTGTACAGCTGTTGTCTTGGTACTGGGAGTTGATGCTTATAGCAGCACCAGCTTACCAGTAGGGTCAGTAGTATGTTTTTTATGCCTGCATATTTAATCTTATTTGGGATGCTCAGAAGGGACAGTGTTGAAGACAGTGTTCCATAAAGTGAGAGCTGGGAACTAGCTTGTGTATTTTGCTCTCTTTCTTTGTCTTGGCTTTTTTTTTTTTCTTTTTAATCCTCATCTTCTCACCTTACACACCTGACTGATGCTGAACATCAGCCCATCCCATGGGGAATGTAGCATTCATTTTTAGTAGGGAAATGTTCTTGCAATCATAAAAAATTGATAGCTGTCTGAAACAGCAGTTAATCTTGTATGAGAACTGCATCATTAACCTACAGCAGCATGTACACATTATGGATGCACTTATAAATGGGAGAGAGTGTGGACATCAGTTTCTAATTTCCTTCTTGCAGAGACTCATAAAAATCACAGGAAAAACGTTGCCTTTGACGTACTGCCATGCCAGTCCTCTGCTTCTGTAGCTCCTTTCAGAGGAAGGACGGTTCTCTGTGGCCATGTCAGTGGAGCAGGACAGAGAAGTGACCTTCCTGCACTTCATTAGGCAGGTGGGTGACTTTGGGATCTCTGTATCGATGTGGACTCATTTGAACAGTGCAGAAGTATGGCTGAATTTGTCCAGCTAGAATGTCTTTTCAAGATGACCTTATGTTTCACAGAATGATAGAATATCCCTAGTTGGTAGGGACCCACAAGGATCACTGAGTCCGAACCCTTTTCATATAACTGCCAACCCCAAAAGACTTTGAAAGGAGCTGGAATGTCACAGCTAGCAACCTGGTTCTGCGCTACATATAAACACAGTGGAGGTTGTTGAAGAGTACTATTGCAAGCTAGAGAAAGCAGAAAGATTCTGATGTGGGCTCTAGTGTTACTACAAGTGAGTACCTCAAGGCAGTGACACTGGCTGGAAGTGTAAATAGTGAGAAGAGAGAGCTGAGCATTTGCTGACACAAACATCTTGTCTAGCTGTGTGCACAAGTCATTTACTACAACCTCAGAGGTGTTTCCTGGTAAGATACAATCTACTTGCCATTCTCCAAGTTTGAAAATGATGGCAATGGTGCTCTGCTTCTTGCTATGGTCTCATATGCTCTTCAAGCACATAGGTGAGTCAACCAAAAAGAAATTTTCCAGAACTTGTTCTGAGGCTGCCATTGAAAGTGTGTAGGGCATATCTATTTCTTAAGCATACTCCTAAAATTTCCACTGCCCCTTGTACATTTACTATGGAAATTAATTGGTACAGAAAAGTTATTTTTGGCAAAACAGAGATCTGTCTTTGGGAAGTTTCATAGTGCAACCAGTCACTAAAGCCAGACTTTGCCGTCCCAGTAGCATACCTGTAAACAACTGGGAGTGAATAGAGAGCATAGAAATATTCTCTCCCTAACTTTTATTTTTTGTTTGGAAAACAAACAAACTGGAAGGATTTCTTTGCTCAGGGAAGGAGAGGACTGAAAGTGCCAATGAGAACTAAGCTGAGTGCTGGTGGCAAACGTGAATTACGTTCAGTTCTACTGATGCCCTGTGTACAGGATGTACAGAATCCCAGAGCACTCCTAACCTGTAGGATAGACATGTTTTCCTTACACCCCAGCTTACCCTCCCCTGCCACTGACATATGTATCTTAAGGGATTCACAAGTCAAAGGAAGAATGAGGGACCTTTTGAGGCCATATCTGTCAGGAAGCAGAAAAGGAGGACGTGCTGGGCCACAGATCCACCTGCCTGTCCTCACAAGCTCCAGGAACTGTGTTCAGGGTTGGCTGGACTCCTGTGCCAGCAGCTGTGCTCTCTGGGCCTTGTTTCTTTGGAGAGTTGATGTTCAGGAAATCCAAGCTGTAAATCTGCACTCATGTTCCATGCAGACGCTGCATGCATGCTGAGTGGGAGGTGGGCTACCTCATTCTTTGAGTTTTGAAGCATAACCATGCAGGGAGTTCATGTGCTGTGCACTGTAATTCACTGTCTTGCTCACTGCACACAAACTTATTTTTGGGAGTACCCTAAAGGTGATATAGACAGCTGTAAGGGCAGGAAGTGCCTATCCCTATGGTGTGTTTACCAATAATAATCCGGACTCCTACTGTGCAGATCATCATCTCACTCTGCCTGCATATCTCATGTTGTCTTTGTCTTGTCTATTCAGCTTTTAAGTGCTGCAAAGAATAGTATGTATTTATTAATAGAGGTTGTAATGAGAAGCTCTGAAGCAAGAATATTACAGTTGTGTCAGAAACGGCATCAGCCACTTGCAGGTGATGGTGATGAAACTGCACTGGGAAGAGATAGAAGGTATCACCTGAACAGAGGGAAAAGCCCTGCTGAGCCTGTGTGCTGAGGCTGTGTTTCTTTCATTCATCCTTTTGTCTCCAGAATAGTTGAACATCTGAAGCTGGGCTTAATTATTGTGTTTAACAAGCTCTGCACTCTACATCTGTCTGAGTAAGACATCATTGGAGAGTGGCATCCCAAGGAGGTTTAGAGGTCTGAATTGCATGAGTGTGCTTTGTCGAGCATGGGTTTACTCCACCATGTGCACAGCTTGTCATCTCCAATGGGATGCATCCAGTGCTGTACAGCTCAATGCACTTTCAGATCCTAAATATCACAAAAGGATTAATTCCTCTTTCACATGAGACAAGTCCTTCCATCTTTTAGCGGCACTTGGAGCTTCGCAATCACATCTCAGTTTAGAGGCGATATCTTAGAAGGGTGGTAAATGGCACATTAGTGGGTCCAGACCACCCAGCCTGGTGATTCTCTCCAAAAATCTAATAAATATACTGTTGGTCGAGGGGGGAATTTTGTATTGCCAGCAAATTTCTGCTTGACACTAAGCCGAGACCAAGCCAAAAGTAGTTATTGAGAGTTTAAGAACGTATGCCAGCGTTTTGCCTTAACAAGAAAGAGAAAACTCCTTTACCTTGCTCTAGATGGAAGCTTATTTTTCTTGTTCCAAATTAAATAAGAATGACAGAAGAAAGCACTGTGAGTTATTAGAGCTGGTAGCTCAGTCTGACCTTTTCCACTCCAAAATCTAATCCCAAAGAAGCAGGGTTCCTGGAAACCTAATTTTGCCTTCGAGGCTGATTAATTATTCGATCATGCAAACCCTGGCCAGCCAAACAGTTTACCTTTCCTGTATGGCTGCTGTTCCAGCTAACAATGCAGTCTCAGAGAATAATCAGTTCAGAGTTTAAACTGAGAAGCTGTAGAGAATTTTGCACGTTATAAAAGGATTCACTCTCATACCTGTTCCTAAAACAAGAAAAATAAGTCTGTATTAAAACAAAAGAAGCATATAGAATTGTATTGTTTTTCTCTTTCTTTGTTACAGGAGGCTACTTTAATTATAGGTGATATGATAGTGCATAGCCTTGTGAAAATTGTATAATCTCCTTAAACTGGATAACACCAGGTAAAACAGGACAATTTCTTGACCTGACATTAATGTTTTTTGCAGTGCCAACAGTAAAGTGTAGGAAGAGGCATGGCATATGTATGACATCCTTGCAGCTTCCTCAGACTTGTTCGGTTATTTGTGTGCAGAAATTTTACCCAAATGCAGTTTGAAAAATGCAAATATTTGTTTGAAGTTTTGAGTTATCCAGTGGCTTTTCTGGTGCAAAAACCATGTATGTGCACTTACACCTGTCCTAGAAATTGTGCTTAGGCATAATAAATAATCCTATCCCTACAAGGATAGTGGGGCACTGGGATAGATTATCCAGGAAGACCATAGTGTCTCCAGTGCTGGAAATGATCTTCAGGAACTCCAGGCCTGGAGCCCCCAGCACAAGAAGGATGCAGAGCTGTTGGAGCAGGTCTAGAGGAGGGCCATGAGGATGATCAGAGGGCTGGAGCACCTCTTATGAAGAAAGGCTTAGGGAATTTGTCTTGTTCCACCCAGAAAAGAGAAGGCTCCAGGAAGACCTCAGAGAATAATTAGCTTTCAAGTACTTGAGGGAAGCTCATAGACAGGAGGGAGATCAATATCTTACATGGTCTAATAGTGATAGGACAAGGAGGAATGGCTTTAAACTAAAACATGAGAGATTGAGGTTAGATGTCAGAAGGAAATTATTTACTCAGAGTGTGGTGAGGCGCTGGCACACTGCCCACAGAAGCTATGGGTGCCCCATCCCTGGAGGCACTCAAGGCCAGGTTGGACGTGGCCCTGGGCAGACTCAGGTGTGGGGAGGGCACAGCCCTGCCCACAGAGGGGGGTGCAAACGGATGAGCTTTAAGGTCCTTTCTAACTTAACTTTCTAACTAACTAGGTCCTCTAACTAACTTTCTATAAAACAACTAGGGAACTTCAAGGATGGTGTAAACCCAGTTCAATCCTTCAAGGATTTGGTCCTTTCCAACTCTGTATTCATGAACTATACGTACAAAAACATCCCTGGAGAAATGTGGGATGCCCACCATCACTCAGACATTTGCTTTGCAGCCTCCCTGCAAAGGAAATCTCCTCTAACAAGAAATGGCAGTCTTGGGAATAACTTCCACTTTTCAGAGTAACCCTCTTTGTAAGTTGTCACATATCCATCTCAGTGACAACTCTGTTTCTGCTGAGGGAAAAGTACTCATCTGTTTTTCTCAATAGAAAATGTCCACATTATAAATACTTCCTTCCCCCCTGCCAAAAGGTAAAGGTTAGGGGCTGCAAACTGTTTAAGAAAGGCATTTTGTTGAAAATGTGCCTCTCTGCATGACAACGTGTTTTGGAGAATATTCCATTCATGGAAAAGGCTTTCTTTCTCTTAAAGGTGGTTATTTGCCTGGGAGAGAAAAATACTTTGTTACAGACTCCTCCCTCTCTACCTCTAGCACCCTGAAACCCCCATATCTGTTCTCAACTGCTCGTTCTCCCATGCTACTCTGTTCTGACTGTGGCTTATGAATGAAGTTGATTCATCTGCTCTGTGCTCAAGTTCACTGTGGCCATAGCAGACTGGAGACATTCCTTATCTTACAGAACACTTCCTGTTCTCTACAGTGGTCCCCTGAGAAAAAAATGCAGAAGAGAAATAATTTTCAAAGTATTTGTAATGTCTGGGGCAAGGAAGAATTTCCAACCAACAGCTGCACAACCCCGTATGCTGTCATACTCCAAAACAAAGGCTATGTGAGGGATCACTGTTAAATTAGTAATACAAAATTGTATTTGCTTTAAAATTACAGAGATTACCTGCTAATTCCTTTTTTATATGTGGTAGAAAGGTCTTTACATCCAAAGTAACATCACAGGACATACTGAGAAGTTTGGTAGGTGCATCTCTGCACTAAAAAGGCTGTACCTTGAACACTGTGTTCAGGTTTGGGCCCCTATTACAAGACAGTATCAAAGCCCTGGAGCATATCCAGAAAGGGCAATGGAGTTGTGAGGGGTCTGGAACACAAGTCTTGGGGGAGTGGCTGAGAGAACTGGGGTTGTTCAGTCTGGAGAAGAGGATGCTCGGGGGAGACCTTATTGCTCTCTATAACTATCTGAAAGGAGGTGGTGGTGAAGTGAGGGTTGGCCTCTTCTCCTTGGCAACTGTAATAGGATGAGAGGTAATGACCTTAAGTTGTGCTAGGGGAGGATCAGGTTGGATATTAGGAAACATTTCTTTTCAGAAAGAGTTGTGATGTGCCAGAACATGCTGCCCAGGAAGGTGGTGATGTTGTCATCCCTGTAAGTGTTCAGGAAGCATGTGGATGTGATACTGAGAGACCTGGTTAATGGGCATGATGGGAACGGCTGGTGGTTGGACTAGATGACCTTAGCGATCTTTTCCAACTTTAATGATATTCTATGATTTGTACTTTTGGTATGCAGCAACTGAAATATGATGTTGATGTTCTTGAGCTCAGGTCAAGGTCTGTTTTTAAAATTTAGGGTAGAATAAGGTCATTGGTGCTCTCGGATGCTCTGATAGAACAGTAATGAGCAGCTGAGTATCAGATGTATCAGTGTTTCTACAGCATCACAAGCTTCAGAGCGATGCCATAGCACAACTTTGGCAGCTTTCAGCGTTCATCCAAGAGGAAAAAAGTCTTCAGCTCCTCCTTACCATTAAATACCTCTTGGACAAAACAAGCTGACTCTAAACCTGATACAAGCTTCAGGAAGGATGAGAAAGCAACTTTCTCTTTCATTCTTCCAGCTCCCCCTGATCCTCAAAGAACTGGCATCTGTCACCTTCTGCCACAGCACAGGGTTGGTGTGACTGAAGAGACGCAACATCCATCAACTTGAGGTGGTTTCTGAGGAGCAGGCAGGGATCTGAGCAGTGGGCCTGCTTTTGTGGCTATGCTCACGACAGACTGTCACGACAGACTGTCACTGCCGCGTGCGGTCTCTATGGGTACTGAGAAAGACCGTCAGCTTCCCAGGCCCTCCCGCAAGGCTTCCAGCGCGTTAGGGCTTCTCTCACTAAGTCGCAGAGCAACGCGCCTCCAGCCATCAATGCAGCCTTTGAGCAGCAGCTGCCGGGAGGTCGGCCAAAGCTCCCCGGCACGCCGCCAGGTGGCGCTACAGCCTTAGGGCTTCCCGCAGAGGCCCGCCCTGCTCCTCGGGTACCGCCGTCAGAGCGCTGCTCCCCGCTCCGGGGGAGACCCGGAGCCAGAGCAGAGGAAAGGGACGATCGGCCTACGGGACACTTACTTTGAAAAAAGGCATTTGAGCCCAGTCCCGCACTGTGGCCACAAGCTGATCGGCTCCCAAAAAGGTGGTTTCCCCTCAGGGCCTTGCTGTCAGTCCATTGTGTCAGCCTGCGCCCACCTGGTTTTGCATTTCTAGCAGGCGACGCCCTGAGCAATGGAGCAGTAGTGATGCAGAGGTCTCTTATCAAATTACTGACTGCAGCATGGCAGCTGCCCAGCTGTTGGTGAAAGCAAGATGGTTGTGCTTGGGCTGCTTCCTCAGGGCATGCAGACTCCCATTGAGGCACTGCAGCTGTCAGGGATGCGTGTGGCTCAGCGACAGGGTGATGCCATAGAGTTGTAGGATGGCTTGGGTTGGAGGGGACCTCAAAGCCCATCAAGCTCCAACCCCCTGCCATGAGGCTGCCCCCCCTCGGCTCAGACTGCCCAGGGCCCCGTCCAACCTGACCTTGAGTGCCTCCAGGGATGGGGCACCCACAACTCTCTGGGCAGCCAATGCCTCACCAACCTCTGAGTAAAGAATTTCCTTCTGACATCTAACCTCAATCTCTCATGTTTTAGTTTAAAGCCATTCCCCCTTTTCTTATCACTACCTATATGCTTATAATGTTAGTCCTCCTCCTGCCTGTAAGCTCCCTTTGAGTACTGGAAGGCTGCAGTGTGGTCTCCCTGGAGCCTTCTCTTCTCCAGGCTTAACAAGCCCAACACCCTCAGCCTGTTCTCACAGGGGAAGTGCTCCAGCCCTCTGACCATCTTCATGGCCCTCTTCTGGACCCGCTTCAACAGCTCCACACCCTCACTATGCTGGTGACCCCAGGCCTGGACACAGTACTCCCGATGGAACCTTATGAGAGCAGAGCAGAGGGGACAATCCCTTTCCTTGCCCTGCTTCCACCCCTCTTTTGACGCAGCCCAGGAGACTGTTGGCTTTCTGGACTGCAAGCGTGCACTGCTGGCACATGTGTAGCTTTTTGTCCATAAGGACTTCCAAGCCCTTTTCCATAGGGCTGCTTTCAACGAATTCTTCTCCCAGTCTGTACTGATATCTGAGATTGCCTCGACCCCAATGCAACACTTTTCAATTGGTCTTGTTAAACCTCATGTCTTCTCCTCCCTGCATGCTACCTACCACTGCAGCATCCCAAGGGCAGGGCAGCCTGGTGTTGCTGCACAGTGTAGGTTGGGCTGTGCTGCTGAGGAGCCTGAATGCGACTCCGCTGCACTGCTGTTACAAAGGAGGAGGAAATGGCAGATGAGCTACAGGCCACCCAGTGAGCTGTGATGTGGGAAACAGCTCAATGAAGGAATTTCTGTCCCTGTCCCTGTGGAGCTCTGCATAGGCAAGAGGGCAAAAATGTGTTCATTTTCAAGCCTGAGTTCATTTTTTACATCCACTCGCTGCAAGGGTCTCTGTTTTTCATTACAGTTTCCATTATAAGTAGGATTGGCCCAGGGAGCCCACAAAAATCCCAAGTGCTTGAAGGGTATAGAAACAACAAGCTCTCCATCATTTTCTTTGTGGGGATCTCTTTAGTAAGCCAGACTTTCTATCATTGATTTCTCCCTAAGACTCAGAAGAAGCAATCAATACCACCCTCACCACCCCCAGTTTGTAAATTTGTATCTGATGTAGGAGTTAGATGCCTGTTAGGGCAGCAAAAGTTAAGCACAGTGCAGCATTACTTGCCTAATATTGCTTCCCTGCAGCTCTTGCTTTCCTCCCTGGTGGAGCAAGAAGGTCTGTTCCTTCTGTTTTGGTCTGCTTTAATCCCAGGTGAGGTGATGGCTGGAGCTGCTGGTGGTCCTGGGCTGGGATGGTCCCCTATGATGAAGCCAGAACTAAAACTGCCTGGAATGTCTTACGCGTGAATCTACAACAGATACCCAGGATGACAAAGGTTTTTAGCCTGTCACACATGGTGTCTGGAAGACAGAGCAGAAAAAGCCATTTAACAAACCATCAACTTTTACCTGGAACTCTTTGCATCCACTTATTGACTCACAGGTCATAAACCTGATAGGAGTGGGGCTTTTCATGTGAAGCGTTCCCAATTCGAGATACTGTGATGGCCTGATGGGAGATCTGCAATGACACCTTCTGTGATTAGCAACAGTAAGCCTAGACTGCAAAATCAATGAGTGAAGAAAATGAAAAACTTGTGTTCTGTATCACTTGGAGAGTGAATGAGACAGATCACAAAGAGCTTTTAAGCTGGGACTGATTATGGGTGATTTTGAAAGAGTGGAAGGTGGTAAGTGACAGAAGCTGTAGGAGAAATAGCTAGGGTTAAAACAAGTTCATTGGGATGGAAACATTTAAATGCTCTACTCTGTCTTTGCAACTTCTTGGTAGCACAGAAGTCCTGACTCTTTCCTGAAGCACTGATGGCCATGAATGACAGTATCTACGTCACCTGTATTGGGGAGGTAAAGGAGATGAAGTGTAGTGGGTAAAGAGCTGATTTCACTGAGTATCTCTGTAGTAGAGTTAGGAACAGAATAAAACTCTACTGATGACATTATTACCAATGTTAGCAGTATTGGTGAGCTAGTGTTATGCCTGTAGGGAAGAAAAGGCAGTATCTCAAGGGTATAACTGTAAAATCTCATTCCTTGTGAAGGATAGAGGTGATCTGGAATTTCAGATCCTATTTGTGTGTACTGAATGCAGATATTTCACCTGTGAGCTTGACAGAAAAACAAAGAACTGCACTAACTTACCCTTGAAAAATTGCCTTTATTAGACCAGTTTTGCTAAAATTGTTGGGAGTAACAGATTCTACAATTGAGCCACAATTAGTTTCAAATGGAAGCTGTGACAGCCAGCCTTAAAGTGGAGAAAATTGGATTTAAGAATTGGACCTTGGGCATAGCAGGATGTCTGGGAAGTTGCTGTGCTATTGCTGATGAACTCATATGGAGGACGGATTTCATGCTGGCGAATAGCAACGTAATAAATGTTCTATGGAATCATGACAGACACAGGCTGGAGAGATGCCCTTTAAAGAAGTGGTTCGGGTGAGAAAATTATTTGTAGATGAGTAACCTGCACAGGGCAAACTGAAACCCCCATAGCTACAGTCACAATTGGAATCAGCGAATGGAGTAGGAGGAAGGAAATGTTCTTTGAAACAGAGGAGTGAGAGTGAAAAGGGCTAAGATTCTGCAAATGCATTTGAAGAACTACATCTCTGCAGAAACATTTCCAGGGTCAGGCCTTAGTTAGACAGACACTTGAAGGGCAGCTCCTTGATCAGGAAGCCCTTCAGCAATGGTAACGACATCCTTAAAGCCTGATGGGTTCTCATTCTGGGAGAACTGGTAAGGAAAAGAAGGATGAAAGCATAGAAAGTTGAAAAAGGGGATGAATACTTGGATAAATTATGACTGACAGGCTTTCTGGGAATGCAACAGAACTCCTAAGATCAGCTTGCTTCATTCATCTGAGGAAAAAATAAACGTTTATTAGCCAAATCACAGAATGAGAGAATCATCGGGGTTGGAAGGGATCCCCGGACATTATCCAGTCCAAACCCCCTGCTTGAAAATACTGGGAAACAGCAGAACCAGGAGAAAGGGAAAGGAGATGAGAAGGAGGGAGTGGCAGTGGCACTGTGGTCACCCCAGACAGACGTGCAGACGCACATATACAAAGTGCTGCTGGGGCAAGTGCTGTGGGGGCAGAAGGACTGCGGTGACATCACCGAGCAACAGGCTGAGATATCACCAAGAGTTGCACTGTGATCACAGCATCCTCACTGCTCAGCTTTGGGCGCAGGCAGAGCCTGGCCCAGTCATTCTCGTGCCTGGACTCCTGCCGAGCGTGTGGTTGCGAGGCTTGGAGGTGGAGCGAGCATTTGTCTTGAGTGCTGGGCTGTGCTCTGGGCACTGCTGGCAGCAGCTCTCGCTGCCCGTCCCTACGGCCATCACTTGCATTTCCAATCCTGTAAGTGTTACATGGGAGAAGAATCTCTTTGAGAATCACTTGTCAGCAACTTTACTTTTGGAGGATTAAGGGTTCATAGGACTAGCGTCTAAAAGGCATTAGGGATAAACAGGACTGAAAATCCCAACAAAACACATCATAACTCTATAGAACTTGCGTGTTTGCTTTTTTCAAACAGACTTTCCTGCTGATATGATGTATAAAGAAGTATGGATGTTTAGTTTCATTAACTAAATAACAACATGAAATAGTTAATAATATACCTATAATCATTATATAATATGTAGTATATCTCATTATTTTTTATATTTTTATACATATTAAATATCAAATTGTATTATTAAGGTAAATGTTGCTACTGGTTTCTTCGAGATTCATACTGCAGTTTCCATATGCCTTTCGGTTTCTGTATTTATGCCTTGTGTTGGGGCTCTATTTAGAATGCAGTCAGTATTCATGGCAAGAACTATCAATATACTCCTTAAAATGAACAAATAAGATCAAAGTGTTTTTTTTTTTTGTTTTTTTTTTTTTTCAAATTCAGAATATAAATTCATAGTTTCAGCATTTTCTGGTTACCCTGTGTAAAGAATCCGCGTCCCTTCACAAGTGCTAAGCAGAGTCCTGGGTTTGCTTCCAATTTTATGTGGACTTCCTCTGTTGACCGAAATTAATTCAGCTCTTTGTCTCTATTCCTTATCTGCAAGATGGAGGTGACAGAACCGTTCTGAAGGGGTGGCATGGGAATAAATATAACCGAGAGTGTAAAGAAAGGTGCGGGTGTTATTATAGTGGTAACCACAAAATACCTAAGATCCCTTATCTAAATATGTTGTTAAGCAGGTGCTAATACAAAGGCACTCCTGAAAGGCAGCCAGTTTGCATTCTGCTGATAAAATCTATGAGGTAGCTTTTTCTATGCTCAAAATGAACTGCAATGGACAGTGATATCAAATGGGCATGTAACACCCTTCGAAATGCTAATGATCAGATTTCCAACAGAGCCCCTCACTCTAAATGGAGATTTGGCATTTTCTGAAGTGCTCGTCTCCCATTGAGAACAAGAAAAGGCTCTGGGAGCTTAAGCGCTTTGGAAACAAAATCTGGCCTCTTTACAGGAGCTGAGCTGTTCTTAAGAAAGTAAAAATGGAGGGAGGGTGAAATCAAACTGTAAACGAGCTCTGTGATATCACTGGCAACTTGTATAGCATGAGTGCAGTGTGCACGATGGTGGTGAGAATTGTCTCAGAACTGATGAGACACCTGGACCAGCACTTCAAAAGGTTAATACGTGTGTCACAAGATAGAAGTGAGTTTCTGCTGACAGCTGCAGATCTTCAAAGCTCTTCTGGCTGTTCTGATGGTTCTATATGCATCAATATTGTGCTTTTCAGCTGCACACGCGGCTTTAAAGTCCTGTTCTGACTTGGGTCAAATTCAAAGGCTTCTCCCTGCCCCATCTCCTTAAAATCCTGGTATGAGGCAGCAAGACATCATACTGGCTTCTGGATATAAGAAACACCTACACTTTCTTATTCTTGAGAATCATCCTGCTCAAATTGGCAGTTGGTGTGGGTGCTCAGTCAAAAGGTTTTCACTGTAGTTTGGATCAGAAAACTTTGAAACGATCCAAACGATCACAGATTTTTTTCTGTTTCTCGCTGCTTTTTTTGTTCCTGTTCTGAAGCAGCATGTCACAGACCTGCTGGGATACCAGCACAAGAGGAAGCATAGCTGCCATTTCTTTGTAACATGCCTGCCTCAGAGCTCTGCATGCCATCCACTTCACCCACATCCTGATGATTAGAGGGCTGGAGCACCTCTCTTATTAAAAAAAGTTGAGGGAACTGGGCTTGTTTAGCTTGGAGAAGAGAAGGCTCTGGGGAGACCTCATTGCAGCCTTCCAGTGCTTGAAAGGAGCTTATAAACATGAGGGGGAAACAACTGTTTACGAGCATGGATAGTGATAGGACAAGGGGGAATGGTTTTAAAGAGACAGGGGAGGTTTAAGTTAGATATTAGGAGGAAGTTTTTCACACAGAGTGGTGACGCACTGGAACAGGTTGCCCAATGAGGCTGTAGATGCCCCATCCCTGGAGGCATTCAAGGCCAGGCTGGATGTGGCTCTGGGCAGCCTGGTCTGCTGGTTGGCGACCCTGCACATAGCAGGGGGGCTGAAACTAGGTGATCATTGTGGTCCTTTTCAACCCAGGCCATTCTATGATTCTATGATTCTGGATGGTCTTATAAGGAGGGAGCCAGCTTGGATCAGCTGGAAGGAATGTGGTGTGATTTATGTCTTCTGTCAGACAGGAGACTATTTTGGTAGGAATTCAATTTTCAGTGGACTCAAAAAGCTCTCTCAGGTCTGCGTGGACCATCCCCCCACACACACTGCTGTGGCACGGAGTCTCCCATGTCACACTGTCTCTCCCCTTTGGCCAAGCTGTGAACTTGGTGCAAATCTTGCCATTCTGGGAAGGTTTCACTTCTCTCCTTCACAACTCCACTCACTGAAGCGTTGATCTTTCTGTAAAAGTCCAAAATCTTTTAAGTGGCATTCCTTACGGATGCTGTGTTCTGGCACATTTGCAATTGCTTCATGCCTTCAGTTGGGCAGTGGTTCAGGGCAGCATCCTTTGTACATGTACAAATTGCTCTCCAGCCTTTGATCTTCAGTTACCACCTCTGTCCTGGAGACAGAAAAGTCCTGGTGCTTTACTGCCCATTTCTTCACTCAGCTCAGCTTTGTCTATATATTTTTAGGCGAATGTTTTCCACTCTCCATATTGCCATGCTTCTCTGAAATACTGACCTTCTAATCTGTATAGTGGAAGCTCGTTTAGGGGTTTGAATTGTCAAGGTATCCCTAGATATACTACCTGGCATGAAGGGACAAGGCCTTCCACACACCTTCACTGACGGGATGTGCTGTGACAGAGATTGAATGGTGGTGATGGCTGGGACTTTTATGCATGATGGAAACTTTAATAAGTGTTTAATCAAGGCAATAAAAAACACACAGCCCCTTTCCTCCCATGTTATGTTTGCATTCAATCCCATTGCAGAATCATAGAATCAATGAAGTTGGAAAAGATCACAAGGGCCACCTGGTCTAACAATTGACCCAACCCCACCATGCCCACGAACCAGGTCCCTCAGTGTCACATCTACCTGCTTCCTGAACACCTCCAGGGATGGTGACTCCACCACCTCCCTGGGCAAAGTCTTGTATTCTGCTTCTGACAATCCACTTCACAGGTAACATCATGGCTAAAATCAGGTGATGAAGAGCTGCCACCTTCCCTCTGTGGTACAGGCCAACCAATCTCACCCAAGAAGGCCAGCAGCACAGTTGCATTTCTCACCTTCTGTGCACAGGTAGTACCAGCTCTAGACATGCTTGCCTATGGCCTTTAGAAGATCCATCCAGGTGTGCAGGCAGAGATACTGAATTTCACTTCCTTCTCTCTGTAATGGAAATGTTTTAAACTGTACTGCCAGGCACCATTAAACTGACACCAATTTCCTTTCTGTCTAGGGTAACTGCTAAATCAATATTTTGGTTGAGGACGTATTTTATACTAAATATAATATTTTACAAGATAGCTGACTTGAAAATAAGAAGAATTTAAATGTTTAGCTTTTTAGGTTTTATATGCAATAAAAGGATGACTGGTATCAAATGGGTGCAATTTAATTTTTATTGGACTGTTTCTTTCTCTCCAAATCTCAAATAAAATGCTCAGCACCTTTTAAAAGGCCCACCTGCACTAAGAGACTGCTTTTTGTTGGCCTCTAGAGCACTAGTTTTAATTTGCTAACAGGAAAAAATCCATTGAAGGAGGATTAAACAAGCTAAGAGACATTTTTAGAATGGGAGAAAGTGACATAGCTCTAGGAAATGAGCTCTAGGAAAGAAGCACGGGACAAATGAGTACATCCTTAACTGTGCATCCTCTTCTGCAACACGTGCTCAGGCTCTTTATGTTCTGCCCCTTTTGCTTGCTGCATAGGGCGAGGTCCTTCAGCTGGATAATGCTGCAGCCCCTCGTGTTACAGTTAGCGGGAAAAGCGGAATTGCTACTGCTGTTTAAAGAGTGTTCCATTCAGCTTCTTTAACTTTTTGGTCAGTAAATGGCACCCTCAGCTACAAGAATGGACAAGAAAAAGGATTCAGGGAGCCACAAGACAGCCAGCTTTACCTTGCCACCTGGGATAGTAATAGGCAGCTCATTTGAGAAACTATTTATAAACACATGAAGGATAGAAGGTTACTGGGAGTAGTCAGTGTGGATCCATAATTGGGATCTCATGCTTAACAATCCTAATAGCTTTCTATAGTGAGACTGGCTTGGTGAATGAGGAGAGCAGTGAGTGTTTATCTTTAATTTAATAAGGTCTATGACATTTTTTCTTATTGTCTATCCTCAGAAACAAATTGAAGTAAGTCTAAGATTTTCAAGCCTGGTGTTTACAGCTTTTGGTAGATCTGAATTCCAGTCTCAGCTGCAGGGGTTGTTAGGAGTGCAATACCTATGCTATTATCAGATAACATACCTAACTGCAGGCTGTGAATCCCAGGTGGACACAGACACAAAATGAGATCATGGAAAGGGGCAAGATGTAAGGTACAGCATTCCCTGCAGTAACCTCTGAAGACTGCTTAGTGCTCTATTTCTTCCCAATCTTGAGCACCTACCTCTCCCTCAGGAGTGTGAGGGCTCTGTTGTGGGAATAAAATACCTAATTCCTCTCACAGATTTACTCCCCAGAATCTCCTGGTATAGAGCTGAGGTAGCAATGTGTTTATGTACATTAATTGCTTTTCCAGCACCAGGATTTACCAGTAAAAAGTTGGAAGCCATCTTCTTTATTCTCAAAGAATGCACACCCACATGACCCTCACCAATATAAGTAAGGTTTCAAATAATTAAGGATTTCTTAACTGAGCTCTCTGCTCACCAATAGGGAACATATATATATGTATTTGTTGCTGTTTAAATAGCTCAAGTAGACCCTCTGCTTCTGAAGTACCTCATGTATTTTTGGATTTGGTTGTGAACTGACCACAGTGTTCCAAGCAGCACTCAGCTCTGAAGACATGTCTATATATACAGCACCAGTTTGGAAGAGTGATATGTCCACTATGTGCTTTGGAAGTCAGACAGGGATGGCATGACTTTAAATTGGCACAGCCATGTCTTTGTCATTTCACTTCACTACCACCTAATTTGTATAAATCAGGGACAATTTTAAATGAATGTTACCATAATGGGAACATTCCACGAACCCCTTATTTGTGGCAAAGGGAAGCAGTCCTTCTAAAAGGATTTCACTTAGCCTTCTGCGATTCACATGGGATGTGCAATTACAGTATTTGTTCTTAAGCAGAATTATGGATGAGACCCAAGGCTAACTGACAGTTCAGTTATTTCTTCCTGATGCATTTCATTAATAGCCTCTGCACCTCTCACCTCTCTGAAATTGGCAACCAGTAAGGTGCCTGTAAGAGGCTAATTGCCTCCAGAGTCAGTTGTCCTGGAGCCAATTGTTAATCTCCTGGTGTTAACTGCCGAAAGCAGGAGTAATCAAAGTAGGCAGGATGCACAGGAGTTGCATGGATATTAGAGCCGTGTAGCCAAATGCAGAAGGTGTTCAGCCCTGTTCCTTGACACCACTGCAGATCTTAGCAATTGGAAGCATGATGAGGCACTAGATGAGTGTAAATCCTGAATGTTTTGCTGCTTTTCTCATTGTTCACCTTCACGTTGTTGTTCCACTTGCAAGCTGTAGAACAGACGGGGTGAAATCTGGGCCCTTGAGGAAGTCAAAATAGTCTAAAAGATCTGGCTAGGATGCCTGTACTACTTGATTTTGGGATGACAGTAGCAATGTTGTAACAGGCTTGGAGAGAAAAAGAATGGAGGCACAACAGCTGCTTAGCTTGGTTTGCCATGGCTTGCTGATCTGCTTTTTTCAGCCAGAAGACTGAATTTGACCCTAGGATTAAATTAGTCTCTGGAACCCTTGTAGAAACTTTAGCTGATCCTGCCTACATCAAGGCACACCTTCAGTATGTCTGACTCGTCTTGGATCTTCCTTCCTAGCAAAGTAATTGAGTACTTTACTGAGAGGAGAGAGGAGATAAACTAAAATGTATACAAACTACAGTATTATACAGAATGTAGCATGGGCCAAGAATCTGGTTTGTGTTTATCCTTCATTAATGGGAGGGAAGTATGTTTGATAAAGTACCTGTTCTGTACGTAATCTGCTGCAAAAATTCTGCTGGGCTCCTCTGTTGCAATCTATCAGACTGATGGCTTTTGAACATCCCAGTTTACAGCTTCTGTCTAGACTATGGTTTGACCTTTTGTTCCTGGTGTCAAAAGCCTGAGTCTATTGCCATTGGGCAGAGGTGGAAATGGGTATTCCACTAACCTGAGTAGCTGGAACATCAGTTGGGAGGTTGTTGGTTGGAATGGATGAGTGATAAGAGACTTTGGATGGGGAGCTTTGTCTCTCTGTATGACAAATGTTTTATCCCTCACATTACTGTTACCATAACTCTTATGAGCAAGTACAGATTACTTTATAACTAACTTCAAAAAAAAACTTTTTTTTTTTTTTTTAACCTGCATCGAGTGAGAAGAAGACAAATCCTCTGTGACTGCTGCATATTGTAATTGACAACAATTTAGTTAATTTACACACTCAAATCTGGCAACTGCCTGCATGACTCAAGGGACTGAAGAACACTTGGCAAATAACAGATTTTGTGATGCTGGTGACACAAATGGGAAGGGATTGTTTAAAAAAAAGGGGAGGTAAGACTACTGTGCTGATAGCATTAGCAGCATAATGACAATTGACTCAAAGAGCATCATGGAAAAACACACTTTGTTTTGATTCAGCAGGCTGCCTCAGAATCTGGCTGCAAGCTGTACTTGTAAAACACATCATAGATATGCTGAAGAGCCATCCACAAAGTTCTGCCCTTCAGCATAGTTTTTCCTCTCTGTAACACAGTGCACTGACATGTATAGGAGCTGTGAAGGGGGGCGAGGGGAAGGGGAAATAAGCTTTGTGACCTAGTTTCATACACAAATTAAAAAGCTTAATTTGAGGCGCAATCATTTCATCAGGTGTGTGTTGCAACTTAGACTGGCAGGATGATTGAGTCCCTGGAGAGAGAAGTTCATTTATTTTTTTTTTCTGCCCTAAATGCAAAGCTACTTGGTTTTTTGTTTAGTATACATAGATTTGGCACCTACTGCTACCATTGTGATGGCTAAAGGCACAGTTATCAAAATTAACATAACCTTGTAAATAAAGTCATCACATGCAAAACCCCAAAGGTTCAGCTAAAGGCAAGGCATGCCAGTAGGTTTAGTTATTAAATAAATGACCTATTTTTCTTTACTTCCTTCAGCCCTATTCCTTATGGTTAGTCTGAAATTACCGAGTGTAACATCAAACTGAAGAAACAAAGTTCCAGGTGTTTTAGGGAAATATTCCGTGTGGAATGAAGAGGGTACCCTTTTCTAGGGGAGCTTTTCTAACTGTTCCTGGTAGTGCTGCCACAGGCCTTCACTTGTTGCTTTCCTCTCATCTGCTACAAGAAGAGAAAAGGTGATCTAACATGTTACCTTCCCAATGAGGACCAACATCCATGAGGCTGGCTGCCCATACACGAGTATCTGTGAGAATTTTACCATGATGACTCGTACTACTTCTTCAGGTAAGAAGGCCAACAGTATTTGTTGCTGCGTTAACAGGTTAAGTATCACCAGCAAGTAGAGAGAGGTGAAACTTCTGTTCTGCTCAGCACTGGTGAGGCCAAAACTGGAGTACTGGGTCTGGTTCTGGGCTCTTCAGTACCAGAGACATGGACATGCTGGAAAGCGTCCAGAAAAGGGCCACAAGGGCAGTGAAGGAACCAAAGCACCTCTCCTGTGTGGAGAGACTGAGAGAGCTGGGACTGTTCAGCATGGAGAAGGTTCAGGGTGACATCTCATCAGTCCTCTAGGGAGACTCTGCCTTCGATGCTAACCCTGTGGTTGGCCTTCAAAGAGACTAGCTCTGCAGGGAAGCAGCTAGCCCAGAGGGGCTCAGCAGTAGTAATCAGTGCTTCTGGCCTCTTCAGGAAGAGGGGAAGGTGTTGTTCTCAGCCTTACGAAGGATTTGTGCCAGTGGTACAGATTACTGCTGCTGCTGCTTTGATACTGTAAAGCCTCAAATCTTGCTTCAGTAAGAGTTGTGTCACCCATATCCAAAGCTGTGCACACACTGATGAAATCCACTTCCCTAAAGTGCTTTCTGGTCATGGTTTACATTCTCCTTAGAATGACTCACAGATGTATTTCTTTTTTTTTTCTTAAATCCCATTAGTTACATGGTGGGCTAGCAGACTGGGATTTGAACTGGGCCTGTTTCATTTTTTACTTCACAAACAAACTGGCAATAATGTGAGGAGAAGGAGGGGGGAAAGTTTATAGTTCAAGCACTCAAAGGATGATCATGTCTACCTCCTCGATGTATAAGTTTGGGTAGCAGGGAGCTGCAGAGGTGGCTGACAGAGTGAAAAGATGCCAGAGGTTGCCTTGTGTTAGAAACAGATTCACTGCTGGTCAAAGCTGAGATGATCAGTAAAGCTGAATGTGCCCTCGTGAAAACATTAAAGAATGGGTAAAATAGGCTGTGTAGCAGCTGTGAGAAAACCAAGTGAGGTAAAAAAAAAAAAAAAGAGAAACAACCCTGCAGGCATAAAGATCAGTGAAGAAGGAGGTGTACTTGAGCACAGATTCTTTTGTAACCCCCGAGGAAGACCATGGTGAAGCAGGCTGTGCTCCTACAGCCCATGGAGGACCCCACACTGCAGCCAGCAAGAGTACTTAAAGAAGCTGCTGTCCCTGAAAAACCAATGCTGGAGCAGGCCCTACCACATGTGGAGGATCCATACTGGAGCAGTCTCCTCCTGAAGGTCTGCACCCTGTGGTATGGGCCTATTGCTGAAGCAGTTCTGCAAGAATTGCAGTCTGTGGGAAGGTCCCATGATAGAACAGTTCATGAAGGGCTGTATCCTATGGGAGAGACCCCAAGCTGGAGTAGGGAGAAGGATGATGAGCAAGGAGTAGTAGAGAAGAATAGTTAAGACCACAGGCCCCATTCTCTGTCTTCGGTATGCTACTTATCCGTGGGGGTTGGAGGCAGAAGAGTCAAGAATAAAGGAGTGAGACTCCTTGCAGGGAGAAGGAGATTTTTTTTAAACACATTTTTTTTAGTTCTTTGTTTCTCACCAACCTACTGTTTTTAATTGGCAATAGATCTTTCCCAAGTTTTGTCCGTTTTGCCTATGATGATCATTGGTGACTTCTTTGTTCTTGTCTCAACTCACAAGCTTTTCCATTTATTTTCTCCCCTCTGTCCTGATGAGGAAGGGGAGTGAGAGAGCAGCTGTGTGGTGTCTGTCAGCCAGCCAAGGTCAGCCCACCACACTCAGATGCAGGACGGCCACACACAAAGGTAATAAAAATCTCTAGTTTTGGTGAGAGATAGCAGCTAACATCGTGTTGAGATGCAAACTTCCCTTCTCCTGAACTGACAGTAATTTCTTCCTCCGGTATTTGATCTTCTCCAAGAAAACCTCCCCCTCCTTTGTTATGCCAGATGATTACTCAACTTTACTGCATCATTTTCTGAAGGAATGACACTCTGTCAACAGAAACAGATCTGTTTGCTTTACAGTAGTTTGAGTTTAAAGTTCTCTCACTCAAAAGGAAACAGAAGCAGTAGCTGTTACTTATAAAGTGATTGGAAATCCTTTTTTCATTATTGGAAAGGATTGATGCGTTGGCAGAATGCATTCTTTCTTCTTAGGGTTAGTTACATGTTTTTTGGAGGAAAAACGATGACTCCTCCAGTTTGGCTCTGCAATATTATTTGATGCTAAGACCAGTGAAAAGGCAGTTAATGCAGGTTTAAAGTATACTGAAGTTGGAAACTTCTACTGTCTGAATGACGTGTAAGCATTATTTATTGATTTTACTTAAATACTGACTACAAGAAAGTAATGATGCAGCATGTACCTATAGGAAGCATTTCTGATTTGATTTATTTTTGGTTAATGAATCGTGCATAGCGAATGGCTGTTCTTCCTTTTGCAGGGTTAGATGGACATCTTAATGGTATGCGTTCCTCATCAACCTTTGACAGATGTTTCAGAATAAATATGGGTGTGTTATTGTAAGCCATCTCCGTGAAGATATACACATTGCTAGACCTATCAGTATGGTTCATCAAACAGATCTGAAAACAAAACAGTGTATCATGAAAATATGCTGTAGTTGCTGATGTCGCTTTGCAAGGAGTCCTTCACTTGTTTAGAAGAAAGGTGACATAAACATCTTTTGCCTTCTAAACTACTGAAGGAAAACTTACTGAGTTACTAGAACAGGGTTGTCTTTCTAACTGCTATTTTTTCTTAATACGGTTAAACAAGTGCTAAACACAAACCTTTTTTATTCCATAGAATCATAGAATTGATCTTAAAGATCTTAAAGATCATTGAGTCCAATGACAACCTAACCATACTACCCAAACTAACAACCCTCCGCTAAGTCATGTCCCTGAGCACCACATCCAAACTGTTTTTAAACACATCCAGGGATGGTGATTCAGCCACCTCCCCAGGGAGCCTATTCCAGTGCAACCCTTTCTGTAGAGAAGTTTTCCCTGAACCAACCTAAACCTCCCCTGGTGCAACTTGAGGCCATTTCCCCTGTCACCTGTCACCAGTGATAAGAGACCAACCCCACTATTGCTGTAAGCACCTTTCAGGTATTGGAAAGCAATAAGGTCTCCCCTCACCCTCCTTTTCCCCAGACTAAATAACCCCAGATCTTCAGTCTCTTCTCAAAGGGCATATTCTCCAAGCCCTTCACAAGCCTTGTTTCCCTTCTTTGGACCCACTCCAGCACCTCCATTTCCTTTCTGAGCTGAGATGCCCAAAACTGAACACAGTACTCGAGGTGAGGTCTCATCAATGTCAAGTACAGGGGCAAGATTTCTTCCCTAGTCCTGCTCACCACATCAGGATGCCATTGGCCTTCTTGGCCACCTGGGCACTTTGCTGGCTCATATTCAGCCGACTGTCCATCAGTACACCAAGGTCCCTTTCCATTAGGCAGCTTCCAGCCACTCCTCCCGAAATCTGCAGGGTTACCTGGGGTTGTTGTGATGAAAATGCAGGACCTGATACTTGGCCTTATTGAAACTCATACAGTTTACCTTGGCCCATAGATCCAGTCTATCCAGGTCCCTCTGTAATGCCTTTCTACCCTCTGGCAGATCAACACTCCCTCCCAACTTGGTGTCATCTGCAAACTCACTGAGAGTGCACTCTATCCCCTTATCAAGATCATGATCAAGATGTCATGATATACTTCATTTAAATGATGATTTTCCATAGTCAGCTGTCAATGGTTTTGATAGATTCTCATTGCTGGATCTGCATCATTCTCCTGTGCAGAGGTGGAATCACAACTCCACTGCAAGTCACTCACAAGAACGGGAAGCCACATCAAAGGAGAAACATAAGGAGTTACTTGTTACATAGATGCAATATTGGTGAAGTGATGAATGTGTGAAGTGATATGGAAAAATGAATGTACACGTTGCTTACTATTGTTTCAACCGCTTCCGTGTGATTTATTATCTCTGTTCCCTCTCCTGTAATATCACCTAGACATCCTTTAATAGAAGGAGTCCCTGAAGTCACACCTTTAATTGAGGAAGGATGGTAAAAGAGGTAAGGAAAAAAAAGGTACTTAATTAGCTCTAGAAAACCTCTTCCTTTTGATGTGTTTTTAAACTGTTCTATATAATCCTGGAGTGTTTTTCAGTTAAACTTCTCATAGCACTTCTCAGGCCTAAGGTCACTGAAGTGTAGACAGTGAGAGAAGTTTTGCTTATGAGTATGAATCGCTGCTTCTCTTGTGGACTGAAGATTTTCAGAGGTGTGTCTTTTAGGCACAAGAAACCTAGCTTCAACTTAAGTCCATTTTTCACACCTGTGCTTCCAGTGGCGTCAGTGGATTTTTTTCCTCCTAGAGCAAACATTAGAGGAATGAAACAAAAGAAGAGTGGGACAATGAGAGCTATGTGCCTTTCTGTTTCATACTATGTTGACTTGTTGATTTTGAGAATGCTTCAGTGGATGTAGGGACTTCAAATATACCTTTAAATCAATTATGTGTGCACAGAATCTGTTTCACAAACAAATGATTTTCCTAGCATATCTTGACCTCAAATGGTCTTTGGATGAAGCTCCGGATAAAGAGCATATGTGTTTAACTTCAGTTTTAGCTTAAAAAGAAGAAGCAAACAAACAAAGAAAGTTCTGATAACCTAAAATCTTATTTGATGGTATTGAATTTAGATATATAATTAAAACTTGAAATGGAAAATATTTTATGTTTGTCCTGAGATGGATTTTTTGTGCAGAAGAGACCAAACACAGAAAAAGAGAGGACACAGTATTGGCCTAAAATGAACTCTACTGAAATGACTGTGCTCAAGAACAGCGGAGAATATGGCTCTCATTTCTGACTGCAAGGTATTTTCTAAGGGAGGTGATGTGAAAACAGGATATAATGCTGAACACTAGAATACAAAAAAAATCTGTTTTCTTTCAAAGCAAAAAGAGATTGAGAAACCTGGATTGGGATTTGTTTCACTTAACCTTCCCTGTGTGCAACATAAGTGTCTGCAGCACAGCAAGACATTCAGAAGCTCAGTATTTGGGCACTTCCAGGGCATGATTCATCACACTGCACTTTAGATGCCTACAACAGGCCAAGTGCAGTGTGTCACGTGAATGTGTATTCCTTTCTGTGAATTTAACCTTGAGCCAACACGCATCTGCCTGGACACCAGCTGGATGGAAATACACACTTGGTGAGATGGATCTACCCCAGAAGCAACAATAATGATAATTTTGAAAGAAACACAGCAGAAAATGCCAGCAACTTATTTACATCATCAGAAATAATTACAGAGCATTATAGAAAAGTTAAACAATCATTTTGAGGCACTTTTGAGTTCCCCAAGTACAGGGGATGTTTTTATCCTTTGTTCAGAAAAGTAGAAAAGGAACAATCTAAGTAATATATTTTTTTTCCAATTACTTTTTTTTTGTGGGGGGGGAGGGGGAGGTTGGGGGTGGTATTTTCTTTCTTCCTTTTTTTTTCTTCCTTAGTAATATTTAATGATTCCCTTTACTCCTTCTGCAAATATGATTTTTTTCATTTTTAAATATGTGTGTGCTTGTTCCTATTTGGCTGGACCTTTTCCCCCCAGAGTAATATATAAGACATTCCATTGCTTGGAAACAAATCAATTTGCTCCTAGAAGCAGCATGCTTGGATTTCAGCTGAGAAAGTGCTGTGGGGTGAATGGAACAAGCACGCTTATGTCTTGTAGAGTATATGCAGTTTGTACTGCTCTGGAGTCATGCTGCTTCTGCTAGCCAGCAGCTGCTTGCATCCTGCCTTCCTGGCTACTATCTGAACCCTTGTGTCCAGTGAACAGCATAGTAGGCTAGCATCATCAGGTTCAGAAGAACATGAGTAATTCCTGGTGTCTGAGAATAGAATTAAGTTGAGCAACTCTATGAAAAGTCAGTAATTCCTCCTTATTTCAGCCTCTGCATTTTCTGAGTCACACTTCTGATGAAGCTGGTGCTCTAAGGTCAGTAGAAAAAGAGATCTCAACTTCAGCACAGCTTAAGGTTGACCTTTTGCTCACAAAATACTTAACCATTTTAAAAGTCCTTTTAACAAATGCAACTAACTCAACACAAGGGGAGCTCACATGGACAGACCAGCCTGCCTTGCAGCTGCTTTAGTCCATACATTTGTTAAGCTCTACTCAAAAAATTTTACCTCTTCATAAAAAGTGTCCTTAACTGGCAATAGGAAAAAATGTGGTGAAACTGCACATAGAATTAAAAAAAAAAAAAAAAAAAAAAAAAAAAAGCTTGAATGGAACTTGGCAAATATTATAGTGTCTGATTTGCTTGAGCATTTGTGTTGGCTGCTGTAGTTGTAACTGTGGTGATGGGATGCACTGGAATTTTCCTTGGACTTGATTTCGGGTGGGTGTTCCCCAAGTGCAGCCATTTGCATGGCAGGACAAAAGCCAAGCTCTAGCAGCAAACATCAGTCTTTCGTCAGAGCAGACCACTGCTACCTGCTGCAGATCTTACTGATGCTTCCTCTGAAGTGACACTGTCCTGAGCAGTGCTGCACCTCTGGGTTCCACCCGGTGCAGCTGTTGATCACATTGGACAGAGGCGGAAGTATCCGTCAAGTCTGAAAATTGTGAACTCCAAAGCAAAGATTAAAAAATTACTTCTGTGCTTAACTCCCCCAAATCTAACTAATGACCTTGCAATTAGTATACAGTGATCTTGCGACTATCAACCACTGGTTTTCCTTGTAGGTATTACTTTAATCTTCAGAGAAATCTTACATTGCTTCCTCACTTAATCGCTTAATCACTATTAACTTTTGAGAGGAAGGGAGGAAGGTGTCATTCCTTAATAAAGGATGAAACTGAACTGTGGTCTCTCAGTACAGGTGGAGACAACCATATCTTTCAGACGTGACCATTCAGATAACCATGTTGCATCCTTAGAAATACTGTCTCTCATCAAAATCTGGTTTGTATTACCTGGGAGGCATGTGGTCCAAGAAGCCATAAACTGTTTTGTCTAGAACAAAGCCAGATTAAATCATTAGGAGAAAGAATGCTGGGTAACAGAGTGACATCTAGTTCAATGTATTTTAAACTGGAAAATGCTAATCATTGTATTCCTGGGGAAGGACACTGGAGATCTACTTGGAAACAAGAGTAAGACACTGCAAGAATTTCAGCTTGCCTTCTAACTTAGTACTTCAGGTTGCTCTGGTTATAGAGGCATTAAGGCATTACCTGACAAAGGAAGAACTAGAAAAAAAAACCCACAGGTGAGATTCCTGCCTAGAACCAACTACTCTATGATCCAAATTAATCTGTTAGTGCTTAGAAATAAACAACCACTCGTTCTGGCTAGGCCAAGATACATTGCTGCATCTGTTACTTCCTGAGAGGTTGAAATGGCTCTGCTGAAATATTTCCCAAGAGGAGGCAGTGTCCCAAATCACAGTATTTTCTAAGATTGATAGCATTCATAGGACAGCATAGAAAGTGCAAGACGCAGGACAAAGCATCTCGGAAATGCAGCTGATTGTTCAGCTCAGAGAGCATGTCAGGTATGTGGGTTTTCATCCTGAGAGGAAAAAAAAAAAAGAGAACCAAGACATTTTATTCACAAAGGATTGTCTTAAAATTTCCCATGGTGATGGTTTCCTGGAGGCGAGTGGCACTTTATTCATGTTAGAGCGAATTGCTGACTGAGAAATCTGTCAGAAGAAGAGCTTCATCCTACTTCAACTGAAATCAGCTGGGGCAGGAGGCTTCTCCGTGTCTTTTTACGTGAACAATGAGTATCTTAAAGGATCATTATCATATAGCAATAGAATAACACTGCCAAGTACAATCTGTGAGTAAACCCCATGGGGGTAAGCACTGTGATGGGACTGGATTTGTAACAGCACGGGGATACAAGACACAGTCTGAAATTTGCTCTTTCAGATCTGAAGAAGAGCTTGCATGCCTAAAAGTTTGTGCGTTCCATCAATAATATCTGCTGCCCAAGCCCAACAGAAGATATTTCCTTTCAGTATCTAAAGAGGAGCTACAAGAAAGAAAGGAACAGATTCGATAGCAGGGTCTATAGTGACAGAACAAGGGGAAATGGTTTCAAGCTCAAAGGGAGGAAATTTAAATTGGATATAAGGAAAACGTCTTTTACAGTGAGGGTGGTGATGCACTGCAACAGGTTGCCCAGTGCTGTGATTGATGCCCCATGCCTGGAGACTTTCACGGCGAGGCTGGATCAGGCCCTGGGCAACCAGGTCTAGCTGAGGTGTCTCTGTTTATTGCAGGAGAGTTGGACTAGATGGCCTTTAAAGGTCCCTTCCAACTCTAAGGATTATATGATTCTGTGACATTTCCTTCATACGTCATCCTTTGCTTTTAAAAGGATGAAGTTTATCAGTTTAAACAAACTAATAAAGTTGCATAGATACTCTCAGGTGTCTCCCTGACACTCCTATTTTCTCACGGCTTTCTGGTTCACATTTCAACGAGCTCTTTACCATTAGCGTGCTTGCCATTTTTTTTTCATGAATTTCACTACAAGTTTGCTAAACACTGCACTTCTGTCAGTGCTGTTATTTAGCTGTGGTTTTGTTATTTTTAGAACTTTATCAATAGTGATGTGGGTGGTTTTGTTTGTTTGTTTTTTTACTGTAAAGCTTTTCTGTTATACAAAACAATCTCCAAAACACTGTCTGGACTCCTTCTGATGTCACTGGCATCTGTTCTTAAGCTCTTAAGTCTTTCTTTCCAGAAATCTCTTGATGCTGAGCCTATTTTTGTTCAGAAGTACCGAACACAGGCTATTGTCATGGGAATGGTAGGTGATCACACCTACGGCACAATCCAAGGTCTCCTTGCTGCTCTGCAGCTGCTCAACCTTCCGCTCAGAGATATGCTTTAGAAGTGTCTGAGCCGTGCCTTATATCTATTAGAAAACTTGGCAACCGTCTGGAAAGACAACTGCAATTGCTTGTATTCCCTTTTATGCTCTTTTCTGTAGGAAAAGCAAAGCACAGGTGTCTTAACCTCAAATAAAATAAAATTTAAAAAAAGCTGCTGAGCTGCTGTATTTAATTGTCCTAATTCATCAGATGTTGGATCAGAAAGGATGCAAGGATATCACAGTTTGAAATTTGCATAGACGCTGCAAGCATGAGCATGAATGCTAAGTTTGTAATTGCCAGTGTATGTAATGAAGGTATGGCCTTTACGATGTGCTGTTAATAGTGAAAGGCAACACAGCTGCTGCTTCTTTTTCCTGCTGCATGTTAAAAATGCTACATCATTCCATGAGAGGATGATATCCAGAAAAAAAGAAGAGTGACCACTATTAGGCCACATTGAGCAACCCATCCACTTTCTCCAGCAGCGTGAAGCCTTTCTCTCCTCACATTTTTTTGCCTGAGTGTTGAGTTCTGGGCTTCTGCCTTCATCCCTTGGTGTTGTAGCCACATTCCTGGACACAGTCCAGCTCTCCCTGTTAAAACACTGCAGTTGCTATTGTGCTGCAGTCTGTGTATTGACGGATGCATACTGAAATGCCAGGCTGTGCATCTGGTTGACTTTGGTTGACTGACTTTAAGAATTGCCACTTTTGATGTGTTACAGATTAAAAGGACTTCTCTTTATCTAGTGATTTTGGTACAAAGCTTTCGTGTTATATTTGAGGTGTGGATTTGAAAGAGAAAAAAAATTCCATTTCAAGTTTCCTATGTATTAGGATGACTAGAAAAACCGTCACTGCATGTCAAAACTGCTAAAAAAAAATAAATATGGAAATACATCTACAGAAAATAAGCAAAATGGATATTTCCTAATAAAAGCAGTTTCAGGCCAAGCCTGTATCATCTACTGTTACTAATGTTTAGACAAATGGTTCATCCTTTAGGTAAAAGCCTTTTAATTGTCAGAATGGCAATATCCAATAACTTCACACGTTCTGTCACAATTACCCAGGAAGGAATATTCACACTTCTTGTTTCTTTTTGTTTCTTCTCTAGCTTAGAATGTGTTTTATCCCACTTGCTTTCCAAACACCAGCTTTGGGCTGGGTCTGTTTGGGGCGATTTTCATTTCAAAGACCTCTCCCCTTCGACCCACTTTGGAATAGCAGACTGAAAGCTGGAAAAAAAAAAATCCTTTTATATATCAAGGAGTCATCAAATGGCTTGGGTTGGAAGAGGCCTTAAGGATCACCCAGTTCTAACTCCTGCCATGGGCAGGGCTGCCACCCACCAGCTCAGGCTGCCCAGGGCCCCATCCAACCTGGCCTTGAGTGCCTCCAGGGATGGGGCACCACAGCTTCCCTGGGCAGCATCTCACCACCCTCTGAGTGAAAGATTTCCTGTTAACACCTAATCCAAATATCCCCTTTTACTTTAAAGCCATCCCCACTTGATGGCGTCGGCTTCAGCAAAATGGCTTTCACTTGAGCTAAAAGGAAAGCAGCAGCAAACCAGTATTTGGGCGCAGCAGGGGAACAGGCGGAGTGCTTAAGACAGCGCAAGGATGACGCTGATGTCCTGGTTTCATTTTCAAACACGTTTTCTAGCACCCATCCTGTTCTGAGCAAGCGGACAGTCCCACTCTGGGAGCTGTGCACGAGGTTATGGCGGGAAGCCCGGCACAGGCCCCTGTGGAGCCGTAGCTGGCCGTGCAGGTGGCCCACAGCGATGGCCGTGGTGTGCCATGTCCCAGTCCACGCACAGACACCACGGCTTGCAGACACGGAGGGCCCCTTTAGCTCTGCTGCGCGTCAGCACTCCCGTGTCCGTGCACGAACGCCCCGTCCTGGCTGCTGCTGCCGGCCCACCCGAGGGCTTTTTTTCTCCACGTGGAATCGAGCAACGAGCTGGTTCGCCGGGAAAACAGAAGCCATACGCTTAAACCCAGAGCCCTCTCGTTTCTGCCGTGCCAGGTGGCAGCGTGAGCGCTGGGGATGATTCAGTGCTCCCGAAAGGCAGCGATTATAAATATTCACAGCTACCGGTTGGGACGGCGCAACGGTGCGGCAGAGACGGCCACAGAGCCGTGCCTTACATAACGCCGAGCGAGATAAAGCCCTAGGATTAACGGAGCCACGCGCGCCACAGGGGCAGAGAACGCTTCTCCACAGAAGGAGCGCGCGGCCGCAACCAGCTGAGGCGACAGCGGCCAAGTTCAGGGCGAGCAACAGCAGCAGCACACCGCTGCGGCGCCGGCCACGCCCCGCCCCTCGCCCCGCGGCGGCGGCGGCCCCTCGAGGCAGCCCGGCGCATCCCCGCCCGCCGCCGCCGCCGCCGCCGCCGCCGGGCGGGACCATCTCTCCCCCTGGCGAGGGGGGGGGCGGCGCTCCGCCCCGGCTCCCCGCCCGGCCCGCCTCCCCCCACGCCGCGCTGAGCGCCCCTCCGCCTGCCGAGCGCCGTGGTCACGCCCAGCGCAGGCATTAGCGCCCCCCGGTGCGGGGCGCGGGTGCCCGGGCATCCTCCGGCGCGGCGGCGGTGGCTCCGGCTCCTCCCTCGCCGGCAACGCGGAGCGGCTGCGAGCCTGAGCCGGGCGCTGCGCTGCTGGGCAGCGCCATGAAGCCGGCGGTGCTGGAAGTAATGAGGATGAACCGGGTGTGCAGAATGGTCCTGGTCACTTCAGTGGGCTCCTTCATCCTCGTCATCTTCTATTTCCAAAGTATGTTGCTCCCAGGTAGGGCTCTGCCGCTCCGTTCTCCCCGCCGCAGGTGGCGGCCGCCTCGGGGTGCGTGGGGCGGGAGGAAACTTTGCTGGGCTTCGGTCCTTGCGTGCTCGGCGTCGTGCGGCGGGAGCGGCGCACCGAGAGGGGAAGCGGGGATGGATACAGGGGAGGAAGGTCAGAGCTCGGGTCTTCGCTTCCCCGTTCGCGGCTGCTGGGGCGCAGTCTATTAAAAATCGCCTGCCCTGAAGTTTTTGGGAGGCTTGCGGCGCTGCAGGGCTCCGTGCTGCAGCCGGGAGGCAGCGCACCCACCGCTCTGCGTAGCGGTTTTCCGTCAGCTGTCTGCTCGCCCGAAGTTGGTGCCGTTGGTTTGATGGACGTGTTCTCTCGCGGCGCCCATCTGTGCCGGCTCCTGGGGAAAGCAGTGTGTTTCTTTCTCCCCTCTGCATCCCCACCGGTTCCATCGGACCCGGGGATGGCTTTAACCGAGCGCTTCAGGTCACCGCACGCGGCTGCGAGCTGCAGTACAGCTTCACCAATTGAACTCGCATGTTTTTTCATTCATTGATTGCGTTCTGCAGGTAATGTAGTCTGTGTACGCGTGCAGAAAATTTGGCCAAGTGTTGCTTTTCCCCGAGTTTTGGGTGAATTGTGCTATTGGAACAAAAACTCAGCGTGCAGCACGTGAGAGATGAAACAAAATATTTCACTGTGTGTCTTTGAATGTGTAAGAATCACCCTCAAAGGATCCTCAGTGCGCTCCATAGTTAATTACTGGAGATTATGGCTTTGTGTTTGTGCTACTGTGGAACTATAAATAGGCTGCGGTTCGGTACTATTCAGAGCATTTCACTAAAGCTGAGGTGAGAGCATGGTGCTCTTAAAGCACGGGGAGTATGAGCTGCACCCCTCTTCCATATGACACGTATTGGGTTGTTAGCGTGCATGAAGCAGATCTGGAAATAATGAGATCAAACCCCATTTATCTCTATTGTATCTTCTTGAACATTAACAGTTCTGTGGCTTTTTTTTTTTTCTTTTTCTTTCCTAAATGTAGACTGTTTCTGTAGCGAATGCTGCTGGAAATCAACAAAACGCTAATCTAGATTGAGGTATGGTCTGGCTGTTCAGTTTGAATGTGTTTTGCAAAGCTCAAACATCTCTTTTAGTCAGGTATCTGCTACGTGGTTGTGCGTTGGCTTTTTAGGTTATTTTATCCAGGGTACAAAAACTTTGCTTGCAGTTGCACCCATTTGTGACTATAGGATTTCTTTATAACTCTTCCTGTTCTGTCTTTCAACTCAGTGGGTCTGGATTCTGGGCAGAGTGCAAGGCTGGTGATGTATTAAAACTTTTCAAGATCTTGGCTGGTAACCTTTTTGTAGAGGAGGAAGTTTGGCATTTTGCCCTGAGATTGGCACAGCAGCGTGTGCCTTAAGAAGGCTGCAGGAGACAGCTGTCTCAGATACTAGGTTGCCACCAGTCACTTACAGTGCTCTGTAAGATAGGTGTCTTGCTGTCAGAATTAATTGAAGAGTTTCTACCCATCCTTGTGGATGGGGAATAAGGTAGGTGTTCGGTTAAGTTCTTTGCAAGGAGTGTAAGTTCCTTATTCAGGATCTGGCTGTTTCTTCACCCCCTCAGTGCTCTTTGGTGAATCTTAGGAAAGTTGATCTCTGTCTGCTGAGCTTTCTGAACCATTTAGTTGCGATGCAGAAGGTGAAGATGTTGGAAGGCCACTGAGCGATGAGCTCAGCCATGCTCAGGGAAAAGATAACTCCTCAGTGTCAGGTGGTCACTTCCTGTTTGAGAAGGTTGGAGTGTAGATCTCCTGCAAGAACCATTAAAATAAAATTGCAGAATCGTAAGGTTGAAAAAGAGCACTGTAAGATCACCTAGTCTTACTGTCAGCCCATCCCCACTATGCCCACTGATTGCATCCCTCAGTGCCACATCCACAGGGCTCTTGATCACCTCCAGGGACAGTGACTCCACTACAGATCCAACAAGTACCACAGAAGTCCCTGCTGGCAGATCGTTTCCTGGAGTAAATGACAGCTAATGGAAGGCGTTCTTAGAAAAACTGCAGAGAAAAGTCAGGAGCTAATCCCAGCCCCTGGTCTTATTTGAGGATCTGGGGGAGGCCAGCTCACTGTTTGTTCCTGAGGGAGGAAATTGCAGTGGTGACTGTGTGTTTTCCTGTTGCCTGTCTAATTTCTTTTGGGAAGGAAAAAAAAAAAAAAGGCAAAAAACACCCAGTGGAACAAAAAATTCTTCAGTAACTGCTTTAGCTGCATGGGGGTTTTCCTGGGTTCTTGCTCAGGATATTTCTCTCTGCTCTTTTGCCACTTGCTGTCTGTGGAATGATGTGACCCAATGATTGCTTTGTGCTCCCAGATCTTGTTTGCATGCAGAGGGTCAGCCCTGGGATGTTACGATGGCCCATTGCAGTTCCTGGTGCACCTGCATGTCCCTGCATCGGGTGGGATGGTGCCAGGGTGCGTGCACAACTGCTGGGCTGGGCCGGGCTGGGTGCGCTGGGATCACTCCTGTTGGGGGAGTCCTCAGAAAGGCAGAGAAACTGACAGCATCACGTCTCAGCACCACTGAGACATGTTGATGAAGAAACTTAGTATAAATCTCTCTTTTTTTTTATTTTTTTTTTATTTTTTTAAATTTGATTTTGTCACTGCAGACTGGAGTTGTTTGCTCCCTTTCTCAGTTCCTGTTTTGGTGTGCTGCTGCTAGCTGTGCTTGCTGACAAAAGCCAGGTCTTTGGATGGACTTTGGTCTGTGATCCTCTGAGCAGCTCCTCTCATGGTGCTGTCTGACCCATGATTGCTGCTTCTTGGCAGAGGACTGATGCCTGCCTTTGTTCCCATGATGGAACAGCTCAGATGGTGTGAGGGTTTTTTTTTTTTCTTTGTCTGAAGATGAGCTTATTATTGATTTTGATGGAAGATTCTGTTTGAAAATCAGTGCGGCATTCTCCCGTCTCACAAAGTGATCCATGCTTCCTCCCCTACTTCTAAAGGGGAAGGAGACTTGCAGGGCAGTAGGTGTGTGGCACTCCTTTGATGGATCCCCTACACTGGCTTTAAATTATTCCATTTGGGATGCTGAGATGGAGCTCAGTCTACAGTCACAAGGATTTGGCCATTGTTTAATTGTGTGCAGCAAAATCCATCCCCCGGAGTCCTGCTGTGGTTGCTGTCTCTATCTGTGGAAGCTTTTAGCTGATTTCCATGGGACCATGTACCCAAAGTGCACAGAGCTGCTCAGGTCTCTGCTCTCAGAGGTACTGATGGTCTGGAAGTGCTCAGAGTTGAGAGTAAAGCTGTTCTGTGTCTCTGGAAGCCTTCCTGGTGACTGTGAGACTTAGCAGAAAGGTGACTTCTTCTGTCTCAGTACATCTGTATACAGCTTTTCTGTGACAGCTACTTGCTGACCTTAGGAAGTAGGTTTCTATTTATGAATGCTTTCAAGCCAAAATTGCCTGGCTCAAGCCACAATAATGTCTTAGGAAACAGTAGTTTATCAGAATGTTTATTGCTCTGAGGATACCATTCCTACAATGTATATTTTCATAAGCTTTCAGTGTTTTTTTTTTAATTTTTTTATTTTTTTTTAATTACTACTAATTAATGCGGGGGAAACTGCTGATTTTCATAGCACTAAAACTCCACGTTCTCAGATGTAAAACTGCCTTGACTGAAGTCAGAATTTCTCAGAGATAAAGAGTGGATGTGAATGGGAACTTATTTTCCTCTCGAAATAAAAATAAGTAAAGCATCATAAGGCAATTTAAATACTCTAGGCCAGGCTGGATGGGGGCTTTCAGCAACCTGGTCTAGAGGGAGGTGTCCCTGCCTGTAGCAGGGGTTAGAATTACGTGATCTTAAAGGTCCCTTCCAATCCAAACCTGTAATTATGAGACATAAGTTACAGAGTTGATCAGGTGTAATTGGCATGTCAGTTTCCTCTGTGTGGAGGGGGTGTATTTGTGAATTCTTAAATTGTTTTCATTGTTTTTGGAGTTTCAGGTCATTTATCTTACACTATACCACACGACAAGTCTAAAAATGGTTGGGAGATTGGAAGAAGTTAGGTTCACATTGCTCTTCCCAGCACCAGCATCTGTTGCGAGACATACTGCATCAAATCCTGCCTGACAAAGCTGCTTCGGTTGTCCTTGTGTGAATGTCATTGTAGAACAGTTTGTTTTTTTTTCCATCTCAAGCCTTTTGGGCTCATGCATATGTATTATGTATCAACTCCAGGGTGATCCCAAGGGAGCTGGGAACAGGGCTGGGGACACGAGGGTTTCAGTCTGATGGGTTTTTCGTGCAGATTGCTCGTATTGTTCAAGGCAGGTGTTTGAATTCTGTGTGTGACTTGTCTGAGTGTCAACAGATATAAAATAGTGTGGGTGTGCGGTTGAAGGGTTGTGCCCTTCAATTGATGGAGGGAAAAGACTCTTCTTCCTTTCACATTAAGGAAACAAAATTAAATTCAAGAATTCTGTGTTTGTTGTATATCTGATGTGTCTGGGATAAAGATAGATAATGTCTGTGGTAGGTCATTTAGATTCAGAAACCACATACTACAAGGATAATGCTTCAAAGCACGTTCCCATTTCTGTTGGATGCTCCTGCTCCCTGTGGAGCCCATTCAAGTAAGATCTTTGTGGATGAAGTAGGTATTTGTCCTTAAAGTAGCAATTCAAACTGTAGAGTTTGGTTAATTCCTTCTTATTTGTGTTTCAGTATCCAAGTTATAGATAACATCCTTTTGTTGTGGGCAAAACACTGGTGTGTGACAAAGTGCTGTTTCTGGCACCAGCCTTATGCTCTAAGTGGGAGATGAGACCACCAGAGACCGCAGCAAATCAATGGGAGAATGCAGTTCCTAATTATTTTTGGCTCATGCCTCCAGACAGAGGGATTTTCTGGGATTCCAATTTTGTGAATGTAATCAGCAGAGGATGTAGTGTGTTCCCCTTTCATGTAATTGTTTGGCACCTGAAACTAAGGGTTCATGAATAAATCAGAATTCCACTGCATATACACTTGGATTCTGTGTCTCTTCTTTTGCATAATGCTGTTATCCCCTGTTTTCCATTTAATGCCTGATCGATGAGTGGGGTTAGTAAGAAGTTACGTTGGGGATGTTTTCAGGGGGAGATAATTCCCTCCCATCAAGCTGCAATCACAGGTCTTCCCTTGAATGGCACATGTTAATTTCAGCTCCCTACCCACTGCCTGGTGGGGTTGTCACATAGCTGTAGCATCAGGGAAGGATGGAACGAGGTGTGTCCCTGTGCACAAGTGATGTGTGCTTCTGTACAAGCAGTAAGTTCTTCAGTACTGGGGGCTGTCCTTATGTACACCTCCTGCTCTGCCCTCTGCACCTGCCTGTTCAGTGCCTGTGGGGTGCTGGTGAGCCCCTGGTGTTGGACACATGAGCTGCAGGTAAGAATCCATGGGGCTGTTTTTCTTGTCCACGACAAGTTCTACTCTGTGAACTTGCATAGTGTGAAAAGCACCATGCTTGTGAATCTGTGAGCCAGAGCAGATGATGGCATCCTCATTTGTGTCAAACCAACAGTACCTGGACTACACAATGTGCTATAAGTAGGTACTGTGCACGTATTCTTTTGCAGCAAGTGAATTTGGTGCCTGTATGAGTCAGGCAGATTTTCCTGCATTAAAGAAGCTTCCCTGCATTATGTATTTCACAATTAAATATTCAGCTAGCTTTTATTTTAGACTAATGAATTCTTTTTGATTGTTCTATGCACCTTGCCCAGTGTTTGCAATAAAAGTAGAGCACAGCTTTGCTTTTAACTGTATTAATTTGGCACGTTAGAAGAAGAGGTCCTAAATGAGGCATTAAAGTCTGGCTTGTAAAGCATCAGAAAGGAATGTTATTTAAAAGAAATAAAATGAGATAGCTGCCACTGGAAACTTTGGAGTAAAAAGTCACTGGAGTGTACTGAGTGACACTGAAGTTGGGTTTGTAATCTAATCCCCCAAGGAGGGGGGAAAGGAAATACTTTAAATATTTAAATCCCTGGTTTAAAAAAGCTGTGCATGAGCACTTAAAAAGCAGTAGCTTTAAAAGAGAGGGCTGCACACAAGTGGATGTGCATATACATGCCCACCCATATGTCTTCCCTTGGTTCAAGCTGTAATTGGGCTGCAGTGGTGGTCTGAGTAACCCACGCACATGGATCGATGCAGTGCACACACCTTCTCCAAGATAGCTGCTGTAAGGAGCTTGAAGCTCTTTGTCATTAGAGGAAGTTCCAGAAGGGCCAAGGGCTTTATGAGGTGCCTTTGTTATTTTTACTAACAAAACACGTGTCCAGTGTGGGTTCTCAGTTGCATTCTTTCTTTCTCAACTTATTCAGTATGTGGAAGCATACAGTTTGGGAGAAATAACCTTTTTATGAATTCTTTCTAAGCTGTGCAGGAGCATGAATTTCTATGGGGGTATCAGCCTGAGCAGTAAGAGTGGCTTTTCAAGGTAGCCTTCGTGTGACTCGTGCCATGTTGCAGGCGCTGAAGGATGACTTTATGTCCTTTGTTATCAGCTGCTGCTGCAGTGGCTTCATTGTCCTATGAAAGAACTTTAAAAGAGAGTCCTGGAAGGAACAGAAAATGCAGTCCAGCAAGATTTCTCATGGCAATGTGATTCTAGGGGCTTGAGGGATAGTAGCCAAACACAACAACTGGCATGCAGGTAAGTGAAGAAGCAGGTGTGAAGTGGTTACATCCCATGGACATCTGCTCTTAGTTTTCTGCAAAGAGAACATCATTGGTGTCAGTGATTTGAGCAAAGTGATCCATGTGTGGTTCTGCTGGATGGGTGACCTCAGTCTCCCCTCTACTAGGTGAAAGAGGAGGTTGTTCTCAGATACGCTTGCTTGCAGAGGATCTGCTGCTTTAGATGCTGTATGCAGGCTGGAAGATGCTGTCCTTGGCAATCTTCTCGTTGAAAGATTGTATCTCTTTATGTCAGTTGTCTGAGTGGTGGAACCTGATGGTTTTTAGCTGCAGAATGCACACAACGAACAAAAGGGCTCTGAGCTTCCACGAACACATTGAGCTGTACACAAAGCAGAAAACTGTGCTTTTTTTTTTTTTCTGGTTTGTTTTATTGTAGAAGCCAACACTTTCTATGCATGTCTATTTTTTTTTTTTTTTTTTTTTTTTTTTTTTTTTTTTTTTTTTTTAGAATTCTCAGAGAATTCAAGATATATGTTGCAAGCAGTAAGAACTGTGGCTTTCAGGATCCTTGGAGCGTAATGCTTTCTGAATTCACTTAACAAGCAGCATACTTCATAGCCAGCCATATTCATTCCTTTTTGGCTAATGAATGATTACATAAGCAGGTCAAAAAGTTTCAAGTGGATAACTTATAGGGATTTTTTTTGGATTAGGAAAGGTAGACTTTTAATTAGGAGGGTGATTTTAATTGGATCTTGCAGATGATCTCTACTGTAATACCTTGTATTACAAGGAAGAGCCTTTGGTAGTTAAAATCCTTTTAAAGACTATGTGGGTTGTTATGCTTTAAAGTTGGTTGGAGTGCTGCCAGGACAAAACAGTCTGTGCTATCTCAAGTGACCTGCTGTGGAATAGCACATTCTGCACCCATGGTGGTGGGTACCAGGAGCTGAATGTGTCCTTCGGGTAAGCTGTGTTTTTACAGCCTGTGTTGCAAGTGAGAGTGGAGAATTTATAGTAAGTGAGGAGGAGGGAAGTAACACTTTTTAAACGCTTTGTGATTAATAAAATGTGTCAGTTGTGATCATAAGTCTAAAACTGAAGAAGTTGATCTTAGTTATAAGTTTTGGGCTTGATTAGCTTCTAAAGCATATTTTGAGTTCCCAGATGGTAATAAATTCTATATTTTTGGGGTTAAAAGTGTGTATCTGTGCACGTAATTATGAAGTTGATGTAACTGATAATTAAGTAGGACAAATGCACTGCTGAATTTGTCACACATATTGAATGTTGGCTACTACCACACGTACTGTGCTTCCTTGATTGTTACAGGAAGCAGGATCAGTCAGGTGGACACTGAGCAGAGTTCTTGCTCCTACAGTACTGGCAGACACACGGACCATGCCTGCTAACCTTTTCCTCTTTGCTTTCCTCCTTCTCATACCAAACGTGGTGGTCCACTGCAACAAGCTTGGGGAAGCTCAGATAGGATGAGCGCAGCTGCGTGCTGGGCTGCGGGGTTTGGGGTTTTGTTTTGGGCAAGCCATAAGATTTTACAGCTTCTTTTTCCAAAAGAAGTATAGCGATGAATGGTTTGAATATGTTGGTGGATTGACTGCATGAGGTCTGCATGACTGCCTGGGGGAGTCAATGGTTGCCTTTCAGTTGATTTTAGTGAGCAGTGGGTCAGGTCTACTGTGTCAGAACAGGGGCTTTCTGAAATGCATGAAGGGCATACATCCCCTGTAGTGGTAGGAATATAGGATTGCAGGCTTGGGGAAAGCTCTGAACTGTAAATCTGGGTTGACTCCATTGAATTGATTATATAAATTCTGGATCAAAGCTACTATAACATGCAGAATTTGTCCCTCCCACAGAGCAATATACAACAGAGTAACAGCTTTGCTTTTCAGCTTGTTTATTTGCCCTTCACAGAGTACTTCTGCGTTCAAGGAAATAGTAGTTTGTTTTTTCTTTTCCGTAGGTGTACATGCTTAAAATATTGAATGAAGATATTGACTGTTTTCCACAGGTTTTAGTGGAGATGACTGTTGTGGTGTTTTTTTTTGTTTTTTTTTTATATAACCATTAGCATGCAGACCATCAATCACAGTCAAAGTTTTCTGGTAATCCTCAGAGGAACTGGAGCACAAATCTTATGAGAGCTGGCTGAGGGAACTGGGATTGAAGAGGAGGCTCAGGAGACTCAGTACTGCTCTCTGCAGTGACCTGAAAGGAGGCTGTGGGGCCTTTTCTCCAATATAACTTGCATAAGATGAGAGGTAATGGCTTCAAGTTGCACCAGGGGAGGTTCAGGTTGAATATTAAGAAACATTTCTTCTCCAAAAGACTGATCAGGTTCTGGCACAGGCTGCCCAGGGAGGTGGTGGAGTCACTGTCCTTGGAGGTGTTCAAGAAATGTGTTGATGTGTAATAAAGGATGTGGTTTAGTGGGAGTTATTGGTGGTAGGTAGGTGGTTAGGCTAGGTGGTCTTAGAGGTCTTTTCCAACCTTCATGATTCTTTGAGCATTTCCTGCATGGGATGCAGAAGTTACAAATATTTCTGATGGAAGTATAATTGCATCAAAGCAAAACAACAAGAGAAAAAGTTGGGGCTTCTGGATTCTGTTAACTGTTTTGAGATTTAAAAAAAAACACAAAAAACAAAAAACAACAACAAAAAAAACATTTTGAGATGCTCAACGAGCTAAAATGGATAACAAGACAAAGAATTTAATTAGAATTGTATTCATGACTGGCTGTCTTGATACAGCTTGCTTTTTTCTACATGACACATCAGTTTTTCTCATGAGTCTTTCCGCACTACCTTGACTTCTCCTCAATAGTTCTCTTGAAGTGTTCCAGAGAGAAAGAAGAATTTCACAGAGGATGTCAGGACAGCTAGCAAAACAAAAATATACATGGGGCCATTGTGTCTGAGGGATTAGTAATGTACAAAGTCTATACATCAGTATAATGTCACTGACTTAGAGCCACATCTATCTCAAGAATGCTGTAACCAGTGTGGTAACACATTGCTGTGAGAACTCTTTGTGCAGCTAGAAATGTCTTATTCCCTCCTGTGCAGTTGGGCGCCAGGGGAAGCAGGTCATAATTCTTGCACGTCCAAACTAGTGTGGGTTGTTTCCCATTGCCAGTCTTCATGATGACTTTTTTCCTTCATTTGCTTTGTATTTTCTAGAGCTTTTGCTTATTTCTACATTCACTGGGGTGTGATGTCAAGAGAGACCATGTGCATTTTATTTCATGCTCTTTTGCCATCACACTGTACCTCACCTGGTTTTTACCTCACCAGAATAGTTTATATCCAGTGTACTTCTCCAGCATTGTGGAAGCTGCTGAATGTGAACCTGTGTATATCAGCACGTACTAACAGTAAGTCTACGCTTCCTGCTATTGCTGCGGTTTCAAGTTTTTCATTGGCATAAAGTTAGGAGCAGCATTTCTAGAAATCTTTGAGAGTTTGGGCCCAAGCCTACTTCTTTAGCAGTAATACTTTGATTTTTATCAAAAGGCTTACAAACATTCCACAAAGCAGGCCTATGCTTCTTTTTGCTACGTAAGCAACAGGCTCTCTTTTCTTCAGCAGAAAGGTTAGTCTCTACATAATGTTGAACACAGAGCAGTGGTTACATTGGTGAAAGTGTCACCCCAATGCCGTAATACAAACGTCTACTGAGCTGCTATGTTGTGGTGTGTATGGAGATGGGGGCTTTGGCTGTGCTTGAAAATCTTTTTTGGAATTGCAAGCCTTTCGTACTCTAGATGTATTGTGCCTGGACAGCTTTTGCCTGGGAAGGATTTACTCACTTGATGATAAACATTGGTGATAAAAAGCCCTACCTCATCTCTTGCGGCTTTGGTTTGCCTTTGTGCACAGGTCTACTAGAGGTCTTGCCAGGGACTCTTAAGTTTAAACAAAGACATAGAAAAAGGGTGAATGGAGAACATACACAGTAAAACCATATCTGTTCAGTGGTTTTTATCAGTGATCGTGCTTGCTTTATGGGAGTTTTAAGGTCAAAGTTCCAATCATTTCAAAAAGGTAACATCAGTGATGTATGTGAGAAGCTGCAGCAGCTGACTGATACTTCCCCAGATCCTTCTCTTTTAGACCTCTGTGGTGACTGCGGGATACTGGTGTTCCTCCCTTAAAACAGAGATTTTTGGTATAACATTCCATGAATATGTTTGCTGCTGCCCAGGAAAGCCTTGAATTTGAATCTAGCATCTTTTTCGGTTGCTTCATTTGTAAGTTTGAGGCATCAGAGGTAACACTTTGTGTAATGTTCTAAGTGGGGAAACTGTTCTTAGTGGCTACTGCTAAACATGCTGGAAATGAAAGGATTTTTCTACTTCAGTCTTTCAAACATACACAAAAATCATCTAGTCTTTCACGTAAACGCATCTGTTTCCCATGAGTGTGTGTGCATAAACCACAGCTGTGGTTTATGAACTGCAGTGAGGCACTTTGAACAGGCAGACCTTTTGTTAGCACTGCAAGACATCTTAGTGTCTTTCCCGTGTTTCCCCTTCTGTGCTGCTCTGAAAGTCTGTGTCCTCCTTCATGCTTGAGTAAGGATAGCCAAAAATGTACCGTTGTGTGGCATTCTGAAGTTTGTTTGCTTCTTGCTTGTCTCTTGAGATCACCTAGTTTCAACCCTCCTGCTATGTGCAGGGTTGCCAACCACCAGACCAGGCTGCCCAGAGCCACATGCAGCCTGGCCTTGAATGCCTCCAGGGATGGGGCATCCCCATATCTAACTTCTTTTTTGGAAATGACAGGGTCATGTCACCTGTGTCATCTTTTCTAGCTGATGGCAGTTTTAAGTAAAGTGGAAAGACGTGAATGATGAAATAGGCATATCAAGTACCACACCTGTGGAAGTTAAAGGACCTGATTTTTCAGCAGACAACCAGTGTTTACACGTTTAATTTATGTAGTAGCCCTTGCAGATCCCATCTGTTTCTGTGTCCTTTGGCAAATGGGTTTGCATTTTTTTGTTTTTTTTTTTCCCCTCCAACACAGACATTGTCAAGTTTAGAGAATGACTGATTTTATTTTGCTTGCTGCTTTCTTTGTCTCTGTTATGAGATGATCCTTAGGGAGAAAAAGTTGACCCCAGAAAGCAGGGGAAGCTTTGTCTTTATTGGCTGCCAATATTCTGTCACTACAATACAAGGTTGAGAGGCCGAAACTGCAAGTTAAACGTGTAAGACCCCAGTGTGTTTTGCTTTCTGATATGCCAGTGATGCAGCAGCGAGAGGTTTGTGCTATAAATGAATGCAATCTTAAAACAGTATGTTATAAATCCACAGCAAGAGCATGGCAAGGCTTTCTGCTTAGGTGTTTCATCTTGCAGAGAGAGGTGCAAAGACCACATTTCATCTGCAAATTTGCAGCTGTCTGAGGTGCTGGATGCATTGTGGTGACCCTGACGTGTAATGGAGCTGCTCTGAAGCCATGCACCCCAACATAAGTACTGAGTAGTTTCAGCACAACAGGAAAGCAAGTTATTGCTGAAAACAGGATCTGACTGCCAGAACTTGTAGTACTGACATGTCATCAAATCTTGAGCATTGATCAAGGTTCATGTGGGCAGACCTCCTGGGCTCTTTGTATGCACGTCCAATGACTAGCAGCTCTATAAACCAAAGTGTTGTATGTCTGTAAGATAGGATACGTTCCCTGTAATTTTCTCAGCCTAATTTTATTGGGGTTTTAACGTCAGCGTAGGACACTTGATGTCACTAATATCAGGGCTGGGTATGTTGCATAAGAGACTGGAGATGAGTACTAGACAACAAGAGGAATTTGCTGTGCCATCAGCATAAAGGTTTAATCTTTTGTGGACATATAGCGTGGTCAGCCTCATGATTAACCTTTGCTTTTACTGTTAGCTGATGATGTGTGTATGTGTGGAACGTCATGGCTTTTGTTGCCTCCTCATCTGGAAACTGCAGCATAGGAAGTTCCACACAAATGTGCGCAAGAACTTCTTTACAGTGAGGTGACGGAGCACTGGAACAGGCTGCCCAGGGAGGTGGTGGAGTCTCCTTCTCTGGAGATGTTCAAGACTTGCCTGGATGCCTACCTGTGCGACCTGCTGTAGGGAACCTGCTTTGGCAGGGGGGTTGGACTCGATGATCTCTGGAGGTCCCTTCCAACCCCTACAGTTCTGTGATTCTGTGATCTGCAGCCATGAACCCACTGCCCTCTGGTTTCTTGTCTGTGGCATGCGGAGCACAGCAGCATGCACATCCTCGCTTCTTGAGCTTTAAGTGGTGGTGAAGCAGGCAGCACCTGGTGAAAGCATGCACCTAATTGGATTTTTAGATCATGCTTTAAAAATATCGGATTTTCAAGTACTCCCATGAATGGGCATTAGTACTGAGGGGAAAATGTGGCTGGGTTAGATTTTTGAGTCAGAATTTCAGTATAATTAAAAAGAGATTACTGAACATAATAGTATTAACGGAAATGGCATCCGGGAGTGAAGAACATGTGTGAGAGCAGCACGCAGAGTGCACACCTGTGGGTGCACTGCAGCTTGACGTAAAGGCAGGAGCACTGTGCTCACAGTTGTGGGAAAAGGACACTGACAGAGCTGTGCAGCTCTAGGGTCAGTGTTCATGTGGCTGACTTCAAAAGGTTACATCAGTGATGTAAGGAGGGGCTGCAGCTGCTGATGTGCTTTCCTGGATCTAACTGGGAGAAGTGAGGGTGGTTTACCTGCAGCAGTAAGGACAAGTTCTAATTTTCAATTGTGTATCACACTCAGTGCTCTTGTGACAGGAATTTATTCAACTTGTCTTACGCACATTTGAGCCTGCCACTTCATGTTGCTACAAAGTGCATTTTATGACACGTTATTCATTAATATTGTTATTGTTTGTGGTTTACCACTGGTTGCTCTTGGCTATAATTTTTTTTCCTGTGCTTGACTGCTTTTCTCCTTTCTACTGAAATGTTATTCAGGGGCAGTATCTTAAGGGAGACACTTCCACCTGTGTACCGGGCTGGGAAGCGTAAGTAATTACTTGCATTCACTGTGAATTTTCAGCTGCTGTTGTACAAGCACTGGAATTGACACTACTTCTGCAAAAACCATATCTGCTTTTCCTGGGCTGTGATGGTGGATGCATTTGTAGTGACACAACAAACCAAAGCAAAAGACAGTCCCAGATGAAGTTGGGTTTGTACCCAAAAACAGAACAGCCATAAAGACTTGGAAGCTATGGGAGAATTTCTTAGGAGCATTGTACCAAGACTGACTGAAAAAGGAAATTTGTTTTGTATTTTCATTTTGATTTTTACAGCATTGCTGCTTCATTTTGTTAGTGACTGTTATAGTGCTAGAAGTAAGCTGCAGGCTACCAGGGCTACCAGTTCTGTTTTCGTGATCAGAAGAGAAAATAGATAAACCACTGATGTGAAAAACAAGTGCTGCTTGCTTTATCTTCATGAAATATCAAAAAGATTCTCCTAATTTATTATTCTGAGAGACTGATTTTATGGCATCAAAGACTTCAACGTGGAGCTTGGAATTGTAGCTAAGCCAAAACTTAACCGGGTTTAAGTGAAAAGCTTGACAGGTGATCTAGCTGTAAAAAATTGCATACCAAGAGAGAATTTAAATGTATGTCAATTTATGTAGTGTTAATCTCTGCAGAGCAGATCTTAATTCAAGACTGACAATTTGGGTCATGTCTGAAATTGATTTGGAGATTGGTCCTTGATTGCTTTAGATTCAATTCCAAAGCTGAGTTGTGAGTGTGAATTGAGGATCAAAGCCTAAACATCACTTCATCTCAAGCTTGAGGGTCAGACTGAAGGTTCTCCTTTTAAAGTGTTGAGTTTTTGTTTTTTTTTTTTGGTTGCATTACTCCAATTTCAAGTGCAAAATACACCATTGTACTGAAAATCTCCAGTCTTTCAGGCTTAAAAGACTCATTGAAGATGAAGGTGAAGCTGTTTGTGTTCTTGTAAGGAGTATATGAAGAGACTTCAGTAAGAATAAAAAAGTGTAAGCGGCACAGAGAATCCTGGCAAAAGAGAAACACTGCAGTGGAGCTAAGAGATAAATGCTTGAAGGCAGCAGCTCTGCCTGTGTTTGAAGTTGTAGCATTAGTGAGTGAGGACATGCTGGCTCCTTTCAAGGAGGGAGGATTTGGTAGCCTCAAGAGCACAGCAGCTTTGGTAATATATGGTCATTCTGAGCTACTGCTGCATTAATGTGTCCAGCTGACTTCTGTATTGTTAATTAAGTGAGGAGAAGCCACCTGCTGATTGGCCCCTAACGACACAGCTTTCAAAACAGATTGGCAAAGCTGGAGGAGAGCTAGGAGTCATCATCTTTGGTAGGGCGGAAAAATGTTTGTCATACGCCATCTACTTACCCTTCATCACTTGTAGGTTGCAGTCCTGTTCTCAAACAGAGTGAGAAGGCCACCAGTTGGGGTAGAGGAAGAACTGAATGTAGAGCAGTAGGCAGTCTGATCATCTGCCTGTGTGCCCTGGTGAGCTCCTAGTGAGTCTCAGGCCCAGAGCCTGCAGGTCCAAGGAGAACAGAACAAGGCGTGTGCTGTCTCCTAAAAGGTTTTTCTTTTCCCCTTCCAGTTAGTCAGCCTTGAGTAGGTTGTAACAGAGCCAGTTGAAGATGGTACAGTGAAGAGGCAAGTCTGTTTAGAAACAGCAAGGAATTAAACATTTGGCAATAACTGATGTCTCTTTCTTGGCAGGATCCAAATAGCTCAGAAAGCGTTTTATCTTCATTAGTGATGCAAATTTTATCATCGCTCCTGTGTTTTGTAAGCTCTTTTGGTAAAGATGAAAGGCTGTAGTTGCATAAATCCAAGCTTTATCATTCATTGTGAAGGGCAGAGTCTTTGAATGTAGACTTGATGCTGAAACTGTGTGGGTTCTAGGTCACCTTTTCATATGCCTTGGGCACAGAGAGCACTAAAAGCCAAGATCTGTCGGTCAGAGCTGCGTTAGGTTGTGCTGTCAGAGGCTTCTGGGCCATGCTTTGCCATGTGGACACAGATATAACAGAAATTAGAAAATATTTATTTTATTTTTCTATTCCAAACCTTGTAAGCTCTCTGCACCTCCTAGCATAGCCCTATCAACTTGTCATTTTTGGTGGTTCTAGGAATACCTGGGGGGTTTGTGTGAAGTTGTCCCTGCTGGCTTTGAACCAGCCCAAGAGTCCTAATTAAATATTTTAGGTCAGGCATGACTGCAGTGAGCCAAATCCTTTTCCATTGGTGCTTTTGTTTTATTTGATCAGTAGACTATTTCTCTATCTAAAACACTGCAGTATTCCCATACAGCTTAGTTGGTTAGTGTTGAGGGTTCCCATTAAAAATTGTTTAGCCAACTTTTTCTGTCTTTGCTCAACTTTTCATTCTCTGAGACCTATTCCTTTCTGAAACTTCCTTCTTTTTTTTTTTTTTTCTATCTCTTGCTGCAGATGAGGTTGTTTTCAAAACATATGCTGGTTTTCTGTTCTTTCTCCTTTTCCTTGAACCCTTATTTGTATTCTCTCCTCTCTCTTGCTTGGCCTTATAAAGAAGCCAACTACTGTCCAGCAGTGGTTTTGTCACAGAGGAGTAGGTGACTCTTTGAAGCGTGTGGAAAAATTCCAACTTCAGTTAGTACTTTTATTCAACTAATATACATAGAACAGGTTTTGAAAACATACTTGCAGGCAGCCTTCTCACCAGGTTAGGTTTATAAGCTGCACTCTCTGACAACCCATAAAATAGTTTTCTTGTTTAAGGAAATTGAAGCTGTGAGCCCTGTCCGTTTTTACCCAACAGAGATGAGGAAATGTTGTTCCTCATCTGACTCCCAGCAAGACTGGGAACTGAGATCAAGTCCCGTTTTCTCAGAATCAAGCCCTTCTTGGTCACTGGGCTGTGTGGTTGTTGGGATTGATGTCCTCTCTACCTTGCAAAGGCATTCTTGTCCAGGAGGGTCAGTGAGGGTGACTTTCTGTCTTGCTGGTTATGCCATTTCCCTCCAGTGCTTTTAATCGCTTTCCACAAACAGTTTCATAGTTTGTTTTTGTTTGCTTTCGTAGCTACTTTGTGTTAGGAAAAAAAAGTCAGCAAAATGAAAGAGAGGAAAAAAACTGGGTTTTTTGGGGAAGAATCTGAGAAACTTTTGATTAAAAAAAAAAAAAAAAAAAAATCAAAGAAATCTTTCTCTTGGTTTTGCTGCAGAGTTAAAACAGTCCTTTGGGTTTTTTGCATGGCTTTGCAGGATTGTTAACTGCTGGCTGAAATTCAGCATCTGAATTAGCCAGTTCTCCGCAGGAAAGTTGAGTGCTGGGCAGCTTGGTTTTGGGCTCTTCTTTGATTTCCTTGTTTATGGTCATTATACTAGTTTGATTGCACTTTTCAGACTCCTCTGAGATTGGAATGTGGCCCATTGTCTGAGAAACTGGAGAATTTCATACATAAAATACTTACAGATGCTAATGATTTCTTAGACCTCTAATCAAATGGCAGTCATATATGTTATTTAATGTAATGTGCCCTTCTGAGATGACAGCTAGTCCTTCCCAGGCACCCCTGTTTACTCATCTAGCTACATGTATTTTGAAGAATCTTGAAAGACCATCCATGGAAACATCCTGGCCCACACTGGGCGCATCTTGATCCACCCACTTACTTGCATCCTTTGTTGCTTATGCTTTGTTCTTCTGAGTATAACTGAGATTATATTAGGATCTCTATGCAATGGGGAATTTGCAATCTAAGAAGAGCATGATTCAAGCACAGTCTCTGGAAAAATGAAAAAGCGTGCAAGCTTGAATTCAGGACTCCTCTGTAAGCCAACCAGTTAGGTGTGAGATGCTTCCTAGTATGTTTTATTGCAGAGAGAATGGAGTTTGGGATCAAATCATTAGAGAAGTATTTGTTTTGGTGTCTGGACCCCATCTTCATTGTTGAATGGTAGGTCCAGTGGGTCTGACTGGTAAGATGAAATGTGGAAGGTTGTTTGAATGTCGGTTAGCTCTAATGTAGTGAACTAGAAGCTTAATTTGTGTTGCCTGTGTTGTATTCATGAAATTCCTCTTCTGTTCTTTCCCCACCCCTTTCTCTGGGTATGAGATCAGTGACCATTTGCAGCTCATCCTTTTTATCCCTCAAGTTTCTATTCTGTGATTTTTGTTTTTGATGTCATTTGGCAATATCCAAGTTCAGTTGACAAATGCGTGACCACCATGTGAGATCTACAGCAGTGTCTAGTAATAGCTGCTTGTGTGCAGTGGTTTCCAGCTTTTCATTCATTGTTCCCTGGAGCTATAAGGCAGCTTTGAAAGAGCCAACAAAGACATCTAATGAAAGCAAGCTTCCTTGTGCTATTTGACTAACTCTGGAGCTTCTGACGAGGCTGCATGTTCACTGGAAAACTTGAAGGCATGAATATGGAAAACCAGAGAAGCATGGGTTTTAGCACACTTGATCCTTTTCTCCATGCTGCAGGGGCAGCACATACTGAAGGAAGGAACTTGAGTTTTCCCCATTTTTTTTTTTCTTTTTTCTCCAATTATGAATTTCTAGTATTTTTAGGTGTGTAAGTGGGGATGGTGAATGGGAGAAAAGACTTCTGAAGGCAGAGCCTATTTATGAACATTTTGCTCTTAAGAATCATGCCTGTGTTTTCAGCCATAGTCTTAACAGGTCTTTGTCCCAGCTCACCTTGCTGCATGTGTCATACAGGCTTTCTTGCTCAGAAACAGATGATGCTCTTCTTCCAGACAGAGGGCCAATCTGGTTGACTGTGCCTCAACAAAGCCAATGATTCTTGGTGGAAATCAAGATCCTGGAAACTGCTCTCTAAAGAAGAAGCATAGAAAGTTTGACTTGTCAGCGTAAGATGTAACCGCACTAAAATGAGTTAGGCAATTGACTTTTTATTAAAAAAGAAAAAGCTAATAAGCTGTAATTCATGGAGAAATTTAATGTTGATGTTCTGGGACTTGATAAAATGGTTTAAATGACAAAAATTTGGAGAGGTGAAGTGGCTACCTTGCTGAGGGAGTGCCTCACATGCTTTCCACATGGGGAGAGATGGTGAGAAAATGTTTAGAAAAGGGGAAGAGATTAAGAATTTACTTTAAGCTACATTTCAAGTATGATTATATTTTAGGGCAGATGAGCAGTTTAGCAGGGCTTCATACAAACTCTTGTTATACCCAAACCTAAACCGTTTGAGAATGCGTAACTAACAAGGCACTGGAGTGCAGCCATGACCCTCAGACAGAGATATGGAAGGTAAATGGCAGTGTAACTGGTTACTGCAGTGCTCTTTGCATATTGTCTTGTTGGTGTGATAGTAATAGTCAATGGTTTTCAGCTGTGGGGATCTTAAGTATGGCCAAATCCTGACTATGTGGATGTGAGGTCAAGGAAAGAAAATGAGCTGAACTAAATCGACCTGCTTTAAATGTCTCCAGAGGGGGAAAAAAAAAAAAAGAAAAAAAAAAAAAAGGCAGTAGAAGATCTGAATAAAACACAATTGGTAACCCTATGAGAGGAGAGAGGGGAAAAACAGGATCATAATATCCCCAAACAGTAGTTGCTGAGAGAGGTCCTGAAGTGTGTTGCAACTTGTTAAGTTTATACTGGCCAGAGCGCTTGTTGGGAGAGTAGATGAAGACAGGACCGCAGCGTGGAGCAGAGAGAGCTGGCCAGGGGTGCCTGCAGTTCTGCAGTGACAGATGTTAGGAGCCAGATGTGGCGCCTGTAGTGTCTCCTCCTGCATGGAAGAACCATGTAGTAAATACTGATTTACCAAGGAGACTTAAGAGGTTTGCAGTGGCAGGCAGTCATTGGCTGTGTGAGTTTGACAGAACAAAGTTGTTAGATTAAGTTGTGTAGGTGGGGAGAGCAAGATTGTTTCAGGTGAATTCAATGGTGTGAGAAGCACCTGGAGATTACTGAATGGTTAAAATAAACAAAAAAAACCCCCACAACCTCCCACAAAACCAACCCAGCTTGTGGTGAGTGTTGCAGTCAGTAGTAAAGCACATGACAGGTTTCATCAGGGTTCACTGTTGAACCCCTCCAAGCACAATAGAGTGCAAATAATAATTAACATCTTCAAGGCTGCCTTACAAGGTGAAGTGTGAACCATTAAAATGAATGACGGCTTGAGGGAATGGTTAACAGAGACTTGTTTGTCAAATACTGGCTTATTCTTTCAGATCTGTTGTGTGTCTTTTTGTAAATAAAAGCATAGGTGAGTTAATGTCCTGGAAATAGGATGTAAAAGATATTTTGGTTCTGATCTCTTCCTGTAAATAATTAATTGACCAGTATTTGAGTGGAGATCAAAATGTAGAGGAGCATAACAAAAAATGATTCATTTTTTCCTCCTTAGCTAATTATTGACTACTCTAGTAGTTTCTTTATCCATTCTGTTGGGTGATAGAAAACAAAGAAGGAATTTCAGTCTTTTTACCTGCAGATTGCTGAGTCTACTTAATGGGCTGGGACATCAGCTGTCCTTGTTTCCAATTCTGAACTTGCAGGTGAAAACTTTATGGAAATGAAATACCATGACTTAAAGAAAGTTGATTCTTAACTATATTCAAAACTTTCACATGCTGTTTGCATTGAGAGGGTGCTTCATTTGGGCATGGAAGCCTGAAATACCAAACCTTATGTATCCGTGCAATGAATTTTGGGTTTTTCCTCGTAGAGAGGGAGGATGGTTTCCACTGCTTGGAATCTGTCTACAAGAAGAAACTTCTGCACTTTCTCAAGTCAAAAGCCTTATGTAAAGTGTAGTGCTCTGAGGCTTCAAGCATTGTAAGAAGACTTAAGGATAGCTGCTTCCACTTGTGCCTTTGTTTGAAAAACACAGAGCTCCTTGCTGTGAAGTTCCCAGGCCTTTCCTTCAGCACCAGCTGCAAGTGCACTCTGCAGCACATGAGACTTCTGCAAGCATGCCAACCACAACAACACAGAAAGAGAGGGGATGATTTGAATTAAAAAGGATGGACATAACAAATATACGTATGTTGGTATGAGTAATTTAGAACTAGCAGAAGAACTTTTGTGAAGGAGGGGAAAAAAAAAAAATGTAATGGTCAGTACTTGTTTATTCTTTAAATGATGTCATTCAGTATGGCTATCTGCAGCAGCAAGAAGTAACGATCTGTCCAGAAAAGGACTCCCTGGAGTAACTATCCTGTGAGTCATGCCTCCAAGAAAAAGAACAAGCCCTAAGAGATTCGTGATTGCATTCTTCCACCTTAGCAAATGTAGGGGTAGTACTTTGAAAGATAACACTGAATTTTGTATCTCTTTTGTTTTGCAGTCTGTGCCTGAAAACACAATTAGGTAGTTCAGCTCTGTATCCCAAAGGTTGATGGAAGTTGTGTCTCAGATCTGTAGGCCACAAATTATGTAACACATGAATAGTGATGGCTGTTCCTTTTCTTGAGTCCTTGATACAGTGCTGTATTTATTTTTTGGACTACTGTACAAGTTTTGCTCACTGCGGAAGTCTAAAATGCCACAAGATTATGCCAGAAATCCATGGTGCTGATGCTAATGACTTTCTTTAGCCAAATCACAAGATCTCTGGGGGATTCCCAGATGTAAGGCAGTAGGTCAACATAGGCTAAAGCACATTCTGAAGTGCAGAAGGACCACAAAAATTGTTAGGGTTCTAATTGCAGGTTTTCACTCTAAATGGCTATTAACGAAGTGCCTTTTCCTAATGAAGTCAATTAAATGAGCACTTGACTGTATCAATGACTAAAACTTGTTTGAGCTGCTGGATACCATGAAGCATTTACAGGCTTTGCTGTGTCTCTGCTACCCACTCTGAGGCTTGGTCAGAATTTTCTCTTTTTCTTGTGGGCTGTTTGGACCTTCCAAGGGCCGATGCACGTTGGGCTTCCTGATAGAATATGGTTGTGAAATTAGCCATCATGTAAAAGCTTTATATTCTTGAAAACTGGCTGTTGAACAACAGTCTCTAAACTGCAACTTCTCTTCAGTAGTACAGAAATTCTAAGCAGCTCCTATTAGCTCATTGTTTTTGTTCAGGATAACTAGAGTGTCTTGACATGTTCGAAGCTGCTACCTTCTGACAGATCCTGCTTCTCACAAGTGGTTTGCAACAGGTGCTTTCTGTTCTGCCCAGAGGCCACTTAAGACAGTGTTGTGCTGCCCCAATCACTACTGCTTCTGCAAGCAAATAAGCATCTCACTTAGCATGTCTCTGCATTACCCTGACCTTACAGTTGTCCCTTGGATTGTTGACTAGGTTGGGGGGCAAGTACTTGTTCTTTAAAATTGGTAGCAGTTCTCCTTTTTCAGTACCTGTACCAGAAGACTGCCAATTGTCACTGTCAGGTGAAATGAAGCTGTTGCACAGTATTGAAAAGGTCAGACTTGTGAAATACCACAGTGAATAGCAGGTAAAGCCAATTGCTGTTCATCTCTTCTGTTTTTGCTAGTAATTTAGGCTAAGTGTGTTTTAAGCACAGTACTGCAAATTACCCGTCATATTTTAAACAAAGCATTACTTGTTATTTTTGGTCATGGCACTGTATAGCTTTGAAGCACTAAAATGGTGACATTCATTTGAGACACTCCAGTCTGAGCTGCTGTGTATAATAAAGGACATACCTTTGACAACAGTCTAGCTGGTTTTCCATGTTCTTTATTGGACTACGTTAGATGCAGCAATACGTCTTTTTTTCTTGTTAGTAGCTTAGCAAAAAGCATTCTCATAACGCAGTAAATCTATTCCATTATGTGCACAGAATGGCTGAGGATGGAAGGGACTACTGACTGCTTGGGATCATCTACTCTAACCTTCCTTCTTCAAGCAGGGTCACGTGGAGCACATTGCCCAGGATTGCATTCGGGTGGGTTTTGAATATTTTCAGAGAAGATTCCACAACCTCTCTTGGGAATTTTCCAATAGAAATGTGCTTCCCTCCTCCCCTGCCGAATTCACTACTGCTTTTCGCTTACAACTTGAATCTCCACATCAATTCTCTTGCACGGCTGTGGGCTCCAATATGTGCTGGGTTGTTTCCTGGAGGTGAGAGCTGTTTGTGGTGCCCAGGCTGCAGTGGGAAGAAGCGATGGTGCTGACAGCCCTGCAGTGGTGGTATCTGTTCTCCTTTGCTGCGAGCTGTGCAGGTATGAAGAGGCTCAGGGGTTCAGGCTGCAGAGATGTTTGTCATGTATCATCATAAGGCTACAGCATCTGAAGCAGACTGACTCATCTACTTCCTAATGACTCACTGTATGTTTTCTTTCTCCTAGGTGGAAAAAAGCTATTTCTAACAGGAATGCTAAGTGAGAGCCTGACCATACGTACCAGTTTCTATCAGTAAAAGGCAAATGCATATTTAGAAGTCTTTTTATTGCAAGAGTCCTAGGAAATGTGTGCTTATGTGGTTTGAGGCAAGACTTGAGTAAAAATGTGTAGCTGTTTCAACAGACAAGACTGGGAAAGGATGCCTGGGCATAGAAATAAAGCAACTTGCTCACAGTCATTTCGGGCTTTTGTGTGGAGTCATGCAGACAGTACATCTGCCCTGATTTGTCTCTGGTGCTGCATCTTGTCATTTGCCACACCCCTCTGGGGTGTTTCTGCTGAATGTCTTTAATTTAGTATGTCAGAATAAATGGATTTCTTTCCATGTTAACTGTGTTTGATAGTTTTACTTGGTTTTTGTCTCTGATGGTCTGAAGAGCCTCTTTCTGTCCCAGTTTCTTCTGTTTACTTGCCTGCTTTAAATAAGAGACAAGAATTTTTTTCATAGGAGCTTTTGTGCTTGTCCCCAGTTGTAGCCAGGCTGTGCTGTGGGTTTAGCTTGGGCTCAGGGAAGATGCAGCTGTATCTGGTTCCCCAGCTCTACTCTTGGCCACTCGCAGTTCAGTGTAGATGGCTTTGCTGTGCCGATCATTTTATCCTGAACCTTGTTTTCCATGAGTCACAGAATCTTCAGAGTAGTTCTGCATCTGAGCAGGGGCAGCATGAGGGAAAACTTATCTTGCATCTGTCTGCCTTCAACGCATTCCCCCTTCAAGTCAAATGAAATATCTTAAGGGAGGTGTTTAGTGAGACAGAGCAACAGACGCTAAATGTTTTACTGAGAATAGAAAGTGTTTTGAAGAGGAATGAATAATACAAATGCAGTTCATCTTCTCATTGCCTAGTCAAGATATCACATTCAGAGTTTTCAGTTTCATCAGAATGAGCTGAGGTAATGCACTGAAAGAAGGCTGGATTCAGCCTGTGAAGGATGATGTGTTCTGATCAGAAGCAGAAATAAAAGTCTGTTTGAGCCATGACGGTGTTTTGCAAAGATGACTTTTTACTTGCTTGACACTGCCTTGCGGGGCTCCTGTTTTTAGACTGAAGTGCTCCAAACTATCCTCCAGTTCATCGGCTCTTCTGTAAAGTGAACAGCTCTTCTCCCCTGTACATATGTGACCTTCACACATCCAAGTGTCTGTGAAATAAACATGCTTTTCAGTTGCAATTTTTTTTATTTGCTTTGTCCAACCTGAATTGTCTTCAGTAGCTGATTTATGTAAGGCTTACAATCCCCTCAGTACTTTAATAAGTGCATAATTTCCTAAACTTGAGATTTGCAAGAGTTGCCATTTGAATTTTCTTACCTTAACCCTCCTTTTATTTTATGAAATCTTTTTGAAAGCTGTTAACAATCTTCAGCCCACAAAACCCACGTAAATTTTTGCTAACTCCAAATTTGCTAAGCCTACACTGATGTGAGAAGCTGCTTGTTTCTGAGGCACTTCTTACAAATTAATTTTAAAATGTTGTTCAGAAATGTGGACCAAATGCAAAAAAATGATTCAAGGCACTCTTTCTGTAAGGAATAGTAAAGGAGGTTTGATCATCTAAGCAACTTTTCCCATGTATCAAGTATGGAAATGAGGTGTATGAAGGAAAGTAAGAAAGGTTTGGTCATCCATTCTTTATTTTAGAATTTCAGCTCCAGATTTGAGATTCTCTTTTCCTTTCTTCTCTTTCCTAAATGCTTGGATTTGGTTTAGATTGCTAAGAAAGATTTCTGAAAAAAACTTAAAATCTCACGATCATGTATAATTTCTTTTTTTTTTTTTTTTGTAAATCCGAGGTGTTGGTGCTTAAAGAAACTGCTCCAAATCCTGGTTCTCAGTGCTTTTTAAAATGGTCCTAGAGGATTTCTGAACATGTTATGTGTTTTGATTTTGATAAGTAGCATGTACTGCACTGCTGCGGTGAACCGGGGGAGTTGCAGAGAACAGTGAATTGCTTCTTTTCAGACAGTGTAAGTGGTAAAAAGCTGAGGATAATCCCTAGCCTAGGCTCACTGATGCATATTGCAACTGTTGAGAAAAACATTCACTCAGCGTGTGCTGGAACAAAGTTTATATATATATTTCTTAATCTGTATAATTTCTTAAACTGACAAAGCATCAGTTTTGTTTTGGGCAGCTCTTTCAGCAAGCTCCTTGGTATGGACACTACAGGAGTGGGTATGGTGGTCAGAACAGAAGAAAGAGGGTTTTGTTAGTTTTTTTTTTTTGTTTTTGTTTTTGTTTTTGAAGCCTCCTGTTGAACCAAAGCAGAAATTAAAGCCCTGGTTAATGATCAATCTGGCATTTGTGTATTATTGGTTTTTTTGGGGTTCTGCTTTTTGGATTTTGCTCTTCAGTTCTTAGCTCAGCGGAAGGCCAAAGTGTGTACTGCTACGTTGCATTGTGTCTGCCTCCAGCACCAACAGCCCTGTGGTGGCAATGGACAGACAGGCGTTGAGATTCCAGTCAAGCATTTCATTTTCATTTGTCAGTGGGTGAGATAGAAGAAGGGGAAAAAACATATTTAAGACTGAGCTGAGTCATGTCATTTTTTTTTAATTTTTTTTTTTTTTTTTTTTTATAGCTTCCTATTGAGGCTTCAAGACACCTGAATGTCTTTTGTTCCCCAGTGGAAAAAAAACAAGGGGCCAAACACCCATGTATGAAGGCCTCGTGCAGGAGGGGAAGTGGGGGATGGAACAGCAGTGTCCAGCCACAGAGCCAGAGGGGAGGTTTATGTGACACTGCTATGGTCTGAACCCCAGGGCACTGGGAAGAAAATGTGGAAGGACTGTAATTAGTTTAACTGGCCTCAGGTATGGAAGATGATCAAGCTGGAGACAAATTATAGGGCAGATTCTGGGCCCGGCTATTGGTTTAACCAAATGGATCATGTGCGGGCCTCAGGGCTGGGCATTTCCCTGTGCTGGGACTTGGTCACAACAAGTCACGGCCATTGGGAGTGCAGCCAGCGAACACCAAGCTGTAACAGAACCCAGGTTTTTGCTCTTTCTCTCAAAAACCTATTAATTAGCTTTTGCTGCTGTTTTCTAAGCTTCTTGCTGGGCTTGGCTCTTTTAAGAGCTAATTCTAGTTTTGATTTCCTCGTGGAGTTCACTGTTGAGTTATGAGAAAGCCTGTAATATGTCAAATAAGGACTTACAGGAAGCTATATTGTGACTTCCCATGTGTTTAATGTGTTGTCATTCTAATGGCTGTAAGGGAAATGCCTTTTTGGATCGCTAACTTTAGTTTACTTGCATTTAAAAAGCGAAATACAGAGCACAGTTGGCTACAGCTCACTTTAGGTTTACAAAAGAGTGGAGATCTTGTAGATCTCAAGTAGAGACCTTGTCAGAATTTTGTATAAGACTTTCCATAAAACTTTTCTTGGAGCGTGAACAGAGAAGCTTGAGGAAGGGGGGAAAAAATACAATAAGAAACACAAGCACATTCTGGATCAAATGCGTGATTGGCATTGAGGCAGAAGGCAGATTGACTCAGCAGTCTGTTATTACCTCCTCCCCTCAGTGCAAATGTCTATTCTGTATGTAAATGACAGAGAGTCCCTCACGACCCAGATATAAGCCTGCTATTCGCAGTGGGTAGCACCTTTCTCTGCAGGCAGTCCTATCAGCTGCAGTAAAGCTACTTGTAGTGAAGAATATTAAGCAGTGCCAGTAAGGGCACAGCTCATCAGCTGTTGCAGCAGATGGGGGCTGTATGATCACTGCTTCTGTTTGACTCCTTTTGCCCCTCGCAGTCACCCTTGTTCAGTCAACTATGATTTGTCTGATTGTGCTCTGTGGGTGACTTGGGTTTGATTTTTAACCCAATTTATTTCACAGGACCAGAGGAAGTCACAGTTAGGCATATTTTTTTTACTGCCCTGCTCACTTTTGCAAATATAATTGTTTTCCCCATTATGGGGACAGTGATAGAAATAAGTTATCACACAGGCCATTGATTCTGACTAGCCCACAAGAGCAGCTAAAAGTGCAGGATGTCTTCTGCATTTGCGCTATTTTTTATCAGTCTCCCAGTGGCAGTAAAGACTGCGAGTGCCTAATGCTCCATCCCTTCCTGAACTGATGGCTGTGAGTTGGCCTAAGTTGCACACCACTGGCTCTGTTCCCCTTGGCAGCTCCCTCCTGGCCTGATTTTGAAGTGGGACTTTGGGTAGATCTGCTGGCCAGTAGTGAGTGAGCAGCCTAGAGAGAGAAGGGCAGGGTTGGAGAGCAACCTGAGAGTGGCGTGTATAGCAGTCAGGGCTCAGAGGAGTCACACCAGGACTGTGGCTTAGCTGTAAACCAGCCCTGAATCACCCTGCTTGTGACCAGCATGTTGCTCTGGTATCTTGGAAGAAGATCCTGGCAGGAATTTCTGCTGCAGTGGGCAGTGTCATTGCCAGATCTTCTCACATGAGCTATCTAGATACTGTTTCATGATAACTGTGGAGTGCTTACATTTCTTCCAGTCTTTATGCCTTAATGACAATTATTTGTCACACACTTTTATACTACTAGCATACAGCACTAACACCTCTTGCAAGACTCAGGCAGATATCTTTCATTTAAAAAAAAAAAAAAATAAAAAAAAAAATTCTGCCATACTGTGTATAGATGTATTTAGAGGTAATTTAATGAATATAGAAAGCTGCACTTCTCCATAAGGTTATTTTCTGTTTCAAAGAGATCACTGCTACTTATGGCAAGACATCTGTTGTCTGAGCATCCTGCAAGGCACTGAACAATAGGCCTGTGTACTGGCAAGCCTCCATAGTCACCGGCATCTAAGAATAGCATATGGAAGTTCTCCACTCAATAGCAGTTGATGTTGATGCGTGCAAACAGGTGTGTATCTTAAATACATATTTAAATCTTTGCTGTATGGAGTGTAAAACCCTTAGATCTTACAGTTCCTAATCTGGATTACTCAGTTCGTAGTCAGATCCCTTTACCAGCAAGGTTATGGAGAAGATTGTTGATGCATCCAAGTATTTTGTATGAGGAGCACTGTCTCTTATCATATCTTAATATCTTCCTGCCAGCATCTCTTCTGTGCAATGTTAAGTCTTTGTTGTATAATAAGAGCTGGGATATGCAGCAGCTTTTTCCTTATGAAGGGATGTTGATAGTTTCTCTCATCTGCTGCTTGTATTTCTGGGACTTCTGAGAACTGGAGATTCTTATGTCAGGTTTGGAGCAGAATTGCCATATGCTTAATGGCAAGAGAAACGCATGCAGAATGATGGTACAGAAATATTCTCTTGTGATCGGAGCAAAAGAAGCTTATCGATTGCAGGATATTTTTTGCAATGCCTATCTCCAGAGTTAACAAGAACTGGAAATTTCTATTCCACTGAAATATCAGACCTTTGAGTGGAAAAATCTGAGACTGAGCAATGTGAACTAGAAACCAGAGACTTTGAGCACTGTGTTGGTTGCCTCGATGCATGCTACCAGTTTTTCTGCAAGTGGTCTGTCTGATGCCTGGAAGATCTGAAACCCAAGGCTTTGAGTCTAGGTTGCATATAAAGGAAAAGAAAGAGTTCTCTGCCATTTGGAATTCATGATTCTCTTAATTATTTTGACCAGTAAATTAGATTAGGAGAAGTTTCTGAAAAGCCATCTGCTAGGAGCCTGATCACACTAATAGGTGATAGAAACTCCACAAGTGGAAGTCGGTGAGGTCCCTGGAAAACTGTAACTGAGTATTTTCTTTTATAGTGGAAAAGAAGCAGGAGAAAAGAGACAGAAAAAGGACAAAACTTCAGCTGTTATGGTGTCATCTCTGATGAGGACTTCAGTAGCAGTTCTATTGTAGAGCAGAAGTTTTATGGATGATCTTACTGGAATGGCAGATAGAAGTTACAAAATCTAACAGAATGAGACAAGTGATAGTTGTGCCCGCAGGTTGGAAAACTATCCTGTTAGGGATAGCTTGTGGGTACGTTTTCTTTGCTAAATGGAATATTTTACAGTTCAAATCTGGTCTAGACAGTGTAGCCACAATATTTTAACATTCTTTGGAGATCTTTAAAAAAATTCCTGCCGTTTTGAACAAATGGCTTTTCATTGAATACTCCCACTAAAGCTGTTAGACTAAAACAAAAAGGTTCTCTTTTTTTTTTTTCCCCTGGTGATCGAGCTGCTAGGGAAGAGAAGAATTGCCCTGTGGACTACATGTTGGGGAACAGAAGGAGCTCTTCTTTTTATTGATAGCTGCTTATTTATTGACTCTCAGCCCAATAGCAAGCTGCAGGGATTCAGGCTAGAGTTATCTTTGCTTCAAGACAAAAATCTGCCCTTGTGATTTCCTGTATGAATCCCCAGTAGTTCCAGTTGCTTCAGTGCTGATACTTATTTTAGAAATGGTTCCCCAGAGCAGGTGAGGGATAAAGATTGTCTGTCGTAATTTTATTAGTTGTCCGTTTAACTCCTTAAATCTGTTTAAATCCAAGATGCCCCGTCCCTGGAGGTCTTCGAGGCCAGGTTGGATGGGGCCCTGGGCAGCCTGGTCAGTATTAAATGGGGAGGTTGGTGGCCCTGCATGTGGCAGGGGGTTGGAGATTCACGATCCTTGAGGTCCCTTCCAGCCCTGGCCATTCTATGATCCTTAATAAGTATAAGAATGAAATGTAGGATGTTTGTAGTTTTAAGCTACAAGTTCTCCATATGTAGTTTCTGATGCTTGTAGTGAGGTAGTTGATACAGCTGAAAATAAGGATGCATGTGAGCTTTTGCAAAACAGGAGCCTAGAAAAGGGGTATAACTCTCAAAAAAAAAAAAAAAAAAAAATAAAAATAAAAATTGAGGTAGACTTACCTCCTTGTTATCCCAACCTCTGTTCTCAGTAGTGGGTTTTGCAATGAGGACTGCAAGATTGAGCCTGTATTTTCTCTGAACAGTAAATCCTGCTTAAACACTGGTTAGTATCGTCTCTCAAAAAATATAAAAATAAAAAATGAAAAAAGTTTGCCCCATCCTGTCCAAATGCACTTAGAATCAAAGTTCTAACGTTAGTTTTAAGATGAAGGGTTATTCTATATATTTTTAAAAAATATTTCTACATCCATTCAGTTTCCAGGAATATTATGAAAACCATTCTTGAAAAAACCACACAGCTATTTTTTCTGGGCCATCTCCAGAAAGCTGTGCCAGCATACTCAAGTACAGACCCATAAAATTAGGCACCTGCTGGTACTCTGGTACAATTGTGTGCAGGAATAGGGTTCCCTCCTGCATTGCTGCTGGAATGTTATTGTTGCCATTATCAGCAACAGCAGCAGGTACTCAGTGTCCTGAAAAATCAAGCTACTTTTAACTTATACAGTAAACAAAGAAAAAAAAAAAATGCTGGAAGTATCAGTCTGTTTTGAAATCCTGCAGTGTACAGTGAATATCTCTATGTACGGTGCTGCAGTGATTTGTCAGGTTTCTGAAACATTCACAGATTTTTGTTGTTCTCGTTTTGTTGGTGTGAAAAGCAAAGTTAGAGAGGATGCTCTCCTGCTGCAGTTACCTTGTATTTCTGCACATGGTATTCCCGTGTAGTATTAATGACTCTGTAGCTGAGCCACGATCTGTGAAAGAGGGTAATTACTGGCGCCTGGGGCCCTCACGTATGTGCTGTCTAGGCCCTTGTTTCTATTTCAGTACTGATGAAATATTTCTGGTTCCTATGCAAACATTAGTTTTGTTTCCCAGCTTTGTGGGCGCTCTGGTAGGTATTAGCCAAATCCCCAGCTGGGGAGGCATTTCACAGCCGCAGGTCAAAGAATTAATGCAGACACGTCCAGAGTCAGCCTCTAGCAGGAAACTCAATACTTGAATGTGAAGTGAAAAGAGCGCGTGTACGCGGTGAAGGAGGAAAAAAGCCCGCTCCCAGCATAGTCTGCCCAGAACACGTGTTGAAGTGTGGATTATGCAGAGATCGTGTTATCTGCTGGAGTTAGTAATATGGATGTACGATCTTTCCTTAAAAACAAGCAGACCAACAAAAGATCCTGTTGAGGGGATGGGAAAGAAGGGCACGCTGTGGTGCATTTCTCATCTTTTGGTGGTTTTCAAAGGAGATTTGTTTGGCTTTCTGGCAGAGGTCAGGCCTGCGGAGTTGAACCCAGCGCACGGGCCTGTGTTGCTGGTGGGTCCTGCTGAGGGGCTTTCTGTGGTCTAAGATGGCCGTGCAACTTCTGAACAAAAATAGTCTTAATGCTTGTTGAGCAAGTGAAAATACATCCAAGCTTCCAGTGTGAGATGCCATGCTGCCCCGTAATCCATCACACCCTAACTGGCCATCCTTTCTTTCCTTGGTGACTCGATGCATCAGCTCTTCTGCGGTGTTTGTCTCTGCACCCTGCTATAGGTGGGCCTGCATAGCTGAGGTTGAACCAGAAGACTCCAGAGGTCCTTTCCAACCTCAGCTGTTCTGTGGGTTTGTGGTTCTAGATGTGCAGGTGCCCTTTTCACTAGGACACTCTGAGATGCCAGGTACATTGCAGTCCAAAGACATTGGGGTGTCCACAGCTACCATCTGCAGTGCTGGATGAAGTCTGTGCTGATTTTATTCTGGGTGCTGCCTGTCTGAAGAGCTGCGGGTTCATGTGTTGCTTCATGCAGATATTAAGTAACTAGTAGTTATGAAAGGATTGCTTTGTTGTAACTGTCATTGTAGGAAAAGTTATCGCAAAAAAAGTAATTTACTCTTTCATATCTAATTAACAGTGTTACTTTCATCTCAAGGCTTTCTTATTATTTTCCTTTTTTCTTGTCTGGAATAAAAGTTTCAGAACCAGATGCTAATATTGATGGTTAATGTTTGGGAAAGGAGAGAGCATATATAAAATGTTCTGACTATCACTGACTTTGCTTCACACATCAAAGCAATTCATCTTAAAGGAGAAAAAAAAAAAAAAAAGAAAAAGGGAAGGGAAAAAGATGATTAGGAAAGCATGAAAAGTACAAGAAAAGCATTGTTTGATTAAGAACAAAATTCAGATACCACTCTGTATGGGAATTAACTCCAGAGAATTTAAGAAAACATGTTTCTATAATGAGAACTTAAACTAAACAGATTGGCTCCTTTATGAAGAAAGAAAACATTTGGATGTGGAGTATAGCTGCCTACACAAGGAGAATGTCTCTGGTCCTGGGGATTCTTCTTTTCCTGTGGTTCCAAGTTAGTCAGCAAAACTCTGTCAAGGACGGGGAAAAAAGCATATTTTAACAGCAAATGCAGGGAATTAGTGACCCTGATTATCAGTGGTGTGATAAATCCGCAGTTTCTTGGAATGTATATTTAAATTGGATAGGATTCTAAACAACAGGCTCTATGTTAGCTGAAGGTTATTGAGAGAGGGAAGTTGTTAAAATGGAGGATTGCTTTTTATGCAGCCATCAAGCCATTTTATTTCTGATGCAAGCTGAAACAGACTGAAAGATTTAGTTAATGGACTTCTTCTTGGATTCAGATATATGTACAGAACATTAAAAAAAAAGTTTTTAAATCATCAATCCATAAAATGTAACGAGGGAGAAATACAATTCTTCAGTGTGTTTAATAAGCAATATGGCAAAATCGCTACCTCCAAAAATCTCAATCAAAATCTGCGAGCAAAGGCTGGAGCTCGTGTTTGATTGACACTTCAGTGGACTATATGAGACCACTGTGATTTGGTTCTATTTTTGTTTCATGGCTGACAGCTAAATATGATCTTAGGGGTTTCGAAAATTTGTGGCTTCTTGGCTACTTGTAGTATGTTTGACACCAAAGGAAAAATACTGGCTTTTTGTTTGTTTGAACTGTTTTTAGCAGTGAGGTCATGGTTCAGCTAAGAGCAACCAGGTTATCATTCATCATATCACAAAAGCTTCCAGCCTCTGTGGAGTGACTTGTGGTTACAGTCACAGATGGAGATTACATTTGGACCACATCTTAATTTATTCTACGTTTCCAGAAGGCACAGTATTAATTAGCAAGAGTATTGGGAGTTTTGCATCACAAGGCTGGAGCAGGAGTGACCCTGTCACTGTGCCTTCAGTGCAAATTTGAGCAGCAGTTCTGCAGCGTGCTCTGGTTGCCTGGGTCCTCAATATCAGGCAACTACATCCCCTTGGGATCAGTGCCAGCCTGCTGAAGGCTCAGCCTTCATCTCACCCTACATCACCTGCTTTCTCAGAGCAGCAGCAGAGGACTTTGCAGCACCCTGGAAGGATGTGGAAGATGGATGGTTTGGTGGTGCTCCAGGATGACTTCCCCAGGGGTCTTCTCTCAGTGCTTGGGGCGTGTGGACGTGCAGCAATCCAGCACAGCAGGAACCTGGTGCTTCACGGGGGTTGCAGTTGACAATACTGTAGAAAGGATTACACAGTAATTGATCTCTCTCCCTCCCCTGCTCTCTCTCCATCAAGCAAAGCAAAATTTGCCTTTGCGAGATTGAACAACTGTTATTTTCTGCTTTCCATAAAAATAAAGGCAATCTATAAATTTAGAGAGGGAGAGAGGGAAAGGCTGGTGTCTTTTGATCACACTTGTGTGACTTACACTGTTAATTTTGTGGTACTGTGCCAATTCCTTTCAGACACAGGGCAAGATAATTGTTGTGGAAATTCTAGGTGAAAACTAAATTGTTCGATGAAGTGATTTTGATTCTCCGTGGTAGACAAAGTAGTTTAGTGCAGAACATTAATATTTATAGAGATAGGTAGTGATAGAATTGATTTTGATCGCTAATCCTCGTAGCTTTGTAACCATTATAGATATGATTTGCAAGCAGCGTAAATATGAATCAGTGTTTACTCAAAATGTTAACCCAGTTAGAGAAAACACACCCGGCTGTTTTTATACCTCTACTTTGTATGCAGTCGACAGTTCCATCTATTTTGCTGTTGCAGAACATTTACCAAAATGGCCCTATCTCATTCCTCTGGAAGCTATTAGAGAAAAAAAAATCTATGACCTTTAACAGCAGCAAAATCTGCTCCAGTGCTAACACTTTCACGTAACCTTTATCAGGGTAATAATGTACGATGGTTGCACTCTGTCTGTCTTGACATTTAGTGGAACTTTTATCTCACCTTTTGAATCTACTATAAAAAAAAAAAGGGGAAAAAAAAGTGCCTGAAATTTCCAGTATAATTGTTTAAATGGGCAGTTTTTGAATAATGGTGCTATAGAAGTGAAGTAAAAAATCACGGCCTTTGAATATGTTCATCTCCTAACAAAGATGCATATTCCTTATCATCTACTTAGTGGATGTACTTTAAAGTTAAACTGCTTCCTAGGCTTGCTGATGTATAAGATTTACAGGTTACGACTTGGTAAACTTTTGATTCAGACATTTTTGTCAATTTAGTTACGTTGTCTATTTTGAATATCTTTCGCAAGTTAATTTTTTAGCTTTTAATTAGTGTAAGTTCATACAAATGATTTATGACTATTTGATATCCTCTATATTCAATATCTTTAGTCTTGGACACTTGTTTTAAAAAAATAATTAAAAAGTATTTAGGCTTATTTCATATACTGATGGGTCTTTAGAGACTTCAGCTCGTAAACCATCGTGAAAGATCATAGAATGGAAGCATAGAATGGCCTGGACTGAAAAGAACCACAACGATCATCTAGTTTCAAGCTCCCTGCTGCGTGCAGGGTTGCCAACCACCAGACCAGGCTGCCCAGAGCCACATCCAGCCTGGCCGAGTATTGTAGGCTTTTAAAATCTCACCCAAATTCTTAAATATTTCCCAGGCAGACATGGTGCATCGAAATAGCTCCCTTGTTCACAGAGATCGGAGAGTGTGGCTCAGAAGAAAATGTCCTCTAGAGGACCTTGAAAATATTTATTCTGGTGTAGCAGCCAAAGTTTAGTGAGTAATTTTTGAATCAAGTTCTCCCTACAATGAGTTTCTCTGAGGTTTGAACTGAAAACTATGCTTGTTTTCTTGTGCATTTACTCACTGATATCAGCCTAGAAATCTGAGATGTGAGTTGGATTGTTACTATGTGAAGGAAGCAGTGCTGCGCTGCTGAGCAGAAAGCCAGAATATGTGGAATGTACTGCGCCCTGTTCTTCTGCATTGTTTTGTTCTTGTGGGTTCCCAGCTCAACTCTGGGAAACTGTCTCCCTTTTTCATTTCCCTCGTGCCCTGAAGCTCTTTGGGATGGTGGGTCTGTGGAATTCAGAAGTTTGAGGGATGCGTGCACACAAAAATCTTGTTGCGGACTATGGGAAATACGGAACAAATTGGCAACCTAAGGGATTACTCTTCTTTTTGTTTACATTTTTTTTACCTTCCCTTGTTCACTGTATAATAAAGAAGATAGTGCCTGGAGAGCTGGAGGTTTGAAGGCTAAATTGGCCAAGATGAAAACTGGATTGTCACAACAGGGATTTTGTTGTCCTTTAGCCTTACCTTGTTGGTGTGATTTCTGTGTATTGCTTTTCCAAAATCATGTATTTGTATGTATGTTCCTCATTTAACAGGCAGGATCTTCTCCAACAGAGTCTAATGCAATCTGCAGTGGATTTTGTTGGATAGGGAGGTCCCAGGAACTGTGTGATGCGTTCTTGAGGATTGTCTACTGGCACCTTTGTCCTGATGCCCTGTTGGATACAAATACATTAAAACTTTGTGCATTTTTGCTTTGTTTTTTTATTCCTAAAGGAAGACATTGATGCCTGCTCATGTGGAATCACTTAAGTAGCCAGTCACAGGACTGCATGTGAGTGCAAAGACAAGCACAGTGTTCGTTGTGTTCAGTAAGCTGTTTTCTCTGCAGCTCATCATTGAAATCTTTCTTTCAGACCTTCTGATGAGATACTGGTGGATGCAGAGGAGTTTTTTGGGATGGTATTGAAGAGAGTGATCTCAGAAAGTCTGTGAGGAGAAGCTGAGGGAAAAAGCAACAAACTTCATCTACTAAAAATCTTTGTGCGTGTTTAGTTTGTGAAAGCCTCAGTTTGATGGCGTAAACTAACGTGCTTCCTTGGTCATCTGTAGGTGACAGTGCAGTATTCTCTGTAGCTTACTGTGGTCTTGAGAGCAGCTTGGGGTTCCTTTCTGATTCCTTTCCGTTTTTACCTCTTGGAAGGTAGCGTTTTTCTTCAGGCTACTTGGTTTTCCTTACTAGTGCTACTTAACGGTTGTTTTTTTTTCCAGTTGAACCCTGCAGCAGGATGTTAGAAGTGTCAAAGTGCTGAGGGTGTGCTCTGTCATCTTTGTAGTGAAAATGCTAAACATTTATTCTGTGTGAAACTTTCTTTCATCTGAGATTCTAAGAGAAGCAATGTCTAAGGGAATATATAAGATGGGTATAAGATTCAGAACTACTTCTAACAGAAGCAAAGGAGAGAAAAATGTATCTGGATGGTTTGATTATACTGATAGAAGTGTGTCTTATCACTTGTAAACGTTAACAGCCCAGGTAATCACCAGACCACTCAGTCACTGCATTCAGAAAAAATGATTTATTCCAGTCTTATTTACTAGAAGCTCTCTTTTTCACTGCTGACTTTGTAGCCATGCTTTTGTGGAACGTAGTTGTATGGCTAAAACTAAGCACCCGTTATCCAGTTGGAGGCAGCAGGATCAGAGGTGAATCGAGTCCTGAGCTGAATTGGGTGAATTTTTCAGCAATGAAGCGAAAAGAGCATTTACCTCCCCAGGGAGGAGAGGTGAGCGTTTGGGGAACTCTGCTTAAGGTGCTGTTGGACCTCTGGGTGTCTGTGCTGGTGTTGGTGAGGAGCTGGATGGTGCAGAGCAAGTTTTATAGTCGTGCTTCCATTACTTAGCACTTCTCATGAAAAATATCCTACTGAGGGCTGTAGACTGTTTTGTGGAGAAGTGCAACTTGGCAGCTGTGGGTGGATTTGTGAGGTGCGGCATGCATTTATAGTGCAGTGTGAGTGACTGCGATGCCGACAGCTCCTGGCGGAGGTAACACGATGGGTTCTTGGCACCGTGGCACAGAGAAATGTTTCATACCCTCCTCAGTAGCACTTAATGACATATCTCAGCAATCAAAACAATTCCAGGCTTTCTAATACATGTTGTGTACATTAGGTATTTGTCAGTGTTCCGTGCAGAAGGAATGGGTTTGGACATTTCCTGCAGGAACTCAAGATTTGTCAGAGCTGGATAATTAGGATGGACCCTTAGGAAATGCAGGAAAGGAAAAGTACTGTGACTGTTGCTGCTTCTTTTTTTACTAATCTCTGGTTCTGCAATGACTGGTGGAAGGCTTTTGAATAAACTAATACAGAGAAACTGGAAGGATTTGTCTCATGGAAATGAATGTGACTATGAAGATACTTGGTACTTTATCATACTGGAAGCAGAAAAGGGAAGATCTCACAGTTCTCTTTAATGTCAGGTGTTTGGTTTCAGAGCAGCCTTCAAACGTGAAGAGTTAATATCAAGAATTGGGCATATGTAAGAGCATATTAATGTGTAACACATGAAAACAAAAAAACGCACAACAGAATGCTTGTGGAATATGTTGGATAAACACTCCATTACCTTAAGTGGATCTCGTGGATGATTATCCATTTCCTTTTGTGTGTGTGCTGTTTATGCAATATGCCTTTTTTTTTTTTTTTTTACACAGCTCATTCTGTAGTTTTCAGTGGAAGCACCTATTGCAAGCTGGCCCATTCTTTCCAGTTGTAACAACCTGTGCTCTATGCCCTGATTAGGAGCCTGGGGAAGCCTCTTCATTTGCTTTCAGACAACTGCAGGGTAACTTTGCTATCTGACAGAGGCAGTAGCAGAACAAACTTCTTGCAAGAATACATGTCCATTGAAAGTTCAGGATGAGCTTCCTCATTCTAATGAAAACTATATTCTACTTGAGAAAACTGTCTGTGCCAAAATGCTGATGTCAGAGGTTTCCTAGCTTTTTCATGCAAAGGTTTTGGGGGAATGAGGATCTGTTGTGCTGTTTGGCAAAACAATGCCTTACCTGTCACATTGGGCATCATTTTGTGAAAACAGGGCTCTGAAACTACCTGAGATACTGGTTGACTTACAAAGTTACAAAATACATGACAGATAAGTGGTCAAGTAAAATTCTGAGGAATCCCATCCAATGCTGGATAGATACAAGGATGGAGGGACAGGTGTGCAGTATGCTTTGTTGTCATAAGGCTGTTCCACTGGGGCAGGGACTATCCGGTGTTGAAGCAAAATAGACTCATTATCTATATTTGAAGAAAAAAAACATCATAAACTTGTTGACCTTAGAATGCAAGTGCCAGCTGTGATAATTCAGTCTCACAGCAGGATGCTGAATACAGTAAGTGTTGTTGCAGGAAGCTTGCCCCCTTTGGGAGAAGTGGCATCCACAACTTTTGAATCACTTCTTCCTGACACCCTCTGTAAAAGACATCCAAAAGCCCAGGTGAAGGGTAACTTCCTTCTTTTGCAAATAATAATAAAATTGGAATGTAATTTTTCTGACTGCCCTAAACTGCTGTTATAAGATTGTGTCCCTTAAAATTCACAGTAGGCCAGCATGCTAGATGCATTCCCTGGTGTTCCTGTGGTGGGCAGAAGGCAGATTGCTTTGAGCAGTATTCTGCAAGTCAGAATGAAGATGTTTTCCTCAGGTGAACGTTGAAATCCACATGCTCCCATTTTTCCAATTCACTGGCTTTGGGATGGTGGCAAAATGTCTCTCCAGAAGTGAGTGTATGAGAGTAATTGCAAAAGCATTGCAAATTTTCTGGCTTCATCAGTGTGTCTTAAAATTTTGTTTTCCTTTTCTTGGAAATGTCATTTCTTATTCATCCTCGAAATGCCTTCTCTGGGGGAGAGGGCACATTAGTGGGGACATTCAAGAAAAGATGCTATTTGCATGATCAAAATATACCCTGAAATATTAGTACAAATTGAGACCATTGCTCTGCGGTACACAAATAGCAAAAAGCCAGAACAAAGCAACTTTAATTTCCCAGCATTCCTGTTTTCACAAAGATAGCAAAGTCACAGGAAACAGAGGATTCTACTGGAGAACATGTTGTGTACTGTCCTTATATCCTCTGGGTCTTGGTTGCAGCGCTTTACATTGCAAAGAGCTGTGTATGGAAGTTTTGGAAACTGCAGATTCTTGCAGAGAAGTAGCAAATCCCTTGAGTGAAAGCGTGTTCAACTTCCTTGATAAGTGAATCCCTTGAGTGAAAGCGTGTTCAACTTCCTTGATCAGTGATGTTTTCAAAATCATTATAATTCTCCTAATTAACTAGAATATTCTTCGTCTAATTTTGTGTCAGCAAGTGCAGTATGTGAATTGGCAGGCACGATGGAATAAAGTCAAGTTCCTGTGTCTCCCAGAAAATAGAGCAGGCTTCTGAGTCTTTTTGGACAAGATTGCCAAGATTGATGCTGCTTCAAAGAACACAGAACAATTTGCTTGCTTTATTCGGCTTCCTTATGCCACAAACAAGAAAACATCTATACAGAAATGGAGCTAGTGCACTGAGCAATAATCGCTGTCGCTTCCTTTCACCCTAGAAGTAAGGTTAACAGAGCTTGGGAAATTGCTTGAACCAGATGGTGAAGGTTGAATTGTGGAAGCATGTACAAAGCTCTGAGAAAATCTCCTTGAGAAATTAAATCCTTCCCATGTAATGTTTTCCTTTTCCCTGTGCAGACAGCATCTATATCCTGCAGTCATACTTTCAGTGCAGAACCATAGTCTGTTGTCATCCATTTCCTAAAAATTACAGACTAATGAGTATCCCTTGCTTGAAAAACAAAACAAAAGCAAAATGAATGTGTGTGTGTGTAACACCTGTGTTATTCCTCCTATTTAACATGCCCTGAGTGCTTTGGTTCTTTGAGGAAAAAAAACAAAAGCAACCTAAAAACATGATTAGTCTGGCTTTGCTTGGCATTTAATTACTTCTGTAATAAATATTTATATGCTTCTCCAACACACACATATCATCTTTACATTGTATTAAGCAGCAAGACAATCAATATTTAATTTTATGCAAGCCCTAGGCAAAACATGAAGTTAATGAAGTTTACATTCTTGCCAGATAGCCACTGGGGATTTGTGCTTGTATTTTAGCCAGCGTAATGAATTGGTATCTTGTAGACATGATTAGTTTCTAACAATTTGCTGTATTGGAGCGGCTGTTTAAGATGAAGGGATGTGGTTTACAGTCCTTTAAATATGTGAGCAGAAGATGTCTAATGGTAGTTTACATTTGTCATTCTTTATCATCCTGTGATGTATACTTTTTGAAACTGAAGGAATTGATGTTCAACATGGCGATCTTCTGCAGGAGGCATGCTGCCCTTCCTCATCCCCCCACACGTGGGTATGGCTGAGGGACATTTCAGAAAGGTTTGCCCAAACATATAACAGTGTTACTTATTAATATAAGCAAAGCAGGAGGCAACACCTCGATAATCTTCAGGACGGAGTTTAGTCTGTTAATAGACTCCATCTCATCCCCCATCAGACATGCCTCCATCAGACATGCCTCGCCTTGGTATTTACCTCGGCCTTTCCTGCTGCCAATGAGTGAGCTACCCTCTCAGGGTGTGGTGTGCCCCTCATCCTTGGTGCTTACCTGCTTCCAGTGGGACATTGGTCTGGGGGTGTCCTGCTGGGCTGCAGGTCCACTCATCCCTAGCTGGAGGGAGTAAGGAGAAATGGGGTGCTCTGCTTGGTGTGATGCCTCCAGCTCTATGGTAGAGGTTCCTTGCCTCTCATTACGTGTTTTGGATAAGAAGTAGTAGACAGTGAGATCAGAGTACAAAAGAAGTTGCCATAAGGAACTGGTAGATGGTAGGATCTGGAATGACACGAAGGCTACAGGAACACTCCAGGAGAGGGAGTTGGGCTTTTGAATTGAAGTAAGAAGGGTATGCTCTGAGTTCATTATGGGCAGGAGATCTTGATAACATACTTGGGCAGTTGCTTGTCTTCTAGAAGGTATGCCAGAAATGCTATAACTTGAGACTTGTTATAACTGAGAATATAATTAGATGGTCTTTATTACTAAGAATCTATATCTATATCCACTGGAAGTGTATAGAAAGGAAACAAAAGTTTTCACTATAGTTAGGCTGCAAAACCAATTCCAGTTTCAAAGAGAGTCCAAGCATGAAAAGTAAAAGTTGTTTCCTTACTTACCACGTCGTTTTTTGTAGACAAAATGTTGTACTATTTTTAAAATTGTGAATGTTTGTTTGTATGTTCTTTTCCTTAGAGCTAAGCTGCGGCCCTGCCATGTGCCAGTGCCAGAAGGGTGTGAGCAGCTCTGGACAGCCAGGTTCTGCAAATACGTCCTCAGTCTGCAAAGAATAATCTGAAAAAGCTAATAAAATGGTAAATAAAGCTGAGCTAGAGACTGTCGCTAATTTTGCTGTTCAGAATTGAAGTGTCCCTGAAAATAAGCTGTTCTGTAAAATAAATAACCACAGGGATGAAGGCAGTTTGGCTAGAAATTAGGAATTAGTATTACAGTAGAATGGAGAGCCAGCCTGAGCAGAGAATGGGTTCTCCAGATGCTAACTGTGTTATTGCAGGTGGCTAAGTCAAGGCTGAGCTGATATAGCTTGATTGGAGAAGTTCAATGAAAAGATTTGAAGAAATCTGACAACTTGTTTGCTGGTGGCAGTGAGTTGATTGGATTAGTAAGCACTGCAGTTCTGGGAACATGCATGCATCCCAAATATATGACTTAGTGTAAGGAATGGAGCGCAAGGTACTTTCTTCTGTTTGTGGAAGAGCAGAGATATCTTGATTAAAAAAATAAATAACCTATTCTTAAGACTGACCAGTCACAGACTTATTTCTGTTAAGGTAAAATGATAATGCTGTACAAGAGAAGTTATTTGAAGTCAAAAGTGTCATCTTGTTCCTTGCACTAAATTCCCATGTCGAATATCCAGACAGTAGATCGGTTATGGTAATGACACGATCGTTAGTAACACGGCATTGGTACAGACAGAGATAATAGCGCTAGCTGAAGCTCATCACTTGAAAGACCATGGAGGCTGGTAGGAAATAACTTTATTTTTTGTGTTTAGCCCAACGCCAGATGTTTAATGGGATACTTTCACTCTTCGTAGAGACAGAGACAGGGCCACAGCAAGCTGCCAGCTACTCAGCTAACTGTGGAAATTTAGATTCTTTTCCAAAGGATTGCAAGTTTTGTATGTGCTTGTGTAGCTCTTCTGCCCAGGTTATGACACTTTGCTGACAAATGGGTCCACGTCTTCCACTTGATTTTTTCCTTCTTGGAAATCTTACTTTCAGAGGCCTTTTGGATTGCAAAAGCTTTCTCCTTTATTGCTCCATTAAGCCCTGATCCATGCTATCAGCTTTCCCAGGCTCCTCGGGCTTTGTACTCTGGCAGCATGGCTCCGTGTGTGTTGGCTGCTGTCATCTTTTCATCAGTGCATCCGGACTGTGCTTCCTCTGGTGTTCTGTCCCAACATGCCGTGCCATTCCTCCAATGACAGCTGCATTTTCTCATGTTTCTTTTTTACTTCTGGCTCTGCTCAGAGTTTGTGATGGAGACAGCATGGAAGCACTTGCCCTTTCTTTGATCCCAGAGTGTTCTCTGGAAGTGTCCTTACCTGCCTTTTCTGCATTGAATCTCAGTTCATGTCCTTCATTTTGCTGCTAAAAGCCTCCTTCACCAGTTACAGAAGTCGCTTTCCCTCCTCGTTTTCACTGCCTCTCCTCTGCTGTTCTTGAGTCTGGCTGTTCGGGGCAAGGAAGTGATCTCGTCTCATCTCTCCTGCTCCCTATGACACGCTCTCATGTAGAACCTGTAGTTAAGAAGTCTACATTTGCTAACTGCGGTATTTCAGTGCTGTAATTGTTTTATTTATTTATTTTTTATTTTTTTAAAGCTACTGTTGAGGCTACCAAATTTGTCAATACTACTCATCTTTCATGATCCACACCCTGGTGTTACTCCTATTTCCTTAGACCAACTCTATAGACTAGCTTAAAAAAAATTCAATTTGTGTGCTAGAGGCGGAATCCTGTGTCTTTCCACTTCACAGGCTGTGTTAATTCAGCAGCAGATTAATAAGGCAAATTAAATTAGAAAAATGATGTATTTTAATCAGTGCAGTTTTCTTAATTTCAGTTTAGAAGGTAGGTAAGTCATTTAAAAATCTCAGATTTACCTTTTTGTGCTATTTGTTTTATTTTTTTTTTTTAATGTAGATAAATTTTTCAGTTCATTTTTTTCAGTTATGCCCTGAATCAGAAGAGGAGATAAAACTTCTCCCATTGTGCACATTTTAAGTGCTGTCCTTGTGTCAAGGTATAGTTGCTTTCATTTCAGATCTCGTCTGTGTTCCTAGCTTGGTGACAAAGTGAAACGATTATTTTTTTTCCCACTGTTTTCAGCATAGGCTTTTGGAGGAATAAGTCCAAGATTATCTGCAAATAATTTTGAATTGCAAGGATCCATTAATCAATCATACGTATATACATAAATCTAATTGCTTGCGTATGGCCCGTATTCAGCTTGCTGTTGGCAGTGTCTGTGGCTGGTGTGGCCCACACTGAATACCGCTACAGTGAGCTAGGCATTGGAGGCCTGGATTAAGACTTAGCACAGGACAAATCCCAGCTCCTTCCCTGTGACCCCACAGAGCCAAGTCTGGCTGCTGGTTGGTGCTGTAGGGCCAGTATGAGATTCGTGCTGCCCAAGAAACCTCTCGCCATGTTTTATCTCCTTCTTCCATGAAGCTCTGGTGGCTGGGAGCCCTCTCTCATGGAGGGTTTTACCATAGCAGATTCTGCATTCAGTTCTGCACTTGCAACCTCACTGATTAATACTACTTGTGTGTTGTGCTTTGTCCTGTTTCACATGTGATGTATGTAGTGTATGTGTGGCTTTGCTATCTAGGGGAGCTGTAGTTAGACATTTAGCAGCACATCCCCCAGGGAGTTTCATTTCTGTCAGGGTTTTTGTGCTATTTTGGGGTCTTTGTGATATTTTCAGTGGCTTTTCATTTACTGTGGGTATTCCACTTTTGGAATTAACTAGATGTTTCAGCAATCTGTGGGATTTCCAAGAAAAGTTGTTATCTTTCTTTGTATTGTATATATTTCCTGCAATTGTGGTTTCGTAGTCTTTCAAATTTCATTTACGTATGGACTTACGAAAGTTTCGCTACATATTTTGCCTGCTGTTTACAGAATGCTGCTGTCCTATGTTAGTAATAATGTAAGTGACAACACTGAGGAAAATCAACACGCCAAATATTTAACTTAAATATCTCTTCGTTTTTTCTTTTTCTTTAATTATTTTGTTCTTATCTGAACACAGTTTCATTCTGGGGGTAGATCCATAAGTGCAATCACTGTTTGCTGTCAGTAATGGAAGGTAGCTGCAGGCACGCTGGCAGCAGGCATTTGTTGCTACTGTTTGAAGTAGCATCCAGTTCTTTGTGTCAGATTTGGGAAAAAGCACGTTCTTGTTTTTTCCTGGGTGAGTAGAAAGAGAAGTCAGTAGTTTCGGTGTTGTGAGGGGACAGTTTTTAAATAGGAACCAGAATTTAGGGTGTCAGTTTTTCTACTGGTAATTGTTAAGACTTTGGAACCAAAATGTCAGTCACTTTAAATTCAAGTGGTGCTGTCAAAGTCAGTGAATTTACTAAGATTTGTACCAGATGTAGATGTGGCTCTGCGTCTTTCGATAGCACTGGAAATCATTAAAAAGAACAAGAAAAAAGCCTTGCTCTTATTTTTTTCCCACAGATACCAGCACTTCTCTTTTTCAGCTGAGGAGAAACCTCTACTTGTTGGCTCAGTAGCATGCATGCACATCAAATGACCTCAGATCGTGCCTTGCTTCCTCCAGCAAAAAGTTTAATCACTCTCCTGAGGTGGTACTTCGTTGCTCTACTTAATGAGTTGACTGGGAGAGAGTTAGCAAAACAGCTCTCTGGAAGAGGAGGATGCTTGCATAGTTTATTCAGTCAAGCTCTGTGCAGGAAGAGATTAATGCAGTAAGTCTGCAATACTCACCAGCTTGCTGACTCCACACTGCCTTTAATCCTTGCCCAGTGAGACATTTAGTGAGAAGAGCAAAGGAGTGGAAACCCATCAGGATTTACTACTTGTGCAGTGTTGCTGGTCTGACTAGGGATGGAATGGACATGGCTTGAGGTGGGTTGAGTCTTTTTCCATCATGGACTTATTCAGCAGACACACGTACCTGACACCACTATGATAAATGTAGCATACTGCTCATTGTGTGCGTTCATTATCTGTGTTGTACCAGTGCAGTGTTAATCTCTGCATTTGCAGACCTGACATGTGAGTTTGCTTACAACTCTCAGAAAGACTTGCTTGCTAGGCCTTGCTGCCTTGTAACAGCTTCTCCAAGAGGTTCGATGAGCGTGGCAGAGTGGTTTGTCTCCTGGCAAATGCAGAGGACCTTTACCACAGCTGTGCTTAACTTGCACCATGCGTGTTACCAACATGACGGGCGTAGTGCTTGTGACATTTTATTAGTTGGGGTTTTAATGAAGTGTAGTTCTAAGGCAAACAAACACGCAACTCTCTTTGCAAATCCTCAAACGTGGCAGATGTCTTCCTGTGACAGTGCCTTTCACCTTGCCAGTCTCTTTGTGGGAAGCCCCCTGACCCGTGGACGAGTAGTGCAGATATCACTGGCAGTAATTTATCCTGTCACACACACAGTAAGGAATTCATAGAATTCATCATCAGAAATGCGGACTCGCATACATTTGTGAAGTGTCAGTTTGACAGAAATACTGACAGCTGGCATCCTTCCAGCAGACCAGCAATTGCTTTACTGTGAAAAATGGCAGAAGACAGAGATTTTCTTTTACCAATACATTTGTCTAAAATACAGAGGTGGTGCTGACATGATTTAATTCATAGCTTGTTGCTGTTACAGAGTCACCTTCCCTTTGAGTCTGTCCTTCTTTCTCCTCTGGCAAGCGATGTACTTTATGACAGGTAGCTCATGAAAGGTCAGTGAAATCAGGTGGTCTTGTACCTTGTTTGGTCTTTGTCCACTTCTTCCTGCCCATGTTTTGAGACCAAAATAGAACTTACTTGGCTACATGCATTTTACCAATGTTTTCTCAGGTTATAGAAGTACAGAAATTAAACATTGATTTCTAATGAGGTTCAAGTGTGATCTGAAGTATTTAAAGAGTAATTTATGTAAGGGGAATTCCTAAAATGATCATTTCTCATAATTTGCATTTGGATTTCCATATTCAATTAACCTAAAAATTCTATTGCTTTAATCTTACTCCCTTATTAGTTCTTTATATTAAAATGTGTTCTCAGTGCTTGCCAACAGGCCTGTACTTTAAACTAATTATGATTGTCATCCTTATCATACTCGATTACTTTTTCCCAAGGGCAGAAATTATTGGGCAAGTGGCATGGGGGTGGAAATTGGTGCTTCGAGCCAACAAATGTAGCAGTGACAGAACTGGGACACGTTACCTGATCGCTGAAATGATTCAGACCACTTGCAGATGAATTGTTTCCCTTGTTAATTTATGCTAACGTGGTCTGGAGATTAAGGAAATTGATCCTGAGATCAGAAGATCTCTTCTATATTTCCTGCTGTCACCAGTTTGTTTTCTGACCTTTGTTAAATTACGGATGTGTCACTTCAGCAAGATACTTCTATTGATTTTGTACTTGTATGCATGATGCAAGGCAAGTACTTCGGTATACAGCTACATTCGGGCTAATGTGATATTCCAAGGGTGTAGCAGAAATCCAAAGTCGTGGCCTGAACCAGTGATTGAGCACCTGGTGGGAAGGCAGGGCCAACTTAAGGGAGCTCAGGTACATGCAATGCACCTGAGTGAAAGTAAGGGGTAGAGCCCGGATCCATCCCTTCCAAGACCTCATTAAGGGTTGGCAGAGGGTGCAAGGGCATCTCTTGCTGGGGATTCTTGCCTACTTAAGGTCTTCCAAAGGCAAGCAGCTCTTTTCCTTTATGTCTGCAGCTGTGGTTATGGGCTTATTATTTGCTGTAGCTAAAGACTTTGGTACCCCACTGTTATTGTGGTACTTTCCATCCTGCTGTAGCATTACGAAGGGTCACAGAGGAAGGCTGTAAGAGATCCAGCATTAGGACTGGTCGTAAATTCCATTGCAGTGTATAAACCATGGTGCTCTTTGCTGTCTGGGTAAGACCCAAAGCTTAAGCCCATTGGTTTTGAAAAGCATGTGCTCAGAGTTAATAGAAGGGCACAGACTATGAATATGGCAGTGGTGATGATGCAGAGTAAAGCTGTAACTGGGTTTGGTCCTTCACAAGTTAAATTAGTTAGCTCCTGCTAAATAAATACGAGCTGTTCTGTGTGACATTTAAATGCAGACAAGTACTAATGTGTAGATTTTTTTTTCATAAAGAATCAGAAGCGGAGCGTTTTCATGCCAAAGCTGCTCTTGAATGCTCAGTTTTAGACTTGGTATATTTCAATATCAGCTATGTTCTTTTATCTTTAAATACCAGTTGTTTTGCAGTTTAGTAACTCTAAAATTCTTTATGCCAAGAACAAGAGTTGTCCTTACTGTTGCTTGTAAGGGAAGAAAGTTAAGGAGAGGTCCTTCCCCACTGGTAGCCAGCTCTTAAATGGAGTCTAGGAGAGGTGCAGCCAGGCTCCACCCCTTCCAGCAGCACAGGTGAATTGCCTTCAGCTGTGCTCCCAGGGGTGACACATTGCTCACCTCAGGTGATCAGTCAGAGGTTCAGCAGTTCCCATACACCATTGTAGAGGAGAAACATCTTGGGAAGGAAGGGAGCTTTAGGGAGGCAGAAATATTCTTCCTCTGCTTCATGCTTCTCCAACCAAACAGCAGTGCTGCTTACTGCGGTGCAATATATCAGAAACAAATGGTATTATTAGTAACCGTTGCATGTGACCTGTGGTTTGTGCTGCTCCTATCCCCTCTCCCATGTGAGTTTTGGGAGTGAGATTTACACAGGTGCTCATTTGAGGCATTAATGCGTGGATAGGGATATTCCCAAGAGCCAGATAGTGAGTCTGGCCTTCTTCCCATGCACTGTTAGTGTGGTCCCTGGTTCTGATGACTGCTTTTAATTTTGCTGGGTACCTGGAAGTCATCTTTTGGCTTGTGCTATGTACATATTATGCTTGATGTGGCCAGTGAAAAACATGCTTGCTTATCACGTTTCCCCCCTTCAATCCTGAGTGAAATTTTGCTGTGTGGAGGAGGAGTGGCATTGTTCTCGAGCTCATGGAGCCTGGGTAAAGGGTGCAGGGTGCAGAGCTCTTCCCATGTTGTGTCTGGGTGCTTGGGAAGAAAAATGCTGTTTGGGTTTGGAAGAACCATTTTGATTGCTGACTTGTCAGTATTAAAGTCTGAGTGTCTAATCTCTCCTTTGAAGAGAGTGAAGAAGTCTGTGTTTTGTTTTGTCTGCAGGGAACGAGCCAATGCTATTTGAAACAGTGGCTATTCTTTTTAAAAAGAAAAAAAAAACCAACAGTAGAGAAAGGAAATGAAGTTTTGCTTTTTTTCCCCCTTCAGTGTTGTCATTGCAATAAAAAGCTGTGATGTAGCTTGTTGACTTTTTGATTAGACAAATAGCTCTGGGAAAACCCTGATGCTGGAAACCTTTAGTCATGTGCATAACTTAACTGTGTTTTGGCTGTAAGAATAGCTGACAGATGAAAGAAATCCTTGCTCTTGCTTGGGACCAGCTGTGCTTTGAATTTGTTTCCCCATCCTGTCTGTGCCCTATGCACTTCAATTGGAGTTGGCTTGGAGGATAGGGATGACTTGACCCTTAGCTACTTTTTGAAAAGAAAAGTCAAATATGTTTAAATATGTGCTTGACAAATAGCTGCAGTGCTCTGCAAACTGATAGGACAAAGCTGTAGGCAGAGCCAGCACCACCGATCTGAGCCCTTATGCTTCAAGTAGGGAGTCCTGAATGTGGAGGTGAATCTTCTCTGGCAGGAGCTTTCAGGAACACTCTTGAGAGTAGAATAGGTGGCTGGTTCTGCATTGTGCAGATAGAGGCACTAGCTGCTGTGGGGGAGACGCTTGGAAAGCTGAATGTTACCATCACTGTTATGGAGAAGCCCGTAAGTGGAAGTTTATAAAGGAGTTCATACCAAATCCTCAACCACATGTTATTCCTAAAAGCCTGAGCTTTGTTCAGCCTAAGATAGTTTGTTTGAACACCGCTGTGCATATGACAAGAGGACGGCAGTAATGCAGCACAGAGAGAAGAGAGCCTGCATAACAATCTTTTTTCCTCCTACTTAGGACATTTCTTAGCCAGTCACGAATTAAATGACATCCCAAGGGTGCTGGAGTTGGTGTGCCTGCTGGTGGGCATAGGCATTAGATCTGTTCTCCTCTCTTTTTAGGGAAGTAGAAGAGCTGCAGGAGAAAGAGAGAGATTTGTCCTGACTTTGTAAGCAGTACATACCAAAACACTCTGTATTTTAATTTCTCCGTAGTATAAAGAGGACACAAATGAACATCTGCAGAACATAGAATAAATCATGTTCATGTGGGAGGATCTAAACAAATCACAGGTTACCTTCACCCTGCACCCTTTTCTTGCTTTGCAATTACCTCAGGGTGATTAGAAGCTGTGATTTTTCAGGTTCACTCCCTTTTTTAGCTACATCCTTTTATATTCTCCTTTATTCCGTGACAACAAAAAGAACAAAAAAAATACAGCTAATATATTGAACGGCAAAATCAGCCCATACTGGTGGTTGGGATTTTTTTCTTTGATAGGCATATTCAGCTTTTATTAGAAATCAGTACATACGTGGCAGCAAATACAGCAAATATGGTTTCCACAGTATTAATGCCAGTGGTGTCTTCTCATTTTCTTTTGTGTTTGGGGTTCCGTTCATTTCAGGAAATCATTCATAGCTAAAGGAGAGGTATGAGTCTGTCTTCATTTTGAGACAATTTGTATTTGCCTCAAATATTTTTTTTCTTCTGCTGTTGATTTTAGCAGGAGGGGATCTTTGGTGGGACAACTAAATTTCTGGTGCATTCTGTTATAAAGTAACATATGAAGTCTTAGACTATTTTTCATACTAGCTGCCTTTAATTGTGAGGGAGGTTGTTTTTTGTTTAAACGTTTGTAATATGGAATAGAAAGACAGCATGTAAAATGGAGAGCAGGCGCTCAGCAGCTCTGATCTGGCTGGCACTCTGCTCTGGTCTAATCATGCCTTTCTGTGCCCACAACAGCACTCTTGACCTCCAACTCTGTCATCTTTCTTAACTGCATAGTTACAATAAAAATAAAGCGCCAAGTAAAAGCTATAAATAAAAGCAGGCATGCCTCATGGCCGCCCTGTCCTTGTAATTTTCCTGCCTCTGAAGCCTTTTGTTCCTTCTGTTGTTTTTTTTGTGTAGTTCATCTAGTTTAGGGCTTCTATGCGTATGGGGCCTCTTAGCAACAGATGAAGGGAGTGCTGAGCCGGGCACTAAGGTGCTTAGGAGGTTTAGATTGGATATTAGGGAAAAATTGCTTCACAGGCTGCCCAGGGAGGTGATGGACTCTCACCATCCCTGGAGTTGTTCCAGAACTGTGTGGATATGGCACTGAGGGACACGGATAGTGGGGATGGCTTGGTGGTTGAACCAGGAGATCTTAATGGTCTTTCCCAACTTCAGTGATTCTGTGATTCTAAAATGGAGGAAGAGGGGTGCTGGGCTCAGGAACAGATTAAAGCCCTGGAAACTCTAGGGTGGCACATGGCAGAGGGCTATTTTCTGATTCCTCTTTAACAGATGAAGCCAAGACCCAGCCAAGATCCCATGCCACTGCCACCTTCTGTCTCCCATCACCCTTCATCACTTGTGATGGGCTGAGTGGGGACCTGTTTTCCCTCCCCTTGCTTGTGGGGTAGGCTGCATGTGGGGTCTTCCTCAGCTTGTGGCTTTGGGAAGGTGGAAAAAGGGAGCTTGATGGTGGAGTGGGCTAGGAAAGGTGAGGGAAGAGAAATTATTAGCAGGGAGTGAGCCTGAAAGTCTGGTGGGGGAGCAGTAGCACAGTGCTGAAGGGAATAATTTGGTGAGGGTAAAAAAGATACAACTAAAATTAAGGGAGCACAGATAAAAGTTTCAGAAAAATAGAATAAATTTGACAGGAAATGTTGACAGGAGACTGATTAAATAGGAGAGTTAAAAAGCAGTTTGTTCTGGAAAAATAGGTTATTAAATAAGAGACTACTACTGGATGGAAAATTCACATAGCAATTTTATTTGAATGTTATTTAAACTTTCAGCCTGGAAACTCTGTAATGCAATAGGCTTAAAAAATAGAGTAGGGCAAAGATAAGCCGAGCTGATGACAAAGTGTCTTTGAACAGTAAGACATGATGCAGCATGTTACAGCTCTTGAAAGTGAAGTAATTACAAGATAGAAAAAATCTAGCATCTGGTGGTGTGTAAAACACTGGTGTGCTATGTCAGCATCAATAATGCATGTGTGCATTCACTTACGTGTAGTTGTAATATAGTCACTCATATCATGCCTCCATGAATAAGTGCACATATGCACACAAATGGTGTCTTTCCCCACTGAATCCTGTGCTATAACTGCTTTGCCTGCTGGGGACTCGAGCAGTCGATCTCAATGAATCTTCGTTTTACCATAAGCAGTTCAGGTGTGATTCCTGGCTCGTGGAGAGGCACAGATCAGTTCACATCTGTGGAGCTGGTATGGTTTATCTGAGCTTGGAGAGGGATAATGTGGCAACCCTCTATTGCAAGGGTGAAATGAAATCAGTTCTTTTTATTTGTTGGGTTTTATTATTTAACAGAGTTTTTATATATGCCTCCTTGGTAATGGCTGATTAATATTTAATCAGGACAAATGGAATTTTCAGCATAAAATGTAAGGATTACCTCAAAAGCAGCAGCATTCTGAGATTGCTCCCTCCAGGTCCTTCCTGTCTTCCATTCAACTCTGTGGCTTTAGAAAGCATCAGTTAAACTACAATTTTTATTATGTTTTTTTATTTTTGAGATAAAACATAATTTTTTTTTTAATTGAAAAGCAGTTTCATTCTTCTAGCTTGCAAGAACTTGTGACAAAATTAACCCGTGCAGAGTTGAGAGTGATGTGATGCCTTAATACATCACAGAAACCTTCTTGATAGACTTGAAAGGTTAAAGATAGACAACCAACCTAGAGCATTTCCTGCAAACAAATGTTTTAAAGTGCACTCTACAAAATGATCATCCTCTTTGTTTTAATGATACAAGAATATTTACATGTCAGAATTACTCCTATACTGATGCATTTGGAAATGAATAAAACAAAAGCGAAGTTGGCGAGTGAACGTATATCAATCTGGTATGCATAATACTTATTCAAAACATGTTTGACAGTTTGTAAAAATAGCTGTAACTGGGAAGTCATCACTGAGCAGATAACGCTTTCCTCGAGATCCTCAGGGGACCAGATTTGGCGCTGTTAATAGTTCAGTGCTCTACTTTATGACCCAGAGAAAAACACAGTCATTTACTGTTTTCAGAGGACATGAGATTTAGGGTAATGGTAAATGGAGAGGATGAAAATAACATCAGTAATACAGAGTTGTGAACACTTAGTGACTTGGGCTGCAGCAGATAGTGTGAATTTAATTAGGATGAATGCATGGGGAAATGGAATCTAGGTGATGCTTGCTTACTGAGCAGAGGACCCTTTCTATTGAAAGGAAGGTCTGGAAACAATTTGAGCATGATGGTTAATCGGCTGGCTTGCCTGCTCCCTGGCCAATAGGAGAGCTAGTGCCACCCTGGCCCCTGAAAGGGTGGAATACAGAGCCAAGGTTGTACTTGCTCATCATATGGGTCTTGCTGGAACCTTTGCTGTGATACTGTGTTGCATAGGGGTGCCTTGATTTTAGAAGGTAGTAGTGTTATCTTCGAGCGTGCTCAGAAGAAAGCAAGAAAAGTGAGGAAGCCCTTAGAAAACATGCTTCAGCATGATGGATAGTCAAAGGTGTCTAGGTCACAGCGTGTGGATTTCTGCACGGAGCTGCGGCTGTGAGGAATGAATAGACACATAACAAGGCCCAGCGGCTGGAAGGTAGGCAGAAATAAGTTATGTTTGGGGAGGAGCGTTTGACATCAAATCAGGGCAAACTCCTGGCAAACTCAGAAACAAGATGAGTTGTCTATCTGAAAGATGGACTGTCTTAACAGGGATTTCTTTTAGAGGCGTCTTCTTTGGTCTTGGTTGTAATGGTTATCAAGACTAGAACTACTGTTCAAAGTAATCCTTTTTCACGTTGTAATTGATACATTTCAGCAATGATTCAGTTACAGTCCTAATTCAGTGGCTCCGGAATCTAGTCAGTGGAGAAAGCGGATCTTCCCTCTGGGTTTCAGTGGGTGTAGAGGTAAACTGCACATGTCTAAGGTAAGCAGGGTAGGAGAAACATGGGCAGTAGCTAGTGGTTGAACTCTGCAGACCTGTATTGCTTTGGCTGTTGTGTGGACTTGATTTATATTAATGTATGTAACCGTGGCAGGGAAGATAAAATATAGTACTGAACTGGGCCAACATGCAGAATTATAGGCTTGGTCAGGTTAGAAGAAACTACAGGATATCTGTAGTCCAACCTTGTGCCTAAAGAAGCGTCAGCTGTGATGTAAGACCATGTTCCTTGAGGACTTAAAACATGGAAGTATTTAAAGAACTGCAGTAACACAGAGAGAGAGGCTTACTGTAACTGTACAGGTTCTCTCTACCCAGGGGTTTGGATTTGTACAGTCTGGCAGTTATTTGATGAGGAAACTAGATTCTGATCAGTTACAGTTGTGTAAAGCAGTACTAATGAAACTGGAAACAGCCTAAACCGTCACTCTTGCATGAACTCTTCCCTTAGGGTTCAAAGCATTGAATTTACTTCCTTCCCCTCTAGTTTTTATATTCCATGTGCATTTCCTTTAAGCTTTCAAGATGAAAACATTTCCAGGCAGTACTGCAGTCAGACCAGGACTCTCAGTGCTTTCAGTTGTGCATAGAGGAGCTCAGAATATGTATTTAGTAAGTAAAATTTTTACTTCTGTGGAGGAGATGCTTAACAGAGTTGGCTCAGTCTTGCATCCTTCAGTTATCTTTAAGGACCTTCTTGAGAAAAAAAAAAAATCTCTACATAAGAGATCTCTTCACAAGGATTCTTTCATTTTTTTTCCTGTCTCCTGCTCTTTCTCCACACGAAACCTCGCGAACTGAAAGAACAGATTTTTTTTTTTTCCTTTGGAAAAACTTGGAAGGTTCTATGTAGTTGTTTTGTTGTCTGTTTCTTTCACTATGGTGCTGTCAGTGATCTGAGATTTTGAGGTACTTAGCGCTCACCTGCTGCAGCATTACTAGAAACATCCTGGGGTATTTGGCAGGTTGTTAGTGACTGAAACCAAAGGTTATTGTTTTGTATGGCAGTTAGGGAATATTATTACCAGTGAAGCTCAGATAGTTATCTTGTATTCTGAATCCTCAAAAACTGAGCCTCAAAATGTTACCTGTTTACTTAATTCCCATTTAATCCAAGAAAAAATACTACTTACATAGTGGTCTCACATGTATTACAAAGTTTTGCTATGAAGCATATCCATAACGTTTGGAGGAAGAACCTCTGTCAGGTTAAAAGGCTCAGCATATCCAACATCCTTTTCGGTGGTGATAGTTGTATGTATGTCTTGTGTAAATAACGCTTGGTTTGATTCTCCTATGAATGTTCTCATTAAAGTGAAATCACTTTATGGTCTTTGCTCATTCACTTTTTTTTCCTCTTCAGCATGCCCTCAGGAGCTGGAATTGGTTTGCTTGGCCTATCCACTCGGATGTGTGTGGAATATGACAGCATTTCCCAGCTGTAGACAGAACGCATCGCATCACATGTTTTAAGTGAACAGCATTGAAATGAGGGGAGCAATGGAAAGAGATAGTGAAAGGGGCTCAACTGCCAAAAGATAAGCAGCCACTGAAAACTAGTAGGTTCCAGGCAAGCACAGCTCTGAATGGTTTTCTTGTGTTTGGGGAATTTCTCCTTAGAGAAGGAGAGATCCAAAGCGCTCTGTGTATCGCCCACGGTTGGTTATAAAGCTGGGCTCTATCATGATAATACAGATTATGCAAATTGAGCCGAAGTTTTATAGTGCTAATGTGTGTTTTACTCTTCTGTGTGCTGAAGTGCAGGCGGGTCTGAAGGAGCTGACAATGTCCTATTCATATGTAAAATGTTTTGAGGAATCTGTGGTTTGGAATATTTCGGAACAGCCGCATGTGAGAATTCTTCCATATGAAAGCAATATTATCTGTATACAGCTTGTTGCTAACTGGGAGAGAAAGAAGAGCGTGTGAAAGCAGCCTCCCAGGCTCTGTGTACGGATGTACGGATCCTGCTGGAAGAAGGCTTCCGGCTTCCACCGTGCAGTGCAGGTGAGGAGCTGGTGGGGCTGGAGGACGCCCACAGCGCTGTGCAGGCATGGCTCCAGCCGGCTGCTGGGAAAGTAAGGGATCTCACAGTGGAGCTGATTGCTTCTCTGTGCCTTAGGATTACTTATAGTTTAGGAGCCTTAAACAGAATTGACAGGGCAGCACAGCTGTGTATTAATTATTAGTCTGGACGTTTTGCAATTCACAGAATTAGGCCTTTACTGTCTGTGGTACTCTTAATATCAGCATTTGGCCTTAACATTGCCAAGGAAGCTACATCCTTATTTTGTAAGAGGTCATCTTCTTATCCAACAAGCTGCAGCCGTAATCCTCTTCAACATTATGAGCGACCGTTCTGGAAGTGATTACTACAGGATTTCATACTTTTTTCCCTGCTTATCAAATTCTCAAATGCTTCATTTTTTTTTTTTTTTTTTTTTTTTTGTGAAGAAACTTATCGTGTGTAGGTCACAATAAAGTATATAGAGGATATAGTCATGCTAAAAATATCAGGGACACTGCTTCAGAGGGAGTAAATCCCTGTCCATGTGGACACGTTTGTGGAACAGAAATGGTGTGTGACCCTTTCATTCAGCTTGTGTCAAGTGCGGTGTGCACATATGTGTGCAGGTAGCGCTTCCCCCAGCATTCCAGCTGAGACCAAAAGTCTGAGCATTTCCTTGCTCTGGGCTAAAATGATTGCTGCAGCTTTGTTTTCTATTCTGCTTGGCTTGTGAGAAGGCTTGCTGCGCTTTTTAATATATCCATAGCAAACATGATTTTGTGTTTCATCTTCTCTGCACATCTGTTGAGGAAAGCAAAGACATAGTGGCTCAAATAGACTGCAGCTGCAGCAGCCATCTTTCTCATTTGGTCTGTGATTCAAGATAAATACTTTAAAAGTTGCAGCTTTCTAAAGAAGTCTTCCTCTTTCAAAGGCTTTTCTCTCATTCACTTTTTTTTTTTTTTGAGTGAGCTCATACAGCATATTCTTTGAGTAGATTGGGACTGACAGCATTATGGAAATAGCGGGAATTGCGGAAAATAGAGTTCTAGCTTCTTACTCTTTAAGACGATGTTAATGTAGTTTTGTCTTTTTCTTTCCCCTAGACTTGCATTTACATAGTTTTCATTTGAAGTTAAATTAGAGCAGTGGGAGATAGGCAGCTATCTACAGGCTTGAAAACTTGGCTGTTAAGAACTGGACAGAGTATTCAGTTCTTCACTAAAAAGAGTACCTGAAGGCAGATATGCCTACTTCTGTTGTTATAATGAGCATCTAATAATTGGTGGGAGGCACCTCTGGAAACCTATAAGCTTCACTGGAAAGGGTGGAAAATTTCTAGATTATCACAGCCTCATTTTGCAAAAAGCGTGGCTAACATGTAGTGTGTAAGAAGAAAAAGTGTAATGACCAGAAAAAGAGGTTGGCTTTTTTTTTTTTTTTTTTTTTCTCCAGTCTTTTGAAATACTGGAGACACAGTGTTCATTCATGTAAATTCGTAATATGTAAGTTTTCTTGTGAAATATGTACAGTTAAAATCAATCACAAATTGCTAGCTTTTTCCTTTGTAGAAAGTTTCCTTTTTTGAGAAAAGGAAACAATATTTTTTTTTTTTTTTACCATCCACATAAACTTAACAAAAATATGTTTGTTTGTTTGTTTTTTCTATGAAGACTTAGAGATAGTTGTGGGAGATCAGACGTCGACCCTTTCTTCAGTGTTTTGAAGCATGTGACATGCTGATGGATAGTGTAAACCTGGGAGTACAAAGAGATGAACAGGTGGCTGACGTAGCTGGTGACCCATCCGGAATAGACTCATGAAATATTTCAATGCCAGTGAAAACAAGGCTGTATCAGAAAAGTTCTGACCAAGTCTAAAATAGTTTGCACCCACAAAATCTCCTTGCTGCATTAAAAGCAATGTTTGCCTGTGCGGGACAGAGATGAACAAAACAGAGCTTCTAGTGTGGGAAGTGAAGCCTATGGGAAAGTCTCTTGATTTAGGTTTGTGGATAATTTCATGAGACTTCTGAAGAAATTCCACATGGATTAACATTAAAAAAAATAATACTGGAAAAAAGTTACTATTGTTCATTAGCAGGAAAAATGTTGTGTTAATTTATGCCACATGCAATATCCATAGGGTGGCCCAGGATCTAAGTCTCTGTGTAATTTCACCAAGGATATTAATTTCCCCACTGTGCCCAATTAAACCCATCCCCAAGCTAATCTGAGAACAAACAGGATAAAATATGAAGTTATTTCTGAAAATCTGTCGAAAGCAAAAAGTAATTAAATCTCTCTCTATTCTTTGGAGGGCATTTATGACTTTTGTAATTAGTGATTAGACCTTAGAAACAAACGTTAAGACTTGCTTCCTTGCTCTGCCAGGATTTGTTTCATGCAGTTTCAACCCATGTAGGCTTGCTGGTCAGTGGAATGAAGAGGGAGGCCACCTTCGTGGGCGTACAGATGAGTCCATAGCTGCAGCTCTCTGTTGGTGGTGGGAGCTTAAATGAGTACCTTAGAACAGACACTTCACTTCCTAAAATGAATGTGATCTGAAACAATTAATTTGCTTTGGGCATGTTTTTAACCTCTGTGCATCTCTTTCTGATCTGTGAACTGGGGAATATTACTTCACTGGCTCACGGTCCCTTAACAAGTGGCTTTGCTGCTTGTGTCAGCCAAAATTATTCCACTAAGGATTTGACCTCATTTTTCAACCTTCACTGTCATTGTGTCCATCCACAGTCTTACTCTGGTAGCTTCCTCTGGCAGGTGAGTGGGAGTAGAAACACCAGACAGAGTAGAGTGCATGTATGGAGGCAGTGAATCAGTATTGCTAAACTAAAACACGTCATACCCCTTCCTTGGGTGGGACTCTAAAACTCTGAGCTTTGGGTTTTCTTTTAATCCTTGCCATATCCATGCAGCATTGAGCTTAGTAAGGTCTCTGGTTTGGCTAGGAGGCACAATGGTGTTAATGCTTTAAGGTGCTCCAGTTGCACTCTTGCACTTGTTTTTCACACTGCGCAATACCCTGTGTTTCCAGGTACTGTAGAGCATGAGGTGAAACCTAGCTCTTCAGTAACGTAGAGGAAAAAAATATTGCTTCATTCTCTGCATTTAAAACTTTGGCATGCTTACATCCAATACCTAGTCTGACTTTTACTTTCTAAAAATAGATTTCTCAGTGTCCGACAAAAAAGCTGCAGTTTTGCCTTACGAAAACAAGAGTCCAGTCAGGAGTTTTGTCATAAATCTTTGTGCCTGTAGTATCCATGTCAAGGACCAATAATATGGTCTAAAATCTTCTGCTGAGTGCAACACAGTGCAAGGACCCGAACATCCCAAAACGTTACTCCCCATCAGTTGATCTTTGTGAAGGATTAGCGTTTGTAAATGAATGCCAGGGAGCTATCTGAAATATTGTGACTGAGGCTCTGGAGCTGGTGCTGTTTGCCAGCATTTGCATTCACTCCTTGTGCTCCTGGCTGCTGATTAAAAAATAACTATTCAGTGTCTTTAGCCTGATTAGTCTGCTAAAGCAATCATAGGAATTTTTATGAAGTCTGAAATAAGGGCAGTCTTTATTTTTCTGCTGAGTTTCTGATTTTTGTCTGCAGTTTGGACTTTGCTTAAGTGAAGTCTTGCAGAACAGATTGTTGTAAATTATTGCAGAAGGCTTGTTTTCCTGAAGCAGAATGATCCCGTTAATGACAGGCTTGTTCAGCATGATTTTAGCTAAGAATCCAAGAGGTATGTGTACAGGACTTTACAAATTGCCACATATTCAGTAGAAAAGCCTCTGACAAACTCTGGAAGAAGAATGCTTCCGCAGGTCACTTATATCAACTTAGTATCTTCATGCTTGAAGAGCATTGCATGTGCAAAATATGTGTTGAGCTCTGCTTGGCTTATATTTGCATAGCTGGTGCTTTTGGAAGCATTTTTCTCTGCTGCTTTGAGGTCATTGCAAACGCCTGTGCTGGCATTTGGAAGAAAAACCACATCCAAATCTTCAGCCCAAGAGAATCTCCAAATCTTAAGTATAATTAAATTATTCTTAATTTGCTTTAAGAATTGAGGAAGCTTGAGGACAGTGACAGTTAAATGTGTCTGGAGACACCAAAAGTGTTTTGCTACTACTATCTTGCTAGGCCAAATTGCACTGATTTTTCAGTCTTTGTTGAGTAGAGGATGTTTAATGGATGTTTAGCCCTTCCCAGCCTTTTGTGGCTCTAGGATAAGGTGCTATCTTTTGTACCTGCTCACTGCTGTCAATTGAACATGGCTCCATGGAAAACATTAACCCTGGACTGAAAGTGTATTTGAATTGTCAATAGCTTCTTTCTTTCAAACAAGAATGGGATCACATCCTCAGTAGGAGTCTCAGCATACTGCTTCCAATGTCATATTTTGTTCTTTTTCCTTACAAGACGTCTTCTTTCCCAAATAAATGCAATGAATTATGCATAGCAGCTTTCAGCAATGCTGTATTAGGGAATTTTGTCTTTGTACTTTAGACCAGTGTAATGAAAAAATTAAATATTAATACAACCTCAGAATTTTTCTCAAATGTTTATGATATGAGACAGTATATTTAAGAGGCATTGAATGGAGGTAGTGTTTTTGCATTTGTTTTTTGTTGTCTTGCAAGCCGGGAGTAATTAGGATTCTAAAAGCAGTGTAAATTAAACATTACCAAATAGCAAAATTGTTGCTAGAAAGCAAGCAGGGATCTTTTATTCTACAGAAATCTAGGAAATGGGAGCGTCTGACATTTGCTAAGTTTAGAATGGGAGTGGTATAGGTGGCTGATTTTGTATACTCAGCACTTCAGATGTCACTCACTTGTTTCTCTGGGAGCAATGAAAGAAGTGGCAATTACTTCGGGTGGCTCTTACGGCAGAGTGACCTTTGTTACTTGATCCAACAGGCTTATGAGAAATGGTGTCACTTGCTCTTCTGACACTTGTGAGAAGATGCTCTTTTTGGTTCTGATTGCACAGATTTTAGTAAATAGGACCAAAATTTCATTGTGAACGAGTCATTCCTAGAGAAGAAAGTTTGTCTCTTTACAGCCCTTGTATTAAAGTGACAAGCTAACAGTTTGTTCAGTTGCTCCCAGTCCTGGCTGAATTCAGGGCATTGCTGATTCTGCTGCAGTTGCAGTATTAACAGCACTCTTTAATCATTCAAGGCATTATCTACTGTTGTCAGCTGCTTCTTCCACTTCGTGTGCCTGAACGGGATCTTTTAATCAGTCCTTGGAGCCATGCATATGCACTACTTCCCGTTAGATTATAATTAACTATAATTATGGATGGAGATCAGCCCAAGCCATAAAATGTAAATTTTGATATTTACTATGTTAATAAGAAGATTTGGTGAAGATAAAGGCCTTGATTTCTAATTTTCACTGTCACAATAGTGTGAAGGAGTCTGAGTGACAGCGTTGTTGAAATTAGTGTAACGGCAGTTTGCACTCACATTGTGGTTTTCTTACTGCAGATTGCTGTAAATCAAAGAGGTCATGTCATGGATACAATAAAATGCTGCCTCATAGGAGCTGAGACAGCAGAAAACAGTTTGCAGGGACTCGAAGGGGTGAGTTTTCCACAGATGTGTGAGAAAGCATTCTGAAATCTTCATATGATCCTTCGCAGTAGCTGTTCACCTAAGGTATGAGTGCAGTTTCTGCCCAAGAAGGGGGAATGTTCCCATTTGTGTCAGTGCCGAGGTTACATTCCAGGCATAAGCATTATCCAGGTGCATACAGAGTTGCTGCTTACAGCTGCATGTGCTGTCACAGATGATGTGTGGGGAAGCAAGCTATGCGTTGAGCTGCTGTGTTGCCATGTTAATTCCACAGTCATGTTCTAAAAGCTTTATTGGAAAAACAAACCCGTTAAATAATTGGGATTCATAACAAGGATTCAGTGGTTTCTGTGACTCAAGTTCTGCATGAGTATTTAGCTTTTCTGGGGAGACAGTTGCTTTCTTGTTTGTTTATATTTGGGAATCAGATCTTACACGTAGTGCAAGTAACTTCATGGTTTTGGCTGCTCCTACTGAATGAAACAGTTGTTGTGTGTTGCTGTGTTGATACCTGCTGGTTAAGTGAAGCAGGAAGGGATGCATTTATGCACATTACTGTTGATTGCATTTAATGGAACTGAAAAGTGGAGTACATGGGAAATTAGGAAACAGTGCTCTGGAGTTCCTCATCTTAAAACAAAGAATCAGTGTTCCAGAACCCTGGTTAATCAAAGTGCAGTGAACAGCCACTGAGGGTGTCTCACATCCTGGCTGTAGGATTTTCTTCCTCAAGCCACTTCCAGACACCAGAAGCTGACACTGCTCATGAAATTCTTTTCTAAAATTTTAGTGGCTTTAAACATTTTTAGAGTTAACTTTTAACAAGACACATTGCCACTAAGGCAGAGCAATTGCAACATTCGGCTGCATGTCTAGAAAGGTTCAGAAGTTTATCAGGTATTTAAACATAAAAATTGCAGCCTCTTGTTGCTATTCTAACTGTGAAGAAAACATTTAGCTTCTTTCCTTACTAAGGATGTATGTCTGAGCCCTGTTAGAAGACACACCGAATGGTTGTTTGCTCAGGGAAAAAGCGACATGGCACATTACGAGGTGATTACCTTCAATTTAAAAATAGATACCGTCTGAGTGAAGGAGGCTGTTATGTCTCCAGACTGGAGCTGCATACAGTGTTCTGTCTGCATGGAAGCTCTTACACATGTTCATATTATTTGACATATTGATTATGATCGTGTACAAGCACTCTGTTTTAAAATGTAGCTTGAGAGTATTCTCTAGCTCTTGGCCTGACACCTGCAATAGTATTTCTGTCAGTGCTGCAGTTCACAGTCATTACTGCAGGACACTTCAGCAGTTTCGTACTACAAAATATGGCAAGTGATGCTAGGCTGTCCAGGGCCCCATCCAACCTGTCCTTGAGCCCCTCCAGGGATGGGGCACCCAAAGTGCTCGGGACACCCTGTGCCAGTGCATTGCTGCCCTCTCAAGTGGAATATTTCCCTGACATCTAACCTTAATTTTTTCTCTTTCAGTTTAAGGCTTTCCCCCTTGTCCTATCACTATCCACCTGTGTAAAAAGTTGATTTCCCTTCTGTTTATAAGCCCCTCTTAAGTAAGACATGGAGTGTGGTTGAAGTGAAATAGCTCCCTATTTAAACTTGACTGCCTATGGAGGGTCTAACCTGAAACTGGTGATCTCTGTGACTGTTGGGACTCAGATCAGGATCTCTAACAGAAAGACTTACTATCCAGAATGATTCTGGATCAGCCCTCTGACAAAGCCTTTAGTTTGAAAATTTGCTTGTGTCCAGCTGGAATAGCAGTCTGTTGATTTTCAGACCAATTAAATATTCAGTTGCAATACATAGAGCTAAATACAGTTTGGATCAAGAAAGTGCAGTGGTGATTGGCAGTATGTGTATTGCATACTGCTGAGCATCTGTTCCAGAACAAGCCAAAGCTATAGGCCAGAAGCTTTAAAGTGTTTTAATATTAGGATCCTATGGGCCTCTATATTTGGGCTTAGAGAGGCTCAAACGTTGCCTCTTGGAGATGTCAGTTGTAGGAATTTATCCAACTGATCCATGATGATCAGGGAAGCAGGTACCTACCACTAGTCAAAATGGGGTCACTTTGGCTTCAGTACTTGTGCCAGAACTCTGGGGCATTCCAGCTAAAAGCTTTGGGGTAACAGCTTTTATAAGATGAGAGCTAGAAAGCTTTGTTTTAGTACCTTCCACAGTACTTCAAAGGTTTAACTCTTGGATAATTTTTACAGATTAGGAATTCATACACAATACTGTCTGTAGAAACCCCCAGTTTATCAGAAAATCTATTCTTGCTGTAGCTATTGCAATTGATTACTGCTAACCACTGTTGCTAACCTGTATTAATTTCAATTTCCCCTTGCAGTAATGCGTAGAAATCCATTTGGGATGGACATTTGCTGCCGGAAAGGATCCAGAAGCCCACTCCAGGAACTGTATAATCCCACCCAGGTGAGTGTCTTGTGGCTATGATCAAACTTTCCTGCCTGGTGTACTTAAAGGTGTTTTGGTGTTGTTGTTGTTTTTTTTTTTTTTTTAAATCATATATATGCAGTAACTGCTGTGTGAAGAAATGATCTGGAGAAATGATCTGTGTCCTGCAGAGCTGAGATGTAAAGTTCTGCGGTTTTAGCTCAGGGCCTGATTTCTGATGGTTTTTAGTTGTCTAATGATGCAGATTCCTCAAAGTATTTTTCTTAGGTACCTAATAGCCTTAGAATATTTTTGATCTCCTAGTGAGATGCTGAAGCATTCTAATTTAATTGATTGGTCAACACACAGAGTGGCAGGGTAGGGTGAGAGTAGGTAATGTGCTGTACATGAATCAGCAAGTGCAGGAAGGCAGAAAATTGCAATAGTAATATATGAAAGTCATTTGTGTGGTTTTTAGGTAGCCAGTTGCCCATCCTGTCCTAGTTCATTTCTTCTGAAGATCAAGACAAAGCACAGTAGCTAACATTCTTCTGTACACTATGCATTGACAGCTGATGGTCTTGATGGGAGTTTACAACAGTCTCCCTGTGATGTGAAGGAAAGTTATCTGTAATTTGTACTCCCATTTGTTCTCCTGGATCGATTTGTTCCCTGCACATGCTGTGAATCAGCACATTCAGGAACAGCATTTCCTGTTGGCAACTGAGGGGAAGTGCTGCCATTGAGAGAAAATGCCAGCTGACTATTAAACATATTTATTAAAGTTTAACAACCGCCTATTATACATTTATACATCAATGAATACATTGAGTTTGACTAAATAGGCCGTTAAGGAAAGTGACTATCCCAATAAATCTAACTTGTTAGATTTAACAAGCCAGTAAATGCTTTTAAATACTGTTTGATTATGAAGAGGCTCGCTATACAGTGTGCAAAATGAAATCTAAGTGATTTAAAGTATTTTTATGAAGAATTGACAACAACCCAAAGATATGTAATATCTGATACATAAAGTAGTTAAGCTCCATTTACTCCATCGTGTGCTCTTCTCAAATATAGGATGACTTTCTAATTCAGTTGGAATTTTGTGCATGGCTGGGAGCATGAGCTTATCATACTAATATACTGGCCTTTATTGACCATTGTAGGAGTTAGTGTTGCATAAATGGAAAGTGTTAAAAGCCCTGATGAGTAATAATTGGGTGCTACAAAGGAGAAATATTAGAATTTGTGGGTCAAATTTAAATATTTAAACACTCTTTGCAAATGCTCAAGAAGGATGGGTAAGGGAAGAAGCTGTACGTTTGACTGTTCTCTCTAGGGTATGCAGTGTGTAAGGAGATTTTAACTGACCCTTTAACATTGTTAAACACAACCCCATGAGAGAGAAGCATCTCCATCCATTGAAGGGCCAGTTCCCCCGGCAAGCATTGCAGAAGCAACTAAGCTTCCTGAAGCAGAGGATGCAGCAGGCAACTTCATTCCCACCTCTCCTTCCTTTCTGCATGGCTTGACCAAGTAAAGCATCTGCCTGCCTTTCTGGGCTCTCCTAGTAGGTAGGCAGAAAAGTCAATGTTTGAGTAAGCACAGCATTTCTTGCAGCTGATGTTGAACTAAGCAGATGACATTTTTCACTCTGAAGTGTTTCCATCTGCTCAGTGACACCCCTTCTCATCAAGCTTTTATGTTTTGTTTCTTTCTTTGTTTTTAGTAGTTATTTACTTTTTAGACAGGGCTTTGCACACTGCAGACAGTAATATTGTAGACGCTGAGTGATGTATCAGGCAAGCAAGTGCATGCAGGAACAAGAAAAGGCAGCAAGTAGAGGCTGACATAAAAGACATCAGTCTGGAAATGACCCTTAGAATATTCCTTCAGATATGTGGGTCATATTTCTTTTTTGCATTTTTGCCCAAAGAAATGTCTGTCTCACCTTTCTTAAGTGACAGATGGGAGGCAGGTCTGTATTTTGACAGTGGAGTTCTTGTCTTCCAGTTGTTCATGAGTGGTAGTGAGGAGGGGAGTGGAGATTGGGCCCCTAATTGGTCTCCGCAGTTTCTGACTGAAGCAGTCATGATTGGCCATTTGTGAAGTCAGCTCAGAAGCTGATAAAATACATATGCAGAAGAATTTGTAAGCAAGATCTCTCCCTTACTGAAACATATAATTGAAACTTCCAGTAGATCTTTAACTCTTGATATTCAAAACCTGTTGAATTCCAGGTGCTGAGAACATAGTGCAAGAAGCCCTGCAGCTATGGCTTTGGATTGCTACAAGCTAGATGCAGTGGTAAATCTTTAAGGGTGACTTTAAAGTAATTTTAAATATCTGGTATGTTCACATGTATGTTTTTTGCATGACCTAGTAATAGGAGTACCCAGCTATTGCTCATCATCCTCTGCTATGCAGTACTTTCCACATGCTTCAGCTTTCCTCAGGTAGGCTCACAGGTACAGGTACAGCCTCAGGTAGGCTTTCCTCAGGTACACAACCATATCTAACTTCTATTCTGCTGTTCCTGGGCTGTCTTCAACATCCCCAGGAGAGGCAGGCAGAGAAGGGGACTTCATGGTCCCAGCTGGCTCCCTGCTTTGAGATGATATTAGGGCCCATATATCCTAGCTTGCAGCCTGCTCATAGCTGCTCCACATCAAGGGGGAGATGACAACACAGTCAGTTGAAAATTAAGTGCTAGATATAGTCAAATATCTCTCAGATTTAAAATGCTGTATTTTAATATGAATAAGACTTTTTAGTGTCTTTGGCATAAGGTTGCACTGCCTTTGTAAAACCAGTTGGAGGCAGGTTGATTTACACCAGCTGAGGATTTGACTGTGGTATTTACTGTGTTGATATATAACAGCCTCTCTGATCCTGCACTGTTTTGTTTCCATCTATGGAGTTGTTTGGGTTGGTTGCAGATGCCACCGTTTGTCTTTTGGGACTCTTTTTGACTTTGTGAATGATTGTGAAAAGAAAAAAGGAAAGGGGGAAGAAGAACTTTTGGACTTGAATAAATTCAAATGTAGCAGTGATCTAAGCGTGACTGAACCAGTGTTGTACAGGAGCTGAATTTTTGAGAACTGCAGTTAGATTTTCAGTAGACTGATCATAATTGTTCAGATGGTTGATGGAGAAGGAGGGAATAAATGGGGTGGAGATAGGACTGAGTTAGGATCAAATTAAGTGTCTATGACAAAACCCATGTGTTATTTCTGTCATAGCTGACTGCCTGGCCTTCTGGGTATTGTAAAAGTAGGAACAATACTTTTGCTCTTTTTCCTTCTTAATAGGGCACAAAGTAAGAAGTGCATTTGTCTGTGGACAAAAGGTTTCTTCTCTAAGGCTTTTACTGCAAGATTTTTTTTGTGAGCACTAATATACCACGAAGGAAAGAAAAGTCAATATAACTCAACAGGATTTACAATGAGTAAGTGAAAGTGTGATCCCTGAGTCCATGCAGACAGCGTGCAGCGTGTCTCTGAGACTCTATTATTTTCTTTTTTTCTTTTACTTTCAGTTAGAAATTACTAACAAGGTGCAGAGGTACCAGTGGCAAATTTTGAGGGCTGAATGAAATGGTTGATTTCTTTAATGGGTTTGTTAAAAAGCCAACTTGGATCTGTATTAACTAGAACTATTTTCCTTCTGCCGGATAGTTGTAATGTGGCATAGTTGCAAAAGAGAAAATCTAGATGTTACATTTCTGCAAGGCTGTTCATCTGTGTTCAGTTACAAGTCTGCATTGCATATTGGCTTTTTATTTTTTATTTTTTTGTATATCAAACCCCAGGAATTTAAGAACATGGATAAACAAATATTTTTCAAATTTATTCTTGGCAGACAACATATGGAACTGTGTCTTGTAATCTGCATGACTGAGTACAGCCCCATTGCTCCAAAAATGACAGATAATTGGGTATCGGCTCGTTGAGCTGGAGTTACCAGAAGTTCAGAATTGAATAACATTGTACTTGAGGCTTGTGCACCATTAGTGGTTGATTTGTTTGAAGCAATGAAAATGCTACTGATTACAACATATTGCAAACCAAAATAGACCTAACGTTGAAGGAAAAGGAAATAACTGCACCTTTAAGTCAGGATTTGTCTTCTCCTTGTCAAGGTTACCACTTAATTCCCAGGAAATCTTTGTCTGATCTAACTTACCTACATTGGTGCAAGCAACATGGCAGAGATACAGTACTTTATCCATTAGGATCCACATCCCAAGAGTGACTTTGCTTCTATTTCTTGTTTGACACATTGCCTAACTAACTGACTAATGAGTCAACATGACTGTTTAACCAAAGGTCAAACTGTTTGTCATTTGTTACTTTCCTTTTCAAACACGTTTCTTTTTGTCGAGGAACTGCACTTCTAAGCGGCTGCTTTTTGGTGTAACGGGAGCCAGGTTGCCTCTGAGTTTCTAAACCTGGTGAGTCAGAGCTGTAGACCTCACATTGCCTTTGTGTTACGAAATTGTATTGGACTGTTTCAGTGCAGTCATTCCAAAATGACCCATTTCTTTTATTATGTCCACTTTTTTTCTCCCCTTCCTTCCTGCCAAGTGAAAACAAAGTCAAAGTGAGCTGCTGCCTTGCAGACAGTGTTTATACATCTTCAGTCACTTCAGGCCGCAAGTGCTCCTTTTTTGGAGATGCTGTATGGTTATCTGTGGCTCAAGCTGTCTGGATAGCATATGCAAGCATCAGCCCAGTTCAGCCCATATCCCTTAACTTTCATCTGGGTTGGTAATTTCCTATCTTCAAGTTGATTTCCACTCACTAGAGTGACCCTGTTAGTGCAACTGTTAGTGGACAGAGGTTTGTGGGAAGCTTTGTGGTCTGAGCCCTGTGTACATGTTGTCCACAGTACTTTGAATCAAAGGTTCAAATGCTTAAAACCAGTGTTTCTGCCCTTGGTGATCTTGAGGTACTGGGAGCTCTGCGGCTTATTTCTGTGTTCAGCAGCTTTTTATTCTTAGAAATACAAGAAGCAAAGGGCAGGTCACTGAGTAAGATCAAAAGTCCGGTTTGTCACTGACAGCAGGTGACCAGGGCAGACTACCAGAAGGATAAATGACTCACGATGCTCTGCCAGCCCACAACAGCCTGTGGCTCACGGTCTTCCTGAGCCAAGCATGTGTCTTCGTCAGCTACGTCATGCAAGAAGAGTCTGAGTTGCCAAACAGTTATAGCAATCAACAGGAGGGAAAAAATGTGACTTGCCGGTTTCAGTAACAAAGGAAGATTACACCAGTGCTGTACACTAACTTTTCTGCTCTTTTCATGTGTATGTGTTCTGGCTGCTTTATTTTCTCACAAGGACAATAATACCCTGATAAGAGTCATTAAGATTGGAAAAGGCCATTAAGATTTTCCAGTCCATCCATCAGCCCGTGCCCACCAGGCCCACTAATCATGTCCCTCGGTGCCACATCCACATGGTTCTTAAACATCTCCAGGGACAGTGACTCCACCATTTCCTTAGGCAGCCTGATGTAAACTTTGGAGTACAAGAAATAGTGCAGCTTGGAGAACAATACATTAGCATTTATTGATGCTTTGCATTTGGGGTGAATAGTTGTAAGTGTATGTGTGTCCTTCTGTGGAGAAGGAGTGACCCAGTTTTACCAGTACTGACAATGTGGGCTGTGTGATTGATACTGATCTCTGTAGGCACATTCATGTACATAATAGCAGCGTGGTAAGTGTAACTCTTAATTGCAGTATTTGATTGATCATAGATTAAAAGCATCGTAATGGAAAAGATGCAGAATAGAGACACAGGGAAGAAAATTCAATGTGCAGTACCAAAATTTGGGAACATAATGCTGTTGGTGAACAACAATATCGTATCTAATTATCCTTCCCTGCTGCAGCAAATGCCTGTTGATGAAAGAAAAAGTAATTGATTTACTCTGTAGATGACTTCGTATGCAAAAACATTGCTTACTGTCGTGCTTGCAAGTCGTAAAACAGCAGCTGGCCTGGGATGAAATATTACATTAACCTTAGCAGAAGAACTGCGCTAGTGAGAATGCTTTGTTATTAATTACTGATTACAAACGATAAGAGCCTGTTTTAGATGCTCTGGAGATGACATAGGGAGGGGAAGGATTCAGGATGCACTGTGCTTCATATATTGTTCCTTGTGACATGATGGATGCCTTTGTCAGTCAGGAGGAATTAATCAGACAAATATGTACAGTAACTACCGGCACTTAGGGCCAGAATAATCTTCAGGACAAGCTCATTCAAGTTATTGCAGTGCATTGGGATGATTTTTAGGCACCTGTGTTTAATAGAAGACTTATTACCTGCATGAAATGAAACAATGTAGTTGTCCCTCAGAAAAGCTCTGATTTTCCTGTTAGAAAAGAAAGAGATCTCTCTTTCAATTGTTCCAGTCCTTGAGCCATTTTAATATTTTGAGAGTTCATGCATTTAAATATAAAGACTTTCTGGAGGAATACAATTATGAGAAGGAGTAATACAGGAGATGTGGCCAAAACTGAAAAAATTCTATGTGTTGGAGGGGAAAGAGGGTAACACGATTTTTACAGCTGAACATCTGTGTGTGCACTCCCTGTTAGACCAGAACCAGCTGGATGGAGGGGAGACCTGGGCTGTGCGATCTGGTCAGCATCAGTGAGGCTTTTTGCGTCTGCTGAGTTGAACATGTTGCATCAGTGCGTTGCTTGCTCGGAACCAAGCAGCTTGAGTCACCTGCCTGTTTCTCTGCATTAGATTCCTTTCTTTCCTTCCCAGGTTAAGGTTTTATACCAGTTTGACCAGTGGAGAAAACTTGGATAATTATACTTCAGAATGCAGAGAGATATGGCTCTATTCTAATAACCTCAGTCTGGACCTTGTGGTAATTCACAGTGTAGCCTCTCTCATTTACTTCTGGTGCAGATATTCTCAGACAGCTTTCTCCCCTCACTGCAGAGTAGCAACTGTTTGTTTAAGCATTTGCCTTTTTCCCCACAGTCTTTGTTATCAAAGAGGTTTCCTAACTGTGCAGCAGAACCATACGCTGCTTTCAGCAGGGCAAGGCAATCTCTGCAAATCCCAGGAGCCCAGCTACAGCCACTTGCTCCCAAAAGAACTGTAAAGAATCCCAGTAGCCATAATTATGACAATGAGAGAAGACAGACATTTTAAAATTATCTACAGTGCTTGTAATTCTCATTCATATATAAATTTAAAGATAGGGAGGAGCAGACATTAAATTGGCAATTATTTTCCAGAAATCAGATTCCCCAAGTCCCGTTCCGTATCAGATGCAGCTTCTCAAGCCCCACGAGCTGACCTGTAACATTCATTCATGCTCTTTAGCTCTGTTGAGTATGAAGTGTAAATTCACCTCAGTAATGTGATGGGCTGCACCTTGCCCAAGCTTTTTTCAGTCAAAGTGCAGTAATCTGCTTGTCTGGTTATGCACGCAGATTGAGAATTGCTCTTCTCTGGGTACTTCAGGCAATGCAGGGTTAAAATACTGCCTCTGGAGAGATGTGGCTGCAGAAGCCACCATGCATTTTGACACTGGCATGCAAGGAAATTCCTAGTACTGCTGAGAGGCAAACTGTAGAGTTTTAGAACAAAGGTGTAGCTAGTTAAACCCAGCCTGGATTATGTAATGTGCCCTTGCTAAAGTCTATGTGATGCCTGCTCCACTCGCCTGGTTTTCTGGTGAGGCAGGCTTACCCTATGTACTGCCTGAATGATCAGTTGACCAGTCATCACCTGGGCCAGGCACGCTTTGACTGCTTTTAGTCAGTAGCTTTCAGACCTTATTAATTCTTAATGATGTGGGAGAGATGTAAAAATTAAGTGAAAAAGCAGAGTTTACAAGTTAATAGCTTTATTGCATGTGAATGTAGCAAAAACAGTTTTTATAAGGCATGTGTCACTTTCTTATCTAGAAAAACAGCTTATAACAGTTGTATATCCTGGTGTGGCTAGGATTTGGTTTGATTCTTTTCTATGTTTGAGAAGCAACATGCAACTCAGTAGTGAAATGTGGCAAAAAAATTGTTTCCCTCATGCTTAGACTATAGTGTACTTGCACTGGAGGGGACCAGTGGCTTCCTCTAATAGGTTTTCCAGTGTGCTTGTCAGCATGGATGTTTCTGTCCATTTGTAACCTTGGGAGAAAAGTGAAACCTGATCTCTTCAAAGTCAATGGCAAAACTTCTCATCTCTGAAGAGGCAGAGGGGACTGGGTAATTGCAGCCTCTGTTTTCTCTCTTTTTTAGCATTCCACATATCCCCTGTGCTGAGGAATGTAAATCTGATGCTGAAAAAAAAATCTTTTTCTCTTCTTTTTTGTTCGGTAGTAAGACGACTGTGAGTGGACCAAAGAGAGTTGCACTTGCTATGCAGTGAAGTTTATATATCTTTGTAGTGCCTGGAAAACCCAGGAAGGAGTGTTTCTGTCATTTCAATCTGAAATAAATCTGAACGACATTCTGAGTGTGGTTCCATCACAGAGCTAAAAGCAAAACGTGTGGTAAAAAATCACAATATTCCCGCAGTCAACTTGCATGGAGATTGCCTGGCTGCGCAGCAAGCTAGCAAGCCTCTGTAGCATTCAAAGTGATGACCTAATATAAATCCTTCCCCTCCTCTTGTAAGCGTGGGTTGTGTCTTTTAGATCATTTTTGGACAAGTGTCTGGGGATTAGTAAGAGGAAGTGGATATTAATTCAATTAGAGGACAGAAGACAAATGTACAAGCTGGCGTGGGGAATTGACACTGGGAGCTGAAGGAACAAAGACATCTCTGGCTGTGAGAGGACAGTTTCATCTATTCAAGCCATGTTTGGCTTTTGCTGTGCATACATTTGACTTATGAAATGTTGGTTGAAGGAGTTGTATTTACATAGCAATGTAGTTAATGTCATATTTTGGAAGCTAAGCCTTGATGTCAATAGATAGATGGAAAGCTGGAGAGCATAAGCACAGTGGTAGCTTTCAGTTCATTCCGATACATTAAATATTCATAACAAGCTCAGCTGAAAGAGAAAAGAAATGTTTCATTGAACTGGTGAGGAGAAGCTGAAATCGCTGGAACTTCTCCAAAGCGTAATGTCTTACTTAATGTGAACTGAATGAAGGTTCCCGTGGTGAAGGTGAGGTGCAGTACGAGGTACTTCCACAATTACTGCTTTCTTCCTTTAAGAGATTGTTGTGCCAATGACATCACTCCATAAAATAATAGCCAAGAATTACTGCTTTGAGCAGTTTATGTAGGCACAGCACAGGCTTTTTCCTTTTTTTTTTTTTTTTTTTTCTTCTTCTTCTTCCATAGCTTTGGACCCACAAAAGCCTGTGTATGGCCTTTCTTACATTTAAATGCTATATATTTACAACCTTGAAACTGTCTCAAGTCACTTTTTTCAGACGTGGACGTGCTCTCCCTGAGTGGATATCTGTAGGCATCTGTCACCCTGTCTGTGTGCTCTATGCTTGCCTTGCTTCTGCCCCAGTGCATGAGGGGCCCAGGCAGTGCTCTGCCTGCCACACAGATCACTGTGGGCGCTCTCCCCTCTGTTTCCATACAGTTTCTGCCCAGGCTGAGGTTAGCTTCTGGCAAGGACTGAGTTTGTGTATTTGAGGATACATTTTAGGCATCAGAAATGTCTGTGCTGGGGTAGTGTGAGGCCTAGCTGCCCTGTGTCCCCATCCCCAGCAGCCGTGGGCTCACTCACGCCACACAGGGAGTGCTCCAACATTAAGGCCAGAGAGTCAAGTGCCTGGTCATAGGGTGGGGTAGGGTCTGCTTCTCCCTGTGCAACTGCTTCTGGCTGCTTTCTGTCATGTAAACATGGCTTAGTCAACTGTGGCAGCTGTGTGCAGGAGGTGTGGTTGTCTCCTTGCCAAGACCATCATCTTTTCTTGTCTTGTGCTCCCTATTTCATCCAACCCTGGAGTCTCCTCTGTCTGGTATCGTAGAATCCTTAGAGTAGGGAGGGACCTCTGAAGGCTATCTAATCCAACTCTTGAAGGGAACAAAGACACCACAGCTAGACCAAGCTGCCCAGGGCCTTTTCCATCCTCATCTTGAAAGTCTCCAGGGACAGGGCATCTACCACATCTCTGGGCAACCTTTTCCAGTACCTCCAGTCAGTGACTTCCACTCTGCTCATTCTCCCTCTCCCTTTTCTACTTTTTTTTTTTTTTTTTTTAATGGAATCATTGAATCATAGAATTATTTAGGTTGGAAGGGACCTTAAAGCCCACCCAGTTCTAACCCCCTGCTGTGGGTAGGGCTGCCACCCACCAGCTCACTCTACCCAGAGTCCCACTGACCTGGCCTTTATCTGATAAAGGCTAGAATATTTTCACATGAGGTGTTGTGCGGGTCTGTGGCCATGGCTTTGTCTGAAAGTGCAGCAAGTTAAAGATTGAGAATGGGGAGTTGATGGCAAAGCAGACGGAGAGGAGATGCTTGTTCCTCTGAAAATTTTACTGTCATTCGTTTGATTATTTCAGCCAACCAGTGCAAAAACAAGTCAGGCAAAAGTAAAGAATTTTGTCTATCAGCTGGTAATGTGAGGTCAGTGTCTTCTAATTTATAGAAAGCAGTATTGTTTTTAATGGGAATGGTGAAAAGATCTGTTGTATCAAGGAAATAATGGCTATCCAAGTATTGTGCTTATTAAAAATGGAGAGGGTTTGAAAACAAGCAGTGCAAGATCTGTGGCTTCACCTCCATCAACCTCTTAAAAAGCCATGGGAGTCTGAGATGTGAGTGCATCGGAGGGCTTTGTTTTGCAGAGGGATGTAATAGATCTCTCTGTGCATCCTGCTTGTGATTGCTGATTTGCACAGCAATGGGGATGCAGCAGGCAGTGTAGGAGACTTTTAGAGCATCACCTTCCTGCCTTGCACAAGACAGAGTCTTCAGTTTTCACTTGGGCTGTTAAGTGAGTTAGTGTATAAAATATTGAAGCTGAAGAAAGAAAACTGCCTCTTTATCGAAGTGTAAATGATCTTGAAACAAAATACATGGGATAAAAGAATGATTTTCTTAGGCAGGTTCAATGAATAATTGATTTCTGCTTCTCATAACATTATCAGTGTAATTAAATCGGTGGATGAAGAAGTAAGACAGAAGGTATCATCTGTTAGACACTGAGCCTCTTTCTTCAGTTGCTGGCAAAGCACTGCCATCTGGCATTTAAGACTGTCCAGCACTCATGCAGGTTCATGATCTGTCTTGCTGCTAACAAATCAGCGCTGTATGAGCACCAGCATGATAAAAAAATCCACGCATTCAGTCATTATCTGAATCAGCAAATAACCTAAATAAGCTCCCTTCCTTCTTTGCCAAACTTGCTACTGTCTCTGGAAGCTATGCATAGAAATGATTTAAAGTAATGCACGCTCTAGGTTCTTGATTTATACAAAGAGGCTATGCTCTGCTCCCTGTGGGTGTGGATTTTGGCACAACTAGGCAGTGCAGCTATTCCTATGGGTTTGGCACAGAACTGTGGAGGTCTCTAACTTTGGTCACTCACCAAGATGAGGAAAGTGATCGCTGTTGTGGTTCCTTTTGCTGTTTTAAAAATCAGAGAAGCCAGATGGAATAAGAAAATGGGATAGGGAAGCAGTCTGGTTGTGACTGAGCATGTCCAGCTCCTATACGGGACTCTTATTCCTTCATATGGATTCTACTTTAGAGAAGCAGAGAATGGAGGGTAATTGCAGAGACAAAGCAAAGATGAAACTGAAGATTCAGAAATTAAAGATAAAAAATTATTAGTGTTACAGTTTCTATTACTTCATCCTGCAAAATTAGTTCTGAGGAGCAAGTTCTGATTTTCCTCTGAGTAACACATCCACGTGTCACTACAAGGTTGTCTTAGAGTAATGTGTTCCCTTGCATGTCTTCCCTGCCATGTGTTGTAAGCCTCAAATCCTGCACTGGAGCGTTAGAGTGTCACAGACTCATCAAGATTGGGAACGTGCAACCATCAGCGTAACACCGCCATAATGCTAACTGCTGTCCCTCGGTGCCACATCCACGCGGTTCTGGAACGCTTCCAGGGACAGTGACTCCATCACCTCCCTGGGCAGCCTGTGCCACTGCAGCACCATTCCTTCTGAGAAGAAATTTTTCCTCGTATCCAACCTGAACGTCCCCTGGTGCAACTTCAGGCCTTTCCTTCTCGTCATATCAGCAGTTAACCTGGAAGAAGAGGCCTACACAGTATGTTTCCTTGTAAAGCTGGAGGTTCGTGTGGAGTAAGAAATCTAAATGCTGTACTGCTTTGTAGGTCGATGTTATAGTCCAGTGTCTTTTGAAAGTCAGTGAAGATCTTTTTGCTGACTTTCACAGCTGTTAGACATTCCATTCTATCCTGCATAACAGGAGTCTCATCCAAAGGCTCCCAAAGTCAGCAGAAAGATTCCCATTGCTTATTTTGGCCTCGGATCAGTTCCTTAGTTGAAGAGGCTTGAGGGAAATATTCCATTCATGTTGTTTGCACTCTGATTGTGCTATAAATACCATATTGAGCAACTGATCATACAGAACTGTGATACCCAGTCATCCATACTGAATTCAGCATCTTTATGTGTAGTTTCACTGGACTGTTGTCCTGGTAATACAGCAGTCACCATAATGTTGAAGCAATGGTCATTCAGCAAAGCGCAGTGTGCTTGTACCTGTGTTCTCCCAGTGCTCTTGTTCGTACAATTTTGCGTGATAAGAACAGGGAGAAGATCCTAAATTTTAATGCTGGTTTTGCAGTTCTTTGTCATCAGATCATTTTGTATCTGTCTCCACACTTCTAAAATGAGGGATGCCTGTTTTCCTGTTTCTTAGGGATAGTGTGGTGATATTATCACTGTCTGTGTAGTGTTTTGATTACAGAAAATGACAGGTGTAATTATTGGTTCCTAGTTAGATTGTGCATCTACCAGAACTAAACACCTGCCACAAGCTGTGTCTTTTAAATTCCTCAGTTACTTGAAGGGAAGCCAAGTATTTGGTCCTGAATGTAATGAATCTGAACTCTGTTTTCTGATATGCGGACTTGTTACTGCAGTGTTCACCAGTATGTACAGAGTCTAAAATGTTAGCAGTGGTAACATCAGGGAGAGCCAGTGTTTGTGTGAAGGTCTTTACAGTCCATGTGTAAACTTTATTCCTTGTGTACAAATGTGAGCATGGATCGCTATATAGCCCAGCTACCACAGAAATCTATGAGTTAAAGAAGTGCTCAGTGGTGTGAACAGATTTTGTACCAGTCAAAAAAGCAATGGTTTTGTATGCCCAGTGCTTTATTATACTACCAAATGTATATCAGTAAGCTTGAACTCTGAATCCACAAAATCTGTTTGCATGACTGGGGATAGTTGGTTCTCTCTCTGTTCTCATTCCCTTGCTTTGAGCTTAAAAAAATAAATAAAAAGCAATTCTTGATGGGGAGACTAATTGTTTCGGATTGGAATGAAGTGGCTGATTATTAGAAATTCCAATGACATGGAGCGCATAATGTTGCTCGTTGTACACTAGTGTGTCATCGTCATGGATGCCATGTGTGCTCCACGGAAATGTGTTAATTAATATATGCATTTTTTATTGGAAAGGGTTAATGCCTGCTTGGTTGTTAAGCAGGATTTGAACGCACCAGATGCTGAGAGCCAAGGGCTTTTAGAGAGGCTGTGCTGCAGCTGTAGAACACAGAAGTCAGATTTTTAAGGGCTGAAACATTTAGAAAGTTTCCTCTTACCTTTCTGCGTTCTGATGTGAACACATGGCTTGAACGAAGTACCACGCGATGCTGAAATCTTGTGCGCCCTCAGCATCCTGCCAGGCCATGCCCTGCACCCCAACCCACACATGGGGCAGTCCCACAGCTGGGGCTGAATGTTACCCCCCAACACATCTGATCTCTGATCTGAAATGGCTGGAAACATGATAATGTACCATAATGAGTTATGATGAGTATTAAACCTGAGTAGCATCTGGCTCAGACTAAATAACTTCAGATGAAGTGTTGCCATTTTACTGTATTTCCCATTGCGGAGGATTTCCCAGCTGCAAACTGGTGTCTCCTGTGTCTCAGAAACAAAATTATTTATTGTGCTCATTTGCTTTGGAGCGAGGCATGCTCCAGCTCTGAAAATTAAAGCAGTATCCTATGCTTAAAGCCTGAGGGCATAAATGTAACCTGTTCAAATATCATTCTTCAGTTATCCTTTGAATGGTCTGCCTTCCAACTCCTCCCCTCTGACTGCTTATCAGAAAGATGATACATCTGCTCTTTCACTTCATTTCCCTAAACTGTAATCGAGCACTGTCTGAATAGCAGAAATGAAAAGAAATGTCTGGCTGGAACAGCATTGTTAGCTTTTATTGCTGAAAAATGCATTAATGGTCCCTTGTCAAATATATGCATTGAACAAATCATTCAATTTCCTTCCATCTTCAATTCTTTCTAAAAAGAAGTACACTTAGGCACACTCTGACATTCTCTACAAACCATAAAGGCCAAGCTTGATTTGTTTTTTTTTTTTTTATGTTATAATTTTGTGAAACCTAAGAATAGATTTCAGTAAATAGCTCATTGACCCCTCATTTGTTTAAAAATAGCTAACAGATTATAGCTCCTTACTATATCTGCTCTTAACTTGCCATTTGCATTGCTTTGTATAGCACAGCCTGCCACTGGAAATTATATTTAGACGTAGGATAAAAGCTTCAAACAAGCCTGTGTGTCTTCAGCTGAAATCTATTTCCAGTCTGGCTGGGGCAATTAGAAAAGCGAGCGATTCATTCAGGTTTCTGGCTGTGAAGTCTCAAGGCCAGGCATTCAGGCACTTTGGAAAGCGTTTCCTTCTCTATCTGCATCAGAGGAAAAGAAACTAAGGGAGTGCTCCAATTGCTTGTCTTTAAGGCTTCTTTTTTCCATTTTTGTAGAGGCTTTACAAAGATCTTTGAATCAGCAAAGGAGTGAAGCCAGGTATCTTGATCTACCGAATGCCTTTTTGCGTTTGCCTTTCACAAGGCAACCCTGCACAGGTGTGTGACAGAAGAGGTTTGCATCCAGTGATGCATGGTCCAACAGAGCCAGCAGCTTCTGAATGAGAAGAGCCCTAATTGCAGGGCTGTTGCTGTCAGCATTAGAGGTGCTCCATCAGCTTGGTGCAAAGCAAAGCGTTTGGCTCCAGCCCCCTCATGGCATACATCCCTTTAGTACAGTGGAGACGGTTGTGTGTATGTATTCAAGGCAGCATTCATCTCCCTGCAGTATTTGGCTCCAGTAATTATCAGCATTTGGCTGTTCTCAGAAGTGCTGAAATTCTATGGAGAACACGAGCTCCATTAAGGCTCCCTGCTTCCCTGTGCATACAGATAGAACATCGTGTGCAGTCGCTGATATTTCCAAGCTGGTTTTTAGTCCTGAAGCATCACACATGAATTTATTTTAGTGCATCTGTAAAGGTGCATGAGAAAAAAAAAAATCCAACAGTTTGGAGAAAGTAATAGTATGGGGTAATTAGTAGGTTTTTTGGGACACTAGCTTCTGATAAAATTAAAAATCCACAATTATTCAGTAGACAAGGAAAATAAAGCCTTGATGGAAAAAAAAAAAAAAAAACACAACAAAATCGTGCTGATCTGCCCTTTTAGAACAGAGCTAACATCAATAATTCTTACGTTGTGCATTAAGTTTTAATGTGTAGACAGGCTCTCTGTGCATAGTGGGGTGTCTGTGGAGTCATCAGTGAGAGCTGATAAATGCCTGCCATATGAAGAATGCATTACAGAGAGAGTCAAGCTAAGTGAATCATTTAGTTGTCATTAGTCATTTTTCATTAATATTTGTAAGCGTAGTATTATCCGCTGTGCATTAGGTAGGATAGAGAGGATAACACTCACAATGTGCTTTATCCCACGAACAAAGGCTTTGTCTGAAATACATGGTAGGATGTGATCAGGACGAGTGCTTCAGCTCTGGTCTCATTGGTGCATCGGTGTCTTTTTTTTATTTAAGACAATAGAAATCTAGTTGGGAAAGGAAATCGTTTCATCACGTGGTTTGGCATTAACCAGCACCCACCATATACATTCATGGGAATCGAATAAGTAATAACTGTACTGGAAATGGAATATCTGTCAGCATGTTTAATACCAGGGATTAAAAATAGCATCCAGAAAGGAATTTTCACAAAGGCATTATACCATCTGGAGCATCCTTGTGATGTGTGTGGGCTCGGAGCACCTTCAGCTGCAACCTTGACAACTTTGCAGCGTACAGCATAAGTGGGGATGGGGGCAGGAGACTACCTGGAAACTGCCATAATCCCAAGGATCCCACTGGGCTCTTCTCAGCCTTAAAGGGTTACAAAATAAATGTTGGATCTTATGTTCATAAATTTTTCCCCAGGATAATGCACCTCTGCCAACTTATATTTTTTCCTTTTAATCTGTTGTTTTTTATCGCTTTCTGTTCTAAAGTCCCAGATACTGCATTCTATATCCCAAAATGATGGCGTGGTCAGGCATATAGGTGAAGATATATCCTTCCCAAAGTGCTGTGGAGTTAGCAGGCAGATGTGATGAGAAAGGCTTTGTCAGCGTGGATTTAGCATTGCTCCCAATGGTTTTTGCATCATTCTTGACTTGCATCAATACTGTTCCACTTGCAGAGCTGTTTTCCAGTAACCTCAGAGGCTCCAAGAAAGAAATTAAAACAAATAAATAAATAAAATGGGTAATGCTTACAAATTTCTTCAGTTTCTTTTCCCATCTGTGAGAAAATTGAAAATAAGTCTGATGGTTCAATATCTCTGAAAGCTAGAAGAGAACGTCATGGTTCTCTTTAGTTAAATGAGATATTGCCTTCTAAAGCTTGGAAAGCTTTGGTCTCTGCTTTTGACGAGTTGTGAAATACCGGCTCCAAAACATGTAATTGTCTTGGAATGAAAATTCGCACATATTCCAGCTCAGGCTAATGTTATCCAGTGGGAAATGTATTTGCACTGTAGGAGGAAATAGGTCCAAATTCTTTTTCGTTGTGAAGCAAATAACCCTTGCTAGTATTTTCTATGTAAAGTGCCCCCAATTATTTTATTATATACGCTCCAAAAGTAACTTGTGCGTATGTATGGACATGATTTTTTTTTTTTTCAGCAGGATGCTGAAGCCTCAGCTGTAGATCTAACCACAAATCAGATATGTTACATCTCCTGCTGCTGTTCCCAAGCACATTCACCAGAGTGAAAAGAGCAGCATTCAGCCATCAGTTCCTTGACTGCCAAATAGCACTGTGCCTTGAGGGTTAGGACGTGTCTGTGGTGCAACCGCAGCATTTGTTTCTGTGCACCACTGAATGGCTTTGAGTGATAACACCAGCTTGGCTCTGCAGTGATGGCTCGAGGTGAGAGCTTTGTGTGTCCCACAGCTTGTCTTCAGGGCTTCTGAGCCTCTGGAGTCTATCGTCAAGAACTTTTTTATTTTCTTTTAGCTAGTGATAGCAACACCAGAAAAAAAATGGTGTGAATGCTGACAGCTCCCATTGAAGAATTTGTTTAAGAGGTAATGATGGTGACTTTAGACTTGGGAAGATTTAGATAGTAGGTAAGGTAAGAGCACGTGCTCTCTCCCTGCCCTCCAAGTAACCCCATTCCCATTTGGAAAGGGTGTACCTGTGTTATGCTCTGAGCGTGAGGAATGCAGGAGAATCTTTGACACTACCAAACATAGCCTGTACATCTGTGGCTTGATTTACAATTGAACTTCATGGGGATGACCCAGAGAGCCCCATTTGGCTGCAGGGTTTTCATGTGAGCCCTGCACTGCAGAACAGTAGTTAGGACACGGTGTAAATCTTTGGGGGATATAAATTTAAAGGATATTATCAAGCTGTAGACAATTTGCATACCAGACAAATCTCAGGAAAAGTGAGTGGGGCACATAAATTTACCACCTCTCTGTGCTATGTATGTATGCTGATTATCCAGCACCAACAACTTCTTTAATGAGAAGAAATATTTTACTCTTGCGCGTTCTCCAGGGTTTAATTTTTGTAAGTGAACTGCTGATTCAGTTCTACCTCACAAAATAACTTGGCTTGGCAATAATTCAAGGCTAAAAATGTGAGCTCTGCCTGCCTGCTATTTATCAAACAAGCAATTACACAAAACAGTGCATCATTCCATTGAACAATGTTTAAATTCTTCCAATTGTGTTTTATAAAGTAAATCTCATTTTGGCTTTTGTTACTTGGTGCCTTCCAGTATTCTGGCTGCAGGCAGTCCGTGGCTCATCAGGAGCTGCTGGCAGCCCAGAGTGATGTCTTTTCCTCACAGTACTTTCTCCTGGTCTCTGCAGGGCTTAAGGGGCCAGGGTTGGTGAAGAAACAGTGATTTGCTTTTGTTACTACTGACTTGATCAACCTGAAGCTAGATTGAATCATCCAACTAGGCCTTCATCCGCTTCTTGTCTTCTTTCCCTCACTCCGCAGCCACTTGGCACCAAGTATTTTATTGCCAGCACAAGGTCCCTCATGTATCTTATTCGTACATCATCTATGCGTCACTTGTAATTCCTCAGATCTTACATAGACAGCTGCAGAGATTGACCCTGGAAACTAGATTCTGACCCTACAGCTTGAATGGAATGGATTTCTCCTGGTCCTCAAAGATCACTTGAACATCCACACTTGAAGTTGGGCCTGTGTCTCCGTTCAGTCTCTTCTCTGATGCTGATGCTTTCTGGTGGATTTGTGTAGCCATACTTGACGTTCCCTGGACTGTCTGATGAGGACTATGTGCTACTGAGTTAGCATGTAGGTGCTAGCATTGTGCTGCAGTGTTGGTGAAAGGAGCTCTTCCCTCATAGGCTCACTCCTGTAGCTGTCGTGATCCCACGACAGAGGTGAGATATGTTTTTAGGATCACTGTGAGTAGCGCTCCAGGCAGATGAGACCACGGAGAACATGAAAGCATAACTTTGGCAGAAAATACCTCCTTTGCATTTTCACAGAATCACAGAGTGTGGAAGGGACCTCTGGAGATCACTTAGTCCAATTCCCTGATACTGAAGCACATTCCCCGCAGTAGTTTCCATAGGAAAGCATCCAGACAGGTTTTGAATATCTCCAGAACAGGGGACTCCACAACCTCTCTGGGCAGCTTCTTCCAGTGCTCTGTCATTTTCAAGATAATTAAGTTCTTTTTCACTTTCATATGGAACTTCATATGCTCCAGTTTGCCCCCATTGTCTTATGTCCTGTCACTGCAAGAAAAAGCCTGGCCCCATTCATATTGATGCTGCCTCTAAGGTTGTGTGCTGATGACAGGAGGGGCATCTTGACCTTCTTGTTTTGAAATTTGGTTTGGGCTCTGAAAATTGGGCCTTTTTTGTGTTTTGCTTCTGTTTTCCCCTTCTGCAATCAGAAACACATGCTCAGCAGACCAAATAACATCCCCAGTGAGGCTGGAGCAGTCACTGGAGTTTCCACTGCGGCCTATCTTTACCCCTTTGCCAGTGTCCTAGAGGATGGATGCAGTAAATTTGCTGAACTTATCTTTGGTGCAGTGGGAATTGTGCAAGTCTGAAATGCTCTCAGCAGGATTATTTGGTGGTGGAACGGGAGAAATAGGGTATAAGCTGGCCTTTTTTTCTTAATTAGGCTCTGGTTCTGGGGGGCTGAAAACAGCAAAATCCTGCGGGAATTTCAGCAGTTGGTGGCTTGGGATTTATTTGTAATTCCTTAGGATTGTGTGTCTATAAAATGTTTTGTGGAGTTGTACGGTGCTGTTTTTGCATTTTGCTTTTTAGAGCTAAAGTATGTTTTGAAGAAGGAAAATGCTGCTTGCTTTTAGTCCCTGTGAATGTCTTAAGGTGATTTCCTGACTGGGTGGGTGTGAGGTGATTACCATTAAAAAAACGAAGTTTCATTATCAATTTAAGGTTAAGCCTGGAGCAGTGCAGGATTTGCCTGAATTTGGAACAGATAATGCTTCTGACAGTTGAGATGCTCTGATCGGAAAAATAATACCTCTGTAGATAACTGTATGAATTAATATTTAAGCTCACATGGAAAATACGTCCTTCATAGATAACTATCTTTTGACAAAAGCCTTGAAAAAAAGCTGTCAGGATACCATTTCTCTTGCCCAGTTATTTTTACTGATGTTGCACACATCCTCCAAAATTCAAACTGAAGTCCTGAAGATTGCATTGTGCTGTCAACCAGTGTCACAAGAGCACAGCTGCTTTTTGTCTTTGGCAGCTGCTGCTCCAAGGAATGACTTTGAAGATACACCCCTAAATTTGGACAGTGCACAATAATTCAAATCCTTATGACTAAATCAGTTCAAAATGAAACAGAGATGAAACTCCTGCCTGTTAGCATGAGATTAAAATGGGATTAATAACATGTTTTAAAGAACAGGACTCCATTATGGCTGCTGCAGTCATAAAGTAGGCCTTGTGGTTATGTCTCACCACCAAATGTCAAGGAATCTCTGACAGTGAAACGTAGTAATTTTCAGTCTTGTTTTTTTACGTGGTAGAGATTGAATTGTGTTTGCCAGGTGTTGTCACTGCTGTCTACTTCCTGAGCTCTCTTTTGACCCTTCTTATGATGAGCTGACAGCTTGTGAGACACCTGGCAATTACTGTTCTTCAAGGAGCCTGGGCACAGATGAATAGATGAGAGGAGCCTTGGTGACATGTTCCGAGCTGGTCAGGTACTCATGCTAGGAAAGCACTGTGATAGAAGGGATGCTCAAGTGAAAACAGAGAAACCCCTGCTACCATCTAGCAATACTGAGCACATTTTAATGTAACCTTCAGTGTGTCAAAAGTCTGCACTCATCACCAGGATGCATCTGCTGTTCAGTGTTGTATGTTGATGGCACCTGTGACCATAATGGCTGGGCTCTGCTGCCTTGTGTCCCTCCCGCTTTGTGCTCTGCTGGATGCCAAGACCTGTGCACAGCAACATTTACAGGCAAGAGCTTCTCTTCAAGAATGAACTTATGTAAGTTGGCAAATTGAGGCTTACGTAGGGAATGCTATATTAATAAATTTTCATCCTTTTTACATAAGATATTAGCAGCAGTTCCAGTCTGCCAATCTGACTGTGTGGGTGGATGCTGAGGAGGCAGTGGCTGGGGAAACTGAGCTGTGTGGTTGTTCTTCCTTTGCTTTCTTCACTATTCATAAATTCATAGTTACTGTCTCTGCAGTTAATAATTCTCTGTGCTTTTTACTGCCTTCTATCAGAAGACCTCAAAGTACTGTATGAGCATCAATTAATTAGCATCTCTCACCTTTCTGTGGGCACTTTTAATCCTGTACAGTGCCTGGTGTACAAGTGTGCTCTGTGCTGGCCGCAGAACATGCAGCTTCTGTTTTCAAGGTCATTACTCCAGTGTACTAAAAGCAACCATCTAACCTTAAACTTACACTCCTGAGCGAGAATATAATCTTGTTTCATCTTACTTTATGAGCCCATTTAGTAATGAAATCCAAGGCACTGTACACTAATCTATCTCACAAACTGAAAATTCAAGGACAGGAGCAGCAGAAAAAGTGATTAACTCTTAAGTTTTAAAGCAACTGCAAAAACAGAAAAAGGCAATTTTCTGTTAAAACATTAACATACACCTTCTCTGACTCTACCGCTCAATCTGTAAATTACTGCAATGCAGATCAGGGCTGCATAGCCTGGCAGTGGCCATTAGAGATGGTTTATTAGAAGAGATGCTCCCTTGACTTTCTAGGATACTGTTTGATGCTAGTGTGAACTCCATCTGGCAATGTCCCCTGCTTCTCCCCAGTCCTGCTGGCAGAAGTGTTACCTGGGTGCTTGCTGATCTGCTGCAGGGATAGATAGTTGGTTTTTAGGTTATCGTGGCAATGAAGGAGTGAGAGCATCCGTTCCACTGGAAAGGATGTTAACTGTACAAAACAATGATACTAACCACAGAAACTAACCAGCCTACAGGAGTGTTCCCTGATAGCTAAGAAGTAAGAGTGAGTGAGTGGGAAAACTGCAGTACCATGGGTCATCCCACTTTCTGCTCTCTGATCTTTGGAGTTAAATTGGCAGCCTTCGTTTTCCTGACTGCTTGATTTTCACACAGCTCACCAAAAAAACTAGCTTGCTGGAAAACTTCACATTTAGCACTGGCTAATCATTTCTTCCTAATACAGACAATTCAACAGCTCTGGGAGCTTGTAGTTTATAATTGGAGTGTTAAAAATAAAGCAGAGGGTGTTAGTTATATGGTAGAAAAGTTTTGATCTAAGAGATTGAGATAAAAGAAGTATTACTTGAGTGAGGCCAATAAGCACCCTTAAATTTCTGGAAACTTTCATTCTGGATTTGCCCCCCACTCTCCAGATTTTGATTGTTATCCCAGCAGCCTTCTAATCTAGTTCCATCTTATCTGATAAGCTTTCTACCCTTGTTAGGCAACCATTAAGTGTTAGGATAAGATTCACAGCTAACAAAGAGAAAGCTAACTGCTAGAAATCTCTCCAACAAGTGAGTATGTTTTCTGCTGTCGCTGAACATAGTCCTGGCTGACAGGTTTTGAAATGCTGAAAGTTGTACTCCACACCAGGTCAGTGTAGCCAGTGCTTAGAGAGAAGTTACAGTGATGGTTTTGGCCACCTTTATGACGACTTCATTTCCAGCCTCAGCTTTAGGAAACTTTTATTCACATTTTATTATCTTCATCGGTCTTTGCCCACTGCCCTTTAGCAGAATTGTTCAAATGTTGCTCAAACATAAACCTGTGCTTGCCTTCATCAAGTCAGATGTATCTTATGTCACATTCATCACATCCACCCCATTTGCCTGATCTTGATTGTAGTCAGTTTGCGAGGTGATGCGTTGTGTGATTCATTAAGTGCCTGGGACGTGCTAAGCCTTTTCTAGATTGACAGAATGGGCATGGTGAAAATGTCAGTAATCTTCCCTGCAAACGTCAGTCATTTTCTTATCAGTGCACTTCTGTGCAGCTATTGTATTTCAGTTTTTCAATTTCTTCCCACTCAGTTTTCGTGACACAAAGAAGTTGCAGTGGCAACTGGAGTTAAGTCTACTGTTTCCACATTGGAAATCTCAGTGTCACAAGAGCATTTTTCTCTCCCCTTTACTTGCTCCCTCCTTGCTCTTTTTCCCCATCTTTCATTGCAGCTGACAGCTGGATGCTGTTGGGCTGATGGGTTTTGTGTATACAAAGGGGTGGAAGGACAGGGTTGTGGAGGTCAAAATCTTTTCTGTATAAAAATGTGCTGCCTGAAGTTTGCAGAGCGGCTTGCTGGTGTTCTTTGCCTTGAGAGCACAGTGCTTGCCAGCAGGAGCAAACTGTTCCAGCACAGGAGCTGAGAGTGCTGCAGGAGAGCCGCACGTTGTTCTTTTCTTTCTCCTAAGCAGTTCTTTGCACAAAAGGAAAATTAATTTGTCATTAATGTAACTGTGTTTGTAATCTAGAGGGAGTTCTGATTGAAACGCCGATAGCATTTGGCAGCAAACCTTAATGTAATAGGTAGTCCTCCTCTCCAGTCGTTGCTTTTGCATACATTTGTTCCTAAGAAAAACACAAAGGTGGAATAAAGTAACTATTAAGAAAAACTCCAAATGCAGCTTGTAGTCACTGCCAGGAGGAATATAACTCTTCCTTTTATACAGATGCATTGTCTCTCTTATAAACATTGAGTATATATTCTAGTGGAAATAGAATCCTGTCTTTGCATGACCCCAGTATGTTCCTAAAGTCAGTGGAAGCATTTACTGGAAAGCAGAATTGGACCTGTTGTGTATCATACTTCTGGAGCAAGTAGACTAAAATGTGTTTGTCTGAAGTATAGAAGACACCAATTCTTTCAGAAACTGGAGAATTAAAATAGAATGTGCTGCAATACCTGCAAAGTTAATCTTTTTTATTCATCAATACATAGCAACTCCAAAATTTAGGAAGGTGAAAACCTCTGACTATAGAAGTAAATTTCTTGTTGTTCTGCTGCCGCACTGTTCACCCTGCTAATCCCTCACACAATTCAGGGTGCAAAGAGGAGAGAGCAGGCTGCCAAGCTGGGAAGGTGCAGCGACTTCTTCCTGGCTCTCCATCAATATCCTTCACAACCTGCTTTTGTCTTTTGTCAGGTAGGGAAGAGAAGACCAAGTTGATTTCTAGAAAATGTGTTTTCAGGATGGGTGACTGTTTTTTGTTGCTAGCCTGGATCATAATATTGGAACAGCTGTTCTGGGTTAGAGGGGGAGGCTCCTGCTTCCAGCTGTGGTTGCAGGCAGGGAGGCTATTCCTGATTAGAGACAAGCAGCATGGGTTGGTGTTACTTAATCTTAAAGTGCAGGGGGAATGGATACAGTTCAAGGAAAAAATAACCTACCTTATTAAGCTAGGCTGACCGTAGTAGCTCATCATGGCTGGAGTGCATTACCCATGACAGCAGCAGGCTCAGAGTTGCTGCAGGGGCTCTGGATTCCCATTTGTCAGGATTATGGATGTCCTGCTTGGAAACACCATTATGGAGTGTGGTTCCCCTTTTGGCTTATTGAAAGCTGCACACACTCTTCCAAACGTGCTCTCTATGTAGTCTCATGCTTGTTTGGTATTGGTGCTGTCTGGATAACATACTCCCTGGTTCCATTGCTGAATTGATGCTCAAATGAGAAAAATAACAATATGGTGCTGGGAAAATAGATCTTTTTTAATTATTGTTTTTGAATCTTTTTCGTGTTCTAATACATTTCAGAAAAATAAGTTATGCTTTAAAACTATGAATTCAGGACTTCTGTTTATGGTGCTCGGCTTAGTCTGCCTCTTAATAAAGCTTAGCATAATATATAAATTTGCAGTCAGCATTTTGCCTGCATAATGCCACCATTCTCTTTTTGCCTCATTCTACTTTCATTCCTGCTCTCCATCTTCGTCACTTGAAGAGAGGAGAGAAATGAAGACCTCCCAGCCTAGCATGTATGCTTTAACCCTTCTCTAACATGAGCAATTCCTGTAAAATAAAGTATATTAGACAGATGTTGCCAGCCTATTTCATTTGGATTATAAAAGTCGTAAGAACAAAGAAGTTATATACTTAAATGACACGAATGGACTGAACAGTAGTGAGTGCTTCTACCCATGGTAGTTCACATAGAATATGCTCTCTACATTTATGTTAATGTTTGCCTGATTTCTGGTGCTTCCGTGGAGATAAGATACTTTCTTCCAGTCTCACAGTTGAAGCCTTAGCGTTATCTGTCCATCAGAGTGTCTTTTTCATTATTATTATTGTTGATATTATACACTTACAGTAGAGCATAAAAGGTGCAAATTGGATGAAAATTGTGCTTACTCAAGAAAAATTCTGCATTGCACTAACAAGTTGCAGATGAAATCCCATAGCCAGTAGCAGAGACCAGCAGTGTTGGAGGCTGCTTTGACATTTCAACTTTTACTATTCCTCTGAACTTTATATTTGCACAAAATATTTAACCCAAACACGTGACTTTTGGTTCAAAATGACAGCTGTTTCATTTTAATAAGCACCAAGATATTACAGAAGCCACAGGAATTTGCATAATGAACTTTTAAAGTTTCCTCCCTTCTTTTTTTTCCCCGATCTCCTAGTGAGGATAACAGTTATTTCCCCTCGGTTTTACACTGTAAGAAAAGTATATTAATGAGAGAGATGTCCCAAACACATGGTTGAAGAAAAAGCTGCTTTTAGGTCTGTATTGATGCACCGAAGTGCTTGTTTAGGGGCTGGAGAGGTGGATAAAGCCAGAAAAAAAGCAATGTACTTGCTCCTCTACCCCTCGTCTTTCTCCTAATAAGCCTGGATTTAAGCACAATAGATGAAGAAACCATGTTCTGGAATAAGAAGAAAAATGTGATCAGTAGAGTAACTGCAGACAGCTTTTGCCTCTTCATAATGAAATAAACCGGAATGTGCAAAATAACTGAGGCAGTTCTCAGTGGCAGGGAGGAGATTAGGGAGTGGTAGACAACGGAGTATGAGCTTTCTCCTCTGCAGGGAGGAGAGCAGTGTGTCCATGAGGCCCTGCAGCCATCCTGATCGTGCAGCCTGACAGGGACACGGTGTGGGATCTGGAGGGACGGTGCCACGTGCAGAGAGTATTACTGAGAGCCATTTTCACATGGCTGAGAGGAGAGGGGCCAGAGAAGAAAAGACGTCAGGGAGACCTCATTGCGACCTTTCAGTATTGTAAAGGGAGCTTATAAACGAGACAGAGACTGACTTTTTACATGGTCTGATAGCGATAGACCGGGGGGGGCGGTTTTAAATTAAAAGAGAGGAAATTTAGATTAGATATTAGGGGGAAGTTCTTTACTTAGAGTGTGGTGAGGCACTGGCACAGCTGCCCAGAGAAGCTGTGGGTGCCCCATTCTTGGAGGTGCTTAAGGTCAGTCTGGATGGGACCCTGGGCAGCCTGAGATTGGTGCGGGGCAGCTGGGGTGAGACTGAGTGGTCACAGAATTGTAGGGGTTGGAAGGGAGCTTTGGAGATCACCTTATTCAACCTCTTGCTAAAGCAGGTTCCCTACAGTAGTTTGTATAGGGAAGTGTCCCAACAAGTTCTGAATCTCTCCGGAGAGAGGGACTCCACAACCTCTCTGGACAGCTTGTTCCTGTGCTCTGTTAGTCACAACGAGGAAGGTCTTATGTTTATATGGAACTTCCTACATTCCAGTTTCTGCCTGTTGCCTCTAGTCCTGATCCTGTGACAAGCAGACCCTGGGCTGCAGCTCAGGGAATGAACAATTGGGTTATTTCCTCAAATTCTGTCTTTCCCTCGCTGTATTTGTAGTCTGCTGTTCCCTGTGTGACAGCTGTGGATGTGCAAAGTTGCTGAACAAGAGCTGTGTCACTGCTGAGGAGCCTACAAGGACAACTCTGTTGACCTGCAGGGTTAGGTTTGCCCAACGTCTGTATTAAAGCTCATATATATATTACAGCATCTCTTAGGAGGCAGTTAAGGTCATGGTGTACTGTACCGGGATCCTGGTGAGGCAGATGAAAGGTTCCCATTTCTGCTTTACGGGTGGGGAAGTGAAACAGAGAGGTTATATCGCTCAGTGGAAATTACAGAGGGAGCTAAGGGGAGAAAAACAACTGAATCAAGGTCTCAGGAAGAGCGTTCTTCGTCTTTAATTAGTCTGTCAGAAACATGCCATAGTTTCTTATACAGTGTATCAGTAATTGCAAAAGCATGCACACAGCCTTTCTTTGGAGGGTTGCCCAGACAGGAAAACAAAACTGTTTATTGAGCAAGTAATGAGATTTGTATGAAGGCATAATAAATGAAATTTATCTTAAGGTAGCTTAGCAGATAGAAATTGGTGGGAGGAGGCAAGACTCACAGTGAGAAAATGCAATAGTTATCATTTTATTTAATTACACTATGAACATCCCTACTAATTTATTAAAAAGCCTTTTAGTGGTTTTCTGTGTCTGGAAACAAAATGAGTGTTACTGACAACAACACCACATCCAGCAGTGGAGAAGAATATAGCACTTTGTATTGCTGTGTTCTGGCAGCAGTGGACTTTGCTGCAAAATGGGGAGGAATTGGGATAGTCAGTGTCTACCTGAGCATGGGTGTGTTAGACATGCTAGATGAACTGCAATTGGTAGACCTGTCCTGGTGATCTGAAAGACATCCTGCAGCGTGGGAGGGCTGGGATTAGTTTCCTGAATCTGTCTCTTGCATCTGCAGATCTCACCCCAAGCACTGTCCAGCAGTAAGGATACTGAGCTCAGGACCTGGTACAGCTGCTGTTTGCTCTCCTGTCCTTGAACTGTATGGCAGCTCTGCCCTAGGAAATCTGAAAGCCAGTCTCCCAGGACCCTTCACAGAGCTGAGGCACTTGTAGCTGCAAACAAGTTGCCATTGTCGCAGTGAGAGTTTTCAGTAGAAATTCTCTGAAATTTGTTTTCTCATTTGGTGTCATTTCCATATGTGACAGCAGGCATTTCTGAAAAAAAACCCTAGATTATTAGAAAAGTTGACTTCATCTCCTGCTTTATTGAAGAATAGTCTTTGCTTCATGGTCTGTGTCCTGAGCTGCATCAGCAGAGGGATGACAGCAGGGCAACGAAGGGGATTGTGTCCTTCTGTTCTGCCCCTGTTAGGCTCCATCTGGAGTGCTGTATCCAGGTCTGGAGCCCTCAGCACAAGATGGATGTGGAGTTGTTGGAGTGTGTCCAGAGGAGGGCCACAAGGACAATCACAGGGCTGCAGCACCTTTCCTATGAAGAAATATTGAGGCTGGGATCTTCAGCCTGGAGAAGAGAAGGCTCCTAGAGAGGGTAGACCTCGTTTTGGCTTTCCAGTACTTAAAAGGAGTTTATGGACAGGAGGAAGTCCAACTTTTCACGTAGTCTGAATGTAAAAGGATAAGAGTTCTAAGAATAACCAGGAGAAACTGAAAACTAGGGCCAATCTTTGATGCCCTGCACCTCTATGTCATTTTGCAAAACCAGATGCTTGAAAGATTAATCAGTTAAAACACAGCTGAAGATAAGAAGCAATTCATGATTTAAATCTCCATTAATGTCAATGGAAATCATTAATGTTGATTTCAGGAGTAAAGTTAAAATCCGTCCTTACACTCCTGATGCAACAGTGTGAATGTATGTGAAATAAGCAGACTGGACAGGTCTACATGTGGGCTATCTGCCTGGCTATCCAACAGCAAAAATGCTGGAACGTCAGCTGGAGATTTCCTCCTTGCTGAAGAGAGTGGCTGATGCAAGCTGAAAGGCTGCGGGCAAAATTTTACTTTCTCTAAGAAAATCTGTCAAAGTATTCAAAACCGTGTCTCTGGTTGGTGCTGTTTAACCTCCTGGACCGTTTTGCAGAAAATAATACTGCAGTCTGTTCTTTCAATGTCTTATTTTCTTACCCTTGTTACTGACCCAGAGTTGTGAATTCTTGCTGATATTGTCTTCCAGCAACTTTGGACATTGCAATGCAGTGGACTTAAGGGAATCTTTCACGTCATTCAATCTCCATGAAAAATCACAAATGGATTAAAATATTCAATTGATTCAAATGCTTGCATTATTGAAATAACCTTAAAAATAAATATTATGCTTGGTAGACAGTAATCTCTCTCCAAGTGGACAAAAAAATTAACTCTGCAATGGATTTCAACTAAAATCTTCTAATTATTTTCCTTCCCACTTTACATCTGATTAGAACTCTGCAGGGAACGAGGAAAACTCTGGTGATCTCATCCTCAGAAAGAAACCTCAGGAAGAAATGTAGCCCTCGTCGGGATGAAAGGGGAAGGACGATTGGTGTGCAAATGAGTACACCTTTTTGTCTGTGCCCTGTAACCATCTCTCATACATCTGGCTTGTGTCATTGTAGGCTGAGCATCTGCATACAAAGCACCTGGGAAGTTCAGACCTCTATGCTAAACCTTCATGTGAATTTATTAAATCATTCTCAGGGAATTGCCTAAAGTACACCAGAACTCCCCAGAGCCAAAGTTACCATTTTAATGATCCCTGCAAGACCACCCACTGTCATGTGTAGTAGCTAGGCACAGGGTGGTGTGTTCATCTCGGAGCAAGAAAAAAGGAGAAGGTAAATTCTTGTGGATGAAAACCCAGATCTTTTCATCCTGAATAGCTGAAATGAGCAGGAACATTTACTTTTTTCTTGCCTTTAAAACCAGTTTTCCCCAGAAGCAGCGGACTTCAATGGTGACTTATGCACTGATCCAGGTCTGACATTTAGTTCTGTGCGTGGTTCTTTATTGTAAAGTTATCACTTAGGCTGCTTCTAAATTCTGAAGAAAGAGTTTTTGATTGAAAGAAAATTTTTGCAACATTCAGCCTGTTTTCAGTAGTGATGTTGAAGCTTTTACTAAAAACAAATAGCCAGTTAAAATTCCTCAGCCCACTCCCTATGCTTTCATCCACATAGGGAAAAATATGTGCAGCACAGCACTGTGCTCCACGGGACAACTTCACATCTGAATGATGGTACTAGGCTGATGATGGCAGTGAAGATGGCTCCTTCTGCCCAGTTGCAGTGAACATGTTGTAGGTATACCCATCACCGAGATCTGTCAGAACAACTGCGATGCATGTGAGAAAGTTACATCCTGACAAAACAAATTTCAGCAGTGTGCCAGGTACCTCCAGAATCAGTGTTGAAATTGCTCATGCAAAGCCTCGAAAGCTGTCCCATTGACACGTGAGAGAGGATCTTGAAATAAAGAAGACTGCGGAGAGAGTGTTTGTTTAAGCAACTGGATGCTATGGAAATTATTAACATTAGTGCCTTCAAGTCCTGATGTGCTTGTCAAATTTCAGTCATTCAGTGTGTTACAAAGGAAAGCACTAGTATAGATGTGTTAACAAACAGTGAGAACTGAGTACAATGGCAGGCACTGTGTTCTCCTTACGCTTTCAGCAGTACACTATGAGAATTATCAGAGGAGCGTGTCAGCAGAATGTAAGCATTTGCTCGTCATCTGTCTTTTGGGATTTCAGCCCAGCAAAGGCCCTTGATGATATGTCTGCTTACTTCCCACCATCAATTCAAGAAGTATTTAAATATTTTGATATAATTTGTTCCCAGAGGAACAGAGAGGATGGGAGAGCGGGATAAGAGACTGAGATCCTTGTTTTACTCTGAATGATGGTTGTTGTTTTTTTTTCCCCTTGTACCAAATTGGAAAACGGCATCAGTTTTAGGGAAAGTTTGATACTAAAAAAGTATCAGAGATGCCTTTATAGTGTTTTCCTACAGAAAACTAGGAGGTGATAGGCATGATGCTGATGTATCACAAAGCACCACGTGAAGATATGGCTTCACCATTCCCTGCTGAGGCAGTTTGATACGGACGAGTGGCGGGCGCAGCTCCTGGCACAGAGGGTGCATTGTGTGCTCCCTCATTGCTCTCCATCCCTGCTGCTCTGAACCCTTTCTAAAGGCTTCATTCAGAGCTCGTGGTGCTCACCAGTCTCCTCAGACAGCAGAGCCTGGTGATAAGCACTGAGCTGCAGAGGAAGTGTCTCGTGAAGGTCTTAAGGGATGTGCTGATGTGGGAGAGCTGCCCCAGCACTCTTAAATAGTGTTCTTTGAATCCCATGACTACTCTTATCAGGAGTAGGAACATGAGTGGTTTGGATGGAAGCTCTCTTGACCCAGTATTGTTTGCTCAAGTTTAGAAACACATCGTTTTCTTGGCAGCCTCAAGCTTGCATTAAGTTTTGATTCTTGTGTATTTAAAATAAGCTATAGGAAGATGTGCAGTGTTTTTGGCAGAGCTTTCATGCTCATTATTAACTGTAAATGTTAATTATGTACCTTATGTGTTTTGTAAGATAGGAAGATTTGTAGCTGCTGTTCTTCAAGCCCTTTGCTCTTCCTGTCCTTCTAGGCAGCTGTTGAAGTTGTTCCTATTGAAGCAATTTTTACCACAGAGAAAACATGGCAGGGCAAATAATTATTGAGCTCAAAGTCTCGTGAATGTTTTAGGGAACAAGTTAATGCTTTAATCCAATTGCCATAATGATCCTTAACTGATTGGCCTTTGTGTCATTCTTTGCACTGAAGGAAAGCCTTTGCTTTACCACCAGCAATTTTTCAGCTGCTCCGTTCACATACTTTTATTTTAACTACACATATTTTTTATAACCCTTTATACCATTTTTCACTTTGCAAAACATTTTAAAATCCTCTCCTGATTTCCACGGTCTCAGATTCTTGATCATGTGTTGGGTACCTTAATGTTTTCCTTGACTGTTAATGAATTCTGTTTCATGGCAAGTCATCTTTTACAGGAAAGCCGTCAGTCGCTTTCATTGAGGCAGGCAGGCTTTGAAAGAAAGAGCAATACAGAGGGATTGAAGTGAGACCTCTCAGCTTTGTCTTCTCACTCATTCCTCTGGTTCTGCCTTGCTTTCATAGTCACAAGTGGTGGCATTTTTTTGTGGAGGCCACTCACACGAAGATTTTTTAGAAATCTCTGCATCTGGATGTATGTGCTGGCACCAAGGTGTACTTAATGCATATTTTACATCATGCCCTGTTATGTTGCCTACATTTGTAAATTAAGGTTTCGAATTCATAGAGTTTAGAAGCTGGGAGACACAGCCGATCTTTAGACCAGTGCTAAGAGTGTAGGCCCCAATACAAAGTCAGTGGAAAATCAATTCGTCTTTCCATTACCCTTAATGGGCTTTTGGATCAAACCCATATTCTTAAAAGCATTTGAGTGCATGGATAACATCAGATTTTTAGACAGGTATTTAATTTGTGAGCCTGGGAGATTGCTAGAGGAGCCACAGCCATGTGGACAGCTGCAACTGGAGCCTTAGGCGTCTGACTGACTGAACCGTAGCCCATGGGCACCTGTATCTGAAAAAGGGAAGAAGTCCTTTGAAGCCCAGACTAGAGATCAGTTAATTCAAGAATTTACTGTTTATAAGTAATAGTGTAAAAAGGCAGACCATCCTCCTCCTTCCTTGCTGGAAGTTTGGAAGTAGAGGTTTGGCTTGTGCAGTGGTTCAGTGCTCTGCAGGGTTACCTATGAGCTCGTGCTCTGCTGCAGTGATACAGAACTGCCTTTACTGGAGTGCCTCAGAGGCTGAAAGGCTATGGGAAGGGCCCTGTGAAAGATAACAGTAAGTTTCCTTGTGCTAAAATAAAAACCAACAGAAGCACTACTAATCTACATCGTTATGCTATAGATCTTTCAAATGCAAATGGTTTATTACTTTGCCTGTACGATAAATTCACTGCAAAAACAGCTCCTCATATGCCTAATGTTTTTAACCTTGGCCTTGACTGCTGAAAATGTTCTTTATTTAAGGCTTCAGCTTTCCTACTGCTTGGCAAGCTTATGGCTCAACACATAAAGGGAATTTGATGTAAAGGCTGCGCTACATTTAGGCTCAGATTCTCAGTGGCCAATTCATGATGGATGAAGCACAGCTCAGTTGAAGGAACCCCTCAGGTTTGTGGCAGCAGAGGTTTGTTCTGCTGAAAAGCCTTTTCAGTTGGTGCAGACTGGCAGAAGCCTTCTTTAGCAGATGCCTGGTTGCTCTTGTCCTCCATTTATGTGAAACTGTCTCCAAGAGTGGCATTGCCTCCCAGACGTGCGGAGCAGCCTCTGCAATAAGGCGTGGGAGGGCAGCTTTGCACCCTGCATCTCGCACCTCCTACATATGAGCGAGGGAAATGAGGTAGTACAATTCTGCAAAAACGTTATAAAAAATGTGAGGGCCCTCCATGGTGCATGGGTGTGTACGTGGTTTAAGCAATTACCAGTAAAACACATTCTAAACGTCCTTTCTGAGTCTTGGTCTTAGCAGTCTGAATGCTACTGTGTGCTTGATGTTGGTCTTTTTTTTTTTTTTTTTTTTTTTTTTTTTTTAAATTATGTGTACTAGCTCTAGATCAGGAATCAGAGGTACGGAAACAAAGAGAAGATGCATACATTAAGAAAGTCAAAGCCATTTGAAACTTCTCGGATGACTTTTATATCTTCTGTTTTGCATTTGCGTTTCCGGCTTCAGGCTGGAAAGGGAGGTAGGAAATTTGCATGGATATGGAATTACATCTACTCTTTCCTCTTTGAATTTACATGGGCTACTCAATTTTTTACTGAGGCCCAAGGTGTGATATTATCAAGGTCCATGTAAGTAGCAGATAGCATACAAGGTCCAGCTTTCCTGGCCCACCTGGACACTGCACGACTGCACGTGGCTTCACTACTCCAGTGGGAGAGGAACATAATAAAATCCATGCTTCTCTGTACAGCTTCAAGGTGTTGATTGTCCTTTGACAAGATCCTAGCGTGTCTGGCTCTTGAGGAAGGATTACCCGATGTGAAGAGTCTAAAGGGCACCTGAGGAAGGTTTGGCAGTCTTTGCTCAGTTCTGCCACAATGACATATTGCCTTAGCCCCAATCCTGAGGTGCTTACATGCTTTGCTGAATTTGAGCTCGCAGAAAATAATGAACCTGTATCTCAGGCATGCTCCTTGTCTTCAATTGTTATTGTGCATAAAAAGCTTTGATATTGTTTGGATAGGAAGCTCCAGCTGTAAAGAGCAATCCTTGCTATTATCAGCTGAGTGTTTGGAAGTCCTGTCAAGCTTTTATTTTCGGAACCTCATCGTTCTTGTTGGAAATTCAAAGAGGTTCCAGAACTTACGAAAATGCATAGCACAGAAATACTTCTAAACATCTACCCCCTACTGGCTGCCCAAATCCACACAAAAGTGGAATAAGGAATTTCACTGTTTTTTCCCCATCTCTGAATGTACCCTAAGAGCTGTGTTACTCTTGCTGTAACTGTTTGGTCCCTAGGGAGGAAGGCCATAAGTAAACTGCTGTTTTAAAAATAACTCGTAACGTTTCACAATTGTTCTGTTACTTCTTTTAACTTCAGGTTAGTTTGTAGAAGTCTAATTGTCAGTGAAACAAGGACTTGGGGAAAGGTGCACGAGGGTGCTAGATGGCCAATCTACATTGAAATGCAATAGAAGTTGAAAATTTGAAGTCTTCCCTCTTCTTTTGAAAATCTGAGCCATAGTTCCTACATTGCAGTGGGGTTTTCTGCAGTCTAGAAAAATTATTTCCTTTCAGAGCTAAGTAAATCCTAATGGTTTAAATCCATCTTTTACATGTGTTTGGGGGCAGAGGGAGATGTTTGTTTATTTATTATAGGATACACTAGCTAGCTGTCTGGGTTCCCCTGGCAGAGAGCAATGCAGTAAGAGACCCTATTCAAAACCAGTATTAGTGGTAGACCGAGGCTACAGGGAGCAATCTGCAAATTTCAGAATGTACTGATGTGAAGGTTGCCAGATTACCCTTTTTTTTTTTTTTTTTTGGCATACACTTTCAATGTAATTTGGCCTGCACAATTGCATTTATTTTTGTTGATCTGCTTGTTTGGTTTCTACCTGCAAGGCACTGAATTTGTTGCAGAGCAGCAGGACTTGAGAATTTCACTGACACAGAACACTCAGACTAAACAGCAAGGACAAATCTGAGTGTTAAAGAATGGCCTCATGTTTCATTTTGTCGTGTTCCTGAGCCAAAGCTTATATGGGCCATTCAGGAACAAATCTTGATTTAAATTTTATTGAATTCTTGCAGCAAGCTTTGTTTTTAGCTGTTGATGATTAAGAAAGCTATTTGAAAACCATTTCTGGAATGGGTTTTGGCTTACTTTGAGGTATTATATCTCTGCAGAGAAAGCAGGAGCAGATTCTACAGGAATTGTACAGGACGTTGCTGGTCATAGCACTGCTGATAGACGATTATTATCTAGCAATGTTGGTTGTGTGTTGCAAAGAACCCGTGGGACTGTCCTAGCTTTAAGCCATCTTTGCATCCTGCTGCTTTTAGATTAGTCAACTACTGCCCAAACGTATGTCAGCCTGGGTTGAGTTACTGGAAGCAGCTGTGGGAGAAAATTGAGAAACAGATTTCTTGTGCAGGTCGATGCCAACTTGTCACTTCTCATCTGCTTACCTCTTCGTCCCACACCTCTCTTTGCCCCTTGCATTTTGGAGTGGGGTGTCTGGCTGTGCCACCCCTGTTCCTCTGGGGCATGGAGCTCTCAAATGGAGGAGGGACATGTGACTCAACTGTTCCTTTAGAGCTCAGACAGTCTCAGGTCTTCCCCAGCCTCAGCTGCCTGCTGTGTGCTCCCGTGTGCAGCTGCAGTGAGTCTTTATAGTCTTGAGGTCACTGGATTCATTGAAGGGGTTTTCTTTCATTTGAGTTGAGTGGGCTGTAATCAATTCTTCAGTATGCTTTCCTTTTCTGTTATTAACTTCCTTTTCTTCCTGAAATTACAAATAATTCAGTGCAACTTTTTAAAAAATTTGTTTCTTACCTCATTCACTTTCTCTATCAGAAGTCAAGGGACAGCCCCTTTGGATGGAGAGAGCAGTAAGCTTTGAACTGAAGTGAACAGCTTCTCTCTGCAAAGAGGAAAGGCCTAGAAACCACGAGTGGTGCTTTGTATCACCCCAGTGTCTCTGGAGTTGGCTCTCCTCCTTCTGCCTTCTGACCCCAGAGAGGGAACCTTCACGTGTTGCAATTCCCACAAAAGCCTCTTTACTCCTGCTTTAATTTTCATCATTTATTTACATATAATTATCTTCTTAGAAAAATCTGCACGCCATGCCGTGAGTGCTCCTATGTATTTTTGAAGAGCTTTTAGCTGATTCCCTTGGTGTGAGCAATGAGATTGATGAGTGGAATAAAGACCTGTTGAAATAGAGAAGTAAGAGGCCATTCGTTACCCTATGCCATCACATACTGCTTGGTTTCCAGCTATTAAGAATACATGAGATACAGGGCTGTTGAAAATGGACACACAATCCTTACTTTTATACTAACATAGACTCTAAGCCATGCAATTTAACAGCATCCTAAAAGTCCTGCTTGTATTTTACGGGCTCCCACTTTGAAGCATGATACTGTTAGCACTCGAGATACAATGGGCATTAAATTTCAGCGCTTGTTAAATTACGAATAATTGTCTCCATACTGCTCAGTTTTATGTCAGACAGGAGTAAAGTAAGATTTCCACATTAATCAGTGCTTAATCAGAGCTCACTTGTGCTCTGCCTGTGGAGTGACAGAATGCACTCAAGTTCCCCATTATATTTCAACAGCTATTTGAGATTTGCAGATATTTATTCCCAGCTAAGGAAGTTGGAGGACTTCAGGGTGACCTGTTGGAAATGTGTGGGAACGTCTCTCAATAAGCAATCTGTGACTGCTTTGGCTGAAGGTAAAATTTAGTATCCAGGCAGGCCAGTGGTGGAATAAAGGCATGCTTTCTTCCCTTCTCCAGCACGGGGAGTTGGATTTGGAAGGTGAGGGTGGAACAACGCTGACACTGTTCCTGACACCAGGCTGCCTCCCCTCCAGTAGTTTTCCACAGGGGCAGAGTAAGCTGAGCAATCTGTGGAGGTGAAGCAGGCCTTTAAAGGAAAATTATGTGCATGAGGAAAAGAAAAATAAGACAAGGTAGCAGCTCCCAAGCTGGTATCATTGCTGTGTGCCTTCAGTCAGTCTCCAAGCAACCAGCAACGTAACAAGAACACAATGAGTCAGGCTCAAACTGTGCCATTTCTGCACCTTTGTGTGAAGGTCTGTATGTATTCATCACTTTAGGTCCCATCTTAGCTTCTTTTATCCACGCTTTTTTAAAGGCAAAGAGTTGGTGAGCTCCTGGCTTCCCAGCATGGTTGGTGCAGGCTCCTCAATCAGGTCTCCAGCTGGAGTGCTGGGTCAGGGGCAGCTGTCCTCACTTCTGCCAGGCCTCCCACAGCCACTCTCAGAGCCTAATGCTCTGTTGCCAAGGTCTCCTTTGCATCTAGCATCTTTTCCAAGGCGTGTGCTGAGTCTCAGTCTTCCCCCTGTAGATCTGCAGCCTGCTTTTGCTCTGAAGGTCAAAGCTGTGCAGAGATGGATAATGATTTGCTGGTGAAAACAAGTGCTAGACCTTTCCAGTGAGCACAGGGAGGCTAAGTGTGATGTGCAGGGTGCATTTGAGTATATTGCACTGTTTTCACGGCGCTGTTGGCAGCGCCTGGCACAGGCCATATTGCTCTGCTGAATGCTTGCTCTTGATGGCCACGCTGCTCACTGCTGGGCAATACACATGCCCTGGTAGCTCCATCTTCACTGCATTTCTGGAACCAGCTCAGCATAGGTAATAATGGAACGCTTCATGGCAGAGAGGAAGCTACTGAAAGAGAATACTGTTGCAAAATAAGAGTGAAGGAAATTTCCACTGGCTGTGCACAAGCCTCGCTGGGTATGACCTTCAGCAGGGTTGTTCAGTACCCCAGTATTATTGTTTCAGAAGAGTGACAGTTCTTTGTAACATTTATTGTCTTCACAATAAGAAGGCTTTTGAGGCAACTGATAAGTTTAAGGAATTAGAAGTAGAGTTTTCATTATTTTGGCTCTGGGAAATGATTGCAGTACCTTTTAGGGTTTCATCCCTGGATTTATGTACTTGAGGTCCTTCAGTTTGTAGAAGAGGAGGAAAGATAGAAAAACTGAGACAGGAAAGAGAGGTGCATTGACCTAAGTTTTATGTGCTTCACCTTGACTGATTTTCCATCTCCATGTGGCAGCCACAGAGCAAAGGCTTCTGAAAAGGCTCCTGTGCGTGGAGGGGCTTGGCATGCTTACCTCAGGCTTCACTTCTTGAGGCCATTCCTGCTGTGCACCCTACACAGTGCTGCTGCGATGGCAGCTCCGATGCCCTGACCAGTCCCAGGGCCATGCATAGGCAGACAGCATTCAGGCTCTCTGGTATTCCTTAGGCCCCAGCTTGCTTCTCAGCTACCTCAAGCTCTTCTGGCATGAGGCCTGTCAACCAGCTCCAGACACAAAGACCAGAAAAAAAGAAGAAAATTAAACATAAAAATTGTTTGCTTCTACTCATTACCCCCTTTATGTTGGTAGTTGCAGTGGAGTAGTAAGAAATGCTGAAGTAAATAACTCTGCATCTATTAAATTTTAATAAAGATGGCTGTCCAAGCACTGAAGACCCATATGAAGATCCATTTTTACAGTATGTCTGTAAAAACAGTATGCTCTTCTTCACAATATGTCCTGGCGTGGAGCTAACAAATCCAGCCAAGACACCATGGGGAAAGTCCTCCTCTGCCAGCAATACAGGGAGTGCCCGTGTTACAGCACAGCCCCAGTGGCTTTGTGGTGGAAAAACTCACTGCATTGCAGACACTGTTCCTCTTGCAAAGGGAGGCAGGAATACCTTGGCAAAACCTCAGGATTCTGGCATGGATAAAACCCAAGGCTGGGCTCCTTGTAGGACACTCTGACGTTGCTGTGTTAGCTTTTAATGGAAATTAATCATCAGGCTCTCGCAGTAAACACAGTGGTATGTGTCCTCTCCTTGCCAATGCTGGACTAAGCGGCCACAACAGCTCTAGCATATCATCACTCCAAGGATAAATGCCCCATTTTCAACACAGGTTACAGTGGCTGAGACCCTGGTCTTGATTTAGGTAATCCCTAGATCTGTTCGTCTGTATGCTTGGCATTATCACCCATCTGGCCGAAGTTTAGCATTTTGTTTTCCTGAATTGATTAGTTGTTTGGTTGTTGTTTTTTTTTTGAACTTGCAATTAAAAGATAAGGATTGTTTGTTTTTTTTTTTTTTTTTTTTCCTGGAAAATAATAGTGCTTTTAAGGAAAATAACATTTGTCCAAACGGAAATCATAGCTTACTTTAAAATGCCTTGTTGCGAAGTTGATTAAAATAGATGTTAACCTGGCCATCTAGATCCAGACCTAAAGGTTCACACTTACTTGGTAAATTCTGCTGTGTGCTCGTATAGTTTGCTAGAAAAATAATTACTATAATTTACTTTATGTTTTCATTACTTCTTTCCCTCCTCCCCCATTCTTTACATTCACCTTTGGTTCATACTTTCTATAAAAATAACCCTAATTCTCTTCTGCTCTGGATAAACCAGTAGCTATTATAAACTAGAAGAAAAAGGCCCTTTCATATTGTTGATATTTGATGTTTGTTTAATTTCAGTAGGGTTTTCTAAAAGTGTAATGCAAGTAGGGTTTATTACTATTTGAGTCTTTAATTGCTGTAGTAATATTTTTTTACAGCTCCTTATTTTTATGTTTAGGGGTCCCTAGATATTTTGATTTATTGGCATTGGTGAATGATTGATAAATGATTGAGGTTAAACAGAAAAACTGAAGGCATTGTATGAAAAATAAATGGTGCCAGAATGACCATGCAGGACCCACCAATATATTTAATGATACATACAACACAGCTGCTACAAGCCAAAGCTATCACAAGTATCAACTGTTCCCTGGGAAGGGAGAAAAAAGTGTAACAACAATAAGAGTGTTTTCTTTCTTGATAATCAGGAGAAGTGTGGTTTGTTCTGTTGCAGAGCAGCTTTTCATTTCAATGTCTCATGGTGTTTTATTTCTGGGATGCCGTAACTACAGAAGAAAGGAAGGTTAGGACGGGTTTTTCACAGGCATATGAAGCAGTTAGGCACCTCATGTCTTTAGCGTTTCAAAAGGAATTGGTTATTTTTGTCTGTTTTGTTCTTCTGGAATTGCAAGTGAGGTTCTCTGTTTCAGGCTTGGTGCACACACAGAGCTGCCACACTCACACATCACTGTTCTGCTTACATTCAGATTTTGGGCTCAGGTGCCTGACAAATTGTTTGTGTCTTATATCATTATGTTTTTGTCCTGTATCAGGAATGGCTCTCACTTGGCAGAGTAAGAAGTAGTGGGTGTTTGTTCCTAGGTGAACGCAGATGACATTTGGAGCTTTTAAAGCCCCTCATCTTCTTTCCTCTGGTTTGCAAGTATTAACTCCTCAGGTGGGCTGTTGTGTGTAGTCTGGTGCAGGGTGGACCCCTGCTCCACCACTCTCCCTATCCTCAGCCATAGGATCCCCCCTTGCTCCAGATTTGGCAGTAGTGAAGCCATGGGATCAGCTGCATTGCCTCACCTCAGTGTTTGTATCCGATCAGTGAGCTGATCTGACTCACCACACTGCAGTGCCAGGTAGGGAATGAAAAATAGGACTACCTGATCCAGCAGAAACTCTGTGTTACACTGAATGAAGTGTGACACAGACTTGCAGCTGGGTGCTGGAGCAAGCCCAGCTATGGCATATGTTTGCAATCAAAAAGCTATTAAAAATTCACATTGACAAGTAACTCGACTTGAGTCTGTGAAATTGTGTGCTCTGGCCAGCGTGGTAGCCCAGGCTCATTGCTCCTGGTAATCTTTCCTAATCCCATGAAGCTGCAGGAGCTGGGAGAAGGATACTTGTTTTGGCTGGATTTTCATTTTCTCAGCCTTTGGGGAATGATTTACTTTCCTCCAGCATTGGCACAGATGTGTGCTGAGGGACTTGGCTCTGAGTGTCATCTTCTTCGGTCCACGTTTTGGTGAAACTCAGTGTTGGGGGGGAAAGGAAGGATTACTTATGTCTTTACATTAATCACATGACCAATGCAATTGTCTGGTTTGGACTCTCTGATTTTATGAATATTGAGGTCATTAAAAGGGTTGCATGGTCAAGAATATCTAGCAGATCTAAAGCAGATTCTTACAAAATTGCTGCTAGGAGCTTGTGATGATCCCACTCCATATCAATAAAGAAATCTGATTCTCCCCGTCCTGTGCTAGAGATGGATGCTGCCCTTGACTGGGCAAACTGGGCAGAGCCCAAGGATGGTAGAAAAGAGCAGGGAAGCGCATGCAGATAAGGAGTGTTGCAGAACAGCAGCAGCCCTGGCCCCATGCAGACATTGGTAATGTGGAGCAAGACACATGGCAGTATGTGATGGATTAGGTCAAGAAAGGCTTATTATGGGCTTGTGCAGCACTCTAGCAATAAAAATAACCTGATACCAAAAAAGCAACAAATTAGATGTTGGAGTTATTCACAGTTGGCAACCACACTTGCACTTCAGTGTGCTGGAATTGACAGATGCTATGGACTTTCTGTGAGAGTCTGTGCCACTTGACAGTGTCATGGGCTTCACTCTGAACTGCAGAGAGCTGGGCATTTTCCACTAAACATGTCTGTCTGTCCTGCCCTTCTATTATAGGCTGCGTCACCAGTCAACAGTTTATTCTATATCATTATCAGAATCTTCATGCCACCCTTCTACCAAGGTGCAGACAGCCCTTGAAGTAGGCAGAGAAGTGGGAGAACATGATGGAGAACTCCATTTCCAAGGGAGCAATTTTTACCTTCGAGCAATTGCTTAAGAAACCAAGTTATTAGCAACTTCTCTGTGGCATGGCAGTCTTTGGAAAAATGAAAATCATTAAGCAGTCAATCCTTGTTCAGAGTCAAGCTTTAGATAAATAAGCAACTCTTGAAGGCACAATTTTGTTAATCGCCGACAATTACATACTTTGTTTTTACATTAGGCCAGCTGTACTGAAAGTTCCTGTGCCTCTGGTGCCTTTTCCATTTTTTAATGGGCTTGGTATTCAACCTCAACAATCAAGAGCTTGTTTTTATGTTGGAAAGAGTTCATTGTGTGATCTTTAAAATTAACTTGATAATTTTAGCTCCTTGATATTATTTGCAGAGTTTTGTTTGTTTGTTTATGAATCCCTTCTTCCTTCATTTTGGTTATTCATGTACATCCTTTTTTCCTTTGAGGTTATTTTTACATGACAAACACTTGCTTGATCCCAGAATGAGATGCTTCTGGTTTGGATTAGTGTGGATCTGAAAAACTTGGCTGTGTACTTTTGGAATATTACACAGTTTGATAAGGTGTGAAAATATGTTTTTATGTTTTTATTTGCAAGTCAGGTAAATGCAGAGTAAACCAATTTCTGAGTTTATTTACTTTCGTACGTTTACTCCGGCATGCAAACTAACCTCACTTTTGGGATGTGAGACAAGGACAAACACAGGACTGTGTAAGTGAAATGGGTGTGTTTTCCACATCTGAACATGTGGTTCTCAAAGTTTGGGACGTGTAAAAATATGCAGTAAAAATACTGATGTCCTTTGCCAGTCTGAGAGTGTCTCTGAAGGGTGGAGCTGCAAAATACAAGTATAGCATTTAGATTTCTTTCCTTTTTATATTTGCTTCTTTAGAAAAGGGAATCAGCACAAAAGCAAAACGTAATGATTGTGTTCTTTCCTCTGAATTAGGTGCAGAGGAAGTGTGCAGTAGCTGTGAGCACCATGACTATGAGGTGCAGAGTACGCTGGGGAGAACAGGGTGATATCAGCTCAAAGCACTGAGCTGGGCTTTGCAGGGGTAAAACAGACAGAGAGATATCAGCACTTCCTCATGTCAAGTCATAGCGACTGCTCTTCTGGTGTCACAAGGACTGAAGTTCTGGTAAGTCAGACCCACAGCATCTGGACAGGAGGAGAGGAAGCAGATGGTTGCTCAATGCTGTGCATCCTAGTGTGTCCCAGCCACAGTAGGCCGCTGCTTAGACTTCTTGATTCTGGTCAGCACCACTGTGAGTTTCAGGAAGTGCAGAAAGTGCATTTAATTCTCCAAAGTACAGGACTAGGCCCATGTGGGCCCAGAAAAGGGCATCCAGGGTCTGTCCTAGCCCAGCTCTGCAATGGGAAGTCAGCCTAGACTTGTGGTGATTGGACTGTCTAGTCCTCTGGAATGGTCACTGGTGAATTTGTGGAGATGTGCATGCAGTGAGTTTGGCATACCAGCTGCTCTGTCAAAGCCTCAGCTGAGCTAGGCACTATCTGGCAGCTTTGCGAGCTTGGTGCGCACAGCCAGGTTAGTACCGTGGGGTGGTGGCAGGGAACAGTGGGGGGGTGCATTGCTGTGCCTTCTGTCACTGCCTCCTTCCCCTCGTGACTCTCACAAAACCTAAATAACATCAGTGCCCTGTTGAGAGCTGACCATATTACAGCAGTGAAGCTTTGCTCCTCAGTGAAATAACTCTTCTTTCTTTTTCATACCCAATGCGGGAAGTTAGTGCTCTTATGTTGGAGTAATAAATGTATGTTTTTCTGAGATACTCCATTAAATGAAACCTGCAGTGGATCTGGTCCAAAGCCCATTTGAGTGAGTCATGTGGACTCCCATAAATTCAGTGGAGTTTATGAATTGAGCCCTATAGATTTCAGTAAATTGCTAACGGAGAATGCTGTTTTACTGTTGATGGTGAGCCACTTGCTCTTAGATAGCAATTAGTAAGGGAGCAATGTCTTTAGTCAGTGCTCTTCTCCACCCCTTGAGAAAGGTCACTGCTGTGGGTTGGAGAACAGTTTTTGGAGTTTCGATAGTTAACCATTTAGTGAAGAAGCTTCAGTGGCTTCTTCCTTCTCCTTACCCCAGTCTGACATTGCAAAACCTCTGTTTTGTGACTGAAGGCCAGAAGAGTGGACATGTGCTTGTGTGAGAATCATAGAATGGCCTGGGTTGAAGAGGACCTCAATGATCACCTAGTTTCAGCCCCCCTGCTATGTGCAGGGTCGCCAACCACCAGACCAGGCTGCCCAGGGCCACATCCAGCCTGGCCTTGAATGCCTCCAGGGATGGGGCATCCACAGCCTCCTTGGGCAACTTGTTCTACTGTATGAGGGAGAGAGGAAAATTACCTCTCTTTCAGTTTACCAATGGGGCAGGATTCATGGGTATTTTTTCTGACTTAACTAGACTGAGGAGATGCCACTCCAGTTGTAGAGGTCTGCAGGCAGTTGGTGCTGAGTTCTTCCCGAGTTTCAGGTTAACGTAAGCTTAACTGATAATAACAAAAGCTTTATTCTATTGACACTAATTCATATTTTAGGACTCTTAGATATTTGTGGGGGGAAATGCTTTAACCTAAAAAAAAATCAAAACTTCTCTGCTTTGCCTGTTCCGTGGGGGATTCCTCCAAGCCTTTCTAGCATGCTGTCATCTTGAATTGCTGACACACTCCATAAAGTTACGGTCAGAACAGAGAGCCTTTCCTCCAGGTCCCAGTGGAGACATGCAACCCCTCTCTCCTTCGAGTGGGAATGTTGCCAGACCTCTGTAAGGAAAATCCATTCCCAGTCCACAGAAGAAGAGAAAATGCTCATCACTTTATGGTATTTTTAGATGTACTTCTAAACCTGTCTGTTGATTAGGTATAGGCTACCTCTTACCCTGTGCTTTCACAGCTCCTGACTCATGGAGACCTTGGTGAAGCTTGGAGTATTATGAGGATCATAACATCTTTCCCAATTAATGGAAAATTATTGCCTGCATCTCCCACACTTGAAAATCAAGTAGCTTTATTATTTTCCAAACTGTAAAGAGATCTCAGGGCTGTTTCCTTGGTGCCACCACCTTGTTCCTTTTGTACACTGTTCTTTGTTTGCTCTGAACCACCAGTCTAGGCACATCATGCTGGATACTTGCACAGTTATACAAGAGGATGTGATGAGAAAAGAAAATCATTTTACTGTGATCTTACTTGATATTTCCAACCATTTATTTTCTTGTTTGTTTTTCTTTCTGAAGTAGTAATGAGTCTCTGGTTTTGTTTTGCAAAGGCCTTCCTCCTCTCTTTTGGTACCAAGTGTAACAACTATCTCTTCAGCTGCTCTCCATCCTATCCATTTCCCATTTTCAGACTGTCAAACTGAGAAGTTACTACTTCAAATCTGCATGCTGGAAATGTCACTGGGGCCCTCAAGTCATTAGATCGTGTGAGGATTTGTTCAAACTGTTTATCACTGACTCCTGCTCCGGGGGGACTGGTGTTTCAGCTGCTGCTGGCAAGTGAGACTCCAACAGGCTGCCCGAGTCCGCTGGAGGGTGCAGCTCCAAAACATCCTCTGCTGCCTTTGTTTTGGTGTTTCAGCAGCTTGTAGGTGATTAAGCAGACCTCTGACAAGGGAGCATTTTAATTTCTAAGCTCCATGTCCTTCCTTTTCTGTTAGCAGCATGGCAGGAGGTATGCTGCTGCACAAGCAGTCCTAAACCTCCCCTTTGTTAGAAACAAAGCATCACCCGGGGCAGGAAGTATGTTTGGGCTGTCTGGTCATATCATCTGGCAGACATGCTGGGAAACACACTGGTGAGTCTTGCCCATTACAAACCATTGGTGTTTGGCAGCCTACATTAGGGTGCTTCACATCTCCACTTGCCTGGGCACTTTGGTGACCTCTGCACTGAGCTTCCTCACATGTTAAATGTGGACATGCTGGTGTCAGAGAGGCACTGGGAGAATAAATACTGTGTTTCTAAAACATAGTGAATAATGGACACGTTTAGGTGTTACTTTTTTGACCCCTATTGACGTAAACAACAATTTTCTGTTTGCAAAATACTGTCGTCACCTAAGCCTTGAAGTGAACTTTCTCTCCTACAGTTATATTGGATGTGCTGTCAGGTAGCATTCTCCCACTTATTCATCTCCCTTTCTTCTCATACCTAAGGACTGAGCAAAGCACCCACTGGACCCTTAGTCAGGTAGTAGCAGTAACACTGTTTTTCTTTTATATGACTATGACCTCACAATGTGAGGAACTGAACAAAGCACTACCACTATTAATTTATAACACTTAATGAAGCCCATGAGATAGTTGGTAATTATTATGCTGATGGAAGCAAGGAGATGGAGATTCAGAAGGGGCTGGTGGCTGTACAGTGTCACAGGAGCTTGCAACAAACACAGTTATTAAATCTCATGGCTTCTAGCTCCCAGTCCTTATTTCCAGAAGAAGACAAAAAGCAGACTACCAAACTAACAGGCTTTTAAAAAAAAATGGATTTGGACATTTGTCTTTGTTAGTGATAATTCTGTCCACAGTGCCTCTCTCAGAAGCTGAGGCCCCAGGTAAGAACAGCCGGTCTGCCCAGGGGGGCCTGCAGCCTACAGGGCTTCCCAATGCAATTATCTGTTCTTAAAGACCTCTTTGATATCTGTTTACAGCAATAAACAGGGAAAACCTAAACACAGGAGAAATGATGCTTAAAACTACTCTTTGGAAAAGTGCAGCAATCTGGTCCTTCTGGCTTCATGTGGATTGGCATGGTAACAAGCATCATTTCTCCTTTTATTACCTTCCCCCCCAACTAAACTTTATGTCTGCTATAAAATGTTGTTTGAGAGATGCTGTCACATCCCTGGCACGATGATGTATTGCAGCAGTAACACAATAGGGATTGGAAGTGTCTGGAGCGGGGGAGAGATCTTGGGAGCAAATCCAGAGGTGAAACCAATGGAAGATTTATTTTGCTCCCGTGCTCGCCTGCTGTCTGGAAGAAGGCTCTGCTGCAGCACCACTGAATCACTCCTTATAGCCAAGTTTTATATTAATAGCTGGCTTGAGTCAGGCTTGGCACAAGCGAGCACTTTATTTCCTTCTGTCTGAGACACGCATTAACCTTGTTCTTTTATATTAGAGGGTCAGCTCCGATTTATCCAAACAGCCCCAGAAGCTCCACTCTGGAGGCTGGGCTGTGATGAGCCCTTGCACCCTCGTCCCATCCTATGCCACTTCAGCCTCTGATGCCAGCCACAGCACAGCGTCACCTGGCTCTTGTGTGATATGGGGACATCTTTCCTCATCCTTGAGGCATGCTTGAAAAGTCCCTCCTTGGACTTCTGCCTGACTTCAGTCCCCTTACAGGAACAGATCCGCTCTCCTCAAATTTAACCTTGGCCTAACCCCATCCTCAGGTGCTAACCTGATGTGAGGAAGGGTAGAACAGATTCTGTCCTTACCTAGTGCGGTATCTTCTGTGCTGACTGGAGTCTATCAAAAGGTGATAACAAAAAGATAATTTTGCCTCAACGGAGGCTCCCTGAGAGTAGTCGAAAACGTGTTTCTCCCTTAAACTCTTAGTCCAGTTCTCAAGCGCCATATTTTCCTGCCACTGTTGAAAAACAATAAAAAAATCATGAGTTATGTCTCCTGAAATCGTACAGTTTAAAAACAAAACACCCAGAGATGTGTTTGCTTTTATTTCCTGTTTGGTTTTTGGGTCTGGGGATGTGCTTTTCACATCTATGTGACAATAAGTATCAATAAGCATTCTGCTTTCCCTCACCTCAGGTAAAAGCCTCATTTAGGAAAGCTATCCAGGCAGCTGCGTCATCCATGCAGGTGTGTCATCTAGGCTAGGATGTCTTCTCCGTAGCCTACTAATTTCTCCCAGCCACTAAGGCTGCAAGGACATACTGGTGTTATGAAGCTTGCTATATTTGAAGCAGTTGGCAGCAAGGCATCCCCAGACCTAACCGTCAAAATGTGGCCTATATTTGAAACGCTCAAATGAATTCAAAACATAATTTTCTTGGACGTCAAGAGAGCATGTATAAACTGGCTCTGACAGAACCATTGGTCTTTTGTAAATTGAACCTTTGGAGATTCACACAGCTCTAGAGGCTAAATTATATCCAGTACATCTCTCATGCGCAACCTGACTTTGACAAAACCGGTGCAGTCATAAAGGGTGATTGTTTTTATTGCTATTTTTATTCTTATTTTGTCTGGATTGACTACAGGAAGGAGCTGCGCTTCAAAATGAATGAATGTTCTGGTGATTCCTGTGATACCAAACACAATCTGCAAACGTTGATAAAGCCAATGAAGCGGTGCAGGTTGTGCCCAGTGCGCAGGGAAGTCTACAGTGGGATTGCTCTTTCAGACCTCGATCATACAGTTTTATGAGCACAAACAGAAGCCTCTGCAGACTTAAGAGGTGCAGAGTGTGCAGGCAGTCGAGCTCTCAGGCCCTTAATAGGCTGCATAATGTTTTGCAGCAATCCATGGAGTATGACCGCTCTGCTCCCTGGAGCAGCATCTAGCGGGTCATTTGGATTGAAACAAATGACACATTGAAATCACTCCTTCCTGCTCCTAAAGGATTTCAGGCAGTCTTGCTTTTATTTGTTTGTTTATTCGGGGATTTAAAAGAGGAAGGTATTTCAGTGCTCTTGAAAAGCAAGTACCCAGCAGGACCAGAAACAGCCTGAATGGATGCTGGCAGGCACAGGGCGTTTTCCTCCTGCTGCTAAAGCCCCCCAGGCCTTGCTGACAATAGTCCTATTCCTGTCCCATACCCCTCCAGAGCAGTGAGTGAAAATGGCACCTCTGTGTTGATTTGCTGTTGTTGTTTCTTAAACATATAGCAGCTATGTGCTTAGTCTTTATTAGCCACCACTAAAAAGTAAATGAACAGGGAACAACAAATGAAGCTTTTATTTCAAGCAGAGCTGGGTTAAACAAATGATCAGTCCTTCAGCTGGAGAAGGGAATGTAGTGGTTACAAAAAACAGACCAGAAAACACACAGAACTGCTTTAGGAAAGAAAAAAAAAAAAGCACAACAACTCTGAGACAGTGGGGAACAAGGAGTTATTCAGTGGATCAAGTGATAGACGCAAATGAGGGGGATAAGGGGTGCACGACCTTGTGTCGAAAAGAATTTCATTCTAAATGCCTCAGCTTAAGCCTCTTTATTGGGAGGGAGTTTATACTGAAAAAGACAGGATGTATTACTGTGAGTATCAGCAGTGACAGCATAAAGAGCAGCAGTGTTTGATCAGGCTTTCACAGGTAATGTAATGTTTCCACTAGGAATTAAGCATAAAATTTTTCTGCACTTTATAATGCAGAGGAGGGCAGAAGGGGGGAGAAACTCGTAATAAACAATGGCTTAATGGATGTTTGCAACTCAAAACAGCGCACTAAAGAGATGCATAATGGTGTTATTGCTTTATGGAGGTAAGGCAAAACGCCTATCTGTGCAGAGCGATTCAGCCGTATGTGCAGCCCAGGACGCAGTGCTGTGGTACTTTTTAAAGCTTTAAGGACAACTGTAAATGCTTAAATGAAATAGTGCTGGTATTATCAGTGTTACTACATAGTTAGTGTGCACAAATCAAGAAGAGAACATACACTGTGTAAATGCAGAGCAAAGAGCTTTCCTTCTTATGAGTTGTATGTGCTTGGAGCTGCTCAGTCTGAACAAAGAAACCATGTTATGGGCAACCTGATAGAGATGCAGGGCTGCAGCAGGAGTTCTTCCCAGGCTCCCAGCACAGCCCAGAGCAATGCACCACTGATAACTTTTATGCTCCTTGGTGTAGCTACAACTCCAGGGAACTAAAAAATGACCACGAGGAATGCTGCAGACTTGTAGAACCCAGCCATTCTCTCTTGATGTTCCTTGCCTTTAAAAATAGGAGAAAAGGAAGTACCTAATGCATTCTTTTGAATACATGAATAATAAGGCTTGCATTAGTGAATCTTGCAAGCTTTGGAGGGAAGTGTGCAGTGAGAGCATACTTCTAAAGTATATGTTTTTAAATCAAAATGCTGTGTACATAGCCTGTATCAAGTCGATAACAGGTTTGCTTCAGTATTTCACAGATTTTAGAATAACTCGGTTGGTTGACCATCAAGTCCTTCCCTGCCTGCAGATCAGCAAATATCCAAACCTCACAGCTCAGCCCCTTGAGGTTTTGCTAAGCAGCAGAGTATGTGTATCTCTTGAGATACCCAAGCTGGCTCTCGAAGGACTAAGTGAAGTCTGGGAGTCAAATCATTACATGCATCATAGCAAATTTAATAGGATTTTGCATGAGTACAATTATTTCATTGAATCATTAAGGTTGGAAAAGACCACAGAGATCATCTAGTCTAACCCCAACCCATTCCCACTATGCCTACTAAACCATGCTAACAGTTTTGGCATCCAGTACTGTGTTGCGTTGTATAGAGGCACCACGTTTCTAGAGATCACGGAGATGGAGACATGCTGGGAGATACAGACTTCCTAAAACCATATTAGGATATCCCCAGTGACTGGATTTTGCTCCCTGCGGTTCCTGGTCCCTCCCTACACTGAAAATCTCAGCCCAGAGGAGCCTCTCCAGTTCCCTGTGGGTGTTTCTGCCCCAGCAAGATTCACAGAGCATCTTCTCCTTCTGGCCCCAACTGTCACAAGCCACAAAATACATCTCAGCACCATTGTTTTAGATCTGTAAGGGAACAGCAGAAATCAGAACAATGGTGACTTTGGATAAAAAGCCTCTGCCTCAAACACGCTTGGTAGTGCAGATGCAGTGTAGCCAGGGGGACCTGGCTGCTTTCTGGGTTTTGTTTTTGCTTCATGATCGCTGACTCCTGGATCTCCAGAAGTGTTTTCTGGCACTCATGCGTTAAGCTTTCTGAGTTTAACATTGAATTATTTGAGCTGGCATTTGACTTTCACTGGAGTACTTCTAAAGAATTTCTCTGGCTAATCAAAATCATACGCTAAAAAGGGAAAAAAGCTAAAATACACAGTGAGGGTTGTAGGAAGGAATGGCAGACCAAAATAGATTGAAATCCAACAAATTGCATTTAAGCTTGTTCCTAGGCATGTAAATAGTAATCTGGGCTTTAGCTGAAGCTCTCCATAGGGTGTAACTGGATTGTCCTCTAGAGACAGAGGAGATCCCAAAGGTGGGTATGTCTGATGATAATAAAAAAGCTAAATTTTCTGCTCCAAAATGGAGATGGAACAGTGAGCAGGTGTATATAAAAATTTGGGAAACATTCTGCACATGAAGAAGTTCTAAGCAGCCTTTGTAATTGTTAGGTACAAGTTACCTTTCTTCAGAATGCTCAGCTTGCATTGTTCTGCTTTTTTAAATGAAGTGCAGATTATTTCATCTGGTTTTTAAAAAAGGCCAGCGTCTTTCCCTAGGTATGTCCCTACTCTTCTCTCTAAAGATTTCCATTTATAGTTTCTGAAATACTGGCAAGTATGCATAAGATGTAGGCTGTGTTATTGTAAAACCTAGCATATGTCATCACCAAGTACTTACCATACAGAAACGTTAAAGTAGAAATATAGCTGGCTTGCTAGTACTTGAGCTGAATAATTGATTTCTTTAGCTGGTTGGCCAGCCCCAAAAAATAACAGAAATTTATTTGAGGTCAACGAAAGGAAGGGGTTTCCCAAATGAAAAGAGGGGAGATTAAGCATTTTTTGTTCTTCAGTCCAAGGTATATTATTTTTTATGGAATAGAAAAGTAATTTTTACATGATAGTTTTCCTTCTTTCGCCAGTCCTTTAATTCTGTTAATTCTTTAATTCTGTTTTAATTTGATTAAATACCCACAAAAGCTTCCTTCTTTTGATTGAAATAATTTGTTGAATTTGTGGACAGGTTTGTATGGACTGAATAAAAAGTATATTTTTAAGAAAAAAGAATTGCTGCTACAAACTTGCTCTACTTGGTAGCATTTCTAAAGTTCTTTCTACCTCCCTGGACACGAGGTATATCCTTCCATTTTGCTTTGTTTTCCTTAGAGAGAAGATAGGGGTGATTTCTTTTTTTTTAAGTACAATGAGCAGAACGATTTGGCATGTTTCTGTGCTCAAGTTTTTGCTTGGAATCTTGAAACCTAGGTGTGTATGTTGCTGAATGAACTAAGTCCTGGCATGAGTTTCTGGACGTGCCACACAGAAAATAGTTGGACTCTATGATCTCCAGAGGTCCTTGCCAACCTCTATGATTGTGTGATTCTGTGTCACATTCATCACATTCATCAAATCATCTTAGGGCCATTAAGACTTCCATCCTGTGGTATTGCAGTAGTTTGAGCACTCACTTGTTTAGTCAACTCTCTGCAAGAGTAGATAATGGCAGGACAAGGGGAAATGGTTTTAAGTTAAGGGAGGAAAGATTTGGGTTGGATATCAGGGAGAAGTTCTTTACGAAGAGAGTGGGGAGGTGCTGGAACAGGCTGCCCAGAGAGGTTATGGCTGCTCCGTCCCTGGAGATGTTCAAGGCCAGGTTGGATGGGGCCCTGGGCAGCCTGGTCTAGTATTAAATGGGGAAGTTGGTGGCCCTGCCTATGTAATCTAAATTAAATGAAGCAATGTCTCTTTACTTTAGCAAGGCATCACATCCCTATCACCGACACAAAAAGTTGATATTGTAATAAGCTGACATTTCAGTGGATTGTTATCATGCATGCTATGAATAAAGAAGTAGAGAGCAATTGCAGGTGCATAATTGTAGCTCTCAAAAAAGATGATTTCTAGAAATCAATCTGTGCTCATTGACACTACCAATTTGATAGGAGAATGAGGACATTCAGTTTAATATGGCAATGAAATGTAGCAAAAGGTGAGCAGTACAAACTGGTGGCAGACAGGATAGTGTTTGGGAATTGTAACATTATTCTAGTTTCTTGCTTTACTGCAACATTTCTTTCTTTACTTTGATTACTGCATTAGCTTTATTGTCAGTACATTCAGTTTTGGTATGAAGAACATGTGGCATCATGGAGCTTGTATTACAGTAGGAGTGCTTTGGGCTGTGCTCCTCTGTGTATGATCACATGCCACCTTCCCAACCATTGCTTGGCCCCTAAGGCCTTAGAAACTTTGGTATAATGCTTAGATATTGTACAGGTTATCAGCATTTTTTATTTATGACGTAAATCTCAGATTCTCAACGCCCAGAAGTTGAGTCCCCATAGGTCAGTGAGTGGCAGCAAGTGGGAAATATCCTACTATTAGTGTACAGAAGAAACACTTTTGATGTTTTAGGTCTTACTACTAAAGGCTTCTTCAGAGATGCCCAAAACAAAGTTATCAATGGGCATTTCTTGAAATTATGTGAAGGATTTTAACTTTGGTTGTATGAGCTTGTCAGGACACTAAGGGTCATGGGCTGGACATGCAAAAAAGGGAAACTTGACTGTTCAGCATGAAGTCCCTGTAAGGCATTTTATTGAAAGTGTTTTTTAAAATCCATTGAGCCTTCAAGTATGGAAAAATTGAAATCTTTCGTCCTGCAAAACAAAAATTTGGAAGAAAATTCTCCACAGGCGCTGATATTGGAATGTGGAAAAAGAAAAAGACCCACCAACCATAATTGAGTTTTGGAGAGTTTTACAAACAGAAAATGTACTTAGAATTATATCATTTTTATTGAGGTAAAGCTTCACCGTTTATTAGTGATAGGTCGCAAATGAAAGGTGTTTTGTTATTTTGTTTCCTTAGGCTACGAAATAAGTGAAGTGAAGTTCTTTGCCAATCCTTTTTATTATTTTCTCCGTAAGGATGAATAAGGTGCAGCTGAGGGGAATGGTCTTAAACTGAAACAGGGGAGGTTTAGGTTAGATATTAGGAGAAAGTTTTTCCCACAGAGAGTGAGTACGCACTGGAACAGGTTGCCCAAGGAAGCTGTGGATGCCCCATCCCTGGAGGCATTCAAAGCCAGGCTGGATGTGGCTCTGGGCAGCCTGGTCTGGTGTTTGGTGACCCTGCACATAGCAGGGGGGTTGTTGAAACTTGATGATTATTGTGGTCCTTTTCAACCCAGGCTGTTCTATGATTCTGCGATTCTATTGTTTGAAGTCCTGGAGTCAATAGGTTCAGGATTTATTTAATGATAGCAGTAGGAGCAAAGGGCTCATTTGCATCTCATATCTGTTTGAGTGTAACTTGCTTCAGCTTGTTGGCTGCCTGATCAGACATGACCTTGAATCATCATCACTCTGTGTTGACCCTTTAGTGCTTCTGAGCTGAAGCTCTGGGGGCGTGTGCAGAGCTCTCAGTCCTGTGTCATTGCCTGGATAAAAACACATTTAACCCCTCAGAATGCAGAATGTGGCGTGCTGGGGACACTTCAGCAGCTCCAGCTTTAACATCTGTCCCCACTCCTCCTTCCCACCCTCAGCCCCAAGTTTTCTGTGTGCTGAAAACTTGTTTGCTCATCCTTTTGCTTTTGCAAGATGTTGAAGGTGGGGGGGTAGCGCTTTGTGTTTAGTTCCTCACTGATACTCGCCAGGTCTGGGCTGTTAGAGCTGAGTGCATAAATGTCTGCGGGAGGAAGAGCGGAGCTGGTTGTTTTTGCTTTAAAAACAAAACAAAGGCCCAGCTAAAATTCACTCGTGGGCCAAGGAACAAACGTGATAAATTGCAGCCCAGAGGGTAATTCTTCTGGAAAGGTAAAATCATCTAAAAATAGCACCTTAGAATGAAAGTGCTTCATTGACAATAACTACAGTGTTGCTACGGTGATGCTGGGAAAAAAAAAAACCAAAAAATTGCTGATATTCAGACAGAACTGCTCCCCTCCTTGCCATAGCATGAATCAACTGCTAGTATTAAAATTACAAATTTTGCATTATACTGTGATTTTTTCCTTGTCTGAATGCTTTTCTGTTCTATTGCGTAGCACGCAGACAAGTGAAAGACCAGCAGAGAAGGGCTTGAAATGAAGTTTATTAGTCACCTTGGTGCAATCTGCTTGTGTTCTGTCTCAAGTGGAGTTTGATGCTGTCTCTTGTATTCAGAGCAGCTTGCTTCAGGAGCAGAAAGCCTGCAGTTGGGATAAGACCCAAAGATAGCAGCTTGCTGGCGCTGTTGACAGCTTTTTTTTCCCTGTGGCAAGTAAAAGAGGTAGTACTGGTACAATCCTGAGCCTTTTGTTTCAACGTGTTCCAGTGAAACAACTCATGAGGTTCACATTGCCCTGCTTTATGAAGATTATGAGAGATGAGAAAGTTGACACTACATTTCTTTTGAGAAAACACAGCTTGGCAGTAAAGAGTTTTTCTTTCAGCATACATACCAGCAACAGACAAGCTGTCGATTACCCTTTTGATACACTCAGCCCACTCAGGTCCAATCTGGGGGATTTGGAATGCAGCACAGCTTCAAAACAGTTGTGACTCTGCAGAGACTCTATTTGCAGGCAAGGAAAGGTTCACAATCTTTTCTGTGGCAGCTGAAACCTACTTAACCATCTGCCTTAGGTAAAACTGGTAAATAGCTCTGTTTACACAGCAGCTGCATCTCAAATGTGAGCTATACAGCTGGCTGCAGACCAGTTGCAATGTAGATGATATTTTAATTTCCCCATCAAATGCTGTCTGTAATTTGCGGGGCTTTCCTTAGACAAGTGAAGTGATACTAAAACACACAATGGGTACTGTGTAATATTTTCTGCCTTCATTGGAGAGCTTGCAGTATGCTGGTTACACTGTAGACAATGTTGTATGAATGTGAAAGAAAAATATATGCATGTGTTCTTGAAATTACATTCAATTTCTAAGTGCATATAGACTCCTGTCTCTCATTTTTTCCATTTTGATATAGGGTTACAGCCAATAATATTAAAAAGAAATCCTTTTTGTATGTCACTAACCTCTACCTAAAGAAGATAGAGCATCCAGGTCAGTCTCAAGGGTTTTAGCAGTGATATAATTCAGAGAACTTTTGGCTCTCTAAAGGTAAGAATTAGATTTTATGGAGAGTGATTTTAAGAGTGGTCAGCTGGCAGCGGGAGAGGATGGGATGTTAAATGGCAAAGGAGCATCATTTAACTAACAGTCTTCCCCTGTCTTTGCTCCAGAACAATTCCTGGGCCTCTAACTGCGCTGAATTCAGAGGAGGTAGGGCATCAGAGAACTTGTTGCGTTACATAATCTATTCTAGCTATGACTCAAATTTATTTTTACTAGTCAGAATGTTTAGCATTTCCCTTTGTAGCTGGTGTTCTGGCAGCGAGGAAAAAGAAAGTAGAAGAAAGTGAGGTTAGGTTTAGTTTTTCTTGCTATACATGGAAAGATAATGATGGGTTCTTGTCATGAAGAGGAACTGAGCAAAAGGATTCAGTTCATGAGGGTGTTACAGGAAACTTTTAAAGGATTTCGTAATGCTTTTTTTCCATGTGTTTATATGTAGCGTATTGCTTTTGTTCAGCTTTGCATGGTGTTCAGGGTATGAAAGGCTTTGTTTAGAATGTATGATTATGATTTAAACTGATGCTGATCTGTGCTCACTGGAAGTAATGAAAGACTTCCTTTGACTTCAGCAAGCTTCAGAAAAGGCTTACAAGGCAGGAAGCTCAGAGGCGAGACCTATCTCACACATCCTAATGCTCTGACACAGATTGCCACAGCTGACAGGGCTGGTAACGGAGAGCAGGATTTGCACTTCTGAATGTCATTTGGTGCAGGTCTGTCTTGCTGCTTGCAATGCACAATGAAAAACAATATGCCAGAGGACAGCAAAATTTGGCACAGCTGCCAGTATGGGATGCAAAAGCTGGGAGCCGTGGTATCCAAGGCCAGGGTGGTATCTTCTTCCTACAGGGTCTGAAATTCATTGAGAAGCTTGCACAAAGAGGGGATGCTGCCATGCAGCTAAGTGGTGGCACTGGGCCTATACCAGAGGCAGCTTCTCCCAGACACTGCAGGAAACTTGTCTATACAACCCCTGCTATGGGAAAAGGGAGAGCCTGTCCATTGCTGTCCTGTGCTGTGCATGCTTTGATTGCAGCCTTCTTTTTAGCACTGAAATGGAATTGGATCAATAGTGTTGAGCACTGAAAAGCAACATTTAGAAGGGCTGTTTATTCTTGAGGTGCTGATCTTTTATACAAAGAGGTAAAGGTGTCTGTCCTGGTTGACCAAGCTACATCTTCTGTGTTGAAACTGGACAGATTATAAAATTGCAGATTTGCTGACCATTGTAAGTACAGGAAAAGAAAGGTCACAGTGGAGCCATATTTTTTCCTAACTTGAAGCATAGTTCCTACTGGAGGCTGTGTCTGTGGAAAGTAACACTTAAATGCTGGCCGAGTCACACTCGTGAACCAGCTTCAGGCAGAGTTATCCAATCCAGCTCTTCATTTGCAATTCATCTTATAGGATCTGTCTTTTCAGTGTATGGATAATATAAGATGGGCCCAGTTGCTGTTCCTCAGTGTCATTGTCTCAATGGGCTGAATAATTTGTATGTATGTGAAAAAGAAAGAAAATCTACAAATAAATCTTCTGACCTCTCTGCTCTGGGAAAAGCTCATGCTTAAGGAAGTGTAGGTATCTAAAAATCTGCTTGCTTTGCCTCTGGCTGAATAGTCAGTCTGAATACACACTGTGTAATGTTAGATGCCTTCGGGGTGCCTTCTAAGTATGTTAAACAACCGTCTGCATATTTCCCCTTATTTTCTTAATGACTTATACCTTTTATCAATATATACTGTTCCTTTCTCTTCTGGTTTGATGGTAAGTAAGTTTGCTTAGCAAATGGCAGCCCTGTGATGGCTTCTCAGCTCTCCTTGCGGGGCTTTAAAACTAAACGTTTGCTCAAAAATGTGTAAAAGCTAGTGTGGTGTTAGCCCAAAGCTTGAAAAGTTCATCTTTGGATGAGTATATGTGAAGGAAAAGGAAGTCATAGAGGGCTTCATCTGTGATTGCCTTCAGGAAATGGACCACAGATACCCTTTATGAAAATGCTGAAGAGTTACCCCTGTGCTTTTGTAGGACTATAGGCTGAGTGTTTTTCTGAATAGGACTGGAGGATAAAAGCAGGATCAGACACTTGAAGGGAAATGGTATGTGAAATTCATTTCTCCGTGCGAGGCTATGTCCTTTTTCGCTAGTAGGCTGCTTCTTTGCAGAACTTTTTCCTGTTTCGTGAATTGGTGATTGCAGTCCTTAGAAAACCATGTGCATATGTATAAACATGCCTGACACGGAGATGTGTGCTTGCCCAGAACTCCCAGTGTGGAGTCGCATTTTTAGGACAAACAGCAAAGACCCCATTGCACGCAGTGGGTCTTGTTAGCATATGCTCCACGGAAGCATCTCCCCATTTGACCCTGAGAGGTACCCCAATCTCATCCACCCACTTGAAAGCAGTGCCTGGGCATGGGGCAGCCCTGTTGGGGGCAGGGGTCCAGAGACAAAGCAGTTGAAAATCAAGCCAGTAGGATGTATCTTAGCCTCAGTGAACATGTCTGGCTCCAGTTCTGCACCTACATTATTCTGTTCTATTCTCCATCCCTTTTAGTTGCTCCAAATAACAGCAGGTTGAGGGCAAATGAGGGGCAATGAGGGCATGACCTAGCCTCGTGCTGCTCTGGGGCTGGCTTGCTTTCCATCAAAAGACCCTCACAGGCTCTGTGTTCCTGTTCCACTTCCTACAGTAATTACCATGGCTCATGTTAAGGCCCTGTAATATCCAGTGTATAAATTGCTGTGGCAGAATCATTGCATTGTATACCCACTGGGATTAAAGTAATCTGTTTTGTTATTCTGAGAGCTCAGAAAGAGGGACCCTTTCCGACACTTCAACTTCATTTAGTAGAGGTTTTCTAAAGCTTCTTTCTGAGTCTTGCTATACACTTTTATAAAACAACAGCCGTGAAGACTTGATCAGCATTGTATTCATGTGACATGCTATACTTATCTTGCAGTTAGTGGAAGTTGAGGGACGTGTAAACAGATGTCCCTCAGAATGATCTAAGCCTTGTCCTGAATAATAGTGACCTCTGATAGATGGTGATGCTGTTACGTTAATTACTGGGCTTTTAACAGATCTGGCCTCAGCACTAGACAATTCCTAGGTGTTTGAAATATCATCCTTGTGTTTCCGCAACTGAATAAGTGTAACAGAGAGCTTTGAGTGGGCTGCAGAGTGAGATTTTATCTTCTCTGAAACATCAACTCAGATGATGGCTGAATCCCTGACCACACACAAAACCTGCCCTTGTGGGCATAGCGGTGCTTAGTAAGTGGGGCAGCTTTGCTTCCAGATGCCTGCTCTTGCTGCAACAAGAATACTCCTGCTAGGAGCATCCTCCTCTCAAGCAATTATATTATTTTCATATTGCCTCAGGATTTATTCTTTTCTTTGCGCCTAGAGAGATAAGCAGGTCCTCAATCTGCTGACTGCTAAAGAGCTGCTTAGGGAAGCCCAGATTAGGCGATTTTCCCCTACAAGCCTCTGCTATATCTAGTGCTCTGCATGATGTGCCCATAAGGATGTACTACCCAGGTTTTGCAGGATGGCTGCTCCGAACCAGCTTCAGCTGAGCAAGGCATCCAAGCACCTGAATCAAGTCTGCAGCAGAGGCTTATCTTTGGTCATCAAGTTCAGTGCAGTCTTTTGTTAACCCTGAATGTGGCCTTTGTGTAATAAGAACACTGGAGTATAAATACAGATCAGGCTTTCGTTTGTTGCTTTGTAATCTTATGTAAATCTCTGTAAGTTGTCTTGTCTAATGTCCTGACAATTCATTAAGCACACAAGCACTTACCAGCATGGATAAATTACAGTTTTTTTATTCTGATCTTTTCTCTGTGTTTACACATCTTTTTTCAGCTAATTGCACCAGCAGCAGAGGCCATCTGCCCACTTTGGTTATGTTTCAGCTCTGAGTTTGGAGTATCACTGCTCTCTGCTCTGAGACTTGCTGTAGCATTAAAGACAGCCTTTCTAAACGCAGAAATCTTTATTACTTATCAGAAAATGAAGACAGCTTTCTCCAGGAACCCTTTTGTTTTTGTTCCATCTCAACATAACTCATCTTATTCAGACTTTTGGAGAACATAGTTACAAAGTTCAAAGCCCCTATGGCAGATGGGTTACAGTTCAGTATGAGAACTGACAATAGTCTGTGATCGATAGACATCTGTTGGTCTCAGATTGGTTTCACAATCCTTGAGTTCCAAGAAATACAGCAGTTCATTTGTTTCGTGGCTCACAGATGAACTTCAAATCAAAGTCTTCGTTGAGCAGTAACATTTCCTACAGTGGCTTAGTTGAGAACGGGTTGATCTTGATTTGACAGACAGGTCTGTGGGTCAGTTTTGTGAGCTCAGCTTTGGAAGTAAGTGCATGTGGTTCCAAGAATAAGGGCTTGATTGTTGCTTGTGACACTGGACCTGCCTGTCTGCAGTGGAGCAATTGACAAACAGTAGTCAATGTACTGAAGATGGCACATTGTTTGAGCCTGTGTTGTTGTTCTTGGGGAGAGAAAACTTCTCTGTATTCAGTAATAATTAAGTGTGTTTGCATGTGTTTGTGTCGATAGAGTGCTGAAGGGGATTAGCAAAGGATCATTTATTGTTGGTAGTTGCCAGAAGAAATATTTCTAGGAAGTAACAGCCTTCTTCGTCTTTGTCATTCTCCTTTATGGCAACTCCTTTCCATGTTATATTTTTTTCCAAAACAATTTAATTTACAACAATTTTCACAGCAAGTTGTTTGCCTGAAGATGTGTATTTCTCCTTGGAAGCTCTCTTGTTTCTGTAACGCCAATGCTTCCTTGATTGCTTTTGGTTCCATTGCTATTGAAAGTCTTGGTCATCATTAACTTTAACTGGCCTACACACAAGAATGCATGATAAAAAGTCAGTCTCTCAGAACTTAGCAGTGAATAGGATTAAAGATGCCTGGTAACCTTAACACAGTCCCTCTGGATCTCAGAAAACAGACTTGGATAACACAGTTAAGTGTGACCTAATGGCTTTTCTAATGAGCCAAAGTAATATATAGCTCAGGATGATAGCCAAAGTGGAAAATGCTCCTGTCCTTGCTGCTTCCAACATCCTTTCTTTACACAAGAAGAGTGAGACCTGTTGGGCCACTGGTCTATGCATGGCAGCGTTTGCCACAATGCGTATGGCATTCCTGATAGGTTTTAAGGGAAGATTTCTTCCCAGTGGGCACTTTTGCAGGCATTAGCAAATACAGAAAGCAACATATGGCATTATAATTGCTTTCTTGTCTACCAGGTAGGCAATCAGGTCTGGTTTTTAGTAATTAAAGCACAGTGCAAGCTTAACGTTCTGGGACAACTATTGCTAATTATCTCAGTAACTGAAAGGCAATTCCATACTTGGTCTGTCCCTAGCATTATTTTCCAGGGTCTTGCAACATATTTTCTTTGAAGCAAAAGATTAAGGGGACAATCTGGCTAGCCTTAAATCCCTCAAAAATATCTATTTGTTGGAGGCTAATACTTGTGTATTATGAATGTGAGGGATGCTTGTCCTGCACAAGCCGTAAGAAGGTTTGCCTTTGATGTCACACCCTGTGGCTGTGGAACAGCACTACCATGAGCAAGCAGTGGGTGTTGTGACTGCCCTCAGCCACACCTCATGGCAGGTCATCTTCTAGAGATGAATCCATGTTGGGGGCTGGCAGGATGTATGGCACAGGAGGAGAAGTGACCAGGCGGTGCAGGCTCTCCTTACTCTTTGCATCTGGTGTTCAATAAACCGTCCATAAAGGAGCAATAAAACGCATGGCCTACCGCCAGTGCATGGCCTGCTGCCCAAGTGCGTGATTGCTGCAGTATCACAGGATGCTGTTTTCTGCTTGGTCATGGGAGTAAATGAGGCTGTATACATGGCAGTGTAGGACTACATACTCCCCTGCACCACAGCCTGAAGCTGAAGTCTTGATGACCGTGACCAAACTGGAATAATTTGGTGTTGACCTCCCCTTTCACTGACTTAACTGATTAATTCCACTGAGTGTATAACCTCAGCATGCCTTCTGAAACATATCAGCAACTCTTTTCCACAAAACTCCCTCAACAAATGTGCGTGCTTCAGCAATATATAATTATTCATCTCCGTTGCTTAGTTTCAATAGATGAGAGCTATGAATCTGTATCTGGTGTAGTGCAGTGTCTGGGTTTCAATTCTCAGTTTGTGGTGAAACTTTATATAACACAGCTTTCCTCAATATTTTCTTCACCTTTTAAAGGGAGATAGTAGCTACATGGAAGGACAGTGGACATGGGGATTACTACTTCTTATGTGTTATGAAGAAGGAAGCAAGGTGGTTTGGGTCACATTACCAAAGACATCCCTATTTTTAATTACAGATACAGTCTTCAGAAATGCCAAAGCACTTGAAATGCCTGTCCTCACCAAGTTTAATGGAAATCTAACCTTTCATGTGAGCTGCTGTGTATTACCCTCCATGCTACCTACCTAACATCTTGCAACACTTTCCAGGAGCACATGGCAAGATTATCTGAAATCACACATCCATCCTCAAAATGTGACAATAATTACACCCCTCTGTCTTGAGAAACTGTAGCAGTCATGTAGAGAAATGATGATGATTATAATTTTGTAAGGGTCTAAAAGATTCCTTGCATATTAAGGAAGATTAAATAACATTAAATAACATACCCTTTGTAGTTATTTCTTGAAAAGCAGAAGGCACAATTCCGCAAAGTGGCAGAACAGCTGCATGATTTTCATGATGATTAAGCATAGGCTTAAACTTAAATACACACTAAAGTGCATTGCTGCATCAAGATGATGAGCTGAGCTGGAGTCTGATATTTTTTTCATAGATACATATAAGTGAGAACTTTAGTATGTGATCTGTTCAAGCCACTAACGGAATCAGCTGAATGCCACTTCTTGGATGCGTGCTCTGAAATAGACAGTGCCTGTAATGTCCATCCATACAAATGGATCCCTTCTCCTTACTGAATGAAAGGAGAAGCCTATTTCAGCTTACAAGGCAATGGATGTCTGAAATGGCTCTGTGTTACTGGCTGTGCCTCTGATTTGCTTCTAAATCAGTTGTTATGAAAAGAATTTACCTTCATGGAAAAGACTAAATGGAACTCTGCAGTTGAGCTCTGGGGATGAGACTAAAATGGAAGCCCAAAATAGCCAAGACCTGCATCTCCCCATGACTGCTGCTCTCCTTGTAATGGTCAGGGAAAAATGTGTATTGCTTAATTTTTAATTTTAGGGGATGTGCTGATAGCAGTGAAAGAGCTTGTCAAATCCTTAGACCTGTCCCTGCAAGGACAGAATACGCAGTGCAAAATTCAGCAAAACCCAGATCCACAGGGTCCTGCCAGGAAGGTTTGAAGGGGTAGAGTATTCCTGGGCTCACTGGCCATGTCCTCAGACTGTAGCAGAAGGGACCTCTCCACAAATCTCCCCCAGACACTCAGGGTGCTGACAGGCTGCTGATGCTGTGGCCAGGAGGATGGGTCAAGTCAACCCAGCAGCTCAGTGGGTGGAGATGGATGTTGCTTGGCAGGCCTCAGAAAAATGGCTCTTGGCAGGATTTGGGACTCCACCCTCTGTGAGTGATGCCATTCAGTGAAAGGATGAGTTAGCCATCCTTAGGGGACCCAAGAGAGCCCAAATAATGAGTAAGCCATCACAGCTAGGCCCAGAGGAGCAACAGGTCAGGTCTGGTTTTAGTCAGACGGAGGATTTAAAGGATCCTGTGCTTAACAGGTTTTGGTGGAATTCACTAAGCTTTGGATTCCATAAACTGTACCTTCACAAACATGGCTGTGCCTGTGCCCTATATTTCCTTTTGCCCAATAAAGGAAGGCGCACTGTGATGGGCAGGATAACACAAGGCTATACAGAGCATTCAGAAAGGTGTCATGAACTGCCAGAGAGGAGCCTCTGCCACTTGAGATGCTTGCTAAAGTGAGGAGAGAGCACAGAGCAATGCAAGCCAGATCAGTGGCTCCCATGGATCCTCCATCAGCTGCCATACACATCCTCCCCAGGAGCAGGGGACAGACTGAGGTAACAAGGGCAGTACTGTTGGTGTCCCAGCTGGGTGTGCATCAGGGAGGTGGTACAAACTGCGCAAGTATCTGGTCCAGATAAGATTTCATTACATCAGGCTGCTACCACAGCGGGAAATAGGCTCTTGACTACCATGAAATAGGATTTTTTTGTAAAGGTTTAACATCTAAAGCCCAATCTTACAATGGTATCCAAGTAAGTAAATGTGGAATAGTATCAAGCATGAAAGCTTACCTGCACTGAACTAATTATAGGATCAATATTGTGACATGAATCACAGGTTTGTGCAATTTGTATCAAGAAAAACAGAAGTAAATCAAATAGCGTGGAAGATTTAGTGTTATTGTCTCTGCCAAACAGCAATAAGAATTGTTAACTTCATGTTGTAGAAGTGGAGAACTGTGGTTGATGTTTAAAGGTACTTGACCATGAGCTGCAAAAGGAGTCAGTCAGGGTGGCATTATTCCCAAGAACATTTTTGTTGGTAGTTAATTCTGGTTTTATCCTGCAGTGTGCATCCCACATACCTATTCTTACTGCCGTTGAAGGCAATCAGGAATGGAAACTTTCCTTTTATAGCAACAGCATTGGGGTGCACCCAAAAATGGATCTAACTTCCCTATAGGGAGTGTTTACCAGAGATTGAGTCCCATGCTCCTTACACCTTCAACATGGGGAAGAAACTTGCCTTACAGGCAATGCTGTGCAAAGGCCTCTTTCAAGAAGGTTCGTGGGAGCTTCTGACTCAGCATGTCAGACAATGCAGAGGCCTTAACACTGAATCTCAGCAGTAACAAAAATGGGACACTGTTGTCCAGCAGTGCCCAGTCTTGATAAAAATACAATACTGCATTTGTGTTATTGTCTAAAGCACCTCAAGCATGCCTGTGCATCCTTGTGAGACTAAAAGGTGATAGTGAACAGTCTGTATCAGAGTGTCAGAGGGGGATGTAACAGAGGATGGCACTTAGAAAAATGGGCATAATTTAATGATAGTACTGATACAAGTGGGTTCTCAGATATGTCATTTCTCCGGGGCAGGACTTCTTGTTGGAAGTATTTGGTGCACATTTCAGACTTACACATAAAGTTGCTTCCACTTGCATAAGTAAGAGATATTACATGGAAGTTACTGGTGTTATTGGCTAAATGAGAGTTAGTTAAAGGAGTCATAGGTACCAATTTTTCAGATTGCATGGAAAGATTCGGTGGGGACAGACATTCCTTGAAGCAGTACTATTTTATCCAGTGCCAACTTTGTAGAATGTGTCCAAAAAGCTTTTTTCCATTGGAGGCTGAACTTTGTTCACCGCATTTACCTAAGTATTCTTGGAGGCAAAGACTTGGTAGCTGATTCTGGATAATAAATCACGGGAATTTACAATCTGTGGTATGCCAGGAGTATTTCCATCTCACTCCTGTGACCCCCTCCCAGCATCATTTATCAGGTGCTTGGTACCAGCTTACAACTCAGGTTACTCACGTGTCTACAAGTTGTACAGTTCCTATTTGCACTTGCTCATCAGTCTTCCAATAGTATGTCCCCAAATCCTTCTCCAGCCACTTCCCCTGCTGCTGAAATACTTGAGCATAATAGTGGAAACCACTCAGGCATTCCTGCTACAGAGAGGTCCTCTCAGGGTGGCTGGGCAAACCTGCTAGATGGAGAGAGGCTACCAGAGCCTAAGGGCAGCCTTCAACTTGAGTTATTGTGAGACTAAAATGTACTGGGTTTTTGTACATTAGGAAGGTTTCTGAGCGGTCAGCTAAAGTCTTTGAGCTTTTTCGCTGCAGGTTCCATGGGCTAGCTGTACTGTGGATTGTTTCATCACTAATCCTAGTGATTTGCCATGAGTGTTGCCTGCATTATGCTTTTTGAGTATTGCTTTGGGCCAATAATTCTCTATACTAGAAAACTTAATGCGTCAGAATGTATAGGATTTACAAAGGTTTTGATGAAAAGCTTGAAATGGGGGGCAACATCAACTATTTTTGTAATGAAAGCCCAAAGACCAGGAAGACTTTTAAACTCAAAAGCATATCTGAGTAAAAATCAAAACATGTAGCTTTTTAGAGTAGAGAGAGAACAAAGCATGGGATTTAACAGTGAGTGAAAAGAGCCAGACTCCATTCTGAGTCCTGGAGATGAATTGCTGTGGCACAGATCGCTTCGTGCAGCTCTCCCCAGTTGCCCTCCAGACAGGAATGGCTATTTTCAGACCATCCAGATGCTCTGGGACTACTTGGGAGAGGGCGATGTGGTGCCTGTCAGTGCACTGACTGCTGGTGTGGACAGCTTCAGGCAATTGCTTGGGCCTAGGGAAGACTTCATCCGGCCTGATACATTAGTTTATCTGTGGGCTTGAATCACTCGCTTTCAGATGAAAAAGCCTTGCATATCAATGCACTGAATTAGGTAGCTTCATCAAGTGTTTAACCCATTTTATCATGACTGTGCAACATATGGCATATTAGTAGCATATAACCTTTCCATCACTACACTGGAACAGAGAGCAGAGTAGGGTGAACCTTTCCAATCACCCCAATTCTTGCAATACTGTTGAATTATTTTAATCTGGGAAGCTCATCTCATCAGCTGTCTGAGAGTGTATGGGTAACTAACAAGAAGACCACGAAGGGGCAGTCAATGTAGCTGCTAAATGGATGAGACCTATCTTGGAGCTACAAGAGGTGAAGCGTAGCAAAAGTCTGGTTTAATTACAGCACTCAAATGTGGTGCTAATGGACAACATTCTAAATCTCTCGTAGAGTTAGGTCTTTGATTACCTCTTTAATGAAATACTGATTACGCTGTGCTAATTGACGTGAGTTCTGAGCAGTCAGAGGGAAATGAAAACAATCTGGCAACCTGGCTGCTGCCACGCATTGGTGCAACCAGTTCTTTTCTAACTGCTCATGAGGTGCAGACTGGTGGGATGTTACAGATGGAGTGAGGCAAAGGCGGTGTGATAGGATCTGTTCCACCTATTTCGCTATTGAAGGTGTCCATCATCGTTGTGCTTTCTTCTTTCTGCAAATTAATTCAATTCACTTCTAGAACCTGTTTCACTCATATTTTTATTTGCTGACTTGTCTGGTTTCAGGCAGCCAAGTAAAATAAAGTTGTCCTCAAGTTAACTGTTGGTGAATAGATTTTGTATCTGGCCTCATGGACTCTCATCAGAATTTTTCAAGCTTGCTTCCTGTTTATGTCTATAGGAGTTCTCTGCTTGCTTCCAAGAACAGAATCTTGTGCAAACATTTTTGTTTAAGATAATCATATACTGAATTTATGATACGTCTATAGCTGAAGTGCAAGTACTGATTGGAAACAGTTATACTTTATTCTCAGGACGAGAGTTTGAAAGCTTTCAGAACGTTGATCTTTTGATTGGACCCCATTGCTTAGGATTGACTTTCAATTAAGTGGTTGCTTTGCTGTTAAATGAAGATTTTCATCCTAGGCACACAAACCTGAGTTTCATCTTGAATCATCTTAACCTTTCTTTCAGAAAGTCAGGTTAAAAGCCCAGCGCTTGCTGAAAATTAAGCTACTTTAATTTATCTGAAGTTGATTTTCGATGGTTTGTTAGCTGTTTTAAAAAATATGGGCCATTATCTCTTGCAGTGTAAACACTGTGGAAAATATCACATTTAATAAAAACTGTGACCTCATTCACAGCCTTATTTTAAATGAGTTTCATTATTTTACTCAAGATATTAGTTATTCATGTATTCAAATATATTTATTCAGTGAAGGCAGAGATATTTTGATTAATTCAAAGACTAAATGCTCTGTACTTCATACGCAAATTGCCAAAAAAAGAGGTAAAACTCTCTTTGTACTCCAAAGGCTAAATGCATCATCAGAATGTAATGAATGCTGCTGCTTGTGCGCAGTCAAGTGAGGATTCATGTTATCATCAATCTCTCTGTGTGGCTTTTATTATTATTATAGCAAAAATAAAATTCAGCACATGGGTTATATATCTGCTTGTGCTTATTTACAGACCCCATTTAAATGGGAAGTAGAATAAGTGATCAGATGAGCCTTGCCAGTTCCTCAGTGAGTTATAATGGGTTGACTCCAATAGCTCTTTGCTATTATTCCTGTATTTCTAACAGCTTTGTCTTTCTCAAATGAAATGTAATAAATAAGAAAACTGTCAAGGGAGATAGGTGGCATCTTCAAAAAATACTAGCTGTTATATTAATTAATGTCCCACTGAAGTGGGGAATTGATCTCATTGACCTGACATTGATGGGAGCAGAATTCTAGCCAACACCCAGCACTTCGAAATAGCCAGGACAGTAACATGTTGTAAAGTGTAGACTTGATTTAGCTTGAGAAATCCTCTGTGAATTCGGCTTCTTTTGTTTTTAATGCACATTCAGGGCAGTACCTGTACTTTCTGTCCCCGCAGTGCTATGGACTGCAGAGCAAATTGCCAAGAATGGTGCAAGACCAGACTGCATGCTACACAGTGCATGCTGGGGTTGTGACGAGGCTCTCCTTGGGGGTATGGCTGAACAGGGGTCCAAGGCAGTGGGAAACAGATGTCCTTTCACTGTGTGCTGTGTGCAGAAACACTGCTGATGGCATCCACCAGAGGTTTTCCTGAGCATCTTGCAGCAAACAGCCTTTGAAACTGCAGGATGAAAATTTTGCTCTCAGATCTGCTCCGATCTTTCACTCTCATGTTGTATTCAATTCCCAGGAGGGATTTCCATTGACATTAGGTGATCCTTAGTGCATTGTGGATGTGAAAGAAGAAATGTTGTGCTCATGCCCTCCAGCATGAGTCCAGAGGTTCCTGCATCTTTGAGTGCAGCACAAGGCAATATTTTTTTTAATATATGAAGCACAGAACAGTGGCTGTCTATCTACCAGCAGAGTTCAAAAGTTGTATAAGTTGGAAGTATACATCCATTTACTAAGGCAGATGAGCTGGAAGTTATTGGGTGGCTTTTATTAAAAGCCAGTCTTTGATTGCAGACTGGCTTTCCTATTTTTCCTCAGCAGGACTGAGCTGAACACTTAATTTTATTGGTCACTGTGAAATGACTCTTGCTGCAGCATCTATAGGATCATCTAGTAAAGCTGGCCATTGAAGAAGAGAGTATCCTCAGAGATATAGGACTAGGCAACGCTGTCTTCCCATTCAGTTTAGAAATCATCCAGCGCAGTGGAACCGTAAGGCATGATAGCAGCACCTATGGAGGCAACCACTGGCAGCTGAGCAAGCAGGGAATTACAGACTTTCAGCATTTTCATTTCATGACAGATGAGCATGAAGTTCATTCATTCATTAGAAAGTGGGCTCAGAGGAAGTGTCCTTCTCATGGGATTTGCTCAAAGTAAGAGCTTTCTGTTCTAAAAATCACATTACAGAGATTGGATTATTACTGAGAGCATGAAGCACTGCTTTGGCATGAATTTTTCTTAGGCTTCCAATGGTAGCACAGGCAGAAGAGCAACCTACAGGATTGTAAAAATGTCTTCAGGTTTGAATTTACCAAATCTCAATGTCTGTGTTATGCTCTCCAAAGCAAGAGAGCTTAAAACAAATCCCAGCACCGCGGGAGGCAGCTGCAAAGCGCTGCGGTCTGTTGATCTAGACATCAAATTCTTGTAGATTCTTTGTACTCCACACTCAGTTCACATCTCCGTCTGAACTTTCTGAACTGGGCTCGTTTAGGATATCAAAATCTTCGCCCTTGTCATTTTTTTTAATGCCCCCTGTGCAAAAACTCTGGTGTGAGACTTAATAATAAAGCCTGTGGGCAGCTCTCATAATAATATAAATCTCTGTCATGTTAGTGGATCATCTGCTCAGCCCTCAGCAGGGTGCAATACATCCTGCACAAATTCCCATAACTTTCTCAGGTTGGTATTCTCACAATAACTTTTGGACAGTTCCCATCATTTGTGACTGATGAAAACCAAGAAGCCCCAGAGAGGCGAGGAGGTTGGGGGGAGCATTTGAAGGCCTGTTATTTGTTTTCCTTAAAAGTATCACGTTTTTTCTGAAACTGCTGCTGACGCACCAGCATTGAGGCTTTTTAAGAAAAGCTTTAATACCTGACTTTGTGATGAAACAACTATTTCCAAAAAGCATTCTGGTATTATTTGTCTGCAATCTAACTGTTGCTTGTTTTCTGTACTTTTTAATTTGAGCATGTTCAACTTCTCCATTACTTTTATTGTTGTATCAGAACAGCACTTATTGGTCTCAGCAATGAGCTCTTTGTGGCTCTGGACACTGCACAAATACAGCAGAGCAAATCCTGAATTCCTTGAAATCGCTGTCAGGCTTGACATTGATTTTCTTAAGGCTCACTGTATGATCCACAGTCTTGTCACAGTGAAATAAGAACAATGGTAAAAAATTGTACTGTACTCAATTCCAGTCTTCTTAATGGCAAATACATTTTTCACTGAGCATTGAACTCGATAAGAAAGTTGAGAAGAGTGATGCAGAAGGAGAAACACTAAACTAGAAACTGTGAAACCTTTATTTTCGTTGTTACATTGGTGGATTTGCTGCTCATAAAAGCTGGCATTAATGGTGGGAGACAGGGACATTGTTAGGTGTCAAGATTGGCTCTGGCATAGATTCACCATGTCAGCTTGAGCAAGTCAAGGACGTTCAATTCAAACAGAAGAAGTTGCACTTTTATTGAATTGAAATAATATTTACATGCTTCATGGTACAACTGAGAGTTTGTAATTACGGGGAATCATGTATGCCTTACATAGATGTTCATAGATGTCCCAAACGAAAGGCTTCTGCTTTATGTTTGGGTGACAGAAACTTCTGTCTGTTCATGGTTTTGTTGGCTTTCACTTTTTCAGTGTGCACTGGTGAGAACACTGCTGAATGCGCATCTGAAATCTTTACATAAAATATATGCTTTTCTCAAGGTCTTTCTAGGTTAAATATAAAAGACAGGTTATTGTGACTAATTGTAATGCAAGTTACCACTGTCCAGATTTAGACCAAGTCTGTAAAAACCAAGTCTGAGAGCAGTCTGTGGTTTGTCTACTTTGTTAGGTGACAGATGGAGCAAGCTTACTTCATGCCCAGTGACCACAGCCATAACTAGTCACATGGTTTTGCCGGTATAATTAGGGATTGCTTTTTGTTCTTTTCTCTTGCCACAGGAGGAACTGATTTACACATTCTCTCAAACTTTGTGTAGGGCTCAGGAAGGCCATGAATGCATGGAATGCAGAGCCACTAAAAAAAAAAAAGCAAAATGAGGGTATCGACATGTGCATTCTAAAAACACATCCATAAATTTTTCATCCAAAATTACATTTGTTATTCTTTGCAGTAGCTGTATAACTTTGAGTTGCTTATTGAATAACTCTGGCATCCTTGAACATAAAATTTTGTTGCGTAAATAATTTCAGAAAGTGTTTTCTTATGGTACTAGTGAATCTTTTTAATGATCCCATCTCTATATACTCACCCTGTCTGATCTGAGATGCAGTTTGTTTTAAAACTTCATGAAGTGATATGTCCCCAGCTGCATTCCCACGAGTTTACATATCCATGCGTTTCGTTTACTTTGTCAGTTTGGCAGCAAACCTCCCACATTGGCAAGTTCTGGGAAACCAGATGGTTGGAAATGCTCAAGGGTCAGTGAGTCACCAAAACCCAAGGCTGCTTTGCCACAGGCACGCTCATGGATGTGCACAGAACATGGCTCTTTGTACATGCTCGAGCTGAAAGGATTGGGCGCTATGGCTGCCTCTCACAGCCTGGGGTCTGCTGGCAGCCATCGGCCCGGCTGTCAGCTCAAGCAGCCTCCAACTGGTTTTCAGGTCTGGTGACCAAAGGGACATCTGTGTTAGTGACTACCACAAGCCTGTAGCCTAGGGAGCTCTTCAGGTGGTCACGGTAGCCGTGGACAGGACAACTGATGCATGGCCACACTTCTGCAGCTAACATGGCACCACAGCAGGAGTTGGGTTCGTCTGCAGAGCTCCTTGCGTTGGGCATCTCAGAGCCCTCCCTGCATGTTGTATCCTGCTTCCACCCATGGCAATGCTGGTTGAGAGCATTCCCCAGCCAGCACCTCAAAAATAGTCAGGAGTAGAGCACAGTTTGTGAATTTTCTATTAAAAAAAACCCAGAACTAATTATAGACTTTATTGCTGAGTGCCAGATCCACTTTCTCCTCTTCTGGGAGCCATTCAATAAATTTTATGTTCTGAGGTAGAGCAAAACTGCAGTAGTTTAATGCAGTGTTTTATTCACATTCCCTGCACTCCGACACCTGATTTTTACTAATACTCCGATGTGGATTGTCGTTTTCTTTCTGAATGATATTAATAGGCTGGAATTGCACCATGACCTGTCGTTTCTCTCTAGAGACTCATTCTCTCTTCCCTAGAAAGAAGCCTGTGCTGCCAGGAGCAGTCACCTGCACAGGTCTGTAACCCAGCCATGGGATCCCAATCTTAACCTAGCTCTGCCTTGCTTCAGGATCAGCAACCCCATCAAATCAGGACAGCTCCTGGGTGCCAAGGACTGCTCCCCTGAGTAGTACCTGAGTGGTTTGGGTCTCTGTAGCATCCACTGCTTGCAGCATAAGTACTTTGGGATGAGGGCTTGCTCTCTCTTCGCTGTGGCAAATGCTGTTTCCAATGTGATACTTGTGAGGAAGGGATGCAGTGGTTTAATGTGGTTTCTGTAACTCTGAGCCTGGGGAGACAGGTTGTGATTACATCGTCTGAAGGCCCTTATCTGAGAAGCTCTATTAAAGAAGAAAACAGTGCAAAGGGTAAAATTTTCAGATGATTAGCATCTGTGTTTATACTCCTTTCACAGAACCGTGGGACTTTGTTAGTGCAAGTCCTTGGGCACAAACCAGAGCAAACCATGCCGGGAAATGAAAAAACAACCTTACCTAAAATGAAAACCTCATCCAAGCAATCGACCCACAGAGAAACAAGAACAGAATTGAGGTTGTCACAGTGGTTTTCATTCAGACCTCTTGAATTGACCTATTTCCCCATGCGTGATCTTCTGGCCAGGGATATATGTAATTGGAAAAAAAAAAAAAGGAAATGTAAACTTTAGCCGGGTGTCAGAAGAAATGCTTCTCAAGAGAGAGATGCAGTAGGATTATAAAACATACTCCCAAAGCAATTGGGCTTTAAAAATTAGAAGGCTAGAGAGTACACTGAGTACGGTACAGTCTGACTACATGGCAGGAGGAGGATTTCAGAGTGAAAGCATCTTTTCTCTCACACCTGTGATGGGAAAGATTCTCAAAGGCTCCATGAGTCCATTAGTGGAGTATCTCCTGTATGCAGTTTCAAAAATAATTGTCTCCGTAGCACTGCAGGTAACGTGCCCCCAGTGACCCAGGCAGGACTTGGGATGCTTCTGAGCAGAGAAGCTGTTAACTTCTGGCAGTAAACCTTTGGATCTGTAGCATTTTTCTGTGCCTCTGGATGAGCAGTGGGATGTCTGTAGAAGCTGGTTCCAATTCTTAACAGGATCAGAAATTCCCAAAGGATCAAAACAGAATTTTCTGGAATCCAGGGGGAAATTTTCTGTTCACTTCATTGACTTTTGGATCGGGCTTTTGTATGTTTTTTTTTCTTTTGACATTGCCTGAACACAGAGGGGAATTTGTTTCTTGATAGTACAGAACCAGATTGCAGTCTCCACATCTTCTCTTTAATCCAGAAGAGCTCTGCTTTTATTAGGTTGTGTTATCTCATTCTTTACCACAATCTTTTTTTGCATTTCATAAATATTAATTCCCCTGACAGTCTCTTGTGTTTAGTAGCTTTTGTCTATCACAGGCTTTTCTGTTTTTCTTTCCTTCCTTGTCCCACAGAGATGTCATACTCTGCCATCAAAAGCAAGAACTTCTCTGAAGCAACCCTGCAGCCTAGAGAAGTAGGAACAGTATTTTTGCTGCAGCTGGCCTTTTTCTTCTGCGTGTTATTTCTCCTTCACTTTCTGATACCGCAGCCAGAGTCTCATTCTCCTGCTCCCTTGGAGGGGGGGTTTAATGTTTTAAAAATCTGTCTACCAATTTTTGTTACTGTCTTCCACAGGCAAGCATTGTAGGGCAGTCATTCTTCTCTGTGCTGATGTTGAGGTACGAGATGCCAGTTAAACCCAAGGAGCTGCTCCCAGGCAGCCTGTGATATTGCTAGTGGATATTTTTATTTCCCCTCGGATTGCTTAAACCACTTTTCTTCCTCCAGGCCTCCTTTCACCTTGTTTCTGGTTGTTTTTAATGCAGCAAGTACATTATGGTAGGTTAAAGCGTGTAGCCTGAGTTACAGTACTTCATTTAAGCTATACCCACTAACTAGCTTCTTCTAGCACTTCTAACTAGAAGTGCTGCTTCTCCAAATTGTACTGTTTGGGCTTAATACTGCACAGATACTTGAGATAAACTGCTTCCCGAGTCTCTCTCTTGCTTGCAGTGAACACAGTACTTTGCCAGAAAAAAAAGTGCCTCCTCCTATTTCCAGCCATGTCCCTCATTTATCCACGAACTGTATTTTTTTTAAATAACATACCAGTTATTTTTAAGTGTACGGCAAACTCATACTGTCAAATTAAAAGCCAAATCAGTGTGCATCCTTTCTTTGTTTGGACTTCTGTGAGTTGGTACATCTTGGAGAGCTCTGATGGTGGTGAGTTCTGATGACATTGCATTAGATTTCTGTGTTGTATCCAATAGTTGTTTTGCTGTGTGTGTTGCTGCTGTATGCCTTCACAAGAGGCAGTGCTAATTGCGTGCTGCTAATTTCTCATAAACACCAACTTGGTACAGAAGTTACACCCAATGGTGAATCTCATCAGTATTGGTTAGGGAAGGCATAACGAGGGGGAACGTGCAAATCTAAAACAAACATTTTGAATACTTGTGATCTGCTGATACCAGAATTCTTTAGTGCCATAATTTCTCAGCCTGAATGTTGAGACTACCCTTTAATCCTTTGACCTTTATGTAACTGAGAGGACTAGAAACTTGAGGGAGGACAAATATTTAAAGAGAGAACTTGTCCTGAAATTCTTCCAGAGAAGTACTGGGAACCAGAGCTGAAAGAGAACCAGTTCCCCATTCTCCTTCCCCATCCTCATCTCAAAATACCTCAAAATACCTGCAGAATAACAGAAAATGGGACATGCTGATAGCAATGGGTTTCCATGCCTCAAACCTAGCTGCTTCCCATGGGCTTCTGCTGTACCTGGACAGGGAAGGGTTGTCTGGAGGGTTCCTGGGAGGACAAGGCTGACTCTGTGAAAAGGGTAGAAAAATACAGTAACTCCAGACCAGTTCTCAGTGGTTTGGTTCTCACATCTGGAAAGCAAGGATAATGCAGTGTGCTTTGAAGTTTGCAGACAGCAGAAGACCAGATAAGTATTATTTTTATCCCAGACCTCAGGCTGCATTAGCAGTTCCAGATGCAACTTCAGGAGGGGTTATTCATCCTTCCAGCACCTGCACATTCCTCTGCAGTTTGTCTGAGGTTTGTTTGGGAACTAGCATTTATTCCCATTGAATGTGCGCATCTGTTGCCTTCAGGACTGCTCCACCACCTCACTGCAGGGAACAGAGAGATCTCATGGTAATTCCAACAGGCTGCTGTCGAGTTCCTAAGATTTAGTGATCACACTTGGTCCAGATAAAGCAAGTAGGGGAGGGAGGACAAGAAGGGCCTGATCCTGCCTTCAATGCTGGGGTAAATAAAGAGGGAACTAAAAGTGTCGCTAGGCCGATGCACAGGCTCTGTATAGCCTTGCTGCCTGCTCGGCAGTTCCATTTTTCTCAGCTAAACTTGGTGAGTGTTTTCTCCTTCTGGAAATGGTGTAAGGGAACCTGTCAGTTTCTCTCTGCTCAGGTGGTCCTTCTCTCACTAGAGCTGCAGACAAGGGAGCATGAATCATTAAAAGTGAAATAGGAGCAGATGGTCTGCATCAGGTTTAAACTAGCTATGTATGGTAGCTGCTTTATCTTAATCTCCAAACTACTAAGTGTCTTACAGAGCAGCCTCTAACTCATTCTGTTTAACATTTATGCCTTCCTTTGAAAATGTTTGCATCTCCTGCCTCTGCTACCAGCCCTCCATGGGTTTGAAAGTTCAGCTTCAGCTCTGGTGGTACTGAGTGCAGCTCGCAATAGAGATGCTGTGCAGGTTAAATAGAGAGCAGCTGGAGAGAGTGAGAAACAGCAGTGTGAAACGTGAGTAAAAAAGAAATTCAGGCAGAGTGAACAGTTAAGGCTAACCTTAAAATAACTAGGATTATCTGTATAGCATTAGCAAGGGGCTGAGAGTACACAGTGACATTAAATTTGGGGGGCCTTGACTGTTTCCAAAGAGCAGTCTGGGGGAAGAGACTGAATGTGGGGGTAACCACTGGCACTTGCAAAAAGAAAGGCAATGGTGAGTTGAGAGCAGTGAATCCCATGTAATGCTTTGCTTTGTGCATGAAGCTTGTTTTCAAACAAAACAAAGCCAGAGATAAAGTTAGGTCATGAAGCAGGAAGAGAAGATCTCTAAAAACAGAGGCTCTGTAAGATTTCCCTACTTGTGCTAGCTGGAAAATACACTTGGGGATGGGGTATGGGAATGGATATAGACTTGCAGATCAAAGTCAGATCAAAAGCATTTAAATGTGGTCCTTACGAATGGGACCTTCACATGGTGACCTGCTCCAGCTACCATTAACCTCCAGAAGGGATTTAGAAATAACAGGCTAAGCGGACTTTCACAAAATCACTTTCATATTTGAAATGCAAAGCTAAAAGGGTTCAGAACATTTCAAGGCCACTGTTAATCTCTCAGTCAGCTGTGCTGATGCATCCTGTCCAACACATGATACGTTCAAAGGGCAAAAATCTGTTGTTAATTACTGGCTTGTCTATGGTAGACGTTTGTGCCGCAGGATCCCTCGTGGGATGAACGGCTCGGCGGTGCTCAAGGCTGTCATGTGAGCCAGGCAAGGAACCATTGGCCTTTCCTTTGTATGGAGCTGGTGGATGGAAGCAACTGCACAGAGCTTGAAATGACAGCACCCTTAGTCGAAAACTGTAATTGAGATTGGCTTCTCCTCTCAGGAGTATCAGCTATTCCAGCACTGTGTGAATTTGTTGCTTTTCCCCACCCCTGAGCGCTTGTCACCTGGCAGCTGTGGAGAAGGACAAGCTCCATTCAGTGAGCCAGGACAGAATCAAGTTGCAGTATCTGTTGGTTCCTTGTAGGTGCATTTCAGTGTAACTCCAAGACGCTGTCTGCAACCTGTGCCGAAGGGAGGCTGCCTGTGCTGGCAGCCTGTGGCACCGAGCAGCCCTCTCCCATGCAGGAGCAGGAACAGCACCAGCCCTGTGCCTCGGACAGAAGCTGCCCTGTTCTCTGCTGCAAAGGAAAGGGCACGTTTCCATCAGGCACACGCTCTTGCCTCTCACCGTGTGCACAGCTGAATGCTTCAACTCACTCGGTTGGGTTTCAGGGCTGCAGCCTGGCAGCTCTCCCACTTGCCTGGCCGTGCTGCTGGTGGGAAGGAAGGGACGGGACAGGGGGATCCCCCTGCTCTTTTCATCCCCTCGGTGAGCGCTGTAGTTCCCTCAGGGGCAGCAAGGACCTGCTGTGGGGATTTGATGTGCGAAGGGGTGTGCAATGAGGATACAAGGGCAGTGAAGAGGGAGCTGTCAGGAGACGTGGAAGAGACTGATAGGGACCTGGCATGCTCAAGAGCCATGGCAGGAGCAAGGAGATCGTGCTTGGCCAAGCTGAGAAGGGCCCTGGAAACAGCAGCTTGGAGTGGCCTTTTCTGCTCTGCTGACTTGGGAAGTTGAGACAAGACGGAACAGTCAAAAACAGAAAGGGGAAGAAGAGATTACGTGCCATTTCTTTCAGTTGAGGGAATGGTTTAAAAAAATACCAGGCATTTAAACAGCATACTAAGAATTTGTTCTTCCATTGTAAGCTAACACAGCAGCGCCTAAATGGATCTGTTATTAGATGAGACAGACATCCTTAGAAATCACAGTAAACACAGCTGTGGAGATGAGGAAGAATAACAAGGCTTCTTGCTAATAATTGTACCTTCCTGTTGTGCTAACCACTGGCAAAAGTTACTTTTAGTATTGCCCATGTACTCCGATGTAAGAGGGCTTAATGTGGCAAGTCAGACATTGTCAGGTTTGTCAGGATTTAAAGCAGAAAAAGTCAGAAATCCTTGCAGAAGCAAACAAATCCCCCTCCTTTGTTGCAGTGTGTCTTCAGTCTTTTGCTTTGGACCCTCTGTGGGCCTAATCCTGATAGCACTGGATTTGGAGTGAATGCTGGTGGCTTTCTGGGGTTGAGCATCCCTCAGGACTGGAATTGCTGGTATTTGTCTCAGGATAGAAGAATCACAGCTAGGAAGCTCTTGATGAAACAGGCTTTTTGTGTTATTAACCCAGAATCATTTTTCATTCTGTGGCAGAACGGTTTCCTGGGAAGCCTATTGTAATTAAGATTATAGATGGATGCTGGCATTTTAATAGAAGAGATCTTTTGTCTTCTCAAGCAGGCAGAATGGTGGCAGAAAGGTGAGGACTTTGGAGCTCCTGTAATTAAGGCTGTGGAGAAAGAGCAGCCCTGGTTAGTCACCTTCTGTGAACAGTAGTGAGCAGCATGGATAAATGGGCCAAAAAAAGGTACTCATGGAGCAGCAAGGTTTCATCTGAGCAGAATAGAGCTTCACAAAAGAAAGCAAAAGAAATTCAATGTTAATTTGTAGTGGTGTAGTTAAAGATTAAAAAATCCGCTATCCAGAGGATTTAGGTGTTTTTCTAATCTGTTTCCAGATGAATTAATTTGGGTCTTCATATGAGGAAAAAGAAACGAAGATGCAAGACGAATTCTCTTCTTGTTTCTGCCATGCACAGCGGTGGGGGATGTGGGCTCAGCACAGCTAAACATGCCGTTGTGTGGTGCCCCTCTCCTCCTATGGGTTGCTAAAGACTTTGAGTTGTATGTAAAGAAACCAACTACGCAGCAACTATCTTCCGTTTTTTTCTTATTTGGGTTTGTAAAGCTTGGGAGCAATATTGGCGCATCGCATGCTGAGTTAAAAATTGGAAATGTATTACTCTGATTTAGCATGAGACTGAGTAAATTGTATTCAGTTAAAATAGCGGGTATCCTGCTGGGAAGAAAATAAGTGTTTCTACTTGACTGTGTTACACCTAAGCTGCAGACCAGAGATACAAGGGGAGGATTTGGAGGAGTCGCAGAGGGATACCTGTGCGCATGGCAGAGTCACGGTCTCTCCTGTTACCTTCCCAGCAGGTTCAAGGAGGTTTCTCATGCTGGACGTACCTCACTATGTTTCAGCACAGACATACCTTATCCTTTCCATTAGGATTTTTCCCACATCTAGAATGAGTTTCTATTGTTTAGCTCTATTACTACATAGTCAAGGCTGAGAACAGATTATTCCCTTTCTCCTTCTGGATTTTTTTACATATTTATGAATTTACTTACCCACTTCATCCTGTTTCCCTGCTCCACCTAGTTTATCTCACCCCTCCTACTATAATGTTTTGCAACACAGAAATAGATGTCACTGTTTCCATTGTCTCCTGGATGCCAGCTATGTTGAGACGCAGTTTCTTCTCTGTTTTTCAAGGACTACTCCCAGCTCCACCCTGGCTGACTCCGTACCCCAGCCCAGTGCTCCTCCTGGTGCACCACTTGCAGATATACCAGGCATGCCTTTTATTTACTTGGTCTCAGATGAAAAACCACATCTGTAGCTCCCAAGTAGAGATGCAGTAGCATAGTACAGCAAATGGTGGACTTGAGGTTCACAGTGCATGAGCTTTTCCTGGGCTTGGGTTGTCCTGCTCTGTGGCTCACACTGAAGGGTCTCCAAGGGGAGGCCAGAGGCCGTGGGCTCCCACTCAGATGGGAGGACATCAGTGCAGCCTCGTGCCCTCAGATGTGGCATGCTGCTGCACTCCACTGCAAGGTCCCCTCTCCCTGTCACAGAACATCTGTGCCTGGGGACTAGAAAGGTTAGCGGGACCGTGGCTGGGCTCCCAGGCTGCACATACAGGCGGAGCTGGGCTCCAGCCATGTGTGTGTGCAGTGGAGGGGAAAGGCTGGAAAGTTTTCATTTCAAAATGAAATTCATAAGACATGCAGACCTTTCAGCTTTTTAATACGAGCAGTGATTTATGGCAGCACTTAAGAATGAGCCGGGAGCAGGCAGATCCATCACGTGCTGTCCTCCCCTGTCGAGACAGTGGCAAGGCCGGGCCCCAGGCAGAACTGTGCTGCAGGATGGCAGTGCAGCTCTCGCCATCACCCATCTGTCACGGCAGGTCGGGGCCAGCCCTGGGTCTCATCCACTTGTTTGGCCATGAGAGAAAAACGGATTGGCTCTCTGCTCAATTCCCCTTGCCCCCTCCCTTTCCACAGCTGCCTTGAAACACTGAGACGATGACAGCAATGTGCTCTTTGTACATACAGTGAGAGGTTCCAAGCTTGTCTTCTATGCATTGTGTCCCAAAGAACACACTGGCTCTAAGATTTTTTGCTTCCCTGTACTTCCAAATGATTCCTTTCCTCTCTTCAACTCAGTCACTTTGATTTTGCCTGTCCCATGTTTGCAAGGTACCCATGGACACACAGTTCAGTCACCCCAAGTGGACAGACCATTGATCTTTCTACCTGTTCTTCCCCAGCACTTCAACTTTTCCATCTTCCTGTTCAAAATGGACCTTTCATAAGTGTGTACATTCATCTTGTCAGCACCAAGCCCTACTCTCTGAATGAGCCCTGACACCACACAATTTCTAATAAAATGGGAATGGAAAGGCTCCCAGAGATGGTCAGGGCTACAGGAGGCATTGTCATTTAAAGGAAGCTCACTCTTTTCTTCCCAAATCCAAACCTATATTTGATATTAAGGATTTGCAACAATACAGTGCCAGCAGCTGCTATGTAAGATGGTTTTCCCTCAAAACAGTTGATCCTTTTTTTTCATTTTTCATAGCTCCAGCGTATTCTGTACAGTGGGAATTTAAAATAGCATGGTTATCTTGAGTTGCAATACAGAGAATTACTTGAAGTAAATGCCTATTTGGTCTTATCTTCTCTGCAGGGCAGTAAGTTCAATGAATTAAATGGAGAAAAGAAAGCGGCTTTGTAATATTTTATGAGTTTTTCTTCAGAGGATACGATTTGTCTCTAACATTTTCTTAGCACAAATGCTCCTAAGTAAGTTAATATTAGTTTTCTTATCTTTTACTATTCAGCCACTCTGTACAGACATTTTCATAGCATTGCAGTCCATCTGCAAGTTCTCAGGGGTGATGTTAAACGTTCCCATCTCCCATAGGCATTGTCTACTCTCTAGTCTGCTTTATTGGACTCCGAACAAATATTGGTCGAGGTTTTGATAGGGTTGTTTGAGTTCTGAGATTTTTATGAAAAAGTTAAACCAAGAATAATACACTATGAAATGCCAAATAAATCAATGTGTGAAACATTGCAAACCTATTGCCTCTTTTTTTTCAGCCCAGGTCAGTTTAATTAAGTCTCTTTATCTAAAATTTCCTTATTCTGTTAGGTTTGTTTTATTGATTCACGTGCCTGTTCTTTTCTGTCATCTGTATAAAGAGTAATTAATAATTATGTTCATGTTCGGACTGTGAGGTGTGAAGCCTTCCCATTTATTATCTAATGATGAGTGTTCTTGAGAAAACAATCTAGAATCATAGAGTGACAGAATATGCCAAGTTGGAAGGGACCCATAAGGATCATCAAGTCCAACTCCTGGCTCTGCACAGGACCACCAAAAAATCAGACCATATAACTGAACTAGATGTATAGAACTTGGTGAAAGAATGCATGCATACCAAGTACGGCAGTTGTGAACTCAACTTTAAAAGACAACCTCTAAAATGATGTCTGAAATATGTTTGTAACTTCAAGGCAATGCATCAAGATTGCAGCAGTGATATTCATGTCTTTTGTGTGAGAATAAGAGAGGAAATGTGCTTATATGTAGCATCATACTAAAAGTAAAAATGCCTGTAAACATTTGGGAAAATATAAATACCAAGAAATATTTTACATAGTAAATCCTAAGCACCTGCTGAAATTCAGGTAGTGTGGTTGATGGGCAGGAGGAAGGAGAGCTGTTAGTGTTTGAGAGCCTTCAGACAAGTGAATTTGTAGTGGCTGTAGATGTCACATAAGCAGGACTGTTAGTGCCACCTATAGTTGGTCTGCTTGACACTTCTCACTTTAAGATCTTGCTTTCAGTGGATTATGGGTCTGCTCTGCTCACCTTCTTAAGATGTTGGTGGAGATGAGCTCTGGTTCATGCTAAGCTTAAGCATCCAGTGCTGCTGGATAGGCACAACTCCCAGTGCAGTGGAGATGCTCTTAAATTTGGTAGCTGCTTGAAAGCACAGATAACTGGAATGCTCAGCAACTTGCATAGTTCTAGCACAGGACAGAAGTCAAACCTCAAGCATGCATGTAACTGAGGAGGCAGCTGCAAAAGCTTTGTTAATACAAAACCGAAGAGAAAAAAATGGCAATATAGCAGGGCATGGGTCTGCAAACCCCTGTCACAATATTTATCCTATTTGATCCACTTCTTTAAACTTATTCAGATACTTTGGCCCGTCAGTCTGCCATGCCCAATGTCATGTTAGTGCTTCCAGCATCAATGATTTGTGAGCCTACTTACAGCAGGCAGCAAGCTGCAGCTGCAGGCAGTGCAGTGGGAACAAATAAGCCCCTGCCTTTTAGCACTGTGAAGGGATACTTCTTTGCATGCTCATTTTATACAGAGAAGTTAGCTTAATAAAATGTGTGCTGGGTTTTTGGGCAGGATTTTTTGAGTGACAGATTGGTGTTCCTGTTTTTCCATTCAAAAAGTGCTTTCAGTGCAGGCAATTCGATGAATTCAGTTGATCTGTGCTCCTGAGCTGCAGTACACTACTCTGCTCAGTTTAAAGAAATTATAATTAAAAATGTCCTGTGTTTAAATCTGAACATGCTGTTTGACCGTCTGGCTTGGAAAGGCCATTAAAGATTATTTTAGCCTGCTGTGCCTAAGCAGTCAGAAAGAAATGCCTCCCCTCTCATTACTGTGATTTACCTGGAATAACCTCTGTGTGCCAGGGCTGAAGGCTGTCCGGTGGCCGGCACACGTATGTGTGTTCTCTGGCAGCCTGTTCTCTAGTGCACTGTGGAGGGACAGCCCTAAATGGCGGCCAATGCCACAGCCTGACCTCCTGCTGGAACTGGGGACGGTCACAGTCAGAGCTCTGTGTGCATGAGGCACCCACACTTGCAAGGCATGCTGGACTGAGTGTTCTTCCATTGCGTCAGTTTGAGACTGATGGAGGTGAGAAGCTTCTGGTGTCAGTGTCAGCAGACTGCTTTTTTTTGTCTTTCAAGTGTTGCTGAGCTTAGGAGTCTCCCACTGCTTGTGTTGCTTCCCTGTCTAACTCAGTTGCTGTCAGTCCTTTCAGGGCAGAGCGGCTTCTTCTGTCAGACACCTTCCCAAGCCCCTCAAGGCCCAGCTGAAGGCCACACAGAGCTGTTGGTGGGCAGGGGGCACTGCCTCTCCCACTGCCCCCCACACTGCTGTGAGAGAACCTGGCCCTCACTGAACAGAGAGCCCTCTCCCAAAGCAGGGTGGATTTAAGCCATTGCTGTGGCTTGTTGAACTGAGGGATCAGCAGGGACGACAGATAGCATCCAGCTGTCAGGACTCAGCCGAGTTTACAACTCTGAGGGATGAGCGTCCATGACCCTGAGGGGTTTGACTTGTCCTTTGCCATCCGTGGAGGTCAACATACCTGTCCCTTGGGTTTTCTTGTCTCTACCTTCTGAAATCTCTAAGGGATGTTTTCCTTTCAATAGCTGAGAGCATGTTCAGTGAGAATAAGACTGCGGGATTGTCGCCTTCATTGGGAGGGCTGGGATTGTTGCACTGACCACTTTGGTGCCATTTCATCATATTTCTTCTGTGTTAACAGTGGGAGGCAAGTACCACTTCCAAATGCACAAGCACTGTCTTTTAAGTGAATTTAATGCAGCACAAGCTCATTTGCAATTGCAAATGGTAAGGCTGCATTCTTCTCCTTATTCTGAATGCCTGAAAATCTCATTAATGTTAATGGGTGGAGAGGAAGTGCTTAGCCTATTGATGTTGGAATGAAATCAGGAGCAAAGCACAGCTCCACAAGGACTCATCCATAGATTAGGGGCAAAAGCAGCCATTAGATTATCAAGTCTGACCTATCTAACACAGGTCGTGGGATCTCATCCACTTAATTCTGTGTTTATCCCAAGACCAACAAGGACAGTGCATTAACATATTGTAATGTAGCAGTATCTACAGGCTTCTCTTATTTTTACACTGAAACCAGAGGCAAACAGTAGTACTGTGCTATATATGATGATGACAGATAATCTACAGGAGGAGAGAGATTTGGGCATTTTATCAGTCTGTAGAGAATTTGTAAGTCTCTACTTTCACATAGGATTTTGTTTAGTGCTTTGTAAATTATTCCCTGGTAACAAACCAGTGCAGAGCTGGCTGCTTGTTCTGTATCTCTTTGAGGATAGCAGATTGAAATGGTAATCTTTTTTTTTTTTCCTAATGAAAGGGGGATTTTCTCCAAAAATCTGTGTGGTCCATGACAACTGCTTTCTAACATCTTACTTTGGAAACTCCTGAGCAGTCATTTCCCTAGGAAACGTGAAGTGTGTTTCACACTGGTCTTCTCTCTTGGACTCCAACACAAAACTGCCCTTGAAATGCACCTGGAAAGTGTTCAGGGGGTTACCACACACGCACAAAAGCTGAGTCAAGCTGAATGAAGGACTCACTGGGCTACTGCATGTTTCAACCATTAGCCAACATTTTGCTGAACAAGGGACTAAAGAGATGAAATGTGGAAGGTCTCAAGGAATCCAAGAAAAGTGATGGTTGGCAGTGTGCAAAATATAGAGGTCCCAGGCTAACTACATATGTGCTGGCCTGAAGGAAAAATCCTCCTGTTCAAATTTGGGGTGCCTTTGGTGTGTCCTGTCCCTTGAGAACATCCCTGTGCAGCACAGAGAGGAGAAGAGTGTTGGCTACTGAAGTGTTGAAAAGTTTTCGTTGCCTGTGGGTGGACGAAGTCTGGGCTTGTAGGGTTTGCCCATAAAAGTAGCAGTTCTGTCTTCTTTCATTTCAAAGCTCAGATGTCCTACATTTGGTTTAGGTCCATTTTTCTGTCACTAAGGTGTTTTGGGGGGGATCTTGTTGTGTGCTGTTTTTTGCCTCTAAACTGCATTATGAACCTGTTTGTTGACCTTTTTCCTTAAATTGGGACTACTGGTATTGAAAGCAGAGATGGAGCCACTTGCCCAGGGTATTACACAGGGGAGGGGAAGGTTTAGTACTTGCTCAGAGGCCAACCCCTGCCCCCAGGAGATGCACTGCCTCAGCTGCTTCCCTGTAGGATCCTGTGATTCATGTTGACCTGCCTAGAAGGCATTAGATGAATATACTTGAAAGAGTCAGTGTTCAAGAAGTCATCTCACATCTTTTGCCTATCAGACTGGAAGGTCAGCACTTGCGTTAATACTTGGCTTTGAGGCTAAACTAATTACTGTGCATAAGGCTCTTTGAAATCCATAGGTAAGCGTTATTAAGTAAATGTAAATGCCATTACCAAAACCTTTCTCCTGCTGCTGTGATAAAATTCATTTAGAATATGTAAAAAGGCATTTATAGCAGCGAGGGCAATCTGCACAGCAAAACATGGGCCCATGCTGGGACATCTCAGGTAGCTCTGAATAACCAAAGGTAGGAGCCCCGTGTCAGCGTTGTCCTTTGCCTGGGCTAACAGTCCCTGTTTCCCAGGGGGTTCATTACAGGAGAAAATCATGCTGTACCGAGTGTGGTAGCTGGTGGCTGCTGTGCAGCAGCCCAGTGGGCCCTGTGGGCTCCCCTGAAGACAGATTACAGCCTCTCCAAAGCATCCAGTAGCAATAATAGTAGAAAATTAGGGAGCTATTAACAAAATAATAAAGGGCTGTGGGTGAAGATGGTGCAATGTGTGTTAGAAGGCCATGTGCTCTTTCTTTCTGTCAGTCTGACTTCAGCAGAGAGGCAGATTTATGGCTAATATTCTCCCTGCTCTTCAGGAAATGTCTGTGTGAACGTCTCCCATAGGGACCAGCAGGAGTCTCCATTGGCTTCATGTCTTTTGCCAAGGTCATAGCCAACAAACAAGCTGAGATTATTAATTCTCCAGAATAAAAGAAATCAGCAACAAAACCATACACGGTTTTCATTTTGACAAACTTTCCAGATCTGGTGTACTCCAACCCCATCTCAGCAGCAGAAAGTCAGTGCTTGCTGTAGCAGGGGGAGGGATTGTGAACTGGGCATTGATTTTTCAGGGCTCAGAAAAGCGGTGATGGCAACTCAGGCTGCGAGTTTTGTGTAAATATATTTGCCACCAGGATGTGTAAGCGCCTGTGCTCCTTTGCATTGGCTTCAAAGCAAAACCCTGAACAATGTGAACAGCACTTAAGCAGCTCTTGTCAAGAAATTCGGAGGCAAAAAAGGCTTCTCTATCTTCTTGTTTAGGAACATTTCCACTCATCCTCATAGTGAACTCTTTTAAGTTTCTACAGGCACTAATGTACTTTTCTCTGAATTGCACAGTAAGTAAAAAGGTAGTAAGCTTCCAACGTGCCTGACTTACTGGTTCATATGCTTTCCTTGCAGTTGTCCAACACAGCCATTCTCCATCAGATTAGACGAGACCAAGTGACAGACACGTGCCGAGCAAACAGTGTATTGAGCAGGAAGCGCCGTGTGCTGACACCCAACGATCTCAAGCACCTGGTGGTGGATGAAGATCATGAAATGATCTACTGCTACGTCCCTAAAGTGGCCTGCACAAACTGGAAGAGAGTGATGATGGTTTTGACGGGAAGAGGCAAATACAGCGATCCAATGGAAATCCCGGCCAACGAAGCCCACGTGTCTTCAAACCTGAAGACCCTCAACCAGTACAGCATCCCAGAGATCAACCACCGCTTGAAAAACTACATGAAGTTCCTCTTTGTTCGTGAGCCTTTTGAGAGACTGGTGTCGGCCTACAGGAACAAGTTCACCCAGAAGTACAACACTTCCTTCCATAAGCGCTACGGCACCAAAATCGTGAGGCGCCAGAGGAAGAATGCGACCCAGGAAGCTCTGCGTAAAGGCGACGATGTGAAATTCGAAGAGTTTGTGGCCTATCTCATCGACCCGCACACGCAAAGAGAAGAGCCCTTCAACGAGCACTGGCAGACTGTGTACTCTCTCTGCCACCCCTGCCACATTCACTATGACCTCATAGGAAAATACGAAACGCTCGAAGAGGATTCGAACTACATTCTCCAGCTCGCAGGAGTCGGCAACTACCTGAAGTTCCCCACCTATGCAAAGTCAACGAGAACTACTGATGAAATGACCACAGAGTTCTTCCAGAACATCAGCTCGGAGCACCAAACGCAGCTGTATGAAGTCTACAAACTTGATTTTTTAATGTTCAATTACTCAGTGCCAAGCTACCTGAAATTGGAATGAGGGACGGGTTGGGGGGAGAGAGGGGAGAGAAAGCCTGTTTTATTTAAGATTTTTATTTGTCATAATAAATATGGAGAGTGGGTTATTTTGTAAATTAATAATTTTCTTTCTTTTTTTTTTGTTTTGTTTTTTGAATGATGCTGCGAGCAGCACAGTCAAAATTATTTAAATCAACTGTAAGAAAGGACAGCTCTCTTTGCAGGGTAACAGGATTGTGATGATCTAGACGTAGAAATGAATAATACTGCTACGCTATTGAAAAAAACATTAATTGTGTTTTGGTGAATTTCATTGATCTTGCGTTCCTCAAATTCTAATTAATATTATTTATACTTATTTAAAACATGGTCTCTTGGGAGGATTTACTGTAGCAACAGAGGTAAGATAACATTTGGACAAAAGGAATTTGGTTTTATTCTTCTGTTGAGCTTTTCTCTGGATAGTAATATTTTTCTGTTAGCCTTTCATGCAGGTAAATACAGGAGTGGTTCTTGATACCACATATCTTGAGAATAACGATGGAAATAATTACTTTAGAAAGTGATACTGCACTTAAACATACTATAAAGCTGTCTTTTATCCCTGAAAGGGAAAAATAAAACTGATTTTCATAGATACATGATCTCTAAACTGATCTCTAAACCCTCGATTACAAGAAATGTGAATGTAGTCCTTAGGAAGAGAAACCATGAACTTTTTTAAAAAAATCTGGACTTAATCCTTTTATCAAGACTATGATGAGTCCCATTGTCTCGTAATTTGAAGGCTGCCCACCCAAATGAATGCGGATTTGCAGATGGCTCCATCTGAAAAATTGTCACTTTGAATGTGATCGTGGAGATATTTGAATGCCCAAAGCAACTGGCGTTCACTTAATTCATATCCAAGGTGGGGGATTTAGGGAGCTCCAGCCTCTAGAAGTCGTGCCTCCTCCTTGATCTTAAGACGGGCAACCAGAATTGGCTAACATGCTCAGGAGCCACCAGCCATGATATGTTGCTGGAAAGAATGCAGGCATGTTATTTAAAAAATCAGAAAGTCATCTTTGTGTTGATCTCTAAGCAGGGCAATAAAATAGGTCTCCAAGCTTCCGACATGCTGGTTTCATGGCTTTTTCCTATGGGGAAAAGGAGAATCTTCATTTTTCAGTTGTCAGTGAATACGACAGGGATGAATTGACTGGAGTGTTTCTAGTTTCCCATCGGTCAATATTTTGTCTAAATCAGGTCTAGTGTTAGAACATGGCCTTCTTATCTAAGGTGAACATCTCTGTGGTGGTTGTTTCGCTTGCTTTAATGCAATGCCAGTGAGATGTGTGGCCATGAGGGCAATAGGAGCAGGGCTGGGATCTGGTTTGGAGCCAACAACAGGTATTTGGAGCAGGAAGGAGAGGCTTTCTTCCAGTGACATGGGCCAGCAGCGTGCTGCTTGGTCCTCAGGGCTGCAGCCTTTGTCCACACCACCAGGCAAACTACAGCTCTCCTAGAGATGAGGGGTAGGTTTGATTTTGCAAGGCTTTGTTTGCATGGGGTTTTGTTCAGAGAACAAAAGAGAAGCAACTGGCAGAGGTTTTAGTCGAGACATTTATGGGAATCTAAAATCTGTTCTAAGGTCGTTTGTTACAGTGGAGGTTTGCACTGTCTGCATGTCTGTCTTCTTTAATCACACCCAACACTTCCAAAAAGAAAAGCAGATTTAGGTAAACTCAGCTGGAGCCAGAGCCTGGCAGGCGCCCTGCACAGCAGCTGATGGTGGCTGCTGAGTTACACAGCCCCCAGGACACCACATGGTTAAAGAAGTGACACAGGTCTGTCTGATTTTGCAAAAACAAGTCACTGAGTGGATCTCAGTGATGAATGAATGAACACAGCAAACAGCAGCAGAACTCCTTTTGCAATTGTGCTTGCTCTTACCCAGGCTTGGGGCCATATTTATCATGCCCTCCAAAAGAATCTCTCACCCACCCTGCAGCAGTTTTTGTAGCCCAGCTCCTGTTTATAACCTCATTACTACGAATGGCCAGCAGAGCGCTGGATCCCACAGCTCTGAATTCCTGAGTGCTTTTTGATCGCTTTACTTGATCAAGTGCTGCTTGATGAGCAGCGCTTCATTTGAAAGCAGTTTTGTCTCATTTCGAGTACGTGGAGCTGTTGCAAGTGCCTATCTCAGTGTGCCCCATCTTTCTTTTGGCTATAGTTCAGTGGGTATATGTTTGTTAAAATATAATACATCTGTATGAGGGTACATTCTCCTTCCCCCAGTATATCCTGCAAGCAGTTTGTGTGCTTGTTTGGTGTTGTATCTGTGGCCGCGAATAATTTTGTCCAATTTTCTTAGCTGTCAGCTACTCCATTTCAACAGAATATGATTTCAATTTTTTGATTTAGGAAAAAAGTTACTTTAGAAAGTAAATGTGTTATAAGCAGGACGCGCTGTCCCCCTTCTTATCTTACTTGCTTTGCTCTCAGCACCATGTTTTTATCCGTTTTTAAATGTTCTCTTTAGCATTCACCATTCACATTGGGAGACACAGAGAAAACAACCCCAGCTGGCAGCTCTGAAATTTGCAGGTGAAGAGGCCTGTTCAGCTCTGAGGGCTGCCGCTGTTGGAGCCGGCCTTGGTCACCCTGCGGAGCCCTCTGGGTTCTGGGCCCTGAAATGGCCTCTGCACAGCCAGGAGAGGAACTTAAAGACCTCATGCTTTCTGAAAACCCCAATCCCAAACCGCTACAATCAATGTAACATGATAGATCTGTTCTGGCGTGCTTTGAGTTGGACATTCCTGTTTAAATGAAGAGCTGGCGCACTGGGTATGACCACATCCTGCCTGCTGAACACAAAGCCCTCAGCAGGTCAAAGGAGGACCACAGATGTTAACAAATTTAGCTGGGGTAGGTTTTTTTCAGACTACTGGGTGTTCTGTTCTGACTGAGCCAAAAACAATCTCTTTCCCCTGCCCCCACATAGGAGGAAGCTCAGGACTACAACTCCTTGTCACGGTGAGGTGGCAGCCACTTCCTACAGAGAGGAGCCTGGCACTGGGCTGTTTTCACCCCCTATGTTCACTGGGTCTCCCAGCTGGAGGAGCAGAGGGTCTGATCTGCTCCTGAAGTGCCACCTCTTTCTGGAGCTCAGTTTTGCTATGGCCACAGCTGGTCCCAAGAGATGAGCAGGCAAAATTCAAACTACAGATGTGTGCAGGAGGACTCAAGGACCAGTTAGGGAGATGCTGTTTTGGAAGGAGGTACTGCCCAGGGAAATGATGGAGTCACCATCCCTGGAGGTACTCAGGAACCCGTGTGGATGTGGCACTGAGGGACGTTGTCAGTGGGCATGGTGAGGGTGGGCTGGCGGTTGGATTAGGTGATCTTAGAGGCCTTTTCCAACCTTAGCGATTCCATGATTCTGTGATCAGTTGTGGTCAGGTAGTGGTGAACAAAGAGAGGAACCAGCAGGGACAGTCCCACCTCTGCCACCAGCTCCCTCAGAGCCTGGGCCAAGGAGCAGCCATCCCACAGCCCCTTCCCTGGCACCGCTCGCCCCAAACACCTTAACCTGGAGCCCACCTGAGTTCAGCCCATCCAAACACAGCGGTGGCTCCAGGACATGGGGTCCCATAAACCTGACTCCTCCCATCCTTCAGCCTCTTCATGTACCATGCCCATTGTCACAGAAACTTGCAAACTGCCTGAACCACGCGCTGCATAAGACAAGTGAACTAATTCACGAGCTGAAGTGCTTTTAGAAATTAACCCCAGATGTCTTAGGGTTTCACTGTAGTCTGCTGCACTTTTCAGGTACAAAAAGGGACTGTCCTTACTATTACTCTTGTTACAGAGAGTGTTATTTTCTTACATGCATGCACAATACAATGTGTACGAATAATTTAACATCAATGTGGGGTTGGATTTTTTTTTTTTTTTACCTATTTGTATGCAGTAGAAGGCTTGTTGTAGAAAAGTATCTCCTCATACCTAAATATACTGTTAATAAAGAAAAAAGCTAAATTATACATTGCCAACACAAGTGTGAACTGCTCATGAATCTTTCCTTAAAAAGCCATTCAAGCCTGATTATTTTTCTAAGTAACTTCAATTAAATTGAAGAAAGAAAATTCCTCTCTGTGTGATTTATTTCTGACTCGTGCTTTCAGGGCTGGGATTTTGTTCATAAGTCTTTGCTTTCTCACAATGGATTATTTTGGTAGGACCAGCAGAAGACTCAAAATTGTGTACTGCTTTGGAGCAGGAAAGCTAATATCATCTACTGGCATCCCTTCCTCCCCAAGTTCCAAGCCAACAAAGATGAGGGCTGATGATTTGAGACTGCAGCATGCAGTCTTGAACACAAACTTGTGTGAGGAAATCAGAATGATTAAGTATTTAGGAAAAGCCTACATTAAGGAAATAGCTGCTCACTGTGCGGCTTTGTTGTTGGAAGAGCACTTGGCCTGCTGCTCAAGGTCACCAAAACTAGGCTGGGTCTGACAAGCCAAGGTGCCTTCAGGGACAGAGGGCTCACGGCTTCCCTGGGTGCCCTGTTGTACTATCTGCCCAGCAAAAATGTTTTCCAAGTCACTCTGAGACTCAGCCTTCAATTTGCATCCATTCTCTATCAGTAGTAGAAGTCCCCATCATTAGGTTCTCAGTTCACCATACCATCTAAACAGGCCAGATACTTATCCTTCCCTTTGTAGGTTATATGCCTCACTCCTCTGAATATCATAGCCCATCACTACACCCTCTCCAGCAACTCAGCAACTCAGCATACTCAGCATAGCCCTAAAACCGGATGCCATATTCCAGGTGCAGCACAGCCCGTGGCAAACAGACCTGCAGGCTGCACTTCACAGGATGCACCGCGAGCTTCGTTATTCACAATGGGGGCAGAGCGTTAAACAGAAAATATGAAATCTGCTGAGTAGGTGCCATGGCACACAATGTGCACCGTCCATCTTTGGAGACCAAAACCGTTTCCACCACTAAAGCCTCCCACACACCTTAAGTAACAAGCAGATGTGGAGCCTGGCTTCCTGAGCACACAGCCTTTCCGAGTACGACCACCTTCACGCTGCCAAACACCACTCATTTGTTTTCTCTGTGGTTTTGATCCAAGGGAGGTCATTAAGGAGGTCTCAAACTAAGTGAATGCTCAGCCTGGCTCAGCCACCGTGCTGACTGCTCTGCCTCCCCCAGCAATTTGGCAGCGATCACACATGCTTCAAAGCAACCCGACCCTGTTCTGTCAGTGCACAGGGCTAAGAAAGCTGCCGCCATCCACAATCTCTGCAATACCCACATCACAGGGATGGATGCCCACTGCTGCCCCAGGACAGCAGAGCTGGCACAGGGGTGACCATGGAGCCCGGAGCGATGCAAGGGGACAGCCACATCCTGCTCAACCCCTGCAGTTGTACTGGGTGCTGCGTGGGCATGAGCTCTGCAATCAATTTCCAGTATTTCGTCTGGATGAAAAAGCATTTCCTTTAATTCTACTGTAATTTTAAAACTAAAATCTGGGAAACAAGGAGGAAAAGAGAAAAATAAAAAAGCCAGCGGCAGGATGGAAACTGGAGCATCTGCTTCCCGGAGTGCTGTGCAGGGCTGTTCTCCCCGGCTGCGCTGTACAGAGTTGCACATAGAGCTCCTGGTGGCACACAGAAATAGCTCGCCTTTCCGGCTGCATTTACAGCTTTGCCAAAGCTTGAAATTTTTGAAAAATTACATTCTAGTTTCGTTCTGCCTGAAGGACAGCAGATGCTGGAGCCACCTCCTCTAACTGCATGCAGATCAGGTTTTAGAAAAAAGTCTGCTGAAAGAATCCTAGAATCATAGAATGGCCTGGGTTGAAAAGGACCACAGTGATCATCTAGTTTGAACCCCCCTGCCAAGTGCAGGGTTGCCAACCACCAGACCAGGCTGCCCAGAGCCACATCCAGCCTGGCCTTGAATGCCTGCAGGGATGGGGCATCCACAGCCTCCTTGGGAAACCTGTTCCAGTGCATCACCACCCTCTGTGTGAAAAACCTCCTCCTAATATCTAACCTAAGCCTCCCCTGTCTCAGTTTAAAACCGTTCCCCCTTGTCCTATCACCTATCAGCTGTTCACCTTCCTATCAAGTATTGGAAGGCCACAATAAAGTCTACCTGGACCCTTCTCTTTTCCAAGCTAAACAAGCCCAGTTCCCTCAACCTTGCTTCATAAAAGAAAGAGAAGAACCAACTTTATTTTCCCTACTGCAGTGGTGCACAACCATGCTTTCCCATATGCTGCATGGCTGGGCTGCAGCGTGCTGGGCTTTGGGGTGGGTGCTGCTCCCCTCGTGGCACTGCTGGGCCCGGCACAGACTCAGGCTGAGTGTGGGGCTTTCTCATGGGAATGAGCAAAGACAATAATTTCATTCCATCCATCCGAGGTCAGGCTGGAGGGGCTCTAAACACCCTGATCTAGCTGTGGGTGTCCCTGTTCTACTCCCTTCCTTCCTGGATTTGGAGCTATATGGAATTTATTAAGAGTATTTCCTTCAGCAATATGGAAGGACGAAACAGTTTTGCTGTTGCGTCTTAATGAACGTTGCTATTTTATCATAAAAATGTTACTGCTGTGTATGCAATGAGATTTTATGTGCAATATGTATCGTTCCTCCAGCAGATGCTTTTAAGCCTCCCTTTTTCACATTAGGAAAATTTCGAAAATCAACTCCACAATTATTTTTTATGGAAAAAGACCTCAAAGTCAATGGTGCAGAAGGGACAGCTAAAGGAAATTCAGATGAGAGATTAACTCTGTGTAAATCTGGAAAAGGAACGGGAGGAAATTTAAGTTGCAAAATCTCTATGGAAAGTCCTGGGCGTTTCATTACGAGATATTTAGAATTAAATGAAAGAAAAGCATTCCAACTACAGCAAAGCCAGCAAAGCTGCTTGGCTTATGGCAACGTGGCTCAGGCTGCCTGGCCAGTCTTCGGCAGGAGGTGGATATAAAGCTACAAATGACACACAGAACATGAATGAGCACTTCCATGCTGGGAAATGCAGCTGGGGGCTGGCACGCAGGCTCCCTCACAGTTTCTCGGTGCAGAGCTGCAAGCTTTGTTTGCAGTGCTGGGATTCCAGCCTCATTTTTCATGAGCCCAAAGATGTCGGGTGGAAAGCCCTCAGGTCAGCACTTCTGAAATGATCTCCTGCTTTCAGGTTTAAGACATCATGTGCTCTGTTTGGAATGACAGGGACTCCACCTGAAGCCAATAGGAACAGTTCCTCCGGGCCTTAACTCAGGCTAAGGCTGCCCCAGGGAACTGGTCCTTTGGGCTGCCAGGACACACTGCTGGCTCCTGTTTAATTTGGTGCTGAACAACTCAGTTTGGTCATCTGCCACAAAAGGGGTGTGATGCTGCTGAATGAGAATTACCAGTCGTAAAGGTGAGCACTTAATGATGTTTGACAAATGAGCACATGTTGTGAGAGACTTCTTAGGGGAAAAGGACATTACTTTGGTTCCAGTGAGGAGTGCTGCAGACGTTCAGGCTTATCTCTCTTAGTGCTGTTCTGAAAGCTAAACATATTCCAGAGGTGTGTTTCCATTAATCAGGGCTCTAAGTGCAGATTCTGTATCTATTAAACATTTATGTCATGCAATAATCTCATCAGACGGACTTTAAAATATTTACATGCCTTAATAAATGTTTAAATTTTTTTGTAGCAGTGGAACTGGACTTCCCCTGAGCCAACAGACATTTCCACATCTTCCTGTGTTTCCAGCAAGAACTGAGAACAGGGAGTGCAGCAGAATATGCATGCTGCCCCATTCCAGCAAGGTAAAGGAGAAAGGAAGCAGATGGTTGAGATACCCTGCGTGGGGCAGAGAAAAGGGTTGGACAAACTGTTGTGCAAACATTTTTTACTTCCCAATTTTCTGCAAAAAAATCTTATCTTGCAACCATTATAAACCATACCATGACCACAACAGTTGTCTGGGTGGCTGCTCTTCCAGCCATGGGCCTGACAGAGGTGAAGTACTGCATACTGATTATAGTGCCAATCCTATCTAGTGCCATACTCAGTTTCATGCCAAGATTCTACAGTCAAGCTTTGCTCTAGGCAAGGTAGTTCTCCCTAAGAGGCCAACATTGTCACCCATCATTTCAGTCTCATGCACATAGTACATAACCAGACATGGCATCTAGATGAGCCAGGTTTCATGTTTTTTTGGCATGGTTGTCTTACAGTGATTTATAAAAAGTCTTCAAAAATTTAATCTGCTTTCAACTACAAGCAAAGGCCAGCTGAAAATTAAACGTAGGAATGAGAGTGTTTTTCAGTATTTGAATTCAAGCATTTTAAATCTTTCATTTTGTATAAACAGCAAGCAGGGCTTTTTGGTAGAGTTTTGTTTGTTCGCTTTTAAATGCCTCAATGTCTTTCACTCCAGAGGAGGACCACAGTTTCCACAGCACTTAGGGCAAAAAAGCAGTAAGAGTCTAAGTAGTTCAGATCTCAAATGGGAAACAGAAAGAAGAGTGATCAGCTGTTCTTTAAACATTAGATAAATACAATTGACTTGCATCTCCAAATCATCTACCCTTTTGCAATGAATTCAGATAATCTTGGTACTTGAGTTGTCCTCAGATCACTGATGTAATCAAGTTCAAAGAGCTAACTTCTATTTTGGAAAATCAACCAATTCCAGAGATAGACTTCTATGCTAAATGAAAGCTACCATCCATCCCTCTAGAACTAGAATTAATAGGATATGTCTATATTTTCACTTAGTAAAACTTTACTGAGTAAAAATTGGCTTAGTACTCAGAACAATTGAAATGAAACATTTGACATTCCTGCAGAACTTTGGATACGCCAAGAGAGAGAAAAAAAATTGGTTGTGTCAACACAGGGACAAATACTTGCTTCAAACTGAAATTGGAAAATACAGCTATGCATGATGTAAAGGCAGCCATAGCAAGAGGATTCTCAGGAAAGCAGCCTACTGGATGATTGCTTTCCAAATATAAACTGACTTTGCACAAGTGTTATTGATCATCATTTTTGGAAAAACATTTAGAATGTCGATATTACTAGAATGGTGTTCTACTTCAGCCAGAACATGGCAACAACTTCATTAATCAAAACCAGTAGACACCAGAAAATATGAGTGAACTGACAAATCTTTCTTAGTCCTTGTTCACAGTAAAACTTGTAATATAGATCAGAGAACTTGTAGATATTAAATTTCAAGGCACTACTAAGAAGTCGATCATTCCCAAAGATGTCTAGCAAATAATTCATTCAGTAACTTCCTTCACTAGTAAAAAGATTTAAAATTATTGAAGGAAAGCACTTCCTGGGCCTCTCAAGACTTTTATGGAGTCTTGTGGAGAGAACAAACCCTCGACAGAGCAATCAGAAGAATGTTCAATCACATCAAGAGGCTGGTGAAATAAAAGAAGCAGCAAGTTTCAGGAATGGTCAGAGATTAGAAATAGAAGTGTAAATAGAGCATATGATGAACTCTCCTGCATATTATGTGAACAACTAGCAGGGCTGAAATCAAATTAAATTTTTAACTGCAGAGAAAGTAAAGCCCATCCGGAATGGGGGTACAGTTTTATTTCCACTTGAGAAACTCACTGTCCTCTAAGCCTTACAGTGCTGAATGACTAAAGAGACACACTACTGCTCTTGGGTACCCACAGAAAATATGGTAATTTTACATATTTATTAAACATTTTGGTTCTCAGCTTTAATCATGTATTACTCATGATCTGTTAAATCAGGATTTTCTAGAGTATCTTGCATGACATGATCAAATTTCCATTGAATTCAACACAAACCTTTTCTGCAGTGAGTATGAGAATGATGCTTTAATGATAAAACACGTCTCTACTTGCTATTTCTCCCAGCCTCCATATATTGAAAGCTGATGTAGAGTACATATGGGAAAATGATGATCCAAAAGATAACAGAGGAATAGACTGACTTGGTTAGGAATGGATTAGAGATCACAGAACAACCTAGCCAAAAAGAAAAATCCTACTGGAGACTTCTGATACCTTCAGTAGTGCTTATGAGCATCACTGTGCTCTTCTCCTAGCAGTTTGTAATTTAATTAGCATATTCTATTGCTATTTTCTGCTTCACTAAAGAGACTACCCACTTTACAATAGCAATGTTACTATAAGAATGGATTTCAAACACTCTATTTCACTAGTGCTTCCTAATGTGTGTATTCTGCATTACTCACATGATACTCAGAACTGAAGCCAAATAGCAAATCCATTAAGAAGATCATAAGCCTTATTTTGAGGCCTGATTCTTCAAACTAGACTGCATTTATAAGGCCTTAATCCTCATGCCATTTTAATTTTTGTATAAGAAAAGTCCAATTTAGTTGGCAAATCGTAAAAAGAATTGCAATTAATTTGCTGCTCACCAGTTTTTCCATCATCAACATTCTAAAAGCCCCAGAGAAATTAGTGCATTCAACACTGGAATGAAAGAGGAGATCACAAATTTAAACCTCTCAGATTAATGCAAGACGTACAGTGATGCTGAAAAACTCAAAATGTTGATCTAAATAGGTTAAAACACACACCCTCCCCTGTGTCCAACAGCATAATCCAGCTGTGGAACTATCCTGGCTACTTTAAAAAGTTGTAGTTTAAGAAATGAAATTTTCCTGTCAAGCACACTCATAGAACAACTGAGATGGCCACAAAATTCTTCAAAATGCCAAACAGTGCCCATTTCAGAGAACTTGCCCTTACTTCTGGTTACCATATGGACAGTTCTGAAGCAGATCAGAGTAGACAGTGGGAATGGCCACTCCACAGGAGCACTCCAGCTGTTACTCAGCATCAGGTAACAGATAGCAGCTCATAAAGGCAAAGCAACTGGAGTTTCTGGCTGGTCTATCTCATCAGAAGAGTAGGAATGGTACAAGAAGTTGCAGGAGGAGCTTTTAGAGGAATTGCAGCTTAAATTAGGTGAATTAAATTAGGTGAATAAGGAAATATGAATATGAGCAAAATAAAGAAAATGCGACTTGCTAAAATAAAAATCAAATGGATGTAAATCACTCTAGCCCTAAATAGGCTAGAAAAAACACTAAGGGAGATATGAAAGAATATTCTTCAGGTAGAAGGGAGGAAAATATTCATTTTAGTACAAAGAGTGATCATTTTATCAGCAAGACTATAAAATATAGCTGTTTTGATAAAAAGAGACAGAATAGCATCTCAGGATATATCTTTCAATTGAATGCTCTAAATGGTACGTAAGGGACTTGTTATTCTGTCTTTAATATAATGTTATTAACATTTCTTACACATGTGCAGAAAAGAAATGGAGTCATATTAGGATAAGCATAAAAATCAAATTAGTGGTCTACTGTAGCAAAGTAGACTTGACCAGAGTTAAAATTAATCTAAGGGTTTTTGAGCAGCTGACAGATTCTCTTGGATACAACAACTTTTTTGTGCCTTCTCCCAGGTTATCATTGTGCAATGGGGTCACACACCCTCCAAAACTTGGTCATTAGGGTTTTTCTCCTTCATAATGTTTGTGCAGAAGAGCTAGCAAACCTGCATGTTTAACTTTAGATGCCTCTTCCACACAGGAATCAAAACCTTTCCATGCCACAGATTATTCAAGATGTGTATTTCTGCTTTTCAAATTTCACTGAATTTGTCCCATTTGACATTTCTTTCCCAATTCTGCAGTCTGATCACTCACCCACCTGCCAGCAGGCCGTAACACCAGTTGTTGCTTATTTACTGTGAAAATATTGAGCACAGTAAGGATCCTGCCATGACCAAACAGCACGGTGCCCTCATGCATCATGTAAGTACAGATCACAAGTACCTCAAGAAATTTTAATTGTCAAGAATCTTGCAATCTGTTTTAAAAGGGCTTTAAAATCCAATAACTCTAATGAGAAAAGCATTTGAAATACTTATTTAGTTAATACAGACGGCAGTTCTATCAGAATAAAAAATCTTGCATCTAAGTCTGTACCAAAAGCAAACAGCCATGAATGAAAATAAACAGATAAGTTTAAAAAAATAAAATAAAATTAACATTTAGTCCATTTTAAACAATTTAATAGGAGTATTTCCTGCAATGCTACATACAACTAGTTTAAATAACATTAATAGAACCTAAGAGAAGTCAGAGAACTTGAAGTTAGAAAGATTTCATCTTTCACATAATAAAAGACATAATACATATGATTCATTCAAACAACTATGTCATTTAGCTCTAACAAAAAGCCCAAATAAAAACTTTAAAATGAGAGTGCTAAGTCAGGCATCTAAATCCATGTCTAGGCACTGAATAGCTGGTTTAATTTGCAGAATTACACTTCCAATTTCCACAGAGTTTAAGGCGACCAACATCTGTAGAAGCCCCATTACCACTTATGCATTTAATTAACTTAATTCATTTGAGTAGGTCCATCGAATTAAAAGGGACAATTCATGTCCATAAATTCCAGGACTAATGTTTACAGATTTACAGCTTACATTGATAGGTGGATTTAGTTGTCTAATTTAATTCTCAAAATTAAAAACTTTTGATAATAACATTTGAAATCTGAGTTATGTAATTATGCTTTTATGATGTATGCTGCAGTCTTTAAAAAACACATGCCACGAGGAGTTTCCAGTAGATTATAAACCAGAGCAATCAGTGTACTTTTTTCTAAGTGGTAACCAGAGCCTTCACGATCAATGCATTATCTGAAATACTGTGGTATAGAAATAAGATAAATCATTCAGAAGCAGTCATTCCTTATGAACAATATTATTTCTAGAGCTTGAAAGCAGAAATCCTGTTAGCAAGAACGGAGGTTTCTGCTTGGAAGTGGATGATGTAGACAGCTCTGGAATTTCAAAAGTTTATGTAACTTGCTATGTGCCTAAAATAGCAACATAATCTTTTATCCCCCAAGTTTTAGTCTGGGATAAGCATCTGTGTTTGAATCAACACCTCGAAATACTTCCTTCAAGTCAGGACACTGGCCATCACAACACTGTTAATATGAGTTAGTCCAACGTTTCTTCCAGTTGCTAAATGAAAAGACACTTTCCAGCACATAATTTATCCCTTATTATTGATCAGGTCAGTCTCACGTTCTCTCTCTTCACTACACTCTTCTAATAAATTACATCCGTAAAATAATTAGGTTGCTTTTTTTAGCAGAAAGAAAAAGGGCTCAGTCCTGCAGACACTTTTCAAGTGCCTGATTTTATAAATGATGATATTTCTATTAGCATACATGAAGCTTGTGACAAAACATTTTAACAATCAGGGTACAAATCACTCTAGCAGTTATTATTGATACCAAGTCTGCAGTGGTCAGAGTTACAGCACTGAAATTGCAAGATAAGGACGTACCAGCTAATCAGGTCTATGAAAGAGAACTCATCTGTGGTATCCTATCCACTTCTGTGGGAAGATGAGAACATATAACCACTTAATATTAGGGAAGAAAAACAAGGTAAGTCACTGATTGTTTTTTACCCTCTTTGTCACCACTGAATAAGAAATTAAGAGATTGTTTTGGTTTGCACTAACAGATAAGAAACAGTTCTTTTAAAAGACCAGCTCTTTTAAAAATGTAGAACTTGATAAAGGGTTGATGTGTCCTTCATTGTTTCTGCTCAGATGTTTTCAACTAGCAGCCATCCACCTTGTTTTCCACTCTAAAGGCCTCAAGTCTCCTCCTAGATCCATCCTTTTTTACCAATCCAAACCAAAATGATTAAGGCTGTTTTGCATCTGTGTCAACTTGATTTACTTAGACCAAATGGAACGACCATTTTGAGGACCATCAAGTGGAATGATTGCTCATCTCAGTACTTCAGGAAAAGTCATCGCATCCACTGAAATAATTAATCTCCAACATCGCCATCTCTGTCACCTATGAGCCATAGAAAATGAAAACCTACAGCTAATAAGGCAGTTCCAAGCAGATCTCCCAGTGCAGTAAGATAAGGGATAGAAAAACTGTCAGGATCCTTTCCCTTTTTCCAGAAGTGGTGCACCATCCAGTCAGCAATCCATAACAGAGTAAACACCTATGGAATAACAACCAAAATCTGTATTATTCTCACTTGAATTACACTGTAAAAGAGCCAACAGACAACGACATTCTAGAATTTAGCAATTTTGTACATGAATTTTTGAAAAAATATAAACAATCAATGTGAATTAATTTTAGATTGAAACTACCTAACAGTGGGGACATTTATCCAACTTCTCCTAGAAAATCATGCGCGCAGGGAGAAAGAACACAATGAGTCACTGACAGCATTCTTCCTCCAGTCTATGAGAATTTCTCACAATCGTAAGAACACCAACCAAATGTGCAAATTGCACTTCCTACACATGACATCACTCTGTGTACAGTGAGGACATAAATGGGCTTTCGAGATCACACACAACTGACTGGTGCTACCCAGATGAGAGCACTCAACACAGGCACTGCTCTTGTTTCCACAAATCAAGACCACCAATGAAATCAGACGCGGTATGAGGAATATGGAGTCAAATTAAGAACAACTCCATCTGGATAATGTGAAATACCGAGAATGACCCAGACACTACTTTTGTGTGTGACATACCAATTTCATGTGCAGCCCTGCTGTATGAGGCACACCTGCAATATATATTATGAAACTGTCACTCCAGGCTGAATTTGTCCCAAAGATTCATTCCAAACCGTGAATGTCTGAACATTCTAGAGGTTTGATTTTGATATCAAAGATATGCATAATTATTAACCCAGTTTTAGAAAAGAATTATTTGAATGTTACACAGCTGTATGGTAAAAGATTGCGGTTCAGTGGAATCATGCGGTGTGACACGGCACAAGATGAATGGAGAGAAGACCTCTAACTGAGCTTCCATTTCTTGCGTCTTCTGAAGAGCTGCTTAAACTGAGTTAAGTGTATTTTATGCATTTCAGTTAATCAGATCTTTTAGGAAGGTTAAACTTAAAAAGTTACTACCAAATCCATTTTCAAAAAGTCATACAACATACATATAGAAGAACAGTAACAAAAATAGTATAAGGTAGAAGATTCACATTTTGCTCTGTTAATTATCAATTCTTGGAATTGAAAACGTGCGTATATGTATGCATTTGTTAAACGAAATACTGAAATGATATCTGCCAAACATTCCCCATAATACAAAATACTGTACAACAAATATCAAAAAAGAGAAAAAAAACTTTTTAAAAAGTTCAAATATTCCATCTTTGCTCTGCAGAAGTATATTTTAAAACACAAACCCAATTTCTAATTACAAAAAAAAAAAAAAAAAAAAAAAGGGGGAGGAGGGAGAAGGAAGAATATTTGCTTAATGAAAAATGCATGGCTTATTTATCTAAACATATCTTCTGAAAAAGGAACTCTGTAGTCTAAGCTAATTATGCAAGTCCTAGGTGCGCTGACTGGAATCCAAACAAATATATTTAAAACAGATGTTTTCTTTGGAAGACTATCAGATTCTTTGAGTCAGCTCCTTCTTCTAACACGGACAAAAAGAGGTCTGTTTATGAAAGACACTGCATAGTAACATCACCTACAGGATGCGCACAATACTCTGCAGTGCCCCACAGCTACTGTAGCTCTGCTACTGTATGTGCTATTAGAAGATGAGAGCATTCACTGGAAAAGTAACTCGTATTTCACAATCATTAACACATGACATACACAACCCAACTGAAATAGCAGTGTATATTTCTGTATTTCAAAAGTAATAACATGAAAACTTATCATTTGCCTATACACTTTTGACCCTAAAGCAACGGACTCTGACTGTTGACAAGAATATGTAGTTTGGAAATTAAGTTTTGTGAACCTTCCCAAATAATTTCTTTTGGCATGTTAGCTTATGGGTATATATCACACAACACAAATTACAAGAAACCCGTAATAGGAAAGAAGTTGTAAGATGATATTGTGTCAACTGATCACTGCAACGGTAGATGATGGCAGTTGAGACACAGCACTTACAGGGTAAGTTATGAGACTGCAGTCTATTAGCCTTTATTTGGAGGAAGGAATAAATAATGTTATTATTGAGCATTTGCACACCTAGAAGCTCACTAACATTTAAGAATTGTACAGATCTGATTTTGGAAATGGTAAGTAGTCGGTAAGAAATATATGGCCACAGTGTTGAAAGGCAGAAGTCAATCAATGTAACTTAAATCTTAATGAGATTTTGCTTCCAATCAATGTTAGAAGGAGGAAATCAAAGTCATCAACCAACAAATTTTGTCAAATTTTTGGCTAAAAATAAGCAAAACTTCTACTATGAGTTTGCTGACTTTTTTTTGAAATTAAGACAATTCTTGCATTTCAAGTGATAAGAAAAGTCATTTGCAAAGATCTCACAGGTGAAATAAAAGGAGAAGTGTAAAGGAGAGCAAAGACTAATAAAAAGGAAAGGTTTCTTAGGCACAGGTGGAAAGTTACATAAGAGACATTTTAAGACAGTGTAGTGGCACAGCACTTTCCATTTGCAGGGATCTGTCAGTGACCTATACTCATTTCAGCAAATTCACACATATGGCATAGTAGTATAAGTACAGCTTACTTCTACTCAGCTCTCATTCTACAAATAAGTCTTCATAGCTCAAGTTGAAAGCCAACTGTTCTTGAGGGAAAAAACGAAGTTGTCATCAGTACTGAAAAGCCATAAAAAGCCCATAAAATGCTGTAGGAAAGTGAGAAGAAATGCTTGAAAATGTATGCAGAGCTGTTGTTTTAGTTTAAAATATTAGTTCACATCTATTTAATATGAAGAGAACAATGCAGTGCTTTTTGAAGGAAAAAACAAAAAAAGTAGAATTATGAAACAATAGCATAGGAATTCTTCAGGACTGAAGAATGAGATAACCCTGTGGTTTAAGGAAGGTAAAAACTGATGAAGTAGCTATTTACATGGGTTGCTCCAAAAGTAATGCCTCCTATTTATTTCCATGGAAAATTCAACGGGAACCAAGAACACAATAACACTATTTGATAGAGCAAATACTCAGCTAACAATTACTGTTTTTAAACACAGACACCACCACTAGCTGCGCATTTTCACCAAGATCCTGTATGCTGTGCTTGTAACAGTTTGCATCAGTGGAGGTAAACCACCGCCACTACTGTTGAAACGCATCTCCTACAGCCTAAGTACATCCACTGTTTGGTCTCCACAGATGTTCAGCAAACATCAGTGGATGTCAATGGGTGCCATTTTTTCCACGTAGATGAACTCAGTGACACAGCTTTGCTTCATACACACTTCCATGTCAGGCGCCAGTCTGTCAGACTGCCCCTACGCTGCCGTCTGCTGCACAGCAACAAAACATAATGGAATACTGATGGCAGGTTCTGCCTCTACTGCCATCCCACCAACATCCACCTCTGACATCACGGGACAATATAAAAAAAAATAGGAAATATTTATTTTAGAGCAGACCCTGTATAATTATTACTGAAAACCTCCACTTAGGGATCTCTAAATGTGTCCTGACTGACATCATTCTCATCTGAGTTATGGTTTAGGTTTTTAGTGGTTTTGACCCTTCATTAAGTTAATGATGAAATCACACATTTCCTCAGATTTTAAATATCTTTGGATGTCTTAATTCAAAACTAAGAAGTAACTGTAAAGCACTCAATAAATTTACACTGAACTTATTTGCTGAATCTCCGTGGTATACAGCCAAAATTCTGTAGGCTAAGCAGGGTCTACATAGCAACAGATCCAAGGAAACAACTCAGTATCTATTGTATGGGAACTGCTGAGTCAGGGCCTGAAGGTCTGATTGATCACCTGAGGCGAGCCATGAGTCAGCCAGAGGAGCACAGGTGAAGACAATTCACCTGCTCTGCCTGGCTCCACCCCTCCTAGACCTATTGAAGAGCTGGCTACCAGTGGGGAAGGATCTCTTCTGGAGATCATCTCTGCTGCTGTTTTGTGAGTGAGCCCAGGATAGGGGTAAGCCTTCTATTTATTCTTTTCTTGTTATCATAGTCTGCTTTGCCTAACTCTCTTGTTTATTCTGTGATTATAACATCCTAATATTCTCTGATTATACATCTATCTTCTCCAAAGAAGCAATTGCTTTCTTCAGTGTCTGGCTATAAAAATCCCCATAGTTCTCTCTTGCTATTGGTATTTTGGTAATCTTGTGATTTGGATCCACTGATTTAATTCCTTTGGTAGCAAATATAGATACCTTTCAGAAGATCCAGCCCACTCATTAGACAACATCTTGCTTCTCCAATAACTCTCATCAATAACAAACACACTTCATTAGCTTTCTGTCCTTCTGGACTCTATCCAACATGTAAACAGATATACCAAGGAGTTGTGGCATGTCTGTACACGAAAGTCTCACCAGTTTAACTTAAATCAGTTTCCAAGCTGATTTAGGACTTTGGCTAATGAGATTTGGAAACTCCTGATATAGCCAATTAAGACATTATAAACTCCAACAGTCTTTTAGAATCTACTGCCACCATTCTGAGGTAAAGAAAAGGCAACACATATGTCTGTGTCTGACATTCCTTTTTCAGCCTTACACAGAAGACTGGCATTACATTGCCAGTAATGGTGATGTAGTACTTCTAAGGTGGACTGTGGTCAGGTGTGGATATGTCCTGCCACATGTCATTCTAAGGACAGAAGCGGACAGAAAAGAATGAGAAAAATGGGCTGAAGAAAGAGAGTATCAACATCAACTATCAGAAATAGTTGCTCTTTGTCATTTCTTAGACAATCTATAATATAAAGCTTAAGAAAATTGCCATGAGACTTAAATTCAGTTCGGTTTTCTATTGCTTCCCTCTAACTGCAGCAAATCTACTGGGAGCAAGGACAAAAAATAAATATCTAAGGTGTGGGGGGCAGAATGGCGAGGCCAGACTGTTTTCAGTGGTGAGTGGAGACAGGACAAGGGGAAACGGCTGGAAACTGCAGCATAGGAAGTTCCACACAAATGTGTGCAAGAACTTCTTTACAGTGAGGTGACGGAGCACTGGAACAGGCTGCCCAGGGAGGTGGTGGAGTCTCCTTCTCTGGAGATGTTCAAGACCTGCCTAGATGCCTACCTGTGCGACCTGCTATAGGGAACCTGCTTTGGCAGGGGGGTTGGACTCGATGATCTCTGGAGGTCCCTTCCAACCCCTACAATTCTGTGATTCTGTGAAAAGCCTATCTGCAAACTGAAGGTTCTGGTAATGCTCATTCAGTTACACTCATTCAGCTCCTAACATAAAACCTTTACACTGTGTGTGTGCAGGCAATATGTATAACTACTTGCTTTCTGTCTGAAGTGCACAACTCTATGGTATCTGAGCATAAACTTGTGCAAGACTAATGCCTCATTTAAGTAAATAAAGACTGTACCATTTTAGCTGAGGGTGTTTCTAAATCAATATAGTTGTATCAGTGTAATTGTCTGTGAATTAACTTTTATTTTTTAAATTATTATTTCCCAGTTTAAATCCAAATTCCACAGAGAGTCTTCTTGCTTTCTCAGTAGCTCTGTCAGACATCCTGTGATCGAGGCAGTCCTAACTTCAGGTTGTTTGCCTGTCTGAATTAGGAGTACAACCCAGACCATTAAGACTTCACGTATGCTTAGCCTACAGCAGCTGTAGCACAACTGAGTGTATTATCCTACCTACACAACATCACAGAGGCAAAAACGATATATCCCTGCTGATGACATTGTAGGAACCTTCTACCACAGGCAGCAACACCCCTGGAGGTGACAGAGTGAGTGATGTCCACATTCAGATCCCAATGAATCTGACAAGTCTGTTTCTCACACTGCAGTGAAAAAGCATTGAAAGGGCAGAACTGTCCAGGTTTGGACCTTAGTTTCCATACTGCCTTGAATCATTAAGTGTCCCTAGCAGTTATATCCTCTACACTTTGGAGGTAGCTTTTCCTATCAGAAAAAGTAATTTTTAAAATGCAATGTTTTCTCTATGAACACAATCTTCCTTATTCATGTATAATGTACAGTATACTCTGTAGCCTGAAGCAGTGATTGAGCACCTGGTGGGAAGGCATGGCCAACTCAGGTGCAAGCAATGCACCTGAGTGACCATAAGGGGTGGAGCCTGGATCCACCCCTCCCACCCCAACCCATTTAGGGCTTGGTGGGGAGGCAAAGGTATCTTGATGGAGATTCCTGCCTTCTGAAGGTCTTCCAAAGGGAAGCAGTTTTTTTTCCCCCCCCCCTTTGTTTCTGTGTCCACAGCTGCTGCGTTTTGGCTTGTTCACATTTCTGCAGCCTAGGATTGTGCCACCCCACTATTATTGCTGTACTTTCCATCATGTTATACAATATTCCATGATTTCTTTTTTTGCACTGAAGAGACTTGCACTGTAATTAGAACCCTCGGGCTACCAAGAAGTCTAAAACATTTCTGATGTGAACAGGAAGTCACCATGTGTGTTGCTGAATTCTTGGTTTTCTATTGACCAAACACCTCTTAAGGCACTGCAGAGGTTGCTTCCCAGGAGCAGACACCTGATCTTTATTGCATAAGGACAGCCACATTTTAGAATTACTAATTTGCTTCGTAATAGCTCAGGGAACCTCCTATTGTTTGTTTATTCTCCGAGTATTTACCGTAGTGGTGTGCTCAGAATTGGTTAGGAGGTGTGAAAATTCCTCAGAGGGCGTTTTACTGGCTCAGTGAGAACATTAAGAACAGAGGCGGCCTTTGAGTGCTCAGGGCAGCGTGCCAAGACTGATGGCAGCTCCAGAGCTGCTCTCATTCTGCTGCAGGTTGACAAGACAGAAGTTGAAACCTTGCTTAGTGCAGAGCATCATACAATTAAAAAAAAATACTTGAGGCCTTGCAAGAAAGAGGAGGACACTTTTTTTAATCAATATATTTTTGCTGGTCCAAACAAGATTGTAATGTCATGCAGCACACTGCTCTATTTTTACCACTCATTAAATTTAACCCTCATTTCAAATCAATATACTCATTTCAGTAGTGCACAATGTCTTGCCCAGCTACTCTATGCTGCATTATGTGAAGTACCCTACATACCTATGGATTTCTTGCACATAGGCAATCTTCCTCAAAATATTTTTCTTTCTTTTCCCTGGTGCTGCCATTCATAAACGTGTATCAGACTCAAGCATGAGCATCTCAAACACAGAATTACAAATGAGATTAGTATAAATACATGTGCAGTTTTCTCCATGCTGATGAAGCTCTGGTTTCACTGAAACTAAAGAAATTTTTTGCCTTAGATTTCAATAGAATCAAATTATAAATTTATTTCAAGAATACTTCAAGAATATGCATTTCTTACAGGGGAAAAAAATATTGCGCTGTTAAAGTTAGGAAAATTAAATAAAAACAAACTAAAACTGTTTCTGGGTTTTCTTACATCTGGAAACCCTGAACAGTTTTGTTTGGAGGGAAGCAGATAGAAAAATTGCAGATCACAATCCTGGCTACTCCTATTATTTAAAATATCTCACTTTAAAGTTTCTTGGAAACAACTGCATATTCAGTGAATCTGTACTTTGTTTTACTACGAAGTCTATTTGGGGTCAAGAATAACTAAATCATACCATTGCTAATTGCACATCATAATAATCAGTTATTTACCATAAATATCTCATTTACATGGCATTCAGGAGACGGGGTCTAAATACAGATAGGAACAGAGTAAAGACAGTGCTTGGTATTGGTGCTATGTAACTTTATAAAGCAGTGCAAATAAATTGTTTTATCGTTGTGGGAAGTATTCTGAAGTTTATAGGCAACCTGAAAAACTCTTGTTAAAATGCTGCATAGAAGAATTCATATGTACATTATGAATTTACTGCAGACAATGTGGAATAACATAAACTGAGCAACAGATAAGAGTTTTAATCATTACTTTTATATTTATGTTAAATTTTCCTTAATTTATTCCAGCTTACTATAACACTTCTACTTTCATCATCTTCTAACCCTCTTTGTCTCCATTTTAAACATCAGAAATAAAACACAGATCTTGAAGCTAATTAAAAATCTATTTTAGTCCACTGTAAAACACGTCAAGTCCAAGCACAACTAATTTTCTTGAGAACTGAGTAATGTACAACCATACAACTCCAGCAGGGAGGCTCATCAGGCTGAGAGGTAAATGAAATAATTTCAAATTTAAGGGTCTCTGAAAATTTTAAATCTGCTGTGATCGTAGGTATGCAGAACCACAGTAATCACTACTAGAAAAATGTTACAATAATGAAAATAGGGAAAAGAATCCACCTACACAGAAGGTGTCAAAAAAACATGGGGTTCCAAATCATAAATCTGTCAAGACCCATAAGAATTTACAATGTGCAGTACCATTACTTGGTTTCTAATCTCAAATTGCCTGCCACAGCTAAAGGCAGAAGGTAAAGAAGGGAAAATAATCTATTAAAGCAATAGGGGGGGAAAAGAAGAAGCTGTGTTATCTGCTTTTCTAAGTGAAAAATTTAGAAAATTAGATGTGGCCTTATAGACTTCAAAGGAGATATGTGACTCTGAAACGGAATACTCTGATCAGGCCTTAAATTCACAAAAATTAACTTTGCAGGTGTATTTGTTCCAGTACTTGTCTCGAACAACCATGTGATCTGAAAGCCCTGCCCTAATGCCTCAACTTGGAATTTCCCCATTTCTCTCATCTTACCCTGTTTTGCTTCGGAAGAAAAGATTTGCAGCCCTGAATGTATTATGACTGTAGATCTGTGTACAAAAGGACCATATGGATTTCATATGGATTTGTCTTGAGCTTGACTCCCATTTGAAGTCTTTGAAATCTATTACTGGCTGAAATCACACTTCCATCTTACCTACAGTAAAGGCAGTAACAGGGACTCTTTCACCCCCCAGCTGTTTTCATTAAGCTTATAAGGACTTCATATTGCTGACAATGAATGTTATTACTTCCTTGGGAGAACACAGTGTAAAACAAGTGGTAAGGTTGGAAACCAGGAATGGCACAGAAGAGGAAAATGAAAAGTAATAGTTCTATATTTACTATGACATTCTTACATGTAAAATGTGGAACTTTTAAAGTAATACTGTACGAAAAGAGTATAAAATTCTCATATAAAATTAAAATAGTAGCAGTCTTCAAGACCTACTGTTTTTGGAATAGGAATAAATAAACACAGATAACTTTGAATATTAAAATCATGACTTTCTCAAGAAATTATTGGTGATAATGCTGTTAGAATTTTAAAACTAAGTTGGTCACACTTTAGAAGCACTCAATATATATTGAACATATGGATATTTCCACTATATTTTGATCGTGTGATGTGAACATCTTGTTACTTTTTTAAAGTACAATGAAACATTCCAGTTAAGTCAGCCAAGTTTTAGCTAAAAATGGCTGTGCATTCAGTAAAAACACTTCATTTTATACTACTAATTTGTAGGAGAAACTGTTTCAATTTAAGACATTAATATTTCAGAAGACATCTTTCAAAAATCACCACTGTTGAGGTCTGGACAGACCACTAGGCAGTAGCCCATAAAATAATGTAACAATGTTTGACAATTGATGCAATTATAATTTCTTCTATAATTCTTTCTATAATTTCACTGATCCGTTACACTAATTTCAGCTTTAACTAAAATTTCACCAAGTGATAGCAGTCCCATCTACTACCTTTTTAACTGTACAAAAACATGACCCTGAACCATTTTGACAAACCACAGGGGGGAATTTCTGAGAGTTTCCTTAATGCATTCTTTATTCATAAATACTGCTTTTCCATCTCTTCATTTCCCCTCCAGTTGATTAAAATGATGGGGGTTTTAGATGCAATGGTGCCAAGAAGCACACAAAAGAGTGTGAAATGCATGACTAGGAAGTAATGTAGTCATGTATCCTCTGAAAAGCACTTACAATACGGATACATGTCTACAAGCTATATGCATGTGGAGATAATTAGTTGCTTTGTAACTGTGCTGAGAGCCTGTAATAACACATCTCCTCTTTCACTTATTCATGAGATTTCAGAATTCAGATAATACATGACTTTCTTTAAGAACTTAATTTTATGTATGTGAGCATTTCGAACTGTATTTTTTTCTTACCTGTAGCAGAGCTGCAAACAAATATACTGCTATGAAGATTGGAGTTAAGGAAGTGTGGCCACTTTTCATTAAATGAATAGTGTACAAGAAAATTAGATGACCCGGAATCACCAGAAGAAGCAGGACTTGGGCTGATTTGTTATTTACTCCTACAATTATAAAAAAAAAAAAAAAATCAGTTAAGATTTTCAATTTCTATACCATATTCTTTGCCCACAGTTTGGATGGGTGTACGCTCTGCTGGATGAAACACTGGCTGGAGTTGTGGTCAGCAGAGATAAATCCAGTTGGTCACAAGCAGTGTCCCCCAGGGCTCGGTACTGGGGCTGCTGCTGTTTAACATTTTATTAATGATCTTGACAAGAGGATAGAGTGCACTCTCAGTGAGTTTGCAGATGACACCAAGTTGGGAGTGTTGGTCTGCCAGAGGGTAGAAAGGCATTACAGAGGGACCTGGATAGACTGGGCCAAGGCAAACTGTATGAGTTTCAATAAGGCCAAGTGTCGGGTCCTGCATTTTCATCACAACAACCCCAGGTAACCCTGTGGGCTGGGGGAGGAGTGGTTGGAAAGCTGCCTGATGGAAAGGGGCCTTGGTGTACTGATGGACAGTCAGGTGAATATGAGCCAGCAAATGTGCCCAGGTGGCCAAGAAGGCCAATGGCATCCTGATGTGGTGAGCAGGACTAGGGAAGAAATCTTGCCCCTGTACTTGGCACTGGTGAGACCTCACATCGAGTACTGTGTCCAGTTTTGGGCATCTCAGCTCAGAAAGGAAATGGAGGTGCTGGGGCGGGTCCAAAGAAGGGCAACAAGCCCTGTGAAGGGCTTTGGAGAATATGCTCTATAAAGAGGCATATGCCCTATGAAGGATCTGGGGCTGTTTAGTCTGGGGAAAAGGAGGGTGAGGGGAGACCTTATTGATCTCTTCCAATACCTGAAAGATGTTTACAGCAGAGATGGGTTGGTCTCTTCTCACTGGTGACAGGATGAGGGGAAATGACCTTAAGTTGCACCAGGGTAAGTTTAGGTTGGCTATCAGGAAACAGTTCTTTATAGAAAGGGTTGTTAAGCACTGCAATAGGCTCCCCAGGGAGGTGATTGAGTCACCATCCCTGGATGTGTTTAAAAACCGTTTGGATGTGGTGCTCAGGGACATGATTTAGTGGAGGGTTGTTAGAGTTAGGTAGTATGGTTAGGTTGTGGTTGGACTTGATAATCTTTATGGTCTTTTCCAACCTGAATGATTCTATGATTCTTACTGATTTTAACGTGAGAAGAAATTTTGGCATTCCACAGCATTGGCTACTGTGGAACAGCATGCATTATTTTCAACTAAAACTTGAAGTTTTCCACACTGGGGAGGGGGGAGGAGGAGGGGATGTCATTCCTAATGTATGCTAACAAAGTCAAGCAAAGCTCTTCCAGAAGAAGGAGCAAGCTGTGTGTATTTCATCCATTTGTGTTCTGTACTTAAGTAATATTGTCTAGTTTTTTGGAGCTCCAGTGGCCTCCTAGAGCCTTCCTAGGAAACAGGATGTTTTGGATACCATATTCAAGCCATCTTCAAAAGTATCTCATACGTCTAAAAATTACACACTATTTTCACATCTGTCCCAATGCATTTCATAAATATTACATTGTAATACATGCAATTAAATGTCAAATTTCTCTACAGTTACTACATTATTAGTAAAGGGGGAAGTACAGGGAAGAAACGAGTTGCAAAGAAAGCATGTGGAAAGAAAATGGCATGTGAGGAATGAAAACAGACTAGGTTAGTAATGATGCTACAAAAAAAATTTGATCTGAAGGCTGATTTAAATTTTTGGAGTTAAATGACAAAGGCTGGAAGGGAAACAAGAAAAGATAAAAATTTTTCTAAGTGGGTATCATCAGTGTCCTGCCTGATTGATCTCTGTCTTTGACTCCAGCCAGGGTTACACTTTTCTCCCTGATACTCTCTATGCATCAAACTCCTGCAAGCTGTTGCTTGTGGTTTTTATGTGTAAATAGCTGCAGGCAATGGAAACTGCCAGACCTTTGCTGCTTCTGAATTGCATTTGAGTCTCTCGCTGGGGTTACAGTCATACAGGGTGAAAAAGAGGAAATATAAGACACTAGTTTTAACAATAAGGTGATTAATACGTACCTGTACCGTAATAGGTTCTGCATGGATAATAGCAACCCTTGGCTTCTTCTGGCAGCTCTCCAGGAATGCTATGCAAATGGAGGTAGGTAGAAATTCTGCTAGCTTGAATAGCTACTAGATTACCACCAATACCTGAGAAACAAAATATTGGTATAAAAACTGGTACATTTTCAACTTTTTTTTTTTTTCCATTAGTAAGTAAAATTTGTAAAAACTCCCAACCTCCTCTCTGTTTACCACAGTCCCCTAAACATGAAAGTCAAAAAAGTGAAACATCTTCAGAATATGTGTGCTACAGACAGGCTGCCACCAATCTCTAATGTAGTCAAACTTGGGTTACAATTTACTGTATCACTGAAAATTTCGTTATCTGGAATATTCCAATTGGAAATTTGGAAATATTATGATGAGTTTTTATTTGGAGTAAATGCAAAAAAATTCCTCCAACGCATCCAACCTGCTGCTTTTGCATAAGTGAAGCTCCATTGTAAGGCTCCTTGTTATTTGGCAATCCCCCTTGGAAAAACAGAAGTACTACACAGCCATGCCACTGCTGGATGACTTTCCTAGGTCGATACTGCTAACATGTATAAATAATGCAGAGCTGATGCACTCATTACCACAAATACAAATGCAGACTTCACACACATAGGGACAAAAAGGAATTCAAGAGATAATTTATCCATTCCCCTTTGCCATAGGTCTTCTCTGTGACAGCTGTTGATATGCTTTCCATTAGGAGAGAAAAGGCTGCTGTGGAAGAAATTTCATCTCAATGAAATGAAAATTAAACCAACTTGATATAGCTATGTTACAGAGTGGAGTGGCACTAGCATAAAACTCTCCACTCACTATTACACTTGAAAGTTGCCTGCTTGCATATCAAACATATCTCTTTTTTTTTCCCCCATATGCTTTATAGATCTGAGAAGATATGATTAGGTAGAAGTCATGCATATCTTGTCCCTGCTTAAGCAGGAGAAAGCCCTTGGTTATTGTAGTTGAACTAATTTGTATATCTGAATCTTGGGGCTTTGGTCTGTCATCACCAGAAGAACTTATCTACCAAATCTCTTTGGGGACCATAATGTGTTTAGGACAAAGACCTGATACTAAGAACCTAAAGAAAATTTTCTGCCTCACTGCATCTTAAAGATGATTTTTGGTAGAATCTAACAAAGGTGTAAAACTTCTAAACAAAAGGCTTCAAATAAAAATAGGGAAATAAGGAATTAGAAAGAAGTCACAGAGTTTGCAGAAAGGACAGTTTACCAAACCTACCTGCCTCTTTCCAGCCAGGAGATAGAGGGGAAAAAATGTGAACTATGAAAATGTTTATTCAGCCTTTGCAAAGAAAATTAGAAACAGATATTTTTTTCAGCAAACTACAGAAACTGAGGTAAATTAAGGGATGTATATAAACTATAAAGGGGATTTGAACAAGATAAAAAATTATCTAAGTAGAGCCCCAAATCTATCTTTTGAGTAAGAACAATTATTCTTATACTTCTGACTAATGAGAATAAGGTGAGGAAAAGGAGACAGAAGTTAAATGAAGGATCAGTGCACTACATTTGGATGGAGATCAGATAATTTCTGTGACTGAACTACAGAAAAAACTGTCATATAAAAGTGCGTTTAAATAATGCTACAAAGCTCAGGATGATGCTATATGATGAGAAAATAAGAAAGCTTCTGCTTTAAAAAGAGGGGATAAAAGCTATCAAGGTAATTGCAGGCAGGCTAGAAATTGCAACAACTTATATATTCAATTAGATATCTCTTCTCTTGCTATCCCTATCTTTTAAAGCATTGTAAGAAGAAATAAAAGATAAAAGAAAATAGAGCTATCTTCCAAGGTATGTTTTGAGGCTTGTAGCAATGAAACCATATATGATGCTGGCAAAAAAACTGACTTCAAGTATTTCCAAGGATGTAGGCAATTTCCTCTTGTGACTGATAATCATCTGCTGTAACAAATTCAGACAAACAGAAATATGATGGATTATCTGGACATCTTTCCCTCATTAACAGCAGAAGAAACTGAGAGAAAACAATCAAGGAAAATGGAAATTCAACCATTTGAAATAATAACATATCTGGCTAAGCAACAGAGATGTAGACTAATGCAGAAGAGAAAGTATGAGATTGGCTGTCAAATGTTTGATGAATAGCAATTCATCCCAAATAGTTTTATAACAATAATTTAGCAAAAGCAATTGCCAAACCCTATTGGGTATGTAGATTTCAGATCACTTATGGTCTGAGTCTCAATAATCTAACATCATTAAACTCAGAGAACCTCACAGGATACACCACTGATAGCTCTCAAATAACCTTATGTGCTTTATGCAGGTTCAATATAAAAAACTTCCAGAATCCACAGGTCCTGCTCAGTCTCAACCCACTAACAGTATGTGATGATGGACAGCAGCAGTCATACTATCCTTTAATTCTACCCAACCACTCTTCCTCCTAACTATTAGTGAACATTTGGGCCAATTTCAACCACGTCTGACAAAAGGCTTTCTATAAATAACGGCTGTCTCCAAGTACAAAGGCTAACCAAAATGAAAGCATGGCTAATCCTAGGTAAATAAAGATTCAAATCCATGTCTTAAGTGAGTCAAGGTAGTAATACAAGCTGTATATTTCTCAGCATAGGTGTGCCAGCTGCACAGTCAGCACACAGCTTGGAGCGAGGCACGATGCCTCTTGTTCAGCTGGTAGTTCAATGACACAGAAGATGAATGATGGTGTCAAAAGCAAAGGGAGAACAGAGAGTGTTGTGAGAAATAGGTATTGCAAGGACATGAGGCTGCAGAACACTGTGGCTAGAAAGGTGCTCTAAAAGCACAGGATATAAATCAACATGGAATAAGGTTTCATTATTCTGCTGGTCAAAGAATGACTTGAATAAAGCTGTGCTTGCATTAAATGAATCACTTCACTATATACAGAGATATTCAGGGCTTTTTTCCTTGTACAGCAGTTACTGTGCATGTGAAATTATCCCAGCAATATCAGATTAATCAGATCCCTACAAGAAGCAAAAAAAACCCAGATAAAACTGTGTAGGTTGACAAAATGTCAATACACACAATTGATAGCTTCTGAGCATCTTCTGAACGCATAAAACTGTAATGTACACAGTAGCTGCTCATGTTATGAAAATCTTTTCAGGCATACCTATAGACTGTTTCCAAGAATATTTAATTGAGAAAATTTGTTTTCTGGAAAATACTATTGTAATCATCATAGCACATAATTCATAACAAAGACTTCCTTAGCTTCTTTTCATTCTCATGAGAGAGAATATCACAGAGGAAAATAATTGCTTTGAAAAGTAAAATCCTGCATCTGCATTCAGGATAGCTGGTGTGTTTAGCTTGAATACAAGGTGCTGCTTTGTACTTCCCCTAAGAATAGACATTGTCTGCTAAAGTGTGAAGGTTGTCATGCTGACTTACAACATTAAAAGAAAATTGAAGACCTCATCATTTTATTGAGTCAGTCAAGGGCTAAGCGAGAATAAATACTTCTGAATTCAGTTTTTTCACAGTTCTTTTTTCGTATAACAAGCACACAAAACTGTATTTAAAGTAGAGCCAAAACCATGTCACGAATTTGTGAATATGCCTCTGGACATGATTCTACTAATCATTACGTGGAAAAAGGCCTGCCTAATAGGACATTAAAATCAATGGATCTTAAAGAGTATTTCAAAGAAGATCTGTTTCTCTTTACCCACTTTAGTGCTCTACAGGTAAAAAAAAGATAAGTTAAAGGAAGCAGGATGAATTTTGCTGATGCATCCTAATCTCAGATCATCTAATGTTCTAAGTAATACACCAGGCTGTTGGTTTGTTTGTTGTTGTTTTTTCCACATGCCTTATACTTCATACTTTGGGTAACATTGGGAAAACTAGGAAGAGTGGCTGATACATCAGAAGTCAGTGCTGCCATTCAGGGGAACTTGGATAAGCTGGAGAATTGGGCTGATAGGAAGTTCAACAAGGGGATATGCAAAGTCCTGCATCTGGGGATGATCAAGCCCATATACCAGAACTGGCTGAGAGTCAACTATCTGGAAAGCAGCTGTGCAGAGAAGGACCTGGGGTACTGGAGGGCAAGAAGTCAACCGTGACCCAGCAGTGCACCTTGATGGCAAAGGCAGACAATGGTATTCTGACCTGCTTTAGGAACAGCATCGTCATCAGGTGGAAGGAAGTGACGTTTCCCCTCAGCACTGGCGAGTGCTGGGACTCATAGGCCCATTTTTAAGAGAAGCCCAAAAGACAACCTTACCCATGCAAACCATTACATTTTAAAACTGAATTCAGCTCATAAATAATTTCTTTCCTATGCATAATTTTTAAAGTGTTCCTTGACTGTCAAAAAACGAAAATATTCTGGATCTAATTGTGATGTGGGAATTAATCACTACTGAAATCTTGTAAAAAATGTATAATACTTAATCGTTAAGTATTATATGTAAATGTAAAAATACTTTGAAGAAAGAACTCACATCTATTACAGCAGAGGTTGTGAAGACTTGCTTGTACAGACTAGCAACTAAAAAGGAGTAGAACTGTCACCTAGTAATGAATGAGAATTAAATATGCAGAATCAAAATCCTCCTTTTTCATACCAAAATAAGGACTGAACTATTAAGTTCTCATTCAGCATAGGTGTGTTGTAAGACTCTTACATGCTTTCCAATTCAAGATAAAAGCTACTGTGCTACTCAGCCAATTTGCTCTAATACCATAAAGGTATGTTGATATCTTTGTAATTTGCAGAGGAAATTTTCAGAAACTCAACTAAGACAATGATTGGCTTCTAATCAAAGTATTTCTTTGTTGCATGAAAGCTGAGAGTACAACCATCTTATAACAGAGCAAAATACATAAAGTAACTAAAAAAATACATTTTACTTTTTGAGGAGGAGTGATTTCTGTGTTTTCTTTCCACATTCTCATAACTTAAAGGAAAAGATTTCTGAAAAGCCTGAAACTCATTCAATTTTCCTACTAATTGTACAATTAAAAAAGGTATAATTTGGGGAATATATTACATAAGCTTAACTTTCATCTCCAAGCTAACTGACACTCAATAAGTTTTGTGTAAAATTTTCTCATACATGCTTTTAATATTCCTTGCTCTACATTCATTTCCTCCCCATATCAAATGCTCTTGTAATTTGTGCAGCCAAAGAGCAGGAAATATTACAAGCGGTTGGTGTTACCCTTAAAGAGTCTTGTTTCAAACCATATGTAAATGCAAGTTTTTCTATCTGAAGCCTACAAAGTGGTTCTGATTTTCAGGCATATTTGGAATTAATTTGCAGAACCTCCTTTCTACAAAATGCATAAAAATGGAGTGACATCTACTGAAATGTTGGTTATTATGCAGTAACTCTCATAATGTTTTGTACAAGCATAGAAGGAATATGAAAAAGGAAGTGGCTTTATCTAGTAACTGCACCTTAGTTCATTTCTTCTGATTATTCTGAAGCATGTAATTGTTTAAAGTGCTATCTTTTTCCTGCAAAAAAAGGAACTCAGTTACTTGCAAATTGCAGTTCCTGAGCCAAATTTGACATACTGTGATGCTGGGAGAAGATTTGCAAATTTTAACCTTCTCATCCATTGGAAAACATAAAGATCAACTTTTGGTATCTTCTGGTAGTTATGTTCTTCATAACTTCAGTACATCAAACGCATATCTAAGCCTCAATGAGACTGCAAGTATCATGATGACTAAAACCACAAAATGATTTATTTATTTCCAGAAAGCAGAGTTACAATTTAACCCAGCCAACTACAGATTTAAAAATAATTATTCATCTAAAGAAATGTGTTTAACAAGGGAAAAATGGAAAAATGGTTGTAAAATACTTCTGCCCAGCAGCAGTAAAGTTCACTATAAAATGTCTGTCTGCTTAAGAACTATTTAATATTCTTGGCAAATATTTGTAGTTATTGTTAATAGGAGTAGGAGCTTTTGAGGTTGTTCAAATTCCAGACCAATATTTCTTAAACCAAAAGATACATGGTTCCAAATCATATGTGATGAAAGTGACTTGTCCCACATCTAAGAATACGCAAACCACTTAACAGGACCATGTCAAAAGTCATTCAATGGCACGCGCAGGAAGTCTAACACCTGCACTGCAGGCCATACTGTCCAGGACTTCAAGACACCCAACAACTGGCACTGAAAATACCAGTGACAGTTTGAGATCACCAGTAAATTTATATTGTCCTCAAATTTTGGTCGGCATAATCCCAATAGATTAAAATTTTCCCTTCAGGTTTCCCTATGAGATAGGAGCAACAATCTCTAAGGGAGAAGGAAAAATGTACCTCAAAAGCTTTTTGAGAGGGAAACCCTTCGGCAGCTTTCACTGTTTATGCTTACAACAAGAATTCCAAGGACAGGAAAGCGCTCATAGAGAAAGCTTTCAGCAACAGTAATATTTTAAAAGCCGTCTATTAAGTGGCCTAGCCCACCTTTTAGGTTAGTAAATGAGTGTCAGTGGATGTGCTTTTTTAACTGTAAGGTTAGGTTTCTGTTGTTACAGTCTGAGATGATAGCAAAGAACCTCAAATATATGGACACAAGACAATGAACAACTAGCTGATGGTCCAGACATTACTACTTACTGAAGACATTCAAACCTTGAGAACTGGGAAAAGACAGCTTTACTCGTAACAAGTATGAAAAACCCAAATGAGCCATGGCACCTCTTATGGCCTGGAAAACAACATTCTCAGGCATTGCACAGTAGTCCAGGAGTGCAAATGTCAAAGGCTGACCAGCCTTGAAACACAAGATATCCATAAAAATACAGCATTTAGAATAGGAGTGGTGCAGTAACCACAGGAATCAGCAGAGAACCACTGTGGAACTGCTACAGCTACAAGTCTACTGCAGTAGCCCCAGCTTTCCCTCTTTCCACCTGCCTAATTCTTCAAGAATCTTTTGACCAGCCAGCTAATCATCCACAACAATGTATAGCATTTGGCTAGTTCATTTTCTCTCAAAACAGTTCAAAAGAATGTATGTACTATTGCCTTAATTCCATTTAGTAACTTATGAAAGAAAATAAGAAATAAAACGGGGCATTTAACATTTTCTCTAGAGGTATGTTTATAGCAAGCTGTCACTCCTAGCAGTTAAAATTACTTACTTAAGTGTAATCATTAGCTAAAAATTGTAAATAGGTAAAATATAAACATGCAGGCAACACAGGTTTCACAGCTAATTTCTGTGAAAGAAGCCAACCTTGAACAGGATGCAGAGTTCCACGTACAACAGCAGTCCATAACTGCTGTAAGGTAAAAGAACATCATCACTGCAACATTTGGAAGGAGCACGAGGCCTTGAGAAAGGCCTGAGCCCTTGAGATCTGTATGTGCTGTAGGCAGCAAGACTAGAACAAGCAAGTCTATGGAGGAAATCCAGAACTATTTTGGTACTGTACTGGAGCACAGATAGAAGTCTGATGGAAAACAGTACAAAACAATTGCTAGACAGTTGTTTGCATTTGTAATCGATGCATATCGTCTAAGAAAGCAGGACCACTGGTAAGAGCTTTGGGTGCACCTGACTAACAAGCAAACAGGATCCTCTTCTATGTGAAAGTTAATCTAGGGAGTAACCAAAGAGGACTATTATGAGAAAACTTTCAGATGTAAAGCTGTAAAACAAAGTAAAGAAAGTAAAAGCTGAAGGTCATCACAGTTGCTCTGCTCTTTAGATATCTGGAAATCAAAACGAAACAAAATAAAAGTAGATGCAAATGCTTCTAATTTTAAATGAATATAAAGGACAGGCACAGGCAAGGAGCATAAAGACTGAAGAGTAAAAAATCAATTTACAGTCAGCAAAGAACAAAAGTTACAATAATGAAATGCTTCATATTTAATAAAGAAAAAAAAGAAAAAAGGAAATATAGGACTGTAATGGGAAGGAAGAACAAGCAACCTGCTTTATGGAACACAGAAATACATGATTCCTTTTGTATCCTGTCTTTGTAAAAAATGGAGATGCCTGATCACAAACTTGTTCATATTAAGTCTGTAGTGCCTGAGGATAAATTCAATTTAAGTTTAGAGTGTCCTTAGAGAGCCAGATGAACAATCCATGAATTATCAGGGATCATTTTTGGAAACTGATTATCTTGGAGGTTAGCAAATACCAGAGAGCTGTAATAGGGAAAACAGAAACTGTATCTCTAAGGACCAAAAAAATATCACCTGGGGAATCTGCATGTCACTGGAATTTATTCCTAGACAAGTACTGGAACAAATTATTAAACAGACAATTTGTAAGTGTTGAGAAGACATAAAAGTGGTAAAACAAGAGCTAACATGAATTTGCAAAAAACTTGCTTCCATCAAAGTAACAGAATTTCCTCCTTTAACAAAACAGCTTGCCTAACGGGCACAGAAACAGATAAACTAATTCTTGACCGTAATAAAGGTTAGCAAGATGTTTTGATGCTACCCCATGCCACATTTACATTAGCAACCTCTGGCAATTAGTTATACAATGGGCAACGTGTTTCAAAAATATTAGTCATCATTAATATTAACATTCTGTTATCAAAGATGGTGAGCAAAATTAGTGATTATAATTTATTTAATCGATACCTCAGAAAAAAGTGCCCCTAGAGAATTTGCAAAGGCCAAGTTACGATAAGTCAAAGCACTCTGTAAGCCAAAATCAGAAGTCGGAAACATCTTGATAACTGGAGAAATGGTTTTAAAAATAGCAGTGCTTTAAAGTGCAAAATAATGTACAAAATCAAATAAAGAAATACAAAAGAGGATAAGAAGAGCCAGGCAGCAGTATAGTGGAAATATATCTGGTTATTATAATTACTGCAAGCTAATTACATATCAATCATATGATGTCGATGTAAAAACATTTGAAAAACATGCATTTTCACAAAACATTCAGCCTAAGTCTAATAAGATATTAGATATTCATACAAAATTTGGCTTGATGTTAACATTACATATTAAAATTCTAATTCATGGAGTAAATTATCGTCAACACATTCTCACAACTGGAAAGCGCACCACAAAATAGGAACCAATACAAATACTTCTTTACAAATCTATTTATTTGCCTGTAGTATCTGTGTTAGTTCTTACACTTACATATGTTGCAAGTAAATATTAAAATACTCTTTCGAAAATTTGCTCCTGGATGTCCAAAAGGAAATCCTTTGAAATAAAATTTTATTTACGTTTTCCTCAGTCAAAACAGTTTCAATATTCTATTTGTTAATACCTGTATATACCTCTACTTCCATTTTCATAGTTTCTTAATGCATGCTTTAGGTTTCTGTTTCTCACATTTAATACTTTAATAGTTGTAAACAGGATCAAGAAGCTCTCCTTGGCAGTTCAAATTAACAATTGTTGACATCAAAATCAAGACTTGCAATGAATATAGCAGATCCTAATTTGCATAAAAAACATTTACTGTAACAGACTTTCATCAAATGAAGGTGCATCAATTGCTATATTGAATTATACAATCCTGCCATGGTCTTACCATTGATTACCGGGGTATAAACAACAATTCCAACCAAGTTTGGATCAGATACAGTTGTGTCCAGAATAAGGCCACCAATACTGAAAGACAAAGTACAATATTTAGGATAAGGCAAACAGACACATTAGTCATTATTACAAAACTGTTTTAGTAATCTCATCCTTGTAATATCACAATTTTCTTCTCAGTTTATCTTACTAACCTTATTTACTTGTCAACCTCATTAACTTGCTACAGTTACTGGCTTAAATATTACAACTGGTTGTATAACAAAGACAACAGAATTTCATGCAATCGCTCATCTTCTAAGATTCATAGCTTTCATTTGACTAAATCACAGTGTTGATAAAAAGTTGCAGGAGATGAATAGTTCGAGTAGTTCACCATTTCCTTCATTAGATATGACACACTGCTGCTGAACCATTTCCACAGTGTATTGTTACCTTCTCCACTCATTCTAAACCATGACTTAACTATGTAACTTCCTAATTTTTGGAAGATTAGCCTCCATATTCTAGACGCTCCTTAAATGTTTCTTTTATGCAAAGTTAAATTAGATATATGGAGACAGAGGAGAGCCAAGGCAAACCACAACAGACTCACCTGCTTATAATCATGGCAGTTATAACAGGCTCCCATCCTGAATGGAGAACAGTTCTAGTAGCTGGGTGTTTGGCAGCTATGACAATCCCCATAGGAGTCAGAGCCAAAAAAAAGGCACCAACCAAAGGAGATATATAGTAATATGTTTCTGAAAAATAATACAGAAAAGTAAGTGTTTTGCTCTCCAGACATAATATAAGTTGTATTCTACATCAAGCAGTTGAGAAATTTTAATAGTTTTTATCACTACTGTTTTCACTATGCTATCCACTACTGCATCAAACAATATGGTGGGTATAACATCTACCGTATGTGATCACCTTCATCCATCCATCAAGGACAAAACTATCTGTGCAAAGTAGGAACCTTTGAAGAATGTTTTTGTTTGATGCTTAATGATAAAAATGCAATAAAGATGTGGAATATAAAACATTATTTTGTTACACATCTCTTAAAAAAAAAAAAAAAGGAACTGAACATGTTGAAAATACATATTTTTTAATATACAAATTCAGAGCATATGTAAATCTCCTTCTTGCCAAAGCACAGATAATATGCTAACCTTCCCCAACACAGAACATCTAAAATGATGCAAGCACCTGGTATAATATTGAAACATTTTTATTAGTAGTTCAGTTGCTTTATAATCTGTCTGCAAGACTGGAAATCCACACCCATAATTCCACTGCCTGCACCCATCCATCAGAACAGCATCATATTTCATAGAAACACAAATACAAATACCATTAACTGAGTACCATCATAAAACAGAACTAATAATGCAGAGAGCTGTCTCCACAGAAAGAGTAATAAATTTTTCGGCTTAGTTCAGTCTTAGAGTCCCCTCCACTCAGAAGCCATCACAGTGATCCAGAAATTCCTAATTCAACAGTGTGGTAAGCAACAGAAAATTTATTCTCATGGCAAATATATACGCAGCTCATAAAAACACCTCATTTTTGCATATATTATTTTTATGAGAAATGTGGCAATGTATTTAATGTTAAACACATTTCATCTGAATTTTCAGAATTTGGACAACTCAATGCAAAATACAGTTTAAATTAACAGGCTGAAGTTGTTCTATTTTTTATTTTTTTTTTTTAAAGTAGTATTGAGCCCCCAGTACAAGAAAGACAGGGAGCTGTTGAAGAGGGTCCAGAGGAGAGCCACAAGGGTGATCAGGGGACTGGAGCATCTGCCCTACGAAGACAGGCTGAGGGAGCTGGGCTTGTTCAGCCTGGAGAAAGGAAAGCTGCAGGGTGACCTCACTGCAGCCTTTCAGTACCTAAACAGCCTTAAACAGGAGGGGAATCAACTCTTTGAAAGGGCAGATAACAGCAGGAAAGGGGGAAATGGTTTTAAGTTGAGGGAGGGAAGATTTAGATTGGATGTCAGGGGGAAGTTCTTTCCTATGAGAGTGAGGTGCTGGAACAGGCTGCCCAGAGAGGTTGTGGATGCCCCATCCCTGGAGGTGTTCAAGGCCAGGTTGGATGGGACCCTGGGCAGCTTGGTCAGGAATTAAATGGGGAGGTTGGAGGCCCTGCCTGTGGCAGGGGGGTTGGAGATTCATTATTCTTGAGGCCCCTTCCAACTCGGGCCATTCTGTGATTCTGAGATGTAGAACACATAAACTCTTCAACAAAGACAAATACCCAGTATATATAAAAATATTCCCACCCAAGCATTATGACTTATTACAAAGCTTGTAAATTCAAGCAATTACTACTTTGATGTTATCATGGTGGAGGGAGGGATAACAGCTAAAATTACTCCTTAAGAATCATTCCAGTATTTTTAGATGTTACTGTCCTTCTGCATTGACTGGTAACAACCTCTGCAGCAGAGCTGGCACAAGGGACTAAGATTCCTATCACAGTGTAAGCTAAAAGTAGAAAGCTATCAGAATGAGAAAGAGACAAAGTCCAAAAGAGAAGTAATTTTTCCATTCCTTTTCTAGCTATTTTACAATATATTATATCCTTCCTTCGTAGTGCCTTTTTTCAGTCTTTTTTTTCTATAAGCAAAGAGATGGGCCTAATGTAAAAAAGTCTAACTCAAAAGAACATATACATGATACTTTTGTTCTGTCAAACAATAAAAAAGAAGAAAAAAAGTACTGATAGAAAGTTCTTGAACTTTTTGTCATGTGGACCGCTGCTTACTGCACAGCTAAATGCATTTAGCAGAGGGTTGTTAGAGTTAGGGTAGTATGGCTGTGTTGCGATTGGACTTGATGATCTTTAAGGTCTTTTCCAACCTGAGCAATTCTATGATTCTATGATTCTTCCCTCCACTTGCAGCAAAGAAAGATCCCTGTGTATACTACAGCTGGTCACATGGAAAGGCATCATTTATTTTATACCTATTTTCTTAAACCTCTGATACTTCCCTCTTTTTCTCCTTTTAAGAGACGTTATGTTCCTTTTACTTATTCATTTTCTCCCTCTATGTCTGTTCTCCTCATATGCACCCAAGTTGAGGCACTCACATACACCAGAGCCACAATAACTGAAAGGTCAGAATGAGAAAACAGTTCAAAGATAGGATCCTCTGTTGCAAAACAAACAAACAAAAAACACTTAGCAGCAGAATAGAGATGCAGTGTTGAGCTTTATCCTAATTATTCACCAGTTTTTAAAGATCTCTCACTTGCACACTTGCCCATTTACTTTTATGACAGGATTTTTACTAACATAGGAAATTAAAGTTCACAAAAGCATGGCATTAACAATGTAAAGAACTTGTTAAAACGTGTTTGTGAGAAAAGGGAGAATATTTAACTATCAACATCAGTCTCTAAGCCTTGAGAGCTTGTTCAAGAATTACTAAGAACACTAAAAATAAGCATTCTTCTAGTCAACTATGTTGTGTAACTCCTTCTTCTGGGAAATAAAAAGAAAAAAAAGCACAAAGATAAAAGAGAAACCATTCCAGCAAATGTACAATGATTAGTAACCAAGAGCTACTTAATAAGCAGCTTTTAATAAATTATGTAAAATAAAAAATGCATATACAAATGTATCATCCTGCCACAGAAATGTTTTATATGGTATAAGAAAAAAGGAAAAAAGTGGAAGACAGTCTTCAGTGTACAGTGATTCATGAACTATAACCAAAATAATTGCAATCTACATGTGCAGTGCAACAGGACTGTAATATTTCAGAAATCAACAAACAGCCAAAAGCAATGGAAACTTTGCAACTCTTATGAAACGCAATTAACTCATGGCTGATTTTCAACCCTTTTCACTATAGGTGAACTCAACAACAGCAGCTACATGAAAGAAAGAAATGCGTACCTATACAATATGACAGCTTTTCAATCTACAGTGAGGAAAGCAAAAGTTAGATAAACTTTCAAGAGGGTGAATATATGTTTTATAGTAATTTTTAAAAACTGTTTAGTGATATAAAAGATGATAAGAAAGAAAATGCAACAAGTGGTTTTTTTACATGCATGAGAGAGGGCTGTCAAGACTACTCAGCAATAGCAAAAATTTCCTCTGAGACAGCAAGTGAGAGGAGTTATTTTTTTGGCCATATTTTAGTGTTTGTACATATTTTACTACGTACAGATGTCTCAATTTTATCATGGAGAAAAATACAGAGAAAAATTTATACCTGACACCTTTCAATGGAAACAGACATAGACCAGATTATAAAAGCTACCCAGTGTTACAAGAAGAGTCTTGTAGAGTCAAGAGTCTCTTCCTGAAAAGAACAAAAGCCAAGAGTGGTTCTCAGAAGCGGAGATGTTTGATGTCAGGATGAGTCCAGAGCTTAGATTTAAACAAAACAAAACAATAGCGACAAAAATAATACAAACTTCTGTTATGATAGTATACTAGCACTCTATTAGGATTCCCTGCTTAAAAAGTACTAGAGAGAATGATGAATGGATGAATAGGCTATCAGCCATGCACATACTGCTAAAGAGGAAAACATCAGGTATACATATTAATCAATTTACCCGTTTTAGACTACACAACTAAAATTTATCTAGTTTTTACGGGAAAGAAGATGTAAAATTTAAGCTAAGGCAGCTGTTTCTTTATATAACTTTAAATTATACATCTCATCTATTAAGTTTATCTAAAAAGAGAACCATAGAAGCAATTAATAGTTCAGAAGCATATAACAGAAACTATCACAAGTAAGCTATGCTAGAATACAGCTCCCTGCAAGACCAGAGAAACTGCTCAGCACAATCCAACTCTTAGAAACAGCATGCAGGACTTTCCTTTAGCTATGGGACACTCTACTGGTAGAAAAGTTTACTACAAAAATCTTAGGAAACTGTAAGGTCCAGATGCACCCCAGTCATATTCAATTCACAGAGAAATAAACAAATTATTCTACAGTAGCTGGAGAAGGGGAAATGGAATAACTGACCCCCCTTTTAGGGCTCATTTATCTCCACTTTGATCACTTTGTAATCTTTATCTGGTAGATTTTTACATGGTAGATGTAATCCTGCTCAGTCTGCTTTGGTGGCTCTGCTATGGAGTTTATGACGTCTACTAGAGAAATATAAATTCTAGAAACACTCAACAGTTCTTCAACGAAGTTGAGCCTGTGAGCCTGAGTAAATAAAGAAGGAGGAAGGAGAGAAAAGGTTCCCAACCAAGTCCTTACTGATCTTCAGTTTTTTAAGCCCCCATCTCCTCAGTAAACACTGACAGCCATCAATCGTGTCTAGAGAACTCAGATGCACAACATTTATTCCTTACGCAGGTATCTACTGCGATGTACTGTGCAGTGTGGTGCCACTGAAAATAATGCAGCCACTGGCAGGAATTAGATATGAATTAGAACCACACTACTTCTGGCATTGGTCAGCCAGGAGAAGAGGAGGTTCAGGTTCATCATTGCTCTCTACAGTGAGCTGAAAGGAGGCTGTGGTGAGGTAAGGGTTGGCCTCTTCTCTGAGGTAACAGTGATGGGATGAGAGGGAATGGCCTCAAGTTGCACCACATTTAGGTTTGATATTAGGAAACACTTCTTCTCAGAAAGAGTGGTGATGCACTGGCACAGGCTGCCCAGGAAGGTGATGGAGTCAAGGCGTTCCAGAACTGCTTTGTCTTCTCAATCTACGCCTAAGAAGACTTGAAAGATAGGCGCATGTATTTACGGCACGTTCTGTAGTTAGAATAGGCGTTAAACGAAGTCACCCCGTGAGCTCGAGTGACGAGGTGCCAAGGGTGGGCCTGGAGCGCCCCCTAGCGGCAGCTCCGCCCCCTGCTGGGGCGTTCCTGCTGGAACGGGGAACACGGCCAGAAGGACGCAATCCTCCGTGTGAAATTCCTTTCCCCTGGCTATGTAAGTACGTAGCAATGTGTTAGAAGGCGCCGTGATGTTATGCAATACGTACAATGCGCAGTAATTACGAAGCGCACGAATTTGAATCATAAAGATCGAGGCAGTTCAACACCTTCAGTGCAAAGGGACAAATCAACAGGGCTCTGGGAAGCACATAACTGACACGGGGCATGCAAGAAAACTGGCTTCTCCCTACCTGCCATATCACTACCATCCCCCACACAAAGGTGGCTTCTAGGGATAAATAACATACCGAGGAACATACTCACCAAGGCAAGCATAAAGACCCTGACTTATCCACGCTAGAATAGCAAGAGTGATAAGATCTCCAAAGCTTGCTGCTATAGGAGTGGCAACATTGTCAGGATTAATTCCAGTCTTCTTTGATCCAACAATAACTCCAACCATTATTATTCCTAGATTCAACAAAGAAGAAAGAACAGTAATGGTATCTACTGTTGTAATCACTTAGGAAATTTCAAGATAATGGCAAGTGGAAACCTAGTAATTAAGTCTTTGCTTTTGTCCCTCTCACTTGACTGACTACTCTTTTAAGTTTCAGTCATTTTAAAAAATTAAGTTAGATTTTAAAAGAAAATGACACTAAGCATACACAAAAAAAATCAAGAACCATCTGTATAATGTATTATTTTGCTTATGATTAGAATTAGCCAGACTGAAATTGTAAATCAACCATTCCCTGAAGAAAAAACATTCAGCATATTACTTCTACGTCCCATTAACTTTGGATGATTGAAATTTTAATGCCTCTACCCTGAAAACAACATTAGATAACATATCCATGTGTCTGAAATTGAGAAAAACTGATATTACAATTTTCATCTATTTTAGCAAGTAGCATTATTTATTGCAGGCTAAATTAGGAGCTCACTTTCAGAAAAACTGCCTAGAGAATCACATGCCAAGAAATTCTCAACAGGACTGAAATGATGTCAGATTTCCAAAGTGCCTGTTTCATGCAAAGGAGGTTGATGTTCAGATAGTAATCTCCTGCGCAAGCCCATCACCAGATAACACCGAAAGTTTATTTTCATGTCCACCTAATATATGAGAAGGGGAAAAAACACATTAATGTTCCCCAGCTCTCCTGCTGCTCTTAATTCTGTAGCATGATCAAATTCAATGGCTTTGTAGCTATTAAAAAAAAAGTGTAAGCTCTTAATTGAATGCATAACCTTAACAATTTCATAATTTTGCAACAATTTCATAATAACTTGCATAAATAAGCAAGTCAATTTAATAGAAAGGAAGCAACATATTTTACTTGATCTACTATTATTAAGGCTTCTGATACTGTGGTTTTTTAAGAATATTTCAAAGGTAGAGTCACTCCTTTTTCACCCTTCTGTCCTGTAAGTACTGCACTCTACAGCTAAATATTTCCTGACAACTGGCAAGAGACGTTTAAATCCATCACACTGTGTGGCTCAGGACAGATACATCGATGCTGCTTGCAGAAGGGGACCTGAACTTGACCCAAAGCCTTCACACAGCAAACCAAATTGTTCACTTCAGAAACAAAGCAGAGCAGAGGATAATATACAAGCTGCGTGGATAAACAGGAAGTTTGGATTCAGCTGAACTAAAATCGAAGCTCACTTCATCTTAATTACAAATATGTCCTACCTGTTTACTATTAAGAATAAACTTTGTACATCACTGAATACAGAAAGTAGGAGAAAACAAATTCTTCACCCTACAAGGTAAAATCTAAAAGACATATGTTTTGTTTTAGACATGCTAAGGAGGACAGAAAATCAAATATTTTTGAAAGAATATGACAGATGTATGCAATACTCAGGCTTACATGGAAATTGTAAAAGGGCATCCTACCCGTAACTGTGTTTCAGATGTTTTAGACCCTATTGGACTTAATTTTTTCATGAACAGCAGCATAATATACACTCAGCATGCAGAGAGAATTAAAAAGCTATAAAAGGTAACATATATACTTCTTTTACCTTGTAAAAGAGAAGCTATGAATGCAGTTGCTACACTGCTAGAACACAGAAGGATTGAATGACTGAAGCTGTATTTGCCTTCTGGAATCCAGCCCAATATAACTGCTGCCACTGCTGCCAGAAAACCAACTACTGTTGCCTGAACCTGGAAAAATAAAAGAATGAAAACAATTGTTTTTTAGTGATAAGTGACTCCTAAAATAGTTGATAGTTTTAAGAGGATTGCAGAATGATTTTGTTATTCTTTCCTCCACATCTATTTGCAAGCTGTAAAGGGAGCATGCTCCGCTCATCTACTTTGTGGAGATAGTGATAACTCTAGCTGACCAAGAAGAAACATCTCATGCTAACAGGAAAGGCCTTAACCACAGTTCACAGACTGAAGAATAACAGAAGTCAGATTAGGGAAAAGAGCTGAGGAATTACAAGGAGCAAAAGATGAAATGCTTCAGAGGTTCCTAAGCCACTTAAAACAATGAAGTCACAGCATAAACTTTTCACTTATTCTTGAGTATGTTGCTTTATAACACAGCACATGAAATAGTTCTTAAGATTAAGAAATAGTTGCTTTGGAGATCAAGCACTCCTTTCCTCAAATGAACAAACTATTTAAAATATTGCTTGTTACCCAAAAGCTCCATCACATATTCTTTAAACGTTGAATCCAATGAAAATACAGCACTGAAAATATTTGGGAGGTCAAATTCCTTAGAAATGTGCTTTCAAAAAAATTAAAAGGAAGTACCCTTGCTGCAGGCCCAAAGAATACTTTACTTTATATTTATTGTGATAAATATAAGTTTCTATTGCTTTATAGAAGAACTATGCAGCACTAAAAAAGATCAGTCACAAAAACATTGCACATTAAGTATGAGACTTAAGTAGAATTTGTTTCCTTTTAACACTGGATCCTTCTTGTCCACATTTGTGGTGGGCTTTTTAAATAACTTCATTTACTTAAAAAAGTTAATAAAAAATCAATTACACTTACCTGTTTTAAGGCCAAATTGCCAATTATCAAGTTCCATTTCTCAATGGGAGAATCCATTTTTCCAATATTTACCTGTCAAAATTGTAAGAGAATTAGAGACATTTGGGTTTAAAATTGTATTACTTTAAAAATTCACTAACAAGGCAGAAACCCACAAGTAATTCAAATCTCATTGCAAAAAGAGACATTCTGAAAGTAAACTAAAACTTCTCTGTGCTTTTTCAAGTTAAACATTCCGGTTGATTTAAAATTGTATTTAAACCATCTATACAAAAGTAGCTAAGCTCAGTGCAGCTTTACATGCTAACTTGTTTAACATTAGCTTATTGTGCAAGGTACACTAGCTGCCTTGTGTTCCAGGAATGTCCAGGCACCACTAGTGATTAGATCAGAGGCTGAAAGGGAAAGTTCTCAGTGTTCAATCACCACAGGCTGAGCTTGTTTCTGTGGCCGTTAAATTCCATAAGCCAATCAAAAACTGCACAGGAATACAGTGTATGAGCACAAACACTCTCGTGGGAGTGTGTTAATTGACTGCAGTAAAAATACTTGCATTCAGACATTGGAAGTGATTAGAGAAGATGATAGACCACATCTCATTGCCTTTAGTATTCTAATTTTTCATTTACACAGCACAGCTACAGACTTACGATGCTTTAATGATATAGGTCCAATTGAAACACAATTGCTGGAAAGACAGTAAAGTAATTATTCTGACAAAAAGTATGCACATACTTTTACTGCAGTATTTCATACCTGCATTTATTTTTTGAATTAAACGAAAACTCTGAAGATAGCATGTACCACTGCAATATGACAATATTTAAAATAACTTCCTTCTTGAACTAAGTTTTTAATATTTTTTAGCATAAGCTGCAGTGATGTTGTCCACAGAATCCTAATCTTTAAAGCACTTTATATTTCTCTATAGGTCTTAATGCATATTTTTTTCCTCTTCTGATAATTTCTGATTGGTTTTACTTCTGTTCCATATTGTTCTATTTGTGATATTAATCAGTTGTGCAGAACAAAGTATTAAAAAAACAGCAGCTTAAAAAAGGAAAATGAAATAAGACACTATCTCAGTCTGCACTGTCATTATTTTATGGTGTTTGAAATACAATCAAAGCCCCACAGGGAGGTGATTGTCCCTCTACTCTGCTCTTGTGAGGCCTCATCTGCAGTACTGTGCCCAGGTCTGGGACCCCCATTACAAGAAAGACAGGGAGCTGTTGGAGAGGATCTAGACGAGAGCCACAAAGATGATCTGGGAACTGGAGCATCTCTCCTACGAAGACAGGCTGAGGGAGCTGGGCTTGTTCAGCCTGGAGAACAGAAGGCTGTGGGGTGACCCCATTGCAGCCTTTTAGTACCTAAAGGGAGCTTACAAACAGAAGGGGAGTCAACTCCCTCATCCCAAGCTGGATGTGGCTCTGAGCAACCTGGTCTAGTGACTGGCAACCCTGCACATATCAGGAAGGTTGAAACTAGATGGTCATTATGGTCCTTTTCAACCCAGGCATTTTATGACTCTGTACAAGGGTAGATAATGGCAGGACAAGGGGAAATGGTTTTAAGTTGAGGGAGGGAAGATTTAGGTTGGATGTCAGGGGGAAGTTCTTTACAGAGAGAGTGGTGAGGTGCTGGCACAGGCTGCCCAGAGAGGTTGTGGATGCCCTGTCCCTAGACGTGTTCAAGGCCAGGTTGGATGGGGCCTTGGGCAGCCTGGTCTAGTATTAGACGTGAAAGTTGGTGGTCCTGCCTGTGGCAGGGGGGTTGGAGCTTGATCTTTGAGGTTCCTTCCAACCAGGGCCATTTTGTGATTCTGTGATTCTATGAACCACCTTTGTATTTTTTTTAAATATATACAATCAATGAATTAAATGACAGGCAATGGAGAGCTTCTTTTTTTTTTTTTTTTTTTTTTTTTTTGTTCTTTGAAGAAGCATTTAAAAAGTATCCAAAAAACCTGTTAAAACAGTAATTTTGCAAAATAGCCAATCCAATCCAAAAGTGAGCTGCTACCAGAAAGTGCAGTTCTTTTTTCCCCTACCATTGGCTACATGTTTGTCATTCTTCAGCCAGATCCACCAGTTCCACGAGTGAGTTCACATCAACTCGCATGTCAAGCAGAGACTGATGGAAAACATTCTTTTGTGTAGTGAAAAGTTTGGGTTTTTTTCCCTACAAAATGATCTGATCCACCCATGGTGGCACGAATACTCTTCGGATTTGAAAGGAAGAAGGAAAGTAGGAGGACTTCTTTCAGCTGCAGATTTCTATTAAGTGAGGTAAAGTTTATTGATATACTGTGGAATACACGAATCCAAACAAAAGGCTTGTAAAGTCACATTGCTAGCCTGATAACACACAGTAAAAATGAGAGTCTGAATAAAGTTGACAGGGATGTCTGGATGAGTGGGTTTTGGTGTTTTTTTTCTTTACTTCCTCTTAAAAAGGGAGAAGTAATAAGGAGAAAAGGCAACAGTGTGAATAGAGAAGATGAGAATGACGCAAAAAAAGCCAAAACAACACTGAAGAATACAAAACATATCACATACATATCATGCTTGAGCAGGCAGTTGACCTAAGTATACCTCATACACTTTTCAAGGAGTAAGAGAAAACTGTTTACATCCACGCTAATGCCAAAGACAAGTACAAGCTATGCCCTGAAATTGACTGAAACCACAGTCTTGAGACAGTGAAATGACTGATTCCAAACTAGAATGATCAGTAGCAAACAGCTAAAGCAGAAATTTGAGCAAGAAGATGAAGGTAGGTGATCAGGTAAAACTTGAAACCAAAGGTACTACTGATAAGAGAAAATAATTAGTTTACAACTCCAAAAGCACAGACACAAATACAAATTCATATGCAATTATAAGCTAGCTGAGCAAGAATTATCTCCAACACTGAAGTCATGCTAGGAATTTTATCTCCGAAGCAAAGTTATTCACAGGGGCACAGTCTTGCGTTTAAGATGTATCTGGTGGGGAGCTGGCTTTGGCAAATTTAGGAGAGAAGATTAATCGTACAACTGCCTGCCAATAACTGCTTAGATATGTCCTGTATTAATATATTCCTTCAGTTTTCACTTAGGGTGAGGATAACAGAAGCAAAGATGGGATGGCTGAAGAGAGTCACAGTCAATTAAATCAAAATTTATGAAATGTGCAAAAGTCAGAGTAATCTCAGAGAACTGGCATGTAAATTGCAGGTCCAGTAGCAAGCTGTTTGATTAAACTTTTCAGAAGGAATGATACTGTACAATATCGCACCTGTTCTCAAAAACTGGGGAAGGCAGAGCAACCACTGCAACTGTTCATGGGTTTAAAGTCTTGTGTGGTTCTATGTGGTTCAGTGATTGTGTCATCAGGAAATGCCAAGGAAATCAGAGCTTCCACATGCAACACTGCATTGTCTGAAGAAATGTATGCTTTTCCAGCCTCTTCTTGGTCAGTTAATCTACCTTTATGTTGGCAGTAACCTGGCTTGGTCAAGATAGCCATGGAAAATGTTTGCTGTGACGTAAGAGGAAGCCTTTCATGATATGCTTGAATAAAACCAACTGAAGCATCAACTGACTTACGTTTTGGTGAGACTTAACGGCACTGCTAAGTGACAATAGCAATACTTCTCAAACTAAGCCCCTTCATATTGGGCTGTTCTTATGGGGTTTGTGCTTCAAATGGCCAAACTCAAATGGCTCTGAAAAAAATCAAGCTTAAGACACCTGCAGATTATATTATCACACAGATTATAAGATTTCCATTCCATTCAGGGTTAGGGAAAGGGGAATGAACCCCATAATGTCCATTTTAGTTAATCACTGAGAATGCACCCACTATTGTAGAAACTCCAGTGTCAATTTTCTCTGTGTGAGGAAGATCAACTCCTGTCAGTTCGGTAACAGTTGACAGATGATATGAACTGGGGTTAGCATAACACAAGGAAACCTTCACTGGATTGCTACAGTTATGTCCATCACAGTGTGCATTTGGGCAATGATTCAGTATAACGTGATAATGAAATTTACTAATGACAGAATGGTGAGAGGCCTTGTCAATACAAAGCATTTCAAACTGGATGACCTTGAGGATTACATCAAAAGTGATGATGTTCAATAGTACAAGTGCAAGGTCATGCACTTAATAGACTAACAATGTTTCTGCCAGAATATGGGAGTGACAACTGGAAATAACACAAAAGAAGAAATACTAGGACATGGTAATTGATTGCAAAGTAACTATGAGGTCCCAGCTTGACATTACTAGGAGAATAAATAGATATAAACAGGAAAGTTTCAAGAGCAATTGTACAGAGAAATATGGAAGTGTTATTTTACAGTGTTATATTGAGGTCTCATCTGCAGTTACACACACCTTTGACCCAGCATTTTCTACAAAGATTCATGCAAGCAGGAACAGGCAGAGAGAAGGTGGCCTTGATGGCAAATGGAAAGCTTATCTTACAAAGGAGAAGTACTGCAAAGGTGGCGTTGTACGGAAATACATAATTCAGGCACTAGAAATAGTTTAGCCACATAATTAGAACGCTGTTCACAATAGCTACTCCCACACACAGAAAAATACATATGCTAAGGCAGTTTGGCTTGTTTAGGCTAAAAAAAAAAAGAAGGTACAGAACATCTCTTAAGATGTAGAAAAGAACTATGACACATACAAAAGAAGATATTAAAAAAAAAGAAATAGTTATCTTGCAATGCTAACAAGAAAAAGAAAGATGACAAAAAGCATAAAATTATTTAGCTAGAAGGTTAATAAAATCAAACCTTCCAGTTTCATCAACAAAGGTCTGGAATAGCTTCATTTCAGAGTTAAGAGGTCCATGGAAAAACATGTTCAAAATATATAAAATCTGCATGTTAGCATATTGAAACCCCACCAAGGTCAGAGATATTAGACAACCTTACAGAGTACACACGTAAATCTCAATTATCTAATATACTGTTCTGAATGATGGCTTAGAAGAGACCAAAGAAGTAAAATATTGATGTGTGGTGATTGGAAGAGGCTTGCCTTTTTAACGCTGTCAATTTAATAACAGATTAAACAGCTCCTGCAAAAGCCAGATTAAGCCATAAACATAAAACACTAGTGTTCCAAAGATTTGTTTTCAGGAATTTACAATACCTATCAGAAGAGAAAGTTACTTACTGCAGTTGACAGCCTGGATGCCAAGGTCATTTCCAAATTTCCTTTGAGACCAAGAAGAGCAGGAACCAGGATAAAAACTTCAGTAACATTCTTGAATACATCCCAGTGCTATTTAAAGGATACAGTGAGGAAAAAAAAAAAAAAATCAATTGAAAAATGCCCTTTAGACCATCTTAAAAGTAGTGCCAAAAAATCTGTAACTTATAATTTAGGTCTCTAAAAAAATCGACCTTTGAAGATTAGACCCAAAAGTCTTTAAGGCAAGAGTTGCTATCCATCTAGTTAATACAGAACTGTGCCTGCATACCACTACTTCAAAGACCAGAATACGAAAAGCAAGCAATACAAAATCTCCTAAACTAATTTCTCCACTACTGCACTTTCTCTGCGTATTTAAAATAGAGATTAATTATAGGTCACTAAAAAATTATTCTTCCTGTTTTATCAGTATTTATTTTACTCTCTCCGAGAACAGTTTAGGTACTTAATCTGTTTGATGCATACAATTTCTGTTTGATTAAGCATATTAATTTTGGCCACTTAAACTGCACTAATACTACTACATCAAAGTCATCACCAGAAAAAAAAAACATTTATAACATTTATTTGTACTAGCAGGATGCTACAACTTAGGCTTACAAAAAAACTAAAACCAAAAATAACAACAAAAAAAAACTAGTTAAAAAGAAATGTCATTAATTTCAAGGTTTTAAATAATTTCAAAATAGTACTGAGTGCTATGATTGCTCTTAATTTACCGCGATATTTTCATCTCACCTCTTGCAGCTCTCCAGAAACCTCATCTGAAAAAACAGCTAGGAATAAGTTATTGAACAGACAGAGCCTGTACATGAAAAATTGTCTCCTAACTTTTTACATGTGAGAAATGTAGAAGAATACAGATTTCCAAAACCTAGACTTTATAAAACAAACCAAGACAAACTCTCCAATATTATTTTGTGTGCTGACTTCTCAGCACAGTAGCTGTACTACTTTATATGCCTGTCTATTCATGTATTTAATTTCTAATCACGGCAACTAACAAAACTTTAATATATCATTTTAATAAATCATCTTTGTATTCAGAGATTTGCAGCAATTTAAAATATGATTTTAATTTAAAAAAGGATTCAATTTTCAAATGTAAACAAGATCAGAGAAGTTACCTATGTATTTACTATTGAAAAAGAGTAGCTATGAAATGGTTTCAAAGAGCTTCGAATTCTTTGTCTTCCTTAAATTTTTGTTTTCACAACGTATTCTTACATGCTTCCTTGTTTTACTGACATTATGGTTTCATGGATGAACATCCATTTAGGATGGAAAAAGGTAACACTGGCCAATTATTTTTGACTTTGTGCCCTCTCTCTCTCTCAGTCACAGTGCTGGACTGGGAAACCAATAATGACTGGAAGTAATACAGAAGGAAAAAAAAAAAAAAAGAAGTATTATCTCAATCCAGATCAAAGAACAGCTAAAAAAAATACACCAAAAGAGCACTTCTGTCCCTTTCAGAGAAGAAAGGCATTGGGAAACATTGGGTTGGAAGCCAATAGTGGCGGTAGGCACAACTGCCTCTTTTGGCTGATCATTAAGCAGTATTGTGACGTAAATCACATATTAACAATGTATGAACAAAGCATCCGTAAAAAGAATAAGATTGGCACAGGCAAAGCACAAGACTGAGGCAAAACAGTGTAAGGAAGCAGTAAAGTTTGCTTGTCAATTATAATTTTCCTTTTTCTTGACGCATGAAGTGTCTTTCCATTGCAACTGATTTAAGACTGAGCTTTATTTTCTCTCTCAAGTTTTTGAGTAACAAAAACCAGAATAGAGCAGAGTAATTCCTGTTGGAAGGGACCTTCATAGATCATTTAGTTCAATGTGCCATTCCAGGGCAGTTAACAAAAAGTTTTAAAAAATGGCCACTTCTTACTCCTCCTTCAAGAGAACTTTTTTAACTCTAAGTACAGCTAAAGAAAACCCCAAGACAGAATGAAACAAAACAAAATAGAAGCAGATGAATTTTCCTACTGCCTTTTCATTTTGAATAGCGTGGATATTTAACCTGTTTGAATATATTTTTCTGAAACTACCCATAAGGGAAGACAGAATCTATTAGATTTTTGCTTACAACAAATTTCAACTTCAGGGAAAAAATAAAAGTAGGTAGGAAACTAAAGTAAATATGGTCTCCAAAAAGCAAAGAGAAAGTAAGAAAGTAAGCTAATCTAATAAACCTTCCTTAGCTGCTACTTTCTCAAGAATTTTCTTCAAATGTCACAGCACAAAGAAATGTTTGGTAGGAAACTTCTGCTTTTAACTTCACTAAAAAAACACTACAGCTGTGTTAAGCTACAAAACCAGTCCTACAGAAGTTCCGTATCAGTAGGATATTAGTGATACAATACTCCAAAACAGGTTTTAAAAAGGTTATTTACGTAACTCTTGAAATTCAAAGGAACTTGTAGTTTATCTTAACCCTGAATAACTATCATCAATTAAATCCACTATCATGAATTAAGATAGTCTGCTTCTATGGACCTACCACAGCTATTTTTCAAGGTGAAAGTGATTCTGCAGCCCTGTTCACACCAATAATGTTTGTAATTCCATGTGTTCAGTACACTTAACACTACATAAAAAAAAGTCACACCTGGATATCTAAAAAAGCTCTAATTCACTGCAGAAGAATTTCATGTGGTGTATGAATTTTAGACATGCTTCCACATATGATACACATTATCTTGGATCAAATCTATACATTATGTCAGAAATCGCAGAGATCCGAAGCACAAAAGGAACATTTATTACTGACCAGAATTTTTAACTGATTCATACTAATTACTATATTTCTATCTTCAGTTAAAGCAGAAGTAACAGTTCCTTTCCACCAGTTCACTGTGGCTGTGATAATACTTACCAAGTCTTGAATAACTCCAAACAAAATATTTGAGCTGTTTAAGATAATCTGGAAGGGAAAGCAGTTCATAATAGCAGAATCATACACACATTTTATTACTTCTCATTATTGTAAGCATCCACAATATCATGTGTCAAACTATAAAACTCACAGATTATCTGTTAAAAATAAAGTTCCCAAAGCAAATACCAACCTGTACAATATCCAAAACCATGCCAGCTGAAACAGTTCCAAATCCTGCTAGCAAAAAAGGTACGAGTATCTGCAGTGCCATAATACTACTAGATTCCTTGGGTTGCTTTCTACTCCCCTCCACAATAATATCTTCATTACTGTCACTAGACAGATGGTCTTCCTGCAACATTGCATCTGTTTCTGAAGTGTCCATTCCATCACAGTAATTATAACTGGAAAAGTCATCATACTTAGGGCTACAGTTAGAAGGGCTGTGTCCATTACTACCATGAAAAGTTTGTTCTGAGAAGTGATGATATTCTGCGTGCTGCTCAGATTTAACATTATAATTATGTCCTGCTGATTGTAATCCATCTTGCCAAACACCATTCACTTTTTTGTGTCTTTCATCCTGGTTTATTTGGTAAACAACTGGAACCATACTCAAAAGCAGATTCAAAAATTTATCGGACTGAACTGTACTAAGACTTATGGTCCAGTTTACAAAACCTTCTCTGTCATGAACTTTGCTGTTTGTTTTGGTGATGATAGATCTGTCTTTACAGTTAGTCATAGTGCTACAGAAGTACAGGTTGGAAAAGCACTTTGTCCTTCAGATGTCAGTGAATAAATCTTGAAGATGAGTTATCAAGTGCCACACTTGATAATTCTAAAACAGATAAATTTAAATGATGCTTTCTTGAATGCAAAAAGTTTTTTTAATGGATCTCACATCTTCAACAACTCCATACACAAATCTGGATCTAAAAAAAAAAGAGAAAAAAAAAGAAAAAAAAGGTATATATTGTAATGGCATATTACATTTAATTAAAATTAAGAGGAAAAAAAGGAGTTAGGATAAATAAGATATTAAAAACCTGATTTTCATTCAAATTTGCATTTGGAGTAGGTTGTAAATATTTCCTGAAATATATAACGTTCTGATATCTAGTGACTACTAAACTATAATTATTTGATCAATATTAACACCAGTCATGGTGTTTGTTTTGCTTTCTGCAAGTCATACAAATACAATTATATCTTTTATATTTAACATGACTGCGCAATTATTTCTACTTTCCAACTTCTGTTATGGTCGAACATTAAACAATGATATATTGGTAGTCTCACGTCATTTGACATTTTCTCCATTAGTAGTCACTTTACCTTCCTCTTCTTTAGGTTTCATGTGATGATAATAGTTACAGTAATTTACTGTAAGTACAAAATTACTTGACTTGAAATTTTGTTGATCTGTTTTTATTACTGGATGCCATAAATACAAGAAAATCATTGGCACAACCAAAGAAACCAAAGTTGGTCAGACTACACCAAGACAGTGCTGAATGATGTAATTCCACAAGTTCAATACACTATATACAGAATCATAGAATCACCAAGGTTGAAAAAGACCTCAAAGAGCATCTCATGCGACTGTCCACTTACCACCAGTACCTCCCCACCAGGGACAGTGACTCCACCACCTCCCTGGGCATCTTGTTCCAGTGCCTGACCACCCTTCCAAAGAATAAATTTTTCCTAATATCCAACCTGAGCCTTCCCTGGTGCAACTCAAGGCCATTCCCTCCTATCCTATTGCTAGTCACGTGGGAGAAGAGGCAGACCCCTCCCACGTTGTGGATGCCCCATCTCTGGAGGCATTCAAGGCCAGGCTGGATGTGGCTCTGGGCAGCCTGGTCTGGTGGTTGGTGACCCTGCACATAGCAGGGGGGTTGAAACTAGGTGATCACTGTGGTCCTTTTCAACCCAGGCCATTCTATGGTGCTATGAAAAAAGCATAACGTAGTCATTGATAATCTCATTCAAAATATTTAAACAAACCTATACTCTTTTTCTTTTTTTTTTAAGTGCTAGTACACACAATAGCAATACTCTCACTAGTGGGGGAACAATAATATAGAAGTTCCTCAAATGCATATTCTTTGGACTATGGAATTCAGGAGCAAATACATCCACAAGCATTTTAAAGTACTCTATTCCTTCTGCAAAGTTACGTGTGAGGTCACTAAGAGCAGAGTCCAATTGCCTGCAAAGTTCTATGAATCTATGAAGGTCTCCCTTGTACTCCAGGCATGGCCTCACCAGAGCTGAGTACAGGGGGACAATTACCTCCCTGCTCCTCCCGGCTACCCTATTTCTGATACAAGCCAGGATGTCTTCTTAGCCACCTGGGCAATGCTGGCTCATGTTCAGCCAAGTGTCAACCAACACCCCCAGGTCCATTTCTTCCACACAGTCTTCTGGCCACTCTGCCCCAAACCCGTACCGTGTCCAGCCTTCTTGGACCCCTTTATCCTTCAGCATTGAATCTGTAGGGACCCTCCCTACCACTGTCCTGAACAGATCCAAATCCACTGTCTGGAAGTCCAAGGTAGCAGTTTTGTTGACCCCCCTCCTGGCTTCACTAAGAATAGAGAACTGCCATTTTGCAGTCACTCTGCCCAAGACAGCTCCTGACCTCCACACCTCCCGCCAGTCCTTCTCTGTGAACAGCAGGTCTAGTGGGGCACCTCCCCGGGCAGGCTCTTTTACCAGTCAGCAAGTTATCCTCCTGAAGACTCTAGAAACCTCCTAGACTGGTTGTTCTGCACTATGTTATATTTCCAGTATATATCAGGGAAGTTGAAGTCCCCCATGAGCATAAGACTGGTGTCTGCGCAACTTCTGCCAGCTGCTTGTAGAACACCTCGTCCATCTCTTCAGCCTGGTTAGGCGGTCTGTAACAGACCCCCACCAGGATGTCAGCCTTGTAGGCCCTCCAACATGCAAAGCTGGAAAGACTTTCATTTTTACAAACTGCAGGAAACAAAAATAGTTGAAGGTTGGAGGATTTTTCATCTCCTTGCCTATGAAGACGAGGCTCCTACATTCACGTTTATGTTATGATTCCTATACTTTCACTCCCTCCATTTCAATGTTTTTAAATAAGCTAATATTTTTCTATCCTATTAAATTTCACAGAGAATAGAGAGGTCAAAGCTATCAGCCTTACCGGAGATTTACATTTGTGCCCTTGCTGTAAGGCATCTTCAAACATAAGGATAATTCACCCACATATGGCCACAGCAAGTCAACTTCAGATCTGCTGCTTACAGAAGCATTTGGTTTGCTTTTCTGAGCGAAGACTCATATTTACCATGAAGACTTTCCCCCTACCAATTGCTTTATCCAAGACAGTTCTGATCAACAAAAGAACATTTTGAAAGCAACAAAGGAGTGTATTGCTTGATTTAGCAAAAGAAAAGTATTTTTTTCCACATGACCAACAAAGAAACCAAGATTCCTGAAATAACTTTTTGCTACCTGGTAGTAACTTGTGCTATGCTGAACCTTTTATTATAAGCATATAAAAACTCCTAGGCCTCAATTCTAGTTTCCACACACATCATTACGAGTAACAAAACAACCTCTGTTCTCTCCCAGAGGAGCTCTAACCACAGGCCAAAATGGTGCTGGGTTATGCGCTACAGAAAGGCAACAACAGGGAACAATTTTGTTTCTGCCCTGCACAAAGAAGGTTTTAGCTGTGTAAAAGAAAAGATATGGTGCATAAAGAAATACAAGCAGGTGTATCATTAAACTAGCAAACTATTACCAACTTCTGAGACAATAGCTTTACTGTAGAAGGATTAAAAGGAGTACAGGAGAAGAGCATTTCGTGGAAACTGGAAAATTAAGATGGCAGAAAGGCTCTGGCCCTGGACGCTGAAGTGGCCAACTGATTTATGAGGATGGAAAGTGGTACAGTAGCTATGATACATGCAAAGGGGAAATTCAGACCACTTCCAGCAGGTGAGTTTCAGTTGATCACAAGAAGCATCCAGATTAAAGAAACTTTATTTAATAATTCAAGAATAGTGTGCCAAACTAAGATGTGAAGTGTTCATGATAAAAGATGCTTACATCAAAGCAGTCTCATTAGAGGTCTTTTAGGGGTAGTGATACTTGTTTGCTTGTTAGTTTTTGAGGAGTGTTCACAAACAAAGGACTCTATTTGACTCCCAGGGAAATACACTGAGAAAATTTCCCAGTAGCTGTAAGATGGCAGAGTTTAGCTGTCACTGTGGTTTCTCCAGTGTCCTCCACTCACATCACTGGAGTGCTAGGCTGGTGATTCATGGAAATTATTCGTTGCTCAGGAACTCTGACTAGAAGTATTTGGGTTAATTATCCATATCTTTATACCATATGGGTTTCTCTCCTTGTAAGTTTATACTTTCTGTTTTTTCAAGAAATGAACTCCTTGGGGATATAGTGGTTTCACTGAATACAGCGTTAACAGTGTAGAAGTAGAACAGTGTAGAAGTGTTAACAAATAGAAATGGCATCTACCAGTGTGAAAAAGAGATAGAAAAATATTTCGAACAACTGTAAAAGCTTCAGAGACAGACTGGTACTTCAGAGACAGCTGAAACAAAACAGTACTGCAGCAGTTTAGAAGGCAGTCATTTAGATTTTTCCCACGAAACTGCCTGGAATGATAAAATGTGAGCTAACGGTGAATGCTGAAAAATGAGAACTTAAGAAGATAAAGTGAAAAATATACTACAGTACATAAACCTACAGTGAAAAGTAATTACATCTTCAGAGGATAAGTGTACAGTCCCTGAATTCAGCTATTCATTTCTAAAAACCTGCTCTTCCAAATGTCACCTGATGCAATAATTTCATTGTGAGTTCTAGATGCTAATATTGCTGTATTTACTTTTTGCTTGCAGCTACAGAAAGCAGCAAACCATCTATAGAACAATATGATCTTGAGGATCAGAAATCCCTGTGAAGCTTTATCATTGACATGAACAATTGCAATTTTATTGTGTTGTCTAGAAAAGATATAGCCAGGTAAAGAAGCAAGCACTACTAGAATAACTCATGTGAAATAAAGGAAGCAAAATGGTCAAAAACAAGTCCAAAACAGGAGGAGATAAGTGAGTCTGGTTTCCTGACATACAAGTAAGCTGAAGAGAAAGGAGAAGTATGAGAAAAAAAAACAACCAGAAACCAAGAGATAAAGATTCTTTGAGAAGCCATAAAATTGCCTCAAATTTATCATACTTGGCATGTTATAAGTGAAATGAAAGCAGACCCTGTCTTTTTCCCTACAAGGAAAATAATGAGCTATGCCCAGACAAAAACATTTTCTACTCTTTTTTCCTAAGCAGCTACATTTAACAATTTCCTCTTTTCATTCATTCACATATCAATTATTGTGCATTATTTACCTCTCTTTCTCAGTCCTGCAAATGCACACAAACAGAAATACAACCACACCCCACTGTTTGCTGAGGACATATTCCTGAAAAGCGAAACACTTAGCAGTTCAACATACAACAAAGCAATTTTCCCCATATAGAATTAATGCAATTGATGAGTACACCGATTTTAAAAATACCAACAGAGATTGAATGTATGACACAGAAAATGAACAGCAGAAGCAGATGGTATGGAAAATAGACAGGCCCATAAGTAGGAAGAGATGCTGACTTGTGGAAATCTCACACACTTCAGCCATGAAGCTGAACACTGGACCAGTATCACATTTTTCCATAATTCACCTTTGATTGACTTGATTGCTTTTGTTTCATCTGAGGAAGATAAAAGAAATGAAAATGTAATTGTTCGGAATGGAGTAGCAGGAACAGATTTCATCTTCTAAACATTGTTTCAGTCACAGTCTTGATTCAGTTCTCAAGAGTATGGGTAGGAGGTGCTTCTTCCACACATCCTCATGTGTATTTAAAGAATAAAAAGAGAGTCCAGAGGAGGGCCACAAAGATGATCAGAGGGCTGGAGCACCTCCCTTATGAAGACAGGCTGAGGGAGCTGGGCTTGTTCAGCTTGGAGAAAAGAAGGCTGCTGGGTGACCTAATGGCAGCCTTTCAGATCCTAAGGGAAGGCTATAAACAGGAGGGGAGTCAACTCTTTGAAAGAGTAGATAACAGCAGGACATGGGGAAATGGTTTTAAGTTGAGGAAGAGAAGATCTAGGTTGGATGTTAGGGGGAAGTTCTTTACAGAGAGAGTGGTGAGGTGCTGGCACAGGCTGCCAGAGAGGCTGTGGATGCCCCGTCCCTGGAGGTGTTCAAGGCCAGGTTGGATGGGGCCCTGGACAATCTAGTCTAGTATTAAATGGGGAGGTTGGTGGCCCTGTATGTGGCAGGGGGGGTTTGGCTTGATGATCCTGCAGGTTCTTTCCAACCCAAGCCATTTTGTGATTCTGTAATATCCATCACTGGAAGGATTAAAGGAGTGGACATCAGGGCTAAAAGTTTGACTGTACAGCAATTAGTCTGCTAGAGATTAATTTAAAGCATGAAAACAATAGCCATGCTTTTCTAAGTTCATTCAAAGAAAGCAGGAAGAAGAACAGTGAACAAAAAAAACACAAATAGTGTCAGCATTATGATGGGCTAAAACAAATATTTATTGAAGTCTAAGGCTGGGAAAATTATTTTTCTGATTGCTTTCAGAGTTTGGAAAAAAAAACAAAAGATAACACCTAGCTAAATAATACTGAGCTTCTGGATGTGGCCCAAAGCAACCTGTTGTAGTCAAGCCTACATTGAGCAAGGCTAGTGACAAGGCAACGTCCAGAGATCCCTTCCAATCTCAAGAATTCTCATATTCTGAAGTTTGGAAGGGGAATTTTGTAAATTTTGAATAAGATTTATGCAGATGAGACAGTATTCTGCACAGCCTCTTCTCCACTCTGTGTCCTGTGACGTGCAAGTTCACAGAATCAAGCTGATATCCTTATGACAGAGATGACTGTCACTGACACTGCTGTATCCTAGTGAACATTTCAGTAGAAAGTGAAAGCTACATCAGATCACCTGAACATATAGAGCAAGCAAACAGATTGTTTTATCATTAACCATTTTGTAGAACTCAGAACCAAGGATAGTGTGCTGTGCTATGATTATTTATACCAGATATTAAATGCTTGGTACAAAAAGATGGAAAACGTGCTGAAAAACAATAAATGTCACATGCATAGCAGCATTATGGGCAGTACGTACCACTTTAAATGTTATGCAGTATACTTTTTAACATGGTGTTTATTTTGTGGCAGTTGTAGGTTAAATCAACAGCAGAAGAAAGAAAAGAGAGAATAGCGTGAGGAAAAGAAAGAGAGGAAACAAGAAAGAGATGAAACAACCTCCAAATGCCTTTGTGAATTTAAGTAATACACCGAAAGAGCAGCCAGCCTCAGGCTCAATTTTCAGACAAGTTTTAGACTGCTGCATTTCACTTCCTGAACATGTCAGCTTTCGATTTTGGCCCCAAGGAAGGGAAAAGCAGCTGTCAGAAAAAAGACTTGGTTTGCCTCTGACCTTCAATTAAATTAAAAAAAAAAAAAAAAAAAAGGAGCAAAACAGAGCCAGAAATGAAGGAGCAGGCTGTGAAATGTGGTTACATTGCTACATCACCTCAATGGAATGCCAGCACAAAAACTACCTGCCAAAAGGTGGGAAAAGTCTGAAATAGAAGAGGTAACATGCTCCTCTAGATTATGTAACCAGTGGGTACTTAACAGGATGAGTCCTAACTGTACGACTTGGGATCTTGATTACAGGTTTCTAAGGGGGGCATGAACTGCTTATTAAGTCAGGCACTAGAATACAGATCTCACATTGTTTTTGGAGGATAATATCCCAAAGTATTTTAAAATGACATCCACCTTTTTTCTTTCTGAAACGTCTACCCACCATACTGTAGCCTTATGGCTCCAGGCTCAAAACTTCAATAAGGCAATATACGCGGGGAACAGTGCCAAAACAGGTCAGCCCGTCTAGTCCCATCTGTTATCTTCAGCATTACTGGTAAAGGGAGGATCTCACTTAAGGTCACATACAGAATCACACAGAATTGTAGGGGTTGGAAGAGACCTCTGGAGACCACCGTGCCCAACCCACAACTGTTAGGATGCCAATTAACAGCTGGTGGGGCTCTAAATACAAGAGACAGATGTATCACCTTATATTTTTCACATGTTATTACTTACAGTAAGACTAAGCAATAACATTTTATATGCAGCCTGGCTGATGTTCTGTGCTCCGCAACCTGAGATCAAACGGAAAGATTCCGACGACTGCATCCTGGACAGCACAGGGCGAGAGCACGGCAATATTTTACCGGAATTAAAGAAAGCGGTCACAGCTGCCACTCGAACTCAACCGGGGAAAGATTTCACGCTTTCGCGGTGCCACATTCTGGCGTATCCCACGGGGGTAAAGACGGGAGCACAAACGCACACCCGCCGAGGCGAGGCGCGCGCAGAACGGCGGGGCGCCGGGAAGGCTGGAGCCCGCCCGGAGCCGCGGGGATGGCAGCGGGCCGGACGCGCCTCTCCGCCGCCGGCGAGGAAAGTTTCCCGGCCCCCCGCCTCCCTCGGCTGCAGCTCGCCCGCCGCCCACGCCCGTCCTCCCCTCACGTTCCCCCCCGCTGCCCCTTTACCTGGGCGAGGGCGAGGCCGGCGGCGGCTCGCGGTCCCGCTCCATCGCGGCGGGCGGGAGGGGCCACCCGGCGGCGGTGACAGCTCCGGGCTAGGTGAGCAACGCCGCCACTGAGCAGGCGCGGAAGGGGCCGGAGAGAGAGGGCGGGCGGCCCCCGCGATGATGTGGCCGTGATGCGCCGCCGCCGCCGCCGTCGCCGGCCGCTCCGATCCGACGGCGGGCGGGGAAGAGCCGAGCAGCAGCCGCCGCCCCGCGCCGCTGAGAGGCGCTGATGGGATGGCGAGAGGGCGGCCGCACCCCGCAAGGGGGGAACAAAGAGGCGGGGGCTCTCCCTCGGCCCTCCGGCGCTCATCTGCCTGAATCCGCAGGTGGCGGCCGGGGAGTTGTGCGAGGAGCTGAGCGCCGGCGCGTTGGGAATGGCGATGGCGATGCGGGACTGTCCCAGGCGGGTCTCACGAATGCTCGCACGGGAACAGAGAGAACACCACGTGTGTGTTTGACCTATTGAGCCAATATGAGGCCGAAGGGCACAGTTTGCCGGGGCACATCATTAGCGGAGATGAGACGTGGTGCACCGCGGAGGTGAGGGGAAGCAAAGGGAACCTTCCCGCCGCCCACGGCCGCCAGCAGTCGGCACCCGCCGAACCTCCCGGAGGAAGCGGTCATCCCGACCTGCAGGGGGAGCTGCGCCGCGGTGGGCGGGGAAGGGAGAACCCCACTTCCGGCCTGCGGGGCGCATGGCGGGGCTCGGGCAGGCGGCGGAGCCGGCGGCCTCTCAAGAGCTGCTGGCCGCGGGGCGCCGCGGAGGTGAGGGGCCGAGAGGTCGGTGTGCGGGGCTCCTTCGGGAGCGAGAGCTGCGGGAAGGTCGCAGTGCTTGTTAAATGAATCCTCATCTGTTTAGGGCTGGCATAGAAGGGTAGAGAAGGAGCAGCAGGAGGAAAGCCTCACAGTTAAAAACGTGGAGTTTGTGGTTGGTGCAGGTAAATGTGTAAATACCTGTTTGTTTCTAGGTTTGGAAGAAACGTTACTGATTAGTTCAAAGCCTGGCCGCAAGAAGGCTACGACTTTACAGACTGTAAGGGTGCCAAGGAGTAATGGTAAGAGTAACGCTGTTACTAGAGCAGTGGCAGCAACTAAGTAGTTTATTTAACATAGCTGAATATCTAACGCTTGAACAATTTTAAGGTATTTTTGCTTCCGTGAATCATCAAATGTTTGCTTTGGTAAAGGGGGAGACTCATTCCATTTCTATTTGCTTTGGGTTCTTAGACAAATTACGCATAGACATCTAGCGTTCTCTTTGGTGTGTTTCTACATGTAATGAAAAACTGAGATTCTTTAGAAATTATGTGATCTTTGAGAATTTTTCTCTTCGTGAAAATAGACCGGCGCTCTTTAGGCTCGGACTTTTGTTTCCAGTATAATCAGCCTTGCTGCTTTTTGTTGAGCTTCTTGTATCTCTCAGATGTAATTTCTCAGTGTGAAATATTTGCTGCTGTGGTTGACAATTGGGAATCAGAGTTGAAATTGAATCTGTTTAGATGCTCAGATTTCTGAGGTATAAAACTATAAATAAATGTGTCTGTGTGTATGTATATATATATACAGGTGGTAATTATTTCTGTTTCAGTTTTGGACAGAGTACAGAGCTTTTTACCACAGATGGCTCATGCAAATGATGAGCTAAAAAGAAAAATGGTCACAGCACCAGCTCATCAGTTTGATATTGAACATCTCGACAGCGCCACTGAGAAAGTTATAGAAATGGTAAATAACACGTTCTTGGTTCTACAAACTGCATTTTGGTATGATTAAAATAATCCTCTGATCTTACACTAAGCTAGCTTGATAAATAAGGTGGGATCTTTGCCATTTTATTCTGTGACCTGCAAATTCATAATAAAAGTAGTAAAACCTTTTGGGGTTGAAATTTACTGCTTGGTTTTAATACTTGCTGAATATAATGGCTAGGGATGAAGTAGATTATGGTCAGAATAAGGTATTTTATCTTTGAATTGTAAACTCTGAACTGAAAGTAAGTTGCTCATTCTATTTTAAATGTAGGAGATTTGATTTCAAAATTGGACGTTGTTCCTAGTAAAGCATAATAGAAGGCTTTAATATAATAAGAGCTTTGGGTTGAAAAATGTTGTTAGTGTTATGATCTTTTACAGCTAATATTTACAGTCACAGCAATATTTTCATTCTGCTTTTAGCTGAAATTATAAGTCCACGTGCTCATGTAGGAAAATTTCATTCTGAAAGCGATGTGATATATGTGTGTTCCAGACAAGTGTCTTCTGGTCTGCAAAACCACAAGAAATAAGGCAGAAATGGGGCAGCCAGATAGTTTGGTCTGCGAGCTCTCAGAGCAACTGCTTGGATGCTGGTTAGATCATAGAATCATAGAATGGCCTGGGTTGAAAAGGACCACAATGATCACCTAGTTTCAGCCCCCCTGCTATGTGCAGGGTCGCCAACCAGCAGACCAGGCTGCCCAGAGCCACATCCAGCCTGGCCTTGAATGCCTCCAGGGATGGGGCATCCACAGCCTCCTTGGGCAGCCTGTTCCAGTGCCTCACCAATCTCTGTGTGAAAAACTTCCTCCTAATATCCAGTCTAAACCTCCCCTGTCTCAGTTTAAAACCATTCCCCCTTCTTGTAGACTATACTCAATCTACGTGCAATAAGTTGTCACAAAACAAAATGGATTCTAAAAATTGTTTGTTGTAACGTGCTGATGTGGAACGAGTTGGATTTTCAAAAGATTTTTCATGTGGTAGTGTCTGACAGTTCTTGGCTTTACAATAAACAAGTCAGGAGATAATAGCATCGTGTTATTTGCAGATCATGGAATACGTTTATTTGTGTAACGTTTATTTTTGTGTTTTGTATATTTTATATTATAAATATTTTGTATAAATACGCATTTGTGTATTTTTTGTGTAAATTTTGCCTTGCAGCATGCAGGAAGTTTTTGAGGTGAGGATCAGCAGTTTAAGACAGATGTTTTCAGAGAGGAAAACAACCCTCAGAAATAACAGCTCTAGTTAAGAAAATATATGATCACTTTTGATTCACAAAGTGTGATTTAGACTACTTTGCAGTAGTTGTAGCAGCATTAATAATACCAGATGATATGAGTAACATTCATAAATGTATGCACTTATATATATACACATACGTATAACGTGACGTCTTCATACTCTAAGTGGTTTAAGTTCTTTATTGGATGCCTTCTGCTCATTACTTTAGATTTTGACTGAGTTCATCTATTTCCTTTCTCTCTTTTATGAGGATATAAAAATGCCCTTGTATTTGCTTTGGGTGATAAAAGGTACAATTTAAATACTTGGGAATCTGTTTATGATATTTGCCTTAGTCATATTAGAACCCAAAAGTCTGACTGTGGTTTTCATACAGTAGTAGAGCTGATTTGTTTGCTTTGTGTTTTAATCAAATTATGGAAGAGTACAGAAACGTATCATGTGTTAACTAAGATCTTTTCTTTCAGAACGTGGCTGTAGTTGAACTGAGTGATTCTGATACAGATGAAGAGAACCTAACTTCAGAAGATGACTCAGAATCTGAAGATGACTGTATAACTGATGAAGTGACAATAGATAACATTAAGTTTCCTAAACCAAAGGGAGAAAAGGGCAAAATAGAAATTTTGGACAGCAAAGTGAATGAGTGAATCAATTTTTATTATACTTTAAAAAAAAAAAAAAAGTATTCAAGCAAACCATGTTTTCTTACTTTGAAGACTTAGCCTTTAAATGACATTGTTTCTCCATGTGAGATTCCCCAGGATCCTGTGAAATGCTATTGTTTACTTGGTGGAGAATTCAGGATCCACTCATGGCTCTGAAGCAAGCCACATCTCTGAAGAATTAATTAATGTCTTATTCATCAAACAACGTGAAAATTCCAAGCTTTCTTGTGAAGTTAGACTAAGAAAGCAGCTACAAGCTGGAATGTTTGAACAGAAAGGCATACTGCAGAGCTAGTTGAGAAAATTCTTGTTCTCGTTTTGTTGAAGAAAGATTTTTGTAGTGGCTTAGAATAAAGCTTGACTTCGAGGGCAGGAAAGAAATGACAAGGAAAAATCTGTTCTTTATTATGTCCTGTAAAGTGTTAGTGTACAATGTCTTCAATATTAAATGTTACCTTAAAGTACACTAGAAGTTGTTTGTATGTTGCCATCATCACAGTAACTGCTGAATACCAAAGCAACAGCTGAGGCTGTTTCAAGATGAGGTAGCATATGTAAGGATAACATTTTAATAAGCCATGACTTGAAAGAGTTTAACAAAGAATTACTTAGCTTCTGGGCTTGCGCTGAGTTAGGGGTAGGTTGCTGCTATTCCCTGAGCTAGCTCCTATCTGCAGTGTTTGGGTAAATACCTGTGGTACTCAGGTCAAGTCCACCTCTGTGGTGTTACAGATGCACTAAGCCACGCTACTCATCTACTGCTTTATCACATTTCTGCTCTCCATTTTCTTAGTTGTCACTACCAGAAGAATCAAAAAGTTTATTTTCAGTTGGCCTCTCCTCAGGCTAGCTTGAAATCGTGAAACCACAATCAGTGAAAATATGTCTCATTTGTACTTACCTCAGATTGGTGAAATACAGTGATTTGGGCTGCTGTATTTACTTTACAGATCGTTTCGTGTTTCAAAAGTCTCTGTGATGCTCCTGTGTATCACACGTTGTTTCTTGAAGTACTATTTTCTATTTGCTATATCATTCATATTTTCTTTATTGTATTTGCTCAGATATTAAACTTAAAAAATAATGAATTGAAACCTGCAGTTACATACACAACTTGTTTCAAATCCAGTACTTAATTCTGAAGTTTTCTTTTTAAGACCTGTTTCAATAGTGTTTGTGATAAGAAATTACAAGGATTCTTTTTTTTTTTTCCCTCTCAGTATAGCTTCTTAAAAATGGAAGAGGGGTACAATTTATTGAAATCAGCTGATTAAGTCCCAGAATATTTTAGGAAAGAGGAAGAATAGGAGTCAGGAAGTGGGTCTGCTCTTTCTAATGGCAGTCCAGAGATCAGATTAAGTTTTAGGTGGAGGAACAATGTAAGAAGAGCAAGCAGCATTAAGTACAGTCTGTTTGTTGGGTAAGGTCTTGATCTGTATGGAAAACTTCAAACTGAAGAAAATTTGAAAGCCAAAGTCTTAACTCAGTCATTTTACAAGAGATTTTCGCATAGATTTAAGAAGGAAAGACATTTGAAGTACAAAGTAATAGTCATGCCATATAGAACTGATAAGAGTCCGTTTGCACCAAGTGATTTTAATCTTTTAATGTAGCCATTTTTGAGATTGCAGGCTGATCACATGTTCCATTTCAACAAAAAGATAGAAAATATTTTCAGTAACTTTAGCTTGGTATGCATAGTTAACATGGATGTTGAACTCTGTATGTACTATACAAAGATCATAGTAAGTGCACTTCCTTGCATTGATGTACTTCTTATGGCACAAAGGTTTTCTGTACTGCTGACGAATCACCAGAGCAGAATGTTAAGTTGCTACTGTAAAATCTGAACCAGTTAATAGCAAAAATGATATAATATGCATATTTTAGTTCAATTTTAGAAGAAACCTAAGAACTAAGTTTAAAATGTTCTTGTAAATGTGATCACACAAATAAGAAGTAGGCATGTGAGAACTTTCTATTCAGCTGTATTTTTTTAAAAATAAGCCAAACTACTTTTTTATTTTTGGCTTGTGCTAATTACTGCTACTGTTGCTGGATCATTTATATGGTGTCAGGCTAATTCCCAAATGCTTCTGTCTTTCTGTGAGACTAAAATTTGGACCTGATTTAAAGAAATTATCTATGGAATGAGTGTATTTGTTTTTTAGTTGCAGCACTGCAGATGGCATATCCCAGGCATGGTATTAAGTGGAGCCTTTAAGATTAGAACTGCCAAAAGTTTACTTTCCAAGTGAGGCTGTTAATATTCCACAGTGACAGCCTTCGTTCTAAGATATTCATGAAGAGCTTCTTCACCTGTACAAGCAAATATTAACCAGTTAGAATAATGGCTAAAGGAGAGAAAGCTGTCAGGGAAGGTAACTGTATCATTAAAATAAATTCGTAATGTTTTAGCCAACATTTGAGTCCTTGAGACACGATGAGAAACTAATGCATTTACTCTCCCTTTAAGATTTACAGGACTGGTTTAACAAGAAGAGGCCAAACCCAACAAGTATGGAAAGAAAATGCAGCTGAATTTTAACAAGCTGCCACCTGAGGGGAGTACTGAAGCAGCAGCAATCTCTAGGGTGGCAACTTGTGTGGAGGAGCTTGGAGCTGAATTTAAGAATTGGTTTGCCTATGTTAAGTGTCCGGGTTAAAAAAAAATTACATTACAAAATTACATTACATAGGGATTTTTTCCCTATTAATAATGTTGATGAGGGGGGAAAAAAAAGGAGGGCTAATACTTGCTAGGGATTCCAAGGGCAAAAATTTGTTGTATTACTCTTTGCCATGAGGCTTGATCTGTCCAGTCTTGTAATAAAATGAACAATACTGGAGATACTGAAGTGGGACTTGTAAGGACAGGAGAAGAATTAGATCACTTAGCTGGAGGAATGTGGGAGATGCAGGAAATACATCTGTAGATTTCAGGTAATGCTATTTTTTCATTGACTTGGATTGTCAGATGAGAAATGAGGGGAGAGAACAACTTACCTAAATCTTTTCCAAACCCAGACTGTTTAAATCCACCAAATGGTGCTGCCACATCAGTTTTGTTGTACGTATTGATAAAAACTGTTCCAGCTTCCAGCTTTTCACTGATATAGAGAGCTTTGCTTATGTCCTTTGTGAAAACTCCGGAGGCCAAACCATATTCTGTGGTGTTTGCCCGTTGCAGCACTCCGTCGATATCCCTGGAGGAGAAAAGATTGATTTAATTGCTAGGAGGTAAAACAAGTATGTGCTAGCAAGCTTTGATCCTCAGTTTGATAGAAACATCTTTTGCCATGCTCCTTCTCTTAGCTGTTACAAAGACACAGCTTGGTAAGGACTACTCTCTGTGTCAGTCTGTCTCAGTTATGGAAATTCATACACTTGCTTCAAGCTTGTAAAGCATGTGTTTGCATTTCGGTGTTTAAGATCTACACTAGGAAATGTCAAAAGAAAGCTGCATTATGCACACTTATCTTCACTCAACTACACTGTACATCTCAGGGATCAGAAGAATACAATGACTTGTAAAGCAGAACTTGGCAGCACGTCATGAGTCAGTTTGCTAAAGTCTGTCAGTTAATGGAGTAAATGCTGGACCTCAGCTGTCCATTTCAAGCAGTCTTTTCAAGCAATGTTCAAATTGCTATTTCTATCCAATCTCAATTAATTTTAAAAATCCATATGTTAAAGCTTCAAAAACTTATTACAATCCCGAATCTCCACACATAATTTGTAGATGTAAAGGGGTATCTGTGTGGCCAGTTCCCAACTTCACTTTCATGCTGCAGAAAAAAGAAACCTGGTGGAAACAGCTGTATGAAATTTCTACATAAGGCTGTTATATTATCTGCTTGTAAAATAATTCCTATGATGTAAAATGAAAGCTACTAAAACTGGCACTCCACAAAATATACAGGGGCATTTTCATTTACAGGAGCAATGTGCCAGCCTTAGACAATGCATACACACTATGAGGTCCTTTTTGTCCACTGGAAAAAAATGCACCTTTAGCAATTTGATCCAACCTCTGCGTTTGTATCAATTTGAGTAAAAATCTTTCATTGAAAATTGAGTCTTATTTAAGAAATGGTGCTTGGTGCTCCCTCCTACTCCCTTGCACACTTGTAACAGCATTTATTCTATACTGACATGGAGAAGGACACTCATACTAGAAAACCTCTGAATTTAGCAGAAAGAGAACCTGAGTTTCAGCTAGATCTTAGAAGATTAAAAGAACCATTCAATGTATTTTAACACACGGTGAAAATAAGAAGAATGTACCCATTTTTAAATTTGGAAATGACCATCACTGGACCAAAGGATTCTTCCTGGGCAATGTACATATGGTCTTCAACATCTGTGAATACAGTGGGTTCCATGAAGAAACCTAAATAAAGGATAAAACAGCATCTAAGTGAAGACAAAATGCTTTGTTGTTTGTATTGTCCAGGCTATCTGTACTTAATGTCACAGATACATTGAGGCTTGAAACAGAAAATACCAAGATCAATAAGAATAAATAGTGAATGTTGATGCATATGTATAACAGCAGAAAGAAGGCTAAAAGAATGGCCTTTCTTGATGAGAGCAGTTAACATGTGGGTCATGTTCAGAGAAGGCCTGCATGCACAAGGCCAGGCTGCTCCTCAGGGACAGATCCTGCATTCTGGTAGCAGGAAGGCAGCATTACAGAATGTCAGAGAGACCACTGCTTCTCTTGTTACCTGACAAGAAGATAGCCATACATATCCGTATCTTCCAAAAACAAGAAAAAAATATGCAACGGGCAGCAACTTTGCCTATGGTTTATTGAGGTTTATCTGAAACAAAAGCTCACCTTTTAACTACTGTTCCTTTCTAAGCAGTATAAAAGACCCGTCTATAAACTAGTTCACATTGTTGTCAATCAAGAACTGTTACAGTGTTAGATATAAGTGATTTTGGGTATCTCCATCTACAAGAGTGAGTACATTTCAGTGAGAGTGGATAAAGCCAGCTTCCAGTGTTTTGTATAATCACCTTTTCCTTCCTATTTTGTTACACTGACTTCTTACAGCTACAAATCTGCATTTTCATTTTCTTTGTGGATGCAGTCATATGTTTTAAAATTCTCATGCAAATGTTTCTTCTCCATTACTAATAAAGGACTGATCATCATGACAAAATGTTGCTTTTATGCCTTCCTGTTAAACTCTTCATATAACAAAGTCTTCATATAACAAAACAGGCTTTTGATAATAATATCTAATGCAGACTCTTTCCACACAGCTTAAGTATTCTACTCATCAAAGTGGATGATTACAGTTACAGCTCTTGACAATTCAAGGTTGTTGCAAAAAGGCCTCCATGCCTCATAAACAGTACAAGTAAATGAGTGCAAGATAGTGCTACAGATGGGAATCTTGACTCATTTTGATATATTATATTTCAGTTGCACAGCATTTTTTAATATGTGACTTGAATACTCTGTCCTCAGGTGTTTTCTTGGGTTTGCCTTGTACTCTTTCCATGATGTTGCTGTTTTCTAACTCCTAACACCTTTGACCAGCATCTTACCTGGTCTACATACTTGTCTTCCTCCATACACTAGAGTGGCTCCTTCCTTCACTCCAGTTTCACAATAGTTGAGCAGCTTTTCCAGATGGGCTTTGTGATTCTGTGGGCCATGATCTGTTGATCTATCAAGTGGGTCACCGATTTTCATCTTTTTTATTTCTTCCACCTATGGGTTACCCAAGCAAAACGAAGTTACATAACAAGTAGTTGTTAAAATGACCAGTGATTCAGCATGCTTTGTTACTAGTGTTGCGAAGCTTGGCTCAAAAAAGGGATACAATCTTAGAAGGTGAATGCTCTTCCCCTTCTAAAATGAGGCTGTTTATATGGTCTTGTTTGGTAAGTTCCGGTTACTCCTTAAAGTTTTTGATGCAGTTTGCATGTAATAATTCTCTTATGCTATTATGAAAGCAGGTGAAATGTTAGCTTTTACCAGGAGTAAGTGAGTTACCACAATAATTTCCTGGGCTAAGCTAGATATGTGAATTGTCCAGCAGCTCACTGAGGTAACTATTGGATTTTTATGACCAGCTACTCTTCCAATATGCCTTTTCAAAATTTCATAGCAGTCTTCAGTCACAGTGACTGAAGTTCAAGTCATTGTTTTCATTTTACTTTCCTAGTGCAATATGAAGTATCACTGAAGAAGCATTATCTACTTCAATGTCACTTATCTGCATTATTGATGAAAATATTTGCCTTCAGTGTCTTTCTTTAGACATTGTAGGACATTCACAAGTAGAACAGTCTATGGTAAGCAATAACAAAAATAAAAAGAAAAGCACTTGTCATAGCAGCTTTGTGCCATAGTAATGTCTGCTTAAACTTTAGTTTTCAACTATCTTACCACTTTTCTAACAAATTCGTCATGTATTGACTCCTCCACAAACAGCCTGCCAGCAGCAATGCAGTTTTCTCCTTTGTTGAAATATACTGCTCCCATACCCTGATTGGGGAAATAAAAAACATTTATATTTATATTTTCATAGGCATCCTTCTGTTTCATTTGCTGACTGCAAAGTTTCAGCTTTCACTTTCCATACATGAGTGAAGACATTCAGACTCTTGTCCTGCCAACAAAAGTTCAAAAAAATATGGGAAGCTTTCCCTCTGCTTTTGTTGGTTCAGAGAACTAATGGAATTAGCACTTCTTGTAAGCACAGTGTGGGAGATCTTTATTTGCTTCTTAGTGAGTGAACTGTTTCTGCTGTCATTTTGATCACCTGAGCAGGAAATAAGCTTAAATCTACCATATTTCTAATTTTCACACTTTAGTCATGTACTTAAACACCTTATGGCTAGTTGGGAAGGTGGATTATGTGATTGATGGTGAATTAATAGGCACTGTATGACAACAGGGAGTATACAGTATATTTTAGCTCATTTTCAGGCTTTTCTTTTTAAAGCTTGTTTTTCTTGGCTAATAGATTTTGACAGAAATCACTTCTAATATGTTAACTTGGCTGATGTAAATTCTTCCTTGTCATATTCTCTAATGTATCCCTATCTTTTTGGTGCTGCACAAATAAGTTAATTATGCCGACACAAAGAAATATCCTACAGAAAATGAGTCTGTTTTCTAACAGATTTCATGAATCTTCATGCAAGGGCTTCCTGCTGCAGTTTTTGACAAGTCCAGAAGAGTACTGCAATACTGTGAGCATGTAACATCAAGGCTTCAAATATATTTTACTTCAAACTAGTTACCATTTTTACAGCTTTGTCAAGTTCACAGTCATTGAATATGATCAGTGGTGATTTACCGCCAAGTTCAAGAGAAACCTTCTTCAGATTAGTGGCTGCACTGGAAAAAAAAAGAAAAAAAGAACAAAAAACCTTTTAAACAGCTCAATTCATTTCCTTTCAATCATATCTAGTGAAAATGTACAGTATAAGCCTCTACTTTTCAACAGTGACTTAGCAGAATTTGAGATAAATGTAAACAAGCATATGTAGGTATGCTTTTCTACTATGGCTACATGAAAGATATTGCTAATAAGGTGCTTAAGAACTGGATTAAGCAGCATTTATTCATGAATCTTATGCTAAAAGTACCTCTTCATGATCTCTTTACCAGTTGGTGTGGATCCAGTGAAGCCAACTTTGCGAACATCTGGATGTTTAGATAAGTGCTGTCCCACTAAGCCACCTGGGATGAGGAAAACACCTTAACTGGACAGTACAAATATGATTTTTACTACCCCAGCAACAGCACTGTATACAGAGAGACCTATGGAAACCCAATAAAATATTACATTCTGGTTGATATTTACAGCTTTATTCATAGGACTACAAAAATCTCATATTAGTTAACTTAAATCACATTGATGGGTCCAAATTCTCCCATCTTTCTCTTGTCAAGATTTTTTTTCCTAATATTCCACTTCAGGTGCAATAGTATAATTTGTAACAGAGTCTGCTCCATACAGTTGCTCTGTCATCTCACTTTTTCAGGGGAAAGATGAAAATGATGACCTAAGGTTATGTGGTATGAAGAACAGCTAGTTTATAGTGACCACGAAATATCTGATAGCTTGCTCTAGGCCTCACAGTCACATTTAAATACTTCCAAGTGATTATAAAATTAGGAGAAAAAAATGAAGTCTTATAGGCAAGTGCAATTTGTTTCTCTGTAACGCATTCTCTTTTTCAGAGTTTTCATGCTGTTTGTATGAGCTTGGAAAAGGTGAGGGCTGACAGCTCTTACCATGAGGTAGAGTCATGTGACATACAGAAATTTCCAATTCTGTTCAGGAAAATATGTCAAATTGCTGCATGTCATGGATGCAAGACTACTATCAACAAAAATAATGAACTTATGTAACAGGTCTTCGAAGGTAAAATAATAGTACATCAGCTTTAGTATGACCTGTTCTTCATAGAAAAATGATTTCATAGCACTACAGAATCACTCAGGTTAGAAAAGACCTTAAAGATCATTGAGTCCAACCACAACCTAACCATACTACTCTAACTCTAACAGCTCTCCGCTAAATCACGTCCCTCAGCACCATATGCAAACAGTTTTTAAACACATCCAGGGATGGTGACTCAACCATCTCCCTGGGAGCCTATTCCAGTGCTTAACAACCCTTTCTATAAAGAAGTGTTAAAGATTTGTTAAAGATTTACCTGAACCAGGCAGTATATTTATAACACCCTTAGGAAATCCAGCTTTAGCTGAGAGTTCTGCAAACTTCAAGGCAGTCAGAGGTGTAACCTAAGTAGAAACACTTAGGTTAGGTCTCCTGTTTTAATGAAATGCATAGTAATTACTCTTACACTCAATAGTTCTTCACTTTGATACAATATGCGTCTTCTTCCTCACAGTACTGACAAATCAAAAATGGCATTTTCTTGCAGAAAATAATTCATTCTTGAAAATGAAAGTACCATTAGAGCAGAATTTAAAATAATCAGTACCTGGCATGAGCACAGTAATTTATATAATTATACCTCCACTTTAAAATATATGAACAGGTCAAGCTATGGATGAAATCTGCTAGATGTATGAACTGTTCTGTCTGAACAAAATACTGGAGGGCCAGAGCCACTTGAGCATTCCTTTTACTTCTTACCTGAGCTGTCTTGAGAACCAGTGTGTTGCCTGCAGCCAAGCATGCTGCACTCTTCCATGCAAGCATCATCAGTGGGTAATTCCAAGGGATAACAATGGCACAGACACTTAAGATTCAAAACAAACAAACAAACAAACAAACCAGAAAATCAGGCAAAAATTGTAGTTTTGAATGCAGCCTTATAATGATTTTTCTATATGCCCAGGCTGTCACTAAGAAGGAAAAAAAAAAGATAATTACCCTATTGGCTCTTTCTTGGTGAATGTTAGATTATGGTTTGGCCGGGCCTGGTTAATTGGAATTGTAGCACCCTGAAAAAAAAAGACAGATTAATACTGGTACCATTTAACCATTTATTTTTTGTACAGATACAATTGCCATTTAAGTATATTTTAGAAAGCCACAGAATAGTCTTTAAAACCAGAAGCATTTATTCAATTTATGCATCATGGAAAGAGGGAGATGTTTACACTATAACATTTCCTGCTAAGAGTCCAGTAACCACCTCCCCATTTTCAGCTGGGTGACATAAAAGCATAGATAATAAAACTATGGAAGAGCATAGGGTGAGGAATGAACAGAGGAAAGAAAGCTGAATGATATTCTTGGTTGTGCACCTTAAAGATACTTCAGGACATGTTGTTGAACTTGTGCCACTTGCTGTGGTACCAAACAAGCACGCCAGCCTTGCTCAGAACATAATATATAGCATGACTGTAACACAGTGATTCTGCTCCAGGAATATTCAAGAACTGACTAAGCATACCTACCCAACGACATCTCAATTAATTTATTAGGTATTTGGAGTCAGACTCTTATTCTCAAATTGAAAGTAGACTGTGCTTTTTGTATTGTCTGGAAGACTCACTTTAGGTAAAATTCTAATTTTAGTTTATTTTTTGAATTTTTTGGTTGATTTTGTCAATACTATTTTTTGACACTGTATCAGCAAAAAAAAAAAAGAAATGTGTAAAGAAACATCACCATCAATTGCTTTCTTTACACTTTCACTTGCCTGAATTTTGTCACACCATCCAGCAAAGTATCTGAAAGTTTGTACAGACATTCCAATGTGGGTCTTCAAAGCTAAAGTGTAGACAGCTCCTGAATCAATAGACTCTATAGTTGCTAATTCTTCTTGATGTTCTTCCATTAGGTCTGCAAGCCTGTAATCAAACCATTACAAATGCATGTCAAAGAGAAGTGAACTCTAACCATTGAGATTGTAAAATTGTGTTTTGTATGGCAAAGACCTGTAGCTAAAATAGCATGGAATACTGATATAGTGTTAGATGCTTCAAAGGCATACTGACGTTCAAAGACACAGATCCTAACATAGTGCAGATTGAATTTTATATGCTTCAGCATGTTTAAGAATCTGGGCTAGTCTCTTTTTAGGCCTCAAGTTCTCTGTCTGTTAGGTTTGTCAAGCACATCAGTGAGATAACAGACTGTCAAAGTGTTTGTGATAAAAATTGTTAACAGTAACTACAGGAGTGTCTCATTGCTGCCCCCTGCTCAGCAGAAAGGCATGTTTGCATGAACGGATTTTTACAACCGTGTCTTAAGTCTCTTATGTAGAAACAAAACATGCATCAAGGTTTTTCTTAAGCTTCTGTCTGTGTTTTGTTACTCAAATGTATAATCAATGCTCTCGTGTGATTTTAAGAGGTTAGTTAGGTGCATTTTAGATTCCATAAAGAGTATTTAAAACTGGATTTGGAAACTATTTTTTCTACTACATCAATTCTGCTAATTAAAAAAATTTGTAGAAATGTGGAAAAATGCTCTTCAGTACCTGTTTTAACTGCATCCAGCAGTTAATGGCTAGGGCATCAGCATTAGTGTACAAAAGGATAAATATGGCATGTCAAGTACAAAGGAGAAAGTTCCACTTAGTGCATGCCTAATATCCTCTATTAATGACTCCTTAAGACAAAGTAGCAGAGGTAGGTGTTTAACAGTACAAACTTCTCCATTTTGGCACTCAAAAGGTCTAGTCTGAACAGAGGCCAGAGGAAAAATGGCCCTTATTTGAATAAGGTGGACACTGGAGTATGAATATCCAACATATTCAGAAAATATGTAACAGATCTTCAGAGGAGCTAAACAATATGATTTAAAAACAAAACCAAACCAAACCCACACATGCTGCTCTTTACATACTTGTACATGAGTCGCCCTCTTTCCCTTGCATTCATTCTTCCCCATTCGCCATTTTCAAATGCCTCTTTTGCTGCTGCCACTGCTCTGTCAACGTCAGCCACAGAAGCAGAAGATACACTGGCAATCACCTGTCACCAGGTAGAAATGCCTCAGCTCAGACAGAATGGCTGGATGCAGAGTGTTACTCTTAACTGGGTATAAGCAGATCATTGATATAATAACATAGCAAATAATATCATTGAGCCAATCAGCTGCAATGGGTGAGACATGCTGCAAGAAGTTGAGACACAGCTGATGGAGGCAGAACTTGGAAGACAATGTAGGAACTCCTTTCTCACAGCAAGGCACATCATCCCACTGGAAGTCACCTTTTCTTTCTATATGTAAGATCAGCAGGTATTACAGGTCTTGAAGGTCTATGGTCTTATATCCAAATGTGGTAAAACGAGTCCTGAACATTTCATTTCTAAGAAGCTGAGTTTCTGTTACCATGACTTATATGTAGTATTTTATGACGATTGTGTTCTATACCAACATACAATGTAAACCCTAAAACAGAATTGCTATGACTTTTATTCCATTCCAGAATGAGGTACAGAGAAGTGCCACTTTCTGGCTTCTGATGACAGTGAAATTTGTGCTATTGATTTTAGTAGAATTCAGTTACTCCAGAAATAATATATGGGCATCAGAATGACTTATATTAATAATTCTGAGTTGCTCAACCAAGATTTAGTGCTTTTGAGAGGAAAAAGTGGAACTGTATTTTCCTGTTCAAAAGTCATTTTTCTAACTGGGAATTTAATGAGATATTTTAAAGTCACTTTTACCCTAAGACAGATTTGTAGTAAATTAAAAGCTGAAGTTAATGACTGACAGAAAATATATACAATATTGTAAAAGAAATACCTCTTTAGCAACTAAACATTAGCAATTTTTGTTGTGAAGATAAACAGGAATGAAAACAAGGTAAAACACACAGCTGTATGGAGATTAAGATGCTAGCTGAAGTAGAATTGGGTTATTTTTAAAGCACAACTTGACAGAAATGCAAAAAATGTAGAATATATAAATTGAGAACTAAATTTAAATTTAAAATTACTTTGGGAAGTTGTTTAATGTATGATTTTGAACATGGTGATATTTGGTGCTTCAGATTTTTTAGTAGGCAAAGTACTCGAAATACACCGAAATTTAGTGCTGGATTAGATGATCTCCAGAGATCCCCTCTAACCCTTACAATTCTGTGACTCTGTGATTGTATTTAAAAATTACTTACTGATCCATCTGTTGGATTTATGGTATCGTATGTTTTTCCATCATCAGCATTGACAAATTGACCATTAATGAAACACTGGTATGGCATATTCACAGTCATATTGTTCACATTTTTTGAAACCTAGGAGCAAAATAAATAAGAAGTTAATTTACCTTTTTAACAATTAAGGTTTTAATGCAGCTTATCAGGGTTTTGATATGTATACATGTATATATATGGGTAGTCAACATTAAGCTGAATTTTAGGATGTATATATGGCTGTTAGGAATGCCCAGAAAGGCAAAATTAAATGCAAGTAACATTATCCATTAACACCACTGCCCACACTCCGAGACAGTTAAGCTGATTTCTGTATTTTTTAATCACTGGATCTCTATGGTTAAATAAATACTAAATCCTGGTTAAGGCTAGTCCCAGTGGAACTGAAACACATGCTTAACTTCTAAATTCAAGAAATTCTGACTTGCTTAATCACTTCATAAAACACATAATCTTCTCTTTTCTTAGGAGTGAGTCTGGCACATTGTGCCTCAGGACAGAAGGCCTGGAACCACTGTGACTGAGGCGTTCTGGTAGGAGAGTGCAGGGGCAGTAGGAGTATCTGCCCATGTGCAAGCCACTCTATTCTAGATCTCACAGTTTCTAGAACACCATAACACTGTACATGACTTTACATACGTACTTCCAATTCAAAATGCCAATATGTAAAACTTGAAAAACAAAAGTTACAAAGGAGAGTTTGCATGACGAAACAGTTGCTTTCCTCATTGCATCAAGCAATCCAGTGTCTATTCCTCTTCCAAAAAAAACCCAAAGAAACAACAACCCACAAATAAAGAATAACCAGGGAAGGGAAAATAAAAGGTCTTACATAATCAACGACCAACTCTTCTTCTCCGTCCTCTCCTCTGAGTTTTCTGACAGCCATTTGAATAAAGTCTGCAAACTTAGTGGCCATATACACATCTTCATTCTGAAGCTGAAGCCCGCTGTATTTCTGTTTGATCTCTTCTAGCATTCTGAGGATTTTAAAGAAAGAATAAGTTAAATTACAAATGGAAGAATTATTCAGATAAACAAGCCATTGGAAGGTGGAAAGAGGTCAAAACTGGGCACCAGTTTGTGTGCATTTGAATATACGTGTATCTGTTTCTCTGAGAATACTTTCTGATAAACATTTGTAAATAAATGATAAATAGCATATATTGATAGACAAAACTGCATATGAGATGACCCTAACCCATACACAGAGGCAGTTTAGAGCTCTATGAGACTGGTATTTTAGGACAATAATACATTAATTAAAAAAACAACAAAAAAACAATGATATGCTAATCTTATATTATGGCCTAGGATATCTGACTTGCAAAAAGAAGTTAACTGAGGTGACCCATTAAATTCTGTGCAATTGTATGCATGGGTTGAACTACTTCTATGAATGGCTCCTCTCTCCCTCTGGGGAGTTCTTTGCTCAGCTTCTCAATCAGCCCCCCTGAGATACTTGTTACTACATGCAGACAGGTTTGGGCACCACCATGCTTCCCTGTGAGGCTGCTGTTCCTGATGCTAAGGGGAACTTCGCTTGAATAGAAAGACCAGTAAGTCCTAGTTTTGGGAACAGAGCCCCATCACATTTTCAAAGGTAGAAAAATCAACATTTCAAGTACTGGAAAAGACACTGGATTTTTAGTTTTTTTTTAATATTATCCACCCTGACTTAAAAGCACTGTGACAATATTGTTCCCATTAACTTTTGCTTCATAATTTCCTTGTTTAGATTAGTTTTATACCTGACAACATGCATAGAGGATGCTCCAGATTTGAAGAAGTCTGTGGAATCTTCTATTACAGGAACATTGCTCAAAATTCCTTTCCAGATAGCCTAATAATATATAAAAATTGTGGAAGCAATAATTAACAATCCTCTACTTGAAGTATTTATCACACAATATTTTCTAAGATATTCATGCCTGTGAATGCATTATTTCTAAAGATCCTAAAACAGAAAACTATCTTAAGAGGATCTGGAAATGCAGGCCTCACATTAGCCAATAAAATCTCCAGCAAAATTATATAAAAAATGATTATTTCAGCCATGATAATTTCACCTAATCAGGCAAGGAACCTAAATGCTACAATGCTAAAAATGTACAGGCCCATTTTTAAGATCTTTATGAACAATATTAACAATATTAACAATAACTTCTCACTGCATTATGGAATATGCTGTCAGCAGAGGTGGGAGCAGCCTGGAGAACGTTGTGACAGGATGGATGGAATTTCTGGCACCTGGGCAAAGTTGAGAAGTAGTTTAACCTGCATGCATTCAATGGACATCCCTGCTAACACACAAGCTGAAATAACTGGCAGAGAGACATATCAATTAAGTATAATTAGGTTTCAGAGTTAGCAGTTCATGTCTTGAACTAAAGAGTTCATATTTCTTTTAGCTGTTGTTTTAGTCAGTCAATCCTTCAGCACTTCAGTTGCTGGCAAGCAAGTTCAAGGTAATGTTGGAGCAGCAGCTTAAAACATGAGCGCATCAAGCTGCCTGGCTTGTGTCAAAAGTTACTGACTGTAGCAGAGTTAGGAGAAGGGAAGATATCTATGATTTGGTTGCTCTGGCACAAAACCTAAATTACTGACCAACGTGGCTTTGAGTTAAGCACATGACACTCATTACCAAGGGGCAGATTACAGAAGAGAGCAGCAAGGTGCCTCTCTGGCCTTGGCGACCTTTTGCTCCAGCTGCCCTACTGCTGCATTCCCTCTACCAGCTAGATCTCTGAGCTCTTTCTGGGCTCTCTAAGTAGCACCAGTCCCTGGACATCAGGGCAGAACAAAACTATTGGAGCAACTACCAGCCAGCTTACTAATAGCTAAAGTAACAAAGGCACAGGGAGAAAATCGCTGCTTTTCTCTTTCAGACTGCTGTTTCAAGACTCCCTGGATCTTGTCCACAAGAACCACTTTTGACAGCATGCAAGTGAATGACATCACAGTTCAAGGCTGTTTTCAGTAGACTCACTGTTGTGACATAACTTCATTTTTTGAGATAAAGATCTCTTAGTTTCTCCTGACTCTTCCCTTGCTCCCACCTTCATCATTCATAAACATTTACCATAACTGCCTCTGTGATCACTGTTTTTGTATCACTTGCATATGAAATAAAATTTGATAAGGATACGTCTAAGCTTATTGAGAACTCTTAAATCCATTCAAATTAATTTTACTAACTGAAGACTCATACAATATTTTTTCAAAGACAATCTGCATGGTTAAATAAACGATATGCCACTCATGAGAATGAAGTGATGTTTTCATCTGAAGTAATATTCAACTTAAGCAGTTTGTTGAATTACCTTAATATCTTCTGCCATCTTCTTCTCCTCTTCTGTAAGTTCCAGGGTAGTTGTTTCATCAGCAGAGAAGTATTTAGAAGCAGGGATCATTTTTCCATCCTGAAACTGCAGATTTCTCACTAATACCTGAAAATTGAGGGGGATATGAGCTTGTATGCATCAGTATGGTCACAAATAGTAAAATGTGTGCCTTGCAGGAAAGCTGATATGATATATATAATATAAAACAGGACATTCCTACTTGTCCTTCAGATTATCCTCTATACTAATACATTTTTAATCCTTACTGAAAATGAATATATTGAGTGTGAAGCAAAACACGGATATCCTATCTATAGGATGGTGGTGCACTGGTAAATGTCAAACAAAACAGCTACCATTTGCAGCTGGATTTGTACAACCTCACAATTCCACACTACCTGCACTTCTTGCTAATTTATTCCATCCATACTCATGTTTGTCAGATGGAGCACTTACCATCTTCCCATCATTACCAAAAATGACTAGACCATTCTTGGTTACAAGTCCAGGTCTTGAAGCACCTCTTATTGCCAGCTCTTGTCCAGCAGGCACTGAAGCATCAAGTAATGATGAACCATAAAAAGTAACCATCTAAAAGTAAAGGGAATTAAAAGTACATAGATTCTAAACAAGTTTTAAAAACCAAATAACTGACATTGTTTGGAAACTGATACAATACAAAGTAATACAAAGGTGCAAACCATGTTACAATGTAATTTCTGTATCTTTACAACCCGGGACATGTAAAACTTCGCAAGCTGCCTAAACCTGCAAAGCTGCTTAGCTTTAACATTGTGCATGACTAAACCAGTGCAAAAAGGGAAGGAACATTTGACAGTATAAAACAGTATATGAACAGCAGAAGCCAGACTTAAGTGTTGGAGTCCAGATCTGCCTCCAGGCTGGCGCTGCTGAACTTGGGCTCTTTTGCTTTTTCTGGGCTCTCAAAGCATCATCAGTCCCTGGACACCAGTGCAGAACCAGGCTTTTGGGACAATCTACCCATAGATGGCTAATTTTTAAGTAAAAAAAATTAGGATGTCAGAGCCAGGAAATGTGATTTTTAAAATATTTTATGCAAGTAAAATGTGGATCATATGCATAATGGTCTTAAAACATCAAAAGGAAATAGCCGTTCAGAGATAAAATTAGGCATATTTATTTCTGCAAGTGATTTTTGTATTCCCAGGCCCGAATTTCTTTTAGAAAACCCTTCCTTTGCTATTTCTGTTACTCACAGTGTTTCATTTTTCTGTTACATGGTGGCGGTGCCCTTTCATTATGGGTTTCATTGCACTGTAATGCTTATCTGCTTCCTAAAATGACTGCGGTTCTAGCCTTGTTATTTACTGCTTCATACCATGTATTTTTTTATATACTGTTCTTATCTTTTAATTAAATTATGATTTAAAAAAATTAGCTATATACAGTTATCAAATGAGCTCCTCCAGTGTAATTCACATATTAATTCACCTGCATGCACACACTCATAGCTTTTATAAGAGAAAACAGCCACAAATTGGGTGTGGAATTTACAGAGCATACCTGGTCATTTATTGTTGCCCATGCTCCAGGTACTTTATCATGCCCTCGGATCCAGTTGTGCAAAGCTGCTGCAGGTTGATCCCAGGAGATCTAGGAAATCATGACATACCAGCTAACTCTTCTCTCTTTAGTTACAAATCAAGTTATTAATGTTTACCACTTCACAAATTTTTCCCTCGCTTTCTTTCAGCTGTTAGGAACACAGAAAGGGTCTGATCTAATATAGGAAGATCAGTGATCTCTACGTGGCTGATTATCAAAGATCTATTAAATGGGATGCTCTTCCTATCATATGGGATGATCTTAACACTTCTCTGCTCTGTGCAGTTTTTATCTGTCCACAGATTCTCCTTCTCATACTAAAATACTGGTAACATAACTCTTGGTACTAGGTATTCATTGACTCATAAATAATATTATGATTAACAAATTTAATAAGCATAGTATAAATGTAAAAAGTGTGTGTTTCCACTTCCTAACTTCCAACCCATTTCTGGTAAAGAAAACAGCATAGACTATTGGCAAACATGCTAGGACAGTTTTATCCCCGTTCAGTGTTATATTTCACAGTATGGTAACTTAAGTACCCACAGAAGGCACAACAGCCATCTAGCTACGTGCAGATGATCCCAAGTAGATCAAGTTTTTAAACATACGTAACTGCTGGCTGACAATATGAACTTAACCTGAGTCTTCATGGATTTGTCCCAGAAATAGGAGGGGAAGAAACAACTGAGTTAAAACGTACATTCATTTCAAGTCACTGCTATTGCAGTCTGAATTAGCAACAACTTCTTCTAGTAATTGGCACGTATCACAATGTTACTTAACAGTACCTCTGCATTTTCCTTTTTCTGGATCCCTTCATATGTTGCCCCTTCTTTTGGCTGAGGTATACGAGGCGCCTTACCATCAGCAATTAGATGTACAGCTTCCACCTAAGTAAAAAGGAACAGATTTAACATCAGCTTGGTTCTCCTTTTGTCCTCAGTCACGCTCATGGCTGACAGAAGAAAATTTTCATCCACAAGAGGAAATGGTTTATTTTCAGAACCCAGGTCTTCCAAAATCTAGGGGACCACTGTGGCACTGGTTAATGTACATATATTCTTGAGAAACTTCTGTGACAAAAGAAATAGCCTCAGAATATGATGGGAGTACCTAGTCACCACACATACAGCAGCTGCCGGAATTAAGCAGGACCAGAGTATAGGTAAGGACAGAATGTGGCTCTGTACCTTTGCATTCCTTTGCATTCATCTCTTTCCCTTTTCTTTCTGCAAAGAAAATTATTTCTATACACTCAGGACAAACCTGAACTCTTGTCTTCTGCAAAAACAGGATATGCTCTGCCCACTGTCAGCAACAAATATTCTGAGGCCACCTCCTCAGCTGCTGTAAAGCAATAGAGTTCCTCTGAAGTTTAGAGTTCCTGTGAAGTTTAGAATTCATCTGAGCACCTCAATCTCTCTCCCCAAATGTAACCATCTAGTCCATATTTCCTTTTTTTTTTTTTTTTTTTGTCGTTTCAAACTCCAGCAGATGCTATTCTTTTCTTATAAAATGTTTAGTACAGGTAAACATACCATAGCCTTTACTCCTTCTGGGAAGAGAAACCGGTTATACAGATCATCCACAGTATCATTTTGGCCAACATCACATTCTCGCTGCAGAAGTATTGGTCCAGTGTCCAAACCATCATCAGCCCAAAAAATTGTAAATCCTGCTTTCTTATCTCCTTGAATTAAAGTCCTGGAGGTGAAAGAAGCCTTACAGTAAATAGAGAAAATGTGAAAGCAGCCAAGGATATCCATGTATGTGTTACACATTCATTTGCTTTATGCAGATTGAAGATCCCAACTGTCTTTATCACCGGTTTCATTGCTCATTTCATAGTCAAGTACCCAGAGCTTTGATACTGTATATATATTTTTCACAAAGTGACATAAGAAAGGCTGCAGCTGAATCCAGAGTGCCCATCACAGTCATTGTGCTACTTAAAATGCATTATCAGTGGCTTAAATGTATAGAGCAGAAAGTGTGCAATAGCTGTGTGTGTTTGAAAGATGGAAGCATCTAAACAGTCTAAATAATTCCTAATTGTTTATTGTAATTAGCTAAGCTTCACAGCTTATCTGTAGGTCAGCAAGAGAAGCACACTTGTCTCACAGCTGAAAAAGAGCTAAACCAACAGTGGAAAATGGTGGACACTTAGCAAAATACTAATACACAACTTTTTAAGGAAAAACCATCGGGGGAATTTATATCCAGTCAGATTCTCAGCTGGTCTGCATGAACATAGCACTAGTTATACAGCAGATCTATACTAATTTACATAAACTCAGGATTTGTTTCTGAACTTGAAGGGGAATCCAGCCAGATAGATTTTCCACTTGTCCCTTGGAGATGCAGGTACTTCAGAATGATGGAAAGTCAAAGTGCTTAAGGGAGCATGCATTTGTGTAGAAAGAGGGGCAAACTCTGAAGACAGTTGGGGGAGTTTGTAGTTCAAATAAAAGTGAAACAGATAACAGATCCTCCACAAACTGAAGCAGCATCTCATATGTTTTATATTCTCTGGAAATACAGAATGATCACACTAATGCATGTCCTCAGTATTGTTCTGGCAGAGAAGAAAGTACTGTGAAAAAACATCTCTGATGCTGAGCAGACAACAGGATGAGAACTCCTGAGAACTCCTTCTTCTGTGCACCATCTCCAAGCTCCCTCCAAGCAGATGGCTGCTGATAACAAAGTGGCAGCAGCTGGAAGAGGCTGTAAAGAATGGAGTGAAGAACCCTCAGAGATTCAGGACCCTTGCCTGTAACAGATGCCTCTTAGACATGCCTCGTTCCCACTGGTTTTCTCAGTCATGGTGTTTGTGTGGGAAAAGGGTCTGCCACAGCTCATGGGCTGCGGCCATAACAGATGGAAAAAACTGTAACAAGAGCAAGGGGTGTAAGGCTGAAACATGAGAGTCATCAGAAAAGGCCAAACTAAAGTTAAATTCTAGCATAGTTAAAAGGTCTTACAAGAACAGCCTTTATCTGCAAAGGGCAAAAGCATATGCTTACAGAATGAACATGCAAAACAGGGCAAGACTTGGTGATAGACCACTGGGATACATTCCTGATTCCAGAAATTTTTACCTCAGGAACTTACTGAAAGATAGTTGGTATGTCTGTATCTACACCTTCCTGTGGAACAGATCTTAATGAACCCTTTCTCCAAGAAAACTTCTTTCTTGACCTCTCTCTCTAGATGAACAGTTCCACAGGTTAATAACTGACTGAAAGGAGACTTTATTTATTCAAATCCTACCATCTGATCTCTTTGTTGGCTGCCTCCTCACTTTGATTAAGAAAAAATGAGCAATCGCTCTCTATTCACCTTCCCATGTCTTTCACGAATTTTTATACTGCTGACATATTTCCTTCCCAGTGATCTGTTTTACACTTTGAAGACTCTTAGATTTATCTGCCATCATGCAGAAGTTGGTCTATACCAAGATTTTTCTGAGGCATTTCTACTTCCTTCATGCACTAAGATCCTTCCCATGGTCTGTTTTCTGAACAACAACTTAGATTTTACTGCTTATACAAAGTCAGCTTTTTTCCTCTTATGTATCATTACCTTATGTCTTTTTAACTTCAAATTTTACCTCCTGTTTTCTGGATCTTAATTTACTCACCTACGTATTGTAGTAACACCTTAAGCTCCTTCACTTAGAATACCAATATATGTCTTCTGCTATGCCATACTTTTTGCTTAGCACCTTTTTATATCAAACACCTACATAACTCTACGTACCTCCCACCTTTAGCACATTTGAGAAAATGGTTGTTATTCAATTTTGTGCCTTAAAAGCTGGCCCTTTGTATGTTTTACAGATTTGGTGCTCTTTCTTATTTTACTTCTTTGGACAGAAATGCCACTTTCTGAAGGATTTCCTTGCATCTCTAATGGTCTCCTTTACTCTCCATTCAAGTACTCTTTTCAAGTACTTCAGCTTAGCTTTTTTTTTTTCACTGTGGGTCATTATTCAAAAAACAAAACATGCTTTTGCTTTGAATTTACAGCATTAATTTTTTAGATAATCATCATGACACCTGCAAGAGTCTTTTTTTTTAAATATATTGAGGCAATTTCTCTTTGAATTTAAACATAATGATATGGACATTTCTTTTGACATAGGAAAGCTACATCAGAATCCACTGTGCTCGTTACTGTAGTTTAGTTCTGTCAAGTAACATTTTCAATCTAGCCTTGTGCATTGCAAAGGATGATAAAGTTTTTCTTCTTATGGATTCTTTCATCTCTTTCTTTCCCTTCTGTGAAGTCTTAGACTCTTCACGAAGCTCTGTTGTGACAGTTACCTATTGTTTGAAGGGGGCTAGCTGAAAGGGTATCATCCTGCCTATGGAAACTAAATATTGATGATATACCCGTGTGAGTAAAATACACAAATCCACAGACCATACCACTGATCTTCCAGGAACAACAGCTGCACTTTTGGTGGAAATAATATTGAGTCTCTGGTATGAAGTGCAGTCCATGATCCAAATACTCAGCTGCTTTGGAGAAGCTGTTTCAGAGCAGTTGCAAGGCAACAGAACTGTGTCAATGTTTACAAAAATAATGGATTTGGCCCAACATCCTAACAGAAACATTAAAACTACACTGCAGTTCTGATGAACAACAGGCAAAAGCTTACCAGTTGATTGCAGAAGCTCCTCGGTGGCGTGGTAGGATGGATGGATGGTAAATAATTGAGCCATGTTTTGGGCAGTCAATGACATCCATTGGGATGAACTGTGTACAGAATGGAAGGACATTTAGCTCTGCTCCAACCGATTTGTAGGCTGCAATTACTTCCTGGATAGGCTTGCCTTTAGTTCTCCATCTGGGAAATTTAAAAACAGGAGTGCCATCCTTCTCTGCTGCCAGTGCTGAGGGACAAAAATATATGCTTCTTTAATTCACATTTGGTGTTAAAAATTCAAACTGAAATAAGTTTTATACGACAACTCAGATAGTGAAATGTACTACAGATAGCCCTTTTTTACTGTTCTGTATGCTACTTAAATAAAACTTTACACTTGGATAAATTTGATTAATTATGTCATTGATTCTCATTACTATAGCTTGGGCCATTCTCAACTTTAATTTTGCTCTCATGGCTTGTTACTAAGAGTGATGAATGCCACTGAATATTAAATAATGACACTTCATTTCTTGTCTGGTCATTACATTTGCCTGCAACTTGTTTAGCACAGCTTAATTTTACCATTCACATTTGTATTTGATTACAAATATGAGCCTGTGTCAGCAGCAATTTACCATTTGGCTCAAATAATTACAGATGCTAGAAGCCTTCAGTCATTTCTTCAATATTCTGTTTACTGATGCTTTCTGGATATGCTCCCATTTATCTGTGAGAGACACAGCTATATCAAGGATTTAGCTCAAGGGTGAGAAAAAGCAACTGCGTTATTGCAAACAGAATCTTCAGATGTTTGATAAACTCCACTGAACATCTGCTTAACAAACCATCACAGAAAAAACGGTAGAGTCAAACTCTACAGCTGTTGAGCTGAATCTGTAATAGGAAGAAAAGGGAATACAGAAAATTCACTTAATTTAACTCCTATTTCTAAACACTTTTTGGATTTCCTTCCTCTTTTTCATTTCTAGAATTGAATTTTGAGTTTGACCTGAAACATCATTAGCCTATTAACATAGTTCCTAAGTAAATACTTACTGAAGTATCATTCCACACAGTGCTTTGCAAGCTAGCATGCACTGGAATTGCTTTTAGAAATAAAAATCATAGCTGACTGAGGATATAGAAACACTAAAAAATTTCACTTGCGACTTAAGTTGTTTGGATCATCAGAGAGTAAAAAAAAAAGAAAGAAGTCTTAGGAAAGCAGCAAACATTCTACAGCTCAATTAAAATGGTCGTGATGGAAATGAGCCAAAGATTTGTTGAGTTACATCTGCTAGTATAAAAACTGTATAATAATAGTTTCTATAATGCAACCAACTGTTACGGTATGCTTCCAGAGCTGGACAGACACATCGTCTTTTTCTAAACCAATAAATATCTCCTATAATTTTTCCAGTGTATGATAACTCTTTCAATGAGGTCACAGAATGCAACAAACTTGAGAGCTGTTGGGAATGCCACAGAACAAGTAAGAAAAATCTACGTTTGATTCTTCCCTCATTCTATAAAAACATGTCAGGACCCGAACAGATCAAAAAAAAGAGACACTTGAGACAGGTCATGGAATGTAGTTTTAATTTCTGTTAATTCATACAGGTAAGTTCTTCTTTGGCACTTGTTAATCCTATTAACTCACCATTTTTGTGGCACTGAAAAATAAGAGAAAGTTACAATTCAGATAATGGCTACAAAGCAGCTTCTTCACCACGCTATTTTCCGCTGTATGAGTTCAATTTTGAATATCTCTTAGAAAGTTTCCAAAATCTTGACAATGTAAAAAAGAAGAGCAAAGCCTCTTTTACTCTTTCCAGTGAGTTTTCCTTAGTCTAAATGGAAGATAAATAGGTTCTGCAGGTATATTGCTGCATACAAACTTGTCAGAAAGAGCAGAAAGCCAAGAATAAACAGGCTTGGCTCCAAGACTTGAGTGTCCCAGGCAGCACCATGGAACAGGTGACAGACATTTGTGCTTGTGTGCAGGCCCAGCAGCTATTTGCTAATACATCCTGTGAAGTCAGGAGCTCATCAAGACTAATGGACTGTCCCTCAAACCTACTTCTACATATTTTGATTATTATTAAGATACAGATCTAGTTCAGGATGGTACTTCTAGGTAGACATTCAAATAAGGTACCCAGATTAATTTATTTTAAAAGAAAATATCGTAGCATATGGCCCTGCACAGCTAGAAACAATTTTTAAATGCTCACTAATTAACAAAGTGTTAAACCAGCTCTGGGACTTGTGTATTCATTTAAGCATAGTTCTTGTGCTGAACCCAATGTATCAAAGGCAATATATGTAATACATGCATATGTAAGTCACTCCCATGCAGACAGAGCAAGGCAAGTTCTGTATGCCTGTAATGTCAGCATTTAGATTAAGTACACTTACCCAAAGGATCAGCTTGTCCATTCTTGTCAGGCACTGTGAAAACTCCCACAACTTTATGGCCCTCTTTCCTCAGCTTGTTATAAACCTCTTGTCCAAAAATGCTTTGACCTATAAGGGCTAGCTTTAGCTTATGCTGGTATGCCTGATCAAAAGAATTAAAATAAACCATGTTATAGGATATATAGTATTTATGTTGCTGTTTTATAGTATTTATGTTTCTCTTTTGCTCTTTCAGCATTATTTTTAATTTAAAGTGAAATAATCTTTTTTCATTTGAAGGAAAAGCAATCAGTTTTTTAGATAAGCAATAGGCAATGTGTAGTTCTGTGAGACCACACTGAGCATAAAGTATCAGCAGATACTACGTTTATGTATATTGGTTTCCCATAATTTTCATTAGACAGACTCACTGCTTGCTACAAGAGGTGTAACAGGCTCCATTATCTTACTCCTGGACATAAGATATGATATTAAATGAAACAATATTTTTGAAAACATTAAAAACATTTTCTCTTGGCATAACATTGGTGCCTGGAGCATGCCTCTAAATCCCTTTAATTAAATGGTGGCGTATAATTTGTTGTTAACATGGATACACAAAGAAGACAAGCTCATGTTTTTCCTACCAAGTTAAAGGTAGTGATCATTTATTCAATCTTCCTACAAGGGAACACTGCTACTCAGTGCCCTTGCTGGACTTTCCCAGCCTTCTGTGTTTGCTTCTAAGTTCAGTGGATACAAGCTTTCAAGCTTCTTCAGACTGAGCAGATGCCAATAGCTGCCCCACCTTTTGATTTTTAGGGGAGTGAGAATAATGACACTACATGATATCAGAAAATCACTTACTGCTGCTTTACTTAAGCTCTCAAACCCTGAGAAAAGTACTAACTCCCTTAGACTCCTCAAAATCTGAAGAGCAGTCTTCTGCAGAATACCAGCTTTGAGGACGTTCTGATTTCCTTTTTTCCTTCCAGGAAAACATGCCAGCTGGAGCACAGCGTATGTTTTCTGGGCAGGATGTAGTACTTGTATGAACAGGAAAGGCAGGGAGAAATGGCCCAGATTCAGTGAAACTGCTCCAACTTTGAAACTGCTCCAAGATTAATAGAATTTTACTGTGAACACTACAAGTACACTGGGATGCTCTTCAAATAACCCAAGATCTTGTAGAACCACAAAATCATCCAGATTGGAAAAGGCCTTCCAGATTCAAGTCCAATATGTACCTACGAATACCAACATCTGACCTATGAAATCCCATCACTAAGCCTCAGTGCCTCCCTCAGTGCCACGTCCACAATCCTACAATCCTCCTCACATATGCCTCCTCGCTTCCTTCCTGAAGAAGTCTTCCTGAGAGTACTGAGATAGGTGGACACTGACCTAACAAAACACGCCTAATTCTTAACTGATTCACAGATCTAGTTCATTGCACTGCCATGAGCCCTAATGCAGGTCCAGCAGGGTACGAGAATGAGCAGAGAGTGGGATTGTCCCTGCAAGCACTTCCTTTGCATTTTTCAACCTTTAAAAAATAAACAGACCTAGCAACGAAGGAAAGGTTCACATAAACAAAAAAGCTTGCCTTCCCCAAAGCTGAATCGGACAGAAACTTCTTCCAGACCCAGACTATTAAAGACTCAGACTTCTTGGGAGGCCCCTGAATGAAAGGTGGAATATAAATCCACATCCTCACCTTCGTCCTAACTTTCATCTTTGCCAAATGGACTTCAACTGCCATTTTTTCCTGAATGACACACTGGATGCCACAAGCTCAGAAGGGTAAATAGGAACCAACTATCAACTCTTCATCAACATTTTGAAAGGACAGATAACAGCAGGACAAGGAGAAATGGCTTTAACTTGAGGGATTTAGGTTGGATGTCAGGGGGAAGTTCTTTACAGAGAGAGTGGCGAGGTGCTGGCACAGGCTGCCCAGAGAGGTTGTGGCTGCCCCATCCCTAGAGGAGTTCAAGGCCAGGTTGGATGGGGCCCTGGGCATCCTGGTCTAGTATTAAATGGGGAGGTTGGTGGCCCTGCATGTGGCAGGGGGGTTGGAAATTCATGATTCTGTGAATCAAAGCACTGAATATTTTAACCACTGGTATTTGTGCTGTATGTTGACACACATTTTTCTTCTCCTTCCTCTCTTCCCTTTCTTATGGAGTCTGGGACATGAGGATCCTTGACAAAATGGGTTATTGACTGAATGCTAAACAGTCTGGACTGCCCATCAGATCATATGACAAATGTCCTGAGAAACAGATTACTCAAAACCACAGTCCATTTCATCACAATTCATTTCACAGTTGAAATACTGTGGATGAATCTTGATGTTTTCAAGCTTTAGTTTTAGTTCTGCAGATGGCCTCAGAGAAAGAGCATTACAAAATAGAAGGTTCCACTACAGGAACGCTGAAGCAAGCTTGTTATTTTATGCATACTGTTTTTATGTAAAGCAGTAGGCAATAACTATTTGTCCAAAGGCAGTATTTTCTATCAGAACGAAGCTCCATGGCCAAACTTCTCTGTATTACAGCATTAGTCAGCTTGCTTGCAATCGAAGCAGTACTAAATAATTGCAAAGGTGAACATAACTTGGGCTGCTGCAAGATTAGATTTTTACGGCTGGATGGTGGAAATCCTTTGCAAGACCAGTGATACTGGTGCTCCTAACCAATGCTGCACTGTTGCTAGTTATGCTTAAAATACATCCACTATCTCGAAGACATTAGTAAAGACAAGTCCCTGCTGTGAATTTAATCTAGTAAGGCTCAGTGGATACAAGTAGATTGTATAACCAGTGTTTTTATGACAATATTTTTACTTTCACAGCAAAAACACTGCTGCCTTATCAAAATCAGTCATCAGATTTTCGTAATTGTTTAATTATTTTAAGTATACCAGGGGAAATACATGGGGAAAGATAAATGTGCTGGCTCACTGAACATGCTTGGCATGGAAATCCTTTGATCTCTGTACAGAGCCAATTTAAAGTGGGAACCCAACCAGTACAATGAAGAAATACTGAAGATAGTCCAGATATGAGTTACTTCTACTCTCGTCCTTCTGTTAACATCTCTCAGAAAGAACACAAGACTGAAAGTGTTCTGCTTAGTTAAAATCCAGTCCTATGCCATCACAAGTGATCATGTAATACAATTGCTTTTACAGATTTATCCAACCTCCATTCTAAATTACTTTTCAAGTACTTGCTGCTGTACTCTACTCTATTGCTTTTTTGATATTCAGCAATCTTCTTTGAAATTTACAGTCCAAATTTACCATCGCTTTAAGAGCTACTTTCTCTCCTCTTATTCACAAAGTGTTACATATAGCATTGCTGTTTATCTTGCTCCAAAGCTTCTGCTCTGAACAGTTTTTCTTGTATTCCCTCATAGCATAATGCTAAACTTGACTCTTGGTTCATGTTCCTCTGTGAAGAAGTCTGGCTATCATATTACATGGCACTCTGTATCGGTTCCAGTTCCAAATCACGAGTTGCTGTAAATCAATATCTTTTCCTTACGTTAAGTAAGTCATACTAGCTTAATTCACATTAATTGTGGAGCTGAGTCAGCAAATGATAAGAAGTAAAGAGAGGACTATGTTCTATGAAGGACTGAGGAGTTAAGAATGCAGATGGGCTCAGAAAGTTCCATTTCTTAATGGCATTGCACAAAAAGATCAGCCTGGCAAGAAATCAACTCTGGTGTCTCATGTGCATAGAAAGCTACTCAGATGGAGACCTAATTCAATTGCAGAATGGATCTTTCAACTGTTGATGCTTCAGTTACTTCTCCAACAAGTGGTACATGGGTACTGTGTGACTGTTACTAGCACCTGGCTTAGATGTGGCAGTTTGCTTCTCTCACCATAACACATGCTTTGTCATCAGCAGAAAGCAGGAGCCAAACTCACAAGTCTGTTGGGTTCTGTGGGAGAAATCCCGTATGTGGAAGGACTTGCAAGTTTAGACCACAAATTCAGTCCTTCATTTTTTGTCTTATTTGAAAAATGACAATTGATTCACTGCAAAAAAATCTAAGAGCCCGATCCTATCTTATTTTGGAAACTCTCCTCAAGAATTTCTACCTAAGATGAGTCAGACCAGTGAAAGTGGGAAATCCTTTTTGAAGAATTAGGTATGAACAAAACACCCAGTTAAAATGGAAAGTAGTACAAAATTACATGGAAATAAAAAAATGTTAGTGTTTTCTTTCTTATGGAAATGGCATATCTGCGGCAGGACACCATCAGTACCACTCAGCATAAAGCTGTAGAAAGGAGGTCTTTAAAGAACATCAAAACAATGCTATTGAATAAAGTGATGGACGGGTACGGGAGCATTATCACTGGCACATCCAAAGAACAAACTTATCACTGTTTTTGTCAGCAATGTTAAGAGTTACATTGGATTTTGTTTGCAGTTGCCTGGCTCACTGTGGATATATGATATTCATCAACAGACACTCCTTTTCATGGGAAAATTAATGGTCATGTATAATCGCAGTGCACTTCTTGTTTTGTTCCTGCAAGGATGCCCAGTTCCTACTTACAAGAAACAATGGAGCCCAGACGGTTTGCAGAGATCTGGTCTTTCTCTTGTTAGTTAAGCAGTCACAGGATAACGAGGTTAATATGACAGTGCTCTCAAAAGATAAGCTGCTGCTCACTCTACTGTAACTCTGTTGGTTTTGAGTTCAACACTGCATAGAGAAGCAGCCAAACAAAATCTAGTGACTACTCTCAACTCTTTGAAAAGATAGTAACAGTAGGACAAGGGGAAATGGCTTTAAATTGAGGGAGGGAAGATTTAAGTAGGAGGAAGTTCTTTACAGAGTGAGTGGTGAGGTGCTAGAACAGGCTGCCCAGAGAGGTTGTGGATGCCCCATCCCTGGAGGTGTTCAAGGCCAGGTTGGATGGGGACCTGGGCAGCCTGGTCTGATATTCAATGTGGAGGTTGGTGGCCCTGCCTGTGGCAGGGGGGTTGGAGATTCACGATCCTTGAGGCCCCTTCCAACCCTGGCCATTCTGTGATTCTGTGATATTCTGTCAAACTGTTCTTCCTAACAAGGGAGTCAAGTCCAAAAGTTACACATTCTTCTTTCCTTTCTAATGCTACAAAACTTTTGCTGATAAGAATATTTATTTCATAGTTAAAAATCATTTTCTGTTGCTGCTTCTCATACATGGGCATATACATAGGTCTTAACTGTAATGAGTTATCAATTTCTAATCAAATTTATTGAAGGTGAATGCTTAATAACTGCTACTCTGACTGTGAAGCTACTAAGAACACTGCAATATTTTATTTATTCTCTACAAGGATGTAGCAAAGCTAGTAAATATTTCAATATGCTGCATCTTTTCAAAGATGAATTTTAAATTGTGCCTCCTTTGAAAAGCAGTGTTGTGTCAGGATTTGTGCTAAATTCCAGTGCCTCCAAATAGAATCCAAGCATTGGGTCTTCCTCCCTCCCATTAGACATCTGTGGGCTCACAGCAGTTATTTATTCTTATCTGTTGGTCCCGCTGACTGCATTTCGTGTTCAATCTCTTTATTCTGACCTTTCCATGCAAAGCCCTTGGCATTAGTTCCTTGCACTAAACTGAGCCAGCATAACACAGTGCTCTTTAGGAAAGCAGAAGCATTCTCCCAGCCTCAGCTTGCCAGACCCAAGCATCTGGACAATGCGGATCGGGCAGGGCACTTCAAGACACTTGTACGGTCTATATACGGAAGAGGAAAAAGATAACAGCTCGGAACAAGTGCTCGGAACTGCAAAAATCTGATGCATTGGCCGCGGAGGCACTCAGGCTGTGAGGCAGAGCCAGACGGGCTCGGGAGCAGCTCCACACCCGGGGGGAGACGGCATCCACAGGCCCCCGCCAGGCCGGGCCCGGGGCCCACCGGCTCCTTCCAGCCGCATCCCCGCGACGCCCATTTGATGACCGCGGGCCGGGCAGGATGCTGCTCCGGTGCCTCAAGAAACCTCTCGCCCTCCCCGCGCCCGTACGCGCCTTACAATCCCCCCCCGACCCCCGCCCGCCTCGGCTCGGTTCGGCCCGGCCCCGTCCGTCGACGTTTAGCGCCCCGCTCACCGCGGAGCTCGTGCAGAAGGTCCGCAACAGGCGCGGGGCTGCCCGTAACATCTTGCGGTGCGCGGTCGGGCGAGCGGCGTGCCCACCCGGCGCAGCGCCTCGTCTGACGCAACCCGCGCCGATGGCGACCGACCAGATCCTGCGGCTCCGCCGCGGCGGCGCGGCCCCGCCCGGGGCGCGACGTGGAGGCCGAGGGACAGCCCCGCGCTTGCCGCCACTGCCCGGGCAGCAGCGGGAAGCCGCCGGGGGGTAGCGCCGTGCTGGGCCCTGCGGGGAGGCGAGGGGATCCGTGTCGTTCTCAAGCCGTAATAACTTCTTGTTGCGGGTAGAATCCTGGAATCGTTAAGGTAGGAAGACACCCTGTAAGATCATGTAGTCCTACCTTCAGCCCATCCCCACCGTGCTCACTAACCACATCCACACGGTTCTTGAACACAACCGGGGATGGTGACTCCACCACCCCCCCGGGCAGCCTGTGCCATTGCAGCACTACTCTTTCTGAGAAGAAATTTTTCCTAATATTCAGCCTGATCCTCCCCTGGTGAAACTTGAGGCCATTTCCTCTTATCCTAATACTGTGACCAGGGAGAAGAGGCTGACCCCTGCCTCACCACAATCTCAGGTTTTTGTAGAGAGAGATAAGGTCTGCCCTGAGCTTCTCTTCTCCAGACGGAACAACCCCAGTTCCCTCAGCTGCTCCCCATTACACTTGTGCTCCAGATCCCTTACAGCTTTCTTGCCCTTTTCACATTCCAGGGTCTCAATGTCTTTCTTGTAGTGAGGGGCCCAGAACTGAACACAGCACTCGAGATGCAACCTCACCAGTGCTGAGTACATGGGAATGATCACTTCCCCGCTCCTGCTGGCTGCACTGCTTCTTTCTGCTACAAGCCAGGATGCCATTGGCTGCCTTGGCCACCTGGGCACACTGCTGGCTCATGTTCAGCCAGCTGTCCACTAACACCCCCAGACCCTTTTCCTCTGCCCCAAGCCTGTAGCAATGCATGGGGCTGTTGTGACCAAAGTGCAGGACTTGACGTTTGGTTCTGTTGAAGCCCATACAATTGGCCTCAGACCGTTGATCCAGCCTGCCCAGATCCCTCTGTAGGCCTTCCTACCCTCAAGCAGATCAACACTTCCTCCCAGCTTGTCGTCATCTGCAAATTTAGTGTGCACTCAATCCCCTCATTAAGATCATCAATAAAGATATTAAGCAGGACTGCTCCTAGTATAGACCCATGAGGAACACCACTTGATGCCTTCATTCAGAGTACATGGTGACTTACTAGATGATGGGACAGTCAACTGAAGGAATTAAGTTCTTCTGAGGTATTGAAAACTGAACTGGCTAAACTAGCAGAATTCATCAAAAAGTCCCACTATAAGGAGGAACGTGCTTATACAAGTGATTCCTTTTCTAGTATCTGTGGCCCAAGGGTTAAAAAGAATGGTGTGCAGTAAGTCTAGAACAAGTTATGCAAATTCCAAACAACAGAGTGTAAAGAACTTTTACTGTAAACGCTGGCATGAAAAACACTTCCATACTGCAAAGTTTGGAACTGGATTCAAACACTACCAACGTTTATGTGATTCCAGATCTTGGTTCATGGTCCCAAATCTTCTCCAACCATTCACCTGGCATTTAGCAGCTGACATGTAGCCTTACGGCAAAATACCTTGTATTCTTAGATAAGCAATTTGTAATGACTTACGGCTCTATTCCTTACACCCCCACAGCGCAAATACAACAATTCATGCAGAATACACTAGGACCTTAATTAGTTGGCACATCTTGATCTCCAAAACACAGTGCCAAACCCACTGAGCCTATATCTCCATTTACCAAGGCTTTATTCCACGAACTATTAAAATGTTGGGTGACAAAAAGGAAAAATCACTGGAGAAGGTGTCCCGTGGAATCACAGTATAAAGAATAGCACGGCAGTAGGGTTCAAGACCTACTTTAGATTTTGTAGTAATGAAGAGGGAAAAGGGAAAAGACAGGGAGAAGAAGATTTGAAATCACATACAAGGATGGTATCTGCATACCATCTGCTTCTTTCTTGTGATCAGAGCTGATTAACTCAAACACCAGAGCTTTTAAAACCTGCTTAGTAAATTGACCATGTAGAATTTCAGAGATCAGTATAAACATTCATAGCCAATTCACAAGGATTTTGTTTTGTCACCTGGAAAATGACTACATTGTCCTGTCTCAGAATGAGCAATAGTAGCTTGCAAATTATCAGTTTCTTGTTAATCTAGGGAAGGATCCTAGCTCTGATGGTACCAGTTGTAGATTTTTGCAATTGATTTGGAACACATTTTAAACACTGAGTTTTCTTCTCTTGATTTCTTCCAGTTCTGCTTCCTGGTTCTTAAAGCCAAAATTTAACTTTGAAAAAAATTGCTATTATCCTCAGTAAGATTTCCAGCATGGTCATCCCCCCTAACCCAATTATTTCCATTACCTACTTTTCTAGAGAAATATGTCAGCAAGGGGCACAAACAAAAAGAGTGATATGTATAAAAACGTGACACACAAATATTATTCCTAAGTTAAACTTGTTTGTTCAACAGCGCACTTACAAAGCAAAACGTGCTTGTATGTGCAGAAATGCACACAGCAGCTGTTAAACCAAATCCAGATGAGCATAATATGATTTCTATCATGCAGAAGTTACTCTGCTTTGAGAGTGTCTTTAAAGATATAATCAAGAATTGGCAAGACCATTGCAGAAGGCTGTGTTCCACAGTACATTGAGTATACACACGTACTGAACTGCCTGGGAAGCTGCTCAATCTTCCAGAATTTATTTTCTTTTGAAAATCATACCCTGGGGGTCAGTAATTGGCTAAACTAGCTTTGAACAGGCTTTTTGTAGTTGAAAATCAGCCTTGATGAGGCTTTTCATAATGAAGAAACATTTGGTCATAGTTCAGACTCACATTCCTCAGGAGTACTTTACAATTCATCCAGCTTGAAACACTAAGTGATTAAAAAAATAAATTGAGGTTGTGTATTGGTTATTCCCTAACTATGTTAATTGCATGACAAGTTTCTACTCAAATTTTGTACAGCAACAACTTTTCTTGTTTTGCCACTCAACAACACAGGAAGCTTCTATTTCTTCTTCTCTCTCTGCAACATTTATATACAAAACTTGATTTAATTTTTTTCCCCCCATTTCAACCTTAAATTAAATCTCAGGTTAGAAACTCATGTGGTTTCCAGTGAGGTTTTCACAGTTTACTAATACAGATTTTCTGTCACATAGACAACCCCTTAAAACCAAACGCTTAACATTTCATGTTTCCAGAGTAACAAAACAGAGCATATATTAGGAGAAGAAAGGGAATTATTTTACTGATTTAAGCAGTAGAAAGAATTGTCATGTTCAGATGCCTTACTCGTACATATTATCAGAGGTCTCTCAAATTCCATACAATAAGCTAGAAACTACTTTTGAATAAGTATTATCTTTGTGGATCACAGTTGTAAAGAGCAAGGCTCAGATAGTAAATATTTTCTGGGAATCCGGCCATAAAAACTATATTTTACTTAAGATATTCATAGAATTTAGCATTAAGTGTTCCACAGATGAGGAATGTACAGCATAGCTGGATTCCTGCAGATCCAGCAAGCCACATTCCTTCTCCTGTAAGTAATTACAATTATACTAATCTTGCTGAAGATGTGCCTGCATACACTAGAAGCAGTTTCTCTGAATGCATTTCACCATTAAAAAAAAAAAAAAAAAAGGCTCCTACTTGCATTGTTAAGGTTTCCACGAAGCTACCATAAGGTTTCCATGAAGCTACCAAAGGTCATAAAAATTCTGTGAAAAATGCCACGTAACTGTATTGGTAGAACCGGGAGTTGGACTTTGTGATCCTCTTGGGTCCCTTCCAACCTGGATGACTACTCTGTGGTTCTGTGTTTCAAAGGAAAAAAGAGTTCAGTACCTCACACAGTCAAGCCTGTGTTGTTTTACCAATTTATAGACAACTAGCCACTGCATAAATAAAACAATCATAGTACCAAGCTAATTCTCCTGTATTTTGGTTTTTAATCTCCCTCTAGTCTGTTCAAAATAAATGAATCCATTCTCAACCTCTTGAAATAATATTCAGACTTCCAAGAATGTCTGTGCTAAACAAAGTCTAAAGATTTTTCTGACTGCTGTAATTTCTAAAGATACCGACAGATACTTGAGCAATCTTAGCAACTTCTCATAAGCCAGTAATAAATAAAAATTTCCTAGCACACATGAAAACCCTAAGTGTTACCTGACTGTCAGAAAAGATACTTATAAAATCTGTCAATGTCTACTTCTGCAAACGGCATAAAGCCATTCAATGAGAATTGAGTACAGTAAATTTATCAATCAGGGCTGAGCTATGCTTGATTCACTTAAACAACAGGCTTCAGGATAAAATCCAAGTAAGAAGAAATAGAAATTATAGCAGCAGCTGGGCTTGACCTCAGTGTTGGCAACAAACACACTGCCACCTAGCAAGGCACAAAAAAAACGATTAGTCTTTTAACTAATTGCATCATAAACGCCATCATAAAATTTAACTGACGTACTTGTGTGATTTTTTCGGGTTATTAAGCCTCCTGCTTCTTTCTAAGAAATGCATTAGTTCTACAATTTTCATTCTCAAATACTTTACTTTTCCCATAATCAAAATAGGTCTTGCAATGGCTTATGGTATGGTTATCTTGGTGCAGTGTGGCCGCTGCAGAAACAAACCAGCTCTTAGTGTTGGTGATCTCACAGCCTTGCAATAGCTAGCCTGCTTCTTCAGTCACTAGCTATTCCCTGAAGGTGGTACAAGGATACTCTTTTCTGAGACCTCATTGCAGCCTATCAATACCTGAAGGGAACCTACACCCAGGAGGGGAGTAAACTCTTCAGAAGGGCTGACAACAGCAGGACTAGGGGAAATGGATCCAAGTTGAAGGAGGAAAGATTTAGGTTGGATGTTAGGGGGAAGTTCTTCACAAGGAGAGTGGTTAGGCCCTGGAACGGGCTGCCCAGGGAGGTTGTGGATGCCCCGTCCTTGGACGTGTTCAAGGCCAGGTTGGACGGGGTCCTGGGCAACCTGATCTGAATGTGTACGTTTGGTGGCCCTGCTAGGCAGGGGGGTTGGAACTACATGATCCTTGAGGTCCCTTCCAACCCGGGTGATTCTGTGATTCTGTGTGAGACAAAACAAACCAACAAAAAACCGAAAACAAACAAACATACAAAAACTTTTAAAGTAGTCTGACAAACCATTTATGTGCAGTTTTCCACAGAAAGGAACAGTAGTTTGTTTCCGCAACAAGTAGATGGTTGTAGCAAAATTTTTCTACTGCTCTGCTTTTCAAAACTAAAGGACATACCTTGCCTTTGAATGCATGTATGCTGCTCTACTGAGTACAGTAAAAGCTGCATCTGTATGACTGTAGACAGAACGTGATCTTTGAAGTCAAGTATAAACTGTGATTTCATTTCGTGTGACGCTTATGTCCCCAGAGGTACATGTATGCACTGCCAGCTGCCAACATCCTGCACAATTACATTAGTAGGGAATTAAAAGCCCCATTTCAATAGCTCAACCTCACACAGAAGACTGTGAGTAGAGCAGATGTCCTTGGGCTCTGATCATAGAATCACAGAATCACAAAGGTTGGAAAAGCCTCTAAGATAATCTAGTCCTACTGCCAAACCACTCCCCCTCATGCCCACTGACCTTGTCCCTCAGTGCCACATCCACACAGTTCTGGAACACCTCCAGGGATGGTGACTTCACCACCTCCCTCAGCAGCCTGTGCCACTGCAGCACCGCTCTTCCTAAGAAGAAAATTTTCATAATGCTCAACCAGAGCCTTCCCTGGTGAAACTGTAGGCTACTTCCTCTAGTCCTGTTGGTGTTACCTGGGAGATGACGCCAAACCCCTCCTCACCGCAATTTCCTTTCAGGTCACTGTAGAGAAAGATAAGGTCTCCCCTGAGCCTCTTGTTCTCAAGACTGAAAAACCTCAGTTCCCTCAACTGCTCCCTATTAATACTTGTATTCAAACTCCTCAACACTCCCAGATCTTCTTCCTTTACTCAGCTTTTCCAGCCACTCTGCCCCAAGCCTGTAGCGATACATGGGGCTGTTGTGACTGAAGTGCAGGACCCAGCACTTAGTCCTATTGAAGCCCATACAATTGGCCTCAGCCCATTGATCCAGCCTGCTCAGATGCCTGGGTAGGGCCTTCCTACTCTCAGGCAGATCAACGCTTCCTCCCAATTTGGTGTCATTTGCAATATTAATCAGAACTGAAAAAAAAAAGAATAAAGTTAAAAAAAGAAGATACTCTGAACATTTTTCATATGATTTCTCAAAAAATTGGTTTTGATCTCTTCTTTCCCAGGTCTAGGCTGTGTAGGAGTGGAATGTTGTTTCTGCGTTAGATATTAAAAAGGGGGAATTGATCTAAAGAAGTAGAGCACAATACGCTTGTATTTTGTAACTTGTCCTTAGAAATAGCTGATGTGAAAAAAGTAGGAATAGCATATATGTTAGTAACACACTTTAGAAATACAGTTGCTGAATTGTGTGATTACTTCTTGCTCACAAAAGTGCAATAGTTTCTAAATGTTCCAAATTGTATAGGTATAGTATTATGGACTAGAAAGCATATTGTGGGGCTGTTCTGCTTGGATAAGAGATCCTCAGCAAAAGAAAAACAGACTTCACAAACATCAAAGAAGCCAGGGCCTCCACACAAGGCTGGATTGCCTTGCTCTGTGGGTAGGCTGGGATGGAACAGGCAGACATCAAGATACTCCCCCCATCCTCCTTCCAAGCTTATCTCCATGCAAGGACGAGCAGATGTCCAGAAACAATGACCAAATGTTGAATGAGCAAATGTGAGAAGTTAACTAATTAGCGAGATTTACTTAGCGAGCAAAAATCTATGGTTCGCCAGTATCTGTGTGTTTAGTTGAGCATCAGGAAGATTGTGAACCTGAAGTACTCAGCCAATGAGGAGCCAGGGGAGAAAGAGATAAGCGTTGAGTAATAGGGCATAAAAGACATAACGCTGTTTTCTGCATGCTCTCCTGCGTGCAGGAGGTCTGCCACTGCAATCGCAAATAAAATCTGCTTGGTCAGAGATACCGGCCTGATAAATTGTTTGGATATTTCCAACGGCTGGTCTCTTGAAATGTGCTGTAATGAGCTAAAAACTCACCGACAAGAGCAAGCACACCAGCCAGATCTTAGTTCCCTCTAAAATTAATCGATATGGCAAAGGACGCATTGCTTGTCTCCAGAAAACAAGTGCAGCACTGCTATTTTTAGACCGGCTGCATTACAGAGCTGGCTTTAATGGACGATCTGCAGTTACTGATCCATCTCTCCGTGGAGCTGCTATTTCTGTTGCTCTCAGCCCCATGAAATTGCTGATGCTCCCACATCGCTCTTCAGAGCCATTTCCGTTTCTGCTGATAGCACAGACTGTGCTGACGTAAAGTCGTCGCTGCGGGCACCGCAAGCGGCCCTAGTGGCACTTCCCCTGCGAAGTAAAAAAGAAGTAAAAGTAAAAAACGCTAAGCGCTTTTAGTTCTTTTGTCCTCTAACTGACATTTCCAGCGTCCCGAATGGAGCGAGGCCGGGCTGACACTGACGCCACCGCCCACCCCTCCACCACCCCGCCTCCTCCCGGAGTCCCGGTTTCCCCCCCGCCCTCCGCCTCCATTTCCCAGAGTGCGGCGCGGAGCGGGGCAGGAAGTCCCGTGCGCCTGAGTCAGGGGAGGCGGGCGCGGCGCTGCCATGGCGCTGGAGACCCTGTCCCCGGAGTGGGAGTTCGACCGCCTCGACGACGGCTCGCAGAGTGAGCACGCGGGAGGCGGAAGGGCCGGGCTGGGGCAGGGCGGGAGCGTGTGTGTGTGTGCGCACGAGGACGGAATGGGGCTGCGGGCTGAGCGGGCTGAGGAGACCCCTACCAGCCCCTATCGCGAGAGGCGGGCAGTGAGGAAGAGGAGGAAGCAGCCGTGGGAGCTGAGCGGGACCGGCCCCCATCCCGGTTCCTGCCTTCATCCCGGTTCCTGCCTTCTGCTCGCCGCGTTCAGAGCGGGCCCTGCTCCGTGCTCGCCTCAGTGGCTGTCGGGGGGTGTTTGGGTTGGGGGGGAGGGGGAGCTGCTGCGAGCTTTGCTTGTGCCCCCTGCGCGGCGGAGACCGCCGTCTTCGGCTTCTCCCGGCCGCCCCTGGGTGCCCACGCGTGTGTGCAGCATCCCCCGGGCAGGCTGAGGCAGCCTGCTGAGATCAGTGCGTTGTATGTGCTTTCTGCCGATAAAGGCTGTTTGGCACGGAGCTGGGTGTTCTCTTACACCTTTAGAAAATAGATACGTGAGACCTCGTGGTGCTGAGCTCTGTCAGTGGATGTGTGTGCCCCATCCAAATCCATGTGTTCTCTGCCTGTGGAGCTGGCTGACCTACTTCCTAAATAGAGGTGTATGGCAGTCACATTGAGATACATGCTGTGTATTGAACTCTGCCAAATTGTAGAGGGAAGGGATGCCATTCAGAGGGACCTCAACAGGCTTGAAAGATGGGCCCGGGTGAACCTAACGAGGTTCAACACAGCAAAGTGCAAGGTTTTGCACTTGGGAAAGAGGAATCCCAGGCATCCATACAGACTGGAAGGAGTGGTCCTTGAGAGCAGCCCTGCTGAGAAGGACCTGGGGGTCTTGATAGATGAGAAACTTAACATGAGCCAGCAGTATGCCCTTGCAGCTCAGAAAGTAAATGGTATCCTGGGCTCCATCAGAAGAGGGGTGGCCAGCAGGGACAGGGAGGTGATTGTCCCCTCTACAAACAGATATGCAAACAGATATGTCTTGTGAAGCGGGTCTGTGGCTTGGAAGAAAAAGAAAATATGTGATTTATTTTCCTTTTGCATGTAATCCAGTTTCTTTAGGAAAAAAAAGTTACGCATGCTAGAAATCCCCCAGCTTGATGCCATTTTAATCAATTCAGGCCTACCTGTATCTGGGGGGTTCACTAATAGCTTTCACTCTCATGTCTGCTTTAGAGAAAAGATGATAAATTATTCACACCTGCCTTTTATTTTTTGTATAGAATCAGTATGAGGTAGCACATCAATGTCTGGCAACATTTAGTTTTGTCAGTACCTGATATCAGCTCTATTGAGCTACAGCATGGTTTAAGTGCATCTTTTGGCTGCTGGAAAGATGACAGTTTGTGGGTTTTTAGGAGAGTGCTGCTGCTCTGAGATTTTTTGAGATATGCTGCCTATTTAGTCGAGGGAATTGATTTGAGCAGCAGTGCCTGTTTCTTACTCTTGTGTGACTTGTTTTTTTCAATTCTTCCTTATAGTCCCAATACCTCTTTCAATATTTTTTCTGCTCTTAGCTTTGCCTTTTGTGTGACGAGAGAAGGAACGGGAGGGAGTACCACAACATGCTTCAAGAATTTAAGTTTCCATACTCTACAGCATCTTCTAACAGTAAAGTACTGCAACTGCCAGGATGGCAGGTTAAGCTCTGTTCTGCAGGGCTCTGCATCTTTTGGAGTTCTAGAGCTTTAGTGCATCAGGGCTTCTAGAAGATGTGCTGGAAGGGATTTGGAAGGTGAATTGGTAGAATAGAAAAAATATGATGATACAACACAAGGGCTGCAAATCCATGTCTGAAGGGCATACTGCTGATAAAGAGTGTTTTGTTCACTTGCTGCTTATCTGCATGAAATTCAGTCTTCTTCATTTGGTGGTGTCTGTGAACCATCCAGACAGGCAGAACCCAATGGCATTAGTGTGGAACTTAGTGTGGTATAGCTCTCAGTGCATTTTGAACAGGCTTTGCAGCTGAATTGCTGCTGATTTCAAAGTAGGAGCTTCGCATTTGTTGAGAATTTGTTCCATTTCTCCTCAGTCTCAACTCCCCAGTGCACAGTCCCTCTCTTCTTTGACTCTTCATTTGCCTTTGTTCATTCCTCCCCTTACTTGGCTGGGGCACCTCTTCAGGCACATTTTCTGTTTCTCCAAGATACATCTCTAGGGTAATTGATTCAGCAAAACTGGTTTACTGAAGAGTAGTCATCAACTGCCATTTGTCTCAATTGCAGACAGCTTAGATGAGCAGGAGGTAAAACCTGCAAAATAAAAAGATTTTTTAGCTTTTGTCACAACCTACTTGCTAAAACACAAAACGGGCATGTATACTGCTACATAAGCTAAAAAGATTGCTGTCAGCAGAGTTGTCTTTGTGTTTTGACAAAATTCAGTTATCCAACTAACTTAGGTTCTTTGGTTGTTTATTTTAAAGGCAATGCTATTTTCAACAAAAAGTAAAAGGTTGTAAGCAATTAGATGTGCAGTCAAGTCACATCTTCACTGATGACACTTGAGTCGTCAGATGAGAAAGGATTGTAGTTCCTTATGAAGCATGGAAGTCCTGAGCTGTGATCACTGTTTCCATGGTTCACATTGTGCAGCTAAGTCAGTGATTGTGTATTTCTTTTTTGTGTATGTGTGTTAGTGTAGGAAGAAGAAGTATCAGGATAGAGTGAATGAAGCTTTTCAGTTGTCTTTAGGCTTGCTATACTAATTCTTACTGCTTCTCTTGGTATTTGACCAGCTGAGTATTTCCTTTTGAGCGTAAGAACCTACTTGGAACTATCAGTGACAGAACAGCTGTGCATTTCCATGTTCGGTGCTAAGCAGAAGAAAAATTCGGCTGGAAAGTAGTGAGTTGCAATATGGTGGGGATGATTGAAAACCATCAGCTTTCAGTTTAATTCTTACTAAGAGGTAATAGGGGGAGAGCAGAAGACAGATTGCTTCCCATACAAGTTCTACTCAGACTAAAGTGATAACCCAGTGCCTCAAATGTCTAATATCGTTGTTTATGGCCTGGCTCTGCTGATGGGTAATATCATCTGCCATGCTGCAATGTGGTCAGTCAGTTCTTTGCTCTGCAACTTGGTGTGGTAGTTAGGTTTGTTCAGATGTTAGTTTAAAAATAAATGTACACTTCAAAAATATGTTCTAATAAGCCTCTTAAATGTTTGTTATTCTTTCATATTTGGGTTTTATTTGAAATGGGCACTGAGTTGGATATTGGTTTTCAACACGTAAGAACTTTGTGTTACAAAGATGCAGTTGTTTCAAGAAGAAAATGCTGCACCAAAACTTGGTATGCAGTACTACTCGCTAAATAGCAACAGATTAAAACATTAATGAACTTTGGGATATTGGAGTTTACAGAGCATTTTATGTAACTATCAATGTTATGAATTCTCAGAAATCCACGCTGAAGTGCAGTTGAAGAATTATGGAAAATTTCTTGAGGAGTACGCATCTCAGCTGAAGAGAATTGAAGATGCTCTGGATGACTCTGTTGGAGATGTTTGGGACTTCAGTCTTGATCCTATTGCTTTAAAGGTCTGCTTATATTTAATACTGTTGAAACTGTTATTTTCCTCATTCCTTCTTCCTTTCAAACCTGATAAGTGAAAGCTTCTTGTCTTTGTGCTTCTAAAATGTTGACTTTTGTGTTTGAGAAGCCTATCCAATGCGGTTTTAATTGTTCTTCTTCCAGAAGTGTTTTATTCTTTGGTCATAAGTTTCCTGTAGAGCATGACTATTTTTCATCACTGAACTGGGACATAAAAGTGAGAAGTACTTTTCAGTGTTGTTACCATGTGGAACTTGTATGTGCAGAAGGTGTAGTCTCAGTCAGTCCTCCATCTATTCAGATTACATGTGGGGCCTCTGTAGTGCTGAGCATATGTGAACTTGTCAGCCGTGAGACGACTTCAGTACAAAATCTCAAGTGCCTGCATGTAGATACACACAATGCTTCCTGTTTCCTGCATTTGGAATTCCTAATTTCTCTTAGATTTCCGGAGTTGTTTTTATTCTGTTTGCACCGTAATGACTGTGTTTTTGCATTTCAAGTTTTATGAGCAAATTGATGTAAATCCTATATAGTGTGCTAGTTCTTTCCCTTAATGCATGAATGTGCAAAGAGAAGGCTTCCTGCAGTGCAGGTTGTTGGTAAGGTGCCATTACTGGCTCTTTTTACTGACCTTACTTGAGATTAAACTGTAAAAAAGTTACACTAATTGCTTAGTTGCTTAAATGTGGCTCTGACAAGTGTTTTCTAAAGCTTTTGTTTATTTTAATCAATTCTAGCTTTTGCCATATGAGCAGTCCTCTTTACTGGAGCTCATAAAGACAGAAAACAAGGTAATTGCTTTATGATTAAAAGAAGGGGGGGGGGAAATTTATTTTATCTAAAACTGATCCATTTGATCCATTTTAAACATGAAAAATGCTCTGTAGGATTTTTATTCGCTGTAGTTCTGTGATGATAATCTGCTTTTTTTTTTCCTTCATCTAGGTTCTAAACAAAGTAATAACTGTGTATGCTGCCCTTTGTTGTGAAATCAAGAAGTTAAAATATGAGGTAAGTTCAGCTTCAATTATGTGTATGAAAGATTGATGATCTGATAAAGATTTATTATTTTGCAATAAGATATAATGATATACTGTCTAAATAACTTTTGTAGCATGACCACTGATTTATTAAAAGACAAATTTATGTTTCTGTTGATAGGCAGAAACGAAATTTTATAATGGCCTCCTGTTTTATGGAGAAGGAGGTAAGTAGCTCCCTTTACTGGAGAAGTTTGTAGTTTTGCTTCATTGCTTCCAATCGTATTAAATGCTGCAGGAAGTCTGTTTTTATATTACAGATGCATGCTTTCATTGTACCACTAAATGATAAATACACAATAATGGACTTTGTGATAATAGAGCTGGCATTAAGACTTTATAAATGAAGCCTGATTATCTGCACTAAGTATTGTCATGATAATGGGAAGTTTTGTTGCAGCATGATGTACGTGAGAAGTACTTGGACTTGACATTTTTCAGGCAGATGACCTTTAAGTGAAGATAGTGGGAGAATGCATGAGATGTAAAAAAAAAAAAGCAGTGCTTTTGAAATTCATGACTTTTTTCAGTAAACATCTTGGCTTCTTTCTTAATGAGATTACATTTAGTGTTTAGGTGTACAGAAATCTGAGTTTATACACTGTAGCAGCTGTTTTTTCTAAGTATGGCATTGAATACCTGTGTTTCACTTGGAAACACATTATCCTCAACCAACTCACTTCCTGTTAGACTGCTTTTTGCAGGAGCTGTAGTTGGTTGTAGTAAAACCATGAATCTACAACCATGTGGCTCTTGCCTTCTCTATATAGCAGGAAACATCTTTTTCATTTTATTCTCCAAGTGACGAGGATTACTGTAGGAACTTCAGCTGGTTGTGTTGCTTTTTGGATAATCTATAATTTCAAGAGAGGAAAGGTTGCATAGAAAGCATAAAGGGGAAGGATGCAGTGTCTAAATGGAGTTATAGAGGCTCATTTAAATTTTGCTCACTGTTCTAAAGGAATATTTTTATGAAGACCAGAAACTTTAAACTAGATATTATTTAGAAGTTTCCTTGTACAGGTTGAATGATCACCTCTCTAATCAGGAGACTGCTTTTCTTTAACACTATTGCTTTTGTGGGGTTTGTTTTTTTTTTTTTTGTGGATGAACTTGCAATTGTAAGGTATTTTTTCCATAGTGGCCCAATAGAAAAATCTCAAATCTAGAGCATTAAGCTATCATCTCCTTAAAAAGACTGTCAGGTAGTACAGCTATTCCAGCTGTCCAAAGAGTTTAATGTGGTGACTTGATTGCTGCATCTCGTAGTATCTGATTAGTGTACTTTGTCACACGTGTAGTGCTTTGGACATAAGGTGGGAGCCAGTTGTTTTGTGCTGGATAGCATATAGGAAAAAAAATCTATTGATGAATAGCTATATAGATAGAAAAAAAAAATTATTGAAGAAGTTGTATGCTACACAGTTTTTCTGTTGATTTATGATGTTATATATCCTTTCAGCTAATAACTATGCCAGCACACATTCTTTGCAATGTAAATAGCTTGCTTTTACAAACCTCTTTTAATGGAAACTTTGATGTACAGTTATGTAAGCTATATTCTGTAAGTTATATTCCTTTAAGGAATTCAGTTTCGTAATTATTTCCTTACAGGTGATGGAAACTTTTTTTTCCTGCTTTATGCGTAACTTAAAAGCAATTTAATTCTATTGGGGAAGGAATTTCAAAATAATTCTATCTTAGGAAGCAAAATTAAAAGCTTTTAAAGTTCCACCAGCAGGCTTGTAGGAGTGCACTGAATTTGTATGACAAACATACCTGATTTGGAAGGTGAGCTCCAGGGTGTAACAAATAGCTCTAATGCAGCCTTTTTAAAGTAGTGACAGTTCTTTGTCTTTGAAGCCACAGATTCCAGCATGGTGGAAGGAGACTGTCAAATACAGATGGGAAGATTTGTTTCCTTCTTGCAGGTAGAGTATCTTGATTTTTGACAGCAATTATAATATTAATTTTATTTGCAAAGTGGATTGAGAAGTCTTCAGTATCCTGCTTGCATCTTGCTGAAAGGAGCTGCAGTCATTTGATACTGTCATTGTTTTACCTGCTCATCTCTTGCTACTACAATTCACTTAGAATTCTGCTGTTTAACTTGGTTTGCTCATCTACTCATATTTGGCTTTTTTTGTCTACACTAGTATAAAACTTTGGAAGACTCATGAGAGGGTAGGTTATAATTTGTGTAATCTTTGTCCAAGGAAATTAGAATTTCTTAACCAAATTTCAGTAGGTACGGGTAAGTATATGGGGCTGTTCTATTTGATAGTAAGGTCAAGGATTTCTGTTGTTACAGTTTTGATTAGCAAATTTTCATTGAAAACTGGGCATGAATTAATGGTTCATGCACTGTCATGTAGCTGCTGGGAGGTGAAATTAAAGTATGTACCTGGGGAAGAAAAATTGTTTGTGCCACACTCAAGCTTTCAAGGAAGAACATTCATTTTGGACGCAGTTTGGTTGCTATGAGTATACTTTGCATGAAAACAAGGTCTGTGTTTCTTCTGGTGATTTCCTGTGATCTTAGACTTCTGTCTGCTCTGCAATTTCTTTTTCTTTATAATAGCTTAAGTGACTTTTATTCCATAAATGCATTTTTATTCAATGTTTCTTGTAATGAAGGAAATGTTGAAGTGGAGAATATACAGGAAACTCTTAGAATGCTTAAATGAATTGTTAAAATTTCTTTTCTTGCTCTATCATGGCAGTGCTTATTTACTGAGTCATTAGTAGGTTGAATGCCATACGAAGTTGCTTCTCAACCTGTCTTCCTGTGCCCAAATGCAGTTGTTAGGATGTCTTTTGTTGTTTTTGTTTTTCCCTATCTTTTTCATCCTTTTTGCCTTACTAACATGGGCAGTTTCTTTTTTCAAGCTATTTCTCACTGAGGTGAGATCTGGTGGTTCTGAGATGGGGTTGCTGTACATTATGGGGTTTTTTTCTAGACTTTTTTTTTAGGACTTTTTTGAAATAAAAAGATGAGGGCAAAGTACTTGGCAGCCTAGATGTCTTCAGCATAAGTGAAATACAAAGCTCCTTGTAGTGCAGGATGAGCTTACAGGTTATATCCCATTGAATGTGTTTATAGTGGAAATGTTACATAAGAACAGCAGTATTACTTGTGATCCCGCTTTGTCTGTGTCCTACCATAGCTTGTTGAATATTGAGCATGAGAAAGCAGGCAGACACAGGACATTGTCCCAGGGGGAAAGTTACCATATGACTGTTGGCTTGGATAAAGCTATGAGGAGAACTTTTTTTTCTTTTCCAGTCTTTTTCAACTTGTGTTGTTCTGAACCCACTCAGCACTAACTGATATATGCCCATTGACTGGAAAATGCTGTTAAGGTCAATGTTATAAGCTTTTTCCTGAGGGCAATGTAAAAACACGACTGAAGACTATAAAAGATGAAATGTTTCCACAGAGCTAACATCTGTGCTCTGGTTTACTGACACTTGGGAGTTAAATATTCTCTGCACATCAATATACCTTTTTTTACAGCTTAATTAACTAAAATTTGCTATGTAAAAACATTTAAATTATCAAATCAGAGTCATGAAACACTACTAGGTAGTGTTGATCTTGCAGAAGATGGTATTTGAAGAATTAAGTAGCTGATAAAATGCTGTTAAATTGGACCATTGCCTGGAAATTTTGAAGAGGCAGCTGGTGCACCTTCCCAAGGAAACGTGATCTCAGTTGTCTATTAATGTGCTCTTCTGGAGTCTGTTGGCTGGTTTCAGCTGCATTTGATAGAGCAATACAAGCATTACAAGCAATACAAGAAGTAAAGACGCTTTCATGTTTTATGGAAACTGGTGACTAATAGAATGCAGAAACCCAAATAAGATCTATTTTTGATGGAGAGAAAGACAGAATTCAGCTGTTAGCCTGTCTCCTGGCAAGAATAGCAGGCTGGCTGCTAGCCTGTGTGGGCTGTCTTGCTTGGGAGCCATCTGTGTGCTGACTGGCCAGACTCATCCCATGCAGGCTTCTCCCCGATTAGATTATAGGATGAATTAGTAAGCAAATACTATTTGTGGTTAAGAGAAACTCAGATTAATTTACCCCATTTCTCAAGGCGTACCTTGTTAAAATCCATTATAGAAATTCAGAATTTTTTATGGTCAGAGTTGAGCTCTTTTTAGTCATCTTTTACTATATAACTGAGCTCAAGTTTTGCTTTGCCTGAGCACACCTCTCAAAGGCTCTATTCTTTTATTTTATTTTATTTTTTTTCCTTTGAAGACAGCATTCTATGGCTGATTACTATTATAGAATGCATGGGCCCCTCTTCTTTGTTAGTTTGTAATTTGAACTTGTCTGTCACCAGCTTCCAGAGTGTGACTCTTGAATCTAGTGGGAAAAGGCACAGCCTTTGCTTTTAGGGATATTTGAATATTCCCTCCAAAGGTACATGTACACTTCAAGTCTCTTCTCAGTGTCTCTAATAAATTGAACTCTTGAAAAATTAACAGCAAAAGATATTTAAAGCATATTGAGCTCCTGAGGGATGACTCTTTTCCATGCCTTCTCGAAGGCCCAATAAGCTTTTAAATGTGGCCCTTGAGCATATGGTATTTCAGTATCAGTCTCTAGCTTGTGAAAACAAGCTAGATGCAGGTGTTTTCTTTAATCTTTTCTCTGTCTAAAAGTGCACATTGGTACTTTAGTATTTCAAGATATACTGGAAGCTTTGTACAGTAACCTCTTGACTTAAACCCAAATCCTTTTTTAGACCTCTTAATTACTAGGATAATGTTTCCCATCCTGTTGTCTGTCCACTGACTTGGATTAGGGTTGTAGTTCCAACTTACACTGCAAGTTTAGTGATTTATGTTCTGTATTTTGGAAGTAACGATGTTATCCATAAGAAGAGGCTATATATGTATGTGCTTTTTCTTGTATTTCAGGAGCTGTCTTGCTTTGTTACCCGATGTTACGAAGTGGTGGTGAATGTAGTGCATCAGTTGGCTGTTCTGTACACCAGCAACAAGTAATTATTCCCTGAGATGCTGTATCACTTTTTATGTAGTTTAAAAATGTACATGATATAAACATTCTGCCTAAGGGTTGATTATTTTGGGAATATTATTATCTAGAGATATGGAGGATGCTTTGTTGCACAAATTTGGGCTTCATTACCCATCTTCAAGTTTATTTTCAGGAAAGTTGGAGCTCTTATTAAATGAGATGCAAGTGCTGTGTTGTTTTTTTCTTTTAGGTAGACTGATGCTTCGGAGGCTCTTAATCTTGTTGTTCAAGAGATCCTCTTGCTATTCTTGCAGTCTCCCTCTGTGAGACTCTTTCTTTTGATTGCTATAGTAGATACCAGAGCTTTCAGAGCTTAAAAATCAGATCACTTTCACAATCCAATGTTTAAATATGTGGTTTTCTTAAACTTGGTGGTTGAACTGATACTGATGAACAAGTTACTGTCACTTGCCATGTGACTTTATGCCTTTGCGCATGCAGTGTTGTTTTGGCATGACTGAGAGAGCCCCAAGTAAGCTGCACAAATGAATCAGTGGTATCTATGAAATCACTGGTTTATTCTTTAGTATTCAACATTGATTATAATCCTCAGACAAAAGATACTATGGGTGAGATTGCTGGTTGTTCTGATGTTGCCAGTCATGTTATGTATTTCTGACAGAACAATCATGGTTTTAACATGTGATGTTGAGCTTAGTGAGGGTGGCTGTGCTTAGTTCTACTCAAAGTAGAGTTGAGTCCTGAGTCAAATTGTTGAGTTTAGCTCTAAAGATCAAGAGCCCTGCTGTTCTCTTGCTATTTCTCCCCAAGTAGTTTAGCATCATTCTCAGTGTTATTGGTTGTTTTCATTTTTGTCTTATACTGCAGCACAAGATAGACTTTCTGTGTCGTGCTGAGTGAGAAAGGCTGGATGTGTAGCTTAGTTATGGCTTGGCTGAATGTGTGAAGTGGCTTTGTACTTTTGAGCCCTGGGACTGTGTCAAGACTGCTTAGCATAACTGACTTGGGAACTGTTGCTAGTATGTGTGCACTGGATGAAATCAGTGGCTTAAACCAGATACATGCCTTGCATTCAGAACTGCAGTACCAAATTTGATCATATGCTTTAATCATATTTGGAAGCTTATCTTATTTTCTGAATTTACTGTGTAAGTGAAGAAACATACTCTAAGAAACAAAAAAACACTCTTTGGTACAGAGGTGCTAAATATTCTCTGTTCTAAGGAGTAGTAATATGTTAAAATACTTGTTTTATTTACAGGAATGCACCTAAAATTATAGAGACATCAGGAGTTCATTTTCAGGTGGGAATAACTTTGTGCCTTTTTGCTTATGTTTTTTTTTTTTTTTTTTTTTTTTGGGCTAATGTATTTGTCTTAACCCTGAGAAAAGTAGCAAGAAAGTGAATTTCAAGAATAACTTTCAGTCTGGAGTCACCTTTACAGGTTGTATTTGCTTAATCAGCTTTTTCTGGCCTTTACCTGGGAAGAGCTGCTACTTTGTTCCTGTCAGACTCTGGCTTTCCTAGCTGAAAAATGTTTGCATGCTTTGTTACTGTGTGTAATATGTGCTTCTGCTTTTAGCTAATTTTGAAAATCCTATCTTCAGAGTCAGATCAATGAATCTGAGGGGGTTGCATACAAACTGTTTTTCCTTGTTTGCCATTACAGATAATATTAAATACTTAAGCAACCAGGAAATATCTGATTTAACACTCTCTAGCTGATGCCTTGCTGGCTCATCACATATTGAAAAGACCTGGTATTTTATGTGCAGTGCCCCACATACAGTAAACACTTCATTTTCTTCTTTCTCAAACAGGCGATGTATGAGCATCTGGGAGAACTGCTGACAGTCTTAATCACTCTGGATGAAATAATTGACAATCACGCCACTCTGAAGGATCACTGGACAATGTACAAGAGGTGTGTCTCTGAAGGTGTGACAAATATTCTCATGACATAAAAGATAAAAGCATGTGCATGTGCCTTCTTTCAAAAAAATTAGTTTGGGGACATGGAATTTTTTAGCCTCATGCATTATCTGGAAACCTCAAGAAGGAGCAGGGCAAAGCTCCCATTTTGTCCTTCTAACAGCATAAGGAAGTTTTTAGTGCTGAATTTCACATTTGCCATTCCAGAAGCTGTGTGGTAAGTATCTTGAAAAAGAGTAATGGTTCAAGGGGTTTAAAATGCATTTGGTAAGAAATCTTATTTTATGCAGAACTGACTTAAGACCATTCATATCCATATTGATCGAAGGCTTTGGAATAGATTTGAGTAAGAGCATTATCTAAAGCAAGAAGTAAAGAATCAACAATTATGTAGGCTGCTAAATTAGTGGAAAAAGAACAATTTCAGTGAAAACCTCAATAGATTGTAGTTGTTCAAATGTAAGTGGCTTAAACAGACTTGTTTGTTTTTAATAATTTGGAGTTGCTGCTGGGCAGAGATACAGGCAATTAAAACCTGTTCCACGAAACAGTGATATTAGGATACTGTAGGATATTATAAACTGTCAGTACATCTTAAATTCTTTTTATGTCTACTCCTTACAGGCTGCTAAAATCTGTCCATCACAACCCTTCCAAGTTTGGGATTCAAGAAGATAAACTGAAGCCATTTGAAAAGTTGCTTTTGAAACTGGAATGCCAGTTGCTTGATGGAATGATATTTCAGGTAACAAAATTAAAGTTCACCAATATGGTAGAGAAAACTGACAGTAAAGTGAGACTATTTATAATATAGTTTTTAATAGGATGCCACACTTCTGTGTGTATTTTCTTTTTTGTGTGTGTTTGTATATTTTTGTTGTTGTTTGTTGGCTTGGTTTGTTCCAGATAGTGGATCTATTGTGTGATCCTTCCTTCTGCTTCCCTCGTGCTAGAGTTGTGCCAGGCCTTGAATGCAGTTAATGCTTGCTGTTGTGTAGAATGAAAGAAACACAGAAAACTTGGCATTAGGACTGTGTATTCTCAAGGACATTCTTTTTTCATCCAGAAATTTTCATAGTGGTTATTCAGGCTATGTATAGATCCACTTAATTCCAGTTACAGCTAAACTGCTAAATGATAAAACATAATTTGTCCCTTCCTTTCAAAGGATGCTGCTACCAACTATGTGGTTTTTTTTCATCTTGACTTTTTATACAAAAGCTTCATTATCAGTTTAGATTCTGTTATTCATTCATTTCCCCTCCAGTCCTGCCAACACCCCTCCCTAACAAACATACGTGACTAATTTCTCAAATGAAATCCTACTGAAGATTATAATAACAGTTATAGAAACAGTCTAAAATCTTCATATTTTTACATTTTGACTATTGTATGGTTATGAGTATTTTCGTGCTACGAGATCATGATCTGCATCATACATAGGGTGGCCTTGTTTAGGTAATGGGCATTAGTAAATGCTAGTACAAATACGCATCTGGTTTCTTGGTAGCTGCACATCATGTGATTTCTTTATAAGTGCCCCATGACAGAAATTTTAAATCATTAAGTTTTTTTTAAAATGCTAAGTGTAAGAGAGGTTTTTAATGTTTCCTGTGTGGTTTAGTATATGAAACAACCTAAACATATATCAAAATCTACATGAAGTTTAAGGTTGTGACTTCAAATAAGCACGATATGACATATACCAATGAACCCTAGCATGATTCTTCTCTTGCAGATTTTTATCTTTGAGGCCTGCAATTCACAGCATTGTAAATTTTTTTTTTCTATAGGCCTGTATAGAACAGCAGTTTGATTCCATAAATGGTGGAGTGTCTGTGTCAAAGAACAGCGCGTTTGCTGAAGAATTTGCTCACACTCTTCGCACAGCCTTTGCAAATGTTGAAGGCAAACTTGGTAATGCAAACTGATGTTTCTCCTGTCAGGTTCACTGTTTCTAAACATGTGAGTAGATTTCTAAAAGGACTTTCGTGTGTGTGTGTGTGTGTGTGTGTTTCTGCAGGTGAACCTTCAGAGATTGACCAGAGGGATAAATATGTAGGCATCTGCGGCCTTTTTGTACTGCATTTTCAGATTTTTCGGACTGTAGACAAGAAATTTTACAAGTCATTGCTGGATGTCTGCAAAAAGGTGAGTGCTTTGCTCTTCTTGTTAATAATTAAGAGGAAAGGAATAGTCTATATAAATGAAGGGGTTAATTTTCTTGGCTGTGTAGTGTGCTTAAGACTTGGGAATAGAAAGAACACAGTTTACCAAAAGGAGTCAGAGAACAGACTTCAAAACTTTTTGTCTTTTTACAACATGCTCCCCTCTCTCCTTTGTTTTAAAAGACGGTCTAAAACCTGTGCAGTCACTTTGTGTTTTGTACTTAGTAAGCAGCAATGTAAAATAACTTAAAATTATCATTAAAATGTTTATTCTCAAGTTTAATACGGCAGTGAGGACAAACAGTTGTTGGTTGAGGTGTGAACATCGTGGGACTGAATAAATGCTCTGGGATTTGGCTTGGTTGCACGCATGTTTTGAAAGCCCTCTGAGTTAAAGGTGATCAAGGCTTTTTAGTTTTGGGTAATATTAAGGAATGGTTAAATTCTGTAACACTGTAGAGGAAACACTGAGAGTGGTAACAGCTTTGCTTGTAATATCCTTAATGGACTTCTAGAGGAAAACGTTATGATCATTTATACTTTGAAATTGATTATGCAGATATAAAAGAAGCTGAATTGTTTGTTGTGGTTCACAGGAGGCATGAGAAGCAGATGTTTCATAAGTATGCATAGTGCCATAGTGTTTTCCTGTAATTACTTATTATTCATTGTTTATTAATTCTGAAGTCATAGCCTGAACCAGCCTGATTGAGTACCTAGTGAAGGGACATAGCGAGCCCAGGGAGCACAAGTGAAAGCTGTTCACCTCCCTAAGCCTCATTTAAGGGCTGGCTGCCATGAGGGAAGGTTCTTTACCTGGAGATCCTTCTTTTGGAGTACTTGATAAGCCCTGATCTTTGGTCACAATCCAATTAAAGGAAGATTTGTTTACCCATTCCATCACCCTTTTTCAGATAATTTAGAACTGGTTATCTGCTGTTGCCTTTCCCTACACTTTCTAATATGCCCCCCCCCCTGCCCCCCCCTTTTTTTTTTTTTTTTGGCTACAGGTACCAGCCATCACGTTAACTGCAAACATTATCTGGTTTGCTGATAACTTTCTGATTCAGAAGATTCCAGCTGCTGCCAAACTTCTGGATAAGAAAAGTATTCATACAATTAAAACACAAAGGGAAAACTTCTTACAGCAGAAGGCTCAGTCACTTACCAAGTATGCTACCTAAATATTACTTCATTGTGCTGTGTGTAAACATGTGGGTTTCCTTATTCTTTCCTAAACTTAGTAGTGCTACAAAACACATTAGTACACTAAATAGCAAGCAAAAAGTTGGTGCACTTTCTACAATCCTGCTTGAAAAGTGTTGGTCAGAGCTAAATGTTTTTTCACGCTCTCAGAAAAACTGTTATTGCTTGACCTAAATCACAAAGTTCTTGATGGTTTTCTGTATCTGATTTTTCTCAGGTAACTTTTTTTTGTTTTATACTTTAAGCTTTTTTTTTTTTTTTTTTTTTTTTAAATTAATGTCTAGTAACCTGAGCCTTTTTTTTTTCCTGTTAAGGCTCTCTGGTTTCTGTGTGTCCATGGACATTAGTCCAATATAGGTTAAGTAATTTATGGAGGGGCTTCTTCTCTACTCTGCAAGCTTTTATTTTCCTTATGTCATCATTGCTTATTTAATGGTTTGTGAAATTGTACTTGTCAAACAGCTTCTTTTTTGTGCTGTGTGTGTCACTTGCCGGTCATTTCTTTCTCAAATTTCTTTCAAAAGATCTGTTACAAGCTGAGTTGAAACTTCTGAGTTGTCAGTCTTATGAACAATGAATGCTCTGCACTTCATAGGGACTTAACAGGGCTGAGATCTGTTTTTGTTGCAAACCAATCCAAGATGGTGGAAATTGATTGGTGGGACAGAAATAAACACTAGAAATTCAGAGGTTTACTTCTCACCCTGTATGTGGAAGTTGGTTTGAGAGGAGGGGTTGTGGGGAGGCAAAGGGATAGCTATTACACAATCTCATAATAGGAGGACAAGGTAAAAATGGCTTTAAACTAAAAGAGAGGAAACTAAATTGGATGTTAGGAAGAAGTTCCTTACTCAGAGTGGTGAGACACTGGTACTGAGTGCCCCATCCCTGGAGGTGCTCAAGGCCAGGTTGGATGGGACCCTGGGTAGCCTGAGCTGGGGGGTGGCAGCCCTCCCATGACACGGGATTTGGACTGGATAGGCTTTTAAGTCCTTTCCAACCTAAGCCATTCTATGAATTCCATGCCTGTGTTGTCTTTGAGCAAATTATTTTTTCACTACTGTTTTACTTATGTTTCAATCTGCTTCTTCCTATAACTAGTATAATTAAGGCAGATTATTTTATGGAGAAGTATGCTTTTTAAGAGATGGCCTGGATGTGGGAAGTTGTGATACATTATAAAAATTTCAACTTAGAGGGAAACAATTAGCAAGTCATGGAAGACTTGTTGGCTACTATTTAGAAACGTTTTTAGCAGACTTATTTACTGTATAATTTTGAAGAAGTTCAGTGTATGTACTCCTTAAAGAGCTGTTGTTCTCTTGAAAGAAGAGAATACAGAAAGTTTTGGCTCTCTTTAGGGTATTCTTGCACAGCTATAATGGACAGATTAACTAATCCTTATCTATAGATAGGATAAGGATTATCTATAGATAACTGAAATGTATGCTATAATGAGATTCAGGTGCTTTCAGGAATTGAGAGCTCTGGGGACTGAACCTAAAAATGTTTAGTAGTGTATTTCCCATAGAGGAATTTAGGCTTTGGAAATAGAAAATTCTGATAGTTCTTCCTTAAACACAGTTTGTTTGTTTCCCTGTCCAGAGATATGCAGTCGTATTATGTCTTTGTGAGCTCGTGGATGACAAAGATGGAATCTATCTTGTCAAAAGAGCAACGCATGGATAAGTTTGCTGAAGATCTTTCTAACCGCTGTAATGTCTTCATTCAGGTGTGCAATCTTTGAGTGTGGTCATATGGAAAATGATACAAAAAGTAGATGGTTTTTGTATAAGCTGTTAGATGTTAAAAAAAAATCACTGAAGTTCTGTGATCATTGTGTTACTAGAAGTAAGCTAAAACTTGAAATGCTTATTTGATGCTCTCTTAAGTAAACCTGTAAAAGGTGCGTACCCATATGGCAGGTGGCAGAAGTGAATCTGACTAAATACTTGATTGTGAAACTTTCTAAGTATTTCTCTGAACTTGACAGAGCTTCACTGACTGATTTACTGACCTATGCTTAATTTGAAAGATTCCAGGAAAGCTTAATGATCATACTATTTAATAACTGCTCGGCAGGTTTGGTCTTTCAGCTTTGAGATCCATCTCAGACTTCCCAACTCAGGTGGGAGTTCTCTTTTAGGGATAAAAGTTAATTGTCTGGTGTGTATGAATAATATGTAGTGGGGAAAAAAGAAACTTTTTTCTGTCCTTACTTTATTTTTAGGGTTTTCTTTATGCGTATAGTCTTAGCACCATCATTAAAACTACGATGAATCTCTACATGTCAATGCAAAAACCTATGACCAAAACCTCAGTGAAAGCTCTGTGCAGACTTGTGGAACTTCTGAAGGTAGGTCACTGGATGAGAACTGTAGGTCAGATATCATGTGTATTTAAAATGAAGGGGGGGAAAAAAAAAAGGCTGGGAGTGGAAATGATGAAATGAGAAACCTGAATGAGGAAGTAGTTTTGCATGGTTTCTTTTTCAAGACTGGGTTTGTACAGGAGGACTGGGAGATCAGAACTGACTGGTGTAACTTGTAACCAGCTTCCTTAGATGGCATTTTCTATTCAGCCTTTTTCCAAAAGGAAATAGTCTGCTTTGCAGTTGCTTTCTAAAATTTTGTTGAGCAGAGCTGGATTATTCAGACGAATGACCCTGAAACAAAAAACAAAACCTCTTTATGCTCTTGTATGGCTTGATTTTTTTTTTTTTCTTGGTTTCTGAGGGTTAATTGCAACTGCAACTGTCAATACGTTTTGAAGGGTAAAGAGTCTGTATGTGTGGATGAATCAGCCAACATAAAAGCAAATTCTGAAGGTGACAGTTTTGATAACTACATCAACTGTTGTGTTTTGGCACTGATTTAAGGCAATAGAACACATGTTTTACCGACGAAGTATGGTTGTGGCAGATTCTGTGACACACATTTCTCAGCATCTGCAGTATCAGGCTCTCCATTCCATTTCTGTAGCCAAGGTATGTAACCCAAGTTCTAATCGTTGTTATATTTATTGTAAGGCTTTTTTTTTTTTTTTTTTTTTTTTTTTTAAGAAAAAAGAAACTCAAACTCTTAATGTCAAGTGGAAGTATTTTTCTTGAATTTGCAAAACTGATAGGTGTATATACATAAACTTTCCAGTAAATCAGAGTTTTTATCTTGGAAACTTAACACAAATGGTGGCTTTCTGTTTTTTTGGGTTTTTTTTTTTGCCTAGCTGAGGTCCTTGCTCTCAACTCCTGCATTCTCATTGTATTCACTTCAGTTTTTGTTTCTAGTGATTTTCAGAATGACTTTCTTTTTTCAATGTCATCTCTGGTTTACATTCAAAAAGCATTTGAATGCAAGTATAAGCAAGAAGGCTTTTATTTACGAAGTCATTATCCACTTAGTGAAAAGCAGAGTTTAATATGATGGCTTACAGGACTCTTGTGAGAGCATAAATTCACTGCTCAACTCAGTGACGCAGAACAACGTCTGGTGGTGATGCACCAATATATGTACATATTTGTTTATGGGAAGATAAGAGTTCAACACACATTTCGCTTATCAGCCAAACGTAAGACAGAATAGATTACAATTTTAAGAATAGATTTCTTTAATTGCCAAAATTAGACACATCAAAATTGATGTGTTTGAAATTTGGCTGTAGTAATCTCAGTTTGTCTGACATCTGTTCCTCTCAAAACAGTACTTCTAAAAAGCTGTTCTATATATAAATATATGTGGAATACTTGACATGTATATGTATTTATACGGCTGAAGAAGTTCCCAACTTCTAATGTACCTGAGAACAAAAATTATCATACAGTCACAGTGCAGCTTCTGCAGTATTTTTGTACTGTATCACCACACCCATATTTCAACTTTATAGTTATGTAATACCCCTGTATTACATAATATGTGAATCTGTATGTGAATCTGGACTCAGCTCTGATCACAAAACCTGATTTGTTGTCAGAAATACCCAATTTATGGTAAACTCAAACTTTGAAAAAGGCAGGTAAGCTATTGCTTTTGGGCTAATTTTTCTCTTAATTTCTGTGTCTTTCCGTCATAAAGAAAAGAGTCATTTCTGATAAAAAGTACAGTGAGCAACGCCTGGATGTCCTTTCTGCTTTGGTGTTGGCTGAGAACACCCTCAATGGGCCCAGCACAAAACAGAGGCGACTGATTGTTTCCCTTGCGTTAAGTGTGGGAACACAGATGGTGAGTGCTGTGGTGATTACAGACCTTTGTTTAAAATGACAGAAACATTCAGGTTGGAAAAGAGATCCCAAGTGTTGTATCTTACAAAGCCTTTTTCTTTCAAACAGAAAACTTTCAAAGATGAAGAACTCCTTCCCCTCCAGCTAGTTCTGAAAAAACTAGACTTGATCAGTGAACTTACGGAGAGGTAGGCAGTGACTTACGATGCATAGAAGGCAGGGGAGCTGGTTTTTCATTTGGCAAGTTGCAAAATCTGTGATTTTTTTGCATATTGTGGACCAGAGATGGACAGAAAGAATTCTAGGCCTACACCTGAAGCTTGCTAATCTTTGGGTAGGAAACACAAGTCATGTTTTACTTAACTGTGACTGGCTAGACTAATATAAACTTCTGATCATTTTGAAATTGTGTCACTTCCTAAGACATGAAGCTGGTTAGACTTTATGTTAAATTAAAACCTTCCTATTAACTCAAGCTGTAATCACCTGATAGCCATAAATGTCACTGCAAGTGCATTTATGTGTAGAATCTGGTAGCTTTTAGAACTACTGGTGCTTGGGCTGTAAGGCAAACTGAAATAGTCAATTCTCTAGCGTAAAATTTGCTATAGCTACTTTTGGCATCAGGTGGCTTTCCTTAAGAATTTATGTTGAGATTATACCAGGCTGTTAATTCACACACAGTTCCATGGCTTTATTACTGTGGGTGTAGTTTTAGGGGCACTCATTGTATAATGTTAGCTATCTCAAAGCCAGGTGAATATCTGTACTGTGTATATTTTATGGAGACCTCCAATGGATGACTTATGGGATAATTTATCATGGGGCAAGTATTGCATGCAAGCTGTATCAGAAGGGGCCTGTTTCTGTTTTTGTTTGACTACAGAAGAAGCTTAGGATGTATGTTTTGCTTCTAAGCTGCTAATTGCACGCAATAAGAAAATTATTTCAAATTTTGCTGTGGAGTAAGGCTTAGTTTTTTCATAGACTGACTAGCCCTTATTTGCAAATGAGATATTTGTTTTTAAATAGACTAATTGAAAACAGAAATGCTGAGTACCTGTTTTGTTTTTTTCAAGGGCTTTTGAAGGACATTGCACCTGGAACATTAAAGTAACTGCAAAAAAAAAACAAAAAACAAACAAACAAACAAAAAAAACACCAGCTTGGAGAGTACTTTTTTTAGCTTAAACACACTAGTGTATATGTATATATTGCTGTGTTAGAAAAACATCTTGTTCCAATTCTTTGTCTAATTAGTAATCTTGTGTTCTAGAGTTCGAGCACAATGTGACTGTTGTTTCTTATACTGGCATCGAGCAGTCTTTCCAATCTACTTAGATGATGTGTATGAAAATGCAGTTGACTCTGCTAGAATGCATGTAAGTAATAATGCTAGTAATGGGAGGGATTCAAAGGAGTAGAGGAAAAAATTTTAGTATGCAAACAAGGAAAATAATGTGGGGAGGGGGGAAAAAAAAGGCAAAACTCAGATGAGTTACACATAACAAGGAAATGTTTTTATGTCCTCCAGGGTGAAAAGACAATTTTTGCTCAAAATCTGAAGAGCACTGTTAGCACTCTAAAAATTTGTCTTTAAAGTGTCTCTCTCCACTCACTTCAATTTGAAGTTAATACTTTTTGCTAGACTTGAGCATTTTAAGCCCTTGTTTGCACCTGACACCACGTTCTGTGATATAGTGAGGGATGACTGACCTGTAGCTTCTTCCACTCCACTTCTCCTCTCTTTGCAGTATTAAGTTCTTGCTGTAGAAGCGAATCACGCTTTGTCACGCTAATGCTGATTAAAATCAGTGATCTGACCCATTGTTGTGCATGCCATGGTCAGTTATAGCATATAGATTGTAGTACAGATTGTTGAAGATGAAATTGTTAATAATTACAACCTTCTTGGGAGCAGATCAGCAGCAACTAAGTACCTTAGGTTGGCGTGTTAGGGACAAGGAGCTGTAGTAGTAAATGAAGTCTTGTTTTGATAAAAATGGGAATGCTGTTGGGCTTGATTTGCTTGTTAGCTTTGAGCACTCAGTATTTGAGGTGTTGATGTGTTTGTTAATCTGTTCATTAAGCATAAAAGTTCCTTTTCTCAGTATATGTTTAGTGCACTGAGGGACTGTGTTCCTGCTATGATGTATGCAAGACATTTGGAATCTTATGAGGTGCTTCTGGAGTGCTATGACAAAGAAATCATGGAAGTGCTCAATGAGGTAATTTATTTGAAAAGGAAATGGAATGCATCACTGTTTGGAGTATCTTTTAGACTGGCATCAACTGTACCAGGCCTCATGTATTGTATAAAAATATCTCAGCAACCTTGAAGTGGTGTGAAGTATTTCGGTAACTGAGACAATGATCACTTACCAGCTTGAATATTTACAGCATATTATTAGTAGTATCTCTGTTGTCCAAGAACTTGAAAATGCTGCCCTCTAAATTATAAAAGCTGGCAAAATCTGAGTTACAGTTTCAGCTGTGTGAGTAGAGAAGTGTACTTTCTCAGATCAGCTTCGGCTTGTATGAATGCCTGATGTGTAATACTGTTTTTAGCGTATATACCTGGCTTTTAGTAGTAGAGGCACTATGAATGTGGGTGACCTCTTTAGTGACATACCTAGAATTATAAAGAATGTTTGACAGAGAGCAAATGTGAGTTCAGATTTCCTAAGTCTTAGGTTTAACCTCTGAACTGCTTTTTTTGGCTTGTCCAAAAGCAAATGTTACGTGTTCTGCAGAAAATCAGTCCAAATTGCTGAATGAGGTCTGGTTATCTAATCTGTCTTCTTAAGATGAGACGATTGAGAACATATTAGAAAGGAGATGACAGTTCTGAAGGGACTGAATGATTTTTCTTTAATTATTTTTTAATTTTATGTTTCTGAATAGCACTTGCTGGACAAATTATGTAAAGAGATAGAGAAGGACCTGCGCTTGTCAGTTCATACACACCTAAAGTTGGATGACAGAAATCCCTTCAGAGTTGGTATGAAGGATCTAGCTCACTTCTTCTTTCTCAACCCAATACGTTTTTTCAATCGATTCATTGATATAAAAGGTGAGTTGTTGTACACTTTGCTGATCTTTACTTTCACCTCTGCTGTGATTTGGTTGAGTGTATCTTTTTACTTTTTTCCTTGCTTCTGTAACTAAATTGAAAGGGTGAATTTTAGATCATTTTATTTATGTGTTTACAGCTCATGTAACTCACTATTTGGACAAGACCTTCTACAACTTAACAACTGTGGCTCTACATGACTGGGCTACCTACAGTGAAATGAGAAACCTAGCAACTCAGCGCTATGGTTTAAGTATGACTGAAGCACATCTTCCCAGTCAGACTCTGGAACAGGTATGCTGCATCATTTGTTCCATTAAGCTGTCATATTGACTGTCTGTTTAATACCAAGTCAATGATATAGGCATTCACTGTTTATAGGGTGGATACTAAAGAAGTACAATTTGTTTCCCTCCAAAGTGTAATATTTTTGATACTTTAGACAGCTTCATATCATCACTTGCACTACTGAAAGCTCTTAGAGAGACAGCCTCTTTTTTTTTCCTCTAATGCTCAAGTTGGCTTTTTATTCCTGAATTGAAAGACAATGTTGAACTACTTTTTTTTTTTATATCTACTCAGCACAAAAGTGCTGTGACTGATGGTTTCTATTTCTGGCTTTTGTTATTAGCATCTATTGCCAATAGTGTTTGTTCATTATGTAGTTGTAAAGAGTTAAATCATTTCAAAACATTGGTTTCCTAGCAGTCATTTGTATAAGCTTCACTTCAAAACAAAAATACACACACAGACACGTGTACCTGACTCCCCACAAAATCCTGGCACAATCATTGGCACAAGTGAAAAATGTGTAGATTAAACAGTATCCTCTCTATGCACAGCGATACTAAAAAGGGGTTATTCAAGGGATTATCAAGCAAAGCAGTTTTCAGACTTGCACTGTAAATATAAAACTTCAGACTTAGTATTCTAGAGATACTGGATGAAATAACATCAGAAAGTAGCTAGCTGCTTATGTCCTTACAGATAACTGTCCAGGTTTCTATGGACACACAGATAAGTTGTCTCCTGAAATCTGAGAAGAGCAGAATTTTAAAAGTAAATTTGTGTTTGTGGGATAGAGCTGTGCATCCCTTGGTTTCAGAAGAATTTGGAAATGGAAACAGGCAGAAGTGTAAATTTCAAATGTGAACTGAATTTCTTTTTTTTTTTTTTTTTCCTCCACGTGTCATCTTACAGGCACCAAACTAAAATTGTGGAGAGATTTCATTTTGAAAACAGAAAACATTGCTTCCTAAAATGCTTTCAAGTAACTGCAGAAGTAGTGCTTTTAAGTCCTAGTGATTAGGCATGTCAGTGGTTCTTGAGAATTATCATGATACAAATTGATAAATTGTGATGTTTCAGGGTCTGGATGTTTTGGAAATCATGAGAAATATTCATGTGTTTGTATCTCGCTACCTCTACAATCTGAATAATCAGGTAAGATGCATTCTATACTTGTCTTCAGCTGGAGCCAAATTCAGAAAACAAGTGCAAATTGTATGTGTAAGACCACAACCCAGGCTGAATATGTTGTGACAAACTGCACAGTAGCCGTTGTTGCTTTAGAAGATCTTTGGGGATACTCAATCTAGACCTTGGAACATGTTCAGTAAACATGCTTTGATTATCGTGTGCCATTAAGATCACTCAATGTCAAAAGCTCTGAAGCTAGGCAGCTGCAGCAGGGCAGGTTTTCTGCTAGAAAAGGATGTATGAAATACATAATTTTTTGGGAGGAGTGGAGAAAGGAATGTAAGAGGATGGATTGTTAGAGTTTGAAGCAGTGAATGACATGAAATGTGTATAGGAATCAACTCTATGGTTTCCTCATGTGAGAATGAGGGTACCCTCTGTGAAAATAAGTAGCTGTTTTAAAGGAAAGGAAGTACTTTTTCTGGCATTGTTAAATTTGATGTTGGAACTCACTGCCGTGATAAACAGTAGGACCAAAAGTACCAACAGTGTCAGAAGAGTTTGGGCCAATTAATGGACTATAGTCTCAGTAAAGAAGAGAGTTAGGTGCTCCTGTGAATTGTTGAATCACAGCATTCCAGGGACTGGAGGCACATACCAGATAAAGCTCATTATTTGCTTGCTCTATTTTCTTTGTTATTTCCCTAATCACCACCTACTAGCTGCTCTTAGAAAACAGGATGTGACCTACCTAGATTGGTAATTTTTCATAGTAGTTTTGGGTATAGCAAATAACTTTTTTCTCTCCTCCTGTCCTAGATCTTCATTGAAAGAACTAGTAACAACAAACACTTGAACACTATCAATATTCGACACGTTGCTAACTCGATTCGAACTCATGGAACAGGAATCATGAACACAACAGTGAGTATTTATTGCATAGCTGGTAGTTTTTATTTGCAGTTCCTGAATACCACTTCTAACAGTGCAAGAAAGCGTACAGGCAAATTTCATGAGTGTTAAAGCATTGAAGGTTGAACACCTGCATTTCCTAGTGACATGTTATGATTCCTGACATGCCTTGCCAAGTTGATCTCTGTGCTGTAGCTTTCCTGATGCTATCCCTATACGTCCAGACAGTGTTCCTGTATTATTCCCAGGAGAAATCTCCCTGGTTCCACTGCCTGTGTGTTTACTTCCCAAACTTTAGTTTAACATTATGCAGCTGTGTTGATCTCCTGTCTTCCTTACCTGGTTTCTTATCTGTGGGAATCAAGAGTTCTTGTGCAGTAAGAAAAATGTCCAGAGCTGACTGGTCTTTTCTGTTCCTCTGTCCCCTGAAGGCAGTTTCCCTGAGACTCCCCTCCACTAATTCCTTAAACTGCAAGTTTGTTAGCCTGGAATTGTCTTTTTTCTTTGCCTAGCCTCTATTCTCCTCAGGATCCATAATTTCACTAGGACATGATTGTTGCAAGCCCACACAGCTGCCAATGTTAACTTCTCTAATTAGTTGATTTGTGTTGGTAAACAGTGGGCCCAATGATGTTTCTCTTCTGACTGGGCTATCTCCTGGATTAATAAATTATCTGGGACCTGCTCCATGAGTCTCCTAGACTGCTTATAGCTTGCTGTGCTGCTTTTCCAGCAGATATTGGGATAATTTTGGTATTCAGGAAGGATCAGAGCCTGCAAGTGTGGTGCTTCCTGTAGCTGATGTGAGAAAGCTTTGTCAGCATCCTCCTCTTGATAGGGTGGCCCGTACTGAGCTCTGTCTATGATGTTTCCTTTGGCTTGCCCTCAAAATTTCAGCTATCAATTCTCAACTGTTCATTGCTGCTTTTCAAAGACAAGTCTGTGAAATCAATTTGTTTCCTTTTTTTCTTTTTTTGGCATAAAAGGCAATCTCATCAAGTCTCCTTCCTTGTCTGTCCCTTCTGAGCAGTTTGTAGTCCTGAATTGCAGTGCGTCAGTTGTTTGTTTCATTTGTCTGTCCAGACTTCAGTGACAGCAATTAGATAATAGCTTTCTAGTTACAGCGTCTTCTAGCTCCCCTTATTTGTTACCAATGCTGTGTGTTGGTATGGAGGTGCTTCTGTTAGGCTGTCAACTGTATCCTGCTTTTAAAGGAGCAAGCCTAAATTTCTCTGAGACATTTTCAAGTGTTTCCTTGTTGGTTCCTAGTAGGTCAGCATCCAAAGACTCTTAATTGTTGCGCAAAGCTTCACCACATTCCCTTGCTTAGCTTAGTTGAAAGCTCTCCTTACAAATCTGGCCACTTGTTGACAACGTGCTCTTCATCCTTGTGGCCGTATGAATTCCATCAGTTTTCAGCAGACTTGGTTTCTCAAAGGAAGATCTATGATCACTGAAGCCAAAACCTAAAGTGTGGCACAAGCTATGCAAGTGGTTGTTAGGGCCTTAAGGTTTTCATGCTTCTTTGCACTGTGAGAAGTAACTTCCCTTGCTCTATTTTGTGAATGATTTTGTTTGTGAAATGATCTTGGGGGCTTTGGTCACTCAGACTGTCTTGTTACTTCATTCATTTCTTAGTGATGTGGATTTTGGTGCTTTATTAACTTCAAATCACCAGTAAAGCTGTTTATGCAGACACGAGAAATAACAGAGATGTGTACGGTGAAAGCGCACTCTTATTTCATGGTAGAGTACTTTAGAAAGTTTTGAGGAAGTAAAAAGGTTTGTCAGAGTGTTTGTACAGATTCCATGAGTTGAATGAAGACATTGAGCACATGTGATGCCCTTTTCAACTTCAAATGTTTGTATTGTTTCAAAAGAACAGTTTCAGGATATTCCAGATGTAAAATAGTTGGCTGTGTGGGGAAGTCAGCAAACTGAAATAGCTACTGTGTTCCTTGGTCCCTTTGCCCTTTCTGGAGGCCTTCCAGGAGGAGGGAGTTGTTTTCTTTCTTTTAGATCAGTGAAATTAGGAAGGTAAGTTGAGAATAGCAGATTGAAATAAATTGACAAGTTTCCTACGTTATCATACATACAAGTTACTTTGTAAGTCATAGAACAGAGGTCACTAGAGATGCATGTTGCTTTTACAACTTTCTTGGTTTGACTGTTTATTTTATTCCAGGTCAACTTCACTTACCAGTTTTTGAGGAAAAAATTTTATATTTTTAGCCAGTTCATGTACGATGAACATATCAAATCCAGGCTTATCAAAGACATCCGATTCTTCAGGGAAGTCAAGGATCAAAATGATCACAAGGTACAGTAATTTTTGAAGACTCGAGAGTAACCTGTCAAAAAAAAAATAGTGCTGGTCTTGTGTGCCTGAAGGTACACTGAGCCATAACATGTGAGAACTTTCCTATTATTTATATGTGTGTTTCCAGATGAAATGGCAACTTTTTTTCCTAGCAAAATGGAATGTGTTGTATTTCCATGTTCGCGTTGGCTTTGTTTCATTCTATTTTTTCCATGATTATTTTCTTTACCATGGAATTGGCAAAAATAATTCCATCAGTGACTTGAAAACAATGATTCGATGCAGTTGTAGTCTGTTGGAGGACACTAAACTTGAGATTCAAATAATGTTTAACAATTGTCAGAATCCAAGGTGATGTGAAGACATAGCATTTATTCAAAAATGTTAAGATTTGGGTACTGGAGTCTAATTTTCTATGCTGAAAGACAGATTTCTTAAAATATGAACGTGACATACTTCAGTAAAATATGCTGTTGGGCTCTTTGCATGTTGGATGCTTATTTCTTCTAGGAATACTTTCATATTCACAGCAATGATTCTGCTCCATTCTCCAGATTACAAAAGTGATTCAGATGATTTTTGCAAACTGTTAGGGATGGGCAATGCATATAATTAAAAAATAAACAACTAAGCTGAAGCTATGGTGTGAGAATGGAATACACTGTGAATACGAATGTATTGATGTGATGAAAAAATAGGCTTTTTACAGAGAGCCAACTCTGACAGTTCTTTACAAATTAATATATTTTTCTAGTATCCGTTTGAAAGAGCAGATAAATTCAACCGAGGCATCAGAAAACTTGGAATAACTCCAGATGGCCAGAGCTACCTTGACCAGTTCAGACAACTCATAAGTCAAATCGGTATGAAATGTTATCTAAAACGGTGTTATAAATGTTAGAAAATGGAAATTCTAGACTTCATTGTCTAGTAACTGAACTCTTAGCACAAGCTAAAATCTAGGTACAACTCTAGTCAGATGGAATGGACTTCTCCTGCAGCCTGGGAGAATAAATAGTCTCATCTAATTACACAGGAATGGGTCTTGCGTGTTGACACATTTTAGATTAAGACAGCTTGCACAGAAGCCTGTTTCCTTTAGGTTTTCTTCTTTATTACGGAAATGACTTCTATCCAGGTTGAGTGTATTTCCCAGAAAACGAAGCCAAACCTTCTTGTGCTTTTCAGGCAGAGGCTGTGTATCCAGTGAAGTAACTTTAAGTCACGCTTGACACTGTGATAGCGTTTTTGGCCATGGATACTGTTGATATGTAGGACTGATGAGAAATTGGAAGTGTTTAATGTGCCTGATGGAGTGAATTTGGCCCTTAGGCTGTCATGCAAGTGAACTCAACACAGCTAGATTATGGATTTGGGTTCTAATCCTCTGGACAGACTATTGACATTGGTTTTCAGTGTAATATTTCATTTTGCTTGGTTTTTAAAGCAATTTCTTTGTTGAGACCATGTGGCAACTTACATTTCAGATATTGTAGGAATTCTGAAGTAGGTGTATGTTTATGTCTCTCTCTTTAAATAAAGATTAATTCTTTCCCTGGTTTTTTTTTCCTCTTGTTTTTGAAGGCAATGCTATGGGCTACGTACGAATGATAAGATCTGGTGGTCTTCACTGCTGCAGCAGTGCAATTAGGTACTTTTGGGTTTTTTTCTTTACTTCCTATTTTTGCTGATGTTCTTTGGAAAAGTTCTCACCCATCTGCCATAAATATGTGATTACATGATACATTTAAGAAGTCCATTTTTATGCCTTTCTTGAAGTGGAATTATCAGAAATAGAGCCTGAATTCAGACTTGCTCAGTCATTGTCATAAGATGCCAGAGAGCCCTCAAAATTGCATGGAAATACACTGTGAAAAAGCTAATTGTACATGTAAGTCATTAGTTGTTAATTAAGTCAGTATTAACTACAGTTTAAAAAAACAAACAAACAAAAAAAAACCAACAGTAATTACTGACTTATGGCTGCAAGTTGTACCAGAGGAGGTTTAGGTTGGACATGAGGAGAAACTTTTTCTCTCAGAGTGGTCAGGCACTGGAATGGCTGCCCAGGGAGGTGGTGGAGTCGCCGACCCTGGCAGTGTTGAAGAGGCGCCTGGATGAGGAGCTACGAGATATGGGTCAGTTTGTGGTAGCAGTGGTAATGGGAGGATGGTGGGACAAGATGATCTTGTAGGTCCTTTCCAACATTGTGATTTTCAACCTATGATACTGATACTAATTACTTCAAGAGGTTACGTTAAAGGAAAATTTGAGCTAGACATGAGGAATTTAAAATTGAAGTTAATGTTTCTTTGATGCTTCTTTCCATAGAGTTGTGTGCTTGTATCAGGTCATTGAAAACTAGTGACCATATGTACCAAGAAATAGATTTCTTGCAAATATTAGAAATTTGTAGTTATCTAGGGCAAGGATTAGGAAGAACAGATGGTAGCCTGGTAAAAGCAGAAGTATAAACAACTTTGTGTGAGTTGAGAAGTGGGCTTAATGGCACTCAGGTAGGAGTATGGCAGAAACGATATCATTTAAAGTAGTTTGAGCCCAGACGATTTTAATTTTATTATAAATTATGGTATATGCTCCAGTGCTTGTAACCAGTTGAATGTAATGCTAACAAACAGTAAGTTTTCAGGTTTGTTCCTGATCTGGAAGATATTGTTAATTTTGAAGAGCTGGTGAAAGAAGAAGGACTCTCAGAAGAAACTCAGAAAGCAGCGAGGTACCCTAACATCAACTTTGGGGTCTTGGCCAGGGTTGAGAGGAAAGGGTTTTAATTCTAAAGCTGTAAGTGCAACTGTTGGTTGCTTTTGTGTGTGTTAAGTTGAACTAATGTTGTGCAAAAATGTTTGCTGAAATAGAGTAAATTAAGTATAGTCTTTCAAAACAAAAAAAAAAGAATATGAAGTGTCACTTGTAGTCCTGTTTCAGAACCTGGTTTCTTGATAATATATTTGATTTGATGGCTAACAGGTATTTCTCACTGCATGTGACATCTGCTTCTTGGATCTTTAGGGCCTTAGGGGAAAATAAGCAATTATTCTATGGGATGTTTTTGTGGAAATAAAATCAGACTATATGATGGAAGGTGGCTGTAGAGGCGGGTTGTAATCTTGGGATCAGGTTGGAATGTTGGGTTGTAGGTGTGGCCAAAGGATGAAGAGTGGGACTTTACTTAAATAAAGAAACTTCTCAGAGAAAGCAGGTAACACATTGCTTGTCCTTTGCAGGCAATTGGATTCTGTCCTTAGTGACCTCACACGTAACTTTGCAGAAGGAACAGAGTACTTTAAAATGCTTGTGGATGTATTTGCTCCTGAATTCCGCAGTCCAAAGAATATGCATTTGAGGAACTTCTACATTATTGTTCCCCCACTGGTGAGTAGTGTTACTGGGTGTACCAGCACTTTGGGGAAAAAAAAAAAGAGTACAGATTTGATGATCACGTTATGCTTTTTTCATAGCACCACAGAACGGCCTGGGTTGAAAAGAGCCACAATGATCATCTAATTTTAATCCCCCTGCTATGTGCAGGGTCACCAACCACCAGACCAGGCTGCCCAGAGCCACATCCAGCCTGGCCTTGAATGCCTCCAGGGATGGGGCATCCACAGCCTCCTTGGGCAACCTGTTCCTGATTGTGAATGGAATTGCTTCAAGCATGGCTTTGTTAGCATTCATCCATAGCCTTGTGTTTCTTATCTTTACACACAGTTAGCACTCAAAAAGTAACTTCAGAAATTTCTTCAGTAAGACCGTGTCCCTTTCTACTGCAATTAGACTTGCCTTTGTTAATGAGTTTTCTTGTGAGTCAAGCTGAACTGAATGGATGCAGTTCAGTTTGAAGGCCTAAGTGGTCTTAACAGCTTCACTTCATGGCATGACATCCTATTTGTTGTGGTTTTACCCTGCCAAGCAGCTCAGTGCCACGCAGCTGCTTGCTTCCTCCCACACGATGGCGTAGGAGAGAGAATTGCAAAGGTAAAACTGTGAGAACTCATTGACTGAGCCAAAGACTTTTCAGTAGGTAGAGCAAAAGCTGTGCACAAAAGCAAAGAAAACAAGGGATTTGTTCACTGCTTCCAGTGGCAAGTAGATACTCAGCCACCTCTAGAAAAGCAGGGCTCATCACGCGTAACAGTTTATTGGAAAGACAAATAGTATCACTTCAAATACGTCTCCCTCCTCTTGCTGAGCACAATGCCATGTGGTGTGGGATATCCCTTTGGTCATTCTGGATCAGCTGTCTTGACTCCTTTTGCACCTCCAGCTCCTTTCTGGCAGTGTAAGAAGCCAAAAAGTACTGGGCACTGTTCAGCAACAGCTACAACATTGGTGTGTTATCAGCATTATTCATATCCTAAATCCAGAACACAGCAAGATAGTTGCTACTAGGTAGGAGGAAAACTAATTCTACTCCAGCTGAAACAAGGGCACCAATTAAGAAACTAATTTTCAAATGGCAGTGTTGCAAGTTTTGAACTGTGAGAAGATGAGTTCATCATGGTGATAGAAATGAGAGATGGGAAAGGGTTAAGACCCAATCTTTCTTTTTTTTTCCTTCCCATATGTGGGATTTCCTTCTCATAAGTACAGTTTCAGGAAAATGCTGTCCATTTTACATTTAAAATGTGTTTCAGTGCAGTTAAACTCGAAAGTATTTTACGTGTGCATATGCAAATGTTTCCCAAAATCTAAGCTTGTCCTTTTTCTAGGTTTTTGGGGGCTTTTCATACAAGAATGCCTAATGATGGGAGGCAAAAATGTTGTAGTTTTGGACATTTTGGTCAGCTACTTCTGTATCTGATGACATGTGATTATCTTTTTTAAATTTTATAATACTGTTTGATCTCCTGATGATTCCAAGCTTTTCACTCTTTCAGACCCTCAATTTTGTAGAGCATTCAATCAGTTGCAAGGAGAAATTGAACAAAAAGAACAAAAGTGGGGCAGCCTTCACTGATGATGGGTTTGCAATGGGTAAGTTTCAGCATCATGCTGATGGGTCTTCAGGTAAGCAAGTGTAACTGATGTTTGCAGGAAAAGTTTTCTAATTCTGTGAGTTCCCATTTCCCTTAATTTAAATTTGGACTGCCTTGGCTCCAGCACAATGGATTTGTGGGCTGTCTGGCTCAGAATCTCTTTAGCGTGGAATAATTAGTTCTGACAGCAGCTGGTTTGGTCATACGTTGGTACTCCCTGATTTCTTTTGAAGCTGCAGGCAGTAGATTAGAGTTTATACAAATCTTTGGATATTCTTTACTATGACTTTCTTCTCATTAGATTTAATTTAAAATCAATTGCAGTTTGAATTCTAATTGCATGAGAATTATTGACTTAAACTGATCCATTAATAACACTCACAAAATGTTTTATAAATTGCAAGTTGACTTTGGCACATGTTTTGTTAATGACCGTAGGTGTGGCTTACATTCTGAAGCTGTTGGATCAGTACCAGGAGTTTGATTCGCTGCACTGGTTCCAGTCTGTTCGAGAGAAGTATGTGAAGGAAATCAGAGCAGTAGCTAAGCAACAGAACGTGCAGTCAATTAATCAAGATGAAAAACTGCTACAAACTATGAACCTTACCCACAAGCGACTGGAAGTTTGCTTACAGGTAGAGCACGGGGCTGCTTCTGTTCTGTGTCAGTGCAGTTCTGGTAGCTATTTTGTGAAGGAGCTTATCAGGAATGAATAACATTGAGACAGCATAAAGCATTGCCTAGCAAAAAAATGCAAAAAATGAGCATGAAGACTCAGGTGGTGTGCTGTCTGAAGGGGATGGCATAGAATCATAGAATGGCCTGGGTTGAAAAGGACCACAATGATCATTGAGTTTCAACCCCCTGCTATGTGCAGGGTCGCCAACCAGCAGACCAGGCTGCCCAGAGCCACATCCAGCCTGGCCTTGAATGCCTCCAGGGATGGGGCATCCACAGCCTCCTTGGGCAACCTGTTCCAGTGCATCACCATCCTCTGTGTGGAAAAACTTCCTCCTAATATCTAACCTAAGCCTCCCCTGTCTCAGTTTAAAACCATTCCCCCTTGTCCCATCACTATCCACTCTCGTAACAGTTGTACCCCTGCTGTTTGTACATTCCCTTCAAATATTGGAAGGCCACAATGTCATAAGCGTTTGCGATATTTGTGTGAGTCTGGAGTTCAAGGTGGTTGGCTGGAAGTCTTTGTCTGCTAGGCAGAACTCTTAACACAATTGAAACCTTAGTGTTCAGGTAGGAGAAAATGTTGTAGGGAAATCTTTGTTACAAGAAACACCATGAACCAAATTTCTTGGGTGTGAATTCTCTGAGTTCATTTGATGCACACCAGCTGTCAAGCAGAAGAAGAAAGATGTGTTTGAATGTTTAGGTTCAACTGAGGTGTAAATGCCTCCTCTCTCTCCCCTTTGCTTTTGATTTGAGGGGGCTGTGGGACACATCTGCAGGTGTTTGTTTATGAATAGTTACTGCTTGTTCAGTAACTGATTGAGCACGCAGCTGTTTAAATTATGGGTTGCTTGGGCTTTGCTTCTGTGGGCAAACAGTTCCACATTTTCACTGTGGCTGCAAACCTCACACTCGGCCTCAGTAGCGTACATAGGGCAGTGATGCTGCTGTACTTAAGTTACTCTTTCAAGTTTCTGGCTGACTCGTGCCCTATAAGATGGGTGTAAGTGGGGTATGAGTGGGAAATGATTTTGATACCGACATCTAATTGCTTTTGATGCTTCTGAAAAGTCACACTGATTTGTATGTGAATTCATTCTTGTGATACACTGACACTCCTCTTCTGTATCTTTTTATTTAGGAATTTGAACTCCTTTATTTTTCCTTAAGTAGTGCAAGAATATTTTTCAGAGCAGATAAAACTGCAGCAGAAGAAAACCAGGAAAAGAAAGAGAGAGAAGGTGAGTGAGTGCATATGGAGTGCTTTGATTCTTGAGGGTCTGTTTCATAGGGCAAATGCCTTCTTCCATAGCCACTTCCTTGCTATTGGGTTGAATCAGTATTCCTGAGGGAGTTTTATAGGGTTGAGGATAATTAAGGAGTTGAGAGCACCACACTGAGACCTTCTTTGGAAAAGTGAAACTTCAAACTGGATTTCTGAGAACAAAACTTGAAGGCAGGGAGAACTGCACACTTGCAGTAATATTAAATTCAGTGACTTCAGCATCATATTTACCCACTTAATTCCTGATTTTTGTTAATGACAGCCTTTTCTGCAAAACCTTTGCTGATGTGAAATATAAACTAGTTTTCTCAGTTGTCGTTTGGTAGCTATTTTTCACTTTATGTAGACAGATAATGCAAATACTGCATGCATGACTTCTGTGTGTTTAATGTTTGTAAAGTGTTTTGGTCTACCATCGAGTTACATTCAGAGGGTGAGATCTCCATCTGTGCTGTGGTCTCTTGACTTGGGCATTATGGGAATTTGACAAGTTGTGTGCATGCCCATGTACGTTCCTTCATGAATTATGGGAAACTTTCCTGCGTATGGGAAAACTATTCTCCAAGAAATGAGGAGTAAGATGTAGAAATGCAGTTCAGTCACAAGTCGCTTAGAGTTTTGGGTCTCTCACGGCTGACTGTAGCTGTATGTTAAAGAATGGAATTGGCAAGTAGTTTTTCTCTGTAGTTTTGACAGTGATGTAAATCATGGTTACCTCCCAGATCACTGAGCCAAAGCAGTTTGCTAAGAAGGAGGTCTTCAGTGTGGATTCATACTTTATATTTGTGGAGTTTCTCAAGTAACTGTCCTACTCAAAAAGCCATCTTGGAGCGTTGTGGTGACACCAGATAGACTGCCTTGGCTTCTTCAGGAGAACGTGTAGGACAAGAGTTACTTGTACTTCTCACCCCAAACACAGGCAGGGATCCTTTGTGCTGCGAGGGCAGTTAGCATACGTGATTACAGTGTATCAGATGTTTTGTGACATCAGCATGCTGTACATAGGCTAAGACCTTGTTCTTACTGCCTTTAGTCAAATGTTAACTGCAATCCATGTTTCCGATTTCTATTTTTATAGAAGAATCTGTTAAAGCAAGCAATGGAGATCTTTCCAACTCTACGCCTGCAGATCCTGTTGTGAAATGATGTGGCTGGTAGGGGGTGATAATTACTTACTCGAATAACTGTCTCTAACACTTTGGAGTGGTGAAAGCTCTTCGTTTGACTTTTTCTATTAAACCTAGCCGAAAATGTACAATAGTATACTAGCACCCAGTTGGGCTAGGCCTGTGTTTGTTTGTTTTCCCTATAGAAACTTCTATTTTTCAGGAGTTATTTATTTACATTACTAACAGCACTTTCTCTAGATTGAAAAATAACTACATAAAATATAGCTTGGAGGTAATTATTTTAAATTACTGTTGTGCATATCTAAGAAAAAAATCTTTAATTTTTAGATGCTTGCTTGCATCTCTAACAAAACATTTATAAAAAAAAAAAAGACACGTGCATCTCATCAACCAGAAGAAGAAAATCGAAGATGCGTTGCTTATCTGTTGTCCAGATGTTTATGCTCCTTTTGTATTTGATGTAGTCACAAATTACACTGTAGCTGTAACAGTGTAGGTTGTGAATGTATGTTAAAGCTATTACACAAAATGGCAGTTCTCATGAATGTGTGTGTTTTTTGTTTTTTGGTTTTTTTTGTTCTATGAAACTGTATTATTAGCATGTTATTTTCACTCTGGAATCAGGGTCCTGCCAGGCATTTATCTTCCCCTGTTCCTTTTTCCTCCCATATTAGAGAAAGGGAAAAGCAGAAGAATTAATGTAATAAATTATTTTTTCACTTCATACTGAAAGTCTGATTTGCATCCACAGAAGTAAGGAAATCAGGAGCCAAGACAGAACCACAATCAGCTCTTCCTTCCATGACCAGACACTGTGTGATGGGTGTCTGTGACTATTAAGTGATCTTACACTTCATGAATATGTTGTGCCTAACTGCAAGTTTCAGCCTCAGCCCTGTCTTTCTCAGCCTTTGTAGGTCCATTGCACTCTGTGTCGTTAATACAGTCTTAGTTTCCTGATTATTAACAATAATTGCACTGCAGGCTTCAGAAGCTGCTGAACACTGTGAGAACTCTGTGTAAAATCTAACATCTGTTAATGCCTGTGAGCAGAGGTTCTTAGATTGTGCAAGAGTTGCTCAGATTCCTGACGTAAGTAGCTCGAGTTAGCTTAACAGTGAATTCTGAATTCCACTTCCATTGAAAGACTCAGTTGTGTTTTAATCTCCTGGAATATAAAACACTTTGAGGTTTTACTAGCTAGAATAAACTACTTTAGTCAGTCTGAGAATGATTTTTTGTTTTTTTGGCCTTCTTAACTGTACTTAATTGACAGTCTTTTTCATCTCCTCTAATTAGAAAAAAGGTGATGTTTTAATACAAATGGCTCAGATTGTTCCACCCACTCGCTCTTTGGCCATGGGTTGGCTGAGACAATTCCTGGCAGGCTTTGATTCATCCTTTCCTGCCGCTGAGTTCAGCATTTGGAGAACTGGGGCGAACGTTTTGGTTGCAACTGGACAGAGTGGACTGATAAGAAAGTCCTTTCATTGGTTCTGAAAACTTGACACAGAAGCTTTGTAAGCTGTTTAAATCAGCTGGCCTTGTTCATACTTTTGTTAAAACTGCGGAGACTGCCCTAATTCTGCACTGCTTCATTTTGCTTTTTTTTTTTTGGTCATAGTTTACGTGCACTTTCTTTTTTGACCAAGTTGTGTCCGCACTGAGCAGTTGGAGTAGGGTTGCTGAGAACAGCAGTCTCAGTGCTTCTGCTGATTGCCATCATGTTGCAGTAGGAACGTATGCGTTTCCACATCCTTGTCCCACCTCAAGTCATGTAAGCTCCAGTGTTCTCTAGCAATGGCAGAACCACGCAGAGCGTTTGTTTTCCTTCAGGATGGATGTGCTAGGTAGATAGATGCAGTCAAGCCATGACCTGTGCTCTAATTATTAAAGTCCACATTTGTATTTTCCCTTCTGATTTTTGGGCTGATGGGATCTTGGCTAAGTAACACTCTGCAGTTCGTTATGTGTGCTGAACCAACTCGTGTCATTCTGGTGATGGAAATTCTACAGGAAAGACAAAAGCCTATTTTTATAGAATCCCTATGGACCTGAATGTATACTCTATGTGACAAAAGTATATACATTCATATGTATACGTGCAGTGATAATAGAGCTATTCTTGCTAATAGAGGATTGTAGTTTATTATAGTTACATTTTATTGTCATGTAGCAGCATATATATGCAGAAAGCTTTTGTTACCTGAAATATGAACGAGGTGGGTCCTGGTTTGGGATGGTGCTCCTGTGTCAATGAGTCACATCAAATTCTCCCCCCAGCCCCTGCCCAACTACCTGGAAAGGGTGCAGAATTCTTGTGGTGCTATTTTCATTGCCTTTACCCTCCTGCTCTGATCATAGGAACAAAATGGAACCCAGTGGGTTGGAGATGAGGATGGATCTAAAAAGAAAAAAATAATAAAATTCTCTAAACGAAATGGAACTTTGCTGCTCACTGGAAATTCCGAGAGGTGATGAAGGAAAGGGAAGATGATTAAGTTTGCTGCAGGGATGTAAAATGAATCTATTATTTTCCTTCAAGGCAGGCACGGAACAGGCTGAAGGAGTCTGCCTTCCTGAGGAGGCAGCTGCCACCGCAGCCCCTGTGTGCTCTGTCCTGGGCCAGGGCTGCTGGGGGCAGAAGTGGTGGCAGCGGCTCCCCTGGTGGCCTTGCAGCCTGTTTGTGACGGAGCAGAGCCCTTTTATGCCATAAGCCATAGGGCTGCATAGGGGATGCAGAGCACAGCTGATGCCCAGAGTCACATTTGCCCTGAGGTCAAAAGGTGTCGGTCACTGGTGGTGCAGAGGGTGCTGGTCCCAGCAGCCCTGTGCTTCACTGGGTTATGTCTGGGTTGCTTTGCTTGCAGGGTAGGTTCTAGATGTCCTAATGAAGTCTGTAATTGGAAGTAAATTTGAGTTTTCATCGGATGTCTGTCAACGACAGCTATTTTCAGCTTCTCAGGTACAAAGGACCAAATGTAACCATGTTTCCTAACTCACTGTACAGAAGGGTATTTTGTTACCTCAGTCTCTTTGGTGTGTGAGTAGAGTACCTAATGTACATAAAACTTGTTAATAAATGTAATTTTCACAACCTCACTCTTAGTGTCTTCAGTAACAGAACTGCAGGAGGGTTTAATTTCTTTAATAAGACAGCTTCAACTTTTATTGAGGAAGGGATGCTTGTGTCAGTTACCGCAGTTTTCTTCCACGGTTCTTACAGTCAGCAAACCAGCTCAATGAATTTATTACATGTCAAACACTGCAAGCTGTACTCATCCAGCTGCCCTAGCACAGATTGCTTGCAGAAAACCTACATTCCTATGAAGTGCTTGAGATGAGTCAAATTCAGCTGCAAATTTTCAGCTGTTGGTTCCATCTTCGCTACTATAAACCATGCCCCATACGGCCTCCCCCACCTCTCTCTTCAGTAACTCCCATTTATTTGTTCTTGCCAAGTACAGCTTCTCACGTCTTCAGGTTAAGCTGGAAGGAGAAAGAAAATCTAAACTTCTTAGCTGGTATGTATGGCTTCTAATGTCAGGAATGTGCAGTGAAACTAGTCCTTGTGCTGCAGCCTGCTAGCGTTTTATTGCTCAGCTTCGGAAAACTGAAGATTGCTGGTAGGCTCCAATGCTGCACGCCACTGTCATGTTAAGAATACAAAGAACTCTTTATTATAAAATTACTTGTCCTACAAGTTGTCTCCACAATTTCTCTTAATTTTAAGATCCCTAACCACAGAAAAAACCGCGCTTGGCCACTGTGCCCCACTGCTGACTGCCTCTGATGTCCACATGTACTTAGAGCAGTAAACCAAGGGGGTACATTCTGCCCATTATTAAATGATGGAATGTGAATGCGGTCCCCGTCAAGGTAAGAGTAGGCACTTAGATTTGTTTTGTAAGCTTATTCCAGGCGCAATATAAAAATAGATTATATTAATAGGAAAAAATTTAGTGTTTAACAAATTGCTCTGTAAATAGGCTAGCACAAAAGATAAATCTTGTTACGCTTAAAACTAGACTAAAAATAACTTCATCTGAAAATAAAGTAAATAGTGCATTTTAAACCTTCATTCAGATGCACGTAATCATGCAAACTATAAAAACTGACTACAGGAAGAAGTTAGGCCTGATGCATTTCCTAAAGGAGCTGACAGCTTACAACTCGAGCTCATTCCAGCAGCAGTGAAGGCTGCTTCCCCGTGAGCCTGCGGAAGTGACGTTAACCCTTTGTGGCTGACAGCTGTGCCGTCTGAGCTGCCAGCAGCAAGGGGCTCATGCTGGAACATTGCCTAAGATTGCCAGTGTCCCAGGCCCACCTCTGCACTACACATTCACAAATGCAAAAATTTCCAAAGGCCAAAGTTTTGCTGTTGTTCACTGCAAAGCCCGAGGAACCTCTGCAAAGATGCTGCCATCCCCCTAGCGGGTGCCAGAAGCCGTGGCTTCACGTGTGCGCAGACGATTTAAAAACAGAGATTCTTGGACAGCCTCCCAGCTTCTCCTTGCTTCCATACAGGCTGGAGGAAACAACAAGAGTTCTTCATGCTTCTGACTCCTCTCCTTCTTCACGTGTGGATCCATCCTCTTCTGACTGATCGTTCAGCAGCACAAACTTCCCATCGTTTGTGAAGGGCACAGACTTCATCAGCTGAGCTAATGCTTCTGGGTCCTGAAGGAAAACAAAAGTTCAGTAGGCAAAAGCAATCTTTTAGAGGAGCACCTTTTCTCCAGCACATGTTAATGCTTTGCAACTTGAGGTTTTTATGTTGTTTTTTTTCTTTTCCTTTTGACAACATTTAACATAAAGGTTTTATTGGGAATAATTCTGGCTTAAGGTTTTGAAACGTAATCCCTTTCAGCACAACACCTCTTAGGTAAGTAAAAATGTCATTATTCTGAGCTTTTCTTACCTGCCACTGCTATAATTACTGAAAAACAAGGAGAAAAAACTTTAAAAACAAAAACAAAACCCCAGTTCTTATTTAGTGTGCTTACTGCACGTGACTGAAACTTGTTCTACAGTTGCAGTAGTGAAAACATACAGGAAATGTTACTGCAGTGGTGTCATATCTTCACATGAATGTGTTCATACAACAGGCTGGGTAACATTGCCATCTATTTTAAATGGAAAACCTTTGTGGTTGTTTTTTTTTCCCTCCCTAAAGCGGAAAAGAATGGGAGTTGTAACTTCAAAATGAAACAGTAATGGGTGGAAAAAGCAGAAAAACATGCAGCAAAACAAGCACGTCTGTGAGGAATCGATATGCTTACCTTCTGGGCCTCTGCAATTTCTTTTCCCAAGCTAATGGCATAGCAGATCTGAAATCAGAAATGTGCGTAAAGTTCAGGTTTTTGTTATTGGTTTTGCTGCTTAATCAGGATTAAATCGGAAGTATCAGTGCAAACTTAAATAGGGGTGTGAAAGGAGAGGCAGAATACTACTTCACTGTAGTATTGCATAGAAACAAAGTATTTTAACAAACGTTATGCAAACCTTTTCTCCTTCTGTGTTGCTCTCAAAAACATATGCACTCATGGATTCTTCTCCTGGGGTCTCACGGAGGTGGACCACAAAACCAATGAGTCTCTTGTTATCCTGATGAGCAGCAAACTGAGTCACAGTGGCAAGTTCAAACTGGAAAATTGTAATAAAAGCCTTTTTTAATCAGCATGTAGCTGGTTTGGTCAAGAGCTCAGGCTCATGGGCCTACGCATTCAATGCTGTGATAGAAAAGCAGATTCAAAACAAAGTTACTTACGCTGGCTCGTGTAACTTGCGTTTGAGGATCTATTAATCTGTAATTACGCGTAGGGGAAAAAAAAGTAGATGTTTTTAGAGCAATTCTTATCAGTAACATCAAGGTGCTCTATAATTATAAGGCAATCAGTGTATCAGTTTTACTGGTGAGGAAACTTATGCATCAAATGTTTTATTGTGATTTCAAGTCAGTCAATGGCAAAGAATAACTCTAGACCAACTCCCAGCTGCATAACCTGTTGGTCACATCGACCTTTGGAATCACCAGTTTGGTGAGCATCCAGTGGGCAGAAGCTAATGCTGTATGTGTGCTATGAACATGTGCTCCAGTTGAAATCTTGTCCAAGCATACTCTACGGTGACACTACTGACAACAGGACAGAGCATTGCTCTTCTGCTGTTACGAGATGTAAGGTAAGAGAATCTTTCAATGCTTTTTTTTTTTTCTCCCCAGTGTATTCGTAGGATTTTACAGCCCCACTGCCCCCTCCACATTTTGGCAGGATGTTCTTAGACCTGAAGACAGGAGGATATTCTTTTAAGTGAAGTCAATCTCAGGGTCTCTCTCCCTTGAAGGTGCATTTCTTGGAGAGGGAGAAAATCCTCATCCCAAGTTTCATGAAGAAAACAGCATACTGACATGGGATAAGTAATGACAATTTTGCAGTACCTCAGGTTCTTGCTGGTGACCATGAGATGAGACTCAGTCATACGGAATATGTTATGGATCGCACGAGCAGCTAACACTTGTCTCATGGCTTCATAAATCACCTCGCTTGTGTTGTCTGACTGAACAGCCATGGATCCTAAAAACCGAACGACGAACATCTGCTGCAAGAGCGAATCTGGAAGATAAAAGGCATAACTTCTCTCATGTGCTGCTTCCATTTCCTAGTAGTTGGAAATATCGATGGAGTCACTTTCTTTGCCCTTGGAAAAACAGAGATAAACATATAAACACGTGGGTGGTGGTTGCCTTCTAGGTGCCAGGTGCTGCTCTGACCCAGTTTTAAGCTGCCTCAAGTGGCAGCATCACAAAGAATGCTACACTTCAGCTGTGCTATGGCAATCCAGCTGAGACACAGCAGGCACCGGGCATTGCACACTGCCATGTCCTGCAGCGGCTCAAGGTGCTGCTGATGGTGTAGAGGTGCCTGCTTCTCATAGCCCCTCTGTGAGCCATCCTACTTTGCAGTGGGCCAGCAGATCTAAGGAGACCAAATCTTTTTGCCTGTAAACTTTCGAAATAAACCTAATTTGCAATACAGCTTGGACTGTCGAAGAGGAAAGTGTTTGGATTCACAGGCAGCGATATTTAACAGACAGGCTTCTGAAACACAACCAGCTTTAACTATACTATGGGTTGCTGCTCCTGCTCCATGATGCCACGTGCTTTCATTAAGAGACACTGGAGAAGGCTGAATTAAGCCTGAGATCATGGCTGCTTTTATCTGGGAAAATGAAGCACTGACCTTCCTCCTCATCTTTGCTACCATCTTCAGACTCCCCAAATGGGTTTGCACGCCTGTGAAAGAAGAATGGAAACTATCATGATAGATTCTGGTCACCACATATAAATGCTGTAACACCTGATACTTCCCTCCAAAAATCACACTGCTAACGTGAGAAATCACCATCTCTGACCTTACCTGCCACCTCTATTCTGGTCCAGGAATTCTGTGGCAGGTAGTACAATATCAAACTGAATCGGTGTTCCAAGAGCAATAAGTTGCGTGGAGTCCTGAATGCCAGCTGATTCACTGGGAGTTGTTTTACCATTGTCTGTATTCTTTACATTCTGGCTAAAATTAAAAAGGGAAAAAAAAAAATTAATCAGTGCCACATTTGTGCTTTGGAAGGGAGACAAGATTATCCCAAGATCCAAAGTGGATTGAAGCAGTATTCATTGACATAAACGAGTATTACTGAGGTCTAATGTAAAATCTGTCCTATTTTTTATAGCTACAATTATTTAGAAACAAATAAATTGTTGGTATATTAAACTCTAGTGCAGATCAACTGTATGTGGACTGACTGCCAGGAACATGCTGCTGTTTGCCTCCCTGCCCTCTGGTGGCCATATTTGCAGTCTGGTGACCAGTTCAAAGAGCAGAGACTCGGAACTTATTTCTGAACAGGCGAATCCTGGCCAGTTTTTGAGATCTTTTATGGCCACAAGCAATGCAATAATTAAGAAGTGTCACATACAGATCTCTTCCTGCATCTTCTTGAAAGACTGGACTTGAATGAGCACATGAGAACAACAGTAATTATTCTGACAGCACAGTGAGGCATCCTCCTGTGACGGACTGACAGGAATTAGTTGAGATAATGTGCAAGAATATTTCAGTGTACAATGGGAGCTCTGCTGTATTATCCACATCACAAGTTGTTCCTTTACTGTGCTGTGGAACAGTAAGTTACCCTCGACACTTTGCATCTCTTCTGGCTTTCAGCAGGTCGCTTCAGAAAGAACTTGCTGGAACACATAAGATAGTAAAGGCAGGGACTAGACAGGACCTTCTCCTGGGTGACTGCTGCCACATGAAAGGAGTGTGACCGAGCAGGCAGCAGCCTCATGTCCATGAAAGTGAGTGCAGTACCTGGGATGGTGAGCTTCATGTTTTTTTGCAAAGCTAGTAATGGGAGTCACTGCCTGTAGGGCTGTCTGATTTAACTTGATTGCAGCTGCCTAGGAAAACAAAACAGAACAGAGCAACATTGGATGCACTGTCACGTAATGAACAACAGTAAAGCAAATGGTAAGGAATGGACTGAAAAATGGCAACAATCTCCCACCTCTGGATTGTCGGTGAGATAGATCTGTCTGGAGATGTTGTTGATGGCACAAATCCACTAGAAGGCAAAAAATGAAAGCTGAACACTTCGCGCTCACATTCATACAAGAATGACAACATTTAGACAATATTTTTACCTCCTCGTATTCCTTCCTGCTTTCTGCTTGAAGAGTTATACCCCTAGAATTCAAACACACTGTATCAGTGCTAGCAGTGGACAGAAGGACTCCCAGTCTTACAGTGTCAATAGACCATGTCTCCATTAATTTTTAAAGGAACAAAAGTCACAAACAGGCTGCAGCTAAAGGATGCTGCCTTTGCCCTTCAGACACTTGTTGGGGAAGATGGGAATGAACACGCTCTCAGTTAACAACTTTCTAGAAACCCAGGAAGGCCTGCTATTACAGCAAGCAAGTTTTACATGAAACAATATCTGAACAGGCAGGTGTGACTGGCTGTGCTCAATAGAGCCTGTCTCTCATACGTTTTGCCTGTAGGAGTAGTGATCTGAAAGCAGTATCTTCTGTCTTCGCAGTCCACAGCCATAACAGAGCAGTTGTCCAGGTCCTGAATCAATCCTCCAGCTACTGCTCCCCTCGGCTGACACATCAAGTTGCCACCTTGGGTGAAGAAATACAGTCTTTCCCAAGTTGTAGTCACCAGCCCTGTTTTACTAAAAAGAAGATGCAATGATAAAAACTCATTACTATTTAAAAATGACTCGCCGTGACCTAAAGAAACTTCAAAGGTACCCTGAACTTTATGTTCAGGCGTGCAAAATTTTTAATGATGAAAAGTAAAATCAACACCTATTCCTAGCAGAGATTAATTCTTAGTCTAAGTTGAAGAATTAATCTCATAGAATGGTTGAGGTTGGAAGGGCTGTTTAAGATCATCTAGTTCTAACCCTCCTGCTACAGGACATCTCCCACCAGATCAAGTTGCTCAATCCGGCCTGGATGGGGCTTTCTAATTCTAAACATCCCAAGGTAAGAAGATTCTCTGCAGTATCTCCAAGTTATGGAATGCATGAGTTGTTAGCACTGGGTAGCTAACATGAAATACTATCAAGCTTGATTAAAAAAAAAAAATTAAAAAATATTTATTTTCAAGCTGATGAGCAGCACAAGCAATTTTGGAACAGAGACATTGTAAGCGTCTTCTGCAGTATCTCAAAGCTTATCTGCCTTGTATGAAATCCCTTCTGTTATATTGTGACCCAGCACTCAGAATGCTGCTAGAAATCCTAAGTATCCAATACAAGAAAAACAAGAAAAGAATATTTTAAGTAAGAGAGAAATCAACTTTTTTTTTCAGTTACAAAGACCAGGTCACCCTATGTCCCTAACTTTGCTGCTGTATACACAGCTCCTCTGAAAGGTACTGGAAGATTTTATTTGGAAACTCTGCAGAGGTAACTCTGTGTATGGCATACATTTAACCTGTATGGTCCATAAAACTTGTATTTATGCAAAGGAGGCGGCTTATGAAACCTTATGTTAAATACAAAAGATAGCTGTTCTCTGTAACTAGTTTGTTTTCCTGAGCCCTAAGAACTGGGAACAATCTGAGCCCAGACATACAGGCTTCTAACTTTTACCCAGCTAATCACAGAAAATCATCCCTGAAGGCAAATTCAACCAGAAGTAAAATTCTGTTTTTGGGGAAATTGTATCAAATGCCTCTAATTGGGTTTAAGCTTCTCAAACACTTTTTCGGAGGTGACAGAGACACTTAGGAGTTGAAGGATAAAGCTACCACAGCGATTCAGGAGCCTAAAGCATCATTATCTGAGCAGTCTTGAAGACCTAAAAAACCCAATAATAAAGCAACTAGTCAGCAATTACAGAAAGCAGCAGGCAGCAACAACTGTCTTACTTTCTAAGATTAAGGTAGCCAGCCTTCTGGATGAGATTCCTATTGATAGCAGGTGAAGTTACATCAGAGTCTGGGGTGTAAACAGACTCATTAACTGAAATTAAGTCCTGCTGGGATATCCTCATTTTTTCAGCTTCGGCATCCAACTCTCCCTGAATGCTGAGAAACAAAACAAAACAAATTCAGAGCCACCATTAGTCAGTTCATAGCAGGATACAGATAACATCTGTGACCCAAGATGAACAAAAAATATCAGCTGAGAATATATATGAATCCATTTAAATGTATAAAGAGGACCTTGCCAAGCTGCCCAATGGGCAAATGAGAACCTCGTGAAGTTCAGCAAAGGCAAAGTCCTGTCTGGGATGGAGAAACCCCATGCAACAGTGAACACCAGGAGGCATCTGAGTAGAAAGATTTCAGTAAAGGACCGAAGGTCCTGCGACACAAACCAGCACCATGCTCCTAAGGAAAAAAAAAATGCCAGCTACATCTTGGGCTGCATGAGCAATAGTACAGTTAGCAGCTCACTGAAGTCATAATTCCCACCTATCCAGTGGTTTGTGAGCCTCCCATAGGACACTGTGTCTAGTTTTGGTGCCCCAGAACATGAAAATCAGAAACAAAGAACAAGACAGCCAGGAAAGCAGAGCACGTGGCATGAGAAAAGGCTGTAGAATTGTTTTCCAGCCTTATGACATGAAGATGAAGAGGAGCTAGCTTAATAACCTAGTGACAGAGAACAAAGCAGATGGAGACAGATGGAAGCAGCCCTTCTTGGAGGTGTTCAGTGTTACATGAAAGACAATGGACACAAGCTGTAGCAAAATACTGTACATGTGAGATAGAAAGAGACTCAAAGTTCAACTGGATACAGCCTTGGGCACTCTGCTCAAGCAGGTCCTGCTCTCAGCAGGTGACCAGATGAGATCACCTCTCAAGGGCCACACTGCAGCAGCTGTCCTAGGACTTCCAGAGAAACAATACCAGTAAATGCTTGATTTCTTTTTAAACTTTACCAAAATTATCACAGTCACTGAAACATAAGGGGTGGAAGGGACCTGTGGAGATTATCTACTCCACTCCTGCTGCTAAAAGAGATTCCCTAGAGTAGGTTCCTAAGATATTAGGAAAACTTATGGGGTAGGAAGATAAGAGTTTTTGTCACTGCTCACCTTAGAAGGCATTTAAGACTGGACACCTATGCTTTAAGCATCTTTTACCCCTATTTGCTGCCCTTCTGGAGTACATGAGTATGTGATATAGGCTGTACAGAGCCTGTATTTCATAAAAACAAAACTGCCCCAGCATCTTTGGAGTTCCTGAGACTAAAATCCTCTTCCTAAGGCCTTTCTTATCTTCAGGATAGAAAGGTAGGAAAACCTGTCAATTCCATATACACTTCTGTGGCAGCTAGCCCAAATGGTTAGTGAGAGTATTCCAATAGTTTATCCTTTCTAATGTGTTTTGACACTGCTAGCAGTATTTACTATATAGATTAATATACTTCTAAACATGAAGAGTCAGTTTCACAGTCAGCTTAAACAGACTCAAGACTACATCAGTGCTGAAATTCTCTATCTGCAGTGGCTCTCCTCAGCTTGTTCCAAAGGAAAACAAATCTTACAAAAAGCTTTCAGTTTGATTAGCAAGCAGAGCTGACTCACGGAGGCCTTGTGATCCCCAGCACTAAAGGAGGAAAGGAGGGGGCAGCACGTTTTTCAGTGGCTGTATAACCTTTAGTTATGAAACCATGTCCTGTGTCAGTAAGTGCTTACTGCACCAAGCCATTCACAATTCTGTGAGCTCCTCTTTGGGGTTTTCCAAAGACGTCACACAACTGCACCAGTTACATTTGAGTTGCCCTTTCCAGCTTTGCTGCCTAACAGAAAAACATCGAAACCAGACCCAGACAAATACAGCAGTCTATTTTTGCTTCCATTCAGTGTTGTGTCTTATCTAGAACACAGATGCCAGACTTTTCAACAAGTGCTTATTCTACAGTGATGATCCAGTGATGAGATTCTCCCCGTGCCTGTAAGACACAGGCAACGTGCCTGCTCTTAATGAAGGGCACTACTTCAAGGGAGCTGAAAGCCCATCCTCCAAATTGTACAAACACTATGCAGAATGTAGAGGAATTTAACTCAGAATTGAGCTTGGAAAGAGACATAAATAAGCATAAAGTTATAGGATATAAAAAATGATTTAGAGAAAGACGGTCTCCTACACAGGGAGATTACTTATAGCACTGTTCTCAAATTAACAAGAATGCATTATTTAAGATGCCACCAAGTCAGAATAAGTAATGATTTGGATATACTCCAGTATGAAAGGTATGAAGCTATAAAGCAAACAGTTCAGTTCAGTGTTCCTGCTGATTTAAAATAAATGATGAGTGTTCTCTCAAATGTGATGATGTTTTAAATGTAAAGTTTACAACATTTACAAGGACTTAATTATAATTAAAGTCAATCTTCACAAGAACAGAGGATGACAAAGAGAGGGAACAAGGAAGAAAGGATCTCGAGAGCAGAAGCACAAAAGTGGGGCAGTTTATTGCAGTAGGTACTTAAACAAAGCAGGCTGAACGCAGTGAGCCTGGATGTGATAAGTTCTGTCTCTAGGGCAAGGAGCTTTAATTACCCTGTGTAGCTACAACACCAAACACTACGAGTCCTAAATGCTTATTCAGAAGGTTGCTGTAAAAACAATCTGTGATTATTATTACAGAAGAGCCAAAAAGTATAAATACCTCTAATTCAGAATGCACTTTCCTTTCATTATATTAATTCTATTAACCCATTTCAAGCCCAAATGTCATGCTTTTGTGTTCATGAAGAGACACTGTGGTATAGGAAAGCATCTGAATGCTTCCCTGGCTACACTGTAAAAATACTCCTCAGTGCACTGACGGTACTTTCCTTTATGTGCACAAACATCCCCCCTCCTTTCCACTTGCTGCTGTACCAAAGCACATCCAACAGTGCAGCACAAGCACGGAAGCACTCTCCTGTGTCACAAACAGTGGCACTATCTATTACGTGCGAAAGGTTACAGTGCTATTACTCAGAATTCAAAGGAACAAACAGAAAGAAATGAAAGTATTACGTCACCTCTGAACCATGTCAGAAACAGATGTCAAAAAGCTGTCCAATCTTTTGGAAAACATCTCCGCTCCTTTCTTAAAAAAGTTGATCTGAAAAATATAAAGAAGGGACACTGGAAGTCACCTCTGTTCTGGCAGACACATAACAGATTGTGGGGGCTGCGTTAACACTGATCCCATTGTGACTGATGCTTTGGGCTGGCAAAATAATGGCTAAAACAACCGTGTTGCCTTTCTTTTGCTTTTCTCTTTTGCACCTTTCCACGCTCTCGTATGCCCTTTTTCGCACATAAGCTATTGGCTGCTGAAGGTATGTTTGCAATGAACTTGCTGACTGACCACAAAGAGGGAACAGGCAGCCTGCTCCCACACTGGCACCATGCAGAATTAGGTCTGTGGTGTTATAAGTCCACTGCACACTGCATGCAATGACACCTTATCAACAGGAATGGGATGTGAATCATCCATTAGATTTAGTGACCAACCTGGAAATCTCTGAAGTCAGTCAGGAAAATGATGAAGTGCTAGCACACATCTCCAGAGCAATCAGTTCTATAGCTTTACCATGGATTTTGTTCTACTAAAGGAACTAAAATAAAGCCACAAAGACCAAAGTGTGCTTTTTACTGAGGAAGCTGCATTCACCTTGCCACTATGGCTCAGCCAGCATTCAACAGTGCAGCCACACAGTTCCATGTAGGCTTTATCTTGGATTCTTGCTCTGGGGCACACTAGGAACACAGACATGGCTTGTGGTGTGTGTGTGTAATTAATTAGTTTTATGGGTAACATTTAGCAAACTGTTCTAGAAAGAAATGCAGAAACTTCAAAACAATTACTTGCAGTTAAGCAGTTTATTTAACACAACACTACTCGTGATTCCACTCATTTTCCCTAATTCTGGGTCATAGGATTCCTCTTACTCACATCTCAGATTTCTGCAACTATATGCTTGGCCACAGACTCCCTTTACAAAGGAGAGAAAGTAGACTCTCTTCAAGAATGCTTCACCTATTATTTCAGAAGCCTACTGCAGGAGGGAAGAACACTGCATTCCACTGACAATAATGAGGGATTGGCGTGTCCAGTTTAGACTTTGAGGACAGTTTTCAGTCAAGTAAATCCTGTACATTAGCCATTACTTGTAAAAATTCCTTATGTTCTGCTCTTCATTTGGAAATGTGAAGTACTAGCCACATGTTTTGAATCATTCATAAAGAAAATACATAGTTTAAAAACTGAAGAGTGATTCTCATTTAAACATCATGATTTAAACATCAAAATCAACTGGCTTCTGGCCATTCTGACTTTCCTGCACAAAGCACTGGGATATGGCAGTTTTTCCAGATAAAGGAAGTTGTTTGGCTTCCACAAAAGGGAAACTGGTGCAGTTCTTTTGCTCAGGATAAACAATTATAAAACAAAGAAGCAGTATCAACTACCATGGTGGGAAAAGTGACTGAATTCTCATTAAATACCTATTTTATACAGAGAACATTACCAGCAAGAATGCACTGGCTTATTAATCCTCCTAACATCCTGGAGAGTCAAATTAACAGTATTAATGCCTCATCTCACAGTTTTGAGAAATGTGTGTTCAGCCATTACCACAAATTGCTGGCAGAATGAAGATTAGACACAAGATTTCCCAGCCTCCCAGTCCACCCTACAGTTCTGTTCTTCTAGTTCTCCAGGGCATGCTCTGTTCCTTGTGGTGTGCACTCCTCATCAGTATGCTGAGCATTATGTGCCAGGAGGGGGAATGCTACATAGGAGAGTTTGTGCAGACAGTGACTAAACAGCAGAAGTAAATGCTGTTGCACTGAAAGCTGTGAAAGAATTAACCCCAAGCAGATTTTGCATACCAGTGTACAGTATGTTCCCCCCCCCCACTGCTATCTCTCTTTGATACCTAAACACTGAACTACTTGTCACAAATGTAAACAGCTGTTAGAACCCAGGCATGCTGAATAAAGTTTTGGGTTATTTGTCTCTGTTTTCATTTGTCAGTTCTCGTAAATTGATCAATCCAGAGCTGCAGTGTTTTACTTTTCCCAGGGAGAGGCCTAACTGTAGTTTTATTGTCCATACCTGTCCTCTTGTATATCCTAGCATAGGTTCCATCATTGCCACTCTCTTCCTGTACTGCAGAGCATTCAGGGCACAGTAATATTGCAGAGATGAAAGATGCTGCTTTCTCCTTGCATTCGCCACTTCTTTTGCCACTTCTGCCTTATGCTAAACAAAAATTGGTAAGTAGGTTGACAAATTATTACTGTGCCTAAGGATACATTTACTGATCATTTTCAAGTTATCTTTAGACAAGGTTCATTACAGAAGGTTCATTAACATGAAGGATGAGAAACTAACATAAGAAATCCAAAACCCAAATCAACTTTAAGCCCTGCTCTGTAAAAATACTTAAGCATTTGGGCAGTCCCTGTGGTTATTAACTACAAAACTACCACAACTAATATTCTGGATCTGATCTCAATGCAAGAGATTTGTTTGCAGCTCAGATCACAACCCAAGCTTCCAAATGCAGAACACAGAGATGAATAATTCATAATATGCTGTATCACATTCTGTTCTGCAATGCACACCCTTTGAAGGACCATCCTGTAGACCTGAAGCCCTCAGCATAGGGCCATTACACATTTCTGGCATATAGAGGCATTATTTTGGAACAGAGGTCCAGTGGGCAGGGAAGAAGAAACGTAGAGCAACCCCACCAACACAGTTTGGTGTGCCACAAGTGACAGCTTACAGGCAGATGTAGAACAATGGGATGCTTTATAAATAGCAGGCACAAGGCTTTGAGACACTCTTTGCAATGAATTGCACCCAGTGATACAGCATCACCACATCAGCTGTAAAACAGTAGGCCTATACAAGTCCATTTATAGTCATTTGGCTATTTGCCTGAAGAGATCTTCTGGACTGCAAGGGCTGTAGTTCAGCAACACTTGCCTAGCTTGGAGAAACAGGTATAACTGCTGAATTCACGTCTAAAAGCTTTGTGTCTGCTTACAAACTAGATCACCAGTCCTCCAGAGCTACTGTGAATTTAACTGATGAACTCTCCAAAGTTCATAAGTTCATGTGAGGATTCACTACAGTGATGAAGACAGAACGGTTGATGAAAACTCCTTTTCCCTTTCAAGTTCTTTACCTTTTCATTTTCTTTCCTTTTCGGTAACCTGCTATACTTTGCCATGGACACGTCATGTTCTGTAGACAAGGAATATTATTCTTTTAGAAATGTGATGTGTGTGTGCATAGATTAAAAATGTCTTCTGTGATATAACAGGTGCATATCATTAGAAACAAACGAAACTAGGAAACATACCAGTGCTGGCAAGGCCAAAAAGATCCTTCAACGTGCTTACTTCTGAAAAAGAGAAATTGAATATTCAAAGTAGAAACTGCTGTAAACACTTGGTTCAACTGAAATCACTGATGGCATGCTTAATGCCTATCGTTCCAACCCTTTCAAAGCAGAGTGTCATGCCTGTCTTCAAAATTATTATATACCAGATCAGTTGCAAGACAAACAAACAGGCAGACAGGAAAGTAAGAGTTGAGTTAGTTTACTTGATAGAGAAAGTTGTCACTGTGAAAAAGATTCCATATCTGTCAACGTAGTTTACCCAAAGAAGCACCATTTCACTATGCTTGCTATCACAAAAAGCCCATGTCTATCAGCAGTTCTGAACATCCTGACAAAGTTTACGTGCTATCAAGAAATTTAACACAGTCCCAGTGACACGTGACCTAAGCCCCTTTCATGTGCGTAATTTTCTCCATCAACATGGAACTTCTTTTGCTACTCTCTGTGAAAACAAGTTGTTATCCAAAACATCTGATTGCCACCTATGATGTTGATGTGGCAAACATTGGCCACCAGTTTCTCAGGCAGGTAGAAGAGATGACTCAGGTGACTCAACTTTGAAAAGCACAGGGTACAAACTGCTCTCAGTGCTCATGTTCAGTGTACATTGTAACTGGCAAAATCCTTCTCAAAAGGCTACAAAGCAAACACATTCAGAAGACATGACATTATGCAACTGTGAAAAGAAACATGGTACAACTGTAGGATGTTGTCATGGTCTCTGATTATTTGTAACAGTCTATTCACAAATCAGCTTCATGCCAGCTCTGTCTCCTCAGAACACGTCCACATGATTCCAATGTAGAATGATACAAATTCCTTCCAGGTCTGACTAACTTGCACCTAAAGGTTTCTACAATATTCAATTCATAACAAGATCAGAAGTTTAAAAAAAAAAAAAAACCAAAAAAAAAACCACCACAGTAATCTTCTCTGTTTCCACATTTAATCCTATGATGAAATTTCAACATGACCAGTCCTCTAACAAAAACGCTTCTCTACATGTAATGAAAAACAGTGACCAGCTCATGGACAGGTAGAATGAATAAGATTTTGACATCTAGGGAAGTTAAGTAAACTTTCATTATTTCTTATGAAGCAGCTGAGGCTTTGGTTTCTGTCTTTTCTGTCTCCTTTTATGAACAAGGAACAAAATCCCTACAGATGGGAACAGATTCACTGTATCGGTTGAAGCCACATTAAGGAGGTGTTAAAGCCTTTATAGAGCCAACATCTTGCCATCCAAATACTGCTACATATTCATGACACTATACTGTGAACAACATATCCATTTTTATAACAACCTTGATGTCTCTGCAGTTTCAAATGAGATTCTATGATATAAGGAAACTAAACTACCCACTATTTAGCTGCAGGGTTCTGGGTTGCTTTTTGTCTCCCGTCTCATGATGTCTTTAAGAAGCATATAAGCAGGAGAGTAAATTTAGCATGAGAATTGCTTGTTTTTCTTTAATTCTGCAGTAAGAACTCACGTTCCTGCTGCATGAGTAGGTTACAGTGTCCTTGAAAGAATTTGTTTCTTGAAATTCCACCCAACATTTGCACTATTGCTTTGCTGTTTAAGTACGGAACTTCCAAGTTTGTGCAACTGAATTACTTGGAACTATCGTGTATGGCAGGGACTTCAAGAGACTAACTGCTTAAAAGGGAGGGGACATATTATACTGTGAAGTTAGGAAAATATTCCTGCTTGTGCTTTTCAAACAATCCCAGACTTCTGTGGAGGGATTAATGTTGTTTGCAAACAAGATTCACTGCTAAATTTCTCCGTTTTAGGCAACCAAATTGTCACTGGCATCAACAAAACTATGCTTGTGTAAAAGTGCAGTGACACAACAGAGAACAAGGTTGTGTATTTCCAAACTTCACCCAGCCAAGGCATAATGTGTATGTGGTGAAATTGCACTGTTTACATCTGAGTAGCAGTATATGTCAATGCAATTCAGCAGGGAAAAAAAGGAAAATGAGAAAAACCCCACAACTTCAGTGTGGATTATCAAAAAGAACAAATACTTATATGGGACTCTATGACTGTGCCTCAGCTTATTACAAAATAAGCAAGAAGAAATACCAAGAGGAAAATGAAAATTTACAATACAACTTACCTGTGAGATCCTTCTCCCGAAATTGTATTATTGGGAGAATCATTGTGTCTGCAAGCTGTTTTGCCAATTCGGAATGGAGAACATTGAGCTGAAACAGAGAACAGAGGAATGCTCTAAAACACAACACAATTAACAAGAGTAACACACACTGTCTGTGTTGAACTCTCTGTAGCCAGTGTTGATACAGGCTGTAAGGCATGTTTGTTAACTTTAATCACAAGTAGTAAAAAGTTCTTAGCAAATCTTTCGTCAAGAAAAATTATGTCAGGTCTTCTGGTGGATTTATATTTCCACCATTTGGGATCAGAAATATTGCAGCAAGACTGCCAAGCATCACCACTATTCACAGAACTACAGAATTGTTTAGTTTGGAGGCATCTCTTGATATCATCTGCTCAAACTCAAGCAGTGTCAGCTAGAGTGGGCTGCCTGGGCCCATGTCAAGTCAGGTATTGAGTAACTTCACAGATGAACGCCTCTACACTATTATTTGTTCTGGCCTTACCCAAGCCTTTTCCAAGGCACTAAAAATCCACGAGCAGCAAACATCAAGTGGTTTATTGAAATTCTGCTGTTGGGCTTTATATGGGTTCCTTTGGAAATTCATGTCAAACGCACCTTAACACCACCTAAAAAACTCAGCTGCTGATCACATTAGTAGAAAAATGACACTCGTGGCTACAGACCAGTACTTTAGTGATTAAAGCATAATTCTGAGAGACAGATGGGGGTTTTGCCCTAGGTTAATTCCTGCCTACTGTTTTCTAGGGATCCAAGAACTTTCCAGTTCCTACATACTGCGTTAGGGCAGTTCACCATTAATTCTAGTCATTAACAAAATAAGATTGCATGTGTAATCTGCCCTTGCTGATCAGTTTTGGTTAGTCCCTATAGCTCAGAGTAACAAATCCACTTCTGCGACCACAATCTCTCCCCATTCACGAGGACTGCCCAGGACACAATCACAACAAGGGGCAACATTCAACTTTCACAGCATTTTCCTTTTCTTCCCTTTGTGCGTCTCTAAAATTCAGCAGATGAAGACATATTTTAAAGCATGTTTGACACTGTTTAGGATGAAGGACAGGCTCTTGTTTCAGCAACGGCATGCTGAATCTTAAATGGGTTGTGACAACTATCAATCACACTGCTAGAGCACCTAATATGGGATTCTGCCTTATACAGACACAATATTCCCTGCACTTGCTCACAGTATCATTCTGAAGGCCTCCAGGCAGATTAGGAAGGATGAAGTCAGCTTTTCTCACCTGACAATACAGACCTTAATGAGAGCAACTCAACACCTATAGACAGGACACCTGGAACAAAGGTTTACGGGCTAGCTAACAGGCTTAAAAGGAGGCTGAGGAATGGAGAAGGCTCTTGTGAGGGAAAATGTGACTGAAAGAACTGAGCAGCAAGGTTCTCTGCTTTCAGCTCACAAAGGGAACAGTTCTCTCGTATCAAGGAAGAAGAAAGTGCTAGTTCTTAACTGCTCATACTTCACAAGACAAATACAAGGCTCATGGCAGTAAATGATCCTTCCAGCTATCTCCTGAGAGCACATGCACAGCAGAAGGCTAAGGGCAAACTTCACCTTTAAGATTCTTCTCATTGTATCCTTGGAGTAATTCATGGGGTGAGCACAGCAGTGCAAATTTTTAACTGTCGTGCATTCATCCACGGGCAGTTCTGGCTCAAACTAAAGCATTTAAAGCTTGAAAAAGTATACGCCATTTTTAAACCAAATGAAATTAAAAATATTTCCAGTCTATTTGAAACATGTCGTGCTTCAGACTCTCTTCTAATCCCCCTACTTAGTAAATTGAGATTTGCTTTGAGAACAGCACATGAGAGGAAGCCACAGATCCAGCTTTGGTGCCCCGCAGAGCTAAAAGCATCACTACTAAAAGGCAGTACTACACTTCTTTCCACCTCTGTTTAAATGACTGTAAAACCCAGGCACAATCTCACCTTCAGTGGGAAGGTTCAGAACCAAAACGGAAAAGACCACCAGAAATAAGCCTCCAATGTTCCATTACCATTGTAATAACAGAATACTGGCAGTTCAAATTACCTCATCCACAACTTTGGAAAAGTAATGAAGGGTGGATATCACTTCTTCATCTCCTTTTCCTAAGGCAAAATGCTGAAAATAGAAACATGCCTTTGGTGAGTATCAACAAAACTGACACAAGAAGTGCTTTACTACATAGGTAAAAGATAATTCTACAGTAAGACTAAATGAAAAAATAGCAACTTTATACATCTCTTTATACTCTGTTTCTCTTGTTCAAAAGTAATAGGTTTTAGACAACATACAATGAATGCTTATTAGGCTCTTTTTAAAATAATAGTCACACAGTAGGAACCAATTAGCTTACATCTTCATAAATTCATTAACTAATAATTTGCACTGTTTTTTTCTTTCTTTTATATTTTAAGATCCTGAGAAGTGACTTAACACTGTTGAACATCTCGAGGCATTTTGCAAAACCCTTCACATGAAATCAAGTAAATCCTGTGGGCTGAGCAATTCTGGAAAGAATGTTTTTTGAACAGGCTTCTCTGCAGGTGCTGAAGGGTAAACCAAAGGTAAGATGTTGAACATACCTGCTTCTCGTAGGCAAGGAGCTGCTTCGAAAGCTGCTGTGTGGCAAGACACATCTCATTCTACAAACAAAAGTTACATATTAACAGAAGTACTTGAAAGTCTGCTGCTTTGCTGTTAATATTATTTCATGAGCAGCTCCTTGACCAAATCTGCAACTACTTACACTGATGTTCAGTTGTACATGAACATTCCCAAAATGCCTGTGTAGAAAAGCAGTAATTAAGACAAACTAAAGGCATAATCAACGCAGCTTTTGAAGTTTAACCTCTTTGAATAGAGGTCAATTTGTTGGGATTTTTTTCTTGCAAGATGGATTCAGAACAACTTTAAATATGTAAGTTGTTGAAACATCCTAAGAATGATTCATATTGGTTAGTCACCTTTCCCCCAAATCTATAAGAACAAGGAGAATCAGTAGATAGCCCTTCTATAAGGTATTCCTGCTTAGGGAATGTACTACAATTTAACTAAACTGCCTGAAGTTGATGCAGGACTACAAAAGAGTGCATAATTCTGTATTCTTACAGCTAAACCCAATTAAAGTATACACACCCTTAAGAGTGAGACAAAGCAAGACTTGTAGGGAAGATGTATAATTTCGTTTGAACTAGCTGGAAAATAAGGAAAAGCATTTGGATATGCCAATTTCTAATTAACATATTCACAACACTAGTATATAAACTGCTATTGCCCTGATTTGTTAGCAGTGACTTAAAAATGAAAAAGTAAAACGGAGCAGGGGGAAATGAGGTCTGCTTTAAACCTTGACAGATCCTTCTCTTCCTTGGTAAAATACAAAACTCATCACTTTTCATTTAAAACTTTACATATTTGGAGGGGGAAATAAAATGTGTTAAGGTCACGTAGAGCTTGTAAAGAGCTCAAGGCAATCTCTGAACTGCTTTAACAGCATTATGCTGGGGCTGGTACAGAAAATGATTAAAACTAGGACAGAGTTTGTGTGTTCCCTCCCTGTGTCCCTCTGAGCAAGCAGAGCTAGCCATCTGGGCCAGAAATTCTGAAACTCTGGCCTCGTGCCACCTCTGACATACTGCTCTACAGCCTGCTGTGCCTGCACCACCATGGCACGCCACAAAGGAGGGTTAATGCAGACAGCAGGCTCATCCCAGTCATTCAGCCAGGCTTAGGTGTGCACAAGAGCACAGAAAGAAAAAAGAGGCATTACCACAGCCTAACTAACTGCAGCAGCTGTATGTGAATGTGCAGCAGAAAAATACCTCTGACCTTCTTAAAACACTGTGGTGGTAACACTCAGAGGAGGCTGAAGATAGCAGAGCAAAGGCCTTCCAAGTCACAAACAGGGTCTGAGCTGGAATTAATCTGGTCCAAACTCAGATCATGTGCACCTCATGACTATTCTCACCACTCTCACAATGATGGATCGGAACTTGTTTCTTGTCTCAGACCAATCACTACGCTTTAAGTAGCAATACTCAGGATTCATGCTGGATCTGCAGGTTGGTTATACAGGTGGGAAGGTTTTAACATGAAAAAGCTTTACACAACCACTTGGCACATAAGTATTTCTGAAGCCAGTGGATGGATAAGGATGTTGTGACTAGTTAACCAGCCTTGTTAAGAGCTCAGGGAAGGATGGGAATAAGCTTTAACTGCCCATCCGCAGGCAGCACAACATCCAAGAAACTCTGCCACCTGCAGAGTGGGAGCTGGCTGGCAAGCAGGGACTTGATGACAGGAGGAGGCTCTCTCTGCGTGGACTGATGACATGAAAAGGGTGTGCTTGTTTGCGTGCGTGTGGCTGGAGCCCAAAGTTGAATTTAAGACTACAGAAAGCAGCAGAAGTTCTCAAGACTGGGATCTCAGCCATGAATACAACCTCAAAGCAGAGTAAGAACTGTAAGAACAGCAAGTCCTCACACAGCAACTGTGGTGCTATGTGCTACTTTTATAGCTGGATGCATGTCAGAAATCTTTTGAAATCATCTGCATTTAGAAATATGCTTTTTCCCCCCTTTTCTTTCCCCACAGAAAGTTGGGCTGACTTGGAGACTACCATTCCACATATTATTCTGCCACATATTAGTTCTGCCCCATTGATGCCAGCAGGACACATTTCTGATGGCTCTTAGTGCACTGATTCTCTGTGCCAAAACACCACCAACCCTATACTCAATCCTGCCCACACAGAGGAGGGAATCCCAGGTCTTGCCTCCTGTTTCCCAACCGTGCCAGACTTTGCAAAGGTGCTTCCATCACATCACACACACAACACAAACACTTGTAAAACAATTCACGTTGAGCCAGTGAAATTAAATGCAGTCACATTGCATAAGGAACAGGAAGAAGGCAAACTGCTCTGCTGACCTAGTGATAATACTGCATTGCTAAACACATTAATCTGGGAAAGTTTGGTTAATCCTCCTCCATTTGTTCCTAATCAGCCTTCTCCTCCCCCCCTCCTCCCCAACTCCCACTACTAATCAGTCTCAAGACTTAAAAGCTATTTGCATTTATTCACTTGGCAGATCCACTGAATCCAGGGAAATCATTTTAATAGGTTTCAACCCAGTTCCTAAATGTTTTGCTACAGAATTACAGCAATGTTCACTTCCTTTATCCTGAACTCACTGAAATTCAGCAAACAGCAAAAGAAAAGCTATTACCCAGTCCCAACTGCCTGCTCAACATCTCTTCCAACTGAAATTCCAGAATTCATCAGGTACTGCTGAATGGGAGAACTATTGACAAAGTGATACTTTCAGGCAGAAACATAACAGAGACCTCAACAGAAATCCAGATATTCTACATGAAGGCAAAATTAAATAGCACTGGGCCTCACAAATATATTAATTTTCAGTTGATGATTGTACAAACCAGGAAAAACATCACTGCAATATTAATGCAAAAAAGAAAAAAAGTACAGTAGAAGGAAAGACAAAAGGTTTGGCACAAATAGGTACCAAGCAAACAGTTATGACCAGAGATCAAATCCCATGCTTTCTCAAATTTAAAAAACAAAGCAAAAAGCTCAGTTAGCATGCTAAGGCAAACCCTAAGAATACATTTTTCTAAGTTCACTGACATCAGTTCACATCGGTAAGGTCATGGGAGTGGTGTCCTGAACTTAGCACCAATGGAACACAAGCGAAAAACCAACAGATTAAACAGCATTCAGTTCAGCTCTGGGGTTACTTCAGTACCTCATCCTGCCTTCAAACAAGTCAGCTACAAAACGTCCAACTGTTGGTGTCTGATCTCATTCCAGAGTAAAGACACGTGATTTTTTGGGCTGGTTCCTCTCTCTTCATTATCACTCTTATTCACCAAGCTGCTAGTATCAGAAGAGAGTGTGATTCTTCTGTTATGCATTTGTAATACATCTCCACTGCTTTAACCATTTATCAGTGAGGCACTCTGTCACTTTTCAGAATTTCTTTCTTCTATTTTCCCCAAATAGACTCAGAAAACCAATACATTCAAGTCAGACAACTGTCTGCAGAGTGTCTTCCAGCAGACTTCTGATTTGAGGTCATGTAAAGGATTAGGGTGAGCTATAAATTAACTTCTCAAGACAGGGAGCTCTTCCATCATGTCTACTTCCAATCCCAATATAATAAAGCTTTCTGCAAAGCTACTTTCCTACTCCAGCTAAAGCTGGCATTTTTAAAACTCTGCAAGTAACCAGCACGCAGAACTGCTAAGCATTCCTTCATATAAACAAGATAATGAAAAGGTGTTTATTCACTCAGCCTACCTGTACAGAATGGAACAGAGTAATGTTTGGCTTACATTGGGCTTAATGTCTGATAAATTAGGGAAGAAAAAAACAGTGAAGTGGTAGAAGGAGGTACAGAAAGCAGCTGCAGCCTTCTCATCCTTCCAGAAACAGGGAGCACGTTTACCTTGAAAACCACACGGCACAGAGAGAACTGGGTCTTGGTACGACTGTTTCGTGCATCTCTGCCTACACACACTCATTACCTAACTACAAAATACAATTCTCCAGCAGCCTGGTATACGTTACAGCCCTACACTTTAAGGTTTCCATATTAAATGGCTTGGAAACTTGAACCCAAGGCTGAATGAAGCCAAGCCTCACCAGTGCACGCAGGCTGCCCAGCACGTTACAAGACCAGGCAAAAATACAGTTTTCTCTGCTGCTGAGTCACTGCGTGGCGTTCAGTCCTCACAAATATGAACGACTCAGCAAAGGATCATCTAACAGCTGGAAAAAAGGAAGGCATTGGTCAAAATTTTGCTGCAAAACAGCAGAAGCAGCCACCGTAGGATGTCTAGTTAATATGGAAAGAATCTCTTTTCAGTACCCTGCGAAATAACTACTATCAGCAGGGCATCCATGTATGATGCTTACTTGGGGCACTCAGATCTCTGCTTAGTGCGCTGCTGGCTTGCTTTCAAGCATGGTGTCAACTCCAATTTCATCGTAAGTATTAAAAGCAACTCCCAGGGCTTAGTAAATACATTAGTTCTCATGTGATAACACTCTGTTTACCTGTCAGCAGCATATGGTGAATAGACCTCACGGTGCAAACCCACAATGAATATGGACCAATATTAATATACACAGTATTTCACAGAAGTCACTTCTGAAGGTAATTTTTTCAGTGTTTGTCTAATCTGATACTCTGCTGAAACTTCTGTGTGAGACTGAAATGCTAACAAAGTTTATCATTTCAAAAGATTTGCAAGGCAACACAGCTTTTCCACCAGCTGTTTTTAACTGGAATTAAAGCAATTAAAAGAAGGAAGAAACAGTGTTTACTCATTGTTTTGGCACAAACTAATTAAATAATTCTGAACTCTTGGGGTTAGCTATGTGACATAGTAAACCTCAAAATCCATACGAGTTCTAGAGAACTTGACATAATCTACCAGTTACAGGCTGATATATACTGATTTACAGTCAGGATGATGAAACAAGGAACACTGTTGAAAAATGAAGTGCCATGAATTTGGGCAGAGAAATAACACTGTTATGGCACTATTTCAACTAGCCCTGGACAGATCATCCCACTACCTAGTAAAGCAGTGCACACAAACCAAGACTATTTCCTAACTGCTGAGAGTTTCCCTAAGGATCTGGCCATCAAGAGGCAGCCAGCCCCAGAGCACCTTGCTGCCTTACCCATGCGACTGCCATCACAAGGCAACTGCTCACAGAGACAACTGACACTGACCCAATTCCTCCTCACAATCCCAAGCTGTTTTCCCTCTGGATATATTGCTAAAGGCAATGTGGGTTTATTTTGATTCCCTGTATGCCACCACCGTTTTCAGTATCTAGACAGATCCATCAGAAATAATGAGATGAAACCTCTTTCCAAGGACAAAATAGTCCATCCCATTCCCCTCTAACTTGCTTAATTGTTTATTGCTTCTTATTGCCCGTAGAGACACAACAAGTCTCCAGAGTTTTTAAATGGCATTTTGTTTTGTCAAGTGAAGATCACACATTTCTGCAGTATGATGAAAAACCAGAGATGATGGCAAAGCGCTGACAAAAATGTCCTATGGCAGTGGGAAGTCAGGAATGTGAGCTGCTCACCACCATCACAGAAACCTCAGCACACAATTCAATAAGCAAGGTTTTGTAACAATCCCTGCTAGCTGCATCACCTGCTGCTCAGGTAGCCCAGTGAGCAGAACATTGAGCACAGCGCTCACAGACACAGACAGCAGTAATGCCAGGTGCAGCACAGACATTTGCTTGCAAGGATGAAGAACAAACCCTGTAAGGAACACTTCTTCTGTGTGACCATCCACGTGACAGACTTCTTCAGGGGTTCAACTGGAGAACAGAACTACAGCAGGAAACACAATAAGGTTTATTTGAAGAAGAGATATAAAAATACTTCTCAGTATTTACACACGTGGCTTTGCCAGATCTGAACCTCGCTCCTTGAGCACAGCTCACACATTTGGTCCCTGTGACCTTCAGAACACAGCAGTCACACACTGCACCTGCTCTGCAGGCAAAATGAAGTTCTGCTGGAATATGTATCGTTCTGAAAAGTGAGATCCCCAGCACCTAGCAGGATTCTGCAGCTCAAAATTAAAACCTTAGGGATTAAGAAAAAAAAAAAAAAGGAGCTCTCAAAAAAAAATTCCTACTTTCCAAGTGTTTTTAAAAACCTCTTCTGTCTGTCTCACGTTCCTCTCAAATGCATTGATCCAAGCACTTAGAGCAGCTTTCACTGTCAGTTTGCAAACTTACTGTGGCAACGCACACAAAGCAGTGTCCTGGGACAAATATCTGTGTGTATCCACAAGGGTAATTAACAGCTTTCAGTTGGTATTGACAGCAAGTCCCCCGAGACCCTGCAGTGCATCCATTAAGAACCACCAACTATTGTTATTGGAGCACAAGCAGTAGTGGTTTGAATTACATGGCAAGCCAAGTTTTCATCACAAAGAAACAGCAACATTCTAGAGAACGTATCCAAAAAAAGTTGAAAATATGGCTGAGATAAATCTGGGAGATCTTACAGTTTAGAACATAATCAAAAAGAAAATGATTTACAATGTTAGAACTGTCGTTCTGTTTTTGAGGGGCAAAAAACCTCTGATTTTTCAGTACTGTGGATGGGTACAACCCACTTGTGTTTAGTCTAACTGCCACGGCTGTGATCACAGCCATTTTTATGGCTGTGCAAGCAGAACTTTTATCACTGCTTCAGAGAAGGTCAGTCCCTGTGATTCCTATTGTACAGATAAGGAAGTAAGAGTACTGAATGGCAGCGACTTTACAAAGACAAAGCAGTCGGGAAAATAAAGCAAAAGGAAATTCAGAATCTGTCTCCTCACCACTCTCAACTTCTACACTCTCTCCACTAAATCTCACTCCCTCTCAACCCTGAAGGGTGCTCGGAACACATCCTGACAGGCAGCCAGTGAGGCCCAGATACTGAGTCTCCTAACAAAAGCAGCAGGAAAAAATTATTTTCCCTAAAGTTGTGATTAAGCAGAAAAGAAATATTACACACTGATATTTCTTAACCTCCCACTCACGTTTTGTGGCCAATTCGGCATCATATTTCTCCTTCTGATGCAAATGCAATCATAACATTTTGTAGTAAAGGGTGTGTGCAGCTCCAAAACTGAATGTGAATTCAATCTGAAAGCATGTATTCTTTGGAAATATTCAGAAACAGCTCCTTAAAAGGAAATGCCACCATTTGCAAAGCTTGGTAAAATTAGTCAAAAATCAGTGTTATCCTGCACAGAGTGTGGAATTGACCATAGCATACGGCTGAATTAATTATTCCTCTTAATTTTTGTTTAAAAGTCAGAATTTTATCCCAACTGTAGGATAATCTCACACCAAAGTGCCAAGACTTTTTAAAGCAGAGACAGGGGGAAAAAACGTTTTGGTTCCCTTTAACACTTACATAATTAATTTGATCTTTTTCTTGTTTGCTAAGCAAACAAGCTTGGCCAAGTCTTTATCACAGGCTGCTAAACCTGCATTTTCCTAAGTCCGTGGCGGTGCAGAGAGCCCTCCTGTGCACCCCTACTACTAAGCTTGACTTTAAACAACAGTTGTGTGCCTTGTGTGCCCCCAGCTCCAAATGGCATCAGCTATCTGTTGAAATATCTCAAGGCGCACATCTCAACACATTCCTAAGTGACTGAATATTCAGATCAAGCTAAAGCAGGAGCTGCGCAGGAAGAAGTGGCCAAGAAGTGCCAAGAAAATGCAAAGACTCAGTCGTACCGCAAAGCACAGATGGGCAACTGCACTGATATAATGAGAGAGGAAATGACAGTGGGGCAAAAGAAGACTAAAAACTGAGATGGAAACGAAAGGCAAACAAAAGCAAAGCATTTTTTTGTGAATCACAGGTCACCACTTCCTAAAATGGCATCTGAAAAAGGCATCAGCAGCGGATAGGGACACAGTCCACGAACTGGACACTTAAAAATCAAACCTTATTTACCCTCTGATTTCCTTCCCATTCCAATCCCACCTGCTCTTTGGTCTCAGATTTCCACCACCCAACAGGCCCACAAGTTTAAATCTCAGTGAGACTTCCATACCACCCATCACTGACTCACAGTGTTGATTTCATGCCTCCTCTCGCACCACTGCCAATATGCTCTATTGCTTTCCAACTATCTGAGCTGTACTTTAAGTCTGTGACAGCTCTGCATTTGCATAGGATCCGGGACATTAACACATAGACTTCAAAGCTGCATCTTCATGATGTAGGAAGCCAGACTGCTCCTTCTTCCAAGTCATACCACCAGCCAGTCCAAACAGCAACCCCAGCACCTTCCACATTCTCTGCCGCACTGCTTTAAGAAGACAAGTGCTGTTTCTAAGGAGTTCAGGCACCCAACTTACACGAATGCTTGTACAAGTCCCATGATGTACTGGGTACATCTCTAAAGACCTAGATATGGTACTTTGAAACGTCTGTTCTATGCACATGGGAACCCCTAGTTTCACTCTCACCCAGGTTTGTTTCATTTTTGGAAGCGCTGGATATGAGTGACAAGTTTTACTTTCAAAGGGTCTCAGTCACCTAGGTTGTGTAAGTGCTTGAAAAAGTGGTGTTCTGCTCCTGCTCTCCTATTTTTCACACCAACTACTTCAGGTACTCACATTCAGTATGACTCAAAGTATATGTTCTCTCTATAATCAGTGTGCACAGACTTTCTTTAAGATGGTGAGTCACAGCATCAAAGTTAGATGCCCAAGGTCAGTGTGAATATCTGTCGATGTATTGTGTTTACGTGCACGCAAGCAATTTTATAAAGGGTGGCCTTCTAATATACTGTAAAGTAAGGACATACCACAGTATATCTTCTCTGAACTTTATGGAGGCAGTCAGAGTAGGTGAAGACTTTTTTCATTCAGACTTTTCCAGGTGAGAGAGGACTGAAATATCAGATGGCAAACACCCATGACTCTCCCGAAGCTACAAGCAGTGCAGGTATTTGGCACCTTTCACATAAATAACAGCATCAGAATAGTAACTTATCCTCTGCTGCCCATATAACAAAAGAAAAATGAATGAAAAATTACCTGAGCACCGTAGACTCGCTGCATTGCCTGAAGCAACTGGTTTGTGTATTCAGTGAGGGTTCCTGCATCTTCCTCAAAGACACTGAGCAAAGAACGAGTCTTCCAAAAGAGAAAAAAAGCAAACAGTTTCAGTCTCAAGGGAAAATATTTAAAAGATTCACAAAAGACTCCTTTAATAAGTTGTAGCAAAAAGACAGATTAGTCAGAAACAATCAGCCTCCCACTTTGTATAGCTCTGTTCATTCAGAATTTCAAAACATGTAGAAATTAGCCCTTCTGATAGGAATAGGTAAACTGAGGCAGTAAGAAGGAAAGTGATAGAAAAGCTATGGCCAGCTCCTGATTCCATGACTCCAACTCTAACTAATAGGCATTCCTTCCAACATAAGCAGGAATGTAAAAAATCCTGAATATCTGCCTGCTGACTACAGTAATCCAAACCACGTTAAGGACTCTGGGTCAAACACCAGTGCTTGCTCACTTTACTTCCCTAACATCAGACTGCATCACAAGCACTCCTTTCCATTAGGTAATTTACAGAGTATTATTTACTCTCAACTGTCTTGAGCAACACTTAAAGGGCCACTGACAAAGCTAGGGGACATAACCACACTAAACTGAGTGCTCACCTACAACAGCAAGCATACATGTGTACACATGTTCAGAGATACCCCCCTACTTTCTCCACTCTGCCAGCTCAGCCTTGGCAACAAATGGAGGGGAAAAAAGAGCATAGCCACAAGTATTATCTTAAAGACATGAATCCCCTTGGCTTGTTTTGGTGGAATCATCCGGAACTGTGAATTACATGTATTACATTACAACGTTGCTTCTGAGATGGGAAAGAAAATTATCTCAGAATAACGCTGAGCTCCAGAACTTGCCAGATCAATATCATAACGTCACTAGATGTGACAGAGCCCCTTTAACAAAGTCGTGATCCATCCTTGGTCTTAATGTTGGTAAATCCAATGAGTTTGATGCTAACTGGCAATGTCTTCCCATCTGCACAGCTAATTTATACTACTCCAATTAGATTCATCTGCTTACCTGAGGGGCACCCATAAACTCCAGTATTTTAATACTGACAGAGTGAGCGCTTTCTCCATCCTCTATTACAGGAACCTTCTAATACTACTGAAGCATCCAGGTACCAATGTGGTAAACTTATTTTAGAGTCTCAACACAGTTTTAAATAGCCCCACTGCATTAACAAGAAGTACTTCCCCAAAATGCTTATTTTTTGCAAATCCGTCAAGATGTTGTTGGTCCTGAAAAACTCAAAATCAGCATCCTTCAAGAACTTTGTCCTGAATGTTCTCTCTTCCCAACAGGGACAGTGGTATGATTCTGAGAGTTTTCAGCATTTAATTATCATTTCTGTAACTGAAAACACGCTGCTTTTGAAAAATACCTGCTTTTAAAAGTTTCATCTTCAATGATGCATTAACTGAAATCAGCAAAACTAAAGCCATCAACCTATCTCCTATCTACACAGCGCTTATCTTCCCTGCTGTGTATCAGAAAAGCAGATAAACTCCACAGGGTATAAGGATGGTTAAAAAAAATAAAACGAAGGAAGGTGAAAATGACACAACAACTTGACATATAATGTTGATCAAGGCCAATCTCAAGCTAAGACTGAAAAACTAAAAAGCAGCTGACTGAATCATAGATCAAAGAATGGTTTGGGTTGGACGGAACCATTAAAACCACCCCATTCCAGCCACCCTGCTATACGAATGAGACTACATATGATGTTTCTGCATCCTGGAAAAGGTTTACAAACCCAACTGTTATTCCAATTCCTAAATCTTACTGAATTTTTGCACATTCAGTTTTTCAGATGTCAAAACATGGGTAAAGCAGCATTGGGAAAGCATTTCTGAAAGTCTTGGTCTCAGTTATTGGGGCTTTGATCAAAAATAATAAAAACAATAAATTATTAAGCAGCTTGGAAGTTATGCTTGGAAAATTTCATATTGAAGAACACTTTTAAATTACTGCAGCAAAATTCCAGCATCTGTAGTTTTTGTTATTGCTGTTTTGACAAGTTCTGGAATGGCAGACACTGCTGCTGAAACCAAGCGGAAATCCAAGTATAAGCTAACAGTTTTGGAGGCCCTGTTAATAGCATCACCATCTTGGTTGCTGGAAACACAGGAAAAAAAATTATTTTCACTTAAGTATTTCCCTTGGTTTTAGCATGGCAGCTTAAGTAAATTTCCCTTCTACACTTTGACCAAGCACTTCAAAATTAAGGCATTTCTTAAGGCCATTTTCGGTCAGCACTTGGAGACAAATCAGAAAAAAAGTGCTGGGGGATGGAAAATCAAGCTTCAGAAAAGTGATGAAGAAACAGCAATGGTCTAATCTTCTGCCTTGCACCAATTTACATACCTCATGCACTTCCTAAAAACAGTGAGGTTATGTCCTCATTTTATTACCCCTCTGTCTGCACGAGGCTGAAGAGAATCAGGTCACTTTATGCAGAGGTATGATCACATAAGCAGCTACAATGCAAGCTTCGTGGGACAGAGATTGTCTGTCTGCTTTGATTTTGTAGTACCCAGCTCACAGAAGAACCCAATAGAGCTGTGAATGTAAAATCCACCACTCAAGAGACAAAAACAAAAAACAAAAAAAAAAGGGGAAAAGGGAAAAAAAAAATATGTTTCCCTGTATGAAAAATTAAATTTTATCAACAATGGACCATGGCATAAAGTTAAGCAGTGCCCATCTTGTCCAAAGTTACAGAACTTGAATAAAAAGTGATGACCAACCTAAGCCAAAACTGCCTGCAAACAGCCAGGTTTATGCACAGCCCGTTATTTCCAGTAATTGAAAAGGATCTGTTAGCAGCCTTCAGGCCAGAAGAAAGACTAAGACCTCCAAATTCAATTCAGTGCTTTGTTCAGCAGCTTCCACTCAGTGTTACATTTTTAATCATCGAAGGAAGCGTTGACTGAAGAGGAAAATGAGTTCACCTACCCTGTGTGTCAAGTTCTTCAGCTCCACAATGCACTGGGGAGGTTGCTATTAAAAACATTAGTAACTGCTCATAATAAATCTAGCACAATTCGGTACAGAGTGGAACATTGTACAGTTCAATTCAGAAAAAACTCTGGAGGCCATCTGATCCAGCCCCTGCTTAAAGCAGGCATCAGGCTCCTCAAAACTGTTCCCAGTCAAGTTTTGAAAATACACAAGCTTTGAGATTCCATGACACATAAACATTTAATAAAAATCATTCTTATTAGGATGGGATTTCATGAAAGCACAGGAAAATGGGTTAAGAAGAACAGCTCAAGACAAGTCTTAAGACTCATTAACTCCTGACAGGTGCAAGTCCAATCTTTCCTTCAAATGACTCATGACAGACTCTTTTACGCCTTTTAGCCATCTGTTCCACAGTTTACCTACTGATTCCTCCTCCTAGTCCATCAGCAGATGAGTCTGAGTTACGATATTGGGATACTTGGGAGCAGCACCCATGCAGACCCACCCTGCCCTTCTTCTTCCTTGCTTCACCCACTACTTCTGTATCTCTGCCTGCTTTGCATTTTGACCTCAAGTGTACCTTCCCCACCCTTCTGAGAAATTTCCACTCTCCCTTTCCCCTTACTTCTTTCTTCCACCCCTCCTCCCACCCTCCCTTGTCAGCTCCCAAGGCCTCACACCCCCCTGGAACGCCCACATCCATCTTGACATGTCACGTTCTCTGCTATGGGTTTTCCACACTGCTCAGGGGACACTTTTGCGGTGAAAAGCAGATGCAGGCATGGGAGCACAGAGCTTGCAGAGACTGAGGAGGAAAGACTGACAACTGCCTGCCCTCCTTTCCTGGCCCCATTTAGAATGGGGTCACCTTCAGCAGGATTCAGCCCACTTATCCCCGAGGGAAGCCCCTGTATCTGATGCACAGCCCTTTGGGCCCTTCACAAGGAGCAGAGGAGCACGGCCACTGGCAGCCACATCCACTAGCCTACTTCTGTTCCCTCACGTACCAGGAGGGAGCCAGGGCAACACGCCGTGCCCAAACACACCTCCAGGATAGGACGACGTGAGGGAAAAGCCAAGGAAACGAGAACAGGCGTCGCACCCCGACCTGCCCACAGCCAGCCTCTTCCCGAGCGCCTGCCAGACGCAGACATCACCTGTTTTTCCCTGACAGATGACTGTCAGGAAGTCAAAGCCTTCCCCCCGACGCCACAGGGCTGCCACTAGCCGCAGAGCATCCCTGTTCCCCCCGCACCCACGGGCTAACCCCTCCGGCCCATTTCTCCTTCCACTGCCCGGGAGCCGCCCCCCGGCCCCAGCCGTCCTGCTCTGCCCGCGGACACCGCTCTCCCCGCCTGCCCGCCCGCCATCACCGCACAGCTTCAGCCGCGCCCCCCGACCCGGCTCGGCTCCCGCTACCTGCGGGCTGTCCTGAAGAGCTTCTTCCAGAAGGAGCTTGTCGACGGCGGGCATCTTGGCTCAGCGACGCGGCTGGGTGCAGGGTGGGCGGACCCCGGGTTCGGCTGCGGCGTCCCTCCCCACGGGGGCGGCCGCGGCTGTACGTCCGTCCGTCCGCAGGCTGCGGGTCAGGGCGGCTGGCTGCGCTGGCGGGGCCGGAGCCGCTCACTCCTCCCAGTTCCCGTCCGTGGGAGGAAGCGAGTCACGGGGCAGGGCTGGCAGGGGGTGGCTTCCTGCCGCCATTAACTCGTCGGGGGCCAGCGGGCTGCGGGGAGTGTGGTGCCGGAGCTCCTAGGCAGAGGGTGCCCCTTCCTCTCCGCCCCAGCTGCCCCGCTCATGGCCCCGTGCCTCACACAGCAAGGAGGGGCTTGGGTCCTCCCCTCAGCTCAGGGAGATGCACCTTGGCTGCGAGGGAGCAGGATCGCGATGGCAGTGACGGGAAAAGTGTCTCATTTTGGGGGCTTGAGGGCCTCTAGCAGTCTCTGTCCCGTTGCAGTGCTCCTTGGGGTGTCCCTGCTGTGCTCAGGCACTGTACTGTCCCTGCAGGCTCTGGGAAGCACCCCAAGTCCTGGGTGCCATTCTGGGTTCAGAGCAATCTGGAGTACTGTGTCCAGGTCCAGGGCCCCAGCACAAGAAGGATGCAGAGCTGTTGGAGCAGATCCACAGCAGGGCCTTGAAGATGCTCAGCTGGCCAGAGCACCTGCGCTGTAGTGAAAAGCTGAAGGAGTTGGGCTTGTTCAGCCTGGAGAAGAGAAGGCTGTGGGAAGACCTCTTTGCAGCTTAATATGTGTGCTAGTGATAGCACCAGGCGAATGGCTTTAAACTGAAAGATAGGAGATTTAGGTTAGATGTTAGGTGGAAATTATTTACTGAGAGGCTGGTGAGACAGTGGAACAGATTGTCCACAGAGGTGGATACCCCATCCCTGGAGGCATTCTAGCGGATGGCAACCCTGCAGGGGAGTGGAGCTCTGTCTTTCAGGTCCTTTCCAACCAAAGCCATTCTGTGATTCTATGGCTAAGCCAGGCATGCTCACAGGCAGTCCTCATCTGGGGTGCTTGCATTTCTTCTTATCTGTGGATTACTACTTGCAAGCAGAATTACAGAATGCGGAGTGCTTCAGGTGTGTCACTTCCAGCTCAGCTATACCCCTCTGCTAGGGGCTATTGGAAGGAACATGTTTTCCTTTACTGCTCATTTGTGTACAAAGCCATGGTTTTATTATCAACATACTGCTGTCTTAAATGTGCTGGATAACATAAATGCTTTCTTCAGATGTGTAGGTTATACCAAGTATAGTATATTCAAATGCAGCAGTCATTTGACCCTTGGGTATTTCATTATCTTCACTTTTTGGAGATTGGCCACCGGTTTTAGATGCCTCAGTTTTTATAACAGTCTCAAGTTCCTGAACTGAAAATCAATTAGAATAGTAGAATAATTGAATTTCCCTAGTCATAAGGGATCCATAAGGATCATCAAGTCCAACTCCTCCATACTTGCCATGTGTAGCCTTTCATTTTTCCACTTGGTTCAGGGCAAAACTAAAGATAATAAAAAATAAAATCCCATTTAAAATAAACCCAAACATTTCTGAAGAGCCTTGCCTATTAAGCAGATTATGCAAACAAAAGTATTATCTGCAAAATGAGAAGATATCTTCTTAGAAAAAATGCTCACCTCCAGATACTTCATGTTGCTGTTCTCCTTTGAAAGAAGAAAAATAGTTGGAAAAGAAATCATGCAATCTGAGTTTTAAAAGAAGTCCAAACAGTTAGCATTTGCTGTTTTGCCATTATAATAAGTGGACGCACTTTGCATCTAAATCATGCTCTACTTTCCACTTCTGTTATTCCTAAGCAATAGTAAGCATTTTATATGGCAAGAAAGGTGACTGCTAAATACAGCTCTTCTTGTTGAAGAAGACTGAACTGAACTGACCAATTCAGTTAAAATACAGTCTTAGAAAAATGTTACAAATCAGCTGGATGATCATTTTCTTTAATTATGTAAGAAATGATCACTGAACCCTGCAATTGTGGCTAAGGTATTTCTGTGGGTCTGACATTGATGGGTATTAATTCTGAAGCTTGTGATAGGACCTTTAACCCAATGTGCCAATGCTGCCATGGTATGACTCCACTCCAGCAGTCGTGAATCTGGACTCCCTGTTCCAGCCCCTACAGCAGGAACAGAGTTCTCACGTTCAGTCTCCTTCTCCTGCCTGAATAAAGACGCTGAGCAGTAATGCAAATCACTAGCTAGGATTGAACGTATCAAGTTTGATGGACAGTATACATTTACACAGTGAGAAAACAAAAATAGGTATGGCTTTATAATGATAATGGTTCAGAGAATTTTAGAATAGTGCAAAGAAGTCAGAGGTTTTTTTGTGTGTATAGAATATGAAGCTAGGCATTAGACTTAGGAATCCGTGACCTCTTCTGAGCCAGTTTTGTCAATCTGTATTAAAGGCTTATTTTTCTTTCTGCAAAGACTTTGAAAACATTATTTAAAATTCACTGAGGAAGAGAAGTCCATGCTTTATATATCTGTATCTGCTAATGTATCTTCAGGGCATTTTGGAATATTTCCCAAATATTTGTTACAATTATCCTCGTTTCTCTCTGTCCCCTCCCATCCCCATGTCCTGAAATAGCTCAGCAACAGCTCTTCCCCATTAGGTTGTTCTTCCACCAACAAGGTCTAAAGATGGTTTGTGTTTTCATTTCATGTTGTCTTCCTTCACAACAACTACCTTATCTTGTTCTTCTCGATGGCTTTGTTTAGTGTAAGGGTCGTATGTGGAATCCTGTTGTCACCTTTTCAAAATTGAGGACAGTTAACAGGTCTCACTTAAATAAAACTAAAAGCACTTCAGTAACTATTGGAAAGTGACTAGCAAGTATCTCATGTTCTTCTTTGCCATTCCTTACAGGTCTATACACTTTATTGATTTCTTATGCATAGTAGACAAACTGATCTAGTGGTGGCGGCTCTGCTCACAGCAGAGGGTTGGAACTGGATGGTCTGTAAGGTCCCTTCCAACCCCGGCCATTCTGTGATTACATGATTCTATGATAGCGACCAGAACATTTTTATTACACTACCCCAGTGCAGTCCAGATGTTTTTGAATAAAAAATAGCATTCTGCCTATGAATTGTTGGAATTATCTTTTCCTTGGATTACTGTGAATTGAAATTATTTTCCCGAGCAGCCAGTTTGATTAGATCTCAGGAATTATTCTCCAGTCTTGACAACTCTGTTGTTTTTAAAATAGCTAAAATAATCCATTGTGCTACCACTGAAGATTTCGACTATTTTTGCCACTGTAGCCATACTATGCAGAAATTAGGTACATGCCAGCTTGCAGCACGCTATGGTGCCTCTACCAGTGCTGTGCTCAGGCTGACTTCTTCAAAGCTTGATAGCTTTGAAGAAGGATTTCCTTAGCTACTCCATGAAGACATATTTAAGGTGAACACTGTACATATGGAAAGAGAATAGGGAAGCAGTGAACAGAGTACCTAGAACCAGTCACTGGAATGTACTTTCTATTTCCAAAAACCCGTCAAAGCATGAGCTGAGTTGGAAAACAGTTCCAGTAAGCAGTCCAATGAATTTTCATATGCTCATTCTGAAAGCCACAGATGACTTGATTAGGTTAAGATAAATGCCTTTTAGAATGTGAAGGCTTGAGGTGAAACTCCTGTAATGGCTAAAATGAAATTGATGTGCACTGCTTATAAAACTAATAAGACTTAGTGACATCAAATCAAAACATAATTGAGCGTTGAGGATGAAGTAACACATCTCATGAACTAACTGTACTGTTTCGGAGTAGGAATGGTAAAAAATGGCAAAAGCCTGAATGTAGATCAAGGATCTCATAGTTGAGAAAAGCAAAGATTTTAAAGGCGAAAAGAAAGTTTGGATTGATCTGTAAGCTTGAGATTTGCCTGCTATGCGTATCTCTTGGCAAAGTGACATGAAAACTTACAACATTAATGCTAATTGGCAGAAATCAGCGTGTCTTCAAACCTAAGTTTGGGGTTTTATGCGTGATAGTTTAGTTTGAGGCTGGTCAGGAATGTCTGTTGGTAACAAACCACCCAGCTGCCCCGTCAGGGCTGGAAGCTGTAATGCTGAATCTGTGTGGTGCTGCGCGTGAGTCACTGAGCCCTGCCAACCTTAATTGACTGGTTTGGAAACAGGGCAGCTGTTCTGCATCCTTAGCCTAATTTATTTTCAAATTTGATAATCCACCCAGAATTAATGGAGAGCTGACTATAATTATTTGTTTCCAGTTAGACTGGTTACAGACTTAGTCACGTTGCGCTGTGTTTTCTTTTTCGTATGTTTCATTATAACTTTAAAGACCATATTGCATTATATTTCCTTTCTGGCTTCATACCTTGTATGTTACAAGAAATTTCTGAGCAGTAATGTGCTAGTCACATGTTTGCTAAGTCAGCTCAGTCTATTTGTGCATTTAACACAGCGACAAAGAAACCTTTGAACTACGGATGACTTTCAGAGGTACAACAGTTTACCCCAAGTTGTGTAGTTGCCCTGTATAAATACAGAAGGTATATAATGCAGAGGGTGTATATATAGTTGCAATAAATTGCTTCAAATTAATTTTTTTGCAAATGAAGGATTTGAAAGATAGTCTAATTACTCTCAGTGCCAGAAGCATCTGAAAATAATTTTTAACAGTATGTAAAGACATTGCTGGTTAGATTAATAATAGGGCATCTATTGCACATGAGAACTCCTGGACACTGAGAGAGTGTCTTGTGATTTTGTGTGTGACCCGCAAGATAATACCAGGCTGAAATAAAATTCCATTGAAATTATTAATTGCCATGCAACCAAGATCTCATGCTTTTTGTGTTAATGTAAAACACATGGCTTTGCTTATTTCCATTAAACACATTAGTAGTATGCCAGGATGGAGATGTACAGATGTACTTGAGAGTGGGATGGATCAAATTAAAACCTCTTTAAAGGTGAAGGGTGTAACTGCCATACTTAATTTCATGTAATTTAAGTACAATTAAGTTCCCTTATGTAACCAGGTAGTTGAATCAGCAGCAGCAGCCTCCATCTAGATCCAGAATAAGAGTGTGGTTTCAAAAGATCAAGCCTGTGATGACAATGCCTGCTAGAGGTGTTGCCTCCACTCCACCCATCACTGCCTCGGCTGGTGTCCACGTGGCTCTTTATCTGCAGCCTGACTGCTGAAGGGTATCTGCTTTCCCATTTTGTATTTGCTTTCCAGGTAGGAGGAGCAAGCAGAGGATGGGCGGCTCATTGGTAGAAGGAAGTACTGAAATTCTTTAAGCTTGTATTACCTTCTGTATGCAGTTTTTGCAGTGCTTGGGCAGATGCTACAGGCTCCTTTTACCTGTACTGCTCCCTAAAGTAGCATAGCAAACATCTCCCCTGTTCCAGGTGATAATCCAATGGAGTTTGTGTATCTGAGGTAGCAAGAAAAATCTTGCTGTAAAATACAAGTAGCATAAAGAAAAATAAGCATTTTGTCAAATAAACGTGCACGTACAATTTTGTACGTTAAAGTAAGAGAAATGTAATGCCTGATATATAATTGTTTTATGAATTGTTAATGATTAATCTGTTTGCTGTAAGGGTTACCAGAGGCCAAAACACCGTGTTGCCAGTGCAGGTTCGCTCTGCAGGCAGGGCTGCCACCTGGGTGTCAGAGCAATACTTACTCAGAGCCCTTCCTTGATCATTTTTAAAATACAACATGAATGCAGATGGCACATGCAAATGCACCTAATGTCATTGTGTCTAAAGTCAGATTTCAGACTTTTTTTCTTTATCACGAGGCCATCTGAACAAACCAGGCCCTGCACTCTGTTTTGAACAACAGAATTGAAAAGTTCATATTATCTAGCTTGGATCTCTCAGTTTGATTCATCTTCCCTTGGCATCACTCCTGCTTAAACTAAAAAAACTGATTGATAAGAGATATTCAGATTTAGTCAAAGTTAAAACTTCTAGTTTTACTTAAAGTTAAAAATTTAGATAGCAATATTAGAATATATCTTAAGTGTGGAAACAATTAGAAGTGCATTAGTGTATCCCTTTTGGCCTTCTTGCTTGCTTTTTGGGGTCTTCTTATTCTGTGTATATAAATGCTGTGATAGTGAAGAGCTACAGGCTGCCCAGAGAGGCTTTGGAGTCTTCTCCTTGGAGACCTTCAGAAGCTGCCTGGATGTGGTCCTGGGCACCCAGTGCTGAGTGTTCCTGCTTGAGCCAGGGTTGGGAAGACAGACTCAGGAGTCGTACCCTGTGGTTCTGTGACATGGTGGTGCCACAGGACATCATTTTGTGTTTGCAGAGAAAGACCAGAAAAAAGAGAGGATGAGACAGAAAGCAGGGAGGAAGCTCTAAGCAACGCCTGTACGGGCAGTGCTACCACAATCTGTTTATTTCCTGAAGGGGAGTGACTCCTCTAGGCAGGGTGCCAGGGCAGTGTCATGAACATGGGTACATAAACAAGTGCAGCCATACCAGGAGAAGGCAGTGCTGCCCTCTGCCCAGGCAGAAGGTTTGGACACCTCAATCTGGAGCAACAGGAACCATCTCACCAAGCTCTGTGTTCTTCCAAAATGCTCAGAGGCTTCCAGCTTCACTAGATCAGACTTTCCAATTATTCTTCCTGTGATAGTCCTTTAGAAGCTCTTAAGCTGTATGGAGAAAGCCAAATAAATACTGGAACCCTTTCCTCTCCTTTGGATGAGGAGAAGACCTGCTGGACCTGATCTCAGAGCGTGTGCTGAGATGCTGCAGCATTGTTGCCAGTAGCACAATTGTCACTCTGGCATGCTGGTGGCCTCCTTTCCTGGGAGCCCATCAGGATTACAAGGGGTGCAGATAGCTGCGTGATTACAGCAGAGGTTGCAAGCCACTTACTGCTACTACCTGTCATAACCTTGTAGCTCTTGGGCTGTCTTGTCTGAGATGCATGGGTTTGACACCATGGGTAAGAGTGTGGTTTCTGGGAGGGGTGACAGCAGGGCCAGGCTGCTGCTGTTGCTGTAATGCTTCCTGTTGGCAAATCTCTCAGTGTGCTCACAGAATTTTTCCAGGGGAAAGGCCACGGCAAGCAAGCTACAAGCAAGACGAATTACCCCACCAGGCCACGTGCAGCTTGCTGGCCATAATCAGTTCACCACATACTACTGCTTGAGCATCTTACACCAAGTCCTACTGAATCTGCCTCATAGCTAGGAAGCTGCCCTTCCTTTTGTCTCCTATTTTAAGATTTGTGCTAGAGGCAGGAGTTCTGTAACACCTGCAATATTTCTTTGTGTTACCTGTATGCTTGGCTACATAGATCCAATCCTACAAATATAAAAGTCTATATCAGGCCTGCCAAATTCTTTGAGATTAATCAGGCATATTAATGTTGGCCGGATCAGTAAATAGTTTTCCAGCTCTTTCAAATTCATTTATGGTAATACATTGCTTATCCTTGTTTTTCTTTCACTTTTTAAAACCAGAACATTTAGTTCAATGGTCACATAGAGTCATTATCTTTAAATACTCTCTAGACATAAGTGCTGACAAGATCCTAGGTCAGAAATCATCTGTCTTTGTGAAAACTACAAAGCATGTGGACAACATGTACAGGAGACAGAGTCAATAGGATCTAATTATATTCATGAGGTTTTCTTAGAGGGGGACTCATGGTTCCTAATTAGTTTTTCACTCTCTGAAATCAAACTTGTGTGAAATAGCAAAAACAAAAAAAGCCCCAAGAGGAACAGCAATGCAAACCCATGACTGGGAGAACAGAAATAACGTCATGGAAAATGTTCTCATCAACATTTAAACTAACGTAATTGCTTTGAGAGAGATCTATGACAAAAGAAAGTCTGCAGAGCTTTTTCAGCCCTCACCTGAATGGAACTGCTTGTGTGTACAGTGCATAACATTTGCTTTCCACTGTGTCACGGCATTGCAGAAGGGAGCAATGCTGAGTATCTTAAAAACCACATCAAGAAACAAAGGCTTTGTTTCAATGAAACCATCTGCTTGTCATAGAATTGTCTGAATTGGAAAGGACCTTTAAAGGCCACCCAGTCCAACTCCCTGCAATGAACAGGGATGCTTACAGCTAGATCAGGTGCTCAGAGGCCCTCCAGCCTGACCTTGGGTTTCTCCAGGGATGGGGCATCCACTGCCTCTCTTGACAAGCTGTTCCAGTGCCTCACCACCCTCAATGCAAAAAATCTTTTTCCTTATATCCAATTTAAATCTCCCTTCTTTTAGTTTGAAACCATTTTCCCTTGTCACAACAGACCCTGCTGAAGAGCCTATCTCCTTCTTTCTTACAGCCCCCCTTTAGATACTGAAAGGCTACTCTCAGGTCTCCCCAGAACCTTCTCTTCTCCAGGCTGAACACCCCCAGATCTCTCAGTCTGTCCTCACAGGAGAAGTGCTCCATTCCTTGGGTCATTTTTGTGCCCCTCCTCTGGATGAGCTCCAACAGGTCCATATCTTTCCTGTATTGAGAACTTCACACTTGGATTCAGTACCCCAGAGGAGGTCTCACCAGTGCATAGCAGAGGGGCAGGATCCCCTCCCTTGATCTGCTGACCATGCTTCCTCTGATGCAGCCCAGGAAGAGTATGGTTGGCTTTCAGGGCTGTGATGGTATGTGTTGCCATTCAGGGCAGGTTTGCTGCATGGGGTCATGAGAGAGATTACGTTTTTGCTCAAAAGAGCCACTCCTTATTATTGTGGATGGAAGAGCAAAGACAAGCCCCAAAATGTAAATGCTCACTGATCAGAAATCAAAGAAGTTGATCTCCACAGCAGAAGCTAAGTTCATAATTTATATGAAATCTCATATATTTCCAGAGTCTCAAGCCCTGATTTTTGAACAGATTTACATGTACAAGTACTGTGAAACAAAACAACGGTGTTTTGGGAGTAATGCCAGGGATGTGTTGAGGAACAGCTCATCTTGGGTTATGGTGTGTTGTCTCCATTGAGTTGTTAAACCTGAAATGAATGAAACTAGATAAAATGATTCATGATCTCTGTTTCTGTGGTTCTCTACCATTTACTTCAGCTTGTGAGTCCAGAAGTTTATTTCATGTCAGAAAAAGAATGAATGTCTTCATTGCTATTAATATAAATGTGAGGACATTGTCCCCTTTATGCAGATGCTATAAGGATCTCTTTTGTGAGAACATCCTGTATCTCTCACTGATTGCTTACAGTCTATTTTATTGCATTGCACAAATACTCTGCTCTCATAAATCCTGCAGAAAAAGAAGCCTTAAGAAGAAGTGCTTAAAATTTACTTGTATTTTATGTCTGTCAAAAACCACATTCTGATTAAAATTCAATGTTAAAAACATAATTTGATCTTTGTCAGTCGTGCAAAATAATATAATTGTCCTTTTTTGAATAAACTAAAACACCTTGCTTCCATGTTGGGAATCATATGAACAACTTCTGTTTTCCGTGTGCCTAACATGACATCAGCTGCAGTTAATCTAAATAATTAGCATCCTCTAGTACTAAATGCACGTTTGTAGGAAGAAGTGCTGTTTTGATAGACTTATACTTCTCTCTTTTAAATCTGGCTAATATTTGTTAAAGCAGAATCTCATTTTTTAAATAAAATGGCACAGACAAGTTCTGAAAGTCCTGCCCAGTGTGAATTATATATAGACACTGTGAGTTATACACAGCCACTGTAAAAATAATGGCAAAATTTAGCCTATCTTGGTCTTCAAAAATCATAGAATCACAGAATCATAGAATGGCCTGGGTTGAAAAGGACCACAATGATCATCTAGTTTCAACAACCCTCCTATGTGCAGGGTCGCCAACCACCAGACCAGGCTGCCCAGAGCCACATCCAGCCTGGCCTTGAATGCCTCCAGGGATGGGGCATCCACAGCTTCCTTGGGCAACCTGTTCCAGTGTGTCACCATCCTCTGTGTGAAAAACTTCCTCCTGATATTTAACCTAAACCCGCCCTGTTTCAGTTTAAAACCATTCCCTCTTGTCCTATTCCTATCCACTCTCATAAACAGCTGTTCCCCCTCCTGTTCATATGCTCCTTTCAAGTATCAGAAGGCCACAACTTGTTAAACAATCAGATGCAGGTAAATACATGAATTTGATAAAGACAGTTTTAATCACAAGGCCGCATCTCCCATTTCTACATTTTGCAGGTATGCCACATACAAAAAAGAGGCAGTGACTGCGTTATTTGGCCTCACGAGCAATATATGGCAGAACCAATTACTGTGTGAGGAACACTGCAATGGAAATCTACATCAGTCATTCTTCAGAGGAAGAATTAAGTCTGAAAAAGTTCACAAAAATGAAAAGAGAATAAAGGAGGGATAACATCTTCCTGTAATACTAATAAAATTAGAGCCTTATGTGCAAAGGGGCCTCTCTTGAAAAGAAAGTTTGCGACTTTATAGGATCAGTAGGTTTATAAATTCATAGAATCATTAAGGTTGGAAAATACCTGTAAGATCACCCTGGCCAACTATCAGCCCATCACCCCCATGCCCACTGACCATGTCCTCAGTGCCACATCCACACGGTTCTGGAACACCTCCAGAGATGGTGACTCCACCACTTTCTGGGTAGCCTGTGCCACTGCAGCACAGCTCTTTCTGAGAGTATTTTTGTTCCTAATATCCAACCAGAACCTCACCTGGCACAACATCAGGCCATTACCTCTTGTTTTATCACTATTACCTGGGAGAAGACACCGACCCCGACCTCACTACAACCTCCTTTCAGATCATTGTAGAGAGCAATAATATCTCCTCTGAGCTCCTCTTCTCCTTGGGGGAGAAGAGCACCTCTCTTTGGAGAAGTGTGCTTTTCCTCAGACATTTTTGAGGCAGGGGGAGTTTTCTCTCACTGATCCAGATAAGGTTGTCTTACACTATTAATTAGTGATTTAAGCTTATCAAATGGTGCAAGTGCTAAGTACAGATCGGTGGGATTAAGTGAAATCTGCTACACTTCAGAAGGAATGCTCTGCTTTTCTGCACAGGCATATCGAAGACACATCACTATAACAGTCCTCCAGCCTTTTTCCATTTTTTATTCTTATTTTTCTGATCCTTTCTTTGTAAAAGCTGATTTAGCTGCATCTTGCTAATTAATTTATGTAGTGAGATACATAAGAATGAGATTACTCTGTCTGCATATCATATTAAAGGGGCAGAGTAAGATGCTTTTCTCTCACAGAGTAGATATTTGGGAGGGAGGCTGGCTGTTATCAGCAGCATAAGATGACAGTTGAATGACCTCAGAGGTAAGAAGCATTGTTAAGCATCTTCTGTATTTTTAAAAGACTTTTAACATAGCATATAAAAAGTCTCACATTATAAGACTTCTAATATAGCATTTGAATCAACATTTTGGGTACAGAAAGAATGCCAGATTGTCTCTGAATACACAGTCTAGCATATGAATCAACCTTTTGGTCACAGAAAGAATGCCAACTGTCTCTGAATACGCAATTTAAGCATTTGTCCATCTGCTAGTTTCAAGGTACCTACCTTGGATTGTAGCAACAATTAAACCAGCACTAAACCAAGCATCTTTTTCAAATGGAAGGGAAGGGAATTATGGAAAACATGTCCATGAATTTGGAATTGTATTCATTGAAAGTCACTGAAATCTTGTTTGTTTCTGCAGTGGGAAAAGGTGAAGTTGTTAGCTGACTGCCACTCTGAAGAACTTAGACATGGGCAGTCAGAACTTGCATTCCAGTAAAGATTTCTGTAGGCATTCTCTTGTTTTCCTCCAGTTTTCCCAGAAATGACTCCAATGGCTCAGCTGTGATCAAATTTTCAAGGCTGGTAATTCCCTCTCCTAGGCCTGAATGCACTGCAGATGCTGGAACGACGTATCACTGTCACTAATATGGATGCAGCTGTTTACGGAGACTGATATATGGCCCAAAACTGCATCATTCCTATGGCTCTAAAGGAAAAATCTTGCAGGGAGCAGGTAATAACTGAGCTCAGGAGCAAATTCTTCAAAGGCTGTGTGCTAAAACTTCAGCATTTTTAGGGACACTCATACGAAGAATCTTTAGTAATATTAAATAGTAATATTGATTTACAACACTTCTTCCCCATGAACTAGTCTTTAAAAAATTCTCTCTTGAACTCCATTTTACTGTGTGAAACAGCTAAGAATCATATGTCCTAGACTTTTAGCTTTAAAAAACATGTAGATTTTCATCAGTATTAACAATACCCACATTCAGGAAGTATTACAAAATTAATTACTGAAAGAGAGCTGGGTTTTTGTTGTTGTAGTTTTTGTTGTTTGTATAAGCAGGTGTATTTGCTAACAGAGTATTCACATTTCTTCCACACTTCATGGCCCTACCCTCAGTGATCTTGTTCTTCTCCATGATCATGGTTCTTGCTCAGTTCTGCCAGGTTTTAAATAATGCTATACTTTCACTGATTTAGTTGATTCTGTCCCAGTCTATGACTAATTTGGCACAATAATGAGAATTTTATTTGTGATTTCCATGAAAGCTGGAACAGATGGGTGAGTGAAAATCTTGCCTTAGGAAGAAAAATGCTCCTGTTCTTGATACATGCTCTTTTTCGTTTAAAGTAAAGAGTGTAAATGATTTATTTCTGAACTCAGCCTCCATGATCTACTGTAATTGTTCTTTAAATAAAAGAAGCCATCATTTTGATTTAATTTGAATACTCTTTCAGAGTATTTTAACTCCGTGATGAAACAGCAGCCAAGAAATGACAGTTTATCATCACTGCTGCTAACTAAGGACTACAGTATGACAGATTAGTAGTAGTGTGGGTGAATGGTGGCTTTATTCCTTGCTGCTTATTCTACTATGAAGAAAAAAAAGCATGAATGACTTGGAGTGGGGGACTGATTCTTCACTTCAGTGTTTATCCTAATGCAAAGAACAGCCAGGCAGCAGTTGAAATGAGCAGCAGCCAGACTTGAGGCAAACAGAGGGGTTCTTCAGATCAGATGTGGCTGAGAAGTGCAGTGCAGGATGCTTGGGTGGCCAAGGGTTCATGTGAGTTGAAGAGCAGGTGGGACAGGTTCATATATGAGAATCTGTTAAAGGATTGCTAAATATATAGAAACCATGCTTGTTTACAACCATGATTTTTTACAAGTGGAATCATCCTAGTAGGTTTACTGGGAAATTGAGCTGTTACTTGCTGTAACTAGCCAACTTCCATGGTTAAATGATTGTGGTAACAACTGTCAACACAGCACCATGATTTTGAGAAAACAACTAACCAAGTTTGGTAGCTATTAAAGAGCATTGTGATAAGACCATGAAACTGTCCAAGAAGACACATAATCCACAGTGTTCTGAAAGCCCTAGAATTTCAACCTGAAAGCACTGGAACTGAGAACCTATCAGAACAAACTGGTTGTGTTGTTTAACTTCGATAAATGTTTTGGGTGTTGTTCTTGAAGTGGGAAAGTTTTACTTAATTCCTGTTTTTCAAATCTATCATTTTGAAAAAAAAAATATTCTCAGGAAGGTAACTTCTCATAGAGGAATGTTGGTTGGTTGTTTTTTTTTTTCCCAGACACCTGTGGTTTCGAGAAAATCTGTATTAGATAACCTTTGATAGAAAAAAATCCAGAAGATGGTAATTAGCAGTATTATTTTTCTGCAGTACTTGCATGAGCTGAGATACAAACTTTTGAAAGAGAATGTTTTCCTTGAAAAAAAAATCATGGGCGAATGTTCTAATATGAATTATTAGACAAAATTAATTTAGGAAAACATACATTCTTGTACACATAAGGATTGTTTTCTAACTATGAGATTTAAAAGTAACTATGGGATTTAAAAAATATTATCCATATACTCAAAAATCAGCTTGACAGACAGAAGTCGTTTGTTTGCGTGTCAAACACAGACTAAGAAAAATGTCCAAAAAGAGAAAAATGCTGGATGTTCAGATTTGGATAATCCAGTTAACCAACCTGTTTTCTCAATTGGGTGCATTTGAGGTTGATTTAGGGAAAGAATAGCAATTTTTTTCACACTACAACTGAAATGCTTATAGTACTCCATACCCATGTATCTCCCAGTCTTCCTCAGAGGGGATGGAGCATGCAGGGTGAGCGACTGCAGGCATCAAAAGCTCACTGATGCATGGAAAGCATTTTCTGAAGACTCCATTCTGTTAATGTAAAGCATTCACTTAGCAAACTTGCTTATGTGACTGCATTTTGCTAGAAGGATTTTCTGCAATAAACTGAAATATTAATTTTGTGTAGAGTGCTGGTAGAGTTGAAAGTGAAGTGTGTCTTCTCAAATGAAATAGGAGACACCTGCAATACAGTTGCCTAGAGAGAAAGTTTTGCCCTGGGGCACTTCTTTTAAGTGAAGCAGGAGAGCCTGGCTGATTACAGTCCCTGACAATATACTCAGGAACACAGAATCACATTGCCTTTGTCCTAAATCCTACCAGGGTCTATGAACCAGGTTCACAGATTATTCCACATTGTGGCAACTTTATGGTCACCATGGGTAGCTGGGACTTTTTGTTTGTTTTCATATTATAAAAAGATAAGGGTTCTTAATCATGTCTCAGCCTTGCTTTCATAGGACCCATTCTTCTTTCATAACTCTGCCATAAAAATTCACTTTGGGCTGATGCTTGGCTCTTGAAAGCTCAGCCTGAAAATTTGTTTTTCTCTATGTGATTTTCAGAAAATTGGCCAACAAAAAGATGTGCCTGTGAGCCTTTGGGAAATTTTTTTCTGCAGCAAAATCTAAGCCTCTGTGCTTCGGGGCTGATGTGGTAAAGAAGACTATGCATGCACGCCTGGTGGAAGACAAGCCCAGAAGTCCAATAGCATCCTGGGCTGCATTAAAAGAGGATGGCCAGCAGGGAGAGGGAGGTGATTGTCCCCCTCTACTCAGCTCTTGTGAAGCCCCATCTGGAGTGCTGCGTCCAGACCTGGGGCCTCCAGCGCAAGAAGGATGTAGAGCTCTTGGAGTAGATCCAGAGGACCACTAGGATGATCAGAGGGCTGGAACACTTCTCCTATGAGGAAAGGTTGAGGGAACTGGGCTTATTTAACTTGGAGAAGAGAAGGCTCTTGGGAGACCTCATTGTGGCCCTCCAGAATGTGAAGGGACCATGTAAACAGGAGGGGGAAACAACTGTTTACATGAGTTGATAGTGATAGGACAAGGGGGAATGGTTTTAAACTGAAACAGGGCAGGTTTAGGTTAGATATTAGGAGGAAGTTTTTCACTCACAGGATGGTGACGCACTGGAACAGGTTGCCCAAGGAGGCTGTGGATGCCCCATCCCTGGAGGCATTCAAGGCCAGGCTGGATGTGGCCCTGGGCAGCCTGGTCTGGTGGTTGGCGACCCTGCACATAGCAGGGGGCTTGAAACTCAATGATCATTGTGGTCCTTTTCAACCCAGGCCATTCTATGATTCTATGACTGAGCAAGAGTACATCACCAGAGTTTGAAAATATTTTACTGCTCTGTATGGATGGAAAGTTTTGAGTTAGAAAAAAAAAAAAAAAGAGAGAAATTATTTGAGGGAAGTAACTATAGAATCACAGAATGGCTCGGATTGGAAAGGATCCTAACGGCCATGCATGTCCAACCTTCTGCTGCCACCATTGGATCTATCACCCACCAGATCAGGCTGCCCCCCCCCGAAAAGAATCCTTGTAGAGTTTGTAAACTCATCTTGCGTGTTTCTCTGTGCTTCTGGTATCAGCAGGTAACAGTGAATCTGTAGCTCTTCCCAATCCAGTGGGTCCCAATGGCATCCAGAAGCCTCTTCTGTCAGAAGAGAAACAGTGAAAGCAACCATCTGAGGAAGCAGCAATGGCTCTGCCGCCTCGCCCTGTGCCACCGCAGCGGATGAGGGGTGTCCCGGAGCTGCCAAAGGGTTATCGAGGATGGCCGGGAAGGTGCGGGGCTTTCAGCGGGAACTCGCCGGAGGATCGGAGAAGGGCCAGCGGTTTCCGGGGCGATGGGTGGGGAGAGGAGGAGGAGGAGGAGGTGGAGGAAAAGGGGAGGAGGAGGGGTCCCAGCGGCTTTATCTCCCACCCGGCTCCGCCCGCTGCTTGCAGCCTCCCGCCGCCGCTCCCCTCCGCGCGGCTCCGCACCGCGGGGCGGCCCAGGCGGCGTCCATGGGCTGCGGCAACTCCACGGCCAGCGGCGCGGGCGGGAGAGGTAGGGGCGGCGGCGGGGCGCGCCGGGGCTGCCCCGGGGGATTGGGGGGGCGGCGGGGCCGGGCTGGGGGTCGGCAGGGGTGTGAGAGCCGTCCCTTACAGGGACGTAAGGCCGCTTCGGAAATGGGTTTGTGCCGTCTCTCTGCTGGCCGGAGAAGTTGGGGAGCGCCTTGAGGTTGGGGTTTCCTTAACCCCCCTTCCACTCTCCGCTTTGCGCGTTGCTGTTTTCAGAGCAGGGGAGGTGTGGGCAGATGGTGCGGTTGTGTCTTCCTTCCCCCTCTCCACCCAGCCCCTGCGAAAGGGGAAAATAGATGGAAATTAATAAATGGACCTTGACCTCCTCGTTATAAAGGCGAGCATTTATAAATCATTTTTCATCCTGACTGCACTCGGCAAACAGTGCCATCTATTTAAATCCCTGCGTGAGTCTCTCAGATACATTTATTAAATTCACAACGTCTTGAAAACGCCCAGTGAAACTGCGGTCAGAGCAGCAGCAGCTCTCGAGGGCTCAGCCCTGAGCCCACTGCCCATAGCCAGAGCTCAGTGCTGGCCTTAGCGTGTGGCACTGTGCCTGGGTGGAAGGGCTTCAGGGTGTGTGGATGGATGGATGGATGCGCTGTGATGTGTGACTGCCTTTCTCAGTCCTGTGCCTCGCACCCATAGGGGGAGGCTTTAAAACCATTATTGTTTACTTGATTTCTCTTAAATGATGTCTGAGATTTATACACCAGAGGCCTTCCTCATCTGTAAGGAATGCACTGTAGGATTTGCTTAAACATCAGATGAATTCTCTTCCACTTGTTGATTCCCCATCACCGTGCCTTGAAGTTGCTTTCTGCTGCTAGGATGGTGCTCACAGCCTGGATTTGTTTGCTGGGTGAAAGCATCGTGGCAGCCATCAGAGCAGCTCGGAGGGAAGTTTAAGTTTTGATTGGCTGTTGTCTCCATGTGGTGGCCGTTGTGGTACCATTGGTGTGGCCACCACCCTGCAGAGCTCACTGCAAGACACAAATGAGCGAGCGCTGAATGAACTGTGGCACTATGCAGAGCATTACTTTGAACTCAGTGTATGTTTAAATAAATGCCCACTGTTGCTTTAACAGTAGCTATTTTTGACAGATTTTGGCCTGTTCATAAAAGATTCTCAATGATGTACAGCTCTTGGATAGCTAAACGTGCCTGCACTGTTACTCACAAAATACTTTGGTTTGCATTTCTTTGCAGCGTCTTGCACACTCTTTAGAAATAATCCACAGTTCTCCAGTGGCTTAGCACAGGTTAAAAACAACATCACCGTATAAAATCTGTGATCAATGTAATGTGATTATTGTTGCTGCACTGACAGACCTTTCCAAAACAGGTCTGGCTCTCCACAAGGTGCAGCTCTCACTTTCACTGATATAAGTCAGGAATAACTGTGCAGTCAATGGCTCTGTAATCACCAACAGCTGGGAGCAGAAGTAAGGCATTAGCTGTCTGATAGCTAATTTGTTTTTGCAGTTTAGCACCCCTTACATACTGTGTCTGATAAAAATGATTTATGTGGAGAAGACACACTGTTGGCAATCAGGATTGCAGACCTTTTAAGAAAAGTGTAATTCTCAACATTTTAGCAATGAGTACAATATGAGTACAAATGAGTTATGTGGCTTGCACTGCATGGCTACAACTTTAATGCTGAAGTTATGACTATTTTGCAGCCAGTGATGTCAAAGCTGGAGGTACATATAATTGTGATACTCTTGGTCATATTTCTGCCACTAAGGATAATGTTGTAGCATACTTCACGGAGCAGAGTAGACTTCGGTTTTGTCGGTCCCCATTTTCTTGCTTGGGTAAAATTTCAATTGTAGCCCAGCTAGATTTTTTTCCTAAGCAGACATATACATAATGATAGTTCAGCTAATGACATTAGCTGTGTTGCATGGCTAGGATTACATCAGAGGAGGTCTCAGTCCTGTGGTCTGCAGGGTCTAAACTAATATTCATGATCTAGAATAACATTTCTGTCTGTGGTGCAGCACTCCAGAATGCCAGTAAAACTGACAGAGCTCAGATTTTCCTTCCAGGGCATCAGACAAAAGGATGTGAGGCTTAAAGGCTCCTCAGCTGAGAAATGGAGACTTCTGAGCAAATTGATATGTGCACATCCTTCTTAGAACCACCAGCTGTTTTAATGTTGACTGTGGATTATATTTATTTGAAAAAAAAAATAATCCCATTAAGGTTTTTATTAACAATAACAAATAATTTTATTATCAATTTTTTTTTTTTTATTTTTGTGATGTTTTGTTATTTCACTTTACATATCCTTCTTTCATGGTATTTCCTGATGCTTCAGGAACTCCAAACAGCTCTTCTGGGCTTTAAAATACATCATTTTACCCATTAATTCCCCCTTTTCTGGCATTAAGGCTTTTCCCTTCATACTAGCATTGCTTCACTCAGAGTTTTTTAACTACCTACTCTTTTCTATATCAATTGTAGTAGGAATGACAACGCCTTAAATTATGGCATTCCGTAGAAGCTGGCAGTCTAGCCTTGATTTAAATAGGCAGACAAGCTGTTACTCTATGGGAAGCTTAAAATTAGCCAAATCAAGATGAAAGAGAATTTTCACACCAAGTTTAAACAGACTTATTAACATCAAGTTGGTGGAATACCAAGGAAGCCATTCTGCTGTGAAAATAATTAATGTTTGATTGGAGGTGGTGTCTATGTACCAAAGTACCGCTTGAGGAGCTGAAGAAGTAATCAATTTCTGTTAAAAAAAAAAAAAAAAGGAAAAAAAAAAAAAAAGGTAGATCAGAATAGAATCTTAGCATCACAGAATGGCTTGAGTTGGAAGAGACTTTAAAGCCCATCCAGCTCCAATGCCCACGCCATGGGCAGGGTTGCTGCCTACCAGCTCAGGCTGCCCAGGGCCCCATTCAGCCTGGCTTCTGAGCGTTTCCAGGGATGGGGCACCCACAACAAAGAATTCCTGTGATGTTAGGGTTTGGTTCCATGTGGCTGTTTTTTGGCACAAATCAAAAGGGAGCATATGACAGAGAACTTCAGATGTGTTGCATGCATGTATATGTGATTTTTAATATTTTATTGCATTTTTTTTTATCATTTGGAGTATTTGCAAGAAAATATTGTTTGAAAATGGAGGTATATACTCTTTGGCTACCAATTTCTCTCAAACACCTATTGTGTTTGCCCTGAAGTTACTGAAATCCTGCTTTTGTTTTGAAAGTTCAGACCCCCTCTCATTGAAAGGAGGATGCTTTGGGATTTGCTCATTTACAGATCTGCTAAGCAAGCAACACAGTGCCTCTCATGATTCCTCCGATCCCCAGTCACTCTGCATGGTGCAGGAAGGGTTCCGCTCTCTTTGCTATTACTGCCTCTACAGTGAGCTTGCCTATTTGCTGCATGGCAAAACCACTGTGAGTTGATGAAGACAAGGTTTGTGGGGTCAAGTGCTGCCTTTCTTTAGGGCAAGCTGATGTAATTGAAAAAAACTGAAAAGCTTTCAGAAAAGCCTTTTTCAAGTCATATTTCTAAATCGTCATGGCTACAAGAGTACTAAGTCTTGCTGTTGTGGAAGAGCTATTTGTGAATAGTTGCTAAACAAGATACTTTGACTGAACTTCTGGCAGGAGGAACTTGAGAAACGGGAGTAATGTGTTGCTTACAAAAATATGGAAAAGTTAAAGAAACATATTGGTGAAGTAATAGGAGTGAGGGTGAGTGGACTGGACTTTAAAATAAACGCAAGTCTTTGCAAAGTGCAACATTATTGGGTCCATTGTGAAATAAAAACTGTGTATAAGGGCTGTTCAGGCTCCCCAGTGAAGAAACCTTATGAATTTTTACACAGAGAAAGTTATGAGCCGCCTAACTGAAGTGGTGTTCACCTTCAAGCACAGCACTGCCAGCAAGTGAACTGGAAGCACTTACAGGTCTCTATTCAGACACTTTAGTAGTACTCAAGTGAATTTGGACTACATTCTGTTTTCACTTCTGCTAGTGAAAATGAGAAATTACGGTACTGAAACTGTAATGGAATCCCATCAACGGGGGTGAGGGTAACATAATTCTTTGTGCTTATAAAAACGAAGGGAAACAAGCCAGTAAAAATTACCTCTTAAGAAGTGAATTTGTTTTCATCATATTTAGTTCTCAGTGTTTCTGTGTGAGGAGCATTTCAAAAAAGCTGCAGGGAATTCCAGCCGTGGCTCAGTCCCTAATGCCAAAGGGACCAGTTGCTGGGTATTGGGAGCACTCAGCATTGCTTTGCTCTCCAACACAGACATGAACCCCATGCTAAAGGTTCTGAGACAGCTTCTGTCCCAGAGTACTTGTATATTTGTACCCTAATGCCTGCCTGCCATGTGGACTTCCAGCTGTGAGCTGACCCCTCTTATGTCCAGAGCTAGCTCCCATGCTGCTGGTGGGGAGAGAGGTGATGCACAGTTCTGTAAGTAATGCTCTGAAAAGGGGCATGGCATTGAGAATGGTTTTGGCTTTGAAGTGTGCTTGATGATTGTTTGGAACTTCTGTCTCTACATTCAGAAATGCTGCAGTGCTGTAGGCCGACAGTTCTTCCCACTCAGCTAAAGTCTCAGTCTACGTATCAAACAATTCTGGTATGTTTCCTGCAAGGAAGGTTTAATTTATTTAAATCATAGAATTATTTGAGTTGCAAGAGACTGTCAAAGGCCATCTAGGCTGACTTCCTTGCAATGAACAGGGACGCCTACAGCTAGATCAGGTGCACAGAGCCCCTCCATCCTGACTGTGGATGTCTCCAGTGATGGGAATTCAGCGCTTCTATGGGCAATCTGTTCCAGTGCTTCACCACTCTTATTAAAAACTTCTTCCTTATAACCAGTTCAGATTTTCGTTCTTTTAGTTTGAAACCATTTCCCCTTGTCCTACAAGACCCAAAATTCTGAGAGCCTGGCTTGAACTCGACGAGAGCTCAGCGAAGGCTTCACAAAAGAGCGTGAGCCTTTTTGAAGAAATCAAGTTTGTTTGCAGTGAGCTTAGCTGATGTAAGAAAATAAGCAGGTTGTAGTTCTAGTGCAGAACAGACTCAGAACACAATAATTGTTTCTACTGAAAAAAATCCTGCTGCCTACAGCAATGTGATTAGACTTCCCAAAATATCTGCTGTCTGAGCTGTTGTGGACGCCTGGGCTCTGTCTCGATGTGCAGGGTGGTATCCTGGAGACGCACAGCTGGGCTGACTCGGAGCCAACTAGCCTGGGTAGTAGCAAAAGATATCTTCCCACGTCAGCCAAGAGCGGGCTTGCATGTGGTGCTGCAGTGCCAGCCTTCCATCTGGACACAATTAATTTGGAGGGTTTCTGTGTTATACCATGTAGATGCACCTCCAGAGCCAAAAGCCTCAGATAGCTGCCTGGTAGAATGTTAAAAGCTAGTTAAAGCTTGTCTACTCATAGAGGTGCATCCTTCAGCTTAATTAAGAGTTTCTACTGATACATACAGGAGAACTGAGATTTTGCTGACTCTCAAAGAAATCTGTGTGGTCAATACAAGATGAGTCTGTAGTGTTACTAGGCAAAGGGGATGCAGGAGTGAAATTATCCTCAAGAGTTAGCAGTAAGAAGGGATGTTTCCTTCTGTTCCAGCTATCCATTCAGGTAGGCAGTGCTGGAAAGCCATGCAGGCCTTGAAAGTTCTGTTCCTCTGGTTTTGAAGCCAAGGTGCAGAAGGCACATTATCACATACTGGAGTAAGGTGAAAGATGTTTGTTCATTACGGATATTTTTCAGCAGCAAACAAAGTTTTACAAGAAATGAAGTTGCAGAGCTGAAAAAAAAAAAACAACCCTAGTATCTATTGGCTTGATAACTGTAGCTTCTGCAGAGTGAGCTCGGATGCCATCTTCCTGCTAAACACTGAAAGGAAGGGAAAAAAGAGAAGTGAAACGTTTTCTAGTGTCTACTCTAGCCATTGTAATTAGTAAGAGGAATATTTTGCTGATTACTCAGGTGAATGACATACCAGTAATAGCAACATGGCATTAATGACTTGGGAGGAATGAGAAAGAGTTCATACTTGAGTGAATGTGCCTCTCCCAGCGAGAAGCGTCTGAGTCACCAAAAAATCGATCACTGAGATCAGGCAGCCCAGTTGTGGCTTTTGTCTTTTTGCTTTTAGTTAAACATCAAGATGAATTACGGAGTGGTTGATGTGTTTAGGTGACTGGAGCTTTGGGTGGATTGTGTCCCAGTGTTTATAGTGTTTCTGTCTAGTTGTTTTATGAAGCTGTGTTCGTCTGGCAGGAAGAATGGAGCAGTGTTTACAGATGTAGTGCTGAATCTGCAGCTGGATCAAATGGCACATGTTCAAAATAAGTAGGTATTTAGGAGTAACTGCTCGGTTAGCAGCAGTGACTTTGTAGCAGACAAAATCACCAAAAGCTATATGTATCTCTCTTTTACAGTATGCGTAAGGAAGTTGTTTAAGACAGAGAGGAAAATGCTTATTGTACTATCAGTTGGTTTAAGGATTATGCCATTATCTTGTAAACATACTTTCTTTTTTTTTTCCTTTTCATTCTAGGTGCCACAGGGACGACTAAAGATGCGTAAGTACTTGCTCTGCCCTTTCAAACATGTAACCCTGGACTTATTTTCAGTCCTGCTAGTCTTACACTGGATTTAGTCACGCGTAATGATTCATCTGGCTCCTAGTGTATTATCAACACTGTCAGGTGTTTATTGTCATTGGTGACAACTTCCATCTCCTCAAAACCACCTCATGTTTACTATTCCACAGACTCATTCCCCTTCTATTTCTCAGCCTCCATTGAGAAAGTTGTCTTCCTTAGCTGGTCGTACAACTTTAGACTATTCTTCCCCATCACGTGCCAGTACAGCTTTCTGAAAGGGGCATGTCATTGTATGAAGTGAAACATGAGCATCCGCTCAGCTATGTGGGAGATTTTAATGAGATGTTTAACTTAGGCAAATATTCCCACTTTGCCAGAGACCTGGTGACCCATCCAGACTTCCTTTTGAAAACACTCACCTTCCTAACTAGCTGCAAGTGAGGCCTCATTTGTTAGGGAAAGTTATGGCCTTTACCGTCTTTGAACTGAAGACAGCATCTATCATTCCTCTTTCTGTCTCTTATCCCTGCTGCTGAAGAGCAGGGGGCAGCCCTACCCATCCTGTTTTTCTCCAAACATGGAAGATCTGAACCTCTGTTACCCTGCTGCCTGTTGCCAGTTTCTGGTTTTCAGAAAAGCTGCAGCAAAAGATTAGGCCTTCTCAGGTTGTTTTTCATTTGCTGATGCAAAGTGTGCAGGGACAGATTTAATCAGACATAAATTTATTTTGCTATGAAAGGAAACACTAAAGAAGGCGTCCCAAGGTCTTGCCTTCTATTTCATAGAATGATTATTTGCCTCTGGAGTTTGAGACTGAGGAACTGGGGATGTATTTTCATATTGTGCAACAGGGTTTTACTTAGTTCATTTTAAATATCTACTGTAATTGAACAGAAGAATCCTGGTATACAAATAAGGGCTGTCAAAAATACCCGGAGAGAAGATCTTAAGCACAGGCTTGTCCTTGCTATTAGAGAGCATGGCTTAGAATTAAAGACGGGTCTCACTTGTGAGATGAATGCTGTTGTGACAGGTACTCTTGAGATTTGTGCTACCTATGTGATCTGAATTTTCAGTCTCAGACAATAAGCAAATTGCTAAAAGCAGGCTTATGAGGAAGCCCTTTTGATATAGCCTGCAGCATTCATGCGCTCAACACTCCTAGGTATCCAAACACACTGTTTTCAATTTATATTAGGGTCTTGTGTTGTTCAAGCAATTTAGGTAATTTAAACAACTACGTACAACTGCCTCTGTTTCTTTGTTCTTGAATAGTTTTACATTTCAAAATCTGCAAGCACTGTTAAAATTAAGAATGTAGTAGACATTTCTGTGTTTGAAGCTATGGGTACATGTAGAACTGTGTTGATACTTAGTGACAGATAATCTGTCAAGTTTCATAAAAGTAGTAAGATAACTTAGAAAAAAAACAAATTTTTAGTGCTGACTGCAAGAAAGAGAGTTGGTCCTGGAACCATTAGTCATTCGAATAAGTACAGTGGGGCCAGCAGAACAACGTGTGTGAATAATAGTATAATTGAGTCTTCTAGTGAGGCCTTAGAAACACAGATCTGTTAAAGGGAGAGAAACAGCAGTATAACCAGAAAAGTCCTAGATCAATCATCCTAATATTTAGCAGCAGATTTTTACAACAGAAGTAGAACGCTGGAAAAAAGAAACTATTTCACTGTGGTCAAGAAAAGCTTTTAAGTGTGTTCTCACTTCTATCACATTTTTCAGCACAGGATTTGCTTATTGTAATTCAGAAGATTTCTTGTTTCCTGAGGGCAACCCGTTGGGACTCTAGCAGCTGGGTGGATCAAAGGAGGGCTGGATCCTGCTCAGAGCCTACCAGTGACCACAAGGAAGCTGCTTGGCCCTCTGGGCCTTAGATTGGGCATGTTTGACCTTGGGTTGCTCCACTACTAACATCAGGATGATAATGTAATTGTCCATGCTAAGTTCTCTTGAGATTGAGGTTAGAACAAAACAGGCGTGTTATCTGGGAATGTGATCTCTTCCTGTATACTCCCACTTACAAATAACTGATGAACCTGTCAGCCAGCTTCAAGCAAATCACTTGCCATGCTTCTAAAGGAAGGACGTGGTGCTATCTGGGAAAGCTTGGAAGGGATAAAGTATACACTGCAAAACAGTGTGATGCCTATTGAAAGTGTGCCTAGGTTCAGATGAAGAGTAGTAACAGTGGGAAGGAAAGGATACGATAATTTTAGCCTGTTTCAAAATACTGGGGAGAAATCCATCAAATACAAATTGATAGTCCCTGTCCCTTGGTCTGAAGAAATACTGGGAAACTAAAGTGACACAATCTGTTACAATCTGCAAAGTTTAATGAGTCATTTTTGGTGGCACTGCTGAGCACTGCTAGAAGGAGTCTGCGTAATACTGGAGGTCAACGTGGACGAAGCCATAAAACCTGAGATAAGAAAAATGTGGATGGGATGAATTAATGCGAATGCCTGTCATTTTGTATTTAAAACACTATGTGAAAAATGGCAGTTTGTATGTTGTCAAATGGACTCAGGACTGATGGATGTGAAAACTGACAGCTGGATGACCAAGAATATTTTTCAGACTTAAGAGAGTGACAGGAATCCTCATGGGACAGACAAATCCTTACCAAAAGAAACATTTATTTTAGCTGAAAATAGATGCTGTTATGTGAATTTGCTGTTAAATCTGCCTACCAGTTGCAGGACTCCACCTACGTCACCTGCTGAAAAATGTGATCTCAGCCTCTTTGCAGCAGATATCAACAGTGTCTAAGGGAAGGTGCAGTGGCACAGCATCAGATCACTGCAAAGCACATCAGACTGTCTGGTCCAGCTGTTGAGTTACTGTCCATTCCTGGTGCAGAAAGGCATATCATAACTTGTTCTGCCTGGAGGACACCATAAATAGAGGCTCTTTGATGCAAAATGAGATATTTATAGGTTATTTTTTTTATGCTAGATTCTTCTTTCATCCTTGTCAAAAGGGGAAGCTAGAGACTTAACAGAAGAGGAGAGGGGAGAGTGAGCCTGGGAGGTGCAGCAATTAGTGTGCTGCTGAAGCTAAGGGAACTGCCTTTCATTCCCATTCCTGTGTGGCTGAGTGTCACCATTGCAGCTCACTCCCTGAGGCCACCGCTGCTCATGCAGCATGGGTGCACGAGCAGCAGTGGTTCCATCGGCCTTAGCTGGCTCCTAGAAATTTAAACATTTGAAATTAGTGTGCACCTTTCAGAATGGTGCCTTAAACTAGAGATTGCAGTTTATGAAGGCAAGAGATGTGCGAAAATGCGTAATATGTAAATTGGAGCAGCACTCATTCCCGTGCTGCTTTGAAATGAGCCATTGGAAAGGTGGAAAATGGCTTTTTCTTCCAGTGTCAGTGTCCCATTTTTCTTTATTTTCCTCTGAACACTTTTCTGTTCTTCCTCTGTCTGCTCAGTAGTAGCAGTATGGCAGATTGAATCCAGCCATCACCCAGTCCAAGAACTGTTGTCTGTTCTGAGCATATTCGCTGGTGAGAATTTAAGAGAAAAGGCATTTTAAGATCAGACTTTGATTTGTAGCTATTAAGAGAAAAGTAGGAAAGTAAAATGTTTAAAAAACCTAGCCTGCTTAATCATAGTCCTGGGTAATTTGTTTTGGTGAGAGAATGACAGTAATTGCTCAGTGATGCCCCATAACGGAACATTGCTAGAACAGAACAAAATAGCCCTGTTGCCTGGCAGAAGCTTTTTTAAACATTGACATTAATTTCCTGTTGGACAATATTGATTGTTATTCTTACAATTCCATTTTAGAGGCTTTGAGCCACTCCTGAACTTGTCAGTGCTTTAAAAGAATTCTTTTCCCTGCATAATGGTTAATCTGGATTATAGAAACTGTTTCCAATTGTATGAGATAATCTGGTGACACATTTGGTTGGTTCAACAGAAATGATTGTGATCTCCTGGCACCCAAAGTTCCTTTCTAAAAGCGTGGTCATTTTTTTAAAAACTAAAAATACACAGCTCACTCCTACCCATTGATAAACATCTGCTTTCCTCTTTCTTCTGCTGGAGCTGGGCAGTGATAAAGCAACTTCATGCAGCTCTCAAGGAAAGGGGTCTTTGCTTTTTTTCTGGCTGTGTAAAGGAGAGCTGAGGCTGGGTGATGGCAGAGGATATGCTTCTTACCCATCTGGAGAGCATTGTCAAGAAGGCCAGAGAGCAAAGCTCCTCAGAGGGGTTATGGATTCTTCTTCTCTAGAGATATTTAAGACCCATCTGGGTGCCTATGTGTACAGCCTTCTGTAGGGAACCTACTTGAGCAGGGAGTTGGATTTGACGATCTCTTGAGGTCCCTTCCTACCTCTACAGTTCTGTGATTCTCAGAGGTGAGAGCACAGCATGGGTACTATTACCCACAAGGAATCACATTGACAGTTTTATCTTTTTTTTTTTTTTTTTTTTCAAACCACATTTGCCTTCTTATCTTTATCCTCTGCTCTGGTTCAATTACACTGGGCACTATTTCAAGGAGGGGTAGTCAAACTTCAGTGACTCCTTATCCATTTTACCCAGACAATAAAAGAAAACTGATTGTCCATTTATAAGGGACAAATTTTGCAATTTGTTGATTGGGAAACAACTCTGACTTCAGTAGTAGCAGTACCTCACTTTATATAGGGGTTCCTGAACACATTGTGGCACAGCTACTGTGAAGGTTTTTTTCTTCATCCTTGTTCTTATGTCATGGATGTCCACTCTCATCTAGTCCTCTGTTGATGGAAGAACAGCACATAATTGTTTCTGTTTTGTTCAGAGATTTTATGTTGTGTGCATTATGTGGGGACTCAATCAGGAAATATATTTATTTACCAACTTCAGCTCCTAAGCCTAGTTTCAGGCATCACTGGAAGGAATCAAGGCAAGTAAGCTGCATCTGTTCTCAATCCTTTTCTTTCTTCCATACATTAGATTGGAAAATTGTCCTTCTTTTTTTGCCTTTGTGAGTACTTTATAGCATTGTGGATGATCTGAATGAAACTGGGATCAGTAGTAATACTGTTCTTCATTTGCCCCTGAATCTACCCTGAGGGTCAGAGTATCTGAAAGAAACTATTTGCTAATGTGTTTTACGTCTTTTGGTGTTACAGAGCAGAAGAATCTGTATCAGATGATGACAAAAGGAGGTAGGTGCTGTACTTGCTTTATTTGGAATTGACTGCACTGAATTTTGCTGTTGGATATGCATCATATTAATTCCCACTGACACCATCAGAGCAAAGCAAAAAAGAGTAGGAAATCTCGTGCAAAACACAAAATTGGTGATCGTCACCCCTGTTAATGTGTTGGGGAAAGGAGCTTTTCAGCAAGAGGAGCGCGTATCTCACAGTGGTAAGTAATCTGCCCCATAATGGCCAGGGGCCTCTGCCATCACAACAGCCCTGCCACAGATGGCATTAGCATCACTGGAAGATCTCTGTTGGGCTGGAAATTGAAGAAAGTACAACTCTGTCATCAAACAAATCAGAAATCAACTCAGAGATGCAGGAGCTGGAGGAGAAGTGATTCATTTAGTACCTAATGGGTCAGAGAAGCTACTCTCTAATTAGCTCCAAGTATGGCAGAGATTCTTAAGGACCCCATTTCTACATCCTTGCATCAGTTCCTGCTTTTTATACTGACTTCAGAGCTGGAAATACATTCTTTATTGTCATGAAAGGGAGAGGGTTGGAATACAAAAGTATCTAATACACTTATGCATCTTCTTACTAACAGTGTTCTCCAAGTATGGCCCTGAGAAGGGGGTGTAGATCCTATTTATTAATCAGGAGAGGTCAAAGTCTTGTTTAGTTGGCATGCATTGTTAGAAGGAGGTGCTTCTGTGGTCTCAGGGCTATGCTCTGATATCAGACTATCTATCTCTTGGGTCTCTAGAAGAACCTTTCCTGCAGCCTTGGGAAAGAAGGACTTCTGTGGTTGTGCATCCTCTCTGTCCATCCATGGTCTTTGTAACACTGTTGTGTGACATTTATGTTACTGGAAGAAGTGTTTCACTTAAGCTCTGATGTCTGTTACTTTTTTTTCTTCATATCAGGAACTATGGGGGTGTGTATGTTGGTCTGCCATCGGATGCGGCTGCCATGGTTTCCAGTCAGACGAAAACTGCACCAAAAGGTATTGTAAGGTTGTGCATTGCATTTCTCCCACTTTCTTGGTTAAATTTTATCTAGTAAGATGTATTTATCCTTTAAAAATCAGTGATTACTTCAGACAGACTTAACAGCATTGGGCTCACTTAAGGCAGTGGGGCTGTTTATAATCACCCAAGTGATTGCTCCCGTTTAAGTTATAACATTCCAACTTCTGCTGAAGAATCATAGAGCAGATGGTGCCAGGGTGGTACATTGTCTTCTGAACAGCTTCTCTGTGCTCTGAGTGCTGTGTGAATTCAAGGAAAGCAAAATACTGTTAGGATTAAGAGGCAATGATATATGCACTTGCAGAGCCTTGGCACTATTTTTAGATTTGAAGATGTTTACTTGCACTGTGGTGAAATTCAGTAATAACGGTTAGTGAGTGCTTGCTTTCAGGTTTGCTTCTGTTCTTAAATGATACCTAGTGCAAACTGTGTCTTTTCCATGCTATATTTTTAAACAGTGGGAAATAAAACATTGTGTTTACAAATACTTAGTAGACAAGCCATAAATATATTTATAAGATCGTGTAATATTTTTCAGATTTAATACAACAAAATGCTGCTGTCACTTATGTACACCACAGAGCTAAGTCACTGACTGGAGCTTCCAAAATGTGCTGCAAAACAAAAAATGAAGAAAAATAACACTGTTTGTCATAATAATAGCAACTGTCTTTGGAACAGTAGTACCTCTGTTGCATGCTTTGTTTAAATGTGTTCTAAATAAGTTATATGTTACAATGTTTTAACCTTCTTTACCTTTTGTTTTCTAATTAAGATTAGAAGGAAATAAACACATCAAGATCAAAACAGCTGGAGGTCAGTATGGCTTAATTATTGTTCTGTGTTTGGGATGTGTAGCTGGAAGGAAACCAGGTGGTGGTGCTCCATGAGCTGCTGTCAGGAGTCTGGGGGTCACCTGCTTGTGTTTCCAGCTGCACTGTGAATTCTAAGGGCTGAACCAGGGTCAAGTCTCAGTGGTGCAGACAAAAACGAAGCAGTGGGTAAAGCCACCTTCTTGATGAGAAGTGTGAAGCAAGGAAACTGCATCTTTTCCTGTTTGTGTATGAATAAAAATCGAATGTCTTTGTACTCCCCTTCAACCACACTGCAGATGGCCCTGCAGCAGTATGAAACCTGCTATGGGTACTGTGCACTCAGCAGCATGTAATCAGCATGATCCCTGCAGTCAAATATTTCTCTATTTTTGGGGCCACCTTGCAGATCAACGTGAGGCACCCAGTATGTGACACACTAGAGCTTTCTTCCTGTTAGGAGAGAATCTGTGGTGCTTTGTGCTCTGCTGGCCAGAATAGGACAGTGAAAAAAGGATCTGCCTTAAGAGTTTCAACTAAATGACTAATTAAAAGAAGTCCTTTACAAATTCATGTCTGAAGAAAAACAAAGCAAGCTTATCTTCCATTCAGAATGTGAAGTGAACAAACATAGACAAATTTCAAAAGAGAACTGTGTTGCTCATCTGGGGTGGAGGGGGAATTATAAAGCCACCAACATTTCCTACAGAAAGGAGAACCCTTTTCTAATTTAGATGAAGAACCAGAAATGGTTCTGGCTGGTCTTGGTGCTGGATGCAGAGCCGGTAGAGCAGAACACAACTATACTGGTTGTTTTTAATCATGTGAATAGTTAAAGCTCCATGGGCTCTACCCTCACATGCAGAGAGAACTGAAGTTGGTCATCACACTAATTTCAGTAACCTGGCCAAGGTGTCTGAGCCAAGAACACAGTCATGCTTGATCTGAGCAAGGTGGAGGCACCTTCTTGAGGTTGGGGCTTTCCATTTATGGTTGGTGACTGGAATCTGAGTTCTTTTGCTGTTCAAAATAGTTGAAAGTGCTCTTTGACTTCATTGATGCAAAATCAAAGCTTGCCTGCATTCGGGCTATGGAAAACAGTTTGAGCACCTTTAAAGCTTCAAAGTCTCCAGTGAGCTCCAAGAATTTATGTCCATGTGTGTCTAGAGGGCATGGTCCTCAAATCTCACAGCTTCTAACAGACACCTAGTTGACTGCTTTGTATGTAGTGTTGCTGTGTGGCTTTACCAGTTCAGCTAAATCTGTTTATCCCTAATTTTTTTTATGTTTTTGGCAGTTTTCTGCAAAGACCAGTTACCAGTACTTTAGAGAGAGTTGTCTTTCTGCTGAAGATTTTTATATTTACATAGCCTTCCAGAGAGCAAGACAGATCAGAGCACCAAAAAACCTAAGCTGTTGCAAGTTCCAACTACGGGTAAAGCTTAAAGTACAACGTTGAATCTGTTTGCTATGGTGATCGCGTTATGGAAACCTCCTGCTGTTCTCCAGAGGAAAATGAAATTAATGAACTCATGGTGGATGTTTCTGCACAAGAGCTAACTTTGATGATCTGCAAGTTATTTCTCTGTGGCCATATTGCAGATTTCATCAGCTATCAGCTGTGCTTCATATATTTTCTCCAAAAATTTTTAATAGATTTTATATAGGAAATCATTATTACTGTCCACTTAATAGTTCCTATGGTAGATTCTTATAAATTAATTGTTAATTTACTTCAGAGTAATATATTTAACAGATTTGCATCTTTTTGGTAATATTGCAAATTTTACTATTTTTGCTGTGAAAACTTACTAGGATGAAATAGGCAGAAGACCATTGGGCTGTTTATAATTACTATCATCACTTTTATACATTGAAACAGATACTAGAGTTTAATTTTCACCTTTTAAAAATACATTGCTCAAGGAAATTTGTTTAAATAAGGACAGTGTATCTCATCATAATATGTATGTCTGTTTTCATTTTCTTCAGCTTTATCTCTTTTATAAAGCTTTATGTGAAAAAAAAAAACAAAAACAAACATGAATGAACCAAACTATTATGTTATGTTTTCCATTCTATGTGATATTACAGTGACATTTCCTTGAGTGAGCGTGAAGTGATGGTATTGTCAGAGATAGCTGGACTAACATCCAGCCTTGTGTCCTCCTGAAATGTAGTGAGCTTGATCACTATTTGAGTTTTGTGTCTCCAACTTATCTCCTGTCATCTCAAATATGGCAAATAGTAACAGAATCGGTGGTGTTATTATTTCCACGTATGAATGTATGGAGTTATGGATGGGGGGGGTTAAAATTCATTGCGTTTATAACACCTGGAGGTTTTTCACAAAACATGAATCAGATGAGATGGCATGTTTCCATATGGCTGAACAAGTATTATAGTTATTAAAACTTGTTTGCATAATTTGTTAGTCAAACTTTTTAAAAAAGACACAATGTTACACCAAAAAAAAAAAAAAAAAAAAAGAAATCCCCACCACGTTCACGTATTACAGTAGATTAACAACCACTTTTCAAATAAAAGCAAAAGCAAAACAGAAACTTGGGCATCAAATGGAACATTGAGAACCCTGAAATCCTTGCCCATTTCACCAATACCTGTTAAGACAAATAAGCAATTACTGATCATGATTTCTTGCAGCTTCAGCTTTAAAACAAGCAGAAGTTTGGTTAGTGTGAGTCTGTAAAGAGAAGTATATAAAAATACTTCTTGTGTGCCACCTTTTAAGTGTTTGTGGCAATATTTTCTTCTGTTCTCAAGAACTCTGCTGCTTTGTGTATCAATGCTTTCAAACTTCCAGTTCCTAAAGACAAATATACAGTTCATACTTGATCCCTTCAACCTAGAACCAAGTTGAAATAACTTGAAGATTAAGAGTTGGTGTTAAAATATCTCATTTTGAATGATTGTCTGCAAATTACATCTGCATACTCCTGTTCTTACAAGCCAAGCTGATGAGAACTCAAATAGTGTTGGGTAATGAATGTGCAGTTTTGCTTCCTGCCAGCTTACCGGAGCATAAGGATATAGTTTCCATATCACATGCTCCACAAACAATCCAAATGGTTTGAACAACACACAAGTTTATTCAGCAGAGAACAGCAAGGCCCATGTCTGACCTAACCATGATTGCCTTTCCCAAAGGAAAGTAAACAACAAAGCAAACAAAAAAATCCCCCCAGAAACCAACAAGAAACCAGTCATCCTAGGATATATCATAGTTCAGTTAGAAAAGCCAGTGGAAGACACCAGTAATCTCTCCTTCCCTTGCTGGAAAGAATCACTGAAAAAATGGACCAGGCTGTATTCAAACAGCTCTTGTTCTGTTCCTGACATCTGAAGTCCCTTGTATGGATTGAGCACAAAACAAAGTGGTCTTTAAGAATAACTCCCGGGAGCTGGTGATGGGACAGATGAGGGAGTTGAAACTTGTTGGCAGTTGAAACTTTTCTTGTTACACGTCTTCACCTGATTTTTCTCGTGCAAAGTTACAAAGAAGTGAGCACACTGCAGAACTACACTCATAACGATCGTCCTCTGAATGTGTGGGAGGTACGGTGGTTTCTTTCTTAGTATTTTTGTTCCTCTGCATCTTATCACCACAAAAGCTTACCATCAACTGACATATGTTTCAGTATTATAGGCTGAAACCTCAGTAGTAGATCTTGTCAAACTGGAGAGGTAGGGCCGTGGACTCGCCTTAGATTAGCAAACTCTTGTGTTTTGTTTTCCCAAGGACCCAGAGATGTAGAAACTTTATGACAGTGCACTGTATTCTGTCTTGGCTAAATTCCGCTTAAGAAACTGATTGTCTGCTCATCAAAATTCCTCTATGGTGAGTAACATTTCCTAAGCCTTTGTTAATGAAAGCACATGACATTTCTTGGAGAAATGAGCATACTCTTTCAAAACTTACAATCTATGGATATTTCTGTAAGGAGGAGGAACATAAAAGAAACCCTATATGCCAGCTGACAGCTGCGTTTTTGATGGCACCCTTGGAAGATATTTAGGCTCTCATTGATGGTTCAGAGTGAGAATTGCAAACAGAAAACAAGAAGCCATTGAATGGCAGAGTTATTATTATTAAGGAATACGCTTTGGTTTTGTCAAAACTTTCTTGAATTACCATGTGTAAAGAAGGAACATTTAAATGCTGAGCTGTAGTGCTATTTCACGTTGTCACTCTTTCTCCAGCCAAAGCTGAGGAAGTATCTTTGCACTCTGAAAGTACTTTAGCAAAGACAATGCATTCAGGCTTCAGAACCCGAGAATCTTCAATTTGGGCTTCTTTCAAACGGCAGAAATATTATTCTGGAAGTTACGTATCTCAGGTCAGACAACTGAATCTTGAAAAATACTAGGCCTCCTAAGCACAGGTTTGGAACCACACTTTGCCATTGCTGAAAAAACAGCTGTGCTTTCTTCTTAGGTGATAATTTTTGTCTCACTGCACAAACTGTTCCACCTGGAAGACAGCTGGCCCTTTGAATTACACTAATGGGACAGTTTATTTATTTTGCTTTCTTCTGAGTGCAGAACCTGGAGCTTAGTTGTGAGGACTCAACTTCTCAGTCTCTGCATGGCCCAGGTAGAGATACTGCTCATCTTGCATGTGCCATCCATCCTGCAGTACAGTTCAGAGGATGCAACATAGAGCTAAACGTCTGTGTTGCTCAAACATTAAATCCATCACTAAGAAGGTTGTGAATACCCTGGTAAAGCCCACTGTAATGTGACATAGGGGACATTGTTCACTAGGGCAAAATCCTCTCATAGTAGAGGCCACATAGGGCTGAAACTGCAGAACATAAAGGGGGGGTTTGTTACTATTGAACAGAAACAAAAAGCAGTGATTCACTTGATTTCATCCTGCATCTCTAGCAAAGGAATCTGCTGTATCCAAGTACGGTTGAAATGGCATCAGTTTTTTTACTAATGCACTGGCATATTGTTCTCTGTCACCCACACAACTCTAGTGATTCTCAGTAATCATGCTTCCCAAGCAGTAGGTGAGTCACTACTAATGTGTTTTCAGCAAAGCAGACCTCTGTTTGGTTCCCATGGTGATCAGAAGTGACAATTATTACAGACTGCTGCTACAGTTCCTCTAGTGCGTGTACCCATTAAAGAAGCTCTTATCTGGTTATAGTTCCTCGGAGTTTTGCAGTACATTGTCATCACTTCCTATTGACAGCAATTTGAACACTTGAACTGAATTGGCTTTGTGGAGAACTTGGCTGGAGGAGGGTGATTTGTGGAATATTTTTGTTTTGCAATGGATTTATAAACAGACCAAGAAAATAGCTGTGCTGTAAACTTTCCACAAAGCAAAGGTGTGCCAGTATTGCAGGAAACCTTTTGAGACTGGACTAAATGCTTCAACCCGTTTTAACAACAAACTTTCACAGAACTTGAAGTGATCATAATGGGAGCAATTTTGTTTTACACAGTCTAGCAATTTTTGCTGTAATATTAAGAGTTTTCAAACATAGGAGTATTCACCGGACAGCAGAAACCTGCTTGTGAGTGCTTAGAATGGCTGCCACCCATTCTGTAGGAATCAAATAGCTATAGGTGAAGATAGGACACTGCCCGTGAAACAGATCTTTCCAGGAAGCATAGTGAAGCTTCTTAAACCAAGACTCATGAGCTTAAGCCTGCTGAGAAAAGAATAAGAAAGATACCATGGGACGGAACCTGGATGAAATGGACTTAAGAGTGCCAGAAAGGAGGAAATACGTGAAAGAAAGAGGATTATATTATGATTATGCTGCAAAGACAGATTCAGAAGAATGTCAGGAACTGAAAATTATGTAAAATAAAGGAAATAGTTTAATTAAGCACCTGCTCTATTCTCTGTGATTTTCATCTGTTGAACATAGAGCAAGAAGTAGACAATTGCCAAATCATTTTAAGACTGAAGAGAAATAGAGATTGGCTTACACTTAGAAGTCTGAGATGGCAACCTGTTGGGAAACCATTTATATCCTTTTCTTTTTCTTTCTTTTTTTTTAATGCTGTGTGTTGAGCCCGTTAACCTTATATGTCTTCTTGGATATTACCAGGATATATAAACATTCTACCTTCTCTTTCAAATGGTGTTCCCTTTGTTTACATCTCTCCTTGCAGATTTAAACCTCTAATCTCTTTGAAAGCTTGCATCACTTTTGAAAAACAGTTTTAGTAAACTGAGAAAATACACAAGATGTAAAAATCATTAACAGGCATAGTGCAGGGTTAGATTATAGAACATACAGAAAAGATTATAGAACATACAGAAAGAGTTTAATCTGAAAAGCAAAGCAGAGGTAGAAGCGAAGCCTTGGTTTAGTTATGACATATATTTTAAGTTGTTTGTATAACCAGTGGATCACTGTGGTCTTATCAGTGTTCAGGGAATTAGCAGCCCATTGAGAGAGTTCTGTTTCTGGTCTTTGATTCCAGTGTTAAAGGAAGAGGCAGTGTGAAGGAAAAGATGTGTGAAGGAGAGGTAATGTGAAGAACTAAATTCCACACTTAGCTAACATTGCCCATGTTTTATGTTTGCCAAATCTCAGTGTTGTCTGCAGGACAGCTTCAGCTCTATAAAAGCTGAGCTCACTGAGTTCTTACTGTGAGGCCGTGATTCAGAGAGACATGTTAATTGGAGACAGGTCACTTTCAGTAACTGTTTTGTGGGGGAGATTGGACTGTAGGAAAATGTAAGACTGTTTATTGAAGTTAAAGAGGTATTCAGACTTTGGAGAAAGTCCATGTTGCGTCACTACTGAACACTACTTGACAGAACACAATCATAGTGCCATGTTTATCAATAAGTAAAATCAAGAAGGTAATGCACACCTTTCATTTTGAGTCTAATGTATTTGTGCTATTGTACATGGTTACACTGACTGTAACTTTGAATATTTTCCCCCAGCTAAGCTTGTGTTCCCCAAATCATATTACTGTAAGGGAAAAACTTGGACAGATTCCCATTACCTGGTTTTCCATAGGAGCCTTGCATGCTTTTGGGAAATCAGCCAAAAGATCTTCCATAAAATTAGAAGATTTAATTAGATCTTAATGTTTAAATGGTAACAACTTGAGCGAACTCCAAGTATCTGGTTATTATAACAAAGTGCGTCATCTTTGAAGACTTGCAAGAAACCAGTTGCCTACTTCTTTTTCCTCTTCCAAATTGTGGGTTAGTTTAATAAATAAATGATTAAATTATTTTACTTTTCTATCAAAGGAACTGCTTTGGATCATCAGATAAAAGCAAACCATTTTTGGCAGGAAATTAATTTGTAGTAAGGAAACTGTGCCAGCCAGAGGAGATGGGGTTTCTATAAATTCAAAATTCCATTTCATAGAATGAATGATAGTTGTAGAACTTATCCAGCACTGTTGAAGCCTTTGTTCAGAACATCGCTACTTGCATAATAATTGCTCCCTGAGAAACCCAAGATTTACAGTGAAAAGAATCATGAAAATTCTAATTGGAAAATGATTTTTGATTTATCTTTTGATAATAATTTACAAAGAGCAGCCTTATAGTTTTTTTTAATATGAATTTCAGGAGGAAGCCAATTTGTTATCCGAACCAGTAAGGTAAACAAGGAGCCTCTCTCATACAATTGCAGGCAATTCTCACTCAAAGGTTTAGGAAAAGTGGTAAACACTATGGACTAACTCTGTCATAGAGACATACATATTTTCACACTTAAAATGAATCCCACTTTTTTATGAATTAAGCTAGATTTGAGTAGTGTAATCATGTGATGCCTTTCAGTATTACAATTATTGAAAGATAGTCTTATTCCTTCTGTTTTTTTTCTTCGTTTTTTTCTTTTTTTGTTTTTGTTTTCATGTTGGCTGAAATAATCCATGGCAAAAATGTTTATTTATTATAAAAATCTGTAATTTGTAGTAGTTTTCCAAGACACTGTTCCCCATTTTCATCTTGAACTTAGAGCCCTGCCACAGACTGGTTTGGCTAAAAGGCTGTCTTTACACCTCTTCTCTGTGAGCATTGTAAGTAGGTGCTGCTGGAGAACATTTTATCCCAAATACTTTGCCACTCAGCTGTTTTCTTCTCAACTTTAGCCAAAGCATGGATGATGTCTGGTTGTTCCGTAGGAAGAGCTTTTTCTGTACGTGTGACTCCACCATCAAGAAATTTGGACTGGCCTGGTTTTATGAGTCTTCCTTTAATCATTACAGGATTTTGAAACCTCATCTGACCGCCATCATGGTATCTCCTTCAGATGTGCCTTTGGACACACAGTTTTGTGCTACAAAGTTAGAGTGCAGGAAATGCTGGGAAAGTATTTCTATCATATTCCAGTTGGAGCAGTGCTGTGCAAAACGAGAATAAAGGTTACCAGGAAATTAAATGAGAAGATGATTTTGCAAATTGTACAGTCTCTTTGGGGAGGTTTCAAATGATGACAAGAAGTGCATGTTAATAAGGAACCAGGTCCTGTGATTAAGTATTGTAGATGTCTTTGTTAGAAATTACAGAGGTCTCCATTGTACTGTCATTGCAGTTGCCACCAAGTAGTTGCAGTCTTGTAATAATTTCACCTGCAGACCTCTGTAGCTTGTAAGGAAATTACTTCCAGTTGACAGTGGCTGATCCTTTGACACATGCTGTTTTTGCCTAGATCACGGGCTGTGACTGATGTGCACAAAGTATAGCTCATCACAATTCAAAAACTCACAGTTTTCATCATGTTGCATTTGTCACGTGGCTGTACAGCACATCTTTGTGGTGTCTACCAGTATAAACATCCAAGGTGGTTTGAAATAACCAGTTGGTAGACTGGTGAGGCAGAAGGACATCTCCATGACATACTACTTCTGGTGATCCTACTGTCTTTTTTGCACTCTGGATGAGGAATGATGGCTTCACTCCCACTGAAGGGCCAACTGTGCAGTGTATTACTTGTGAGCCTCCACTGGCTGCTTGTACCTCACCCCAGTGACAGAAGACCAATGCAAAGAGCCCTGAGCTGGAAGGGCTGGCCTTGTTAAACTGTGCTGGGATTTGTTTTTCTGCTTCCCTCACTCCCTTAGCAGCAAAATCCAAGTGACTGCACTGAGTTTCCTTTTATGTGCCTCCTGAGAAAGCCTTATGTTCAGAGCAGTGCTGGTGACAATCAAATTAATCACCGTCCCGTCAGCAGCTGTGCTTCAAGCTCTCCTGGCAGTGGTACATGAGGCAGGCTGCAGCCCAGGATGTCAATAAATCCTTGTCCAAAGTAGGTCAGCAAATTGTGTCTGGCCTCAAGAAGCAGCTTTGTTCAAAGACAGCATGTTTCTTGGTGCTGCTGAGGATCATTTTCTTCAAATGTCTTCCATGGAAAGAACCCTGCAGACCTTGATGGAAGTGCTGATTCCCTGGAGTCTGAGCCCTCTGGGAGAAAACAGCATTCTGAAGAGAGAATACCAAAGGCTTGTTTAAAAGTCCTAAAAATTCATGAGGAATCCTTTCTAAGGAGTCTTGCTATACCTCTCTTGTTTTTCTTTTCTGTAACTTCCAACATATCATTCAGAGATATAAATGATATAAAACATCTTAAATTTCAATTTTACAGTATCCATATACACAGTCTTACCAGCAGAAAGCTTACCTGTTCCAAAATACTTATTTCAAATTTTGATAAGAGCCTGTGCTTATTATTCTGATTTCCAGGAAAAAAAATTACTGTAATTAATTGTTCACTCCCACAACTCGTGTTTTTTTGTTTTTAACTTTAGGGTTTAGTTTCAATATACTGACTTGGAGGCTGGTATTAAAATGACAAGTCCTCTCCTTTTGCAAAGTATTTACCAATGACAGCATAGCCAGTGCTGCTTGTCACTGTGCAATTGCTTGTGGCAAAGTTGTGCTTTATGGACATCACTTATAAATCAAATTATTCTAAATAACTTTGCTTCTTATGAAGCTTTTAGGTCAAGTCTGAAAGATAACAGAGTCTATAAAAACATTGGCTCTGGGCTACTTCAGGTTGTCATCCAAGATGTAAGAATACATTTCTGAGTGCTAGGATTTTTTTTATCTGCAATGAATTCCATGCTGCTGTCCAGTTTCAAGGTGTTTCGTTATATCCCTGTTCCAGTCTTTCTTAAATGATACTGTGATTCTGCAACAAAAAAGGCAACCAACCATTCCTGGGTGCTCTGTAAAGTCCTAAATACAACATAGCTTAAAATAAATTTTTGCATCCTGGTGTGTTTTTCTGACCTACAGTGCACACTGTGTATGTCTACGCTATGTCTAAAGACCAAAAGATTCATTGTCTTCCTCCCCTCCTCACAACAAATTAAAAAAACCATTAAAATCACAACAAATAAAGGAAACGTTAAAGAAAATTCAGCTTCCTAATATATCCACATCATGATAGATGTTAAAAGCTATGATCAAATTCTATTTTTTTTTTCCCACAGGATATATGCTGTAGTAGACTAACCTAAGCAAATATTCATATTTTCCCTGGAAATTTTGCACATCTTTGTTTATTGATTTTATCATTGTTTTACCATTGCTTGGGACCAATTTATTGCCCAGGAATATGTTTTCTTGAAATGCCTGCACAAGCTGGACAATACAAATGCAATTTTTTTTTTAATTCCAAGGCAAACATTTGTCTTTAAACTACTAAAAGCTGCTTCTTGGTCACCCAAAGGTAGTCCTATTACTGAGGGCAATGAGGAAAAATATCAAGCCTCAAGGTCAAATAATCCTGCTTAAACTTTACTGTAATTTACTGGGAACTCAGAAGTTGCCATTATGCAAAATAAGCTTAAAAAGGGCAAGCAGGCTGATAGCTTTACTGCTCGTCAAAAACTAGCATAGGTGCATCAAGGCAGAAGAGACATCTGATAAGAAACACAGCTCCTGCCTTCAGATGGCCAGGAACTGCTTGGGAACAGGATGCAAAAATTTAGTTTTCCTAAAAAGCCAAATGAGAAGCCTGTAAAAACAGTTAATCACTGATTTATTTTTTGTGTGTCTCTGGCACTGCAGTTTTGTTATTGTTCCTTAAAGCCTAGCTACTTGTGGAAAAAGTCAGAAGTACACAGCTGCTATTTTCCAACAGGTTCTCTGTCAGTTTGCTTTTGATTCTTACTGTTTATCTGATTTTGGAATTAAAAATAGATGTGAGGCACTGGAAATCAGAAACCCCTGTCTTGCCTGTGCCACAGGCTTGCTAGTGTTGGCTATATCAATTGGCTCAAAACCTTCAAAAAGCTTTCAAATTTGAATGCCCAAGCAGAGGGCCTTTGTTTGGATAACATCTCAGTATTCCTCCAACGAAAGCCAAGAGTCTGTGCTGGCGAGTTTGTTCCCAAGGCTCTTGCAATCCCCAGTGAGGCTGGGCTGCCCAATCCGGAACCTGTTCTGTTCTCGCTGCATGTCCTCTGCTGTGCATCAGCTGGAGGACAAGGAGGTGTGCCTGTTGTGTGTAGAAAAAGGAAACTGGAAGGAGATTCTGGAAATGAGCAGAAAAGCAAGCGTCCCAGCAGTGCTGATGAATTGCTGTCTATTGAAATGCTATTCTCTGCACTTCTTGAGTGGAAATTACTCTTTTCTAGATGGAGAAGCAATCAGAAGCTTAATTTCATTACAAATGCTGAGGAACATTACTCATATTAGCAAAACAACTGTGTTTTTCTTCTTTTTCTTTTTTTTTTCTCTTTAAAAGCCTCAGACTGCGTGACTGTTTCCGTTAACAGCTTGGAAATAAGGAAAAACAAATAATTCCTGATATAATTCCCAGCCTAAATGCAACTGCATGGATCTTCTTGTGAGTTTTCCCACCATGTCTGTAGCCAGGCCTGGAGCAGGACTTGCAGCCAACTGTGCAAGCTGACCACAGCTCCACACATCATGGACAACACTTTTTCAGCTTGCAGCAGGCTGCTTTGCATTTGTTGGAGTTAATACCAACTGTGCCCACCTTATGGGTTGAACAGCTGCCAGCACACCTGTATGGAAGGCCCTAAAAATGGCTCACTTGCATGTTTTTTTTTTGTTGGTTTTGAGCAAAATTCTGAGCCCTTCAAAAGGACGTGGAGTAAGTTTTTCATACACACATTTCATACAGATGAGTCTCTTCTGACTCTAAGGGCAACTGTTTCAATCTTACTGCTCCCAAAATGTTCAGACAAGGCCAGCCTGAGAAAAAACTCCAACATCACAAAAATCCAGACTTACCCTTAACAAAGTGTGCAAATGCTGTGGCCAAGCTCTGTTTGTAAGGAAAGATTTGGACAAAAGGCTCGTTCCCTTCCCCTCTGCCCAGGAAAAGGATCAATGACAGAGGTAATTAAGAGATATTTTGGTTTTTCCTGCATGTCCAACCGTGGATCTGTTAGCATCAGAGGTTTTTCTTCCTGCATTCACACCCTCTGGCTGACAAATTGGCATGCATCATTGCAGAGAAGCAAGCAGCTCCTGCTGGTGCAGAGACCTGAGCATGTTGATGGGGCGATGGGGCTGGGCCACTCTGGGGCCTTCACTCGCATGCAGTTGCAGCTGTGGGTGGAGAAAATCCATTTCACACAAGTGGCAATGACAGGAGAGATCTCAACATGCTCCCGGCTGTGTGTTGGTTATCAGGTCCATCAGGCCCCAGTGTGGGACTGCAATGTCTTGAACACCAGTTGGACAATAGCAGCCAAGGCCTTGCCATGAGGTCGCCATGGAGATCAGCATCAGTGAGGCCACTTCTTTCTGGAAATATTTCCTTTCCTAAAGTGCTTTGAAGGAGAAGATCTGGTGGCATTCCCCAGAGACCAAGAGGTCAACAGGTGGCACCGAGTGAAGACTGGAGAGACAAAGTTTATCTCCTCTCCAGAGAAGCCTGCTAAATAAGGTGGTGTGTGGGGGGAAGAGCACCACAAGAGGATGCAGAGAGCGCATGGAGGGAGAAAAGAAGCAAAGAAACAGCAGAGAGTGTAAGGAGGTCTGAAGGTATGTGGCTGAACTTGTGTTTTGTGTGGGAAAATGGGGAAATTAGGGGCATAACCTGGCCCTCTGTGTTTGTAAAAGGGGCTGTAGATTTTCATTAGGCTTTTAGGGGCAGATGCCAGGGAAGGGATGTGGGACAGACGCTGGAAAAACTGACTGCAGCAGCAGCCACCTCAGGGTATTTGCAAACTCTGCAACTTCTTCCTTTGACATCAACCATTGCCAGGAAATTCCTGGGCACTGTTTCACCAGTGAACACATTTCAGGTGTGCAGAGTTGGGGATTTACAGGCTGACAGCTCAACTGTGATTAAAGTGGCAGACTGGCTTTCTGGAGAGGTAAAAGGAACCAGACATAGGGAAGTGGAAGCTTTGTGCTGCAAAAGCCCTCACTGCACAGGGACTGGCAGGTTTCTTATGCTGTGAAAGCAGATGTGAGGTTAAGTCAAGAGTCTTGGAGGTTTGTTGGGAGAGTTTATGCAGAAGAGATTGAAATCTTATCTCCACCTGGACTTGGCATGCAGTGTACCTCATCCAATGGATTGCAGGGAAACGTTCAAAAATCTGTGGGTATCTCTTGAAATGAGCAATTAAGAGAAAGCAGAATGCTTTGTGGATGTTTAGAAATTGTGACAGGTCTGAGGTGCTTGGAAGGGAAACACCCTATTGAGAAACAAGATCTGATTTTGACTGCTTAACTGATAGTAAGTGATGTGAGCAACTCTGAAGTTAGGCCACTTGGAGAATACTGTAGGTGCTCAGGGCAGTAGACTGTGAAAGGTCTCTGTGCTCCTCCCTTGCCTTGGGATGCTACTTAAGGGCTAAAATGTTGAGAAGTGAATAGATAGCAAGAGCTGTTGGAAGAGGCAGACCAAAGGCTTACCAGCTAGGAGTGGGAACCTTGCAAGGAGGAAGGCAGAGATCTGGTCCTGCTTGTGATGGGAGCTAAGAAGGATTGTAGACTCTGGGAACAAGCAAATGAAACCTTCTGGGCAAGAAAGGAGAGTTTCACCATCCCTTTCCTGTATATGTGTAAGGGAGGCAAATTAGAAGAAGCTTAGAGCTATATTAGTGGGTGAATATCTCTACATGGTGAAGATGAAGCTGGTGAAGGTTATGGAGCGTAAGTTTTATGAAGAGCAAATGAGGGAGCTGGGATTATACACTGTGGAGGAGACTCAGGGGAGATCTTAGTGCTCTCTACAAGGACTCAAAAGGAGGTGGTGGTGAGGTGGGAGTCAGCCTATTCTTCCAGGTAACAGTGATATAACGAGAGGTAGTGGCCTCAAGCTGTGCCAGGTAAGGTTCGGTTCATATATTAGGAAACATTTCTTCTCAGAAAGAGTAGTGGTACACTGGAACAGGCTGCTCAGGGAGGTGGAGTAACTGTCCCTGGAGGTGTTCAAGAAACATGTAGACATGGTGCTTTAGGGACATGGTTTAGTGGGCGATATTGATGGTAGGAAGATGGTTGACTAGATGGATGATATTAGAGGTCTTTTCCAACCTTAATGATCCTGTGATACTATGACTCCATCTCTCCTTCTGAGCATGCAATGGCTCAAGGTGATTGTGTAATGTCTGTGTTCAGTTTCCTTACAAACACGTGTACTTGGAAAGTACTAAAAAGGAGGTTATTCCAGCCTAGGTATGTTACTAAGACCCAGCAACAGCGAAGTTGCAGGCATCAGCATGCACATGTGTTGAGTTCCCCACTAGAGGGCAGCGTTGCTCCAGCCCTGGTTGGGTTACTCTCCTGCTGCTGGGCACAGCTCTGCAAGTTGTATTGGATGGGTACGTTGAGAGAGGAAAAATGATCGCACAGCATCGATTTTCTCATTGCAGCTGAGGAATAGCAACATTCAGAAAAAAAGAGATTATTTTATGGGGGAAAAAATCTGCTAAAATGGAAAACTTTACATTTCACCTCCCTTGCACACAAAGTAAAAGTGAATTTATTCATGAAGGGCAGATCTTCTTTTATTCAAGGGTCACCCATAGCATGAGAAAATTAGAGTTCATTATTTCATATGCTTTCTATCAGAACATTTAAAATATCTGTCCCACAAGCTGAGCACTGTGTTAATCTCTATGCCTAATGTGAGGCACTTAGTCCTGACTAATGAGAGATGCAGGTCACATCAAGTATAATTTAGCCCAGCTGGGGTCTGGTCCACTGATAGCAACATGGTCTACTGGCTCTAATTTAGGCCCTGAATGAAGGTAGCCCAACAAAAGAGTGCACCACTTAAAAGGTTGGCTAACAAAAGTTTAAAAAAAAAAAAAGAAAAAAAGTACCCAAACCTTGTGGCTGGTTGTGGATGAGTCTGAACTGGCCAGGATTGCAGCCGGCTGCTGATCCCACATGCTGCGAACTGGCAAAGTTACTCCTCCCAAGTGGCCAGTGAAGTATATTCAGTGTACAGTCAATGTTTCCTTTACAGTCCATGTCTCCTTCTCCAGGGGTTGAAATGTCAGGAAGAAATGACGTTTTTCTGCAGAGAGAAAAGCAAGAGCTGTGCTGAGTGCAGGATGGGTCCCCTTAAAGCAGCCCCTCTACCTTCTGAGGGTGGTAAGTCCAGAAAGATGTGTATCTGCCTTACTGCTTCACAGACCATTACTCAGATGTGTGCTGGGGTCCAATTATCCACTACCGTCACTAGCAATAATAAAAAAGAATTGAGGGGGATTCCTAAAAGCACCAATGTGCCTTAATGACTCTGGTTGGCTTTCTCTGGACCCCCACCTGCGCTGTGAGCCCAGGCACATATTTCAGCCCAGCCTAGAGCCTGCTGCCTTGGTACTGAGCTGGGCTACTGCTGAGTCTGTCTCCAGCCCCACCAGGGCCATTCTGTGGCCTTGACCTGTCTGCTCCTGGCTCTGGATACCCTGATATTGGCTTGACCTTTGCTATGCCACCAAGGAAGCCTGTTGCCTGCCTTGCCTCCCCGTGTTCAGCCCTATGTGGCTGCAACCCTTGGTAAGTGCCAGCCTGTGCAGGGCTAGTACTGACACTTGGCTTGTCCCCTGTCCAGAGGCAGCCCTTGTCTATTGGCAAGATGCTGGTTTTGTCCAACCTATGTCCCACTGATGTCTGGGTGGTTATGTCCCCTATTAGCTTATTAGGCCTTCCTTGCTGACATTTCACTGGCTGTTTCAGCTCTGGTATCTATGCACTAATTTTACCTGCTGTAATATGAGCCTTCTGCCAATGGAGAAGGGATAAAAATAAGGTTGTTGTCCTCCTGTTGTGCATGGATATGAGTGTTACATAGAAATGGGTCCTGTTCCATAGTAGTGCTTTTCCTTTTTGGGCTTTGCAGTCATAGGGCACAATCAAGCAATGGATTGGGCTGTGGTGCTTTTGAAGGGAGTTGGTATTTTCATTGCTCTATCTTAGCTTGTAGTAACACTTCCTTAGGAAGTGCTCTGGCATGCCAGAGCCAATGGGCTCACTTAGCAAGCCAGCAGCAAGCTAGCAGAACACCAGGAAAAACAAATGTGTTCATGAGCATGGTGTCTTCACAGCAGGCTCATTTTTCTCTCCTGGAAGACAGACCATAAATCACTGTAAAGCATCTTGTGCTTTTGGCCATGGATACCTCTCCATAATTAACTAACGTGCATTGCTGTTTCATTTCTCACAGACAGATACTTATGGCCCATTCTTCATTTGGGCTAGATTTAAAATGAAACAAAAAAAATGAAACAAAAGCCAAGGTTCTTTGACCCACTCAGCTCTCCTTGGTAGCCAAGGAGTGTTTCTCCTTCAGACACTTCCCATCACCTCTGACATCTAATCTCTTTAAGAGACTGGGTTATTTCAGGCAGCTTTCAGCATAAATTCAGCGTTATTAGAGAAAATAAATATGCCGCCAGGAGAATTCCATACTCTGAAGCAGAAAAAAGAATGAACATAAATGTTTGAGGGGATACTTTTATGTCAGTAAAAAAAAGTTCCAGAAAGTGGTTCTTATAGCATCAGCACAGATTAAAGAAGAAGTGTATCATTCTTCTTGGTCTGTTTTAAAGCTATCAAGGGGAATGGGTGACCAGGCTTATAGAGCTTCAGTGCATACCTTTCAGTGCACGAAAAGCTGTGTCACTGCAAAGCCTTCCCAAGCACTTCAGATACATTTCAGAATCCTGCACTGCCAGTCACAGATTTTATTCCAGTCGCTCTTAAGAGTGATTTATGCACACAGAGTGCTACACATCCCAGGGTGCTTTGAGAAATTGCAGTTACTCACATCGCTCAATCAATCAGTTGCCATGCTGTGAAGGACTTGGCCTAACATGCATTTTCAGTGCATCAAGAAACCCAGAAGTGCAACAAAAATAACTCTCCAAGAGGAAAATACTGTCGGCTCAGTTCTCTTGCTGGGCTGAGAGACAGAGAGAATAACAGATGGCAGCTGTGTTGCCCAGTGATGTGTTGGAGGATGTTTAGATAACTTTGAATGCACATAGCTGCGCAGGATGGATAGCATTAGGCAGTGATACCCAGCAGATGAAGAAACAAAACCTTTTTTTGGAGTAGATGAAGTTTGGTAACCCTTAGTAAATGCCAAGACTAGCAGTAATTTCTCTAGTATGTCTACTCTAATGTAGACATCACAAGACTTGTTTCACGTATGCTGTCCTATTGCAATGAAAGGAATGATGCCTGACTACAGCAAGAGGAGACCTGGTCCTGCCTTTGTCAGACAAACGGTCAGATTTATCTGAAAAGCAGCATAGTTCAGAAAATGCTCAGTATACTTTGAATTTGTTCATCAATGTGGGTTTTTTTTCATTGTTTTTATTTCCGTTTTTCCCATCTAATAGGCTGAAAAACCTGCTTGGAGCTGGTTGTTTTTCTTTTTTTTTTTTTTGTGCTATGGGCATGAGAAATTACTCTCTCCTATGTAGATATCTACTGTCTAATGAAGGAAAAGCTTCTGCTGCTAACTAGAAGACATCATGGAGATGATAGATTAAGGTCTTTCCTACAATGAGATCGTCAAAGACTCAGTTCCTCACAGACATAAAAAGGCCTTTTTTTTCCACTCCAGTAAAGAAATGTGAATATGACACACTTTTGTTCCTCAACAGTCTTGAGGGAAATAGCAAAGGCTCTGTGCCTAGTGACTGAGCCCATCCCATGTACGTTAGTCTTTCTTTAAAATCTTGCTGAGATAATAGGTCTAGTGTCATGATGGTGATAATTCCTTTGCTGACAAGCTCTGCACTGGAGCAGTAGCTCAGCTTTAACTACTGGAGCTAAGAATTCCTGCTGAGATTTACCAGCTGTACCCTGGGTTACATCCCTACATTGTCCTGCCATTTGGCCACTGTGTTTTCCTGCTTCTGCCAATGCTGTGATTGTAGGAATGGAGAACTTTTACTCTTGAAATATCTGAGACCTGTTGCAAAGCCCGTTAAAACTGATGCAGCTTTCTTTTATGGATTTCACTAGGTTTGGCTCAAGTCCTCAGCAACATTGCTCTTGCTTAATGTGAAACTTGGAAGCAACCCTGGGTAAACAAGCCAGGCTAATATTTTACAGGCTGATCGTAACTACTTGAAGGAGAAGGTAAGATGTGAGGTGGGTGAACGAGGAAAAAATATTAACAATCTTTATCTTAAAAAGTTTTATCCAAGCAACATCAGGCTAGATTTGACTTTGGTGAAATATATATCTAATCTTCTATGAGTATGTCAGTTTTACACTAAAATTCATGAATGAGTGCCAAATTTCAGCTCTGAAAGAGAGAGGCTTTCAGCCTGTGGCAAAGCCCAGCTCAGATTTACGCATAGGCAAGGGAGAGGCAAGAACAGAAGATACTGCATGGCCTCGTGAGTTGATCTCAGGCTCCTGGAGAGCCAGGCCTGAAGCTAAGGGAGAGATGCAAATAACTAAAGCAGTGCTGTATGACATGGACATGGGTGATGGATACGCCCATCCTTCTGGTGATAAAATTGGGTGCTGCCTGTGCTTCTGAGATGTCTATTCCAGATGGAAATGTCCTGCTTCCAGCCTCAACCATAGTGACTTTAGTTGTTCTGCTTTGTTGTGCTCTTTTGTGCTCTTCTCAGGAGTCGCTGACCAGTACACTTCTAAACTCTTTTTTTGCTAAACACACTTTGAATAAAAGAGTAATTAGAAATCCTATGCTGTTTTCTGAAAGCAGGTGGTACCCATCTTCATTGGAGATGGGATCCTAAAGCAGCAGCGTGACTTTTTATGGCTGTTTCTGTGTTTGCATTGATCTGCTGAGTACCATGATCACACTAAAATGAAGCTATAATGCCAGAAATTTGGTTAAGAGGGACCACCCTGAATTTTAATAACAATTTTGAATAACATCTTGGCATTTCACTAGCTTCTTGGCTGCAGTTGGATTTGTGCTGTTATTTCAGTAAAAAAAAGTGCTCCCACTGTCTTTCAAATGTAAAGTATATGTCATATTTTTACAAAGAGATCTTTTAAAATCTGCAGCATACCATGTGGGAAATATTCAGGGTCATGATAGAGCACTTAGCATAAAACCTTGGGAGATGAATTCATTAGCATGCTAGCGAGTGATGTAATTTTGCTGATATTAAGACCTGATTAAAAGGCCCAGCCTTTATATGAATCATTATGTTTTTGGAGGGGTGGGTGGGGAGGAATAATTCTTCAGTGTTTGTACTCGTGCAGTCATGCTTATTGCATTTGACTCTTTTCAAGCTGGACTGGTCTTAGCCGTATCTTTGCCATTCTATGTTTCTTTTGTAAATTAAGCTACTGCAGTATTTCACAATTTGCAGACCAGATTCAATCCTTATGAAATGAACAGCTACTTTGCAGATAGCAAAAGTTGTGGAAAGTGATACAGCTTCTCTACTTGTAGAGACAATTTTTTTTTGAGTCTGCTGCACTGCTGAGCCAGAGGAACATATCAGAATTCCTCCTTCTCCTCTTTATGTTGGAATGTGTTGCCGTTGTGACATCTTAGTAGGCAAATCTTGCAGTATTGAACCTTAGAAGGGTAACACTTTTAAAATGTATTGAAAAATCAGGGTCATGATTTTTCCCTGCATTCATGTGGAAACCTGCAAGAAATCAAATACAGGGAGGCAGTTTTAGAAGAGAAAGAAGGAAGAGAGATGTAGATGATAACGGAATATGAAATACTGGCACCAGTGTTGAATTTACTTCTTCTCTACTCTTGGACTGTTGTTTAGATGCTGCTAACTTTGGTATGTAGCCTGTGTATGAAAGAGCACTTGCTCGTGAGAACCATTCCAATTAATGGATCCAAGTTGTTTCATGCAAGAAAGGGCCGGAGAATTGCTTTCTATTTATGTTAAATTAGAGTGGACATGAAATAGCAGAGTGAGCTCTCAAAAAGGTTGAAACTTTAGCAAAAATTTGTTCTCAAGAAGCTTGATCCAAAGCTCATAGAAGACAATTGTTTCACTAACTTCAATGACCTTTGGATCACACTCCAAGTTCTGTGCTAAAGCTGGTGTATGTTTTATTTTATTTTCTTGTGTTTGCACTACTGTTTCTGTCCAAAAGCAACTGTTAGACAATTTGAGCAATTAGAGTGAGTGAAACTTTGCTGTGAATAAGCCACCAATAGAAATGTGCTAATGGCACCCAGGGATCGTGTATTAATAGGGACTAATTAATGGGCCTGATTTGATGCCACAAAGGGAACACTGCTACTATTTGTGCTCTGACACAAGTTAAATGTTAATGAGTCCCCAGAGGTGTCTGAAATGGGGTCCCAATTAATGTAACCACATGCATGGCTTAGCCATTTGCATATACCTAAGTGATATTTGAGGCTAGTGAATCTTACTTTTACTTGCTGATTATGAGTAGGAAAAACCCTTAATAAGACAAGGTATTGGTGCTCCTGATATTGATCACTCCTAATATTTTGGTATATACCACACTTATACTGTGCGGGAGGATGGAGTCCCATCATACCTCTAAAAATCTTGTTTAATATGAACTACCTGCATGGTGACAGAAATCCTTGAGGCTTTGTGTGTTACACTGCAGGAATCAACTGGTGTTTTGTGTACTGTTACCAGAACTGGGGATTGCACTGCCAAGTTCTCTGTGCCAGAGTTGATTCTCTCTCTGCACAAGTTGATTGTGGATCAGCCGTGCTGAGGAGCATGCTACAGAGATTTCTGTTCCTGGAATGCAGCATTATAGGCCTATGCAGATTGGTGTGCCTAAGTATAGCACTGCATTGCACAGCATGGATTTACTCAGTCTATGCACATGAAGGCATCTACCTCCATCTGATGAGTCTCTACAAGTAGTAAATATTACCTCAATTCAAAGACTACATCTCTGTGTTAAACTCAGTACAGGCACAGATATCCCCCAAAAGTGCTTACAGTCATCATAAACATTAGTTTGAATCTAGATGTAGCTGAATATCATTTCTGTCTTAGATCAGATCTTTGCACAACACACTTAATCATTTCAATCACTCTTAGCCTAGAAGGAACTGAGAGTACTTTGGAGGAAACTCATACATCTACTGGCACTTCTTCAATCCTGTTGGCATGGGACCTCTTCCAAATAGGCTGTTGTTTGCTCCCTGAAGGTCTCCAATCATGGACTATGTCAACAAAGTCAGCTCTGTGCAGTGATAGATCACTGCATCTAAAGAGTTGGTTCTCAGTTCCTAGTACAAATCTGGTGTGGTAACAGGTTTTTGCACAGACTTCGTTCTAGGAGACATTCTGCATCAAGTTCTGGATCCAAAGGGACCCATTACCATTTACAGACTTGCTTTTGTTTCCCTGGCATGTGTGGTTGTGGGACTGCTTAAATATACGTATTACCAAATCTACTAAGATGGCTTGTGGAGGTGAAGAAAGGGAGCAAATGATCTGCTTCGTGAGAACTCTTCAAGGCTATTTGTTCTGTCAGGGCCTACTTGTGGCAATGACTCTGTGTTACCTCATGCTGCAAAGGTCTGTGCTCAAAGCTAGATTTCAGGCAGGTCTAAGGTGAAGCCAGAGCAGCAACTGCCTCTATCATCCCTACAAATTCTCCGTTTACCTTGGTTATCTAGCTGACTAATTTGCTTGTTATTGCTGTCACCTTTGCTAATGCTCCCTGGTTCGGGGAGAGGCACACCTAGGCTGTGTGGTACCCTGCAGGGAAGAGAAAAAGCACTGATGAGCCTCTGCTTTTATTCTGTGTTGTTCATCTATCAGATTTGGGAACAGAGATAGACAGCTGACTTGAGACACAGATAATGCAGATTTATATGTTGATACATACTGAAGATGTGTTCCATAGTATTTCCATTTGAATATTTCCCTTCTGAATACTGGAGACACCAAAGCTGCCATAAAACATACCTTCCTTCTAAATCATGTTTTTCAAACAAGAGTGTGAAGGTTTTGAAGCTTTATAGCTGTACCTGGAATGTAACTGTAGGATCTCTTTGTAATTTTAAGATTTGTTTATCCCATGTTTGGATTCACCTTGCCTGAAGCTGTTGTATTTGTCTAACTTCAAGGTTTGTGCTGTGGCTTCAGGCTCCCAGTACACAAGGTACAAGCATATATGTATGTACCACTGCTGGCAAATGCTTGGAGGTAACATAGCTCACAAATCCTATGACCCAGTAGTTGCTGTATGGGTTTTATTTCAAAGCCTTTAATTCACAGCCACATCTTCTCTTTGTTGTTTGTTTTGAAATGGATCCTCTCAAACTCTCAGACTGGAAGGCTGCCCAAAAGCCTGTGACATACACAGAGTTGATCTTCTAACAGTTGGTCCACATAATTTTGGTGATGTGCTCATGACGACTTTGGCTTTCCTAAGCAGAGCATTGTGCAAGCAGCTATGTGTCAGTGCATTCACTTATTCAGATCTCTGAACTACTTTACTTTTTTTTTTTTTTTTTTGAAAAGAAACAGCAACCAAGGATTATTATAATGCCAGTCATTTGCAACCACAAATATTACAAAAGCAAGGCTGACAAACTGGGGGAGAATGCAGTAGAAATAGTAAAAACTTTCAAAATTAAAACCAGCAGATTTGAGGCAAAGACAACTGGAAATATGTGCCTATTGATAAGAGCCAGGAGCAAGAAATACATGTCTGCAATACGTATATGTTATAAAAAGTATAAAGATTGATTCAATATAATTCTAACTTCAAAATCCTTCAATTGACTGCATCTTGGGATTGTTATGAGAAAAACAAACATTTTCTATCTTCAAACATGAAGTGAATGAGCTAGTCCCTATGGGCTCTTAAAGTATGAGAGACAAAGGAGTTCCTAGAAAGGGAGAGCTGAATTGTGTGGATGATTCCTGTGCTGGATCAGTCTCTTGGAGGAACTTGTCTTATTTAGGGGTAGATGGCAATGAGCACTGCTAAGCACTGAATGGAGTGCTGAAAGTTAGTTGTTGCACACGCTGCTTCCCTCTCTGTGACACAGTCAGCTACTGCTTGTTTCTCTGCATAAGCTCAGAGTTTTACCAGTTTGGGGAAAGAAAAGAGATGGAGCAGCTTGACTGCCAGCATTTAAAATTGTCCTCTGCAGGTGCTTTAAATTCTTCTGAAGGATTCTTATTCTGGATAGGCTAGATTTGCTTTCTGAAATCATAGATCCCCAAAAAAGTGTGTAGAGGTGCATCAACTGAGCCACACCTGGCTTGCTCCTGTTTTGCCAGGTGTAGACACAGTTCAGCTGTGCTTTTCAAACAATGTTTTCTTTCTCTGTTGGATTAGCTTCTAGGACTGATCCACCTGGATGTCAGCTAGACATGTCTGAACTACCCAGTGCCTTTTCAAAACATCATTAATATTGGAAGTGCTTGTCTTTCATAGATACATGCAGTTCAGTATTATATTCATATGTCTTCATATAAACAAGTGATTTCCACCATTAAAATTAAAGCTAAGCAGCTCACAGATTTTTTTGAAAGTCCTGTTTTCCAGGAACTGGAATTTATGAAATTACTTGCATTATTCTTAAACTTTGGTAAATTTGCAGCAAAAGTAGTGCCTGGGTTGCAGCAGGGTAAAAATGTATATTTGTACATGCGTGTTGCTATGATTGCATTACTTTCAAAAAGCAGACCCCACAACAGTGGACCAGGAGACAGCCTGCCAAGTAAGATGGTGACATCACTGTCATTGGAGATACTCCAATCTATAAGGTTTGGGTTGGGATTAATATGGGTAAACACGCTGCTCTTCAAAGGTGTGGAATAAAGAACTGCAGAAAGGTCTTCTTCCAGCTCTAATGCTCCTGTGGAAGGCTGTCTGGAAAGTAGATTAAATGGCAAACAACCCAGTGTACTCATGGTGTTGCTGAAAATAGCAAACGGTGTATGGTTTCAGTTAAAAGCTACATGGAAAGTTGTGTATGCTGGAATTGTGGGATTATGGTTGACAGCAATTGCTCATCCCAATGAGTCTTGAAACATCTCTGTGTTGGAAAAAAAAATAATCTTATACCCTACATAATGTTTAGTGCCTAGCTGTATGTGCCAAGAGTAGGCAAGGTTGTCTGTCCATAAGCATTTTCCAACAAAAGAAGGCAAAACCTTGGGTTGTCTGACTCACATCAGGCTCCTCAAAGGCAAATAAAGTGTGGAGCAAATCCTGTGAACTGTTGTAACTTAGGCTAAGTATGTGTGCAGAAAAGGATTCCAACATTTAGCTGCTCAGGATTTTTATCTGTACAAATTTAAATTGAATTATTAATACATTTTAGAAGAAGGGGAAGATGTGTTGTGACTCCTTTCTGGAATGGCCCCATTTCATCTGAAAGGGTATCCGCTGTGGAAAGGAGAAAGGAAATCCCCTTTCATGTGTCCTGCTTGGCAAAGCTGTGCAGTATAATGTCTCTGGCTTAAAAAGATTTGTGGCAAGCAGATAATTTCTTCAAGGGGAACAAGTAGCCTCTTAAAAGATGCCCTTTATATACCAGAACTCTAAAAAGCCTTGGCAGCACAGCCTTAGCAGCAGATGAAACACAGGCTAAACTGTGTGCTAGCAAAGGAGCCTGAGTTGATTTAAGGAGACAAAGATGAATTCAGGTAAGCCTCGCAGAGGCTTCAAGTCACCAGCATCACTTTTTCTTCTGTTTAAGGCTGTCTTTTATAAGTTGTTTTCTTCACCAGTCTTTCAATGTATGGAAAATGCAAGATATTGCAAAATGTGTGGCCAAATACCATGTATTTGCAACCTTCCTGCAGCAACTGCAGCTGTTCCTTATGCGGAAAAGTGATATATCCTGTTAGCTATGCTAAATCTGATGTAACTAGGGGAAATTCTTCTCAGGCTGCCAGCAGCATATAAATGTCCTGCTCCAAGGAATGAAAGAAAATACAAAAAAGCTGGGAATGCCTCTGGTGATAGCCAAATAATAATAATAATAATTAAAAAAACATTCTCCAAAACATAAGTCCCTTTCATACATGGTTTCCCCTTTCATCACGGGTAGGGTTCAAAACTCCAGTAACAACTGTTCCATCTATTCTAGTGATGTCAGTAGATTTTGCTCATTATTTGTATGATCTGCAGAAGCTGTTTCCCAGCTAATTTCTCTGGAGGTTTCTGAAAATCAAAGTTTTATAAAACTGTGAGCTGACATGATTCTTACTCTTACCTTCCATGCTGGTGCACTGACATTTTCACAGTTTCTTCACCTAACTCAGCTGATAAATCCTCAGTGTATGAGGTACAGTCAAAAAGTGAGCGTTAGGGCAGACAGATGTTGATACTGTGGATAGAAGTACTGTTGAGATAGATCCCAGAGGCTATTATAAATAGGCCCATCAACAATTTGAGTACACAGAGGTAGTGAGTGTGTTCATCAGCTGTTGAGCACTTGAATACCTGATTGGCAATCGAGAGTACAGGAACATGGCAATGTAATTTTTAAAAGGCACTGGAGAATTTCAGCAATTGGATCTTTGTCGGTTCCTTTTGGAAACCCTTTGAAACCTATAAAAAGATGGAATTTTGGCTTTGATCTCAAAGAAATAAATGTGTTTAGAAAAGTTGCTTTCGTTAAAGACTGAACTCCTGTAAAATACAGGAATGGCTGGTTAATTGTTGAAATCACAGTGGGACCAACTTGGATTAATGGCATACTCTCTTCTGTTTTGGTAAATTGAAGTAGACAGAGAGCTATTGGTCCTTCTTTTAGCCTGGGGACACAAGTTTGAATTGCTTTGTCTAGCTGGAATGTACTGTGCATCCGTAGGGATAAAATAGAAGTGAATAGAGAAAAGGGAACTGTACTAAATAAATAATATAATATGGCATGTTTCATAGTGATCACAGTCAAAGGTTTATATATAATGTACAAACTTGGACTATTAAAAAGTGATACTGGAGTGGTATGCTTGCTTGACTCACATTGATGGCATGTTTATCTTCAATGTGTTTCAATGGTTCTGTATTTTAATGCTAATAGACCATTCCTGTGGTTTGCTTTATTATATGGAACCTGAACAGTGTTTTATAAGTCATTTTGGCATGTATTCCAGTTGGACAAGAGAAGCTATTCCAGTTGGATGAGAGAATTGATTGAAAGCTGAAAACCAAAACATATCGGAGAAAATGCCAGCCAGAGAACACAATGTGAGTGATGTTGAAGCCAATATACTATTGCTACAGGGTTAATACTATTACTAGGGGTAATGAATTCTGAATGCTGTTCATTTTTAATCCCTATCTTCTCTGAGCAGTGAAGTGCTTGGGTCAAAGTCATAAAGCGTAAGCATAAAATAGAAGGAGCTTGAAACAGAATATCCTGAGCTAACCCATACATGTATATGCAGAAGAATGAGATAATATATGTAGTTGCTGGAACTATTTGCATATTTGTATGAAGGATTTTATATAATGTTACCAGGAGAGACTTGTTTGATGTCGGCCTTAAGAGCTGGCAAAGCATGGGGGCAGGTTGGCTCTAGTTCAGGAAAGTGTAGCATTAAGCATTCAGGAGGATTTACTTGCATCCTTAAAGTCAAACACATGTTTAAGTGTCCTTCTGGCCTGGGGCCCATTTGTTTAGTACCTTGCAGAACCAACTTCAAAATGGTTGAGTGGGCAGAGGAATATTAGCTAATGTTATCGCAACCAATGCTTGGAAATAGATGTGGTATACTTGCCTTAAGTCCCAGCCTCTTCTTTCTTTCTTTTTCTTTTCCTTTCCTAAGCCAACGACTAATCTAGGACTTTTCCAAATTGCCTGGGGAAACATTGTAGGACTGAGCCCTGTATCTTCATCTTCCAGGCTTATGTAGAGCTCTTGTTGACTTCACTGGGGCAGGGTTTTCCAGTTGGTGTTTAAAGCTTAATCAGAAAGGAATACTTACCCTGCAAAAAGGGAAATATTTTGGTGGCTGTAATTGTCTATTGGCTCAATGAACTTGTTCTCCTTCTGGTGACAGAAGATCAGCTGCTCTGTGGGCCCTTGGGGTGGTGTGCTCTTACACAGCTGGCTCTTGTGGGCCGTAGTGAGCAGTGAGCAGTGACCATGTGGCTGCCACCAGGTTCTGCTGCCCTTGCCTTTCTAGCTGCCACTGCAGCCATACCACAGACACTTGGTTTTACTGTGGCAAATCTACACGTAAACTTAAAAACATTAAAAACTTTCCCAGTGATAGGCAGTTATGTGCTGGGTTCTGTGATCTTGTGAACCTGAAGCCAAAAGTTTACCATTTCTGTTATGGCTAAACAATTATGCAGTGGGATTTTTGTTCTTGTTCTTTTAGTCTAGCGGGAGATTGCTTCCTTTGGTATAACACAATTGCAGTGTTCTCCATGGAATGTTATGTCTGGCAAGAGTGGAAATGATAGAACTGAGGTTTGGAGCACCTTCTATCTTCACAGTGGGGAGGCTGAATTACTGCTAAAGGGAAAAATCTTTATTCATTTATTAATGTATTTTTGTCAGATATAGCCAACCGCAGCTTGTTTTCTCAGACACGTACATGTGGAAATACTCTGTTTTGAATATGCTCTCACATAAAATGTGTATAACACTGCACAAGTACTAATAATCCAACTAAAACCAGCTTCTACTTGCAGTTCTCTCTAGAAGGCCATTTGCTGTTTTATGTTTGAATATAATTTTCCCATTTGCCAAGGGTGTTAAACACAAAACTAATCTAGCTCTGAAAAGCCCAAGCTTTGATTTAATGGTCGAGTGAGCAGAGTATGGATTTGAGAGAGGAAATTGTCTTCAGCTAGTATCTCCTTTGACTTCAGACAGTTCCCATTGGCTCTCAGAGTCTGCATGTTTAAATTGCATGTAATTAATTAGTTTGTGAAATTTTTGATACCAGAATATTTTATAAGAATTCTTGATTTACAGTTTGTCTACTTATTGAAGAGAATCATACTCTTGCTAAGGAAATAAGTCCTAAGTTAACTGTCTTTCATCATGCTGCATAATCACATGTTCTGGCTTTAAAAGTCTAAGGATGTTCCCAGAAGGCTGCATATTAACACAAATGCAGTCCTAAGATAGCTCAAGGGTGGTCAAACCTTGAAGATGTGAGTAGCAAAATGATCACAGATGGAGACTGTGGCTTCATGTGTCCTTGGACTGTTAATCCTCTCCACCAGTTAAGACATCCCATTACCTCAGCCTGCTGCTCTTTACTTGGCCTGTTATTTAATGCAGCCCTGGAGTAATCACCACTTTCATTCATTTGCAAGTCTGTTTGGTGTAACAACTTTGTAAATTCACTTTACAAGATATTTCTAGTCGCTAATACTCCTTTTTATGTGTCCTTTTGCTCAACCCAAGTTTGAGAAGGAAAGCACAATTTTAATTTGTTGATTATTAAGGAGCATAAGAAAGTGAGTTGGCAAGAAAACATGCTAACTTGTGAGTTAGAGCTCCTTGTGGGATCAGCTTGAGCAGTGTTATACCATAATACCAAAATTCATCATGTGCTTTCTCATCCAACTGTCTTCCTCAGCCTCCCTGCAGCCTCGGTGACTCTTCTTCCACACTTTCTCATAACTTTTCTTCTGCAGCCATCTAAGCTGCAAAAGGCTCAGTGCACCGTTTCACACTCCCATGATGCAGAATGGAGATTTGCAAAATATGCTAACCGAAGTAAAGCATGAGTGAAGTTGTGGGGTGAAACCTGTTTCATTTTTATTTTATTGCTTTTTTTTTCTTTTTTTCCTGTTTTTTTTTTTTTCTTCTCCAAAATAGAACTAGAGTATGTTTTTAAAAGTTTACCCACTATTTTTCTCCAGTCAAAACAAGGTAATGAAGTTGCCGTGCATCTAGAAAAGTACTTGACCAACTCACATCAGCATTTCTGATGGTGTTCAGATTTTTCATTTTGTTCTGATCTCTATTTTAAGATTTAGTTATTGAACATTTCTGTAAAGATAAGCTAACGAATTTGATAGAGTCCCAGTTATATCTTTTAAGACTTGTGCGAATAGTATGCTATTCATAATTATTTTTCTGTGTAAGAATAAATCCCAGGCTTGCTGCAATGTTTTTACAGTGTTTTAAATGCAGAAAATGAACCTGTCAATCCAGCATGCTTGGAGAGTCTGTATCTTTGGAGTTCTTGTCATTTCTTCCATCTCCTGAAGCGGCAGGCATGGCCTCTTGGCCTCACTCTCTAAACAACCTAAATGGATTTAAAACAGATTTCAGCATGGTAGTGTGCATTGTTCCTTGCCAGTCAAAAAAACAGAATGATCATGACATAATGCTCTTATCCTGTCTTTGCTTTCTAAGGTCCCTGTGCCTTTCACTTGTTCCTTTTGTGGCACAAACTCTACAGCATGGGTGTCCAACCTTTTGGCTTGCCTGAGCCACACTGAGTGAAAAATTTTCTAGGGCCCATCTACGAAGGTTGCTCTGAAAGTAATGTCTCCTAATTATTTCTGTTGAAACTACAACCGACAGAAATTGCACAATAACACTAATAGAGCAAATTCTCAGCTACAAAACACTCTTTCAACACAGTCGCCACCATTAGCTATGTATTTTCACCACCAATGAACTAGAGTCTGCATGCTACACTCGTAACAATCTTCACCAGTGGAGGTGGATCCATTGTTGGTTTTGCCACTGCTGAAATGGACTGCCCACTGCCTCACTGTGCTCACATCCACTGTTTGGTCTCCATAGATGTTTGGCAAGTGCTGATGAATGTCAGTAAGTGCCTTTTTTTTTTTTTTTTTTTTTGGCATGGAGGAGTTCAACGACACGCATCCCTTTACTTCATACACACTTCCATGTCAGATGCCATTCCGTCAGTCTGTCCCTCTTCTGTCAACTGTCATGCAGCAAGAAAATGTAATGAGATATTTGTGGGAAGGTTCAACCTCTACTGCCATGCCACCAACGTCCATGTCTGACATCATGGGCCAACATCATTAAATAGGAGGCATTACTTTTGAAGCAGCCCTCATAAAATGTATCACATACTTAACATATGTAGGTGACAAAACATAACTTTAATTTTTTTAAAAATTAAAACATAAAAAATTAAGCAACAAAACCACAAAACTAGTGGGGTATGTGACTTTGTTTTTGTGAAACTGATGCCTCAGTCTGGTTCAGTGGCAATGGCTGCAATTCTCAGTGAGCTCTCAATGTGTTTCTTACAGAGTTTTGCTGAAATTTTACTCTCTCTGCACTTCATCCTTGAAAAGAATTTTTCACAGATGTATGTATTGCCAGAAAGCAGTGACATGAGTAAGGTGTGATTGTGAAATGAGGAATATTTCTCTCTGGTAAGAGAAGGCTTATAGAGGTTGGGTAAAGAGACATGGTCAAATTTTGTACTGCAACTGTACATTTTATCTGAAAATTTGCAAGTAATGTATTTATGTTGACTGAGAACAGAAAGCACAGACATTATTTTTTGCTGTTCACAGGACTGTTTAGCCAATCTATCAAAATCCATAAACTTATCTGCCATAACTTGAGTCAGCACTGCACTGCACTCTGCCCTGTCCCGTTTCAGTCCAGTATGTACCAATTACACATGAATGTTTTGTTGTTGTGAGTGATGGGTGTGTGCCTGGGATCAGGCAGGGCAGCTCACTGGGGCAGAGCTGTTGCCATGACGGCAAGGGGCGGCTGCAGAATGAGCTGGGCCAGGCCACTTGCGGCCTGGAGGCTGGGTTGGATGTTCCTGCTGTATGGCAAACTATATGGTTATCTTCAGCTATAGGGACAGTCTTTATTAACACAACTGAAGAGGTAACTGTCCCAAGAAAATGATCAGCAATCAGCTCGAGTTGGTTGTAGAACAAAAAATATCCAAGCTCAATCGTCTGGAAAAGAGCTGAGATGATCAGAGTTTGGGTCTATTAATAAAGTGTTGATGCAGAGGTTCAGAGTACTTCAACACTTAATGAAGGAAGAAAAAGTTGTAACAGAAAATGTTTGCAGAAAATATCACCTTTACCTGAATCTGTTATATCAACTAAAATGAAGCATTAGTTTATCAAGGTGGATTATTGCCCCGGAAGTAAGAAGGCATTCTTATGTTACTTCTATTCAATTTATCTGTATGGCTACATCTCTTCAACTTCCAGTAATTTGCAGTGAAGGGAAGATTTCTGAGAAGAATCTGGGAAAGCTAAGATTAATCCAGAGGTTAAATTCCATTCTTTTTCCTTGTTTGGACATGGCAAAACGCACATTTAATGAGAAGACTGATTTTCACCACAGAGTGGAGGTACAGTTCTATGAACTGAAAGAACTGATATCTCTTGTACCATAGATAAAACTGGCTCTGGTTTGACTTTTTAGTATGTTTATCATGTAGTTTAGAGAAGCAATTCTTGTTTTTTAAACAACAGAAGTTTAAAATGTTAAATCCTAATTGGTGTCATTGGAGTGAATTTGTGTCTTTGCAGTTGGTTGGTTCTGTATGTGCTGGTATAATTGGCTGTAAATCCACAAGCTGAAACCAGCCTATGCATTGGTTATTGAGTTATTGTTCAGTACCATATCATGGAGATCACATGAGGTGTAATCCTAAATGATTTATCATATGACATTGTATTGAGCTGTAACTGCAATACTTTTAGAGGAACTATTGTTTTCATGGTATGTTTGTATATACAATAATAAAATAATTTAAGGAAACTGTGTGTAAACAGGTAAGAAGGAAAAAACATGTATGTTGTATTAGCATATGTGGTACCATTTGTCCTACTGATATATGACAGGACTGTTTTCTAGTCTGGAAGCTGAGATGAAAAGTGAAAAGCAGTGGGGTTTTTTATGCCTGTGGGGAAGAGTTTGAACACACATTCTGATGTGTCTTCTCCTTGCCAAAAGGGTGATCATTCTGTGCAAAATGTAGGTAATTGTAATAAGACACTTTCTACTTTGATCAGAACTGTATGCTATTAGAAGATTACATTCTCCAGTGCTGTCAGCCAGGCTTTGCTGATGTCAGCAAAATTTGATTTACTCCAGTCGAGAATCTAGAACGTTTTTGGGCTTTAAGGCTGAGTTAGAAGAATTTATTTGATGACACATCCATTTTATTAGGTATCAGTATGATTAAACAATCCAAATACAGCCAATCAGCCAGAATTCTGACAGGAAGAGATGGATGAATGAAAAATCAACTGGAGATGGAAATGAGAATATTTTTTTCATTGGGATTTCCAAAGAAAAAAATGAAAAGAAACGTAGCTTGGGAAATTTCTCAGTAGAAAGCTAAATGCCTAATGAAATACATGTGAGAGACAACTGTCACAGAGATCTTAAATGATGTAAACAAAAAGTAACTGAAAAAGATTGAGCCTAGAGATTCGTTCCAATTTCCATTTGAGTCAATTGAAAGACTGCATTGACTTCACTGAGAGATGGCTAGAGTCCAAACTCTTCAAATATGGCTAAGGGCTCTCAGTGGATAACTCTTGGCTTTCTCTAGCCCATCACTAACATCTGTCCATTGGGATATCTGTTCTATGGTGCAAAGAGCTCTTCTGTCAAACGAAGTGTGGGAGATCTGCTCGTTTCTCTGTCCCTCCATACGTATGAACTTGTACTTGCTAAGCATGAGACCTCTGAGGACTCTGTTTCCACCATACTGACTATTTGTCTCTTTCTTTCCCCTTGACCTTTCACGGAAGGATTTCCAGCTCTCTCCTGCCTCTTAACAGTGAGACAATATAGCATTACAGACTGATTATGGAAGCACTTTGGTGGTCACTTTTTTAGGAGGCCAAATTCACTGCCTGTTTGTAAAATGTAGTCAGTTTTTGTTTCTAAGATGGACTTTGTCAGATTTTATCATCTTTATACATTGCGTTCCCTCGTGATTAACCAAGAGTTTCAGTCTTTCTCCTGCCTGTGTCATAGCTCCAGACAATAGACTTGGAAATTTCCATCCACACGAGCTTGGAAGTGGTGGAAATTACAATTTTTGAAAGGGGTTAATAATATCTCAGAGAGTCCAGCAGAACATCTGAAACATTTGCCAAATCCTTGCAGGATGGCTGAAACACTAGCTCTCCCAGGGAAGCATTTTTACTGAATCTCTTCACGTCAAATAAAACACACCTCTGGGTAAGCTTGTGTTTCAGTATTTTTAATAAGAGTAGATATTATACCCCTGCTGAGGAAATAAGGATTTAGTGTTTTAGAACAGTCTGCCAAAAAGAGAAAGGAGGAGGTATTAATAGAACTCTCTTCAGGACAAAAATGGAGAAAACTTAATCAGAGTGAGAATTTTGGCAAATCTGAATAAGGGAACCTTAGTAATGCTCATGGTTAGCTTGGGTGGTAGGAGTAGTAATCTCATATTAGGAAATTCCCATGACATTTGATAGGAATGAAAAATTAGATAAACATATTTAATTGAGCCTGAGAGGATTTCATTTTTTTCTTGCTTGTACAGTTTGTAAAATGATTCTTGTCACCTTAACCAAAAGTAGAGGAAAAGTCAGAACCAAGAAAACAGAGGCTTGGAATCTCTCCTCCCCTACAGATAACCTTGAATGCCTTAAATCAGTCATTTATCATTTGTTCTCCTGAGCTCTTCTTCTGGGGACTTGAAGTAGAGTAATTGAACTGTCCATATTCCCACACATAAATGGAGTCTCTGAAAAGATCACAGATAACTTTGGATACATTCATTCTCTGATGCCTCTTCCTGCCAGGTCTCCTTTACCTCATTCTTTTTATTTATTTATTATTTTATGTAATTACTTATTTTTATTCTGTGCGTGATGAGATTAGAAAGTAGAAACCCTTGTTTCTACTAAAAGAATGCAGAATGAAGAAGACTTCAGAGCTACTAGACACTTCAGACTCTGTCTGTGTGGCATGGGTGGGACATAGATTATGTGCGTGAAGATGTAGGAGGGTTGGTGATGTGGGTTTGCATGTCCAGATGAGGGAGACAGTTACCATTCTAAACAAAGGGCTAGATTTGGAGAGGGGAAAGCCATCCTCATCTGGAATGAAGGTATGTTGCATGGAGAGCTGCTGTAATATTCTTGAAGGTTAGATTTAGGCAGTGAACCCGGCTGAGGTTGAGCAGTTCATTTTTCATCCTAAAATGCCCACTTGAAGAAGTCAGCAGTTTTGCCTTCTTCCCAGGCTATGGATTCATTGGATTCAAGACACAAATAAGCAACAGATCTTCAAGCTGAAATGCTGTCTTTTGGGATGTGCAAACACTGCAAAGACAGGATGATTGTTCAGCTGGTTCTGAAAAGGGACTCTCTGCAGGCCAGAACTCTGAATCTGAATCAGGCTGAATTTGAATGAACTGTAGGAGCAAAGTGTTGGTCCTTCCAAGAAAAAGAGCCATGGACCAGCAAAGCTTTCAGAGCATATAAGAGAAGTTTCAGGGGTGCTTGAGATTTTGCCTAGGAGTTTGTGATTTTGCAAAACCATTGTAGGAGTCAAATACTACTAGAATATGGAGTTGAAGTGTCTGCAATCATGTCCCTCCAGTAATTCCTTCTGTTCAGCTATCCTGATATAGTGCCAGTGTCGATGGGCACTTGTGAACTTGAACCAGCTTTGCTACACAGAGAGTCTCTAGAATAAGGTGAAAGCATTTCCAGAGATGGCAATTTCTTACTAACAGATTTCGAGTGTTTTCCAGTACTTTCCACAGTTTTTCATGAAATTGAAAACATTACAAGTCTCCCTTTCAAGTGCATTTTTCATGACCATGTGAAAAAAATCTAGTTAATGTGGTTCACATTTTTATAGTAATGAGCATAGTATTAAAATATGCATGTCTCAAAACTGCATAATGATCATAAGAGTTATTATTCAGAGACAGACAATAGCAATATTAATGAAGCTCAGACATCTGTCAAACTAATCTGCAGTTTAAAGTTCAGGAAACAAAGGCAGGATTTACATTTTTTTTAGCTGTGATTTCCCATTTCTGTCAAATTCTGATTGACTGTGAGTTGTTGAAAACAGATTAATTTATACTTTTCAGGAGTTTATGGAACCATATTAGTGAGGAACTTAAAAGAGTTGATATAGTGAGCTGTCAGAGGAAACACTCCCTGAAGTTGCCACATTGGTATGGGAAATCTGGAGCAGTTCATACAATGTAAAATTACAGCAGAAATGTTGGAAGTAGCCTCCATGGGAATAATGCTGCACTAGTGTGTAGAAAAACTTGCAATCATTCAAATTCAAGGGATATCTTCTGTTAGTTTCCTGGAAATGGCATTTCACTCTTTTCATATAGAGGTTGTCAGTTTCTCCTCTTAGAGTTCTGAGGTTGCAAGGGGAGTGGAACAGCCTGCTATTCATTTCACAGTTTAGAGTTAAAGGCAAAATCTGAATGTTGAGGATGAAGCAAGACATTAGCATACGTATTTTCTTTTGTCTCACTCATTTTCCTTGCCTTTTTTTTCCTCTTTATCAGTTTTATGAAACTCTACATACAACGTGAGAGGGGATTAAGTCAGTATGGCTGTAAAATTTAGTGTGAGCACTGGGAACTGCAGATTAAGGTCTCACTAGCTCTAGCTGAGACAAGGAGAGACTGCTGCAATGCACATCCCAGCACTGCCCAGAGCAGCCTGGGGCTGTTGGACCCAAGGTATGCTCCTCTGATCCCCCAGCGATCTCACAGCCTCCTGATGAACAGCCTGTCTGGGTAATAAACGCATGCACCTGTTAGAGTTTGGGAAAGGAGGGTTTGAAATATGATGCATGCATAGAGCCAGTACCATGCCTTGAATGGAAGATTTAGGGCTGCCTGAAACAGAAGAGTGCATTAAATTAATGAGCCTTTAAAAGCCCTCCCTTTGCTGAGAGAAAAATTTCCACCAAAGTACCTCTGTTACCACCAGTGAAACGCTCTCAGTTTAAGCCTTGCATCCTTTCAATGTATTATAAGGATTTATAGGATTTCTACTCTCTGATAGCCTCCTACATACTCTACTTTCATTGCGTGGTGTAATTAATCTAGCTCTTTCATTTTTCTCCAATAAAAATAAGTGACATAGCAAGGACGTACAAACTCAAGAAAGTAAGAAAATCCTTGACAGAGCTCTTCAACAGTTGTCAGTTTCACAGAGTATGGCCACTATGAGTGCTGTGGAAAACTATATGAATAATCAGCTCAGAGAAATCACAGGTCTGACATGCCTTGAAAATCAATTTGATCTTGCAGGGCATCTCTGCAGCCTGGCTGGGTTTGAGTTTGCAGTCATAAGAGCACAGCAGAGGTTCCTCCAGCACTAAGTGCCGTGCTCTGCCTCTAAAATAGACCGTGGGCTGAGAAGTGAAGCTTGTTGGAAAAGAAGAAATAACATTGGTTAGGTGGGTTCCACACACATTTTGTAGATTTTTCCTTTGGCAGAAGGCAGGAAAATGACTCTCTATCTTGAGGAATGCAGTTCTTGCTTATACAGCCTTAGTTTTGCAAGTTGACAGGGAGTCATCCACTTGCATACATGTTCAGATTCAGCTTCTGAATTTAATGCATTCTGTTTGCTGGTTGGATATATTGCCATGAGCATCCATTAGATTACCTGAGGCACTCAGGGAGAGTGGAAATCATTCACTGAATCCTATTCTGAGCAGCTGTAGTGCTACACATCTCTTGCAGAGCTGTACAAAACAAGTTGTTAAGAGGTCTCTGTTTCTGTTGAGTCAGAAAGTACTGGTTTATTGAAAAAAAATATCACAGAAGATGTTCAAAGGCAAAGTTCTTCTGGGGTTCAGGCTTGAATTTTTGCTCAAATTCCATTAGCATACCTTTGAATGAATAATTAATGTTACTCTTTTTGAGAAATCAGATTAGCATGCTACTCAACAAAAAGATTTTGTAGAAGTTTTCATCCACCTGAAAGACTTTTGAGTAATTGACTCTTCTTTACTTTCACTTATCTCCCGTAGCTCTACTCTTCATTTTGGTTATTTGGTTGTTTGGCTGCTACTTATGTTAGTGTGCGCCTTCTTTTAAATAGTACTCAGACTTCTCATAGAATCATAGAATCATAGGATGGCTTGGGTTGAAATGGACTGCAAGGATCATGAAGCTCTAACTCCCCTGCCACAGTCAAGGCCACCAACTTCCGTATCTAATACTAGACCAGGCTGCCCAGGGCCCCATCCAATCTGGCCTTGAACACTTCCAGGGATGGGGCATCCACAACCTCTCTGGGCAGCCTGTTCCAGCACCTCGCCACTCTCTTAGTGAAGAACTTTCCCCCAACATCCAACCTAAATCTTCCCTCCTTCGACTTAAAACCACTTCCCCTTGTCCTGCCATTATCTACCCTTGTAAAGAGTTGACTTCCTTCCTGTTTGTAGGCTCCCTCAAGCTACTGGGAAGCTGAAATGAGATCACCCTACTGCCTTCTTTTTTCCAGGCTGAGCCCAGCTCCCTCAGCCTGTCTTCATAGCAGATATGCTCCAGACCTCTGACTACGTTTGTGGCTCTTCTCTGGACCCTCTCCAACAGCTTCCTGTCTTTCTTTTATTGGGGGCACCAGATCTGGATGCACTACTCCAGATGGGGCCTCACAAGGGCAGAGTAGAGAAGGACAATCACCTCCCTGTCATTGCTGGCCACCCTTCTTCTGATGGAGCCCAGGATCCCATTTGCTTTCCGAGCCACAAGGGCACACTGCTGGCTCATGTTAAATTTTTCATCCACTAGGACCCTCTTCTCTGCTAAGACTGTCTGTATAAATAGATGAAGTTATGATAACATTTTTACAAAGAATATTTGATTCTCACATGCAATCCTTCTCTGTTTACATGTGGAATAATCAGAGTTGAATTACTGTTCTGGAGTTCAGACTTCTGGAAGTAAACACAGGTTTGCTACTTCTCCTGGCATGGGCGAGTCACCAAGATCAACGAGGTTGGATAGAAATATTCTGAGAAGTCCTGTATAAAATAATTATGTGGCGTTATTCAAATGTCCTGGTAATGAGTATGTTGCCTATGGCATTATTTTAGTGATGCAAGTTCAAAATACTCTGAAATCATGCACTGAACTTTGCTGAACTACAGTATGGCAATTGCCAGAAAGAGATGCCTGCTAGCTGCCATCATCAGCTCAAAACTAGTCACCTTGAAGAGATGTTTGTGCTCCACTATTCATCATTTTATCATTTTATTGGCCTTTTGTGCTTCTTTTTTCAGATTAGTTTTGCAAGTGAATTGATAATAAGTTATGTCTAGCAGTCTCAACACAGGATTTAGCAGCCAAAGCCTCTTGGCCTCTAGTCACTTATCTGACAGTGGGTACGTTTCAGTTTGAGCAGTTCACTCAATTTCTTTGAGTTACAGTTTTTAATATACTCTGTCTTGCTTAGCTTTGCTTATCATGAGAGTATAATGGAAAAGTCTACATTCATTATTTATAAAAACTGCAGTGTAATAAATGTTAATTGTAGATTCCAAATATTTTTTCAGGTAGGATAACAAATAATAATGATGTGGTTATATGTGAAGGAAATGATGAAACACAAGTGATGACTTTGAAATTAATAGTGTGTGAACACAGGAAGTTATAGGAATGGGAAAGAGGTTGGAAGTAGGTTAATCATAGAATCATTAAGGTTGGAAAAGACCTCTAAGATCATCTAGTCCAACCATCCACCTACCAACAGTGTTGCTCACTAAACCGTGTTCCTTAGTACCACATCTACACATTTCTTGAACATCAGGGGGGATGATGACTCCATCTCTGCTCTAGAGTCCAACCACTTTGAGAAGTTTTTCCTAATATCCAACCTGAAATTAATGTGTAATTACTAATTCTTGGCAGAAGAGAATTTGCAGTCATATAAATACCTTATCTTAGCTAATAACTTGTAGTCCATAGTTAACTTTTTGGTTGTTTTTTTTGAAGTCATTTGCATGGACAATACAGTGACTAAATGGCGATAACTCAATTTCTTTCTTGATCCTGGTTGTTCTCTTCATTAGAAAGTGTATTACCTTGTAAAAGCCATAAATCATCAGCACACACTTGTCTGTGTATGTTCTTAAACACACACACTATTGAAGTCCCTGGGTCAAAATTTGCCTAAGATGCCAACAGTGTTTTTTGTGCAGGACAAATATTTACAGTGACTATCTTACTTTAGACATAATTAGGTATACATCAGTCAAAAGCTGATGAGAACAGTATTTGTTCTATTTGATACCTACTGGATGTTCATAGTAGAACTCCTATTCCTGCATCACATGCTCAACACTGAAGGAGTCTACGTTGTGGGTGCTACTTCCTCTAGACTGTATCAAGAACATCCCCAGCAATATTTAAATAATGATTTACCCTAAGTCCAGCTGTTAATATGACAACTGCATGTTTTTCAGCCCCACTCCCAATTTAGCTCATCTAGGAAAGTCTGTGGTATACAGTAAATAATTCCAGGTCACTAGAACACGTTGTATATGTATGGAATTCTGAAAATCAAACAAAAAAAAGTTAATTCCAAACTAATTCAAGACAACATTAAAAAAAATCTAATATTTATAGGAGACAGAGGCCTCTGAAATATTTACCATCCAATATTGTATCAACAGTTAAAAATAAATTTGATTTCTCAGTTTTTAGGCACTCTTCTATATTGATCCCCCTCCGTACTTTGTCATGATTTACTGAAGAAGGACACCTCCTTTGCATTTTTTCTAGCTCTTTAAACAGTTAAAACTCAATCTCTCTGCCAAGCGAAAAGAGAGAAAGATAACTCCTAACTTGCCGAATTGCTGCCAGCAATTGGTAGCTTGGCTGAGCTTGGCAGGCAGTGCAATTGTTACTTTAACCTCCATTTTATTACATCCATAGCTCCAGCTTTGCCCTAGTAATGACATCAAAAGATTACACATTTACTGTGTTTTTCTTCACAGGTTTTCTGTATTTTAATTCCTATGAGTTTTTTTTCAGAACATACTTTCAGGGGAACACCACAATCAGGCCTGATCCATCCATCCCTGCTATTGATCCTGTCATTCAATTACAAGACCCGTTAAATAAAGTTTCAGTAAGTTGGCAGTACAAAGATATCCTTTCAATGGTTGGACTAGATGATCTTAGTGTTCTTCCCAACCTTTTAATTCTATAATTATAGAGCATTTACATTACTGCTTTAGGAATGAAATCATAGGCGTTTCTAAACATTTTACCACAGTCTTGCCTGAGATTCAGAACTTCAGAAAGTAGAATCTTGTCTGTGCAACTTTTCTCAATTATTTGAGTATATCTTAAAAAAAAAACAAAAAACAAAACAAAAAAAAAAACCTAAGGAAAATGGAAACAGGACATCAGTATTTCTGCTGGGATCAGTCATATTGTGAGATGTTGCTGGAATTAGAAGGTAGGTTTTTTTGTTTGTTTGTTTTCATTTTTGTTATATCTTTCCTCAGCAGAACAGTCATTGCAAGCCTTAAGGTTATTGTGGTTGGCTTTTACAAAGCTGTTATTTATCCTTAAAACAGTTCCATAAAATTATTATGTGCTCACCTAGGTCTGCAGGCTTGACTGTGCCAAAATAAAGGACCTATGTAAATGATTGAGCAGTGACTGCATGTGCTGGTGGCTTAACCTTTCCACTGCAAAGGATTCAGCTTTTTGTAAACTGTTTAAAAGCAGCTATGAGTTGGGTACTTCTATGAATTACACTGCTGCATTAGTCTGACATCTAAAAAACAAACAAACAAACAAACAAACAACTCAAGAAACTGTCAGAAAAAAAAAAAATAAATAAAACCTCAGCCCCCCTAACCTCTCTTAGTGATTTAAGGTTGGGATTGCAATCAGAAAGATTTAGTAAGATTTACTGGGTGACTGGATTGCACCAATGCAAGTAAAATAAGGAAAATGCAACAACTTCCACGGAAGTTTGTGCTTGTCACAATAGTGCCTGGGGGCATTGCTGAACAGTGTGTAAACATGCAGCTACACTACAGTCCACAGGCTGGAATGAGTAATGGTAGCTAGCTGCATATGGTGTCTGGGTTAGCCTCACTCTCCTGCTGGGTATTTTCTGTTGGAGCTTTCAGCACAAACTCCTTATTCAGTTCCCAGACTGTTTGATTTTTCTTCTACGATAAATATGATTGTGAAGTAGAGCAGAAGGAGGACTTCAAGTTTGTTCAGCTCTTCCTGTGAAGGAGTTTGAAGACATCAAAGATGTTCCCGTGACAGACAACTGGCACAGCCTGTGTTTAGTTTCCCTGGCACACAGAGGAAACTGCCAGATTTTGGCTGTTCACTGGTGGATTAATTCATAACCCTGCAAGCCAGGAAAAAGTTAGCAGAAGTCAGTGGTCCTATGGCAGTAAAAACCAAAGCAAAAAGAAAAAGTGGACCAGAGTGAATACAACTACAGGATGGGATGTTTTATCAAGTCCATTCTCACCCTGACAGACCAGACTAGGAAATAAGCAGTAGGTATCTACAGTATCTGTTTTCAAAGTACTGGCTCTGTGTCAAGGACTGGCAGTGGACATTTCAAAGAGGTGTTGTTCCAAGGTAAGGGCAGATCACGGGAGGAAAAATACATAACTCCTTTTTATGTTACTATGGTTTTATGTGAAACTAGATCAGAGAGGCCTAAAGTGATGTGTCCAAGGACATTTAATGAGTAAGAGAAGTCAGCGATAAGTCTGGCAGAACTTTCTATCCTCTGCTGCTCATGAAAATGCCCGAAATTTGTCAAGAAATAATTTCTGTGCTTGTTCTGGACAAAGGTTAAAACCACTCCTTCTGTCAGGTCACCTAATATCCATGTGAGAATCTTCCCTCAGGAACAGCAGAAGTATTTATTTGGGACACTGTTTTACTAGCGTTCTACTGTTTCTGAAGTACAGAGATGATTCCTGTGTACTGAAATACTGAAATATTTTGATAATGTAGTAACAACGTTGCAGCCATGATCCCTTCCCCCTTCCCCTTTCTCTACCCCCTTCTCTCCCCTCTCCTCCCCTCCCTTCCCTTTCCTCCCCCTTGTAAGTCTTGTACCCAGTGAGTTTTGGTACATCTCCCTCAGTCTGTGTCCTTAAGGAATTCTTGGACATATAAAACTGGATCATGAGTTCTTTGGTCTCAGCAATCTGGCTAATTGCTCTCATTAGGAGTATCCAACCGGCCATGACTCCATAGTTGCTTATTTTCTCTCTCACCTTCTTAGATGTGACCCAGAATCCTCTGGGCTTGTTCCCTCAGAGCTTCCAAGCATGCGTGCAGGAATAGGTGCTATGATTTATAGAATGCTGCTGGTAGTGGAGGAGGACCAAGCAAGTCTGTTTCAGTGGAAGTCCAGAGATGGTGAAAGGGTTTGTGACCCTCAGGCAATGTCATGACCTGTACTTTTACAAACTTCTGGCTTAAAATGTTGCTGGAATGTACAAGGTCTTAGCAGGTATTTTAAGAGATAGGAGATAGTAACATGTTTGCAACAAGAAAAGCAGACGTTATCTCACTTCTGAAAACACACTGAAAAGAGATAATAAAACTCCTACACACATTGTAACTACTTTTGCTTCTCTAACCTGCCTTCAAGATTTGCGTTGCCCTCAGTGTGTTTTGGATTAGTATCCTAGATAAGGAGGCAAATCTCAGCCCAAGGAGAAAGAAAAGAGAGTATTAGTGCAGGTTACATTTTTAGAAGTCGAAATACTGGAGGGAAAAAAATAATAATACAATTCTATTGTAGTGATTGCACAAACTATAAGAGAGCCTCTTCTAGAAGAGCAAACATATTTCCTTGTTTTGCCTGTGCCTTCCTGAATTTTTGGTACTGTGTTTAGCTTTCAGCCATGCAGCCCAAATGAATTCCGTATTGTAGGAACTCAACAGTTACAGTGAGAACACATCCACTTAGTGCTGAAATTGGAAGTAAACTGTACATTCATTGAGTTGGTGTGGGGGATAGGGATCTACATGGTACCTCCATGTGGTAAATATATATCCAAGTAGCATTTAGCATAAGTGCATTGAGAGAATATTGCAAGATTGGGTTTTGTCACTAAAGGACTATGGTTATCTTTTTCCTACTTTACCTTCTAGTTTCCTGGATATTTAATTCCCTATAAAATACTCAAGAGAAATAAGATCATGAACCCACAGATGATCACAGTTTCTCTGTACTGATTAAAGGAAACTTTGAGTCTTGCAACAAGATACACTGGTCTCAAACATGCTTGATGTTGTTCCACAGTGTCAAACCAACCTCTGGCAAGACCTATCATGGGCAGAACAAAGATAGATGTACTGCATAGAATCTTAGCACTGAAGCCTATCTGATCACTACTGTCATACTGTGCTGTAAACACATTGTAATATTGAGCAAAAACAGCACACTGCAAAACACAGCAATGAAGGATGGGAGACATATGCACCATTTAAATCCTGCTCAGATCCGCTTACTTTCACGCAATTAGGTGGGCTAATTTATGTATGATTTGTTGCCAAGCCTCAGCTCCACTAAGGAGAAAGGAGAAAGATAAAACACCAGTGCCCTTTTAATTGAAATGCTTAGGTAGTACTTAAAGACTTTCCATGTTGAAAGGAAAGTCCAGAATACCTCAGCCAAAGGGAAGGTATTATTTTTCATGGCAACTTCTGTGTTTTGAAAACTATTTTCTTTCTTTTTGAAGTGAAAGCAAGTCTATGGTATTTTTGTGAAAAAAAAAGTATATCTTCTACTGATGTTTCATAGCTGCTGGTACTAGTGTAGAACATAAAATATGCAGCCTTCCATCACAACTGAGTCTAACAAAGACCAAAACTCAACAGTGCATGCAGCAAGGTCTAGCAGTGGGTGCATCTTCCCAGAAAAGTGCCCAAATCTGGTGCCAATCAAACAGGTGTGTTTTCTTTGTTACCTCATCAAAAGCGTCCTCCTGTCAGAACACAACATTATTTTAATGGAAAGGCTTTATTGTGAAAATATTTTGACAATTCTGTAAATGTTCCTTTGAACTTCCAATGGCAGTGTGGGTTCTGTATGTTCCCAATAGCATCAGAGTAGTTAGCTACAAATTTAGACGAAAGTAACTCACACGATGAAAGATTGAATTAAGCTTCTATTTACCTCTTGACAAACTGAAACATCCATATTTGATTGTAAAATGTTAAAATACTTTTGTAATTAATTTTTAATTTAATTTTGCTTTTGTAACTAACTCCTTTGTTTTAAATTACCTTCTGGCTCATAGAATCTGCACATCTGCCTATAGCTCCCTATGCATGGCTGATAAGCAATTTCCAAAGAGTCACAAAATATCCATGGAATTAAACATGAGAAATATACTGCAAATAACCAATTAAATTAGTACTAATTATTCAGATTATATGATTATTTTCATAATGGGTCTTCCCTACACAGCTTAGTGAGGACTTCTCCTGCAATTTTTAGTGGTTTCTGTATTCTTCATGGCACATCAATTTTCAGCCTCCTGCAAACCTAATGAAAATAGAACATGTACATATATGTACATGAATGTATGGAAATTGGAGAAAAGATGCAAAAAATAATGTTTGCTGAATCTTCCCCAGTTATGAAGAAAATCTCTGATTACATGCAATCTGTTCACTGAGATGCACTTAAAGTCATTCTTTCTTGAAACAGAGCACCTGTGTTGGCAGTATGACCCAATCTGAAGCTCAGAGACTGAGGAACAATTCCACTCACTAACATGGCGTTTGACACAGCAGCCTCCACAGCCTCTGCTTTTCTGTTCACTGCTTATCTGATGATGGATTTTCAGTTAGTGATTTCTCCATCTTTGGTGTCTCCAAAACTGCATTGATTGCCTTTCTGCTAGGTCTCCTACTCTCCAGCATTTGTTACTAGTTTTAATACAGAAGGAACCTTGTAGCCTGTCCTAAACAGGAGCTCAGGTGACAAAATCAATATAGTTTCTTTTGATTTTGCATTTACAAATATTTGTTTTACAGTATTCACTCGCCAGAGAATTCACAGAAATGATTTATGTTGTTCTTGTTTTTAATAAAATCATATCTCTCCAATTCTCATATCCTAGTAATTAATCCTAATGAGATATAGTTCCAATTGTTTACTTAGATTTTTTGGACTTAGCAACTCTTAAGCTGTATTTTATTAGAAATATCATTACTTGCAACATTGGAAAAAAACATTTTCATGATCCATTTGATGCCTATAGTTAGCAAGAGAATTTATCTCATTCTCTGTACTTTTTAGAAGACGGCAGTTTTGGATCATGATGGTGCAGGGGGGCAAACTTATTATATTAAACATGTAAGAAAATAACATTAGGTTGTATTTTTCAGTAACATGACAGCAAGAAATACCTTCAAAGAACCTTTCCTGGAGTTTCTGGTTTTATCAGGGTATTTGGTCTCCCTGGTTCAGTGCCTAGTAAAAATAGTCCAGCTTTAATAAAGCACAGATGTTGACATATTCACTCACCTTCATCATTGCATGGATGCATTTCATACTGAATTTCACCTAAGGAATTTTAGACTTTACAGATAATAATCAAAAACACTTCTGACTTCCCTTTGGGATCATTGCTGTTTTTTTCAGATCAAAGATGCCCCATCAACATAATGATTTGAGATGGAAAGTTGTGATTTTTTTATGTACTAATGAAAAGATTAATGTGGCTTAAGTATGGCAAGTTTAACACCTCTATTTCTTAACCTTGTTTAGCCCTTCTGCTATCAGACCATATTTTTGCAATTCTTTTCCCCAAATCCTTCTTTGTCCTTTGCTATCAGCAAGGGTAGTCATCTATAATAAAGTTAGGATTCTGTTTCAATATAATTAAATGCATTTTCTTGCTGAATACATTCCAATCATTCCTTGGAAATACTTCCTTTTTCATGTAGAGAAAGCCTGGTATGTTTAAATTTCAAACAGTGCCATTAGTATACAATCCAGTACTTTATTTCTAATGATACGTCAGATCTGGAAATTCCTCAGCCAGTTCAAGACAAGCAAAGGGGCAGGTTTTCAAAGAAGCATGCTGGAGGTACACCCACAAAATCCTTATAATTGTTAGCAGATTTTTATATTTTGCTTTGAAGATTTATCCCTTTCATACTGAGCATGCTCTGTAGACCATAATAGATTGTTAGCAGTGATTAAAAATAAATCCCATTCCAATGGCATACTGCCTTTAGAAGGAAGAATGTTTTAGAGTGGTCAGTGTAATGGACATGTTGGTGAGGGATAGCTGAAAAGATGAAGTGAAATTATCCAATTCTGAAATCATGAGAGATTTGGATGTTTTACTTTGTATGAATCCCTTGCTCATGAATCCTCAAATACTGATTCAGAGAGAATCTCCATCAGACAGTGGAACAAATAAAGATGTTTGTAATATTACATATATTATATTTGTGAAAAAGATTTTTGTTCTCTTTTACCCCAACAGTCACGTTGAATTCAAGCTGAACTTTCACTGAATTCACTGAAATACAAATGAGAGTGTATAATTAAGCAGAAGCCCCAGAGGAAGCAATCTCATTGCTAGGCAGGAATCTGTGATCTACAGTTGTACGTTCATTGCTATCAGATTTGCTTATGGCCTACATGGACGACCATATAGTGCTTCTAATTAAGATCTAGTCTAAGATCTGAACATTAAAAGGAAGGTATATTGATCTTATTACTGTTCATTGCTTCCTAAGCAGTTTGATTTATAATTCTATGATTCTATGATTTCTTTGTTTCCAGACCTCTGTTTCCTTCCATCCTTCTGATGTCAAAGTTCAAAATTCACACTGGTAGATCAGGGTAAACTATATCACACAAGTGTGATAAGTATCTCAGAGTGCTGCACTGGAAGCACAGGAAGTTGAACATTAAGAGCTGAATGTATAAACTACGGATATTTATATACAAATTATGGTTAATCATATGTATGGTGATGAAGGCATGAGGCATTACTGCAATGCAAAGTTTGTTGTCCAAAGCGAGACTTTCCTCATTAAATGGGCTGTTGTGTTTTTCTTGGGAGGGAGAAGGCAGCTATACAAAAATGCTCACTGTCTCAGGATTGTTATAGCTTCAATTCTTGCTGCAGTAAAGGTGAGCGTTTTGAAAGAGGATTGCTTGTTCAACCTGTAAAAAATTTTTTTTGTTGTTGTGAGCCACATGTAACCAGCATTAGCAGCAGTATCACCAGCAGGTCAAGAGAAGTTTTATGCATCTTTAGTGAGTACTTATGGTAACCCTCCAGTGTAGCAGGTCCAGCTTTGGGTAAACCAGTAGCATAAACAGCAACAAAATAGAGAAAGCAGTGGGCTTCTAGGATGGCTAAGGAGCTGGAGGTTATGATTGTTCAAGGACAAGCTCAGGAATTGGCATTTGTTTAACCTGGGGAAAAGAAGGCAGATGTGTGAGCTAATCATCTTTTATAGCCTAATACGGGAGGTCTTGATTAGCTGAAGCCAAGTTCTTTTAGGAGGTGCAAAGTGAAAGGAGAAGAGGTACCAGTCATGAGTTATTGCAGAGGAAAATCTAATGAGATCTTAAGAAAAAAAAATTACTTGCCAGAAGAGTGGCTCAGCACAGAAGATTCGTGGAGAGGCTCTGAACTCTCCATCCTCGAATATTTTCAAACATTGCCTAGATGACATCCAGTGCAACCTCATCTAAATGGTAAGTTTGCCTGTTTGGAATAGAGTCTTGGATGAGGTGACCTCTGGAGATCTCTTCCAAACTAAGTTTGTCTGTTATTCTGCAAAGAATGGGGAAGGAGAACTGATTGCCAATATTAGAATTAGAACTTGCTGGTGTGTAGCCTATGTGCAGATGCCAATGAATGAAAACTGTGATGAATCTGAAGGATACATTTTATTCTGGCAAGATCTTCCATGATGTTTAGATGGCATGTTTCACAGCACTGAATTTGGGTAACAGTCGGTTTTAATTTTAATTGAAATGGATTCACGGTGCAAGATTTTGTATGAATTTGTTTGGCTTCGGGAAGGTAATTCTTCACTTTTGTAATACTGTAACACCCTAGAAGATATATGGGGTTATCTATATGCAACAAGACAAGTGAAATGTGGTTCTAAATGCAAGACTCACCTATACCGTTCTTAAGAGTGCTTTGTCAATACAATATTCTTGAAATAAGGAGAGATTCTCATTCTCCTATGCTGGTTTCTGCCTTGTGCTTCCTTTGTTGTTGTTTTTTTTTGTTGTTGTTATTGGCTGAGTGTATGTATACTAAAACAAAATAAGGGATTTATCCTTCAAACTACTGGCACTGCAAGGGATTGGCACAACTTCCTGTGATTCCTTGAGACCAGTCTGTTGGTAGTATTTTGTTTGTTTTACTTATTATTAGGCATTATTCTCTGCATCTCTCTCAAGTCTTAGGACTGCTATGGCATAGCAGAACAAAAAAAGCATTAGAAGGTGTCTTTTTAATTACATACAGTAGTACATTGATTAAAGATTCCAAATGTGATAAAGTCATAATAATAACAGCAAACAGTGAAGTCTATTATTCAGTCTATTAAGTTCAAGTAAGCCACTAAACAAACTAGGAAAGCCTGCAGATAATAAGATCTTAAGAGAACCCTGGCAATGTCACCATACCCATTTTTCCAACTGTGGTAGGATCAAACTGCTTTTAAAAACCCGCAGGGGTGGATACTGCCCAGTTCTTCTGGCATGCAGTTCAATTGCCTGGCTACCCTTCCATGAGAAAGTCTTTCCCAAGGATACAATCTGATTTTTTTTTCTGCCATTTAAGCCTGCTACATTCTGAATATCTTTGGAAATGAAGAACAGGCTAAACTCAACTGCCATACTGTAGTCTTTCACAAAGATGAAGACTTCTAGCATGTTTTATTTCTTTTTGCTACCACCTTCCTGCAGTTCTTGTTCCTTCAAATGCCATATATTTAAGCAAATTCCTTTTGTTGTTTTCCTGTATGTGCTGCAATTTGTCTGCAACTTTATTTAAGTGTAGTGTCAAGCTGGAGAGTGGATCTCATTTGGGATCCTCCCAGTGCTTAGCAGAGTAGAAGGATTTCCTCCTGTTCCTTGAATCAGAATCTCGTGTTCAGATTTTTTGCTATTCCTTGGAAATGATTTTTTAAATTCTTATTTTGACAACTGAACAAAATGAAAACCACATCCATTTGTTTTCTCCTAAAGAAAAAGCACATTTCTAATAAACTGCCAAAACTTCACATGGAAGCAAGTTTAACTGCCATACTCAGCAAAGTTTTCAGAAATTTTAACATCATATATGATGTACTTGAGATTTGGCCCTCAGTAGACATTAGTTCTTGGTATAATTAATGAGTTCTGCTATCTGTTATTAATTGCAGGACATAGAAGTTTGCAGGTCCATGGCTAACCTTTTGACTGATTACTCAAGAAGAAATTGAAGTAGGATGCGATTATGTAGCTCACAATAGCATGCAAGTCTTGGAAGAAATGCCTTCCTTCTAGGAAAATTAGAATAGATCTGTATGAGAGTCAGTCTTTTCTGCTTTGCAAGGAAAATCCTAGCCTTGAACATATAGGCTCTCCCTTGCAGTGAAGCTTGAATTTCCCTAACTGAGTAGTCCATTACTTTGACTGTGTTCCATGTGTACAGGACAATCCAACCAATCTGTTACTTGTGACTTAAACCTTGAGTGTTATAAATAAATGCAGTGCAACTGCTGGCTAAGGGACAAATCACAACATTAAGACGATTAAGAGAAAGCAGAGCGTCAGTCCAACTACAATAAAGCTAATATCATTCAGTCCACTGTAATCTAAAACAGCTGTCAGCTAGTCCTGGCTTGTGATACAACAGGCCGAATTCTTGGACACTGAGTTATTCTTAGAAATATGCATACAGGCATTGGCAAGTCATGCTGCAAATTGCCTGCTGCCAGCACCCTGTCAGTTCTATGTGCCAACAGATATAAAAGCTATTGTTCTAGCTCATGAAAAATAACTTCAAGTTTTTAATTTCAAATTACTCAGAGGCTGGGGGGAAATGGGAGCCAATGCATTTTAAACTGAATCTCATGCAGATGACAAATAATTTGACAAATTCGATTCATTCAAACACTAATGGAGGTCCCGTTCATTCATTGTAATGAGCGGTGTGTGACCCAGACTGGTCTCCTCAAATGAGGGATGGGAAGAAAGGGAGAAGGACTGCGTGCCTCAGAATGAAGAATAACAGCGCTGCAAAATAAGTAGGCATCATACCTTCCATAACAGTTAGAATACATATTATTTTGATTCTGGTGTGTTGAAATGTACGCTCTCACCTACTTCATCTACACTTTCTTCCAAAGATCTATGCAGCTACCGGCATGTCCTGTGTAATATCACTTAGGAAAGTGAAAACATAAGTGGAATTTTCAATAAAAATATTGTTTGATATGGAGTTATTCCTACATACATCACGCTTTCAGCTTCAAGATTGGCATCACTGTCCTAGCTAAGATTTGTATTAGGGGTTAAACACATTTTTCCTTTCTCTTGTTCATGGAAATGCCTGATTCACAGCATCATCCTTTCTCCTTGTTTTTGTCCTTCTCTACATCTCCTTAAGAGCATGCTTGTACTTTCACAGTTCTGTGAGCAGTATTTATGATTTGGGAAATAGGGATGATAGGAAACGTATCATTGTAGTATTCACAGGACGCATTGATGAAGTAATGCTGAACACAGGAATATTGCAATTTTTATTATGTTTTTCATGTAAAGTGGAATAGAAAACTGGTGGCTGCTAAAAAAACAAGAAATGCTGTTGCACTTTATGAGACATCCAGATTCTTTCTTATGTTATATACATTCTGAAACTGCTCAACCTTCAGTAAGTGGAGGAACTTAGATGCGTTTCTAGGTGTGGGATAGAATTATGCTCAGTTCTGTCAAGGACGTAACACATCACATTTCTATGTGCATGTATGGACTCCTGGGAAAATCTGGGGTTAGAAACAGCGGAGCTGTTGAAATTTAGGCACCTCCATGGGTGACTGATCTGTGGTTTTGGGGTTGCAGTCCTCCTTTGTCCTTCAGTCTAAATTCCATTTAGTTGTAATGGCATTCTAACGCCAAAGTAAATAAAAAGTGGATTACAAACAGTCCTCGTTGTATCTGAAATATTTTTTTTCACACTGGTTTCTAATTATTTTATGGTCCGATGGCTTTGATGGTTTCTTTTCTCAGGACTGATGAAAAACTTATCTTTTGTTCTAATCTGTTTCTATCACTGTTTATTTTGAGGATTAGGCTTGAACAAAAAACCCTCATTTGCTGAATTTCATCTGGTCTCTCTTATGATGCAAAAGCTTCAGACAGCAGCCATTATAAGTACCTGCAAAAGTAATAAGCAGGTTTATAAGCTGTCAGGCTTAGAAAAAGAATAATCTTGTTGCTAGCTCAGAAGACAGTCACAAATCAATCACATGTTGTTTGTTTATAGGGTGCCATTGAAGGTTTTTAGACTAATTGGAGTCTAGTGTATCAAATGTGAAAAGAGATTATTTTCAAATGCAAAGAATTATTAAGGCTAAATTTCCGAGCCCATGACTGAATGAGATCTCTTTGGAGGTGGAAAAAATGATAGAAATAGTTGAACTGTTTCTGTTTTGTAATAGCACTTACAATTAGTAAATGGTCATTTGCACTGCTGCACGAGGGAGAGTCTTTCTGCTTCACAAGTGTGTGAAATAAGGCTCACAACATGAGACATTGCTCTCATGTGGCAGATGGAAGAAGCTGGGTGTAGAGAAGTGAAGTGCTCCCCCAGGAAGCCTTTGGCAGAACCAAATGAAAAGAGTCCTGATTCATGGTCTGTGCAACAGTTGCTTGATTACATTTTTCTTTTCTTCTTGCCTTGTTTGCTGGTGAATCATGATTGTGGGTGACCCCAATTTTATACTGCAGATGGTAACATTTAAATCTCATGAAAGTTTTCATCTAATGAACTTTTTTTTTTCTCTCCTCTCCTCTCCTCCCCCTTCCCTTTCCTTCCCAGAAATATAGCTGCAAAATAAGACACTTCCCTGTATATTATGATGAATCTGGTCTACTGGTTTTATATTCTGCACTTGGCTAAATGAATAAGCCATTTTGAGAAATTTTATCAATTTTTTTCCCCCATTTTTCAGTCATGTTTCTTCTTCCTGCCTTTCCTTTCTCTCTCTCCATCTTTCATAAGGAAACCACAACTATGGTTATGTTGTGATCTGCCCAGGTAGTATTTTAACAGTGAACTTCCTGATTCCTCTCAAAGTCATTATTAACCAATTAATAATTTTCTTTAAGGATTTGTTTTCTTTTTCTTTGCTATCACAAAGTGACAGTGAGCTGAACTATATTTTAACTTCTACCATGGTGGATTCAACACTATTATACTGATGGCAATTACTTTGATCTATGACTATTAGGTGAGGATAGGATTTTCCTTAATAATTTGCTTATAAGCTGTGATACCACAGTAGTTGGTTCGGGCTGGATGGAAAACCTGAAGCTCTGCCCACCTCCCAGCTGGAGAGTCATGGGCATAATCACACCATAGATGCTTTCTATATACTGTGAATACCACAGGCCACTTCATGTTCCTGCTACTGAAATCCTTTGATTTTCTTTGATAGAAAAGGAGTCTCTCTACATACTTTCTAAAAACTATGAACTCATTGCAAAGAGAAAACAAATGGATGGCATAGAACATTTCTTAATAGCTTAGTTGAAAAGAGTTTTTCCTCAAAAAAAACCTTTTTTCTAAGGGAAAACTGTAAGCTTGATTGCAATACAAGCACAGCATGGAGCAATTAATGAAGATGGTTAATACTGGCACCATTTAAACAAGGTGCTATTTTGTCCTTACAAGCCTTATGGGGAATGGATAAGCATAAACTCTGGTTTGCTGGCTTCCTGAAAAGCAAAACAGGCAGCTTTAACAGCTGAGCAAGAGCTGTGAGGATAAGGAAAGTAACAGAGGAGATGGGCCACTTTGAAATTACCAGTTATCAGGTAGCATTTAAAAAAGTAAACATTTATCTACCTTTGTGAGGCCCCATCTGGAGTACTGCGTCCAAACCTGGGGTCCCCAGCACAAGAAAGTCATTTAACTGTTGGAACAGGTCCAGAGGAGGGCCCTGAAAATGATCAGAGGACTGGAGCATATCTCCTATAAAGGCTGAGGGAGATGGGTTTGTTCAGCCTGGAAAATGGAAGGCTCTGGAGAGATATAACTGTGCCTTCCAGTGCTTTAATGAAGTTTATAAAAAGGAAGGAGACAGAATTTTACAGAATCTGATAGGATGGGAAAAAGGGGAGCAGTTTTAAACTAAAAGAGGGGATATTTAGATTAGATATCAGGAAGAAATTCTTTACTCAGAGGGTGGTGAGGCACTGGCACAAGTGCCCAGAAACACTATGGTGCCCCATCCCTGGAGGCTTCAAGGCCAGGTTGGATGGGGCCCTGGGCAACCTGAGCTGGTGGGTGGCAGCCCTGCCCATGGCAGGGGGTTGGAACTGGTTGGGCTTTAAGGTCCTTTCCAACCCAAGCCATTTTATGATTCTGTGATTGATCTCCTCGTTTTCATTTATGAGTTTGTAACCTGATGAGCAGAATAGTGGACTTTTGCCCTCACTGTGTCAAAATGCTCCTTCTGAATGTAGGTGATGAAAAATACTTTGGGGAAAGAGGTTTTGTGAGGAGACCTGTGGTCTACAGTCACAGTCTTTGTGGAGCAGCATTTCTGTGCATGCATCTCATGGGCAAGAGAAAGAGAATGTGAATCAGCCCTCCTCCATGCCCGTGGAGAACACCATTTTAATTGCAACATGCATGACTCAGATCAGACACTAGAAAAAATTCTTTAAAGGCCAAGAGACCATGACATGAGAGTAGATCACCCAGGGATGTTGTGGAATTGTGTCTGGAGGATTTTTGAGCAGTTAGACAAGCAGCTGCCAGAAGTGATGGTAAGCATAGCAGGTCCTGCCCTGGGGCAGAGGGATGGGCTAACTGACCTCTCAAGGTCTTTTCCAGCCCACTTGGCTGTGATTGAGGGAAAGGTCCAATTACTTATGATGGGAGCAATGGAGTGAGTTGACAGTGGAGGAAATTCATGATGAATGGCACCTTATCTAGTTCTCTTATCATTTTCTCTGCTTGCAGGCCTTTTCAGTATGTGTGACTATACATTTGATTGCAGTGCTTGACTATATTTCTCTTCACACAATTAAAGAGAAGAACATACCTTTTTTAAGTTTTAAATTTTTGTGGTAATTCTTAAAAACATTTCACTTTCTACGCTAAACATTTTCTCTTGCAGCTGATTAATTTTGAAACTTTGTTCTTAAAGTCTGTTGCTGCGGGCCTGCAGAGATCTATGTATCTATAGCAGCTGATGAGCATCACTGAAAACTTTAATAGCTTTTCAAATCCAAATAATAACCAACACAATTGATTTAAAAGCATTTGGTTTATTTCTCTGATGTTGTTAGTAAACCAGAAAAAAGCATCCAAAAACAGGCTTTGCTCTACAATGCTTCTTAAAACATCTCTGAAATGCAGTGTGCTTGAGAAAGAGAAATCTCTTTCTTAAAAGAAATATTTTTCCAGTGTTTGCAAGATGTCATAAACTGTTTTATGCATAGAGAAAAATGGAACATCTGTGCCATTCATATTTATTTTCCCAACATAGCCTACCAGAAAATAAAAGCGAAGGGGGAGGGTTTATTTTGCAATTTCTCCACAGCTGTTTGTGTGAATGTCCAAGGCTGCCAAAAAAGAAACTAAAAGAAACAATCAAATAACTTCCAAGATTTAAACAAAATGGAGAAAAATAATTTAGAAAGGAGAACCCAGCATTTATTTTCTAACATTTCATGTCATTTATCAGAGCGGCTACACACGGCAGCTTGACTGTCTATAGTGCTTTCTGATGCGGTGTGGAAAGCAATTCTGAGGAAGGTTTCCAAAGAGTAGGTTAGATGACCCCAGACCTGCAGATTCATTTCTAATGTTCCCACATAAAAGGCTATTGTCAGCTTAGTCCTCCACATGCTCCCCTCTCCCTCACACCTGTGATAACTCTATTATAAGGTTGCACCCCCCCTTGAAGGTTGCTCATCCCTTTTGATGTTAACTGAAAAGAATCACTGAATTATTCAGCAGTGAGATCATCATGGCAGATCTCGTATTGCGCCTGGCAATTATTGTATGCTGTCCCTGGGAAAGTCCTGCTTGCACAATGGCCTAATTCCATCCTGATGGCTCTTACACCCACTTTCGTGCTGTCTTGCTAAGGCTCCAAAGAAGCAAAGCTCCTGCTATTAGCTCTATAGTAAGTGTGGCCTCCAGTCTCTCAGTCTGGAGCTGGAGGAAGATGCTCTGACTTCTCACTGACCCATGAGTAGATGAAAAGCTGGCTGGTGTGAGTCCCAACCCCAAGCCTCTGCTAGCTGGAAGGAATGCATTTCTTGGCACTGGGTATGGTTGATAGACAATGCCCTCACCATGTCTACATGGTGACCATGTATACATATTGGAATGGCTTGAGAAGACAAAGAACAGATGTTGGAGCATAACAAACCGTGCTGCAAGAGGCACACCTCTAACACATCTGTAACTTTGCATCTATTTTCTCTCAAGATGAGGGTAAACACTGGCATCTGTATGGCATGGGGAGTGGCCATTAGCTCTGTATCAAACCCTATAGAACTGTCTAAGCACTCTTGTCAATGCTTCGTAAGATGAATTTTTGCGTCCAATAGCATGATGACTTTCTTGAAGTCTAAAATGGGTAGCTTTTATAGAATGAATCACAATGTACTCAGATTAGGGAAAAAAAAAAGAAATGAACATGTCTTGAGAAAGAAAAGAGTGCTTCCTCAGAAGCAAGCCAAGAAGGACAGTGTGAATAGTCTGTTAAAAATACACAGCCAAGGTATTAAGAAGTAGCAGCAGAAGAATCTCACGTAGATGAGGTTTATGGAAGTTGTCAGGAGCAGAGAATGAGAATGAAAACTGAGAAGCCAAAGTGAGAGTGAGAAACTAGTTCTGCTGTGACTGAAGAAAAAAGCTGAGGTGACATCAGTGACTTAAAAAAAATAACCGGCAGGAGGGGATAAAGTGAGGTAACAGGAGTTATTTTAAATTACTCAGAAATTGCAGGAATTAGTGGAAATGTGGAGACCAGATGCAGCTGTACTGCAAAGTAACACTCATAAAAATGACTTCTTGGTGTGCTAAGGCACCATTCAGTACTCCTGTTGGCAAGGAGAATGTAGATTCAGGTCTCTTCCCCAGGTAGGTCTCTTCCTGAACTGGCCTGGTTGGCTGTATTTTATTAGAAAATACTACATTTCTAAGGCTGACATCCTGAGGGTGACTTTATAAACTGGACTTCTTACAGTACTTCTTCAGGGCCACAAGGGAGGCCTAAAGCTGAATGCAAAATTTAGACTAAGGATTGCATTGTGTTGGTTCCAGTGAAGATTTTCTATTAAAAACAGGATTTTAAGGAAGGGATACACAAGCTAGCAGACAGGGTTCGTAAACACAATGCATCACTGCTGCCTGCAGGGACTGCTCTTGGCTTGAGGCTGCCCAGGAGGAGGCAGCATCGTCTGTGGGGTGGCCAAGTGTCCTACATCTGGGGGCAAAGAAGGGGGATGAGCAGTATTGTTTTTTGTTCTCATGTCATGCTGATCTGGGCAAGGGATGGAGCATACCCAAAGTGGTGGCATTTGCACCATCAGCTGCTGCAATCCAAGAGCTAAAGAAGGTGGCAGGCTCCGAGCTTCTGCTCATCTCTCAGTCAGTTCTTTTGAGTCTACAATGCTGAGTACTTAGGGCAAAGTCATGGCACAGCCACAGCTTCAGCTGTCCCAGCCCCTTTGTTCCCTTGTTCTTAGGAAGTCTTCAACTCAATTATAAGCCACGACAGCTGATGTCCTTACAGGGCCACTGGTTCTTTGCCTTTTTGCATGTTTCCAAAGTCCCATCCTTTTAGCTGGCGTGCAATGTGTATGTGGCTATGTGGGCTTGTGAAGAGGCCCACTGGCTCCAGACATGCTCTGGGTGGAGGGAGAGGAGGGTGTACCTGCCCCTGGGCATTTCATAGCTGGGGCCAAATAAACCCAGCCCTAAGCATGGCCTCTGCCAGGCTGCCCAGCAGTGTATAGCAGAGGACATGGAGGACAGCTTTCAGAGAATACAGACCGTTGGTACAGCAGCTGCCTGAACTAGCAACCTGCTGCTCTGGTGGTGTGGCAGAGACTGGTGTAAAGAGGGGCATCACTGTAGGGTACATTGTTTTCCTGCCAGATGCAATTTGCCTGGGCTGCGCTGAAGCTTGAGATCAGGCCAGCACCCACAGGTATGTGTTTAAACCCTCTTCACGGGGCTGCAGTCAAACTGCAGAGATAGCATCTGTATTTCTCATACTGTGACAAAACTTGGCTTCATATCCCTGCTATAAGAAGACTGAGAGGAATACCAAGCTCACTCTGATGTAAATGCAACTGAACCTGCAATATATGTTGACTGAAGTTCTGTGACTAATAGTGCAGAAAGCATCTGATAGGAGTGGAAAACACCAGCAATGCAAAGAATGAACAGTCTTGATGACAGAGGGACATGGGGCTGCAAGTGCTAGGGCAAACCACACTGGTGTGCCAAAAGCATCATTAGAAATTTTATTCATTGAAAAGGGTGTTTTGCACCTGTGTTATCTGAACTCGAACCTTGCTGGAGCTGGTCAGCAGTCATCAGGTCACCTGCATGGCCTGGTTTAACTGGGTGACTGACCAAGCTGGGCCGCTTGCCGTTAGGCCTTCCAAGTCCACCTCATTTCTCCGACATAAATCCAGAGAGAGGTTTAATGCCGTCATCCAGACAGCAAGCTGTTTCACTTTCAGAAATGATCGCCATGAGGAAAGTGGAGATTAGGCCCTGCCAGCCAGCCCTCCAAGTGGTTCTGACACAAAAATGTTGTTATCAGTGCTTTTAACCAGGCTAATTGATCACTTGTTAACAGTGGCCCTGACCAGTGAGGTCTGGGAGGGGCAAACTTGTTAAAATGATGGCTGCTGATTGATTTTTTAAATTTGGGGTAGATAAAGCCAATTTGCCCGTGACACAGAGCTTAACATTGCATTGTTTTGAGAAGTGCTGCGGGATTATTGGTGACCTCCCGGGGTCAGAGCCAGTGGTTTTTCCATGTCATCTGACAGGGAGAGACCTCATTAACAGAGACCAGACAGCTTCTACATGGATGGTAAATTAATGATGATACAGAGGAAAGAGTGCTATCTGCAAAATGCATGCTGTCATTTCCTTTGGTCTGTGGCATTTCCTTTTCCATCTCCTTCACAATGTTCTTTAGCTTTCAGCAGAAATGGCCTACCATGAGCTGTGTCCCACATACATGCAAAACAGGTAACGGGATGTGCAAAGGAGTTTTCCAAGGCTGGGTGTGCACTTTTGTGCTATCTCCATGAAATCTAAGGAAGATTGACAACTGACAGATTGTGATAGGTTGCTGTATTTTCTTTTGCTCCTCTCCCCTTGCCACTTCTAATTATCTGAGCTGTCAAGTCTGGGATCCCTCAGTCTGACAAAAGTGACACTGGGAATGGAGAGGCTGAACAACTTGCTTACATGCAGCTCTTCAGGTGTAATCAAAGATTGGCTTTTCTGTATCTTTTACATGAGACTGTTTGACTCAAAACAGTGGTCATTTAAGCTGAAAGCAGTAGCGAGAAAACAAATAAAAAATAAGAGTTGTAAACAGACCTAAGTTCCTCCTCTTGACTCCTGGGTCATCTCACCAGCCTCCAGGTACCGTGGGCTGTTTACATTAGTCTTACAGAAATGAAGGCAGGAGCTTGCGATTCCCTACCATTGCATTCCCATCAGTGTTTGGCAGTCTTTAACCTCTGCTCCTCAGGACAGAGAGTGCACTTAACAGCACTAGCAGCTGGCTGATACTATTGTGCATGTGCCAAAAAGTGTATGAAAAAAAGCACTGAAAATTTGGTGGGATTATACTTGGGTCACAGAGATGAGGAAGGTAGGGGCAATATGAAGAATGGTGCTGGAGCAGGAGATGGGGACAGGAAGTGAGATGCAGAAGGAACAGAATACAGAAGAAATCACGCTTGGGTGGGCCAGAAACAGGCCTGGGGGCCTTATCCACTAAAGAGGAGCTTACGAAAGTCTCTCCTCTTTAGTGGGAAAGGACAGTGTAATCTTGTCTGCCTGTTTCCCTGTTGAAGACTTACCTAGAGGTCAGAGCGATTCCACCTCAGAGTGTAATAGGGCTGAGAGGTTATCTGTACCAGGCCTGTAGTGCCTTGGTTGGAACTCACTGGTATGTCTGCTTTTTCAGATGGTTGTTTTAAAAGCCCAGTTAAGTGCACACCAAAAATACATTAGAAGAATGCCATGATTGTCAAGCTGTGGTCTCACAAATTAGGAAATAACAACACTACCAATCTGCAGCTTGAATGCACACTGTGGGGAGGCGTTCTGGTGCCTGTCTTCACCTATAGTATCATAGATACATAGACATCCCTTTCTGTATTGTTAAAAATATCCTTGATTGCTAATTCAAGGCCACGGCCTGGAAAACAAAACCCCTCCCAAAATATAACTGCTTTAAATCTAATTCCATTTGTGCGTTGCTAAAGGGCACACAAACAATATTAATCCACAGAATAAATAAATGCACTCATGTGCCAGGCTGATCACATGTATCATGTCTCACATCGGTACACAAACAGTTCTGCTTGCAAACACAGGCTCCCTTTTCCACTGGGGAATTTCATACCATTGACTGTGCAAGACTGAGTCCTTGTAATGTTCTTTCTAGGCAAGGACAGGCAACTGTACAGTTGCTAATACACTTGGGCAGTTTTGTTAAAGGTATATATTTATGCCTTTCCTCTTAAGAAAAAAAAGATGGTTACCACAATCTGTGGAAAAATTATCTGTGAGACTTCTACACACAATGTGGAATAGAACAGTGAATTGGGAACCAGATTATATTCACATACCATGACCCATTTGAATCTATTCTGTGTGCCTGATCCCAATAAAAAATGTATGCTCCTGTCAGATATAATAACAGTTCCTTTTCCCTCCTTCTCTGAAAGGTCAAATCTAGATTGCTAAAATGTTGAGATAGGAGTGCAGGGGGCAGTGCTGTCACCTTTCTGAGATCTTGAAATGGCCTGCCATGAGTGCAAGTGCCGTTACTCCAGGTGAGGTGAGCCTTAGCCAATGCTCACCCACTCAAGCACGTAGGCTGACTGACATATGAGTAAATCTATACTGAAGTGTCAAATGCCTGGTGCATACGCATTTGTCAAACCTTTAAAAAGACAACAAAAGCAAAAGTGTTTAATAATATAAGCATGCTGGTAAAGATAGGTAAAAAATAAGGTGAAGCCTTATGTTGAAACTACAGGGTATTTTGAGTTGTAATGACTGTCTCCTTGCTATTTAATTGGAAACAATCTTTTTAGTTCAGCATCTTAGACACAAATATGGGCCAAAAATAGAAACGTAGGCAATTGTAGATACCTGGAGACATGTTCATTAATGTACCATTACAACATGCAGATGGTAACTGCAGTACTGTAATATATGTTCATTGTACCCTATTAGGTGATTTCTGTGTCTGGCTGGGCTTTGTGAAGAGTGCAGATATTTGAAAAGCTCTTAAATCAGAAAGTGTTGTATTGTACTTACCTAGATTCAAGTCTAACGTGCTCTCCTCAGGCCCATCATCATGTTTTCTGAGAGAGATTCTTCCTTCCAAAGTCACGCACATAATCTTTTGTTTAGCATGTCCAAACACTTGAGCCTCATGACACTTCTTACATTTTTGGAAAGGCTATTTACAGCTCACCAAACAGAACAAATCTCTCTCTATCTGAAAGCTAATATGTACAGTTATTTATTTTCTGTAAGGAAACATCCTCAATCAGCCAAATGATGAATGAACAGCAAAACACCTTCTCTTTGTCTCATATGCACCTAAAGATGAACTGCATGTGTCTTCCTCCTGAGAGGTTCAGGTGGAACTTTCATAACTGCACTGTCCAATTTTGACCTGTTTTGTGATGTTTCTCGTTCCTTACTTAAGGCAAGGAAAGGGAGCATGTTGAGCGCTTCCAACACCCTTTCACATGGGGCCTCATGTTCAGCTATTCCAGCTCTGCTGCCTCTGGGCTGCTTCCATGGTAGGCCAGTGGACAAGTGGCCCTCAGAGTTTCATAAATTTTGAACGTCAGAGTAGGTGAAGGGAGACATAGGGAGTGAGAGTGATAATGTTCAGTTATCTCTAGTGAAGTGACATGTGAAGAACATGAATGAGGGCTTTTTAAACACCTATCCACACATCTTTTCAGCTCTGAAGGAAGTTAAAAGTGCTATTGCTCAGGTAAAAAACATGCTGGTGCAGTAGTACAGAATTTCCAATATTTACTTATGAGACCACAGCAAATTCTTCCCAATTTTGGATGTTTTAGGCAGGCTTGTACTACTCTTGTCCATCTGGGCATGGCTGTATGTTTCTCCAGCAAAACAGCTTCTACATAGCAGCCTCTCCTCTAACCCTACAACCCCAGGCAAGCTCACTAACAGAGAAAAGGACTTGTGGCTACTTGTGCGTTACAAAGCTGCAAAAACAAGCATCGTCCCCTATCCTGATGGCAGTGCCTGAACTCAGTGACATTTGTATAGAGCAAATAACCCCGTGGAACATCTGACTTACTCCAGACTTCTACCGACAGTCACCAAGATTGACATCTCCTTCTTCGCTGATAATCTGTTGTGCTTGTCAATTTAGTTATCTGTGAACACAATTGACAAGAGCACTCAAAGAGACTGTTTTGCAAACTGATAGTATATCTCAGAGGAAGCACTTGCAAAATGTCAGTATCCCAGTAGAGATCCTGGAATAAACAGTTCCAGTAAAGTAAATATATTCCCCTTGACAGCAAGCAATGGATATATGGCTGGTCTAGGTTTTTCTCATAAGCTTCCTGAAACGTCAGACCTGCTACCACGTTGAATTCTGGGGACTGTTCTTTTAGTGCTTGAGAATGGGAGTATTGCAAGGGCTAGTTTGGAAAAGTTTGGAAAAGCCAGAAGAATAGAGAATCCTTGCTCAGTGTCTGTCCCACCAAGTACCTGTGTGTATTTGAAACGATCCCACTCAACGGCACAAAATAAGTAAGTTGTAATTTGACCATCTCAAGAAGGAGGAAAGGAAGGATCTGCTACTAGTACAAGGCAGACAGATAGCAGTCCTCTGCATTCTCTAGGTGAGATTGAAGGGGCCAGTCTATTGCTCATTCAAAGCTGACAAGAGCTAACATTATCTTGCTCATAAACTGTCCTAAACCAAGTATCTTTATGTAAAAACACAGACACACAAAATAAACCAACCAAACAAACAAAAAAACCAACACAACTGCCTACATCATTTAGCTGTCAAAGGCTTTTGCAGTCATCCTTGAGCATGAACCACAAGAGCCTGTCCATGCCTATCAGTTGGTTAGTCACAGGAAACTGGGTGCATTTTAGAGATTCCATTGTCCTTTCATTCCTGTGTTTATTTGTCTTCCTCCACAGTGCCCTGAAAGTGATGGATAGTTTGTTGACTTCTGAACGCAAAGTTAACTTTTTGAGCTGTGTCTCATGTTGGAGGAGAAGCATGTAAAGGGGAATGGGAAAGATTTCAAAGATTTTGTGCAGCGGAGGATGGCAGCAAGCCATTAATTATGTGCAAAGGAATAATAACAGATAGGCTTTTTATTTTATTTTTTTTTGCAAGGTGAGCTATTGAGTGAAGTGAATAGCTGCTGCAGAATGACTGCAGCCCACGTAACCAACTAGGATTTTACAGTCTTTGTATGAAGATATTTTAAAAGATTAGCACAGCTTTGGTAGGATACATTGGTATGCTGGGATAACAAGGCCCTTTGGAAAGATTTGGAAACTTCTTCCCCACCCCCCATCAAATTACCTCCAAGTTTTTATTTATTATTACTTAGAGAGCACATTAAGCGCACAGTGTGCGCTGTAACAAAGTCATGGCCCCTGCCCTGAAGATTTTACAAGTCTGAGGTCTCGATCTAATACCCACTTAAATCTGTGGGAGTCTTTGCCCCGACTACAGTGTTGGTTGGATCAGATCCTTATACAGCATTTCATGAGACTTAGCAACAGTTGTTATTACACTCTAGCATGCTCAGCTAGTTCACTGCAAATTCATGGCTGAACAGTTCCTGCAATAGTCCCACTAAATGCAATGACAACATTTCCACCTTGGAGCACTTGCTAACCTGGGCAACTGCAGACGCAGGGAGTGGGAAAACAGAAGATGAAAGGGTGGAGGTGAGCGTGTTGTTTGCTAGTGGATTTTTACCACCAGGAGAAGCATGCACTCATGACAGTACATAAGGCTAAAATTCCTTACCCTTCCTTTCTGCCTGAGTGTGAGCTGAGCAGTGGGGAAATGTCAGGGGGTACAATCTCCCCCACCTTTAGCCCCAGCCACCTTCCATAAGAAAGCTGCCTGTGCAGTCTTCACCCTAGCTTTACTGTGGTTTACTGGGGGGAATTTACAACCCCTTTTCTTTTATTACCATACCAGCTCTGGAAGGACTGCGCTTGTCACGGACATTTGTGCATGCTTGCTCAGAAAGACTGTTTTTGTATGGTTTAGCTTCAGTACAAATGCTTTATGCCTCAGTGCAGCAAAGTAATTAAGTATATGCTTGACTTTAAGTCCATTAATGATCTCTGAATCTGCCTCTTTGTACTTAGAACAAAACCCGTAAAAAAAAGGAATAGCTTGAATGCCAGCAGCCCAGCTGTTCTTGAACAACCCTCCAATAACAAATCTGAGAGCATTTGCATTGGTAGAAACAAAAGTTGGATAAGGAGGCTGATTCACTGTCTGACTTCTAGAGACATTTTATAAATAGCTGCTAGAAAAACACAGGAGGTTTTTTTATTATTATTATTAGTTGATAAAACATGTTGACAGAGTCCTTTTCAGGATTGTAACTTGGGGGCAGCATGTCTTTTTTGGACAGCAGACACATGGCAAACAGTTTATTTGCTGAAGAAAGCCAGATGCTCTGTGTCCTTGGCAGGCGATTTGTAAGATTAAGGGAAATCAAGCTAGTGACTGGAGTGTGGTAAATAAGGAAAATAAATAAATAAAGCAGTTGCGCTGCCCACAAGAAACTCTTCTGTCCTTTTTGAAAGGACAGCTGGTTTTCAGCTACTTCGCTTCGCAGTGCGCGGCTGATGAGGGGAGAGAAGGCCACCTGAGGGGATGAGTGTTTCTTCTTTGTCAGCCACTGCCTTCCTAGCCTGGTGCTTCGGTGTGAACAAACTCCTGTGCCTCTGTGGAGTCTTACAGCACATCACATGGAAGATTTATGGGCATGGCATAGAGCGGCTGATATGGTGTGAGATGCGCATGAAGGACTGGCAATGTACGTGGCAGGCATCCTCCATCAAGCAGCAACCCAGCCTGACTTTGAAGCTCTTGTTCTGGCAGATCTCTGATAAATAATAACATGGAGATCAAGGGCCAGAAAACAGGAAATACAGTGCATCTCCTCCAAGTGGGGCTTGATCCATAGCTGACACAGACCAGAATCATGCCACTGGAAGAAGAGAATTTGTATAGACTCAGACCAGCTGAACACCAGAGTTACCAATAAAATAAAGTAGTTCTGTGAATAAACAGAATACTAGTGGAGGAAAAAGCAGAGAGGATAAAGTTTGTGTTGTTTATCCTTTATGCAGCTGGCGTTTTCTTAATTTTTCTTTAGCAGATGTTTGTGCTGTCACAGCTTTGAGATCAAGATATACCGCTTTCAAGCTGGAGCAGAGAGGGGGCAGGAGTGCTGCAAAATATTCCCTGTGCCATTAGAGTTCATCAACCAATGAGCTAGAGAACCTGTGTAATAGATTTTTGAATGTCTTCTGATCCTTCTGAATTGCACACGCTCTTACTCTTGTCATGCCTCTGGGTATAACACTACCTCTTCTTTGATCAGACTTCCTCCTCAAGGGAAATACTGACACTACTTCAAATACCATTAGCGTAATTCCTCTGTCGCCCATGGCAAGGCAAAGGTGGAGAGAGAAATATCCCACTTGTATTCTCTCTAGTAGAGACTGTAGAGATTACAGTGTCTGAGCATCTTCCAGCAGCACATTGCCATGACAGTATCTATTCCATGGTGTCATTCTCTTACTTTCGTTCTTATAAGAGGCTTATGGGTGCAATAAAGGCATTATGAAGTGAGAGGACTTGAGATAAAAGGCAAACTGTCCTGTATCATGAGAGCTATGCTCTCATTCATGCCAGGCTTATTTCCCTTTACATTAGCACTAAGGGGCAGTGCAGAGAAATGAATTATCTAAGTGCCATTACACCAGGATAAACCAGAAATGAACTTGTGACTTACTTGAATAACATGAAGGAGACCCTAGAGATTGTAAAAGTTCTTGATTTTAACAAAGACCCCCCCCCTTCCTGCCTTGCCAACTAAATCCAGTTGGAACAAAAGGGAGAGGGAAAAATGTGAACGGTGCGTTATGTGGTGAGCAGCAGAGTCAGTTTGTGCTGCCTAAATCCTCACAAAGGAGAGGAATTTGGGGGGGGGGGGGGGGGAAGTTTAGGGGGAGTTCTAGTATGAGTTATACTTCAGACAAGAGATTACATTTACAGTCCCTCTTTTTGTGTGGATGGACACCTCTTTATACCTCTTCTGGTCTGGGGGGTTGACGTGTTTTCTAGTGCTTGAGGGCTACAACAGTTGGTTAGGGCAAGGAATACTGACTGGGAATGCTTGGGAGAGATGAGCTGCTGACTTAGGACCTTGGAAATATCTTGATTGTTTCATTGTGGTGTTTTTTTGTTTTTTTTTTTTTTTGAAAGGCCTATTTTTAATTACTGTAACATTCTATTAATATTCAAGGGAGATAAATTAGGACCATAATTATATTTTGAGATTGTTTTTGTCTGAGTATTGGTTTGGACTGCAAATCAGAACATTGGCAAACTCACACTTTCCTGCATTATGGGAGAATAGTCCTTGGCTGGACCAAGTGGGACTGGAGTTAGCATTGACTGGACACGCTCTGACTGGGTGCTCAGTAGGATTTTGGTGAAGCTGGAACAATTTTGTGTGAGGCTCAAGTGTTTTCAGTTGCTGGAATCTAAGGCTAGGGATTACATAGCCTCACATAAAAGAATACAAATAGTCAGATGTTGGGATTTTGAAAAGTGTTTAATGTGACACTTTGAAAAATGTGTGTATTTCATAATTTCCCTTGAATTGCCTAAGCCTAATCTGATGTGGGTTGTGTTTTCTTTAAATTGCCTCCCCACAAAACCATCCTCCATAACAGTGTACCAGACTATTTATTCCTGGGATGGCTTGCATCACCCTTGAAAGAATTTAATAATAGCACTTGGATGGTGTACTGTTATTTATGGAGGAAAAGGTCGTGTTTTGTGCCTACGCTGGCAGTGAGTGGCTGCAGCTTTTGGTAGCGGAGTTTCGGATCGCTGTGCTGCTAGCAGATAGGGGAGTGTGTCTGACAGCCAGCCCTGTTGCTGTCACCACTGCAGAGCTGGGGCATCCTGCTCCTCTCTTCAGGCTTTGTTATTTATATTGTTCTGTAAATAAAACTGCTGCCTTTTCCCTCTGATAAATGGTGAGGAAACCACTGCAAGTGAATATGAATGGGGAGTTAAGTGGGAGTATCATACTGTTGATATTTACTGGTATCCTGCTCTGCAATGGAGAAACTGGTGCCTGGTTTTGTTTTTATTTCTGGAAAGCAGTCATTTTTTATCCCTAGTATTATTCCCTTTCCATCCAGCTCTTGTATTGTTCGCCAAGTTTTGCTTTCAGAAGTTCTGGAAATGCCCTTACAGCAGCAGGAAAATTCAGCACTGTCAGCCATGCCTCATGCTCAGCTGCATGTTCTTCTGCCCATCTCACTCAACTGTATGCTCCCCTCACTTCTGCTTCATCTCTGCATCCCTCTCTAACTTTTTCTTATTTTGGTAAATATAAATAACAAACACTGTGGTTTCATTTCCTTCTAGTGTGGGCCTGTAAGCAGAATATACGCCTTTTTATTTGAGTATTCCATGCATGCAAATTTATAGCATAGTATTTTGTATACAAACAACCTTATAGAAACAAACCATCTCTTTCCTCCTGGTTATATATGCAATTAATTACTCTTTTTTTTTTAAGGAAATGAGCAATCAAATCAAAGGCGATATTTTGCAGATTCATCTTTAGAAAAGGTTCAGGTAGGAGGAAGAAATCAAAGCTTACTCTTAATGAAGAAAATAGTACACTGTTCTAGAAGTTCTGTTAATGTCCGTTGTTTTGTGCTGAGGACAGGACAACAGATCTTTTGGGGAAAAAAAAATAGCAATATGGACTGTACATTTCTAAGCCCAGATTAAGTGTGGTAAATGGAGCAGGCTAAAGGCTTTCTGCTCTATTCCCTATACTTTTGTCAGCCATGTTAGCAAAACACTACCACTGGCAGTTAAGAGTTTGCCAAACACATTCTCAGTTGCAATCATTTCTCTTTCCATTGTGGAATTGACTCGCATGTTTCCGGTGGCTCTTCAGTCCTAATAGCAGCAACCAATATATATTGTTGCTGGAGTAAGCATGGCAGGTAATGAACACTGACAGGAAGCAAGTTTTTTCAAAACACTTCACTAAGTAGACATGAACTTCTAGAGAGGGGATCGATCCTCTCAGTTATCATCTGTGGGGATGGAAAAAAAAAATATTTAGTCTTCAATTTTTAACAGTTTCATGTATTTGTGTGTGTGTGTGTGTGTGGTCTAGACTCCTGTGCAGTTTAGTCATAGCCTAGCCCTGATTTTCCCATTGTTTTACATCTAAGTCATGCTTAGCACTTTCCAGCCCTCTTGCCTTTCCCCAGTAATGTTTATAATTTACCACCTAAAAAGGATAAAGGTTTTAGAGTAAGTTTCAATCTCTCCCTCACTGCTAAGCATCCTGATGGAGTACAGTCTTGCCATCACCTTATAAATCAACTGTTCCAGAAGGGAAAAGGGACTGTGAAGATAATTACTCTGAAAAACTTGAAATGATCTATGCCTGAAACAGCTGGGAAGATTGCTAATGTGTAATAGAAAGCTTTACAGAAAAGAAGTGGTGATGGGTTATATATATGTGTATATATATATATATATATATATATGTATACATCTCTCTCCTCCTTTTCTCAAATGCTTGCAGATGCTTGTCAATACAAAATGATGTCTTCGAGTTGTTGTGCATCCACACAGTCACTGACACTGATAAGCCATCTGGGGTGAGACAGAGCTTTAGAAACTTAAAGCAGAGTAAATGTTCACCTTTGGTTCCTGCTGTTCCAGCTTCATAAGGTGATCCCCATCTGGCATACTGGCCCATAGTCCATATGAGAACTGTGAAGCAAGGGGACCAAGTCTGCCTGCTTTGCTGTCCCTACGCCCAGCACCATCCTCTGCCCCGCCACTTTGCTTTGAATTTCGATCCTACCTTCTTTTTATTTTCTCAGTGATTGAGTTAAGGTCCAGGATTTAAGCTAGTTGGTTTAAATTCAAGCCATATGAGACAGAAGTGATTTTCTTGGACAGGAAAAATAATCTTGGGGAGTTTATAGGACTTACAATTGCTCTGTATTTTCATGGAGTATGAACACAATTTGTCTCTCTACTTCTCAATCTCAATGTCTTATTGGATCTTATTGGATTAACTTGTTGTTCTTGGAATTTCCATTTGCTGGCAGGGGCTCAGAGAGCCTTTTTTCACATTTAGTTAGCCTGGAGATTGCAGCTTTTCTTCTACAGTGTGAGATTGCTTACACAGATGATCTCTGCTCATCATTTTCTCCTCTCTGTATTTGATTCAAATTCATATCTCTCTGTCCATATCTCCGTCCTCCTTGGACTGGGGCTAACTTAAGCAAAAACCCAGGACAAAACAGTCATGGTTAGCCAAAAGATGATATTAATGCTCCTGCTGCTTGCTTACATGCAGTAGTTTCCCAAAGAACTGGGCAATGTTTTGGCGAGTGTGGAAGTTGCCAAAATGAAGAATGGTGTGGTATGCACAGCTTTGAGTGCTTTATGGAGAATTATGTAGCCTCTGAAAAACCTTCTGGTCTCCAAGTGTCATGGGTAGATGTATCTGAGCAACTTGCTATAAAACTTCAGACACCTAACATTGCCACACTCTGAGTGAAACAGCAGCCTGATGCAGCATGGTTGCAGTGCAGTCCTTCCCCCCACCTGCACAACAGTGTCTGCGATTCTTCACACAGAAGTCAGACCCTTCTAAGACCCAGACATTCATACTCGTATCAAAATCTGAACAATGGTTTTATTCCATCAACGGTTTTAGGCTTTCAGCCTCTGCTGTGAATGAAAAATTCATCAGGCGAAGGCTAAAGAAGTCACACCTGTCAGCCTGACACACTGTTTATCTCCAAGATTTTACTTCAGAAAGTATAAACAGTAGAATATTTATTTTCCTTCCTGCCATCTATGAGGCCATTCAGCAATTTGAGTGTGCTCATGCACAGCTTTCATGGGCCAACCTTAATTGCACAGCAATGTGCCATAAAAACAAAGATTAGACATTATTATCTAGCAACCAATTTTACATTTTTCTCCTCTGACTTGAACTGTTTAAAATATAGGGCACTATCTCATTTTGGCTCTACATAAATATCTCAGTTGTCAAACTGCCCTTACTTAACCAGCCAACTTTTCTTGGTGGTTGAAAATCATAGTGTTTAATTGTGTCAACTGAGGTGAAAAATGTTATTGGTTCACCATCTGGCTGCACCATGTAGTTAAAAAAATTAACCAACACAGAATGTGGGATTTCAGGGCCTGAAAAAATATTTTAACCATTACAAATGAATATGATGCAAGGACAGAAGAAAGAAAATATACAGCTTATGTGTTTCTTTATCCAGGTGCATTCTTGATTTCTCCTTGATTCTTCCCACCAGCATGTAATAAACTGGGGCATGATAGGAGCCCAAGGCATCAGTAAGAAGCTTTTGACAGATTTCAATAAGATTTTGATTAGTCTGTATCTGCAGTCTTGAAGATATTCAATAGCCATTGTAAACTATATGAGCAGAATTAACAAGTAAGAAGCAAGATGGACTAATGTGAAAAGCACTTTTTCTGTCCCAGTATTTACTGTAATTCTGGTGACCTCCTCTATTTCACACCAAAGATGGAAGTGGCTCAGTAAGGAACCTCATAACAAACTGCTGTGTGCAGGAAGAAAAAGCAACCTACCAGATACTAACTTTTAGCACCTACTGAATGCTCTTTGTGCTGGACAAAAGTGCTGGCATGCAGTGTAAGCCATCTGCTCCTAGCAATAGGTTCTAAGGGGGTGGTTTATGGTATTTGAAATCCTTTTTGTACAACTCTTCACCAATGATAGTGCAACTGTGGCATTAGCTCTTAGCTAGGAATCTGTCAGAGAGGAAGCTTGAGGGTCTGGACAAGAGGTAAACACTTTGACCTGTATCAACTCTAATTTTCAGATACTGCCTTCTGCGCTGTGCACGTATAATGCTACAGTGTTTTTAGCAAGAAAAATGTTAATGTGAATTATTTTTTTTTCAATAATTGAGCTGCTTGAAATCCCTCTCCATAGCTCACCCTTTGTCCTATTTGGATGTAACCAGAGGTGCAGGCTCTAGCAAATTTAAGGGACAGTTAGTTCCATTAGCCTCTAATCCTGCATTACATTCCACCCAGTGACCCACACTAAGAACCAAAATATTTACCATGAAGAAAAGCATTTGCATCTTCAGGCAATAAGGATCTTTTATACTGGAGGTAAATGGCAGGAAAGACTGAGATAAGTACGATTTGCGTTATACTGGAAATGATAGGATGAAGTACGCACTCATCTTCACAGCTTCCTCTGATAAGGTGGGAACACTGCTGAGTCCTTGGGAGGTTTTCAGATATGAACCAAGAGGGCAATTTTCTGGAGGCAAGGCCATGCTGGAGAGCTGTGATACAGTTCTTGGGCCAAGGAAGGTAATCTGAGAAGCAGGCATTGACTCCGCTTGGATTGAATCACCTCAGCCGGTAGTGTTTATAGTTATACAGTTAAACAAGACTTTAACCTCTAGGACCCCTTACTGCGCATTGCTCTTCTCCAAGAATGGAATCTGATTTGCTGTATGAAAAGGATTTTACTGAAATTTCTCATCATTTTTTCCGCCATGGAATCTCAAGCATTAATTACGATTAAAAAATCAGACACAAGGCTTTACAGCAATCTTACAATACTTTCAGGACTGTTGTGTAGTTAAGGCTTTTGCTGCATCAGTGTTTCCTCTAAAAGTGGAGATTTTCTTGGTTATACCCCATATCAGGCTGGTCAGTCTCCCATATGCTTCAGGAGTTGCCAGCTACATTTTTGTGAATGTGACAGTTCAGCAACATGTTCTATAATAAATAGCCTGTTGGACAGGCTATACCCTACTTCTTTTCTGCTGAATATTTGGATTGAGATTCTTCTGCAGAACTGGGAAGACATTGAGAAACAATGTATGAGAGAATTGCTTATGGCAAGATTGCTTGGATGCACAGAGCTCACTTTGCCAGGATAGGTAGCCTCTGGTCTGCTCACAAACATTCTTTTAATAGGAGCCAGTGAGACAACACAATGTGAAGAGTGTGAATCGCCATGAGGTTGGCAGTCTCTTTTTTCTGACCTTGGTTTTTCCATAGGGTTGACTCAAACCTTCCCCATTTTGCCCAAAAGCTGCAGGCACTGCCTTGATGGCAACCTGGCAGTGGTGGCCTTTCTGTGCAACCAGGGTTCCAGTGGGCACCATACAGCACTCTCATACTCACAATTGCCTTCCCCTGAGTTATCAAGGAACTTATCCATGGGACAGGGCTGCCATAGGGGGCTGGCCAGCAGTGAGAGCTAGCTGTGGGTTGAATGTACCAGGAGAAAGGCTAGTGATGCAGGGGCAGAGTTATTGTCCCAGCTTTCTTTTTTTGTTAAAGAATGAGGCTTTTCTCTACATTCCCCCGACACCTCACTGGTAATTTCTTCTTCATTTCCTGCCTTAAGTTGTCTAATACTATTATGCCAGCCCAGTGGAATAGAAATTTTGTTTTCCAGTCCTAAGGCAAGGTTTGCTGTGAAATAAAAAGACACGGTTCAGCTTTAGTTTTAACATATTGTGCTAGTAACAATTCACTGAGCTCTGGCATTCTGCTTGGTCAAAGGGCATTTCCTCCCCTCCCTTCTTCCTTCTTCACTCCCTCCCTACTAGCTTCTTATGAAAATAATAAAAATAGAGTGTTTGTTGACTGGGTGGAGAAATTGCATTCAGATCACATAATGTCTGAGGCCTGGCAAGACTTTGTGAATCTGTTCTGGTCTTTGCTAAGTGGATCAGGGTGCCCTCCAGTCTAGTAGCAAATATGTTAGGGAGGGAGAGGAAAGAAAAAAAGAAAAGAAAAAAAGCAGGAAAATAAAAGCTTGTAGTACTATTAATTAAAGAAATGAGTCAGTATGATTTGCAGCCCTTGACCCTTCTCTTTGTTACTTATATATTTATTTAGAATATAAGAGATTCTGGTCCTCATCACGGTGGAAAAATAAAGTCTTTGTGGTTGGAACCACATTACATAGTACTCAGTAAAACTGGCACTTCTACAGGTCTTTTATAATGTGATAAATGTGTCTGGGTGAGGATCTTTGTAGGGTCTTGTAAGTGCGCACATATCAACCCGTTCCCTACTCGAAGGGAGATTAATGTATCTGAGCACAGATGGACACTCAAGCCAAAAGATAGGAGCCTTAAAGGCACCAAATACGCATCTCTCTCAGCTGACAGGACACTGATAACTTGCATCTTCCTAGTCTGTCACTGAGAGGTCTCAAACTGTTTGAATTACCTGGGTCTCTCCTAAGGCCTTGTCCCTTGCATTAATTTTGGAGTCAGTTTTGTACTGATGTGCTGGACCTGCTTTCGCTGAGGCTTATTTCTCAAAGCACTCAGCTTCTTCACAAGCCTGATGGTGGTGTCTGAGTTTGCTGCTTCTTCTCAGTTACAACGTTTCCCTTGGGCTGCTATCAAAGACTACAGCAGCATGCGCCTTCCTGTTTTTTTATTTGTATGTGTACGTGTGTTGTTCTACTAAACATGAACAGGAATTTCCTTTCCCGAGTCTAGACATCAACCACTCACTATTTCTGTAGCTTGCAAACAGACTGTCTGCTGCCCTGGACACTTTAATTTTTCCCATGGGAGCAGCGAATTCACCCTGGGCTGATAGAAGAGGCCTTGTGCGATACCTCAGTGTATGGTCTGGTTTGTGCTCATGGCATTTTGACTGCACTAACACTCCCTACACAGCTCACCTGGCACCTAATAGCTTGTTGTTTCTCTGCTTCCTGCTGCAGAGCCTTCCCTTGCTACCCTGGAGCTGACAGAGCACCTGTCCTACTCTGAAAGGGAAACATGGGAACCCCGTGCCTGCCTGCAGTCCACTAGCTTAGATGGCTGCCCTGGCACCTTGAGGCATCCTGCTCTGATTTTGTCTCTCTTCTTTGTCTTTGGGGGCATGTGTGGCTTAGAGGGTCTGGAAAAAGGCTCCTCAGGATGTTTCCTGGTTTTGCAGGCTTGCAGGACACGGGATGCTTCAAACAAGCAGATTTCAGCGGCCTTTCAGAGCAAATTAAGGCTGTCAGTACTTTCCTGGGATTTGCTGAGAGCAACAGATGAATCCTGAGAACAAGCAGTAGTCACTTTTTATAGGTTTTCTTAGTGGCTACTGTAATACGAATTTACCAGGAGCAGGGGTAAGATAGAAATCTCAGAGAAATGACTTCCAGGAGGCTCCAAGTGCTGGTAAAATTAGTCCCGGTGTATAGCAAGGGTGAGCAGCCCATGACTGAGAAACAGATACTGTAAAGCAGAAGAGAAAAAGATCAGTGAGGACACTGGGAGTAAATTCCCACAACACAAATGATTTATCTTCCCCCTTTTCAGCCTGTGACTGTCCATCTGCATAAGTGTCTGTCTGTCTGTCTGTCTGCCTGCCTGCCTGCAAGTCATTCCTCTTCCCTCAGGAGCTTTTGAAGTGGTTGGCTAATTTCAGCCAAATTAGTTGAGTGAGAAAGATCTCAGCATTGCTAAGATCTTGGGAGTTTCTGGAAAGTAGGCTTGGAGAAAGAGCCTCTGCCAGAGCCTCGGCTAGGAGGGTCTGCGGGATGGACTGAATCCTTGTGGCATTCTGTGGGATTATGACAGGTCCTCAGGCAAGACAGCAGAAAAACAGACTTCAGTGCTTCTGCTTTTCATGCTCATCTGTGCATTCTTAGTAGCCTGCTACAAATTCAGATTATGCTGCACTGCAGGACAAAAGGAAAGTAAATATCTAGCTGTGGATACAAACAGTTGTGCTGAACTGTTTAAGTCCTGCAGTTTTCATACATTCCTTTGTATGTCTCTACACAGAAACACACCTGTAATAGTCACATCCAAACAGCTGTGGAAGTGTGTAGAGACAGTTACTACATGATTCTCAAGATGTCTCTCTTTGGGCTGCCTTTTGCAGCCTCTCAAGGATATAAATTGAGAAAAGAAAAGAATTAATTACCATAAGCTTTATGTTGTAAGAAGGAAAATCCAAAGTTTCCAGATGATGTGGTATTTCCTGTGGAAATAAATAGCCAGAGGCAAACCTGGAGAGGTATAGCCAGCATTGTTGAGGAAAGCCAGAAGAGTTAGAGATTAGGCAGATAAGGAATAAACATTGCAAACTGTGTACCAGGTGAGGAAGTAGCATGTCCTGGGAAGTGGTGACAAAGTGCTGTCAAGTGGTGAGTAAGCATGAGGTCTCAGTGGGGCTGGAAGACTCTGGGCTGTGTCTGCTCAGGAGCAGACATCCCATGCTACTCAGTCCTGTTGCCTCTTTTATTGGTCTCAGCACAAATGCTGAGGACCTACAGAGATATCAGGGAGGAATTAACAGAGTCAATTAGTTGTTAAACCCACTCCTGACAGCTGGAGATGCAAGGAACTCCAGGTGATGGGTTTATCTGAGCAGGAGATTGAGAGGCCTCCTGGATCTTGGCATGAAGTCTCTGCATGTGGTAAAGGATGGGATACTGAAGGCTCTTGTTGTGCCTTGAGCACAGCAGGATGTAAGTCTTGGAAAGTGATAAATCCAGAAAAATCTGAATTGGAAATGAAGCTTAAATGTCTTAACTCTGAAGGCAACAAATGTCTGGAATAGCTAACAGAGGATGTGGTAAATTCTCCAGCATTCGGAGACAAAATCAAGATACCCTGGATATCCCACAAGGTACAAGGCTTGATTCAGAGATCAGAGGGTGAAATTCTGTGGTGTGAGTTATGCAAGAAGACAAGCCAGATGATCCATCTGGTCTGCTCTCGCCTTCACAAATATGAATCAATGTTGTAGCAGGGATATAGAATTACCAGGAGACAAGAAACTGAATAATTAAATAACCTCAGCATATTCAAGTGTTCACATCAAAGGGTGGACTTTTTTTTTTTTTTTTTTTTTTTTTTTTTTTAAGCAGCAGTACCAATTTGGAGGAAGATCTTGGGGATGGAGGAGGTTGTGTTGTTTTCCTACTTGGAGATGTGCCTGCTGTCCAACTCTGACCCTGGGGATAAAGTTAGTCTTCATGCTGGAACTTCATATGCTTGTTCATGGGCAACGTTTGTAGTAAAATTACTGGAGTTTCTAGATGGGCTTATTCTAAATCATAACTTCAAGATATATTTGTCAGTCTTCAGCATTACAATAAAGCATGGTTCTGCACAGAACAGATTTACCCAAATGGGTTATTAACCAGCATTAGGGCCAAGCAGATGTCAGTACGACTGATCAGCTCAAAATAAACAGACTTGTGAGATAAGAAATATCTCTGGTTATGCTGCTGCTTCTTCTTCTGGTTGTGCATACTCAATAGATGATGGGAAATGACACGTTAGGTAGGAGGTAAAATGACTCATGCCCTGCTGTAATGTGTAGAAGTCAAAGCAGAGGAGTTCAGGAATTTTCAGTCCATGGGTATAATATGAGCAATGGCCCAGATCCAGGAAACTCTGCAGTGGAGATGGATCCCCTCAAGGTGTGGAGCCTCTCTGTCTTAGAATTGTGCAGGTGTACAGATTTATTTTGGCAGCTGAAACTCTCTAAGCACTGACATTGCTATCATTTTTGTTATGCCACACACATTAAAGTTCTGATAGCCAATAATAATAGAGAAGAGAAACTGTTGTTCTTCCATGTGAATATTAGTTGGTCTTGCCAAATGAGGAATACAAAAAATTTTAATTCATTTTCAGTGGCAGAAGACGTTTATATTACTTTGTTCAGTCTATGTGATCAGCATTCAGAATATTAAAAAAGTGCAGAACAAATCAATTGCAAGACATTATGGAATTGTACTAAACTAAATCCATCCACATACACTGAAAACTGTTAGTCCAGTCCATTTGCTACACAGCTTTACAAAGAACTTGCAAGTCAGAGTAAAGCTATGGAGATGAAAATGGCATTGCCTTTTGTAAAAAATGTAATTGCTTGCTCAAAGATAGTAGGAATTCCCAATTTTTTTAATGTTTATAGCAAAAAAATGGATTTTGCATTACAAAGTACTCTGTTTCAGTGAGTAGATCCTTGAAAAAAATTTCTACTCATTGAAAGGATTATATTCATGTTATCATTTTCTAGATGAAACACTGGTATTTTTTAACTTAATTTTCAGTGCTTATTTTTCATTTCAGAAATTTAAGAAAGAATTTAGCTGTTCAGATCATTGCTGAGTGAATCCTTGTAGTCAACCTATTAAAGGCTCTAATTTCCTCAAGCACTTCATTGTGAAAGTGAAGCGTCTGGTGAGAAGGAAGAGCTGGTTTAGATCAGTTGAAATTAATTCTTGCTGAATGCTTCTTATGATTGTTCTTTCCAGTAGGCAAACGTACCAACACAGTAAAAGCTCTGCATAAAAACTTCCTTGAAAACTTGATGATTTTTACTATGAATTGTAGAGTTAAGTCTTTCAAAACACTGCTTTGATCACTTTGGATCTTATTGTATTTGTTGTCAGACTAAAGGTGACACCATTTAATTTGCACTACAGGAATATTATGAGAATAACATTCTGAAAATAGGAAAGATTCTCCTTTTTTTTTTTTAGCTACAGCTCTACTCCAATTCTTGTGTCTTGCGGTGCCATTTCTCAAGTTGTTCAGGCAAAGAAATGTGCAGAGGCACAATTCCTCCTCCTGCTTGATATCTTCCCACTTTCTTTGTCCCTGTGTGTGCTCTGGCTCAGTGACTGGCTGATCTCCAAAATCAAAGGGAAGGTCTTCTGTATTTATGGCTTCTTTCTGTCCCATTTTCTGCCCTTTTCCTGCAGTACTGCCTCTGCTTTCCCTCTCTGCTTTTAGCTAATAGCGAGTGTTAAGATAAAAATTCACTAATTAGCGTACTCCCACTTCTTGTTCTTCTTGGGTCCTCTGCACATTTTCATATCTTACTCTGAGGCATATGGGATATCACTGAGAAGCAGTTAAATCTAATCTAGTTCCTAGAAATGCATGGGCTTATTTTTGCATATTTACCCTTTTATTTTTTTAATGATGTTCCTTAAAAGTCTGATCCTTGAGCTGGGGAAACTCTGATTTCTGAGCAAGAATGTAAGCAGTCTCGAGGGGATGGGAAGCAAGGATTTAGGATAATTAGGTTTGAAATTAATTTAGATACCAAACTTAAGTGCTTTTTTTGGGAGATTTGGTGCTCTGAAGTCCTATCTACTCATGTGAGATGAGCATAGCACATTCAGCAAATAATTCAGTTCTTAGCTGGACACACCACCATCATTTTAAAAGAGAGAAGTGGCTTATAATATACATCCTCAGCCAGATCTCCACTGTTGTGAACCAGTAGCATCTATTTCATGGTGAGTGGAGATGTATCAGTTAATCTCAGCTTGTCCTTCCAATTTTCCTGTGGAAAAGATTGATACTCCTCATTTTCCTCTCCTCAGTCAGAGCAGTTTTGCTGCATTCATAGAATTCTCCTTATGCCATGATATTCTCTTGTAGCCAAATTCTGGTGTACCTCTGAACCTGACAAAGGTCTGTAATGACTGCTCTCCATTCCTTGCCATGATCAGATTTTATGCACCTGTTGGAAAGGGCTTAGAGAAACATAAATATGTGGGCAACAGAGTCTTGCTTTGCCTGTGAGGGTGGAGAGAGTTTTGAGTGCAGTGAGGGTCCTGAGTCAGCTTTAAGGTTTCTTTTCACAGAGCGGTATCAGAGAGGAGATAAAAGCCCAGTAAGCAGGCAGACAGAAAGAAATGCTTCTGAAGAGAATTTGCAACAACTTTGCAACCCACGGCAGTAACGGGCTTTAGTCAGGGACTGCCTTGAGAGTTCTCTCTGAGTGAAGGCCAATTTTCCTTTCAAGGCACTGCACATTTAGTTATTTAATCAAGCCAAATTATTCTTTCTCTCCTCATCCACAGTTAGATCACAGCACAAAACTGAGCACAGTCTTTCATTCTACCTTCTCTTGCTTTTCAGTTCAGCCTAGACTTTGGGGAGCCATTAAATTGTCTGAAATATTGATTTAATAAAGGTAGGAGAATTAAAAAGGACAAAGAGACACCTGACTAATTGGCATTTCCAAGAGAGTTTTGTAATCAGCCAATGGGGATTTTATAAGGTAAGAAGTATTTGCTTTCACATAAATTTCTTCCACATTCTTTCTCTCATGTTTGCTCGGTAAACCTTCTGGAATAAAGATCACATCTGCCTCTGTGTAAGCTTTATACTTGGGAGGTAATTGAGTTGGCTCTTTGTTATGAAAGCATGTACTCGTTTAATTGCACATATGTGTCTGTGAACACACTATCCCTTCTTCTCTCCTAAATTTGATTTGGAATGAATCCCACGAAGGCTCTTTTTCAGTGTTAATGGATAAAAGGTCTTTACCAAATGGAGAAGTATTCAAACACAAAATTTAATAAAGTTTAGTTTGAAAATTATCTTTGAAAATCTGAGAATGATTTTTTTTCTCCCCAGAGTGATTAATAGCAAATAGCTTCCATTGGTTGTGATCTGCAACCAATCCAGTTTTATTTTGGAAATATGGCATAAAAATGTGACAGCCTAATGGTATGAGAATAACACATTCACACTGTTGTAAGAGTTATTTGTTACGTCCTGCCTTACCATGCTGATCTGTAACGCAGAACTCCAGAAGATAAGATCCCTGCAATGAAATGAAAGCAAGCGCTGTGGTTACTTTCATTCCATTTCTGTGCTTAAGATGTTGACCGAAAGGTAGTAATGCAAGCAATGCAATTCATCTTCAACATGTTGCTGTCAGGAACAGTGGAACAAAGTGCTAGGAGGGAGGTGATATGAAGATCTGGAAATCTGTCCCTTAGGCTGAGTAGCCACATTACTCAAGCAGCATTAGGCAGTACAGATTAGGTAAACTATACTTACAGCAGTAGTGTGTGTCAGTTTGACAGATGACTATCCTGTGGGCTTTTAATCATTTTCCATTAATTTGAATTTTATTGTATGCCAAAGCTCAGCAACTTATTGTTATGAGTTGACAACCTGACATTTTTGTTCCATTTCTACTTAGCAATTGTTCAACACTAACTCAGATAAAACTTACAGGAACTGAGCTCTGCTTGTATGAGGACAAGATTAAGGTCAGCTGAATGATGCACATTTGTCATTCAACTTATGTCACTCAAATTATGGCTCCCTCCAAGCTTAGGAGAGAAGGGGTGGGGACAGAAGAGTCTGTCTTTAAATGTGGCTGGTGTTTATGCCACAAGACGTACCATCATACACCAGCAGCTCAAGCATACTGTTTTGTGCCAAGTAATGCTTCTGCAGCATGTAGAGGAAACAAGTCTTCTTTTGTTTACTGATTCCTCAGTCATCCTCTGGCTGTTCCCTTTTCTGTCTTTTCTTGGAGGATTTGGATACATTTAGGTCTTGGGTTTTTGGTCTATCCCAGTGACAAGACTATAAAAGCAGCACATGTTTCCAAATATCTGTATTTTCCAACCAAACTGCTTACGCTAGATTCATAGGGTGTTTGTAACAGAACACTTGATACTCAGCTGGGTGGTTAAGACCAAGTAAAGGGTATGAAAACAGGACTCTCAGCTGAGTGCTTTAACCACTGTTTCATTAGGCATAATGAGGAGTCAGACTCTAATTTCAAAGAGCAAAAAGACATTTATAAAATACTGTCAGCAAAATTACAGTTCTGATTTAAAAAATTATTCAAGCTGTTCTTGCCTGTATTTACAGATTTTACTTGGGCACCAGTTTATTCTGTGTGCTGGGGCAAATAATCAAGTAGATGGGGTGTTGCAAACCACTATTTGTTGCGTTAAGAAATTAAGACTTGTCTTTTCAAGAGCTGCACATTTCTCCTGTGTCCTGGGTCACTGACCAATGGGTAACTAACAAGAATCTGTTGCTTAAAGAGGTAGAATCTGATCTTGTAGTCTTCTTCAAGCAAAGCCAAGGTTGTAGCTAGAGGTTAGGCCAGAAGGAGAAAAACATTCTTTGAAATTTGGTAGGCATTTGTCTCTGTCAAGGCTGTGAGGTTAGTGACAAAATTCAGAGCTAGACTAGATTAATATTTTCATGCCTTCCTTAAATTCTGGCTTATGTCTTAGTTCTATATCCATGCTCATAAAATGGCTACTGCTTAGGTATATGTAAGAAAGCAACGGCACAGATTTTTTTTTTTTTATAGATTTACCCAGGTGGAGACTATCAACATTTTTCTTCATAAATTTCAACTTTGACAGAGAACTGGAGTTTCTGTAATATTTCAGTACCTCTGAAGTGCCTACTACATAGGAAAGTGCTTTACATTTTTTCCCCTAGAAATAAAATGAAAACTGATATTTTTAGTTGAAGAGGACATCCTGAAGTCTGCAGGTGCTTCAAATTGTACCACGATGCTGAAGTTTTCTGATGATGTATTTTGCTATACACACATTTTTGTTTTCATTTGCTGGTAACTTCCTAGTATGCATAAAAAAGCAATACTGTTCAGCTGACCTATGCATGGGCCTGGCACATTGCTTGACTGGTAGAAGATAAATCTGTCTGGGAACCACTAGTTTGCCTAGGTAGAGCAGAAAGGAGGGCTGTGATTTTTGACTGGGCAGCACTGGGATGGCATAGCTACAGAAGGGCTGCAGAAGAAATAAGGACCTCCAGAGCTTGTCACAAGGCTTCTCAGGTTTTTCTTTCATCCAGACTTGATTTCATGATTAAGAACATCATATTGTATTAGTTCACCACTAAGAGGATGATAAAGCTCTCAGTACTCATCTTGTGTCAAGCAGACAGAATCCTGATTCATCAAAGGACACATCAAAAGAACAAGATTTGTTCTGCCCATCTACAGAGATTACAGAAGCGTAGTGAGAAGACAAACCCAACTAAGTCTGTTGGCTTAATTATGAGGAATAACAGGCCTACAAATTCTTAACACCAAACATCTAGTTCAGAGAGTTTTGAAATTGGGCCAGATGCTTTGCAAGCATTGCATTGCACTGCCTTTGACGGAGTGATGCTCATTTACATCAATGAAGAGTTTTGGTCTTGTTTTGTACTTTCAGAACCAACAGTGAAAGCCAGTTAGGAATGACGATTTCAGAAGTGCAAGGCATAACAGAGGGTCTGCTTATCTGTGAGTCAGAGCTCCCCTTGTAATTTATGTTGTGCGAAGCCTGGTAACAGTGCTGGGGAGTCAAGTACTTCCTGATAACCGCACCTCCCGGAATTGTGCAGTGCTGCGGCTAATAAATCTCAGCGATGGCACACAGCTAAGCTGGGAAAAAATGAAATCAGCCACTCGGGCAGCTGAACAGCCGTCTCAGCAGTGCTGATTCACCCAGAATGATGCACTCCAAGGGGTTTTCACCACCTAAACAGATGTTCCCCTAGCACAGGATGCTTTCCATTTTTATATTGTTCATGCTGGATTTGTGTGTTGTAGGTCAGATCTTCAGCTGCTTGTAACCAGACCTGTCTAGTCAATTGCTGTCGGGGCAAGACTCGTGCTCTCAGACCCCATCTCCTGCTTCCGTCTGCAGTGCAGGCCTCCATCCTGCTGCAGGCGGCCCCGAGCTGGAGGGAAGCCATGGTGCTGCGCTGCATGCGGCACTGCGTCTGCAAACAGGCTGTGCTGGAAGGTGTGCTTCCCAGCCGGTGGAAAATTGCTTCCACCAGACGCAGCTGCCTGACCCCACTGCTGAGGAGGGTGGTATGGCATATCCTCTGTAACCTGGAGGCCCTGCATTGCCCTTCTGGGCAGCAAAAATATTGACCAGATTGCACTGCTGTTGGATTTTTTTGTCATCTCCAACTTTCACGTTGTCACATCTCAAAAAGGAAGATTTTGTATTTCAAGGTTTCGTAGAAAAGTCTGAAACGTGCCCTTTGCAGGTGCTAAGCTGGGACATTACTGAGAGGCAGAGAGGGCAGAGGAGGATCACATAATTTAGGTATTAAGAAGAGTATGGTACTATACAGTGCCAAGTGTGCTGAAGTGCTACTCCCCATTTGAGACTATCACAGTGCAATACAATAAATAACAATAATAAGGACACAATAGCAATTAAAGATTTCTGTAAGCTCAGAATGCAAATGATAGAGCAGACTCTTCTTAACTTGTGCTGCTTCTCAGATATTGTGGAACTCTATTCAGTGTCATATGAAGGCAGACATGCTCTCTATGATGTATAAAGGCAGAAATTTACATGGAATTGTGTCTATTAACTGCCAGTATCTAGCAATGGCTATTGTACGCTGTGATGTGAGATATGCATGTATGATTTTCCCTGTTCTAGATATGAAGGAATAAAAGACTTATGTAAGGAGTAAGTGGTACCTTTGCTGTCAGAGCTCAGTGATCCCTGGCAGATGATTCTTTGCTGCTTGCCACAGTAGCACTAAATATAAGATTTTCAAGTGTCCTGGTCACTTCCAAGCACCAGTCCAGATTTGAGAATTGAAATGCCAACATGGCATCTGTTGTGGGCTCAGGGCTTTGACTAATGGGATCAAGGGCTTTTGTTATTGTATAATGTGGATTAGACCACTGACAGCTTTGTTTCTGCTTTGGATACTAGTTCACAGGGAGGAGAGTCATGGGAGAAACTTTCTTTCACACAGTATTTGTGGCTGCCACCTGAAGAGCTTGCTGCAACAACCCCTGCACTGGAACTTCTCTCTTCCAACAGTACCTGAGACCAACTCATGGCTGTCCCAGGCAGTACCTTATCTAAACCATTGTCACTGTTTTAAGATTACATGTGATGATACTTAAGGTATAAATTAGTATATATTTACTGAAATTAGGTGCAATTCTGAGGACACTGGCAATGTGCTTTGTTTTTCTCCATTCAGTAATGTCAAATTAATCCCAGCATTCTGTGTTTTCCTGTGAGCTTTCTGCAGCAAGGTTTCAGATAAAACTTCCCAAAAAACCTCAAGGCTTTTACTCTGGTGCAGTTTTGTGTGAATTTTCCCCTATCCTTCAAAAGATGCTTTTCAAGTATTTTGGAGTCAGTGGACCCCAAAACAAAAAGGGAATACTTGTGCACAACTTCAAGATTTTAGTCTGATTTAATCATTAATCACTTGAGATTTGTTGAAATGTTTATGAACTGAGTACTACTGAACTGTAGAAGAATTCCTACTGAAACCCACACCCAGGTACATTTTCTCATGTTACTGATTTTATGAAAATAAGGTAAATTTTTCCTGCACAGTCTTAAAGGATATAGCCATCTCCTGCAGAAAATGTGGTCTTCCCTTACTGTGAAGTTGTAGCAATCGCATAAGGGTGACAGATAGTTTCTGCATGGCCTATGAGATGAAGAGTGAGCAGCGGGATGAGTTTTCTTGAATGTCAGCTGATTCATTGATGTGATTGCATTACAAAATGCTTTGTTACAGTGTGAAGCTAGAAATATTGCTGTTTATTAAGTGCATGCTTTTTTCCTCTGCTATTTTCTGTAGCCTTCTTTTGGTTGACAGACTAACATAAAGCTTATTAACGGGAGCAGACACTCAGGACCAGTATCGTTCTCTCTGGAATGAATATTCTGGAGCCATACCTTCATGTTATTACAGGAAGACAAGCAATGTTTTTCTGCAGCATGTGGCAGAAACCCTTATTTAGGTTACAGTAGTAGAGTTGAAACTCCTTAAAAGTTATTCTCAGCAGTGGATATTTAACAGGGTTCTCTGTACATAACTGTGTTCCCAAACAGTTCAATATTGTCTTATGAAATCATGAAGTGAAATCAGTTCTTGTGTTCCATTAGGAAAAGAACAATGAACCAATTCTACCCACACATTCAGAGATTTTAACAATTTTTAAATCCATGATAGGTTATGGCTGTCAGACCGACCTCTGGAGGTCTGACTTGTGGAGGAATTGGAACAGGTTGCCCAAGAAGGTGCTGGAGTCACTGTCCCTGGGGGTGTTGAAGAGCTGTGTGGATGTGGCACTGAGGACGTGGTCATGGGCATGGTGGAGGTGGGCTGCTGGTTTGAATAGTTGATTTTAGTGGTCTTTTCCAACCTTAATGTTCCTATAAGTCTATAAAATATCAGCAAACTTAATTGCAACAACTCATGATTTTTTTTCTGTCCATGTTAATGAACAGATTTCCTTAAAGACTTTGTTGGGTATAATATTTGGTTCATCATGTTCCATTATTATACCCTTCACAGTTTAAAGAAAATGCATGCCCTGTTTCTGCTTGGAGTCTGCCCAGCTTTGGTTTCAACCTAGTGGATTTCATTATGCTTTTTACGCTATATATGACACCTACAGTTAAAAATCTCTTTCTTATGGTTACACTAGTTACTCTACCATCCAAGTATCTGTGAGCTGTGATCATATTACCTCTTAGACTTCTCTGGGATAAATCAGATTAAACTTCTTTAGTCTCAGTCTGATTTCCAGACCACAGGTCATTCCTGTAGCTCTTTTCTGAACGCTTTCCAAATTCTGAATACACTTCGTAAAGTTTGGATGCCAGAACTACATGTGTTATTTCAGCAATATTCTCACTAGAGCTATATACTGACTCTTTCAAACTCCCTTGCTTATTTATCTAAAGACTGGAATTGCTCTGGAGAGTCACGTTCAACTGATTATCTAATGTGAGCACGAAGTTGTTTCAAAGTTAATTACATGTGAGTTGCCTGGTTCATTGCTAAAAGAGTGACATAAAGCTTTTGTTGCAAGATGTGTGAGCTTGCTCTTTGTTCTGAAAATGCAAGTAATACAGTTGACGGGGAATTAATCCTTATAACAGACTTGTTCCCCACATCACTTTTATCACCCTATATCCCCTCTGTGTTTAAAAACTTCTCCTGCAGTGGTTTTGGCTTTGTTTCTACCTTTTGTTTTGTTTTGTTTTGTTTTTGCTTGAACTGTTGGCTCAGACAAAACTGGTAGCTGTGGCAGGCACCAAGAATAGAGCTCTCCTAAATTCCAGTTCCTTGAATGATAGCTATTCTGCTAAAATTACTTTTAGAGATCCATTTGTTAACCAGCTTTTAAGCCATTTAAAGCTAATGGATCGTTATGTGGGAGTGAGTTAAACACCTTAAAAGGCCTAAATATTTTTCCCTTTTTCAGTTACTTCTGTCAGCCAAGCTGGCAATCCTCAACAGGACTGTAATCAAGTCCTGTGAGTTTACAAATGTTATTAATGACTTCTGTTTAACATCATCCCTAATTGCCAGTGGAACAGCAAGTATCAAGTTAGGGTCTGAACATATAGTGTTTCCTTGTGAATCAGAAAGAGAAACATTTGTCAAGTAATTCTCCATTTCTCATGTTATGATTGATAATTTTTCTGTTCTTTACCAGTATTGGATCCATCCTATGCAATCCAGGATATACCAAGATCAACTTTTTCACCTGGAAATGATGCTTCTCTGGAACTTGTTGAGAGAATATGTCTGTTTCAACTATAGGATCAGCAGAAACCTTCATAGGTTGGTAGGGGAACTGTGGGAAAGAAGAAAATGAGTCCTATCTTGGAGACGCCTATGTCAACTTCTCAGCTTACTTAAATTCTGATGGGAGAGAGCCTGTGTGGGGGCCTGCATGATGCAGCTGAGAGGAGGGGACGTGCTTATCCATCGGTTCACTTGATGACTCTGGCACACCGTCTAGACTCCTGCCTTCCAATGGGTTTCCTTTCTGAGAAAAGCCCCCCAAAGAGGCATATCCCCTAGGCCTGGCTGAGTGCTCCAACCTTCCTCCCACTCATGTTTCACGTGTGAGAGCTGATTGATCTGCCAGGGGTTAGAAGGCTTCCCAGGGAAGTGTGTCCCCAGCTTCGCGTCCTCACTCTGATTTGGAGTGGTTCCCTGACCACCGAAGTATACGGGCCGTTTCTCTTTTGTCCAATGAATGCTTAATTGAAATCAGCTTCGAATGAGATGGAGCAAGAACTTGAATCTGCAGCTCCCTTTTATCTCCAGGGAACTTCCTAGCCACTGCACTGCATACTCTCATTCTCGCTAGCTCAGTTCATATGTAATTATTTATGTGGAGTGGAGAGGCTCCAAGGAGATGGGGGCAGAGGGTGAGAGAGAGTTAATGAGAGGAGTGTGCATGGGGAGAAAACCTGGCTGCCCACGGCCTTCTGGCAGGGCTGTTCACATTGGTGTCCCTCCTCTGCTTGATAGCGCTTCGGAGCTGGGCCTTTTCCTTTGGAGGGGAAAACCCAGGTGCTGGCCTATTTGCTGTTTGGCTTCCTCTTCTTTTTCCTCTCTGGCTCTTATGTGTGAAGGTTTTGGAAGCATGATGGCTTTGTTCTGGTGCATAATGAAAACAGATTTGAAAAGTAGCCCCTTCCCCCCCAATTTTTTTTTTTTTCCCTCTGAATTGTGAAATAAAATTCTTGTTTTGTGGCCAGCCCTTCACATCACATCTGAGAGACAGAAACGTACAGCAGAAAGATTGATGGAGTTGAACCTGACAAAACCTGATTGTGCATTCCTTTTACATTAGTCAACAGGCTCTCCTATATAATAGATCAAGACTTTTTGGACTTGTTGCTTGTTGAGGTATACTCTTTCATTTGTCCCCTTCAGGCATGCTGTGAAAGCATGGCTCTGATTTTCTCAGCATTGTCCACTTCTCCCATTCCATTTCCATCTTCCCTGCCTGGTGCCAGCTCACTCGATGAAGAGCAGATCAAGTAAGAAACTGTCTAAAGGTACCAAGGCCTTTTCTCTGGCAATTGGTGTTAAATCATGTGTCAAGACAAGGGATTCACAGCTTTGTTCCACTGCATATGCTAGGCCAGCCCTAAGATATAGCACTGACTTCACAGCATGTACTGTGCTGGGGAGGTGGGACAAATAGCAGAGCATTTTAACATCAAGGTTACAGCTCTTAATTCAGTAAAGCTGGACTAGCACAGTGGAGAACTGTAGCCTACTGCCAGAAACTTGAAATAGCATCTGTTGTGGGATTCTCAAAGTGATTGAAACCTCCCAGCATAATATTTTGACTGACTTTTGGCACTTCTCAGCACAGGTCACTCTTTCAGGTTTTACACTACTACCATAAAGGCTGCAGGCCTGCTCCTTTCACTCTTTGAATTTTGAAAATAAAAGCAAAGGCTTTTTGTTATGAGAGAACTGTTCTACTTTGCCTGTAGCAAAGAATGAAAGTGATATGCTGGAAAGTCTGTCATTGTGTTTGTCATTGTACAGATGTGCTCATCAGCAAATGTCTGCATCAGCTCTATCCAATTTGATTTTGTCTTCACTTTTTTTTCTTTATTTCTTCCCCAGAGCCTCCATACTATCCCCAAACATATTTTTGCTTTTGCTTATTCTTATTCTACTCTGTTAACTTACACCAATCTGTTTATACTGAGTTGTTAGTGCATGGCTTCTGAACACTTTTTAAAATATCTATGTCATAGAATTATAGAATCATAGAATGGCCTGGGTTGAAAAGGACCACAATGATCATTGAGTTTCAACCCCCCTGCTATGTGCAGGGTCGCCAACCACCAGACCAGGCTGCCCAGAGCCACATCCAGCCTGGCTTTGAATGCCTGCAGGGATGGGGCATCCACAGCCTCCTTGGGCAGCCTGTTCCAGTGTGTCACCACCCTCTATGTGAAAAACCTCCTCCTAATATTTAACCTAAACCTCTCCTGTCTCAGTTTAAAACCATTCCCCCTTGTCCCATCACTATCCAACCTTGTAAACAGCCGTTCCCCTTCCTGTTCATACGCTCCCTTTAAGTACTGGAAGGCCACAATGAGGTCTCCAAGCTAAACAAGCCCAGTTCCCTCAACCTTTCCTCATAAGGGAGGTGCTCTAGCCCTCTGATCATCTTAGTTGTCCTCCTCTGAACTCATTCCAAGATCTCCAAATCTTTCTCGTGCAGGGGGGCCCAGGTCTGGACGCAGCACTCCAAGTGGGGCCTCACAAGAGCTGAGTAGAGGTGGACAATGCCCTCCCTTTCCCTGCTGGCCACTCCTCTTTTAATGCAGCCCAGAACACAGTTGGCCTTCTGGGCTGCAGGCACACACTGCTGGTTAATGTCCAACTTTTTGCCCACCAGGACCCCCAAGTCCTTCTCCACAGGGCTGCTCTTAAGGGGTTCTTCACCCAACCTGTATAAATATCTGGGATTGCCCTGACCCAAGTGCAACACCTTGCACTTGGCATGGTTGAATCTCATTAAGTTCACATGGGCCCACTTCTCCAGCCTGTCCAGGTCCCTCAGGATGTCTTCCTGTCCTTCCAATGTTTCAACTGCACCGCTCAGCTTGATGTCATCAGCAAACTTGCTAAGGGTGCATTCAGTGCCATCATCTGTGTCATTGATGAAGATGTTGAAGAGCACTGGTCCCAGTACTGACCCCTGGGGGACACTGCTTGTGTCTAGCCTTCACCCTGACATAGAACCACTGACCACAAGGGATGTAGTAACAAAATTATGGAGTCAGACTTGGCAATTTTGGTTAAATGGACTTTCTGAAGCTTCATTCAAGATCCTGTATTCATAAGGAAAAGCTCTAAGCTAGGATTTCTGAACCACGGAACCATTTTTGCTCATCAGAAGTACTAGGTACAGTTTTCAGTTTGGGCTGGATATATAGATTTCCAGACACCAAAGCTCACTGTAACACAGAAGTGTGGAGTAGGGACTATTTTCCCATTGCAGCTATTGCAGGGGAAAGGGTAAATATGGCGTTGCTTTTAAGCACATGCTGGCTTAATGCTCTGGGCATAGTGTGTGCTGTGCATGATCTTTTTTGACAGGGATGATGTTACCATGAAATCGGTCTTGTCTAGTTCTATCTTGTGTTCCAAAATACAAAGAACTGGTAGTTGCTTGGAGTCATACTTACGTTAGCAGTGACCTGGAAGATTTCTTTTGTGAAAGCTGCCCTTATTCTAAGTGTCTCCTCATACCTTCAGAACAGTAAGTGAATTATACTACATCTGTGACAGAATGACTGCAACTGGACCCAAACTGAACAAATCATACCTAGAAGTTGAGGATTTGGTTCCAGGGATTTAACTTGTTCTATTACAGAGAAAGGAGCAAATGAGAAACTCAGTTTTATGCTGAAGGCATCCCATAGCCTGGTTAGTTGAAACCTTCAGTGCATAAATCAGGGTTTAACTCAAGCCTCAGGTTAGCTTTGCTATTGAGCTTTAATGCTTATAAATGCTTTTTACAGTTTAAATGATGTCAGCCTTCGATGTTTATGAAACCGTGGAAGTGCTGAGTCGAAAACATTCACATTAATAAGGAAACGCTGGGAACCACTGGGATTGTGCCAGTGTCAACCAGTGTTATTAAGCTAAGAAGTTCTTTGGCATGGCTGAGCTAGGGAAGATCATACCCAATTTATCTCTTGTGGTTAGTCATTTGATTCATGGCTTCTGAGTCATGGCTTTGTCTTGAACTGAAAATACCAGCTTTCTTATCAACCAGCTAAGAAAAATGGATTTTTTTTTTTAACAAAGGTTTGGCCATACATTCATGCTAATCGGAGATGAGCCGCTCATTTACCAGGACCATATCTTAGTAGCAGCCGGTGCCTTACTGATACATCTTCCAGTCTACAGTGACTCTGACTGATCTGAGTTTAAATAGCAAGATTTATTTCTTTGAGGCCCTGGATATATTAGTGAAATGTTGCAGTTGTTATCTTGTGCCAATGGGTACCTGGTGGGGACCAAGGGCCCACAACACTGCCCTTTCTGTGTTGTGCTGCAAAGGTTCCCTTACTTCAGTGTTATCCTCAGGTGCTGCATTAAGGGAAATGTGTCTTTCACATAGCTTTGAAGTTATCTCGTCAGGCAATCCCAAGACATGGAATATGAAAAATATAAGTGACTTTGTTGGTCCTGCAGTCACTGCTCATCAGCTTCACGTAAAATGAAAGCACTAGAATGAAATCACTCTTTGACATCTAATTGCTGCTGATGATTAATATGATTCTATTTGGTTTGTTAAAAACAAAAACAAAAAACAACCACATACTCTTTTCCTTCAAATGGGAAACTTGTTTTCATCAGGGTTGCTAAAAGCAGCTGCAATTTCTGGGTGACAGACAACTTGCTCTTTTTCAGTGCTCTGCCTTGGATGTACCTCCATCATTTCCCACACGAGTTTTTCAGCAATCACAAAGCTTTGCAGTAAGATACAGTAAGAAGACATTATTGCTGTTACATAATGCAGCTATGGCCACTCATGACTAGGGGGCAGATGGAAGCTCTCTGAGTTTTCTCTGCTCTGGGTTTTTGAATGTGATGCACTTCCTAGCAACATAACATACTCTGCATGTCTCAGCCTGAAACACACAGATGAGAAGTGAAGAGCCTCAAATTTATCTCCTGAAGCTGACTGACAGCTATGTAAAGCAAGTCTTATTGGTTGCCACTTGGACATGTACAGAAAGCCACTTTCACAGAGGTCCATAAAAGCTCACTAAAACCTCAGGGTTTTGTGCTGCCTTTTTAAAAAATTTATTCTCCCAGTGTTACATATCATTTATATATTTTGACTCAAGTAGCTTGAAAACAAAAGTGGTTTGGGACCTTCTTTATTCCTAATCCATGCTCAAATCCTTCCCCCTTGCCTCACGGAAAGCCCAAGTTGAAGAGCCAAATTCACAATTGTGCTGTTCCATTTAATGCTAACACAACTCCTCTGATAACAAAAGAATAGGACAAAAGCAGGGAGAATGATGCCTCAGCCCCAGAACAAATATGGCCTTCACTAGGATGCAACATGATAGGAGACTTCTCATTGTAGCTGGAGTTTGCATCACTGATGATGTTTTTCTCTTAGGAAGTCCCCTGGCAAATAAAATATGTGGCAAAAGAGAGATGGCAGGGTATAATTTTTCTCGTTATGACTTTTAAGCAAAATCCTAGTATGGAAAGTCAGGAAGTCCAGCATTCTGGAGGGAACAAAGGAGTGGTTTGGGTGAGGCGGCATTTGCCACAATTACAGGAGACGATTTTGGGGTTGGGTGCAGCTGTTGTGTAGAGGGATGCAAGTACAGGCTAACACCGCTGATTACAGTGGAGCTGTGCCAGATGTGCATCAGCCTATGTGAGTGCACATTTTCACGTACAGCCTTTTTATTCTAGCTCATGGCAAGCTGCTTTTTCTTTTATTCCAGCTTTCTCTCTCTAACATTTATGATGAACAACTGTCTGCTCCTTGTAATTGGGAGGGCGTTACAAGTCATGAATGCCTTTGTTGCGGTAAACCACTTCCTCATCATGTCTCTTATGTCCTTGCTTTGTAAGAACAAAATAAGCTCTGTTTGGCATCCTAAAATGGAATAGCATCAAGTTTTCTGCATCTGTCCAACTGAGCATCTGCAGGATCTGTTATGCCGGATGCGTTTAACCTGGCCTGGCACCAGAAACATTATCTATGTTCCCAGAATGCCCTGGGATGTAATTGGATGTCGAGTCCATATACATCATAGAGGCTCAGCCAGGCTACTGCAGCTTGCCTCAAGCTTGCATTGTCTACTGACTCCAAAATTAAAAGCCACTGTTACATTTGGTTAAACTTATTGCACCCCTTGTAACAGAAATGGCTGATATCCCTTTCCTAGAACTTTTCAATACACCAGTTTACATTGTTTTTTTCTTAAAGCAGTTGCAAATCACCTTACACTTTAGCTATGAAAATTATTCTAACTGGTGCCTGTTTCTGCAAACAACCATCCAAATGGCAATAGTTCTGATGTCTGCTCCTTAAAACTGACATTATACAGTCCCTTAAAAAGTCATTTAGGCATGATAGCTGAATATACTGATGTTTGCCATTGTCTGGTGCTAACAGGAATTTCAGTGCTGTGTGGGAAATGCAGTTCCAGGCTGGGGGTTGGCTGCCCAGATTGTGGGGAGCAGTCCTGTTTTTCTGATTTGTGAATGCCTGTACATCTGTACCACTGAAGCTGGTAGTCCTAAATCAAAAATGTGAGCCTCACTTTTCTTACCTATCTTCTAAAAATTGTTTACAAAAAGTCTCGTCTATGTAGTCATAGAATCATAGAATCATATCATAGAATCATAGAACAGCCTGGGTTGAAAAGGACCACAGTGATCATCTAGTTTCAACCTTCTTGCTGCAGGCAGAGTCACCAACCACCAGACCAGGCTGCCCAGAGCCACATCCAGCCTGGCCTTGAATGCCTCCAGGGATGGGGCATCTCTGGGCAGCCTGTTCCAGTGCGTCACTGCCCTCACAGCAAAGAATTTCTTCCTGTTATCTAGACTAGATCTGCCCTCTTCCAGTTTAAAGCCATTTCCCCTCAATCCTGTCACTACATGCCCTTATAAAGAGTCCCTCCCCAGCTTTCCTGTAGGCCCCTTCAGGTACTGCAAGGAATTATCTACTTTTCTTTTTCAGAGAATCATTACTGAAATCTTTTATTCACTGCAAAATTAACATGACTAACAATTAGCACAGGCCATTACATTAAGTGCTATCTCTATATGAAAGCTGGTTGGGGCTTTCATGCAACCTGGTCTACAGGGAGGTATTCCTGCCTATAGCTGGGGCATTGGAACTAAATGATCTTAAAGGTCCCTTCCAACCCTAACCATTTTACAATTCTGTGATATTAAGTGTATGTAAAATCTAGCATAACAAGATTTGCAGAATGGATGCTTGCTTTTTTGTTGCACCAACCGAATTCTCTAAAATAAACAGAACAACCAATCTCAAGCAGATGCATGGAACAACAATCGGGTTTCATCTCTGGTTTTAATCTTTTTAAACCACAGCATCTGGCATTCAGAGCTCAAAAGAGCTGCGGATGGAATCAGGAGTTTGCCTTAACTTAGCAGCTTGGAGGAAGCAGATGCATGGCTCTGTAACAGGGAGAGATGAAACAGTTCTGTTCAGATAATTGAATTATAATAAAGTATGCAAGTGTTGGAACCTGGAGACAAGTGAATGTCCAGAGCCCATGAAATGTTATCAGATACAGCTTGGGAACAATAGAACAGAAAAGTCAATGCTCAGCTCCAACACAGTGTCTGAAGTGATGAAACTGAATGCCCGAGTTTTATTGGTGGTTGCTATACAGTGTGACACATGCACACACACACACACACACACACACAAAGTGGAGTGAATCAATGTTAAGCGAAATCTAGGCTGGGCTTGTGAATGAAGAATAGCGTGATACCAGTTCTGCTCTCTTTCTGACTATTGAGACAGCCTTCTTCTTAACAAGGCAGTAAATACAAAACAAAACTCCAACCCATGAAAGCCACATGGGTCTAATTTCCCATTTCCCTGATCACTGTGCCATCATTTACCTCAAAGGCTTTGCATCACTTGGTGTGACTACCCACATCTCCTGGTCTCGTGGGGCTGAAGTCATTCTTCAGACAGCAGCTGGCCTTCAAGGACTCAACGGAGGGGGAGATGATGCTGGGCAGAACAGCTAAGCCTGCACAAAGAAATATCTTTCAAATATGCTGGAAGCTCCATGGAGACCAGTCTTGTGACATGGTTACACCATCACAGACAAGTTCCCAGTGCAGTGGTTGGTGGGTGCCTCTTGCCAACCTTCCTGAGACAAGAATGGAATGTGTGTGTCAAGGTTGCTAGACATTTGTTGAGAGCAGAGATACCCCAAAACTGTTGGAGGGAAGTTTCACATCTGTATTGGAACCTCATCAGGGTCATTGTTTTATTACTTTTTAGTAAACTTAGCATTACATAGCAAACAATTTTTTTCTCATTTTGCTATCTGCCCTCTTCTGCTCCTTCCTTTGCTTTTTTTTTTTATTTTTTGCCCTTTGTGAGTGATTTACCTCAAAGTGATTTTGCTTAAGTGCCCCTGTAAGTAGACATTAAATAGCAGTAAAAATTCAAAGGCATTTATGCCGTGGTGTCTAATGAACCACTACTAGTCTGTAGTAAAGACATCTACCTTGTCATGTTCACAGAAGGCTCATATCCTGATTCAAGCTGTAATCCACTGATCTTTTTTTTCTTCCTGGATTTACAGCTCTGAATGGTGAGATCACAGTGCAGTCTGATATTTCTTATCCTTTCCAAATGTGGAGAATGACTCCCTTTAGCAACTCACATAAACGTAATTCATCTGTGCTCGCAGCCTCCCATTCCAATCTCCAGTCCCTTTTAAAACAGGTCTACTCCTCCCCCTTCTCTGCTGCTTACGTGTTGGTTCAGCATGTTTTAGTCTATTTCTGCATGACAACACTTGCAGCACCAGAAATTATGAAACCACTTCAGCTTTCAGACAAAAAAATCTGAAACTGTTTACATTCACAAATGGTACCTATTTAAACAGTTTTTGCAATTATTGCTTCCTCTGGTAGCAAGTTAAATAAAAAAAAAAAAAGGATTTCATTCCAGAGGGATAAATATGACAGCAAATATTTACAGAAGAACTGGATTGTTTGTTTTTATGAAAAGAGCATTTTCTCTGCAGCTTTCCAAGTGGGATCTAAACAACTGGACTGACAAAAGATTAAAGCACAATCTATTACTCCAGCACAGAAAAAATATAACCCCAAGCATTCTTGTAATAATAGCACATTACTGACAGAGTAAAGAAAGCATTGCCATTCTTGTACCCCATTATTCTCTTCTACCTCACTGAGCTCATTCCACAATGTGAAAAGATCTTTGTATGAAACAGGTGAATAATTTCTGCATAATATTTTTCAGAAATGCTTGGATTAAGAAAATACATAAGCTTTACATACATAAGTAAATACATAAGTAGAAAAAGCACTTAGCCCTTAACAAACATCAAGGAAAGTTGGAAATATAGAAAGATGAGCAAGTTTTTCAACCCAGAGTCTGCACACTGCAACTCTGTCCCTGTGCTCTTGCATTTAAACAGGGGAAAATAGGGCAAGGATGGAGACAGAGGTGAAAATAGGGCAAGGATGGAGACAGAGGTGTGTGGATTTTGTGTATTCTGCTGGACATGATGACAGACTTACTGAGTGATAGGAGCTTTACCTTCGGACCTGCTGAGAAGTACCAGTAAAGAAGGACTACAGTATTTGGATGCCACATTTTATTCTTCTTTAAAACAATTAATGAGAGAAGAGGCAGCTCTGTGTTGCTGGTTATGTATTTTATGAAGGAGAGGTTAATTCACCATAACTTCAAACCAATGGGCTACAAAACAATTTGCTCCTGGTTTTCTCCCAGCATCCTCAGAGACGTTTGACTGGCACTGTGGGTGCTTCCCTACACATTTGGCAAAAGAAGTGGGCACCTCAATCCAAAGAAGATGATCCTGAGGGAGCAAAAGTTTGGTCCACACCTAGCAAAGAGAAGTGATGCAGGTGGTACAAGTGGTATCAATTGCAAAGCCTAGGCCTGTGGGGTTGGAGGGGAGTGCAGAACTACTCCTAGGTATGTGTAAGCCTTCAGCCTAGGCGCTTAGGGACCAGGGACTTTGTGCATGCTCATCACCCTCTTGAAATGCAGCCACAGGGAGTGATGACTCCAGCAACATTTTCCTTACGTATTGAGATCAATGAGATCATTCTGGGGTTGATGCAACTTCACAATATCAATACTGCACACCAAGGACAGGCTCTCCCATGCTGCCTGAAATATATGTTTTGATGCACTCTAATTTGCTCTTGATGGTTTCCAACATACCTAGCCTAAGTTTATGATGTAGGGGAAAACTTCTCAAGGAATGATAAATGAACAGAAGAGACCTGAATCAAGGTTGTTTAGTTTTGTTTTCCTAATACGGTAATTCATCAGCTGTTAACATAATAATGCATCTTTAGATCTGCTTCCCTTAAATATGCCTTTCTATGCTTTTTGAATATTTAAACCAGTTTGAAATTTCCTCTGATAGAAATGTTGCAACTTCTACAGATCCTAACAATCAGCACAAATATTTTTAAAGGAGAAATCTTATTGCAAGCCTTTGAGCAACTCAGTTAATTTTATTGCTAATTGAACTCTATTTCAATCTTAGTTTTCAAAACATATCTAATTACAGTGTATGGGTAAATGCTTCCCCCAGGCCTTCCCCATATTTCAGTGCTAAACTCAGTTTGCTGCTTGTTTTCTTTCTATAGGAACTGAAGTTATCAGACTGGTAAGAATAATGATAAAATATAGAAGAGATTCTTTATTTAGGCAACTTTTCTATCAGGAGAGAAATAAAAGAAGGAAAAAACAGCAGAAAACTTGGCAGTTTGTCATCATGCAACACTAAGCATGATGATAAATGAAAGTTGTTCACTAGAAATTAAGATGCCCTTTTATCCCTGGTGACTCTGACCACTTGCAAAGCCTTTGGGCACCCGTGAAGTGTGGACCTGTCATTACTCTAATATGCCTTTGACGGAGAAGAGTGCCTTCACTCTAAAGGCATTTGACCATCCTATACTCAGGGCTGATCCTTGCTGTACCACATGACATCATTCCGCATGTTTTAGTGGTTACCAACTGCTTTGCTGGACAGTAAAAGAAGCTGATCAAAGCTGAGTTCAAGAGATATGTTGATGATATATTTTGTGAGATTCTTTGCCTAACCAAGCCCTGAAATCTCCTCCAGAGTCAACACAGGCGTACTTTCAGTAGGCTTGCAAAGGAAAGCTGCTTCAGGTTGTTGGCTTTTTTAAAATGTTCTGGGGAACCATCCTGCTCTGGGTATGTCTTATACCAAGCAGTAGAAGAACAAAGTGCTAAATACTGTATTATGACAGACAGCTTCTGCTGGGAGAGGCTTCACAGGGGGAATGGAGGGCTGTGGCATTCTGCGCATTCCTTGCTTGCAGTCAACTCAGCTTGGAAAGATAAAGTACAATCTGCTGCTTGCTATCTGTCATGAGAAATGAAACCTGATAATTTTGGAGTAATATTTAGCTTGTCATTCTGGGGCCATTACACTGAGTTAGTAGCGCTAAGAGAATGGATTTATTTCCTTCTCTCTCCGTTACTGTTATAAGTCTCAGATTAATAATGCTGCAGGCTTCAAAGTCTATTTTGTTCATAGCTGCTGGCTGTAGAACAGGCAAAAACAAAGATCAGATTTGCAATGAAGTGGGCATTAAAACCCTTTAAAAAGTGTTTCTTGGCCCTACTAAGAAGAGCTATTAACATTCTGTGATGACTGTAGAAAAAGTTTTTATAGGTGGCCAAAATATCTTGGGTTAGCTACCTCACAAATAGGTATTTTCAATTTGTTCAGTTCCCTGTTCTTCCTGCTAAGGACTTTTTCTGTTGTTTTATAGAACTGTAAAAGGGAATCAGGCCTCAGTTTAAATGGGAATCAAGCCTTTGGAAATGCAGGCACCAGTACAATCTCAGCGCACCAACACAGTATGCATCAGCCACACTCAGAAATGAATGGGAGCCAGCAGCTGCAGGATTTGTTTGCATCCACAACTACCATATATTAAAAAATAAACAGGAAGTGAAAAAGTCTTATAAGTCTCATCTAATGACAGAGACTCTATCAGTAAGGCTGATTTGTCTCAGAGTAACAAGTATCTTTTAGGTGTGAATATCCAAAATGCAGTAGTTGCTATTGTGTTAAGCTCATCTCATCTTGTGTCTGGTGTTGAAGAGGAACTCTGTTTTTCCCAGATAAGTCAAGCAAAATCTTAAGAGTCATCCTAGAGGTTTCATTTTCAAAATTGCACGAGTTCTTGTAACCTCTGGCCTATCATTCCTTGTGGATAAATATAGTGATGTGCATTGCAAAATCAAAAACCCCACACTAATTTTTTTACTTTGACTCATGCAGGATGCTTTTTAGGTTACTAAATTCATTGTGAGTGCCCACCGCATACAGAAATGCGAATGAGAGTTGCTTAAACCAATTCAGGGTTTACTTTAAAACATCAGCTAGAGCATTGCTAGTGTTGGGTGTCAACTGTTGAGATGGAGGCATCACTCTTTGCTGATAGGACATGAAGAACTTGTGATAGAGGTGCTGATAGTAGTTGTGTGACTACACAGGTTTGGAAAGCAAAGAACTGTGAAGGAAATGGACTATCTCAGAAATGAGAACTTTCCTTTTACATTCTGAAACAAACAGTGAGTTCAAACCAGGGTGAAGCAAGGCAGAAGAGAAAGCAGTGTTGTGTGTCTTTTTTTTATTGGAGGATGCAATCCAAGTATGGTACAACAACCAAACAACATTTTCTTCAGTGGAAGATTTTGGTGTTTGCATGCAATGTGTTTGTATGTAGTGAAATAATTTACATCAAGAAACAAGCTTATACATGTGTGGTTCAGGGAGCTGAATGTTTTAGAAGAGGACACATAGCCAACAAGGGTAGTCACGGGATTTAGGACAGAGTTCACAAGGGAGATTTTGGCCTTGCCCATTGCTGAGTAACAACATAGTAAGTGGGAAGAGCACAGTAAGGTCATGGAGTGGACAGTTTTCTGAATAGAGAGATGCCAGAAGCACAGACCCAGGCAGAACACACTGACTGCACCATTAAAAAGTCTTTGCTGCAAGAGTTCTTAGTGGGGGGTAAGACAAGAAACTTGCCTCGTCTTACTGGAAGAGGTGGAAAACAAGGATGTTAGTGGGAGTAAAATGCACTGCCTTGATCTGACCATTCCTTAACGTCACTCATGGGTCCTGTCTAATCCTGCTCTCTGGCAATGCTCTTGTCCATCTGTGTTTATCTCTACCCCGAGTGTCCCACCGGCTTTTAAATTTGTGGATGCGCTCCAGATTCAGTGATGAATTTGTACTTCATGATATTTATATCTCCACCCTTCCCTGATTGTTGCACAAGATTTCATGCTGGAATTCTTAACCTTAGGTTTTTAAAAAGGTCTTGTGGATCTAAGGGAAAAAAAGAGCATTTTCTTTCTTAAAAACCTACATCCTTTTGATAGCAGAGAAGAATATAACTAAGGACAAAGTAAGTTAACGTTTAAGTGTGTTTCCTAGATAGATTGAGCCTCTGCAGATTGTGAGATTTGTAAAGTATGGTGGCATGAAAAAAATGTGCTCTGGAAAGTAGGTTGTTATTTGTTTGTAAGTTTGCCAAAGGAGTGGGGAACAAAATTCAAAGGAGCATGATCCTGCTTGAGGGAAACCAACACGGAAGCTCTTTCCCCCAGAGAATCCTGTGGGACCAGGTGCACTCCAAGGATGTACCACATCCCATTAAACACCAGTGACACTTTATCACAAATAAGCAGTGACAGGTGAGGGGCTGGTCTACTTGAAAGGAGCCCTGTGGAGAAGGACCTGGGTGTCCTGGTGGACAACAGGTTGGCCATTAGCCAGCTGTGTGCCCTTGGGGCCCAGAAAGCCAATGGTATCCTGAGTGCATTACAAAGAGTGCAACCAGCAGGTTGAGGGAGGTGATCCTCCCTATCTGCTCTGCCCTGATGAGGTCACATCTCATCAGAGGAGTGCTTTGTCCAGGTCTGGGCTGCCCAGTTCAAAAAAGAGGGGATGATAGAGCATCTCCCTTATGAGGAAAAGCTGAGCACCTGAGTCTCCTCATCCTCGGGAAAAGAAGACTGAGGGGGGATCTGATTAGTGTTTATAAATATCTAAAGGGAGATTGGGAAGCAAACGGTTGAGGCCAGGTTCTTCTCAGTGATGCGTAGTGATAGGACAAGGAGCAATGGCCTAAAACTTGAACATGGGAAGTTCCATACAAACATGCAGAAGAACTTCTATACAGTAAGAGTGACAGAGCACTGAAACAGACTGCCCAGAGAGGTTGTGGAATCTCATTCTATGGAGATATTTAAGACTCACCTTTATGCCTACTTATGTGACCTATTGTAAGGCACCTGCTTTAGCAGGGGGCTAGACCTAATAATCTCTTGAGGTCCCTTCCAACCTCCACAATTCTGCTTTTCTGTGACTTCTATACATGTGCGTGACTGTAGAAATTCAGATTGTGAAGCTAAACATACATAGAAATGAATGAATCAATGAATGCAGTAATTGCTAACGGAAGGAAATGACACTGCAGGAATGGTAGACTACAGATATATTTTCCTCTAAAAAGGATGGGAAGCTTCTTTCTCTAGAGCAGCATGCATAGGTCAAAAGTGCATGCAATATAATGAATGATGAACTTTATATACTTGCAAAAATCTAATTATTGTGCTAGGTATTTGGTATAATGAATTTACTGGAACAGAAACAGACGCCTACTGAATACACCCTCACAGCTCTCCAAAAGTTTATTTTTGAGTTTGCTTTTATATTATTCACTTCTTGCACTGAAGCTCAATTTAAGGAATCAAAGTATGACTAACAGTTGCAAACTTCTGACTGAATATTTTTATTCTCAGCCTGTCACAGACCTCTATTTTTAGTCGGCTGGAACAGTGGCAGGGTTATTAGCATCACTTATTTCTGGTGTTCGTGATGCATTTTTAGAACCTTACCAAAGAGGAAGTATTGCTTAATATTTTATTTAATCTATTAAAAACATCCTGTGAGGCTGATCTTTTAATGTCAACTTTTTTACATGTTATGTTTCGAAGACCAAGGAGATCACCATCAACTTTCTATTTTTATGTTGTAGCAGAATATTACAGAAATGGTGCTGATAAACAGAAACGGGGAGGATAGTTTTTTAGCAGGATGGAGCAAGTTGCATAGTGTTTGTCATCCCCAAAGGGATGGAGCACACTCATATACCACTGAAATTAATAAAAGTTATAGTTAGTTTTCTTTTGAGGATTAAACCATGTATCTCTGTGCTTGTTTCCTGGAAGTAATTGGGGTTTAATGTACCTGTCTACAACCTGAGAGTGTTATAGGAATTAATCTAGGAGTCAAAAAACCTGAATGCTTTTCTGGAAGGAGCGATTGGCCAAAAGCAAAACATGACAACTCCTTTCCTACACAGCAGCTCCCAGGGATTGCTCACCTCTGTGAGCACAAAGTGGAATATTACGCTTTGCAGATGATGAGCAATCTATGGGAGATATGTTGTCTATATAAAAATATAAAACCAGGAATTGTCATGTGATAATTAAAAACAGTCGATCAATACGCTTGGAGTTAACAAGAATTTAGGTCTCCATCTTTAAACATCTGTTCAGTCAGATCCAGTTCTTACATCCAGCTGGAGCTGTTGTTCCTCCATAAAGCTTACCATGAATTTAAACTCCAGTATAATCATGCATATTTTAAAAATATTTGAGGGTCTGACCTGGTGAATAATGAAGTCAGCTGAAAACTCCAATTGAATCCTAAGAAGTCCTGAACAGATGGTAAGATTTGCAATGGGAAAAGGATGAGTAATTGACATACACGTCAGGTAATCTGCTACTTACTAGAAAAATAACATAATTAAAGGAGGAAAAAGCGTGGGAGAGCACGAGTGAGAACATGTGTACATGAGTCTGCTCTTGATACCAGAATGTCTGCAACTCGACTATTTTTTCTTATGATTTCTTAAGTGGTGTAATTATACTTAGTGAACTGGGTATTATGAGAACAGAATACAGAATGCAACATGCAAACAGCTTAAGTTAAAGATGACTTCTGCATGATCTGTTGTTTTGCTCTGAGTGTAGCAAGGTGTACGAGGAGGCAACTGTCAGCAGTAAAATATTTTCTGATAAAACGAAGTCCTTTTTCCTCTGGCCGCTGTGTATTCCAGTGCCACCAAAATTCCTTCTCCTTCACTTTTGGCTGTAAGAGTTCAATACTCATTTAGTTGTATTTTTGGAGATGCTGTGTGGTACTGAAACCTCTGCAATTCACTCAGGTCAGCTGCCAGGACACAAAATGACTGTTTCCACACTTTTATGTGGCTTGTTGCAGGTGCACAGCATTTCTCCAGTAAGTTTTAAGTGAGGGCGTATTAATTACAAAGCAAGATTTAGTTACTAAGGGAACTTCAGAAAAAATGTTAGTGGCCAGGTCAGAACTATTTGGAAAGATAGATGAATATGAGTAGGTGCCTTTTCTGCAACCACAACTTCAAGAACAGTTTTGACATAACTGCTACCATGTGGCAACTTCGACTGCACACAGAAGATAGTGGAGGTATCCTATTACAAAGCTAAGACGAGTCTTTCTTTTCCTTCCCACAGGTCCCCTTCCCACTCTACTGAGTTTTGTGGCTAATTCTGGTCAAACTCCTTGCACCGAGTCCCCACACTGTTGCTGTCATTTCAATGTGCAGCCAACTCTTTGCGTCACCTGCACTTCTACAAAGAGTGATACTGGAAATGGCAGATGTAAGAACCAAGGATTACTTGAGAAGGAGCTAGGTTGTCAGAGAGTGGTGGTCAGACAATAGTAAAAACACCTTCTATGCACATTCCTTCATTCTCTAAGGCCAATATGAAGCCCTAGTAGTAAAATGGGAAGAATCAGCAGTAGCACGTAGGTGCGTGCCAGCAACAAAGCAATTGTCGTCTACACATCAGATGCTTAAAATGCCACATGTGACAATGCAGAGCACAATGCAAAGGGCTCACTGCTAAGCTTCTGCACAGTTCACTGCCACTGAAAGGAGCAGCAAAAATGCTGGGGAAAATGTTGTCCACTGGAATCACAGCTTCTGTTTTACAGCTCAGGGATTCTGGCTTGCAAAACAAGCACAAAATTCCAACCAACAATTCAAACCATTTAGAAGTCAGTACAACACCCGTACCATAAATTATATGGGCCGATCTGCTTGGAATTTAGCTAAGTGAAATAGAGATTTGATTCCAAAAGCACAGGTATGAGCTGAAGCTTTTTCTGTACAAGCTGTTCCACAGTTATTCATCAGGCAGTAACCCATGGGCATGTCCACCCCACACAGCTGGGCACAGACCACAGGCAGGGCGGTAAGATATGCCTCCATCACAAAACATGGGGATGCGAGAAGGTGCTGGCTCTTGTCCCAGCTGCAACACAGATGGCTTTATGTGAAGCTGCACCCAAACTAAAAATTCCTTTTCTGAAGCAAGGCCAATTAGTAATTATATTGCATCCGGCTCTGGAAATAGGTAGCTCAGGGCAGTTTGCCTCTGTACTTCACTGCTGCACATAGATGTGACTTAAACTGCAGCACAGTGCTGAAGAGAAGCTGACTCTCATGCTGCTTTTTAAAGCTATCTTTGAAAATCATGATGGGTGGGTGGGAATCTTTCAGCTTATCTAGTTTTCCATTGAAATATAGTGCTTGAGGTCCTTCAGCTCATCACATCACTCCTGTCCAATATGAGTCATTCAACTTCCTGTCTAGGAAACAGGGAGAGCTCTTCTGATTTCAGAGTCCCAACATGACAGGCAAACATCTAAGTAGGCTGCAGTAGTGACTGAAAGAAGGATCACGGCCACCCAGGTAGGAGATGAGGGGCAAGGCATTGTGCTCTGAGTTCCTTCTTTTGTGAGATTAGAGAATGCCTCAGCTCATTTCACTACAAAACACCCTCAAGAAAGTGACTTGGTTTCAACTTTTGTTTTGGGCCTCTGTACTTTCCCTCCCTTTGTTTCCCCCTTTTTAATTTGTTCCTGACTGCCCCGTGCCAGCTGCTCTAACCAGTGCTCAGCCCTGCTGTAATCTGCTCTGCTGCAGTCTGGGGGCACTGTCACAGCCCCCCAGGACAGGGCTGATGGCTGATGATATCTGTTCCTTTTCCAGAGTAATGCTGGTAGGAGTGGACTTTGGCTGTCAAGTCTCCCGTTATCACCTGAAGTTTTGCACTGTATTCCCTGTATTCAAACTGAGGCATCTGATTATGTGAAATGTACTCACACCTAATTCCTGCATTGTCTTTTCAGCTGTTAACTTTCTTAATAATAGAAAGAATAATATGTGTAAAAATGCACTCAGCTTTTTACCAGCAGAGCCAAAATACTCATAATATAATTACTTAGAGATGCTGTTTTCAACAGCTGTACATTGCTTTCACTGGTAAAATGGCAAAATGATCTTGATTCTAACATCACAGTTAATGCTGACACAACACAGGCTTTGGTCCACAGGTTTTGATGACTTATCCTCATGACAATTACTTTGGGATTGTTTCGTTCAACAGAATTTTTTATGATGAATTTCTGATTGTTTCTGAATAGCTTACTGCTGGGAGTTCTTCACTCACTGCTTTTGAAATTCCTGTTTCTATTGTGGAAGTTGTTGGGAGTGGAGTTCTCTCCTTCCTGGATGGGATTCTCCTCTAGCTCAGCAATGCCAGCAGCTCCTAATCCCATGTTTCTGACATCAGTTGCCATGGGAACGTCTGAGCACTGCACACTCAATGACCTGATTTTTCTGCAGAAACCGTATAAGAGAGAGAATGAAATCAGAGGGAGCTCCGTCATTCATATGATGCACACAAATACAAATGTATGTAGCAAACAGCCACAGCTGCAAAAACTAGGCAGCCCGAAATGATTTTTGGTTTTGTGTTTAAGGTGTAAGGCTTGAAGCAGAGGAAGACTCTTCTTTTGTGTCTCCTAAACTCCTTACTCTTGTTCTTGGTCTGAACTAGATAGTCTGACAGTCCAGGCACAGTGTTGCTGGGTCCTTCTCTTCATAGGTATACATTGGTTAAGTTTGAGGTTGCTGTTGTTCATGACACTTCTGTGATTTTTTGAAATTTGGATAGTTGAATGAGGCAACAACACAGGGTTCCGATTTGTTTCTTCTCTTTTACCTCTAGATGTTTCATGGTTTTAATTTGCTAGCAAAGAAGAAATCCATAGCCCTTGGAATGTTTCCTTCTAATCACATTGCACTTTACCTTTATTTCAGCAACACTTATGTTTCCACTGAAATGAAAATACAAAATAATGTCCTCTGATTTTTCAGATAATTCCTTCCTTCCTTTACTTATCTGTCTTCTGAAAATCTCGACCTGTCATCTAAAGAGAACTATTTGTGCTGAAACCTGTGCTGTTAGAAAGGAATTTCCTTTGTTCAAACACAATGAATGCATTGATTGGGTAGAAATGAAAACTATTGGAATTTAGTCATATTTCATACAGTTAATTTATAAGAAGATTTTTAGTCATACGTCATTTGTATGTACCTGATGATGGTGGAACTGATTAGTTATTACAATTTCCCAATTCATAATGCAAGCAAATGTGCCATCTTTTATGCAATTTTACATTATTGCCCCACTTTTGAGAAATATTCTGCCTGCAGAAAGATGTGGAAAAGGGCAGATATGCTAACTCCTTACTTTTAACTCTTCTGCTGTGATCAGTGGGTTCTTACTTGGTATGAGCTGAAACTTCTGAGAAGAAAGGGATAGCCCTCTGCTCTTGGTAGCCACCAGTATCCAAGCAGTGGAGTACATGGCCTGATGTAATCTAGTTCTGTAAAGTATGTCCAGCTCTGGTAAAAAATCACTTTTCTTTTAGTGAGAAGCTAACTTGCAAAATCTGCTTTCATTTTGTAGGTCAGCCTGCTCTGCTATATGAATTAAATGTGCAACTTCTTTGATGACAGCATTTTGTTTAAGCTGGTGAATGACTCTATGTCTTGCCAATTTATGACACTATTTCCCTCTGGGCATCCCATTTGGCTTATCTGTTACTGCCAATATACGAGAATTCAATCATCTGGTAGTAGTTGAGCTGCACATCTCACCCCAATAAATGGCTGATGGTCAAGCTGACTCAGCTGCTGCTGTATGTTATTCCTCTAAACTTGTTACATTTGCTTAATTAATTCATTCCTGCTTTCAGACACTAGAAGCTGATAAGGGAAGGTTGCCCTTAGATCAGTTCCTATTTCCTAACTTAAACATTTGATTTAATGTAATAATAAAATTACATTAGTCCTTTGAACTCATATCTGTCCATGATTCAAAGGATTAAAAGAAGTTAATCCAATCTTCTAAAAAGGTTTTTGAAGTTTTGAGAGTATCTTTCTTCTTGGGGCACACTGTGCTGTGTTAGCCCCTTCTGTAATTTTCTGTCACCTATAGATCTGTGAGACTTGAAAGGACCTCTGCAGCCATTTCATCTGCCTGTGCCTGCCCTGGGCCATTGAGCTCACTCATGGGTTACTGCACTGGATGGGCTCATTCTGCCTTTCTTCTTAATGGGACCTCTGACAAAGTCCCCAGAAAATAGATATGCCATAGATGACAAATATAAGTTTTTTTCCTCGTGTTTTCTTTTCACAGTGGACTGACAACCATTAGGAAGCCCTATATTTCCATCCAGTTTGTGAATCCATGAAGGCAGCATTTTGTTGGCTAAACACAAATGTTAAATATCCCTAAATTCCTCAGATACCAGATGAATTACCACAGACAATGAACAAAAGAGGGACCTTTCCCTCCTCCCATTACAAGTCACTTCAAAACTCACACCTGGCCATAATCTTTTCTACTTGAACTAATTGCTGTTTGCAGTGGCCTATGGAACAAGGTTCCTTTGCTTAATAGCCATATTCCAGTCCACAGAGATTTCATAAAATTGCTTGTTCATTTTTAGAACTGCCCATACTTTACAAAAATTTGCCTTTTCAGAAACTATGGTTCTCAAAAGATTTGAAAAAAAGCAAAGGAAAAATGAGTGACTCTGAAAAACCAGGGGAATTTTCATACTTAAAACTCCCTGAGGGAAGGATCAGAGAACATCAGATTTTATTCATCTTCTTGAATAATTCCTAAATACACAAAAATCTGAGGGAGTTTTTAGTCTATATAGGTGCTGTGCAAAAGTGGAAGCTTTATTTATTTTTAAGTAGACACGTCGAGTTCAATTTCCATTTGTTACACAAGGCACATAATTTCATCAATATTTTACAAATAAGCTTCTGGAAGACAGTAAATGGCTGTTAAGGCCACAAGGTATCAATGCAATAGCCTGCTCAGAAACCTTGTGTAACATCAGCTGTTAGTCCAGAAAATTCTGCAATAAGGGAAATCACTCTTTCCAAGTATGTTATTACAGTGGCTTCTAGGATTTTTCCTTAAGGAAGTATCCATTCTTAACATGCAGACCACAGGCAACAATCAATTAGCTATTATAATAGTCTACAAAGTGCAATTTGTGGCTGTTGTAAGATAGTATCTCTCATTCTCTCTTACTGTAACATCTACTTAATTTTTTAGAGAATGAGATTTCTCTTTTTTTTAATCAGTAGCCCAATGATATTGGGATTTAGCTAAGCAGATACAAGTCTCTCCAGAAGGTGTTTAACCCTGTACCACTCATCTTCTGGACAGAGTCTCCAATCAGCCCTTGAACTGAGGCTGTCACAGTGCCATAAATGTTTCACATTGTGTAGAATAATACAGATGTTAATTGAATGAGGGTAATTTTCTCCTATGCAGTTTTGGTGTTTTCTAAGCATTGACTTAGATATGGAAGTAGAAACCCTAACTCTTCCCATCCTTTAGAGCTCTAATGCCATGGAGATATGTAGCCACTGTCTTCTTATGCTCAACCAGTGTTGAAATAGTTTAAAAAGGCAGCTCTAAGAGGAAAGCTTCATGTAAAATCATTGCTTGATGAAAGCGTTCATCCAGGGATGCGGGTAATGTGCTCACAAATGTCCCCAGGCAGATGCTGGTGCTGTACCTGTTTCCTAGATGAACAGGGATTAGTTAACTGCTGGGATCTTGGCTAGAAAGGAAGCAGGCCTTTCGCTTACCTTTTGAAAGATGTAAGACCAGCTTTAGTTTGTGAAATAAAAGAAAATAGGAGTCTGGTTCCAGGAAAAAAAGCAAAGATTATGAATTGCTATCAAAGGCAGACACTTCTCAGTTAGGGTTTGTTTAAACACAGATGGTGAGGTTTGCTTGTTGGGTCTTCATTCCTCACAGTCAAGTGAAGCTAGCACCAAAGTACTGCTGTTCTTGTAAATCCTACCATAGGAGAATAATTATGGAAGTGATTGAGTCAAAGGTAATGACACCTTCAGTGCAAACCTGTTTCCTACTTTTTTCATATATTTTATTCACACTGTTGTGAAATTGTCAATTTGTAAGAAGCAGCCAGGGCTACAAGTTGATTGAGTGAACTTCCAATGACCACAAGATGAGAGCTGACTTTGTTTCAGACATAGCTTTGTACCCTTAATAGGGAACCCATGCATCTGCCTGGCTGGGCACTGTTACTTGTGCTACTGGCACCATACCGCAATGAGCAACTCTCCCTGACACCCAAGAGCAACAATGGAATGGAGGAACTCAACAAGCCCTGTTGTAAACCTTTTCTCTTGGTTATGAAGTTTGTAAAGCCTTTTTTTTTTTTTTAATGTGAAGTTTCTCTGAACAAACATGCACACAACAAAATCATGCTCTTTGTCCTGAGAGCGTGCCTCTGCAGCACTCCATCCCATGTCACTTAATCAGTAATTGTCTTCTTCTTTATAATGAGGCCTACATCTTATACCTAGGTAAGTAGTTTTAGAGCTGCTGTAGTTTCATAGCTTAACCTTGCAGTTTTACTCTGAATTCTTCCATGGGCAGGATGGCTGTCCCACCTCCACTTCAGAACAATCCAGGTTTTAAAAGATACAGAGTTCCTTCCCACTACAATGAAGGCTGACATTACATACCATACAGACATTACGTGGATACTTCCTATGAACTAACTTGCCTTTTTGATGTAAGAGAGATTGGTCTGGTTTAACTTCCCACCTCCACAACAAAATCTGTCCAAATAGGAGAATGGCACTCTTGTATGGCATCTAAAATCTTTGCTGAAATTACTACGGTTACAGGATTGATTGTGCTATTGCTATGATTCACCTGTAACAATGATTCTTACCAGCCTTTTTTTAGTAGATATATTGTTCGAAGCATTACCTGGTACATTTGACCTATCAAAAAAAAAAAAATCCTTGATATCTTTAAGATACTATTGCAAAGAGAAAGATCTTGGTATAAAGACTGCAAACATATAGTTGTGGATTAGGATTTAATAGAAAAAAGCTCATAGAATTTCTCACTTGTTCCATTTGCAGTCATGCAAGGCACTAAGCAAAACTGTATCTTGCAGAAACTGCTCAGCATATGTGAAGAAAAGCCTTCATGTAGAAAGCCTTAGCACAGCTCAGTTCAGCGTCTTTCACTAAGAGGGAATGGCATAGATTTAACAGAGCTGAAGAACAAGCTGCAGAAGAGCTCTGACAAGCTTGCAGTCCACAAAGAGACAGGGAATTAATGTCTTGGTGTTTTGTGGTGCTGTTTTTAGAAAAACTTTCTTAGTCCCAGTTAAGTACTCCCCCTTGGATGCTGTTTTCATTCAATGCCCAGTGAGTCAAAGCAAAGACTATTAGTGAATTCACTGGGCTTTTAATGAGGCACATAACCCTTGGCTATCCCTGATGGCTTCCTTCTCTGCTTCTAAACTATAGTTATTAACACAACTTTTTTTTTTTCTGTGAGGTCCATGGTTTGTAAATATTTATATTTATATTTATATTCATATTCATATTCATATTCATATTCATATTCATATTCATATTCATATTCATATTTTATTTAAACAGGTTTGCTTGTAACTATGTGCCCAGAGGTCCAAAAGCTGACAAAATGTGGGAGTTACTATAGATCTTGCTACCAAGCCTGTCTTCTGCATGATTTATCACGTGGCAGCTGTGGAAAGCTAAGACCATGAAGAAACTCTGGTTTGATAAAGTGTTAGTATGAAAAATAGGTCTTACGCTGTTTGTAGAAGAGTGTCATGTCTTAAAAATGTTGTGGCAGCCCAAGAATTTGCTTCAGTTGCAATCATAAGAATCCCTTTGGTTATGAGCACTAATGGTTTGGCATGGGGAGCAAAGCCAAAACAGCATTCAAATAGCCTTTTGAATAGCAACAGGTTAGGAATAAAACCAGATTACAGATAAGGAGGGAAAAAAACATAAGGCCAAGAAGAAAGTGGTGGAAATCATTTGAGGGACCCAGCAAAGGAAATTTCATTTTAGCGTAATGTCTCTTCTTGGTGTGGAGGTTGTATGATGGGACTACAACTGTTACGTGCTGTGATTGCAGGCATATAACTGCCTGTAGACTATGAAAATAACTGTTTTTGAGTTTCATTTCTAACTCCTTTTCACTGAAAGAGTATTGTTTCCTGCTTTAAAAAAAAAAAATGTTAGTGAGGACAGAGGTTTTGTGTTGGAACTTTAGTCTTGTATCACTCAGTAGCTACATACTTCTGTCTATGGGTCTTGACTGCACCAGACTGAAGTAAGTATCAAAACAAAAGTTCACAGCATATACTGTACAGGCAGATACCCGAAGCTCCTTGTTCTCTATGACTTCCACAGATGTGCAGTTCTTGTCTTCGCTTCAAGCTCAGCAGCATTTCAAAATCACATGCTCCTGTCTGGTCTGGTCCCTTTGAGATACCAGTTTAGAATTCCTTTCAAATATCTCATTTAACACTAAGTTCCCCCAAAAGACAAAAGATGTTGCATCTCAGAGGAAACAGGTTTTCTTCAGGGAACTCTATGGCTGTTGTTACTACCTTTCCTCCCATACATCCTTCCCAACACCATATTTCTTAGAACATTTTAAGGGGCCTGAAATACTAGTTTCCACTTTGACATACTCTGAAAAAAACCCAGTGCTATTAATCTTCATTCATGAATAATGAGTTCATGAGACCCATAGGGACGTTCCACATGAAAATATCTGATTTCTAGAAAAGCTGATTTTGGAACATTTTTCTTCCTCTTTTGTACACAGTTAAAGCTTATACATGTTAAAATTTGATACAAACTCTGAGAATCTAGTGTAAGGTATCAACTGGTAGTAGAAAAACTGTTTGCTGCCATGGACAAGATCTGATACATATAAAGTGGGTGAAATCCACAGATAATTTAATCAAATATGTGTTGTTCATAGTTTCCACTGGGTTTTTATGACTGAACTGGCACCACATCTCAGAAGTGAAAAAGCTTGGAAATTTGTTAATATCTGTCCTTACACATTCTTGTTAAAAGACGTTGTGCCAGACTCACAATCGTCCATACCATCTTTATGAAAGAATTATTGTTGGGGTTTGCAAATAATTACATGGCAAATTATTTCAGCAAAATAATTTTATTATACTCTCTAAGAAAAAAAAAAAAGGAATTTAATGTTCCATCAGAAAGTTCATGGTCTCTACTGCACATGTTCAGCAGGATTCTTTCTATTTTCAGTGTGCTCATGGTGCCCACAAGGCACCAGGCCTTAACTCAGGCATAATCCAAGACCTCCTGCAGGCAGTTTCAATGCTCCCTGAACTCAAAAATCCATATTTCAATTACGTTTTTTTCAACATGATGCTTTGCGTAAGCGAGGTGAGCATTGCAGACCTGTGAGAGATGGGATGGACTTTGCTTGCAGAGCAGGGCTCTGTTCTCAAATGGAGATGTTGTGTAAAGTGGTTGGCTTTTTGGTATCTTTCACCAGTTGTAATGTAAATTGAACATCACATTTGTTTTGGTAGAAAGACAAATATGTGAACAGCTCCGGGCTACTCTAAGGGCTTCTGAAACTGCTATTGCTCCAGGGGGAGTACATGAATGAGGAAGACTTCAGAACTGTTTGTAAAAGTTATGACAAAGGAAAAAGTATTTTATTCTTGGTCCTGAAGTGGTCTGTGCTGCTTCCTTCCTCTCCTTCTCCCTCTCAATAAGTTTTATGGTGCCTAAGCACAGATGACGCTCTCATTTGGTGCCAGCAGTCACCATTCTATGTAAATTAATTATGCTTTTATTATGTTGTATAGTTATCGATTTTTTTAACTTCAAAATAGTTATTCCTGAAAAATCTATTGCTAACTAATAATCATGGATTTCTTTTTCAAATGTTAGAAAATGAGAACTGGCCACAGATCAAATGCACCAGCTTTTATCTGAAAATGCCTCTACTCTGAAAAGAGTTGATGCTTTATTCCAAATGTAGGCTTGTCACCATAGAGATAAGACGAATTCAAGGATTTAAGACTTACCAGAAAATATTATGTACCATGTTTGTGATAAAGCTTTGCTTGCTTAAAACAGCAATGGAAGCTGACACTGTAAAACAGCATCTAACAAAGAAAGACTGACAGAAACAAAGAAAGGATTCACATTCTTTACATAAAAGCTATCTGTTTGTAAGAAAGAAGGGTGTAAATAATGAAGCTCTCAGACCTCTTAAACAGCTATAGTTGCTGTGTACTTCAGTGACTCAGTCATGTAAGTATTCTTTCTGGGTATTTTCCCTCTGTTTCTCCCTTTCAAAAATAAATGTTCTGTTTTGATTTGGTTTAGTTTACTCCCTAAGATTTTAAAATTCTATCTGATCCTTTACATCCAGAAAGAAACCTTATCAATTCTTTTTGTTGAAATATAACGTATTCTTTGATATGTATTTTTTTTGGGGGGGGACATAATAGTCCCTCTATTCCTATGAATTATGTAATTGCTCCCAGCTTTGGGCTAATTATCCCAAAAGACAACTATCTTGCATGGATCCTAAATATTTGGACAATTTGCTCCCTCTCATTACCCAGGAAAGAACAGCCAGAGTTTTCATGCCTTGCTAACTGAAATGCTGCTGAAACTGTGACATGGGATATTGAACCATATTGATGGGTAATACTTTTTTTAAAATAAATTTTCTGTTGAAAATGATGCTTCCAAGGCTTTCTATTTGTTGGGAAAATGCCATGTCTCTCAAGCACACTGCCTGTCTAGGTTGAGAAGATCTTTCATTTTAAAGTTTTTACCAAGGATCCAGAAGAGATGGAGACAGCAGCATCTGTGCAAGATGAGCAACATCCAATATCCTAAGAGTGCTATGGTGGCATCTTCCTATCCTCCCTGTGACAATGCTGCAGATGGCTGTCCCTGCTAGAATAGAGGCCATGAGATGAGGTCAACTGATCTCGCAGGCACCAGCCACAGCCAGGCCAGTTCCTCTTGAAGATTGTGGTGACTTCAGAGATAATTATAGACAGGAGACTGCTTGGAGATGTGAGGAGGTGAGAGTTTAGAAAGTTCTGAGGCTCCTGGAGTTGTAGAGTTTGCAGGTGGTACAGGGCTCAGCCTTTGTGGTGGCAACCAATGGCATGTGGGAGAAATGCAGTTCCTAAGAAAGTATTTCTACTTTTACTATTATACATTCATAGTATTAAAATTATTAGCAACAACAGTAATAGAATTTTTGAAATTATCTTTAGTAGTTATCTCTGGAGTGCCATAGAGATCTTAGTACACAGCAGAAAATAGGATGAAGTCTTCTCACCCAAGCTAGGACTACTCCTTAAACATGGTGAAGCCATTCTAACAGACTTGGCCAAGATCAGCAGCCATGCGGATATTCCAAGAGGTGCAAGATTGTTTTAGGAGAGGGGAGCAAGGGCTTAAAATTCAGTTAAATTGAAAAACAGCAGTCATGCATTTCTCTAAATGATTGTTTTCAGTACCATAAGCCACATCCTTTCAAATTTCCTCTGCTTGGCCACATCATTGGAATGAAGTGTCATAGACGGTTAAGTCACTTTGACATCATCTTGATGATGTGTCAAGCTCAGGAAATTTGAAAGGACAGGACTCAGAAAGGTCTTACCCTAACTTGCCTTCTTTTGACAATTCCTCCCTGCTGCCCCACACCCTCCCTGCTCCTTTTTTCAGCTCTAGTGTTTCTGAGTACAATTAACTCTTAAAATTCCTACAATAAGGTTAAGCCTTTGTTTTTAAGGCCAGTATTTTCAACGTATCCAAATATTCACAAGGATGGATGTTAAGTGGAATCAATTATGTTGAAACTGTCAGAGAAAAATGGCATTATGTAAACCTCAGCTGGCAAGGGGCATGTGGCTGCATCTTAAGTATAGGACAGGATGAGATGCTGCAGTCTGTGAGACCTCTGCTTACTTTGTCATGCAACTAATGGACACAAAGTTCATTGCATAGAATGATTAACAACTAGCTAGGAAGGTTTTTCCTTCAAACACTGCTATTGGGAAACTGTTCAAAACCTTACAGCTCTGATTAGCAAGCAGTGTATAAAGCTGTTGTGCCAGAGCTGTCCTTCAGCTCTGCCCCCAGTCTACTCAAAGAGAACAATCCTACTGTGCAAAGCTAAACAAACCCAGATACATTTTCTCAGGAAGTAGTCACTCCTTTCTTTTGAGAAATCCTTCTCTGCATTATTTTCATTATTTTCAGTGCTTTTTTTCTTGCTAAAAAACGACCAAGAAAGAAAACCTTATGGGCTTCCCACATTTTCTCACACAATACCATCATTTCCTTTTGTTGTTGGAAGTACCTTGAGGATTTAATCATGGTTGCATCCTTTTGATGGTTCGTATTGATTCTGAGATCTTTTCATATGCTCAGCTCTTTCTCTCCAGTAGGAATCCTTGTTAGACTTCATGATTTAGAAGCAGATGGCCTAACTTCATGATGTATGTGTGTGCTTGCTATCAGTCGTAGAATCACAGAATGTTTAGGGTTGGAAAAACCACTAAGATTACCCAGTCCAACCTCCAGCCCATCCCCACCATGCCCTCTGACCACGTCCTCAGTGCCACATCCACATGGTTCCTGAACACCTCCACGGACGGTGACTGCACCAGCTCCCTGGGCAGCCTGTGCCACTGCAGCACTGCTCTTTCAGAGAAGAAATTTTTCCAAATATGCAATCTAAACCTCTCCCGGCACAACTTAAGGCCGTTACCTCTTGTCCTATTGCTACATAGGAGAAGAGGCTGACTCTCACCTTACTACAGCCTTCTTTCAGGTCCAGACTGAATAACCCCAGTTCCCTCAGCCACTCTCTGCAAGACTTATGCTCCAGAGCTTCACAGCTCCATTGCCCTTCTCTGGACACTCTCCAGTCAGCTATGTCTGAAGGTTCAGACTAGCCAGTAGCAGACAAGCAGAGGGAGACCTTTGTCTTTGCTCTCTCTGTGTAAGGGCATTCCTCTCAGCTCTGTTACATATAATCTCACTTCTCATGCACCAGGCCCCAGGGTTATCCATTTCTTTCTTTCCAGCTCTTTTCATGCTTTCCAGTTTTATGTCATCAGTAAATAACTCTCATTTTCTATTTCCTGTGTCAAGGTCACTAATAAAACTATGAAGTAAGTAGGTCCCAAGGTCAATCTGTCAAACAATAGAGATTTTCACTCACCTGATAATTTCTCTTCAGCAGAGCCTGTTGTGTGCCTCCCTTTAGGTGGTTCCCTGATGACCTTATGGTTATTATATGAATTCTCGGCTTCTGTGTGTAATGTAATGTTCTCCCTATGGCTTTATATCAAATGTTTGCTTGAAATCCAGACAAACTGCTGCTTTTTTCTTGTCTAGGAAAACATTTTTACAACTAAGAAATATACCTGCTTACTCTTGCATAATTCAGTTTTGTTGAAGTCATACTGCATTTTATAACATTTTTCATTTCTCTTGAGGTATCATTTCTTTCAAAATTCATTGTTAGATTTTGGATACCGTTGAAGTCAGATTAGTCCCTAATTATCAATCAGCTACTTTCGTATTTTCACCTCAGCTATAGAATCACAGAATTACAGAACATCCCAATTTGGAAGGAACCCACAAGTTATCAAGTAACCAAGATTCAGGTTAAATTCTTCACTCAGAGGGCGATGAGGCACAGGCACAGCTGCCCAGAGAAGCTGTGGGTGCCCCATCCCTGGAGGCACTCAAGACCAGGCTTGGTGAGTTCCCGGGCAGCCTATTCTAGAGGTTGTCAGACCTGCCCATGGCAAGGAGTTGAAACTGGGTGATCTCTGAGATCCATTCCAACCCAAGCCATTTCATGGCTGTGGTTTTCCACCCTACTCTATTCCACTATCTTTATTAAAAAACAAGACACAATTTTAAAACTGTATCTGAATTATCACTGATTTCTACGCTGCCTTTGCTTCAGTAGTTTTACTTTTTAAAATTGTTTTACGTATGGTAAAACAGCTTTTTTCTCATTATCTCAATTTCTTTTTCGAGATGTAATTTAGCCTGAACTGTTTTCATTCTCATTTTACCTGCCTGTTTCCTGACATCTAGTATAGCTCATTTTGCTGATTATTCCCCCCCCTTTTTTTTTTCTCCTGACAAGGCTCTTTTAAAAAACCTTAATCCATTTTTTGAGGTGATTATTTACCTCTTTCTGTCTGGAGTCTTTCCCCACACGTTTGCAAAGATTTTTCTTTGCTTATGATACAGATTCCAGATAGGTTTTATCCCTTTGACTTTGAGTAATTCTGTTTCCTCTGTATTCAGGTCTTTGATTTCTTTTTGGATAGATGACTAATTAGATGCCTTCATTCTTCATTCTTTATCTATTTGAAATCTAAAACCTTAATTACAAAACTGCCTTTGTTTACTCTTAAGTTGTATTTTAACTTAATCAACCCGTGATCCTCTTGAAACAAGTTTTTATTTCTTATCACTTATAAAAACAAGGAAAAATTAAGGGTCCCCTCTTATTCAATTAACCTTATCTTAGTTGATAAAGAAAATTCTCTGCTATCATACTTACTTAGGAAAACCTGGACCTTATCATTAATATTTATTTTTTCATGATATATTTTATCATGTTATATATTCTGAATAGTATTATCCATACTATGTCATTGCTTACGGTTTTATGGTCTTTCATAGAAAATCGTGTAATATTACTCCACCTTAGACATGCTACTCCTCCATATTTTCCTTTAAAAATTCCTTTTCATCACAAATCCTTCAAACTTCCTATTCCCTCATCCTTGTCAATTCAAGATTTCACATAATTGCCTAGTCTTTAATTTCCCCTTTCATTTTAGGGAAAACATGGACACTTCAGTTTTCCTTTTATGATAAATTTCCCTTAATGATCATTTGTTTAGCAACTAGAGTAGACGCAGTCCTTCCTCCAAGGGTGCTATCACTTGGGTGTTTTCTTTCAGTATTCACCCTCAATTTTCCCTCCCTTTCATTATTTTTATCTGAAAGTTGGGGAAGGCAGATGAGTGTGTTACTATTTTATAACGCTGGTATCGTTGTCTGGGTGCTCAGAAGCAAAAGGACAGTAGTGCATGCAGCATGTTCTTGCTGCTCACCCTTCACTGATAAACTGCTTTTGTGTTTTACTGTAGTGACGGCCACAGGGCATGTATAATTCTATCCTTCTAATTTTATACCCTTTTCCTAGCTGTTTTCATCTCCATTGTTGATTGCCTTTGCCACTAGCTCAATAGAGCACCCAAAGCAGCCCAGGACTAAGGACCTCTCCATGAGGAGACCATGTGAGAAACATCACCTTTATTGCAAGAGATTGGAAATTGGCCAGATGAAATCTTTATTTGGTGTTATTTTGTGTTGACATCATTAGACTTTCGTGGTTTCCACCGGTGAGAGAGGTAAGTGGGAGGAGAATATTTTCACACCTGAATCAAGAGATTCATTTTGCTAAAATAAATATAACAGCAGACTTCAGTAATGGGTTAGAGACACTGCTGGTTGTAGCTTCCATTTCTTTCTCTAACCATTACTAATTACATTATTTAATCACTTTGAAGAGCAGACTACTTTCCAACCTCTTTATTCAAAATGCCCTCTGCCTGAACTTTTCAAACCTGGCACAGAAATTTCTGGTAAAGTTTACAATACAAGTGGTTTATGGAAATAAAGTGGCACTGGAAATGTTTTCACTGACTGTGCCAGTTCAAACCCACATAAGTCATGCAGTGAATTGTTATGGTTTGAAAAGAGCTGTTTGTGTTTCTTTTTTTTTTAATGCATTAATTAAATGACTTATAAAGCTACTAACATCTTAGGTCAGTGAGAGTGCCAAAATGGACATTATAAAAATGTTCACTTTGGTATTAATTCTGTGTTTATGGGGCGTCTCATGTCTCTAAAACCTCCCTAGACTGCTATTAATCATAACCTATCAAGTACATTCATCACATATTTTTCCTGCCATATGCTAAAGAACGTCTTATTAATTAAAGGGTTGAAAAATTGGAAGTGTTCCTTTTCTCTCCTATTGTTTTGTGGAAAAGGAAATGATAAAGTTCAAACATTAAAACCACTCCTTTCCAGAAAATGTTCTTACTGGGAAAGCAGAGTTCAGTAACATTAAAAACAAAATTGTTTTGCAAAGTTTGGCCCAAATCTGGGTCGGGCTGCTTGCTCATCTAGTTCTTCTGAACTCAACTCACTGTAAAAGCAGGACTTGGCTTTTTAGCACTTATGCTGCAAAATCCATGACTGTTATTAAAGGCATTTTAATTAAACCCAGCATTAAAACTACATTTTTCTTTCAAACCATCTATAAGCAATAATTAGCAGCAAGGGGTTTTTCAAACCTCAGAAGAAATTGTTTGGGTGATACGCTATATGTGGTTTATAGATTTAAAATCTCTGGGGTTTTGTTTTCTGGGAAAGAGAAGACAAATCTCCATTTTAAAGTTGGGTTGAGTTTTCTGTTCATTTCCTACTGGACACCAGTCCACATCTCAAAAAGCTAAGCGTAGCCTTAATTCATGACAGCTGTTTTCTTTACAATAGAATTGAGTTTTATGGAGCTCCATTCATATTTGAGGTGTCCCAATGTACTTAACAATAATGACTCTATGCCAGCTCTCACAGACCACTGCATCCCATCAGAGATTTTCTCGATGAAGATTTGGGATTTAGTTCCTTTGCTGATAGTGAAAGGGTGCCATGGGGACCACCAGAGCAGCTGTTCTGCACCCAGCAGCCCAGTCCTAGCCTTGGGAGGGGATACTTCTGGGACCTTGCAGTAACGTCATGTTGCCTTCGGAACCACAGCAAAATTCCTTTAGTATTTCTCAGCAATGACAGCTTCAGTCAGTTCTACACATGCCTCTCTGATGTATTTCTGCATTTTCTATACTTTCTGTCCAGTGTGTGAGTTGCTTACCCTCAGATCCTACAAGACTGACGCAGAAGAAGGATGTAAGTGCAGTCTGACTGTGTTAGCTCTTTACCATATAGCAGGTTGGGCAGCGCAGGGCAGGTAGTTCCCTTCCTTCCTCAACAGTGATGATGTTGTTAAGACACAAAGAAATCCTGGATTAGTCACTGTCTGCTTATCAGGGTCAGCCCATGCATATCTACTGAGCATGACTAAGTCTCTAAGATTTAATATCCATACTAATGCTTGTCAAATGATAACAACTTGAAAGCTGCTATTCTACATCCCACATGTTTTATTTTAAACATAACCTTAAAATGGCAAGAACAAGTATATACATATCTTCAGATTTGTAGGCATAATAACTCAAACCAACAGGTATGAGAAGGAAGTTTCTCTTAGGTATATATTTACTAGTACTTGGGATTTCAGTGTAATACAGGAGATCTGAGATCACACCAAGAAACACTTCTCAACAGAAATGCGTAGGTTATAAGCTACATCCGTGCTCACCATCACATCCTTGCTATTGCAGGCAGCCACTTTGTAAATCAGCTGTACAAGCAGGGGGGGGACTGACATTGAACACCTTTGGAAAGAGTGGACCAACCTTTCTGTCACCTACATCTGTACATCTACCAACACAGATGATTGCCTAGAAAAGGAATTAATTGGTTGCCTTTAGCTGAATAAATTATTCAAACCAGGTAGATAAAATTGAATTACACTTAGAAAGACTTCTTTTCCGCCATGAGATAGACACAAATTTAGTATTTTTGCCTCTGAAACAAAGAGACTTTCTAGACACTCTCAGTGAGGTAGAGCAAAGTCTTCTGGGATAAATACATACATTACAAGTTCACAAACTGCATTAGAGGCTTGAAACCAATAAACAAATTGTATTAAGCTGTGGTCATTAATAGCATAAACTCAATGGATCTAAATTCTTCCCCTGTGATTCTGTGAAATCAGTTACTTTGGACTTTTGTTTTTTGACTTTGAAATGCCAGTTTTATTGCATAGGATTAGGCTCATCTTCCTTAGGGGCCACAGATGGATTCCAACTATCATGAAACAGGTAGTTTTTGAGAATGGACATCCTAAAGGGGTTTTCTACAAAAAAAGCTGAAGAGAAGCTTTCATCACTATTATATATTTAAAATACATCAACATGGTAAGGAGTATGGTTAAGGATAGGCAGGGATCTCATGGTGCCAAACAAACTTTGAAGACTGAAGTTACATGTGAGCATGAAACTGTGAGAAGAAGAGTAGAAGAAAGGGAAGGTGAAATGAACAAAGATCAAGCAGTTTCATGGTTGGAGGAGTCATGATCTTTTAGCCTGACCTCCTATGTAACACACTGCAAAAATGCAGCAGGGAAAAGCTTAAGTGAGAATGGGCTGGGATAATAAGAAGAATAAAGAATCCAGCTACTCTTATAAGTAGGATAAGAAGAAAGCAAAGTCTTGGCAAAGGCTTAAATGCTCCAGAGCCTTCCAAAACAAAGTATTGCCCAAGGCTGATGCTGTTTTCCAAAAAACTTCTTACAATTTCCCACTTTAATCTGAACCGTGCAGAATGCACCAATAATCTTAAAAGGAGCACTTCTACTTCCAGGAACAGAGTTGTCCAAACCTGGCTCAAATACAGTGAATTCTTTTTTACTCATCTTGTAGGTAGGTTTTAGTGGGTGATGACATTCATCTGTTATAGCAAAGGATAAGTAAGACTGTTCCTATTTTTCTCTCAGAACGAAATCCAGATGTGCATTCTTAGTATTATCTCTATCCTTATTCTGAAATTTTCCCATTCACCTCGAAAGTTTGCTTAGCTGACACAATGTAAAGATTCAGACTCAACGCCTGACAGTTAAATGCTGCAAACAAACAAACGAATGGGAAGAGAGAGATAAAGGAACAAACTGTTAGAGTAGACTGTTCTTCATCTCAATTTCCTACTCATTTTAATCACTGACTGGCTCTATGGTTCTCTTTTGGAAATATCCACACGTTTCTAGTCTCCCTGGGTAGAGTTGTCCAATAATCACTAATTATTTGAAATTTCAATCATCCTTTTAAGTTAGTCCTTTAAAATCTTGCCATAGAGAAAAAGAAAAAAAAAAAGCTATCTTCAGAGGAAGAAGTTTGGGCACAGCCACTGAAGATAGCTGGCATACGTTGCCTTCAGGGGGTGCCTATTTCCCTCTACAGGGAAACTCAGACAGTTCTTAGATATATGAAGCTGGATGAAATGAATCCCACGCTTCATAACCAGATATATTAATACAATCAAGTGAAATGTCCACGTTGTTTTGCAAATCTGCAATGCGTATTTCTCTCCTTTCCTTCCTCTTTTTTCAGCTTCTCATCTCTCTGATACTTAAGCTGTAGATTTTAGTAGTGTTTGTGGGAGAATGGGAAAACGTTAATCACTTTATAGATAATAATCAAGTGCAATCATACAACAGTTTGTATCACTCAAAGCCAAGCACAAACTTTGTGCAGTATTCATTACAAGATGACAGTTGGCTACAACATTCTGCCATACACGGAAATGAGTGACCATTCTTTTCATGTTATTTGGGGCCTTATCCATCTCCATACAGTTTTCCGGTCTCCTTGGATTTTCTCACAGGTTTTAAGGTGCTCCTTTTAGTAATGATCTCCACCGGTCACAGAGCATGGAAGTACCCACTCCTAAAACTTTACAGCCATTTAAGTTAAGATTAATCTGAGTTCCATTAAGGAAACGGTAAAGGGCAAAGCAGCACAAGTTCCACTTGTGCATGTCCCTTTGCCCAGGCATCCAGGTTAATTTCCTTGACATATAGACCCCTACATAAATAACCCCTGCTTAATTTTACTTATGCTGTTTAAACCCCAGTGGCACCAGCTGGTAAGGCTGTCCCCAGGGGTCTGCTACTAAGCACTCTGAGGACTACATGGGCTTTTGGTTTGACCGAGCATGGATGTTTGTACTCCCTGATATGTATGAATTTTGTTGTTATCGTGATTTATACTCACAGCCAGTGAAAATCTTGTTCTCCTTTTGCAGTATATAATTAAAATAATTCTTCTAGTGTAAGGACATGGTTCTGGATTAAGTCCAAAAGGGAGCAAGTGGCATGTGATGTAACTTAATTATCTTTCTGTCAGTTGTGATTTGCTGAGCATCTGGCCTTCTGTCTTTCACATTGAAGCTTCCAGTTAATTACAACTACCATCAGAATTGTGATGTAGCCTAATTGCACATGCCTCCTCAACTTTGTTTAAAAAAAAAATTAAATCTAATCTACTCATTATAAAGTTTATTGGTAGAGTTAATTGGCTAAATCTGTCACTGGAAAGATTGAGGAAATTGGCTAATTTAACTAGACAATAGAATTTAAAACTCCAATGTCCAAACAATCCTATTGTTGCTGTTACTAGACTTCTACTTTATCCTTTCTCTTTTAAAAACATTTTTGCAATTAAGATTGATTATATAAAGCTGATTATTCTAAGACTGATTACTTTTAGTGCTGCTGAGAGAGCTTTTCTTCTCTCTCTTCTTCCACTGAAGTGTGGCAGAGACAGCATTAACTGCAGTTGTGGATTCAGATATGTTTATGGTAGGCAGAGCCTTCAGATTAGCATGACACATGGCATTTGTGAACAGTTAGATTCTATTTCAAAGCATTAGTCTAGGATTTCACATTTTGTTTTTATAAAGAGCAAATGCACTTCAGTTGCTTTGTTTTAAGATGGATTTGAAATGCTAGTTGGGGCACAGATATGGAACCCATACTTGTTGCAAAAAACTTGCTTCCTGGAATGGAAATACTTTTTTTCCTTTAGGATTTCTCCCAGATGCTAAGTGAACTGCTACTGTGAGACTGGCTGGCCAAAAAGCCATTCCCCTCTCTAATAAGGTAAAAAAAGAGTTAAGGAATGAAAGAAGTTAACTTAGAACAGGGGGACACAAAGACTTTTTCGAGAACATGCATGCCACAGAATGATAATGGGTATAGGGTGCGAAATTCCTCACAGTAGTCAGCATGGTGAGCACTTCAGGCAAGCAAGCTACCTTCTTCAGTAGAAGACATCTTATTCTCACGCTATGGCTTCTGGTGCTAAAGATGGATGTCATGCTGGTTTGGGTGAAGATTCATGATCTCAATGTCTGTAGCACAGGCAAACCAGGGGAGCTCCGAAAGTGCCAGTGTAAATACGGCCATCCTGAACGGGTCTGTATGCCTTTGGCTGAGAGCAGATGACCTCTCAGTGAGACTACAGGACGGACATCTGAATGTCTCCCCACAGCCAGATTAGCTCAGTGTCTCAACAGTGGGTCTCCCCACAGGGCCCACACACTAGTGAAGGTACTCTCCACAGGAGGTTGTCACATACATGTGAGCAAACCCAGAAGATCTCTACCCTGTCGCGTGCATCCTGAGTGCCAGAAGTACACCTGCAAGCCCTCAACAGTCTGTCAAGAAGCTGCAAGGAAAAGAGGTGAAGAACTCCCAGGTACTCCCAGACCATCCCAGGAGATGACAGCAGAGTGGCCTGTGTGATCCTTTTAGGCCATCATCAGATTTCTGGCCTTAAGCTGCAAACAAGACCCCAAATGTCTTTTAAGATTTGCAGAAGTCCATAAGACAAAATCTCATCATGAAGAATAACCTGGTGTTCTGACAAGAAAGAGCAACACCTGCCATAAGAGTGTTTTTTTGCTGTTACAACTCTTACTCCTAGTTTTCATCAGAAATTATGGGAAAGTCTGTGCTTTTCCAGGAACTTGCAGACAACAGTAAGCATCTCAGGTTTCCCATTCTAATGCACAATAAACAGGAAAGGTGGAATGATTGCTTGAATTCTTTGTACCTGCAAATAAGAGAACAAACTTTTTTTTTTTAATCCCCTCAGATGTAATTGTTTACTGCATATTTAGGACCAAAATTGCTCTAATTAAAAAGAGCAAAACAGCCAGTAAGGCTTGCTTGTCTACATTTGCAGTGATCTGCGCACGGGTTAGGAAGGAAGCATGACTGAGTGTTTCTATGGAGATTAGAAAGAACAGGTTCTGTTTCCTAGGCATAGCTGAAACTAGTGAAGGCAAATGCTAGGTTAGGAACATCTGTTTTGTTTTTTTTTTACAAGGATGTTTTGTTCCAGCTGTGGATGTGTTTTCCTCCCTTTGCTTGTTCTGTGAGAGGCTGGGAGACCAGAAGAGTCTGGGGAAAAAAAGAACAGTCTGTCCCATAGCCCTTGCCTGAGAGATGCTACATTACAAAGAGACCTGGAGACTGAGGCTGCTGTTTTATAGCCAGAAGAGATTTCCCCAGAACAAAGCACATCCTCTTTACCTCAAAAGGGTGATGTGTCTTAATAGAATTTAAGTTTTCAGGTTGTATTTCCTTAATTCTCCCCTGAGAGGGGGCCCAGAAAAAGGCAAGTAAGATAAATGAAATGAAATCTATGTATTTATATATATCCTTAAAAAGATGCGTAAGTATAGGTGTAGATATATCCTATAGAGATAGGAATGGAGTCCATTAACTTGTTTCATTTACAGCATCAACCAACTCCTTAATTTGTGCTCATAACTGCATTGCACTGGGCTGGAACAGGTGCTCCAAAGGAAGGTTTCTCCTGAAACCCTGACACGAATTCCCCAAGCCTTGTAGAACAGAGAAAGCACGTCTTTGAACCTATACAGTTCCACCTTCTACTTCAGCTGTGGTTCATTAAGCCACTTCCCAGTGCTGGGTCAGGATGGAGTTGGTTGTGTTGGAACATGACCCATTTTCAGATAAAAAATTTATTTTTCTCCATTTTCCCTTTTGCCACAGATTTACATCTCCAATCTTCAGCTTGAAATTATTTTAGATCTTTGCTTGTGCTTTTAAGGAGGTTTTTTGTTAAAACCTGAACCCTGACTGTTCTCTGTAGTTCCAAAATGTGATGCAGGTTCTGGTTCTGAGTACTGAAGTAATATATTAGCAAACAGGGCTGAATTCAAATACTCAAGTGAACTAGAAACAAGTCTGTCTATGATCCAAGCCATTTTCATGTTCTTTGAAGAGTGCTGAGACAAAAACAGTCTTTAGTAGCTATCCTGTCATTTTTATTATACTTCATACGCAGGTTGATGTGTTAAAAATATTGTTATTAAAAGTTTATAATAGTTCCCATTGTTATAAGAAAAATCATGTTCCTCCTTCTGTCTTCATGTTCAGCTAAGCCTGACTGATATAGACATCTTAAAGAAAAAAATGATCACTGTTCTTTTCCTTCTGCTTCTTGACTGCTTTTTCCACCCTCTTTCTGGGGCAATATAATATTCCAGATATCTCACAGAAAAAAACACGACTCTTCCCAGGCTTTGGAGGACATTCTCAGGGGTTGCCTATGTCTGCTACTGCTGCTTGAAAGGAGCTATGCAGCAGGACCACTCCAGCCGACCTGGCAAAGACAAGGTTCTTGTACCTTAATGACACAGATCCAGCACCTCTAGTAGGTTTTGTGGCAAACCAACTGAAAAACTGAACGAGGAACTTCGTCTAGCCATGTTGTTTGGCACTGACATCAATCAACTGGTAGGAAGATTTTTGGAATTAGTTTTCAGCCTAGATTTATTCACTTACTGCTTTTGCTGTCCTCTAATGGGTTATAGTCCCATCTCTGGAGATCTGTACTGTTGGGATCCCAATCTCTGCTGTTGTCCCATTCCTGACATCCTTTAGTGAAGACATCAGTGCTCTGTTGTACTTCAATAGTTATTGGCTCTGGAATGTAAGCAACTTCCTGGACTCTTTTATGGGGCTCTGAGGAGAAATCCTGCTTCAGGATGATAACATTTAGTGGGATTCCCCAGAGGCACTGCAGTCGCAGACGCCAAGTAAATGAGCCACGCTACCACTTACATGATAAGAAATCTTACCCAATGCACTTTGCAGCCTGCTTTTATATTACCCTTTCCATCTCCTGCTGACTTTTTCAAAGCTGTGTGGCTTGTCTTTGCAGGACACCTGTAGTGATGGGTGGCCTGTACAGCAGCACAGGAGAAAGTGCAAAAGAATAGCAGGGCTTGATTCCACTGCCACCACAGGTCCTCTCAACTATGGAGACAAAGAAGGAAAGAAATCAGCTCTAAAGCCTCAGTCCTTCAGCAGTGTTCAGACACAGATGGGAGCCGCTGTTACTTGGTGTGATCCACAGTTACCTCTAGAGGAATGAGGAACCACTGCCCAACAGTATGCTGGGCCCAGACCACTATTGTTGTGTTGTGTATTGAATTCCAAAAACAGGATAGCAGCCTTTGGTAGTTTTCAGTGGTATTAATTTGATAATTTAGCTCTAGTGTTGCTTAAACCTGTCACAGCCTATGTTTAATGAGAGGTCAGGGAAAAAGCCTGTATGCACTGTGTCAGCATGATGGTATATTGGAATCTGCATTATGTCCTGCAGAAAACTGTCCTCCATTTAAGATACTACAATAGACTGTTAAGCACGCTTCCACCCAAAACAAAGGCAGCTCAGGAATTTGTGAACTGTGGGAAGCCAGGCTTTGTCTGGGTATTATTTTGGGAAAGGAATATGCGTGGGTGAATGAGAGATGGTTCAGGTGGGGAGGGAGGAGGCAGCATGTGGGAAAAAGACTGGAAGGATCTGCAGCCCAGGCAGAGCTACATCAGCAGTGTCCTGGGAGCAGCCTGAGAACCGGAGAGCAGCTGGGAAAGATCTGGTGCCTGGGAAAAGAAGTTGCCTCCAGTTGTTTGCACCCTACTGTGCTTATGAGATCTCTATATTCTTTTAAATGGAAAGAACTACATCAAAAATGCTGGTCTCTGCTATTAATATCTTCACTTGGAAAACAACTTCAGGGCCTGAGTTTTGTGTAGCTGGAGTGGCATGGAAAAGGCAATTCTGATGTGGGACATTTTCAAATAATGCTTTTTTTTTTAATTCTTTTCCGCCTTAGTTCTTCCTTGTATGCTTTGCCTCTATATCTCAGGAGAGGCCACGGGTCTCAGAGTGGGCCCCGGGGAAGCCTGATCAGTGTAGCACAAACTGGGCTTCATCCCACCATGTGGCTCAGCTCTTATGTGTTTAGAGTTGGTGTTGGCACCTGGAAAGGCTCAATTTCAGGTACTTATTGCTCACCAACTCAAATAATCAATGTAAGAAGGCTACTTGTATAGCTGGCCACTCATCTGTGCTTCTGATGCATTCCTCTGACCTAGATAAATGGTTTGCCAGAAGGGAGATATTAAAGCAAAGGTTATTCACAGGGTTTATGAGAGAGCAGCAATACTTCCTGCTTAGAAAACAAAACAAAATAAAAATCCTCAAAGCAAATGAGAATGCTGAAAGAGATATTGATCTGGGTGAAGTCTACATAGGCAATGAGTACATTTATTGAACTCCCCTTGCTGACTCTTACACCTGATTAGGCTTCTGTGGTGTTCATAAAATGATGCTTTGTCTGGAGAACTCTTCTGTTCAGCTAACTGTCCTGAACACTCTACTGGGAGGAGAATGATTGTCCAAAGTCATCAGCTAGCCAGAGGTTCTGAGGTATCTCCTTGCACGATAGTGATACAATTCAGCATCTACAGATGCAATCTAAAAACGAGCAAAAATCTCTCCAGTGAGATGACACCTGCCTAAGAAAATAGCAATGATTGAAGTTCAGCCAATATAAATCTACCAAAAACTGGCCAGATTTCTCCTGGGGTGATTTGGGACTTTCTTATAGTAAGTAGGTCAAGTAAAGCAGTAATATGGCAAATTCTGAGATTCGGTATCATACTGTAGCCCATAATAAGAACCTCTTAGATGAAGCATTCTTAGACTTGAAAAAAAACAGAAAAATCCCAGTCCTCCAACTTCTGAGGCTGCTAACATTCTAGGAGGTGGCACACTTTCTGCTGAGAATTTTAAAGCACCCCTAGTAGCTAGTGAAGTCACCTACAAATGCAGATGCCACCTTAATGGGCTTTTCTAATTGTAACCAGCAGACAATACACTGACATCTTTCTGAGTCTCTGGCTGCAACTGGTAGGGAAAATAAAACAGCAGCCATTGAGATTCAAAGGCTTGTGTGCAATCTGGATTGCGCATTTAGGCAGTGTTTATTTTAAAAAGCCATTATCTACCAGCTGCTCGTAAACTCTTATGCCCTGCAAGAATCTATGTACTATGTAATTTTCCTGCCATTCTCTAAATGCATATTGAACTGGTTTGAATTAGCTGTTGGCTTGCAATGATTAAGGTCATCATTCATCTAGAACATCTAAATCAGATTTAGAAGTCATGACATGACTCATACGCTCATAGTGTCTGCTCAGTACAGGCATACTGTCCTCAACCTAGGCCAAACCTGTCTTCTATTTTCTGTTAGAGTTTTACAAAATATGGAGTTTAGTCAGGAAAGCCTTTCCTTCTTTCACTGCAAATAACATATGTAAAAGTTAGGGTTATATAGGACATTGATTGCTGTTCTAAAAATTGTGTCCCTCTGTACACACTGAGTAGATTTTCTGCTCAAACCAGTACATTCACAGAGAGTGTCCTTTATATCTGTTACGTCTTTGGACATCTCCTTTTTAACATCTGTGACATATTAGGTAATGTTTCTTCTGGCTTTCCAGTTAAACAGAAACCATATGGAGGTTCAGTGCTGGTGCCCTCTTAGAACCTACCTAATGCAGGCCCTGTTGTTAAGGTTTGAGAACTTCTGATGAACAGTGAAATGGAGTAAGTTATTGATGTAACTTTGGTGTAGAAGTTCTTCTAAACACTGGCAGGCATAGCTGATTTTTTAAAGAATTCTCTATATTAGTAGGGCAACAGAAATCTCTAAGGAATGCCACCAAACCTTTAAATGGTTTTGACTTGAACTCTTTTAGCACAGAGGTGGAAATTTCAAAATTTGCAGAATATCTTACAAAATTTTCTTTTAGTATTCAACTTCTTAATTTGTTGGATGTGTTCTGACAGTCTGGATGCTGAAGATCCAAGATCAGGGAAAGATCTTTTCCAAAACATGTGCTCTCTGGCTATGCTGCAAAGCAAGAAAATCTTGCTGACTTGGCAGCACCTGTGTCCAGTACAACAAAAGGCTCTATTTATAGAATATTTCACCATTTTCAGCAGTGCTACCTGTATTTCAAGGCTGGATGTGGCGCAGGGCAGCCTGGTCTGGTGGTTGACACCTTTTCAACCCAGACCACTCTATGATTCTATGATATTTAAAAGGTGTCTTCGGGAGGGCCTGCATAATAAAAAAATTCATGATAATGAAAAAATTCATTTGCATTAATCTCATCATCAAGAGCATTTGTCATTAGGTGTAGGTTCTAATTTTTGTACTGAGATATGAGCCACAGCTGCCACTTAAATTTTCGTATGTGAAGTGGGCAAGGAAGTCCTGTGGTCAGAACACTCTCAATGGGTGAGTTCACCAGTTCTTAGATTGTTAAGTCTATTCTGTACCCATCTTAAGCTTCTCTTCTGTCTCAGTGCTCGCTATAATATACCACAGGAATAGTATTAATCATCTGCAGTGCCAACATAACAAAGCTATGAAGACTGACCATACCGAAGAGATGATTTTAACAGTCTGTGCAAGGTGAGACACTCGGTGTGAGCTGAAACCAGTCATAAACATGGTAGACAGGGAGAATACGGGGATAGAGTGGATATTAATATGACAGGGTAGGAGATGGATGTGGAGAAGCAGTTACCTTAGAAGTCTCTAGAAGTATATTTTATAACATTTACCAGTGTTCAGATACATTCACTTTTCTAAAAGACTTATTTTAAATGTACATTCAAACAATTTTAAAACATTTTCAGGAGTGAATTGAAAATAGAAAATCTCTCAGAAGAATAGTGCCTTTCAACACATAGTAATGTTGAAGTTCCTACTGAACAAAGTGTTAGTGTCTGTAAAATAAAGCTCAAAGACCAAGTTTCTCCTTGAAATTACTGTGAATGTATCAGGTCCAGCTTTAGTGCATTTGGACAAAATTTCTCATGTTTCAAAGAAAATGCTGGATGCCCAGTTTCCCCTTATTTTGTCTCTCTGATTTACTTACATGCTTACTTGCATGGAGAGACTGGTTTCTCATTTGTGCGATGAATTTGTACAAAGCAAAATGACAAACAGCAGACATTTAAAGTTCCAAATGTGAATGTCCACTTTTCTGTGAGCTAATATCAGAACCAGAAATATACAATCTGCAGCTTTTTGTTCTTTGCAAAAGTGATGTTCACCTTCTACAGAAGGCCTATAGCTCACAAAATTCTGTTTATAAGGCTTGGTTTATTCTGCTGAAAAGAAAAAAGTCTGGTTTTCCATCCAAAGCCATTCTCCCAAGAAGCTGACGCAAACCCAACTGATCACATTAACTCAGCACCCACAGGTGCCCTTATCTGCAAAATGTTGTCATACAGTATCAATCAGGGAACAGACAGCCATACAACACTGTAATAAAAAATGCATTTGGCACTTCCTGAGCTATTTACAGTTTTTTTTTCTTGAATACTACACTGTTCTGAATGATGACTGCAAATTCCAGGGGACAATCCAGCTCGCTCTTCCTTCAAGACTGGAATTTTAATGGCTCCGATAAGAGACGGCCATCTTTCATCAGATATTGTCGTGTTTATTTTAGCTTTTTGCCTCTTTTGTGGCAACTGTGTCTGCACACAGGCCTATGGTATCAACCGTTGACAGTCATTCCTTTCAGAAGCCTCACCAAGGCACTTGAGCCATCCATTACACAGGGCAGTGTGAGATAAATTTATCAGAAACATTTGCACAGGACTTCAGTGTAGGCGGTACTGCATCCTGTGTATTTTCTGCATGCCTGGGAGAACAAACAGGAACAAAGGATGGAAAGATACAATTTGCAACAAACCATCCCCTCATTCATGTTTGCTGTCGAGTTTCAACTGTGCCTGGTGAGTCCACTGTGAACCTGGTGCCTATGTATGGATGTGGATGTGTGAGGGAAACACATAAAAGACTAGTTACGTTTAGTTTTATTTTATGTTTCTTGCCCTTCGACTTTCTAAAGTTTAATCCAAAGGAGTATTGTTGCCTTCTAGGTTGACTCTCCTCTTGCAGTCCAGTTCAGGACATTGAGACAAAACGAACAGTACGTGCAGACCCCTATATTTAGAAGTGCTGATCACTTGGTCACAGAACATGCTATTTGTTACTGTTCACGTTTTTAGCCAAAGAGCTAAACTGTCAAATGTCAGTGCTGTTTTCATCTTCCATATATAATTCTCTTCGTGGTCAATATTTGAAATCAATTCTCCTGTAATTTAAAAACAGAAATATTGTAATAGGAGCTCCAGGATGTCTTGATGGATTGTCACAAATTTCCTTCAACACTCTCTTGCTGCTTCCCACACCAAGGAATAGGAAGACTCTATACCACATCTTCAACAGTCAGACCTCATCCTCATTTAGATACCTGCTGCTTTGAAGCAACTGCTTACATGTAATAAAAAATGTTTACACTCATGTATATACTTATTTTTGTAGTAAAGTTTCATTTGTGTATCTGAATTAAGAAGAAATGTGGACGACATGGCCATTGTAGTTAGACTACTTGCTGGGAAAAACCTTCTCCTGTGCAGTTGTTTAAATGATGTTGTTTGTTGAATGGATATTCATTGCACTGGTGTTGTCTTTACTGTAATACAGATAAATTGAAATATGCAATTGACACTTCCAAAAAAAAAAAAAAAAATCCCTGTGCAAAGTTTTCCATTTTCCATGTGGATTTTCTGTCCACAAGCAGGCTCATGGGCAGGATGTAGGATGAAAAACTGGACTGCAGGCAAAATTCAGAGGATTTGCCTCAGGGAGCCTGCATATGAATTGATTTAGACATTTTAAAGGTTATAGTGATTATGGGCCCTACATCAGGACCCAAGTGCCAGTACCTTGGCCGAAAGCAACTCACCAGGGCAGCGCCAGCCCAGGCCACTGTCTGCCCACCAGAGTGCCAGGAGACCTCTCCACCATGGAACAGGGCAGCCCTCTCCTTACCCCAGGTGCTGGCAGCCAGACCTCATGAAGGATGCATATGGGGCCCTCACAGACAGACATCTGGCCCCCCTTGGAATTAATAACAACTGTGTTGCTAAATCCTCAGGAAAATTCTTGAGAGCCGACCTGGAGGTTTGACACCTCCTTTCCATTAGCTTTCAATTACAATTAATGTCCTAGCTGCTCCTTACCCCTCTGGAAAGTTCAACCCATAAAGACTAGAATTTCCCAATGACCCTAAATTAATGCAGAGCTTGTGCAAACACCTACATTTCTGCGGTCCCCTGGAAACCCCCTGTTTGTTTTGCTAACAATTTTTGTGATAATTTATGTTTTCTGAACACTGGCATAAAATTCTTAAGAAAAACATAGTCTGGTTGATTTTCCAGGTGGATTTAAGCATTCAGCATGTGAGCCATGAACTCTGGAGAACACTCCCCTAAGGTCAGTGGTTCTGGGTCAGGCTCTGCAGAGCACACTGTGGGATGTGGGATGCACCTCAGGTTAATGACTCGAAATTGCATGTAATAGTTCCTAGGTCTGCTCATATAGTTAATGCATATGAGAAGTCAGAGAGACTATTCAAATTACCTCAATTTCCTGATGATTTATGATGTATGCTTCTGACATCATTGGTTATTTATCTGCCCTCCTAACGCTGCTAGCCAAAGCAGAGGAGAGAAACAGATGCGGTGATATTAGGTTTGAGCGAAGGGTCATATTTTTTTAGGGACAATGCAACTTAGATAGAATGGTACTGTAGAAAAGGACTTGAAAGTTAGAAAACTAGCAGAGAGATTAGTCGAGTCCAAAGTCAAAGCAGCTGAAACAGCCTTTCCTCATGCGCTTTCTATGGTGAATCATTTCCTGACTCTAGAAGATGGATTCTGTTCATTTAAGTAGTTTTCCAGTGTGTCTTTTATATTATAGAATGGAAGTTTTTTACGATATGCCACTTATGACTTTTCATAACCCTAAAAAAGTTGGTTTTCTTTAGTAGGAGAAAACCCACTTCAGTTGCTGCACATACAATAAATGGGCCAAGTTCTCAGTTCTCAGTTACAGCTATACAACCCTCATTCTTAACGCATGTAATAACTAAGCTTAGTAGAAGTAGTGGATTAAAGACTTGGGGTTCCAAAATCCACCCTCAGATGTATGTGTGTGGCTAGGACTGAAATCAATGGGAGTCCCAAGTGTGCATCCAGGGTAGACTTTGGCTTGAGATTTTTATTGTTTGCGCTATTGGATAAAATTGATTCCAGCGTTACGTTTCTCAGTCAGAGCTATTTCTACATCATGCATCAAAATGTTGGCTTCAATCTCTTCTTCTTGATGGTAGCTTTGAGGAGTATTTGTTTTCTGGTTAGTTTGGGCCCAGCATTAATCATTCTCAGGCTTCCTCTAACCTTTTCTATATTATTTTACTGATGGCAGATTTAACTGCTGGCTCACCTTTATTTCCAAAACAGATGAATTTGATTAGTCTCTAATATTAACCAGATCCAACTAGTTGATAGAGTTAAACCAATGTGGGCCAGATGCTCAACTGGTGAACTGCAGAGCCACTGATTTGGGTACCTGGTGTGCAGGGAATCTCACAGGGTGCCGGGGCCATGAGAACCTCACAAGTGTAACCATGTAGAGCTGATGGCTGTCTGACTGAGTTCCTACAGGTGCTCTGTATTTAAATATATACATATATATACATACATATATTTAAATATATACATATATATAAATATATACAAATACATATACATATACATATACATATACATATACATATACATATACATATACATATACATATACATATACATATACATATACATATACATATACATATACATATACATATACATATACATATACATATACATATATAGTGCTTTATAACTAGAAGGGAAGGTAATCTCCTAGGGATAGATTTATCTTCTGGTTTGGGAGAAATGTTCTTCTTTATGCTGGTAGTAAAATTCTTCATGAGGCACAAATATCTTTGGTAAGGAGATGGGAGCTCTTCTTGAGCCAGTGGCTTATATCTCAGGATGTTTTCTAGCTTTGAAATTTGAGTAGATTTCTACTCCAAAAGCTAGGCAACCAGTTCAGAAATAAAAGCAAACTCATGACAGTAGGTGCTTTTTTTCTTCTCCTTCTCTGTCTTTTTTTTCCTTTTTCTGCTTTTCCTTAAAAAGAAAGAATTTCAGCTTGCAAGTGGTTGTAGTTCTGCAGAAGCTGCAGAACAGTGCAATTTATAGGGCTTACATAAAGGCCCATGAAAGAAAGATTAAAGTGCTAAGAAGGGTAATTTCATAGTACGACCAGGAAAGCCTGTAGTACTTCCTCTGAAACAGCTGACTTACGTGTGAGCTTAGGATTGTCTTTACCAGCAGCTTCAAATGCATGAAGAGACACAGAGCTACCTCTTGCCAAGGTGCTCTCCATCGTATTTAAAAAATCATGGCTGTCAAATGAAGTCTCTAAAGACTAGAAAAAGGGAAACATTGCTCCCGTATTCAAGAAAAAGAGAAAGGAAGACCTGAAGAACTACAGGCTGGTAAGCTTCTCCTCTATGCCTGGGAAAATCATGGAGCAGATCCTTCTTGAAAACATGTTAAGGGACACACAAGATGAGTTGATTCCAGACAGCCAACATGGTTTCATCAAGGGCAGATCATGGCTCATCAATTTGGTGGCTTTCTATGATGGAGTAACAATATCAGTGCACAAAGGAAAAGCAACTGATGTAATCTACCTGAAGTTATAAAAGGCCTTTGACAAGCTTCTGTACCACATCCTTATCTCTAAATTGGAGAGATATGGATTTGAAGCCTGGACTATTAGGTGGATAAAAAATTGATTGGATGGTCATTGCCAGAGTGTTGTTGTCAACATCTCCATGCCCAGGTGGAAGCCAGTCCCAGAGACCATCTTGGTACTGGTGCTCTTCAACATCTTTATCAATAACATAGTGGAATTGAGTGTACCCTTGTCATATTTTCTAATGACACCATCTGAATGATGCAGTTGCCACAACAGATGGGACAGACACCATCCAGAGGGATCTGGATGCACTCAAAAAGGGGGCACACAAGAATCTAATGAGATTTAACAAGGCCATGTGCAAAGCATTGCACTTGGGTTGAGAAAATCCCAGATACGAGTACAGACTGGGAGAAGGATTCATTAAAAGCAGCCCTGTGGAGAAGGACTTGGGGGTCCTGATGATTGAAAAGCTGCACATGAGCCAGCAGTATGAAATCCACAAAGACAACAGTATCCTGAGCTGCATCAAAAGAGGGGTGGCATCGGGGCAAGGGAGGAGATTGTCCCCATCTGCTCTGACCTTGTGAGATCCCATCTGCAGTACTGCATCCAGGTCTGGGGTACCCAGTACAAGGAGGATGCAGAGCTGTTGAGTGGGTCCAGAGGACAGCCACGAAGATGATCAGAAGGTTGGAGAACCTCTCTGTGAAGAAGGGCTGAGGGAGCTGTACCTGTTCAGCCTGTAGAAGAGAAGGCTCCTAGGAGATCTCATTGTGGTCTTCCAGTACTTGAAAGGAGCTTTCTAGGAGAAGGGATATTGATTTTTTATATAGTCTGATAGTGATAGAACAAGGAGGAACGGCTTTAAACTAAAAGAGGGTCAATTTAGATTAGATGTTAGGAAGAAATTTTTTACTCAGAGGGCAGCAAGGTGCTAACACAGGCTGCCCAGGGAAGCTGGGGGGGGCTCAAGGCCAGGTTGGATGGGGCCCTGGGCAGCCTGAGTGATTGGCAACCCTTCTCATGGCAAGGAGATTGGAACTAAATGGTCTTTAAAGTTCTCTCCAACTTAAGCCATTCTAGGATTCTCTTTTGTTCCTGCTGTATTTCACAGTAGCTGTTATTGGTGCAGCCTACTTCTGAGCCTTTGCTTGAGCACTGTGACTTCTTGATAATAGTTGCGTTTAAACTGGGCGTCCTGCTTGCTCAAACTACTTAAGTTAGATTTAAAAAAAAACTCAATTCTTAAGTAACTCTTATTTATAGAAACATAGGAAAAATTCCATCTGGAAGGGACTTCAGGAGGTCTCTGTGGAGGAGCATCGTGCCCAAAGCAGGGTCAGTGATTATCTACATATTTGGAAAAAGTAAAGCCAAGTTCACTAGAAATATTACCTGTTAGGTTTTTTTTAATCGTAAGTATGGCTTTTATTAGAGCTCTTTTAGCCTTCTTAAGGGAAGAGTTTAATATTCAGTCACATGGTTTTATTCATATTTCCATCTCTAGAGGTTTATTCTAGAACAATTTGTGGCAGAGCTGTGTCTCTGTTACCAGCTGTGACTTGGGCCACAGTGTCCTTCAGCATGGTGTGGCTGGCCAATGGTTGTGCTGATAGTGTGGACAGTGGGCTGTGAATTGAACAGTAACCTGGTGCTAGTTCTCTTACCTTACCTGTGCTTTTTATCAGCATGTAGGAAGCCCAAAGAAAGATACGAAGGCTCGTTTGTCCTGGGGTGCAGTGTCTGCGAGCTGAGCCAGGAACAGCTTCTGCAGCTGTGCATCACTGTTGTTTTCTGTTTGTAGCTGTCTCCATTTGTCCTTAGTGTTTTTTTTGGCAAAGAGAATACTTGTGATGTGAAAGTTAATTCCTGCAGGACAAATCACATGCGTTTCTGTGGAGAGTGGTTCCTCTCAAAATGCCCTTGGCTGTTGTGCACGTGACAATTGCCATTTTCCTTGAGAAAGACAATGTGCTCTTCTCACTTTCCCAGATTATTCTGGATTCTTTGCTCCATGCCTTGGTCTACTTATGTGAATTCTTGTCAGCTTTTGTCCACAGCTTGTGAACTGAGCTGTGAGGTCACATGATGGCCGTATGGGGAGAAGAAAAGACTCTTTACACAGAATAGCTACACAGTGGATTGTTTCCGTCTTGTGAACGTGGTAGCAATGAGGTTTCTGACTAGGAGCTCAGCACCTGCATGCCAAAATGCTGTCAGCTGCAGGGATATCTATTATAATATGATGAATAGGCCTAGAGATAAAAGATTAAGTTTTTGGAAAGATTTGGGCTGATTAGGGCCGTTTACTCAGGAATGCAAAGTTAGCCAAGCAATTGCCAAAAAGCACAGACTTAGCTTGAAATGTTATACTCTCAACATGTGTTACTAAGTTCTGTTCTAATCAGCCCTGCTTACCTGCCACATCCCTTGCTGTTAAAGCAATGCTGTAGCAGGCTTTGTAAAAAACATCAGATGCAGCAGCTATCAGTATCTGTGCTGTGCTAGACAAAGCAAATAGCACCATGTCCATCCACATCAGGGTGCAAACCAGACCCACTCTTACTCTAATTCTCCTGTTGTATTAATCACTTGTGGGCTGCCTGCTCAATAGCTACAGAATGCTTACCATACTTCTAAGGGCTTTATCTATAAATACAAATCCCAGGCACTGTTGCTTCATTTCAGATTTTACTGGGGAAATACTGAGAACCTGAGCTGTTTATAAGCTCAGATGTTTTCTTGAGCCCAGTATTCCCAGGTATTATAGCTACTACTGAACTCAAGTGGCTGAATTAGGCATGCTGCACTTTCTTATCTGCAGTAGATAGTAGTAATGTTAGTTAAGAAAAATAGTATGGTGTTAGTTAAGAAAATATCTCACTGTCCTTCATCTAAGGCTTAAATTCATGCCAGCATGACTCAAATTCAAAGACATATGAGCCATGATTGAATCTTCAAAAATTAGATTGCCCAAAGCTTTCTCTTCTGTCAACATGGAATGAGAGCTCAAGATTTTAAAAATAATGTCAAAAGAAGGGCTGTGTGCGACAGTGTAAATTCTTTTTCTTGTTGTTACCTTGGAAATACTGAGCATACATTGTCATTCGGGTCTTTTTGAAGATGTTCCCTTGGATGAATGTTGCTGTTCTCCTACCACATCTACTGAATAGTCACTGATAGAGATGAGCAACCAGTAGCACATAACATGAGCATGAATGGATTTTCCCACTGCAGTATAATTCTGTCACTATTGGGCTTCTTTCAGTTCTCCTTTCCAGGAGATTCCAGGAAATGAAGTGGATTTTAAGCCAGTTGGTTATACAGTCACCAAGTCATAACGGTAAAGCACTCCATAACCATCCTCAAGAACCCATGAAAGCCCTGCTGAAACATAATTTACTACTGATGGGATTAAAAGGAAAAAACAAAAAGAAAGAAGAAAAAAGAGCTTTTTGAATTGTAACGCCCTAAATGTAAGAAACCAATAAATGAAGCAGGGAGTTCCGAGAAACAACTTGTCCTTGCAAATGTTTCTTTTCAGCTTTGCTGAGAGAAATTGCACCTGGACTCTTCTCATCAGCTCCATAGGAAACAGATCAATGTTACATGTTTTCAGGAAGAATGGGGAGTTTAGCGCTGTTAATGGAAAAATACTGACAACTGTATCAAATGCTGCTGTTAATTTGAAACACTAGCACTGTCTTTCAAAGTCATGTTTCACCTTAATTGCCTTAGGGAATAATTTAGCTGTAATTGGAGAGTTGCTTAAGGTTATGTGCATTTTTGAAACTCAAGAAGGAAAAGGAACGTGGAAAAGAAGAAATGCCCATCTACTGAGGCTATAGGGAAACAACTTGGCAAAAAGAGAGGGAAAGTTCCGTGCTCAAACAAGCTGGCAGCACAGTCATAGAGTTGAAGGGAGATGAGGGCAGTGAACCAGCCTTGTCTTCAGAGGATTCCCACTGAAATCAGCGTTGTGCATAAAGGAGGCTAGTGGAGGACAGCAAAAGCATTTGTCAGAGAAGATAAAAAAAGAGAGACGAATGGGAGTAACAAAGAAGCCCCTAGGAAAGTTCAGTGAATTGTGAGAGCTCACAAAAGACATGCAGGGTTGAATGAGGATACTGAAGGAAAGTGATCTTAAATTATGTGAGCTGTGCCTGCAAGGTACAGTCGGCCCACCAGGATTCTGGCTTTTGCTGCCCAGGAACTTGTGTTCGTTTTCTTTTGTGCTGGGAATTCTAAACAAATCCTCCTTCCGGGAATGCTCATTGCTTCCCAGTAGTGCCCAAGTATCTGTGAGATCTCTGACACTGTGTACCCCAAACTATTAAATCCTTCTGGAAAATAAACTCCTCATTTTAAGGACTGAGAAATTGGTTTGCTTGCTAAAAAAGAATTGATATAAATGACATTCCACAACAGTGTACAGTCATCAGTTGTGGTTGAGACTGTTGATGGAATTTGTGGTACTAAAGAAGAGTGAGTAGAGCACAGATGTTTATTTATTTAGAAAATATGAAGGAAGGTAGGAATGACAGAATTCAGGTTCTGATGGCCTGACAAGTTAAGTGCTTTTCCTACTATTTTGTTGTTTTTTCTTCTTTATTGATGCTGATCACCTGTAATGAGCAAAACACTAATAGTCTGCTACAGCAATTAAAAAAAAAGCCCATACTGGGCTTTGTGATCACACAAACAATCTCCAACCTAAAAATGCTAGTGTTAAAGAAATAAAGTCTACCTTTCAATGCTAGATATCTTTTATTATTTTATTAAAAACACAGTGAGTCTTTCCAGAAGAGATTTGTGCCTTCCTCATCAGCATCCGATATCCACCCATGCCAGCTGGAGAGAAAAGGCAAGAACAGGGCAACTGCTGATCTCACTCATGTTCCAGTCTGCTTTGGTTCTCAAGCAGTCAGTTTCATGTAGATGGCTAAGTGAACTGATCCAACCAATAGGAGCTACAGATCCCAACAGAAACCACCAACGCTGTTCAAATAACATTTCAAACTTCAGCTTCAAAACCTACATGTTAGCCAATCTATATACATGACCAAATGTGCTTTAGTGACAGCCAGAATCTGCCTGCTGTTATGGTCATCTAAAAGAAGAGCTAGGATGCACTAATGGCTGTGATGTCTAGAGCAGCTATGGGTCTAAAAGCCTTTTCCCCAGAGGAGGCAGTATTGGGCATCACTGGTTATAGCACTCAGGGCATGGACCCAGTGCTGCAGAGCTCTGAAATACTGAGAGAAGAAGTCAATGGACTTCTCTAAATCAAAGATCAAATCGGGAGAATCAACCAGAACATTAACTAAGACATTATTTCTTCTCCTTTCTCTGATACCTGCTAAAGGATTGAGGTGAACCTGTATTGAATTAATGCACTTGAATGCATACAAAAGCAAAAGACAAATTGATGGTAGGATTCTGTTTTTCTGTTACCTTGCCAGCTTCCATAAGCTGCCTCCTTTTTTTCTTCCAGCCCAGACCCCACAGAAAATGAAATAAACCTGAATTACAACAAGCTTGTACCCACAAGCTGGGAAACTATGCAGTAAGATACATTTAATTTCAGGTTTAGCTTTAAATTTCTAAATCTCCTGACAACATTGCACAATCTGAAGTCATTCTCATGTTGGAAAAAGAGGTCCTTTATCAGACCCAACCCAGGAACTCTGCAGGTTTGGCAGCTGTGCAGAGGCCAGCAGAAAGTGTCAGAAAGCAGTCTGACATACTGAAATTGTTGACTTCTTCCAACAGTCCCAGGGATTGGCTTGACTTAAGAAAGTTCCAACTTGTTTTGCATACAGTCGTTGTCAAGGAGGTGAGAATTTGGCAGTTTTGTCCATTTATGTGCTACTTATTTGTCTCCTTTGGCAGTTTAGAAGAAACCCCAGAGCAATGAGAGATTAAGATAACATCTTATGCCTAATTGGCATACCCCAGAAACCTAAGGCCAACCCAGGAACCACTCACCAGTTTGATTGCAAAAAATGAAGTATAGAGCATTCTTTCCTTTCTCCGCCTTTTCAACAGATCTCTAATTTATTAAAATGTCATAAAACTTCTGTATTGCTGGACTACTGCTTAATATGAACCACCTTAGGAATGGGAAGTGATTTATGGTTTCCCTGTTGGGATTCCCTGCACAGCTTGTACTCTTCCAATGGCATAGGCCTCATGCCGGGTGTCTTCCAAGGAGCAAGATTGAGTGAATCAATGACATAGAGCCATGCTCTGGAAATGACTGATTTTTCTTCATGGATTTTTTTTTTTTTTTTTTTTAAAGAAAAAATCCTGACCTCAGACTTGGCTTGGGAGCTCCTGACAGTTGTCAGAATTGTTGTGGTAATTCTGCACTTTCAGTGCACAGCCCCACTTGATCCACGGCAATGTGTTTGCTAACCTAAAATACTGGCATATGGCTGAAATCTGAATTACAGCAGGATGAACTTGGTCAGCAGCACTAGACAAACTTGCACATCACCTAGGAGAAAGCATCCCCAAACCTCCCCAGTCTGGAAACTAGCAGCAGCAATGGTTGCATCAGCAAGAGTTTGAGGGCTCTGGTGCTATGTCTTTGCCAGCACTAGAGGATGTATATTCTTTTTTTTTTTGGCCACTTACTCTCCCCATAGAGGTAGCACGCCTCTGTCACTTTGCAAACCCTTGGGTGCAATGATAGTTGTATTATTTCCCAGAGATCACTGCAAGATGAGTCATTCATATCCAGACACCAAGGTGGAAAGACCGTAGCTGCTGGTAGAAGAGCGTATGGCAGAGATATTTAGAGACTTTTAGAGGAGTTTCTCAGGGTCACTGACAGTCATTCTGACACCAAAATAGAAAACATTTCTGAGTAAAAATATTTCTGAATAAAAACTCTAGATCTATCCTGCAGAGGACAAAAACAGACTTATGAAGTATGTCAGATATTTGCATGGAAGTAGGACCTCCAATTACCTATGTAGATCTGAGGCTATGATAATCAATTACACTGAGGGATGCCACATTGTGTTGTGAAACAGCATTCTCAGGGCACTCTTGCATTGCCTGGATATTGTTTCAATGAACCAAGGAACAGCTGAACAAGAGTCAGAGGACATTGTATAGATCATAGGGGAAGTGTAAATTCTGCAGGCTGACATGGGTAAGCCTAATGGAGAAAAAGCAGTTTGCAGTCAACATAGATTGGAAAGGAAATAATGTCTGCTTGGTATTCCAGTCATTTAAATACAGTAGAAAAACATTTCTAAGCAATAGCTAGATAAAAGAATGAAAAGCATGAGGAAATGGCATACTGTGATTTAAAAAAAGCCGAGCAGAAGCCAAAGCAGCCATGCGGAAGGGTTGGAGCTGTGCAGCTGTGCTGTCACTGCTGCCTTACATGACCTGGATCATGAGCCTTCTCCTCGACTTCTCCCTCTGTCCTGTATCTGCGTCTGGCTAAAGATTCCTGGGAACTTCAATATAACATTGCCAATGGGGATTGAGGGCCAAGCTATGTGGTTAAAGAAGAGCCAAGACACATGTAACTTTAGGCTCTCTGGACTGGAAGGGGAAGAGGGTGCAATTTCAAAGAAATCAATAGTGTGGAAAGAGTATGTGGAAATTCCTAGTTCACGAATAGTGCTATGTAAAACTTGGCACTTGTGCTTTTCAGAGATTTGCTGCTTTCTCTTTTATGTTGGTTCATGCAGGCTTGCACCCCCTGGCTTTTCTTTTGTGTTCTGAGAATTGAATAAACCCTGGAAGTGGCAAGAATCATCTGGTCTCACAGTCTTACCATTTAAAATCCCCTGACTGGAATGGTTTTGATGTGAAATCATAAATCAGACTGAGTTCACACGAAGGCTTGCTGAGCTGCAGCAAATCTTTATACAAATGCAAACTTCAGTTCGGATTATTTTTGTTTAAGCTTTTCCCTTAATTTCATCTATTCTATGTTTGTTTCATGAACAAACATCTTGAAATTTCATAAGCTGTAATAACATGGATGATTATCTTCTCTCCCCACTCCCCCCTCCCCCCTTCCTGTGTCATTAACTTCTGTTCCTTCTTTGCTGCTCCACACACAAATGCACTTTAAAAAAGCTCTAATGAAAAGTGTACTAGAAGCACTACAGTAGCTTTAGGACTCAGAAAAGTATGTATTCACAGGTCATGCCAAGTCAGAAGTCTGAGTACCCCCCCTTTAAGGTCTAATTTTAGTATATTTGAACAGTCAAATGATCTTATCACAAAAATAAAAGCTTCTATTACAGTTTACCATGAAGGTCATGAGGAATAAACATATTCCTTTAGGTAGACTGTTGTCCAGTCATTAATTTTACTTGTGTTTTTCTTTATGCCATCATTCCGTCTAGCTGACTTTGGATGATTATATTGCACATCTAGAGAATAAAGTGGTAGATCTAATCTAACCATACTTTTAAAAAGCTTTTAACAGAGCCCTTCAGAGAGCACTAGAGATGCTTAGAGGGTTTGAGGTCAGTGAGCAAACACAGCACTGCCATCCAGTTTCAAGAGCGTTAGAAGGGACATGGTAAGGAAGTGTGCAGGGAGAAGGTGAAAATGAGTGAGAAAAAGGCAGCCACCTAGTTCGAAAAAAGTCAGCACTGGGTTCTATTCTTCTGTTGACTTCCAAAACACTTTTATTTAATGAAGGGGGTTTTGTCGATTCTTTGTGTCTTCTTAAGCACCAGTCATATATTTTACAAAAATAGGTAGTGTACCAAACAGATGTAAAGCTCTAAAAATTGATTTTAAATGAAGAATTTCAGTAATTTGTGGTCTCTTCAAACAACCCAGCTATGTTCTCTATCTTTTAAGAATATGCCATTTTCTATCAGATTAATGTATAAGGCTGGTGACTGAAGCATAAAGAGGAAGAATCTAGTTAGGCTCAGAAGCCAGAAGTGTGCAGGGGAGAAATGATGGAACCTACAGGAATAGGTGAATATATTTTGTTTTACAATATATGGGATGTTTACACTTCAAACAAAAAGCCACTCAAATAGAAACATAGTAATGTTGAAGGAATTGGGTAATGTGAAAAGCCTTAGCCAACCCAAAGGTATCTAAAAAACCTGAGTATTTCTATCCCAGTGATGCAGCTTGCATTCTCAAGGCACTGGAGGTCTGATTGCTAGTGGCTGAAAGCACAGCTCGCCTTTTCCAAGCCAGTCAACATCTCTGTCTCCTGCCTGGCTGCTCATGCAAAGGTGAGGAAATGACCTCAGCACTTGTCCCCTCCAAGGCTGGCAGCATGGAAGCTCAAGGCTTAAGGGAACAGAAGTGGAGAGCTGCCTTCTTCAGTAAAAGGGGGGTTCCAATTCTTGTAATTGTGTTTATGATGATGTTGGCCTTCAGGGGACTAACAAAGCAATGTTCGATTGATCTTTTTCTAATTTTTTTTTTAACTTATTACTTGAAAGAAGAACAAAGGTTCCCAGATAGGACATTTGACGTAGGACTTAGGTGGGCAATCAGCTGTTGAGCCCAACCCTTTGTCTTTGAGCCAACACATAGCAAAATGTTCTTTACACCTGATGTCCAGCAGAAAGACAAACTGCTATGGATGAGGAAGGCAAAACTGTTCTTGTCAAAAGCAACAAGAGGGATTCAATCAGCCTTTTGAGATACCTGAGCGACTTCTAAGCATCTCAGTGCATGACCATTGCACCCAATTGATCACAGCTATCTTCTCAGTTGACTTTTGTTGGGATTTTTTGCCTGCCCATCACTATCTGCCAATTCAGCTTTGTTGTGACCCAATATAAGCAAGAAGTTATGACTACAGCCCTCACAATGGTCTACACAATGTAGAAGAGTTACAAGAATTTGACCCACTTGGCATTTCTGGCCCTAATCCGCAAGCCTCAGCAACCCAATTGATCACCTGAACTTGGCGGCATGGTGGTCAACCTAAATCAGCTCATACCTCCAGATCACTCATGTTTTAATCCAGACGTCACCAGAGTAGATATGGAGGTTCCAGTAAGTCAACTGTAAGGGCTGAAACTCTATGGAATCATACTTTCTGTGCATTATAGGAAACAAACTGATAAACTATTGAATCATTCAAAAAGAGGCTGTGGCAAACTGTTTTCTCCGCAAGGCAGAAGAACACCAGTCCCTTATTTACAAATGCTCACATATTTCTCTTGTTTCATTTACACTATAGAATTGATCTACCATGCATCCTAGATAATGATATCTTTCAGAAATGATAATTTTTAGGACACTGACAGGTGTCAGTCATCTGAAAGAAGCACTGCAAACTTCTCCTCTGAGAATAATTTTGCTTTTCTTTATCTGTAATTGCTATAGATTTTCATGATGAATTTATTTCATCATGTTTGAGTAGTCTTCTCCCCTTCTTTATCCATTTGCAAAGACACTAGCAGGAATGTGTCTGGCAGAGAAGGACGATACTTTAATAGAAGCACCAGATGATACTTTGCAGCTTTGTGGCTTAGCACAGATTTTTCATTTTATAAGAAGATCCTATTTTTATATCACTGGTGAAGCTTATGTTCCTTGTTGCTGGGCAGGGTAGTTCCAAATCCCTTTTGATTCTATATTTCTTGACCTTTAACTACTTGTTTTGGAATATCATTGAGCCCTGGCATTTCTCTCTCTCTTTTTTTTTGGTATTCGCTACTATTAGCTATTTATATTAAACTACAATGTGTCCATGTGTCCCCCATACTTCAACAATACAAGGATTGGGCTGGTAATATCTTTCCTCTCATAGGTAGACTGTGTTAAAGCCTAGGTATTTCTCTAATCTTTTCAAGTCTTGTTTGGTGAACAAATAAAGAAGGAAGCTATTTGGATCAGACAAGCCATTCAACTAACCGAATCTCTACATGCAGCAATGGGAATAAACCAGGGAGAAATGACTTGGAAATGCTAATGGAGAAAAAACTTTTCCTTCTATTAATTATTTCCACTTTCCTAGCAGCTTTGAGCTCATATGTACTGTAATTCCATGCTTTCTTGCTTCCTTCCTTAATAAAGCCACTGCCGGAAGGAGCTCTGCTACACTGAGATGACAGCAAAAGTGTTCCAGAGACTGTTGCTAACTGTAGTTTGGGTTGTGGTGATTTCCTTTTTTGTGGGTTGCTTTTTTTTTTCTTCTTCTTTTTTTTTTTCCCAGGAGTGAGGTGAGAGGGAAGATAGCTCAAGTTTTTAGAGTTAAACTGAGCTCTTTGTGTTACCAGAGCATTTTGAACCCTTTGGTCTTCTTATTCTCTGGAGGAAGACCCAAGACTATGCCTACAAGTGAGGAATTTGTAGCATGTCACGCTACCCAGGGAGAGTCCTTCTTTTTCTTCTTTGTAATTCAAAACAGCATTTGCATCCTTGCTGGAAGTCAAGCCCTCCTTAACTTTCCTTCACTCTAGGGAAAGGAAGTGCTGAAGGATGGAGCAGTTAAGCATACATGAACCCAGCACCTCCTGTGGGGGAGGTTTCACAGGAGAAAAGCATCTGTTGTGCTGAAATAGCTGCCCTCCAGAAGTGATATTTAAAGTTGCAGGCTGTCATTCGTTTGTACTTGTGATCTTGCTTTCACTCCAGAAGGGTGAACATCATCCTACAATTCAGTCAGGAAAGATCTGTGTGGGGTTCACCATGTAATCAGTACTATGCAAAATTGTCTGCAAATTTCTTCAAATGCACATTAATTTTATATGAATAATGATATGAACAAATATGAATAATATATGAACAAAATTCTTTTACAGAAAATCAGATTTGTTCCAGTTGCTTCCTTGTGCATTGGTCCTTCCCTAATGCCTTAATACATTAATGGAAGGAGAGATTTATCTTTACTTTTATTTATCTTGGACTCAGACCTTGTTGAGGCCTCAAGCAATAATGATGATATCTCTCCTTAAGCCCAAAAATACTGGAGTTATGGGCATGTGACATCAAAGAGAAACATTGCCTGCAAGCTGGTGCAAAAAGAAGGAGCTCTCTGAGCATGTCCTACCTGTACTTATGTGTTGGCAGTTGGGTCTGCCACCAACGTAGAATTAGTCACTATTTCCCACTTGACCAGGAAATGCAAGGCAATGTCTTTCTGGAGTCGTAAAATCATACACATTTCCCCCACTGCTACTGATGAACTTTAGGATAAGACTAGTGCAGCTCATTGTGAATTAGGAAAGTACATTCCCTCTGCACTACCAAATTTGTAGAGAGGATATGATAGACTGCTACAGTTTCCCAGAGCTGAGAGCTATCAACCCATATCCTCCTCTATCCTGCATCATTAAATTTTACTGGCCCTAGTTGCCATCTCAACAGCAAAAATTATTATTGTTGAAATGAAATCATGCATTTCTTTTAATGCAGATACAACATTTGATTCAATGAGTAATTCAATTTACTAGTGAATTTCTCAGAAGAGCTTAATAATAAACTGCAGGAAGAAACAATTCATTTTTGTTGTGACTCATTTGTACTGATCTAATTGTGTCAAATATTCTCCCAGTCTAAGGGGGAAAAGTCATGGAAAGGGAATTGTGCTTCTCATTTTTAACCTTTTAGAACTTCCAATGTGCCATTTCTGAAGCCAGTCACATTTTGCATCCTACTATGACAGCTTGAAATTTGCACTTCATTTTGTTTTCATTGCTATCTTCCATTGCCATTTCTCAGTCATATCCCTTTTTTATATTTTTTAGCATACAAAATGAAGATCCACTTAGCATATCTTTTTAACCCATCAGTTATGCAAAAGAAAGGTAATAATGTCAGGGAAGAGATTCTTTCTGTTGTCCCACGGAAAGATCATTAGATGAGACACAAGAAATATAAGCTTGGTTTACCATCTGGTACTGGCTCCTCATGTAGCTTGGAGCAAGCCACCTTGTCTCCTCGTGCTTGTTTCTTATTCTTCTCTGAACAGGAACTGAGTCACATTGGGCGTTTGTTTCATTTTCTCTACGCTGCCAGGTGTTTTGGAGCACTAATCTTGCCTGTGTCTTTGTAATAACAGTGAAAAAAACCTAAAAGTCTGGTGTCAGAATAGTCACTTTATTGAAGAAAACTGCAGAGAACCTGTTGTGTTGTACTGAGCTGTGAGAATGTGAGAGCAAGTGCAAGCATTACTGGAAAAGCATTTCTCACATCAGTAGTTCACAAGCTTTCCTCAGAATATATTTATATTTGGTCTTGCTTACTCCGAGTCTCACTTTAAATCTCAGAAAAGTAACAGCATGAGCATTGGGTCTGAACAACAGACAGAAAGGACTGGCAAGTGCAAGGGCAGCTTGGAGCCCAGGGATGGATGCAGCTCTGATGTTTTCCAAAAAATGGCTGCTCCTCACCAACAAAGAGGAGTGCTGCCCTTCCTCCTGTCCTGCCTGTCCAGAGCTGAGAATTTGCTCTACTTTGGCTCAGTTAATGTACTGAATTTTAGTGAGCTTGTCAATGGCAGCTACAAAGGCCCTTTAGAAAGCACCATTTTCCATCTGCCCTGGGAGGCCCTTCTTAGAGTGCTATGCTTTAACCCAATAAACAGCTCAGTATCAGCAGTGGGATGGGGGAGAGAACTGTAAAAAGGTAAAATTCATGGGTTGAGATAGACAGTTTCATTGTTCAGCGTGATGATCTGTGGCATGGGATACTCCTTTGACCAACCTGAGTCAGCTGTCTGGTGCTGTCTCCTCCTAGCATTCCCCTGGCAGGGCAGCCTGAGAAGCCAAAAGTCCCAGACTATGTCCTAGGCACTAAAACATTGGTGTGTTATCAACATTATTCTCATCCTAAATTCAAAACACAGCACCATACAAGCAACTAGGAAGAAAATTAACCCTACCCCATCTGAAACCAGGACAGGGTGCACATAGGTTGGGATGATGCCATGAAGGATGGCTCAAGCTTTGCAGCGTTGCACAGACTGTTGCCTTGTGCCTTTCTCTCCCCTCCAAGCACAATGCTCTGCCAAAGCCCAAGTGAGGCATGGTGCCTACCACCCCATCTCCACTCCTGTGCCCATGCACAGAGGCTGACCTGATGGTTCTTGCCCTTGCAAGCTTTGGGAGGCCTCAGAGCACTGAACAGCCCCCTCTCACCCAAGTCCCAGCTTGTGACCTTCAAGTGAGAGATGATATGGGGAGGATGTGAGCAGCTGCCACTGTGGAAATGGGATCTCTTCCCATCAGAGTAATCTTTGCAACCTGGGAAAACATGGCTTTGCTTTTCTCTTCTGAGCCATCAATCCACATTTTCTGTTCAGATTATATAGCTGAACAGTAAGACCATTGGGAAGGTCCATGCTGAGACCAGGACAGAAAGGTGCAGTCACAACAGGAGCTGGAGCTGCTGTTTCTTCAGGGCCCACCTCCAACCTTTTGTATTAACATCTAATGAATTCAGGCACAGACAATGCTTGCTCTGTCCTGCACAACTTCATAGAGCATTGCACTGCTCCAAGGCTCATTTGAGCCCACAGCAAATTAATATTTTACCTGTTGGAATGTTTTTTTGCTCCAGCTAGTTAAAGGCAAGTTGCGGCAACAAGTGGGTGGGGTGTATTTTATTTAGCTGTGGTGAAAATATTGCCATATTTGATGTGAGCAGCTGAACAATAGAAGCCATAGAGAGGGAAAACCACCAAAAGGGGTGGAGGGTGGGTGGAGGAAGAAGTGTTTTCTTGGTAGAAGTGTAATGAATTTGCAATTCTCAGTGAAGCACTTGTGAAAAAAGCAATGAATGAATTAAAGGGCTTGTGCACCTAAGCAGGGTGACCCTAAATAGTTGCCACATGGCTTGGTAAGTAGCTGTGCCAAGCTGCTAGCTATCAAGAAGTTTGCCAGGAGGACTGAGCAATGGGGCAGTGGTTGCTGCACAGGGCTTTGCATACTGGGCCCCAAGGCTGCTTGCCAAAATGCTCTGGGACTCTTTGGTCAAATTTGGCTTTTGCCCATTGCCAGGTAACAAATCTGTGGATGATCCTTCTCAAAATTTTCCACATAAAGCCAATGGGTTGCTGCGCTCAAAGATTTTGTTACAGTCTGTGGCATTTAGCAGGGAGTACATCAGACTCCCTGTGAATAAACAGTTTCAGAGGTCTACTGTCCAGTGTGGAATTTTAAATCTCCTACCTTTCATCTCACAGCTGGAAAATGTTTCCAGTGAATGCCAAGAGCCAAGGACTCAATGAAAGGAGGGCACAGCTGGTTCCACTGGAAAACATGTGAAGCAGTGTGAAGAAATAAGAAAGGAAAAAGTAAAACCAGGGTCTTAATGTTAACCAATTCCTGCTGATGAGATAGTTTTCACTTCCAAGGATGCCCTAGTGTGTTGGAAATGAGTAGCAATATCAAACGCCTGAATTGAAGGAGACAGGCAGGAGACGGTTGGCATCTGAGATGATTGTCTTGCCAAATGCTAATCATGACAAGTCTCACTTCCAGCTAGCAGTACGTCAGCAGCCACTTGCTATTGCAGCCGCTCTGTAAAACGGTGAGGATGGGGCATGGAAGCAAGATGTACGGTGTGCACTTGGTTCCTAAGGAGGTTTGCTTGCCTCGGACCTGGGATCTTGGCACTGCTGCATTCCTGGTGTAACAGATGCTCCACTGTGAGCAAGCAGTAAGTCCTCCCACTCCTCCGTATGTTCAGTTGCTAATTGCAAACATGAAGGACTGACATTTTGATGCCTGCTCTTTCAACTTCCTCTTGTTCTTACTTTCAAGCAGTTTGTATCCAAGCTGCATCTCTTTCTTTCCATGGGTATTTTGGTGTGAGCAGCTTACATTATTCTAGTAGCAGCTTTACTGTTTGTAGATGCAATGGACAGCGGTGTTGTCCATGGCCAGAAGCAAAGAACCTAAAACATGTTAGATGCATAGCTGTCTTTGCCTGGGAGCATGCTGTCAAACCTCAGATTCACAGAAAGTGAAGAGAGCCGATACTCACAGTAGATTAACTGAAGTGCTGTAAAGTCACAGGGCAGGGCTTTTTTCCCTCCGTGTAACTTGCCCATGTGCCGTGCCCTACTCACCCAGCATACAGCACTGTCACTCGGCCCAGGTAGAACACAATTCTGCTTGCTTCTCTCTGTATGAGACTTCATTCTTTAGCTTTAAAATGATGCAGTTGTTTGTCCACCACTTTCCCCTGTTACCAACAAATGCAAAACAAGAGAGCTACGGCCAATCATTGCTCTGCAGCCCACAGACTAGCAACAAAAAGGTGTTTCTTTCTGTGGCAGCTGAGAGAAAAAGCCCCAAACAAGAAGTTTTTGTTCCTGTTTCTTCCAGCCTTTCTGCCTCTCTAAGGCAGATCACATCTACCCTCTGACCTATTTGTTGCTTCCTCACCCCACAAGCTGTCGTGAACATCTCCTGTCCTACTCATTTAGAGCTCTCTAATTAGTGACATAACAGTTGGACAATTAATGAACCAAACCCGTTCCATAATGGAGAATAAACACTGTTGGTGAGTCACTCTACAGCAGGCATCCAGCACTGCTGAAGTGTGTTTCCTGGCAAGCTGCAGCTGGTTGTACAGGGGTGTATCTTTTCTATGCTCTGCCTCGGGGGCAAATTACTTCAAACAGGGCTTTGCAATGTGGCTGGAGAAAACAAGCTTTTGTTTGCAGTTTGCCTTATAAAGGGCTGAATCTAAATCATGCTCGCTTGCTTGAAGCCCAGCAGTGTCATCAAGGCCAATTCGTTTTCCACAGTGGCTACTTACAAAGGAAAATCTCTGCTGGATTTGTCTGTGCAGGGGATTCATTGACAGGGCTCCTGCTTGTGTCTGTGCTCCTTGCCTGCAGACAGAATGAGCAGGGAGCAGCACCAGGAGCCGCCCTGTCACCCATCATCACTCATTTTGCTGGAACTGGTGGAAGGGGGAGCGTGCATGAGCACTGCTCTGATAGCTGGCTGAAGCCTTTCTAGGGTAAGGCTCAAACCAGTAACTGCATGCAGTCTACTTGGGTTAGTGGTTTACCTCAAAAAATGGAGAAAATCACTTAGCACTTGAAGCAAAAGGCTACCACAGCCGTGGTGGTTTTGAAGCAGCATGAGCTGGTGGAAGTTGCTTAGAGGTATAGAAAAGGAAAAGGGCTGTGGAAGAGCTCAGCCATTTTCCAGTGTAACTCTGGGAGGGCATTAATGGTTGCTGCACTGCAGGTATCCCAACATTGACATATGGGACCTTCCAGCAGCAATTGCAAAAGAGGCCAACGTCTTGCCAACGTACATACTTTTTCAGTATGTATGGCCTAAAGCAGACTGGAAACTCTCTCTTTCTTACTGGACAAGATGCCCATAGAATCAGACCTTCCAGATCTGATGCTATTTAGATCGTCCAGGGATCTCTGGCCAATGGTGGAGGGTCTGCATCTCACCCAGACCCAGCAGGTCAAAGTGAACCAGGACTGTTTCCCACTGAGGGAGCATCACTTGAGCAGCTGGCAGATGTCAACCACTAGTGACAGATTAACCCCAGACTGAGGACTTTGAGAGTGTGAGGGAATGCAGTCAGGGTGTAATCAGGATTCCAAAGCCCATTTGAAAATTTTGCAAATATCATGGAAGTGGGTTTTTGCATTTCTTACGCCTGCTGCTGTGACAGACTGGCCTACCTCACTTGGACTCCATCCAATTGTCATAACTATGATTGGGACAGCTACATAACTGCACTTAACTGTAAATAGGACAGCTACACAGGGTGGATAGAAAACCTTCATGCAAGTGGTGGTATACAGTGAGAAACACTAAACAGGCTGGCTATAGACTTTGTAGGTTCTTCTCCATCTTCAAGCAATACATTTAAGCCACCAGACTGATGCGTGACTGCAGCCATCCTTCAAGAACAGCTTCTACTTGGCTTTGAAGACAAGGAACACTTCCCCAGTCAGGTCACATCCATGGATTTCTGCAAAACCCTTGCTTCATCTTTCACAGAAGTAACTGGGATTCACTGTGCTGAACCTGTAGCTGCTCGTCAGGGGATGGCAGTGGGGCTCTCCTGCCCCAGCACTGGTGCCACAGCTCCCATCTGCAGATTTCTGTGGTGCATTCAGTCTCTAACAGGATCAGCCTATGATCCAGTCCAGATGAGAAGCAGAAATCAGATCCCATGACTGCTCACGTCTTAAACATTGCTGAGATTTTCCCTCTAGCTGTCACTGAAAATCTCCACAAAAGGAAGAGCTGAGACATTTGGTCCAGGAAAATAGGGAAGCATTTCCAGCTGTCCGAAAGGTAGCCAGGACACAGAAGGTGCACTCACCACAGTCCCAATTCCTGTCTCCTTTTCATCCAAACAGAAAGTGCTGCAGGATTTTACAGGAGGAGAAAAGGAATACCCAGGGAAGTGAGAATATCCTTTAAAAGTCCCTCTGCAATATGCCTTAGCTGCCTCAGCCACATGTGGTGGAAAGGATCCCACCTTGTCCACCTCCGTCCTTACCATCAACCCCACTAAAAATAGCTTCCCCCCACTAAAAGCATTTCACTTCTCAGTCTATGTACTTCCCTTGTCTTGATTTCATGCAGTGCTGCCACCCATTTCAGATGTGCAGATACAGTAAAATGGCCATCTATACCATCCAGTAGACGGAATAAACTCTTAAGCCAAATAGTTTGCCTTGCAGTGGGCAAGACACTTTGCTCTTCTCACATTTCCACCTCAGTATTTAGTTAGGCTTGGTAACTTTTATGCTTATCCTTGTTAACTGGAGCTTTGCAGGTATAAAAATATTTGCTTTGTCAGAGCAGAGAGCATCCATTGTTTGCTGAAGCCTGAATTCCTTGCAAATGTTTTCTTCTATTTTCTTATTCTCATCTCTTTTGGCTAAACCACAGCACAATAACCCTTTGTAACACTAACACCTTGGTATGACATGTCAGGATCTGTTCCGCTGAGCCAGTTTAGAAGGAAAGCATGCTTGTAACTGTGTAATTGAACTACAGTGTTATGAATGTGCCAGGGAACATTAACTTCTCCTTAACTCTCAATAGTTTCACATGCACAGTATTTTTCCAGATGGATTGTAGCTGAAACTATGTCTTTAATGTCCTTAAGATACAACACAGCAACCCATAAACTTCTTGCGCTTCACAGAGCATTGAGTGAAAAAAATTTTGGTGCACCAGATTTCTCTGCTAAGTATTTCTCCTGACAGTGGCATGTCAAAAAACCATGTAACACTGAGATCTGATGGTGACAGTGCTTTCAGAGAGGAAAAATAGCGCTGTGAGCAAAGGTTAACCTACAGTGATTGATTTACTTAAGCTTTAAGCAGTCATGCTGAACATTTGGATAAATGTTTATTTAACATTGAAAATGTGTTGTTCATTTTCATGACACAACAAACAGAGCATCTGTGCTGGCAGAGATGTGGCAAGGTTAGCAAAGCTTTCTTCTTCCCAAACAGAGAGCTCTACTAGTAAGGAAGAAGATAAAGAAGTACTTTGTCAGTAAATGGGATGATGGTTGGGGTTGGTCTCCCACTTGTGGCTTTATTTAGGAGGTCAAGCACCCAGGTTGCAGCCATCCTGGTTGGTTGGAAGGGTTAGAGTGTGTTCTGTGCTTTAAAGGTACTGTATAGCATTCAGCAGCATCTCAGCATTAACTTGCTGTTGAAGACATGCATCACCAGAGAACAGGGGGAGCAGATTCAGTACTATGTGAAAGAAATGTATGTCATTTTGGATGTGTGGTATAATATGTTTTTTTGTTGTTTGCCATAAAGCAATGTCAAGCCAGGTTAAGATGGCACACTGCTTCTCAGGGGATGGGAGGACGTAGTGGTGTTGGTGCCTGTTAGGGTGGACTCTGAAGTTCCTAACATTTCCATCTACCAGTCCAGAAGGATTTTAGGAAGCTGACACAGAGAACAGGAAGACTGTTTACCAGAACAAGTAAGGTCAGAGTCCCTCATGAAGTCAAGCCTGCTGAATGTGCTCTAGTGTGGGCACACGATATGAGCCAGAGTAAAAAGCACACTTTTTGGCTCTACACTTTCATCACCTCCTTCAGAATGGCTGGAAACTGCCTCTGTAAACAGCCAGTGAGTCCCCTCTGTCTGATAGAAAATTGTGAGATTATTTGTAGTGCTGAGGAGGAAGCAGAACAGGTCTCATTCCCAGCATTGCGGGATTCTCCTCCAGCTGTCCACGTCATTGCTCAGTAGGGGAGTAATCAGGCAAGAAGAACAGGTGTCAGCTGAATCCTTGTCCAGCAGGACAATTCTTACATCATAGAATCATAGAATTATGTAATCATAGAATCACAGAGTCATAGAATCATTAAGATTGGAAAAGATCTCAAAGATCACCTAGTCCAACCGTCACCCCATTCCCACTGCCCGCTAACCATGTCCCTCACTATCACATTCACACACTTCCAGGGATGGTGACTCCACCACCTCCCTGGGCAGCTTATTCTTACTGATCAAGAAAGATGTACAACAGGTGCTGAATATCCTGGCTCTGGACCAGCACTTGATCCCAGTGCTTCCCGCACAAACATTCATTTCTGTGCTTATGGGGACCAACTCAAGTTGTAGCAGTTATTGCTTCTGGTATAAGATAACCTGTTAGAGCGCTGATTCTAACCTGAGGGTGGGCTACTTTCAAAAGGTCTACAAAAAATGATGAAATACTCTTTCTACTGGCAGGCTGTCTCAGTTCCTGGAAGGAGGTAGGTGCTTCCATTGGAAATTCTCTAGGGGTCTCCACATCCAAAAAGGATGAAAACCACAGTCTCTTAGAGATCTAACATACTAGTTATCATAACCAGATTACAGATGTTTTTTGTTTTCTATGGAGAGTACACTTCTGAAGAAAAAAAAACCCCAACATGTAAAAAGTAGTCTAAATGAAGGTGCCTGAAGTAAATCCTTTTTAGCTTCATGCAAAACTCATCTTTCCATTTTTACCATTTTGCATTCACTGGATGCTGCATAGGATTTACTTAATGAATAAGTAGAGAAGAGCACAGCTAATCCCTCAGGGCCTTATTCCGAAGTTCTTATTCAGGCAGAACTCCAGTGACGTCAGTGAGTCATTTCACCAACTGAGGATTTCAGTAGTGGACCCTGTCAGATTAAATACAATTTTGCCTGAGATTTTATTCAACAAAATTATAGTAATCTCATGCCCTAGATCTTTTGATTACAAGTAGGGAGCAGAACTCTGCCAGTTTAATTGTATAATCATACCAAATAATCTTTGGACTTGCACGCTATATGCTTGTCTTATTGTGGTACCAAACTGGCTGCCAAAATGTGTGTGCCTCTAACCACATGTCGTCTTTTGCAAAAGTATGGAAATTATGGTAAGATTTGGACTACTTCTCCATTACTCATGGATAATTCTTATTCCACTTATATAACAACTGTTATGGATCTTTTGTTTTCCTCATTCAGTCATTTCTCGTCTCTTTGTGCAACCTGGAAAATTCAGGACTCTATTTTCTTCCTAAACTTCATGGGCTTGGATTTTCAAGAGAGTGGATAGATTTCCCTAATGTGTTGAAGAACATTCTCCAAACTGCAACATAATTTTATGGAAAGCTTATTCAAACTAGCACAGGGACATTGAATCCTGGGAGGAGGGAAAGGGAATGGATAGAGATGAGTCTGTCTTTTATAAGTGTGCAATCTGCTTAGCAGAGGGAACATTGTCAGCAATTCATAACTACTCATGAGGTCAAAAGCAATAAGGATGACAAGTGATATGGTTCAGTGGTTGCTCAGGCAGATCATCAATCTTTCCAAATCCAAGCTGTACAGAGGAATCTGGAAGAAAGGCCACATCTAGAAAGTCCCTTTTCATGCCTCCATCCTGATTTTCAATAGATATTAATTTGTACACACTAATTTAATTTTGTTTCCACATCCCCATGCCTGTTCTAAAGATACACAGGTGAACACCTCCTCCAAGAGAATATACCTGTTTTTTTCATTGTGCAAAAATTTAGACTAAAATGGAACAGGAAACAGACTGTAGAGCACAGAAGCCCTGAAAGTGAATATTTAAAGAAAACATCTCAGGGAAGTCTCTGTGATTGAGTGTTTTCTGCAGAAGCTGTATTTTTCAGCACAGTGGTCTCACTGGCATATAGCTCCAAGATTGTGTTGTCTGAGATATTTTCTAGAAGAAAAATTAAATGTTTGGGTTTTTTTTTTCTATGGAGTTTAAACTACTCAAATGAAACCGTATCACCCCAAATTCTGGAAATTCATAGTTGAGGCAAGGAAACACAGACCTTGCAAATCAAATAGGAAAAGTAACTCCTCCTAAATCCCAACTAAGCTCTAGTGTTTACTAGGCAAAAGATTTGGAAACATTCCTTTAGAGAAGATAAATCTGGAGTCTGGGACTTGTCCTGACCTATGCTGTAACATGATGAGAGTATTGTAAGATAGCAAGAATGAGTACGTTAATATGGTAGTTAAATAACTCCTGAAATTCCCAAGAACACCTGCACAGGATTCCTTCCATTGGAAGCACAGGTTGGGCTGACAGATGGAACTGTTGCTTGTCTGCCACAATACCATTTATTAACAAGTTGTAAGGCTGTAGTGAATCAAAGAATATTTCAGGTCTGAGCAGCTCTTAGGAAGTCACCTGATCTGACCCCTACTCAAAGTGGGGCCAATCTAGAGTTAAGACAGAAATCAGCACCATTGAGGCCATGTGTTTCTATCAAAGTAGGAAATGGAGGCCTTGATCCAAAATCTGATCTATCTGCCAATAGGATCTACTTAAAAGCGTGTCAAAACCAGTGCAAAGGCTCACAGTGACTTCAGTGGGAGGTGGGTAAGACTGGCTGGATCAGTTCAATGAGACTAGATGCCACAGTCAAATCATGGGATAACACAAACAGGCTTCTGTTGACAGCATTCAAGGCGCCAGATTGTATTCTATCCTGTATTGGTGTCTATCCAAAATAGCTGCATTCATGTAACTAGAGCAATTCCCTACTTGTTCTGCATAATTAAGAGAAGAGCCTTTTCCATTGGGTTGGTGAAATCACTCAGGATTCAGACTGTGGATAATCTGTACGTATTCATCACTGTCAGCATGAAGAGAGCTAGGATCCTCTGCAGGACTGAACATCTGGCTGTCAGCTTCTAGGTTGTTGTTACAAAATCAGAGAGATTGCTAATAAGAACTTTTCAAGAATGAACGTCATCTGGGTTGCAAGAATCATGGGTAGCTCTGCATTTCTACCCATTTTGGGGATACTAAAACTTTCCTGGCCTACCTACAAAACAGTGTGAGGTTGCGTGGACTACATGGTTCCTGGCACTCTTCTGAAAGCTGTCCTGCAGCAAATATACAAGCCCGTGTTCATGTCTGACTGACACAATAACTACTGCAAACAGAGTAGAGGAGGCCTGTGCTTCCCAAGCCTCTCATTGTGGGGTTCAGTCTTACAATGTCATGTAGGATATGTAGCAAACTGCAAGGCAAATTTTAAAAATCTCTATAATCAGAAACACTTAATATGATTTTAAAAACTGTGCTTCTAAAAAAAACCAGAAATCCACCATGCAAGAGAAAGGACATGGATATAAATCCTCATTTGCAATAATTCAGAGAACACAAGAGATTTCTGCTATAATCCATATCCATGGGCTAGATATCATTGCCAGCTAATTTTTGTCAGAAATTGAAAGGTAAATCAAACAAGGGTGGAGGATCTAGTCCAAAAGGGAAGTACATCTTCAGCTGCAGCAGTGGGAGAGATTCTCCAGAACGAGTGACCTACACAGCCTTCCTGATAGCAACCCACTTTGCTCACGGTCAAAGGAGGCAACTGGGCATCAGTGGGCCTCAAGAAGAACAGTGTTACTGTATGACAGCAAATTCCGCAAAGCAGGAAGCAAAGGCTTGTTCAGATGATAAATCCTTTAGTAGCTTTCAGAAGCATGCACCTCTTAGGTTATTCCTTCACTCCTCAGACACATACCGTCAGCTGCAGGCTCAAGGTTCCCATCAAGGAGATCTATTGCACCTTTTAGCTGCTAGGGAAAATTTAAAACAGTGCAGGTTTTGACTCCTAGGCTCGTTGCACAGCAGGATGCAGTTTGGTCCTCCTTTACCCAGGAGCATCATTCAGCACTCTCCATCACCTTTATCAGCCACTTGCCAACACTACCCATATATGTGTGTTTTTCCTCACAAGATACCAACCTCCTCCTATGCACACATGAATGGGAAATGCCTCTGTACCTCAGAGCAGAAGGGGAGGTTGTCTCCTGTCATTCATCTACACATTTTTCCTTCTCTGTTTGTGTAATAAGGCTTAATGAGGCTGCCTGCACCTAACATTCAATATTGTGAATACATCTTTCCTTCTAATATGAACATTCCAGTATAGAGAGGCTACAAAATACCAGCATGTTGGAGACCCTGTAATCAAGCTGCACAGGAAAGTCACATTGCTTAAAACTTCATGAGTAAGGGGTGAGAATCAGCTAGAAGCAGACAGTTTGTATCACTCTTCTTTTAAGAGATATGTACCAGGAGATTGTATTTCAACAACATCACAAGACTGTAAATGGCCTAATGTTATCCAGATATATACCTATTGCTGAAAGTCATGGTCAGTGCCTCAGGTTTTGAGGTGATGTTTCATCTGAATATTTGTTTTGCATCGAGGCCAAGTTCTCTTTTAAACATCACTGCACTTCTTAAAACTTTCTTAGGACATCATGCATTGGTATAATCCTATAATTTTTTGAACTACTCCTTAAAACATCAAAATGGCTAGTACACCACAATTTAAAACTACATGTCTTTATGTACAAAAGAATTAAAAAAAAGGGCTCTAGCAGAAGAACAAAGCAGCCATTCATTCCATGAACTGTCTTCCATTCCAAAGTTTGAAGTATGTAATTGGTTAAGCTTTACAGTAGATGCAGGACGTACGTAAGTCAGTGATAAACATCTTCTAATTTTGAAGGACCAACTCAAGCTGATTTAGTCCTGATTTTGAAAGGTTCTGCGTAGCTGAAAAATTCTTCTTGAGATGTAATTATAGGTTCTTGCAAAAAATTAGACTTAAGGTTCTCACAGTAAGATGCAAAATGATGACTACTTATTCAAATACATGTACTTGATTGGCTTGAGATGACAGGAGAGGTCGGTGGCAGAATTTGAAGCTGATCCCAATGACAAGATCTCCCAGTGGACATGACATCTCACAACACAGTACATCTCTGACCTTGTGCCTCTTCTTTCTTATTGAGGTTTTAGATTTGTATTACAACCTTGCTGAATAGTAATGGTCATGAATGTGATTTTCATTGTCCACTCTTTAGCCTGCAACTCAGACTGATGAAACTTAATCTCCCCTCTCACAGTTAGTGTAATCAAGAGGAGAATCAGGCGCAGTTTTCCACTTCTCCTTGACTACCTTCACTCACTCTGCCTTCAATCCAGAGCTCTTTGGGAGCTCACCAGGTTTAAGGCACATGCCTGAGGTTGTCCTTGCTTTGTGTTTTTTTGATGTTATAATGGCATTGTAACCTGGAATTTATTTCCCATTTCAGTAGAAGGATGCTTTAGAAAAGCAAAGAGGAGAGATACTTCTTATTTAACTCCCTACAGATGTCATATTAGTCATAATAGGTAAAGAATGTATCTCCTGGCTTTACTCTGAGCTGTAGCAAATGACTTTGACCCACATCCTCATAAATTAGAATCTAAGAAGAAAGTTACCCAGTTACACCTAACAAATGTAATCAAAATCAGACTCCTGCTATGTAACAACTCTATTTATCAGCCATGATATCCTTTCGGGCCTTTCAACTGCAGATATGGACATAATGATCAAATTACAAAGAAATTTTCAGCTAAGCCTGAGTTTTTCCAGTTATTCATAAATAAGAGGATTCACTTTCCACACTTTGATACAATTTTATTTGCATCTGAGTTGCACACTCTTCTAACAGAGCAGAAACATCCATGTCCTGGGCAAATAAGCAGAAAACCATGGGAAGCTACTCAGTCCTGGCTGTGTCAATCATGCTGAATGCATGGCCCCAGCAAGCCCAGCACATTGCTCACCCTGCAGCCTTGTGTCTGCCTCAGAGCACTGCCAAGTTAGGTAGCAGCACCCAAAACCCACCTGGCTTTATCTCAGGTCTTATATGAAAGACATAGTTAAGGCTTTCCAAAACATTAGCAAAAGCTAATCGCTTTTAAGTGGAAAGACTTCTTTGAACAGGAGGAACCCACTTGAAACTTCTACTTGGGCTTTATGGTAGACTGAATTTCAATTAAAATGTTAGGTTTGTCCCCAAGCCAAATGCAAAGGGCCTTACAATGTAAAGGCCACAAAGAAACCAGTTTGTGTGACTACAGAGAGTAACTTGGCAAAACCCCATTCTTGAAGGGCTTTTACACAGTTGCACTTTTCATCTTCAACTCGTCTGTGGGAAGGGAGAGGAGACTCCCTGTAAAATAGCTCTCTGACTAGATGGCAAACATCTCCTATGCCTGGTTTATGAACATTGTTCAGAGACCCTACATGAGCATAAATTAAACGTGTACCTTTTACACAGACTGTTACATAGTCCAAGGAGTAAGTAGCCCCCAAAAGAAGTAGGATGCAGAACCATCTGCTTTGCAGCAAGGATGAAAGTACAGCTAAAGCAGCTGTGCTTTTTCTTATATTTCTTTAGTGCCATGACAAAATTTGGCTGGCATCTACTGTGTGTTAAGTAGATGCCTAGGGAGGTTTGGCTCTGCTTTTAATAATTGTCTGTCTACATGCTCAGTAGAGTTTGATGGTAAGGTAGACACTGTAATGCAAGAGCTTAGGGAGAACAGACTAAGTTGTCCTTCCCAGCATTTTCTTGCAAACTGGCCAGTACTGAAAACCACCATTTGCTCTATTTGCTGTACAGCTCTGTGTATTTCTTAACAGGGTGTGACTAAGGCCCACCAATATATCATCTTTAAAGTGACAGGGCTTGTTGCTCTCAGAGGATTGGTTTACCAAATTGATTGTTAGGACATTTTTTGAGAGAATTACTAATTATTTTAATGATTGCTGTATCTTCCTGGTTAGTGTCCAGTTACGCTCAGGGCATAAAGTTTCCTCAGAAATTGCATTGCCTACATACATTCCAATCCTGCACTTAGTATTTAGTTGTTATAAATGCACTTACTTCATTGCAAGAGTTTGGTTCTGATTTAAATGGGAAGCACCAAACATCAACTCATTTGAAAGGCCATTGTAGCCAGGGAGTAGACACCAGCCTTGAATTTGGCCAACAGCCTGTGGTATTAAGGAAAAAGTCCACAAGATGAATTGTTGATATATGTGTTTGCTAAATGGTATTTTCACCTCAAAGCATACTTGAATCTTAGAAGAATGCAACTTATCCGCTTCCTTGGAAGATGTGCCAATGGTACAGCCTGAGGTTAATATGGATCATATCCTTCTTTTAGTTATTCCAGCACAATTTTATTGATTCAATGTGTTCAATGTCTCCCCTATCACTCTCGTTAAGAAGAAGTATCACATAATCTGGTGATAGTTTTCTGAACTAAATCCTTAGAAGGGAAAAATCAGAATGGACAATGTGAATATCCAGTCCCCAGCTATGAGGTAGAGATCTTTCTGTCTTTTTGCAATAACATTACTATAGCTTATGATGGAGCAGTCAACATGAAAATAAAATTCACATTGTTCTTTGTTCAACCATACACAGCAAAACTCACCCTATTATTCATCAGGGGATCAAAAGCCAGGGGATTCTGGCCAGATGTTTGCTTCTACAGAAAGAGTGAAAAAATAAGATTATACAGCTTAATAGCTACAGGGATATGCATGCATCCATTGTGCATTGTATAAACACACATGCAGTGATAAACTAATTGCAAATGGAGTACGGTAAGCTCTGCCTCCTGAGAGTTAGGCCATAATATACAACAACAGCACAATCTCCAAGCCATGAATCCACCACCCACATCCAACACAACTCATGGCTTCTTAAATCATTATGCCAAATTGTAATGCAAACAGTGTACAGAAGGATGAACAAAGAAAATAATTGACGTGTCTACCCTGAGGCCTTTGCAAAGATTAGAGAGAGAGGCCTCAAAACTGGTATGTTATTTTCTTTGTTCTTTATCCTTTTGCCAGTTGTTTGCAATAATTTTGGCACTGGATGATTTAGAGCACCCTGAGTTTTGATGGATGCAGGTGATGGCGTGTGCATGGTTCCTCTGTAAATAATGTTACCAGTGCAGATTGCTTTAAATGTGGCTCCACTATCAAAGAGCTCTGTCTCAATATTAAAATGCATTTAAGTGATTAAGTAATGTCTTACAGCTGAGTTATTTTGTATTCTCTGATTTTAGTGGCATTCTAATTAAAACTCCAAATGTATAATTATATAGAACAGAACAGTGAGCACTTATTTTCTCTCATTATAAAGTAGTACACCGTGGAGAAAAATAGCCTGCTACTTCACAGGCAAGAATACTGTGGGAAACTGTGGATTTACAGCTAGTAAATGGGTACCAGAAGACCTGAAAGCACTAGCCATGTGGTTCAGGTATACATGCACCAAAAGGTTCAGGTCATAACAGCTGTTCCCTGTGGGGAAAGGACAGAGATGAGGCAGATCTCTAAGGAGAACAATGCGGTTTCAAGAGAAAGATGTGAAGTGGTCAGCATTGGAGGCTGTTATCAGAAGGGTATTGAGTGACCGTGGAAAAGAAGTGTAAGAGAGATGGGATGTATTTCAGAGGAAGTTTGAATGGACTGGCTGAGTGATGGCATGAGGAAAGATGTACATAAATATTTGTGAGGGATTAACACCCAACAAAGAGTGGAATTACTTATCTTAGAGTAGTGCTGGGACAGTCATGATTAAGCAAAAGAGAGAAAAGTTCTGTAGATATGGTAAAGAGCAGTGTTGCAAAGGAAGTGACGGCATGTAAAGCCATGCTGTTCAGTGAAAACAGGCACCAGAAGCAAGAGCTATCCCTGGAAGATGTTGATAGAGAGTTTTCCATACCTTAGTGTGCCCTGCAGGTTGCAAAAGAAGGAGATGGTTGCAGACTCCAATCTATGAGCCTATCAGGTCTCCCTACCAGCTCTCATGACAAAATCACCCAGGAAAACCAGTGTACAGGAAACCCCAGAGACTTTTTTCATTCTCTTTTCCCATGTAAAGTCACAGATCTTGTCTTGTATACAGGTATATACAGGTATTGACATGACCTCTAATTTGAATCACGGTAGCCCAGTAGAAAAGACGCCCATCCATCCCAAACTGCATGAAACTAACATGTTTTTCTTAATGGGAAAAGATTAAGATAATCCGTCCTTGTTCTGTACATAAGGCACCAGTATGTCAAACTTTGGTGTCATACTGTTAATAATCTATTTTCTTCTGTGATATTTTTTTTAATCGTTTTTGTAAAATTAGGGATTATACAAATTAAATCCAGAAGCTTTGTATTCTCTCTGCCTATTAATTCTAAGCTCTTATAAATCTATGGCTGTTGATGGAGATACTTTCACTCACACCCTATATAAATCATAGGAGAATTAGAACCAAAAATGCGAGCAGAAAAACAAACATTTCCTGTTATCACCAGCTGATAAAGAATGGAAAGAAATGTGGGACAATGGGGCGCAGTGCCTTCCAGGGACTGCTTTGTACTTTCCACAAGCATCAGCAGCAGTGTCTTAAGGCATTGTGCAAATGCAGCCGTTGTGATGACACGCAGAGTTCTTACCAGGATCCAAAAGCAGAAGATTGACATCAACATTGTTGCTCACTCAGTATGGTGATGAAAGCTCCCGCCTGCAATAGCAATTCTCTGATTTCTTAAGGAGTTTTCTAAGGATGAGAAAAATGCAAATGACTTTTCTAAATTATTACTGAAAATCATGTGAAAGGTTTCTAGGTTTTGTTTCTCTCTTTTTCTTTTTTTTCTTTGAAAGATGGAGTTTGTTTTTAAAGGCACTGCTTCATGGGAAACTGCCGAATACCTCACCCTCCTTCCCATTCAGGTCCATAAGATGAGTCACCTTAATTTTCCTTTCTTCCTTCCTTCCTTCCATTCAGAAGCACTTCTGTTTCTGCCTACTCTATATTTTCTCATCTAGAGTGACCTCTTCTATTTAAGAGTCTTCAACTATTAAAAATGTGCTTTGCTTTTCCTCCCTTTTTCACTGCCTTCATTTTAAGGCTATTAGTTTATGCTTTTCTTCATTTTGGCAAAACTATTAGGAGGGACAGGATTAAATACAGGTGAAACTGGGATGAGCTGGGATCCTGGCTCTGTTCTGTTTCATGCTGCCATGCAAGTTTTATTCTGGTAATGAGTACATCACTCCCTTTTGCTTCCACAAAGAGTGTTACCATCTCCAGCCCTTGGCTCATGGTTGAGCAGGTGTTTGGGATGCAAGGTGGGGTCATTTTGGAGGTGATACTGACGGCATTTACTTGTAGCCAGATCCATTAGACCTGTTGCTGCAAGATCCATGGTCTGTGCACATAAGAATCTAGACCCATTCCTACCTATTTCTTTGCAGCTTCTGCTCCTCACTCTAGCTGCTTAGCCTCAGGGCAGTCAGCATGATAAATCACTTTTGACCAGGAAGACCTGCCCCAAACTTTGGCAAATTTTAACTCTTTTTAATCAAGCATGTTTTAGTGGGTGGAGGGAAGGGAGAAGGGTGCTTGTATGCCTCCCATCTCCATTAGCACCATTCGGTGCAGTGCTTTGCAGTTTTTACTTTATTTCAGTTTTTTTTATAAGCCACGGTGGTATGAGATCACAACTATTTCGTAGGGAACATTGGACTGAGAGTTGGACTTTGCTGCTAGAAATATGAGCACTCAGCTCCCTCCTACTTTTATCTCACTCACCAGTGAATTCTTCTAGTGGGAAAGAAAGTAAGAAAAATAAATTCAAGCTTAGTTTCTCTGCTGGTATAAACTGATGTAATTCATAGCAATTATCATTGGTAATAGCCAACATTTTCTGCTAAAACATTTGTGCTTGCACTCATTTTCTTTCATTTTCTTTCTCTTTTTAGTTGCTGAAGGCCACTATTCAAAAAGCAGTTGCTAAGTTCATATTCTTTGCCCATCAACCCCCCAGTGTCAGCTCCTCCTACACTCTGAATCACTCATCATCTTCCCTTTTCTTCAGACAGGATGTGAAGGTCAGGCTTTTTGTATCCTCTCTGAATGCTGACCATCGCTGGTCTTTCTGCCTACCTGCCCTTACAGAGCCTTCACTGTCAGAGGGTGCTGGAGTTCCCACCCTTTATGAATAGGGGTAAACAGGAAACCTGAGTGACCACTACTCATTGCAAAGCTCTACGTGAACAATGAGCCTAATCAAACTGACCAAACCAAACCAAATCACAAATCCAGCAGATCATCTCAAATTCAGCATGATTTTTGGAAAGGTTTTTTGGAAACAATTTTTGGCATGGAAAAGTCCTCTGAGGTGAGCATTTGGTTAACAAGGAATGGAAGATCTTAATGCAATGGAGAGCAATCTTGATCATTTCTGATGGAAATGACAGTGAACTACCAATTTTTAGCAGACTTTCCTTTTTCATCCATGAAAGTCAGAGCAAAACTCACAGAATCATCGAATCACAGAATTGTAGGGGTTGGAAGGCACCTCTGGAAATCATCTAGTCCAACTCTCTGAGAAAGCATGTTCCCTACAGTAGATTCCACAAGTAAATATCTGGACAAGTTTTGAGTATCTCCAGAGAAGGAGACATCACAGCCTCTCTGGGCAGCTTGTTCCAGTGCTCTGTAACCTCACAGTAAAGACCTGTTTTTCTCATATTCTTATGGAACTTGCTGTGTTTCAGTTTGTGCTTGCTGCCCCTTCTAATACTAGGCACCTCTGAAAAGAGCCTGGTCCCATGCACCTGACTTCCACCCATGAGATGCTTATAAGTATTGATAAGACCCCACCTCCGCCTTCTCTCCAAGTTGAACTGTCCCAGTGCCCTCAGCCTAAAACTCAGGAGATATGAGCTAATGCAAATTAAAACCGGGAAAGAAGCATTTATGGCGACTGGAGAAACCACAGCAGAAGGAGCTGCAGATCCCCCAGTACAGAGTTTCCATGGTTCCTTCTTCTCTCTGAGAAGTGATCAGGGAGCAAAAGCGCACAGTCTCCACTCTGGAACACCAAAAAATATTCATATTATGTCATGGAATCACCTGCATAAAGCTCCCTATGCCTTTGATCTCTGAGCTTAACTCTGGAAACTCTGGCTCTGCTGGCTGCGTCTGATGGGGCTCCTGGCCCAGACACAGGGTTGGTTTTGCCTTACCTGGGAGTTAGAAGAATAGGATGAATATGGGAGAGGAGGGTCAATGCCTCAGTGTTCAAGAGGCATTTGGATAGAGCTTTCAATAATACACTTTTGTATACAAGTTTTGGTTAGCCCTGGTATGATCAGGCAGTTGGACTTGATTATCTTTGTAGATCACTTCCAACTGAGATATCCTCTCCTCTCCTCTCCTCTCCTCTCCTCTCCTCTCCTCTCCTCTCCTCTCCTCTCCGCTACCCTACCCTACCCTACCCTATCTACAGGGCAAGCTGTCTCTTGCTCTGACATGGATTCAAGGCTAATTTCCATACCACTGAACTTCCTGCCCTTCTATAAGAAGGACATGAATAACATTAAAGTAATGGAGGATTTGTTAAAGTATTTCTGAATGAGGCAGACCTCTTCTCTTTTCTGTTCTGTCTACTTCTTACACAGGCTCTGGCCAGGTTCACTGCCAGTGTGTTTTTTTTTCCCTGTTACTACATCACTGAACAAGCATGGAAAAAAAATGTAAGTTAGTTGCTTTTTAGATACTAGCCAGAAGAGACAATAAATTTAATGCAGAAATTTGGGATAAAGGAAAAACTATTTCTGAAGAATGACAGCATGTGTGAAGCTTAATGCTTGAAGCTTAGCAGTGAAATTCTGAACCCATGTGATATTATGCTGCCCTATGTCATTAACAAGCTGTCAAAATGACAGCAAACTGGATTATCTCCTTTGTAATGTAGTCTGTTCAGCACAAAATAAATGACTGCTGACTTATAACAATGCGCAGCACCATTATAGTGAAAAAACCATGTTGTGACCAGAGGCAATCCTACGTGGAATTACCTTGGGAAATGAAGCTGCAATTAATCTTTTCTAGCTACATATTACCCCAGGTTCTTCTTATCCTAATAATCTAATTAAAGACTGCATTATTTCCAGTTTCGTACTAGTATAACTCTCTTGAATTTATTGAAAGTATACTGCTAGTGACTTGGGGTAGCACAGGAGAGAAGCAAGATATGAATACATCCAGCACAACCACATCATCATGGATTTTTCCACTGGAGGAATGCCTCTAATGTACTCTCTGGGAACCGTCATTCAGGAGAAATATGAAGTTTGACTCTGATGCTATAAGATTGCAATCCTAGCTGCTTTTGCTATCAATCAAACCAACAGAAATAAGGGGATGATGATAATTCATCTGATAGCCACTGTTAGTTGTTTCACAAAGCCTCTGTCTTACGTAAGAACGTTAAGGCCACTCTGTAGAGATGATCACAAAAACTTGAACATGGAAATCCATCAGAGGTTTTTCCAAGACTTAGCAGAATAAGATTCCTGCTCACACTATTCAAACTAAAAGACATGAATTTCATGTCTTTTAAATTCCAGCCCTCACCCTGATGGATTGCAGGTCTCCCAGCTTTGTGTCTCTACAGATAAACCTAATGCTGTCTCTGTGCATTGGCCCTTGACATTGCTACTAAAGACATGGAGTTGCATCACTCCCAATAAACAGCACACTCCTCCAGCTTACCAATGAGCTGCAAATGACTGTGCCATTGAGCTGCCCTTTGAAAACACATTTGCCTGATAGGAGATTGCCATATCAGGTGGCATCAGAAATGGGGTGCACTATCAGCAGCTCCAAAAGAAGGTTCCAGCTCTGACAGAACCTTGCAAAGCACTTCTGTGGGCACCTACTAGGCTCCATATCTTGCATTCACATGGGTCAACCACATGGTGTGGGATAGAGGGATAGATGATATTCATACTCCAAGCAATGCCTCCACCTTTTGTTGGACTCAGATCTGTTCTCTTGGAAGTCCCAGAAAGGTAGAGACTCACTCTTCTTGCCATGAGGACAGTCGCATAAACAGCTTATCCAAAGACAACAACCAACTCTGGTTGTTTTACCTTTCCAGGAGAATGAAGGCAGTGTCTCGTATGTGAGCCAGGTGTGTAACACCAGGCAGGCCTAGGCAAGCAGACTGGGCTGTATGTTTGTTACCTTTTTGGCCCTTCTAGGGAGTCTGAGCTCACATGCACGTGGGCTGCCTGTCATAGCATCAGTCAGATCATGGATGCCTCCAAATTTGGAAGGTGCAGGCTGCTGCTCACTGAGCATGCTGGTGCTGGTTTCTAGTTTTGCTGCAGATTCCTGTGGGATGAGGAAACAAATTGTTCAGACTCTCTTCACTCTGGATCCCCGTTTGTAAAATAAAGCTCATAGTATTTTGCATATCTCTTTCATCTCTCTGTTTTTGTTCATATGACCAAGTGATGAAGACAAGTCTCAGACTTCCTGCTGCCACAGCCCCTCTGTGGACCTTGCCTTGGGGACAGTCATCTCCGATGGAAGCCAGATATTGTGACTAGTCACCTCCACTGTTTGCACTGTGGATATGAAACCCCATTTGTATCTCTTGGCTCTCACAGGGAGAGCATAGAGAGTTCAGGAGGAACGAGGAAGGAAGAATTGGGTTGAAATTTGGGTTGTCAGCAAGACAATGCTAAACTGCCTCCAGCCTGGCCCATTCCTGTAATCTGTTGCTGCGAAGATGTTGTGTATCAAAACTGTTGTGATCTGGGAGGGGATCAGGAGCACAGGGTCTGCCAGAGGTATTCTCCTACCTGTGTTCTTACCGCAGGACACCTGACTGCAAAAGAAAATACTTCAGCTCCCATCCCTTTGTCTTTTTTATTGGGATCTGGAATAAGAACCCCAAAGAAACTCTTGGATGATCCAGATTAAGGTCTCTGATGTGCTTATTTGGATTAAAAATCCTGGAGGATTAGGGTTTGTGTATGAATGGGGCTGAGAGCAGAAGTGGTTTGTCTGTGATGGGGACACTAATAAAACATAGAAGCCCAGATTCTCAGAAGCAGTTAGATGTTTCACTGAGAATTGATAGTAGGAATCCTAGATCTCTGTGAGCAGCCAGATCTGTGTCATAATTCCGGGCGGTAATAAAAAATCTTTTCTCAAGAGGACTCTATTACACTAAAATTTCACCAAGAGATCTCTAGAAATGTTGATGTTTAATGAACTGAATTGGGTGAACATTCAGCATTCATCTTCATCTTACATTTCTGATGTCTGTGTTCTTGCTGCATCTCCTCCTGCTTCGGATAGGTCTTCCTTCTTCTGCTTATGGGAAATTGCACCTAAAATGAGGGTGATTTGAATGAAAAATATTCTGTGGTTTCTCTGGTTTTCCATGGATCCTGTACTGTTCATAAACATGTGCCTGAGTTTTAAGGAGAGGAACATCCAGTTATAGACAGGCTGCTGAGACAGCACCTGAATTCATGGAAATGCCTTTCACTCTCTTTGGCTGGAAAGCAGAGCTTCATTCACACCCATGACTAAGAAGATATTTTTACATTTGCACATCTGTCCTTGATCTACTGAGTATTTTTCTTAGCACAAGCCGTCACCAGAAGGACATGTGTCTATATGTGTAGGGCAGTTTTGCATAAATAGATGCTATGCCGCCTTGATGTCATTAGCGGAGAAAGATTTACTGCCACAGCTCAGAATTCTAAAGAGCATAATGATGGAACTGAAATGCAGAAAGTCTCCACTCTGGGATCCTGATTCTGTTCTGACCAAATTATTTTGTTCTTCATGCACATCCTATACCCAAGCAACTGTCTGTCTCTTTCTCTTGCTTACCCCCCAGCAGTCACCAGAGAAATTTCCTGTTCAATATTTTTATTATGACCTTGGTAAGTTTGTATATAACACTAAGTTGGGAAGAAGTCTTGATCTGTTTGAGCATAGGAAGACTCTTCAGAGAAATCTGGACAGATTGAATTGATGAGCCAGTGGGACGAAGTTCAACAAGATCAAGTGCTGAGTCCTGAACTTGGCCGAAACAATCTCAGATGAGGTTATAGGCTTGGGAAAGAGTGGCTGGAAGACTGTGTGGAGGAAATGGACCTGGGGGAGTTGGTCAACACCTAGCTAAATGTGAGCCACCAGTGTGCCCAGATTGCCAAGAAGGCCACTAGCATCCTGGCTTGTATCAGAAGTAATGTTGCCAGCAGGAGCAGAGAGGTGATCATCCCTCTGTACTTGGCTCTGATGAGGGCCCATATTGATGGGCCCAAAAAGACATGGAGGCCCTGGAGCATTGCCCAGAGAAGGGCAATGGAGCTGTGAGGGGTCTGGAGAGCAAGTCTGACGTGGAGCAGCTAAGGGAATTGGGGTTGTTCAGACTGGAGAAGTCTCAGGGGAAAACTTCTGCTCTATACAACTACCTGAAGGTTGTGACAAGGTGAGGGCTGTCTTCTCACATGACAAGAGATTCGACTAGAGGGAATGACCTCAAGTTACTCCAGGGGAGGTTCAGGTTGGATATTAAGAAACATTTCTTCTCTGAAAGAATGCACTAGAATGGGCTAACTGGAGAGGTGGTGGAGTCACCATCCCTGGAAGTGTTGAAGAAACGTTTAGATGTAGTACTAAGAAACATGGCTGAGTGGGAACATATTGATAGTAGGTGACCGGATGCATTGGATGATCTTGGAGGTCTTTTCCAATCTCGGTGATTCTGTGAAATGCATGTTATTATGTTATTCATTTACATGAATGCAAATTATTCACATGCATTTTTTCAGTATCAGGTGCTGTTTTGATGACAGGCAGTTAGGATAACTCCTGGAGACTGCAACACACCTGAAAAGCTGAAAGGTTGATCTGCTAATGTCTGATTTGAGGTGTTCTAGGTAAAATGCATCTTCTGTAAACTGAGTAGTAATGAGAGATCTAGATCACACAGACATGCACACAAACAGATTAATGTACAACATGCCTTGGTCAGTACAGGGCCAGGATTAGATGCACCGCTTTAAAATGAGGGCAACTGAAGGAGCTGTGCTGGGAAAAGCATCCCCTAGAAGTTTGCTGCTGAGGGCTGGAATTGATATAAATTCACTCTTGATACAGGGGGCTGGAGAATTGAATAGTGGGGCGTATTGAAGAGTTCCTGAAAAGGAAGTGAGTCAAAGTTTGTTTTTTTCCTTTCAGCCAGGACTGTGCTTTCTGCCATGGGGAGAGGGATTTACTCGGCATACTTGTGCTGCAGGAATTGCAGCCAGGAGCTGGAGCGAATGTCTCAATTGTGACATCCTGGCAAGAAGCTTGTTCTAACAAGTAACTATTTTGAGAAGAGGAAGAAGGAAAAAGAACAAAAGTTGGCAAGAAGTGCTGTAAAGGCTGCATTGCAGGCAGATGCTCTCACCTATAATCCCTGGGCACTGCAATCCGTGGTGCCAAGCCATCCCCTGTCCATGTCAAGGCACACCTAAATACTCACAGTCTTTCTTAATGCTGTTTCTTTACCTCTCCACACTCTCTGAGCTTTGGTTGCCTTCCAGTCACCTTTCTACAGCAGTTTTCCTTACTGCCTTCATCTGATGCCCCCAGGTGTGTGGAGGAGCACCACACACCATGACCTCAGGCAGCAGCATGCCTGTAGTTACTCACAACATCTCAAATATTCATGTAGAGCTTGATGTGTCAGTGCATCTTCTCCTGCTTTGGATAGGTCTTCCTTTGTTTTTCTTCTCATGGGAGCTTGCAGCTAAAATTAGGTTGATTTGAACAAAAAATATCCTATGGCTTCTCTAGCTTTCCATGGATTGAGTACTGTTCCTAAGCATTTACCTGAACCTCTCCACTGGCCATTTACATCTGAGCAAAGGAAATATGAAGTGTGTGTGATGTGCAACCAAACATGAGCAGCTGTAACTTTACAAGGTCCATTTGCCATTGTTATGAATCCCTTGAGTCACACTGCCTCCGGATATTTCCTGTGCCACGACTATTTTTGTTTCTTCGCAAATAAAGGCTGAATACTTGGATTTGCTCAGCACTGAGACAAGCATCTTACAAGCAGAGTTACCCAGACCTGCCTATGCACCGTGTGTAAACCACATCCCAGATTTGCAGTACTTTGCAATTATGAATGTATGTTGGTAGTGGAGAAAACTGTGCAGCAGCAAGAACTAATCTGGTATTAACAGGCTCTTACAGACTGGTTGAGAAACCAAGAAATCAGATCATTTATTATCTGTTTTTTTTGGAAAGATTGGACTCTCAGTTCAATGCTGGCTCTCTTTTTCTTTTCTTTCTTTCTTTCTTTCTTTCTTTCTTTCTTTCTTTCTTTCTTTCTTTCTTTCTTTCTTTCTTTCTTTCTTTCTTTCTTTCTTTCTTTCTTTCTTTTCTTTCTTTCTTTCTTTTTTTCTTTCTTTCTCTCTTTCTTTCTTTCTTTCTTTCTTTCTCTCTTTCTTTCTTTCTTTCTTTCTTTCTTTCTTTCTTTCTTTCTTTCTTTCTTTCTTTCTTTCTTTCTTTCTTTCATTTTTTTTTTCTTTTTTTTTCAACTTACTCAGTGCTATCTGATATCAAAGGAAATATTTGCTGGTGTTATTCTGAAGAAGATCCCTGCAGCTGGGGCAAAGCGGACAGAAGGCAGTGTAAAGCGCAGTAGCCTGTACGTGTGGGAGCCAGCAGGACCTTTGACATTAGCCTGAGGTCTGTTAAATCACCTACTTACAGGCAGGATATAATGCTTCATAGTAAAATAGCTCTCCATTGCTTTCCTCTGGTAATTGAAAACAAAATAATTAGTTTTTGTGATACAGAGAGACTTTTAAAACATGAACTGGCAGGATTTGGTAAGCACAGGTGAAAGTCTACTACTAAAAGTTGACCTTTCTCCCAAGATCCCATAGTATGCTTAAAATTAAGATCCATCCTAATTAAGCATTTGCTTTAAGATTGTTAGACTGCAGAATGGAAATGTGAAGACAGAGAAAATCAGACAATTGTTTCCTCATACAGTGGTCTTCAGAAGGGGGGAGCGAGCCAGGCACCCACTGAATGGCAGTGACCTGAAGCTCTTATCTAGTGCTAACACTGTACAGTAAGTGCTGACTAAGAAGGATATCTGAAATTCAGGCATGGAGTGTTTGGTACGACAATGTGCCAAGACATGCCTCAGATGTACCAGCAATGCTGAGTCACTGAAAATGAGGACAGAGCATAAGCGACTTGAGTCTGTAGTCCTGTAGTTGCTTCAAGCTGTGCCAAGGAAGGTTCAGGCTGAATATTAGGAAAAATCTCTTCTTAGAGAGGGTGGTAACACACTGGAATGGGCTGCTCAGCAAGGTGGTGGAATCACTACCCCTGGAGTTAGTGTTCAAGAACTGTGTGGATGTAGCACTGAGAGACATGTGGAGATGGTGGGACTGAGTTGTTGATTGGACTAGGTGATCTCAGTGGTCTTTACCCACCTCAATAAATGATTCACCTGCTCAAATGATGTTTTACCTTTCCTCAGATGCAAGTGACCACTTTCCAGACACTGACATTAGGGATAAAAATATCCCAAAGGGGGAACCCAAAGAGAAGAAAGAATATTTACCTTCCTTTCTGCTTATCCCTCTTGAAGGGAGGTTTTGACAACATGCTTTCAAAGAAAAGGCACCATCTAGTCCCAGGGCTCTTATTTACCAGATGGAAACCAACCAACTCTCTCTCTCATAGCTAAAAGGATTCTCCTTCCTCACTAAACAGATTTAGCAGGCCTTTAGGTGTTTTTCAGTAGAAAATAACTTTATAGAACTGGCAGCCTTCTAGCAAAATATTTTATTTCAGTTAAGAGTTCTGTACATTTGATAGAAATTGGTAGGATGCAGCTATGCCATCTGATAATAGGTCTGCTGTGTTCAGCACTGACCCTGACCATGGAATTCACGTCACTCGGCAGCATTCTTGAGGGACTCACCCAACTATTCAGCCCAGAAGGTTATCTTCTCTTCATTTTCCTGGTTTCTCTTGAGCCCCATAACTTATAATCATCTTCCTTCCAGAAAGACATCCGGTGTTTTATGAGGGAAACTTCAAAAGTGAGGGCTTCATAGCTTTCAGAACAGTCTTCTTCAGTGGCTGATTATCTTGACTATTAAGCCACTAACCTTAATTTTTTAACTGAACTTGCCTGACATTAGTTTCCAGGCACACATTTTCTTGTGCCTTTATTGTGTTTTCCCGTTCTTGAGCTTTCTATTGATGGACTGATGATGAACAACTTAAGCATCTGCTTGTCTGACAGGCTTTCCAGCCACTGTGTCATTCTATTTCTTGCACCTACTTTGAAATATTCAAGATTTTTTTTGGAGACCACCACGGTACAGCCCAGTGCAGTGATGGAATGGCAAGAGAAAGATTAAGGAAGATGAAGTAGCTTTATCTTTGTGAAGCTAAAGCAGCTAAGATAATCTGAAGTTTTCTTGTGACATTAGTTTTATGTCTTGGCCTCACCCAGAACTTTCTTAAGGAAGCCAAAACAAGGGAAGATGATGCCTTTGCTATTTATGTGAAGTGCCCTAAAATCTGGTCAGTAAGGTCCTATATTTGAGCTCACACTTGGCCCTCAAGACAGGTCAATCATAGCATCCAAAGGAAGAATTTGGACCTAAGGGAATAATTATATACTCCTAGTGCAAGGAATATACACAGTAATTATGTGCTCCTCAAGTGTACAATACTTGGCAATTACATACAGCAGACCCAAAAATATCATTTGACACGTGTGCTGGTTTTTAAGGCAAAAATAATCATGAATTTGCTTTGTGATTATATGGTCCTTACCACGTTCACTCTCTGCCAGTATTTGATTCTTACCATGTCACTAAATGTTCAGCAATTGCTTTGAATGCAAAGCATGCTTGGAAAATTTTTCCCTGCAAAATAAAGCACTATCTAGAAAACATTACCATTTTGCACCGTATTGTTTTTTCTAGTGGAAAATAAACAAGTCTTGCAGTGCAATTCTTGTCTACATTTTTCTGGAGATGTTTTGTGTCCCTGTTGATCTGAGCAAGCATAATGATGCTACTTTAAAACTCTTTCTCCTGGTTTTAATCACCGTTTCTCTCCATTCATTTTCTTCTCTGAGTCTTTCCCTCCCAGGCCAGAAATAATAACTGAAAGCTGATTGTGATTTTAAGCCAACAATATTCCAAATCTTCATGAAACCAAGTTCTGTTTTAAGGATCCTTGCTGTGAAGATAGTGTAACTCCACTGAAATCAACAGTGTTGCAGAAGAAGTTCTTGGGCACAACAGCAGCAGAATCCATCCCAGCAGGAGGAAGATCTCTTCCAACTTCTGCAGACCTGATCATGCCTACACATGCATGCACGTACGCTAGAGCAAAGCTCACAGACCTCGAACTCTCTTTAGCTTCATCAGCACATTATTTTGTTTGATTGCTGGACTCTGGCACAGAAACATGTAACAGCCTGACCTGGCATGAGTGCAAATTAAAGAAAAAAGTGGCCTGAAAGAGACAAAGAGGCAGCTTTATTCAGCATACTTCATATCAAGGCATATAGGGGTTTAACCAGAGTACTGTTATGGCTCCTACTACAAGTACTGAATTCCTACTTTGCTCTTCTGCTTTTGCTTGAGTTTTCTTTTTATTTCAAGGATCAGTGAAAACATTTTCATGGTGATTCATAATAATGTGACACCAGTTCAGTTGTAAGACTGGAATTCACTCATTTTCAGAAGATAACTGAATAGCTGTACGATACTGCATTATCCAAATCAGGTTTGTGGTTAGACCATGGGAATGGATGGACCTCATGCTGGGCTGCCTGCATGGGTGAGAATTTTATCCCATTCTTTCACAGGTCTTTGCCAGCATGACAATCCTCAGGACAAAGTGTACCAAACAGCAGCGTGTGTGTAAAAGACACAACTGTCCTTAGTTCCCCTTGGGCATCCCTAAGCCTGCAAAGAGAATCTAATGGCTCCCACCACATCTTGTTTTCAGGCCTGGTGAAAACAATGAGTAGCTCTTGAAAGCAAAACCCAAAAAGCTAATGAGCAGCTTGGGTGGAAAAAGAAGATATGAACATAGTACCTTAACCACAGAATGACTTGCTGATTGGTGGGTGCAAACGAGTGATTTTAATAGCTACAATGCTGGACCACATGTGATAGTTTAAATGATAAATGTCTGACTAGAAATATTTTGTGGACTGGATTCTTCAGTAACAATAAAGTGTTTCTCTTCTGAAAGCAGCATGCTTTCTTCAGACATTCTCCTTTTGAGGAAAACCACCCATTTTCAGATGTTTTTCAGTTGATGGATTGCCACATTGCCTTTCTTTTGAAACGGGTACATTTTGCCTGTCTTATTGACCATGTAATACCATAAACTATTTGCTCTGGAATCTGCTTTTTGATCACTCAGGAAAAGCACTTTTCTTGGAAACCCAGTGCAACCACTGAATGACTGCTCTCATATGTTTGTTAACAGCTGAGACAAGACCTAGGCTTTTGGGCACTCATATGTTTTAATATTGCTAAAAACACTGTGAGCATTAAGTTTCATCCTTTCCCTGATCGTAACATCGTGATTCTTTTTGCTCTCCCACTGAGATCAAAGTCTACCTCTTGTTAACGAATGAGAAGCTCCAGAAAGCATCACTGAGAGCTTGGCTGGCAGCAAAGCCAGCAGATCTGCTCTGAAAATAGAAGCTGCAAAAAAGAAACAGGCGATGACTCATGGCTCAGCCCAGCTCTTGTTTATAGTGGCACCAAACAAGAGCAACTCCCTTGAAACTGGTGAATTTCACACCCTTTTAAGTAGCCACACTTCTTGAGCAATCTTACTTCAGCCAACATTGGTCGGCATGATTCAGCTTTGATACTGGATCGAATCAGCTGGCTTACAACTGAGTGTGCAGCTCCAATGCCTCCAAATCAATTAAGAGCAATGAGTTCAACTGAGCAGAAGGGCAGTGATGACAATTGGTGCCATGATTAGGGCCACACAGACTCGACGTAGTGCAGACTGTCCCAGAAAGAAGACCCCTGCAGTGAAAGGATATCTGCTTAAATCAGGTAGTTTAGAGTAGGAAGAGAGACTGACCAGGGAATGAGCAAGTGATTTCTTGTATTGCTTATACTTCCTTGCCGTTACACAACACAACTTTTACTAGGGTAAGAGTCGGTGGGGACTTGCTGAGCACAGGATGGGGAGAGGGTTTTGTGTGCTTATTTGTTTTCCTAAGAAAAGTGGAAGGTTTCTCATTAAGAATTTATGGGAAATTCAATTATAATAAAGATGTTTCCATTTTAGTGGAAAAATTCACTAGGGGAAAAAAACATTTCTCAGCCATCTGTACTTCATGCTTTCAGTTCTCAGAAAGAGAAAAGGAAGGTGCCTGAGGTCCTGTGGGAAGTCCCAGGAGAGGACTATATAGCATATGCAAAAAAAACTCTAAAAAGTTTGGCAAACAGACCCAGGGCAATTAGAAGCACATAAAAAGCTCTAAACAATACCCAAATTACTGAGCTATCCACTGTCATTAGCAGCATAAATACTGATGGAGGTATTCTGCTGATTCAGGAGCCTATGGTGTTCTGGCCAGACCCCCCACTTAGATTCTGGGCCACCTCATAGCGAGCAAGAGAAGTTATCAGACGTTGTTGATTGTCCGCTGAGGAGTGGAAATGAAAACATCTGCTATTCTTCATGGCAGCATTACAGCTCAGCTAATGCAATTCACCTAGCTAGCTTTTAGGCAAACAAAACAGTATGCCAGCATTTCCAATAATATAAATCAAGGATACAACCTGAAATGCTGTTAGAGATGCTATAAATAAAGATAAGTATATGCAGGGTGGGGGGCAAACTAATAAAAAAGATCCCACGTCTGTGGGGATTTGTGCTGTTGCTCAAACAAAGGGATGGGATTCAACAAGCACAGCTGTTCCTTGCCTGTTGTTGCCTCCGCCCTTGCATTTTAAACAGCATTCATATTTAATTGAGCGTTCTCAACGATAGTTTCCCAAGTGCTTTTGAAAGGTCTCTTTGCTGTATTTTTCAACGGCATCTTTATCTTCCAGATGCTAATTTCCTCATTACTGAGGTCTCTGTCATTCACAGAAGGTCTAGATCCCAACTGCTTTCAGTAGATTTTAAGGTTAATATGGCAGGATACTATGTATGGAGATACGATGGAGGAGAAAGGCTCATTTTTAAAAGTAATTAAAGACATATCATGACTTTAAAGATATATCCAGAGAAAGTCAGTGCCTGATTTTGTCCTCATTTTAGCAGCATCGAGTAGCATGTGAGTGGCATGCTATGCTTTCTCTTAGACTCGTCAGTGTAGTTATCTGCTGCCAGCAGAAGGCCACAGCTTATGACCCTCCCTGCATTTAGCCATTGCATCGTGAATCTCAAGCCTTCGGAATGTGGATATGTGGACCTCCACAATGGTGCACAGGGTGAGGTGAGGATGCTGAAGCTGGTGTCTTGGTGGTGGCCCCAGACCTGGGGACAGAGGTGCAGCTCATAACCCCAATGGAGAGCCCTAGGTATGTCTTCAGCATGGTCCATCCTGATGCTTGACTACATCACATGGAGATGTGCTGATGTCTCTATGGAATTCCAGTAGGGAGGAAGGCATCTCAGAGAATTAAACCCTGATGTGCCTACACAATTTTGATCACTGTTACTGCATGTACATTTCAGCTGGATCCAAAGTCTCACTGCTAAAACACTGTAAAGCCAGATATATAGGGTGCATGAAAGGCAAAGGAGACCAACAACACTTTGGCAAATTAGACTACTTTCACAAATGTTGAATTGCCTTCATTTTTGCTATAACTCCATCCTGCTGTCTCAGGCCTGTCCCTGCACCATATGACTGCAGTTCTGAGCATTGGGCCACCTGGAGATGCCCCAGGGCAGGCATCACTCTGCAGCATGATCTCACTCCAGTTCTCATAGGAGAGATGAAGATGGCGAGGCTACAGCTGGGATATCACAGAAAAGTGAAAAGCTGTCATCTAAGCAGTGCAGCACATAGGCACCCCAGTGTCTTTGCAAGAAGTCAGCCTTGGCTTCTGGCAGGTCATTCACATTTGGGGCCATCTGAGCCTGAATAACAAGTGCCTGCCCAGAGGGTCCTGACCCAGGGCAGTTGCACAATACAGCAAATGCCTTACATTAAGTGTGACATCAGTGAAAGCATAGGAGAGGGTCTAGTTCTCCTGAGAGGTGCCATGTCTGTATTAAAGTCAAAGAAATTTTGCTTGGCAAACTGCACAGTTTCAGGACCTGTGCTTGGATGACTGAATACCTTCAAACATTAAATTAAAAGGAAAGGTTAAAAGGAATGAAGTGGCAGATGCAGACAAAGTCACTTCAGAGGTAACAGGCATTTTTTATGCCTTTAGCCTTCTGTATGGCTCTTTCCATCACTTTCAAAGTGATAAACATCCCTTTGAAATACAGCGGTGTTAGAGGGCATGATTGGGCTGCGGATGAATGGTAGGATCTCATTTTACAGGGGATGGAGACACAAAGCAGAGGTAAGAAGTTATTCAGTCTGCTCTGCTTCATACATTTCTGCAGTCAATGGATGTAGCTGACACATCAGAGGTAAGACAAACATTTTAAAGATGTAAAATGTATATTAAGATAGGTATGCATATATATCGTAAGGCGTATAATCAAGAAAAGTGTTTGCTGAAATGTATGGTTAGCACAGCTTAGATGCAATAGCTGTGATCCATGTTATGCTGTGCTTGCAATATCATTACAATCCATGTAGTTGCCCAAGGGAGTCTTGAGTAGGAATTTAGTGCTATCCGGATGAATGCAGGGGAAGGGTTTGCCCTCCTGAGATGGATATTTTTTGTTCCCGAGGCTGAACTGTCACTGTCATTAACTTTGAAATGCCACATACTGGGAAATTGCAAGCACAGAGAAAGATACTTGGTAGATAATGCATATGCCTGCAAAAGAGGTCTCTTTCTGTTTTTAATGAAGCAAAACACTAAAACTAGTTCATAATCCCAAAATGGACTTGCATTTTTAATCTAATTATCCACTAGACTCTGGAAAACCCTGGGAGTTTTCTGTTAACACTGCCTGTCTTTATCACTTCAAGGCTCTGTGACACCACAGATCTGATTCAGCAAAACGCTAAAGCACAAACTGAGCCCAAGCACTCTGAGAACCTGCCTTCTTATTAGCCAATACTTTCAACCACCTACAGAATTTTGAGCATGCACTTCCATCCCTTCAACTTCACTGAAGCATAAGATCTACTTAAAAGCATTGTTTAATGAGAGTATACAGAATGAAAATATCATCAATGCAATTTGGTTTACTTTGCTAGCTTCTTTCCAAGTAGCCCAGCTTGTAGATCTATTTGTTTGTATTAGTTTTAAATTCAGAGCTGTGTGGGGGAGCTCTACAATCAAATTCTCGGTTCTGTTTCTTTGGTTTTCTCTGCAGATGTGGGGGTTCCAGGCCCTTTTGCGAAGTGTGGAGCTGCAAAGGATTTAGCACAACACTGAAGTTAAATATGGCTACGAATCAGATTCACTGCATGTGACAGAAGCAGATGAGTAAGCTAAGCTCTGTTTCAGTGTTCTTGGGTAAGATTCTTGCATCTAGTCATTTATCTTTGGCTCTAATCTTGCAAGCAATACATCAACAAATACTCTTCATCCACTCAAATATATCTTTTTTGTCTGTGGAAGTAACTGCAGAAAGTTTGCAGGCACGGATCATTATATAAGAAGCATAAGCAGTGGAAACCCAATCAAAAAGAGATCACGTCCATCTGCCACTGAAATCAATGTCGATTTCCATCTGGTTTCATAAGAAGCAGACGTGGTGCCAGAGCAGGACCTCTGTTCTCTCTGCAGTGCATATTAGCAAGCAGAAAGATTGCTTTTCTCAGACTACTGTCACACGAAACAAATGAGCTTGGGCAAGGCCATCTACAAATCCTCTCCTCTGCAATCTTTTTTATAAGGCTGGATAATTATATGGGAACTAGTTCTCAGCCTGAATTTTCTCATATAAGACAAGGAACGTAGGCACGGTAGAGAACAATAAAGCTGACTTTGAATGAGCAGTTATTAGGAGTTTCAGCTCTCTTGTTAATCTGCAAAGTCCTTACAGATGGACTCCATGGGGAAAAGGTTCCTGGAGACAGCAGAAGATGGTGGAGCCGGGGCGGCTTGCTGTAAATCTCGCCGTGTATCATGTTCTCACTGTGCTGGCCGGTGGCTACACGGACTGACTCAGGGCTTTGTTCTCAGTGCCAGCTCGATCCCTGCATTTTCTTCTGGAAAAGAAAGGAGTCATAAAATTTCAATTGGCCTGAAGAGAAGAGATAACAAAAGGAACGGGAACAGAGAAAGGCTGTTATTGCCAAGTTTTGAATGTATTAATACAATAGCACCTGAATAATACAAGGAAGAAGTTTGGCTCTGTCAGAAAACAAGTTGTTTTTTTTTTTTTAATTGCAAAACTGTTGTGTTATGTCTGTGGTCCAGGCTGCACAGCCTGTGTGTGAAAGCATCTCCAGGAGTCTTTCCCCTTAGTGGAGGACTCTATACTAATTTCTTCCTGACAAAAAGGCACAGCTTGATTCCTAAAGCTGTAGGATGATGTGCCAGCTGCCAGAAAATCTGGCAACTGTGATGAAGCAGGAGGGATTTTGGCACTGGACCGTGCCCCACAGGAGAGCAATTTCACCCTGCAGCTTGGCCAGAGGGAGTTTTAAAGAGGTATCTTTTCTCAGGGCTTACTTAAGAGAAAGGCCATCCTACGGGATGTAAAGACAAGTGGTAAAACTCTACTGGGTTCAATAAGCTGTGCTGACAGAGACATCGGTCTCAGTAACAAAATGAAAAGAAGATTAATCTAGCTTTGGTGATGCTAATTCGCTAGAGAATCAATTAGTACAAAGGGACTGCAGAAAGCCCTGAAAATCTCAGGATACCAAATTGTTGTCAGCAGGTTCTTTTAGAAAAGACCAAGATATCCTGGCAACAAGAATCTTTTATATGGATAGATATATACAGACAGAAATCAGCCACAGAGAGATAAACATAAATACAGCTTTTACTCTTTGCTTTAAAGAGTTTTACCCTTGCGCAGATCTAATCAAGAGTACCAAGAAAACATCTCTAAGGGGAAAGGTGGCTTAACACAGAACCGCCATCAAGGACGTACCAATTCTACACCCATCCTCTTAGCTAGAATTCATCTCAAAACTAATCCCAGGTATGTTGAATCAGTTTTCTGAAACATCCATATAAAGTGTTCCGTTGCTCTATGATTCAACTCATATCTTCTCCATGCAGAGCCTTGGGTGGTGGGTGAGGGAGTCCCATTGGTGAAGGGGCTGTTAGGTTGAGGCTGTTAAGTCAAAGTTGTTTCCCTGTGTTCCATTCTTCACAAAGAACCCACTCCTGAACTCACTCTTTTTCCAATTTTTCTACTTAATTATGGAGTCCTCTGCATGTCTGTTTACACAGAGGTAAAAGAGGACCTAAAACACCACATGATGAGAGCTAACAAACAGAGAGTTTTCTGCATGGAAAGATACGGAAAACACAGGCCTGCAGTGCTGACCCGCATTTTGGCAGAGCTATCAGCCTCTGGCTTGGTGTGGTCCAGCTGATGGGCATTCATGAGGTGCTCGATGAAGCCCTGAGCAGTCTGATTTTGAAAAGGGGAGGTTTTTCATGAGATACAGATCACAAGTCAAACTCCATAAATGCCAGCACTGCAACAGCTCAACTCTGCATTGCATCGGGGCACCCCATAGACATCTCACACCACACCAAGCGCCTGATGGAGGAACCAGCAGTAAATAAAAAGTCCCGGGGCTGTGCTTTTGCCTCCCTGGCACTGTCACCCTGGACTGGATGGCACACCCCCTTGAGCCAAAAGCCTAGGCCTTGTGCAGGGCACCCGGCAGCCATCAGCGCTGCGGCAGAGTACCTCATTTAACCTTGGTGAGGGAAACACCAGCGCTTTCCCCTCTCAGCATTTGTTTTCAGTTGCTAATCCAGGAAACACACGTCCTTTCTATTTACTTAGAAAAGAATGAATAATAACCATGTTTCTGCTCGGCTCCTTCCCCCTCCCCGGCCCTCTCCTCGCTCCCCCCTAGCTTGCTATTAAAATGGAAACCCCTGTGTTACAGGCATTGCTGGGCTGCTAGAGCACTTAAGCAGCGCACTGCGAGCTGCAGCCATTTACTATGTGCGATTGTTTCTGTGAGACCTAATAATTCTGCCATTGTTATTATAACACTGTGCACTAATACAAATGAGCTTGTAAATAGGGGTCCAACTAAAATAAAACCATTATAATCACAGGCCAGGCTGTAAATCACAGACTGGTGTGTTCTGCTGTGGTTTGACCAAGAGCCAGGCAATAGTCAAATAATCAAACTGCAGATGTTGGGATAGCAAATCTGCTTAAATTTAAACAGTGGCAAAGGTCCAAACGATGGGGGGAGCAGAAAAGCGTCCTTTGCAGAATGGAGGAATTTTCCCCCCCTTTTCTTGTTAACTGGGTCTATAAAGCAACCAGACATCTTACCCAATAATCACACTGTTTCTCAGCAGATTGCTCGCACCAGTGCCAGCTCAGAGGCACAGGAGCCATGCGAAATATCTGCACAGCAACTGATTGTTAGCACTGGCTGCCCGGCTTGCCGTTGTGTCCCTACTGCCGTCCCCAGAGCCGCTACCAATGGAAAGTTCAAGCCCTCCAGGACTATCCAGGAGGGTAAGTACCCAATAATGTCCTGTACCACAAACTTAACAAAACTCAACGATATAGGGGAAGGACATGACCCTCCTTAATTTCTTGAGTTTTTCCTACTACTTACCTTACCTCCACCTCCATTTTACACATGAATAATCCTATTTCTCCATGATGCAGCCCTGGACACTGCTGCAATTTGGCCTTCTTGCTGAGGGAATCTCATGATGGGCACTACTGCCATAAGGGATCCATAAGGATCATCAAATCCAGCTCCTACCTCAAAGCATCCTCACGAAGATACTTGCCTTCCTACAAGTCTTATGAGAAGGGTCTGAAGCAACAGGGATTATTTAGTCTGGAGGAGACTTAGGGGAGACTTCCTTGCTCTCTACAGTGACATGAAAGGAAATTTGGTATCTTTTCCCAAGTAACAGTGACAGGATAAGAGGTAAAAGCTTTAATATGAACCAGGGGAGGTTCAGGTTCAGTATCAGGAAAAATTTGGTCTCAGAAAGAGTGGTGCTGCTCTGGAACAGGCTGCCCAGGCAGGTGGTGGAGTCACTTTTCCTGGAGGTGTACAAGAAAAGTGACATGGTCTAGAACGGTCATGGGCATGGGTTGACAGTTGGACTAGCTGATCTTATTAGTCTTTCCAGTCTTAATGATTCTATTTTTCAAAGAAGAGGACAAGCCACTGCTGCAGAAGAGCTCAGAGAAGAGGTTTGCTCAGTGTCTAAGTTTTGCCATTAGAATCTGCTGGCTGTTTCCACAGCTGTGGTAGAAGTAATGTGCTTGTTTCTCCTCCTAGCCAGGACTCAGGATCAGTGTCAGTAGTGTACAAATGCAGACAGTATTCTCATTTGGAGAATACATGAGCCTTGGCTGTTGCTCTGTGACATTTGAAATGGTGTTATAAGCTTCTTTAGGGAAAGTATACTGTCATTTGTTTCTCTGACAGCTCAAGGCAAACAAATTGGATGGGTCCTGTTTCTCAGCACGTTGTCACATGTGGTCACAGGAGGGCTGTTAAATGTGAGAACCTCCTTCATGTAGCTTTAACTTACCATGAAGGATATTTTTTACTGATTTTTTAAATGTAATATTTAAGTGGCTGCTGGGCAACAAGACATAAAAGAAATCAATCACATAACCAGATGCCTTGTAGATAATTGTCTTGAGCAAGTTGCTCAAGAAATTGCTGAGGGGATCAAGCAGCCGTCTCTCTGAGGGAAAGTCAGCCAAACGAGCTTGCCAGCCTTGGATGGGATACAAATCAGTCATCCTCCTGAAGCTGCTTCTTCTCTGTGGCAGTGACACAAGTTGTGAATAGTAATGTTATTTTCCCTAAAAGCTTGTGACTCGATTCCACTAGCAGGACAATTTGCCTTTCTTGCTCAGGAAATATTTGCTGTTAAAATGACTCGAAGGAAACACGAACCAAGTGTGTTCCAGTCCAAAACTGTAGGGACCCCAGGAGAAGGGGATGGTTATGAAAAGCTCATTCACTGATTAAAAATCTTTTACCTTGAATTCTTACTGAACTTGCAAGAACATCCTCTGCCCTCCTTTTTTCCACTCTTGGGTCTTTTTAAGGCACACCATAGCTCCTGGAGGCAGAGAACTTTTTCTGCCTGTCTCCCTTCTGGAGGAAATAAATGTTAGAAGTTGAAAAATGTGCTGCTCCTAGCACACGCTGCTAAATTAGCACCTTGTCATGCACTCCTTGCATATCCATTCGGCTGGATCCAAATTTCCACAGGTTTTCCTGCTCATTTTGTCAAGGGCACCATTTTTTAAAAATGCTATTCATTTTGCTAGGGCTTTACGGTAAGCCTGTTGCTCAGAGGAAGCCTGCAGAGAAAGCTTGGTTTCCTTTGATGCATTCCTAAGTGTCTTGGGGAGAGGAGTCATTCTGCTGTGTGAATCAGGCTGGCTTCCTCTGCTCACCAGAAAAACGGTGCAACCTTGCGTTGCTACATCGTGCCACGCTGCTCAGGATGTGGTTCGTCTCTACTGCTGCTGCTGCTCCGCTGAGATCTGCTTCGCAATGTGTGCAGTAAGCAGATTAAAATCAGTGCTGGAGGTTGTTGTGAACACCAAGCATTAAATAAACTCCAACATGGTACCGTAATTCCGCATGAATGATTAGATCATCCTGCTGGGAGTGCTACCATTATACAGAAGGCAAATGTCACTGGTTGTCTCATAAATTTAGCATACGAGTATTAAACTTATTAGGTCTGATTCACTGCTGCCTAACTTTGGTTTATCCTACTACGAGGCAGAGGAGATTCATCAGCAGAAATGTGTGGTGAAACACTGGTTCTGTTCTCTTTTAAAGGGATCAGCTGTTTCCAGTGACTTTCGTAAGACCGACACTAAGTAGATTCACAGTAGCTCTGCTCAAACTATAAGTGTCAGATCATGCAGGGGAGCCAGTCCCAGGAAAAAAAGATAGGCTGGTATTTCTGGCATATAACTTGCACCCCTTCACAGTGAAGGGAGGTCTAGACTGCAAAACAATGATGTGCTTTGGAGCTACATTGACAAAATCAAATTAGCTGCTTGGCTTCAGACACAGGATAGCTGCCCAACCACGAGTTCACCACGTTGAGTTGGAGCTGAGGATGTGATTCAAAACCCAGACTGTCCCCATTGCCCTGGCACTTCTACCAGAGCACCCTGTCACACTGCTCACACTATCACTCTCCAGAGGAAGGGAAACAAAAAGGCATGACACCATCGGAGTGGGCTGCAGCCCCAGATCCAAATATGGTGACATTCTCTTGATAGTTCAGATTTCTCATCAAGAGAGTCACTTCACGCAAAAAGAGCTTCTCTACAGCTCCTGCATGTCAGAGTGGAGGTAAAAATCTCAGGACATAAAAACATTGTTGGGAAAACCTTTGACATCACATCCTACTGACAGCAGCCCAGATACAAGAGCAGAATGTGACCTCTGAAGCTCAACATCCTTGACTTTCTGAGTGAAGGATTGTTCCCCACAGTCCCTCCCGATGCGTGTTGTCCGAGGTATTTTTAATGAGGTGCTGACTAATTCCCTCGGGAAACTTTTCCGCAGTCTGACAGGTCTCATTGTTAGCCTTCTAACCAGCCTGAATTTCGCTTTACCAGACTTCAGCTCAAATTATTTCCCTCTTTCCTTGGTGTATTTTGCATCTTTCAAATATTTGTAGGCAGTTATCATATCCCCATTTTAGCTGTCTGGCAGCCAAGTTAAACATAATTAGCTTTTCTAATCTTCCTCCATAAATCCAGCTTGCTTTCTTGAAATCCAGTGCCTTTCTCCTACTTACGTGTCTTTTTGGTATGATGAAGCTACATACTTTGTGGTTGTTTTTCACACGCCATCACTGATACCAGTAGGAAGAGACATCACAAAATCAGACAATACATTGGGAACGGTTTCTATTCTAGGTTTGCTTTTTGCTCTTTGTAATATAAACTTAGCTTTACTGTCAAATAATTTAGGATTTCCTTTGAATATTTATATCAGTGAGCATTTACAGAAATCAATCCTTGTTTCAGTATTTTCAAAGTGAATTTCTGTTAGAGATAGATTAAGAGCTTTGTGCTCGTTTTATGTGCACAAGTAGACATCAAGAAAAACTAATTTACCTACACTGAAAATTTGTCAACTTGATGAGGGAAAGTGATGTTTTGTCAAAAGTGTGCTACACAAATGGTGCAGAAAATGTTATCCTAGACTGGTTTTTGTTCAGCGCAAGTCAATTGAGCACCCATATGTTTCAGCTCTGGGCATGGTGAACATTGGCCACAGAATGCCCAAACCCCATTTTTCAGATCCAGGTAAGTGAGAAGGAAACATTTCAAAGCATATTTCCTATAGGAATTGATGGAAGTTTAACCTGAGAAATGTTTTGTGCACCCATTGGCTTTGGCCACAAGCAACACCTATTGCTCTTTATGAGCCCTGAAAGGAGATTGCGGCCAGATAGAGGTCAGTCTCTTTTCCCAGGTAACAGCAATGAAATGAAAGATGATGGCCTCAGGTTGCACCAGGGGAGGTGCAGATTGGATATTGGGAAAAAAATTCCTCTCAGAAAGAGTGGTGCTGCAGTGGCCCAGGCTGCCCAGGGAGGTGGTCGCCATCCCTGGAGGTGCTCCAGAACCGTGTGGATGTGTCACTGAGGGATGTGGTTATGGGCATGGTGGGGATGGACTGATGGTTGGACCAGGTAATCTTAGAGATCTTTTCAATCATTATGATTCTATGACTCTATTTACTCATTTAATCATTATTTAGTATATAGCCAGATCTTCGGAGGGAAAAGAGCAGAGACCTGTGCGCACACACTGGGTGTGTTGTGTATTCATATTCTCCAACCATTTTTAAACTTCTCTTTGAGATCAAAAGACTTCAGGATTTAATAACACTTTCCATTTCAGATACATTGCGTAGGGACACTGCTGACATGCTACAGAAATTTGTCTGTATGGAGATTTTAAAGGTGAGCTGCTTTCAGAACTTGAGCTGCTCCACTCTCAAAGTGACTCTGAAAATCTCAGTTTCGTCTATTAGAAAGAGATGTCTGAAATGATTTCCTAAGGAATGCGATTGATTCTTCATCCGTTGGAATGCTTGTATCAGAGTTTGTTAGTTTCTATGTGATAAGCTGTAACTTAAACAGATGCTAGTAATGTCTGGTAAATCTCTGTAACTTCTGTTTAGCAAGAAGGCCAGATTAGAAGCTAATCCTTTGTTTGCCTTTAAGCATATACTCACAGCTCTTTCCTCCATTGTATATGTACAGATCTGTAGAATTTCATTTTGTCTCTCTCAAATATCATAGCTATGGCAAAAAAAAAGTGTAAAGAAGTCAAAATGCCTTCAGGAAAAATAGCAAATGAAGCAGGAAAATCCCTGCTGCAAAAACCCCGAAGCAGGGTAGAAGCATGCTCAAGTACATGCCTCCTTCAGCTTTAATATCCTTCCTGAGGACAGAAGTCTTTGTTCTTCAGGCTCTTACTTACAGATTCCACAGTCCCCTCTGAATAAGCTGCAGTGTGAATGATCAGCATGGCTGCTTAGAGGTTTGGAAGTTTTGAAACATGCTAAATGCTTTAATTACAATTTTAAGAGAAGCTGGAAAAAATATCTAATTTTTTTCCCCTTTTTCTTTTTCTTTTTCTTTTTTTTTTTTTTTTTCCTTTTTGGCAGATTATATTGTTTTTACAACCCTTCCTGTGGGAATTATTCTATGATTCTATCTTTAGCAGGGTATGCTTTGATGGGACAAAGGGAAATGGTTTCAAGCTACAAGAGGAGAGATTAAATTGGATCTAAGGAAGAAGTTCTTAACAATAAGGGTGATGAGGCACTGGCACATGTTGCCCAGAGAGGTGGTAGATGCTCCATCCCTGGAGATACCCAAGGTCAGGTTGGAGGAGCTCTGAGCACTCTGATCTAGCCACGGGTGTCCCTGTTCATTGCAGGAGAGTTGGAATAGCCAGCCTTCAAGGGTCCCTTCCAACTCAATTCTATGATTCTATGAACATGTCTGTGCCCAAAACTGCTTGGAAGGAAATTGTGGTGTGCTTCTTCGGTTTAGCTCAAAGTTCACAAGGAACACAAGTGTGGAAAGGCTGTGAAAAATACTGAAGTAAATGAAAATCAGAAGAGAAGGAACTGCATTTGTTATTACAAAAGCTCAAAATGCCCTGGACAGCTGGTTTCGCACACTGACAGAAGTAAAATCAGAGCTACTTTCTGCAAGATCTGCACAGAGCCTCTCCCACAATCACTGTGAAAAGTAGAACAAAAGCTGAAGCAGTCAGGGCCCTGGGCATAACTGTACTCAGCCAAAGGCTGAGGTAAAAACAGGCATAAATATGGCACAGCTAGATTTGTGTTATTGTATCTTCACAAGGAGTTCGCAACCTGCATTGTTCCAGCGATGATAAAAACATAGGAGGGTGCATCTTCTGCATCTACAGTTTTATTTCTTAGTTTACCCTTCTGGAATTTTTTAAAAAATGTTTTATTAGTACTTATTTTTATGAATAGGGAAAAAAGCTAGATGAGCAGACAGGAGCGGGCGCTTGACTGAAGGAAATGCATACAGATGAGGGCAGACTGCCATTGTCACCTGTTGTAGCTGCCATCTCAGCATGTTGCTGCAGGGCTGAGCGTTCCACCACGACTTGCCATCCTTGCTTTTCAGCTCAGCAAACAAGATGGCCTTCCTTCAACCAGATGGGGATTGCCAGCAGAGAACCAACTATTTTGTTCCCTCCAGTCCTTCCTTCTTTCCTGTACTTGGCGATCTGTTTTTAAAGGAAATTGTTCACCCCAGCAGAAGGAATACATTATAGAATCAGAGTCATAGAAACATTTGAGTTGGAAGGGACCCTTAAGGGCCATCTCATCCAATCCCCTGGAATGAACAAGGACACTTAGAGCTATCAGGGTACTTAGAGCCAGTCTGGCCTGACCTTGGATGTCTCCAGGAATTAATCCTGTCTTAGGGAACACAATGAGACTAAACCTTGAGGTGTGATGTCCTGCTAAGATCTGAACTCTCCTGTGGCCTGTGGCTCATGCCAGCCCCCAGTTCAAAATAGCAGAGGACAACTGGGAAAGTCAACTCAACAAGGGTCCAGGAGGTTTCCTGGTTGTGATGGCACTTTGGAAAGAGAAGGTCTGGGCTTGCATAGAGGCAAGATGTGCCAGTGGGGACCTGTGCTGGAACAGTGGGTGCAGACAACAATGAATGGTGGACAAAGCTGGGGAGAAGCTCTGAAATATCCGTGTATTTGAGCCCTGGCTTTGCCTCCTTTTTTTTCATTCAAAGACTGTTTACTTTGGCACTTAAGAAGAAATTAAATGCGGTAAAGGTCAGCTTTATTATTTTTGTTGGTTTTTTAAGAAGTTTAAACCATGGCCATAGGAGATTTCCTTTGACATTTGGGAAAGAAATGTCTGCATATAAAATCATTCATTTTAGACATAAGTGATGATGCCCCATTCACCACAGCAGGGAAGATTTTATGGATACAAAGTAAAAAGAAGACAGGGACTCTGGAATAAACTCTTTAGCATTTCCCTCTACCATTATACTTGTTGAGTTGTTTATGAATTCTTACACATACAGTATGTATGCGTAAAAAGATCAGGATTGCCCTTATAAACTTGACAAAATGTTCATTCTGTATGTAATAATTCCTATACAGATCCCACATGAGATGTGAAAAGTTTATTCTTGTGCAAAGGCATAGGAAAGGCTTTTGCAGGACTATCTGCAGAAAAAGAAAAAAAAATCACTGGAGTTTTGCCAGTGGCTTGAACAGGAACAGAGCTGGGCTTATGTCAAATGTTTTTCAAAATCTCAGCTTTGATTTTTTTAATGACCACTTGTATGATGGACTACTGCAAACCATTTATCTGCAGAAATAAATGCTCAAAATAAAAGAAAACAGGACATGGCCAGGCAAGCTGTGGTTTGTACCAAAGCTTCAGATTTGCTGAAAGACAGATATATAATATTCCTCCGTTTTTTTTTTTTCCTTCTAGAAAACCACTACTGAAGAAGTTTTGCCAGCCTCTTCAAGTTCATGTCAAAAAATAGTACTGAAAACTGACCTTTGGGGATTTTCCTGGATAGCATTTCACCATCAGATATAAAGCCATAGCCCTGAGTCAGCAAGGAACAGGCAGGCCTACCTTTAAACATGTGAAAGTTATTTATAGGAGTAATTTACTGAATCAGGCCCCATAAGAGAGAGATAAGGGGGAAGATTTCATAAAAAGAGTGAGCTACAGGAAATCCTGTCAAGGTCATGTTTGAAACATCGCATTTGTGCCCTCCCAGCCCATCCTCTAAAAAGAATTTATAGCAAAACTCTTCTTTACAAAAGCAGTGGTTTACTGGAAGATGAACTTGCTGTGCCAGCCTGATGGTGGACAAAGCCTCCAAATACCATTGTAGGACAGACGCTGGAAATCTTTGCTGTTCTAGTAGCAAGTTGGGCTTATAATTTTTGGTCAAAGAAGCCAATATCAAGACTTGCAAGAGCACCTACATTTGTTGTTTCCTCTCTAAGAATTGAGACTCAAGGTGTCTCAAGAGGGACACTACGGAACTGCAGTACCTCAGACCACTAGACATCATAGAAAACCCTAGTCTGAACCTACAGTGCATTAGTCCCCCACCAGAACTGATCCCTGTAACAAAAACTTCCTTGTTCTGCTGAAAGACAATATCTGTAACCACTGGTAAGAAGACCACATTTGGTTATTTTTTGTAATTCTTCCCCACCCCTTGAAGCAAGCTGAGATGACCTTCCGATAATGGTTTATTTCTTCTTGGCTTGATCCGAACAAAAGCTTTCTATTCACGCGCATGTGAAAGAGAGTGTGGATGTTTTTGTGGTGAAAGATCAAATCTCTCTTCTGAACTTTGCAGTGGATAGGCTAAACCTGTGGCATCTCTGGGGCTTTTAGTGGCCTTTCAGAAAGCAGACAACCAAATGCTTCTTTGGAGTGTTTGCCTGAAGTAAGCAGTATATATGACAGATATGGGGAATAAATTAGAGTCCTCCAGAGCATCTGTGAGTTCAGATCAGCAAAATGCATTTCCTACCAATACCTGATGTGGCCTTATGGTGCATCAAGGAATTTGCTGCTGGCTGTGCAATGCTCAGTGCAGACTGCATCATAGAACCAAAGAATATCCTAAATTGGAAGAAACCCATAAGGACCATTGAATCCAGCTCCTGTGTGGACAAGCAGTGTCATAAATCATGTATAACCCTGTTTCAATTCTCAGACTCAACAAAATGTTTTTTCCTGTAACTGGAGCACCTTGCTTCAGCTTTTAACCAGGGTGTCTTCAAGACAAGAAATGGTTTAAGGGGTTATAAAGCATTTAAATTAGACGAGGGAATTCCTTTCTCAGCAGTATCAACTTTGCAAGAGAGAAAGAGAGAAAGAGAGAGCAAGCTCTTTGGTGGAATGGGTACCATTTAAATTAAGGTTTAGTGCATGTGACAACAAAAATGGCTTTTCTACCATTTGAAGCAATCTGGTTTTCTCAAAACACTCTCTTTTTTAAAATATTTTTTGCTGTGGCCTCTGTGGCAAGGGTGATTTTGCAGGTGTTGAGGGGCGTGTTTCTGTCAGAGGGGAAAATATGCAAATCTTCCTTTCTTTGCATGGCAGAATTTTAACAAAAGCTGCCCCTGACGGCCCCATTCAGGCATGTGATGAATTCTGACCCTTCCTGCTGCTGTTGTCTTTGTACCAGGGCTCCCTGGAGGGGCTCTAAGAGCTCTCCCTCTGCCCTTATCACACAAGATGCTAACCTATCCTCCAAGAGCTATTGGAAGTGGTCACAATGTGCCAACTTGCAACTCTCGTGAACAAACCTAGCTGCTTGTGTTCACCATAGATAAAGGAAGGAGGAAGTCTCCAGTAGATCTGCTGCAATATTACGATGGAATGTTTGGAAATTGTTTATTCATTTATCTATCCTGCACGAAAAGACTGTCCCTCTGCTCTTGCACCAAGATGAAACGCAGTCTCCACTATGTCTCACTTTCGTTAATTGCCAATAGTTCTGTTTCTTCCAGAGGTATCTACATAAATCATTGCCAGATTAGGGCCACAATTTGGAACTTTTCTGGTGAAAAGGAACTACGATAATGGATCTGGACACCACAATCTTTACTATTTATTTGTTTGTTTGTTTGTTTGTTTGTAGATTGGGTGACATCATTTATATACGATCTGAACCGTTTGAATCTTCTCTAATAATTGTAGAATCATTTAGCCTGGAAAAGATCCTTAAGATCATTGTGTCCAATTATCCACCTAGCTACCAAGTTCAGCACTAAACAGAAAGTAAATTTATATGTCCATTTAGATACAGACTGATTTGCATGCAATTGCCACGGATGTGTTGGGATGCTCTGGGTTAAGACCAAGTTAGAAACTTGACAAAATATATAGCAGATTGTTTGGACTATAGCAAAAGGTGTGAGCTGTTGGGAGCTTTGCCCATGTTTCATCTGCAGCAGGCTGAGGTTCTCCATCCTCTAAACTGTACTACAACTCATCCTGTCCCAAGAAATGAACAACATTTTGATTTCCTGAAAAAAAAATCCAGTAACGATCAATCCGTTTCAGCTGAAGAATTGTGTAATTTCCCCAAAATCTTGGAAGCAGAGACTTATCTACACAACGCCCTGGCATGTCCATAATTTGAAAGGCCCTTGCCTGCTCAGGCAAAGCTGATAATTTCAGAGCAGCTCTGTTGCTTAGAGTTTCTCCATTTTGAAGCATCCAATCTGAGGTACAGTAAGCCTTATCCTGTGAGCACACAGTGATCATGGCTCAAGCTGAAGTTTCAGCGAGCAGAAAACAGCCATCAGTTTCAAAAACTCAGGTGTGAACAGCTCAAACAGATGTTTCTATAATATCATTTTGGAAATCTGGAACTCACTGCACAGAAGAATAGAACGGTCACCACACAGGACACAAAGTTATTCTCACACAGTCCAACCAGAATCTCACAGTGATGCAAATTTATTTTCTAAGTCTGGGTGCTCATCCAAGTTGGGTCAGCATCAGTTTGCACAATCTGGGGATCTACTACTTGACCAGTAGGCATTGCCTCTTTCCACTCTGACACATTTTTTTCCTGGGAGGACAAGGGGATTTACTACCTCAGGGTTTCTGAGGACTGGAGCTGGCTGAGCATTCCTCACAGCCCAGAGTTGTATGAGAATTTAGCAAGCCTCTCTTCTCAGGCAGCAGATTCCTCATCTCAAGAAATCTTTTGATTAAACTGTCAAGCTCTGGGACGTGCAGCTGAAGGGAACAACAGATTTTGAAGAAACATTTAAAGAAATATTTTTGATAATTCCCAGCACAGACAGAACGATGACATACTGTGGGTCTAGCAAACTTGCCTGGCAGGCAGTTGTGGCTTTGTATGTAAATATAAACATATATTTACATATTTCCTAACATCTGTTTTGAATTTGTGTTCCCTTTAGTTCTATTTAAAGTACGTCTTGTCCCATTATCTCTGAGGCTGAAATTTGGAGGGCTTTGCTAATAAACTCTAACTCTGCAAAGCAACAAGACACACTCTCCTCCTCCCTGTCTTTCCAGCCAGTTCTTTTACAGCTGTTCCTCACTTGTATTCCAAAGTGCAACAGCATCACCCAGCCTGTGGAAGGAGCACGGTTTCCTAAGTAGATTCAAATCTGGGTGTGTATTGTGAGAAATGGTCAGTGGTCAGTGTCAAAAGACCCCAAGTGTGATCCTACAGTGGGGCTGTTTTGAGCAACAAAGATGTGGAGTGGTGGCCCAAACTGCCAGTGCACCAATGGCCAACAACTGCAGCTGGTGTTCTTACTTTGATGGCAATCGTCTATTTAAACCTGCTGTGGCCTTGTGCCACATCTCAGTAGCTTTTACAAAATGCTTTTCCAAGGAATAATTAAGCACTAGGACAAATACAGACCTTAAAAGCACAAAGTTCTGTGTCACCAGATGATGTACAAATCAAAGGCTTTTCTGTGCCGATGAAATTCCAGGAAATGCAGGGTGGGGGAGAAGAGCTACGGAGAGATAGCCAGAAACAAGATGCTCAGATCAGCCATCCAAAAAAGTTGCTTCTTCCGCCAAATTGCTGAGTTTTTTTATGAGAAAGATGTCTTGGTTTGGCAGGGAGGAAGAGACTGCTCCACTAGACAATAAATAAAAAAAAAAGCCCTAGTTGAATGTTAAATACCATTATTCCAGGGGAAACATGACTTGTTCTCTGCTGTGGCAAAACTTGCAGCTGAAACCCTGAAACCAGCAACCCTGGAACAGGAGCCAGAGAGCTTAGGCTGATGCTAGCAAACCCCTAAGTTTCTATTGGCTCAGTAAATGCATTTCTGCTGCTTTGTCTCCAGAAGCATCTCATTAAAATGAGATGCGAATCATGAAGATAAATGCCTGAGTAAATGGATAAGCCTCTCATATACATCATATTTACATGAGTATAGACTCTCATAGACTTCTCCCTTCATTGGATGAGTTACGGCTTACCCTGTATAACTGAGGCTCTGGTGGTACAGAGTTTATTATTACACACACTTAAGGCATCATTAACAAACTTACATATTTGTCCACAATAACTGAATGTGCCACCTCTGCCTCAGTGCAGTCCTTGAAGCCTCCGAATGAAAGCCAGACAGAGCTGTGAGAAGTCACAGCTGCAATTAACACGGAGGCTTCTCTGGCTGGGAAAGGTGCTCCACCACCCCACTCTGAGTATCGCTCATCCTGCCAGCGCTATGGGTGGTTGTGGGCACGGCATCAAAGGCTGTGACACTGCTGGAGGAGAGCTCCCTCCTGGGGTGTTGGCACCGATCCTTCCCACTGCAGCAGTGGGTTGGGGCTGGTGAGCTCTGAGGAGCAGTGCCACGCTGCCCTGCGAGTGTTGAGAGCCTCGCTCCCAAGGCTCCTGCATCGCTTCCTTGCTCAACCCAGAAAACTTCAGCAATTCCTGAGAAGCCCCGAATCCCCATGAAGTGAGTAGGCTATAAAGAAGACCAAGTTTGGCTACAGACTCACCGTATAACTTCAGCAAAGGCATATCACTCTGCACTTATTTCCTTTAATAAATGGGAAAATGAGACCTCCCCACCACACCCCAGCACGGTTAGCTCGCAGAGCTGCACAAGCATGTGTGTAATTACTCCTCAGTGCTCGCCACAGAGGCGCACCATGCCCAGCCGTTCCGAACTTTCTTTCCGAATGTCATTATTTTTAAAAGAAAACAAATGGCTTGTCTTCAATTTCTTTTTTTTTTTCCCCTACCATGTTTAAAAAAAAAAAAAAAAAAAGAAGTTTCATAATTGCTATTGCAGAAGAGACTTGCATTACACTTTCCACCATCCAGCACCCACACAGCGAGACCTTATTCACCTCAGGTACAAGAACATGTGCTGACTTGAATATGCACCTCTCACTTTCTGATTTAATTAGCATACGGCAGCTTACCATTCCCTTTGCAATATATTAAGGGCTATTTGCTTTTCTGCATCGTTGGGTTTTTCCCCTTTATTCCCACTGGTTATTAAGTGGTGATGATAAATAAATCTTGCACCTACAGTCATGACTTTTTGCTTTAAAAAGCTCAAGAGAGAATGAATTAGAAAAATGCAAGTCTCTTCTGCATGAGATCCAAACCGTGGTTCCAAATCCGGACTTCCCATAATTTGAAAAGCAGAAGAACACACACCACAGGTATCTTGGCTGGCTACATCACGGTGCAGTTTAATGATGTCTTGCTCAGAGCCAGCTTCAAGACAGTGCCAACCATTTCCTTTATTTTAGTAAGTCACCAGCACACACATAGCATACCTAACACCCAGTTTCCCTTATGACAACCACCTGCTTTCCAAGAAAAACAATCTGAAGCCTTTTTGTTATCGAGGAGTCTCCAAAAACTGAAAGCAGATTCAGTTTCTGCTTCTCACCAGCTGACTGCTCTTCCTGTTCAAAGCCATCTTACACTCATCAGCAGCAGCTGCCCACAAGTCTTCAGCCAGAACAACTATTAAATTACACCAACAATGACTAGAAATGCTAACAAACCATCCTCTCCACCAGAGAGGGGAAGGGACTGTGACTAGGTGTCTTTAGGCTATAAATGAGCCATGCTGTGACTCAAGAGCCAACCTGCTCTGCCTTACCTGCATCACACCTGGCCCACAGACCTTCTTGCCTCCAGCAGAGAAAGCCCACTCATCTGCCCTTCTCTACCTTACACTTCTCTAGCCAAAAGCTCTGGGTGTTTTGTGGTGCAAAAACGTTCACAGCAGGAGCCTCTGTGGCCACCCACATTGCACTCAAATGTGCAAATGAGTCAAGAAACTCTACATAAACAACTTGGTACAATGTGCTGTGATGCTGCTGTATTTCTGCATGGTAATCAAAGAATCATAGAATAACCCAAACTGGAAGGGACCCATAAGGATCACCAAGTCCAACTCCTGGGATAAGTTCATCAAGGTCTTGGCTTGTGCTGATGTTCAGTGAAAAAGAAAAGAGAGGGAAACTCTTCACAGTTACATTAATTCCATTTTATTTAATAAAAAAACAGTATCAGATTAAAAATACACTTTGGGTGATTATCCAGCGTTTTCCCCTGTGTGTCTCCTAGAGCTCAAACCAACTGAGGATAGGGAGAAAAAAACAATAAAACAAAACAAAAAACACCAAACGATTTTGGCCGGAGCTGTAAAATAATGTTGCACCAATTAAATTACACCAAATATATTATTATACCTTTGAAATGGCTTTCAGACCAATAAATAAAAAAAAAAAAAAGAGAGACAAATTCAAATAAAAAAAGTCAACTTTGTATTACAAAAAAATTAAATAAAAATCACAACACTAATAATAACAATGTGCAGTCAAGTGTTTTGGTTTTTTTTTCTTCTCTAGGAATGATAACATGCCAGTAAACATGTAACATGCCAGTAACATGCCAGTAAATCCCTATGTAACATTTCCAGTTTGGCAGCAAGCAGTCACTCACTCATTCACATTTGTACACAAGGAAGCAGGCCTGGGCAAAAGCCTAGGTAGATTTGAGCCTTCAGGGCACTCCTCATTCCCTGCTGCAGCTGGTCGAGTGCCCTTCCCTTCATCCTAAAACCCCTGTAAATCCACTCAGGATTCAGCAGGAAACCCATAGGGAAGGCATCACTCAGCACAACCCCACCGGAGTGCTGCTCCATCACATCAACACGACAGCGCTGAGGTGTGCCGGCTGAGGAGCCGACTCTTCTGCTCCAGGGCCACTGTGCTGCCTGTTAATCAAATACACTGCAAAACAGGGTGTTGGCTTTGGGTGGGCTATAAGGAGCAAATGCAGGGCCTGTGAGAAGACGGTATCTCTAAGCATCACACCAAAAGCATCCTACATCTACAGAGAAATGCCCTGGAATTCCCGTTCCTGAGCAAATGAGCAGTGAGCCACATTTCACTTGACCGCCTGAGAGCACATCTCTCTTAGACTTCGTGGGTGTTGATGGCATTGACTCCAGGGCCAAATTTGGTCCAGTGTTTTACAATAAAGAAAAGGTTCTCCACAGAAACAGATTAACTGACTTAGGAAATTTGAGCTCGTTCATCTTTATGCTGGTTGGTTTTTAGGAGGAACCAGCAGACTGAAGTACCGTGACACACCGAATAAACAATTTGCAAGTGAAACTGCTCCCTGCCCCAGATGCCAATGTTTGTGGGGTTATCCCTGATACTCAAAGATTAATCAGAGGATCTCTATTCCATTTCTGCATAGTCTCTAGGATTTTGAACACAGTGGGCCGAAGTCTGCTTTCAGTTCCAGTTCCAGGGGAGAAGTGAGAACAGAGTTTGCCCCATGCTTCTCTCTTCCGAGTATGCCTGTATACATGGATTTTACAGCTGTGGCTCTTTGATATCGTAGGCTGAAACCTGCCATGTATTCACACCAGTGCACCTCCAAGAAAGCTAGGGGCTATGTGCTCATGTAAATGAGAGTGAAATGGGCCTTATGATTCCAGTTTGCCCAGGCCTGTCAAACACACAGTGCCTTTCTGACATAGGCTTACATTCAGATAATCCAGTAGACCCATGTGGTACCTTTATGGGAGTTGAAGCCTTTAGTCTGGATATTTAGGTATATGTGAGAATACACACACATACTCTTTTCGTTTATTCAAGCTGGCATCACTGCATATGCAGTACCAGCTATGCTATCAATATAGAGGCCTGCATTTTTATGCTAACTCTGTTATCAAATCTACAGTTATCACTTCATTGCTCAATTCTTTCTGCTCCATTCCTACCTACTTAGAAATATTTTCACTTGGAGAAAGGCATATTCCCACCAACTTTCTGGCCTCTATCCGTTTCCTACATGCTACAACCTTTTCCCTAACATTCTGGTCTCAAACTACCTGTCACCCTCAGGTACTACAAGCTAATAGCAAGGTGGAACCATTTGCTGACAGTGACTGAACTCAAGGCTAGAGGATCTGTTAGCCCTTAGGACCAATCTCTGGGCATCCATCTGGCTGACCTCTTTCGAAAAGTCACAAGTAGAACAACGCTTTGAAGAGTCACTGCTTACAACACCAATTACTTCCAGCTCCCTTTCTCATTTCTCTGACTCTGTTTTTGCTGGTAGGAGTGGTATTGGAAACAATTTTAGGGCCTCCTGCTCTCTGAAGAGCAACAGCTGTAGAAAGGGCCAGATCTGGATGCCTACTCCAATCCCTGTATACATACAGCTGTGTGAAGTTATACACTCACAAATTATCTGTTACAGAAAGGGTTCAGGAATCTCTCAGTTCACCCTGATGGAAGGAAACAGGGTGACCATCCAGCCTGGCCTCCTGCATAATGCAAGATGAAAACTCTTGAATGAAAACATTAGATGCCTGTATCCTGATGAATAACTTCAAGGGATAATAAAGGTTCTCTTTCTGAAAGGCATCCAAAATTGACTTGAAGAATTCAGCTTATCTCTTGATATAGCTAATCTAATATGAATCAGAAACCTCTCAAAATGTGTGTGTCTTGTTTCCAGTTTTAATTCTGCCTAGCTTTCACTCCAAGCCATTAAATCTCAATGCTTTTGTCTGCTAGATCCTAACACACTTTCATCACGTATATAAAGACCAAAGGTTTTGCTCTGGTCAGATAGGTAATATTCTGAAGACACAAAATTAGAGAAGCGTGAGATGACTTTGTGACTTTGGGGCTATTCAAGACGTTGCTAGGAGTTCAGTCAGATCCTTTGAAGGAAAACCTACCATTCTCAGCAAATAGTAACTTGGCTAACTCCACCATAAAGGTACCCAGAACAACTCCTTTCCCTCCCTTTCCATCCTCCTGCTGCTAGTTGAGCTTGTTGCAGATCTCTAGGGCTTTCTTGTAGACCTGAGTCACATCATCCATGTCTGTGAGAAGGGAAAAACTGCTGTCCCCCAGACGGTTGCGATACCGTTTTAGGTACTGTGGCCGTGGGTGGTTCTGAAGTCCTTCGAAGTCTTGGATCTGTAGGAAATTTTCAGCAGAGACACAGCTCCGTATCCTCTGTCTGTTTGGCCTGTTCTCTTGCAAATCCAGAAAATCAAAGGAGTCACTGGACAAAATACTGTCATCACTAATCACGCTGGAAGGGCGACTGTAACTTCGAGGTAATGCATCTCCAGGCAGGACTACTTCTTCCATGGCCTCCAGAGTTGGTGTATCAGGGCTAATTAGAGCAGATTCAGTGCTGCTGGTAGAATACTTGCCATTATGTTTCAAGATACCCTTACGCCTGCAGGAATGGCTGTAAGACCCATTTCTGGATGGTTCTGTGACCCCTGGAGAGGTGTCACTGTTTACTGTTTCATCATTATTGTCCAAGAGCTCCGAAGATTCACTTCGTTCTGGAGAGGAGTAATAGCCGGACTCCCTCTGCTGAGTCTTCTTTAAGATTCCTTTTTTTGGCATTAGTGAAGACTGCTTAGTGCCGTATTTGCCAGCTACCTCTCCCTCCACAACAGTTTTAATGGCTACACCAGTCCTACACAACTCCTGCTCCAACTTAAAAGCAGAAGGTAACACTGGGCTGACCACGCCTTCAATGAACCCTGCACTGTGAGATCGATGTTCACTGTTGCTCCTTTTCTTCAGGATGCCTTTGGGTCTTTTGGAAGTGGGTTTGGATGCATTTTCAGCTCCTCCTTCCTGGATGGACTGTGCAATGTCATTTTCCTTTTTTGATTTTTTCAGAGACCTCTGTCTTTCTAGTGTGACTTCGGGACCTTTGGGCTTAGAAAGGCACTTCATTTTTGTATCAGTCTCTGGTTGGAGGCCAGTAGAGCGGTGATGCCAATCAATGAACCTTGCTAGCAATGGGGACTCAGAGTCCCTCATGGCATCACAGTCACAAACACTACTCTTGTAGCCCCAGTTAACCCACCAGTGGTTGGCAATGTCTTCAATGGTTGCTCGGCGTTCAGGATTCACCATCAACATCCATCTGATGAGACCACGAGCATCTACAGACAAAGAATAGAACATAAAGTTTAAAATACTGGCATTTCTAATTTCCTTTTTCAGTTTCAAAGTGAAATGTGCAGCTAATCAAATAAGCAAAAATAATGGTTCTTACAACAGAAGCGAAAGGGGGCAAGGCTTAGTGCATCAGTCAATGTTAGAAATTGAATTTGAGGATTACTTCCGATCAGCAGAAAATGATTTACCCTGGCAATTGTACACTGGGTTATAAAAGAAATTAATATTTGTATTGTATGAATGTCAGTGTCCCATATCACTGAATGTCGCACACTACTAAAGAAGTCAGCGACCTGTCAATTCTAATGACTACAAAAATTAAGAGGAAAACAAAGGGGCATTGGGATATTTTAAACAATTATTACTGATCCTGTATTTACTTTTTCCACAAAAGTGTATTCTTCTGTGTACCTTAAAGGAGTATTTTTATAAAGAGAGGATTGTGGCAGCAGGAAATTGAAAGAATGGCAAACAAATGATGAAAGAAAAATATTTAGTTAAATATAACAATATATACACATATTTTTTATGTCTGGAAAGAGCCCTAGACTTAGCTGATGCTTTTTTGCCTGGTGACAGCTTAATCTGTTACCCTTGGAATAAACACATTTAATTCAAATTTTGGCCTTGCTTCTCAGATAAGAGACCTCTTCACTCGGACCATTCATCTTCTCTCAGTATAGTCAGAGGACTGATCTTTACCAGTATGTTGTATTGGTTTACAGCTTGTCTGAACAATTCCACTCGCAATAGCTAACAGACCTTCCACTGTCACAGATTTAGTTAAAAGAGCTTGCTGAAGCTTCCCCAAGGCAATAAAATCTATATGCTATAAAATTTTCATTTCAAAAGGACTTTTGGTAAATGCTGTACCCAAATAGGAATGGACTGCAGATGAAGTTAGTAGAGGAATGAGAGATTTTTTTCTTTGTCATTCTAATATAACACAAAAACAGGCTGGAAGGGCAAATCCTCCATTCTGAACTCCTGTCAGCTCAATACATTGCCCTTGCACCTTTTTTATACCTGAGGTCTGCGTTGGTTCACGATATTCTCCACTGCTGATCTGCCTGATGAGATTTTTGTGATCAAAGCCATCAAAGGGCATGGTTCCATAAACCAGAGTGTAAAGCAATACACCAAGGGCCCAGCTGTCAACCTGAAATACAGAGACAATGTGCATGAAGGTCTGGAAAGCTGACTCCCATAATTCTCCCTGCCATTACCACCACAAGAGTGGCATCGTGTCCAGCTATGCCTACTGATGGACAAACTGGTATCTAACATTTGACAAACACAAACAAAGCAAATGGAAGCAAACTTTCAAGATGGGAGACACTCACTCACACCCACACATGCAATAGCATTGGCATTAAGACTAACTCTTAAGACTATTATCATAAAAGACATCCCCATATCACCACTGAAAAACTGACCCTTCTTACCTCTGGGCCTCTGTAAGGTCGTCCATTAACAATTTCAGGGGAAGCATACAGTGGGCTTCCACAAAAGGTCTGCAAAAATTTGTCTTTGTGATAAAGGTTGGAGAGTCCAAAATCAGCAATCTGCAAAGACAGTTGTACAAGGCTTCTGTAGCATTAACAATATCTTAACATACCAGAAAATTCTTTATCAGGAGGGACTTAACTATACTTGACCCTGCTATAGGGCAGAGATCTTGACATGGATAACTTCTCAAGTTCACCTGCCAACCAATTATTTTGTGATTTCATTATTTCTTTAAAGGCCTTCTAGAGAAGCAGATAAGACTCCAAGATAAATCCTCTGGATGAGGAACAAAGATGCTTTGGTTCCACTTATAGACATGTCATGGCTCCACAACCATCAGTCAGTAATTCTATCCTAGATTAATTGCATATGATTGCAAAGACAATTTCATACTGGAAGGCACTGGGCTATTGTCCACTGATTGCTCTTCATCTTGTATAATCATTAACACCAAAAGCACACTGAAAGTACTCCTGTTCTTATCTTGCAGATGCAAGCCCAAAGTCAGGACCTTTAATCCAACAGGAGGAATGATGTCGGCATATCATGAGAAACCAAGTGTTAGCTGTCGGATACAAGTGATTTTTGAAATCATCTGGAATGTCTCTTGTTGAAAACAGGGGAAAGTGAGGCACCCACTAACTGCTCCAGATTCAGGGACTTCAAGATGAGGAATCTGAGCCATTAAGTAAACGAGATGTCTATCACGAGATAATAAACACAAGTCTGGTTCCTAAGTGGAAACAATGGGCCCAAATCCGGCTTTCTCAACACAAACAAAACACCCCTGGGGACTATTGGGAATTTTGCCCATGTAGAAATTGTAGGATCAGGTCCAAATAATTTGTTTACTTCAATTCTCTGTTCTTGTTCTTACAAAACAAAGGCTGAGGACAGCAACACTAAATACTCCCACAACCTTTGCATTTCCTTTGTTTCTGTAGCAGAAAGCAACACATCTCATTTTTTTTATCTTATTTAAAACCTAAATGTTTCCGTTTCCCAGAGATATTTTTATGACTGCCCACGATTGACATAGGACATATATAAAAGACAAAGCACAGGCATAAAAAAGGTATTATCAGTTTATAGCTTTAAGAGATATAAGCTTTCTTTGGGCTTTCTTTACCTCATTCAGATCCTTTCTACCAGAAAGGAATTAAACCCCAGAAAGAAGCAGTGATTATCTGATATTACAGGAGAAAATTTGAGAAAACGCAAAGTGACCAGAAAAGAAAGGGATTTACCAGCAGCATCATTCACCCCTGGCTTTCTAAAACATGTATAACCATTGCTGCTAATATCTGTTTCAACTGCAATGTCTAGTGAACTCTTGGGAGACATAAAGGCTTTGTCCCTATTAACTACCATGTCTCAGTTGAGACCAAAGTAACAAAGCTGGTGAAGCGTGGACAGAAGTTCCCAATTTTCACTCTTTACCCCCAAATATACAAACACAGATATATATTCTCTTTATCCATAAATACCTATCTATCTATATATGACAGATATATACTTTTATAACAAAAATATAAACTTATTTTATGAAGTATCATTTTTACAACATGTTTTACGTCAAGGAACAAATATGAGGTTTCACACTTCATCCTCTCCTGTTTTGATGCTCTGCTTGTGCAGGTGTTCCGCTAACAATTTGGACTCAGAGTATCTTGTTCAAAGAGCAGCTGATTCCCATTCACTAATGTTAATTCATTGCACCAAGTCCATTCATTGCTTGAATTTGCTCAGTCCCCCAAACAGCATATCATCAACCCATAGCAGAAAATGCAACCCCTAAATAAATGCGGTTTGTAAAATCTTCATTGTATGGCTGGAATGTCATTGAAAACATCTGGTGTACAATTGCAGTCTGCAAACATATTCTCATGGCTCAGATTGCACTTAATTGCCCTAAATTCCACTTTCTTATCAAGTCACCCTGACTGGCAGGAAGTTGGTTTTAAGCCCTATGAAGTGTGCCCTGTCAATCAGGGGAAGAATAGGATCATTTCAGCATTACAGCTTCGTGCTGGCCACTGAGTTTTATTTTAGCTCAGGATGCAGCTAAGACAAGGACAGACACTGCACAGTGTGATTCCTTAAGAAAATACATTCCCTTAACACCATGGAATGTATAAAATGCATGTAAATGTGCATGAACATACATAGAGGGATAGACATACCATTGCTCACACTAACAAAATCTCAAACTTGGGCATTTATGTTTCCATTTTGATCATTCAGGAAAAGAGTATTTATGCTGCAGTCCACTCCCATACTTACCAACTGATGTTTACCAGCTTTTCCCATTAAAACTGTCATGCCTTCCCCTCAGAACAAGATTAATAGAAGCCCAACGTTACTTCATGTTCATGGCACTTGAATGGAAGTCAAAAAACTTCCTAAATTGGGAGAAGCTGGGAAGTGGGCTTTATTCCCTTCACTTCAGGAGGTGGATGTTTCATATTTACCGTTACTATGACCAACCAGATGCAATTTATTGTTTAAGCGTGGACTATAAATTCCCCAAAGTTTGCACTCATGGAAATCATCAGGTTCTCCCCACTTCAGAATCCTTGTCTTTGTACTGCAGACATAGAAATAATTACGTCTCTTAAAGCAAATGAAACATATGTGCAGTGGGTGAGACTCCCAGCAAGGTAAATCCCAATTACATACACTTACTCTGTATATATGAAACCCCCATGGGCTCTCAGTGGTTAGTCAGATTGGTGTTCCCTTACCAGCAAAAGAGAAAGTGTAGTAAGTAGAATTGTGTAGCTATTAGACTTGCATTTTTCTCTCCTATCACTTTGGGGCTGATCATTCAGTTTGCGTCAAGGCCCACCAGACATCTATTTTAGGTGCAATTCCCAGTCCAGGAGCTATCACAGCCCTCTCTCCATCGCGCCAGGCTGCATGACAGAGGCACACTGGGGGTAACTCGTGGCATAGGGCATTGGCACAGCATTTGGATAGCAAGTGGCACTGATTCCCTGGCTGCTGCATTGTGAAACAGTGTCTCTCCAGCTCACTGCATGCAATTTGGGGGTTTTAGGCGCTGGGGAGGAGCTGCAATGCTACACATGGACATGTGGTCCTCATCACATTGAAGTGCAGGAGTAATGGGCTAATGGAGGCAGCTACACCTTCTCCCCATTGCTAATTCTTCCAGTAAAAGTCACCCCCAGGGTGACTCAAAAACTAGCATCTGAGTCCCTTCAGGATGAATTGAGAAAATCACCCTCCAGCTTTGGCTTGTGGACCAAGATTTATCAGCCTTCAGAAACTGGCCTTTCTTAGTTGCTATACTTCCAAGTGATTGCTTCCAGAGACGTTCATTCACTATAAAAAAAATAATAATAATAATAAAAAAAAAACCTCATTATGTCTCCTAACAGCACCACTTCATGACCTTCATTTGTACCACTAAAATTTACAAATGGAGTCCAAGTTAGCGCGGTATCATGTAAAACAGCTCTGGGCCCTTTCAGCCCGGATAATATTTTCTAGTGGATTAATTGTTCTCTTTATTTCCTGTTCTGCAAGAACTGCTTGAGTTGTGATGCATGGATCTATTTTTGCAGTATCTTGCTAATTTTATCCTCTTGTCACTGTGACACATTTGTATACACCACAGCGTATAGATCACTGGCTTCTTCAGAGGCGTGTTTCCTATGGCACACAGCGCCCAGGAACAAAGGGATTCCTCTCATTTTGCCATTCTTAAAACCAAACTGCCAACTTTGTAAGCGCCTTGTAATCCACTGAATGAAATGTAAATACTGGGGAAGTACAGACACGATTATCTCTCCCTCTTCTAAAAAATGCCTTCCACTGAGCATTTGAGGCCATCAGACAATGCTGCATATTTTTCTTTTCCTGCCTGAATAAACCATACAGAAATAATCTCAGAATTAGGACCTGATAGATTTGCTCCTAATAAATAATTTACAGCTCCATATGTGTTTCCTTGCCAACGGTTACTGTTTAGTAAAACAAAGAAAAAGTGGGAAGTTAAATTTTGCACAAGTAACCCAGAAACCACAGTTAATGTATTCAAGGCTTCAGCATCAGGGAAATAGCAGCAATATGTTTAACACTGCGTATTCAAGGCTGATCTTGGTCTCAAAGTAGGAAAGGTGTCAAAAATGAGCCAGAAGAGAGAGAAAGGAAGGAACTGAGGAAGGGCTGGACACAAAACACCCACGAGGCAGCCTAAACACAGCTTAGTTCAGGAAAGAGAAGCCTTCCTGAAAAAGATGAGGCCAAATTTTTGGAGATGCAGCTCCCCATGCAGTGCCCAACTCTACAGCAGCTGAAATACATCTGTGGTTCTGCAGTCCTACAAGGTCTGGAGAGCAATCCTGAGCCCCATCCTCCCAGCAGGAAGGCCGGGGCGGCTGCTGAGCCTTTGGACAAAGTGCAGCTCCCCGGAGACTTGGGAAAGTGATTGGTTTTGCATATGAGGACTACAGCTCCAGGATCCAGGCCACAGCAGCTAGCAAATTCCACAAATTCCTCTTTTCTCTCAAGAATTCCCTGATTAGCTGGGAAGATAGCTTGGCGTGTATTGTGGAAAGAAAGGTCATCCTGCCTGCGGAAGCCTGTTTCGTATACAATGTCCTAGAAAGGCAACTTTTTGGTTTCAAAAAAGCCAGGTCTACAGCAAGGAGTAATGCTGCATGAGAAGTTTGCTCTGCCACAGGATGTTAACAGCACACTGCCCAAGCGCTGCCTCTGGACCCTCTGAAAAGCCTACTTTTAGGAGCTGCATATTGACATGTCTTTAATCCACTGGTTGATTCAAGTTAGTTTCTGTCATCAGTGCTACACAGATGGCAGCTACCATATGCTACTTTCCATTTCCATTGCACATCAGCTTACAGTAAAGACAATCTCTCTAGTGCAACACAGTGCGTGCAGCCTTGTGATGTTCAGCAGAAATAAAATGAAAACCCAAGCAACTCGGATAGCTGGCTACACAGAAAGCAACTTGATTGCCTTGTCTTGCTAATTAAGGAAGGATGCCCAAGAGTCAGCAGAACCTCTTTGGCATCTCTGCCACTGTCTGTTTGCAGATCGGCACACCCAGCCGCTCTCACACCCAGCTCGCCAGGCAGCAACAAAGCTGAAAGTGAAACAGATTCAGCCACCTACAATCTTCATTAGTCCCTGCATTATCTACCTTTGTGTTGCAGCTTCTCGGGAAAGAAAGAAGGGAAAAAAAAGGTCATTCCCATGCTTCCACTGGGGAGAAATGACATGGAAATGACATCACTATCCAAAGTATATGTTTGTGTCTGGAGTTCCAAGGCCATTTCCTAATGAAGCACATGTGCTTTACTCGGTTTATTTTGAAACTCTATTTGCTTATTTTCCAGCCATGATCAAAAGGACATTCAGAGTGTTCTGTTTGAGGCACTTGAACCCTGCAGACCAGGCGAGGTTTTCTCCTAGCCCCAGCAGCAGCCAGCAATAATATTGTTCATAAAATAAACTCATTTGCACAAAATGCTCTGCTGTTTCCTACCAGTAAATAGATACTGCTTTGGGAATTGTGGTCTTGGGGCAGAAGGACGCGGCCTTCTCCCTTGTATCATGCACAGCTTCATTCAGCTTGTATGACTCGTCACCAGTGGTGCTCCCTCCCCAGCCTCCAAACCCTGGAGCCTCTTGCCAGATGCTGTTGCTTAGTAGCTGTTGCCATAACACTGGCTCTTCTAATACCTTGGATAAAAATGTTACAAAACATGCAAATCCATTCAGAGAAACTGAGAGAAAGAAACTTACCTTAATATTAAAATTGTCATCAAGAAGGATGTTTTCCAATTTTAGGTCCCTGTGGACCACGCCATTCTGAAATAAAGAAGGAAAAAGAGAATATAAGAAAACGTGCAAATGAAAGGTGAACTGGCAGGGTGGTCTTTGCATCTGCATTTCAGGGCTGATTTCACTGTCATAACACTCACGGCCCAGTGACTAGTGACAGGCGATGTATTAGTCACTTGGTGTGTGGTTAAGGGAAGAATGACTGGAATCTGTCCTCCCACAAAGCCTGTAAAACAGCGGAGGGGGCAAGGGGGGTCTTTTCAGAACTTAATTCCAGTCCAGATCCTGCCCCCACTGCGTGAAAGCAATATATTCTTCCCAGGCACCAGAAAATATCTGTCAATGACGTTAGTCCCTACAAAAGCCCTCATTCCTCCAATACGCAGCCGTGTGGATGTAGGGAGCTAAAATCCTAAAAGACCCTAAAATGTTCAGGATGGAAATGAAAAAGTTGGGTTTGGGTCAGAGCCTTCTTTAAAGAAATTTGGGGAAAACTAACAGTGCCAGGAAGGCTGCTGCAGCTTTTCAGCACTGTGCAGTGATGACTTTGAAAACTTGCCTTGTTTATCAGAATTCAGATGGAGATCAAAACGTGCAAGAATTCAAACAAAATACTGTGTTTGGTGCTTGTTGCCTTTAGCTTGATGCAAGTTTTGGCTCTGTGCAGCTGGTTCAAGTAGAGATAAAAGATCTATGATGACAGCCAGTCCATCAACCGGGGTTTGACTGTTTGAATTGTCATTCTAGTGGGGACCATGATGGATAAAGTCATTAGCAAAGAGTATCTTTCTAGTGCTCATACAACATCTGGAGAAGTTATTTTTGACTATCCAGAGTAAGTACATGCTAAGGCTGAACATTCATACTTTTCTCCAGCTCTTTTTTTGGTTTTATATTTTCTATCTTCTATTTCAAAGTTGTTCACTTGCATGTTGAACTTGCAAGCTATCATTTGTTTGAATATATTAATACAAACAATCTAAAATTTCCAGTTAATGTTGTTAATTACTTTCTTTATGTCAGAAGAATTATTTCCAAGGGGAAAACGGGAGGTATGGCTAACAGTAAGGGAGTGACAAGTAGTATGCTGCAGCACAGGAAAACATCCTCAGACTATAAAAACAGGCAGTGAACTACTGTAGAACTTTCACACAAGATCTCCCGGTGTACTGATATAATCACATGCTGTCACACTTAATAATGAATGCTGTTGCCTCAGATGTGCTTTGAAATACAATCACTATGCCTTCAAATAGCATTTATTAATATCAAATTCCTTGCTTACCTTGTGGCAGTAATGTACAGCAGAGACTATTTGTCGGAAGAAGTGTCTTGTTTCTCTTTCGCTCAGTCGTCGCCTCTCACTGATATAATCATACAACTCTCCCTTACTTGCGTACTCCATGATGATCACAATCTTATCTTTATTTTCAAACACTGCACAAGACAAAAGAAAAAAAGAAACCCACCGCTTACCGAAAACATTTTTAAAATGACACTTTAAAGGGAGAAGAAGGCTTAGGATGACTGAACACAACCTGGTATCATCACTATAGCCTGGAAAGTGACACTTCCAAAAGCAAGTTCCAAAGCTACATTTTCCAGAGAAAGGCAACAACATTTCAGACCAAGAGAAGGAAGGCTTTGAGGAGCTGCTGACTTTCACACGGCTTAATGAAAGAAGGCCTTTGTCTCTGTAACATGGGGTCACAGGGTAACAGTGTCAACTTGATCCTCATGAGGTGAGGTAGGAACTTGCGCCTGTGCCATCTGAATTCTAATCCTGGCTCCTCTTACCAGCAGTCCTCATGGGGCCAGATGACAGAAGGAATCAGGAGCTATCATCATCCAGAAAGGTTAAAAAATGGACAATTGACTGTGCCTTCAATTAATGCTTGATACAGAATAGCAGCCTGGCTTATAATGACTGTTGGCTTTTACCTACCATCAAAATCCAACAAATAAACTGATGCATGCATCCTCTTCCAGCCCAACTCTGCAGCAACATGGTGGGCACAAACACCTGAGCGAGCAGTGGCTGCAGTGTCTCCAGAGCTCTACCACTCCTGTCACAGTCCCTCTGCAGCCTATCTCATGCACCCAGCCCATCGCTGAGCTCAGTTATCTCCAGCCTCTGCCGCACGACCCCTAGCCTGCTGGAGATATGCCCTTTGTCACTTCTGCAGAGCTAGCAGGGACACGCAAGTCCCACGTAAGTAGGAAGAGGAACATTCATCTGACCTATGTCACACTGATGCTGTTCCTTCAGAGCTCAGGATACTTTGTGCCACGTGCTGTCAAGGACTTCATTGGGAACTGCAGATAACTAAACACTTAATCTAGTAAAGCAGGCAATGAGAAGTCTCGAATTGCCATAGTGTCCTGGCTGCCAACAAGTTTTTCCCCTCTGACACCAAAAATCTTCCACAACCCAATGGAAACATCCTGCACCTGCCTCACATTAGAACATAGTGACTTTCTGTTTTATCCTCTCGTGGCAGCCTGCTGTCACACTAGCAGCAAAACATCTTCAGATGAAAGAGGTTATAGGGGTCATTGCAAGCGGATGCTAGTTTTGACCAGCCCTGCTGGAACGACGCCTTCTTCTATCAGAGCAAAGCCCTGCCAGTAATCTTTAGTGTTTAAAAGAAGAAAAAACACACACAGAAACTTCAGCTTTTACAGCAAAATGCAAAGCTGCCTCTCTCAATGCATGTGTATTTGCTGCTCTTAGGCTTTGCCTCATGTCCTCTCACACCTTGTCACTCAACTGCACAAGCCAAAACCTCTGCAGCTCCCTCTAACACCCCTGAACCCCAGCCAAACAGCTCTGATAAAAGGCAGAGGGAGCAGCCAGATAAAATTGGCCGCTGACTTGTCTGCTGGCCTCACTGCACCCCGAAGCAGAGGTTCCTGCCAGTGATTACATCCTATGTGCATCCTCATTAACAATAAACTTCGGAAACTGGAAGAGCCGTCTCTAGATGGATTGTGTTTATGGCATCCTCTCCAAGAATGACAGACTGATATGTTTGGGAAAAACTGAACAAATGCCGTGTCATATATGGAAGTGCTGTGGTGTGTTACCATTAATGCGCAAACTTGCCTCTCTAAGCTTGGAAAGGGTTGCTATACAGAGTTACGCAGGAAGGTGAAATGTAGTTTTGATAAGTCAAGACAAACCAATAAAAATGCTTTTATTCAAGCAGTTTGCTTTTTAAAAAATAACAATCAAATAGCAGATTCATTGTGCTCGGGATTATACGATGCACACACAGGTGAAGCTGCCACAGGGCACCATGAATCTCACTCAGTGACTCTCATCAGCATAACAGCAATGACAGTCCTACTACGAAGTGACACTCTATCAACTTAAGTTTTGCTTAAAATTTTGCCTTCATCACTCAGCTCTAAGGGCTGAACCCTCCTTGCTTGTCCAAAGTATGAAATTCTAAAATCTAATTCTTCTGAACCAAAATTTGCGATATTAATAAAAGCCCTTATCCAGGCATATTTTCTTACATTTATACAGAAATGATGCAGAGAGCGCTGAGTCAGGAGTGCATTCAAAGATACTTTCCACTACCGTTGGACTTAGAATCACAGACTGGTTTGCGTTGGAAGGGGCCTTTAAGATCATGTAGCTCCAACTCCCCTGCTATAGGCAGGGACACCTCCCTCTAGACCAGGTTGCTCAGAGCCCCATCCAGCCTGGCCTTGAATGCTTCCAGCAAGAGGGCATTCGCAACCTCACTGGGCAACCTGTTCCACTTCTCACCACCCTAAGTTTGCAGAGGCTTGTTCAGTATGATTGTAGCTGAGCGACTACAGAATTGCGCAGCAATTTATTTCTTCACCATGCAGTAGAGGCAAATGGAGAATCTTTTGTTTCAGGGAGGTGGGAGGAATTTTTTTTACAGTTCTCAGCCCATCAGCCATGCACACCACGAATTTTCACAGCAGCAGTTAGGATGCCAGGCAGACTTCATACAGACACTTCTAAATTTCCCTTCTGAGCATAGTCTGCAGTTCTATAAACATATGCTCCAAGAAAGCATTGTGGCCAACGGCTGGGGGGAAAGAGGAGGGCATTAATTAAAGGCTGGATTGACTTACTGCAAATAATAATGAGGTAATAAATATACTGCCCTGTTAACACCTGGGTTGTAACCTGCAGGCTGATGACGGACGGATTGCCTCCATATAGCTTCTGGGACGGCTCGGTTCACTCTTTGTTTTTGCTCAGTATGATTTATTATCTGCCATCCTATTGCATATTCATTCCAAAACTCACCCCCTCTTCTCAGTGTGCCTGCAGTCTGGCTGCAGCTCCTGCCAACGTAGAAGCAGGGCTCTGGTGGGATCCCACACTCTATGAGCATCCCATTGCTCCCACTGAGGCATAGCCATGTCACATTCAGCCAATACCCCTCAACCCTAACCAAGGTCAAGGGAGGGAGAGAGGTTGTGTATGGGCGAGGTGGGGCTGCTCCTTCTTCTTTCAAAGCACTGGTACTATACAAACAGAGCTGCACAAATAAGATAAGTGGAAAGTCAATGGTATCAGCACTCAGACAGGTGGTAGCAGGAGGGATGGCCTGTCAATCACATATCAAGAAACCATTTCTCAGATACAAGACATGAGCTCCACAGATTTAAGGAGAAAGCAGCAGGAGGAACGCTTGCTACAATCTGTATGTCAGATATTTTTGAGCAGCTATGTTTATTTCTACTGCTCTGCAAGCTGAACGATGCCAAGAGAGCTGCAGCAAGGCCTCAGTGCTGTGGGAGGCCTGCTGCATCACCTCAGCCATTGCGGTCAGGCAGTGCAGGGCAGTGGTTGCAATATCTTTGTAGATAGAGCCTAAAGGACTAAAGGTTGACTTCTGAGACTCCTGCACTTCCATCTCGCAGTGGGGTAGAAGGGAGAACAGTACCATGAGAGCACAGCAGGAATCGGGATCAGGGAGTGGTAATGAGATGTGCCACACGGTACATGGAACAGCATGACTGCACCCCTAGGAGACGAGCAAGACAGCTGTGTTAATGTATGAAGGCATGGCGTATGGCAACATGGAGAAATAGCATCTTCCAGTGAGCTACAAGATGCTTGCTCTGCACATCACTGAGAGCCTTAGTGGAGGCTAAGAGGAGTGCTCTGCACAAGCAGCGAAGAGTGCTTAAGTTCCAGTGGTCAAGGATAGATTTCTTATAGCTTTTCTCTAAACTCTTAACTCTAATATGTTTATTTGTTTATTTATTTTTTTTTAATGAGAAGAAAAAAAGAAGAAGAAAAAAAGAAGAAAATGCTATACTTCTCAGCTGATAATTGAAACCAAATCTGTTGGCTTCAAAACTCATTGAAGAATAAAAATGTGAAACTGGGAAAGAATTTCACTTCTCACTACCAAAGACATATCTGAAACAAAGTACATTTTGTAACGTCAACAATCTGTCTCTTTCACAGGCTGTTCTACTACAGCAGTAATTCTTGGATATAGTCTTTCTGCATATTTATATTTAGAGGCCATGAAATGATGAACTCAGCTTCTATCTACAGCTTTCTATCTTCTAAATAGCACTGGTAGGGTAGGGACCTCTTCCTGATAAGCACTCTTCTTTTATTTTCAATCTACTGCTAAGTTCTGCCTTTAGCTCCACAGCCATCAACTCTGCTGAAACTGCTTGGGACAAGTCTGTCATTGGATGAACATACTGTCCAACTTAGGTGTCGCCAAAGACGGACTTTGCCCCAAAGGTGCTGAAAGTCCACACAGACCCAGTTTTGCAAATGTCAGTCAGAAAGATTTCAGAGTACAAGTACACCGGACATCTCTCTGCTTCAGACTTATTTGAAACTAAATATAAAAAGCAAAACGAAGCAGAATGCTTTTGCCCTTTCTTAAGCTTCCAGGATGCTGAAGGCTGTTTGAGTGCTGAGGGGGGAGGATTTCTTCCCCCTTAATGGACTACCTCCTTGTGGGCTGATTCCATTTGGTTTACATGTAACCCTGGGGTAAGGATTTCAGTTTGTTAGTTTAAGAGGGGCAGCCAATCTCTTTGCACTGGAACCATTTGAATTCTCCTCATGCCTTTGCTCTCTATCAGAGCAATCTCCTAAATTAGTTCCAGTATGTTGACATTCCTTCCATCTGGTGTCTTTCCATTCAGCGGTATTTTTATTACTCTCCTAACAGCCGCAGACAGAAGTACCTTTCCACTGCTACAAAATGCTCTTTTATTAAAGGTCAGCCAAATCAAAAGAACAAGCGAGTTTGTTTTTAATTTTAGAGATGCAGACGAGAATAACCTTTTCATTGAGAAAAGTCATGTATGACCCAATTACCTCACTCGTGTAATAAGGCACGAACTTTTCTTCAAAAGATAAGCGAATACTGAAGCATTTTTTACCTTAGAAATTCTGCCCTGTGTCTTTTGTGCTCTTGACTGCTCAGAAAGGTTTACAGCCGCTTGATGTAAAGATAGGTGAAAACAATATTCTTTATTTTAGTATTTTAGTAGTTTATGGCTGGCTGTGAACAGCACATATAGCAGCCATGAAAAAATCCAAGGTTTAATTTAGTAAACCGCTATATATATATATTTAAATTTATGCATATGCTCCATTATGATGGAAGATAACAATACAGAAGTATGCGTTTTAAAGATATGCATGTGCTAAATTGCTTTTCTGAATTATGGCTTTATTGCATCTCTTCTTAAATTAAAGGAATGTAGTTAAGATCCTGCAATAATCATTTTAAATCAGACAGCATACTACAGTTTACTTTCCAGTGGGGATTAAATCAAAATGAGAACCATTATCCTTGGCAAGGTTGTTTCTCAGAGCATGATACTTAGGATATGCAGATTTTGACTATACACTATTTAAAAAAGGAAGGGGAGGAAAAATGAGAGTTGCTAATTCAGCCACAATACTACATATTACACTAATTGTCTTTTGTTTCAGCAAAGAATACAAGAGTTAATTTCCCTTTTCTTCTTAATTATGATTACAAACTGCTGAGGAACCTCAGACAAGCAAACATTTACATTGCAGTGGGAGGCCTGTGTAAGTGGAAAGATAGAAATAAATTTCAGTGCAGCTCGCCATCACTTTAATGTCCAAATTGAACTTGCCAGTGATCTCATGCGTTTGGGTCAATGTCAAGTCAAACAAAGTGGTGTTTGGGCGGTCATCCTGAATGAGAGGAAATTCATAAAGGTGGGGTATGAAAACCGAAGAGTTAAGTTTGTTTATATTTGCTTCATTACTATCGCCAGACTTTAGAAATATTACTTTGTGTTCTTGGATGTTATCAACTGAAAACAATGGAAATAAAGCACTCTAAGGTCAAAAGCCTACATAGTTAGAGGAAACCAATTAGAAATGTGCTTAAATACTGTCACAGCTGAAGTACTTTCTGTTGGCAGAATTAAAAAAAAAGCCATTCCAGCTTTCCAGCTTTCATCATTCTTGTTAAAAGCCCTGCCATCCCCATGACGTTTCAAGGGATTTGTATTGACATTTTTAGGTGTTTCGCACACAGAAGGGTTCAAGTAATTAGGCACTGAGGTTTGTTTTGGTTATGTCTGAAAAACATGAGAGACTGGGACGGCCTGCACAGCACTGTCAAACTGAGATACAGCATCAGGCTGCTTTCCATACAGACAGATCTACAGACAACGGGTGCCACCACTGTTCTGCAGGGCCTCCATCCTGCAGGGATACACACTGACAGTTTGGAAGCACCTGCCTGAAGCAGTGCTGCTGCAGGGATGCAGCCTGTCTCCAAAGGTGCCAGTTTCCTGGAGATGTTGAAGAATCACGTAGATGTGGCACTGAGAGACATAGTTAGCAGGCATGGTGGGGGCTGATGTTTGGATGAAGTGATCTTAGAGGTCTTTTCCAATTGTAATGATTCTGGGATTCTGTGTCTTTCCAGCTACTACTGGACAGCTGTTTTGCAACATGTCTGCTGATCTTGCTGATGTGGTTTGACTGACACGACTCAAGCAGCATGCACAGAAGAGAGACCTTTGTGCTTCTGAAACACCTAATGTTTGTTTTCATTTTCTCGTACAGAAGTCTGTTACCAAGTGTGAGGTTGAACACGCACTTGGCAAGTAAAATTAGCCCCATGAAATGCTATGCCACCACCAGTACACACCATCAGATTTCCTTCCGTTGTCTATGGTATTTGAGAGTACAGAAAAGCTGAACTGATTTTCTGATGAACCAAAGCATGCTACCTCACTCGAGTCATTATAGTTGGAACACCTTTCTGCTTTTTTGCATTTTTTTTCTTACCAATATGAAAAATACAATGTAAAACAAAGAAAGAAGTCTGCCTTACATGGGAAATATTCTTTTTTTTTTTTTTTTTTTTTTTTTTTTGTGCCTTGTTGCTTTAAAAGGTCCAGCACTCCTCTAAGCATCCTGGCCCCAATCCAGCAAAGCACTTAAGCACGTGCTTTCCTTTGGCTACTTGTTCATGTTAATGCCATCGTGTTCCACTGGCACTGAATTACGATCCTAGTATTTATTCATTCTTCAGGGAGAATCTTCGTTAAATTATTTCTATGAACCTGTTTGCAAATAATCTATTTATTTTCAAGTGTCATTTGCAAATGGATAGACATTTCTACATGGTTATGCCGACCAAGGACAACTCTTCCAGCATAGAAATACATAGGTGCTGTATTTCATACTACAGACACTCAAGAGCTCACTTCTGACTGTCCCGAGCATAACTTCATTCTTGTGATTGGTCTAACACATATTTAAATGTTTACAGAATCGGGCCCTGTGTTCTTCCCCAGCTTTAACTTTTATAAAGCATTGCCAGATGGAAGCGATTTTGCACTCAGACTACTCCTGAAAAAATACGCTAGCTCTGAAAGGCTTTATTATCAAATCCTGGAGTTTTCAAGGCAAAGAAAGAAATAGGGCAGGGGAAGGTGGGGTAAAGGGGAGACAGACAGAGGTATTATTCTATAAATTAAAATTTATGTCCTGAAATCAGAACACTGATAGCAAAGCTAGCTTCATTTATCCAGTCCCTTTCAAGGAGTTTAAAGTCACTTGAAAGAGCACTTTCCTTGCAGCCGCGCTCAACAGATTGCCAATTACAGCCCTGCTGAGAGGTTGGAATTTCTTTGGACTCAGAACTGTACAGCTACTCTCATGGTAACAGGCAAGATACGTTCCTTTTCATTAGGTTACAAAAAAAATATATCATTAAACTGAAAAGCTTTGTTTCCACCCATTTGGATTTGCTTGATATTTAAAAATAAAAATTAAAAAAATAAAAAAAAAAAGATAAGCTCTTGTTTACATCAAGTTGACAAATTCAGAGGTTAATTGCTTTCAAGCAGGCAGGTCAAAAGGATACCTAAACAAGGATCCTACTTAAGGAAAACACATGTTTGTCAATGTTGTACAAAGGGTTTTCAAAGACGCTACAGAGACATGTAGCATTGTCCATGCTAGGTAGAGTCAGTATTACGAGATATGCAGAGGTGGTTTGAATACCTACAGTGAGCTCAAAAAGGTTCCCACGAGATAGGTCCAGTCTACAAGTTAAGCATCTGACTTAAGTTAGTCAGTTAGACTCCATCCATCACCAAAAGCATGCCATTTACCCCACATAGCTGAAAAAAGTTCTCCTAGGAGAGAGCAAACCATCAAGTATAGATGTTGATCTCTCCTGACTAAAGAGAGGGAAATAAGACTTCCGGTGTAGCTCAACTGCCTAAATACTGGATGGCTCCAATTTAGTGAGTCAAAGCCCAACATTTTGAGTCAGTGAATGGCAATATTATCATTCTTTATGCCTCACTCAAGAGGAACACACACATGTGTTTAAAATCCCACTTCAACAGGACAAAAATACTTGAGTCCTAGATGTAGTTCCATAAGCTTACTACAAGTATACCCTTAGGCTTGAAATGAAGCACAGCTTAAGGGTCACTGAACTCACAGCCTGATCTTTGGGCAGTACATGACCATGCTTCTGGACCCCGCTGCTCACCCACACATCTTCCCAGTACTATGACATCCAGTGTTCCAGTGTTGGCTGCTAAGGCTGAATACTGACCCTGACTGCTTGGAAAGGCTGGCAAAGCTCTACAAAATTCCATCATCCAATGGGCTGCATTCAAACCAAGTGGCTGTCTTCCGCTGTCCATCCCTCCAGGGCATGAGTTAAACACAAGAGGCCATGAAAAGCTGCTCTGCTTTCTAGAAAACTAAAAGGAAACAAACCAGCAACAGAATGGAAAGCTTCCCAAAAATGAGAGAAAAACTGCTTCCAGGTTTGTCTCCACAAAGGGCTGCTGTTGGCTGATGGAGCACAACAGCAGGGAGATGCAGAGGGAAGTAACACCACCCACCACAGGCACTTGTCCTCCTGGAGATGGGAAGAACCTGCCTGATTCTCTACAGCAATGACACTCCTCACTCCATGGAGAAGAAAGGTTTGCTCCCACAGGTCTTTATCATCTGCTTCTTAAAAATTCTGTAATGCTTTTAACTTCCATAAATGTTTTAACTCAGGAAAAACTATTCAAACTAAGGATAAGAAGGGCAGTTGGTCAAAGCACTGCAGCATGCTTAATCTTGCTTTCTTTCAAAGTTCCTGTGCACATTTGAAATAAGTTTTATTCCATTTGCAACCCACATGCTGACACAGCATCCCTCCTCTTTTCTGTTCCCAGATCCTGTTATGAGTTTATTCAATAAAAAGACAGATATTCATCTCTTTTCAAGTAAAAGAACATGCTTTTGAATAACTCAATATGTGATACCATAACAGTACTCCAAGCCAGCCCTTCTTTTAATCACTTGTATTGACTGTTGGAGTGGACCTGCCATACACATATCATCACCTTGCACATTTACCTCATGGGTATGTAAATGCAAAGGGCTAAATTTGGGCTTCCTGCTATGTGTATGGAAGAGGTGAACCCCTGGAAGAAGTCCACCTAATCCAAGCCCCTCTAAGCCTTCAGAGACCACAGACCAGGTCCATGGATGCTGCCCTTCTTGTAGGGCCTGGCAGCGAACCTCTTAGCTGGTGCCTTTCTGCACATATCCCCCTCCCCTTAAAGCTATTTAGCTCTATCTGGGATGTTGTAGATTTTAGGAAGGAAGGAAGGAGGAGGATATTCTCCTGCAGAGTAATACTCTATAAATATATGAACAAATAAGCGAAAAAAGGAAGAATGCTCCAGCTTCCTGATCCTTGCTCTGGACAAGGGAGCAGCTCTAGGAGCCAGGAATTATCAGGATTCACTTCTGTGTCCCAGGAAGAAAGGAGTTAGAGAGAAACAACAGGAATACGGAACATGAGTGATAAGCCAGTGACCAGAACAACAGGAAACTGCAGAGGTTGGTCGGAAGTGGATACTGGGATTCATGGTAAAAACGCAGCAATCACAGAACCAGCAAGACTAATCTGTAGGTAATGGAGAACCACACTTAAGGAGAACACGTTTGTAAATAAATTGGAGAGCGTATTCAAAATCATGCAGACAGACACAGCATTGTCCATGATAAGCAGAGCAAACAAAACCAGTCTTCTGCAGCCCAGGGAAGAAAAGTCTGTAAGGACTGGCAGAGGGGCTGGGGACACAAAGTGACATGGAGCAGCTGTGTGTGGGGAGTTGAAATTAAATTGAATTTTCCAGTGGGAGAATAAATGATACATGCAATGATATCCACCCACCGTAGACGTAACACTTAAGTAACACATGAAGAAGTTCCTCTGGACAAAGGGATACACGTCTGCAAAACACTGATTGTTCAGAGGGAAAGCAGCACTCAGAACAGTCTCTTTGTTAAGAGATGGATTATGCCATGAGTGAGAGTTTGGGGCACGATCTCAAGAAGCATGAATATCAGGTCCAAGAAAATAACTGAGTGGTTGGAGGGGAGAATCACGTTCACTAACCTTCATATATGGTGATGATATGAGGGTGGCTGAGGGATGACATGATCTCAATCTCCCGTCTGATGTGAACCATATCTTGCTCATCCTTAATTTTGTCCTTACGAATGGATTTTATTGCAACCTATAAATTCAGGAAATCAAGCATTATTCTTGGAACTGAACAGATGCATATAATCCATTAAGGAGAGTTCAGAAAATAAATACAGATGTTAGATGTTGGCAGAACACAAAATCACCAAAACAGTGTTTTAAAATACAAACCTCCACATCCCAGCTCCTTCTTTGAGAGCAATACACTCTATGGCAAAGGATGACATGAAGCTTCATGATCTTCAGGACTTCTCTGAGAGGGAGCACAGCACTTTGTGGAAGGACCTCTGTGTTAGTCTAAGCAGTCTGAGGCAAACTGTAAAACTCCCCAAAGCCTTTGATGGGAACAACTTTCAGTTGGACACGATCAAGTCTGATAATTTCAAACAGAAGCTTTGGAGACAATTTCTCTGAAACAAGACTGAGATCTCTGATGGAAAGGAGGCAGAGAATCTATGGTGCTGATTACAAAACAGATATTAGTCCTTGCTAATACACTGTAGACCACATCCACACGAGTTCTATGGTCCTCCAAAACAGCTGAACTGCTCGTGACTTATTTCAAAATCAGAAAAAATAAATCTTTGAAATTCACATCTTAACTCGTCCTTATATAAACCCATGGCTTTCGGACCCTGCAAAGCACTTATGCAATCACTGCAAAACCATATCCTTCCTGCATCCTTCCTCAATCAGCAACCTTTTTACAAGCACATCATGTGACTGGGTATCTTTCCAAAAGGCAGGGTGGGAACAGAGGAAGCGACAGCTGAACCTGTGGTATAAATTCAAATTATAACAGCCCTTGTGAGTGTGTGAGCGTTGCCTGTGAAAAAGGGCTTATCTGAACAACTCCATAAATAATTGCAGAGGTCAGCTTGTGCCCTTTGAGAAATGCCCATACCAACAATGGAGAGACGCTGGTGTGAGGGAAGGTGAGGGCACTGTGCAGCCTGAATGGCAGCACAGCCTTTATTATACTCAATATTTAACTGGGTTTTATTTTCATAAGGCAGAGTTCAAGGAATAAATTATCAGCTGGCTTAAAATCAAACCAAGAAGCCTTTGAAATGCATCGCTGACCTGCTGAGATGACCACCCCTTAATGGGTAAACAACACTTCTGTCATTAAGTGCTGCCAACTGCTATGGATTTCTCCTGCAAAAACATGTGTAAATCTGTGATTTATGTGATTTCCCTGGTTCCCTTGGAAAAGTACTTTCACTGCCTACTTTAGTAATTGCAAGTAGCCTGACCAGTATTGTTTTTATTACATGATGTAGCATCGAGGATGCTAAAGAAAGAAGGGAAAAACCTACAATATTAAAAAAAAAAAAAAAAAAAGGAAATGCATATAAGCAGGAGCTACTTTAAAGGATCAGGTTTCCTATAAGGCCTCCAACTCTGAAAAGCAACGTTGTTCACAAAAGCAATAAGCATATGCTCCATTCCTTTGAATTCCCAAAGATTTCAGCATGTGTTTAAAATCAAGCACGTGCTCAAGTGCTACCCTACTTAGGGACAGAGGAACAGAAAGCAGAAGTCAAATGACTAACTGATCAGCATGCAGAAAACAAAACAGCTCTTTTCTTCCTCATTACCCAAATGTTTGGTACAGAGATTTTAAAGGTAATAACACAACTACAGTCTTATCTACGCTATGGGTATTTCTAGCAAAGGTAATGCGACGGATCCCAATTACATGAGTGACCCAGGTAATCTGCTAGTGACTCTAGAGATAGAGGCCAACCAACAGTACAGAGGAGGCTGCATTTTCCCCCCTTCTCATGTTTGCAGTGAGACAGGCTGCAAATGCAAATACACCCTGTATACAAGAAGGATGTGGGTGGCTCTTGGAGCAATATGTGCATTCCTGTAAGAAATAAATATAGACATGGGTAAAAACACGTGTTGTTGTTTTTTTATTATTAAAAGACAGCCTTGTACTTGGCTCTGAGGAAGAATTTAAGAAGGGTTCCATTGTCAAATATACAACGGGAAGCAAATTCTTCATCATTCATGGCTGGTAGAGAAATAATGGCAACCCAGAGGGCCTGCCAATCTCCCACCAACTCGACTCCGTGCTTCACATACAGCACTTTTGTAAGTCTACACGCAATTACTGTAAATAGCCTCTCAGGAATAACTGCGCATGTGAAAACATATATTTTTAGATACAGAAATGCAAATACAATGCAAAAGAGTGGCAGCACTCAGTAAATATATGTATAGATTAATCTTCAAATGCAAACAGATGTGTTTCCTGGGAACATATATTATTCTACAGGACCAGAGAATGTACAGTTTCACAGCCCTCGTTAAGACTGGTTAATGCACCTAGCAACCTTAATTTTTAAAGGTTGTTTCTAAAGATTTAACTGAATTTTGAAAAGGGTACATGAGCTCTCCTGGAAACATCATTCACCTTTTAAGTGGTTGAATCCAGCTGAAGTACTTGGGATTTTCTCAGTGACGTCCAGGCTGCAAGTCCTCATCCCAGCATCGGGAAAGAATGCGTGCCAAACACATGCCTCAGCTTTTACTGTTTGGGGCTTTCTCTTCCCTCCCTCAGCCACTTCAGATCTGTGACAGTGAGTGGCATTTAGAAATGGGGAAAGACAAGAGGCAGGTGTTCCCTCTCTCGACAGCATTGACATCAATGGCTCACACAGGATGGCTGGCTCACCCCTAGCACGTACCCACACTCAGACGTATCTGACCACCTGGACAAACAGCAGGAGCACTGCAAGGAAGGCAATGTCCCTTTGCAGAGGGAGAGGACATACCAGGATGAGCACTGCATTCTGAGCAAGGATTGAAGCACTCACACCTACCGATGCAATGCTATCACTGGGTATTGGCATAGAACACTAAGATGCTCAAAGTGCAGTGTGGCCATTTATTATTTAAGCTTTGGGAGGCAAGTGGTGATTTTGCACTACACACTTGCTTGGAGGAGATGAGAAAATCAAAACAGATAGCTTGTGTGACTCCTAAAGGAAAGGAAAAGCCAGTAGCAGCTCAGAATTGCCATTTGTGTCTTCTCCCAAACTTCAGCATACCACAGTAGCATCTGTCCCAACAAGCCACAGGAACATTACAGGCTAATTTCCAATACCTCTCCTCATGTTTCAGTGGCTACTTTTCCCCTCTGAAACAGCCCCAGGGAGGTGAGCCGCTCGATAAACACCTTCTACTCCATGCTGTCTGCCTGGTGGCCTGCATAGGCCCTTCCCCAACGGATGGGCTCAAGGAATCACTGAATCACAGAATGTGTTGGGTTGGAAGAGACCTTAAAGTCCTTCCAGTCCCACTTCCTGCCATGGACAGAGCTGCCACCCACCAGGTCAGGCTGCCCAGGGCCTCATCCAACCTGGCCTTGAATATCTCCAAGGATGGGGCATCAAAGGACTATCAAGAGTACCTAGTGACCTGTCCCAAAAGACCAGCGAGCAAATGGCTGATGTCAGCGGGCTTCCACAGACCAAATGGCATCCTGAAACAGGATCAACGGTGAAGCAGGACAGTGTACATTCATATGGGTGCTGCTTCCAGCTCCTCTCCTTTACATATGGGATCTCTGCTGACTGAGTGTATCTCCCTCCTCCATCAGTCTGCTCAGATCGCACTAGCAAGGGTGTATGGACTCACCTTCCCTGATGTGAAGACATCAACACAAACAAGAATGCAGCCCACAGTATTTTTCAGTAGTTCATAAAAAAGCCACGAGTCATGATAACATTTTCTTTATTTATAATATATTTCATAGTTTCCATCTTTCTGAGCAAAATAAGATCTCTATCTGTGTTCGTTGCTGTTTGGTTGTAAAGCAAATATCAATAACAGAATTTCTTTTATGAAATGCATTTTGCTCAGATGTGTATTCCGAAAAATATATTTCCAAAGTGTGAGTATGCTTTTAACACCCAACAGAGCTGGTTTCATTTTTTAGAACCTCACTGGACTGGTGCCAGATATGGTACACGACAAACCCGAACAACTTAAGCCTAGTAAGAAATAATCTCAGTTGAGAAATACCTTATGAAAGGATTTGTTTGTCCATTCTTTAGGTCCTTTTCTTGCTTGCTTATTTGCCTTCATTTCTCTGCAACAGCTCTAGTGTGTGCACCATCAAAATTTATTAAGGGTCACAGTGTATGAATCAAGAGCAGAACAAATGCAATATGCATTTTCACATCAACTACATTAACTGCTCAAAATATTCCAGATCTGCAGAGAGTGTGCTATTAGTCCCTTTGGTGCTCTCACAGCACTGTACTTATACCTCTAGCACATTTCCTCGATACATTTTACTGGTTTTAAGTCTTAGATAATTTAATTATAGTATTTTTAGTAACTTTACTAGTGGAGGAATTTGTACTTTTCCTAGCTTCTTGTCTTAATGAGAATTTCAGATAACTCCAAGACCTTGAGTTCATACAGAGAAACATATCAGGTTCTTAATAATGAAATCTAAAGCCTCTTACCCCAACAAAACAGGTTCAAGAGCACCCAAAGCCCCTGTAACCACAGCACACAGTCTGGCAGAACACTTTAACACATACCTAACTTCACACATGTGACTTTTGTGGGAGAGCTCACACATGTAAAACTAAAGACGTGCATAAGCATCAAGGTCAGAGCTCAAAACTAGAGCATGTGATGGTCCCTGTGGGGATTAGTACTGAGTGATTTGATGGCCTTAATCTAGTTGCTGGAGTTTATTGCTTATGTGCATGCGTGCAAGTACACGCGTACACATTTCCCATTAGGAGAACCTTTGTGAGATAAATATCCTTGACCAACAAATCAAAACAACCGTGTCACCATCCCTCACTGGCCGTATGCAGCAGGAGCATCTTCTGCAGCCTTCAGGAGCACCTCCTCTGCAGCCCTGATGGCAACAAAGTCCCACGGCCACAGAGGGTGATGGGACAAGGGTGCACCAGGGATGGACCAAAACCACCTTCACCTGCACGACCAGTTTGAGTACCAGCCCCTGCAGGTAGAGGGAATATCCTCCTCAAAACGTATGGCAAAAGGGACAGAAATCAAGGGGCTGTGAAGCTCCAGCACAGTCACACATTTCCAAAGGGCTCTGCATGAGCATGGCTCCTGCTTGGCCGCTCCTCTGTCCTCAAGAAACAGATAAGAAAGAGGGAGCACAGCTTTTGGCTTCCTACCTCTCTGTGAGTCAGCTTGCAGAGCCTGCTGGGCAGGAAGCATGGAGAAATAAGCTGCTCTCTTCAAGGCTGTAATAAATGGCCTGTCTCCGTTTGCTGGAAAGAGGATTTGTACTCACTCTCTGAACAGTGCAGAGAGATTATGAAGTATTTTCCAATATGCTTCATGCTTCTTTGCTTTTGTTTGGTATGAATAACTTGAACTGAGCCATAAATACTTCAAAAATATGATGGTTGCAAAGGTTTCTGTACATTCAGTCCTATCAGTAAGAGAAACATCTCTTCCTCTATTTGCTTCTCAGCTGCTGAGCAGAACACAACAGGTGGAATTTTCTTTCACAGATTCAGACCATTGTGTACAGCAAAATATCTCAAAGCTTGAACATCTGGTAAAGGACAGAGCAGGCAGTAGGTGCCCATTTCCATATCACATCTCCATACCTGCTGAGTCACTGCTGTCTCATAGGGTGAGCAACAAAGGTATGTTTTTATCAGAACATTGAATATTTCTCTTGATTTCAGGAGGTTGGTTCACTCATGTTTGCCTCATTTCCAGCTAAGATGCACAAACACAAACAAAGGTGCATTAGCCACACTGCATAAAGTCCCAGATTCAAGTTGCTGCTGCTGCTGCTGAAACTGGGTGAGCACATGAATGACACGAGCGGCTGAGCCTTCCCCAGCAACCTCTGCATGCAGTACATTCAGTCCCATTGAAAACTATCCTCCACTCTCATTATCTACCACGGTTATTTTTAGGGCTGTAGCAAGATATGAACAAACTGTTTTTCTCCACCAGGGAGGCTGTGAATTGTAAGCTGGGTCCAGTCTCTGTGCATACCACCCGTGCTCCGGACCAAATTCCGATGGGCTATTGCAATAGCCTTGCACAGAGTTGGGAAAATGACATCAGGAAAGAAAGAGCAGTCTCCTGAGGAAGGGAAAATGGCTTGTTGTCATGGGGAGATATGTCAGAAATGCAGCTTAGCAAACAGTATTAAAAACAATTTTCTCTGGGTGCAGTGGGAAGGGAGGGTTATGCAGCCACAAACCTCTATCTTCCCAAAGCTGCGAAGTGAGGCCAGCCCCAGCTAGCAATGGGAAATGGGTGAGTCCAGCCTGTTTCACAGCTCCACTTCCTTTCCTTGAGACTCTTAGGTGGGAAGTGCAACGTGGTGAGTGCCAGCAAGGGTGGAGAAGTAAAGAATAGGTGAATCGAGACGGGGAAGAGAGAGGCAGAGCAGAGGATGTCTGGGGGTGGAGAGAGAAAAGGCACATTGTTCTTTCTCCAGCCTCACGGCGCTTAGCAAGAAAGAATAAGTCTGGCACCGTGCAATGTTTTTCCAGGGGAGTCTGGAAATGCCTATGGCTCTTTTTCCAGGGGAATCTGAAAATGCCTATGGCTCTTGGCCCAGACATCACCAACACAAGAGGAAGAGAAACAAAGCTATGAAATAGGGTGGCCCCCAAGGCTCTGAAATCCAATGATAAGGAGGGGAATGCTGATAACGCAGCTGCATTGAAATGGCATTTCCAGGACTTGCGCAAGGAAGAGAAAGGAAAGGCATGGGATGGGCTGGGTGACTGTCTGGCCGCCAGATCTTCCAGGTGAGAAGAAGCCAGGAGTGAGTATCTCTGCGGGGAAGCCAAGTACTCAACAGGTTCTGCAAAGGCATCCTTGTGCAGACTACTTCTTGTAAGCTGCCTTGCCCACAAGTATTTATTTGCTGTGTTCCCTGATATGCAAGAAAAGAGATATCTTGAGAATCCAATCCCAGACCCAACACAGGAGTGAAGAGCATCATGTAGGATGTGCTTCTGCACTGCCATCAGAACACTTCATGCACTAACTGAAAAGATGGACAGAAGGCCACTGGGAGCTGAAGCAAAATCAGCAGCTGGCATCGTATGTTTTGTTTTACCACCTCTGAGAATTTTCTTTGGAGAAAAAGAGTAAGGTTGATACAGTGCCATTGTTTTGGAGATTGACACTTTTCAGATCCTAAAAGTCAGATCATCTCTGTGGTGATACTGCCTGGGAGACAAGCATACAACCAAACCCTAATTAATAGCTCAACCCTACTGCTTGGTAGGTTGGCCAACTAGACAATAATTGAGGAAGCTGCTCAAAGAGGAAGACAGTGCACCTGCACCCAACAGGACACTGGTGTTCCAAATCTCAAGGCCTCTGTCCATTGCTCTGTTCCGCAGCATGTTTTCTCCTGCCATTATATAGATGTTAACAAAGACAAAATGCTGTTGTTATTTGTAAAGTGCCTTTCATGAGAACCAGGGTAATTTCACCATTATTTTCATTTTTCTTTCCCAGTTCTGCTGGACATATTTGCTCTTACTATATATAAATGGAGATTCAGCAAGTGAAGAGGAACTAACTAATCACAAATACTAGGCAAAAGGTTGTATCTCTTCCTAGTTCCCCCATCATTCACACAGAAAAAATGCCCACGGAACCAAGTTTTAATGAACAGGAGAAAGCACCAGGTTAGCACATTTGTGCTGTACATAGAGAAGGTGGATGCCAGAAGGAACATGTGCAACGCCCTTCCTCCACTTCTTTTCTCACCCCAGCACAGTGCCTGTTAACAGGATTGGTGTGCACATTTCCTGAGCAGCTACTGCCCTACTGCAAAATTCATAACCTTTCCCTGCCTTGTACCTGCTGCCCTTGGCTCAGTATATGAAGACTGACATATTTACACCATGAATTCTCTGAAAAATTTTTCACTGAATGCTGAGAAGCCTGGCCTTGGGCTGTCCTTGCTGCCTTGGATCTTATAGCTGTGTGTGAATCATTTCAGGACTGACACTCCATCAGGAGTGAAAAGAAAACCATTCATCATTTCCAATAGCATTTAAAAACAAAGGTTAACAATGTGGTTATTGATTTTCCACTTTGAAGCAATTAGTTTTCAAAACAAAGAGAAGGGAGGGCTGCAGAATTCAGAAATGGGCAGGCTACTGAGGCAAGTTAGAAACGTATTGAAAAATCTTTCCCTTCCCAAAATAAAAGATTTCATACTGCATTAATGATGTCCTGCCTGTGCTAGTAGCAGCAGAGGTTACAAAGGATTTGATGAAAAGTGGAGGTTGGACAAGACGAGGTTATAGGAGAGATGTTTGCAGCTGGGACTGCCAGGACCGGAGCCCAATACTGGCAAGTTGGAAGTCTCCGCCACATGCAGAGTTCAGCTGCCTGGAGAGAAGAGTCATCACGCTTAATCTTTCTTGACAAGATCCTTCTGAATATCCAAAGGTGCAATATTCAATACTTTGAAATGCTTGCATAAAACCTACCCTGCACAAAGCAGACTTCTGATCTAATTCTGAAGGACTAAGGAAAAGTGGGGGAAAATATGGCCAAATTTAAGTTTTACAGTTGTCATGACCAGACCAATGGAGGACCATCTCTTTTCCAAAGTCTAAGAATGTACAAATACCCCATCCAGCTGCCTTCAGGCTTCCAAGGAAAGTTCATGTTTTGGCACATGAGGAATTATATCTGGAAAGTAAATGGGGTAAGGGATTTCCCTTAGGCAGTGGAGGTTCATAGCAGTAATTAAAAGGAAAAAAAAATGCTTTAAAACCTCAGCTATGGATCATTCCTTAATAGATATCAACCAGCACTGAATGCCACATTCACTGAAAAGATGAAAACTGCATTTATAGTTCACTTCTGGTGGAGTTGCCAAGCAGATGTTTATTTTTGGCTTCCACATTTACAAAAGCCAAATGCTATACTGAATTGGGATTACACAAAGTCTGACTGCTTTTCTTCCAGGTTATGATTTTGTTTGAAAAAAAAAGAAAAGCTGACCACTTATAAGTAGGAAAAAACCTGGTAGCATCCGTTTCTATCATGTCTGTTTATATCATAGTTTAAATAAGGTTAGAATTGTGCAATCATTACTGACCAACTTCCAAATACAGCACAGCTTCATCCAGCACATGTGTAAAACAGGAAAAGTCATTGGAAGTGAATCATGTGTCGGTCTTTTAACTTCTGCAAGTCTGTGTGCAGACTGTTTAGCACTAATTAAATCACTGGCAAGTCAGGTTAAAGAGGAGTGAAAGAACTCACAAGCCCCAAGTTTACTGTTCTCAGTGTTACATGGATATTACAGATTCCCTCTCCAAAAACTGGAAGATAGATCTCACATTCATTTTGAGGTTTGATCTCACAGCTACCAAAGCTGCTGATGTAATGCAAAATGCTAACCTGGGGCAGCAGAGAGGGACTTTAATACAGTGTTGTTTTTTTCATTGTGAATAAGCAGTGAACCACACTGAAGTAATCCTCCACTGCAGGAGTGCACGCTGTTCAAGGCACTGATTTGGGGATGAAATGTAAAACCAAGATCCTGGCTACTTCATTATAAAGCCCCAGTGCCTGGATCTAGTTCCAGATTGCAAATGATAGTCTCCTACAATTCCTCCCAGTAATTTAAGTTGGAAATGGGGATATTCGCACCCTTTAAGAAACTGCTGCTAAGTATTGTGATGTTCTGCTAAATAATTGCTAAATAATGGTAACCTGAGCAGCTACCAGAGTCTCCAAAGTGATTCTGCATATGTTTAGGTGAAAGGTGCTATATCAGTGGAAGGCTGTGATTCACATTAAAGAATGGAGGGGGGTGGACATCGTCTAAACACTTTCTTGCGTCGGGTTTTTTTCCAAGAAGCCACCTGACAGTGCATTTTCATTCACTGGAAAGCTCTGCTGAAGGAAGCTGTGGGTAAACAAATGTAACTCAGCCTATTCTCTCTTTCCCTGAGGAGCCTGTGGGTTCAGAACTGCTAAGAGCTTTGCACATCTTTACAGTGTCCCCTCCATCACAAATGCTGCACCTGGCTTTGTGCAAATCCTTTAATTTCACTCTCCCAGTTCTGCAGTCCTTCAACAAAGGCTACAAGTTCATTGAAAGGAGAAAGTTACTGCACCACGAGAGATAGAACAGAACCTGAAAAACCTGAGAAGGTTCCTTCTTCAGTAAATGTCCTTCAGACCCCACAGTGCTAAGGAAAACCCAATACCGTATTGCTTGACTACTTCAAATTCCTAATTAACTCAGCAGAATTTTAAAGCATGAGGAGGCATTAGAAGAGTTTAGAGTTTAGGCTTTGGATTAATATTAATGAGCAGGACGAGTGTGGATGGTGGGCCACTCAGGCTGTATTGCAGAACATGGTGGCTTGTAAATAGTCAGAAGGGTTAATCATAGAATCACAGAATCATTAAGGTTGGAAGAAACCACTAAGATCACCTAATCCAACTGCCAGCCCATGCCCATTGACCATGTCCCTCAGTGCCACGTCCACAGGGTTCTGGAACACCTCCAGGGACGCTGAACGGTGAGTGCACCACCTCCCTGCGCAGCCTGTGCCACTACAGCACCGCTCTTTCTGAAAAGAAGTTGTTCCTAATGCCACTGTCCTAATGTCTAATTTTTCCTAATGACTGTCCACTCAGAAGCACCTATACATACGATAATTTTCTAAATCAAAGATTGACTAAAATATAAACAGCACTTCCTGGTGGGAGCCACAGACCCACATCCTATCTGGAAAAATACTCTTGGAAAACAAAAAGATTGGCAACTGTGTATATCAAGCCTCACCCAGGTTATTTTGTTCCAAGACTTGCAGATCACGTTGCAGTATTAAATTTATTTTTGTAAAAGCATTGCTTCAGTACTGCATTGGCTAGGCTGGATGTTACCTATTTAATGGTCCTTTTCTGGAAGGGACCCTCCTAGAATTTATGACAGAGAGTGGTGGAATTGCTACAGGGGGAGGAAAGGACTTTATTCTCCATCCGTCTCTGATTTCTAAGAAATATTTATACCTCTGAAGGTAGAGGAACCTCCTGTTGTTCCCTTTTATTTATCAAAAGTAAATTACCAGGGCCACCCTAATGGCTCAGTGGAGAGAATAACACAGAAACAGGAACACTCCTGCTCCCCACAGCAAGTCAAGCTTGGAACGGACATGATGGGGAGGAATGAATTACACTTTCCTACAGCGCAGTGGCTGGCTACCATGTAATTTTACAGCCTAAAAAGCACAGTTCTAGTTTGCTACAAGAGAACTGCAAAACTACAGGCAGTCGTTATAAGCGGTTCTGGGGAAAGTCAACTTGGAGGGGAGAAATGGCGAACTGTTACGTGCTTCTTTTTAAAGAAAGAGTTGGAAAGCTTTTGGCAGAGAGCTCCCCTGGACTGCGTGATCTCCAGGACTGTTGCCCCCTTCTTCAACGCACACAGACACCTTCCTTAGCCTGCACTTTGGCCAGAGTCGGTTGAATGAAGGAGAGTCAGCACTCAGATTTCTTGAGTCCCAGTGCCAAAAGTGAAGTTGTAAGGTAGTGCAGAAGCAGCAGCACAGGCTTCCTCTTCACCCTGCCAGCGACCTTCACACAGACTTGGATGTACCACCTTCCTCCGAGTGAGCAGTAATTCCCTCTCATGCTGCTCGGTCCAGAATCTCATCTTACCAAATCCCACAAATCATGTCATACCAAGCAAAACTATTAAAGCAGTGCTGCGCAACGCGAATTGCTGTCCACAAGGGACTGGAACAAGAGTCTGCCTAACCCACTTTGTTTAAGTTTTTGCTTAAACAATCCTGAAAGGGGAAGCTGCGTTGCTACTTTGGAAATCACAGTTTTCATCTCATTTGAGCCACGCATTCCTCAGCTGAACTGCAGAAATAGTAATAAGAACAGACTACCAAATAAAACTTTTCTCGACATTTCCTACATTTCCTGGAAATATAGCACTTCTGATGCTGCAAAATAAAAGCAGGCTTATTAATTTAATCCGGTTCAAGTTCTTCCAGTAGCCCCACCAAACCCCAACATCAGGCTAATCACATGGATTTACTGGTTTTGCATTTCCCCATTCCTCAAAGCAACGACATGCAACAGCACCGTGACATCGATCATTTCCCACTCAGCCCTCTGCACCATTTGCACAGGCTGCATTCATCACTCACTTGCACTGCACCATCTGCGGCAGGGATCGATAGCGCTTCACTGGAAGCAGAGCGAGCTGAGCTCCCCCTTCACACTAACTGCTTGCTCCAGCTTGCTCAGAGGTGCCAACATTTACTGTGCTGTTTAAACATCATGTAGAGTTTTGCTGGGGAGATAAGAAGAATAACTTGGGTGTACAGTAAAACAAAGATAGAGCTATTTGTGCCAAACATTCGGTTTATGGCAATACTTCATAGGAATTATTCCCTGCAACAACTGAACTGTCATATCCTACAACTACGTCCCAGGCAGCCTCCCAGCTGAGCTCACCAAGGCTGCTGTCTGATGCGCTCTACATACAAACACCCAGCACTTCCCAGATGTTCTCTATGTAAAACATTTGGTTTCAAACACGCAGCACTTCTTTCCAAAAAGCCATTACATTTGTTTAATGGACTCACACAGTTCAACTCATATCCTGGAGCAGACATTTGACTGCAACACTACTCTACAAGCCCCATCTGCAAAAAGAAAAAAGAAAGAAAAAGTAAATGAGAATGCTTTACATGATTTATTGCTGTCTTTATGATCAGCCAGTTCATAAAATACAAGCTCTGCTCTACAGACAATAACACAAATTGCTTTCAAGTGTATTGTTTAGCCCTCGCCTGTGTTAAACAAATATTTCAATTGAAACAAAGGGCCAAATTCTACTCCTCGATTTACAACAGTGTTAATGTAACCGAGAGCAGAGCTACACCCACGGACATCACAGGGGATGTGATTTTTTTGTTTTATGCTCAAAGTGAGTAAGTAACGATATCCAATAATGATAACCAGTTACATTCACCACTGCAGAGTTTTCTCTACATCTGAGAAAGGCTGGAAGAAGGCTCAAGTACAGAATGAAATTCCTTTCCCCAATGAATTCCTCACAAGCAATACGCAACCCACAGTGCAGTTTCATGGGTCCCATTAGACTGCATTTTCCCAAGGAGATGCCAAACTAGATGAACTGGGAGAATACAGTCGCTTCACTGGGCTGAAAACTTGCAGCCTATATGCAGAAAGAGTGTTGGTGAAAAAGAGGACTGGTCCCTGGCCTAGATGTAAACACTGCAGTCACAGGCTCTGATCCTCCCAGGCCTAAAGGACTTACTGCAGCACCCAGCAATGACCAAACATTACTAAGATCCAATGGCTGGCAGGCTTTGGAAAATGGCACCATCCTGCTGCAGCACTACTGCAGCCATGAGGAGGGCCTTCGTTTACAAACTGCCCACCCAAATGAGGCGGGTACAGAAGTAAAAGCCAGGCCCAGCCAACAGTGAAGCTGTGGTGTACTTTGTTTCTCTCCATGGGTCTGCCAGAGACCTGCTGGGTAACCTTAAGGAGACCACTTCATGCCTTCAGTGCTCAAAGCATCAGGCTATACTTCCTCATATCACCCCATTTCAATGCCAGAGGAAAGTAAACTGCCTGTGGTTGGCAGAACTGCACCAACAGTGCATTGCTAGGCTGGCTCACCAACTCTTCCACCTGGTCCCATAAGCTGGTACAACACCGAAAGGCAAATACTGACCCATTTCCTTTCTGGAAAAAAATGAGAGCGACTCTATATACTAAACAGAATAACTGTTAGGCTACAGCAGTTTGTGAGGTGCTTTGACAGCAGGGTGATGAGTGACAGGCAAAAGCCCTGCAACAAACAGAGATGAGAGAAAGGTCAACCGTATCAAAGGAAAAGTCAGCATAAAGGACACTGCATGACTCATGTAGAGAGCTCTGGCTGAAAATGAGAGGGCAATATGGATGCCTCTTAACTGTATCCCTATGTAGGTCAGCTAAGCCCAAGCCAAATTTATCAGTATCAGAGCCAAGAGAATTACAAAAAATGCTAAAAAGTCCAGCTAAGCTCCTCCAAAAATCTAACCAACTGTAAGTATCACAAGTCAAGTGTCAACTACAGACATCAGCCCAAGTATCCTGCTTACTAATGAATGAATAGTACTTGTTTGCTCAGCAGCATTGCCTTCCAGCAGGCATTTCTGCAGGCGCTTTTGTGCAGCTCTCCCATACTCCAGGCTGTGCAGTGTCGGAGGGCTCAACACCCAAAAGGCTGCACCCTCCCGCACTCTTTCACCAAACACTTGTTTTTGCTGTGCTGAACCACCTAAGTAGGCTCCTTTGCCCCAGCCTCAGCTAAACACCCTATCAGCATTGTCCAGGTTGGGTCCGTGCAGTGCACAGTGGCAAAAATTAGCAAGGATATGGCAATCCAAGCTCATGAGCTGATTTGCAACAAATGACACGCCATATTTTCCTGGTAAACCTGTGCAAAAGATTGAACTGCTTTTTGTACTGATGACAACAAAATGCTGTTTCCTCTGCCAAACGTTTGTCTCTTAAAAAAAAGGAAAATTTGTTTAGTACCAGGAGGTTCAAAGACTTATTTTTATCCAGCCTCTTGTGATCAATACCACGAGCAGTATTCACTTTTTAAATAACGCCTTCCTCTCAAATAAAGGGAGGCATCATTCAGGAGTCTAACAAATTGTAACAGAGATGAAATGTCTTCTGGTGTACAGGAAATGAGTTATGGAGGCTCTGTGATTTCCATCTACAGCAGGGCCCAAATCTTTCTGATCTTTTCATGAGCAGCTAAATTTAGTCTCCAAGTCTGCAGCGGTATCTTTTCACAAGAACAACGACTTTTTATTTTATTTTTTTTTTAAGTCTAATATCCCTTAACTACTGTCTTTATTCCAAGGCAGTAGTGCTGAAACCCAAACACGCTGACTCAGCTCTCTGACACAGCGAGACATTAGCATAATTGCAAGCCCCTCGAGCAGCCAGACCTCAGAAAAAAGACATTTGGCTCCTCCAGCATTTCTGCTTAAGTCATCCCATATGCCAGCAGCAGGGCCAGGGCAGCCTAGGGGTTCTGGGTTTAGTAGAGTATCTCAGGCTTACCACAGGCAATGGGGACAGAGTGGACTATAGAGCGTGCAGAGGGATGGAGAGGGCAGCTGGGATGAAGGTGAGGATGGTGAAAGCAGGGCAAAGAGGACAAGGAGAGGGCTGTGTTACTGGTGTGGCTGACATGAGCTGGGGACGGAGCGAGGGAGATGGGAAGGTTGAGGAGGCACACCGAGACACAGTTATGGGGATTGTATGATAACCAGAGCAGCCTGTGCTGTCTTCTGAGTGAAGTTTCTGGCTGCGCTGCTAAGAGCTGCTGCTGGAGTGGGTTCTGTAGCATTGAATTAATTTAAGCAAATTCGCATGCACCTACAGATGGCCAGAACTATTTTGAATGTACCAGCCATGCCAACCACCCTTCCCATAACTGCTGTGCTGCTGGCTTTTCTTTCATTCATTTTTCTTTTTTTTTTTTTTTTTAAATAAAATGAAAGGAAACACCCATTAAAATATTTTATTATATTCCGCTGTCTGCAAGAACAGAGCCTGACAAAAATCACACTTGAGCAAGATCCAGAGCTTGCCTCCAGCCGTGGACCAGTGACAGTTTTAAGGGCTGACGTCTTGTAAACCACCAAAACTAGTAGCAAATCCCACCTGCCCTGGGAGAACTAAGACACTGAAAGTATTAATACTACGTATTCCTTTGACAGGGTTGGTTGATGGTGTTCGGTTCAAAATATAAAAACTACAAGAACATTAAAACAGTGTCAGAGCAATGGATGGCTACAATCTCATCCCCTCCATGCATCCCCCACTGCAGCACACAGCAAAGGTTACAGGAGGGCCCCCACATCTATGGAACATCTGGCATTTTTGGTGTGGGTCCAGGATGTTTGATCAGGATGGCCAGACACCGCCGGCTCATGGAATATCTCACCCAGCCCCCTAGTGTTCAGAGGTCTAGGATCCTCTAATTTATACAATGTACCACGTTGCCTGTGAAGACATGGTGATAAATACATTCTGTTTAAAAGCAGATACTTCTCAAATCATAACTTGCAGATGCTCAAAGTCTTTCATGTGGGTAAGACAAATGAGAGCCATAGAGACTGATTTTGTAGCCAGGGAGTACAGGAAGCAACAGCAGGAGAACACTATTGAAAGCCTGGATACACTTATGGCTTTAATGAATTGGTCATCAAATATAACAGCACACATATGCAGTTTTACCTTGCTTTGTAGTTTGCTCCCCACCCCCTACTTTTCCCCATATAGCTAGTAAAGTGGAAATTATTTCGAGTTTAGTTTATTAAGCGAACACACATGGTACCCACATCTGTTGGAAGATATTTGAAGGAAACACTGACAAATATCATTTGCATATTTAGCAAGAGACCTTTTCATCCCAGAGGTTTCCTCTGACATACCAGCTATGCCAACTACATTGACCCACCACAGCCAATAACAGGAGTATTTTCTATAAAATACTCCTGGGCAATTTAGGAACAAATCCTCAGGCAGAAGGCAAGCAAGAGAGAAGACCAATACTCCGCAGGCTGCAGATCCCCACACTAACACACATCACAGTAGCACGCAAACAAAAGGTGAGGTTCGGGTTGGATGTTAGTAAAAATTTATTCTCAGAAAGAGCATGGATGCATTGGAACAGGCTGCACAGTGAGGTGTTCCAGAACCCTGTGGATGTGGCACTGAAGAACATGGTCAGTAGGCATGGTGGGGATGGGCTGGTGGTTGGACCAGATGATCTTAGATGACTTTTCCAATCTTAATGATAGTACGGAAACTGCATGTTAGAGCAGCACCCTCAACCCCTGCACACGTTGGGAGTCCCATTCTACCTCAAGCCCCAAGGCACTTGTTCAGTGATACTGACTAGTACCAAAGCAGAAGAAGTGTTTGATCTCACTTTGCATCGGTAGAGCATAGAAGACAACAGTAAAGAGCACAGCAGTGTCCCATTGCATGGAACACAGCTCTGAAGAAAGGAGAACACTTGGCATCAGCATGCAGGTTCATGCAGGCAGAGAGGTTCCCAAGCATGGTACAGGAGACTGAGACCTAAGCCAGGAAGATGCCTTCACCAAAGCCAATCCCTGGCATATGCATGATGGAACTGTGTCACATCCACTTGCACTGCAATCAGTATGGCTTTACACACACTGATCTCTCTGTGCTTAAGACTGATACACCTACAACAGTCCTCTTCCTTGGCACTGATGTGGCCACCACGTTCACCCTCCTGATTCCTCTGGCCAGCAAAAGAATTTCTCTCTAGTTATTTATTTACCAGACAAAACACAGACTAACTACGATTACAGTACTGCAAAGAATAAACAATTGCTCGCAAGAACTCCACATTCCACACGGTTTTATTCAACATGTATGACCCTAAACTACAATATATACAATAATTGCCTCCACATGGCAAATCCACATTGTGGTTCTTAAAAAATAATAGTAATTTTTAAAACACATGCCACCAAAAGACACAGTATATTTTATCCATATCTAATGAAAGACTTTGTTCAAGCCATTTCCATTCTGCAGCATATGGTGCTTTGAAATCATCTGCACTAATGCTTAAGCATTTTACAGTGTTTCGAGCTGAAGTCTGCATTATAAACATGGACTCAAATTCTGTTGCAAATTTCACAACAGAATTTGGTTAGTGGGATTAAAATAGGCCAAAATGTGCCCCAGCAGTCAACTTGAGTAGTATCCCCCCCCAGTGGGATATAATGGCACAGGAAAGCTAATTGACCTGAGCAAAGTTGTACAACCTAGCCAGAAGGAAAAAAAAGAAGCAGCAACAGTTTCTTTTAACTTGGTAACTCATTCACCTGTAAGGCAGCCCAAAATCTTCCAAAGAATGTTACTGGATGCCCAAAGAACGTGATGTTCTTTAATTTAGTAACAGATTCGACAAAGTAACGTTGACCTTACTGGCTGGTCAGACTTCTCACTGAACTCCTCTGAACAAAACTGCTTCTGCAGCAAGGGCTGGAGGTGCCTTCCACAGCCTGCATGCTGTGATCAGTTGCTTCCCTTTGCAGCCCTTCAAGTTCAAGTTGTCTTTGACATGTCAGTTACACAAGTGTTTATGTAAAGACTGCAGTCACTTAATACAACTAGGTGGTAGTTCCTATTGTGAGAAGCACACAAGCATCCACAGTAAATCACATTAGATTAAATTTGGTGGGTTTTGGGGTTTCGTTTTTCCTTTTTAATCATTCTCAGAACACAGATAATAACTAAGAGTGGAACAAGTAAATTAACAACAAAACCATTTGCAAGCCTTTTTATGCGTATATACTCTTTCCAACTTGCATTCATTCCAGATCTAGAATTTCCATGCTTTGGTACAATTTCTTATTATTTTTTGTTTGTTGTTTGTTTGTTTACCCGGGTTTCACTAGCATGCCTTCAGCACCATGAAACCACATCCAGATTCGGTCACATTCTGAGTCCCAAGCAGCACACATTTTGCACACCTTCAAGAAAGAAGAAAACCATGACGTTCTGGCACCAGGTTTTGCAAGAAGCCTGCCTTGCAGTGAGCGCAGAGTGGCTGGAACAGTGCCTGCAGCAGGCTGCACACATCCCGCTGGCAGCTCCCAGCTCCAGAGCAGTGAGCACGGCTGCACTCTCAGCACGGGTCATGATGCTGGCATGCAGAACAAAGCGAGAAGCAGCAGCAAGCAAGTGCAAAAGGGTCGGGATTGAAGGCTGACACCAAATGTCACACTGGGACAAAAGTTTGGGCAGTCCAGAAGGAACAGCAATTCAGCTCTGCAGGAAGAGGCTGTCATCTGTAAGGCCCCGATGTCACAAACTCTGTATAGCTGGAAAAAATCAGGTGTTAGGCTGTACACTCAAGGCTAGCTGATACTTCTGATGGTTTTGGCTTTAATCTGTAAGTTTTTCTTTCTCTTTTTCTTGTATCATGAGATACAAGCCATTGTTACCATTATCCAAGTGTATTATCATAGCTGTAGAAGCCTCATACATGAATCGGGATCCTGCTGTGCAAAGTACTGTACGAGCACTTCACATCACAGCAGTGTTGTGTAGATACTTCCACCAGTATCTGCAATAAAGTAAGATGTCTTCATAAGAACAACAAAGAATCTCAAAAAAAAAAAAAAAAAGAATAAATAAACAGTTCTGCCTCAGATCTGGACATGATTCTGCAGAGGATGAGCACCGAAGGATTGAGATAAAAATCAGCATGAAGTAGTGACACAGGTGCTGAACGAAGCAGGAGTGCTCAGAATAAAATAGAAGTACACCATGTCATGATAAAGATAGCATGATAACTCACACACATAAGAGTTAAGAGAGGAATACCTGCATTTTCTGCTTGTGGAATCCTTGATGTTAACATAGGCGTTTTATTAATTGGGTAACGCCAGTTCTTGAAAGACACCCGAATCCTCTTAGCTCCTTGTATGGAAGATTTGCTGAGAAAACAAAAGGAATGTGTCCAGGAAGTCAGTGAGGAGCCACTGAACTGCAGCACTAACAGCTAACTGGACTCAGGGTCCTGACTGGGCTGTCTGAGGGCAGCAGACAGCCGCTGTCCTCACAGTATCAACAAAGCAGGAAAGAGAACTGGGACAAACGTTCTGCCTGGCTTTCACCAGCCCTGGTGACCCATAAGCATGCTTCTACCTTGGTATTCAGAACGCTTAAAAGCCACACTGCCAACACACAGATGGATGTGTAACATGCAAGTTCTTCATTACTGACATGGCAGGGCTGTTGTTGGTGCTCACATTTTGTTTTATTATGCAGTAATACATAGAAATATAATCAGCAAAGCAGAGGTCTTCCTTTTATGTAATCTGCTCTTGTTTTGGGGTTTCAAAACCCTGCGTGACTCTCCACAATCTCCACAGAGCACAGCTGTTTCAAAGCAAAGATGTTCACTCACACTGCAACAGAACCTATTTCTGTTGATTTAAAATTTAGGGTTTTTATAAGCTTTGAATTTGGAAACCAATGCAATTTGGCAGCATCCTTCTACCTGCACTTCCTTGCAAAAGAAACAGCACACGCAACTAACGGGAACCCGCCTGCACAAGTATGTGCCGCACGCCTGCTCTTCGTGCCAAGTGCAGCCTGTCATCAATTCCCCACATAACTGGCGTGCTGGAGGAAGGCTGGAGAAGAATACTGCTTCCTCCACCTGCTGGCGAGGAGGAAAAACAGAGGTCCTGACTGAGCAGAAAGGAGAGACGAGGCTTCTGCAGCTGCTCCCCAAGAGAAGCGAGGGAGAAAAGCTCCTGGTTCTTGCAAAGGGGAAAATCAGGCTTATGGACAGGAGGCACCCAGCAGGAAGGGCAGAGAAGCCTTCACACGAGAGTGTAAGGAACAATGAGCAATGCATGAGAGCTGCAGAACCAGCCAGAGGAACAAATGCCTGCCCACACTGTAAGGAACCATCCAGTTGCTGAGGACCGAGCGCCTTGGCCTTCCCCAGGCACCGCACACAGGCTGGGCTGGAGGTGGTCAGCACACAGCTTATCTACTGCTGACATAAGTGTAGCTGGAGATTTCTTGGCTAACACATACTGACTATATAACACAAACAAAAGCTCAGTTCTTTGCTCTAACATGTGCAAGATGACAAGTGGAGAAAACACCCACAGAAACGTCAACATGAGTGTTACTTCACAGGCCCGCAATATCATCTCTTCATCCTTACACTCACTAACAGGTGCATTAATTTAAAATATCTTAAGTTACACTGAGTATGCTGAGAGAGTACTAATGAAGGAGATCTCACTGGGAAAATTGGGCAGCCTATACATCACGCAGCGGGCGTCATTTAACGGCCTGCAGTCACTGTGGTAACCCATACACAAATTCACCTAAGTTGTTTCCAATAACAAACTACATGCATCACCCAAGCTACCCTGGAGCTTTATGGCAGGAAACCTTATGATCACGTTTCACTGAGCTAAGAGGAAAGACAAGGAAACTACAGCAACCTGAATAAACCTGTAGCCTGTTAGCAACTGCCAAATACTACTTTCATTTAGTCAACAAAAACCCTGCTAGGGCAAGAGACCAAGGATGTACACACCTCAGACTGAGCGTCTTTACACCTTGTTTTTACTTCATTAACTCAAACTTGCCAATTTCTGCTTCAATCATGAGCTGTTTATTGTTGCCATATGGATGACAAGAAATCCAATGGTCGTGTTTCACATTAAAAGCATAGCTAATCACACAGATATCTTCATGAAATGCCACAGAGTGAAAGAGAGTGTTAAAGGATGGGAAAAGCAGAAAGGCCAAACAGGAGAAGAGCCCAGTGAGGACAGCTGGCTGGGGACGCAGTGTGACTTCCAAGGTCCAGCCTTGCAATCTGTTACCATACAGACTCAAATACCTGCTAACCACTGAGTAAAGAAAAGGCGATTAGCTAAACCAGCAGCAGAATAGGAAGCAAACAGAGCAGACCGGAGCGACCTTGGGACTCGGCTACCTGGCTGCTGGTTGTCAGACAATTTGCATGGGAAGCAGTGCCAGGAACAGAGCCGGCTCTCTCCTGCATCCCCTGCTGGACATTTGGCCACAGCCAGGCCAACTGTTGGGCCTGCTGCACATGCTAGATATGACAAGGACGTGAGAAAGAGACGGGAAGAGGGGAACTGGAGGGAAGCACTGTGCCTCTCTGAGCAACCATTCCTGCACTGAGAGCAACCGGCCAGTTGGGGAGACACTCAGAAAGCAAGAAATGAGCTTTCTGTTTATTTGGACTGGACTCCTGGCAGCTTGCTTTTATTCTGTGCACAGACAAAACGTGGGTATTTTACATATGCTCACAGATGTTAAGTTCAAACACTCACGCTGCACCACAACTTGCCTCTAGACTAGTTAATAATTATGAAGTGCCACACGCCGAGGTTTATGTTACCGCAGTATAAAACTAACACCCCTGCGAGGATTTGTTTAGCTTCTACATACCAGCTGCTAGAGCCCGTGTAACAATTTTACTGCACTTAAGATCACACAGGTACTTTGATTTTCACTCTCCATCTCAAGATGGGATCAACGAAATATATATATATATATATATATATATGTATATAAATTCATACAAATTCAGCTCAGGCCATATTACTGCGTATCCTGAGCTGCTGGTAGAGCAGAAGTGTACAACAGATGCAAGCAGCAAAAGGACTGGGTGTGTTGTTAATGCGGATGTGCATCTTTGCTACATCCTTTCCACAGGGAGTCCTTCTCAAATACAAATCTCAGTTACAGCACAGTCCAATTTTTCTATTGCTGATTATCCAAGAGTTTTAAAAAGTCTTCAATATATTCTCTTATTTACTGCATCATGTATTCAACTCCAAAATAATCTTCCTACAAAATAATAGTAAATAGTACAGCCTAAATAATATAGCCCTGGAGCTTTTGTTAGCCTGAAATTGTGAGACAGCCAAAACAGCAAACTTTAAAAACCCTACATTTGGAGTGAGCATGTGCAGAGATGTCCATCTCTGGTTTCTCTTCAGCCAGCCTCCAAATGAGCTAATAAACTGAAAGCATACATGATCTGACTCCACGGCTTGGCTGAAACCTCAGTTTCACTGTCGGCACAAAGATATTTGGTTGCAAAGTAAATGTCTCTTATTAAAGCCAGCGCATCTACAATTTCTTTTGCTGTTTTACAGTTGCCTCTGGGTGCATGCTGAGCTCCCAGACAAGTGAAACGGGAAAATAAATGAAACAAAACCTGTAGTGTGACTGGGGAGATGCCTTGCTTTTAGATGAAGCCTGGTGAAAACTCGATTAGTCTGCTTCACAAAAAGAGCTGGGCTAAGACCTCTTTGAAAAACCATCTCCGGGCAGCCAATGCCTGCTTCTCGCTCGCCGGTCCTCTGACACCGAGAATGACACGAACTCTGGCTAATGCGTGCACTTCTCCAGCCGCACTTCTGTGCTCCGGTACCGGCGGGGACACGCCGAGTTCGGGCAGGACTCGGGGCTCGAGCACCGGCGCTGCCGAGCAGTGACACGGATCGGGGAAGCCAATGGCGCTGCGGTTTTTTTTTAGGTGTCAGCAACGTTCAGGTCACAAAAGTATGACCGAATGACGGCTTTTAGAGCTGCAGAAGCGATGCCTGCCATTCTGACAGCGCTTTGTAAGCGGTGTCGGCTGGCTGGGGAACGTGACAGGTTTCCAGTTGAGAAAGAATAACTATCCACGGGAGACCAGTGTGTCAGAGTCAAACAAGCACAGCAAGCCACCCTCTTTTTCCAGTAACATCATTTCTAAACGCACCGATGAGCTGCCAGCCACCCAGCCACCCCACCCCCCAAAAAGGGGAGCTCCTGCGTAAAACCGCGCTGCGCGGAGCCCCTCGGACCCGACCGGCGCTGCAAGGAACGCCAAGCGGCGGAACCCCGGGGCAGCCCCTCCGCCCGCCTCACTCACCACTCTGCCGGAGAACCGCTCGATGGCCCGCTTGACTTTGCCGTAGGTGCCTTTGCCCAAGGTCTCCTGCAGCTCGTAGCGATGCTTCAGGTTGTGCTTGTGGTGATGCCGTTTCACCCCCTGCTGCTTCCTCGGCCCCGCCGCCGCCGCCGCCGCTACCCCCGGGGACGCAGCCTCCCCGAGCGGCTCCTCCATGGCCGCTGCCGCCGCCTCTCCGCCGCCGGCCGGCGCGGAGCCGCAGGAGGAGCAGCGGGGCTGCGCGGGGCTGCTGCTGCAGCTGCCGCGGGCGGCCGCCTCGGCGCCCTCCATGCCCGGCGGCGGCGGGCGCTGGTGTGATCGCCCCGCCGGCCTCGCAGCCTCTGCCTCAGCCCCGCGCCCGCGCCGGCACCATGGGGCGCGGCGGGGCGGGGCGGCGGCGCCCCGACATCCCCTCCCCTTCCCCGCCGGCCCCTCCGCCCCGCCCGTGCCGGCCGCACCGCCCCCTCGGCGGAGAGAAGGCGGGGAGAGAGCCGTGTCCCCCCGCGCTGGGGGTAGAAGCTGCGTTGGCGGGGCCGAGGGTGCGCGGGAACTGCGCGGTGGGGCGTGGGCACCTGTGGAGCGGGTGTGCGGCCACGGGCTGTGCGGAGAGGCGAAGCCGTGCCAAATCTGGGTCTGGAAAGTGTATTTTTTTTTTCCAGAAAACACTTTAATTTTCCCCAGTAGCCGAACGGGCGACGGTTTCCTGTAGGGTTTCCATGTAACTGGAACGCACATGAAAAACATGGGCACGCCCAGCCCCTGCTTGGCAGGGCTCACATCGTCAGGGCTGCCAGGGAGGTTTGCCATATGGAGCCCACTGTGCCCCAGTGCTGCTGTGATCCCCATTCAGGCAGTGCAGCCTCACAAACACAAGCTGAGCAGGCTTTCACAACGATCTTTGGAAATCCTGAAATCATAGAATCACAAAACGGTTTGTGTTGGAAGGGACCTTTAAAGGCCATCTAATCTAGCTGTGCTGCAATTAATAGGGACACCCACAACGAGATCAGGGTGCTCAGAGCCCCTCCAGCCTGACCTTGGATTTCTCCAGGGTTTGGGCATCTACCGCCTGTCTGGGCAACCTGTGCCAGTGCCTCTCAGCACTTAGTGTAAAAGTCTTCCTTACATCCAGCCTGAATTTCCCCTTTTAGTTTGAAACCGTTTCCACTTGTCCTATCACAACAGACCCTGCTTAACAGTCTGTCCCTGTCTTTCTTACAGCCTCCCTGTCGATACTAAAGGCTCAGGCCTCCCCTAGAGCCTTCTCTTCTCTGGGCTGAACAACCCGAGCTTTCTCAGTCTGTCCTCATAGGAGAGGTGTTCCATCCCTTGATCACTTTAGTGGCCTCTGGATGCACTCCAACTGCGTCTCTCCCAGAGTGCTGAGGACTCCAGATCTGGACACAGTACTCCAGGCGAGGTCTCACAGCACAGAATAGAGGCAGGATCACCTCCCTTGTCCTGCTGTCTGCAAACTTCCCTTGATGCAGCCTAGGACATAGTTGGCTTTCTTGGCTGTGAGGGCACACTGCTGGCCCACATCCAGCTTCCCATCCATCAGTATCCCCATAAATGCCAAAATGCCCACCAATACCCTTATCTTGCCTCCCACACTTGATTCTAGATCATTGGGAGACAGGTTATCAGCTTGAGCCCCAGAGCCTGAAATGCAGCATCCCTCACAGAATGCACTGCAAACTGTCTGGTCCAAAGCAGAAAGAGCAAGAGAAGCCTGCTTCTCTGTTACCATACAGAAAGAGAGCCGTGTCCTCCTGCAGCCCCTTCCTTTACTTTAATCATGGAAAGGATGAAATCTTGTCAGAGAACTGGCAGCACAGAATGGTGCCTTTGTCTGCCACAAGGAGTGACAAACTGTCTTGGCGCATGTTCACCTCAACACAGCTTTACTTAAATAGATTAAATCTGACTCTCAATCTCACCAAGTGCCAAAGGTGCAGCAGTCTGTCCAGATGAAAGTCCTGCCTGGCTCCTGCAGCACCAAAGGCAGCTGGCTGTGCCCTGGGTGCCCCCCTGGGGCGGGAGGGAAGCGTGTCTGGCTGGGGTTGGCCTGGGAGCTCCCTCTAAGCTGAGCTTGGTGTAGCCTCCTGTGCAGCTCTTGGATAATCCCAGCTATTAAAATACATTTCATTATGTTGCATGCATGAGTATTGTTAATATTCCTGAGATTAGTCTCTTTTAACTACCTGGAGACCTACAGCACCAATTCCACAAGGAAGTCTGTCACAAGAATCGTTGGGGGCATACTGTGATTGATATAAGGCATAGTAAATAGCAGAAGCTCCAAAATGAAAAATGCCATTTTTATAATGGAATAAGCACAGTACTCTGTAGCATGCAAATGCCATGGTTCCTTTCAAATCTCCACACTCGTCAATGTGAAGCCAGAAGGCATTAAGCAAATTAAGTGTACAAATTAAAACTGGGCACAGGAGCATCTCTGTGCTCACATGAAATAATGGAAATGGAAAATAATGATAATTAGAGAAGTATACATAAGATGAAGTGTATCGCTTTTATGTGGAAATGTTTCCTTTTCAGTTGTAACATATTGTCACCTTTGTAATCTATATTGTCATTACAGGAATAAAAATCATGAGAGCAAATAGTCAAGCAGTGCCCTTTACAATATCTACAAGAATACCAAGAAGTAAAAACCACAGAAGAAATGAGAGGCAATGATAGAATGGAGGTGGACAGTCTTAAATATGGCTTTTTCAAGATATTTTGCATCACTCTAGCTGTTCCGTGTCACTGTAAGAAATGCAGTGTCTCCTCGTTTCTGCCGTGAACAGTTGGTGAGGATTTCAGTGCTCTGAGTTCGCAGGCACCACCAGGGGATTCTTCATTTCTGACATTGTTATTTTATGTAAATGTTTTTCTTTATTCACAGAAGGAATTATCCTCCCATTGAAACCAGTAGATCTCTGCTAACCAGCTTCAAAGGAAATAGGATTAGGCTTTAATTTGCAAAATAGCATTGCAGAATATGTTGTACCAAATCTGAACTGTATAAATGATCAGAATAACAACAATAAAACCATTGATTTCAGTGGGCTTATCTTCCTTAAGTCAGTGTGAATTGAAGAAAAATCTTAAGATGGCAACATGTCAGCAACATAAGTTTATCACAAAACTCAGTACGTTTTTAGGATTAATTTTTGCTGTGAACTTTCAAGCAGCACAATTTCTTTGGTATTTGACATAGAGACATCCTTGCCATTTAATATTTTCAAGCAAAGTGCAGCTTGTTGGATCAAGTTGAAGTGCTCAGCACTGTTCAGCCTTCAAATCTAAAGATTGCATAACTGCAAATATTTGGAAGATGCTGGCAGGCAAATCCAGAGGACATTCCCTCAACTGAACTTTCTCCTCTCTATGAGCTCACACTGATAGGAAGCTTTTTGGCCGGATGAAGTGAAAGCAAGCTAATGTGCTCCACTCAATGATAGGGATTATCCTGTAGAAGGAGATGCGCCTGGCATCCATCTGCTTCCTGCAGCAGGTATCTGCATATTATCTGCCCTGCCAGACCACATCCAATCCTTGAAATTGCGTGAGCTATGGAAATTACAGCAGTGACGCCAGTTCAGGATTAAGGCTGTAACGCTCATTTTCTCTGTACTGATTCCTGTAAACCTTTACCTTGACAAGCAGTCACCTTTTGAGGTGTAGCTCAACCAGGCAGTTGTATGTCCATGGAGCATATTCTAAAATTCCATTTAGAAGCCTTGACCTTTCTTCAGTGGATTTAACGAGGAATTTAGGCAATGACTATGTTATCATCTTTTCCTTCACACTCATTGCTTTTTTCTGCTAGTTGATGTGAAGCACAGAGGATACCAACCAGCTGGATTTACATCTCCAGGTTTGAAAATCATTTACATATTTACATATGCATGTATGTGCCTGCATGCTTATGTCACACACACATACAGAATTTTAATCCATTTCACATCTGCTTTTCCATACTCAGCCATTATGCACAGTTCCCAAAACCTTTGCAGTGCCTACATTGGGGCAGTCAGTGTGGCTGACCAACAGGGAGAAGGTATCCAAAATTCACCAGTGAGAAAACCAACATGTAGATGCTGAGGCCCAGTGTTTCTCCTACTGCAGCGTACAGGATTTCCAGAGAGATTAAGCACGTGCATTTCCTTTGTCTGCTTTCAAATTTCTTGTTTGGCTTAGGTACTCCTTCAGAAAATATTGATGGTGGTATAAGTGTTTATTGTGTTATTTATATATTACTTTTATTAAATAAATGATAAAGGCTTCCCTTCCACCCCCTGAACATAAATCCTTTCCAAATTAAAGTCCACTCACATCAGCAGGCTGTAAAAAGGAAGCCCAACATTACAGCTTTCAGCACCGTTGGCAGGAAGGTGGGCTGGGGGTTGCTGGCTTGCACATATCACCAATGAAAAGTGCAAAAAAAGAAGTGACAAAAGTCACTAAGTCACTCAACAGCATGCTGCCCTCCTCTCATCACTTCCCCTCCTTGCCCTTGGTTGCCTCCCTTCCGCCACAGCTGTTTTTTTGCCGATTCTTTGAGAAATAAGCTGGCTGCATCACCTCAACCATCAGCACATCAAGCCATGTGTGCACTGCTGGATCTCAGCTGGGGTCACTGTGCCCGCACCCTGACCTCGCATGTGGAACGACATCAGCATCTCTTATAGCACACAGATTCTCCAAAGGACCACCACAAGCAGTTGTCCCCCCAGCACCATTATCACAATGCCTCTGTCACCAACTTCCCCAGCGCAGCAGTGCGTGCGGTGAAGCGAGTAAACCATCTCAGCCTCGCTTGTTGGTATTGCAACCCCGAGCTCAGACCACAGCGGTGCCTGTGGGTTGTGGCGGAAAAGGGTGGAGGCGTGTGGCCAGGAGGCAGCTGAAGCGGTGAAAGGGGAAGCAGTAACCAAAATGCACCCGAGGCGCTCCCCAGCTTGGGGGCATCCTGCAACCGATCCCCAGCCCACGCCATAGGAGCCTTCACCCAGAGACATTTGTACAGGAACATAATGGAGAGCCATGAACTTTTGCCATTTTGACCTCTTCGTCCTGGATGACTCACGGATGAGATGGGGCAGATACATCCCTCCAGGACTTTGGGATTTCCTGCCCAGTCTGATCGCCACCCGGCAGATCCTACGAGAAGCGGCATTTTAGCTTCAGATGTGGCTTCTGTGTGGTGTTCTTTGCTTCTTGCCTGCGATGAGGAAAACCAAATGCATGTTTTGCACAAGATGTTTGTTCTGATATTGAGGTCTTGGGGGTCTGTGTCTGGATTGTAGATCTTCTCACGCTGTTCTTAGATGCACAAATAGTTTTTTTGGAAACACAAGGATAAGGCTATTCTAATAATGCGTGGAGTAAAAAAATATAGATTTCTTTTTGCCTTTCAAATATACATATACATTTTAGATTGAAGAAGCTTAAGCATAAGATGTTATGCTAAATGTAGCATCAATCAGTTTTTGGATGATAGCACCTTTGGATGCACTCATTCAAACAAGCTTTTCCAAAACTGGGATAATGACAGCAAATCCTGCCCTATTGCTGAAAATCAACTCCACAGCACCTAAAACATATTATCTGCTGTGGTATGGAGGACGCATACCATACCTTCAGAAAGAACAGCATCAGTTGATAACACATATCACTTTCCAGTTAATGTGTGTGCCTTCCCCAGGCAAAGCCTTTCTTCTTCCTTGGGATGTTTCAGATGGCAGCACAGAACTGCTCCCCTCACCACCATCTCCATGCTAGGAGCGTTGAGAAACCACCTCCCTGTCTTTTCATTCCTCAAAATTCCCACTGACATACTGGAATTCAGCACTAGGCCTGCATCATGGCTCCCCTTTGTAGCTGTGATTCTGTCCCTGTTTTTTTATTCACTGAAAATTATTTTGTTAAAGTTGAGACAATACTAAACTAGAAAATATACTCAGTACAGGGGCTGCCAGCTTCCTTTGGTTTTATTTTGTTTACTTTTCATTTGTCTGCAGCCACTTCCTGGCTTTGGAGAACAGTGTTGTCTATGACTTGTAAATAAAATTAGGTCAAATAATAAAAGCCATTAATGGCAGACTAATCATTTTATGGTAAGCAATTACAAAGATGAAAACAGAATATTACAACTTTAGGATGTATACCAATGATATAACATGATTTCCACAGGAAAAGACATACCCAGAAATCTGGGGCAGCAAAGCACAGAGCACAGTTAAATGGAAAATAATTCTGTTCGTGCATAGATGCACAAGGATCTAATATGATCTTCCATTAGATCTTTTTAAAAGCACATTCTCTTTGTCTGTTTTCTAGCAGAGAGAGCTCTTTAAATCAATAGCAAATTGGCTAAGTGACAAACATGATCAAAGACTTATTATGCATGAAAATTTCATTATGCTGACTAGGGAATTGCGAGGGGGAGGGTTTCATTGCTTCCTGCGCATCTTTTGTGCTTCTAAGGCAGCATAAAAGGAATAGCAAATGTCAAAATGGCAAACAGGGGGATGCCACCTTTCACGTCTTTGTGCCCAGGAGGGCAGCAGTGGCTCCAGCACCATCCCTACCACTGAGCCTACAGCAGGGCAGGCACAGGGCTGGGCTGGGCCTCAGGGCGGGGAAGAGCTGTGCTTGCTCTGCTGAGATGCCAGCAGTTTTTACATGGTGCTACCTCCTCCACTCTGCACCCTTCTCCAACACATCAGCTAGGGCACCGACAGGCACAGTGAACAACCCTAAGATGAGAGGTAACGGCTACAGTTCGTTTCAGATTAGGTATTGGGAAAAAATTCTTCTCAGAAAGCGTGGATGTGTTGGATCAGGCTGCCCAGGGAGGTGGTGGAGTCACTGCCCTGGAGGTGTTCCAGAACCGCGTGGATGTGGCACTGAGGGATGTGGTCAGTGGACATGGTGAGGGTGGATTGGTGGCTGGACCAGGTGATCTTAGAGATCTTTTCCAACCTTAATGATTCTGTGATTCTAAGACAACACAAGTCTTAGGAGAACTACAGGAGGAATCCTACAGGAAGAATCAAAGCAACATATGGATGCCACCAGCTCTCCTACATCAATTCAGAGCACATGACATTCTAGAAAATGCTGATAGAAGGGAAGAGCTACCTTCCCCAACACGTCTGTAGAGACTTGGAGAGATTCCTCTCTGTCCTCCATCAGCCATGGTGAAAACCTGGCCCAGTGCCTAAAAACACTTTTAAGCTTGTGTCTCCTTATCTCTCCTGCAGAACTGGAATACTCTTTCATGCCTCCCAAGAATTATACAAAAATAAATCTCCTCGGATCCGCAGAATGCTTTGCTGACATTAATTGTGTTATAAGAAAGAAACATTTATTTTTAATGGAATAGGACACTTATTTCTAAAGAACATTCTTAAAGGCCTGTTACCAAGATGAAAAAAGCATCCGATTTTAATAAGAGGAGCAATGTGACCTCTGCATACTTCCCATTGCTTTAGCAAGGCTGGATCCTTCTCACTTTACCTCAGCTTGCACTAATCTCTGTGAGGGCTCCACACACAGGAGGCTTTTCTGGCACTGAAGCCTACAAAGATTTTGTACACCACTTCGACTGCTTGAAATCAACAGATGCTTCCGCAAAACCTCTGGAAATGATGGACCTTCTCCCTGCACATTCATCCCCCATCAGCATGATGACACCTGAATTCTACCTGCCTCTGCTCCCTTCTCACTGTGGGCAGATGAGTCAGCTTTGCTTTAGGCTTTCCCCCTTAGGACCTGGATTGGAAGCTTCAGAACTCGCTGCTTCAGGGCCTCTCATCAGCCTCCTGCCATTGTTTGAAGGAAGATTGTTACCTTTCATCCCCTCGTGCCAGCTGACACCCACAGGGTGCGACAGGATATTCCAGAGAACAGGGGTTGTTTGTGACCATCTCCTACTGACTTTGTGCCAAGCAAAGGTGCATCCCTTGTTCCGAGAGCTCTTTTTGCTTGTGCAATCCAAAAGCTTTCTGTGAGCAATGCTGCCAAAGAAAAATAAACACTGGTTCTGGATCATCAGGGAAAGCAAGCAAACGGTGGCATGGAACACGTTCATGTTCAGATGGGACAGTTCTCCTGCGGTGCCCCTGCGATATTCAGCCCCAATGGCAATGTGTAGATCAAATACCTGACAGTGAGATTATTTAAACTAGCATTTAATAGAGAAATGAGATAGCTAGATTTCTAAAATTTCAACTTGAACAATGCAAAGGCGATACTTGTACTGGAGATGTGAAGGGGAAAAGGGTGTTTCTCATCACCACTTTATCTAACGATAGATGTCTCTGGATAGCGTTCGTTGCGAGAGAAGAAACCTGCTTTGCTCTAGAAAGCGGAGCATCCCTTTCTGTAGCACCACCCAGTGGCTGTAGAAAAATGCGTCTGCAAAACAGAATCACCCAGCAGTGCTACCCAGCAACACTTTTCAACTACTTTTTAGCGGTAAATACAATTTTTGGCATGCAAACTTGGGCGTAAGTTGGGCTTAGCATCACTGAAGCCAGACAGAGTGTGGGTGAGGATAGTATTAGGCATACTGCACTCAAAGCAGTCATGAAGAGACTGATCAAATCTGAATGCTTATGTGTTGGTATTGTGGCTGCACTTTTGGGAACGCAGCGGAGGACCCATCATTCCTGATGGCAGACAGATACTGTCAAAAACACACATTTTTGCAGGAAAGGTAAAGCTCAAAGCAGCTTTTTCAATCTGAGGCAAAGCTTTAGAGTCACATTTTAAGATCAGCAGCTGCCAGAGGTGCTCTGGTGGAACACAACCTCCAGTGTTTGAAGATACTGCAGAAGTCTAATGCACATATATTTACTTGAAGCTACAACAGAAGCAGACCATTGCAAGCAAGCTCGTGAGAGCAAAATAGGATTTTCAGAGGAGGAGATTATGCATGACTGCCACAGTGCTTGGTGGGAGCAGTGGGTATGCAGGACTGCTCAAAAGAAGGCTACACTGACCACGAGGGAAAGGAGTCAAAATACACAGCAGTGTCTGATTTCCAAGAGATTGCTGTAATCAATAAAAACTGCATGTGTATGTGCAGGTGTGAGTCTATGTTAGAGCCAGCAGCAGCAAACATGTATATGAGTGTGTGTATAAATAATACCTCCGTGTACATATGTGTGATTGTATTGCTTAAGTGGCCACATAAGAAATCCTGTCAGCATTAAACATCCTTTTATGCTTGCTTTGATGCCTGAGGGTCTGCAAACCATCCCCAAGCTGAAGGTGACAAGGAGCTGAAATATTGCTCACTGATAGCTCCAAATGCAATCATGGCAGAGCGCGTCACTGTGCTCAAGCCGACGTCAAGCTGCCTGCTGTAATACAAAGCCATGCAGTCCATTGTAGTCCCAGCCATCTGCGTGTGTGCTATATTTAAAATGGAAAAAGGCCTCTGGGGAAAATGAACCAAATTCACCATGGGTACAAACAGGCAGGGCGCCTTTGAGGTCTGTGAAATGCATTTGCGTACGCCAGCAATTTCATCCAGGGGCTTTGTTCTTTGTGAGACCTTGTTGCTCTCTGTGCCTATGCTAGTGTAACCCCACTCACTTTGGTAGAAATAATATTAATTTATGCCAGTGTAAGTCACAGGGAATTTTTATTTTTCTTTTTAAAACACAGGTGCAAGATAACAACATCCATAGCTGGTTTCTTTTTCTGCTTTGTTCTAATTTTTCTGGAGGTGCAGTTTCTCTGATTTTCTACATTTACTTATATATTATAGTTCAGCCCAACAAGAAAGCAGGTGGGCCCTCAGCCCTCACCTGACACCTGCTCTGTAGCAGAGATGTTTATTCCCATTGCACAGACCATCAGTGGTGTTAGGGATTGCCATGTTCTCTTCACAGGCATTGTGCTCCCTCAGCCACCACCATGGGCTGCATCCTTCAGTCGTTCATCAGTGCTGCTTGCTAACTGCCCAAAGACTGGAGGCAGAGGGGTCATGCACATAGGGTGTTCCTTTTCTTCCTTGTGAGTTGTTCAGACAGCCTAATTTTCCCCAAGGAAGTAGCTTGCCGTTGGTAGCCCAGGCTGCATCAATAAGATCAGGTAGGAAATGAGAGCGTGCAAAATAGCAGGTGCACTGTGGAGCATCAGAGCCAATCAAAGGAATGAATATTTAGTGGTCTGGAGAGCAGACCAGAAGGAAGATAGCCTTAGCCGCCCTGTGATGCAGCCAGCAAGAAGCATACATGTGTCTCTGCCCCTTTTACTGTTGGACTCGGCCTTGCTGGACCCAGCTTTGCATTGAATTCCACCAAAAACAATTTTCCATTTTTTTAAGTTTTGCATTCCTGAAAACCATTGCCAGAACAGGTAACACCATTTCAACTGGTAGCTTTAGGGAGTCTTCTAAAAGAGGCCACAGCAGAAGAGGCTACATAATAACCATACCCAGGACATGGTAGGGAAGTCCCCACTGTCTTCCTTGGATAGATGTCTCCCCACTGTCTGATGCTGTTTTCCCACTGTCCCCAGCATTGCCCCCTCTTTGGCTGTCAGACGAGGCCCTGCGTTGAAGACACCCATACGGAAGATCAGGGCCCAACTTTGGAGGTGGTGCCAGGGCCAGCATCGATCCATCACTCTGCTCCACTGGGCAGTCTGAGGGCAGAGCCAGAGGACTTGGCTTGGATTTACATGGCCAGAATCTGGCACCAAGTTTAAAGGAGAAAAAATGAAGATTTGCACTGAAAAGGAGCAGTGGCAAGTAGCATATATAGGCTATATAGTCCCAAGTTTTGAAAGGAAAAGAAACATAAAGCTAATGGAAAATCTTTATGGCTACTGAATGCATTTTATTTCTGAATGCCCTGTGGAACCAATGAGTTCCTCATCTTATAAAAACAGACTCAAAAAGTGCTAGTGTGAAGACTTTTTGCCTCATATTAAGGAGACTAATGGGAAGTTTATGGGCAGTGAAACTCAAAAGAGAAAGATTCATAGAAGCAAAGCTCAGCCCCACTGGATTAGAGATCCTCTGGAGCAGAAAAACCATTGGCCAAGGGGATTTAAATCTACACCTCAAAAGCCTCACATGCCCGGTCATCCTTTATATTAGCACTAGATGGTCTCTTGCTGGTAGCTTGACTCAGTGAGTGGCTGCTCCTTCCACTCTCAGCATCCAATTCATTTCTTCAAGAGGCACAAAGAACCTGGTTAACAGCAGCCTGTCTCTCCATGCATCACTGGGACAGCAAATGGGAAACTCTGCCCAGCTTGAGAATGCTACAGGATTTAGGGCAGCAGCAGACAGCAGATCAGTCAACCTGGAGATAGGCACTACCAGATTTATTCTGCATAACACGTGAAGTAAGGCATATTCTCGACGGATTATGGATTTATTTTTTTTATGACTTTAGAATACATTCACACACTGCCAGGGTGATGAGGAAGGGCTCTCACATCTCCACAGATGAAACTGTTGCACTGGGGACTTCAGTACAACAACCTATCCTAGGGACACTCAGCACAACATCCCATCCTAAGGACACTGTTCTCCTCTTTTGCACAGGGGCAAACAGGCACTGCTGCAGCTGTGCACCCAGCTGCTCCAGATGTGCTTGTGTGGCCTCCCACACAGCTCCTTGCTCTTGTTGTTTTACATCTTTAGACCATCATAACAAAGTGCTGTTTTCCTCTTGTTAACAGGTATGGATGGGGTAACAAATCTGCTTAGTTTTGTCCTTGAAAAGAGTGAATTGAGTGAACTGCCTTGAAGTGCAGCATTTGCAATAAATACACCCAAAGAAAGGAGCAGAAGGAGGCACGGAATGAACAGATAGACCTTATACTTCCTTACTAGGTGCTCAGTACAACAGCATAAGATTCCCTACAACATCAAGACTCACTAGTTGTACTGAATAAACTTAGTGGTAGAAGCCAATGTCTGCCAACACACCCAACCCTTTTCTTTGTTAGCTGCAAAAGAGACTCAAAATGCAGCCAGCAAAATGTGCTTATGGTGACTAAGACCAAAAGGCACAAAAAGAATTTCAGCTGTACTTTAAATGCTGCCGTTAGTTTTGAAGACAAGCTAACTGCTGGCCTTGAGTCTCTCACTGCTCTCCGGGGTTTTCCCCAGGAGTTTCCCTTCACTGCAACTTTCTCTGCTTTATTTACTGAAGATAATGTGGAAAGAGGATTTCTCCTGCAGTAAAATCATTTCAGCAGGTGAATTAGTGAGGAATTCTCAGGACTTAAATGCAGGGAAACATATAACCAGCAGGCTGGAGCAGAGGGAGGTGTAAGGGGTGAACCTCAAGAAAAAAGAAAGGGAGTGGTCCGGTGGCAGTGACTGATGGACAGCCTGTGTCCAAAGCTCCAGGCTGCATCTCACATATCATCTATTGAGATGAGTTCCTCATCTGCAGTGGGGAATTCCTCTTTCCAGTGAGGCCTGAATATCAAAGCCACCCCTACGATGCTAGCAAAGCACTGCACATGTGTCTTGTCATTAGAGGGTACAGCCTTCAGAGGGGTGCAGGCCCTGTGAATTGAGGTGTTGGGAGGGACCTCTGGAGATCATCCAGTCCAGGCCCAGGCTAAAGCAGGTTCCCTACAGTAGGTTCCACAGGAAAGTGTCCAGGCAGGTTTTGAATTTCTCCATAGAAGGACACTCCATCACTTCTCCAGGCAGCCTGTTCCACTCTGTCACCCTCACAGTAAAAAAGTTCTTCCTCATGTGTCTATGGAGCTTTGTGTTCCAGTCTGTGTCCTTTGCCCTGTGCTCTGTCACTGGGCACCACTGAAAAGAGCCTGGCCCCATGCTCCTGACTCATTCCCATGAGATATTTACAAGCACTGATGAGATGCCCCCTCAGCCTTCTCCTGGCCGAGTAGTCCCACGACTCTTAGCCATTCCTCATAAGGGAGGTGCTCCAGGCCCCTCACCATCTAAGTGGCCCTCCATAGGGTTCTCTCTAGAAGTTCCCTTTCTTAAACCCAGACCTGAACACAGCACTCCAGATGTGGCCCCTGTGCCTGTGCAGGGCAGAGGAGAGCAAGAGGATCACTCCCCTCGATCTGATAGCCACTTGCTGGCTTATGAGCAACCTATTGCCCACCAGGACACCCAGTTCCTTCTCTGTAGATCTTGGATGTGTCCTATTGCTCTTCAGGATCAGGGTAATTTTTTGTTACTGTGAGATGAGAGTACTTGAGAAGAGCAATAAGCAATGCTCAAAAAAGGCTTTTTAACAGTTGTGCTTCTCTTTAAATACTTTCATTAATAGGGGTTTAGCCCTGTACCATTATTTGAAACAGCAGCTCTGTTATTGAATTAATTTCATAGGTAAAGTGATAAACTATATCTGTTCTAATGACTGCTAAATAGAAAGCCTACAGAAAAGCTTTATGTAGGCAAATAAAGGCAAACTAGGATCTAAACAAAAGCTAATGCAATGAGACTCTTGGGTAGAGGAAGCTTTTTCTGCAAGTTTAATGCTTGGATACTACTCCACATCCGTAAGAGCTGCACTACCCAGACATGCTCAGCAGGCAGTCAGCACTTGTGCTTCAAGGCCCAGGGACCATAGGCATAGCTGCAACACGCATATTTCTCTTCCAGAACTATTTGCAGAACTTCTACTAAAACAGCAAGGTTATATACGAGTAGTGATTCTGCAAACTGGATGAATAGATAAATGAAACCTAAAAGCAAACCTCCTGCCAATCCTCAGTGATTTCTGTGATGGACTTTGTGTGTGGACTTTGGTGAATAAGGACTGATTCCTGAAAGTTCGAACACAAGATTTCTCTTGCTGTGTAATGCAGCTGCCCAGCATTTCATTGCAACACTTGTCCTTGATCCTTGCATATGTCCTGAACCAAAAACTACTTTTGAGGATGATATTTATGAAATAATACTGGAGTTCCACTATCTAATGTCAACTGTATTTTTAAGTACGCCCTGTCCATACTGAGAGGTGGACTGAAGAAACAGAAGACTTTTTATTCTGGAAAAAAAGTTAGAAACTAATAAGAAAGCTCCCCAAACACTGGAAAATATGTAGTGGGGCTGGAGGCTGTAAAGCAGGTATCCATCCTATTCAGCCCTTGCAAATTTTGCTTTGTCACTGAATTCTTCACCTTTCTCTGTCCACTTCATAGAATCATGGAATCATTAAAGTTGGAAAAGACCTCTAAGATCACCTAGTGCAAATGCCAGCCCATGCCCACCATGCCCACTAACCACATCCCTCAGTCCCACATCCACGTGGTTTCGGAACACCTCCAGGGATGATGACTCCACCACTTCCCTGGGCAGTCTATGCCACCAGTCTTTCTGAAAATAATTTTTTCACAATATCCTGCGCCTCCAGAAAGTATGCAAACCAACAGAGAACAATTCCTCAATGTCCATGGGCCTTGGGTCGTGTTGCATGAGAGGTAAGACCCCAAAAAGTCAGGGAAGGGAGAGAACGGTAGTCTTCATCTTGAAGGCTTCAAGATACTTTATCCTTGCCTTGAGCAGAGGAGGCTGCCCTGCACCCAAATGGGCTGTGAGCTGTCAGGCTGCTACAGCTGCTGTGGCTGCAAACACCCAATGGCTGAGGGTTGAAGAGGTCAGGGCTTTCTCCAGTCCTGCTACCACTCTGCCTGCAGTCACTGAAAGGCTGCAACATACTTCTGAGATGCTGTAATGCTGCTTGAGCACTGAATGCATTCAAGTACAGGGGAATTTTTTGAGGGTCTAGGAGGTTATTATCACCTCAGTTAAGGGTCACCTCTCTCTAAGGATTCAGACTCCAGCAAATGTTATGAAAATGTCCCTTCATCAATCTCATGTTCATGAAAGCTTAGTAAGGACTATCTGTACAACTATCTCCTTCCTGAATGGAAAAGCTGTTCTTCCTCTTGCACATCTTATTTTTAAATGTTAAGCACATTAGACAACACTGAGTTTATTTTCTTTCTCAGAAACCATCCCGAGAATGTACAACACTTAATGAAATCGCTAAGAACAAAACCATCTTCAGACCTGAATATATGATGTTAGAAATCTGGAATGAGGATGAGACTAAGACGATCATAGCAGGGTGCTTGAAGTCCACATTTAATCCTACAAAATATGCCACTAAGAGAGTAGTTTGGTGCCCAGAGCATTCCAGCAGACAGGTGCCCCTAAATAAGCCTTCTCAACCAGGGCTGTTGGGAGAGGGCTGAACCCTCTGGGGTGGGAGTAACAATAGCTCCATTCATTTGGGGCAATACCTGTGATGCCTCAGTGTCACTTTTGTTCCTAGTAATGGGATCTCTGAACTCACAGCTGAATGGTGCCAGTGTAACATGCTCTGCTCACAGCTCCAGGCAGCTGGTGAGATATTGGTACAGGCTTCCCAGGGAGGTGGTGGAGTCACCATCCCTGGAGGTACCATCCAGAACCGTATGGATGTGGCACTGAGGGATGGACATGGTTAGTGGGCATGGTGGGGATAGACAAACGGACTACACGGTCTTAGAGGTCTTTTCTAACCTTAATGATTCTGTGATTCTGTGAAACAACAGTGCAGGAAAGGCTCACTCTCAGTGAGTTATTTACTCTGGAGTATAATAATGAGCATTGGACCATCTCTATTGCTTATATTTGCAATCTTTTGAACACAAATAGTTAGTAAATGTGCCCTGGGGCCCAGTCTGCTTCCCTAATAGCATAAACCATATTTGTTTAAACCATAAATCATAGAAATCTGTATTCCACACTTTGATAATCTTCTACGTATATGTCCAGACACGGAGAAGCAGACTTAAGAAAGGAAAGCCTCGCTCAGTATGAGAAGTTCTGGTAACTATTAGGTGTTTTGGTAAACTGCTCTGACACACTCGTAGGGGAAGAGAGGATTTTTGGAGTTTTAGGTACTGGAAATCATTGCTGGGTTTATTACACATTTTCTGTGTGGCTTTGGGCAAAGTGCTTTGGCCTTAATTTTATACCGGAGAAGGAAGTGGAGTATAGCTATTGACTTCAGAGGGATCTGGATTGGGACCCTCCCTTGTCCCTTGATTGGGACCAGAACTTGTAAGTTTCTCATTTGTATGTAGGAACTATAAAGGAGTGGTTTGCAAATCTTTATTGAAGACCTGCAGTTTTCCATTTACAGACCTTGAGCAACAAGGTCATCCAGGTGAGGCAGCTTGGGCAGCACAGCTCAGGTACGTACTGCTGCCCAGCCTGGGACTCTGGCTCCCAGGCAGACCACTTGCAGGCTGGGTCCTGTTTCCTTTTGCAGAGTATTTGGGGTTTCCACGGCTGGGAAACTCTTGGCATGATTTTGTTTTTATTTTTGGCCTGAGTGAAACCAAAATGAGAAATATCCTGGGAACTGCATTCTTTCCTTTTCATCTGCCATTAACAGCTGTCAATTCATTTGTCTAGATAATGCCTTTTGCAGTGCTCTCCATAAAGGTGAAAGTCTGTGGTGGCTGACATTTAAAGAGCTAATCTAGCTTGAAGCTTCAAATTATTACTGCAGAGCAAATAACATTTAAACATTATATTCTGTATCTCTTGGCACATATATATTTATGGGAATTTTGGTCAAAAGAGAAAGGAAAAAAAAAAACCACAAAATTATTGGAACCTTGTTTGAAAGCCAGAGCACTAAAAATTCGCAAGAGAGTTTCAAGTCTGATTTTTTCTGTGCTTGTTATGTTTTCCATCCTTACTCATCACTGCAGGACTCCATCCCAGCCCCAACCTAGGCAGTATTGACAGGAAAGGATTATCCACAGGAATCTGAGATATTTACATCTAGAGAGTGCCAAGGGAAAATCTTTCTGAGTGGAACAAAGCCGGCCTTATTTGAACCAGCTTCTTCCTCTGCAACTGTGATGGACATCAGGGCAGGGCACAGGAGTTAACTGGCTGATAAATATTTCATACACTAATTTCTTCTCAAGAGGATATATAAGAAAATGAGAAAATTCTTCTTTGGTTTTATTCCTCTCAAAATGAAACTGGAATCACTTGACAAAAGATTTGTGGCAAAATGCTGAGCTGAGCTCCTAGGCAACACCATTGTGGAAAAGATTTTGGGATGCATCATTATCAGCCAAAGGAACACCTGTTTCATATGTTCTCACACTTAACAAACAGAGCTCTGGAATCTCTTTGTCTTAGGTCTAGCAGGCTAAAACTGTGATGCTGCATTAACTTCAAATACCTCTGGGTTTTAGCACTTGCATTATGAATGTCAGAATCATCAAATTCTGCTCTTATGAACAGATTCCTGAGTTTCCTCTCTCAGTGTGTGAGCAAGCTCCAACTACTGAAAAGACATTATTTTAGGAGCTGGCAAAATGATTTATACCAAGAGATTCTGGAGAGGTTTTGTTATGTGAGCCAACAGAAAATACACTTGTTGCTTTGGTGTGCGGGGTGGAATTATTTTAAGCATCTCTGGTCACCATTGGAGCAAAGGGACTGTTTGAAAAAGGAATGGATTTGCATGTTCTTTGAGCATTTCCTACCAGGATTTGGATATAAATGTTGTGTAAATATTCGACCCCGCACCTCTGATGTCTGTGAACACCTGCTCACTGCTGGCAGAGGATGGCAAGGGCTAACATGCATGCAGGAAGGGCAGGATAGCAGCAACACAGGGTACTTTGTGAACCAACAGCGATGAGCATCTTGCAGTGCTAAATATCACATTCTGGTTAACATTAAAAGCAAAATGACTACAGGTTTCCCATCCTGAAACAGCTATAAACAAAGCAGCTGAGGGCACAACAAATATATCAGGGACCAGTTATTAGCAAAATGGGCAGAATAAATACCAGTGGGGAGAGTACTGCAGACCATAGGGGAAGAGAAACACACTGCACATCTGCCTTGTGCTATTCCCAGCATGAGCTCTCGAAGTTGCAGCCTGGGAAGGTTCACCAGAAAGCAGTGACAGCCCTGAAGCTCTCTGCTGCCCCTGTAATGTCCTTATCTTTGCCTTGCTGCATTTCAGCTCAATCTCACCCTCTCCACTATAAGCAAACGGGCCCTTTCTTTCTTCAGAACTACCTCTTACATATTTGAGAACTGTACTATTTGTTTCCTCTCTTCTTTCCCTTCAGCCCCTCCACTGTTTTCAAGTCTAAATGAGCACAGCTGTTCAATCTTTTTTTCACAAAACATTTTACCTCTGATCATCGCTATCTTTCTCTGCCAGAGCCTCTCCAGCTGAGCCACACCTTTCCTCAGTCTCTGCTAAGGATATCCTTAGCAGTGCCGAGCAGAACAGAGTGCCCACACTGCAAGTTTTTAGGCAGTTCTGGTGTTTGCACATCTCAGTAAGCCTTTTTTTCCTGTAGCTGTTTAACTTTTCTACAATTTTGTTTATACTACCAGCTGAGTTATGTCAAATAAAACGGTGAAAAGATTAAAGCACTAATCTGCGTTTCAACAAAACCTCTAACATACACATCCATGCCACCAGCAACTCTTTTTGCTGCTATAGGTTATTTCACTTGAGACAGTGGTCTAATCCCCACTGGGAGATGTTCAAGCACCAGTAAGTGCCAGGTTTACCTCCACCCAGTTTGCCAGGCAGAATACAGGTAATCTCTTTCAAGTGTAACCAAGTCCTCAGTGCCCGAGTCTAATGGCTTCCCCATTTGTAAAATCAGAGATGAAAATAAAGACAAATGTTAGTGAGCCAACTTGATCAATAATACCTCATCAATCAGCTGGACAGTTTCAGCTGAAATATGTTACTGAAACAGCAGTTTATTCATGAACAGCTATTAATGTAAAATAACATTGGCGATTGACTATGGAACTGCTTGAGGCCGTCTCTTCACTTTCATTGGAAAGTGTAAAAATGATGGTAAAGCAGTGCTAAGACACAGTGTGCTCTGAGCATTTATTAGGACATTAGGAAGCGTTTGTGCTGCGTGAAGCTGGCAAGCCAAATACAAAAGCTGGGCTTGAGGTATACAAAGGGATCTTTGCAGCTGTGCCTGCCTCCAGCCACATTATTATTTATGAACAATTATTCTTTCTGAGTGAAGTAATTTCAAAAGTTTGCCACAGAATTGAAGTTACTAGACATATAACCAGTTGTTTTACATTTAACCTCTGAGGTCCAATGTGGCCTGGCCATGTGGCTGGCTTTAAAGTGTGATTATGCTCCCTTGTTATGAGGATACTACCCTTCAAAGCCATTACATGGACTTGAGTGCCTTCCTGTCAACAGGCTGTGCTGATTCTCCTTTAGCAGGAAGGGTTTGGGTGCTCCACTGTTTAGACTACACACATGTAGTCTAATAACATGCATTACCTATCTCTGTGAAGTGGGCCTTGGAACTATCAGGACATGATGATGCCCACATTGATAGAATCATCGTGGAATCATCTGACTTGGAAAGGACCATTAAAAGCCATCTAGTCAAACGGCTTTGACTCCCACAGGGAGATCAGGGTGATCAGAGCCTCTCCAGCCTGACCTTGGGTGCCTCCATGGATAGGGGATCCACCTCCTCACTGAGCAACCTGGGCCAGTGCCTCACCAACTTGATTGTAAAAATCATCTCCCTTATGTCCAATCTAAATTTTCCCTCTTGTAGTTTGAAACCATTTCCCCTTGTCTTCTCACAACAGACCTTGCTAAACAGTCTGTCCCTCACCTTCTTACAGCCCCCTTTTAGATACTCTCTCAGACCACTCTCAGGTCTCCCCGGATCCTTCTCTTCTCTGGGCTGAACAGCCCCAACTCTATAGCCTATCCTCATAGGAGAGGTGTTCCATCCCTTGGATCATTTTTGTGGCCCTCTGGATGGACTCCAACAGGTCCATGGCTCTCCTGCACTGAGGATTCCACATCTGAACTCAGTACTCCAGGCAAGGTCTCACCAGCACAGAGTTGGAGGGCAGGATCACCTCCCTCACTCTGTTGGCCATTCTTTCCTTCAATGCCGCCAAGGATACAGTTGGCTTTCTGGGCTTTGAAGGCACATTACCGGCTCATGTCCAGCTTGCTGTCCACCAGGGCCCACAAGCCTTTTTTGGCTGGGCTGCGATCGATCAAACCTTTCATCCCCCAGCTCGTACTGATAACGGGGGTTGCCGTGACCCAGCTGCAGATCTTGCGCTTGGATCTGTTGAACTCATGAGGTTCTCCCCTGCTCACTGTCTAGGTCTCTCTGAATGGCATTCCATGCCTCATGCATGTCCATCATAGCATACAGCTTGGTGTCATCTGCAAACTTGTCTACTGCTGATGTCATTGATGAAGATACTAAAGAGCACTGGTCCCAGTGCTGACCCCTGAGGGACACTATCTGTCACTGGTCTCCATCTGGACACTGAGCCATTCACCACTACTTTCCAGGTACGATTTTGCAACCAGATTCTTGTCATCAAACAGTCCACTTGTCAAATCCATGTCTTTTCACCCATGGAGAGAAGAACGTTATGTGAGACTATATCAAATGTCTTACTGAAGTCCAGACAGATGACATCAGTGGCTCCTCCCTTGTCCACTGGTGCAGTTATCACTGCATCATAGGCCAAATTCTTTGCCAACACTGTAAGCAGAACAGGAGAAATAAGCTCTGGCTCTTACCATACCAAAGCTACTTACGCAACAGGCTTGTATGCATCTTCAGGGTAATCAAAATGATATCCACCTTTCCTAAACTTTTTCAAGTCAGGCACCCTTCATGGAGATGTTGCCAACTTCAGACCTTGCAGTCCAGTGTTCAAAGCTACCCACAAGGTGCAGACATTTCACAAAGGTTAGGTAGGTCCCTTCTGTACATTATTTCTGTTCTACATACTTTGGGCATTGAGAAAGTCTCACCAATGGCATTGCTAGTGGCATCTAGCCTCACATGCATTCACTGCATTCAACACATATTTCTCACCTTGCAACTATCATCCTAAGCTCCTGAGCATTCTAGACAACGCTGCAGCACTGATGAGGCTCAAAATCCATCAAGAGTTCCTCTGTAAGCACAGCAGCTAAACTACCTCCAGTGAAAGCTGAAAAGTCAAGGGCTGTGTACCTCCTCAGTATAAAGCTCTGGTCCTTCCCTCAGGCCCTTTCCTCTACCCAATGGGAACCTCTACATTAAGTAGAGGCAAACACTACAGCAAACAAAAAAAAAAAAGGTGCAAAGAATATTCCGAACATTTATTATGCATTAAAAATACTGCAAACAAGCCATACAGTTCATTTCACAGTAACCTAAACAACATTGTTCAAGAACTTGAGAAGAACAGTGCAGTTCAAACAGTGACAACAGTTATCTTAATGCCATGGGTCCCTTTCTTTGCCAGCAGTTCTTTCCTGTTTACAGTGTGAACAACACAAGATACAGTTTGCTATCTTATTTAACTAAGAGAACTCCCTTTTACCTGTGCTGTTCCTACCAACACACCACTTTAGACAAGTGCTATTTCCAGGAATGATTTTCCTAATGTAGCCAAAGTGCAGGCTGAGGCGGGCACAATGCACAAAAGCCAGCGGTGGTCCCTATTGTCAAGATGTCTGTGTGCAGAACCCTGTACCAAATCTTCAAAGTTCAAAAGTAAACTTGAAAAGAGGGATATCCTTTCAGGCAGAAAACCAAAAAAGTTCAGTATGAAAGTGATTCTGAAATGAACATAAACACCTGGAGCACTGTGACGCATTTTCCTCTCTCTCAACCAGTCACAGGAAGAATCCTTCACTAGTGGTGCCCCAGGCAGATACAAAGGGAAACCAGTCATAAGGAATTGTCTCTAAGTTCAGGTCATTGTCAGCTGTGTGAAAAGTTGGAAATGTATATACCTTAGAAGCAATTCTGCTGATTTCATGCTGATTTCCCCCTTCTGTGTTGTGAAGTGTATTATTATTAACATGACTGCTATACAGGAAATATGACTGCTGCAATTTTAGTCCTCTTTTCCCATTTGTGATCATTTTTACAGAAAATTCTGTATCATGGAGTCTTAGGTCTCTATGAAAAAGAAACAGCCTTGTCATGTAAACAGCCCAAAAATACAACAGGAATTACTGTACCCACTTTGCAGACATTCCTTCTGAGCACCAGTCTTTTGCACCAGCAGCTAAAGTTGCCGGCACAGAAACCCACAAGCAATTGACCTCTCCAGCCATGTGGTGGAGCACCTCTCTTAGGTCTCATGCCCAAGCAATACCACTTCAAACCTCTCCCTACTGGAGGTCCAGCTTTCCCATTAGTTCCACGGTACAGTTTAAGGGCACAAAGAAATGGGCTATAACTCAGCTGGTAGCTGGTAAACTGACCCCATGGCTGAGCCACAACTGCAGAAATGGGTGATTTGCTTCAAAGCTGATCAGGGTGATAGGTCTCTTCATTTGACAGGGTGACAGGTTTGTTCATCTGCTTTTTAAACCACACTCACAAGTAAAATCCTCAGTGCATATGGCAGTACACTTTTCATACCAGAATAGCTGTGGTCCTTTGGTGTGGGATTTCTAATGTCATAGTGTGAAACACCTTCATACCGTTAAATATGTGCCCACGCTGATGAGGCTGTAGTGCCTTAGTTACACCACTACAGTTGCAGTGGTACAACTTTACAGAGAACAGAAGCGCTGAGAAACTCAACCCATAATTAAACTCATGTTTTCTCAAAATAAAATAGAAAAAAAAAAAAAAAAAAAAAAAAAACCAACTACACAAAAAGAGGAATAAAGGAAATAAGCAGAACTGTCTCTATTATTAAAGTATTCTCTTTGGAGGTATCAAATTGCTTTTAAAAAGAGTAAAAAACTGGGCATACAAAAGCTATTTTCTTTAATCCAATATATGCACAGGGAGCAATGCTGCCTAAACTTTTTCATGTATTTTTTCAACTTTCACAAACAATCTTTCCAGATCATTCCTCAGGTCCTCTATGGAGCTCTTGACAGACTCCAAGTTGTTCTCATTATTCTCGATTTTCACAGAGTAGGAGACTAAACTATCCACTGCAGTTCTGATCATTTTCAAATCAGAATCAACCTGGCTGACAGAAGATCTCAGTTCATCTACAGAGCCTTCCACAGAATTAAATTTTTCAAGATATCCTTGAGAATGTGCTTGACTCATCTGAAGACTTCCTTGATCCAACAAAATACTAATTTGCTTCTGGACATCCTGAAGGACACCCGAGGATGGCAAGTCACTGATACTTCTTCTTAAGTCCTCTACATCATTGTACAGTGAAGTCTGTGATTCACCAAGATTTTTCAGAACGTCTGAGACTGAAGTTAAGTCTATATCTGTGATTCCCTGAAGACCACTCATGCTTTGTTCTAGAGCACTGAGCTTGTTGTCATACTCTGCCTCCTTAGAAAGGAAAGATTGTAACTTTTCGTCATGCTGAGAAGCAACAGAGCTTACAGACTTCAAGCTCTCCTCTATGTGCCTCAATCGAGACTCTAGTCCTTCGCTGTTATTTTCAAAAGTTTCTAATGCTTTTCTAAAGAGTTCATTTTCTTCCCATTTGCTGAGCTCAGCTTTAATACGCAGTAAATCTTCATCAAGTCTTTTAACGTCATCAGGGAGCTGCATAATAGACTCCTCTGCTCTCAGAACTTTATCTTGTAAAGCTTTTAATGAGAGGTGCTCAGTGTCTGCAGCCTCTTTGAATTTCTCATGCTCCTGTTTGAGATTGACTAACTCTTTCACTTCAGTATAAACATCAGACTCCATGGAGTTTATTGTATTCTTCAAGGTCTCTATGTCTTTTTCTTTGGTTTTCATGGATGCTTGCATCTCACCAAACGCATCCTTTAGCACCTTTATTTCATGCTTATACTCATCCGCTTTTTCTAGTGAATCAACTTTTGCTTTCATGCTTTTTATTTCATCTTGGCTCCTTTGCTGGACTTCAGTGAATACAGCAATGTTATCATTGATAGACTTGGTTAGCTCCGTTAGTCTCTCTTCCACTGTGTTTTCCAGTGATGTAAAGTCTCGTTCCCTTGCATCCTTCACCATGTGGATGCCATCAGACAAGTCTTTCAAAATTTCATTTTGCAGCTTCTGAAGCACTTCGCTGATCCGATTAATTTCATTCTCCCCTTGCTTAACAGCCTTCTCAGTAACCTCCTGCTTCTGCTGAGCAATTTTCATCATGGATTCAAAATCTCCAAATGTGGCTTGAAGGGAACGCACCTAAAACAAAAATCCAGATGGTTAACACAATTTTATCCTTACCTGCATCCTTACTAAGATCCTGATGGCCCTTGCTCCCTCATGTAGTCCCCTCATGCTCCCTACCTGAAATCACCCTATGGCACACAGATACATCATTTAAGCCTTACAGATCTATATACATACCCTCCAGTGAGGACCCTTGACCTCACTGACCTGCCTTAGATTATCCAGGAAATCCATGGCAGTGAAAAATCAAGCTCAAGCCTCCAGAGTTTGCATCTGTAACTCTGAGCCACTCCTACTCTATATGATTCCTGTGGGCTGCAAGTCTTCACTAAGGAAGAAAACAAAACAAAGAACAAACACTATCCTGCATGCACTTCTGAATACAGAACAGCTAAGATTATACTCTACCAGGAGATTAAACCTGAGGTCAGCACCTGAACATGAAGTATAACTGCGAAAAACTAGGGGAAAAGGAGAGCTGGGAATGGCTGGGGAATGGAAGCATTAATCATGACATTTTGCTGTTCCTGAAGACCAGTTTTTCTTGTTAACTAGTTTTTAACATAAAAACAGAGAAAGGCTTCATTGTTCTAAATTAGCAGTACCTGATTACGCATATACAAACACACTGTTAGTGAGCAGGGGTGCATGCATGCACACGGGCTGAGAACAAAGCTGTAGCAGCAGTCAAAGGGACTGACTGACTTCTGTCTCAAGTTAACACAGAAGGTTATTACCACAGCTCAGGCGTGCTATTAAGCTTCTCAACTACAAAAACTGTCTTTATTCTGGTTCTAATGGCAGCAACAGGGAAAAGGGCAAGGGGTGAGTGGCCATCGGGCTCATCTGCTCTCATATTTGCCCAGGCACACCAACAGGAAAGAATGTGTTACTTAATTTTGGGACCATGTAGAATACTGGTCTCAAGATTGCTGAGAAGTTTTTGGGTTTTCTTTTTGTGCATGTGTGGGTTGTACTTTTTTAGTTTGTAAAGTAGAGTAAGCACTCCCACTGGCTGCAACAGGAATTCATCATAAACAAAATACCTCAAGGCTTTGGCAGGATGGCAAGTGCTGAGTAATGTGTGCAGCCTTGCTTCATGCCTATTGCTGAAGGGTATATTAATCAGTCATGCCACATGTGCTGCCATGTTTACTGATTAGATACACAGCTGGAAAGGTGGTTTTATTTTATGTATTAGAAAGAAATACATATATTAGAAAGAAAATTTTCTTTTCAACTGAGAATGGCTCTAGCAGTTCCTTGTCAGCCTCTGAGCCTAGAAATTCATCTCAAAACACTTAATAGACTTACTAACAAGAAAATAAGTTATTCATTTGTATTTTTGCAAAACTAAACCCCTTGCCAAGATTTTAAGGGAAGTCTGCACAAAGAAAGGACTGTAGGCTTCAGCCATATAACCTGGCCTTGCTCCAAAGGATCCCTGAAGTTTTAAGAACACCCATAAAGATTACTTCCTTTATCCTCTCCTCTGTAAAAACATTTGCAACAACTTGACATTCCTCACACTTGTACTGTCTCATGCTCATACATGAAACAAGAAATGAATGAAAGAGGGGGAAAAATGCAGATGATACTGCCACACTTATTGCAGCTAGGCAAGAGCCATTCCTCTGAATCACCAACCTCACTTTCATTATGTCTTGACTGTCATTCATTCTTTTTTCCACACAGAGAGTGTTTTCCATATCACTATATTCAGAAATTCAGAAATCTGGGAGGAGAGTATACCAAAGTTCTCCTTCCCATCTTATGAGGGAATTTGCCAAACTCATATTTTTAATTAACCATCTTCACACATCAGCCTGAGAAAAGCCATCAGAAAAAGACAGGGGACGTCTCTCTGAAAACTGTGCTATATTAGTCCAGACTTCCACATCATTTCCTTTTTCCTCCTCCTGCTGATTTGTAAAGCAGATGAGTTTATATAACACTCCTGACAAAAGCCTTCTGCAGTAGAAGACTGAAGAGGAGATAGCTCCACCCAGCACCCTCTAAGTACAGTGCGGGACCCCACACGTATGTGCAATGGCAAAATAAAAGTCTGGGCTCCTCCAAGTACACTCTTCAGTAAGTGCAGTATAAAGCCACAGAGCTTTCAAGGGTTACACCGAAACTCTGTGTTACCTTCATTTCCCACCTCTTACTCTTGTATTAGAGTGTCTCACCTCAGCCATCTGTTAGGAACAGGCAAGCGAAGTTTTGGTTCTCTTTCAAAGCAACTATTTATAAACTAACTCTACATACCTATCTCACAGAATATGCAAAAGATATCTGAGGTTATCTGCAACAATGCAGAGGCAGCAAACAGCACCCTTTTGTCAATTTGACGGGCTTACTTACAGTCTGCTTCCGAAACACTGCTAAGGCCCTGCATTCTTACATCCCGTTCCCCTCTCACGGGAATCTTCTGTTCCCTTCCTGTGACAGAGCTATGGCCGAGGCTCATCCTACAAGCTCTTGGCCCACCGGGAGCCGGGCACCCGCAGGAGGCAGCTCCCAGCAGTTAAGCTGAGACAGGAATTTCCCCCGCCTTGATCTTGGCCCTAACTTCAAACACTGCCTGCAAGCCCACTGCACTACACCCCAGATGGAAGACTGATATATATTTTGATTATATGCTTTCACATTCACCGTGTTATTAAGGTTTTAAGCACCCAGGGCCATATCCAGATGGGCAGTGCATTTGTGAAGCTCTGGCTCGAGGGCTAGTAATGCTCAAGTGAAAAAACTCAGGAGTGTTTCCTCTGCGTCCCTCGAGCCACACCCTTTGTCAACCACTCCACATCTCTGCTGCGATGCTGGCCATCCTGGCCCCGCACTCCGTGCTACAGATGGCAGGAGCCGGGCAGGCTGTAGCTGGAGCACTGCTCGTGGCACGGCTCTGCAGCTCCACTGTCGACCGAGGGTCTGTGCGCAGCATCACAGCAGCTCCTGCCACGTCCACATCCACGCTCAGCCGTACTACTGACACCTCCGGCCTCGGCGCACATCGGACGTGTCCAGAAGGCTCCCTTTTAACTTCGCGATGGTGGAAATCCCGGCGGCACGGTCTGCTCTCCCACCACCACGTCAGCGTGCCGACCGCTTTACATAAAATGGCTTCGCACCGAGCGAGCCCAGCTGGGCGGACTCCTCAGGAGGCCCCGCGGTCCACGACAGCATCCTCACTGACGCGGCCCAGCGGCGCACCCCTTCCCCCCACGCCCGACGTCCGCCTCGGGGCGCTCTCCCCCCGACCGCCGCCCCCGCTACCTTCTGCACCACGGCGTCCAGCGTGGCGGCCAGCTCTTGCCGCTGCCGCCCCGAGGCCTCCCTCTCGCGGGCGCTCCGCCCGACCTCCTCCCGCAGCTGCCGCACGTACCAGCCGGCGGGCAGCGCGGCACCCAGCACCACGGCGGCGCCGAGCAGCAGCGCCCAGCCGCGCCGCGGGCCGGCTCCGGAACGGCCCCCTCCGCCCCCCGCCCCGGACCGGCCGCCCCGGCCGTGAGACGCTGCCGCCGCCGCCGGCTTCTTGGCCGCCGCCTCCTCGGAACCGCCCGGCTGCGCGCCCCGCTCGTTGGAGGCGGCTGGCGGGCTGCCCCCCTTGGGGCCCCGGTGCTTGGCGGCCGACATGGCGGGACGGGGCCGACCCCGTGCGCCGAGCGGGAGCGGCGGGAGTGAAGGAGGCAGGAGGGGAGCGAAGGCGAGAGGAAAGGAGGGAGGGAGGAAAGGAAGGAGGGAAGCCGCCGCCGCCGTGCGATGGGGCGGGGGCGCCGGCCCGGGCAGCGCCCGCTCCCCGCCCCGCCCCGCTCCGCGAAACCGCCACGCACGCGGGGCCGGGCCTGGGCCCCCGCGGGGCAGCCCGCCGCCACGCAGACGGGGACAGAGCCGTGTCTGTGCGGGCGGGCAGCGAGGCCGTCCCCAGCGCTAAAGGGAACGCGGCGCTGCAGTGCGCGGCACCGAAGCCCTGTGCGGGCTATAGGACAGACCGTGCTGCTGGAAAATTTAGGCGTGTCAAAAACACGCCTTCAACTCATCAGCATCGTACCTCTTTTTAATTTCTTTTGCGCTGGTGGCAGCAGTTAGCATAGTGACTGTTGGCTGATAGGCACCCAACTTCTCTGCGAGCTCACTGAAAGATGTAAGGATGTTCTGGGCATAGACCTTTCAGCGTACCCCCTTAGTCAGTGATGGATTAAGGGATGGGGGATTGGTGACCTTTCAGGTAACAATGCCCCTTAACATAAAAGTGTCCACACATCAGGTTGGATATTAGGAAAAAATTCTCGGTAAGAGTGGCGCTGCATTGGCACAGTCTGCCCAGGGAGGTGGTGGAGTCACTGTCCCTGGAAGTGTTCCAGAAAAGAGAAGCTGTCATGCTGGGTTGCCCAAGGAGGTGGTGGATGCCCCATCCCTGGAGGCATTCAAACCCATTCTGGATGTGGCTCTGGGCAGCCTGGTCTGATCGTTGGTGACCCTGCACAGAGCAGTGGAGTTGAAACTAGATGATCATTGTGGTCCTTTTCAGCCCAGGCCATTCTATGATTCCATCAGTGACATGGGCTAAAGCAGTCACAGACATGGGCTGATGGTTGGACTAGACGAGCGTATTGGTCTTTCCAATCTTAATGATTCTATCATCACGCACAGGGGCAAGGCAAAGGTGGTCACAGCATCTGACTTTTTTAACTGTGGGTTATAGTTCTGGAAGTGAGTCCTAACTGACAAAAAGCAACTAAGGGATGCTTTCTTTTAACCTCAACATCCAGGCAGCAGCAATGCAGACTTCTTCATATATGCTGATGGAATACATTGCACTTGCAGTTTGCTTGCCTTTCCTCAGTTCTTGAACCCCCTGAGCTGAACAGTACTTCACTGTTCACTTTGAAAGTGGAAGCAAAATTTGTTCTGTCCACAGAATCACAGAATCATCTGAGTTGGAAGGGACCCCCAAAGGCCATCTAATCCAACTCCCCTGCAATGAACCAGGACACCCACAGCTAGACCAGGGTGCTCAGAGCCCCTCCACTCTGACCTTAGATGTTTCCCGGGATAGGGGTCCACCAACTCTCTGGACAACTCTCTGCCAGTGTCTCACCACTCCTACCAAAAAAACTTTTTTTCTGTTTAGTGAGGTGCCTGAAGATTCAGAGCAAAATGCATATTGGAGATGATATTCCAAAGCTGGTTAGGGACAGTTTGCAGTCAGGTGGTGTCTGCATAAAGCTGGCAGCTTCCAATCCTTGGAGCCAGCATTCTCGACTTGGAACAGTGTTGTGATAAAGCATCCAATATGACAGAGTTTGTAACTGGAGAATCCTAAATAGCAAAACATGCAAAAATGTCTTCTCTGCTGCTTTGTCCCAGTGCTTACCTTTACTTCAGACAGAAATGAGGCCACTCGGTTTTTAATGCTGCCTCCTTTTTTCCTGATAGACATGCTGAGCAACTAGGTCACCAGGATGGACTATCAAGGATTCTTTTTTATTTTATCGTTTAATCACCAGATGGTGAACAATGTAAGCTGATTCTTTATTGCCCCTTTCTTTCACAGCTATTAGGGAAGAGGCTTACCTGGTAGACTTGTATCAATGCTTTTGCCTTGAGTTTTCTCAGGAGGTTCATAAGGAGTAACATGCAAAGCAATCACGGAGTTAGACCTGGGCTAAGAGCAAACAACTATCAAACAATAAATAGTACTGGTGTTGATTTCAAAATGATTTGCTGGTTTGTTTTTAAGGAACAATGCAACAAAAAGCTCTTGGCAGTTGGTTACTCCCTCAGACCTTGCTTTTTTTCCCTGCATTTTAGTATGTATCTTTCTATGTAATGCTGACTTTGAAAAAGTCTGTGTTCATGTTTGTATCTGTTATTTGCCTGTATTAAAGAAATGCGTGGGATGAAAGTGAAGAGCAATTCTGTGCAAGACATACAATCAATGAAAATAATCCTTCAAAGCCCTACTCAGACTTCTGGGCAGAGATCTTTCATACATAGTTTTGGGTCTTGAAGACATAACAAAATGTTACAAGCAAGAAGCTCTTTCCAGTTCTGTACCCAGGCTGCTGAACTACTAGTGCAAATTTGATTTATTTCCTTCATGTGCTTTTGTATTATGCTGAAATGCATTTGTTTGCCGGGAATCATTCCATGAGTGGAAGTTCTTTACGCATACATGCAAGCCGCAACTCCTTACAAGAGAAAAGCTTGGGGTGCTAATGTATCTATTCCACTATTTGATTACAGCAAGAAATTCGACCAAGTCTTGTTTTGGAAGACATTTTCTTGTCTGTTTTCACTTTGATTTCCAGAACATTCTTCTCTTTTTTTTAAATAAAGTTTGGATTGAGTATTCCTCAGAGACAGTGAGTCCTAAACCTAGGCAGGATCACACAGCCTCATATTTCAGCCATCTGATCTTTATGCCAAGGATTTCTATGAACCAAAGTATTCAGCCTATACATGATATTCCACTTAGTAACTACTGGCATGGGTCATGAAAGGAAAACATAGCAGTTAAATGTCTTGGGCATGTATCACCATAATTCTGTCACACACACAGATATGAGGTCAAAAGCCTCTCACTGGAAAGGATGCTGGAGTGACTCCGGGTTACAGATGCCACAGCAGAACTTGGTTAGCTGACCGCCCTGACCCTGGTGAGGAACTCAGCACTCACATAGGGTCAGTTTTGCCTGTATTAAATTTGAATAGTCAGTGGGAAAAAGCAGCAGTCTTGTTTCCTTCTCACAGGACTGACTTCTCCCTGCAATACCTGATTGAAGCGCAGGTGGATATAGCATTTTTACACCTGTTTTGCAGACTTTTTGTCTTGCCCTTGAGCCTATTATGAAATCTGGGCCTGATGGTGTCAGGCAACTCAAAGTCTTAACATCCATCTGTTAGTGGTAAAGCCAGTCTGCCTGGCTCAGTTATTAGGATTAGGGCGAAATATCTTGTGACTTCAAGATATGCTCTCAACTTTGTTGTCATGAGCCCTGGTGTAAACAACAACATGCCTTGCCCTTTCCCTCTCCTCCCACTGTAGCCATCAGTCAGTCACACACTGGGACATTTCTGACCTGCAGGGCCAGATGCAGCTGCACTTATCATTCAGTAGCCACGTTGCCTTGGGGAGGATAAAACAGTGCGTTAAATGTAAGCTTTATTGTCTCTGCCAGTTTTACTGATAAGGAAAAGTTATGAGCTAGCTTGCTGCAAAGGCTGAGCACAAATTATTATTTCATTTCAGTTAACAGTGGTTCTCTAAAGAAAGGCCAATAATGAAGGCCAACCTGAGACACCAGTTAAACTTAAATTGTGCCTGTATGTCCTTATTAGACATGGACATTGATCTTCTTGATTGACTAGAACAAATGTAAAGGCTGTACAATTATTTTCCTGGCTAACATTGCAGAAGACACAGGTGATGAGAAATGAATGACATTTCTTCATGGTGAAAATCTCTACAGTAAATAATTTTCCTCAAGATTTGCAGAGTGGACTATAGCTTCATATTCTCTGGACAATGAGGAACTGAAACTAAAAAGGTGGTTAAGTGCTAAGTACTACAGTGTGTAGGCCTGTACACTGGAATCTTCAAGCAAGAATTTGGTGCCTCATTGCCTTGGTCTCTCTCTAGAGCAATAAAGAAAGCTGGGTACTATAGATGGCTTTCAATCAGCCAGTGTGCTATGTGGAACGGCAGTGCTGTAAATAAAAAGAAAATACTGTTTTAAAGCCATTCTTTTCAGGAGTACTTTTATAAGCTAGTTTACTTGGTGGGGCATCCCTTTCCCCTGTCTAAGCTAGTCCTGAGCACCAGAGGCTTCGGCAGTTGCTGGCCTGTGCAGAAAGCACACCAAATGGTCCCTGAGCCACTGCCCCTGGTGCTTGTTCCAAGCACTCTTTGTGCAAGTTTATATGATACAGCTGTTTAATTAACAAAGGACAACAGCAGCCATCACAGCAAAGATCAGAGTTTGTGTTTTCTTCACTCCCATCCAAAATGTATGAAATATATAGTAAATAATGTATTTGTAAGTAAAAACAGTCCTGTACATGGCAGTCCACCTGTAGCCTGTCAGTCTTCTCCAAAGCTCTTACAAGCTTCTCTGAGATGATCGCCGCCATGCGTCATGCAAAAACTAGGACAAAGTAGTACAAACATAGTTATTTAAAATGCTGCCTTCTTTATGGACACAAGCAGATTAGGCTGTTGCATTTAATCTCATTTAACGTCTCCAAAGGCTGGACTGGAGCATCAGGGCTGACAGGTGTTCTCTTCTCTAGGAGCCACTACTGCTGCCTGAACAGGACCCTTGGCTCTTGAAAGGGCAAACAGTGCACCCTGCATTCATCAGAGGCTGCATTCATAAAACCTACAGCAGGCTTTGGTCTTTGAGAATGCAACAACTGTCCACATGGTTCTTGTCTTAAGTGTCATTGTCCACAGGAAGGGGAGCTCTCTGTCTCCCTAAGCAGCAGGGCTTGGTTTCATCTCTGAGGCAGCTATTAATGACTGCCAGCGTTCTGCCCTCCGTGCTTCCTGGGAGGAAGGGCGAGGGCAGCACACAGCTCCTTTGGCAGGAAGCGATGGCAGCCCCGTCAGGCATTGCTGCCCAGCAGGTGTGTGAGCCTGCTCGTTGGTAAGGCCACTCAGCAATGAGCAAGACATCGGTAACAACTGCTTCAGCGCTGCGTTCCTCAGCAGGTGCTAACCGGGCCTTGTAATGCCACAGGTACTCAATGCCTCATACTTGCCCTGAGGCCAAGATGGCGGCGGGGGGCAGTGGGGGAGGCAAGATGGCGGCGGGGGGAGTCTCACCCCTGTCACTGAGCAGGGTACCGGGGCTAGGAGCAAATTTAAAGCTTCCTCAGCAGCAGAACAAACAAAAGACGGGTCCGCCGTGATACGCTGCCTTTACCCATCTCACTCGCCCCCATCCAACCACCCCCCGCGGAAGCCCCACACACCGCCCAGCCCTAGGGGCGGCTCGGGGGCAGGGCTTTGTGAGGAGGCCGCGCCCATCGCCGTGGATTGGGGGGGGGGGGGTCAGCCCGGCTCGACGCCGCTCTTCCGTAAACACCACCCAGCCCTCTGGCCGGCCTTCCCCCGGTCGGGCCCATTCCGCACGGGGGGGGGGGTGGGCGCGACGGAGTTTTTCCTCCATCACCTCCTCTTGCTCCTCGCTTAGTGCTCGGCTCCGGGGGACACACATTGTTTCTGTGGGGATGAGGAGGAGATGACCTGAATCTCTCAGGATAGCCGACAGCTGACGGGCAGGAGTTACTTCCCCCCCTACACTCCTTTCCCCGTTCCCGTCACAGATGGGCGCGCCCGAGGAAGGCACTCATAGTCCGGGCTGCTACATAAACCCGGGGGGGTGTTTAAAACCCCAGCGAGCGTCGCACGGGGAGTTGGGCTGCTCGTGCTGCGGGGCTGCGGTAAGTGAGCAGGAACGGGCAGCTGTGCCGTGTGGTGGCTCTGGGGCGGGGGGCTGCGGGGCGAGTCCTGCTCCGAGGGTCGCTGCCCTCCCGTGTGGTGCGGGGGACGGCTGTCCCGCTGTCCTTCGGGGGTATCCCCTCTCACGGGCACAGCCGCGGAGTTCCGTGGGCAGCGAGCAACGGGGGCACCCGGGGACGGACGCTGAGGTCAGGACAGCCGGGCTGGTGGAGCGGCTCGCCCTTCCCCGTCTTTCCTCCTTCCCCCCCGGGCCCGTCCTTGGTAACGCTGTTTGTTTTGGTCGAGCAGTGCCAAACTCTGTTAAAAACATGGGGCCGGGGGAGGAGACAGGCGGGGAGGAAGAGGAGGAGCCGGTGGCGGGAGCAGAGCCGCTGTCTGAGGCCCCTCGGCTGTGCGGGGCGGAGGGCTCTGATCCGCCCTGCGTGCAGCCCTCGGGATGAAGGGAGAGCTCCGCGGGCGGAGAATCGAAGCTATCCGGAGTAACGCTCAACAAAGGCGCTTTTCTGCTCCTGTGCCCTGCGGCAGAGGGCTGACAGGCAGCGAGAAGGGAAACCCGAGCCGATGCCGCCTCGCAGATAGAGCATCAGCCCGGCGGAATGAGCGAGATAAAATCCCGTGCAGCGGTCCAGCTGGACGGAGCACTGAGAGGGGAGTGCGTATGGATGAAGGGCTCTGTTGAACAAAGCTGCACTGTGGAAAGGTGGTCTGTGAAGCTGTTATCTGAAGGAAAAAAAGCTTTCTGAACTTTTTTCCCCAGGTGCCTCCTAAGATAACGGCTAAAGGAAGCCCTCGGGAATAAAAAGTGTGTTCTTGAGAACTAATCACACCTTGTGATCTTGGGCACCTCCACAGCAGTCAGGTGGGGTGAAGGGTAACTGCAGGAGCACAGCTATACAATACCTCTGTACAGTGCACTTCTTTCCTATATGGAGTGATCCAGAGCTGCCTCAACAGCAGGGCCATCTGTGCAAGGGACGGTTGGACTAGATGATCTTGTAGGTCGTTTCCAACCTTGTGATTCTATGATTCCTTGTTATGTTAGCTGGAAACTTGCAGGTAGAAAAAAATAGACTAAAGCTTTATATGTGTAGAAGGTATTTTTAACTTGACATCACATTTAGGCTACAGTAGATTCCCCTACTGTGGGGAACATGTTTTAGCAGTGGGTTGGGCAGGTGGTCTGCAGAGTTCCTTTCCAACCCCTCAGATTGCGTGGGGAGGGGTAAATAAAAGTAACAAACAAGATGGGACTGATCAAAAGAAAGCACTCTATAATAAAATCCACTGCCAAACATATCATACCTAAAGTAAAAGCATTGTTTTTTAAAGCAGGAGGAGCAGAGCAAGTAGTAAGCACAGACGGAACCTTTGATAGAAAGGCTGTGTGTTAAAACAAGGCCCTAATATATAAAGCCTAATGAACATATTAAAAATTAGAAGATGGTGTTGTTTATTCAGGACAGAGAGTTAAAAAGCTCCTGGAAGGCTAAAGGGTTTTTTTTTTTTTTTTTTTAAATATGTAGGTCACTCTGAAAGCAATGCCTCCTGTTTATTTCTAAGGAAACTACAACAGCTACGAAGAGCACAATAAAATCAGTGAACAGAGTGCATTCTCAATAACAAAACACTATTTCTGAGAGTTTTTGCTGTCATTAACTGTGTCTCCATCAGCAACAAAAAGCGTGCTGCCTTTGTAATATTCTGTCCTCTGTAAAGGATGCACAGTATTTTACCATCCACCACCTTACTGTGCTTGCATCCAGTGCTTGGTCTCTGTAAACATTCAGCAAATGTTGATGAATGTCAATGAGTGCCATTTCTGTGCATGGAGGAATTCACTGACACACCTTTGCTTCACGCATACTTCTGTGTCAGGTGCTGGTCTGTCAGACTGCCCCTCTGCTGCCATCTGTCACATGGCAACAAAATGTAATGGGATATTAGTGGGAAGGTTTGACCTCTTGTGCCATACCAACAGCCACCTCTGGTGTTGTGAGCCAACATAAAACAGGAGGCATTTCTTTCAGGGCAGCCATCGTATTTCTTACTTGGAAACTGCATTGATAGTCACTTAAAATTACTTGTGAGCTTGGCCCTTAGTAACTTCTGAGAAGCATTAGGACGAGAAGCTCTTGCAGTGTATGTTATAAAGAATGGACTAGGTAGCTTGATCATTTATTGTGACTAATTAAAAAAGCCCTTTTTGGTTTGTATTTTGATGTTCTCAATGAGTGTTCTTTATCTTTAGCTGTTGGGTAACATTAAAACCTAGATGGCATTTTTGGATCCTGCTTGCATATTCATTTGTTTTCTTTGATGTGCTGCTGCCTTCTCTGTCTTATAAACTTCAAGTTTAGCAGTAATGTTCTGAATGTGCAGAGTACACCCATTTTCTTCCTCACCACTTGAGGCATTCTACTAGGAAATATATTTATTACAGCAAAAATTGCAGTGCTTTTTTTAATGTGCCATCTTGTGTTAGTTTGTTGGGACTTAAGTCTCCTAAAACACTCTTAACAGCTTCTTTGCTGCGTGTGTGTTTGTAAGCATGAATTGTAGGAGCAGGTACGTTCTCAGTGCATCAAAGTAAGTCATGGCTGTCTTTCAGATGCAACTATTTGTTGCTGAAAGATCCTTTGCTTTGGAGTACTGTGTAAGTACTTAACATTTATAGAAATCTAATTTTTGCCTTAACTATTTGAATTATTTTGAGCATAAGATTGTGATAGAAAATGCTGTCTTGCTTCTGTGGATGGTTTGGTACTGCGTACTGTTAGAAATGCTTTGCAAGTCTGAATATTTGATTATTTGAATATGTTATTAAAACTATCATATGGCTAAGGGAAAGTTCTTGATGTATAAATGCTGTGATATTTAATTTCTTTCCTTTTTAATATCTATTTGATCTCTTTCCTGTTCTTTTAATATCTAGACTGAAACAGTAGGCACACTGTGAAGGCAAGGGATTTACAAGACTTCTTGGGCCAGTACACAATTAACAACACACAGCAGTTTTTTCCATGGACCACATGCAACATTGACCTTCTGGAGGTTAGTTATTTGAATATGAATAAAGAGGTTTTAGGCATGATTCTAGCTAGGAATTTCAGTTCTGTGTTGATGCAGAAGCAATAGATGGGTGAATAACACATGCTTTGCAGGCTCAGAAGTTACTGTAAGCAAGCGGTTCCACATCAGGAACCTGCTGTGTATTTCTACGGTGAGGTTATTTGTCACAGCTGGTTTCTAGTCAGGTTTAGCTTTGAGATGTGTAACACAAGTACAGTAGAGGGGTTCTACTTCTGCATGACACAAACGAGTGACTCATTTCTAATTGTAACTTAAATGAATACCATTTCCACTGAAAATGTTTCTGAGGCTTTTGGCTTGCCAAGTTTCTTCGCAACTCTTTATTTTGCCTAGACAGTACTAGAAATATATATTTCAGTTTAAGTATGATAAAATCACTGTTTTACTAAAAGACTTCTAATATTATGTACCACAGCTAGAGGCTCTGAAGTGACCTGATAGTGATCTATGAGTATGTAAAGGGGAGCTACAGGAAAGAAGGGTACAGACTCTTCAATGGGGTCTGTGGTGATAGAACAAGGGGAAATGGCCTCGAGCTTAAAGAGGGGAGCTATAGGTTACATATAAGGAAAAAATCTTTTACAGTGAGGGTGGTGAGGCTCTACAGCAGAGTTGTGGTGAATGCCCTGTCCTTGGAAACTTCCAAGGCAAGGCTGGATCAGGCCCTGGGCACCTGATCTATCTGTGGTGTCCCTGTTCAGGGAGTTGAACTAGGTGGCCTTCAGAAGTCCCTTCCAGTCGTAAGGATTCTATGGTTGTATGGGCTAGAGCTGAAAGCCTTGAACCTATGACCTTCTATACACTGATGTAAAGCTGTCCTTGTTGATGTGATCCCCTTGAAAAACAGAGCAGAAAGGCACTCAAATGCATCATCTTTCCTCTTGGGGGCGGAGGAGGAAAGAAACACCAAACAACTATTAATCAACACAATTAACATGGGAGTATTCATCAGTGGAATAACTCAAGTTGTAAAGGTCTCTTCAGCATGAGCTGGTACCCAAGAAATCACTCTAAGCTGTAATTAAGAGCTAACAGAAGAGATCATAATCCTCATCCTCTTTCGTCTACCTCACAACCCCACAATAATTGATTCGTATAACTACATACAATGGTCAACCTTTTGCTGCCATAAGTGGCTTTTTCCAGGTTTAGTGGAGTTGCAAAGTGCAGTATTCTTTGCCTGCTGATGCTGTTTAATTGTAAGTGAAGTCATGTTACTTGCTGGCTGTGTCTTTTCATAAAGTCTACTACAGGGTACTACAGGGTACTTCATCAATGATGGTCCACTCCTTTTGGTATCTGGGCCAAATTCCTCTGGGAGTAGTTATGACTGTCTTCCAATTTCTCATTTTAATGCGATGATTAACATATTTTTACTTCCTGACTTAGAACTATTAATCATCTTCATTGAACAGTGCAACTGTCCAAGTTCTGTGTAGTTGCAGATTATCTGCCTGGGAGGCAGCTGCCTTATGAAGACAGCACAATGAAGCATGAAACTTCATAGGATGCTATTTGTCACGTACACTGAAGGTAGTGCTAGAGACTTAGTGTTACTCTTTAAATTAAAGCATAAAGACCTACCTGCCTTCTCACCCCTAGAGCAGTATTTCTGGGGTCTCTGCCATTTTCAGTCTGATTTTGAGCAAGGTAAAAAAAGACATCAGGCTGGGCTTCTTGAGGCATCATGTCAGAAATTTAGCACTCTGAACTACTTGCCCATTCTTCCCCAGCAACTTCTCTGCTTGCTTCAGTTGTTGCTCTCAGTGTCAGTCTGTGGCAGGAAGCTAATTGCTAAACATCACTTGATGGTGAAGTCAGCTGGGGGATGGTAACACCCTGATAAATGTCTTTATATTTTGAGATTGAGAGCTTCTGAAATTCTGGCAGTGAGCAATCAGGGGAGTTGCTATCACTAGTTGAGTTTTTTGTTTTTTGTTTTCAATTTAATCAATTTAAAGATCGATTATGTTAGAGATGGTAAAATATGGAATGGCAAAAGTATATAAATTTTGTACAGGACAGATACAATTTATTAATAACTGCATGGTGCTGCATATGTTGAGCCAGGTCGCTTTTGTAGCACTTTTTATAAGGAAGACAACGACTTGTTCCTTGTACACTGTAATCTGTACTCAACTTTCAAAACCAAAAAACATAGGAAGTGTGTTTGTCTTTCCAGATCTTGTTTAATTCACCAGCTAAAGGGAAGCACAATGCCTCTCAACGATGACCAGAACAGTGATTCAGATTCTTCTCGCCTTTCTGAAAGTACAGCTTCTTCTAGTGACTCTGAATATTCAAGACAGAGCTTTAACAGCGATTCTTCAAGCAAACCCAGTTCCCCAGCTTGTAAGCCTATTTCAACCTTACCTGTGCTTGACACTTAAGGATAGCCTATCCTCTGTCTCTTTCATGTAGTGGTCAAAGCCTGGGAGTCTGAATTTGTGTTTAAGGGTATTAAATGTAATGTGTGATATTGTCATGGCCATGGAGCAGCACATTTCTTTTTGTGTGGAGTATCACTGATAGCTGTGTCTGTGGAGGTGTCTCTGTTGGCTTCTTCCCTTTAGAAAATGCAAGGCAAGTGTGCCACTACCTGTATCCTAGTCTAGAGTTAATCTTGGTGTTGGTAGCAGTCTCTCACTTAACCAAACTCACTTTGCCCTTTATGTGCAAAGGGTGGATTTTGGGCCACACTGTTTGAAATGAAATCTTTTACAACATAAAATTAACTCAGTGTTACCTGAAGTTGCATGAGTTTAATCTATGATTTTAATATTTATCTGGTAAACACTAGGATTGAACACTCATTTGCACAAGGAAGATATTTCAGTACTGCGTCCAGGCCTGGGGCCCCCAGCACAAGAAAGATGCAGAGCTCTTGGAGTGGCTCCAGAGGACGGCCACTAAGATGATCAGAGGGCTGGAGCACCTCTTCTATGAGGAAAGGTTGGGGGAACTGGGCTTGTTTAGCTTGGAGAAGAGAAGGCTCCGGGGAGACCTCATTGTGTCCTGCCAGTGCTTGAAGGGAGTGTATGAACAGGAAGGGGAACGGCTGTTTACAAGGGTAGATAGCATTGGGACAAGGGGAATGGTTTTAAACTGAGACAGGGGACATTTAAGTTAGATATTAGGAGGAAGTTTTTCACACAGAGGGTGGTGACACACTGGAACAGGTTGCCCAAGGAGGCTGTGGATGCCCCATCCCTGGAGGCATTCAAGGCCAGGCTGGATGTGGCTCTGGGCAGCCTGGTCTGGTGGTTGGCGACTCTGCACATAGCAGGGGGGTTGAAACTCAATGATCATTGTGGTCCTTTTCAACCCAGACCTTTCTATGATATTTCCTGAATGAGTACTGATAAATAACACCTTAATTAAATGTGCTTAGTATTGGTGTCTGTAAGCATTCTCAAACCATGCATACCTGGTTAGTGTCCAAATAAGTGAAATCTTGCGTTAAAACAGGCTTATTAGTGGAGCAATTGGCAATTAGCTCTAGACTCCTAAAGGGTAATAATGACAGAACAATAATCACAGATATTAAATGGGAGAACTTGGCATTTAAAAGCAGGGATCTTAGAAATACTCCTGCTTTCAAATAAACTTCAGACATGTTTACATTCTTAATTCCTATTTGTTTAAGAAAGGGACTAACTTATGATGCATTCGCTATGGTTCTTTAGTATTTAGTTATTAAATGGGTAATGTTAGAACCTTGCCTGCAGGCAAGAGAAGCATTATTGTGTGCTCCAGATTACAGTGCAAGTCTGATATCTGTTATTGCCTGTGCTTTTCTTCTGGTGAGTCCTATAGAACAACTGGCAGGAAGTCTGTGGACTATAAAGTCCCATTTTGAAGGAGAGAAAATTATCCCCGTTAAGATGAAAAAATATAGAACAGCTTTTAAAAATGTGATGTTACCCACCCATCCACACACACACACACACCCGATAAGCTGGGAGTTTCCTGAGTTAGTGTTTTAAGAAGATATAAAGGCCTGGTAATCCTAGCTTCTTTCTTCCAAAGCACTAGAGTCCAATTAGCAAGAAGCAAAATTTCTTGCCTTGTTACTTGTGTACAAGGCTGCTAATTTTTAATAATACTTTGAATTGCACTTACCTACCATAGTGCTTTGTCTTGATTTTGTTTGATCCAGCAGCAAGTCCTCCCAAGATGGTTACATTTGATGAACTGATGGCAGCTGCGAGAAATTTATCCAACTTGACATTAGCTCATGAAATTGCTGTAAATGCAAATTTCTGTATAAAACACGAAGACTACCCACAGAACAGGTAAGGGCATGAATTTTGCACAAAGCAAGATGGAGATTAAAAAGAGAGGCAGCATTAAAGTAGCATTAAAGCAAACAAACAACACTACATTTTGAAAGGCTGCGGATGTTTCTAACACAACTCCAAGAGTCGCTGTCAAAGCTCAGAGCAAGTATTGCCATCCAACTGGCTTGATACAAATAGAGCATCTTATGCTATGTCTTACATGTCATGTGGAAGGTAAAAGGCTAATGTCACATGAATTAACATAGTGAAAATAACAAGGATAGGTTTGTTCTGTGTAGTTTAAGTCCTGTGGAGAAGGTGAAATAATGAGCTTCTGTGTAGCTGCTTATAGTAGCAATTTGGTCTCGTGACAATAAGGAAGATAAGGCTCATCATTAATTTATCTCTAATACTACACCGAAGGAGGTGTAAAAGGATCTGGAGATCTAGAGGAAGTGAGAAATACTTTCCTCATTGTAGGTGATTAAAATGTTCTTGATTACAGATGACTTTTTAACTTAAAAACCTCATCTCTTGAGAAAATTAACATGACAGAAAATGAAATTTTTAGTTGCAGAAATCCCTTAAGTGATAATTATATGATGGATGCATTTTTTGAGAAAGCTTAGCACATAACACACAAGGTTAGGACTAACAGAATAAATTTGGTAAGGAAAAAGGAAAGGCAGTATCTCTACAACTGCCTTTGAATTACCTGCAGCACTTTCTAACACAGTGTTTTGGGAAAGACTTCTTGGTGTAGGTCATGTTTTAGGAATTGATGGTCTACAGCACAAGGAAAGTATTTTTTCAGGTCATGTGACAGCTGGCAATGCCTTGTATGTTTCCAGCAAGTCACTGGGTTAACCCTAAAATACTCCTGCCAAGAATGAAGGCTCTTTAGTGGTCTTTCTCTCTGTCTGTAATTGACTTCTTCCACAGCTTAGCAGGCACAGTGAAACAAATAGTACACAAGGCATTTTGGGATCACCTGGAATCGGAACTGAATGAAGACCCTCCAGAATATGAACATGCTATCAAGCTCTTTGAGGAAATTAAGGAGGTAACTTTTTTTTCCCTTCCAGTATTTTTGTCGGGTCTGATTCTAGTAATTCACTGAAGGTTCTGTTAATTCACGGTGAAGCCAACATTTTGAGTTCCTGCTTTTAAAATGAAGCCATGGTTATACAGAATATTAATAATAAATTTATATTAGTTGTGATTATGGCTGCATGTCCAATCAGCTTTCAGTGCAGGATGGTTAGCTGCAAGTCAAAACTCTTCTCAAAGCTTAACATTTCCACTGGTTTCTGTCTGATTACACAGCCTTTTTCTTGCTACCTTAGATTGTGTCCAGTCTTAATCTATCCTGTTACAGCTAAATACACTTGACACTAAAACTAATCTTATTTTAACATGTTTACAAAGTGCTTCGTTTTTTATTGATAAGCTTTTCATGTTTTTTTTTCCCCTACTTTAGATTCTTCTTTCCTTCCTGGCTCCAGGAGCAAACAGGATTCAAAATCAAATTTGTGAAGTTCTGGACACAGATCTTATAAGGCAGCAGGCAGAACACAATGCTGTTGATATTCATGGGCTAGCTAACTATATCATCAACACTATGGGAAAATTATGTGCTCCAATAAGAGACAACGATATAAAACAGTTAAAAGCAACTGAAAATATTGTAGAATTACTGAGGTTGGTATTTGGGTGGTTTTTACACAGGAAAAAAATATCTCTAGTCTCATAGAGCATCTGGGCAGAGAAAGATGGTGGGGAAGGTCTTAAATAGTGGCATTTTTTAATTGTTCTCATACTGTAAGAAAACTTGTGCAGCAGAAACATTAAAGGCAAGAGGCAATTGCTGTAACATTCTGTGACTGGGATGTAATGTCCATCCTAATGCAGTGAGTAGAGTGCCTGAATTAAAACTACTGACTCTGAGTAGTTAAACACTGAACAGCAACAACACCACTTGAAATAATATGTTTCTGAGACTGCTGTTTCAGTCTTCTTCATTCTTTCAAAATTCAGAGGGCATATTCATTCTACCTTGAACTTTTAATTGCATGCTTCCTGCAAGTATTCAGACAAAAAAAAAAAAGTAACAGTTGGGACTGCTGCATTTAAATAAAAAGGAAAGAGGATCCTTCACCAAAATGAGAATTAAAGTGCTAATGAGGGCGTGCTTCACTTCTACTGATGAAAATCCATGGTCTATTCTAGCTTTCTTATTTTAAAATCTCTCTTTTTTTCAGGCAAATTTTCCATGTCCTGGACCTGATGAAAATGGATGTAGCAAATTACACAATTCAAAGCCTTAGACCATACCTCCGGCGTAATTTGGTGGACTATGAAAGAACAAAATTCCAGGAAATTCTTGAAGAAACACCAAGTAGGTGTCCTTGAAGCTGTATTTCATTTAAATCTCTAATATATATATATGTATATATATATATATATATATATATATATATGTATATGTATATATACACATACACATGTATATATTTAAGGATGTGTTAGAGAATCTCTCTCTAGTTAACTTAGAGGAAAAACTCCAGTAAGTGCTTGCTGATTTATTGTTAAGCATCTTTTGTCTGTTGGGTGTTTTCTGACTAATTAGTATTTGTCTAATTGAGTAGTATCTGAAAAACAAACAGCAACTCTTAGTGTCTGGAGACAAAGAGGCCTGGTGTTATATATTGAAAGATGAGACTTATTTTCTACCCAGCAAGTCTGTTAGTCTGAAGTAATGTGGAAAACCAGTTAGTGTGCCTGAAAAGTCAGAGGGGCAGAAGTTCTGAAATTTTTTTTTAATGCAAACTTTGAGAAAGCTTCTTTAGGTCACCTTGATCCACTGGTACACATTTTGCTTAATGTTGCAAAGCAGCCTTTAAGAGAACATTTTTAAAAGGAGAGGAAAAGAGTAAACCGGCTTCTTAAGTGTTGGCTTCTAAAATGGGAACCCTAAGCCGTTGATACAGCCGGCTGTGTTTATAAATGCAGCCTGTCAAGTAACTTAAAAGGGATTGATTTGCTGTTGATGCAGTTTCTCCTTTCACCTCTTCTTTCCAATTCTGTGACCCAACTACTCAGTGGCCTCCCTGAAAGAGGAAAAAGTGAATTGGGTCCTTGGAGTTTGAGGGTTTTTATCATTAATCTTGGCTGAAGTCCAACAGTTTCTTACTGGGTTTGTGCAAAGATGATCAGCTGAGATGGTCATGAAAAAAGCAAGGGAAAGATTGGCTTCTCTGAGGGCATAGTGTCCACCACATTTTCTCAGTATTCAGAAGTACATATTAACCTTGCTTACGTTATTCAGCTTTCTGCCTCAAGTTGCTGCTTTGATGGAATTATATGATATATCTGTGCTGATTTGCAATGCTTAGGTGCTCTGGATCTCACAACGGAATGGATAAAGGAATCCATAGAAGATGAATTGTCATCCATTTCCAATGAATCATCCTCATCCCCTGGTGCTGATCATAGTTCTAAATCAAGTATTAGTCCTACACTGGTGCTAAACAATGGCTACTTGAAACTACTACAGTGGGACTACCACAAAACAATTCCAGAGGTCAGTGTGTTCCGGTGTCTTCAGCTTTCTAGCTGTATGAAAATATTGATGCAGTATGATAATCATGCTATTAATGACAGCGAGTGAAACATTTCTCTTGTGGTTCTTAATCTTCTGAGTAGTAGATTTGGAAATTGACTAATTTTGTTTTCTGAACTGAGATGGGGCAAGTTCAATAACCAGAAAAGCTTGTTTTCTCTCCATATGGCTCACTAGCTCCACCCTAAGAGTAGTCATGCCTGTGGTCAAAAGCTGGACGTTGTACTGATGATGCTTGGCTTTCTTTATTTATATATACATACATATAGTTTTTTGGTTTTTTTTTTTGAGAGAGAGAGATTTGTCTGTAGTACCTTGTTTTCCCAAACAAATGGCAGAAACTGGAATTGGTGGGATCGGGTTGTGAATTGCTTACTCTATGACAGTCATTAAGAAATCAAAGCTTACTATAGTGGATATTCATAGTTTCTCTATGCATGTAAACTATTGCTTCAAGAATCACTGGTATTTCCCTCCAACTCCTGATTACCAACCTCTGCCACTTTAAATTAAGCCAGTGTGAAATTGTCTATCAGTCAAGGATAAAATTAGCAACTGCAGCAAGCATCTTAGCTGCTATTCTTAGTGGCTTGGCAGAGAATTGCTGGACTACATGGGGGTGCTCTTAGCACTCCCAGTCAGCAGAAGAAAAGGAAAATACCTTACCATTCTTCTACTGAGTCTGAATAAGAGCTCCACACAGGCATCTTCTGGTGAATCTAGACTGTTGAAGTATGAGATTACTATTGAGCAGTTGAATATTAATGCCCAGCTCATCACTGTGGAGATTTGGTTATCGTGAGTTTTTAAACTTAAAACTGATCTTTAAAAAACTACATTTAGCTGTAGTAACTACATTCTTGGTGTGATCTGCTGGCTTTTTGCCTGCAGCATTATAGGTGACTCACAGAACCTGCTCAGGTGGTTGAACTGATGTTTGTTATGCACAGTTTGTCACGCGCTGTCCATCAACTGCAGATGATGGTATTTTTCCAAAGACAGCTGATTCCAGAAGACTGTTCTGTCTAATCCTAATCACTGCTGTATGTTGGATCTCAGAAACATGCCACATCATGGCCTGAATTGTTGTCCGCAGATAACTGTCAGCAACAAAGAGAAATAAAATGCAGTTTCTTCGGTGCTCTGTTCACTGGAGGCCTTATCTTTCTTCCCTACCACAGTCTGACTTTGGTACTTGTGCATAATGCCATTTTGTGCAGTATTGCATGTTCAAAATGTTTTAACTGCTGTCTTGTCTGACTTTGCATATTTGTTGGTTAAAAGCCTTAATGTTTCATGATTAAATCCTATTTGTCCTCCTTCCTGCTTTTCTCCCCCTGTATCCCTAAACTGGTGTTATTGTTTTGTTTCTAGACTCTAATAACAGATGAAGTTCGTCTTCAGGAGTTGAGAGAAAAGCTGAATCAATTAAAAATCATAGCTTGTGTTTGTCTCATAACAAACAATATGGTGGGTGCAGCGATTGCAAACGTGCCTGATTTTGCCAACCTACTGAAAAGAATCTCTGTTCCCCTTCTTGAAGGCATGAGCAAGAAGTAAGGCCTTGTTTATCCCTCTTCATACTTACTTTTTAACAGAGAATACCAAGCAGGTCTAAAAACTCAGGGGAAAACAGTTTAAATGTTAGAGCCACCATTTGTTGATTGTGAATGGCAAAAGGAGGCGTTTTTGGATGGTGCTCTCTGTACTGCACTTCAACTTCTGGTTAGTCCTGAAGTCAGGCAGGCAGTTGGGCTTTGGTGTTTGTAGATCCTTTTGAACTGAACTGTTCTAATACTAGGAGGGCTGCAGCAGTGTATTCCCCAAATCATTTTTGCCAGTTGATTCAAGTTTACTTTAGGAAGCTGAAGTTATACGGCCTCTAATGTTGCTACAGCTTGTGCTACAAGCAAGTATGATGTGATCTCAGAGTGTCTCAAAATAAATAAATAAATAAATAAATAAATAAATAAAACCCCAACAACTTCCATTTTACTTTTTCCTTGTGAAATGCTGTGAATCGAGCCCCAAGGAATGCATAAGCTCCAGGTCAGTGTGAGTCTGTCATTGCTGCATGCTAAAAATGACTTTTTCCAATTGACATCCTTATCTTACAGATGCTAACTTGTCTTATATCTGTAGAAGTGCAGAAATCTGCTGATAATGTTTTTGTATTGTACAATTGCAGAGGGCAGGTTGAAAATGAAGGGGAAAAGAGATAGTAAATTCACTTTGAACTGGTGCAGAAACTGTAAATCTTGTTAATACTTTTCTCTTTTTTTAATCTTCCAGAACTTTTGATTTGAAAGAAGCTCTAAATGCTATTGGTGTTCAGATTTGCATCAAAGTGAATGAGTCTCTCACTGCAAGAGATCTTCCCACTCTTAATGCAGAAATGCAGAATAATTTAATGGGTCAAATCACAAGTATTGTTGAGGAGAATAACCCCGTCAGTTCCTTGATTGGTTAGTAAGAAAATACATCATTGTCTTACTGTATGTGTCTATATAGAAGCTGTTAGATAAATTTTAAAACTTACTGCCAGCAAGCTTAATTAGCTGTTTTAAAAGCACTTTCTAAGTGCAGTAAAATACTGGATTAGCTAAGAGTAAAGAAATATTGCTTACCTGGAGTCTGTGCTCTGGGTATGCTGCAAGGTGTGCTTTGGTGTAGTGAGGAAAAATTCTAAACATGTCCTTAAAGGCCAAGAGATAGCAGAGCTTTGAAGGATACTCAGCCTCTCCTCTGTCATTTTTGAGTTTAAACCCAGAGGGTTTTTGGTCAGTATCTACTACCTTTTAGTGAAAGTACTTCATTGCAACAGGGTATTGCTCTGTCTGCCTCTCAGGAGCCAGCTGCAAAAGGCTTCTCGTATTGCTTCCTTCTGAAAGATGAGGCTTAGGAAAGTGTAGTTACCTCTATTATTGAATTTCTTGTACTGATGTACAGAGCACTTGGGAAGTGAGTGTGTCTTCATCTTGGATTGACATTGTTCTGAGCATACTTGATATTATGTTTCAGATAAACGGATCCAGTTGTTCATGAAAAGCTTGCTTGCTCTTCCAAGCTTTCGGAAATGTATGCCTGCACTGCCAGGAGGCCTTTCTGTGATTCAACCAGAGATGGAACTTGTTGGATCTCAATTTGCAAGCATTGTAGAATTTAATAAACAAGTGTATGGACCGTTCTATGCAAACATACTTAAAAAACTACTTTTTCCTGAGGCAGCAATAGGGAAAGCAGGAATAGAAGCACCCAGTAACTGAAAAAAAAAACCCCAAACTATTTCTGTACCCCTTTCTTTTACCTTTTATCTTTTTTTAATATAGAAATTGTGTTCTGGCTCCCCCACTAAGAATTCCAGTGACTATTAACGAGAGCAATCTTGTAAATTGTAGATGGATAATTTCTGAAATCCACTGGAAGAAAATTAATTTCTATGACATATATATTTTATTGAACTAAGTCTGCTCAATGGATTGTGGCACTTGTATTTCACTTTTTGAGACGAGCAATTATTTGTATTTGTGGTGGGTAGGAGGTGGTGAAGCACTTACTGTTTTGCCACCATTAAAACATAATATTTTAAAAAATATATATTTACATATATTTACATATGCTATTTTGAGATGACAGAATAATTGTAGATAAAATGCATTATGCTTACATTGTATTTTTTAGAGCAGCGTCTAATAAAAAAGAAAATCATGATTCTGAAAAGACTTTGAAGTATGAAAAAGAAATGTAGCATAACTGCTTTTGTAACCAAATCCAGGTTTATAGTAGGCCAACGTCTGGTGCTCCTGTGAATACTGGAACTAAACCTAGCCCCTGCTATGTTCAGGAATGCCAGTATTGCAAGTTGTTCTGGTACAGAAGTTGCAGAAACGTTCATTATTTAAAATAAGAATAATTCAGTAGTTGTCAACTGGACAAGATAGAGAGATGGAACACTTCAGAAACATGATGCCAGGCATGGGGTGAGGTGGGAATGCAAATATCTTATGATACCCATCTAGTGAATATCATACAGATCCCAAGTCTAACCTCTAATATATATGCTTATATTGATCTTAATGGGTATTAAGTATTTTTGAGGTTGGGCTTTCTGACCTTTATTCTTGAAAGCACTTGACTTTGGGAGAGATCTTACAGAGTACAACAGAGAGCATTCGCCTTCTATAATCTGTTGAATAAGGGCCTAGAATGTTCAAAATGTATTTTGGGTACTCTTGTGTCACAAAGCAGACAGCCAGATCCCTTGCAATTCTGGCAAATGTGATCATGTTCACTCTCAGTAGGTGTCAGAGAGAAGAACGTCTTCATTTTAGATTTATATTGTTCTGAATTTGCTTTTCTCAAAATCCCTGCAGATTCAGCCCCAATGCTTGATTCCCATTTAATACAGCAAGAATCTTACATACAGAAATAGAATAGGCTTGGAACTGAGAGATACGGAAGTAAACTTCTGTAAGTTTACATGTTTTATTTTGCATATTTCAGATTACTGGGAATAGATACTGCTGCAATACTTGATATACATGTGTTCTTATCTATGGAAATGAATCATAATTTACTTGAAAATGATCCTTTAGTATATTATCATACAATGGTCCTTTTAAAGTGTCAGATATATATAAATTCCATGTGGTACAAGTTAAATAGCTTGTTTTTAATATTTTATACTACGATATATTCTTATTGATGTGAAGAGTTGCCCATAAAAGCTTAATGTGCCACACATATTATATATATATATTACTATGTCTATCATAACAAAACTGGGCATTATTAGCACTGTGGTTTTGTAGTCCATTTTTACAGAATTGTGTACTCTTTTTAATAAGGGAAATGACTTCTTGTCAGCTGTTCCTCAGTGTCTGAGGACTTTGGCCACATGTACATGGTATGAAAATCATTTTTTGAAAGGCTTTTAGAAAACAAATGGCTGTAGTGCACTTCTGTTCTATCCTTTGTTTTAAAAAAATAAAAAAGGTGTAAAAACTGAATATGTATTCTGAAGGGAACTTCTATGGAAGCCTGAGAAAGGAACTCTTAGAATACAGTAACAGTGCCAGGAGGTAAAATGGATTGATTCAAACAGATACAGAACTTCGACATGCAATTCAAAGTCAGCGAGAGAAGAATGCATTTCAAAAGCACTTACGGGAAGTTAATTCTCTGTGATTTGCTACACCCTTGGAAATACATACATCAAGTTTCAGCCAAAAGATGGTTTTTTTTTAATGGGTATTGGAAGAACATTTATAACGTAACTATGAACTTTAATACAATGTATACATTCTGCTGTTCAAAGGAAAAAAAAATTTGGTGATTTGAAAAGGGCGTTTTATAGCATGGCCTATGTTTCAAGTGCTTGTTTAATGTATCTTAATTTTTATTTGATGTTTCAACCATCGGGATTGCATCTGTTTAATGTCATGTTACTGCATGCTGTTGACGCTACCCTGGCTGAAAAGCACTTGCCTCTGCTCTGAAACTGTCCTTGTGAAACAAGATGCCATTCTGTTACAGCTTCTTTTATCGAAATACGAATTTTTGAAGTTTTGTATGCATTCAATTGTTTGTGATGTCATTGTGCTGAAAAGCCTCTTACGCAAATTGTTTCTGGAATGTAATGGATCATGTTAAATGCTGAAGATAAAGGACTGCACTAATATGTTGTGACACTTTTCTTTTTCTGTAACTTTTCAGTTTCAGCTGGAGCATAGAGCAAAAGATATTACACATTGTGTAATTGCTGTCCTTGACATCTGGCTCTTGATGAAATTAATGTACTCTCTGTGTGATCATAGGTCGCACTGAGGCCCTGGAGCATGTCCAGAGATGGGTAATGGAGTTGTGAAGGGTCTGGAGCACAAGTCTTATAGGGAGCGGCTGAGGGAACTGGAGTTGCTCAGTCTGGAGGAGGGAGGCTCAGGGGACATTTCATTGCTCTCTACAGTGACCTGAAAGGAGGTTGCGGGGAGATGGGGGGCAGCTGCTTCTCCCAGATAACAGTGATGGGATGAAAGGGATTGGCCTTCAGTTTTACTGGGGGAGGTTCAGGTTGGATATTAAAAAAAAAAGTTCTTTTCAGGAAGAGTGGTGCTGCAGTGGCACAGGCTGCCCAGGGAGGTTGTGGAGTCACCGTCCCTGGAGGTGTTTCAAGAAATGTGTGAATGTGGTGCTGAGGTACATGGCTGGGGGGGTGTGGTGGGGGTGGGCTGGCAGTTGGACTAGGTGATCTTAGCAGTCTTTTCCAACCTTATAGATTCTATAGCTACACTCTATGAGGAGTATGTTAATCGTAACAGGCTTCAGACTGGTGGATGAGTGGGGGTAATTAGAAGTTTGTTTTGATTGCCGAGGAATTCCATTAATGTGACGGGCTGGTGGAATATTCGTAAATGAAGTTTTTATTAAAGGTGGTTAATGTATCAATATTGCTTTTTTCCCTTATCTCGATCATCTGCCCAGGTTGGCTAGTTTTGATGGACTTGAGGTATGGCCTGGGCACAGATACAATGTGCTGAGACTGTGCTGAAAGCAGGATGGTTGTTGGATTCTCTTAATAATGCAAAAATAATTCCTGTTCCTCTGTCAGGGCTGCATTTGATGAGTCATATTCTTACATTTTGTAAGCTCAGATTCTGAGATAGTATGCTGTTGCTCTTCTAATTCACCACTCCACTGCTTGTGTCCTTTTAATTAAGGATGAATGACAGTGGGCCTTTGCCCCGTATTGCAATGCATACTAACTGCAGAATAGAAAGGCTCAACAGGCAGAATGGGGTTACATCAAGGAATGAAACAATTACTTGAAACCTTGAAGTACAGAGCATGGACTGAATATGGTTAAGGCCAGGCTGGGAGTATTTCTTCTACATGTGTGGTGTGTGCTGGGGTGGGGGAGGCTATGAAGGGTGCAGTGAAGACTGGGAGCTCTAATGGTTAAAGGGTTTGTAAAAATGAAGCCTTTGGTTATTGATTTAATTCATTTCTCCCACCTCCTTTGGTGGGAAATTGGTAAAGGAAGAAGAGAGAGAGAAAGAAGAGCATTAAACTTCAGTTTGCTGCATGGATTTGCTCAGACCTGATTGCAAATATTTGTTTACAGAGCTTGTTGTGCCTCAGCTCTGTTCCATGTAAAGCCGAGACTTTGTGGAAAACTAAGGTTGGAGAGTTGAGATGACATTCATCCCCATGCTCCACACATTCAGAGAGCCCTCAGGATGCAGCCCTGGCTCTGGCAGCTCCTCGTGTCCTAGCGTTCATTGCCACCCTTGGGGACATGTCCCCACCCAGCTCACCTCTTCTGCTGCACGTGCACCCTGTGGGGCTCCAGCTGCCTGAGCCAGACAGGTCAGGGAAATGCAAGTGATGGCTGTAGGGATGTGCAGTGAGGGCCACTGCCAGCAGTGCCCAAGGCACAGCCCAGCACCCACGACAAATGCTTGCTCCAAGCCTCGCACACACACACTTGGTGGGAGCCCAGGCATAAGACTTGGTGACATCACAGCCCGCTGCTCGGTGATGTCACTGACCAGCAGGCCCTCGCTCAGCCATGGCGGTTTCCTGCCTCCTCTGTGGAATTCCTCATGCTAGAGGCAGGAGAGCTCTTTCCCCAACAGGATGAGCCCTGCGGTTTGGCACCTCCTGTAGCAGATGAGAGAAGGCTCCTCAATTGCTCCCCCTGGTTTGGGTGGCTATAGTGGACCCCAACCACCAGATGTCCTTTGTCTGGTGCCCAGTTTTAACCCACAGATCTCAACCAGGTTACAGATCCTCACACCCACAGGTCACACAGACCCCAGCCCACATGCAGACTTTTCCCCTGAGCGTGAGTAGCCGTGTAAGTGTGGAGTCAGCAATGTTGTCACTGACCCATTATCATGAGGAGAACAGGCTGGAAAAATACAGACTCCATAACTTTGGTGTATAAAAATTGTGCAGATCATTTTGTGCTTGCGTGTGACCTATGGAAACCCACCAGCACCCAGGTTTGCAATCCTGAAAGAAATAAGCAATGTCTCCTCTGAGCATGTGATGAGTGACTCGTTCGTTGCACACCGGGAGGCGAATCTGCTTTTAGGACAACAAAACCAGAAAAAAAAAACAAGCGGAGCCATTCAAGGGAAGATTGAATTGTTTGGAGCATTTGTGCGCTAGGAACAAATCATTCAGCCGCGCGAGGCCGGACCGCTTCGGAACTGCCCGTGCCCGGAACGTTCGGGCTCCGCGAGGAGGAGCAGGGAGCCGTTTGGTCGCTACACCGCGGCACGCTCCGCCGGGTCCGCCGGGTGAGATGGAGGCGCTGGCGGCGGAGTTGGGCGCCGTGACGGCGGAGCGGGCGGCGGCCCCCGTGAGCGCAGTGGAGGTGAGGGCAGCAGCGGAGGGCAGGAGGCAGGGGGAAGCCGCGGGGCGAGGAGCGGCGATTCTTCTGCGGCAATAGGGTGACCTGAGAGTGCTGCTGGCGCCTGGGTGTTGCCCCTGGTCGGTGTTGCGCAGCACGTGGGGCTGCTGAGATGGTCCCAGTCATCCCTCGGGGTGTTTCTGCTCGTCTGAGCTGACTTTGGGCGGTCTTTTATTCTTTCCTAAGTGACGTGAAATGTAACTACTGTCAAAAACCATTACTAGCTGTCATATATGTTTGGTCACCCTTTGGTAACCAACTTTCCCGCTGTGTGTTTTGGTTGCAGGAGAAATGGAGGCTCCTACCCGCGTTCCTCAAGGTCAGTGGATGCACCGCCCCAGGCGGGAACACCCTGAGCTCTTTGTGCTTCACAGTTCTGGCAGGGCAGTGCAGTTGTTTAGGCTCCTACTGCACCCCAACGCCCTCCTCGTGGTCTTTATATCAGCTCCCTGCAAGCACTGCTGTTGGATCTGCAGTTGTCTTTGTTGCAGGGAAACCCAGATATGCATTCTGCAGAGGCTGCAGTGTGCGGATATCTCTGCTCACAAATACCAGAGCTCGGTTGAGTGCCAAGATTGCTTGATTTCAGTGCTATTCTCATAATCTGGTGTGAGGTAAAGGCACAGTTCTACTTAAAATGAATTGCAATAACAGGTAGTTGGCAGCTGGAAGTGAGAATGGAAAGGGGCAGAGTGTGGTGAAAGTACTGTGTGGTGAAGGTGAAGCCTATGATACACACAGGTACCTCTGCAGAACAGCAGCCACCTCTGCACCTCTCTAATCAGTTTCTGGAAGTGCTGCCTCCTTCAACCAGGCATCTTTCAGCCTGACTTAGTTAATTCCCTTCCTTCTCAGTGTACAGTCCCTGCAGCCTTTTTTTTTTTTTTTTGTGGCATCGTGATCTTGCAGGAAAACAGGGTGCTGTTGGTTCTGTGATACTACATATGGGCAAGTGCTCTCTCTTCCTACCTAGAAATCAAATTCAGATTTATTATGAGAGTCTGTCTTGTCCTTGTGTGGCTGTTCCCTTCTTTATCAACTTCCTTAACATCCCACTTCTCTGCTCTCACTGGCTCCCTCTCATTCTGGCAGCTGCCTTTCCCAGGCTGCAGATCACTGCTTTCTCAAGTAACACAAATGGTTAGTTGTGCTACAAAAAGACAAAAGATATTTTGACATGCAGTCACTATCTTCTGCTTATATAACTTCAGAATCTGCTTGGTGCTTGCTTTTGCATTTCCTGAGTTACTTCTCTGTTTCAGCTCTGGTGTAGACTTGGAAACATATAGTGTGGAACCAGACAGATTGTTCAGACAGTTCTAAGAAATTTGTCCACCAAAAAAATTTAACAGTGATTCAGAAGCACTTATAAATGCTTATATTTCAATTTCAAGTCTGCCTTATATGATCAGTGTTATTAAAGCTGATGCTATTTGCTGCATGCATGTATTTTTCAGGTGAAAGGACTTGTGAAGCAGCACATAGACTCATTCAACTATTTTATCAACGTGGAGGTATGTTTTCCTGGTGGGAAGGGGCTGGCTGTTAGTAGTCAGAAAAAAAAGAAATGATTCAGTTCTTTTTTCTTTTTCTTTTTTTTTCAGATAAAGAAAATCATGAAAGCCAATGAAAAAGTGACAAGTGATGCTGATCCAATGTGGTACTTGAAGTAAGCATAAAGCTGGTTTCCCTATCAGGAGTAGCTTGCATAAAGTTACATGGGTTTGTTATTGACTGTGAAGTGTTTACAAGCATCAGCCTGGGCGTAAAAGAAGTAAAGCTCTTGCATGCTTTCCCCTTAGTTGGAGCACGTACACACAGATGCTTACATAATAATTCTGATAAATAGAATTATCTCTGTTGTTAACAATGCTTTATGTCACTATCTTTCCATAACTTAGCAGTTTCAGGTGGTGGAGGGGAATCTCCATTTCCCTTTTTGCAAAGGTGATCTGGGTTTATTTTCGTATGTGCAGTTTAAGTTTTAACTAACTATAACAGTGTTCAAATACAGTGGCTTACTTTGGGAAGAATCATTGCTTATTGTTAATCAACCTACTTTCACATCGAAGCAAATTCATTTTCTACTTGTTGTAGAACTCCTTTTCCTTCAGGTTGCCCGGAAGACATTTGGCTCATTTTGAGATTGTTTTGTGTTACAGATACCTCAACATCTATGTGGGTACTCCAGATGTGGAAGAAAGTTTCAATGTGACGCGACCTGTATCGCCTCACGAGGTACCGATATTTGTGTCTGTGAGGGGTTCTTTGTTTGACCTCGGTAATGCCTTGGGTAACTGCTGCATCTGATTTTACTTCAAGCACAAGCGTGCCATGTTTTATGATTCAACACATGCTTGTAAAAAGAAGCTTCATATTTAAACATCACATAGTAACTCTTCCTTCTGTTATTGCCCTGACATGTGTGAATAGTTGTGTTCAGTGTTTCATGGCAGCTACATTTTGCACTGTAGATCACTTCAGACCCAGTCTTCTTTGGAAGTACATCCCTTGCAGTTTTTAAGTCTGAGTCAGATAGAGAGCAAATACAGAAATTCTGAGCAGTTGGAAGTTGATAATAACTTACAAACTGCAGCAGAACGTTAGTCTTATGGACTGCATGTAAAGCTGTTTTCCCCGTTGTAAGCATGTAGGCTAACAGATAGATTGTGCACGTCCGAAATAAAGACTCCTGAAGAACAAGTGATGCTGTGACTGGAATTAGGAAGCCTGCTGGTTTTGGTAGAAAGTAAGCTAGCTTCTTTACATATAAGGAAGAAGAAAAACAGAGCTTGGAACATGCGTCTCTTTTTCCTGTTTATCTACATGCAGCCTTTTGTCAACCTGATAGATCAGTTGCCATTTTGCATGCTTTCTTTTTTATTGTATATAGTTCACACTTGAAATTGTATCTATTTATTTATTATTCCCTTTTTTTTTTTCCCATGTAATGTATGTGGTTCACTTAAGCTTTCATAGAGATGTTCTGTGGCTGGGAGAGTTTCTGTAAAAAAGCCCTCTACTGGTTGTTGCCTCTTGTGCATGGCCACATTGCTGTGTTCTACAACCTGGCTCAGTTCTCATTTAGCTCAATGGAAGTGTTTTAAGTAAAGCTAATAACTCAGCCATCAACAATAAATTAAATGTAATAGAGTCCACCTCATGGTTCTGACAATTTTTTAAGCTAGCATTAAATCAATATATTTAAACATGCACAAAATGAGATGAGAAAGATTTTTCTATATGTGAATGAAATTGCATGTGAGAAATAGTGGCTAACTCAGGCCTAAGAATAAGGTAATCAAAATCCTTGTCTGTTGTAAAGTGAGGTGATTGTACAGGCACAAGAAGGCAGAATAAATGCTTCAAGGAGCATATTCACCCTGAATTTAGAATAACCAACTCTTGTATCTCAAGTATTCTCACTAATGCCTATTGCTAGATATTGTTTCTTTTTCTTTCAATGGGTTATAGTGTGTTTTATGTGGACAAAGCACATACAAAGAATACTGAAGCCTTGTTTTTCTCAGGTAATACTGATGAAGTGATCTAACTCTCCTTCTTACACAGTTCTTGTGTGAGTTTGGTCAACTGTACAGATGAATTTGAAGTGATTAGAAGTGAATATCTTGTCAATTACTTTTAGTTTCAATGAAGTTGCCAGGAGCATAGTGGGATCCAATTTCCTACGAGTCACAATTTTATATCTCCTTGTACACATCAGTATTTTATTACTAGAGAAATTGTTTACTTTTTCATGTGGTGAGAAGGAGTAACCAGTTTGCAGTGATTCTTGAGGCTTGTTTTTCCTTACAGATGCACCCTCAGTGTGCAGTATAGTCTTAATTCCCTTATAGTAATGCATAGTCAATACACAGAAAAGCTGTATAGGACCATAAATTTAGCCATCTGGATTCTGATAAATCTGCAGTTCTGGAGGTCAGAGGTATAAAATATGCAATGAGGTCACAAATGACCTTCTGTCAGTTGCTCTGTTGTGTTCTGCATATGCAGTAAACCTTGTCTTGCATGAAGATACAGGAGTACCTAAGGGTTAGCAACAGTGATAGAGCAAGTCTGAGGAGAGCAGACCAGGAAGATCAGTATAGCAGTGATTGAGTCTTGAGCAAGAGAGAGACAAAGAGAGCATGGGATGTGTTGAGACACTGTTCAGCCACCCAACCATAGGACTGCTCTGTTTTTAGTGCCGCCTGAGAGACATGACTTACTCTGCCCCGATTACAGTGGACATTGAATACACCCGAGGTAGCCAGAGGATCATCCGTAATGCATTACCCATTGGCAGGTAAGATGTCAAACTTCTGGTACTTGTTGTTATTTGCTGCTGTGTTGGGAAAAGTTTGCGTTGCAAAATAAATGCAGGCCAACCTTGCTTCCTTCTTAAGAGGCGATAGAGAAATCTTGATGAGTAGCTGTACACAGTAAGGCTCATAGGCTCCGTTACAAAATCTGATTTTTGAAAAGCTTTTGCAAATTGGTCTCCTCCAAAGAAGGTTATTTATTAGAATTGATATAAAGATGAATGTTGCCTATGTTTGTATTGATATAAAGCTAGAGGAAACTGTGTGAAAGAAAAGTAGAGCTGCAAATGACCTTTTTTGCAAAACGGGAATAATCGTGTTTACTTGGTAGCCAAAGGTGTTTTGTTCAGTCTTTCATACATAAAATGTAGAGGTGTCTGTGGGAGCAGAGGGTGAAATGAGTAAAGCAAGCTCTGGTTCCCCCAGATGAGACTAAACTCTACTTTAAAATTTATTTATTTTAGAGCCAAGGCAAAGTTTTTGGAGAAATGATGAGTATCATTTACTGATGATGTTTTCCTATCAACTATCAAATGACTTGAGGGTATTAATATTGTGAAGAACATCTGGTTTCATAAAGAAATAATAACGGGCGTGAGAAAAAGACAAGCTCTTAACCATACCAAAAAAGCAAAATAGCTGGCAGTTATAGCACAGCTCTGTTTAAAGGCAACAAAGATGTCTTTTGTAGACAAGATTTTTCAAGGCCAACTCTGGATTACTGTCATTGTTTAATATGTGACTGTACCAAAGCTGGAATAGTGGCAGGAAAGAGAAGATAGGTGCTTAAAAAGCTACACTTCCTATAGTAAATATCCGTCCCATTTGTCAGTAGAACATGATGCACAATAATGCAGTTAGAACCCTGTGCTTCTGGAGGTGTCATACCGTTTGTTGGTCTGAGTCATTTTTTAAAAGAACATCTAAATTTGGGTTCTTTGAGTCATTTTGTGATGTATGCAATAGGTGAAGGAAACTTCAAAAAAAACATATATTCTCCATTAAAAAATAAAGTTATGTCGAAAGTCTGTGAAATAAGGCTGGATTGAAGGAAAAGCTTGTTGTTTGTATTTTGCTTATGTTTTAGGTACCTTAAGTGTGTTCTGTCTTGTAACTGTGATTTTCTTGCAGAATGCCTATCATGCTGCGTAGCTCCAATTGTGTTCTTACTGGAAAAACTCCAGCAGAATTTGCAAAACTCAACGAATGTCCTTTAGACCCAGGTACGTTTCCATTCAAGTTCTTTTTGAGCAGGTGAATACCCCATTGCTATGGTTCTTACCACTGTGAAGTCGTTGTGGGAACTCTCAAATGTAAACCTGTAGCTAAAAGAAATCATCAGGCTTTTGAAAATAACAGCAGGGGATGTTTGTGTTTGCAGACAGAGCTTTCAACCACAGAAATGACACTCTGCAAGTTTGAAGAAGTTGGGATGTGCATATAGCGTTGTACAGAGATGTATTGTAAGGGAGTAGTGATGGGGCCAGTTTGTGGCATTGAAATAGATCAGGGAAGAGAGGAAACAGAGGAATAAAACAGTATTCTCCAGAGCAGGAACCTTCATTTACTGCATTCTGTGAAGCAAGAATAAGGTGCTATATGATAACCTTTAATATGCAGAGAGGAGATGAAGGGTTCTAACAAGCAAGGTCTTGGCTTTTAATAGACTGCTTTTGAAGCACATGCTGGACTGTGCTTGCTCATGATGGGAAAATACGGTGACATACTGTTCTGTGCTGGAGGAGCATGAGTAGACAGCTACAATTTAAGGCAGGAATCAAACATCGCTTATGTGCGTATTCCTTAGATTGTTTTAGCTGCAACATTGAAATACATTTTTAAAAGTAATACAAAGTAAATTTCTTCCTGGAGTGCTGGAGAGTGCAAGTAAGTAAGGGAGACTTACTCTTTTATAACAAGTATCTGAAATGGCCAGCTCTCTTGTGATGTCCTTGTGATATACTCTTCTGGCAGGCAATACTGTAAAATTAATGATTCTATAATATCCTTAAGTAAACATGGTTACTTTGGATGTTTGAGAGTTGTTTTTTTCCAACTTTACAGTGTTTAGTTTGACTGAGAGCTCTCTCTGGCCACTTTTATTCTGTCCAAGCACTTTCCAAACACATTCTTAGATCCCCAAGACTGGATTTGAACCTAGCAAAAGTCCAGTTTAGTCTAATGGAATATTTTCCTGGAAATCATAGCTTTTAGACAGTTTATTCTTTATTAAGGGAAAATTTGCTCTCCTGTGTTGTCCTTTAAATACTCACTGTTTGCTGTCTAATAATTTTGATTCAAAGATACTGAAAGAGGTGAGTAAGGTGCAGGGATACTGATATGCAAAACCTTTCTTTTCTTTTGAATAGGTGGCTATTTCATCGTTAAAGGTGTAGAGAAAGTCATTCTTATCCAAGAGCAGTTATCCAAAAACAGAATAATTGTGGAAGCTGATAGAAAAGGCACAGTGGGTGCTTCTGTTACCAGGTATGGTAGATGCCTGCAATTACATGAAGAAGATAAAAATGACAATTTGAGCATTAGTTGTTGTAGTTGAAGTAGCCGAGCAGCTTTCTCTCTAAAATAGCTTAATGGAGAATAAGTGTAAGTGTTCAGTGCTCCTCTCTTGCTTCTGTCATTTTGTATGGTTAGATGTCAGTCCCAGAATCTATTAGGAGAGCAGTCCTCTGAAAATCAGTGGGAATTGCTCATATGCTTCAGTATTCATCCTAGACTAGGAAAAGCGAATTCGAATTTTTAATATAACAAGTTGAACCTCATAATTGATGATGTGTGACCTCATTTCGTAGCAAGTAATGTGAAGTCACTGCTGTGGAAATAGGGTGTAACCTTTTGTTTGACTGCCTCAATCAAATTGGTGTTAAAACTTCTAAAGGCAGTTGAGAAGGAAACAAATTTTTTTTATACTTCAGAAATTGTTGAAAATTGAAAAGTAGTCTAAGTCTGGCCTTTCCTCCTCAGCTGAGTTTTATTTATCTTTTTTGCCTATTGGCAGCTGCCTGCTGGCGTAGTATAGTGCTTGTCACTGTCTGATGTCAGGGCTATTTTGTCTTTTCCTAGAGGTCTCCCACATCTCTCCTAAATGATGCAAAAAGTACAACTTAAAGTCTGTTGTCTTGTTACTGTTGATATCACAGTATCTGTGCACAGACTGGCCTTGCTGGTTATGTCTGAACCAGGGGTGAAACCATACACAGATGCTCTTGAAAAGTGTGGGCTTGTGCACGTGTAAGCTTAATGCTGGCCTTCCAGATCACAGATGATAATAGCCCACCATCTTGGAGCTAAAGGATGGTATCTGGCAGTTGTCATGTAATTTTTCAAAGAGAAAACACAATGTTAGTTCAGCTAAATGATTTCTCGAGCTTGCCAAGTTTTATGCAGAAGATTCTTGGAGTGTCAGTGCAAACTTTATGTTCCACATAATACGTTTGTTTTTTTACCATTAGTTCCACTCATGAGAAGAAGAGCAGAACAAACTTGGTTGTGAAACAAGGAAGATTTTACCTGAGGCATAACACCCTGTCAGAAGATATTCCCATTGCTATCATCTTTAAGGTAATACAACTCTTGGTTTGAAAAAATACATATCCATGCTTTAGTAAAAAATGAAGATCGACTGCAGCTCTCAAAAGTTAATATGTACAGAAAGACGTGGCATGGCTGAGAAAAAGAAAGCAAGCTTTTTTTTCCCTGGGATATTGTCTTTGTTGTCCAGCAAAAAGGAGAAAAGCACTGCTATTTTCAGTAAGGAGAACGTTGCTGTGCCAAGACAAACAGTTGCTACCCCTTCTTGCTTTGTAAAGTCTCTCTGCCTGTTGTCATGTTGCTGCAGGAAGTTGTAAAGGTTTTTTCTTTTTTCTTGCTTTCTAATGAACTGTGTTGCAAACTTACGTTAAGAGTTTCCATTTTTGGTTTTGTTCTCCCCAGAACCCCTGAGCTGCTGAGGGGCTCAGGATCTTTTGATTTCAGATGCAGTGACATGACATAGCCATGAACTGGACCTATGTAACTTCCAGTCATAACCATGAAGACAACTGGTTGCTTTTAGGGAGGCCCTGCAGTTCTTAGACCAAGTCCTAAATCCTTAAAGATAACTAGAGTGGCTTTTATTTCTTGGCAGGATACTCATGAAGTCTCACAGCCTTCAGAATCTCTGGTTCAGGCACACCTCTCTTCAGTGCAGTGAATGTAGACAGCTATGAAGTTTTAAAGAGGTCCCTGATGAGACCAATGAAAAGACTTGATTCAGTGCAAGAGCTGGAGTGAATGTGGAGTATTTGCCCTGCCAGTTGAGCTGGTGACAGAATCGTGCCATGGCCCTCATTGCCTGTGAAACCACAGACTATCCTATTTTGCCTTCTGCTTGTCACTTTCGTTTTGATTCACTCAGGGATACTTGCTGCTAGCGGGAAACCGAGGGCCTTCCCCCTAGATTCACCAGCCAGCAGAAGTAACTTCTATACCTCTTTTACTGTCTTCACCTATAGTGCTTCATGGCAAACAAGTGCTGGCAAAGGGATAATTACAGAGGAAATATATTGCCAGCAGAGGTCAGCACTCGCTCACATCATCCATCAAGTTCCTGCCAGCAGTGCTGCATGCTGAAGTTTGCAACTACAGGCTTTGTGTTACCACAGCTCTGAGTTGTAGGAATCAGCTTCCTTGTGAGAAGTGCTTTGGGTTTGGTTCTAGAATATACCTAGATAATTGATTCTAGACATGGGAAGCAAATGTCTTATGTCGGATGATGCTGATCACTTGAGGTTAGAGAAAATCATCTGGTCTCCGTGACCAGTGTTGAAAGAGATAGAGAGACCATCTGTGGGGAGAAATGCACATAAGAATGTCAGAATTAAATTCATAACTTTTCTGTTACAGGAAAGTGTTAATGTAGCCCATAATCCATTTGCTCAAGCACCAAACAGCTGGGTTCCACCTTCACTAACAGACTTTTATTACATTTTGTCACGCCCTGCTGGTATAGATAAATACCTGACCACAGGCACGAGTAACTGCTCAGGGTTATTAAGTCTGAGGAGGTTGTGGGTTGGTTTGTGGGTTTTCTATTTTCTTTTTAGCAGCATTATATAGTCTATTTGATCACCTTCCAACTATGTGAGTTAGAGTTATTTACCTGCCTTTATATACTTTTAAAATTCCAGATAACTGTTGCATATTTACTTAAATGTATTTATTAAATAAGGGGTTGCAGTTGTTGGACATTCTCACAGTAGTGCTTTTCACAGCCTTATATCGATTTGGTCCAGCAGGGAATTAGGTGCACCCCTTTTAACTGTTCTGACTGCCCCATTCCTGACTAGTGCTCAATGAATTCGTGAGACATCATTCTCCTTACTTTTTCTTTCAATGTCACGTGAACTTGAGACATCTTTGTTCCATTGCTGATGATTCTCCAGCTGCAAACTAATAATCCCAATAGTTTTTTGAATTAATTATTAAGAAGACACTGCCTTCTGATGTTTTTCTTCTTGGTCACTGCGGAATGTAAATATAGCTTTTATTTAACTACTAGAACTCAAGTTACAAAGTCTCTGGCTCTGAAATTAGAAAATTTCTAACCAAAGGATCCCCTTGTACCTCAGCTCTCACACAGCAGTATTCCAGTATTCTGCTCAGGACATCTGTTGGAAAAACAAGGAGAATAATTCTTTTCAGTAGAAAGGGCACAGAATGTGGATCTTACTTGTTACTAGTAAGTATTCCTTCTCTAACGTAGAGGTTGTATCACAGTGTGCATCTGGAAGGGCTGAAGTTAAGTTGTATACACAGTCTTAGGTCTGAAGTTTTGACTGCCCATGCCTTAATTCCAAAGTGGAGGTAATAACATCCCTTAGACATTTTCATCTCAAGTGCAAGGGCTGTGAAGTAGAGGGCATTACAGATACCAATGACCAACAGAGCTGAGGCCTAAAGCTCAAAAAGTGCTTATTTTAACTAGAATCTAAGGTCACTTTCCTGTTTCAGGCATGACTCATGGTCACATCTTGACAACGTTTTATGGCAAGGCCTGAACATATGATTGATGGTCAGACTGGTTGATCTTTGTGGCCTTTTCCAACCTTAATGGTTATATGATTTTGTATGTTGTTCCCACCTTTTCTTTTCTTTTATGAGGAGGGAAGGAGCATGGGAATTGCTAACTCACAGACTGAACCAATGATGGAGTACCTGGTGCAGGGACACAGGGAGCCCTGGTAGCACAGGTGAAAGTAGTTCACCTGTGTGATCAGAAGGGGTGGAACCAGCTTCCCTAAGCCTCAATTAGAGGCTGGCAGCCACAGGGAAATGTTCTTTACCTAGAGATCCTTCTTTCTGAAGTATTTGGTGAGCCTTGATCTTTGGGATGGGTAAGCAAATCTTTCTTTCTTTAACTGGTTTGTGACCATCATCCTTTTTTGGGTAATTTAGAACTGGTTATTTGTCATTGCCTTTCTATACAGAAGGAAATAGTGGTGTGGCTGTAAAGGTCCTTTAAGGTGGGTAGGTAGGGGAACCGGCCTGTGCAGGGTCGTCCTAGAAGGAGCATCTGCCTTGCAGTTCGTCCTTACCGTAGTCTGTTCTAAACTGCAAGCCTGAATGAGTTCTTCTGCCATCCTGACCTGTAAGAATCTTCGTGATTGGCATATTAGAAGATTTAGCAGCAAGTTGTGCTGAATGAGTACATGTAGGCCATGGTTTTATGGAGTTTAATGCATTGACCACAACTAAATGAAATATGATAGGTTACAATAGACAAGTTCCTGAGAGTAGACTAGAACAAACTTGAAAGTATCTACTCTTTACTTTTTGGGCACTTAGTCCTTTGTTGCTGTGCTAACACAAATATTTTTCCCTTTTTTTTTTTCTTGAAAGAGACAGAAGCACTTGTGCAGCACCTGTATGTGTAAATGCAGTTTCTGGTTTGAAGTAGTATAAAATGAACGATTTTGTCCCCTAAAGTATGTATCTGCCAAGATTTTCAAACTCCTTGTAGTAGAAAGCATCAGACAAAAGTAACTTGCTTACTGAATAAGGTTGCTTTATTAGTTAATATACACATGCAACCAGAGCAATATTTACAGTGTCTGTTGTTCCTGTTTTGAAAAACATCGGGTTACAGATGAGATGCTGCTGCCATTTTTGCAGGGAATTAGAGCTGTTTTAAGGTAAAGACTATTTTTGGTCTGGATGTATGGCCTGGATTGGGTAGGCTCTGGGCGCTGAAGTAAATGAAGGTTGAGTGCTGCATTAAAACCAGCTGGAGAAGGAAGAGAGTTATATGTAGCCAAGGGTGGGCTCAAAAGCTGAATTTTATGTTACAAGTTGCTGGATGAATTATCTTGAGGTTGTAGGGAGATGCTCTAAGAACTGCAGCAAAAGATGTAAACAGTGGGTTGAGTTTCATATTAAAAAAAAAAATTATGTTAGCCTTGGAGCCATTAAGATGCAACCCTGGAGGAACAGCTGAGTGGTGGTCTTGCTGGACCCGCAGAATCATGTGTTTCCATGGCTACAGTTTCATAGCTCGTATCTTTAGAATTATGAAAGCTCCAGACCAATTCTGTCTGTGATGTCAACCTTGAACTTCCCTGACATCTTTTTAATCCAGTCATCTGCCTGTCTCCATTCTGTAATTTAGCCTGATGGACTGCAGAGCTACATTCTAGGCAAGTGCCATGGAAACGCCTAGACATCATCATTAAGACACAAGCTGGGGGAGGAAGAACTGGGCTCTCACTCTTTCATGCACACTTTATCGTGTGTTACAAGTGTGTGTATCCACACATACACATACAGACTTTGTGCAACAGGATCCTCCCCAGTCCTAGGAAGCAGTTGACCCTAGTTGGAGCGCTTTATCCCACTTGAACCCAGAATAATATGAGTGTTGTTAATGTTTGCTTTGACATCTATTGCATCCATTGACTGCTAGACTTCCAACCACGCTCTTCATCATCTTGCTGCCATCTCCTTTCTAATCCCGTCACTGCTCTTTCTAAGTCATCCCTTTGCATCATGTCCCTTCCTTCTGTCCCCCACTTTCCTGTGAAGTTGTTCTTTTGCAGCATTGCCTTCCAAACAAAAACGAACAAGAGAACTTGTGGCTAACTGTGCTTTAATGTTAATTTTCTTCCTATCAGCTTTGTCCTGGGATCAGTAGCACTTCACACATCTTTGGTGTTTGTCATGGTTTACCCCGTGACGTTGTTCCTGTAACACAGGTAGCAACCCAAGAATGTCATGTTACTATCCTAACGATGTTATAAGTTAATTCAGGAGTGGGTTTTTGTCTGGGGGACTTGGGTTAGTTGGTGTTTTTTTTTCCTTTTGTTGGGGGGTGAGTGGAGAAGATAGCCCTTGTGTTGCACTTGTCCTGAACTTACTAACAAAGAAAACATCTCATACCAGTATGTGTCTCTTGTTTGCCCCGTTCACACTGCATGCAGGTGGATTTGTATGTGCAGCTCTGACCGGTTTTTCAGAACGCAGAAGAGAATACATGGATTTATTTGTAGGCTACTACATCAGCATATCTTTCTTAGTTATTTGCCCGAAATTGTAGTTATTACTACTCATGAATTAATTTCCCCAGTTTGTATTTCTGTAATAATACAATATACATTATGTTACAGCCTTTCCCACTTAACAGCTTTTGAATTTTCAAGTGAGTTTTGCTGCTGCAAATTTGAACTAGAAAATCTGTAGTGGTATGATGGTATGTCCTATTTTCATCTGTATGTTGTCCGAATTTTAATCAGACTATTTGTCAATTTAGAAGAAATGATCAACCTTTTCTAATTGACTGCAACTTTCTGTTTTTAAAGGGACAAAAGAACATAATAAAACTGCGGATTGATATTTTTGTTGGTTTTTTTCTTCCCTGCTTGTTCTGTTCACATTTCACATGATTCTTACTGCCTGGTTGCCTTCTTACCTTAAATCTGGTGGCAGGATATGGAGCAATGCCTTATCAACTTGTATTTGATGTGTTCTAGGTAAATGTGTTCCTGGTATGTGTGCCTGGAGCAGTATGAAGAATTCCCTTCATAAAATGTTCTTCTTATTAGAACTAAGTGTAACAATGGTGTCAATCAAGTAGTGGTTCCTAAATTGGTTTGCTGGTTAGCTTCTAAGTTCTAGAAACATGGAAAATGACTATGGTAAAGCTTTCATGCTTTTCGTATGAGACTGACTTGCAATGGATTTTATTTACTTCTCTGCTGAAGTGTTTTTTTTGTGTTTTTTTTTTTTGTTGGTTTTTTTGTTGTTGGGTTTTTTTACTACTAAGTGACCTTATTTGCAAGGATGAGGTAGCATAGTTGTATCTGAAAAATAGTCACGTAAGTTAACTACAGTCATATCAGACAGCAAATTCTGGTTCTGAGAAGTGCCTTGATATCGATGGTATGACTACCTGGTAGGAATGAACTGGGATGAACCACTCTTACCTGGTGCAGTTAACTGTCTTGATTTGACACTCAAATTTGTCTGAGATAAATGGAGTAGTGATCTGTGCTTCGCGTCAAAACTGAACCATTCTCACAGTTTTAATGGGTTGTGCTATTTTTGCGCTGCTTTTAATTTCCAATAAACCACAAGGTGAAGAGAGAAAGTTGTAAGTTGAAAGAACTTTGGCCTCCTTGTTGAGAAAGAAAGAAGAAAAGAGAAAAAAGAAAAAGCCGGGTACTTCACAATTGGGGCAGCAGTTCTGCCAAGCGATAGCATTAGGTAGGCATTAGGCAAAATAACACCCCATGAAGGCAAAAAGAAGGAAAGGTATTTGTGCATTTTTGAGGAAAACGTAGCTTTTTGGGACACTGCCAGCTTTTAATGAAAACCAGAATGCAGAGTCTACATAGGCCATTATTTACAATGGTCTTTGTGGCTGGCAGTTTGAAGAACAATATGAATGCAAACGTAACTTCCTCCCAAACTTCTGAGAAACGTATTATAAGTCAACCAGAAGAGGTTTAGTGAGATTATTCTGTTTCTTGATATGGCAGAGCTCCAGACAAATGTGTGAAGGGGGAGCTTTAGCACCATCTGGAATCCACAAAGGCCTTCACTGCTGGCTGCCACCTTGAAACACTTACTGATAGAGAGATTTTTTTTTAAACCTGTTAAGAGCTTTCTTAGTTTATTAAGCTTTTTCTGTGGTATAAAGCCTAACAAGGTGTCCAAGGATCACCAAAATAATAGAATGGCTTTCAAGTGGAACTGTGTAGTGAAGTCATCTTCTAGATGCAAAGAGCTGCAGAAGAGGTGTATTGTAAAAAATAATAATAATAATAATAATAATTCTCCAACAGGACGTGCTGTATCGTAGACAATTGCATTTGCCAAATTGCTTGTGGTAAGAGACCATGTGTAATCTTTTAAGTAATTTCACCTTCCTTTGTTGTAGATTCTGAGTTGGTTTTGGTTTTACACATGTAGGGTTGTTACTTATTTTTCACAAAAGAAGTGTGGAATTTAACTGTTGTCTAAAGAGTGTGTGTGTGTGTGTTCCTGCTGCTTATCAAGATTTCCATTTTGGGTTCTTCCATAGCTAAAATATGTACTGCCAGTGCCAGATGGCACAGTTTCTGAGGGAAGAACTAGCTCTTGCTTAGTAGTAATGCAGACAAACAATACCAAATTAGCATAAGCAAATGTCAGTGAGTAAACATAAAGCCTGTGCTGTTTCTGTCTTTTCTTCTTTTCCTAGGCCATGGGTGTTGAAAGTGACCAAGAGATTGTACAGATGATTGGCACAGAGGAACACGTGATGGCTGCATTTGCTCCTAGTCTGGAAGAGTGCCAAAAAGCTCAAATTTTTACACAGATGCAGGTGCATCTTTTCTTTTTGCAAGTAGCCATAAAATCTAAAGATGATTATATTGACCACTTTGCTCTGTCAGCAGTCCACATACACTTTGTTTTTTTGCAGAGATAGTTTAAGCCAGGGGCTTTTAGGCAGCAGGCCCTGTCGAAAGTTAGGCTTTGCTCTGAACTGCTTAACTGAAAGGAAGCAAAGTCAATAAATTCTTTGTTTTCAGAAGCCTGGGGTTATGTTGTAATGCATGTGAAAAGTAGTGACATCCTTAAATTCAGAGTGCACCTCATCGTTTTATACCTAGATGAAACTCAGCAAGTACACAAAAGAACTGGAGATGAAAAAGCCTAATGAGATGAACTAGATGTCTTTGGTATTTACACAATCTTTTTTCTTATACCTACAATCCTCATTGTAGTAATCATAATCTTTCAACACTTCCAATTCTAGATGTTATCAGGACAAGATAGGCAACACATATGCATGTATTATAATCATAGTCATGTTCAGTTCTTGAGATTTTTTTTGTTAGCATCACTTATGCAGTTTCTTATTTTCCACCTTGCTTGAAGTTTGTGTTGTCTGTAGCTTGTGGCTTTGCACTGATTGATTAAGGAAAGCAAAGATATGTGTGTTTTTATAGGTTACAGCTCTGATATTAACTGAAGATAATTGTTTCACTTGACAGGCATTGAAGTACATTGGAAACAAAGTACGAAGGCAAAGGATGTGGGGAGGCCCAAAGAAAACGAAGATGGAAGAAGCACGAGAACTGCTAGCATCAACTATTCTGACCCACGTTCTTGTATGTAATGGTTTCTTTCCCTGAAGTAGATCTGTGTGGTTATTTTTAGAGATGTCCAGTTTGTTCTTCTTTCGTTCTGTAATGATGTCTGTATGTCTGTAATGATATAGCACCTGAAAACTTCTCACACAAGGAACTGTAGACTGTGGCATTCTAGAGCTAAACAGACTTCTAATAAAATCATACAGCTAAGGAGAGAAAATCCAGAAGTAATATGAGACTTTAGATGCTTTTGGAGTATTTTAGATGGTGATGTTCTGTTTGGTCTGTGTTCAGCCTCTATTACTCTTTTGCCCTGCTTTAGAACATGGTGGCGTAGGAGCAACTTTGGTACTAGTTGGGATTTAAAAGAAAAAAACATAGCAAAAACCAATCAAATATGCAAAATATTCACAATGGAAAAACATTCACTTAAGGGAAATATGAAAGTATTAGTTTTTTTAGTCTTTTTAAAAAGTGATGGCCAGAAATGGTGTTGGTTGCAATGACATCAGTCCTTTTGAAAACAAAACAGGAACTGATGGTCTTACAGAAGCTGATCAGGATGCAATAACGACAAGTTTTGAACAAACCTCTCTCTTATCCTCCTCACAGAAATGCTCCTATAATGCAAGAACTTTGTTTTATCCCGGTTAGTTTTGGGACTAAGACAGGTGGACTCCTGGAAAGGGTGATTTCAATCAAGGGAGAATTACGGATTTGGTTTGTGTGGTCAAAATATGAAATAAGACAGCTGCAACTCTTCTCTGTGAGAGCAACATGCTAGAGTTTGAAAATGAGCAGTAAAGAAAAACGATCCTTATCCCAGATTACCCAGATTTTGACTGTGAGACGAAAAACTGTTCTATATGGAAAAATCAGTGCAATTCGTGTGGAAGAGCTTTGCTGAATGGAAGAAATGTCTTTGTTTGCTTTGTTGTTGAGATGAAGTAAATCATCCTCAAACTGAAGAAAAATATTTTAACTGAGTCAAAAGTAATCTGTTTATGAAATGCTGTCCCACTGAATTATAGCCAGACACTGTCAGCTGTTACTTCAGGTCCTTACCTGTACCTGTACTACTTGCTCTGAAAGAAATGCCTCCAGTTTATTTCCATGGAAACTACAACAGATACAAAGAGTACAATAATGCTATTTGATAGAGAACATTCTCAACTACAGAATGCTATTTTGTAATCCTTTTGTCCAGCCATGTTCTCTTGTGTTTTAAATTGGTGTCTGAGTCAAAACTGAGGAATTGGTCCTGAAACATCAGTTTGTTCTTCATTTCTTTCATTACAGGTGAAGGAGTTCAATTTCCGTGCCAAATGCATTTACACAGCAGTAATGGTGCGCAGAGTAATTCTGGCTCAAGGAGAAAATAAAGTAGATGACAGAGACTATTATGGAAATAAACGCTTGGAGTTGGCAGGGCAGGTAGGTTTTTACTTCAGAGCTAAGGCTCTTTTGGGGTTTTGTTAGTACCTGTTTTTAAAAGAGGTATAGTAAGGGGAATCCCTGCCTTCTCAATTGAAGCATTTTCCTCTGGTTTTATTTTCATTAGCTTTTCTGTTTTTACTCATAGATAGGTTGTTAGGACTAATAAACTGTATCCTGACTTCTGTTCTGCCCCTCCAACAAATGAAAAGGCAAAACTGTTACTACTGCATCAGTTTTACTTCCATTGTACCTTTGTCAGTGCCAAGACTTCTGCAGTAAATCCATCCCCCCATATAGAAGCATTGTACTGAGAGAACTTATATATTAAACCTGGGCTCAGCCTCTGTGGAGAACCCAGCTTCTGCAACAGCTAGCAGAACAACTGCTTGAGCCATCTGTAATTTGGAGAAGTCCCTATGATTAGTTATTTGTTATCAACTGCTCATCTAGCCTTTAGAATAACATGATTAGTGTGTGGTTTAAAGCCCTACTAGATACTTCTTTTCTGGCAATAAGCTCTGTTTTGAGCCTTCAAAAATGGAAGCGCAAACACTTGATTTGCTTCAGAAGCTCTTGCTGTCTTTTCTGGGTGCAGCTGTGTGCCTTCTGGTTCTGACAGAAAATGACTAGTGGGAAAAATCTTCAGCTTACTAAAGGCAGAACTAGGAGGGATTATTTGAAATTTCTGAAATAGTAGGTTAACTTGACTGACTAATTAAAGTAGAGTGCATGGGTTTCTTTGCTTGCTGAATTTATGCATGATTGGCACCATTCTTTTGCAAAGAGGCTGGTGGCTAACGGCTGTTGGCGAAATGAAGTTTAGAAAGTCATAGAGTGTTTAAGGTTGGAAAAGACCACTAAAATCGTATAGTCCAACCATCAACCTGCCATGTTTTCCTAAAGCAGTACGAATTTGCCTATTGGGTGAAGGAACAGCTTAATTATCCTGGCATGGATGTTTTCTTTAGATAACAATTGGATTTCATTGTTCTAATCTCTGTGAATTTAAGTTGGAGTTATTGCAGTCAATATAATCTGTAATTATTGATCACGCATCAGAAATCCAAGCAAATATACATAATTTACCATGGGAGATTGCGTTTCTGCTCCCCACGTCCTTTGCATTGGGGTTTCTGTTGCAGTACAAATAACAATATCCATCAGTTTCTGTTCCAGTCTTATGGGAATTCTCATCTTACTGTACTTTTATTTAGGAGTACAGTGCATGTTGCCTCATATCCCTGTTTTCCTTCCCACTCGTGCTTGTTCTCATCCACATGTGTGAACGCAAATACAGATTGCATGTGCACACACAGTTTGCAGTCACTTCAGAATAAAAATGTACTCTGCTTCCTAGTTGTCAGCAGAATTAGGATGGTGCTCTGAGTACAAATTAAACAATGAAAATTCTTAACCACATAGGAAAGGAATTCTTTTCTTCAAGTTAATGTGTAATTGTCCGTTAGGATTCTACTCTTGTAGCAAAGCAGAATAATAAGACATAATTTCAATATTCTAGTGGGACAAATATTTCAGTCTACAATGGATTTGTTGGGTTTGTTGGGCTTGTTTTGTTTTGTTTTGTTTTTTATTTATTTTGCTGTAGCATTGTTGCTGTAAATCAACGTAATTAGTGCTCTATCATATGCTCTTGTTTAGCTGGACTGAAAAGTAGTTATTTTTCTTGATAATTTAGAGGCAGAAAATAAAGCGGAAAGAAGTTTTTACAGGCTGTAAGAAAAAGGCTTCTGCTCACAGATGTTAACAACCAAAGTTGTTTTAAATTAACTGGGAAGGGGTCTTAAATGTAGAGGATCATCATAACAAAGGCAATGCATATTTTTTCTACATCAAGGAGAGCTACATGGGGGGAGGCTGTAACACTTGCTTAAGAGCAGTTATGGATCCCTTGTGATATTTTAAATGCTCATTTCAAGCTGAACACTTGAGTTCCTCTCTGCTGTATTATCAGTTTAATATTGTTGATTTGATTACTGACTAAGAAGTGTAGAAATCTTTTTTTGTCAGTTTCTAAATGTTTGTGTTTAGCTAAAGTTTGTGCGGATAAAATGAGCAGTGAGGGGGTTTTGTTGTTGTTATTTTTTTCTTTTCATGCCATCATGTTCCTGGAATAAAAATCCTGTTGATTTATAATTTGAATAAAGGAAAAAAAAGAAAAGATTCCCATGTGAGGAGAAAAACATAGCGGTCTAAACAATGCAGAGACATAAAAGGCATTGTGTTTATAAAGATGTGTGAAAACAATAGCTGCTAATTTCACACCTCATGGGACAAGAGAGTACGAAATGTGCTTTAGCTTTAGATAACAGAGTTGTATCCACTAGCCAAGCTGGTTTACAGAGCTTTCTCTTAGTCTTTCTGCCACGAGAGGCTTGGTAGGCCAGGTGCCAGCTGAGGTGTTAGCAAAACCTACCGATTTCAGGCTTAATCTTTTCACCTACCTTTTCTGTTTCCTTAATGTGTTCATTATTTGCTAAGCATTACTCTGTTCTTTGTCCTCATTTTTTTTTTGTTTCTAATGCAGCTTGCTTTGTATGGGTGAGATATGGAACAGCACCAAAATCCGGCACCCTGGAAAGCAAGGGATTTCTACCCTGTGACAAAAGAATACCGCCTTGACTTCAGAGATTGGCTAATCCCAGCTGTTCTGATAATATAATTAAGGCTGCCTAATGTCTTTAATTTTGCAACCAGTTTGTGTGAAAGGGAGAATTTGGCACTCAAAAGGCTTAAACGCTAAATAGCAATCTCAAGGCGCCTAATTAGAATTCTCTGACATTAAGCTAATTGGTGAAACTGTATTTCAGCAGCTTAACTTCTTTATTAATTTTTCTTTGGATTTTCAATGAAAATCAATTGATGAGCTGTCAGTATTTTTTTTTTCTTTAATATAATTTGCTCTTTAGTGATCCTGACTTAAGCAGGCTGAAAGGCCCTGGACTAACTATGAAATCCATTGAATATTATCACTGGCATTCCATCCTTTTTCTTTAATCGCCCACTCTTGACCTAAATAATGTGGTTATTGTGAGACTCTGCCTTGCCAGATAGTCAGAGCTCTTACAAACTGAGAGTCCGTGAGTGAAATTAGCAAAGCATAACATTTTTCAGACTGGCAAAGTTTGTGTACTTGGGGTTTGGCTTTATTATTTCAGAGAAGAAGGATGGTGTTATAATCCCTACAGCACGTGGAACTAGGAGGCTTTGTAAAGATTTTAAGATCAAGAAATCAAAAATGGAACTATTGTCTTTATATGTGACATGTTTTTATCAAAAGTTTCTGCACAGAAACCTGTTGAGATTAAATGTATACCAGGATTGACCTCAAAACAGTCTGTTTTGTGTTTAACAAGACTTTCAGACGTCTTAAAACTGTGCACATCCCTTTTCCCTCCATTTGAAACACATCTCTCATAATCTGATTTTTGGAGATGCCAGTGGGTTGTCCTTCCTAATATAATACTTCATGAAAGATGTTTTCATTTCTAGTTGAATTTGGCTTTAAAAAAAGCTGTGACACTGCAGTGAGTCTCAGGTGACTGAATTTCTTTTAACAGTAGTAAGAGGAAGTTGCATTGTAAAATGTTACTATAAGGATCAGGAAGGAAGAGGGTCTCCAACACCTTCATCAAGACCAGGTTTAAAAAAAAAAAAGTTTTTATTGAAGACTCTCTATTCTGAATGGAAATAGGGTTCTGTTTTTATCAAGAGTTAACATGCAGTGACATGATCACTGTTCTATATAAGGTTTTACAATTTAATGACTGCACACTAAATGCTCTTTACATCTTTAGTGTAGACTGTCTTAGTCTACTCTTAATCTCTGTGAAAGGTAGTGACAATCTTGTATTGCCTAATCATACAACTGTGTCAGTTTCTAGTAGATCTTGTCATACTTAAATGCACTGATGCTAGTGAAAATGATATTTTATAATCTGTGTAGCTGCTTTACAGTGTCATTTGGCTGACGCTTTGATCAGTCTGGTTGTGACATGTAAGTGGAGAAAAGCAAGTGAAATCTAATGGCCCATCCCCATGATAGTATGAAGAATAGTTTGCATTCTTTCCAGAAGAGAAGGAGATATTAAGACTATGTTTAATGGATACAGTTATAATTCAATTTTAATTCTTCACATAAAAAGTTAAATTGCACAACTGACACCAGGACATCTTGACTTGTGATGGCTGAATGCCTAGCTTGTTCTGCCTTACAGTGCCTTGGACACTGGGAACTACCATTTCTGGCATTTGATAGCTGCTGTGTTTTTAGTCCTCCTGACATTTGGAATTTAAATTGCAATGCTTCTAAAGAGATGTATTGCTGTTTGTTTGGTTGTTTTTTTTCTGACTGTTGATGGGTGCATATGCAAAGATATTGTGAAGGTCAGAACAAAAAAAAAGATGAAAAGATAGGCTTAGACTCTTCTTCTTACTTTGCTTTCTATTTTGAAATTATTAAAGTGAAACATCTGAGAAATTAAGCAAAAAAACTTATGAGAGTAATATGTAAGAAACAAACGCTGCATTTCAGCTGACCAGAAGGGTAGAAATATCGAAACACCTGCGTTCTTCCACTTTCCCCAGACCTTAATCCAATTGTTTTGTATTTCCAGCTTCTTTCTCTTCTGTTTGAAGATTTGTTCAAAAAATTTAACTCTGAGCTGAAAAAGATTGCTGACCAGGTAATCCCCAAGCAACGTGCAGCTCAGTTTGATGTAGTGAAGCACATGCGTCAGGACCAAATCACCAATGGCATGGTCAATGCCATTTCCACAGTAAGTACTTTTGGTTTAATTCTAATATACACGATTTTTCCACTGTACTGAGTGCTGAAGTGTTGTAAATTTTGTTCTGATGGCTCCACTGTCTTTGGTCAAATCTATCAAAACTTGCAAAGTTCTGTCATGGACATGGCTTTTGGAATTGGCTGAAAAATCATTCTTCAAACCAATTTTTATTTCCCCATTTAATTAAAAGAGGTGTTTGAAGTATCTGTGATGGAACAGTAGAAACAGACCAATTTAAATTTAAAATAGAGATTGTTTATCCAACTTGCTGTCTTGTGCGTTCTGCTTTATTATGTGGTTCGTGATATTTTTTTATTACCTAATTAAGTTGAGGCTGTATCATATGTCCAAAATATGGTTGAAATATGACAGGAAAAGAACACATTGTGAAGGAAAGACAATTGCTAAAAAAGAGCTCTTTGAAGAGTGATGCCTTTTTAATTATATGAGCTAGCTAGTAGAAGTAAATTTAGGGTGAGCAAATTTGTAGCTAGAAGCCAGTATTTTTTTTGTTACATCAATGATAACGATACTGAACTATTTAATTGGGAAAACTAATAGACCAGATGTTACTGTAAAATGGTTGGAATCAAGTCTAATTTGTCGTGGTTAGATTTTTGCTCATATCTGCCTTCTACTAGAGTGGATATCTTCATTCATGCCAGTGGACGAGAGCAAGATGTAATTATTAACTTTGTCTCTCACCTCACATATCTTCAAGAACAGTTTGTGTGATAATCCCTGCAATCTAGCTAGTAGCTTGTAAATGACTTTGAAATACATGAATTTTTAATAAATTAGATCAGTGAAAGTATTTCAGTTGCTGGTAGACTGCGTGCAACTTGCTTCTTAATCTTTGGAACTCTTGAGAGGGCTTTTCTGCCCAGTACAAAACTGAAGTTTTTCTTCATTTCTTGTAAATAAAATTAACTCCACAAATTGCATTCGAAACAACCTAGTCTGTTACTTACAAATCCCAGTGTTTAAAGCTTATCACTGTTTAATTTTATGAGTGCCCGAAACGTAGTTAAATCTCTGTAGTGCACGTACCCAAAACAGTTGACAGATTTGTTTCTCTAAATGCTTGTGCTTTCTTCTAGCTGGTGCCAGTTTTTCCATTTGGACTGACAGAGATAAATCTGCAAACTATTCAGTACATATTATGAAGTCTTCCTTCTTCCGCTGTCTTAGGACTTTTTTGTTGTTGTTGCTGTCACATAAGCAGTTAAACACCATCTGCTCTTAAGCATTGAAAATCATTTCTCAGGAACAATGCCCAGTGCATACTATTCAAGAGATTAAGCAAATACCATAAACATCGTTCTTGGAAACAGCAATCTCCAATCTCACCAGAATGCTTCAGTGATAGTCCCAAAGAGCATGAGATAACTTAACAGACTTGTAATTACACTAGTAGCATGCAGAATAATTCATAACACTGCTAAATCCTCTGTACACTGGTGTTCAGTGGTACTTAGTCTGTGTATCCTGGAAATACCAGAGGAGAGTAAGTGAGCAGAAATAGTACAGACCTAACAGACATTTCAGTGCCTACAAAATCATGCAGTGCCATTGAAGAAGGAATTGTGATACAGGAGTTTTCAGTGGGAAGTCCTCTATCTTGCAGCAGCCCTGACCTGTTTGGGTTGTTTTAGACAGCTTTGAAGGAGTCACTCTGACACTTTCAAAGCATAAATAATTTTTTCACATTATTTCTTCAGGGAGTGTTTTACCTCCCTTTTCTGTTGCTGAGATTTCAGTCATTTGGACGGTGCAGAAAAACTGCGTGGTAGTTCAGGTTACAATCATTTCTAGCATGAGGATAAATTACTGATTTATTTTACTCTCCATTCATATTCTGATAATTTCCAGTCCTGTAACAGTGTCATGGTGAGTGAGTGAGTGAGTGAGTGAGAAGGATGAACAAGTAGTGAGGCCTTTTGCTGTTGGATATTATGTCTTCCCCCTTTCTGCAACAAGAGAAAAAGGCAGATTCTCATGACTACTTAACAGTCTCTGTAATGTAGGCAAATAAGCCAGTATCCATCCCAATTTTTCTCTTCTTGCTGTTAATCAAAAGATGAGATTATGCTGTCAATGTATAAATAAAGAAACCTAGCAAAAAGATTTCAGTGCAGTATAGCAAGCAGACTCTAAATTCTTTGTTAGCTGTGCTGGCATGAGTTTGTCAGAAGGTTACATGGATTAGGAGGTGGCAGTCCTAGAGAAAACATTCAGGCTCTTGGCTCCCTTTGGGCTGACTGGTAGTGTTGTGACTGGGGCAAGTAGTAACAACTGGGCAAAAATGTGCTGTATCTACTGTCTCAGGTTCCAGGAACTCTCTATATATGGAGTATGGATCTTGAAATCAAGATACGTAGTATCTAAATTTAATAGCCTGCTGAAACATTAGTTTAGGTTGCAGTGAACTGCTGGGTACTGGTAGATATTATTGTATCTACTTGCCATTTAAACGTAATTGTGTTCTAGAACATTCTCTGAACTCCTTTGTTCTAGTTGAAACCACAAGTAACACTGCCCTTGACAGTCACAAAGCATGAAATCATTGGTATATGAATGAATCTCTTCTAGTTGATGTAAACTCACTGGAGAAGTGTGGATAGACCTAAAACCTCCCACCCTTCTTTGAAGATAAGACACATGAATGAGTCTTTTTCCTCTGGATTCTGATACCCAAAGGTTTTGAGAAAGCACACATGACTTTGATGCCAGATTGCTTCACTATAACCATCAGTGTTTGCTACCAAAATAAATCACAAAAAAGACAACTGAAGCAGGACTACTGTAAAAGTATATTTCACACACAAAAGAAGCATCCCTTTTGTTGACGTACTTAAAAAGGCCAGAAAAGCTTTTACTTTTGTTAAATTTGAGCATTGATATACCTGTGTGCATGTGAAGATCAGTCTCTGTGTAATTGAAGATGTTATAGCAAAATCATCTGGAAGAGCAATTCTTCTGTTTCAACTTCTTCTTTCAATTTCAAATTCTTCTGTTTCAAATTCTTCTGTTTCAAGTGTGTCATAACCAGTAGTTTATATACAGATGGGTAGTTAGACAGCTGTATGACATAAATGCCCAGGTTGGATGGGCCCTGGGCAACCTGATCTAGAGAGTGACAGCCCTGCCCACTGCAGGGGGTTGGACTGGATGAGCTTTAAGGTCCTGTCCAACACAAGCCATTCTGGGATTCTATGAAATGGGCAGTATTGGCTGTGCAAAGCTCCTGAGGTTGTTCAGTCTAAATCTTGAAAAAAGGAATGCAGTGTTGAAAGACAGATAAACTGTGATAACTGTTTTTTAAATGCTCGTTGTGTTCTCCAGGGAAATTGGTCTCTGAAGAGATTCAAAATGGACCGCCAAGGTGTGACTCAAGTATTGTCCCGCTTGTCTTACATATCTGCTCTGGGAATGATGACTAGAATCTCTTCTCAGTTTGAAAAGACAAGGAAAGTGAGTGGTCCTCGATCATTGCAGCCATCTCAGTGGGGGATGCTCTGCCCATCGGACACTCCTGAAGGAGAGGTAAGGGACCTGTATGTTGCTGTCAGTATTTCTGTCCTCCTGAGCAGCGGTGGCACTGTTTGGTTTGAAGCAGTCCTCTGACAGAGGAAGAATTTTGCTGAGGAAGGTTCTTGATGAGAGAAATTATCCTTAGTCAAGTAGCACTGCTTGTTTGTCTTCTCACATCCCAGCAGTTTACGTCCTGGTCCTCCTTACTATACTGTTCTTCTTTCTGAAGGGGATGGCTAGAAGCTCTGTTGAGAATTTATTTGGTTGAATTATTTTTGCTCTCTTTGCTCTGTTTTGATCTGGACAGGAAAAGGAATCCTCAACTCTTATCCCTTTGTTCTGGAATGAGCATACTGTTTTGAAATTACAATCAACCTGCAATTTTTCTAGAATTGTATTAATTTTACAGAAACTGCTTTATCTTACCTTTAAGTATGGAGCTTTTTCAACCAAATTATTGATGCTGGCAGTTTTCCTTTATATTGTAATCTTTTCATTTTCTACGTCCTGAGTGGAAAGCCCTGTGAGAGCTTCGGACTTCTGGAGTAAATATGTAATCAATATGAGCTAGTCTTAAGCAGCTGAAGTAAAATTATGCTGTTTAAGATACTTAAATGCTTTTTGTTACCTATTTTGCAAATAATTGCAAATAATTATATTGTTATTTTCAAGTCTCCACAAAGATATAGTGGTAAAATTACATTAAAATTAAGAAGTTTTGATGTATGGAGTTATAACAATCGATTCTAATAACTTAAAATTTATTAACCTAACTTCTTTTTTATTAACCTAGAACTGGATTGTTTGTACTTCTTCATGTACTTTATCTTTAAAAACTATGTGCTATGACAATAAAGTGTCCAAATATTGTCATGCTGCTGAATTTTATTTCCTTGATTTTTCTATGTAAATAATAAAGATGTTGCTTTAAAGAGAGAAAAATAAACGGTTATACATGTTTTGGTTAACTTCATATCTACAAACTACTTTTTATTTTTGAATGCTAAACCATTACCTTTCTGTGCAATGTAGAAAGTACTTACTTTTTTTTTTTCCTAATTTTCAATGTATTTAATTTGTTTTGTGCTTTGAATTTCTTCTGTAACTCTGTGCAGTGGCCTGAAAAGAGGCTGTTGTGAGGTGAGGGCTGCCTCCTCTTCTGTGTAACTAGCAATAGACTAAAGGGAATGGCAGGGGAGGTTCAGGTTGGGTAATAGGAACAATTTCTTCTTAGAGCGGAGCTGCAGTGGCACAGGCTGCCCAGGGATGTGGTGGAGTCACCATCCCTGGAGGTGTTCAGAAAACATTTAAATGTGGTATTAAGGGACATGGTTAATGGAGAAATACTGGTGGTAGGTGGATGTTTGGACTGCATGATCTTAGAGGTCTTTTCAGACCTTAATGATTCTGTAATTCCATGAATGGATAAAAGATTAAATTGTTTTTTCTTTCTTTAGGCTTGTGGTTTGGTTAAAAACCTTGCTCTGATGACTCACATTACTACAGATATGGAAGATGGCCCAATCATTAAACTAGCCAGTAATCTTGGAGTCGAAGATGTGAATTTGCTCTGTGGTGAAGAACTTTCATATCCTAATGTGTTCCTTGTTTTCCTGAATGGTAGGCAACTCTTCAGCAATCTGACTCTGATTTGTTGCCAATTTTGGGTTACTCTTCAGAAACGCTGTGATATTTGGAGCGTGGCCAAACACAGTTGTTGTATTCCCTGTGAATTTCCCCTGTAATTTCATCAGCAAATATTTGATAGGGTTAAGCAGAGGACACAGGTCAAATGATGGCATTTATTTGTGTGTGAAGTTGTCCTCAGAACTCTGCAAATGCATATAGCTGGGATATTGAAGCTCTTTTGAGTTTCAGTACTGTTTGTATACAGGTTTGCGTGAATGCATACAAATATATTTATACTCCATTACAGATTTTTTTTGTTTGGTTGGTTTTCTAGTCATTCACCAATTAGTTGACCTTCCTAAGGTACTTTTTAAAAAGAATAATGCTCTTAAAATGATAACTTTAATTTTATAAATCCAGAGCTTCGTTCACAGAATTTATTTCTTCTTATTGCAGTCTTCATATATTTTTGTATCTATTCATGCAACTGTGTTTAAAAACAGGAAGCCAGCATTTACTGTTTGCAATATTTAGCAATGCTGTTCTCTTTAAAACTGCCTTTTAAGCAACAACTTGCTTTGTGAATGATTATAAAAAATGAGACTTAAAACAAGCTGCATTGCTTTCCTTTGTTAGAAGAATGATTTGGCACATGTGCTTTGCTTCTGCACGCTTAAGTTCCTTTTGCAGCTGATCTTTCAGTATTTCTAATCAGCAGTTACTATAATATTAGATTTCAAAATAGTGACATGTTAAAAACTATGATTGTGTCAGCAGCATCCACTTCAGGGATTAGTATTTAAGGTCTGTCACTGTGAGTAAGTTCTCCATTTACCTTCAAATTAAACAGCAGTTATTCTTCTCAGTTACATGAAAGAAACACTTGACTAAACTGCGTTCCTTAGCTCTGCTTTTCTTCAGCAATATGTTAAAGATAAGGTTCAGTGAAACCACATGCACTCCTCCTGTTTCGCTTTATGGTCTAAAGGGAAGTGCCGAGCAGAAGGATTGGATTCTTCCTTCAGACACTCCATCTGTAGTATGGAGCAAGATCACTTATGTTCCAAAATGTAGATGATCTCATACTTAATGAAGCAAAACTGATCAATATAATTAGTTTCTTGTTTTAATTCTGGCCTTGTGGTTGTCTGATTTGTTTCAAATTTAAGTATGTGATGTAAGAGGACAGAAAGTCTTTCAAGTGCATATTCCTACATTTATATCCGGCTGTCTCCCTGTGTTTTGTTTAATATGACACTGTACTAAGTTGTGTTCTATATGTTAAGATAAACTTGGTTAGATGACTCTTTAAAAATGAATTTTAGTCTTCTTTGCTCATCATGCATCAGAATACTTAGATATGTATTTTAAATATGTACACTAATTGCAAGAAGTGGGAAGTACTTCTGTGCATGTGAGACATGATCAGAGTTTGCATGTGAGTGAGCCATAGAGTGGGCCATGAACTTGTTCCCTTTCTGAATAGGTAACATCCTTGGTGTCATACGTGATCATCAAAAGCTAGTCAACACGTTTCGGATAATGCGACGAGCTGGTTATATCAATGAATTTGTTTCCATCTCTACAAATCTTTCTGACAGATGTGTCTACATTTCCTCTGATGGAGGGAGATTGTGCAGGTAAGCGTCCTATCAGAATTATCTAGTAAGCACTGTTCTGTGCACTGTAAGTACACTGGGTGAAGGAACTACAGATTTAAACATAAAAACTGTTTTCAAATTCAGGGGAATTTGTGCATTTATTTTCTCCTTAAATAACCCTCATTCAAAGCAGATAGGTAGGCAAGACACATTACGTAGTCATTCAACTTCCCAAAAAAAGCCTGAATAGATTAGTTTTATCTCTATAAAGAAGTTAGAGCAAAATATTGCTTCCAGCTTCTTAAAAAAGGGGGAAGGAGAAATCAACTTGGTTGGCAACTGCAGTGATAGTCCATTTCCTTGAATTGTTTCTTTACTTCTTTTTTTTTTTAAGTTATCAGAGTACTTAAACAAGGTACAAGCAGCCACCTCTTGGACATGATACCACTTTGTGGAATGAGAGGCTACCCTTTGCCTTCAAGAGCCCTTATTTCTGGTACAAAGCTTCCTCAGGCATGCATGTGCTCTCTTGTAAAAGGAAAATCTCCAAGTTTTGGTTTAGTTCACTGCTTGCTGTTATCTAGGCAGGGAATTCATTAGATCTGTAAGGAAGGTCTCTGCCTTGAATGCTTACACTCCTTATTGCACAGAGAGTGCCTTGATAACAGTCATGTCACAAAGGCAAGCAAAAAGGAATCGATTGGTTAAAGAACAAGATGTAACAGAACAAAGAAGAGATTGGGAGCAGAATGACATAAGAACTATGTACGTACGTTAGTTACAGTTGGCATTCCACCTTATTTGTTAATTGAAATTCAGAGCATACTGAATGCTGTGTAAGGCATGGTAAAGACCCTGAAGTAGTACTCATAAATATCAGCTAATCACACCCACTCAAGACATGCAGTGGTGCGGCCATATTCCATTAGCACAGAAATCACCTTACCAGTTAGGCTAATCCAGGTTTGAAAAAGTTTTGATTTGATGTGGGGTTTTTTTTATTTCCTTCCTTTCTTTTTTTTTTTTTAAGAGTGAGAAGTGAAATTGTGTGTATTTCCAGGAATTAACCAAATTGCTTTGTGACATTCCCCACCCGGTAATTGTTCAGATCCCCTTATTAACCATTTAAAAGTGCTCCTTAGTCTTCAAACAGTTATTTAGACTTCAGAGTGGACTCCACAAGTATCTTGTAGCTATTTGCTGCTCTTTATAAGAGCAACTTGTCCAAATAGCAACAGCCCTTGATGTTTCATTCTTGCGTGCCATCCTTTGTGCTAGGGTTTCCTTGCAATAAGGAAGCCTTCAGAAGCCCATGTGTGGTTGAAATTTATGGATTCATGTAATGCAACCAATAGTGAATGCCAGCGCTTTCTAAGTATCAGCAAAATACATTCTGCATGTGGGCATTTCAGCACAAAGTGATGACTCTCTTTTGCATGGAGTCCCTGAAATAATCCGTAGAACTTAATGCTATTCTTAGCTTTGTGGAATAAATCTCTTAAAGCCATTGACAAAATGTGTAGGTGAAACTTAGAAAATGTTAGTTTAAAGGTTTAGAAGAGAAAAAAGATGGCTTCTTTGTCAAAATTCAAATCTGATTTTTTTTCTGGTGCAGTTTTTTGCTACTGAAAGGACAAAAAGCCAGTTCAGGACACCTGTGTTTCAAACCAAGGTCTGAATAATTGCTGGTTGTGTCTATTTGGCTGTATCAGTTTATAAAATGGTTGATATGGCTGCAGTGTCCTGAAAGCACAAACTGTTACCCAAGTATTTGCAATTATAATCCTTCCTTTTCCTTTTACTTGTAGACCCTATATAATTGTAAAGAAGCAAAAACCTGCAGTAACAAACAAGCATATGGAAGAACTGGCTCAGGGTTACAGGTACTCAGTTCAAGCATACTATTTTCATAATCTTTACATCTTTTTGTAAATACTATGTGGAAATTATTTAGACAGTCCATCATTTCACAGTGTTGGTTAGCCATTAAGAGGAGTGTGTTCTTCTATACATTTACATGTATAAGTTATGTGTGTAAAACAGTGTTTTGAAGGTTTTCTGTCTCAGAGTCAAATTAAGTGTAGTTGTCTTAGTTTTTCTTTTTCCTTTTTTTTTTTTTTTTTTTTTGTGTGTGTGTGTGTGTGGTATGAAATTTGTCAGTTACATGGAATAAAATCTCTCAGAGCTTCCTTTTCCCACAAGTGGAAGTTCCAGGGAGATTTCCATCTTCCTCTTGATTGAAAATGAAGTGCTTATGCTTTGCTGATATCATGGTGATGATGAATACATTCAGGATGTTTTACTTTGTTGTTCAAGTAAGTATCGCTGGTCAGTCAGTCTTTCTGAAGCAGCAAAATAAGGGAATTGATTGCTTGAAGATGCAGTTTTCTTTGAATACTAAAAATGCAGAGGTTTAATATAAATGAATTCTCTAGATTGTATTCTACACGTTACATTCTTTCAATATAGGCATTCTGTAATTCAGTTTTTGCAGAAACATAAGAAAAGACCATACTTCCAATGTAATTTTTTAATTTAACAACAGGAATTTTGAAGATTTCTTGCATGAAGGCCTTGTTGAATATTTGGATGTGAATGAAGAAAATGACTGCAACATTGCACTGTATGAACATACAATTAATAAGTAAGTATGCATTCAGACTAAACACTGATGTATAAAAAAATTTCATAGAGTGACTCTCCAAAATGCAAGAATATTATGTTATTATTTTTATACATGTATACTGCTTCCTTGCTAATGATTAAAACAACCTCAGATAGAAGGTATCAGTTTCCAGACATCCTTAATTATCTGTGGGATAGTTACAAAAAGTGGTTTACCTTTTGTCTTTTTTGGGAGATCTACCCCAGCTTCTAATTCTCCATAATATGGAATATTTAAGGGTATATAATTCATTTCTCTGGAGATAGTTTTGTTTTTTTTAATCATTGAGCTGCTCATCATAAGTAGTTTTATACATTAGGAAGCCAGAAGGGAAACGGTTCCATTCGTTAAACAATGATATTAAGATTTTATGATTGTTCTTTGGAAAAGTTTCCTTGTCTTAATATATGGGGATACTGGACAACCGGGTTACATTAAATGCCTGAAGTGTCAGGATGAGACATTCCATTTGACTTTTTGATGTACAATAGGCCCCAATAAAAATGTCTGTATCATTCTAAGTATCTTTACCATATGTTAAAACCCATTCCTGGCACGTAGTTTTTGTTTAAAAAGATTCACTGATTATTTTTTGGGGTGTGTGTGTTTTCTGCATAGGTAAAGGACCCTCTAGCTTGTGAGTGTGATTTGAAACTCCGTATAAAAGGAACATTTCTTTAAAATTTTTAAGTCCTCATATCTTTCTACTTCAGCATTGCTCTGACAACATTCTGTCAAGTAAGGCTACACATAGGATATTGGTTACTTCCATGAAATATTTGATCAGTAGGTTTATGCAGAAAATGCGTTTTCTGACTGTTCTGTCCTTGTCAAGTGCTCATGGAGGCTAGTAGAAGTACATCATTGATTTCAGTGGATCTGGATGAGACCTTCAATTGTCTGTACCCTTTGCTAGTTGAAATGCATTAACTCTGCTAATTAAGTTGCATTGCTCATGCCCAGGCCTTGGAAGACTTCATCACTTTAAGAAATTACTCTTGCATGCTCTTGTCTGGCTTCTGTATACATGAGCAAAGAAGAGTACATACAACTGCTGTCTTCTGTGCCAAAATTAAGCAACCTCCTTACACTGTCAGAGCTAAAAAATTTAAGTTATCCTACGGCTGACTCATTTAGGAAGGTTAATGGGAACATATCATTTGAAATTATAGATTACTTAAAAATACGAGGAGCCTGTGAGCTTCCAATGGAGAGTGTGAAGAAATGACTCCAAGATAGCCAAAAAACTGCCAAAAGTTTGGAAGATTCTTGTCCATCAACTTGCTTTGAGTTTAGTGTAATTCCTTGTAATTAATAGGGTCATAAGTATCTAAGCATGCACCATACAGGCACATTGCTCTTTGATTTTAGTAATAATATTCCCTACATCTTGAGTACCCCCTGCCCCCAACATCATCTTGCATTTTAAATGGTACAACCATGTTGGTACAACTTGTTCTGATAATACAACGGATACAATTCACTATTGTGAAGTATCCCATTAACATTCCTGCTTTTGTAATGGAGGCTTCTTTTAGTTACGGTATCTTCTCTTTGCCTTCCCAATCCAATTAAGGGTTTTTTTCTATTTAGCGTGTTCAATTTCTTCCTTACCCATTTGTAACTCTTATTTTCAAGCTGACAAGTTTGCCTTCCTTTCTTGGTTCCATTTCTGGCAGAGGCATTTTGACTTGCATAAATTGAACTCTTCTAAACTTTAAATTATTATGAAATGCATCCTTGGATCTAGCATCTTCTGTGGATGAAATGAGGTTGACCTCCATAGAAAAATATTTGTGCTGAACTTTACGCTATCTGAAAATCTGTATGTAAATCCATGCATTAGTACCCTCTCGAGAAATTTGGTAACTTCTTCATCAGTAGGTTCTTAAACCTCTTGTTTTATTGTGTGAAAAGCTGTTAGTTCTGTGAAGTTGCACAGAATGGGAGAGCAGTCCGTGCTTGAAGTTAACTGCTGGCTCTTAAGACTACTTTACAATTCCTTGACTGCAGTTGGCATTCTACTATTTGTGTTTTTTAAGGTAGGCTTCAATAAACGTTTATAATAAACTGAGAAAAATAGCATCTACCCTCTGACCAGCAGGTGATTTTTAGGCTGCTGAAACAGATTTGTGATTCATAGAGGTGCCTGGGATGTCAGGTGTTTTCACTAGGCTTGGTCCGTAGGGTTTCCAGTTTGTTCAGATTCAACTTTCCAGTGGTTTGTGTGTTGTTTCTGTAAGTTCCTGCTATTCTTTCTCTTCAATGTGCACTACCAGGTTGTGCCTCAGCCTTCTTGAGCTTGTAGTGCTTTACCCCTTTATAATGTCGTTATAATAAATATTTTTCCAGTTGTTTCATTTGCAGGGTCTTAAAGTTAAGTGATCAAATTCATGTTTTCAATTCAAAAACATTTCCAAGAGACTTTCCAGATAAGTCAGATATTAAACATGAGATTTGCGGAGTGCAGTGGATTTAGATGTGTGAGACAAGCAATGTATACCTATACATGTGCTGTGCTTAATAACTCCAGAAATCTTGAAAGATATGCCTTGGGCAGGTTTAGTTATAATTATCTTTATTTTAAAATGAAGCATTTCCTAGTTGCTTATGTTGATTTTAAAAAACAGGCCTGCTTCAACCAAGCTTTATTGTATACTGCATCCTCAGTTGTTAGTCGCTCTGTGTGCATCCTCGCGCACACTGATTTAATTGCCTTCATTGTGCATGGAATTTCTTAAGCTCAAGCCAGGTAGAATGGATTTTTTCTTATTTCTCAGCCTTTGAATGCCTTGTCCCTGTCTTTTTATTCCTCATCAGTTATGCCATATAGCAACGTAATTAATATCAAAATATTTGCAGAGCTTTTCAAGTAGTATTTTATTATGGCGTATCATCCATGGTGCTGGATCTGGTTTGGAAACAGATGTTTTCTTTCTAACTGATATTATATAACTGGATCTTGGAAAACTAAAACTACGCTTTGGGATTTTCTTCAATACCTGAATCTGTCTTACTTCTCCTTCCTCCACATCCCCTGTAGATTTTAGATCTCTAGAATGGTAACTTGATGCGGAGGACTCTTGTTACATGAGATGACATTCCTTAAGGCATTTTTGGGACTTGCTGTATAAGCTGATGTTTTATTGTCTTGCTGAGCTCCCTCAGGTTGTTGTTACCTAGAGGCTTTTTCTCTCCTTGATGAAACTTTATTTTCCTTTAATTCATTTCATGTGGAAACAGTTAAAATAAGGAAGAAAAAAAAAAGCTAAAAAAAATCCCACATTGAATCCATATTTTGAAGTCTTACTGGCTTGCATTTTCCTTAGCAAAACTGAAATAAAGAGTTATGAGATAGTATTAAATTAAATAACTGATATTTATATGTTTGTTCACGAGCCTTCTGTAACTGGTACCCTTTTATTTTTATTTTTATTTTTTTTTTAAGGGATACAACACATTTGGAGATTGAGCCTTTCACACTGCTTGGTGTCTGTGCTGGTCTGATTCCATATCCTCACCACAACCAGTCGCCACGAAATACTTACCAGTGTGCCATGGGGAAACAAGCAATGGGTAAGATTATTTGATTTTTACTCCACTTTGGAATATTATGTAGTTTTTGAGGCTGTGTAGAGAAAGTTACGAAACAGAGATATTCTTTCCTGCTCAACATTAGTGTTTCTATAGGAAGGGAATACTTCCTTGCTGAGATGAAGTAAGGAAAAGTTACTTCTAAAAAGTTTGAAAAAATAAAAGAAAAAAAAGCAATTACGCTGAATGGAGACCATATCTGTAAGTCTTAATAATTACATTTGGAGAAAATGGGGGGGGCACTATTACTGTTTTTTTGTTTTTTGTTTTTTTTGGGGGGGTAAATCATAATGACTTTGAAGTTTTCAACATAACGGAAGAATTGGCAGTCAGGTTTTCCTTTCTCTTTATGCTGCAATGTGCTATGAGTTTCCAGACAAAAAGAGACAAGAGATTCCAGACAAAAAAATAAATAAATAAATAAAGCATTCTCACAAAGAGAGACAGTACAAAAAGAAGAGACTTTTCCTCAGTAGCTGAGCAGTTGTCTTTTAAAAGAAAAGTTAGACTGACACAATAGAAACACAGTGAGCAAATTACTAAAGAGCACACTTAGTTACTTGCCCACTTCCCACAGCAGCAGTTCAGATTTGGGGCTCTTTTTTTTTTTTTCCTTTTTAAATGAAGAATGCAATATAATAATGACTTCCCAGAAAAATGGTTGAAACAGAATTAATTTATGATCAGTTAATTATTCTTTTTACAAACGTACCAGCTGATAGTTAAAGAAAAATCAAACCATTTTCTAAGTATGCAGTGGTAAGCAATTAACACACAGTAAGTCCTCATTCTTCCATTCTTACATAGCTAAGCTAGCATTAAAGCATTGCAGTCATACAGCCTGTGATCAAACCAGAGTGAGTGCTGACAAGAATCTGAGCTGCAGTGCATCAGCTCAGACAGCTGCACTCAGACTGGTGCTGTACATGTGCTTGCATTGATGGTCCCTTGGAAGCTGAGTTACTGTAGAAAAAAAGCACACCACTCCTGTTAATGCTGTGCATCTGAGCCTCAGCACCTTTAGTGAGCCTTTTCCAGCAGAACTAGTAGCATACTAACTGCCTGATGCTGAACTGTCGTGGTCAGCCACCAAAATAGCAGAAAATAGAAGCAGATGTGTGTTATCCCCTTTAAATAAAATTTAAAAAAGAGAGAGGGGCGAAGCAATCTTTTTTCTTACAGTTCTCCCCCATCCCATTATCTTTCCTCCCACCCCCGAGTCTCTATTTTATGACTATTAGTCTCAGAAGGTTTGGTTAGTTACCACACACAGTTAAGCAGGATCAGTGTGTACAGAAAGCCAATTCAGTATCTGTGGAGTTCTTTTGTAGTTTTCTGTGTGAAGGTTTTTTTCCCCGTTTTGTTTTGAGTGTCATTTGCAATTCATTGTCTGTGTTTTCTGAGGTTGGTGTATTCAGCTGCTTTGACCCCAGGTCTTGCACATTTAGCTCCTTGGATACAATCCTCTGACGTTTCTGCTGACGCTAGGAACACAAAAGCCATTGAATATCTTGAGCAATAAAAAAAGCTTTTGTTTCAGTTTGTTATGACAAAACACCTGACTTTAAGAATAAGCAGCTAGATAAAAGTACATTTTAAATGTTGGCACGTGACCTGAGCTTTGTTTTGCTCTGCCTGAAGTATCTGCAAGCACCCAAACTTTTCTTTAATTAGTGCTTTCTAAAAAAAACACGCTCAGTGGTAATATGTAGGGGCAGAAACTGTTTTTCTATACAGCTGTAGATCAAATGAGATAAAAAGGATAATCCTGAAACAGGTTACATGTAGTTCAGACTTTACTTACGAGGGCATGTAATGCTGCACTACAAACCCCAAGCTTTTCTGCAGTTCTCCACCCTTCTTTCTTTCCCCATCTCACAATTGCAGACTGGCTCCAAGGTCCATGTTGCCATGTGGAGACACATCCAAGTGCACGGTGTCACTTCTGTCTGTCCGAAACTGGGGAGCACAGCGGGGGCCCCGTGTTCAGGAGGGCCCTGTGTGCTTGGTCAGCCCTTTTTACAAATATCAGCTGTAGAGAAAGATGTGGAAGCACAAATAAAGGGAGGGTGTCCGTCAGGTTGCAGTGAGGTCTGCAATCCAGCAGATGAGTGTTAGGTGTTAAAATACGACCGTCTAAAACATATGGAAAAATATCTCTCTTTCTGAGTGGGTCATTTTGTTGGAGGACTGGGGCTGCGCTCGGTGTAGTGAGCAAAGTGGATTTCAGTGAGATGATATTGAAATGAAATCACTTTGTTTTGTCATAGACGATGTACCGTGTGCTGTACTGCACTGTCAGTTGTGCTGTGAGACCGAGGGGAAGTTGTGCTGGCAAATACAGGAGCAGCTGCAAGGACCTCAGTGGAAGGCTGACATTTGAGTGCAGAAGTAACAGCAGAAGCATAAAATCTGAGGAATATTTAGGACTAAAATACAAGAATCTGTACTGTTCGAATTCCATGTGTTGGTACAGTAATGTTTAAAATGATCAAAGGCGTCTAAGACTAGAGGTGTGATTTTAAATGCAGCTTTTCAGTCACTTCAACTTGCAGGAAATGGGTCTGTTTTATATGCTGTACCTCTGTTACTGAGAAGCGTTACACAAAAACCTAATGTAAGAAATGAAAGCACCCATAGTCCTGCCAGCAGTCCACTGTATTGCACAGGCCTATCTGTGAGGGTGGCTTTGCAAGTCCGCGAAGCTGTGTGTGGTGGTTCCAACCCAAGTGTTTAACACGAGTCTGAGCAAGGAAGGAAGGCTCTGCATGTCAGTTGTAGCTCCAGCCTGTGAAAGAACAGAGAATATTTGAGGGCAGTTTTGGGGAGTGAGCAAGAACACTGATGCAACTTCGGTCGGTGGACTGAGAGCTGAAGTGCTCCCAGGTTGTGTATGGCCGGCCTGTAGGCAGGAAACTAAGCCAACAAAGCAACACCAGCTTGTGCTGTTCTTCTGGGCTTGCTGCTTTGTGGCCAGACCCAGTTCTGCAGCACTTGGGCCCTGTGAGGCAGCCCCTGTCTGGAGCTTCTCTCCCTGGCACCAGGCACCTGTTGGGGCAGTAACAAGCCAGATTTCCCCCGTAATCTTTGGGACCAACTTCTTAATCTTTCTACCTTGAGAAGAATATTTCAGATCCTGAATGTCCAGATCAATCAACACATGTAATGTGAAGGAAAATCTGTGAGCTGAGGTGGAGCTTCTCTTCAGAGTTCACTGCAGCCTTTAAAATGATTCACCTATTCTTTGTTGGTTTGTGCTCATATGAAGGACAGAATAATAGAAAATCCATGGTGAAACTAAGGGAAGTACAGAAGTGTGGAAGTTCCTCTCTTGACTTGTGCAGTAATATATCCCTTTGTGCTCCTATCTCAAGTAGATTAATTTCTGTATTTATGTTAATTTTGGTTGTTAAATTTAATCTTGCTATAAGTAATACACCAGAGGATTGGATAAATGTGTATTCTAGCTGGCTGTATGTTCTATCCCTTTGATCATTTTTGTGGCCCTCCTCTGGATGTGCTCCTACAGGTCCTTGTCTCTCCTGTACTGAAGACTTCACACCTGGACACAGTGCTCCTAGTGAGGCTTCACCAGTGCAGAGCAGAGGGGCAAGATCACATCCCTTGTACTGTTGGCCACACGTCTTTTGATGTGCCCAGGATACAGATGGCTTTCTGAGCTGTGAGGATGCATTGCTGGCTCCTGTCCAGTTTGCCATTGACCAGCACCCCGAGTCTTTTTTGGAAGGGCTGTGCTCAATCCTTTCATCCCCCATTCTTGTATTGATAGTGGGGGGGGGGGGAAGTTTGCACCTGGGTTGAGGGCCAGGTGCAAGTCCCTACATTTGGATTTGTTGAACCTCATGAGGTTCACCTGGACCCCTGCTCAAGCCTGTGTAGGTCCCTCTGAGTGGCATCCCATCCCTCAGGTGTTTGATCATTTTACTTGTGTTCTTGAATCATTCTCTACTAACATTTCTTTCCTGCTAGGATATCGACTACTTGGTCTACATTTATATTTTCCATTTGATATGCTGCAACACTCAGCTCTAAAAATTACCTGAATACTTTATTACTGAGGCTCAGAATCTCAGTAATGTCAGTTCTGGTCTGAGATAAGCAGTAACAGCTGAACCTTTGAAACACATGAAGCATTGTTACTCTGGCACAGACAGAATTTGAATTTGAGTTACCTGAAATATGTGAGTGTGTCATCTGTAAACCCTTAGATATAAGAGGTTACTCAGATTGTTCCTGGAGTATAAAAGAAGAAATTTAGCTAAGATCTGACACGCCAGAGGAGAAAAAAATTGCAAGCATTTCAGAAGGGAAAGTTGAGAAAGATGATGGCATACTCAGGAGAATATTTCTTTCAACAACAGGGAAATACACCTGTCTAAAACTTCTAAGATGAGCTGTGCAGCAGATAGCCTGTCCTGAAAGCACACATTATTCATTCTAGGTGCCAAGAAAAAGTGTGGTCTAAAGCTCCATTTTGTTTGGCAGTAGAAATGAAAACATTGTCTTGTTCTTAGGCTAGAGTAATATCAAAAGTAAGAGAGCATTCAGGTTGTAGAGCCTTATTCGGGGATTACTGGGAGAGTCTTCAGTGTTGGAAATTCCAGGCCCTGTGAGCTTGCTTCTTGCCGCGTGCAGAAAATACTGCTCTGGGGTGAACTATTTCTTCCTCTAAGAAAAAGACAGGAAAGCAGCTGTTCAGAAGCAAGGGATGGGTAAAGCCTGTCAAGCATTCTAAATTGTCCCAGGTGTTTAAGAACATTGTGCTTGTGGCTTCAGGTTTGGTTCTTCGAACCAAGAAAAGTCTAGGCCTGCCAGATGGTTACTAAGATGTTTGTTTTTGACATTATTTGTTGAGGTATCTCCCTGTTCTCATCCCTGAGAATGGTGGTTCACAACAGTGAGCCTAGCAGTAAGCAGCCCAGTAGGCCTTTGGAACTGCCCATGATGCTGCCTGCATTTAAATCATTGATATTCTAAATGTTTTATTTAAATGCAGACAATTGGAAATTGCAAGTATGTGCATATAACACATAAAGCCCTTAGGAGCAGCTTTGTGTTCAGCTATGTTATATGCTGGCCATGTGAAGTCTTCATTATAGTTAGGCTGCTTTGACCTTTCTTTGAAAAAAGCCACTCTTTGAAATTGCAGGAGAAATGGGAAAGGTTCTGAAAGACTTCGTTCTTTAGCACATGTACTGCAGAATATTTAGTACTTCAGCTTTTCAGGCTATAATTTCTTAATTGCTTAGAGACATAGCATAGTCCTGGTACAGCAAACTAATAACATACGATTGCCTTAACTTTTGTTCTGCTACACAACAGTTTATGTTTCCCTGCTGGGTGTTAATTATTTTTTCCTCAGATTTCAGGAGACACTATGGCAGTCTGATGGGACAGGGCCAAAAATTTCAGTCTCAAGCTGGGAGGTCTATACAAAGGATTGAATTCTGAACTGTAAATTTAAAATTAATTTCATGTAAAAAGACAAATATATTGTGGGTGAACTTCTACAGTAGTCTTTCTAGCAAAGGCGTCTCTAATTCCAAAAGTAAATCAGTCTTGGCTGCTGCTAGCTGTATGCTTTGTTTGTGCTTTGTGACACTGTATCACAGGCTGCTGGTAAACTAATTATTGCCCGGAAAAAGGAAGAAAATACAAAGTAGAAGAGACAGAGATCGATCCAGAGTTCCCCTTGAACACAATGGGAGTCCTTCTATTGGTTCTGATATGATTTTGGATCACAGTTTCAGCTCTTAAAAAATTCTGTGGCTATTGCAACAGTAACAACAAACTTAATACTTGTACTGTAATTCAGTGTTTTAAAAGAATCTTATTTGCATTCGGTCATGGGAGACAATAGTTTGATTTCTTTTGTTTTTCTTTTTGCCTTGGTGCTTAGGTCTTCTCTTTAAAAAAATAATAATCTTTCTGTAAGCTTAAAATAAGAAACCTCTTGGAGGTTTATCTGAGTATAATAATGTGAAGTTGTTTTGCTTCAGTCTCTTGTAGGATTTTTTTACTTTTTTCATGAGGAATTCATCTCACTATATGAAATTTCTCAGTTTGTCAGTTTAGTTTCTATGCATGTTGGTAATTTTTTGCTAAGAAATGCTTTTTTCTAGGAAACCCACTGACCTTCAGACTGTTGTTTTTCTTTTATGTACAGGTACTATTGGATATAATCAAAGAAACAGGATAGATACTCTTATGTATCTTCTTGCCTATCCTCAAAAGCCAATGGTAAAAACAAAAACAATCGAACTGATAGATTTTGAGAAACTGCCTGCTGGACAGAATGCCACAGTTGCTGTCATGAGCTACAGTGGTTACGATATTGAAGATGCTCTTGTCCTAAACAAAGCATCTTTGGACAGAGGTAAGAACCACCAATTCTTTCCCAGTTCTCCACTGTGTGCTGCAATACATACTTTAATAACCTCGGTGTCTCATGGTGTTATCATATATTATATTTTATTGCTCTTACAAACAGTTATGAACAGTTTTCAAAACCACTTCGGGTGCTTTTGTTTTCTGCATGTACAGTGTCTGTAATTCCATGGTTGTATTAGTTGGGTGAAGTTGCCAACGTGTGAATAAACTCTTGAGTGTGAGTATTATAAGAACCTATGACAACTTTTGACTTCAAGTAAAAAAGGAGAAATGGTCTCTTGGGAAATATTTAGCTTGCCAAAAAAAAAAAGGTATTGTATAAAATGTGTGTGGTAGTTGCTTTCTAGATGGCTGCCTGAGACTTTCATCAGTGCTAACACAGGTCTCATAATTTTTGTCAGTAATGAAAGCAATAGATAAAAACAGATTTTTGAATGTATTCAGAAAGTGTGTGTAACGTGTAGTGTTTTGTGTGCTGTGATCTTGGTGCTCTGAGGGCACTGTAACAGTATTGCTTGTTTTCTGAGGAAAATTAATAGTATTGGCTAAAACAAAATAGTATTTATTCCGAGATAAGTTAATTTCTTCTTTCTTTAAAAACAGAAAAGTAAAACCAATGCACTGCATGTGTCTTTCAATGTACCAAATATTTCAATATTTCAATGCACCAAATAGAAGCTAACAAAATGAAACCTGTATTTGTGCTATTCTGGCCTGTGTCATCCTCTCCACAGATCTCAGAGCTTTATGTTAATGCTGCTGGGGGATAGAGCAGAGTTCCCTGAAAACTTGGTGTCTCTTCTCTCTCTCCTCAATAAATTCCCTTGAGAGGAGACGTAATGCAGTGTGATCAAATTGGTTTATTTTTGGGTGGCCAAAATCAGTTTCTTCCATGACTTTATTCCCCCCCATACACCCTTCCTCCCTGTTGCTAGGCAGCAATAATAGTATTCCTAGACATGTATCTTTGGCATTAATGTCTGATGCATTTAATTTATGCCTCCTTTTCTAAAACAACAACAGGCATGATTTAAAAGGGAATGTTTTCTTTTCTGGTAGACTGGTAGCATTTACAGGGCGAGCTGTGGTGCCTGTCAGGAGTTACTTGACATAATCTAACAATATAGATGTACTGTATGTGGCCACAGCCATCTTTCAAATGGACTAAAATAATGTAGAATTGTTAGAAAGCACCACTCTAGGCTGTCTGTAACTCTGTAAGCGTGATGGAAGTTTTGTAGTATGGCTAGTTGCCGCACCTAGGGAGAAGTTTGCAAAGGTGCTGCTTCTCTCATCTAAACGAGCTGACTCTACATGTAATTGTGTTCATGTACACGTGTATGTATGTGTATGTGTGCATGTAAGTCATATGTGATTCATACTTCTTGGAACTGGGAGAAAATGGAATGATTGTAAGAAACACCCACTAATCACTTTCCTGGTAAGCTAGGCTTTGTTAGCTACAAGGATGAGTGAAAGTTTGGGTCCTTTAGAACCTCCGAAAGGAAGAGGGGCTGTTCTCATCCTGTTTAAACATCTCCTCCTATGGTATGTCTGTGTGTGGACCACCAAAGATAAGAAAAATGGTGTGTGTGTGTGTGTGTGTGTGTGTGTGTGTATGTGTACAGAGCTATAGGAGGGGTTGACAGAACTTCAGAATAGGTGTGCAGTCCTGTATTTAAAAAGTGATAGCATACATGATCTGATTTTAAATTGTGTCTTTGTGCAGTGGCAAGTATGCATATTCGCAATGATGAATAATCTAACTTAAAAATACATCATTTCATAGCTTAGCACGTGTTTCAGCATTCTTTTTTTGTTGTTGTTGTTCTGATAACATGTTGTAAAGACTTTTTGAACACGTTTTAGGTTTTGGAAGGTGTCTCGTGTATAAGAATGCCAAGTGTACACTGAAGCGTTACACAAATCAGACATTTGACAAAGTGATGGGTCCGATGTTGGATGCAGCCACTCGCAAACCAATCTGGCGCCATGAAATCTTAGATGCTGATGGGATCTGCTCTCCTGGTATGTCAGACTGCGTGTTTTGGCCTAGCACCTGGATCTGAAGTAGACATGAACGTTCTGTTACTGTTTCTTGTGTGCTTTGTTTTGTTCTTAGCGTATTTTTTTGCTTGTAGTGGACAATATTATAGAGGAAAATGTTTAAATGTTAGCCTGTGAAGGCAACGTGGTGCCTGATATTGTGGGTATGTTGGTTGTTTTTTTGATGGGAGGGCATGGGAAAGAGAGGTGCTTAAGTAGAAAATTTATACTATAAGTCCTAACCTTTACATTGATTCACTGTTATGAAGTACTACTACTCTTCTTACATCCCCAAAATGGCAGACTTTCAATATTGTAGTTTTTTACTGGTTCCACCCATCATGGTTTTTTGTTGTTGACTTTTAGGAGAGATTTTATATTATTTTTCATTATTAAAACCTCCTAGTGCATTGTCAGCTAATGCTGACATCTCGCTGAGGAGGTAAGACTTTGTCATTTTAACATCTCAAAAATATATTTTGAGGGAGAGAGGAAAACAAATACGATGGGAAATGCAATTGGGCAGGGAAAGAGAGACTAAAAGTGCTCTTGCACAACTTGTGGATGTTATGTAATGTCCAGACATTTAGGTGGAAATTTCTAAAATTAATTACAGTGTTGCTTGTTAATATTCTCCTTATGGTAAATGACCTTAGATGCCTTTTCATATTTATATTTAGGCCTTGGCCATGTTCGACAGATCTTCTCAAAGTGCCCTCAACACACAACTGTTCTGATTACCAAAAAAGTTGGTTTGATGATTCCCTAACCATGTGATATTCAATAATATAACATGGCCTACTTCCTGGATGTGTTCCTAACAGTTTGTTTTCCAGTACTCCTTATTCTGTAGCTTTGAATATATTTCTAATATAGGTAGCCAGATACATTTTATTTTATTTTCTCTTTGATGTAGGTGAAAAAGTAGAAAATAAACAAGTCCTTGTGAACAAATCAATGCCAACAGTGACCCAGACACCTCTGGAAGGAAGCAGTGTGCCACAGCAACCGCAGTACAAAGACGTGCCAGTAACGTATGTTGCATCTTGACTTTCTACCTGGGGAAGGTAGCATAGAGGGAAGGTCCCACTCTACAAGGAACTCTCCTGAATATATGTGTATAGAGAGGAATTCATTGAGAGAGTTTCCCAGGAGAATCCAAGAAAGAAGTGATGACACTGTGTGAGCAAGGAGTGGTGTCATACATAGCTTAAGCAATGGAGAAACAGGAGAGAAGCAGAACAAGTGGGAGGGCAGGGAACACATGTATGCTCAGTGAGGGAGTGCATCTCCTCCATGGAGACTCTCAGAAAACACTGACTGCTGCTCAGCTCTCATTTTTCCAGGTAGGAGTCCAGAAGATGGAGGCCTTCCTATCTCAGAGGCTGATGGTGACCAATGGTCAGCTTGCTCTGGGCACTCCAGCAGATGTTCTTTATGAAAGCACCAAATGAGTAGGAAAGGACAATTTAAAAGATTTTTTTCCCTTAGTGTCCTGAAAGATCAGAAGAATTCTGAGATGAAAACTTTGAAGTAAAATACGTAAATTAGGAAGCATGAAAAGTTTTTCACTATTTAGTCGGCAGTAGCTTTGGCATGTTGATAAATTACTGGAGAGCAAGGCAAAAATTGGTGCCCAGGTCAGGAACGCAGATAGAGCCATGCTGCACTTCTCTGTGATTTAGAACCAATAGGAAGCTGAAGATTTATTCCTACAGGATACTAATAAAGAAGTGATATAACAAGATAGTTATCAAGAGATAGGGACATGCATACAGGGCTCTAAGTTTAGGTGTCATAGTTCAACCATCTAAGCTACTGGAACAACAGACAAAACAATCTCCTACATGAGATACTGAAATCTGATAGAACCTCATTCTGCATTTATCTTTTTAATTTCTGCATCTCCTGCTGCATAAACTCAGGTGATACCTGCGAAGTTCTTTCTTTCTGTATCCCATACTGTGTTCTGCCCATCATTCGTTTCTATACCAGTACATGATATTATGCCTTCATTTTGTTCTTAAATTATTTTAGAATATTTCTTAAGCTCCTTTCTTCAGTTATAATCTTGGCTCCATTAAGGCTGCATCTCAGCCAGAAAATTAACAATAAATAGGTACTTGTTTTTAACTGATTTTGTTCGTAAATGTAAAATTCATGTTCTGTCTTCTTTTGCTAGCTATAAAGGTGCTACTGATTCTTATATTGAAAAAGTAATGATTTCATCAAATGCAGAGGATGCTTTCTTGATCAAAATGTTGTTGAGGCAAACGAGGCGCCCAGAAATTGGAGATAAATTTAGCAGTCGTCATGGACAGAAAGGTAAGCTATGTATTTAATAAAAAGAAATACGTGTTGAGTATTCCCATCACATATATGCATCATGCATGTTTCAGATATTTTATGACTACAGTGATAGAAGAAGTATTCCTTATTGGTTGAGTTTGCCTAATGGAGCAATTCTGGAAAGAGAAGGAGGAAACGGCAAACAAAACTGTTGATATATGAACCTAAAAAGTAGTTTTTCCAAGTGTGAATTTGATTTTAGATAGATTTATCAATGAGTAATCAAGAAAGGTGTTAAAGGAAAGAGTGAGAGGACCTATTCTGAATAACAGAGAAGACTAGAGATGGAACGTGATCTGGGGCACCTCTTGATCTTCAAACCAAGAGCCGTAAAATAGCTTCCTACTAGGAAGCTGCTCAGTGGCATGGTGATCTCCAGGGTTGAATATTAATTTGTAAAATGAAAGTTAGAAGCTTGTTTCCCTATCTTTTGAAGATAGTAATGAAATCCCTTTGGCATGAACGGCAACAAAACATGACATGGAATATCCTCTCTGAATCTCAAAGTACTGGGGGTACATGGGAGGTGCGTAGTGAAAGAAGTGGCTGAAGATTTGCAGTCTGACTGCGAACGATTTGCGAACATGTTTTGTTCCCTGTGGTCTAAATATGGGACTGGTTTTGACTGTTAGTCACTTTTTCATCTTTGCACATGGAAAATCTAGAAATTTAGAAATTTAGCATGACCTTTTGCCGCATTGTATGTGATGTACTAAACCTGTTACCTGAATGTTGTATTCCTAGTGTGTATTTAGATCCTGCTTTGGTTTGAAATCATTGCTTAGTCTCACTAAAGGCAGTGCATCTGACGTGAGACTAAGGACTGGGGAAGGAAAGAGGCATATACATGTCTCTCCTGCTACTGGGCAAACGTGATATCACCTTAAAAACTACTGGACCAGCAACAACAATAACAAAATCTGTACTTCCCTAGTTTGATTTCTGAGGAACTGGAACCACAGCATTCAGTGTTAGCACACCAGCTTCTTCTATCTGGTGACACAAGTATCTGTGAGGTCTACGTGGAGCAAAGAGAGAGGAAACTGAGGTAACAGTGGAGAACACTCTTTAGATTTGAAACACACATACTTAAAATAGCTCGGCTTAAAACATGGGCTGCCATCTTGAAATTAAACTGGTCTTTCGCCTTTTTTCTGCTACTGTTAAGAAATGGAGATAAACCCCTCTGATGAACATTGAAACGCTTTTCTCAGTTCTATTTTCATGGTGGCTTTTAATCTAAAAACAGAAGTGATTCCCACTGTTTCCCTACATATCTGGGGAAAAAATACCTATGGAAGGCTTCAAAAAAGTAAAGAAGAAACAGTGCGTTCTTGACTTTCCCTTTAAAATCCAGTCAAGTTCTTCCACAACAGCCATATAGGATAGTTTCTGTAAGTGAGAAGGAAGATCATTAACTTAAGAGAGAACTAGAAAGACTTGATAGTTCAGCTGCTCCATTCCTTTTTTCTCTTTCATGAAGAATTCCCGTAGAATTTGTTTGAAATAATTTTACAACCTAAGACACAAAGGAGATGTGAAGTACGTTAAGCTTGAGACTGTTTTTATAGCAAAGCCCATTTCTTCGTACTTTCTTAAACTTTATCTAATTGGTTTGTTCTTCTTTCAGGCATAATGCAGCATTGTAGCTGCATGTGACAATTTTTCTTATTGGAATTAAAAAAGTATACATTATAGTTAAGAAGCTATTATGTTAATCATGACAAATATTTATCTTGCATGAAAAATGTAAGGATGTGCGGTTGTCTCCTGACTTGGGCTATCGATGTGCATCAATTGAAATAGTTGGAGAGCATTAAAATGGAACTGTTTCCCATACTGCTCCAAAAACCAAGAATAATTCTCCACAAATTGAGATTCATCAGAGGAGAAGAGGGAGAAGTGAAAGAATGACAGGAGGAAGCAGAAGTGCCAGGCAAACTGCAATACAGCTTTAGGTGGCAGAGGGCCTTCCCTACCACTAAATGTACATAAGGCATCTCCCAGTAGAGAGAGCTTATTCTAGAGGTCTTGAAGGACAGACATTTCACTGGATATTCTTGCTCCTTGTCAAGCTCTGATATTATCTGTGGGTCACATGCAGACACGATAATCACGGTAGTGGAATCATGGTATTTTCTTTAATATCTAGAAAACCTGAGAGTGTTAATAATATTTTTTTCCCTAAAGTAAAATAGCTGTGTGGGTCCCATTGTAATGAAAAACAACATCCTAAATGCTGTAGGGGGATTTGGGAGCATCCACAGTTATACCTGACATCATATCAGGTTAGAATGACTGATGCCCACTCCATCCCTTCTTTGGACCTGTGATGATGATAAGCCAACGTCAATTATTCAGAATGCCAAATGTCCCTTTCCACTTGCTGGGGGGGATAAGAGTGGGAACATTGCAACAGTTGTGTTACAGATTCTGCAGGCGTGTGCTTGTTAGCTGTCCAGTACATCAATCTGTAATAATCTCTTGTGATCCTGGGAGTTGGCATGTTCTAAATATTATATCCTACAGGGATTTATGCCCTTACTGGTAGCAGGCTTTTCAGTTTATTGCCTTGTAGTACTTAAGAAGAAAAAATGTTAGGAAGAGTGGTGGAAGGGAGAAATGTGCTTGGGGAGAAGATAAATACATTAGATACGTAGAAATAAATACTGACAAGAACACTGGAGCTTACTGTTTTGTGACTTCAGCATACAGTGAAGAACTGGATGCTGACTTAATGTTAGATTACAGGCAACAAAAGCTTTGAAAAGAAGGGGAAAATCTCCTGCGCTAGCTGTGTAAACATACTGCTAGTATCATCTTTCTCTAACATCAAATCAGAGAAGGATCTGTTGTAGCAGAAGAATATAGGCAACTGTGAAACAGAAATACAGTACTAATGGTTTAACGTTTTCTATTGAGAGAATTTTTAATTAGCCTTGAATTTGTTCTTTCTTTGTCTGAATGCAGCTGATTACCTCTTCAAGTTTAATTTGTGAGTGTTAGTTTTAAGCCCATCATAGAGCCATTTAAACAAGTACCTCAATTTAGTAAGAAGGAGAGAAAGCAAATTACTGTCCTTTCTCTATTGTCAGTATTTTTTATTTTCTGGAGAGAGTGTATGAAGATGAGATTTGATTTCATGATATTGTGGTCACAGTTTTAAACTAATTAAATATGTATTAAATACAAGATTGCGCAAAGCTTTTTTCATGTTGTTTTTTTTTTTCCATGTGTTCCAAATTGATTTGTATTCTGAAGGTATACTTTGTCACTGGGGCAGAAGGAAGCAGAGTAACAGAATTGGAAAGTGTCTGGGATACAACAGATTAAATCTCACAAACCAGCTTTAGCCTTTTGTTACAGAAGAGCCTTTCATTAAATACGCATGTAGATTTGGTAGGCCCCTGTAATAATTTAGATCTATGCCACTGCATCTGTATTTGCTACTTTCTTTGTGTCCTCTCCCATGTCAACACTGTATGGGCAAGGGTCACCACTTCCTGGCCTGTCCACTCTTTTCATGCAAGTCCATGCTGTAAGTGCACTTCTTCCAAACTGCCTGGAAAGCCCTCACCTTCCCTTTGAAACTTGTCAACAAAGTGCAGGAGAAGAAGGAAAGTTAGGCCATTGCGTTGTGTTCTGAAACCCACCGGCTAGTATGTTGTGCTATCCCAATATTCATCTTCAAACAGGACGTCACAATAAGATCTTAGGGCTGTCCCTTTAGTTTGTAAAGTCCTTAAGCTTCTAATGTTTCAGGACTAAATGTATACATACCAGAGAGGACTTATCTTAAGCTGTAGGTCTTTGCTTTAACTATATCATATCTTACATTTTCCAGAAGGATAAAGAAACTTTTTTGGTGTATTATTTTGTTTTCTAATCTTGCATTCTTCAGAAAATTCACTTTCAAAGCACAGAAGGCTAAAGGATTGTTAAGCTAAAGAAGCTTCATCTGAATTCCATACAAACTAAATTATTATATTTCCAGATTTCCTCTTGCTTTGCTACAAGTCACAATGAGAAAAAAGTTGGGCTCCTTTGATGTGAAAAAAAGCAATATATCACTTCTCTGAAAGAACATTTCTCAGTCTCTCATGTGAAAAAGGATTAACACCTCCAACAAAGGTCCTGTAGATCACAGAACTAAGCAGCAATACTGAACAGTATTCCTGAGGAGTGGAAAAACTGTATTTAAGCAAGAGATTGTTTGAACTGGCAAACAGAAGCTTTTTAATAGCTGAAGATCTAAGATAAAGGATTAAACCTTTCTGAAGTATCTGCACTTAAACAACTCTAAAGACAAGGAAGCGAGTTTAAATTCATGAAAGATGGTCTTTGTTTTCCTAAATGAACCGTGTTCTTTATTGTCAAAACAAAATCCATTCACAGCATTGTCAACTACATAAACTTCATTACAATGCCATTTATATACCAAAGTCTGACCTCGCTTACTTTCTAAAATTTTTACTAGTTTGAGCATCTGCCTCGTACTTGCCTGAATTCATAGCTCAGAACAACTTATCTTTGTCCTCTCAGTGGCTGCTTTTGCACTACACGTAGGCAGTGTGTGTAAACTGAGATGCGAGCTTTAAATCGTTGCTGGTGTCATTTTCCCACCTTATAAATCAGACTTAGTGCATTATCTCTAATAACACATAGGTGGGCTTATAGGAATTAAATGGTTAAAGCGGTATTAAAAAGAATTTGCTGTTATTGACTGCAGGAATGCAGGATGATTAGCGTTTATTGGACATGGGGGAAGGTGGGAATTTCTTACCTTATTTTTGTCTTTAGAAGTTAGTTATGAGAAAAGGAGATGTCAGAATGTTGTTAAAACTTCCCTTACGGGCTTTGTTTGTTTATTTTTCACGACACCGCTGCTTGGCGTGCTTGCTTAGGAAGAAAATCAGGGCATTTTTTATCTCAAGCAGCAAACAGGTAACCTTCTGACCTCTTCAGTAAATCCTCAACAACCTCTGAAATTAGGGTGATTTAGCATTTTATGGCACAGAATAAAAATCTCTAATTCTGTTTCCAAATAGTGTATCCTGAACACACATTTTATTAAGCTCTTGACTCATTCAGCCATGTGTATTTTGTAAAGTTCCTATGGTTATTGTTTTACAATAGCTGCTTCCAGAAGCATTGTAAGGGTTTCAATTAATCAGCTCTTTGTGTGCTTCAGACTATGCAAATTTATCACATCAGACCATTCAGCAGCTCATGGGAAAGCGGTGTACAAACTGTATTGTCTTCTAGCACCTCCTCTCATTTAGAGTGATGTTTTTAATAAGAAAACTAATCAAGTTTACTTATGCATTATTTATCTGTTAATTTTAATTCTGTTCTTATGTCAAATGGGATCTAGGAAGTGATACGATAGATCAGCGAATGATTTGATATTGAACAAAGCTCGTGTGATGCGGCACTTTTCTCTCCTGGAGTTGTTTTGTGCTTAGTTAGCCATGGCAGTGTGCAGTCAGAGTTCTGATGCAGATGTACTTTTTTGCTTAACCTTATTCATTATTGCCCATCAGTTGGTCCTTTGCCCGCAATATACAGCGCTGTGTTGTGGGTACCCCTCTTCTTCATTACATGGCCTAGCTGTTTTTTGCAGGGGTATTTCCAAACTCTGTCAAACCTGGCAGATCTAAAGTAGGCACTTTTCAGTTTGAGCTCTTTTGCCGTTCTATCATTGGGATAAACAAACAGGGACAACTTAGTAATGCAGTTCTTTTTGTCTTGCTGATAGGAGCTGGTATTACTGCTGCTTCCATTCACTTTGTCTCCTTTGCTTGCTAATGTCCCTCCTGCTGCTAGTAATTAGTTTTCTATATTAGGTTGTTTTGACTTATTTGATTATTTTTTTTTTCATTTGGCATGTGTGCATAGAGGGCACCTGACAGAGCTGGTGACAAACTTTCCCATACCATCACTGGGACCCTGCCCCCTCCCACCACCCCTGGCCCTTCATGGCTGTCAGCAGGCCGCAGAGCAGACACCGGTTCTGGAAATGGGAATATCTCCCATCAAGGAATGGAGAAAAGAGGTGGGAGAGCTCTGTGTCCTGTAGGGCCATGTGGAGGCACGGGGTGCTGGGATGCAGACAGCTGTGCATAAGATGAGGTCATCAGGAGTGATGAGGACTGGCATTTACTGGCTGGCATACAACAGCACGGCATTTGTTTTGTCTAGAAAAGTAATTGCTGCCTTTTCTAGTTGTTAGTGTTTGATTCTGGTCCTAGAAAAGAACTTCACAGTGTTACGGGTGAGAAGAGATTCAGGCCCATCAGAATACAGCATGTAGGCTAAAACCGTATTGCTGGATTTCACATGCAGCACATGAACATGCGTGCTGGGGAGGGGGGGAGAATGAAACCAAGTAATTTTGTTTGTTCCATATGAAAGCTGGGGAGCAGTTTTCATGTGATGTCTGAATGAATAATAATCAGGAAGTCCTACAAACCTGCAGTAAGTTAAGTACTGGTGTGAGCATGTCCTATTTATGGATATTGCATAGGGAACGGCCGGGCAGCTTGGCTGTGAAATGTAGTTGGTGTTGCACGGGACAGTGTTTGGAACTTGAGGCTGTATTAAATCCGTCTTCTGCCTTTTCTCCTTTACTGTTTTATGTGCCAGTTTCAAGTGATTATTCTACTTCTAATGGATTAATTCACTCAGTCACCTTTTTGCAGCTGCCTGGCAATGCAAAACTGGCATTTTGTTGCCCTGCTGCAAACCCCGGTACAGCAATCGGGTCTGAAAGGGAGAAGCAGAGTCAGGAACTCTCAGAGCAGACCTGCAGGCATTAGCTGATCTCTGAAAGAGCCTCCAACAGAGAGGGACTACAAAATGAATCAAGTTCACGTTTTGGAGTGAGTTGCAGCTGCTTGCTTTTAGAAGTTGTGTTGTGTGCAGGAAGGTGCCTTTCAGGTTTGTAAATTTCTCCTTAGGAGAAAAAATAAACTTTCTTAAAAGACGAAGAAGTAGAAGCTGCTCTCCATCCCGTTCTCTGCATATTTCTCTGCAATTGAATGTGCTGTACATCTGCTACCTAAACTCAGCAACTTCTTAAAATACAGGCGCTCAGAACCGAGGTTTCATAGCTTTCCCTTTCTTTCTTTCCTTTTTTTTTTTTTTTTTTTTTTTCCTGGGCTATAACAGAAACTTTATAAATGGCCTAGCGAGCTTCCCATTGCTGGATTCTAAATATTTTGTTTTTAACTTCTAAGCTCATTATGCTGTCTTTGTGTTAACTTGTATTAAAATCTGTCAGCTATGACTGGTCTCATAACCACAGCCAGCGGACCAGAATAAGTTAATTATTTACTTGTGTCACTAGTGCTCTTCATCTAATGAAATGCACAGCTGTGTTAGATCTGCAGTTGGGTGTGTAGGTCCCATTGTTCCACAAGTCAGCGGAGGGTAGAAGCCGCTATGATGGAGAGCCCTCAGTTCTTTCTGCTGTTCTGCCTTTCTGTGTCGATTTCATGGATCTTTTATCATTCACTTTCACACAAAACAAACAACACAGTGGCTGTCTGCTATGGGAACCAGCGTGGCATATAAAAGGTTTTCAGAGCCTAAAGTAATTTTAAGTTAGCTAAGATTTAATTTTTGGCTTACAGGTGCCCCAGAGTCCAGATGTAGCCTAATGCTTTCTTAGAACTAAACAGGAATAAGGCACAACACAAATGCCATAATAAACCCATAGTGAAGTATTTATGTGTATGAATGTAGGATAAAGAACTTGTGCTCACAAGAAAGAGTGGGGTTTGTTTTTTGTTTTTTGGTGGGTTTTTTTTTTCATTTTCAGCAAGTGGTTGCTTCTTGGTGGGGAGGGTAGAAAGGTGCTACCGCTTTATCATAATGGAACAGTGAAAATTAATTTAAATAAGTTAAAAACTAAATGCCACCCCCACCCCCCAGGCGCTCTCATCCTTCTCCTCCCTCCCCCCATACTTACCATTCCTTCTCCGTTGACTGCTCTTGGTGCACCTCTCCCTGCCTTGCTGCTCCCTCCTGAGCTGCCGCCGCCATCCCCCTGTGTGCTGGCGGCCAGGGCTGCCTGCTTGGGGATGTGCCCAGCACCCCCAGCCCTTAGTAGCCCCTCCATTGTGGGGCCCTTCCCAGAGTGTGACGGGCTCATCTCAGACAGCTTGTTGGCTTTTCCAGTTGTAAGGGCTTCTGGAAGAAATTGGCCGCTCGAACGGTAGCATTGGGAGGAGTATGGGCGTAAGCAGCTGCATTTTAACACCTGAAGTTGTATGTTGGTCATTTATCACTGCAGTGTTCTGATCTGCAGCATTCGACTGTAAGAATGGAAAGGAAAACATCACGATGCGTGATAGACTTTTAAGTGAGTTTTTGTGCTTCCACTTAACAGGTCACAAGTAATTTTAGAGTTTGGTGTTTTGTTCTTTTGTTTTGTCTCAGTGAGACAAAAAAAAAAATTCCTAAAGTTACGATGTGTGTTCAGGGGCAGACAAAATACAAAGTACAACCCCTCCTTATACTGCCTGTAGTTCATCAAGAGCAGTCTTTGCTCAGCAAATGAACACTACCTGAAAAAATGTTGGGTTTTTGTATTTTCCCTCAATTTGCCCCAGCCTGTATCAAATGCTGACTTTATTGGGCGTTTAGTGAAGATGCACGTGATAAAGGGATTCTGAATCAGTGTTAATTTTGTTTGTCCGAAGAGGTAATGCAAGAGACCTGATTTTTTTTTTTTCTTTTTTTTTCTCCCAGACAATTATAGTATCAGCTCTAAAAAATAGTTTCACTTGAGATGTTCCAGACTGATGGTCAAAAGCTTCTGGTTGCATCTGAAAACTGTATCTGAAGCTTTCTTCCCTAATTGCTAGCTGACACGTCACAGGGAGCATTATGCAGGGCTATGCTAATGCAGCCAGTCCTGTCACAAGGGCTCTCTTCCAGTCTGCAGGTCTGAGCAGCGGTCACGGTAATGAATCTGGGTAAAAAGTGATCCATGAGAAAGAGAGGAGGAGAAAAACACCGAAGAAAATCTGGTGATGAGGCGTCAGCCCTGCTGGTGGTTTGCTGTTGGTGAATTGAAATATTCTCTCTTCTGCAGGGGTGTGTGGACTGATTGTTCCTCAGGAGGACATGCCATTTTGTGATACAGGGATTTGTCCAGATATCATAATGAACCCTCATGGCTTCCCATCACGTATGACGGTTAGTGGCTGTGTTGTCATTAAAGAGGCAGCGTCCTGCAATAGAAAGTGAAGTTGTTAAGCCAGAAAAACAAAACTGTGCGTATGTGAGAGCCATACAGTTGCAGCCAGAATATTCTCCAGTCCTCATGCCACATGCTTGCCCTCTTACGAACCTTCAACCATCTGTTTTGAAACATCCTTCTGTAAAAGGAGTTGGGATGTGGGCTTTTTGTTTGTGCATCACAATCATTTTGTTCTGCATCAAACTATTAGAAGAGCAACCAGGTACTTCATTTAAAGTCTTTCCCTCCCAAGTGACTGTGGCCAGTAAGTCAGCTGGGCAAAAGTGAGGGGAAGAGCAGAGTTTCGGTAATAGTTCTATGCCTTATATCACTGACATCTCCATGGAATTCATGCAAGCCTCGTTGTGGGGCTGTACCACATACATCAGAACCTGACCTTTGTATGGAACCTCTCCTGATTACTTTGTATACCTCTGTGATGTTCTTCTTTGTTAGCTGCCTTCCTCCTGTTCCCACTGCTGCACTGTGGGTCAGAGTGTCAAACTCTGCAGCAGTCTCCCACAGCAGAAGGCCACACTGGATCGTGCTCACTTTTCAGACAAGCTGGAAAAAAAAAAAAAGGGAATGTCTGACTCTGGTACTTAAAGGGATCCCAGCCCTCACTACAGGAATACCTCCTTGTTCTCCTTGGGTTTCTCCCACTGTTTCTGTTGCACACAGTAACACAGGTTGCCATCTCAGGCCCATCACAGAATGGTTTGTGTTGGAAGGAGCCTTTGAGATATCTAGTTCCATCCCCCCTCCTATAGGCAGGGGCACCTCCCACTAGACATCTGCCTTACTAACACTGTGATTGATCCAGGTATGTTCTAGCATGTGCTGGTCAGCAGGCTGTTAACTCTGCTTTTCCTTGTAGGTAGGAAAGTTAATTGAACTCCTGGCTGGGAAGGCTGGGGTCCTAGATGGCAGATTTCACTACGGAACAGCTTTTGGAGGCAGTAAAGTGAAGGATGTGTGTGAAGATCTCATTCGCCATGGTTATAACTACCTAGGGAAGGACTACGTAACATCTGGTATCACTGGGTAAGAATTTGCTGCGTAATTTAGCTGTCTGGGGGAGTGGGGAAATGCTGTAATGTGACTGGCTATTGTAGGAGACATGAAAATCTGCCGAGTTCTTCTGTATGGCAAAAAAGTTAAAATCAAGGTTTTCCTTCTGAGGGATTGGGAGAAAATTCAGTTTTCTTTTAGCAGCAGTTCTTGTATGTACTTGGAATCAGATGAACATTTTCATAGTGATTCTAATAGTACTGTAAAATGTAGATTTGGAAGCAGGTGTCTGTTCCTTGGGAATATTTTTTGTGTGCTTTATTTTATTTTTCCTTTCACTTACACAATGATTCAGTCTGGCATTGCACTCTAATCTGCAACCTTCCTGCTGTGCCGATGGGACTGGCTTCTGAGGCACGGAGTTCAAAGAACACAAGATAGTTTAGGAACAGGAAAAGGCCATATGGTTCCACATGCCTGCCTTCCAAAATGTATCTTAATCCCACCTTCCTGCTATTTTTATTATTCTCCAAGTCCCTTTCTTCTCAAGGAATAAGTTTGGATCTCTTCTGTAAGTTGTTTTATTTTTAATTGCTATTCTTACCAACTTATTCCATATGTTGTTTGTCTTTTGTTTCAAGACCAAAGATTTTTTTTACACCTTACATTCTTTGTGAAGTACTTGAATGTTTGAAAAACTTTTTGTTGATAACTCATAATTTTTAACAAACATGCGTAATCTTGTTTCCCACTGAGAGTAATCTTGCTCTAGAATTCTCCTGCTCCTGAACTTCAGCTTTGTACTGATTTTTGTCCTATTTAGAAACTTTTCTTCAGGTTACTGGTACTCTCGCAGGCAAAATTTCATGTGCTTCATGTTTTTTTTTTAAATGAAATTTGGAAGCAAATGTGTGTGAAAATTCCAAATACGTATGCAAATTCCAAATATCTAGTTGCATGTTGTTACTGGCTTAAATGGGTGGCTTTTGGATTAACACTCCACCATGTCAATAGGGACTGTGACTGGGAGGTTGTCTGCTGTTTGATTTTGCATCACATGAGTGTTTCTAGAAATAAATGGCTGGGAGTGTGCTGAATTTTTGTGTTAAATCTGGCTGTTAGTGAGTGCTGAAGGTGGTAACTGGGAAACGACCGAGTATTCTCAGCTGTTGCTTTCTGATCTTTAGTTGTTTGTGCTGTTCTTACAATTGGGGCAACTTTAAAGACAGAAATCCTCACCTATTATTCCAGCTCCCAGAAATGAGTAACACCCTCTGTGCTGCTTCCAAATGTTCCTGTGTGGATGCAAAGCTCAGCATCTTAAGTGCAGTTCTGAATGCTCCTTTTACCCTGCTTGTCAGAGTCTCCAGACAGAGAGTGTTGTGCTGGGGGCACGGCTGCTGAGCAGGCCCCCACCTGCTGCAGATAGAACATCATGTGGCAAGAGTTGAGGAGCTTGTTCCTTGCTTGTCCCTTGATGCAGCAGTGCGTGGTGCTGGCAGTGCACTGCTCTTCTGTTCAGAGGGGTTCTCTGGAGGATTTTCAGACCTGGAAGCCCAAACGCATATTTTAAGGACTTGTGATTCCCAGATGGTTTTAAATTCTTCTTGTCTGTGGCATGCTTGTCTCTCTTAAAGTAAATATGTGCTAACTGTGAATGTTGTGTTTTTTCTTAATTCATCCAGGGAGCCTCTGGAAGCATACATCTATTTTGGCCCTGTGTATTACCAGAAACTGAAGCACATGGTGTTGGATAAAATGCATGCAAGAGCTCGAGGACCCAGAGCAGTACTTACCAGGTACTGTTCAAGGCTGGATGCAGAATTCTTCACCTGCACTCAGAAATATGCTCATCCAACAGATGGGTGTAAAGCAGTTTATTCAGTTTATTCAGCAGTTTATTCAGCAGTTTATTTATTGATGCTTGACAAAAGATGCTGTCACCTATTGATATGCTTCTGCACAGTGGAGCTCTCACAGTGCGCTGTGGTAGGAGGTTGTTCTGAATATCCAGGTGTGCTCTGTGCTGTACAAAAACTGAGTGCTTCTCAGACTTCTGTTAGCAGTTGGTTAAAAAGCACCATGCTCCGATTCTCAGGGCACAATTTGGCCCTTCCCCGCTGGACTGTACTTATCATAGGCATTTTAGGAGGACCAGTTCTCCCCTTTAACAACTGTACTTTTACAAAAGAAGATACGAGTAGAAACAAATTAATTTAGATACTTCAACAGTCTGTGATACGGAGCAGGTTAATACTGATGTGGCCCAACTGTAGCACAAACCAGCATTAGCATAACATGCATCCCCAGTACACTGCACTTGGCCTTGCAAAACTTCCATTCAACTGTAAAATTTAATTTAGAGTTTTATGTGGTGATCCACAGTTCTTGTACAATACTGTGCAAGAGAACTGTGCTTTCACACGAATAAATTGCAAAGGTTACAGAGACAACAACAGTAAATCTCCATTTTTATTTGCTTGGTTTAAATATGTCTTCAGTTTCTGTGGAGCTGTGTTGATTGCTCCGAGCCTGAACTTGGTTCTCTCTCCAACAAAAATGTTGATTGCTGCATTCATGTCCTCTTGGGTAAATTTTGAAGATATACACTGGGGTAAATGTAACAAAAACACCTGGAGGTGGGCTTACATTCTCTGCACCTTTGGGGAGTTGGCAGCATTCTGCTTTCTTTGGTGCTACTCACCTTTTCTCCTTGAGGGCAAACAAGCTTTTTGGCTCCAGCTCTAAGGCTGCTCGCGCTCATGAGCTGTATTGCTGACATCCCTGTCTCACAGAAGGTGGCTCAGTGGCACAGTCTTTGTTTTGAGGAGGCTTCTAGTGAATCCCTTAGTCTAACTCTGTCCATCACAGAGGATTATCAGCTAAATCTTGCCAGACAGCTTGCCCTGTCTGCCCACACACTATGTTGGCCACTCGGTCCTCTTAACAGGTGCAGCTTTTGCCTGTCTTACATTGTTACAGAGTGGAGGTGCAGGTCTCTGCTCTACCTGATAAAGTATCCTTCTCTCTTGCTTTTTGCTGCATGTTTCCCATGTATTTTAGCTCTCTGACCCCATGCTTTCTCTGGATCAAATTGAAGTTGTCTCACACATTCCATAGAGAAAAATGTCAATGGTTAAACAGGGAGAGAAAACATGAAAAACTTCTATTTCTAAACTTCGAATAGTTTTGCTGCACTTTCCTTCTTAATTTTTGTGTCATAGCTCCTTGCCAGTATGATTTGGACAATTTGGATGATGATTTGTATAGTGGGAATGATATTCCCAGTTACTGGTCTGTCTGCCCCATTTTCTATGTTAGTCATACCGTTGTCCCTTCGTACGAAAATGAAAACTTAGTCTCAGCTAGAGGTGCACACAGTTGTTTCACTAGAGCTCCTAGCTTATCCAAATCCCTTCATCAGCTTTCATATTGTCTACCCCAGCTTTCTCAGCTTTTTAGAGATAATGAATTTAAATAAAACTTAAATCCCAAGTCAAGGTAATACTTGTATGTAAAAATGAATGTGCTGTGATTTCCCCCACCCCTTGCTTTGAATCCTTTGTTCCAGTCAGTAACATCACACTATGGAGCTAGGTCTCTTTATTTGACTTTGAGGAAAGCTAGTGAATGTTCAATTTATGCTGCCACTTGACTGGCCCTTTAGGAATTTTCTTTTTTCTCCTCAACTAATTAAACTGCCCTTATTGCCATCGCCTCTGCTGAGGGAGCCTGCTCTGCCAGCTTTCATATTCACTATTGTTTTTTTTCATCCATCACACTTCCTGTTAGATTGCCTCTAACATTGTTGGGTTTTTTTTGCCTTTTGAGGTAATCTTGTAACAGCTTCCAACATGGAATTTAGCAATCATCATCTTGAAATACATGTTATTATATATCAAGTGTACCTTAACTGACGGAGTTACATTTCCATCTGAAATAAGGCAGAAGACTTGAATTCCCTGAACATCGCTAATGTTAAGTACTGCTCAGATTTAAACAGGACTTTGTGAAATTGCAAAGCAGCACTCTGTCAGCGTGATCAGAAACCACCAGGATGTTACCCTCTGAGTTGGCATTTGCTAAATGAAATGCAAGACTTCACTATTTTTTTCCCATGAGTGGTTAACAATTAATTTAAAACGTAATTCTATAGATGGTGTTGTGCAGATGCTCAGTCTTGCTAAATATCTAATAGATAAACTGGTTTTAGTTTTGTTTGTGAGAGAACAGTGTAAGCTTTCTGCAGGCGTGGTTATTTTGATGGGCAGTCGGAGCTGCCACCTGCACGTCCTTTGAACTTATCAGACATTGCCAGTTCCTATTGTACCGTGGAGCCGTAATGTGAGTGTGGTCAGAGTTCCTCTCTGGAGAGCACAGTGCTCCCACCTCCTGTTGGGCTGTGGTTTTTTTAGGTAGTGCCACACTTCTGGGAGATCAGCATTTCAGCCAAGAGCTCTGGTGCAGGCAAGGAGTTGAGGTGAGATCCAGGAGGTGTCCCCTTGCTCATAGGAGCAGGTCACATTTCCCTCCACTGCCACTGAAACAAGGAATGGCACCATGAAGCTGAACCTGCTGCTCTTCCAGAAAATAGTACCAATAAACCCTTAATGTGATTAAACCACTGGAGTTAATCGTTTCATGGGTTTTTTTCCTAAATGCAACAGTTGAGTAGAATGAAGACCACTTGGCCTGATTATTAGTTCTTTTAATTTAAAAAATCCATTCATTTGACGTAAGATTTAAGAGTCTTAAGATCTCTGTTTTCCTTAAAATATGAAAGATGTAATTTTTTTGTATATTCCTCATCTTATCTTTTGAGTGTCTGCTTTGTCTTCAGAATGTTATATTCAGAATAAATAACAGCAGCAGTTACCCGGGGCAACAGCTGCAGTGTATGTGTATAGAAGCACAGATACTTCCTAAAAACTGTCTGAATATTTTAAACGACCCTTAGCATGAAAAATCTTCCAACTCGTGTAAACTGAAAAAACTCTGATAAACTTAAGGAGCCAAAGACAGACTCTTTTCAAAGGCCCAATCTCGATATTGAAAGTTTGGGTACTTTAGAACTAGACTACTTCTCTGAAAGGAAGGGTTTTATTTGCTTTCTTTTGTTTTTAGTGAGATAATTTTGACATTCAGTGGGAGTGAAACGTTTAAGAGCTTAAGATTGAAGTTGAAATTTTTGTTCGTGTGTGCGTGGGTTTTTTTAATGGGATTTCAGCTGCCTTAAAAATCATCATCCTCCATCTCTTCAAGGGCTGGAATCGAGACCCCATAGTTTTTTCAAGTGGTTTTATCCTCCCTTAATTGGATTGTGACTTCATTTGGAAGGGGGTGGGGGGGTCACGTTTATAAAGCTCTGTTGGCATTTTATCCTGTGGACCAACACCTGGTGAAATTCTTGAAAGTAGGCTTCCAAGTTTAACTATTATTGGACAAGTCAGCTGGTAGAAGAAAACTCGGGCACTTCTAGTGCAGTGCTGCAGCAAATGTCTGTGCTCAACTGGACGCCTCAACTGCTTTTAAATCTGCCTCAAAGCGCTTCACAAAACTGCATTCCCACAGGGTTAGGCCTTTAAAACTGTGTCTGAACAGTGATGGTGCCATTGCCCGAGTAGGGGGGGGGCTCGGGAGTTTAATCAGGATGTAAACAGCTTCTATCCATTCTCCCAACAGCAGGGAAAAATAGAAGGTTATGTGAATGAAAAGGGCAATTTGAATTACAAGCAGATTAGTCTTAAAGTTCCACTGTGGTCAGGGTAAAGGGAGCTACTTCCCCTAAAAAACAAACACAGCTTGCATCTTTGGAAGGTCAGTTTGGTCTGGTAATTAGCTATACATTTTATTTTTTTTTTAACTTGTAAATAATTATTAGATGTTGAAGTGTTTTAGAAATCCTTTTCCCTAAGTTGGCAAAAACTTATTTTAAATCTATCTAATATATTTAACATATTTAGTAGATTGAAATAATATCAACTAAATATACTCCAAAAGTTATGTATGCATTGTATATTTTATATGATTTACAGTGCTCTAGCAGAAAGGAACAGCACATAAACACTGGCTTTCAATGACCAACAAAGCCTCCTGTGATTGCTGATAATGATTTTTATTCCTTCTCTTTGCTGTCATGCTTTGGGGAATATACTAAGATTGAAGTATTTCATGACATGCATGCAATATATTAGTGCTTCAGGAAGTTAAGATTGTTTCTGCTTCATAGTTCAGTCTTCATATTTGCAGCCCAAGTGCTACTGTGTGTGCTAATATATGAGAGCAGAACTAATACCGAACTAAACTGCAGTATGACAAATGAATATTGAAAATTCTGGCCACAACCAGCCAAAAATATATATATACTGTTAAGTAATAGATTTTACCTTGCTTTTTTGTCTCAAAATTTTCAATGTCTGTTTCCATTGATTTGGGAGTTGGTCTTGATCATCTCCAGAGGTCACTTCCAAACCCCTACAATTCTGTGGTTTGTTAAAACTTCCTTCCTTCTGGCACCACGATGAAGAAGTCTTTCCAGACAAGTAGTGAGACTTCAGTTTGTGTTGAGGAGCTAGAGAGAGCCCATACAGCACCGAAATTAGTTTGTTAACCATCAGATGTGAAAAAGTAAATGAGATAATTGTTGCTGAAATTCTGCATCTTTCTTTTTTTTTAAGTAATGAGTTAGTAGTATGCACACAGCAGAAGGGAGTAGTTGATCATGCTTTTTCTTGCTTTGTTTTGATACTTTTGATTAAAACTGGTCTTATGTTAACAATTTAGCCTCATTAGCTGCTGAATTTTATAGTTTTTATATATAGTTTATATCGTTTTTATATGTTTTATAGTCATTTAAATGACTATAAAACACAATAAACATTTCAGCTAAAAAAGAGTATCTGTATCCAGGTTTGTGGTTGATAGATATTCTTCTTGGATACTGTTTTGGTCTTGCTCGCTCAGCTACATTCCATGAGGTAAAGATGTGGCACGACGCTGCCGTTGTTGCTCACAGGACTGCGTCACATTGCCAGTGCAGGAGCAAAGATGAAATTCTTCAATTTGAATAACATCTGTGAGATCAGCAGCACTGGTTTGTAGAATGTTGTTATCTGATGGTATTGTACCATTCCTGTAGTTTGAAAGCAGGTATTCCTAGAGTGGTGGAACCTGTGTTCTGGAATTCTTACTGCATTTTCCTAATATTTATTTCCAAGGCAACCCACTGAAGGTCGATCCCGTGATGGTGGTTTACGTCTTGGAGAGATGGAACGGGATTGTCTGATAGGTTATGGAGCCAGCATGCTGTTATTGGAGAGACTGATGATTTCAAGTGATGCCTTTGAAGTGGATGTTTGTGGGCAGTGTGGCTTGCTGGGATACTCTGGCTGGTAAGTTGTCTAACTGCAGTGGTTATGACCTTTTGTAGGTCATGGTGTCCCTTCTTCACTGTGTGCATGTGGTGTCTTTCTTACATGTTCCTATTTTCAAGATAGCCCTCAACTCTAAGGTACATAAATCAACATGTTATAGAGAGAGTAAATGTGCCTCTGTGTGACAGAACTTCGCCCTTGGCCAAGAGTCCCATGACTAAGGGAAGAAAATATCAATTGTGTGTGTTCAAGTTGCAAGTTACTTCAGTGCTTATTTGTTGGGGAAGACGAGGAGTTAGGGGAAGAGGATTCATTTCTAAATACTTCCTAATAACATTGGAAGTTTGTAGCATCTTGGATATCAATATCAGTTAGGAAGGGCAGGACGTTGGGCTTTATTTACTTTGGTTCTTGGAGAGTAATTTTTCTGTGATATGGGAGAAAGTAAGGCATGTTTTCAGTTTATAGGCATAGAAGTGACAGCTATCCTTTCTTGCTGTGGTCAAATCTTTCTTCAGAAGTGTGTCTGGCCAGAAAGAACTCACCGTGCTTGCTAATACCAGTAGCAGTTCTGTTCCCTATGGAGCAGAAATACAGACAAAGCCTTGGTTGGTGATATCTAGTTGGACATTGCCCTACTGGCTTTTGTGCAATAAACATTTTTAAGCTCTGTATGCACTGTATGTAACAAGTGAGCCTTCTTTCTGATCCAGGTCTTTTAAAACTGCTGCAGCACAAGTAAGAGTTGAAGGCAGTTGCCTGGAAGGAAGGGCATGCATGAATTCAAACAACTGCTTCTCACTGTGTAATGCAGTGCCTTAAAAATACCCTCATGCAGATGTAGTGCAATTGAAGATTGAATTTCAGAGACTGGATTCAATGAAAGCACCTTGAAGAAATGGGAATTTAAACATTAGAGATAGTGTTAAACTTTGTTTTTAAAGGATTGCTAATCCAAATGCTTTCTGTTCTGAAGTTTGTAACATAACGAAGTTTAATAAGTTTTTAAAATAACTGAAAGAAGCTCTCAGACAGAGCGAGACATTCTTGCAGTTGAGTTCTGTGAAAAGCTGTCTGGAGTGCAGGAGTAATCAAAAAGAGATAGATTCTGCTATGTAATACACAGCACCTACCAGTAGCCAAAGCAAGTGGCCCTATAATGAGCATCACAGAGGAGACGGTCATTAAGAGAAACTCACGTCTTCCAAACTGGCTTGGTCAGTGATTCCAGCATTAATCAGGCATTGCTGCGAGAAACCTTGTGAAACATATTGTTTGGTGGATGTCATTAAGGACAATTGTCTGCAGGAAGATATGCTCTCCTCCCAGACAGGGACTAGCAGTTGGGTATGTCTTTCTGCAGCACACTAACAGTGCATTGGTATTGGGGCCTGGACTGGTACTTTTCGTAGAAGGGGGCTGTTGTGGCAGTGACAGAATTTGTCCCCATAAAAGGTACAGGTAGAAGCTTGCTGCAACAAAACCAGCTGCATGCAGATCTTTCAGCTTTGCTGTGCTACAGAGTTATGTACTGAATGTTTCAAATGAAATTTGGTCCTTTTTTGATGATGATAAGTTATTCTTTTCCATAGAGTCTGGGCGTCTTAAAATCTTAAGATCAGCTTTGGCACTGTTGCCTTTTTCTGTTCAATGTGGCATCAATCCTAAACTCAAATGCTCTCTTGGATACTTCAATTTCTATGATCTCTGTTGACAGTAATTTACAATTTGTGCACATTGTATCTTGTAACCTTTATGGATGATCTTTGTGCACCTACAAAACAGGCACAGGAGGGTCTAGCATCAAGGTGTGGTGCAGTGAGTAGTTTGGACTCCTCAGCTCTTAGCTGCTGTTATCAAACACTAGATTACTGCTGATAATCAGAAACGTTGTGACTCATCAAGCTTCCAGGGCTTGCAAAGTATTTTTTTGTTTGTTTGTTTGTTCTTAGTACAATTGTTTGCTATTTATTGTCATAAAAAATTGCTTCTGTTTATGCTACTTCACCCTTCGTAAAAACACAGCTGTCACTATAAATTTGGACCAAGTTAATAGTTATCAACCTGTAATTGATGCCCGTTCTGATTTAAGACATTATAAACTAGAGAAATGTAATTAAATCTTCTATACCGTTAGTTGTCAAATCTTAGATGATTTTCAGGAGGGGAAAAAAAAAAAAAAGAAATACCCCAATTATGGAGCATGAGGAGGTCATTTTTTCAGAACATCTGCTGGGGATGTTCTTTTAAATATATCCATAAAAGAGAAGTAGCATAGTTAGGGAAGAGCAACTGTGAAGGAACTAATGGTGAGTTTCATAACCAAGAACCTTGCTTAACATCAGTCAGCCTTATTAGGCCTGGCTGCAGTGACTCCCTCAGGCTCTAGATCAAGGTCACTGATAACAGAAACAAATGACTAAGCATTGGCTTTATTGCAGATGTTCGTTCTTTGTCTCATTCTGCACCACAGAAGCATGTAGCTGCTTGGAACTTTAGACTGTCTTGACTTTATGCTGAGAATATAAATATGAAACATATAAGCAGAAGGAGAGTAGGCCATTAGGGAGGTGCCAGGACACACTCTGTGTTTGCAAAGGCAAACACATCAACTTTCATCATCAACTTTCCAAAGCCAGAAGATGGAGAATACAATAGAATGAGGAAATACAGAGGTAAGAAACAGAATAAAAAGGAAATATTCTTTCCCAGATTTTAATATCATTGTTTGAGTAAAGATTGCAAAGACTACTTGTTAAAGCAGTTTTACCAGATCTCCATCTCTGCAAAAGATTTTGCTGTTTCTACAGAGGGACCTAAGGAGAGAGATGCTCCTTTTCAGAGCTAGGAATGTGGATTGGTTTGAGGCAGCTTAGTAGCATTAGTAACATTGTGAAGTAACATTGTGAATAAAGGAAAAAAAAATCCCAACTAAATGTGATCTTTCATTCTTCCTCCCTCTTTTCTGTGACTGTCTATAAGATGGAAACTGAATCACGAGTCGTGTTTCAGAAATACTTTGTTCTGTTCACCTTCTTTCTCATTATGTAATGCTGAATATTAGTTGGCAGTTATGCAAGTGGTGAAGAAGTAGAAGTCAGGCCTGTTAACTGCTAAGCACTGATTCTTGTCCAAGAAAAGCGGGTTTAACATGAAGCTCTTGTTGACGTCAGTCAGATTTATTTAAGAGCCTCAAGTTGTGACTTCCTTAAGCGCTAATGCATCTCCAGCACTCACCTCCTTCTGGGACTGAAGGCAGTATTTAAATGCAGGTGGACAAAGGAAATGGTGGATAGTGGCAACTGCTCTTTTCTGCAGAGCTTTATTTGTGCATAAACTCTGACTTTCTTTTTGCTTGTTTCCACAGGTGCCATTACTGCAAATCATCATGTCACGTGTCTTCTCTGCGGATCCCTTATGCCTGTAAACTCTTATTCCAAGAACTGCAGTCGATGAACATCATACCTAGGCTAAAACTAGCTAAGTACAACGAATGAACAAGAAAAAGAAGAGAACAAGTACTTTGTATAAATTGAAATCCAGCGTATCTAACTGAAAGATTTTTTGGTGCACAGTAGTAACTCTACAACCTAAGTGGGCAGAAGGAGGTGCAGACCAGTTGTAGGAAATCTTTCATGTGTATTCTACCTGTTTTAAGTTCACAGAAGACACTTCATCAGTAACATTCACTAGTAGTTCTGAAAGCATTGATGTGTCGTAGTGAACAAGGCACGAGGGAATGGTGGAATGAAGTCATGATCCAGCAAGGCACATGCATCCTTTTCAAGGATGTAGCAACCCCATACTTTGTTTCGAAAAATGTTTTGCTGGACTAAGGCATGAGCTGCCCTCAGGGCACATCCTATTCAGAGAGGTGAAAAAGACGTTTTACAGACTAGTGGAATATGAAAGGCTAATAAATGTTTTAAATAATTGTGCCCAAATCTGTGGTGCTGTGTTGTGTTAAGGATGGTGAAGCCTTCTCTTAATGTCTAAAACATTTTGCTATTCCTAAAGCATGTTGTTAAAGCATTAATTAGTCAGTCTTAGAGATATGAAAGAACAGCACCTAGAGAATTTGAAATAGTCATTTTTAAGTGCAGTTTTTTTTTATGAGATACAAGGTCTAAAGAGACCTAAAGCAGCAGATGAACCAAGAGTTCACTCAAAACCCTAAACTCTCCTGAGTCCTTTCTTAGGAAAGCACATTTACCTTTTTAACTGAAGTCAGGAGGAATTATGAGCATGTTTAGGTGCTTGAGAGAAATATACTGCACTAGATCAATCAGAATGCAGAACATTGACTGTGAAGGTCCTGAGGTGCCCTCTGCCTCTTCATACAGCTGAATTGTGGATGCTGATCCTGACACGACTATGCCAGTCATGTTGCTGCTGTTCTCTTAGCCACATAAGAAGCACAAATGAGTACCAGCTTGAATAGACTTCCTAAGCTGCTAACAAAATACGCAAACTAGCAATTTTGTGTTTTAGGTTACAAACAAAATCTGAAAGGGGAGATTTTATTCTCTTTTTTCTCTTTTTTTTTTTTTTTTTTTTTTTTTTTTCAGTAGGACTGATGGCAATGTAGATCTCAGCACAGCACATTTGGACTGGAAAAGCTCTTGAAGCACCTCTACTGAGATCTGAACAGCTCTGGGTTATTTATGATGATTTTTAGCAGAATGACATAAACCAAAAATTGTCATTTGCAAACTACTAGAGGAAGGGGTTAATCAACAGCCCCAACCAAATTAACAAACTTGTTTTTCTCCATGATTGCCAAACTGAGGCTCGGGTGCACCACCAGAGGGAGTGAGCCTCACAGGCTTTAGCACGTTGATGGGAGAAGTGTTGACTTGGCACAAGGAAACCACTCTTAGGATAAAGGCTATCCAGTCCTCTTTTAAGTGATCTCCTGGCTTAAGAGGTCTGAACTACAGGATGTTATCAAGACTAAGCAATGCAAGCAATTACACTTGCAGAAATTTAAGCAGACGCAGCAGAGAAGAGTAAAGTAGCATGCTCCCATGTACCCCTGCTGAGAGTACAGATCTGTGTGCAGTCCTGAAGGGGGGACCTTGCAGCTGTTATACCTCATGCTGTTGAAAGCATGGCAATGGCTTTTGAGAAGATCTTGAGAGAGTAAAGGAAATCCTCTGTTGTAGTTTAGGAAGCCGTTGCAATTTTAGCATTGGGTGTGTCCAGCAGAGCATAGAAACTAGACATGTCTAGGAGCAAAGGAGAGTCATCCACTATGAACTGCTTTGGTGATACTTGATCAGCTTCATTTACACGTTACTGTTGTCTCGCCGAAATCTGAATATATAGGAGTTGATATGCCTGCAGATTTGAGCTGAAATCCCAGATTTTTACTTCTTGCCTCTCTTGAAAAGGATGCCTGTGTTCCTTCTTAAGACACTCAAGTAAGTTCTTTGCAGTAGAATAAGCAGTATAAAACCAGCAGCAGAAACTGAGCAGACAGCTGTGGTGAAAGAGGCAGTTCAGTGAAGGAATCCTACTGCAGACAGGGCAAATTACAACACAGAGAGCTAGTGGAGTAAAATATATCCTCAGAATCCCGGAGCTGTCACACTGCTTTCCTCTGGTGAGCCTCATCTTTGCAATCCTTTCAATTATCTTTCAGCCGACCTCCCCTCCCCCCCTTTTTATACAGTGAGTTCCTTCACAAAGAGGTCTCATGCCAGCTAGGGGCTGCATTGCTGTAAGTAAACTTCCCCAGATCAGCCCTGCCACGAAAGACATTTGCTGAAAGAGATACAGTGTTCTGAACAACACATAACAAAATCTTAAGGCATTAGCAGGAGGACTTGTGGCTAGAAAATTGCCAAAAATGTTCATTCTTTTGCAACTTCTTTATCTCTCACTAGTTAGCCTCCAGGAGAGGCTTTCTACGCCAATTGCTATTCAAGTTGAAGGTCACCAGCATTAGGCCCAGCTGAACAGCAGGATACAGTCTGCTCCCAGAGGTGTGTGCTGCTGTGGGAAGAGCTGTCTAACTCCATCTTTAAGTTCCCATTTACTTTGCAGATTAAGGATTCAGCACTATCAAGTGGCAGGAGTATTTCTGGAATAGAATTCAGAAATTGTTCTTTCATTTCAAAACACAGACATTAAAAGCTACCCCTTCAAACAGCATCCATGCCTAGCTGTACTGCTCTGGTGTGAGAAGCAGAATCAAGTCAAGGAGGGGGCAGAAAAAGCACAGCTGTTTGTGGAGTTGTGGGTAAAGTGTTGTTTAGAGTTCAGAAAAACAGCCTCACTGAGTCATTTGCGTACCCTTTAAGACTTTTTCTTTCTTTCTTTCTTTCTTTTTTTCCTAAGGTAAATGTTTCCAAACATATGAACAAGAAAACTATAAAGAAAAATGAAACCAGACTGGCCAATTCTGGCATTCAGAGAGGTTACAATATCAAATACAGGTATACTGGGATTTAATAATTTTAAGATGTAGAAAATGAATAGGTTTTGTTTGTAATATCCATATCTTAAGAGCTTTGCTTGCAAAGAAGCTTGAGCATGCAGCAAAGAGGGCTTTGAATTCCATGGGCTCCTAGTTACATGCTGCATAAAAAAAAAACCAACAAAAAATAGACCACAATGATGAGAAATTACCGCTGTGACATTACTTGGGGTTTCTTGCTCATAAATAGAAAACATCTGTGCTTTATAGTAATATGGGAGTAAGTTAGGAGTCTGAAGATTGTGTTGTTGTTTAGTGATAACAAATGGCAAATAAATAGTGCTGTACTTCTGCAAATTGGTTTGTAAACCCTGCTCAGAATGCACCTGTAGGGTCAGACTGTAGCAATAAATATCATTGTGCAGACCAAACCAAATAAGAAGGGCTCAAAACTTACCAGTGCTTCCTCCGTGTGAGGATCTTAGAACTAGGCTAATTCAAGCCTGTGCACTCCCAAGCCCTGGAACAACCTACCTGAGCTCACATGCCTTGTGCAGGGCCCTGCAGGAGCAGCGCAGGCTCTCGGTTGTGCCCCAGGACCAGCAGCTCTGAGCTGTGGCATGGAGCTAGCTTGGCACTGCTGCAATGCCCCCCCGGCCAACCGCTCCCCACTTGGAGCTGAGGATTGTTTTAACAGCCTGTTGCCAGTTCAGTGGGGCCATGGGGCACTTGATGAATTCCCTCCTCCGAAGAGGACGTGACTTGCCCAGGGCCACAGAAAGACCGTGCCAGAACTGGGATCAGGACTCTGCAGTCCCCAGGTGCCAGACACGTGCTTGCCTTAAAACTGAGCACTTCATCAAACCGTAAAATCCAGCCAGATGGTGACTCTTTGCTATTATCTGGACCGGTGCAGGGAAGCTTAATGTGTGCAAGGCACAGTGAAGATCTGCATTCCAGTTTCTACGTCTAGGGCTCAGAAGCCTAGGAAATTGACCCATGTTTTAGACCTGAATGTTCCTAGAAATTTGAGCACGTTTAACACAAGCTCTGGCTTGAATCTGTCCTTCCCATGGAATGTTTCTACCTGCTTTTGGTGGGGAAATTCATTCTTTGGGAAGAGGTATGGAAGAGCATGAGCAGTGACTGGCTGCTTCACCAACCTTGCTCTACCTGTTGCCTGTAGACCTGATCAGTATCTCCTCTTCAGAGTAGTAATGGGTGCTGGAGTCAGCCAGTGAATCAGTTTTGCCTCTTGGCAGTCATTTAAGATCTCACCATACAGACTCACAGGACGTATGCACCATCTTTGCCACAGATGCCTATGGATGTTTATCCAGGGGAACACCAGAACTTGGTTAAACTTTCTCCAAGCTCCCATCAGAGACGATACATAATTCTTATTATTACTACTATTATTTGCAGCTGAGATTTTTAAAAAGCAGTTTATATGGCTTAATTCCTGTCTCATAAAAGTCAACAGCAATGATTCCTGTTAGCCACTCTGTGAGTGAATTTGGACCATTGTTCCACCTTCAGAAAAATCTTTCTGAGCTTGTAAGCAGGCCATTGCTCCTTGCATCCTGCTGCTGGGAGGTGGGAAGGGGCAGGAAAGAGTAAGTATGTGTTTCTCCTAATTCCAGTTATTCTTTTACTCCCCTATTTCCTGAGGCAGGTGCCTTTGAGGTGTTTGCAAAGACCAAGTATTTTTTGCTAACAGCTTCATTTTGCATGTCTTTTATCCCCTCATCCCAGTCAGCATATTAACAGTGTGTTGGTTCAAATGAAAAGCATCTCTCTGCTAACAGCAGCAGTGACTTTTTCCTTGCTAAGAGTTTCAGGGAGCTGCCTGAGCTAAGCATATGTTTTTCAATTTCAGGCAGCGCGCTCAGACTTAACATCAAAACATGATGAACACAAAAAATAATACAAAAACTAAGGAGCAAAATAAATGAATGCACTAAACATAACTGTTTTTATTTCTTGCTAAATTGCATTCTGATAATGGAAATGGATTTACCTTTAATTCATAGTGAATTGAAAACTTAACTCTGCATTCAAGCCTCAGCCTGCCAGTCAGCGGCAGGCACTGACGGCAATGCTCTGTGCTCCAGGCGGATCAAAAGAAACTCATTATCAGTCAGTCATCTAAGAGGATATGGCGGCTTCACGTCCAGTTGTTCGGCAGTCTGGAATGGATCTTTTCTGTGTCTGTTGTCTATAATAGCTTTTAGGGCTGGCTCTTCTTCCAACGCACAGTACAAATCCTCTGGTAACCAGTACCAGCCACGCACAACAAAAGCCAGCTAAATCTGGTATAAGCTCAGAAATTGATGACTCCTTGCCCTTTCCTCGTACTGAAGTCAGAAAGGGACTCCTAGGGCAGCAGCCCTAGATGCAGGAGTTCTTCTGGACTCCTACAGACACTGATGTCGCCCAGACCTGCAAGACCAGAGGAGTGAATTCCCTCCTTCTGTGCAGGTTGAAGCTGACCAGTGTGAACAAGTTGTTTTGCACGGTTCCTTTGGCAACTCTGGCGCTGCCAGTTCTCCCTGAACCCAGGAACTGCAGCCAAGCAGAATTCCTTTCACAGGCATTAATAAAAGCAGATCAGTTAAGGTGGACTTATACTCATCTTCAACAAAAGTTGGCTTTGGACATCTCTGCTGTTCCAGCAAGCCAGCTGCAATTAACATTACTTTTCATTCAATCTAAAAAGAAGGTACCCCCTTGCCCAATGCATGTGCAATCCATCATTTGCATGCCTCAGCTCTTCTGATAATTTTCTCCCAGATCCTTGCCTGTGTGCCTGCCCCAGCCACTTTCTCTCAGTGCTTGTGTCAGTAAAAGCCTTGTGTCAGTGAAAGAGGGATCAGTGTGTGCATGTTTACCTAAGATGCTTTCTGATGTTCCTCAGTTCCTGCATCTGTCAGCATCACACTCCCAAGCACGCACACACAGTTGATTCCAGAAGCCTTCTGTCAGTTTACTCTATATCCTGTCCTTCACCTTTGTGTATAGCTTCCTAAGGAGTGTTAATATATGTAAAATAAAGTTAACATTTCCTGTATGGATAAGGAAGGTAATTGGGAAAGGGAAATCAGTACATAAACAAGATCCTTCTCTTTTTACTTCTGCAGGATTTTCCTAGTAGGTAAAGAAAGAAATAAAACAGCTGCAGAGCTGGGAAAGTGAGCAGACAGAAGTGTTTGTTCATTCCAGGACAGAGGTAGCAGGCTTAGGCAAGCAAGAAAATATGAAAAAACTCCCAGACTGCAGCCACTGCTAAAATCTCACTCTGTACATGCTGAGATGCTGGGGATCCAAAAGGGTCCTCTAAGCCATTCGCTCCAGGTCCCTCATGTTGTCAACACCATTTTATACAACTGTTCACGAGACATTGACTTATTACTAAAATTAACACAAGTTCCTGTCCTTGCTAATACAAGAGAAAACTTGTCTAGAACTTCAGCCTACTGTTGCCTTGGGTATTATGGCTAAATTGATAGCTCTTACTACGCTTTGGTTTCTTCCCCTACTATTCATTGAAACTGCCCTCGCTCCTTGGCACTTACTCCCAAAGTATTTATGCTAGGGTCTAGAAATGATATTTGGGGTCTAGCACCACCATGAGGAACATCTTATGACAAGGAAATTTTGTGTGGCTGCAGCCCACTGCAACAAATGGCTGCAGAATGGAGGACACTCAAGGAAACCTGTTTTTGAAAGAGCTCAAACTATTGGATTTTAAGTGGATACCCTCCCTACCCTTCGATGACCCTTCCCTTCTCTCCAAGCACCCACGCTCCAAGCACCCATTCATCTTTCTTGAACGAAGGTGACAGGACAAGGGGAAATGGCTTTAAGTTGTGCCAGGATAAGTTTAGGTTGGATATCAGGAAACACTTCTTTGCAGAAAGGGTTGTTAAGCACTGGAATGGGCTCCACAGGGAGGTGATTGAGTCACCATCCGTGGATGAGTTTAAAAACCGTTTGGATGTGGTGCTCAGGGACATGATTTAGTGGAGGGTTGTTAGTTTGGGTAGTGTGGTTAGGTTGTGATTGGACTCAATGATCTTTAAGGTCTTTTCCAACCTGAGCAATTCTATGATTCTATGATTCTCCTTTCACAATAAGTGACACAGCCTCTCTCCCCTGAAAACACCTCACTGAGGCAGTAGGGTTATCCTGTTGGTTTTGTGGTTTGTCTGCGTAGACAAGAATCTGGAGCAAAACTCCTCAATTGTAGAGTTTCTGTATTCTTGCCAAGACCTGCCCTTTCCTCTGTATCAAATCCAATCCTGCAGCTGACATCACTGAAAAAAGCTAGCGCTTTGCAGTCTAACCATCTGTAAGCTTCCAACTTGCTGCACGTTAGGTTAATCAGATTTTTGTGGGAGGAGAACGCCCCACGCTTTTAGAAGAATTATGTCCTTTGCTGAGAATCGCGTGGGAAATCCAAAAGCACTTTTTAGAAATGTAAGGACAACCCAACCAACACTGAGCTGTGGAACGATACCAGAGTGATGTGTCATACTGAGGATTAGGTAAGCAGGAAGATGGCAACATGAACGTGAGGACAGGAACTAATCTGGAGAGGTGGGGAGCATGCATCCTGTTGAAGAGAAAGATGAGCCTCCAGCCATGCAGCGCAGACTCCCAGTGGAATCTCACCCTAGAAGGAGCTCACACACACTTTATTCCACTCATCAATGGGACATCAGCCCCGCAGAAGCAGCTCCTTTACAAGCCGACCTCCCAGGTTCTGGCAGTGCCTGCAGCAGGGCCCTGGCAGCCTGCAGAAGCTGAGGGCCGCGCTTGAGGGAAGCACTGCGCTTTGCGAGGTCCCCTCCTGGGCTCCGCCACAGCTCGCTATGCTTGCAGGTGTCTCGAGGCCTCCAGGCTGCTTCTGACTGAGCGCAGGGCGAGGCCTAGCGGAGCGGGCGGGCTGGGGCAGCCCCACGACGGGAGGGAGAGCCGTCTCTCAGGCGGGGAAGGCGCCCCGTTCAGCCACCTCGCCGCTTGTTTTGCTGCGGGTTTGTGGTGTTTTAAAAAAAAAAAAAAAAAAAAAAAAGCTTCGCAAACCGACGGGCAGAGGGAAGGGGGGCAGTCTGGGTGATGGGAGGGGAGAGGGGGAGAAGAGTGGAAAATGTTGGCTCTGTCCATGGTCAAAGTAATTCAGCTATAATCCCCCTTTCTCTTCCTCTCCTGGAGCTCCATTCATATTCTAATCACAGCTTTTCCTTCCCCGGACCAGCCACTTTTATCACAGCCCCAGCTTTGCACTTTTACTTCCACTTCCAGCACACACAGCCGCCTGCAGAATCACCAACTTTTCCCAGCCTCTCCTCCCTGACCCCGAAGCGGGACGGATCCCCGCTCCCTCGGGGTAGAAGCTCCGATTCCCGCGTGCCCAGCGGCACCCCGTGCTCTCCCTCCGGGAACGCGAAGCCCCGGCCCGGAGCTGCCCCAGCACCGCCCGGCGGGACGCTGGCAGCCTCTCCCCCCGGCTCCTTCTCTACCCACACACATCGCCCTTTTTTCTTAACCCCCCCCCAGCCCCCGCCCCATGAGGGACGTCGGGGAAGCCACGAGGAAGCCACGAGGAGGAGGGGAGCGGGCGCTGCCCGCCCGGCCGCGCCCCGAGGAGCGCAGCCCCGAGCCCGTTGGAATATCGGAGGCGATTTTGATCCGTGGTTGTAATGAGCCAAAGGCGCTGGGTGGGGGCCGGGGGGAAGGGAGGAGTGGAAAGGCCGCTGGAACTTTAAATAAGAAAAACGTTTCTAATGCTCTAATAGAAGAGGGAAGTCGAAGTGTTGGGATTGCGTAGATCTAAGGCCCCCCTTTTTGGAGGAAAGCTTTTCTTATTCAAAACAGCATCACAATGGGCTTCACATTGAGCCTTGCCACATCCCCATCTGAGTAGCAGCCATTCATCAGGCTGGCTGGCCTATCAATGACATTTCTCCCATCAGGGCTTCTATAAAATGATGCTTTTTCCCATGAAACATCCGCAAACATTTTGACGGGTCTGGCTTTGCCCTGCTGGATTACGGAGTGTCCCCCTCTCCCGCGCTCCCCCTCCCCACGAGCCGCCGCTGCCCTCCCTCCCGCCCCGCTCCCTCTCCCCTCGCTCCGCGCACCCCCGAGCTGGGGCTCTGCACACCCCGGCACCTTGGGGCTCCCGTCCCGTCCATGGGAAGAGCATGCATTGTGGGTTGCTGGAGGAACCCGATATGGACTCCACAGGTAAGTGCCCCCTCCCTCCCTCCCCTCGCCCCCCGGGCAGCGCTTCCCGACGTGACGCTGCAGCCCCGGGTCTGCGCTGCCCGACGCGACGCAGCGCTGGGGTTTTCCCTTTCTTCTTTTTTTCTCTTTTTTTTCCTTTTCCCTTTCTGCTCCCCGGGCTACCGGCCGGCAAACTCGTTCCCTCTCTGCTTCTAGTTGCAGGCTTTAGGTTTTTTGGGAGCCTTTCGGCGAGGTTTATCGGGGAAGTTGCTTGCGAGGTGCGCAGCTCGTCCAACGGGCAGCGCCTCGAAGGGGAGAGCTCTGGGGACTCCCGGTCCCCAAACTGCCGGCCTGGCCGCTCAGCCCGTTCACTCACGCCTCCCAAGGAGGGGAGAAGCCGGAACAGGAGCGTGACGAAGGGATGCTCTCCCTGAGGGCCGCAACCCGCGCCCCGACGGCCGCCGCTGCCGCCAGGCGCGGCCCGACTCAACGCGGCGGTGCGGCGGGGCCGTGCCGGGGGCCGTCCGCGGGCAGGGCCCAGGGCCGTGCGTTCCCTCTGCGGCTGTCAGCCGGGCTCTGCCGTCTCTACGGCCCCAACTACCCGCCCGCTCGCAGCGGCCGAAACCCTCCGGAGCCCGGACACCGGCACACAGCCGCCAAAACAACCTTTGCAGCTTGAATTTATCTGACCGGCGCCGGCACGCGAGCCCTCCTCCTTCCCTCTTTCCCTCCCTCCCTGGGCAGAGCCTCCGGGACTCGCAGCCCCGCAGCGGATCGAGTCCCCCGCGCCTCCCCGACGGCTCCGCGGGACGGTCCCGGCTCCCCGCGGCTCCCCGACGGATCCCGGGGCTCTTTCATCCCTCACCCCGGGACGATATCCCGATAGTGTTGAGGGGAGAAAGTGCTCCGCGGGGAATTGCGCTCGTGTCCCGCCAGTGAGCGAGTTACGGACGTCGGATGGAGCTGTCCCGCTTCGCTCCGCCGTTGCCGGGACGGCGCCGAGCGCGCTGCAGGCGGATTCTCGTTGTTAGGAACGGGCCTTCAGGGGACACTGCCCGAACCGACAACCAAACCGAAAAACCAAAGCAGGCAATGGGTTCCGTAGCCCTGCATTCGGCGCCGCCCGTCCTCGGGCAGAGGCTCCGCACTGTCCGTTCCTTAAGTTCAGCGCGGCTGCAATAGATGGCAGCATGATTGATTAAGATAATATTAATCAGAAAACGCTTTAGTCTTGCTAAACAGATGGCAAGAGAAGTGGGGCTTTGCGGTTGTCTCATTCAGACACCTTAACCTCCCTTTCAGAGGACTTAATCCAATTAGCTTTTCTCCCGAGTTGCAGTTGTTATGTAAAGATCCTTTTGCATCGCGGAGAAATATGGCTTCATTGAAAAAAATCCCTCGTGTTTTAATTCTCCCTAATGCTTTATCTCGAAATAATAATAATAATAATAATATCCCATGGCCATCGGGCAGAGGCTCCATGCCCCGCAGCATGCCATAGTCGGGCAGGAGCACCTCTGGTTTCAGAGTGCTGCCTGGATGGGATCCTTGGGATGTGGAGCTGAACCTCCAGAGAGAACCCAAAGCCCATGAACTCAGCAGAGAGCCCTACAGTGCCGATGGGAGGTTGGGATGAGGCCCTCAGAGAGCTCCGTGCTGCCGGTCTGCCTGCAGGATACCAGCACAGTGCTGGGCTGCCATCGGCCTGCCGGTGTAACGGGACCCAGCGCCCAGCACTGGCAGAAGGGAACGAATGGTCTTCATCGTTCGGTTCAGTTCATGAAATCACCGATACTGGTAGCATTCAGAGCTGGCAGGCAAAGCAGTTGGGACAATTTAGAACGTGTCTGTAACACAGAAGTGTGCAGCCCAAGGTCTGACTTCTATTTTTATTTTTTTTATTTTTCTAATCCAAGTGAGTGGTTTATTTTGCTGCTGAAAATTGTTTGCTTCACCGGTTGCAGCGTGATTTACTAATAGATGAAGTGGCTGCTGTTGTTGTTTCCTTACAAGCTCTCAGGCAACCCAAACTGAGATTTATGTTTGTTCCAGAAAATGAAGGAAGTTATTTACCGCTCCGCAGTTTGCTTACAAAGGTTCTCACCTGCTGAGCCGTTATGATGATCCTTCAATTTGTTTGAATTCTAAACTCAATACGATGCAAACACGCAGCAGAAGCACCGCTGGTTCTTAACGCAACCAAACCTGGCTGTTTCTCTCATGTGATTTCACATCTTAACGTGATTTGATGTGAAAGAAATGGAACAAAACAAAATGCAGCAAAACCGTTTTGTTTCTTGCTGGCTGTGGCCGGGCCCACTCCTTGGCAGCAGCCATCGTTCACAGCCATCCCAGTGCTGTGCTGGTCCCTGCTCCTGAGGGTGCATTCCAGACATTGGGCAGGCTTGAGGGGCTTTGTAGGGCTTTGTGAGTTGGCCGGAATTCTCTCGAGTGAAGAAGTTTGCCTTCAAAGTCTGACACGGAGAGAAGGAAGATTTTATGATTTACTTGTCTGAATTCTAAAATACACCGGGAGGTGGAATTGCGGGACTTTCACTACTGCGCAGTCTGCTCTTTACCTGCCTTAAGGGAAAGCTCCTTAAAGGGATGAAAGGGAAGAACCGAAACAAGATTTTACATAAGAATGGCTGGACGGCTGCAGGAAATTATTTCATTTATTTAAGTCACAGTTTAGGGCTCATGGTCCTCAAGATTTTATTTGGGTGAAAGCTTCGTTAAAGAAGGGGCTCCTGCTTCAGGCAGATGACACTTTTGCCCGTGGGACTGCACTGAGAGCTCCACAGCCCTGGTGGTCCCACACTTCTACAAGTGGTGAGAGGAGATCTCTGTGAGCTGTGAGATCCCTGTGCTGGGCATTAGAGCTGTCCCACAGAAAGTCACCATGACTCTGCCCTCAAGCACAGATCAGTGCTCCCATCAGCATTGTCAGCTTGTTTGCTGGTGGGAAACCAGGCTGCTTTCCAGCCACTGGTGCTGTCACCGAGAAGGAAGGTTTGCACACCCATACAATCAGCAGCATCTCCAAACGGAAGCGGTTTTGCGTTTTTTGAGCTTAATTTACACATTTTGCAAGTTGGAGCAGTCAGAAGGGACGCGTCCCCTGGGACACAATTTCACTATGAAGGGTTTTGCCGTGGTAAAATAAATGACATTGTGGGAGCACCGGGCTGCGTGCGGTGGGGAAGCAGTAGTGCCTCTTCACACGGAGACTTTTGAAGAGGCGGCCTTAAATACAGCCAGGGCGTGGGGCTTTGTAACAAAGCCTTGAGAGCCGCAGCGGGCTGTCGTGTAACCAATACAAATATAGGGTCAGTCCTTTGGGGGATACTTGATGTGACATTAAAGTCCAAATAATTAGCTCACAATTCCGTGAGCCCGGAGGTCTGCGAATTTTCCGAGTTCACCCGCTTGTCCGTTTCCCCACATCTGCGCCGGATTTTCCATTGGTTTCATTGTGTCTGGAAATGAATGCCCCGTACGATCCGGCCCTGCTGGAGCCCAGCAGCCCGGCGGCCGAGGCGATCGCATTGCTGACACTCGGGTTAGGAGGATGGATAGCATAAAGGGTATTTGATGGCTGAGCGATCCCATAGATAGCAAGAGCAGGAAGAGAATGCGGTGTCGATGAAGGAATAGAGACCTCTGTAAGCTTTTTATTATGCTTGCATTAAAACATGCTTATGCATGTCTGCTAGATCCTGCACGCTTGTGCATACATGTGGAAGTTTTTGTGTTTAAAGCTGTGATAGTTTGTTATCAGAGATCCCAATGCTGCAATTTCTCCCTGAGGGAAGCACCTGTTGAAAGCCCCTGTGTAGCTGCCCCAAAGGGCAGGTGTGCAGGGTCAGCTCATGACGATCCTTCCTAATGGCAGCAAGTGTGTGTAATAACTTAATTGCCTCTATTTCACATGCATAACTAGCAGTCCTGGGCTGTCTTCGTTCTTCCTTCCCATTTATTTTCTCCCAGGAGGTGAGCAAAAAAAGAAACAGTCTGTTAGAAGCAAAATGTTAGCCCGTGCTAGAGATGGGGCTTGGTAAATGGCACGGCTTGCTGCAGGAGCCCTGCTTCTACGTTCTCCATGTGTAAATAATAGGTTAGAAGTACTTTTGACCCATTCTTGCTTTTCTGATAAACTTGAAATCAGGAAATGTGGAGAGGGTTAAATAGAACCTTGGCTCTCGCTGCATCCAGTAACGAAGGAAAAGCTCATTTGCAGCTTAAATTGTCTCAAGGCTGAAATGCGGGGCTCAGCGCTGTTTCATTCCCTTCAACTACAGCTAAGCACTTTGTTCCCTTTTATTGGTAAGTGAACTTAATTTCTCTAAAATGGAATTTGTTACAGCAACCAAGTGGATGATTCACAGCTACGAATGACAGGTTCACAACTAATTAGCAGCTTATCCTGAGCATTTTTTTCTCAGGATCTCAAATATTATGGTAATGGGAAACAGTGCATTTTCAACAGCTGGAGCAGTTTGTGAAAGTTCTCTGAAACGTACAGCACGAGTATTTTGAGGCGGTAACTTGGGAGCAGCAGAGCAGACATGTATAATGGGACTTCTCATGTTTTCTAGGCATGCAGTGGTTAGCGTTCTGTAAATTTCTGCTGCTTGTGAGCCCTGTAGTATGAACTCAAACACTTAGAAATACAAAATCCTTTTCTTCATTTACTTGTTGAGATCGTATCCAGAAGATAAGGAGATCTGCCTTGGTAGTAAGGACTGCAGGTTTAGACTGTTGTCTAAATGACTCTTGTCGTTTTCTGGAATGCTGTCTCTAGACATAAAACTCGTTGCTCGGCTTTGCTTTCTTCTCTTTTAAAACTCTTCCTGCTTAGAGAATTACTGTCAGGTCTTCTTTATCCTGTTTTCTTTGTAGGTATTTTCACTGGCTTGGCTATTTGGCACAAGACTTAAAAAAGCATTAGATTGAACAGAACTCATTTCATTGCATGAAAAATATCTTACATGCATGTAAGTGTGCACGTGAGACCACTAAGTCAACCACACAGTGTAATTGCCGTTTTCTCTCCAGCAGGTATGAGCTGGCTTGTGTAAAATTTGTAAAGAAGATTTAAAAAAAAAAAAAAAGTAGTAAAGGAAATCAGAAGGTAGTGGGAAAGAAATGTAAATATGCACAAAACTAAATGCAATAATAACGGGTTAAATCAGAGTGCTAAAACACCTCAGTTGCAGCTGAGGAAGGGCAGAACAGACAAGAGTTCATTTCACTGATGGGGACTCAGGAGCTGGTGGCATCCAGCACTGTGTGAAACCCCTGTGTCATGGGTTCTGGTCCTCCCTGGTGGCAGCAATGCTTACCTCACTCAAAAGGCCCCGCGTATCATCCTTTCCTCAACCCATGATGCTTTCCTACAAGACTGAAAGCTTCCCCATGTCAGAGGACCACCAGGAAAGGCTGTATGTTTTTTCTAACATTGTAGGATCTTGCAGAAATAGGTCATTCATTAAATAAAATTTCAGGATGGGCATAGAGAGCAGGCCCAAACTTATCCTTCAGAGGAAAAAAGAAATCATCAAGAAGCTGTCTTATGTGATTTCCACCTTATCTGACATTCAGTTTTTGCTCATAAGGCAGGTTGTCCTAATTAAGCAAATGACTGTTTAATGACAGTTTTTTCCAGTATAACCTGTTGCCATCTCCAATGCTCAGGGGAAAGTTAAATCCAACACAATGAAACAAAATCCCCGGCTGCTCCTCAAGCGACAGTGACTGGGTACAGACCATAAAAGTGTGGTGCAAGCAAATGTGGACAAAGAGTCCTGCTCTGCAGGTGCCATGTCTGGGCCCAGCTATGCCACTCTGGAAGAAGAGTTTCCTGCTTGTGTGATGGGCTTTCATAGAGTTGCAGAACGGCTTGTGTCAAAAGGGACCTTAAAGCCCATCTAGTTCCAACCTAATGCCTGTCCTCTGTGCAGGGCTGCCACCCACCAGACTGACCAGGGCCCCTCCCCCTTGGATGCCTCGAGGGATGGAGCTTCCTTCAGGTACACTGGCTCGTGCCATAGCTAGATGCAGCAGCTTCTGCTTAACCTTCCTTGCACTTGGCATGGTGCTTCAGCTCTAGGCTTCTGCACACCAGACCTAGCCCAAGCAGCAAGCATGCCTGAAGTGGGTGGGATGGACATCCCATAAGAGGAAAATGTGACATGAGAACCAAAGTAAGAGTTATCACACCAATTGCAGCAGGCCTGTGGAATGTGTGCAGTGTCCATTAAAGGCTGCTTCTTCCTGGCTTTGGGGTGAGGGGTACGAATGGATGCTGTCTTTGAGGAGGAGTCCTGAAAAGAGGCCTCCAAGACCTGCTGCAGAGCACTGCAGCTGCCGGAGAAATTGACTCCATGTCTCCTGCAGGTGGAGAGCAGGTACCCTCTGCTTCCCCCTTCTCCTGAGTGGAGCAATAACAGGTACCACTGGTCGCACAGGCTGGCTAGCACAGGTTTTCCACCACCAGAGCTAACATTCCTAAGCGCAGAGCCATGGGGACAATACTTGTGCAGGGGCCCCTCTAATGCAAACATTTTTTTTAATGAGTTGTGGTAGGGGCAGCAAATGGCCTCCATTGAATAGAGGTGGGGAGAACTGGGGAGGACTGCTTTTGCAGAGCATTTTAATCACATGGATGGAGCAGCGTGTTCACCTCTTCTCCTTGCTGGGTCATTTCCACTTTGAGCTCTGCAAACAGACCATCTATTGAGCAGTTAGTATTCAGTGCTGAATATTCAATACTAGACTCTTGTTTTGGTGAGTCTTAGGCAAAAAAAAAAAAAAAAAGAGGAGGAGGAAAGAAGACTTCTCTTTTTTCTCATGTTCCCTCCCTGAGTTTGCTTTGCATATTGTTCAGAGGAGACTGGAGGCTTCTCAGAAAAGCCAGGCTCGTGGTTTTAAAAGCACTGGTCCAGTTTCATAGTACTTTCTAAAAGGGTGGAAGAGACAGCGTGGAAGGAACCAAATTCGTGCAAAGTTTGTGAATCTGAAAGTCTAGACGCATTGGGACTGAGTGAAGACTTTCTGGGAAGCACATTTAAGCTGTGAATTTAATAGTATGAAATGCATGCTGTAAGTGCACGGGTTAGTTCTGTGAGGTAGCTGTCTTTGTGGCAGTACGTTATGACGATTTATCAATGTCCTTTCGGCTAATTCTCTGGGTGCTTTTTGAGAGCTGAAAGAAACTGCTCATTTTTTCTGTCTGGTTAGAGCTGTATTTGCTCACAAAATGGTTGTGAGTAATGTAATGGCTGCATCCTTTGGCAGTAGCGAGCAACTGCTAGATTTGGAATGGATGTGCATTAAGTGAGGGAAGGTGGCCTTTACTTCAGCAAATACAGTATCTCTGACTCTTCTTCAGTCAAGTGACTCCTTTTTAGTGCTGTGATTGCGTCCTTGCACCTCGGTTTTCTATGCACATAAGCGTCTGTTTCTCTGTTACTGTTTCTTATGAGAAACGTTTACAGTAGTCCTATTTCTGTGGTCCCTGTAGTTCCAGTCCAGGATCTGACTGCTTTTTCTCCCCATTTTCTAAAATTTCCCTCTATAGTTACTCTCTTTCCTCCCACCCTTTATTTTTAACACATCCTTTTACTTGTTACTTATTCTTTTCTTTTTCACCTCCTCTCCAACAACACTCCTTCTCCCTCATCTCTCACCACCCCAAGCCCCACAACTAGTGTTTTTTGCATTTTCCACCTATGTCTCTCAATTTTTTTTGTCACCTTTGCGGTCCTGTATTACCAATGTACTTCCATTTCTGTGCCAAGCTGGCTTGGCTGCTGGGTCCATCAGCTCCTGTGACAGAGGGAAGCATTTTGCAGACACTCGCTGCAGATCCTGTTGCTTGCTGAGTCACAGGCTTCCTGTTGAGCCAATTGACTCCAGCCCTGTGCACTGATGAAGCAGAGCTGAATTAAGGATTTGAAGACTCTATGTCTTCTCATGCATGCTGGCGAGCTGAGGGACCGTGGTAGCAGAGGGAATGCTAACCCAAACAGCTTGTGAACAGAGGCTGACTTCTGCTGTAGAGTAGGAGGATCATGGATGTAGAGACAGGCACGTAGGAGTGAAGCCATCCTCTTAGGAGGTCTCCAGTGTGCTTTACATTAATTGTATAATATAAGAAGTCAATGAAATGTGGAGCAAAAAGGGCATCAAGAAGCTCTGTGCTTTCTAGTAGGAGAGAATAGAACTGGAAGCAACAAAGAGGCATATCTGCATTTTCTTGAAAGGAACCTGTGGATAAACTGGAGGTGGTAGCATTTACATGTAGCAGACCCTGGAAGACTGAGGATCTGTAATGCTTCATGCTATGAAAGCATGGGGAACTCTTTTTTATAGGCAGAGTTGGTGCTTGGAAAGCACACAGTATTTGCAACCATCCTACTGATGATAAGATTGGCTGTAAGTTGCACAACCATGCAAGTTATGTGCCCTGGAAAAGCTGAACTCATCAAATACTGGTGTTATTAGCTTAAGCGATCCTAGGTGAGAGAATGCCACTGGGCTGAAATTGAACTGAGGGAGATTTCCTTCACTGTAAATGAGGAATGGCCTTAATACACCAAATAACTAGTGACTACTGGTCTGCTGAAAATTACTTGTCAAAGAATGATAATACCATGTGATGTGTAACTGAGAGATGGAAAAGGCTACTCCTGATTAACAGACATGTTCAGCCAGTAATATGATAGTAATATATGTGATCCCAAAGAAAGGAACATACAGCACTTCAGAAGACCTGTCTGATCTGGGTTAGATGCTGCCCTAAAGACCAGAATCAATACACAGAGCAATCCTGTATTCTAGGACTTATAACTGTCTTGCCCTACATTTGGGATGTCACTTCTTCATAAGGAATGTTACCTCCTGTGGATGTAGTACTTAAACGAATGTGTCGCATTTAGCATAACTTCTGCTTGATATGGAGTAACAAGAAAGCAGCATCTCGTAAAATGCAGTTTTCCAACACGTGTGTTCTAGATAAGTGTAATGATGATAAACTGTGGTGATTTTTGTTTTATCTCTTTGAATAGAGTATGCCAATTTTTTAAAAATGTACTTTACCAAATAAGTTAGTAGGAAGATCACAAGGAGTGTAGACGTGGCAAAACAAAACAGAATTGTTTTTGGAGATTGAAGAGTCATTCTCTACATTCTTATGATATCATAGCATATCTGACTATGCTTCACCAGGATCACGAGAGCAAGGAAAAGGACGAAAATGTTCCTGCCAACATTTAGTAAAGGCCCTGGACCAACGTCCATTAACCCTGAAATAGTTCCAAGAAAACTGTATGCCAAGAAATGAGAACAAAAGAAATGAGACTGCAACAAGAGTGCCCGACATTTTGCCCTGTTGGAAGCGAAATAAAGTTAGATTAACAAACAAAACACCAAGGTATCTGGCAGCTTGTCAGGGTAGCAGCTCTACCATCTGTACCAAGGCCATGTGTCACTGTCATCCCTGAGGAGCAGGTCTCTTGGAAGAACAGGAGATGGCTGTGTAGAACCGAGGAGGACACCGGCATGATTTCCTGTGGAGCTTGATGTTCATGACAGCTCGTGCTTGCTAACTGAAGGATACGTGCCCTGCCAGCTGATGGCAACAAATGAGGCACCAAAGAGGGAAACCAGGCTCTGTGTGGCAGGTCCACCTCGGCAGTCGAAGAGGAGCTGTTTTGTGAACTGGGAATGTCTGAGCAATGGGGAAATCAGAAAGAGCGGTGTTTGGAAGATAGCCCTGATGTGGTCTTACAAACCTTTCACTTGCCAGCAGAGAGAAGGGAGATTATATCATCTGCTTAAACCTACACTTTACAAGATCTCCCTGTGTTTGATTAGCTGTCTGTAATAGCCTGTTCTGCTTGGTTTTGGTTGATTTCGCTAAGTTTGACACCCTTCATGGGAGCCAGTGGTTGCCAAGACCTGTCACATTATGGATACAATGTTGTTTCTAACATAGAGGGGCCAGGCTAGGAGATCTTGATGAGGTCTTGTTTTTACAGTGGATTGAGGCTTCAGAAGGTGATTTTTCTTTGCTTTCATTCAAAGTGCAGCTCTTTAAAAGCTCTGAATGTACTGCTGCAGTCAGCCCTCACACCACTTCAGCAGGGTTAGACTTCTCAGTGTCAGACGTAGGGATAACCAGCAGTGCTAAGGGGAAATACAGCACATGAATCTTGTTTCTAGTTAGTCGCCATCAGGTTCTAGAGCAGGCCTTCCTGAGCATGAGCATCTGATTCCTGTTTTATCTGCATCCTGCTTTATCTTCATCCTGATAGAAAGAGCTAGTCTCTCTTGCCTTAGGGAGACTGCTTTAAAGTAGTGATTTGTTCTCTAAGTTGATATGACCAATTGACACAAGACAGTGTAGTGTTACTAGATATAGGCTTCACTTGAAAAAAAAAAATAGGGCTTGTTGGATGGTAGTGTGTTTAAGACAACGTTCAGCAAGTTAACTTCTACAAGTAAAAGTATCAACGAACCATGTAGTCCTCAGCATTTACTTGGAGATAATGTCAGGGCACTAAGGGTTTTCTTTAGAAAGGTGGAACATCATCCCATCAACTCCACTGAAACAGTTTTGTGATAGGTGTAATATCTGGCTAACATCATCAACTAGCAAACTAGAAATAGGAAATTCAATGGCTATTAGTCAGCCTCTTGAGCTACCTCAGGTATGGCTTTTACCTGTCAAATCTGCTGGTTAAAATCACTTCCTCTTGGTCTGGTAGGCCAGATGAGCAGCTTTGTACTGAGACATATGGCAGAGATGCTGCAGGAAAAGAGGAGAAACTCTTCCCTCTCATAACAATGAATACAAAACCTAGAGGGGTGATAAGATCTACACGCATAACAAGAGTTTCTCCTTTGTCACAGGAACTGTGAAATCATGTCTGTCATCACTTCTGAGTATTCATTTTTCAATAGGATCTCTTGTAAATCCACTGAAACTTCGTTGCCCTTTGGTAATCGCATTATCCAAATTTTTATATCCTTTTGCTCACAGGTAATTTTTACTTTTTTCTACATCTGCCCTAAGAAACAGCAGCCATGAATAAAAATGAGTGTGACAGTTGCAGCCGTGCCATCCAAGTTGTTGCATGGCTCAGGCAGTAATCTGGGTCACAGCATATCTCTGTTTCATCATAGGATCATGAGCTGGAAAAGACCTTTAAAGGCCATCTACTCCAAATCCCTGCAACGAACATGAGCAGCTACAGCTGGATCAGGGTGCTCAGAACCCCTCCAGCCTGACCTTGGATGTCTCCAAGGATGGAGCGTCCACCACATCTCTGGGTGTACAAACAGCAGGGACTTATTCCAGAGGCATAACTTTTGTATTTCTGTTTACTTTTTGCAAACTTTTGTTTGCTTTTTTCCAAGCAAACTTTCGTAGAAGAAACAAAAGTTCCTGTGCAGAGTATGCAGTAAAACTCCGTGCTTGTTGACAAACCGCTTTAAAGTTTGGAGTATGGAAGCAGACCTAGAGCTGAAGGCTTATTAGAAGAATTCCCACACAACTTAAGAGGCCATGATGAAATAAGCACTTGGTAATTCTGCCAGCTCTGATGCTGTGACTGCTAAAAACCTCTTTTTAAATCTTTTAAATCAGCTGTGTTCATCTAGTAGAATTTCAGAGTTTCACAGGATAGGGCATAACTAGAGAAATCCAGCACAGTTAGTTCCACTGTAGGGTTGAGAGGTATGGCAAAGTGCAGCTCAGATTAGGTGACTACAGAGTTTTTTATTTCCTCCATAAAACTTCTCAGTTTCTCCTCAGGACATTGGCCTGCCTGCCAGGGCTGCATCCAGTGACCTTGGTTCAGGGTATGTTCTCACCTCCCAGCTGCACCACACAGCCCCTCCAGCTGCCCCTGCCATCCTGCCTGGAGCTGAGCAGGATATGGAGACCTCTAAAGGCCAGAGCAGACTGAGAGCAAGGGATCCTCGCACTGCAGAAACTCTGAGAGTTGGCAGAACAGCAGCTGCAGGAGCCAGCATTGGCTGCGACCAAGCCTGTCTCCTCTTCTGCTCTGCATCTTGGTGCCCAGGTGGCCTTTGTGTTGCTTTTGCTATTGGCCAGGCAGACATGGTAGACAGAAATGCTTTTTTTTTTCTTTCTTTCCCTTTGGGCTGTAGATATTCTAAGCCAATAATCATTATGCAAACAAGACAGAGTAATTATCTCATTAAGCATACTGTCAATACGCTGCAGCTCTGCTGTATTCCTCACCTTGAATCAGGCTCTGTGGAGAGAGGCCTTTCAGAACTGACTTCCAGGACTTCTGAAAGAGGTCATTTGTCCAACTAATTTGTCAAAGATCTCTTTAAGGTACAGTGCTTCTCCTCTTTCCTAATAACTCATGAAAACTCCTGTCCCTGAGAAGCTCTAATGTGCTTTCCTTTGTTTTGGGGAATCCCCAGGCCCTTCCTTCTCAACTGAGTTGGGAAAACACCATTATAAATACAAATGTGTGCGTCAATATGAAGAGAAGAGCATTTGGTGACTGGCAGGGACAAGAGAATGTCATGCAGACCTTTGCTCTTCCAACTCCTAAAAATAAGTTCAGTTGTAGTTTACTCTTGTTGTTAAAAGCATAGATAGACACATTTAATGGAAGACAAATATTTTTATACTTGAGGCTTTGTGAGGCTTGGCAAGATTAACACTGAAAAGAAAAGAGGCCAGAAGTAGTTCATAAATTTTAAAAAATCCATTCTTCAGCAGCTCATTGGGAACAATTTATATTTTCTGTTTGCATCATAACTATTTTCGAGTTACTCTGTAAGAAAATTGAAGAGTCTTTTCCTTCACGTTGGAAACAGATGTCATGTATTTGTATCCAGAGGCTGAGGGACTACTGTGCTTCATTATGATTCCCTTCTGATCCTTGCAAAATTAAATAGTTGATGTAGTATTTAAAGGCACATCTTCAAAATGCCATTAAAGCACCTGATTTGTATTCTTTGCTAATAAAATTATAGTAGTTTCCACACAATGTAATAGAGCAGAATTATCAGGCTGTGTCTACACTACAGTTTACTAGTGGATATTAATTAATTTATTTTGCCTGATAGTTTTTTTAGCTGGTTCTGATCATTGCTCAAACTATTGTGCCAGTACAACTGAGGGTGAAGATGCTGGGGATCAGACTGGGAAGGAGTCCCAGGGAGAAGGGAAAGTGGGAAGTGTGATACACTGAAAACACTGTAGTCAAATACACCTTATGATACATGCATGTCTCACTAGATATTTGGGTTTTCCACATAATGTCTTGGTCATTCATTGTTACCAGGTCTCATACACGCTTCTGCTTGACCACTACCTGAACATTCCATGACTGTGTGACTGATTAGTAAGGTCCAAGTGCACTAACTTGGGCTCCTGTCATATTGCGTAACTTGTTATCTTTCTAGATCATACATGGACTGACAATCAGCCTTGGCAGTGTGTAATGAAAACTCAGTCAAGAGACAGCAAGGGTTAGCTGTGGGTGCCTCCTTCTGACTCTGCAGCTGGGTTGTGCTCCAAGGCAGTGCAAACAGAGCTCTGCCCAGTGAGTTCAATATGCTGCTGCAGGATCTAATGTTATTAGCTCTGAAACAATTTCTTTAAGACAGACTTAGTTTTGGCTTTTCTTATTTTTTGTTTGCTTTGTCTTTCTCTTTCCTTTTTTTTTTTTTTTTTTTTTAATGGCAGGTTTATGGTGGATCTATCAGGTCTCAGTGGAAGCGTTTTCAAATTCTGCAAAGCTGGTTGTATTTCCTTTTAATGCCTGCAGGCACTGTTATCAATATTGGCAGTTAAAAGCTTTGTGAAAACTTTTATCCTTATACAAGCAGTAAAAACATTTATTAAATGAAGGAATTTCTTATAATACTTATTTACTTATATTTACAGCTCTTGGTTTATGAGATAATGCAGCCTTTAAACAGTTAGTTGGTGTTGTCACATTTTGTCATCTGCCAAATAATTTGACAAATTTGCCATAAACTGCCTGACATTTTCACTTAAAAGAGTTCGTTTTCTTCATTCTTTCCTGCCAGACAGGTCATGTATCTTTTCAGGCCTGAAGAATTTCTATCAGCTATTTAAATGCAAGGCCACAAAGACAAAGCCAGACTCAAGCTGCAACGAGCTGAACCGGCATGATTCAGGACCAAAGTAGTTGCAGCACATAATTAAACAGTAACTGTGCCCTATTCCAGAGATGTTAGAGCTTGCAGTGTAAATTTCCTTACTGATGAAAAGGGCTTTAAATGCAGTTATCAGGATGGTGATGAGAAAATTACTCTAAACGACACCTAAAAACTTTGTTTTTGCTACTTAGTGAACATGGCTAAAGATGGCTGCTGCCAGTTCCCTGCTGTCGAGGGAAGAGGATGAGTCCCAGCTTCCCAGCTCTCGGTGACGGCAGGAAAAGAAAGGGCAGAGCTGGGCATCGCTCTCCCCTTGGCGCTAATGGCAGCTGCCTTTGCTTGTGCTCCCTGCGCCTGGGCATGGAGCCAAGGGAATTATGTACGGCCATGGCTGTGCACTGAAAGGAGGAGGAGGAGGTAGAGTAACCTTTCCCAAGGCTTCTCGCACCTCTCTCTGGGGTCATCAGCAGAAAGTTTCTCTTCGCCTTGTAGCGAGGTGTGAAGAGCCCTCCCGGGCTCAATTTAGTAAAATGAGAGAGGAGAGGTGCTGTTAGCTCAGTGCCAGGGCAGTAAGGGCGGTCTGGCATGGAGCAGTCCTGTTGGCCCTGTGACAAGGGGTTGGTGGGCCCAGCTGAGCAGCAGGAGCAGTGAAAGCCTCAGCACTGGGTTCCCAGCAGGTTTTGGGGTCAACAGCCTCACTGCAGAGCTTTTCTTGGTAGAAGTTGCAGTGTCGGTAAAAGTGATTTTTATATGAGACCAGGAGTGTGATGGTAAGAAAAAAAAAAAAAAAAAAAAAAATCCTGATAAATCCACGAAGTTATTTTGGCTGATTTTGGGGGAAGTGTGGGTATTTGCCACACCTCAAAGACTAAGCTGCAGCGAAGAGGCTGCGTAGTCATGAGGCACAGGGTGCTTTAATGGCATGATGGGCTCGTGCTGACAGCGATGGGCTCCGCTGCAGGTGTGCATGCAAACAAACAGGGCAGGGGAGGGCCTGGAGCTGCTGTGGCCTCTCTTGGGCTGCCCGGGCACTGGGAGTGTGCAGAACAGCAGTGCCTGCACCTGGTGTCAGGGCCTGGAGCACTGCCCTGAGGAGTTCTCAGCGGGCCCTTTCTGCATTCCTGAAATGAAGTGTTACCAACTGCTGCCTTCTGTAAAACACACAGGCAGCTCTCGCTGGGCTCCTGCCTTCCCTTCGGGCCTGTTGCTGTGGCTTTCCCTGGCTGGCAGCTCCATGCAGGTAGCCTGGCGGCCTTGGGGGCGGCTTATGGAAAACACTCTGCATCCATTTCCATCCCTTTGAAGGTATTTCTGGCTGCAGCAATTTGCTGAAGGGAGGCCTGTTTCCCCTTATTTCTTGTGTATCCCTTTGCTCAGTGGGGAGGTTTCCTGTTGTAAGCTGCGGGGCTACCACAGCTTCCCACCTGCCCTTTGCTTTTCTTGCTTTGACCACAGTGAGTTCTGCCCTTGAAAAAATAGTCTTACAGAAGGATCGGTTTATCATGGTAGCATCCAGGAATTTGAAGCAAACACACTAGGACTTGTATTTTATGCTTTTGTCCAAGGAAGGTGTGACTTTTGCCCTGAAGATCTGTAACAGTAAATTCTGCTGAGCCTGGTGCATCCTCTAAAATCATCAGGGGGTGTATGTTATAACTTCCAGAAGGAGGAACAGCAGAGTCAAATCGATGTAATGCTGCGCTTCGTCTGACTGGGGGGAATAAATAGGAAGTAAGAAAAGAGGGAGGATGGGAACAGCTGAGGACTTACAAAGGTTTCAGTAGCACAAGGGCTCCTGACTTGGTACCTTGGTCTCGTACCTGGAAATGATCTCGTTAGAGCCAAAGAATCCAGCAGCACAAAGGAGGTTGTAAGACTGGATTTCAGTGAGCACAGTTTGAGCCCCGCTGTAACAAAAATCCACAGGAATGATTTACATGTGTGAACCACCCTCACAAGAGCACTGGAAACGTTCAGGTACATAAGTCTGCCAGACAAAGACGTAGAAATCAATGCAGTTGGTGTATTTCAGTTGCTCACGAGGCAGTAATTATTTTTTAATACATCAAGTGATGGGGAGGGGAGAGAAAATCCTAAAGACCTTTGTTGTATACACGGAAGTGTTTTGGCCTCTGTTGTTGTAAAAACAAAAACAAAACAAAAAACAAACACAGAAAACACAGAAGAAAAAAATCCCAACTAAAAGAGCCGGCAAAAAGCAACAGCTGGCTGTGGAAGCTGAAAAGATTTTCTTGCTAAAGAACCTCCATCTGAGCTTGTTTTAACAGAAATGCTACAGATGACCATCTGTTGGAAAACAGCGCTCTATTTAGTTTAATGTGTTGGAAGTTTATTTTCTATGCAAAGACAAACACCAAAAAGAGCAACTTTGTTGTTTTGCAGAGAGTTGGATTGAACGGTGTCTCAATGAAAGTGAAAACAAACGCTATTCCAATCACACCTCTCTGGGGAACGTTTCTAATGATGAAAGTAAGTAAATTTTCATGAATTCGGAGTGCATGTTAAAATGTCTAAGTGCTAATTTCCTTCTATTACATATATGTATCTCCTCATAGTATTTTTGGTACTCAGTAGTTTGAAGAGTTGGCTCTCTGACACGTCCAAAAGTTTTATCAGTGTTTTTGCTGGAACACTGGTTACTTCCCATTGTTTAAAAGAACTAATACCATCTATGAGTTAAAACATCCAGAAGAATGTGTGTGTCCCTGAATAGAGGTTGGGTGACCTCTAAAATGCACTGTTAGCAGTTGCTCATGACTAAAAGTATCTGTTTTGCTTTTCACTGGTGAACACCAGGCAGTTGAAATACAGGAAAAAAAATAATTGTTGTTCAATACTGAGTCACACAAATAAATTCTTTAAGAAGTAAAAAATCGTCAGATTAAAAAAAATCATATATTGAATCATGGTATTGCTTCCCTTTAGTCATTGAGAGGAAACAATTATAAATGTAGGTAATTTCACACTAGCTATTTTTTCTCATTTCTCCTACTTAAAGTAATTTTAGCTTTTGATTTTATTTTTTTTTAACAAGAGCAGGTAATTATAAGTACCTCCAAATACCTCAAAATAACCTTTTTTTTTCTATTTAAAATTGTAATACAAATTTTAGTTTACCATCTTGTTTTTGTTTGATTTCTATTTTACTTACGTTGTGTGAAGAAAAATACTCTTAGGGTCATTTTTCATTTCTATACTTTCAGCATTACTTGGTTACAAGATATTAATGCAAAATGAATTCTTCCATTCAGAAAGACACAATTTTGTATAGAATAAAGACACATAAGTTTTGAAACTGAATTTTTAAATACATCTTAATGCTGATCATCCATTTTTGCATTTATTTTTTTTCATTTTAAGAAAACTACTCTTTGATATCACTGTAGAATTACATGCCTTGCAGCACAAAGCTTCAGCTGTTCACAGAATTTTCTATGCTGGGGTCTTGTGCTTATTTGCCCAGGAGTCTCTTTTGAAGAGATATCTCTTCTGAGGAAGAAAGAAGGTGTTAGAAACATGACTCCCATACTAAGAACAGCAGAAGAGAATCCTCAAAGATAATAACATTTGACAGGTTTGGGTTTTGGAGGTGTTCTGTTTTTATTTGGCGAAATAAGAAATTAGCAAATGGTACTGAAAAAAATAAAACATATGGTTGTTAATTTGCATTTTATGACAACCTTTGTGCAACTTATTACATTCATTTTACTCTATCTGCTGCTTCTAAGAACATGACAGAAATAATCTGTAATGACTGAGATGTGACTTCTGATTCTTAACAGAGTCTGAATGCATGATTTGATTCTATTGACTTCAGTGGGCTTTTCCTTAGACTCACAATATCAGAGTAATAAATTAATACAATTAGCTATATAATAAACAAACAAACAAAAAAAAACAAAAAAACCCCAAACCAACACAGTTTATTTTATGAGTTCCCTTCTACATTCTTTTTTTAGATTTGTTACTCTACATAGGTTGTAGCAAAACTATCAGCAGTTTGTTATATGTGCTTGTGGCTTGAATGTGTGCACAGAAAAACTTTCACGTCCCCAGAGTCAGTAGGTGAACCTACTGTCGTGATTAAGAGCAGGTATTTCACAGAGCAGCACTGAGGAGACAGGATGGTTGTTCATTCTGTCTTCTGGTGCTGGAATTAAGGGAAAAGTAATGAAAACACATGGCAGCAAATGTAAAACTGATAAATACGTCACTGAATGTATCCCACACTTTGTGTGCAGAATGCTTGGTCGCAGTACATGATGGAAACTCAAATGAGAACGAAAGTGTTCGTTTAATCCTGCTTCCTTTTTATAACCAGTTCATCTAGCTGTTTCCATTGCACAAATACTGACATTTTTGCAGTGTAGATCAGAGAATTAATTCACCTGAAAAGCCATCCTTGTTTTTGTGTGCACGAAAGAGAGGAGTAAGAGAAGAGGAGGAAAGAAAAATAAGCCATTTGCCTAGCAACAAGAAGACCAATAATCTGTGAAATCTAGAAAAAAGTAGGTGTTTCCCCTTAGGAAGAATCATATCATATTATGTGGTCCTTCCTAGTCTTTGGGTTTTCCTAAAAGTGCCCAAGAAGTTTCCAAAGCATCATGTCCATCTTTGTCCAGCTGCTGTCATACACTTTCAAGCAGCAGGAGACAACATATTTTGGGGAAACCTACTTGACTTTTGAATTTCTCAGAATGGTGGTCAAGTTGCTGTGGTCACCAGATCTCCTGTTTTTCATCCACAGCCAAAATAAGGCATCATTCATCTTCCTCTTGATTTATTGGTGATGTTGAATTTGTTTGTTTTCCTAAATACATCAGGTAGTTTTTGGTTGGATGTTAGTAGAGCAAATGTGGCTTTGTTTTTCTGTTAATGTTTTTTTGGAGGGTGGATATGTGCATCCACTAAGGAAGACTGTGAAGATTTCCACTGATTTCTTACTCAGTATCAGCCTGCTTTTATGACTTATTTTTTCTTGCGTGTTTTTACAGTTCATAGGGTTTTAGGACAAGTGATCGTTTCACTCTAACCTTTTCTACCGTTGGAGCACATGGCAGAACTGTACATTGGGCCACAGAAGTCCTTTACACTCTTCCATTTTCCTCCTGGTCTCCAGGTCCGTTGAACCTGTATGACGTTGTAAAGCAATGCTCACTGCTGTTTTTGAGTGCTTCTTACCCTCTTGGGACCTTTTATGTGTTTTCCCAAAACAAAGCATTTGCACTCTAATATAAAAATTATAGGATAATTTTACTTCAGTTTCCAGTTTTCTAAGTATTTCTCCTTTCACCACTTCCACATGCTAGTCAAAAGATCAACAGGAAAATGGAATGGTACGATCTCATATCTAATATTGGAAAGAAAAAAACATTTTCTGAATCTGCTTAAGCCAGATTCTCCAAAATTGAAATAGGGGTATGAAAGAATACAATTTAAGGATTGTGAAAGTTTCAACTTCAGTTTTCTGTGCAAGGAGTCATGATGTTATGTGATGAAGTGGAAGGGCTCCTTGTCCAAATTATTTTGTATATTTTGGAATGTGAATGTGTAGACAATTCAGAAAAGATAAAAGATTCATACTATTTTTTCCTCTTCAAAAGGAGTGTTTAAAATCAGTGTTGAAACTGGTTAAAATGGAAATCTTATCAAATAGTTTCGCTTTTTTGTTTGTTTGCTTGAACTAACCTACCTTTCCTTTGGTTGAAAAACATCCACTTAAAAGAAGAGCTACTTGATTTTGTTGACATTTTCTTTGAGGAAAAATTCTTGATTTCCCAGTCATGCTTATTGAATTGGATCTACACTTCTTCTATGTTTCTCAGGTAGTTTAAAAGAAATCACATTACTTTTTAAAGCACAGAGTTCATGCTAACAAGGCTGTATCTTGCTTACATTTACATGGAAGTATGAGGTTAAGCAGCTTCTTACCATCCCTTAATTCATGTTAGCAAAGGGCAAATCACTTTTGAGAACAGTCAGAACTTGGGCTGCTGAGGCTACAGGGGCAGGGGCTATTCATCTGAAAAATGTGGAGGTGTGTGAACTATGTGAAGGATTTTATTCAGGTAAAGCTACTAAAACTGTCTTAGCTCCGTGGAGGTTCTTTGAGACAAGTACAAGCAGCCTGGGAAAGTACAAGACTCTTCTTAACCTCTGCAGTACAAAGAAGAGCTCTAATTCCACTGTAGTTATGACAGAGATGAACATCAACATTAGTTTGCTGATGTCTTTCAGTCCTTCAGCATTTGTCAGAGAAGAACTGTGATGTCTGTTCTTTGACAGTGTCTTGAAACAAGACTTCTTTTCCACGTCATTACTTCACTTCTTTACAAAATGGATTAGATTTTTAAAGTATTTAACTTTAAAGGTTCCTTTCAGCACACAGTGGTTCTGTGAAGGGTTCTGATAAAATGACAGAAAGAAAAAGGAAAAGGAAAAGAGAAAGAAAAAGGGAGAACAGTATTCTTTATATCTTTGATGCAGTACAAACAATTCGGGGACCAGGCCTGAGTCAAGACTTATGCAAAACTTTCCCTGCTCATTAGGGAAACCATTAGGTGCCCTGCTACCAAATAAAGTATAAGGAATAGGGATAGCTATTGTTCTGCTTGTAAATTATCGAGTGAGATTATATGGTTGTACAGCACTCTTATATTTAATACTGAATGATTATATTTCTAGATCTCATCCATTCTTACCCTATGTACAACTCTATCCATGTATTTAATAAAAATAAATATTTTGTCCAAAATCTAGTGAAAATGAGAAACATTTTAGCTGATATCTGGCTCATAGGCAGAAAATGAATAGAAGTTCTATATTATTTTGCAGAGGCTTGATTCTGGGGAAGATATGGGAAAGATTATGAATATTTTAATTGTGTTGAAAATGCAGTTGCTCATGCGCTAAATATTTTGATGGAAAGCGAGTCTCAGAGAAGTTTTGCAAAGAAGTTCAAAGTACATTGTTCTCCTACTTGTTACAGCCAATTAGTGGAGGGTGCTGAAGCATCTTGAAGAATCACCGGGAAACATACACAGCTGAGAAAAGGGATTTAAACTGTAGTTTGTAATCTTACCATTAGCTTTTGTGGTTAAAACACATCCTTCTATGAGAGGAACTGATTGACTATGGATGGCTTGGAGAGTGTCTGAGGGCAGGTTAGGTAAAACACCTGTTCACGGGTCTTAATGTGATTGTGAAACAGCCAAAGGATGGGTAGAAGGGATGCAGAGACCAATTATTAATTTGGATATTGGTTTGATGTGTGATAGAGTGCCACATATGCAGGAGAAGATCAAATCTAATTAGTGTAAGTGATAGACCTTTGCATGTTAACCCCCTTAAATCACTAAATATAGTCAGAAGTTCTGTTTGGAGTGGGGAGAAGGTTGGTGGGGGAACTGTAACACCTGTTGGTTTAACAGACAAAGGCAGTTTAGGATTACTGCATCTTAGTTACATCAGTGGTTACTGAGATCAGTGGCACCCAGCCTTTTCAGTTTGTACCTCCCTAGCAATTTCCAGTGAAGTTTAAGCCACAGTGTAAACTTAAAGCAGTGTGTAAGGGTTTGATACTGACAGAGGAAAAGGTGATTAAGAAAACAGACGACTTTCAACTGGGAAGCAATAGCCTTATTCTGAATAAGAAGGTGGCAGGGCTGAGACGGAGCCCCTGCACGTTGCCAGTGCACAGGAGCAGCAGCTTTAATTATTGTATCTCACTCTGACGTCTCTCATGCACTGTCAAAGGCCAGAAAATTCCACAGTCAACAGGAAGGTGTTGTAGTGCTGCTCTTACAGTGACTGGTGGCAAACTGGTGACCTCCCATGCTCGCAGACCCATCCCTGTTTGCCAGGCTCGCTCGCTCCCACAGCTGCCAGCTTTATTTCCTTTACAAAACCAGGGGAACTCCCCCATCTCACAAGCAGTTTACTGCCCACAATAAATTGCTGAGACTAACTGTGGGTATGGCCCCAACTATTTTATCCACCTCTGGTTTAAGTCTGTGCTGCACTGCTCTGTCTCCCAAAGTCCAGGCTGTGTTCATGCAACCTGCAGTGGCTGCTCGGCATTCAGGCCCTGTGTGCCCAAGGTTTGTTGCATGCGAACCATTTGTTTAGGAAAAACAAACAAAAAACACAATTTAAAAGTGATTTGAAATGTGTATGTTGGTCCTTAGGGCTGAATAAAAGCGGGCCAAGAAAGGCAAGGAAGGAGTGTGCGGTCCAATAATTAGAGACCCATTGTCATGCAGATGTAGAAGAGGGGCTGCCCCAGTGTCTGTGGATAACTGTAATTTTGGATTTTCTTGATGTTCAGGGCCCGGCCTCCCTGGCTAGATGATGTTCAGTTAACACTGAATGTCATGGAAGAAGCACTGTGTTGTGAGGGGCGGAGGTAGCGTGTTCTGAAGTGGGGTTTTATTTCTGTGTGCCCATTGTTGGCATTGCACAATAGACCTCCCAAATGGGTCTGGTATTCTGAGGAGATATTCTGCCTGCCTTAAAGTTCGACATCCTAAAAGCTGGCTTATGTAATTTCTAAAAATTAATTGCACAAAGAAATGATTCTAGAAATGCAGTGTAACAATACAGTGGTTTTACCTCATTTAGGTATCTAAGCTTTCTACTCTTCGTGCATTCGCTGGGGACAAAGTTGTAAAAATAGCCAACTGAACCTGAAGCAACAGTGCTTTCCATAGAACAGCCTTCTGGAGAAGCTGGTTGTGCTTCAGACTCTCAATTAGGAAGCTTCATACACTTTGCAAATCACGGTTTAATAGGAATTATTCTATATATACTTCTTTTTTCTTAAAAGAACTAATGTGAACTGGCAAAAAAGCCAATCTTTTAAAACAGTTCTACTTTCAATGTCTTTATTCATCTTTTATCAAGCTTTTTGGAAAGCAAATCAAAGAGTTAACAGAGAGTAAATAGAGAATACTATCATCAGAAAATTACCTGAAAAGAAATAAACTGTATTACAGAATGTTTTTAACTTCAATTTTAATTAAGCTTTGTAAATTTACAAACACTTAGTGTTTGTCATACGTCAGGATCACCACAGTAGAAGAAAACCATAAGGTTAAATGCCTCATCTAATTGAAGGATAAAGAAAAAGCAGATTAGGCAGCTGTTCCATTAAAGGTGGTGAAAGTTTTTTTTTTTGTATTTGGACGCGTTGCTAGAGATTCAAGAGTCTCTCTTTTTTATATACACTTATGCTTTCCAGTGTCATCATTTCTACACAACGCCCCACTCCCGCTGTGAGAGAAGTTTGCAAGCTTTGTTGTCTTAAGCAGTATCTGTAGATAATAACTTAGGGAGCATCGAGTTTACATTTCTACTCTTCAGTCAGAATTTGGGAAAGCTTTGACACTTCAGAACATTTTTGATCAGATAATCCTTTACAACTTCACACTGCCTGAGTAGTTCTCACTGAAATTAAATAGTATTCTTTTGTTTCTTAACAGATGAGGAAAAAGAAAATAATAGAGCATCGAAACCACACTCAACTCCCGCTACTCTGCAATGGTAAGATGCCTTTGAAAAAAAACAGGGTGACCTGTTACAATCTTTCCTTATCTTTTTTTGAACGGAAGTGAATAGAGATCTTGGACATCTTATAGAATTTTAAAGATAGTTTTACTGTATGTATTTAATTTGCTCATTAGCATCCTATGTAATGCTTCTCAACAAATATCCTACTCTGATGAGATTTATTTGAATATAAGAGAGCTCTGATACAGTTTAGAAAACCCAGTTGCCATATTTGCTTGTCACCTTGCCAGTTGGTAATTTGTGGTTCATCTTCTTTGTTGTACTTACTACAAAAAGAAAACTAATACAGAGAATTTTGTTTGAGACTTGTGATTGCTTCAGTGTGTGATGATGTCTACCTTTTCTGATTGTTTTACTAAAATGAAATCTTAGACATTAGCACAGAAGATGACAAGTGATCAATCATTTTCCAGGAGGTTCTTCTGTCTGGCAGAACAGAGATCTGTTACAGAGAAGTCTGCCAAGCCTCAGAGCGTGCTATCTGAAATCTCATGCTCCTTAGATTGCTTTAAGTCTTTTGAAGACAGGTCTTTGCATCACCTGTAGGTAGTTCTTTTAGGATTAGATTGGTGGGTTTTTTTGCTTTTAAGAGAATGTTAGAAAAATGATTTTTTTTTCTTCTGTGAACCTCTTGGGAAACCTAACAGAATAAATAGCAAAGAATAAACCAATCAGTTCATGAGATTCAGACAATTCCATTTATGTTCTCTTTAAAGTTGATCAGTTAAATTTTAGATTTCAAAAGAACAAAATCTGTAGGAGGATTCATAATAAGTTGCTGCAAATATTCAATATTTTGCCTTGCTGAATTTGCAGACACTTTCAGTGCAAATAGTGAGATATGTAAATATAAATAAAGGCTCTTAGTTCTGAATGATTACTTCTTTTTGCATATTTGTACAACCAAGATGCTTTCAGAAGCTTTGGAAATGTGAATAAAGAAGGGGAGTGACTATAGAGAAAAAAATTAATAAAATAGTAGGGAAATTATGTAGATGTATTTTCTTATTTTCTATTATTCACGTGAGAATGATCTGGATAAAATGAAATAATAGCCATGGCTTACCAGTCCAAATTCAGAACAGAGTTTATTTTGCAGCAGATTCAGTGAAGAGTCTTTTCCACAGGAGCAGGTAGCATAGTAGCCAAGAAGTCAGAGTTCATTAGAACATGCCAGTGATATGTTCCCAACAGAAAACATGCAAATACTCTTAACGGTCTTTTGCCAGATACTTTCAAGCTTCCTCAGTCATAAAGATTAGCAAATCCCTAAACTCCTGGGATATTGAGCCCTGCTGGAATGTGGGGCAAACACTAATACTCATTCAGCAGTTTTTGCAATAGAATGCCAGAATTTTGGACAAAGAAAAAAGAAAATCTGCTTACGTCATCTTCCCTTCCCCTTTGCTAGTGGATTGGCTTACTACCTGCCTGTTGTGTAACGCTTCCTACACTTTTTGGTAGGTTAGAAATTGTCCCTTTTGAGACTTCTGGAGCATCTGCAATATCCTTCATTCCATTTTCCATTCAAAACACATGAGGAAACAGAAATCACTGACATTTTCAAGTTTAACTTCTTTAGCTAATGTCAAACTGAATAATATGATTTACTCACTTGTTAATAGACCTACAGGTAATAGCTTGCCAGCTTAGTAGCTGTCTCATATGAAAGTTTTTTCTTGGCTTCGATACACTTTTCTGTCTCAGTACTGCAGCTTTGAATTGGGGTTGCCTGGAGAAACCATGCTTCTGCATTTCTTACATTAAAATAAAGTTAGAAGCTCAAACATTGTGATCAAAATGCTATAAAGCAGAAAGCTTGTTTTGGGAGTGAAGATGTTTCCAGCCAGACACATTACCATCAGGTTATTTGTACTGTGGTAGCACATAGCAACCCATAGGTTGGTAAATGATTGTGGTCAGCACTGTGCAAAAGCTGCACTGATTGTTTCCCACAGGTTTGGCCCTACTTGTTCGACAGTTTTGCCTGCTCAGGGCTCAAATCAAGTTTTTGCACAGTCAGAAAAGATGAAAAATGAAATTTACCTGAATATGCCTCGAGTAAGCATGCATCCTACCTTCTTGCAGGAATCTCTAAGCAAGATTCAAGTGCTAGAAGTTCTGGGATAACTTACTGCCTAGATTCCAAGGGCAAGGTACTGAAATTACCTTGCTCTGGCAAATGGAAGCACCACCTGAGTCTCCTGTCTCTGTTTTTTACTGTAAGGTGCTACTATCGTTCATAAATAATGGAGTCATGGGAGCAGTGGAGAAAAGAAACAGAGGAAATGTCAGTAGCAAGGAAAAAGAAGGAAAGTGGCAGGGAAAGTGAAGCAAATCGTAAGAGAAATATGTAATTTTTGTCATATTATTCCTATTGACTTTGCTTTTATTATTTATTTCTTGTCTGACATCTTAGTGAAAAGAGAGAACGCCAATCCCATGGGGATCTATCTGTAATGTTTATGCCTCTCCAAATGGGAAGTACACTGAACACTATAAAAGAGGAGAAGATCTAGCTGAGGATTTAGAAGTGTGTCTGGCTGACTGTCAGCCTGGCTAGATATCTTTCCTGGAAATAAGAATGATGTTTTTTTGCTTCGTTTAGTTTGGCTGATGACACAAAATGAAGTGAAAGGCCAGGTAAATGCAGTCATTCTGCAATTATCGTCCAGGAACATGCACCAGCCTGAATGTTAACTATTAAGGCATGAAGATTCAAATACCTAGTATTCTGTTCTTCTCTCTTGTTCCTGTGTTTATAATTATCTGCATAGCTACAGCTTGCTAAGTAGTCCTCTCAAACATTTGCCATTATTTCCCTGGCGAGCTGGTTGACCAAACTGTAGTGTAATTTCACTTCAGTTTGGGGTGTGTGTGTGTCTAATTCTCTCAACACCGAATTATCAAAAGCCAAGACAGCTCAAGTCCATGTAGCTTGGTGGCTTACAATTATTTGGTGCACAAAATAATAACAATGTTGGTAAGGTGAAACAAACAAAAAATTATTGTATTTTCTACAACATGCCAAAAAAGAACAGAAAAAGAAAAAAGTAAAGCACACTTTAGTCAATGGATTCTCCCAAGATTAGCAGTTTTACAGAAACAGTTATAATACCTCAAATTATCTATTCCAGAATCCTTTGTGTAATTAGAAATGATAACATCACAGCTGTTCTGTTGCCTTCCAACCTAGAAACAAGACTACACTATGAACACAACTCTGATATATAATAATGTCATTTATTCTAGAAGTATGTAAATATAAAGGGGGGAACACTAATAGAGACAGGTAAAATTGTCACTATTGTGGAAGGATTTAGGGGTTTTATTGCTATACTGTAGTGGTACAAAAGGTCTTACTGTGAACTACTGGATTTCACACGGCTTTATTGGGGCACTTAAAATGTTATATATACATTATTTCTGATAGAAATTTGTTAGGTAGCAGGTTGAGTTCATTATTTTCCTACAACACTGCAGAATGAGGCTGAATTCAAAACATGATAAAGTTGTTACATAAAAGACAGGAAAATAAAAGAAGTGGAGCAAGATGGGGTTTTGATCATTAAAAAAAAAGTTCAGGTATAATGGAGCATTGTTCGGTGTCAGACTAATGATTCTCTGTGAAAGAGAGGAGAAAAAGAGAAAAATTCATCAGATATGAGCAGAAATAATTAACTGCTTTTCTTTCTGTCCTGTCTTGGTCACGGAAGCTGACATTCCAATTAGCAGCTATAGTATACAAACGAACTCTCCAGGTTTTGAAAGAGGGTTTTGTTAAAGCGCTATGAATTTGAGGAAAGATGCCGTGATGATATTCCTGTAGAAACCAAGGAAGAATAGATGTTGCCCATACAAACTGATTCCATTCATCTAGCCGGATATCTTATTAAAATAGTTTGCAGTCACAAATGATTGTGATAACTGAAATGAAAGGAGGATAAGACCTGGAAGAGGCAACGAAAGAGTGAAACTAGATATTTGAAAAGGTATTGTACAGTTATCATATGAGAGGGGCCTATTTACTGTAAAACTGAAGGTTTCTGAGAATATACTTATTTTATAGTTTAAGAAGAAGTTGTACTCACTTTCTTCTCACAGCCAGCAAGGCAGATGAGCAAACTTGCAATTTAAAAGCACAAGTGTGCTACCATGGGTGACAAGATTGAGATTTTAAAGTTGTGCGTATGTAAAGAGCTCTTCAAATTCTTTGGGTCAGCAATCATAAGAATATAATTTCAAGATAAATATTTTTCTAATCTATCGATAGGCAGTGGCTACGATTCCATATTTTAAACACTAAGCAGTTGCTCATTCATGTATGTGATGCATAATTAGAATGTAATGGTTGTATCTGTGTGTGTGAGTTATGATAGTTTCTACAATGCGAAGGAGGATGGTATTTCACTACTGCATTCAGCAGGTCATGGACTCTTGTTTTCTTCTCTTAATCAATCAACAATAGCAAGAATTTATTCTACAGATATAGTTTTATGCACATCTGTTGGTGTTTGCAAACAAATTGTTTCAGCCACGCTTGCTTCCTCCAGGTAAGGAATTCTGTAGATGGACAGGAATGAAAAGATGTCATGAACCAATGGTGACTGTCCTGTAAAAACAAGGAAACGCTGCCCATCACCCAGTGTTTGGTTTCATTCAACAGGCCTTATGTGATAGTATGTATTTCAAAAAAAATAGTACTTTGGAACATGACCACAGAATAATATTCCTTTGTGCAAATCTCCTGTTGACTCTAAGAACTCACAATCTACGTATTTGATCGAAAGCAGAAAGCAAATTATAAGCAAGCTTTGTCATTGGACTTTGTACTTAAGAACAAAACAGAGAAAACTGACTAGAAAAGCAGAGGCTGTAGTGTTTGGTCTTAAAGATGCAGCTTTGCACACAGTTCACCATACAGGACATCCAACATACTTGCAGTGCTCTCTGTTTGACACTTGCTTTTTAAGGCTGGAGGAGAACTACGAGATTGCGGAAGGTGTTTGCATTCCTCGAAGTGCTCTCTACATGCATTACTTGGACTTCTGTGAGAAAAATGACACTCAACCTGTTAATGCCGCCAGCTTTGGAAAGGTGAGTCTAAACAGCACTGTGATACCTCGAGCTCTCACCTGGTTCAGGTGAATTTGGGTTAAAGAAAAAGTAAAATTGTCATTTACTGCTAGAGATATTGATGTATTTATAAAACATCTTACGATTCAGATTACAAAGCAAAGGTTAAGATTTTAAGTATTTGGAAAGTTGGAATCAGTTCTCATCATGACTAAGCTGCAGAATATACTACTTCTTTGATTATTTCAGCATCAGTGTTGCTAGCCTATCTGACAGTTATGTTATACAGTATTGGCAGCTTGGAAGTCAACTACAATCCAGTCTAAGCATTGTGACCTGTAGTGCTTTAATAAATGTACATTTAAAACAAAAACAAACAAACAAAAAAACAAACCCAGAAGGGTTAAGTATCAGTAATTTAGTTCTGGGTCTGTTGTTGCCATTCTTGTAAGCGTAGTGTAGAGATCCTTGAATTAAGAATATTAGAACACACTGGCAAATCCATGCTGGAGAAAGTACAGTGCCTCTGGATGTCCAAATCCCAAAAGCATCCAAAGCGTCTGTGGGGCTCTGCACGTGCAGACTGCCCACATATCTTCACTCTGCAATTCCTTGTGCTTCTGCTTTCCAGGCCAGATTTTAAGAGTCACTGTGCTTATTTCCAGCCTGAAGTGGAGACACAGTCTGTACAGATGCAGCAGTGCATGGCACAGGTGTGAGCAGTAAAGGGTTATGCTGTACCTCACTATAAGACATTATCAAGTGGCTAAGATGTCACAAATGTCTTATTTTGGAATTTCTGATAAGATGATGTTTTCTCTGTGAAAAATAGGATGGTATTTTATATTTTTCATTTTTTTTAATCTAAGACCATGTTTTTACTCTCCAGTGTGTCACAGGTTTTTAAAACTCATCTCTAGACTAAATGTAGAGTTCACCACTGTTTTCGAAATGCTTACAAGCATGAATCTAGTGTTCACAACATTTATTCCATAAAAATGCTGCTTATTCAAAGAGGGAATGTGTTCCTAGGGTATGTGCCTGTGAAAAGAGTAGGCAAAGGAGAAGAATGTATTTAATGAGGTGCCATTTTCTGTAGTGCATCTTTATGTTGGCAATTGAGCAAGATAAGTAAAATGTACCATATTTTAATGTTACAATGTCTGTCACATCATAAAGACCTGCATAGCTCTGTTGATTCTATGTTACATTTCTTTCTAAAACACTGCATATGGACACTGAATGGAATTTTATGTATTATTACTACCTACTGGTTAAGAGAACTCAGAACATGTAATTTTTGAATAGTGAGAACAAGAAACAGGCTTCATGCAGACCTACACATTTGGGATGTAGGTAGAATTTACATGATGCTATTTTGCTGCTACTGAAAACTTCCCTAAATTGTAAGGAGTGCATAATCTGTGATTATTTCATCACAACATAATTTCATCAACATGCAACAGTCCAGTTATCATGTGTACTACTCTATCCTTCTCTTTGCCTTCATACATACGCATTTTATCAGTAGGGTTGTAGGGTGATGTTGGCCTGACAGGACAGGTACAGTATCTTCCATCTAAAAATCAAGGTATTCTTTTTTTAATTTTCTTTTTTTTAATTTTCTTTCTTTTTTTTTTCCTATATGCTGCTTTCTATTTAGCTGTGGTAGAGTTAGTTCTGACACAGTGATCCACAATGTTTGTTTTTCCTTTTTGTGGAGATGAACCCGTGTACAATTCTCCCAGTACTATCGTAAAACAATGTTTTGCATGGCCATTTTGGATCTGGAAACTGTGGCTTCTGTATAGATGTGTCCAGGAATCTTAGACAAAACTGACATGAATATTGAAAAAGATCAGGCCTCTGAATATGCAGAATCCAGAGCGACCTCAGTGCCTCTGTGAGACCTGTTATTGCTAAAAAAAAATGTCTTTCATAGTCATGATGATTGATGATCTGCAAGGCACGCACACACTTCATGTAGTCAATAATTTGCAATCTGATTCTTCTTAGATGAAGGTACACAAATGGAGTTTTAGCCAACAGAGATGTGTTGTAGCTTAACCTGGCCAGGTGGCTGAGCACCACGCAGTTGTTTGCTGACTCTCCCCTTTCACAGTGGGATGGCAGAGAGAACATAAAAAAACCAACATGATAGAACTCCTGAATTGAGATAAAACTATTTACTAAGAGAAAAGGAAAAGAATAATAATGATGACATACATATATATATACACACATATAAATGTATATAACAAGTGATGCCCAATTACTCAGTGAAGCAATTACTCACTACTCTCCAACTGATGCCCAACTAGCCCCCTGAGCAGCAGAAGAGAGACAGAGATATGAATGCCCACCCCCCTTCAGAACTCCTTCCACATGATCCCATATGGCATAGAATATCTCTTCGGCCATTTTAAGTCAGCTGCTCTAATTGTCTTCCCTCTCAGCTGCTTTGATCCTTCGCTGCAAATGGCCTTGGCTCTGTGCATCACTGCTTAGCCATACTATACACAACTATAAACTATAGCCAACTATAAACATCAGTGTGTTATCAACATTGTTTTTCTCCTGGAACCAAAACATAGCATCATACCAGACACTCTGAAGAAAATAATTCTATCCCAGCTGAAACTATGACAAATTGTTATCATGTGACTTAAACACCATATTGGCAGTGAGTGCTACAGTGACTTGGAGGCAGAGCAAGGAAATAGGTGCTATCTGAGGACTTCTGCACTTAGCTGCTGAAATAGTGACCCCAGACATGTTCATCCTCATTGGGAACCATGAAGAGGCCTGCAGCTGTCATATTCTGCGGAGAAAGGGGTTAGTTGTTCTGTGAAATTGTAGACAGTTCGCCTTTCAAGATTAAATTTATGATTCATCTTTGAACTTTAACTCTGTGGGCAATGTTAAACATTTAGACATTTCCTTCAACAGACTGATAGTATTCGGAAAGAGACATGGAGTTCAGCACATGAAAACAATCTGTAAGAAGGAACATCCTAATGCATTGTTACTCAGTTAAATCTGAATTAACCCAGCAGAGTTAATTTCATTTTTAAAGAGACTGCTTGAGACAAGAAACTTGCCTGCAAATGATTTCTCCAGGTTAAGATTTTGTGGGCAGTGTTTCAGCCTGTTTATTGCTTAACCTTAATGCAAGTGAAATATTCCACAACAAAGCATAGAAGGGGACACAGATGGATTGTTCATGATCAGCTGAACTAATAGACCTTGTTTCTTACAATTTCATATGTTCCCTAAATCCAGAGCTGTACTTAAGTCTTCTGTATCTCCATGTTTCCCTACAGTACTTCCAATTATTTTCAGGTCCCAGTCACTGTTTGGAGGTCTTTTTTTTTCCAGTTTTCTTACACACTTGCTGCACCTTCCTCCTCTGTTATTTTTAGATTCCCTCATGTCTATTTGTCTGTGTGTCTCTCTTTCTCTCTTTCATCTCCCCAGGCAGCTGGGCAAGTAGTAGTCCATAGGTTGGCTGATTGAGAGCAATGGCAGAGTTGACTCCCTGCCTCATACTCGTAGTTCTCCAGAAAAGCAGTGCCAGATGGCTCACCTGAAGGTTCATCTTTCTCCCCTGTATTGTCTTTGAACCACAGAATCATTAAGGTGGGAAAAAAAACACTGAGATCTTGTAGTCCAATTGTCAACCTGTCATCTTCAGCCTTAATTTCAATTTGCTATCCCCATTATCCAGCCAGGGTTTCTTACTGCATGTCTAAGACATGGACTGCACCATAGGCATTTGGTAACACTGGAGTGGCACAAAACTTGCTCTGAGAAACAGTGAGGAGGAGAGATTTACAGAGAGACAGTAATACCTCACTGACTGTTTCCTTAGGAAATTTGGCTAATAGCAAGAAAAGTACTCAGAGGAAAAAAAGCAGAATTGTTGTATAAATAAACACCATTTAAAAAGTAACCTGCACTCCTAAACCACTTAAAGTACATATAAAACAAGGAAGATTCTAATGGTCGTTGATACAATAATATTATGTGGCAAAGGAAACTGTAGCTTTAATATGTTAGCCGAGTATTTTAGTTCTTTACTTAACCAAGTAATGTGTGAAATTACAGCCAGTTCTGTCCGTACTGACATTTGCCAATGTTTAAATAGCTACATTACCTGGTTTATTGTTACAGAACGGATTAAGATTCTTCCTGCTGGAAGTTCTGCCACTGCCTGTAGATGGGAGGGCTGAGCAGGTGTATGTTTTTGTCCGAGCAAAACATTAACATAAAATATTAGAGATCATTAATAATATAGGTGATCATTAATACACTGAGCATTAATTACCCAGGAACTGTTGCTTATGGATCGGTTTTGTAAGACTTCTTGGTTCTGTCCTACCTGCGCCAACTCAGGTCCAAGTGGTAAGTCCTTGAGCTTCTCTCATGCTTTTGTTTCCTCAGCCAACGCTGATTTTTGTTGTTTTTCTTGTGACTCTATATGAGCCTTATGTGTCTTAATAGAACCTCTTGAAGATGTAATCTTCCCCTACACACCAGTTTTCCCTAACTCACAGTTCTCAGTTCACTGCTTCAAGTTTACCGCATAGCACTGTTACCTGCATATTTCTCATACAGATCACTTAAGAAAGCTTAATTTTTCATGGCGCAACCTTTCCTTTGCATCCTAGTGCATTTCCCATAACTCCCATATGCCCCCTGGAGGTTAAATAATTTCCTCTTTTGTTCTTTTGGTTTTGTTTTCTGCCTTGTCTTTTGACAACCAGTAGTACATTGATATTTGAAAAGAAAATGAAAGAAGAATGCTGACAGTCTGTGGGCTGCTTCTTCCTCAGCCTTAGGTCCTTTTGCAATGTGGATGCACGCTTACCTGAGTCTCAGAGCCACCTCATTGCTCTCTGAATGGCTTTGCTGTAAGTTTATTTTGATAAATAGAGAAGGAAGGGGTCCACAACAGATTTATAATGTTGGTTAGGAAAGATCTTTTACTTTTTTGAAAAATAATGGGCTGAGACACAGTTACACTAGGAAAAAAAACAGTTTCAATACAGTTTGCTTAGCTCCAGGGCGGTACAAGCTGTACCAGCCAGGGCCTTCTTTTATCACTATGCACTGTCACTATGCCCAGAAGTTTTGCCAGCAGGATTGCTCCTCCAAGCATGAGTAACATAGAGAGAATTTACAATTCCATCCCATCATACTGGATATATTTGACTTCAAAAAAGGACAGGCTAGCCTCTTTGAAATCTTATTGATAATGACATTACAGTACATGTTTGGATTCTGTATGGAAATATACACATCTGGAAACTGCCTGCTGTGCCTAGGGAAGTACTTCTGAAGATGCGTTTTTTGCCCTGTCCTCCCAGTTTGCTCTTAAGTAGCCTCACAGGTAAGTGTACACCAATCCCAAATTTATTCTCAGTGCTCTGTTCTATTAGACTAAAATAGAAAGTGCTTTATTATGGACAGTTACTACATCAGGAATGGTTTTTTACTAATTTTTTATACTCATTTTTTATAGTCAATATAGAAAAAAAAGAGAATGGGGCAAAAATCAATCTAAAACTGAGGATGTGGTTTCGGTTATTGCATGGAAGGGCAGTCTGTCAGTGCTATCTGAGCAAACCCTGCTTTTCTTTCATCTCTTTTACATCCTGAGTGAAGGACAGTTAATACCAGTATGACATTTTTTCCTGATTCCAACTTTTCTAGGTCAAGCTCCTCTCACAAACCCATAATAGTCCCAGAAGCAGCAGGTCATACTGGTGTGGGAAGAGTGGTGGTACAGGTGGCTCATTGCCCTCTGCCTCTGCTTCACAAATCCCTCATATTATTACAGGTTTCTATCCATTGTCTTTTCCCCTTGAGCTTGCAAAGCAAGAAAGCCAACAAGGACATCCCAGTTTCTTTGGATAGGCTTCCCGTTTCCCAAAGATTTGCCCTCTAGCAAAGGCATTTCTTACAGGCTTTGTCACTTGAAGCATCTTTCTTCCACTCAGACCTTTGGTGTGAGTAGAGTGGCCTCTGGGCTGCTTTACCTCATGCCTTGTCAGAACGTCCCAGAGGCTGTTCTTACAGCACAGGGTCTGCCAGAGTGCAGGGATGCTGGCGCTCAGCCTTTTCCCACAGATATGCTGGGTGTGATGGCAGGAAGTGTGCTGGCACCAGGAAAGAGCAGGGGGAGTTGTTTTGGGCTTTAGGTCTGCTTGGCTTCAGCAAGGCAGCACAGAAAGTGCTGTGACTCAGTAAGACATGTGAGTCAGGGCGTTCAGTGTTTGCAGGGATGCAGTAATCCGTTTGATTGTGCCTTAGGCTGAATTCTATCTGGCCACGGGAACTGCTGAAGGAGAATTCTGTACTTAGATGAATTTGAGGATATGTCTCACAAGTTTCACTAAAGATGGAGTTTGTCATGGAGTCTAATCTCCACAGCAGGTAGAATTGGGCATGGACTGGCTTTGTCTGACTTGCTTTACAATATGAAATGAGTTGTATCAGTGCTAGAAGAAAAATCTTATCCAACAACTAGGCCGTGACCTATTCCTTAAAATGGTGCAAGTGAGTGGAGAGAAATGGGAGGATGCTGAATATGAACAAACTGCAGCTGCGGGGTCAAGAATACTGCACCTGCACACTGTGCTCTTCCCTCTAGGACTATGCAAGTATGTGAGTGAGGAGTAAGGTATAGACAGACATGCCTCTTTTCTTCACACAGCTTGGTGGAGCTGGGGAACAGGAATGATATTTTGTAATGGACTGATTTGATCACTCTCTTTCCTACCAGTGGAACAAAAGCCTTCCTGATCTTTTTCTCAAGGTTATATCTTGTCAAGCCTGCACCAAAGCTACCTTTGATCCAAAAGGTACCTCTTAGCACAGGTATTACTAATAACACTGTTTAAGGATCTTAGAATCACTTTCTCCTTCTGGCAGCATTCAGCTGCTGGGTTGCAACTTAATTTGTTTTTATTTCATTACACTGGAAAGTTCTAGAAATATGACTAAAAATTATTTGAAATAGAAAAGAAGCAAGAGAAACATCCTTCTATATCAGATAGATTAAAAAAGAGAACGGATGATTTGAAAAGCAGCATCTCAAGCTGTTTCAGGAAAATGACTTCTTGAAGAGTAGACTCTACTTCTCTGCCTACTGCCCTCAGAGCAAAACTTGACACAAGGAGGGAGAAAAAAAGATGTCAAATGTTTCCAGACATCTCTGGTTTCTTCCATCCCTACTAGCACAAAGACAAATGCATGGGATGCTTTTCTCCTCCTGTTTTGTTTCAGGATCTCACTTTGTGGAATAATTAAGATGGAATAATTGGGAAACAAAGTTCTCAGTTTGGTAGTGAATGAAATGAAGAAAAATGGATCATAGGATGATGGCAGAATTAACAATACACTTCTCATTTTAAAAGGGAGGCTGCCTCTGCTTGTGTTTAAATCTCAGTGCCGGCAATATGGGGAAAGGTGCAACTGCAGAAATTACAGCTGGCAGTCATCAGGATGAAGGAATGCACCTTTGCAGCCATTTGCTGGTAACAGAACAGCTCCTGCAGTTAGCCATGCCTATGGTTAATAGGTTTTGTGGACTACAGTACAGACCTTTACAGAGGAGGTGCATTTTTCTCATTGTCGCTCATAAATCATTCTCTGTTTTGCACGGATGCTTAAGTAATTTATTTCATTTTGATTCTGCGGTGTGAAAAATGAGCAAAAATAGAAATAAATAGATATTTAATTCAAATTTATTTAGACACTAAGATTTAAAAAGCCAAAACTAGATAAAAATCCCATTAGTTCTGTGCAAGTTCTGTGCAATATACATTGAACGTCATATTATCAGCACTGTAATCTCAGTGCTGCATTCATTTGGGCTGCCCAATGCATTCAGAGTGGAGCAGGTACTGCCTGTCTGAAGGGACAGGTTCCCATCTGTTCTTCCTGCGCCATTCATCAGGATTTTCTACTGATGGGTTATAGCCAAATGCAGACCTGGATATATGAGTCCACTGGAATGTGTAGACTATATATGTGCTGCTTTATATCTGTCTCTTCTGTACACAACGTGCAATTACCAAGAAAACTCTGAAACAGTGAGAAGATAAAGAAGCTATTAGCATTTTTATTTTTAATTGATAAATTCATACAACAAGATCTTCTATAGGCAGAAGGCAAGATCAGGTCTTGAGCAGAGCAGAGAGGATGAGAGGGAGAATGGGACTCAAGTTTAGTAACTGAAAAAGAAATCAAAGGAGCATGGCTTTCTGAGATCAATATATGAGGGACAGATATCATAGATATTTGCAAGTGAAACTCCTGCACTACATTGTTCTCAAAAACAAAAAGCCAAGTAGCATAAAGTAGTGCCACATGCGTTTGATAGAGTTTTACTCGGAAAATACAAAGCCTGCATCCCTTTATTCAGCAGATCATACAGGCAGCTGGATTTGTGGTAAATTTAGAGAACTGCTGGATAAATTTCAGTTCCATTGAAGGACAATCGTAGAAGTCCTCTCCACTCTAAAATTCCCTTGGATACCACCCACGAGATCTTTTTAACACTGCTTCTGTTGAGGAGCCAGCACTGCTGTGAGAACAGGGACTCGGCTCCATTCAGAATGAGGTTTAAACTGCATGGTCAGGTCTTGCTTCATTTCTGCTTATGCAACTCCACAGCAGTGATGAAAGGAAAAGAATCCAAGTTGGTTTTCAGATCCTAACCTGAATTTTCTTTTCTGACATCTGGGAACATCCTTCGCCCTTCACCCTGCAGTTGTGAAATTAACTCATTTTCTGTGTAGATCTTAAAAAAGTCAATATGTATTAAATACAATTATGGTGTGTTTTACTGAAAGACTTTTCAAGATGCAAGCATGATTTAAAAACAAATTTCTGGACCTTCTGCTTTTTCCATTTACTTCAGTGCACCATGAACTCCACTTTGTCCTGCCTGCTCCAACCTCCTCTCCACTTTACAGGAAATCTTGCTCCCTTTGGGAATATCATTCCATAGGGATTCACATAAGTGTAGATAAATACAAGCATTTATATGAGCAGCTAGTTCATTGCTTACTTGAATTGTTTCACTCCAGTCACAAACACTGATGCTAATGTGTACCAGCACCAAAGCATGACTATGCTGTGCTATATTTATCTTGCACGTACAGCATTAGATCAAAGAGTCCTGATGTTTTCTTTCAGAGGTTTGCTAGATATTTTTGTTGTTAATTATTGGCAAAGGACATTTTAAGAGATGCATACTTTTCAGCTGCGTTCCAAAAGGTGTATTTCGTTGTTTAAGCATGATGAATTTAAAAAAGAAACAAAGAAAAGGAAAAAAAAGAAAAAAAAAAAAATCATCTGATCATCTGCTCTGTTATTCTCCTTTCCTGATCACCTCTGCCCTGGTATGTAGAAATTGGCTGATTTGTTTAAATCCCAGCAACTCCCATGGCATATGGTTCATAAAGTGGCATTTACAGTGTGCACTGTAACACTTCATCACTACTAGGCAGACTTTGAAAGTAATACGGGTTCACATTGTTCCAAAAAAGAAAAATTAAGGTGAAAGTAAATCTAATACTTAGCTTTTCTTTTGAGTCTACTGCTGTAAAAAATCAACCTTAGGAGAGGAATGGAATTTTCTGAATGACAACTGCCACCAAAAAAGAAAAAAAATCCCCTAACCCAAAAAGCCATCCTCAGAAAGTAGTTCTTCAACACCGCCTTTTTTCCCACAGCCTTGTGGAGCCCCCAACCCTGTCTGCAGAAAATGAAAGAGAGAGGGGTGGGATTAATGTGTAATTAAAGGGAATTTGGAAGGCTGAGATGTTGCGGAATGTTAGATCAGTAGCTGGAACAGCATGTGGTGTTCTTTAGGCAGGCTTCATTGAATCCATACAAAAAAAGAAAGAAGGGCTGCTTGCCTGTCTGCTCATTTATCAAACAGCTAGGCTGAACTTTCACAGCTCCACAAAAGTGTTTTACTGTTTGCTGAAGTTTTGCTCCAGAAATTAAAGCTGAACAACCTTCAGTGAGTCTGAGTCTGCATTTCTGACGTGAGCCACGTTGTGCAAAGCTTATGGAACATGGTGCAGGTCAATTTTTTACATGATGCAAAAGAAAGCTGAGTTGTGTGTTTGATTTAAAAAAACATATTACAGTCAAATACGTGACATTGTAACATCTTTATTTATAAAGCACCTTTTGATCTAAATACATGTTCCAGAGCTTTCAGTCATCAATCAGGATTAAATATTTATCACGTTGGCAAAATGGCTCACAGGGGAAAAATCTATACTATTTAATCAATTTTACTTGACACTTTCTTCTGTTTGAACAGTTGTATTCCATCTTGTATGCCTGTTTTTCTTTAATTCTACTTGTTCCTCCTCACCCCCCGCAAAATAGGAAACAGCAATTTATATTACGCAAGTACGAAATAAGCTACAGATTAAGAAAGAAAGAAATTTCTCTTGTAAGTGAATCTTCCAGGCTTACTGCGTTCTTTCTTGCATGACTGTTCTGCCAGCTGAGTTTTGCCTCTGCTGCAGACAACACCGAGAATCAGGTTCAGTCCCACGAGGTGCTGAGAGCTGCCTTTCCAGCAACTCCAGCTGAGCTTTTTCATCACGAGCAGCCTGGCTGACAGCGGATCTGCACAACTGACATTCATTAATTTGTTTCTTTAAATGCATCTGGTGCTGAAGAAGTTTTGTTTTACAGTAGCAGTGTTCTTTTAATCTCTGCTGATGGACCGAAGCCCAGGTTCTTGACAATATCCTGCTGTTTCTGAGATGCGCTTGTTTTCCATAGCAGATAAATTGATTATGACCTATCTTTAGAAAATGCAACAGTGAATCTTCCCTGGTGGAAGTGGTGCCCTGTCAAATACCAATATCTTTTCACAGAATCCTCTCTCACAAAAGGGAGCGTTTAATGGCAGGATCATGAAGGCCTTTGAAGAAATGCTGCCTCCAAAGCTCTACAAAGGAAAGGTTTCTCTGGTTGCAGGAAAACCAAGTTTGTTTTAAATCTGCAAATTTGAATAGTCAGTTCTAAATACACTCTTCATTCGTTTAGAAGCAGAAATGGTGTGAGATTTAAGGAACAGTTATTCCATAAAATTCTTTATCTAAAGTGATGATATTTAATAAAATTCATATTGAGTTTAAAAGTCTATTGCCCTTTTTTCAGCAATGGAAAAAATCAAAAGCTTTCTCCTGATTTTTTTACCCGTGTATTTGGGTGAGACCACAGTACAGTTTTTCTGCTTATTGGTCTTAACAGTCTGTAATAAATTATTAGCAAATGTTTTCATTTCTTTCTAATATCAGTTTTATTCATTTGCAGATAATAAGGCAACAGTTTCCACAGCTAACAACGAGAAGACTTGGAACCAGAGGCCAATCGAAGTAAGCAGTGTATGGTGCATTATCATCTCACACAGGGCCCCATCTGGCCTTGACTGAATAGAATAGTATGACATCAGGGAATTATTTGTCCAGTTGGGGAATTAAAACCCAACTCTGATACAGTTTCCATTGTAGTTTTTACTCTTACTGTTTCAGTGGTGAAAGTGCTGCATAATCCAATGGAGATCCTTTACTGAATTCATCAGCAATATTTTCCACATTTTTCCTACAAGTTGTCTCTTCTCAGCTCATTTTACATGACATAAAAGGCATTCACACTTAGCACTAACAGAGCTACTGTGAAATCACAGCTGGTTAACATCATGTTTAAGTTTGGAGAAAAAGTGGTGGAATGCTATGTGGAATTTAGCTAGAAATACTTTTTGGCCTGAACTCAAATTGTCCACAGACCTGGATTTAATCACAGATTTTGCTGTGTATCAAAATCCAACGTCTCTTTACACGATCAATGAATTCTTTTATTGCCTTATCCAAAAGATGGTATCTCCCCAAAACAGTTTCATCCTAATAGTTCGTTCCAGAATGAGAAATAATTTCAGATAGAAGACTGCACTTCACATTCTATTTGAGATTTTCCAGTTGTTCTTATGTTGATCTTGAGATTCTCTTAACTTTTATAACTCAGCTTAACTTTTTCTCAAGTAGCCATTTTTAAGTAACTAATTGTAGATCTGAAATTTCTTCCCAAGTATAAATTCAGACATGCGATAACAACACTCAGAGCTACCAGATCTTACTCAGTTGTACACATTGGGTTAATCCAACAACATATTAGGAAAGCCTGATAGGTCAGGACTCAAAGCATCAGGACTTTGCAACTGAATTTAAATTATATATAATTTAAGTTATAAGCTCATAAAGACAGGGTGAAAGCATACCCAGGTTGCTTTATGGAATATATCCTATGACTGTGCTCTTTGTCAACCATGAAGTCATTCTGATCCTGGCTATAAATTTGTTATTTGTTTTCCTGTTTAAACAAAGAGTGAGCATCGGTATATTCCCAAACCGGAGCTCCTCTATCAGGTTCAGAAGTCTCTCAGAGGGGCAAGATGCCTTTGATCAGCTGACTGAAGGCATCTTGCATTTGCAAAAATAATGTCTCTTTGCTCTCAGGGACTGAAAATCGGTGAGTCTTAAAAGTTCTTACATATTTTCCCCCTAACCTGCATGCCTACTGAAGAGGCTTTCAGATCTCATTCTCTTATCATGCTGTCTTTGCAGAAGTTCTGATCCTATCTAGCAAGTAACATGTTTCTGAAAAGCACTCAACAAAATCCTAGGTCTTTGGTAGTCTCTGATAATGCTTCTGAGAGAGATTGTAGTTATTTAAACTTCACAGCCTTAGTATGTATAAGATGGAGTTGTTCTTGTCCAAAAGGGGATACCTACATCTTCATCCATGGTTAACACCCCAATGATCATAGCATACAGAGGAGTAATTTGATCCAGTGATCCAATGAAGAGGGGAGGTATAAACACATTTGCATATTACAGATTTGCAGGGGCTGGAAGGGACTTCTGGAGATCATCTAGGCCAACCCTCTGCTAAAGCTGGTTCCCTACAGTAGGTTCCACAGGAAAAGGTGTGGGCACATTTTGAATGTCTCCAGAAAACAAAACTCCACATCCTCTTGGGCAGCTTCTTTCTGTGCTCTGTCACTCTCAAAGTTCTTTCTCATATTCATATGGAACTTTCATTCCAGTTTGTTCCAGTTTGTGCTCATTGCCCCTTGTCGCTGGGCACTGTTCAAGAGTCTGGTCCTATCCACTTGACTTCGGCCAATGGGATATTTATAAACATCGATAAAATCCCCCCTCAGCCTTCTCCAGGCTGAGCAGTCCCAGGGCTCTCAGCCTGTCCTCATCAGGGAGATGCTCCAGGCCCTCACCATCTCGGTGTCCCTCTGCTAGGTTCTCTTGTGAAGTTCCCTGTCTTTGAATGGGGGAGCCCAAACCTGGACACAGCACTCCAGATGTGGTGTCAGCTTTGCAGAGGATCACCTCCCTCGACCTGCTGGCCATGCTCTTTGCAATGCACCCCAGGATGCCATTGGCCTTCTGGGCCACAAGGGCACACTGCTGGCTCGTGGCCAACCTGTTGTCCATCAAAACACCCAGGTCCTCCACAGAGTTCCTTTCCAGCAGCTCAGCCCCTCACCTGTACCAATGCATGCGGTTATTCATCTCCAGGTGCAGGACTCTACACTTGCTCTTGTTGAACCTCATCAGGTTCCTCTCTGCCCAACTCTCCATCCTGTTCAGCTGTTGCTGAACGGCAGCACAGCCTACTGGTTTGTCAGTCACTCCTCCCAGCTCTGTTTCATCAGCAAACTTGCTGAGGATTGACTCTATCCCTTCATCTAGGTCACTGATGAAGATGTCGAGCAAGACCAGAACAAGTACTGATCTCTGGGGAACACTATTAGTTACAGACCTCCAAGTAGAGTCTGTGCCACTGATTATAACTGTCTGAGCTGTCAGTCAGCCAGCTCTCAATTCACCTCATTGTCTACTTGTCTTTCTCATTTGCACATTGTACTTCTTTGCAATGAATACACCAGCACATACACTCCTTGCTGGACCCAGCACAGCTATAACTGAAGTCTGTTTTTATTTTCAGAAACATCTGATTGCATTTCAGTTGTGTTATGTAAATAAATTACTTTATGCATTAACACTTCAGTCCTTTTATCACCCACTGTGCTGACCAATTGTTGCCAGTATGATTTTCCTTCCATTTCCTTGCTACTGCCAAGGAAACTCAACCGCAGAAGTGGTTGAGATCATCTGGCTTCACACTGTTCTGCCTTCAGTCTTTTTATAGCATGGCTCCCTCATAACATTTCAAAGTTCAGAGCTACAATGGCACTATACTCTTGGTCATCTGTTGTGAGGCTTTCTCTTTTGCAGCTGGGCTTATTGCTGTAAATGTGCAGCTGTTCTCTATCACGCTGAGCTTAGAAAGAATTCCACCATAGGTGAGCCATGAGAAGGCATCTAAATAGAAAAGCTCATTTCTTTCTGTACTACAGCATGAAACTCTTCAATTATATACACAAGTGGTTACTTAGACTAATGGGAATGATATGGTGTGAAGGGAGTTTTACTTCTTTCTCTAAGAGTGTTGTATTGTAGATTCTGGGTCCATGAAAGGAAAAATTATTCTATTTACTGCAAAAAATGATTGTGTGGTCTGCCCGTTACTTCCTTACAGATCAAACTTTCAAGACTTCCTTATTGATTTCAGTTTGATTGTGGGTGGTTAGTTGTCACTTTTGTTTCTTTCTTTCTGTTAGAAATGATTTAAAGAAAAAGTGCTAAGAATATCCGTGAACTGCACCAGTGATTTTTTGCCATTTGGGATAGTAACATTTCCAGATAGCTTCCTCCTTCAGTAAAGTTTCCATGTTAATTTGGCTATTGCTGTCTACGTAATTTTGAAGCTACCTGGCAATCTGTTTAATGTAGTATACTGCCAAGTAAAATATACCAGACATTAAGCAATGCCCTGTGACATTCTACTACAGTCTGGAGGCTTTTATTCCTTCTTTTTTTTCCCCCTAGAATTGATTTTAAAAGAAACATAACATGAAAGACTGACCTGCTTAAGTTATACAGAACTCTCAGTCTGTCTTGAACTTTTGCAGTCCTGCCTGCTGTGGCCTTATATTTTTCTTATTTTTTTTTCTTTTTTCTCGTTCCCTTTCTCTCAATAATTTGTGGTGGTAGTTTCTTTCCGTTTTCCCATCCCCAGGCATACCGAACTCACAGGATATAAGAAAGTAGGCTATGGGCTTTAAGGCTGTTACACACAGTGCATGCATGACAGCTGCTATCAAGCTGGGAACTTGAACTGCAACCTGGAGTTGTTACTGTTTAAGCAAAAAAAAAAAAAAAAAGAAAAAGAAAAGCTTCTATGGCTGGTGTACCATCGTGTGTAGCTTGGCACATGTAATGTCTGGCTGAATCAGCCTTCTTAGTGCCCTTCGCTCTGGTTTGTCCTTTTAACAAGCACAAAGCAGTACGGATCCCATTCAAATAAAGCCAGCGAAACATGTGATATGCACAGCTATGGTATCCAAGCAAAAACTTGCCATCAGCTGTCTGTAACAGAGTAGGATGGATCTGAGCCTGACTTCTGGTCTGGAATATACATTTTGGTCTGAGCTCTGACATGATTAGGAGCAGATAGTGTGGCTTTCTAAGGTATTGAAGGAAGGAAATCTTACTCAAATAATGTCAGATTAATATATTAATAAATCTCCCCTGCATTATTCAATATTGATTTCAAGATAGCTTTTATTTTTATTTCATTTATTGCTGGATGATGTGGAACATCCTCAGTCGAAATGGTAATGGCAGCACATACGAGAATCCTGCAGCTCCCCAGGCCTCCTCTCAGCCCATCTGTGCTGGTAGACAAGATTAGGGCTTCCAGCTATTTGCCACTACTTTCTGTTGGAGATTATAACATGCGCCGATTTGCGGGTGAATGAGTGAATCTGCTCTAGAAAAAAAAATCACCTTAGCTTAAGCTATAATCAATTAGACACTGCTCTTTCACTGTTTGAATTGATGTTAGTAAAGCCAGATGATTTTCCTAAAGCAAACAAGGGGTAATCAAGTGAACTGATCTGCCTGTAGCACTCTGAAAACAGTAACTGTCTGTCTGGGGAGGATGACAAACATCTGGAGATGGTTCCCTCTCCTCCCACCACAGCTGGATGCAGAAGTGAAAGTCTCATCTCAGTCTGACAGGCTGTAAGGAGAGAACCGGAAGATCATTGAAAATTCCCTTTAAGAAAATAAAGTCAGAGGTACAAGAGCAATATGATTTTATGTTGCCTTTTGTAACCACTAAAAATTAAGTTGAAGTGATGGTGGGGCTCACAGCTGAGAAAATGAAGTAAATGTTAGCAGAATCACAGGGTGAATGAGATTGTTTCTGCTGCTCCGATGCAAGGGTTAGCCTGGATAATGAGTGCTCCCATTAACACCTATAATAATGCTAAGCCGTGGCACAACCGTGTGCCATAAGGCCACCAATCCGTTCTTGTAGTGCAGCCACACCGTGTAACACCCACTGTGCTCTGCACTGGCAGAGTTACGGTGTTGTGTAGTATCCTGTGCTGATCCAAGACCAATTATGATGGAAGTTATAAGGCACATCATTTTGGACTGTACATTTTCTGCTGTGCATTGCTTTCAAGCACACGTGCTTCTCCCTTCCAATCCTTCCACCCCTCCCCCTGCGTTTCATTGCAGTGCTTTCAGGTTTTGAAACATTTCTGATCAGTTTGTTTGTGATAAAGACTTGTGCCATTCAGGGATCAAAGCGGCCCTGGACAGTCTGAGAAGAAATAACAACAGAAGGGCCAGACCAGAGGGGTTGTACCTCTGCTTATTGCTAAACTAAAGGAGCAGCTGCACAGCACAACTCTGCCAGCAAGAAGCTTTAGGATGTGCTTTTAAATCATAAGAAAACAAGACATAGAATTCCATTAATTTTTTGCCCTGCAACAGTCAGCTTTATTAACTCTGAAGAGAGCTAGCTGCTTTTACCAAAAGAAATTTGAAAACCCAGAGTATTACCACAGTATTCTGCTACTGAATCAATGTTTGTTAGTGATACAGAAACTATTACAAAGTCTGTTTTGCCATAGAGATTATTAACACTGTCAATTTATCTTACTCCCATATACTTTTAAAAATAATTTTTGAACAATTTACTTTATGTACCTCTCTGTGTATCAGGTACCATTATTATGGAATTGCAGTGAAAGAAAACTCACAGTATTACGATGTGATGTATTCTAAAAAAGGAGCAGCCTGGGTCAATGAAACTGGAAAAAAAGAAGTGACCAAACAGACAGTGGCATATTCACCACGATCCAAACTGGGAACATTACTGCCAGAGTTTCCAAATGTCAAAGATCTAAATCTGCCAGCCAGTCTGCCAGAGGAGAAGGTAACATTTGGAAATATTTTCTTAGCTTGTCCTGTATCTTTTTTTCCCTGCTTTGGATGAAAACTTCATCTAAAGTATAAAGACTTTAAATAAGATTAAGTTTAATAATGCTTTGACTTTATTTATGGGGAACTTAATTGCTTCTTATAATAGTCAGAAGTATTTTCCCTCAGTACAACAGCATATGCTATCAGATGTATAGCATATCTAAAGCCTACGCACACTCTTCTTTCAAAGTTATATTACATACAGCAGGAAAGGCTTGGATGGTAACTGGTTGAATCACCAATAACAAGACCCCAGTTTTCTGTTTTAGCAGTATGTGAACCCACTTGTTGGCAAAATGAAAAACAAATCCGGTGCTTTCTTGTGAGGAGAGGAATTTAATGCATTTCTTATCCTTCTAGGCTGGAAATTAAAAGAATCCTGTCTGCACCTATGACAAAAGTGCTCTGACTGTTCTTGGCTGAGCCTGCTAGTTTTCTGATGCTATTCACATGTGTAGTATCAATGTAAAGTGGACAAAAGAGTAGGGTTTTATAGTTCTTTATGTCCTAATTAGGGCCACATTCTCGTCTTTGATCTCACTGAGGTTTTTTGCTCCTCTTGCATTTGAAGAATCCCATTGACATAGAAAAATTCATGAATTCAAAGGGAGAATTTACCTTTAAAAAGAAAACTTATGTTAAAGCTAATCTAACTAGACTCTGATTTCATTATTTTTGCAATTTTGCATAGGTTAAAAACAACTTACTTTTTTGTGCTCTGTATTTTGACAGTTTTGAAAGCAGATTTCTTATAGTAGAATGAACATTTGTGTGTCTCCCTCTCATTCTTTTTCAGGTTTCTACCTTTATTATGATGTATAGAACTCACTGTCAGAGGATACTAGACACTGTAATAAGAGCAAACTTTGATGAGGTATGGTTAGAAACTGCAGTTGTAGTTTAATGATATTACTGGTATGAACGGATCTGAGAGCTGATTTTGAATTTGATATTACAAACTTACGGTTTTGTGGTGGCTAATCCTTTTCATGAATAAAGAAGAATAGATATACATATTACATATTATGTCATTGATAGCATTAAATCTCACTTTTACCACTAGGTGAGTTAGAGAAATGAAAGCAGTGGGAATGGTTTTGAGTCTCCATTGGGATTAAAGTGGCAATATCCTCTTACAAGATGTTGACAATCCAGTTCTTACATCTCAACAAGTGTATCCATCACCACTTTCCTAACCTTTGAGTAAGGAACTGAGCTTTGAACTTTGAACTGAGCTCTGTTTGAAGGAATTCCTCTGAGTGTTCAGAACAAACCCAGGGCAGGTGCCACAGCCAAAATGATGTTCTCTGCTAGTCTGTTAACAATGAGCATGGAGCTGGGGGGCCTAGAGCCTCTCAGACATCCCAGTAAAACTCTACCTAAAATCTCCAGTTCTTCAGTTGTTTGGTAGTACAGCCAGGAACACACACACTGCTCAATAGTTGATACGATTCACTAGGATATCAAACTGAACCTGAGGGCTTTCTGGCAACGCATGCATACAAGTCCTATAATTAGAGGTGAATGGCTACAAACATCAAACATTACTGGACTGCAAAGACTTTTATATCCCATGTGGAGAAATTTTCTTTTCTAGGAAAGCAAATCTGACTATAGAAATGCTGAGGGCCTCATTCAAATATAATTTGGAAAAAGTCAAAGGAAATGGGTCTTTTGACTCTGCATTCTGAACTAAAGCAGAGAATTCCTTCCTTTTTTCTATTCTGCTCTAGTTCTCAAACTCCTCTGATTTAAAACTCAGGCTCTCTTAAGCCATTGCACCAGTCTAGGTTCTTCCTTGCAAGAAAATTGTTTCTTCAGCATTATTTTATTTCTTTTCACATTTTCCAACGTGTCTCTCAGATTTTCTACTAACCATGTTTAAGTGGGAACCCAGAAGCATAAAAAAATATTTAAATCTGTTGTACGGGTTAGAGAAAACCAAACCCCTTGGCCCATTCACTCCAAGCCCACTGGTTCAGTGAGAACGCATATTCAGGTTTTGCTGGATCAGTCTCTGAATGCTTTCTTCAGAGAAGCATGTTGTCTTTTTCTAGGGAATCTGTCAGGATCAGTGGTGGAGAAGGGGCTGAACAGTAACAAGATGTAAATGATAAATGTTATTTACTGCACCTGGTTCAGTTACAGGTTGTGTGTTAAAAGGTTATCATGTAGAAATGCTGGTGTTCTGACACTTGCAGAATTGACCATGTCATTCACACAGTAACACCTTTATTTCCTAAACGGCAGTTTTCAGATGCATCTTTTTCTGTGTCTGAAATTTCCTCCCTATTTTCTTTTTTGCCCTTCTCCATTCTTTCTCCACTTTCCTTCATAGAGAAGGAGATAAAGAAGAAATAATTGCTGCTTTTCTTTAGTCACTATAACAGCTGTTAAGATCTCCAAACTGTTTCTTTTCAAAATTAATGCAGAAAATGGTATACTGGCCTCCATCACTGTGCTGTGTTCCTGTCCCTCCCCACACCAAGTCCTAGTTTCATTACTTTGTGTACAGGAGCAGCCTCTCAGCTGTAGGAACAAAAAGGTACCCTGTCTCCAACTCAGAATGCCTCCTTGCCCTTTGGCTCATTATCCCATTCAGCGCCTGGTTAAGTATAAGCCTGTCTAGTTAAGAAATATACATAATCTGTGTTGTATATCATAAATCCAGCTGTGAGACTGAAATAAATGTTATCCAAACAGGATCATTTAAAGGAAAAAGTATGGCCTTTTGTTATTTTCTCTTACATGTCTCTTCTCCTTCTCACGATTGCAGGTTCAAAGTTTTCTTCTGCACTTTTGGCAAGGGATGCCTCCTCATATGCTGCCTGTACTGGGTTCTTCAACCGTAGTAAATATAGTTGGAGTTTGTGACTCGATTTTATACAAAGCAATTTCTGGAGTTTTGATGCCAACAGTACTGCAAGCACTACCCGACAGGTCAGTATAACTGACTGCACTGGCCATTTCTACATATCTCAGCTGTCTTTATTATATATCTTCTCTTTGCAAAAGGCACCAATTCTCACAAAGCTGCATGTTTCCACCTGAGTTTAAATCACATGCCAGTTCAAAGGAGCTGAATGCTGACATGCCTGTGGAAAAAAACATATTGATTTTAACAACACTTGTGCTGTGAAAAGTGTGACTTTTTTGTGTGATAAAGGATAAGACTTTCTTCTTGGTTTATTACCATCAAGCTGATGGTCATGTCCCGCCTTTCAGGGAATATCAGAAATCTGCAGCTGCAGAATGACACGTTCCTTCATTTTCTGACAGTTTTCAGATACATTTCTGCTAATCTAGTGTAGCAAGATAACAGTACTCTGAATAACAGTGACCAAAGCTGGCCTGGCTGCTCTGTATGTAAATACTCCCTTCCATATTCAGGCACTGCAACTTAAGCATTTGTCTGTGTTTACACTCTTGGAACCCAATTGTTATTCCGCTTGCCAAGAGCAGAAAATATGAAGATTGTACTTGAGAAGTCTCAGACAACCTGGATTAATTTAAAGGCTATACTGTGATGAGCAGATGCACACTTATTTAAGGATCACTTCATTAATATTAACAAGTATTTGATTCCGTTGTTTCAGAGCTCAGTTTTCTTTGCCAATCCACAAGGTAGATGTCATCTTTTCTCTCCCTACCTGGAGTACATCTGAGTCCAAGAAATCTTAATCATGTAGAGAAAAAACAGAACAGAGATCAACATTTTAGAGCATAAAGTGTAATTACTGTGTAGTCAACCTATTCCTCTATTTGATTTTCCTAATATAAACATCAGGAAACATTCTTTTTCTAAATATTTATTCACCTTTATTATTATTTGATACTTTCCTGAGGTTAAATAATCGTTACATTTATTCCTTTAAGAGTTTAATATTGGCACTGTATATTTAGCCTTCAGGATTGTAATGCAGCTCTAATTACAGCAAATGTTTTTGAGATGTCATTCTATGCTCCTAAATTGGTGACTGCTGTTTGCAGTGTATGACTGCTGAAGTACAGACAAAGTATTTTTTCCATGAGAAACCTGTTATAAGCATGGGATTTCCTTGATATGTCCATTTTTGCAGGCTTTGCCTTCTCCACCCCCCCCGCCCCCCCCCCAGAAAAAAAATCTATTTCATTGGAAGGATTAAACAGAACAGCAGTCCTTTTCTCAAGCTGCTTAGTTCTTTCATAGCAAATAAGGAGAGACTTGAGTGTGAATATGGACTTTTGTAATGCATATAAAGGGCCAGATTGTGGCTATTAAGCCATAGCCTGCACTGGAGGGGGTGAAGAAGGGTCTCACTGCAATGGAAGCTCCTGAAGGAAATCTTGCTGACTCAGCCAGAATCTTCTGAGGAACTTCCTGGGAATGAATGTTGACTGCACAGAAGAAAACACTTTTTAGAGGATGCAACAGATGCCATCCGTCCGCTATCCTCGGTGTCTCTGCAAAGCAGATCAGATCTATGGCAACAGTTATTTTACCACCTCTGTCCTCTGTGCAGTGTGTGTTGGAGTACAAACAGAATGGCTGCCTGGCAGCATGAAGTACAGTTCCTTGCGTCCTCTGTCTATGTATCTTGAGTGTTAGAACGTGTGTGTATCTTGAGTGCTACAGGCAGTGCAGCTCAGTCTGGCAGAACCAAGTGCAGGTCTCCCCTACATCATACCCCGAACTTTTCCTGGAAATTGTCATTTTTCACTGAGCAATTTACAAGAAGAGCCTTCCAAATTTAGGAGGAAATGATGGGGCCATCTAGCAAAGGGCTGTAAGGAAGAAGAGAGGAATCTCATTCATCTAGGAAAGTTCTTGCCTTGCTCAGAGCTAAGCAGGAAGGTTTTGCTGTGCCCTCGCATACAGTCTAGAAATTCCTGACTGTCACAGCCACCCATTCAATGGCTTCAGTCTGGAGCACAGTTGGTTATTGCTTCACTTACATGTGTCTGTGTCCATTTGTATAAATTTAGGGACAAATGGCCTGAAATCCCAGGCTTGACCTATTCTTATCTTCTTTAAATAAATGTGATTTTATGTTTTTATTTTTTATGATTTTAACCTAAGCTAAAAAAAAAAAAAAGAAAAAAAAAAAAAGATTTATAAGAATCAATACAGTGCATACAGAGACTTTCATTCTCTGTGGTGTTACATTTTTCTGGAAAGGCTTTCAGAAGTTTTCCTTCATGTCTGCAGACCAAAACATGTTCAGCAACTCTGCATAATAGTGAGGTGTAAATAATTGACCTGTAGTGTTCACATGTTCACAATTCTTATAGAAGACACAGAGTATATGTTCTGATGTAGTGATTTCTCTTCTAAGTTTGACACAGGTGATCAGAAAGTTTGCAAAGCAACTGGATGAGTGGCTAAAAGTAGCTCTCCATGACTTGCCAGAAAATCTACGAAATATCAAATTTGAATGTAAGTATTGCCAAATCTCTCCTATTAATCTGGGAAATATGTAATGTTAATGTTTAGAAATTAATTGGAAGTGAACCTTGAGTTCTTTTAAGAATTAAATACTGACAGCATTGTTAATCTTGCATTCACTTCCAAGCTCCACTTGCTCGTGAGAACCAATTTCATTTAGTGAAATGAGGCACTGCCCCAAGTGAGAAAAATTACTTTTCCTTTCTTGTGAGTTCTGATAAGAAATTAATTTTGTTGATAGTAAGCAAACATTAGGGATATTAGGCAAAGAAAATTATTAAACAAACCTTTAGGGTAGCACAATTTGAATACAGCTTGAGGCCCTTGCTCAAAAAAGTGCCAGAGTTAAAAATGAAGGAGATCAAATTACCCTGTCGCCACAGGAAAGGGCACTAGCCCTATTCAGACATGCTTTGTAGATGCCTGCAGTGCACATCACCTATTGATAAAGCCTGCTTTATTTCACGGCTCTCAATTCTTTGCCTTTCATGAGCACTAAATTCCACACCACAAAGTTAAAGAGGAAAAAAAAAAAAAAAACTAATTTAGGAGAAGGATTAACTATTTTGATCAGCACGGAAAATTAGAAGTATATTTTACAGAGAACACTCTAGAATGTGAGTTAGAATAACTAATTTTAGGTTTTGGTGTGTTGTTTACTAATTCATTTTAAAAGTTACAGAAAGTCAGAGCTGAGAGCATGCTTTATCACATCTTTCTATGTTCAAAAATATCAAGGATCTGCAACAATTTTCCAATTCTGCCAGGAAAGAGAAAGAGACAGACGATGCACTTTCTACTCATTCTTGAACAATGCTCTTTAACTGAGGAAACTCCTACTCTGTGACTACATCTAAGGCCTGTTTGGATAGCTCTGCAGGCCTTTTGTGATTTTATAAGGAAAACATTGAGTCCAACCTAGCACATACATCCTAGCCTTCGTCATTTCTGCAATTTTTTCCTCCTAATCAAAAGTTGTGATCAGAAGAATTACTGAATGGAGAAACTGCAAGTCTTGGTTGTATTTGCAGTTCTTAAGTCATATAATACAGACAAAATATGATCAACAAAACATTTTAAAATTCCTGTTTCTCAGTACAAGAAGTATCTTAATACAAGGTCCAAATCCTCTTGGAAAGAAATAAAGAGAGATGGCAAGTACTTTATAGGCTCTCTTATGCCATTGCATGTTAGTGTGTCATGTAATCACTTTAGAAACTTTAATCAGATTTTACCTGAAACTGTCTCAGATTTTAGCTCCTTCCTTACTCCAGTCTGAAGGCTGCTCTAAAACCTGTTTGCATTAAAACTTAGGAAACTTTTCTAATTTCCTGATAAAATGTTGCTGTCCTTATGTTTTGCCCACTTGTTCTCGCACCAACATTTTTCTTCCTGTTAAATAGTTCAGTCTTTATGGTTTTCAGCTCTTTTGTGTATCAGGAGAAAATTTGCTATGCTAAACAAGCAAAGCTCTTCCATTGTCCTCTACGTTTCCCTTGTCCTCTCATTATTCACAGCATCTATAAATCATCACTTGTAATATGCCTCTGTAAAATTGATTGAATATCCACATTTAAGGTTGTAGGTCAAGGCTTAAACTAAGTTAAAACTGTGCTATTCATGCAAACAGTATGTTGCCATAATTGAATGTAAAAAACTGGATATGTTTTTTCAGTGCTGATTTGAATTCAGAATTTTCAGAAGTAAAGGATTTTACTTATTTAGCACAGTATGTAAGTATATATCTCCTCTTTCCTACAGTGTCCAGAAGATTCTCACAAATACTCCGGCGACAGACGTCACTAAATCATCTGTGCCAAGTAAATATTTCAATTATCTGAGTTTGCTGAATGCCATTTTTACTGATTTGTAAAATAATTCATTAAATTGGCAAGCTGGACTTTACTCAAAGAGGAAGAGATCATGTTAGCAGTTTCTTTCCAACATTTACTATGACCATCTTTACAAAATCATGAACTAATCAACAAAAGTACTTTGCTAGAGAGCTAGAAGCCACACTGATCATTAAATTAAGCTGAAAACATTTTGAAGCAAATTTAGGATATGATTTGAGAAGATTCATTGGTTTCAGTGAGGCTTGAATCAGGACTATTATGGAGACAGAAAAATTTATATATGTCTGACAAAAACTTCCAAGTGTAATTGCATATTATAAATCAAAAGTAAATCAGTGAAAATCAAAAGGGTTGAACCACTTGGGTTTTAAATGAAAATATTTTTATGACCACAGCAAGGGAATGTAAGAAAATCACCCTGAACTGTTTGCTTTCACCAGCTACTTTAGGTGACAATTACCTATCAAAAATTAATGAGACCATACTCCATGTAGTACAAAATAGGGGAGAATGCATTGGGTTAATTAAGGTTTCACATATATATTGAGCAGGTAGTTTGCTTTCCTTATTAGTTTTTAAGCTTTACATTTGAAAGGTATATCTAGCACCCAGGGTAACCCTGAGAGTCAGGAAGCCCACAGGAAGAAACTTGGGGGGGGAGGGGGGCAGATGCTTCTGGAAGGACACCTTTGTAGATTTCTTCCCTCCATTCCCTCCCCTTCCCACAGTGGAATGTCACTGAGCTTTGAAGGTTTGTAGAGGTTCAGAGGAAATCAATATGCAGAGACCACAACCTTCTGCATCAGGCTTGGGATCCAACAGTCTCTTTACATTGAAGGATTATTCAAATGTATAATTTCCTTGGGGAATCTGGTAACCTTAGTGTGTCTGTCATCTGTTTCACTTACAGAGATCTGGTGTGTGTCGTATTAGCTTGAAATTTTGTCGCTTCCTTTTCTATCACCCTATTCTTGCCATTATCACCAGCAGAACCCTGCATGAGGCAGATATAGAGAGGCAAATGATCTTCAGCTTTTATGTTTCATTTCCGGGCACCACAGGCAGCTGAAGGTTAAATCAAAAGAAGAACTTTAAATAATAGGTCCTGATTTGCTCGCACCTAAATGCTACTTCCAATGACTCTATCATTTTCAGAAGAAGCTAGTGGCTGAGGGAAGAATGGGAGTCTTCATAGTGTGGGAGAGCGTGGACTGTAAACCCTTATAAGGTTCCTTTGGTTTTGGCTTCATTTTTGCTGTTGCTTTTAATTTTGACCTCAAGTAAACTGAAAAACCAATGGAGCTGTTTTAATTTGGAGAGTCCATATTTTGGGTTTGTGGTGAGTGTGAGCAAAATATTTGCTGTTAATTGAACAAGGCAAACTGATTTCAAAGTTCACTGTGGTAAGAGGGCTCTGTAACTTCCATAAGATATCTGTTCAGTGGGTAGGGTTGAATGAGGAGAATCAATTTAGTGAGCCTAGCTAAGGAAGCGGAAAAGGGGATAAAGGTTATTTTTTTTAATCAAATAAACCATGAACTAATGAAGAGATTGGATTGGATTACAGGCATCAAGAACGGTGATCCACAGTGCAGACATCACTTTTCAAATGCTAGAGGACTGGAGGAATGTGGATCTGAATAGCATTACCAAACAAACCCTCTATACTATGGAGGACTCAAGGGAGGAGCACAGAAAACTCATCATACAATGTAAGAGATGAACCCTCAAATAACGCCAGGTGAACCTTGGTTTCTTGTTGGAAAAAAACCCTCAGTAAAAGTAATGTTTTTGCAGCTATTCGTTTGCTTAAGGAGATATTTCTCAAAAACACAGGCGAATCTTTTTTAAGGTCTTATATTTTAAGGCATAGATCTGGGCACTCCTTCATTACAGACTTTCTTTCTAGTATCTAGAACAGCCAGTGGCACAGAACATGCACCAAATTGAGGGGGAGTTGTTTTTTTTTTTGCCATGGACATGGGCAAAGTAAATGTATGCATTAGCCATTGGAGCTAACGAAGTAAATCTACCCTGCTGTAAAATTGTTGGGGAATTGTCTTTTGGAGGTGTTTGCCCCCAAATGGCTTTGAGTGCCTTGTAAATTTTATTTGTAAATAGCTCCATTTCACATGATATTTTCTTAAACAAAGGAATTTGATGGGATGAAGCTTTTACCCTGAACTTTTATGAATAAATAAATGTACTGTATTAAGCAAGTTAATTGGCTAATTTAGATTCTTTGTAGTGTAGTGAAAGGCACGAACTGAAAAGTGACTTTGGAGATGCTGGCAAATTGGTTTCATAGTCAAAGATCTTATTTTGCACTTATAAAATCTGATTTGTCTTGTCAAGCAAATGTGACTGTGACTGTAAGCTTGTGTTTCACCCTGAGCACACTGAGTTTGTTCCTCCAAAGCACTGGTATTTATTAGCTTTGTCTTTAGCATCATTCGTAATTTTGGTTCCCTTCAAACCCATCTGCTGTATTGATCTGACTGTTTAGGATCAGTCATGTCTCATCCAGGACCAGCTTTAATGGGGATCCACCCAGATACTATTTGTGGGAGCCCTGCATGGGTACATTTGCTAGAGGGGTGATTCTTTCAGTGTGTGGCTAGAAAGAGGGTGATACATTCACATGAACACTGGGCCCTGCAAAGTTGACATTGGCTCTTCTCTCACACCCATCTTGTCTCACTATTGTAACACTGTGGTAAAAGTCTTCTCTCCTTTTTAGGAATGGGTCTTACATCCTCTGCTACCTTTTCAGTGAGATGTGCTTTGTACCCTTACCTATCCTTCTTAACCCTTGATTCACCTCCTTACATGGTGCTCTTCCATTCTTAAGGGTTTAAAACTCTACATAGCAACAGGGGAAGTAGAGAATAGTGAGAGTGGAGTATAGAAGCTTGCTACATTTTTCTGCCATCTGTTATGTGTCTACCCAGCATCCACCCACTGACCAAAACGTAATGAATTCTCAAAGATATAATCCCTAGGAGCAGCAATAGTTTCGGCTCTCATTCAGAAAATTCTCACTGTTTAGGAAATATTTTTATATGGGTGCTGAATATTTAAATACAAACTTAAGTACCATCAAATCAAATGGAATTTTCTTGAATGCAGATGGATTTGAACATACATTTTTCCATATTGTAGGTCCATATATTTCAATAAGCAAAAAACAGAAGCTCACAGAAATGGTAATCCAATATGCATGTTCAACTATGTGGTGAGATTCCACAGGGATGTCAAATATATAGAAAGCTTATTCTAAATCTTACAGCTTTTTCCCTCATCGTTGATGTATGTTCTACTTGGCCAAAGAGCATCTCAGAGGTTACACTTTCTGTGACTCGTCACATGCAGTAAGGCCTGCTTGCACGTTCTTGGCATTAAGAACCAAGAAAGTACAATTTTCAGCTACTATCTCTCAGGGGAAAAAAGTGATAATAACAAAAAAAGTTCATAAACTTATAAGTAAAGTTATAGAGAAACACTGTAAAATCATTGGGTAGATGAGAAGCTATTTCTTGCTCAGGTACAGTCGCTGTCTTTGACCTGGTTTCTTCTTTATTCCCACTGTTCTCAGATCCCGTATTTCTAACAGTCACTAAAGGCTAAGCAATTACTTTTCTCAAATAGCTGATGGTACATGGTTGCAATGCCCCACAGATGCAATGCTCCTGCATTGCCAAAGCAGGCGACTGATTTGTTTTTCTACTGTTGCTCACCTCTTTGCACAGCATGTGAATTATTGCATCTATTGGCAGTTTCTGTCCAGCCAAATACTCAGATAAAAAGACAAAATTTGGATTTCTCTAAGATCTTATCCTGAATAAAGAGAGGCTGCCCATTCAGTAAGAAAAAGCAAAACAAGATAAAAGCAGCCCAAACATCATTATTTCCCTTCTTCCATGATCAAGTTTCTGACCATCCAGCCTTTGCAACTGTAAGTTAAACCAAGTTTTAAGTGGGCGCAAAAGCTTTCCTGCTTATCTTGCTGATTCATCATGGGATGCTATTGCTCCATTTAGACCACTGAGCTCCTTCTTTGCTTTAATCTCAGACAGTCTCTCTGGCTCACTTCTCCACTGGCTCCACTTCTCGCTATCACCTCTAAACTTGGTCTCCTCCACCTCCCCCACTATCTGCTTCCTATGGTGGGAAATTCTTCCCCCTTGTTATTTGCAATTAAGCATAAATGGAAATGCATAGCACATTGAGATCATCCTGTGACACAGCAGGTAGAAAGTGTCTTTCTTCTTGATTTACTGGGCCTTTTATTTTAGCTGGGTTGAAGAGCAGTTTCTTAAGGTCAAATCACAGCTCATGATTCTTTGCCTTTTAGTCCTTGATTCTCATTAATAAACTGGAGACTTGCAGGTTTAAGAGCTGCAGTTTAATTATTTAATTGTTTTTTACTTTCTGTACTAAAGTATGAATTCACTAACTTGGGAAAGGTTAAAAAGTATTTGTGTTGCTTTTTGAAACTACTTCATAGCATTTGTGCTTTGGTAACAATTTGTTCTGAAGAAGTAGAAGTTTATGGAACTTCTTTGTGTGTGTCTGGCATTGCAAATAGATGATTTGCAGCAGCTAAATAATGTTTTTGCAACTAAAGCATTATACGAAGAGAGCACTATCAACAATACTCATCTATTTGATGCTTAAAGATTCTTTATGCGTTTCTAAATCAATTTCATGCATGACCTTTTTTCATCACCAGGGTCAAGGCCTAGCTTCACACTCTTCGTAGCAAACACCATAAATGTTTCATTTCCGGGCACCACAGACAGCCGAAGGTTAAATCAAAAGAAGAACTTTAAATAATAGGTCCTGATTTGCTCGCACCTAAATGCTACTTCCAATGACTCTATCATTTTCAGAAGAAGCAAGATGGAGACCAGGAAAAATTACTGGGTCAGCACCAAGGAAATCATATTTGTCATGGCCGAGCAATCTATTACAAAAAAAAAACCATAGCAAGTTGGTCATGTTATTGGCAGCTTTTTCTGTTTTGTTTCTGTTTTGCTCTAAATGGAATTCAAGCACTGAAGTGGGCTGTTTTTTTGCTTTGTCTGCCAGTGTATCAGGAGTTTGATCACCTTCTGGAGGAGCAGTCCCCCATTGAGTCATACATTGAGTGGCTGGATTCCATGGTGGACAGATGTGTTGTAAAGGTTGGTAAAGAATAAGGACTTGAGTCACCGATGTGCTTTTTGAGCTCTGTTCAGGTCATAGATCATTAGCAAAAACAGAAAAAGAGAAAGTGAAGCGGTGCAGTCAGCAGAAGTAAAGCAGCAGCAGATAAAATGTCCCCACCTTTCATGCACAGTATGAGAACTGCTCACATTCAGAATCTCTGCTCTTGTCTGCCCAACTCAAAAAGTATTCAAGAATGGAACAGGACTAAGATTTTCAGTCAAATAATATTTCAAAAGTATGGAGAGATGAGCTCAGAGCTGTTCTCACTAAACAGTGCAAATGAAAATGGTAATCTGGTTTGTCCTTTAAAGATTTTAATAAGAGAGATATTTAGGCCAGCTAATTAATTTATATGCTCTCAAATGTAAAGAGGAATGTCTGTGTTACAAATTTATACTGTATTTTCAGTTGATTTGAGATAACCAGGGCTTGTACTTTATTTTGACTGGATGCAAAAATATATTAAAAAATCTTCAAAGAATATTTTCAAAAGTGATCATGCATCATCATTATATTAAATAGAGTATGTAACTATGTTATGAACAAACTAACTTCTGTCATCAACTGTGTTTTGTATTAGGATGTTCTTTTGCAATTTCAACTCTTCATTCCAGATTTCCTTTTTAGAGATAGTAAGTAAAAATACATGTGCTAATATGCTGCCTTTCTCTCTGCTGAAAAAAAAATTGATACAAAAAACCTACAGGCACTTCCCCAGATTACTTGAAATATTTTGATTGCTTTGGAGTACTCTTCTTGGATTATTAAAATGCAATTTCAAATGCAGACCATGGTTTGCATGAAGAATTTCAAGATGGAGTTTCACTGGATAACTGAATGAACCTAATTTGTTAACCAACATATGACCCTGTCAAATAAGTTTCATGGAGTTGATGCCTGAAGTGTTCTTTCTGGGGAGTATTTTTGCTAGTAATATGTCTATTCATATTCACAACATGACAAAACTCTAATTGAAGTGCTAATATACATTTTCAGCATAGATCAAGCATTCTTGATTACTCATTGTTTCCTTGTCTAGGAATGGTCATGTAAGTGATTAGGTTAAAATGAAGACTGGGGCTTTTTTGGGCAGTTCTTTTCTCATTCATAAAGGGAAGTCACTCTCAGAGTTGAATGGTAGTTCTGCTTTTCTCTTTCCAGTGTTTGTATATAGTTGCAAGTTGGCTTTCTGGGTAGGTTTTTTTTTGTTTTTGTTTGTTTTGAATTTTTAGTGTTTATTTTAATGTGAGATTAATGGTAAGTAGTTTTTCAGTTTTAAAAATGGAACATAGATACATACATTATTCATCTGTATCAAATGGTGGAAATGAAAATTTTGCCATGTTAGATGTATCTGTTTTCTTGCAGGTAGCTGCCAAGAGACCAGGCTCTTTGAAGAAAGTAGCTCAGCAGTTTCTCCTGATGTGGTCCTGTTTTGGCACTCGAGTGATTCGGGACATGACTTTGCACAGTGCACCCAGCTTTGGTACTTTCAGTGCTTTCATTTTGTTGTACTACTTGCATGACACAGACCAAAAAAGACTACATGGCTGGTAGTTTTCATGTGTCCGGGGCTCTTCTACCAAAAAAAAAAAAAGAAAAAGAGTCAAGGCTGCTAACTCATGTGGATGTTTTCCTTCAAATCCTAGCCAGAAGAGTGCAAAACGCTGTTATTTCTGTTAGTTGTAGCCAGAGTTATCAGTCACAGGTCAGCTTGAGAAGTCAATCATTGGAGCATTCCCTAATGCACTTCTGTGCAGTCAGCCAGGTTACCTAAACTGCTATGGCCGTGTTATGCTAAGATAAGTGATTTTGTGCCCAAGCAGACAAAAAGCTTGCCAGTGAGCCATTTTGCTAGCTTTGCTTTTAAAGGACTTGGCTTTTTAATCTAGACTTTGCAGAGTGGACCTATTTGTGTGTCCTATACAGATTGCCTTCCATTCTACCAGAACACAGTCAGGATAGAAAGGTGATTTCTATGTACTAAAGATGTTGTTTAGTAGTGAAAATGCATGCTGTTTTTCCATGTGGTTTCAAAAGGAGATTTGCCTTGACCTCCTGGGATAGAAACAGCATCAGTTATAAAATCAGTTTAAGATAGGTGATTGGAAATGGACTGTTGTGTTATGAGTGTAAACATTTGTGGTTATTTGCAACTAGAGTTTGAATTAGGGATGTTTTTTGAATGTGCATATTTGCCAGGACGTAGTCATAGAAGATTAATAAGAAGTGAACTTATAAAGGCAGTGTATTGAAGGACTGCAAAGTTTTCTGCCACCTGTGTTCTGCCATTAGATGACATTCAGAAACCATCAGAAACAGGAACTCAGAGTAGAATTTATAATTTAATATGAAACTTCTTTCATCACCTTTTCCCTTGTAAAGGATTTTTCCAGCAGCTATTAGTGAGTCACTATTAGACATCAGATTAGTGAGCATTCCCAAGATGACCACAGTTTCCATCTGCTAGATTCTGTTTTCAGCACCAGTATCCTGATCATATCTATTTTGAACGTCCTCTAGGACTCATTTTCTCCTTGAGTTATTGCAGCTTTTCTTTTGTTGTGGGCATAAAAAGAGCTGATACTGCTTAACAGAGTATACATTCCCACAGTATTCAAAAATCCCTTCGTATGAAGGAATGCTGAATTTTGTACTCCAGCAGTTTGTGTTGCCACACATCTCTCTATGGACATAAACCTAAACCTGTGAAATACACCAGCAGCCAGCAAATGAAGAAAACACTTTCTATTGGTTGTCTGTTGTTGTCTGAAAGTGATTCTCAGCTCTGATTAGTAATAGAAACAATTATGAACTTGCTGTGTTTCAAGAAAATGTGAAGATTGGCAATTATTCACTTGCTCAAGTTTGGGACCCATGACACTATAACATATTAGATCTGCCAAAATAACTTACCTGCTCTCTCTCTTATAAATGTGAGTCTTGAATTTCTCATTTATGAGAACTTTAACTGCTCAGTCTTATCATTGGTTTATTTTTGTCTTTATAACTCAGTGCATGTAACTGCATACAAACTCATGATTCTCTTTATATGGATGCACATCTTCAAACATGAATTTGATATTTTATATATAGCTGCAGTCAGGGAAAAAAACAGTCATAAATGATGTGTTTTTCATGGGTGGTCTGTGCTATTTGGTGCTGAGGGACATGGCCAGAGGGCATGGTGGTGATGGGTCGACGGTTGGACTAGATAATTTTAGTGGCCTTTCCAACCTTGATGATTCTGTGATTCTATAATTTTATAATTAGAACTAGACCAATAACAGCTTTTAATTTGATAGCAAAAACAGGATTTAAAAAAAATCATTAATTCTATTGCATCTGCCATCTTTCACTGCTTAGCCCAGTTACCTGCCTCAGCAGTGTTAGATTTCTAGACAAAGGACTAGAGAATCCACTGGAAGGATTTTCTCATCTTTTTTGTTGAAATTGTTTAACTTACATACCAACCACTTAAAAATTTGTTGAACCACGGTAGTCTGCAGCCTGTTAGGTGGAATTCTCTTCTGGGAGTGAGATGGCAAGCATTGGCCCAGTCCCAGTTCTAACCTTATTTGAAGTGGGACCTGCTCAGATCCAGCTCCAGTGGAGGAAGGAGGAACTCTGAGCCTTGGGTTTTCAGGGAGGAAACCAGACCTAAATCATACCCTCATCCTATCAGGGAAAAGCCTGGGTTATCCCTACCTTATTTCTTCAAAAATAAACCAAACGTTATTTAGCTGCAGACACAAAATTATAATAATTCGTACTAATGCTGTTAAACTTTCACAGCAATGCCATTTGACACATTGTTCATGGCTTAGAGTCAAGCAAATTCCAAGAGGAAAAAACCACCTGAATGTAAACAGATGAAAGCTAGAAGTCAGTGACTCTTCTGTGCTTAATAAAGTTCCTTCTAGCCTTTCACCATAGCATATGCATTTAGGTGAGAAACAAAGACGTTGGCACACTCCTGAAGATTTTTATTTGTATACCCTTGCTCTTAACTTAGAGAAAAAGTTTTGCATTTTTATGTCATTGTAAATTTACTATATTTACTACTTTACTTTTATTACTTTATTTGTTTATTTATTACTACTATATTTACTAAGTTTCAGTGGACTGATTTTTGCTTATTTTTTCCACTCAGATGCTCATGATGTTATTCAGATTAAAAAGAGGGAGGTTGTGTTAGGTGCTGAGGTCTTTATACATGCAGGGCACTATATTTCTGTCTGTGAAATAGATTATATGGAAATTTGATTAGAGAAAGTTGCAGCGTCTGGCACTGGACTGGCAAGCAGAGAGATTTGATTCTGCAAAGCTTTTACTTGTGGTGACATGGGCAGGATGAAACAATCTTAGCCAAGATAAAGCTCCTATCTTTCCCTCTCCCTTTTTCCCCCTCCTGGCCTCCCTCTCTCCTTCCTATCTATGCATATCAAAGGCACAGTTGGTGGTGATGTTTGGGTAATGCATCCAGTCTATTAACATAACTAATTAGTAATAGAAGCTCCATGTACCATGATTTTTTCCAAGTCTCGACATCTCACTGTTGGTTGTTTTTTTTTGCTACTTACACATAATTGCCATATCTGTTAATAGCAGATGATATTTACTGTATGTTACCTGAGTAATCATTGCCATGATTTCAGTTAATTCAATCTGAAAATTACAGCCAAATACTATTTATTATTATAATTTCAGTCTCTTGAATAACATCTTCCCTCTTCCTAAAGCAGCAGTAAGGTTTACCAGCCACAACTGTATCCTTTTCATTGCTTAAAGATATACTTGAACAAGCTAAACAGTTTAATGTGAAAAACAGTAGCTTGCAAGCACAGAATAATTTACTGCACGTTGTGCTGAATAGCTATTCACTGGATTGCTGAAATACATGCCTTGATACTGGTTTCAGTCTGTAGCTTACATTACTTTTGAATCATTTGGAAATGTAAAAATATTGCATTCATTCAGTATCAACAACTTGTTTGTCTGGCGTCTTTCACGCAAATTCTGGGCTCAAAAACTCTATACAGAGTTTAAAAATACACAGTGGGAGAAATAATAGAGGAGGAAGAGAGAAATTCAAAAGAATGACAAGGGTGCTGGGATGTTTTTAAATGCTGCATTCAGTATTGCCAACCCCAAGGCTTCAAAACAGAGCATTAGACCCCCCCAAAAACAAAGACTATTTTTTTAAATAGCAAATCTTGCATTCTTGTCATTTGCTTGGTAGCATTTGAGTGCTTAGGGTTCACACTTGCAAGCGTTTTTTTATGAAACTATAAGCAACTTTCTTTTGATTTCTTATTTAAATGAAAGAGAGTGAAGAGTTTGGTGACAAACCCCAAATACCCTGAGCCTTTTGCCACCACGTGAGGTTTCGCAGCACTGAGGCCTGATTTTCTTACCTTGGAAAATCTCATGAGCAGGAGCTGCGCTGAAATCAGTAAGACTTGGATCTTCTTAATAATCTCTTTTTTTCACTGGAGGAGCTCTGAATCAGTAACAAGGCGATCAGTGAGGTCCACTGTCTTCATAATACTGCTATGTTACATAGGGTTTTATTTAATAAGACTTCTAATTCAAAAGATCTTTAAAGCAGAACTTCAGAAGTAATCAGGTGATGATCTCCAGTATTTATCCTTGCAAGGCTGGGGAAACATGCTATCATTTTGACTTGCATAGATGTGGAAACAAAAAACTGAATGCTTCACGTTCAAGAAGAGCCAAAGATTTCCTCCTCTGAGCAAAGGTGTTGCAATCATGTATGTTTATCTCTGCTGCCTTGCCCAAGAACACAAAGGCTCACATTCTCTTCCCCGTGTGTGCACTCCGCTTGTATCAGTGATGGCAGAAGCCATGCAGGCATGGAGTAAGAGAAAGAAACACAAAGACCATCAGGTCACAAAGAAAAAGAATGTGCTCAGAGTTGCTTTGAAAGCTGGATTGCCAGCTAGAACTGTATAAGGATATAGGGCCTTTCAAAACACTTCTTCTCCCTTCAACAGTATATTTCAATGTAGAAACTGGACTAGAGGTATACTTATGCTTCGTCATGATAAAATCTAGTGTCCCAAGATAAAGCTAACTTTCCAAAGAACAAATCAGTTGTTATGATACTTAATTGAATTTGAAATTTGTTGCATCTTTTTTTCTTCCATAGAAGTATTTTCCTCAATATGTGTTAATGGGATTTCAAAAAGAACACATCTGGATGATCAGGTGCTTTTTTTTTTTTGACTGGCGGTGACTGATCTCTGTTTCTCAGCTTGTGATTTTTCTCCTGTTTAAATCACAGGCTGCTGGAGCAGCTGCTAATTTAAGCTGGCTGCATTTGCATGTGTTAGAGTTATCTGACCACTAACATGAGCATGTTTTAAATATTCCATACAAGTCTAAATAAACCTAGGAGCTTTTCAAAAAAGTATTGTGTGATCAAGCCCTGTCTGCAGCTATTACAGGTATTGTATGTCGTGGAGTCTACTGTGTAAACTGACCAAAATCCCATCTTGATACTTGTCAGTCTTCCTCTCAAAATGAATGTGATTCCTTTCAGGAAGAAACTACACAGTGTCCCAGTCCTCATGCTTTGCTTCTTTAATTTTCTGTTGAAATGCATCTATGGTCTCTTCTAACACATCTATTTTTGTGGATATGTATGCTCTGGGCAAATGTTTCTTCACCACCCCAGACAACTATTTTTCTTTATACATTATGGAAAGCAATTCCTTTTCCCTTCTGTAAAATGAAGCCAGAAAAGCATTTTTAATAATTTGAAATCTATTGTCCATTTCCCACATCCTCCTGGTAATCTCCATACCAGTTTAAGCTTGTACAGATTTTTCTTGGACATTGGCAACTAGAGTTACGTGCAGTTTTCCAAGTGAGCTTTCACCAGTGCCTTGTGCAATAATTTTAATACTTCCATTTCCAGAGAGGCATGTAACTACATTCGCTGCCAACTGCAGCAGAGGTTTGTCAACTAATTTATCCTCAGCTCTGTCATTTGTAATTGAGGAACTTAAAGATTAAGGTTTTCTATAAATCCCTAAGGATAGAACTTCTTACATTGTGCTAAAAATTTTTTATTTCTATTACTCTAGTCTATAGCATCTCCCAGTAGTTCCTCCTAACAACATTAACAAGTTCTCCATCTGTGCTCAGCTCTCACTTGAGGATTTGTGGCGGAGCACTAACAACATAATCTCTTTTTACTATTAATTTTCAAGTTCTTTGACTCCATCCCAACATTTTGTTTTGTCTGTACTTTTTCTTTCTTCACATTCCTGTCATGGCAGTTAAGAGTACCACAGAAGAGATAATAGCACAGAAAACAGGCCAAATTTTGTACTGTTGATATGATTCAAACTGGTAATTAGGTAAAAAAAAATGTGGTAGGAAAAGTAAGAGGAAGCAAAGCAGAGGCAAAAGACTTTCCTTTAAGATATGTAGAATTGCTGGTGATGCCTCTGTGTCTGACAGATATCGTGTGCCTCATGCAGCCCAGGCAATGCACTGCAGGTATACCACCAGGAGATCTGGAAGGCTGTTCCTACCTTTCTATGGATTAGTCTCTCAATCGTTTCATTGTCCAGTGACACAGGTGCTTCAGTTTTGTTTTGTTTTGTTTTGTTTTTTACCAGAACATCACGAGGGCAGTCAATTTAGGAATATACTTCTGACAGAAATTTGTATCTGATACCATAGATAATTTCACTTGCAGTGTAACTGTCTAAACTGTTCAATTCTAATGCAGGAAAAGAAAACTCGATATCAAGTCCCAGATCTCAGGTAGGCAGCCTCTTTAACCACAACAGTTGGTCGTATATGCCTGTGTAAGTGCATAGTGGATAGTATGCTGGTCCTTAGATTTCCTTTGACCTCTTTTACTTTGAGTACCCGGCATACTGCAGTGGTAGTGCAATATTGAGGCAGTTCTACTCAGTGCCTTTTGTGTCGAATCCCCTAATCACTGGTTTAATGAGTGTATTGAGACAGTCAATGGCTTTTCTGTTTGTTCATTTTATTACCAGGGTCTTTTCACCTTATTCACTTGATGTTTGATGACTACGTATTGTACCTGCTAGAATCACTCCATTGTCAAGAAAGAGCTAATGAGCTAATGAGGGCAATGAAAGGAGAAGGAAGCACAGGTGAGTTTGTTCTTTTATTCATCATTTGTTGTTTTACTCCACTGGATTCACTGTTTTCTTTATCCTCACCTAACCCTGTGAGTCCTATCTAGGAGTGCAACGCTGCTTTTCGGTTCCATCATGCTTTGAAATCTGTCATTTGTCAAGGGGCTTCCTGGAGTTAATGCATTCTGAAAGAGACCTGCTTCATGGTCTGACTCTGGATGTCTGAAATACTATTCCTGAGCACAGACTCAGTTTTTCAAATAGAGAACCTTTTGCCTCAGTTGATCTGTGTAAGCCACCTTTGCATTTCAGTGGGCTCTGTCTTGATTCTTTCTCACCCTTGTTTCACACTAAATAAACTCATATCACTGGGTTTGTATCAACCTAAATAAAAGGGAGATACAAGAATTGAGCAAGTAAATTAAAAAAAAAAAAAAAAGGCTAGAATTTCTGATGCATTTAAATTCTGATTTCTGTACAGAAGCAAATTCCTTGCCCTGTTCTACTTTGCACTGAGTTGCCAGAACAGAAGCAGACAGACTGCCATTAGTCTCTCTGCTCAGGGATGCTCCTGATCCACACTGATCTTCCTTCCTTGCATCTTCCATTAATTTTGGAAAGTTAAATCACTTTGTCATCATATCTTACAGGAATAAAACCCTACACTGTCTATGCACATATTTCTTACATGTACATCAGGAAGAATAGCACTTTTCTATAAGAGATCTTATTAAAATAAACTCACGTTGGTAATACTGAATCTTACTGAAGTGCTTCTTTCAAAGATTTATGTGAGTCCTGCTACGGATTTTGTGAATTATGCAAAGAACTTAACTGCTCACACAGTATTTCTATGGTTTCTCACTGTCCCTTCACTTTTAATCATTTGTTCTGTGATTTTTCTCTCACTCCGCAGCAGAAATACGAGAAGAAATTATCCTGAGCGAACCAGCTCCTCCAACTCCCTCCCCAGTGCCTTTCTCCCCAGCTAAATCTGCCACCTCAGTGGAAGTGCCCTCTGCCCCCTCACCTGTCAGCAACCAGTCCCCAGAGTACGGTGGCATAGCAGCTACAACAGGTAGGCAGGTTTCCGGCAGCTGGATCTGCTTGAAGATGGCTTTTGCATTCCATCATCTGACATGGAACTTGAGCACGATACGTGCCTGTTTTTGAGAGATGCTAAGCTAAGCAGAAATCTGTTAAAACTACTGGTTATACTTTCTTTTATCCGAATATTGCGTGCAGTTTAACAGGAAATGGATCTGACGCTTGGAGTCTAGAGCCCTAACAGGAGTCCTCAGACCAGATTATATTCTGTTGCTGAGGCCTTCAAGAGAACAGGCCTGTTGCTGTATTTCCAAATGCTTTTTAAATCAGTTAAATTGGTCATATTTCTGGCAATGCCATGAAATCTTTTGTGAATACTTTTAAGCATGTTCAATGACATTGATGGGAATCAATCTCTATGAAAAGTGTTATATACCTCAAGGAAATATGCAAGTTGTTTTAAGGCTTGCTGAGGCTTTCAGCATCTTAATTAATAATTAATACCCACTGCATACCCAGAGTGAAAAATGAGAATTGGATATCTTTTGACATATTTGAGACCCAAACATGCTTAAATATCTGCACACGTTTCTCTTGGACATGTTTTTACACATTACTGGTAACTTTCAACATTAGAAATTAGGAATTGAAGGTCTGAAGCATGCTCCATACTGTTTTCAGTTACATTCTCTGTTTTCAGAGCTCATGAGCTTGTTGTATTGTGGTGGGCCCACAGATTGAAAAATCAGTTCTTAATATTCAGTTTTTGGGTGAACTACCAGAAAACAGTAATAAAAGTGATGCACCCATCTGGCTTGTTGATTGGCCTGTATTAATGGGCAACCATCCTGTGTACCCAGTTGTTACCTGTTGGACATGGAGAAGATGGTCCATCTGTTGTATGATCTAAAAGCTGTGTTTTCGTAATTCATGAAAATCAGAAATTTGATTTCTGGCAGAAATGTGAGTGACTTTCAGAAGACATTCTAGGCAGTAAAATACCAGCTTTGCTGCCCCTTGGTGCAATGGGTATATATCAGAATGTGGAAGCTATCACTTGTGATGTACTAGAAAACTTACAAAACCTTCATGAAAGAATGTCAGAAAGTTATGATTTACCACACTGGAGAATTTGGCAGTGGCCAAATGAGTAATAAATCCTTCTGACAAATGTTTTCTTTGTTTTCAAAGGCACCATAGGGAGGCACAGTGCATAGTTGTGGTTAAAGGCAATTTAAGAATTACTATCCCTACATTGAAACTTAAGGTTTTCTCATTGTTGGAGTCTATACTGCATTTAGGAGGGAAATAGAATGATATCACCCCCAGAACAGTTAGACAATAAAGCAGTATCAAGCTTAAACATGTTAGGTGAGCAGGTAGGTCTGCTTTGGATCAAGCAATGCTGGAGGTGGTGTATGTGTTTGAGTCTTGAAATGTCGATTTTGTGAGTAACTTGGTCTGTACACATAATGGTCCTATAAGAACATTGTGATATTGTATCCAGAAATTACAGGGATGCAGAATTCTACCTTAGAAGCAAAAGACTGAGAAGTTGGGAACCATGTGCTCTCCAGTGGCATTGATAGGTGTGGAAAGTTGAGGGACGTTTTTGCTTAAGCTACATAGACTGTAACTCTATATGGATATCTTAACTATTAACCCAAGGTTTATTCTACATTTAAACAATAGCCTATAAGTCATCTGTATGAGCTTCCACCTTATGTGTGGAATAAGGTGGCCTTATGTAGCCTCAGATCCAGGCAGGAATAGGAATTGCATGAACCTTATGTATCGCTTCTGAATCCATCAGTAATAATAGAGTAGAATCAGAGAATGGACTCACACAGACATTACCAATGTAATTCCTTTCTGTTTTCATGTTGTATCTTGTTTTTTTTTATAGTCTATTTTATTCTCTCTCTCTTTTGCTTGCCCTGGTAAGGCCAAGGTCTGCTGATGTGAAGTTTGAAGCCAGAAAAAGAATTACTTAGGTACAATGGTTGAAGGATGTACTGCCATAATACAGTCAGTAGTACTTGATGTAATTATTCCATAGCAGAACTTCTTAGGCAAGAAAGCTATTTCTAATCATTTTAGCTCTGTTTTTTCTAGCTTCTTATTTTTCAGGTTGTTCAGAAAGCTTCAGTTGAATTAGATTTTATTCTTACAATCTTGTACAGTCTAATTTTTGCCAGTGTGAAAGTCATTTTGGCCTAGAACAAGCCAAATTTGTCAATTCAAGCAGCCATCCGTTTATCCATTTAAGATTAAATAAATACAAGGATATGGATATTTCCCAGATCTAATTTGGACAATTAGCAATACCTTCATTTCCCATATGGATTATATAGATGAACTGATCACCTTTTCAGTTTGCTAACCACTGCACAGTGGAATGCAAGATCCGTTCACATAAGGTAATGCAGCCATGTTTCAACCACTGAAAATTGCTATAATTTAAAATGGCAGTGCTGAAGATGTAATTTTTATATATATATATATATATATAATCAAAATGTTACATACACAGATATTTTGGAACTAGTATATAGAATATTTTGGGACAGGAAGTTCTGGTCTGGAGAAACAAATTTAAAGGACATTCTATTGATTTTCTTAAACGTCTTTCATGGGGTAAATATAAAACTCTGAAAATGCTTTGTACATGTTGAGAACTGGTCCCATTGGCTACTACTAGCTTTACTTCCCTAATTTAAAGTATCATTAACTTTTTTTTTTTTTCTTATGACATTAGCAATAAAAGTTAACTATTAAACTTGTGTTTTAACCTTTTTGCCTTCACTCAATGGTCAGCATAAGAGACAGTAAACTAAACTTTGCCATTACATGGTACTAAGCAAAAGAAAGGTAAATTCTATATATAGCATTCTATGTTACAACATCTGGCATGGCTTAGCTAGCATTTTATTTAAAACTTTGGGTTAAGTTACCAGACATTTAAAATGATAATTAGTCTCTATCCTTTCTAAATCACAAAGGCCAGATTAATGATTATTCAAACTGCAGCAATATTGTCATAAAAATGATAGCTATATGGCTGACTGTGCTATTCTCTCTCAAAGCTCCTTTGAAAGCTGTGATTACTCATTTGCTAATGCAATGTTATTTGGACAGCCTGAAATGAATTCTGAATTGTAGCTACTTTCTAACACATTAGTAAAGTGATGTATGCAGATTACTGTTTAGTTTCATGAAATACATGTCTGAAATCAGTCTTCATGTTATCAATTGTCATTTTAGGTAACTGTTTTCCAGGTCTGGGCTAGATACTTATGTTTGGGGATCTGCCCAAATTTCAGGAGATAACTTGCACAGAGCTATCAGCTCTCATATTTGTGTTTGAATACAATGACACTGTTTCTGCAAATTTCCAGCTCCTGAACTCAAGCAAATATATGAGAACATCTAGAGTAAAAGTTTAATTCTAACAATTGCAGAGTGTAAAACTCAGGCAGTTCTCTCCTTTCCAATGGTTTTGTTGTTGTTTTCTACATGAAGAATTCTTTGCTTTGTGGAGGCAGAATGGAGGTCTAACTCATGACTGCTGATTACTTGGGGTTGACATCTGTGCTTGCTATCAGATGTAATACACAGTGCAGTGAGTACCTTGCTTGTACCTGGGTGATCACTTACTTCAGCATACAGCAAATAATAAAATGCAGCATAATGAAGCAACTTTTGGTTCTTTTGGCAGTGGTATACATGAAGGCATCACTAACAACAGGCCATAGTCAATGTTAGCAGTCCCGCTTATACCCGATTCTCGTAGATATCACATGGCCTATTAATTAGTATCCTCAAAATCAAATTTATCTTTAAAAGAAAAAAGAAAAAGAAGTGATAATAAATGAACTTCCATATTTTAATCAAACTCTGAATGTTCAGAACAAAAAGCAGAACAAAACGTTGCTCAACCACTATTGTTTTTCCTTATTTCAGAATGTGGTTCAGTTGGGTTCAGTCGTATCTAAGATACTTCACCTCCTGGAGTTCAATTCTGTGGCCAGCTGAGGAAATCAACTGTATAGGCCTGGGACATAGATGGGTGTTAGAAAGCTAACTAGGAAGATCTGTGACTACTCCCATTCCTTCTTATCTACCTGCCATAATGTTGGCAGTGTTCTGATTGACTTCATATATATCGATACACACAATCTCAAACCTATTGCCATCTTCTGTCCTCTTCCTCTTTGTGACTAGGTAACTCTGAAAACAGTGTGGAAACAGTGAAGGAAAACTCCATTTTCCTTCTGAAGACTACGAGAATCAAGGCAACAGTAAATTTCCAACACTGTCCTGAGAAGATTATTTGAACATCTTTCTGTTACTATGTAAATCCAGGGTAAAACTCAGCATATATTCACTTCTAATTCACAACCTCCAAAAGAAGCTGAGTATTTGTGCTCAAGAGGCATCTGGACAAGATGGCTTAGTAGCTTAGTGGGTGGTAATGGTGATAGGAGAACGGTTGGAATAGATGATCTTGTAGGTCCTTTCCAACCTTGTGATTCTATGATTCTGTTTCCTACAACAGCTGTGCCAAGTACTATCTGATAGTACCTGGGACAAACTGTGGTTAGGGTAATTTTAAAAAGATATTCACAACTCTTCCAGTGCAAGACCTATGTCTTGTTTCTGTGTTGTCTGGACAGGCACAATCTATGTTACACTCTAAACATTGAGTTTAGAATTGAACAGAGACAGCTTCCAATTAGACTTGAATGCCAAGAGCAGCCACATCCTTTCATCCAAGGAGCAGACTTCCCACAGGGAGTACAAGAAACAACTTGTCCTGAATTGACTCATTTTCCTCAGACTGAGATAAGATCACTAGAATTTTTCACAATGGCTGTGGCCACACAAATTAACTGTACGTGGTAAAATGTGGAGGATCTTTTGGCCGTGTTACAGCTTCATCCGAGGGCTAAGAAGGTCGTGAGTTCTTTGACTCAAAGGGCGATCTGAAGTAATACTTTTTTTTTGTGATAAGTTTAAAAAGTGTGGACACAACGGTATTTTTACCTAGAAATAAGTATTTGGTTTTCTTTTGATTCTCTTTTTTTCCTCTTCTTTTCTTGCTTTTATCTTTTTTTTTTTCTTTCTTTCTTTCATTTTCCTGTGTGTGTGTTTTTTAATTTTGAGCTTAGTCTTGTTTTAAAACTGTTTCAAATTTTATTTTGGACAATAACAGTAGGAAAATATATTGACCTTTTGAAACATTTCACTATAATTATCCATAGACAAGTTGTTGAAATTTTCAAATTAGTTTTTCTTTTGTTTTCAAATGAAACTATTTTGTGACTGTAGAAATAGCTTTGACTGCTTCCTCTTAAGCTATATTTTCTAGTAAAGGCAGATTTCCTTAAACACTTTTCCTCAGCTCAAGGAACCATGACTGCTGATGGCCAGAATAGCACTGATGTGCTAGCTCTGTTGAGTATGCCTCCTCTTTAGTTTCAGAGAATATCAATCATTCTTAACGAGGGGAGATGAAAGTCTGAAAAGTCAAAAATCAGTGACAGACAATGCAGATGTGAAAATGGACCTAGCAAATATATCCTTGGCCACAACACATACAAGAATGTCTCTAATATAATAGCCCCAGTTCACATCTTACCTTATGAAGCTCAGAATGCCTTTGGTCAGACTCAGAATTAAGTATTTTCCATTGCAAAAAATTATTTCTCTGATTTTGCTAAATAAAATCACATACACCTGAAGAAAATTGTGCACACCTGAAATAGTTTTTTCATTCCCTAAAATCGTGGAGTGAACAAGGACCGGGGTGATACTTGTCCCTCTTGGAATTAGGCCCTTTCGTATTACAGGAAGTTCCAGAATCCACAGTGAATGAACAAGTCACCTCCTGCAATTCCTTTTAGGTAGTGAAAAAGAGTCAGGAGTGCCTGGACAACCAGAACTAGTGTTTGGATTGGGTTAAATTCAGTGTTCTGGTCCTCATTTGCAGAGTAATCTCAGCCACTATGGTCATGACCTCCAGCAAGAGCTGTGTTATATTGGAACAATGGATCTGTCAGCCTCCTGAGTGAAAAGGGTGTGAGCAAAGGACAAAGGTTTTTCAGCAGCTGGCTCGTGAGTCTGGAGCTCTTGCCTGGAAGGGATCAGAATGATTAAAAAACTCAGCACCTTCCAAGCAAAATGGAAAATCCACTTCTTCACTTTGGTCCTCCCAAATGTTTAAAAAAAAAAAAAAAAAGTCAGTCCCTGTCAGAAGAAACATTACTTACTTACAGGAAGAAGATGGCTACACTATATCTGCCTATATAATTTTTATAATTTGGGGATCTACCACTGTGCAACACAGGCAGGTACCTAGTCAGATGGATTAGGAGAAAAACTGCAAAAGTGTTCAAGAAGTTTTCTTGAGCAACATTCATCTTCTTCCAATCCTTCATTGTTTTAATTGTACATTCTGTTTCTCCAGGCCTGATCAGATGAGAGCTAAACAGGCCAGCAGATTATTGCATGTGAGAGGGACCTCCACGAGTTGGTGCATCATGTTTGTGAAATGCTAGCACCGCTGTTCCTCTATTGCTGAGTCCTACCCAAGTTTTTTCTGAGCTGATAGCCTCAAGCTACACCACCACCCTCAAAGTTCACAGTTTGGAATGTTCCGGATATGCCTCTTACCTCTGGATATTTGTGCACTCCAGCTGATAATTTCTGCTTTTATTTATGCATCAGACATGACTGTTCTGTTCACTTTGCTGGATGCTATTTCCAATATTGGTGCTTAATGGTTTACTTTCTAGCAGCTGTTTCAAAGCATAACACCTCTATGAACTGGCCTATCTTATCTGCCTTTCTTTAATGTTTGTCTGTAGGGGCTATGCAATCCTATACGTGGTCGCTCACCTACACTGTGACAACAGCTGCTGGGTCTCCGGCTGAAAATTCCCAACAGCTGCCCTGCATGAGAAGTCCGCATGTACCATCATCATCTGTCACACATCGGATACCTGTTTATCCCCACAGAGAAGAACATGGGTGAGTGCCTTGTTGGTTTTGTGTGGTTTTCGGGTTGAACCCAAGCTTATGTTTTTTTTGAAAATGCAGTGAAATCCGTTCCTTGATGTGGTAAGTCTGTACTGCAAAGATTCTGGTATCATTATTCTTTGGCTGTTGTTTTTACTGTATGGTTATTAAGGATTGGATTTATCATCTTACTAAGTCCTGATTAAACTTCAAAATTCAATAGGCCTAGTGAATACTTGATAAAAGGGAAGGCTTTGGTAGCTTTTGGTAGCTTTCTTCCTATCTCTGATTCCTTCTTTTACATGTCATGTTTTACCTCAAAGGCTCTGTGTCCAAAGAACTAACCTCCCATACCATGTCTCAGAGATGACTCTGTTCTTCTGCTCAGCACATCTGAGGCTACATCTGGAGCACTAGATCCAGTTCTCAGCTCCCCTCTATTCTCATTCAGAAAACAGATACAGATTCTTCTCAGTGGTATCCAGTGGCAGCACAAGAGGCAGTGGGCACAAACTAAAATAGAAAAAAATCTGTTAAACTTAAAAAAAAATACAACAAACAGCTTGTTTCACTGCAAGTGTGATCAAACAGTGGAGCAAGTCATATGAAGAGGCTAAGGAGTCTCCATCCTTGCTGATATTCAGAACTCACATGGGCACAGTCCTTGGCTGTGCAGACTTATGCAGGGAGCATACTCTACAATCTCCAGGGGTCCCTTCTGACCTCAGTGATTAGATGATTCTATGACAGTTGTTAGGCCTGCAAATAAAAAAATTCTGAAGTATGGAAAAATAGCCACATTTTCAACATAACATCCTAATCTCATCTCCATCACCAAAATTTGCTTGAAGCACTCAATTAAAGTAGTTACAGCAGAAATTTCTTTAATATTATTTCATCTTGGAAAACTTCAGAAAATCAGACAAAGCCTCTGCTCTTTTCACAACACTTCTGTGCCATTGTACTTGAGCGAAAGTGTAACTCACAGATATCCATAACTAAAGATAAACAATCAAGTTAATCAGTGGAAATGGGCCTCAGGAATACAACAAGTTTAGCAAGAGCCCAGATGCTGGCATAAAACAAGAAGTTCAAAAAATGTCACTGATTTTCTCAGTCTAATTGCATACTCACTATATTTGCAGAAGTGCACAAGTGTGGAAGATTGCATAGTGTTTGTAAGGATAGTAGTAGATTAATTTGGATCCTGTCTCCTTCCCTCATGAATGTGAGAAGGTTGGATTTATGTCTGAATATCACTGCTATGTCCCTCCTGGAAAAACCCTGGATGATTGCTTGGTGGAATTGGAAACAGAGTAGCTGGGAGGTTTAGGAGCTAACAGGATACAAGAATTGGAAGAGACATGGAACAGGAGTGAATATAGCTGTAAATCCATGTATACACATGAGAATTCATTGTTACTAAAGGAATCTCTTGCCTCTGGAAGGTGATTTGGGGAAACAGTTTTATCTGAGTGAATTAGCTTTTCTGAAAGTTAAAAAGACATTCTGTTATGTGACTTCTTTCACTATTTGGTTTTATATGGGACAGGTGTGTAGAAAAAATTTGGTAATTTTAGTGGTATCAGAGCATTTCAGTGCTATCTACCTGCTCATCTGTAAGCGTAGCAATAAGAGCTCTTTGTCAATCAATGCTCATGTGGCATCTATCATAAACGTTTCTTGATCTTATTCCCTCTCCATATAGTAGTACTGTGAAGTTTTTCTGAATCATTACACGTACTTATTTTGAATCTGCTGCAAAATCAGCATATTGATACATCAGTTTTTATGCTTCAGGTCTAAAGCAACATGCTAGTAGAAACATGTTTCTGTATAAATGTCTGCACAGAAATCCATTAATGACCTCACCCATGGTGTTTTGAAGCCCAAGACTCATTACAGTTCTCTCAGAAATACTGATTGAAAGAGAGCTTGTTTAAAGAACCGTATCTTCAGGGGGGAGAGAAAAATAAGAATACAGGAGACCTTATATGCAAGATTGAAACAGTTGGCTGCCCTGGAAAGAAGCAGAGAGAGATCAAAGTCTGCACTGAGATTTCAAGGTTTCTGGAGAAGAGACAAATAGAGCGAACAGCTGTTCGCTCAAAGGCTGAGCCTCACACTCAGCAAGGGAGGCAGGCAGAGAGCGTAAGCTGTATGCTGACCATTTCCCTGTTGCAAGTGAATTTCACAGAAAATGCAGATTCTTAACCACCTAGCACACCTGAGAGTATTCTAACAGCCATTTTGCTGGGTTTACTTCCAATTTTTCACTCTAAAGATCATCTCCTTTGTGAAATATAAAGCCTCCAGAGCATCTTGAGATAGAAAGAGAATACCTAAAAGATCAGAGCAATTCATACAGAGGTATGTTCCTCCCCATACAGACAGGTTCCTCAAAGTGAAGATGTTTTAAGAACTGAGGACTTGGAACAATGTAAAGCCCTCCTAGCTCCCAAGAAAGATAAATATAGACTGCTGAACTGATTTATACAAGTATTTTTTTCTGTATTTTTGTCTGGTTATAGAGAATATAATATAAATTCAATGACCAAAATGTCTTCCTGTAAAATAAATGCAAATAATTAAGGCCAACTGCATATTAACAGCCAAGAAGAAAGGGCTGAATGATCTCTTCTCCTTTATTTAAAAAACAAAACAAAACAAAAAAACCTTACAGCAAACAATACTAGTGCAGATTTGTGGAACTGAGAGAAAGCAAAATCTTCATAACCACCTTAACTCACTCCAGTAAATCTTCAGTGGTACTCTCCACATGTATATGATATCTGGACAGTAAACAGATCTATAGTATTAATAGGAAAAAAAAAATCTTCATACCTAGTTGGAATATTCCTTGTTCTGTTTTATGTCCACTGCTTCTCACTCCATGACTGTACACCTTCTAGATGAATCTGGCTCAATCTGCACTATACCCTCCTGATAGTTGATAGTTGATAGATAGTTGAAGATCATTCCTTCGCCTTTCTTTTTAGGACTGGGTAAACCAGTCTTCTCTTCTTGTAAATTGATGGCCTCCACTAGTCTCACTTTAATATGTCAATATCCTTTTCATAGTTGAGAAACTAAAACAGGACTCAGTACTCCAGATGAGGTCCCTTAAGTGCTAAATACAAGGGAATAATCATTGTTAGGTCTGCTGTCTATGCTCCTGCTAATACAGTAAGGTTGTTAGTTGTCCTCTTCATTGCCAAGGCACGGTGGTGATTCATGTTCAGAATTTGCAGGCAATTTTCAGTAAAGCCAATTTCTTTCCAAATGGTCCTAACCTACACCACTGCAGGAGTAATGCAGGATATTCCAGGATTCCCTGTGTTGTACAAATGATCAACTGAATATTTTGTAGTGGATCATATTAATATCTGCTAAACTCTAGAGTTGCAGCCATTTTCTACCTGGACTTCCCCTAAGACACCCCACCTGTGTAATGTCTCCACTACTCAATGACCATTGATGAAGTTCAGAAGTGACTGTAAGAGGTGGTACTTGGCAGAATTTTTTTTATTATTAATTTTCCAGGCTTTCTTCTGAGAGAGATGTAGGGTTTCTTAGCCAAGCACTCTCAGACAGGCAGGAAAATACCACTCTTAAAGGACTACATTAATCTCCTTCTCACATCCTTCAGCACTCTCTCCTGAAGTTGAATAGAGAAAGAAAAAAATTCCTAAACCAAAAACAGAAGATAGCAATTAAGAAAAGAAACGTTGGCACTCCAAATTCAAGTGAATTAAAGTGTGTATTTTAGCAAAAAAAACCAACCAAACAAACGAACAAAAAAAAACCCAAAAAAACAGTGAGTTTTGAATGAAGAAGATAAGGTCAGTATCTTCCAGACTTGGCTTTACATGGGAATCCAAAGGCTCTCTAGACTATAGGAGAGACCAGCTGGATGAATCTCCTCTTGAACCAGAGAAAAACTGCACTGTGAAATGTCAGGCTTATGAGACTGCCAAAAATATCTGTTGTGGATTTTGCTTCCCAGTCAATTGTGTTGAAGGAATTAACACACAAGATGTCTGCCTACTGTTATGTGGAACAGCTCCATGACACAGACATTTCTCTCTGCCCCAGCTCTCCACACAGAGCCTATCAAAATCCTACCTTATGAACATCAGCTTGTCTGAGGTAGATGATGGAAACCACTCTTGTTGACAGCTAAACACAAGCGAATATAAGAGTGAGAGCTAAATATTCAACAGTAAATATAGACATGGGAGCTTATGTCTAGAAAATATTGTTAGAGAGGGTACTCAGCTCTCATTGTGAAGCCTTTTGGTTTGCCTGGTCTAAAACTTGACATGCTACCTGTAGAACACCACTATAAAATCAAAAGAATAACAAAGGTGTTTAAACTTTACCCAGTGTAACAATGACATTGAACTTTACAGGAAAAAAAAATAGCTGAAATCCATACAAATAACTTTCTTTTATCTCCCACAACGACTTGGCTGCCCTTTTGTTTTGTTTTGTTTTGTTTTGTTTATTGCCATTTCATTTTGATCTAGCATATATTTTAAGGGCTCAATTCGTATCAGATGTTCACATGGCTACACAAAGATGTAGAGGATGCAGAAAACGTAAATTCGTCTTCTGCTAATGAATGACATAATGGTGATCTACAAGCACTGACCCTGCAGCTTCTTATAGCTAAGTAAATTGCTCTCTCCTTTACCCTGGGCTGTTCCAAGACAAACATTTGAAATGATAAAAGAAAGTGGGCAGGTTCTCAAACCTCAAATGCCATCCTGTCCTCTAGTGAGCTGCACTAAAGCTGTTTGTTGTATGCTTCAGATGCAAATGAACACATCTCTCTCCCTCCCCAAGATAATAAGGAACTTGTGGCTGCAGCGCAAAGAGATGGCTGAACTCCACAAGTGCAGTTCCTTAAGTCAAATATTACCACACGTGCTCAGCCTAGCAATTTACTAGAAACATGGCAGTGGGATAGTAATAAAAGGGAGAAAGTGCACAGATGAACCTGCAGCGTAAAACTTGTCACAGAAACATCCTGAGTCTCTCAATTTGTTGTTGTACTGAACACCCTGCCAAGTGGCAGCTGCTTCTCCGCTGATCTCAGAAACACACACACACATATATAAAGGTTATTTTAGAAATCATTCTGCTATGCAAAAAAGTGCTACTGTATATCACATGGAAGTTACAGAATTATTAGTGGGAATATAAAGATTATGCCTACTAAATAGTGTTTTTAATTGAATTTTAGATACACAGGAAGTTACAACTACGGTAGCTATAGCAATCAGCACCCCCATCCAATGCAGAGTCAATATCCATCTTTACCACATGATACTGCTATCTCTGGACCACTTCATTACTCCGCTTACCACAGAAGCTCTTCACAGGTAAGTTGGAATAATTTCTTTAAAATTCTTGCTACAACATTTTAAGTCGTGCTTGTAAATGTCTTATCAGCATACAAGATCTTTGAATTATTTCTAGTCATTGATAATCACTTTTTTTTTTTTTTTTTTTTTTTTTTCTTGGCATCTTTTCATTCTGGTGGAGATTTTTTAATCAGAAATAACTTTGACTTATGAACTTAGAGTACTAAACTCCAAAATCAAGCAGTCTGTATCACATGAAGTGCTTATGTGTTAAGGAGTATCCGAAACCAATTGTTAATATAATTAACTGTGTGTTTCTTAGGCAGTGTGAACAGGAAGTGATACCTAACAATAAAAGTGTTTTAATACAATTGAAAGGAGATGCAGAGACCATAGTGAATTCTTCTGGCGTCTCTGCTCTTGAGAATAAATACGATTAGGAGTTTGCAAAAAACTGTGAGTTTTGTATATCGTTTGAATAACTTTGGGGCACCATTCCAAAGAGGTTCTATCTAATGTGTGTGCTTTGGTCTCCTACCATAAGCTAAGGAATTAAGTCAGTAATTATTTCAGTTCATAAAACAGCCAGTGGGAAACAGCATATATTAAGCATGAAGATGATATTTGGCAACAATTCAAAAGTAGTGCCACTGTAGGAAGGCTTTAGTATACTATGCAAGTGGTGTATAGGTCTGTCCTCTGTTGGAAGATCTACAGGGTGCAACTAGAAGCAGGAGGTGCTGTCTTTGGGGTATTCCACGCACACAGTGCCTTTTATGCTTCATTTGCTAGAAATTTATGTAAGTCTAGTATGGACAACCATGTTTAACTACAGTTACAGACCAGTTGTGAAGATATGAATTTGGCGGAGCTTCGGACTAGAAAACATTAAACATGCATCTCATTCTGGTCTTTGACATTGGTCTACTAGATGATCTCAAGAAGTAATTCCTTCTTTATGCTTTATTTTTCCAGTCTTTAAGATAAGAATAATTATATTAATCTCCTTCTAAAGCTTTTTGAGATCAGCTAGGAAGATTGTCTTAGGAAAACGCAGTATGCTCATTTGGACCAGCTCAACAATGGCTCTCTAGTTGATGGAAGCAATAGTTCTACAACTTCTCACCCATTTGTGTAGCAGCTGGTCCACCAAAGAGAATACATCAGGTGTGAGGATTTAAGTAGTTGTTGTATCTTTAATGGAAACAGTGAATAAATGTTTAAGTACAATGTACTATGATAGGTTTGTATATATTGTTTTTTCATTACAGCCCATATCCTGTTATCTCAAGGTTTTTTCCAAGGTACATAACTTTTTGACTTTCATCCATGAACTTTCTTTACTCTCTTATCCTTTACTGGAGAAAACCTACATAAGTGGTAGTTCTGAAATGACCTCTCAGGCAATGAATCTGTAGGTAAAACAGTGAATTAGACTTTTATTGTTTAAAAATGTTATTACCCTTACAAGGAGTTTCTTTCATATCTTCTGGCTGCCACACTGACACAGACAGTGCAAGTTAAGCAATAAATAAATTAAGCAAAGCAAGATGAATACATGTGTGGTTTTCTCGTGTCCTGGTTAATATGCCATACAGAAATAGTAGCATACATTAAAATCATATTTTTTTTTTTTCCTTCTGTAATAAGCTGGCTCTACAAGTGCAGATGTCTGATAATTTTTTCCTCTCTGAGTAGCCCTTGAATTGTCCTAGATGCACATGAGGAACAGTTATCCTTTAATGATTACATCTGAGAACAGCATTATTTCTACCTGTATTTAACATGCTCTTTCTCGTGCTGCTGGTAAACTGAGATGCACTTTCATAGCAGGATAAGGTTAACAAAACCCCATAAATGCGCTCATTCTTTGTTGAAAGATATAAACTGAAAAAACCTTTCAAAGAATCTTAAACGATCTTACTTTTTTTAACTAAATGAGTTTCAGTAAAATGCTTTCCCTGGTAATAAATGCTTTCTTAGTTACTTTTAGCCAGAAGTATATAAATGAAAAGTGCTGTTGCCCACAAAGCCTAAAAGGGTGTTATGGAACTACATTTCTTCTAGCGGACTTTCTAAGTAGAACCTGGGCTTGCAGTAGGATTCACGAATCCTACTGCAAAATCAAAATACAGGGATCCAAATTTGCAGTGAATATGTATACAGCTGCTACTGTACTGAAACCCAAAGAGATGAAATGTGTATTGCTGTGGTAATATAATCAGTCTAGAAGTGGAGGCATTGACCATCTCTCTTCAAAAGAATTCTTTGTTAAAATTTACATTCAGTTCAAATATAGAACTCTGTCCCAGCTTTAGCTCTTTAGGATAGTGTCAACAGATTAATTTCCAAGAAAAAATCTGTGTGGGGGGTAAGTTCTCCTCTGCAAACATGGAATAAGAGAGAGCCCTTGTCCTAGACAAGGCTCTGAGTTGAAACAGACAAGATGTAGTAGAGGTGGCTTATAGGCTGCAGCTATAAATTACTTTGGTTTGGAAGATCACCATGTCTATCCAACCTCTTTCTGTGGAACAGTGCAATGTTACCCAGGTTTTATCAGGTCACTTATTTTAGGGCTGTTTTCCAGCCCAAAGCAATATTCATAAAGAAAGAGGTGTATTTGAGTTTTTTGTTTGTTCCTTTCATATAACTTTAAGATGGATCATTTCACATATAAGATTTACAGACAGCCACCAAAACAAATGGCATTAGAGCAAACGAGATGGAGGGAATAGCTTTCTTTTGAGGGAAGTGGGGAGTGCTGAACATAAGGGAGGGGAGAAGGAAGCGAGTGACCCTTTAAACTAGAATTGTCAACATGTAGCATATTGATCTTAGCTTCACACACAGAGTTATATGATGATTGCATTGTGTAAATTTCAGGATACCTGCTATGGTTTTGTCAGTGGAATCCTTACAGTGGCGCTGTGCTGGGAAAGAAGTCAGACAGCTGTAGATCTTGTACCACATACAGCTCTTGGAGAGTATAGGTGGCAGTCCTAAGACAAGCCTATCCTACCTGAAAAGCATTTGGTCCATGTTAGTGAGAGACTCCTGGATAATATGAATCCACTAGTGTTGAAGGAGATGAAACAGTGATATTTGACAAAGCCGAGGCACAGTGCATCACCCCCTCCCACAACTGACTGGTGAAAGCTCATGAGGATATTGTTATCTCTCACCTGTGAAACAGTCCTGGCACTTACCTTGGCTCACAGGGCAATGTGATGTGTCCTTAAGATAAGTGCAGGTTTATTAAGTAGCTCTCAGACAGATAAATGACTCGCAGGTGGACAAGCAAGCAGAACAGTGGAGATGACCTGTATAAAAACAGTAGAGGGAAATAAATGTTCTGATGTAGTAATTTCTGCAGCCACTAACCCAGCAGGAGCCTAAAAATGGCTCCTTCTGGCAATGCAGGCTGACTAATTCCCACTGCTGGCTAAGAGTCTTTTTGTTGACAGGGACAGTCTGTTCAAACCTTGGTCTTAATCCGAATTTTTTTTTTCTTTCATCAGCATCTGTGATTAGTTCTCAGAACAGTTGTTTCCTTGTAACTCCAGGCCTGATTGCTCATTTCTTGACTTGGCTTACTGGCCAAGAGCCAGGTACACAAATAAAAAAAATGATCTACGAATTGGTTTGGTGCTACCTAGTTCTCCATGCAACAGCGCTGAAGTGAATTCAATCACACAATATAAACTCCATCATTATTTAGGAGGCCGTGTAATGTGTGTACATAAACAGAACTATGCTGACTTTATATTTTGTTACCTTCGCTTGCCTCGAATTTTAGGTGAACCAGATACCAGGGTAGAAAAATAGATGAGTTTGTCTAAAAGCCTCTGAGTGTTCTGTGAACCTCTGTCAAGTGTAGCAGAGAGGTACCCGCTTCAGAGGTAACCCCTTCACAATGCCACCATCTAATCCGCTTCCACAATCTGCATTTGGATGCCTTTTGATCACAGCTTTTGTCTGCAGATTTCACCCTGACTGAACAGGATTTGATCCTTTCAAGCTATGCGTAAATATTTCAATTCATATAATTCCACCTCTTCCTTAGTCATAAATTAATTAAGCGCTGCAGTAATTTTTCTTTGTAATTCACAAGGGTAACACTATTAGTAGAAAAAGTAATGAATGAGAAAAATCTGCAGCAGGATGTTTTTATATTTTAATATATCTAGTAATGTGTAAAGATGCCTGTCATATGAATGTGCATCACTGTAAATGCAGTGCAATACACAGCAAAAAATACAGTACTATTTTAGTACTCTAACGCATGGTCATTGTGAATCATATTGTAGGTCCATTTATCCAGGTTCTGTATCCAGTTATGGCCAGAAGCAAATGTACAGAGGAAAATTATTAGCGAAAGGATAGGTAGAGAGTGGTCCTTTTACCAGCATAGCTACACTGTGCTTGGTAAGAGCTGACTTAGGGATGTCCTGAGTAGGAAGCGGCAGCTGGACTGTTGTATTTTCTAGCAACTTATTCTACATTAAATTCTTTGAGCTTTTTTTGTACTTAGAGACTCTTAACAATGGGCTGTATGAAGCTTGTAATCTGCTATTAATTTTAAACCCGTTACCTCAGAATTGCATTGGATTGCCTATATTTTGGGGAATGAAGAGAAACAGGCAATACCCTTTCTCTCTTTATTTACTCTTACCATTAGAGATGTTACAGATCTCCATCATTCCTCCCACTTCCTTTCTCCATCTGTTTTCCAGACTTAGGAGTTGTCTGCATAGATTCTCCCATGGTTGATGCTCTGCACATAGGAATTATACAAGGACGGCACATGGAGGGGGAAAAGGGAAAAGTTCTTGTCTATCCAGCACATAAACAGTATAAGCTTATGATTATACCAAAGCAATCAGAACATTGAACCCTCCCCCACTAAACCATTCAGTCATCCGATACCGAGTAATGACAGAAAGAAAAAAAATCTGTCCAAATCCTACGCATGCAACAAGAATTATTGTTCCTAACTCCACAGTTTCATAACAGTTTTGAGATTATTCAGATGTAGTTGAAGTAATTATGTATTGAATACAACAGGGAACGTGTCTAATTTTTAAATAATAGCAAATGAGGTTTTCATGAGGCTCCAAATGCCTCTCCCAAAAGTACCAAGGTCATTTAGAGTGTCTTGAAAACTTCACCCCACCTATTTGACACACCAAGATTTAATAAGTTTCATTTTGTGGACCAAAGGATTGAATACAGGGTTATAAAGATCAAACTGATCAACAGTTCCAATGCTGATATTTTTTATCAGATCTTCATAAAGTTAATTTATAGCCAGCCCTTCACAATAGCTATCATTCCTGGTATGAGTTATTTGCAAATCTTAAAGTAGTGGCTGACACAGAATACTAACTTAGAGCATTCTGCAAAAACGTGAGCGAATGCACTGTAAAGTCAGAGCCACATTCATAAGGAAAATATTTTGCTGTTTGGACAGAGACACCTTTCACCTCTATGCATAATCAGTCAGTGAGCTGAGGATATGAATAAGGAGATTATTCTCGATCCCCACGCTTTAGGAATTCAATCTTCACTTCTTGGTAGGACATATTTAACGTAGTATTTTCTAAAATAATAATAAAAGACATTGAATTAATTTTTCATTCTTGGGCAAGGCCTTAACAATAATCTTCTTAAAGCGTCCCAGACTTAAATGGCTTCTTGTCTAGGTCTGAGGCAGCAGTTGCAGCAAGTGTGAGTTAGCCCAGAAAATGGTAATTTCCTGTCAAGAACCCTCCAACAAATGTCGCTTTTATATCTGGCAAAGATCACTAGGCCCCAGTGTTTTGAGTTCAGCATGCTTAAGCACTCTTCATTGAACCGGATGTAGAGTGTGAAAGGTGATTCAGGCAGCATGGGCAGGCATCCGCCCAGATGGCGATGCTTTGGACACTCCAACAAGGCTGAATAGATGCTTCATTGGGTGAGTTAATAGTCAGGCAGGGGCCAATGAGTACTTTAAAAATATTGTCTTTCAATAGTCTCTTCACTGTAGGGAAAAAGGAGTCACTGACTCATTTGCGATTAGCTGACCTACCATTACAAAACTTTCCGTCTTGCATTCAGTCATAACAGAATTTATTGTCAAATACTAGATATTTAGAGTCCATGTTATTTTCAAGCAATTATTCCTTTTACAGTCATGACACATTCATAAACACAGCTGCGTCGGGTGAGCCTGATGAGGGGGAAAAGCAGAGCACTGTATCCTGTCCCCTTATGCACAGCCATTAGCTCTGCCTTCTACAAGTCTCAACATGGTCTCTTGACTGCAAATAGGAAGGGAATTATCTTTCCTTTCAGTGCATCCTGAAGTTCATTCTGGGAGCCAAGGTTTCAATCCCAAAACAGCACAGTTTTTGTGTGTCCAAACTACCTAGAAAACATTAGATTGCTTCTCCACATAAAGTCATGTACAACCAGGCGATCCATGTCCCTACCATTCATTTTGGGTTTTTTTGTAGATATATTGACGTTTCACGCTCTACAAAATATAAGCCCCAGTAAATATAAGCAGTAAACGTAAGCCCCAGCTGAAGCTGGGGCATGTTTAAGGGGGTATGAAAGCAAGTAATTCCTCTATTCTGAAAGCCACAACAACAAGGGAAAATTGCACCAAGTCAGGAGAGCAAAGCGTTCTGTTATGGTTAACGGAGCAAATCAGTTGTTGCATTGGGAAGGGATGAGAGAATCGTTTAAGTACTATGGAATAAGTATAGATTAAACTCTTTCTAAACATACTACTTAATACAAAAATTCAGTGATTTAGGGTATAGATCAATGGGTAAGAAAAGCAAAGATCAGTGCAATTGTTTTCAAGTAAAACACTACTGAAGTCAAAGTGTTTCTAGCTTGGCCCACGTCTTGCACCTCCACAGATGACATTCAGAAAAGAACAAATGTATTATTTTGTATGGTATATTTTGTTGTGGGTGTTTTTTGATTTTTTTTCCCCCCAGTACTAGACCCTGGTCTCGGCTCCTATCGTCTACAATCACAAATCACTTTGTACACAGTTGAACATTTCCCAGCATATGAGATCTGCCAGGATCTGTGGAGTCAACAGCTATGAAAAAGGGACTTTCACTTAACACCAGTCAACCCCATACACCAGTATAACCTAAAAACTAATGGGCTGCAGCAGGAAGGAAAGAGCCATCTTCTAAAGATCACTCCTCTGTTGTTCTCAATATTTAGGCTTCACAAATTGAGGTTTGATAAACTGTCCTGGAGGCTGCAGACAGAACACAGATGACTCACTGTTCTTAGATGCCTGACTTTCTGACCACTAAAGTTAGGTGAGACAAATCGGACTCTGAAGCTATAGCAAATCACGTGACAAGTTGTTCTCCCTGAATTTGTTATGGCAGAAGTTTTGCTCATCAAGATGTTCTGATGAAGGTGGTCAGCAGGCACAAGCATGACAGTGACTTCAACATATTGCCTGTTCATGTCTGCATTCTAAATCCATCAACTATTCTTCCAGGAGATAAAATATGAAAATTATTCAACTTTTTCTGGAACCACTTCTGTTTACTCAGAATATTCGCAGGTTGATTGTTTCTTGACAGTGTCCTGTCTTTATCATATTGAGTTAAAAAGAGAACCATGATCCTAAATTCATATCTCCTTATGTAAAACCTTGTGTTTCATTATTGCTGGGTACTGGCAAGTTTTATCTTGTGCAGAAGATTCTAAACCCTCAAGAAGTATGAAAACTGATTCTTCTGGAAGGGAATATAAAGCTTTCTGCAGTCAGTGCCTAAGCTCTGTCGAACTTTTCTACTGAAAAGCCTCTCAGTGGGTTGAGGATGGAAATTTAGATGATCTTGTACAGACATGTTGACAGTGTTGCCAATACAGCTTATTCTAATATCTGTATTAGCAGTTCTAGTTGTAGTTTTGACATTCCAGTATGGTGCTGCCATTTACTAGCCTTCTTCAGCAGCTGACTGCACAGGTGATGTGCTGTATATGCTAAATAGTGCAGTGTACAACTTTGATTTCTTCCCCCTCATCTGCTAACTGGTCTGTCTCTGCAGGACACAGTGGAATATGCTAAATCGCAAACTGCAGTATATCGGTCAAAAATAGTCTTCTCTTTCTCCTACTTAATTAGGAGTGGCCAGCATGTGGCTTTTGAGCTGTTCAAATACATTTGCCAAGGCAGGGCTGCTTTCTTGGCTGTGGTCTGAAGGGAGTCAGCAGAAACTCCTCATGGAGACATTGCTGTAATTGCCTCGGGGACCCACACATGCAACTGATTAATGCCACCCGCATCCGGCAGTGGAGTAATGTAATGAGGCCTCTTGGGAATCACTGCCATCTCCCTCTGTTGAACACCTCCAGCAGCTCTTCCCACAGCCACCCAAAATATGGGGAAGTAGTTTTACAGTCCCCAGCTATACAAAGCTTTAGCATGTATTTTGTAAGTGTTCTAAGAGTCAGATGCAGGAGAGGTGGCTACTCTGGTGACAGCGTAATAAGGAAATGCCACAGCTTCAAACAATCCAGTATAATGAAACTTAAAATTACAACACTTTCTGTCTAAAAGGTACAGTCCTGTGTTTGTGGATCCATTCACCCCAGTTCTGTTATGCTCACTGTGTCCATCTGGGGCGACTAGAAACCATCTTGCCTAGTAGGTGTAAAAAGTAGAAGATGTAAAGATACACAGCTGGTCAAAGGGAACAGGGATCCTCACCATCTCCGCAGTGCAGATGGATAATATAAGGGCAAAGCAGGGAAAGCTATTTCTTAAGCAGAGCACAGATAATTCACTCCTTTAAGACAGGCAATAAATAAATACACATTAAGCAAATACTTATAAGCACAGTTTTCTTCCTCTTGGTTGGACAGCCTGTGACTACAGGGAGAAAATGCTGTTCTCTGTTTTCTTGCTTATCCTTATCCTCAGCACATCTTCTCCTTAGTGGGAGGTATTTGTCAAACTTGTTTGGATTCTACTTTCCAACTGTCACTGTGAACAGCTGGGAAATAGAGAGATTCTTCTTCTGCGTGTCTCTTTTTGTAAGTTCTCCAATTAGCTGCCCGCTCTGAGGCCAGACCATAGTATTCTTCTCCAGAAACTGGCAGGGTGGCTTGTGAACATTTGAAAGGGAAGGAGGCACCTTTCCAGTAATAAAGATACTTTTGCTCTCCTCCCTCAAAAGCTATTTGAATGACCGGGACTCAGAACAATTAACGCTGTTTTTTTATTTTGGTTTGTTTTATTTTTACTGTATAGCAACTTTCTCAGTTGTGAGGAAAATATTAGACAAATTCAATTTATTTCTCTGCCGCCAGATACACCTGCCAGTAGCTAGCTCTTCAGTATTTAAACCATAGGATCATTGTATGGTTAGGCTTGGAAGGGACCTTTAAGATCATGTAGTTCCAATCTCCCTGCTACAGGCAGGGACACCCCCTCCAGACCTGGTTGCTCAAAGCCCCATCCAGACTGGCCCTGAATATTTCCAGGGAGGGGGAAATGTTGTGACTCCTTTACAAAACTCCCTCTCATATTTTGGTTTGACTTTGGGCACTTGTTATATGATATTCTACCTTTAGTATCATAAAGGTTTTGGAGGGCTGCTCAATCATGCAATTTTATTTATGCTAAACAAGGATATGTGATACACAGATGCAGACACAGAATCATAGGGGTTGGAAGGGACCTCCAGAGAGCACTGAGTCCAACCCCCCTGCCAAAGCAGGTTCCCAGGTCACACAGGTAGGCGTCCAGGCAGGTCTTGAACATCTCCAGAGAAGGAGACTCCACCACCTCCCTGGGCAGCCTGTTCCAGTGCTCCGTCACCTCACTGTAAAGAAGTTCTTGCGCACATTTGTGTGGAACTTCCTATGCTGCAGTTTCCGGCCATTTCCCCTTGTCCTGTCTCCAACCAGCCCTTACTTTAAAATTAAGTACGTGATAAATAACTCTTCATTTTTCTCCTTTGTCGTAGTACCCTTTCAACAGCCCAACGTCAAGAATGGAGCCCTGTTTGATGAGCAGTACTCCAAGGCTGCATCCCACCCCAGTGACTCCTCGCTGGCCAGAGGTGCCGGCTGCGAACTCCTGCTACACGAGCCCCCCCATGCACTCTACAAGATACGGCAATTCTAGTGACATGTACACCCCTCTGACTACGCGCAGAAATTCTGAGTATGAGCACATGCAACACTTTCCCGGCTTCGCCTACATCAATGGGGAAGCCACCACAGGTTGGGCTAAATGAAAATGACTGGCACCAGTGAGGCCCGTATACTTAAAAGAGTTGTACAAACTTGATGTTATGTGGGACTTTACGCGGACGTTCCTGAAGGGAGGTGAAGATGGAAAAGATGCTGGGAAGATAAATGTAGTTCATAACGTGGGCAGATTGCAGACCAGTATGACTGAATGTTCCTGTAGCCGAAAAGCATTTCTGTGCTATTTTAGACATCTTTTTAGGCCAATCTGTGCCTTTTCTAATTCTGGCATGTGGGCCAACCCAGTGTGATGTCAATGTCGGTGAGCCATTGCCCCCCCTCTTATTGACAAATATTAATGAGTCTTAGTACTGGAATGGAATATATTTATGATTTGTGTTAAAGACAGGAAATTCACTCTCAGCAGAACTCTGACATCTGTTCTTCTTTTAAGCTTTCAGTGCATTTCTTAAAAACAATTCTGCCAAGTCGTCATTTGCTTGCATCACTTCTACCTGGCTCCTTAAAAGACATGTGTTGTGTAGATTTCAGTTTACAACCTAACTTTGTATGTTGATGCACCTTTCTGTTGATCCAGTAACTCTACAAAAGAGAAGAAAACACGTGTAGCATTGAATTATACACTGCCTTAATTTGACTATTATTGTATATGTATTTGTGTTAAGTTTGCACAATCTGGAAAAAAAAATCTAACTTCTCTGGTCAGTAATGACAACGTTAAGAATGGACTTGGGGACTGGGAAGATATTGGATTCAGAGCCACATATGTTAAATGTGATGATATGAAGCAACTATGTAAAAAAGACAATGCAAACACGAATATTCATTTGATTACCTATTGACAGATATGAAAATATTCCCTCAATTCCTTCATGTGGTGATAACTTCTACAAAAGCAAAATTCAAAGCTGTGCCTTTGAACTTATTCTGTACTGTGTATGTGTGGAAAAATGTATTGTATTTTGGGGAGAACTTTTCTTAGACATTTTCTGTCAGATTTGTAGCTATTTGTGAGTTTTTGTTAGATTTTATTAACATAGCTTTTTCTTCTGTATTATAAAATGCACCAAGCAACTGTGGTGGACTTATTACCCTATGGGTAAGAAATAAATAAATGGAGATACGACATCAGACATTTTAGCAATTGTTTTGTAAATAAAATCTTTGATAGCACTCAGTCTGATAATAACCACATTTATGCCTAAAATGGACATAAGTGTTTGTACAGTTGTGCAAGATATATGAGGGATTTTCATGCTCAAATAAAGTTCTTGAAATTGAATAGATACCATTTTAATTTACTTACATACAGAAGCTGCAAACCTTCAAAAAATCCTACAAGTGACAATGTATTTTTTTACCCAGCAAATGACTTGTGAACATGTATAACCAACTGCACGTGAGCAGTCCTCCACCTGTGCTTCCAGCTACAGGCCGCTCCATTCCATTTGCCAGGTGATGGCTTTATATTGTTTGGTTCATATCCTGCTACTGTTGCTCACCTAAGTCTGGATATCCACCCAGGCAGGTAAGATATTCTATTTTATTTTCTTTACTGTAACTTACAACAAACATGTTGCCACTGGAATACTGGAAATGGGAAATTTCATCTTCCTTAGATGAGCAAATAAAGTGGCAAGCTGGTCAGATATTGCGTATTCAATCAGTGTGTATGCTAGTGAGCATTTGGGATGTAAAGTAACTACAGGAATGAATTGGAAATCTTCAAGAATTGAGGGACAAAGAGTGTTCCAGATGAGGTTTAGCAACTGTTCAGTCTCTTAAACATTCAGTCAAGGTCCTGGTACGTTATCAGAAGCATAGCAGGAGCCTATCTCCACCTTTAGGTACCCGATGAAAATCTTGTTTCCTAAGTGTCACAGACCTTCTGAAATTCTCTTCGTGTAACCTGGTGTTATTACCTAATATACACTCACTCTTCACTTTCAGTAAGTGAGGGCAGGACAGAAGACATTGTTTCTAGGATCTATTTAATCTCATTCAAGCTACCTTCAGGCAAAACTATCCACACATGAAGAAGGTAAGTCACACTGGGAAGATTTAATAGCCTATCTTTAGCAGCTAGAGTTTTATTCTGCTTGAGACCAAAGTCCTTCTTTGCTTTTTTTTTTTTTTTTTTTTGAAGGTGCTTACATCAAAGCACTGATTCTGACCTATTAATTACTAACAAGCAAAGAAATAATTGCCTCATCAAGACTACGAGAAATGAATATGGAAAAGGCAGTCACTAGAATGAAAAAATGCACTTTATCTTCCTAATTGAATTCCGAATCTCTGCATAGCTTCACATCCAACAAACCCACCAGAATGCCTTCATTTAGTTCCTATCATTGGAACACTCCATTAATCTCCAGTTACCTGAAGGAATGCTGACCACAGCCTGCCATGCTCTCTCCAAGGACTGGATGCATTGACGAGACATTTGTGGGCAGGAGTTACCATGAACTCAAAAGCTGGAACTCAATTAACTCGCCTTGAAGAGCATCGGAGATGTCAGGGAGGTTGTTCAGGAAGGAGGATGGATACTGAACATGTGTCAGTACCAGAAACAATGCAGGATTTATGAGTGGAGAACTGTAACACCACGTGCAAAGTGGTGGGAAAGGGAATTCTGACCAACAGCAGCATCACAACGTTCTGTAATCAAGAAAAACCCACGGAACTGTCCTTTTCACCATCAATCAGAGCTTGGATTTTTAAATCTGCAAAAGGATCCCCGCAGTTTGTCTTTAAAAATATACGTATACTTTGGATGCCACAGGAGTCTGAACATATGCTTTCAGCTACCTTTGAACAATTTCCTAAGGAGGGCTTTGAAATTTAAACTGGACATTCATGTGGAGCAATATATAGATCACCGAGCACAGCTCTGCAAAGGTCACCATCACCATCTGTGTCAGCAGCTCTGCAAGGGAAAGTGGGCCCCCTCCTTGACCACTGCAGGTCAGAGCCCATCATATTAATATAAACCACCACAGCTTTCAGGTCACAGGGGTGTATACCAGGCTGTGAAGAGTGGTGGCTCAAGAGAGGACGATAGCCTCTGGATAGAATGGTTGGTTATGGGCAGGAATCTCTTAAATCATCCTAGTACAAATCGCCAAACCTCCTGAGTTGGAGACTGGAGACTGTAAATTAAGCCTTTCCCTTGACCATGGTTACTCAAACTGATGTTTCTTGCCTAGCCAAATATTTATGTGTAAAGGGAGTAAATATGCAAGGTGCAGATTTTTCTTTAGTTTTCATACCACATGCCAAGATATTCAAACTTGTTATCTCTTTCTCCTGCTTTCTTCCTTTCTATTTTTCTCCTTTTCTTTTTCCTTCCCATCCTTTCCTTTCCCTTCTTTTCCCTTTCCTTCCTTTTACTTTCCCTCTCCTCTCTTCTCTTCCTTCCTTCTTTCCTTTCCCTTCCTTTCTTACTTCCTTCCTCTTTCTTATTCTTTCTCTTTCTCTTTTTTCTTTTTTTCTTTGTTGGTTTTCTCTTTTCTCACGTTTTCCAACGTGTTCATGCATTATTTTATTTTTTCATAGTCCAAAATATAAGAAAATATATATGTAATAGATCCAATATAAGATGTATTATAGCATAACTAACACGTGTAACGTATCTGTATATTTATATAGCTATATACACACAAACATGTATGTATGCATATAAAAATCCACTACAATTCTTCAAGATTTTTCATTACCAGATAGAAAAAAGACTCAGCGGGGGAAGAGCAGTGAGAACTCCATTCACAGGCATGAATCCTGTTTTTGTCAGGCTACCTCTTGCTGCTAAGGTCACTACCCTTTGACAAAAATGGCCTCTGACCTCCCCAGCCTCACAATTCTGTTGTGACTGACCCTGAAACCCATGAAATTCAGGGGCAGACATTGCTTTGGAAGGTTTAGATAAAGCTGACTAACATGGGAAGGGCTCACGGTATGCACTCATTTGAAAAGGTCTGGCAGTTCTTTGGTAGAGGATGCAATTTATTCCATCCCCCTCTTTCACTGAAATCCTAATCCTTCATATGCTGCCTAAAGTGGAAACCAAAATGCAGCAATGATGAATAACAATGTGCCTTTAAAGGTTCAGTAACAGTTTTTTAGCCTTTATTTTTTTAGTTGTGGGCATTTTTTTTTTTAATTAGTAAAAAGATTCCAATTGACCATGTACAAATGAAATGAATATTTTACTATGCTGTGAAGTAAATCTAAGCAGGCTCATGCTTTGTAATAGAACAGTAAATCAAACAAGCAAAGGATTACTTTGACTAAGTTTCTTCCAGAAACTTCATTAATATATACACATGGTCTTGCTTCCAAAAAAAAAATAGATGCACACTTCAAACTGGATTTGAGCCACAAAGATCAGGGGACTGGAGCACATCCCCTATGAAGACAGGCTGAGGGTCAGCCTAGAGAAAAGAAAGCTGTGGGGTGACCTCATGGCAGCCTTTCAGTACCTAAAGGGAGCCTACAAACAGGAGGGGAATCAACTCTTTGAAAGGGTAGATAACAGCAGGACAGGGGGAAATGGTTTTAAGTTGAGGGAGGGAAGATTTAGGTTGGATGTCAGGAGGAAGTTCTTTACTGTGGGAGTGGTGAGGTGCTGGAACAGGCTGCCCAGAGAGGTTATGGCTGCCCCGTCCCTGGAGGTGTTCAAGGCCAGGTTGGATGGGGCCCTGGGCAGCCTGGTCTGGTATCAAACGGGGAGGTTGGTGACCCTGACTGTGGCAGGGGAGTTGGAGATTCATGATCCTTGAGGCCCCTTCCAACCCTGGCCATTCTGTGATTCTGTGATTTTGCTACTTTTTCAGTAGCAACTTCAGTATATTACTTTCATCTATCCAAACAGTGGATTTTGACAATAGGGCACTTTGACAATAGAAATAAGCCCATCTTCTTAACTTCTTAACGTTGCTCAAACCTGGAGTTTGTAGTGCTCTGTAGAGATGTAGCCAACCTGCGCGCAGACACTGCAGACTCTCACCCAGCGTGTGGTGTTGGCCCACTCTGCCCTCCCAGATCTCCAGAGCAAAACCCAACAGTGAAGAGACACTGGGATCTCAACCCCACACCTTCTGCTTTCTCACACCCACGTGAACACCCTGTAGAGAGTATGTCAAGCCCCCATGAGAGGACAGACAGGTGGTCTGGGGAAGGCAGTTGTGCTGTCTCACAGAAGGGACACGTGGGCCTGGTGGTGTGTGGGCCTACAAACCCCAGGGGGTGCACTGCCTTCATCCTCCAGCTCACGTGGGTTTTGTTTTGCTCTCAAATGTAATGATGAAGCCCCACTTCGGGGACCAGATGTAGACTTTGCCCTGCAATGGCCCAGGGACACTCAGCCTGTGGGCTCAGACTGGCAGCGGGCGCCATTTTGCACAGGGCAGGTGGGTAAAGGGGCCCTTCCACCCTCATGCAGAGAGGCTACCCTGCAGCCGTCGTGCACTGGAGCAGCCACCGCTGGGCATGGAGCAGGTGCAGCAAAGGCGCCATGAAATGCTCCTGCCTGAGAGAAGGCAGCTGCCTACACTGGGGCAGGTTGTTTGCTTTGTAGCACTGAAGGAGCAGATAGCACAGAGGCAGGCAGGATGAGGACAAGCCTAGCGAGGAGGCTGCGTGTCAGATTTTGTATCGCTGGATAACCGGGCGGCCTGCGGGTCTCCAACCCACACTCCATATCTCGCTCTACCGCCCTTCTCGCCAGGCGCCGTCGGGGCTGCCTGCGGCCTACAATACCCATCATGCCGCGCAGCAAGAAGCCCTCCGCGCACCGCAGCGCCGCCCCGCTTAGCATGCCGGGAGGCGTAGTCCTCTTCGGGGGGCCGGACGGGGCGAATAGGAAGGCAGCCAATAGGAGGGCGCTGGGGTGCGGGCGCCTCCTGCTAGCGGCCAATAGCGTTCGGGCACTGCCTGCCAGTCAGGACTGTTTCCACGGCGAGCGTCGCGTCGCGTCACATCGCGTAGCGTTACGTCACGTGGCGTCAGGGGGCGCGGGGCAGGAGGTCGGGTGCGGCGGCCGCCGGTGTCGGCGGCCATGGAGCTGGGCGCGGTGCTGGAGGCCGTGCAGGGGCACGGCGGAGCCGCCGAGGCCGCGGAGCGGGCCCTGCTGCGGTACAACGAGGAGGTAACGGGCTGAGGGTGGAGGAGAAGGGAGCCGGGCGGTGCCCGCCGCCACGCCCAGAGCTCTGCCCGGCGGAGCCGCTGTCTCGCTCTGCTTTTCCGCTGTGCGCGCAACACGAGGGCTGTCCTGCGGCCTGCCCGGCACGTAGCCCTCGGCGGAGGCTTGGGGGCAGCCCCGGAGTGCCTCCGCCCGACGCCGCGCTCCCCCGGTCCGTTCCCGCTGCTGTGCGGGGACTGAGCCGCCCTGTCGGCCTCCCACCCACCCGCTGCTGGCCCGGAGTTTGGCTCCGGGTGTGATCCGAACGCGGCCGTGTCCAGCTGGGTGTCTGCTGGAATTCAGGGCTTTGTTACAGGAACGAACGTTACGCTTTTTTGTTCAAGGTTCCCTGCGTGCGGCGGGGGGATTGGAGCTTGATGATCCTTGAGGTCTTTTCCAATCCAAGCCGTTCTGTGATTCTCTCATTCCCATTGCTGAGGTGAGGGGAAAAATCTGACGTGCATCATTGTATTGCTGGGTGAGGTCCAATGGTGGAGATGGCAGCATCCAAAGGGTGCTGCCTCTGACGGACTGTTACTCTGGAGTCTGCTGGGCTCATCTGATCTAGCTCTTAGACTTCTAAGGCACTGCAAGAGGCTCAGTTTAGGGAACCTTCGATCTCCTGTGTTTATTCTCTGAAGTGACCCTATGTTAAAAGCTGTTAGAAAGCATCTATGTGCACGCATCACTTCTTGTGCTTGCTGCACTGTGTTCTGTACCTTCACAGGAGCTTCCCCAAATGAGTTTTTGGGCTTAGGTGGAATTCTCAAAGACAGTGAGAGCTGGCACACTTCCTGCTCAGGGATTTCTGGCTTTTTAAACAGATTTCTGGAGTTGTGTGTGGCTCGGTGCTTCTTTTGAAGTGGATCTCAGCATGATGTTTCACCTTAATGTGTTTCTTGTTCAGAGTTTTGCCCTAACACTTCCTACATCTATGTATGTGCAATGTTAATGGCTAAGATAGATTGCTGGGGGGAGGGCAGCAAAGATTGGGCATAGTACTCCAGCTTCCAGGTCTTCCTTCTGTTTCTTAGTCTTCTTAAGCAATAAACTATGCTTTCACTGAGGAGGACTGGTAAATGTAGTTTTAAGGTACAGGGGGCTATAGAAAAGCCAAGAGAACTCAATAGGGAAGCACCTCTGGCCCATTTGCAGTTATTTCAAATTTCTGTTCCTTCTCTTATTATTCCACTCTTGTTAATCTTCTCTTGGTTAACTGCTCATCAGTCCTTGTTAGCTGCCCTTGGTTGGTGTCTTCCTAAACTTCTGTGGTTCACTGGTGGTGTTGGGAGCCTCGTGCCAAAAAGGAACTTATTTAGAGCTGAAGCACCTCTCCTACAAAGACAGTCTGAGGGAGCTGGGCTTATTCAGCCTGGAGAAGAGAGGGCTGCAGAAAGACCTCTTTGTAGCCTTCCAGTATTTAAAAGAGGACTATAAAAAAGGACAGTAATCAACTTTTCACTTGGGTAGATTGTGATAGGACAAGGGGGAATGGTTTTAAGCTTAAGGAGGAAAGATTTAGGTTGGATGTCAGGGAGAAGTTCTTTCCTGTGGGAGTGGTGAGGTGCTGGAACAGGCTGCCCAGAGAGGCTGTGGATGCCCCGTCCCTGGAGGTGTTCAAGGCCAGGTTGGATGAGATCCTGGTCAGGCTGGTCTATATTAGATAGGGAGGTTGGTAGCCCTGTTTGTGGCTGGGAGGGTTGGAGCTTGATCCTTGGGGTCCCTTCCAATTCAAACCATTCAATGATTCCTGCCACCTTTTGCTTAGAAGTTCTTCAATGTCATTAATTCTTATTATTGCTGTTGTGCACCAGCATCGAGGTAACTGAAGCTGTTGGTTGGAGACACTTGAAAAGCCTTTGCTGTTGGGTGGAGTGTGAAAAGCACGCTGATGTGGCTGCTCTCTTTAGCTGAGACTGGTTTTAATCAAACCTTTAAAGTTTTGTATCTTGACACTGATGTTCATGCATAACAAATGTAATTTCTTTTTTAAACAGAATCGAGCCGTTTTCAGATTTGATCCAGCAGATGAAGATAAAAGAAAGGTAAGTAAAATAGGCTGTTGAATCCATTCATGCTCTTAGAAGTACAACAAAGGGAAACAAAAACTCCAACAATCATCTCTGTCTCAAATGAAGTAGTAATGGAGAAGCCCATAAGGGATTTCCTGGAGTCCACGTTTGGTGGAAGAAAAATAAAGATACAAAAATTTTTCAAGACATTTTTGTTTTCTCTCCTTTCAGCAGGTAGCAGTATCCCAGTATTTCTTGCCTACGTTAGATAGTTGAGTAGTAGGTGTTGAGATAAAGGGATAAATGTAGAGCTGTGAAACTGTAAGGGAGACAGTGCTGCAGAAGAGTGTTCCTCCAAGGGAAGCTGTCATCATCAGATCACATGCTGAGTGTGTGAGGCTGCCTAGGTGGGAAATGTTTGTTTTGTAGCTTGGAGCTGTGCTGGTTTGTGAGGGCCTAACATGTCAGCTCCCATGAGATTCACTCGCATCTTTGTGTTTAAGACATCAGCTGCCCTTGACTGCCACCCCCTGTTATCTTCATGACATAATATGTAATGACAAACCATGAGCATTGCGTGCAGCAATCCTAGCTTACGGTTCTTAATGGCACAGATGACTTGTGCCCAAGAATCAACTCAAACTAAAAGAAGGCCTTCAAGTGTGTGGTTCAACAAAAAGCAGTACTGAACTACGGTATGTGCTGCTGTTGTCTCTCGTAAATCAAAGTAAAACAAGAACAGATGTTGTGTAGAAGTCTTCCCCGCAGTGTTCCTGTAGGACAGGTTTGTTTCACAAACCTGGGAGCTCCCTGACGGTATCCTTTCATGCTTTCTTCTCTGTATTTCAGAGAACAGCTATTGTGGACTTAATGAGATGTCATATTTTTTTCACTGTTGGTTTGTGTCACTGTCTTGGTTTGGATTTAGATCTGTGTTAAAAAGCAAAGTTATGGTATTATTTTTGTGGGCAACACCTACTTTTGGAAGTTTTAATCAATATTGAATGCTATAGTTGAGCGATAGCCAGTATGACAAAACTATCAAGCCTATGTGTTTGTAAGCTGAGTGTTGTACAGGTAGACATAAAGGCCAGTAATGTTTTATTCAGTGCCCTAAGCCTGTTGCTGTAGTTGGTTATGGTTTCTAGCTTGATAAGAAGTATTTTGAAAGCACTTGATAGAATTTTAACTTAAATCGGCTAAACGCCTGCATGTTTTGGGGGCAAACTGTTCTTTCTTTGACATTAGTTTAAGGCTCAACAGAGGTCATCAAGGAATATTCAAGATAGTAAATGGGCTCAACAGTTCTGTACTAAAAAATGGTTGGTTTTTTTGCATAAGTTTGTTTCTGTACTGTTACTTTCTTAATTAAAAGTGTCTTTAACGAGGTGCATTAGGGCAGCTTTTGCTTGTCCATGCATGGTAATGAAAAGCTGCATTAGTTGTGTCGTTTTGTTCTTGAATCCACCCTCGTCATTCTCTAAGAAGTAGATGATAAAAAAACCCATCTGGTTCCAGCTGAAATAGAGTTATAGGACACCAGTGCTTTGGTTGGGTGCCCCATTCAGTGGGGCAGAGCCAGGGCAGGTGGCCTGAATTAGGCAGGCAATCGTTCCACACCTTGGGACATCAAGGAGAAGGCTGTAAAGCTGTGGTGCGTTGGCTGGGGACGTGGCTGGTGCTTGGGGGCTGCTGGAGGTTGGTTGGCAGACAGTGAGGCACCGTGTTGCTGGTGGGCAGGCAGTTGTGTTGTTGTTGGCTGTTGGTTGATGGGTGGTAAGTGCATTGCAGCTATATAATCATAGCATTTCTATTTCCATTTTCCTTTTCTGCTTTAGTAAATGGCTTCTATCTCAACCCATGAGTTCTATTTTGTTTCTAATTCTCTCCCCCATCCCACCTGGGGGTGTGAGTGGATGAATGGCAGTGTGGTGTTCAGCTACCTGCTGGGCTAAACCACAGCAGAGACCTTTGAAGAGATGCCACTGAAAAACTCTATGGTTCTAAAGCCTCAGAAAACATACATGCAATTATTAAATGTTTGGCTTTACTCAAAGCTGACCTTTCTGACCTTTAGTAATGTGGGTGACTTTACTTTTAAATCTGTGGAATGCAGGAGGGATCTTGATCTCCTAATGTGTTTGTCTTCATTCTTCATCACCCCTTCCACCTTATTTTGCAATGAGGAGGAGAGTATGTCTAGGTTGAGAAAGTGGTAACGAGGGAACAACAGGAATTAAGAGATCATTAATATTAATTATTAAAACCATTGCAGCAGAGGAGAGTTTAGAGGAAGAGTCACAATCCATACTGAAGTCAGAATATTGAAACAGTGATGTAGTGCATATTTGATTTTTTTTTTTTTTCCTCTGCCTCATCACGCAGCTCAGCTGTGATTTTAAGCTTTTAAGGTTGTCTGTAGTGTAGTTGTATACAGTGTGGGTGCACCTGAGATTTATGCTGTTTCATAGTTGATGCTGTTAGAGAAAGAACGCCCCACATGCAGTGATATGCTGTGAAATATGAAAGAGTGAGGTCAGAATTACGACTTGATTACAGAGACTGGATGGGTCAGCCAGCAAAAGTTTTGTTTGGCTGTGCAGTTGTGACATGGCTGTTGAATCTGATCCTTTAGGCTATACGTTGGTTAAATTGGCAGCCAGTTTGTGATGCTGAGCTCCTGCAGGAAAGTGGGTTGTCCCTTTTTGAGGGTAGAATGAGGCAAGGCTGTTATGGTTGATGAGCAAATCCATCTGGACATAGCCGCTGGGCACTACAAGCTTGTGTTCTACTATCTTGTATTGATAGAAGCTGTCCTGGTTGTGTTTTGTTTAATGATTATGTCTCTGTGTTGGCCTGTGCTATAAGCTCCAGCAGGTATATTTCTGGAAACCTGGGGAGGAGTCTCAGGCCTGGTGTGTGTGTGGTACAGCAGGCATCCTGGGTGACTGCTGCTTGGCCTCATACAAAAAGGAAAGTTTTCCTTAGAACCACCTCCTCTTCATTTAAATAGTGGAGCAAATAGGATTGGCTTTGTTCTGTCATTTCTACCTTGACAGGCCCAACTCCTGCTTGTGGAGTAGTAGCTTTCTTGTGCTCTTTGCAGACCTACAGTGGCAAGAGAATCACAGGGTTGTGGCCTGGAAACTTCTGGCAGCACTGACTTCCTGCTTAACCAGGGCATGCAGCTGGAAGGAGCTAAGCGTCGTTTCACTGGACGATGGAACAGGGTTAATCTGTCCAAGGTGGTAAGCAAGGCTGGCTTTTAAATTGGTTAAAGATGCTGAATTTGAGAGGGGAAAAAAGAAAAAGCAAGCAGCAGCCAAATGTAAGAGCATTATTCATGAGCTATATTCTTACCTGAAATTATAGGGCATTTATGTATTTCCTCTTACATTTTGTCTGCTTCACCACTGGTGTTACTTGAAGCACTTGGTTTTCGCATTACAAAAACAGGATGGAAATGTTGATAATCAGTTTGACAGCTCTTCTCCTGTTGTTGTGTTGTTGGGTCAGCCTTGTGACATACAAATCTCAGGTCGGAATATCTCTGTGTGTTCATAACTTATTGCTCAGGTTGAGTTTGAGCATAATAGATCTGAAACTGAAGCCTTCTGTAGTGGACAAAAATTTCCTGAACAGTCTCCTCACACTGCTGAAGGTTTTAAAGGTGTCGGAGTCGATGATGCTAAATCCACAACTGTGCTGTGGGACTCTCCCTGCTGCTTAAATTCACGATGTTGAGAGATTCCTTAAGGCTGGGGCTGTACTGCATTTGAACTTTGGAAGGATGGAAGCGGTGAAGTATGTTGATGTAGCAAGATGCTGTCATATGTAATATAAAAAACCAACCTTGTTGATAGACAGTATTGTTGGCACTCTGACACTTCTGGGAGGTCTGAAGGATCCTGCAGGCACAAAGACAAATGGAGCTGCTTTGCTCCCAGTAACTTCAGTGCAAGCTTTTAAAGTTTGCTGGTGAGATTCCTATAAAAATATTAAGCTTAGGCTCTCTTGTGGGTGTGCTGTGGTATCTCCGTATTAATTGTTCTGACTTCTCTGAAATCTCTTAAGGGAGCACCAGTCTGTAAGGAAAAAGTTACAAAGTGTCCTTTATTAGTGATAAGGATTTGTTCCAATTCCTTCTGGTTCTGCCTTGTCCCACTCAGCATTCTTCTCTTTTTAACTTGTCTTACGTTTTATGTTAGGCCAGTGAAACTCATCTCTCCTTTAAAACCCTTCTTTAACTACCGGATTACAGCTGAACAGGGCTTTCCCTCTCCCTTTTCGAGAGGGAGAAAAGCAGGGCTGTATGAGTGCATCTTTGTCAAATTTCACCTCGCCTCTCTGTGACAGATGAAGGACACACCTGGTTTGGTTCTTGACAGCACCATTTATAGCGTACGCTCCTGACCTTACTTATCTGACCTTACTTATGGAGTGCCACCCAGCTGGGCTCAAATGCTCAGTCCTGCAACTTAAGCCTCTGTCAAAGAGGCCAACCTCCTGCTGTCAGCACAGGCTGAACGATGAGATTTCGAAGTGAAGCTGACTGAATTCCCAAGGAGTATAAGTGTACACTCTCCCCTACAGGAGTCTTATCGGCAAAGGCCAGGCAAAAATTGGTATGGCCTTCTCAGAGAAGGTTATCTAGATCTCTCTTCATTCAGCACATTTGGATTTAAGCATTAGATGATACTGTCCTGGCTTCCTAAGAAAATGAAACATGGAATCATTTCAGATACACTTAAGCTTACTTTCTTAATGCCTTGGATGACTGACTCTGAAACATAATGGCAAAATAAAATGATTAACTTATTATTTTAATGTTGCTTCTCTTAGCAGAAATGATCAGCCAACTTCTTAGTAAGCAGTTCCTTGCTATGCCTCTCTGATCCTGAAATCTTAGCTCTGATTTGCCAAAAGCATCATTTCTCTACAATGCTTTTTTTTAGTAGTCTAGTGAAAATTTAACAGAAAAAAACCATAAAATAATTTTGTGTCACGTGAGAAACACTTTTGTTTTAAAGGAAACTTCTGAATAACAAGGAGAGCTACACAGACCTACAGCTTTGAAAACTCACATCCAGTTTGTCATAGTTCTTGCTAATGTTTTTTATCTGCATGTGTAGATGTGCTGTGAATCTTCATGCTTATAGCAACATAGGAGATAAGTATGAGGAACAGACAGCAGTTCAAATGAGGTTAGCAATAGCAGAGCTGTGTGACTGGTTGAATAGGTGCATTTGCTTGGGAACATCTTTGTCACCAAATAGCTGCAGAAGTAGGTTGAATTATGTGCTTCTATTGAGCTTCAGAGAGAACTTAAACTGAGATTTGAAAATTATGAAAACCATGTTTCGGAAGATGAAGGTGAGCTAGAATGATTCCAACCAGTGCAGGACGAGGAAAGTGTGACTTGGTGCCACATGCCATGTATTTAGGAAAATGGGAACATCGTGTGCTCTGACCTCATAATCTTTGTTAAAGCCAAAGGCATTGCAGCTTCTGGTTCACCAGTGCTAAGGCAGTAAGCATACGCTCACTGTAGTGTCTGTCACTTTTATTTCTCAGCTCTCAAAGAGGGGTGAGGAGGACTAATTCCATTCTGTGTCCTTAAAAAACTAACATTGTTTTGTTTTTAAGCTCAAGTATGGTTAACAAAAAAAAAAGAACAAAATACATCTGCTGTGCTCATGTTGCTCCGCGTGTGGTATTGCTCCTGTTCTGTCAAGGTGGTTGTGTTTATACCTTGGAATACACAAAGAAGTCCTAAGAACACTTCACCTGAAAATAAGTGAAGATGTTATAAAATCAGACACGTTTCCTGTGTTCTGCTACTGTAGAATTTTAATTCTTGATGGACTCTTCTGGCACTTCTCTTAGGAATATGCACTGCTGCTAAGGAAAGTGGAAAATGGAAAGAAGAAACATACTTTTTTTTCCTTGCTTTAAATGTGAGTGATAAGCATAACTCTTCTGGTACTTACAGAATCCATGGCAAACTACAAAATAAAAGTGTAGAAAATAAGAATTGAGAGCATTACATTTCTGTGGTGTTTAGCAGAGCTCTCATTCACCTTTGAATTGCAGCTTCTCTAGGATTGAATAATCTCTGTCTAAATTAAATTTTTAATTCAGTAAAGCAGTACTGTTTGCTTGGATTTGGGTACTTCCTGGATGGAAAGCGTGTTGCTTTGTTTCTATTTTAATCCAAAGGCACGGTGAGAGAAGAGAATGATTTGCCAGAGGGGAAGAAGCAAAGGAGAATAGTTGAAAATAGTTGAATTTTCTCATTAACACATTATTGATACTGAAAAGCTACAGTAAATTTGTCTGACGTAGTGGCATCAAAGTGGCCATAGGTCGAGTGTACTTTATAGATGTCTGCTTCAAAGACAAAGAGGAGATGAAAAAGGACCTCACATCCAGGCACCATTGGACCAAAGAGCAAAACTGTGAAGTGCTCAAATTTTCATTAACATCTATTGTTGCCAACTGAGATCAAGCCAGGAAAATATAAGCACCCAATGAGAAGTACCTCTGCTGAACAGTGATTGCTTTAAAAAATATAATTTGACTTAGCCTGTAAACAGAAATGGTGATGTGGAAGTAAAGCAATGATACTTCTTTGGCCAAAGCCACATACCAGGTGTATGGCTGAGCAAGGAAGAAAATGCAGATCTCCTGCATCTCATGGTGTTGCTTTCTGTGTAGGACCGCGTTACTTCTTAAAGCATTTATGCTGTCGGGAGAAAGGAGCAGAATGGATGAATGCTTGTCAAGGCCAGATGACCAATGGCTGTTTCTGGGCTTTGTATTTCAACACTCAGTAAAATTCTGAAATGTGTAAATATTACTTATGCTGCAGCATGGATGAAAGGAGTTCTATGTATTGCTCTTTCTTCACCTCACCATTAGCCCGAAAGCTGAGAACTCTTGAGTTTTAGAGAAGTGAATTTATTTTATAACTGTAAAAAAAAAAAAAGTTTGAAAAGACTGAAAACTACCTTGTTTATGTGTAGATGAGCAAATCACAGCTTGTGAAAGTTGCAGCTACATTCTGGGAGCAAAAGTTAAACTTGTAGTTTAATGGATAGCAGCAAGCCCCTGAAACATGGGCAGTTGTAATATATTATGGGAAGGGGAGGGGGTGCCTTACTGATTGGATTCGTTCACTTGCTTTCGTTTTAAACCAAGTAAATAACATTTGTGCCCATTAGGTTATGCCATGCTAATGTGAAAGAGGTGAGGGAAGGGGAAAAGCACCATCTGAAGAAAATGAAAAGGGTGATTGTGCTCTCTCCTTTTCTGTTTCTCATATCTGCACAATCTTTACACCATCAAGAAAGCAGAAACTGTGGTATGTGGCTTTTGGTTTTGGTTGTCTCCAAGGCAATTCAGTGATAGAGTGAGTTTTGTTCCCTTGCTTCAGAAGTTACTGTGAATAATTCTTCAACCAGTTTCAGATCCTCTAAGTTTTCCAAAACTCCAGTTGGCACTTGGGATCCTGATACCAAAAGCAGTGCAAGCAAGAAGCTGTATGCTGGTTCCTTTAAAATTGCTCTTGGTAGCTTGCTAGAGTCTAACTCTGGAGAATTCTTAAGATTTCTACTCCACAAGTCTTAGATCTTATATGTATATATATATATAGACCATATATATATATATAAGATCTATATCTATATTTATATCTATATCTATCTATATAATATATGTACATATCTATTTTTTATATATATATATATGTTCTTATATATAAAATAAATAAAATTTAAGATCTAAGATATATATATATGTACACACTTGTTCCAAAGTGTGGCATGGTTTAGTTATTAATGTAGTATGCATAGAAGTCTTGCTTTTAAAAAGAACCTCTATCCTTGCTTATATCATGGAATCTTTTATACAGCCAAAGCTTCAGGAAGATGTAGGGAATGAAGTAACATACAAACATTCAGATTTTTTTTTTCCCCAACTTTTAAGTTCGTTGCTAAATAACAAAACATCACTTTTGTTTTCAGTTCAGTATCTATCTTTCAGTTTTTTTATCAGTTCAGTATCTATCTTTGTTACAATTAATCCCATAGTTGAAATTAATCATAGGTAAGAATCTTCTACTGCTGAGTTTCACAAAGGTTTGAAGTCATAAGGTGATGGTTTTTGTAACCTTTACTTAAATTGCAAGGATAGCCTTCAAACGTATGGAGGGAGGTAAGGCTTCCATGTCCATGGTGAGTTGGTGAGAGTTTGGTTCCCTTTGGGATCCCTCCCACAGCGCTTCTGACATTTTGTGGTGATGCTTCCCTAGCAGCAGGTGGGCACAACTTAACTAACGAGAGGAACTAGAAGCTCCCTTTAATTTCAAAGACTGTTGATCTGGATCACCTCGTTTGTGCATTGATCCCTGTTATTTGAAGTCCCATCAGAAACCTTCAGTTGTTTTACGGTAGCATTAGGAGTGAAAAATCAGGTAACTTTGTAGTACTGCATTTATTTAGCCTAATAGAAATGGGCTTAGGCTGGGGACAGGATAAACTGGCCTTTTCCTATCAGGACTGTCTGTTCAGTCCTGTTGAATATCACATCAAACGCACTTCATGACTGTTGCTTCAGCTTGCAGAGTGAAGTTAATTGTGTGGAAAATTCTTTTAACAATAAAGCAAAGTTCTTGTAAGAAATGAAGCTGTGTCCAGGTAATCTGACTGGAAGTCCAGGCTGGTCGCTTCTTGTTTCTTAAAATTTTACTACTTTTCCTTAAAACACCTCAAAGATGCCACCTTCAGAAACATTAGGTCTCACAAACTGTACAGCTCTGTGGGAGCAAAGGTAGGTTAGCATCTTGTTCTAGGCATTTGCCCATGAAATTCACATGTTGCAAACCTATGCTGCCATAGGGTGGTCAGCTGCAGTTTCTGTAAACCTCTCACTAAGAATAGTCATGTTGCTTGTGCAATAGCAAGAGGTGGAGCTCACCCTTCATTTCCAACTCCTACTGGCTAGAGCCAGTCAGAGCTGCCAGGAAGGAGTCAAGGCCTTGTTTGGCTGGGAAATGCTTTTGGGTGGCCTTCACCCCGGGACAAGCACACTTCCAATTATACTGATTTTGTTTACAGAATATCTTTTTAACACTCTGGGAGATTTGTTGGGCTTTTTTATCCCTTATTCTTCTGGAGCATCTGTTCTAGATTTGCTCTAGACAACCTTTCTTCTTTATTTTGGATTTAGTTATAGTGATCGTGGTAATGAGGCTCTGCTTGTCACAAGTGGAGCTTTTGCTTTGATCTTTGTGTCGGGGTGCTGTGCTCCCCACCTCTCTGCTGGCAGTGAGAGATGCCATTTCAGAGACTATTCCCTTAGCACTATATTTTTTCTTTTTTCTTTTTTTTTTATTTACTAATACTACTATTCCCATAGCCTCTTATGTTGTTTTCATATAAACATACGTTGCTTGAAACCATTGTGCAAGTTTTGGGTCCTGAGAAGACTTACGCAGCAAGGCTGTTTAGGGCAGTTGCTCCTCTGCTTCATTGGGAGTTTTTAAGGCAGTGGTCAAGACACAAAGCTGGAAGGTAAGAAGCAAGGAGGAACTGTGTCCTATGAGGCTTACATGAGAGCTTCTTCATAATTATACCCATATGTAGTGTTACTGTAGTGAACATAGGGCATAAAAACCCTACAGAGACATCTGTCATCCAGCAGTCTCTTCTGTCCTGTCTTGTCTCTCTTCTGATTGATTTTCTCATTGCTTCTTTCAAAGTCATATGAAAGTTCATTCTCATTTAATTCAGTTACTGTTGTTCTGGCCTGGAGATTCTGGGAAGTGTTTTTTCTGCATTTATCTGTTTAACCCTACAGTCACACTTGCGTAAAGTATCAGTGAATATTTCAACCTAAAGGGCAAGTTGTGTTGACAAAGCAGTGGTTTTACTGTTTAGTGAGACAGCCTAAGCATTCCAATAAAAAGTTTCCTGTTATGTTCCTGTGTCAGCCAGAGACAGTCACGATTAATGTGGGAGAAGTTGGTAGATCGTGTTGAAATGGTACAAATGAAGTACTAATACTTGTATGTGGGGCAGTCACTTAGGTTTGGTTTCGTTTCCCCCAGTTTCCTGACTGAAACAACCTCCGCTTATGGTTTTGCAGGTCCTGGAGGTATGGCTGCTCTACTTCAATATGTTTTTAAAACCTTTCACTTCTCTCTAGCCTTTTTGCTCTCACTTCTCAGGTTTTCAGACCTGAATCTGAGAAAATCGTATAGCTGGCAATGGTTGGTAGCATCTGTGCTACCATTTGGTCTTAACACTTTTGCTAACATTGATGTGTTTGGATGAGTCTGTGAGGAAGACTGTTGTAGGTGATCTTTGGAGGTCCTTCATAATGGCTTCTGTTTTGAAAAGCTAGTATGGAATACCTATTTTCCCAAATCAATTTAGCTGAAAACTCAAAGCTAGGAGCTTAGCAGAAGTTGTTTACCTGTTGCTAGCAATGTTTAAATGAAACTGATTAGGTTTTGTTTGTTTTTGTCTTTGCTTAGAAACTATGTGAGGGAATTCTGAACATTCTGGAAAAAGACACAAAAACCTCGTGTCAAACTGCCTGTCTGGAAGCACTGCGGATTCTGTCCAGGGACAAGAAGGTTCTGGTGCCTGTAACCACAAAGAGGAACATGCAGATCCTCGTGAGACTGGCAAAGCTGGATATTGTGGAAGATCCTTTGGAGCGGGTGTCCGAATTTCCTGTTATAGTAGAAGCTCTAAAATGCCTCTGTAACATAATTTTTAACAGTGCCGTTGCACAGAAGCTCAGTTTGGAACTGAATCTTGCAGCCATGCTCTGCAATCTTCTGAAAAAATGCAAGGACCAACAGCTGGTTGGTGACATTAAATGCTTTGATTTGCGTCTTCTCTTCCTCTTGTCACTTCTGCACACAGATATTAGATCGCAGTTGCGGCAGGAACTACAAGGAGTGCAAGTTTTGACTCAGGCTTTGGAAAGTTCCCTGAATGTAAGATGGACAGGAGAATATAAAGCAGCAGAAGACCACGACAGGCCGCCTTTATCTTTGCAAGAGACAAATTGTGCCATTGAGGCACTGAAGGCTCTTTTCAATGTAACGCTTGACAGCTGGAATGTCCATAGCAAGGTAAGCTTTAGTTGAAATGATTGTTCTTTAAACGGGTTTTGCTCAGCCTGCAAGAACCAACATAAGCAGCAGTTTTTGTCCTAGCTCCAGAGCAAGGATTTTATTTTTTTTTTATTTTTTTTATTTTTTTTGCTGCTGTCATTCTGATAGAATTTAGATTGCGTTTTTCAGTACAGCAACTGAGGTGCTGCTGAAATTTTGTATTGGTGTCATAGCTTTCCTAAATGACAAACCAGTCTGAGAAAATTCCTCTGAATATGTGAATGCTGACTCTGTCATATATTGATCAAAAGCGATTGGAGAGTTGGTGGACCTCTCCTATGAAGAAAGGCTGAGGGGGCTGGGCTTGTTTAGCCTAGAGATGAGAAGGCTCTGGAGAGATTTCATTGTGGCCTTTCTCTCCTTAGAGGGGGTCAACAGGAAAGATGAGGAGGCATTTCACCAGGAACTGCAGTGATGGGACAGTGGGAAATGGTTTTAAACTAAAAGAAGGAAGATTTAGATTAGATGTTGGGTAGAAATTGTTGACATAGAGAATGGTGAGGTGCTGGCACAGCTGCCCAGAGAAGCTGTGGGTGCCCCATCCCTGGAGGCATTCAAGGCCAGGTTGAATGGGGCCCTGGGCAGCCTGAGCTGCTGGGTGGCAGCCCTGCCCACGTAGGGAGCTTGGGACTGGCTTTAAGGTCCCTTCCAACCCGAACCATTCTTGGGGTTTTAAGAGGTGTTGAGTCTCTAATGCTTATTGCTTATAATGCAAAAATAACTTTCTTGCTCTTATTCCTACTTAGGCCAAAAAAAAAAAAAAAAGTCTTTTCAATGTGTTTTCTGTTTAATGGGGGAGTAGCTTGGATGATATAATGAAATAATTAGAAGTGTATGTTTCCAAACAAAAAAAATGCAAAATACAGTAGAATGTGTCAAAGAAGACTGTTTAATGAGAGTCCGAGACCTCTGAAAGAAAACGAACTGTTCAGCAGTAATTAGTTGGCTAGGAAAAACTCTGTCATGTAGCTGTACCAGCTGGCTGCATCCTTTGAGATTGTGGACTGTGGCAACAGAGTAACAATTAGAGCTGAGGAGTTTGACTAGTTTTATTTGTTTTTTTCTGGGCTTGAGGATAAGCCCATCAACTGTAATTTCCAGCCACACGTAACCGAAAAAAACAAGCAGATGCTGTTTTGAATGTCTTTTTCTCCCATCATCACAGCTTCAGTTTTGGATTTAAACATGATCTTTTAAGATTAGGTCATGTATGAGAACCAAACACACTTTCTTTGTTATCTTATTCATAGAATTTCTCTATTTTCTATGGCAACAGCAGGTCTATTTTTTTCTCATGGACAGAGATGCTGTGTTTTGTGTTGTATATTCAAATTTATAAACTTGGGCCTATATTAGAGCAATAGAATTAAATAGATTAAAAGGTGTTCTTAGACCATGTCATATTGTCTCTAAAACAGTTTTGTTAACTTTTCATTGGGTGTTGTAAATCTGTAGTGTATGAAGCTAAGTAGAAGGTAGCAGTGGTTAAAATAAGTAATAGGCAAGTAATTGTTCATTTTAGTGTACTGTACTGAACAACAGACACGGTGCTAATTATTACATTCCAAAATGTAAAACCATATAGAAATATAAAGATTATATCTTAGGGACACCAGATAAAAAGTTAAATTTAAGATTAATTGATTGAGTGAAAAAAAAATCAGAGAGGCTGGGTGCTTCGAATTTTGGGGAAGTGTGAAGAAAGTGAGGAACTTTTCTCTGGAAAATGAGTCAGTATTACATGTTGGCCTGTTGAGAAGTAATCTCTTGAAATCTCAGTCTCAAGTTATTATATCAAGTTATTATAATATCAAGTTGTTAGTATACTTGCTCAAGATTTCTGAGATGAAAAACAGCTTACAGCAGATGGGAGGAAGGAGGCAGTTGTGTCACCTGGTGAGGTTTCATTGGGCACCTGCCTTTGGTGTAAGGGAGGCTTTTTCCCGCAGATTTTTTCCTCCTTGAAAAACCCACACAGGCAACTATCAGGAAAATTCCCTTCCAATTTCAAGACATTTTGGTATTAATATCCTTTTCATTTAGTTGGCTTATGGGATGAGAGCTGAAGTCATTCTGGGACAGGAGAACCTTCTTTCGTGTTTTGAAATGGAGTTTATGTAATGAGTTCTCACTAAATGTTCCTAAAAGCAAGCAACCCTTAAATTAAAGAACTCTTTGATAGTTATAAACTCTTAACAAGATATTAGGTGATGTTCTGCTTAGCAAGTATCCCTGTGGAAATATTAATGATCTGTAAGAAAAGTAAACATCATGTTAATTAAGGGGACTGAAGATGCAGAATTTGAAAAGTTGAGAAACAGGCAGGCTGGAAAACAAAAGGGAGATCAGAGAGGTGTGTGGGTAGAAAGCTGAATGAAACTCATCATAAGGAGAAGAGAACCATCTGAAACACCAGTGTTTAATGACTGGAGTTGATTTCAAAGTAGCAAAGCCAGAGGAGCTGCAGGTGGTACAGTTGGCAGATTTGGATGCTGATGTTACATGTGATGTATTGGGGTGCTTTGTGCAAAGCCAAATACACAAAGAACATATGATGGATGCCAAGAGGAGCTAATAAAAAGGACAAGACAATGATAGATATAGTTTTGTGATTACCTTTACTGGCACACTTCTGTGTGACTGCACTGTGGTGAAAGACTGGAAGGAAGTGCTGTTTCAAGAGAGGAAAAGTAGGGCAAATAAGGTTGCTGAGTGTAGAGAAGTTATTAAGGAAGTGTAGAAAAATGTCAAGGGAACAGAAGCAAGTGAACTAAGAAAGGAAACATATTGGGTGGGAGAATGAAACTGTTGGCAGCAAAAGCACTGAGTGAGAATGAGACGAGCAGAGAACGTATGTAATCTAAACTGATGAAGAGACATCAGTCCTGGGTGTAAATAGAGAAGAAGATAGGAATGTTATGTTAGGAATAATTGTATGGAATTGGGCAAATAGTTCTAATGGGGTTTTCTATTAGCGAGGACTCATTTGGCTGGAAGAAGATCCCCTTGCTTTTTAAAAGGCTTCATTTGTTGAAAGGCCAGCATCTGAAAGTACACTGCATTAAGCGTTCAAGTGAACTCTAAGGTGAAGTCCTTGTATTGATAGGGATGGATGTTGTGATCTAATAGGTATTTTCCATTTTTAATTTTTATTATTCTAGTGACCTGAAAACCTCACTTGCAATCTTCAAAATGAAAAAATATCTTCATAATTTATATTTATATAGAATGAATCTCATCAATTTCGTTACATGGCTGCCATCCTTCGGTACTGCTTATTAACCACGGGCCCCACTGAAGACAAAACTGAAGAGTTGCACAGGTTGGTAAAATTGCAGAGACAATCTACTTGTGTTATTACCACAAAATAAATGAGTCGCTTTCACTGATATCTAAAGTGGGAATCTGAGAACCAGTGAAAACTGTAATTTTATGGTGGAATGCAACTCTTGTTGTTTTGCATAGAAGTTGATGGAAAACTGTGAGGTTTTTGTATGTAATTTCTGCAATTTTGATAACGCAGTGGAAGTAACACATTGATACTTCTGTCTCCAGTAGTTCAAGAGTATAAGTAGTACCAGTGTCAATTTCTTCATCACTATTTGTTCCAGTTAAGTCATCTTGCAGTTCTGGGTGTGTTTCTTGTCAGTCCCACACCCAATTGCTTTCTTCATATTTACCTCCAATAACTCAATTGAAACTCAGTGTTCTTGCTGACGTCTGGTGATTCTTCTCTGTTCAGCGTTAGTAGTCTTTTCCCATGACATTTTTGTTTTTAATCAAATCGAGTTATTCAAAGAGCTGAGCAAATACAGGAGCATCAGACACTATGCCACAATAGCTTGGGCAATAAAAACCTGTTTTGCAGTTTTCTTTGTCTGAGACATCAGTTTATCTAAGTGCAAGATCTTTTGATGATCCTTTTATGAACCTGCAGTATCCAGCAAGAAGGGTGCAGCTTTTCACACCCAGCGGTCTTGAAAGAGTTAAATGAGCTTTAGTGAAATCTTGGAAAGCTCTTAGAGATCAACAGTCTTAGTAGGCAAGCACTAAAATCCCACATCAGAGCCATTCTCAGTTTTTGCAGGCTGATTTGGAATAATTTAGGAGACTGCTGCAGTAGTTGCCATGACTGGAGTTAGTGCTGAGTGTGTCCTAAAAGGCAGTCAGTGTTTTCTCTGTGCTGCTGCTTGTGGTGGTTTGTTTTTTTGCTTTCTCATCCTTCTGAAGCAAAGACTGATGGGTCTGAAATTCCTACTGCTGGGAAAATTGAACAGATCTGTGTAAGTTCCACAGCTACTGGAAGATAGAGATCTTTATCACTTCAGCTTGTAAAGTTCCCAACGACTGCCTGATAGTTTGATGAATTATCGTACAGTGGATGCTGCTCTTGTGAAAACAAGAAAAATGCCATATTTCCTTGTCCAGGAGTGCAAAACTGGCCTAATTACCCTGTAAAATATCACCCTTGTAAAATTTAATTTCCTTGCGCTGTCACAAAAGGATGCGCATTATGAAAGCCCTTGTGTGTTTACCCCTTGTAGACACCTGCAGATCAGGACCAAAGAGGGCTTTATAGATAGAGGTAAGCAGCAATGGACAACATGTAGTATTAGTGTGATTTCTGTTTGTTTTGTTTTTTTTTTTGCTTTTTTTCAGCCAGAAGGAATATGTTTTGTAGATATGCTACTTACATGGAGCATCCCTCCTTATGGAGGTGCCAGATCAAGGCAAGAATTCCCCCCAGTTCTGAGGAGGGGAAGCAGAAGGAGGGAGGATGAATCACTGCCTTATTCCTTCTGTTGTCTCCCTTTCTCCATAAAATTCAGCATACCACTGCATTGGCCTTTTTCTGCTGGGAATACAACTTTTTCCCTCTGTTAGCCAATTTTGTTCAGCTTAGGTTGACAGAAGAGTGCAAGTGGAGCACTGCTGCCTGTAATATTTGATCTTGATTTATGACATGCTCAAAGTTGTTTGTTTGTTGTTTTTTTTTTAAATGTGTTAGAGTAGCACAGCACACATTTGGAACTTTGTGATTTAAATATCTCAGCCCATCTGCAGAGCTTAAATTTTGCCTTGGAACGCTACATGCTGCAGTAGAAGCTGAATAACTTAGGATGCTTTTCTACCCCCAACATTCATCACAGGGCAGTTCTGGAACAGAAGAGATACAGTCAGAAGTTATGACCCAGCAGATCTCAGGGAGTTGGGTATCTCAGTTCAATCCCCTGTTGTAATAAGCTGAGGAAATCTTTCATTCCTAATTGAAGTTTCTGCAATACATGGCTAAACCTGTGTAAGCTGTCTATAGCCAGCATGGGAAAGCAGGCTGGGTCAGTTGGGCTGCTAAATAGGCTGGGCTCTGACCATGGGGTCCTTATTGCTGCACTGAGGTGAGAGTCAGAAAGAGTTCAGCTTCCCCGTCTGCATCCCAGCCAGCAGTAACACAGTTACTAAAGTGTCATTAGTCATAGAATGAAACAGACTTGAATAATAAATAAATAAATAAACAGACTTGAATGCAGAATGCAGTATCAGGAGGCGTATTACCTGGAGTTTCTGTTCACTTCTGTAAGTCTGAAAACCTGCAGAATGTAAGATGTGCAGCTGAAGGGTTTGGAGGGCCTGTTACAGTGTGTTGCATGAGTTCTTGTGCTCAGAGTGTCCAAGCTGAGGATTTATTTTATATGAGCATCAGGTATTGGATACATGCCCTTAACTGTGTTGTACAGATTCTTGGTTTGACTTATCTTCCTAAGAAATGAGCAGAAGCTACCTACAAAAAATCCCTTAACTAATTTAGTACCAGCTATTGTTGTCATTATTGTGGTTCTGTCACGTCATTACTTAACGTTTGAATATGAACAGCTTACAGCACCACATATTAGAGCGAGTGCCGTTTTTGCCCACTAACAAGGCTTTAATCAAGGCATTCTGCAGCTCTAAATAGGCCTTTGCTTCTGAATTTGCATATCAGGAGGGGGCTGGGAGCATGAGTGGGTGGATGTCATGTCCCAGTGATTAATGATCTCTGGGAAGCCAAAAAGGGGAGAGTAATATACGCAGTATTTCTACCCCCTGGAGTAGGAATGCAAACACTATTGTGCGGATCTGTGCATAGTCACTGACTTCCTGGTAGCTGGAGAATTTCATACACTCCTCTACCACAAATAAAACTGTCAGTGAAGTGACAAAGATCAGAAAGCTGGGCTTCATTTATTGAAAAGAATAGCTCAGACACAGTGATCCAGAAAATTAATTTTGTAGGTGTTTGAGAACTTGGTTGTTTAATAAGGAACTGGTTAAAAAGAGAACTTTTGATGAAAGGATGAAAGCCACCAAATATTTGTTGAATTTCAGTCTGCTTTGCTTCTGACTACTCCTGAAATACTGGACTTCTGTAATGTAGAAGATGTCTTAAACAGGAATGAGAATAATTTCTTCCAAAAGAGCAAGTCGTCTGAAATTCAGTTATTAGAAGAACAGAAGGGAGGTAACAGCGTGGAGCCTGATCAGACTCCAAGCAGCACATTTGTTAGAAATCCTCTCGTGTCATTGCTGTTTTGCTTTCTGACATGTTAGACCTTTGTTAGAATTGTATGAATAACGTAAAAACAGAGTGCAGCTTCTATGTAAAAGCATTAACTGAAGTTTCTCCACTCTTGGGATTCTCAGACACTCTTTGGAACATCGTTTACCCATAGGTCTTTTGATAGCTTTGAGGCCTGCTTACCTAAAACCACATCATTCTGTAGTATTTTTAAATATGTCCATTTCAAATTGCAGTTGGGCATTAAATAAAGACAGTTCTAAGTTTTGCTGCATCTGTGTCATTTAGTCTGCTTCAGGAAGAGTACAAATTGTGGTCTGTGTAATGAGAACAGGATAGAAAGCAAACTCAAAGGATATGTAACGGAGTTCCTTAAGTTCCTTGCAAAGTAAGTTCCTCATTGTACTCCACTTTGTGGATTGCAAAAGCTGCCAGTTATTGCACGTTAGTGCTTGGTAAGTAAGCCTGAGCTTTTTGAAGTGTTAAAGCCTCTTGTATTTCCTACATACTACGAGCTGAGGAAAAGTGAAAGCATTCCAGGGAAACTGAGAAATTACCACCACACTCCACTGATATACAGAGGGAGAAGTAGATTTCCATGGCATACTTTTGTCAGAATAATGATAGGACATGGCCAGATTGTAAAATCTTTTCAGTTTCAAGGAGGAAAAAGCTCTGAGCCCTGCAAGTCAATGTGAGAGTTCCCCCTGCTGGCTCAGCTGCTGGAAAGTAGTGCTGGTGGCTGTGCCTTATCCTAGGGATGTGATTCTGTGAAGGCTAGAGGTGATGCTGCACTGCTGCTCTATTGCTTCTGGAGCTTAGGTCATTCTTTTTTCTTGCTCATTCTGAAGCTAGCACTCAGGCATAATGTGTGCCACCTTCTTTAAAATGCAGAGAATAGAAAACAAAGCATTGCTTCAGTTGCAGGGCCTTTTGTTGTTGTTGTTGCAGTCAAACAAACAGTACGGCAAGTTGTGCTGCCTTTGCTTCTTTCTTTCAAATAAATAACAAATTCTAACAATCTGTTTCAGCAATGCAATCAACCTCTTAAGCAATATTCCCGTTTCTTGCTTGGATGTCCTTATTAATCCATCATCCCAGGAGGAAACAGATATAAAATACAATGGTATGAATATGAGAGCCATCCAGATTTTATTGGATTTCATGGAGAAGAGAATTGACAAGGTATGGTCTGTGAAGGTTTCTGTCAAATGTGGCTTCTTTCATTAAATTAAAAAGTGGATGTCTGTAATGTTTGTAAGAATCTTTTCAGGCAGCATTAGGAAAAACATGGATGTCCTTGCTTGATTCTAGATTGTGAAACATTTCAAAATTGAGAGCAAATTCCTGTGAATACCTGAAGCATGCTTGTGTTTTTAGGACCATGAGCATTTGGCTCTTTGTTTATATCTGTGTGAAGTTCATGATTTGATCATCACGGGGCTTTTTTGTAAAGTTCATAGGATTTGAAATGCACGTTAAAAATGTTTTTTTATTTGTTTTTATTTTAGGGAAGCAGCTATAGAGAAGGTCTGACTCCAGTTCTCAGTTTATTAACAGAATGCTGCCGAACTCATAGGAATATCAGGAAGTTTATCAAAGCTCAGGTATGTAGAATAGTCATCTAAATTCGAATATGAAACTAATAACAAATATTCTTAGATTTGTACATCAGTGCAGTGCACTGATACCTTCAAAGCATGGATGGTTTCCTATTAAATTACCCAGAAAGTTCTCTCTCCGGTATTTATTTTTTCCATTATGCCTCTCACAGCTGTCAGCTATAGAAATATTTTTCCAGAGTCACGTAAATCAATAGATAGTATAGCTTAAGTTCCACAATAAATGCTGTGAGCTGTTAAATAATATTGGAGATATTGTAAAGCTGTGGTAGGGGGGTCACTGTGGTTGGAAAAAAGCCCAGTAATGTCTGACCCCTTACATCCAGCTTGTCAGAAATACTTCAGTGCAGATGAACAGACTTTATCAAGCTGTATGGAAGCCAGTGAGACTACAGACATTTTGGTCACTTCTGCTTGAGCTTTAATTTGACTCAGCAGACAGGAGTCTTGGGAACTGAAACTTGTGAACCAAGCATGGATCTGCTGTTCCATTGGAGCAAAATGTCGTCCTTTATCACTTAAAGGTCTCTTCAAAGAGCTGTTGAATACAGTGCAGACTCTGAGAGGTTCTTCTGAGGGAAAAATGATTCCAGCACTATGGTGAAAGATTAAACGATCACATAATGGTTGAGTGTGGTGGGTTTCGGGGTTTTATTTGCTGCTTTTCCTGAAGTTGAAGAGAGAAAACTTTAAAACATGAGTAAGGAAGGAACAGATGAGACCAGCTGAGGGATGTGTTTTTCCTAACCTGTGATGCTTTTTGGTTTGCATCTTAAATGCCACTCCCAGATCAAAGCTGTGCCTGAATTCACAAATAGGATTTGTAATGGCAGTGAGCATATTTTGCATATATTGCCCACTTCTTTCACCAGACAGTGTTTTGAAGCCCATTTTTGTTTAAATATTTTGTTTGCAGCAGTTCTTTCCTGGAATACTCCTTCTCATCTGTTAAATTTCTTTTAAAAAAAAATTGCAGAGCCAAATATTCCAAAGTTAGAAAGTGAGGCTGTCTGCATGTTTTTACTGCATCTCAGCATCTAGGTGTCAGGATGCAACTGGTTGTCTTCCCCCAGGAACACTGCCTCATAATGCAGGAAACGGATGGGTGCTGCTAACTACATGACCAGATGTTTGATATTTTGAATGGTTTGAGTGTTGGCCTTAGGCTTTATTTAGTGTGCACTATTCAAATTCTCATCTGAAGATTAATTTCCTCCTGGACTGTCCTGTGGAACTCATCACGGTATTAGCATTCAACTGTTCTGAAAACATGAATTCATTCTTACAGCACTGTGGGAAATGGCAGTCATGGTATTTTCCCCATGGGGAAAGTAAGCAGGGACAAAGTGTTTGCTAGTTATGTGAGTGCTTAGATTGAAAAAAAAAGAAAAACAACAGGCCTGTCCTTCTCAAAGTAGTCAATACATAGCATGTCAGTATCAGCTCCCAGTGAGTCTGATTTCCGTGACTGTGCAGCAAATTTGCACAGAACACAATGTTTTGTGTTAAACACCTAGAAAACAAAGAACCTGCATTTCTTAATGGCAATTAGTGACAAGCTTGGTTTCCTTAGCTAGTAAAACGTGGGCGATCTATAATTCTTTCAGGAGTCTTCGAACTACTAAATAATTGGTGTTATGGCTTAGGTCTGTTTGCATGTCATGTCCTGTGAATGCAAAATAATGATCATAATCTGGGGTTTGAGTTTGAATGCACAGAAAAAGACAGGCTGAAGTTAGGTTGCCCAACCAAACATTTCAGGCATCTCCTGGCTTTCTGGAGGGTTGAAGTTAACAATACTAATGATATATAATGAGAAAACAGTGCGTTTTAGGTTATGTTAAAAAAGTGTTTTCTCCAAAATCTTTTTGAAAGCGAGCTTCAGCTTTCTAAGGATGTTATCTGGGAGAAGGATGAATTTCCTTTTTTACACATGAAGACAGTTTCTGAAATTTTTGTGAGAACTTGCAGTATGACTTACTTTCCTGCTTTTTCACTGTAAGTATACTTACTGTTCTGTACAAATTATGCATCCTATTAAGGTGGGTTTCACTAAGCTGTTATTAATGTTTTTGCCAGAAACTTGAACAAAACACAAGAATCTAAGAACATAAGGTCGCTGTTGCCTGTAACCAACTATTTTGGACCAGACATTTGTGCTTTTAAACTGCTAATAGCTGTCCTTTCCCAGATGTGTGCTTGAGGTTCAGCATGCGTTTGCCCAGGATGGCAGACCAGAAGGACTGAATGTGTGATGGAGCAAGAATCATTGCTAGTCCATGTAAACACAGCTGGGTTGATATTGGTCCTTTCTTTAAAGCAGCGGAACTGCAATATTTTCTTGTTCTCTTTACAGTGTTTCTGCAAGGATTGGCTCAGTGTTTCCATGTATTCTATGTTGCTGTTCTCTTATTTTTAATGCTGCTAGGTACTGCCTCCACTAAGAGACGTATCGAGTCGTCCAGAAGTTGGCACAACAGTGAGAAACAAGCTTGTGCGCCTCATGACACATGTTGACCTTGGAGTAAAGCAAATTGCAGCAGAATTTCTTTTTGTTCTTTGTAAAGAGAGAGGTATACATTTATTTTTTTTCTTCTCCCTTTTACATGAAGTCGTGCTGTAATGCTTGCCTCTCGCTATAACTCTTTTGATTGTGGCAGAACTATATGCTTTTTGTTCTGTAGCTGATTCTAAGCTGAACAATCTTTTGTCTCACTCTTTGCAGTTGACAGCTTGTTAAAATACACAGGCTACGGTAACGCGGCAGGATTATTGGCAGCAAGGGGCCTGTTAGCAGGGGGAAGAGGAGATCATTGGTACTCGGATGATGAAGATACAGATACGGAAGAATACAAATCTGCAAAGCCCAAGTATGGTATTGGTTTCAATTCTGCATTTCTTCTTGCAGTCAAGATGTTTTGACATAATTTTCTGTTTCCCCTTTTACAAAATGGCCGGCTGTTGAATTACATGTGCTTATATGGAGTACTGTCTCTTCTTGGCCTCATGGTTGAATTACTGAGGAACAGAATACAGTTGGGTGGCTCCAAGGAAAAAATACCCTCTCTGATAATGATTTAATTTCGGTAGGTGGAGCTACATAAAAATGAAATGCTTGTCAAAAAGAAACAATTCAAAATGTTTGTGGATGACCTAAGAACACTGTTAGAGGTTCAGAATACGTGTGTTGTCCATCTAAATGCTACCTTAAAATCTAAGCTTGTTAAATGAGAATAAGGGAAGGTGTAAGAGACAATACTCTTTCAGAGTAACAAAGCAGGGCAGAAAAGTTTTGCAGAGCAGATTTATTTCTGCACTTCATGTTATTTTCTTCCTTTTTTGTCTCTGCTCTTTCAGAAGGGAGCTCATAAACAGGAGGGGGAACAGCTGTTTACGAGGGTGGATAGTGATAGGACAAAAGGGAATGGTCTTAAACTGAGACAGGAGAGGTTTAGGTTAGATATTAGGAGGAAGTTTTTCACCCAGAGAGTGGTGACGCACTGGAACAGGCTGCCCAAGGAGGCTGTGGATGCCCCATCCCTGCAGGCATTCAAGGCCAGGCTGGATGTGGCTCTGGGCAGCCTGGTCTGCTGGTTGGCAACCCTGCACATAGCAGGGGGTTGAAACTCAATGATCATTGTGGTCCTTTTCAACCCAGGCCATTCCATGATTCTATGATTCATATCCAGCTGTACGCACAGAAGTAAAACTATGACGTCTGTTTAGTTAAAAGGTAGCACTTAAATGAAATGTTCAGGACAAAGCATCAGTTGCATTTGGTTTTCTGTGTAGTTTTTGTTTGTGGTCAAGCTATTTGCAATGATAATTTTTCCTGAAAATGTGCTTTAAAACTAATTCTCTGCTTTTGTTTCTCACCATCTCTGCATCACCATTCACTTGGTTTAACAGTGAAAATAACTGAGATTGTAAATTCACAGTGTAATACTAATTTGTTTTGAGCAAAAGTGATCATGAGAAGGAAACCTAATTCAGCGCTTCTTCCTGAATAAGAAAATTTCCCTTTTGGTCTGTGTTCTTAAAATCAAGCCTGTAGATTAGTTGCAATCATATATCTGTTATTTGCTCCCCCTGTGTGTCATTATTACTAATGACATTGTCATTACCAGCGTTAATACCTTGCTCTCAAACTACTGTATGGTGTAGAGCATAACAAGTACTAGTGGAATGTGCAGTACTAGAGTAGTGAACAAGGAATTATACAGTGCATCAACAGGAAGCTGTATTGTGAGTCACAGGAAAAGACTACAGATCAGTGTGTAGGTTGGCTATAGTAAGAGCTTTCACATGCAGTTCAGACAGCATTAGTCTCAGTGGTGTCTGTGAGTTGCTCTTTCCTCCTCTTAAAAAGACAGACAATTTACATACATTTTTATTAGAAATGTAACTATTTTATCTTTCCACCTCCAGCATTAACCTTATCACTGGTCACTTGGAAGAACCCATGCCTAATCCAATGGATGAAATGACAGAAGAACAAAAAGAATATGAAGCTATGAAGCTTGTCAACATGTTTGATAAACTTTCCAGGTATTGTATTTTAGCTGCATTTGATGGAGACGCTTTACATCCCCGTCCTTTGCTCTTTACTAAAGTCTACAGCTTCAAATAGTGCTGTAACCTACTCTGCAGAATTAGAGCCAATTTTGCTGTAGAGAAAAATGTTTAATACTTCAAAGGAAAGAGTGATGTTTTACCTCAAAGGAAACCCCTTTGGGATAGGGTTGGACAGAATCAGGTGTTGATGGAACCTGCTTACTAAATGGGTAGGCTGATGAATAATTAAATGAATTTCTCATTTTGATGTATGAGAAAGCACGAGACAGGTATACTTGTTTATCCCAAGCAGGATCTGATGGTAAATATTTATGTCATGCTGCTGATCTGAAGAACAATTACTGCATGGAAACAGCTGTCAGCAGAAGAAATGAGTTATCTATTAGAGCAAGTAAAAGGGAAGATACAATTAAGAATTCATCGGGACTTAGAGTAAATGCAGATTGGGTTACAAAGGAGGCTTTATCATTTGTTCTAGATGGCTATGGTAATGCCATAAAATAAATTGGTGTGGTATGTGAGCTGTAGATTTAGGTGAATTTGTAAGTGAATCATTTTTCAAACGAGGGGATGAACCTGAAGATAGAAACGTTTGTGTTTTGTAGAGTCGGTGAATATTCAAATAAAAAGTTATCTTGAGAGATGTTCCAGCCAATTAAATGTTTTCACCTGTCTGCTAAGGATTGTGGAAACAGCAAATCCTGGGGGTGGTTCTGGATTTCCTATTAGCTGGCAGAGACTGAAGTATAAACCAGAGTGTGAGCAGGGAAGAAACTGGAGACAACTGATTCAGTGAAATAATTGGATACTTGAATACTTTATCCAGGTTATTTGTATGGGAAGCAAGTGTCATAAGTTTACAGTCTTCTTAATAAAGAGAAGAAAACAGAATGCACATGTAATTCTAGTTAAACTATTATGTAAAACCAAATGGCTGCTACATGAGGAGAGAATTAAGATGCTGAGCATTAGGAATAGCATAATAAAATGTCTAAATGGTCTACAGCTTTTTTTTCTTTAAAGGGAAGATGTAGAGAAAGAAAAACTGAAGACAAGTCAGTTGCTGTCACTCTAGTAGTTGCACAAGAAGTCCAAATGGCATTACTGTAGCCTAAGAGCCTTTTCAGTTTGGAGGGCTGGAGACACCTGCTGTGTTGCCTGCTAAAAACTGACAAGCAGCTGGTGCCTGGTATTGCTCCTTACTCTCTTGGCCAGTAGCTTTGCTGTCACCTTGGGCTTTTATGTCTCATTACATCCACCTGCAGTTCCTTCTATAGTACTGGAACTGCCAAATCTTCAGGGCTGCAACTCTTTCTGCTGTTTGTTTGATTGGTTTTTACTGTAGGGCAGTTTTGTTGATGCGACCCCACTGTAGGTGCTGTGATAGCCTGTTTTACTAGAGAAAGGTATGGAAAACAGTTGAAGGACTAACAAACTCTTTTCCCCTTTTGACTGAGGGTAATGAAGGCAGTCTGGCTTTTATTATTTTTGAAAAGCTACCTGAGAGACAGACTGAGCTCCTCAAAAAAACAAATTTGCAAAACAGCAGTACATCACTGCAAATATATGGCCTGTCATTAGTGGCTGCTATCTGTTTTTGCAGCGTACCCTTTGGTGTGGGTTTATTGGAAGTAATAAAGTGGTGTTTTTCCCCTTGTTCCATAAGGCGCCAGTGGATTTCTGCTCTCCAAATTTCTCATTAATTTTGATCATCAGCACTGAAGAATTGAAATTGCTTTGAGGTGCTGTTAAATTGTTCCACGCTTTTGGTTGTTTCAGGTCATGTTTCCGGTCATGTTTCCAAGGCTTTTGTTTTCTGTTACGTTGCTGGTACTTAGGCCTGTTCATGAAGTAATTGACCCTCAATAAGGCTAAACTGCAAATTATCACCTAGTTTTATCAACAGGTATGGAGAAAAGCTGAAGATTGCTTGTGCACCCATTTACTCTGCCCAAACTAACACTGGCTCAGGTTGTACAAAAGCTTATATGGAAACTAAATGTTTGCTCAGATTTGGCTGGATGCAGTTACTTTATGAAAGTATTAAATATGTACAGATTATCAAGATTTTCACCCTCATTAATGCTTTCTGCTGCAGCACTTGGAAGATGTAGATGTTAGGTAGGTCGCCGAATGCCTGAACTTGGCCCTAAAGTAACTTCATGGGCTTTGCCTGTGGTAAGAAATAGGTGGTGGCTTGCTGGGAGTTGTTGGGTCGCTGTAAATCAGTGTGTTTTCTGCCTATGGTGCGCATCTCCGAGTCTGCAAACAGATTTAACTCAACCTTTATTATTTATTTCCTTTACAAAACATCAGAGATACCCAACTTAAGTCATTGTTGTATGGTATTCTGTCTGTTTATATCATAGACTATTGGAAATAGTCTCTGTTAATTAAAATGTCTGAAGAAATATGCTAACGTTTTTTTCTATTATAAATGGTAGGTAGAATTGTATATTAATTGACTAATTTAAAATGTCAGGATGGTTTTTCCAAGCCAACCTTGTATTAATAGCAAGAATCCTTTTGCTGATGAAATGGTCCCCAATTATCACAGCCCGGGTTTTGTTGTACATTCAACAGAAGTCAACAAAACAAGTAAGAGAACCTGCCTAAATAAGCAACCATACTCATTAAAAACACGAAATTAATCATAGGATGAATGAAGAAAGCAACGTTACATAGATATTTTTTTCTCCATTCTAATCATAGAACAAAATAATGTTTTACATGAAAGGATCGGAACTATTATGTGGTACTCAATTATAAGGAGGTGAATAGGTCCCTACCATGCCATTTTATCAAAGGAGCAGGCTGGTGATGGCTATTTCATTACAGACACCATCATTAATTCCATGTGTCAATACTGCCCTATAGTACGCAGAGCAGACAAGAAAGAGTTACCCTGCAAAACAAGGAATGATTTTTGAGTCGTTATCAAGCTAAATGGCAAGCAGGAAGCTAGACCTTGTATAGATATATTTGAAGGGACTCTTAGGAGATCTGCAAGTGGAAGAAGAGAATGCATTTTACCAACTGTTTAATTACGGTGCGTTTCTAAGTATACTTGAATAGAACGCTTTGTTTGCGTTAGAAAAATGAATCTTGCAGGAAGGGCTGTTTGAGTGCATTGGAGGTCACATAAGGATGTGCAAACGTGTAAAATGTTCCTGTTGTGTACTTGGGTAGGACTTGTGGATGCGGAAGTATTCATGCTGCCACCTGCTGGGGTGAGGTGATCTCCCTTCTGCCCTACGAAAATGTCTAAGAAATGAAATTACTTCGGAGAGTGTATGTGCCAGTTTTATGGGATAACTGTACTGCTTGTATTTCACCTCAAACAGCAAACAGATCCTCAGCTGCTCCGTGTTGTCAGAGCTCAGTTGAGGTCTCTAAGCAGCCAGTGCTAAAGGGGAAGCTTGCTGAGGTTGGTGGAGCTGAGGTGATTTGTACCAGGTGAGGGTCAGCTCATGTAGTCTTGTGCATTGTTCAGAGCCTGCAGTCAAATCTTAGCCAGGGAAAGAATGTCATGTTCTACACTACTTTAGGTATAGCTTGTGGTTAGGAAAAAAAAATTGGTCGGTCCCTGCCTTCTGCTCTGAACAATTAATCCCTATCTCTTCTTGTGGTGGCCCAGTGTATCTCTCTCTTCATATAGTTCAGTTTTCTTTCCTTGTCTGAGAAAGTGTGTATGGAGTTCAGCCTACTAATACAGAAAAAAGAATAGCAAACTTTAACAACCGTCTTTCATCCTGTTGAAGGACTTGCAAAGTAGGAAGCTTGTGCAGGCACAGAAAGGTAATTGATAAACATCCTTGTTATATTACGAAATGTGAGCTCAGCCCAGCTCATACTGAGCCTGGAGAGGAGGATCAGAACTCAAATACAGCGTGGTACAGTTCATAATGGTGCACTCTGAAATTAGTACAGGTGAGCTGAGAGTATCATGAAAAATGCACAAGTGCTCTGCGTGTTTCAGACTTCTACATTACGCTGTCATTGAAAACTCATGTGCTTATCCTCAAAACAGACACACCAAAAAAAACACCAGTAAGCCAACAACTGCATGTCTCAACCGGTGCATCTGGTATTCAGCATCTCCACAGACAATTCTTGGGGAGAGAAAAAAGTTTGTATTATGTTGTGGAGCATTTGTAGTGTAATGTAAAAGTGAATTGTGAAGGTGAGGTACAGAGAAAGGGCTCTGTGCCTTCAGTGTTGACAAGAGGTGAGGTAAGACTTCTTGACAGTGTTTACAGATAGAAGTATCTCTGTGTGGGGAGATAGAGGATTAAGAGGTGAGAAGACTTGCTTGTATTTCTCTGAGGTTTGTGAAGCTATCTCACAGCTTGTAACCACCAGTCCCTAAGCTGTATTGTGATCAGAAAAATAGTTTAGTCAGCATGTGTTCTACAGCAAAAACATTGCAGACAAGAACAAAGTTAGGTGTTCATCCCTCTACACTGTGTCATTTGTGTGGATACTTGCTCTCCAGCTTTCCCTTTGCTTATCAGCATTGACGCTAGATAGTTGCATCAAAGCTGCTGTGGGATTATGCAGAACTGGCCCATGTTCTCCAAGTGGTTTTCATTCTTAAGCCCATCATTGTGTCCTTCAGTAGAATACTGTTCTGACCAGGAATATTCCTCTGGGGTCCCTTTTTCTGAAGTGCACCTTTGATCCTTTGCTGGCCATTACCAACAGCAAATGGTAAATGGCTAATAAAGGACGTGGTTCCATGACTACTGCAGCAGTGCTGAATGTTGCAACCTAAGCATTGTGTTTTTTAAAACTGAAATTTAGGATCCCCTCAACTTAGGGGGCATGAAAAGCGATTTGGGTAGAATCTGCATGCTAAAGCCTGTACTACTAGAGGACGAGGAGTTTTCAGTCCTGCAGTACAGCAGGCCAGCTCTGTTTAGATGTCTGTTTAGAGATGGATTGGGGTATGGTTCTAATGGATGTCCTTCCCTGACTCCCGGCTGCCCATCCAGACATGGCTGGCCAAACCAGGCAGGTTCTTCCAGGCCACTTTCTCATGATTTGAGGTACGGCAGGCAGTGGGATTTGTGAGCTTAGCGCTGCAGTATCTGATGGCCACATCTGTGCAAATAGATGGATTCCTTTTCCTGAGCAAAAAGGACTCTTGGAGATTTCAACTACTGCTTTGCTGTACTGTATCTAGCTTATGCGTGCCATGTAATTCAGATGTTCCCTTCCCTGCTGTTTCTATTCTTGTGTTAAGGTTAGGTTGCCAGCTGCGTACAACCAATTTCTGTCCCTTCTTTTCAGCCAAGGTAGTAGTGCAGACCAGCAGAGAGCCAGTGAAATGCTTTTGTGCTCCCCACTGAGTGGTGTGGTGTTAGTGTCCGTGGCCGGGAGGGAACAGGGGAAAGGCATACACTGTGTTAAATCGCCTGAGTTTTACTGGCCTGCCTTTTAAGTGAGGGGTGAATTGACATCAAACCTCTGCTCCTTTATTTAAGGTGACTCCTGAATATTTTGAGGTGTTCTCCTCCCTCCCCCCCTTTTTTTTTTTTTCCTCCAGGAGAAAACCAAAACGTTATCTACGCCCTCGCAGGTTTTGCTATAATCCACATATCAATGAGGTGATAAAAAGTAAGGATTAAATAAATCTTTGCTAATACTTTTTGATTGGCTTAATCAATAATTAATCATCTCTTAGATGAGGCTGTAGCTTGTAGAGTAGATATAATTGGATTAGCTTTGAGAGGCCTTTAGAGCTTTGAAGAGATTAAAATGGCTGTCAATCCTGTAATTAAACTGCCGCAAACAAAGGCAGTAGTATTAGAATCAGTCAGCTTTTTAAAATGAATCAACAAGTACTTACACACCCCTCGTAGCAGTGTAGTGGTGTAGGCAGTCTGCTCTCTTCACCGAGTTATTTCCTGCAGCAAGAGCAACGTGCATCACATCTTTATTTTAATTGCATGTGCATGTATTGGCCAGAACGGCAGGTGAAATTTTAGGTGGGAATGGCTGGCCGGGAACTCTCAGAAGAAAAGCTAGTTTGTGTATTTGAAACGGTGAACCTGCTCCTTGCCTTGAGCCTATTAGGCACTGACTTTTCATGGTGTCTTTAATTGGCTAAGGAGGTTTGGCCTACATGAATGAGGTCTTTATCTGTCCCGCTCTTCCCCTCCCACCTATTTTGGAAGGTTTTTTGTTCCTCTTCCTTCAAAATAGAAGGCTTCAGCAGAAATAACTTCCTTTTAAAGGCTTATTATGTACTAAAGCATAACTGTATGCGATTGTATTATACGCATGTGAATTGATATGTGTACGTATGCTAATGCATATTCTTTTTTTCTATCTCCTACAGAGATGAGCTTATAAAGCCAATGGGAGTGCGGCCGGATGGCACAATGGCTCCTTTGGAAGAAGCAGCCAGCCAGTACCACACCAATAAGCAAGACAGTTCAGATTCAGACTAAAGCATCACCTGCTTCGCTCTTGATTCCCTAATCCGCATTTTCCTTAGAGCCACGGCATCTTTTTATCAGAGCATTTTATCCTCACGTTAGCCAGCGTCACTTTAACTGTTCAACTATTGGGATATTTAAATGATGGATCCTGTGGTGTAATGTCTGCATTTTTATGATGTCTGTTTAAAGAACGCGTATTCGTTTGATCTTTATTAATTTAAGACTAAATGTATTTCAAAGGGATAAAAAAAGTGAAAGCCTACAACAAAAAATGAAGTGTAAACATTTTAATTTTCCAGAATCCTGTTTTCCAAAGTCTGTAGGCTTTCCCATTCTTTATACATTTTTGTATTGTCTTCCTTTTTGCCTTTGTATAATTCTAATTAAACATGCAAATTTGCTTAATGGCATTAGGAGCATCAGAAGGAAAACTTAGAAGTCGGACTGACCTTGCAAAGCTGCTTTAGCTGGCATTCAGCAGTGACTTCAGAGCTTCCCCTTTTTACATGTCGTGGGATTTCCTACCACTACACACGTCTGTGGTTAAGCTGCTGCTTAAGATTTTACCCATGTGTCAGTCACTGACTGCTGCTAAAACTGCCTTTAAATTGGGAACAAGATGATGTATGTTGTTTGTCCTCCCCCCTCCATGCTAAGACCACACAAGTATTACAACTGCACCACCACCCCCCCGCTCTGGTTAAATAAAAACATCCCTATTCAAAACAGCATTCAAGTATATACACTTAAATGTTGCTGTGAATAGGAGCAGAGTGAAGAGAAGTCTATGTGTGAGTGTTTTATGGAATTGGGGCCTAATGGGAGCGCTTCACTTGAAGGGAAGTCAAACTACTAAGAAAGAAATAGTTCCCTTTTTAGGGGAAGATTAGGAAATGATGGGATAGAGAATGGAAAGGTGGGAAGGAGAAGAAAGTGTAATTTTCAACTGTGTACTCTTTAAAGATTAAAGTTGTAGTTGTGCTGCACTGTTGTTGCTTCTTTGTCTGCTTGGTTTCTTTATTGGCATGTTTCTCCTGGTAGGAATTTTCTGAACAATAATCTATATTTCAGATGGTAATTCCTTCTTTTTGCTCAGAAATGTCTACGTTGTATTCTTGAGAACCTCCGGGAAGCTGATGAAGGTGTTTCCAGTTTTTGTTTCCTTCAACTTGATGCTGGTACCCTGCACTGAAGAAGGTGGTTTTCAAAGGCCTCTTGAAGGAAGGAGTTTGTATGAAGCCAAAACCAGGTTTTGTTTTCCCATATGAGGAGCTTCCACAGGTGTACTTATCTTTCCAGAAGAACTGAACCAACACACTGCCGTCTTCTCAGCAGTTTTTTCCCAAGGAAAGCTATGTGACCATAGCTAGACCTCTCCGTTTTCCTTTCGTTAAAAGGGACTATTGTCACTAATTCTGTATATTTGTAAACACTGGCATCTTTCTGAATGTTATAATAATTGATGTTTTACGACTTGACTTGGGTTGTGTTGTCTGCTGTATCCACTTGGAGTGTCACATTTTCCATAGTGAAAAGAAAGCCAGTTCGCTCATATTTTAAGGAGGAAGCAATACCTACAGTAGAACCAAACACAGCATTTCTAACACTGTAATCATGTCTGCATACCTAGAATCCAAAACAGGGAATTGTCCACAAGCAGAAAACATGCTTAGTGGCACCTAAGTTTGTTCTCAAGTATGAAATTTTGGGGTTTGCATCATCCCCTGCCTCCTCTCAGCTCAGCCCCTCAGACAAACGTTAAGTGGCACTGCAGGTGCAAAGTGTTTTGTGACCTTTGGCTGAAGGGTGAAACTTACCTATGTCTGCTAATGGAGATTTCAGTCCTTTCGTGGTACCAGCTGTTGGTTCATGGGGCTGGAGGAGCTATTCTAGTAATAAGCTTTGGTACAGGTTGCCATAGAGGGATAAGTACAGAGCAAGAAAACAAGCTAAATCTCAGTTCATTGCCACATGTTGCAGCGTATGCTCATGCAAACAGCTGAAAAGAGAAATAGTATCTGCTCCAGGGACCTTGCTGTAAATGATACAGCAAGAGCCTTTTGTGATCTAGCTCCTGGCATTTTGAACAGCACAGCAGTAGATGCACTAAGCAGTTCCTCTGTTCAGTTTGTCTTGAAAAACACATGCTTGTATCAGGTTTTTCATTAAGAAGAAAACATGAAGTCCAAGTATTGAATGTTCTGCCTGTGTGCTGCAGCCCAACTGTGCAATTTTGGCTGCCTGTAGTGAGGATGCCTCTATATGAGCTGTATTTCTAAACTGGATCCTGTTCCATGGAGTCGAAGGTGTTGGACTGTCCTTTTGCACCTGCCCCATTTTCCCTCTTGTTCCCTCAATGCACTGCTGCACTTCTGCTGCCGTAGCCCTGCAGCCTGGCTCCCAGCCCATCACTGCAGTGAGTGCAGAGCCCACAAGCAGGAGCTGTCAAAGTTCAGTGGTACTCAGAGACTTGGGAACTCCCTCTCTTGAGGTTCCATCCAGTTGCCAGGCTATAGGGCTGCACTGGGGTGAATGTCTCAAGTACTTTCCAGTAGTGCCCATAGCAATCTGCTGCAGCACGTCAGTGCCTAGAACAGGTCAGAAGCTTGCTGCTCTTCCAGCAGTAGTCCTTCAGAGTCCCTACACAGGGGGTTTGAGGAATGCATTGAACTATTCTGTCTCATATAGAGTTGCAGACTCAAGGAAGGGACCTTTAAAGGCCATCTAGTCCAACTTCTGTGCAGAGAGCAGAGACACCTGCAGCTCAATGAGGTTGCTCAGAGCAATAGGAGGAAAATTGTATTCGATAATATAAACTCATGTTTTTGAGTGAGAATCACAGAATCACCAAGGTTGGAAAAGATCTCCAAGATCATCCAGTTCAACCATCCACCTATCACCAGTATTTCCCACTAAACCATGTCCCTCAGTACAACATCTAAACGTTTCTTAACACTCCGAATGTTTCTTGAACACAAATGAACCTAATGTTACAAAAGCCACCAAAGTCAAGTCTGGTTTGTCTTTCAAAGTCAAGTCTTTGTCTTTAAGGTCAAGTAGTAACTGTGAGCAGAAAAAGGAACTCGTGAATAAAATGTCATTTGATTCTCCGGTGGTGACTGTAAAGGATTTAGTGGGTTTCAGCAATGCAGGTACCCTCTACTCTCAAGAAGCCCTTCACAGGCCAGCCCAGACACAAAAACTTGCTCTTCCATCTTTTTCTTGGCGCCAACACTCAGAAATAACGTGGTTCTCATTAAGGCTCACCAATGATTTGGAAGTTTTGCTTTTCTTTGTTTCCTCTTAAATAGAGTTATGAAACAAAAGATGATAGGAAATTGCTGGAATTTGTCAGAATGCTTTGTTCTTTTGCAAAACAACTCGGCCTTATTCGTTGAAATGTTAATGAAAACTTCCTGGCAGGTATTCCTACCACTAACTGAAATTTTATGTGCCACAAACGTGGTTTTCAGGAAAAAGAGGATGCTTACAGTCTTTTCAAATATGTTGTGAGAAAACTACCAGAACTTTGGATGTTTCAAATACACATTTCTATATATATGCATGGCCAAAATAGGATTTTCAGGCCTTGCATGTGTACTTTTTCACCAAAAAAAAGTGTGGGGACAGCAACTGGGCAGTAGTACAGTTCTCTTCTAGTCCTTCAAGCACCAATTTTCCTCTAATAGCGTGAAAAATCTGTTGTCTGCGATGGCTTTAAGGAAGAATACATTGCAGTGAAACATGCTGTCATAGCAGTTGGTTGCCAAGCATCTGAAAACGAAAGGACATGAGAACCCAAACCTCCTGAAGAAGCATCCCACAACACTGTCCTCCACCATACTGCTGCAGAACAGCTCATAAAGCCTTGCACCTTAATCAGGCCGGCTGTCAAGAGGCTGTTCAAACAGCTGAAAGCCAGACTTTACAGGTCTTCGATGAGCAGCAAGTTAAACAGCCAGTGGCCCAGGATTCTTCTCTGGACAAATATGTAAAAATGACGATTTAGTGATGGTACAGAGGCGCATCTCAGAGTGGGCCTGGTGGGAGGAAGAGATGTCCTTCTGGCTTGGCAGCCTATGCTCAGCTGACTGAACTTAGGGCCGCAGACTGGCTCTGGTGCAAGGCCCAGCAGGCCGGGACCCTGCGTGGTGCCAGGCAGCGGGTGGGGGCAGGCTGGGGTCCCGCCGTGATGCCAGGCGGCAGCCTGAGGGCAGGGCAGGCCCTCCAGTGGCCCCACAAGCTGCACAGCCCTTCTCCCGCCTGCAGCCAGGAAGAAGGTAGGGCAGCAGTGTCTCTACAGCACTTGGTTCTTGCTTTTGACTCTACCATGAAGCACTTCCAAGAAGGGCCTTTGTGGTGGGATGTTTACATGGTCTGCCTAGATCTAAGGCCAGCAGGTTGACCTGGGAGGCGGGAAGCCCCAAAAGCAGACCGTGGCCACAGCCGGTCCATCAGCAGCGCCTGATATCACGTAGCTCAGGCCCACTCCCCAGCACAGCTGGGAGCTTCAGCATCCAGCAGCGCTGATGGAGCACCTCAGCTTTCTCTAGAGCAGGCGTGAGGGCAGGCACTGAATTGCTGACGCCCCTTCACCAGCATGCCGATCTCTGTGGGGTACCTAGGCAGGCTTTTAGAGGTTGGTAGGGAAGGAATTATTCAGACCACCCAACTTAGCTGGCTAAATTACCCGGGCAGCCTCTTCAAACTCCTTCTGCAGTCACGGATGAGAGAGAGGACAATTCAGAGTTAGGCTAATTTGGGTGCACTGAATAACCCTCTGCAGGAGCTTTGCTTTCCCTCCCTTGACTACAGAGGGAGCCTGGGGAGACCAGCTGGTTACATTTAGCTGCTAAATTGGTTGCCAGAAGATGGGTGGTGAGCATTCCTTCCTGCTTCCCCTTTGCAGTGGAGTGCACACTTCCAGAACAGGATGCTTGCTTGCTCTCTGGCAAATTTGGAGAGTGCTCGTGCAGTGGGATATGGGCCTCTGGGAGCTGCTGTGGCATGGATGGTTCATCTTAATGCTGATACCGCATGTCTGTGCAGGATTTTAGGGGCTTTTGCTTAAGTAGATCCTTTGGAGAAGGGAGCCTGTTTAACAACTTGCCTCTCTGTAAGCCAAGTTTTGCACATGTTCTGAGATGCAAGAAGCAAAGTGAAATTGTAATTATGGAGGTACAGATAAGAGAGAGAAAAGGCGTACAAGTTCTCTCCAGATGTCTGAAAGGGAGAGGAAGGCGATGCTGTGTAAAATAAACCCTGCTGAGATTGCCCCTTTCTCTAGGCCTGATAAACCCATTACAAATTCAAACAAAAGCAGCCTGGATCCACGTGCTTCAGGGCATCTGTAAGGCTTCTTTCACCTTTTAGAGCTGCTAACGGATGCTGGGTGTGGGCATTAGTCCTGCTCTATCCAAAGAGGCTAATTCCTAATTCTGGGAACTTACAAATACTAGTTTCTGCTGTGCGAAACCCTGCAAATCTAAGGGTGTCTTTCAGAATACAAGCCTGAGCCTAAGCTACTGGAATTCTAAGGATTAGGGGTTATTTTATACTCCAGGGATGCCTTTGTCCAGTAAATCACAGTGCTGAACATCATGCTTCTACAGCCATTTGAGAAAACAAGCGTTTGTTTATTTTTTAGTTCCTGTGAAGAGCGGTGGCTGCCCATGTTCTCTCCTGTTTTCTCAGTCCCCAAATGTTCATAACACCCTGTTGATGTGGAATAATTCCCGTCCGAGTTGTAAAACACACTTATAAGTAGATGGGAAAAGCATGAACAGAGCTACAGGGAAAACAAAACCACCAGGAACGAGATCTTATTTTGCATGCTTCTCACTGCTGTATTTTTGCCCCCATTAGCATATTTTAAAGGCAAGGCTTAAAAAAAAATTCTGCTATCTGCCTGAACTGTTCTCAAGCTTTGAACTTTTCCATCCTTTCCATTGGTGATGGCCAAGTGACCCATATTTAAAAAGCATTTACAATAAAATTATAGCACTTTCTTTTGTGCTGCCGGCTTTCCCAGTGAAAAGCTAAAATGTTTTAAAATTGTCACTTTTTGACAGAGGTAATGGCTGTAATATATTTAGTCTCTTCCCCCTTGTTGTGCTTAAAATGGCTATGCTAATAAAGGGCACAGCTGTCGATACTTTATGGCCTGCTGGGGGGAAGAGGGGGAACGAAGGCAAAAAACAGATTGACTGTGTGTCAACAAATGCAGCTGGGAAAGAAAAAAAGAAGCCCCTTGAAGGCCCCTGCAACTTAAAGTCCAAGATAAATGATGTCCCTATGCTTAAAAAAAAAAAAAAAAATGGAGGTTGGAATTCAATAAAGGGAGCCTGAAAAGGAAACTGCTTAAAACTGAAAGCCTTTTCTCTGCCTCTAGACAGCTTACAAGAGAAATGAGCAAAACTGACCACAGAAAGAGGGTGAGCAGCCAAGCAAGAAAACAAAAGCCTATCCTGGAAAATATATTGCGTCAACGAATTATCTGAAGTGCATTATCGCCAGTGGGCGGAGAGTGTACAGTTTAATAGAGATGCAACAACAAACTTTTATATGCCGCTGCCTTTTGGGGGAGTGGGCTGCTTTGTGCCTGGGCTGGAGGAGAGAGGAGAGGGGAGCGGTAATTATTCATAACAGATAAATAAGACAGGGACACAACAGCCTGCAAGGCGCTGGTGATGGTCGCTCCTTTGGGGGCCGAGCTCTCCGCCTGCTCTGCATCCCCTGTGTCCCATTTCTAGTGATCCTTGTGAAGTTTGGGGTGCGTGGTCTGCGTAAACAGGAAGAGGGGCCTGAGGGAGGATTTCCTTCCACGTCTGGGTATAGACATGCTATCCATGTCTGAGATAGAGAAACCCACCAGGGTGACCTGTTTGCAGATACATCTGGTGTTTCCCAGAGGCACACAGAGGATGTGCTGCTGCAGTTCCTGCAGCCTCCTGAGGAGAACCTGACATCCAGACACCTCCTACTTCTTTTGGGCCTGGAAAGAGATTTTCTGGAGAAGTCTTGGCAGTAGGTAAGGCCAGGAGAGCTGGTCAGCATGCAGATAACCTGTGGGAGTCAGCCTCTTCTCCCAGGTAACAGCAATAGGACAAGAGGCCTTAAGTTGCACCAGGAGATGTTCAGGTTGGATATTTGGAAAAAATTCTTCTTAGAAGGAGTGGTGCTGCAGTGGCACAGGCTGCCCAGGGAGGTGGTGCAGTCACTGCCCCTGGAGGTGTTCAGAACCATGTGGATGTGGCACTGAGGGATGTGGTCAGTGGGCATGGTGGGGATGGGCTGGACATTGGATCAGTCAATCTTCTAAGATCTAAAGTTGGTCTTTCCCAACCTTATTGGTTCTATGAATCTAATCTTTTCTTCCATATAGTCGGAGAGTACGTGCAGTATGGAGTGGAGTTTCCTGCTATCAAGAACCTTCTTCTCTTCTATTTTAAACTTGTAATTCTGCCATTTCAGTCCTCCTTTTATTTTTCTATCATTCATTGCCCTTTTTTTTTACCTGGTTGGTAGTTCCCATTAAGACAAAGAATAAATCTAGAAAAGGTAATCAAATGAGAAACAGGGTTACTTATTTTCTCAGTTTCCAAGGTCTATTTATGTGTGTGTTCTTCCTAACCTCTGCAAATTCTCTAAGAATGGGAGGAAGGAAAAATAAGCAAAGACAAGATGAAATCAGGAAATCAGAAAAAAAATCCTGGAATTAAATAAAGCAATCATGTCAATTTTTTACTAGAACAACAGGACGTTAAAATGGCACAGAACATTCTCATTTCCTTCTGTAATTGTCTGGGAGAGTTTTAAAAGGCTGTAATTTTTACTATTCCCACTAGATTTCTCTTGGTAAAACCCTTGCACCAGCAGACATCAGTACCTCCCAGAGGGTGTGTCTGTGGGATGAGCAATTTGGATTTGTTTTTCTTTTCAAGATAGTGGAATTTGGTGTGGCCAATGGGGAAGGGAAGGGAAGGGAAGGGAAGGGAAGGGAAGGGAAGGGAAGGGAAGGGAAGGGAAGGGAAGGGAAGGGAAGGGAAGGGAAGGGAAGGGAAGGGAAGGGAAGGGAAGGGAAGGGAAGGGAAGGGAAGGGAAGGGAAGGGAAGGGAAGGGAAGGGAAGGGAAGGGAAGGGAAGGGAAGGGAAGGGAAGGGAAGGGAAGGGAAGGGAAGGGAAGGGAAGGGAAGGGAAGGGAAGGGAAGGGAAGTTGTTCCCAAGACCATCCTTGGAGGTGCCCAAGGCCTTGTTTGATGGGGCCCTGGGAAGCCTGACCTGGTGGGTAGCAGCTCTGCCCATGCCAGGGGGGTGGAACTGGCTGGACTTTAAGGTCCCTTTCAACCCAAGCCATTCTGTGATAAGGCCAGAAAGAGCTGCTCACCCATGCACTGATTTCTCTGATGCTGAGTAGACTCCAGGCTCCTGCTTAAGTAAAATGTGACATTAGGAGAAAAAGTAGTGGTAAATTTGGTGCAGTGCTTATAGCTTGACTGTAGGTATCTCAGTAGTGTCTGCACAATAACAGCTGTTGGAGAATATTATCCAAAGGACAATGTCCAAGAGGTTCCCTGAAGACCTGTGGCCCATCTATATCCATGCTTTGGAAAACAACAGTGCTGGAAATATCCCAGAGATGGTGTGTAATGGCCAAGGCCGATGAGTTATGCAGCAGCTCCTTAATCCCTGCATGGGGGATGTAGGGAAGCACAGTCAGCTGCGAGGAGATGGCCGCCTCTGTACATTGCTGGCAAGATCATGACCAGGGACGGCTTCAGTGCCCATACCTCACAGGGCTGTTGAGGCCTGGAAAGCCCAGTGGGACAATTTACAGTCATGTTGCTGAGCAGCTCAGGGGAAGGCTGAGGGGAGGCTTGTGCTGAGGCCAGCACAGATGTTTTCTGTAATTTCTGACTTCCAGACCACCACAATTTTCCAGGGGAGGTGCAAGCCCAGGATAACGGCTGTTGAGCTCATAGCCTTGCTTTGTTTAATTACCATTCACAGACTGTTCAGTAGGGGAACCTCAGGACCTCAGGAACCACCAAGAGCCAGGGGCTGACTGCCACCGTATACATCTGTAGGAAGAAGGTATGTAACTCCTTTAGTGTAGCTACAGAACAAAAAACAGTATTTTATGTGCACAGTTGGGTACTGAAGAGATAGACTGTGGGGTCTGGTGGGCTTGCTGTCACCCAGAGCTCTCCAGTTGGTTGTCTCACCTTTAAGTCTGGGCAGCAAGCCCTGCTGCCACCATTGGTATTATCCATGTTATGAGGACCTGCAGGACCCCAGAACATCTGTGCTTTGCACGAGTTGCCTGCAGGTCTTCATGTTAAACTTTTTAGGCAGTGTCTCCACTACTCTTTTTAAACAAAAAATTCCTAAGCAGCAGAGGACAAATGTTACCTCTTGCTTGTAATATTTTTTTCATTTGGGGCCCTTCACGTTGTCCTTCACTTGGTCTGTCAAGTTTTAATGGTTCGTGTTTTCTCATGGTGCTGTGTTACTTGTTAATGCCTTTTCATGGTTTTTCATGAGACTGTGCTGCTTGTCTTGTTTTCAGCCTGCCCAGTGTGCAGTCCCCCTGTTCCTCACACTGTAAAGGTCCCTGGTGGCCTCCCTCTACCAGCTGTTGATGTCTCAGAGGTATCGGGTCACCTCAGATTTAACTAAAGGAGGCAGGGAGAGGGGAGGGATAGGTTCAAGTGTGAGCTTAGCCTTCATGAAACACCAGAAGATCCTCACGAAAAAGAAAGTAATGAATAACTTAATGCAGGTCTGGCTTGAAGCCAAGGTGGCACCTTCTTAGGTACTATCAGCAGCTGGGTGCAGGTGTATAGGAAGCGGCTTTGCTTGGTTCTTGTGTGCATGAACAGAGGGACTGTGCAAAGGGACTTCCCCAGAATACATCAGAGCCTCAGTTGGGTTTTGGCTTCTTCCCTTGTGAGTGCACCTAAAAGCCCACCTGCAGTGCTCCCTGGGCAATCTTGCAGCTGGATTTCTTTGATAATTGTCTTGTCCCTTCCAATCACACCACCACTCCGTGCAGGTACGCACATCTCCTTGCTTTCCCTGTGCCTTCTCTAAACCTGCTGGCTGGTTTCACACACGTTTGGCAGTGTCGTGAAGGCCACGGCCACCCTGTGTTGGTGAACAGCAAGGGGGTTGAGGTGGTTGGGAGCTCAGTCCAAGCTTGAGCCACTGCCAGGCAAATAGCCCTGGAGAGCAGGGTCCAAAATGCCCCTCTGCTTGCAGAGCCTTCCTTGTACTACTCCAGAGGAACTGGAGATTTTGCAGGGGAGGATGTTACAGTGCATAAAATCTTCCTTGTGCTGAGTCCTTTGGTGAGAAACTGTATAAAAATACCAGAAACAAGGTATTCAGGATAAGAAGGCAAACCTAGCCGGGAGGCATTGACATGTAAAAAAAAAAGTAAAAGAAACTTTAAAAAAAAAAAACCACTATGATTTCTTTCAGCTGCAAACTTTATGCTCAGCTAAATCTCCCCAACCCTGGGCTGATCCCTGCAGCCCCTCCCGGGTTTTCAGTGCATCCAACAATGAAAGTGAAATCCAATCCCATCCAATTAGAGGAAAATGAATGGCTCATCTACAATAAATGGGCTCTGAATAACAATAAGCCAACAAGAGAGCAATGAACTGGAGACAGAGTACAATCTTCCTGAATGTTAATCGGCAACTAACTGCTCAAGCTTCTTAGAGGTGGAAAGAATTGGAGGAAAATAGATTAGGGAGGCTTTTTAACTGCTTAGGCCTGGCATTTTTACCTAAATACAAGAATGTTTTTGGTGCTGTCTTTGGTGCTGTCATGGGGTAGGTTGGGGGCAGGGGGAGGCTCTTTTCACAAAGTTCAATGTTTTCACTTTATTTACAGCTTGACATGGTGGGTCCTACTGCATAACCTCTAGTACCATTCCATAGCTTCATTTATTTGATAGTCCCCTTATAAAACGACAGCGTAAAACAGGGTAAGCCTCAGAAAGTTTTTTCTCTAGATCTGAAGTTCTGGGGAATGAGGCACTTGAGCCCTGATGTCAGCGTGGCACTGATGAGAAGCTGGGGAGGCACAAGAGCAAGTATAAGGAAAGTGGTCTGCAATTGAGGGCCTGAAGTTCTACCTGTAGCCAGCAGGCTGTGCAGATGCTGGCTGCTCTGTCCCATATGGAGAGCCCTTTTCACACTCTCAAGGCTGATACCTGAAGTAGCTGCAGAGCAGTCCAGCTGCTGCTTTCCACCGCCCTCAGCCCCACAGGCAATTTTACAAAGCCTGGGAAGGTGCAGGATTCCTGAGCCATCACTTAGAGAGGCCATCCCTCTAAGTCATGCCAGCTCCCACAGTCAAGGAAACTGGGTTTCACCAAGCTGAGCTGGATTTGTCCTTCCACTCCATCCACCTTATTCATTTCCCAGTAAGCTCTTTTCCCCTCCTTAGGCAGGCAGAAAGGTAATGCAGTAGAACCAGTGCTGCCATCACTTCCTGCCTATCCTTGTCCACAGAAGCCCGACTCAAAGGCCTCAGAGTCCCTGGACAAGACTCCCAGCTGACCAGCAGTCATCTGAGCAGGCCCTGCTGGCTGATGGCAGGTGAATCATGCTGAGCATCCACCTTGGCTGAGGTGGTTCGAGGTAAGGTCAGGGAGGTTTGAGCTCCCAAAATAGGTGGCCCTGAGCAAACTGTCTTCTATGAATTCCCCCTTCTCTACTCATCCGTGTAGCTCCTCAGGTATGCAGAGGCTGCAGTCTGGAGGCTTTGGAGAGTTAACTGGTCCTCATCAGTATAAATCACAAATGCAATAAAAACAATAAAACAAACAAAAAAAAGAATATTTTTTTTAAGTTAAAATCTACAAAATAATTTCATAATTTATTCCATCAGGAGGGATTAATGATGCAAGTATGTTTCCTGCATTTCACTCCCTATCAGAAGCATCTTCCCGGAGGCAGCTCCAAATGTGGTATCTCATGGGCAAATAAAGCTAGCAAGTGTGTCTATAGGAAACCAGAGTATGTCCTCTCTGTTTATGGAAAGATGGGGGAGAGAAGCCATATCCCCCCTTCCCCTCCAGTGATCTGCTGTACAAGCAAAGGATCACACACTGTATACCTTCAGATGAGAAAGAATTTCTTGGGTGTATAGATAAGCTAGTAAGTAATATGCAAGCAGAGCAAAATGGGGATTTGGAAGGAAGAATTATTCATTTGTTAAATTAAATAACAATTTGGTCTCGGCAGCATTAAAATAAATTTCCAAAGGCCATTGTTTGTTTGAACAAAGAGGGGAAAGGAGCTGTTAGGAGCAGTTAACCCAGTCCAAATATGAGGGGGCCATGTATGTTAATAAGAGTAGCGCTGCTGTTCAGTGTTTAGTACAGAGAATACATCTGCTTTAGCATGCTGGACATGCTTTGGCCAGTCCTGTGAACTCAGCATCACACCTTGCCAAAGCTTAGCACTGAGAGCAAGGCTTGCCAAGAGGAATCTCAAATTTCACAGATACATTTTTTCTGAAAACTGGCTTAATTTGTTGGACCAAGACAAGGCAGTGGCAGTGGTCAGTACAAGCCCCAGGCTTGGACAGTTTGAAGGCAAAATAATGTTTGTTTCCCTTCTAGCAGCCTCCAAGCACCACAGAGAACAATCTTCCTTCCCCCATCTTCCCTCAGCAACTCAGCAGTAATCATGGACCCCTTACTGGAGCCTCCCACTTTGTTTTCCTGGCTGTGGTCTTCACTAAATCTGCAGTGATGGTTCTTTGGTTACTCTAGGAGTTTCAGTGCAAGAGATTTTCTCTGCACAGCCTGCTTTGCTTCCCAGATGAGATGCAGTCTCAGATTTCGACCAGAACCAAACATCTTAAAAAATTAAAAATCTTATCACTCTAGCCCTATTATGTAAGAAATTAATAATTTTATGCTCATTTTCTGATCAAAAAGGCAGTGGCACCAACAGGTTGGATTGTTGGTACAAATGGTTATAAAACCAGATTCTGGTAACTTGATTTACCCAAAATGACCCCACCTATCCTCCACAGTGATGTCTGTGGAGACAGTGGTGCATAACAAGTTGCTATTCATTGTGGGGGTCACAGTGAAGGGACAAGACAGGACAAGGGGAAAATTATTCAGTATAAACCCAGTTTTCTGTGAGAATTTCAGAGTGAACATATAGAACAGAAGTATCCCATGAAAATAAATGCACTTTCCACAGGTGCCCATCATGTTTTCATATTTTGGCAGATGAGGAACCATTTCCACTTGCCCACATGGCCATGATGCCTCCAAAGAACTCTGGTCTGAAGGCTGATGTCTCGCTTTCTTCTGTGACAGAGCACTTCTCCCCTGAAGACCATGACAGAAGCTCCTGGTAGGCTCCTGCTTGCTCCTCACAAGTTGCCCAAAGGATGGATGACCTTCTGGCTAGGAAAGCTTTCTCCCCAGAGACCTCAACTACAGTGCTCATACGTCAACCCTGAGGTAACTGGGCTGTGATTGTTCATGCTATGCCCTGAACCTCAGCTTTGCTCCTCACACCAGGGTGTCCCTCATTCTGGCTCCCACTCTCTGTCCCATCTAAGCTGATAGAGAAGTATTTCAAGAATTTGCTCAAGGCACAGTGCTAAGCCTTGCCCTCAGAGAAGGTCTGATCTCCCTGACTCTCTCTCCTCCAGACCCAAAGCATTTTGTCCTGCAGGTCTTGCATCTTACCTCAGATCACTTACCTCGCTGACAAGCCTATGTCCTATGGTACCTAACCCTGGCTGCTCTTACCACATCCACATAAAATGCTGGAAAAGTCTCTCTTAGGTGCCTTCATCAGCTGCAACCCTATTTAGAAACTAAAAGCCAAAACCTTTAATCCAGTCTTTGCTGCTTCCTTTTATTCTTATCTTCTTTATGGCAGACAGATTTGCCTTGTCATATTTATTATTCCCCGCACCACTCTGGTGCTCTCACAGGGCTGCTTCCTCCAGTGCTGTTTGAACAAAGTGTCATTTGAGAGTGGATTTGGCGGCCCAAGGCTTCCTACAGGGATTTCTTCCATTTCTGAGAAAAAATCTGGCAAACTTGCACTTTTTTTTTTGTTGTGGTATTTGTGACTGGTTGGCTTCTTCAACTGAACTCCACTGGTGGTGGTGATTTCACAGTGCTGGGGGTTGTGCTGGTGGGATGCTCAGTGCCCAGCTCTGCAAACAACCTGTTTCCATGTGAGAAAAGAAAAGTCAGGGGCTGAGAGAATTGGGTCCTGCAGGCTCCCACCAGACACTTTTCCTCAAATAAGTTTTACAGATATTGCAAGATGTGTTAACTGTTAACTAAGGACTAACTCCTCCTATCTTCATTCTCTATTTTTGCTCCCCGTAAGTCTACAGTCTGAGAAGCTGAGCTAGGGGGAAAAATGTTGTAATTCCTTCATTATGTAAAAACTGTGCTCATATAGACCTTGGAGGAAGAGGTCACTGATGTCTTCTTCAGTCATTGGCATGGACATCTTTACTGACTCCACTGGTTCCTCTTGTCTGAAAGGGAATGCTTACTGAGAAGGACTTCTGCCTATAAATACTTTGAAAGACAAACACCTGTTTAAGAGAATACCTCAACCGGATGGAGTTCTAATAGTGTTGAACAAGGCCTTAGGCATGGGGCCAAAAGCCTCTTGAGGACAACATATAACGCCACCCTACCGTGAGTCTGGTTGTACTTGTCATGGCACTTATGGCCAAGATAATGGGGCACTTAATACAGTATTCTTTCTCTACCATGCTAAAAAAAATGCAGGCACATCCCTGTTTTTTGTGAACACCTTTCTTCAGACCTTGGAGGCTTAATACAGGGCATCAAGGCTCAGGACAGAGCTGCAGTGGAACTTGGTTTGAAGTGCCCAACAGTCATTACTGTAGCACCCAACTCATTTTCTAGCTTTGGGCATTCATCTTCTCTTACATTTATCTTACAAACTTGTGTTGTTTGAATGCAGATTTTTTTGTGATGCTGCTTTTCAAACCTTCTTGATAAACCTCGCTATAGTCAGCCTGCTTTTATTTCTTTTATTTGATTGACTATATTGTCAATAGCATACACAGATCTCCTGGACTTCATACATGTGCTTGGCTTTCCAGTCCAGAATTTACACCCAGCACCTGCATCCCCATGCAAAATTCAGCAGTTTTGATAATGCTGCAGCACCTCACAACACCACCATCAGCACTGCTCAAGCTTAGACCCACCTTTTCTACCATGTACCTTCAACTGCACTGAACTCCTACTACATCTGCACTGGCTGTAGTGCTTTAGGAAAGACAGACTCAGGTTGTAGTGTGGTGAGCACACACCAAGAGGATGTAAATTTTAAAAAAGGAGCCATTGAGCAATAGTAAACGTTAGCCATCTCATGTTACCTGTATCCATGTCAGCCATCTCTCTGTTTTTATCATCTGGAGAGCAAACACTGGGAAAAAATAAATAAATAAAAATAAAGGCAAAAAAAAAAAACAACCAGCATTCTCTATATTGCAACATCTGCCCCAAACTACACCACATTAATTTAAAAAGAAAAAAAAATCAGCTAAAACACTAGGGGTTACACTGATTTCAATTTTGGCAACTTTGGCAGAATTATGTTGTTTTAAGGAACCCTGTCAAAAATGAACGTGATCTCAAAGTTTGCTATAGGAAAATGGCTGCCATTTTTATTGGTACAGCAAAGAATCCCCAATAGTTTTCTAGAGAAAGAGAAACAGCCAGCCAGTCTCTGCAGTTGTACAGGGCTCCAATTTGGCAGGCCTCCCCAGGTAATCCTTTTTCAGCAGAGGCTTGCAGGCAAACATAAAGGCAATCCAAGAGTAATAAAAGCATTAATTATAGGCTTTCTCTCACTACAGAACACATGCATCTTAAGGCCTCTTAGGGGATTTATCACACATGAGGATGAGTTTATTTTTTACTACTCCTTCGTTCTCTTTTACTCATGAAAGTTTTCCGAACATGACGCTCTGCTCTCAAAGTCCTTAGCTGGTAGAAAGCAGGATAACGGAGCCGGTTCCCTCTGCAGCTCTACTGATTTGCACCAGCTGGGAATCATCCCGTTCTATTGCCCAGGCACAGAGTGCAGCTGCTTTATTCTCATTTGATTTCAGTTTCAAAAATTAAACCGTCTTACAAAGTGAATGTTTGCGAGCGAATCCAAACCCATTACACTGAAACTCTTCAATTGTTAAGCAAGTTAAATCAGCTTTCTTCAGATAACTGCTTCTGATATCGGTGTCTTTCTTGTGCAGGCTTGAAACTTTGCTTGCAAAATCGCCTTGCATCCCTTTGAACTCTCTTGGGAGATTAAAAAAAAATTACTCCAGTTAACACTCCCCCGTTTCATTTTTAAAGGTCACGCTTAGAGCTGGCAGTTGTTATAGGAGCTGTCCTCTGTAAAGAAAAGTCTGAACTAGCCAGGCACAGACTTAACCTCACCATCGAAAAACTAACATTGTCACTAGGATATGGAGAAACCATGGTGAAGAGCTAGCAACAGCTAGGCCACGGCAGAATGAGCAGTCGGCATCTGCTCGGTGGGCCTTTATCATGCAGCGTTGTATGTACGATTCAAAATGCACGGGACGATTGTTGAAATGATGTAGACAAATTGACTCAAATTAGTTTTGCATGGGCCGTGCAAAGTTTAAGCTTGTTGAGCGCAGACACATAGCAACAGCCGCCGCGCGTTGGGCGACCGTCCGTCGGAGGCGCTTGCAGAAAGCACGACGGCGGCCCGAGCTCATGAGTTTGCTTTTGTGGCTGCTCGGAGCTCGCCTTGTCATTGTGCACAGCTCTCCAAAGTCTTGGCAGAAGCGGTCCCTGCTGAAGGCAGCACCGGCACTGATAATTTTATAGAAGTACTTGTGAGCTTTAATGTCGTTTTAGACTTCCTTAATCTTTTGACTGTTGCTTAATGACAAACAAATCCCCAAAGAACGGGGGTGGGGGTTGGGGGGGAAGATTAAAAGGATTTTCAGATTGTGTTCTCTGCTTTCAGTCAAACTGTCCCAAATCCTGCCAGCACAATTCTTCAGTGCCCTATGACACCCCTCCCCAGACCACCAGGAGTGAGTTTCTTATTGTATTTACAGTAATCTAATTACAACAGTTCTTCAATACACAGCCAGCTTTGGTATACAGACTTCAGCAAGAACTCTCCTCTCCGTGCAGATTGCAAATCTTAATCTTTTAAACCAACACACTCAGAGGACCCCCCCTCCAAAAAAAAAAAAAAAAGAAGTGGAGATGCCTGTGGGAGTTGCTGAGATGCATCCAACCCCCCCAGTGCTCCTCTCGCCTTTGTGCTGGGTTTCCTTTTGTGCCAATTTACTGCCTCAAGGTAATGCCGGAGCTCTTAAGACATCATATTCTCTAAGGCTATAAAATGGTGATCAAACAGGTCGCCTGACAGAAAAAAAAAACTCTTTTTCAAAAGATGTTTTTCTAAGTCTGTGTATTTCCCTGATAATTCTGTTATGTCTTTATTTCTGTGGGAGAGGGAGCAACTAAGCAGAGGAAATAAACACATCTTCCTTAAAAGTGAAACAGTCGCAGCTTAAAATCATCGCTGCCGAAGATAATTTGACACAAATCTGAAAGCTGATAAGCTTTATTTAGAACATTTTTATGAAAATAAAAGTAGATGGAGCTTGTGTGTGTTAAAATGTCAAGAAAGTGAATACAGAAAAGATTGTTTTATACCAAAGGACGTATAAAGCAAAGCAGGGTCTGCAACGAATTAGGAAATGCGGCCGTTCTCAGTGTGCCATTACAGCCATCTAGCTACGCGGAGAAGTACTGCACTCTCCAGCTTCATTTCTGTCACAGATTTCCCATTGAAGCTTTTAAAATTTGGATTTATACATCGGGAAGTTTAAGGGGGGGGCTTCCCTCTTCCTCCAGTCCATCACTTGACCTTCTGACCTATTCTCATGTAAAGCCAAATCTTCAAGTCTCTAAAACCTTTACTCCCAAAAACATGAGAAAGAATGTAGGGCCCAAATCACTTTAAAATGTCGGTCTCCACCATCACCGTGTTTTTTAGAAGACGTGCATAAGGCAAATATGCATACATTTGTATTTCCTCTGAGAGTATTTCAAGTTCCCTGTTTGGCTTTTGGCATCTGTTCTGGTCTGTGTGAAGGTCAGCAATCATTTTGCCTTCGGATACGTACCAGCATTCCTTGTCACATCAGAAATGGTTTAAAACTTAGTTCCCGCTGTTTAAGCTCATTGTAATTTGAGTTGAAATGTGCTAAACAGCCAAACCTCAGCTACTTCCAACTGCTTTCTTTGAATCTTGAAAAACTGAGAACGCAGAAGTGTCGTTTCTGCTCTCACGTCCACAATTGAAAAGCTCTTTTTAACGTACCTTCTCAGCAAACTGGCCATGACAATATTCAGTACACGAAGTAATTCTCATTCAGTTTGCAACATCACAAAATCATAGAACGGTGTGGGTTGGAAGGAACCTATAAGATCATGTAGTTCCAGCCCGCCCGCTATAGGCAGAGAAACCTCGCACCAGGCCATCTTGTGGTTCTACAGACTGTATGTGCCCTGCTCCATCTTAAGAACTCCAAATAGTGACACGGCTTTGAACGGGTCAAAGGAAAGAGTAAGAGACAGCAGATGCTTGGAAGCCTCCCAGCTTTCATCAATGTGTTGCGGAAATGACAGATTGCACATAGCAGCTTATTTCTGTGAGATCTAATTCAAATTTTAATCTCTGGGATAACATATCTAATCCTCACCATCCAGTAATTTATCAGGTTGGGCAGTGTACAGCAAATGTTCCTACCTTTATGAAAACAAAGCTCTGCACTGATCTGGAAGATACTCTTGTGCAAGGGACTCTATCTCCCCTAATAAAGGGAGAAGGGACCGAGTAGCTGCAGAACTTGCAGAGCAGGGAAGCCTGTGGTGTATGAATGCCATCTGCTGGTTTCACTAAAAGATCTGAACCTCAGCAACTGCTGCTGCTGTCGCTGGAAGACAGATGTGCAGAGCTAGATCTCATTCTATGTGTCAGCATGAGCCAGTCACACTGCTCCATATTTAACTGCATGTAAGTAGAAGGCTGAGGTCATATGAGCCATACCTGCCTTAATGCATACGTCTGTGCTCAAGCATCAGGTTTGTTTGATGCTTTATGCCATCAGGGCTTAGTTAGATTAGTAAAAAAAGGCATCTGTGCTTGCAGTTGGGAAGCACTTTTGCTGAATATTTTGCTTAGATGCACTAATCCTCACGTAGGTTTATTCCCATTCGATTATGGTCTCAGCTGGCGTATACCATTCTGCACTGAAAGGGCCCTCCACCACAAAGCCAGCTTTAGTCCGGCAGATTTCATCTCTCTGGGTCCTCTCTCTCCACCCAGCAAAAATGGCTGGGGTTTCTACAGCAAGTCCATTCCCTTGTGTACCAACATAGGTGTACTTGTGTACTTACATAGTGCTAAGATGCAGCTTCTGTGATTTTGGAACCTCAAATGCCTGCAGTACTGGGAAGGCTGTGTCACAGCTGGACAGAGCAGTGGTTTTACAGCCAACGGTGTGCAGCATGCCCTGAGCTGTGGGGTGAAGGCAACTGAGGGTGTGAAGACTGCTGGAGGAGGATGGAGGCCAAAGTCAGCGCAGCTGACACCACCATCTGACAGAAGCAGGCCCCGTTAACTGTCCAGGCAAATGCACCGAGGGAAAAACAGAACTCTTTTTCAGGGCAATAACCAGGCTTGTTCCAGAAAGAGCTTAGAGAGGAGGAGATGCCCAGGTGAAACACAGCAACTCAAGTAGGCACAGAAGGGTGTCCTCCTCTACCTGTACAACATGTATAGGCTACAGGGATTGGCCTTAAGGTATATTCACCAAAGATGCAAATAACAGCAGGAAAACCATGAGTATTTAATTAAACCATAGTCTGCGTAACAGCCTAGAGACCAATCATTTGCAGTGATTAAATTATTATGAATTTTAGAAATTTCATGAGTGCTTTAGGGCCTCCCCTCTCAGCACATTTCTATAGAAACTGATAATTCTATAGAAACTGATAATAGGATATGATGCTAAGAGGCAGTTTCTACCTGAATAGAGTCAAGTTGGTGCCTTGTGTGAGTGCTGGCACAGACCTGAAACTCATCTACCCATACAGTGATGGACTGAAGAATCAATAAATAAAAATTAACCTACTAACTATGGATTCTTACCGTTGCTTTTCCTCTCCTGGGCTGCACTGTAAGTCCAAGTAAAGAGGAGGATGATTCCTCGTCAGGCTTAGCACTGGGTGTAGGCAGTGCCAGTAGGTGTGGACCCTGCTCCCCCCAAGCTGCTCACATCTGCCAGAAAAATGTCTTCTGTCTCATGTCTCACCTCAATGCAGGGAAAGAGCAAACCCTCCTGAAAGCTATGCTTTGAGCACCCTGATCTAGCTGTGGGTGTCCCTGTTGGGGATGGGGAGTTGGGCTGGATGGCCTTTAGGGGTCTCTCCCAACACAAAAGTTGGGACTCTTTGAAAAGCTAACAAGAGATGGACTGGAGCTGTCCTCTCATTTCTTTTTTTGAGACCAAAGCAGAAAGGCTATGGACTTTCCAGATCACATCTAAAGTCTGTGAAGAAACATCAGGCAAATCCTGAGACAGGGCCCTCTATCTCAGCAGTGTAAAGACCAATCTTCCAAAATTTGACATGGCCTCCAAATTCAAAGGAGTTTTCAGTTTACAAACAGTCATCGTGTTTTTATTCTGTAATCAATGAGTAGTCTGAACTTTCCTTTTTTTATTCTCTAGAATATCCTATTAACAAATGGCACCATGTCCCTTGTATTCCCCATCCTTGTAAAAAACAGTGGATGCGATGCACTATATTTTTCCAAGGATGATACATTCTCGTGAGGCTTTTACCTGAACCACGGTTCTACTCAGAAAAAAGTTAATCTTTTATTATTATTTGATTCTAGGTGTCTCTTGTTCAGAAATCACTCACAGTCGAGCAAGCTGAGAAGACTGCCATTATTTAATGTCCGAACTCTAAACAGACCCAGGGATGATCATGTAGTTAATGATGGTCAGAGGTTAACGACGGGTCAATGAAGGGCTCTGACTAATGAATGGAAAAGGACTACAGAACTGCAAAGTCACACAGTGCACTGGCTGGCAAAAACTCCGTAAACCCTTGTAAGCCCAAGCCTACAGCCACCTTTTTGCCATCCTGGCAAATCCATGCAGCACACCAGGAGTGATTCCCAAATCACTCCTGGCAGAACTATGCACAGCCCCAGCTCCCACCACGAGAACACAGGCTGACCGTGTACCTCACCTCTTGTGCCCAGCTGCTGTCTGCTCCACAAGATGTCTCAGCAGTACTTAAGTAAGTGATGGGCAATCCTATCACATCCTTCCTGAAAAATAGTTCTCCATCTCCTAGAGATTTAACAGCAGTACAGGAGTGTCAGTGCTATAAAATACAAATGAAGTAACATAATACAAATAAAAGTTACACCATTGTCCTCATCATCATTGTTATTATATTTACTCTTGAATAGGAAAAGGAACTGAAGGAAAAATAGGTTCAATTAGAAAATGAGGAGAAGGAAGGAAACTGTACTCCACATAGAGAAGAATACAAACAGCAGAGTCTCTGGCATGCCAATATGCACACCTTGAGGACCAGTGGCAATCAGTACTGTCTCTCTTGATTAACAACCAGCAATAATTAGACCATTTACTAGACCTTAAGTCAGATCATGGAGTATTTTACATAGTCCACCTCTGGAAGAAAACAAGAGAACAGGAAAGCAGTTGTTTATTTGTTGCAGTGAAGTATCCGTAACAAAGCATGGAGATATCTTTCTGATTTTCCAACTGCTCGGGCTTCTCATCAGTACACCAGGAAGGAGGAAGCAGACCAGGGAGCTGAACGTCTAAATTGACAGAAGGTACACAGCTCTGCACAGACCACTTGTGAGACAAAAGTTAGAAGAAGCACGCTTGCAGGTCTGGATTCTATCTGCACACCATTTGTAACCTCAGAAACATGGAAGGCCTTCTTGCTATGCAGACTGAATCAGGCTGTGTTAATGTTTTATTTCACAACTAGAACGGAGGCATGGCAGAGAGACACTTCAGCTGACTTCATGTTCAGGACAGCTTGTTCAGCACGTTATTTGAAATGTCAGTCTTTTGGGGGAGGTTTCCATGCCAGCAGTTTTCTTCAGAAGCTACAAAAGTGGGCAAGCGCACACCCAACTCTTAGTCAACCTTCAGCCTTATTAACACACAGCAAAACATTATGCATACACACAAGTAAGCAGAGCACACAGATGGGAAACAGCAAGAAGGACTTGTTTAAAAGAGGATTAAAAAAAAAAAAAAAGAGTTGCCATGCTTCTTTGAAGCACACCACACCTAGGAGACTAAACAGCAGTGTTACAGCTCACCTTATTTATCCAAGGCAGGGAGCTGACCTTTCCAGGCTCATTTGTTTCAGCAAACTTTGCTCATGCTACTCATGACTGCTCATATTCGTAAGATTGGGACATCAAATAATTGCTGATAATGTAAAAAATGCGTGATAGGAGGAACAATGCTGCTTCCTATTAGAATTTAATTTGTACTCTGAGAAATTGCTTCAATTACTTTGGTCATTTTCCTATCAAAGGTACATTTTAAAATTCCCCACTGCACTTCCACAGATACGAAGCCTTTCTGTGTCTTGGCAACAAAACTTAATGAATAGATTAAAGAGGGCAATATCGTTCAGTTAAGTAATACTTAATTATAAGAAATTATTTTGTTCCAGGTTTTTCAGTGCCCACCTGAGCATTGTCTCAGTTGCACAGAAAAATGCCACCCTGCAGGACAAGCAGGAGACCCAGACTGCTTCAGGGCTGGCATGGCTTCAGTCTTGGCACCTGACCCCAAAAGGGCACTGTGTCTGACCAATGAAAGGAGACAAGAAAATCCATTCACCTTTGTAAACATCACTGCACCACATGGTTAAATAGCAGAATATAAATTTAAAATAGCAATTAAGATGACGCTGAGCACCAAGAATCAACTTGAAACAAGCTCATTAATGGCCCTGTTGCTGGAAACGGTTGTTTAATGGTTCAGTAGTGAACAGACTGTACAGTCTGCAAAATCATAGAATCATAGAATGGCTTGGGTTGGAAGGGACTTCATGATGGTTCCTGATAATTTTTTAAAAATATATATTCATATTCTGATAATGGCTTGAACCAGAGAGTTCACATGAAGAAAACAGTTACAAAAACTCAAAAATGAGTTCTTTTTTATTCCCAGTTTGTATTGGTACAACTCTGAAGTCAGCTGTGTTCTAGAAAGGCATTAGGGCACTTAGGATTGATACTGGTATCCAGTACTGTACTTCAGCGGTGTGTGTGACCTGTTACTTTCTGAACCATCACCAGAACCACGTGAATCTCTGACTTTGTTTCCCCATGCATTGCAGTCACCCAGTACTCCTAGCAGACAGTTTCGTTTTCTATGAGACAAGATGCAGCTGCAGGAGAGACATCACACTTAAGCAAGCATGTCTCCTCATATGCAGTGAAGACACTGTGTATATGTGAGTGATGCATGCTGGTCTTGCTTCTGTTAGTAAGGTAACACTGGCCACTGGCCTCACCATTCCTAATACAACAAATCTTGGATAGGTCACCTTCCTTCTTTCCTTCCTTTCCTTTTCTTCCTTCTTTCCACTCACCATCCGTCTGTCTATCCATCATCCATCCATTATCCATCCGTCCAACCATTATCCATCCATCCATCCATCCATCCATCCATCCATCCATCCATCCATCCATTATTCATTCATCCACTATCCATTCATCCTATGTGGTCTTCTCATTTGGCCTAGAGACAGCTATCTCTAAAAATGAACCAAAACAGCACAGATAGAGTATCTCATGCATTTCCTTCTTGTGTTCCTCTCTCAGGTCTCCTGCAGGGCGAGAAGTCCTGCTGGAGTCTGCTGGCCAGGCATATCCCACAGATCTCACCACATCCAGAGGACTGATGCTCTCTCCATAGCTCTGGCTTTTCATGACTGATGCCAACAAAGGGAGAAAAAAAACTGCCACCCGGCCATGAGGGGACACACCACATCTTCAATGAAGTTCTGCACTGGATGAGAATGGTTGCTTTCAGGGCAGTCCACACTGAGTCCAGCATAGTGAAATGCTGAGCCTGGCTGCAGTTCCCCACAGGTACTGCAGCCAGAGAAGTAACGATAATCAGAATAATGGGATACAAAATGTATATATTTTGACCTTCTTTCATATTTTTTTCTGTAATCATAGTGCATTCACAGACATAACCTAAAAACATATAATTTAAGGGAAGGGACCACTCCTCCACAGGGAAAGACTGAATGTTTTTTTTTTCTGTTCTGGAATAGCTATTTTTAGTGAAAGAAGGCTATTTATGTAGCGTGAAAGCTAAGTACTCAAGAGGTCTTTTGGGAATATATTCATAACAGACCTTTGGAGATCACTAACGGTGTAAAGGTTCCATGCATGAAAAACTTCTCATGAAATGAGAAGGAAGTCACAGAGATGCCATCCCTGCAGCCCAGCCCTTCCTTTGCCGAGATGTGGGTCAGGCAGCTCCTGTTGTGCCTGCCGAGCTGTGACCCAGGGCTCCACTGCTGGGCGCTCAGGGTGCACAGGCTGCCCACTCACACACAGTGCTTGGCTGATGTGCTCCTCTGCTCCACCCCGTCTTTCAGAACCTGAAGGAGTGATTTCTATCACTGTGATGCCTTTCATTTTCAGATCATAGCAGGTGAAGAGTTTTCAGATCACAGAATCACAGAATAGCTTGGGACCTCAAGGATCATCAAGTCCCAACCCCCCTGGCATAAGCAGAGCTGCCATCTCTAGGTGCCTCGTGTTGTAAAGGTTATGGGAGACCGGCAGCGTTATGGAGAAAATGCTGAACACGAAGAGATGGGCCTGCGTGTCCAGCATGGCACAGAGACAGGCCCTCAAAGCAAGGGATGGTCGCCAGCCACAGGATCCCCACGTTTGGAGGAACAGCAGGGGCAGACCTCCGGGAACAAGGGCCTCCTTCCAGCGTCGGAGCCGAGCTCGCTCACAATATCCCGATTCGTCTTCCTTCACCTCGGAGGTCGCTCCACCGAGCGATCGAAGGCGCCGCGACGGCCACGAGTTCCGACCCTCCCGAGAGGCACCCCGGGGCGGTGCGGAGTCGCGGGCCGGGCAGGGGGCGGGAGCGGCGGCGCCTGCGCGCCCCCCGCCCGCCGAGGGGCCGCGCCGGGCGCTGGGGCGGGGTCTGCGGGCGCCGACGGGGCGGGCGGCGGAGGGCGCCACGTCGGCAGCGGAGGACGGCGCGGGAGTAAAGTCTCCGCCGGGCCGGGTCGCGCCGCGCTCGCTGCGACGCGCGGTGAGTGGGTGCCGAGCGGGGAGCCGCCGTTCGCCGTTATCCCGGGGGCGGGAGGGCGATCGCCCGTCCGGCGCTTCGCCGCCCTCCCGCTGCCGCTCGGGGACGGGGAGCGGGCGGGGGGCCTCGGCCGCGGCCGAGCGGGGCCACCGGTCCGCGGAGGGCGCAGCCTTTGTGTTTCCTGCCGGGGCCCCGCGCCGTGAGGACGGGAGGGGGGAAGGAGGGCGGCCGCGGCGCTGCGCCGCGGCCTCGGTGCCACGTCAGTGCCGCCGCCCGGCGCCGGCCCGCGGGGCTCGAGGTACCGGCGGGACGCGGCGAGGCGGCCGCTTCCTGCGCGGCGCCTGGGGCCGCCGCTCCGCCCGAGCCCCGCGGCGGCGGGAGGAGCGCTTCGCTCTGCTCTCCCGAAACTTCTCCGTGTTGGGGACGCGCTGCTCGGCCTCCCGTGCTGTCCGTTTCCTTACGCTGCTCCGCGTCGGGATGTTTCCCGCGTAACTTTCTCTCTGTTTTCACCACGTTCGTGAAGCTGAACTGCACGGAGAGGAGCCCGGAAGCGCTTCGCTTTGTCTGTATGAGCGATGTGGGGACCCAGCCTGGTCGGGCACCGAGCGGAGACGTGGTTCCCTGCGGAAGCTGAAGGCAGAAGGGAGGCGGCCTGCTCCGCGCGGCTGTGGGCAGAGTGCTTCTGTGTAACCGGCAGGGCATGTAACGATAGCTGAGCCCTGGGCCATTCTCGGCACCCTCCATGCTCTGGGCTGAGCTGGGATGGTCGGTTTGCTCACAGTTCTGCCCGAGGAGTGGTTCCAGCGCTGGAGCAGCGCGGTGCTGCCAAGCGAAATTGGCCTCATCCTTGGGTCGTTGTGCTGCTGCCCACAGACATCTGAGCGGTGGCACTGAGAGAAGCCAGCCCCTGCTGGCGCCTGCTGGGCTGGGTTTGCTGAGCTCAGACAGTGGAGCTGTTTGACTGTGAAGCCTGGGATACACCGTGAGCATTGCGTGAAGTCAGGGAGGTGGCACACGTGTCCACGTGCTGCTTGGCGGAAGGCTGATGGCCATCAGTGCCGGCTGCTGTCCAGGATCTCCATCCATGCTCACGAAGGAGAGGTTGTGCCCTCAGTGTTTCAGAGAGTTGAATCTCATAACGGCCAGGCTCGGAGGCTGTGCTGAGTGCCTCTTCCCACTGTGGCAGGAATACAGTGGTAGCCCTGTTCTGTACGATGTCATTAATGCAGCACTTCTCTTTCTAGGTGGATGTGGAACATCTCTGAGGAAACAGCTGACCTGACGCCTCTTTCACAAAGGAGTATCTTTGGTGAGAAATTCTTGTGTTTAATGGCTTGGATGTGGATGTATCCATGGCTGGACTGGGACCTCCAGCACTTCCTGGAGCCTTCATTCAGGGTCCTATAGTAGCATTAGGTCTTGACCGTAAAACCACTTCTGAGCCACTTCTTTCCTTACAACTGTGTAAATAATTGACGCTTCTGGATATTTGCATTCTGACAGTTTGGAAGAATGTGCTTTCTTCTTTAAAACCAACTGAGAAAGTGGGTTCCTTTTTTTTGGGGGGGAGGCCTTCATGAGCACAGAGAGGGGAAAAAAGCATCCAGTCACTTGTGTTCTTGTTCAGAATTTCCCATGAGGTCCACACTTATTTCTACTTCTTTACATAAGAACACACGAAGCTTATGCGCTCATCTGCACAGATGAGAGAAGAAACTGGGAAGTATCACTCGTGCCCCAGATACTTTGTTCACAGCTGTCCCTCTGTACCAGGGCTCAAGATCCCATATCCCATCTGTTTGCTTCTGTGGGGTCAATTAATGTGTGTGTGTTAAGGGAAGCAGGGCTCTTCCACTAGAGACTCAAGATACTGAGTTCAGCATCATAGGATGAACATGCCAAGGAGAGATGTTTGCTTCCTTTCTCCTCCAGCCTCCCTTTTTTCATCTTTTTTTTCTTTCCAGCCTTAGCACACTTTGAGTAAGATTCTACAAAATATGTCAGAAAAGTTCCCAAGTTGTGATCAATCTTTGTCTAGTTGCATGTGCTTGCAATGCTGAGAATAATTCTGCTGTTGCATTCTGCGTGTCTGCAGATTCAGAGTACGGGGGACTTGAACTTGGATGTTTCCAAGATGCTTTAATCAATGCTGTGTCCGAATGATACAGTTCTCCAGGCAGAGCGTTATCCTTGCACCTCCAGCTGCCTTAGGTGTAGGATGAGAGTTAACAATTCCATCATGTCTCAGGAGTTTTGCTTTCTCTTCTTTTGCAGGCACGTACCTTTAGTTGGGAGAGTAAAGAGGAGCCTCGCTTAGGAAACACCGCAGTCGGGTAACCGTGGGCTCCCTTCCAAGGTGGGACGTAAGCGCTTGGATCTCATCACACCAAGGAGACACTGAATTGTAGGTGAGTGCTTTCACTGTGATGGTATTATGTTAAAGATAGAAGAGCAGAACCCGTTTGCCAACTCCAGTTTTTAAAGAAAAATGGTATTCATCCCCTTCTTCTTGGACTGGATGAAGTCATTGCCTCTGAGAATTGTTCCAGACCTTTGACCTCCAGTCAATTAAATGCTCAGCTTAAGTCTCTGGAGAGGAGCCAGATTTGAGGTGTGCTTCTGTGCTTCCTGCTCACCAGATGAGCTATGCTCTGTTCAGCATGCAGGATTTGTGACAGTTTTTCAGAGATTCTAAAGTCTCCTGTCACATTAAACAGGAAAGAAAGCAGCGTGAGTCAAGCTGTCATCAAGATATCTAAAACATTTCAGTCCTTTGCTGGAGATAGATCTTGATTCTTTGTGTCTCTGAAAAGGTGCAGAAAAACAAAAAGGCTTGAATTGTACTGTGGGAGCTCTCTTCTGTGGCAAGAGTTGTTTTGTTTTCTGACACTGTGATCCAGTTTTCCCTTTTGCACTGTAGCATTGCTCAACTTTCTGATCCCAGGCCCCTCAAGGCTCCCTTCCCTCTAGAATGAGCTGAGTCCTATTAAGGGTGACTTGGTTTTCATTAGCTGCTTTTTACAGACCTAGAAAAGATTTTCTGGCTCTCTGCGGTCTGGTAACAGCAGGTTACCAGTGCCTGACCCATGTGAAGTAGGCCACTGCAGTCCATGGAGCTGTAGGAGAATGAGGCACTTCTGTGGCTTAGAAGGTGTCCTAATTGTGTTAGATTGTTGAAGGTAAGTGATGTATTGTGTTAAATTCTGCTCTTCATTTTAAAAAGTAGCTTATATTCAAGATTTCCATAACCTTGATCATCTGGGGAAGGTAGGGGGGGAAGGGAAAGCATCACTGCTTTTATGGAGTGCTGCAGGGTTTTGTTGTCTTTTTTTTTTTTTTTTTTTTGTCCCTAAACAAGAAACTCTACTGTGAAGCTCCCCTATCAATACATTGCTTCACTTGTTTCTTGGCTGGCAGCTATAAGTCAATCTGTCAGTGGCCTAACCTGGATTACAGACAGCTGTGAAGCAGTCTTTTTCCCCATGTTACCTGTTTGCCTACCTTACTCCAGTTCTTTCCACGGAATGGGGCTTGAATACTTGTATGATGGCTACCACAGTAGGTTCTCGATGCTTCTCTGGTGTTGTACATGCTGTCAGTGCTGTTGAATCCATTAACTTCTTAACAGTGGAAAATACTAAAGCAGCAAGGATCTTGTGATGCTTCCTAGCATTCTGCCATCTTCAAAACCAGTTTCCAACTGCTCTCTAAGCTTGCTTGTGGTCTCTGATGTTATTCTGTTTGTCATTATAGGGTTAAATTATTTTTCTGAGGCTTTTATGAAGAGTTGTTGGCGAAGTTCTTGGAAATTCAAGCAGTGAATTTCATCTGGGATTTTTTGGGAGCTGCAAGCAGGCTAGATATTGGGGATTCAAATACATCGTAGGGGTAGTTTTTTTAATCAATACAGATTATTCTCTGTACTAATTCATCTGTGTTTCCCTTGAGTCATTTTGAAAATTATTTTCACTGTTTTTCCTTTTGTTTGAGGTAAGGCTGGCTAGGTCTTCTTTTTAATAAGGAGACAAAAGCAAAGAAATGGCTTGGTGCTGAATCCCGTCCTTTCTCAGAACTCATTTCCCCTTCTGTTTCTTCCTAGGATCTGTCAGGCTCTTTTCAAACTCACTGAGTTGTGATTAAATAAAAGAACAAGGAATTACATAACTGCTTTTTTCCAAATTGCCTCTTAGCTTTCATGTATTTAGTCTCCCATATTGATGTGCTGTTAATCACTTTCCTGTTTCTCTGCTTCCACATCAAAGGACAGAAGGGCACCTGCTTGCCATTGCCATCAGATAAATCGTGCTGGCGGTAGATGCTGTTGCTCACTTTCTTGTTCTGCTCCTTGTATCAAGGTTCCCATGTTTCCTGAGCTGGGAGCCGATCCCCTCAGGGCTGATCGTGAAGACTTGTTAATGTTCAGTTTAGGCTTTCTGCTTATCCAAAGATCTATCACTCAGCATGTGGGTGCTGGCTCTTACTGCGCTGTTTTGACTTCACAGTTGCGCTGTGAGGGTTTGAGCTGCTCTTTTCCAGGCTGACTGTTCTCACCCTTGAGTTGTGTGTCTGCCTCATCATCCCTTCTTCAGATCCACCCTCCTGAGCTGCAGAAATGGGCATGGCAGGAGGGGCTGAAGTTCTTGTGCTGGTGGTCAGCGAGTGTGTGCAGGGAGGAGGAAAATATGGAAGTCCCCTGGCAAGGCAGGAAGGTAGAAGGATGTTGAGCTGCACTAGGAAGTAGCTTATGGTGGGTTTTGTGTGGTTTGGTTGTTTTGTTTTAATGTCACCTGAAGTGTTTTCTTTGGAATGCTTGTATATAGGTAAACTGCTCCAGTTGTGCTGCCGTCACCACATGGTGTGTGCAGTGCAGCTGCTGGGTATCTGGAATGTTTTCATTATGTTTCTTTCACCTTTTGTTGTTTTGTTTGTTTGTTTGTTTTTTTCTCCTGGCCTTTATTCAAATCCTCTTGCAAGCACTCCTTTCTTTAAACTGCTGCTTCCTAGGTCCTAATGGGTCTTACAGGCAGACTGCTATTGTTTTCCAGCATCCACCACTATGATTGCTAATCTCTTTCGTAGCACATAATCAGAAGCTGTTGTATGGTGGTGGCTGCTTGATGTGTGCTTGGTGTAGGGTGCTGCTCATGCTAAGGTGGCTGAACCTGCTGGAAGGCTCCTCCTCAAGTACTGAATCTGGTTGAAGAGTTCAACAGCACAGTCTCATAATAAAAAGTGCAGTAATCGGGCAGCAGATACCAGCTTATCTAGTAATGAGGAATAAATTCTTTGTCTGTGGAACTGATGCTGTATGACTTTTAGATTCACAAATTGTATTTTTGCCTTGGCAGAAGAGTTCTGTAGCATATGTGAACTTATGTTTTTTAGGCAACAATGAATCAAACAGACAAAAGTCATCAGGAAGTCCCGTCCTACCTCCATGATGAACCACCAGAGGGTATGTATTAGTTTTCATAATACCTGGTAAGTTTACAGAAATTCTCAAAAGGTCAGATCTATTTTAAAAATGGATCTGCGAGTTGAACTCCGTTAACTGTTGAATAATAGTAAACAACTCAGTCCTGGTTTGGGATAGGCCTGGGTTCTTGTTCAGTTCTGTGTTGTCCTGATACAAACCATTGAGTTCACTGTGGTTAATAACTCTGCTGGTAAGGTAAAGGAGATGGGCAGATACTGAAGGATGTAGTTTGCAGATCAGTTCCCAGAGGTCTGAATCAATCCATATATGAGGTGAAAAGAGCCCAGCTACCCTTTTGGATGCTTGCTGAGTTTGTAGTACTTGTGACTTTTAGACAGGATGGATCTGTCTCTATTTCTGGAGAAGTACTCCATGGACTCTTTGTCCATGATAAAAATCAGTTGTGGTTCTCACTGGTTGGCTTAATCTCATGGTTTCATGAAGATGACAAAAAGAATGCAGGGACATCTTGGTCCCACAAACCAAATGAATTTTAAATGTCTTGTTATATCTGCAGAGGAAATAAAAATTCTGAGTGAGCAGTATTCCCTTCTAGGCTGTGGACTGTGAGGATTTGGTTTGTGTAGCGTGGCTGGGGGCATACTGGATCCAAAACCACTCTCAACACAGAGGTCTTCTATGTTTCGTCTTCTCTCACCTTAATACCAAACATATGTAGAGGTCAGCAAGCCCTGATTGCTCTGTTTCATTATTCTTTGGTTTATAATGACACTTAAAAGCTATAGTTGTTTGCTGGTTATTTTTTTCTCAGCTTTTACTTATTGTGTAACTGATCAATTTACTTCACTTGAACAGCAGTATTATCCGCAGCTGAAGCAGAAGAGGTTCAAGTGGAGTAACTTGCTGTATTCTTAACAGAGGAAGTACAAGGACAAGAAGATGAGAAGAAAGTGCTAAATACATTTTGGCAGTGCAGTGGGGTTTTTAAGGATATTGTTAAGAGAAAATACTTGTTAAGCTCTCGTAGGGTTGTCAAGATCCTTGAAGCATTTCTGAGAACAGATGTCTGGTTGGAACCTGTGCCCTAATATATCTTATATTCAAGTCAAACTCCATAAGCTTATTTTCCTTTTTTTTTTTTTTTTTTTTTTTTCCTCCTTGAAGACTGAATTGTGTTTCACACATGCCAAACCACGTGTATAGAATTTGAATGATGGTCTGACTGGTAAATTATAATTGATTTTTTTTTGTTGAAGAAGACAGTATAAAAGTGGTTGGTTTGTTGTCTTCCTAGCATGTTGAATAGTTTCATAGAATCGTTTTGATTGGAAGGGACCCTTGAAAGCTATCTAGTCCAACTCCCCTGCAATGAACAGGGACACCTGCATCTAGGTCAGGGTGCTCAGAACTCCCCAACCTCACCTTGACTGTCTAGTTTGTCCAGATTCAGAGTGTTAACAGCAGAGCCTGGTCATTGCTTGCATATGCAAGGTTTTATTTAAAATTTGTGAGTAACAAGGACTTCTGCACAGTAGCTTAATACAAAAATAAGCATTTGAGCATGTACTTTAAGCAGGTGGAGGGGGCTGGTGTAGCTAGAGGGGGTGGAATGATACCCAACTAGTTATAATGGCAACATCATCCTTGAGGACTTGTTTTCCCTTTCGCTTTTGTTTCATGTACAGTCTTCAAGGTTTATGAGTTTAGTTAAAACCCTTGGAATACCCTTGAACATCCTTTTTTTAAAATGTTATACCAGGTCTCCATATGTGATATGCTTACAGCATCACAAAAAGGTGGATGTGGATGGGACGCTACCAGTTCAGTGTTGGCCAAAAGTACAGCTCTGTGAACTGGCTGCCAATGTGAATTTTTAGAGGAAAGGCTCAATTCTGAAACCAACTTGTTGGATATTATTTTTTAATTTTATTTTTTAAAGACAGAAGTAGTTCCAGTTTGCTCAAATGATGCTTGTCCAGCATGCTGCCTGGAGAATTTAAGGAAATGCACATGAGGAAGCTTTCTGCTCATACTTGCTGTGGGTAGTACTGTTCTTGTATTTTACCTTCTGCTTTGCAGGTGGCACCAAATTTGCAGGCTACATTCATTCAGACCTTTGTTCACTGTCTGACTGTGAGCAGGAAGGTGGTTTTGAGGTACTGTGGCAGTCAGCCCCTGTGCTGGGAATTCATGGCATTTTCTCCTTGAATCTAGGAACATGCTGTCTTTTCTTGTGCTGACTAGGATCGAGGAGACCAGGAATGCATATCCTAGAGTAGTAGTCAGCCAGCAATAAAAAAAACCTTTACTCTAAAGGCTTTTTGTATGTAAATATAAATTCTTGTCTCTGCATACTTTTGTTGTCAGTGTGTGCTGGAGATGTCCAGAGTGAAGGCTACAGGAGTTACTTGGTTTTAAGTAAAAATCTGTCAATTAATGTTTCTAGTTTCCACAATCCATTCTGTTATGTGTCAATTTCTTGACAGAGACCAATGTAAGATGGAATAGAAGCATTTGTAATATTTTTTTTTCTTGCTTCCTTGAGTTGCGCTATTGCTCTTGATGCCTTTTTGTGCTGAACTTGTCAGTTCTTGGATTTAGACAGCATCTGTTTGAATTACTCTGGGCTCACCCTTTAACTCTCAACTTTGTTTTAATTAATTCTGACTTCTGGTTCAGTTCTTGACATTACCATGAACTCTGGATGTACGTAGGAAGTCATTCAGTCATTCACTGTAGTTTTCCTCATGAGTGCTGGGAGAAATAGTCTCAGGTGTCAGCAGCTAAGAGAGCCTGAATAGTTACTGGAGAACAGAGACCTGATTTGCTGGTCCTCCTCTGGCACATCTCAGGAGATACTGACAGGTCTTTGAATTTAGATCTAATTTTTCTTTTCTCCAGCCTCTCTGTACATTCACTGTCTTCTTCTGAGTGTGTTCTTCCTGTCTCAGACTCCTTCACCTTTTTATTTAAGGTTACTCCTTCCCTAGCTCTGCCCATGCTCTCTTTTGGTTCCTCCTCTTGTTTTTTCGCTAAGAAAGGAAATCTATCCGCTGAATTCCATGTTCTACCTACTGTTATTTATAAATCATGCATGTGCATGCAGAACTCAACAAACAGTCGGACTCTTATCCTTATTTCTTGTGAACTGCCTATCTCTTGCCATGGTGCTATCTGAAACTGGTATTTGTGGTTAGTGAGGAATTGACAAGGCAAGAGCTGAGACACACCTATGCCACGCTGCTGCAAAGACCAGAGATTCCCCAAGGTTCACACCAAAAATGTATTGTAGGCCAACAATATTGTGTGCCAGTGTTTAGGTACAGTGAGTTATGTTCTGTGCTGAAATAAAATGTTAACATAGTATTGGAGCAAACCAAACTGCTCCAAACGTACTGTTCTTAGAAGATGAAATTGTCGTTGCGCAGTAGTGGCACATGGATTTGAATCTTAGGTCACCTCAGAGGTAAGATGTGCGTCTCCTCAGGATTTAAAAGCCTGCAGTTAGAAGTATAAAGTACTTAGTAAGCTTCGAAGGGGTTAAGTAGTGACTCCTGGGAGGCTTTCTATTACTTCAGTATTTTCCATTAGTTTGAAGCTGTGTAATTGTACCATAAACAGAAACTGTGAATTGACTTATCCAGCATGCAGCAAGGAACCATTATTCAAAACACAGCTTAAACATAACATAAAGGAGAACCAGACTTGCATGATCAACAATGGGCAGGAAAAAAAAGTGATTTGAGTTTTGTTTCTGTGTCATAGTGGGATTTCTGTTGGTTGGAGCCTGTCACTGCCTGCACAGCTGTTAATGCCTTTGGGGACTGCTTTTCATGAGCTAAACTAGAAGTTATTTTGTTGTCACCTTGCCCTGTGGAACTGGAGGGGAGCAATGTTGCCTTGCCATTAATGAGATCCAGAAGTGGACTTCTTGACTGCAAGGCTTGGCAGCATCAAAGAGGCTGGTGGTTGTACAGGCAGGGACTGATTTATTCACTTAAAACTATGTAGGAACTGCGTACCTGATGTTTCTAGGCCCTGTGTTGACTTGCATTTTAGAAAACAGCATTGAGGTGTATGTATCTCACTGCACTGCACTTTCCTGTTTGGAACAATGGTGTTGTATGAGCATCAAAGAAAAATAAACGGTAAAGTATGTATGTACTGCGTGCAGTGGTTGTTAGACTACAAAAGGAAATGCTTATGAATAACTCTTTTGAAAATGCTTTAATTGTGGCACCATGATTGACTTGATTGCCGTTTCCTCCCTCAGGTTCAATCAAAGACCACCCCCAGCAGCAGCCCGGCGTGCTCTCTCGTGTGACTGGTGGCATCTTCAGTGTGACAAAGGGAGCTGTGGGTGCCACGATCGGGGGTGTTGCTTGGATTGGAGGGAAGAGCTTGGAAATTACCAAAACAGCAGTCACATCAGTGCCTTCAATGGGAGTGGGGCTGGTCAAAGGAGGTGTTTCTGCTGTGGCTGGAGGTGTTACAGCAGTAGGATCTGCTGTTGCAAGCAAAGTGCCTTTAACAGGAAAAAAAAAGGACAAGTCTGACTAAAGCCAAAACAGAGACATACTTGATTTTCTAGAATATTACCTTGGTGGCATTAAAATCTTCTAAGATTTGGACCATGAGAAGCCATGTGTCTTAGACACTGTCTTCTGAAGAGAAAGCTGATTTCATCCAGAAAGGACAGAAGAAGCTTGGCTAGCACAGCATATGAAGATTTGTTACGGCCTAGTTTTCAAGCTTTGTACCTGGTGGAATGTTACACTTGATAACTATAGGAGCGAGTGTGTGTGTCTGAAGGGGTAATGCATACTGAATAAGTCTTCTGCAGTTTTGGACTGAAATGTGAACTTAGAAACTTAAGTTGATAATCTGCCGTGCCATCAGTTTGATGAGGTGCCACTTACTGTCCTCAGTGGCTTCCGCACCCTCCTGCTAAGGATCCTTGAGCTGTGTAATGGCACCATGGGATGTGCCTCAATAGTTAGTTAGGAAACAGTACTTGCAGACAGCCTGACAGTTTTCAATGACTGCATTCTGCCATTGCAGACTGGAAGCAAACAGATTGGAAATGAGAGGGAGATGGGAGGTGAGAAAGTTTGACAGCGTGGTGCAAGGGATAATGACAGTTAACTTAATGCCTTACTAGAAAAGAATCTTGCTTTATTAGGTGAAGCTTTGTAAAGAGCTCTCCTGTTGTTTCTGTGCAGTTCATTGAACAAGCTTCAGAGACTCTGTGACTCACATACCTGAAACTTGCTCAGTTTTTAGTGAATACAAAACTGCTAAATCTCAGGTGTATTTAATGATAGGCATCTGTCTCCTGCAAGTGGAGACTCGCTTTGATCAGCTTCTGAGAGACACCAGAAAATAATGATGGCTTAATGGAAGTGAGCAAGTGGTTTTGGTCATCTAACACAGCTATGTAACTTGAAAAATTGCTTTGTGTAGCTGGAAAACACTGAAGAACCAGTACAGCTGTTGTCTCAACTCCATGATGTGCCAGGTTAGCTTCTTGCTCTGTTCAAACGCAATAATTTTTTCACTACATCTTTATCTCATGCTTAGCATTTTGAGTAAAATGCAGTACTTTTATTTAAACCAAAAATGGCATCTGAGCTCCCTTTTAAAAAAAAAAAAAAAAAATCATCTGAGTAAGCTGTTTACTGACAAATGCCAAACTTTGACACTCCTCATATGGGAACATCTGTAGGTCCTCCGCAGTGTATGAGGCAAATTGCACTCCAAGGACACAGCTTGAGGTTGCCTTAAAGTAGAAGCTGCTGGTGATCTTTTTTTTGTATGTGTGCTGACTTTGCAAATAAGAAGGCTGTGAACGTTGTATATGCAGTATTTTCTAAAAAGTTGTGTTCCTTCCAAAAACTTCTAAGCTTATAAGCTTACTTTTCAGGTAGCTGTGGTTGTTCAAGGGTATATAGAAACTTTTTAGAAATTAAAGAAAACAAAAAAGTATATTACGTGTCTAAAACTTGCTCCTGTATTCATGGATGTTCAATGTAAACTGTGCACATGATGGTAGAGTGGTAACCCTGTCTTTCTGAGCCATTGGTACTTCAGCTGCAGTCTGGAACAGCTGTACAGGCGATCAGTAATGATTATGTATTGCTAGGTTCTCTGACTGGGGCAGTGGGGAGAGCAAAACCCTGCAGGTGGACCTCTGCTCCTTTTCTCAGTTGCACCAGTTGCTTATCTCTGAACTGCTGGAAGTGTGTCATGAGGTAAGGTCAAGCAATAAATGCAGTCCTTAACTATTTTTATAGTCAGAAGGTGACGGAATGCCGCGTGGTTTGCAGATCCCAGATAGCTGCAGGAATGAGCACCTCAGACACCAGCAGCAGTGGAGCTGCTGCGAATTATTGAGCCTGGTGTAGTTTCCAGTGTACCCCAGGGCACTACCAGTGAGCACTGCACGCCAGCTGTTTGGGAGCATAGCAAGATTTGTAACACTCAACCCAACCCTTCACTGTTTTCTGAACACTCAAACATTGAACTTGTCTTACCCCTTTTTTTTTTTATGGCATTCTTTAATTTTTATGCTATGAAACTTGCTGCAGAACAAGCGTGTTAGGAGAGATGCAATGTTAGAACTGTAAAAGGTTGCCAGCGCTTTGGTATGTTTTGTTCTTCGCATGTCCTGTAGTTATTACTTCTGAATCTTGTAACTGAAATGTTTTACCATGGCGTATGGTTTTAATCTTTGAGAAAAGCTTTTTCCTGTATTCTGCATATTTTTCATTCACTTAAGAAGGTCCCTTCTTTAAGAACTTGTTCTGACTGTCCTGACTCTTGTGAAACATTAAATTGTTGCTGTTTCAGACTTACTGAAAGTTTCCTTAGTTACTTTGTGGAGAAAGGCAGATCAGTAAATGCTTTTGTCTGAATCTTCATACTGCACTGGTGGCCCAGGCAATCTGCACCTAAAGAGCACCAAGCTGCTGTTAACAAAACCCACGCTTACTGTGGTGTTGGCTGTGCACAGACGTAATGCAACATCATCTTCACTGTTTGGTTTTTGTTTGGTTTTTCTCCTGGGAACTGAAGATTGGCGATACCCACTTTTAAGATTGTAGGAAATTGAATAGAATATCAAATTTTTTTTAACTCTCGCTTTCCCAGCCCCCCTATTTCAAAAGGGGAAATGTTTATGAACATGATTTGTATGCATGACTGCTAGTTTTGCAAAGAAAAACTGGGCCACAGACTTTGAGAAGGTGGGGGATCAGCCTGTTCTCCCAGATAACAGCAATAGGATGAGAGGGAATGGCCTCAAGTCATGCTGGGGGTGGCTCAGGTTGGATATTAGGAACAATTTCTTACCAGAAAAAGCAGTGCTGCAGTGACACAGGCTGCCCAGGGAGGTGGTGGAGTCACTGTCCCTGGGGCTGTTCCAGAACCGTGTGGATGTCAGTGGGCATGGCGGGGTTGGGCTGACGGTTGGCCTAGATGATCTTAGTGGTCATTTCCAGTGTTAATGATTCTATGTTCACGATCGCTATAACAGCAGAGATTAAGAAGAGGATTTCAACACTGTAGCAGTCACTGAGTAATGTTTTGGTAATCAAGGGCTCACCTGAGGTTTTGTTACTGAATATAACTTGGGAAGAGCAGAGAGACAGGCCTCAGGCATACTTAAGGATGAAGGGCTGAATGAGTTTTGGCAGGCAGGTATAGAAAAGGAGTTTTTATGCTTTTGTTTTGAAACTTGCAGAAGGGAAAATGCTTTTGCAATAACTGGCAGTGATTGTTGAGGAAACAGGAAAATGACGTATTTCTTTCATTGCTACTGGGAGTACTTTACATGATGGGAATAGCAGTAGCAGGAATTGTATAACCAGACACCAGTGGAAATGCTAAAATCTTTTATGGAAAACATTCTCTTATGTCTCAGTTTTCTTTTCATCCCGAATGACTGCTTGTTTCTGGGGCTCAGCATTACAGTAGATGGTATTATGAATACCTCCAAAGAGCTGAAATGCCCCCTTGTGTCTGAGGGATGGAGGCTTTTGAATTGAAATATGGTGATCACAGTAAAAGCTGAGTGCTGGAGGACAGTCAAACAGTGACAAAGGCTAGCTGCTGCAATCTTTCCATATGGCTGTCTCTGCTCCCTCCTATAAATCAACTGTGTGTTTCGAAGAGTCACCCAAGAAATGGCTTAGTAAGGCAGGTGAACATCTGTGGTGCCTGGTGGTGGTGTCACTTGAATTCTGGCTGCCACCACATGTGCTCTGGCCACAGGGTGCTCACCTCCACGACCTGCTGGCATCCCATCACAGCTTTGACCAGATTTTGCACTAGTTAATGTGGCATGCTGTGTGGCATCACCTTGCAGCTCACTTTCTAGATAAGTAATTCAATACCACTGTTCTTCTGTGTTTTAAAGCTCCTCTTCAAGAAAAGGAACCCTGGATTTGGATGGCCTGGCGTGGGGGTGTGGTTGGTTTAGCTCTTGATGCCAAAGGGGAATCTGTATAGAACAGCTGCTTAAGCAAGTCTGCCTTTATTTTTTACGTGTAATATTGCTGATTCTAATTTTATTGAGAGGAACTTTAATGCTGCTACTATTTTTTAATTATTATTCACAGCCCATAAATGAAAACAAATAAAAATCCCCCAAGGATTTAAACACTATAGGACAGGTACTACTTTAAAAGCCAGCACTTGTCAACAATTACAGTGATACATGAGAAACCCTCACCCATATACTTGGAAACTATGGCAGCTATTTGCAAATCTGATGGTCACTTTAAATCACCAGTGTGCTCAGACTCTAGTTCTGCTATACCCATACAAAAATGGGACTTTTCCCTTTCTCTTTCAGTCATGTGAGACTCGTTTAAGTCACTCTGTAGCCTTTTCTCTCCCCATGCCTTGCTAGAAAAGAAGAAATGAACAACCATGTAACAGCAATAAATGTATTTCCTTCTGCCCCCCATCCTTTTGCAAAAGGAGTCAGTTTCTATAGTCATGGAAATTTCAAGGAGGTTGTCTTATAGTTTCTTTGCGGTATGGTTTGTAAATGAACACACTAGGGTATTACCATAGCAGCTGCTAAATACAAATGCTGTATTCTGCCTGTTTTCAGACTATGCTGTAGCTGGGTCCTGCCACCCACAAGTCACATCTGCTTCAATTCTTCAATTCAGGATGCAGGAGCTGTAGCCACTTCCTGCAGCAGAAAGGAATGGAACTCGATATACATCTCCAAAGGCAGTGGACCAGTGGGTGGATTCATGTTACTGGCAAAATAATCCTCCTTTTCTTTCTCAGATAAAGATTACGCTAAGCACTACCACAGACAGTGCAGAGATGGAGCTGAAAAGCCACAGAAGCTAGAGGCCAGGCAGATAAGGAAATCAGAACCAAAAAGATATGTAAGATGCTCCCAGGGGGAAAAAAAAATAATCCTTATGTAAAGGATTAATCAACCTTTCCCATAACCAGCATTAAAAAGCTGCAATTTTATAATGAAGTTGTGCATAAAGCCCGCTCCACGACAAAGGACAGCGTAAGGCTACAACCTGGTTAAGATGATTTTTGCTTCAACTGCTATCAAAGAACCAAAACTTCTTTTCTCTTTGATCATTCTCTATTGCATAATTTTAAGTACAGTTTTCAAATTAATCTTCAATGTTCAGAGGAGCAACAGGATTAAACATCGGTCTCTCCTTCTTTGATTGTATCTTACCATAATTTGCCTCAAAGTCTTTCTTAGTACCATTCAAGTTTTCTAGATTTCCACTCTTTATATTGTATCCCAAAGCAGAGAGTTTTTTAATCCTGTACTGAACAATTTGTGTTGTCAACTCCAGCACCATTGGTGTCTCTCTAATCTGCGCTATAGAAATTCCTTCCTTCAGCAGTCCCTCAAGTCTTTCTTCCAGAATTGGAACGGAATAGTAGAGAAGGGCTGGGCATTTCAGCACTAGTCGTTTGAATTCTTGATCGCTGCACTTAAAGACGTTTTTGGAGAAAAGCATGCTCTTCTGCATAGTGGAGGGTGTAAGCTGAAAAATAAAACCTTTAAGTTTGGACAGCAGCTGTAGGACTTCGTGGTCGGTGAAATCACTCTTCTGTAGAAATTCTAAGTTTTCCTGAATTGCCGAGGAGGTACTTAACAAAATAAATGGATTTTGGCTCAGTAACTTCAGTATCCAGATCTTCATATTTGCATCAGAACCTCCTAAACTTAAGTAATTTCTCTGTAACGTCTCTATCACGTGTTTGTTTTTCTCAGCTGGATTGTGGAAGATATTGGGTGCGCTCGTCAAGAACCTGGTGATTATATTATTTTTAAGTCCCAGTTCCTGAAAAAACAGAATATTTGCTTTCTGGTTCTCGTGATACCCAGTAGTGAAGAAAGAATCTGGAAACTGCTCTATTAATTTAATCAGCTGGTCTTCCTTCTGGCATACCAGTTGCCACAGAGCTCTTTGAGAGTTCACCTCTGCAGGACTACGCAGCACTGCCTCTGGGCAGCGTTCCAAGATGCTGGCTATAGCAGGCTCATCCGCACCCATTTCTTGTAGAATTCTGGCGATTTCTGGGACGTAAGCCACCTCCTGGAGAAGGACCCATTCCTTTCCTCTGCGTATCTTCTTAATATCAACTGACAGTCTGTGGAGGTCCTCAATGGTTTTTTTGTTTTCCTCTCTAGGCTTTGTATCCGTTGTGTACGTTGAATGGATTAAGAAGCTTCTGTTTGTTACCTCAGGCCGTAAGGGCAAAAAATTCAACGCAGGGCTACTGCAGTGACATCTTGCCAACAGAAATGTAACTGTGTCTTTTGCACTGTGAGCAACTCCTCTCAACATCATGGAATGCAGCTCTACGCAGAGAGGAAAAACAATGCTTTGAAAACACACTGAAGACAAATTATACCTCACAATGTTCTCAGAGCCGTTGATATTTAGACTGAGATGACATAAGAAATTACTCTTAACAGTATTTTTTTGTTATTAGCACAAAAAATCAGCTTTTGTGCAGAAGGGAAAGAAAAGATTTTTGAAAGGTTAATGTTCTGATTGATGCCTCACCAGAACATAACGTGTGGATGCAACCGTGCTGCTATGGGGGCAGCACTCTGTCCATGATATGCTGCAGTCATACGAGAACAAAGCTGTCAGCTATTTCCTGCTAGTGACGGTGTTACAGCTCACTCACTCTGCAGTGGAAAAATGTTACATGCAATTTAATTTGACAGCAATTCTACTAAATGAATAAAAACAAAACAAAACACTAAACTACAGCTTAAAACATACTTCTTAGCTCTTCTGAATGTATTTGCTTAACTGCTTAGGCATTGTTTAGAGCATGACATGTTCCTTCATGTGTCAGAACACTCCCAGGTGCTCCTTCAGTAGCAGTTACAGCCTAACTGCCTTATCAACTCATTCTCCATGCAATTAAGGAAAGAATCATCAAACCCATTTGTGTACCTATGCATTTTTCATTAGCTGAATCTGTTAACTGGGGCTCAGTAATCACCCTGATAGTTGGGAGAGGAAGCAAGCATAGTGCCACATCTTCAGGCCTTTACTTGCCTCTACATTACCCTCTTTCCACCTTCTGCTTTCTGTCCTTGCCTGCCACCTCCAGTGGGCCCAGAGCCATCGTGCAGCCCTTTGGGTAGGTGCACAGCCACTGCACAGCTGGGGATAACCCAGTGGGGCAGCTTTGCTGGTGCTGAGTGCCAGGTATCGTGAACAGCACAGGCAGTGCCCCCTGCTCTGCTAGAGGAGCTGCAGTGGCAGTTGTGCATGCATAAATATCACACAGTGTATCCTTAACTTCCTAGGGGGTGGTTTTGTAACACCCTTTGGGAAGCACCGAGGTGGAAGTGAGAACTTCTGGTCTCTGAAATGCTTGACCTAATTGCTGCTGCTGTTAACACACTGAAAATTGTCCTAACTCAAAAGGGGGAAAGAAGATACAATTATGTTGGGTATTGGACAACCCTATTTATACAGTCACATTCACCTCTTCCAAAGCATACTGTGCTTCAATAAGTACCCAGAGTATTAAGTAAGGCTTTATTGGCTGGGTTTTTTTTTTACTTTTTTTTTTACAGAGAAAAGACAGTTACAGTCACCCAATCTGATCTCTTGCATAACATAAATTAAGAAGCTTCATGCAGAACAGCTATGTGAAACCCTTACAATCTGATTTATATCCATCTTTCATGAAAATTCATGATTTGTTTAGGGGATCAAGTGACAGAACTTCAGGTATGGTTAAACATTTTCTAGTGATAAAATACTTTTTTGTCAATAATGTGTATCACTGCTTTTAAGTTGACGCTTTTCAGTTTATAGTTTTATATTTATTTATTATGTTGCCACATCATAAACTAGTAGATTAAGACATAGAAAATGCTGAACTACACTCCAGCTTGCCGTTAGCAGAAAGCTGTTCATCAGTAACTTGGTTGTTAGTCATATTTCAAGTTTTTGAGGCACGACCTCACAGCTCAACTAAGCTGTATGTCGTAACCCCAGGTTTAATGGCTTTATCTTCATACACTTTGTGGCTTGAGAATTACTGCCCAGTGAGCTCTAGCACTGAATGAGTGATTCTCCAAGTAGCTGTGAAAGCAACCCAAAGTGCAGGTAAGCCACAGATTTTTCCAGTGTTGTTTCCTTTTGTATCCTGAAAAAGTGACTTTCACCAGGACTGAAAACTGAAGCCTCTCCTCCAGAAGAGATGACACAACTGGCTGTGTTTGAGAACTGAGTGATTCTATTCTATTCACTGCGTCCAGTCAAAGTAAGCAGTCTCTGAAAGGTCAGTGCTTTCTGCACTAATGTTTTAGCTCAGTTGAAAACTGCCATCTAAATAAACTATTGTTAAAATTGTTTGGGGTGTCAGGTGATATTTCCAAAGTACAAACAGGGAAAATAACTAACCATGACTTTTATTTCAATGTGTAATCCAGCTGTTAGGCTAAATTGCCTTGTGAGTAATCAGACACTTACAATAGAGAGTCATCTAACAGATTAGTTATAGAGCTTTTTAAAAACAAGGCCAAATTCTGCGACAGTAAGCTGCGCTTTTCTTTTTCAAAGTCTGACATGGAAATTCTTGTTAAGTTTGCTTTAGAGAAGCTTTAGGTTGTCTGGAATTATATTTGGCATCACAGTCATTTCTTCCTTGGTGATAGTGAGAATGGCAACCCTGTACATAGCGGGGGGATTGAAACTCGATGATCATTGTGGTCCTTTTCAACCCAGGCCATTCTTCACTTGCTAAACCACATCTGACTGCATACCCATGAACTTTTGTAAAACAGTGAGCAGATTATAGTGAAAAGAGATGAATAGTTGATAATGTTACGGCGTGCAGCAGGAACTGAGAAGAAGCTTAGCGGTCACACTTGGTGTTTGAAATGCATGTCGGAGTCTGTAGATGACAACAGCACCTGTTGTCACACAACAGTCCTGAGTATTTAACCTGTGCCAAGAGTTCAGAGTTCTTGTAAGCTCATGCCGGACAACGGTTGATACCTGTATCGCAACGGGGTCTGCAAGTCTACGTATGGAGAGATTACAAACCCAAAAGGCAGCCCAGATGGACTGCTGGCTCTCACCCAGCTGCAACCCCTACAGCACAGCCCCCCTCTCCCACACGGCCCCTCCGCCCCGCGCCTGACCTGGCTCCTGCTGAGCGCTGCGCGGCCGCGCCGGGCCCGACCCTTGTCAGCGGGCGGGGCGGGGCGGAACGAACGGAACGTACCATAGCGTGTGGGGGGGGCGCGCGGAGCCGCCCTACCGCCATGGCGCGCACGCGGGCGGCTGTGGGGTGTGGATCTCTCCCGTAAACAAGGACTTTGCCGTCCTGCAGCTGCAGATTTAGCGTGCAGAAGGGATGTCTTGGTGCTTTTTGTTCTTAGAGTGCGGTGAATGTGCTGCGTGGTCTCCGTGATGGGAAATGACCTCAGGTTCCTGAGGAGAAGCACGCTGATGCTTTTAGGGGAGGCTTCTGTAACCTCAGTGCGTGTCTTTCCATGTGATCGCTGCACTTGTTACAGAATGAAGCAGGAAATTCATAGATGTGGTCATCGGGCTAGCAGGGGGTGCTGGTGGTGTTTCAGAAGCCGAACACGCTGTGGTGGTGAGGATCTGCTTCCTGTGGGTGATTTGAGCTGTGTCTGCCTTGGATCTCTTCTGAAGTTAGAAAACAAATCAGTGACACACAAACCATTTCTACTCGTAGACACGTGAGCACTTTCATACATAAATTACTGAGCTTCGAGGCAGGAGGGAGATCAACTTTTTATACAGGTAGATAGCAATAGGACAAGGAGGACCAGTTTTAAACTAAAAGGAGATTTAGGTTAGTTAGGAAGAAATTCTTTACTCAGAGGGCAATGCGGTGCTGGCACAGCTGCACAAAGAGCTGTGGGTGCCCCATCTCTGTAGACTCAAGGTCGGGTTGGATGGGGCCCTGGGCAGCCTGAGCTGGGGGGTGGCAGCCCTGCCCACAGCAGGGGTTGGAAGCAGATGATCTTTAAGGTCTCTTCTAATCCAAACCGTTCTGTGATTTTACTGTTTTTCAAATTAGCATGGGGTCCGCATGTTTGTATCCTCCAGAGCATTAAAACTGCCACTGTTGGCTCTGGAAACCATTCTGTTGTCTGTTGTCACATTCAGTAGCCTGTGTTAGATCTAAGTGTGAGAGAACTGCAGAAGGGCTGCTCTGTGAGCCCAGTTCGGGCTGTTTTCCACCGCGCTGCTCTTTCACAGTCAGTGTTGGTCAGTGTGTACCACAGCAGCATACAGTGATGTTAAGAACAGGGACCTGAAGAGCACTCCTACTACTTAAAACAAGGTATCGTATACTTGATGTATGTACTTCATGTTCAATTCCTATCATGTCACACCGTTGTCTTATCCTTTTCCCTTTGTGACCCTTCCCTCTTGATTTTGTTCTCGTGGCCTGCACTAAATGAGCCCAATTAGCAAACAGAGCTCCTTCAGAAAGTTACTCGCAGGAGAGCACAGCAGCGAGATGAGTGAGATCCTTGATTAACCATGGCTTTATTTCTCTCCTTGCTCAGAGAGCCTCTGGAGCTTACACACCTTAATTAATATATTCTTCACCTCCCTTACACTTCTGACCCGCAGCCCAACGGCCTACCAAGGAAGGTACGGCCAGAAGGTGCTTTATCCCAGGGCTTGGCACACTGCAGCTGTCGCTCAGCCTGCAGTGATCACGGCTCGGGGAGCGGCGGTTATGAAACCCGCGAGGGAGGGCTGCGGGGAGCTGACGGCGGACTGCCGCCTCGCTGCTCGGCTCCTCAGCCCTGGCAGGGACTGGGACGTGAGACCGAGCTCCGAGCCGCTCGGAGAGAGAAGTTCCAACCTTACAAACAAACACCGCGTTGCGAATAACTAGCAGGCAGCCTCGCTGTGCCCGCGTACTTGGCAGTTTTGTAATCGCCGCTGGGGGAGGGGAAGGGGTGGGTGCCGTGCGGGCTGGGCTGGCTGCGTAGGCATTACATAAGCGGCCCGTCGGTGGGGACGGGGGAGGCGGAGCGGGGACCGGTACTCCGCCTCGGTGCCGCCAGACCCGCAGCGAGACGTGAGGGGTGGGATAGGGGTGAGGGTGAAAGCGGGGGACGCTCGAGGGGAGCAGCGCGGCACCGCGGCGCATGCGCGCCGCCTTCAGCGGGAGCGCGCGGGGCGCGATATATAACAGTCGGCGGGCGCGCGCCCAGAGGGCCAGCAGCTCCTTCGCGAGGCGCCTAGCGGCCCGGCGCCCCGCCGCCCCCTCGCGCCGCCCAGGTTGGGCGGGAATCCCGCCGCGCTGCGCCACCTCCCGCCGCGGCCGGCAGCGAACACACTTCAGAAACGTGAGGGCCGGCGGTCACGTGGGGGCGGAGGCGGCCAATCGGCGGCGAGGGGCGGGGCGGAGCGCCCGGCGGAGCCCAGGCGCAGTCACAGGGCGAGCGGCGAGGTGGCGGCCGTCGGCGGCGCGGCACGAGGAGAGCGCGCGGCTGCTCCCCGTCCCCGAGCCGTCCTCTCCCGCCGAGCCGCGGGGCTCCGCGGGGTGATGCGTCCCCGTCGGGTGGCCACCTCCGCCGGATCCTAGAGCGCTCGCGCCGCTCTGCCCCCCGCACCGCGCGGGGCGGCGGCCGCCCCCTGCTCGCCCGGGCGCCGGGCCATGAGCACGGCATGGGGGTGAACGCCGTGCACTGGTTCCGCAAGGGGCTGCGGCTCCACGACAACCCGGCGCTGCGGGAGTGCATCCGGGGCGCCGACACCGTGCGCTGCGTCTACATCCTGGACCCTTGGTTCGCCGGCTCCTCCAACGTGGGCATCAACCGCTGGCGGTGAGTGGGGGCCGGCGGTGAGTGGGGGCCGGCCGCGGGCGGGGAGCTCTGGGCGGCCGTGCGGGGAGACTCGGCGCGGGGCGAGGGACGCTCCGTGCGCGCCATATAAGGAGCGGGTAACGGCTGCCCCGGTGGGGCGCTCCGGGCGTCGCTCGGCGGCTGCGGCCCCGTGCGCGCGCGGTGAGCGCGGGGCTCGGCACCACCCGTCCCGTCGGGAACGCGGCGCGGGGCTGAGCGCTGCCTCGGACCGAGCGGGCGCGGCGTGACGGCACTGCGCCACGTCATGACCGGGGACGGAGTTGGGATGGTTCCGTGCTCGGTTCCGCTTGGTTCTCCTCGAGGATGGTTTCGGACCCCGTGACTTCTGTCGCTTTGGATTCGACTTGTGGTCCGGTCTCTGGTTTTCAGGGGATAGAAATACTAAGGTTTCTTAGGTTAACCTTTCCTGGATGGACACTTCCACTGGCAACAATAAGGCTCATAGCATTCACTAATAACTTCAGTTATCATTTCTTCCATGTCCGAGGTCCATTACACATTTCTATCACAGTGGCTTTTTGTTTGTTTTGAAGGGAAGAACCCCTTTCTCGTAATGAGCCCTAATGCTTTGCAGTGTTGATCTTTATGGACAAAGTATGGTCAGTGCTTAAGTTTTAAAAGACTCTGGGCAATGGAAACAGGCCTGGGTGCTAAGGGAATCACATGTCTTAGGAATACTTCATAGGCTTCTGATGTGTTTTGCAACTGAAATACTACATAACAACAAGACATTGGGTTGTGTTCTGTGAGCTGTGAATGGTGAACAGGTATGAATCATAGAATGGCCTCGGTTGAAAAGGACCACAGTGATCATCTAATTTCAACCCCCCTGCTATGTGCAGGGTTGCCAACCACCAGACCAGGCTGCCCAGAGCCACATCCAGCCTGGCCTTGAATGCCTGCAGGGATGGGGCATCCACAGCCTCCTTGGGCAACCTGTTGCAGTGTGTTACCACCCTCTGTATGAAAAACTTCCTCCTAAAATCTAACCTACACCTCCCCTGCCTCAATTTAAAACCATTCCCCCTTGTTCCATCACTATCCCCCTTGTAAACAGAACGTGAACTTGGATTTTAGCAAAAGGAAGCTCATGTCTGTAGTGCTACAGACGTGGTTCTTCAGTGGCCATTTAATATGAGCTTCAGCTAGTGCCTTCCTTGAGTACCCTTGTGTAAAACACTTCATCTGCTTTGACTAAATTGTTCACTTTTGCAGTTTTTGGGGTTCTAAAAGACACAGTCTCTACACTGCCTTTTGTTTTTGAAGAAAATTATCTTTTTCAATTGATGGCTAGGGGGATTGTTTTTCTTTGTTGTTTGGTTTGGTGTTTCTAGAAGAGAGAGATTTTTCTGTTTTCTTTTTTTGGAGGGGAGCCCTCACCACCACCACTCCTTTTTTCTGTATGAACAGAGGCCTACAGAAGGAGGGTGAGTTCCTCTCTGCTATCTCAAGCACTTTTCAGACAGCCTCCTGGGACTTGTGCAGCTCAGGGCACGTGCTGTACATGGCTTTGACTAGAAGATCCCTCTGCTTTCATAGCCCAGTTTTGTAAGCCCTTCCCCCTCCCCCCCCCCCCCAAGTCTGAAGAAATACATTAATTTTTGTGAAGTAGGTGACTGACAGAGCTTTGTTTGTTAGAATGAACACCATCAAATCATATTTAAATGAATGCTTAGTAGTTTGGAATGGGTCCGTTTTAGGTTCCAGTGGTTTTAACGAGCTATTTTTAACTGATGGCAGTGCACACTCTCATAGCATGCACACCCGAGACTTATGATGCGATTTTTTTGGCTTGCCAGTCTTGTTCTGCACTTGTAATTGATAACCAAACATTTTATCTCCTTGGTCACTGGATGACTGTTGGCAAGATGCTTGCATATCTGTGCTGTAGGGTGTTGCACTGGTCAAAAATGCATATTGTTTGAGATTAGGAGCAGCAATCTCTCAGCATTTGGAAGATGAGTCAGATTTAATCTCTTGCAGTAGTTTTACTGTGATCTTTCGTTGGTTTGGGTAGGTTTACACCAAGAGTTTATGTTATGCTGAGTTAATGGTTCCAGTGACCTGAGCAAAACTCTTGTCTGTTGGAGGTATGACTAACAGTGAACATGAGGAAAATGGTGTAAGAACGCTAGGAAAACAGGGGGGTTATTTTCTGTTGGAAACAATATTGTTACTCTGCAGACTCAACAGTTGTGGCTCATTTTGAAAATGTGTTTTACATCTTGCAACCTTGAATACATTTCTGATGAACTTTTCTCTTTAAACAGTCATGTAACACTCATGAACTAATATTTTTGTGTAACTGCACTATTGAGCAAGCCTAATTACCAAGCAGTCACATGGCCTTACTGACCTCCTTTCTCCTGGCATGCAGCCTACCTGTTCTAAAATCATGAATGCTATGTAACAGACATGAGGGCCTTCATCAACTTGTTTCATTTTTCTGGTTCTCTTCAGTTTCTTGTTACTGTTCATTCTCTTAGCTGTTAAATAAATCTTGATGACGTACTTCCATTGAGACATGCTTTTCCTGTGTAATGAGTTCTCCTATGTCATTCACAGACTAAGTCTTGTGTGAGAGTGGTTACCCAGTATGAGGAAGAAGGCGATGGAGAAATGCTAGGGAAAAAATGCTAAATAGAAAACTGCTCAGATTTTGATAACTGCCCTTAAACTTTTGGCACCAGACACAAGTGTTCATCTAATTGTGCCTGCAGAATAGGCAGAGAATGTAGCTTAAATACTCAAACAAGTAACCATTACCTATGTAAGAAAAAATGTGCTGGCATGTTCTCGCAGACTTTTCTGTACTAAGGAGAATGGAATCTCGTGTGAGCGACATGATTGAGGGGAGGGTTTCTTTAGCCCTAGTTCTGTACAAAATGGCACCTGATCAAAATATGGAAAAAGAAATGCAAACATTCCGTTAGTTGCTGGATAAGGGTTTACTTTGGCTAATTATTGACTGGTTTTAGTTTGGTTTTTTTGAGTCTGCGTGTATGTTTTTGATATGGTAGTGTATTTTACAACATGGATAATGTAATCTTGCCAATCCTTGAGCTTCTCTATTTAATCATTCCTGGAGACAAAAACTTTCTTTTTTAGAAGAAGAGAAATAAGGTGTTTCATATACCTAGTAGTGAGAATATTGATATGTTCAACATCTCGCTAAGTTTGTTGCTGTTGTGCCAGCTAGACCTGTTGATTTAGGAGAAGGAAGAGGTGTGATCGTTTTTGATGCTTATACCTCGAACTGAAGACCAAGACAAACGTTTGATTTCCAGGACATTCACTGCCATTCATGGAAATCAAAGATTGTTTTGGAAATTTAATACTTGAGCATCTTTTTGAGACATTGATTCACGTTTGCTGTGCTTCACATCTGGTTTTGAGAATATGCCCATAGTTTCAGGTCATGAAGGAAGTGGTTTGCCCTCTGGATGCTCCCTAGCAGTTTTAGCAGGTACGCAAACACAAACTCGCTTTCCCACACCGAGCATTTCACCAAATTTAACAAAGAATGATACGTGGGTTTTGCCTATCTGAACAGATACACAGACAGAGTACAGTTTAATACTGAAATCATTCAAAATAATGTTATTGACAGTTTTTTTCCTAACACTCTCGCATAGAATAAACAGGCCTGATTCAGTGAATGTCCCTCTGTTTCCATGGTCCGACGCTTAGGATTAAAATCTCTTTGATTTATGAAATACTGAACATCCAGGCAGTCGTCTAAAGTATACACATAGATGACAAGACTTGTGGTCCTTCTCATACCAAGCTAGATGTGCATCAGCCTTGGGAGAAATGTTAGTTTATACATATATATTGTAGATTCTTGAGGTTCCTTTTACATGAGCTGATCTCAGCTGCTCTAGCTCATGTTTACGAGGTCCTCAGGTGAAGCAGGGTTTTCGTGCTCTGTTGCAGACATACCTGTCGTGCCTTTCAACAGGTTGTATCGGTGCCCGTTTGGTGCGTAACTTGCAGAACTTTTGTTCAGCCAGCCCTTTAAATTGAGGGTGATTAACCTGTAGATTTCTAAGTCTATTATTTTGGAGTAGTAATTTGTTTTCAGAGGTCACTCGCTTAGGTTAGAGTATTACGGTACCTCCTGTTAGACTGGGGAAACACTCTGCATCCTACCTGTAAATTGCCCACCTACCCTCTTTCCCAGAAGGGCGCATCTACCTTAAAAATGCCCACAGTGCAGCGATTCCCTCTATAATTTTTAATGTCCCATGATTTAGTCCTGCAATTTGCAAAGTACGTCACTGAGCCGTGCTGACGTATGTCCTCGCAGCTTTAATCCCGCACTGCTGATGAAAGGGCTGGTTCCACCCTCTGCCAGCGCAGCCCTCTAGTGAACCAGGTTAGCTCATTGGGCTGTCGAGGACAGCTTAATGCCTGCTTTTGGTCGGATTAGATTGTGCCACAACAAGGTGGTGGTGGTGGTAGCCGTGGAGAGGCAGGAGTGGGAGGGACAGCTGCCTTCCTCCCATGGCTTGGTTGGGGATGGAGATGACAGTGTAACTGTAGCCTGTGACGTCTGTGCGTGGTAACCACTGGGTGTTTTTCAGAAGGTGATTATTGACTTCTTCTGTGGTGTCTCCATTTGTTGACACCCTTTGAAGTTTTATTGTTGAAAATAAGTACTGGCCTTCTTACTGTGTGAGGAGAAAGCCAATTTATTATTTTTTTTATTGTGCTATCAGAAGGTGAGAAATAACTCTGCTGGCTGAGAAATTACCCTATGCTTGCCTGTTTCTCATGGTGAATAGCTTTGTATCACCAGATTCTGTAACGTAACTATTATTAAACCGAGAGGCAAGTCTGTGCTGGTTGCTCTGGGGAGAGCGGGTGGTACTGCAAACCAAATCTTACATAAAGTGCTCAATACATTGTTTTTTCTGGGTGGTGATTTTAGGCCAGGAGGACTCCAGTCAGCCTTTATACAATGTGCTTGGTGGCTGCAAGAAGGATCTTGCAGGAATCTGATGCCTCAAGTAAAGCAGTTTTGGAGACCTGGTTTTATACTATGGATCTACAGGTTTAAACACTGCAGGAGAAGATCTGAGTAAATTATTCTTGATATGTAATAGGAGCATATGGACTTTGTGATTGAGATCAAGGGAGATGTGCTCTAGAAACAAGTCCATACGATTACTTGTCTTCTTTGGGACTAGAATTTTTTTGTCTTACTGAAGTATCAATAAACTGAATTCTTTACTTGATTAGGGGGAGGTAATGTGTCTGTAGCTTAGAATCACAAGGTTGGAAAGGACCTGCAAGATCATCTTGTCCAACCATCCTCCCATTACCACTGCTACCACAAACTGACCCATATCTCGTAGCTCCTCATCCAGGCGCCTCTTGAACACTGCCAGGGTCGGCGACTCCCCCACCTCCCTGGGCAGCCATTCCAGTGCCTGACCACTCTGAGAGAAAAAGTTTCTCCTCATGTCCAACCTAAACCTCCTCTGGTACAACTTGCAGCCATTTCCCCAGGTGTAGCGTAGCTTGTGCTGCTATTTCCTCTGATCATGGAAAGGAGAGGATGACAAACCACACTCAAGTGCTATCTGTGCAGACAGCTTTTTTATGCAGTCAAGAATACAGATTTGTTTTTAACTGATAAACATGTATCATTATCAATGATTTCTGCATCAGTTCTTGAAGACAATTTTTTCCTTTGTCTTAAATTTTCATGTAAGAAAGTGTGTTTCCCTCCAGCCTGTGAAAAATGTCTTAAATGCTACAAATAGCAGATAGTCTTGAAACGTATTTCATTATGCAAATATTGCAGGAGAGCTGTTCATATTGTGCCACCTGAACCATTTCATTTATGACAGCTAATCTACAGAATGAAAGCCTTATTTTCAAGGAAAGTGGTTCTCTTCCATACCCACTCAGTTCCTGGCAGGCTTTCAGGTCAGTTATATAACGAGAGATGGGAGGAAGGTCAAGCTGCTGGTGAAGTCAGCCGTTTTTTCAGTGTAGAAGTGGCACTGAGGTCTGTAATGTATTAATCTGTATACTGAAAGAAACCCTTCACTTCAGGGCTTCTTGTGATTCTAGTGTTCCCATAGCAGACTCAAAAGGCAGAAGTCAGTTAAAGCCTGGATTGGTTGTATAAGCCATGTAGAGTTTGTGGCTTTGTGTTTTATAGGCTTAGTATGTTGCATATTACCTTTTAGCAGATTTGATAGCAGTTCCTGTGGTTACACCTAGAGAGGACTTGATTAGCATGGTATGAACTGTGGGGTATTTTGGTGAAACACTCTTTAAGTTTTCACAGCTCTAAACGTGGGGCATGGTTAGTTCATGTGCTTCCATGTACTTGTGGCTTTCAGGTTCTTTGCAATCTAGGACAACGGGTGAACTATAATTGCAATGTTCTTCTGACCCCAAAGCCTCCATATATTTTTCAGGTCATCTTTAAGCAGTCACTTCCATTACTTTGGAGTTTAATGTGCATGTGACTGTTGCTTTTCACAGGGAGAAAGGGTACTGAAGGATAGTGCAGAAAGGACCAGGGAAAATAGGTCAGTATTGCAGAGTTATGTTTTGAGTGTGTAAATGGAGACAAGTGCAGCAAGAGTCTGTATACTTCTGGAGCAGTTATGAGCACTCTAATTGCTCACAGTTTAAAGAAAATGTTAGCTTTGTAGGTGTTGCTGGGGACAGTAGCAGAGTTACAGTTGACGTAACTTACTAAAATATGCATTTTTTTTTTTTCTTCTTGAATGGTGAACTGAGATCTATTTTCTTTCTAATTTGCATTAGTGTTTGAAAGATCTGATTGTCTGTATTGACTGTCTTGAGTAGGAAATAGGGATTTCATACTGTGACTTCAGGAAACAGTTCAAGTATCAAAACTGCTGGTTATGATTTCTTGAAAAGTGCTAACGCAACAGATTTGTTGCTATGGGATGGAACTTGTTCAAAGTACCAGAGAGGGAAGGGACTTTGTCAGTTGGACATTGATCAGGATAGTAACTATTTCCGGCAAATCTGATTTCTGAAGTGATGAGCATGTCATGTTTGCTTTTGAGCTTTTGAGTTCTGCATTGCTTCTTCCTGTCAGGAAGTCAGGACCTGCTTTGAAAACTTCCATTACCTCCATGTTCTTTGATTCCTCTCCTGTTCAGTCACATACATCTTGCAGCGTGAGTTTGTATGCCTGTGGCTTGTGCACCCACAAAAAGGGAAAGCTGCAAAGTTCTCGTGCTGTGGGTTTGATTCCTCCCAGGATACAAACTCCTGTCCTTTACAAATGAAAACCAGAAATATTGGGTGGGTGGGGAAAAAAGATCCGGAAGCTCAAATGTGGAAGCTGTAAAACATGAATGTGGATTGTTATTGATTCTTTGCTAACAGAGAGGAAATACCTATGACATGAGCTACTTAGAAACAGGTCCTGTTATGAATACTCAGATTTTTGTTATCTTTTTCATCATGTTTGCACTTGAAAAGTTTGGTTGGTAACTATGTTGGCTGTTATCTGCTGTATTCTGTAATGTGTGGAGCTAGGTGCTACATCAAGCACCTGATGTCCTGCAGCTTGGGTTGTGCAAGTAAATGTAAAATGTAAAGTAAATGTGCAAGTGCTAGAAGGAAGTACTGACCATGTGATGCCTTTTCCCAAGTGTGGAACCCATGGTCTGGGAAATGTGTTGATTCTTTTTGCAGTAGATAGCCTATGTGTGCCAGCAGTTGTGGAACTTTTTCTTTTTCTTAATGAAGCTGCCAATGCTATGCTTAGCTTGTAGGTAAAGGATAAACTGCTGCTTGTCTTGTGTTGGAATAGCAGAAGAAGGATCAAGAGAAAAGTGAGACGGCAGCTGTTATAGGGGAAAAACAAGTACACTGATAGGTAACTCTTCCATGTAGGCCGCTTCATGCTGAGCGTGGTGTCAGTCACAGTTATGCTATGCACTGCACCACCATGGCAAGCTTATCTCAGTTTTGCAATCTCTGCGGTTCTGAAGTACAGGAGAAATGTTTAAAGAACTGTGGCACTCCAGCTCATAGAGCAGCTGACCTTAAAAATAGCTTATATTTGTTCTCCAGTACATTGGATGAATTGAAGAATGGAGAAAAATCTTTGTGGTGATCTGTTGTGAGTTTCCTCTGAGCTGAAGGTTTGATTTTTGCTAATAAATTCCATGGTATCAAGAGATCTATTTTTTTTTTTTCCCCTCTTCTCACATTTCCCATTTTTGGGAATAAACAAATGGCTTATTCTATGAGTGTATTTATGTGTCTGGTTGGGTTTCAGTGACTGTCTCTTAAAACTGTCTTAAATATACAAAGAGAATAACACAGCTTTTAGCAGAGATGGATGTGTTTTCCTTATTGCTCTCAAGGGAGAGGCATGACAATAAATTGAAAAGTTGAGATGCGCTTTTAAAATAAAATATCTTTGTCATCCAAGTTTCAGAGGGGTCTTTGGATGGAGGTGAGGTTGCATTTTGGTTTTGTTTCTCATGAATAGTTGTCGGGTGACATTCATGACATCCCCACTGTACTTTTTTTAACTGCCAGCTCTGAGGCTTGTTAGTTTGCCAAAGAAATCTTCTTCAGTTCTGCGTTTACTGACAGTCTTACCAGAGTTCTGTGATTCTGCTATAGGAGACAGCACAACAGACCTTGCAGTTTTGGCAGTGGAGGTCAGGCTTTCAACCTGAGCAGCATTACTAGTGATCAGATGCTGCTCTTGCAGCAACAGCCTTTCTGTTGTTTTTTGTTTGTTTTTTTTTTTAATGATTTTACATTTTTATCTTTTACTGCTACATCCTTCTTCCAGAATCCTATCTTTGCAGATGCTCTGGCTGCTGTTGTACTGCTCATCCAGTGTGCTGGTAAATAAATATTTATATTCTATTTCTTTAATGCTCTGCTTGAGGAGAATAATATTTGCAGGAGTACAATCATTACGTGTGATTTGTTCCAAAAATGAAGGTTTAGAGAAAATTCAAGAACTTTTCCACTTGCAGAGCTGCTGTCATCGGTTCTGGTTTTCATCCTTCTGAACTTAAAATGTTTAAGACAACTTAAGGTAAAGTAGCCTTTGGAGGAATGTGGTGCATGTGCTTTGTTTTCTTGCATTTGTAGTATGAGAGATGTGTGTCAGAACCTTTCTACTAACTGAGGTTTTAATTAAGATGTGCTGGGTGGTAATACATAGTTTGCCTTTTGTTAGATTGTGTTGACTTCCCCTTGAAAGTGATATTTTCTTGTGCTTACCTCATAAAATATAACTTGAGCGTAAGCTTTTGAACTTGGAGTTATATAGGCTGATCAAAAATACCTCTGTGCAAGTCAGTGTCATTGAAATGTGAATCTCTGTGAGCTTAGCACTACAAAGATGATCTTTGTTTTCTCCTCGAGGTTAGGATACAGTTCAGTGGAGTACCGGTAATCTTTTTTTCCTTTGTTGTAAGGATAATGCCCATCCATGGCAACAGCAAGCAGGGAGTTAAGTCTTTTCAGTGTTAGTTCCTGGGTTTGGTTGTATCCTTGTATGTTCCTACTGCACCCTTCCTGCAGGGTTGAATAAGGTTCAGAAATGCACTGGTTAACCTGTCATTGACAGAAGTTTTTTGCCTTTTGTGCAGATTTAAAATGATCTTTAATCACAGCTCTAGATGGAGTTTATTAGTTTCTGAGCAGCCTGTCTACATAGAAAGAGTGCTGCCAGACATTGGCGCTGCCTTGGAACACGTAATTCACAAGTAGCTGTTCGTTCTGACAGCTTCCCTTTCTATTTTTTGTCAGCTCCCAGTTTTGCATATTGGCTCGGTGCTTTTTGAGTATTAGATTTCGTTTAACCTTTTGGTGGCAGCGCTTCTAAATACAACGTAGGAACAGAACCCATCTGCTTCTGGTAAACGCTCACAGCTTTTATCTGTCTTTGTTAGGAATAAAGTTCAACTGCAAGTTATAAATCCTCTCGCAACCCTTCGGAAGTGAACTAGAATTACAGCTCCTACTATAACAGTTACATATAACTAGAAAAGTAGGTCATTGTGGCAGGGAGTAGTCCAAACAGCCAACTGGTTGCTGCAGCAACGACCTACTTTAAGAAACTATTTTTGTTGATTCATACTGAAATGTTCTTACAAACGGCATAAGGAAATGATCAGGTTATGAGCAATGCAGTAATGGAAGCTGCGGAGTTCGGAGGCTTCTTTTTGTTTCTTTCTTCCCTCCTTATCTTTTTCCGTTCACCTTGAAGTGTGGGGATTAAAGCAAATAAGGTTTGTTTTTCCTTCAGTTTGACCTCCAGTGAAGAAGGAAAATCTCTTGTGCGAGGCTCTGCATAGCAATAATACTCATCAGTGGTGATTAAGCAAGTTTTTAGTTCAGAGGCTACGAATGTTCCCCTATCATTTTCTTTTATGGAAACAGCTTTAAAGCAAAAAAAATACTACATAGTTTCTTAAGAGAGGCATCTCCTTCCTGGAATGCCAGCAGTTTGCTTGATATTTCACTGTACTTCTTGGTTTTTAAGCGCTTTGTCTTCATTGAAAGTTTTCCACTTTTGGGAAGGTGGGTTTAGAGCGTCCCGTCCTGTGCCTCCCATTTGTGTGTTTACATTGGCAGCGCTCCCTTCTGCATCTTCTGTGGTGCTGTTAATTCTGAACCTGGCACAAGCAAACTGGAAAAAACTGATAGTGTGGAGGATTTGTTTTCCAGCTGTCTGCCGTTATTCTTTCTACAGTCAAGAATCAATGATAGTGTTGTTCTTTGGCAATTCATTTGCTTCGAATGAAAGCAATGGGTAGACAGCTAAAATAGAAAAAAAAACAGTTCTTATAAAGACTGCATTTTTCATAAAATAATTCATCTGAACCATCTTCTTGAGAGATAGTTGACTATAACTTTTTAGTGATGTAGTACAGTTAAGTGGATGCTGCAGTAACTTAATTTAGATGAATTAAATTCAGTTTCTTTAATTGAAGTATTACATGTTGGTCCTTGTCCTTGGTGTTGGTCCTAAACCAACAGGCAGGTTGGATAGTGTTTATCTACATGTTTAGCTTGATGTTACTCGATTGTATTATTTCAGCTATTATCCCATGAACTGTGTTTTGGTTTTGTATGCCAGCGCTTACGTTACTGAGCTCAGTGCATTCTTTTTGTCAGTTTCTGACTTTGATATGTAAGGCCCCTGTGGAGTGAAGGGAACCATTGCTTCCTCATAAAGGAGAGAGCTGGGGACGCAAAAGAATATTTCTGAATTTGGGCAGCTTCATAAATCTGTTATTTGGGGCTTCTTGTGGTTTCATAAGAATATACTGCTTGCACTGTCTAAGATGCGTCAGTTAGTGGTAAACAGGAAAACGCACTGATAAAATATTAAACATCAAATTTGAGGTACTTCTCAGTGTTTTACAGTTGCAGTATTAGATGGGGCTTTTGATGTTTCTTAAAAATGTAGATTCTTCCTGTGTTTTTTTTTTTTCTTAGAAATGTGAGAAGATTTCTGTTTATTTACCTTGTATTTAGATGAGATTTCAGTTTTCAACAACCTGTTCAGAAGCTTTTGGCCATGCTGGTTCATTGGAGTAGCAGTGGGAAGTGAGGATGATGCTGAATGGCTGACCAGCATGAGGCCAGCAATAGGTGAAATCTGGTTGCTTTTGATGAAGAAATTCAGATATTTTCTGTCTTCCAAGCATTCTGCTAATTCTTGTGTATGTTAGTTGACTTCATCTCTATCCTTAATCTATCTAATTGGTATAATAAATTGTTCTGGTATGGGAAACCAGAGACTTGTGATTTATATGGTGTAGTTGAGAAATATATTTATTTTACTCGCTGTTTCTTTTTCTGGTAAAATTTATAAAATCTTATTAGCAATACTTGTAACCTTATAAAGCTTACTTCAATGTAAGGGAAGTTTTAAAAATTCTGTTAAAGTGAGGCTCAGTATGGGACTTGTCCTTCTGAATCAGGCTGCGGGACGGTGCCTTGCTGGAGCTTCAGTCTCTCTTATTCTTTTGAAACGAGCCTTGGCAGTTATTTTCTCATAGACAGCGTGGATTCTGGAGAGTAATGTGACTGAACTACTTTATTTAGTGACAGGAATAAAAATAAGGCCGGCTCTGGTTTAATTACATGAAGCCTTATGAGCAGCTCATTTAAATAAGGCTATGTGGGTACATGAGAATAGGGAGCTGTAAGTTTATTTAAGTGTGAACATGTCTGTACTGTCAAGTAGCTACATTTTATAGTTTGCTTTTAGGTTCTATTTCCTCAGCTGTCCACATTGCAGATATAGCTGCTTGCTCCTGACTTTTCTTCTATGGAACCAAGTAGTTTCATTCTAAAAAGAGTCAGCATAAGGAATTAAGTCATGAGGACTTCAGCAGATTGGGATTATGAAGCTGGAGAAAAGTGAACACAGAGTACATATGTTAGAGTGGAAGACTGTAGAGAAGAGACTTGAACTGTGAGCCTGATCATCTCTTATCACCAGAAAGCTGACCTTTGTAACAAGTAATTTGAGTTGCTTGTTGCTTGTTAAATGGGAATGAGTCTGGATGAGTAATGGGTGTTCTTTAAGTGTGGAGCTCAGATCCAGATCTTTACAAAGACTAGATATGCTATTTGCTGTGAAGTAGGGATCGCAAAATAGGAGCCAAATATAGGTTGCTTTTGAGGAGGTTATGCATGTCTCTTGAATAAGGACACCTTTGACAGGACATCTCTTGTGTACTCCTTTCCTTTGGCTAGTGCTACCTTTGAAAAGGTAGCTCACTTGTGAAGAAATTAATGAGAATGGTATGGAAGGAAATAGAAGATCTGTGTCTTAGCGTAAGCTGGATTAGATTCAAATTATTTTGTTGTTTTATTTAATAGAATGATATTGCATGTTGTAGTTGTAGTTCCACCCAACTCCGCATGTGAGATCATAGAATCACAGAATGGCCTGGACCACAATGATCATTGAGTTTCAAACCCCTGCTATGTGCAGGGTCGCCAACCACCAGACCAGGCTGCCCAGAGCCACATCCAGCCTGGCCTTGAATGCCTGCAGGGATGGGGCATCCACAGCCTCCTTGGGCAACCTGTTCCAGTGCGTCACCACCCTGGGAGTGAAAAATTTCCTCCTTATGTCTAACTTCCTCCTAATATCTCAGTTTAAGACCATTCCCCTTGTCCTATCACTATCCGCCCTTGTAAACAGCCATTCCTTGTCCTCTTTATATATTCCCTTCAAGCACTGGAAGGCTACAGTGAGGTTTTCCTGGAGCCTTCTCTTCTCCAAGCTAGACAAGCCCAGTTCCCTCAACCTTTCTTCATAGAAGAGGTGCTCCAGTCCTCTGATCATCTTAGTGGCCCTCCTCTGGACCCGCTCCAAGAGCTCCATGTCCTTCCTGTACTGGGGGCCCCAGACCTGGACACAGTACTCCAGATGGAGACTCAGAAGAGCTGTGTAGAGGGGAACAATCACCTCCCTCTCCTTTCTGGCCACCCCTCTTTTAATGCAGCCCAGAATACTGTTGGCTTTCTGGACTGCAAGTGCACACTGCTGGCTCATGTCCAACCTGATGAGATGGTCTTTGCTGCTTAGCTTCCAGAAGATCCACTGAGAAGGACTCAACTTGAACATGTGCTGAGGTTAACCACTATAAAGCAATACTTACTGTTTGAAACCCCTTCTTTCAACCTTTTCTGAAGAGTTTAATGTGTCGTTGTGTTGTTTGCTTTTCTTTAAGAGCTTATTTCACATCAGTTATGCATACCACAGCTCTACTTGGGCTTGGGTGCATCTTGTCTCCTTCATTCATCACTGCTTTGCTTTGGCTTAGAGATAATAGCAGTTGTCAATCCCAGAAGAAAAAAGGCCAGCGCTGCAGTTCCTGGTCCGTGCACGGATCAGCTCATACCAAGTTATGAAAGGCGCTGAAGCCCGGAGTTACGCTGTGAAGGAGCCATTCTTTCTCTGCTGTCTATAGGGCAAATCTGAAGGAGATTAGTTAGCTCTGTGGCCAGCTCACTTCTGTATCCCCTGTTGAATAAAGACAACTTTTTCTTGCTTTTGTGTATAAGCACACTAGCAAAGGTATTACTGTGTATCTTTTGGGGAAATTAAGTCATATACTGTATTCATTGAAACAACGTAATATAATAAGATGTGCCTCTATGTGACCTTGATTTGGTAACAGGAAAATACTGCTATGGCAAGCTGCCAAAGGATGCTGTGGAGTGTACATAACAATTAAATCCTGTCTGAGCTTAATCTTCTTATGGTTTCATAAGAATATACTGCTTGCACTGTCTTAAGATGCGTTGGTTAGTGGTAAACAGGAAAACGCACTGATAAAATATTAAGTATATCAAATTTGAGGTACTTCTCAGTGTTTTACAGTTGCAGTATTAGATGAAACCTTGTAGAAGCTAATCGGAGAAGTGTGTTTACCTAAGTGATACTGGAATTTCATAATGATCCAACTGAGCGTAGGGAAAAACAGAAGATGTGTATGAAAGGCCAAATCTCTCTCCATGCGTAAAGGTACATGTTCACACGATCTGTTAATGCGATCGGAGCCTAATGCTGCAAACTGTACTCATTCAAATAGAAAGGTGTGGTTGATGCTCTGCAGTGTGTAATATTTCTTTTTATTGATCCCCATTCTTTATGAAAGCGGCATCTGATAGAAAAGCTGAAGAAAAATTGAATAGGAAAATAAAGGCAGTGACCACTAGGCTGCAAAATGTAGTGCTGAGAGACAAAGCCTAAGTGGTGACTGAATGCCACTGCGCTGCAGATCTCTTGTGTGACACTGCTTTTCTTTGTTGGAGAGATGGAAATTAAGGACTTGGCCTGACAACTGTTGGTTAGAAAGGAGGCATTCGGAAATACTGGTTCAACAGTATTTTGGATGGATTGCTGGAATTTGTGCAGTCATAGGTAAAATATTTAGCGACTGAGGAATGGAACAAGTTTTAGTTCATGTCAGCCCCTTCCTGCTTCCAGCTCGGTTCAGCTGAAGAAACGTGGGTTGATGCTCTTACCTGCTGAAGTAATCTGTTCAGCCTTTTTAACTAAGTTAGGTTGTGCGCTTCTTATATTTAGTCAAAGTGGTAAAGGAAGTGCTTTCTCACTTTTAGAGGACAAAGTTGTTTCAGATTGCACTCAGGAACACGTGACCTGTTACTATAGGGAGCGATTTATTTAAATAGCTCCTAATTGCCACACTTGGGGACAGAAGTATAATAAAGTTCAAGCCTAGTAACTGTTACTTCAAAGCTGGTGTTAGGAAACTTTGCTCCAGGAGTTCATATACTGAAGAGAGATTACTTTTTAATGAGATTAGAGGGTTTCATGCTCATTCCAGTTCACAGACTAATTTTGAAGTATGTTAAGCTGAAGAGGGAACATATTTTTGATGGTTTTGGTGAGAAAACTCAAATAGGTTTGCTGTCTGTCCTAGAGTGCTGCTCCCAGTTCTGTTTAGATGCCTGCAGTTGAGGAAAATGCCTGCATCTTGCTGTCCTGCATTGTACTCATGCATGGAGTTGGTTCTTCAGAACCACCATGCTCACGTGTAGTCAAGTGCTACCATTCAAAGTGGAACCTGGAAAGTAGTTCTGTAACTGTTCTTTCCAGATCCCATAATGATGCACTGTAACAGTGTGTAGAGTGCTGACAATTAATGTTCTAGTGTTTTTTGTTTGCTTAATATGAGGGAGGTGCATGTTGTAGATACCTTATTACTCCTTCCCTGACATACATGTGTACGTTATCAATGGAACATTGATTTGTTAAGGGGTGCATTATAATGCTTTATATATGCCAATATTAAGGAAAGCAATGGGCTTAGAGTTTGTTGCTGGAGCTGGTATGACTGTCAGCTTCCTTTCACGTAAGTGCATGTTAGATAAAAGCAGGAATCCTGAAATGTAGAACTTTAAATTCAAAGTAATTTGTGCCCATCTAAAACTAGATGTTAGCATGCCTTTAATCGAACTTCTGTACATGTGAAAAAGATGGGTACTGAGGTCATGATGAGTTGTTGATTCAACTGCAAATTTATTAGTGGTGGTCATGCCTAGAAATGAGCCTTCTTAAGTTACTGCTTCTAATTGAGCAAGGAAAATCACAGAATCATAGAATGGCTTGAGTTGAAAAGGACCACAGTGATCATCTAATTTCAACCCCCCTGCTATGTGCGGGGTCACCAACCACCAGACCAGGCTGCCCAGAGCCACATCCAGCCTGGCCTTGAATGCCTCCAGGGATGGGGCATCCACAGCCTCCTTGGGCAACCTGTTCTAGTGTGTGTAACCACCCTGGGAGTGAAGAATTTCCTCTTAATGTCTAACCTAAACCTCCCCTGTCTCAGTTTAAAACCATTCCCCCTTGTCCTATTGCTATCCCCCCTTGTAAACAGCCATTCCCCCTCCTGTTCAATGCTCCCTTCAAGCACTGGAAGGCCACAATGAGGTCTCCCAGGAACCTTCTCTTCTCCAAGCTAAACAAGCCCGGTTCCCTCAACCTTTCTTCATAGAAGAGGTGCCACAGCCTCTATGTAAGTAAATAAAAATAATAATAATAATAATAATAAAAAACAACAGAAAACCTGCATAAAGGGTTTTTTTAATAAAATTTCTCAAATTTTAATGAGAAAATGCCCTTCAGATGTGGTATTGCATGAATATGGTTGGTGAAAACAAAATAGATTAGTTTCATCACTTGCAGCACATCTTGTTAAAAACATCTGGACCAGATGGAAGGTTCAAATAGGCTTAATAAATTGCACGATCATTCTGAATAATCATTTGCTGTAAACTGAACCCTTGTTCTCCAGTTCAAAAGCAGTGTTCTTTTGCACTGCTGTTACTACAAATACCACAGGGTCGCTAGGGCTTAATTTGGTCTTTATCTCCGAACAGTGTGTTCTCAGTGACAGTCGTGCAGCCTAAGCTAGGACTTGGTTTGCTTCTGTTTTTGTTTGGGTGAGAGGAGATAGCAGGGTGTGTAATTTCTTCCCTCCTCCCCCCCAGCTCCCCTCTCTCTCTTCCTCCATGTATTTGACAACTCCAGTCTAGACTGTTGGTTTTTTACATACATGAAAGTTTTATGGAGAGAGATAGTAGGGATAGTAGAGAAGATTTGGAAAACCAACAAAATAGAGATTAAATGGTATTAAGGGCAAGTTTAGGGACCTTGGATGTGAATTGAAGACTGGGTCAGTGCATGTAATCTTCTTGAATAGGATTTTGTGTCAGTCCAGACTAAAGTTGTATGCTGTGGTTTGTTAGGAAGAAGGTGGGTTGAGAAAACAGGGGGAAGTGAGATGTAGATAGGATAGGAAAAAATGATTTCCTGAGAGTTTTTTGCATTGAAATAGCTGTGAGCATTTTATTTGGTCAGTTTCCTTTAACACCTTTCCCCTATGTTCTGTGATTTGAAGTTTAAAATCAGAAATAAATCTCCTGTAGCATTCCAAAGCCACCTGGGACACTAATGCTTGTGTTTGTAGTGGGGGTCTGTGAAAAATTTGTCAACATGTATATTCTTGGGAAGCAAGACTGAGAAAGATTGAAATGGACAAAATTCATGATAAGAACTGTGATTCCAAGTTTAAAACAAAAATGACAACAACTCTGTATGACAACACTCTGTACTTTCTAGAGTAGGCCTGGAAGCTACTTTGGCTTACAAACTTAGGGCCCGCATTCTCTTTAAGTAGAAGCGTATGCAATTCTAGTCTGGAATCTAATATTAAAATGACTTCTTATACAGATGTTTCTTTTTAGACAGAGCATATCTTTCTTCGTTGTCTAACTGCCTTGGAGGCTTTTTCGGATGAAAATTTAGCAAAGTGAGAGAATTGGGCATCATTTTTTCTTCCTGCCATTAAACACATAACGTAGTTGTCAGAAAAGAAGCTGCTGTGCTCTTACACACCTGCTTCCTCTGTCACTTGCTTATGTTACCCTTTCAGGTGAAGTGAGCCATACATTTCTGGCAGTTCTTGGTCATGTGCATACTATTTTTTTCATACATTACCTCCAACTTTTTAAGGGAAAATTGTTAGTCATCACTTATCTATTGTAAAAACTCTTAATAATGTAAGAGGGGAGACAAGTCGTCTTTCACAGTTTTCAGTGGGTTTACAACTGTTGTGTATGTTATATCTTATAGTTTATAGCATTTTAATTGCAATGGGTTATTTTTTTTGTAGTCTGCTCTGTGAAATAGGTGTTTTGGTGGTCCTGTTTGGTGGATGCCCGGTCTTGGTACCACACGGGGCACATGCAGCTCAGTGGGCATCTCCACATAATTGTACCTGTGCTGCCACATCCCCAGAGCCACTCTGGCAGTGTTGCCCCTCTGTTGGTCTTAAGCTGTTGTGCCACCTACATGTAGTGATGGTGTGGCAGATCCTCATAGGAATGATGGCCTCCAGCAGGAAAGACTCTCCTTTGCCTCTCAGGGTATCGCTTTTGGTTGATGGTGGGGAATCCAGTGACACATGCATGCACAAAACTTAGCAGCTGCCCTGGTCAGCACGTGATTTGCTGCACAGTAACATCATCGTGGTAGAGGGTTTGAAGAGCTCCTGATTAAAACCTTACTTTTATCACGTAGATAATGTTGTGGGGAAAACACTGAGCTGATGAGGAGACTGGGATGCTGAACTGAGTATCCCCATCATCTCTAGGTGTCCACCAGCTGCAGTTTTCTTGTCAAATTTTTTTGTCTCCTCCACAAACAATCTTCACCATTAGTTACCTGTAGTTACTGCATCCACTAATAATTCTTTGGTGCATAGATCTGCCTCAACATCATTTGTACAAATGCCCGTTTGACCTGAAGACTTGCAGATTTGCAGAACCCAATTCTCTCCCCTTTTTTTCTTGTTTCCTGATTTGCTCATTACAAATGCAAGGGAGGGTAGAGCTGGTTTGTGATATTTCTCCTTAGAAAGAGAGCTATTTTTGTAAGTGAAGGCCGAAGGCGTGCTTCTGACCATCTAGGCTCCTGACATCTGTTTTTAGTAACAGTTCAGGCCCCTGTGTTGTAAGGGGCACTTGGATTAAGTTTCATTGCTGTATGCCAATAACTGATTGTCTCTTTTTTTGTGGTGTGCTATTTTTTCCCCCTTCAGGGTGACAAGACACTTAGAGATTCAGTTAAGACTTGATTATGTTTTAAAGTGTTCCAGAACTGAATAGCATTGAGGTGAAAACTTGAATGAGAGCTCAGTTTGATTTTTTTTCAATTATGTGCTGCTTAATAAGAGCTGTTGAATTACTGTAAGCTAAGTGTAACTAGGATGTGGATATGCATGCATCATCAGAATACGCATGAAATATGGAAGATCTGATAACAGATGGGCTATTCCTCTTGATCCCTGTTTCTAATGTAAAGTTGTTTGCTTTCTGAGGTAGACCAAACATTTCTTTCCATTTTTTTGCAGGTTTCTGCTTCAGTGTCTTGAGGATCTTGATGCCAATCTACGGAAACTGAATTCACGTTTGTTTGTTATTCGTGGACAGCCAGCAGATGTTTTCCCCAGGCTTTTTAAGGTAAATGCTAGAAATACATGCAACTGAAATACAGGTTTCTTGTTACCATACAGTTTGTTTTTGTCCATGCATAAGACTGTCAAACTGGTTTCAACTGGAAGTGTTTCCTGTTCTAGTATACTGAAGTGCAAGATGCCTTCCATGCAAATGCTTAAACACTTCTGCAGTTTCAGGGCTTTTTTTAATATTTGGATTTCCCTCCCTCTCTATTGTGCATATCATCAACTGACCCAAGTTCTTCTTAGACTATACAGTTGTAATTTTTTTTCCTCTCCAGAAATAGGACTAATTTATCATGTTTTCCTACGTATAGGTCCTGGTCGAAGTTTTCTTTCTGGGTTCCCTGTGAAAAAAATGCGTATGTGAATGCAGAGATTCAAAGTCTGACCTGTAAAAGCAGTGCTTGATTTAGACCAAGGCGCTGGTGTGCTTTTTAGCCATAAGAAGTGGTTCACTACATTTTTCACAGGAGATAGGCTTGATCAAGATGCAGGGTTAGCTCTCTTGTTTCTGTATACTTCAAAATATTTTTCTGAAGTAGCTTATGCATAAGTTGCAGTTGTTCTTGATGAAAATGGTGAAGTTGAACTTAAAAGTTGAGAATTCTCAATTTTATTTTGTCAGATTCCTGTTCTTTACACAGTAATTAATGATATCAAACTCCTTTCATCATAAATTGCTTTTTTTTTTTTTTTTTTTTTTTTTTTTTTTTTTTTTTGCAGGAAAGAGTTTTATCAAGAAATCCAAACTTGAGAAATTGCTACTGATAGTAATTTCTTACCAGATAATAGTGTGTTTAAAGTAATACTGTAACAGGATAGTGGAAATGAACCATAGAATCAAAGAGTGGTTTGGATTGGAAGGGAGCTTTAAGATGATGTAGGTCAAACCCCCAGCTATAGGCAGGGACACCTCCCTCTGGACCAGGCTGCTCAAAGCCCCATGCAGGCTGGCCTTGAATGCTCCAAGGCTGGGGGCATCCAGAACCCCACTGGGCAGCCCACTTCAGTGTCTCACCAGCCTCACAGTAAAGAATTATTTCCTGATATTTAGACTAAATCTGCTCTCTTCCAGTTTAAAGCCATTTTTCCTCGTCCTGCTCCTACACACCCTTATTAAAAAGTCCCTCCCCAGCTTTCCTGTAGGTCCCCTGCAGGTACTAGAAGGTCGCTATCAGGTCTCCTTGGAGCCTTCTCTTCTCCAGGCTGCTCAGTGTGTTTGCATACTGATTTTTAAAAGGTTTTATGGAATGACTGGATTGAGGTGATTGAGCAAGATTGGAAAAAATGTCTTTTTCTGCAAAGACTATTTTCTCAAGAGATTTAATTATCAAGTCTTCAACACCAGGCTGGACAAGTAAGAGACATTGTTTTATCTCTTGGACGTGTTAGTCTTTCAGCTGAAGTCTACCTTGAGCATGTATGTATGTATCTCATGCAGTTACTCTGGTAGCCTCTTGTGCCAGAGCAGAAATCTATACATCAGGTACTTGCCCTGCAATGGGTGATGTGCAACCTTGAATCAAGTTTTTCAGATCATTCTCATTAAATGTCTCATAAAGGCGATGAACAGTTCTGAGACATTTTATCTGGAAGGTGATATCTTCAAGCCAGTAATGGTAGGAGGTAGTGGAATTTCTGTAAACTTTTGTGTCAGAAACCTAATCCAAGATGCCTGGGGGTGAATATTTCATGGCTATTTTTTTAGTAGGGCTCTCCTTTTCACAGGTTGAAGGTTAATATTTTCAGAAGACAGAGCACTGATATATTTTCATTGTTATTAAGGACTAAAAGGACTCTAGGATTTTTGGTAGAGCTGGAGAGATTTGTGTTCTTCTTTCCTGCCCACTTTCAATCCCTGTGAACACCTTTGCTTCCCTTAAGACTTAATTTAGTGTCACCCATTCTCAGCACTACTGCTGGTGTTGCTACTGAAAGCACAGTAGGTTGTCATCTTCTGGAGTAGTGCACAGAGACAGAAGTGCAGTGTGGTTCTGGCCCTTGGGTGCTTTTTTCATGATTTCAACATGCCAGAGGAAAGAAGGGTTTAAGAAAATGTGCTGCCAAGTGTCAAATGGATGGTTTCTACACCACCAAATGTAAAATAAACACTGTGTAAGAGTGAGTGAGGCTGCTAAAGGGTTTGGGGCCTGCTGTGTCAGTGTGGCAGATGTAAGGGTGGAAGGATGCCACGCATGCCCTAGAGTTGTTTATTCTAAGTACTGTACCTATGGTCCATCTAGGTGAGGGCTAAGGAGTCAAGAAGTGAAGCAATAGCCAAAGTTAACAGTGTTGTATCCCTGTGCCTCTGATGCAAGTCTAGCTCTCTGAAATAGTCTGGCTGGTGTGTTTAGGTCTCCTGATTAAGATAACTGGGTTTAGAAGAGTGTTTCTTTATAGTTTGATGGACAAGATGTCTTTGAAGGATCATTTGTGCACACTTCACCTTACCCATTTTCTGCTGTTGCAGAAACCGCAGCTTTGTGAGTGATGCCTTCCTTTGGTTCTTTTCCCCTACTCATTGCTGTGAGCTTAATTACAGCATTTGTAGGACTTGGAGGCTGGAGAGTTTGGAACAGGAAGGAAAAAGAGAAACTTCAGCTCTGCTGCTTAAGTTAACAGGCATATGTGAAGAGCTTGCAGAGCAGCAAGATACCACTACTCAAAAACGTCCAGAAGACAGCCTGTGTCATCTTTTCCTTCTGTTATGACTCTTAAGTATGTGGATCCTAAAATTAAAGCTGAATTTTCAAAGCTTCTGTGGAAATGTAATGGGACAGATCAATAGAGGCTTTTTTTGATCTGATTCCAATCTAGATATCAGAATGTTGACTGCTTTTTTTGTCAGTCAGGGTATCTATATCTCTGTATTTTGTACCTTTGTGTATTTTATCTCCACAGACAATAGCTGGTGTTACAACATGCCCTTTCCATTCTTCTTCTGCTCACTCTATCAATCAGCTGGTTTGCTGAAGGACCACATATTTATTTTGTGTTTCAGGAATGGAGCATTGCAAAACTCTCTATTGAATATGATTCTGAGCCATTTGGGAAGGAGAGAGATGCAGCAATTAAGAAGCTGGCTAGTGAAGCTGGAGTGGAGGTCATCGTTCGAATTTCTCACACGTTATATGACCTAGACAAGTAAGTTACCATTACCTCTGGTTTTATAAAAAAAAGTATGGCTTTTATATAGTATCTTCTATACAGCATGTGCTAATTTCTATATAGAACACTTTTCATTCTTCCTAACTACACATTTGTTTTATATTTTTTATTCTTCCATCTATTCGTACAAATTTTATTGCACACTGAGCAGAATTTTGCATCTCCAAAATTGATACAGAAAACTATGAAATGCAGCCTTGATTCTGTGTTCTTTTTGACAATAATGTTAGTTTTCTGAATTAATAGTGAAGTGGTGCAAACAGCTGTCACTTCTGACAACTGGTATCTGTTTTTGTTTAGTTTTAGTTTGTTCTGTCTCAGTTTCATTTCTATACAAGTTAGCAAAAGGTCCTCAATTTTTTTTTTTTTTTTTTCCCAAAACTGTTTTCTATAAGTTATGCATCCAGTGATGCTCTGGGGATTGTTTGATATCCCTGTGTTCTGTTACTTAATGTGGCGTTTATTATTCCAAAGATCTATTTAAATGGATTAGTGTTAGCTCCTTATTATAGAAACATAATCTGCAAACTCTCCAAAAATATGACTGGGCTTCTCTTAACATTAAGTAATTTGTTATGGTAGATGCTGGTTTTAGTGTCATAAGCCATGTGTATGGGAAATTGCTAGATGCGTTGGGGGGAAGGGAATAATTACACTGACTTGAAACCAGTGGCTATTTTTAAATCTTAAATTGAAAATCCACCCCTCTGTCAAAATTCCTTCTCATTTCCCCCTGCCCGTAAGTGAGCAGTTGATTCTGTTTACTGCTTTAAGTTATTTCTTGAACTTTTCCTGTTTCCAAGATTACAGATTTGAGGGTGGGCAGTGCAGAAAGTGAAAACTGTGTTTTGACAAGTCATTGCACATAAATGGCAGCCTAATCTTTTCTCAGTATTACTTCAGCTGTAACACTGAACTCTGTCCTGAATGCCAGAGTAGAAAAATGCTATATTTTTATGCAGATGGATGCATCTTACTGAGATCCTGCTAACTCACCTATGTTGCTGCAGTCTTCTCGTTCTTAAGGAACTTTCCTCAACCCAGAAGTTAAGATTAATTAACTTGGTTTTGAACAGTTGATTTATGTTTTCCCAGTGAGAACAAAACGATGGTTTAGAATTAAGGTTCAAATTGTCTGGATTATCATGTATATCTGTCTTTATAGCACAATATTTTTTCTGCCTGTCCAGATGTATATATTAAAAACAAACAAACAAAAAAACAGCCAAAAAAAGTTGTAGTATCCTGTTGTCTAACATACTTTGTTTTTATTCTTTTTTCCTTTTAAAACCAGAATAATAGAATTAAATGGAGGACAGCCGCCTCTTACATACAAACGGTTCCAGACTCTAATTAGTAGGATGGAACCACTGGAGATGCCAGTGGAGACTATAACCCCAGAGGTAATGCAGAAGTGCACCACTCCAGTTTCTGATGACCACGATGAGAAATACGGTGTCCCGTCGCTTGAAGAGCTAGGTAAGTTCTTATGCTGTTCAGATGTTGAGGAAGGAGTAGAGAAGGAGCCTACCACTGAAAGCATAATATTTAAAATAACCACATGAAAGAGGTTCTATTTCTGGTTAATTGTTAGCTGGTGGCAATTACGACAAACAAATAGAACAAAAAAGGATAATGAGCTCTGTGCATTTTAGGTGTTTTGATTAAATGGGAGGTCAGGCAGAGCGAACTACACAAAGTACTGTTGAGCTTCTTGAAGTACAGCACAGCCACTTTCTCGAGATACCAAGTCATCATCAAGCTGCTGCAGTCTTTTATTATTTCTCTGCTTTATATGTGTTTGGTGACCTTGTGTTTTGTCATCGATCTATCACTTTACAACAAAAAGTCTAACTTAAAACAAAACAAAGCCCCAAAAGCTCGTCTTGAGATACCATAAAAGATGATAATGAGGCGAATAATTATTTTAGAAGATTCTAAAATCTCTTGTTTGTATAAATTTCAACATCAGAAATATATACAAACAAATGCAGCATGACCACCAAATTTCTAAGAAAAGGTTCTGCACAAATTTTGTCTATGCTCTTGCTGCTCTGTCTTTTGAAACCTTCTTCAGAAAGAAAGATCTCATTAAACACATTATCTCATGTACCTGGTGAACAGTCCTTAGGGGAGAGGGAGGGGAAAAAAGCTTGCCTCTCTTTCATCTTCTGCTGCAGACTTTCTAATCGCAATTCCAATCTGTTACGTATGTCAGTCAATGAAACATAGGAATGTTAGTTCTGAAGGTAGCATGGATGCTACTTGGGAGGTAATAAAAAAGTAAAAGTCGTAGATTAGAGATAACCAATATATTGCAGAGCTGGAAACTTGAAAATAGTTTGGAAAATGAATGGAAGGTCACTTTGGGCAAAAACAAAAGTAGTGGAATTGAAGTAAAATCATTCAGCATTAAACTTTATAGTGGAATGTAAAAAATGCATTTTCCTGCAAGTTGGAGCTGTTGAACATGGTTTGGTAAGACTTGGTTGTGAACTGCTATAGAACTTGTACTTTGCCACATGTCCATCTTAGGGCTATTCTCAGCATGTAAAAATATGCCATCAAGTATCAATACTCTAGAATTTATTGCCCTTCAATAGAGACAAACAAGGACTTTCCTTGTTTTAATTTGTTTTTCAGGTTTTGATACAGATGGTCTGCCTTCTGCAGTATGGCCTGGGGGAGAAACAGAAGCTCTCACACGACTGGAAAGGCATCTAGAACGAAAGGTATATTTCATAGTGTTGTGAGCATGAAGTATCTGGAAAATAGAGTTGTTCTCAGTAATGAAATGCAAGGAGAATTGAACAAATTGGTTTTTTTTTCTTTTTAACTATCAGCCCCCTCCCCTCTGAAAAACACCAGAAAGAAACAAAAAATAACCCTTCATACTCAGTGCCTTTGTATAATGATGTAAATCAAGTTGCCGTTTCTTAGTTTTAAAAGATGACACCAAACTGTCACTACTTGACCTTTTAGAGAAAGTCTGTCATGCTACTGTGTGTTCTGATACATGGATTTGTTTTTTCTTTGGCGATAACCTTACTTGAAATGCTTCTCATACCTTTGAAGGGCAGTTCCTCTAAAAGCTAACGTACTGTTAACTGTCGTGGTTTCCTCTGTGTTTAAAGAAGGGATAAGTAGTTCTGGAGGACAGTTCACACCTTCTTCATTGAGGTGAATTATTTACTAGAGATTCTGCTGATTTGCAGAGAGCTCCTTGAACATTTGATCACCTTAGCTCCAACATGATGTGATCACCTGTTCAGCGTGTGGACTTGGTTACTGTTTGTGCATGATTTCTCTCTGTAAGCTTGCTAACTTTTGTCACCTGCTCTGTAATCTGATGGTAGAGTGTTTTGGGTCTATTTTATTTTTTTTAAGGCTTGGGTAGCAAACTTTGAAAGACCACGTATGAACGCCAATTCCCTTCTGGCAAGTCCTACAGGGCTTAGTCCCTACCTCCGCTTTGGCTGTTTGTCCTGTCGACTCTTTTATTTCAAATTAACGGACCTGTACAAAAAGGTATGATTCTACACTGTCAGCTACACATTCATAGAATCATAGAATCACCAAGGTTGGAAAAGACCTAAAAGATCATCCAGTCCAACCGTTCACCTATTCCCAATAGCTCCCACTAAACCATGTCCCTCAACACAACATCCAGTCTTTCCTTGAACACCCCCAGGGTCGATGACTCCACCACCTCCCTGGGCAGTCTGTTCCAGTGCCTGACCACCCTTTCTGAAAAGTAATACTTCCTCATGTCCAGCCTGAATCTCCCCTGCCGTAGCTTGAAGCCATTCCCCCGGTCCTATCACTAATGACACGAGAGAAGAGGCCGACCCCCAGCTCACTACAACCTCCCTTCAGGAAGTTATAGAGAGCAGTGAGGTCTCCCCTGAGCCTCCTCTTCTCCAGGCTGAACATTCCCAGCTCCTTCAGCCTCTCCTCATATGGCCTTAAATTCTTAAATGTTGTGATTTTTTTTTTTCCTCTATCTTTTCCTGATAAAATGTTTTCCTTTGATAATCTTCAGGTAAAAAAGAACAGCTCCCCTCCCCTCTCCCTCTATGGCCAGCTGTTATGGCGTGAATTTTTCTACACAGCGGCAACTAACAATCCACGGTTTGATAAAATGGAGGGGAATCCTATCTGTGTTCAAATTCCGTGGGATAAGAATCCTGAGGCTTTGGCCAAATGGGCAGAAGGCAGGACAGGTTTTCCTTGGATTGATGCAATTATGACGCAGCTTCGTCAAGAAGGATGGATTCACCACTTAGCTCGGCATGCTGTGGCATGCTTTTTGACTCGAGGTGACCTCTGGATTAGCTGGGAGGAAGGAATGAAGGTATTCTTTCTCATTCTTGGTTTTGAATTTTGATTTATATTTATACATAAATTTTGTGGCTGATGCCCCATCCCTGGCGACTCTCAAGGTGAGGATAGATAAGACCCTTGGCAGCCTGCTCTAGCTGTGGTGTCCCTGTTCGTTGCAGGGCAGTTGGACTAGATGGCCCTCAGAGGTCCCTTCCCACTCTAAGGATTCTATTTTAAGAAGTATAGTTAAATTTTAAGAAATTTTAAGATTTTAAGAAGTATAGTTAAACCCTGTAGTTGAAATTTTCTTTATAGTCATGTTTCATGAACTGTTCCTGCTCACAACGTATGTTGACTTCCCTGCTAAGGAAGAACACAGGAATTAAAGGGAGAAGACTAAGAGCTGAGAGTGTCCCTTTAGGTACTTCTGTCCCTTCACCTTATGTTAGAAGGGTCAGTATGGGCAATGCCATTCAGCTGTAGTTTCAGTGCAATTGATTTCCATGCAAATACCCAGGAGATGCTGAAGTTGAAAGTGCACGCGTCAGTCCTCTGAACAAAACAATGTGGTAACTTAATCTTATCACTTCAATCAAAAGTTCCACTTTTTTTTTTTTTTGGAAGGGTCACCCTTCTTTCACTGGATGATGATAATGATAGTGACAAATATTTTTTTATGTTTTTTATAAATGTACTTGTCCTCCAAATTTTGAGCTTGCATTTTATATACGGATCCAGTCTTATGAAATTTCATCTCCCTTAATAGATCAGCTGCACACACTTCAATTAAAAGGGAAGTCTTGATTACATAAGGACATAAGCTGTCTTAGGAATTTTCCTTTTACAGTTCATTGAAGATAAATATGCACAGGTAATTCAGCCCGATGAAAAGGCTGTGTTTTACAGATGAGTGCTACTTTTGCAACAGTGCATGTGTACGGACGGACCAGACTTGTGCAGTCAAAGGGTGTTACTTCAGTACATCCATAGCTAGCAAATGCTAACCTGGCCTTCTGAGGAAATGTGATTCTAAGTCTTATTGCATGGCAGCATCTAGGGGAGCAGCTGAGTGCAAGCATTTGATGTTCATCTAAAAATCTTGCTATGTTGTTAGGCAATTACTTGAAAAATAGGGTTGTTTTTAATCAACTCATGCTTAAATATCTCTAACTGCTAGAAAACATTGCAGTATACACCAGGTGTTACAAAAATAGCATGAATACTTCTCTGTATAGAGAGAGATCTTAGTTAGTGTTATCTTGTTTTAGAATCTTAATGTGAAGAAAAATGATGATGATTCTTTGAAACGTTTGGATGCAGTGCAAGTTTGAAAGGGAAATGAGAATTTGGAAGAACAGGCTAAAGAAGTAACTATTTGGGAAACTATTTTGTACACTCCTTTTATAGAAATACTCCCAGGTTCTCCTTCAAAGAATAAAGTTTCTTTCTTTTTAGCCTGCATCATTAGATCATGTGATCAGTGAGCAGATAAACTTTTTAATGCATGATGGGCTTGTCTGTATTAATTAAAAACAAACAAAAAATGCTAGAAAATTGAAAGCTTTGGAAGAATTGAGTTTCAAATTTAAATCTATTTCCTCATATATTATTTTTAATACAAATAGTAATGACCACAGAAGATGGTTTTTGTCTCGTTGGTTCATACATCTGTAAGTGTGTGTCCTTGGATCACTAGATTAGCTAGTGGCCTTCAAGAACACAGCTTCTGAATTATTTTTTTGTATCTTGAAACTCTGGATTTTCACTCATTGGCCTCCTCACCTAGTGAATGCACGCGCAGAGGTATATAGACTGGCAGTCAGAGTTGGGAAAGTTCCTTGTGTTTCCTGCTTTGTAGAAATGAGCAAGCTTACTCAGTTGTAACATGAAGAAGCAGCTCTTCCAATAGCAACAAATGCACTTACAGGCAAGCCATCCTTTGAGGGCATTTTTTTTTTTTTTGAAGGTTATATTAGCAAAGATGTACAACTTCCCAGTCTTCCCTTTCTGAGATGTCTCCAAGTTTTGTTTACAGGGTAAAAATCACAACGGGTTATCACACTTTTGTTCTTGAGTTTGGCATTTAGGTAAGTATTTGTGTTCTGTGAATGTTGTGCCATTGGAGAGCTGGATTTCCTTTGGAATTGAGGACTTCCGTTCGTTCTTGAGAAGCAAGTGTTTGAAAGATGTGCCATGTTCAGACTAACCTGTTGCCCTAATTTCTTGAGGTCTTTGAAGAGCTCTTACTTGATGCAGATTGGAGTGTGAATGCTGGAAGCTGGATGTGGCTGTCCTGTAGTTCCTTCTTTCAGCAGTTTTTTCACTGCTACTGTCCAGTGGGTTTTGGCAGAAGAACTGACCCAAATGGAGATTACATCAGGTAACTCACACTCCAGAATTTTCAGTAAATTCACTGACATTGTCAAATAGCTCTATTTAAAATGGATTGTTTTCTTTCTTTTTTTTAAGACGTTATTTGCCTGTACTTAGAGGTTTCCCTGCAAAATACATCTATGATCCTTGGAATGCCCCAGAGAGTGTCCAGAAAGCTGCAAAATGTGTCATAGGAGTTAACTATCCCAAACCAATGGTAAACCATGCGGAAGCAAGTCGTCTGAATATTGAGAGGATGAAACAAATTTACCAGCAGCTTTCACGATACAGAGGACTGGGTATGGCTGTAGGCTATTGGCTTCATTTATTTGTAGATGTATCTTGCCTTCTAGCAGCTAATGATTTCATCCCGTAGGTAGGTGTGAACTCAGTGTTGCAACCAGGGTTGTATAGCTAAATAAATGAAAATATTAAATACAACCAAGAGGGTCAAAAGAGCTAAAGTAGACTGCACAAATCTTGTCCAGAAAATTTTCTCTGGATTGATGGAAACTTCAGGTTAATTAAACTGACCAGCATATGTTCTTCTGAATATTATGTTACTCTTGTACAGCTCAGTTTTAATACCATTGGCTAGAAAATGTTATTCATAACTTCAGTCATACCATATATTTTCAAGTGCTGTTATTCAGATAAAACTACTGCAGCCTCTGTTAACATTCTGCCTAAGTTCAGTTAGGAAGGACCTTTGCCTTTTCTCTGGAAAGAAAACCATATGCATGTAGATTGTTCAGGAGGCTGTAAGTAGTCTTTATTCAGATAATATTAGATATTGAATTGGGATACACTGCAGTCCAATGCAATCTAGTGGCACTTGTAACTAATATATACTAGAAAATGTATGCAGAACATTATGTGGAAAATGCCTGCTATGTAACTGAATTACCTGTGAAGATCTCAGCAGCAGGGGAGAGAGAGAGATGTTGTCCTATTATAAAGGATACTTGGACTACTTGGGATGAGGATGGAGAATTGCCTGCCATGAGAACAAGGATGCTACCTTTAATCGTTTTGTTTAGTTTATGTCTTTATGGCTACATATCTTATTTTGTTGCTTAGGTCTTCTTGCAACAGTGCCTTCTAACCCAAATGGAAATGGAAATGGTGGCCTAATGAGTTTTTCACCAGGAGAAAGCATTTCTGGTTGCAGCAGTGCAGGAGGTCAGTCATACTGGTTTTTAATACATAGAAATACTGGAACTGAATAGCTGAAATGTCTTTGTGTAAGGCCCCTGGCACGGTGTGTTGTAAGAGAGCTGTTTTCACAAGACAGTTTCTGGAGCAACTTAACTTCCAGTTTTATTCAGTGTTGGTAGTATTTGTATACAGACAGTTTTAAATCTCCAACTTTTTATTATATTTATAGAAAAATTTTATTCATGTTTTTCCTTTTCTCAAAGTAATTTCTCAACACATATCAAACAGTTGGATTTGCCAAATTGGAATGCTGTTGTTTTGGTTTTTTTTCCTGGTTCACTAGGAGCTCAGCTGGGAACTGGAGATGGTCAGGCAGTTGGAGTTCAGTCATGTGCCCTGGGAGACTCTCATACAGGAGGAAGTGGAGTTCAGCAGCAAGGTACTGTGGGAGTGCCCATCTGTACAGGATCTGCAAATCTGTGCAAGTGGGGGAAAAGATGGACAGAACGTGAAAATAAGATGGGTAATTTTTTGTGGAAGTTGTTGTCTAAGCTTGAGCTGGCCTTGTTTCTGTTCTTGAAACATAAAAATTGTTTCTTAGAGTGAACTTATCTCTGAAATACCAATATTGTTCTGGACAGGTATGTTTGGAAGTGAAGGGAATCACAAGTGTGACTAAACGAAACAACAATTACTGAAATGTATTCTAGGTTTATTTTAAATGAATGACACTGGAAGATGAGTTCACTTTGTATATCTGACTGCAAAGTGCACATTACCTTTTCCCTGATTTCATTAACACTCTTCCATATATAATGAAATTCCACAGGTCTTTTTTTTTAATTTGCTGGAAATTTTTGTAATGCGTAAGCAAATTTCTGGTCACTCCACAGAAACTTAAAATGTGGCTTGTAGTGGTCAAAGTTGCAAGCTAACAGAGCACAACTGGATTCCCAGTGTATGTTTATTCATCATGAAAGGTTGTAATCTTTGTTTTGTTTAAACATGCAGAACATAAGCAGAGTACAACAGAACAAGAAACTGCAGCTGCTCTTGCTAATTTGGCCTGCTTTTTCAAATAGCTTTTATCTATTTGTTTTTTTTTTCTACAGCTTCATTAGGCTGAGGATTTGTTACTATTTCTGTAACCAAATAGTTTAAAAGGAAGAGGGGAACTCACAGTGCCAATGCTAAATTTTGTAACAACTTACAATATTTTACTGTGTCCCAACAGACCGCCTTACTCTGTTTGCTACAAATGCACTGTTTGACTGTGTGCACTTAATACATTCAGGACAGTCTGTCTGAGAATTTTTCTTGATGGAGAAGAAGCTGTACTTTTTGTCAGTGTTAGTAATGTAACCACACTTTCTGAAGTTCTGAATTTGATTTGTCATCTGCTGTATCTGAACAGGTTACTGTCAAGCAAGCAGTATCTTACGCTACGCTCATGGAGACAATCAACAATCACACTTAATGCAACCAGGTAATTAAAACAAAAAACAACAACACCAAAACCCAAACCAGCCAAACAAAACACCTTTTCCTGCATTTACAGAAGTACAGTAGTAGTGTCTTGATTATAAATACTGATTTTAAATTATCAGGAAGAGCATCTCTTGGTACTGGCATTAGCGCTGGGAAACGGCCAAATCCAGAAGAAGAAACTCAAAGTGTTGGGCCAAAAGTCCAGCGGCAGAGCACAAATTAAACTGGTAAGAACTGAGAATACTTATGGGGAAAAAACCAGTGGCTATTGGACACTTATTTGAGGTGTTAAGGAAAGGAAGATTGTTAAACTGGTTTCAGACACATTAGCAGAGATGCTTATGTAGCTTCAGTTACTTTCTGCTTCTCCTGCATCTCGCCTTAAATTGTGCCGGCAGCTTCTAACATGAATCAGAAGAGTAACACAGCCTACAAGGAAAATCTCAGAGCCTGGATTAGTCCTAGATGTGCAAATGGGCCAAGGAGAGCAAATCTGAGAGAGACATCACAAAGAGTGTGAAACACTGTTGTAGTTATTGGATGAAAAGACCGAGGGATGAAAAAGATTTGATGTCTAGAGTGTTTTCCATTGGTCTGCAACCTGGGCACGATGCTCAGATTGGTAGTTTGTCAAAAAGAGCTATGATGAAATGTACTTGAATCTGAGGAAGACGTTCCTAGATACATATGAATAGATGTGAAAGTGTGTAGAAAGAAGCAGACATTGGGAAAGGAGTTGGATTTGTGTGCAATCATCAACATAGAGAAGTTAACTGGATTTTGTGTTTTGGGTACAGTTAATGGTATGGAGAAAGGAGAGCAGACCAAAGATGTAAAATCCTTTCTCCCAGTGAGTGTGAATTGAAAGGAACAAAGGAGATACTCTGTAAGACATGTTAAAGAGCAATTAGAAGAGAAGGCAAAGAGTGAAAGGCTATCTGCAGGAAAAGTGGACAAGTTTAGATGGTAGGAGAGGCTGTATAGATGAAAGGTGGTTGACATGTCATCGCATGCTTAACTTTCAGAAAAGAGGTTTAAGATTTGGTTGTTACAGTGTTTGAAGAATAAGGGTTAAAAAATAAACGTGTTAGGCTGTGGTGGATTTGGAAGATAAGATTTCCATGTAGCAAGCATAGAAAATGCAGTCAGCATCTCTGGAGATAAAAAGAGAAATTCAATCTACTTCATTTGGTTTTGACAGGAAGATCTAATTTTGCTTGTTACGTGGTGTCAGCACTTTGACAAAGTCATTGCAGTGCATTATGAACAATTGTATTGCGCTGATTTGATTCAGTGAAGAACAGTGCTTTCATACTGCCTGCCACTTCTTTCTGGAAGAAGATGAAAACCAGAGTCTGATCAGGCTGATATTTTGGCATGTACGTGAAGGCCTGTAAACTGCACTGCTGTGTTCTCAAACCGTATTTTGGTATTCTGATGGGCCTGAGTGGAATGCAACTCCAGAGTCCATGTTTCAGTAGACATCTAATCCTTAGTATGTGCACATTAATTCAGCATCATGGTTAGTGTTGCAGCATTGCCTAGGTGCTCTGTGTAGAAACGCCTTTAGAGCGAATGCTTGGTTCCCATCCGAGCTGCTTTTACATTGAGAGGCGGGCTGGAGGGTTATCTAGTTTGGCAGAGGAGACTGCTTTTGGTATGGGCATTGAAAGCATTCTGGAAAAGAACATCACAGTAAAATACAGAAACCAGCCAGGAAATTCTGAAAAGCAGTGCTGGTAAAAAGATGTTTACATTCAGAACAGTATTAAAATACAGCATTTGAGATTGAGTTTTTTATTCCCTGGTCTCTAAGATGAAAGAAATGAGTATTTGAGCTACTATGGGGGGGACAGAACTTACTGCACTGAGAAGAGGGGAAGAGTATTGCTTCCTTGAACTGTTTCTACCTTCTTCAAAGCCTGCGTGACAAACTGCTTAAGAATGTTTCTTTTTCTCTTGTAGCATTATGAGAAGAGGAGATACCACTTAACATGCAGGACAAAGTCTCTGCTACTCCGTATTGGAACTGAAGAGTTGTGGGAGTACTCGTAATAAAATAACATGCTTTTTCATAAATTATTTTCAATTGTTCTCAGTTGTTGTAAAGTCCAATTTTTGGAGCACATTATTTCTAACTGGCATTTCTATGGTTTTTAACTTTTTAATGACTCTTTCACAAAGGACAAATTGAGTTTTGTATATAAAGTATTTGGTGAAGTATTTGCTAACTTAATGTAAATACAGGCATTCATCATTAGCATAGACCCATCGATATATTTTTGATAACCTTTCATGTATATGGTATTAGGAAGAGCTGTAGTGATGTTCTGTAAAATGGATGGACATAGAAAGCTTTGAAGTTTTTAAACTGCCATTATTTTTAGATTCCAGAATTTGACTTCTATATGATCAACTTCATATTTTCGTAACGTAAGTGATTAGGACTGTGTTTAATCAAATACAGTAGAGTTGTAATCTTGATTAATCATACCTGTATATAAGTCATATGCCAATTTTTTGTCAGGTTGTAAAATTTTGATGTATATGTCCAGTCCTTGTATTTTGCAGTTGCCTTGTTCAGTAACGGCATACATTGTTAATAAAAAAGAAAAACTGTATGTATGGATACAAATGTCCTTGTGTGTGTTGCTCTAGTGCAAATATTCAAGCAAAATGGGGAAAAAGGAGTAAAGTCCAATTTCTAGACTTCATCTGGAAGCTGTGAACAATAAAATACATTGAATTTAACTCAAGTTTAGTGATACTGAAGGAAAACACTATCCAAATAATTTGGGCTTTTGTTGAAATTGTGTATGTATGTGTTCTGAACATCAGATGTTTTTCATCATTAAATTCATTAGGTGTTTCTTCATAATCTAGTTTGGGTTTGGTTTGTTTGTTTTTTTTTTTTTGCTATAAATGGAATTGACTTGGTAGCCTGGCAATCTTTCCTGCACTGAAGCCAACTTGCTGCTTTTTGAGGATGCTGATTTCTCAAAAAGCAGCAGTTTTATTAGCTATTTAGTGAATACTCTTCATTCATCCAAAATGTGCAAAGAAGTTGGGCCTAAATGTTTCCTTAGGCCATTAAGATCTCTGAAGCAATGTGAGTTAGCTGACTTATTTACATGTAAATTGTACTAACTACTTGAGTGGAAGCACAGATTCCTTCTCATCTGGAAGGAGTTAATTATCTGCTCTTAATATCACATGATTGACTCATAGTCATGGGGCACTTTTGTGTGTTTTAAAATTCACACTCGTCTCAGGGATTGACAACGTACTGTGTTGGGTGCAGAATAAGTTGCTGTGATGCTGGCTATTCATTGATATTAGATGGTAACTGAATTTTTATTTTACCAAAATTATATTAACTCATGCTGTAAGTCTAGTTGCATACTGATTGGGATACAATAACAAAATGAAAATTACTATTAAATAGTGTTTTCTTGAAGTAGAGAAATCTTTTGATCTTCAAAGAAAAATCTTAACATAGAATGGAGAAACATTTGCTAAGTATTTTTCACAGACAAGTCCAAGTCTAATTAAGAGGTTTCTTAGTAACATACAGAACAAAATAAGCAATTTTTCTGTTTGCTTAGGGTGGAAGGGGGAAAAAAAAAAAGACTATGATAGTCCTAAAGACAGAATGTTTTAGGCAGTGACTTATTCTGTCAAGAGAAGGTGCTATTGGGCCTTTCCTGTTGGCTTCTGCTAGAAGAAAACCATGCAATTTAGGAGAAATACTCCACCTCGCTTTTCTGAATGTAGGGGTGAAGAAAGTCCTGCAGAGCAACTTAAGGTAAGAAAACACTTCAGTATCACTTTTCACTCTAACAGTCTGCACATTCTTCACGTAAAAATTTAAGGCATTCATTTCTATGGTAACTTAAATCCATCCCCTCTTTAGTTGCTTAAAAGGGTTCCTCTGGTTGGTGCAGACAAGCCTGTAGGTTTCTAAAGGAAAACTTGTGATGTCATTTCAGTTGTGTTCTCCCACTACTCCCCCTTGTGTTTGTTGAGAAAGTTATAAGCCCAATAGTGTTAAGGGCCACAATAATATCCATCTGTGGGGAAATACAGGTGGTAGGTGGATGGGCTCATTGCGCTAGATGATCCTGGAGGTCTTTTCCAACCTTGGTGATTGTATGATTTCTTGGCAGACTTGGCTGGAAACAAAACCCTGGGACAGAATCCCACGTGCAGGGATGACTGCAGCTGATGAGTGATGAAAGATGAGTGGCAATTCAGGTGTGTGAAGGGGCTGAGTGTTTTCTGAGGGCCTTGGTGGGCCTTTTCCTAGCGCTGGTGCCTCCTGCAAAAGGTCTGCTCTCATCTGAGCTGTGATGGCCCTACGGGGGCAATCTTTAATTCAGAATGAGAAGAAAATGCAAAGGGAGTTCTGTAACTGGGCTTCCCGATGTAAGATGCTTATTGGATGTCCGTGACCAGTTTCTGATGAAGGGAAACATTCACACGAACCGTCCCGTAACTTGGAAATCCTCTCCTGGCAGGAGCTCCTAACAGCGGGAAGACACACGTGCCATCTCCCTGTTCATCAGAGAAAGGGGTGGAGTGCAGCGAAATCGCATCTTCTTTCCCCCCCAGGTAAAGATTTGTTTTTGCGTGCCTCGTTAGAGCTGGGAAAGGGCCTACGGCGCTGCGAGCTGCCCTCAGCCCCTCGGCCTGAGCCGGCGCACCGCAGGCTGCTGTTGCCGCGCCGTTCTGTAGATGGCGCTGTGGGAGCTGGAGCGGCGGGCGCGGGGCTGCCGCGGCCGGGGAGGGGCAGCGGGATGAGGAAGCGGCCGTTGCGCGTCGCCCGCTCCGTTCTGCTGGCTGCAGGGGAGGCGGGAGGCGTAGAGGCGGCAGAGTTCACTACGGCAACAGGGGCGGCCGCGGCGTTTCCGACGGGGAAACCGATTTTCTTCTTTTAAAGTTGCTGTCGGGAGAAAGTTATCGCATCGGCTTGGCTGCTCCGAAAGTAACGCCTCCTGTTTTCTCGTGCCAATCCACGACATCAAAGAGAGGCGTTGGTGATACGCCAGTAGAGGTTGAACCTTTCCACCGATACCCCATTACACGTTGTTGCCGTGTGACGAAGGGCAGCAGAAGGGTGCTCTGACACAGCGGTGCGTATGAAGCAAAGGTGTGGCACTGAGCTCCTCTGTGGGGAAAAAATGGCACCCACTGGCAGCCATCGATGCGTGCTGGCTGTTAATGGAGACTGCTCAGGGGATGTGAACACAGTGCGGCGGCAGTGGTGCTTTTCAGTAGGTGAAAGACAGGCCACGTTGCAGATGGCTCCGGTGGCCTTGGAGCATGCTGCCCTACTGGCATCGCCACGCTGTTTGGTTTTGAGCTGGGTTAGATCGGATTGGAATGGAAGAAGCAGGACGGAAAGCACCTTCCTTCTCTTCCTTGTGCAATTTCCTTATTTCCACAGACAAGCGTTGCTTGGGAAAGAATTCCTCCCTTACAACACCATACAGACAAAACACCTCTTATACACTGTCTCACCTTTCAAGTTGATTGTTTACTGCAGTTTGTTTCTCAGAAAGTAAAGAAATTCAAACATGGAAAAAAAAATTCTGGGTTCTTCCCAGAGGAAATTTTTAGCAGACATAATTGTAATTATACCCCTATTGCCAGACAGGAGATGATGTTCAAGTGATGTAGGCTCCTGAAGTGCAATTGTGTGTGTTTCAAATGCAAATTGAACTCAATATTAAATTTAAAAATGCAAGTAGAAGTTCATTTCAATGATGTTTACAAAATGCAAGGCAGAACAGAGAGATGGAAGATGCAGAAAAGAAGGAAAAGATATAGGAAAGCAGTGTGTCTCCTCAGGCTGACACTGCTGGGCTTATGACAGATCTTAGTGCAAATGCCATGATTGAGCAGGGTCTATTAGGATAGAACAAGGGGAAATGGTTTCAAATTAAAAGGGAAGAGATTTAGATTAGATATAAGGAAGGAGTTTTTTATGATAGGGGTAGTGAAGCACTGACATGGGCTGTCCAGAGAGGTGGTGGATGCCCCATCCTTGGATTTACCCAGGGTCAGGCTGGAGGGGCTCTGAGCACCCTGATGGAGCTGTGGGTGTCCCTGTGCATCGCAGGGGAGTTGGACCAAATGACCTTCAAAGGTCCCTTCCAATTGAAACGATTCTGTGACTTCAGAATGCTTGTAGAAGAGCTGCAAAATGCCTGAGTACAGCCCACGTGCAGGATCAGCCCCAGGACCTTCGGTTAGAGGCAGCTCATGCACCAAATGCAGGTGAGTTATCCTTATCTCTATTTCTCTTATCTCTGCTACTTGCATCTGGCACAGGAAGATAATCCTGTTAACTGTGGTTGTTCTGACTGGGAGTAGCCGGCAAGCAAGTCCATAAATATTTAATAAAAGAGCAATTTACAGACAGCAATTACAGAGAGGGAGGATCTTCTTGAGGTCTGTTTTGCTTTCTAGGGCTCCAGTTCACATTGTCATCGCAAGACCTTTAATTACTTGTCTTATATGTGCTTCTTAAGTGCCTTTTATCCGGTATGAACTAGCATCCCTTGTCTTGACTACCTTGGTAACTGTGCCCTTTGATACATAGGCCTTTTCTGAGGGGGTGAGAAAAGGGGAAGCAGTGATGCTTTGCAGGTACTTTAGGTACACAGTAGTACAGTTTTCTTCTGAAGTGCTTTCAGGGAGTGCTGCTTTGGCACTTAATGAGGAGAGGGCTGCTCTTCTGCCATGCTCTTGGTGCTGGACTTCTTCCTCAGCATCCAGAGCTCACCGGGCTTTTTCTCTGTATTGCATGCTGGTGAGGCTGAGCCATGAGGAGGCTGTGTGAGGCCAGGAGTTGGATTCGATGATCCTTATAGGTCCCTTCCACCTCTGGATATTCAGCAATTCTATGAGGCTGGGACTGTTGGTGCTTACTTTGCTGCTAGGTGCCTGCTGAGAATTTTGGTAAAGCGAGACAGCTGGAGACAGTTTGGCAATGGGATGGCATGTGGAACCCTGTTTTAAGGACTGAAGTCTTGAGCCATGTAGAAAACCAACTATCAACCAGTAAGGGAAAAATTACCTTAGTGCATGCTTGACTGCAGCATCTGAAAAATTTACTGCAGTTTCATGCTCAATACCATAAAATACTACGTGAAGTAATGATGTCTGTCGATCGGGGGTGGGGGAAGATTGGAATGTTATGTTTATGACTAGGCAGCATCTGTACTGTCAGGCATTTTGTCATGTGCTTACAGTCCTAATCAAGTGTGTTCCCGTGGATCCAGATAAAGAATAATGCAATTTGGAAACTGCAGCGGTACGGCTCAATGAACCTTTATTCAATTTACATTTTACCACCACTGGCAGAAAATTCTGGGTGGATTTTTAGGATGTGTATGCACGTCCCTTTGAGTAAGTGGGCAATTAGAGCGCATCGTAAGAGAAATCACTCTCCTCCTTCTGTCCTCGTTAATATATGTGGAAACTTGTGACAAAAATGAAGCCATGGGAGATGTTTCATGTGCCAAGACTTTCGAATTTGCATACCCAACCTCAGGATCTGAATCCAGTTTTAGATGGTCTCTAAATAATGAATGACAGAAAACATTGTCACTCTCAGGTTTAACCAAATTATTTCTCCTCTGAAGCGGCTTGCAATGGGAATTTGCAAATGCACGGTGGAGGAGCTGACTTTGATTAGATTCCTGTGGAAATCAGGCCTTCTTTGTGAATCTAAAGCTTTCTTTCATTGAACCTCATTCTGCTGTCTTTACTCATGTGGAACAACACCTTAATGCTTCATTGCTGAGCTTTTAGTATGCCATCCATAAAGGACTTAGGTACACAGGGCAAACACTTGGAAGCTTGAGATGCTCAAGAGTGCTTAACTTTGCTTGAGTACACGGCAGGATTTTGGAAAAAAACACAGGTAGCTGTGCAGGTACCACACATCTGTGTCTATGCTCTTGTAGAAACTAGGACTCCCTTTACCTGCGCATTGGCTGTTAGATGTGCTGAGAGCACACAGTCTCCCCAGAATGAGCTAGCAACAAAACACTCGAGTGTGGGGCTATCTGTGTCAGTAGTTACAGAGCTCACCTCCCTACCATTGGGGAGACTTGGCTCTTATCTCCAGCCGCCCTCCTAGATGCTCCAACTTCAGACATGCTTCTCCGAATGTGGAGTCAAGCCTCACTTTATAGGCATTTTGCATTGTTTGGTGGGTGCTGTTCTGAGTTAGTGTGATTTATGTCTCACTATCGCTCCTAAGAGAGCTGGCATTGTCGTATGGAGTGCGTTTACAATGGAAAGAGATTCCTGCGGCTTCAGTGAAGTGGTGATGGATTCCATTCCCAGTGTATCTTAGCTATTTTTATCAGATGATCTGTGGTGGGTTTCTGTCTCTGCAGCTATCATGACATGATATGCTTTAACGTGACAGCAGTTATGAACCCTGAGTTTCTTTCAGCTCTGAGAAGGAAACTGAGATCCCCTCAGCCTAGAGGAAACTTTTTGGTATGCAATGACACTCATTTCCAGAACAGTCTCTTCTCACAAGACATGTATGAATGGGTCCTTTTTGCTCTGATTGTAACTGCAATTGCGGTGTCTCCGCTGGATTCTGAAGGCTGGGCAGGAGTGGGATCTCTTCCCGTTGGGATTCCTTCCATGGCATGCGTTGTGAAGAGGAAGCTCTGGCAGAATTTCTCTCTGATCATCCTTTTTCATTTCTCTCTGCAGCTCTCGGACCGACTCCACACACAGCAAAGAAGACTTTGCTTCTTCTAATTAAGAAGAGAATTTTGAAATATCTGCTGAATTCTTGACCTTCAGAATTCCCTCTGCCAATGTCCCTCTGATCTGAGCTCTCAAGGGCTTCCACTGTTCGTGTGAAAATAGGTAGGGTGTAATTTGCAAATATTTATTAAGCTCTGTTCTGGGTAATTGAAACTGCTGTTAATTGCTCGTGATTTCAATCCAGACAGCTGGTTTGTTTTTCTGCGCCACTCCCACAGGAGAAGCTGCATTACTCAATGCCTCAAACCCCCAAAGGCTTGCTGCTTTGCATAGCATATTGTCTATCTACCACATTTTCAGTAATACTTGACTGAGTAGCAAAGGCAACTGTGGCTTGTTCCAGGCCAGACAGAGAATAGACAGTATGTAAAGCTTTTGACTTTGGAAATTTGGGAGCGATTGCTTTGGGAGCTGACAGGGCACAAGCAAGAGAGGAAGCAGAGCTGTCTCTTGGGGCTCTCAGTAACTTGGTGGACGTAGGTAGGAGGACAGACATTGCAAAATCTCTTAAGTGGTAATCTGAGGTTAGTTAGAATTCAGCTTTGAGTCAGATCGACTCCCTGAAGGTCAGGATAAATACACTTTACTTCTGCAGAGCGTATTTCACCAGAAAAATATGTGTGAGTGGGTAGATCTCATCAGGCAACTAACAAGCAGGAGAAGACATGACACAGAAGCTGGTTAATACTTTTCCTGAGAGAAATGTATTAAAAAACAGAGCTTCAAGAGCGACTGGGAAATTTCAAGCAGCTGCAAAGAGAAGGAGAGATCATTCAGGGCACAATAAATCAATAAGGTAATCAACAGTCATGTAATTGTACTAGTGTTAGAAACTTGTCTTAAACACAGCAAAGAACAAAAAGACAAAAACAGAAGAACCTACAGTGTACGCACATTATGTATATGTCTGTGTGTGTATAGCTCTGTATATAATAAAAGAAAATAGAAGATCAGTGTAAGTGCTCTTGAAGGGAGAAGATTGATGAGTTAGATATTGTTGTGGAGCTGAATGTCTCATTAAAGACAGTGAATGAAAAATGGTTTCTGTAAATGGAAAGAACTGAAGTGATATTCAGGCAGCAGGAGATTCAAAGCACTCCCATATGAGTAAAAGCACCACTCTGGTTTTATCTATGGGATCATCTCACATCCCTTACAGACACGTGTGCAGTTGTCTCCAGATTGCAGTGCTGGGCAGTCCTGGCTCCAGGGCCGTGGGAGCCCCATCCATATGGCTGAGGTTCAGCTGTAGGAAAGGGATCAGGATTATAAAGCTGCAGGCAAACACACACTGTGGCATTTAATAGGAAGGGCCCAGTAACAGTTTCTGGAGTCAGCTGTGCATGCTTGGCCTGATCAGGCTATGCAAGTTGGCTTGTGCTTTGGTTTGCAGGTAGGGTTGGCCAGGAGAACCCACACAGCTAGTTTGTGAGCAAATGAGTTCAGCTCCATGCAAAGCCCCCCGAAGCCAGAAGATCCCTGGTGGTTTATGCAGTGGTGGCAGTGCTGTGCAGTCCTCGTGGTTGCTCAAACTCAAGGCTTTGGGGCATTTTAAGCACGTACCAGACATGTGATTTAAGTTTTTTTCTTTCATCTGGGAATGTTGGTTTTGAGGCACTTTTAGATGACGCTCAGTAGGCTACACTGAGAAAAAAGCAGCATATCCAGAGAAGGGACTATATATAAGGAAAGCTGGAAAAAAATGGAGGAATCAATAGAAATGTTGGTAAGTCTTACTTGTGGCACATAGAAAAACAATGAAATGAAAATGGTTTAGATGGAAAAGGGACTTACTTAGATCATTCCTTTTAGTAGCCACCCCGTGTCTGTTTACATTTGAGATAGTACACAGGGTGAAGCTTCTTCTTTCCATTCAGCTAAAATGGCTTCATGCACCCTTAAAAAAAAAAAGAAAGATTTTTGTAGCCAGCAGTTGTATTAATTTGGGAAGGATGGTGGGAGTCAGAAGAAGAGGCAAACACATACATCTGCTCTGTATGAAAGGTATTATATCGTTCATTCCTCATTTACTGCCATCTAACACCATCTCTAATGGCAAATGGTAATGACTGCACAGCTACAGAAAATACCTGTGGAGACAGAGTGCACCCACTGAGACCCTCCAGCCAAACTGAGGCTCCCCATAAGATCTCCATTAATTAAAATCTCTACAGATGGGCTCCTAATTGTAGGAAGTGGAACACAATACCTGTAATTAACTCTTCACTCCAAGGCCTTTTTTTCCCCAGCCTCCAAAGGGAGTGGCTGCCATTGTTTGGTGCCTCCTTGCTGCAGGCCCTGCTGTCCCCCCAGGGTGATGTGAGGCCCCTGGGTGGAAACAGCCCTGTCTCATCACTCACACCCCACTGAGAAGGTTTTGTGGGTCACACCACACAGCATCCACTAGTGCAAAGCCCATTGCTCTTTGCTGTGCAGGGAAATGCTGGATACTCAGTGAGATGACCTCTGCCAGACTCTAAGGCGAGCACCTCCTCACTGCTGCTGCACAGGGAAAGACACCGAGCTGGGGAACAGGGCAACATGAGAGATAAGAGAAGGAAGCTTCCATCCTTCTTGGCATAGCATATGGGCTTCGGGGCAGAGCTTGTCTTGCAGTGTTCTTGGGAAGTGTCCAGCAGCACATCTGTCTATGGGGAATTCCAGGCAGCTCTGTGGAAATCTTATCCTTTGTCCCTGCAGCTTGGTCTCTTCAGCACAGCTCTGAAGTGTTGCCTTTTCTCTCTGCACCTGTAACTGAAGGCCTTGTTCAGTCCCGCACTACTTCATGTCCAGGGTACTTTTTCCTCTTCCATCCTGCTGTTATCTCTCATTATCACTTTCTTTTCTACAGCACTGAACTGTATCTGCTGTCCTGCCTTTTCTTCTTCCTCACAGAGCATCCCATCAGTCCTGAGACTCGGCCAGAAGAGCTGAAGCTAGTATCTGTGCCCCCCCAGTGTACTTGTTGAGTAGATCCATGCTCTTTTGGTTCACCAGCAAGGAGTCACCTGTATCACATTGACCTGTAGGAGTGCATCCAGAGGAGTGTCACAGAAGTGCTCCAAGGGATGGCACACCTTCCCTCAAGGACAGGCTGAGAAAGGCAGGGCTGCTCATTCTGGAGAAGGTTCCAGGGAGACCTTAGAGCAGCTGTAAAGGGGGGCTGTAAGAAAGAAGGGGACAGACTCTTTAGAATGGATAAGACAAGGGAAAATGGTTTCAAACTAAAAGGGGAAAATTCTATATAAGGCAGAAGTTTTATGATGAGGGGGGTGAGGCACTGGCATGGATTGCCCAGAGAAGTGATGGATGCCCCATCTCTGGAGATATCCAAGGTCAGACTGGAGGAGCTCTGAGCACCCAGATCTAGCTGTGGATGTCCCTGTTCATCACAGGGGAGCTGACCTTTAAAAGTCCCTTCCAACTGAAATGATTCTATAATCGCATGTAGCCCAGCAAAGAGGAAGGTGTTTCCTTCTTGCCCGTTGTCAGAGGATCCTAGCAGGATGGATATTATGCTGGGATTGAAGGAGTCAGAGGTCAGTGGACAGAGGGAGGCTAAGAGCTGTGAGTTAAAGCCTTCAAAGCCAAGCTGAAGTTCACTTTGGCTGCTGGAGAACAGTCTGTAAAACTGCAGGGAGGGCTGCTCTGCAGGGTTGGGGGCAGGCACGCTGTCCTCCCCCAACTGCTCACAGTGACTGCATTCCTTTCATCTCTGTGACCTGCTTATAAATGCCTTAACAGTGTATTTCCCTTTATCAGAGAAGAGGAAAAGAAACAGTGTTATTCTGCTCTTTTCAGTCCTTTGCAGTTCACACCTGTCTTGTCTCCTGTTTTTTCCTTCCCTTTTGCTGCAGCATGAGGCTTTGTGACATGGTGATATGACAGAAGAAATCTTCCTGAGAATGTGAACCAGGGCCGCACAAACTGAATATTGTATTCCAGGCCTAAGACAGAGCAGCTGGGGAAAGGACCATGCTTCACGCTGCCCTGCACCCCTGCTTGTCTCAGATGGATTTGCAGGGTGTTGGATAAGGATGGCCCTGTGTGTGGGTGATCCCTAAAGTATGCTGACTGCACTGGGTGGACTTCAGCACAGAAATCTGAATTGACTTATTACTGACCACTACTGACCAACCCAAAGAATTTTGTCACCCTATGAGGAAGGCTGAGAACATCAGCTGGAGAATAAGCATATGGTAGAAGAGCTTCAGGGGACCTATGGACCTGAAAGTAAATACCCGGGATCAGTCTCCTTGCTAATATTGGTGTGCACTTCAGAGAATCCACAGGTCTTCGTGAACATACAGAAGCTCTTCAGAGGGTGCACTCTTCTTTCAACTCCGTTCTGCCTCCTATGACCAGCAAGGGTCTTGGTGTTTTGTCTTGGAGGAACTGCTGCAGAGATCTGTTCCCTTTCTACCTCTTTGCATTTATTTTACATTATTGTGTGAGTACCCACTCTGTACAAATCTTTGGGTGGTTCTGCTGAAGATGTTTCCATGCTGTGCAGCACAGAAAGTTGTTTTACTGCTGCTTCCCACGCTTATCAGGAACTGAAGCCAATAGTGATTTTCTAATCACTCATACGCGCTCTCTCTGTTCTGCAACAGCGTTGTCAGAGTTTGCTATCTATGGCAATTGTTGTGTTTGTTTCATTTTTCCTGATGTCTAGGCTGAGTTAGTTTTAGGAACAAAAGTCTGCTTTTAATCAGTATCTTAAAAAATAAGTTTTTCCTGGAAATAACTCAAGGAATGGTATCACTGGCGTCGCTTGCTCCTTAAGACAAGCTTTCAGCTGCTGTGAAACACAAAAATCTGCTGGCTCTCCTGCAGAGTTCCAGGCCTGTAGATACTGAATGATTTGCTTGTTCCAGCCAGCCCAGCCTCCCTTCAACACGCAAGGGCTCATGTGTGGGGTTGGCAGTACCTTTGAGTGTGAGCTTCTTGTAAATACCTTAACGATATATATATGCTTTTAGCAGAAAAAAAGAAAGAACAATCTTACTGCTTTTTATGAAATTTATGAATGCTTCTCCATCTACCAATCCATACAGGTACATCCAGCTTGTGATTTTTCTCTATAAGGTTTTGCTAGGGTACATCAAGAGATGCTTCAAGTAAAGTGCTACCTCAATGAATGTGCCTTGCCAACCTGCAAAATGCCTTATTTCACTCTGTTAAACTCACTTAAGCATTTCCTATCTAAAGGAAGGGTGTACCCTCTGTGGCTTGCACCCAACAAATTTGTAAGTTCCTCTTTTTTTTCTTTTGGTTCACTCGCTTTGTTATTGAGCCATCAAATATTGTGATCAGAATACTGAAAGGTTTATTGCATTGCGCGTGTAGGAGTGCCAAACTAGAAATATTGATTTGATTGTTCATTCAGCTTGTAAGAGTTCACCTTATAGCCACATTGAAGTCTGCTTTTCTACTGCTTACTGAGAGAAAAACAATTCTGTTTTGCCCTTCCTAGCCAGGAAGCATCCTGCTGGCTTTTCATACCATAGGCTTGCCGATAGGCTTTTTGTCACTGATTTATTTTTTTCCTTTACCCTTGATCTTGTAAGGTAGGTTGTAAGGTAGGCTCTTGTAAGGTAGGATAGTACAGTCTGGTTATGTCTGTACTGAAGTCAGTGCACAGTGTTGTTGGATTTCAGTGGTTCCAGATTAACTCATTAGTTGTACCTCCATTTGCAGGGAGGCAAGGACTGTGAAGCATGCCCAGATTATACCAGTCCCAGTATGGACACAGTCTAGTTTGATTTCCTCCACTATAATCATATGGGAAATCACTAGGTATGGACTCAACAAATTCCAGAAAACCAGTGCCCAGCCCAGCAGCACTCACAGTGTTCTACTACTGATAAATTGCAGTTGGTGTAAGTGTGAGATGGAAATATAATAAAACAAATGCCCCAAAGAGATGGATAGTTCTGGCTAGTTTCAGTTGTTACTGCTCATCACCTTGGGGGCTCTGATGTTCCCTCACACCAGCAGTACCCAATGCCCGTCACTCCTTTTTTGTGTTGCCTCTAGGGAGATGCGTGCCATGAAAGGCACACATCTTTAGGAGGATGTGTTTATAAATGTACACGTGCACTAAGTCATCATTCAGCCTCTAAGGGGAGCTGGGACTCTGGAAAATGCAAGAAGGCCAGAAACATTGGAGAACAAAAGTACTTGCCATCAGTTAAATGTGTTGGAAGAGAAAATGATCTCATGGAAATATTTCTGCCATTCTTTTTTTTTTTTTTTCCCCAAAAAAATTCTGGGGCCAAACGTGACCTATTAATACTTTTAATTTTGCCTACTTCCAACAGAAATATTGATGCATAGAAAGGCACAGAGTGACAGCTAACAACTCATCAGTCATCTTTTATGAATTTTCTCTGCCTTTCAGCTCTTCTGGTTAAATATTCTTTTCTTGGAAATGATCTCCTAGTGTGTCCTTGCTGGTTAGTTATAATCCTCTCCCATTGGCTGTGAAGTGTCTCCTGCAGATCAAGTGCAGCAAAGCGCTGCTCCTCACCCAGGCAAGCCTCTCCACAGCTCCCCTGGGCTCAGGGTAACATTGTGCCCCTATGGAGCTGGGCATCAGGTCCCACTAAGGTTCCCAAGTCTGCTATCAATCAAGGGAAACCACGGCTGGGAAGGGACTCTTTCCTTGTTAGTGCTCAGATTCTCCCTGCAGGCTTAGTGCAGGTGGCTCAAGTTGGGAGAAGACCCATGGTCAGTTGGGTTGATCTGATACAGTGGCATTCATGGAAGAAACAAAAGGAAAACAAAACCAAACCACATGGCTTCTCCAGCTTCACTCATGTGAGTCCAACTCAAATGTTAGGGAAGTCCATGTAGATAAGGTATACCACTTTTCCCTAATCAAGACAAGGCATTATTCAGACAAGTTTAGTCAGATGCAAGCTGTCTTTCCTAAAATCACGTTGCATTTCATCTCCATTTGTTTCTGCATCTTTATTATTATCTTCTTCAATACCCGTTTTAAAGCTTTGTATATAACAGAGGTCAGACTAATGATCTATACTTTCAAAATGGTTTCTTCCCCAGCTTAAGATCCTACCTAAACTCTTTAAAGCTCTTTCAGTTATTCAAGTATCTGCTCAATCTCCACTACTTCCTGTTAACACTGCAGTGTTCAGAGAAGGTAGGTGTAACCTTGTATTGTCTGTATACACAGGTTCTCTGACTGGTCAACGTCAAATTACATTTTCAAAGAAACTGAACATCATGCAGGTTAAGTTTTTCTCTATTTTCACCCTTAAATCTGTACAGATTGTGAAATAGCCTCTGTTCTGTATTGCAGTCATATCAATAGTTAACAGATGTAGGCAATGTGTTTCATTTACTTGAGGCTCTCTGATCAATAGAAAGTGTGTCACTTTTTTTTTTTACTTTCCTATGCAAAAATGTCATCAATTATTAATCAAAGCAGACCAAATTTCATTGAAGATCTGACTTCCTCCAGCAAGATACTGTATCCTTAAGTGTTAAAGTGCATTAAATACTGCATGCTGGAGTAGTTTTTAATTGTGATGTGGAATGGCTCTAATAGGAAAGTGTAAATGAGAGTAATATGAGCTTCAATATGGGTACAGAAAGCATGCAGAACAGATGCCATAGCAATGATCCTGAAGGCCCTCAGGTCACATACAATCATAGAACCATGAATGTTGGAGGAGGCCACTAAGATCATCCATTCCAACCGCCAGCCCATCTCCACCATGTCCACTGACCACGTCCCTCAGTGCCACATCCACGTGGCTCTGGAACACCTCCAGGGACAGTGACTCCACCACCTCCCATTTCATCACTTCTAAGGATTTCTCTGTAGCTGGGAGGGTCAGCATGGGCATTCATGTCTGTGCAGGGAGCCAACAAGCCCCAAATCCACACCTATGGCCCAGCCCCATATGGGGATGCCAGAAACCAAATGTCAAGGCTGGGGCTGTCTTCCATGCAGTGGTCTCTTCAGCCTGGTTCTTAAGGAGATCTTGAGCACCCCCAGCCTGCTGGCGCCGTGCTGCTGAGGGAGCCATGATGGTTGCAGCACTGGACCTAGGCCTTGCTTCAGCTTCCAGCAAACAGCTTCCAGTATTTATTTTCAAGCTGTGTTGACTTTTAAAAAGCTCAGTTTGAGCCATGGCTGTCAGGAGCATTATGCTCAAATGTGAGATGAAATGACTTAAAGACTCATTTAGAAGGACTGTGAACCCTGTCAGAACTGATAACCAAGGCCTTGCTTGCCTTATTATTTTCCCATGCTCAATTTATTGAAGTGTGTGGGGAATGAGTTGAAAACAAAGTGCTGTGTTTGTGTGACATATTTAAATTGTCTATCAGTAGCCTCAGACACTGCGGTTAGCTATTAAATAAATCATTGTTAACAGGCCAATTCAGAGTGATGTATTTTGGTATTTACACTAGTGGCCTAGGAGAGGAAACAGAGGCTTTTTGCAGGGAAAGAAGGACCCATCCATCCCCCAGGGTCCTCCAACTAAGGTATCAAATGCTTTTTTAAAATGGTATTTTAAAATATAATATGGAATGAGTTTCCAGCTTCATCCAGGAGTGGAAGGAAGGCCAGTTTCTCTGCTTTGCCATGTCAGTTTTCACATGATCTATGTGTTAATTTTGAGCTAAATGAAAGAACAGTGTGTTGGTTGGGTATTTTTATTTTATTTTTAGAAGATTTTTTTCCTTTAATACGATTGGAATCCATGCCTTTGGAAATCACCTGCTGCCAAGCTCAGCAGATGAAGCTGGACGGCCTTGCCATTAATTGCAACATGGCCAGTAGAGACAGCACTGCACATGATGATCTCACAAGCTCTGTGTTTTTGTGTGTGTGTGTGTTTGTGTGTGCGTGTGCTGGTGCTTTCCTTCTTGCAGCAGCAGCTCCTGGAATCGTGAGGGTGCTGCTGTGTTTTGTACCTGCTTGGAGGCTCCCAGCCTGGGGGCTGCCAGAGTGTTCTTGTGTAAGCGAGGTCTAATGTAGTGATGCTGAGGTAGTTTTGGTTTTGGATCATGCTCTGCTTCTCAGTCATGGTGCTAATTATTTAATTGAGATTTCATATATGTTGAGAAAAGTGAAAGTTCTATTTTCTTCTAGCTCATTTAAGGCTCCCTTTTGCATCTTTTAATGCAGTGCTGTAACATTAGCAGGAGAGAGCATGCTGAGGGGGCTGTTTGCACTGAGGTTTACATTCCTAGTGCAAAATAGATACACAGAAAAAACGTTTTCATTACTTAAAGCAGAGACTAAACTTGCTGACATCCTTCAGATTTCACTTCAATTCACAGCAATGCCCAATCTGATGCAGTGAACCTCCTGTGATGATGTCAAGCTGAGTGGTGCAGCTGATATAACAGGAGGAAGGGATTCCATTCAGAGGGACCTGGACAGGCTTATTGAGTGGGTCCATGAGAACCTAATGCAGTTCAACAAGGCCAACTGCAAAGCATTGTGCTTGGGTCAGGGCAATCCTAGATATGAGCACAGACTGTGAGAAGAAGTCATTGAAGCAGCACAAGAAGCAGCATTGCTGAGAAGGACTTTGGTGTACAAAAAGCTTGCCATGAGCCAGTAATGTGTGCTCACAGCCAACAGTATCCTGAGCTGCATCAAAAGAGGAGTGGCAGCAGGGCAAGGGAGGAGATTGTCCCCATCTGCTCTGCCCTTGTGAGGCCCCATCTGCAGGACTGCGTCCAGGCCTGGGGCCCCCAGTGCAGGAAGGATGAGGTGGGTCCAGAGGACGGCCATGAAGATGACCAGAGGGCTGGAGCACCTATGAAGAAGGATTAAGGGAGTTGGGTTTGTTTAGCTTGGAGAAGAGAATCCTCTGGGAAGCCTTAATCATGGCCTCCCAGTACTTGAAAAGGGAGCTTAAAAGCAGGAGGAGGACTGACATTTTACGTGATCTAGCAGTGACAGGACAAGGGGAAATGGCTTTAAACTACAGGAGGTGAGATTTAAGTTACATGTTAGGAAGAATTTTTTTACTCAGAGGGTGTTGAGGCACTGGCACGGCTGCCCAGAGAAGCTGTGAGTATCCCATTCCTGAAGATGTTCAAGGCCAGGTTGGATGGGGCTCTGGGCAGCCTAATCTGGTAGGGAGCAGCTCTGCCTATGACAGGGGGTTGGAGCTTGATCTTTATGATCCTTTCCAACCCAACATATTCTAGGATTCTATCTTTCAGGACCTCTTTTGGTGTTCCCAATAAGCCCCTCAGTGGCCAGAGATAAGATATAAAATGTGAATACTCAGAGATGCAGTCTCCCTGTAACTGTGCATTTTTAACCCAAGAACAGATAAAGCTTTCTGCATTTACATCTTGCTATCTCAAAGAAGCCCAACCACTAAGACACAAAAAAAAAACAACAGAACAGCACCACCAGTTTGCTTTCCCTCTGCATAAACATGCTGGCTTGCACCAGGTGAGATCTGAACACGTGTGGAGAAATTCAGAAGCTGCATCTAAGCATCAGAAGTACCTTCCTCTGTATTGATCCTTGTAAGAAGTGAAACAAACTAGTTGTTAAAAGGAAGAAAAATTGCTCATCATGAGTATGATGTATCCTTCACACTTGCCCAGTTTCCCTGAACTTCTTCTGACAAAAAAAATGCACTGGGAAAGAGTCCCCTAAAAACCCATCTCAGTAAGATCAGGCGTGCACACAACACCTCTGTGCACATCACTTCTTGTAAACCTGCTGAGTTAAATGTTTGCCTGGATATTTCTGCTGTTCCTCTCACCCTGTGGTCTGTCAGCGTTAGCAAACAGGGTCTCACATCTGTGTGCACAGTTACCCACTCTGCCTGCCTCCCTCCCTCCCACTTAGCTTTTATTCTGGAGAGTTCACAAAAGGAGAGGGATAAAAAAGTACTCGAGCTTACTGCATACCTACAATGTACTGGTGAGCAGAGATATAGCTCAATGGAGGTGGGCAGCTGTGCTTATCCCCATTTCCAGACAGGAAAGCTCAGGCACAGAGGCCCTTGAGAGGTTTGTCCAAGGCTGGAGTAGTTCTGGAACAGAAATGGGAAGAGAAGAAAGCACATCTTGTGATTGCACAACCATGGCTCTGTCCCTGGAGGCCAGCATCAAGGAAGCCATTGGGCCCTGGCTGAAGCACTGGCAATTTTGTCCCCTCTCCAGCTGGTAAGTGTATTTAAACAAACTCATGCCACTCATCCTGGCCATGGTTTAGTGATGGGGATCTGTAGTCAGCTTGGTGGTTGGACCTGATGATCTTGAAGGTTGCTTCCAACACAGAGTTATTCTATGCTGATTCTATGATGTTCCTTGCTGCCCCTAGAAACCACAGTAGTAAAAGGGGCAAGAACTGGCCTCTTCTGCCTTTGAGTTAATAGGAAGCTTCATCTATTCCTTTGAATCATGACCCAGCCTTGCTGCCTGTCAATTATTTTACTTGATGCCACAGGGGGCTGCGTCACAAGGGCTGCAGCGTGCCCCACATGCCCTCTCATGCCCAAATATACAGCCATGGGCCATGCTTTAAGGCTCTGGGCAGATAGAAGGAGCAGTAGATATGCCAATACCTGCAGAGCATGCCTGCTGTTTCCTGCTGAATTGGGGCCATTTGTGGGGCATGGGGGGAGCAGAAGGGTGCTGCAACCCTTCTGTCCTCTCTTGTCACTCCCCTTCTGAGGGGTTTGCATCCTGTCCCTGTCCAGAGCAGAATTTGGGGACTGGAGACAGCAGACAGAGCACAGAGCCGTGGTAAAACAGAGCTCTGTTCTTCCCTCTTTACAAGAACAAAAGTCCCATTGAAAGCAGTCAGACACTGAATCTAATGATTGAAATATATATATGCATACATGTAAAAAATTGGAGTATTACTGTTTCAGCTGTACTTTCCCTTGATTTTAATTTTCTTTGTGGAGTTCAAACATAGAATGTTCCTTCAGTGCTTACTTTCAAAGCCTTTTCTTTTGGCTATCACATCTAAACTCCCTTCGATTTTTCTCCCAGCTGTGGAAGGCAAGGACAGTGAGGGACAGAAAAGTCAGAGGCTGTCTTGCAGCACTGGCATCTTTAAAGATCATCCTTGAAATATAGGAGAAAAAAAACCCTTACAATAAATACCACTTCAGTTTTTTTAAAGCAAGTTTTCTTCTTGAGTGTGTGGTCTTTCCCCACTTTCAGAGCATGAACTAATTAAAGTGTGCATAATCATGCTTTGCCTCTAAACCTGCCAGGACTGTTTTTTCTTTTTTCCCCCTTGCTTTTGCTGCTGTTTCATCTCTGGACTGGACACTGCTAGGAGAGTAGGTGCCCTTGGAAAGGAGAAATGTCTGAGCTTATGCCAGCATCACCGTCCTGGTTTTTCAGCACAAACAGGTTTGTGACATGTGCCCTGTGCCGCACGCGCCCTGCCTGAGCTGCTGCCTTGGGTAGTGAACTACAAGCATCTTTGCCAGGTTTCTCTTAAATACTGAAACATTGAATGATTGAAGTTGGAAAAGACCACTAAGATCATCTATTCCAGATTTCTGTCTACCACCAGTATTGCCCTTTAAACCTCAGTGCCACATCCACATGGTTCTGGAACACCTCCAGGGATGGCAACTCCACCACCTCCCTGGGCAGCCTGTGCCACTGCAGCACTGCTCTTTCTGGGAGGAAATTCTTCCAAACATCCAACTTCATCCTTCCCTGGTGCAACTTGAGGCCATTACTTCTCATCTCTGATCATCTAGGAGAAGAGGCCAACCCCCACCAACTTTCAGATCATTGTAGAGACTGATAAGGCCTCCACTGAGCCTCCTCCAGAGTGAACAACCCCAGTTTTCTCACCGTAAGACATCCATGACAGCCTGTGAAGTGTGGAGGTCATTCAAGGGCTGGCCTTGACACACAGTCTTCCTCATCCTGGATAACAGTGAGACTGTCTTATCATGGAGGAAGCTACTCTAGATGAAGCTGAGGAAGAAGAGGAGGAGGGTTTTGCTGGAGCATCCCAAGCACTTTAGGGTGTGTGTACCAGGACTGGAGGTTCCTGGTGTAGTATCTGCCAAGAGAGGGCAGGAAGGGAAGGTAACAGATGTAAATGTGTGATGTTGGTTTATAGAGTGCACTGCATGTTTGTAAAACACCTCGGCAGTACAGCCAGGGAGGGCGATTAGTTCATTTCTTCCTCCTTTATTTTCTCTGCATGAGGCATTTATTTGTGCAGTGTAATTAGTGGGGATCTGTGCAGGTGTGTGCCATCTGGAGTGCACCCAATTAAGTCAAGAGAATAAAAAATAGGCTGGGAGAAGATGGGAGAGGAGAGCTGGGAATAACACCTCAATGGGGTCCCTGTTCATCCCAGTGGCTGAATGTCTCAGAACCTGGAGTCCCTAAGCTCATTTTACACAGAGGCTCACTGACTCAAAGAAGTGGGCCCTGATAGGGGTCCACCAAGCAGACCGCATTTGTGGCTCAGAGCAGCCATTGCTTGTCCAGCATCTTGCACGTGCTTGTGCCACCAGAAGAACAAGGTTGTGGCTGGGTATTGCTGAGGACTGGGGAGCAGAAGATGCAAATCTGTAGAAAAACAGGCTCCTTTAATCTTGTGGCTTTGTAAATGAGGGTGTGAGGATGAGGAAGCGTAGTCACTGCCAGGATGCTTGTGGTTCTTAGAACAATGCCACTAAGGCCATGAAATTAATATGCTGAGGTGCACTACGTCTCTGGATGCTCCTATTCAGAAGTCACTTCTTTTGCTATCAGGTATTTGGTTAGATTGTTAAAGAATAATTAGAGGGCCTCAGCCAGAGCTCAGAGAGGCAAACTACGTGAATCAGTCTGCACATAGGTGGGGAAAACTCAGGCAAGTTAAAGAAAACACCTCTAGGGCCCAGAAAGGGAGAGCATCTGCATGTTCTGCCTCTATGTAAAATGCATCTCTTCAGCTAGATTTTTCAGGGGATTACTCTGAAGAGGCTGTGTTGGCTTTATTTCCTAAATGTGTCAGAGAGGCTCTTCTGAGATTGCTGATTGTAGTCACATTTCCACTCCATTTTGTGAGAACTGCAGATTCTCAGCTATGCCTGTTACGAAGCCTCATTCTCTCCACTGCGTTAAAAAAAAAACATACCCATAAAGCCACGTCTACCCATCCCCTCTATGGGGACTTGAAATATTTTCTGCATATGTTATAACACTCTCAGCATCTCTTGAGCAGCTCAAGTATTTCTGCTGTTTAAAAATGTCACAAACCTGCTTCCTAAACCAGAGTTCCAGATGTGTTGTTACAGGGGATCAATTAAATGTTTATTTATTTCAAACAAGTAAACATGCCCTGCTCCTGAGAATGTGGCCTATTGCATCTATGTAGACTGCAGTGCAAACTGGATTGGTACCATTGGTGTCAGCTTGTGCCTCAGCACCTGTGGGCTCTGTATTAAACTGGGCCCTGCTGGGAGCACTATTCCACTGCCATGTATCAAAAACATCATTTCCAGGGGAAACTCCTCCACCCCGACCTTGCCAAAAAAAAAAAAAAAAGCAGTTTAGTACAATATATTTTGCTGCCTTTTGTCCCGTATGCAGCAAGCTCATGGTTCCTCTATTCTTCTGGTCTCTCATTTGGTGCGTGCCTTGTGCTGGCCTTGCTATGTGATACCATTGTGACTGCTGACAAAGCTCTCATTGGCTTTGATAAATGCCACACTGAGACTGGATTCTGCCTTTCTTCTATGTGCTTTCATGGTAAAAAGCTGGGATTTTCAGTTCTCCAGGCATCTTTCTGGAGCTATGCAGAAAAAAATAGTCTGGGGGCTGGCTAGCCATACCTAGTGAGCTAAATTGGGAGTCTTCCTACCATGCCAGGTTTACAGAGTCCCATGGTGTACCTGCTGTAAGACAGAAAGCAGGATCCCCTGGGCCTTTCTTAATAACCAGTAGGCTGGAGAAATCCTTAGGAGCCATTTATTGCCTCTCTGGATCCAAAGGAGGATTTAAATGGGGCTCATTAAATGTCTCCTTTTCACTTTCAGTTCCAGGCTGGTGCTCTTTGTCTTGCTGTCTCACCCTCCTTACCCATTTGTTTTTCCTTGCTTTCATACCCACATTTTTGAAGGTGCATAGGCATCTTCAAAAACAATTGCATGTCACCTTTGGTCTTTTTTTCTTAAAGCTGGGAGTGTTAGATACAGGCAAGTGCTTGTGCATTGTTTCTTTTCATCCTTTCACCTACCCAGAGCCCCATCCAACCTAGCCAGGAGCACCACCAGGGATGGGGCATCTACAACTTCTCTGGGCTGCTGTGCCAGCACCTCACTGCCCTGTGTGTTTGTCCCTTGAAGAAAATTATTGTGTGTCAAATCTCTTATAATGAGAACTTGACAGCAGAGTAGTGCAGGTATCATGTTCTCCACGTAATAAAAATGAGACTGTGGGCCCAGGTGACACTGGGAAATATTAGGTCAAAAACATCCTTATGGTTAACAATTGCACTTAATTGCTATAACTATAGTGAGTTAAAATAGGGTCAAGCCCATAGCTAAGGTAAATCTGAAGTGAGGTCATTTGTGATGTCAAAACTGAAGTCGCCTGCCTCAGGCCTTCCTTTATGGCCGTAACAAGGGGAAGCAGCCAGGACTGCACAGCAGATTGCACGAGGTGGCTCTGCTGCTCCATTGCTTCAGCTGGTGATTCCAGCGAGGGACAGCAGTGCTGGGGGAAGGGGAAAGGCACTGGCCCCAGAGAGAAGCCTGCACGGCCTTCCCTGATGGCTGCCAGAGACAAATGTGCAAACCATTGCTCTGAAGTGATTGATATAAAATGTAAAGGGATTAGTGAAATTGGTTTGTAAGATAAATTAATGTTGACCTTTCAAGTGATGGGTTGGAGCCAGCAGCAAGAAAGCAGGTTTTGACAGAGACCAGTGTTGACTGGCTAAAAGCATCATAAGATAAATGAGGGCCTGTTTGGTGATGCCTAGGCACGAGGTCACACTGTCGTTGCTGCTGGCCAGCAAGGTGGTTGCTTTGTGTCAGTGGGCCACTTTCTTACAGTGCCACTGAGCTACCATGGCTTGTGTGTCTGCATGTATTGTCCTTGTATTGAGTGAGCCACCGTTGGTGTAAAATCATTACGAAATTAACAGTAAGAGTTGGCATGTTGTTTTACGTGATAGTCCCTCTGTACTTAGCATTGGTGAGGCTGCACCTCAAGTGCTGTGTTTGTTTTGGGCCCCTCACTACAAGAAAGACATGGAAGCCTTGGAGTTGTGCAGAGAAGGGCAGTGGAGCTGTGAGGGGTCTGCAGCACAAGTCCCGAGGAACTGAGGGTTCTATCTGAAGAAGACTCAGGGGTGACCTTATCACTATCTACAATAATTTGTCAAGGTGGGTGTCAGCCTCTTCTTCCAGGTAACTGTAACAGAATAAGAGGTAATGGCCTTAAGTTGTGCCAGGGGAGGCTGAGGTTGGATATTAGGAAAAAGCTCTTTAAAAGAGTGGTGCTGCAGTGGCACAGGCTGCCCAGGGAGGTGGTGCAGTCGCCATCCCTGGAGGTATTCCACAACCGTGTGGATGTGGCACTGAGGACATGGTCAGTGGGCACTTCTGGTCATAGGTGGACAGTTGGACTGAATGATCTTAGAGGTCTCTTTCAACCTTAATGATTCTGTGATTCTATGTGATGAAGAGTGCGTAACTCAGTGATCGCACTGAGCTCAGTGGTCCCATATTAATAGAAATAGAAATACTCTATAGAACAGATTATCAGTAGAAACAATCCAGCAGTATTGTGATGATTTCTCCAAGTCTTCCTGGAAACCAGAAGTTTTGCCAGCTGTACTCACCTCTAAGTGTTCAGATTTCCTTTTGCTGCCCACTGTGAGTGCACAGACAGCCGTGTCTCTATCCTGGCGTGACAAAGCAATGAGAAAATTGTATCTTTAAATACCAACTTAATCTAATCTGGGACAAAAACAATGAAAGGCTTTAATCATAATTGCATGGTGCCTGCTGGCTGTCACCAGAGGGCAGAGACAAGGTTGTTTGTTGCCACGTGTGGATAGTTCAGAAATTAAATCTCCTTTCCACAAAGGCAATAGATTCTGATCTAGCTTGTGTCCTTTCCAAATATTTCAGCCTCGTAACCAGATCACTCATTTCATCAGCATCTGCCACAAACACTGTCTTGTTTCTGTCAGGCTATGTACAAAGGGGCAAGGAGAAATGTCTTTATCGTACTGTGGGTGCCTGACTTCATAACATCACAGCTTACACAAAATACTGGCTCACATTATAAACAGGAGACTTACTTCCCCTTTGCAAAGCTTTTCCAGAGCTTGGTGTTTGCAGTGCCTGCACTCTGTGAATGCTTCCCAGCTGGGCAACCACAGCAGGAACAGGGGGAGCCTGATGGGGATCCATCTTTGATCAGGAGCTGCTCTTACACAGGACACATGGAAAGCTGTGCTGTTGTCTCAGTTTAGAAGAACGAAGATTTTAAAGCCCAAGGCAGTAAGGTACAACTTGTTCGATGCTCATTCTATATAAGGAAGGCAGATTCCCTACAGCTGGCAGCACGTGTACCTGGGGCAGGGGGAACAGAGACGCACTCAGGTGTCCACTCTCCATGGCTGCGTACCTCCTTGATGGAATCTGTGAGCAGAAAAGTTTGTTTAGGAAGAGTTTAAAAGTGCTTACTGTCCTCCTGGTGCCTCCTATGTAGTTAAGCTTCATGAAAACACCTGAGGGCTTTGCATTCTGGAGAGGCTGAAGGTGCTGCTCCAGATGGTGCTGGAAATATGTCTGAAAGATCCAGATTATGTACAGGGTCACAACACTGCCCTTATGTTTCGGCATGTAAGTTCAGGTGAAACACTCAGCTCTGTGTGTTTCCCTCTCAGAACTGGGAAAAATGATTCCCATAGGCGAGGGAGGATTTGTCCTGTGAGCTGGCCATGTCCTGGCTGAGCTCCAGGGCCATAGCAATGCAGAAAGATGCTGAAGGCTCTTTGCAGTGTGTTAGCTCTGCTGTACCTCCAGATCTTTGATTTCACTGCTTTTCAAAATGAAAACAAAGAAGCTAAGCTGAAATTAGCTAATGATCTAAATATGACATGGAGGACTTGTGGGAAGCAAAGTGAACATGCAGCAGGAAAATTCAGCATCACCAATGTGAACCATGGTGTTACAGATGCGTGGTCAGCTTTTTGTCCTCCTTGCTGCCAGCTCTGGCAGGTGTGATACCCACTGCAAACACACAAAAACTCTCGCTGTTTTTTACACCTAAAATAAGATACAGAGGCTCTGTCTTGTTCTCTGCTTTTCACCTATCACGATTTTTAGTTAGCTCAGATGATGAGGGATCTGATACCTATAAAATGTTTGTGATCTTGAATTTAGCATCAAAAATAGAATAAAAGTTACAAGGAAGCAGACTTGCTCTTTCACCTGTCTCTTTTTTTTATCTCCTTAATCCTTAAGGATGGTGAGGCACTGGCAGAGCTGCCCAGTGAAGCTGTGGCTGCCCCATCCTTGCAGGCTCAAGGCCAGGTTGGATGGAGCCCTGGGCAGCCATGGCAGGGGGCTGGAAATGGGTGGGCTTTAAGGTCCCTTCCAACCCAAGCCATTCTGTGACCACCTTGCTCCAGGTTCTTATTCTTTATCTGGAAAAATATTTGTATACTATCTCAGGCCACAGAGGAGGAAGAAGGCTTGTCTATGCACATTGCAAAGATATTGTAGGGTTACGTGATTTTGTTTTACTGGCTCACATTCAGATTCTGCATTTATCATTTTTACAACTTCAGCCTTAAATTGTTGTAAGATAACCAGACTATAGCAGTCTTACCACACTTGCTTGTACTTTTATTTTAGTTTTATGGTTGTGATATTGAATCCTCTTAAAGAGAAGGCAAGTAAGTTGCTTTGACTGCGGTGAGAGTTACTTCCATGCTCAGCCAAGCTTGCATTTTTTTCTCAGTGCATCTTTCATTCTGAACATCTTATGTTTACTTTTTGAGGTAACTGCAACCTCTGTTGTGTTTTATCTCAGAATGCAGTTTTGGACCATCTCCCTCCAAAAAAAGCTACTCTACGCACAACAGCCCTGCCAGGCTGCAGCATGAGCTACCAAAGAGCTGCTGCTGCTCGAGTGTCTCTGTGCCATGCGCCACTGGATGGCCAGGCTTGGTGTCTACAAGCAAGCCCTTGGGCTCGCTGTTCACAGCTCCAGCACCAAGGCTTAACTGGAGAAGGGATTCCACAAGAGAAGCCAAAACTGTTTATCAGAACCAGGAATCATTGGGCTGACTTGCCAAATCAGACTAAGAGTTTATATGGCCGTTATGAGGACTTAGAATAAAGCGCGTGGACATGGAAGACATTGGTACATAAACATTTAATGCCCTGATGTTTTAATTATTTTGGCCTGCAGCAGCAAGGAACATTTTAAAGGCCAGATCCTTTGTAGTGCTGAATATATTCAACACCAGTTGTGCTCCTCAGAACCACCGTGCTCGGTGCCTTCCCACGAGGTGCCTCAAGTAGAGCCCCATGCTGCCTGCCCTCCCAGCCAGCAGCCACCACCACCCTGGGGGTGGAAAGTACAAGGGCAACTTGACGCCATTGAGAACCACAGGACATTCCTCGTATGTGAAATTTCTGCAGATTCAAGATTTCTACATAGCTGTGCTGCCACTTACTTACAGAAACATGTTTTCACAGCTTAAATGCATTAACCCCTAGTGGGCCATAGATTTCTGTGTGGGATTTGACATGACGTGTCTTCGAGAGATCTTCAGGACAGGAAGACAAAACACCACTCCTGGAAATTAAAAAATAACTGAATTTAGATCAAACACTTGGAAAGTCTGGCTTTTGCTCTAAAAGATTAACCAGTATTTAGAATTTTTTTTTTTGCTGTGGGAGATTCCTTAAGTAATTATTAAAAAGCAAGATGAAAAACCAGCATCATCTTTTGAGTGCCAATATCACGCCTGGACAAAAGCAATCAGCCCTAGATCAGCCCTAACAATATTTGCTCCTGGATACATTGCAGAATCCCTGGCTATGCTTAGGATAGGAAGGAATTTCCTCATGTGGTGAGTTGGCAAAGCCTTTGGGTTTGTTTTGTTCTTGTGTATTGCTCAAGGACTGTCTTGGAATTCTATTTCAGTTTTTTTTCTCTTTCTGCAGCCTTGTGATCAGAGCTGAACGTTAGCCTTGTCCCCTCTATGGGCCCTGTTTTGTTTCTGAAGATTTCCTCTGCTTTTTTCAGGTATGGTTTGGTTTGATTTACTCTAGTAATCACAAAAAATGATCTAGATTTTTGTCCACTAGAAATGAGATGCAGGGAAAGGAAGAGGATTATGAGAATAACTAGCTGCTCAACCACCTACAGCCTCCTGGTCCACTCCTACAAGATCAGTGGATTGTGTTCAAGATCACAATCAAAGCATGCGTTGTGTCAGTTGCAGCACTACACCTAAGCAGCAACCTCTTTGCTTCTATATGTAGCTAGATCATTGCCAGGCCTAGAATAAGGTGAACAAAATTCCTGATCTCACAGTTAATGACAACATGCTTTAATTCTTTTACTCCTGTTACACTTATGAAAACAGTCTATATAGTGTGATGAATTTTTATGCATACTTACTCTTCTTATTTCAGGCACATTGGTTCTAGATCTTTATAAACAGCCCCAAGGTGGTTTTTTTTTTGGTTTTTTTTTTTTGGTGTTCTTTTGGCAAATAATTGGTCATACTTGAAGCTGATGGGAGAGTTTGCATTGGACTCAGGGAGTGGGCTTTGCCTCGGGTCAAGTAAAGCCAGTAACTGGATCCAACAACAACTACTTGATCTCCAGTTTCCAGTTTCTCCAATTGTTTTGTCTGTTCTGCAGAAGCTAAGTTAATTACAAATAATAGGCCCTAACTTGACATATACCTCTCTCATATTCAACCTCTATGATTAGAAAAACACCAAGACTAGATATCTACATGAAGTCTGTCTTGTGAACATGGAGGCAAGCTGGAAACTAGACCTCAAAGAGAAGACTAAGTTGAATTCTTCCTCCAAAAGGGATATTCACTTCAACACATTGTAGCTGTGAACAGCATTTGCAATTCCATATCTCATCCCATTAGTTAAATTGGTTTGCTTCAAGGGCTGATGAGGGAGTTTTCACAGAGAAGACACAGATGTCCTCCTTTCCCTCTAATGCCTTGGCATTAAACCAGATGAGACAGTGCTCATGTGGCTTAATATCCTCGTTGTTCACAAGTTTTTCCTAGATTAGAGGCTGCTGAGGAGGCTTGTGCAAGGCCATAGCCCCAGCTGCATACGTGACCAACAAAGTGCTCTTTGCTGCCACCAGCTCCACCAGAGCACAAAGCTTAAAAGGCTCTTTGACATGGCCCAGCCCCTCACACTGAAATCTCTTTCATTTAGGAATTTAGCAGCAAATGTCTTTTGACTTCCGCTGTGTCTGAGCATGTGCTTTTCTGGACCAAAAAGAGGATTTGGTCCTGCCAGGGTAGACAGGTGCCCATTGTAGTGCACAGAAGGCAGGTGGACAAGTGGGACCTCGTGCTCCTTCTGACATTATTTCATTACTGTTCATCATTTATCATAATTGTGATTTCACTGTTATTGCCGTGTATCTGAGGAACACACTCTAAGCACGCTTCCTATTTGCACCTGACAGAGAGGGAGCATCTCAAAAAATCCCCGAGGGTTTTTGAGATCACAAAGCTCAGAAAGATAACACAATTAGTGCACATAACTCCCCTCGGTTTGCTTTATGCCTGCTGACAAGGTTAGCAATAACCCGTCTTTGTGAGGGATTGTTTTGTCTCCCCTACCAATGCATCCAGACTGGCAAGCTTTAGGTCTGACTTATTAGAGTGTATCTCATTTTTCTTAAGGAAACGGTGGTGAAATTAGAGGCATATTACATAAAGACATCACAAGTTATAAAAGGATGAATACCAAATTAATTATTAAGAATCCACCCTTTTTATTGTCTTCACTAACTTGAAGCCTGACCTGAAGACTGTTCACGGTGGGCTTCTCTCTGTCCTCCTCTAGCTTGAGCTGGGAACGGTTTAAACATCTCTGCTGGGAGGTGAATGGTGAAGCCCAAGCTCAGCGAAGCTGCTGTGTTTAGACTGAGTGTGGTCTGTGATGTGGCTGCTGGTGCTGGAACCAAGCTGATTGTCCTCAAATGAGCTCCTCTTGAGTTACGGTAACTCAAGCAATTCTGACTTTATCCTAGATGCCAGCCCTCAGCTATTCCTGGAATTAGAGTCTAGGCTAAGAGTGTATGTTTTAATAGAAAAAACATCTATAGCATCTCCAATTTTTTTTTTTCATTCTAAAGAAATGTTAATTTTTCTAATTTCTGCTGATTTTTCCCGTGGACCCACTGGCTCTCCCACACATTCTGCCTTATGTTAGAAGCGCTTTTGTGATGAAAGAAAGTAAGGCCTATTCATGGGAAAAGGTAGGTAGCCTGAATGCTTCAAAGGATCGTCGTGTAAGTAGCTTGTCTTTATTGCTTCATAGTACACATATGAGTTGCAGTCCTTGCTAATCTGGTTGATGCAGAGCTAGGGATGGTATGCAGTGATATTGATGGATTATCCCTGTGGCTAAAGACTGAGAATACCCCATTACTTCTGTTTGAAAATCTCAGTTACGTTCTCATCAAAACATCCCCATTTTCTCAGGAATTTCTGTACACTCAGCACAAAATGCTTGCACAACAGGCACAGTGACTCCTGCAACTATTGTTTACAGTGTGCTGGCTAATCCTTTCTGTGATCCAGGCGGTGCCTACTGGGTTTGGCTTTTGACTGGGATTAGAAACTGGTGCTGATGCATACTGCCATGCTGCCTGGGGACCTCAGCAGGATCGTGGCCACACTGTGCCAAGCAGCATACAAACCCAGAGTTCAGAGCCTGTTGTTTGAGCATCTTCCCTCTAATTGTGCATTTGACCCCCTTTCTCCTTCCAGCCCTTAAGTAAAACATCTAATCCTGTTCCATTCCTGTATCTTTTCAGGGATTTATTTCTTACTATCAGTCAGTGTCTGTAGAGGGGGGATACCAGGATGGTGCCACCCAAAGGCCACAGCAAACTGTTATAGCTGCAGTGGGAAGCTGTGTTTCCTCTGCTCAAGCACTTCTGCTATTCAGTGAAATTGCTTTTTCAATGGGAATTATCCTTCTGGCCTGTCCCTGTTGCACATGACTCCAATGCTACTTTGAGGTCTGTGTGAGCCAGTAGGAAGCTTTTTCTCCTCCCAGTCTGTTCAGGCTTCAAGGGTTCATGCTGCTTTTGTCCCAGTTTCATGTCAAAAGGATGCTTGCTGGGTCTAGGTACAGCACACCCTGCTCAGGCTCCATGCCTGCACTGCCATGTCTTTACAGCCATATCTTGTTAACACCAAGCCTCGTCTGCAACCTGCCCTACAATGCTGCTTAAATTCAGTTTCAAATCTGGCCATTTTACTGCTGCATTCCACATTGCTCACAGACAGTAGCAAGCTAATAACAACGTGCTGGTGCCACCTCAGCCATCACAGGCTGGAGCTGGCATGCCCAGTCTTGCTTCATAAACTTCTTTGTCCCATGAGAGATTTGAGAATGTAATACACATTTGGTCTGTGCCTCCTTATTTGAGGCTGACCAGTCTGAATCACTTTTGATAAACTCTAAGCAGGAATTTCAAACATAGTTACGTTCCTATCAGTTTAATTAAAGTAGATCACTGGGTAGAGAAACCCTGTGAAATGTTCCTGTTGAGAAGGCTGTGCTGGGTGTGCCGCTGAGGAACCATCAGGGAGTCTGCTCAGGGCCATGGCTGTTATCGTGGGGCACTGAGGAGCTTTACTTGAAAGCAAGACCTCTCACACTGAGAAAGAGTTAAGACAGGAGTGACTACAGAGTAATTACTTCTACTTTATCATGAGAGTAGTTGAGAGGAAATAGAGGAGCTACTATAAAACGATGTGAGACTTAGATCTGTAGGAAACTGGTCTGTTTTCTTGTACAAGAAGGAGTCTCTCTGATATGGCCAAGATTTCTAGATACTTTAAAAACTTTACTTCAGATAATATTTCTGTGCTATTACGAGGTCAATTTGTCTGTAAAATGTTAACATGTGGTAAAGGCTTTCTTTACCTACTGCATTCTAGCTCTGTCTTGCACCACATTTGGAGGATGTGACACCATGCGAACATGGGAAGCTGGAAAGAGAAAGGACAGGCATGGCATGGAGTTTACTTTGCCAACACTGGTGAGTTGCTGGTGCTGGCCACAGTGGTGGAGGACACCTGTGACGGACTCAAATTCATTTGAGAGGCTGTTCTATAGCTTTCATTGTGTCTTCTCTCCAATTGATGTTGGTAGAATTAACCACAGATTAAAACAGATTAGTGCACTGCTCACACGGGATGCAGACTTCAGGGTTTAGGCAATGCTCTGTGGCTAACGAGAGCCAACAAGTTTTGCCTGAGTCATCCCTCTGGGTGGAACGTGCCCTGCTCCAGTGATGACAGGAGATGCCAAATGTCAACAGAAGGGCAGTCATCTCCCATTGTGATTAACCAGGCAGAGCCTGCTTGGAAGAGCCATCGAGACGATCGATCTTATTCTTATCCGGCAGTGATAGCAGTCTGCCAATGAGATTAGAAGGACTACACTTAATGTAGTCTTTTGGTAGCAGGGGAAGATTTATATTCTTAGCATAAGCTGCTTAGGAAAAGCTTCTTTTACTTAGCATTTATCATTTGTTATTGACATTTTATTACATTGATAGCCATCCCAAGAAAACACTTCGTACCTGATTTATACATAGGCATATTCTCTTTGAAACCAAACATATTTTGAGAGTACAAGACTGGTGATAAGCTATGTTAGACCTACTTTGTTATACTGATATAAACTTAGCATAATTATTTTTTAGAGCACTAAAGCATTGTCTGATGTGCTTCCCAAGTCACTGTGTTTTTTCCTGCTGGCATTGATATATGCAACTGATGGTCATCTCAGGTCTGTGGGCTGTATTGGAGAGAAGCTCACACTGAGCCAAACAGGATCTCTGGTTTGAGCAGGAAATTCCACATTTGATCCTGTAGGGAGAAACATGCTGTGTTTCCTCAAACATGACTTTGGTCCACATTTTTATTTTATTATATTTTTTCCCAAATGAGCAGTGTCCAGAGCCAGACACATTTCTACATTTCTTGTAGATGAAATGGTCTCTTGTTTTTTTTTTTTTGCTTTTTTTTTAACCACACTCTTCATATGTACAAAGTGGTAATGCAGTGGATGTGCATCATCACCTAACGGTGCTGTAAGCGGTACTACGCAGAAGAGTCCCAAGCTGTTGTACAATGAAATTCTACAATAACCTTATTAACAAAGAGCAATTAAGAGCAGCCTGTTAACCTATATTTTTCTACCCTACTTTAGGTGTCAATGTATACCCAGGAACTGCAAATACTGGTTGGAAACACGTTCTGCTGTCCAGAGGCATAATTACAGAAAGCTTGTAGTTGTCTTTATCACAAAGTTTTAATTAGCAGGACACATTAAATAACCAGCTGATACAGATCTTAATGAATCATTTATAGGCCTACATCTAGGATAATTATATGTAGCTGGGCACATGAAATCACTTGCATACGTCTGGGCTTATGTGAAATGGAATATGCATCTTCCTCGTGAAATAAGGGTGAAAGAGAGGGATGGGACAAAACTGGGGCACCAGGCTGCCTTCCCCAAGCTGTTTTTGCATGGAGTATTGCCAACAAAATAAATAAAGCTGGCTTCAGGAAGTCTGCCGAGCTCCAGGGTGGGCATCTTGGGCCAGTCCCCTTTCTTCTGGCACATTTGTCTCTTCCATCATGATAGGTACCCTATGGCACTCATTTCCCACCTTCACTGCATGCTGGCCCATGGGCAGGTGTCTTGGTCTTAGGTCCTTTCAAAGAATTGTAGGTTGACCTCAAGAGATCACTGATTTCAACCCCCCTGCTGCAGCAGGTGCCCTATGTAGATCACAGAGGTAGGCATCCAGATGAGTCTTGAATATCCCCATTGAAGGAGACTCCACAACCTCCATGGGCAGCCTGTTCCAGTGCTCTGTCACCCTTATGATACCCTTAGCTTGTATAATTGGGAGCTGTTGTTTTTATCAAGTGATAGTTCAACTGCTGTACTATGTGTGGACTATGGATGTGTTGTCCAATGTTTTTTTGTATAGTGACTTGGCTTGCTCAACTGGAGCCCCAGAAGAAGCAGAGCCCCTTTATGACTGCAAGTCAAAAGCAAGGGATAAACAAACCATTGCAAGTGTATATTTGAAAAGATTAAGAGCAAAGTATTACCAACCCATGCAATATTGTAATCAAAAGTCCTTTAAAAGCGGCGTTGACTAATTTTCTCAATTATCCACAGAGTCTGCTGTTAACAGGTTTCCCTGGTTTCTCAGCACCAGACAAACTCTGCTGATCTCTGCAAAACATCTTCCACCTTAAGTACAGAGTTCTCCTTAAAATTAGTGGTTTTTTCAGAGTTAATATGTTAGTCTCCTGATGTGCCACAGCAGGCGTCTGGAGCAGATCTTACCAGACTTTTTATGCTGCGCTTCCTCCTAGATTGCTTTGAGGCAAGGGAGCACTTGTGGCAAGAGCTGATGTGGTGCAGGGTTTGACAGCATCTCTCCACACCTTAGTTTTTGCTTTTGTCAGGGACAGAGGAATGGAGACTCCAAGTATGGTTTCTTAGTCCCCATCAGGGGACAGCCACACAGCAGGGCATGAGCCGGTGTTCCATTTCCAAGATGTCCTCTGCCACTTTTTCCTGAAGGAAAAAGAGAAATGTGTTAAAAGAGATTACTCTCTCTCCCAGGGCAGGAAATGGTCAGTATGTGATCCAACCCTGAGACCAGAGGCACCTTCTCTGGAGGACCATGCTCCACGGTCCCACCCAAGAGGGTGGACATGATCAGAACCAGATATGATAGCATGTTATGTGCTGAAGCTGACAGTCTGCCTGGACTGACGTCTGTAATAGCTTTGCACATTGTGGTTGTTGCTGTTTTTATCCTCTAATCCCCTTGGGAAGTAAGGAACTTTTATTAGTCATTTTCTGGGGAGAAACTGAGATGTGGCTTGATGAGGCCACACAGGGAGCCTGCAGCAGAGCCATGCAGCTATCAGACCAACCGTCCTCATTCCTTATCAGTTCTGCTACGTACTTGTGCATAGCTGGGAAACAGACATGGCTCCCGAATGGCTGTGAGGAATAAGACAGAGACAGGGAAGGGGAAGAACAGTGCCTGCTCCTGACACCAAAAAGGTGGTATGGGAATGCCCTTAGTGGTGGCAGAGGGCTCCTGCCCCACGCCTTCAGTGGAACAGATTTTTCTCAGTTTCTTGTTAGACATGTAGTCTTGGCTTTCCAGCCACTGCCAACACTGTCTGGGCACAGGGCCACATTTACTCTGGTTCTACAGCCAGAAATATGGTGATCTCTGGTTCATGCTGGTGTGTGGTTGGGTTGAATGCATCAAAATGTGTCATCAGAAGTCACTAGCTGCATAACACCAAGCCATGGCAGGGAAACTGGGGGGCATATAGCACAGCACTGAAGAGAGGAGCAGCATCAGCAACCAGGCACAGAGAATGCTCTTCATTTTCAAATCACTTTATTAGAAGGCCACTTCCTAAAGTAAAGCATCTCTTTCAGAGTGCTGTGTTTCAATTTCTGAGCTGTATCAGGAGTGCAGTTTGTTTTGCAAGAGCCAATGTACCAATTACAGCTTGAGACTTTGAGAGAGGCACGAGGGACTCAACCACACATCTTCCATTAATTATCTCTTGGCTACATTAGTGCTACAATGATAGCACCAGTAATATGTCACAAGCTCATTTTCTGTCATTAAAATCAGCAGATGCAACCCTGATCCTTGCTGGGAGTGCATCTTCTCAGCAAGAAGGTGCTGTTTTATCACAGGCACTTCTAAAGTACAGTGCCATTTAAATGCCAGATTGTGCTGGAGCAGAGCTCTGCTCCTGCTTCCCCAGACCTCCTGGAGCAAGGAAGAACTGAGCTCTGCAATAGCCCTCACTTCACTGCCAAGCCTGGACCGAGTGAGTTTGTCTCTGCTGACCTCCTCCTCTCGGTGTGATAGAGAAATGGTCAGAGTTTCAAAAAGCTGATGCATAGGCACTGCTGGTAGATATTAATGCACCGGTTGTAGGCTGCTGGAATGCAAATAATTTGGCTGTTGTTTCACCCTGGGTGCCAGATCCAACAATTCGGGCTGCGTCATGGTGAGGCACCTTCTCCCTGTGTCCCTTGCAGCCACAGGCTGGGCTCAGAGTATCGAGCCCCAGGTTGCTGCTGTATTCAGCAGCAGGGTTGCTGCACAAAGCCTGAACATCGTTCCAACTTCCAGCTCCTATTCCCTCTTCCATCCTGCCATTTATGTTTTGGGGGTCAGATAGCATCTCTTTTCAGGTCTAGTGCCAAACTCAGTGCATTGAAACTTAGCAATCCACTCACCTAAGCAATGACAGCTTAGGCAGCAGCTTGTTCCGCCAGCCTCTTCCGTCTGGTTCTGAGAAGGAAAAGAACAAAAACTGCTCAGTTTGGAATATTGCATAATATTGCCATTTGAAAGAGAAAATGTGGAAAAACCCAGCCACTGCTATTGGCCATATCCTTCTCTTACCCTTCACAAGGAGTGGTGCTGGTACACAGACGTGTGCCTGTGTCTGTCCATCTGCTGCATGGTGCCTCTGAAGGCAGCAGCTGGGCTGGACGCGGGCAGGAGGTAACCTGCTGTGGGAAGACATCCAGATTGTAAATTAGCCCCAAAAAATAACAACAAGAAGAAAAAGATTGCACCGTCCAAAGATTTGAAGTTGAAAAGGATGGGTTGACACCACATTAAGCAGCCTCTTCTGGCTGCAGTATGAGTGGTGGGTGTCATCAGCAATAGAGCATGTTGTCTACACCCCCCAGCAGGTGCTCCGGCCTGATGGGCATGCAGGCTGTGTGGCTGTGGGGAGCTGCTGAGCCTCGGTATGCACAATTACCGTGGCACACGCTGGCTGGAGAGGGTGCTATGTGGCTCAGGTGAAGCCTGGGCTCCTGTGTTAATGCAGGAAGGATCCAGTCTGAACTTCTTTCTGTGCGCAGACATTGGTTTCTTTTCTTTTAATTATTAGCTTTGTAAGATCAGAGATGGGGCTGTGTTCCAACGCCAGCAATCTCATTTCTGTTGCAGGGTTATAAATGTGTCTGGGACCTTGGCATGTGTCTGTGTGGCCCGGGGCTCCGAAGCATCCCTGAGTTGCAGCCAGGAGGACCTGCGTCCATGCACACAGCAAAACAGCCTTTTGCACTGACATGGTGGTGTAAAAAGGTGGGCCAAAAGCTGCTGTTTCAAGGCCAACAGGAAAATATATTGCACTTCCCTTCTGTGTGCCACAAAGCCTTTCCTAGCAGGGCTCCTTCTGTGCTGCTTCAGGGCAGGAGGCTGCTTCCCCATCCAGTGCTGCTGCACAGGCAAAGCTGGAACACGAAGCCCATGCAGGCAAGAGCTAATACTGCTTGAGCAAACATGGATGAAGAACTCTTTGGCAGAAATGTTTTAAAGCTGCTGCGAACATTAAATATTACTATGCAGTGAAATGCTGGAGCAGTGAGATCCATATACATTCACCATGGTCTATATCTCATACAAGAGAGACAAGATTTCAGGAATAAGAGGAAACTGCTTTTAAGCTGATTTCTAATAAAACCAGGCTTATTATTTAATGGTGTGTTTTATGCCAGGAGGACTATTGGTAGAGCCTGGCACTGCTGTGGTATGGTCCAGCTCCCGTCTCTCAGGAAGCAGTCATCAGACAGAATTTTAATGGCTCTTATGAGCCGTACGAAAGGCAAGTAAAATCAGAGGGAATTCTTAAACAGAGTTGTTCTGAGCTTTTCACGAGGCCTCTTTCTTCACCTTGCTGCAGAAGCACAAGTCCATGCTGCACGCCACAGAGCGGGCATGGCTGCTGGGTGTCCCGGTGAGGGGTGGGTGGCTGTGCCCCACAGGGGGGATGCATTCACTACTCTCTTTAATAACCTGGCTCCTGGGCTCTGCTCCTCCCTGCATGCTGTCCTGTGTCTTGTCCCCCTGGATGGAGCTATCTCTGGGGCAGTGGTTCAGCACATAGTTTAGAAATTGAGTGCAGGGAAAGGGAGAGAGGGAGACCAATAAACCTCAATAAGGGGATAAAAAAGGCAGTGGCTTCGGGGAAGATCTAGAGAGCTTGTAGTTATCATTAGGAGGGACAAGCAGCGATGTCTTGGCATATCTCATTAGAAAGTGCTGGGAGCTACTGAACTGGACAGTGGCTTCAAATGCCAGTGACCTCCAGGAGCTGGAAGTGAACTTTGTAATTGATATAAGGATGGAAGCTGCTGCACTACAAAGTGGCATTTTGGATGCTGTGAGAACAGGTGATGTGAAGCATCCTCAGCGAGATCTGTTTCCTTCCACTCTTTTGACTCCTGTCAGAGGTGCATGTTCGAGCTTTTCTCAGGGCAGATGGCTTCTGCAAATAGAACAGGCTTTGAAATACAAAGTTTTGTCGAATTCATTATATACCTTCTGACTTCAAAGACTTGCTGTTTCCTCTTTAGTTTCAAACAGAGTGGCATGGCTGCTTTCAGGGCTGTTACATTGGAGACAGACATTGCAGAGCATGTCACCAGAACACTGTGGCAGCCCTGGGACCATCACATGGGCTGGACCAGATCCCTGCCCACACCTAGGGCCTGCCATTACCTGGACTTTGGTGCTCTCCTTGGTGGGGATATCCCTGGCTTTTCCCATTAGGTGAGGTGCAGCCATGTGAGCCTATCCCAGATCTGCCAGGCTCAGAGGGCAGGGCAGGTGAGAAGGGCTGGGGATAGACTTCACCCCTGGAGCTGTCGTGTCCATCTGGATGTCAGATCTCTTTGCTGAGGTGTTCCAACAAGAAGCTTCTTTCTCAAAAGGGAGGAGCTGTACAAACTCATCTTCACGTCTCTTTGTTTTGAATTCACCTTCTGCAGCATGGTGGTTATCCACTCCAGCTCAGCAAGAGGGTGCCGGCAGTCAGAAGCTCCTACAAGCTCCCAAAGCTGTCTGCATTACTTCACATGAACTGCATGTGCTTAACATTGACCAAAGTTATGGTTTTGAGGTTTCATGTCTCATTTTTTTCTTTTGGCGATGTGCTGGAGCTGCTCTAAGAGATGTCAATTAGAGAGCTTTCTCTTTGTATCTGCTTGCTGCACAGAGAGATGACATTTTTTTGGCCAAAAGTTTTCTTGGAAAGAAAATGTCACTTTGTGAAACTGAAATGTCAGTTTAGTGAAGTTGTTCATATGCAAAAAGGAATGGAGAAAAGAAGCACCCAAACTTCAAAGCAGAAAATACACTCCTTTCGACATCTGATTTGCCACAACTTTGTTTTGAAAGGCTTCAGGTTCATTTTGAAAGTTTTAAAAGGCTCAAAGCCAAAATGTTGCAACCGAGCAAAATGTTTGCTCCATCCTCTACTCATTCTCTTCTTTTTTATTATTATTTTAGAACTGGCATCAAGTTGAAGATCTATTTTTTGCCCTGCTCTGGTTGTCTACAGCATCTGGATAAGCTGGAGACAGCGTTTGCTAAACTGAAAAGTATTTAGGGAGAAAAAGTTCTCTGTCTCTGCTTCGGCTCTCAGCAGCTGGACCCTTTATGGATGCTCTATAAGGGCAGTGTATGACGACTTGTAGCATTCCTCCATGTACTCTTGCACCGAGAAGCTTTTGTGGGATTTTTGTCTTATCATTTGCACATTATAAAAGCGTCAACTATTTCCAAACTTTTCAAGTTTCATTGGAAGAACTACTCTGAATTTTAGTCCTGGAGTCAGTTTATGTGTGTGGTTTGATCATCTGTTCCTCCTCTCATACAGATGCTCTCAACGTGGGCAGCAGAGCAGCCCTGTCACAGCAGATTAATGGCAGAACGCCGCATTGCTTGTGGAAGCAGAGTAACTAAAGATGAACAGTGGTGTTGTACCATCTGAATAAACTCTGAAATTAGAACAATTTTTCTCAGTGTTTCGGCATCCAAAGTACAAAGTAATAACCCTGTCAGGAGCAATATTTGCTGCTGTCTTGTGTGGATGCGTTGGGAATTAGCTGCAGCCTCCTGGGCAGAAGGTAGGAGTGTTGGTGATGGGACGCTGTACTGAAGGGAAAAGTGCACAAGGCCCTTGGTTGCAGTGCAGGATGGAACTACGGAGAAGATCAGTGCTGCTTTGAACATGGCATTTGGTTTGGTTTCCTCATGAAAAGGACAATGGAAAAATGGGGAATATATATATATTTGTATAGCAGGCAAAATGTGTTGTAGACTTTGGTAGAAGATGGCAGTCAGTATGTGAAATCCAGACCTGAGGCAAGTACCAAATGGTGGATGGGGAAGAAAGCCTTGCTGAGCGCTCCTTGCCTCAGTACAAATTGGACGAGGGCAAAACCTCAGCGAAGGATGAGACTTAACAATATTCCTGTAAACCTCACAAAAATAGGAGTGATCCTGTAGCATTACCAGGCTGGGGGAAGTCACTTAGCCATTTTTTGAATTTGTTAGACTGCTTGCTTCTGGGCTTCTACGTGCATTCCTTTTGGAGGATTCTCAGTGGAGACCTCATTGCTCTCTACAACAACCTGAAAGGAGGTTGTGGCAAGTGGGAGTTGGCCTCTTCTCTTAGATCACAGAGATAGCATGAGAAGTAATGGCCTCAAGTTTCACCAAGGGAAGGTCGGGTTGGATGTTTGGAAGAATTTCCTCCCAGAAAGAGTGGTGCTGCAGTGGCACAGGCTGCCCAGGAAGGTGGTGCAGTCACCGTCCCTGGAGGTGTTCCAGAACCGTGTGGATGTGGCACTGAGGGACGTGGTTATGGGCATGGTGGGGATGGGCTGGCGGTTGGATTTTAGAGGTCTCTTCCAACCTTAACTATTCTATGAAGTGATTTTCAGAGGAACCAGCCAAAAGATGCTGAGGAAACTGAAAATTCAGCTCTTCTTTGTTGACTCAAGGTGAGTGCTAGGCATTTAAATTTTGGAAATGTGAGGTCCAGGCCATCGCATAATGAAACAGATGTGCAATTACACTGTTTATTCTATCTGCTCACAAACATACTGAACCACAACCAGCCTTGAAATGAAATCCTCCTCCATAGCACATCCAACTTTGCATGATGTGTTTGACAACAGGACAGGTTTGTGCCTTCAGTGGGTGCTTCCCTGCCCTTCTCCCAGGCCACGTGCACGTGCAGCACTGTCTCTGGCACTGCTGCTCACACATTTGTTTTCCATCATGTAACCAATGGCCCTTTCACCACTCCTTTATGCGACTGCTGCCCTGCACAGTCTGGGCCATGTAAACAAAACCCTTGCATTTGCATCCTGCTGATACCGGTGTTCTGAAATCCTTTCCAAATGCTTTTGCCAGTGACTGCTGCAAAGATTTTATAGCAGTGAGAATGCGTATCTTGGGCTTTCTTTCAGAAGCACTGAAAGGGACACTTTATGTGCTGGTGGATTATTTTACCAACTGAATAAATGCCATCTCTTTTTCAAACAAGCAACTTGGAGTCTGGCAAAAGATTTATAAATGAGCTCTGCACATCCTGAGCAAGAGCTGAGCGTGTTTGTTATGCAGAGCTGCTCAGCTACACAGCAGACTCCAACTGCCCAATGCTGTGCACCTTTCTCTGCCCCTTGGAGGAACTGGATTCTTAAGGCAGAGATCAAGGGGAATATGTGAATACCCAGACCCGAGAGGAGAAGAAATATCTACAAAATCTCAGGTGGTTTTGGGTCACACCATTGTAAATTTGAATCTTGATTTTTATCTCACCTCCCCCGTTGTTTAGGAGGATGATCAGGCTGTACCTGTTCTATATGAGGCGGTGGCTTATTGCAGTCTCAAGCCTTGTTTAAAGCTTTTTCACTTGCTAGTGTGTTGCTGGAGTATTTTTCCATTGAAAAATGTGAATGTACCAGGAAGATGTCCTCAAGGGATATGTCATGTGGCTTCATATTTAGTGTACAAGGAAGGAAGGTATTGTGTTAAAATGAAGTTTCTGTTTCTAATTAGGAGATAAATTAGGTGCTGTTCTCTGCCACTCAGAGCAGAATCATAAGATCATAGAATTATTAAGGTAGGAAAAGAACACTAAGTCCAACCATCAACCCATCCCCACCATGCCCACTAACTGTATCCCTCTGTGTCACATCCGCATGGTTCTTGAACACCTCCAGGGAAAGCTTCCACTCTGGAGAAGTCTCACAGACACTGAGATGCCCTGGGCAGCACTACTGCTGAGGTACCATGGCCCTGTAGGGTCCATCTATTCCATGTTTGTCTCGATGCCCCTGCCAGCAGCACAGCGCAGGGGACACAGCATCCTGCAGCCATGGGGGCTGTGGAGCCAGCTTCTCCAGTAGTTTCTATAGAAAAACATCTCTGTATAAGCCTATTCCCCTCCTTCTTGTCTGTATGACTTTGAAAAAGGCAAGGTAGCACTTACTGTCCCTGCAGCTCTGTGTCTGTAGATGGGAGATGGGCAGAGGCTGGTGCCCAGTGCACACAGCTTTGTGTGCACTTGTGAGTGAGAGAAGCATCTCTGTTGCTTGTCCTCATTATAAAAATGTACAGGTTGTGGCATTGCAGGAAAGAAAGGTTGAACATTAGAGAAAATTTCTTCTCAGAAGGAGTGGTGCAGCAGTGGCGCAGGCTGCCCTGGAAGATGATGCAGTCAGCAGCCCTGGAGGTGTTCCAGAACCATGTGGATGTGGCACTGAGGACATGGTCAGTGGGCATGGGCTGGTGGTGGACTAGGTGATCTTAGTGGTCTTTTCCAACCTTAGTGATTCTGTGAGTCTATGAAATCCGCATGTTTTGGTCTGAGTGTGCTAAGTGAGTTTTGCTGCTGTGGTCAGCTCTTCTGATGATTTAGTCAATAGTGCTGGGTGATGAGCAAGGTGTCAAGAGGGAGCTGGAAGCAGGCAGTTCCTTGACCACAAAGTGCTAAGTGCCTTCAGGCTGGCTTTTAGTGCAGAGTGAAATTAAACTAGTTCCTTCTGGAGCTTTCGTAGAAGAACCTTAAGTTAGTTCTTAGGTTTGCCTGGTAGCTGGAGTACAGAGATGTTGGCCTGAGCTTGCATGGAGGTTAGGTCAGGGGGTTTGTTTCCCATTGTCAGCAAAAAGGACAGTACGTTTGTTCCCAGGCAGTTTTTAATTTTTAAAGCTGATAAGTGCCTCACTTCGACAGAGTGTTAAATATTGACATGATCTGGTAGGGTGCCTCCTTCGTATCAAACTCAGATATCTGATCTGCAAAAATAACCCCCAAAACGAACCGAAAACAGTTCTCTTCATATGCAGAAAGATTGGCCAAAAAAACTTTCTTCCTTTTGTGATCAAAGCAGGAAATATAATTTGGTTTGTGCAATGGCATTAGGTTTTCTTCCTCCCTGTGACGTAGCTTTAGTCCGTTGTCAGCCAAGAGATATGTTTGGATTTTTCAACCCCATGTGGGTTTGTGAGAACATGCACTAGGAGACCAGATCAACACTGTCATATTGCCTGCATTGATCTAGCACAGTGTTTATGTGGACTCCAGCCACCATTCATTCCTTCTCCAGCATCCAGAGGCTGCAATGGATTATTTTACACATAGTCATGATAGTACTTAGCTGTTGCATTGCGTGTGCAAGGCATTTTATAGAGCAGGCCAACATAATTACTGCCATTTTGCAGCTGGAAAACAGAAGTGAGGAGACCCAAAGTGCTCTGCGACCTCCATGAGCCCCATAGCAGCCATGGGGCTGGGAGGAGGATCCCACTGCACAGCACAGGGCCCTGATAGATGCTGCTTGCCATGGGACAGGGCTGTGAGGAGTCCTGTGACAGCAGGGTGCCTCCAGGGACATGTGATGCTGCTGCAGCCCCAAGTCCACACCATGGGGAGCACTTTGTCTCCAAACCCAGTTGCTTGGCCAAGAGCCACAGAGCAGTGTGTACAAAAGGGAAGCTCCTACGCCATCCCTCCCTTGGCTGCCTTCCATTTTGGCAAATCCCACCACCGAGACTTGCCTGGGGCCTCTCAGGTGTCTTGTCTCCGTAAACCTGTGTATGTATAGGACTGGATGGGCTCCTGGAATCTGTCTCAGCCCTGCCTTCTGTGCTGGAGGTACTGACATTGACCCCCTTCCACCTGGCCCCACACAAGGCACAGCAAGGAATCCAGCAGGCAAGCTTGTTGGGAAAGGTGTTTTGGCAGGTTTTAAAGTGAAATACAGGCCATCAGAGAGATGTGAGGTGAAGTAACCACCGTTTCTGGCCCTCCTGCACTCGCAGAGCCTTTAGGCAGCTGAAAATGTAAGAAATACTTGAAATTATAAAAATTGAAGAGGCAGTTTGGTGGCTCATATTTCTTACAGTACATGAAATTCCAGTAGGTCACTGGCTGGGCAAGGTGTATAAAATGTAATCCCTGTGCAGGCCATAAATATTTTGTCTGTTGCCAGCAATAGGAGGGAAAGAGGGAGACGGGATTTCATGATGACTGGGGCTGTAATTTCCCACAGATATTTGATGCTTTGCTCGCACCTTCGCTGTATGTGAAGCCAGGGGTTAGCAGTGAGGAGGGCCACTAAGATGATCAAAAGGCTGGAGCACCTCTCCTATAAAGAAAGGTTGAGGGAACTGGGCTTGTTTAGCTTGGAGAAGAGAAGGCTGCAGGGAGACCTCATTGTGGCCTTCCAGTGCTTGAAGGGAGTGTATGAACAGGAGGGGAACGGCTGTTTACGTAGGTTGATAGGGATAGAACAAGGGGGAATGGTCTTAAACTGAGACAGGGGAGGTTTAGGTTAGATTTTAGGAAGAAGTTTTTCACCCAGAGGGTGGTGAAGCACTGGAACAGGTTGCCCAAGGAGGCTGTGGATGCCCCATCCCTGGAGGCATTCAAGGCCAGGCTGGATGTGGCTCTGGGCAGCCTGGTCTGGTGCTTGGTGACCCTGCACATAACAGGGGGGTTGAAAAACAAGATGATCATTGCGGTTCTTTTCAACCCAGGCCATTCTGTGATTCTGTGATTCTATGAATGACTGTATGACTGCTGAAAGCACACTGGTTCTGTTTGGAAACTGCAGTGGGTTTGTGTTAGAAGTCTGCTCCTTCATGGAGCTCCCACACGGCCATCCCATGGCACGTCAGGGCCTGTGGTGCAATGGAATGGGTGATGAGACACAAGCTTTGCAGAGCTGGGCAATGTCACGTCTTAATGCATGGTGCTCCCTACCGCTAGCTTAAAAAAAATAATAATAAAAAAAATCCAAGAAAAAGTCTTCAAAAACAAAAAGAGGTTTCTATAATAGATTGTCATATTTACCATTTGAATATCTACACATTTTTAACACCCCCTCATCCATCCCATGTGTCCAGGCATGGTTTGTTGTTGAGCCTGATGGTGCGCTACAGGAATGTAAGTGCTCTGCAAGGAAGAGCACTGACAGCAAAATGAGCTTTGCTGGGGACAGTTCTTATTAATTTTGAGGCTTTTGTTGTTGTTGGCTGATTTATTTGCAGTCATTTCAGCAGTGCTTTTGGTTGCTCAAGGAACGAACAGAATGCTGTAATGTTAAAAAAAAAAAAAAAAAAAAAAAAGATGTAATCTGGTTTTTAAGTGAACTGTGAGGAAAACATGCAAAAGGAGTTGCAAGCATTAGGGACAATGAAAATAGAATGGTACAATATTGCTCAGTTCCTTAAACCTTATCTTACGCCAAACATGCCTGGTTTTTGTTTTCTTTATTTAAGGGATGAGTTGTTGGAACAAAAAAAAACCCTCTTTGTATTAAAATGACTTCTTTGTGTGCTTCTCCTGCAGTTTGCCTGCAAGACAGCAAGTTCCCCTTAGTACTAGGGCATGGCATCTGCCTCTCATCTCAATGGCTCTGTGCAGCTGGGGGCTCCAGAGGCCCTCCAGAACCAGAAGGAGCCCCTGCCCACGAGGTAACCTCCTGGGGGCTGCTTTCCCCCTCTCTGTCAGTCCTGAACTGCCACATATTAAGAGGTGCTGATGGACAGATGGGGAGAAACAATCACTTAAAATGCAGAGTGAGTTAAACTATTTCTGTCCTCCCTACCGCAGATCAATGCAGCAGTCACTGCTGATCTCCAGCATGTATGTTGCTTTGTGTTTCATCTTGAAATTGTTTTCTTGCTTACCCGTACATTTGTCCCTGTTGCAGTCTTGGTGTGTCTGGGTGGGAATGGAAATTCCCAGTGGCAGAGCACTGCCGTTCCCTGTCTCTGTGCTCAGGGAAGCCTGCTATTCCTGTTTCCTTTGGTTCTGATCAAAACATAGCATGTATGTATGAACTGACTGCACATAAAGCATGCAAACGCTGTTACGCTGTATGGGAGGGGTGTAGAGAATCGTGAGAAGCAACCAGAGCCACTGGCTGCAGGAGAGCTCTGTGTATCCTACTTGGCTCTGCTTGCTTTCAGTGCTGCCTAAGAGGAAGTGATGTTGGTCCAGGCCACTAACAAAAGTTGGGAGCATCTTTTTACCCTCTACATTTGCAGCAAAGAAAAGCTTAGGCCAGGTGCTGGGAGGGCTGTTCCTGGCAGCAGTGGACTCTTAAACAGACCATGCAGGAAGCTGTAAATACTTCATCATGCATGGGTTCAGCAGGAGGGGAGACTGAAATCTGTCAGGATGGGTGTAGAGATCATGGCTGAGCCTTGCTGAGAACCAGAGGCTTGAACCAAGGGGCTGCCTCGTGGGCCTTCACTCCATCCCCAGCACTGTTTCTGCTCTCGCAGCCGCCAGCTGCAGAGCCACAAGGCACTGAGTGACCACAGAGTACTCTTTCCCCTGGCATCATCTCCCCACTTCTGGCAAACAGCTGTTGAGAAGCCAGAAAGCTGAAGATCGCGTGTGCATCATTGTGTTTAATAGTCACCAGTGGTCTTAGCCAGCAGGAACGTGTCAGCTCTCCCTCAATTCACTTCAGCTTTTGGTTTCCAACAAAAAATGAAGGAATCTGGCACACGATGGTGGCACAGGATGGCCTGCTCTGGGGCTGCTCCCCCAGCTCCCACTGCAGTGCAGCCTGCAGGCAGCTCATGGGCTGGGGAAGGCGAGAGAAAGCGCTGCGCCCCTCACTGCTCTCCCCACACCATCTCATTCCTGTTCGCTTCCATTTGCCCTGAGCACCTTCCTAAACCGTGCTTCAATTTACTTCTTTCAGAGCTCATGCTGGCACTTATCATCCCCTGCGGGTACTTCATCAGCTCCTGCCTGAGCTCTTTGCTCTGTCCATGGAGAAATGATGCCCATGGCCCCAACTAGTGGGAAATCACCACCCCCTAGCCGGCATGTAAGGAACCGTTCTCTGTGGTGGATGTGTCTGGTAGGCAAATGCCTACTCCCAGGCCGTGGGGAGCGGCTGAGGGCCCCGGGTGTGCTCAGCCCAGAGCAGAAGAGCCGATGGGAGGCCTGGTGGTGGCTGCAGCTCCTCACAGGGAGCGGAGGGCAGCGCTGAGCTCTGCTCTGTGTGACAGCGACAGGGCCCGAGGGAACGGCAGTGAGCTGTCAGGGGAGGGCAGCTGGGGGTCAGGGACAGGGTCTGCAGCAGAGGGTGGTGGGCATGGAACAGAACGCCCAGGGCTGTGGGCACGGCCCCGAGTGCCGGGGTTCAAGAAGCTTTGGAAACCGCTCTCACACAGGTCTGATTTTTGGGTGGTGCTGTGTGGAGCCAGGAGTTGGGGTCCCGGCTGAGCACGAGGGCACAGCGCTGTGCAGAAGCGTACGGGCACGCTCAGGCGAACAGCACTGTTGGAGCAGCTGGAGGCCGAGCGGAGTGCTCTGCGGGGCTGCGGACAGCAGAGGGCTCTGCTGCAGGGCGCTCGCGATGCCAGTCCCGAGGTGCCGCTGCTCCGTTCGCAGGGCTTTGCTCACGGCGGGGCCTCCCGGCCCGCGCCACCGCCATCCCCGCCGTGCCGTCCTGCAGAGGAGTCACGCTACGGCACCGGTGCCCGAGACAGTTCGACCACTTCGGCTGCGTCCGCGTGCTGCCGTTAGCGCGTTCACAGCACAACCTGCAAACCAGCAGAGCGGAGCGCGGGGGGGTCCCGCCTCGTCCCAGAGGAACGCCGCCGGCGGCCGCGCCTCCGTCCCGTGAGCAGCACCCCATCCCCGCACCGCGCTGCGGCTCCGCACCCCTCGGAGGCGAGGGGTAGAGTTGAGGGGCGGGGCCTTGGAGGCCGGAGGCGCCGCCCCATTGGCTGCGGAGTGCGGGGGCTTTCCATGCCCCCGCCCTCCACGCCGTCCTATTGGTCGAGGGCCGGCGGCGCTTTGCATGTACCCACCCAGCCTCCCCCCCCGCGCCGCCCGGCGCTGCGCTGCGGTGCGGGTCGGGCCGGCGGCGCAGTGCAGGAGCCGGGCCGGCAGCGGTGTGCGGGCAGCACCGGGAGCAGCAGCAGCAGCAGCAGCAGCAGCACTCTGCGGGCTGGCGGCGCTGGGAGCACGACAGCGGGCTGCCCCACAGGACTCGACGCTCCGCCTCGTCCCCGCCGGCCGCCGCACCCCGCCCGGGTCCCGCGGGTGCAGCATGAAGCGCGGCGATGATGGCACGGCGGGGTAAGACGGCGGCGCGGACGCTGGAAGACCTGACGCTGGACTCCGGCTATGGTGGAGCGGCGGACTCGGTGCGCTCCTCCAACTTGTCGCTGTGCTGCTCGGATTCGCACCCCGCGTACCCCTATGGAGGAAGCTGCCGGCCGCACCTAACTGACTCCATGCACAGTCGCCACAACAGCTTCGACACCGTCAACACCGTCCTAGCGGAAGATTCCGAGGTGCTGGACTGCGCGGGGCAGCACTGCTCCCGGCTCCTGCCCGACCTTGAGGAGGTCCCCTGGAGCCTGGAGGAGGTGGAGGCGCTGCTGCAGCCGCCGCAGCCGCGCCGGGATCCGCGGGCGCCGGGCGGCGGCGGCGGCGCGGCGGGGCGGGATGCGGCGGCGCGGCTGTCCACGCTGGTGAGCCGCGCTCTGGTGCGCATCGCCCGCGAGGCTCAGCGCCTCAGCCTGCGCTTCGCCAAGTGCACCAAGCACGAGGTGCGCAGCGCCATGGAGATCGTGCTGGGCTGGACGCTGGCCGCCCGCTGCACGGCGGCCGCTCTCGGAGCCCTCTCGCTCTACAACATGAGCGGCAGCGGAGGGGACCGCTTCAGCCGCGGCAAGTCGGCGCGCTGCGGGCTGGCCTTCTCCGTCGGCAAGTTCTACCGCTGGATGGTGGACAGCCGCGTGGCCCTGCGCATCCACGAGCACGCCGCCATCTACCTGACGGCCGGCACCGAGAGCCTCTTCCGCGACATCCACGCTCGGGTGCTGGCCGGGACCGGGCCCTCCGCCCCGCTGCCGCCGCCCGGCCGTACCACCCCCGCTGCGGCCGCCGGCCCGGCCGAGAGGGAGAAGGAGGGCGCCGAGGGGCCGCGCTTCACGCTGGAGGCTCTGGAGCAGACGGTCAACAACGACCCCGAGCTGTGGGGGCTGCTGCAGCCCTACCAGCACCTCATCTGCGGGAAGAACGCCAGCGGTGAGTGAGAGCGAGCGGCCACCTGCTGCGCCGGGTAGCGGCGGGGGGAGCGGGGCCGGGAGGGGCCGCCGCCGCATCGCCCCAGTCTGCATCCGCTCCGCGGCACCGTGCCGCCCCGCGCCGAGTCCGTGCCGGGCGGCGTTGGGCGCCCGGAGTTTTCCACGGGAGAAACGGCAGCAGCGCAGCGGAGCGGTCGGAGCGAGCAAACTTTGCTCCCCCGGCAGGCAGCGGTTTGGCCGGGCGCTGCGCGCTGGCACGCAGGCTTTCTGCACGCATCTCCGGCGTGTTGCTGCTTGTTTATCCGGCGCTTGACACGGCGGTGCACCGACTTCGCGGGGGTTTCTGTGTTGTTTATCTTCGTTCCCGAGCGAGAGGGTGGTTGGGGGGTGATGCCTCGAAGGAGCGCCGTTCGGTAAAGCACGACTCCAAAGTTGACGTTCCTCATGCTGCTCAGTGAGGGGGGAGCGCGGCGGCAGCCAGCAGCCGGCTCGGGAGCCGCGGTCGGAGCTGGTGTTGTTCTCCTACGTATCAGCATGCACGGGCACATCGGCTCCCATACAAAACAGCTGTCAAGCCGAGATGCAAATGTCAGAGCAAAAGAAACCGGGAAAACGAGGAGAACTGGAAGCGCAGAGCAGGTTAACCCTGCCGGGGTGCCAGCGGAGCGCGGCCCATAGCCATTGTCTTCCTTCCCCACAGAGACCCAGGGGGAGGATGCTGACTGCAAGTAAAGGGGCGAATCCACTCCTTCCTCCCCCTCCCCGGTCTAAATAGCGGTGTCCCCGCAGCGTTTGCCCCAGGGTGTCCTCCCCAGGGCCCTGCCCAGCGTCCCGTCGGGACGCGCTCGCCGCAGGATCCCCCGGTGCTTTGGTGGTATGGCCACAGGCAGGCGGGCAGCCTTCTCCGAACGCCCCTTGTCCTCCCGTCCCGGTGCTCTGCCCGCAGGTTTCAGGCGTTGCCACTCTGGCGTTGCAGCACCGGCTCCTATCGAGGCAGTTCCTATCGCGGAGCGGCTCCCGCTGAGCCGTTCATTTTGGTTTGCGGAGTTGTGACACCCTCTGTATCAGCCTGGGGGATTGACGTGAACTTCAGCCTGCCCTCATCCGTTTCCCTCCGGGGACATGATTCAGACTTTTCGTCTCCATTTTGTTGCAGCTTTACCTGGCACAAATCTCAGCCCTGACGTGAGCAAATGGCATTTTTTGAAGGTGTTTGAGCCGGACCCCAGCAAGTTGTCCATTTTGTTTTGTCTCTCCTGGTGTCATTATGTTTCCCATGCAGTATGACTGTAATGCTGTTTTAGCTCCTTATGAAATGCGATTTGATGTTCTCTTATGTGTGTTTGGAGTTACAGGTGAAAAAAAAGATTCAGGCCTTCTTATAAAAAAAGCCATTTTTTATTGCTGTTTACATTCTGTGCTTCATAACCCAAGTATTTCCATGGAGCTAAAGCAGACATAAGTCTTTATAGTCATTGTGCTGCTCCTTCATCGGGGAGAAAGGCATCTGGTTATCGAGCCCTCACCATGCTGATGTCTGAGTGTTCAGCGGTTGCTTGTGAATGTTTCCTTTCCAAGCACTTGAAAGGGGGGAAAGTCTGATGGGAGAATTATCTGACCTGCTCAGAACTCTTGGGAAATCCGTGATAGGTTGCTAGAAGAGCTGGAAGCCACGTCTCCATGTGATGGCATAACCACAAGCTGTTCATCCTTCCTCTATGCTCAGTGCTCGAAAGACTGCAACGAACAGGCTGCCCAGGGTGGTGGTGGGGTCACCATCCCTGGAGGTGCTCCAAAACTGTGTGGATATGACACTTAGGGACGTGGTTATGGGCACAGAGGGGATGGGTTGATGGTTGAACTAGATGGTCTTTGAGATCTTCTCCAAACTTACTGATACATGACTCTATGAAACAGCATGTAGCAGGCTTCTCCTGACGTCTCCGTGGACTGTTCCAGGGAAAGAGGCAGGTCCTGGTGCCCTGAAGGGTTGGTGAATTGGGTAGTGTGTGGGCATGCAAACATTGGATTGGATTGACTTGGTCCGTTGGATGGATGACAATCACAAGTTGAGTCTTTTCCAAAGGTACCATAGCCAATATTTTTTGAGTGGGCATAAAAGGAAAACAGGGCAAAAGCAGACCCCCAAGCAATTATTGTTCCACTCACAGTTTTGGTAGGGAGAGGTGGTGCCATCTTTGCCAGGCAAATGTCAAACCACAAAAACATTTCTAGGTTAAATTCAACATCTTGAATTCTGACGGGACTGTGAAATGGGCAGCCCATGAAGATCACAGGATACAAGTATGAGAAGCACATGATTGGAGCATGAAGCAGTCAGAGGCTGCTTGAATACAGGCTGTGAGTGCGGGTGTTGGGGCCCGTGGTCTGAGGATCTGAAAGGCACAACTATTCAGCCTATTACAGGGTTTCCCTGTCAGCTGTGCTGAGCACTTAGTGGTTACAGCTGAGGCTTTTTACTCTTGTATCATACCCAGTCATCTTGGAAGCTGCTGAATAAGATCGGTATTGCAAGATAACCCTCTTCTTCCCATAAACGATGGTCATGCGCCTTCAGATGAGGATGTTGTTCTGGTAAGTGCGTCAGCCCACTGCGTTTGTCATGGGTATATATCTGTGGAGATCCTGCAGCTGCCTTGGCATGAGCCATGCTCTCATGCACCGTGGTCATGGGTTCTCATGCAGGGCTGGAGGTTCATGGATGAAGGTACAGGGATTAAGTTCTTTGCACAGAGAGTGGTGAGGTGCTGGCACAGGCTGCCCGGAGAGATTGTGGCTGCCCCATCCCTGGAAGTGTTCAAGGCCAGATTGGATGGGGCCCTGGGCAGCCTGGTCTGGTATTAAATGGGGAGGTTGGTGGCCCTGCATGTGGCAGGGGTTTGGAGATTCGAGATCCTTGAGGTCCCTTCCAACCTGGGCCATTCTGTGATTCTGTGGAGGTGATGGATTTGATTAATGCTTTGTGGTCCAAATCCCCATCTCCTTCACAAGCCTTTTGGCATCTTCTGTGATACAGGAGTAGGAATGGGAAAAGAGGATTAGTAGTAGCACCAGGAACAGGCTTCAGGCATCTCCGCTGAGTTATCCTAGTTACTATATCAGAAGGAATAGACCTCAAAAGCACTCTGAGGTAGTATTTTCTTTTTCCTGCACAACCAGAATTTTAATGCCACGCTTGAATGAAAATTAAAAACTTTACGCTTGGGATTTCATTGGCTCTCAAATGTTTCAGTTATGAGCTCTGTCTGAACAGTGGAGTACACATTTACATCCCATAGCAATCACATGGAGTGTTATTTTCCTTGAAATAGGGGGAATAAAATATTGTATACTCAATAAAAGGAGTAAAAAGTAGCACCTCTGTGGCTTAAGCTGCATTATTATTTTTTTCTCTATTGCTTCTGAAACCCCTACTTTTATGCCAGATCTCAGAGCTGCTTTGGGGGGAGGTTTCCTCAGCTCTTGAATCCAGCACAAAGAACAGGAGTATGTCCATGGGAAAGCTTGGAGGGGCAGTCCAACTGGCTGAAGTTATCTGTCTGATAAAGCTATTAGGCAAAGTCTAAATTCACAGTCATAGAATGGCTTGGGTTGGAGGGACCTCAAAGATCACTAGCTCTACCACCCCGCCGTGGGCAGGGGTTTAGCAAACAGACTGTTTCTGTCCAAGTCTTGGGGAGTCTCATTATTTGCTGCAAAGATGTTATTGAGCATGTCTTCCCACTTCAGCATCTGAAGGAGGTGCTCAGGTTGAGGTTGGTGTGGAATATCTGTGCACATGCTTTGGATGGGATGGGAGGGCTGAGGAAAGGTGAGCAGGGTTTTGTGGAGCAGCCAGCGTGCATAGCTAGCCTTCATCTGTTTGTGTACAGCTCATAAAAATAGTTATTTGGAACACAACTGTAGCGCTGTGGTTTCATCCTATTCTTATTATTATTTGTAGAGAAAGTCGCAACAAGTTGGAATAAACCAAGGATTAGGTCAGGCTTGGCTGACATGTGCCAGCTAACCTCAGTTTAACCTCAGCCTCTCCTCATCCAGGGAAGCTAGCAGGACTGCAAGCAAATGAGACAGACTGATGTATTAGCACGGCTTAACCAAGCCAGTTAATGCTTATAACTTCCGATACACACACGTGTGTACAGGGGCTGTTCCCTTCGCTTACTGGCGAGCGCACCGTGTCAGTCGGTTACTTCTTTCTGTTGTAATCGAACCGTGTGAGTGGTGAGATGCTATCATGGCTCTGGGGGTGATACAAAAATCCATCTAAAACTGATTTCAGGTGCTGACATTGGTAGCGGTGCAACGCATGAGATGTGGTTTTACTTAACTGACAGCCTCCTGTGCAGCCTTGCATGGCCGTGGGAGGAGCGGGGCTGGGACTGGAGGTGGAGGCCTGGCAGGGGGCTGCTGACTGACTGCCTAATGAAGGGCTGTTTCCCTCTGGACATTTTTATTCATGTAATTTGTTTCGGTAATGAGAGCAGCTTGAAGAAAAAAAAAAAAAAGCAAAAAAAACCCAACCCACAACAGAAATGATTCTACTAGAAACACCTTAGTGCTAAAGCATAAAGATGATGTATGACGATGTAATTATTCCCTTTATCGTATTGGAAAGTACCTTGGCAGCAGGGAGTTTTAGTGCTGCGGCTATAGCACTTTGCCTCTGATGTAAATGAGACTTCAGGGCTGTGATGCAGAACCAAGGTAGGGGAATAACAGTGTCCCATGAGCAGCCCAGTGGTTTCCTGACTTTCTGTCTGAGGGGCAGCATGCCTCCGCCTTTTCTCCCTCACCCTGGAAGGGGAAATGGTTCTCTTTTCTGGAAAGCTTTATGGCTTTCCCCACGCTTTACTCCCAGTGGCAGTGGGAAAGGGCAAAGTTGTGCTCCACTGGGTCACACAGGAAGAGAGCCAGTTCCCTAAACATGGGTGCTAAGAATTAACTCTGCTGGGAGTGATTTCCTCCAGCCTGCAGCAGAAAAATACAGGGCACTGGAGGTAGATGGGGAGCTTCCTTCAAACTGCTCCCTGAGATCAGCAGCTTCCACATAAAATAGCTGTTGCTGGTGTAGTGAGGGTGAAGAGAACAGTGAGGAGGTGATGGAGGAGGGCATGCCTGTCACCAGGATGTGCCATTTTGCTGCAACACTGCTACTGTTAGCAAGGCACCTGGGCAAGATTCTTTCAATGTTACCTCCCTCTGAAACTCCCATATGATCCTTGAGGCTTGCATCAGTGCTTGGCCACCTTCCCATTGCCCTCTCAGTTTCAGCATCCTCTGCTCTCTCTCTGTCTCCCTGGTGGGACCATGCCACTGCCACATCCTTCCCTGGCACCAGTGCTGTGCACCAGCCCCTCTGTATCAGTGTTTCTTCATGGGCCTGTCTGCAGGCTGTTTTCCTTCCTCCTGGATGCAGGAGAATTCAGAAGGGGAGAAGAACCGGTAAGGGCTTTCTTCTTCTTTTGCTCTTCACCTCGTTTTCTTCCTGAGTGAAAACAATACACTGTACTATCTCTGTGTCAATCTGTAATTACAATTTTTATGCACCTGGTGAGTCTTTTAAAGATTTTTAAAGATGTACATACAGGTGGAGTCAAAAGTACCCCAGAGTTTGTGCAGTCAGCTGCTTTGCAAGAGGTGTGCAATTGGGCAGTCTGAAAAGTGCAGACACTGCAGAGGAATTTAGAATCATAGAATCATTTGAGATGGAAGGGACCCTTAAAGGCCAACCCCCGTGCAATGAACGGGGACACCTACAGCTCTAACAGGGTGCTTAGAGCCCCTCCACACTGACCTTGGATGTGATGTAGGGTGGGTCTCTGGAGATGGGGCACTCACTTCATCTCTGGGCAGCCTTTGCCAGTGCCTCACTACCTTTATCGTAAAAAACTTTTTCCTGAAATCCAATCTAAATCTCCAGTCTTGTAGTTTGAAACCACTTCCATTTCTCCTATCCCAGCAGACCCTGCTAAAGAGTTTGTCCCTTTATTTCTTATAGCCTCCTTTTATGTGCCAGCTGAAGTTTCACTCACAGCTCTCAATCTGTCCTTGCTTCCAGAACTACCTACAACAAAAAGTTTCCAGCAGTGAGCTCAGTGTGGCCACGTTTCTCTGTCAATGAACAAGCTTCCTATTTTCCCAGAAGGTGATAAAGCAATCCTTCTGTAGTAGGCTGTGAAGAGAGTCTTGTGGTCAGTTGCTCATTTTCCTTTCCGTGAAGAGAAATCTTTCTTCTTTAAAAGCAGAAGAGACATGACCTCTGTTGAAGGGAAATGAATCAACAGATATTAGGAAAAAATTCTCAGAGCGGTGCTGCAGTGACACAGGCTGCCCAGGGAGGTGGTGGAGTCACCGTCCCTGGAGGTGTTCCAGAACCGTGTGGATGTGGCACTGAGGGATGTGGGCAGTGGGCATGGTGGGAGTGGGCTGATGGTTGGACTAGCTGATCTTAGAGGTCTTTGCAACCTTATTGGTTCTATGATTCCGTGACACGGTCTTCTTTTGGTAGCAGGGATGAGGGACGTGTTTCTGAGAGTACTGCAAGACCTAAGAGCCACTGCTGGTGTTTATCCATTCAGCAGAACGGACAGGTTGCACTCACTTGTACAGATGCCTTGCAAGGGCTGCAGAGACTTGTCTTGATTAATTAATTTAATCCCTAATACTGCGCTGGTGCCTTTGAATTGTCACATCCCTTCCTGTAGTGGTTTGTGGGTGCTGCAGAAGTTTCACAGTGTGGCTTACGGTTGGTTTCTGCTGAGGCAGCTAGAGGGGCTTCCATCTTCCAATCTAAAAAATGCAGAGAGAAGTTCTGTTGGGGCAAACATCCTCAGGTGTAGCGCCTGATGGATTCATATAGTCTTTCTCTTCTCTTGCCTGTGGTCAGAATTGAGCTTAAAGAAGATGTGACCCTTTTGTCTTGACCCATCCCTTGTGTGTGAGGGGGGGAAGTCTTTGACAGTTGATTTAGAGTTAAATAATGCTGGATTGGTAGTAAGGAGCGGTGAGAAAATTATACCACTCATACAAACAGTGGGCATTGGAACAGGTGATGAAACTCTGCTGAACTGATGGTGGGCAGGGTGGGAAAGGCGTTGTTGGGTTGGGTCCATGCTGTTCAATGGTGCCCTATTTGTACAGTATGCTGGAGCCAACTCCTGGTCCCAGTGGCTCTTTAGAACACCTTGTATAGATCTGCTTGGTGGTACGTGGCTGTTACTGGTGGGCCATGGGCTTGATGGCTGGGAATTCTGCTGATGTAACACTCCAGGACTGAGCTTGTCCTACAGTTGTGCTTAAGGCAGTAATGAACATTTCCAGTAAACCGGGGGAGAAGGGTTGAAAGATCCCCAGATGTAGAAGCATAAGAGACAGAAGCTTTGTTCCCTGGGTGTTGTAAGGCAGCTGAAAGCGAAAGTATGAGGAGGGTGTGAGCTGCAGCCGTGTGGGAGGCGGGATGCTCACCAGCAGATAGGAGCCCACGCTGTGTTCAGCTAAGCTGGAGGGACAGGCAGTACCTCTGGGTCAGCTCATGCACGTAGTCTGATCCCCTGCCCCTACACTGCTGGGGCCACGCATGCGAGCAGCACATTGACTCCAGGCAGCCACAAAGGTCTCATGAGTGAGTCCCGTAAGCAGGAACGCCCGAGGAGATGACAAAAAGAGGCCTCTTCAAGGAGCGGATTTCTGTCTTCAAGAGCTGTGGGGTAGCACCTGGACCTGTGAGAATCTGAGGCTTTAAAATTAATAAAAACCACCCTGCTTTTAAATTGCAGTGCTATGAAATACTGCTCCCAGGTGGAGTTGCAGTGGAGGTATGGAGAATGCATTTGCATTTTCAAGATGGTCAAATAATTGGAGGAAATTTTGCATCCCGCAGTGTCTTCCAGTTTCACTGGCCCTGTGGTAATCTTGAATAAACACTGCTGGGCTGCAGTGCTTTCACTAATACATTGTGCTTGGCTGCATGGGGAATGTTGGGGCTGCAGAGCCCAGAGATGAAGGGGAGTGAGCAAGGAGCACAGGGAGGGGAAGGATGGACTTCCCTGCAGGGAGCTGAAGAGGACCCTGCGAGCCTCTCTCAATGGGTGCCCACCAAAAGGAGGTCACAGGGAAGATTTCTGTCATACGGGAGCATGTGTGGCACTGAAGGACATGGTCAGTGAGCGTGGTGGGGATGGGCTGGTGGTTGGACTAGGTGATCCTAATGGTCTTCCCAACCTTAATGATTCCATGATTCTATGTTGTAGCATGCCAGCATATCACAGAAATGAGTTTCATTCAGTCTTCAGAATGAACGATGCTGGGTGAAGGCTTTGTACATAGATTATTTCACAGTGCATTGTTGCAGTGTAGTGAACAAAGATGCTAGGGATAAAGTCTGGAGCCTCGGCTGCTTGATGCATATAAAACAGCAATTACAAAACTCAGTACTTCAGAAAAGTTATCCTTGTGCTACAGGTTTTTCACTTCTGTAGGTCATGTTTGGTGTGGAGCAAAACAGGATGTAAGATGCCCCAGATGAAGTCCCAAACCCAATCCTGTAGCACTCTCCTGGGCAAAGCTCCCGTTGATGCCAGCTCCAGTGATTTGGTGACAAATTAAAGGAACTCTTGCGTCAAAGCTGTAGGCCCAGATTTAGTTCTGCTAAAAATAAGCTTTTTCAAAACTGAAGATCAGTTTCAGTATCTGACTGTAGGTATTTATTCTTAACTTGAAAGGAGAAATTTTTGTCATTGTTTTACTAGTTCATTGTGCTCAGCTTGAAGGCTGCGAAGCGAGCTCTGCCAGGAGCAGCCTGCAGCCCGCCGTGCTCACTGGCTGTAGCCTATTTCTGCTGGCCCACATAGGAAATGTCCTAAAAATAGTTCCAGCAGCATATGTTTTCAAAACTAAATTAGATTTTAAAAATAAGAGCTTCAGTTTAATTATCTGGCAGGCTCTCAGTGAGGAGAAGGGTTTTCAAAATACCCCGTGCCCTTAACATGGAAAAAAGGGACATAAACAACTTGCCTCTGAGTAGCTGGGACATGCTGTTACTTTGCTGTTGAGTTTTTCCTTTTAACCACTTCTTTCTTACACCACTGTGCTCACTAAAATAGTTGTCCTGTGCATCAGATAGCTCTGAGCAATGCAAAGTCTTGCAGGCTGAGTGAATGAGTTAAAAGAAGCAGGAGTAATTTCAAAACATTTTACAGGTTTCAATTTGGATAAACAACCATCTCATGCAAAGGACAATGAACTTCTGCAGCCATCAGCTGGGAGCTGGTGTTGATAAGTAGGTGATGCTGCCTGCCTGGCATACATCAGCAGTTAGCTGTGGGGGCCGAATGATTCCACAGTAGGATTAAATTCAACAAGAGAAAATACCCTCACCAAAGCATACCCTTCTTAAGCATACAGACAGTCACGTTGATTTTCAGGAAGGATGTAGGCTGTCACCTCTCTTTAGTTCATTGATTCTGAGTGTGCATGGGATAATTGGTGGGTTCTGCAAGGAGAGCTGCGGTGGTGGGAAGGTCGATGTCTGCTGGCCCTGCCCCTCTCTGCTGACTGGGTCACAGGAAAGACAGGCCTGGGATGGAACCACCAGTGGCTGGGCATGTGGTCCTGGAGGGACGTTATCAGATGGGTGTGTGTTGTCCTACAGAGGCACCTTTAATTACAGATTGTGCCTGTGTGATACAGGAGCTGGTGAGTCATAAAGTGTTTTCTAAGGTTTTGGCTGGCCCTGAATGCTCAGGCTCCGGCCATTATTGCAGGTAATCTGGAGAAGTGGAGCCATGGTGAGCTTCTCTTCGGGAGAGGCCCTGCTGCCATTACCCTCACCACTGTCACCTTGAAATTAGATGACACCGATTTGCCCAACCTAGGGCTATGCTCTGAGACTCCTTGGAGTTTCACTGGAGCGCTGCTGCCTGCTTAATAGTTGCTTCTCATGCAAACAGCGCAGCAACACCCAAACTGCAAATCTGGCTGTAAATCTGGCTGCTATAACATGGGAAGGAGCTGCATGAACACCTTGTGCAACGTGTGTTGCAACTCCCAGCAGTGGTGATGAGACGTCCCTTGGCTGGAATGATAAGGTGATGATGGCATGGAGTCTCTAGGATTGGGATTTATGCCTTTTTTTGGTCTGACAGGCTCCGAGGTGGATGGAAATAGCATGGTCAGCAGGACTAGGGAGGCCCTCTGTACTTGGCACTGGTGAGGCCACACCTCAGTTACTGTGTTCAGTTTTGGGCCCTTCACTACAAGAAAGACATCGAGGCCCTGGAGTATGTCCAGAGACTGCACCAGGGGAGGTTCAAGTTGGATATTAGGAACCATTTCTTCACAGAAAGAGTGGTGCTGCAGTGGCACAGGCTGCCCAGGGAGGTGGTGGAGTCGCCATCCCTGGAGGTCTGTCCAAGAACCGCATGGACTGAGGGACGTGGTTAGTGAGCATGGTGGGGGTGGGTTGGCGGTTGGACTGGGTGATCTTTGGGTCTCTTCCAAGCTTAATGATTTTGTGATTCAATGGAAACATACATTTTTGGGGTAAAGACAGCAATGTAAAGAAAAAGAGTTGAGAAAATGAGGAATTAGTAGTTTTTCTGGTGTTGATCATGGCTTGAGGAGCAGTCGTGTGGATGGGTTCCAGTGTTCCCAGCAAAGGTTTGCATCATTGCTGGTATTACACTGATATACTATGAAATAGTTGTAGATACTGAAGTAAGTACAGGAATATTGGCTCTGGCATGAGGAAAAATGGGAACAGTTGAGCACCTGCATAAAACATCCTCTGAGCCTGGAGTAATTAGTTCAGTTTCAGTAGCCTCATTTCCAGAAAGGAAAAGAATAGAGAAGCAGCAGAAAAGATAATGGAAGCCTTGGGGGCCTAAAGGGAGTGTTTCAGTACGGTGATAGTCAACTGGAGTGGCATTATTTGGTGCAGAAAGAAGGCTCCTAGGAGAAGCTGTGATTGAACCATGCAAAGAGTGAGTGGCAGAGGGGAAGCAGATCACCAGCTTAATATTTTGCAGAGAGGCAGAATGCGAGAAGATTAAATGAAACTGAGAGTAAATTTGAAATAACTATAAAGAGCCTTCTCCTTTCAGCAACATACTGGGGCTTTGAGGAACTGAGTACTGCAGGAAGGGACTAGGAAACAATTGACTGGGATTATGCAAGTGAAGGAGGATATTTCTAAAGATATTAATATCTCATATTGCAGAGGAAGTACTATTTCATGTTTTAGCCCAGGCTTCACTTGGACGGCCTTCCCAGGCATTGCACAACACATGGCAGGCGTTCCTGGCCTTCCTCTATGCTGTGTTACCATTCACTGCTGACTAGGCACTCTGCAAACAGACTCACAGCTACGACTTCATTCATTTCAATAGTTCCATGAATGAGTAAGGGATGCAAAATTGGATGATCTACCTTTCTGGGCTTGTTACATCTGTCCAACAGCTTCTGTAGGCTTTCTTCTTCAGTTTGGACACTGGCTTTCATATGTGATCTCTGTGTTACAACTATCTGTTGTCGACCCTCTAGATATAGTTTTTTTTCCTTAAATCACAGAATTATCTATTTATGCATCTTGATAATCTACTGCATTCCAGCTTCATCTCTCTAGAATGTCTTTCTGAAAATAGTCTGTCCAAATGATGTTGTAGAAACAGAACTTAGAAATAAATGCAATTTTGAGTTATATCAAATAGAAACCCAAGCATTTGCGTTTGATTAGGGATAGGTGTTTCACCTCTGTGCAGCTGTTTTTGTGCTGTTTCTGAAATTTTTAACCTACTGGAAAAAAAACCCTCCCTAAATCTGGCACCAGCGCTGCAGCACAGTGAGCTCAGTGATCAGTGGGAGGCACACAGAGTGCTGCTTCATTACACCAGACTGTTGCATCAATAATGCAGCACTGTAATGTCTTAGAGGAAAAATAATGGGCTCTAATGGTGTAACTAGTGTGTTCACTGATGCTGGAGCACAATTAATTGTGGCTTTCTTGGAATTTAGTGCTGCAAACAGTTTCTGTTAAATGTGGATGCAGGGCATTTGAGCTTAACCAATCTAACAAGGAAGCTCGTGCCTTTTCCCTGTACTGTTGGGACCATCTGCAGAAAAATTAAAAAAAAAAAGGCTCATTAATTGAAAATGATGGGAGTGGGTTTCTCTGTTCATTGGGTTAGTGGCATGTTAGAGGTTGGTTGGTGCTCAGGCCTCTGCACTGTGCCTTCCTGCAAACTTCATTAGGCCTCCAGTTGTGCCAGGGAGGCTCAGGTTGGATATTAGGAAACATTTCTTCTCAGAAAGAGTGGTGCTGCAGTGGCACAAGCTGCCTGGGAAAGTCACCGTCCCTGGAGGTGTTGCAGAACTGTGTGGATGTGGCACTGAGGGACGTGGTCAGTGGGCATGGTGAGGATGGGCTGATAGCTGGACTAGCTGATCTTAGAGGTCTTTCCAATCTCAGTGATTTTACAGTTCAAGTATTTTCACCTTTTTACCTTTATTTATTTTTTTATTTTTTTATTTTTTTCCCCAGTTGGGACTGTGGGGGTTGTGGGAAGTCTTGGCAGGAAGGTGACGGACCTCCACCAGCACTGCTAGCTGGTGCCTGCCCAAATGCTGTGTCCTGTGAGAAGTGAGACAGCATCTCTTCACTAGATCACAGTGGCCGTTTTGAGACTGTGGGTAAACTTGGCTTTGTTCTGTGAGTAATTTGCTGTTGTGGCCAAAACCCAGAGGTGGAGGGGCAAAGAGATCTCTGCATCTGGGTTACACCGATGAAAGATTTTACCCATCTTTCAGTCATCTTTGTGTCGCTTCTCTGATCCTTGATGAAGCTTCGGCTGGCTGTCAGCATTATGCTCTATGGGAGGAAATGTCATGGTCTCTTCTGGATCTTTGGTTTTCATACTCTTTGCAGAAACACGGTTATCGGTGGCCCATCTTTTGGGTCATCGTGCTTGCAAAGAATTGGATGAAAGCTGCCTGTGAATAATATGGAAGGCTGCTGGCGGAGGGACTGGCAGGCACAAAGAACTGCAGAAATCTCATTTTCTTAAAAACTAGGTAAGAAATGCAACTTCCCATTTTGCAAGGTTTTTGAGAAATGGTCTTCATGTGCTCATTCATGTTTCTTGTAAACTTACTTAACGGTCATGCTTCACATACAGAAGATGGAGAATTACAGCTGCAGCTCTGGCTCCAAGCAGTGGTTGAAAGCACCCCTAAGGATCTCGGTACGTTTGGCAGGCACAGCTTGCACTGTTTTTGTATCAGCGGGCTCAGAGATGTGTCCTGATTTCTTTGCTGTGTACTATTGAAAGAGGAGATACAGAATAGGAGGGAATACATTTCTTAAAGCACTTTATAGTGTACCCTTGTCCCCGCTTTGAAACTGAACAGTATGTTTCTGATGAGATTTTAAGTGACAGTTGTCTGCTAGAAGTTGTTTCCTTTCTCCGATTATAAAATGAAAGAATTATTCAGTTTTGTCTTTTAGTTTGTTTCAAAAGAGCTGAAATGATACATTCAGTCATTTCATAACCACTTACTTTCAACACTGTTTATCTGATCTTTTTGCCGCAGTGGATAACTTATTTATACAAAACTAGGTATTTTGTGGTAGCTGTTTTATCTGCTTTTTCACATGTATGTAGCAGCTTTGTTTTAAAAAGACTGTGTCAGAGAGAGGTCATAACTTCAGTTCACAGAAGTGACAGTGTGAATTTAAAAGTAGGACACTTTGTTTCCTTTTATGTAGCACAGAGAGGCAGTCAGAGATGTCCGTGTGATGAGAACGTGGGATTGGGACTTTCTGGGAAGATTTCCCGTGTAATTAAGTGAGAGTTCTTTGGAACTTTGCTGGTGGCACTTTCTGTGAATAAACATTTCCCTCATTACCTGAAGACACAGACAGACATTTGGCTTATTATAGGCTACCTGTACCATGAGACCCAAAAGGCATAGCCAACTGGTGGCACTTTCCTCCCTTGGGACAAGGGAGAGCTTCTGATGTGCTTGGCCATCGGAACAAGCCGTGCTTATTTTTTCTTGCATTTGCTACATTAATTTGATGGCAGCTTTCTTCCAAAGAGTACAAAAACAGAATTTATGTTATTTTTAGAGCTGTATGATTTATACCCTGAGATATGTCTCAGTGGTTTCAAATTACAGAGGAGCGTGGAAATACTTGATTTCTCCCTTCCCCAGTCTATAGATTTCAAGCTGTTGGTCCAAGCTTAAAACTCAGCAGTTTGTAATGAAATCATAATTTGGTTTCGTGGCCTCAAGTCTTTCCTTAAACTTCTGCTTCCTCATATCCAATGATCTTCCTCGTTATTGTAAAGGAGAGCTACTTTGGTTCCATTTAGGTCAGATGTACTATCAGCTGGGTCTTCTGGTGCTTTGGGAATGGAAAAGTTCTTCTGAAGTCAGTGAAACGAACAAACAAAAAAAACCAACGCAACGAATGAGTCTGTGAGCTGGTATCTCCACCAGTTGTGGAGTGTTGACCTAGAAAACATCCATCCATCCTTCTGTAAATCACAGTGTTTTACTGCGGTTTCTACTACTGGAGCACGCTTTTTGGCCAAAAACCCATCTTTTTATATTTGAGCTTTCATGTAGCACTTCCCTCCTCTTAAACAATTTTCAGCGATACAGGTCTTTATGTTTCAAGCGCCGTTGCTAATGGAGGCAGCCCTCGGAAGGCACACACTCCAGCCACCACAAAATGAGTGTCTGACATGAGATGTTAGTGCTTATTATGCCACAGCTTTGGCATGCTACCCGCTTGTGAAGGCAGCTTCAAGGATGCGATCCAGATCTAGCAGATATGCCATAGCCTGTTGCCGTCTGGTTGTCTGATGCACGTGATTCTCTGACACGGAGTGGTTCCTGGCAGCCCTGCTGCCTGGGGGTACTGGGTAAGCTGTCAGCTAGCCCAGAGCTTGTCTCTGTTTTACATGCGTAAATGCAGCGTTGGGAAGAACCAGCTCCCTTGAGCACACACAAATGAACCCTGTACTTGTAGCGTATATTGTATTCTGAGGATATTGAGGTTTGCAGTCACCTTGCTTAAAGCAAGAGAGCACTCTGAGGTAGGTGCAGCTGTAGGCAGTTGTGGCACTAACACATATGATGCCTGCATTCTAGTGTCGCTTCAACTGCCTGAGTTTGGGAGCTCTTTTCGCTGACTCTTGGGAAGCTGGAAGGGATGGGAAAACCCAGGCTGTGCTCACTGGAACCGGTGCATTGCAGCTGTGCCTCAGACTGAGCTGAAAGGGATGTAAAGCAGGAGTGGGTGCTGCCTTCACATATGGAAATGCCACATCTCCTGGCATGCCCAGCCTGGCTCCGTGCCCCTGCTCCACCCCTGGTCCCTGCCAGGTGGAAGGTGTGCAGTATCTGTATAGCTGTGATCTGCTTGCTGCTCTTTCCTTAGGTGGGGGCCTGATGTACCTGGAAGCAGTGCCCAACTTCAGGCAGCTCTGTGGCTGGAAATTCCTCTTTCCCCAGCTGGGTTGCCCCTGTTGGTGCCTCATTTCTATCTTTGTTAGCAGGATGCTCAGCTTTAAAGCATTCGAGGGGAGCGTTCGCAGAGTGCAAAGTCTTAAGAGCTTTGTCTCCTTGATCCTCCTTGCAGAGACAGACTGCTCCTTTCCAACCCGTGCACTGTGAACCAGTCGGCTACAAAGCCTCGCAATTTCCAAAGAACCGGAGCCAAAGCAGAGGGGCTCTGGCAGCTTCTCAGGGTGACCTTCGGAGCCACTGCTGGCTCCCACCTTGGCTCAGCAGCCCTGGAGGCTCCCCCGGAGGTTCTTGAGTGCTGAATTGTTGCCAGGACCACAGCAGAGCCTCTGCGCAGCAGCTGATCACACTCAGAAACTCCGCACCTTTTTATGGCAGCAGAGGGAACGAGAAGGCTTAACGAGTGCTGTTGGCTCCTCCAGAAAAGGAAGGAGGGATTTATGTTGTTCTCCAGGCTCTTAAATAAAAACAGTAAAAAGCCAGAAATGTTCTCTGACTTGTGAGAAGTAAATGTGTAAACTTGCTGGAAATGGGGGAAGCGTTTGTATGCTGTGTTGCACCTACCTGAGCAGCTTCTAGAGAGGAGGAAATGCTTAAAGGAAGTGGCAAAGAAGGACAGATCCCCACAGGAGTAGTGATTGCATTGCTGTGGGAACACGGGACATTGCCTGCTCTGTTTCTGCATGCATACATTGAATTTCCGAGGTCTATTCAACACTGCTGGCGAAGATATATTCAGAAGAAAGACAGCTACACGAATAACTTAGCTCTCCTGAGAAGACATCATTTGGGCATCAGGATCAGTGCCTGTTTGTTTGTTGCTTCAGAAAGAAGCAAAACCAAAAAATGATTCTTCCCCTCCAGAGAGTCATAAAAGTTGCTGGAAAGAGCATATGTCTGTAAAGAGTGTGTGTGTTTGCACTGTATCGATCTGAATTTGCCTGAGATTTAAATGACCGCATTTGTTTGATTGCTGTCTGCTGTGAGGCAAAGCAGCTGGAATTGCACATGCCTAAGGAAGAGAAAATGCATCTAACCAGGAGCGCTGTGAGAACTCGGAGAACTGAGTGACCAGCCAAATTCAGTTTTAGTTCTGACTGCTCAGGAACAACACAGCAAGCAGCTTCCAGAATCCCCTCAAAATGCAGGAAGGAAATGTCACACATCATGCCTTCAGCATGGCCAGCTGTTGATACGCTTCAAAGAAATGTGTGTGGTGGTTAGCTGTACAAGTCTGGCTCTGTCTGGGCTGCCCACGTTTGGAAACCTGGCTCAGCATCTGCCTGCATGGTTCACAAGGCGTTGGTGGTACCTGAGGCACTGTGCCCCTCCAGCACCTTGCAGGATGTGCTCTGTAACAGATTCAGCAGGAACAGGGAGAGCCAAGACTGTAGGAAAAGCAATCATCAGCAAGTGGTTAGGGTCTGCTATGAGTCTGGAGTCTGGAGTAACTGTGGCATTTCAGTGATGTGTCTGTAATTGCTTTTTTAATTATCATAGATGTCCATTGCTTTTGTTATCTGTAAAGAAAAGGAAGCAGAGAAGAGCAAATAATATACCTGAGACAGCAGCGCTTGCTGAATTCATAGAGTGAGCTCTGATGCCACTTTTAGATCTCATCTGTGACCCAGCACTGACTGAGCCCAGCGGGCATGTGCTGTAGCAAGGCTGGAAAGCAAAGCTTTCCTCTCTGTCTCACTCCTCTTCGAGTAGTGGTCAAACCTCAAGTCTCATCGTTCCATATTTCTTACTGTGATGATGTCGGGCCGACTAGAAGTGTCTGCAGCTGCAATTCAGTACATGATAGGGAACTCCACTGGGCGATTGATCTATTCTGCCCTTCCTGTGAAGGAAGCCAACCTCGTTCACTCCTCCTGTTCTTATCAGTAAACTAATGTCTAGGTGGATTTTAAGACTGAAACACAGAAGGAGGATGGACTCTTCCTCTCATTTATAATGGATGAGGCTCTGAGCGGCCTGGTTGAGCTGTAAGCATTCCCATTCATTGCAAGGGAGTTGGACTAGGTGGCCTTTAAGGGTCTCTTCCAACTCAAGCGATTCTATGATTCTGTGATGTGATCACCCTAAAGCACCATAGTTAGAACCATTGCTCTCCTCCCACTCCTGTTATAGGTGCCTAGAGGGAAGGATCCTATTTACACAGTGCCCAGGAAGACTGCAGAAATCTGCTCAGCGTTTGAGTATTTCATCTGCTATCAAGGTCATTTGCCTATTTTTACCCATGCACATGCTACACAAAAATAAGAAAGATGGGTTCTCAGAGGCAGACAGCTCTGAGTGAATGCTCTTCCCATCACCAGTCTCTTTCTTCAACATTTAAGTAACGGAGGCGACAGCAAAGACCAAGTTACGCCAGGTGAAGATGGGATATAGAAGTGCTCTCCATTGTTTTGCAATGAAGGGAGCTCTGCAGTGCCTCTGACTGGCAGCAATACCAGCAGCTTGTTTCCTAGCACACCCTTAGCAGTGTCCCTTCTGCTGGTGCTTCTCAAAGGCATGCTGCAACAAGGCCTTCTGCCCGCATCTGTGCTTGATACCTTCATAACAAAAGTACAAAGCAGCACCCCTAGGGAGAGGCTTCTTTGTGAGAGTTCTGCTTTACTTCTAAATCAGAACTGTGAGGTTTCATTTAAAATACAGTCTGCTGGCAGTAATGGGGTTGCTTTGGGGTTTTTGCCTCAGATACGATATCCAGCTTTGTCGTTCTTCGATTAGCATTATGAGGCATCCTTGGAATTAACGGCTTAATCTCTGTGTTTTGTCAGGAGGCGTAATCTCCCTCCTCCCTTAATGTCACATACCACATATGATGTAGCATGTTACTAATTACTGCGTACAGGCGCAGGCAGCCCCATTCCATGCATTCTCATTTCTGTTTGTTGCTAATTAGGAATAGTCATGCTGCTGGTGGGCTCTGGTGCTCCATCTGTATTGTCTGTAGGGTAGGCATCTGCCAGAGGATGGTGGTTATTTTGAATTAGATGTGAACATCCATCTCTTCTTTACTATTTTTCCCAATGTTACAAGCTTCCCCAGCTTTAAAAATGCGAGATACGGAGAATTAGGGATAAATGATCTTGCTGTCATTCATAACCCAATGCAAAGAAAAGCTGGGAACACCAGGCCGTGCAGTACAATCCTATTTAGCTTGAAAGGATAGCTAGGAAATAGGAAGCAAGTGTGGGAATACATGATGAATTCCTAAAGGCGACCTGCAAAGTGCTTTAAAAATTGAACTGTCCCTTTAGCAATATGCAAACAGCAATAGGAAAGGGAGCATTTAGTCACATACTTTTTCTTTTAAACCTCTGAAGTTTTCTGAAATTGCTGCAGCAGCCTGTCCCCAGTGTGCCATGATGCCTCAGAACACTCTGATGTCTCCGGTATCCCACTGAGCGATTGATATACCCTGTACTGGTTCTGTGCTGTGGTGATTTTCTATTACGAGGTGGAACAGTTTAGTATGGCCTATGATCATACTCTCTTATACCCTCTTGGGATAACATAAACATTTTTAAACATTGTGGAAGAAGTGTTGTTCTTTTGTAAGCAGAATTTTCCATCTTTCCTTCCAAATCTGTCCTTTTTCCGTTGAGCAGAGAGGTGAAATGAGTGTAGATAATTGCCTTGGCCATGTGGGTAAGCCAACCAAGTGGATGGAGCTGGTATTTTAATTTCTGTGTTCCTATCAGTGATGCTGGAAATAGTTGGCTTCTTAAATGCTATCGGTTCTGCCACTTTAGGATGGCATGAAATTTGTCTGTAGCGTTTTGCAGCTTTTCGCTTTCACAATTCGGCTTCTGATGGCCAAGTTGGCTCAGTTTTCTCTTGGGAGCTGCTCTATCTCAAGTTCCAGCTGGGCTGAAATTCATGTTGTGCTGGGATCAGCAGAGGAGCCACCAAATTTCTTTCCTAATGGGTACTACAAAACTTAATCAAGTGAGCTAGATCTGCTGAGCTTGGCTATGTCAGTTAGATTTAAACTGTTAACATGTCTTAACATCCTACTTGCACAGGGGATTAAGAGATGAAGGAAATTACCACTGTGTTGCTAGTGGAGGAGATGCAAGATGCAAACAGCCCAGGATTTGCATTTTGGTCTCCTCAACTTAATTCTGTGCTTTGTGGTTGCCAAAGATGTATTGTTTACCAAATTAGTTCCAAACATAATCGAACCATGCAGATGACTAAGAGAATATTAAGGGAAATCTACAGCAATCATCTTGACTAAGTCCATGTACTGTCACTAGAAGATACTGATACAGGCCTGAAGCTCTTAAAACAGTATTTCCAAAGTCTTTCCCTTCCTCTCAGCACTCTGCTTTCCCAGTTCAGTGACGTACAAGACCCACCGGCAGCCTGGTGCACAGGGAAACTACAAAATACTGAGTCATGGTGAGGTGTGAAGGCTCCTATGGTGCACTGCTGGTGGCATGGCCAGTGGCAAGGCTTACCCTTACTGCCACTAAAGGACTGGGCTTTTGGTGGCGTTGTTCAGTGAAGTCCTGCAGAAGCCTGTGCTGTGTCCAGCGTCTTCTGGTGAGAAGTCTGGCATCAATGTCCAAGCCTGGCTTTCCAGGAAAGGACACTCAACCTCTGCTTCTGGAGAAGGAGGCTCAGCAAGGAAAGAGAAAGGTAGTTTAAGAGAGATGTGGGAAGCTGTACAACTTGTGATAATCTCTGGCTAAGCCACCTGGCACCAGGCTTATCCTCCAAGTTGCTGATACAGCAGTTGGAAATCAGTTGCCTTTCTGCAGGTCTTCCCAAGTCGCTCTGGCTGTGTACTGCTGGAGGGGAGTCACTGGGGCACGGGTGCTGCAGGGAGGCCTGGCAGATGGGGGGCAAATTTGTGTTGGCAGCCAAAAAGTGGCCAATTCTGGCACAGGCCAAACAGGGATGATAAAAGCTCTTGAAATGCTGTTTATTTTTTGGTGACAAACCTGTCACTGAGAACGGATCACTGGGAGAGTTTCTCAAAAATGTACAAACCCTGCATTTCATTGGTCAGCTTGTGCCAGCACCACAATAAGCCTTCATGACAGTGCTGTTCCTGCACCATACGTAGTTTCAGGAGAGACACAAATTGAAAGTCAGGTTAAATGCAGATATCCTGGAAATCCTGTCTGGAAATGCCTGTCACCTCTGAGTGGTGAGAGCAAAAGAAAAAAATGGTATTTTCACGAGGGCCATGAACTCCAGACAGGCTGAGTGAGCCTGAATAAACTTGTTCTTCTGTTCCTGTCTCGACAAGGTGAACTGACTCCAAAAACACAAAGCACGCAAGAGAAACTCCCAGCATCTGTTCCAAGAAGCAGGAATCACCGTGCTGTGGGCCTTTTGATCTACAGCTGTGGCAGCAGGCCTGGCTGGGTGTTTAAACGCCCTGTGACGTCCTATGGTAAGGCCTGGCACTCACACCCATTCATAGAATAGGATCAGGATGGTGCTGGGATGCGTTCCAGGCCACACATGTTAGCTGTGGAGCAGAGTTTTTCCCCAGAGTGGGTACATCGTTTCAGTGCCAGATCTGCTGCTTGCTCCTTCCTTGTGAGGGGCAGAAGTACAGAGTACTGGACATTACAAGGGATGTGCAATAAACAGTGGTTCTGCAGCATAATGCTGGGGCAGAGCTGTTTGGGTAGGAGGCAAGAAGCCCCCATGGCCCGAGCGGTCTGCTGCTGGCTTACAGCCACCTGCGCAAGCCTTTCTTCTGAGCTGCTCACAAGTTTCCATCTTTTGCACTCTATCCATCCTCACTGCCGCATACGGCTATTTTTCAATTACATGTAAATTGTCTCCACTTCCTCTTCCTTCCCTGAACTAATTTCCTCAAAGCCTTCAAGCCTCCTCGATCTGCAGATCATTTTGGCAGCCTCTCCAGCTGTGTCTCTCCCCCGGGTGCCTCTGTGACCTCCCCATGCCTCAGGCAGGCAGGACCACTCCGACAGCAAGCACTCAGCAGGCAGCTGTAGGGAGCTACTGCCAGAGCCCCTGTCTTGCAGCTGCAGAGCCCCGCAAGCCCCTTGCAATTGCCCCTTTTGTGTTTTGGATCCTTAAGGGAGGGCTGCTTTGTGTTTCTGCTGCGTATGAGTTTCACCTCTATTGCTGTACATTTTGTCCAAATGAAGGCTTCTTCCTGAGTGTGCGTGTTGCCACTGGGCTGCAAGGTTGCTACGTGGTTGCTCTCAATCTTCCACTGTGCTGGTCATGGTCATGCTCATCTGCCTGGTAACATCCTCAGCACTCATCAAAGCAAAATGCATTTTCTTATTAGGCCCTAAGTGGAGAGGGCTGAAGCAGATGCATATCAGCCCTCTTCCTGTGATCAAATACTGGTCGGTGCCATTTGTAAATGTGATCAAGATATTTACGTGCTGCTTCTGGTCTTCAAGACCTTTTGGTAAAAACAGTGATATAGCATTTGTAACATGAGCATTTGTAGCATTTGTAACAGTGGGAGATACAGAGGTTCTGCAGGAAAAAATTTCAATTAAAAATTAAAAAATTGTGTATGTGTACACATACATTTTTTAAAGAGAGCCAATTGCCTAGTTTACTTCCGTTGTCGATATAAGTGGGTTCATTAAGCTCACAGTGGCCACACCAGCAGAAGATGGGGCTGGATGGTTCGTGTAGCTGAGCGAATGTCTCTGGGCACGTTCCCATTAGTCATGCTGATCTCCAGCAGAGAGAGTCGGCACTCGGCATTCTGTGCTGAGTTCATCCAAATCAATCCTCCCACTGGCTCCTCCGACCAGCTGCCTTCCTCCAGCATGAGAACTAGTGTGCAGGGCACACTGTACAGCTTTGCTTTCCAAGACAAGCTGAGAAGGTCATTATCCCTGTATGCTACGTTAGCACCTTTCCTAAGAGCGTTAGTTCGCACTGTGCAGGGATAGGGTCCAAGGCTTGGCTTCCAGCTGTGCTAAGCTCAATCTGTGGCGGTCAATGACTGTTCTCCAAATTCTTACCAGGGGAGATGAGCTCAGACTATGACCTGGGACATGCCCATTCTTCTCTGGTTTTGTGGGGCGATCATGCTCTTTCATGGATGTTCGTAATGCTACAGTAAAGACTGCTTAATTAATCTAGAATGAATTCTATCAAGAGTTGTATGTTTGGAAAGCAGTGCGATTTCTCCGGGCAGAATCATTCTTTATTGAACCTCTTTTTGTCATCATGCTGTTTTATGGCATGTATTTTACTTCCTCTAATAAAACAATTGATTGGAATTTCCTAATGTTACCTCTTACCCCATCCTGATGTTGTACCTATTTTCTACAAACTGTTTTTCTCCGCACTGCTGGTGTCTTGCCAGTTCCATATGAGCTTCAAGACTGCTCAACGGCATTTTATGGTCTGTGTGTATATATGGTTTCTTTAGATCCCTTCTGTGCATCTCATTTGGTCTTACTGAGTTATAAAATGTATGCTAAATTTATCCCTTGTTTAATTCAGCTAACTTCAGTGGATGTTTGCTGTATAAAGAGTTTGGTGCATTGATTAAATGGTTATCCTTCCACATTTCTTTTTTTTGTTTGTTTTTGTTTTTGTTTTTGAGGCTTATCTAGATCATGAATTTTATCTCCTGCCTAATTATTTCTGTGTGCTTTGTACAGAACACATAGAGAAATAACTACTGAGTGCTTTATCCGTCTGGATTCTTGTTATGTGATCCCCTGCCTGGCTCAACAATAGACCCATTCTCTCCCCTGTATTTTCTTTGGTTATGTTTATAAAAACATATACTTGTTTCCCATTACTCTTTCAAGCTAAAAGCAAAACAAAAACCTTACTGTTTGTTTCCTTAACTTTATACCTTATAATATTTTACCTCCAGCACATACTCAGACTTTGTAACTTTTTTGTTTCCTCTCTCATTTTTTTTGGTCTCACTTAAGAAATGAGCTCACTTCATGCCAAGAGCCAGAGGAGCCACTTTTTTTGACCCACTTGTTTCTCTTTAGCACTGGAATTATTTTCCATGTATTTCCTCCAGGTTAGCCTTTAGGACGTACTATTCAGTGTATTTTGAAATGCTGTTTTCTCAGTCTTTTTAATTGAAGATAAGGTTGTTTCCCTGAAGAGAGATGGAAAATACCTTTCTTAGTACTCAGTTCATGCAGAAGGGGCACCAAGATTTCTCTTCTAGGTTTTTAGTAAATGCCTCCCAGTTAGCACCAGATTTAGCATTACCTCATGTCTCATTGCATTCCCTGTTGAAACGTGTTATCATTACCTTCACAGTTCACAAGGTCCTCTGACCTATATATTATAGAATGTCAGGTCTTTCCCAAGAGCTGGCTCAGCAATTAAAACTTCCCACTGGCACAGATGGTTATGATAATAGGACATCATATATTTATACAGGGAGAGTGAGAGAGAGAAGGAGAGCACTCCTACATTTTTCAAAGCAGTGTACAAACATTAGCTAATTAACCCTAATAACAGCTCTGCAAAGAAATTAAATGTGATTATTCCCATTTTATAGATGGAAAAGCTCAGGAAAGCAGTCTAAACGATGAGGCAGAGGCTGGCATGAGAGGTCACTGTTGAAAGGTGGATGAGGTTCAAGATCCCACTGTCATCCTGGCACTGCTGCTGTTCAGTTCAGCAGGCTGCCAAATGCCAGGTGAGACCTCTCCTAAAACCCAGCAGGTTTGCAGATTTTGTATGGTTTTGTGTTGTCCCCCTTGGGAGAATTGGTGTGCTCATTTGAGAGAGTTAAACTGCTATTTTTATAACCCATCCTTCTTTGTCACCATCCTCAAGCAAGAAGAGATATTTGGCACTGGAAGTTTATTTTCAGTCTACATTTTTGGTGATGAAAGCAAGTAAGTTTGTTCTATAGCTGCACCCTGGACCTCCACCAGGTTTCAGGGCAGGGTGCTTGGTTCCCATGCGGCTGGTGTTGGTTCAAGTTCAAATATCATCACTGTGGCTGCTTCTGAAAATGCTGAAAAAATGGAGAAGTAGTTCAGCAGTGAGTTGTTTATCAGCCTGAGTGACTTTTTCTGCCATCTTAATAATGGACTCAATGTAGACATCACCAGCCTGGGCTGGGCATGAACATATTCCTACCTGAACAGTGCAGCTGCTCAGGATGGAGTCTCACAGCTCTCACAGAAGCCATGTCAGTATTGGAGTCAGTGGGCAGTGCCCCCAGGGCTGTGATGGCACTTCACCCTTCAGGTGGTTCCTAGGATTTGAATCATGGAATCATAGAATCATACAATGGCTTGGGTTGCAAGGGACCTCAGTGATCATGAATCTCCAACCCCCCTGCCACATGCAGGGCCACCAACCTTCCCATTTAATACCAGACCAGGCTGCCCAGGGCCCCATCCAATCTGGCCTTGAATATCTCCGGGGACTGGGCAACCACAATCCCTCCAGGCAGTGTGTTCCAGCTCTTCACCACTCTCACTCATAGTAAAGAACTTCCTCCTGATATCTAACCTACCTCTTCCTTTCTTTAACTTAAAATCGTTTCCCCTTGCATATATTTGAATATAGCTTTGAGTGGTATATATTTGAATGTAGGTTTGGACTTGGTCTTCCTAACAAGATGTGAAAACCCATGTTGTACCTCGTGCACTTTCCTCATCTTCTCTCACCTTGTCTGTCACTTCTGGTTTTTGGCTGCTGAGCAGAAGTGTTGTATCATGTTATCAGCTGCTATTTTTAACCCCTGCAACCGGCGCCAGAGATAACCTGCACACTTGCAACCATTCTGGGAATGTCCATATTTCAAAGCATACCAAGTCAGATGCAGAGGTTGCAAGTGTCTAGGGAAAAGATGGTGGAATTTTGCATGTTGTTTGCTTTTTATTTTCAGGTAACCATCTATCTGGCTGAACGCTTGAAGGGGGGTTAGCGATGTGGTGTTTGCTCTGTCATTATCAGTCACAGATACCCGGGGAGAATTGTCCTGGTGAGGGCAGAGCAGAAGCATTTGAATTGAAAATGCTCGTTCTGTCTGAATTTTTATGTGCCTTATGGAAAGCGTGGGGAGCTGGAAGAAACAAAAAACATTTATTTTCCCATGACTTCACTATTGTAATTTACAGTGTCACGAAACCTAGTGTGCATCTAGATAGCCTTCAACCCAGAAAGCAGGGAGGCAGTGCAAAGCTGTGCTGGGGTGATGAAGGGCTCTTACTCATTGTCCCACCCCTCTGCACAATAGAAATGCTTTCTCAGCAGCAGGCATGTGCAAAACCTGAAATCCCTCTGCTGCCCCTGAGCCTGGGAGCTGAAGCAGCACGTTGCTGTCTGTGCCCGGTGTGTGGGACGAGGCCGGGGGCTTTCATCAGTCCCTACTGCTGGGTGGACTGAAAGGCCTTCTTGCCATCGCCCTGCAAGCTGGTGAAATGCAGTTATCTCTGCATTACAAGCAGAGGGGACCCAAAGAGGGGCTGCCTCCCCACAGCCAGGAACTCTGCTCTCCCTGCGCACGGGCTGAACCTGAGCTAATGCCTTCGAGAGGAAACTCCACGTTGTTTTCGTTATCTATGGTTTGTGCTCAGGCTTAGTTTTTAAATGGATCATTCAGCACAGTGGTGGAATTAGACCCAGTAAAGTTTAAAGTGGATTTGGTTTATGAAAGAATGTAAATCTAGCAGCGCTGCTTCCGGAGAAGCCTCTTGGAAAGTGACACCACTTAATAACGCTCCAAATATTTTGGTTTGTTTGCTTTTTTTTTAATTTCCTTTCCAAATCTGGCACCTGTGAATTAATTTCCATACATTAAGAACTATACCAACCAACACCTGCTTGCTGGTGGCAAAATTCAGGAGTGATGCTTATCCATTAGGTGAGCCCCATGCAGTGAGCAGGCCTGGCGAGGTGGCGAGCTGCCCTGTTCTCCATAGGAGCTGAAGGTTCCTAAGTCTTCTTCTAAAATCTCAAACCCTTTGCCTTTCCTATGTGACTACTCCACAGAGAGCCTCTTGCCCCACTGGGGTTGTTTTCGGCATGCTGCAGCAAGCATACGAGCCAGCTCTATGTGAGAGTGGTGCACTATGAAGCAGTGTCAGAAGAATACATATGATTAGAAATGCTCTCTGGAGTTTCTGTTTATATTCCGAATTAAATTAAGGTTTCTGAAATTTCAAGTCAAGGGGAATAGGGGTTTACTGACTGAGAGGTGTAGCTCACAAAAGCACTTTACAGAGGCCTGGGTAAAAAGGCCCTGAGGAATCTGATGGAGCGGTTATACGGAATACTGAGGAAAACCAGGCTGTTTTCCAAGTTTTGCCCTTAAATGTACTTTTCTGTCTTCATTAAAGCTGGTGGCAACCTTACGTATACATCTGGGGTCAGTGTTTCATGTATTAAAAGAGGCAGGCTCAGGGTGTTTATTATTGGAGCACAGATTGACTCTGTGGGGGATAAATGCAGTTTATTTTCATACGGTGATGTATAAGAATGCTTCAAGGAGCTGCAGGCCCCAGCGGGGGCTTAAAGCAAAATCTGGAAAAATGCTCACAGACTTAAAAAATTAAACTACAAATCATGATTTTATTTCCAGTTTAACGTGATATTTTCATTCTGAAGAAAAAAAAGATTAAAAAAATCAGTTTTCATATGGCTCTAATGGATTGGTTTGAGCAGATCTATGCTCAAGCTATGGACAGTGTCTTGCAACGAGGCTGTGCGGTGTGAACGAGTACAGATGCTGTCTCCACAAAGTTTGCTGTGCATTACAAGCAGCCTGGCTGAAGCAGAGGTAAGCTGTGCAATACCCAGTATATCCAGTTACATGGAGAGAGCATGCTGGGCATGCTTTTCACAGCAGCAGCAGAGGGCTAAGACAAATGGGCAGCTGCTCGTGGCACTGGAATTAGCATAGGTGTGTGGAAACACTAATACACTTGGGGTGAAAATACTATCAGCTAGAAATTGGAAGGAGATTATTAAAATGCAGAGGAGCAGGGGAGGCCTGAGGATACCTCACATAACTCTCTAATCGCATGTGAGTATTCAGTTTGATGTGTTGCAGAAAGCAAATGTTATTCGCCTTCCAGGACTACAAGAGAGTATGTCCAAGAGCAAATAATGCATTCTTAAGTGTACCTACTTAGCATTCCTGTGAGCTGGCGTAGCATAAGCTGGTTTGTACTGGGGGGAATAAGAAGGGCCCTCAATTTCTTTCTTGATGGTGGGATCTGCCAGCAGGAACTAGCCGTGGCTGGAAGTCACGCTTAAATGCATTGTACATTTGTCTGTCATGCAGGCAGCTTAAAACTGAAATCACTTTGGCAGTGGTATTTTTCTTCATTTAATACCATTTTTCAAAGGTTCTGGGAAAGTGCAGGAGGAAATACTGGAGATCACTTGTCTCTCGGCTGAAGGAGCAGCCTACTGATCCATTGCTTTGGTGGTGGGCATGCTCCCAACCTTAAGTGGGCCATTCTCAACCCATTAGCACAGCTGTAATGGGTTAATTCTCACTGCTTGCACTGCCTGGCTGGCCAAGGAGGGTAGCTGTACTTCTGTTTCATCGCTGTGATCACATGGCAAAAAAACTCAAAAGGCCTTTTAATCTGCTGGTGGACAGCATTAAGAGACTGTTAAGAATTGAAGGTGTGGTGTTAGAGGGTTGTGGCCAGGATGCCAGCAACGATGTGCTGTTTGCTTTTCAAACTACCTTCAATGGCAGGTGTATTTCCTGGTAATTTCTGTCTATCTGTGCTTCTTTAGTCATTCCTCTCTGCTTGTATCCTATGAAGCTCATATCCCCATCTCTGTGAGCTCTCAGCTGGTGAGAATTGATGGTGACGTGATGAATGTGTTCTTTTTAGAGAAGAGTTTGCCTAGTCTGTCGTTTCCAGCAGGATAGTTACAGCTAACCATGGGTTAACAGAATCTGTAGGCTTCTGATTTGGTAGTGTTTATTTTCTCATGCTTGCTGAACAGGTAAGTTTACCCTCATTTCAGTCACGCTGTGCTGTAGCCCAGTCCCCTGGAGTTCTGGTTCAGATCCTGTGTTGGTAACTGGAAGTCAGCCTTGCTTCTCAGAGACTCTCATGAATGAAGGCTGATTGTGTGTTGTTGCTTTTTTTCCCTTTCCCCTTTGATATTGCAAAACGTTTTATGTGAATGTCAGCAGAGGTATTAGTAAATGACTGTGACACTGCTGTGTTGTTGTTCTGCAATTATCCTTATGCTTTTGAGAGAGCAAACTGGAAGGAGCTTCTTTATTCTCAACGCTGTTGTCTAATGCGTGTGCATACATGCATAGCGACAGGTGAGCCATGCTCAGCAATGTGCCTTGAGTTCTCTGTGATCAGCCTGTCCCACCAGCACTGCTCTCTGAGCACTAGTTAGTCTGTGGGCTGTAACACTCTGGAATTTAATAGGGGAAGGGGATAGCATTGCTTTCTCCCCAGTTGTACTCTTGATCCAGCATAACGCTCCACTTGTCTGAGGCAGATGTGCTGTATCCCTTTCTGTGTGCCTCCTAAGCCAAGTGCTCCAGCTAGGCTGTGGTGTGCTCATAGCAGCCTACCAAATGCATCCACTTGACATCTGCCCTTGCTTGCTGTGTGCTGGGCTGCCTGGTGAGGCTGTGCTGCTGGGGCAAATCAGAATAACAGCAGCAGCAAAACTTCTTCAAATAACGTGATTTATGTATTTGTTCACTGCAAGATGGATTTTGTTGCTAGGCAGCTTTTGTCCAGCACCTGTAAACTTGTTCAGGTTAGCCTTGTGCTGGGCTCTGTGCTCCTCCACCCATAGTTTCTGCACTGCTTTGCTTCCCAAGCATTTTCTCTAGTTGCCATGAATGCTTCTTACCTGCTGTCATTTTTCTGAGTTCCTTGATCTCATATTCAAGGCAAGCCCAGGATGTGGCATCCCAGCTGTATGGAAATGTTTCTGTCTTCCAAATGTGAGTACTTCCCTATGATAACAAAGGCCTGACTCACTTGCAGAGCACTTTCTGTGGTTTAAGCCATAGAGGCAGGGCTGGGGGACCACACCTTCAAGGACATTGTGGTGATGGAGCAATCACCTTGAATTGCTCAGGGCTCAAATACTGTCTGCTGAAAGTGGGGTTGTGTTGAGTCTAGGTCCTGCCCATGGAGCTTACTGCAGTGACAGCAGCAGAAACTCAATGAGTGAACCCAGGGAGCCCATCTGGACACAGAACAGCATTTAGGGTGATTTGGTTTCTTTTCAGTTACTGTGTGTGTGTTTCTACGTATATTGAGGAATGCTCTCTGCAAGAGGTTCAACCCACTGCTAACATCTATATCCTCTATATTCCTGATGTAGTGTTCAGATTAACTCTCTCCACTCGAACCAGATTGCATCCCAAGAGAAAATCTCTTTTCAGGGAATAAGATCAGGCAGCTTGACTGTATCATTTTATATTGTCATTTGAAAGAATCTTTTCTCTGCAGCTGGGACCGTTCCGCTGGAAGAAATGAAGGTTATAATTTGCTTAGCTCCAGCAGGGCAGTGGATGCTGCATGGCTATACTCACATCTTACTGTTTTCGCAGTGGCAAGCAGCACTGTCTTCTAAAATTCAGAGCCCAGGGTTTAATGCAGCTTTAGAGAAATGGCAGCTTTTGTGAAAAAACAGAGTAGAAGGGTTAATCTACATGTCTTTATAATTCCCACATGAAGTGGGAAAATTAGCTTCCTTCCACTTTACAGGAAAATTTTACTAAGCGGGCATCTGAAGGAAAGATTGTTTTATTTTTACTTAATATGCTGTATTACATTTTACCTGCCTCTTAGCAGTAACTGAAACCAAAGTGTAGTGGTCAAAATGAATACGCTGAGCACGTTTTGCCTGCTTGTGGAAGGCTGTCTCTGTGTACTGAGTTAATGCTTGGTTCTTGGATGTGCACAGCTGACAAACTGAATGGTCATCCTACTCCTGCAGCCTTTCAGGACAGTGTTCCTGGTCTCTTATGGTCAAGGCCAGCTCCTGAGTGTGTCACTGGAGAAGCTCCTGGAGACTTCTTTGGACCTGCACTTTGAAACTCTGTGGGGGTTGCTTGCCTGCGGGGAGAGATGGGACGTAATTTTCATGCTGAAACAAATTATTTTAGCTTGATGTCCCAAACTATGTTGCACTTTTAATTCCTTAGGGTGACAGGAAGTATTTTCTCACCAGCAGTGCCTTGGGGCCAGGGAAACATTCCTACCCTTCCTGCAACAGCTGGCGGAGGAGAGCACCTGCCGGGGATCCCGTTGCCTGGTGTGCTGTTATTTCTGCTTTAGTCTGTCAGCTGTTGTAACAGGAGTTGCATTTACTGTCTTCTGGTGCCGTGGGGTGAGATCAGATTGCTTCTTATGGGCTGGAAGACTTTAATGCATTGGTAGATACTGCCATATATAGTGCCTTTCCCATTTGACAGAAAGGCTACCAAAATAGCGCAGGAGCAGAAGATACCGCGTGGCCAACTGCTTCCCTCCATCCAATGTGAAATGTGATGATGCTGGAGATGATCTCAGCCATGTCCCATTGGAAAAGTCAGTTAGAAGTCAGGAGAGAAGGGCCCAAGGAGGGAGATTGAGCCGTGTGTAGAGTGCTGTGGCACTGCTAGCAGCTCCTTGGGGTTCATGAGGTGTTGTTTTGGGAGCACAGATTGGCTGGGGCTAGGCAGGAGCAAATAGTAATTGACTTCCAAATAACAGATTTTACACAGGCTTGTATTAAACAGAGAAGTGTGCGTAAAATCTGAAGCAAATCAACATGTTTTTTTTGGACACTGAAAGACAACACTATTGTGACTTAGTTTGCCTTATTTTTCCTTCTCTTTTTGGCACCAGTTGGATTTTGCATGAGGTGACTGGGGTGTTGCAAGAGTTCTAAGAAGGCAGTACATGTAGATATAAGCATCCCTAATGTTCTCATGTAAAGATACAGGAAATACATATTTTATTTGTATCCCTGTGAACATGCATATTTAGCAAATTGTGATCTTAACTGAAAAGCTGCTTCTTTTTTTTTTTTTTTTTTTTTTTTTTTATAATGCTATTTCTAGTTCCAGCTCTTTGAAAGAAGGACTGGCTTTTTTTTGGCTCTACTGCTCTGGTAAGCAAGTCCAATATTTACATATATTGCTCATGCTTTCGCAGAGCAGTTCAGTCACTGATACCAGTGTGTGTTCACAGAGGTAGATGATGCAAACATAGATTAGCAGAAGTTGGGTTCCAGCAAGAATTCTAAGTTTTCAGAGCCCTGGAAGGCACTGACAGTCATCTTAATGTGGAAAACTAACACACAGGCCATAAATATGCTGAGTGCAGTGGATTTTGTGGCCACGAGCAAAGCACATCAACTTTTTTTTTTTTTAAAGTAGCTATTTGTCTATTTTTGTGCAGCATTTGGTTGTCACTGCCAATACAGCTTCCCTTTGCCCCTTTCTCAGCTGTAATAAAACAATCCACCTCTCTGTTCTTCCATCCCGTCCTCCCAATCTACCCCTTCCTCTTCTGGAGGAACCCAGATTTTACTGTACTGTGTTTAGCAGCTTAGGAGACATGTTGTTCTGCAGCTTGCACGGTGCACATGCATGCTCTTTGGAGCATGGTTTTGCCCCACCTATCCAGCTGAACTTCCCCCTCCTGTGGTTTCACAGCCCTTTGGCAATAGTGGAAAATAGTTGCACGTATCTGAAGTAACCATAAATGATTTCTCCATCTTCTTCCTGTCTGTTCCAGTTGCAATACATTTTCCTATGTAGGTTTTGTGTTTCAACCTTTCCAGGCTTTCAGTCTTGTGGGGGTAAACTCGTTCTTGTTTTCCTAAATTAAGCAAGCTCGAGCCATGCTGTTGCTGTTACACTCTCAAATCAAACCTTGTAATCTCTTCATAAGCTGTGTTTTGGCCAGATCATGAAGTTTGCACTTAGATAAAATCCATAAGCATTTGCCTGAACAAAATCCTCAGGGTAAGGCTTTTGCAGGATGAGCTCACTGTGTATTTGAGTTCAGCCCTTCTCTTTAAAACAGTGCTCATGCTTTGAACCAAGTTTTCATTCTTACCTCTACAGAGTTTTCTTGTTTACATTGTGAAGGCTTTTAATTTGATTCTGACTGCTCTCTTATATATGACCATGAAGGTCTCTTCTTGGTGCCACTCTAGAGTACCCAATGTTATATATGTGTGCAATGCCTTTATTTCAGATATAGTGGAATACAGAACTGTGGCTACAGAAGCAACAGTTCTTCCTCTTCAAAAAATGGAATGAGGAAAGCACCCATATGGAGCTTAACAAAGTGAGGTAAATCGTCTCCTCTTTTATGTCATGATGCTCCAGAGAAGTCAGTGTGAGAATATCGTCATGTGTCAGGACAGAAACTGGGTCTTATGTTGCAGTGTGTATTGTGGAGATAAGTCTGTTGGGTGGATGAGCATCCTTCTCTCCTTTTTTTTTTTTCCTTTCTTTTTTTGCTTTCTCAAAAGCTGTCAAAGTAGCAGCATAGTTCTGGACCTTTTAAAATAGTTATGAGCCAAAAGAAAGGCAAATGTGGTGTGTTAAAATAATGAGTAGCTTTGAAAGAAGGATGTAATTATGCTGGGGATTCTGGTGACCTCATAAACCACATGAACAGATTCAGAGTCACTTTTCACCAAATTCCCTAGGTGGGAGACTCCGTGACTGGGAGATTGTATATGAAAATGAAACCAATTGTACTTCAGTTGCCCCAGCTCACTTTTCACGCTTCTTGCTTGTGATTGTTTCAGATCTTTCTCTTCTTCCACCCCCTGGGTTTGCTCAGCGCAGAGCAGAGGAGCTGAGGGGAGGCCTGGTGGTGGCTGCAGCTCCTCACAGGGAGCCGAGGGCAGCGCTGAGCTCTGCTCTGTGTGACAGCGACAGGGCCTGAGGGAACGGCATGGAGCTGTCAGGGGAGGGCAGCTGGGGGTCAGGGACAGGGTCTGCAGCACAGGGTGGTGGGCATGGAACAGAACGCCCAGGGCTGTGGGCACCCCGAGTGATGGAGTTCAACGAGTGTCAGCCTCCATTGTGATCTTGGGGTGGAGAGTGTTTGTGTGGCAGCGGCTCATGAGACACCATGCATGGGACTTCTGGCATTCTGAGTTGGGCTGGTGGGGCTTCTGTGCGGGGTCCCACCAAGGCCAGTGGGATTGCCTGGATGTGGGAGTAACAGCAACATTCAGCTGTCATGTATACAGCTTTACTCTATAAATGGCATCTTAGCAAACATTGGTCTGCATACAATCTATACCATGCTCCTAGGTTCATAATTTCCATTTTTCTCTCCAAGGTCTACTGCTCTGTAATTCTAAGTGTGAGAGCCGCACTGTAATAGTGCCTCACTGGCAGGAAAAGTCCCTGGGAAGTAGATGCCTGCCACGCTCAGCTCCATAAAGTGCAGTGCAGGCTGACAGCTGAAGATGCATATTTTGCACCTAGCATGGGGAGAATTTCATGCTAATGAATAATAATAAAGTGATTATTAATGGCATTAGTAATCATTAATGATAGTTTGCATTTCTGCAATGTGTTTATTCCAAGAATCTCAGAATGCATGTAGTTGCAGACTGGCCTGGAATAAATCCTGAAGCAGCCGGAAAGAGTTCAATCCATGGAGTTGACCACTTAACTTCGCTGGTCTCTAATGAAAAGTGTGAGGAAGCTGGAAGGGGGAGCTTCATGATTGGTCCTCATCATTTGTGCAGTAACTTGTGGATAGTACCTCTCCTACTTGCACATGACTGCTTGTCAGGTATCCTATTAAATGTATTTGCTTTATCGTATCTATTGTAAGCATCAGCAGAGATTTGTTATGCTCTCTGCAAAGCAGAGCAAATCAGGAGGTGACCACAGATGTGGAAAGTTTGTAATCTAAAGCCTGACCCCACGACAGGCACATGATGCCTCAATATCCCAGCCTGTGTGCACTGGGTTCTGCTGCTCCTGCGTGATATGCACTGCTGGTGATGGTCTGCTGATAGCATGGTGAGAGGTACCTGGAGCAAAGTGGGTCTGTCACAGCTTGTTTTGTTTAATGAGTGGAGCTCTGTGGCAACACAGATTCATTTAGTGGACAGAAGGGCTGAACTTGCTTCTCATTCTATTCCCTATGCTTTTCCTTAGCACTTAGCTGTGCTTTTCATATTACTTGGAAGACTGAAAAGCAAGATGCTGTCTGTTTATTAATCTTTGCCTAATAAAGATGACTACCAGATATGTTCTTTGGCCTTAACAAAAAGGTATAATTAGCGATGAGATTAGACATGACCCAAGAGGAAGCATTTTCTAAGGAAAAAATTAAGCAGTAGCATATAATACAGTCTGTCTGAGGCAGCACATCCTCCCTGGGGACATCATCTCGAACCGAGCTGTGACCCTTTCTGGCACTTCGGTGCTGCAGGAAAGCTGGGAAGAATATTAATGATAAAGGGATACACAAAGCAAGCTTCACCTCAGTCAAACAGTGTGCCGCCAACCCGAAATTGTTTAGCAGAAGTTTAGTTGGCAAACTGAATAATTGATGGTTCTGGCTGATACCACCACATGCAATAGCCGTGTGTGTAGGAGCCCCAGACCTGATTAAAAATTTATGGACTCATTGGATGCAATTTCAGTGCAATTAGTGTATGAAGGCAGAAAGAGCAGCGTCTTTTATGGAGTTGTACCAAAAGACTTGAGTAGTTCTTCTTTTATAATGTTGTACAGAGTAGTAATTGTTCCACACTGTCTGTATTTAAGTGTGTTGGTGTCTTCCCACGGCATTATCTGTTACAGGAGAGTATTAGAACTCTTATTTGTCACCAGGCTCAGAGGCTGCTTGGAAGTAGCTAGCGCAGGACAAGAGAAAACTTGTTGCTGTAAATCTTCCACGTGTGCTGAATTTGGACATGCTAGCAGCACTGAGCACAGTGTGAGGAAGAGGTTAGAGTGAAGAGGACCATTGATATCATTTGTTTTTCCTTTCTTTGCTGTAGAAACTTGTAATATATTGTGCTCATTGCCAGGCCTTCTGAGTGCTGGGTGCGAGAGTTTAAATATTTGTAGAAGCACTTCAAACAATAATGGGAAAAGATGCTACTTGGATACTCCATAAACAGCTTTGTCAGCATCTGTGTCCACGTCCTGGCAAAACACCAACTGCTCAAGCTGTTTCTCTCTACTCGCCAATGTTTGTGTTTCAACCCCAGCATGGACAGTTCGTTAGATAGAGATGAGCCTGATCAGACTGCACCAGCTGGCATCTGGCTTGTTCCTCTCTTCTCTGCGTCTTGCTTCATTCTCTTTTCTCTCTTTTGCCCCCATATTTTCCTTCCTCCTCTGCACTGGCTGCTTTTTCCTTCCTGCTGGCTGTATGCTGTCAGTCGGTCTGCTTGTGTGTCCACATTTTCTGACATGATGCCAGCTCCTTCAGTTTGCGTGCACATATGCTTTGGTTAGCATGTAAAACACATCCTTTTAGTAGCTTGTCACCAAGCAGCAATTTAATTATGAGAGCCGTTGGAATGCCTAGATTAACTTCAGATGCAGTCCCCTCACTGCAGTCACCTGAATGAGCGGCTCCCTACAGCAGCTGCAAGGGGAATACTAGGCTCAGCAGTGCATGACCAGAAAGAATTGTGAAGGGAAGAGTGGGCTACGAACTGATGCATGATCCATAGTGTTTCAGTCCTCACCTGTGGCAAAAGTGTCACAATGCAGTAGCATTACAGTCACAGTGGAGTTGAGCTTGGAGCAGGCTGATGGAAAGCAGCTCGTCTAACACCTGGCTCGAGGAAAAACCAACTTCAAATTTAGGTCACGTCGCTCAAGGGCTGACCAGTTGAGGGTGGTAAGCAGAAATAACAAGAAAAAGAACCTGTGTTTCTGCTCAGCAAATACATTTATAATCCACTTCTTTTGGTTAGTCTGTGCGAATTGTTCATGCTATGGGAATTACTTTCACAGTCTCGCTTTTGTTAAAATCCTGGAGAAGTGCAACCTATGAGAATATTTATTGGTATGAGTTCGTAAAGATGCTTGCCTGGCTGTTTGATCCCTGCCCTATGCCTGTCCCATGGAGGCCAGCTCTGTGGTATTTTTCACATGTGACAGTGCAGAGCTTTGGACATTACCTTCCTTGTATCCTCACAATGCCATCTCCAGTGCTGCAATTTCCCAGGGAACCTAGGGGAATGCCAAAAGTGTGGTGGGAATTACATGTTGAGGGCTGACTGGATGCTTTATTTCACCCATGCGCATGCTGGTGCTACGTGCTGGCTGGCTCCGGCTGCGTGATGGCCCTTCAGAAACTTCAGAGCCACTGGTTTTTGGGACCAGAGAATTGAGGACAGCTCAGTGCCTCCCTCAATGCCTTCTGGTATCCTTGATTATTCAAACTCTCTTCTTTGGCTTCAGTAATTTGGGGATAACACAGGTATCTCCTTTTTGGAGGAAGCTGGGTAAGCATTTGGAAAACACTTTGGAGATGGACATGAATGCTGGTGGCATTGCAATGTGGCAGTTGGGATTCACTTGGAGGACATTCAGGGTGGCTTGAGACATCCCTGGCTGAAAGTACAGCCCCTAAAAATGTTGTAGTGTGTACAGGGCAGCCTGTGCTGCTTTAAAATAAGCGTATGCCCCAGTTTCCACACCTGCTGCCAGCACTGCAGACACAGATGCAAATGCAGCTCAAAAGCAAGTGCATCCTTTCAGCTGGAATTTTTGCTTTTCAAGACATGTAGTAGAGTTTCCAGTGAAGTTAGGTGTCTGTGACCAGAACAGGTTTCCAGAGGGAGGCTAATTCATTTTAAATTATAGCCCGTAGGACAGTGCTCCTCATGTGAGATCGCTCAGCAGAACTCTTTCTACATCACTCACTTCTCTGCCTGTAATGGCTTTCTGCTTTCAGAAGTAGATATACTTCACAGGAGAACAGGCAGTCCATCTTGTTTGTGAGCCCAGAAAAGGAAACCGCACAGTTAAACATACACTTCCTAAATCGCCTGTCACTCACGCAGTACCCCAGAAAGCCAGCCAGCTCTATGTGGATGGTGCACGGGAGAAAGTCCATGCAAACAGCTCATTTCACCCCAGGCACTGTGGTGTTATTGACCTTTATAAAACACTTGGTGCCTTTCATCACCAAAGGTGTTAGTCTCAGCTGTGTAACAACCTTTTGAAGTAGGTAGCTCTTCATAATGTGCTGTACAGATGCAGCACCTGGGCACTAAGTAGCCTTGGGTATTGCCTGGGAAACCTACAGCTGGGCAGTGCTGGAAATTAATGCATCTCTGTTATTGCCTGCTGTGCTCATCCCCGTTTTCCGCTTAACCGCTGAGAGGGCAGAGGACTGCAGGTTTGCTTTCTCAGAGCAACTGCTTGTTCTGTTTGGATGTTAACTGTCCAAATGCTGTGACTGAATTTCAATGAGTGGCTATCGATATGGTGAGAGCAACTCAAAGGAGATTGGAGCACAGGGAAGGGAGGCAAGAAGGCAAACTAAAGAAAAGAGAAAAATAGAAGAAGGAATCGTAGTTCAAGAGCAAATGTGTTCATGCTCATTTATGCATAAATCCATGTGGAAGGGTCTTAGCTGCTACTTACATGTTATCTCTGTAAGGTGCATCTCAAGCAAGTAGGTAGAAGGAAAACCATGGCCTGATGAGGAGGGAGAAAGGCCAGTAAAATGAGGGATCTTGAAAATAAGTGGGAGGCTTCTTGTATCTCGCGGGGAAATTCTTGTTTAAGTTTTTTTTTTTTTTTTTTTAAATCATAAAAATCATCTTTTGTTACCTTCTTAAAAAAATCTGGTTTGTACTCAGTGTTTTCTTACTATGTATTTTGTTTATGTTAAAAAAAAACCACCCCTTATAAAAGTTTTGTTTGGAGTTTACAGCTGTCATCTTATTTATTTATATTTTTATTATTTTCCTGAGTCAACAGATTTCCCACACTTTATTTTCCATGCCTTTACTTCTGGAGGATCTGTTCTTTTCCAAAAATTACCTATTGCACATCTGGCTGCCAGTAGCACTTGTGTCTCATTGGGTTCATTGCCAACACAGGAATTTTCCTTGGGTTGTAACCTAACGAAATCAACGTGTGCTCTGTGTGTGAAGCTACTGACTTTGAATACTCTGTTCTTGCTCTTCCTCAAAAACAGTCCTTCAGGATTTTCTTACAATGTTTTCAGAAAGGTCCTTTATCAAAGGAGAAATCATATTATCTTCAGTAATGAGCTTTTCCTGGAGTTAAATGGGTGGAGACTCTTTAAGGTAAGGAGAACTGGGTATAAAATTCCCCATTTTTCTTCCTGAATGAATTGTCAGCTTTCTTCTTTGCGTGAAAGTTGTGGAAGTACTGAAATATGTTGCTGAGAGGGGTAGGCAAGACATTAGCCAATGAAATGTTTTACCAAGTGTTTTGCAGTTATTTGAACGGTTGAAGTTTACTTCACAACTTTTGCATGTGCCAGCACATGGTATGTAAGGGCTAATTTCTCTGGTTAAAAATGGCCTGAGAATTTTCCAGAACGCTATTACAAAAATTAATTATTGCAAGCCAGATATTCTTTATGGAAGATAGTAACAGAATAGAAGTATGTATGTAGGGAATAGATTATTGCCTTTAAGGCAAAGATACATTCATATTAAGTTTTGCATAAATATAAATAGACACATAATCAACTCCTGCATATTCAGCAGCTCTAAAAGAGAAATAGTTTCATATCTGCCATCAGTCTTCAACAATGGATATATGCAAATTATTTTCTCATGAAAATTGTAAGTTAAACATTTGCAACCATATTAATCTGATTACTCAAAACAACTTTTCTCAAAAACAGCATTAAGCCAAAGAGCTGTTAGTTGAATGTTTGTCTTCCAAAACAACAAAAACACGATTTTTCAATGGAGAGTATTTATTAGTTAAGCCATGGGAACTGCTTGATTAGTACTGCAACTTAATACAGCAGTATTTTAAAGTAATAGGGTAGGGAGCATTTAAATACTTTATTATTATTTCTGGAATATCAGCTGATAATGTCAATGTAAAAAGGAAATTAGGAATTTTTCATCCACCCAGAGCAGGGTGATACTGTCATGTAAGTGAGCTGCGGTTATTGTGGACTGCAAATAGGAATTCTAGATGCATAAAAAAATTTGCTGTTAGCTTTGTTTTCTCCCAAACCATAGGGTGTTTTTGATTAACTGGGTATTCCTGGCCTCTCCAGGGAGAGTTTGGCAGTTTGGAGTAAGAAGCAATGGCATGACAAATAGAAGAGATTAACAGTGTTCTGGTTCATATCAGCTCAGATGGTGTTTGCGACAGAAGCAGTGTGATTTAAAAGGTGACCACAAAGTCCATATTTGACTGTGGGTTTCAAACTTGCTTTTCTTTGCCAAAAAGTAAACTGAAGTCTACTGAGGTCTGGGTGCTGATGCTGTTGTACATCGTGAATACAATCACAGAATGGTTTGCGTTGGAAGGGACCTGTAAGATCATGTAGTTCTAACCCCCCTGCTATAGGCAGGAACACCTCCCTCTAGACCAGGTTGCTCAAAGCACCATCCAGCCTGGCCTTGAATTCTTCCAGGGAGAGGGCATCCACAACCTCTCTGGGCAGCCTGTTCCAGTGTCTCACCACTCTTACAGTAAAGAACATCTTCCTGATATCTAATCTAAATGCTACTGTTAGCTTCTGTGATTTTACTACTTGTATTTCAGGGACTGTTTCCTTATTCTCTTTAAAGCCCCATCCACTGCAAGAAGACCTCAGAAGAATTGCTGCGTTCATTTAGCCTTCTTCCTTCCCTCCAAATCCACACCCACCACACCAAGTCAGTTTGTTCATGCTGTGGCTGCACAAAGAGGCTTGAAAATATGCAGCACATATACTCCAGAGGCTCAGCAGCTTGACAGCAAATAAAAAGAATTATGGTTTGAAAACATATACGTTGGGCTTTTAAAGAGTCACATTAGGGGGGAATAGGGCAGCAGACAGATGAATTTCAAATATTTGTGGTTGACTGGTCTGAGCACTTTACCCCATGTACTGCTTATTTGTGTCACAGGAACTCTGTCTAGACAAGCAAGTACAGCACGTTTGAAAAGGTGTTAAATAATGTATTAACATGAACTTTACAGTTTGCTATAAATAGAGTTGAAATGTTTTTCTACTTAAATAATTAGCCTTAGCATCCTGATGCTTTTGCCACTCTTGCCCCTACAACGTAAGCTTTCTTAGGGATTAACTGATCAAAGGCATACTGGAACATCATCTGGTTTACCCAAGTGGGTCTTGCAGATTGTTGAGAAAATATACTAAGGGAATTGGCAGTGACTGCTGAGCAGGTTTTGGGTGGTTAATCTTAGGTTGGAGAGGCCATCAAGATATGTCTGTCTTCAGTGGGTCCAGGACTGTGCAGAAGCTTTCTGTGTCCACAACACCTGAAGACTTGATTCCCCATCACCTCCCACATTCACTACTGCTACATTCATGCTTGCTGAGACAACTGACAGAAGGATTTATGTACTACTTAAATTGTATTGGAAATGTCAAAACACAGCTTGATGTTCTTGGTGTCAGTGGGTGCATTTGTCATTGACTACTTTTTCCTGCTAGTTCTTATGAAGTAAGAAGCAGTAGTACCTAGTAATCGAAGGTATAAAATGCATTTATTATCTGGACCAACCTACTGTAGGAACTGAGTCTGTGAATACAAGAATTGTGCAAGGTGCTAGAATCCCATTCAGCTCTATAATTAAGTGCTTTTACCTGGGGCTTGTCCTTAAAAACAAACAGGGCTCTTGGTGGTAAAAATGTCAAGATGAGTCTGCCAAGAGAAGTAAGCAATTTCTATCTGTCATGAATACTAAAAATATAGAAAGATACAGATCAAATGTGTTTGAGCTATGAAGGTTCTATAGAAAAGTGTAGTTCAAACACAGCATTAAAAAGGGGAAGATTAGAAGAGATGGAAAATTGAAAGAAGGACCACTTCTTGGAATCAGTTGACTGGAAGTAGATACAGTGATGCTGGTTTGGGATGGATGGGGTGAATGTGGCTTTCTGGATATAACTGTGCATAGTACCCATTGATAGGATCTTGTCTGGGTGGACAGAGAGGTCATTGGCTTAGAGCAGGGTACCCTAGGCTTGGTTCCTTCAGCGTTTTGTGTTGTGCTGAGGTCCTCCACAGCCTCCCTGCTGTAGCAAGTCTGTGTGATACTTGTATCGAGCATCTGCTGCTTTCTAAGAGAACGTTGTCATTGATGTGATGCCTTCTACATTGGAAGTCTATATTCAGTCTGTATTGCCATTCTGGGAGTGCACTGGTGCTTCTTAACAGGCATGTATTTTTCTCTTTGACTCATGGCTACAGAGAAAAGGTTTTATCCATTCTGTCATTTTGGAAGGCTATTTGATTCCCATCTTGCTGTGGCATTCTTTTATTAATGTTAGAGAAAGTCCACTTTAATTTCAGATTTTCCCAAATGTGGCCCTTTTTTTTTTTTTTTTTCTGTATTCATTCAGAGTATGAGAAGTGGAAATGCAGCTTCCACTCCTGGGCATATCCTGATGCTTGGAGACATCTCTTGATGACCATCAAGACCATCTCTTGATGTTCTTGAGACCATGCCAGCACAGCACATAAGTTACATTGGATCCATACAGCATATGTGCACGTTGTGTACTGCTTGTTTGTGGACAGTGGACATGCCAGCCGTTGTTTTTGTTTGAAATGAAATCTGGTACAGAATGATTGAACAAATGGCTCAAAGCTTGTGGAGGAGATTGAGCGCATGTGCAGTGTGATTCAGGCAGGAAGGAATATTTAAACACACCAAATATAAGGGCACGTTATGTGTGGAGCCAGCATCCCAGAAAAGAGTCAAGGGCGTTGTGTGGGCATTTCCCTGGGGCAGTGCTCAGCCAGGGCACAGGCTGGACTGAGGTTTGAACCTGCTGCTACAGCTGTGAGGTCTGTTAAAAATATCCAGCTGTTTTTTTTCAGAGCGATTCTTGATACTGGGTACTTCTGACAAAAAAAAGCACCACCTTGAACTTCAAAGAGGAGATGTGTCGTGCTTTCAAAAGCCAAGTCTTCCCTAATTTCTCTCAGAACTGGTACCCAAAGTCACTTGTTACTGAGTCCTTTGGCCACCAGCAGCAGAGACTTCAGGTGCCAACTGGGGAAGTTTACTGCTTGCTGCCATTACTGCTTTATCTGCTGTATTTAGTTTGGGGTACCACTGTCAGTTTAAATTGTGTAGTCAAAGTGGATCAACAACAGCAAGAAGAGATTTGGAAGCAGAAGACTTGTAACAGAAAAGGCTTAGGGTTAGCCCCATGCAGAAAGGAGATGGAGAGGCCCAATATCTATAAATACATACAGAACAGTTTCAAAGCGGGCAGGGATCAATTCTCTGCAGGCAGCTGGGACGTAAATAGGGATGAATTTAGACTGCAGCAGAGAGAAGAAACGGCAGAATAGATGGGAAGAGGATGAAGACCGCTTCAGTAAAGGCCCTGGGAGCTGTGCTATCCATGTGGCTGGGCCCATGAGGGCCCACTGCCCTGCAGGTGGCTGCGGCAGCCCTGAAGGGAATGGCAAAACCCACCCCAATGAAACCTGGTGCTTTACTGAGCACCCTGCTGCTGGTAGGGACCGAATATAGACGAGTGGATGCTGTAGGAGGACAAAGAGAGCTATGGGAAACTATTTTCAGCCCAGGCCTCAGTATTGAGAAAGAGCTTGGGCATACACTTGCTTTGAGGCATGATGGTTTCAGCAGTATGTTAGGTGTGTTTTCCTGAGTCACGGCCCCAGTGGTTGTGATTTTTTAAATGTAGTCCAGAGCACTTAAGAAAGCATTTTTCAGTGGTTACTAAAGCTATAATGCAGGCTGTTAGTTCCACCTGAGGAGGTGTCTTTGCAGACCCTCAAGCTGGACTGACATGTTAGTCAGTGGAGGAACAGGAATAGTTTGCAATGGGGTGAAAGTTACTCGTTACTCTGGAATGAATCCTTTGTGTGCTGAGAGTGTAAATGAAGAGTTAACAGGATGTTGATTTGGTTGGTGGTGAGCATAATGCTAGTGATGGAAAAAAATTAATGGTTCCATTTATACCGTTTGAGACTTTTTGCTTCTGTGAGCTGGCTCCCACAGATATGCCATCATTTTAAAGAGATGTTTATAGGTAGGAGCCATGCTCAGCACAAATACGCACAATTTTTTGGGTGTTATTTTTTTGGAAGCACAGTCTGCTTATAGAAATCGGTGTTGCTTCCTCAGAAACCTGGCCACCTCTCTTCCCACAAGGCACTTTCCTCTTCATTGGGAAAACACAGATGCCTTTAATGCTACCAAACTGGAGTTGCATCAGACTCAGTGAGACAGGCATTGGCTTCTCTTGAAGATGTATGCATTCAGGGCTGGTACAGGCAGGTTTTGGTAAGGACGGTTTGAGCAGACATCAGGTTTGAAAAGCAAAGTTTATTGGAGAAGTTGTGTTTACTGTGCCACGGAGTGGATTTGGAGCTCTGCAAGAGTGAAGAGCTTGCATTCAGGTGCCCATGTGTTCTGAACATGGATGCTTGGCCACATATGTTTGCACAAACCTGAAGTGTTCAGAAAGCATCCCTCTGTGCTGCTGCTTCTAGGCGGAGAACACACAAATGTCTGAGAGGTGGTAGTCATCCATCCTCAGCAAACGCATGAGTAGAGAGCATCATGTCAGAAACCATGTAGGTTAGTGTGTTTATCAGTGTTGACTCACCACATTCACAGCCACACTAGTCATTTTACCTGTGGTAATTACCGTCTATATCACCTTTTATTCATTTCGTTGTAGGCTACAAGGAACTGAGACTCAATTACATGCATTGCACACAAAGCAAACACCCTTGTAGGAGTCCGAGCCTGTAATCTTTAGCATTTCTCATCCAAATGCAGTTATTCTGGTTGTCACATTTCAAGCCTTTCTACAAGTGTTAACCCTCTCCTGCCATCTTTTTGTTCCTTCCCTGCAGATCCTTTAAATTCCAGTCAGCTGCTGCATCTATGTAGGAGATTTCATGGTCTTATGATTGTGCTTTGATTTAATTTTGATGCACTCCAGCTTTGGCAGAATGGGACTTGGGTAGGCGTGAAGCCTCTGTTGCACTGAGCTCAGCAGTGGGATTTAGAAGAGGGGCACACACCCAGCCAGGGCAGATGAGAGTATGGCCAGCTGAGGGAGCTTGTGCCCAGTGCCATCAGCCAACGGCTTTCTGCAGAGCTGAAATCATCCCTGGGGTCCAGGGGAGTTGTGAGTCCCCCTTTCCCACCCATTGGCTGAGAATAGGGTGAGGAATGTGGCATGCAGCAAGCTACTCCTGCCCGGCTTGTCCTTCAAGCTCCTGTCAGTCTGCAGCTCATATGCAGCATCCCTGTGAAATAAAGAGGATCTGGGTGCTCTGAAAGGAGGCCTAAGACTGTGTTACAGTCCTTAAGGGTCTGAAGTGTTCAAATTTAGCAAAACACTTAAGCATGTGACTTTGTCCCACTGACTTTGGTATGAATTAGTTACGCACATGGACACTCAGGGGGACGCAGGCGTTCCCTCTGCAAACACATAGGAGATGCAGTTGTAGCCTAGAGGCAATGGAGCTCAGGAAAATTTCCATTCTAGCATCCACTCTGCTTTCATGCCTTTTCTTCTGTACCTATTTTCTTTGGCACTAGAAATTCACAATACTTCATTATCTTAGAAACAAAAAACCAAAACAACCCTTTTTTTTTTTTTTTTTAATTCATGAAGTGATGCCTGTTTTGAAATCTCATTTAGAAAGCGCATTTGTTTCTTTATTTGTGTGCTGGGTTGTTTATCTCCGCTTGGTGCTGTGGGTAGAAATCCCGCAACAGACACTGCAAGGCAAAAAGCGTTTTGGGAGACTGCCTTATTTAGAAATGTGATTCAGCAGGGTCCTAGAGCAGAAGCTTTAGTGCACTGTGGAACTGGGAGCTAAAATCAGACGGAAGGAGAAAAACAGCACAGCCTCAGATGTGAAGCGAGTTACTTGTGATTAAATAACTATTAAGAAGGAGCTATTAAAAGCAGCCTTCTTGGTGGATTTGTGTCACCCAGCCACAAGAATCCCAAATCTCCATGCGAGCTTCCAGTGCCCCATCTGTCCCCACATCTCTAGGCCCCTGCCAGTCCTTTCCCATCCTCCTCACTGTGCTATGCCTGCCCACCTTGCTTATCAGTTTTCATTTGTGGCACAGAGACTTCACATTTTGGGAACCTTGCTCCCTCTGTCAGGTAGATGTGAGAGCAGCCAGTGAGTGTAGAGGCAGCCGGAGAGGCCTCAGCAGGCTGAGTGAGCCTCCCTGCCCTGGAGGGGAGGGCAAGGATGTCTGCGAGGCTACTCTTTGGATGGAAAGGCAGTGATGGAGCTAACAGCCAGCTATAATCCTATTACGTCTGCTGCCAAGAAAATGGAAAATCAAAAAAAAACAACTTCAGAGCTTTCTGTCCTGTATTGCAAAGCATAATACAGATTTATAAACGATGAAATTTCATGTGTGAAAGAACATCTAAGAATGGGAGATTTGGCTTATTGATGCTGATTATTTTTCATTTTCTGTTCTCCTGAAATTATGTATAATAACTTATTTAATTACCTTTTCAGTATTGTTCGTTATCATAATGGTTTTACTTTTTGAGGCCATTCTGTGTTTTCCTCTTAAAAATTAATCTTTTCTTTACGTTTCCTCTCTTCTCTCATGCCTGTTAGGTGCTGTTGAGTCAAATATCAAAACAGATAATTTTATTTTATTTTTTTTATTTTTTTAGGGATTATATAATTTTATGTCAAATACTCAGTTATGCATATGAAAATAGAGCTAAACAAATTTCATGCTTCAGGTTATAGCTGCTTCTCTGGAGATCTGGAGAGATGGTTTGCCGCATTGCACAGCTGCCAGACTGTGGTCCCATGGTGGCCAGCATGCTCTGCAGGTGGGGGCCCCAGCACCTGGCAACACTGGTCAGGGTCTTGCAGCATTGAAGCCTCAGGCTTTCACCTTCTACTGGAGCACCAAGGCTTGCTCACTGCTGGAGGCAAGAATATCAAACTTCCTGACCCGCTGAGCTTTGCATTCAAGTGACGCATATGCTTCTGCATATCTGATGCAGCCCTTCCCTATTTTGCAATAGGGGACTCCATCTCTGCTTCTCTAAGAGCCAAAGTAAGAGGCAATGCAGGTAGCAGCTCTGTAAATCAAGGTGCTTGACTGGCTTGTACTCTGGGACTTCTGCTCACAACCATGCCAAACTGTAAATCACTGGGCTGAGATTTCCCAAGAAGGTCAACAAAAGCAATGTGTTTGTATATTCTAATTTTGGAGTGGGTGGGAGTTTCTGCCAAAATAGTTCAGATGTTTCTGAAAGCGATATTAGGGGGAAATACGCTGTATGGCCTACGTGAGATATTCTGGGAGCGGAGGATTGTGGTCCAGCAGAGGAGCTGCACTGTGCCAGGCATGTTCTCATGAGGACCTGCACATTTAGGAGAAGTGCAGAATTGTGGAAGATGTCACGCCCAGGAGAGAGCAGGTGGCTGCTGCCTTCTCCCTGCATCAACACAGAATCGTTTGAGTTGGACGAGACCCTTAAAGGCCCTCTTGTTCACCTCCTGCAATGAACAGGGACACCTGCACCTAGATTGGGTTGCTCAGAGCCCCTCCAGCCTGACCTTGAATATCTCCAAGGATGAAGCATCTTCTTTGCTGTGGTGTTGCCATCCCCGTTGGAGGAGCCCTTGCTGGCATAATGCTGTGCATGGTGTTAGCTGTGGGGTGATGCAGTGACAGCTGAGCTGAGATAGGATGAACAGCCTTCTGCATTGCGCTCCTACTCCCTCAGCTCCAGCCTTCTGCATGCCATGGGTTTTAGTAGGTGAATAAAGTAACACCCAGGGGATTTTGCATGCATTTTTGAGGCAATTTAGTCCATATTTAGATAATCTGGAGAGCTGTTCTTTATATCCAAAGCCTGTTCATGTAGTGTCACATCTCAGTGTCCTTTCTCAGTTCAGATTTTAATGAGCTCAGGTGTGCAGGGTGCCTTCCAGCCACTGCAGGCACAGCCCTGAGCAGCAAGCAACCCTCACCCTCATCAGGGCTTGCAACCACAGCCATGCCTGTTAAGAAACTGCGGTGTCTTTTTGCAGCCTTCTCTTGTAACGTTTCCTGTGCGTGCCTGTGAGTCTGCTCTAGCACCTGCCCTATATTTTCTGTTGTGTTCTTTTTTTTAAATCATGGTTTTCAGGATACATGTGCAATCCTCCAGACTGCAGCCTTATTTGAGATTGGGGACAGACTGGTTCTTGGCATCGCTGCTTATTCCCAGTACTTCTACCTGAGCACAGATGGTGCCCGAGGAGAGGGGAGGGTGGGAGAAGGGTGGACAGGGGCTGAAACAAAAGGTGCACGGGGAAGAAGAGGAGGGCAAGAAGGTAGCGTAAGGCAAATCAGAACACTGCGTAGCGCTGACAGATCTTGCAGTGATGAAAACAGGCTGAGTGCTGTACAGAATGTGTCTGAACAGTTTAAGTCTTGGAAAATTATTTTGATGGAGGCTTGTGTCCTGTTACTGAGAGAGAGAGCAGAGTCTGATCAGCAAATTGCACAAGGCCCTGCCAATCCTGGCTCCTGCTGGTCCCATCACTGCGGTGGCTTTGCTGGATTAATTTTCTCCCTTCAAGAGAGTTTTTGATAGGTGTCTGCTGCTATTTCATGCTCCTTTTCTCTTTTAGGGTGGTTTTTTTTTTATTGTGTAGTTTTCCAATAACTGAGCAATAGTTTACTTTTGCTCCACAGTAAATTTAATTTTCAGTGTACTGGCCTAGTTACATAAGTGATCTGAATCCCTATGGATCTCTCTTGTGGTTGCTTTGTATTTACTACTCCCTTCAGTTTCATGTCATCAGCAATTTAGCAATTTTACAGCTGGTTTCTTCAAGTAATTTATAGACATTACCAACAGGGAGAAGTAGATACTGAAAATTTGCTGCATAGATCCCACTGACTCTTGATGAACTGCTTTTGCAGGCACAAGAATAAATGAGAAGGGAGTGACAGCAAATACTCATGTCTCAGGTGGGCAACGTATGGATGCTGATGACTGAGATGCAGCCTGGCCATCAATTTTGATGCCACTGTTGGGGCGTATGGGATCGATGCTTCTGAACGTTTCCAACTGGAGGCCCACACTGATACATAAGCTCTCGCAGCCGCAATAACAGCAGACACTGCTGTCAGCATCACCTTGAAGGGTGCTGGTAGTGAGAGACTAATTTAATTTCTTCCCCTGGGAGACACAGGTATTTCTTCTGCCGCTCCTTCAGAAGGAGTGCTTGGGGCAAGGATGTTAAATCTCTGCAGTGCCCTCCGCTGAGTGGGGAAAAAACAACAACAACAACAAAACAGATCCTGAGATGAACCATGTAGCTGAGAAGTCTCCAGTTCAGAATGAAAATTGGAGTGAGGGAAGTTCTGTGCAGAACTATCCCTTCTGGGCTCACTGCACTCTCAGGTGTTTTCAGGGAATTATTGAGGTTGAAAAAGATCATCAAATCCAACTGTCAGCCTATCACCACTAAGCCACTAAACCATGTTCTTCAGTGCCACATCCACACAGTTCTGGAACACCTCCAGGGATGGTGAATCCACCACCTCCCTGGGCAGCCTGTGCCACTGCAGCACCACTCTTCCTGTGAATTTTTTCCTAATATCTAACTTGAACCTCCCCTGGCACAACTTGAGGCCCTCACCTAAAAGGCTGCAGTTGCACAAGCCTGGCCTGTAAGGGATAATACAGCATGCAGGGGTGGGACTTCAAACAGAGGCTGCTTGTAGCTTCATGTGCTTGGTGTTGCCTGAAGATGTGGCACAGGCATCTCTCTACAGCTGGCCTTGCCCAGCAGCCCAGGGTACCCATCCATCTGTTATCAGCACCCAGGGGTGGCAAGTGCTTCTCAGGGGTCTGTAGGAGGGATTTGTATGTGGAAATGCAAGCTGTCCCCATTAAAAAATATATGAGCGCAGCCTGGAGGCTGCCTCCTCCCTGTGTAAATTGCAGATATCAAGAGAGCTTTGGGAAAAAATTTTGGAAAAAAAAGCAATGGAAAAGGAGAAATTCTGGCTCATCCCCCAGCGCGTACCTGCCCCACTGCCTGCTTGCTGTCTTGGTGCCCAGTGAGAGCTGCAGAGGTGGGGCTGAGCTGGGCTGGAGGAGTGCTTAGGAGGCTTTGACGTGACCCTTCAAATGTGCCTTACCCTGCTGCCACCCTGGGGCCTCCCTCCTGGTGCTTCCAGAAGAGGAGCAGTGAAATACCTTCAGGAGAGACCAACCCAGGTGCACTTGTCTTTATTGTATGTGAAATCAGTGCCATTGCTGGTCTAGACCCTATGATGGCAGTTCAGAAATTGGGGAGTGACTGTTCTGTTTGGTAATATGGACTATAAAAACTTGTGTCTCCAACCATTCTTTGACATCTCAAAGGTGTCAACCTTCTCTTCTGAGGAAAGTAAACCAAGAGTGCCCATTGAGTCACGCTACTGCTGTCATTTTGAAGGCTTGCTTTACAACCACAGATGCTGATCTCTGGGTTAAAACATTGCAATTAAATAATAAATAGTAGAAGGGGCTGGTCCTCACTCCCCCTGCTCTTTGTTCATCTTTGGGAGAAACTGGTGCTCAGAGAAACACTACTGTAAACATTTATTCTAAAGGGCAACAAAACAAATCCCTTCTCACGGGAAGTATTAAATGTTGACCTTTAGCAATAATTTAACGAGTGTTAAAATCTTCAGTGAATAATGCATGGGCTTCCCCAAGAAGCCTCAGATTGTCTAGGGGAAATCTGTGTGCTGCACCTCATCTCTAGGTGGTAGGAGAATGCAACACAGAGCGACCTGCTGTCCCTCACCACTGGGAAAGTGCTGTGAGCGTGGCAAAAACTTGTTTGGAACATGGGCAGGATGCATTTCAGCCTGTCAGGGTTTCAAAAAAATAATCAGGCAGAACAGCCCTTGGAAAGTGGTTGGGATATTGGATGGTTTTAATTGCTTTTCTTGGCAGTGCTAACAAAGTGGTCCCCTCCCCACCACACATCTGTTATTGCTGTATTTTCCTTTGGCTTATCTGCACATAACTGTTTTATGTTTTTGTGGTGACATTTCCTACCTGGTTTTGACACTCTTTGTTTCACTGCTTCTGCTTTGTTTCTGAAAAGGGATGGGAAGAGCTCAGCCTTCTAAGGTACAAATAATAAGCCCCTTATCATCACAGAATGAGAAGAGCGATTAAGGTTGAATCTCAGGTCTTTTTTTTTCATTTCTGTTTGCCTAAGTAATTCTTTGATCCAAAAACTGTCTCTGTTGATTTCTCAACTGATTGGAGCAGTGCTCAAGCAAGACAGGTAAAATGTTTCTCAGGAAGAGCACCTCAGTAATTTCATTACTGGAGTAGAGTGGGTGCTCATTAAAGCCCCTTAGATTTAGTCCAGGAAATTCAGGCACAGGAACAGTCAGGGGTGATGATGAGGTTGACGTGTATAAGTATATAAAAACACATGTACATACTATTCCCATTCTTCTAAGACAGTAAAGGCTAGCAGTGTCGCTTCCGGGGTTTTTCTTTGGAGTTCATCCCCAAGGCTTCTCTCGTGTTGACTTACCTGCCCTCTGTTCATCTCTGTACGCTGTGAACAGTGCAGCACTTGGATGGGGCAGGACCATTAGAATCATAGTATCATCAGATGATTTGGATTGGGTTGCCCAAAGCTCTCCTCACACCCCACTCCTGCAGTCCTGTACACCCCATTCAACCCTGCAGCTGTCCTGTGCTGGTGGGGATCTGTCAGCACAGAGCCTACACCACTGGTAGGGTTTGTGTGACCTCAGGGAGGCTGAATGCTTGCCTGGTCAGAGCTGGACAAAGAAGAGAAGCAGTCAAGGAGCCAGGCTTTTTCTCAAGGGGAGATGGGCTTGCTTGCTAATGGCTGGGTTAATGAAACTGCTGGGGAGAAGAAATGACAGCCTAAATGAGAGTGTGCAAAAAGCCAGTTATTGCAGGGCTACCAGCAGACCGTTCTCAGGACTGTGTGCTGTTTCGGTCTTGCAAACAGTCTGTAATAGTTACAAGGGTGACCACTTGCCAATGTAAATAGTTGAGTAAACGAATATATAGAAGAGCAACTGTGGTATGAATAAGCCTCTCTTTATTTAGAGGATATGAGGACATGTGTAACTCTAATCAAATTTGCTGGGGAAGTGGCCGCAGAGGGGATTCTGGTGTGATGAGGAAATGGCAGTGTTAGCCTGGAGGAACAGAACAGCTGAGCACCGTGGCACAGACCTGAGTCCAGGGGCAATGCCTCTGTCCTTGGAGCTCTGCTTGTCTGCAAGGCTGGGTGAAAATCAAGGGCACGCTGAAGCTCAGCAAAAAGCTCTGCAGTTCTGTGCTAAACATGCAGCCACTAGGACTAAGGGTGCTTTAATTCAGTGAGTTATTGCTTGTTCTTATTAATGAGTCTGTGGGGACAGCTTTTCTAGTGCACATGGTGGGGTGGAGGTACAAAGGGGAGCTGCTGTTGTCTGTAGCCAAAGAACCCATCCCTTCTGAGCAGGAGGAGCTTGGAAAGGCATTTTCTCACAAGGGGCAATTGATAGGCTGGGACCAGAGGAGAGGAAGGCAGCTGGGAGCAGCTGACCTCATCTCTGCAGAGTGGTACAGCAGCTAGATAGTGGGAACATGGGTAGGAAGGTTCTGAATATGGGGCGAGGAGAGCTGAATAGAGAAATGAATTTCCTCCTCCGGTTTCTCTTGCTAAGATAGGAAAATACAGGGTTTCAAATGTGTATGCTTTCTACTCATCCTTTTCCCCACCAGCAAATAGAAGCTTGTAGTTCTCTTTCCGGAACTGATGTCTGTGTATAAATAGCTGATGCCCTATAGGAAGAGCTTTATGGGATGGTGCTGTTAGCTGTGCTTTCCAGGAAAGTAGCTGCTAGTGAGGTGCCTGGCAATATTTCCCATTAGTAAAATGTTTTGAGGACGGATAATATTTTTCAGACCATGGATGTTGTAGGATGTTCTCTGGGGTGCATTACCAGTCTCTTGCTGGTGACAGTGCTGGTTGGGTTTCTCCGAATGTCAAAGGAACGCTGGTTGTTCTACCAGGTGCAGCACAGGCATAAAACTCAGATGTGCTTCACCTACCTTATGCTGTCAATTTAGTACAAGACAGAAATGATTCCTTTTTAGCCTGCTTCTGGATTTGTAGCTACTTGATGTAAAACATTTTGCGCAGTTACGACTTGGTAGAGACTGAAATATTCTTGTCCAGTTGGGTGGGGTTTTTTTTGTTTGTTTGTTTGGTTTGTTTTTTGGTTTTGAGAGGATAGTCAGGAGAATGGGTGAGCTGAACCCTTGAGAAATGGGTGCAGTGTGGCTCTAGTCCATACTTCACGTGACCTACTTCAGATCTAGAGGTGTGGTAGAAGGGATCTTCAAATGGATGTTTAACATGAATGGTCAGATATCATCATAGTTTTTATTGCATTCAGAATAAGCAAATGGTTGCGTGTGCATTCAGTGATGTTTTATTAGGTTAGTAAAAGGCAAGGTGCAGTGCCATGAAGGCAGTTGAAAAGAGGCATTCACACGGCCCATCATTTTATCTATTATCATTTAGTATGACGATTAATTATCTGTAAATACGTAAAAAGTTTAACTGTTTCTCACCTAATCTTTATTGCTCTCTACAACAGAGGTAGTTTAACTATTTAGGCAAATGCCAAAGATGATTATATATTGTCTCATAGTTCATAGATGCTTTCGTCATTGGTAGTGCCCTTAGGTTTCAATAGGTAGCAGTGGGTTTGGTATTAATGTTGTCATGATTATAACGTGGCTTTTGTGGGTGTAGGAGTAGGTTTAAGGTGCACCACAACCCATAATGTAAGTCAGACTTGGAGACCTGGTCCCATCCATCATTTATCAGTTTGCATTTTGAAAACTTGAACAAAATTATTTATCAGTATACTGTTTTTAAATATCGAACTGATGCTCGAAATTATCACATATAACAGTAGCATCCTTGGGAAGGTGAGCAAGAATGATGGAAAACACAAACTTGTACAGAAATGCCTTGGATTCAGTATACACTGAGGTGAAAGGAAGCATTAGGCCAATGGGCTCAAAGTGAAGCAAAGTGGCCCAAAGCAGCAGTTTTCAGACAGACACTCGGGTAGTTTTTATTACTTCTTTTCCTTTAGAAAAGTTGTAAGAGCTCAGGTACGCAAGGTAAAAAGCTCTGGAAGTTCCCCAACAAAGACAGCTGCAAGAGGATAATAGGACTGAATCTAATTGAGATATTTTTGGCACTTTTCCTGTGAATTATAAACGATGCTGTTTGGCTGAAACTGAGCCATTTTGTAGAGATGTTTTGATTTCTTATTAGCTGGAAGATTCTGAGATCCAAGCTGAACTTCACATATACCACCGCCTCCATCACTCCCAGGGAGGTGGTAGGAGAGGGGTAGGATTGGGTTGAGCAAGGAAGGGAAAGGGGAGGGAAATAGAAAATCTGACCTGTTCGTGCTGTCATGTTCCTGCTGAGTTTCTCTGTTGTTAATTGAGTCTGTAAAGCTTCCAGCTTATTAGACACAGAGGAAATTCCAGAAAGGTAAATTAAATATAATTCTTAGCTAGAAAAAGTGTTTTATCCTGGGGAAAAAAAAAAAACATCTCTATAGAGCAGCTGCTCTGTTCTTGGGCTTTCCTGGGGGCCTGTCCTGAAGGATAGCATTGAAGTCTGCATATGTAGAGGCTGACAGGAGAATGTCTTTTCCCATGATGGCAGGAGCGATCCTCTAGGTCAGAAGATCTGACGTTAACATCTAAGGGAAATCCATGTTTCATGGCTGTATTGAACGCAGCTCGCAGTGAAGCCCTTCCTAGCCCAGAGGAGGTTGTAGATAAAATATGTTGTAAGATTACTCCAGCAGCTGAAAGAGCAGGACAAGGGGAAATGGTTTCAAGCTTAAGGAGGGAAGATTTAGACTGGATGTTGAGGGAAGTTCCTTACAGAGAGAGTGGGGAGGTGCTGGAACAGGCTGCCCAGAGAGGTTGTGGATGCCCCGTACCTGGAGGTGTTCAAGGCCAGGTTGGATGGGGCCCTGGGCAGCCTGGTCTGATATTAAATGGGGAGGTTGGTGGCAGGGGGGTTGGAGATTCATGATCCTTGAGCTGCCTTCCAACCCTGGCCATTCTATGATTCTGTGAAGTCAGGCAGAAGCATTGCAGCTTGGTGGGTGAGGTAGTGATTGGAAAGTATAGCGGGGCTGTTAGCTCTGCGCTTCTCTGAAGGCATAGCATGCATGCATGCTTATAAGGTGAGACATCAGAGGCTGAACCCCGAGGATGAAAACTGAGCTGTAATCTGCTCTTGTTTGAGAACCCTCCTCCTGCAGCTGATGGGCTGCGCTCAGGAAGGTGGCCCCTAGAAGCCAGGATGTGGCCACGCATGGGGCCCTGGGGGGACTGGCTGCTGAGCACTTGATGTCACGTGGCAGATGCCCTGTGTGAGCAAAGTAATATCCTCCAGCCAGCCGGGAGCCGAGCACTGCTGCACAGGCTCTGCATTGTGTGCTGCTAAGTCTCTGTCACTTTGAGAAACTGAATATGTTGGTGCGGTTTCCTCTGCACCATTGAAATGAAGCTGCTGCTGAGGAGGCTTGTGCCTTGCTGCCTTTGCAGAGCCACAGCTGACAGTGAATGACCCTGGCTGTTTGGGGCACTGGATCCCAAAAGGTCTTCTTCTGAAGCTCCCGGTGTGCAACAAGTGATTTTAGTCTAACATATTTCATAACCTTGGAAATGAAACTCACTGAATAAATTTCTCTTTTTACCACTGTTGGAGTCTCAATAGTTCATTTATCAAATGTGTACTGGCACTTTAGTGAGCATGAGGAATGATGGCTTGGGCTGATATCTCCTTTCTCAAACCCCTGTTTGCACTGGAACAGCACCGTCTTTCTTATAGGGATGGCAGACTTGAGTGAGTGCTTGGAACAGATGCTGCATCAAAGGTAACTGCACTGTCATTCCTTTCAGCTGGAAGCACACTTGTAATTTTAGGATTAGCAATAGAAATTTGGGTCTTTGTCAGATGCTTTCATACCTGTTTTTTTTTTCCCAGTGAGTTACTTATCAATCCCCCAGCTGTATATCAATTTGGGGAAGATGTGCAGTGCCCTTAGATAGTCATTGAGAAGTCAATGGATTTACATCAGCTGGAAGTCTCAGGGTGAGAGGATTGTGAATGCTTTGCCTGGTGTGTCCATACCTTCTGTCACCATTCTGACTGCCTGCAAAAACCAAGTCAGCTCTCTGCGTAAAGCAGGAATGCCAGCTCTGTCCTTGCCCACAAGCGTAAGGAGCTCTTATTTTGTGCCTGTAATAATGGCATTTACTATCTCTCAGGAGAATCAGGCATCTATCACTTACTCATAAGAATAGTTTTGGAAATTATTTTGGAAGTCTATCCTCTTGCCCTTGCTGATATATCTTTGCCATTTTTTGGCAGAATTTGCCTATTGGCTTAGGTAAGTGTCTTCACTATGGGAAATTTACAGTATCCCCCAACAAACTTCTCCAAGGTTATCTTTACCTCTGGAAAAATCTCTCCCCAGTGCCTGAATTAAATCTTCCTTGCTGTACTTTCAATCCGTGAGTTCTTGTTCTGGTCACTGTCATTGCGGAGAACGAATCAGTTCATTGCTATTTGCACCAACGTTTATGAATTTGCAGATCTCTGAACAATTCTGTTCTCTTCAATCTCTTCTTGCAGGTACAGTCTTTTGATTATTTTTATCCTACTCAAAGCGTTTCCTTCAGCCACTCAGTTTTTCTATTCCAAGTACGGATGGCGCAGATAGATACACAAGTGCAGTGAAGGAGCGTGATTGGTTGACCAAGGGAGCTCATGAGCCTTGAAAACTTTCCTTTGTAGACTTGGTACCATCAGTCTAGTTGCTATTCTGGTAATTTCTTATGTCCTTATTTCAGTCTTGCTACACTAAATCTAGTGTTTATTTTCGAAGGGTGAAACCTCGAGGAGTACTAGTGCTCTCTTTTGTTTCCCTTTGAGATAAATGGTATGTTGTCTTTCCAATTTCAGATGGCTGCAGGTGACCAGCAAGGACATAACACAGTGAAATACATAAAAATCACAGGTATGGGGGAAAAATCTCAATGTCAGAAATTGCACAAACCAGTAAAATCTGGGTCGTACTTTAATGTTTGTGGTAGTGTTTGCAAGGAACTACTTGACCCCTACCCTGAAAGTTTTGTTTCTATGGCAGTTTTACTTCCTAGCTCCATAGTTTTCAGATATGTTTGGCAGTTTACAATGCATTAGCTTTGAGCTGTCTGCAAAAACACAACTGAGAAAAGCAAGCTGGTTGTCACGCAACTGAAACGTGCGTCTGTGGTTTCACTAGAAAGCTTTAGGAGTTGCACAGTGAAAAAGGGTTAAAACCACTCCTCCTGCTGCCCAAGAGACCCTCCCTTTTCTAAAGCAAATAAATGCTATTCATACTCTGTCACTCAGCTCTAAGTCCCTTTCCTGTAGGAGTGCTTTCTTCATTCTTCAGCAGAAAAACCATATTTGATTTCATCTGTCAAGGAGAATAACTGAATATTTAAGTTCTTGATGCTCAGAAAGATTAAGATCTGGCCACCATTATTGTTGCCTGTTCATTAAATGCAGTAGGAAGTCCAAGAATATTTTGTAGGACAAGAAGAACAAATGTATTTCAGTAAGACCATGTGTAAGCAGCTAGTGAAACTAACGTAGGCTGTAAATGACTCCCTGGCACTTTGAAAGGTTGCTTTCTTTAATCATACAATCAAATAATTCATGGGGTCATAGAACATTTGCAAATAGTCACAGGTAACCGTTCCTGCAGAATAGCAGGTGAATGATAATTACAGAGTCTCTTCTTTGCCTTCAGTGAGCTTGGGATGGGGACATGGTAACTAGCTGCCAAATGAACGGCGAGCTGAACATATTTGCATAAGCTATTTGTTTCATAGGTGTGAATGCTGAACACACTGGAAGCTTTTACAGCCTCCTTGAAGATCATTTGAAGCATATAAAGATAAATTATTTAGATAAATAATGCACAAATAGCAATTTGACAAGATTTAGTTTCTACTGTTCTGAAAGGCAAGGGCTTAAATATGATTGTAATGATATTTAAATGAAAAATCCTGACTTATTTATTGTACAGAGTTTTAAAGACTGGGAACGTTTGCTGAGCCTCTGTGAAGCATTATGAATCACCTGTAATAGGGGTCTCGCAGTGACGCTAATAAAAAGGCAGTGGCACATCCAGGAAACATTATAGGGCTCATTTATAAGGACTGAGTTTTCAGCTGACAGAAATGAGAGGGCAGAGGAGACCTGAGTTGTTCTTTTTCCTGTCAAGGCAGAATTCGTGTTAGAGGTGGTACTCAAGAAAAGCTGAGGAAGTTCAATAATCCCATCACATTTCTCATAATTTAATTGCTCAGCTCAGTTACAAGCCTTGAAAAATATCTCAGTGTTGTTTTTTTTTTTTTAAATTTTGAATCCTAGTGTTGGGGACTGGATGGCTTTCAATAGTAATCGATAATAGTTGGATGTGTTGCTCAGAGGGTGCTTTGTTTGCTGGTTTTCAGAAGGAATGGGAGCAAACAGATGGGTATGAAGAAAGTTCTCTATAGAGAAACTTCAAAGGTCTGTTTAGTCTGTAGAAAGCTAATCTGCAAACTGGAGCTGAAAGCCATCAGGGCTATTTTTTGTGCAATTTTCATAAGCAAACACTGGCATGCAATAACATTGGCTATTCTTTTGGGATTTTTTTTTTTTGGTTTGGGAATTAATGATGCTGTACCTGTAACTCACTTTTAAGTATGTAATTTCAAAGAATACCATTTTTTTTTTTCTTGCCTGTTGGTGTATTGCAGACTTGAAGAAAGATTGAATGAGAAGTTTTATTAACTGTAGCCATAGCAATTTCAAAGATGCTGGTTGTGCTGGAAGCTTTTTTGACAGGACTTATTCATAATGGCCTGAACGTGTTGAAGGCAGCGTGATCTATAGCTTTTAATCAGCTAATGGATTGAACCTCATGGTGGAACTTAGCTGGATTCAGTTAGATTCAGAACAGAAAGGATTTTGCAATTTTACAGTCTGGGGCAAGTTTCTGAGGAAAGCAGCGGCGTCGTTCTCAGCTGCTGGATGGATGACAAGGCCATGTGCAATGCAGAACAAAAGGCTGTGTTTAGATGAGGTTTGCAGAAGCCTTTGCTGGGGCCTTTGCCCTTGTCCCGCTTTAGGATTTTAGATCTTTATTTGGCAGTGTTTTGGTCTTGGAACAAGTAAGAACAAGTAAAGCAGAGCATTGAGAGATTACTGTGATTCAGGGATGGATTTCCACTGTAAAGCTTTATAATCTGTCATTTTCCCCTGGGCCTATGTGTTAGAATAGGTAGAAAAAAAGAGACGGTGAAGAGAAATATGCAGTAGTTGATGGGGGGTCCCCGCGCCTTATCCTGGTCAGTGCCACAACACAGGTATGTATATATGTATATAGTGTTGGAGACTGTGTACTGGAGTTTCTAAAAGTTCTCTTGTCAAGGTTTCTTCATGTTTGAGAACTCTTGGTATTGATTAACAAGGTTCCATGTTTCTATTTTCAATTCTGTCGGCTGTTTCCTTTGTTCTTTTAGTCCAAGCTTCCAAAACCTGTATAAAAGAAGATCAGGTTGCATCAGGCCTTGGAGAATAGGAGTTGCTGAGGGGTAGAGAAGTCATTCTGCTCACAGCAGAGTTCTGGTAGGAAGGTGAAAATTGCCCTGTAGATGTGAATTCATCAACTTTAAACACGTGGGTGACAGGGGCCCCAAGTTCTGTAGCACAGGCACTTGCTGCATGTAGTTGCAAGGTAAGACAAGTCTTCTTTTTTTCCCTCCTTTAAGAAATATCCAAGAGACTGAGCTGAAGATTGGCCAGCGTGACTGCAGGTGATGATGCTGGTCGTCACACTTACTCTGCTTTGGCTAGAGCTGGCTTGCCTGCTCTTTCTAGACCTGTGCCTGTAGGTAGAATAGTATCTTTTCACTTTTAACAATCTCAGATTTCCTCAATGTTAAATGTCATCTTCACATCTGGCATTGCACAATGAGAGCACTGTATTTTAAATGAGATTTCCCTGTCCCTGAAGAGTGGGGTGCTGTTACAAAGATAGCATGCCAAGCTGTCAGGCACTCCCATATGCTGCTTAAGCCACCAGCAGCAGGTGGGAGCATCCTGGCTGCACCCTTCCTACAGAGAGCAAGGCAGGGCTGTGCAACAGTGAAGGATGTGGTCAAAGTAAAAGAATAGGTAGAGGTTCCTCCTCTCCATGCAGTGATGCCATATGGGGTGAGTGCTGGAGAGAGCAAGTCAGAGCAAATAGACTTTCAGTTGCTCTTCATGTAATTCTCCTACCTTCTTTGTCCTTGGATGCCCTTCTTCTCTCTTTCCTATCTCTTCCCATCCCTCTGCCTTTCCCGGTGCTCCCCAGCTTCCCCTCCGGCCTCTGACTAAGCTATGCATCGCTCCGAGCTGTCATTTCTTTTATGCTTCAGCCTTAATGGCCATCTTCATGACAAGCCCTGGGCCACAAGCGCAGCTGCTGTGCCCTTGATTCTCAGCCCCGAAGGAAGCGGAAAGTCAGTGCAGTCACAGATTTTGGTCTTTATGGAGATGCACACAGTCAAATACATCCCTTTTCTACAGCTGCTCAGAGGAGGCTGTGATAAAGCATGCACTGCAAGGAGAAACACCAAGAAAGTGAAGGAGCTGTGCTTCAGGATTATCTGCTGTATCAACCTTTGTGGGGCATGAAGCTGAGTAGCGTTGACCAGCTCAAGTCACCATTTCATCATAAGGTTTCTCTTTTCCTGCAAGCCACGTCTCTGAGCAGTGCAAACACCCCATCTTTTGGTCTCTGTCCTTGGGGCTCAAGACCATGTGCTGGCCCAAAGATGTGTCCATGTGATGGAGACACAGCAGAGGAGGAAGGTAGCACTGACAGTAGGTGTGGGACCGTAGTGGCTTTCTGCCTGTTCTCAGCATGGGATGATGGCAGCAGGCCCCATCACATTGCTACGCTGGTGTGAGTTCCTCAAGCGGTTCTTTAATGGGATTATTTCACACGCTGTTACTACACAAGCTGGAACATGACTCAGCCCTTAATTAAAATGCCATAGTTAGTAGCTATCTGCATGCAAGCAGTGCTGTTTTCCCACGTGTAGAAGGCTCATGCTTCAACTTTGCCGTGAGACTGCTCAGAAAGGCAAATTTTGGAGTCTTGTGAAGAAACTTTTCTTTTGCAGGATATAATCTTGAGCAAAGTTTAATCGTGTTTGAGGACTGGCCATGCCAGCGCCAGAGCTGCTTAGCCTCGCATGCGCTCTTGGGGATTGTTGTTTTTACAGTGATGGGTGGAGAAGAATAAAAGGGAGAAATGCAGCCTTGTTTCACACAGGACAGGGGTGATTCACTGCCCGCCTTTGTTATTGCTATGACTTAGGATTTGCATTGCCCAGGAGTTATGTATGTCACACCACATTTGCTCCTTGTAGTCATGACATGATGTCACCGTAGCAAACACTGTAATTTTAAATGGGAAGGAAGAAAGCTGATGGATGACAGGGAAAAGGTAGCATTTAATGGAGAGCCACAACAAGCAAGTATATCTGTAGCAGATCTTATGTGCACCCTCTCTGTTTTCTGCAAAACCAATCTGCAGGAGAGGTGTGTAATAAAGCTGTTCTCTGATTTTGAAAGAGAGGGAGTGGATGAGAGTTTATTTGCCTGAGAAATTAAAAAATTGTCCAGTATCAAATTTTTTTGAATGCACAAAATGGGCACATTGTTTATTTTGATGAGTTTTAATGAGAATAAGTCTTTGGTCTGTTTCTTTGAGCACTGTTAGCTATTGTTTTGTCTACCAAACCTGACACAACACAGTGTGGACTGATACGCTGAAGTTCCTTCTACTGGGAAAATTATTGTTCCTGGACTGTTCCAGTGGTTAGATGTATGAACAAAGAATTATGAATATGCTTTGATTTTGGCTTATTATTGTTTTCAGAAAGCCATGCAGAGTTGGGCTCCTTCCTACTCAGGACATTCTGTGACTGGTTTACACCTGTCCCTTAGAGCCCCTTAGGGCCCAAGGGAGCCCTGGTGTCCCCAAAGTGTGGTGGTGCCAGCAGGTGCCGTTGCTGGGACCTTGCACTGCCGTGAATTGAGGCCAACTTGCACATTTTCATGTAGGTTACAATGCAGCATGTCAGGGCTAGGAGCAAGCCTGCTAACGTAGTGCTTAGAGCAGCTTGTTTAGCTGCTGCATTCACACCACATATGGGTATGAACATCTGGTTAGGGCACGCAGCTGCTTCACAGCTCCAGCTCCTTGTTTCATTAGATTTCCCAAACTCTTCTTTGCTGCATCCTCCCCAGCTCTTTGTGCTTCCTGAAGAGGAAGTAAATCTCCCCATGAATGGGGAGCAGCCTCATAGAAGAGCTGAGTGGGACAGAAGCCTGTCAGAAAGATGCATGTGTGCTGGCAGGACCTAGCAAGATGTGCTCACAGCACTTTGATAGCATGGGGGAAAAAGCAGCAAGTATCAGGAGCAGCAAAGCAGACAGCATGCCCAGGTGTGGAGGCTGATATGCAAAGGGCTGCAGAGTGGAGAGACCAGATGCGTCCAGGGCTCGGCTTCAGGCTACTGCATTGAGAGCTCTTGTCTTAAGGAGTCTTGGCCTAGTCTCTGAATTTCCCTTAAACATACTCATAAACATGGCAGATGAGTCTGAGTGCTGGCAGAAGGTAGAATAGCATCCTGTAAACCTTTCCCAAGCATGACATAAAAACATGTGCAGCAAATGCACAGTGCAATGTCTATGTACAGACGGGTTATCTTTCATCTTTGTGTTTGACAAGAAAGCATAGTTCCTGAAGTGCAGCAGGTCTTCTCTCCCTGTATACTCCATCTATAAGAGATACACTGGCAATCAGGGAAGTTTCAAATATTTACTCTTTGTGGGGAGAAAATGTTTTATCCTTTTCCTGCTACATATACCAATGGGATTGCAGGTGGGACTTTCAGCAGACCCTTTCTGGGGTGGTTGCTGTTAGCTCCAGCTGTCCCCAGAAGCTTTATTTGAGGGACAGTGTGCTGGGGAAGGGGTGGAAATCCAGTGCCAGAGTAAATTAGTAGGAATGGCATTTCTGCCAGGGCCATAGGAGGGATGGCTCTTCCTTGCTGCACCGGAGCCTTGCTTAATACCATATTCCTTCCCTCAGCAAGATTGATAAGGTTAAAGGATACTTTTCCTATCTCTGTTTTGAGCATAGGGACCTCATGATTACCCTTGAGTGGTTATTTGTGTGTGTGGTCTGCAGACCCCCTGCCAGCACAGCTGGTTTCATGGGTATTAGGACCAGTTCTTAGCAGACAGGCTTTTTACCTGTTGTTCAGGCCCTGAACACAGGTAGGTGCTGCTGCCGACAGTGGGAGCTGGGTGGCTGAAATACCTTGGTGGAAGCTGAGCTGGGGGTCAGGGGCACTGAAGAGGCTCCCAGCATGAGCAGGGCCCTGGGCTTGGGGCGGTGGGGTGGAGGTTAGTAGATGGTTGTGGCTTGAGGCCCAGCTGCCTGAGTGGTTTCAGGCACCAGTGCCAGAATGCATCCCATTTAAGTTCAGGAACCTGACCAGAGCTTTGGAAGCAGGAATTGAATTTCCAACCTCCAGCTTCACAAGGAGCAAGGAGTTCAGGCGTTAGGTGGGAGAAGGGCTGGAGCAGATGTGTTTTCCTGGTAGCCCACCCTCCTACATGGACTAGCAGGAAGGCAGAGGTCTGAGTCTGACAGAGAAAGGAAGAACAGTTGTTTGAAGTATACCTAATCTTTTTTAATTAGAAGACATGGTAAATTAAAAGGCCTAGAAGTGATCCCATGGATGTCAGCTTACAGGGAGATAATAATTGATCTGAGAATCTCAAAGTTTGCTAAGCTTCATATCTGTATTTGATAGCATTGTTAGGCTTTTATGTACTTTGTTAAATCGAGACAAACTTGACCCAGATAGAGAGCTCAAGTGTTGCTTTCTGATTTCTTCAGGACTGGCATTGAACAGATTTACTTAATAATAATCTAATGTCTATAATCTCAGATAAAATAACAGCTAGCTTTAGAAGCCTTTGGAGAACAAATCTCTTAATGATTGCAGCTGTGGGCTCAACCTACAGCTTTTCACAGCAGCACCTTGGGGTATATTCCTAGGAGGACACATCCGAGGCATGGATGCTGCTTGGGATACACAGGGCAGCGAGCAGCAGGGATGCTCTGGCTCTGCTCAGCAGCAGGCAGGAAAAGTGGCTGTCTCCTGATTGAATACAGCAGGGAGATTTCATCTTTTTAGTGAATTCTTCTCCTGCTTTGGGGTGGTGCAAAAAGGTGCTTGTGGATTTCGGCGGCCTTGGGACTTGACTTGAAAGCATTTTGTATGAGCAGCAGCATTAGAATGAGTAAAGGTAATCATGAAAACTTTACTGATGTAGACATAGTTACAAAGAAGCAAAGAATGTTCTTTTCAGCCTGGCCTTCCAATATAGTAATACGGTCGACCCAGTGCTTTTCTCAGTAAAACCAATTTTTTTCTAATGTTTACACCAAATGTGATGGAATTATTCCCAGTTTACATTGATAAATGAGAAGAAAATCAATCTTGGTGCATCGATCTTGAAACGCACTAATTACTTGCAGCATACAGCCTGGTGCACGGGGCAGCAAGGGGCCACCCTCCATATTTGGCAGGGCTGCTGCAGCCTTCCCCCTGCCCAGTGCTCTCCTCCTGTGGTTTCACTGCTCGAACAGGCAGCATTGCTTTCCTGCCCATCAGATAACATTTTGAACCACGCTGATTCTGAAACGGTTTGTTCAGTAAAGGGGAATGGATTTAAACTGAGGCAGGGGAGGTTTAGGTTAGATACTAAGAGGAAGTTTTTCACTCAGAGAGTGGTGACGCACTGGAACAGGTTGCCCAAGGAGGCTGTGGATGCCCCATCCCTGGAGGCATTCAAGGCCAGGCTGGATGTGGCTCTGGGCAGCCCGGTCTGGTGGCTGGTGACCCTGCATATAGCAGGGGGGTTGAAACTAGGTGATCATTGTGGTCCTTTTCAACCCCGGCCATTCTGTGATTCAGTATTCTGCACCATGATGGAGGAAGGATGGGCTCTGCTCTAACAGATGTTCACACACAGAAGTCCCGTGTCCTGGAGGAAAATGAAAGCCTCAGACACGCTGTCAGCTGAAATTTGTGTCTTCTGTTTGTCGTGCAAAAATGCCAGCTGAGAGACAAAGCGGGATGCTTGAACCAAGATGCATGTAGGCGCAGCGCTGACAGCAGGGTCCCGTGGGGAGCCAAGAGCTGGGGCTGGGCAGCAGTGAGTGAGATTGGGCTGGAAAATTGGGAGCCTGCCAGGGGCTTGTCCTGATCTCTGATAAACCACAGCGCTGTGCAGCTCCGGCCAGCATGGATGTCCCTCACCCCCATGCCTGCAGACAGAGGTAGAATTTCTGATGGTTTTAAGTTGTAGAGTTGTTTTCTTTTCTTTGGAGTTGCTCTGAACCTTGTTCAAGTGTGAAGTGAAACCCAAGATTGCACCCCATGTTACATAAGTAGTCTTATGTCATGTGCCTGTCATGCTTGTCATCCTTTCGAGGTGTAGAACGGTGCTTTATCTCTCTGTGCTCAAGAGCTTGTGGCCTGGCTTAGATGTAGAGTTAGATAAAAGTAAAACAAGATCAAGACATTGATTCAGCAAAGCGCTGCAGTCAATCCTGTGCATACCCTTAACAGCAGCAATCATAATTATAGTGTGACTTAAATTTCAGGTGGCAAACACTGATTATAAGTGCTTGCCTTCTTGCTTGGCTGAATCGACACCTGGTGTCTGAAGTATGTGTGGGAAGGGGAGGGGAGTACCAGCTGAAGGGTAGATCCTGCAGATGCTCTCATGTCTCATCAGGGTAAGGCTTTACACCCATGTAGCTGCACCAGTGTGGGTACACTTGCTGTAGAAGGCCTGGCTGAGTGTACCAGCAGCAAAGTGTCTTTTTTCAGCTTTTGTGTCCTGCAAGAGACGTAAAGGGCAATGTGTGCTGCAGTGACAGGTGTGAGGGAAGAGCAAGAAAAAGCATTCCAGCCAACGAACAACAAACCCTCCAAGAAAAACTGTTATCGCTCACTGTCCAGCCTCTAGAACAAGAATTGCATTCACCTTGTGCTTATAGCAAGGGCTGGTCTCATGTCTGGAAGGTATGTGCTCCCTTTTGTTTCAAACACAAGGAAGTCCTTTTTCATGTGGCAGTTAAGAAAGAAAACCACAGAAGTTTCCTCTTCTTTCAGTGCACTCTGCCCAGAGCATATTTGCAGGAAGTACTTGTTCCTGCCTTGGAAACAAGAGCGCTGGAAGCTCTGCAGTGCACAGCCATGATGCTTTGCTCTTCGTTTATGTACTCCAATACAAAAATTGTGACACTGGGTAATTTTACAGGCCACTACTAGAATAATCCAGTCCTAAAATAAAGGAAATTAAGAGGCTAAATAATGTTGAGTAGCTGTCAATAGTAATTTAAAGATGACACTCCAGTAAGCAAGTTCTTTTCTGAAAGACTTCTGAAAAACCTGAAGTACTGTCAGTCCTGCTACTTTTTAGCCAGCTTGCCACTTCTGATTCCTTGTTTTGTTTGTACAGCCACAAAATATCCTGAATCACGGAGTCCAACTATCATAACTTTGTTGTGTTATGTTAAAGCATGCTTTACCTTGTTGAAAAGTCTGGCAATCTTGGCCTTTTTATATTGCGCTCCAGGCAGAATAGTGTCCATTTTCTGCTGGGTAAAAAGACTTTACAGCTTTTCACTTGTTTAGCTGTCTGCTGTCTTTACTTTCCTTTCTGAAGAGATGAACAGGTAAATCCATCTCTTTTCTCTTTCAGGCATGAGTGAGACATCTGAAGTGGGCAGAAGCTGTTTATCTGCCTTTTCATTAGACCACTAGCTCTCCATCAGTTTTATTTTGAGGCCTTTCAGCATTTTGTATTCAGTGAAAAGCCTAGTGTTAAATTATATAAAAACAACATCTCCTTTTTCAGTGATCCATGCAATTCTATTGATTGTTTTGTGTAAGTTTTGTGCAAATGTCGACGTTATGAATTGATGGCGCTTGGCTTGTTCATGACAGATAATGATTGATGTGTTTTGGCACACAATATTTGTTCATAATTCATGAACTTGCCTTTCTGCGTGGCTTCATCTGTGGCCGGAGTTTGCAGCTGTGTAAATCCAGAAAGCACTTTGGCCGTTGCAGTCCCTGGTGACCTGAAAGTCTTTGTTCAAGACAGGAAAGACTGTCTCATCTCATTGTCAGATTTGATGATTCCACTACCACAGGGACTGAAAAGGGGCTGGTGGCGAAGTGTCTGTATCTGCTTGCTCGTGTATTGAAATTGAAGACTCATAGAATGGGTTGGGTTGGAAAGCACCTCAAGGATCGTCCAGTTGTAGCCTCTCAATTAGTACACAGACCGCTGGCTTAGATGTTTAGGGCTGGGTCTTGATTTCAGGCACCACTACAAGTGATGTGCTGCCATATTCTGCTTTCAGACAGACAGTTCTGCTGCTTATTTCATATAGAAACTGTTAAAAGGTGATTTAGCAGTAAAAGCAAGAAATGTTTTGGCTCTGTAGGGCCTTTTTCTGCTCTTTTTCTCTTCTCAGGACATATGTTGATGGAAAGCTCTGTTTTAAGCACTGCTTTCTTGCTTCTGACCCAGCTGGTGACCTTCAAAGTGCCCTAATCCACGCAGCGTTGTCTGTGGACAATATTCCAGCCAAATTACTCATCAGCGCGGTACAGTCCCCGAAAGGCTTTAAATGATGCATTAAGTGATGCAGCAGCATCTGCCACATGTGGTTCCTCCTCTTGGGGATGTTTGCATGCGGGGAGATCTTCGTTCTGCTGTGTGCTCTGGAGGGGATGGGAGGGGGTGTGTATGCATGAGCAAGAGGCAAGGGCACGTTACTTGTTTTTGTGGGGACCATGCTATGGAAGGATATCTGGTTTCAGAGTTGCACATTGCTCTGGCAAAGCCTTTAAAGATGCAAACAGATGCAAAGAATCCAAGGAAGCGCCTTGAGCATTATCCTGGCAAAGAGCCTGATTACTCAGCACTTGCAGCAGAGGTCTTTAATGGGCAGGGAGGTTAATAGCACTGCAGGTGCTTGGCCTGAAAGAAAAGGGAGGTGCCGTCTTCTGTGCCTTGGTCAGTGTTGGGGTTGGAACTAATAATCTTTAAGGTCCCTTCCAACCTAAGTCATTCTATGATTCCTGCGCAGGTTACTGCAGAATTTAGATACAACCTTGGTGACAGGACTGTGTGTGGAAAGAGTAAGATACACTGTAGCAAATCACAACAGTAGCACTCAGTTGAACCATCTACCTTTGGGATGCTGAGATGAACTGTTACGGTTTTGACCTGTTCCTGGGGAATAACACTGAAAAACAGCTGACTGAACCAACGTGTTATCATGGCCTATCACTGATTTTTCATAGAATCACAAATTATAGAATGACCTGGGTTGGAAGAGACCTCGAAGTCCACCTGGTTCCATCCCTGTGCTGTGGGCAGGGCTGCTCCCCACCAGCTCAGGCTGCCCAGGGTCCCATCCAACCTGCCCTTGAACCTCCAGGTATGGGACACCCACAGCTCTTCTGGGCAGTCTTTGCTAGTGCCTCGCTACCCTCTCAGTGAAAAAAGTCCCTGACATCAAATGTTATTTATTGTAATGTTATCCAGAAGCTCTGCATTGTGACAGATGCATTTTTATTCATTTATTCATTTATTTTGCATTGGGAATGAGGTAGCTTCTCTCCCTGTGAGCCCAGTGTCCTGTGGGCAAAGGGAGTAGGCTGGAGATGGGAGGTTTACACAGGTGCCTCATCTAGGGCCCCATTATGAGTCTGCAGAAATGAAGCCTTGTCTTCCTTGTTTCAGTGCAGTGCTGAACACTGAGATTGCCATTATTAATGGCCAAGTGAAAAAGAATGACTCAGGAAAAAGCATGGTGTCTGCGATGCTGACAGGTGCAAAGTAATGGTTGTTGGGAGCCATGGCTCGATATTTTATTGAGTGTAAAGAACCCCAGCATGTTCCCTGGTAAGATTAATACCTGCGAATCAACCTGGTGTACAGCAGGAAAAAATACACAGATTGCTGCTTGTAAATTATCCTAGCATGGAGGCAACATTTCAAATCCTCTTTGGGTTTGGTAGCGGCATCCAGATAATCAGTGGAGTGCTTCTGGGTCTTTGCTTCCCTCCTGCAGAGAGAGAAACAGCAAATCAGTGCTCTGTCGAGATTCTGGTGGAACAAATCTTTGCAAGAGTGGGTTCAGGTGGCAGAAATCGCAGTGCAGCCCGTGGGTCTCTCTGGTGGGCGCAGACCACAGAATCACAGAATTGTAGGGGTTGGAAGGGACCTCCAGAGATCATCGAGTCCAACCCCCCTGCCAAAGCAGGTTCCCTACAGCAGGTCGCACAGGTAGGCATCCAGGCAGGTCTTGAACATCTCCAGAGAAGGAGACTCCACCACCTCCCTGGGCAGCCTGTTCCAGTGCTCCGTCACCTCACTGTAAAGAAGTTCTTGCGCACATTTGTGTGGAACTTCCTATGCTGCAGTTTCCGGCCATTTCCCCTTGTCCTGTCTCCACTCACCACTGAAAACAGTCTGGCCTCGCCATTCTGCCCCCCACACCTTAGATATTTATAGACCTGGATCAGGTCCCCTCTCAGTTTTCTTTTCTCAAGGCTGAACAGACCCAGATCACTCAGCCTTTCTTCATAGGAGAGATGCACAGTAGTGGTTGTAACAGCAGAGACCCAGCACAGAACAGCACAGAAACATCTGGTGGGGAGCAGATAAGAGCAGTATTTCTTCTGTAGTGAAGGGAGAGGGAAAACTTTTAACAAGGTTATGCCATTTACCCACCAGTATTTGAGCTATCCTTCCCCTCTTGGAGGAAAACTCAGCGTAGATCCTTGGAGATACCAAGAGGTAGGAAATTTGGAGAACAAAGGAAAATGTTAGTACCTAGAAGGGGAATTCTCTGGACATGAACCATCAGAATAACTGGTTTCCTTTTTGCATGTTGCCGATGGGAGGGCAAGGCTGGCCTCCTAGAGCACAGGTGAGATTGCTGACTGCTTTCTCAGCATATGCGCCTTTCTATTTGCACTGCCCTAATCTTAAAAAAAACAAACAGAAAGAATGAAGAAAAAGGAAGAGGACAAGGCAAAAAACGCTGGCTAATCCAGCCACATCAGTGCACTGCTATAAACTTTGTGTCAACAAACTGAGTGATTCTAAGGTTACGCTTTAGTCCAGTGTGGAGATATTTAAAACCTCGTCAGTGGTGATGCTCGGAGAAATAAAAGGTATAGAAACAGAGCATAGCTTCATTTGGCACAGAAGAGGCATGAGCCATATGGAGCCCAGATGTTCCCGGTGCCTTCCGAAAAGGTAACAAATCCAGAGTCAGTGAAGGAGGAATTTCAGACTAAACAAATGAGAAAAATATGTGACTGAACACAACAGAGCTTTTCAGTGCAGCCATCTCTCTTGCCTCTCACCTCCTCGCTATCGCCCTGTTTTGGTGCCGGCTGTGGGAATTCTTTAAAGCAGCGAAACCTGCATCTTGATAGGCAGAATTGTGTCTCGGTTTCTTCTCCGGGTCTGTCTCGGCATCTGTATGCAGTTTGAAGTTGGCAGACAAGGCAAGGTGCCCCACTTTGAGGGATAATAAATACAAAAGAAAAAAAAAAGTGTTTAACGGGTAGAAATAAATAGAATAAATAGGAAATGTAAAACATACTCCTTTGAAAAATGAAACAACCTGCTTTCTCTTTAGTATGTTTCCCATTTTTCTACTCCTTTCCTTCAATATAGGCCTCAAAAATTTCTCTTTAAATCATCTGTGTTGAATTGCAACTTTTTATCAATAATGCATAATTTGCATTTGCAGCACATTGCCTGATTTGCATTTTACTTTTCGAGCAGCTCAAACACAAAGAGGTGGAGGCCCCTGCTCAGCAAACATCTATATGTATGAGTAACGGTTCAATTAAGGAAAGATGTACACATGCATACATTTGCAGGACTGAAGCCTGTATGTTCCTCCTGAGGTCGTTTTTTGCAAGTTTGGGGTTTATTCGGGTCGAGAATACAGTCCATGCTTGTTGATAGCCAGAATACTAAGTGTAAGTTGTTTCAGTACATAAAGGAGAAAGGAAGGGCAGTAGAACAGTTTGTGATGGGGAGACTTGGATATTCAGGACCATATTCCTTAAATAATATGCAGTGGCACAGGCTGCCCAAGGAGGTGATGGAGTCACCTTCCCTGGAGGTGTTCCAGAACCGTGTGGATGTGGCACTGAGCAACATGGTCAGTGGGGATGGCTTAGCAGTTGGACTTGATGATTTCAGTGGTCTTTTCCAACCTTAATGATTCTGTGACTTCATTCTGGCTTGCAGTGCCTGCATTTTATGCTAAAATTGCCATATCTTTCACCTTCATGTCTTGTAGTGGCTGGATAAACCCCAGCAGTAGCCCCATGCATAGGTGCAGATAAAAAGGCAAATGATGTCTATCATCAGGTTTTGCTTGAGGTGAGAAGGAAAAGGAAAGAAGTAGAATTGCTCTTAAGTGAATTGCAGTTGTCCTAACCATTAGGGAGAGCTGACTTCTGTAAGCTGCTTGCACATCTGCCTAGGAGAGCGCTGGGTGTGCCTTGGGATACCCTCATTTTTTTTCCCAACCACTGTTTAAAGGACCGATGAGCAGCAGAAAGGGTGAGACCTCAGGAGCGGCTGCTGCTAGCAGAGGGGCCCAAGGATGGAAACAGCAACCTCTGTCTGCCATCAGTTCGGACAGCAAAGTAAGCATGGCTGAAGTACCTTCTCATAAAGTTCACCTTGTCCAACTTAAGCGAGGACATTTGTTTTCTAGAGGCATGCTCCTTGCATTTACCCTCATTAAGACTTCTTGCTAATGTGAGTATTCAGCAGTATATCGCCTTTGCAGATTTCAAAGCTAATGGGTGCGGACTGCAGCTAATGAATGGTCTCCTCCGTTCCTGTGAGAGGAGAAAAATGGTTGGAGGATTTTGCCTGACAGCAGCACTTAGTGTTTCTGGATAGCTCTTGCTTTGGATGTTAATGAGGCACACTTACTGCAGGCCAACTGCAGCCCAGCGTTCTGCTGCATGTATGCAGGAGACAAGGTCTGCCCGAGTCCATGCGCAGCCAGGTGTGACTGTCATCCACCAGCAGGGTCAAGCCCTTGGCTGAGATCCTGGTGCTGCCACAGCACCTTGCTGGGTGCCACAGGCCCTACAGAGCTGTTGGTCTCATCCCCAGGCTGTTCAGTTAACAGAGCGCAGCCGTTTTGGTGGCTGGGTGACTCCACTGGGCAGGTTGGTGTGGGTGAGATTTTAGGGAAAACAGCTGGAGTTACAAGAGGACTTGCATTCCCTCGGATGTGCTAAAATACCAATGATGTGGTGGTTTTCTCCCTATCTGTGCTGCCTAAATTCCTTTCTGTTTGCTTTGAATGAATGAGAAAACAGCAAATGGAAGTAAAGTGGCATGAAACACGAGAGTCAAAGTGCATCTTCTTGTAAGCAAAACACTGTTTTCAAAGGGGCACTTCCTATAAAGGCTTAAAACATTCTGCTTTTTAGTGTGTGGGCACTGCCTTATTAAGATGCTTTGAGTTTCAAGCTGGAATTTAAGTTCCACTTCCTTGCCTACTTAAGCAAGGTGTTGCTTTGTTCCTGCTTTCAAAGCTCTGGGTGTCAGCTCTGGCTTTTTGATATCCCAAATCAAGTGTGCCAGCACGATAGCAGCAGCCTGCTGGTGTTCCTCCTAGAAACTGCTCACTCTTTGTATTTCTTGCCTCATATCAACAGTTTTTTCAGGTGCTTGGGCTGTTTTGTTTGCTATACACCAGCTCAGGTAACATCCATAAAGGTCTGTTGTGCCGGGAGCAGTATGAGCACACCTGGTTTTGGTCCTGAAGCATTTACTGTCCTAAGGTTATGAAGCCTGTATCACTTTTCACTTGGCTTATTTTCAGTGTTATCTGAGCTTGCAAATATGTGTGACACATGGATGATGATCAGAAGTGCAGTTTAGTATCTGTTGCCTTCTGGGACCAAAAATGGGACCCCGTTCTCTGCACAGACTGTGTGTTTGTGGCATTCAAGAAAATCATTTGGAAGACTTTGTTTCTTGTCCTGCACATTCTCTGTTTTTTTCTTGATTCATCCATCTGTTATTTCAGAGAGGATCGTTGTGCAGGGATAGATGCCACTGAGGATACAAATAATGGTGCACTCTTATTACTCCCCATTTGTGACATCAAATAAATGGTATGAGATTTGGGCTATGTGGACCTGCATGCAGTCCATTCGGTGTTTGAAAGCTGACTGCAGCAGTGCTACAGTGCTCACCACTCCATGCTGTTAGTGAACCTCACCCTTGAAACGTGTGCTTTTTGTGCTTCATGAAGTTTCTGTTAAATAACTCATTATAATGCAAGCGTTTTTACCTGGAATTTGCAGAAGTCAGAAGGATTTCAGCAGTACAGCTGAGACAGGTGATTGAAGGGCCCGAATTGATAGTGGGCAGGGAGTGATAATGATTGGAATAATGAAAGACTGCGCTTACCATTGGAGATTTAATGATACAGAGAACAAACTGAAGGCTTCCACCCTTGCCGTCAGGGTCCTTAGAGACACCAGGCAAATCTTTGCTCAGTGCAGACAAAAAAAAAAAAAAAGGCTCTTGGACATCAACAGTCCCCCAATTCTCTGGGGTTTTGTGCTGCCTGTTCAAGCGGAGATCCTGCACGGTGACCCAGATGGGCCATTTAATGAGATGTTCCTCTAATGAGAGGTTATCGTTTCTAAAGCCGAGCAAATAAAGGGTGAGATCTAGTTTCAGATGCTTCCTTTCTGAGTTTTACTGGGTATTCGACCGTCCTATTTAAGATGAATGAAACTCTGGCATTGCTGAGTAGTATTTCACGTAATCAGATCGGTGCCATGTTTCTATATTCCCTGGAATATTACCTGTTACAGATGGGAAATCTGTATTTTTTTTTTTCTCCCAATGGAAGTTACCACTCTGTAAATGTTCAGGCAGTGAGAAAGTGGCTGGCTATGTTGGGAAACCTAGCATGTAGATTTTCAGCCCTCCGTCTCAGTGACACAAGGGCAAGGTCGCGCAGTGGGAGTTTGGGTTATCTTTTTCTTTCTTTGTTACTATTTTTCCCTAGAATCATGGACTAATCACTGTAATCTCCTGTTATTTCTGCTTTCCTTCCAGCTCTGCTGTAGTTTTTGCTGGTCTCCTGTCAGTTTTCTGAAAAAAATCATATGCAATCATGGGATAAAATCATGTGTGGTAGTGCACATGCATAAGAGAATAAAATTACTGCACTAGTAAATTTAATCTGGCATTTCCTAATTTTAGAATGCTTGACTTTGTGACCTTAACTTCCCTTTAGTGTGGTTTGGGCACACAGTCAACCAAGTTGTTCAAAAACATTACATTTTCTGATTACATCATGTGAAGAATATACTCTAACTTAAAAACCATCAACTCAGAGGTATTTATTTATCTCTATATTTTGATATCTGTATATTGATGAGTGCAACCATATTTTTGCATGCATCTAGTTGTTCTTTTCCTGCATGTTTCTTTTGATGGTTCATAGGTATTTATTTAGTGCTTACATTAAAATACATGTAGGTTTTGTCAACTGTAATATTAGGCCTTGAGGTCTAATTTTAGTCAAGGTCATGCACACACTGGTCACCAAAATGTTAGTGGATTGCTAGCAGATCCAGTGTGTTATAGGATGTATGTTAGTTGAGAAGCGATTGCATTTGCCAACTGGGGATTGGGAGGGTTGATATTGCTTTACACAGCCACCCTTTTCTAAAATCAGCCTTCATAGTTTACAAACTTACAATGAAGAAAGGCATCGTGTGTATGTAAAACATTTATAGAAACATTAAAAATGTAAGAATGGAATGTAGGAATTCCTTCATGTAACATCTCATTTCCAGCTGCCAATGTCCTCTTCTCTTAAGCAATGACTTTTAAATATCATAGAATTGTTGAGTTGGAAGTGACTCATAAAGGCCATCTGATCCGACTCTCCTGCAATGAACAGGAACACCCAGCTCGATCACGGTGCTCAGAGCCCTTCCAGCCTGTCCTTGGATGGAGCGTACACCGCCTCTCTGGGCAACCTCCTCCAGTGCCTCACCACTCTTACTGTAAAGAACTTCTTTCTTATATCCAATCTAAATACTCTTGTAGTTTGAAACCATTTCTCCTTGTCCTATCCCGACAGACCTGCTAAAGAGTCTGTCCCCTTCTTCCAACTCCCCCTTTAGATACTCTCTCAGGCCACTCTCAGGTCCCCTCAGATCCTTCTTTTCTCCAGGCTGAACAGCCCCAACCCTCAGCCTGTCCTCATAGGAAATGTATTCCATCCATTGGATCGCTTTTGTGGTCCTTTTGAATGCCTCATTTTCTAGCACAGCGTATAAAACATTTACATCAATGAAGATTGGAGCTATACAGAGGGACAGATTTATGGCCATTCCCCAAGAGCTTGCTCATGGCAGTTTTGCTGTACATATGGCGCAAGGTTGGGCTGCATTTGCTTGTGCAGGAGCTGCGGCTGCAGCTGTGTTCCTGCTGCTGAGCCCAGCTAGCATCGGGTAGGCAGAGTCTCCTGCTGTGGCTGCCACAGCCCTGCCAGCAAAAGCCCAGAACCCAGCAAAATGACTGTTTTCAGTAGCTGTATTGCTTCAGCCAGGTTTTAATGGCACAGTGTTTTATAGACTCGCATCAGCTGAAGGTGAGCAGAAACTACTCCAAAAAATGCACCTGGGCTTGCAAAACATCTGGTTTTACTTCCACCTTTCCCAAGTTTTTTTTACCCCATCTTCTGCTCTAGTTGCATCCCTACCATACTTGCCAGATGTTTCCACCCCATTTTCTGAGTTGTCCTATAGACAAGAGACAGCCTTGGAGTAAAAGCTTGCATTTCTGTTCATTTTATGCTTTCTTCTTATACACTTGCTTCTAACAGCATTTGCCTATAGGTATCCTTTAACGATGTACTGCTTTCTTGTCTGTACATCACAGCAAGAATAACATTTTGAGTTGAAGACTTGTAGTTTGTAAGAGTTTGAGCTGTAGATAAATTTTTTAAGGGCTGAATCCTATTCAAAGCATAAATGCCATCTTTTCAGTTGGTGACATTATCCCAGTTGGCTGTGAGTTACAGCCAATTATTCTACAAACTGCATCTCTTCCTGTGAGGTGGAAATTGTGTTTTAATTACAGTTCTTCCTCTGGGGTCAGTTGTCCTTTGTCAGGTCTGTGTGTTGGCTAAGTTACACCTGGAAGACTTGGGGACTTTGGGAATGCCATGCTTTCTGTTAAACCATATATTGTGTGCCACACATATATATGTGGCTCTGGGAAGCCTGGTGGTTGGTGACACTGCCTGTGGTAGGGGGTTGAAACTAGATGATCTTTGAAGTCCTTTTCAACCCGGGCCATTCTATGATTCTATGATTGTTACCATTTTCAGTTGTTTTCCCAGTAGAATCACTGCAGTGCCCAGCTACAGCAGTGAGCAAATTTTCGCTGATCTGACACCAGCCTTTATGTTGAACCATGCATTAAATCTGCATTTGCTTTAGGTATTCAATCTGCAGCTTGGTATAAAGACTTGATGATGTAATTATTTTTGTTGGCAAGCTTAATGCTTCAAGATGTTCCAGCGTGAGCAGTGATGGAGTCTGTCAAGTACTTTCTTGAAATCTCTGAAGTTTATGATGAGTGAATTTTGCCATTCTGTGCTTTCAGTGGTGATTAGTCTTAGAGTGAAAATCTGGTCAACACATGAGCTTTTGGGTCATAGTGTTCACTGTTTTTCTTCTTGATTGCCATGGCTATTTTTCCTTTTTTTTTTTTTTTTTTCTTTTTAAATTAGTGCTGACATTATTTCCTTGAGTTCAGTAAACCCAAGTTTCTCATAAAATGAGAGAGAAAAACACCTTAGGAGAAATGATGTCCTAAATGCATTAAAGCATGCCGTGTACCTTGTTGCCAGGCTCTGCATGGTGTTACTGGGAGTGCCCATTGCTGAAGGCTGCAGGGGCTCAGGGTGGGTGCCAATCATTGCTTCCAGCAAACACTAACAAACTCTGTGATGAATTTCAGGTTAAATTACTTGTAAATGCTTGTCACCCACATGTGTTTTCAGCTGGGATTTTTAAACAAAGGCTTTGCAGAGATAAGTGTGTTCTGCTGGAGAGCAAGAGGTCCTGTTTTTGTGGGCTGCACGCCTGCCAGCCGGCTCCGTTACCATCTGTGATTTTCCTCTGGGTTGGGAAGTAGGCAGTTAGTAACCTCCTGGTGAGGTCTACTTCCACCCAAAACAGAAAGAGAGGGAGGACTGATCTCTGTTTTGGAGCATTTTGCTCGGTGGCAGCCTCAGTGACTGTGTTGTCATTGCTCCTTGTTTTTCACTGCAGTGATGGAGAGCTTGATCGGGTCCATTATATTCATGGTGGGTTTAAAAAACAAAAAGCAGATGAGCAGGCAGATAAAATAGTCGTGCCATCTTTGATCTTCACACACTCACAATGAAATCAGTGTGAGTTTTGCCTTGTCTCAAACCTGTTTCTTATGGGCTTTGTCTGGCTAAGAATATTATTCTAAATCCCTGGCTGAGTTGAAGTCATTTATCATTGTCCCTTTTCATTTTCATTAAACTTTCTCTTAAGAATGATAGGACAGGTCTTCTACTGTAAAAGGGTGTCATGTTTAGAAAAAAATGGAAACCAAAGAAATGCTGACAACCAAAGCCCCAAAGTTCACATTGGGACGCCGTGTTTTAATTGTGAAATGGCCATGTTTCACTCGGATGTTCATTCCTCGTATTTGCATTCAAAGAGTGATCTAGATAGGGGCATTTCATTCTGCAGTCCAGCCCTGGTGCTGTTGCTGTGGCCTCAAACCCACAGGTCAGGCTGAGCTCAGTGTTAGTCTCAGCAGAGCTCAAACTGCTGGGATGATTTAGGAAAGAAATATAAGGTCAGAATGACAGCTTACAGAAGTGATCTTCTGTCCTGGGACTGTTGCGTTGTATTTGGACTATTTTATGTTTTTATCAATATGGGCTCTTTTTCATACACTGAATTATTTTTACTGTCTTCTCTTTCTCCTCTTTCTGTGGCAAATTGCATAAATTGTTTTTTTTTTTTTTTTTTTAATATTCTTTTTTATCCTTTTTTTTTTTCCTTATTTTTTTCCACAAAAGATGAAAGAAAAATAGAAGGCTGTGATAGATTTATTGCCTGTAAATCAATGAAAATTGCTGCTTAAAATCTCTCACTGAAGGACTGAGATACCAGTGAGGATCCCGTTAAGAAGCATGGATGAGCTGGTCAGTACAAGTCTCTGCTTTCGATGGCTTTCCTAAAGCCCCAGTTCTTGGGACACTGTGGTTTTGTGAGCATTTTTCTTCTGACATGCAGAAAAATGTAATTTCTATTTTTCTTACTGGAAGAGATAAGTTTGACAACATGACTGGAGCTGAGCATATGCTGAAAGCTGTGAAAATAAAGCAGCAAATGAAAAGACAGCAGTTCAGCTCATGTAAATGTATTTATTTTTAAGCCAGTTTCAGGACTTTTTTGACATTTGGATTTCCTGATAATGAAATGTTTAAAAGTAACTGTTAAACAGTTCTGCTAAGCTACTTCATAATATTTCACTGCCCTTGAATATTTGTTCTGTTTGATTTGAAACGTCTGTACTTGGCATTTTTTTTTTCCTTTCTGTCGACTCTCCCAGGTAGGCTGTGCAGGATTTAATGGATATAAAATGTGCTCTCGTGCTCTCCTCCTTGCATTTTTCTTTTGACCTTTTTTTTTTTCTTCTTTTTTTACAAGGCACAGTTTTAAGAATTGAAACCTTAGACATCTGGATTTATTAAAGTCCACTGCGTTGGATGAGGGATGTAAATTTTTATATAAGTGTACTTTGTTTTCACCTCCACGTAGCAGAGCTGGCACTGAAGCTCACCCATTTGTGTTTGCGGGGCCGCATCCTCTCCGGCTGTTTAAATACATCATCACAACGTTCCATTTTCTATATTCACTGCTCCTTTGGAAAATTAGTTCATTAAGAAACCTCCCGGGGAGCCAGCTGTGTAGCACAGCACATCCCACAGGGCATTTTTAGCCAAGCAAGGTGCCCAACCATTACCAGGCTAAAAGGAGTATGGTGTGGCTGGTTGGAGGCCCTGCAGTGCCATGGCAGGGTGGTAGGCTCTGATGAGGCATGGATAGGGGGGATGCATTGGAAGAGATGCTCCTCTTCCTCCACTCTGTTCCTATGCAGTGTGCTCCTCTGGATTTCCCTGTTTCTGTGTGGTAAATAGTGTTTTAGGCTAGAAGTTGGAGCTGTGTATGCAGTGTATGAAAGGAGCAGTACCTGCATATGTACAATGGGGTGAGGCCGCACTGTGTGAAGTCAGGATGCAGTGTCTTTTGTTGTTGTTGTCGTTGTTTTTAATGAACCATTCCTGGCTCATGGACTCATAAAATCACAAAATGGCTTGGATTGGAAGGGACTTCAGAGCCCACTTAGTCCCACCCCATGCCGTGGGCAGGGCTGCCCCCCACCTGCTCAGGGTGCCCAGGGCCCCATCCAACCTGGCCTCCAGTGCCTCCAGAGATGGGCACCCTCAACTTCTCTGGGCAGCTGTGCCAGCACCTCACTGCCCACTGAGTGAAGAATTTCCTCCCAACATCTAACCTAAGTTTCCCCTCTTTTAGTTCAAAGCCATTCCCTGTTGCTGTCCTGTCGCTACTAGATAGCACAAAAAGTCCACCCCCATCCTGCTTGTAGGCTCCCTTCAAGTACTGGATTCACATCCTGCTTCCCATTCATTCATCTACTACAGAGAAAGGAGGCTCAGGCTGTTGGTTCAGACTTCCCAACCCTGATTTTGTCAGGGGTGCAGATATATCTGCTCACACTCAAGGCAGCAGAAGCACTGTGTATTAAATGTGCCAATAATGCAGCCCTAACCTTACTCGCATGCAAAAAAATTAATGCCCTAATATGTGTTAATTGCTTTGAAGATATATATCGAAAATAACTTCTAAGTACCTTGGTAAATATTGTTTCCTTTATTACAACAATGTGTCTCACGTTATCACAGTCATCTGCACAGCATTTAGCTGACGTTAATAAACATGCCTTCCGGAGCAGTGCTGGTGAGGGTTTGGTGTGCGCTCGTGACCACACAAAGCCAGCGGATGCTCTCTGGTGAGCACACTGGAGCAGGCATTGCCCACACGCTGCAAAGCACGAGCCCTGGTAGGCGCTTGGGCCTCCTTCTGCATATGCTGCTGACCACAGCCTGCAAACCACAGCACCTGAAATGTCACGTACATCCCCGCAGCCTCCCACAGCTCTGCACAAGAGGCTGGTCCCTTCTCGTGAGCTCTGCAGAGCCTGCATGGCTGCAGGGTTGTCCCCTGTTGCTGTGCCAGAGCTTGGGGGAGCTGTCCTAGCACAGTGGTGGCAGCACTGGTTTCCCTGTGCTTTTGGTCCGTTTGGCCCCATTACCCCATAGTGGTGCCGTTGGCCACCAGGCTCTTCTTTGCCGCACTCACACTCCAATTTGTAGTTCACAGCATTTGGTTAGTAGCCAAAATAAACCAACGGAGAGAATCAAGTAAGAGCGGGTGTTGGCAAACATACACACATCCCAACGGGGAGCCAGCGATGGAACAGGATTTCCACAGGCGGCCAGCTCACTAGGATTTTCCACTAGCCAAGCCCCAGCACAGCAGGCATTTCACTTGCCTATGGAAGTCACCTTTCACATCCAAATGTGCCCACTCTGTGCTGCAGCACGTTTCCAGCCTGTTCCGCTGGCCCACCTGCAGCTTTTTAAAGCTAAATCGTCAGCTTTCTGGCTGCTGGGGTTGTTCTGACCTGAAACAAGTAAAATGAAAGCAATGTGCATGGGTGTCCTGCACCATTTGATATCCAGATGGGATGCTAACTCAGTAAACGTGCCTTGTGTGTGGACTGCAGGGCAGTGGAATGCCATGGAGCTTTAGGTCTGAGGAAGTGATGGCTTAGCAGCTTGCAGGAGCCTGTGTGTCTGCAGCACTCTGTCATGAGCCAGGGTTTGCCAGGGCATGAATGCTTTGCGAGCAGGAACTGCTGTTGTCCAGCTGATAGACAGCAGGAGTCTATCTCCTTCCACCTAGACTAGATTCATCTGTAATAATACATTTCTTTTGAGAAGATCTTGCCTTGGACAGTGTTTGCTCTTGCTGAAGAGTGGTGCATTCTTGTTGTCACCAAGATCTTTCTCTGCATCAGTATTACATATTTTGAATGTCTCTCCTTGGTTTGCTTCAAATTCGTTTCTTGATCAGTCTGTTTTTAAAGCACTAAAATTAATGTTTTCAATATAGTTAAAATTAGGTGCAAACTGGCATTTGCTTCTACAAAGCCGTTCTCATATGTTACTGCTATGCATAGCGACTTGTTACTATTAGCTTGTAACAAGTAGGAGGGTGGCAGTGCGCACAAATATTATTGCACATTTAGCTGTCATATCTTTGCTCAAAAGCATGCACAGTGGCCAAGTGTGAGGATTACTTTCCATCATTTATGTTTTTATTGTTTTTCCTCTCTGTAGGTGCTTGCATTAATCTTGTGTGTCATACTGATAGACCACAGTTCACAAGCTCTTTCACTCTCTTTTCTACATCACACTCCTCTTTACTGACTCTTGAGTTATGCACCTAAGGATGTTATAATCACAGTTCCACTTGCACATGAAAGCCATTGCTTCATCCTGCATATTTCCCATGATTCTGAAGTAATCCCAAAAACTTTTCTCCTTAGAGTTACAAGTACTGTCTAGCAGTCATATTTTTCCTTTGTTCTCCCGGGATTTGCAGACATTGAAACATATTTTAGCTTCTAGGAACAATCCTTGTTGAATTTTTCAAAAGATGAAGGCTGTGGATTCTAAAAGCCGAATTCTGGGTGCTTCAGTAGAGCGTTTGCATCTGCATCCATTTCATTATCACAGAGCATGCTGGGGAAAGCCACGCTGCTGGACTTGCTGTTTCTGAATCAGATCGCTTCTGAAACACTTCTTGCTTAAAAACTCCATTGGGTGGACTTTACAAGTGGCAGCCGTACGATCAGTTCATTATCGACCTGAAGGACAGTTTCCAGTTCCTCTTCCAAACTCCGTGTGAAATAAGAAAAGCCTGTCTCAACATTTCCAGTCAATTCTTCCATTTCATGATCAGGGCAAACGTGTCAAATTACCTAGCTCTGGGTAGTGTGCAAAGAATACCACTCGAGTGCCGAACAAAGATGAAACTGCCTGAGGAGAGCACTTAGAGTTATATTAAATAAAAAAGTTTCAACATTTTGCTGTTTTCTAGAAATATCAAGAATAATAATTTCCACATGCAGAAAAAATAAAATAAAATAAAAACCAACCCAAACCCAAAACCCAACAAAAAAATCGCCAAAATGACTCGTTTCTTTTTGTCAAAATTCCCCTTCATTAGATGTGATCTTTTAGTTCTCATACAGAAGGCTTTGCCTACTGCAGTTGTGTTTGTGGTTAACATGCCTGTTTTGCTGTTTGCCATTACTGTAGTGGTAATATTCCCTTCCACTGTAGGAGGTGGGGAGCAGGGAGATTGGTTCCAGGTCTTTGAGAAATGTTTTTACTCAACCAACCATTTTGAGCATCCTCTAAACCCGTCATTAGCCACCTACAGACATGATTAACATGAGGAGTTCAGGCCAGAAGAACTGTCTGTGTTCTTTAGGCAAACATCATGTCAGAAAAGATGACCCATATGCAATGTATTTCAAGTACTGTGTCTGTATATATAATGATGCAAGGGAAATGATACCTTTCCCCATTTAAATGAACAGTTAACTGTGCCTACAAATAGTCTGTAGATAGAAATAAGGTGTATTTTTGTCCCTGTATGTTTAGATATATATATATACATGAACTGTAATTCCTTAATGAAGCTCATAGCTCTCTTGGCATACTCTGTGGCTAAGGTCAGTGGCAGTGTGTAGTCCACTCGTGGCTGTAGGCCATGAATACACAAATGATTTAAACTGGGAGCTCAGCCTTTTCACTAGAATGGAATTAAAATAACTAATTATAACATTATTTTGGAACCAGATGTGGAATCTATTTTTGCTACGATGTGCAGCTGAGGCAATTAAAACTTGCTTGTAATTCCTGTAGGTTTTGCAGTGCAGTTAATGTTTTGTGGTGTGTTTCTGCACTACGAAATCACAGTTCTCTCTGAATCCATGTCTAGTTTGGTTATTATGATCTTCATAATTCCCTAACTTACATAATTCCCCGTGGTTTATATCACTGTTAACATTAGAAGATACAAACCAGGGAGTGTTGTGCTCTGCTGTCCTCTGAGACTGGAATAAGTGCAACACTTGAAAGTGCAACATATCAGTGCTCTTAAGAATGTGGTTGGAGTAAGTTTATTTAGACTGGCTTTATCCTCAGTTCCAGTGTCCTTTAGAGCACGTGCTGCTCCTTAGTCAGCCTGCCTGTTAAGTAATGCAGCCCACTGCAGCCAAGTCTGGAAGTTTCAAAATATCAGTTGGATTCTTTCAGTCTGCTTAGAAGAGAAAAGGCTGAATAAAGCCAAGGGATGAGATGTAAGAGGTGAGGCAGTTAGCATGGCCTGCTGTTACAGCTACCTGCTGATTATCATTACATGCCCCTGATTTAGGTTGCTGTAATATGTTCCAACTGCCTTTTCCATTTTATAGGGCAGATGTCTCCCTCACAACTGATTTAAATATATATCTGTTTGGAGCCATTTCAGCAGTTACCTCAGCCATTTCCAAGACGGATGCAATGGGGGCAGGAGCAGGACCCTCACTGCCCCACAGTTTGTTCTCTCTTTTAGCTGTAGTGCTGTTGTGCTACAGAAGGCCTCGAAGGCAGCTCCAAGGAGCAGCCCAGGCACTGCCATGGATGCTGCAGCTCTGTCCCTCTGAGGGCAGAATGGGAAGAGGTGAGCCTATTAGGAATGGCATTGTGCTTTGCTCAAAGAGAGGATGAATGAGATGTGCTCAGACTGCACTGAACCGGAAGGATTTTATATAAATATCTGTTTATTCCTTATCTACTGGCTAATCAGTGCACTGCAGAAGAGTCTGACAGGGAAACGCTCATATTCCTTTACTATAGGATTTTTGGTGTTTGTGAATTTGTATGTGAACGTCTGGGTGAAGAAGTGGAGAAAATGAATAATGCAGAGGTTCAAATCTGAAGATTATGCATAAAGAGAGAGCAGAGTTTGACCTTTAACTGCTCTGAGAATAAATGCACAGCTTTCTCTGTCTGGGAAAAGTAATAGAGGGCATTATTTTCAAAAAAGCAAAATAGGTATTTTAGGAGTAAGACTGTATATCTTGATGTCATAAAATTCAGAATGTACAAATTGATAGCCTGTGGGGATCAAAACAAAAAAATAATAAAAAAAAAACTCCTGTTAAATAATTATTAGAAGTCTTTGTTCAGTTAATCTGGTAGCCCTGTAATGAGTTCATGCACCTGAACACAGCTTTATTGTAATGGGGTGGGGAGGGTAGGGAAAGAAGGCGTCTGTCAGCTCTGTAAAATTGGAATTATTTGAAATGGGGTCAGCCAGCCAATCAGTGGGGCAACCAGTCCTAAAAGTCTGCCAGAGACGTAGTCTAATGTCTCTTCTCGTAAATTTTATTCATCGTCTGTAATGATTTTACCATATATATATATACATCTAGGGTAACCTTTACTGGTCAGAACTGATTTATTGCTGTAGGTATCTATATCAAAGGTCTGGATGGCAAAACATGTGCTAATGACAAGCCGTGTCTACACAGTAAGCCAAGTGGAATTTTTGAAGAACGTAAAGGTTACTTTTAGAAAGGACTGTCCCCTGGCCAGCATCCAGGCTTTCCAGTCAGTGAAGTTTTTAGACAAATTCTTGGCTTTAAATACATGGTGAAAACCCCTTGAAGCATGTACCGAAGGCAGAGTCTTATTCTTTTAGTGAGGCTGGGGGGGGCACCCCAGACCCACACGGCTCACAGCCATCCCTGGTTGAGCTCAGGGAGCTCAATTGCTAGAAATCTCACAAATCACGCAGCCGACCTGGGCTGGGGGCAGTTAGGGGGGTTGCAGGGCACGTCCTGCCCTGAAGTTATGGCTGCTAATGAGATGGCTGCGGTCCTGTGCTCCCTGCCTTCAGGAGCAGGCGGTTTTCATTCCGTTTGCTCAGCGCCTCCCTTCGCTGGCTGGGCTGGTGCGTGGTCAGTGCTCAGAGTGATGGGATTCTGCCCTAGAGCCAGTACATAGCTGTGCGTGTTTCTTAAACATCTCTGCTTTCATTAAGCGTGGGCTTTCCTGGGGAGGGTGGAGGAGCTGATCTGATAGTCATCTGCACAAAGCGGTGGAAAGGAAATTCTAATTACTCAGCCTTTGCTGTGGGCTCCGCACGCTCCAGTTTACCCAGAACTCGTTACTCAGGGATAAAACCCAACCTTTGACAAAGTCAGTGAGTTTTGCCCGAGCTGCCTGAGTTTCCCCCAAAGCGCAGCTCTGTGCCCTAATGACTGTGGATTTTGCTCATTTATTACTGTACTCAATCACATGTTCTTGTACCCTCCTGGAAATGCTGAGGGCTGATGATTTATCCCCCTGATTGAAGTATGATCATCGTTGCACTACTTCTTGTTAATACCTGAGTGTTCTCCAGGAAAGGCCCAGCTCCACAGAAGTGTGTGTCACCTTCCAGTCAGCCCTCTACCCCAGCCTGGTAAGGGCAGATGCTTTGAATGTATGTATTCCATAAGGATGTAAATGCAATTGTAGAGCAGTGACTGCATGCAGACCACACTCTCCTGTGTCCCGTTACTGGCTGCTGACACCATGCCCACTTGTGAAAGTGTAAAGGATTTGGTTGGTAGCTGGTATGGGAATGCCCCGTATTCATTCTGAGCACTGAATGTCTTTGCCATTATGTATTATTCATGGCTTTTGTACAAGCTGATGATGTTTTGAGGCAGAGGGAGGAATTCTGGCAAACAGTCCCTTCTGTAAAAGGCATACTGATCTTTACAAATATTGAGGCAAATGGGGGAGGTATTTTTTTAAGGTATTCTAAATATTCTTGCCAAGTGTATTGTATAGTACTCAGTGGAACTACTCAGAAATTGGAAGCACATCGGGCTTTTTGAAATGATGGGGCCAAGCCTTGAAGGGATCCGATGCTTGGTGCCTATGCCAAATGAATGGAGGTACACAGAGAAAGTAATAGAAAAAAAAATGCTCTGTTGCATCAAGCATTTTGTATTGCCATTCTGTAGTGCAGAACCTGGTGTAGGAGTTTGTTTGGATAGTAGGTCTCACAAAAATGGGGGATTATGTGCTTGCATGGAGTTATTCATTCATAATTGAAATAGTCAGCCTCTGTTCTCAAGAGGTCCACTGTGCCACAGCATGGTTACGAGTAACTTGTAAAGCTGCTAAAAAAACAGACTTGGACACAGACTTATGTGATAATACCTAATGAGTTGCTGGTGTTTTGTTTATCACATAATGGATGAGCCCCGGCTGGGCTAGGAAAGATGCCTTATCAACACAGCTGGGCTTCTGTGCCGTGTGTGCATTCTGGTCGCTGAGCAGGAAGTCGTCCGTCGTGGCTGGGCATTTCGGGAGGCTGGTGGTAATGAGTGGTGGAAATTACGGGCTCTAGGAAAGCGTATTACGCTATGAATCACTGAACCCTCTTGTTCTGCTGCTATCAGGTGATGGGTCTTTTTCTGGGAAATAAAAAACTGCTAATGCATTCTTGGTCATTTTCAGTGACTCAAAAGCTTAGACCTTCTACGAACTGTCAGCCTAATGGGGGATTTTGCCTGTTTTTAGACAGACGCATCCTTGCATGAGTTAGTACTGCAGTGCATTCCCAAGCATCCTTTCCCTCCTGTGTGTGCCTGGCACCTTGAGTGCTGGCTGGATCTGGAAGAGGCATCTTGTGGTCAGGCTGCGTGCTGCAAAATCCAGATTCATCACTAAGTTTCCACCCCAGCCAGTATTGCCAACACATTCATCGTTCTCTTTTCTGCCTGCAAATTTCCCACAATCTACCAACTTCTCGCTAGTATTGAGACACTGAGGGCAGCACATGCTGTATTTATTTGCATGTAGCAGAGAAGAAAGATGGCAGCGGTATTTTTTATTATTATTATTTATTTACCTCAGTGTCTCCTGTCGAAGAGCGTAATAGAAAGCCTTTCTCCTCCACATTGCTATTTCCAGGGCAGCATAGCTCAGATCCGGGTGATCTCAAGCCGATGGATGCTCTGTGTGAAATAAATGCACTGTGTCAGCTCAAACGTCTCCATGCCAGAATAATCCCAGCTTGCACTGGAACTTTTATGATTACTGTGACAATAGAATAGGCTGGCTGATCACAGCGTGCTGCTGAGCAGTTTCCTGTTGTGAAGTCCATGAAATGCCACTTTATGGTCAACAGGGAGAGAGGTGTTGAAAATCACGGGTAGGTAAAGACACATCAGTCTCCTTGCTGTAGAAAAGGAAGGATTGTGGCTTCACATTGGGTGCTGCTCGCAGTGCCATCAGCAGGTGCTGGCTGTTTAGCCATGGATACACAACTCAGCAGCATTGGCTGCTTCATGCCCAACAGAGGCCCATGAGGGCTGTCTCATGCCCAACAGAGGATCTCAAGGGCCATTCTTCAGACCTGGTAGAGACCTGGGGAAAAGCATGAGGAGATGGATCTCCATTACTTCTCTTGTTTATGGATAGGCTTGCTTTGTGTTCCCACTTCTTTTCTTTCAGTGGTCGTTTTGAGGATTTAGAAGTTTTGCAATTGGTTTTGATGGGACCAAGGTTTTGCTTTCTTTATTTCTTAATAAAAATAAATGTAAAGCTGTTGCTGCTGATCTGGGAGTTTCGTTTCTATGTTTAGCAGGATCTAATCTCTTGATTCTTCTTTCTTTTGTAATTTATAACCTAAACGGTCAAATCCATCCTGTGTTCCACTTGGTTGTGCACCACTTAACTGCTTGGTACCAGCAGAATATATCCTAATTTAGTTGAATTGTTGTTACTTCAATGCCACTTAAAGCAGCGGTGATTGCCACTCATTATCATTAGGCTAAAGCAATTGCTTTAGAAGGCTCCTAATAAGGAGAACGTCCCAATTAAGTAGAATGTGTTGTGCTAACAAACTCCTTACAAGAAAAGATGTCACAGCCGTGTGTAGCAATATAATTCTATTATCTCATCTTCCTATAACATCTGTTCTAATAACTCACAGAGGTATTCTGCTTGGGATAACGATCATCCATTCTGGCTTCTGATGAAATCAGATCCAGCCCAGCTGGGGTACTGCCCTGAAAGCGATCACACAGCTTTGGAAGAAACTGCTCTCCAGATATGCAAACAGTTGCTGAAATTTCCAATTGCAAGGAGCCAGAGACAAAATTGCTCAGACGAAACCTCCACACTTGGCCGGATGAAATAACGAAGCTGCACTCGCACAGCTCAGATGATTGCAGTTGTTGTGGTAGGATCCCAGCCCCTACGGTTTGCGCAACTTCTGATGGTCGTTTATCTGTGGTCGCTGCTGTTGATCACTTTGTGGCAGATTTATTAGGATCCCCGTTCTTCTCTTTTTTAATTTTCCGTTTGCTCTTCTACTGATTTTTCCAGGAGAGAAAGGGTGATCTCTTGTGGTTAAACAGCATAACTAGAGGCCTTATGCCCTCTTCCTGTTTTTCTCTGACATTTCTTCTTTCACCTTGAATTAGCTGCTAAGCTCTGCAGTGCTTTACCTTCATTTCACATATAAATTGGACGCGCATATTGTCTTAGCTGCTTAGCACCAGTGCCTGGAGGCTAAGTGGAGAGCTGGTAATGCTTCTTAATGGCTTTGGTTAGTAGGTGGTAAAGACGCACAAAAGCAAGGTTACCTTCTTGACGTGCATCTGATCGCTGCGCCTGTCCCACGTTTCCTCATTTGGGCTGCTTTGCCTCCCCTGTGACTTTGATTCTGGAAACTTTTTATCACCTTCTAGCTTTCCCAAGTGCTTTGCATTTTCTCCACGCAAAGCCACTCCCTGTTATTTAACCAGGCTGGAATGCGTGGAAAGAAGACACTTTGCACTCCTGGCCTTGAATACTTTCCAGGCCTTCAGTTAACTGAAAGCACTGGTTGATAACAAGCACTAAGTTTTTCCCCGCAGTCTCATTTATGTAAGGAGAAGTCAAGATGTTTTCCATCTGTCTTGCCTGTCAGTTCGACAGACTGAGCTTAGGAGTCGTGGTGCAGGTTGCCTGCTGTTGGCAACCCAAGTTGGAGGAAGCTTCGGCATAGTTGGAATGAGTTAGAATTCACCATCTTATGGAGTTGGACTTGGTGATCCTTACTGAATTATAGAATCATAGAACGGCCTGGGTTGAAAAGGACCTGAAGGATCATGTAATTTCAGCCACTAGACCAGGCTACCCAGAGCCACGTCCAACCTTGCCTTGAATGCCTCCAGGGATGGGGCATCCACATCCTCTCTGGGCAACCTTATTGGGTCCTTTCCAGCTGAAGATATTCTACAGTTCTGTATTCTCTGCATCGATGTTCCATGGCATGCTTCAAAATCTGTGGCATAGTGCATCTTCCTAACGTACTTGTGGCTGCCACAACAGCCAAGCGTGGGCTCAGGAGAGAGATTTTGTGTGTGAGAATATCAACTATATGGGGTTTACACTCGCTGAAGTGTATTGCTGTTGTAAAGGTAGTTGGCTGCGCTTTTGTCCTTTTTTCACTTTCCAGTAGGCCTTTATGCTGTAGATTACAAGGTTGCTCCCTGGTGCTGGGAAATATTTTGGTACTTGTGGAATAAAAGGGATTTTCGGATTGGATGTTTTGTGAACTCTTGAAGTTCTTATGAGATTTTATGAGAGCAGGTGATAGAACTTAAAAACTTTCTGGTCTAAAAAGTCAAATGGTTAAAGTAATTTGATGGAATTCCAACCCCTGAATTTAGTCCTCCTGGGCAGGGTTGGCATTCACTGGAGCAGTGAGCAGTTTTGGGAACAGTTCCAGATTAACTACCATTTTCAGGCTCATTTTACAGAGTGATTTGCCCAATACTATCCCAGCACTCTTAATCTCTGTAAACTCATGGAAGAATCCATGAAGTGGGAGTATAAGAAGTTTTCCAGATATGTATGTTTGCTTAAGATGTAAGAGATAGATAGAGATATCAAAGGTGCTTTGAATTATTTTCTGCTAAAAGTGGGAGCCCTTAATTAAAGAAAAAAACAGCAGCAAAACCTTCCATCTTCTGTCTCGACTGTAGATTCACATATAGCAGTATTCTCAAAGGAAAAGAATAACAATGTGCAAAAAACCGTTTTACAGTCTTTACAATGCTTATATTTTTAGTCAAAACTAACAAATATGTGTTGGGTTCCTGTTAGATGCCTCTGCATGGATCATTTGAATCACATTGTCTAGTGAGCACTTATATTAGTTTAGTGTCATTGGAAGTTTGTTTTGTTTTAAACATAGGATTTGAAGGAGAGAGAAGACAAAGAATTTGAAATGCAAGCAACCTTTGGTTTGCCTCTTTGTGTATATGTATATATAGCAAATGGAATTCAGTGGTACCTGCATGATCTTATGATCATACACAGTTGATTTTCTGTGTGCTCAAGTAATAGCTTGATCAAATGCCTCTGGACTCGTGAAATATAACTGTGACCTTCAGAAAGGAGCTTGCGGTGACTGGTAAGAATAGGAGGGACTGAACAGAAACTTCAGGCTTGCAGTAACTAGAACTGCACGTTTAGGTTCTGTACAGAATCATAGAATGGTTTCAATTGAAAGGGATCCTTAAAGGCCATCTAATCCAACCCCTCTGCAATGAACAGGGACACTCACAGCTAGACCAGGGTGTTCAGAGCCCCTCCAGCCTGATCTTGGATGTCTCCAAGAACAGGGCACCCACCAAAGAATCACAGAACGGCCTGGGCTGGAAGGGACCTCAAGGAGGAGGATTCTCAAACAAGAGCAAACAAGTGCAAACAGGATTACAGCTCAGTTTTCATCCTCGGGGTTCAGCCTCTGATGTCTCACCTTATAAGCATGCATGCATGCTATGCCTTCAGAGAAGCGCAGAGCTAACAGCCCCGCTATACTTTCCAATCACTACCTCACCCACCAAGCTGCAATGCTTCTGCCTGACTTCACAGAATCATACAATGGCCAGGGTTGGAAGACAGCTCAAGGATCATGAATCTCCAACCCCCCTGCCACCAACCTCCCCATTTAATATCAGATCAGGCTGCCCAGGGCCCCATCCAACCTGGCCTTGAACACCTCCAGGGACGGGGCACCTACAATCTCTCTGGGCAGCCTGTTCCAGCACCTCACCACTCTCTCTGTAAAGAACTTCCCTCAACATTCAATCTAAATCTTCTCTCCTTAAGCTTGAAACCATTTCCCCTTGTCCTGCTGTTATCTACCCTTTCAAAGAGTCAATTCCCCTCCTGTTTGTAGGCTCCCTTTAGGTACTGAAAGGCTGTAATGAGGTCAACCCGCAGCCTTCTTTTCTCCAAGCTGAACAAGCCCAGCTCCCTCAGCCTGTCTTCATAGGGGAGGTGCTGCAGTCCCCTGATCATCTTGGTGGCTCTCCTCTGGACCCTCTCCAACAGCTCCCTGTCTCTCTTGTACTGTGAGCTCCAGACCTGGACACAGTACTGCAGGTGGGGCCTCACAAGAGCAGAGCAGAGGGGGACAATCACCTCCCTGTCCCTGCTGGCCACCCCTCCTCTGATGGAGCCCAGGATACCATTTGCTTTCCGAACTGAAAGCACCACCTCTCTGAGCGATCTGTTTCAGTGCCTCACCACCTTTATTAAAAATCTTTATATCTGATCTAAATCTCTCAGTCTCTCATTATTCTGAGATGGACTCAGTGCTTGAACTGTTTCTTTAGCTGAGGAAGCAGGTTTGGAACCGAACTACAAAACATTTAAGGATGTAACATGGCTTTGCCCAAAACATTGCTTCCCATTCCAAATAAACAGACTTGCCATTTTATTACTTCTCCCATTGTGTGGCCATTCGTGGTGATGTAGTGAGTGTGTACAGAAGACTGTACATATCCATTTTTTACCATTGTGCCCTTTGATCTGCTTTTGCCCAGTGAAAATAGCTGGGTAGTCACAACAGCAGACCGTGGGAAGCCTCCAGGTTCCAATGTTGCAGTGGATGTAAAACCCTATTGCCAGTTCTGGCATATGGGCGCTATAGGTGCCAGCACTCCAGGAATCAACTGTTTTGCAACAGTTGCAACAGCTGGCAGAGAAATAAATGCAGATACTTGTCTAAATAGCGGAACAGTGGAGGAGGCTTATATTTTTTTGATGCCTTGTCTGTGTTTAGGTGAAATTTGGGCTACCCAAGCCCATGCTTCTCCTGCCCTGAGAGCCGAGGAGGTTTCCCAGCTGCTGTTGTGTCCAGTGTTAGATCTGCTCTGGGACCTCAGATCTTTGAGATGCTGGGACAATTTCTGCCAAGGGCTGCTGTGCAGCACTGCATGTGGGATGTTAGTGGGATATGCACACACCTGTGCCATGCTGCAAGGGCTGTACCCACAGCTCCGTGCAAGAATATCCATGTATTTGTGCCAGAATCTGCCTTCCCAGCACAAGTGGGAATTTGCATGGGGAAACCAGAATGGAGCTACCAGGTACCTCTGGCTTCAGAAGACATTGCATGAGGTTTTGAAAAACTTGTTGCTTCCTCAAGTTCAGGCGTCTTCAATGTCATTCTGTGCAATACTTCTTTGGTTTGAGATTTTTAGGTCTTTGGGGAGCTCTGGCTTATGTTTCCACTGAGCCCAGAGGGCAGGAAAAATGCAGAGTGTATTAATTGTTCATTGGATCTTCCCTATGATGGCCGTATTTTTCTCCCTGAAGATTTGGGAGGAGAGCACTAAGAGCTTGTCACTGGGAGTTTTTTTGGCATGCTGCTGATTTTGAAGTATTTTTATTGTTTCTCTGCAGTCTTTTACCTACAGACTGCAAGGCAAGCTGAGGCCAAGGGCAAATAAAAAACAGCAGCTTATAAAGCAAAGTTTGGGTTTGATCCATTCTGGATGTTTTAGACAGATACCTGCCCCAAGAATCTTACAGCCAAGCATGACAAGATGTGACAAAAGCCAAACACACAGGAATGCTTTGGTTATTTCTCATTGCTCCAGTGATTCATAGCAGTCATAAATGCGACGTATGGCTGCCGTACATCACCATGGACATGGAGCAGCCAGGGGCATGTCGCGTTTGGCCCCACATTCATCCTGCTAGAACAGACAGCTTGATTTCTACTCTAGTGAATTGGAAGGAAGATGAGGAATAAAGTAACGGGCAAAGAAGAGCACAGGGCTGAGTAACCATGCAGAAAGGAAGGACATTTAGCAATGCCAGGAGAGAGAAAAGACAGATATCGTAGTTATTTCTGAAGATACTGCACAGAAATCTTTGGCTTGGAATGACAGCAACAGTCAAAAGAGCAAAAAAAGCAAGGGAAAATGCCCCGTCTTTCAGGCTGCTGGAAACACGAGATCCTTACCTGTGCATCAAGTATAACGCAGTGAGGCTGAAGTTGTGGCTGACAAAGCAAGTGAATAACGCCAGTCAGCAGGGAATTAACGTGAGGAGGTTGAACTGTAGCCAAGCCAGTGAAAGCAGGTGATGACTATTTAAATGTTTCTATTTATATGAAGAAGACATTTATAATCACAAAGATTTTACCTTTTTTTTTTGCATTCATCTTCAATTCAGCATGCTCCCTTCTTGCTAGGGAGCAATTTCCTTCCATAGTCATTCATCAGCAAGTTTGAGCTGTACATGAAACACTGATAAAATAGAGCAAGTTTTTCTGCCAAAAAGCATTTCGGTAACTTTTCTTTAATTGTTTTTGGGGAAAACAGTTGAAGCTAGGAAAGTGGCAGAGCTGTGTGCTCGAGCATAGAATTCCCTCTCTCCATTCTGGCAAAAAAAGGAAATGCTCTCCAGCAAAATGATGAGAGTTATAAAAAAATCTTCCAGCACACCACTGGTCACCCGCTGTGGTCAATTATAGTTGTGAAGCTGGCGTGTAAGCATCAGATGTTTGGCTATTGCATGGCTTTAATCATGTCACACTCAAGTGAAAAAACCCTTTGGCGTGACATATCCTATAATTTGCTAAGTTTTTTAACAATGGTACATTTTGCATTTCATTTGCACTTTTCATCTGAAAACCTAAGAATACACTCCCCTCGCTACAGAACAGAGTAATTAATCATCAGGGCTGTTTGTAAGGGGAGGCGCGGCTGTGGGTACAGGCAGAGACTAAATTGAGAATAAAATATCTGTGTGCCACCACTCATCACTCTGAGACAGCTTTCCTGTGCATCTTAGGATTTTAAACCATTTCAATCCTGTTCATAAAGGTACCTTAAAACAGTTGTGTTGGTTTCCCCCCCCCCCCCCCACTTCAACATGTATTTTCACTAATTAGTTTCTTGTTGGGTATTCTTTTTCTTTTGAAGATGACATAAAGTTGTTTGTACTATTTCTTGTTTTTAGAAGTCTTTTAGAGTATTTGATGTTACACATCTGTTTTCTTCAGGGAAGACTCTTCCAATTTTGTCTTAATTTCTATCCATTAAAATTATGAAGAGTAATCTAAATAAATGAGAAACATTTCCGAGAGAGAATACTTATTAAAATATGCAGGCAAGTCTGCATTCTAAATCCAGGTGTTGAACATTTCAAGATCTGCACATCTACAGAATATAAATATCATGCTAAGTGTTGATTCAAGGCAAACACTGAGTGATCAGAAGTGAATTTGGAAAGCTTGTTTGGTAATTTTTGATTACTTGTTTAATATTTTTTCATTGCTGCCCCTTTTTGCCCCCTTACCTCAGTGCTTTGAATCCTTCAGTCCCTGTTGCTGTGTCAGATGCCTTGTATCCCTGCCCACAGCTCCCCTCAATACTCATGTTGTTTGAATGCAGTGGCCACAACCCTGGCCCTGCAATCAGGACTGGAATTAATGGCTGCCACTGCTCTTCTATCCCCAGTGCTCAAACAGGCTGTTGAGACGTTTGACCCGGTCTTGCTGTTGTGTGGGAATGGGGTCAGGTTCAGTCTGCTATCTACAGCTGTGGGATGTGAGGACTTTGGTCTTGTTTTTTCCAATGTGTGCCCCCTGCTTTTCATGCAGGACGTGCTCACTGAGCCTTCACCACCTCTCTTCTCTCAAGATGGGTGTTTTTAGGTCCGTGCTGCAAGAGAACTTAGACCAGACTGTTTGCAATCAGAGAGGGGAATGTATGTGAAGCTGGCAGAGCTAAAAAAGTGTCTGAGAAACATCATTTTCCAGGAGCATTGATTGCCTGGCCTTGCAGTGCTCCAAAGCAGTGATGTTTGGTGGGTTGTTACCAAAATAAAGAAGGGGTTAAGGCAGCCATTCAGCAAGGGACTTAAAATGTGTACGTACTGGTTACCCTGAGAAGTTGTGGATGACCCAGCCATGGAGCCATTCAAGGCCAGGCCAAATGGAGCCCTGGGCAGCTTCATCTGGTGGGTGGCAGCCCTGCCTGTGGCACGAGGTTGGAACTGGGTGGCCTTTGAGGTCCCTTCCAGTCTAAGCCATTCTATGATTCTATGATACTAACAGAATTACTGATTAATAGATTTAGTCACCGGTTACTTCCTGAGTTCTCCTTTCTGAAGATATGAGATACATACCTTTTTCTTAAAGCCTTTTGTAAAGTGCTTTCTTGGTCCTTGAGGGGGATTTCTCCCCTGTGCTTAAATGGAACAAAGAATACAAGCTAATTAAAAAAAACCAACATTTCCTACTTTGTCTTATTTTCAAAGCAAATTGTTGCAAATTCCACAATCAGAGATAAGATAGAATTTAATTGCCATGAAGAGGTACAACCCCACTACCTCCCAGGGGTGTCCACTTGTGTGGTCCCAGAAGGATTTGGAAGGCAGTACTGTGGGTAAGCATGGCCATAGTTGCTTGTTCCCAGAGCTCAGGACTGGAGGAGAGCTTACTGTCCAGGCTGGGCTTCCATGTATCTGTTACTCAAGGTTGGCAATGAAGCATTTGCTACATGTTTTGTAGCATGACAGTGATTTTGACTAACAAACACATGCCCCCTGTCTGCCCCCGAGGGTTTAGATATCATGGCAGAAATTGACTTTTGTGCCTTCATGGATGTGTACTGTAATTTTTTTTAATGTCAGCAGCCTTGCTTTTGCCTCCCCATCAAAGTTCGCTGCTTTTAGGGCTTCTGCATGATGGGCTTTTGAAATCTATGCAGTTCAGTTGTCAGGAGCTGTATTTACAAAAGAAATCCAATAAACTCATCAATGACACAGCAGGCATCTTGATGCTGCCTATTATTTTGGCAACTGTCAGTGGAATTCCCCATACAGGAAAATCCTGTAAATGTATCAACCTTCTTACGTATAATATTAAAGTCAATCCTGAAGGATTCTGTTGCTGAGATATCATGGTTTTGAAGTAGATTCCAGAAGGCTTCTCTGGAACCTTCTTGACTCCACCATGGGCAAATACATGGGGTTTTCTGTAAACATTATCCCTTGGTGACATCATGAGTGACTCGAGGACATTCAGAATAGTTAATGAGGGCCACTTCTGAGAACATGAGTCATCTGTGACATTGAGTTACAAATACTTATTGTCTTTGGGCTCTACTCACATGAGCCTTAAAATGTTCCATGAATACGAGGTGGTGACAGCAGTAGTGACTGAAATTACATGGAACTTCTTTTTCTTTTTTTATTCACTGTAGGTGTTCTCTGCTTGCCGGACAGCTTGAACCTTCACAAAGACCAGCAACGGTCAAACAAGCCTGGAGAAGTGCAGATGTTCAGCCAGTCCGAGCTAAGGACCATCGAGCAGTCTTTACTGGCTACACGTGTGGGGAGCATTGCCGAGCTCAGTAAGTACGAGCTTGTTCATAGCGCTTGGGTTTCTTTCCTCAGAGTGAAACAAAGCCACCTGCATTGCCTGGCTGTGCAGTGGGAAGACAGGAGCACACATACAACACTGAAGGAGACAGTGGAGCAGACATTAGCCGTGTTTATGCTCCCGTGTTTATGTGGCTGGCATTGAAACTTGAAGCTGGAGCCACAGGAGGAAAGAAGTCTCAGCAATGACTGCAGATTCTTTGCACACACTGCTTCTGTTTTTAAAGGTGAGAGATCCTAGAAGTGTTTAAAGAAAAGGTAGATGTGACATAATAGTCACAGACTGAAGCAGAGCTACATCCATCTATGTTACAGGAGAGGTCCCTTGCTTTTCCAGTTTTAGCAGAGGAAAAAAAACCACTGCTCAAACCCAAATCAGACCAATTAGCATCTGGAAGATAAATACTTTGTTATTCATCAAAACATTTCTGGAGAAATGTGCCTGATTATTATATCTGAAAGCTTCGATTACAGCACAGATAAATTATTTATGGTTTTCTGAATACTACCTGGCTGCTCTGATGGCAGGAGGCAAATGCCATGTAAATCCTCGTACAGCATGGAGTTTACAGTTAGCAGAAGAGCCTCACTGGGATTTTTTATAAGTAAAGGAGCCTTCCAGTCTCATTTACTGTATAGACAGACAAAGTTATGGGTGGGAAAACAGATGCTCAAAAAAAAAAGAGTTTTTTTTTGTTTTCCTGAGCTCTACTTCAAAATTCTGGGGAGAAACTGTAGAGTCAAATGTAGAAACACACACAGCTCAACTTACTGTTCTCAATGTTGGATTCTGCATGATTGACACTAAACAACAACATTGTCATCTCAGGTGCAATTTCTCAGCCTTTTCTGTAACAACATGAGCAATGAAATGCAGCCATTTCATAATGTCAAGGCTCAGTTTAGGTGCTGTTTAGGAGCCTAGTGGATACACTGTGAATATTTATCTGCAAGCAGCAATAGAAATTTGTTTTCAACTTGCTAATTTTCCTCTGTTCTGGTGAAATGTCAACAAGCCAAGAGCTCTTACATGCCTTAGCGTGAAGTGTTGCTCAGTCTCTGGAATCAGGTGTTCAGTGTTATTCAAATTAAGTAATTTCTGCTTATTTATTTCACACATATGAAATACACAACAGTGCTTTTCATGTGCCAAGTAAATTATTCATGATATTTCTCCCTCTCTCAAAGTACGTGTGGTTATATTTTAGTAAGTATGTGATCTGTGGATATTTCAGAGATTGTTTTTTTTTCCCATCTTGGGCTATTTTGTACCTCTATACACAACAGAACACCCAGGATCTTTAGGACCCCCTCACCCCTAGTGAATAGGGTTTGCTCTGTATGTGTCTGTTGACTCCAAACACAGGCAAAACACTCTTCAGGGTGGCCAACTTGAAGAACACAGCGCCTCAGTGGGAGTTAGATGCAGCTGTCAGAGAGAGCTTGGCACGCAGCAGGCTGACAGCACTCCAGAAAGCCCTCTGGACAGCAATGAGGGCACCTCCCCATCCTCTGCAAGCAGATGCATGCCATGGAAGAAATTGTAGGAGTAGTGGTAGCTGGCAAAGCTTGCAAGGCTTTCTGTTCAAGCGGATAGAAATCTGTGTTGTGGAGCGATGCTGGTGCAGAGTTCAAAACTCAATGCTGAAGCATCGAGAGAGGTGCTGGGTGTCAGTGAGCAAAATGTGGTGGATTTAAGGGAAAATCATTAAACAGAGGAAAGTGTGAGGATGTAAGGGATACTGCTGCCTGCCTGTTCAGCACTTATGTGTCTGCCTCTGGAATCAGTGCTGGCTGTGATCTGCAGGTTACAGCGAGCCATGGCTATGGAGGGAGACTGGGGAAGCAGCAGCAGGGCAGAGCCATAGGGAACATCTGGGCATCGTAGTGCATCAACTGGGGAAGTGGAGGAGGATATCTGATTGTCACGGTGTGGGGTAGGCGTTGTAGAGCCTTAGAATTGGTGCTGTGGAGAGAAGGGAATATAGCAAGTTCTGGCATGGAGAAAGTGGGATGGGAGGGAAGCGTTACCTATGAAAAAGCCCCTGCTGTTGTGGGGATGTATGAAGTGAATGGGCACAACTTTGAAACAGAAGGGAATTAAGAGTATAGTAGCTGTGAAGAGAGGAATAGGATGAAACCAGGGATGAATGGCAAGGATGAAAGCTTGACCTGCTGTAGTAACAGAACAGTAGAACCCAAGTATATGCCTGTAACATCTCATGGCTTGCAGTGTCCCAGGAGTTAGGATTTAATTTGTGTTCTCCATAACTGCACAAGGAACAAGGGCAGAGTGATCTTTCAATAGAGAAACATACTTCTATCTCAGAGATGAGGAAAAAAAAAAGATTCTAATTGAATGAGATTTCCTGTAGTTAATCAACATTAATAATTAAAGCACTGAGAGCATATAGAATAACTAGATTTAACACATGTGCATTTCATTGGAGGAAAGACATCCCTGAATCTTGGTTCTGCCCAGCATGCTCACACGTAGCAGTGTGACCAGCTGCTGGAGACAAGGAGAACAGGAAATAAAATCTATGATAGATGGCAAGCAGGGCCTGCTTATTGGCCAGCATCTGTATTTCTGCTCAGGACTTCTCAGTTTCTTCCCAGTCTTTGTCCCAGGTGGAAAGTAGAGTTACTTATCATAAGTGAAAATCACTGCATTGTGTGACATCCCCACCTTCTCCTATGTGTGGCACCTTCTGGTCTGCTACCTTCATGTTGTCTCTTGCCTATCGTCTTACTCCCTTTTTCTTTCCTCTTTCTTTTCTGTCAAGAGTTGACAGCTGGTTATGCAGGGGAGGGCTGAAGATTTTCTGGGGGAAAACGTTCACCTTTTGGCTGCAGCATGAAATGAATTACTAGTGTCACTTACAGCAGTTTAAGCTACTTGGTTTGGCTGTGTCATTCCTTTAAGTAATGCAGAAATTGTCTGCTGTGGCAGACGAGTGCTGTATCTACTGTCATGCCAATGAGGAACTGCTTCTTAGAATACTGTGGTAAGGGCTTTTGAGGACATTTTTGGGGACAACTGAACTTCTTTATCTCTCTGCCAGCTTCATGTTTCCTGAAACTGGCACACCTCGATTGGTTCCATTTGTCAGGATCTTCTGGTGGTATCAACCAGCAGCCTTTCAGCCCCAGATCTGCAGAGCATGCTGACAGGATCCCTGTGCTGCAGTGTGCCCATCCCACTGGGCATGGTCATCCACCAGGGGGGATGCAGGATGGGTGGGAGGTGTCCAAAATTTCCTTTTCTTCCTGTCCTTGCCTGGAAACTTCAGTATCCTTCATTGGTGATACCTGTGGGTGAAATTCGTGGTCATCTGGACTGTGATATTAGCATTTGTTCTTTTTTTTGCTGTTAGCACATTAGAAAAGGCTGTTTAGGTGAACTGTGCCTCCTCAAGAGTGACAGAGGTAAGAGAGAATGTGGAAAATGGTGAGCTGGTGAGCACAACAGTAGAGGAACGCTAACACAGTCAACTGTAGAGGAGAAGCCTGACCTTCAGTGAAGTGTCCTCAGGTGTATCCAGACTTACAGACACTGCTCTGGTGCCCACAGATCCCACTTGCCACTACTGTGTGGCATTGCCTCTTGCTATCTTCTCACAGAGTCAGCAGGTTGTACACAATGGCCTGGGCACTGATTGTCTCTGGGATGTCCTAGCATGGCAGAGCAGTGCTGCTAGCTCTGTGGTGCTCTACTGAAAATAAGAAGTAATACTGCTGACCTATGGAAAATCAAAGCAAGGTTTTGTCTCTAGGATTCAAGAGGAGAATGTAAATAGAGACCTAATTCTGTAACACAATTACTGAGGTAATATGTGATTCTGAAGAAAAGGCTTGAAAAATTAATGTGAAACCTTATTCATTAAAATATAATGAACATGGCAGAAAGTTAAGGAACAACAGTAAATTTTGCTTATGTTATATTGCCATTTTAGTATTCAGGAATTGTAATTGCCTACTACAGTGTGTTTTAAAATAATGTCATTTCATTTGAAACGCTTATTATATAGAGAACATTGGGAAGAACTGAAGCACAGCTGAAATAATAGGATTTAAAAGAGCAGTTTGACAGTATTTCACTGTTTGTTCTTAGAGAAAATATTTCCAGACTATGAGAATTCTTCTGGATTTCCAGTTTTTCCCTTTAATCTCCTTCCTATTTAGACAGAAGCAGATCTTTGCTTGAGGCCTGCTTTGTCCAGGGATGGCCAGGTTGCTCTGACCTTCCTCGGTGAGAAGTTGGCTGTCCAGTCTTGTGCAAACCATGGTGACTGGTAATGGGGAGGTATTGCTCTTGAGTGTTAACTGGGATGAGTAGGTGTTTTGATTTTAAAATGGGGTAGTCTGAAGATAAATATGTAACTAAACACTGCTGATCTCAGCACTTCATAGCCTTTGAATGATGTTTAACTTAAACAGATTCCAACTTTGATGTTCAAGCTGGTATTTCCTCCACATCACCACTCGGATCTCAGTGAGGTTTTCCTTTTCACCATTGGAAAAATGCTGCTCTTCCCCATCGTCCTCTCCGTGCCTCCACAGTGCTGAATGTATGCATTTCCAAAATAACAGACTCCCACTAGATCTTGGCACACTTTAGGGATGAAAGGAAGCTTTACTGCTCAAGTGTTAGTAGAAATGTGCTTGTACATACCAACACTGTTTTTCATTTCTGCTCTCAGCCCCAGCCAAGGAGATGATGAAAGTCAGCATCCCTTCCCCTGCCCTTTTCATCTAGTCTCAATCCTGTACAACTAACAGGGAGGAGGGCTGCAGGAGCCATACATATTGATTCCTATATTGTAAATAAGAGTAAAGTCCAGGCTTAAGCAAATATTGGGATAAAGGTGATTGCTGGAAGGGTGGCATCTGAAGGAGAATTGTTGTAAGTGCAGTGCTTATTTACTGCCAGAAGAAAAGCACTGTTTGTCAAATATTTTCCTTAGACTAAGCAGCACTGTAGAGAAAGACCAGAGCCTTTTCTTGATTAGCAGTTCTTTTCACTCAGTGCAGTGCACAGCTAAGCAGAGATACTGGCTGAGTCCTGCAATTCATATAGCAGTGCTCCCTTCAGTGCAGAGTTTGACCATAGAGCTGACAGCTTCAGTGGGTACTTCCTGTATGTGGCAATACAGCTGTCACTGCTGACAGTACAGTCATCACCTTGGTGGATGGAGGTTTCTGGAGCTCCAGCCCTCCACCACTCTCCCCAGTAACCCAACAAATCAGCTCAGGACTCCCCTGCATAAATCAGCTTTGAGGTACAGACTGTTAAAACAGCATTTTCCTTTCCTCAGGTTTGCTATCATCCACAGGCAGACCAGAGGCAGTCAGCTGGGGCAGAGTGAATATGCTTGGCCTGGCTTCCTCAGGCACATGGGGCTCTTAATTCTGGTTCATGTCAGGCCAGAGAAAAATCCAATTATGGTGGTCCAAAAAGGCAGAATGAAGGGCTCTGCCTTAGGTTAGGAGATGAACTTCTGAGTCAAAGGCTGTTTTGTTTGGAGCTGACATTGTATGAGGGGAGTCAAATGTAAACATTATGCTTGCCTCATTGGATAGGAGATTTTGAAAATAAGAATATTATTATAATAGGTATGTGAAGTTGAAAAGGCTTAATTATTATTGTGGCATTTTAATGGGATATATTCATTCCTTTTTCTATCTTCAAAGGCTTTACAAACACTAAATTGCACACAAACACGAACTCTGTCATATAAATAGAACCTTCTTGTGATAGGAGGATAAGACAAGATAAAAGGTTAAATGATCTGCTGGGAGGCACAGTGGAGCTGACACTGCTTGTGTACTGGTCCTTCTTTTGGTACCAAATTCAGAGCTTGGGACCACAGCTCCTTCCTCTGCTTTTCTGTAGGAGAGAGAAGTTACTGTTGGGAAAACAAAAAATTGGCTGGGGTAGCAGGGAGCAATTTCACACAGGGGCGCAATGCTGGCACTGCAGACAAGCAGACAGAAATGGGGAGATTATTGCAGGGTGAGCTTGATGATGATTCTGCAGCTGGCGGGGTATTCCAGTGACTGGGTGTTATGACACCCCAAGTGCACCCATAGCCCCAGGCAGCTGGCTCTTGGGTTTGGAGTGTGCTGTGTGCCAAGAACAGCATAGCTCCATGTCTGAATATACATGTGCATGCACACAGTAGGGTATGTGATAGACTTTCTTCTGTGCCCCCACCCTAGCTGACTCCTTTCCTAGTACAGATGGAAGTTAATAATAAAGACCTCCAGTAAATGATCTCAGGGAAAGTTTTGCTTAAGCAGTTCTTGCTTAGCTGACTTTCGAGACATACAGATGGATGGACTTCCAGAGGCAGAGCAAACATGTAGGAGCAGTGTAGCTGGAATCATAAACGTGTGGATGCTTTGGGCAGATGACTGAGCAGATGACTGCGGGCACTCTGCTGTCATACAAGAGGCACTGTTGAACTGCTTGTGTTCACCTGCATTCATGCGCTCACAGGCATACGCCTGGGTGAGCTGTAGCAATACATCACTTTGATGCAGAAACCAGATGCAACAGGCAGGCAGGAAGGGAGAGAGACTTCGCTTATAGTATAGGGAGGATGCAGGATGCCATGGCTACCAGATAGCAATCTAACTGGATAGGTTTCGATTTTTTTATCAGGGTTATAATTCATGTTTTCAACACAGTCTCTCTAGAGCTGGCCCTGAGCAAAAGCTGTAGATGCAAAGCCTTAACGCTGAGCTGTGAGATGAATCCATATCAAGAAAAGGAATTTGAACCTGAGTTGTGTGCTGTGTTTGGGAACTGCTGAGTCACGGCCTGAACCTCTGATTGATCACCTGAGGTGAGCCATGAGTCAGCCAGAGGAGCACAGCTGAAGGCAATTCACCTGTGCTGCCAGAAGGAGTGGAGCCTGGCTGCACCCCTCCTGGACCTATTTAAGAGCTGGCTACCAGTGGGAAAGGATCTCATCTGGAGATCCCTCTTTCTGGTGTTTTGTGGTGAGCCCAGCATAAGGGTAAGCCTTCCATTTATTCTCTCTTGTTGTCATAGTCTACTTCACCTAACTCTCTTGTTTATTTTGTGATTGTAACATCTTGATATCCATTGATTATACAGTGCTGTAAGGGGGCAAACTTTGGAAACTGCTGGCCGTGCTATGGAATTTGGTGTCTGAAGTGCAGCTCTCTAGCCCAAACTTCTCCTGATCATGTGGACAGTCTGAAGGATGGACAGAACTGCAGCTTGTGGCTCTGTCCCATTCTTTAAGGAGAATGTGTTCACCCAGGGAACACTGTGAAGCAGCAATGCTTACTGTCCATAAGCCCCACTGCAGGGCATGACTCTCCAGAGCAGGCCAACACACACAGTGGAGTCATGAAGAGCTGGAGGGGTGGTCGGACCGCTGTTACTGAACCAGTGTGTTCTGTTTGCAATATGTTCTTACATGTTCTCCATAAATATGGCCTACAGCTTAAAGCCCTAGTGTCACACCTGAAGAGATCTGTACTGGCACCAGAGATTCTCCTCCCTCCCCTGAGCTTTGAAAGAATGACATAGGTCAAACAACTGTGTGTAGAAATATTATTTCTAAGTTGTTCTTGGAACAAGAAGAATTAGCGACTGGTGTCACTGGGAGTGGCTCAGCAAGGATCAGCCCAGCATCATTCACCACTTAGGCATGGCTGTGCAAGCACACAGCTGAACATTTTAGGCTGCACATCTTTATCCCCGAGCCTGCTCCTGAGCAGGTGGAATTGGAAGATCAAGTCCATTGTGCCAGACCATAAAATCCTGCAGGACGCTTGTCAGAAGAGGGATATTAGACATCTTTCATTTCCTCCTTCTTCCTCTTGTTGTTTTTCTGCTTTTTTCCCCATTCCCTGTTAAACAATGCAAAACAGACATTACTTTGTAAGCACTGGGGTCTAAAATAAAAACAGCGATGGTAACAGGTTTTACTGAAGGCACTCACTGTCAAAAAAATGTTTAGCTGGTCACTGTTGAGAGGACTGGAGCATTCCAGTTGCGTGCTGCGGGTTGCTGAACGTAGCACCCCCATGCAGCCTAACCTTCCCTGTCACATCACATCTCCGACTTGCAGTCAGTGAAGCTATTCCTTAAATATTCAGTATGGCCTTAAACCAGGCCCGTGTTACAGTATGCATGTTACATAATGTTCTGAATCTTTAAATTAAACGTATGCATGTGGGTCTTGAGTTCATAAAAAGCGCTGAGGTGCCCTTCTTCTTGTAGTCATGGGAAGGCTGTAGTGCTGGTGGATGCAGCCCTGCTTTCTTCGTCCCTTTGCTGGCAGACAGGCCCAGCTTGGGCTTCTCCTCAAGGCTGCCAAGCTCATCCTGGGACTGCCACAGCCTTTGCTGTGCTCCAGGAGCCTTCCCTCCAATTCTGGCTTCCTAGATTCACAACACAAGCACGCCTGCACGTCCCACCGCCTCGCTGCTCGTTTCTTGTCTGTCCCACACGATGTGATGTCTTCCTTTCCCCAGTTCTGCCAGCACAACAGTTGGTGTGGCGGCTCATTTGGCTCGTGTTGCATAAATTGTGGAAGTGTTTATTTGGTTTAAATTAAAAACAAAGTCATGTTGGCGAGGTTTTTCATAAGGCAGCTCAGTTTCACAGTCTGCTCTGCAGATGGGTTGCAGGCCGTGGCACAGGGGCAGGAGGGAGTGCAGGGGATCTGGGGTGTGGATCTCTGCCCAGTCCCCTGCATCATGACACTGCAACCATCAGGAGCAGCATCAGCAGCTTACAAGAGCAACTCCAATCTGGGATTTATTTTAGTTTTTTTGGTGATGTTGCACTCAGGGATTTATTGGTCTTTTGGATGCACTCAGCTCGTATGTTTGAGATGTATTTTGAGAGCCAGAAGCTGGGATTCTCAAACGTACCCATCAGGAGTGAAAGAAAAGCATGCAAAACTGCAAACTGCACAAGCACACAAGAGCCAGCAATGCTGTGAGCAGGTGAGAGTTCACCTTGCAGAGCATTGCTGTAGCTCTGAAGAGCAGAGCCTCAAATTCAAGATTGCCCGTGATGTTCAAGTAGACTGCGGCTCTTACAGCTGGCAAGGAGAGTTGACTTCAGCATGGAGGTGAGTCTGGGCTCTGCATTGAGTCTTGAGCAGGCTGTGCGACTGCTGAAGGCCAGAGCAGGGAGTCCTATCAAGGAGCTGCCTGTGCGTAAGCTATGTGGGCCAGAGTCAAGAAGAGTTTCAAGGTCAGTGAGTAAAGCAACTGAACTCGATACATTCTTTGTTGGAAGCAAATAGAGAAGCAGCAGCATCTTAGTGAGGAAGAACAAAGCAAAATGTGGCAGAGACTGAAAGAGTGCACGTGCATCCCAAACCAGATGTTACACTACACCACATTTTACAGAGTACGCATTAAGTACTGCTGTACAGTGTGCACGGCTGTCAGCTCCCTCCTCAGCCCTGATGTGCTCAGACACTGTCTCTGCCCTGAAGATTTGGCACTGTAACTCAATGTGGCTGGAATAGAGAAGGGCACTGGGGGTGTGGTGGCTGCTCCAAGGTTACACAGCGGAATAAAACTGAAACCAGAGATTCTTGTCCTGCCTCCAGTGTTTGACCCACTAGATAGCAAGCTTATAATGTGGCTTTTTATGCTTGCTTACTGCCCTCTGTGAAGCTCAGTGCTTTATAGGTATTGATTACTTAAGCCCTGAGTTGTGCCTGATAGAGGAATGTTATAATAATTGTTAGTACAGCATTTATTTCAAGTTTAGCCAGAGATAACATAGCAGAGGATAAAGCAAGATCTAAGCCAATCAATTCTTGGTATAATGTAATTAAATGATACTTTATACGTAAGAAGCATTAATTCAGCTTTAATGGCTTGAATTGGTTTAGGTTTCTTAAGAAGCAATTGACGAAATACAGAATAAAAGGATGAACTCCTGGTCATGTTGAAATTGATTGGAGTTTTGCCATCAATCCCAATGAGGCTCGAGTTTCTCCAGCCTTGCATCAGCAGTGATGCTGAGCTGGCTGCCCTGCACTCGTCATTCCTTCTGCTGCTGCTTCTCCTTACTCAGCGTGCCATTCCCTCCAGTGCTGGATGTGTCATACAAGTCACATCGCCCTGGGACTTGATGAGGAATGTGGGTGAAGTAATGTTGCTGACTGAATCTTGGCCTAAACAGTATCCTGATTTTTATTTATCTTTTGGTACAGAAACCAGAGGAGTTCTCTGATGCATGCCGTCTCAATCCATTTAACTGTGATTGTTCATGTGTCTAGCCATAACTACATGCTGCAATGCCTTGGTGGCTTGGGTCTGAAAAGACTGCATTTAGTGCAACTCTTTTTTCTGCTCCTGCTATCATTGCTAAACCTGGATGTTGCACTTAGTATATCTACATCATCTTTTTATTTTTTCCTTTTGGAGAAGAAGAATTTGCCTCTGCTCTCAGAGATGTTGCTAGTGTCCCCATGTGAGGCTTGGCAGTGCACATCTGCTGTGAGAGGCTGGGGTGAGTGAAGGGTGTCCCAAAGTTTGCCACTGTTTGTCTGCAGATAATTTTGAGCAGGACTGACACAGTCCTCAGTCCTGACTTCAGGCACATCTGTTACACTGGTGGGCCTGATTCTGCAGGCATTCCACATGCACAGCTTCTCCTGGAAATTATGTATATGCAGGGCTGCAAGACTGGTCCTATCATGACTATTTCCTGGCAGTGGGAAAAGGCAGAAACTATTTTTAAATGAAAGCTTTGAATCAGAAGAATATTGCAGAGTGCAGCAAAATTTGTGTCAAAACCCTGAAATCATGGACTCGGCAGTTTTCTCATGCCAGCGGTTTTCTTCTTTTTATGGTTTTAAGACTGTGTTTTTGGAGAATTGGGCTGAGTGTTTTTTGGTGAGATATGTCTATTCTTCCTGGTGCGCATTATCTCAGCAGCAGCATTCCCTGTGCAAGGCAGGCAGAGGAGAGGCAATGCACTGTGATGTGCTAACAGGGGTGGGGCTTTGCAAAAGAAAACAGAAGAAAACAAAAAAAACCTCGTGATTTGCCTTGCACACAATCAAAATAGTGCTTCAAGTTTGCCCCCAAGTTCATTATTCAGCTGTTTGTTTGTTTTCAGATTTTGTGTTATGTTCCTACATCTGTGCACGTTTCCAGCTTCTCTGTGGTCATTTAGGAAAACCAAAAAAAGAGAAAACCTGTGTTTCTTTCTCTTAGCACCAAGAAATTATGCCCTCTTTTCCCCGTCACTTGCTTTTGCATAGCTCAAGGATGACCCAAAGGGCTTTTGCTCAGATTTTCATTTAAAACGAACCATTTGATTTGATCAGAGAACATTATTTCCCCCCAAAGAACTTTCTGAATGATCTGAAGATGTAAAAACAGGCAGTTTACAACCAAAATTGTTTTGCTGTCTTTTACATAGTGGTCACTAGATAGCTAATATCATAAAATCCACTGCCTCAGAGGGAGATGCCTTAGTTAATTAGTTACAATCAGTACAGTGCTTAGGGATTCAATGCTCCTGCCTGTATGTTTGCCTGCTAACATAATCATAGGTTAGCATATCGTGGCTTATTTCCCATACCTGTAATGCAAGGAAACTTTCAGAATCGCATAATCATAGAGGGAGACAACGAGCATCTTTCTAATCAGTCATTTTCCATTCTCTGGACTCCTAAATAGCTCAGGTGAGCCCAATTCTCAGATTTCCTGTTCAACAAACATGAAGTTTCCCAGTCCTACTTGGACTTAGAAATAGTTAATTCACTTGCACATTTCTGATGATACTGTCTTAAGCCTTGTTTTCCAGAGCCGTGGAGTTGACTCTGCACACAGGTCCATAGATATAAGCCCTCCTTGTTTTCTGGGCAGCAACCACCCCTGAGGGGTAAGGGACTGTGTTGAAGATGGCACAATGTCCAAAGGGAGGCCATTCACAAGCGATGTCCTCTGGGGCCTGGTGCTAGGTCCAGTCCTTTTCAACATCTTCCTTAATGATCTGGATTCCAGGCAGTGTACCCACAGCAAGTTTGCAGACTTGTTTATAAGAAAACTGGGAGGAGTGTCTGATGTTCCAAAGGCCATGCTGCCATCCATAGACAGGCTGGAGAGGTGGGCTGACAGGAACCTCATGTTGTTCAACAAGTGGAAGTTCAAAAAGCAAGAGCACACTGCTGGAAAGCAGCTTAGTACGAAAAGGGGGTCACCAGTGGACACCAAGTTGAAGCTAGCAATGTGCCCTTGCTAGCTAGAGAAGGCTAATGGTATCCTGGGCAGCATTAAGAAAAATATTGCCAGGGGGTGGAGGAGGTGATCCTTCCTCTCTCCTTAGCCCTGCAGAGTTCACACCTGGAATGTTGGGGTCAGTTGTGGGCTATCTAGTACAGAAGAGATACGAAACTTGGAGAGAGTCCCATTAAGTCCTCTCCTATAAGGAGAGGCTGAGAGAGGAGGAGTTGTTCAGGCTGGAGAAGAGAAGGTTCAGGGGGATCTCATCACTGTGTGCAAATACCTGAAGGGAGGATGCAAAGAGGACGCTTTGCAGGGTTGGCAGAAGAGGCGGCGGGCACAAAGAAGCACAGGAGATCAGGAAACGCTGTGATAGTGTGATAGTGACCGAGCATGCCAGGGCCTGTGGGTGTCCCTACTTGAGCTGGGATTGGAACAGATGGATCCAGAGGTCCCTTTGAGTGTCAGACATTCTGTAATTCTGTAACTTTTGGAACTAGGAATCTGGCATTCTCCAAGGGCTGTAGGTGGCTGTGACCCTGGCCCCAGTGGACTGGCTCTTGTGGCAGTGCTGAGATGGGCCAGCCTGACACTGCTGAGGGTCACTGAGCACACTGTATTCACACATCCCTTCAGGGGCTTGTCTGCAGCCCAGATATGTCACCACACAGCCCAGCCTGGTGATTAATATTGCACAGATTCTACATTTTACTGTTTAGGTTCTCCAAAATTAAATGGCCAGGGAAGACAACCTGGTGCATTCTTTGGTTCCAGAACTTGGGGGAAATATAGTAGCACAAGGAAAAGAGAGAGAGATAAAAGCGCAGCCTTCACCCAGGTCTTGCTTTCCAGGTGACCTCGTATCCCGAGCCATGCACCACCTCCAGCCACTGAATGCCAAGCAGCACGGGAATGGCACACCAATGCACCAGAAGCAGGGATCACTCTACTGGGAGCCGGAGGCTTTGTACACCCTCTGCTACTTCATGCACTGCCCGCAGATGGAGTGGGAAAACCCGAACGTGGAGCCATCAAAAGTCACGCTGCAGACTGAGAGGTAAGAGCCACCTTCGAGTATGTCTCATATCTTTGTGAAGACATTCTGCTGATAAATCAGTGTTGCTGGCTAATTGCTAATTACAGCTTGTGCATAGGAGGCTGCAGAGCAGTCTGTTTTGGCTTGGGATCACCTTTCTGAAATCCCGTTTCTCTTACTGAAGTGCTCCATGGCTGACCCAATATATATCAAAAGTGACACCCAGTGGCTACATTCAGCAAATTGGTTCCAGATGTGCACTTGGTAGAGATTTCCGTTTTCTTTCTTTGTTGCTCAGCTATTCTATGTTTTGGAAAAGAAAATGAGAACTTCTATTTCTGGCATAGCAGGTCTAGGTTTAAATGTGTCTTTCTACACATTAATAGGGTTTGACAGCTGTGATTTGGGAAGTGGAAAATGAGTAGAGTAGTGTTTAGCAAGGAGGGGTTGTTAAAGACACAGTGCCCCAGTTGTGCGAGGTACCAGGGTAGGTTATGTACTCAGCACAAGAGGAACCTGGGGGCTGTGAGCTCCTGCCCAGCCTCTGGGGTGTGCTGCTTGGGATGTGGCTGCATCCAGCTCTGTTGCCTTCCTCCACCCTTTAGTATCAACCAGGGCAGAAGAAGCGAGTTCAAGACTCAGTCCTGCTCAGAATCTTCTGTAAAGAAAGGAGATGTAGATAAAGCCATCTTGTCAAAAATGCAGCAGCCTCTCTAGTAACAAGAGCCAAGCTCTGCCTCCACTTGTGGTCTGACGTATGTTTTGCTATTTCACTTCCCTGAACCAGGGGTTGCCGCTGAGATGAGAGGAATGACCAGTGCTTGAAAAGAGATGCATATACATGTTTAAGATGGTGTATCATGATGGTGCAAATGCCAGCTGAACTCCACATTCATGTCCTGCTGTATCATGCTGTATGTGTGAGCCAAACTGATACATGCACTGACATTTGCATGTATGGGGCTTGGTTACTGCTTTAGTATGAAGTTTGCATCTCAAAAGCAGTGTTTGAGAATGTCATTATATAGGTAAACTTAAGTGGTATATAATATGATATTTTCATTGAATTATTTTTAAATTGACTCGTAGAAAATCAGAAGACGAAACTCTAGCATTAGTGATTCTACTGGGAACTTTGCCATTTTTCTTTGGGTGGCATTTTGTTTTTTTCCAAGTTTGGGTCACTCAGTTAGCATGGTCTTTGGTTTTTGCTCTATTGACTCCCATGTGTGAAAGAAACAGAAAGGCTAGTTAAAAGAACCTGGAATTTTAATATCTTTCTAAATCAGTTTTATTTTGTGAATTGTTAGCCAACCTGGCTCTTGCAGAAGGCCTACCTCATGAGCAAGAGTTCTCGTGGTTAGTACTGTGCTAAAAGCGGTGACTGAAATTAGAAGATATTCTCACCTGATCTGTAGTCACCATCTGTGGGAGTTAATGCCCTTGGGACCAGTGGAACTATAAAGGTTAGTAACAATGAGGCTCTGGGTTTGTAAAATTTCTAAAGACTTTCCTGTGGAAGGTGAGAGGGGCAGGAATATTTGTAGAATCTCATTTAGCATTTGCTTTAATAGGTTTTCCTTTTCCTGAGGTAGTCTTAATATATCTTCTCTTTGTTAGAGCAATTGAAATGCTGATTATATAAAGCCAGATGCAATTTCTCTTCTTTGCTATATTACGAGTATTCAGTTTGGCAAAATGTCTTCCTTTGGAAGACCGGTTTAACAACTGTGGTGTGTGGTTAGGGCCAAAGTAAGTACTCAGTGTTATTGCCAAGAGTTTGTGGTCAATTTTGGAAGGAACAGATACTCCTTCTATTGCCTAATCAAACATGCGTTTGTACTTTGTGCTGGAAAACACAAGTGGAAGTGATGCAGGGGTAAGCACGTGCCCAGATATTTCCACTGCATGTGCTGTGTAGCATGCCTCACCAGCACCAGCTGGATGGAAGTATCTTGGGCTGCCCAGCAAGTAATCCAGTTCAGCTGATTTCTGTTTAGTGCTCTGAGAAGCCTCCCTTCATATTTCCAGTCAAAGACTTATCAGTGCTGTTCTTTCTATGCAGGCATGCTTTATGGTCCGTGACTTATTTCTGGTGTTTTCAGTTTTCGTGGTGGGTTTTTATGCATTATGAGGAAGTGGGTTTGTTAAACATGACATTTTTATATGCAGAATATTTGCAGGCTTGATGCCTTATCTCTGTTCCTTATTCCCTCTCTTTTCCTTCGGCTGTGACAATGACTTTTATGTTGGAAGAAACACAGAGAGAAGGAAGGAGATCCAGGCAATTTCCCCCTTCCCTGGCCTCTCTGGGTCCCGGCTGGTGCAGAGAAGCCAGAAAATGAGTGGATCTGGCCACAAACAGTATTTTCTTGGAACAAGGGTTGTACTTGGCTCATTTGAAGACAACCTGGCTACTATTTTGGCCCTCTTTCCTGATCATGCATGCCCAGGATAGGGAGTGGGTTATGAGATGTGGCCAGAGAACTCCCCAAGTTCTCACAGGGCTCAATGGCCCAATGTTAGCTTCTCCTCCTTCTCAACCATCTCTATTCCACTCGGGCTTGGGCTCTCAACCACAGTTGAATTGGGTTGAGTTACAAAACCGCAAAGGCTCTGCTTGTTCTTCTGCAGCAGCTGGGTGTGGAAGGGAAGCTGGAGCCTAATCCCTGCAACCAGTATAGTTGCAGTCCTGCCTGGGTTAGCACTTCCTAGCATAAAAAGCAACACCTCATGTGAAGTCTCATGGGATGCATAAAATCGGATGTTTACCTTTGAATAAATCCAACACTTTGCTTCTAGGGAGTATTTTCTAGGGAGTGTTTCTCTGTGTTCTTCACGGGGGTAAAGAAATAAGAATGCAGTCTATTTATAATAGTGGTTGTCTTCACATAAAATGAAAGGGAAAAAATATTATGCAATAATGAGGCTGGGAGAGTAGGAAAGTGGCGAGGATTTCTCAGAAATTCTGGAAAATACTCCCTTCTTCTCAAGCTCCAGCAAACCCAACCTCCACATTCATACGCTTCTTTCAATCTGATCAGATTTGAACAAACCCTGTGCCTTTTGGCTGTGTTGTTGGCACTACCACAAGCCAGTCCTGCTGGGATAGATTATTTCATGGCCCTGGGTACCATGTAGATGGCTATTTTGGCAGGTGTGAAAGTGCAGGAGGGGATTTGGATCTGTTTGTGAGGCCACTGTTCCTGACAGCCAGGATGCAATGGAGACGTTTGTCTTGTGCCAGATGTTGTCTGTGAAACCATCATTCCTCTGGTGCCCTCACGTGCAGGTGGCTGCAGATCATTTAGGTTTGTTCATTCTTCTGCTTTCCTGGGAATTGAAAAAGGAAGAATTTGTCAATTAGACGGCTGTTGCCAAGATTTCTTTCTAGCTTGCTGCTTCTAGTTTAATAAAAGGATCTGTCCTGTGGTTGTGTTTTGCTTCTAGGCTTCCAAAATTATTGCAAGTAATTTCTTAAGCACCGGAAAGCACAGAATCTGTAGCTGCAGATTTGTTTGATGCTTTTTCTTAAGTGGTTCCTTACCCACTTTTACCCACAGCTGTATTGACAAAGTCCTCATGACTTCCTAACTCTCCATGTTCCCCATTAACAACTCATTGAGAAGCAGTGGCTCAGCATTCAGCCAGTCCAGGGCCACCCATTAATTCTGCTCACAAGGCAGCAAAGCACCTTCCCCATCAATTCCTCAGTTCCTTCAGCACTTGGTACGGCTGTGTGCATAAAATAGTTATAAAACCATTTCACTAAGAATGCGCCAGGAAGATGTGGCCCTGCTTTAAGTCATTCTGTGGTGCAGACTCCAGCAAAGGCCAGCAGAAAGCAGAGCGACCCCTCAGAGTGCTGCTGAGAGCGGAGAAAGCACAAGCATTGCACCTCTGGAAGAAATTAGAATGGGAAAGTCCTGCTATGAAGCTGGTTTATCCTGCAGCGTGTTTGCAGAAGACATTACACGTTTGGTGTGCTAGTATGGCATAATCTTGTATTAAACCCATGGTAAAACCATGGCCTCGCTGAACTCAGGAGTTATCACCATTGCTTATTTCTCTGGGAGCCACTGAGAGGGAATCTCAAATTCATCCTCACTCATCCTCTGCATTCGCATCCTAAGTATCAAACTTCCCACTTGTTAAAAATTGCTTCAGAATTGGTATTGGCAGCTGCCTGCACACTGGATTGCGCACGGCACACGAAGCAGCACAGACAGCATTTGTAGCTCTGCTGTCAGGCACCGTATCCTTGCAGTGCTGGGGCTGTATTCTAAACCTAATTTATCAAGCGAGGCTTAAGCTGTCCGTGTGATCTCTATAGGGTTTGTTAAATAGAGAAAACCGTGTGCAGCGTTGGGAGGAACGTAGCACCAGGGCTGCTCTGTGCCGCGTTCCTGACAGCGCTCCTGCGGCTGGCTGCTTTCCAGGGATTTCTGTCGCAGCCAGGTGTGTCACATTTGATGTCGGAACAGCCTGGGAAACATCTCCCTGCTGTCGCTGCCGGACAAGTCATCGCTCTGACTTGATTGTGTTTCAGGTCTTGCCCAGAACTGCTTTCATGCAGGAGAGGCAACAGGGACTGCGTGCGTAACCCCTGGCTGTGAGCTGAAGGCCCGTGACTTGCAGATCTCTGGTGCAGACCCGAGCGTTGCAGGCTAGGTGCATAGAGCATATGGGTGAACGGTCTCTCTGCTTAGGCAGATCCTTCAGCCTGATTAAAATGTAGAACTGCCTTTGTCAGAGTCTTGGGCCATGCTTAGCAAGGTTTCTGGAGTCACAGAGGGGTTGAGCAGCCGGCTCCCGGTGCAGTACCTCAGGAGTGCAGTGGGAAGCGTTGGCTCTCAAGGAAGACAAGGAGTTTGTGGTTTAAATATAAAATGCACCCATTCAAAATGTCTGCTAAGGACTGGAGAAAGTGTACTTTTCTGGTCTCCAGTAGTGCTAACGATGGGCTAGCATTATACATGTGGTTTTATTGTGTTTTCTAAAAGAAGATTGTAAGAGTCAAGAATACTTTGCAACCTGCATATTAGGATTTTCTTTCAACAACACCCATGAAAATATAAACACAGAAGACAACCAAATGAAATGATCTTTGCATCATTTTAAATTTGCTGACTCATATCTGCAAGCAGAAACATCTCTCCACCTTTGTCTGAATCCACCTGTGCTTTTCTTGTAAAGGTACGGCCTTCCCTTCTCTGCTGGAGGGCAAGTTGTATGAGGAGCAGCTGAGGGCCCAGTGTTTGCTCAGCGCAGAGCAGAGGAGCTGAGGGGAAGCCTGATGGTGGCTGCAGCTCCGCACAGGGAGTGGAGGGCAGCGCTGAGCTCTGCTCTGTGTGACAGCGACAGGGCCTGAGGGAACGGCATGGAGCTGTCAGGGGAGGGCAGCTGGGGGTTAGGGACAGGGTCTGCAGCAGACAGTGATCACGGCCCCAAGCTACTGGAGTTCAAGGTGCATGGGGACACTGCTGTCAGATGGATAATCTGATTTCCGGGTGGTGCTTTGTGGAGCCAGGGGTTGGGCTCTGTGATCCTTGTGCTCTCTTCTAACTCGGGAATGTTCTGTGACTGTTGTCAGAAATACTGCTCACTCTCACTGTTGCTTTTAAAATTGTAAATGCCAGCAATGACCTGTATGTTAAGGTAAAGCAAGGTCAGGTCTGTACAGCTGTGCCCACTTTCTATCTACTGAAATTGAGAGGGGGACAGCAAGAAACATCTGAGATCCAGTTAGGACAGTTATGCCTGCAGATGTTTGCAAGGCAGACGAGCTCATGAGTCCTGAACTGTCCCAAAATAGCTGTGAGAGAAGTGCAGGGTGTGGGGCTGCAGCAGGGAAGTAGGGAATGCCAGCGAGGTCAGGGTTTGGCCTTTACAGCTGTAGCTGAGTATGTGCTGTCACCTCCCCAGTGTATCCCATGAGCCTCAAATAGGTGTGGAAGAGGAAGGAGGCCTGAGATGCTGCTCCTGTAGGAATAGGTGTCTTAATGTGGTGAGAACAGCCCTGATAATTCTCTTCAGTTTAAGCAGTGAGGGCATGCTTGAGGATGATCTGGTTGTCCCCTTGCCAAGGGCTGGGGACAGTGCTGAGAAGAGTCTGGCCTCTTGGGAGCTCTTCATCCTCCTCCCCCTGCAGCTCTTCTGCATGGCACCAGGGCTGCCTCAGCACAGAGACCTCTCTTTGCATCCCCATCTGGGACGGTACTTCCTTTAGTTCAGGAAAACGTCAAAGCTTGTGCCAAAATCCATTCATTTTCGGAATATGACTTAAGATCATGTTTAGCTTCCCAGCAGTGCATGGAAGTTGCCTGGTGTGTGCCCTTACTGCTAAGCGCAGGTGCAGAGGGGCCGAAGGAGGAGGTCAGTGACTTTTCTGCTTCTCTGCTCTGGATCTCCTGGTTGCTGCCTGCCTTTGTACGGCAGAGATAAATCAGCTGTGAGTGCTATAATGATGTGATGCATTCACTTGATCTGTTTTTGCAGAGTGTCATTTGGAAAGTGATACATACCTTGCTGATGTCATGCTATCGTGTGGATTGCCGCCTTCCTATAACTTTGTAATCCTCTTTCTCCTTTGGCACACAAATAGCATTCAAAAAAACCCAACCAACTTCACATGATGCATGGACTCCTGAAGGGTATTTTTAACCTATTGCTCTCAACCATATTTGGTTCTCCTCTCAAAACACAAATTCCTTGACATGCTCAGATAGGCAGTGGCGGGGCTTTCTGCCCTGGAAAAAAGAATGTAATGTATTCTGATTGAATCCCACATCCTCCCATGCAGAGTAAAACTGGTCTTTTGAGAAAATCCTGCAGCTTCCCTATAACACTGCTTCTTTTCCCTTTCAGGATTTATTGCACCAAATAAATTCATTTCTATTTCTCTGCTGAAGCTTGCAAGATCAGGAGAGAAAACATGACATCTTGCAGCAGAGTTGATTCAGTTCCTGTAAATAATTTTATTTGCCCTGCTCAGTACTGCAGTGGGGCAAATCTGCTGGGTGAGCTTCTGCCCTGCACAAGAGGGGAGAATAAATGAGCCCCCGAGTTGCTTGTTTTGTAGGAGAGTGAACTATGGCCTAGAATTTAGCTTCCTGTTAACTGTTTCCAGTGCACCAAGGTCTGTGTGTAATTATATACATTTTTACACTTCCATCATGATTTGCACTGCTTCCCTGTTTGCTCGGTGAGTGATGAAAGCAACTCCCACCGATCAGTTGTTCCCAGCAGTCCTGGCTGCAGGGAGCTGCCTTGCCAAGCCCTTTGCCACCAGCCTTCTGGAGCAGCATGCAGCAGAATTCCCTGTTCTTTTGTCCCCTATTCCCCTTAGAGTGAAATAGTGTACCCTCTCCATCCTCCGACCACTGCCATCACTGTGATCCTGCTAGGCTCTGGAAATCTGATCACAGTGGTTGTGGGAGTTTGTTCTCTTTTTATCATTCTCTTTCCATGGCAGTGGCAGGTCTGGAGAAAGGGAAAGCTGGGAAACAAATGCAGCCTGGTCTCAAGGTGATGGAAATGCAATGGAATGGAATAATAATGGAAGTGTCAAGTCAGCAAAAGTTGTCATATTTCAGAAGGAGGTTATTCGTTTACGTTCCCGTGCGAATTGGGAACCTGGTGTCCTAGGGAAAGTCAGTGGCCTTAGGGCTTCTGCATCCTTCAGCACTTTTGAAATATCTCATCCTTCCTTAAGGATATTAATATCAGAGCTCTGTAAAGTTGGTTCTTAAAAAGAAAAAAATAAATGGCATAAAAAGCTATAAATAGGAAAAAGATATTCCAGAATCAACATTTGATTAAATCATTTTTCTCAGGGTAGATTATTTTTGGGTAAAGTTAGGTATTTAAAATGCAAAGTTTTTGCCTACAGGGTACCTAATCCAGTCTTTTTTTTTTTTCCTCTCTGTTGGAAGGGACTATGGAAGGCAAGACAAGTCAGGCAAAGCAATATGAGATAAAAAGGAGCAGGAGAAGGGAAGGAAGCACAAGTAGGGGATGATGCTACTAACAAAATGAGATACTGAGTTAATAAACATAGAATGTATGGCTAAGAAGGAGAAAGGGAGCCATTAAGGAAAGAAAAAATGATTGCCTTTTTTCCAGGGCAAAGATGATGATAAAAGGTATAGGGTTCAGGAGGAGAAGGTAGAAGCATGTTAATAGCAGATGTTCCTTTAGCAGTCATTTACAAGCTTCATCTCTCTTTCTCTTTCTTCCTTTCTTTTTTTTTTTTGTTTATATTATAATATTAAAACAATCTTGTTAGCATCCCTTAGCCATGGTATTTTCTTTGCAGTTTGGACAGAATGGTCTTGCTATGTCTACGTAGTTTTCAGCAGTCCTATCTAAGTACAGAACTTTCAGCATAGTTGACGTGTAGCTTTTGGGCAGATTTTTTTTTTTTAATTATTATTTCATGATTTTAGAATTTTATACTAATCTTCTACCCTACCTCAGCCCTTCTCCACTCAGACTTTGCTTTCTTATGCACCATGGAGGATGCCATCAGCGCTGGGATGTCCACAAAAACCATTTGGGGGTTGGAAGGCTACTGCTGTGACTTGCATTGCTCTCTAGGTTTTGTTCACTGTGATCTCCCAGGCAGTTACGTTCCAAGATGTTCAGCTGCAGATCTTCTTTAGTTTTTTTAAACCCTAAACTTGGACTTGGAGTTACAGTTCTTGAGTTTACATGTGGTCAAGCAGTGTACTGTGTGCTTCTTGTAAGGCATGTGCTGCTCCTGCCAGAACATGGGGCTGCCCAGGTGCTGTGGAGCGAAGGGCTGTGTCTCTGGCAGTGGCCACATGCTGGCAGTGACAGAGTGGGGCTGTGACCAAGTCCCACTGTGCCCTTTGGGGACAGTGGTTTTGCTCACGTGGCAGAACAGCCACTACCCAAAGGCAGAGCAACTTGATACAGTAGGTATAAAAGTGAGATGATCCAGTCTGATTGCTGATGCTGCTCAACAATGCAGTGGGAGCAGCTGTTGAGGTCCCGCTTTGCAGCAGGGTGCACATTGCATCAGTGGAGATGCTGGAGATGTCCTTGCACGTTGCCTCCGCGTGCCGAGCACTTAGGGTCAGGATCCCCTCTCTCCACCCTCGTGGAGCAACAAGGAGTGTGCCAGCCCCAGTGCATCATCCAGAACAGGATGCCATCCTATGCTGTCTCCTGCCCTCTTTTGGGACGCATGGTGCAGAGGTGGGGGAGGACTTTGGGTGCAGGTGCACCGATCTCACAGGGGCCCCATAAATGAGCATGGCTTATAAATCTGACATTTTGACTAATCCTGCTCCAGAGACAGGGCTCTTGATTTAGACCTGCAAGAAATTGCTGAGCTAGTTTGCTCTTCTACAGTTTCATTTTGTGTCTTTCCTTCTCCCTCCCTGTATTCTACATCCTTTCTGTACATTGCAAACGCATCCATGCACTCACCTCCACAAGCTATCAACCTACAGCCGTTGTTTTGCTGTCTGTACCATGGCACTGATGTCTGTGTGCTTCCCCAGGCCGTTCATCGTGCTGCCGCCCCTGATGGAGTGGATTCGGGTCGCCGTCGCTCACGCGGGGCACCGTCGCAGCTTCTCGGTGGACAGTGATGACGTACGGCAGGCAGCCAGGCTTCTGCTGCCAGGAGTTGACTGTGAACCTCGACAGCTCAAGTAAGTCCACAGAAAGATCGGATGCTTTGTGCAAAACGTGTCTCTCTCTCTCTCTCAGTGACGGCGAATTAGCAGGCAGGCAGAGGGCTCTCTCATTTCCCCGAGAGGTGCACGGATGCTCGGGCTCGTCGCTGCGTGCGCTGCGAAATCAGCTCTGGGATTTGCTCACATCCGTGGATAAGCCGGTTGCACGGTAATGGGTGCCTGAATATCTCACAGCTGGACCGAGCCCGTAATCTGCTCGCCTGGCTTTTTTCCCTTACTGTTAGGTTCTGCTTGGTAATGAGAGGCTGAAATTTTCTGCTAATTGTCTGCTTTGCATTGCTTCGCCCTAGAATACTGAGATACAACTGGCGAGGCTGCAGATATTTTCAGTGCTTTGTTTTCAGCATTAATGGTTAAAGGGCAGATTTAAACTTATAGGTAAGACTACTTCTCATGGTAAAATTGTATTTTCCATGCTAATGTCAGTTCAAATTAGTTGTAAATGTCAGCCTGGATAATTTGACTTTTTCATGTATCAGATGCGACCTTTTGGTTTTCTAATGAAGTCCTAAAGTATTTATTGCCAGAACGTTTTTAGTGTCTGTTTTGCTTCATTGTTATGTACATGTATAAAGGCATGATGTAGGGCTGTGCTGTAGTTGAGAACATAGTTGGTTTTGATTTTTGTATGAAAAGGCATTATGAATCTGCCAAAGGAGAAATTACTCACTGATAACTACTTTATGTATTTGTATGTTTAAAAAACCACATTTTTCAGCAGTCTGCCTCTGCTATAGCACTAGGTGCATTCCTCCCTGCAACGCAGAAAGCAGAGCAACGAGCTACATGATTAGCTGTGACAACCTGCATCAGAGCAGCTGGGCTATGCTGACCCTTGCCTTGACATGCTCTTTCACCAGAGACCATAATACTTTACTTTGTGATCTGCACAAGATTTTTATAGTTGAAGCCATTGAATATTTAATTGAAGAAATATGTTGAATTTCAAAAGCTAGATCTGGAGCGTTGCATATTTCAGATACTGACTGTAATTGCTTCCCTTCAGTGTGAAAATCTTGACCCTCATTTCCAGAAGTGCAGCATTCTGCATCCCTACTGAAGTGTCAAGACTTACAGGCACAGTGCACTTTCTGAGGACCTTGTGCTTGGTTTCTAAAAGGCACCATAAATTCAATTCCTGCTTTGATTTTTAGGTAGGATTGCAAATAAGGCAGTAATGTTTGCTCCATAAATATTCTGTCTTAAAAAGGGAGGTAGACATAGTTAAGTATTTGTGCACTTAAAAAAATGCTGTGTTCTGTTCTTCAAATGTGTGTGTGTATGTATTTTTGTGTAGATATAGAGGCTGGATTGGATGGAGCCACGGGCAGCTGATCTGGTGGGTGGTAGCCCTGCCTACAGCAAGGGGTTGAAACTCGATAGGCTTTAAGGTCCCTTCCAACCCAACCATTCTGTGATTCCCTGAATAACTTGTTAGATGATTTTCCAGAAGTTTCAAAATCACTTGAAGTTGAGGAGAGTTGCATTGTGCCCAAGGAAAACTTATTGGTGATGAGGAACAAATCAGCGTTTAGTTTAAAGCTGCCATCCAGAATTCATTTCCTAATGAATGGAAGCAGTAGCTGTTGTCCTGCCTGTCTCACAGGCAGGAATGAGCCTGAAGAGCGCAGCCCAGAATTAATCAGGTGGGAATGAAAAATTAAATCATTCTGGGGACAAGCTCTGGAGTTCACAGAGACCAAACACTGCAGTGTGCCCTTGTTTGACTCTAGGGGCCTGATCCAACCGCTGATGTCTCAAAGTGAGAATCTCTCCCCACTGCACAGGCAGAGGTCTACGGATGAGTTTTGGGGCACTCATGTTTGTGTCAAGGTCCATCCGTGGTGGAGGTTGGTTGTGCAGTGGGGGCTTAGGCCCTGCGTGCTTGTAATTGTGAGATGCAGAGGAGGCCTCTGCTATTCTGAACAATAATGCCAAGCATCGGGATATTGATTGGAAATCTTGCACTTGCTGGTTTTTATTTGTATTTGGTACAGATCCTCTCTGCTTCTTATTGCCATCAAGCCAAGTGCCAGCCTTCTGTGCCTCCCTGTGAGGGAGGGAGTGTTCCCAAATGTCCTTTCCTCAGCAAGCACTGATGCCATAAATGTAACACTGGGAGAGGACACAGCAGCTTTGCAGGGGATTGCTTTATAAATAAGCTGTGTGACGGATGGCAGCTGAAGGATTTTAAATGCAGTGAGCTTGATATATTTTTGTGACTTTTATGAAGATGTCTTAATAAGTAGAACCTTGAGGCCCATTCAAATTCTAGACTTTTCTTAGCATTCTTCTTTCGTCCCTTAAATACAGAAACTCACCGTGTGTTACATCCCATGGCCCATGTCCTGTGCTGTGTGCAGCTGCATCATTCCCTAGTGTTGATTCACAACCTGTCATTGCTAACACATAAGGCAAAATCAACTTCCACACTGGAAAAATGCACTTGCGGAGAGAGGGAGAGGTCTGGCAGAATCTCAAAGGCTATGAAGTTCAGATAAAAAACAAATGTTCAGTGTCTTATCTGGACTACAGCATGGTATCCCAGTGGAGCCATGTGACACCTCCCAGCACAATCACATACTCCAACAGTGAGGTTCCTGATATGTGTTTGTAAATCATCTCTGCTCTCTTCCTGCCTTTCACTCCAGTACTTCCTCTCTTTCTTCCCTCTTCTGATCTTTAAAAATCCATCCCCTTAATTTCTTTCCCTTAATCTCCTGAAAGAGGAGCTGCTTTTGCTGTGTGCATAGGACTGAGGGAGGTCGGAATCAGGCAGAAGCTGTCTGTCTCCTTCCCAGTCTCTTGATTTTACAGCACCAGACATGCCAGAAAGTTTTTACCCTTTCCCAGCTTTGGGAGATGAACAAGGATATAAATGTTCAACCTTCTCCCAGGAGTGGGAGCTTTAAATAGAGTTGTCTCCACCGCTTGCAAGGAGGTATGTTTCACCTACCTACCAGATGGGTTGACTGCTGGATGTACAACAGCTAGCTGAGACTGAAGCACATAAGTTGTGCCAAAGACATTCTTTGTCATAGTGGGAGACCAGACCTAAATTACATCCTACCTGGTCCCAGGCCATGTTGTGCCACCCAAAGCAGCTGGATGTAGCCAGTAGAGAGTCACATGCCAAGCAGCTCTCTGCTGGCATAAATCTGGTGAAGGTGGGTGCTCTGCCCCCACCACTAGGCTTTTGGTTAGTGAAGGCATCAGGGGTGAAGGAAATTTGCTGTCAAAAGAGTGTGGTGGTGTCATTTGTGTTGGACTTGCTCCTGTACTGCAAGTTGTTCTCAAACTTCTCTAGGTCTGTCTGGTTGTGAACAGATGCCTGCCTTTAGCTGCTCCTCTTCATTCCATCAGCAAAGTGTAGCTTCCCCTTGCTCAACCTGAATACAAGCAGCTCTAAACACATCTCTTTCCTTCCTCCACTCTGTAGGACAGTTATTAAAAAAAAAAGACAAAAAACCCAATGTGTTGGATGTGATGGGGAGAATTCCTAATGGATGACTGCATATGGGGTCTGAAGGCTGAAGGCAGGGAAACAGCGAAGGAGGAACATCCAGTATTGTTCAGCACAAAGGCTGCCGTCTCTTTTATCAGTAGTTTTATTTCTGCTCGCAATATATTATGGCAATCCTGCAGGACGCAAAGATGCTGGAACAAATTGACTGGAGAGAGGTGGCAGTGTCATGCAAGAGACTGTTACACAGCCAGTCTTGCATATGACTGAATTGCTCTATTTTCTGGACAGTCAGAAGTTAAAAGAAAGCGATGGGGTGCAAGTGCATATGAGGGTTTGTATGTTCATTCTGATGTCCAGAAGCAATAAGAATTCAATTCTTTGCCAGGCTAGGCGTTTCTCTGTGGCTGCGGCAGTATCTAGAAGGCCTGTCACATTTGTCAGTGCCCTGTCCCCTTGCCCAGGTCACTGGAAGGCTGCAACGCTATGAGCTGGCCTCTAGGAGAGAAGCAGAGTTCAGTATCTTTGGTGAATGGTTTCTACCTGTCCCTAGATGAAAAGGCTCCTGTCTTGAACACTAGAGAAGCAACATTTTCTGCAACATTTATGACTGTCTAGCACAGGTCACAGCTGCTTCAGCGTAGGCATGTCTTGGCAAGAGGATCACAGGAAGGTTCTTTAAGCAGAACTGAACTCCATTTGGATGATTTTAACCAACCAAGCAATACTTTCCTGGTGGCAAATGATAGAACCAGAGGAAATGGCATGGAGCTGCATCAGAGGAGGGTCAGTTTGAGTGTTAGGAAAAAGTTCTTCATTAGAGGGTGGTGGGCTTGGTACAGCCATCTCAGGGCATGACCCCAGGCTACCATTGTTCATGAGGCATCTGGATAATGCTCTCAGACGTATGGTCTGATTTTTTGGTAGTGCTGTGTGGAGCCAGGGGTTGGATCTCTTCCAATTCAGGATATTCTGTGATTCTCTGATTCAGATGACAAAGGTGGGCAGTGGCATTTTTGCCATCATGGGTGAGTTCCAAAAGAGTTTCTTAATGCCCTATCCTATCTTGATGTGCAGAGCACGGAGCTCCCCATATGTGTAGTCAAATGTCATTGGAGGTGACAACATCACTGCTGCTAGTCTCAATGCTGTTCTCTCAGGTTGCTGGGCTTGCTTCCAGTGATGGCAGTAAATACTCCTTTCTGCTCTGGCTGGCTGAGAATCTGGGTCCTGTCTCTGCTGCTGACCACGGATATATGCATTTTTCTCCTCTTTTCCTGCAGCGCAGAGAGGAAACTGGTATATTTATGTCCCAGCCTTGAGAAGGCACCTGGGAAAGGTGTGCAGCAGTGCTAACAGATGCCATCACCAAAGACCCAATATTTTGTTTTCAGGAAGAAAATCTTGATGGGGAAAGAAAACTAAATAATAACAACAAGGTTATGAAAATGGAAAAACAGCCATCAAAAAGGGAGTGAACTAGGCAGCTTAATGCACTCAAAATTATGCACTCATCTCTATCCCAGAGATGAGAAAGAGCTGCCTCATGAAATCAGAAGGTCAGAGGGAAATACTTTTTACAAAGCTCAGAGTGGTACCATAACTCTAAGGATTAATAATAGCAGTGCCCAATATTTGAAAAGGATGAAAAGGGATCCAAGGAAAATTCCAGCCCCTTAGTGTAATGTCAATAATATGCAAAGCTTTAGGATGGTTTTAGAAGCAAAGACTAATTAAAGAGGTTGTTGAGGGGAAAATGGGATAAAATGTGACACAGATTTTCTAAAGATAGAGCTTGCCAGACTAATCTAATAACTTCTCCATAAGTGATTTTCTGCCCCAAGGAAATTTGGTAGATTTCATCTTTTTGGACTCGAGTGAGCTATTTGATGCAGTCCATGCAGGGAGCTTTCAGTTAAGGCAGATAGATGCTCAGGATTAGTGAAGGAACCAGGAGGTGAGCAGAGGCTGGCTTAGAGAGAGGTGACAAGGGATGGATCGGTTGCAGTGAGGCTACAGCCAGAGCTATTCAGCTCTCCGATGTAAGAGCTGCTCCTTTTTTAATTCCCATAAAGGACTTTGGCATAAATATTAGCAGTGTGCTCATGATGTTAAAATTTGCTGATGCCGTGGTGTTGAGAGGCATTGTCCAAATAGAGGAAGTTTGGGGAATCATCCAGGAAAAAGTGGATGACCTTCAGGGCTGGGACAACAGCAATGGGATGAAATGCAGTTTTCCACAACTGTGAGGCAAACACATACAGCTTAGTTAAAGAATAATACATACAATGGTATACTTATACATTGCATATACACTGTGGTATAATCTGTATTGAGAGCTGAGTATTTGAATGGAGTCAGTGAACACTGTAGTATTCAATCACAGAATGATCGTGAACCATGCAGGTGACTTTTTCCTTAGCTGTGGAAAAAAAAACATCCAAAAAACAAAACAGTGCAATTTGAGGATGCACAAAGGGCAGTACAGGCTGCAAAACACTGATGGTTCTGTGGGTGTAACTGGTAGGAAGTGATATGGAATAGCAAATACTATGTCCGTGTGGAGATAATATTCACACTGGACCTGGCAGAGAGAATGGGTTTTGGGTTCTGTCAAAATGTTGTTTTAGAGAAAGGCTGGAAGAATGGGTCTCATGTAGCTGAGCAAGGTGACTGCTGAGGGAACGTGTGGCTATCTTCTACAAGTATGTCAGGAGTAAACACCACAGAAGGGTGTGTGTAAACACTCTGTTTAAAGGACATGCTGGACACTGAACTGTGTGGATATTAGCAGGTTGTGAGCAAGTTTAAGCTGAAAGTGCAGATGGGTTCAAGCCTCGCTGCAGAAAGAGACGGATTATTAACACTTCAGTCTTGTATGCTTCTGTAGTGGCTACCCCATCCCAGCCTCACCCTGCTCTGCCTTTGCAGCTCTGATCCAGAAAGGTCTCTGGGCTGTTTTAGTATCTGAATGCCTTTGAAAATCTGTTTTTAATTGAAAATCATTCCTAATTTCCAGTGTGCCTTGAACCAAGAACACAAAGTCTGCTTTTCTGTCTGGGACCATCCTTCTTAATGAAGGTTCTCTAGGAAAATAGGATTATCAAACTCAGGAATGAAGCTCATTTAGTGTGAGGGCATCCTTAGCTCACTGTAGAGAGTTTTCTGAGTACCATGGAAAGGGAAAGACACAATGTAAAGGCAAGATCTGCTGTTTTCTTCTTTCAGAGCAGTCTCTGCCATTTGCCATGTCATCTAAATACTATACTGTGCATGTGCTCTCCTTACTTAGAGGTGAAATAGTAAGAGTTGCATTTAATAATTTATTTATGGAAATCCTGTACTTGTACCAGAGCGTGAAAATATAAATAGACTTAATAAATAGAGATATGGAAGCACAAAAATATATTTCTACCACTCTTTGCTCTCTCTTAAAATGCAGAGTAAGGGGCTGAGGTTCTGTGGAGAGAGAGTAGAAAATTGCTAAGAAAATCCACTATTTAATTAGATACAGCCACGGTTAAGTAGGAACGGTTGGTGTTTGCCTACCTCCTTGAATGTCCTTGTTCTCCCACAAATTTTCACTAATCCTTTAACACCAGCCATGTCTATCGCCATAATTAGGTGCAAAAATGCCAAACGAGCAAGAGGTTGCAAACAAGCTGCTTGACAAAATCCAGCAGTCCCTTGGGGCAGATGGTGTCGGTGGATGAAGGAGATTTTATTACTTAAAAGATTGGGCATGGGTTTCTTGAGGTGAATCTCAACCTGTGCTGCCAACCGGCTGTTGGAAGGCGACAGTAATGAAAAAAATATGTATTGATCAGGAGGACCTTCTCCTTGTGTTCTCCTTCACTTCCACAGTAGAACACACTTGTATTTTTATAGGCTTAAGAATAGAGTCTTTTTTGTAGGAGTTGTTTTTTGTTTTGTTTTGTTTTTTTCCATTGCAAGTAAGCTCAGCAGTGTTTCATATACTTCTTTTCTATCTATGTTCCTGAATACATTCATCAGGATACAGATAACATATTGCCTTGCACTAACCAGGGAGGACTTGTGTTGTCTGTTTGTATGAAAGATTAATTTGTACCCAATCTTTCCTCTCCTCCATTGACCTTATTCAAAATCTGAAGTCAGATTCAATTTTGAGTATGGCTTCTGGCCTTATGTACGTGGGACTGTAATACTAAAAGTGCTTTGAAATATAGATTTTGATCTTGATTTTATAGTTGCATCACTTTTTAAGTCTGTTTTCCAGTATCTGTAACAAATCTATTTTCAAGCCTTTGACGAGAACAAGAGATTGGTTAATAAATATCCAGAGGAGTTTTATTTTCTTGTCTAATTTGGTTCCTGATTAAAGTAAACAGAGATACTTGTTGTCCATGTTAAAAAGCAGTGTTCTTCATCACTTTGATCAACATGTTCGTGCTTATGTTTCACTTTCTCCAAACTGCAAATGCAAATGATTGTCTCAATTTAGTATTTATATTGCAGTCCTATTAATATCAGCTGTGTATTCCCTTCTAAGGCCTGTCTTTGAAAAAAAAAAAAAAACTGCTCACAAATTTAAATCAAACCGTCTATCATTCCTCCTGCTGCTGTTGTGTCTGTAGTCTCACTGAAGAGCCCCAGGCAAGGAACAGGACCCTTTTGTGCTATGGGCTGTGCATACCCAGATCAAAACGGTGATCCTTGACCCCAAGAAATTAAGCATTGCAAATGCATGCATATTGCTAGCTAAAATATGACACCTTCCAGACTTGCAACCAGCTGAACTGTAATTTCTGACATGAGACCTCATTCATATTTAGGACAGAGGCATAGTGAATAAACTCAACAGAGCTGAAGAGATGGACTTAATTAATAGATTATCATTCTTTTAATTGAAAGAGCTGGTGATTTGGTCCCAAGTGGACAAACAAGGTTTTGGTGCTTGGATATCACGATGATGATTTGTTCCTTTTACCAGAGGGAAGCATTTGTGCTGCTGCTCATCACATTCAGCTTTCCTTTTCTTTTAAATTAACTATTAGCTCGTGATGCTGGCACGTATAGCTTAGAACATAATTAGGATCTTCTTTTTTTTTTCTTTCTTTTTTTTTTCCTCCTTTTTATGACATTTACAGAGCATTGCATTTTTTAATTGTCCACTACTGACTATGGCAATAATCCCCTCCAAGAGAACAAATAATTAAAAAGCAATGTAATAAGAGAACTGCTGTGTCTACCAGTTACGATGGAAACACTTTGAATCATCTGTTTCCCCAAATGTATTCAATCCGTAACTTATTAAAGATCAGCACAGACCCTTTCTTAGCCACTCCAAATGAAAATGACAAAACTTTACATTTGTAACAGCTGCCGTAGAAATGCTGCATTCCATCGCCCTAATGTGAGTTTGGGAAAAGACAAAAATAATTTGCTCTGCTGCTGGGAGCCATTATAAATGAGGAAGATTACCTTTGGCTCCTGTCAGAAGTGTGAGTATTTTGGATTAGGATAGAATGTCATGGGCACCGTGCAGAATTTGACAGTGGCCAGTCACAAATAATTAACGTTACCATGGCATTGCCCATATGATGCCATAGTGAAGTTAATTGTATATGCAGTGGCAACACGGTAGCGATCTTGAAGGTAACTGCTGTAGAAGAAATATTGGTGAGGAATTAAAAGAAATTTGGGAGCAAACCTCTTTAAAAAAAAAAAATTCCAAAACGTGGTTGAGGCTTAGCAATAAAAATAAAATCAAGAAAATTTTGCCTTCTAGTTTTTCTTTTACTGAATATAAGAGTAATTTGCTTGATGTAGGATAGTGAGCTTGTAGGCTGTGTTACTGAAGCCCTGAATTATGGGGACTACATCATCTGCCAGAGCCCTTGAAGCTGGCAGCCCTGGATGGATCCTGCCATCCCAGAACTGTCTTCAGCAAGAAGAGGGGGAGAGCACTGCCCCTGCGATCTGCTCCTCTCATAGCTGTCCCAGATGATAAAGAAGCCAGGTGAGGACTTGAAAAAGGACAAACTGTGAGCACTGGCAGCCGGCAGATCTGGCAACAAACTGAGGTGGCCTTGGAGGGGACATCCAGCTGTCAAGCCGGTGTCAGCATCCTGTGCGACTGGAAAGATCACAAATACTTCTTGGCAAAAGGGCTGCAAACTGACTGTGCAGCTGGGGACGTTTCCAGTTCCATTTCTTTGTAGGCACAGCTTCACAACTCTGAAGAGTGACTCTGTATGTTTAGCTGACCTTAGTCAACCTGATCTTTCAAACTTCTTTCCCATCCCTTCCCTCCCTCTTCATTGCTTGTCAGTATATTCATTACATTACAAAGATGGGAAGTCTGAATGCATCAAGCTTTGGTGCCTGCTCTCCTCCTTCTTTTATCTTGCATTCTTTAATGTTTGTGAGTCTCTGTGTTGTCTGTGATGGGAGAACATCCATTACTGTAATATGGAGCAGAGACCCGCACTCGTACTTCACTGTTGGAATTAGCACTGCACAGTTTCTGGTAAGAAAAAGGACCTGGGAGCAAATGCAGTGCTGGGTTGTCTTAGGGCTCATTTTTGATGGCTTTGGGTTTTTTTTTCACTTTCTTTCATTTTCATTCTGCAGTGTGGCTGCTTGCTCTGTCTGCTGTACCATCTTCCCAGTTGGCTTTTTCCAGTGTTAAAAATGATGCTGTATTCTCCTATTCTGTACTTGTAGTTCCTGATCATTTTTGATCCGTCTCTTCACTGCTTTATATCTGTACATGTTAAATCTCCTTTCCTTAACTCACTCATCTCTCTGGCATTTTTTGTTGCTGCTATGCTTTCTGTTCTGAAACATTCTCCATTCCATTCCCTTATGTCATGTTCTTGTTTTATTGAACACCCCAGTTTAGTCATTTTATTAGTCAATATATGATAATGGTGGGAGCAGCAATGATCTGGGTCCAGTCTTGCCACTGTTCCATAAATCAGAACTATAACCCACTTGTGATGGACCCTTTTGGGGGTACTGACAACCGGTAATGGTACTAAGTTGTGGCTTCTTGCTTTGTAGTACATGGTCTGGATGGCATGTCTTCAGTGTTATCCAGCAGCCTTGCAACTCAGACACTGCTCTGAATGCGGATTGTTGCAGTGTTTACACAGCTGCTCACAAAGCTATAGCCTTGAACCAAAACTTATTCCCCATAGCTGATTGAGGAGTACTAATTGGCTGATACACAGTATGAGTGTTAAAAAATCCCCCTTTATAGGCTCTGAGCAGGTGAACTGGTGTGCTCCTAGGGTATCAGTTCCAGCTTTCAGAGGAGTCACTTACAGAGCAGTAGATGCTGCCTGAATTCATACCAGAGCAGAACTCTGGGCAGCCCATACGAAATAAATAAGGTAGGCCCTTGTTCCTTCTTCCTTTCTTGTGTGGGTGTGTAACTCAGGTCAAAGTCATATTTCTGGGGAAGAGAAGATCATCAGCTGGCATTCTGCGTGCACCAAGTCTGGTTGACGTCAGTGAAGCTCTGCCTGTTTCTGCTAGCACTGATTTTGACCCATTTTATTCAGTGTATGTTATATATCTTGGTACAAATGATGAAGCAGTGGCTTGACACAATCAGTGATTCATAGTGGCAGACATCTCTGCAGTCCTCAGAGGATGTTTAGATCTTTCCAGAGGCATGCTTCACTGAGGAACCACCTTGTTTTCAGCCCACAGTCATCCGGAAATGGCCAGCTGGAGCTGGGAGGTTCAGGCATTCCCTCTGGGCACTGTAAATCCCAACACCTACTTGTGAGCATGCTTTGTCTTAGTTGTAGGTTAAAGGAGAGCACAGATATCTCTAGTATCCTGTACTATGGGGGTAGCAAGTACCAAATGCTGTGTAGCTCTTGTGCCAGAAATGTGCCATACAGCGTGAACATGTAGAAGCAGCAATTGCTCCTGTGGATCGCTGTGTTATCGAGCTCAGCCCTGCATATCTGTACTGGCTTTTCTTTTTCCTTAAAAATTGCTCAAAAAACATCTGTGCAACAAACAGCACTGTTATGGTTTTCTTTGTTCATCTCCTTTGTAGGCATATTACTTCTGCAGATCTGGTTGCTGTTGTTACAGTGGTATTATTGTGGTTGTGTGTTGTATGGCATGCTGTTGTGATGAAGTGTCATTCTGTTTTTTCCCCCCAAATAATGGTACTCCAAGCTTGCTTCATTTGCTTTTGTAGGACATCGACTTTTCAGCAGATAAAGCCAAAACTGAGCGTGTAAAGTGAACAGCACCAAAATATCCACTGGCTTCCAATCCAGTCACAGCCCAGCAAGGCAAAGAGCAAGCTCAGGCCCAGATGCCAGCTTCAGTTCTTAGCCCTGCAGAAGCTTTGATCAAAATACTTTGTATTTCCAGTTTAATTTTCTTTCCTCTGCTGAAAGAAGAACAGTACCTGTTAATACATACCACTGCTTCTATATAGAGTATTATTTGCATATTGCTGTTAAATATTAAGCAGTCTTATATATTTTATAAAGCACCGATACAGTACTTTGAAGAAGAAAATTAAATGATAATGATGTTCTGTTTATATACTTTTTTATTCTCTCCATTTTTTTTCATGTGAAATAGAAAACAAGTGCTTGCTGTCTATCTGCAGTTTTCACTTTTGATCTTGATTTTGTTTTTCATTCATAAGTAGCCCCTTGTTTTCTGACCTGGTGTCACTGAAGAATCAAAGTGTTGTTTTTCCAGTTCTTTATCCAACTTCACACCAAAAGCACTGTGGATTTGGACTCCACCCTGTACCCAGACACTCTTCAGCATGAAAGAAAAGCAAATCTGTCTTTTAATAAGATGAAACCGAGTTAAGTAAACATCAGATTTGAATTGCCTGCTCTCTCTGGAGCTGTAGATTCACATCTTGGCTAAATAACTCCTAGCCCTTCATCCATTTGAAATGGAGATCTTGAGCAGCTTACAGCTTGTGGATCTTTTGAATAAGATCTGAAAAGAGTGATATCTCGTTTGTTATGCACAGCCAGTGGGGATGCATGATATTTTGCCACAGTTACCTGGCAAAAATGCTTTTCTCTTTCCTGATCACACGGTGCCCTACTTGTCTGCAGGACTTGCGTTTTCTGCTCTGCAGAGGCACCTCTGTTTCTGGGGCTGTGCTTGTAAGACACTTGAAGGTGTTTGGAATGATGTTGTTTTCTCTTTGTTGTATTGTCAATGATGATACATCCATTTGATGTTAGTTCAAAGCTAACTGAAGCCACTGAAACTTTTCAGTAACTGAGGGGACTGGATCACCTCACCATGCAGAGGGAGAACTTGCAGTGAGAACGTGCTGTGTGTTAATTCCAGAGGGGAAAAAAATCAAGTGAAAGCGCTCTTTTTTTTTCCCAACAAAAAAAAAAGAAAATATGTAATTTGTCCCATGAAAGATAGACCAAGGGCAGTCTCCATTAGCATGCATTAGCATTTCCCATTCAGCACTTTCCTTGGGCATAGAGGTCAAAGGAGAATGAATGGTGTGCATGACCTACATCCTTCAAAGATAGGGCAGAGTATTATTTTCCTAAGGGCAGCAAGGTCTGTCCTCTGACTGTCCTCTGAGGGACTTTATTTCTCACGTTCACAGGATCGACGACTGTTTTTGTGCATCTCGGAAACTGGATGCAGTTGCCACTGAAGCGAAGTTCAAGCAGGACCTGGGCTTCCGGATGCTCAACTGTGGCCGAACGGATCTGGTGAAACAGGCCATAGCCTTGCTAGGGCCGGATGGGATTAACAGCATGAGTGAACAGGTAACAAGACAGAAATGCAAAGAAGAAATGAAACATGAGAGTTTTTTTCTGTTTATCAAAGCAAATGAACCCAAATGTCAACTAAATGTAGGTAGGACCTTAATGCTTTCCCTGCGTTATTTTGCAAAATAGTGAGTTAAATTTGCAAAATTATTTTGCAAAAGTGAGCTAAAGCCTCACTAGGTGAACAACTAAACTAAGTTTGGTCATATCAGGTCATAGTGATTATTTAGAATTTAGGTAACTCAGAGTGAGGGTGAATGTCTCCTGGAATCTTCTTAACAGGAAAGTGAATCAGTTGAAGCCAGGAGATCAGAAGAGAGCTTAGTCTTGCTCTGAATACTTAAAGCGGTTTTAATGTGGGACAGAGCTTTGTGAGGTGGACATCTTCCAAGAGAAACTGCCCTGGGATTTTCAACACACTTCACATACACCACCCCAGCAGGAGAAGGTTAATCGCTGGCACTCTGAGTTGAGCCCTGTTTGAACTGGTCTTCTAGATGTGAAAGCCTCTCTGCAACGTTACCTCTCCATTAGTCTTAGGCCAATATCCACCTACAGAAGAACCTAGATTTCTCTGGAGTTACTTCTCCATGAGGCCAGTGGTTGTGTTGAGGGATAAACCTGCCTCTGCAATTGCCTGCTGGCAGCAGTCTGTTGGACTGTGATGCTGGGGAGGTCATTCCCCATTCCCGTGAGGGCAACAATGGACACAGATATTATGGTTTCCTTTTGAAGGGAATTTCCGTGAATCTTCTGATGCCCCCAGATGAAAGTCATGGTAGGGTTGTGAGTTGGTTTAGTTCCTCTGAAAAGAAAGCTGCTCCAGAGTTCAGGAGCTTCAGTTTGGGTCAGTATTGTGGATTTGTTTGAGAGAAGCTTTAGAAGAGGGCAGTGCTCTCTGCAAAAAATATTGTGTTAGAGAGCCCATTCTAATGTTCAAACATTATACTTTAAAAAAATCATTATTATTTTAACTTAGTCTGAATCTGGAAACTTTTTGCAGCATATTTCCTCTGTCCTCCAGGCTGAAAGCTGGAAACATTCTGCCTTGATGAATCAAAGTTCTTAATCACATGCTTAACTCTGAACACATGCTTACATCCCATTTGAGTGAAAGTTTTCTTATATCCCTCCCTGAACCAGATATCCCACATCTTGCAGGACAGAGCCGGAAGTTATACAAGGCTGAAAGAAAAAGAGTCATTTTTATTTTGCCAAAACCCTAATGTGCCCTAGTGTTGATTTTTCATGTTGTTACCATGTCCCTGTGTGCACAGAGTGGTAATGGTGGGCTCATTAAAATCCCATTCCTCCCATGTGCAAAGAGAGTGGTTTGAGGGATGCTGAAAGGCTGAGCTGCAGATCAAGGCTGGAGATAGGCAGGAGGGACAGCAGTGCAAGAGGAGTGGAGTTTGGAAACACTGTAAAACCCTGATACCACAGCATGACATTCAGGGCCCCTTTTTGTCAACGGTAAGTCTCATCAGTTTCAGTGGGTCCAGAAGCCATATGTGACACACAGGAGTTGCCATGGGGCTCCTGGCTGTGCAAATGCTGGGTCATGCAGGTTTTCAAAGTTGTGTGCTAAATGCTTGATTTGATCATTGACTGAGACCATTTAGAGAATTTGAAATAATAATTTAAGTCACCTTAATTTTAATCCACCAACCAGTCACTGTGTTTCAAGGCTCAAGCAGTTTTTTTTGTAGCTCTGGTGGACTCATGTTCTCTGGTACTGTTTATTAACTACCAAAAGAAGTATTCTGCCACTGATTGTAGCTGAAGTTGTTTCAAATTCTCCTTGCAAATAACTTCAAGTCACCCATACCTGTCCTTGCCTGGGATGAAGTTGTTTCTTAATAACAGAAGGAGGCTCAAATTTCTTGTTCCCTTTTGCTGTATCTCCAAAAGCGTTCTGCTCCTTGCATTTAAAGGGAACTGTGTCTACCTTGCAGAAACAAACCATAAGTTTTATTTTCTCTACAGTCCTTCCACATGCAAGTGCCTGCTACCTTCAACCCAGTGTGCAAGCAGGAAAAATGGGTAGTTCAGCAAAAGCAATGGTATTGGGCTCTGGACAGGAAGAGCAGTGGCATGGCTCTGTGTCTGGCCATGCTGGGCACCTCCTGTGCCTCTGAAAATAATTTCACTTTGTGGCAGCACTCAGATTAAACAGTGAACCTGCTGCCAGCTGACTGGAATTTTACCAGAGAACCTTGAGGGAGGCTATAAACACACATCAGAGGTAGCCACATGCTGCAGTAAATGTAGTGCAAAACAACTGGTGGCTGTTGGTCAGCATCACCTACTGTATTTAATAAGCAGCCTTTTCTATTATAATTTATGGTAGATTTAATGATTTTTTCATCGTTTCATCTAGATGCATTACCACAACCATAATAATACTTATCTCAAGGGAGACGGTGACCAGGTGCTGCAGGTATTTTAGACTAACACAAATTGTGTTCTATTGTGAGGGGTCAGTTAATCTAGTTCTCCTCCAAACAGGGACATGCCTTCCTAGAGACAGCAACTGTTTAGCATTTCATTTAAAGTTAAGTCTTTGTTTACCAGAGAGTGCAATACAAAGCATTTGCATCTCCAGCCTCTTATGGTATCCATATGGAAAAAACTTGCCCAAATTTACTTTGTCATAAGAGGAGCTTTGTATGTTTTTAAAGGCTCTGTCAGTAATTGAAAAGTTAGATTTTAAGAAACAGTGATCATAGATAACTGATCAAGATCATCATTTTTTAAAACTATCAGTGGGTGTATGGTTGTTTTGATAAGAACATTTCTCCGTGGGGTCCCACAGAAAAGGCAAAGATGCTGAGTTTTGTACATAAACATGGAGGTGAGGCTTACAGATGCTATTTCAGTGGCTATATTGAGAATGTCAAGGGTAACGGGGAAACAAAGCAGCCAAAGTGACAATGAAAATGGAGATTTTACAAAATGGTTTGCTTTTGTTAGTCTGAGGGGCATGACTGTAACAGAGGTAATGGATTTCATTAAATACATACTGTTAGTTTTAATGATACATACTTAACTAATTATTTTTAAAAAATCAGAAGAGTTCTGTGTTAAATTTGTCAATTCCTTTGTTTTTTAACTCCAAAAAATGACTAGGGCATGACTCCACTGATGTATGCTTGTGTCAGGGGTGATGAGGCTATGGTGCAGATGCTGCTAGATGCTGGAGCAGATCTGAATGCTGAGGTGAGGACTTTTTGTTGGTTGTATCTTTGTTCTGTTGTTTGTTGACATCTTAAACTACCCCCTGAAACAGTAGCAGAGGGAAAATCCCAAGAAATAGAGATAAAATTATCTTTTCCTAGACAACACCATCTGAAATGTGTGAAATCAGACTGCATTAGGTTAACATTTGGATTCACTTTTCAGAAAGGGTCAAGTCATCGGACTTACCCCACAGGTAATTAGATAGTTGTATTTACATACTGCAAATGAAAATGGGCATTAGCATTAGCACAGAGCACAGCTCTGATAGTAATGGAAGACATCCCTGAATCTCAGCTGAGGAAAAATGAAGAGGGTAATAGAAATGTCTGTCTGATAGCCTGGTACAGCTTGTGCGTTTGTATGTCTTGGGATGTTCCTTCTAAGCATCCCCAGCACACAAGTGCAGTGTCCCCTGCTTTGTTTTATGAAATGCTTTGGTCTGAAAACTGAGGAGCTTGAAGCTTCCAGAATATTAATGTCTCTTTGATGAATGCACATCAAAAACTTACAATCTGTCCACCAAACAGATTGTGGTCCGACTCAATGCAATGCAGGTATGTACATTTTTTAAAAAGCTGTTTGAAAATCCACAAGAGAATTATTTGTTAATGGTTCCAGTTTCAATTTGTGGAGGTCATGAGTAAATTAAGCTGTCTGCTTCACTTATCTGTGTTCCATCTGTTCTGTTTGGATTTGAATGAGCTGATAAATTGTAGGTGCTGCTTTCAGCCAGACATTTTGCACTTCTAAAACATTGAATTTAAAAGCAGAAATAGATGTCACCTGTACGTGACTGATAGCTGTTACTATCTTATTGCTCTTTGGTGTCTTGTGTGAAATCAGCTGATGATTCCTCATGGAGTCCACTCTCACCTCTTCCTTTCCACAATTGAAGTGAGCTGCCCTCGGATCCAGCGATAACTGAGCATTTGAACCCTTGTTTGCACTGTAGACAGACAGACCAAAGAATGGATGAGCATGGGCTGATCTCTCCTGCTGCTTTGATCCTACAGCTCAGAGCATTATTTAGTTATCACTAGGAGCAGAAATCCTGGCCCTTCCAATTGGGCCAGTAATCTTCCAGACTTGAACCAAATGTAAATTTAAACAGTTTTGTCTTCCTGAAACTGCTGACATCTGAAAGAACAGCTCCAGTGAGAAATTTGAACCTCCCTGATTCATTTCTGTAGAGTGTTTGCTCTCAAATCAAATGAAAACACTTTGGGACAAGAACTATGAGTAATTATGGTGTGCAATTAGAAGATGATTTGTGCACACCACAACCAACTGTGCAAATTGGGCAATTACGGCAAAAAAAGGCAAATCAACCATGAACAAAAATAAATACCCTATCAGGTGCCTGCATCATTTTTCTTATTTCACTTTGCAAATCAGTTATATATATATATATATTTCCAAAAGTAGCCTCAAATGCTGGGTGCCTCCATTTTTGATTGCCCATGTTTATCAAAAATGGACTCATCTCCAGATGTGCTGAGAAGCTGCAATCCACTTTGGAGTCAGTGGGACCTGTAGATGCACAGCAAATCTCAGTTGAGGTTTTAAAAGCTCTACCACCCACAGGTCTTTTGCAAACATCATGTCAACTGAAGAGACTTGCAATCAAAAGGAGCAAAGGAGTTAAAATGACTTCATTTTCTTTGCCGCTTGCCACAGGCTGCCCAGACAGCAGTGGGAATTCATGCTGGAGGAGGAGATGCTGGACACTTACCTTCCCCTGCTGCTCTTATCCCCCAGCCTAAATCCTTAGGCTCAAAATGCTTGATCCTCTTCCTCCTGAGCAAACCCAGACCTGAAGAATCCCTGCACCTTTGCTCAGACACCAGCAGGCTTCTCCACTTCCACCAGGGTTGCAATGTGCTGGTCTCTACTGAACTGTAGAAGAGAGAAGGGCACTTCTACCCCCTCTCTTTGGCAAATCTGAGTGATGCAACCAGGCTTTGGTGCAGATCCACTTTAATTGTGGGATCTGTACAGACTCCAGATTTTGTTCTCATCCCTTGTTCTCAGGATCAAGGGCTTGGTTTGATGCTTCTAACAAAATGCTGCATGTGGTGCTTGGAAATGTGATTTGCTCATGCAACTAAGCATTTAATAACTAGCTTTGCTCCCCTACATGGATAAAAGTATGTCAGACAAGTTAGTGAAAGCATAGTTGGCTGATAAGACAGAGGTGAAGCATCTTTTACTCTTGATTTTAGTCCCCATTCTAAGATGAATAACAAGATTTTGAATTTTAGTATCATACTCCATCTGAGTGTGTAAGCTCAGATTGCAAATGTTCATTAGATATTTCCATCTCTGTGAACCTCATCAATATTAATATCCCCATCTTTAAGACAGGGAAACTGAAGCAGAGAGTGGTTATTCATCTTTCCTACATTACTGCATTAGAGGAAGCAGGAACAAAACCTTAGAAAATGGAAGAAGCAATGTAAAAAAATACCACTTTTTCTGAGAATACAGTTTGCATCTCTTTTATCTGAAGCCACCCTGCTCTGTTCTAACTCAATTCAGACAGGAGAAAGCAATAAAAAAGACTTTTCTTAAAATATCTGTGAAATGTCACTGCCCCATCAGTTCTCAGCTGTCATTTGCCCTCCAGTGGAAGAGGAGGAGCCTGGAAGCACTTCTGGAAAACTCCAGGGCAGGGACTGTGATTTGTCTTCCTTGATGTCAATGACAGAAGTCATACCAGTTTATGTGGAGAGAATTCCTTTGGGCCTGAAGCAATTCCAAGAGCTGGGGCTGTGGATACACAGTCTGCAGAAGTCAGTGGGAGTGGTCCTTAGCCATAAGCATCCTGATTCATCCCTGCTCCCCTAGCGTGTGCTGCTGTAAACAACTGTGGATGTTTTGACCTTGTGCAAAAGTGGTGGCCAGTGGTTTAGATGGAGCTACAGTAGTTGGTAAAAAGACTTCATTTGGTATAACGCTATTCAAGCTGTCAAACCAGCATGAACAGTTTTAGTATTAAGAAATTTTTTTGCTGGAAAAAAAATGAAAACAATCATTTTCTAAAGCACCTTTCCCAGGTTTTCTATTTCACTTACTCCCTCACGTGCCTGGCTTTCAGGCAGGTTGATTTTATTACACTTTTTAAAAAATAACTTTAATTTGTTTGTAGGTTGTCAGTACTGCTCATAAATACCCATCCGTCCACCCTGAGACCCGCCATTGGACAGCTCTGACATTTGCTGTGTTGCATGGACATATTCCTGTAGTTCAGGTATTATTGTATTTCCCTACCTGCATCTCATTCTTTTTTTTCTCCTCTTTAGTTCCAATTACACCCATCTCAAACCAGTATCCTCTTGTCATACTCATATTGGTTACTTCTGCTTCTTCGAGAGTGTACTGATATATAATAGACCTATTATATAACAAATACGGTGTTCAAACCTTAACCAATATGAGGTTTAAATAGGACAATTTTAAAGCAAACTTGCACCAAAGAAAGTCTGACAACTCCTTGTGCTCCTTCCTGACCACTTGTTTTGTGTGTTTGTCTATTCATTCATTACACTTTCTTACTCTCTAATACTCTTAACAAATACCAGACAGCTGCCTTGGTGGGGAGAGGCAGACAGCCACAGCCATCGCTCTGTCCCAAAGGGGGAGAAGCTCTCAGTCTCCTTACCCGAGCAAGGCGTTGCGTGGGATATGCTAGTTCTCTGCTTTGGCATCTTAAAGTCAAGAAGGTTTATTCTTCAAAACAGCTGTGTCTGTGGCACATGTAACGAAGCTTTGTTAAAACTTTGAAAGCCTAAAGATATAAATGGCCAAGAGCGGCTAGAGGGCAGGCTCTATCCTGCTCTCCTTGGCCACTTTTGTTCTCAGCGTTGTCACTATTCATGTGGATGTGTACCCGATGGAAACCACAGCTTTTGGATTCATTGCTGCGATTTGTTCTTAATGATTGCCTTTCTTTGGCCATGTCTTTATAAAAAAGATGGAGGCAATTGAAATCTGTTCCATTTTAAGTTGGTCCTCGGCTTCTAGAAGACCACAAAGGAAGGATGCTTGTTGGGCTGATATTCAGTATTTCCATCTTCAGTGCATTACTTCCTAACACCGACCTTATTTGCATTTCCCATTCAAAAACACTTGGTTACACTTTTTTGGCTCTGAGCTTGGACACCAGTGCTCCTGGTGTCTGGCAATGTAAAATGAGCGAAAAAAGGAATCAATTTGCCTCTGTAAAATAATGGGCAGAACTTGCATGTCACTTGTCTCCATTGTATCTGGTTTGCAGATAATGAGAAGCATTAGACTCTCATTCGTCACTGTTCATGAACTCTTGAACACTGTGGCTCCCCCAGTTGCTCTAAATGGTGAATTTTCTTTCTAGTTGTTGTTGGATGCTGGAGCAAAAGTAGAAGGTTCCTTGGAGCACGGAGAGGAAAACTACTCTGAAACTCCTTTACAGTTAGCAGCAGCTGCCGGTAAGGACTTTCTCCTCCCTCTGTTATAAATTCTTCAGTTGAGATCTGTGGTTTAGATGAGTAAGCAGTGGGTTTTAAAAGAAGTAAAAGTGCCTCTCTTGAATTGCAGGAAATTTTGAACTGGTCAGTTTGCTGTTGGAGCGAGGAGCTGACCCTATGATAGGAACAATGTACAGGAATGGCATTTCCATGACTCCACAAGGTGACATGAACTCTTTCAGTCAGGCTGCTGCGCATGGACACAGGTAGAGTGGGAACAAGTCTAGTGGCATCCCTCACATGGTTGTTTTTTTTCCTGGGAGTCTGGTTTGAGCAGATGGGTGAAAGTTCTGCATGAACAATCAAACAAGCCACCAACTGAGCAGAGATGTAAGGCTTTTTGCTAGCATGTGAATTTAACCAGTTGGTGGTACAACCTGCTCTTTTGTATCTGATTGAAAAAAGAGGAAGGATACTCCTTGTGGTGTGTTGCAATGTGATGTTTGTTAAATAGTAGCTGATGTGATGGTGGGAATGCCAAAGACATTCCTTCTGAATTTCTTGACATATTTCTGAGGTTTGGGTTGAATTGTGATTGTACTGCTGCAGCCTTTGTTGTCATCGAACAGAGTTTCTGCATCTGTGTTTACTGTAAAGTCCTGTGTGCTTTAATGTTGTCTGTATGCTGCAATTTTTTTTAAAGGAAGTAATGAAATGAGCACCTGGCATGCATGATCTTGCAATGTTCAGGAGTTTACTGCAGTGTAATGGATTAGTATTATGATCTTCACGTTCCTGCTTTTCTGATTGTAGCCATCCAGAGGAACATAGATACAGGTTAGAGACAGTACCTACCGTCTATTTGCTTAGAGAAGAGCTGCCAGTGTAACAACATGCTCATGGCATGTCAGGGTGGGTTCAAACAACACTGCCCATCTGGAGCCTGCAAGGGATATCTGGGAGGACAGGCAGGACAATTTTTACATTTATTGCTCAGGCCTTGGTGCCAGCTCCTCTGAGTGGGAGCCACGTGCCTGAGGAGAACTTGAGGCTCTCCAAGGCTTGGCTGCTGCCTGTTCACGTCACAGACCCACAACTTATTTCTAAGAACTGGCTCTTAAACTCCAACTTCTTCACTACCCACACTGGCTCCCTTCTCCTTCCCTCTCTCCCCAAACCAGCATTTGTTTGATACGCCCCATGGCCTGCTACCACCCCATGCCAGGTTCCAAGCAGTTGTGGGGAGGATGTCGGAGTATGATGGAGGTGGGATGGTGGCCAGCTTGGCTTTTCTTATAGTTGTGGAAACCAAGAGCAACTCCTTTGAGATTGATGAGTTTATGCTGCTATGAACCTGAAGGTACCAAGTGTTTGGCTGAATTTGGTCTTTGGTGTGTCATGGCCCGGATTTGATCACCCAGCCAGAGCAGTCCCTGATGTGCTTGAACCTGCCCTGGCTGGCCTTGTTGAAATGTCTAGTTGCTCTAGCTTTCCCAAACTGCTTTGAGTGTTAATTGAGTGGTGGTGCTTTCAGTAGCTCCAGACAGCTCCCTTGTCAAGTGGCCTTCTTCTCCTTCCTTGGTGAAAGCCTTGAGAGCTTGTCCTAAGGCAGTTCAACCTTAACCTGATGGTGGGGCAGGTTCCAGAAGTCATGAGACACGTGAGAGTCACGTTTAGCTCATGGGTTTGTGTTCCCACAAAGTTCCTGCCATTTGTTTGACATCTGTATAGTTGCTGTCATTACAGCAGCGTCTTGCACTCGTGGTCTGGTGGGTTAACAGGTGGGCTATCAGGAGTGGTGCTTGCTCTAGGACTGCTGTAAACTATTCAGTTAATTGGAGTAATTTCTGACCTGCCTGCTGGATAAGTGTCCCGCACCAAGTATCATCACCACTAACTACTCTCCTGCTCTCTCTTTCCCTGTCTCCCTCTCTTTGTCATGCTTAATTGCCAGGAATGTCTTCCGTAAGCTACTTGCTCAGCCAGAGAAGGAGAAGAGTGATATCCTGTCGCTGGAGGAGATACTGGCCGAGGGGACAGACTTACCTGACTCTGCAGCAGCTCCGCTTTGTGCCAGCCGCAACAGCAAGGCCAAACTGAAAGCCCTGAAGGAGGCCATGTACCACAGTGCTGAGCATGGATATGTGGATGTGACCATTGACATACGGAGTATAGGTCAGTGCAGGTGCCCTTGCTTCTCTGCCTCATCAGAGATACCACTGTAAGAAATGTGTCTTTCATGTGCTGCTGCTTAAACTGACCGCAGCTGCGCCTCCTGAACTTCTGTGGAGGTGGTAATTTGCAGGGGGTTTCCCAGCAGGTTTGTGGGTGAGGATGGGGAAGGTAAGTTCAAGCCAGCCCAGGCCTAAAGCCAAGGCTCTCAGAGCTTCTCTGAAGCCAGTTAAGATTGTTGCTGCCTAAGCAACTGCAAAATAGGGCAGCTGCTTTTTATGTCAAATCGTGTGTGCTAAACACACTGTAAGAGCAGTCCCTTATTTTCCATCCTTCATCTGGAACGTGATAGGGGATCCTGCAGGTTCCGGGGCCATTTTGGCTCCACAGCATATCCTGCGCTGCAGGGCAGCATAGTTTTTACCAGCAGCCATCTTCACTCCTGCTTGGCAGAGCGTTAGCTAAGTCTCTAGGGCAGTGTTTGTCTGCTGCTTCCAACAGCTTCTCTTTTGCACTCTGCCATAGTGCAGTCCACAGTTTAAACATCTTTCTTTTCCAAGGTTTATGAGCCTTTGAAGGGAAGAGCAGTGAATGGCTTCTCTGTGTGCTAACTGTGCTAGTATGGGGCTTGAGCATTATAGCAGCCTGTTTGGAGTCTGCTTCTTCTCATGACAAGAGTGGTCAGGAACAGGGGAGGAAATAAATCTGGAATGTGTTTGTCCATTATTCTGTGCCCGATCTCCATTAATCTTCCCCCAGAGAGAAGGCAGCATGCCTCCTGTGCCTCCATGCAGTGCAGCACTCCAGCCCTGTGCATGGGTCAGGGTGTGCATTCTTGGTTTGCCAGGTGCAAACTGGGCAGGCAAAGCTCTAGGTGCTGAGTGAGAGGAGAGAACCAGAGCTGCTCTCAAAGTGCCGGGCATTTGCTGAAATGGAAGGAAAGTAGTTCTGATGCCAAGCCCCGGGCTTGTGTTTCCTCCCACTCTGTTCTGCAAGAACAGAAACTAGGTCACATCCAGCCTAATGTTTGGAGTACTATATTAACTTTGTGTGTTTTCTCATTCAGTGCAGGGAAACATTTCCCTTTAAGTTCCTAGAGAGTGGTTCTGCTGTGACAAACAGCTACTTGAAAAGGCTAATCTCCTTAACTCACCCAGTGCTGTTTAGGGGAAATAGCAATGAGCAGTAGAGGACATGGGATAGGGCTTACAGAAAATTGTAATCTGAAGACCACCAGTTTGAATACAGGTAGGTAGTGACCAAAATCTTTTTTTTCCAGTCAATGGCTCTCCAGGGCCACATTTGAAGAAATGAGCTCATGTAAATCTAGTTTCCAAAAGGTTTTTGTGTCGCAGAGCACCACAACAATTACCTCAAATTGGCAGTCTCAGCAGAGAAGCTGAGGGCTAGATGAGCAAAGAGACCACAATCTTCCCTTAGCACTTGGAGGAGAGTCTCTGTGTATTAGGTCTGGGACATCTTGATAACCACCCGCCTTCTCAGCTGTGGTAAATAGGAATTTTATTTCTAGGGTTATTTGGCAGTTTTTGCTTAAAATCTGAAGATTAACACAAGTGAAGATAGAAATAGTAGAAGAGCACATCTTACTCTGGAGCTGGGAGTAAGCTCTGTCCTCTGTCTATAGGTGTTCCCTGGACACTGCACACATGGCTGGAGTCCTTGCGAACATCATTCCAGCAGCACAGACGACCCCTCATCCAGTGCTTACTGAAGGAATTCAAGTCCATTCAAGAGGAAGAGTACACAGAAGAGCTCATCACACAGGGGTTGCCTCTGATGTTTGAGATACTAAAAGCCAGCAAGGTAGGATAAATTATGTATTCTAAAGAAATCAGCCTCATTCTGATCCTGTACAACAGAAACTGCAATAATGTTTTTGCACTGTGGTCCCAAAGCTTGTTTAGAGCTCTATAGGATTATTATTTTTGTACTGTGTATCTCATTTATCTTTACTGTGGAATCATGGGTTAAAAACACGCAAGCTAATTACATCTCCCACTACAACAGCTTAATACTGATGCTAACAATGAACTGAGGAGACAGCAGGAGCTAATGCATAGTGGTGAAATTAAAATCACAAGGGTTACTGCAGCACAAGAGCTGCTGATAGCCAAACCAACCCAGAGACTAACTTTACCCAGCTTGTTTTACAGCACCATGCAACAAAGCTAATGCTCACTTTTGCTTTGGATTTATTTAACCTCTCACATTATTTTCTCTTCTCTTCATGTGAGATTATGGCTTCTAAACTTATGAGGAGATGGGTTTCCATGAGAACACATGCAGAATGATACGTCAGACTAATAAAACCTTTTGAGGGAGGAAGGTACTGTTAGGTATGTGAGTAAAACAGCAAAGAAGAGACGATCATTGAGCAGGAAGGAGAGTGAAGGTTGGTTTTTTTCTTAGTGGTAGAGTACATGTTGGTACAGTTTCCTATTTGTTAAACTGGAAAGTAACATTTCTCATCCAAAATCCACACGCAACAGCAAGGAGCAAGTATTTTTAGCACCTACAGCAATAACCTAAATAATGTGAAAAGAAGAGAGCTCTGGTACAGACTCTCAATGTTAAAGGATTCCAGGCACAGTATAGTTAGTGAGAGCCTACATGGATTTGTTGTATACTGATGCAGATGCGGGCTTGGAGTACAGTCCTGAGCAAGTGCTGAACATTTATCCCACCAATTGTTCTGATTTCTGCTCCCATGAATTTTTCCTTTGGGGATAGTTTGAGGTTGGTTTGTATTGCATGGGTATTTATGGAGAATATTTAGAGATATCTTTCAGAAAATCATTCCAAATCCTCGGATACACGTTCATCCAATAACTGACAGCAAGGTGCTGTTTGTTTTGAAAGCTAATATAAAACTAATTGTATTGGAAAACTTAATGGAGATTAAGTTTGGGCCCTATAATCTAGGATGAGGGATGGCTTGAGCTGCAGTTCTCCTGTGTGGCTGAAGCCAAAGCCAATTGGTTTATAGATGATTGTCAGTAGAATAAGTTATTTACATAGGATTGTACCTTTTGGAGATGGTTAGTCTGGGTCATCTGGAGTGTCCTCTGGAGACATGGCAGCCAATGAGACTGCTACCTTCTGCTTTGGGTTCACTTAAAAGCTAACATGAAGAGGAGTAAAGCAACGGATACATCACACACACAGAAAAAGTATGATAAAAAAAGTCGGTGCTGATCTTCGTTCCTGCCTCTGGACCTAAAGGAGCTGCCCATCTTCACTCTTCGTGAGCATGCATATTCACAACCACATGTGCTTACAGTGCTTCATATTCTTAGAAAAATAATGAATCATTCGGGGATGCTGTAAGGGCTTACAGATTGTCTGCAAATGGCTTGAATTCTTGCCATAGTCTTGCCTAAACGATCTCCCACAAAGCTCTTAGAGACATAAATGAGGGCAGACTCTGAGCAGCTCTCTAGAAGGAATCAAAATAAATTCATTTGCAGGAGAAGGAGACAATAAAAGTTCTCCCTGGTCACTCCACGTAAGTCAGACAAGGAAAACAGATTCAAAGGATCCGCTCCTCTGGGAATGCTGAGAGCAGATAGTGTTCTTTGTATATACCCACAGAAGAGAAATCTCCTTGAAGAGGTACAGAAGGGCTGTAGCTGTGGTTCATGGCCCTCTCTTTCTGCAGTGAATTATAAAGTTTTGCATTGTGTGGAGTTGTCAGGAGAGGATTTTGATTTGTCCATGTGGGCATCCTTTTTCCTGTGGGCCGGGAACTTTGAGATTACAACTGTTGCTAGACATCACAGTATGTCCCAACACATTTCCTTAATGAGCTTTTCAGGGCAAAAAGTATGTAATAGGCAACTAGAAAGCACAAAGCCACTTAGTGCTCTCTGGCTGATGTAAAACAAGATGTCCCATTTGCTACACATTGTGATGCTCAGTATATTTTAATTGCATGACAGCTCGTACCTAATTGAAATGGCATTTCACAGTCCTATAAGTAGTCCCAACTATCCTGCAGTCTCAGAACAATTTACAAATATTAATGAGTTGAGATATGGAAGAAGATCTTAGCCTCCTTTTCTGAACAAGGAAACAAAGGTAATTAAACAGGCAGATTTTCAATGCCTTACAGAGTTGCAATCTCAGCCTCAGAAGCTGTGACAACCTGGCTAAGCCAGACATCAGTTTATAATTTGAGTAATTGGCTTGAGAGACTCTCCAGAAATTGCACAGAAACGTAGATAATATCTCTGAATAGGAAATGGGTCTTCTATCCCAGCTTCCACTTGCAGTGTAGGACAGAATGTTCTTACTGGTTCACAGGATATGAAGAAAGGGCAGATATTGTAAAAATGAAAAGACTAAGGAAAAAGTACTATTTACAAGGACATGACCAGCTAAAAGGAATGCCTTTTGTCTTACAGATTATTTTTTTTTAATACCCACACCTAGAGGGTCTTAGGGTCCAAATGTGAGAGCTTGGATGGGATCTCTGCCACCACCACTGATGGGAATGTCCTGGAGCCCAGTAGGTTGGCATTTATATGACAGGATGATGTAAAGAAAAACAAAAATAATATTTTCTGAAGCTCTGGTGCTGGAACACAGAGCGGTAACAAGAATTAGCAAGTCAGGCAAAACTGCCTGAGCTGTAGTTCCTAGAGTTACTGCCTCTCCTAAAGCTGTGAAATAGGAGGGGAAGAACAGTTAATAAATTGCATTTTGGTCAATCACCACTGCACTGAAGCCCTGGGGAAAGACTTCCAAAGGCACAAATGAGGATTTGGTACCCAGCCTCCTGGTGGCGGCCAGTAGGACTGAGCACTTTCATTTCCTTTCATGCCTTTAAATGTTTTTATCAGCTGCTCTGCTCAGAATTGATTTGAGAGTGGAGGAATGAAGTATTTCCATGCAGCTGAGGAAAAGCTACAAGAACAGGCAGATGGCTTTGCCCCCTCTGCTGTCCTGCAATCAGCCCGGATCCTTGCCAAACCAAAGACCAGGCAAGGTGTTCCGGGGGAGGCAGCAGTGATGGAAGGGACTTGGAGAGCCCTGTTTGGGGCACTTCCCTAAGAGAAGGCAAAATTCTGATTTAAAACTTCCAGTGAAGCTGTGTAGTTCACTAAGGGGATTTGGGCCACTGGATGAGGAGGAAAGGCTCTCTTATTTTGGGACTGACTGGCTCTCTGAGGGAGATGAGCTCATGGACAGTCTGCTTAAATTAGTTTGGACAGAGCTGCATGTGACAAAAGCTGGAGAGACTTTTCTGGGAGCAAGTAGCCCTGAGCTAAACTTGGGCTGCTGTAGAGGGCAGAATTAAGTCCCTCAAAGCTAAGATGACATTGGAGATCTTGTAAAAGAAGGTGCAATTGATTTGCTGCCTGTCAGTATCTGTGTCACATTCTTCATGGCCTGAGGAATCCCTCCAAACTTCTTACAGGGCCCTCTTGTTTGCCTGTAGCCAAGGCTGATGTTTGCACTGCCTGAGCTTGTCTCTGAGCTGAATTGACATCCTGCCCCATGTCATAGTGCCCCATATCTGCTTGACTAGTGACTGTAATTGTGGGCTGGTGGCAGCACTGAGTTTGGGCCCCTCAAATGAGAATATAAGAAGAGTCTGGTGGAGGAAGCACTCAGATTTATGGACGTGTAGTGCTTGAGGTGCGGCTGGCAGGTCAGTCACAGGCAGGCACAGGGATCTCAGGCCTTACCCTCGGGCACAGAGTAGGCTAACTGCATGTAATAACAGCTAACAGCCATTCTTGTAAGATGGTGGGCAGCAACCAAAGGGAAGAAAACCTGCGGCTGTCCTGCACGTCCACATGCATATAGAATCACTGAATAGCTAAGATTGGAAAAGGCTTCTCAGATCATCTAGTCTAACCATCAGCATTTGGAATAGGTTGGTTCTAGATGTCCACTCTGAGGCTCAGTGTGAGTTTACATTGTAATTAAATCAGCCAGCTTCATCCATGCAGATGGGCCAGCTCCGTCAACAGCAGTACTGGGTGGTGAGCCAGTTTTGTCCACTGCTTTTTCTGTATGCAGCAACTTAGATCAGATTGTCTATGGCCTAGTTCTTGGAGAAAGAAAATAATCTTTCAATTTCAAGTAAACTCTTGCACAGCCTTCTCCCTCCCACCCCTGCTATGGGCATGGAGCTGCTATTTGCCACTTCTTTGAATACTCTGGGGGAACGTATTGGCAAAGTTTGTTAACTGTACATAAAGTGCACATGCTGAAATGTTCTATGAAGCCCCGCCTGGCTCTGGAAGAGCTTTATACCAGGAAACCTTGGCTTCGTACTACAAGCATTGCTGCTAGTGTATCGCCCAGGGCAAAAACGACTTGAAAAATCGTGGTAGGTCCTTCACTGCCCTTTCTCTGTAGCGTTTAGCCTTCCCATCAGGTTCTGTTAGTAGTTTATTTTCAAAAAATAGCTCATTAGTGAGGTGTTGATTACACTGTGCATTAAGACTTGATGAAAGATGCAGGAAACTGTTTGCAAAGGTGTTTCCTCAGAATTTAAAATTCCTGCTGAGCTTCACACACACTCCATATGCATCTGTAGGCAGCTGAAGAAACCCGCAGGAATGCACAGTTATTTGGAAAGTTGAGCTGTTTGAAAAACAGCCATCAATACCATGTTGACAGTTATTTAGAATAAAGAACAATTTAAAACAGTAGCCAGTTTTTAAAAATTCTGTAAGAATTCAGGCATGTAGGTATCTTGAGAAACTTTGGCCTATTTAATTTAAAAGCCAAAGCAATCTCTAACCAGTGACTTTGTTGTACGTAATACAAAATCTCCTAGAAAGTTAAGTATTTAATATATCCTTTCAGAAATAGTAACATGTAGACTCTGTCACAAGTGCATTAACTACTGGAAAAAAATGTTGATGGCTCCAGCAACAAAAAGCAGTAGGAAAGCCTACAACACCTGCCTGCTCTGTTACAGCAATGTTTAGAGCCTGAAGCTTCGGGTGGGTGTTCTGTTTATTGCTGTGGTCTTTCTAGTTTTAATTCCTCTAAAATAAAAATCAGAAAAAGTTTCTCAGAGTAATGCCAACAAACTCAGTTTCTGCTTTTGTGTTCTACAAAGTCCAGGCACAGTGGTCAGCAGACAACATCTTTCCCTAAAGGCTGTACGTGACCTGTAACATAGCATTGGAAAATGAAGGAGTTAAAAAATTCTCCTTCATGATTCTTGCATCACAGTGGGTTGAAATGACTATTAAGAAAGGTGGGCTTAATGAAATTGGTTTTGCTATACAAAGCCAGACTGTCCTCTTCTGCAGGAAGGGCTTAGGTTATAGGGGAGAGGTACCCTGTTTGTTCTCCAGGTAGTATTTCACTTTTCTTGAAAAAATAAAAACCTGGAAATTGAATATTTTGGTCAACAGTTGGAATATTTTAAGTGAAGAAAAATGTAGACTTTACACGTAGGAGACAGACGCACCAAAACCAGTAATAGAAATAGCCCTGAAGACCTCCATGATCCTAAAACGCCCGCTTGCAGGTTTCATGGAGTGGCTGATACCCTCCCGTGTGTTAGCTAATGCTCAGCCTGAGCTCACTGATTGATCTATTGGCTGAGACCTTAATTTCTTGAAGCAAGTTTCACTGAAAAATTGCAGTGGTCTGTAATGTTGCCCATTGTCATTTGTAGTACTTCTGTGTCTAAACAGTTCAGAATAACCAGGACGCAAGTTATCCACACGTGTACATCATGCATTCTCCGTGTGAGATGTGAACGCCAGGTACCAAGTGGCATTTTAATAACCAACTATTAACCCTGTATTGTGTTTTCATAACACAAATTCAGTTTCATACTAACACAGGTTTGATTTATTTTTTTCCTACTCTCCGTCTGCCTTCTAAAATGTTTCCCTGCCAGAGGCAGGAGCCGTTTCTTCATTGACAATAAATAACTGCCATGGATGTGACACCTGCCCTGTTATGGGCTCTCACCCAGGGATTAGACTGTGCCCAGGGATCTCAGCTTTTTACATACAATGCACAGCTGTGATATAAAGAGTCTTTTGAAAGGAAGACTTGGCAGCTTTCCCAGAGCTAGCTGAAGGGTCCATTTGTGCCTTACCTGTGATTAATTCCTTTCCGTTTGTATTTGCAGTGGAATGACTTGAGCCCGGCACTAACAAAACCCATTTTGTTATGCAGTTCACTGCCTCTAACTGTGTCTTCAACCTCTGGGGCTTCCCTACCTTTGCAACTGTTGACTAATATGAATTATGTGTGTGCTGTTTAATCATCTAGGAGTGACCCTCTAAAGCGGAATTTAATCAGTTTGGATGCAGCTGGTAAAAAAATGAATTATGCTTGAGGACTGTAGCGGAAGCACCCAGGGAAGGATGACAAAGATTCAGAGAGATGGCAAACAAAGTCTCGTAGCAGAGTTTGAGTGCTTGAGCTTGGGAGGTCTATGAAAAGCCCTTTCTATTGCCTTAGCACTTATTGACTCTTTATGGGAAGAAGGGAGGGTAAGTAGAGGAATAATTCAAAGGCATCCCAGCCTGTTATGGAAGGAAGTTCATGCATGACCCCTCAGTGGATCTGAGGCATCTTGAGACTTCACTGCTCGAACAGTGTCTGGGGACCACATGTAGAACAGGTGACTGGAAGCAGCACTTCTGCTTCTCTGTGTTTAGCAGAGAGCTGGGTTCTCCCAGCATCCTCAGGACCAGCAAGAGAAAAGTTACTTTTGCCAGCACCCCTGTGCCCTGAGCAGCATGCTTTCTCTGCTTACAGGGCAGATATGTATTAAATGACAAACACTGAGCCCAGAATGAGAGTGTTATTTTTCAGCTTAACAACGTGTTTGTTTTTGTGGCTTTGTGGTAGAGGAATTCAAGGGCCTGGTATTTTCGGGCTAAGTTGGCAAAGAAGAGCAGCCTAAATTGTTACCACTGTAGAAGGCACTGAGGTGGAGGTGGCAGGGTATCTTAGACCAGTCAGGATTCCTAGCCTGGGATTTGAGCGACCCAGGGAGAATCTGGGGAAACCCATGAAGAAGAGGCAACTAAAGGAAAGTGTGATCTTGCTGGAAAAGCAAAGGGAAATCCTTAGCCTGACTTCTGAATCCAGCCTAGGTTTTGCTTCTTGAGATTTTGTAGCACGAGTCACCAAGATGACACTTATCTTCTGCAGGTACTGGAGAAAACTACTTGGTATGTCCTAGCTATGTCCAGTACCTTGTAGGACATTTCAGAATGTCTAGGCCAGCTTGAACCCAGTCAGAAGAAATGAAGCAGACTCTTCCATGGGTTGTGCCTAAGTCTTGAGGAGCCTTTCTTGAGTTGTGCTGCCAGATCTTCATCATCAGAAGGGCGTTCAGGAAAAGATACCCCACCCAGTTCTTTACCTCCTCTCAGATCATTCAGTTGTCTCTGCTCTGGCAATTTGAAAAACTTCAGCTTTGCTTCAAAAGAATTTATGAATTCCTTTCACAGTTCAAGTGTGGGGAATTCCGTTAGATCTCCTCTGAAGAATGCTTTTAAGTCAGGAGGCCGCATGTATCTACAAAGCAAAGTTGCTTGCTCACCAACCAACTCTCTGCTGGAAGCATTGTCTCCTTAAGAAGATTCACTGTTGTTCCCTGTTCCCTTTAGCCTATTTGTAAACTACCCTGTGGCTAGGTAAATATTTTCATTGTATCTTATGCCAAGCTTTCTTCCCCCTCCCATAAAAGCAGATGCACATGGAGCTCCCTTTGACTGCAAATGCATGCTCATATCTGAGAGGAAGCTGGCCTTGATCTGGATCTCAGCATCAAGCATCAAGCATCAAGGCAAAATATTTTCTAACTTCAAACCATGGCAAGAAAACAAACAGGTTTGCTTCTCTGGTGTTGATATCACCACCCACAACTGCTGCAGAGAGCTCCTACAGCTGTTCTTACACAATCAGCTGGTAGGGTGATGAATAAGCAGGAAAGAATAATGTTCAGATCTTAAGTGGGTTGGATGTAGTAACCAAGACAGCTTTGGAGCTTCTTGACATTGGTGCACATACGGTGGAATGTCATCTTCTTTGCTGGAGCAATTCTGATGTACCAGGTTGTTGTCTCCTGTAGTTGTTTCCAGTTGCTTCACGGGCAGCCGACCACAACTTGCTCCAAGAAAAAAAACATTGGGCTTCTGGAAAAGCAAGGTTTTTTTTTCCCCAGCAATGCTGTTGCAGACTGTACCCTTCACGAAGCATCCCTTTTATCTCTCCTCCTTGCTGTTTCTTTCTGCCTGCTTTATTGGAGATGCCAGTAGGCTGCAGGAAGCAGGGCCAGGGCCAAGGCCCTAGGAGGCTTGGCTGTGTGCAGATTTGCATGGGGAGCAGTTGTTCTTTCTTCCTTTCCATGTCTTTTTGGAAGAAAACTTGCTATATTTTGTTAGTGATGACTTTAAATGCTTTGTCTTTCTATCTGAGCGTGTTTCTTAAATCTATCAACAGAAGCCAAAGGTCTCCAGCCTCCTGTCTGCCAAATGAAAGCAGTGTCCTGTGTGAGAGCTCTGAAGGTCCATGATGCATAGTGTCTCTGCCTGCTTGATAGCCCTGTTTCCTTTGACTCATTGATCCTAGTCTCCCTTTCCTTTGTCATTTTTCCTTTTGTTCCATCTTTGTTCTGCACCATAGTGTTCTAAAGCCTCTTTTATATGATTGTATCCTATTCTGAGTTAATTAGAGCTTAATCTAGACCAGTTCCCAATGGGGTTGTGGGCAGTCAGTGGCGAGATGGCTGTACAATGGGCTGGGGTCCACATGCTGTGGCAGGGCTCATCACCCATTTTGTGCTGAGGAGACTGACAGGTTCCCCAGGCTTGTTTGCATTTGACTCGTCCATCATGCCAGTTCAAGTTACAAGTGTGGATCCTCTTCCCAACCGTGCATGGCTGTGGCAGGCTCATTCCTTCCCAGTCTCAATGCACCTGGACTTCCTGGTCTGCAGTGGGTGAGACCTCTGGCTCCTAATGAGGCCCTGGGAGGTTGATATCTGTTCTATTATCAGTGCGTTCCCACGGGCATCCAAGGGAGGAGGAGATGCTTTGTATTTTTGACGTATATGTATGTGTAAGTAGGCACTGCTCTTATACCTCTCCTCTTCAGAAGCTTCCCTTCACTCCAAAATACGGTATTAGCCTCATCCTGTGTTGTATTTATTGACATCTTAGTGCCTGCTGCCTCCAGCTCAGACCCTGGTAATCGGCATCCCCCTGGACATGCTCCTCCCTGGCTGACTCAGCCAGCACAGCTTCGGCACAGCCCTTCCGAGCAGAGAAGCAATTGCTCTTTCTGCCCTGTCTGTCTAGAGCTTTCCCCGCATCCCTCCCAATGGCTGAGTCACTTCCTTCTGTAAATCTGGCTTTAAATCTTCCTTTTCTTTTTTCCCTGTGATTCACTCCCTTTGTGAAGTGATTTGCAGAGCTCCAGCTTTGCTGACGCTGAACAGAGATGCTCCTGGGGCACTGCATCCACGTTGTCCTGGAGCCACAACAGTGAGCCCTCACTGGTGGCTGCTCCCATGCCGTGCTGAGTGGTCTCTCTTGGTATCAGTATTTCTTAGTATCTCTCTCTTATCCCGATATTTCTTTCAATATTATGTCTGATGTAGTAATGGGAGCCAACTTCTGCCTGCAGGCGAGTGCATGTAATTTCCTTTGACATCAGCGTGTGCCTATGAAGGCACAGCTCGTTTCCTTTTCCCACCCTGTTTAATTAGATACGGTGCAAGAGTTATTACAGTATCTCTGCCACTTCTCCTCATCCCTTGTGGGATTTAAGGAATTTCTACTTTTAGAACTGAATTGAAATGTGCTCAGAGAAGGAAGACTTCAATTTCTGCTTAATAAGCCTGAAGATATTTTTAGTATAACATCTAAACTCCTCTATTGTTTATATTGTTATAATTTTACTTCCTTACTTGCTTACTTCCTTGGTCTTGGACCATCTAAGCATCTCATTTTTTCATGGTTTCCCAGTATGGAAGGGAATTGCCAACCAACATGGTAGCTTCATTTTCAGGAATTAGCTGTGTGGCTCCATCAAATTTGATGAGTTCCAGTACCAGCAGAGATTGGGGTAAAATCTGCAAGAACTTTTGAATCCTGCTATCAGATGTGACTCAGGTGGTTAAGCACTAAATTCATTTCACTGTCATTGAAGTTTAGTCTGGGTAGAGCCGGGGATCTGATTCTGTGAGGTTCTGGTGGTCTCCTCAGAGAACCAATGCCAGGGGTATAAGATCATATTAATGACATGTCTGGGATTAAATGAGGAGCTTCATTGGCATTCTGTGATGCTTCTGTCATTCTGTAAAGGAGGGGCTGTATATGAGGACGTCGTGCTTGGAAATGTATGCTGGCTGTTTCTAAAACATGAGCAATGACCATTTTCCAAGGAGCAACATTAAGGTATTTTTCATTGAAGTAGGTTTGAAAATGAAATGAAATGGCAAAGGAACATGGCTTATTTGGAAGGGATGGTGGCGTTTGAGTTTGTTGGGAAAATAAGGTGCAAGGAAAGGACGTTCCATTTTACCTGCTTCCTGTAGGGGATGCAACAAACAAGTGGTTTATAATAAATACCAAACTTCTGGTTTTTAATAAAGTTGCAGCAATCATATTTTTCAGCTTCAAAACAAACAGCTCTTGAGAATAATCTAATGTCTCCCTTTGAATACTAAGTTTGTGTTGCTTGTGTTTGTTTCCTTTTGCTTAGAACGAAGTGATAAGTCAGCAGCTATCCGTCATTTTCACTCATTGCTACGGACCCTACCCCATTCCAAAGCTTGTGGAAATTAAGCGCAAGCAGACCTCTCGCTTAGGTAAGCATGACCTGAAGATGGTTCTTTGGTTCTCTAAGGAGAGCTGTGGGAAATCCACATTGCAGGCTGAGCGTGCAAGTCAGAGAAAATGTGGACTCAGAAGGCAGGACTAGAAAAATGAGAGGCCCTGAGCTTAGCCTGTCCTAAATTCCCACTGAAATCTGTAGGACCATCAGATACTGGAGTGGGACTGTAAACCTGCAAAGATCTGTTGCTAATGAGGCTGAAATCACAGCCTAGGGCCCGAAACCAAATGTCTGTCCATATCTCAAACCCTGCGGTTGGCTGTGGGTGACGTTGTGGCGGCATGGCACTCCCAGCCCTGCTGGCAGAGGCCAAGTTGGTTTACTGTGACCTAGAGAAGAAGTGAGCCAATTTCCAGAACGCTTTTCCCCTTGGCACAAAGTCTTGCCTGCCCTGGGAGAGGGTGAGGATATGGTCTGAGGGTATTTCTCTGCAGTTTGCTTTGGGGAACAGAGCTGGGAAGCTGTGCCAGCTCCCTGTGGCAGGACTGGCTAGCCATCATCTCAGCAAAGATCGACACAGATTTCAAAACTTTGAATTTCCTCAGTCTGAACTCCATATGCCTGACTGTAGGTCTCCTGTCTCAGACTGTCCAAAATAGCTTGATGGGCTTTACTCATTATAAACAATATCCTTTTACACCATTGTCTTCTTTTGTCAAAACAGGAAAATATTATGTACATTCATGAACTCTTCCAAACCAAATTTATTGGTGGTGTGTTTCTTTTTTTTTCCTTTCTGTAATTCTAGATCCCCATTTTCTTAACAACAAAGAGATGTCAGATGTTACATTTCTGGTGGAAGGAAGACCATTTTATGCACATAGAGTGCTGCTATTTACTGCATCACCACGGTAAGATGTAGAGACGTTTCCTTTTCTTAGCAAAAATAGAAATTGATTTTGTATTGTTCTTGTATTTTCGTTAGTGTTGTTAAGATTCTTTGAGGGTTAATGGCTCAATCTTCAAGTTTTTCTTAAGCAGCAAATCTCAGCAGCCTATTTCTGATTGATCTGCAGGGCAATAACAAGTGCTTCCATCACTAGATTCCCACCCTGTAAATGCTCCACGCTCCTTGCCATGCAGCTGACTTCATTCTACCAAGGCACATTTGCATGGAGCTCATCACTTTATTCAGCCCTTAAACATAGAGCAGTCTTAATAGTTTGCTTCTTAATAGTCATTTATTCCATGAGCAGCTAAATCTTGTCTTGCATCCATGTACACAATCTCTAGGAGAAACAAGTTACTATCACTTGATTCACTGGGGATTTTACATTTTTTTAAATAAAATTAGATGCATATAAAACATGTCATGCTGTATCAAAAGGCAGTACTTACGTTTTCCTCCCCGTGCTCAGAAGGCTGGATGTGGGTCACTCATCTCAGCCTTCAAGAGTATTCCTTTTTTACATTGATCACAAACGGTATTTGTACACAACTTTATAATTAAAGATGTGCAAGCACAATCCGAACTTTAGCTCTAAGCTTATTAAATTGCCTTCAAAATAGAGTTTGTCACTAATAAGATCAAATCAGTTGTTATCCATATTTTAATTAAAATGCAGTGATAGTATGGAAGAGGTTATCATCCAGCAAATGCTGGTCTTGATAGATAAACTAAACTTTGCACTGCCTCTAGAAGGTCAGATGAATTATTGACAAGAGAGGGTACAAGGGCAGATGTTTCTGATGGTGCACTCGCCTTCTAATCAAATGAGAATATCTAGCAATAATTAACTTTAGGAGTGTTTTTATCTTGAAACCTATGTCTGAATTTCAGGTTTTGATAATCAGAAAAAGTAGCATACCTAGTTTTCTCTCTTACCACTTCTTATACAATTGTATCAAGCCCGTGTAGAAGCAGTAATCTTAATGTAGTTGTTTTAATGTTTTGTTCAAAACATTTTTGCAGCAGCATAATATAAATAGGCTAAAAATGATCTTCAAATAAACTAAGTGCACAGTTTTAAATTTGCAACTTCCTAAACAACCATGTTTCCTTCAAGCAAAAAAAAAAGAAAAGAAAACAAGAAGTTTGATTTTGTGATATGCATCTTTCCGGTATCTGAATCTCCTGTATGCATTTTTTCTATTGTGGTATCAGAAGTATTTTTCCAAAATTTCAAATTGAAATCTCCTAAAAGAGAGGCTTCTTCCTTTCAATTTGAACTTTATTTTGTGTAACTGTCTGAATCCTGATGCATTTCAGTGACAAATCCATTCATTTCAGTGTACTGTTTTTGCAAGAGCTGATGCTGTCCTTCCACTCTACCATAGTTTTCCACATAGATAATTGGGCTGGTATTTCAATCTTGCTCCTTTCTATTTAGGTTTAAAGCATTGCTGTCTAGCAAGCCTTCAACTGATAGTACTTGTATTGAGATCAACTATGTGAAGTACCCCATCTTTCAGGTAAAGTCAGTTCTCACATTGAATTTGAATGGAACATAGAAACATTGTACGTCCCCTGTCTGAACTAATACAAGTATGTTTGATAAGCATATAGCTCAGAGTAGTGGTTTCATGAGCACAGAATCCATCTCCTTGCATACACTAAGCTGCATAGTGCTATTGATAGCAAATGTCATGCCCAACCAGATTCAATAGCATACATTTCACTTACACAGGGTATGCAGATAAAGCAGAGCATGTCATCGGGAAGTACTTGGTTCTTTTTTCTCTTGCTGACTTTTTCTGTATTTAATGGACAGGCTTCCAGGCACAGTTCATTTGCTTCTTTAGCAATGTTGTTCAATCAATTTTTTTTTGCCACGAAAATACAGAGTATTTTCTGTAGCATATACTTGTATATGCTTCACTTCCCTTGAGTCAGAGCCCAGGCAGTTCCATGTATCAGCTGTTACAGATGAAGATATTTCCCAGCTCACTACAGTGACTTTAAACCTGCTGGAAGCTCACTGCAGAGAGATCTTAGTTGTCTCGTATTGCAGTGCAAAGCCTCCACAATTATTTATTGTCACCCATGCATGCCCTCACACAGCTGAGTGGAGGTGTTGGTCCCATTGCCACGGGGGGAATAAAGGAATAATCGTTATATATGCTTTATTATCCTGAATAAATGATGCACTGTACACATTGGAAAAGACATTGAAAACTCAGAATGAATTAACCAGCTTTCTGCACAATGTTTAGGCTTCAAGAAAAAGCATGGACAACCTGGCTGGCAAGGGTTAAGAATACCCATGAGAAAGAACTATTGAACTGTGCAGGGAGAGAGAGAGAATAACCAAATGTATGTTGAAATTAGGAGGATTTGGCCAGTTTTATTTACGTATCCTTAGTGATGTTGGAGAGCCTCTGGTGTTATCTGCAATCTCTACATCATTCCTTTCTTCCTTTGTCGTTGACTGTTTTTTATAAACACTGCCTTTGTTTTGTTACAGTTGGTTATGCAGTATCTGTATTATGGAGGTGCAGAGTCACTCTTGATTAAAAACAATGAAATTATGGAGGTAAGATACATTTAGGTTAATTTCAGGGAGAACAATGCTAAATGATCTGTTTACGGTTTACCCAAGGGTACCTGACAACTGGGCAAGACATGAGCACTCCTGTGAGAGACATCACTGCCTCCCGCTGAGTGCCCAGAGTGCCCAGGTAGAAAAATAAAGATCACCAAACAAAATAGTTTGTCTGAAATAAAAATATCTACTGAGATGATTTGTGAGGCTCTTTCAAGGAAATGCAAAGCAGGTGTTACCAGTATCTGGAAACTATTCTCAGCAGCATATCTGGAAACAGCTCCCAGCAGCATAATACTCTGTCTTTTCTGTCTCTCAGCCTGTAGGTGAGGTGCTCTGTTGAGTTGGGCCAGTGAGCTTCTCTACAACACTCTTACTTTTGGCTTATTAGCCCAGGCTTATGTGTTCATATCTTTCTTCCTGAGATAATTATTTGCTACTTTCTTACTGTGTGTTAAAGTCCATTGCCATTGTGCCCATTTGCAGTACCCACACCAAGCCCTCTGGAACTGATTGAAACTTCAGCATAATCACATGTCCATAACCTCTATGGATGTTAGATCCTTCTCTTCCGGATACTGTATGCTGTCATTACCATCTCTGATCCACTTAACAATTCCAATTCAACAGAAACTAAGATAGATTAGAGCAAATCTGTGGTAGTCACTCAGGAGCTTTCCTGTTGACAATTAACTAATGGTAGCCAAAAGGGATACAGGACAATAAGGGCTAAAATAAGAGCTACTGCCCCTGTGATCTTTTATTATTGCCTACATGAGTTAATCTGTCCCTGTCATAGAGTGATAGAATAGTTTGGGTTGGAAGGGACCTTTAAGATCTTCTAGTTCAACCCCCCCACTGTCGGCGGAGAAACTTCCCAGTAGACCAGGCTGCTCAAAGCCCCATCCAGCCTGGTCTTGAATGCCTTAAGGATGGGGGTATCCACAACCTTGGTGGGCAGTTTGTTCCAGTATCTTACCACCCTCACAGTAAAGAATTTCTTCCTAATACCTAGTCTAAATCTGCCTTCTTCCAGTTTAAAACTATTTCCCCTCATCCAGTCACTATATGCCCTACAAAAGGTCTCTCCCCAACTTTCCTGTAGGTCTCCTTTAGGTAGTAGATGGCCACTATAAGGTCTCCCCAGAGCCTTTTCTTCTCCAGGCTGAAGAGCCCCAGAGCTCTCTATGACACTGCTGTCCAGAGCACTGATGTGGGGTTTGACTGTTACCAAAATACCACTAACTGTAAATTGGGAACTGTTTTTCTTTGGGGTACAAAGTGGCCGAAACGAAGCAGTTATGATGGATGCAGGGACATCCGTATATGAATCTTGCTGGCAACCAGAGGATGAAACTGGTCAGGACTGAGATCATCCCTGTGCACTGCAGATGGTGGACCCACACTGACTTTCTGAGTTGTACAGGAAAAGGTCACTGATTCTCTCATTCACAATTTGAAAACAGCTCCTTAAATTCCTGGCCCTTTCTGAAATAAGGAGAGTTTCAGACTAAAAAGCGCAATGGCTTTGTAGTGATGCATACATAATCACCTAGGTTGTTAAAAAGTTGGTGCTGCAGTTCAGCTGGCTGCTTGCTCTACTTTTCTGCATCTCAAAACTTCTGTGACTCCAGAATGTATGGCTGATTGATTGATCTGTTGATAACAGATCTGGCTACGGTTCCTCACAGTTTAAAGTAATTACAAACCAGCACGTGACTGCTTGAGCCACAGAGGCAGCTGGAATAGGATTTAGCTTTATCTTTCAAAACTGCATTTAGCAACTTGCCTTATTACAAATATGATAACAAGAAGCACCAGAAATACTCCAAAGAAATCTTTGCTGCAATTCATAATTGAGGCCAGCTGGCTGCTATCACATCAGCACTGCAGATTTCCAGCACTTGGATTTATTTATGGGACTAAAGCAGAACTTGAATGGACTGCATAGGGGAAGTAAGAATAATGTTATGGTAGTTTGAGGGTTTTGTTCCCCAGCGCTCCGAGCTAGAAGTGTAAGGGCCATTCTGGGAATCATGAGAAGACTGTCCTGAGGTCTGTGTTGGTAAAGCCCTTATAAACACCAGAACCTGTGACCAGCTCAGCCTGAAAGGACCTTCCTGGGTTAGAGCAAGGTGTAAAGCAGTGAAGAAACTCAGTCTGCTTTCTAAACCAGAGCAGAGAGCCAGAAGCAATGAGGACTGCAGAAAATCAGAAAATGAAGCTAACTCCCCCAACTGTAAGAGGACAGGAAAGGAGCATTAGGGGCAATCCAATGGAAATCAGCTGGAGAAGGCACAATTTAAGCCAGGTTTTCATGCTGCAGGCTTCAGGTTATGTTCACTGTGCCATGCAGAGATCTCCAGAGCAGTGCCAGTCCAGGCTGCCTACCCTGGGTGGGCATGGGACCAAAGAGAAAGGTCAGTGTGAGTCCTGATGGCACAAGAGTGTAGTGTTACGGATGCACAACCCTCATGTTAGTGGTGGCCTCACATCAAGCTGGTTCTCAGTCATTTGGAGCCAGGTAGCATTTCAAACCCATGGCCTAGACATAACCTTACTGCTGCTGATGAGACAGAGCAAGGAGCATGTGGAGACCTGACTCCGTTTCCCTGAGCCTTCTGAGGTGAGAAGTTTGAAGTTTATTGCCTCTCTAGGTTTTTAAGACTACCTAGGGTGGTTATTGTCATCTGGTTTGAATTCTTCTATTCTCACGGTCCTGGCCCTTCTGCTGACATCCTCACATCAAACCCAGGTGTTCAGTTTCAGCCAGATCTTGAGGAACAGTTGAATCCAAACCTTCATTTCCTGGAATGTAGCTGCAGATCCCTATTTGCACATTAGCAGAGTGACAAGGACCCTCCAATCTGCCTCTTCTTGACACACACACAAATCCCTGTCCCAAGGCCAGCATATGGACCTGAACAGGCTGTGGTGGTCCCTCTATGTCCACCTTCTCACAGCAGGATCTAGAGGAGACTACAGCAACCCTCTCATTCTGACTGACTGCCAGGGGTCAGTGCTTTAACTCAGACTGAAGCAGGGGCAGAGAAAAACTATAATGAAGCGGTAAAGAATCAAGCTCTGAATGTGTATTGCTCAGCAGTTTTGACTATTCTTTCTTTCCTATTTTTTTAGCTTCTCTCTGCTGCTAAATTTTTCCAGCTTGAAGCTTTACAACGACACTGTGAGATCATTTGTGCAAAAAGCATTAATACAGAAAACTGCGTGGATATTTATAATCATGCCAAGGTAAAAATGACCACACATGCATGTTACTTGGTCTGCCCTCATGCTCATAGTATAAGTAGTAATGCATATGTCATGTGCTTACTATGTTTGTTGCATATTTAGCATTTGTCATTCATGTACTGGGACTGTAAAAAGGTACTGGGAGAGTGACAGTCCCTAATCATGTCTAAGAATGTCTTGGCAACTTCTCACCCTCCTACTATCCTCCAATGGTTCAGACTCTACTGGCAGGTCCGTATCTTACCACAGCGATCCAAATTGCTAAGTTACTCAACAGGAATCACCTAACTGAATAAGATATCTCTTTTTCACCTTCCAGGCTGCATTTTCCTATTAAAGTTCCTGTTGCCTCCTGCCTAAACCCCACAGTGCTGGTGACAGCTTTTCAATATATGAAAACGCCACATTGTCAAAGTGTAGTAGTGTATCACAGCCATGCAAGCACAGTAGTGAGAATTTTATGTCTTGGAGAGGGGACTGGAATTAAATCATTTACTTAGCTTGTGTGGAGGCCATCAGGCATAAAAACGTGGCATGTTTTGACCTAGAATAGCCACGTGGACGAGTTTCAGTTTTTCCCCTCATTTACTAAGTAGTAAGTTTTGGAGGATGGAAATGATACAAAAATAGTTGCAATAAATAATTTTAAAACAATCCTTGAATGATTTTCCTCACATGGACTACATGAAAATGTTTGTAGTGTGGTACTGAGGTTTGACTGAACAGAGTAATCCTGCAGATTGCTCCAAGCCTCTGCAAATCTGACCTCCATTCCAGTCAGCTATTTCCTACGTTGAGTAGTAACATTAGATCTCGATGTACAGATACCATGCAATCAGTGTTGGATATAGCATAAAGTTCCACTTAAAATGAATAAAAAATGACGTGTATTTGCAGGACCACTTATTGTAATAGGAAATAAAATCACCAGTGCAGTACTCTCAAAAAATTCTTCATTTATTTTCAAGGTCATGAGGGAACTTCTCAATTTATATTGCTATTACCAAAAGTAAATGGAACAATTTTGTTTTAAAAATGCTTTCTTTGGGTTGTGAAATATGGTTGTATCCTGATTGAAGAATGCTCTTATACCAAGCTTTAGACTTGTCTGAGGGACTTCTACACTGCCAATGCTGGCACTGAAGAAATCCAGTGTTCCAGTGGCTAAATCTGGTTCCTGTTTTCCAATAAGGGCTTCAGCCTGCAAGTTTCCTGTGCCTTTATCTCTCAGTAGAGTCAGTGCAAATGGTTTACTTGAGAGGTTTTTAAGGCCAGGGTCATGTTTGCATTGACGTGTAGCACATTACAGAGATAGCTAAGCTAGCTGTGAGTGAAATCCTGACTTCTGGAATTGGTTAATCTACATCACTTCAGAGCTCCTCTAATTGACCCTGCTTCCAGTAAATAACCAGGGCTAAGCTTCATACTTCTATACCTAGAAGGTTTTCAGAACATGAACTAACACATTTAAAGCTAGTTCAAATTCTTCTCCTCCGTGCTGTTTGAAGAGTAGACTACTCCATCTTTTTGCTTCAGGTCTGTGTGTTGTGCAGCTTACTAAGCTGAGCCCAGTTCATTCTGCTCAGAATGCTCCCACCACACTGCAGCTTCATTACTTGTTTATGTGAATGGCACATGGCAGAAGAGACCAGATGTCCTCATGAAGCAGGGGAGCTCACAGACAGTTCAGACACACTTGCCAGCACACTGTCTGCCTTTCCATTTCATAGGTACAGTTTGTAGTCCTCGTTACTTTGCAAGATCAGATGCACCTGCAGGAAGTCAGGAGATGCTGAGATCTGCTTTTCCAGGTGAAAATGTGCAAGCAAGGTGACCTGGACACAGGGAACACAGTCTTTCTCATCACAATTAAGACCTAATTTGGTGGAAGCATAGGATGAAGAGAGAACAGATTTGGAACACTGTCTGTGGTAGGGGCATATGTTATAGGAGAGGAGTGTTTATCAGTGTGAAGAGATGTAGGAATGAGAGTTTAGGGCCTTGGGTTAAGGAGGTGAAGTACTGCTAGAAGTGTGAGAGAATGTGGATTTTGTCTCACTTGCAATTTAAAAATGGAATGGAAAATATTAAATTGTCTGTGATTTTCTGTTCATAGTATTGCAACATCTACGAAGGCAGTTTTTTGATCAGCATCACTTTCAGGGCTTCATTTACACATTACCTCCAGAAAAAGATGTAATCACCAGGCAAATAGGACTTATAATGGTGACTGATCAGTTACCACCCGAAACCAGTTGTTTTTTACTTAAAGTCTCAGAAAAATCAATTGGAGTGTCAAGTATTTGTCTAAAACACTCAGTGCTTGCACAGCTTGCAAGCTGAGCCTCAGAACAAGCCTGACCAAAAAAAAAAAAAAGAAAAGAAAAATACAGCATTTACTCAATACTGTGGATATAATAAAATAATGAATAGAGATAAATGGCATTTCAGAGAAGAATAGAGATTCAAACATGTGTTGTCACACCCAGGTGCAAAGTAATGCACTCATAATTTATTGAAAACCTGCATGGTTTCAAATTGAAATTTCCTCTGGAAGATAGAACCTACCTTGTCCCAATATATGTTCTTTCTCTTATTTTTAACAGTTTCCACTCTTAGCTCCAAACGTAACGTTAAGGTGGTGTAGGATAACAGTGCTGTGCAGTTGTTACAGTCTGGACCCAAAGCTATGAAATTTCCCAGCAGTCCTGGCCTCACAGATGCACCCCAGAGCCAAAGATTCATGCTTTTCTCAGAGCTCAGACTCAGCAGGAGCTTACCTGCGCAGGAGGATGTGCTGAGCTGTGCTCTGTACACTCACATAGCTTAAATTCCTATGTATCATGGCTGTAGTGCTTGCGTGACTGCAGGAACTAACCAGTGGGTGATGACCACTATGAGTCACCCATCAAATGGCCAGTATGGGTCATTGTGGTTTGCTCACACAGTTGAGCTCACACATCCAAGGGTTGCTCACACTTAGCCTCCATTACTCCTCCAGAGATCCCCCAAAGCTGTTACACAACAGGCTTCTGCAGCCAAGAATCCTACTCTTGCTAAGGATGGAATTCTCGAAACTCGAAGGTCGCTTGTAGTTCTTCCTAAACTTATGGGCTTAGGATGTGGCTACTGGCATGAAATCATGGGTCTGGTGAACTCAGTGGTAAAACTCATAGCTATTTCTAGGGGACCAAAGCTTCATCTTCTGAGCACTGAATTTGTAACCATTGGTATAAAATCATTGGTATAAAATACTGTTTGATTAACTTGTGCCCCTGCAACATGCTTATCTGTAAGTGTTAACTTACAGTGTGAAAGGCTCAGCTTGTGCGTTTGTTTATGTACAGATCTTAGCACTGTTCTTGCTGATGAGGTTTTATCAGAATGGTTATCTTTCTCCAATTTCACTTCTTGTAGTTTCTCGGAGTCACAGAACTATCTTCCTATTGCGAAGGCTACTTTCTAAAAAATATGATGGTCCTCATTGAAAACGAAGCTTTCAAGCAGCTGTTGTATGACAAGAACGGAGAAACGTCTGGTCAGAATGTACTACAGGACTTACAGAGGACGTTGGCCACAAGGATTCAGTCAATCCATTTATCTTCTTCAAAGGGCTCCATTGTATAAAGCTGAGGAAGACGGTAACGCTCTAATAAAGACCCTGCAAGTTAAGTCTCCTGTTGCAGTTGCTTAAATGAATACACACAAAATAGATTCTACTTCACATCCAAATAGTTCCGTGTTGGCCAAAGGTGCTGCGCTGAGGCTTCCGCCTCATTTGGATGAGGGAATGTGGAAAACATAGCTCCTGTATGCATCTGAGCAACAGGCCTACCAGAGCGTCCAGTGCATCGGTGTTGTGCCCAAATTCTGAACACAAAAGTGTAGTCGTGGAGCTAGATGCCAACAAAAGCCAGAACTCACATCAGTGAACAGCAGCAGCCCCTGCCTGAGCGGTGGTGCCATGGAACACCTGAATTGACCAATTACACATTTAAGGCAAATGTTCCATCGTTTCTCATTTAAGAACTATTATCTATCCCGGAGTCCATTATACACTTAAAAAATGTAAGAACTGTTGTTGCTGTTGAGCAAAGATGGATTGTGTTAAGAGAGTGGGTAAGACTGTTACAACTGAGGAAATATACATACTGGCAGATTTTTAGGGGTGGGAACTTTTTAAATTGTTCATAAAAATAATGGGGTGGCCTTGTAGTTTAAAAACTATTTCTTAAGCTTAAAATTTCATTTTCAACAGTTGTGTTTGAGAATCTATGTAACATGTTTTGTTTTTTAAATGGTTAAAATGTACATTGTGTAAACACACATATGATCGAGTTTTGCTTGTATTCTTTCCTAAAGTGGTATAATCTTGCCTACAGGCTATGGTTACACCAAAGAGGTACATTACCCAGGCTATCTCTAATACAGTAGTTGGGGGGGGGGCAGGAAAACTGCATGCTTCTTGTGATTTGGGGTTAAAAGCAATGACAAACTCAACATGCATTTGCATGGTGACTGTACCTGTGAAATGTTTTGTTCGTGCTTCGTTTTGCCAAGACAAATGCAATGTTACTTCTTGTCAAACTCCATTTGTAAAATCAGCATATTATTTTACTCAGTGCAGTTGGTTGTGATATGATACCCCCAGAGACCTTCTCGAGATGCTGATTTCTGTTTGTTACAGTGAAGGGATAATAACAGATCTTTCTTCTAGTGATGTGTCGATACTTTGCTACTGATCAGAGATTGTGTCTGAGTTTAGACTTTTTTAAATTATAATTAAATATGTACTATAGAATGATTTCTCACTGTATCCTGAGAATGTATAGGTTATCTACAATGCAGGGTTTGGGTGAGGTGGGATGGAGGGTGCGATTTAATGTCCAAACTTCATTTGTTTTGCAACCTGTTGTTAGCAAGACAGATCTGCTCTGTGCCACAACATTCCTGATGCTCTGTCTTTGAATAATGCTTTTCACGAATCTTTTGACTTAAAACACAGAGAAGACCACAGCAAGATGCAAGCAGAGATATTGCCTTTTCCGTGGCAAAGTGACATTAATGTATTTATTTTCTAGCATGCTGTTCAGAAACTGTGCCCAGCTCATAGACTCTAGAAAATTTATTTTGATGGTGCGTGGTAGCCTCTTGTTCTTCTGTGGAAGTATCTGTGTGGGGGGCTCTTCCTTGTTGATGGTTTTGGGCATGCTCAGAGAACACAGATTCAGCTTTAGTTATCCACATGGTAGGAAGCTGTTTTATGCCTTGAGGTGTTGAGCGTCCCGTGTGCTTGGTCTTTTAATGCCTGTACAGTTTCTGCAAGAAAGTACACAAATGTCTGAACTGATGCTAATGTCTTAGAGACACGGCATATCAGTCAGTTAGACCTTTTGTTTTCCTGCCTAGCAAATGTTCACACAGGATGTTGTTGAGAACATTCAGGTAACGACAGCTTTTTGTGAAGGTTGTGATAGTGGAGAAGCATGACTGTGGCTGATGGAGCAACAACATGCAGGGTGCTTGTTGTCATTCACTGTGCCTCCTCATCCAAGGAAAGCCATCCCTTGTGCTAATGATAGCAAGGCAGGAGCAGACCTCATCCCGCAGCTTCATGCTTTAAAGTAGGAAAGTTTTTCAGACAATAAGCATGATATTAAATTTTTTCCCTTGGGTACATGTGTAGTGTCCAATGAAGTCATCAAGAGTTGCACACACATACGTCCGTAGGCAGAGTACCTTTTTCTGGGAAACAAGCACATAGGTGTACCTTAGCTTTTGATAGGCAGTCTGGTGTTGGATGTTATAATGGCAGCCAGAAGTGTTGTGCCTCTGTTTCCTTCTCAAATATTCATAGTGTTTGGTAAGGGGATAGAGTCCTGTGTGCATACCTTCTCCTTGAAGGTGATGGTTTTTGAGCATGACTAGGAACCTGCCTTGGACTTAGTGGGAGGGAAATACTGATAACTGTGCTAGCTGTTCTCCTGATAAGTTGAATTGAGACTATCTGTGGTAACATTCACTGGTTTTTATTGCAGAGATGAAGGACTTAGTATGTTCTTTGGTGCCTATACATGAACTTCATGGACATCATGTTTGGGTCCTCCAGGGGAAAATAAGAGGTTTTCCTGTAGCAGCAGAGTGCCCATCTCCAGGCTCACACTGCAGTGTCTGTGTGCAGCACTGCTGGTCCACGTGTTGCTGTGTCCCTGTGCTCCTCTGCATTCTTGTGAGTCTGGGGTTTGACAGAAAGCGTGGCACCCGCTGCCACCACCAGATCTGCTTTGCTGATCTTTAGCACACAGTAGGAGCAAAGGACCCCAATGACCTGTCATTCAGAGCTGTTGCACGATCCACCATCTCCACCAAACCCATCATCAGAAAGGTTTCTGATACAGACTGTTCAGAAATTCTTTGCTGCAAATCAAAACGCTTTTTCTTCCAGCCTCAATCAAGAGCAAGAACAGATGATCCATGGCCTTTTTACAAAATTATTCTGCGTATGAAAGGAATTATCATACCTCCCTCACTTCAAGTCTTCCTTAGTCCTTTCAGGTAATATTTTCTAAGCCTCTGATTTTTGCTGTCTTTCCCCTCATGTCTTCCCAGCTTCCCAGAATATTCTGCTCCTGTGGGGGATTTATACAGCAACAAGCAAGGCTCAGAAACTGTCTCATGAGTTTTACATAGAGCATATATCCCAGAATATTTTCTACATCCCGTGGCTGATTTTCATCCACCTTGCATTACAATTCCTGAGTGACTTACAGCTGCTGTCCCAGGAGCTCCCTTTTTTAGGTGCATGTTTGTTTACTCCACCTTCCCAAGTTTTAACACTTTCAGCTTGTCTTTATTAAATTTGTTCTGGTTTAATTGGGGCAATTTCCCCAGTTCATCAAAATCAATTTCAATTCCAATCCCGTCTCCCGGCCTGTTTCATAATCTCCTGGTTTTGTGATATGTGGTTTCATGCATGGATTCCCCATTCCATTAATCTGGGGCTGGGGGAAGGGCTCTATTGCAAATGTGATCTAAAAAGCAGTGTGAGTTTCAGTGGGTGCCTGTGACCACCATCCCTATCAGGTACGGCTCTTTCCATCAGAGCATTTTATTAGGAATTTTTAGAGAGATGGTGTCACCACTTTAGAAAATAAACAGCCTTCTGCTTCTTTAGTCTTTGCACAAGTTGCTATAATTTCCAAATTTTGAGGGGAAAATACGGCCTCGAATCTTCTCCAGCTGCTGTAGGTAAAATGGAAAAAAAACACAACAAAATCCTTAGAAAAACGTGTGATTTTTTTTTCCTTTTCTTTTTTTAATAATAATTTCATAGACTACAGAGGGTGAAGGGCTGCTTTTGTTCTTTCCATGTGCCTTTTTTATACAAGCCCCATGCTGTATTCTTTGAGGCTTGCAGTCATCCTATCCTTGCCTCACTACAGATCTTTCCCTCTGTCTCCCTTTGCTTCCAGAACTTCCTCTCATTTCCACTATGCCTCATGTGCTGCCAGCTTCCAGACTTCCCAATTTGTAACTCTGGAGCCCCACTGGACCCCTTCCCAAGCCCAGAGATGCTAGCTGCGTTCTCCCGAATGGGCGATTTCCCAAGAGCAAGCTTCAGAGCTGGGAAAAGGATGGGGAATGCATGAGGGCAAAGGTTTTGGACATCAGAGAGAAAGGCTGGTATTCTTTTCAGGACAGATTTCAGCACTGTCTGCTCCTTTCTCAATTTTTCCCTGCTCTGTTCCTTAAGCCTGCTGTCCTCTTAGCACAGCTGGCAGCCAGATGCTCTCCATCCTGGAGCAGGGCCAGTTTTGTAGCGGCAAAGACTTTTTCCCAGCTAAAGCTTTGCTTGCCTGGACTCAGTTTCCGAGTAGATTTGTGCAAACGTCTGTTAAAAGACAGAGGAAACATTCTTAAAGAGGTGTGGGAGCTTAGTAGCCAGCCTGCTGTTGGCACAGTGCGAGCTGCCTGCTGAACGTCCACGTGCTGCTTTTGACACTGAGCCTCCTGTACTGAATAGCCACTGGCCTCCAGCTCTGTACCGAGTGCTTGTATGTGTTCTGGGTGCAGTGTGGTCTGCTGGTGGCTTCGGGGGACGTGATGTGCTGCCTTGTGGAGGTTAAAAGGAAAAAAAAAACCCTTGTTTTGTACTGCAGTAAGTTGGTATGGTGAGAAGAAAGAATGGGCACCTCTTCTTCATCCCAGATCTGCCCCACATCAGGGGAAGGTTCTGCTATTGCAGATTGCCGCTAAGCCCACAGGGACTCAGGTGTGCAGGATGCTATTTAAGGGCTTCAGTTTTTTAATGTTCATAAGAAATAGAGGTGTTGGAGTTCACACACGTACCTGCTTGAGGCAAGACTCGGCCATCTTAACAAAAGGGCTGTTCCTAATCCTGTTGCCCACGGGCTGGACCCCAGAAGCAGCAAAGGTCCTGCAAAGCTCTTAGAAATCAGCTGTAGGTATTTGCTGCCTCTCAGGAGCTGGCTCTGTTTTTAAAAACTATTCCAGAAAGGTGACATCCTGGAGCCCACATTCACTAGGGCTGCTCTGAAGTCAGTGGATGATTTCTTTTTTTTTGATGAACGACAGTTACCTGAAGTCAAAGACTTGAAGTTAGTTTGTTTGACAAAGTGTCTTTCATGTGAGGAAGGAAGCGCTTTGCAGAAATGAAGTGCCTGACGTTGCTTTCATCCCCTGGCCCAGAGATGCAGATCTGTTGAGATACATAATCATAATAAAAAAGGCTGCTTAGGATTTGTCCTAATATTTAATAAACCAGCTTTCAGAAAGTTCGCTTTGAAACAGCAGTCAAATAATATCTGAAACCCCATCGATGAGAACATCTCTAATGGTGCTTATTCTTTAACATCTTATTATAAGGCAAGTTTTGTTGTCTTCAGTAGGTGCAAATGGGCTGCCAGCTCTGAGCCAGTTTCCATGTTTCAGTAGACTCACACCTGACCTACAGTGTCTAACTGCCCTCCAAGGGCAAAAAGTGAATCTGAGTCTTGAGCTGAGAGCGATGAGCTGTGAGACCACTGCTGAAAGCACTACAAATACAGCGCCCAAAGCTGAAGGAAAAAATCTGGAAATGTGTTGAAGAAAATAAGCATTTGTCAGCTGTCTTCTGTGAGCTTAAAAACTGGAGAAGTAAGCTTTGGATGGGGGGACTGGATTTTTGTTGTTGTTGCCTTTAAATTGTCATGCTTTTAGCTTGGTTCGAGACTTCTTGCATAGATCAGCCATGGATGGCCTGGTTTATCTTGCACTGTTTCACACAGAAGGTTCTAAATGTGGCAGCTCTTGTTTTTCTCAGGTTGATGTAGCCTTGATTGGCTTCTGTACTTTGCAAGGGTTGCTTGGTATTGAAACAGCTGGGAAACATGGCAAAAACTTGCAGGAGGGGTTGCATTGGCTCAATAGGTTAATTTCTATGAACATCTTGTGGCTTTGCGGGCTGTGCTGTTTAGTTGTCTACATCGATCCACCTGATTGTACGTGATGTGCTGGAACAGCAATTCTGGTGGGGTTTTTTCCTTTGGGAGGCATTTTTCTTCCTTCTTCGGGCTCATAGATGTATTTTTTACCTCTTGTCCCATGGAGGTGATGGTGCTGTGTGAGTAGGTGCGCTTAGAGCAGGCACAGGTTTCTGTGTGGGTTGGATGGCACACTAATGAAAAGATCTTTAGTAAGGGAAAAGGATGGGATCCCAGAATTTAAATGCCTAACCCCTGGTCTCTGCCTTGAGTTTTCAAGGTATGGAGTTCTCTCCATCCTGCTTCATTTGGTTTCCAGCTCAGAATTTCTGTGCTGCCAAAGAGGAGAGCAGAGGACAGGAGGAGAGGGGAAAGCAGCCCCATCTCCCACCCCTCACCCAGTATTCCCAGCCAAATGCTTTGGCTCTGGTCTTTTCAGTTCTCAGGGTTCGCTCAGTCACACTGCTCAGATGCGGCTGTGGAGCTCTAGCAATTGGTACTGCTTTTTTTTGGCCTTATAAATATCTCCACCGCTGCAGCTGCAAGAGTGAATTTGCCTGAACTCTTTCGTATGTGGTTAACTTTGGTCTTCCCACTTCCCATCATCTCTGCTGCTGTGTTTTCATTAAAACTTCCATTACCCGGCTTTGCCTAGCGCAGTGAGAAGCAATCTTCTTTCTTACTGCCTTTCTGAAGCAAACAAAGAAAGGGAGAAAAACTCCCTGAAATACCCAATCAGAAATCATTCATGGTTTAAAATAAGCTGCATCAGAAAAGGGAGATGCTCAGACAAAAAAAAAAAAAAAGAAAAAGAAAAAAAAAAAGAAAAAAGAAAAAAAGAAAAAAACAGACATATTAGAAAAGCCAGTCTGCTAGGAGGTCATTTCAATTAATTAAGGTCACAGCCTTCACACCTCTGATATTTTGGCAGGGATGGATTACTGAGATTCAAAACATCTGGACTTGTTCAAGTGCAGGTTTAAGCCAAACCGCCTTGCCCTTTCCTGTTCCCAGCAGTGGACAAATTGACTGCCTTGTGGTGTTCTGTGTGAGTTGCTTTCAAATGAGACTTTCAGAAGTCCAGTTCACTGTGCTTTGTGGTTTTTGGAGAGCCCACAGCACATCTGTGGGCTGAGGTGGCAGGAGGTAGGAGCAGTGGGAAGCCCCCAAGGTCTCCTCACAATGCATGCTACTTCCCTAATGTCAGTGTTCACCCGATCAGGCACCTTGCTTCACCCAATCAAACCTGGGTAAACTACCAATAAACAAGTTTGGGACAGTCAGTTCAATAGCTTCAGAAATCACCTTTGGCTTTTGGCTACTGCACTAGTGACTGATCAGCCTCTTGGTGACATGGTAAAGCTCTCAGCCTTCTTTGAAATGTGAATTCATGGTTATCCATTGAATCACACAGAATGACAGAATCATAGGGATTGGAAGGACTTCTGAAGATCATCTAATCCAACCCTCTGCTAAAGCTGTTTCTTTACAGACAGTAGATTACACAAGAAAACATCTAGGTGGGTTTTGAATATCTCCAGAGAAGGAGATATCCACAACCTCTGTAGGCAGCCTATTCCAGTGCTCTGTCACCCTCAAAGTGTAGAAGGTGCTCGTGCTTGTATGGATCTTCCTATGGTCCAGTTTGTGCCCATTTCCCCTTGTTCTGTCACTGGGCACTGCTGAAACAAGCCTGGCCCTATCCACTTGTCTCCCCTCCATTAGATATTTATAAACATTGATAATATCCCCTCTCAGCTTTCTCCTATCCAAAGCTGAACAGTCCCGTGTCTCTTAGCCTTTCCTCATAACAGAGGTGCTCCAGGTCCCTCATCATCTCTGTGGCCCTTTGCTGGGCTCTCTAGAAGATCTCTTTTGGGAGCTGGGGAGCCGGCTTTTGTGAGCACAGCCTTCTGGTGTGTCAGCCACTCCTCCCAGCTTTGTTTCATCAGCAAACTTGCTGAGGGTGAACTGTATCCCTTCATCCAGGTCACTGATGAAGTTGAACAAGAATGGACTCCATATCAACCGCAGGGGAGCACTGCTAGCTACAGGCCTCCAGCTATAGTGCACCACTGACAATAACCTTCGCAGCTCTGCCAGTCAGCCGGCTTTCAATCTAGCCCACTGTTCACTCATCTGTCCTTTGCTTGTTGTGGCACTGTAAAGGAATTCGTTCTATATTGTTCAAGCTGTGGATTTTCTGCTGCTTTGATTTTAATTTGGTTATGACTACGTGGGGAAAAAAAAGGTTAAGGATATGAAATATATTTTGGACTTTTCATCCGTAGTTATCTTCGTGTGTTTGTATGTTCGAGAGAGAGATGGACAGTAAATAGATCGACAGGATACGTTATGAGGCGTGAAATCATGTTTGTAATGAGATTTCTTGTTAATGGCAGTCAGGCTTCCTTGATGCTAAGCATTAATGGCAATATCCATTAGTGCAACTAAACCTCCCTCCACTCCACCTTCCCAAAAGGGTTTCACATTTTACCTTGTTTAGCATTTATAAATATTTGATACAAGGTTCAGAAAGTAATTTACATGTTAAATGAAGAATATATGAATGTTCTAGGGAAAATACAAGTTAAGATTCTACTATAACCTCATTCACAAACCAAACATTAAAGTCTGATAAATTTGCCCCATTAAAATTGCTGGAAGCCTTTTCATTGATTTTTTTCTAGTCTATGGATTAGGTCTGTTTTCTATTTCTCTTTCATACTGTGTCACCTTTGAAGTCTTCTCGCATCTCATGCTTCCCAAGCCAAATACATATCTGTAATTAGATCCTTAAATGAGGAAGAGGTCCCTGCTCTGTCGTCCAATTCTGGAGGACTAGTTTTGTGTCTTTATGTTTACCATTGAAAACAACAGCTGAGTGGGAAAATCCCGGTGCAAGAGTCCTGAATAGTACCATCCCTGTGACAACTCTTTGCTTCCTTCATCCCTCTGCACATCCACTCCCACTTGTCTCTGAGATGTCTTTGATGTTAAAGATAGAAGAGAAAGATGAAAGCCAGAGGAACGGATGTGCTAGAAATAAGACGGTTTCTGGAATGGTGCAGAACCGTCAAGTGAATCTTGATTTATTTATTATTATTTTTATATACAGCTGTTGGGAAGACTCTTAATTTGTGTAATATAAAAACCAGGAAGGGTTATGATTGTTTTGCATTTGTTACGATTGTTATGAGTGCTGCTGGGTTTTGTGGCAGCTTTTTTTCTTTTTAATCTTAGCAGAGTAGTTTTGTTTGCTGCCATCCATTCCATCCATTACTGGGGGTTTTATGGAAGGTTTCTCTTCACTTTTTATTGAGAAACAAATGAAAGATCACACAACTCAACAGTAACTGCCAACAAAAAGCTATTGTCCTCCAGCCCACAAATGCAGCTTGAACACTGGCTTGTAGCTTCACAGACGTGCCTGAGGTCATCTACAACTAACGGCACAGGTGAAACTTTCCTCCCCTTTTTGTATCCTTCTTGGAATGTTTGACTTCCAAAACACCACAGAGTCAGAGGATAGAAGTCAGATGGCAGATGTTTGTCAGTACACCAAGAGTTTAGCTAAGAAAAATGTTCCTGGAACCAAACATTTCACCACAAAAAGACAGACAGACATCTGTAGCTCATTCAAAGATGTCAGTCTCTGAAGTCTGCTGGATGATTCTGAAAATCCCCTGCTTGGCACTACTAATGCTCCTGAGCAAACTGTTCCACTGAAACCACAGGGCACTTGGAAACGAGGCAGGAGGAAACGTATAAAAACAGAGTAGCTCAGCCATAACTTGAAATGGTAGATTTGTCCACCATATCCATAACTTTCTCGTTGGTTTAAATTGTTTTTGCTATTTTATTTATCTTGATTTTTTAATTTTATTTTATTCCAATATGAACATGTTTTTCCCTCGAGTATAATGCCTTCATTCAGCTGGATCAGAAAGCTTTACATGTTCTATCACGTAATATGGTCTTCAGCATAAATGTTGGAAAGACTCTGAAGGAGTGTCTTTGTCCACCTCATGTTCTTTTAAACCCCATTTTGTCTGATGCTAATCCTTTTAAAATCTCCAATGAGATTAAGATTCATTTGTCATTGCTGAATGTCATTTTGTTAATGCTGTACAAATGCAGGAAGGCAGATGAAAGTAGCAAGCTCTTTTTTATTATTGTATTACTTTGAAAAAAGAGGAAATCTAATCAGATCTTTGCTTCTAGTGTAAAATGCTCCCTGTAGCTTCAGAGTACGTGTGCAAAACCTCTGCTTTGAATGTCTTGTTAAAACTGAGCTACAAAATGGAGGAAAATGGTGTTAGGAAAAGATCTTTGAAAAGCTTACTTCCAGTGGTGCTGAACACACACTTGGTCAACTCTCATGAAGTCAGTGGGAATACAGCAAGGTTGCAAGGCTTTTTAATGCACTGGTGGATAGAATTTCCCACCCAGTTATCCACACAGTTGTGGTTAGTACACCATAAAGGCTGATGGCCAAATCCTGCTGCCACAGAACAGCCCTACTTCAGCAGGAATCACAGACATGTACTTAAGTTACATTCGTTAGCTGCACAATTTTGAGGTTTCTGCTGAACAGAAATGGGAGAGGGTAGGCTTTCCTTGTGCTCACTGATCACAATCTTTGCATTTCCAATGGCTTATCTTATATTTACATGGTGCAGAATGAGGCCTTTGTAGGGTGGGAAAGATTTTTACAGATTTAGACCTGCCTGAGAAAACATCAACCATTCTAATTTTAGACAATTTGCATTCCATATCCATCTGCTTAGTGGATCAGTCTGATGTTTACTGTTTTGCATTCAGTAAATTACATTTGATTTTTTTTTTTTTTAATGTTTCTTTGAGGGCATTACCTGCCATCAGCTTGGTGTAAAATAGTGCCAAGGACTTAAAAATATACCCTTAAGGCCAAACTGGGTCGCTTCACTTGCCACAAATAGTCCCATCTAAAGCAAGGAGAGCTGAACTGGGCACATGAACTGCAACCCCTGTGATGTCCAGTTTCTTCATTTCCATCCTGCTTCATTTCATAGAGATTGATGACTTCCTGGAGAGAAAAAAAAAACAACAACACATGTTGCCAATTCATCCCGTCTGAAATGTATTGAAGACAAAAAATATATATTAGATGTGACTGTAGTCTACCAAATCCGGTCTTGTGCACAGGGAGAACTCCAAGGGAAAGTAGGGGGAGTTTCCATTCCAAAGCTTGCAGAACAAAGCCTACATAGTGAGCTGTGACAAAATGTCAACTTTGTGTAAACTCTTCTGATGAGTTTGTATAAAGGTTTGTAAGAAATCTTCACTGGAATACACCAGAGAATAATAAACTTGCACCTTGATAGAATAGCTTTATTTGTATATACTCTATGTAAATTTTTAACCAGAGGAGACGTATCATTCCTTGTACATACCTGACTAGAACAGGGGCAGTGCTGTGCACTGCTGTTTAGGAGATCCAAGTTCTCCCTTCTTGGGTTTCCAACTGTAAAGGCTGCAGGAGACTACTTGGAACCAGCCAAAACACAGGATGGATAGATGCTCACCACTGCTTGTGAACGTAGGATTGGGATTGGAACAGGCGTTGGCTATGGAGAAGATTGCTTGCTTCCACTCCTGGCTAAAGGACAAGTGCTTCCTTCACCATCATCTCCAGCAGAAGCGATTTATGGTTCCAGATGGTGTAGAGAACAGTCAGAGCCCTGTTTGAATCAGTCTTTTGTAGGGACCTGGGCTTATACAGAACCCACACTGCTCGTGTAACACGGAAAGGAAGGTCCACGAAGAAGCAGTGTGTACATACATCTACCTATCTGTCTGTCTGTCTATCTAATATCCCGGTGTTTCTGTATTGAATGGTTTCAGTAACCTGTAAACAAGTGATTGCTCCTGTTGTGTTACTGCTTTGAAATTCTTTGCATGCACTCCAGCATATGATTCTTTAAGAAAAGGTTATACATATTATATATATATAGTAGCTTGCAAAATATTCATGTTGAAGAGCAATGTTTTGTGCAAATTGTACATTTATGTTGTGAGCAGTATTGCAATATGAACTTTTATTAGTTGTTGGCATTGAAACATGTTTTTATTGATAGTAAATTTGTCACATTATTTTTGAGCGTATGTACGCATCCCAAGCTTTCAAACTCAGGCATTAGGTCAACTACCGAAGGAGACTTTTCTGTGCAGTAGAAACAGCACAGACTTACTGTCAATAGGCAAGTATGCAATCCCATGCTGTTTCATGCCTGTTGCAAAGCTGATTATTCATAAAATCTGTCTGTTAGGCCAGTACTTCTCTTCTGTCAGTGCTGGAGTTTGTGTCGATAGAAGGATGCTGTTGCCCTCACCTTTAACAGAAGTAAGACCCCAATCTAGCAAAGCAAAGTGCTTAATTCCTACTGCCCTCTGTCTCTGCAGGTGCTTTAATATACATACAGTGAGGTACAATAAGGACCGAAGAAACTTCTAATTTCTTGTTGGATAGCAAATGTTATAATAATTTCAAATGTCCATGCTGTGTAGTTTGCAATGTAGGGGCTAGATAAAAGTGTAATTCCACTACGGCTTTAGGAAAGCAACAGTATTTGGAGCTTGACCTTAAAACTTCTACCTGCCTTCTGAACATCATTGGTGGCTTTGTTTGCTCAATGTTTACCTCTGAGAAATGTATGCTGTTGATTAAATGTTTAATATATTGACTGCCTTTTTGTATATTTGTTATCATAAAGGTTTGGTTTAAACGCTAACAACCGTAGTCTATTTTCAGACTTTAAATTACATATGGTTCTGTATTTGGAAGGCAAACTTATTAATGAATATAGCAATTTGGTATTTTATTCCTATTTTATACAGCTACCCCCATAGGTTATTATCAGATGGCGACAAATATTGCTGAATAGCAGTTGGAATTCTCTGGAGTGTGATAATGAGCCATCTCTGTTCAATAAAAATTCCATTGTTTTCTAGCCTAGGCGATGGCTGCTGTGTTTTTGTCATTCCTTCTGCTCAGGTGTTTCTCCGTGTGCTTCAGACAGCAGAATGGGGGCTTTCCCAAGGAAACATCTCCCAGAAACTGCCTGTGTTCAGTGTTTCACATCTGAAAGATTTGATGCTCCCACTCACTGCTCTCAGTATGGCTGCAGTGCTTGCGAAGAAGTGACAAAGAGGCCAAAAATTGCCTGAGACCTAATCTGTCAAAAAACATGCACGTAAGGCTTGCATAATGGAGTGTTGTGGTACTTAAAATTGAGCATCTGCAGGGGTATGGTAGCCATGGTAGTTCATGAAGACCCAAAAATCTGGGAGCTGGCTTTGTTACACAATATTGCTGCAAGAGCAGACAAGTAAGTGGCAAATACGTATAACAAACTCAGCGTGAACAAACTGAGCTGTTTCCTTTTCTAAGGAGAGTACTGATACTGGAGCAGTTCAATATTTCTGAGCATCTGAACTCCCTCCTCATTGAGAAAATAGCTAAGTTCAGACGTACCCACTGATAACACTGTTCTGGGTTCTCTGCAAATTCATCTGTGTATTTGTTAAGGTCAGTTCACATTTTTGGAGAGTTTGTGGGCAATCATAGCGCGTAGAGACAGAGGCCTTTTGCAATCACTCACAGAACGAATCGAGGTTTAGGACTGTCTTCCTACTGCCATGTTTCCACCTCTACCAGGCAGAAGTAGGCAGCAGTGTCTTAAACCACATGTTGTCTGCTACATCACAGACTCACAGAATGGCCAGGGTTGGAAGGGACCTCAAGGATCACGACTCTCCAACCCCCTGCCACATGCAGGGCCACAAACTTCCACATTTAATACTAGACCAGGCTGCCCAGGGCCCCATCCAACCTGGTCTTGAACACCTCCAGGGATGGGGCACCCATAACCTCTCTGGGCAGCCTGTGCCAGCACCTCACCACTCTCTCTGTAAAGAACTTAATACTGGGAGTTACTTGACAGGAGCCTCAGGTATAGTCCAAACAAGAGACTGCTGTCTGAAGAGACTGATGGAGACCTACAAGTGGCATCAGCAGTAAAGACCTCTGTGTAACTTCAAAAAAACAAACAAACAAACAAACAAAATTCATTATATGTTTCAGTTTAAGTAGTTTAAGCTAGATCATTCAGACAGTCACATCTGAACTACTCAGAAAACACAGTTTTAAAAGTCTGCACAGTGGCTTGTACAGGCATATTTCCAGGTGTGTGGCAGTATCAGCCAAAATTTTTCATGTCAACAGAGCTTTATACTTTAATGAAAGCTTTTGCAATGACTTTCATTTTTTTCTAATGCATGTTTCAAGGAAGATGTTGCAGAATACAAGTTTGGGCTGGCTATCTGAGCTTTGTTACAAAGATCTAGGCCTACAGGACAAATGATGCCCATGAGCACACACCTTTGGAGCTCAGGAAGCTGCCGTACACAGCACAGCCCCACTGCCTTCTAGAGCTTCTTGGCCCATTTGCTCTACAAGCTCAGAGGTTTGTGTAAGGAGCTAGGATCTTCCTGAAAGCATGGGTACGTGAAGCAACCAGTAATGGCATAGATGCTGAAGTAGTGTGTCCAACCACAGAGACAAACACTGGTCCTGTATCTCCCATTGCTCCCATGGTGCAGCACAGCTGGAGAAGTGGGAGTCTTTTTGTGTGTTCACAAGTGCATCTGCCTGTGGAGATGCGATGTTGCCCTGACACACTCTCACGTGCCCCTTCCTTGCCAAGCGCTCGCTCCCATGTACACTGAAACAAAGGCACGCAAGCTCCACTCCCCACTGTCTGTGAGAACAATTATAGGGTACAACTTGCAAAACTTGGCAGAGCCTCAGCACTTGGAACACTGCCAGTTGGGTTTTCCCATGCCCATATGTTTGCTGATTTTCATTTACTAACGAATCCTTAGCATGTTGTATCATTCTATCCTTACGTCCAGCATTCTTCGTTCTCTGTGAGTTGGCCAAGAATGGCATGCCTTCACTGTGTCCACCTTCACGTTCTTTCTCTCCCACACTCATCTTTTCCTCCCTACTGGATTTCTAACAATATATTTAAAGCCATTTTTCAATTGGATGGCAAACATGACTGTTCTCCACAGCCTGCATGCCTACTTCCAGCTTGCTGAGGGACCACTGACTGCACTTCTCTCTTCATGTTGACTCCAGCAGTATCTTACAGCAGTTATTGCTGGGATTATGGGATTCTTACATCTAAACTCTCAGCACACAATGTGGGAAAGCAGATGCTCCATAAGCAATACTTCTCACATAGAATATTTACTGCTCCAGTAGGCATTTAATGTCTTTGATGTGTATCTGGCTCACGCTGAGATCATACTTATTTCTAGACATAGTTAATTGATAAGGAACAGATCTGGTGTATTTCATAAAAGTAAGCAAATCTAAGATTTGGGAGAATATCTTCTAATGTGAGGAGGTTGGTGATTTCCCAGACAACATTTTGAGGAGATGGTGAATGAAAACAACAACAACAACAACAAAGCAGCTCTGTTTCAACAACCTGAAAACTTAATGCCTAGCTATCACTTCAAGAGTTTTTCCCTCCAGGCTATGCTGCTATGTGCAAGCAGTGTACTTCTCTCCCCTGACAAGATGTTGCCCTTTTGAGAACTGAACTCCTTTAGTTTCCTCCAAATTCATGCTCTTTATCTCATGGAAACACCCAGGGAATGCAAATAGAGAATCAAAAGGTAACCTTGAGGACTTTTGTGGCTACCCTTGGTGTTTCAAATCCACTTGTAAGTAGTTCTTTATGTCTGTCTTAAGTTAGAGTATTTTTTGATGTTGTGACTTTGCTTTTAGCTGTTCAGCATACCTGGGACTGCAACACGTATTTTGCAGCTCATTTGAGAAAAGGGATTTTTTTCTGAGTGAGGTGGCATGCTTTGTGTTTAAGTCCCTTTACTCTCTTGTCATCTGAAGAGGTCAGGTGAACCCCAGCCATAATCCTACAGCACAACTTCTCAAAACACAGAAAATTCCCTTTGTTTTCTTGCTCTCAGCCTATATGATTTGCAGTATGCATCATTTCATGGCTTCATTGCATCTTCCAGCTGTCTTATTAGACCTGCTTACAGTGTCTCCAGCAGTTTCACAGCTCAAGGTATTTCAAGCCCTTTGCAGAGCCTTGGACACTGGAGCACCCTCTCTGCATTTTTCAAATCACTCCTGGAAAGCCTGTAATTTCTGCATCTCTTCTTCACCAACCAGCTCTCTTCTCTCCCCCTCCCTTACTTAGTGTGAAGAGTAATACTGTAGCTCTCTGGGCTCCTTGACATGTCCCCCCAAAAAACAGGCTGACCCTTTCCTTCAGAGAACCCATTGATTTTCCTGTCTGATACTGTTTTTTTCTTGATCTGATAAATCCATGCCAGAACAAAAGGTCCTTCTGCTCAGCTGGGTTCTGTCACCCAGTTGAACTTTGCTGAATGTTTTTGATGCCACCTGGAACAAGACACACACACATTTCCTATTGATGAGAACTATCTGGCACTTTCCTCCTCAGATGAAAAGCAGAAGGTTGGGGTGGGTCAAATGCCTCAAATTCTCCATAAGCAGATCCAGAAATAGGGACTGAGCTTTAGTGCTTTTCACTTCAGACAGGCAGGAGGTGCTGACAGCAGAAGAGGTGACTAAACTGAGACAGTAAAACTCATAGGTATCAAATCTCACCTTACTTTGCAGAGATCCCTCGGGAGAAAATGAAACTCAGCTCTGCTCATGCAAGGTTAACAAATGGGTCTAAAACAGATTTCAGGGACAAACCAGCTCTGGGGGAGACATACTGCCATTTCTGATTGATCACTGATGCAGGGGGAAGCCTTTAAGTTTTAGAAGCTCAGGTTTAGGAAAGGCCAGTCCAGAACACACTGTAGCATAGGAATGTTTGGTGAACATTCTTGTTAAAGTGTTCTCATTAACATGGGACCTGAACTTGGTCCTTGCACGCTTCCTGGGACAGCCATTGGAGCCCTTGTCTCCTGTTGTATGTACCAGACTTCAAGGCCATTTCCTGCACCCAGCAGCAATGCAAACTTCTGACATCTTCTATCATTCTTTGTAGTTGAGACAACTTTTTAGGTTCATCCCAAAATTCCCCCCAAAGATTGTGTCAGAATTCCATCCAAACTTAAGAAATAAACATCTGCATTCTCCCTTAAGCCTCACACCTCTGTGGACAAGCCATCTTTGGACACTAGATAACAAGAAGACCATTTTTACAGCCTGAGACATCCTGGCTGCTTCTTTGGGGTGTGTGGGCCATATCTCACTAGAGCTCAGTCACCATCTCAAGTGACTGCAGGGAGCTTCCTGCCTGGGGCAGCACACTTTCAACTCCATCTCTGTAATTGCCAGGGCACTGTGGAACAATGATGCATGCAAAAATCAGCCCAGTGGCCTTTTTATTCTTAAGAAGACAGAGGACCAGCTCTACATGTCCAGTAATCACATAATGGACAGAAGCGTTGAATTTTTATGTACTGGCTCTCAAATAAGAAAAATTATTTACTATTAACTCTACATTTGATATCTGTAATCCATATGCAGACTTGTTACCTATTTTCCTTTCCACTTCCATCTTTAGATCTCTTTTCTGACACTTCTGTTGCTAAGTGTCACCACAGAATATTGCTGTTTTGTAATTACGTTTGTGCTGAGAGGGAAGACAGAGCATGTGTGCCCCCTCTGGGTATTGCATTGGTAAAAACAGGTCTGGCTTGAGGGTTTGCTGTGCAACCATGCACAGTGTAAATGAACATATCTGCAAAAAACACATCCAGGAGCCACATCCACTGAAAGTAACTTTTCTTCTTTGGCTGCTTAGCACTTCCCTCTGCCTGTCCTTTGGGGATAGCACTGGCTTGTGTGAACCTTGCCTCAGAATCTGGAGGAACACAGTGAAGCTGCAGCCAATCCATGTGTGGGAGGACAAGAAAGATTTCTTGAACACTGTTAAGACTTGACAAGCAAAACAAATAATAACAGCAAAAAGAAAAAAAAAGAAAGCATACCAAAACTCAAGGCTGGTAAGTACCTGTCAGTCCCTACCACAGACTCCAGGCTGGACGAGGATGGACATGCTACAAGGAATTGATAGCCAGATACAGCTTTTGCCTTTTCATGTTTTGCTTCTACATTAAGACAAAATAAAGCAAATGGGTGAAATGAACCAAGGCATGCAGCAATATTTTGATGATTATTTTTTTCTCATGCCAGAACCACAGAAGAATCAAACTGAAGAAAATGTGACAGTGGTGCTGTCGAGGGACATGGATTAGGTGACATGGCCACTCTACCTGCCAAGTTGAAATGCAGATGCCAAGTCCTTGAGTCTTACCACAAGAAATGCTCATTCCCTAACCCTGGGTACCTGGACACTGGAACAGGCTGCCCAGAGCTTGTGGATGCCCACAGCCTTGAAAGCCTGACACAATCACTGGAGGAATTTTGGGATGAACCTAAAAAGCTGTCTCAACTACGAAGAATGATAGATGTCAAAAGTTTGAATTGCTTGAATTGCCCACAGCCTTGAATTCAAAGGCTTGAATTCAAGCCTTGAGGCATTCAAGGCCAGCCTGCACGGGGCTTTGAGCTGCCTGGTCTAGAGGGAGGTGTCCCTGCCTATGGCTGGGGGTTTGGACCTACATCATCTTAAAGGTCCCTTCCAGCCCTAACCATTCTATGATTGATTCCATATGGAAAAATGGCACCCACTAATATTCACTGATGCTTGCTGAATATTGATGGAGACCAAACAGTGGATGTGACAACAGCCACATGAAAGATGAGCCACGTTCCAGCCAGCCACACAGACGTTTATATGCACAGCATGCATGCTCTTGTTCATTGCTGGCTAAAATGCATAGCCTCTGGTGGTGACTATGCCACTGGCTATCAGTTCTTACAAAAAAAGTGCTAAACAAATGGGAATTTGCTCTATCAACTACTGTCATTGTGCCCTTTGTAGCTGTTACAATTCCCATGGAAATAAACAGGAGGCATTACTTTCAAAGCAACCTACACACTCCCCCTAACACTCAGCGAGCTGGAAGCTTGCAGTCAGCGAGCTGCGCAGAGCTCAGGGCACGTATGGATGCTGAGACACAGATCCTTGTGCTAAACCACTGCAGCTCGGGGTTTCTGTTGTGTTGGTGCTTTATCGGTAGGGATTACCACTAGAATACTTGAGCGCCGAAGCACAACACCACGGGGAAACGCAGCGGGAAACCGCACAAGGCACAATACACGTAACAGCCCCGAGTGGGCAGCGGGGCGCTACCAAAGCCCGGCCCCAAAGGACCGCCCCCAACGCACTACTGCCATTTCCCTACTTCCCTCCCCCGACATTGCGGTCACTTCCGGCGCTTAGACATGACGTCAAAAACAAATCCCCGCCCCTTCCCGCTTCCCTCAGGCTCTGCAGGCGGAGCCCCTCCCTCTGACGTCACTCGTCGTGCGCCTCAGCCCTGCGCACGTGTCGCCGCCATGAGCTGCCCGGTGACGTGCACCGCCTGGGTGCGCCGCGGCGTTGCCAAGGAGACGCCGGATAAGGTGGGGGTGGAGTGGGGTTGAGGGACCCCCTGAGGGATCCTTGGTCTCCCCTTCTCTTCACGGTGCTGTGTGTCCGCCCGCAGGTGCAGCTCAGCCGGGAAGAGCTGAGGCGACTCGTCGGGGAGGCCCGCGGCAGGTTGCGGTGAGCGGGGACCTCTGGACGGGGGGCGGCTGGTGGCTGGGAGGCGGGCAGCCCGGGATGCTGGGGAGGGGGCAGGAGGAGGTGAGCGTTACAAAATCATCTTAAGCGTTTGGGAGAGGCTTCCCTTGTGCTGATTTCTCTGAGTCAGAGTTGTTAAGGTTGGAAAAGACCTCCTAACTCCACCGCCAGCCCATCCCCACCGTGCCCACTGATCAGGTCCCTCAGTGCCGCATCCACATGGTTCCTGAACACCTCCAGAGATGGTGACTGCACCACCTCCCTGTGCCACTGCAGCACCGTGCTCTTTTGGAGGAGACACGTTTCTAATGTCTAATCTGCAGACTGAACCATTGCCATGAAAGTTCAGAGCTCTTGAGATGTTACAAACTTTGCTCTGTAAGGAGTGACCTGCAACGTGCCCCTACACAGTGAGCTTTATGTTTTGTTATCTTCTAATTACAAGTATGGGAAGTATGAGGAAGCATAGTCTTAAAAATCTTGAAGAAATACAAATGTTATTGCCTGTGACAAGGCCTATGGGAGGGGGGCAAAAAAAAGGGAAGGGAGGAATTAGACACCTGCAAACATACAGAATAGAAGTTGGAAAAATTGTATTCAAAAGAGGGCAAGATAAATCATTTGACACCCTTAAATTTTGTTTGGTAGAACTCATTTGAAATCGTGCATTGTCACAGCATAACAGAATATCCTGAGTTGGAAGGGACCACAAGGATCATCAGAGTCCAGATCCTGGCTCCACACAGCTCCACACAACAGCCAAACCCTGTGTGTGAGAGCACTGCCGGGAAGCTCCTTGAACTCTGACATCTCGGGGCCGTGCCCACAGCCCTGGGCGTTCTGTTCCATGCCCACCACCCTCTGGTGCAGACCTGTCCCTGACCCCCAGCTGCCCTCCCCTGACAGCTCCATGCCGTTCCCTCGGGCCCTGTCGCTGTCACACAGAGCAGAGCTCAGCGCTGCCCTCCACTCCCTGTGAGGAGCTGCAGCCACCATCAGGCCTCCCCTCAGCTCCTCCGCTCTGGGCTGAGCAAACCCGGGGCCCTCAGCTGCTCCTCATACACCTTGCTGTCCAGACCCTTTACCATCTTTGTCAGCCCTCCTCTGCATGCTTGCTAACAGTTATCAGGAAAATATGCGAGAAAAAAATTTTATCGCAATTCTCAGGCAGCCTGAGAGAGCAGTGACTTGTATTTTGGGGAGAGGTAGGAAAGGAGTGGATAGATTTCCAAATGATTGGCATAAAGGTTGTAACGCAGTCTGTGTGAACAGCCAGGACTCTGTGTGCTGAAACCTTGCTAGCAGGCTGCTGAGCAGTCTCCCAGAAGCATTCTGTCTGAGTTTCTCAGGGGATGTGTCTTTAAACAGGGAGGGCTCTGATGGCAGCGATGAAGAAGATCAGGGCCAGCCAGCGGATGGCATGGATGTTGCCATTGCGGACAGGGCTGAGTCGCCTCCTGACAATGAAGAGCAGGAGGAAAGTGCTGAAAAGCTGACTGATGATGAACTGGCCGAGTATGATTTAGACAAGTATGATGAAGAGGAAGACGGAGGTGAGAGAAACTGAAATGTCAGATATGTGTTGTAACTTAAGAACTTTGCTTCTTTTTATGCTTAGGACACAAGTATATTAAAACCACTTAGTGCTTAGTTTAAAGTGCTGGAAATTCACGTTTTGAATTCTTTGCTTGTCTCAGTTTAGAAAGTGGTTGAATGGGTGAAATAACTCCATGTCCGCTCCTTGCCGTGTTAGTACTGGGTGGTGTTGGAGGGGCTGTTGCTCCCCCTGCTGTTGTGTTGGAGCAGAGCAGCTCTGAACGGTGGAGCTGGCTGAGGTTCTCGTGTTTGAAAACTGGAAGTTCATGTAGCCCACTCCTGATATTTTACAGTTCATGGAGTGGTGTGGGAGTTTCTGACTGGGTGGTCATTGACACGAATGAGAAATATTTTGAAATTCCCACGTAGGTGATAGCAAACTTGGAGAGACTTTGGCTGGTCTGGCAGTTTATGGAAGCAATGATCAGGATCCTTACATCACTCTGAAAAACACTGTAAGTACTGTAAAAATGTTAAATATCTGAAACGGCATAAACTTAGAATTCATTTAGGTTTTATTCCCTCCCAAGCTGCCTTAGGGTGCTTGCGGTCCTTTAGAAAGTCTGCCAGATTTGTGCTCAGACAGAATTCTTTAAGATTGCTTTGTGCAATCCCCTTTATGTGTGCTTTTTATGTTTAATTTAGATGTTGAGGTGAATTGACTCACAATTTAAGAAATGTACTTCTGTATGTGGAGGGGCCTTGTGTGCTAGCTAATAGGACTCAGAAAATGCTTGAAGAAATAACAAATCTCAGGTCACTAATGACCCTAATAAGACAGCTTTCCAGCCTGCAAGACTCCTGCATGTTCCTTCCAGCCAGATGCACTCAAGCTAGTTTAGAAAACAAATAAAATGCAAAGTAATCATGTCAAATCAGCATTGTGACTTGAAGAAATACATCTGTGTTTATTAAGGATACTTTCTGGTGCTCCAGCATGCATTTTGTTGTTGGTGGTGTTTGCTACCACCACTATTGAAGAGTTAGGTACTGTGCAGTATTATTTGTACCAATTCAGAAAATTGCAATACTTGATAGAATGCAAATATTGAAAAATACTTTGAGTGAGTGAAGAAGAAATTATTGAAAGCTTGCAACGTTGGTGCCCAAAAGGTCTCCTGTGCATTGTTTATTTGAAGGATGGCATTCTGTGTAAGGCTACTGTCTTTAATATGCAGTTCCTAGTTTTGCACTAACAAAAATTCCCTGAATGCCTTCCATTCCTTAGTAACAATGAGAACTGGATGGAGGCTACATCTGTTCTGGTGCAGCTGAATGCCAGTGTAGCTGCAGGCAGTACTTCTCTGGAACTATTTTCCAGAATGTGGACAATGTTTTAATGCTCTGGGAATTGCTGCCTGCTTGTGAGGAGCAGTGCCTCAGTGTCCTTATTGTGCAGACCGTTACATGATGTAGATGCTCAAGGCCTGAGAGACAAAGGAAAATAAGCTACAAATGTGGGATCCTGGTGGTGATTTTCTTTTCAGTGATGGGTTGCATCTTGGTAGGCTCAAAAGATGGTTTCATGTGTGGTGATGAAACATTTCTCTAAATCCAACTACATCCACATTAATGCCATCTCTATAGTTTTCAGAGATACATTCAGCCTTCCCGTGACAGAAACTGGTTCTGCCTTTCTGCATCTCCTGCTATACGATGCTTTTGGGTGGGTGGGCTGCAGGGTGTTGGTTGTTTTCTGTAACATTTAAAAACTGTTACAGATTCAGCCTTTGGAACTTGTGCAGTTGTGTGTGTGTGTGTGTGTGTGTCTGTTCTTTGCTTAACATGTGTTGGCCTCTCCTTTTCACTGCTCAGGATCAATATGAACAGGAGGACTTTTTGATTAAGCCCAACGACAATCTTGTCCTTTGTGGCAGAGTCGATAAAGACTACTGTAGTTTGGAGGTCCATGGTAAGTAATGTAGGATTTGTGCCTTACAGAGAAACCTGTTGGTTTTTTTCCGTGTGGATGTGTAGTAGATGAGGCTGATTTCTGGAGTCTTCAGCTTCCTCTGAAGTGAAAACTGTTCATCTGTTACCTAATGTCCCATGTTACTGAATCTGGACTTTATTTCTTTTTCTTGTTTCTATGAAATGAATGTTTCAACCTTTGTTGGTGTGTCCTCATGTAGAAAATTGTGTGATGTCTGAATTTTGCTAACTTTTCACTTTGTCACTAAAGTACGCAGGGCAGTGTTAGTTTTGTAGGATTCTGTGAGCTGTAGCACTACTTTGAGACTATGACTTCTACTTGGGAGCTCTGAACATATTGGAAACTTGAATTGTAATGTAGTGTTTGCCATATCTTCTTTCTGCAGAGGTAAGCTGATTTTGGCTGCTTGCTTTTCCTCTTCACTGATGTCACATACATCTTTTTCAGTTTATAATCACGAGGAAGACTCATTTTACGTACATCATGATATCATCTTGCCTGCTTATCCTCTTAGTTTGGAGTGGTTGAATTTTGATCCCAATCCTGAGGAGTCATCAGGTAAATGACAAAGGATACTGTAATTGTCCAATAAAAGTATTTGTACTTGAAAAGTATGTAAATGTAATGTTGTTACTAAGTAGTTTCCTTCACTGAAACTTAAATAAACTCAAGATGTTAAGAGGGGAAAACTGAAAATCTTTTTTTTTTTTTTTTTTCATTTGGTGATAAGTTACCTTAGTGATGCTGGAATAACAAGTGTTGCAACTAAAACATTGGCTTAATTAGAAATAGTTAAGTTATTGTTAATTAGCAGAACAAAGCAAACTGTTTTTTGACGTTTACAAGTGCAAGGTTTCAAATGAATTATGGCACAGCACTGTTGCAACATTCACCTGTATGCATGTTTTTAGTAACATTTTTCGTGTGGTGCTTTAATAGGGCTTGTTTGAACAGCCATGTGTACTGAAAGGGAAGTGTACTAAAGGACCACATCACACATCACACTGCTGAAGGCAGTGTCTGCTTTCAGCAGTTTTAAACTCGTCATTTATAATAATAAAAAATGTTCAAATAGAAAATTCTGGCACATAAATAGAAATTTTACTTGAAGAAATATGTAGAAGCTGGGTTGCCAGATATGCTGTTTTGTAACTGTAAATGTGATTGCATTTGTTGTTGGTTTGGTTTTTTTTGTGTGTGTGTGTATGCAGGAAATTATGTTGCAGTAGGTAACATGACCCCAGTTATTGATGTTTGGGACCTTGATATAGTGGACTGCCTAGAACCTGTCTTTTCTCTTGGGAGCAAGAAAGAGAAAAAGAAGAAAAAGAAAGGGAAGAAAGTAAGTGTTGGTTGAACGGAGGAAACTTAGAGCGAGGATAATGTTCTTACTACTTTACTGTAATGGAAAAAATAAAACTGTAGGTAGTCTGGTTTAATTCCCTCTGTTGTGTTGAAGGATGATGTCTAGACAGGTTACAGAAGATTATGTCCTGGCTGCATACAGGGGGCTGAAACTGCTATTTGCCTGTGACTCAGGGAGTTGAAATGGCATTGAGCAATAAGGAACAAGGTTTACTCTAATAAAATGCAGCTAGTTTAGATTCATCTCTGTCAGCTTTATTCATCTGAAAGTGAAGCATGTTTAAAGTAGTCATTGAGATAATATAGAGTGTGTACATGGAGCACACCCAGAGAGTGACTGAGTTATCAGAATTGCTATTAAAGATAACCATTTGTAGATGCTACTTCAGCTTGAGACACTCATTGCTCTGTGCAGGGATAGTTAAAGCCTGGAGGAAGGAGGAGAGAAAGAGTGGGATAACTTACGGGTACCTTCCAAGTTGTTCTCCTAGAAAAATCCTTCAAAACTCATCCATTTAAAATTAGAATTTATGGGAGCTGGTAATTAAAGCACCAAAAGTGCAGTTGATGGGGAAAATAAGTAAATGCCAGGAGAGTTTAGAAAGAAGCTGAAAAAGCTGCACGTTAGGTGGTGGAAATGAAATTTCTTCTACTGTAGCCTGAAGGGAGTAACTGGTTCTGTGAGCTCTCTTGCTGTGAATGGAGCGGTCTGAGAGCTGGGGTAAGAGAAGGTGCCTTGTTGCAGCAAGTGAGAATGATTTTAAAAGTGTAGTTGCTTGTGAAGGCATCAAGGAGTTCATGGTAGTGTGTTGTGCTGCTTGATTTCCATTGAAGCTGTAATGTTCTGAAGTCTGCCTGTGCTGTATCTGCCTATGCAGGGTTCACCTCAGGAAGGGACAATGGAAGGACATGCTGATGCTGTTCTCGATCTCTCGTGGAATAAACAAAGCAGGTAAAGGAGCATTTGAAAAACAATGCTTGCAACATTGGCACAGTTAATCAGGCATGCTTTTTTCACTAATTCAAAACCTAATGAAGTGTAGTGCTGAACTTGAAAGCAGTTTTGAAATGAACCAGTTCTCAAAAATATTTGCCCCTTTAAAAAACAAAATGGAACAAAACTAGGACCAGATTTCTTTTTTATTTTTAAAATAAATGCTTATATACTGTTGCAGGTAGCTTTTATTTCCAAGTTGTCCAGATGAGGGCAGAGCTAAGGTGGTTCCAAGCCATTCAATAAAGCAGCTGCATTTAAGCCAGATGAACTAACTGGAATAGCACAAGGTCTGGGCCAGTCCACCAGTGACCTAAAACAGCATTTCAGGTATCTTTATAGAAGGTAGTCCTTGCTGTGTATTATTTTCCTCTGGCTTTTCCCTAGAGCTGTGAAAAGACTGTAAAAGCCCTCATAGCACCGCTATAGACACAACTCTGACCTGTGGGAATTACCTGTTGCCTGAGTGAGTTAGCAGTCAAGTAATGCTGTTGAAGGAACACAAAGCAGGCACATCTGTAGGGAGAGGTTAAGGATGATGTGCAGGCTGGAATAAAGAAGCCACTTGTTATTGCTTAGGTAGTTCGTAATGAATCAACTGTTAAAGTATTCTTAGGATGAGTCTTGAAACTGTCCCTGTGATAGATCTTTTTTTTTTTTTCTTTTTTAATTTTTTTTTCCTGCTGTCATAAATTCTCTGAAGATGCACACAATCAGTTCTACATTCTCTGATCAGCAGGTGTCAGCCTTTACTTAGAGCTTGTCTGGGCACCAAAGGAGGAAGCACGCTCATAGATATTCAATAAACGTGGAGAAGTTGTGCTCTTCCACTGTGTTGTCTGTTGATCTTAAATTATGCACGTGCACAATGTGGTATCATTCCATCAGTCTGACTCAAACGTAACTTTCATATTACTTAGAGCTGGTTGTCTTGTGATAGCACAGAGATAAGTCACAAAATCGCAGCTCCAAGAGCTAAAGTGTCTGGAATGTACAGCGCAGTAACGCACTGGGTTATGAACTCCACGATACTGATAGAGCTTTCAGGAAATAAAAGTTGTACAGTGTTGGGTCTTTGTTAGTTATATAAACACTCAGATACTGGAGAGCTAAGTTTTTTTGTTAAAAATAGATTTGTCTGGATCTTGGCTGCAAGCGTATGCTTACAGACTGAAGTTGCATTAATGCTTGAAAAATACCATCTTTATGTCAAATGGAGGGAAGTGCTTCAAGTCTTTCTCGCTTTGTTTTGCTCATGAAGTCATCCAGTAAGTTACATTTTTCAAGTGCTGTGGGGAGAAGATCTAATTATGTAGACCAGTGTACTTGTGGGTGCCCCATCCCTGGAGGCTCAAGGCCAGGTTGGATGGGGCCCTGGGCAGCCTGATCTGATGGGGAGCAGCCCTGCCCATGGCAGGGGGTGGGGCTGGGTGGGCTTTGAGGTCCTTTCCAGCCCCAGCCATTTCATGGTTCTGTGATACTTGATCTCCAAATCAGATCCTCCACGTATTCAGGATTTGTGACCATTATTAGGTTTTGTGTCTATAAGATTTTCTTAAACCTTATCTTTTGGCTTATTATCAGGAATGTTTTAGCAAGTGCTTCTGCTGACAGTACTGTGATTTTGTGGGATATGTCTGTGGGCAAACCAGCAGCCAGCCTGACACTACACACAGACAAGGTACGTAATAATTAATGTGTTTATTTCAGTGTAAAGCACAGAAAAAAATACTGCAGTTTTTTGTAGCTGCTCAGTACTGAACACATACGACAGCAGCTCTGTGGTTTTCCAATCAACTGTGCAGAATTCTTTAAATTTCTGAATTGGTTTTGCAACAACTATATTTGGTTTCAAAAGTGTTAATTAATACTTATCCATTAGAAAATCGTGGGAGGCTTGCAGCAATTTCGTGGTTTGTTGTTTTTTAATGCCTTCTGTGTAAAAGCCCAAGAGGTTGGGAATCTAATAGTGCTGCTATGAAGCTTCAAAAAACAGGTCTCTGAGCATAGATCCAACTGTGAGCTTTGCTTAAGGAAACAATGAGTGTTGCCTATAGTTTGTTCTAGGTAAGAAAGGTTTAAAGTAAGCGATACCAAAATTCCATAGTGATGGATATTTGGGAAGTTAATTAATCTTGTAATTAGAACGTGGGAGTTAGTTATTCTCAGCTATAACTTTATTTTGCTGTTAGCAAAGTCGCTGCCTTTGACAAAGGCAGTGGGAGGTAATAGTGATAGGTAGACAGTTGGACTGGATGATCTTGGAGGTCTTTCCCAGCCTTGGTGATTCTATGATTCTATCTCAATGCTTATTCTTTCATAAAATCTTCTGTCACCTAGGTCCAGACATTGCAGTTTCATCCCTTTGAAACTCAGACCCTTATTTCCGGATCTTACGATAAGTATGTCAGAGTAACGTTTGTCAGTGTTACACTTAGCCCAATGTTAATGCCATTAATTTGCCTCAGGTTTTCTTTTAATTTGCTTTTAAGAGTGCCAGATTTGAGTAAGGTTTTTATTTCTTTCCAGTGAGGTAGCCAGATTTGTACGTGGCCAAAATACAGCTTTCCTTCCCTCTTTCTCAGCTTTGCCAAATATTTTCACCATCTGGACTGAAATTTTCTGTGCCAGGCATCTGCTCCAAACTGAACTTATTTCTTGATTTGTCTTTGTCTTTTCTGCAGTAGAAATGTACCTCTGCTCATCCCCCTGTAAACTTCTCTGGGCTTTTCCAAACAGTAAGACTAGGTTGGGCTTTATGTTGTCTGGCTTGTGTTATGCACTTGCTATGCTGGAGAAGAACCCCATGTTGTTGGGAGCTGGATTCTACCCATTTTCCTCCCCAAAATTCCTTTTGTAAAAATAAGAAAAAACCTCCAAGCATTCAGACCAGCATCCTGATCCATTGTTAGCTCTCCTTTTGAACCCCTGGCCACCTACATGCCAGTACACTGTAGACCAGCAGACTGCCTTTGTGGATTCATCCTGTAAAGCATCCAAGAACCACCTGTAGATGCCAGCAGTAAAATGAATTTCACAGAGTTCTGTTGTGATTCTGCTTTTTTCCTTTCCTGTTTTCCCACAGGTCAGCTGTGCTGTACGATTGCAGAAGCCCACAAGATAACCATCGAATCTGGCGGTTTAGTGGTCAGGTTGAAAGAGTAACTTGGAATCATTTTTCACCTTGTAATTTCTTAGTGAGTATACACTCTCTTCTTGGCCTGTTGGCTGCTTCACTTAAGCTGTGCTTTTGTATTTTCTCTCAGTATGATTACGCTTAACTTTGTGTAGGTCTGTGAGGCAGCTGTTAGATGGCTCCAAAGTTTGCACTGAGTTTAGAGACAAAAAGCTCAGTATTTCAGTGCTGAGCATAAGTTCTGAGCTCTGTAGTGCAGCCATATTCAATGCAAAATACAGTTAAATTTGCATACGATTAAGATTTCCACAGAATTCACTGCAATGTAGTTTATATACAGAGAATAGTTCAAGCTCCAGATGTATGAAGTCTGACTTTGGAGGTGAAGAACTGTGTACAGGGTAACGTGTCTTGCTAAGAAGCAGTGTAAATTTGTCTCAGATGACAGGGGTTTAATAGAGAGTGGGTGTTATTGCATAGAATGTTTTTAAACAAATGACTACAGATGTTTGTTTCAAAGTATTGTGGTTTCCTTAGGCAAGCACAGAGGATGGCTTTGTGTACTGCCTGGATGCTCGCTCTGATAAGCCGCTGTTTACTTTGAAGGCTCATGACGAAGAAGTATCAGGTAAATTATGTGTGTGTTGTGTTTGCCCCAGTGGTGAGGCTTGTCTGGAAGATGTCTTCAGATGATGTGACTGAGATGGTGGTGATTCCTTGCTTAACAAAAAAATGAAGTAGTGTATAGTAATAGTGAGTAGCTGGCCCACGATGCCATCTGTGCTGAGAACCACAGAATGCCAGAATGCTTGGGTTGGAGGGGACCTTAAAGCCCACCCACTGCTACCCCTGCCACGGGCAGGACTGCCACCCACCAGCTCAGGCTGCCCAAGGCCCCATCCAAACTGGCCTTGAGCCTCTAAGGATGGGGCACCCACAGCTTCTCTGGGTATCCCGTGCCAGTGCCTCACTGCCCTCTGAGTGAAATACTTCCTAATATCAAAATCTCTGCTCTTTTCGTTTAAAACCATTGTAAGCAAAGTATTTTAACAACAGTGAACTTGCCTCAGTAGATATCATGAATAATAAGCATATTGAAACAGATTTGTTCATCTGGGATATGCTCTTTTTGCTTTTTGGGGTGAGAAAAGATAGAAACTACGGAGTCTGGTCCAGCACTATGAACCAGAACTTCTCTATCCATAATATTTTATATTGGCATTTCACTCTGATGGTGACTTAGATGTGGCACATGGGAAGGTTTCCACACAGTCTGCTTTAGACTCCTTAAATCATTTGACCAGTGTAGAAACTTCTAAAAAGCAACTTGAAGGAAGTACCTGATTAGGTGAGATGTCAGTATGTCTCATCATCTCAGATAGATAAAGAGATGGAGTTGAATGAAGAAAACTGCCTGGGGAAGCCAGATTATGTCAAGTGAAAAGCACAGCAGCAGCAGCAGCTCTGCACTGTTACTGTCATTACACTGAGAGACAAAATAGGTGTACATGAAGTTTGCTCTCAAAAGGTTCTTCTGTTACTGTAGGGAGCAGTGGGAGCACAAAACTGTCATTAACTTTTTGCTTTGTTTTGCTGGAACTGAGTTTAGTGTGTGAAGAATATTAGGTTTGTTCTGCTTTCACTCTAAATGTGTCCTCAGCTCTGAAACAGTGATTGATTGATGCTCTTACACTGATGCATTCATATCTTCCAGGGCTACAACTAAGTAGTCAGGTCAAAGGGTGCCTTGTGACATCATCTGCTGACAAATATGTGAAAATTTGGGATATTCTGGGAGGCAAGCCAAGTTTAATCCATTCCAGGGATATGAAAATGGTAATCTTTGATTACATTTCTTGCTTCTAAGAAGGCATATGTATAACTGCTGAATCTGTTTTCTGATTTAAATCTTGTTTTGTGTAATGCCTTAAAGAAATAACAGCAAAAACCCCACATCCGTGTACTCTGGGTAAACCATTCCTCATTATAACACAGTATTCAGTTGAAGACGTAATTGGCAGGCTGCTTTGAAGCCTTGGATCTGAATGTCAGATAGAGCATTCTGCAGTAGGACTATCAGTTTTCCATCATGCATCTTTTAAGGTTCAAGATGAATACATGATTTGTTAAATGTAATTAACAGCTCTTACAATGATTTTGTAAGGACACAAAGTCAAGTTTCAAGAGACAGAGAGCTTACATTTGTTATACCTTGCCCAGCAAAAGTATTTTCTGATGATGAAATCATTTTAACATGATATTTAGGGAAAAAAAAACCCAAAACTTTTCTCCCTCCTTCCCAGGGTGTTCTCTTCTGCGCAGCTTGCTGCCCTGACTTCCCATTTGTTTTTGCCTTTGGAGGAGAGCGAGAAGGGCTGCGTGTCTGGGATATAAGCAGCATTTCTGCAGGTAATATTCTCATTTTCTGGGATCTCGAGGCTCTGCCCCAGGGTGTATCTGTATATTCAGTAATGCAGCGTGGCTCTGAGTGTGACACTTCTAAAGAAGTACCCAAAGACTGAATGTTTTCACACTACCAGCTTAAAAATATCTTTTTTTTTTTTCCATTTTGGAGAGCTGTATTTGCCACAATTTATTTTCTTGTAACTGAAACAGAATACTCATTTCTCACAGTCTTCCTTTTTTTCTTAATGTTCTTGGTGTAAACAAGCACTGCACAGAAGTGAAGACTGGTTTTGATCAGTTGTCTCAGTTGCATGTAGCTAAATGGTGTGAATTTTTTGAGGCTTTTAAGAGCCTGATGGCACCCAGAGAGAGTAAAACCAGAAATAAATAATTTAAACTGTTTTGCTGTACAAAACTCATCCATTTCACAGTGCTTCAGTAAGGGAATTACACACAGGGAAACATCTAGGGAGTTTCCGGGGGAGAAATACCGTGACTTGTAATTCAATTATCGTACATGAGGAAACAGATTGTTCTGACTTGTAAGCTTACAACTCCCTGCTCTGGGTAATGGGGAAGGCTTTGAAACTGCATCAGGTGAGGATTTCCATTCTGCTGTATTTGCCTCGCTGTACTTGCTGCAGTGCTCTCTGAGAAAGTAACATGGAAGCAATGCCTTACCTGTGTTGCAGTGAATGAAGTTTTTGGAAACAGAGAGAGACTTGTTCTGGCTGGTGCAAACTCTGTGCCTTGCAGCTCCTTGGCTGGTAGTAGCAGCAACAGTTCAGAGACGGCGATGGAATCGTGACGGACCAAACCTCACAAAATCAAAGTAACTGAAGGGACTGCAGCTCAGGTGTATTCTACCAATTCCCCTGTTTGGAGAGCGTTTGTGAAAGTGACTCGTGTTCAAACTGCAGGCTGCTTTGTCTCAAAGAAACATGGATACATGGGTCAGCTCCCAAATCTGCAGTTGTGAGTTCTGCCTTTCTCACCAGCTTCAAAAGACTGAATTTCTTCCATATGCTTGAATTTACAATCCCTGAATTAGGGGCAGCTGGGTGTAGAGTTGATATACAAGACGAAATCGTATCCAGAAAAGCATTCTGCTGCTGTCAGAGGTTTGTCAAATACTGCAAAGAAGGTAAATATCTCCTGATGGTGTTAAGGAACAAAGCTACACAACTGTTGGCTGAAATGTCAGACAGAGGCTGGGAGAATTGGCAGCTGTAAATAGCTGGATAACTTATCCTTAATTTGCGACTGGATTGACTAAAATTCTTATACAGATTTTAAATATGAAAAAGCTTAAGTTTTTTTTTTAAATCTTTTAAGAGTATTTCTTGGGTAGTATATCTGAGTCCCTGAATAGAATCCTGGAATGTATCACTTGAGATCACCAAAAATCAACCCAGAAACATCTCTGCTCTGTCCCACCATAACCAAGGGTTTCTTTCCCCTGGTTCCCTTTAAGTCAGTGGTTAGGTTGACACTCAGTTGTTTTATAAGAGCAGGAACTTCTTTAAGGCTCCTCACATTTAAAATGAGCACCAGGTGCCTTACTGTAGGCCAGAAGTTAAATCTCTTAACTCATGTGAGGTGCTTCCCTTGCCACCTATTGGAAGGTGGTTATTAAAGGTGTCTACTAAAGCACTAATGCTGCAAAGCCCCTAGTTATTAAAACAACTGCTCTCACAGTGGGGTCAGTGCACACAGTTTACAAGCTGTTACGGCTGCTTTCCAAGCTCAAACCACACAGACTTTAAAGAAACCAGGCAACACAGAGCAGAGAGAGAGGTACAACTGAAATGAGGCTGTTTATGGCAAGAATCTAACAGGGATAACCAAGCACCTTGTCAGGGAAGAGTTCAGCTCACTGTCCCCCCACTTACAGCAGAGACAAACAAGCCACAAAACCAACCTTCAAGGTTTAGAGACGAGTTGTTAGTCTTCTCTTTGTGGAGGCATTGCTGCCCCTGCCTTGTGCCAGGAATGCTTGAGAGAGGCAGATGATGGGGAAAAAAGTGCTGGGTTTTTTTTTTCCAGAATGCTTAAATATTTAAAAAGAACATTAGAAAAGAGCCACATTTTTAATTTTTTTCCAAAAGAAAACAAGTGAATGAAATCCATTTTCATTCCATAAATAGTATTAGCAGCAAACCCTCCCATCTGTTTTAAGTGGTAAAAGGTTTACAGCACACAAGGATGTACTGTAAACGCTGTCTGATCACCTGTAAGCTTCTTCCCTACTGGTCTGTACAGTCCTTACTTCTTCACAACATGCTCTCGTGAATCAGAGTGAGAGAAGGTAATAACAAATAGCCCCTTTTTGGTTTTCTGAACACTGCTGTACTGGGATAATTGCTTTATCTACAACTGTTGATTCCACTGCCTCCAAACCAAAGCATTATTTTCTTTAGAAGGAGCCCTGAGCATTGACATTCTTTGCTCTGTGCCAAACCACATCCTTCAGTTAACAGGTATTAAAAAGATAAATACAACTAACTGCTACCACCATTTTTTTTTTTGTCTTGTTTGTTTTTCTTGCCATCAGGACTGTGGCAGTTAAGGAAAAGATGGCTTACAGGTCATGGCTGTTACTCAACTACATCTCTGGGTTGTGGCTCTTCCCTCAAGGATAATGCAAGGCGTGTTATGTATCCTAGCACAGAGTGGGTTATCTGAGTATGCACAGCATGTGTGGAAAAATCTGTTCCTCATATTTCCTTTCAAGCAACTGTTCAGTCTGAAGCACGTGATCCATTCTCATTCAGTGTTTTGGCTGGAGTTTATTCAGTGGTGGTAGTGGGGAGACCAGAATGAAAGGAATACTCCTCATTTGACATATGCTGTTGACTGGGGAAATAAGGAAGAGAGCTGTAGTTTCTTCCTTCCCCTGTTTTAACATCCATGAGAATTTCCCTTTTCTTCATTTGTGTCCCGTGAGGGCATCACCAGTTGAGTAGACTCCATTGTTAATCCTACAGTCCTCAGTCCTCAGTGAGTCTATCAGTTCCTCCTCTGAATCCTCCTCTTCCTCCTCTGGGGCTGACAGACTGGATGTGGGGCCTTTACATATTTTTAAGTGGCGAGTGAGGTGATATTTGGTTAGATAAGCCTTGGTGCATTTTTCACAGACATAGTCCCTCTTTCCTTCATGTGAGTTGAGATGCTTCTTCAGATGATTTGTCCTCAGAAACAGCTTGTCACACTTGGGGCACTTGATCTGCCGTTCTCTGCAAGAGAAAAAAGTCAGTTTGCTGCTGCAGCAAGGCAGCTGATGTATTAAATTATAGGGAGGTGGGTGACAGTGCAAGTGGCAGAGTCAGTCTTGTTCCTAAATCTTGGGTCCAATGCATCTGAAGCAGAAATAACAGCATTACTACAACACTGACATGTAAATGCTGTTTTCTCTCAAAAAGCAGTATTTTTGCTCCCCCGGTGCCCCTGGCAAAAGTCAAACTTTTAGGACCAACTCCTAGCCTGCAACCAACCATTTATCTTTCCCGATGATAAATCAGACAAAAAAAAAAATTCTCTAAGTTTTTTTGTTTGCCTTTTAAGTGAGACCAAACTCTGGTTAAGCTCCACGTTTTGGCAGGACAGAGGTGTTGCCATGGTGGAAGGGTGAGCCCCCCCTTCTTTTCACCCTGCACAAACAGGAAGGGAAGGAAAGAAAAAAAATAATAATAAAAAGAACAAAGCTGCTGAGTGTTAACAAACCTCAGCTGTAAATACTAAGCTGAGGCTTACCAGACTGCAACAGTCAAATTGCACATGACTGTGCAAAATGCCTCCCACCAGTAGTGTTCCTTGCTCTGGCTGTAAGAACAAGAAAAGCAAATCTCTTCATCTCTCTCATGCTTGCTGCACTATGCTGTTTCCTAGGCAGCAGGAAAGCAGCAACAGTCTGATTCCAAGTGCATACAAGAACCAGATGCTGAAAATGAAACAAGCAGAGGGATTAGATTTAGGCAAGCAGCCTTTATGGGAGGGACTCGAGACTGGAAGTAATTCCAAACAGGATGGAGAAAATGCTCAGAGCAGAGAGAAAGATCCGGCTTGGCAGGGCTGAAAGACTGGGTGAGACCTCCAGAGAAACAGAGGAGAGCCTGGGGGTGGCATCTCCCTGCACAGAAGAGACAAGTGCATAAATGAGAGTTGAGAGGGGAAATGATGGGTGGAGAGAAACAGCTGGCAACAGATGCATTCCCCAGGTACAAACTGAGTAAGAGAATTAGCTAAAATGTAAGGACTCATGTTGTGACTTGGAAACAGTTCTCAGCAGAGAACTAAACATAAATCAGCTGCAGTGATGAGCGCTCCAGAATGCTATTTCACAAGACAGGATGCATGCCTGGAATTTCCTTTGTCATTAAAAAATTGCAAACAAACACCAGAATAGTCCAGCAGCAGCAGCAGGCCAGTAATAAGGCATTTGTCCAGACTTACTTCTCCCTTATTTTAGAAGGTGAACCTGTGCTCCCTAGGCCAAAATATTTGCACATTGAATTCTCAGGCCGTTAAGCTACATTACTGACTGCAGCCCAGCACATCCCCAGAGCTCACTTACTGTGTGTGGGTAAGTACGTGCTGCTTGAGGTCCTGCCTCCGCATGAACAGCTTTTCGCAGTAATCACACTTCAGATTCTTCTCCCCGGTGTGGATGACCATGTGTGATTCCAAGTGAGCCTTCTGGGTGAACGATTTGTCACAGAGGGTACACCGATAATTCTTCTGACCTACAATTACACACGTATATCCACAGTCAGCGTGCCGAGAGGAAGTAAGCAAACAATCCCAACCACTCCTGAAGAACAAAAGTTTTACCCTGAAGAAAGGCAGATTCTTTATGAACAAAGCTTATTTTCCCTCCTGCAGTTCTTTCAGACTGTGCATCTTTCAGACCTCACCAGTTACAATCTCTATTTAGCTATGCAAAATAGGCACCTGACTTTACTTCATCATTCCCGTTGTATTTCACTTCCCACCTCAAGTCAAAAACAGCACTTCATGCTACTGTTTCCAAGCAATGAACCCTTCATGTGGAGTGGGGCACTGCACTTGGTCCCTTCTATTAAACATAATCCTGTTCTTGCAGTGCTTGCACCCATTCAGTCTTTCCTGCAGAACTCTCTTTCCACTGCTTGTCTACACCAACCCCATCTCCCTGGATGAGCCATTAAAGCCTGAATGAATATGCTAGGAAATTTTCCAGCAAAGAAGAGGAGGGTTATCCAACATAAATTCTTGAGCAAAAATAATGGTATCTCCTTTTTAATAGCAACCACCTAGTTACTGCACATCAGTGCATTCCCTTCTCTACTTCTCTCTTGAGTTGATATTTCAACCATACTGAAAAAACAGGCAAAAATATCCATACTACCTCTTGCTGGACTGTACTTATCTACATCCTCTCCCCTCTCCTCACCCTGAGTTAAACACACTTTCTTACTCCCTGTCATCTTCCTACAGAGCTGAAAAATTTCCCTTTTTATTTTTCTCTTTTTTCATTCATTAATCTTCTAGCAATTCTTCCTTTACATCCAAAGGCCCTAGTGATATCCAAATGCACACAGAGGCCATCAGCACGTTCAGACTTGGTGAGTTTTGATGAGTGAAATAGCTGAATCTTACCCACTTCAGTCTGACCCCATCGTCACCAATTTCAGTCTTGTGCCATTTGCTTCCAATGAAAAATGAGTAACAATGAGGGGAAACATCTCAGCCCCACATTTAAGTGGGCAACTGTCCACAGTACAAGCTTTTAAACCCAGTTGGCTTTTTTCCTCATAAGCAGAAGGGAACACTTGTTCTATCATAGCTGCCAACAGCAGAGCTGCTGTGAAGGAACAAGGAGTTTCTGTCTTGCAAACGAAGCCTCACGGTTCTTCCCAACTGTAATGTACTGCAGCTCATCAAATGCTCTTTTAAGCACGGCACAATCAGGCAGAACACAGGGCTAAATACCGTCCTACAAGCACTGAATCCATCTCAGTCCTATCCCACACCAGTCAGCACTCTTCAGTGATGCCTGGCCATTAGCTGGGCTCAGCACAGACCAAAGATCATTCCTACCCACACTCAGGATGCTGCTGATCTTACAGAAAGGGGGCAAGAGCTCGGCTTTAGGGACACGAGCCATACTTTGCGAGCTGACCCAGAGATCAGAGAACAGGTCTTGCCTCAGTGTTTCCCCTTCAGAGGATACCCTTGAAGTCTCCAGCCCTCACCTGTGTGTATCTTGAGGTGCGTGCGTAAGTTGCTGGGATCACTGAAAGCTTTGCTACAGAAATCGCACTTGTGTGGCTTCATGCCCATGTGCCCCATGAAGTGGACGTGGAGCTTGGAAGGGGAGATAAAAGCCTGGGGGCACATGGAGCACTTCCACTTCCTTTCCTTGCCGTGGCCTGGCCCGTGGCTGCTGCTGTGGCCCTGACTGGGGAGATGGCTGTGAATATGGCTGCTCAAATGGGCCTTGAAGTCCGCATAGGAAGCACATTCCTTTCCACAGTGGCAGATGTGCACGTCCGGATGTTCAGGGACACCTTTGGGCACAAAAACATCGCTTTCAGTGAGGCACAGCCAGGCCTAATTGGACAATGAACACGATCCACATTAGCACTTCATGGTAGTAAAACCAGCTGAAGAGGTTTTCACTCCAGCTCCCATGTTTGCTTTCCAGCTTTTTCTATACAGGCCATTTGCACTCCTTTAGAGGGCAAGTTTTGGATGGGTTGGAGCACCACTAAATCTAAATTAACACAACTAAAGGTGGGGGAGAGCAGGAAAACCTTTCAGTGAACGAGATACTCTTAACATTGGATAGATAAAGAGAAGAAAATCAGCCCTTTTTCTACAAAGCTCCAATCTTGTGCTCCTGACCAGTGGAATTAGATAATTAAACATTTCTTTTAAGCGATGGTACTCCCTTTGTAATGAAATAGAAACTGTAATGCACACTGCTGACAAGGAACATTAAGCACTCCCAAGTCACAGTACCCAGAGGTGGCACTAAAAGGAATTCATGCTGGGTAGTCCCTGCAAAGCCAATGAAGGCGAGTTCTTTCTTACCAAGCTGCCGTGCGTAATCCCGACTGTAATAAAAGAAAAGCTCGTGCTCAGGTGGGATGTCCCGAGAGGTGCAAAAGTAAATTTTTCCATCGTGAGGATAAGCCACCAGATTCTGCTCTTCCCGGTTCCTACAGCAACATGGAGAGTTATGAAAAAAAAAGTGCTCCAGGGATATTCAGAAAAAAAAAATAAAAATACATAAAAAGGAAACTCCTATAAATAAGTAATAAGGGAACCTCAGTGCTTGCCAGCACATTAAAAAAACAAACAAAACAAACAAAAACAAACAAACCAAAATGTCTGTTACTTCAGTCATTTGTAGAGTAGATGTTAGGAGGATACTATTTATTCAGAGAGTGGTGAAGAACTGGATCAGGTTGCTTAAACAAGGAGCCATTCCTAAGGAAGTGTTCCAGGCCAGGCTGGATGGAGCCATGAGCAGCCTGAGCTGGTGGGTAGCAACTCTGCCCATGGTAGGGGGCTGGAATTGGGTGGGCTTTAAGGTCCCTTCCAACCCAAGCCATTCTATGATTCCATGAAAATAAATAAATAAATCATCACTGCCTTCACAAATATATCCAAAAGGAATGGGATGACTAATACAAGCTAATACACAGCAAACTAATATAGAAAAGAATCTGGTTTAAAGCATTAGAACCAGGTTTTACTACAGCATATGTATTGGCTTCCCCAGAACACTCTCCATTGGGTACTTTGTTTCACTGTTCTTCACCCATTCCAAGATGCCCAGATGCTTCCTGTGGGTCCCCTGATCCTGAGTTCATGACCTATCTGGGTAGCCAGCACGACAGGCTGAGTCATCTCCAGCACAGCCTCCTATAAGCCCAGATTCCAAAGACACTTAGCATGGTAGAGATGGCTCTCACCTGGCTTTGCGTACAAACATCATCCAGTTACATTCAGTTTCATCAGTTGTAATGATGCAGAACTCTAGGACACCATTGTGATAGATCTATCAGAAAACAAAAACAAAAACACAAAGGCAATCTTAGGATAAAACACAGCAAACAACACAGTGAAAGAGCTTCTTTCTCTCAGAGAGGATTGTTTACCTAGAGCATGCCAGGAGGTCTCTATTGCCGCTGTCAAGGCCACAGCCCTGTTTTTATTCCTTATTTCCCCTTCACACAGAAATCTTGGCATCTCTGCTATCCAGGAGACTAGAAAAATTATTTATCAGCATCCTTCTCACTCATCACCTTCAGCTCCCAGCAGAAATGCATCTGGTTATTTTTCTTACAAGCCAAATCTTGTAAGTAATGCTGTCTGGGCAAACAATACCTGCTTTATTTATAAAGATCAATTTTATTTTCTCAGTATGAAATGATGTGGGAAAGAAACCTTTGAAGCAGCTTTCCTACAACAAATGATTTATTGCCAGTGTAAACTTTCAATAAACAACAATACAAAACAAACAAGTGCTGCCTAGGAACGTACAATCTCTGTTGGCACTTCACATAAATACGGGAAACCACAAAGGCATTAAAAGAAGCTCCGTTGTCAGAATACTACATGACACAGAGCTGTGATATGCTGATACTAAGTGTTAAGCAATCAAACTGCATCAGTTTCAGGTTTTGGCAAGGATGATAATGCACAAGCTGCTGTGTCATGTGGTGTCTTTCATCAGAGAAAGGCACGTCGGGCACCCACTGACCTTCCAGATGTGACTAGCTGCTTTGTCTGTCCAGTCAGCCACCTCCAGAGAATGGCTCTGCTGCCCAATCAGAGGTCCAAAACAAGTTCTTACAGGAATGGTTTCTCGTGTCCACACACCTATCAGTAGAAGACCAACATCTGCAGAAATCAATGATTTAAACAACTAAGAACGCTTAACAGAAAAGTGGGAGATTTAGGAGATAATGCTCCGAGGGTAATATCTAGGCATAAGATCATCAAAGCTTCTATTTCACATGTAGAGCACACCTAATGCAGAGACAAGAACCACCGCCACCACATGACACTACTGGGAGCCGCTTTGTTACAATTGCAAATCTTCATGTGTTTGCCAAAAGCAAGTCAGTTACTTTTTAGTAAGCTACAAAACTAAGATCCTCGCCACTTGTACCAATTAAAGTTTTCGTGGCACTTTCTGCAGAAGCAGAAAATACTAGTTTCAGTAACTACATTTCGCCTACCTAATCCCCAGGAATTTCCAGAATTGTTGCTGGGCATTGTTAAGCAGCTTCTGCATTTCTCCCCAGAGGCAGCTGTATTTCTGTCATGGGCAGAGGGATTCCTGCATGTACATTATTTATTATTAAACATTTATATAGAGAGAGATCTACATGAATACACTGAACAGCTTTCAGGAATAAACTGGAAACTAGTGGAGCTTAAAAAAAAAAAAAAACAACAAAAAAACCACAACAGATGTAATCTACTCTCAACAAGCAGTAACACTAAGCAAGCCAATAATCACATTCTTCTTTAGCCTTCAGATCCTTAGAGTATTACACTGTATTCTTCGATTTCCAGGAGACAATGGTGTGTAATACTGTTACAAGGTCCACATCCAATGACAAGGTCAGTCTATGTGCCCAATGTAGATGAAGGGAGGAAGGCGGGGGGGGGGAAAAAAAGAAGAGGCACTTTTGATCAATTCTCCAATGAGAGCATCCAGAAGACCCAAAGGTAGCAAACAAAGCTGATAAACAAGCAGGCAGAAATATCTTCCATTATTTCTACCTGTTATCTTCCCCCAAGCTGCAATTGCTGTGTTTTTTTTCTTATCAGCCCTGTGCCCAGGAGATTTAGCACATGATAAAAATAAACATCATACCTTGCTGGCACTTGACCTTATCAAATGTTACAGTAATACTGTGTGGCAGCACCCCTACAGTCCAGCTGAAGTCTAAAAAGTAACCAGGCACAAGAAGTTCTTGCACATTCAAAAACAAAAGAAGCCAGGGTGATTATAGAAGAGGGAACCACTTCTCTCTTGCAGTGTTTTTTTCCCCACATTCAAATCCCCACAGTTTTGCATTTCAGGCAGTGAGCATATTTTAAACTACCGCACAGAAGTACACAGTAATCTGATTCTTACCCACTTCAGCTCCCATGAGAGACTGCCGTAGGACAAGCTGCTTAGGGAGAGAAAGCCTGGCTCGGCTCTCTATTGGGGTGTCTGGGACAAAGGTGACAGGTCCATGGTCAGGGCAGTCTGATGGATACGCCTTGTCACACAGCGTGCACCCTGCAGAGAGAGGAAAGGACAGCAGGCATTAAAAGGATGCAACAGCCACTGAACTGCAACCAGCTCCCTGTCAATATGTTATAGATCAGCTTCTGCCAAAGGCTGCTTCTATCTTGTTTAACTCAGCAGCTTTGGGAGCTTTTGTTCAGAATAGTGTGTGCAATTTTATTACGGTCAGGTGGGCACCAACATACATATCACTGTTCCTATCAAATTCAGATCAAACATGCTGATCCCCACCTGCCTTCCTCTTCACCGAACTACAGCAAAACTGAGGGTGTTTTCCCCAGAGCTGGCAGTAAGGCTCATGGGAGAAAAGCCACATTCACTCTGATCACAAGTGACATAACCTCTAATGGAAGGTAGGAAAAGCCAAGCCGCAAGCTTTCTGACTGAACATGGTTTTTGGATTTACCAGGAGCACAAGAATTTTATGGCATGGAGAACCTCAAGGATATTCATATACAGGGACGGTAAGGTTTTCTTCCTCTTTTTTCTGTTTTTCTGTTTTTGAACCCACAAACGCCCTTATTGCTGCTTAAATTCAGACAGTGCACTGTTTCTTTTGAAGGATCCACTGCAATACACTCACAGAGTACACCTTTACAAGATGCTACTGAATGGAACAAATCAAGTGTCCAAGAAGAGTCAGCATCACCCCCTTCCCAGTCCATCACCTGGCACACACAGTGCCAAAAAGCAAAGCGCTGTAAGTCCTTAGTCCAGTAACTTTGGGCAAAAACACATCATAAAATGCTCTCACCTCAAAAAAGGATGTCACTTTAATTCTCCACAAATGGAGCAACCTCAGTAAACACACTCCTGATAAATCACTTATCTTCTAAATAAAGGTCCTCAGCTGATAAAGTCAGATCTCCACAAAGACCTTCTTCAGTCCCTTGACAGCTCAAGGGCAGTTGTTTAAAACACCTTATCACAGAAGTGGTCTTCAGTACGCATAAACAACAGGTCCATTATTAAGTCTTCAGAAGAGGTTTTTGGAGAGAGATGTGAGCATACCAGAATCTGATTCTGTACAAAGTACAGTTTGAGCAACTATACAGTTACAGCCAGTAAGGCACTCAGAATACCATCAAGCAGAGCTTATATAGAATTACTTCATGTATGCAGACAACATATAAGAGTACAGCGGCTACACCCGACCCAAGTAACAAGAAATACTATTTCTAATACTAGCTCTTAAGCCTTGCCTACCAAGCACCTCTGATTTTAAAGAAGTTCTTCATTTCACAACCAATTTGGACTGTAGCAAATGCACACCTTTTTCTTCCTGCTTTGGAACAGTGTAAAAAGTTTTCGGAAAAACTTTTTTTTTCTGCCTTCTCAGTGATGAAAAACCATCAAGAGGTTCTGATACAATTCTTCTTCCTTACTGTCACTTGCCTGGACACAAAGCCATGTTTTATTTAGGAAAAGCTATAAAAGAACAAGTTACAACACAAACCTTCCCAAGCCAAAGATTCGTGTGATTTGAAATATAAATCACATAGCATGCAGTATCCACTGTAACATCCTATCAATGAGGAACATCAGCTGGGAAACAGCTTAGGTCTCAGGAGTGATAACAAGATTCTCATCAGTGTAAATAAGTGACTTCATCAAAAGCACGTTGTGTATGACGGTATTTTGATCATTTTGTCTTCAACAGGCAACAGACATTAGCAGGAAATCCTGAGTGCATCAATGGCAGAACTTCTCATCTAGGAGTTGCAGCTTTGTTACGGCCTAGAGCCATCTGATTTTAAGTCAGAGCTTATTACACAGAACAAAAATTTTAATTCAAGTACCTGCCTAGACTCGGGAGACTACACATTAAACTGCACCTCTCCCATTGCTGATCAAACACTATTTCTTTCAATTCCTTAAACATTTTCTGCAAGCAAATCTTGTCAGAAGACAAGCAGCTGCAAGTCCAGTTCATGTGCAAAAGTGGTGGTCAGCAATGCTACCACAGCTGACAGAACTGAACATAAACACCACTGGCCTTACACTTCAGGGGCAGGAAGCCACGTAGGTTGCAAGTAGAAGTTCAACTCTGCATCCCCAGGAATGAGAACTTGACAGTTCTCAAACACAACTCCTGTAACTATGAGAGGAGTAAGAGAGTGCAACATCCGCTGCTTCTCTTTTCCTACAAGAGCAACTAACTTGTGTACTGCGGTCCTTTGATGAGAATAATTAGAAATATTAAAAATTTCCCTCCCTCTTCCTGCTCTTTTTTTCCAATAGATCCTGTTGAGAACAATTCCACAGTGACTGTTTGAAGTTCAATAATAATTTTATGAAATGACACAACATCAAACTCAACAGCTAGACCAGTCGGTGAAATGGACAGCTCGTATTGTTGGTTTTCTTCTTTAAGCAGAGAAAAATGAGTCATTTGTTACGTGACTTTGAGAAACAAGAGTAAAACAAGATATCATTTGCAAAGGACAGCATCAGCGTACCCACAAAAGGCATGATCGTAAAGAGCTAAACTTCCAACCTCAAGGGAGCAGGGGAAAGTGATACAAAGAGAACAATGCTATAACACTCTACTGTGTCTACTGTTTGGAGGTTAGTCTACCCCGTCAATATTCCAATTTCTGAGGACTTGTTAAACAGCTATATTTCTTGCATCAGAAATCCATAAGACTGACGACAAGAGTTAGGTTATCCCTCCCGACAACTGCAAAACAACTCCCGCCCAAAGAAAGCAGCAAATGCACACTCACATATGGTAAACAAGGTTGCCATGTTCTCCTTGTTTGAATTGGAGTCTTCCATTTGCAGAGAGGACGGTACGAAGGCAAGATTGTCTGCGGACACATCCACGTGACCCGGCCCCATGGCTACTTCCTGATTTATGGAAGACACCGCCACTGGCTCGAGGCTGAGGCCCACTTCGTGCAAGGCTACCGAGTCCAGGGAAGCGAGGTTGTGTGAGGTAGAGAGTGCCACGCTCACAGAGTTGGTGCTCATGGCCACGGTATGAATGGAGTCATTTAGTGTGCTGTCCGACATCCCTGCCACCCGCCCAGCGATGTGGTCGGGCTCCATGACGACAGGGACAGGGAGTTCCAAAGTGCTGCTGTGAATGGGGATGACACCGCCGTGCCCCACTGCGTCTGGCGTCAAGTTGCTTCCCACCGTGTCTACGGCCAAAGGTTCATGGCTCCGGGAGCCATTTGGGATCTGCGAATGATCCCTGGCTACGTCGTCCATTGTAAGCTCCTCTGTCATCCCATCCGTAGAGATGGGGCTGGTTACCCTCGAAACACTCTCCATAGTGATTGTACTATCCAGAGCTACCTCGTGGCTGTCGCTAGGATGCATGTTTTGAGCACCGTGCGCATTGACTGCGCGGGAGTCCATGGGCACGATCCCTGGTTCCAGCCCCACGGTTCCACTGGGCTGGTAGGGGTCCAGGGCTGAGGGATTGCTGGGCACTGACAATGCTGGATTGCTATCAACATTTATAGTGTTGGGATGGATGTACTGAGGCGGAGGTCTGTCAGCCAAATAAGATAAGATACCTGGTAGAAAGAGAAGGGAGAAGAGGTAAGACGTCATCAGTTCTCAAATCTTAAGCAAAAATACCCCATCACTGCAGTGTAGTACATTAAAACTAAATCCCTACCAGTGTGTTCTGGCTCAGCTCCTGCCAATACAAGGAGACACACTCTTTATATTATGCCCAGTTAAAAACCTGCCTCATAAACGTATGCCAGCCTGACACTTCTTGCCAGAGTATCTTTTGACAACAAAAAAAGACAGAACTTCCACTCAACAAAGTCTCTGCTTATCTGTTAAACTCTAGTCATTTGTCTCCTAGCTGTTCAAAGAGCCACGTTTCTGCCAACATTTAGTCTAGACTCCTCAGCATACTGATCGAATCAGAAAAGGCTCTTTGCATTTTAGGCATAGTTTTTCATTCTTAAGAACCAGCCCAGAAGCAATGAAGGATTTCCAGTGGAATCTAATATTTGATTAAACCCTGGTTCATCTTTGCTAGAAGTAGAAACAGTTCCCCAAGATACATCCTTTTCAGCTCAAGTATATAAACTGTAACAGTAACTACTTCCTTGCTCTATCACTAATTACACCTCCCTCCATCTCAGAGCTCATCAACTGCATTTCTGAAAGACTAATGTCTCTCAAAAGTATCTTGCATCACCCTCTCTTTTTCCTTAGAAAGGAACTATGCTGTTTCTCCTTATAAACGATAGACTGGTTAAATTTAAATTAGAAACTCTGACATCTTTTCTGGTAGTTCAGGAAAGCTCCTAAACAGCAAATAACCTCCAGATTTAAGATACGAAGAAACACTGAAGAAATTACTATATTTACATAGCATCCACTTCTTCAGTTAGTCAGAGCTGAAAAAATCTTTGGAGGAAATTCGTTGGCACAATCAAGTAAACAGTGCCTCCAGTGTAGACAGAAAAAGATTTTGCAGATTCTGCAAGATCACAGTTAGCACGCTTCTTTTTGGCCTTGAACCCTATGAGCCATTTGTACTGTAAAAATTTTCCATTCCAACACATCCGGTATTGTAAGCATGAAATTATGGTTACTCTTTCTGCAACACAACCCCCCAGAAATGGCTAAGTGAAGAAATTAGTGGTAAATGGGTGGCTAATTTGATCAGCTGCATCAAACACTTCTACAAGTGATGCTGCCCTGTTGCCCAAACAAGGAGGATTCTTGAAGGCAGTAAGATGACTGACAGAAGAGCTCTATAAAACATCAGACTAAACATCAAGTAAGCTAGGGGAAAAAAAAAAAAAAGCTAAAGAAAAAAAAAACAAAACAAAAAAAAAAAACAAAAACCCCACATTTCTGCATGAATTCTACCAGCTCAGAAGGATGACAAATACCTCTTGCCCTCAGATCCACTGCCTTCTCCTCTACTCTTTGCCCACAAAATGGCAGGCATGTAAATGCAGCAGGGAAGGTTACTACTAAGCAGCTGACAAATCCAGACATGAGCTGTCAGGTAGCTGGACTAGATCTGGGCTGCTGTATTTCTTTTCCTCATGCAAGGCTGAACCAACAACACCCACAGGGTGACCTTGAAGTTTATCTAACCCCTGCCACCCTGTCAATCTTAGCTACAAAACAAAACAAGGTCTACATTTTACAGCTCAGTTTTCCACGTCCTGATATAGTAACATATAAAATTCTACATTTTTACTCTAGTATGCATGCTAAGAGGGATTCAAGATAGATATCAATATATTTGGCAACCAACTATGAACAAAAATGAAGAAAAAACTACACCGTGGACTAAAGGGGGGGGAAAACAGACTATACTCCTTAACTGCTGGCTTGCTCCTTTTGAGCACTGAAGTACTGTAACCATTTTACACACATATCAAGTGCTACTTAAGACTACAGAAAAACAGCAACAACAAGACAGCAGCAGTTTTCAAACTCTACCAAGATATATGACATCAAAACAAGGTATTCCTTGCATTCTGATCTTAAAGCAGGAGCAGTAAGAGATTCAGTTTAGAATCATAGAATGGCCTGGGTTGAAAAGGACCACAATGATCATCTAGTTTCAACCCCCTGCTATGTGCAGGGTCGCCAACCAGCAGACCAGGCTGCCCAGAGCCACATCCAGCCTGGCCTTGAATGCCTCCAGGGATGGGGCATCCACAGCCTCCTTGAGCAACCTGTTCCAGTGCCTCACCACCCTCTGTATGAAAAACTTCCTCCTAATATCTATATCTAATATCATCTATCAATAAGTTTGAGTAGCTTATCTCCTACAATTCTCTTCATATACATGTATACACATACAACAACAGAGATCTGAAAGTGAAGCTCTGTAAACGACACATCAGACCACAAGAAAACTTAAGTTCTGCAAAATGTTTCAGTTGCTTCAGAACAGAAACCAAGGGGCTCTTAAAAAAAATTTCTCTTTGTTTCCACCCATCAGCAGCAGACCACTCACCAGGTAGAATGTGTCTGAAGTAGCTGCTCTCCAGGTGAGGGTATGGCGGTGGAGGTAGGGTGTAGTTTCTCTCTGGTATACCACACATCACTCCTCGATCCCCAATACCCATTGGGAGCATCAGAGACAGAGCAGAGGGCAAGGAACTCAAGGAGGGGCCCAAGTTTGGAATTGCAACCGGCAAACCTGTGAAAGAAAATGCCCATTTAAATTCAATGAAACTACAGGAGCTTATGGACAAACAAGTTAACAAAGGGGTTACTAATTCCTCAGCTCACTGTGGAAGTAAAACATGGTGCTGTCAGCATAAGGTGACGGGCTTCAAAGAAAGGATCACAGTTATCACAGCACTGAGGGATATGTCTGCACGTGGTTAGATATTCCTTTGAACACACCAAGTAAGATTTGAATCTACTTTGCAATTGTAATGGACTTGTGTCTGTGCAGTCCCCTGAATGAACACCTAGGAAAATAGTTTTGCTTGATGGATGAAAAAATATTTTCATCAGAGTAAAGATGGACTGAAACGAAGGCAGATTTGCAGTGACAGTGACAGGTCATATTTCAAAGGACTCTGCAGTCACACACCCATCCACAATATAAAAAACCCCACTGGAACTAAATGAGACCTTCACTAAGGTATAAGCCTAGTAAGTACACATCCCTCTTGTCTTCCCACATAAGCAATTGGGTTATGGTCTATCTTTTCACAGTTCTATTACTTGCAAAAGACATGACACTGCTTACCCAGTTATGAACTTTCACAAGACAATAAAATGAAGAGTATCAGCTGCAATACCCTTAATAGGAGCATTTCCCATTACCTGGTGCTGGTATGGCGTTGTGAGTGGGTGATGCTGCCAATCCCAGGTGACTCCCTGAGACAGGCAGGGCATTGCCGACAGAGGACGAGGTCAGCTGGTCCATCCCTACAGGACTCAAGTTCATTTCATTCATTCTAGAGGACAGGGAACAGAGAGATGAGGTCAAAAAAAGAGAACCAGAAACAAGAGCATTCTCGAGTACTGACTGCACCGTGTGGAAGAAGGGCTGAATAAACACAAACTCAAACCAGGTACTGACACATAAAAAGTCTGTCTTAGAAAGCAAAGCATAAAATACATCTGCCACTCACACTGTGATCATGCCATGGCCATATTACAAAATCATAGAATGGCCGGGGTTGGAATTGACCTCAAGGACCATGAATCTCCAACCCTTCTGGAACATGCAGAGCCACCAACCTCCCCATTCAATACTAGACCAGGCTGCCCAGGGCCCCATCCAACCTGGCCTTGAACACCTCCTGGGATGGGGCATCCACAGCTTCTCTGGGCAGCCTGTTCCAGCACCTCACCACTCTCTCTGTAAAGAGCTTAATATATTAGTCTCGTTTGATAGCAGTGACCGAGAGTAGAAAGCTACATCAAAAAGACAAATCAGAGCATAGCGCTTTGCCTTCGATCCAGAATACAAAGTCTCATTTCTTCCAGTCGAAACCACTGTAAATAAAGTATTGTAATGGCAGATCAATCTGCAAGCTGAACGTCACAATTACTTGGACAACATCACCCAATTTGTATTTCATTACATCTGTACTTCACATCTGAAGATTAAAACCAGGTGAGGGGAGGGGGGAAGATGGCTTAAAATCGGTAACGGACACAAAATCCCCAATTCCAAACCTGGCCCACAGTGACAAGAGCCACGTCTGCAGAATAGCCATTTTACAGAGATTTATCAGCCTAGTTCTGAACTGGTTCGTGTTCTCACCTTATTGAAAACTGGCACCACAGGTGACACAACCTCTGGCCGAGCGGCCGCACCTCCCGAGCCACTCATGCAGCTGTAGAGCTGCAGAAAGGGCAGGGGCCGCACAACAACCCAAATCCCCAGGCAGCGGAGAAGCCAGCCGTCACAGGGCACACCACTGGGCGTGATGCCGCAAGAGTGGCCAGAACCCGTCCTCGAATGATACCGACGGGACACCGTGGTCGCCTCCAGCTGCGGGCAACTCCGCGAGCCTTCGCTCTGCCCATCGCGGTACCGCCGCCCGCCCACGGGCTCAGCGAACAGCGCGCCCGAGCACAGCTACGCGACCGTGATGGACCGCGGGCCTGGAAGCGGGGAAGAACAGCCGCAGCTCACGCAGGCCCCGGCTCCCACCCCGCACGCGGGGCTGCCAATGTTCGTCGCGCTTCAGCTCGGCTCCAGCGCGACGCTCCGTCCCACGGCCCCACGGCCCCACTGCCCCACGGCCCCGGCGGGGCGGCGCTGCGCGGCCGGCATCCCGTTCCTCCCTCCCGTGCCAGGCCCGAGCCGCCCGCGCATCTCCCCAGGCCTCTAAGCCCCAGCGCCGCTCACCTGGGGTACATGGAGCCCGGCGGCGGGGCGGGGCCTCTCCCGGCGGCGGAGCGGCCGCAGCCGCATCGGGGCCCTCAGCCCCGACCCGCCGCCGCCCCTCGGGCAGCCGCCTGCCCCGGCCGCAACCGCCGCCGCCGCCGCCTCATGGGCGGGGCCCCGAGCGGCGCGGGGCCGGCCGCTGGCGGGGGAGCGCGGAGGAGGAGGCGGCGGTGATGGCGGCGGGAGGGGGCCGGGGGCCGCTTCCGCCGCCGGGCGCCACAGCCAGGAAGCGGCCCCGCCAAGGAGCGCGGACGGGGATCGGCGCTGCGCTGGGTAGCGCGTTCGGAACGGCCGGGCCGCGTTTGAATCGGTTACAAAGCAGGCCCGGAGCTGCCGTTCCTTGTTTGGTTGTGATTTGTGGCTAAATAACGTACTGTTTTGGCTAAGGCTGCGTTACAAAGGAATGTCTTGGCGTGTAGTCACCTGTGGCACGTGCATGTTTATCACATTTGCTGCTCAAATCAGGCAGCAAGTTGCTTAGCATAGAGGTGAACAGCTGTTTCCTGAAATGCTGTGATGTGCTTCTGCAATCGGATTGTGTCTGACACCTAAATCGTAGAATCCTTAGAGTTAGAAGGGACCTCTGAAGGCCATCTAGCCCAACTCCCCTGGAAAGAACAGGGACACCACAGCTAGACCAGGCTGCCCAAGGCCTGATCCAGCCTTGCCTTGAAAGTCTCCAGGGATGGGGCATCAACCACATTGCTAAGCAACCTAGCCTCATCACCCTCACTGTAAAAGTTTTTTTCCTTATATCTAACCTAAATCTCTCCTCTTTGATCTTGAAACCATTTCCCCTTGTTCTGTCACCACAGACCCTGCTGAAAACTCTGTCCCCTTCTTTCCTGTACCTCCCCTTTACGTACTGAAAGGCCACTCTCAGGTCACCTCACAGCCTTCTCATCTCCAAGCTGAACAGTCCCAACCTATCCTCATAGGGGAGGTGTTCCATTCCGTGGGTAAATGTTGCCTCACACAATGAGAGATGCCTTGACTGGGAGTCCGCACAGGAGGAAACACAAAGTATTTGTCTTCATGCTGCCTTTTGATCCAAAATGGCTGAATGTACAATCTGGAAAGATCATACCAGTTCTGTGCGCAGCCATCAGTTCTTTTTGGGGTGGAAACAGCTCCTCATTTGACTCTAGCAGTCTTGAGAGCTGGGCACCTCTTATACGCTACTTCATAAAATCACAGAATCACTTGAGTTTGATGGCCTTAAGGGCCATCTGGTCCACCTCCTCTCCAATGAACAGGGATACCTACAGCTAGATCAGGTGCTCAGAGCCTCTCCAGCATGACCCCTCCAACTCAAAAGACTCTTTCATCACACTGAACTCCCTAAAACATAGGGAAACTGTGACTGGAGATCTTACATTTTCCCTTGTCATCCTCACAACTTCACCGTTACTCTCAATATGTCTCAATTCTGCCCTGAAACACCAAGACCCAAGTTTGATGCCAATTTTGATAATGCATTCCTACTGGAGGACCATCCTGGTGCTGAAATCCTCGCTATCTGAGCTGAAAGTAATACTTTGAGCCTATGAGTCAGACTGGATGTAGTCATAGGCAGATAAGAGTGTTTTCTCTTGCTGATAAGCATGGGTCCTCCAACATTCCAGGGTTTTTTTGTAGGCTCTTTACACCCTTGAAGAAGTGATAGTTTAACTACCAACTTAATGCACCAGTATCAAAGGAAACCAGGAAAACTATGAAGTGTCACTAGATGAGAAATTAATCTATGTCTACAGAGATGTATTCTGCATGCCCAGAGTATTACAGCAAAATACATTTCAGAAATGTCTCTTCTGAAAAAGAAGATTTTTTTTAGAGATGGCATTTGTAACATATGTGAGTTGTTTCCATAAGACAGGTGCATGATGTCCCCTGAGAGCTTAGTTTATTGACTTGCATGGTACTTGCTGCACGAGAGCAAATGACATGGCTATTTTTCAAGCTGCACTAATACCCTGGAGACATACTGAAAAATAAGAGATGCTCATGGAATCACAGGGAAAAAGAAACTGTTAGCGTGCTTTAGTAATTCCAGGAGTGGAAATCCCCGCTGGACCGTGCCACATGTCATAGCCATTGGTTCTCTCCTACTGATACTAACATGCCCTTGGATGCTTCTCAGAGGGAGCAGAATTACGCTGTACAGGGATCACACAGACAACAGTGGCTCAGGCCGGCTGATTGATATTAAATATCCAGATATCCTTCCAGCCTTTATTGGCTTGCCAGTGCTTTGCAGATCCACCTGTATCCTGGTGACAATCCCAGTATGCAGCCTTGGTAGGTCAGATGCAGCACTCACTGCCAGCTAGAGAGCTAGAGAGATGACCCAGGTGAAAGTACACAACTATTAACAGTGAACAGAACTATTAAGTTACAGTTATAACTGTAATTCTGTGATATGTAGCAAATATGAGAAACTGTTAATTTCACATCTTTTAATAAATTATCCGCTAGTAAACTGCAACAGCCCAGACAAACCACAAAGTATACAATAAATTGCATTTGTTCAGTGTAATTACAGTACAATAAAACGTAAGAAATGCGTAATGGGGTGAGGACTTCTTTTTCAACTCCTACTGTGTTTTCTTCCTCCTCAGTAATATGTTCACAGATAAAATACTTGAGACCTCATCTGTTGGGAAATAGATGCACGTGTTCAGCTGGTGTTTGAGTTTCTACAGTATTGCCAATGATGACTTTCATTTCAGCCACAGAGGGATTCGGTGTCAAGGAGAATCTCTTGCTTTGAGTAATTCAGAGTAATTCAAAGATATCACGGTGTAACGCAAGGATTTCTGTAGTGTTATTCATGATTCTTGTGGGAGTGTGAACAGGCTGAGGGTTCTTTTGTACAAAGATTACATTCTTGTAGACAGTATTAGGATATATGCAATTAAAACCACAACTAAGTTGCAAATAGAAACAGCACAGCTTTCAGAAACTCAGAGCCTGAACATCCTCTTGCAACAGCTCTGAAGCAGGATGATTCTCCCACAAAGCACTGAATAATATCTGACTTCTACCAACAAAAGGCAAACCAGGCTCTCTGCTTCCTTTCAGCTTGGAGAGTCTTGTGTTTAGGACATGGGAAGTAATTTGAGAAGCAGCAGCAGAATTAAGAACAGTGGATTTTCTTAGAAGGATATTGTCCACGGAGTCTTAATCTACTCATTACACTATGGTGCCCCAGTCCTGCTGCTGTCCCTATGCTCAACTGCGTGGGTTGGTACAAGCACGATGCAGTGCCCTTGTCCTGTTCGTGCTCTCATGAGAGTGTATTGCCTTGTGCTGGCTCCCTGCCCGTGTTCAAAGCCCTGCCTGTGAGCATGACATTAGATTTGTCAATAAGATACAACATTCAGCAAGCGTGTGTGGTGTGTTTTCTTCTCTTGCTCAGAAACACAATCTGCAGACTCTGACATGAATTCAGTTACGCAGGTTAACAATGCACATTTACATGAATTGGTTTTTTTCCCGCGTGTATTTCTTTAAGGAACTAACAGTGGGTTGTAATTTTATTTTATTTTTTCTATACTAGTTAGCACAGGTGTGGTTCTGACCCTTTGAGAAGTGCAGGTGACTTGCTTTTATAGTAAACATGGTCAAGAACTCAGGCAGCAAAGAGCAGCGTATTTGCATGACAGAACTGAAACATAGCCATGCCTTTTGAACTCAGCTGCACTTCTGGAGAAGTCATGGAGGGCTGTGAAAAGTTTTGGCACCTGAGAGCCCCAGGAGGTATGTTGCCATTTCCTTGTATGCTTCTACAGAGGTTGTAGAGACTGGGGAAGGTCTTTGCTTGTGCTCATTATGACAAAGAAAAATAGAAAAATAGAAAAATGACAAGCATCAAATGTCCTTTTCCTGCTTCAGGTATTTGCTCAGAGGCCAACATCCTCCTTGCTTCAAGAAAGCTTCAAGTCCTTGCCTACCTTGGTGCTACAGCAAATGTGCTATTTTCAGAATTCAGATCTGGAAATTTCTACTGGAGTTTCTACTGGAGAACTCTGTGACAGGAAAATTTCTAGTGCAAGTGATGTTGAAAAGCCAATGTTGTTCTACGGTTTCCACACTTTTAAAAAAGACAGAAAGGGTTCTTGATTATTTGATCTGAAACAGATGTTTTAGAAAGGCATTTAGATGTGACTTGACTCAACTCCTCATGAAAGGCATCAGCTAACTGTTAGGCAATGCTGAAAACCTTCAGTTTGAATCACCAGCAACGCTGGTGATGGAGGTGAAAGTGGATGGATACTGGAGTTTCAGCCATTTTGGTGCTTTTCCAGCTGCTGGCATAAATCAGAGGCCAAGATTGTTCTCATTTACATCTGTCTGGAAGGGTCTCCCTGTACATTCATCATATTTTGAAGATTACCATCTAGATTCCTCTTGTATCACTGTTTTTTGAAGCAGCAGAGTAAGCCAGCACAGATACTGACTTGAAAGTGTGCACTGGCATCACTGCTGCTGGTTTCTGACTCAGCAGAGACACAGATGTGTTTCTTAGAGCAAAGGATGTTGTTTCAGTTACTCACGCTTCTGAGACTGTTAGGCATGAAAGACCAAACAGGGTGGAAACTTTCACTTTGAGCAAAAGAACAGTTTTAATAGAGCCCACATGCTTGTACCTTTTCATGTTTGTCCTTTCTCACTGCTCTCCTGGGCCAAATGTTCAACTCACTGAAAAGATGGTAGCAAAAAGAAGGCAATTCTGTTAACTGTGCAGATGTGTTTCTGGGGAAAAAAAAAATTATATCTGTGGGGCTTTTGAACAACAAAATGGGGAAAGATGCTCCTAGCACAGCAGATTTCTTAGAGGAAGCACACGGATGACCACATGGTGCCCTTGTGCTGCCAAAAGTCTTTGTCTTCTTTCTGCCCACCTCTTCTCCTTGGCAGGCTGCAGGCGATCTGGTAGATGTGGCACAGCTCTGGGACAGCTGAGAGAGATTTTCAGCTCCCCAGTTAAAGTACTCTGGAGGATGCATCTAGAAAGCCAGCATTGATGTAAGCATCTGGTAACAACTACACTTGGGCAATCAGGGCATAACCTCTGTATTTCATTCCTGAGGAAGGTGATTATAATGATGACCAGAACATCTCTGCAATGAGTAGAAATGAGCAAAATGTTGCAGGTTTTCTTGAAGATGTTTGTGTTCAATTTGTGAAATTCATATTTCCTGAAAAAGCCTCTCTTTGGGTGAAGAGAACAGTTTTCCTCTTATTGTTCGCACGTATGCATTCTTGATCTGACATGACTTGCAACCACAAGAGAGCACTCTTTCCTTTGAAGATTTCTCTGCTTCTCCAGAAAGGTAGAGATGTGCCATATAAGTTTGCAAACTGCTTGAGAGCTGTTTCAGTTAGACCAGAGCAGCCGAAACAACAAAGCTTGCAGTTGTCTTTTGGATTTCATTGTGGAAAGCCTTTGGGTAGTTTTCAGATGACAGAAGATCCTCGGTTCCTGAAAGGGAGGAGTTCTGCCAAAACTTTGAAGATCCCTGTAAACTTTGCAAATTACGCCGCTTTTGGAGACAATTATATCAAATGATATTGTGGATTACAATACATGAGAAGTGTTTAGAGCCTGGAAGATTATTTACGTTTGGCGTTAACTCCTATGGTCATAATTTCAAGAAGGGAGAAAAGGAATGCACAGGAACCCTCTTATTATCTTTTGAAATATGAAGATCAGAGAAAAAGGAAGGTTTAAAAGTGTGGAGTGATGGTCCTCAAAACCTGTCTATAAATTAGCTGGCATCCTGCATCTATAAAATCAGCTTAGAGCTGATTTCCAGGCACCAGTGGACCTCCTGAGTCATCAGCAGTGCTTTGCGATCTGAGTTTCTACATTCTGCAGGAGAAAATTGCCTCCCCTGGGGCAGAGTACCTGTACAAATGTTTCCTTCTTGCCTGGATTGATACACGATTTGGAAGCCAAATTTGGGAGCTGATTTTGCACTGGTGAGAAGAGACAAAGAATGGCCAGCAATAAAGATGATGATGGACTGTTGAACAGGATTGCATTTTCAGGAGCAATGCCCCTGGCTAACAGCCACATCCGTCCCCACGGGGTTCCCCTGAGAGAACCCTTTGGGGTTCCCATCCACCTAGACCCGTCGTACTGGGAGCGAGCCTATGGTGGGCATGCAGGTCGCATCTCCTACGTCCCATTCCCTGGCTACGTGGGTGTCTATGACTATTCCTTTGAGCCTGCCTTCATTCGGAAGAGGAACGAGAGGGAAAGACAGCGGGTGCGCTGCGTGAACGAAGGCTACACACGCCTGAGAGAGCACCTGCCCAAGGAATTTGCTGACAAGCGCCTCAGCAAAGTGGAGACCCTGAGAGCAGCCATAAGCTACATCAAGCACTTGCAGAGCTTGCTGGACTGCTATCCCCTGGGGTCTAGCAGTAAGGAAACGCTCGCCACCAAGGAGCTCCTGGATGATCCCAGCCCCGGTCCTCTGCGGGAGTGCAACAGTGATGGAGAATCGAAAGCTTCCTCAGCCTCATCCCCCTACAGTGAATTCGAGGAGGTGGGTAGCTAGGAATTGGCCCCCCGGAGAAAGAAGCCTTCAAGACCTTCTGAAAGCCAGAACTAAATCCCCTGGGATTTTTCTGCAGATTAAGATGAATACCAGGAAAAAGGAAAACAGCTACGAGAAAAGATAAAGGTATTTTCATTCTTTCAAAGGACAACTGTGTTGTCTGCACAGAACTTAAAGATGATCTGTAAGCACACAGACCTTGCTTCTGTTGTTCCAAATGTGTTACTAAACTTCGGATTGTTAAAACCGAAGCAACTGTTTGCATTCTACTTCTCATTCAGCTTTTGTTCTATTTTCATTTGCTTTTCACTCAAGAAGAGAACAAAACCAGATAAACCCATTTCAGGAAATCCTCCTTCCCTTTCTCCCACTTCCTCTAAGTTTTATTTTCCTGCTTGCTAACTTGGAATATCCTGGGTTACAAACATTTCGACTGGGAAAGGTAAGATTTAGATAACACATCCTTCCCTAAAATTGTTCGAACACTCCCAGAAATGCTCCTGTTTCTGAAAGGACAGTATTTTTACAAACTTGTGGCTGATTTTTTTTTTAATGGCATCTTCTAAAGCAAAAGTAGCAACTCATGCATTGGATTCTGGCTGTTTGGTGATCATGGGAGGGATGATTTTCAGGAAAAGTAAGTGTGACAGTTTCGCTCTAAAGTGTTCTAGAAAGTGGTAAGCAGAGATTTGTAAAACTGCACCTAAAAAGGCACAGCTTTACTTCTGATGCTGAAAAAAATGTTGCCGGCCTATTTCTTTCTTTACTCAAAACTGAGTTTGTATGCAAAGTAATCCTGAGTATTTTTGATCAGTGAGAACTTAGAAATAGGTTCCTGTAGCAGTTATGTAGTGGTATGTACAAAAGGGGTAACTTACATCTGTGTGAAGGTGTAGGTGTTTCTCCTTTTGATCAGAATATTGCATTGCTTTGTCAAAGAATACACCTTCTCAAATGGATATCTCAGAGTATATGAAATAGCTTTCCTTTGGACAATATCTGCTTAAAATGAGAATGTTACCTCAAATTGCTCAAAAATCTTCCTTTCTCCACGGCCAGATTTAATTAACATTTAGCTATGAGCTTGAATCCCATTCTGAATACAAGGTAAACTTCTCACTCATAAGTCTGGCACGAAGACCTTCCAAACTTCTGCTTTTTTGGCCTCACTTTGGCGAAATGGTTTTGTATCATTTTGTCTTTCCTTCGCAGTGTGCTGACTGAACACCTGAAAAAATACTTGTGTGTAAATGAGAATGCATACTGATTAAATACCTCAGATGTGTCCATAAATTTCATTTGAATAAAAAATGCAATACATCCAGGCTGTGGGTTTTGTTTTAGTTTTTTCCAGTGGATAATAAATGGGAAATGTGTAGGAAATGCACACAAAATGCTACCTATGAAATAAATTTTTAACCTAGATTTTTACATCTGGATGGTTAGTAGGTTTATAGTGTTGGTATCTAACAAGATTTATTAGATATAAAGTTACTGTGCTGATTTCTAGCACACTGCTATGGACCTCTGTACACTTTTAGCTACTGAATGCCTGCTTTCAAGTACTTGCAGTGGAAGTACTTGGGTTGAGCTATTGCTACAGCTCTAAACCCAATTATTTCTTCTTAAGTCACATATGTGTTTCTCAATAATATTGAAAGGCAGACACTTAAGCAAATTGCACTCAACTCAGATATGAAAAAAAAAGCCTAAATATGTTGTCCAAGTGGCTTCTGACAGATCATTCATTCAAAGATGTTAATGGCAGTCACATGCTTTGTCCTTTATTCTTTAAGTGGTAGCCAGGTCTCTTTTCTGACAATTTTAATTTAGTTTGTTTCTGTTTTCCAAACCCCAAATGTTTAATCACAGTTACCTGAAAAGTTCTTGCTAAGGATCTAGAGCTTAGGCACTGATTTTTGGATGCATCAGTATGGATTCTGACAATAGACTCAAACTCTTTGTGCTTCAGTGCTTCCAGATGTTTTTGGAAATGGAGTTGCACTGGTGGTAACTCTGTGAGTAAGCCTGGGTTGCATTTCTCCCTTAAAGCAGAGATCAAATCTCTCTTATCTATGAAAAACATGTATTCAGTGTACCTGAGACAAATTCTGTGAGATGCTTTGTAAAGCTCTTTGAAGACAGAAAGCACTTAACACACATTTAATGAGAGTAAGCATCCAAACCACTAGAAATCAAAATGAGCAGAATGCCTGTTTCTGTCTGGATGGGAGGCATCAGATAACTCCCCTAATACATTTTTGTATCGGATGCTTCTCACGGAGGTTTGAGTCCTGCAGCAGCACGTCCAAGAGTTGTAATCCTGTGGTTTCAAATGCTGGAGAGCGGGTAAAGTGATCAGCTGGACAGACTGAGCCATGGATCTGCCCCTTGCCAGCTTCATCTCAATTGGGATGTGCCTCTAGAAGAGGCTCATCACAGGAGAGCATCTCCCCTTTGTGGTCCTGGGCCTGCACTTGATCCACACTGCTGTAGGGTGACCCTTCCCATGTGAGTTGCAGGCTGATCAGCTGCACATCTAGATGGGGCTGGTTTATTTCTTGTGTGTCCTTATTGTTCTGTTCAGAACCATGTCTGTATTTCTGAAATAACATTCTGGAAATACCTCTGGACCTCGAGTCAAGGAGATGGATGAAAAAGGCTACATATTAATAAAAACATGCACATATGTATATTTTGGAGTGTACGTTTCACTCCTTTTAACAGCTCTGGAGATGTCCTTAAAGTACCTCTTGATCCAACCTCAGTTCGGAAGGTGCAAAAGCTAGAGTCCATTTAATTTTAAAGGAAAGTGAATTTCTGGATGAAAACCAAATGATTTCTGTGCAAAAAATATGTGATGGATTGAGCTCCCAGGAAAGCTGGATGCTTTATCTCTCACAGTTCCTGCAGGCATGCGAACCTCTCGCACACTTTTAGCACAAGGAAGTAGAAGTCAGCTAAAGATCTCCCAAGGGTAGGTCAGTGCTTCTTATTTGTGTCAGCAAAAGTTTCAAGTGAATGCTACATTTCAAAAGCTTTCTTAATCTGTTTCTGTGCAAAGTTTTTCTTCAAAGCTTCTAAAGTTTATCATTCTCAGACTTTGAAGGCAGACAATGATCAACTTGTCACCCTGAGAATTAAAGTTTTAATAAAAATGGTGATTGGAAGAATTCTCTCTGTGTGGCACGATCACCATTTACAGGAAAGTCAGCACTAATATCCCTAACCAACCGTGCTACAGCTTTATCAAACTCCTGCACACCAAATGCAGACTTTAATCTTTCTATCAAATGTGAAAAAGTGCACATCTGTTGTCTTCTTTCTTCTGCCATTAAATTACAAATCCATTTGTTCCTGATATTATCAGCATTTTAAAGATGTGTAATCCTGGCCATGGGATTGCTTTTAATCCTCTAATAGCTATTTAGCTGATTTCTTTGTGAAAGCCCATCTACTCTCCTTTCATGTTATATTACCAGTGTCAGTAAAGCGGCCAAGGGAAACCAGAAGGCACTATGAAGAAACTGTGTTCAGGCAGCAAAGCAATCAGGGCCAATTCATCTCACTGGAATAAATGAACAGGGAATAGCCACACAAAAGCAAAGAATTTTTGAAAACCTTTAATGCCAGTGTACTCAGAAGGAAGCAAAAAAGGATGCAAAATGTTTGAAGTGGTACCAAGAGGAGAGCTCTGCTGCAGTTGGCCATATAGAATAATTAAAATTTGAAATGACCACTAGGATCATGTAGTCCAACTGCCAGCCCATTCCCACCATACCCACTAACCATGTCCTCAGTGCCACATCCACACAGTTCTGCAACACCTCCAGGGATGATGACTCCACCACCAGAATTCTCTGACAACCCAGAGGAGTGCTTGCTGGCAAAAGTTATAAATGCTCACTCATGTATTTCCCACATGATTTTTTCACATTTTTTTTTATCTCACTGTGAGTACATCTGTTGGCAGAGTGATGGATAGCTTCTCTTTGCTGGGCAAACCAGCCATGCTGGAAAAACAAACCAGACTGAAGGCATTTCTAAAGTTGGATGTCTCTCTCCATTACCTCAGTGGATCTCCACAGTCAGTGGAGGATAAAAGATGGAGAGGAATCAGGCTAGGATATTAAAGAGATAATCCAAGAGCATTTGTTTGCAATTTACAGCAGTTTGGCAAGGTGACACCACACAGAAGATGCTCCAGAGCTGGCTGAAAACGTTATAACTAAAATTCATTTAACTCAGAAAAAAAAACACAAAAACAACCATACTTCTTCCAGTGAATCATGGCAGCTACCCTGAGCCAAGACCCTGGAAAGTGAACAGAGAACAACATGGTCATCTGTTGTGCTGTGCTAGAGGCTGGGAAGCTGGGAGAAGAAACAAGGTACTCAGCTCCACTGGGGACTTCCCAAAGGGCTTTACAAAGCAAATCTCTCACTGAGTTCAAAAGAGCTGTTCTTGCTGGATAAAGCCCTGTGGGAAAGTTAGCTGGTGGCCCACCTCTGCTTGGCTATCACTTTTGTGGCCAGAACTGTCTTTTCACAGCTTAACTGTGCAACATGTGTGCAGGGTACAGTCAACACCACAACATCTACTCAGAGCACATGAATGGTGCATCCTTGCCTCTACATGCTGGTGCTGAGGTGAGAGTAAAGGCTCAGAGCCTCATTTGGCAATGTGGTACAGCCTCAAAAAGGAAAAAAACAAAAAACAAAATAAAACCAAAAAAACAAGAAAAATCTTTCCTTAGTTTGCAAATTGAGTTGAAAAATAAGTGAATAACAACAAAAATACAGTTCAGGAACAGAACAGGTATGTGCCCAGGCTGGGTTTACTGGATGCACTTCAAAGGAAAAACACAAGAAAAGCTAAATTTAATTGGTTTCCTTTTATTTGTCTTAGCTTACAAAAGAACCATTTTCCTGAAAGGCTCAGAAGATTCATGCATAAAAGCTGGAAATCCTAGGCTACCCATAGCCCAGCCCCTGGAACAGACACAGAAGACAGGTGACGCTCCTACTTTTAGCCACCTCCAAGTCATAACTTGCTGTATTTATGTAAACAAGGAGCTTTGCCAAGGTCAATACATCCATCTGTGAATCTGGGTGGTTGAAGATCCTGGTTCACTGTCATCACTGTCTGTAGATACTATAGGCTGATAGTGTCGGTACTCCCAGAACTGTGGGTTACAGATGCAGGTAGCAACCAACAAGGTCATAGAATCATAGAATTACAGAATGATTAGTAAAAGGAAAGGACCTTAAATGTCATTTAGTTCCAACCCCCTGCTGTAGGCAGGGTTGCCAGTCACAAGATATTTCACTCTAAATTTCCTCTCACCCCTTTCACTGTGCTTTCATCTGGCTTTGAAGCCTCTGTTACGGGACCTACCTTATCATTTTGGTTAGAGCCTGCATTTGGAGGAGCATCAAGAGTTAAATCTATATTAGTGCGGACCTCAGTTTGTATTGATTATGATTTTGTAGATGTCAGAAATGAAAAGATGTATTAGTATTAGATATTAGGAAAAATATCTTGCTTAATCTTGATGCTGTACAATTCTGGATCAGATCTTTGTGCTCCTGAGCTGTTCACCACCGGCATTTAATTCTAACCAACCTCTTCCATCTGCACCAAGATCACAAAGAAAACAAGTAGTTCCAGATAGATGCAATTTTCAGGCCTTTCAATGGATTTCCTTTACGTTACACTGTACTGTGCTGCTTTCTAGATGTAGCTCTTTAAACTTAAGAAGCACTGAAGAAGTCCCAGACTCAGCTACAGAGCATTTATCCCAGAGCAACGCTCATGCAGAGATGATCTGTACTTCCACACACTCAGTGGTGTTAAAGCTCACTGGTGCTTAATGAATAAGATGGATGATAAACTATGCAACGTATAAATGAAATGAGGCAGATGTACAAACACGGGCATGCGTGCTGTGGTGTCTGCACACAAGAGGAAGAGGAAGGACGGTAGAGGGAGGGAGGAGAAAAAGTGGTTTTGAAGTGTGGCACACTGTTTGATATCAAATTAACTGCATGGCTAAAACCGGGAAAATTAGAGTAAATTAGATGTGACACCTTTGGGGTGCAGAAATGAGAGGTGGGTTGTGCTGGGACAGGACTATATTATCCTGGAGGAGGAAAAGAGAAAGGGTAAGTATGAAGAACTTAGCACCATCATGAGAGCCATAACAAAGAGCCCAGAGCATGGGCAGAGGCCAAGCAAATGAGGTGTTTCTCCTAAATGAGGAATTTCTCTACAGTACTGCTCTTCTTCCTCCTTCACCTATGTTTCCCATGCCAGGAGTCAGGAGTGCTGCTGAAAAATTGGAGACATTGAGCTGAATGTCATGGGGAAAAAAGTAAGTGCTGGCTGTGTGAATGGGGGTAAGGGAATAGATGCAATGCCTGTAGCATGGATGTCCAACTGAGCACAGCAATACACTCTTTGGAAAGAGGAACCACAGAGCTGTAGACTAGGCAGGCTCTGATGGTTGTAATGGAAGCTTCTCCAAATGACATAAAAATATCTACAAAGAAACAGCAATACAATTTCACTACTACAATGTGTGCAAAAATAGCTGAGACCACAGCATTTGCATGATGGTGTGTCTGCCTGAAACTCAGACACACCACCCTATCTACCCACCACTGTTCCTCGTTCTTCTTGCCCATCTCTGCTGAGCATCTGTGTATGCATTCCTTATCACAGCGCTGAACCACCATGAGCAGGCTGTGCTCAGCCCACCTGCCACCAGGAGAAACTGAGCAATAAGCCCAGGTGACCTCAGTCCTGGGTTTCCTTTTCATTTCAGCACCAGTGCAGCCCTCCTCTTGGTGTTAGGACCACCAGCAGACCATGCTGTGTCTCGCTAGAAAATATCACTGGGCTCCCCTTCTGCCATTTCACCCTGAGTCCCCTGAACGCATAGATAAATCTGGCCTTCAACATCACCCAGGCTGCTCCCCGTGTCATGGGAGCATTGATGCCCTGCAGAGGCTCCTCATCCCAATGGGTTTGCTGGATGGATCAAAGCTGAGACACGCAGTGTGTTGGCACAAGGCATTTGCCTCTGTTTATATGCTGCATGCTCTATTGCTTTGCATTTTTCAGTGCTATCAAAGCTTCAAAAGCTCCATTTACGTTAACAAGCCCATAAAGCATAAGGATATTAAATGTTGTTTATAGTACCCTGCCTGAGAAGATCATTCAGTTAGCAGCTGGCTCAATTTTTAGTTAAGTGAGTTTGGTGAGAGTGCCAAGTTGTCTCTGTACGTGATGTGGGAGCTCGTGTTGAAAGAACAGGAAAAACAGCAGCAATCCCTGTGCAATGACTGCATTACTCTGTGGTAAGAACAGTCAACATTTTCGGAGATGACTTTGAGATTGTTAAAAGTTGTGTTTTGAGGTCACTGTCTTAAAAAACATGTTTTGTATTTGAACCTTTTATGCAAAATGGTACAGTTTAGGTCCATTCCATCACCTCATATATGCCACAAAACTACTAATGGTGTACGTGGAACGAAGGGTATCAGAAATTTCATCTGGGCAGCAGGTGGTTGTGTAGAATAAGGCCTAGGAGAGAGCAACTCAGCCACCACAGCATCTTGTGGAGCAGGCATTTTCAGACAGCAGCTGGACAAAGAATGATTAGAAGAGTTTAAACAGTTAAAGGCATCTCCTGAAAATACTGTGAAAGGAGTACAAGGTTTCATCCGTATGGGCTTGAGTTTAGACTACCAGTAAGGGGCTCTAAGAGCACACTCACCATTTCTAAGTTTCTTCCCTGAGTAGGAAGCCTAAAGGATGGTCTCTGGGCAGACTTCCCATAGCTGATGCATGAGTTAAGAAGACCACATCTAGGAAGGTCACTTTTTCTCAATTGCAAGAGATGAAGTAGCAGTTTAATGATTGCCTGACATAAAAGTATGAGCACAGACATGAATGCAGCAAATACTATTAAGCATGTACTACAGCAGGCTCCCACAGTCTGGGAACTGGGGCTTGGAGTGTTAGGCACAGTGATGAAGTACCCAGTATGAAGTGCTACTTGAGTGAGACAATGGCAGCAGCAACCTACATCCAGAAACCATCAGGATGGTGATTTTTTTTTTTTTTGGTTTTTAATACCTAGAAGGTATAAAGAGTATACAAGAATACAGTAGGAAATACTGTAAGAAATGGATTTGTATTAAACTATGTCGGGAAAACAAAGGCAACTTTGATTTGTCAGTACTTAAAGGGGGCTACAAGACAGCTGTGGAGAGACTCTGTGTCAGGGAGTGTAATGATAGGAGAAGGGGTAATGGCTTGAAACTAAAAGAAGGCAGATTTAGCTTAGGCATTAGGAAGAAATTCTTTACAGTGAAGGTGCTGAGACACTGGAGTATGTTTTGCAGAGAAGCTCTTGATGTGCCATTCCTGGAGGCATTCAAGGCCAGGCTGAATGGGGCCCTGGGCAATCTGATCTAGTAGAAGGTGTCCTTGCTAATGGCAGGGGGTTGGAACTACATGGTTTTTCATGTCCCTTCCAACACAAGCCATTCTGTGATTCTCTGATCTTACTATATTTTTTTCTGAAAGCATTCCTTTCTTCCAGCTGGCCTTGATTTTTAATTCAGTGAGCAAAGGCTGTAAGCTTATACTCAAATATTGGTAGGGATTTCATCACAATGATTACACAAGGGATTTGCAGCTTAGGCAGATCTGAAGGTTTAAGGCATGTAGACAACATGAAAAGTGTGAATGGAAATCCATTGGACTTAGAATTTACTTGGGAAGCTTTAAGGAAAGGCAGTTTATAGGGCTGAGTAAAAAAGCTCAAAAGCTTTGGAGAATCAGTGGGATCCCTGGAAGATCAATACAGCTATTCTATTTGTTTTTTTTGAAACTCCTTGGGTTAGATCTCTTTGGACAGTAGGTATTGTAAAGACATTTACAGTACCACTTGGTTTCAGCTAGATTTTAAATGCCATGAATAAATGCAATAAATAAATAATCAGTTAAATGAAATTACATCACACATGCTGCAAAAACAAACAAGCAAACAAAAAGAGGGTTTATAAGACAGGCTATAGGACACCACTGGGAGTATATCCTACCTAGTGCATCATATATGCAAGACAACACCTACGCTGTTAAATCACATTCCTCCTTTCTTTCTTGTTTTTTATCCCAGATTCTCACTCCTTCATGAAAGATTTGGCAGCTCCCTCCTAGTCCTGAACCTTATCCAAGTGATAATTATATCTGTTTGAAATCCAGGAGCTGAGAACTAGCTTCAGGCCACTCAACAAAGGCTTCTCCCGTGCTCTGAGGAAGAGATGCCGACACTTCCCTTCTCATTGTCTACCTCCTGCTGAAACGTATTTGCAGAGTTTCCCCAAGCCTTCAAGGCTTTTCAGGAGATCTGGTGGAACTAGACCTAATATCTCATGGAGCATCATCACATACAAAGGAACATCCCCATGGGCACAGTTAATGCAGACAAACCTAAACTTTTTTTTTTTTTTTTTTTTTTAATTCAGTTGCAAGTGTATAATTAATCCCTGTTCAAATCTACATGTTTGATCTGCTTCTTTTTTCAGACATTAGGCCTTAGATATCTGTGAAGGAAGGGGAAGACGATATGGTTTGATCTGGAGCACCTAGAATGAGCTCATGGTAACATAGGCAAATCTTTGTCCAGAGTGCTGAGAGCCTAGAGGGATGTACTTAGCTTGGCTGCTGAAACGCATCCAGAGGATGGTAATCCAGCAGCTGCTGGGCCAGCCTGGCTTTAAAAGCCATTAAGATGGTTGGGCGGTGTCTCTAGAAGGCTGTGCATAGTGAGGGTGGTGGTAACAGCCATTCACTCCAACATGGCTTCTCACTGGATGAGGTACAAATTCTTCTCATAGTTATAGGAAAAGTTCTCTCAGCAGAGCCTTGCAGCAACGCCTAGAGCAAACTTCCCAGCAGTGCAACTGGAAGACCAGTGCTGATGTGCTCAGTGGGTCAACTGCTTCCTCAGCCCAGAGAGAAAGTAAAATTGAGTATCTCTCCACTCTGGGAAGGACCCTTGTTTTTCCTTACCTCAGGTGACACACTGCATCCCATTTTCCACTGGACTTGTAGCTGGTGAGATGCTGGCTTCTCACTTAGGGCAGGAGTTGAGAGGCATCCCAAGCTGAGCTGTCAAGGGGAAGTGCACAAGCACGCTCAAAAGAAGAAATCACGGCACAGTGGGCAGCTCAGATGTGCACCAGGGTCAGATGCAACTCATTGGTTAATTCCGGTAGTGGGCCTGTGGTGGGTCTCTGCAATGCCATAGAAAACCTCCAGGGACAGTGACTCCACCACCTCCCTGGGCAGCATGTGCTACTGCAACACCGCTCTTTCTGAGAATAAATTGTTCCTAACATCCAATGAGAACCTCCCCTGGTACAGCGTAAGGCCATTCCCTCTCATCCTATCTCTGTTACCTGGGAGAAGAGGCCAATCCCCACCTCGCTACAGCCTCTTTTCAGATCACTGCAGAGAGTGATAGGGTCTCCCCTGAAATTCCTCCAGACTGAACAACCCCAGTTCCCTCAGCTGCTCCACATAAGACATGGCATGGTGGTGGCAGCCTCTTGCAGACAAGAGCTGTGGCAGGAAGTAATGCTCCCACAAACAAACCCTCTAAGTCCTGCTCAGGTAGTCCGAAAAACAAGAAAGGAATAGAGATGAAAATGGATCCACTTCAAAAAGGGAAATTTCCATTTGAAGTGCTGAGAATTCAAAGCCTTGTTCAAGTCAAATCCTCCCCAGCAGCAGCAGCCCTTTTTCACCCCTCAGTAGTGCATATCAATTTCTTCTGACAACAGTTTCATGGCTTCGGGATAAATAAGCCCAACTTTGCTGGTATTATATTTTACAACTACAGACAGAGAACGGAGATTAAAATTCCTGGGATGAGTCACCACAGGCAGGGAGGGGGAGGTGGGTCTGTTGAAAAGCTGGTGTTGTGAAACACAAACTGAACATGAAAAAGTCAAATCCAGCCCCTCAACCCCTGGTCTGGAGCCTGGAGCTTCCTCACGCTGGGATGAAAGCGGTTATGTGAGGGGCAACAAGGGCAGAGTGAAAGAGGCATCAGCACAAGGGGCCTCACTGCAGCATCTCTGAGGATGTCTGATGCACTCGGGCAGCCATTAGGTGCAATAGGGGGACACCCTGTGGCATCTTCACCCCTCATGGCCCAATATCCAGACAGACACAAGAAGCTGAGGAAGAAAAATCACTTTTGGTTGAGCAAAATGTTTGTGTTTTATTTCCCCTCTCAAATCAAAGGCCTCACCTGCGCTGTCTTCCTGCGATGTGAAGTGTCTTGAATTGATCTCAGGGTTTTTTGAAATATTCCACAAGGTTCTCTTCCCAGAGAAGCTGTGATACCCCACCCCTGGAGGTTCAAGGCCAGGTTGGATGGGGTCCTGGGCAGCCTGAGCTGGTGGGTGGCAGCCCTGCTCATGGCACGGGGTTGGAACTGGGTGGGCTGTAAGGTCCCTTCCTACCTAAGCCATTCTGTGATTCCACAGTTCTATGAAACAAACTGAAGCAAATCCCCGTACACTGAAATGCATTGCTGAAAGCTTCCTGCTGAAAATGTCAGCCAGGTGCTGTCCCTTTGTCCACCTCACTCTCCTTTCTCACATTCTAGACAAAGCATCCTCATGGATGAGATGATTCTGGATGAGAATTCTGAGTCAAATAGGCTTCATCAGCAAAAGCTCTGCTGCAAGAGCACCACCTCAACTTGCCTGAAAAATGGCCATTGCTGGGGGCATAGCCAGAGAGAGCTGGGACAGGTCACCATGCAAGCTTTCCTGCTTAAGACTCTGTGCACAGAGACATACAGGACAAGTCCTCCAGGTTCCTTTGCTGGCAGACTGCACATCACTGATGTCCTACACATTTGTTATATTGTTTTACACCCAAAATGTGTCCAGGATCTGGGGAGAGAAGGACTAAAATCTTCCTGAATTATCCTAGTTCCCAAATATCCTGCTCCTTAACAATGCTGGTCTCTGCTGAGGAAAGCTTATAGAAGTGTGGCGAAAGAGGTTCGTACAAGATTTCCATGCCTCTGTGGTTGACATTAGTATTAGAGCTAACTCATAGAACTGCGGAATCAGAAGGTTGGAAAAGACCACTAAGTTCATCCAGTCTGACCACCAGCCCACCCCCACCATGCCCAATGACCGTGTCCTCAGTGCCACATCCACATGGTCCTGGAACACCTCCAGGGACGGTGACTCCACCACATCCTTGGACAGCCTGTGCTGCTGCAGCACTGCTCTTTCTGAGCATACATTTTTTCCTCATGTCCAACCTGAACCTCCCCTGCCACAACTTGAGGCCATTTCCTCCCATCCTATCGCTGTTACCTGAGAGAACAGGCCGACCCTCACCTTGACACAACCTCCTTTCAGGTCATTGTTGAGAGTGATGAGGTCTCCTCTGAGCATCCTCTTCTCAAGACTGAACAACCTCAGTTCCATCAGCCGCTTATACTCCAGACCCCTCACAGCTCCACTGCCCTTCTCTGGACACTCTCTGGGGTCTCAGTGCTGTCCTTCCAGCAGTGCCAGAAGCTAGGGAGAAAACAGATTCTTGGGGCCACCACACGACTGCAATGCTGATGCTGAGCAAGGGCTGCTGGGTCTGGGGTCTGCAGAGAAGTACTGCCATATTAGGCGGTGCCCGTAGATGTATATGGCAATGGTCCCTGAATCAGAGCTTGTTTCCTTAATGATAAAGAACCATAAAAGACCATTGGTTGAACAGAGCACCAAGACATGAGAAATTGAAATTACTTGGCATGGGTTAGACAAGTCCACGGTGGCTCAGAGCACCAAAAGCTGTTCTCTGGAAATGTACCCAAATGCCTCGGCCTTACACCAAAATTTCCTCTCCAGGAATTGGTCTGTGATGGAAGATTAACTTTCAGCCAGAGGAACAGAAAGGAAAGAACACAGCAATGATGCTCTTGCCTGCTATTGATAATCATCAAATATTCTGAATTCCTGCCCAGGAGACAAGGAAATAAGTATTTGCCTCACAAACAGAGCTTCATGTTTCTCAATCAAGATAAAATTTTTGCTTCATCCAATGACCATTAATGGAAGAGTTTGCAGGGTCTGGCAGGAGAAGTGGCCAGAAGTCTGTGCGTTCTCCGAAATAGGCTGATTTTGGAGGCCTTTTGGAGGCCCTTGGTCTGAGGCAGGGACAGGAAGGACAAACCCCGGTGTCCCAAGTGTTCCTGTGCTATGGGGGTGCCCAGTACACCCCAAAGTGCCCTTCTGTCAGCACAGTCCCACATCCTGGCCTCTGGCTGGACAAAGAGGCATCCGCTCCTCTGCAGAGCTCAGTGTCCCACAGTGGACACGCACAGGCATATGATGGGAAGGGGACAGACAAAATTCTTGATGGGCTAGGCTCAAAATGGGGAAGAAAGTGCACAACCCAGCCCTTTTTCTATCTACCTGATTAAAAAAAGACTCCCATGAGAGGTGGGTGTAGAAAATCCCTTTGGCAACAGCTACAATATAAATACCCTCTGGGGAAGAAGTAATTTACAGTGATGTTTTTTCTTCCTCATCCAAGAAGTGGATAAGGATTTGGCAGGAAAACAGTGAAGGAACTGATCAGAATATCTGTGATTTTAAAGCTTGATAACTTGTCTGTGAATGCTACAGATTTATAACCCTACAATAATAAGCATTAGTCAAAACTAAAACAACCAGCTTTCTTTCTTTTTTCTTTTTAAAGATTAAAGTGCAAACAGGTTACAGTTCTTAAAAGCTGGGTAATGGAGTGATTTATTGGCAAGATGTTCTTCCAGCCAGGAAACCCACCTTTCCTTCTGTCTGAAACTGTAAAAAGGGTAATAAAGAGTTATGGGATGTAACTATTTCTGGCAGTACAGCATGGTGCCTGCTGCCTGGGGACTGAATGAGAAATGTACTCAGCACTGGTACTCCAAGACCTGAGTGCTGTATCCCAAAGCACTCCCAATTGCTTCCCAGCAGGGATGTAGCTGCCCACAGGTTTCCAGAGATCTCTGCTTTGGTTCAGAGTGTTGGAAGAAAAGATGCAGATTAAAAAGGCTTTGGAGGCTGGTGTTGGTGGCCCTGCCTGTGTGCGGGGGGGTTGGAGCTTCATGATCCTTGAGGTCTCTTCCAACCTGGGCCATTCTGTTGTTCTGATCTGTGTTGTATCACTGCCTGGGGACAGCTCTCAGTCCCCATTTAGGGCAGCTCCTTGGGCCAAGAGCCAGCACTGACACTGCCTTTGCTCTGAGCAGAATGTGGTACCCATGGCCTTGTGCCTGCAACTATACACATACTAAGAAAGGCAGAGAGCAACAGCTGGGGACAGAAGCATGCTCAGGGGCTAGTGTTAACACAGAAGAATTGAGGCCAGGCTTTATGCAATCCTTCATTTACTCCAGGCAAGGAAGGTTTCAGAGATCTGAATCCTCTGTTTTAGAATCATAGAATCATTAAGATTGGAAAAGACCTCTAAAACCATCTAGTCATACAATCAGCCCATCCCCACCATGCCCACTGACCACATCCCTCAGTGCCCCACACGGCTCTGGAATACCTCCAGGGATGGTGACTGCACCACCTCCCTGGGCATCCTGTGCCTCGCCAGCACCACTCTTTCTGAGCTTACATTTTTTCCTGATATCCAACCTGAAACTCCCTTGGCACAACTTGATGCCATTCCCCCTCATCCTATCGCTGTTATCTGAGGGAAGATGTCAACCCCTACCTTGTCACAATCTCCTTTCATGTCATTGTCGAGAGCAATGAGGTCTCCCCTGAACTCCTCCAGACTGAACAACCCCAATTCCCTCAGCCACTCCCCATCATACTTGTGTTCCAGACCCCTCACAGCTCCGCTGCACTCCTCTGGACACACTCCAGGGCCTCCAAGCCTTTCTAGTAGTGGGGGGTCCAAAACTGAACACTTGAGGTATGACCTCATCAGTGCTAAGCACACCTCCCTGCTCCTGATGGCTGCAGTATTTCTGATACAAACCAGGATGCCACTGGCCTTGGCCACCTGGACACGCTGCTGATTTATGTTCAGCTAGCTGCCAGCTAAGACTCCAGATCCTTTTCCTCCATGTATCTTTCCAGCTGCTCTGTCCCAAACCTGCAGTGCTGCATGTAGTTGTGATTACACTGCAGGACCCAGCACTGGGTCTTAATGAAGCCCATACAACTGGCCTCAGCCCACTGATCTAGCCTGTCCAGATCCCTCTGTAGAGCTTTCATATCCTCAGGCAGATTAACACTTCCTGCAGCGTGGTGTCATCTGCAAACTTAGTGAGGTTATTTCAAACACTGCACTTTCTTGCTTTCAGTCTCCCTCCTTTGCCTTTCAGACATCACAAAAACCCCATGTCTTCTAGCATGTACCTTCACAACTGCTGGCAGCCTGGTTTTCTCCCTGTGAGCATGCTCAGGTTTGATAATTTCCTACAGCTTCATTGACTCAGGTAATGAGCTGCTGATCTGTGCATCAGGGCTTGGGCAATACTGTGCATGCACCCACAGCCAAATCCTCATCTGCAGGAGCTGCAGCCCTCCCTTCAGTCCATTCCCTCCTCCCCTCCTGGCACAGGGCAGGTGAACAGGTTCCTCAGGTTGTACTTCCAGAGTAGTGCAGGAGGCCCAGGCTGACATCCCAGCCCATATACGGGCTGAGGCAGAGTCCAGGCTGCTACATCAGCTCCCAAAACAGTTTGCAGTGTGAGAAAGGAATCAGGACTTCAGTTTCCCTGGAGAGGAAGGAAGAAAATGCTTCTGCTTAGCTGTGCAGGCAAAGCTGTGCAGAAAGCAGGGGAGGAGGGGCACTGCAACCCCAGCTGCACCAGCATCTCCTTTTAGGAGTAGGCACCAGTGCAAGGCTACCCATATATCTCTGTATGAAAGGAAGGGCACATAGAATCACAGAATTAAGTTGGGAGAGGTCCTTGAAGACCATCTGGTCCTACTCTCCTGCAATGAACAGGAATATCACAGCTCTATTAGGGTGCTCAGAGCTCCTCCAGCTTGACCTTGCGTGTCTGCAGGGACAGGGCATCCACCACCTCTCTGGGCAATCTGTGCCAATGCCTTAACAACCATATTGAAATAAAATCGATATCCACTCTAGGTCTCTCCACATCAACTTCCACGCTTTGTTTGCTAAGTTACTAAATGCTAGATGAAGTGCTGGCAGAAGATTTCATTTCCTTTTCCTGGTCCTAGTCTACACAATTAAGATGAGTGATGATATTAGTTTCTGAATTTTATACCCAACGTGAACCAAAGAAGACTCCTGGGCTTTGGGAGGGAGCAGGCAGGGAGGGGATGTGTGCTCAGCACCACCTCAGCTAACAGCAGCTCCAGGAGCACTTGTCAGTGTTTTGAGGATGCCAGGAGGTTCCCACCGCCTCCTGCAGCACTGAGGACAAAGCACCTGCTGCAGGTGCCTTCAGCATCACAGCCTGCTCCTTATCTGCCCCAAACCTTCCACTGCTGCCTCTCCAGGCAAAAGAAAAGAAAAACACAAAACAAATGAAAAAAAACCCAACCAACCAAACAACAAAACCCCAAAATCTCTGAGGCGGTGGCACTCAGAACCACTCCAGCTTGGACAGTGCTCAGGAGAGCAAAGCAAACGCCAGCTCCGGGCAGTGCCTGAATGTAATTGAAGCCTCCTCTGTGTGAGAGGGGAGCGTGCTGGCACATGCTGCAGGAGGGATATCGCTTTCTCTGCCTGCTTTGAAGGCTGAGGGGGGGGGAGAGAGAGGAGAAGAGGCCAGTTAAGAGTGTTTATGTTTGGGAGGAACAAAGGAGAGCGGAGGAGAGGCCTGTGCCAGAGATGTGTCAGAGATCACTTGTTCCTCCTGGGCCAGGCCACCAGCCCAGGACCACCGGCGGAGGAAGAAGCAGTGTGTGTGAGGAGCAGCGTGTAAAGCAGAGAGAGGAGGGAGATAGCAGAAAAACCTCCCCAAAGACTCAAGGTGGTGATAAAAGTGACACTGGTTAGATGCCAGGTTCCCAAGCAGCTGGTGTGGGATGCAGAGCAAACACACCACAAGCCTGCAGCTTGTTGGGTCTTGGTATGAGACTCTTTCAGACATGAAAAAACCCAAAGTAGTTTTCTATTTGCTGCTTAATGCTGCACTAACGGTGCAGGAACAGCACCTGCACAGACCTCTGAGTGCACCATGAGCAGCAAGTTCCTGGCAAGGGAGGAAGCTGTACAGCCCATACTGCACAGCCCTGCAATGAACCCTGCAAGCACACTGCAGGAAGGTGCTGTCACCAGAAATGATACCTACCACTTCCTAGAGGCAGAAGTATCACTGCTTTGGCAAGTCCATTTGTAAGATGAGCCCCAAGGACCAGCAAACTTTTCTGCTGCAGGTCATCATACAGATGACTGAATCAACCAGTTTGGCACTGGATGCATGACTGATGTTAGGCAATTCCAGCAGTGTAAGACAGACCCAGATCTCCTACCTACCGCTTCCCGACAAAAGAAGAAAAAAAGAAAAAAAGAACTGCCCAAAATTGTTCACCGAAGGTTTGTCAGTCTTCTGGGGGAAGGAATGGAGGCATATCATATGATCACACATAAACAGATGCTTCCTGTTACCTTTTACTGAGGCAGAGTTGGTTGAATAACCATGTGGGCCCTTTGGTGTTGCAGAGATGTTTCAACCTTTTTCAGTAGGTATTTTAAAATAAGGTATTTTACCTTTTTTAAGACAGCTTTAATCAGAACATCCAAGTTTAAATACAAGTGACATAACTGGGAGGCATCTTTCATTTTTACTTACTTTTCAGATGGTTAGGAAACCAACAGTCACCCCTGTACAGCACAATATACAACCAAAACTAACAGTAGCTTTGCAACAGGAAACCAAAATTGCCCCCACTTTTTGATTTCTTGAAGGCTAATGCATGAATGTTGATGATCAGAAGAGGCTTAAGGCATAGATATGAGAGAGCACCTACATGATACAGAGGATTTGTGCTAGTAAGAAACTGAAATTTGTTTCAGCTGCAAAGGTAGGTAAATCTAAAATGGTAGGAAAGGAGAAGTGTTTGAGAAACGCTTCCTTGTTTTTAAATACAAATGTTTTAAGAGCTCCCCTGCATTCCACATCAAAGAGTCTGCAGTATTTAGACAGAAACTGCAGAACAGAACATGTACTTCTGCAGAAGACTGTGACCAACAATTTGTCTTTCAGTCAGTGTCTCCACAACTCTATTTCACATTGTCAAGTGAAATGATTTTTGTTTGAAACCCGGTGAGTCCATCTCAAACCTCAGAGATGGAGCAATTCCACTTCAGAAAGCTGGAAACAAGACACCCTCTTTAAACCAAAGATGGAATCAAAGGAATCAAGGCATGTACTGCTTCTGAACTTGCAGAACTTTGTATATGATACGGAAACTTAAGACACTGGTAAACATAATGATTAAGGCAACAAAATGCTGTTACGCCTCCTGAGATCAACCTAAACCTAAAGGGATGCTTCCTCAAAAGGCAGTCAAGTCCACTCATCACTATTTGCTTCCTTTACACGAATTTCTGGCAGGGATAGCTCCCTTCTTGCTTTTAGTTTTATGCTCCTCCTGCTGCCCTCTTGTGTCTGCATACACACTTACAGGCTTCCTTCTCTGCATCCTGCAAAAAAAAAATCTGCCACCTGCACATTTCTTTGCAAGGTCCATCAGATGAAGTCACACGATGTCCTGGGTCCCATGCTGGTATATGCACTTAGAAGTGGACAACAGCCACAGAATAAACACGTCACAGACACCGCAGTATCCATCTTCCCATTTTATTTATAATATCCAATATGATCTAGTGGGGATGGTCAGCTCCCACTCCAGCTTTATTTAATTAAAGAAAAAACATCAGCTGAAAGCAGTCTCGTCCTACTGGGCCTGACTCTGCAACTGGACTCATTTCAATCAGTCGCTGGACACAGTGAATAACACCATCCAACCCAACTTTCACACACTTAGAACTTTTCAAAACACTGGATCTCTAAGCTGTGAAATTGCAATTTTATTGGGCAAACAAGACCTTTCAAAATAACATTTCTACCAGCATATACACAATACTGCAGACTCCCACTTGGACACAACCAAGCACATCACGTGCTGTGGTACATGGTAGAGAGTGGGGGGAGAGAAGAAGACTGCGCCTCAAGCCTAGCTAGTCCCTCTCAGCTCAAGTGGGAGACCACTCCCAACTGTTTTTTTTATTCAACTGCCAGAAAACATGCAACAGTATAGATATCTGCAAACAGAGAGACCTCTCCCTGCCCAGAGGTGCTATACCCTGCCTATCAGGGTACTTCTGCACATGGAAAGAGCTCCAGGCACTCAGGTGCAGAGATGGGAGGTCTGGCTCATATGTCACCTTTGCTGATGGTGGTGGTCTTGCAGCACAGTAATTAGTGGAACTCAGGAAAGTCAGAAGTTCTGCCTTCGGAACAACCATCCAAATGGGGGAAGAAATTGCATACAAAACAAAACAAGACTGATTTCTTTACCCTTTCCATAAGAGAAGAACACCACATAACAAGGAGCTGGAGCCATTATTTATGTCTAGATGTGGTTAAAAATAGGGGCATCCTCAACTGCTGTGTTTCCATAACAGTGATGTAATATCTGAGTAGATTATTGAGTCCAAATGTATGGGAAGATGATGATTTTGCAGACGTTTTGCAGAAGGCCTAAAGATGTTGGTGGGTTTCTGCTGCCTTGTCAGTTCCTAGCCTTTTATAACAGCAATAGGTCTCAACTTAATGGCTTTCTTGCTGATGCCAGCTGCATGGCAGGTATTAACGACATCTGTCACATTCTTGTAAGACTCAGGTGCCTGGAGGGGGAAGAGAGAAAAAGAAAACACTGTAAACAGCCCAAAGTCACAGGAAGCTAGATACAGGCTTTGGATATCTCTTCCTTTCTTCTTAAAAACTGAACTATATGCATTGAGGTTGTAAAAGAAGGTGGACATACTGAAAATCTAGACATATTAGACATTCAAAATCTAAGATATATTTGGTTTTAGAATTCAACTTTTACCACATTCCAGATAAGATACTAGCTCTTTTGGTTCAGTTCTCCTAATGTTCTCAGATAATCCAATACATTAGCAGGCAGTAATGCTGGGACTCAGCATTTGGCAGGAAGTCACTCCAACTTCCTCCTTCCAGACAGCCCTTAGGATTTATCTTCACTGCCTCTCAGTGACAAGAAACAGGGATGAACTCTTGAGCTCTTCCTCCAGTATTTTATTAGGAAGCCACCCTTGAATAGAGATTTTAACAGGACAAACAGGTTTGTACAATACTAACACCCATAAAAGCAGTTATAAATGATTGATTATAAATGAAGCTGTGATCACAATAAATCATAACTGAAGTCATAACAATCAAATTTTTCTAGCCAGTTAAAGTTCTCTTCCTGAGGAGAAAGTGGAATTTGTCTTAAAAGGCAGACTGCATACATAAATTCATGCACTGCAATGAATTTACATAACAACAACAGTATACACTAAATTCAAAACTGGGAGAATATCATTTAGAAGGAAGAGAGCCCACAAAAGGTAACAACTTCTGTGATGGTCCCACAAAGATTTTTCAGAGTCGATGGTTACTATCTCTATTGTCAGGCAGGAAAAGAGGGAAAAAACATATCCCTTGAAACTGCCAAATAATCTACTTCTGGCAGGACTCTGGGGACAGGGAAAACTTCATATTGCTTTCCAGAAAATTGGATAAGTCTATCAGAAATTGCAGAAGCTGTACATATAGGCAAGTAGTGATTAACCAGCACTGTCAAGAATTAAGTGACAGAGGGTCATTCAGTCAAGGAGCAAGATTCTCTTCTCCCCTCACAGATAACAAAGTATTAAACTCACTTCTTCCATGACCAGTTTGGGAGAAGCAACACGGATGGCAATGCCCATGTCAGCCAGTTTGTCCAGTACATCCTGGAAGTCCAAGTTACGTCGAGATTTGGCTCGAGACAGTGCACGACCCTAGAAAGTAGATTAGTTAGTTCTGGTTTTTTTGTGGTAGTTTGGAAAAACACCACTCTTTCTTACTACATAAAGAAGAAATCAACAGATATGCTCAAGAAAACTAAGCTGCATTTCCAGCTGCGTTGAACAAGATGAAAGACCTTTTGTCAGGACTACCACAAATGTAAGTGGTTGTAACTGCTGATGAGGAAGCAGACATCTAAGACAGACCCCCTGGAATAGTATTGGGTGAAGTTTGACATCTGGTGCTATATCTAGCACATAATCTCTAATCAGTACACATTATAAGCAAACAGAATAGCTGATGACACAGACCAAGGTAAGCCACAAAATGGGAAATTCAGATGACAAGCTTCTGCATAATCAGGTACTATGGCTAGGAAAGTTCTGTATTTAAATACTCTAGCCTTTTTGCTCAAACCACGTCAGACTCTGCTCACAATTTATTTTTACTAGAAACTGTTTCTTTTCCTCAGTCATCCTTGTTGCACAATGTTAAAAAAGGAGAAAATATCTTCTTCCAGCTACTGAGGAATTTTATATAAACAGTCTCAGCATCATGAATTGTTCTTGTTAGCTCAGATACCGGGATTTTGAAAAAGGAGATCATTCTTGACATACTCATATTAACCTTTGCTTCATATAAAGGAGCATCCCCTAAATTTTCTTGGACTACAGTGGTAAGAACCCCTGTATCACCAACAAATGAATCAGACACTGAATGACCCTTTAACAACCCTGTTCACTGGATGATTTTCCCATCCAAACATCTTCCTGAAATGCTTTTTCACTTACAGCTCCGTGGCAAGTAGTTCCGAACGTCTCAGTCATGCCTTGCTCTGTGCCAGTAAGAACGTAGCTACATGTGCCCATAGTCCCACCAATCAGAACAGGCTGTCCAGTCAGCTGTGGATGCAAACAAGTCTTAATTCACCAAGCAAAAGCCTAAGCAACTCATTAATAAACGTCTGAGAGGAGTTACATCTCCAAAAGAAGCGGTTAGATTTACATTCCCTCAGAGCATCCCCACTTGCCTTAGGTGCCTGGTATGAAGGATTCTGGAGACCAAAATGCACTGAAAGATGTACACCAGTGTATCAAAAAGACTTGGCTCCAACAGACAGACAAAGCAAATGACTGCAGCCTGCCATAGATATAAAACCTTCATGACTTTTCAGCCACTGCAATTGCAGAGTGCAAGACTGAGTTCAGTATTCCAAAGATCAAATAATACACACATAAGCAGAATTATGCCATTCCAGTGCTATTACCTCAAAGAAAGGAACTCACAGAGTTTAGATCTCTGTTAAACACTCTAAAATTATCTGATTCATCCAAAAATTCCGTTTTTCCTTCTCCTACAGCTAAACTTACTTGATAATCAACAGCAATAAGAGGATGGTGAGGAGGGAAGGCTCTGGTTGATCCTTTTCTGTGCACCAGTAGAGTCCTTTCCTTCCCGTCCACTACGTGTTGCTCCACTTTGGCAATGTTGTGAGACACATCGTAGATAACGTGCATATCGAGGTCATCTGGGGTTGTGTTGAAGACTTTGGCAAAAGCCTAAAATGAGAACAAACCGTGACATGGAATACAAGAGGAGAACTGCAGTGTACACGCAGAAGCTAAAAAATACTTCAAAAAATTAAAATCACAGAATGGCCTGGGTTGAGAAGGACCTCAAAGATCACCTAGTTTCAACCCCCCTGCTATGCACAGGGTCGCCAACCACCAGACCAGGCTGCCCAGAGCCACATCCAGCCTGGCCTTGGCCTTCCAGGCTGCAAGCACACACTGCTGGCTCGTGTCCAGCTTCTCATCCACCGGGGCCTTCAAGTCCTTCTCTGCAGGGCTGCCCTCAAAGGGTTCTTTGCCCAGTTGGTATAAACACCCAGGCACAGATTTGCATGAAAATGTCTCTTACTGATAAGCCAGTGATAAACCAGTGACCTAAACACTTGGCATGGCAGGTAAGAACCCTCAGTCAATTTCAGCATGAAGAAATTGAGTGCAGAGTGTGACAGAAATGGACTGTCTAGACTTATCTGCCCATCAACAGCTTTAACATTAGAATTCAATCTGTTATCAGCTAAACAAATTCTGGCAACTCTGAAAAAGATGGTTTGGTAGTTTAAAAAGGAGAATCTTCTTGCACCTTCCTCTTCCAGGAAATATTGGTGACAGATGGACATTGGACTGGATGACCCTGGCAATCTTTTCCAGCCTTGGTGATTCTATGATTCTGTTATGCAGCTACTGTGTATTCCATATGCCTTGGATAAAGCATGATGTGCACCAGAACATTTACACCACAGGCAACTCTGCTCATACCTGTCTTGTTAAGAAAGTCATAGAAGAGCGGTTGACCCACGCATAGTTTCCAGCAGCTGCCATTCCCTTCAAGTAATCCTGTCCCTCCACAGAGGCAATCCTGGCACACGCTAGCTGGCGATCGTTCACTATGATTTTGTCCCGTTTCATAGCTTTTTCCATAGCCACCAATGCATCTAGGAAATAAGCACATTTCTAAGAGACTTCTTCATTTTGTTTCACAAAATGAAGATTAACACAAGTCTCTACAAGTTATACTCAAAAAACTGAACACATCTGTCCAGTGGTCAAACCTACAGCTTCCTCTCAAACAGTAGAGTCATTCTGTGGCAGAATATTGTTGTTTACAAACAGCATTCCCTAAGACTATTTTTAGAAAGGAAAGTTCAGGGTCTGAGGTGTACCAGAAAGAATTCTCCGCTCAGACAAATGTAGTTCAGCCTGCTGATATCTACTAATAATCTAAGCACTTTATTACATTCAAAACAATAAAGGCAGCTGTAAATCTTTTTTTGACCCAACAGTTCAGTTGTTTCTTTTTTCTGCCACAAGAGTGTCTGCCTTTGTTACACCAAATATTAAGACTTCACAATCCTAAGCAAATATGTTTGAAGAGAGCCTCTGAACCAGACAAAGGATTCAGTGAAAATCTCCCTCCACTCTCAATCATACAAGAACAGAGTTTAGAAGGGACTTCTGGGATCACTTGCTCAGCGCAACGCCAGCTGGACAAGGCTGCTCAGGGACTGAGTCAAGTTCTGAATATCTCCAAGAATGCTGGTTCTACAACTTCTGTACACATCCTTTTCCAGCATTTGAGGAAAGGGAAAACAGAGGGAGACAACCCCTGCCAAGGTAACTCAGAATAGACTGACAATTGTGAGAAAAGCTTTTTGGTGTTGGAGTTTACAAGAACATGCTGAAGAGTTTGCTTTACTCCAGGTACCCATGCCAGTCGGACCATACCTGTGGCAACCTGATGGCCCAAACCTCTGCTGCCACTATGGATCATGACGCAAACCTGTCCTTTGTGGTCGATGCCCATCTTCCTGGCAGCATATTCATTGTAAATGTCATCCACAACCTGGATCTCAGCATAGTGATTTCCTGCTCCCAGGGTCCCCAGCTGCCAATCACAACACAAACATCAGACAGCTCTTAGTAAGGCAGCTATGGGAATATGGGCGAAAGGGCAAATTGCTACAAAGGTTTCAGTTCCAGGAGTTTTTCCAGGAAAAACAAACAAACGTAAACTAAAAGGAAGCACAACACAGTAGCATTATCATAGCCCTCTTTGTTCAGATTCATAACAACTTCTACTGTTTGAACAAGACCGGGATTAAACAAAAGGACAAGAATCTACACTCTGTGCAGCCACTCTTTTTGCAACTCAGGTCCAGTCAAAAGACAGGAAAAGTAGAGTACTGAGAATCCACCCTGTTTATAGAGACAAGCCAGACAAACAAGTGTAAGCCAGACATTGCCTTACACTTGTTTCTAACCCCATGAGGAAGCTAAAACATCCTTTTAACTATGTCATTAAGCCTTTTCAGCAGATTAAAGCAAGATATTCCATTTTTAAGACCCACTTTTTTCTGACTTAGTAATAGGTGATTACTTGTTTGATAGGTTAAATGAGAAAATTGAGGACCTAACATCATTTTTAGGTTAAAATCCTGTAATGTTTTGCAGCACAATTCATAAAACTCAAATCATATAAAATAAAGTTTCAGAAATTGAAGCATTATCACTGGTCCCTCAAAAGCATTCCACCCAGAGCAACGACACAGTGATATACTTACTACACATAGAAACCCCTTGAACTGTAATTCAAAGTTCTGAGTTAGTCACATTTATTGTGGTATCTTTCCTTGCCCTGCTATTAAGTTGCTATGCAAACAAGGAGAAAAGTTACAGAACAGCTTGCCTGTCTTTCAACAAAACTACATCTGGATGGGGAAATGCCAGCAAACATGAATCCCAGTGTTAATTGGTGAAAACCTGATGCCCCCAGGGACTTTGGGTACGCCCAACATTTATCATGTTTCCCTGTGTTCAAACTCTGCCAAGAATTAATCAGAAATAGCACCACCATCTCACCTTTCCACCTGCCAAGAACCATCAGGCAAAGGTTCAAGAAAAGACAAAGTCAGAAAACCACCCGTTATCTTTCACTTTGAACCCTGGAGGCACTACAAAACCCTTTTGAAACACAGCTTTACCTGAGGCAGGCCCCTCTTCTTTGCTCTCGAAGAGACTTTGTTGGGATCAGCCTGCAGCATTCTTCCATACTCCTCACAGTGTTCCTTGTCCTCTGCCCAGGCATAGCCTTCCCGGAGAGACCAGTCTACACCCATCTCTAGAGCCTCTTCCAAATCCCTGCAATTAGCAAAGACATATGTGCATTCTATTCTTGGAAATATTCAAAACTTAACGAGGTATGGTCCTGAGAAACTTGATGGTTCTCCTCCTGGAGAAGCACACGTATAGAAAGGCTTTGATTTTTTTCTCTTTCATAAAATCTCCCACCCTTGAATCTTTCATAAAAACAAGAGATGACCACTGCAGTGACGTGCACACAAAGTTGTTCTCTTACTTGGCGTTCATGGGGATGACACCCTTTGAACCAACACCGACAGGAATGTGGTCAAACATAGCCTGGGCGAGCTGCTCCTTCACAGGCTGCACATCACTTTCATCCAAATTTGTACGCAGTAAGCGGACACCGCAGTTGATGTCGAATCCGACACCACCTAACAGTGCAAGAAGAGCCATACAGTTAGTAGTGTGCTAATGCTGTTTGCTAAACACTAACATTGAAATATTAAAGATGAGATTCATATTAATCTTAAATCAAAGTCCTTACTGACAGGGAGAACGTATCAAATGATGTGATCTTACATCTTTCTAAGACAATATTGGGAATTGTATTAAGTTACATTTTAATGGATTTACAAGAAGCCATAGATTTCAAGAGAGCCAAATAGTTTCGCAAAGACAAACCTGACCACTCTTTAGAAAAACCCCCACACAGCTTCTCCATCTCAAACACATGCTCTATGCATCTGCTAGTTGCTCCAGCAAGTGTATACCGCTTTAATTAAATACATGAACAGAAATTGAAGAGGACATTCAGCTGCCTCAGGACACAACGAAAGTGACAGACAAAAATCTTAGCACAGTTCCCAAAAGCAAGTCCTTGGAAGCAAATCGTTTTTGAATCTTCACTGGAATAAATATTATAATAAGCAGAGAAGATTTAAAAGTAATATGAAATTTTAGTTTTGCTTAATTCTCAGCATTTAATATAAACTACCACCACAGAGAGAGGCTGAGTGTGAGAGACCAATCATGCCACCTTTACTAGTGTCCGAGTGGGGATGCTAGACAAGGAGATCTTCATTTTGAGTCCATTGGAAACACACAATTTGAAAAAAGTAAGGCCTAACACATGAATCTCAGGTACAACAACCACAAAAGCGCTTGTAGACCATCAGTTACTAAAGACCAAGGTATATATAAAAAAGTCAGAAATATAAAAAGGTCATGTTTTTAACAAAATACAGAAATATTCTTAAAAAGGGGCTTCAAATCTTGCTCAAAGAGAAGAGTCAATTCTTTATCAACATGGTGAAACCAAGTCCAAAGTCTTGTGCTCTCTCTTCAAGACTGAGGGATACAAGCCCAAGTCAAAAACATGGTAATTTTTTCTGTACTGTTTAAATGCTTACAGAATAACCATTCACAATATGAAGAATAAAGATTCTGAGCACAGAAATTTAAGTGTCTCTTAACTCTGTGTAATTCAGTCATCTTTTGTCTTTGTTCTGCATGTAAAGTACTGTACAGATCTGCCATTTTGCCACGTATTTTTAAGCCAACGCAGACCTTCCTCAGTGCAGATTAAGTCAGTCTTGAGGTAATCTCACCTGGTGACACCACTGCTTCAGGATCATTCATATCAAAGGCTGCCATGTTGCCAATGGCAAAGCCATAGCCAGAGTGGACATCTGGGAGACCTATGGATCTCTGAAGGAAAACAAAGGAAATGTCAAAGTTCTGCAAACTTTGTACTGCACTAAGAGTCATCTTGGTTATGCTCTGACTTGTGATAGTGGTTATCACATGTACAGACCAATACACCAGACAGAGAAAGGATGTTCTGATGGGGTAGACATCTGAATTCAGGACAGTAAACGCCTACAGTTTACAGGAGAAACCATCAAAGAAAGCAGAGAGCAGTTCATCTCACCCTGAAGCAAGCTGTAGAGGCTAGTCAGCTGAGCAGCCCCTCCTGAGATTGACCCGGTCCCAAGAAAACTTACAGAAAAAACAAAACATCCAAGTGTAAGAACTGTAATCTCAAACTGAAATCTAGTTTATCCCTGGACTCAAGAGCCTTTGCACTGGCATCTTTGTAGGCAATAACTTATGAATGGCACAGAGCAGAGACAGAAGACTGAAGACGAGTTTGTTGCTGTCAGGTGCCATCTACAGCAATACCTAAATGCAGTAAATTTAACAAAGAAGGAAGTCAGTGCAGTGGAATAAGATTACACAACAGTCAGCACTTTCCTTTCTTAGCTACGTCACTGAACATTGACTTAAAACTGCATGCTATGGGTGGAAAAAGACATTCTTTTGACATGACAAGATAAGTTGGGAGCTGAGTCAATTCATAAAAGAATTACTTTTAATTGAACCTTTCACGTTACTGCCAATTAAAGAGTGTGCATCTACACAACTCTACAAGTTTGAGGCATGGCAAATTTAGATTATGACACGCTGCAAATAGGACTCAAAACATTCTGTCTGTTTTCTGAAACCCACTGAACGTATTAAACTGTTGCTATACGTGAAAGGGAGAACTGTTTTTCAGAGGCTTATATGCTTCTTCTCCCTCCCCTTACCGTCAACAAGAAATCTTATTAAAACGAGTTAAGATGTGAATAGAAAGATAATAATAACAAACTCTCCTACAAACTATCAGCCATAATTCCTATTTTAACAGGTTGCTTCAATTTTCTCTCACCTTCTTCTTAGTTGGTCACTAAGGCATTTTAGCAAATTGATGGTTAGCCTTTCACCGTAGCCAGAAACTCAAAACTTTTGCTGAGTCACCATGAGAAACAATTGGAAAAAAAAAAAAAAAAGAAAAAAAAAAGACAGTTCTGGTACTTATTAATGTAAGCAACACTGAACATAAAAAGATCATTTCCACATTGTACTTAATGTTTCTTGAAAAGTGATGTTCTTCCTGCATCGCTGCATTCGATGCTTCATTTCCAAAATGCACGGGGCCAGGGAAAACAGTGCATGGCTCTGTTGAGTGCATGGCTCAGTGGAAGGCTCACTACCAACACTAGGGCAGCAACAGTAACACAAATAACGTCACCGCTTGCTCTCTCTTCTCCATGCATTGCAGGTCAGCAGAGAGGATTCAAAAACAAAGAACAATAGACAGTGGAAAAATAGTGGCTAAAGCAACTGGAATAGCATAAAGCAAAGCCAGCAAGGCTTCATGTCAAAAGACAGTCAATGAAATAAGTAGATACTTCCCTTTCTGACAATTTCACAGCCTGTCCTTGCAAACGCTCAGAGCCAGTTTCCCAACACACCAACTGTCCTAGAGATCTCTGATCCAAACACCTCGCACCAGTATTCCCATGATCAGTGACAAGCAGGAACAAAAAGCAACTTTTCAGAACAATGACTCACATGAACGATTCCAGGCAATGCAGCTACATTCCCAATCTGTTTCATAGCAGGCAAAAAGCCACCCGCACCTTAAAACCAAAAGAAGAAAAACAAAATACATTCGTAATCAGATAGCTTACCACGGCAATAACAATTTTTGAAGGGTCTGCTCAAAATACCAGCTCACCAGAAATCACAAGCAAGTGCTCAAATCTGGTGAGCTCTAAGCAAGATCTGACATATCGTTATGTTGATATGACAGAAGGAAGGGAAGCCATCCAGTGGCACTGCACAGGCTTGAAGATTGGTCCCATGTGAACCTAATGAGGTTCAATACGGCCAAGTGCACAGTGTTGCACTTGGATCAAAGCAATCCCAGATACATGTACAGACTGGGAGAAGGACTCACTGATAGCAGCCTTGCCAAGGTCTTTGGGGACCTGATAGGTGAAAAGTTTAATAAAAACACCAGTGTGTGATGCAGGCCAGAAAGCCAATTGTACCCTGGGCTTCATCAGAAGAGTAGTGGCAGCAGGGAGAGGGAGGGAACTGATCTCCACTCTGCAGCACTACTTGCAGGCCTGAGGCTCCCAGCACAAGAAGGATGCAGAGCTGTTGGAGCAGGTCCAGAGGAGGGCAAAGAAGATGCTCAGAGGGCCGGAGCACCTCTCCCGTGAAGACAGGCTGAGGGAGCTGGGCTTGATCGGCCTGGATAAAAGAAAGCTGTGGGCAAACCTGCGCCCTGCCAGCCCAGCCCAGTCCTCAGTGTGAAGGCCCCGCAGACGCACCTCCGCCGCGGCAGGCGTTGCGCAGCTCCTCGAACATCAGCTTCTCCAGCGGGTCGTTCACGTAGAAAACTCCCTCCACCTGCGGGGAGAACGGTCTGAGCGGCCGGGCTTCCTGCTTCCCCCTTCTCCCCTTCCCAACCCTTTCCTCCCCTCCCCACGCACATGCATGTTGGGCACGAAGCCCTTCTTGATCCGCCAGCAGTTCTTGTCGATCTTGTCCAAGTACTGCAACTCATCGTTGTAGCTGCGGCTCATGGTGGCTCCGCTCACGTCGAACCCCTCCGA